>NC_072860.1:2811706-7611706 GCF_028858705.1 Grus americana | reverse complement strand
GTTAATGGCACTGCTTGTAAGGGTATTGACACATACATGTACAAAAATGTAACATAACTTGGATTTTGTTCTAATTTTAGAGCGATATATTTTGCTGCTTACTCAAACTGCAAGGAAAAGTTGAACAATATTTTCAATCCAGATTCTACCCAGGTACACATGATTTCAGCTGGTGTGGCAGGTAAGCATCTGTAACTTTTTAGCTTCATTCTAGAGTCCTGTCTACAAATGAGAGGTGGCAATAAACATGGGAAAAACAAACCAGAAAATGTTCAGTGACTGAATGGTCTCTTTTTGTAGTGGTTACCTTCTTTGGCCTCTCATTAAACAAGCTAAATGGAGAATATGTGCATGAAACTTTGCACTTGGTGTTAATGAAGATCTTTAACTGTGTGTGTGAATAGTCTTTTCTAGGAAAACTTGCAGGCCTGCTTTCTTGATTGTAAATTTGTGAAATGTAAAATGAAAACTTTAAAAGTAGTAACTTTTTACTCTGCAAGCTATGAACACCATTGTTTGCACTGAACTCTGGCTTAATGCTTTTTAATCTAGTTGTTTACCATCACTTTCTGTTACAGCTTTGTATATCTGACTTATTTTTGTCTTTCTAAAATATGCCTGCAGGTTGTTGTGTAATGTATGTGTAACACTCGTTCCTCCTTTGTTCAAATACCAGTCTGTGAAGTTTGCTCTAACAATAAAGTGACATAGAAGAGCAGATTTCCATAGTTTTCATATATTTTCATCTCTGGAAATAAATTCCTATTTTATATCTGCAGTGTAACTTTGGTATATTTTAGCAGCTACCAATATTTGTTGCTTGATGGGTATGTTCTGTGCTTTGGGATCATTAACAAGGGGAGTTAAAGGCAGTTAAGGAGCTGAGTTATGGTCATGGACTTGTGCTGGGGAAGTCAAAACTTGGTCTGGCAACACTTTGTCTATTGTTGCCAGTGTCTTTTCTACACTAAAACAAATTTTCAAAAGTTGTTTTTCTATATAGGCCATAGACACTTCACAGATGATTTTTTGACAATTTTATGGTACCCTGTTGAAGTTTCTAATTCCTGTCAAATTTTACAACCTGTGTATATAATGGCAGTTCTAGCAATCTGGAGTGGACTGCCAAAGGTGATGTCAGAATAATAAATAGGATTAGTTTTCTATTTAATACTTGCTAATAATCTGATACAAAGAAATTGTTATATAGCATAGAAACTGTAGGTGACATTAGCTTTATACTTAAATAACACACTAAGGCTCATCTTTGGCACATGAGAAATGCAACAACACTTTTTAATCTTCTGACTTACAGATGTCAGGAGAGCCATTTTGTCTTAAACAGGCAAAATAGGGTGCTCAGATGATGCAGTATTTTTTATCATCTGGAAATGTGTGTTTTGTAGGTGAACAGCATGGGGAATAGAATGAAAGGGAATTTCATGAAAAGTTCATCCTAGTCAGTTAATTGCTCCAAGAAAAATGAATTGTCTTCAGCCCTTTGTCAAGGGGATAAAACATGTCTTTAAATTCAGGGCCGGGGGGTGGGGGGAAGCACGGGTAATAGCAACAAGTCCGTCCTCAGTTGAAAACAACTTCTGTAACTCATGCAGTGCTGCAGACAAAGGTTCAGAGTGTTCCTTATCTTTGGAAGTTACTGTCCTCATTCTGTAATGAAAAGATCATTTACAGAGATGTGCTGTGGTGACTTTCCCAAGTGCTTGCAGATGCAGACTGTAGTTTGTCAAGGAGTTCTGTATCTGCTTATTAACTTGCTTCCCTTCCACAAGGTTGGTATGATGCATTTGTACTTAGGACTGAAGGAGGCTGAATGTATTTAATTGCTGTTTGCCTTTTTTCCATTTGTATACAAGTTTTAATATTGAACAACTTTTGTGGCTGTTGTCTTTCTCACACCTAATTCTGCAGTTGTATTTCTGAGCCATGTAGCTGGTGAAACTGAATGCCCTGTGCAGGTTCACACTGCAGGTCACAACTTTTTTTCTTGAAGTGTCTCAGCACTGTATACTACAGACATTCTCTGGAAGACCTTTAAAAGAAGGTTCTTTGACAAGCAAAGTCTTGATACTCAGTACTGGTGGTATTCTGTTTTATATGAAAAGGACTGTAGTTAAAATTACTAGTGCTTTCTTGGGAATGTGCTAACCTTGTCTTTGTAATTCTAATATATTTCAGAAAATGCATTTAAACCAGCTATTAACAGTTTTACCTGCGAGGTTTGTATTGCTGTATGCTGCAAATCAACTTAAGGAAATGGCAAAATGACAGGGACAAGATCGAATGTGAGCTCTTAATTGGCTGACTTAAACAGGTTAACATAGAAGATCACTGTAATATTTGCTTTGGAACTTAAGATTTCAAAATTGGCAACACTAATGATTAGCAAAAAATAATCAGTGTTGGTTTTTTCTTTTGCAGCTGCCATTGGTTTCAGTAAGGAATTGAGTAAACTCAGCCTTAAATGAGGGAATTTTTTTATATGACCTTTCTGTTACATAAAGGCTTCTAATACCTAATGAGCATGAGGTGGTGTTTGCACTTACAAAGCTTTTCCTGTAGGTTGCAAAATACAATAATGATGCAAAAATACAACTTAAAAAAAATCTGTAACTTACTGTTTTATTAAAGTGCTGTAAGTAGTGAACTTTAGTCAACTTTAAATACTGTTTACTTGTATCATATGTTAATACATAAGTATCTCAGGCTAGACTGATGTCATTGTTAAATAAGGATTATTTTATGCACATGGCATTTTTGGGAGTGAGAAGCTGAGGAATGGTATTTTAAGCGGTTTTGGTTTTTTGTTTAGGCCTGATTCTTCCTTCTCAAGATAAAACATATATTTTTGGTTTTATTAAGATTCTTTTAGTAAGTTTGTTTTTATCCCAAGGAGGATGAATTATGCTACATATTAGTAACTGATGCCTTATGCAATTAGAAATTAATGTGTTTTTCTCTTGCTCTGTGCTAGCTTCCAGCATATAATTCACGTCACCCTCATACCTAAAATATCTGTGTATTGACATTAAGAAATTCTTGGCAAACTTTTTTGCTTACTACTTAGCATATCACATGATTTCCTTTTTACAAACTTAGACAGTGAATATATCTGAAGCATACTACAAGAATGAGAGCATTTGCTTGTGTGAAGTTAGTTTATCTCTGTACATTTCAAAGTTAGGCTAAATTCTCAGATTCACTATAAACTCTGCCTTCTCGTTGCACTTACTCAGCCTCTTTTGCCACAGAGAATAAAAACTGTAGAAAACTGAATGAGATACTTGATTCCTGTATGGCTTTCTGATTTGCGTTTTTAATGATTCATAGCCTTATTCAGACAACATGGTTGCAAATCTGCTGCAAAACCACTTTGCCTTGTATACTATTGCTGCTCTTTCTGGAACTCTACTGGCAAACCAACTCAAATGTAATTTATTTATTTTTTTTATGATTTACTAAAAAAAAGACTATTACTTAGAGATACCATACTTTTGTAACTTTTTAGTAGTATGTACACAGTTACTTAATACCAAATAAAATGCATATTTACTTCATTGATTACTGATACTAGAAAGCTTGATTTCATAAGGCATCTATCTTGCTTTTTCAGTCCTAAGACAAGGCTAGCTTTTTTGAATGATATTCAGGAGGGAGTGGGGAAGGAGGAGGGTTCACTTCTAAATTTGATATATAGGTAAGTATTTGGAGATATAAAATTGAACTGCTGCAAATGAGCAGAAATTTCAGTACTCAGTGCATTTTACACAACTATTTTAATATCTGTGGCCTGTTCTGATTATTTTTCTTTCTTTTTTTCCTAAACTTTTACCTAAAAACAGTTAGATCTCACAATAACTATTCACAAATCCTTCCAATGGGATTCAATTTGTACACATGTGTCTGATGAGGTCACTGCTTGATGTTATGATACAGAAAAGCCTGTGTCTATTTTAGGCATTTACTGTACATTTCTCCCGTGAAAAGAGTGAGATCGTGTCATCTCATGCTCCCCATCCGCAGGTCACTTCCTGCAGAAATATGGACTAACTTAAACCTCGTGAGTACTGAACTGAGCGTCTCTTGCAGCCTCTAGTGTAAGAACCACACACTGGGTTTGTAATATCTATTAAATAAACCAAATAAGGGGAATTCACTTTCATTATCTTGAACTTAAATGATGTGCGTTGTGCAAAGACATCACTTCTCTTTAACTCTGTTAAGAGTTATTTTTTCTGTGTAGTTCAAGCAAAGGTGGAAAATACCTTTCACTGATAGCTGCTACTTAGCTCTGGCTAATTGAAAGTCCCTACTGGGTTAAACAAAGCCTTTTGGTTTTTTTCAGTGTCCCAGAGCTGCCTTTAAAATACTGCAGCTGATATTCTGTGTCACATTATTTCAAAGACCTCTCTTCTTTTTCTTTTTTAATATGTATATAATCTCCTTTCTGTCTCTTTGTTTCCTCTTTTGGTTTGTTTTTATTTTATGACTTTGGATTTTTAATTCAGCATTCCATATTCGCATGCATCTGTATCAATTACATTGGCTTATAGATTAAAAAAAAAACCCCTAACCTTTGAAATATGATGCATAATAGGAATACCTGGGATCTTACCTGTCAGTAGCTGGTATAGCTGAAAAAGTAGATTGAGATAATTCTTTCCATCTGAAACTGGGATACAATTTCATAGAAGAAAACAAAACAGAAAAGTACAGGAGTTTCTGGTATTGCCAAATTGATCTACGCTTCAAATGAATCTGGAATCTTTCTTGATACAACACACTGATAAGCATTGTTAAAGCATTATAAAGTTTGAGACTGAGACTTCTAAAAAGAAAAAAAGAAAAAGGAAACAATTGGCACTTCATAATAGTTGTTGAAAGCCCTCCACCTTTATTTTTTAGCAAGTACTTTTGCTACAGATTTTCTGTATTTAAAAAGAGATCTTACCTTATCAAAGATCCCAAATGGGGTGTTTCATGCTTTGGAGTGCTTTCCTTAGTGTCAGCATCACTCAACTCTGAATTTATTTTTCTTCTTCCACTAACTGTATTTACTACATTACCTGTAAGAATTGAGCTGTAGTTGTTTCATCTTGAAACCTGAATTATTGAAGGCTCTTTGACTTGAAAGTTTTGTTTTGAACTGTCACACAATTTAGCCTCATGACAGCCCTAGGGGAAAAAAAAAATTGGCTGTGTTGCTAAGTGTCTGATCCAACTGTTAGGGGTGCTATGCTTAATTAATGCTTAGAGCAACCCAGGGAGTGCAAGTTTGGACAGAATAGGCTGTGTCCTCTGCCAACCACCCTTCACTGTCAGTTTCCAATATGCTCTTTGCAGCTTGCATAGAAGTATCAGGCTCCTCTGGGTGAATACAGTCAGTACTGCCACTCAGACACTGCTTCTGACCTCACCTGCGTTTCCTGTTCCAGATTTAGGATCTGTGAAGACTGGTTTTTTGGGATTGAATAGGAAGGAGAAAGGGCTGAGCAGATAATGCTGTAACAAAATTCCAAAGTATGCAACTTAGGAATGCAAAAGACTTTTTGGTCTTGTTCACTTAAAATTAAGAACTAGGAGAGACTTAAGAACTGATTAATTTTTAGGGAGAAGGCTTTCCTGGAAATTGTGTTGGTAGGAGAAGTTAGTAGGTTTTCCCCACCTTACTGAAAAGCCTTTGTTGCAGTCCTGTGTGTTCCTAGTGCCCTTCACTGCACTATAGGTATGGAAAGGTTCTGATCTGATGTAAAAGAAAACTAAAGCTTTCTTCGTGCTAGTATAAAGAAATTTAAAAAAGCAAGAATAATATTTTCTTTCAGTTTAGTTCAACCCAGGGTCGAATGCTCTTGGAATGAGTGGAGTTTCTATATGGTGTTAAGTGACAGGTCAGAAGGACTCTGGCTAGTTGAGCTACAGAACCTTTTTTGCAGATGTGGTATGTTTTAAAAACATCCTGTGCCTTGTTATGGCAGAGTAGTTCCCTGATGCTTTGAGTATTTACATAATTATTTACCTACATGAAATGCAGATACAAACCACTTCTGGCTTGTTAGGGATTCACTCCATCATATGAAAGGCTATATATGTTACCTAGACATAGAAAAAAATAGAAGTATATAAAAGTAAAAAAAGTATACATAAAAAAGCCAAGCCCAAACCTTTAGTGTCTACCACAGGAAGTTAGTTAAGAGGTTTGAGTCCGATTAAAAATGTATCTGTTCAAAAGCTGAAACTGGAATTTCTAATGTGGTTTTGCTGTTTTGGCACAGAAATACAGCTAAATCTTAGCAGCTGCTAAACATCATAGTTTTTCAGTTACAGTTCTAAAGACAATCATAATGACCTATTTAAGATTTGGGGATGGGGGTAGAGCAAACCTTACAACAGTTAAGATCCCCTGGCATTTCTCAGAGTATTGCAGTCATTTGTGTGCAACGTAAACCTAGATTGTGATTGAGCAGAAGTAATATGTATGCAAGCAGTTCTGCTAAATATATATATATGTAAGCTGTTAATGATCTCCATAAACAAGCTTATCAATAGCCTGTTCGTTGTATAAGTATTGTGCACCAGATATGCACTGAACAAGGTAACTCTTTGTTGCTTTCCCACAACCCCAGTCCATTTCTTTGCAGGACGGCAGCATGTCTTTGTAGTGATATACAAATGATGTGTGTCACTTAGAAAGCAAGTGTCTAAATTTATCATCTCTTGCCTGGCCATGTTCCAGCTCTTCCCTTCTCTTCTCTCCTGCAGACATGACACCTCATTAATGGTGCATGTGTGGTATTACAACTCTAGATGGTTTTTTATTTTGGCCTTTTTTTTTTTTCAGAGCTGCCTTTCACTCTGCTCTTTTTCTCTCCACAGTTGTGCAGAAGTAAGAGTGATTCTTACTTCTTTTCTTTTCTTTTTTCTTTTTTTAATTTGTTTTCTCTTCTCTTTTTCTTCCTTTTCTTTTTCTTTAGTGGACTGAAAATCAAAACTATTAACCCTTAGCCCTCATGCAGGCCCGAATAGTTGTTGTCTGTCTGGATAGCTAGAAGCCATACTATTCACTTTAACAATTTAAACACTCATATGCTTGTAAAAGTATTCTTGGGCCAGTCAACAATCTCTGCTTTCAATAATAAATAAAACAGCACTCAAATTTAACTACTCTTTATAGTTCAGTATTAAAAAGTCTCTTAACTTACAGTAATACATGGCTTTTAACTGCACCAAAAGTAGTATTTATTCAGTCTGCATGCTTTTAAACTCGGATTGTATTTCAGGTAGCAAATTAATTTGACACAGTGTTTTATACCATCTCAAATTGCTATAGCTGTATCTGCAGTGCATTCTTATGACATTTGTCAAATTGGCTAATATTAGTGTAGTTAGCTTTGCTGTTCTATAGTGTCAAAACACGGTTGGTATGATTAGATAGGCAGAGAAATGTACATAATTGGGCTTATTTTATGTGGGGTGTCTCTTGCTAAGAATCAAACTTAATAAAATTTAAAAATAAGCTAAATGTTTATTGGCTGTATGGATTGATAAAATATCAGTAAAGGGCTACAATGGGTACTTTCTAAAAATCAGTATAGTCCGGGTTTTTGCATCCACTGTACCTTACTGTGTGCGTTTCGAACTTAGATGCAGTTGCTCTTGTGCTACTATCACATCTAACTTTTCTTTTTAAATATTTTAGGTTTTACTGCGATCACAACAACTAATCCCATTTGGCTAGTAAAGACACGATTACAGCTTGATG
This sequence comes from Grus americana, assembly GCF_028858705.1. Lineage (NCBI taxonomy): Eukaryota > Metazoa > Chordata > Aves > Gruiformes > Gruidae > Grus > Grus americana. The sequence continues at coordinate 7,603,929 of NC_072860.1, read as the reverse complement.
CAAGGTATAGTGACAATAGGAAATCTCACTGCTGTGATAAGATTTCACTTTAATGTTGTGAATCTCTTCTGCATCCCAAAATGGAATGATTCTTTAAATAGTCAACATTTTAAATTAGAAAGTTGATGCTGATCTAAGTACAAGTTACACTATAATTTTTCTCTATTTTAATCTCTTCTGAAGCATGCTTGAGGCACTATAGTAGACTGGCCAGCAAATTTGGAATGAATTACAAGGTTAACAGTCTTATTAAAATAATGTTCTACCACCCATATGCTTACATTTTCCTTCAGTAATACATTCTGTTTGTTTTTAGCTGTTGAGTTAAACATTCCTGAAATAAGGATTTCAGTATTTTAGCAAAAGTTTAGAAAAATGCCTGAAACATCCTGGTTTTCATTTTTTATGTACAGTGAGCTCTAGCCTATAAAAAAGGGAGACTGCTTTCATGGATTGAAACTCAGAAATTATCCTAATGCAGGATAGTAAATAGAAGTTGTTTGGACTTAGTGCAGAATCAATTACAGACACTGTTTATTATTACAAAGCTTGTAATGAAGCAGAATTTTATGCAAATAGGGAGGAACAAAGACCTTTATATTCCCACCTATTTAAAAATGTAGGGAGAGACTGATATGATGCAAGTGTCTCAATGGAACAGTCTTGTTCATTTTATAGACTTTCTTAGTGAAAACTTGGCATGCAATATAAAACTTTATTCAGCCATCCTAAATACATTAATGAGCCACACATTGCTATTTTAGAGATCTGTTGGACTTTCTGTATTAAGTGCATGTTAACATTTTTCTTAGCAGGCATTTTGTCAGCCGCAAGGTGAACATAGTAAATGTATCGCAGAACTAGTTTTACTGTGAGATTTTTTTTTGTGATGCTGTCATATGATTGAGGTGATAATTCCATGACTAATTCCAGGGGGTTTTTGGTGCTATGTGCAACCTAATGGCATCTTGTGCCTCTGTTTTTTACTGATTAATCAGTTAAATTGTTTAAACTAAAGGCTTTAAGGAAATTAGAGAAAATTATGGATTTCTTATGCACATTGTTCATGTGGGAGACCAGAAGAAGGGTCTTCTAACTTTGTGTAGACTGCTGCAATTATGTGGGCTAGTTTAGCACATACTGCATTGTCAGCTCTTCTAATTCAGTTGTTATTAGAGGCATAAAAACACTTGGCCTCTGGCATTATCCTGGCCTGATCTTGTTTCTGTTGAAGTTCTTATCAAAAATCCCTCTGATCCCAGTAAGAGCTGGAGAAGGCATATGTTTTATTTCCAAATTGAAATTGCTTTGGCCTTCAAGACAATTTTGTGCATTTTGTGCATCAGAATAACAAACTCTTACAGCAGTCTGTGTCAGTGTATCTGTCCAGGTGTACCAGGGACATATGGGGACTGAGGTGCCCCGGCGGCTGTAGGTCCAGCTACTCTTCTCACAGCTTGTTCTTTAACTCCTTTTCTCTTGCCTGTTAGCAAATCAGCACCAGCCCCCAAGTCCTCTGGAGCATCTGCCACCTAGCTTACTCAAGATCTGATTTGCAGCTCTGTGTGCCCACTCTTTCTCTTAATTGTGCTTGGTACCTTGTTTCGTTGCTGTCTGACATTGCAGGTTCAAACCATCAGGACTTAAATTCTGCCATCGAGTGATGCCTTGTAGTACTTACACAATAGCTGCTGCTGGTCTGTCTTGCTTTGACAGTATCCATATGAGTTATCATAACTTCTTACAAGGTTATCTGCTGTTTTATTCTTTGACTTGCTCACTCGGGAGACCTCTGCTGGCAGAATCCGTATGCTTCAAGTGCCTGCACTTGCAGCTGCAATGAAGCATATTTTATGCAGTGTTGTAATGGTTTTGTATAGCCGCGTACAGTATGCTAAGTATTTCAATATGCACAACTCAATTCAATAAGCAAACTAAAAATGGGAATAAGATCTTATTTACCAAATACGGCTTGATACAGTCATGTCTAATGAGCATTTTCCTTGACGCCACCAGTGGCTTAGCTGAATCAAATAATAGCTACCTGTGTTGTATTGGTTGGTACGCTCCCTTTAGATATCCTAGTTGTTTGCTGACAGCTGTGGTGCTGTGAGTCCTGCTGTTTGAACTCTTAGCCACTGTAATTACTATGCTATGGAGCAGTTTATTTGAGGCAAAATTTAAGGGAAATCCACTCATTATGCAGAAGAAAATGGTCCTTTTTTCATGAGTCACTGACATTGACAGTTCATTTGGGAGTCTGTTTTCAAGCAATTTAGTCCTTCATTCCATAAGACTTGGGGAGGTCTAGAGCTGTTCAACTTCTCTACATGATACTTGTTCTTTAGTCACCGTATGAAGTTTGGCTTGGATTCAGTGCAATGCTTTACTTGTGTTTAATGCTGAAGGCCTCTGAGACTTTCACTTCAGGTTCTGCATGTTCTTAAATGTATCTGAATTGGAGCCCCTCCGCATCAGTGTGAGATTTCCTAAATCCTCTTGTCACTTAAGCAAAACTGTCTAATTATTTTCCAGTCTCAAGTTGCACCAGCTTAATGTCTGTCTTGTTCTCTCCTTTTTAGGAATCGTGGAGAAAAGCGAATGAGTGCTTTCGAATGTGTCCGAAAAGTTTATCGATCAGATGGTTTTAAAGGCTTTTACAGAGGAATGTCAGCATCCTACGCAGGCATATCTGAGACTGTTATTCATTTTGTTATTTATGAGAGTATTAAGAGAAAACTACTGGAGTATAAGACTGCTTCTGCCATGGGCAGTGAGGATGAATCAGCAAAAGAAGCTTCGGACTTTGTTGGAATGATGATGGCTGCTGCCACTTCCAAAACTTGTGCAACGTCAATAGCATATCCCCATGGTGAGTGGGGCATGTACAACTGAGCACCTGAAGCAAAGTGATCAAAGGGAGTCTTTTCAGTGATATTTGTAGCAGGCTTTGGCTCGCTTGCTCAAGAACTATTTCTTTGTCTAAAGCTTTTCGCCTTAGATTCAACGAGTCAACATGAGTATAGTATTCAGAAATGGAAGTATTTTTAAGTGGATATCTAGCACAGCCTCTTTTTAGGCAATGTTTACCTTTTTCAAAGGATTTGCCAGGCTATGGCCCAAAGTACTTGGGGAGAAGGTCCTTTTTTCACTTGGAATCTCTTTATATACTCAGCAGTTTCACATAACTTGCCAGCAAGTTCTTGTCCCCCTTTTAGGAAAACAGACTGTCTAGTCTGTTTTTAGTCGCACTAAATTTTCCTGCAAAGTAGTTGTGTTTTACATTCAGTGTGTTAATGGATTGGGTTCTTAATTAATGTCAACTTCCAAGCTAAAATGTAAGCCCAAACAAGAGTCCTCTTCTGGATTTTTAACTAAGCAAATAAACTTTCCTTCCTTAGTTAGATTTTTGGCAGTATTAGATATCTAACTTGTTTTCCTCTTACACGTACTTGGTTTGCTTCTGTTTGTCTTTCTCCTTTTCTAAAGAGGAGTTCCGAGATTGAGAACTTGGGGAGGGGGAAAGGTTGCCTTTTAATGTAAAATCACTAATTGGTTTCTGGGAAAGATAACAAAAAGTGGTGAACATAACCATATGTGGTTTTCTTTGTACAGAGGTTGTACGAACAAGACTAAGAGAAGAGGGAACAAAATACAGATCTTTCTTCCAGACACTATCTTTGCTTGTGCGGGAAGAAGGGTATGGATCCCTCTACCGAGGTTTAACTACACATCTGATCAGACAGATTCCAAACACGGCTATCATGATGTCAACATATGAAGTGGTAGTCTACTTGCTCGATGGATAGCAGCGTAACAAGGCTTCCTACAAGAAAGTGAAAGAATGAAAGACTGGAGTGGACCACTGAATGTCAATGCCAATCTGGTGGGCAAAAGGAAAGTTATATCAGGAACATGCAGCTATGGACAAAACAGAAGGTTGATTGTGGGCAACTATGAATAATTTTGCTGCCTTATTGTATGGTCTCTTGGCAATGTGACAAATGGGAACTACCCCTTAGGGAATACCTTTATACATCTCTTAATTCAAAATTGCTACTTTCTTTTCATCTGTTAATCTAGACAAGACCATTCAGTCATCTTCAGAGACCTAATGGGTGAGGGAGGGTGGTATAAAATATATTCTTGGGCAGCCTTATTCATTTCCCTTAGTAATTGCTCTCAACTACATCCTTTTCGTTCTGTTTAATGCACAGTAACCTGTTGGAAGAATGGGGAAGACATACTTTCATACCTTTCCATACCTGAAACTTCCATTCAGTTGCTCTGAAGATTCACAAAGAGACTGAGGTAGTAATCAGTGCATAAAGCTTTCCATGTTGCTACCTCAAGACAAAATATGGCGCAGGGACCCAGAACAGAGTTATTTCTTCACTACAAAAGGTGATACTTGTGTTTTCTTTGAAGTTTGAGCAGTGTTATAGGTTAGTGAGAGAGGATCTGATTGTTGAACTCATCAGGTTATCAATCTATTAATATTGGTGTATGTGGATTTCTAGTTCTGCTGCATCATCCTTTTTTCTTTCCTGGAGCTTTCCTTCCTTAGGCAGGAGAGACCTATGAAACATTCTCCTATATCATCAGTTTTCCTTGTCAACCTGTCAGGTCACTCACACAGCTAAGGAAGAACTTGCTGAATGTTACTTTGTGGCCTTTTTAAGGTTTCTTAATGTGATGAGAAATCTAGACTAGGTCCAGCCTACCATTTGTGAAGACAGGATTCACCCACATAGTTTCATGCTACCTAAGAACAAGCTGTATTACTCTAAAATGTCTGGCAAAACCTGACTTGCATTACCAGTATCTGTATGGGAGTACAGGGGTAGCCACATCACCATGGCTAAGGCAACCAGAAAGCAGCTGAAGTTGTGATAAACCTTTTCAGTGCAGACAGTATCTGTGCAGAACAATGAAGAAAACTGAGATTATTTTCTTGTAAGCATTCCCCTTGATAATTGCTGTATCACTTCTTCCAACTTGAGCCTGTGTACAGAACCACAGCTGACAGTATAACCTTGTCCTTCAAATTGTCTGAATATTCAGGCATTGTTTTTTGCTGTTCTATAAGCCAGTTGCAAAACAGCGTTGTGTTCAGCAGTGAGGCTTAGCCAGTTTATTCTGTCATAATTAACAGGGTTTTCCAAACCATACAGTTGGAATGTCAAAATCAGAAATTTAATGTTACAAGAACTTGTACAGCTTTCCAAACATAAATCTTTTATCTGCACCTTGAGTACTTCTCAGTCTGCATCTATGATCCTTATGAGGAAGATGGTTGTTATAAATTTGGGGCAATAGCTTTCTACATATAAATGCTGCTACACTGGTGTGGACAGAACTGTGCTATCAACTCTTCCAGTGTGGTACTTCAGTACACTTAAACTGTGCATTGTGTGCAATGGCTTTATTTTATGAATGACTCCTTACGCACTTTGTGGCCTTCTTATGGCTTGTGACTTTTCTTCCTCTTACTGGTTATCTGTAGTCAAACTGTGTTCAGAACATGCAGCTTGGTTTTAAACAAAGCATGTGGTTTGATTTCCGTGTAAGCTGTGCAGGATAAAACATTTTATGCTGTAGATCCATAGCATCTCTGTTGCAGTAGTTCTGTAAGCTGTATGTAAAAGCTCAAAGCTTACAGAACAGTCAGTCTGGGTTTTTCTCATTTGCTGTCCTTTATTTTGACCCTTGTCATGTTTTCCACAGTGTCAAAGTATTTGAGTACTTCATGTAATTCTCCATATGAATTGCTCATCCTTCTAGAAGCCACCTATAGTATGTACAGCAACCTTGCAGTGGAGGCTTAGCTGTATTGATTTCCTTCTCCTTGGGAAAATGTTATCTTACCTTTTTAAAGACAGATAGCATGGTCTGATGTGACCAAAGGTGAACTTGATTGTTTTAGAGAAGTGAGGGGAGCGCTTAAATGTGTGTTCTAAAGTGAGCTTTTTTTAGTAATCTCTCTAAGAAATGTCTGAAGTATTCATGACTCTGACCCAAGTCTAGCTGTGATGCCATTGTTTGGATAACTAAGTGCAAGAATAGCTACTTAGTGTAATTCTTGTTCTGTAGAAAGTGGATTACTTTTCAGGCTATCCAGATTATTCAGTCATAGCCAAAATTTTAAATTGGCAAAGACAATATTCAGCTTTGGAGTTCATGAATACAATTAATACTTGGATTTGCCTAGGCTTCATGAGTTAGTCTTCTCTGATTATTGTGTAAGTTCTCCCTTGGTTACATATTCATCTCCTGTTAATTCACTAGGTACCATGTGTGTGCCTTCTCTGGGTGAGAACAGTCCTCCTGAATTGATAAATAGAAAATGTTAATAAGGACAATTGAATATGGGAGACAACATTAAAAATAGACAATCAGCTTATTATTCCACCTTTTTAATGGGTGTTTAAGCAATGTTGTAAACTTCAGGGGTGATCATCTTGGCTTGCTTGCCATAAAACATAAACCCAAAGTTTCTTGCGATTTTTTTTGTTATTGTTAAACCACCAGTACATATAAAGTTACCTCTGAAATATTTCCCAAAGATCTTTAAATTATTTATATAGTTTTCTTGATATTTATTATAAAAACTCAAAGGGAATAAGAAGATGGATTCAGTAGTATCCATAACTACAGAACTGAAAAGAGTGCACTGAAACTTTCTTGTAACTTAGATGGTTGTCTTGATTTATATTTGAATGTAGTGTATTTGTCACACTTCTGTGCTAGATGCAAAGGTCTTGGATGTCAGAGAAGCTCTCAGTAATGAATTAGTTTTCTGCATATTTCCCCTACCTAGATGAAACATAAACGTTAGGCAACCCGTTAGATTTGGAAACAGTGAGACTGCAGTTTCCTGGACCAGTCAAAAGATGGCACTGGAGCATGCAGTCCTCGGAGGGAAAGGGGCTCCTCTGCCAGGGCCGGACTAGCTCGGCTGTTACACAGCGCTGGTTGTCACCGAGTGGCTGTGGCATGTTGGGGGGACGCGGCAGGGTGGCCCGAGTTTGCAAAACCATAAAAAAAAGTTTCAGTGACTGCAGTCACATTTGTTATCCTTTTGGTCCCTGTAGAGCTGTGTGAAAACAGGAGAGTTGTGTGTTGCAGAGGGCTGAGCCCAGCCTTTAAACTGACTGATGGATCTGCTGTTTCTGTCTAAATTTCTGATCTGCTAGGCTATGTTGTTTTAAGTAGGCTTACACTAGAGATTTACAGAGTTTTGTTATTTTAATTGTAACTGAAACATCAACCTGTCCACTTGTATATTGACATTGTGCCATCTCGTTTCCTGTTTACATAATGCACTCCATATATTTCCTTTCTGATTGAGAAGTTTGTTAATGACAGTTTCTGCTATTCTGTTTTTATTCTTAGAATGAAATTTGTAACATTCCTCAGACTGTAGCATTTTAAAAGAATGTTTTCAGAGACAAAAGATTGGAGAGCCGTTATAAATGTTGCTTCCTGTTTAAACTGTTTAAATTCGGAAAACAAGCTGAACACTGAAGTGTGCCTAGGTAAATGTACTACTTTTTTTTTTCACTTACTGTCTGTTAAGACTCAGTTATGTAAGTTTTCAGTTCTTCTATTTAGGAGAGTCTGCCTACCCTGCATATGTGAACATTTAATTATGCTCTTGGAGTCATAGCTAAACACTCACATATGACAGTTTGAGAATACTCCAATGCTCATGTGAGGTTTGCTATTATTCTTGCATACATGTAGTTGGCTGTAAACTGTGCATTTACTCTGTGTTTATATAGTTAACAATTCTGTTTGGATTGCTTTAAACTTCAAAGCAAATTAAAATGATGTGCTTCTATTCGAATGTCGCCTTCTCTGTAAACTGTATACTATTTTAACCTTTTTAATTTTTTTTACTGATATATACCAGTGCCTGGACGGTTGTGATAAAAAATGAGCAATTCATTAGGAGATCCCAGTGAGTCATTTTGTCTTGTGCTGTTTTTATAGTAGCTGGAAATAATGCATCTCTATTGTACCTATAATATGGGGTTTTTGGAGGGGTTCATGGATGACTACTTGGATGTGTTGTTGGGTTTGAGTACTGTTACCTCTGCACAACTAAGTGTTACTGTCTGTCAACTGAGATTCAGTAACTAGTGATCAGAAAACTCGTATCCATTTAAAGTGCCAGCTAGTGCAAACCACTGCTGACAAATGAAAATGAAGGCAGAAATTCCTTAAGATGTTCAGACGTAATTGCATGTGCAGTTTATAACTAAGTCCTTGAATCTGAAACATCATTAGATACAGTTTGTCTTAACAGTAGGCATTTGTTCTGAAGTCTGTCCTCAGAACTTCCTCAGAAATCATTCTGCAAATCTTTGGTGGTGATTGTGTGCTGTGCGTTTTCTGCTCAGCGTGTGTTCTGGAACTGAATCCTTTGCAGCCTTTAATAGGGAGGCAGGCTTGATGTGTCTGATTTGATTCTTTCAGCTATTCAGAATTATTTCAAAACTTGCATTAAAACAGCACATCTGTGATAACTTCTCTTTCTTTTCTTTCAGTAGATGTTCATGTGAATTGACCTACATTGTTCTGCTTCTGAAACTTTCTAGCTTCCAGACCAGCCAGGCTTAGAGGTGATCAGTCTTCTGGAATCAGTACAGGCAACCAGTGTGCATATCCCTGACACATCTGAAAGTATGCTTCTGACTGGCGTAATTGTCTGTAACTGATCTCTCACTTTAACTCTCCAAAAGAGTCAGATTGGCAGGGCAGAGCTAAGGTTAAGTGTTTGGGGATGTTTTGACATTTGTGTTGCTTTACAGCCCCTTCTGCTGGAGGGGTTGTGCTAAGCTTGCCCTGGACAAAAAGCATGTATCTAAAATGAAGATATATTTAAAGTCCTAATTGAGTTATGGCTTGGCAGTAATGTAATAGTGTAGTCTGACATAGATGCAACCTAAAAGCATGCGAGGTTTAACAATGATCTCTTTCACAAATGAAAGCCCTTGAATTTGATAATGCACTTAACGCTAAAATAAAAAGGTACTTCTGAAGGCAAATACTTCTTTCCTCTTCTAGGCACTGTTGCCAGCCAGTGTGCTCTGTGCTAACTCAGAACATCTTTAGCTTCTTCACAGCTCCTGCCTTTCCTGGCAGGAAGTGCCAGGACAGGAATCTAGTACTCATAAGCAAATTCATGCAAACAAAATGATATATTGAACTGTGGAAGATACAATGGAGAGGAGGAGGTCCTGGTTTTGTGGCTGGAATATTTCAAGGGATGTTAAGACTGGTTTCACTAACACAGAGATACTTGTTAATGATAGAATTGTGTGAAGTTAACTAGAAGCTTTCAAAGATAAGCTCCAGATGGTGAAACTTACTGCTAATTCTGGGCAGATTTCTACTCAAGGGAGTGTTTCCTCCCTTAACTGTGGCCATTTAGAAGTCAGTAGTTTTTCCTAATCCTGCTCCTGCAGCAGACAATTGGGACGAGACTGAGGATGTAAATACTGAAACTGTCTGGAGTGTAAACAAAATTGAAAGCAGTCTGTTCTGAGACTTGATCATCTATCCAAAATTCTGAAAGCACATATGCAAGTGTGGCAGAAAATATTTTAGGGATTCTGTTAATTCAGGATTGTCACTATATAATTAGAGACTAGCTAATGTAGTACCAATATTTAAAAGGGAAAACAATTGAAAGGAAACTACAGACTCATGTGTCTGTAGCAAGCAGAGCTCTAAGTACATCCCTCTTCTGCAAAGTATGTTATAGACATAAAGGTAGCTGGACAGTAAGTGAGAATTGATGATGTTAAAATAAGCTGATGATTATTTGCCATTATCTGCATTTTAGATGAAGTAAATGCAGGAGATCAATCCATACATTTTTTGTGGAACTATCTGATGTGGAGCCACAAAGGAAATCTCTAGATTATTCCAACAGGGGTAAGATCTTTAGCTAAAGAGCAAGTGTTTGCTAATGGGAACTGTTGGATTGGTGGTGAACACTACAAGTACTTGACTTCTTCAGAAGACTTTTGCAAAAACTGGTCTTGGTATTTAGTATGTCTTCCAATGGTTTTGGCAGAAAGACTTGGGCTATGTTAGTATGACTTCTGGATGATTAATTTGAAACAGTTTGCAGTCCACTAAGTTTTGAATATGATTTTTAAAAAAAGGATTGCTTTAACCATCAGAGTTAGATTAAATAACACTGCAAAATGCATATTCAATCAGTTACAAAATACTAATGAGAATTTTTGCTGTAGGCCACGAGTGTCGCTTTCTCAGTTGGAAAGGAGAGAAGAAAAAGACTCCAGGTATAGTCTGTTTAACAATGATCACTGTTACCTATTTAAATAAAAATAAAAAAAATTACAGTTCCAGGATGCTAAAGGGAAGTACGAACACCACTGTATGTACAAATCTTGGGTTGACATAACTTGGGGTACATGCACAGCTCTGGGTCGTCACAGCTATAAAGAAGAGAAGGTTATAGAAAATGATCAGGAGAAGTGTGTGTATCCTGTCAGAGCATAAAACCTGAGAGAATCTGAAAACGGGTATGATAATGTTACATAAGAAAAAACTCAGAAGGGTAAGTACTATGGGTGAAAGCATTAAGTTACAAGATCTGCTGCTACAAAATGAAGAACTATTTGCTGGCTGTTACTATATCTAGCCTGAATGTAAAAGCTTTTAATGATCAATGCAAAACAGTCTTAAATAGTAGTGAGAGCAGGAAGGAGGGCAGCACTTCAGAGTGCCTGAACAGCACATGAAAGGGATATGTCATCTGGTGACCTGTGATAGCACAGACCTAAATGATCTTTTGTGTGTTTAATGGGCTTAGGTGCTCTCTTTATGATGGAGTTAATCACCCTGTGTTCGTGGGGTGCATGTGACTTTCAGGAGGATTTATAGAAAATATGAACTAGGGGATCATCTTTTTCTCTTCTCTCCTTCTCCCTTAGAAGCAACCAATCCCAAGAACTTGTCTTTCCAACATTGCCCTTCATGTAATCTATCTTCAAGCAGTTTATCACTTTAACTGAACAGTATCATATATTTTGTTGCTGATCTGAATTTTTCCAGGTTTTAAACTGTATGTTGCTTTTCTGCAAGTGCTATATTTTTGTCAGTGTCTAAGGAATGACACTGTGGTATGCTAAGATGTTAGGAAAAATGCATTGCTTTCTCACAGAGCATGCAAGGAGTCAAATCATGACTCCAATGGGTATCAGTGAGAGCCTTGTGGATACAGATACTGGAGGGAGAGCGCACCTCTTCAGAGAAAATTCTCCCCAATTTCTCTAGTTTATCCTTTGGGTAGAAAAAGGAAGTGAATGCTGAAAAAACCAACTCTCTTCTTAGGAAGAAACACCAGTAAGCGTGAATCTCTTCCCAGAGGTGGGACATTCTGCAAGGAATTATGTGGGAAATCACAATGGTTTTCCCTAGGCCTTCCCTATTTTCAGCCATATCCAGGAGCAGGGTCTTCCAGGGAAGAAATTCGGGTTTCCTTCCTCATCCTGTGCAAGTAGCTGAAGACATGTATCATGTTACTTCTTTCACTGTCCAGAGATATTGTTTCCTACAGGAAATTATTCTTAATGATGTGCAAATAACTTTTTTCCTCTGGCTGCTGAAGGCAGGTAAGCAGAAGTTGTTTATAAGCTGGTAAATTGTCCTGATAGTTCTCAGGTGCTTTCACTCTGTCATTCCTTGAGGTATCTGTTTCCCTTTTGTCTCTTCTGAAATGTAGCTATCAGTAAAAGTTTACAGAGTTTATATTATCTTGCTCTGCCACTACAAGTGTTTCCAGGCCTTCACAGTGATTGAATGACTTGCAAGTTGCTTTGGGGAGCTCCAGCTGGATTTGTGCTGGATATGTTTAAAGACTTGGGAATATGGTTTGAATTACTTGAAACAAGAATAATCTATTATCATTCACACATTTTCCTAAGAGGCTAGTTGAGAGAAAATACTGAAAAATGACAACCATCCAGCCGTGCTTGTAGGGTGGTCCGATATTATTCCCTAATTCATTCAGGCAATAGACAAAGATTTAAAGTGCTTTCTTTGCAAAAAGTGGTATAAAAAATATTGCCCTTTCCCCATTAGAGAAGAATATCTGCCCTAGTTCCCTTACTGTTATAAACAGAGGGGACTATTGCCAAAACTTTATAGCTTGGATGTAAATGGAATATTACCTCTTGAGCAACAGCAGCATAGAGCTGTTAAAACCACACACACTGAAATGCCTTAACCACACAGGGGTGAGCCATTTTGAGCTTGCAGCTTCCCCACAGCTCACTGGGAAAGACCAAAAGACATAACCACCCCTCCTTCCCAAATACCTCAAGACAGACAACTGTTTGAGAAACTTAGAGCTGTATTCCTCCCTAGCTATGAAAGACACCTCTCATTATTCAAATGTAGAGTTGGCAACATGTGGTGGCAGTATCTGCCAAGCTTCCTGTTCCTTCCTAAAGTTGAACTAACACTGGGATTCAGCACTGTAAATCCCTTCCTAAAGAAGGATACAGGCAAAGAGACAGTATCTGGAGAAAACAGGGAGCTGCTACGGTTTCGAACTGCTTATTTGAGTCCCTGGGATGAATGAGGCTCTGAAATGAAATCTGTATTTAGTGTTACATACTATATGCATCTTACTCAATTAGATCCAGTTGTTCTAGTATGCATGTTCTGGAGAATGAGTAGAGGAACTTTCCTAATACCTGGTTTCTCCTCAGCCTTGTGTCCAAATGCAACTTGGGAGATGGAATAAAGCTGCAGCAATTCCTAGGCCTGTTTGGCACTCAATGTTGCCCCTCTTTACTGAAGCCAGATATAAAAGTAAGTTGGAGAAGGAGGTGGGTTTAAACTGTTAACAAGGAACAAAGCAACTGCCTAGCTCTCCTCCTGATTTGACTTTGCAAACCATATGTGTGGTTGTACAGTGTTTCTTTGAGTTGCAGACTTCTGGTGTTAAAAGGGGTAATGGATGGAGAAAGCAAGATTATCTAAGGACATCAGTCTTTCTACAAGAAAGCTAAAGTCAGTATTGCAAAAAAAGCTTCTATAACAGTGACATCTACAAACATTCTGAACTGGCAGACTAAACAGCATTCTTGTGACTGAGCAAGAAGCCTGGAAGTCTCTGCTAAAGGCAGGATAAGAGCAGAATGTCAGCAGAGTCACCCTGAAGAAAAGATGAGGTGGGCTATATGAAAGAGATGGCTGAATGATTTTTGTACTGAACCTAATTCACTCTTACATGAAACTAAGGTCAAGACAAAAGGGGGAAAAAAATTGAGGTATTATTCAGTGAAGCTTTGCATAAGGAAAAATGAACTATCTCCTAGCTCACTCCAGAGCAGTCAGTAGTGTTCTCTGGCTTATGACTCAGTAGGTTTAGGGATGGAGTTGTGTGTTGTTTATTTGGAAGTCAAAGAGCAAATCTGCACTGAAATGAGAATATTGCTGTAATGCAGTGGACCCTAGCATGTTGCCCAGAGCTCTTTCATGTGCAGTACATCAGTATTAGCTGTATACTGGATTGTTTGGATGAAGGCATCACTGGATAGTCTGATTAATGTTGTAGTTTTTCTTGAGCTGTGATGAATGATTGCATTCAGGCTTCAGCATGTACCAAACTTGTGCAGTATTTTGTTACAGATTTGGTGATGCTGCAGCATAACACGATAATACAGCATTAAGTCCTCAAGATATAGCATCTCTTTCCTGGAAGACTGCAAAACTTTACTTGTGCTCTTCTCCCCATGTCTGAAGTTGACTATACTACATCAAAATGATAAAGTGCAGCTTCTAATGGTTGAATTAAGAAGAATCCCTTATTTTTTCATTTTCTGTCAAAATGAAGAGTTTGGTTAACTTAGCTTTAAGTAATTTGCATGCCCAGGTTCCCTTGTACTTGATGGAACAAGATACAGAAGATGGAGGAGCCTCACCTTGCTATTCTGATACCCTTAGGAAGAGCTCATTTCTCAAAGGAGCATGTCACCCTGAAGTAACTTAGAAGCTGAAGAGCTTCCTTTGTAGCATGTGTTTGAAGCTGAGATATTCCCAGGTGTTACAGACCGGAGAGAAGAGTTATGTGAAAGCATAAGCCTTTGTAGTTGATGGATTTCAGATGGCTAAATGTCCAGTGCTGTAACTGAAGCTGGAACTTCACTGACAGACACCTTTGAAAAGTCTTATGTGCTTGACAAGTTGTTGCGATCAGCGTATCATTCAACACGAGTAGAAAGCACCACGACAGTGTAGTTGTGCAAAACCAGAGATACTGCCTTATGATGTAGTACAGGTAAAATCTACACTTAACCCCTCTTCTACTTAATCTTAAAATTCAGGGATTGAAGAAGACCTGTCTGGACACTTGATGCTATAGACTAAGAAGGACTTGGGTACACAAAGTGAGACTTAAGCACTTACGTTTTGCCAAAGACCCCTTGCTGCTTTGCCTTGAAGGTAGATGAACTGCAGAAATCCCCCAGCATTTTATTTTGCCAAACATCTGGAAATTATTCTCTGCTTATATCCACAAATGCCTCAGTGGGACAGGAACATGCAGCTCAGTCCTAAACTAAATTGAGATCCTGAAACTTGGCATTCCTTTTTTCAGGTTCCTTAAGGAGCTTGGCCTGGAAATAGGTATGAAATGAGGAATGACTGCTGCTTTCTTTACTGATATGGCTGAGGTTATTCTACTTGAGTGCATTTTTTTTTTGCTTTACAAAAATGAAATAAAGGTAAGAGCGCTCAGGAAAGGCAGAGGAGACTCAGATTCAAATTCCTTCTCTGTCTGAAGATTGTTGCCTTTCAAAAACATGCGACAGGCTTTTCCTGCTTTGGAGGAAACTTTGCTGCTTCTCTTTCCAGTTGTAAAGAATTCAGGGAACTTGGAGAAAAGAAAGGAAGGAGAGACAAGTATTGTGCTGACTGGTTCTGGCCTCTTAAGTCACTGGCAAAAATGGAGAGCAAAGAACAAAGTCATGGCTTTGCTCCTAGAGTGATTTGTCTTTTGCCATGAAGTTTATTTTCCTTCTTACGCACACTTTTTGACTTCCCTTCTCCAAAGATTTTTTGTTTTCTGCACAGCAGTGCCACTTTAGCACTGGAAGTTGAGACTGTCTCTCCAAGATAGATGAGATTATATGCATTTGAATTTCCATTAGTGAAGGCAAGACTTTGATTTGCTGTGCCACTTCCCATGGCAGAAAGCGGTCTGCCTTGCTTGGGGTTCTCTGAAAGAAAGTGTATCCAGTCTCCCAGACTGTTGTCTTGACTGGATGGATAGTGCTCTTTGTATCAATGATCTCCTAAGGCTTGGGGCTTAAGGCCTTGCCTCAGTGTTTGCTCTTCCTTTGCTCTATAAAGATATATGTGAATATTCGGAATTTTCATGGGTTTAGTCTGTTAGGACTGTGAGATCTTGTACTGTCCATACCTGTGTGCTGACTACACGGGACCCTCTGGAACTTCACTCTGAATTCACGGTCCTTTCTCAGGACAGGAAACCAGCAAAGCAGCAAACTAACCTCCTGGCACTTAAGTCCTTTACTGTACGTGATACAAGCAGTTTGTCCTTCTGTTAGCTTTGGTCAACAGTAATGTTTTGTCAAGCAGAGTTCAAGATCTTGATACTGCTATGTTTTGTCTGGTTCCTTATACTGTGGTCTTAACTACTTTTTCAGGTATAGGATATGATAAACTTCAACTAGTTGTATGTGAAAACACCAACTAAAGGGGACTCCACATAGAGAAAATACTGTATTGCAGTGGGAAAACACCAGCGCCTCGCTCAACTCTATTCTGCCAGAGCTCTCTGCCAGCATGTATTAAGGTTGTGCTGAGTGCTTAAAGCTGGCACACAACAGAAGGAAACAAGTAGGGCCAGGGAGGATATGGTAAGAATGCTACATGTGCTTTTACCTTATGCAAACCTTCATTTACTCTCTTCCTGGCATTATTGATTGATTTTATAGGTAGAAATTGGTGCAGCATGCAGGGGTGCAGCTGCATCTCTATCAACCTCTATAAAGAAATAGTTACTTGCTATCCTCAAATCAAAAAGCCTGAAAGTGCTACTGGTCAAAAAGCATTAAGACATTCGCTGTTGTTCAAGAACACACCTTTCAAAATCGAATAGCTCATGCTTTCAGATGAGCACAAATCAAATTAAAAAAAAAAAAAACAAAAAACAAACCTTACCCACTGGGGTATTTTGCAACCCATGAGAACCTTGCTGAGGAGGCCTGCTGGAGTGAATGTTGGTGATTCAGCTCCATATTATTACTTTTTCTCTTCAGTTCTACAAAAAGGACCAAGGTGACCATAACATGAGATGATTTTAAAAACTCAGTAAGTCAGAGTCTTTTATTGAATTGTGTTGAGGGAATTGGATTATGATGAATATTATTATCCTAACACTGAGGAGTATTAGTCATGGATTGGGACCTTTTTGTGTAAGCCACAGATGCACACCTTTGGAGGAATGTCTGTTGCCTTATAAGCAGGCCTCAATTAATGCGGAATATTTTAGGTTATTACTAATAGATGCAAATTAATTTTCTGCAAAGTCAATTAAGTGATATAGTAGAACTAATTCTTAATTTAGCTTCCTCTTGGTTTAGTTTTTGAAGATTTGGGAGTCTTAGTGGGAAGAAAAGCATTTCCACCTGTAATATCTGATTTTAACAGAGCCATTATTTAGCCTGTTAATTTGAAGTGTTAAAGTGGTTCACTGTGGAAAAAGCAGTGTAAGTTCAGGAGACCTAGAGGGACTAGTGAAAAGATGCCTATTTTTGTAAAAGGTCATTCTGAACTTTTGACTCTGAAAGTGGGGGCTTGTTCTTGACCTTGGGATTTCTGGTCCCTGGACTGATGGTGATTGAGAATATTGAAAACAGAGCTATAGAAAATTACCAATTTTCACTTAATATGAAAACTGATAGTTTTGCAAGTATGTGAAAATTCGATCCAGTGTACAGTTTGCTCTCTCTGCCAGCCAACACTCCCATTCGTGGTGTAAATGACTGCACTTCTCCCTCTGGGCAAAATGGTGAATTTGTTCAGGCGCAAATATGTCTTTTCATGACGAAATTTTATCCCCCTTCTATCAAAAGCAGCTTTTTATACAGTAACATGGTTTTCCCACTGTTTTTCTAGTCACAAGAATTTCTGTGCGGAAACAGTGGTATGGCCTTCTGGGAATTGCATACCAGCTAAAGCAATTCCAGTCATTGTTCTCTAAGCAGTATTTCCACCCCTCCAGGCACCCCCACTTAAACTTTTCCAGGTTAGTAGGAAGTCAGTAAGACAGAATTAATGGAGGCAAAATTACATGAATGCCTAGAAGACTAATTTACTCTGATTATTTCCTTGTTTACAGGCAATCAGAAATCTGCTAATATGAATATAAGGTATATAACAGGATGAAAAGCTCAAGACTGTGTAAGAACACTTTGAAGGTGAAGGACAATGACAGTATCATCTTACAGGCAAAATTATATGCAGCACAGGTAGGGTCACCAAGCAGTAGATCATAAATGTGTCAAAACACAAGTACCACATAAATTCATATTCATAAATAACATCTTTGCTGTCCCACAGAACTGAAAGACATATGTTTGAGCTTTCTCATCTTTTCCCTCAGTATGTGAAACATGATGGGAATTATTTTTTATTTAGGGTGACTGAGTGTAAAGATATGTGTATATATAAATCAGTAAGTTCAAGTTCTTAAGGTTGGATTTTAACTTTTTATTGAACTTTTTTATGATGGAGGGTTCATTCTGTATTAATAGTTGCTGATTGTTAATTAAGTTGACATAATCAAAAAAGCTTCATCCACATTACTGAAGAAAAGTCGTTGTAGGTACTTGGCACTAAACAGCAAGTTTTAGAATTAACAAATCAAGTGAACTATCTATTCTTCTTGCTACTGAATCAATTTGCAGAGCTGTTTGTCTAAAATATCCATGCTCTCCAGAGATGAGGGCATAAGACTCTTTCTAGAGATAAAGTTGTTTAATGTAACTATTTAATATGCAAGCATGATTCAGACTGGGAATTTTAACAAAAGGCAGCAAAGCCAAGACTAAGGTCTCAGTGGAGCTGAAGTATCAAAATAGTATGGTATTATACACTATCATGAATAGCCTGGATGGAGCTAGAATACATCAATGTATAAAGATGTTAGCACTCTTACGTGACTAATAATCATTTGGAAGCGGATGAGTGAGTTGAAAGAGAAAATCCCTTGTAGGAACCTTGATAAAGGTGCAGAAGGTAACACTTTTAGTAAAGTTTCATTGTTGATGTTTTGCTACAGGTTGATATTAAGGAGAATTTTTATAGTCAGAAAACCTAGTAGATTCTAGTAAGTCGGTAAGTTGCTTATGAGATGAAATCATCTATCACCTTGTCATAGTGTCCTCTGGCACTGCTGTTTATGTAGATCATAATACATCTCCCAAAGACTTATAAAACTTTCAGAAACGGGATGTTAATGTGTAGGTATAGTATTATCACCAAGAAACAGTGTGATTTGCAGGCCTTTTATGGTTGAGAAGTGGCCTGGGAATGGTGACTACAGACTACTTAACATTAAAAAGGTAAATAATTTGTGCAGTCCAGAAATATCCTTGCCCAGCTCTTGAAGAGGCTTGCTGCTCTGTTAGCCTGGTGTAGACCTGCGTTATTACTGTTTTCTGTGACATTTATGGAAGGGCTCAGTAGCAGCCATGGCACTCTACAGGCACATAAGAAGAAATTAGTCCCCACTAGCTGAGCAATGCAGACCAAAAGGGGATTCTTGTGTGATTAAATCCAAGTCCTTGTTATGGGAACTTGTGGCCCATAATACCGTTCATAAATCTATCAGGTTACATCTTTAAACTAATTAGGTTAGTTCTGCTGGGAGGCTGCCTCAAAACCTGACTTGCTTGTCGAAACTGTGCTCTAATTTACTGTCCTAGCAACAGTCCATATAAATTGATATAACAGTAAGTGCAGACAGCCCTCTAAAGAGTCACTTTTGTCATATGCTGTTTGTATTTGAGACCAGCAGTTTCCTTGATTTCCCTTTTTTTACTATGTTTCTGCTTTTGAGTAGGCTGGGCAAGTATCTTACATACGGAAAAGTGACTTAGGTGGTCTTGTTCTTTGGTTTGCGTAGTAATAATGCTGTCTTTAATCATTATTTTAAAATATCTCATGATATTTCTACAAACAATCTGAATCAGTCAGCTATTGTGTCTTGTAGTTAACAAATACCACAGCTGGCTCAGCTTTTAGACATCCGCAGCAATTAGCTCAGGCTGATGCTCGGGGATCGTTTTTTCTGTATCTTCTGTCTAAATGGCTGGTGTGCAGCAGTAACACATGCATTTTGTAGAAGTTTTTCTGTTGCTGAGTAGGCACTGTATTTCCTTTTGGTTATACATGAAATTATAATACCATTGAAATACAACCTTGTAATAATTTTGCTTGCATCCTTCTGTAGGCTTGATTCTGCTATCCTAACTTACCTAAATAAATATTATTCATTTGATCACATTTGATTCGGGAACACTGCTGAGGTGCTCATGCTAGCTTACCATGGCATAGTATCATCTTTGGCTTTTTTGGTAATACAGTATAAGGCTATCCTGAAATGAGTGCCAAACACTCCAGTGTTTCTCTTTCCTCATTGCTGTATGCTTACAACTGTTTCTGTAATGTTGGGGAAAACTGCCCTCATGTTATTGCATAGCATCTGTCTGACCTTCAAGACTGCAAAATTCTCGGCAGTTCGGTTGTTTAAAAGTCACGAGAGAGTCAGCACTTCCATTCCTGACTGTGCAGCTGTGCCACGTACATCAGTGTGCCTAGTAAATCATGTTGCCATCTCTGGAGAAATCAGCCATATACTGACAGGCAGCAGATATAAATAGCAATATGTGTGTAACATAAAGTGGATTCAACTGATCTGTCTGATAATAAAAGAATTCAGTGGCAGCTGGTCTTTATTACAAATTTCATCACTGTTACTGAAAAGCTAGCTTTTATCCTCCCATTTTTTCTGAGAAAGTTTTCCCTTTCCCATTACCTGCTGCTGGGAACTATGTAATTCATAAAATGGGTGACTGCACTGTATTGATTGAGGTTAATGCCAACAGAAACACACTTTTTAGTGGGGGAGTGGGGAGAAAGCACTTCCTGTAGAGTTAAATTACCAATTCTTTTTTTTTTTTAA
This sequence comes from Grus americana, assembly GCF_028858705.1. Classification (NCBI taxonomy): domain Eukaryota; kingdom Metazoa; phylum Chordata; class Aves; order Gruiformes; family Gruidae; genus Grus; species Grus americana. Next base: position 7,583,666 of record NC_072860.1, on the reverse strand, counting down.
ATAGATGCAGTCTGCCTTTATCTGCACTACTGTTGATGCTGAAGAGAAATAGACTTACAGGTATTTTAGTGAACTACTTAAAAAGTGGTCTCTTACTTTTCCCTTTGACAGGAATAGCTTTCTACTCATTTCAGAAGAGCCTTCTGTAGACACTATACTTTTGTTTCTAAACTTAGGTTTCCTGGACTCACCTAGCTGAGAATTTGTTACATTCAAAAGGAATTATACATCTTGGGCTCACAAAACCTTTAAATTAGGGCCACCTTAAGTATAACTTAATTTATGCCAGCTTTCTCTGGCTATTATCTTCTGACCTGACGTAAGATACTTTTGCCCAACCGTAAGTCCCAACACTGGTAAGAGAAGGAAAGCAGATGTGAAGGCACTGCGGTTAACTGTTCTTGAGTTCTTTATTGAGGCTGCGTCCCCCCCCACCGACACTCCTAATGGCTACCTGTTTCTTTTGCTGAGGTTTCTCTTCACTGCACCACAGAAAATGGTTGAGACCTCAGTCTCATACCTGCTTGTATGTTACGAATGAGATGGAGAGCTGAGCCGTGTGTATCCTTTAGTGTGGCCAGGAGGAAGGCTGAGATGCTCCACCTTTTAGGGAAATAGAAAATGCAGTGGTTGCTCCTGCCACTCTCCATGTTGGGTGGGACTGTACAGAAGATGTGTTGAAGGGGTTTGCTGTGGTGCTCAGAGGGAGCAGCTCTACTGTGAACACTTGGAGCAAGTGGCTTGATTTGGGAGGTTTGAGCTTGGCCGGAACCTACCTCTTCCTCTCATTACACAGTTGACTTTCTAGCTTTCTAGAACTGTTGTAGACACTCTTCAACCTTCTCAGTATAAGCTGCTTATTCCCTTATATGGCTAGTTTTTAACATTTTATTTGGGAGGACATGCTGCTTCTGACAAAATAGTAGTAGAATAGGGATAAAGGATGTGGAAATCCAGATATGATCTCGAAAAATCTCTAAGTAAGGTGCTCAAAATAACTTACCTCTTATCTTGCATAAGTGAAACCATTACACTAACATGACCCAATGGGAAAAATGTTACAGATGCATGGCAGTCAAATTATAGACTTAAATGAGCCAATTCATAGATAATTTTCCTTTTTACTATTAGAATTTTGTTTGGATTATCTTTGGGATTTAGGGAATCCTATGAAACTGAGGTGAATCATTTGATGTTTACCAGTTTATGAACATTTTCACTGTGAAATCTAATTACCATACTCATGCTTTGAGTTTATTGTTGTGTTCATGATACAAAGTTAATCATTGAAAGAGTACGAAAAACAAATAAATGACAGGTTCTGTGATTCTAGTGCTGGACTGCTTTCAGTAAGGATTTTCCTTTTTTATAATTCAGTTGAGATTTTGCAGATGAAAACCTCTTGCATTTTTGCCCCCATTCCAAGACAGAGACAAAGGGATATTTTGATGTAACCAAAATTGCTTCAGGGTCTGTGATAAGTGAGTACAATGGAAATGTATCATAATCTTCACTTTCTCAAAGTAGTACACTTCAGAATAGGGCTGGCTTTTGTCTCTAGCAATACATGTCATCAGCTCTCAGCACACTTCCCCATTATGTTTCACTAGGTCAGATGCTATTTTAATGCTATGTGCTGTGCTGGAAGATTAATTTGTGTATGGTTGAGGTATTTGAGAGTAAGAAGCAATCAGAAATATTTGAAAGACATCATGCCTGGTCTTGAGATAGGACAACTTGGCAGCTTCATGGGATGGACTTACAGGCATAAGGGGAACAGCTGAATTTATTAGTTAGACCATTTATAGGCTTGCTTCCAGAACTTCGTTGGAACTGGCTTTCTTCCTAAGTCTTAGTGAAGCTATCTGATCAGCTGTATTACTTGTAAGGACTTTTATTAATAGAACTTTTGGAAACGTTTTTGGTTTCTTGTGTCAAAATGTAAAGAGCTGTCACCACAATGTAAACTATTTAAAATCACCACACAGAAATCAAATGGCTATGAAATGAAAATATAAGTAGATCCAGATAAGTACAAAACCATGTAAATTTTATTGCATCAAGCATGTTGTTCTGAAGGGGAGTTGTGAATTCAGCTTTGATATTGTCTTCTCGTAGGAGTGGCTGTGCCCTTCACAGTAATGAAGGGGCATTAACTAGATTGAAGGGAACTGGGATTTCTTTTCTTGTACAAGTGTCTCAAGATCTCCAGCTCTCTAGTTTCAGGCTTGGAGGCTGTGTTTGACCACTGTGCACACAGGTCTGACTGCTCTGGAAGAGATGTTCCTGGAGCTGACTATTCCACTGGCCTGGAAGCAGCTGTGCAGAGAGAAAGCTGTATTTGGGTGTGCTGCCTCCTGGGCCAGCTTGCAGAGACTGTTTTTCAGCATGGTCCATCTGCTTGTTACCATTCCCTATTGAAGGCAGTTTTCCTCTTAGGTGTGCTGGCACGTGCATCTAGATGAAGCTGCTTTCTGCCACAAATAATTTGAAATAATCTGTACTATGTTTTTTGTATAGTGGCTTTTTTAAATGGATCATTTTGTCAGGAAAACATTAGAGTATGATTTTGTGGTGTCACGCTGCAGCAAAAGCGCAAGGGATGGTGCAAGCAGCTGAGAAGGGATTTGTAGTAATAATGTTTCAGTGGTCCAGACAGAACTGACCACCTCCTGAGGTGTACGGCATGAGCTACCACACCTGCAGGAGGGTATCTCTTAGCCACGCTTTACTGTACATGTTGTTATGTTTTCTTTCTCCTACATAAATAGTAGTTAAATACTTGGTCCCCATTGAAAGTCATCCTGAAAGTCAGGAGATGGGTGTTTAACTTCCATTTGTGTCTTTGAAAATTTCCCCTTTTTCGCCAGTGTGCAACAGCATTAAAGTGCAGTGGGCCCAGCTAATTTTGAGATACTGAACATAAGAGAAAAATTTATGGTGTGAAAACACTGTTAAATTTTACAAACATGCTTTGCAATACAAAACTCATTCATAGCAAAGAAGTTGAATCAAAAGCTCACCACTGCCAACTAATTATTTAATGTTCTCTAGCTAATGTTGTTACGCTGCCAAAAATGTGCGCTTCCATCTCTTTTCTCGTTAGGAGGATAAGCTGATAAATCATTTTTCTGCTTGAGTTGTTTGATTTGCACTAAATTTCTTTTGTGAAACTAAATCTTTTCCCTCTCTTCATCAGCAAATTTGGAGAAATGCAAACCATCTCTCTGCTGCTGAATCTAGAAGTAAATACATTTTTAATCAAGTTTTATCACACTTTTCAAACAGAAGACATTAAAAATTTTTATTAATGTGTGAGAATCCAGAAACCTAAATGAATGTGTGACTCCTTGTCCCTGCGATGTTTTGAATATAGTGATACGAAATAAGACGGTTGTGAGGTTGCTTGCCAAAGATTTGAGAGATTTGCCTTCAGTTCACTGCTGTCATAAACCATTACAGGTCCTATGAGATTCCTGGCAAGCAGTTTTATCTTTGACCATCATCTGTAAAAAGGTTTTTCTTAAACAAGTGTCAAAAGGACAAGCACACTGGAAATCAGGTGCAGTTCAGAGGTGTTCAGATACTCAGGGTAAAGCAGGTAGTTTAAAAACCTTACACAGAGCACCCCACAATAGCACACCCCACCAGCTCAGTGTGATTTTTTTCTATATACCATTTTAAGTCAGTGGGAAGCCTGCTGTTGATGTCTGTGCAGGTAGGATTCCCCTGGAGAATTCTTCAGTTTGATCATAATGTAAATTCACACAAAATATTTGTCTCCTTGTTACAATATCCAAAAATAAGCATTTTTAGTATAAATTTATTTTTTGGATGCAGCAGCTCATAGCTATTCCATCTGGAGCTATGATTTTGTCAGCTCTTGCAAACAAAGCATATTTCAGCCTGGTTCAGGGGCTGAGAAGGGAAACCCAGGATTTAGTAAATAATGCTGTTCTGTTTCAGTGCTAAATTGTGCTTCCCTCAAAATACACAGAATATGTGTTGGATTAAATACAGTTAGAGGCTTGGTTTCCTGATGGTATGTATTCCTACGCAGGCACTTATTGTGTTGAGATCTTGATGGGATCCATGACTGACAGGTACCCCATGAGGCACTGTGGTGAAGCTTGCCAGTCAGGCTGTTCTGTGCAAGAATTTGAGAAACCCTTGCTGACCAGATTCCCAGCTTTAATTATCACTGCACACTGGATTTCTCCAGGTACAGACTAGCCTTTGTGCTAAACTCACAGGCTCTCTGGAGATCACAGATGTAAGGCGTACGTGTTACAGGCTTCTCACGTGCTATTTAAGTGGCAGCAAGGCACAACAATGCAATGGTTGTAAACAAGGGCAAATCACCTGGGGGAGGATAAGAGAAATTTTATCAAAACAGGTAGTGATCTCTTACATACACTTAGTACAGAGACAACTTGCAATTACCATTTGAAAGTAATACCACAGTTCAGCTAAAGCAAACCTGAATTTATTGAAATAGAGCTGTTTCCACAAAAATGAAGCATTTGTATTTGTTTTGTGGAGAAGTAAAGCCAGCAGGAGGCCCATTTGGGCTTAAAGTCAAGGTCTGAAATCTTCAAACTGAAGCCTCATGACAACACATTTCTGAAAATGTGTAAATAATCAATCTGTCAGATTTTTGGCAGAGCTTTTGCTTGTGTCTCCATAGTGATCCTGACAGTCTTAGTGCATGGAGCTGGTCAGTCAGGAGTAATTGAGGCATTAAACTATTGTACCCCAAGATACCTCAAATCACTCATAGCTGCATTCTTGTTGGCTAAATTTAGCAGAAAACAGGTTATGGAAATAAATGTCTACAGCCATCCTGGAAAATGGAACTAAGGGAGGGAGAGTTGGGGGGTTTGGTAGTGGTTAAAGAATTTGAAAGCAAAAGCTGGCAAAGCTGTATTAGCAGCTTGGATTTAGCAGATATATTTCAGCAAATGGATGTGTCAGTCTTCTAAATGCTAGAATTTCGTTAGGGATGGGGAGAAAAGACTCTTAAATGCTGAATTTCTGTAGACAGGGAGATGCCTTCAGGTCTCAACTGACTTCACACATTGTAGCGATCCAGTGGCAGTCTAAAGCTTGGCAGGGAATATCAGATTGAGCTAAATCCCAGTCCTAATGAAGGCAAGAGTAGGGTTTTTGGTTGGTTTCACTGGGTTTTTGATTTATGCCTGTCTTATGGCTTCTGAACAATTTATTTATTCAGTATGTTTGACCTCATGCTATGTAGAATTTGTAAATTATGTTCCTAAGAGTCCTTGACCTCTAGTGTGGATGCTCTGTTGGCGTTCGTTGTAGAATGAAAGGGGAAAAAACCAAAACAACCCCAGTTACAGACATTTAGGTAGTAAGTTAACTTTTATATGAAACTTTCACTGTATATCATGGGCAACTTTAAAAGCTGTATACACACCACCTGCTTTTTGTGCCTTACTCAGGCCTCAAAACTATGGTGTTGTGATGGTGATTCAGATGGCCTTTGCCCAAGCCTGTTGAATTCTGGCTCTTTAGGGACATTACAAAAGCAATCACAGCACCCAGGAGAGGAATTTTGTGTTGAGTAGCCTGAGTACAATCCTAAATCATAAAAGCCTGCTGGCAGCGTGGCACAGACTTGGGGTCTTGATCTCTTGTTCTCGAGTCTCCATATCCATCACACTGAGCCATCTTCTCAGCTGGAACTACACACACTTTTTAATAGAGGAAAACAATAGAAAATACTCAAAGTAGTAAAAATGTTTAGCTGCTTTCAGAGATAGCTGAGCTTCCATGTGCATAGTAGCCATCTTTAACCATGGTCCTGCAGGCATCTAAACATGGGATTGATCAGTGCCTGCATATAGACTTGCTTCCACTTGAGTTCCTGGCATTATGAAGTTCTGTGCAAGTTCTGTTAATAATGAGGCTTGTGGAAGTTGAGGTGACTTGTAGGGCTAAGCAATTGGGAAATTTGGCTCAGTAAAACAACTGCATCCTCGCCTACACTTATATCAGCATGGATGTGTAGATGTACTCACTAAAAGCACTGAAGGTGTAACCTGAGGAGAGCAATCTAGTGTATGCAAAAGAGACAAATTCCCTTTGGGTCCTTTCAGGTCACTTGTCAGAGTTTAACTGCCATCTTCTGCCTCTGCATCTCCATGACAACCTTTCCATTGCAGTGATTATGTCAATATCTTACAAGCTGGTGAATGAATCAAAAGGTCTCTGCACAGTGGCTATTATGCAGTCTATGCACCAGGCAGTAAGTGCCCATTTAACCACTCTTCAGAAGGCTTAAGTAAGTCTAAAAATAATTTTCGGATGAGCTGCTGTGTAAAATCATTCTTGAGCCAGAGCTGTTGTATTTGCTGTCCCAAGGTTTTCCTGCTGCAGCTCAGATATTCTGCTTGCTCTAGGAAGAAATGAGAGTGAGGACAGTCAAGAAGCCAAGATAAAGATGGCAGAAATGTGCTTATGAGATGGTGTCACTTCTGGTGACCTACACAGTGCCTGGCATTGTTCTCTCGCCACTATTTCAGCTTATAGCATCTGTTTCCCTGAGCTGGTGTTCCTTCCTGGATGGTGCCTAATGAAGTAACGTTCTGAGCAGTACTACCATATGGCTCAGCGATGTGGTCTGTGCTAGAACCTGTCATCTGGGTCAGTAACTGTTCAAAAGTAGCTACGAATATAACAAGGCATTTCCTATCAGTGAGTACTACTCACGTAACTGTATCTCTGATAAGCTGCCATGAACATACGCCCCATTTGGAGTTGTGATTTAAACTGGCAGAAGCATCTAAATTTGTAATGAAGAATGACAATCTATCTTCCATTCATTTTACTACATAACTGTGTCCCATCTGTCTGCCTGCCTCCTAACTGCAAGGCCAGCACAATCCCCAGATTGTTTCCGTGCATACTAATTCTTAAGGGCAAAATTTCACACCATTGAAGACAGCTAACATGAAATTCAGACATGTACAGCACAAAGTGATCTTCCAGGTCAGGCTCAGACACTTGTGGCACTTGGAAATTTTTTTATTTCCTCCCAATTGGGAACTGAGTAAGTGGGTGAAAATATTGAGTTGTTCCGTGAGTTCAGTTTTTGCATTTGTTTGTTGTAGCTCAGAAATAGGCTTATGGAGTTTATTGCTAGTCTTACTTTTCGTTTTGCAAATGCCATCTCATCTGTACAGAAGCAGCTAGGTTGAAAATGCAGAAAATAAAACATGCTTTAAAAAGAAGTTCAGAAATCATTGCAGAGGTAACTACAAGAATTTTATTTTGTAAACTGCATGTTTTATTGTAAAATGCAGCCAAGTATTGATTATGGTCTTAAAAAATCCAAAGGACAGAGAACCTAAGTCAAGGACAGGATATTAATAGCTATATTACCAGGTAAACACAGCTACTGATGTTTGGTGAGGGAGGGCATTCTCCTGCTAATTGACAATACATTAGACTCATCTCTTCCATTCTCTTGGCTTTGTTTTGCCAAGCGTCTCCCTGGTGCAGCCTTGGAAGACAACGTAAGGCAGAAATAGCTGTAGCATTTGCACCAGACCCCTTTGTACCCTTAACACCTTCTGTTTAAAACTTGTGCTGTAGTATTTGCCAGATACAACAGTCTGCCTCTGGGTAACAGAATAATGCATGCTGTACTTAAAGGTAAATCTATCTGCTGTCCATGTCATTTACAGCAAGTTAGTATGAGAGCCTTAGATTGTGCTAGTGCAGGCAGTTTCAAATTGTTCAATAGCGTGGCTCGCATTCTAAGAAATTGTCCTGCTGGGACCTCCCGGTGAATCTGCTCCAGTGCAGTTGCTTACATGGAGGAGCATTCACCCTGGTTTTCAGCTCTCCCTTGTACTAACAGGTAGATACTACAAAGAGATTGTGTCATGGACTGTCCATTTTCTGTGGCACCAGCTGGCTTCTGATCACAAAATGGGAGCCTCTGTTAAAATTGTTATGGTAACGTAACAAGTTAGTGCAGGTACACATCTTTCCGTTGTAGCCTTTTTAATGTGTGTATAGGTGTTTGGACTTGTCATGGTATACAGTATAGCTTAGTTCTCTTATGCAAAGATTTGTAAGGAAGCAGTGTTCCTTTGAAAGAGAGCTACGTGGACGGTTTGTTCTCTGGTCTCTTAATGAGTCCTTTCTTCAGACAGCCTTGCTTCCTGGGAGGTGTTTGCTTGTGCCAAGCAGAGATTTTTACAGAAGATCTGATATATCTTGATGCGCTGAAGAACAATCACTTAAAATTGAAAGACACCACATGTGAGGTTTTAGTTAACTGAATGCAATTTGAAGCATAATCCAAAACTGACATGAGACAAATCTAGGACGGTGGTATAGACTGAAGTGTCAAGGTCACGAGCAGAGTGGATCCATTAAGGGACTGTGAAAACTTGCAAATGGCCTTTTCCCTGCTGATAACACAGATGGTGCTGCTTTAAAACTATTCTGTTTGACAATGCTGCAGTGGATGGTATGAAAGAGGATTATGCTAAAACTAAGGGCATGTGTTATCTTATTAACATAATATATATATATTATTCTCTGGATTTCCAGTGATTGAGAAGTTTGGCACCATTTTCAAATTCTTTTTATGTTAAATTAACTGTAGCTATTTTACTCTTTAGAATTATCCACATTCATTTTCACTTGCAAAGCTTGTGCATTGTCTTAGCCAAGAAAAATACATTTGTACAGATTGAAAACTCGTCCTGAACTGAATGGGAGTTATATCTTTGGAATGACAGTGCATCACGCAGAGAGCATTTTTGCAGGGAAGATGTCAGAATTTTTCATTTCCGTGTGCATTCTTTCATGAAAATGTATCCTGGATAATGTCTTCGCTTAGGTTTAAAGCTGGAGCTTAGAATGGGTTTTCAGAAAAGGACTGAAAATCTGCAGCCTGTGTTGCACTCTGCGTCTCAGACTTTGAACTTGTCTGTACCAGCATGCACCCATAACTTAATGCTTAACTTTACTTCTGGTATTAGCTGGTTTTTTATTGTTGTGGTTGCAGTTTCATAGCACAGAGATTCGCGGCTCAGGATTCTGGCTAGATTGTGTACAGAGTTCTGTGCTAGGATGAGTAGATGTCATTCATGATGGGTCCTACCTTACATTTAGGTTTAGGTCTGGACTTTGGTCAGGGGTGGGTTTTGTTTCTGCAAAAGCATTTTTAAGAACTTTACTTTTACTGGATTATGCTCTTCTCTAAATTTAGTGGAGGGTGCCAGGTCTCCAGATTCTAACTCTCAGAAGAGTAGAATCTTCTAGGTTGAAGTTGAATCTCTCGTTCCTCTCATGTAGAATAAGCCAGGGTATTAAACCAATGTCTTACATCATCGTTTCACTGTAGATATTTATCACCTGGGAATGGGGATGGGTAGGGTTTGGGTTAGGATTTGACTTCTAAAAGTGAAGGAACAATTAGTCCAGTCTTAGATGGGCTTGGAGACCCAGGATGAGGACTGGCATCAACACCATTTGTCCTTGATGAAAGGAGTGGCTACGAGCTTTTATTTCTGATGAAGGTTGATTGAAAGTTAGTTTCAGAAAAGAATGGAAAGCTTTTGCTACTTTTTACTCAATTCTATTTGGTTCAGAGGTTAGGAGGAACAGCTGGAGGCAGTGGGATCCCTTTCTGTGTTTTCCTTCAGTACTGGTGACATGGCTTTATCAGGAATTTAAGGCAGAAGTGTCTGTAAGGATTAAGATTTTGCTTTATTTCATGTGATCTTTGCAGACTAGGATGGGTCTCCCTTGGTTGATGGCTAGCGTTGAGTTTAAGCATTAAACGGCATATTAAAGAACTCTGATAACTGGCCACTTTGTAACTAGACCCAGCTTACAAGGTAAGTGGGGAGTGATACAGCAAGCCTGCTTTGTAGTGCATGAACTGTATGCTCCCTCCATAGGATGTTTTTACTTCTCCCTTCTTTTCATTGCAACTGACAAACAGCAAGCATGTTGTGACCTCAGAAGAAATACCGGACCCTTAAGGGGTTTCATTTTCTTGCCTTCAGAACTTGCCAGCTGATATGTTAGATAGCCAGAGACATCCTTCCTGGGACACTCTTGTTCCAGGTACCCCTCTGTAAGTCTTCCTCATTCACTGGTAGAGGGGGAAGTGTCTGTGCAATCAAAGCATAAGACTCACTTGAGCAGCTGGATGAAAAAAAAAACACATTTCTCTTCAAGCAGTATCCTTATATTTAGGTACATACAGAGGCACTGGTTTATGCAACACAAATAGTAAACTGCATAAACGTATGTTTCATGGGCCTAAATAACAGTTATGTCAGGGAAGCGATGATAAAGCCACCACTATTCTTGTCTAAACAGAGGCAGACAATCTTTTAATCTGACAAATAATTGGAAAAGGGCGTGCATTAATAGTAATTAACAAGTGGTATCTTGGGAAGCATGGGACTTTGTATAGAGCCACTGACTAGTGTCTGGATGTTGGTGCTCATTTTGTTGTGGAACTGGCTGATGCAATCAAGCTGATGGTATTTTGCTGAGAGCAAATCAAGAGAAAATGAAACAGTGTATGTAGGCTATTGTTGTCCATTATGCTAGAGGAATTGTCCTGCTTTCTGCTGTCTCTAGCCTGACTTCTGAAGGGAAAGACTAATGAATTCCCATCATCCTTGGCAGTGTTTGTCCTGTGTCTCTCAGATTACCTCTTCCAATCTGTTTCTCTCCCTGTTAGCTAATTTCAGTCAAATTTGTCCAAGGCAACAGTAAAAATTATGGTCAAAGAAGTGTCTTCAAAATAGATAGTGTTTGGGCAAAGAATCTCAGTGAAGTGCCCTTATAGAGGGGAACACCACCACAGCTTGAGTTTGCACATTGCTGGGCATCAGGGAAGCCACCAGGGAGTGAGATCTCAGCCAAAGCTTCAGTTAAAGCTCTCAATCAGTCCTGGGAGATGAACATATAGGAAAGCAAACTTCATTAGCTCTGCTGCTCTCAAAGAAAACTTGCATCACTGTGAATTGCAACTGGATAACGCTGGATGTTTAGATGTCTCCAGAGGTTACTTAGGGCCATAAGACTTACTACTCTAGTAGCTGTCCCATGGAGCTGAATGTTACAGTAATTAAATGCATAAGTAAGATGATGCAGTTGGCGTGATAACAACAAATGTCTTTCACCAGAAGAAACTTTGTTTTCCAAGTTTGTAGTTTATTGGCTTTAATGGTAACATGATTCCTTAACTGCTTTTTGAGCACTTAGAAAAGCAGTCCCTTGAGATTGTCAAGGAGTTGCTTCTTTATTTTGTCTGCCTTCCCCCAAATTTCTGCCCATCTTCATTGCATTAGACTCAGAAATTTCCCTAAATGTTCATCTGGTTTAACAATGATTAATCTTGAGTAACAGCTGAAATAATGCAGAAAGCACTTGTTATGCAAAAATCTGCAAACAAATGACAAGTACAGCTCTTTGCTTTGGTTCCCACAGTTGAAAATGAGAAAGCTTTTGCAGAGTCATGGAAACAAAATAGCTGTGCTAATCTGAAAACAGCCCTGCATATGTTTTCAAGGAGAAAAGAGGAAAAAAGAAGAAACCTGATGCCCGTGAATGGCTGAGTCTGTCATGTATCAGTCTTGGACTAGAAATTTAGCACTCTTGCACCTCTTTCCCCAAGACTCACAGATGAGCTGATGTTCCATCGAAAATAGTCTGCCTTACTGTCTGAAAGGCAGCTATGCTATCATTTGAGAGGAATTCAGACACATTTGTTTGCATGTTTTTATGCATTTGAAGAATATTCCAGAATCAGGTTTGCTGTTAAGAAAAACACACTGTATAGAAGCAGTACCTCAGCAATCCTTCTTACAGAAATGCATACTTGTAGTTCTTTTGGGTCTGGTTTACTAGTTTAACTAGTTTACCTCCAAGAATCCTCTTGATTGCATGAGGGAGAGAGAAATTTGCTCTCTGATTTCCTCAATGATAGCACATTATGGATGGCTTAATAGCTATCAAGGTTTCCAGCTGGATTCATCAAAGCATTAGGCAAACTTTCAATATACATCTCCTGTTAGTCCCTTCACACCATAGAAAGGTACATATGAATAGACATCAGTAGCACATAATGAACGTGCAAATAGTGTCGTAAGAACAAGTTCATCGTGGCTATTGTTGTCATAAGAGGGATCCTGATTTCTCTTTTGATTCTTCATGCAACTTACACATAAGTTCTCATAACCTCACTGAATTTGTGCGGAAATAAAGGTAAGAAAGTATTCCATCCATCTACAAATCATGGTCAGTAAGTTTATATATATACCAATTGTACCAGATGTGGGCTGAGCTCTCAATTTTTATATACAGAGAATGGGCGAGAAGAGTAAACATTAAAACTTCCCTGGTGAAAGATGCATTTCTGACAATCTAGAGTAAGATAGGACTCAAACCAGGGAATAAATACTATTTTATCTTTCTGCAATTGATATTTCAATTTGTACTGTGGCAATGATGGAGGTTCTATTTAGTTAGTCACTGAAGGAATAAAGAGAAAGTCTGTCTCCTGAGGAGCTCAGTTCGGTGATTTTTGTAACTGTTTTTCTACTTCCTCCTTAAATGGCTTTTAAAAATTGTCAAATGAGAATGAGAGAATTTATCTCATAGATGAAACGTGTTTTTAATGGGGGAAATATTAATACTGACTAACATTATTCCTTTTTTATGATATAAAGGGAAATTTAAAATAGTGTAATATATAGTATTTTTCAAATCTGAGACATCTTAATACCTTTACAGCCCTGTAAGTATCCCTATTGTACGTGAGAATCCTAATTAGAGAAAAACTGAAAGTGTACAACAAGAGAAGTGCTTGCTCCTTTGAAAGTTCCAGTATCAGTGATAGAATAGGTTAGGAGACAAAATCTGGGCGCTATTACAGATATCTGAGAGATGCTTTGTCACCCAGTGTAACATCCTGGCTAGTCTGCACCTCAGAATTTCTGCGTTTCGTTTTCTGGAGTTCTGCTTTGCTCAAATGCTGTCAGATGGCACCATAGAAAAGCAGAACAAACATAGAAAATAATGTGGGTACGTAATGTCCCTGTTGCTTTTCCCCTTGTCTTTGATGCAAAGTCACTTTCTAACTGCAGTGTTTGCATCTCCTATTCCCCTTCAAGAAATAAATTGGTCAGTTGCCTGCAACAGGCTGGAAGAGCCAGCTATGCTCACGGTATTGCCACCGGCATGTGATTACTTAGAAAATGTGGTTATTTACCAGATAATTGTGTCTTCTCTGCCATAATTTTCCGGTGGTCTTGTTCAGTAGCCTGTTGAAAATGTGCCTGGTACAGCATAGAGAAATGCACTGACAATGAGGTTCCCTGTGTAGTGATTCTGTCTTTTCCAGTTTTCCCTGAGGTCACCTTCAGCTGCCTCCCTGTTCCATTTCAGTGCTCCGTGCAATAACAGGTTGTAGAATTCAGTTTCTTAAATTGGCATCTTTAAAAAGCCCCATTTCGAAAAACTAAACACTTTAATGATCATGTGTATCCACTCTGTAGGCTTTTATATAATCATTTTGGTTTTCCTCTTGTTGATATTCAAGAACTGAAGCAGTGTACTGTGCTCTGAGAATCCAAAAACCAGAAGCAGCAGATTCTTGTTCTGAAAGCTGTTCAGCCACAGCTACCTCATTCTAGGAGCTTTCTCCTATGATACCCTCAGAGCACTGCACAATTTTTTTAAATGGTACTTAAAACTTGATGATCAAATGCAGTTAATGTGTCCCTCTTCTCTAGAGAAGTGAGGTCTATGAATGGAGCCAAACTATGCGATATAAGTAGCAGAGTAACCCTACAAGGTGCCTGGGAGGAAGCGTGCATAAATCTAGCTGAAGTCAGCTGTTTTCATGATTACATTTTCTTTTTAAACTATGCTTATTTATTAAGTATTATAGATGATATATTTACTACCTTAATTTTGTTTCTAAATGTTTTGGAGGTAAATAGTGAAGGGAGGAAGGGGATAGGGAAATAAATAACTTGGCAAGACTTTTAGTATTCATGAAAACTGCAGGTTGCATACGCACTCCAATTTGGACAGCTGGGCAGCTGCTTGATACGCTGCTCACAACTGCACAGCCTGTCGATGATAAGCCCGAGGAGAGCATGCCTGTTCCCCAACTTGCCTCATATCCATATGGTTCAGACAGATGCTGATGCATAGATATATGTCATGGCTTAGGTCTGGCACTTGTGAACTGGATATTAAGTGTGCGTTATCATTTCCATTTATCCCCTGGGTGAGTGGATTGGGTGAATCACAGCCGTGCCTGCTAGTGGAAGTCCACCGCATAACTTGCCATGTCTTCTAGTGGGACAGGCTTGTTTATAGATAACACCAGGATACATGGTTAGCCAGAGATTTCTAGTGAAGTGATTGCTCAAAACTTGTCATCAGGAAATACTTAAGACTATTGCTTCATCTCTGGTCTGGTTGTCAGATGCATACTACAGAGATCTAGCCTCAGTTTCTCTTTTACTGATTTCTTCCCAAAAACGTGCATCTCTGGCTTCTGTGAAGAATTTTGTTTAATGACTTACAGAAAATTTGTAACTACTATAACAACAATACACTTAACATGCTTCCTGATCTCTAAGAATTTGCACTATGATTCCTTGCCTAAATCACGTGCTAATATATTTTCTCTATTTATGTTCTAGTTCTGTCCTGTCTTTGGGCAGACACCGTAGCAAGATGCCAACGAGGTATAGAATGAGAACAGCCCACCAGGAGCGTACGAAGAAGGCTGTGCGGCAGTGGCTGTGCTGGGCTGCTGCCTGCGACCATCTGCTCAAAGTCTGTAGGACGAGGTCCTAAGTCTCTGACCTCCATCAGAGCAGAAACCTAGTAGAGCTGGACAGACACCTCAGCTGACACTTACACGTAAGCTGTTCAGTGATTATTTTTTTTTCTGTTGCTGGTTTTGTATTTGCCTCTTATAAAGGTTTGAGACACAGACTGAACTCTACCTGGGTATGCTGTGTTTAAGATAAATGTGTGTTTACCTCACTGAACAAGAGTGATGTTACAGAAATATTTGCAAAATAGTAAATATTAGGGAATGCTTTGGTAAACTGACATCTTAATGTGTACATGTTTGAATCCTAAAAGCTGTTTAGTCATTTACAGGAGAAAGGTGTACAGAATGAATTGCTCATTAAAGATTTGGAGACTTTGAAGCTCCAGACTCCTCCTGTACTGCAAAACCAGAGCGTTTCTCTGACACAGGGCAGGTAAAGTGAACAGAATGCTTCATAGTAGTTCTGGAAGAGAAACAGCAGGAGAAGTGCCAGAAATATAAACAAATAATTTGCCACTAGACAGCTCTTAAAGCAAATATCTGTTGGGGTGAGGTGCTGACCTTATTAAAGTTATCAGGAGTGTTTCTGCTGGCATTATTAGCACAGGTTTGCCTGATAAAATGAGGATGAGTGCATGAGGGCGGGTTGCATTCAACTGATATTCCCTTTATTTCTCAGGTTGCTCTAAGGGCTGGAAGGCCTCGTTGGGAGAACTGAGGAAGGAACAGTGGTGAACTTGGAAGTGTGTGAATTCTTAAAGTGCATCGCTCTGCCAAGATGCTGGAGCTCAGACTGTTTGTATCACTGCAGTGCAAGTACCTCCTTATATATAGTCACACTTCAATTTTCCCGTGAGGTTCTGTGATTCCTGAACTGTACTAGGGCTTAGGTCAGTGCATCTCCGCAGAGGACTGGAAACTTGACTTTACTTGACTCTGAGTACTTTGTGACATTACTTACATGAACTCAATGCAAAGCAAAACACTAAATCTACTTCTTGGAATAATTTTCACATATCTAGAACCAGAGCTTAAATGATTTTTTAGATTATTGATTTAATAGGTATTGCTTAATATATTTTATTGTAGTAATAAAAATTTCTTCAATTACCAAATTAATATTTCCAAAGTAAAATCTGGTGAGTCCTAAGTAAGAAGTGAATTGCTGCCTACAGTCAATAGTTTAATAGTGGAAAAGCTATTTAATTTTATTATTATTATTCAAATTTATGTTCAGTTTTTCCTCAATTAGCATATAAATACTATAATTCACTTATATGAAAAAAGCCTTATCCCGGAATACCTCTAATGATTATAGATATCTGGGTAAGGCAAAATCTTGGCTAACACAGAGCAGTGAACACAAATCAGGCAGAACAGGCTTATGGTACAATGAAAATTGTTTTCTCCAACTTAGTGTCTGTACAAGAATTTGTGGAGTCTTATGCAGGGATCAGAATCTTTCTTTCTTTAGTATGCTCATGTAAATGAGTAACCATTTTCTTCTATGTGTACATATTTCTATGGAGCTGGTTTGCTCACTCGTTCTTTAACAGAAGTCTTTTTTTTTTTTTAAGGATCAGTTCAAGCTCCTCTTTGGCATCTTTGAAAATTGCTACTGAAAGTATGCTATTCCTGTAGCCACCTTTCGCCCAGCGCATGTATAAATTAGTAATTCAGCTGAAGAAAATATGCTAAATCATTCTGCTCTCACTAGAGGGCCAGAGTAAGGAAGCAGATTCAGCTGCATGGAAGTTTATAAAATGAGCACTATTTTAGATCAATGGAAGAGAAAGTGACAAAGCTAATGATTGAGTAAGAAAAATCTGTTTTCATCCTCATTTTGTGTGTGCAGACTTAAGTGCTGACATCTTCAGTTTTAACAGTAGAAGTAGGTAGCTTTCAGGCCATTTAGTGGTTTTAGGTTAAAATTAACACCCTAATCTTTTTTCATTCTTAACAGATAGCCAGAGTAGACAAATGTATGCCAATTACATTTCCTCCCAGAAAAATACTCAACCTAAGCAATGACCTATTGACACCACGTGTAACTTTTGACAAGAAGGTATCAACACCTTTTGTAAAGTATGTTGCAGTAATCTAATCCGAAAGCAAATTCAGCCTAGAGCATGTCAGGTGTTTTACTTTAGAGGGATGAATTTAAGCCTCAGAGTAGACTTGAAAGCCAACCTCAAACCCCTGCTGAAGAGAGGCATGTGCCCATTTTGATTGCCAGAGGAGATGCAAGCCACCTCATTCCTTTGGAGATTCTTGCCCCTGTGGGTGAAGGATGTTTTCCCAAGGGCCTGCCCTTCTAGGCTCAGGTGGGCTCTTGCCCTTTGCGTCTGTGGGCGACACACACATGAATGACACTTCGCATCCAAAAGGAACAACTGGAACTTGTAGCGTTCTGTGTGCTGGTTGTATTGGCCAGTGCTTTCCTAACAGATCCAAGGAACCAACCAATTTCCAGAAGGTGCACCAGTCCTACAGGCAAGCTCTCCCAGTTACAAATAAAATACTCCCTCTGCCATCTCTTCTGGCTGTTTCATCAGTTACCAGCCTTGCTTTTGTTTGTCAAACTGACTCTCAGGCAATAAGGGTGAGAATCTACACCCTCACTTTCCTCCAAACACAGTTAATTGGTTTGTTCCAAGACTCTCTTCCACTGTGGGAACTGAGAAGGGGGATATTAGTACTGATTTCACTGGAGTAATATGAAAGTTCGTAAGTTATTTTTCAAGTAGTATGTATGGCAGCTGCCATTTAAACAGCTCTGAATCTGACAGTATCTGCTTTACAACTGCTGTTGCTATGTCTGGTTTTAAAGGAAGAATAAATTTCATAAACAACTGAGAACTAGATGTTCATTCATGCACACATAAAAAAAATTACTGGTTAACCATTCAGTGTACAGTGTTGCTGGGTCCTCACTGGCACCACTTTGAAGGTGTTTGAATATTTTGAACTGAGGTTTATTCTTCTTCAGACGTATTCTTAATCAGCCAAATGGTTCAGAACGTCCACTCTACCTGTTAAACCTACTTAAGCACCAGTTGTTTCATCTTCTTGAATCTTATTATTCAGGGGTTTATAATTAGTAACTCTTACATTTCTGCATAAATTTTTAACATGGGATTGGACAAGGACAATTACCTCAGCAATCTAGTAGAGCAAATACATCTTTTTAACCTCTTTCTCAAACAAAACCAGGAAGAAAAGTCTTTGTGATTCCAATTTTCCAGCCCAGCACAATCATGTTTTGTCCTTGTCTCTCAACTGAATTAACAGCATTATATCCCTGCATCCCAGATACTTTTGCCAGGAATTGTAGTTGGATATGCTCTAAGTTGCTTTGTTTGGTTTATTGGGAGTTCAAGCAAACACAGCATGCAGTCATGTTAATGCAGAAATTTAATGTGCTTATGTCACTTCCCTGGTTGGTGTATGTCTGGCATACACCATGAGGTTAGCAGTGAATGTTTGTATTGGAAAAGAGTAAAACAAATGCTGTGTTTGATCTGGCTGCTGGCAGAGTACCAATGGGAATCACTATGGATGTGTGAAGCATGTACACGAGCTCGGCTGAGCTGCCGCTCTGGAGGGTGAAACTTCTGTTGCTCTGAAAGCTCTGATACTGTTCAGCCAAAGTCAGACCAGGACACATTCAGATTTTCCTCACGCTTTTTAACCAACTGAATTTGGAAGGAGAGCTAATTAAAGATGTACAAAGCTTCAGCCCTATTTTTATTATAAATGCACCTGTGACACAATTTTTCAGGTGAAACCTACAATGGAAAGGAAGGAAACAAGCATTTCAAATTAAGTATCTCTGCACTCAGGATGAAAAGCAGATGAGATCTCACCTAGGCAAATTAACCTACCTACCCATCTATTGTGTGCTAAGAAATTATTTTTAGCATGCCTGTGACACTTTTGATAATTAATTTTCGATGTAATCAAAGGCTGTATTTAACAAAACAGAGATGAAACGGGGAGTTCAGCATGAAAGAGATGTCTATGTAATTGTCTTTATCTTGCTCATATTAATAACCTGGGAAAGCACTGCTATAGAACCTATAGTTCTGTTCTGAAAGCAGAGCAGAAAGAATTACCTGTATTGAGAGCTTGTTAATATCCAGTGTAATACACTTTAAAATTGCTCATGAAGGATCTGGTCCCAACAGGTGCTTAGTAGGCTGCAGAATCATAAAAATAGTACGTAAATGTGGCTACCTGCTTTCACAAGTAGCTTCTCCTCCTTTTCCAGACAGACATCATCTAATATTAAGATATCGTGGAATTTCATGAGTTGAGTCAGTTGCTTTGTGGCCTGTGCCTGTTGGGCAGGTCAGCCTGGACTGCCCCCAGAACTCGAAGGGTAAGATTTGCAAGCAGAGAATTGTTAGAATATCTAGCAATGTGGGAGCCAGTTTGTGCATTAAGCTAGCGCTGTGCCGAAAGCTATTGTAGCAACCAAATGCAAGTCGGAGCATCTTCTCACATTTGGTTGCTTGCAAAAGAAATGATCAGCTTGGGGGGGGGGGGGGGGGGGGATAAAGCAAACAATCAAAACCCAAAACAGGATAAAACCCAGTAATTCACAGAAAACTATCAAATTAATGGAACATCATTTAAAAATCAGTATGAATTTTATATCATTCCATATGCCTTGTCTATTTAACCTTTTTTTTTAATTAACGGCTTTCAAATAAAGTCCTGAAAAATACTTTATGACTGGCAGGGTTTGGAATTAAATGACAAATTTAATGTGTAGTTTGTCAGCAGTTGGGAATAGGATTTCTCCAGCCCCATTTTGCTGAGGGCATTTTCTCTATTGTTGGCCTCTTTCTGATCATCTGTACTGCCTGGGAAAGGAAAAATCTCTATTTTATTAGCGTCACTGAAGAAATGGAATGACAGGGTTTTTTCCATGACTGACTGCTGAGGAAAAAAAGAAGTTATGGCTAGGTTATGATTATTTTCTCCTGCTGTGATGAGATTAGAAAAAGTTGAAGTCAGCACCTGGTTTTGGATAGCCATCAATAAAAATGATATACAATAAAAATGAAATCTAGTATTTCATTCACAGTTCGAGCAGCAGCTCAGTTTCTGTGCTCACTTCCTCATTAAGAAACTTCTCTTCAAAGAACCATCATTAAGTTATGTTTCTCTGCTTCTCAGAATGATGTGTACTTCCTAACTTAGCACTTACACAGTAGGAAAGAAATAATGAAGTTTGAGTTTTTCAGTTCTTTCCATTGACTTGCAAGAGGAGGAGAGAAAAAAAAAAATGGAACCGTTCATCCCATCCTCTTTCCAGACCTGAAAGGTATTGACTTATTTGTCAATATGCTTGGACTGCCCGTCCTTCCACCGTGAAACATCTATTGCGTTTTTCAAGTTTGCCACAAACTGGTAAACTTATAAGTTTAGTAAAGAGTTAAAATGTTCCTCACGTCATCTTTTTTGTGGGCTTAGCTTGCTATATTGGGAATGATCCAGGAGTGGATTTCACTTGAAAAGTAAACATAGATATTTAAACTGTATTTTGAAATATCTGAAGTGAAAAGTTTTGGAAGGATAGGAGTCCAGTAAATTCCCTCCATTGTGTTTAAAATTTGGCACTTTTCACAGGAGGTATTTTTTAGAACTATTAAATGTTGCACCTATGTTACAATGCTTTGCAAGCCACGTTTCGGCTTCAGATGAAATTTTATAGTTGGAATCTGATTTTCTAAAAAATGCATGACACCTCACCCTGAGGCAGTGAACATGGGTGCCCTGTGTTGCACATAACTGCCTGTGCTTGGCCAAGCTGGTGAAACCGTAATGGCTAAAATGTTGTAGGATGGTAAAGAAAGTGTAATTAATAGTTAAGCATTCTATTTTTAATGTTAAACATTGAGTCATTCAGAACCTATTAAAAATATATACTGTTATTTTATCTTAGTTTTAAGTTAATGTTTATTATCTGAATGATTCTCCTTCCCAGAGGAAAATGGAAGCTAGCTGATGCTGTTACTCTGAAGAAGCTCTTGGGGATATTTCACTAGACGCATCAGGTATTTTATTAACTATGCATTTCAGCAAATTATTTTTCTTAATCTCATTTCTTGAGAATAGGTAACTGTGCTGCAGAGATCCTCTTGCCATTACTGCTCCATAATCCAAACATTTCTCTGGTGTGTGCTTCCCAGCCCCCAGGTTTGTCAGTAGACTATCCTGTTCTGCTCCACTGTTTTTTCTAATTATGCTCTTCCCATAACTTCCATCCCATACAAACAATATATTTTCATCATCTGAAGGAACATTATTTCAATATCTTATTTGTAAATTCTGATTGCCAGTATTATTTCACGACACAAAGTCGGTTCAAAGTTACATCTTTCAACTTTGATTAGTAGTTCTGCTTTTCTTAGTTGTACAGAAGAGAGCTAATATATTTCAGCTGGGCTCGCTTTTACTTTGAAAGCTGGGCTTACTGCTGTGGTATATGAAAATAGAGAGTATAACAAATCTGAATGTGACAAACTAAACTTCTGCTTATTCCATTAACACTGGGATGTTGTGTTGGAGTTTGGTTGCTGTTTATTCATGGCAATAATCCATCTCTTCCTCAGCAGTTGAAGCATATCTAATGCCAATTACAGCTATTACCCTGATTCAGACTGCTCTGAAACTCATGTTGTCATGTTTACTCT
This sequence comes from Grus americana, assembly GCF_028858705.1. Lineage (NCBI taxonomy): Eukaryota > Metazoa > Chordata > Aves > Gruiformes > Gruidae > Grus > Grus americana. Next base: position 7,562,096 of record NC_072860.1, on the reverse strand, counting down.
TGATTATTTATATGGCAGTCACTGGGATTTGGGGGAGGGGGTGGGGGTGGAACCAGGCTAGGCCAAGAAGGGAGAGAGAGAGGAAAATAGACCTGCTGAATTAGAGGGCTCAGATGTTTCTGATGTGAATTGAAAAATTGAAAAGTATTATATATCCTCCTAATTGCCATCCATCAGTATTAATACCCAGTTTACTCCAACTGCATGTGAACCACCTTGTGGGAAAAGCAATTAACAAGTGAAATCGCATACCCCAAATTCTCAGGGTTTGGGCCATTTTATTGTAACCCAGTGATGGCTACCACAGACTTTAGTTTCCATTCAGATCACCTAGTTTACAAGCTGTTTAGAAACTCATCTTCAGTTTGTACCTGATTGTTCCGTATCTGAACAATGTTAGCTTGCTATTTTGAGATTTGGCTTCGTTTATGATTGTGCTACATAATTACATCAAGATAATTAAATCACTCTTCATGACAAGATCTGTTTCAAATTTCCTAGCGAAGTATCTCAACATGAGCCCTCTGCCTGTTGTGTTACTCAATGCAGGCGGAGTCCAACTCTGCCTTCTGTGTTTCCTCACCAAAAAAATGGTAATTTTGGCTGCTATGCCACTTCATTTCATTATATTTTTAACCTGGAAACTAACGGAGACCATGTAATATCAGAAGGAGCAAATTACATATCTTGCATTCTCTTAATTTGTCAGAGGGTTGGAGTGGATGAACTCATTGCTTCTGCCTCTATCAGCAGCCCCGAAGTCTTCTCAAGCCTCAGAGAGATAAAAGGAAAATCCATGCAGCAAAAAAACAAATGAGAGTTTAATTAAGTTAGTACACTGAAGCCTGGGCAGCTGTTGGCTGGCATCTGTAGATGGCATTCATGGGTGTGCGCAGGTTTGTAGACTGTGCTAATTAGTGTGATTAAATCCAGCATGGGTTTACTGGTATTCACTGTTAGGTCCCCCTTCTCTGTGGTGAAGGACATTCAAACGGTCCCTTAAAACCCCCTCTGATACAAATGCAGCCAAGCTGAAATCGTCCTACAGGATCAGCGTGCTTAAGGCATGGCTCTCTTGAGCCCCCAGCCTACATGTCTTGCAGCTTTACTCCTGGGAGATCGCTGAAAGCACAAACTGTTCTCTGTGGAAGTACACAGAAGGAGCTGAACCGTGCTCCTTACGTGGCCAGGACATAGGGGTTGTCTTATCTCATAGATAAAGGAATAGATTTGGCTGCAGGTAAGGTGCCCTGGGCATTAGGTCCTATAATGAGGTAGCGAACAGAACATTTTCATCTCCTACTCTCTCCTTTAAATGAATTTACGGGTGGCTGACTCCTGCCTCTATTTTCAGTAACTTATTCTTTTACTTAAACCAGCAAATGAAAATGAGTTATCTTCCTGGCTGGCATTTGCATATGCATTAAACATTTCATTAAATTATTTCACAACGTTTTTAATGATTGCTCCCTGACAACTCGAGACGTACCTATCTCATGGCAATCTAAATTGTCAGAGCTGTACCGTGGCTGCCTTGAAAGGGCGCGATCATTCTTACCCATTGGTAAAACACAGCAGTGTCAGAGAGAAGCTGAACTTTTAATTGGCAATTTACCATTGCAAGCTGTCTCCCCTTCATTTCCAAATTCCTTTAGAATATTTGCACGTTCAGCAGCACCAAAATTATCTCCACTAGCGTACAGGCATAATAGGAACGCTTATAGGTCCTGACATTTCATATTCTGATTTGTATTCATGGTTTTGACATTAAGGTTTATTTTGTATTTGTATTCAAAGAGAGCATGAATAGGAAATTAGCACAAAATAAAGTCAAAAAATAGAAAGAATATAAACTGGTGGATTAACTGTCTTTTTAAAATCTGACTTGAACCCCTCTGCTGAAGTCAACATTATTTTAGAAAATATCCCTATTGAATACATTGGATTATTTTATACAGTCCTGGATTTTTAAGGACATCTGTGATAGCTGGAAGATTAATCCATTCAAAGAACAAAGCATGAATTCTCTCCACTATGGAACTAACACTAGTAATTTATTGGTTTTGGCAAACTAAGCGAAAGACTGCCTTTTATTGGATGTTGTGTAGAAATACGCACCGATTGTGTGCAAGTCAAGAACTGCAAGGGGAGATTTGTATAATCACAAGGTAGCTGCTAAATCAAAAAAAGATAGCATAGTGATAAAACTGCATTTATTGACTCAGATGCCCATTAACTAATGTTTATTTTCTCATTTCAGCTCGATACGCTTTTTGTGAAAAAGCTAACTGCTTGTGACAAGATCATGTATATGTTTTGGCAGTAAATTAAAATTTGTTTGGCACCAAACAGGAAAATTGGCAGAACTCATCTCTTCAAGTTTAGATACGACGCAGAGAATGAGGTTGGAATTATACAGTTGAAAATTAAAAAGCTATTCCTTTAACTTCACTGGGAGTTCATTTTTTTATCTAGGTTCCTAAGTCCCCCAAGGACTTAGAACTCTGGCCATCTCTCTTAGAAATTTAGTGAGTTACACTCAAGTGAAAAAATAGTATGCTATAATAGAAGTATTTGAAAACCTTAACAAGAGTCAGCTTTACCTGCTCCGCTCTTAAGAGCAGTAACAAAATAGATGGCAATAGAAGAAATGTGTTAATGTATGTTTATAAGTCATATGCATAAGACAAGGTTATTGTGATAAGTTGCACATAGCTTTTTTTCCAGTGGGATTTACTGACTGTGAATATATATGGCCATGCTGGAAAGCACAGATGAAAACTGTAGGAATGTGAATTAGTTCCTTCCTCAGTTAAAATGTGCAAAAACTTAAGGTGTCAGAGACTTGTAAAAAACCAATAGTTTATAGGAAGCTTTTTTCCTACTTTTTTTACCATGTCTCTAATTTTGTTAAAATGTTTTAAAGAAACATTGCAGGAAATAGTTTCTAGTGTTGGAAAACAAATGTTTAGCTTTTCTAAGAATTGTACATTAAAATATTGCAAAGTCATCTGCAATAATGTTACTTTGATTGGAAACAGATTTCAGGTGTTTACCTCTTGCATTAGTCATATGCATAAACTTGATTTTTAGTGATGATCAAGTAAATATAAATCAAGACCAATGGATGAGTGACACCCTCAAAGTTGATTTCAGAAGGCTCTCTACAGCTTTTAATAACTTGGACAAAAAGTATGTGCTACTGGGTATGATCTGGTCTCCTGATACTTTTGCTATTTACCGAGTAGTGGAGAAGTTGTAATAAACAGTAACAAACAGTGGTATGATTTGCGAGGCTCATCAGTACTTTTAAAGTTTGTTACTAACAAAACTTTGCTCGAGTGCAAGAAGAAGTCTTTATTGTATCTTGAATGTGGGAATGGAATATAAACTTACAATGGTATTTATTTTTTATTATGTGCAGAAACTATAGTGACATGAGCATTTTGTAGAACTGGGAAATTAAACTGGTTATTATTCTCTTTTTGAAGAATATTATTGTAATTGCAAGGCTATTATTTCTATCCATTTTCAGTGCACCAAATTGGTTTTGCAAGATTTTATTCTTCCTTCCCACTCCCAAATCTGTCTTGTTTCCTGCTAAACTTAGGTTAATGAAGGGCTAAATGCATTTTGCCTATGTAGGAAACAGATCTCTTTTTTTTTAATTCTCGAAAATAAATATTCTTACAAAGCATATCAATTATGCTATTAATCATGCAGAGCCTTTATAATTTTTCAGATGTGCTAACTATATTATTTTTGATCATTACTCTTATGCTAGTCTGACTAATCTGTGAATAACAGGCAAAATTATGCGTTTATTCATTTGTGATATTTGAAGGCTTCTGTTTGCTAACGCAGGAATACATGGTTGCTTTTTATAAACTTTTTATAAACTTTTATTTAAATTTGTCAATGAAAGATGTCATAATTATCACTAAAAAACAGGCAGTAACAAGACTTTCCTGCAGATGAGCCTTCTGTGTGTATCGCTAATCTGCAAATCAGTGTTGAAGACTGTTAATTTGCTCTGAAACACATTGAGTTACTGTACAAGAGCAAATATGAAAATAAACTGGCATCCATCTTTGATAACAGTGGAAGAGTTTGTTATTGCTGGTTTCTTTTCTGTTCTCTATTGTCCTTTCCAAGATCACCTGGGTATTTTCCTTTAACCGGTGAGATGCTCTTGATTCTTCCCACTCTTGGTTGTGGCGTATGGAGGCTTTTCATCATTTTGGACAGCCTTTTAAACAGTATTTCTCCTGAAGCTTTAGCTGCGGTGTGGTGCGCGGCCTGTTAGGGTCAGAGACGCTTCTGACTCAGCCTCTGCTCAGCGGCCGCCTCTGAATGCAGAGGCTGGAACTGGCTGCGCCGGGTAGACTCTTCCCCTTGTTCTCCCCTGTTAGTTACTGAAGCGAGCGGGGACACAGCCCTGCCCGCAGGGCTCTCCGCTAACGCGCTGGGTGTCTCTATCCCCTTCTGGTCACGTCACCGCCCACGGCGATCCGCAGCTGCGCTTCTCAGCGGTGCCACAGGCCTCACGCTGCGTACATGTAACGTGCATGTACGCACGCATACGCACCCGTGGGTACTTTGGGATTTGGCCTCTGCGTGTAACTTGTCCATTGGTACCATTTTACTTGCTGCAGCTTGAGATTCCCCAGTCCTAGGTCTTGGGATGAGCGGTCACAGGAGTTCTGCTGGTTTCTGCCAATCCGAACCATGTAATAAATCAGCTTGGAGGAATGGTTATTTGGTGTGGATTTCATAACATCATGAAACTGTAATTTTCCAGAGGATGCCTCTATACAGCTGCTATACAGCTATTAGCTATGAGTTAGTTCTTTAAAGGAATCTCTAGGCTAGACAAGGCTCCACTAACAGTGTTGCGTTCTGCTTAAAATACATTATCATGTCATGAGTGGTGACTAAAATACATTTTAAAGTTGATTGGCTTTAATACAGAACTGAACTTGTAAATTCTGTAATCATACATGTATTATGTATTAATCTGAATTGGAGAAGCAGTGCTCGGCTTTTACACTTACGGCTTCCCCATGATATTTCTTAACATGAAATTATGAGCAAATTTTCTCTGCCCTATAAAGTGGTTTGTTAAGAAATGTATTCTGCTTCCTAACTTGGACTATGCAAAATTCATCAGGAATCAGAATATTTAATTTTTAAATGTTTAGAAGATATTAAAAGAAAAAAGGCAAAAGATCAATATTATCTGCCTTTTTTGTGAATACTTTGCCACTTACACTACTTACTGCCCTCTGGGCCATTTCTAGTACTGTATTATTAGCATCCAAACTAGGAGAAGTTTCAAGCCATCATTACGTCTTAAATAAAAACCAAATTTTTTTTTTTTTCCTCCATATACAGAGTTTCCCCTTGAGAATGGGTGAGGTTCAGGACAGGAATATTCAGCCTTTGATCAGTGAAATTCCTAGGTTCTGGTATGTCATGATTCATCAGAATTAGAATAATCTATTACCTTTTGTAAAACCAGATACAGTCACAATTTTCAAAGATCAGATCCACTGTAGTCCTGGTATGAAATATCACAGCATTTTCAAAGTTAAGAGCACAACATTATTTATATGTATACAAGCTATTTTGAGTTATTTTTATAATGTTCTAATAAAACTGATTGGATGTAGCTCATTCCTACTTTCCAGGATAGCATTGTTGGATTTATAATACCAACTGGGCCAGGACTTACTGCGGTAGGATACGTAAACGCTGAAAATCTCAAAACTTGTAAATCAAAATCAACAAAGTAGTTTATGTGCAAAATATATAACTTCCATGGTAATATACAGTGGTTTTACTGTGCCTAATTTGGAATGCATGCAACCCACTTCCATCCTTACACAATTCATTATCCAAGAGAACTGAAATCAACCCCCAACCTCCAAGCAGCAACTGTCCCTACAGAGCTGGGTGCTATCCTTAGTGTGACGTGGGTAACTTGTTCTTTCACTGGCATAGTACTTGATTAGGTTTTTTTCTTACATGGGAGAGGAAAAGTTATGAGGGGGACAGACATTCTTAACTGAGATTTATAAGCTTAAAAACTTCCTACGCAAGGCCAAGCCATTACTCCTAGATCTCTAGTCCAATACCTGTGCGCCTTCCACGTCCCTGTAGGAGAGGAATGCCTTTCCATGTTCATCTATGACAAATAATTCAGCAAAGCTCTCTATGGTCCGTAATTTAATACTTTACCAAAAACTCACCAGAAAAAGTTTGTAAGTTTTTGGAGTGTCACCGTATGCTCTTTTATAAGAAAGGAAACGTGAGCAAGGAGGGGAAATACGGAGAAGTTGAAAAATTTGTGTAGGATCTGAGAGGAAAAGGCTTGTTTGGGGTTAAACGGTGCCTGCCTGGACGTGTGGAGCCGTGACAGCTCCGAAGGAAGAGACGGCGAGCAGGAGCGTTAGCTCCGCGGCGCCCTTGGCTCCCATCTCCGCTTCCCGCCCTGGTCACCGAGGGCAGTTTCATGAAGCCGGTACCGCGTTGTGCGGAAGGTCCGCGTCCCCCCGCAGCCCCCGGGGCAGCCCCGCCCGGGGCAGCTCCGCCCGGCGCTGTGCGGCGGGTAACGCGAAGGACGGGCGGGGGTGGGGGGAACCGCCGCCCCCTGCAGCTCCCCCCTCCTCGCGCGCGGGCACCGCCCGTGCCGGGCCGCGCTCCCTGGGCGGGACCCCCTCGCCCCGCGGCGGCGCTAGGACCTGGGGGAGCGTGTTCCGCCGCGGCCGTGAGCCTGCCGAGGTGTGAGGGGAGCCCGGCCCGGCGGTCCCCGGCCGTGCCCGGCAGGCGTCGGCGTCAGGCGGCCGCGGACGGCGCTGCCCGCGGCGGGTGAGTAGCCCTTGTCTGACTGGAAGGGGCGGGAAGCCGCGGTGGCCGTCGGGGGGCCCTTCCCGCGGCCCGGGAGGCGGCGGCGGGGCGGGGGCTGCCGGGGCGCCGCGTCTCCTTCGCTTAAGGCGGCTTCGCAGCGGCCGCCGGGGCAGACCGGCGCTGCCTCGGGGGCGAGGAGGGGGCAGCCCGTCCCGCCTGCCCGCCGAAGGCGAAGGGGTCCCCGCCGCCCCTCAGGGCGTTCGCCGCCGCCCCCGACCCTCAGGCACGGCCGCCCCTCCCTTGCTCTGTCGCGCCCCCTCACAGCGCCCTGAGGGAAGGGGCGGGTGGCGCGGGCTTCCCCCGGCGGGGGCTGGCGGCGGGCCCTCCGCACACCGAGCCGGACCGTGCCCCCCGGCTCAGCGCTGCCCCGGGGCGGGCTCTGCCTGCGAGAGGGTGGCGGGGCGCTCCGGGGCGGAACGGGCTCCTGCGGCACCGCCGGCCGTGCCGGGTGCCGGCCCCAGCATCGCTGGTGCTTCGTTGCCGGCGCCGGAGCAGTTACCCGGCCGCCGCCGGTAGTGCCCAGGCGTTACTCAGCCCTCAGGCTGGGGCTGCAGGTGTTCCCTTTCTGTCGCTAGGGGAAAAAAATGGAAATTTTTCTGTTCCAAAGTCTCGACAGCTGTGTGCTAAGTGCCTTCAGCATCAGGGATGAAGACATTTAATGCTGCCTATTTAATTTCCTTTTTTAAAGTTGCACTCTATGAACATTATCAGATTTATATTCTTGCTGGTTTATTGCTGACATTTGTTATCTTTCATGTATTAAATGTCTACACTATCCAAAGCGGCCGAGGAGGGTCACTAGTTGTGTGTCGTGATGGTCATCAAGTCTGGAAACGGTGAGGCCACAGCTGGAGCGATGTGGAAGCATCATTCAGCAAGCACGGGATTGCCTGAGGAAGTAGTGAGTGCTGCAGTGAATTATTTCAATAACGCTAACGAGGTTGTGTAGCGTTTCCTCCTAGCATCTCAGGTGACCTCCTTTCAAACACGCCTCTCTGGGGTGGTGTTTTAATGTTCATTCACACTTGTGGCAAAACAGTATTTTTGCCACCCCATTTTTCACATAGTATTATCCGTACCACTGTGGTCGCATAGCGTGGCTCAGCGCTTCCTTTAGTGTACTGAAAAGATGTACAGTTCCATGCATAACTTGCTTCAATCTGTCATCTCCTTAGCTTTTTTTGAGTGCTGGAACAAGGAAGTTAAAATATCATAAATTTCTACTTTTATGTTGTTTTTCGAGACACAGAACACAAAGGGCTTTAAAGAGAATACACAGGATAAAAGCAAACATTTGTTTCCAATGTGTTGCAGATGCATCTTAACGAATAATCCTGGTTTGCATTTTCCAACTGTCCCAAATAAAATACCTGTGAGATATCGGAGGATCTGGAAGAAGCAGAGACCTCCACATGGAGTTGCCTGATCTTGTGTCAACTGCCCTAGAGCCCAGATGATAACTCTTGAACCCCCTCTCCTCTCTGGAAAGGGTTTTGTGGTGCAAAGAAATAAATGCTTTGGATTTTTGCCTTTTGGCTTCCCTGTGGGTAAGGGTCTGGCTGCCCATTGCAATGAATGGTTAACGGTGATGCCAGATGTCTCAAAATATGATTCTGTGTGGAGAGATTCTAATGTATGTTTTAACATCAGTGTAGTAAAACCTGCATATGACTTCCTATTCTGTGGAACTAAATGTGAAAATCATGTATTTCAGTAAGCACCTCTTTTAATAAATCAAAATTAGGGAGTCTTCCTTAAATGATGCCTTATAATAGTTTAGATGCGTTTGGACCATTAGGACAAAGAGGCTGGTGTCACTGACGACTTATTCAGACTTATGCTTACATCGGCATTTGACGTTAGCAGCGTTTAATCCTTATTTAATTCTGGAAGGCTTTAGAAATTAAATGCTGCCACAGAAGAATTTGTAGAGAAGCTCAGTTTTTGGATCATGCTTCTGTTCTGTTTCTGAGCTTTTTCAAATGGAAAGTGGGTTTCCTCAATCTTCATTGTGGCAGCAGGATCAAACCACAAGAGGAGAGTGCTGGACTTACTGTGTGCTTCACAAGGATGTTCTTACTGATTACGACCTGTGTTCGTTATGACATGATGATTATTTACTGAAAGGGAAAAAAGCAGTAGAGAAGCAGGCAAGAATTCTGTTGCCGTGCTGTTATTTTACAGCATTTTGACGTGAGCAATTTTGTAGTTGTGCAATACATAACCAACCCCCAAACAGTACTGTTCTGCACTGCTGGTTCTAGCTCTTTTTAGCATGTGAGGCTGCAAATTCTACTTTCTTGCTGCCTTAATTTCATAAGGATAGGTAGTGAATTTGCTAAACCAAGAATAATTTGTTTTCCAGATGCAAGCCTGGGACTGATGTTTTCTAAATGTTAACTGGTCTTACAAGGACTTGAGCTGACTCCTCAAAGTGGCTGGTTAGGTGGCAATCAGGCCATAAAACTCTGCTTATTTCAATTACCATTGTGCTTTTCCTTATGGTTGTGTTCTTTGCTTTGGTTTATTATGTAGGCTTGGTTTATTGTACAAGTTTATCAACTGTTGATAAAATAAACTGACACATTAAGCCAGTGTAAAGCAAAGTATTTCAGCTTTGCATTGGAATAAAGCATTTGACTCTAACCTTGAACATTCACGAGTTACCAACTTTTAAATTACCAGCACTACATCCGTTTATCTTTGGGACTTTTTCATTTTCAGAGATACACAATCCCTGATCTTAGACTGATAAGATTTCTTAATCTCCACAGACAAACTTTACATGCAGTTGTGAATAGCTGCTCTAGATCCTGAAGTAGGTGAGAGAGATCTCTCCAGTAGTTCAGAGTTTGCTTCTGGGAGGGTCAGTTCTGAATGGGATGCATCCATCCAGGGGTCTTAGATGATTTAACTGAATTGCTTTAAATTTGCTCTTAATTAGTCTAAATTAAAGCGATGTCCCTTTGGTTTGTATTAATTTTAAAAGTGCAAGCTGCTTTAATTTTAAATGAGAACATCCACACTGGGATTTACCAAGTTCTCCGTGAAGTGGTTTTTGCCTACTCAAAGATGTTGTAAGTTTGTCAGTCTAGACGAATCTGCAAATTCTAATGGTGAAAAGGCTGACCCCTGATAAAGCTTTGAGCAACTTCCCCAAAGTCTTCATCTCCAAACCTATTCATTGGCCATGCGTTAAACAGCCGTAAGACAGAATTACATAGGCAATAATAAGTGTAAAGGACAGCTGATTTTACTTGGAACAGGGGCAATGTAACTCCTCTCTCAGTGCAAGTATTCCAACTATATATGGTGGTTTTGCTTCCTACTGCGTTCCAGTAGTCTTGTAGTGTTAGTTGAATGTCTTTTGACTTTTTTGGCATGCTCTATTATATGCCTCTTAAACCCAAAAGTGCAATTTCTTGGTAAGAATCTTCTATTGTCTGTTTATAAAACTTCCCTTTAAAACTCTGCTGAGAAATGGTCTGGTCACAAAGTACTAGTGAATAATCAACTTTATAGTCTGCAAATGCATTTTAAACATCTGTTGAACAAAGTAAGTGTGGAACTTATCAGTTATGGCCAAATATGCCTTAGATGCTTCCCTTTTGCCCTTGAAGGAAGCTAGCTTTTTTTAGTCTTTCAGCTTTGCGACAAAGAGCAAAATCACTTTATTGGACTACAGCTGTATTTTATTTTAGCAAATATTATGAGTTCCTGAAAGCCCAATTAACCTTAATATGAACTGGCCGTGCTGTGTTGCATACTGCCCTTTGGAAGCTGTGTTGAAGTTTGCTGATGTTTACAGTGGCTGCTTGCTATGCTAATTAGATGTTGAAGTGATGATCCTTGGATAGCCAAGAGGCTGTAAAGCATTCTCAAGGGATCAAAGCCCTGCGGAAGGAAAGATGATAACCTGCAATCTGAAGGTGAGGTAGAGCAGTGCCTAACCAATACCTTTCATTTTTATTTTGTTGGCTGAGAATAATATCCACTTTAGAAATAGCTGAATGCCTCCCTGATAAGTAGAGAGTGCATTTTTAAAAGGTAGTTAATTCAGATTTAGATTAGATATGAGGAAGAAATTCTTCACCGTGAGGGTGGTGAGGCACTGGCACAGGTTGCCCAGAGAAGCTGTGGATGCCCCATCCCTGGAAGTGTTCAAGGCCAGGTTGGATGGGGCTTTGGGCAATGTGGTCTAGTGGAGGGTGTCCCTGGCCATGACAGGGGGTTGGAACTAGATGGGCTTTAAGATCCCTTCCAACCCAAACCATTCTGTGATTCTATGATCATAAGTTGTTTCTTTATACATAATTGCTTCTCCTGGAAGAATGAAGGCTGGGAAAAGATGGGAGATTTCCAGAGAGACTTCTTAAATGCTGATCCAAACAAAGATTATCTAAAATCTGTATAAATTGCTCTTACAAAGCAAACGCCCTGCTGATTAAAAAGCACCACTCAGATGGAATTAATGTGAATTTTGTAGGTTCGCAACTTGCCATGACTGTTTTACCAGCCTTTGTTGTCAGCTCTGAGTTGCAAACATGGTAGAAGTTACTTTTTTTTTTTTTTTTTTTTTAAGAAAACTATATTGGTAATTCTGTTGCATTAACAATTAGCAAATTTCATGGTTGGTGATATTAAGTCTACCTGAATTCAATTATTCGGGAAAGGGCTAATTGATAGTAGTTCTGTGAAATTGGTATCATGCAATGGTTCATATATGAGAGCAGAGTAAAACTTAGTGTGGGATGAAGTGCTGTTTATTCTCCTTCTTCAAGATAGGATTCTGCCTGGCATGCTGGCAGTCTGTCCTTTACTGTGCAAATCCTCTGTTCTGGAGTTAGCCTCCTCTTGCACAGCTCCAGGTTGCAGTGAGCCTACTTTGGAGGAGTCTTGAGAAGGGTGAGCTGATGTGGGGGCCGTTAATGCGTTTGAGATGTCAGCTCATCTTCCCTGTCAGCTCTGGTGGAGCAGCAGACGGAAGGAAGCAGTAGGTATGTCTTCACAAGGACTGTTTCTCAGGACTGTCAGAGGGCATTTAGTGGACAAATATACCTCAAGTGAAAAGCTGTCCATTTTGTCTAGTCACATTTTTATATAAGTAATGACTAGTGTCAGAAGTCAGATGCTGCTACAGGTATGAAGTAGCTATGATTTTAAATATATTTTCATCTGCTTCCTATTCATTTCCCCGTTCATTACGTGTGCTTGAGAGTGTTAGCATTCTTTGTCCCTCAGACCTTTCTTACTGTTACTTTTTTATTTTTTATTAACAAGTCAGACAATCCTATGTCAATCCTGTTAACAAGTCTTTCTGCTACTTAACTAGCCCAGTTTAGCCAGTGCTTATTTCTTCTCCCTTTTGCATAAATAGCGTGGATAAGTTTGCCCTTTCTTTAAGAACTGTTATAACTTTTTGGTCTATGCATACCTGTATGGTTGCTTGGTGTCCAGAGAATGTGAGTGAAAGTCGATGGGGTGAGGAATGGGACTGTCATCTGTTCATGCAGGGAGCCTGATCAGCAGTTCAAAAATACAGTCAAGGGAGACTGGGTTTAACATTGTGGGACAGAGGTCCCTGTGACAGCAAATCCTATGCAAATTGGGTTTATCTGAAATGCTGCATTAATTCAATTACAGCTTGAATAATGTTTACTTCTGCCTGTAAAGTTAAATAATATGTTATTGACTCTTTCTGGATAATTTCATAGTTTCTTCTTCCTTCCCCATATCTCACCTGGACAGCTGAAACAGGTTTGGCACTTTATCTGGTTATTTGTTCCGTTGAAAGCAGAGGTGATACTTGCGGATGAAAATTAGCTGTGTGCACTGTCATCACAGAGAAATACCATAGTCCTTTTTTTCCTTCCTCTGACTTCTAATGCAAGTGGATGTTTTGGGGTTTTTTAAATAAGAAATTGAAACAAACTGAGAATAAGTTAAGTCAAAGTCTAAGTATCTGTATCTGGCTTTAATGTTTTGTTTAAGATATCTTCCCTTGGTGCTAATATCTCTGTTTGGATAATGACTGGAAGAAAACAGACTGGGAATTGTCAAGTTTCAGATGCTTTTCTTCAACGCAGGACTGGCTATTTATGACTATATGAGCAAGTGTAATTTCCCCCCACAGGTAATTGTGCAGTCAGTGGACTGCATGTGCAACTTTCAACCTGTAATTTCTTTTTTTTTTTATGCTGTATTTTGCTGTTGAAGTGTTCTTTGAACAGCCATTTTAATTAGACATGCATATACCCATCTATGTATCCTTTATTTAGGTACAAATGTGTTTGGTGTGTGCACACGCAGAGCATGTATGTCATGTTTATTATAGAAACTTTCAAAATTTGTCTTTTGTTCTTCCAGGGTATGCCTGTAAAGCATATGCTTTTGTGAAATAGTGCCATTTCTTGAGCCATTGTGATACCCTCACTCTTCTTAAAAGTTAGATTCTTCAAAAACTTAAATGTGTGTGCAATTATGCGCCCTGAGATGGCCTTACTGGCTCCGGTGTCTTTATCCACAAGTGATTGCTCAGAGCACGTGGATGCGAAGTTAAGCACATATAAATTTTGTTGTAATCAAGACAGTAGAGATATCACGTAACCATTTATATCGGGGGACTACCTACACAATAAGTTATTTGTGCACCAAGTTGTTAGTGTACGTGAACAAAGCTACTAAAATCTTGTCTATTAAGTGCAAGAGATGTAAGAATTATGAGTTAATATTCACAGATCAAAATATGTGAAGGTTTGGGGTTCAAATAAATCACCTCCTGGTGCATTTAGATTATTACAATGCATTTATTTACTCTAGAAATATCTGAGTGTTCAGATTTAACAGACCTTTGGAAAGCAGAATATAGAAAAAGTTAATGAAAATAAAACATTAATTTCTGAAAACTGTAGGTCATGAAATATTCATAGTTCTTCTACAGATAGGATATATTTTGTGGAGAGGAATAAAACATTTTGTTGCAGACTTTGCAGCTTGATGTCTGCTGATTAACATTGGAACATAATTATTTGACATAATCAGGTGGCATAATACTTTGGGATAGCAGATATCTGTGGTTTTGGCTGGAAAGGTTATTTCATGAAGATGAAGCTGTCCTGCCAGCATCCTGTGGGGTCTCTGCTGGTGGCCTAGGATGGGAATTGGAAAAGTACATTACTGTTTTATTTCTTTTACAGCTATTTTCATAATGAGAAACATTTGCTACTTTAAATATTTTGAAAATACTCGGTATCTTGCCCTGGTTTTGACTCTGTTTCTTACTAAGACCCATCAAAATGATTTTTAGTAAGATTAATTCTCATGTTTAAAAAATAAATGTCTTTTTTTTTTCTGGAAAGAGTGCCCAACTTCAGATGCAAATGCTGCTTTAGACTGCTGTTTAATAAAGCCATTAGTCTTACCTGACTGCTTTTATCTGCTTGTCAGCTCAATTACAGGTTGTCAGTGCCAAAGAATACACTCTTGTCAGTGGCGTGGAATAGATGGACATTTTAGCACCTGCTCTCAACAGAGTTCCTGACCTCTTCTTACTGCTGCACAACACCACTTGGTTTTAGAGAAGTTGATCTATATCAAAGATGTCTTATCCCCAGTTCTTTAAAGTTTAGTTCAATGTATTCTAGAATAGAATATTGTGTCACTTCAGGTAGGGAAATAAGATGTTTAATCACGTTTTCATGTATCTTGCGTGGTTGTTTTGCGATATCATTTTTTCCCCTCTCATATCATCTAGACTGGCAACAAAATATACTGAAGCAGAAGTGTTGTAAGAAAGCATTTATTTTGCTACTCCAAAGGAAATTGCAGTACAGCTAATTTGGAAATGAATATATTAAAAAATTCTTCAGTTCAAGTCTTGTAGTATTGATCTTGCAAGCCAGTCTAAGAGCCAAGTCCTTGTTGAAGGTATACTTTTGAATGAGGAGGAAAAGTGAAGAGGCAGTAATTGCAACAGTGATTATCTGTGGTTAATGTGACACACTTACAAAAACAATTTAAAAGGCTTCTGAAAATCAGGGCGACTTAGGGATAAAGTACCAAAGTTACTTGTGAAAATGGCACTTAGGAACTTGGAGCATCTGGAATGCAGACTGCCGAATGTGCTGGTGTTACCTTCAAAAAGATTTTGGCGCAGAGTTGTAAGACCGGAATTAATTTCCTGAACTGTGGACTCATTTGTAACATCATTTGTAGAAAAATGTATAAAATGGACAATGTAAACTCTGTCATCTTTATGCTTTTCTTCATTTTAGAGCTATCTAGGGTCTGATCATGGATGCATTCAGAGTTACCAGAGTTCAGTGGACTGCGGGGGTTTTGCAGCAGAAGGGAAAGAGAAGGGAGTCTGTATTTTTTGGTCATGTTCTTCTGTTCCTCACTAAGCTTCCTTTTCTTCATGTGTTCTGATAAGCATCTTAAACTGAACATTCCTAATGAACTGACAGAGCCTCAGGTGCTAGACGTTCTGATGGTTGCTGGTGAGCCTGGTTCCTTTGAGTAGTCTGAGAGAGATAAGTAATCCAGTCTGCTGACTCTGCTAAGACTGCTGTGTAAGTTCATGTTAAGTTCATGCAGTTCATTCAGTTAAGTTCATTCAACAGAAGTTAGGGAATCAAATACGTAATAATTCTCAGCTGTCTGTGGCCCAGCACTGGAAAAAAGACTCCATTATTGGCTTTAAAAATACATATCAAACTTGTATTATTTCCTCAGATAAACAATAACATCCTTAGCAAAACGAGTGTGTGTTTATTGGAAATTAGTACGTATGTGAAACTAAAGTTGGCTCTGCTTAGCATTGTTAATCTAGCAAATTTTTAGTTACCGTATATGCTCCCTGCGGTAGAAGGAAAGCAGTGCATATGGTGAGTTCCTGTTGCCTTGAGGTGCATTTTAAAACTAACAGTTATTTTCATGGAAGTATAAAGTTTTATAATCCCTGTATTTGATCATTTATTTTTAATGAAACAGATGTGCTGCTAATGCTTTGCCGTGAATGTGCTGATAGAAAGACAGCAATGATCATAGTTAGTTATGTGTGTGTTAGGGCAGAAAATATGTGCAGAGTATGTTGTATTAGTTCCTTCTCCTTGGTTACCTGCCTCAGATTAGTTTTAAAATGTTCCCTTGTTCAACCACTTTTTCCCCAAATTGTATTCTGTATGCTCCTTGCTTCTTTGTATCGTTTCATTCCTCTTAATCTGTTGACTATTGACTTTGGAAAATAGGTGAGGGGACCTTGCGCAGAGTTTTAGAAAGTAACTGATGATCGTGGTCTTTCCTATTTTAGGGCACAAATGATACCTTCTGTGGAGCCTGGCTTGTTTCTTTCTTCTGGACCTCTTTTTGTCACTTTTAACCTCAAATGCCCAATGAAGTTTTTATCCCAAGTGCCTGGGGAGGACTTGAAGATGTGTAAACTCAGTCGGGTGTGCAAAGACTACTAATCCAATGGGACAATCTGGCATAAAATATTACAGGCTATATAAAATTACTTACTTCTATAACATTTGTTAACAAATACCTGTTTTCGATTTGCAGACTTGTCCATCAAATCTCCTGTTTTTCTTTCTAGGTCCTGTGAAAACTTACCAGAATTTTTCAATTACTACATCAGTATCTTTTTCTGCTTTGCTTAGTGCATATACATTTATTATACCAAAGCAAGAAAAATACCCTGTTGTAAATATGCAGTGGCATGAAATAGATATGGTAAAATCAGTCATCAAGTTACAAACATCCTTGGCCATAGTATTCAAGTGCCTGTCTGATAAACTTCAGGAATTTCCATGATGAAAAGTACTGTTATTTCACTTTAAAATTAAGTATTTTAATGCTCACATTCAGCATAAATATAGGCTATTGATTGACTTAATCTTCTCCTTTGTGGATTTATTTGCTTTACTTAATACTAAGTTGTTATCCATAAAAATCATTAAGCTAATCTAGTTCCTTCAAAATTGAAGTAAGCCAGACTGAAACATGAATATTTACTGCTTCTAAACTGTCACTTCCATTTATGAAGGAAATCAACATATCTTTGTTTCACAGCAAGCAGGTAGTGTGCTGAGGGCAGCTGCTAGCTGAAGTTCTCGATGGTATTTGTGTGAAACTAGTTGGGAGCGTGCCATAAAAATTTACTTTATGTCCAGTAAAATAAATGCATCCAAGGCACCTACTACACACATCATTAAGGCATGAAATATCCATCTTCTCTTCTCTTTTCTCCTTTTGTTGAAGTTACTTATATGTAGTCATAAAGACACAGGGTAGTTTGGAAAATGATTATAATTAATTATGTAAGTAATTCAAAATCAGTTTCTTCCACAACAGTAATAAAGTGCTGTCAGCCCAGTGGCTTGACAGCTATTGAACCTGACTTTTAGATGTAACCCAATTTTACCTCTTATGTTGAGGAGTTGGAATTGTATCTGCAATTATTTGCAGGTCCAAACAGCACTTATCCAGGAAATATATTTTTAATTTATTTTTTTTTTGCAGCTACATTTTTGATATGTAGGCTTTATTTCAACCCTGCTAAAATCAATAGGACCTTTTTCTGTTGACTTCAGCAAGTGTTGGATTGGGCCCATAATTTATACTTGCAAATAATTGTGGGCACAAAATTACATCTGCAGAAATGGAGGTGATTCCTCAAAACCAGGCTAAATTCTGCTTGTGAGGTTTTTTGGAAGGGTATTTGGTAACTGGCTGTGTTTTTTCCCTTATCCTCTGGGGCTGTCAGAAACGCAGTGATTTTTGGACATTGTCAGATCACAATGACATGATGTATAGTTGTCTCCTTGAAAGGAAAGCTTTCTGTAGACTTAAGAGGAGTTCTGCTTCGTTGTTGCTGCTGTGATGAGTCACAAGGATGTTCATCAGAGAGAAACTGCTGTCCAGGTATTGTTTGGGTTTTGTGTTTGCACACCTATCGGTCCACAAAGCATTTGATTCTCTGTAGTAAATAGCAGTGTAATTAGCTTGGGTGTGATCTAAGGTGCACGGCAAAAATGGCTCCTGCTTGTAAGAGAAACAAGGCAGGTTTTGTTCTTTCAACCCTCTCCCCACTAATTCAGTCATGGAACTGTAAGGATGTTGGTGGTAGGTTTAGCTGGCAGACACCAAATATTTGCCATAACAAAAGCAAAGTCTCAATGTGCTGATTTAAATGTTTGCAAGATAAAAATCCAGTGTATTTCCAAGAGACTGTTTACCTCTGCTGCACTGGAAACTGACTGTCAACTTGAAGTCATACTCTAGAAAATATTTTAAGTACTTCTTTATTCTCAAGTAGAACTTTATTTAGAAATACTTTATTTAGAAACACGTACTGGTTTAGAAACTTCAACATTTATAGATGACCTTTAAACAAAGAATACAGTATCAATGCAAGAGACAAATGGTTTGATTTCTCTGATGTGCTGGAGTAGAAAGAATTACAGTTAGACAAGATAGACCTTCTCTGTGCAATACCAGTGGGCCCGAAGCTGGAAGGCAGCATTGTGGCTGTAGCATTAGGACTGATGCTTTTCGGTGTACTGAATCCTCCTTTATGACCACTATAGTTCAAGAGGAATTCATTGTGAAATGTTTATTCTCTAGGATGGGCTATGAATGGCTTATTTTAAAAAATATTTAAAAAATCATATTGCAAGTTAGGGGAAGGAGCCTAAAATGTTCTGAAAAGCGTAAACATCTGAAGTTTTCTTTGTGCTGTTGCTTGCCTGCATTAATTCCAGCCACGTCAGAAAAGCAGCACTGCCTTCCTGTACAGAGAATAAATAACTCTGTCTTATGACTTTCTGAAGATTTCCTTTCTTTGCAAATACTCAGTGTTTAACTGGAATGACTTTCATCATACTTGGTGTCTATAAGCTGATTTGTAGCTATTACTGGCAACCCTTAAGACGTGGTCCTTCTGTACCTTGGCTGATGCAAATCAAATTCTGCTTTGCCGTGTGGGGTTTCTTGTCTGCATTTCCATATTGCTCGTTGCCTGTTCACAGCTGTGAAGGATATAACCTTGGAAGTAGTCCAGTGATTGTTTACATGATGACATGATGTGGTTTTAACCCGGAACATGTAGGTGAAGAAGTTAACACCTATAGAGCATTTGGTCTATGGCTTCTCCTGTCTCAGTTTTCAAAGGATCAATTAAAATTTGAGCTACCTTTAGTTGTGGTAATTAGGGTGATGAATATTTGCAGTTTCCAGATTTTCTGTTCCAGGTTCTGACTCCCAAATCCCATGAGCCCGATGGAGGGAAGTGAAGGGAACCTGCAGTGCTGTGCAGACATAGAGGCAAGGTCTGTCACAGCACATAACTCGGTGCTGTGTGGGCTCTGCTTGTCTGGGGCAGCGTGACTGGGACTGCATAGCCTCCTTTTTGGTTTGTTTGGTTGGTGGTTTGTTTTTTTTTTTTTTCATCACAGCTTTGCATATGTTCGGACTGGGCAGGGTAGGAAAGGGCACAGTGAGGAGCTGTGTGACTGAGTTCTGGTGTAAGGTTTTCCAGAAACAAGAGACCAGAGACGTAAGTTCAGGCGATTCCTCCAGGCTGTTTTGACTCTGGTTCCCAAGTGTATTTTTTCGAATTTGACTGCAAAAATGTAAAAGGCCTGGTTAAACAGTCCTAGTTACAGTACAATTCAGAGCAAGAATTCAGTGACTGGGGTGTTTGGTGGTTGGGTTATTTTTTGGTTGGTTGGGTGGGTTTTTTTTCCCACAGACTGGCTTAAGGAAATTTTTGAAAAATTATTAGTAGTGTATCGGCCAGTTTGGTTAAAACAAACACGAAATGGATGAACCATTTGAGCTGTCAAATTGAGCTATCTCTGCAAGCTCTCCTTGCACCTCGTCCTTTTAATTGTTTCAGAGAAATGTGCTGTCAAATGCAAGCTATGCTGTAGTTTGCAGAAGGAACCTGCACTCAGCTTCTAAACATGTGTTTCTTTTTTTTTTTCCCTCCTTGTTTCTAATGGGAAATTAATTCAGCACAACTTTTTCTATTTCTTACTGTGCACTGTTAAACTGGTCTGTAGAGGGTATGTATACCAGGCTGGCTTCCTGGGGCAGAACTAATCCAATAATTTATGAGTTCAGCAGATGTTTCTGCTTTTCAGGCCAGGTGTAATCTTAGGCACCATTGGTTTTTTTTTCTTATTCCCTGGAGTAAATGCTAACTGGGCTGATGGCCAAAAATTTAATTACCTTTTTTCTTTTTTAATTCTAGATATGTGTAGTGTCACCTTACATCAGACTTCCCCTCTTTTAGGAAGAATGTGATGATGCAGAAAATGATCACTGGTTGCTTTACCTTTACAATAGCGTTTACCGAGTTGTATAAATGTGTTTGGCATAACTGGAACAGCTGAACTAGTGTGTTTCAGTCATAGAGGAAGATTTGTGTTGTATATCCTAAAGAAAATGCTTTTTTGTTGTATTCGTATTATTCTCTGCTTACTCCACCAAGGGCTTAATTCATCATTTCTTTACCCTGGTTTTACTTTGAAGTCAGCGTAAAGCTCGGCTCAGAACTGGGCTGCGAAAGTGAGACATCAGGACTACAGACATTGAAGAAATACTTTGAGATATGCATGATTACCTTTTTTGGAGGTCTGCATTCCTCTAAGAGCCATTCACTCAGACCCTTTGTGGTAATGTGGCTGTGTTGCTGCTGATTGACTGTACCAGTAGTTTGACCAGGAAAAAACAGAGTAATGATAGCAAGAAAAGTATTGAGCTGTAGGGAGGCAGGAATGATACCTCGGGGATCACCGTTAGGTCTGGATTGATAAACTGTCTTGTGACTTACCTGGAAGGAGAAACTGGCATGCTAGTAAAACTTAGAGAAGACATTAAACTGGGAATAACTATGCACCAGTGTCAAGCCATACAAAGGTTAGAATATGGACAAATCATAACAAAGGCCTACAAAACACATAAACCATGAAAATGTTGCTGGGGTGGGGGTTGAAATCCTCAGTTCTTCTCTTCCCCCAGCCATACCTAAGGTAATTGTAAAAATTAAACATAATAGACCAAGATCTGTCAAGTTTGCTAACAGAAACAAACTGCCAGTAACAGAAAGAAGAATTTAAATTTTTAGATACTGAATGTGAATTCTTTGCTACAGGACTTTTTCTTGCAGAGCTGTGGTGGTTAAGGGAAGGAGAGTTTTCAGCCCTGACTATCTTGTCTGTGCATGCAGAAGCATTGGATATAGAGGTAATTACAATAACCAGACTTTGCCTTTTGCCAATACAGCTTATTTTACTGGAGAGAGGAAGCATATGCACTCTGCTGGCTGTGGTCTTGCAGAAAAAAGTATTTCATGGCTGTGATGATTACATATGCAGAATTAAACAATCAAAAAAAAAGCTAGCATTGTCATACTGGCAAAATTATTCTGCACAGAGCTGGCCTTGGTTTAGGAAATGAATTTTAGGTGATTTGAATCACTACTATTTGTAACTAATTTTATATAATGGACTATGATCCCTAAATGAAAATCTCAGTTGTGCTGGGCTTTGAAGAGAGAGATGCTTTCAGAAGCTCTTTCAGCATTTTGGTGGTGCTGCATTGCTCTATAGGCATCTCTGTTTCTAATTGATGTTCAACCACTTTAGTTAGGAGCTTAAAGTTAGGTAGTGTGAAAGTACATAAATATATTTTAAGCCAAAGATGTGAATATGGTTCATTTTAGTTAGCAGATGTGCCCTCTTAGTAGCTAATGTGCTACTGCAGTGTCAGTGTGTGTGTGCCTGCCAGCTAGGGGAGGGTGGCAGCTGCTTGCTTGGGCTAGGAAAGGAGGGCTGGGTGAAACCGTAAATACGTGGGTTAATAAACTAACACCCTGTTGAGTTTATTCTTATCAACAAACCTAGTGTTCATATTTCTGACACTTTTAACCATCTGGAATCTTAGCAAATATGTTTTCTAAATGAGAAAGTACAATTTTGTGAGGGTTGCTGTTGTTACTACAGGTACTCGGTTGTGAGAGCAGCATGGCATTTTACGTGCAAGAAAATTCATGGCCCGCACCAATGTAAATATGCAGGACATGTGACATTTTAAAACCTCAGTAAGTTAAGTGGGGTCTGTAAACATTTCTAGGGAGATTTTGATTCCTTGGCTAAGTATATACTTACTGTTTGAACATTCTGAATGGAAACATCCATGTGTTTTTATTACATCATGACTTGATTAATTACAGCTGGTTGAACACTAAATTACAGTACCAAGGTACCAAAACATTGAAGAGCTTTTAGAAGATAAAATTCTGAATACTGACAGAATTAAGTGTTGTATTTTCTGATTATGATTGCTGTGGTGCAGATGTTAACGCTGCCACTGCTGATTAAAACAAATTGTAAACAGCACTTGTAGAAAATTCTCTGAAAGCCACAATTGCCTTAGTGGCTATTTTCATGGCCGTATGTATCCATTTTAAAGGACACTTAAGATCTCTATAGCAGAGTCCAAAAAAAGGAAATAGAATAAACAGCTGCTTAATCAGTACCTTAATTTCCTCAAAAGCAAAAGCCTTTAAGGTATTTAAGATGGAAATGCTGATTCTTCCAAAGCATTTCTTTGTTTAAACTTAAATTATATATAAAGATGAAAACTACTAAAGATCTCAAGGCACAGTTATGTTGTGAAGAGTCCAAGATCTTTTTACTTGCCTCTCTAGGACACAAACATAACTATAAAGAGTCTGATCTCTTGGCAGTATCTGATCTGTCATGCTCACAATATGCATAGGGCCCTCTTTGCATGAGGCCTGACACATTATTTTTAAAACTGAAAGCATGCCAGCTACGGTGAGCATTAGCAGCACCTTTGAGCAACTCAACCCATAGTAGCAGCCACACAAGGGATCCCGCCTGGTGCTCTGTAAATTTTTGCTGCTGTCTTTGTTAGTAGATTCTGGGCTGTATCTCGGCTGCTGCTTTCATGAAAAATAAATATGCAAATGTGGGTTTTGTCTCATTGATAGGTAACAAATGTTGTATAAAAAGCATTTCAGAAAAGTAATAACTTTTAAGTTGACATTTGTTTGAAAGAGAATGAAGATTATATGGGTGTATAGTCCAGAAAATGCTGCATTTATTGCTGGGCAAGAGACAAAGGAGGAGGCTAAAGCATTTCAGATGTAGTGGTTTCCATTAAAATCTTTATGTTGTTCTGCATTATCAGATAATTAATGGTGCTGTGCGACTCCGCATACCAGGTATAATTTGGTAATAATAATTAGGTAAAGAGTTAAACTGTTCAGTTTCAATGGCAGCACTATCAAATGAGTCAATGATAAGTTTAATGTGTGAAACTAGTAAGCTGTCAGGTGTTAAATTAAACAGCATAACTCTCTGATAGGAATCTTAACTTTTTAGTGATGTATATAAAATAGTGTACAACTTGGTGTAATTTTTCCATATATACCAATTTCGGTATAATTTCAGCAGCTATGGCCTTGGGAAACACAGGGGTTAGAGATCAGTGGTGTTATCCTTTGTGGTATCTCCAATGCAGAGTTCAAGGCATGACACATTAATGTCGAAATTCAATGATTTGATCATGCCAGCATTGAAAGACTGGACTGTTAAGAAGCTTGCTTGCAAATGTGTTACTGTTATCATGTACCGGGACAAGGTTCGCAATCAGTGACAAACTTGCTCATTTTCTGGAGTAGTAGTAACTTATTGAAAAGCTGTGCTTTAATTGCACGACATTTCAAATCATGCATGTATATGGTTTTGCTTTTTTTATGTGCTTTGATTCAGCTGTTCCTAATTGTCCTGGCTTTGGCTGAGATAATTTTCTTTCTAGTAGCAGGTATAGTGCTGTGTTTTGGATTTAGTATGAGAGCAATGTTAACAACACGCTGATGGTTTTAGTTGTCTCTGGGTAGTTGTAGTGTCTACATTAAGTCAAGGACTTTTCAGCTTCTCACACCCTGCCAGGGGCACAAGAAGCTGGGAGAGCAGCGCCCGGACAGCTGGCCCAGACTGGCCAAAGGGATATTCCATACCATAGAACATCATGTTCCATATATAACTGGGGAGGCGAGCCGGGAGGTGGGATCGCTGCTTGGAAACAGACTGGGCACCAGGTTGGTTTTTTTTCCTTCCGCATGTGGTGAGCAATTTAATGCCATTCCGCATGTGATGCACAAATGTTCTATTATTATTATGGTGGTTGTTGTTGTTGTTACTACTACTACTGTTATTATTATCATCATCATCATCTTCCTTTGCTATCCTATTAAACAGTCTTTATCTCAACCCACAAGTTTTTCTCCATTCTGCTCCCCATCCCCTTGCGGGGGAGGCATGAGCAAGCACTGCCTGGTGCTCAGTTACTGGCTGGGGTTAAACCACGGCACTAATAGAACAATCAGTTTTACATTTGAGTTTATTAGTGATAACGGCTAATGCCTTAAATGCTTTTCTTCCATGAATAACAACATTGCAACTATATAAATAACTACATTTCTATGATGCCTAGATATGGTTGTGTCTTATAATGAATTCATTTTCCAATAAGAAAACCAATTTTAGAAAACAATAGTTTTACTTATCTGTGTTTCTTCAAAGGAACTTAATTTCACAGTAATTCAATTATGTAACCACACTTATTCATTGTTAATGTTATTAGAGTAAGTCTTTCTAAAATAATTGGATAACTTTAAATGTTGCTAATGATTTTGACTATTTTATCTTCAAAATTTCTCATTTAGTTAGTACTTCAAATGAGCACATTAATAATATTTTCAGGTTTTCTGTTTCATTTTTTTTTCTATTTAATTTTTGTTCTCTGTTGTTAGGTATTAGATCTAAAAATTGTCTGTTATGACCAGCTGGCTTTTGCCTACCTACTATGTACTCTTTTTAGTTATTTTTGTAGAGTATTGAAACGTTCGTGCTGTAATTTTGCAAAAGATAGATGTGAATGCTTATTGTTTCTGCTCTGAATTGTATTAGTCATTTTTAGTGGAGCAAATTACAGTATGTAAATTGAAGCATATGCCTTTTAATTTAGGATCAAAGCTTAACTTTGAGCTTCTACTTTAGGAAGACCTGTTTATGGTGATTTTTGTTTGTACAGGGTAGCTATAAGAGCAATGCATGAGCTGGGAAATGGCCTCAGTTTGTCATTAAACCCAGTTCTTGAGGTGAAGTAGTTCCATAAATCTTTCAGTATTGAGCTGAAATTCCTGACAGAAGTGATTGCCTGCATCTTACAAGAGTCTAGTAAACATGCAATGGGATAGATACATAAGGTAGACTTAAAACATGTCCGGACTCCGTCACTGACTGCTTCTCAACCAGAAAACCAACAGGCAAGAGCAGACTCTCAGTATTGCTTGGCAGGGGAGTGATGGCAGCGTCAAACTAGGTACCACTGTCAGGAAAAAAGGCAATACTGCGGGTACCAAGCACTCTTCTTATGCATTGTAGCAACAGCAGGACTGAAAGCTGACTTGTTTGGTGCTAATGCTGGTGGGATTTCTAACCCCGAGGCTTAGAAACAATAGAGTAAACCACACCTAATTTTTCAGTCTCCGGATATATTCTCCCGTGTATCTCAGGGTGAGTTAAAAGCTATTAGATGAAGCTTTTGTGTTAAGTGAGGCAGCTTAGTGATTTTGTATAAAGCCAAAGAAGTATCAAAGCATTTTTTTGTGGAAAACACACTGAAATATTTTAGTAACTAGTGTTTACAAATGGTAATTTATATGCCTCATTTGTATTGCAGCGTGTTGCTGTAGAATATGGCAGACCTTTGCCAGGAGGAAGAAATTTGCATTCTCTTGAGGATGGGGACAAGTCCACTTTCTTTGGTGATGGGGAGCTACTTGCCACCAGCAGATGGGAGAGCAAATTAAAGCAAAGGTAATGAATAAATCTTAGGCCCTATTTTGCCCCAAATTATTTTGTTTTGTTTGTTTTTGATATAGTGACATCTCCCACGCCCCCCCCCCCCAAAAAAAAAAAAAAAGTACCTGACTAGGAACAGTTAATACAATTCTTTGATGGAGAAAAGGTTCTGGTTGCTGTACTGGTTGATGAAGTTTATCTTGACTCGAAAGTTTTGCTTAGTTATTCCAAGTGAACTTTTTTTACCAAGTCGGAGACAAGAAAAAAAAAATATTTTCATTCTTAGAAGACTGCTGCTTAAAAAGAAATCAGTATCAGTGTCTGTGAATGAGCTGTTGGCCAACTGGCATGTAATAACCTAGTTTTGGAGAAAACAGAAAAAATACAAAATAGAAATATTAAAGAAGAGTTAGGTTTAGGGTAAAGAGAATTGATTTGAAAGCTGAGCTGCCAGCCTCATGTTTTTTCCTGTCGTAAAAATCTCAATCTTCATTATAACCAGTGGCTTGACATTTAGATTTTTGATCTCATAGGATTTTGATGAATTCTCAAAATCCTATTTGTAATTAACCTCACTTTTCCATGTGCTTCACCTGTTGGGAATACCACCAAGTTAGCCCAAACTTGGTAGTATTAGTTTTTAGTATTAGTCTTAGGAAAAAATGTTATACTTATTGTGCTATGTCAAATTCTCTAGCACTTTTTCAGGCAAAATATCAGTTTAAAAATGAACAAACAAGATTCTAACATGGAATGAAGAAGACATTTAAATCAAGGGAAGATAATTTCTTAGGTAGCACCTTTCCCTTTTCTTTACTGTTAGCTCTAGGAAGTTGAAGCTGATTTTGACTTTCCTGTGTGTATATGACTGACATAATGTTTTAATTCTCTCTGCACACCTGGCCTCACTCTGAATTCTGTGCCTGCGTCAGTTGGCTTGAGGAAAACCAAGGGTGATTCAGAGCATTGGGGTCTGCTTTAACTCAAATGAGTAGCATTTAAAAAAATATATGCGGCCAGCATATCTTGTATCAGTTACAGTTTTTCTGAACTAAATGTCTGCTACTGTATTTTATCTGTCTAGTTATTATATTCCCATTTAGTGGAGTTGTATGGAGTAAAATCTATCAAATACTGTATTCCAAAGGTTCAGTGGTAAAATCTTTGCCCTGTTAGAGTTCACATGGATCCTGTAACTTCAGGAGGTTTAGAGTTCAAAGACTCCCAGTTGAATGAACATGTTTCCTTCAAGAAATGAATGGAAGATCGGACAGCATAATTTCTGTGGGATGGATTCAACTGGGCAGACATTTGCAAATCTTCGTTTGGCTTATTACCAGAAGACAGACCACTGCTATACTGCCATCTGGCAGTTTAGGTTTTTTGCCTCTGCATGTCTCCATTTTCAATCAAGTGTAAGTCATAAATGTACATCATATAGCACAGCTTTGTGCTGGTAATGTCAAGAGAGGGTTTCAGTAAAAATGTTAGGCTTGCAGAGGGATCTGCAATGGTGGACTCTTTGCAGGGTTCCACAACTACAGACCTGTAGTTGTATGTTGTCACGCAGGATAAAATTACAATCTTGCTTTCTTGTTTCTCCTGCAAATTTACAGGAGATAAGTGTGTTTGGTTTTGGTTTTTTTCTGCTCTCTTTCTGTAAATCTGGAAGGTGCATTTTAGAAAAACAAAGTTCAAAATGAACCTCAGGTAGTCAGTGGATTAATTCTAGAAGTTTTGTTGCATATTTTATGGAATTCAGAATTTGAGAATGATTATTCAGCAGTCCTCTTTAGTGAAGAGGACAGTTTAACATGGAAGAGAAACTCAACCTAAAAGGTTGGGGTCTTGGGGGGCGGGGATGTGTTTGGTTTTTTTTAGATTAAGCTTCATGCGTTGGCAATTGGTTTACCATTGGATAGTGAAAAAAGAGTTTCCGCGGAGTATCAAAAGAGATACTTAGTGCTCAGTTTACCTGGTTAGAATAAGCTCTGGACTCCAGTCTCTTTCTTGCTGAGTTTCAGCATAGGGCCAAGCTGGAACAGTATTCAGGTTTTAGTTGAGGCCCACAGTATGTGTTTCTTATGGTTTCATTCTCTGAACAGTTAATGTTTGTTTGGAGAGAAGCAACTAGCATGCAGTGAACAAAAGTGAAGATGTCTCACAACTGCAGGATTCAGCACTGGAGAAATGAGACTTTGTGCAGAAAGCTTAATTTTTGTGGACAACTTTTTGTAGCATTGGCTCTCTTCTTTATCTGCAGCCAATTAGATCCATGTCCACATTTCAATAATTAAATCTCTCTGTTTAGTCTTTTAAATCCAATTTGGGCTGTTTTTCAAAGAACATGGCTCCTTTGTCTGACATCTGGATATTTAGTTTATCTGAGCTCTGACTTGGTCATGTAAATTGAGTGTCTCTGGTTTGGATCTGCTTTTTGATGGATAAATACATCCTTGCAAATGGACTACAGATCCGTGGCTTGAGTGTTCCAAGTTCATTTGCTCGGTGTTGTTCGTTGTTTTTGTTGTGGGGGTATGGGGGAAAGATGGGGAAATCAGTGGAGGGCAAACAGCTAAGGAAGTGGTACCGGGATGTGAAATGTGTATCCTAAGGTGTTAATAGCTGTTATGTGGATCTGCAGCATGCAAAGCAGTAAGTGCATTTCTGCTACCTACACAGAGTAATTATGCTACTGTTCATGATAGATAGTTCAGTTTCTGCCAGTGTTTCCATTATTAATTTCTGTTTTCAGGGATTTATTGCACAGGCTGAGTCTGTATTTGGGTAATTTTATTAAAGCAGTTTTCAAAAAGCTCTTTGGCTGTGCAAGCATGGAGAGAATATTAAATAAAAAGAAAACTCTGAACCCGGGGAACCCAGTGTTCTGATATGTGATGTTAAGCTATCTCGTCACTAATACATTGTATAATTTCTGTTTTGCCACTTACTGCATGCAAAGTCAATGATTTTTTCAGCATCAGTAGCTTCAAAACCAAGTGTTTTAACCATTGCAAGATTAGCCTGAAAGTCACAAGATCTTAAATCATGAGTTTTGACTTTTTTTTTTGAACTTACATCATTCACTAAGCTCATGCTTTCCTTTTTTTTTTTTTTTTTTTAGCAGTACTTGCTGATTGGTAGGTGAACGTACCGTGAAGCATAGGTAGCATTACCTGCTTATTACTGGCACTTCAGTTCACAAAGTGGTTGCATCTAGATACTGAAAAGGAATGGAAAGGGAAATGCTTTTGCTGGACTCCACAGGAGTGACCTATAGTGCGTTACTGTAAACTCTGGTATCCCAACAGCATGTTGTCATCAAGTGTCCTGCTGAGTTTATCCACGTACCTGCCCCTCCTCTCCCCTCTGCACACCACCAGTAGCTCACTGGTACAGAGCATCCTTCAGCTCCACTGCTGTGCACAGTTTCTAGGACTTGTCAGAAAGCTGACTGTGTTGGATTTTGGAGTTGAGCTGGCTGTTGGCTTTCCAACTACCTTCCTTCCAGCTGGAAGGGATGTTTGATGATAGAAAGCAGCTGAATAGACTCCGTGTAGCAGAGTGAGTTTTGTCTCTTTTAGCTGGAGCACTGGGTGGCTTAGCCATGACTGTGAGCACCACACTGCTCAGAAAATGTTCAAATACAGCTCCTGTGTGACTGTCAAAATTTTGGTACTGGTGTCACAAAATTTACAGAGGTTATTTAGGTATAGAGGTAAACTAACCAGACAGTCCATTTAATGAATGAATAGTTTTTCCAAGGTGATAGCTGGATAATGATGTGTCTGGGCTTAGGCACAAGCCCAGGGTATGCCAGGTTGTGGGGGGAGGCAGAGTGACCTGAAAAAATCCTAGCAAAATGAGCGGAGAGGTTTTGGCTTTTACATCTTCATGTTTGTATGTGATATAATCTACAATGACGAATCTGAATTATTTCGTAATCCTCATCAGCACATCATCTGTGACCTGCTTATAATGCCTCCTAAAGTCTTTTTTTTATTCTCTAAATGAGCGTAAAATCTGGGAATTTGGCTTTGATTTCAGTATAATGAATTTGAATGAAGTTGCCTAATGCAAAGCAAGAAGATTGTTATGAATATGTATGCAGCGCTGCTAGCCTTTTTTATTGTGTGGATGCCTGAGGAGATGAAATCGGTGAGCTCCAGACTTCTGGTCTTATGCCTCAGCTCTTGATGAGGGATGTTCAATAACTTATTTTTGAGGTTTCTAATTGTTTGATGTTTTGCCTTCTTTCTAAAAGAATTCTTAAAGAAAGAGAGCTGCCTAGTGATCTCTGATTTTACTAGTATACAGCTTAGTAGTATTTTTCTTTTTCCAGATTAGGGGTTTAGTGAATTAAGCCTTCCTGCTTTCTAAACAAAGGAAACTTAAACTTTCTAATTTCTTTTTTTTAATCTCAAGACTTCCTAGTTAAAAAAAAAAAGTCAGTAAAGGCACTGATATGTTTGACGTTCACTGCCTTCCCCCTATCCTCAACCTCCCACCCCAATATATGAATTATTTTTTGAGTTGTTAGTTAACTAGTGAGAAAGATACAGAATTATGTTGTGCATTTTACAGTCTTCTATTGTCAGTCTATACTTGACAGACACTTTTTGACCTACTTTTAAATATAAATGTAATATTTATATTGTATTGTATATTCCTCCATAAAGGTCAGCTACATTCTGTAGCTATAAGTGTAGATCCTGACAATCAAATGCTGCATTTTGATGGGTTTTGTAATTTATTTTAGTTTTTCCCAGCAGCTTCAGGTAATGAAATTAAAAAAAAAATAATAAAATTTCTTTCTCAAGTGGAAAATGAAATAAATATAATAAATAATAATAAAAAGAATTTTAATTTTGAATTGAAGGGTAAACAACTGTGTGCCATACTAAATTAACTTTTTTTCTTTTAAAGTATGCTGAAAGTCTACAGGCTTCTTCCAGAAATTGTCAGAGGAAAGAAAAGATGTTTTGGCAGTTGAATAGAATTCAGTAGATCTGTTGTCACATGGAAGATAGCTGGAACTCTGGAATAGTCTAGTTAATGGAATGACTTTGTTTATACTATGTAATTATGAAATTACTCATGTTACATTCAAACAGTTGTCATCTGAGCTTCAAAATCAACACTTGAATTTAAAGAAATGGTTTATTTATGAATACTATAGTTTCGGATTGCCTACATGTTCAGTGGGAAGCTTGCATTTTCATCTGTTCCTCAGACTCAGAAGGGCTGTGAGAGCAGGCTTGGATTCTGTGGTTTGCAACTGGTAGGCTGCTCAATGCACCTGTGGAGAGACTTAGGAAAGTCAGTGGGAGAAGACTGGGACCGCACAGAAAATAGCAACCGCGAAACATTCTGTAAATAGAGGTACTGGAGCCTCCGTTTTGTAGAAGGAAGATGGAGAAGAGGTTGTATTCCAACACGTGAAGTTTCCTTAAAAGTTTCATGAACACAAGATAAAACTACAAAAAGACTGTGCTTATTAAACTCTGGGAGAAGTTTATTGCTTATAGAACTCCAGTCAATGTCACAGCTGTTAGTAATTACAACTAGGGGTAATTACACCATCGAAGCTTAATGTAATTGTACATTTCAGTGTACAGGATAATGGAAATATAGTGGATACATACAGGATGATGAAAGTTTAATGTAATGCACACATTCTTAGCTGGTTAATAATAATTTTATGCAATTATGTAATACTTCACATGTCTATACCATTGTACATGCCTCTAACTCATAAGTCTTCAAAACATCCTAGGAAAAGAAAGTGGCTTAACATCCCAGGTCTGCTGCTGTCTTTGGATGTTGTCAATGTGTGTTAGTAAGGATTCTTTTATTGGTAGCTCCTTTTCCTTTTTTTCTTTATTATGTATCTCACCTTGATCTAGTTTTGTGGTTTTCAATGACATTTTCCAATGCAGTAGATCGAAAGAGATATTACCTGCTACTAGACGATGCTGTGTTTCTATTTTTCCTTTTTTTACGATATTGCCCTTAGGTTTTAGCTAGAAGGGATTTAATGTTTTGATGCTGGTTTTTTCACCATGTAACTTTTCAAAATTACTTTAGCTAATTTCATTAGCGATTCCATGATGCTTCTAGACCCAGAGTTGTGAAACTCTGGTCTGCAGACTGCTGGTACCTGCAAGGCCATGGTAAATTGTCTGCAAAGGCGAACAGTCCGTAGGTCCTTTTGGTTTAAGAGTTTGATGATGAAAGGGCATAGTCATCTGGGAAGAACCAGAGCTGACAGAGGAAAACATGAAGCAACACTTTTCTCATTATATTGAGGCCAGTGTATTATTTTATGTTTCCCATGAGCTAAGAATGTTTGTGCAGTCGATTCCTCAGATCTGGTGGTCTTTGATAACTTGTTATGGAAAAGTAAATGGGTCACTTTTCACCATTTCAGCTGATTTTTAATATGTTTTCTTATATCTATCTTTGCTGTGGACCTAGCAAATCACTTTCCGAGACTTTTCCAGTACTCTTGGCATGGAAGTAACAGCACAGTTTCTTTGATGCCCAGATCTGGCAGTGTCTTGAAGGTGTTTCACTCTCCCATCTTCTTTTCAGAAGATGGTCTTAATTATGCACAACAGACTTTACTTTTTTTCTCTCTTCAGTGCCAGACACTGTCTTGCAGTTAAATAACCATGAGGCAACTGTTTCAGCGGGGACTTTTATGTAGCTGGATTTTGTTACTAGCCAAGCATTCAGCTGGGAAAATGCCACTTTACTTTCCGCATAAGTTTTCTCTGGCGAAGGTAGCTTTAATTTCCAGCTCTTACTGTCTCATTTAGATGGCCTTGCAAAGCGTGCTCATCCCCAGTGGGTCAGGAGTAGCAGACCAAACAGCGTTTCTGCAGCATGTAGCTCCGTGTGCGGTAGCTGCAGCAGAGGGAAAGGGAGAACAACGTCATGAATGCCTGCTGTGCTCTCATGCTGCTGATGATGGAGAAGAATGGGAAAGCTCCGCTAGCCCACACCAGCAGAGCTGGAGGTGCTTCTGTCCTCTGTTGCCTGGCAGGGCCAGATGCATCTTTTCATCTGTTTTTACTATTACAATTTAAACTCCCTGTTTTACTGATATGCTACCTAGATGAAATAAAATCTTTATAAGTTCCCACAAAAGCTATAATATCACTATTTCAAATGTATTGTTTTTGTCTATTGCTGGTGGCAGTTTAGCATGTATATGAGGCCTTTATTTTTCCCTTCCTATCAATTGACAGGAATTAATATAAAGTCTTCTCTCCTTTTGTATTCTGTTAGCAATTTTTGCTTCCTTTCTTATTCTCTTTAAAAAAAAAAAAAAAAAAAAAGCTCTGTGATGTGCTGTGAACGTCTCACACCTTATAGGAAAAGGATTTGGAGAACTTTTCCCTCGATGAGGAAAACAGTATACCCCAGCTGTGCTTCCCAAGCTTGTTAATAGATCTGTTTTATTGTCTTCTGTTCCAGTGCCAGAGAATTTTGTCAGGCAATCCATAGTGATTGATTCTAGGGAAACAAAACACCATTTCCTCCTGTTTTCAGTCTTGAGTCACGTTGTAGCTCTCTCACTAGGGGCACAAAGCAGCCAGTCAGGTTTTTTCCCAGCAATTCCAGAATTCCTGCACTTGTCTACTAACAGCTGTACAAAATTAACTGAAAATAACTTTCAGTTCTGGTCTTCATGCCTAAAAAAGATGTTTCAGAAACTGATAGAAGTGGCCTGTCATGCTTCTGGATTTGATATAGGACAAAAAAGCCGTGTCCCAGCCAATGGAGTTTCTGTAACTTCTTGGGTTTCATATTATTTTTCTTGATGTAAGGTGCTCCAATGCTTTGGAATTATTTCTTGTGATTCTAACTGCTGGTCACCAGTAACAGAACTTGTGGTTGAGTGCATCATTTACAGTCTATTTTGTCTTATTTTTCCTTGCAGATGAACCTTTATACTTTCAGCTATGTGAAAATCCCAGCAAACACGAGTGTTCTTCTTTCTATTTACAAACTGCATAGAAAGGCACGGTGTTTTGTCGCTTAGTAGGAGCTGATACAGAAACATTTGCAATGGCAATACTTTGCTCTTATTTATACATTTGTTCTGCTAGGTAGCAAAATGAAAAATTAAAGAGATGGCTGCAAGGATTAGCGTGCTATCTGTTATGTAACTCCTCCCTTAGTAAGCTTTGCTGTTGAATTTGTTAGAACTAATGGTGAAGTACCACTCTGGGAGTGTTAGAATGCAGAAAATGGCTCAGTTAGTAGAATGTAGTCTTAAAAATAAAGTAAAATATCATTCCATAGATACTACAAAATATAGCATTCCAGATTCTTATACTGTTGCTGTGTAAATAGGATTTTTGTTTAGCAGTTGGGCAGGGATATGGTAAGGGGCTATGATGAAAGAAAAGAGAATTTGAAAACTGCTTTCTAGTCAAGTTGACACCATCATTACCCTGTCTAAGTCTCTGTGTAGGAATTTCTGCTTTACTTTTTCAGTGGAAAGTGTCTGATGCAGAGGAAGGGCTGATGTACGTAGTTACAAAGCACTACATGGTATTTGCTAATCAAGAGAATAGCTATGATTGTCTGTTATGGGAAATGATGTTAAACACAGACAGGATCCTTCTCCTTCCTCTAGGAGAGGGGATTTTGGTGTATTGGGAAGTTACTTGGACAGCATGGACACACTGGTCTTCCTAGAAATACTGCTCCTCTTAAGCATCTCTGACATTCCTTCAGTTCTCTTCCCATCTGCATTCTCTGTTAGTTGCCTGCAGGTCTGCTCTGGCTTCACGTTGAACTTTTTCCTCTGTGGGACTATGTGAAATATTTAAGAACGGCATGAGAAAGGGGAAGATGAGTAAGGGTTGGAAGAGTCTGCTAGGACAAGTAAGTTGAAGAGAGAGGAAGAGGTGATGGAGAGGCATGCCTGAAGTAAGAAACATTGAGGTCGGAGTGGCTTGCTGGGGAGAAGTGAGATCTTATATAAGAGTTATTTTGTAATAAAGCACATCAACATTCCACAATATGGTCATCCACAAGGCACATGAGTCCTTGTAGGCCTGGCAAGGTAAATTCCTGCTGACCTCTCTTCTGTCAGCGTTAGACCGCTGCCTGTCACAACCTACAACCCAGCTGAGGTGTATTCACCCTTTCACTGCAACCAAATTCCAGCAGCTAATCTGTTTCAGAGAAACCACCACAACTCCATCTGCTGGTCCTTAAAAATATGAATGACATCCATCAAGTTATTCAGGTATGTCTGTATAAGACTATTAATTCTATATTATGAGACACATACTACATAATATGAATGATACCAATTTTATTGAAAGTGATCACTATTTATTTTCAAATCTTAGATGAAGACATGCATCTTAAGTCAACTAGTTTTCACATTTCATGTTATCTCATAATCTCGTGCTGTTGCAGCTGAGTGAACGTGAATGACATACTGTGAAATAATAACTGAATTTCTTACTCCCTGTTCACTGTGTATGTGCTTCAGGTAATATTGTTTTGGAATAAAAAACTTTGGATACCTTTATTTTGAATTAATTGTGTTAGGTCATTAGGAATCACTTAGCATGCAAAATCCAGTGTATTTGCTATACTGTAATGAAATCTACATAGCCATAGCAAGGCTTATCGGATGAATATCATGTCTTCGTGGAACAAGAGGAGTAATGTGGGCTAGTGTGGGTCGATTTTATCCTAAGTAGTTGGAAATATACTGCTGACTTAGAATATTTGTGAAGTTCACTCCCCCTTAACAACAACAACAACAAAATCTACAAAGAAACAGTAATAGTAGCTGTATACTGTGTTTCTCAAGCAGTTTTAATTCTATGGGAAGATCAGCTGTATTATTTGCAGTGCAACATATGTTCTGATGTATTCTGTGAAGGGTTTAAGCCTTCAGTATTTCTCTCCTTTTGGGTTAAGAACCCTGCTGATTCATTTTCAAATACTCCATGAATGAAAAGACAAAAATGTCCTTGATCAAAATGTTTTTCTTTTGATAATCATGCTGTCATAATGTAATACAAAATTAATACTGCATTGCTTAAAATGAAACATTGCCACATTTCCTTTGTGGAATGCTGAAATATTTTGATGTTCTCAGAAGTTTTGTCCTTTGGTTTCTGTACCTGACAATTTTTTTTTGGCAAAATTGGTGCATTTTTCCCAAAGCTCTCTGACTGTGGTAAGCCAGTCTCCTTTCACACAATATGGTCCCATTGAAGACTTTCTTACTGGCTCTGCATCTTTGCTGGGTGCAGACAGCTGACCTTTGGGTGAACTTCTAGTAATTTGCTTTTCCTATTTGTTAATGATTTGAGAATTCGTAGAGGATTTGTATGGCAGCAGAACAGGAGATGAACAATAATGTATGTCCTCATTAAATCTTCAGTATTTCTTTTTCACTGGACTTTTCTTTGAGTGGAAAGAACTAAGCCCTTATTCAACACTTACTGGAATCAGAATTGTCCTTAAGTAACCAAGTGTCTACTGTACTTCTTAATTTGCTTTTACAGAAAGGGTTACACAGTGGCATTATTTGGAGTGTAGCGTAGTAGCTAGCAAGCATATGTTTGGGGTTTTTTTTTCTGTTTTCCCTGACACAGCTTTTTTCCCCTTTCCAGATTGATGGAAAGTTGCTTGATTATATGCTGTCCAAACAGCCTAGGGATAGCCAGAGATCTTTTGTATCAGTTTTCAGTCCCGTGTGCTCCCACACCTCTGTTTCCCATCGATAACCCACTATTTTGTCACTACCTTTGAAGTTCCTTATGTAAATTAGTATCAAAGGGCTTTAGAATATTATATGAAGCTTCTGGCACTTCTGCTTTTTCCCCCCTTCTGAAGACTTCTTGTGTTTTGCTGACTTCGGCAGAGGTTTTTAATTGTTATTTTTATTTCCCTTTGTTTGTTCTCCTCACTTTCCTGCCCTCCTTTTTTAACCTATAGCAGAATGTGTTGGTTGTATTTTTGAGCTTATATTGATGAGCTTCTATTGATCTTGCTTTTTTATATAAGCATAAATAAATTTATGTACATCATCTATGAGTGGAGTCATTTGTTGACTGTAATATCATTGTTCAGATATTACAAAATTACTTAAACTGATATTAAAATGTCTTTTCATATCGTCCCACACTTTTTAAAGTGAAATTGCAGACACTGGGGAAGTTTGAATTCAGTTCTGAAGGGACATTTACCTATGCATTTAACATATGGCAGCAGCTTTGCTTTTTCTGGCTGTGATCCAAACACTTGAGTCTCCATTCCTGTTTCTTTGCTTATTGAAACTTCCAGTCACTTTGGGTGGATTTAAGGAAAGGCTATTAGGAAATAAATGGCAAAATAATGGTAATGTAATGAAAAGTATACAAAATGTACTCTAAACTGGTTAACTGCTTTCTGGTGCTCTCTGTTTCCGGATCATCAACACCGTTCCAACAGGGATTTTATTTTCTTTTTCTTTTTCTTTGGCTACTTTGCTTTGGGTTTGGATTGTCCTTTTTCCATTGCAAATGAAACATACTCATTTTTAAAATCTTTGTCATTGGTATCTTAAGAAATGAATGAAATGTTCCTATTAATACCTTGTGTGCAATCACTATGTGATGTCTCCTTATAATTAGTAAACAAATGTAA
This sequence comes from Grus americana, assembly GCF_028858705.1. Taxonomy (NCBI): domain Eukaryota; kingdom Metazoa; phylum Chordata; class Aves; order Gruiformes; family Gruidae; genus Grus; species Grus americana. The sequence goes on along the minus strand of NC_072860.1, from coordinate 7,524,612 downwards.
TGGTTTATCACATTTATATCACTTCTAGGATTATGCTAATGAGTAGTCCTGTTTGCATGTAACTTGACGTGATCAGAACAGCATGACAGTTCATAAAGTTTTTTATGTTTATGAAGATTATTGTTTTTTCTCTGTAGAAAAATAAGCACTGTACAAAACAGACCCTTTTTTTTTTGCAGTTCAGATATTGCATTCCCCTTTACAGCAAAGCACTGATCTTAAGATATGCCCCATGCTTTTTCCCCCGAGTTTCTTCTCTAGGTCTTTCTTGAGTTGTTTTGCATTTGTCTTTCTCTTCCGTAGGAACTCGTTCAAACTGCCTGATGCACACGCTCGCCTTTATCCCAATGTCAAATGGGATCATTCTAAAAAGATCCACTGACAGAGTGAAAAGGAACAAACAAATCCATCAGCTTGCTAAAATGAGGGTTAAAAAGCCTGGAAATGTTAGCATTTAAATTAGAAAGTGTTGATCTCCTGCCAACCCTCTACTTTCTCTGCTCAATTCTTGTGAACTGGTAGGATATCGAATTAGGCAACTTAACCTCTTGAAGCTATTCAGGGGAAGCTGTCTTGTCTCCTTCAGTTCCCTGCTGACTCAGGAGAAAGAAGCTGGCAGGTTGAGCTGTGAAGGGCACATTTTGAGTGGACAGCATGCTCAGATTTATTTTTCTTCCAGCTCTGCTGCAAAGTGAAGAATAAGTTTTAAGCACTGATTTTGATGTGGAACTGAAGTAATTCATGCTATGTGTATTCTATTGTTAAAAGAATTAGAAGTATCTTACTTAAAGCATTTATAGACGGGGTGTGCAGAGGGGGGCGATTTGCACACTTGGAACCTATTCAACTTGATACTATCACTACTGAAATCACCAAGTACCCAAAGAACATGAGGCTTACTTAAAATCATCAGATGAGAAACTGTTATTTTTAGTTACCCTCTATTTTGTGAGTCATTATGACTTTTAAAGCATATCTTGGCCATCATGAGAGCTAGAGGCCCTACTTTAAAAGCTGGGATTGTCATGTAAGTGCTTCACTCTGCAGCACACCCTTCAAGAAAGGAGACCCCTGCAGTTACTGGGAGCTGGCAATGCTTTGGTTTCTAACCAGGTGGGGAGGAAAAGCGTACTTATGCTGGGCTAAACTTGCTCTCTGTGCGAACAGAGTTTGGTGCCTGCTGCTTTGGTACCTGCTTGGAAACAGGTGAAGAAACTAATGGCTAGTTTGAGCTCCTAGTTCTAAAGACTGTACCCCACAAGCTAAAGAATAATTTCCTTAACTGCACAATGCTGGGATCTAACTCTTTAATGGTCAGGAAAGAAGCACTTGTGTCTTGTGTACAACCCAAACCAGGCATGGTGAGCAGGCAGATCGGTGGTGTGGTCAAGGCTCTGTGCTATGACAGGAGATGTGCTGCAAATCTGTCATGGTGCAGTGTGAAGCAGTCTTAGAAAAATTTCTTACTGCTCTGGAAGTAAGATACTTGTTTCTTCCTCCAGCAGAAGGAATAGTTCAAGGTGATGAGCTTGGTAGTTTTATTCCCCAAATCACTCTACTTGTGTAATATCAAGAAACAATGGGCCCAATTTCAATGGTTATTTTCCTTTTTATTCCTCAATGAACCCTTCCAGGGTTCTTTAAGCTTTAGACACCACTGCAGGGATGGCAAAGTCAAACAAAAGTGTTTATTTTAGTTATAATTACTTCTGTCTGATACCAATTTGGAAACCAGAGAGGCTAAGCCAGTTTGTAAGTAGTAGTAAGGCTACATTTCCTGAGAGTTTTGGATTGTAATACACTTTAAAATCAATTCTTCAAAAGAAAATTATCAGGGAGAAGTCTTTAAGGAGAAAGATAAACTAATGATGAGAACTTAACTCTGAATGGAATCTATTTACACCACCAAGGTGACCTTTTGCCTTTTTAGAAAAAAAAATAATCTACCATCTTTTGTTTAATAGTAAAACTCTATATTAGCTTACAGTAGTATTTCAGTAGTCTTCATAAAAATCTTTAAGAAGAAAATGTAAGGAGAATTGCATGATGTAGTTGATTTTAGTTTGGTATAAGAGAGTAAATGAGATGGCTGGCTCTATTTTACGATTCCTTAGTTGAGCTAGAGCCAATTGCTGCTCAGGATGCTGAAAGGGCAAAGCTGCTGTTTCTCGGTGCTGTGTCATCGCTCGTTTTGTTCTGTTCTCTTTCTTTGGCCACCTAACTGCTGTTTGCCTGCAGAAGGGAACTGGATGATCTGTGATGAGTGCTGTGCCTTTGGCAGATGGGCATTGCCGTCATACTCTTGGGCTTTCAGTTGCATGTTTCTTACATCTCTGTATTTGCAGAGGAAGAGTCTTAGAATACATGAAAGTTTCAATTAATTGTTGCATAGGAAATAATTATAAAGTTAGACTTAAGCTTTTTACCATTTGGTCAACACTTAGCTGTTTTTTAAATGGGGTTAGCCACCCTCTCTTAACAGGCACTACGTTCCAGTAACACTTCCTTCTCAGTTGTGTATGCCTTAATCTGGTTATTGGAAAGAGGATGGAGCATTCCCATCTGTGTGCAAAATTTCCTGGTGCGTACTCACGCTGGATGGTGTGAATTTCTCTGAGTAGTGTCAAGACCAGCATCTACCCCTTCAGAGTGTGTGTAACTCCAGTGCTACCGATGTACTTATCCTGAGACTCTCAGTGTTAATGCTGCCGATGGTATGTACTCTCAGGGACTGCGCTGAGGAATTCTGATGTCAGCTTGATGCTCTCCTGCACACTATCCAAACTTGCACTTACAACTCTGTAACTTTTTTTTTTTTAACATGAAAAGCTTATTGTTTGCAGCCAATGTTACTATAGAAATCCACTGTATGTTGAACAGACAAGGATGAATCTGCCATGGAAGTGTGTTGTACCTAAATGTTAGATGTAATAAAAACTGCTGATGTGGCTGTAGGAGAATGTTAGTTGAGGAAAGACAGGGATTACTGCCTGGTCAGTTTATGATACATACATACACATCTTAGACTTGTTAAGTTACTTATGAAAAATAACCCAGATATATATTCATGGGTATTAATAATTTCCTTAATGTGATGTTATGAAAAGGATTTCATCAAAGGAGATACAAGACTGTTAATTAGTGCTGCTTCCCCAGTCAGCAAAAGACAGACCATGTTTACGTGACTTGCTGAATGAGAGTGTACTTAATCACATCCATAAATGGCTTAAAGAACTAGATGAACAAGTGTAAATATAAGAGGTGTAATCATCTTTGAAATAAGAAGCAAAAATCTCCCAGATTGGAATCAAATAAAGTAGAACCTACACTTGAATGCTTTTGACTACCCACTCTTCATATGAATAATCAAAACATGAAGATGATCAGCTTGCAAACCTTGATCGAGTGTGAAATATTTCTGAGACAGGTTAGCAGAGAAAGGGAAGAGAGCAAGGAGTGAGGACACCCACAGGTGGTCCAAAATGAAGTTCTACCTGTCAGGTTTCTAGCTGGGGGCTGCCAAAATTCCCAGTGCAATGAGCGTTTTGTCCTCTCCAACCCACAGCTGTTACAGTAAAGCTGAGCCTTTCACAACAAAAGCTCTCTGAACTGAAACAACATATACTGCTTGTTTTTTAGGATGGAAATGGCATGCAGCAGGAGGGGAGGAAAGGATTAAATGAACCTTGACTTTAGTGATTGGTGTTAGAATTCAGTATAAAGAAAAGTAAACATCTTAAAGTTTTGGTCTAATTATGGACTTAGGACCAGTCTACTTTAGGAATGGTTTTATTTTTATCTTGGATTCAGTGGTGAGAAGTTTAAGGTCTCTTATTTGTACCCATTTCCTTTTGTTTCCCTTTGCACCCTTTGTGATCTGTTGTGCCTTTACGTCTGTCTAAACACAAATGATGTTTCTGATGTTTTAAACACTCTGAAAGAATTTATAAACTCTGATGCCATAGTTGATACTAATGGTTCTGACTGACCTGGTTTGTTTTGGGCTGTCTGTCCTTGGACTGACTCGTTACAGTTGTGCTGATGTAGGGGGCTGAGACACCAGTTTCAGCTGCAGGATTTAAGAAATAATTGGTTTAAAGATGAATTTTCTTTGAAGTGATCAATAAAATGGGCTGGCAAGCACAGTGCTTCTGTACTTGTGCCTATAAATAGCACAAATTTTCTTTTTAAACATTTGATAAAGGCTTGAACCAGTTGAAATGCCTACATTCCAGCCACTAGCAATGAAATGGCTTTAATATTTAAGTAACTGTTTTTATTAGACTCTGGTAGGCTTTAATAGGTGTTCCTGGAGTGCTGTTGGCTGGCTCTTTATTGGTTAGCTGAGAGAAAAAGCTTTTATTCTTTTCCAGCAGGACCCTGAGGGTGTCATTCAACACCCTGGGGCAAGATGCTGAGCTGAACTCAGCAATAGCAGGCAATGATAAATCTGGATCTGAGGGAAATACAGCAGGTTAGATCTTGGCTGCACTCTCAATGTGTTAAGTTCCATTTTTTAACACATCCAAAACATAATCATCAGATGCTATTTCCTACTGATTACCTTCAAAATATGCTTATTCACACAGTCATTTCTGTTGGTGTTTTGAGCTGGCTAACTTTTGCATGAAAGATGATTCTGATAAGTCATCTTCTTGCCCTACACCAGACAACTTTGTGACTTTCAAAGAAATATTTTGAAGAAATAATGAACAATAGAAAAATTTGTACCATAAGACATTAGGTCTTATGTGAAAGTAGGACTTCAAGTGAGACTTAGTGTCCTACGATCCCAATGCTGCTAAGCATCATCTTAGCAGGAGTGGATAAAAAGGATTTTCATGTTAGGCTGGAAAAACAGAACAGAAGTGTGACTTCCACTGGTGTAATGTTGAGTCCTTTACAATTTATAGTGGCATCCTTTTGTATTTGTTAGTAGGTTTGGGAAAGAATAAGAAACTTTTGGCTTGTTTAAAAACAACAACAAAAAAGCAGCAATAATATTTGCTAATTGGGGTGTTGAACTTTGTTGAAAATTTTATGTTTGGGCTGATCACTTGAATTCAGGAAAGAACATATATTTAGACTCTCTCCTAAGCTATAGGATCCCTATTTGCTAGATAAATACTGCATTCCAGTAAGGATGTTGAAGCATCATTTGTTCCCACAGGTGTTACAACTCTGGTCCAAAGAGGTGCCATGCAATTGGGCTCAGGCTGAAGCTTCGCTGAAGGGAAAAGTCCTTCCGAGGCTCACAAAGTAAAGCTAGAGCAACCACCAAGGCTGGAGCCTTCTGACTATATGATGTCCAGTCCTGGTACAATTACAAGTATATAAAGTACTAGTATTAAACTTTTTAGGCAATACTGTTTAGAAGAAGTAGGTGTATCCATTGAAAGGGGGTTTTTTTACATAGAAAATGTTAGGTTAATGAATGCTTGCAGAAACTACATTTTGCAGAAGTATAGGTGTCAAATGAATTGTTGGTACCATAGAGATACAATCATATATAAGCTGCCTGCACAAAATACATAAGCTTGATGCATTATTCCATGATCCATGGAAAATTAATGCAATTTTAGAATTTAAGCTTTAGAATTTAAGTTTTTCCCTCCAAATTGCAAAGTAATTTTTTGAGTTTTAAATCTAAAAGTCTAAAGTAGCAAAAAGATTATTGTTCAGTGAGGATCATTTACATGTCTTTAAAACTTTTTCTTAACGGTAAAAATATCTGTAAAATACATTTACAGTTAAAAGACTGCTTCCAACTGATTTTGCTGAAAATAGTGAAGGAAAAATATCATCTTTACCTAAGGTCTTACAGAAGGAATACCAGCCAAAAAGAGTTGTTTTTACAGAAAGCTTTATGCATATGAATCTAGGTTGTAATAAAGTAACTACAGTGTTTGCTGTCAAACTTGTATTCTAGGCTATTAAACAGTTTAGGACTGAGATCTGTATGTGTGTTTTTCTGAGTTTTCACTTTTTTTTCTGTTATTGCTTTCAGCAACTGCTGTTGTCAGCTGGGCACTCATGATAGTTTTCCTTTTGCGCAGAAGTGTTGACAGTTGTGAACACTGCTTTAGGGTTAATTTTCAGAAGTGATGTTTTGAAGTGTAGTTATTTTTGTAAGTCACTAGTCAGGGTAAAGCAGACAAACTAACAAAATGTGAAATATTAGGGCTGCTGGGGATGGATTGAAGGCTAAATATAAATTGAAACAACAGGATAAATTATGTCAAGCTCAAAATAGAACTCACATAATTTATAGTCCAATTTGACGCACTTAGTCTAGCAGGTCTAGGACAATGAGCAATGGCTATTTAGTGGTTAGTATTTTAAATATTACTAGAAAGAGGAGTTTAATAACAGAATTCATTGTTTAATGTAAAGGACAGAGTTTGATATAGAGGGTAAATGATGTGAAGCTCTACTTGCTAAACATAAAAAAGAATCTATTTTTTTTTTTTGTGGAAATAGATTGTCCCTTTCAGTAAAAATGTCTTTAGGATGAGATCAGGGAAGCAGAATCCTGTTTTCTGATTATAATTTCCCTCAAAATATTTTCTAATCCCCAAATCGTAGATCTCAGTGGCACGGTGGGACATGTTCTTCTAAAGCAAAGCATCTGTGTGTGACTCCTCCAGGCCTTCATCAGTTTCTGGCTGCTCCGCTCCATTCTTAGCTGCTTCCGAAGCAGTGGCTGCCTGCCTGTGCTCGAGGGATCTCTTTGTAGAGGAGACAGTAGAGAACATAGTGCCTGGATCCAGTTATGCTCTATCAATCAAACATGTGAGAAGAGGTGGAGAATATGCGTGGTTTTGCTCACTCATGCATGAGGACAGCTCTTCTCATTCAGTCCCTCTTCTGTCCTCCTCACAGAGATGCATTCTTGTGTCCTGGATGGGGCATTTTACTGCTGGGCAGCCACAAAACCTGAGCCCCAGTAATGGAGCCTCATGTGAGCTGCACACCCTCCGTGACTGAATTGGAGAGAAGAGTCTTCAATAGTGCCTGAGTTGGTACACCTGAGACACTTTAGTATCTTTTCTCTCAGAAGTCACCTCACTTTCATTTCACTAATGTGTATGTACTAGAATGCATCATGCACTTGTGTAAGCACAATTTCTAATCCACGTGGGATACTTTATAATGGCTCCTTTTTTTTCAATTATTTCCTCCCAGGTACCTGCTGACTCTTTTCTAATACTGAAATTTGGCAAATTTTGAAGGCAAAAAGGAGTTTCTTCTGCCCGGAGTGTGAGGTAGGATGCTGACTGTTTCTAAGATGTATCAGTGTTGCAGCGTAAATCAGGGATGATCACAGCAGCCCTGAACTGGCTATGTAGGTACTGAATGGAGCCTAATTGCATTTGCACAGGTATTTGCTCTTCCTGCTCTAACAGGGTGTTTGTACGCTGTACTGTGGCTGCATAACCTGCTGTGAAAGGATGGCATACCCAGCACTTGTTCGCTGTGCTGGCTTCAGCTTTCTGAAAACCCATTTCTCTCTGGCCTCTTCCCCTTCTAGTCTCATCCTTTTCTAGCTGACAGCAGCACAGAGGGCTGCTGATGCCCAGAAACTAAGTTCGTTGGTATTTATCACAGTGGATTGACTTTTGCGCAGCTGTTTGAAGAATTCAGGATCATCTTTAATTATCCAAAGTACATTTACCTATGACTATTAAAGGTGACCAGTATAAATTATAGATAAATATGAAACCTTTCGCCAACTCAGGCCACCGTTGCAAATAGTGAGAAATCTGATCATTTTTATATATATATATATATATATACACACACACATATATATATATAAAGTAATATGTAAGCATTGCATTTTATGGACATCTGTGTATAGATATTTGCATGTGTACATTTGTAATTTAGCTTCTTTCTTATTGTAGAATTGCTAGAAAAAGAGTTGATTAGCTTTCTTTTAAAAAGAAAATGGATGAAGAAACCTCTAGAAAGTTGGAAAGATTTGTTTGGCTTTGCATTAGAATAAACATGTCAAGTTAAACATCCTAATCTAGGCAATTTAGTTCAGCTCTGACATTTTTGCCTTAGGCAGTGATTGGAAAATTGTGGTTTATGTCACAACCAACCAGCTAAACTGCCTAATTTTGATCTTGAAATTTCCATGATCAACATACTTTGCTTTGTTTTGTCCTTGAAATTGAAACATCTTTACTCTGCCTGTTTTTTAGCTAATTAGTATTTTCCACTCTTCCAAAATGCTTATACTTACCATGAAGTCATGAGGAATTGGCCCTTTTGTAAGGCAAATGTAGTTTACAGTGAACTCTTTGAGATAATTTTACAAATGCTGTAGGTTTTATTCATGGTTCCTCTTCTCAGTTGAAAAACTTTCCTGGTATTCTCTCACGTATTTTACTAGGCAGTCATAAACGTCTCGGAAAAACAGTATGCCATTCCTTCTGAGGCACCAGGCTTTTCACTGTGAAAGGATGAGAGACAACAGACATAAATTGAAACAAAACAGGTTCAGATTGGATATTTTTTTTTTTTAAAATATATGAGGACAGCGAGGCAGTGGAACAGGTTGCTTAGAGAGATTGTGCAGTCTCCGTCCTTTGAGAGTTTCAAGACCTGACTGTATAAGCCTTGAGCAACCTGACCTGACCTCATAGCTGACCCTGCTTTGTGTAGGAGTTTGGACTAGAGACTTCCTGAGGTTCCTCAGGTTTCTTCTGAAGTGATTATTGTGCCAAGTCACCCAATTACTCTGAAAAACATGCAGAACCAGCCTTTTTTATATGCAAGGAATATGTATGTATTTTAGGTATGAAAGACTTTGTCTGAAAATCAAAGTCTCTGAAAACAAAGCCGTGCCTGAGACGCTTCAGTAGAATGAGCAGTTAAAATTGTACTTATTTTAAAAATACATCTAACAGGCACTTTCTTCCATCTACTGCTGTCCATTCTTGGGAGCTTTTCTGCTTTTTCCTGCCTTAAAGACCAATTGTCTTCATCCTTTCTTGCTTACTTAATCAGATGTGGAAGCACCTGTCTCAGAACTGGTTGCTATTTGACAGCACATTACAACTTGAAGCTCCTTTTTCATTGTGTGACTATGTTAAATATATATTCTGGGATATGCCTGAGAAATTACATTTATGCATTGAAGCTGTTTCTATTTTTTCCTGTAAATGTCTGTAAAGGCCTGTTCAAGGTAAAAGAATGCAGAATTTCAAAAGAAGGGAGATTTGGCAGTTGTTTTTAGAGTATACTGCAACATTTATTGATGTAGGAGCTACTGAGGCATGCCTTTATATGTACTCTTAAAGAACGTCCTTTAGTCTCATTTAGGGTTAAACATGCTGAATGGGGATGGATTGCAGTGTGTACAGACCACTAATCCTGCGATACAATGGCTATATTGTACATATAACCGCTAAACAGTTTGGGGCTTCTGTTAGTGCGAACTGGTGGAAGGCAATAGCAAAAGTGCAACCAAGAATGATCTCATGTGTTGCGTGGTGGCCTGCGGGGCAGCACTGCTGCTGTCTTCGAGCAGCATTTTTCTCCCCTTGCTTTCTTATTTCTTCTCTCCTTCACCTGGTGCAGATCTGCTAACCTGCTGCTTCTGGCACGAGGGGATCTAGAACAAGAGAGAGGCAGCAGTGTCATGCTGCAGATACATATGGTGTGGGCACCAACACGAGGGAGTATGAAGTGGGGACCAAAAAAACGAGTCTCAATGTATGAAAGCTAACAAATTGCATACATTAATTGGGCTCTGGGCAGCCACCAAAACGTTAGAAGGAAAGGGGAACTGTTCCTGATAAAATGTCATACTACTCACATAGCTGCATGTAATCCCTTAGCATTATAAATGCAGATGGAGACAGTATTTCAAGTTTTTATAGTATGGACACATTTTAGTTTCTACACAGGCCAGCTGGTAGCAAACCATTACCCTGTTTGCCTCCGTTAGTCAGCTGTGCAACCAGTAAGGAAAGAATTCCCAAACTCTAAGAGAAAGATGAAAGATATAATTGCCTGATAGGATGATTACAGAACAGGAAGGGAAGCAAAGTGAAACAGAAGAAAGAGCATCTCTTTACCAGGAAGGATGTGGCCTTACTAGTGTAGAAAGGTTTATTTCTAACTCTCAAAGCTTAGCAGCTCATGGCTTGATTAGAAAAGAATCCTGCTCTATTCATGCAGACTTCGCTTCCCCCCTTAACTAGAGCTCTGTTCAGTCCTTTGTCTGTTGGTCTGATGACTTTCTCTTCCCCAAATTATTTTGCTTCTTAATGTAATTGCTGTATTACTTCTTTTTGAAGTCTGGCTTGTGATTTAAGTTGCACAAAGAAAGTTCAGAGAGATTTCACTGAGCTTTAAACTTCAACAAACAAGAAAAAAAGTATAGACATACCATTTCTTCCCTCATGATGTAATCAAGTGGCATAGAGTTTTAAATGAATTGATTCTTAGCTTCTTTTTAAAATTTCATTTAAAAAAAAAAAATCCAAACCCACCTATTTCCCATTTTGCTCTAGGACCTTTTGGAAAAGTGCAATAATGATGGTAAAACAGACTAAACTTTGTTTTGGCCCATTCCCATGTTGACCCTTTATTCTGGGCTAATTGATCAGCTCTCACAGCAGAGTAATTATTCCCAAATGAAAATTTACTTCTATTTTCCCAGAATAAAGTGCCTTTTCCCAGAACAAAGTGCTCACGTGAATGGCTGGGGTAGGGAGGCTGTCCCCTGATTGCTGAACTGTATTGGAACAGCGTATATAGGTCCTTCCTGTGTGCTGGTTCTGTAGCAGCCCCGAGTCCGTGCAGCTACAGCAGGTTACTAATGCTGCACGTAAAGAGCTCCAACCTGTGAGTTTAAAGAACCAGCTTTGGAGAAAGCAAGTATTCAAAGGTCTTGGAGCTCTATTGAAAACATTAACTGTAACATACCATAAATGAATTTAAAAGAATGCAATATCAAAAGTATGGAAAGGGAATGTATACATGGGACGAAACAGAGTTCAGATCCCTGTATTTTTTAAAAAAACACAAGTTATTACTCATATATGGCCATACTTGACATCTTTGCATCTTTGAGCTCGGATGGGATTGATTCTTACGATGCAAAGACACGAAGGCCTCACTAGTGTGGAATTGTACTAATAGAAATACAGAAAGCAGCTGAATCTAAACTGTCTTCCTGTGTCAGGAAGAATAGGTCCACTTCTTCAAAGTCACGTTGTTGCTCCTGTTTACCTGAGTGCGTCAGATCCTGTGCCTTCTGTTTAGTTGTAGCTTTCAGGCGTGAGAATCACTCTGTGCCTTCTGTTTCTCAGTTCTGAGCGCTTCTCTTGATTCTTTTCTTTCATGACCCTTCTTTTTTGCCTTTCTTACGCTAAAAGATTTATTTTTTTAAAGCCTTTAAATTAAAAGAACATACTTCATACAGAATTTTAAGGCCAGCTGAAAAGGTCTACAAAAGTCATATGACTACTACATGCCTCTGCCTTTCTTTATACATGATTACTGTTTGGCCTTTAGGGAAAGATCAGCCCTTCGAATCTGCATTTGCAAAGCACCTGTGGGGTCTTAATGTGTGGCTGGGACTCTTAAATAATACTAGCTCTAGGCTGCTTATACCAAGCATCTGCGCCTAGCGGGGGGATTGATGTACATACAGTGTTTGTGCTTTGACTGCCCGCGGGAGACCGTTTCTTGGGCTCACGTTTAACTTGTCAGTGGTGATCAGACGTCTTGTGGGATCTGAGCCGCACCTTCCATATTTCTGTCACTGCTGTGAACGTAACTACACAGAAGCGTGAAGAAAAAAAAAAATTCTTGTGGTGTTTGGTTTGTGGATGACTTGATGAAAGCTGATTAAAACACAACTGATGCTGAGTTTTTGTTGTAAACTTCTGTGAAGTGCCCACGATGTTATCTGGGAAACAGAATGCAACACTGAGTGTGCCTGAAAAAAAAAAAAAAAAAAGGAAATAAGCTATTAATCCTAGAAAACAGAGAGAAAAGGACACAAAATAGACACTTTTCTGTGCCGCTTCTTCAAAGTGATTCTTTATGCCATCTGATGTAATTTTGGCACTGGCTGAGGTGATGTTTCTAGCAAACCACTTCACTCTGTGTTTTGTTTTCTTCCTTTTCATCTCTGATTGACAGTCCCACCAAGAAATAACAATGAAAAATTCATGAGGTCAATCCCCAAGTGATTCAGAAAGGACTTTCATGGGATTAGACAGAGGCAGTTAAATTTCCTGGGGCACAAGTGTGTTTTGAGGAAAGGGATAAAAGTGTATTATTCTCTGGATAATCCCAGCTGAAATATAAAGGACCACTTTTGGTCAATAGTTAGAGAAAATGTCCCAAAACTATCTTTAATTGGTATAGCATAAAAACCCAGTATTAACAGAGATGAGAGAAATATTTTTGCTTTGGCTCCAGATAAGTGAACAATGTGTTATCTTTTACTTGCAATTGATTGTAACTTCTATTATTGGTTCACTGTAGTGAGAATGGTGACCCAGTAACTACAACTGAATGAGTCAGAGGAGCACAGAACTATTAATGGCGTGTTAAGGTGCATTCTTATTTTATGGCGTGACTGTTCTTGTATTTTCCTTCATTTTCTTCCTTTTTAGGGAAGGGGTTTTGTTTTATTTAGTTTTTAACTGCTGACAAGGAAGTATCAAAATGATGTATATGACTGACATGAATTTGTTTTTGTGATGTGAATTGCTAGGAGATAAAAAGCCCTTTGTTCCTATGTTGGAAAGCATGCAGAAGTATAGCTACAGAAACACTAAGCAGCATTCACTTCCTTCATATAGCCCACTGTTGTGTGCGGGGAATCAACCATAGGGCTTGAACCAGGAGAAGGTAAGCACACTTTAGGAAACCAAATACTCTTTTGTGGTGATCTGTTGGTACTTTTAGAGGGACTTTCTGAGGAGGGCAGAGGCAAGGGAAGTTCAACTCTTGTGATGACGCATACCCAGAGAAAAGCTAGTTCATGAGCTCTGGAAATAACCACCCAATATTTCTTACGATGCGTGGGAAAACTGGTCTGTTTTCAGCCTTGTAGGATACTGAGAGAACACCAGCACCAAACCACGTGGGCCCAAGGGGTCTGGCCAGTATCCTTGTGTGCAGCCCACAGGACAGGGGTGCTGGGTGTTGAATCCTCACTGTATCTTCTGGGTTTCACTTGGATTGTGGTGGTGAGCTGAGTTTTGGACAGGTCTTTCATGTCCTTTATGTGTCAGCAGTTATGGCATGGGACTTGCCTCAATCTTGGCTTACTTTATCCTGCATGCATCCTAAGCTGCCCATTTTCTTTGTTTCTCTGGTTGGTGGTAACTTTATGGCTGCAGTATCACCTTCTGTTGGGGTAAGAGGAAGAGAAATTACATAGTCTGCCTCATCTTGATGGAAACAACATGCTTGGTGCTTACCAGTTTGATTGCTGTTGGTCAGGTCATCAGCACATGCCGCTGTTCTGACTCCTGTTGTTTCTTCTGGTGCTGGAAACACACAGATGTTTCCGCTCGTGCTTCATTCAGACCAATCAACGTCCCTGTTGCAGATATTTACGTTAATGTTTGTTGCTCATTCATGCTATGCCCTGCTTTCTGTGATAAAATTACCATTTACCTCTCAGATGCAGTCACTGGAAGCTGGCAAATTATTGCTTAAGAGTGATTTAGTTGGAGTGTTAGCTTAAGAATGCATTTACCTCTTTGGGCGTGATCTGCAAAATAAACAAATAAAATTTTATTTGTTATTAGTATTGGTAGCTTTGGAGAAACTTTTTTCAAACTCTGGTGTACAGTGATTTTGGCAACTGCTGCCTTGTAGTCTCTTTGCCCCGTGAGCAGTAAGCTGCCAATGGGAGAAATGCTAGGAGAGTGAAGGAGCATTGGTAACTGTGAAGAATCGCTTCACTGCTGACTAGTTCTTTTTCATCTTCCTGCCTTCATTTATCTCAGCGTAATATTTCATTTTTTACAGTGTGGATGAGAGCTTTTTAAACAGGAGATTGAATTTGGTTCTTCAGAATCATTGTGCTTGGATAGTTCGTTACCATGATAGCAGTAAACCCTTCACAAACTGCTTTGCCCAAAGGAAAAACGTAACATTTATATGGAGAATTCATATGGAAAATTGGTATTTAAAAAAAAAAAAATCTGTCGTTTTTATGACAGTTGTTTAAAGTAATTTTGGGCAGTCTAGACATGTTGTGGCAAAGTAATTACCTGAAGGTTAGTGCTTTCTTTGTGTTTTACTTCTGTGTATGTATACATTTAGGTATGTGCTTGTTATGGCTGAAGTAGGTTTTGTGTTTTGGTTTTATTAAAGAAACAATGTGTCCCTCTAAAAAAAAAAAAAAAATTATGCTCCCTTCTTCTGATATCTTGGCAGTGCACGTTCTCTATCCATCTACTTCTCACTGAGAATTGTCCCTGCTCTGCAGTGTGGCTATTTTGGTTCTGCTGAGATTGCCTTATTCCAGTGAATGATTATAAATAACACAGAACAAGTTTGCAGCGTTTTACTTGTTTTGGGGAAATTTTTGGGTTATAGTGAAAGAAAAAGTTACAAAGTAACTTCCCTGTTACCACTCATGTGAAGCTTAGTTTCCACTATTGCTTAGTTTAATTAGATCTACAGATAATGTATAAAAAAAGATATTTTTTTTTTCTGATTAGCTCATGATTCCTTAGTGCTCTCAGAATCTTTGAGTCGCCTGTTACTGTTTTACCCAAACTCATTTTCTGCCTTTCAGCTTGTGCTTCAGCTCATTCATTACAGGGAAGAGCTGAATACATTTACCTTTAAACCAAGAGGAAGCTGAGCACTTTGATACTTCGAGCATTAACTCAGGTATTTCACAGAAAGCCTCTGGAGAGGTGTTGGAAGGGCTCTGAGTCTGCGAGGTTCCTCAGTTGGGTGGTCTGCAAAACAGCCCACCTAGAGCCTGGGTGAGGTAGGAAAGGAAAGAATGCAATTACAGCCTAATTAGAAATCCAGATTCTCTTCTGCAAAATGTGACGTTTCCTTTTCTACTGCAGAAGTGAAACAGACCTTTCAAGCACTTGAAAACAAACTCACCAGCAAAGAAATGACATAGTCCAAAATAGCCAGTAACCACTGGTTAGATTTTCTGCTCAATTCACATCTGCAATCTCCAACCACTCGCCTGTTGGCAGCTCTGATGGGAAAATAGAGCCCAGTCATGAAGAATCTCTCCCACAAAACCTCTTTGAGATGGGTGTGTTCCAAGCAAAAGGTTCTTTTTCCCCTTTCTCCTCTCCCCACCCCTCAAATAAGCATATTCTGACTAAAAGACAGGTTTTTGGAATACCCCTAACACCTATAGCTAAAGCCTGCTGAGTACTTTTTTTGCTGGTTTTGCTACACTACTGAGGAGTGAAATAGCATCCTCTGAGCAACATGGGAACTGGCCTTTCTAGAGGAAAGAAAGTCACTTATGAATGTGATTAATGACGAATCCATGCTGTGATACTGACTTGGTACTTGCTTTGGGTGCTGGCTAAGGAATTTATTAGTGGGTAAAAACAGTTGCAGAAAGATCAGTTTACTAAATGGGTCTAGCAGATGTTTTTCTTCAAATTTATTACACGTTTTAGAATTGTAGGAAAGCATCTCTCTTCAAATGTGTCATTAAATTCCTAGTGGAAATATTTGTCAGATGTTCACAGTCAGATTTCATACTCGATTTAATGCCTACATAAATGTTAACTAAATTTTATTGATTATCTATGTTAATTATACAATCAATAACCTTTTAAAATGTCAGTTCCCCAACTGCACAGTTCTTGGATCATTTAGAAGCTATATTGTTGTCCCATTAACTTGAAAATTTTTCTCTTGACTTAGTCATCTCTCTTGAATTTAACCAAGGAAAGCAGAAAACAGCAGTGTCGCATGGAGGTGGGTGAATCATGAGCACCAAGCAATATTTGACCTTGGGGTACCTTTCCTTCCCTTGCTATGTCTACTTCACTGTCAAGAGATGAATTCTCTGTTAGAACCAAGTTGCGGATAATGAATTTCCAGAGCAGAGAATGACTCAATACTTTGCAATGGCTGATATAGGAAAGAGCAAAACAAATGAGAAAGATCTGCTGTAAGGCCCAGTCTCTCACATCTGAGTCAGCTACGTCTGGCTTGGGCTTCTATTTCAGTATCCTTTCAAAGCATCTGTTCCTCTGCTGAGCACCATCCAGCTGGGGTTGTTTACAGTAATGCAAGCAGATTTTGTGAGCTGGGCCCTCTTAACTAAGCGGAGATGAGGAAAGGTTGCAGACTAAACTGGAACAGAGGTGCAACTTAGGCGTGTTTCCTTCCCAGAAGGTTTTGCAAGAGAAGTGTGGATGAAATTAAGTTAAAACATTTTTTACATGAACACGGGTATTTTGTCACTATGTCCATGATTGGTATACTTCGTATTGGTAACTGACTGTTTTGGAAAAAAAAAAAAGAATAATTGAACAGCTTGAAATATTTTAAGGTGGTTAATGCACAAAGATGAGGATGTCGTTTGAATGGTGCTGGGGCAGGTTGGGAACAGAGTGGGCAGCAGTCCTGAGCAATAGTAGAATCATGGGAAACAGGCTGTACAGGATTTGCGAGGTCATCTCATTTACTTCCTTGCCCCAGGGCAGGATTAATTTAATATAAAATGTTTATTTACATGGCCAGGCAGCATTTCAGTTTGCCGGGAGTACTGAACTAGCTGGTGAATATAGCCTGTAGGAATGGAGGAACTCTGCTCAGAGTACTAGTCTGGGATTTGATACCTGCAAACCTCATTCTGTGATCTGTCAAATACTTTTGGTCATTCTTTTTCTATTGTGCTGCATGCAGCACTATAAAAGGACTGAGCACCTCTTAGGTTCACACAGATCAATGGGGCTGCACAAAGGTACTAGGTTTTGTTCTCTGAAACGTAGCCTCAGTGGCACAGTGTGTGACTTACTAAGCTCTGCTGATGTGACTGTGCTGCTTTGTTTTCCATGTTACTTGTGTAACGAGTAAGTGTCTTTTTACTGTTCTTTATTACATGATACATGTATGTATGTATGCTCTGTGCAACTTAGGTCAGCTCATACATACAGGCACCTACTTGTTCATCTTGTAGGTACTTACAGCCCACAGATGCCTACATGTGATATATATCACAGAATCATAGAATGGTTTGGGTTGGAAGGGACCTCAGATATCATCTAGTTCTGCATGTCTCTGCCTACTTGAACATATATATTTACCACAGCATTTGTCCCTGTTCTGCTGGATTTTTGTGGTTTATCCCAATAGGTGTCCATCTGTGAAATAAAAACAGCTTTCTCCTGTCTCACTGTGGTGGTGGTGAGGTACGTGGTGACGGGGAGTGCAAAATGCCAACAGCAGACGTAAGTTCAGAAAATCTATACCGGTGTAAGAAGTGTCTTGGGTCACTTGTCCCTTTGCTTCTATGAAGTTATTCCCAATTTATATCAACATGATAGAATAATCAAGTCTCAAGTGAAAAAAAAAAACCCACACCCAACAAACAAGCAAATCTAGCATGGTTGAAAGGAGAGTCTTGAAAATTAAAGTTGTGTACATACACAAACTCAGACACAGTTAAATCCCAGGCATAGTAATACAAATTATGCACAATGGCAGTGTCCCGTTTCACGGATGGTGGTGTTACTTCTCAATCCCATCGCTGGGTTTACGTTTTGAAATCTCTCCGTCAGCTTTGAGGAGCGTTTGATCTTTGTTTTTTTCAATGTGTGACACTGTTCCTAAGGCTATCGCCAGAAATGCATAAAGGCATCTGCTCATCCTAACACATCTGAGGCGGCGTGGTGCCCTGCTAGTTAGCACCTCTTAACAAGGACAATGCTCATTTGCATTTCTAAGGATAAATGTGAAGAGCTGTGTTTGAGTTTTGGGTGGTTTGGTTTCTTTTGAATTCTCTGCACATACTAGCCTGGTTTAGCTGCTTTATGTTGCTTTTTCAGCAAAGAAACTAAACCAATATTGAACTATCGACTGGGGTACTTAAACTACTAAGTACCTTTGACTCCTTTTATTGAGGTCTGCTCAGTTTGACCTGAATCTGAGGCTCTTCTCCACTAATTCAAGTTACTTTTAATGAAGACATTTTACTTCTCCTATATTCACTTCTTTTAGCTTCTTGCTGTTAAAGTCTGTTTATATATGTGCTATGTCAGGCCCTATAAAAAGCTCCTTTTAGAGAGTTTCAGAGATGGCAGTGCAATATGAAACTGTTACCTATAGTATGGCTTAATCGCGTTTTCCCCTTTTCTTCTTAATCAGCTGTTACGGGTTCTGCCACACGGTCAGCTTAGTGTCACCATTCGTCTAGAAATCTGCCTGCCGTGTTCTTTATCCTCTCTTCCTAAATCAGGGTAAGCTAATGGCAGAGCTTCTCTTCTATTTCATATTTATGTAATGGTTGTCCTTTAGAGGTCTTTCATTTTCCAGCATTGTTGTCTATCTTAAAAACAAACAGAAAAACCCCACCAGTGTTGGTGATGGCCCATTAAGCAATATGGACACCAGTAAATTCAGCATATGCCAGCAGTTTGCTGCAGTTATTCCTCATTCTAATTATATCAGAGCTGGCCAGCCCAGTCAATACATTGTAGAAACCCTTCCTGTTACTCACTAGTGCTGAATCTTCTCTCAAGCTGAATTTAGCTAGGTTCTTGTCTTCTCTCCTTTCATCCTTTTTAAACAGGCAGCACAAGGTACATTAGTAAATGGCGCGCTTTACCACTTCCACTGCTAATGAGCACAGGGCAGTCGGTGGGTGCCCTAAAAGCTCAGTGGTGGGTTGATTGATTTCCATCCCTTGGAAAGAGACTATATTTTGTGCTAAGGGAGGCATCTCATTCTGACAAATTCCTGTCAGAACAGTGCGGCTCATGCAAGAGACACGTTCTCAGCTTGGTATAGACTGGTATTGGCAGTAATATTAGCAGGTTCATTTGCAGTAGCTTTGATGCTGTTCCTGTGTACAGCTCCCTCTGAGAGAACAGATTTTGCAGTGGACAGACAAGGATTATGTGTTGCAGCAGTAATTAATGTGGTCCTCTGGGTTTTAAGAAAATAACCATGGACGACAGGTATTGTTTTATAGGTATTTGGTTTGTTTTTTTTTACAGAAGTCATTACTTATGAGCAACGCATTTAGATATTCTTTAATATGCCTCCAGTCCCAAAACCAAACCAAACCAAACCCGAAAACCAACCCACAACAACAACAAAACACCACCAAAAAGCAACAATCAAACAAATATAGAGTTTCAAGATATTTTGAAAGCCTACAAAAGGTGAGAAAGGTGGATGGTGGTGGGGTTTTTTTGTTTGGTTTTGTTTATTTATTTATTTTTTCAATCTGTCTAAATACTGGGATGATAGTAGCACTTTAATTTTTTTAACTATACACGTAGCAAATCTTGAAACTTGAAATCAAAGACAGAATTCCCACCGATTTTGCTAGTTCCATTACATTCTAGGAGTTAAGTTAACCAGAGTAAGGTAGGGAAATCTATAGAAAGCACCGTGCAAATCCTAGCTCCCAGCGTATCTAAGCAAGGTGTAAAATACTAAACCTGATTATTTTTTTTTCATTGATGAATGAGTCTTCAAGACTAGCTTATAATAGGCAAAAGTTTCCTTTTTTCTATGCTCATAATATCTGTATTTCTTATATTGGCACAATCCTGACAGTTTCTTCACTTCAGTTATTTCCCCTTAACTCAGTATTAGGAATTCATATCTCATTTGTTTGCTTGCAAGCCTCAAGAATTTACATACTTTCCTGGAAAACAAACAAACAAAAAAGCTCCAGGCTAATAAGAGTTTGTGGACCTTAACTTTAAATAAAAAACAGATGATAGAAAATAAAGGTAAAATAAAAAGGCCAGCTTTTCTGGCTGTTTCTCTATAAGATCTCATGCAATTTGTGGCCTGACTCATCATCTTTGAACACTTGGATTTGGTGGTACTGCATCATCCAGAACTTGTCAGCAAATCAAAAGATGACAGGTAAGAAAAACAAACAAACAAAACCTCAGAAACTGTTCATTTAATTTCCATTCCATGTTTAAATTTTATAATTCACTTTTGTAGTGGTGAAGAAAGTGGTTAGGAAACTTTTGAGACCATAGTGGGTCTTGGTGAAAACAGTACTGGTCTCTCTTTCTAATAGACATTAATCCCAAAAAAGGCTAAAACCAATGCGAGCAGTGTTCTTGCTCCATTTACAACATTTATTATCAGAGTGTGTATTGCCACTCCATGGAAATCCTCCAGCAATACTGAGATTAGTAAAGAGTTTAAGAAAAGACGAGCTCTGTGTTAGCAGTAGAAATTCTACTGATAGCAAATATTTTGAAAATTTAAATGGCGCAGATAAAAAAAATTATTAAATGTTTTCATGTGCTACTCTTTTTCATGTATAGTTTTTCCTGTACAACTTCTGACATTCTTTCACTTTTTTTTTAAAAGGAGAGCAAATAGAGACTTTTCCCCCTGCCCCTGGATTTCTACCCTAAACATCTTAATGTGCAGTTTAGTATACGTTAAGCCACACTCGCTACCCTTTGTGTGAACTTTCACTGGACTCAATCAGGATGAACAATTAAATTCTGTAAACTACAGATTAATTCTTATTGATTGCTCTAGTTTGAGAGCCCCTAGGGATTTAAAGTGTTATCACACAGACAGTTATGTCTATGTATATCTTCACCTTCTCTGAGAAGTCATTTTGTCCTGTGGCTGGAAACAACGGTGATGCTCCTCACCAGCTGCGGCAGTGGCCCCTGTGGCTTCATTTTATCTATCTATATATTTTATCTATATATTTAGCAGAGTGTAGGTTCCGCTGTCTGAACTGGCAAAGGGGGCAGGGGAGGAAAGGGTTAAGAAAAGAGCTTTAGCCAGGCCACACGCAGGCTGTAGGCATTCACACCTCCCTGCTAGTCTGATCCAGATAGTGGAGAGACAGGGAGAGGTGTCAGCCTCCTGCCAGGATTAGACCACAAAATCCTCCCACGCTCTTGTTGACAGGCTTCAAAGGTGGCTGAGACGCCCAAGCCAAGAAAACACAGAGGAGAGACAACCTGCAGACCTAGACAGACTGGGCAAGTTGGAGGAAATTTAAGAAGCTACGGCTAGGTTTATTTAGATTAAGACTTGTGGAGCAGAATAAGGTGTTTTGGGTGTACTGAGGCAGAGCTTGTTTATTTCTTTATTACGGTGCTTTCAATGGTTCTACTATTGCAAGGTGATAAAGTCGCAAAAATGTAGCCATCTGCATTAAAGCAAATCATCTTAATTGCTCATCCCTTTTTCAGCATGATACACCTGCAGATTGCCGCTAGTGGTGGCTGCAGTATGAGCAGTTAGCAAATTGCCTGTCCATATGCTGTTATCTTTGGCGGCGTGCTGGTCACTGAAGG
Organism: Grus americana; assembly: GCF_028858705.1. Lineage (NCBI taxonomy): Eukaryota > Metazoa > Chordata > Aves > Gruiformes > Gruidae > Grus > Grus americana. The sequence goes on along the minus strand of NC_072860.1, from coordinate 7,503,103 downwards.
AATGCTACCATGCACTGCTCATGTGTCATAGGAAAATATATGTGTTTAATGGAAGGTTTTCAGAGTTACAGATTTTTATCTTAATAATATGTAAGGAGATTTTGAATCCCTCACAGGGTTTGCAACTGTTACTTCCCAGAAAGTTTTATTTGCAGTTCTAGTCATGACATATATAAACCAAGGAAAGAAAATAAAGAAATAGGTGAAGGGAAGGTAGGAATTCTTAAAGTAAGGGAAAAATTGTCTTTTTTGGTGTACAAACTCTTTATTTTGTTTTATTGCTAGTCATTTTTATAGTGAGCAGTTTTATAAGAAGCTCATCAGTGACATGTTGTGCTGCAGGAATTGAGATGCTCCAGATGTTAGTGAGTAATGAAACACAGTGCAGCCCTGCAGCTGAAATCTTACTGGCTGGGTAAAAACCTGAGCTGTAAATAGCTGTGTATGTTCAGGTGCTTTTTCTGGACTGGCCAGGTGGATGGTTTGGTTATTAACACCAGCCTAGAGATCAGATAGGATATGTCACATAGCTTGTTCCTTCTTTATAACACTTTTCTCCATCAAACAAAGTAGTGTCTGTAGTGGTGAATAATGACTTCCAAATTAATCTCACTTGTTTGTCCAGATAATTATCTGAAAAAAAGGGCCAGCACTTCAGTAATTTTTCTGTTGCTAAAGCAGAGCATGGACTGGTTCCAGCTGCACCCCCTGGTTTACTCAGCATTGGGCTGCAGAATTTTCTGTGCAGAAGGAACTCAAAGGAAACAATGCTTTTTTTTTTTTCTTTTTCTAACACCTGTCTTAAAAGCTTTTTATGCTTAGGAACCACATTAATTGGAAATAAACACTAGGGACAAATCTAAGATTGTTTTCAATAATACTTTTGCAGGCATTGAGAATAAATACAAATTCTCCCTGAAAGAGTTTTAAATCTTCATTTTAAATTACTTGGGAAATCTAATTGCTGTAAATGCATAATTGCAGTTGGCTGTGCAATCTGCAACTGATTGACAGTGCATTTAAAGGGACTCTAAAACCGGTAATGGCCACATGCACTTCTTTACACATGTAAAAGAGGTATATAATTATGAACAGTTAGTGCTGTCACTGGGTTTCTTGCTTTCTGAGAGGACTTGAGAATAAATTTTATGGTAAACATGTGACGTTACTATGAATTTTTCCGGTAATTGTTAACAGGAAATACTACAAAATCAAATAATGTTTGAAATATTGAAACTACTAATGTGTACGACCTTCAGTACAAATTTCTATACTCCTAGTGTTTGTACTTAGGTGGTACGCATGTTCTCAGTTTCCTTCTTAATTCCTTTATCTTCATGGGTTGATTGATTGTGTGTCAGATGATGAGTTATGTCATCAGAAACTGATGCTTATGCAGGTTTCTTTCAGAGAAATCCTACAGAAATTGTTGGGTTTTTTTAATGAAATCAAATTATAATTATAACAGGGTTGACATTTAGTAGGCATGTCTTATGAATTTAGAATAAGTGTTGTTCTCTCCTAGAAATTTTAAACTTTTCTGATGAAAATGCATTCATGTAACAGAATCCTATCACATCCTATGGGATAGTTTTGAAGTAAAGCATAAAAACTACTCTGTTTTTATTATACTAACTTTTATTAAGTTTTGATAGCCTACAACCCTCCAGGGTTTTCTACTGAAAAATTAAGGAAAATTCAAAATTAACCATGCATGTGATTGATGATCTGCTTGTCTTTTGAATTCAATTTAGTATCCAATGTCTTTCTTGCCTTTTAGTGCGAGTAGCAGTACAAGACCATGTTGCTTCAGCCTTAATTTTAACTAATGTTAACAGAGAGGAAGGATTCTGTAAATATTTATGCACTTGAGTCCCACTGGAAATTAATTTGTGTAGAATTACTCAGGTAATGTTAGTGTATGAAAAAATCAATGGAAGAGGAAAACAAAGTAACTCCAGTCAGTGGTTTGGGTTTTTTTGTTTTTTGGTTGTTTTTTTTTTCCCACAGCACATGATGAACTTACAAATTGTGGGTATATAGTTACATGACATCATTTATTTATTTAAATGTATTTACATCATGTAAATCTTTGTTTTTATGCTATGGAGTTTTTAATTTGTTTAATCAAATGTTGAAAGTTTAGGCTCAGTTCAACTCAGTTCAGCTGAAGGTGATGAAAGTTGTGGGTGTTACAAAGCTCTTCCTTAATGGCCTCTGTTTTTTATATGAAGTAGATATCTTTAAATTATTTAAGAATTCCATTTAAAATGTTTCTTTAAAAAATTGGGAATGATATACTGTGGCACTGGTTGTCTAATCTGGGATGCTATTGATTGTACCCTGATGCTGACAGAACTGTTTTTCTTCCCTTTGTGGCTTTTTCACCTTCAGAACTTACACAAGGTGACTCTGATATCTACAGCCATGTTCAGTGATATGTAAAATGGATGAATTAAAAATCTCCAAGCAGAGTCGTAAGTTATAATTAAAAAGAAATGGTTTTTTTCATCCAAAGTTTGTAGATATTTATAGGTAGTCAAACACATAGAAATTAAGTTCTCTGAGGTTTGCAATTCAAAAGTCTGCCTGTGCCATGGTTCAGAGTCCACAAAGTAGGTTCTTTTATTATTAAGATAGAAAATTAATATAAAAAAATTAAATCACATTTTGCTAGGTCGCGGTCAAACCCAATTTTCCCCTGGGTCCCTCTTCTTCCTTTGTCCAAAATAGCAACCTTAAACTGGTCCCTAATTTTACAGCAGGACCTTGCGATTCATGTTACTCACCACCATCCTAATGTGAATAATCCCATGAATTTTCTTGTGTTTAAAGAATAAGCAAGGAAGTAAGCAAATGTTCAAACTTCTTCTTAGCCTGGGAGCAGTTAGAGATACTGTTCCCTGAAAACTCCTCATTTGGATTTCTTAATATGTCAAAAGTGAGAAGAGTTACTTTTCGCATTCCCGTGTAGCTGCACGTTCTTTATTTCCATGATACCATGCGGCTCCTGTGACGCATCCTTGCGGCCCAGCATGGAAACGGGAGCTGCTGCCATCGCTGTCGCTGCAGGTAACCAGCCCTGCTGCCCTGTTTGAGAACTTTGTTACGCCACCAGTTTAGCCGTGTGCTCAGACCGTCTTATTAACTGCCAACTGCCTTTCAAGGCACTAGCTCATTCTAAAGATTTTTTTTTTTTTTTATCTGTCTTATATTTTACAGGAACTTTCAACTCACAGAAATGCGAGGTATGGCATAATACGGAGTGTACATAACTAACCCTGCCCCGACTTCTAATGTTTATTTTGAGGCTTATGCCAATTACTGTATGACATAAATATATGCACTGTTATTAGTACAAACTGAAAATCCCTTATCTAGTAATACTTTTGTGCTAGGAATTGGTCCAAATTTTAAAACTACAAGCAAGTGGAAGTAGTAAACAAAAAAATCCAAACCCCTACAGCCATCTGCTTAGGATACTATATTTGAAATCTATGTAATAGGAACCACCGGTATTTGCTTTTCAGATTAAAATGCCATTGTAACTCAGGGAATAAATTAGTGAACTGGTGAATTGTGGCTTTTTTATCTTTCTTTTTACCCATTATTCTCAAGCAGATTGTGGAGAACTTTTTATTTATTTTGGGTTGTTTGTTATTCACAGGTTATTTCAGCAAATCATTGGAGTCCTTTGCTGTGAAAATTTGCTGTTCATTTGGGATTCTGTTCCACAATATGTTTCATATGTATAGGGTCATCTTTAGTTTGATGCTCCATCCTAGTTTTAGTCGGGATGGAGTTAATTTTCTTCCTAGTAGCTGGTATAGTGCTGTGTTTTGGATTTGGTATGAAAATAATGTTGATAATACGCTAATGTTTTAGTTGTTGCTAAGCAATGTTACAATTAAGTCAAGGACTTTTCAGCTTCCCAGGCCCTGCCAGCGGGGAGGCACGAGCCTTCCGCAGGGCGTGTGCAAGAAGCTGGGAGGGGGCATGGCCAGGATAGCCGACCCCAACTGGCCAAAGGGATATTCCATACCATGTGATGTCATGCTCCATATATAACTGGGGGGAGTTGGCCAGGGAGTGCTGTGGCTTGGGAACTAGCTTGGCATCTGTCAGAGGGTGGTGAGTAATTGTGCTGTGCATCACTTGTAATCACTTTTATTATTATTATCATTATTGTTATCATTATTATTATTCCTTTTCTGTCCTATTAAACAGTTTTTATCTCAACCCATGAGTTTTACCTTTTCCTGATTCTCTCCCACATCCCACTGATGGGGGGAGTTAGCGAGCGGCTGTGCAGCTGTTTTAGCTGCCTGCTGGGTTAAACCACAACATGCTCTTAGGTGGAAACTTAGGAAGAGTCATATAGTGAAGTGAGAGTAGAAACAGAAATTAACCTCTCAAAACTGTCAGAACCGAGGTATATTTTAATGTATGTTATGGTACCTTATAAACCTATATATACACCTATATATAGTTCTTGAAAGAACTGTAGTTCACGTAGCCTGTACAAAATCAGAGACAGAAGTTAGAGCAAAGGAAATGATACAATAAATTTTCCTATGTATTACTTTCATTCACTTATAGTCTGAACTACTTTGGAATCATAGGTTATTTTTAAGCTGCAGAAATAAATTATGCAAATGAAAATGCAGAAGTCTTGTCACACAACTTTTTTTTCTGATAATTTTCTATTTAGAAATAGCAAGGGAAACTTTGGCACCGATTTTACCCAGCATGTTAGCGGAGAGTGGGGCAGTTGGTACTACAGGTGTTGTAACATAATGCTCCTTATTTCATAGTTACTGCTGCATATTTGGGAATTTGGAGGGGGGTGAGAGAGTTTGTACAGCTTGATGGAGCCTTAATAAGCATTACAATCTATGTTTTGTACCACACTTCTAATCAATAGAGTTCTTTTTTTCTATAGCAAATGGGGCAGATGATCAATGGTCTTTACGTCCTTCAGGAATATGTATTTTATGTTTTGATTTGCATTCTGCTTGCATGAAGCAGAGGAGTTTCTTTCATTCACTTTTTAGATAGAAAAATATGATTTAAATACTGTGTTGTTTTTTTCCTTCTTTGCAGGAGGTAGATTAAGATGTAGCTTGCTTTTTTTGTTAAGGTTTTCGCCAACTTATTGCCACCATTTTCAAAAGCCATCAGAATTCCTGAGGAATAAAAAAGTGACCTCTCTTTAGTGCTTAGATGAAGTCTCTTAAATTAGCAGAGGCATTATAATCCACGCACTAGTGATGGTAGGAAAACACCAGTGTTACACTGCATTAGGACTTGGCATAGGGCTTATTGGTTACACGTGAAACATCAAATGAAAAAAAAAAGGATTACGTGAGTCTTGCAGTGACTTCAATGTCTCACTGCTTTGAAACTATTTTTAGACTTTTCCATCCTATACTCGGAGATTGGCTGATATAGAGCATTTTACTGACAGCATGTTTTTGGTGTGTAGGTGGCTGTGTAACTTGCTCTTAATTGTACTCTGATTATGCTCTGCAGGGCTGGCATGCTATTTGTTTTACTGCCTGAGCTGTCATAGAGCTAAACCCCATGTTTGCCTTTCTGAACTAACCAGTGGTAAGATATCCTTTGCTTGGTATCTTCTCTTGCGTAGTTACTCTAGGTTTCACGCTCTTATCTGGGGTGTAAACTGGTGGCAGAGTTTGCATGCGAACTATGAAAATGTTTACATTTCTGAGGGTTGAAAAAAAAACTGGTTAATGCCTTTGCAAAGAGTCCTACGCTTTCTAAACATTTGAGAAATCAGGATTGTCAGCACCCGCACAGATGTTAAATAACGTGTATGATTCACCGGAAGATCCCTACCGGAGGCAAAGCAGAAATTCAGTTGTTCAGCTGGTCTTTTGCTCTGCCTTTCAGACTTACCTGTTTGGACAAAGCAGCCACTGAATCCTTCATCTCTGATACTCGCACTTGCTTACAGATATGAAATTTATTTCCTTAAGATGAAACTTCATGGTAATGTTTTAGAATATTATCTTGTTATATAGAGGCTTAGTGGCCAGTACTTAACAGCTGGTACTACTACTTACTAGTATTTAATCTTACAGTCTTAGTGTATGTGTGCTGGTTTTTATAGTGTGGATATTTAATACATGACCACAAATAACATTTATGAAACGTGTTTACTGTGGCGAGTAGCTTCTCTGGAGAGTAACAAACAGTCACTAATTTTCCATTCCACATAGACCTGCAGTAGCATCAGGTTATAAGAAATACCTTTGGAGTAAAAGTGATCCTCTTTCTATATCTGTCTTGATATTATGGAAATGAGCTTACTCAGGGCTTGCTTTGCATTAAAAAACCCAAAACCTTCGGTCTGCTAGAAATGCCCGTTATTTGCACAGACTATTGATTTAAAGTCTCTCAGCAGAATAACGTGGAAAGACTCTTGAGGAAACACAAATACCTGCTTGTGACAAGTTCACAAAGTCATGATGGTGAAACATTTGCCAATGGTATCTGCAGATGCTTCCCTCCCCTGCAGGTTGTTGCCATCACCAGGTGTGGCTAAATACCGTGATACTTGTTTGTTTTCTCCTCTTTCAGTGTTGATACGGTATCAGTCCCACGTGCGAGAGGTATCTGTCAGCAGCAAGTGGCACACAGAGGCCTCGCTTACTTCTTGAGGAAACTAGGTTGCCAGGTCTAACCAACTTGTGACTTTTATTTGATATGTCAGTTGTACATGTTATATTCTCAAAAACTCTTGTGTGATTATGTGTTCTTGAGCGGAGGGTTAAATGAAGATTAGGGAGAACATCAAAGCGGCAGTTAAAATGAAGAAAGATGAGTTAAAGCCAAATCATTAGAGATCCCTTTGAAGTGTTTACAGATTGAGGCCTGTCTCTTTTAAGTGGGATACTTATCTGCCTTTCAATATTTAAATAATAAGACATGACAGGCAGTGCTTTTCTGAAGGATTATTGTATGCCTATGCTGTGTTGTAAGGCATCAGGCCAAAGGCAAGTGACTTCAGTTACGGAAAAACTGTGGTAATCCTTTAAATTCACTGCTGGAGTATCTTTCTGCCAATGTTAAGCAGACATTTCAAAGGTGAGAAGACCACACAGTAATGCACTTTCAGATGAGCGTTGTAGATGATAATGTGACACTGGCATTGGCTAGAGTTGGGTTTGAATGTGATGTTTATGTTTTCAGATAGATAACAGATCTTCCTGTAAGATGTTTTAATGACATTTTACAAGAAACAAATTTATTATCCCTTGATCAAATTGAAATGCTGCTTATTCCTGCTACCTGTGCTAATTCATTTTGGCCTGCCAATCTTAACACAATTGTTAGAATAAGCACTGCAGAGGAGACCTGGTGGGCTGTAACCATGTATATGTTAATGCAAACAAAGGAGAACCGAGTCTGAGAGTGCTCTTCTGCAGAGCAAGTCACAGCTGGCTTGTGCGTGCATCTAGTCAGAAAACTGCTAGCATTTCCACTAATAATTCTACATATCCATAGCCATACCCAGAATTATTATATTTATAGTGTGAAATAAAAAATAGTTTTTTGGTTTGGTCTCTGCACAAAGTGCTTTTTCCTCAGAGAACCTGCAGTACAAAAGTTCATGGAATCATAGAATAATTTATGTTGGAAGGAACTTCTGCAGGTCATCTGGTCTAGCCTCCGAAGCTGAAATATAACAAGAGAGACAAACAGGAGGCAGGGATGGAATAATCGCTGTCAATACAGAAAGTGTGCAATTCTCATCCAGGTCCGAACAGGCCTGTGAGCGGTGGATGCACTCCTCTCTGTATTAACGAGCAGCGGTGAGTTGTGACAAGTCCTTTGAGGGACAGCTGGGTCGGTAGGTGCACTGATAACCGAATGGCACTGATGGAGAACGGGAGGGAAAGGTAAGCCTGTTTCTGCTTTCAACTGTAAAAAGAACTATTCACCATTTTATAGAATTAAATTTACATTTTATTGAAAGGTTTCTGTGCTTGGCTTTAAAAGCAAGATATATAGGTACTGGGTTGAGATATACAGTTCTGTCAAGTAATGACATTTATTGGGAAAAAATAATCATAATAATGGCTTTGCATAATTGCAACTACATTTCATGTAAACGTGGTACCCTAGACAAATACCTTGTGTGCAGCCTTATTACAGTGTGTATATTCATCCTTTCCCTTGAGAGCTGTTGCCTGTAATTTCTACTGAGTCACCTCAGAGACTGTTGTAGATGGGGGTGTATTAATGGCTGGTAGTAGCTGGTCTGTCAGTAGGAGACTGGCATTAGACAGGATGTTACCGTAATCTGAGGCGAGGGGAACACGTTTCAAAAATAGTGACTGTAAAGTAAAGCTTCCTCTGTTTGAAAGACATATGCCTATGGTGGGTACGAATCCATCTTGGCTGCTTGTCAGCAGAAACTTGATTTCACAAGAATCTCCTTTCCTAAGGATTAAAAACTCTTTTTTCCGGATGATGTGAAGACTGGGACCTGACAACTGAGACGTTGCTAAGCAGCTGGCATGCTCACTTGGTTCCAGAAGTCTTTTTCAAGAGGATGAATACTACAAAATGATTACCTGTAGGTCTTCAGGACTCATTGTTTAGTTCCAGGGCTGCTTTTTTTATGGAAGGAAAATATTCCTTTTTATCATCATGCCATTAGAGCTACAGATCATTCATCTGCATTGATAATGATAGGAGTCTCAAACATTTATTAAGGTTGTCATTGCTGGAACTGAAGGTGTCTAACCGTAGTGCTTTTAGTATGATGAAGACTGGCTACCCCCTTCCATGCTGCATGGCTGCCATTGTCTACAAAGGTACCTCTTATTGGCAGGGCTTGTTGAAGCAGCCTACTAAGTTCTGAGAAGCTGAATATTTTCCTTGCTTGACATTTTATTCTTAGATAAAGAAAAAGAAAAACTCAAAAAGCGGTTACACAGCCACATGACTAGCAAATTTCTATTAAATCCAATATGTATCTCTGATAATGGCAGAGCTCTCTAGGAAACAGCGGTTCCTGGTTTCCCAAACTGCCCAGCCCAGTCAGAGCAGCAGCCCCTGCCATCTAACGCGGAAGCTGCAGCGTGGGGGCACAGGGTGAGCCGGTGGTGCTGAAGCAGGACCAGTGGTCCCAGTCCCGCCCCGGGAATCTCTCCCTAGGGATGTGTCGCTCTGCCTGCACGTGTGGAAGCCGTTACACAGCGTGTGTGTGCGCTTCCGCTTGTGCCGGAGCTCTGAGCCTGGGCAGCTGTAGCCGTGGCAGCCTGAGTGTTTTTCCTTTTTGGGGGATATTTCAGTTTTGCTTAGAAGTGATATTTTTCAGTTTAGCAAATACTCTTTTCTGAAGGGTTCAAGTTAAATTCCAAACAAAATTGCTGTATCATAGTGAAATCCCCTGTGGCTTATGCTGGCATAACAGCTGCGCAACTGGCAAATACATTGCTCTGTGCAGAAGGTCATTGTTCGGTAATGTGCACGTGACACACAATTTTCAAGTTAATGCAGTTTTCTACTTGCAGAAATTAAAGGTGCAATATTTAGCAGCATACCTGCTAAGAAATACAACCTTAGAAGATTGCTTTTTAATGATTTTTTTTTTTTAAATTCAAAGATGTATTTGGAGCACAAGTTAAACAAAATGATAACTTTATAACATACCTTTGGAAACTATCCCCAGGCACAAATTTCTAGGTTCTCCCTGTCAAACACAAAGGTGCCATGGAAGAGGTTCTGTTACGTGAGGGAAATAGATACAAAGAAATTACAGAATTCTCAGAGATGTTTAAAGGGGAATTAAAGTCTCTGCTGTTTCAGAGCCATATGGGTATCAGATGTCATATTGTATCTTGTGTAAAATGTTTTCCCCTAACGTGGAGATAACTGTCAGTATCACATAATATGAAAGCTTATTAATCATTCATGACTCTTGTATTGACTATTTCTAAATGTACCTTAACTTATTATCAAGAAGACACAGGCAAAATAATTCTGAAGAAGGCCGTAATTTATGGCGAGAATTCCTATTTTTGTCTGCTGCAGGTTTTAAGATTGCTGTAAGCTCCCCTTGCTTAGGGGACAGCTGAATGTCTCTCAGGCAGTTTCCTGATGAGTAGCATTTTCAGTTTCCATTCTTTTTGGCCACTTCTCTCCGAAATTGTCAGTATGTTTTCACTTTTTTCTTTTTCCAGTGGAAAGCAGGAGAGTGCTTGTGTTTCATTGCTAGGTTAGGTGGATTGGTAGATGAGTTGCTTATTATGTGTGAGGTGAGAAAATTCCACACACCATCTTCCTGGGCAACAAACGCGGAGCAGGAGCCTCCTGCTCTTGGGGCAGGGGTGGCAATAATAGCTCAGGCGGAGGAGAGAAGGAAATAATTGCTTGATGAGAGTAGCTGTACTGCAGGGTGGGACAAGAGGGGCTTCCAAGTTGGTCTGCCAAGGTGTTTGGGTGGGCAACCACTTCCTTGGAATGGTTATTAAAAGCTGGGACTGTTGAGTTGGATTTAACACAGAGTTTCTATTTTAACTTGCTCTGTTTTACTGTTCGGCTCTATAACAGGATGTAAGTGAGGAATGCTGTCTGTCTGTATTCCAGTTCCCAATCTGTTCGGGATTTAGCTGTTTGGGGAACGTACAGTAGATGATGTTATTTAAATAGAAAGTTTTCCTCTTTTGGTGCCTTGTGTTACTCTCGTTGTTTTGGAACTAAAGGAGGATGCCGCTTACCCGTCTGGAGCTTTCTCTTCCAATTATATGTCTAAAAATGAGTTTCACAAACATGTCAGACTTATTATATACACAGTAAAACTGTTCCCTCAAATTATAACTCGTGCTGCTAAAATATGTGGCTCCCTCAGATATATTTTGTCTGCCTGCCCTCTTTGTTTCACTTGGCAGATAGAAGGTGGTAAGAAAAGTCTTTAGGATAAATCTTTCGATTGGAATTGTCAGAACAGCCTAAGGGAATTCAGGTGTCCAAATCCCTGCCCCAGCCAGAGGCTTTAAACCAGTATTTTATTCCTGCCTATCAGCTCATCAGCAATGATGGGGCCAGATTAAGTCTTTCCATTCAATCAGGTTTTGTGGGCTAATGTTTACTAAGTGTTTGACACTGAGCCACTGGCTTTTTTCTGCAGCACCTGCTGTTACACCCCAGGGGTTTCCCTTTCAACCCAAGGGCTTGTCAGGCTCACCTTGGCTTCCCCGTAAGGTCAGGTTGGGTATGTCCAGCCCGGTATGCCATTGGGTCTCTGTAAAATATCATTTGCCAAAAATACTCTTTTTTTTTTTTTTTGTAAGATTGAATTTTCCACTATTGATTTTTATTGTAATGAGGGATTATAGTACCTAAACAAAAAACTGCTAGTGGTTAAAATAAACTAATTTTCTTCTTGTTTATTTCGCCGAGGATTGTGCCTATAAAGATTTTTATTGACTACAGTATTGTGGATGTCTCATTAAAAGCATTCATCATTGCACGCTGGCATCTTTTATTATGTCGTAAAACTGCAATGCTACATAATGTCTGATTTTTCACCCTACCGTGGTATAAAGCCAAATCCTGCTTCCCTTTCAAAACGTAGATAGGTAGTTTTATACTAGCAAGATTAGTGCTACATGTTACCAGCTTCTGCTGTATCCCTCAGGGAAAGATAAAACAAAATTCAGCGGGATGGTTTTGAGGTGGAATTCTTTTTTTTAATCATAGTCTCTACTGCCCAATAGGTAGTGTAAGGCAGGAAGTCTGTTAACTGACTTAAAGAAAAAGAGCTGCCTGATTTAAATTTAAATTGTATTGTTCAACAGTGTTGTGTAATTAGATGGGAAAGCAGGAAAGTCCTTTTATTAGAGATGTCTTTGTAGACAGTAGCCATGAAAGCCACAGTGGTTGATGCTAATTACCATATTTTGTTGAAACTTCCATCTAAATGAAAGGATCATTCAATTCAGAAGCTGCAGCCATACAAAAACCACAAGTGCAGTTGAATTGCTGCTGCCAAGCAGATGGGGCTTTGATCAGAATAAGTTATTTGCAGCTTTATTGTCTGGCTGTCAGGGCGGGGCTTGTATTGAACCACCTCGCTCAGAGGAAGGGGAAGGGGAGAAATGGGTCTTGCTGCTTTGGGATAAGTTCATGGGAGAATTTTCCCATTCTTAGGTTATTTTTGCAGATGAAAATCCAAGCTTGGAAAGAAGAGCCATAAGGTACTCGATATTGGGCTACTCTAACATGCAAGATGCTTTTGGTAGGAATACGTTGCTATGTTCATTTTAGTTTTAGCATGGGAAGAGAGGCAACAGAGAGTGTTGAGCACAGCTGACTGCATATTTTTCCAGGGTCAGTTCAGTCTAGAGCGTATGAGTTAAAACTTGCACCACTATACTTTTTTGCTGATGTATTTCATACTGTATGGGTTGGACAAAAACTTAGCAGCTTCACACATCTGAGATGCTTTCTGCGAAGACAGTGTTGGAAACTGGTCGATTTACAAAGCCATCAAGAAAGTAGGACTGGGGAAGTGAGAAAGAATGCAAGATGTGGGACACCACCGTGCTAAAAGTTTAGTGTTTGGGGGCGAGGGGGCTGTTTTTTCCCAGTCTTTGTAGAAAATCCCCAGCATTTTGGGGATTTATTTGATTGCAGCAATTTACTGATACAAAACCTGATTTCCATCAATGAGTGGAGAAGGTAGGAAACATTTCCTGGCACTGTGTGGATATGAAGTGGGAAATCTGTATAGAGGGAATATACTGAAGTATAAAAGTAGAAACTGTAGAACAGGACTAGCCTGAGCAATCCATAGAAAACATTTTTTCTGTTTTTAGATTATATTGATTGTCCTCAGTCTTGTCTTCCAGTGAAAGTGAAAGCCTAAAAGTGAGAATTAATAATTGCTTCTGTGACCTTGTTAGTCAAAAAGGAAAGCTATGAACATGGTCTTATTTTGTACTCTAACTATCTACTTCAGGCATTGAAGCTTTCTCAAGCATAGAAAGTCTTTCACATGCAAAGGCAGAAAGGAGAGGAGTGGGGGAAAAGCCAAACCCCAACCTGGTAACTCTGAATTTGTTCAGTGTTGCACTATAACTACTGTGGCAGAATAGTATCATTTCCAGGCAATTACAATTGGGAATATTTGGAGGCCACTTCAGAATTACCAGGTTTTTTTACTTTTTCCTGAGATGATTCTCCTGTTTGTGTGCATCTTAGTACCTGTTGGTGCTCAGAGTGTTTTGGATTTGCCCTTCACCACACCTATGAAGCTTGATAATGATTTACCCCTAAATATCAGTGCATGGGCTTAACTTGGTCTAGATGTTGAGATCTGTGTGATCAGTACAGTTGAAGTGGATTTGAAAGAAATCTGTAGACTTGCTGAGACTGACTTCCATTTTCACTTAGTCAATACAAAACCAAAACAAAACCCAGAAAAAAACTCCCAAACCTCCAAACCAAATAATTTTGATATATTTTGCTTTTTTTTCCCTTAAAGACCTTTCTCTTTCTTTTACAATTTCACTTCTTGTTATCTCTCTGAAAAAAGATCTCCATGGTGCTTTACACACAAGAGGGTTTCAAAAGAAAATGTTACAACAATCTAGTCTTTGTGCCAGACTATCTTAAAAAAAAGCATGAGAAAGTTTAAAGTCAAAGGGTAGTTCTTAGCACTTAGAAATTTTAATCACATTTTATAAGTCAAGCTTTGTTTTAGAAGCACAGCAACACAGATGTCTTTGTTCTAAGTAGACTGAGCGCTCCTCCTAAAACAAATAAATATGAAAACTATTTTTATAGTAAAAAAGAAACCCAGATTTGAGTTGCTGTCTTAAATCAAGCAGATTTTGAATGCAAATTCCTAAGCTTGTTTCAGAATTCCGCCCCACCCCCCACCCCCCCCATCTCCCAGATGAAACCATCGTAGAGAATATGTCTCAGCAGCTTCTGCGGTAGAGTGCCATCATTAACGTTAGCAATCTGCTCGTCTAAATGTAGTGAACATAGAGTTAAAGGAACTTAAAAGGATGTCCCACTGTCATAAGTAGTACAGTAACACATGAATGAGATGCCCAACAAATCTCCAGCTCTTCTGCAGAGATGACATGCTGTAACTATGCACTTATGAGTATGGCATTCAAATATGTGTTCCAAGATTGTATTAATCCGAATTTCTGAAAGATCTGAGAGGAATTTGAAACCTCCCAGGGCATAATTTTTGGAAAGTCTGTTAAACTGTAGGACAGGATTATTTTTTTTTCTTTTCCCCTCCATGAGTGGTAGTGGATAAGCAAAACCTTTTTGTCATATTTTTGGCAGTAATATAATTTAAAAAAAAGGGGGGGGAATTCTTTAAAACTTACTTTCTATAAGTTTTGGCTTTTCTCCAGGTACAGAAGGCATCAGTGGTAGTGGAGAGAGAAGGCATTGGTGGCAGGCAGGGAGCAGAGACTTTGGGGTTTTGGTTGGGTTTTTTCATTGTGATGGGAGAGTTTTGATTTCACCCAGCTGTAGAATTTGGTCTAACAAGAAGGTATGGGTAAAAGGCTCATGGTTTGATCATATTTCAAATTCAGTGTGCTGCCAGCATAACAAAAGAGTTTTGTCATCTTGCTCTTGAGAAACCTATGGTGGAGTACGTGGATAAGCAGATTCCGGGGCCTGCTGAACACTCACGCTCAGGGCTGGATAGTAGGGCACATCTGAATTGCTCCAAGAGATGAGCCTGCTGCTTCTCGCTCTGACACTGCCTCGTACCGGGGAAATAACTGGTGTCGGCTGGGCTGTGTGCAGAGGATCACGGCTGTTGGCTCTTGGGGATTTTTCCACAATGTCAGAGAGCATTTCTTTGATCAGTAAAACCTTTTTTTCAGTAAAGTGTTCAGATCAGTCCTCAAATTGAATTTGCAGGTTACACGATACTGCATAATTGAAATACTTTTTGCTGTTGAAATAATCCTTGACATATAGTAAGATGCAGTTCTGAACTTTTCAAAAATGAGATTGAAAATTTTTTAATGTTGAACTTCTTGTGGTAAAGAATAATATGTCTCCATATATTTTGTTGTTTAAAGACCTCTGCAGATGGCCAGTCCTTCCACTGATCCTGTGCATGAAGCTGAGGGCTGATGTTGCAATTTGTTATCTTGACAGTAAAATGAGTGTTGCAGTCTAATTTGCAGCTTTAAGAATTAATGGTGAAGTGATAAGAGGTGATAAAGATCATTGTCTGCGTGAAGCAACAAGGACCAGGACACAGTTGTGTCATTGACTTTGATGCAAATAAGGTATTTGTTTGGCATTGCTCTGCTAGTTCAAATGAGGTGAAACAAATGAAGAAAATCTGGGAAAGCGTGTTTATAAACAAGAGTATTTACCACAGATGTCCATTTATCACCAAGTTATGTTAGAGACCAATATATCTTTCTTGGCTAGTTTGTATATTTACAGTTGGAAATTTTTACAAGAAGAAAATAAAAAATGTTTAGCTAAAGAGCACTATACTTCTGTGAGTTGCTTTCTTTTTGCTTTCTTTTTTGAAACTTCAAAGTATTTCATGAACCATTATCATAATGACCTTCTGATTCACAAGTTTCTGTTCTTATTAGTGGTTAATTAAAAAATATAAGGTGACAGCTTTGTGGCTGTTGTAGTGATGGTTTGAAAACAAGAAATGCAGCCTTTCTTTAACCAGGAAGGAGCAAACCAAATTTCTGATCATGTGTAAATAATCTAAAACTGGCAGCAATTCGGACGAGAACTTCCCAAAGTGCGAAGCATGGATTAGAGCCATTTGGCATGTTTTTCTCAGTTGTGCAATGTCATGTAATACAGTAGCTGGATAATTTTACCATATTTTGGGAGACTATGTAAGTACTTGAAAGCTTTCATGTAGTGACTTCAGTCTTTTCAGCCTCTCAGGAAATAGTTCTATTTTTGAGTATTCCAGTTTAATCGGTGTCTGTGAAAAGCATTAAGGATTACTGAAGCAAAAAGCTCTCTGGGTTATGGATTTCTGTTCCTTAGTATCTGCAAAGCTGGTGGTGCATTTTGGGACGTTTTCTGATTTATTTGGGTAAATGAGAGTTCCATAGGTTGAGGGTGAAATTACAGTGTATTCATGCTGTTGTACAGAGCGTCTATCTTTAGACTCCTAATTGAGGTTCAGAGGATTCCTATATACCTAAAAGTAAGACACAGGTACCCCCAGCAGGTGATTTATAACATAACTGTAACATAACGCTAATTGCTCTCTAGAGGACTATGCCCGTATCCATATAGGAGACACCCTACACGTGTCTTGGTATGGATTACGAGGAGGAGACTCCTACCTGAGGTATCTGAAGCCAGCACTGTGGCTGTCCTCCTGCGTGTCCCACAGGGGTGACTACAGGGGGGCATACAAATCAGGTTGCACGCAGTAAATTCACATCGGTGCCTATTACGTGCTGTTTTCCATGGGCAAGCACTGACTGTCCTGGTTTTGAACACACTGAAACGTTGTGGGCTCTGGACTTGTAACCACACCTCAGCACTTGCGCTTCTTCAGACTTTCAGAGCTTCCGATGATCTCATTTTATCAACGTACTTGTTAACGCCTCTGAATCACAACAATCTGAGAACCTGCTGATGTGGAAAGGTTGCTCCATACAAGATTTTAATCTGAACGACATGCTTTAATGTAGGTTTTGTTTATTCACTGGCTGTTGGTTGCCCCATGTGTAGTGAGTTATGATTAACTTCTGTTTTCTGCATACTAGAATTTTCATTACATAATGTTTAAAGGACAATACTTGTGCAAACAACTGTTCCTCCTGTTCATGGCAAATCTGCCACTCATTTCAAAGACAGCCTACTTATAAAACAAGTCCAGGTGTAATTAAGGAAATTGTTTTAAAAATACCGGTCCTGACAGTTTGTAATAGTTTTGTGAACTTTCACCAAAACTTGAAAATTTTACAGGGAATATTTGAGAAGGGCATCAGTAGAGCATTTAATCTGGATGTATGGTTGTGTGATAGATGTGTGAAAATGCCCGTTAATCTAATTTTTTAAAAAATAAGAAATAAAACTTAAAATAACAGATCCTAATCTAAGAAGGGTTTCCTGCATATTACTAAAATTAATCTGTTTCACTAAAATGCTGAATAGTTTTAGTAAATTGATCCTTTTTGCTCTTCTGTAAGAAAATCTGCGTGGTGAGTTGCTTAAAGAATTGTAGTTAACTCATACGTTGAGAATTACTTTCTTCTAGAGAGAACCTAGTAGTGCATTTAACCAATTTCAGGACAATTTCCTTATTTAGAGCAGAACTTCACTTTTGCAGAAGAAGCCTGGAGGGACAGACTGCAAAGGAAACGAGGAGAGCTTCCTCTGGGTTGTTTTGTTAAGGTGGTTTTTCCCTTACAAGACTTTCTCCTCTCCATTGGCTCAAGGTCAGCAGTGACTTTCCTGGCTCGCTTGAAGCACAGCAGTAACGCGAACACACTTCTGGAAATGTCTTTGTTGTCTGTTGCCCTTGGAACTCGTCCTTAAAAAGGGTTTTGTCCTTAAAAGTGTGGAGGAGCAACGCTCAGCCTTAGCTAAATTACTTTCCATTAGACTGATAGTTGGTAGGATGGGAGACCGCATGTGTTACTTACACTCCCTGAGGATTTGTCCCCCTCTGTCCGCTCCCTTGCTGACCTTGCAGAGGTCCTTGGCTGGAGCCAGAGCTGCAGTGGTGCTGGCTGACGCGGCGATGGAGGACAGGGGGATCCGAGCCTGACCTGCACGGCTATTAAAGCTGCTCTTCGGTATTTGCCAAACATAATTCCACCGGAGTTTTACATTAATTAGGACTTTGGTACATTGTCTTGAGGATTAGTTAATCCTGTCATTGTTTTAGTGCTGCCTACTGATACAATTAACAGGTATTAATGCCTATGCTTTTTAAGAAATGAACAATAATAGAATTTCCATATCAGGTTGTTTTTTGCAAACATCTTTACTGAGCTATAACTCTATGGCAAGATAGCGCTAAATGTAGCTGTCTGCAGTTCTCCTAAGTTTAATTTGAAATGGCTTAAGGGGCCCTAAAAAGACATTTGAGTTATAGTCAGCTTCGTAACATATTTCAGGTACCTGTACCAGATCTCTATTTTTTTTAATTTATTTTTTTGAAAAATGTCCATATTCTCAAAGCAACACATTACAAGTTAAGTTGTCAGCAGCATGAATTAATGTTATCAATCAATCTTCCTTCCTCCAAACAGTAATTTTCTTGAACCTGCATTTTGCTACTTTGTAATGAAAATAAAGTTGATGGCTTATTTGGCTAAATGATGGTTGAGATTTTGTTATGTATATGGTTTGGCTCTTTTTCTATTTCTTGTGGCTCAAATTGGTGTTAGACTTAATGTTTTTTAATTACATCCCACCAACATTTTAAGCTACATGTCTCACGCTCTCAGTGTTATATAATTAAATCAGATCTTAATAATAAATGGGATCTTAAAATTATTTAATTCAATTTTTAATAGCTATGTTTAGCATCTTCATTGTAGTAATCTCATAATGAGATTATCTTTTGCTAAAGAATGAAAAATGTTCCTGTTATCTTGTTGGTAATAGTCTGTAGATTTGCATTGGGCTTTTTCTTAGCTAGAATTTTTTGAGGGTGTCTTTTTGTTCTTAGGATAATTATTTTTAATGAGGAAAAATATTGACACTTCTTTTGTGTAGTGAACAAACTTTTTTGTTGCAGTGAAAATCTGTAAATATATACAGTTGAACTAACATTTTTAAATGTTGCTTGAATTATATTTAATTTTTTCAATTATCTGCATCCACTTTCAGAAAAAACCTGAGAACCTTCTCAAAAGTTTCTTATTCAAAGTCGAGTGTAACTACCAGTCCAGAGAGCGAAACGCATGCACGTAGAAGCATGTCTCAATCGCAAGATTTCAAATGTTTCAAAAGCAAACAAGCAGTTATTTAAATAATAAAACAAACACCTGCTCCTTCAAAGCCAAAAGCAAAAAACCCCCTCCCGCAAAAACCCAAATCCAGAAGCATTCTCTTTGGAAGAAAATGGGTTAGTGCCGTAGGAGTTTGCTGAAGTGAACGATGATTCGAGGCTTACCAGTTGAACAATACAGTTATGTTTATGGTGTTTGCTTTAAATAAATGTTCTTTGGCGAGTGCCTCCTTTACTGAAGATGCTTTTTGTTGGTTTCAGTTTTTCTGTACCATCCTTCTCCTTTCATCTTCTAGATTTTTGAATCCATTTTTGACAAAGTGTGATTTATGTTTGTAAAAAAAAAAAAGAAAAAAGCATTATGCATCTTGTATGTAGGACTTTTTTTTTAACCTAAGAAAATTGTGAAGGATCTTGTCAAAGGTGATTTCTCTGTGTTGATCTAAAGAACTCAAGTGAAAAACTTCTTGAAGTGTGCAGCAACTGCAGCAGCAATTTATACGGATGGGAGATCAGAACTATATAATAAATAGTTAGCTGCACATATATAACTTCTAAAAGCCTGCTATCTTGTCCATTAAATAACTTTTTTTTTAAACAGAAAAAAGCCTCTAATTAACCATGTGGTAATATTGTGGTATGAACAAGGGAAGTTTAATTTGAACTAGAATTCATTTATTTGCCAACGTGAATACATTTTGGCAACATACTATTAAACTCCATCTCTGAATTGAGCTTTCTGCATCGCGGTAATATTATTACAGTTTAATGATAGAGCTGCTGACTTACAATTTAACTAGCATGCAATTACAAGGCTCCTTGAGCAGCCTGTTCCATCCCCAGCTCTGCTTCCACGGATGACTGCCCCGGAGAGGGCTGACATGCTGTGGTCACGGTTCACTGCAGCATCCCACTGCAAAATATTTGGGGGAGAGAGACCCACGTTCCTGAATTGTTTCTGGAGGGAAGGACTGAATATCCCACCCCTACTCTGTTTTATCAGGTTTTAATAGGGAACGCTGAAGTTCTACAGCAAACACCACAGCAAAATCTTCCTCCATGCCCTCCACCATTGCCTGCTGTGACTGCGTGCTCAAGCTTTGCTTTGCTTTCCTCCTGCTTGGCTTAGGGAAAGGGTACCCACATAAGATCATTCCCTGTCTAGGAATAGGTGGGTGGTGAATTTGGTTTCATGCCCCTCTCACCTGCCTCACCAGGCACTCTCGAATACCAGCCGCCCGATGAGGTACGCGTAGAGAGGATTACAGGGTTGGTTTTCCTTCTTGCTTCGCCTTCTCTGGGCTGATGGAACAGAGGAGCTGCACTGACTTGCCAAAGCCTGCTGGGGATTAGTGTCTCATCGGAAGCAAATGTCCCATTGTGCCTGCTCCTGCTTGGAGGCACCTGGATATTCCAGGGAGCTCACACCCAGCCAGAACCAAAAATACTGACATTGTGCTGCTAGGACATTCCTTCAAACTGTTTCTGATGTCTGATGTTATGCTGCTGAACGTGATTATTTCAAGTCATATTGAAACACGAGCTGATTTTGTGATGAAGTACCTATGTAGTAGACCTCTGAGCATCATCTGAAATTTAGAAGTCACAGAAATTCTCTAATCCTGTGTTTTGGGATTGGACTGATTGCTGCAGGATATGAGAGGGAACAAAATTCATTTGAACCCTCCTTCCAGAGGGTTTAATGCTAAACTCTAGTTTCCTAACCCATGATCGTAATAGTTGTCTTTAGTGCTTTCTTCATGTGAAAAACCTATGGCAAAAGTAGTTAAGCATATGATCTCCAGTAACATACAGGATCTATAATTTGTCTCATGGTGATGGTGTTCTTTCTACTGTATAAAAAGAAGGAGAGGTGACAAGATGACAATCTTTCCTTTCTTTTTTCTGAGCAGAGGGTTGCTTTTCCATATGTGTTTCATACTAAACATTTTAGGTCCCACGTCTTTTCTCATCAAATATTCATTCCTGCTTTTTTTGTACGCTTGAAATAGACTGCGTCTTTTGTTTGTAAGGAATGCAACTGACTGTACAGAAGGGGTAAGAAAATGTCTGTCTGGCAAAAATCGCCTAGAAATTGGGCTTAAACCAATAAAGTGCTGGTTTTTATGTCTTCGTATATATATATTTAGGTATCAACAGTGATGTATATGTGTGCTTTGAAAGATCTGCTGTTTTGTTTTTCAAGTATAGGATATGGCGGGTAGCTAACGTAAGAGATGAGGGTTATGTTGGACAATGCCAGGACAGGGCAGAGCCAGGTAAGTCAGCACCCTCGGTGTCACTGAACTGGAACTTGCTCTGTTTAGATCAAAACTCGGCAAACCAGTGTTGGGGAGCATATTGGCATTTCTTGTGCTGAGGTTTTTTCTAAATGGTACTTCATAGCCTTCTAATAAAGCAGAAAGGGAGCCTGTAAGTAGCATCAGTTATCCCCAAATAGTTGCAGAGTGAGTTTGCTTTTTTGGAAGGCGGTTCTGATGAGTTTTAGTATTCTCCCTCTCTTCAAGACAGGTTTTATTGTCCTGGCAAACTACCGGTACGTCTGATTGCCTGAATATGCTATTATTACCACTTAACTTTCTGAACTCGGACAGTGAATAGCATAAGATTGCTGTTACATTTTCTTTTTCTTTCTTGGCTAAATTGTTCTGTCATATGACAGGATTGGGAAGAATTTACGGTTCAAACGTAAACATTTTTCTCAACAGAACAATCTGCAAATGTAGATACTAAATGTTCCACCTCATAACATGTATATAGAATGCATAAGATATTTTATAATATATTTTGGAGTATACCCTGAGGATATAATTTATTAATAGAGTTAAACAATGACTAATTTGTTGCCATTAAAGATGTCTTTCGATAGGTTTCTGATTAAAAGAAAGAAAAAAAAAAGTAGCTTTCTCTAAAAAAGTGACAACAGCTGAAATGCATTCAGTTCAGCATTATGAAATGCATAATACCATGCTATTACTATTTTAGATACAAACCAGTTAATCTTTCAAAGGAAAGGAGTTCTTGGCATATCCAGTGTCATGTACTGGCTGTGCTTTTTGGTGTCACCAAGCGAGGTGCGTGACAGCACTTCTTCCAAACTGCAGTTCTCCTGTTAAAATGTTTGGATGGTGGCATCCAGGAAGAAATCAATTAGAGGTGAATAGCTTGTAGGTAGGAGTGCTGTGTTTCAGACATATGTTGATCCAATTAACTGGGAAAAAAAAAAAAAGAAAATCAGATTTTATGAAGTCCTTGTTTAACTTCCAGCACAGAAATGTGTTAACTTTTCCTCTCTCGCTCTCCACAGTTTCCGTTAAATGTCCCTTCCTCCCAGTGAATTCAGGGAAACTCAGGCTGTTAACTAGCTTGTAGGATGGTGTTTGTAGCATGTTGGAGTTTGTACCTAGCTAAATGCAAGCTAAAATTTGGGAAGCAGACTCACCTTAGAGATGAAATATACAGTATCAGTAACTCCTAAGAAAAATAGTTTAATATAATGGAAATTCTGCCTAGCTCTTAGCTACATCGATGTGAACAGGACCATTTGATTTATGACTTCATGTGTAACTCCAAAGGCGGAAAAACAAAGCATATCTCCAACTGAACACACACTTCATTTTCATTTTTGAGGGCTGGATCTCACTATCTGTGATAGAGATACAAAAGAAAGCCTGGGTCTCGAGGTTTAGAGGCTTCTACACCAAAATTGCCGATAACGAAGGGGACTCTATGTTAGTCCTGAATAGCTTTTCCTTCGTTCCCTAAATAATTTAGCATAGTCTTGTTTGATTTCTTTTCTTACACCTTTAAACTTGCATTGTGTCTCCTCTGTGCTGATACGGCAGTGACACATTTCTACATTTGCTCATCTCAATCTCATTCGAAATTCACACGGTGAATTCCTGAATATTGGCTCTCCTTGCTTTACCCCTCATCCTTACTCATCTGTGACCTGCTGTACTTGTCGGAGCAGCTGTTACTACGATACTACTTTTTCCCCCATCTGGAAGGCAGATGGGCTAATCCACAAAGAGCCACTATTTGTTCGTGGATCAATTTTCAGAGAGTCTGAAATGAACAACTGACAACCTTCCCAAAGATGCTGAACATGTCCACGCCTGGGCAGTATTCCACAAACCAAGAAAAGTCTTTCAAGACTTTTATATATTCCTTTCTCTATATATAGGAATAGGAAGAAAGACAGACCGTGGTAATTTTATTTTCAAATTAGGAGATTGTTTTGCACACCCCCTTATGCAAGTGCCTCAGCCTTTTTTTTTTTATTTCATTCTATTTTTCAAGAGAGAAAATATTACAAAAGGAAAAAGGAAGGACTTACTCTCCTCTCCTAGACAACGGCAACTGCAATAGTTTAAGTATTTTACAAGTTCAGCAAGGATTGTGTCATACCAGAAGATTAATGCTCATTTCTATTGACCTATGTTCTCTTAGATTTTTCAGTTTTCCTGCTGACATCCTGCTCTTTATTTAAATATTTAGGCTTTGTTGCCTGGAAAGTTACTGTATCCTTGCTGTTTAAAGTTACTGCATCCTTGCTGTTTAAATATGATGTAAAACTATTTATGCTCTGTTTTTGGAAATTTTGGAGAAGTACAGGACGGGCTAGAAGTACACTTGGTCTGTCCGAGTTTAGTTAGCCGTGGGATGTATGCCATAGTATATCTGACATCACATAAACTGCATATACGTTACCATAAGAAAAAGCTCTGTTGGAGGGCAACTTGTTACTTTATGAATCCTATTTTTAAATCAATCATAATGGATTGAAAAATAAGTGAATAATAGTTTTGACGTGTATTTTTTGGTGAGTTAAATGATGAGATTGTTTTCTTTGTCTCCTCAGACTTTGAGTTTCTAGTCTTAAAAGACAGAGAGATGCGTTCCCTTTCACAAACAATTATGCCAGACCAGTATGTCTACTGCAGTCCACGTTGTTTTCCCTCACAGAGGTTGTATCTCTCTTATGAGCCCCGTGCGTTGTCCCAGGTAGGGTACGGAATTCTTCAGAGAAAATATTGACAGAGAGTCTGCATATACTGGGAAGTTGCTGGGAAGTGGCCCTATAGGTGTGACAGTCCCATAAAGAAAGCGATACATTTTCCCTTCACAACATAGGCTATCACAAGAGTTGTAACACAGTTTAATTGAGGAGTGGAACTGCTTTCTTGTGTAAGCTGGCTCACGTGTATTGTGTGCTTTTCACCTTTGTTCACCCATCTGTCCATGCTGGAGCTGACGTCTGCCATCTGAGGGCTGCCTCCCTGATGCTTAATTCTCTGATTAGATGCTTATGGCACCCTCAAAAAAACCCCAGAAAACCAAAGACAATCGGGTGTCTTTGTATGGTGCACACTTCCATCTCCCCACGGCGCCTTTGTGCGTACACCCTGATGAACAGCCTTTTGTGTGTCCAGACCCCAGATGGTTGCCTGCAGTCACAGCCTTTAGTGGAAGAATCATATTCAAATTGTCTAATGGATAATAAACTGTACTGACTTTGCTTTTGATGTGAATGGATGTTTTCAAGTTGAAGAAACAAAAGATCTCCTGGGGAAAATTGCCGAAGATATGTATCATTGTAAATCTTGAAGAGGGGGGGCAAGCTGAATAAACTGTAGCTACTTACCAGGTTTGCTTGCACTGCAGAAGTTGAAGATGAAAGCCCAGAAAATACAGTAGAACTAGTAGAATATCTCTTAAATCTTGTTGTCCAGATTATTGCAGCTAAGCAAGTAACACAGCCTTTTTTGTATGTTGTGAATTCACACAGCCCGTATTTGATACCTGGAATACTCAGCAGTTTAATTTTACTGAAACAAAATTCTTTCAAGACGACGACTTTACAGTTGCTAGAACATTCCCAGAAATTTGCAATTGCAATAACTGGAGACCTTTGAGGCCCTCTCCTCTCCCCTCTGCCCTTCAAATCAGGGAACAGAAAATTGTGACATATCCTGAGAGTTTCAGATGGAGTTTCCTGGAGTTTCAGGTGTTGGTTATCAGTCTGAGCAAAAAAGAGTTCACACAGATATTAATCAGGCTTAAGTGGTATCTTTGAGTAAGTTTGGGGGGTTTTTTTGGGTTTTTTTTAGCTCACTGAAGCATGCTGCTAAAGCATGTTTTTCTAACAACTAAGTAGGGGGGGTTTATCTTTTTAGAAGTAGTAATTAGCACCGGACTTTTTTTTTAACGTGGAAGGTAAGATTATGAAACAGTAAAACTCTTGGATATATCTAATATTCCTGGAATATTTTTATATATATGTACATATATATTAAAAAACTATTAAGCAAAGATAAATGTCTGGAATATGCTGGGTAACAGCAGTAGTGTTTTTTTATAGAGAGGATGTGAATAAATCCATCTTTGATACAGTTTCCACAAGTTTTGGAAAATGCAGGATTTTTCATCCGGAAGCAAGGCAGAATACAGGGTAAATTCTGCCTTTTCAAAGATGATGATCTTTTTTGGACCTACCTCTTAATTTGTCTGATATTTTGTTATATTTTGAAATCTTGTGGAAATTATCCACTAAGTAGTTTAGGAAGGAAGTTTTGAAACAAAACCCAGTCTGTTTCAGTTAAAAAAAAATCTGAGAGATATATTATTACTTATATTTCCAGAAATACATCGTGGGGAAATCTGGGTGACAGATCTACCCACATTAGCTCCTCATGACAGGATTTGAAAGAACATCTAACGTGCTATGGTTTTCCACACTCAAGTTGCCTGTGATCCAAAGTATGCATCTTGTGGCTTTCGCAAGTAATTATTTTGGGATGTCACAGTCACATTAAAAGAAAAAGATAGGAGAGAAAGATCATTGCAGTCACTCCTTGCTAACTATGAAGTCAAAATTTTTCCCATGGGAAGCCATAAAGACCTGTTAATCTCTCTTGACTGGCTCAATGGACAAGTACCGATATTATCAAAAGCGTCAATAATACCTAAGCTGAGTTTCCGTCACATGTGTAGTAGCTGATGTGACAGAATGAATACACAGAATGATCCAGGGGGTTGGATCAGTCATGATTCAGTCTAAATCAAGCTAATACTGATGCATTGAGGACTCTTAAGTGAGGTAATGAACATCCATTCGCACCCCGACTCATCAGTGTCCTTTTGCAAAACAAGCACATTATGTACTGCCGTGTCAGCAGCCTTGTATACTGACTTGCTTTGAGGTGTTCCTGTGACAGCCATTGTCCCAGGCTCTATACCCATCTGTTCCGACTGAAAATTTTGCAGTTGATTGCTCTCCTGAAATGGACCTTCCTATAGTTGCATTTGATTGCTATAATGTACTCTGGGAAGTGCTATGTAGTAATACCACTTGAAAAGTAAAGCTAGAGCAAAATATGATTACCTGCATTATTAGATTTCAAAGCAGAGACCCTGATGCCAGAGTCTTGTGATGTGAACTAGCTGCCAGTCAGGTTCTGATGGGGTTTGTGGCATTGTAATGACTTGAAAGGGTCTAATGTAGTTTGAAAGCAAGTTCTAGGAAAATGCTTCTTTGTACTGGACTGCAGCAGCCAGTGGAGGTACAGGCTCTCTGGGCTTCCCAAAAAGGAACCACCTCTTCAGAGATCACTCTGACGGAGGTTTCTGTGTTGGAATTTAACCTCTGGAATTTGCCCTTTAGGTTGTGCAGAACCCAAAATAAGTAAGTAGAATGGGTTTTGGATCATTTTCAGTACCATAATAACTTGCCATGTTTATCAGTTGATACTGTTGTGTCCTCTGAGATGTCCCTATCTCGTTTACTGCTAGCACAGGCCAAGTAGTCATTACAGTGTTTAAGAAAAAACCCTTCCCTAAAAACCTTGGACTCTCTTTATGGCTGTGTCCAACTAAATCTTGCATGAAGGAAAGACTTGAATACCAACTCCACAGAGCAATCAGAGAGTTCTTCAGACCCTGAGCTCTGAAGATAATACGTGAGCAGAACAAAAGGGGGCGTGAGCTGCTTGCTTCTTACCTGAGAGTATTGTGTGTGTATAGTCTGTTTTTTTTTTCCTTATCTGATGTGTTTGGGGAAGAAACTTGACTATGTAATAGGATATGAAGTATACGTTAAGCTTTGGAAATACATCTGAGAGTGTGGGTAGCTCTGCTTTTCAATAGACAGACTTTTGACATTTTAAAACAAGCTACTTTTGCAATGTTCAGTATTTCTGAATGTCATCCTTATTTCTCAAATGGGGCATGCAGAACCTTTATCCTCAGTTTAAAATCTTTGAACTAATGAAACATTTATGCAAGTGCTGATTTGCTAACCTCTTTGGGTTTTCCTCGTTGTGGCTGAAGAGGAATGTGCTCTAAGAAGGTGAATTCTAACTTCTGCCCAGTGGTCTATGAGAGCAGGTCTCAGCAGCAGTTTGGCAATTCATTAAGAGATGTGTGTATCCTGGCTTCTTGGTTAATTGTTTTGGTAGACTCCAAGTAGCAGTGGTAAAGTCTGAATTCACTGTTACAGGTATGAGGCTGGGTCAGAATGAAAACCCGCATGCAGAGAAGCTCTGTCACCAGGTAGCGCTTTGAGCAGTTAGAGGAAAGTGTGTGCCTCTGTTTCTCTGGATCCTTTGGTATGAAGGTCCGGCGTTCATGGAAGCAGAGCTTTGGGACAGAAGTACTGTTAAGATTTAAACATCTTGTGTGGGAATTTTGTGAACTTTAGACAACTATAGCTAAGGTCATGTCTTTTCATGTGGATATCTAAAATGTGTGAAAACAAAGATTTTCATCATAATTCTCAACTTTGGCTCCCCTATAAGAATGATGACTGCAGTATTGCTGTACCTAAGAGGGCTGTTAGAAATAATATGGGTTGCTTAAGCACCTTAAATGGAAAATGTGAGGCAATGAAACATAATTCTTTACAATCCATAAATCGCAGTTGTGTATTTGTGCTGTCTTGTGGACTTCAAGGTGGGCTTTGTCCATACTGTCCATTCTGCTGAGAACCTTTTGTTTGTGGCCTCACTCAACTCCCCCCTCTGCCCTGGAGCTTGCCCAAAACGCAGCAGACCTGAAAACAGGAAGAATTCTAGGGATGTAGATACACGAGCAGTGCCTAAATGGTCCTTTGCTGCGAGCTCCTTCTGCCTGCGCTGCGAGGCAGCTCTGCCCGGAAAGCCGGGCGGCTGCAGGGCCGGCAAGCCTGGACTGTCAGCAGGGAACCTCAGCCTGGGACACAAACCGGAGTCGACGTCGATACCCTGAGGATAGCAATACCCAGAAACCAAGTGGGTAAAATAATAGCAATTGATTTGTTATTTAGATGGATTGTAGGGTCAGGGCTCAGTGCCTCCTGCATGCGTGTAGGAAATGTTTCCTAATTACTTTTGAGCAGAGCTGAGGGCGGATAAGGGTTCACCAGGCGGTAAGCGTGGGTCTTGCCTTGAAAGGTCACTGCATATGGGAAGAACAAATTTGGGCAGTTAATTCTTTTCGGTCTGTTTGCCAAGCTCAGGTGCCAAGATACCACTTCAAACGATGATTCTCATGTGTGATAGAAGCAGAAAGCAGATTATTGCCTTCTCTCTCTTGATCTAAATCAACTTTCTTTTTCATCTTTTTTTTCTTAACTGTCCTTACTCTTTCACGGGCAGCAGTGCGCAGCTTTTACCCTCCACTGTCTGCCCAGCAATTCCAAGCAGATAGGAGACGCAGAAGATTCCTCACCTTCCCCTCACCACCTAACAGTGATGTTTCCCAGTCATGGAGAGAAATGCGTATTATTCTTAAGATTTCCTTTCTGACTGTGATTTTTATTTTGTGAGGTAAATCAAACCAGCGGAAGACTTGGGGAACCTGAGTAACGCACCTTATGATACAGCCTGGATTCTGCCCTTTGGGGTGCACGGCTCCAGGAACTGTACCAAATGGCTCATTTTGTTGATTTTTGTGTCACAGAGTTTATCCTGAAAGGTTTGTAATGTTATACAAACGTGCACCTCTTCCTCACCTCCCCAGGTATTGTATGAGTTCAGCTCAAAAGAACCAGCTGTATCTATACCATGCTCTAAGTCTGTTTTAAAATTGTGTTAATATTTTAAAATGTGATTGTTTACTATTCTGTTAATAAGCTCTGTGGAGGCGTATATATACATTCTCATCTATATACAAATAGCATTTCTAGCCCTCGTTAATCAAAATGACACTTTCTACACCCTCAAGTGTTTTCACATTTGCACATGAAGTGTGTTCCCAAAACTCTGTGCTGCCTGATTGATCTCTGCATTGTTCAATTTTCAGACCTTTCCATCTAAAGCTGGCTGAAAAGATACAAAAGTTGACTTCTAATGTGATTTCTTTAATCTTCTTTTGTAGATTGAGTATTACAAACCATGTAGAAAGTCTTTCCAAGTTTGCTTTTTGCGTCAAGCTTGGCACAGGCACGAAGGACCACATCCCATTTTACACTGGAAAACGTACTGCTTACTGCCAAAAAAAGTGTTAGGAGACAGTGCTGCTTTGGGAAAGTGTGTAAGAGAAATAAGGCTGTTAAAAACTGAGGAAAAGAAAGCAAAACATCCTTCTCAGCACAGGCTCGCCCCACTTATTCTGTGCAAACATTGCCCGTTCTAGGGCTCCTCTCCCAAATGAGTGCCGTGGAACAGTTACTAGCCGGTGCTCGTATCCAGGAGGAGGATTTAAATTCAGTAACTTGTCCGCTAGTAAAGAGCGCAGCGAGTACTCATCTCAAGATTTCCACGTGTGTATATATAAACCAGACAAAGACCGCCTGAGGGAATGGGAAGCAGTAGAAAGCGTTTTCTAGGCTTAAGGAACTGTGGAGCACACAGAAAACTCCCATTAATCCTTTGTTTTCTATTTACTCTACTGCTACCAGTTAACCCAAAGGCTGCAGGACGGGTGCGTATGCAGGGCCTGGAGAGGAACTTGAGTTTAGTGCTCTTGTCTGAAATATTTCAGTAGGGTCCGGAGCGTCTGACCCCTGGAGGCACCTCTAGGTCCCCACAGAAGGGGCACTGCCATTATCTGACACTTTTTCTGCCCGCATGGCATGTGTGAAACACACGGCAGGTTTTACTGCAGCTTCTACTGAGGATTTCTTGACTGAAGACTCGCAAAGAATTTGCAGAATTTCCTCTCCATTTTTTTATGGTCTAAGCGTGGGTATTTCTCTTGTCTGGCTCAGTTCTTTGCTAAAAGCCTTTCTGAAGATTTTAGTAAAAGAAATACAAATAATGTAGAAATAAATATCACCATGAAAGAGCAGGGGAAAAAAATCTTGCCCTCCCCATCCCTAGAAGTATAAAGCATAGGTAGAACAGCAGAATTTAAGGAAAAACAGTTCCTAATTTAAGTTCTTCACCTTTGTAAGTTTATTGTCTTGTCCTGCAAGAGACAGTTATTTTATGTCATCTTTACAGACGGCTCTGAAGTCTCTGAGAAAGGTTAATCTAGTTTTGGGGTGGGAAGTGCATAGACAGCGGGAGGAGAAGCAGCATCTGACATTTGTTGTCTCGAGCTCTGACCCAGGCACTGTGTGTGAGAGGGAAAACGCAACATCTGTGGAAGTGATGCTGGTGTTCCAGGTGGGGGGGGATTTAGAGACAGAGAGGATTAGGATTAGAAAACACTTTTTCAGGTTGGCATTTTCTGATATTAATGAGTAGTGATGAAGCGCTCGCCTTTTGACTGTCTTATAACCAGCACTGGTTTGACAGGCCTGTACGGGCCTTGCCCGTAGCCACGTAGAAGCGTGCTGTGGTTTAATGCCTGCCGTGGTTTAACCCTGGCCGGTAACTGAGCACCAGGCAGCGCTCGCTCACCCCTTCCCCCCAAGGAGATGGGGAAGAGAATGGGAAAAAACCTCATGGGTTGAGATAAAGGCAGTTTAATAGGATAACAAAGGAAGAGAATAATGATAGTAATAGAACAAGTGATGCACAAATGCTTACCACATGTGGAAGAAAAACCAACCCGGTGCCCAGTCTGTTTCCAAGCAGCGATCCCACCTCCCGGCTCGCCTCCCCAGTTATATATGGAACATGATGTTCTATGGTATGGAATATCCCTTTGGCCAGTCTGGGCCAGCTGTCCGGGCGCTGCTCTCCCAGCTTCTTGTGCCCCTGGCAGGGTGTGAGAAGCTGAAAAGTCCTTGACTTAATGTAGACACTACAACTACCCAGAGACAACTAAAACCATCAGCGTGTTGTTAACATTGCTCTCATACTAAATACAAAACACAGCACTATACCTGCTACTAGAAAGTTGCAGACTTGAAGCTTACCTAGAAGTGCGTGTTTGGTTTTGGCATCCAAAAGCATAATTAGAGCTTCACCTACGTGTATATGGCCTAGAGAGATCAAATAATGCATAACATCCCCTCAAGAATATACATGTTTTGTTTATACTAAGCCCATGTGCCGTAATCTCTGCCCGCTCCCCAGCTCCGGCTCTCCCTGGCAGAGCGTGAGGTACCGGCTGGAACCCGCCAGCAGGATTTGGGGCATTTTCCTGTTGCTTCCTCCCCAGCGAGGCAGGCTGGGGGCTGACGCCTGTTGTCTTTTCCCGGCGGTGCTAAGCAGCCTCCCGGGCCGCGCAGCGCCTCGCACCTCGCCCGCTCCCTCTCGGGTGCTGGCTTTTCGGAAAAGTTTGTAGGTGCCCGAGGGCGAGTTTCACGCGTGGACGGCGCGGGCTGGCGGGCGCTGCCCGGCTCGGGGGGCGGCGGGCGCCGGCTCGTTCGCGGCTCGGCGTCCGCGGGGGCCGGGCCGGGGCGGGGGGAAGGGGCGTCGCCATCTGTTGTTAATTCCCCGGTCATTGGATTAGTAACCCGCGGTGATGAGATCAGCGGGATCGGCTTTCGCGAGGGGGCACGGCGCTTGCCGCGCTCCCCAGCTGCGCCGGCTCTCGCATGAGGCGGCGGCGGGCGGCCCAGGGGGAGGCAGCGCGCACAAAGCCCGGTAGCCGCCACAGGCCGCCTCCCGCCTCAGCGCCGGCACCGGGCGGGGCTCCCGGGCGGCCCGGCCCAGCGGAGCCGAGTCGAGTGGGGCTGTACCGCCCCGAGCCCAGGAGCCGCCCGCAGACCCCCGGGCGCGGCGCCCGCTTCGGTGCCGGGCCGCGGCGCCTCCCGGCTTCCCTCCCCCCGCGCCTCCCCGGGGCAGCGGCTCGCCCTGGCGCGGCGGCAGTTGCTGGAAGTCGGCGGCCGGGATCAGTCTCCCTCCCGGGGAGAGTACCGTGTGGAGGGGCTACTCCTGCGAGTCACGGCTGCTGGGGGGCTGAGTTTGTTTACTTGTGGTTCGCGTTTCTCCCTCTGGATTCTCTCTCTGCTCGCGTAGCGGATCGACAGAGGTGCTTTGGTGGGGGTTTTATGGTAAGTTTGCGATGGGTGGGTTCTCCTGTTCGTGGGAATTCCCTGTTTTGTCGTACAGTGTGTAGAGACAAGTTTCGTTTTTCTTACATAGTGCTGTTTTTTAAGCTAGTGTTTAAAGAATACGCTTCTGAAACGTTTTCTGGTTAATAATGAAATGTTTTACAATAGAAATTAGTTTTCTGAGCTATAAAAATTATTTCTAGATGTTAGATAGCTGAAGATTTACGTTTCTTATCAACTGAGTTTATTTGACTTTGCGCTGGTGAAAGCAAAACCTCTTGCCTAATGATTGCCACCAGCCAATATTTTATAGTGGTTACTTGGTGCTTTTTCCGGCAGTGAAAGCCAGACCTCAGTTCAACTGTTCAGGCAGATCTGAAATACCGAACTATCTTCTCGGCAAGGGTAAGAGGCAAGCTGAACCTTTACCAAGTCAAGCCCAAATTTGTATGCGAGACCTGGGTTTCCACAAAGAAAGGTACTGACTGAATTTGCCCTCGCGTTACATCTAAAAGCTCCCAGCCGGGCGTTTGGGTTTGGTGCCGGTGGTCGGTAGCTGTTCCTGCACAAGGCCCAAGGGCCGGGGAGCTGAACGCTGCCCTCCCGGTCCCAGTCGTTCCTCAGGAGAGGACTTCGGTGTAAGGGAGTTGATGTGGTAACGTCCATGCTGCCAGCAAATCATTTTTACTTCTTTTGTGTGGACTGCTACAGGGGGAAAAGCCTCCTATATAGAGACGGCAGCTACCACTTCATTTGCTGGTTTGATGTTGGCTACAGCCCTTCGGTGCTGAAGTCATAACTGGTATTTTTGCAGTGCTCTGCTTGCCTTTGGTGACAGCAGCAGTCCCTGGTAAGATAACTCCACGTTGCGAAAGAGCTTACCCTCTGGGGCAAAAACAGCTCCAAAGAGTTACTCTCGATGCTTGTGGCTGAAACTGGCCTGGCTTGCTTAGTGTATCTCAAAGGATGCTACATTTTTAATGTTGCTTCTGTAACTAAAACAGCCTGTCGGGGACATAAATATCAAATTGCCGTTAGGTTATTTGGTGCTGCTGACAGAGTAATGCCAGACACTGTATGTTCTCTTAAAAACAAGTGGAAGTTTTATAACTGGCCTCAGTAATGGAAATCTGGTTTTCTTGGTAGCTAATATGCCTCAGTGTCTTGCTGCTGACTCTGGATGTCCTTGGATGCGCCTCAGTGTCCCTGCCAGGGCTGAAGGGAAGCCCGGTACTTTCCTGCGTCACAAGGATGATAAAACTTCACAGCTTGTGCTTGCTGAGGCCCTCATGTGGGTGTTGCTCTGGAAGTACACACTGGCGCTGTTTGGCTTGGAGAGCCCTGTGCTCACACCGATACCATCCTTTGCAAATGTCACTTCAGCCAGCTTTGAAACGCCAGGTTCCTGTTCGACAGGCTTTGGGGCTTGGCAGTAATAAAGCAGAGCCTCCCTTCTGCAAGGAGCTTTTTAGAGTTAGGAGATTTGTGTTTCTTCACGTAGAAGCACAACCCTCCCCAATGAAGTGCTAATCGAGTATTTTGCTGCTTGAAAGAACCAGAACTTGTGATTTTTGGTTCAACCAAATTACAGTTATCTTTGACTCATGTTTGCGCAGCATAGGAATTTCTGAACGATGGGCCATCTCTCCTGCGACTCCACGAGCAGCAGCTCATTAACTTGTCAGGCTCCATTGTTGCTGTGTAAACTTCTGTAATGGATTTTCCATGTACCAAGAAAAATCGAGCAAGCTATTTTTGTCTCATTTTCCTTCACAATCACTGTTTGCCCCTCTTCTGTGTATAGGTCACTGTCCTCTTGCGGGGAAGGAGAATAATTTTCACAGTGGAACTCGATGCCATGTTGTAGGACTCTCTGTGATGGTTACTTTGAGTTGGCTTTTCTTAATCTAGACAGCTAGAGACTTTGAGGAGCCTATACGTTTGAGGTGTAGTGACAGCAATTGAGGAAGAAAGGAGATGGTTTTCTGAGATGTTAATTGTTAAAAATACTTGGCTAAAGTGACTAGCAACATCATGTTAGATACCCAGCTGTCTCATAACCCATAATTACTTTTGGCCAAGAAGAAGAGGGCAGAAAGAGGGATGCCCTTTCTAGATTTAAGTTCTGTAAGCCATGCTGCATCTTGGCCGTCTTCTCTCTTTAGCCTGCTTGGCTGCTCACTACTGCTGCACTAACACCCTTCACTTTTTGTGCTGGGGCAGCATCGCTTCAGTGCAAATTTGAGGCTTTCAGAGCGCTTCCAGGCATGGTAAATCCTAGCTTGAGTAATGGTAGCGCGGAGCGGCCTTGATACTCACTTCCATTTCCTCCCTTGGTTAGTGAGAATAAATGTACTCTTCTTAATAGAATATCTGCATAAAGGAAATCTAGACATATTTTCATTTTAGCAGATTTCCCAGGATAGAGGTTTGACATCAGTGTTGCTGGACTTCATAAATCCAGGCTTAAGGCCAAGGCAAGAGCAATGCCAGCGAGGAGCAGAGGCTGGTATCGGGGGGCTGCCTGCCTTCCTCATGCCATCCGAGAAACAAACCTGGGCTCATGACTTGAGCAGTGAAGGGCTCCATGCTGGCAAAACTCTGCTTAGATGGACGCAGCTAGTGTAGTGTAGGCTTGCTGAGCTGTGTAATACAGTACACAGCTTGGGGCTAATGGAGATGTAGGCAATGCTTGTTGTCCTGGGGTCTTAAAGTATTTATTAAGCCATTTTCTGTGATGAAGGCAATGCTTAAGATATTGAACAGCTAACTAATTTTTCGAAGTCAAAACTCAATGTAAGATTGCTGTGTGTAGCTAAATATTTGGTAATAATTCTGGAAGTTAGTGTTGTTGGATTTAACTGTTAGAAAATGAACATGTACTGCAGGCTGAAACTTGCCAGCTACCTCACCCACGTGTATCTTCCATGAGATTGTGTACATGCTAGTGAATCTGTGTCACTCCATGCAGCACACGCATCCTTCAAGGATGCCTTAAAGCTGTCTTTTTAACATGCAGTTTAGGGATTGAGAACTCGGTTAGCTGATGTACAGTTGTGCTGTAGGATAAGGCGTAATGCATCAGGTGCTTCCTGGGAGAGCTTGTCTTCAGGCCTCTTTACCTTTACTCAATTTATGCTCAGGTTGGTTGTGGGGGTTGGTTGGGGCATTTTGCTTTTTTGCTTTGTAAAGGTGTGTGTATATCGCTAGCACTGTTGGTAGACCATATCCTACAAATGTACTAGCGGTGCCACTCCTAAAGGCTGAGTCTCAAGTTTGCTAATAATGAACAATCTTCTGTTCTCCTTTACTTGGAGAAAGTGATTTTGTTACACCATTCAACCTACTGTTGCTTGAAGACAGCTGTGTACTGTACCTGTGCTCTCTCCAGGGTAAAAGTATTTGAAATGGTGGGTGCTACCTGAATCCTGCTTTAAGAGGATGTCAGGAAATGCCTTTGCCTTACCTCAGCTGCATTACAGCCCACAGTCCTTTAGATTGTATAGTGATAAAATTGGGGTTTGGGTTTTATTTGTGTGTGGAAAGCTGACAGTATAATGAGTAGCATCCACAACCTAGCAAGGAGAAATCCTTGCTCTGAAGAGATTTAATTTTGAAGCTAAGCTTAAAGAAAACAGTGTGCTCCTATAACCTTGGTGGCAGCATGGGAAAATGCATCAGAGGAGAGCAAGAAAAATGTGGCTTATGTTTCAGGAGCAGTGCTGCGTAACAGAGCAGTGCTTGGGGGGTGCCACGACTTTGAGCTAAGAACTGCAGTTGCAATTTGACTGGTGATAATTGATCAAATTTTGGCTACCTCTGCTCTATTAAAGACTGGGCCTATCCATCAGGAGTGTTGGGTAGAACTCACTTCTTTCCTTCCTTTAGTTCATTTTGGACCAAAAATGGAGTAGTGACAGGTACTAGCCTATTTAGATATGTGTATATACATTTAGATTTGGGGTGTGTGTTTGTCTTCTTTTAAAGGAATGTTGTCTTTGCCTCAGAGGTCAATGCAGTGCAGCTCCTAATGTGTGTAGTGATTGAAATGCAGAAATGTAACACAATTTGTGTTTTGTCCATAGCAAAAAAACCCAAGCAAACAAAAACCAAACCCAAAGCAACCACCCACCAAAAAAACATGAGGGAGTTTATATCTGCTTCTCTTCGTTAGTAAGAAATGAAGTACCTAGGCTGAACATGGGTGCTCAGCTTTGACCTAAATCTGCTCCTACTGAAATCACTTAAACTTAGAGCAATGCTGAGCTGTATTTTGTTTAATTTTTCACTTCTCTCTGCTTGTTCTGTGTATCTTTGGGTTGAACATCACTGATTAATCCTGCTCCTGACTGGTGTCAGATGAGAGGTTTTATTGTGTTGCACTGCAGAGCACGGGTGACTTAGCAACTTTATCTTTGAGAATTTGTCAGAGGCTGAAATGACAAGCGCGCTCTGGTGTGCAGCACTAAGCGCAACAACGTATGAAATCCATCTTTGAGGTGATTGTCAGCTAATTCTTTCAGAGCCGTACAGCAGACTCTGGTTGAGTTTGCTTTCTTGATTTAAATCTGTGCATTTCCAAAAGCTCATACTAATACTGCCTTTCTCGTTCTACCCTATGGCCAAAGCCTGGCAAGCTCTTGTCTTCTGTTAGACTGGGTTGTCCCTTCCTGTGGTAACAGTTCCCAAAGAAGGTCTCGCAGTGGGCTTTTGAGAGACAGAAAAGATTGCCTGTGTTTATGCTGTCTTGTCAGAAAAATGAGGATTTCCTTCCTGCAGAAACTGGTCCATGCCCTGGACCCTGACCAGGATCTGAACTGCAGTTCTGTCTCCCCCGACCTCCCCTTGGTGGGGTTGCTGCTGAGATTCCTGCAGGTGGGCTGGCCGCCCTGGGACCTCTCTGTCTTGAGGCTGCAATAAAGGGCTACAGCAGGGACTGCTGACTTGCACTTGGCTATTGTATTTCTCGAGTGGCTTTTCTGCTTGGTACCTGGACACAGCAAAGCTCTGTGTGGGGGGGGGAAGTGAGGCCAGTACCTAGGGACCATTCAAGCTCCTTTTACACCTAGCAGCGGCAGCTACCTCCCCGACTTCCAGTTTTTCTCCTGATCAGACTGCAATATTCAGTAGTCTGAGCAATGCTGTTTCCATTTCTTTTTAAATTCAGTAGCCTTTGTTAAAAGTAGTGTTTCTTGAATATTTAAAAATTGGCCTGTTGAGAATTGCTCTTTCAAGAGGGCGTTAATCATGTGAGAGTGCTTGCGTGGCTTTAGGCGTGGAAAGAGGTGGGGTTTTTCGAAACTGCCAAAAGGTTTAGGTACACAATTGTCACTTCATTGTTACTGTTTCTCCTCCATCTCTTCTTCAATTCATGCAGAAATAAATTCCCTCCAGCGGAGGGCTACATTTTTCATTAGATATCGGGGGTTGTACTTTGTGCAACAAGGCTTTCTTTTAAAATTATTTACATCAGTGGTACATTTCATACTGAGAATGTGCTGTCCACAGAAATCCCGAAGTGGTGATCATAGGCATGGTCATGATTGATGAGTTTGTTTCTTCGTTTTTCTTAGTAAGTATTCTGAAAAAGTTTTACTAGGGAGGGCCAGAAATGGCTTGGAAAAAAGTTGGCTGGTGTTATCTTTGAACACTGACCTATTCCCCAAAATCTTGAACTTATTTCATAATTAAACTGTTTTTGATAGAAGCCACACAATGCACAATTTTGTCAATGACTACTGTATTACTTCTCAGGTGAGAAAATGCTGTGACAGTCAAACCTATGTATAGCCAAGGAAATGGTTGGACTAAATCTTGGGTAAAGGGAATTTTTAATTCAGAGTATTAACTATTTCGTAAGTTACTAGCTAAATTATAAAAGGTTTCTTGTGTTGAGAATTACTTTAAGGGTAGCTTGGACATACAGAACAATCTGTGGGCCAGTACTGATACTCTTGAAAATTTGTTTTCCAAGCTAAATATTTTAGGCTCCGTTTCCAGAATAAGCTCTTGCTGTGTTCCTCGCCAAAGGTTGTCATGTGCTTTTGGCAGCAGATCCTTGCAGTGTTTTGAAGTGAATAGTTGCTTTAAAATAAAGTTCGAATACTAATTTGTTCATACTAGTATTCCTTGCTCAGTGATGTCGTTACATATAATTTTTTAGTATATTCTGTATTCGACTCTATTTATGTGAATTGCTGGCTCAAGTTAAAAATCATCCCAAAATTCAGTGTAGCTAATCTGGGGATTTAAGAGTTAAAATTGAAATCTTGCCTTTATGGCATTGTTTGTATTGTATTATTGGCTTTTCTGGCTAAAAGAGGCACTTAGTTGAGGTTAAAAAAAAAGCCCATTAAAATTAAATTTTAACTACTCCATTTGTTTGGTTATCTCCAGAGTTTATCCTTATTTAACCTGTAAAAAGATTGACTTGTAGATATCTCTTCAGATTTACATGACACATTTGCATGGGGGATTGAGTATCTGTTCCTCATGGTTCATCACTGGTCTACTTGGACTTAATTTAAATTGAGGACTTCAGCATGTGATACTAGTATGTGCTGAGCTTTTTCAAGGCACTGGGAATATTTTGGGGCTCCAGCTGGTTCACTTGAGCAGGGCCATTATTTCATCCTTTGCATAGGAAAGAAGCAGCAGCATGCCCTTGGGCATGTGTTAAACCTGAGATTGTTGATAAATTAAAATCTGAGCTTTGATGGTTTCATCCCGTGCTTTAGGGAAGTCCCCGTCTGTGGAGCACAGCAGCTAGGTGGTTATTTTGGGGGGCGACCCCACAAGGAGGTTTAGGTGCGTTATGTCATCTTGATTTCACAAATTCTGATGCAGCATAAAGAAGCCAAAAGACTATTTTCCCCGTTGTTGTTGAAAACTGTTGTCAGGCGTGTCAGAGATGACAGAAGTTGTTTGAACTAAAGATAATGACACATCAAAGTGTATAAAAGACGGCAAACATTGCCATCCCGACCTCGTTTTGGCTGCGTTGCTGCATATTAGTATTACACCTGGTTTGTGCCAGCTATTGAGTGTGTCCCTGCATGTCAGTATTGTCGGTCTCTGATGCTGTTAACGTCTGGGTAATACTTACTGTGATATTCTCACTTCTAATTCAGAGTGTACTGATCATTCGCTAATTATTTATATAGTCCTTGGTTTTGATGTTGCAAGATAAAAAGGCTGTGTTTTTCTATCATCTTTGGTATTCAAAGGCAAATAATGCGCTGAGGCTGCTGATTATTTGAAATGATTAAAAGCTAAAATAAAGAAGTTCCTTTGTACTTTGGTCAGTGCTGACGTAACTGTTTCCAGTAGTCTAGAAAATCTTACATGTAGTTCATTGATGGCTTGTTTAGGCTAAGATGTGGTGGTGTAGGTGCAATGATCATCTACCAAAGATGTGAGAATGTGCTCACGAAGGATTTGTTACGACATGTACCATGTCTTATCCTTTGAGGTTTAAATATAACAGGATATATTAAACAAGCATGAGCATGAGACCTGGAGTATGTACTCGTTGTTCTTAAGTTTCTTAACGTTTATATTAATGGTATGTGAAGCAAGAAGTGTGTGGGTGGAGAGAAGGAAGGGAAGAGAGGCTCACCTGTGCAGTAACTCTCCCGGTAGCTGTGTACTGAAGCACCGATGTAGCGGGAGGAGGGGAGGAAGGAGGCCAATATTCAACAGTACAAGTTCTTGGAGGTGCATCTGGACAAAAGATGATTCATTTGTCAAAGGGACTAAGCTTAAATATTCATCATTATTTAAAAATGAAATGGGGAGTGAAAATAGACTTCATAGGCAGGGTGCACAAATGAAACTCAGAGTTGCTGCAGGATACTTCTGTGATGCTCAAACTCCTGTGAGGAGTCAGCGCTGATGTCGTAACATACCTTCCCTTGCCTCAATAAGCTGCGATGGGATGGGAGAAGGTGTGTCAGGCTGCTGCCTTGAATTCATGTCTAGGGATCCAGTGGTCCCTCAGTTTACCTTCTTGTTTTTGGGGTTTTTTTGGGGGGGGCAGGGGGGTTGTTGGTTGTTTGGTTTTGTGTGCTGTTTTGTTTTAGCGAGCCACCTACAGCATTGATAATTAGCTTGCATCTCCTACTCTTGAACCCTATAACAAGAATCAACGGATTATTTTTACTCCTATGCGCCTCTTTCTAGCAACGTTGAATGATAGTGCAAGAGAAGAAAACAATCCGTATGTGCCAGGCCATTTCCGTTTTACTGCTGGAAGAAGACACCAAAGGGAAATTCAAGCTGAAGTGTATCAACACTCCAGGGACATGAGACTGACTGATGAGCTGGCTTTCACTGCTGTACTCCGTCCACATCCTGCTAATAGAGTATGTTGGAGCAGGAAGTCTTCATGAATACAGAAGCCAACCCTTTACTCCCTTTATTTTTAGACTTTGTTTCCCCTGTGGTAAAATAGTTTGGATCTTGGGGGAGCTATGCCTAAGGCTGGGCAGAAATGTGACTTAATAGCGAACGCTACCTGGTGTGCAATTATTCAGGAGATGAGGGGGGAGACTTATTTCTCTTTCCCTGTAGCTAGAGGTTGCTGAGATTGATTGTTGGTGTAGTGTAATTCCAGCGCGTGGAGGCCTGACATCCTGTTTGCTTCTGCAAATGGATGAAGATAGTGAATTAATGCAGCAATATTTTTCTTTTCATTTTGGGGGTTGGAAAGAGTGGGGAAAAACAGTCTAAATCTGGCATCTAAATTTAGATGTTTGAATTAGCAATGCAGGAAACATAGTAGTGAGCGTAGCAAGCAGCTCAGTTCCTCCGGAGCAATGCTGGCAGCATAGACAACTCGTGGGCACTTAACTCATTCAGGCATCTAAGCTGTGCAGAGCGGGCATCTCTTAACACCTGTTGTGGAAAATGGGGGGGGGATATGCTTCCTCTGGGTATCCTTACACCAACGCGTAACTGCCATTTTAATACAACTTATGTCTCAGAGTTCCCACTGAAGTGGTCTTCGCAATGGCTTTTCTGCTTGTGCTCCTTTTTTTGTTGGAATATTTGCATATAGTGTTTTCTCCTTCCACAGCTGTTCTGTGTTTGGTTTCCTAAGTGGTAAGAAATGTGGTATGTTGAAATCAAAGCTGAGCCCGATAGTCTATTGTAGAAATATAATTGTAAGGGAAAATTCAAGCAGTTACTGTATTACAGCAAAGACACGTGGGTGGATGGTCTTGGTAGAATTCAGTTCTTGCATTTAGGTCTCTTATGGTGCAAGAAGAAATTTTTATTACATGTAATAATTAGCTTTTGAAATAAAGGGGTTTATGTTCTACTTTAATCACTCTGCCTCAATAGCAGGGAAGAAAAAATCATTGTTGTATAAGAGTCCCAACTCGGTTCTCAGTGTTTTCTAGAATGACACTTTAATTGAATTTTATATTTATGGGACTGATACTTAAAATTTGTCATTCTCATGGGTTCTTACCTGTTCCCCCACTGTATATTAATCAGTTGTATTTTTAAAGAGCGTAAGCTTCTGTTCTGCTTGTCTTACCAAACAAAAATTCAGTAAACAATTTTTTGTGAGGAGGATTATTACTTCTGTTGGTCACTTTTAATGTGCAACTCTGATATTCAGCTACACTTCTCTTGTTAACACGAACCATTATATAGTTGCTTCATATCTAGTACGTGAATAGCTTGTAAATAAATAACAAAAGTAGGTTTAAATTTCAGGCCTATTCTTAGCAAAACTAATGGATGGTAATCAGTGTAATGGCTGATGATAGATTGTACTGTGCCAGCAGGGGAACTTGCGCCCAGAAAAAGTAACACGGGATCAGGAATGGCTAGAGACTGGTTGGTGAATGTGTTCTTCTCCAGATGCTTTCTTAATTCCTTCAATTAACTTGATTAAGCAGCTTAGCTTAAAAAAAAGAGAATTTGTGACTTGGAAGTTCTCCCATGTAGTATTTTCCCATTGCCTTAGGAATTAATTCCTTTAATACTGTCTGTGTAAAGCTGGCAGCCTTGGTTGCTCCTGTGTATTGCACAGGCACGAGATGGTGTATGCTTAGTATGAGGGGCACACGCAGAGGTGGGTTTTTTTTTCTCTCTGCAATTGGATCTAGGCAGAAGTAATAAATCATAGTGATTTCTGCACAGTGCAATTGAATGGAGATGGACTACCTTATTTTTTATTAGTATTGAAAGTTCCCCTCTGCTTAGATAACTATGAATCCTTCCCCAGCCGAGAAGAGCATGTCCTTTTTCCCCTTTTTCCCCTTTGCCTTCTGCTCTACCTCACAGCTGTGTTTCATAGTGCAAGGTTAGCTCCAAATGCCATCCTCTGATAGCTGAGCTAGGTAGCTGGTATATTTGTGGTAGAGCCTGGCCAAGGCAGTTGCTGAGATTTTATAGAACACTGTGTGCCGTGTTCCAGGTACAGCATTTGAAGGTACGTTTTCTCATTGCCCTTGGGTGTCTGTGTTGGCTGCAGCTGTGGCACAGTTCACCAAATATTTTTCCTCCTACGCTCACTGGACAAGTGGCTGCTCTTGTATTCTTCTGACCACCATTTTAAGGCAGTGGTTCCCAAGCAGGGTCCACTTTGGAATATAATTAAACTTACTAATTGTACCACCAGTGTCCTTGTAACCAGGTAACCTGGTCCATCCTCTTTCCTACCCAAAGGCTTTATCTTCACAGTGTTGGATAGGGCATAGGGATAGGGAAGTTAGATGGTAGCACAGGGCTCCTGTCATCTCTCGCTGCTTTCCTTGAGGATGTTTTCTCTCTTTCCAGTAAGAATGGTGGTTATGTTA
Organism: Grus americana; assembly: GCF_028858705.1. Taxonomy (NCBI): domain Eukaryota; kingdom Metazoa; phylum Chordata; class Aves; order Gruiformes; family Gruidae; genus Grus; species Grus americana. The sequence goes on along the minus strand of NC_072860.1, from coordinate 7,459,917 downwards.
TAGTGTCCTCTATTTTTCACGGCACAGAAAAGCGGCCTGAGATGAAACCTGATGGTACCAGAGAACTCGCCCATTAGTAATTACTGCAGTGCAAACCTAGGGTTGACTTGGGTATTGTGGTAGCCTGGAACTCTGTGTGGCTCACCTTCCGTTTGTTTTGGCCCAACAAATTGTTGATTTCCAAATTGTAGGTCTTTCTGTCTGGTTCTGGCTTGCCCTCCCAGCAGGATTATGCCCTCAGTTCCACTGGTACATGGCCACAGATTATTTTGTACAGTTTTCTAAATAAATACAAGTATTTTTTCAGTATTAGGAGTAGCAGTGTCTCACATAAGTTGTCTTTAAATCCATGCAATAGCTTTGGAAATGGGGGTCTGTGTTTATAACTGTTTGGTTTTTGGGGATTTTTTTCTCACAAGAATTTCCAAGAAGACCCTGACACTACCTTTTCTCCTCCCCTTGATTATACTGCGCTAATCAAAATCATGATATAAATGTTTTGGTAATTACTGGTGAGTTTGTAGGTTGGAGTAGAACCAGGCACCTGCTGCCTCATGAGAGGTGATGGTTGAGTGTGCCTGTGTCATCTTTCTTTCAGGCAATGCCGGGGGGCTGAACCAGCCCCAAGAACCTTTGCTGTGGAGTTGGAGGTAAATGTCTTAAAAAGATACTAAAATATGAGAAGAATGCCTGCGTATTTTTTGGTGGTCTTACATATGCATTGGTTTCTCACCCTTTCTCAATGTTGATTGATGGGAACACTAAATGAGTTCTGTTGGTTCTGGAGGTGTATGAGATGAATTCCTTCCCCTTCTTTTTCCTCTAATTTTGGAGAAGATTTACTTTTATGTCCATTACAAAATAGACATTTACAGGCCTTAATTTTATCTCAGTGGTGAGCTCATCTGCATCATAGAATCTAAATTTAGTTAGGTGAATCCCACCTGTGGGATCTGGTTAATATTTGCAGCTTATTTTTACAATCTGTAAACAAGTGGTCTTTCAGGAATTGGAGTGGGCCAGTGCTGGTGGAGAAAACAGGAGCAGCATCCCCTAGCGATTAGTTGTGATGATGAAGCCTGTGGAGTGAGGTCCGAAAGACTTGCATGGAAAAGAGCTCTGAAGGTTGAGGGAGAGTCAAAGCCTTAATTCTTAAGAAAAAACCCAACAGGGACACACAAATAAAGTGTGTCCCTCTATTATGCAATGAGGTGAGTTTGGTGTATTATCTTGCATCTCAGTGACTAATGAAAGCTAGTTAGCTTTTATAAACCAGTCTTGCCTAATTGTAATTATTTTGGGGATGTTTCAGCTTTTTCTGAATAGTTGAGTCCTAATATGAGAGCAGATGTAAGGCCATCAGGAAGGCTGCATGATTAAGCAAGCCACATGAGGCTTCCCACTATTAAAGAAGCTGACAATGGGATGTGTAGGACAAGGAGTAGAAAGGAGAGGGAGACTGGAAAGACTGGGATTGTAACAGAAAGCCCTTTGCCATAAATCTGTGATGAAGATGATATGCAGGGGGATTGAAAATACCTGGTTTTCATCCCTTCCCTCACTGGAGGGGGCGAGGAATCGCTGTTCATGAGAGAGATTCTTCAGATAGGTAGAAGGATTTGTGAACTTCTGGATTGTAACACTCCATTTAATGCATAAATTACTTTCTTCACACTTGGCTCTGTTTTTTATCTGTCTTTACCGTAAACTTACAAACTTAATGATAAATATAAAAATGAACAACTGCTCTTGATGCCATGATTCTAGCAGCAATTTCTGTGTCTGTACAACACTTCTGGGAAAAGTATAGGTCTGTTTGTCTTTTGAAAGACTGGTTGAAACTTTAAACCCCGCAGATACTCTTTTTTTTTTTTCTTTACCTGGTGGCCTAAAGGGCTTGTTTTCCTCTACTGAAGCAATTTGTAGTGTTTGTGCACTCAACATTGTGGTGTGGTTTGTATGTGACTTCCAAGTCTTTTGCAATAGTAAGCCATAGCTCACCCGATAAATGCAAATTCACATTTATACTCATGTGAATACCTTGGTTAGATGTCAAGTTATTCTGGAAGGACGTTTGTATTAACTCAGTTCTATCCTGCCCGTGCTGTTCTTGAGGATGTGGTAAACAAAACCCCAGTCTAGCTCTGATAAAGTTGAAAAAAAGAATCATTTTCTCACTATTTGTTTGGCAATGTGGGCCATATGTAGTGTGTTATAGTTTTATAACTCAATGGGAGAATTATTTTTTTTCCCCTGGAGGTAGTCCTGTACTTTTAAAGACATTTCTAAATGTTACTTTTATTCTTTACTATGCTGGAAATCAAGGTGGTCTGTATATCCCAGTGCAGTCTAGGGTTTCACTTGTTTTTCCAGAATGAAAAACTCTGAACAAGTTTGGGTGTTTTACATTATACCTGTTGATGGAGCTCAGCTTGTATTTACTGATGTGCCTTCTCTTCGTGTGTAGTCCTGCTGATCCAAATTTAGACTGAGCATATTTTTCTGCAGGGCAAAGCAGGGGCCTGCCTGAGTTATTGGAGAACTGGTGTCTAGCAAATTTAGAGAGTGTCTTGAAGATTCTTTGCAATAATATCAAATATGTTCTTTTTGTGCAAAGATTAACTGGAACGTGCTCATTTTTATATAGCTTTCACAAGACTTCCAGAATGTGATGCTGGTTATTTTATTTCAGTGATGGTACACCTAGAGATTGCTGGGAATAAAAATATATTAGTACTCAAAACTTGCATCCTTGTACAATTTTCTTCCAAATAATTTTCAACTTTTTTCCCCTCTCTTCTCGCAATGCATTAAAGAATGAAATGTGATTAGTAATTAATTGTTACAAATAAAATGCTGCTTGAAAGAAAATTCTCTGTGGAAGACTGCTTAGCAGTGGGAGCTTCAGCGTGAAGTTATTTTGAGAAATACAGACCTCGTGGTTGAGCTTACAGATCATAGTCTGCGTTGAGACTCCTGTAGGTAGGCACAAAGCTGATTTATTTTTATCCATACCTCTATTAGGAAGTCTAGGGTGGGCTTTTAAAGTACTTTCCTGTGGTCAAAAATACCTGGAATTGTTGGCATTTGTAACATGAAATTCTTCTAGGATGTACACGGTTAGGTCAGTAGTAGAGAGATGTAAATGCTACTCAGAGTAGCAACTTCTTTCAGCATGTCTTTTCCTAGTTGGAGGCCTTCTCTGATTTTTAACACTGGAAACAGTCTGGGATACTTTTTCTGTGTAGAACACTTTGTAAAGGCAGCCTTTCCACTTAATCTGGCTATAGGACGATGAAAGATCAAGAAGGAAAATAACATTCCACGCGGCCTTCACCACTGTGAGACCCATGTTGGGTTCTCACCAAGGTGTCCCTTGTGTCTTCAGAGGAGTCACAGACTCTTGATGTGGGGAGGTAACCTGCTGTAAATCCTTAACTCCTTAAATCCCCGTGGCCTTTCCCAGCCTCTCCTGCATGACCAAGTGCCTTCTTTCCTAAATTAATAGCAAACACAAAGGAAAATACCACTGTGTAAAATGGGAAAGATTTTATGTGCATAAGGAAAAACAATTTTGTTGCTTGAACCTCAGGCAGTTTGTTTCTATCATATTACTTTCTCCGTCATCCTCATTTGTCTGTGCAATTGTTCTCTACTAACAGATGGGCTTTAGCAGGGGCGTGTGTTTAAGACAGATGAAATTCATTGCTGTTGCTTAAAAAAAAGTGTTGACTTTTTTTTTTGAGAAAACACTTAACGGGAAGTTGGTTTGTCTTTTTGTTAGTGCTCAAAAGCTATATGTAACTTCATTTGTCATCTTATTTGGGAAATACACAATCATCCTCATAGTCTGAGTTTGTGATGATGCTTCCTGAAGTTATATAAAGTTAACTTTTGTTCTTTAAAAGAAGTCACTTTAGAAACTGCAGGACTAATGAAGCATTGCTTCCTGGATTTGTCTTGTGGCTGACTTAACTCAAAATCTTTAGGACACTTTGCGTGCAGTTACAGCTTTGAAGTGAGCTCATTCTCTTCTGGGTTCCTTGGCAAATGTGAACTCTTGCAGCCCAGCCTGGTCTTCCATGGGGTCACTTCCAAGATGTCTGTCCTCTCCCCAGCTGCCCCTCCTGTAGGAAGAGAGTTATCTTTGAGCCTGCTGCTGTGGTGTCAGATTTGGCTGATGGTGGCTATTGACTGAAATAGTTACGGGGGAAGGGTTAGGAGGGATGCAGATGGTGTGATTGTGTAAGCCTAGTTTCCTATTAAACAAAAGAATACGCTTTTGTTCAGGATCAAACTTGTTCTTGTGTATTCATCTTCTTACATGTTTGTGCAAATACAATGGCTGGGTTCCCTCCAGCCCTGCCCTCCCCCTCTCCCAGCGCAATCCTGAGCAGAGGGAACAGTCCTGAGCCCTGTGTGCTTCTGTGGCTCCCCTACGACAGATCACCCATGGTTTGTCTGAGACAGCCTTTTTGGGCATCATCTTCTGAATCTGTTCTGTTTTCTGCAGAGAGGACATTATCTTCAACTCTTGCCTGTTGTGTTTGGCCAGAGGCACAATATGTTGTTGTCACTGGAGTTTGGCAGCACTGTTGGAAGTATTAAAGTCATCCAGGTCAGATCAGGAACTGCCCGTAATGGATTGCTTCAGCTGTAGCATCTGATGGGTTTGCTTCTGGCCCACAAATGGTGAGAGCATCTGACAGGGATTATTTGTGTGCTGCCACTTCAATTCAACCAAGAATTAAAAAAAGTAAGGCTTAAAAGCAAAAGAAGACAAAAGTATCTCAGCCGTTCCAAGACCATTGCGAATTTTAAGCTGTCAGTGACTGTCCTTTTGTAGACAAAATGTAGAGAGGCTAAGCGCTCGACTCATCCACCGACTGGAAAACATATAGACAGGCGCTGTGAGAGTGGAGCCATCTCTTGTAGAGTCTGGTGAGTCTGCAGCAGCCTTGTGATTAAAAAAGAAGAGCTGCTGTTAGCGGGTGTTCCTCCTTGCCCCCATCCTCATCATAATACTGCCCCTAGAAAAGCAGTTGTCAGCCTAGGTTCCATCATGATTTGCGAAGACTCACCATGCTTAGAATACATTGATATGTGTAATACTATGACTGAACTTGGAGCTAATGGGCCAAATTTTCACCAGAGCATGTTATTACAGTTTCTGCAGTTGCGATAAAGTTCTGGTGAACAATTGTGTTAAGATAGAGGAGCTCTTGTCTGTATGATTGTCACTTTCTACCATCTTTGGACCTCCACTCAGGGATCATCTCTGGCACGTCCCCTGGGATTTGCTGCTGGCTAGAGTATGGAATGATGCTTTCCAGGAGGCTTTTTCTCCTCTATGACTTTATAACTTTTCTTTCATTTTGAAGGCCAACTGGCTCCACTGTACATTACAACAAAAGAAAGGTAGTGGGAAGGTATTCAGTCATCATTTAATGAACTGGTTTTGAAATTGAAGCTGTAGGGGTATTGATCCTCTACAAAGCTGTAGAGGTAAGAGTAAAATAAATTGTGTGAAAAGTGTTAGGGTGGTGAAAAGTAGTAGTGACTGGAGAGAAATTGCAATATTAAAACTTAATTATTCTTTGGGCATTAAATCTCATGTGGTGTGACACCTATTGGTATTACTTACTTGAAGCACAGCTGAGTAGAAATGTAAAATGGCAAATGATCCAGTAAAATGCAAAGCAGAGCTGAAATCATAGTTCTCAATTTAGCGTTAAACCTTTGTCATGTCTTCATTTGCTCTTTTAATATAACCCTGACACTTGGATATTCAAAACGGCTGCGCCAGGCATTCAGGAAAGACAGGAGGGTATTTACTGTAACAGAGGGGTGGCTGAAGGAGGAAGGATGCATCATTTCGTGCCAGAAGGGTGAGGAAGATGTAAGCAGAAGCTCATGACTGTACTGAACTTAGACCTGACGTTCAGCTGTGCCCCTTAGGCACAGCTCCACAATTTGCTCCACAATTTAGGCTGCTGCTTAAATGGATGATTCTGCCTTTCAACTTTTAATTTTTTTCTCTCCAGTTCCTTACACCAGAGCAAGTGTTTACGTGACTGTCTGATGTGCCAGATCAGAGGGCTTATCCACCTGGAAATAACCTGGCAAAATAAGGTGCTAGATTTTACTCACTTTAGTTTTCCACAGCAGACCCATCTCGAGGCCGTTTGAGTGCAGGTGGCTGCAAGACAAAAGGGAAGAATGAATAGGAAGGGGTGGTAGAAGGGATGTAGCAGCTTGAACATATGTAAGCTTATGGTAATTGCGGAATCACGTGGGTATTCCTGTTAAATACCCTGAAAAGAAAGTAAATGTTTCCTTTCAGTAACTTTAGAACTGGAATGTTGCTGTTTTAAAAAGTACTTGCATGGTAGAAAAAGCCGTTTTTATTGTAGTATGTTACTGTATTTGTTTTTCAAATTACATTGCTGTATTCTAACTGAGAAGTCATTATGCAAAAAACCTGTTTACGAAACAGAAGTGGGTTTTTGTCATCTTTCATGTTTCTTCAGAATATGTGTTTGCATTTAAAATCAACTTTCAGTACCAGAGAAGCAAATTCCAGAAACACATGCAGAGAGATGGAAGGCATAAAAACAACTCAAAACCTCAAATGAGCTCAGTTCCAAAGTACAGTAGATGGAAGTATTTAAAAATATACATTCCGCTGTATTCTTAGCTACTCAAGATTCCTTCTGAATACTTCATCATATGACTAAACTGCTTCTAACTCTGGTGGTACAGATGGTGTGGTATTTCAGATTATTCTAATTCCAAGCAGCTAAATGCACAGCCTATTTTAATAACAACCTTATCTTGAATTTTGAAACAATTACATTTTTGTAACATTAGAAAACAAGTTACCCTTTATGGAGGAATGTCCTTGGGATTTTCAGGATTTGCATTCCTTTTGGGAATTGAAGAAGTCATGACTTACTGCTGCATTGTTCATCCCACATGTTAAATGTCACTTGCGAAGTGTGCATGCAGCATAAAATTTTATCTGTAGTACAGGATAATTTAGAGTATCCAAGCATTTTTGGCTGGTTGTGTTGTTACTGTATATTCCCAGTTTGACAAGGAAAGCCAACATTGTTCAAAATGGGCAATAAATCAACAATGTTGGATACCAGGATCTACAGCTGAATCCAAGCTGGCCAATCTTTTTGGGATGCCAAAAATGTGCTTAGTTCATTGTCACCCTCAAAACAGTGTTGTCATGGTTATGTAGCTGTTTGCACACTGGGAACATAGTTGATGGATGCTGGGCCTCGTGCCTCTTTGTTGTCTGGGTGGAGGTTAAAGTCCTTGCTCTTGAACTTATAAACCCTTCTTCATCAACTTGCCCAGCACAGCAGAGCTGATATTTTTCTTCTTCCTCTTCTTCCTGCAGAGATATTAGGACCAGGGTACGATTGTGAGTACCTGCAGAAAGGAAAAAACCCAACAAGGGTCAATAGTAGAAAGAGTGGGAGCTACTGTGTAGAAGTTTGAAATGCTGGTAGATGGAGGGAACACCTGCCCTGCTTTGTCTGATAGACAGTTTCACCACTCACATCATTAGTGGGTGCTCACCAGCTTCTCGCTGCTTTTTGGTGTCAATTTAGCAGAATTAACCTAAGTATTAGCACATTCTTACTGTAGTTTTGAACTGCGTTTACATGGTGTAATTTCTCATGCGTATTTCAAAGATTTCTGCACGTCTAGTTCGTGATAATCCAGAGGGAAACATAACTATGAATGCTGAAAGCTGACTTTGCAGAAAGCATGTTTCTTTTATCAACAGTTGTGTTCTACTCATGCCAATATACTGAGTTGTTAAAAAATGCAACCTATTTAATTACAGCAAAGTGGTGTCCCAGCAAGCCTTTCTCTGGTAAGTATAACTTGTGTTTTTGTTGTGAATAATTTCCCTAAATATTTTGGCAGTCTGCATGAGGACACTGCTAAGCGACGTTGACACACTTTTCCTGTTTGGAGTTGGCTTGGTCTTGTACAGTACATTTAATCTAATCATCATATCCTGACAAAGCGTGGCCTGAGTGTGAAACTGAGAGACAGAAATAATTTAGGTTCCAAAAACTAACAGTGTTCTCATCCAGAGATTTCCAGTTGCTACAGGAGTGTACTTATATATGGTTCTTCTCTTCCCACAAAAACAGTACTTTCTTTTCCATGAAATACCTTTTATCACAGGGAAAACTGATGAAACTTAGCATTTCAGTTGTAGTCACTAAACAGGTAAAATGGAGAGGTCACACATAGTAAGCCAGATTGAAATGTTTTCTTATTTCCGAACTCCTGAGATGGTTTGAAATTACTGGAAGAGCAGAGTTTGGGAAAAAGTTCAAAGGAAAACTGTACAGTGAAAATGCGTGTTCCTTTAATTTCAGAATACTTCTCTAGTGGGAAGATACTACTTAGAGAAACTTAGAGTTCCTTGCATATATAAGATTACAAAAGTCACAGGAGTTGAATGATGATGCTGTGTGTTTGCAAGTTTTTATTATGTAAGGAGATGGTGAGAAGGTTTTACAACCAAATATTTCTGTAAATGGCTTGAATAGTACATAATCTGAAAGGAACAATCTTCCGTCCTTTCAGGTCGACCCACAGCTTTTACTAATCCTGTTTGGTGTAGCCATCCAGTCCTGCAGACAGGAAGCCAGTTTGGAGTATCTTTGCCAGATGAATTGGTCGTCATTCCGCTTCTCCTTGTGAGCGTTGTGCTCAGCTTTGCCTGCGACCGCCGGCATGCGATAGTTGCGTAGCTCCATGGGGAGAAACTGCCAGGAGATCCTGAGAGGAACGGTGTGAGTGTGATGTTTCCGGGGCTTCGCCGTTGGCAGTAGGATATCACCTGTGGAAGTAGGGAGGGGATGTTTGTCAGTGGAGACGGGCTGTCCCTGGTAAGCCGTGCTGCTCCAGCAGCAGCTTCTGGCGGGGTGAAGGAGGCGGGGATGCCTCTGCCGCTGTTCCCTGCCTCACTGCAAGTCTCCACCATCTGCTTGGTGCAAGTGGCCAGGATGCAGGCAAGAAAAGGGAATAGATGGCCTTGGCTCTGAGACAGGTTGCTCCTGCAAGCAACCAGCAGGACTGTTGTGAGCTGCCAGGAGGACTTTCTGCATGAGTCGCTCCTTGTAGAGCTGACATTAATGTTGCATGGGTTGTGAGCAGGAGGCATGCGTTGCAACCCCTCACTGCCTCCTCATATAAAGTTTTTATGTCAGCTACTATTAATGACCAGCAATCAGAGCTGTTAGATCACAGCCAGCACGGGGTTACACCTTTATTGCTGTACTGCTACAAATGATTAAGTGTTGACTTTTTTTTTCCACGTTTACTTGTTCAAGTCCACCGATACTTGAATGAGATCGGTGTGGCTGTAGTTGGCCTTCTAACAGAAGCTGGGACCAATTACCAGCTACACAGAAGTAGGATGCAAGAGAGTGTAATATGTTACAGTGGGTGGCAGAAAGTATTTGATGAAAGGTGGCTTTGGAGCTGCATCGCTGCTTAGGAACTGCAGCATCTTGAATGCATCAGTAAACTGTAAGATTTTCGTGCTATTGTTCAGTCCTATGTCCATATAAAGCTATCTGGCAAACTGTTACATTATTTAATTAAATAATCTGGTAATGTCTGTTTATGAAGAAGGGTCTAATATTGTAAGATACGGTTTCAAACCAAAGTGCGTACTAAGCACATCCCAGAGTAAAGGCACAGTAGTTGTACACGTATCAAGGTTCTTATACTGATACTGATGCGGTTCACTCCTCCAAATTACTGATCTATGTATTAGCAGCTTGTTTGTGTTACAGTTTGGGGCACATTAGGAAGAATGTTTGTCTGTGGCTTGCCAAGTGAGTCACTTTGGTGTTTATAACCTCTTGGTGATTTGCCAGGTAAACCTCTGTGCCAAGTTCAGTTTTGTGTGTGATCAGGAAGCGATACAGGAGGATGCACTGAGGACTTCCCCGGCCGTCTCCCCTGCACACCCTGACAGGAACGCGGCAATTGTCTTGTGCTCTAAAGAGGAAATTTTCAAAGGCATGTAGAGCTAAATCTCATGCAGAAATTGCTAGGTTTCCCATCTGATATTTTTTCCCCTTTTCATATCCTTTCCAGCTCAAATAATCAAGTACTTTTTTTTTTTTTAAAGGAATTACCCAATCCCTGAGCATGTGTCCTCCTAGGAAAGCTTAGTTACTTACCTGATGACATTTACTCCCTGTTGCTTCCCTGTGTGTATATTAGCATCAGTATTTCATTTCCCCTGGAATTAGTAGTGTGGAATCAGGTATTGAACGTGCTTTGGTGGGCAAAATTTACCATCACACCTTTGAAACAACCTGTGAGTGCTTCTGCGATAGTGGAAATGGCAAGTGTCAAGTTAAATGTAATTACTGTTTAAACTTTCAGATTCTTTTTATGTGGTTTGGAAAGAAGTAAAGGGTTTGTTCAAGCTGATTTCACGTGGGGTAATTTTCAAGTTGTGGTACTGTTTCAGTGAGAAGAAGGTCCTGTGAATCGTTCTGGATCCTCCTGCAAGTGTGATACGAGGGGCTTATGTTTAATTTTGATTAAGGATTAAAATTGGGTGCAAAAGAGGTGGTTGTTTTATGCTCAGATGTGCACATATACCCATGTGGGACCAGCCACCAGAAAATAATATTTTTATATAGTAACTTAACTGTCACATGGATTTGAAAATAATATCTTTACTTTTTTTTTTGAAAGAAAACTTTCACATAGCACAGGTGTCATTTCATTTCTGTATGTAATACATGCAGAAAACCCTCTACAGGGTATTGGCTGTTGTAAATAATATAAGGACTTAATTCACTTCTAAAACATGGTTGAACAGTAAATTTTACAGGTGGTGTTTTCCTAGATGACTTTTTTATTTCCTTTAGTTGTGAGTGCATGTTTCTGACTCGTCTTCTTTCAGAAATGATCTTTGCAATGGGACAGTATTTCTGGGGTAGAAGTTCTTTAAGAACAACATCATGGACTTGTGACTTACCAAGTAAAGCCTTGCAAGACGTTTTTGCGAGACATCTCTGCCCCTGCCTGCTGTTTGGTGCTTTATGAAAACCAGCTGTCACCTTGGCTCCTCAGGCTTTGGAGTCTGATTTTTTGCTTCTTCTTGAAACACTTCATCACTCTGTCAGTAAATAAACAGAGTGGGTCTCCTCAGCTGTGTTTGAGCATTCCCAGACTTGGCACTTATTTTGCTAGATGACAGATGTATGTCTGCTGGTGTAGATACTTTATTTGATCCCATGTCAATCATCTACTTGAGTCTATAGGACTCTGTCTTCATTTTTATCCCTTCAGTACTTTTAGAAGTTCTTGGCTTCCCTTTGCACTCTACCTGAGCTCTAAAAGGTGAATGAATCTAACTTCGCCAGAATGCAAAATATCTTTGCTGGGTGTTTTTGACCACTTTCAGCTACGTTAACGTGTTTGTCTGTGGAAGCACAGAGAATACATTTCAAAATTGCGTATTCCCCTTCATGTGTCTTACTGAGTTCCGCTTCTTTGCATCAGCCGAATACTGCAGTATAGAAAATGTAGATTAGCCTGCTGTCCCGTAGCATGAAAAAATACCCGGTTGGCGTAGCTTCCAATAGAGAAGTGTCTGCTGAAGAACTGAAATTGCCATTCTCCTATTTGTCCTTCCTCTTCCCTCATTACGTCTCTTGTTTTAGCGCCCTTATAAAAAAACCTAAAGCTTCATGAATTTTTTGTTTTTTTTCTTTCATCTAAGGACAGGGTATGTTAAAAGTAAGCGTTTAAAATTTACAGACATTTGCTGTTGGCTGCGTTTGTTTTAATAACGGCACAGAAGCTGAAGCTCTGTGTCACCAGGGCCCGGAGAAGAGAACAGCTAGAAACGAAAGGAGATTCTGACATAGTGCCTATTTCTAAAACTATGAAACAAAAGCGCAAGTGAAAGTGAAGCTGCCGCTGCACGTAAAGTTTATCGCTGTTGCTGGGGAATAGCGTGCGCCTTCTTCAGGTCCGCTGTGAACTTGGCCAGACAAAATGGGTGGAAGGGCAGAAGGTGGGGAATGTCTGCATCCTATTATGAATTGGAGGAAATGACTGTCTGCACTCTGTGCGCTGGTGGGCTCGGAGTATCCTGCTGGCAGGCTGGTTAGTGCTGTAGGGGACTGAGCAAAAAGGGGTGAATTGTCAGCTTTGGTGTTTGAAATAACTACTGGGGATGAGAAGTTGTTTTTTAAAAATATGCTGTGGGTTTTCTGTTGGCTTTCTTAAACTAACTGGAAACTTTCTGCTTTCTTTCAGGAGCGTTTTTCCTCTGAAAACATTGCTGCTAAAAAGCTCCAAACGGGAGAAGTAAATCCAGTCAGCTTGTCAGGTCACTGGCTCAGTGTAAAAGTGCTTTCATGAGGTAACGGTGGGCCAAAGTCAACTTTTCTTTCTCCTTTGTAAATCTGCAGCCAAGCAATGGGCCAGAAAATCTCAGGGAGCATAAAGTCTGTGGATGTGAGGGAGCCCCCTTATAGACCCGTTAAACGAGAGCTGAGAGGCCCGGATTTTTGCAAGCCAGCGCGACTGGACATGCTGTTGGATATGCCCCCTGCCAAGCTGGAGGTCCAGTATAAACACGCTTGGAACAATGAAGATCGCTCCTTAAATATATTTGTAAAGGAAGACGATAAACTGACTTTTCATAGACACCCAGTTGCCCAAAGCACAGATTGCATCCGGGGCAAAGTCGGCTACACGAGAGGCCTGCATGTCTGGCAAATCCACTGGCCCACGAGGCAACGGGGAACTCACGCTGTGGTGGGTGTCTCCACAGCCGAAGCCCCGCTGCACTCGGTGGGATACACGTCGTTGGTTGGTAGCAACAGTGAATCGTGGGGCTGGGATCTGGGACGCAACAAACTCTACCACAATTGTAAAAACCAGCCTGGAGTCACGTATCCTGTCTTTTTGGAACCGGATGAGTCTTTTGTACTCCCAGACTCCTTACTGGTGGTTTTGGATATGGATGAAGGGACGCTTAGCTTCATGGTAGATGGACAGTACCTTGGAGTGGCCTTCAGGGGACTAAAAGGGAAAAAACTTTACCCCATAGTCAGTGCAGTTTGGGGGCACTGTGAAATTACAATGAGATACATCAACGGACTTGACCGTAAGTGTTACCGTATTTCTTCATTACATTTCCAACTTTTCTCATGTAGAATGTTCTTTTCTTTATCCTTTTGTTGTGAACAGTGTGCTGGGGGAAAGGGGTCTGTCCATTGTGAGTAGATTGCATCCCATAGTTACTGCCCACAACTAGTATCTATCAGTTATGTCTAGTAACGATGGTATGGATTGTATCAAAGTACTTACCCTTTTGGCAAGCAGAGCGGCAAGAAATCTGCATCCAAAGAAAGTGAGCAGACTGAGGAAAAAAATATCTTGAAACTTCCTGGGTATATTTAACAGTAAAACTCTTGTTTACTGGAGGATGTGTTTTAAATCTGTGGTTTTCAAATAGGATTTGTGGATCCCGTAAAAATTTCCTGTAGTAGTGGGAACTCTTACATGGTGTGCATAAACATACTTGAATTCAGGCCAGTAGACTTTCTTTCCATAGCTGCCTTTCCAGGACCCTCAGCAGCAGCTGTGGATCCCCAAGAATCTGGGAGCTCAAGTCAAATACAGCTTTCAGCAGTTTTTCTAAAAGAGACCTCTGTTCCTTAGTTTCTGTCAGAAGGTGCACTCTGAAGGTATTTTTTTCTCCAGAAATATGGCGTTTTGGATAAACATGAGCTATTTTTGATCTAAAGGAGTAATATCAAGTGAAATCGTTACGTAGTAAGGAGCAGCATGTTGCTGCTGTGACCTTCAAGTAGTAGCCCACCAGAAGATGAGCTGCAGAACTGAGTCTTGTCCAGTTCTTCTCGCTGCTCAGGAAGACGTGTGCTCCGCCAGGTCCGTACGCAGCTCAGCGTATGTTCAGTCGTGCCCAGTTATCTACAGTCAGCTCATTGGCTGCTGTGAATTGGGGAATGGAAGGCTGAACGAGGTAGTAAGTGGAACTTTGTTCTTGTTTAAGGCTGTGTTATCTGAGCCGTAGGAGCCATGAATGTAAATTTATAGATTTAACAAAAATAGATGACTGAACAAAATTTCCGTGGGTTTTGGGCTTCGTGAATGGAACTTGGTCTTGTAAAAAGAGAATAATAGCAAGTGTACAACACCTGCCTTTCAATTAGTAATTTCTAAAGGAATTTACTATTCTTTCCAATTAGGATGGGGGTGGCCTAATTTTTTTCTGTCAAAAATTAATTCTCTGCTCATTAGCCTTACACTTGACATACAACATAGAAACATAATTAAATAATTTGACCCCATTTAAGATTACATTTTCATAAACATCTGTAATAAGCACTGGGGGAAAGAGTCTTTACCCACAGAAGCCCTGCAGGTTATTACAGCCAGATGCTAAATGGCGACTTCCTGAGTGCTTTCATACAGGGGAATATTGGAGGATCGTAAGTATTTTGCAATTACATTGCAAGAGTGGTGTGCTGACAGCTTTTTGGTGGGGTTTTTTTTTTTTTTTTGGAGAGTGGTTGGGGAGAGATACTTTTGCAAACTGAATATTTGTGTGCAAAAGCAGTTTTTATAATACTGGGAATATCTGCCAAACTAAGCAAAGTACAGCTCGGCTTGGTCCACCACGTCCACGCAAGGAATTGTTCTGCATTCCTTTTGTAGCCTTCACAGGGCTGCTCAAGGGAGCTCTAGAAAGATGAAAACACAGGAGGAGGATGTGAATGAGTTTGGTAGAAATTATAAAATAAAAAGGGCTAAGTAGAGAAGGAAAGCTGTGGTCTGTGAGATGGCAGAGAGAAAAATTCCCATCCGGTTTCTCGTGGGATAATTTTGCTGGAAGAGGCAGGATAGCTTCCTAAACTATCCCAGAGAAAGTCAAAGTAGTAATTTTTTTTTTTTAAGCGTGAACCCATGGCTAAAAGTAAACTTCTAAACTAAACTTTTATGTAGGCCTGAGTGTTAATCTGATCATGTGAAGAGGAAGTTTAAAGCCACTGCGCTGTGGGGCAGTTTGACATCCTGGAATCACATCATTTGTTATCACATGTTCACTGATCCAGTACTGTCCCGCAACAAGAGCAGCGTTCAGGAAACCAAAGTAGCTTGTTTAGCTGGTGCTCTAAAGCAGACGCCTTCTCTTCTCTGCTAACAGTGTTTCTATCCAGCCAGCGCTTGTGTAGCAGTGCGAGTTTGGTCATAGCACTTAATATTACAGGGTTTTATAATTGCTCGTTCTTGTGAAAATTGGAGTAGATCTTGAAGAACAGCAAGATGCTTGTGTTGCATTCACAAATTGAAACACGTTTGAACATAAATATGTGCATGGGGTTTTTTTGTTGTTGTTTGCTGGCTTTAACCTTGCAATTTCTCTTTTTTTTTTTTTTTTTTTCCTTCCTTCTTCCCTGGAAATATCTCATACTGCTGATTGCAGCCTTTAGTAGATCTGGCAATAGTAATTTAGCTGTTCTTGAAACTGTGCTGTCCAACAGTGACTTGTAACTTGCTATTTAGTGATTGATTGTTACCACTTGGAATGCATACCACAGCTTGCGATGGTTGTTTATGTGGTGTCTTACAGAGCAAATGGAGACCTCGACTGGAAGGATTTCTAGTGTTTTCAATACTTGCTGTTTAAATAGAAGACCTCTGAATACTTTAAAGCCCCTGTATTTCAGTTGCCTGGCAAAGAGTGAAAGGCTTGCAGGAATGGAAGAGTGAAAGGACCAAATGATGGGCTTGTGCAGCTGCAATGAACTTAAACGTATGTCGTAGTGGTATAGAGATGATGCAGACTTTGAAGTGCGTTAAGTACTGCATAGAGGGCAGAACCATGGAAGGATAAGGCTGCAGGTCGCAAAGATCAAGAACCTGTGTGCCTTCTGGGCTCTGGATATTGCTCCTAGAATAATGCTGTAATTAAACTCAACCGTAGTTCTTCCAGCTGCATCTGATACCTGGAGTACTCTGCTTTCAGAAGGTACTTTGAGCATCACGTGCTGATGTGCGGTGACTTTCACAAGGCAGTTTTTCACTCACATTCGAGAGACTCGGAGTTGCGAATACTTGTCAGGGTTTGGGAGGGAAGGCAGGGGGACAGGATGGAGAGTGCTCATCATAAGCACATCTAGTTCTTCCCAGGAAAAACTTCTTTGATCAAATGATATCAGTATTTACCACACTGATGTTTACCCAGTGCCTAAGTTTTACGGAATTTTGCATCAGCCTTCTGACTCATTGCCTGTTGCAATAATTAAACTCAAATAACATAAATGCAATATATGTTATTTTTCAGATGCTCTTCTCATCAGAGTACGTGCATGTTTTAAAAAATGCTAGGCTATTTATAGTTGTTGCCTGATGAGGAGTCCTGAAGACTGTTCTAGTCTATAAATAGAGTGAAACACTTTTGTATAAATGTATGTTGCAGATCATGACTGATACATTCGTACAGCACGTGTTTAAACAAAGCGGTGGGAGGACAATATAACGGTGCCGTGGTGGTCATTGAGTAGGCGAGTTGAATGCAATGATTTATTTTGATCCTTAAAACTACCTGACAGAATAGTCAGTATTTTGATTTCTAGAAGTCAAAATACTTTTTATAAGTATGCATTACAGGTCTGGCTCTGCCCTGTTCTGAATTGGTGTGGAAGAGCAAAGCAGCTGGTCTGTATTTTGTATATGATAATAATAGGTGATCCGTAGACGTAGAATTTGATAACGCAACTCATAGGTACAAAAATTAGAATTTAATATCCTCCTAGGCATGGGGAAGGCAGAAGGAAGCTGAGAAAGGTTGGTGGTGGTGTGTGGTTTGTTTGTTGGTTTTTTTGTTTCCAACCATCCTTGTGTGATAGTGTAGCGTTGCTTGAAATGAAATAGTGCTGGCAGGAGGGTTTGTCGGGCTCTGCTGGTGTTGGGAACCGTCCCACGTGCATATGTCAGCACGATACGCTCTCCCTAGTGTCATGAAGAAACATCTGCAGGTGTGCATCAGCACTGCCCTTCTGGCCATCTCTAGAAACGCCTGCTGGTAGCGCTTTCAAATTTCTTCATCCTATAACGTGCACTCTTGCTGAAAGTGCAGTGCTGGCTGCTACAGCTGTTGCCTCGGAGTGAAGCATCTGGTTGGGATACGTTGTGGGATGTGTCCTAACTGGAGACGCTGTCTGTGCGATCGTGACAATTTTAAAGAAAGTTACAACTTGCCAAACTCTTGCCTAAACTCTTGGCTGTTGTGCATTTGCATGAAGGGAGGTTAGAGTTCAGTTAAATATTGACTTATAAGTCTTGAAATTGCACGTGAAAGGAAGGAACTCTGAAGTCTGTATTATGACATGCTGGGTAGACTACAATAACTGCAGATTAAAAAATTGTACCTCACTATTACCAATTTATATGTTTCTGGTTATAAATCTCAAAGCTTCTTCTCAGAGATGAGTAAATTTGGCAAGATTTTGGGATAATGCTGCCCAACCAACTTTTCAGTAATAGTGGCTGATGTTCAGCACAGACGTGTTTTATTCTTACAATTTCTTTTGCCCTTTTAAGTTGCAAAAGAATAACTCCTCTTTTGATTGAAAATAGACTGTAAGACTTTTTAAGATAAACAATAGTATCCCAATTAGCTTCCTTATTCTCCTCCCTCAGAATTTAGCCATCTTGTCTTAAACTGACATTTTATTAGATCAAAGAGTTACATTTTTGAGACATTTGGGACGGTGGCTGATCTTTATGCCTGAATCTCTTCCTTCTAAAATCAGGAATGTTGATTTCAAAACAGTAAGTTTCTATTTCCCTTATATAACAGTACAAATACTTTGAAATATTCTATATCAGACTGTTTATTTCCTTTTGTGTGGTATTTACGGTTCTTTTTGCTGTTTAGGTGCAACGGAATGCTTCTTGTGCTAAACCTTGCATGGCCCTTGCACACTTTTGAAAATAAGTCTAATTGTTGGGTTCAGGGAGCTGGAAGCGTTTGTCTCAAAAGAGAAGATGACTTTACTTACAAATGTAATTTACAGAAAAGTACCAGTTCATATTTTAACCTACAGATTTTTCTTCTAGTATTAGGTACTTAGGGCAAGGGTCCCTAGGCGCAGTCAGCTGTTGCTGACCACTGCCCTGCCGCACGTAGCCTGCCTTTAACATCTGTAACTGTTTACATCCCCAAATGAAACAGAAGCATTATTCAAAGTATGTGCTTTGAACTTACCTACTAGGAATGAATAGGTGGATTAAAGCAATTGTCCAAACAGAAATTCTGGGGTCCTGTTTTTACGTGCCAGCAGCCTGTTCGTGTGAAGCATAAAACTGGGGATGTTTGGAGAACATTGGCTGAGTTCAGGGAGCTGCGTCCGCTCTGGCGTAGAGGCCCAGGAGCAGTAGTTCGTGTTTCTGGATCCTGTGCTCCCTCTCCGCCCCCGAGTTCCCTGGGGGAAGGGTGATCCCTTTGACTCCTGCCTCTCGGAGGTTTGGCTACTGATGCTGCCCGTGCACCTGGAGCCCACCAGGAAGAAGCCTTGGGGTGGTTCTGCATCGCAGGTGTGGGGAAGGAGGGGGCTCAAGGTGCATCCCCTCTGCTGATACAGCTACGGAAGTTTTGGGGTGTGGGGTCTGTTTGACCCTTTTGTACTTAGCCTTGCAGAAGACCACAATTAACGCTTGAATTACTTTTCGACCTTAGGTTGCACGTGTCTAACTGAAATAAGGATGATGTTTCTAAGCTAAGATAACAAATGTGGAGCTACGCAGCTAAGCACAATTTCTTTTCTACTGTTCTCAGTTTATTTTAATTTGCATTGGTGTGTCTCTGACATACCACAAATGCGAATCGTAAATATGGACTCCTACCCTTGTAGGCCTTTTTACCATAAAGAAATTCAAGTCAAAATTGCAGAATTGTTATCTGCCAGTAGAAATATATAATTTCTCATCAGACCCTCAGCTTGTTTCCCCCAAATGGTTTTCAATTAAAATTTTTAAATGGATATGTTTTTTGTTTATGTAAACCTGTTTGCTTTATCATATTTATATAATACATTACTCTGGAGGTACCAATGGAAATAATGTACTCTGAAAATCCAGTATTGCTAAAATTTAGGAAGAATTTTCCCTACAGATGTGCAATCAGAGGATGAAGCGGTAGTAATTAAGCAGCTAATGCTGTGAAGAACCAATCTTTAGCTTTTGTGATAACTTAACAGGAAACAGCATTTTCAGTTCCTACTTCAGGAATCAGATAGCTCATTGTTGCGTGTTTTTGTCTTCCTCCACATGCACCCACCTTCCCTGGGTTAAGTGCATTTCTTGTCCTTTAATTTATTGATGCTTGATAATTAATGTTTGGCCTTCTCTCAGCAGGCTGAAAACACTGTATTGTCACTAGAATATGCCACTTGGCTTTTTGCCCCAGCCACCTCCTGCCCCTTCCTGGTGGTCTCTGTATTACATCTCTCTCCAAGAGAACTCTTATACTCTTTTTTTTTTTTTTATTTCTTCAATCCTCCCACTTTGTTCTTCTCTTCCCCAGGTGAGTTTCTCTTATGTTACCACACAGTTGCTAATAATAAATTCTTACCTAACTTTTTTCTGTTGTCCCTAACTTCAGAAGGGCAGTCTTTGTTACTGATGACAGTAGAGCATTAGGTGCAGTGTCACTCTTCCAGAGGAAGGACGCTTCAGATTTAAGGGTGTGACTTTTTAGCTGTGAATGGTCTTTGTAATGGTCTTTTTGGGTGCATGTTAAATATTTATATTTTTAATTTGTATATATTAATTGTAATCATGCCAAGGATCATCTGATGACCTCAGGTTGGCAGCAAATAGTTGCTTATTACAGTATGTAGTTAGAAAGAGCTTCTCAAGCTCCTACACTTACAAGATTAGTCTTGTCTTGTTTTATACCACTATGACCTATTAAGACCTCCAGCAATGGAGACTCCTCGGTCAATCTAAGGCACTCATTAGCTTTTCAGATAACAGCTTTATTTCCCCCTTACAATCTAGTCCGTTTTGTTTGTTTATTTAATCCCATTATCATTGACCTAAAACATAAGAAGGTGCTGGCATACTTGGTATTTTCAGTTCAGTAGCTCCTAAGGCTAAGAACCAGTGTCCGTAGTCCACAGCTGTGTTAGGGTTTAGTTGTGTCCTGACATACCTGTGCTTTTTCTTCCTGCTCTGGTTCATAAAGGTGCTGTGGCAACTGCCAAATCTGACAGTTTTAAGGAAAAAACACATGTTAGTGTGTTCTGATCAAGTTTTCACTGATTTCCTATGTATCCTGGTTTTAAGAAATAATAACCTTGAAGAGCAACGACTATACCTGTTCTCAGAATTGAAGTGAATGTTGTAATCTAGTTACGCTTTGAATATCATATTTATTACTCTAAAATAGAAAGTAGAAATTTGATAGCCTTGCTTCCTCCTTTTCTGAATTTGCTTGAGCTATGATGCTGGAATTGCTCAGCAATATGAACTAATTTGCACAGGTTTGTATTAGAAGTGGAAATTTGTAAAGGGTAGTTATCTTCGGATTTGCTCTATCTGTATCACTGGGCAGTGTAAATCTAAGCTTCGGTGCAAATAATGATGCTTCTGCAATATGGTATCCAGTGATATATTTATTGCCAAAAAATGTGCGTGCTTTGTCCATTTTGACTGATTTCATACAAGTTTCCTCATAAGTTATATTCCTCTGTAAGATACTACTTTATTTGTCTATCTAGCCATGGAAGTTTCTTCCCCTCTCTATTCACAAGCTCTTTCTGCAGATGGCCTCTCTTTCTTCCCTTAAAGACAGTGTAGCTCCTCTATTAGGAGAGGCAGATAACAACCTAATTTCTAGTTGGGGTTCAGAGCAAACTCCGCTTTAAAAAGATAATCACGAGAAGACCCTGAGCTTCCTGGAGTACATTGTGGTGAGTGGCAATTTATATAGCAGTCTTCAGATTATACCAAAAAAACGTATTTTTATGGTAAATCTACAGGCAGTGTGCCTGAAAATGAGCACATCCAGAAATGCTGCTGTGTTCCGCAGACGGTTCCGCTGGAAGTGGTGACGGTGCTGCCTGCCTCCCCATGTAAACCGAGAGGAAAGCTGCCCCAGCAGTAACGCTGTGTTAAAGCAGTGCTGAGGCTGGCAAGTGGCAGGATGGGATTTGCGTTTTGCAGCTGTAGTTCTGAGCGTGGCAGCCTTCAATTGCGCTGTGTCCCACTTTCTCCCAGTGTTTCGCTCTGGTAAAAGGTGGTAAGTTCTGCTGCAAGTCATCCTGTTCTGTCCCTTTCCTGCCAGTGTTTGTCCTTTGAGTCTTTTTGAGTCCTCTGTGTCTGGGAGCTGGTGTGTTTTGTAGATTTTCCGAGACATCCGACGGGAAAAGCTGATGGAGCACGACAATCTCTGTGTTCTCAGGTTCAGTTTTGTGTTGCCCTTTGAAGATAACAAATGAAAAGTTTGGCTAGCAAGGACAGGACTGGATCAGAGCTCGCCCTCGTCTTGTTTGATTTGTGCATATACAGAGAACTTAAATTACCTTAGTCTTTCACTTTTAAACTGTTTTGGGGTGGGACTGATGATCAGATCTGTCATCAGGCCTGTTATCAAACCTGATTTTTGGTGAAAAGCCTCCACCACTAGAAGTGTGGGGGGGGCATTTCAGTCTTCAGTGCTGAAGCTCGGGGTTGAGGCAGAGGAGATGCTGCATGAGAAGTTACTGGCACAACTGAACTTCATGTACAAGAACTATGAGGATTCTTTCAGTTTTTAAACGTTATTTTTAAATGTTAGTTGGTGATGAAATACAGAAGATAAAACGATGACACTCCTAAGAGGATTTCTGTTGGTAATTTGAAACAAATGGAGCATTTCGTATAGCCTTCTGTGCATTGGCCAGGATTCTGCGTGACTGGTTGGAGTTGCACATCTTCAGCTAAGAGTGTCTGTTGCGATGGGAAGGGTATTCACTAGGAGCATTGGATAAAATGTTTTTGGTAATGCTTGTTCAGAGCGGACTTACCCGGCAGTAATTGAGCGAGGCAGATGGCCAGGGTTACCTCAGATCAGTTAGTCACAGCTATACCTGTATTTTCTGGGGACATGCCTAAGAAAACACAAATTTAATAGAAATGTCAAACTCCTATGATGAATTACAGTCTAAGAGTACCTCCTTGCCTTATGTGAACATTTCTTTCTGAAAACAATGCACGTCCAGACCTGGCCTAATCTTTGGGCTGTGGTTTTTGTTAAAAGAGAAGATTACTTATTAGTTGCCAATTTCTTATCGCTGGTTGGACAAACAAATTATCTTATTCCAGAAAAGTGATTTGTATGAAACCAAAATGTATTTTGAGCAAGGAAGTAGGTTACATTAAAAAAGGATAACTTTCGTTTGAAATTCACAGTTGCATTTTCTCATAACAGGCATTTTTATTTCCACAGTATGCCGCACCTCCACTGCAAATGGGAATTCATGTCTGTGTATATTGTTTGGACATGAAATTTCAAGATGTGCTTCTGCTTTTCAATAAAAGTAACTAAATGTTTAACAACATTCTTCTTGTGTATGCCAGGTATCTGTATGCCACTGGGTAGGCCACAAAGCCTCGATACAGCATCGGGAACCTAAAAAAAAAAAAATTGCTTCCTTCTCTCTGTGGTTTCAGCAAGCTTGACAACTACAGTGTATTTAACCAAGACAAAGTGATTAGTTTCTTGTAGGTCCTGGTGCTTTTCCTCATTTCTTGTAGTGTTTACCTTTTTACTTCTTGGCATTCTTTTAAGCAGAGAGACTGTAATTGCTCTCAAAAATATGTTCCACTGTCCATCAAAACAGAATGTGGGGTTATATTAATACCCAGTTCACACTTTCAAAATTGAAATGCTTTATGCTTCTGAAAATGCCTCGTTTCCAAGTAATTTGTATTATGTAAAATATGCTGTTTGGAGAAGCTTTTCTTAAAAGATCTTTCTCAGTAAAGGTTAAAGTAATTTTTAAAGGCATTAGTTTTTTAAGTGCTTAATGATTTTTTTTAAATAGCAAATTTTAGTTGTAAAGCTAGCATAAGTATTGTGAAAAGAATGTATTTACACTGAGCAAAGAACTTCTCCCCAGTAAGTTGCCCCTGGTGAAAGGCATCACCCGGCCACGGGCGGCGAGCCCAGCGGCGTGCTTGGAGCTCGGTCCCTTCCGTGACAGCTGCTCTGCCAGCCTCTCGCGCTCAGCTTTTGTGTTCTTTGCAGCATTAACGGCCACGCTGCTGAACTAGCACTTGCGCTTAAAAATTGGTAAAAATTTGACAGCGATGATGTCAAAGGCTGCCACTTTTCATGAAACAGGCGCTGTTACAGTGAGTGACTTGGGTTAGACTGGCCTGGAACCTGTGCGTTGGCTTCTGAAGAAATGCCAGTTAATGTCTCAGCTCATGCTGAGTTTCATTGCGCTAGAAGGTCTCCTCGTCACGTAGATGGACTCACTGTATCTTTGTTATTTCAAGTAAAGCAGTTGCTTTAATGTGCTGTGTATGGTTGTAGCCATGGCTACATTACTGCTCCGTGCGTGCTTGCCATATGTGTAAACAATTTGCTGATTTTAGTGGTATGACCTATTGGCCTCTGCCTGTATAAACAAATGAAGGCCAAAGTTCAGAGAGATCAGAGGGGAAACTTTAAACATCCTGCAAAATCTGCGCTCCATTAAGTGGCCGTTAGTGTTTGGTTACAGCCAATCCTTTTGTACTTCGAAATAATTTGCTCATGACACGTTTGGGAAGGAAGGATAGCTTCACCTGGTGTGTGGAGACTTTGGGGAACGTAATTGCATTGGGTTTATGTTAAGAAACCAGCTTCAGTGGTATTGTCTTGTCTTGGGTGGGGAGGTAATGCTAACACGTGCTTTACTTGGCATTTAGACTGAGATATAAATGTTAAAGTTGTGGGGACAGGCTGTTGGAAAGAGGGCTCTAGTGTACAGCCAGTGAACAGTGTCATGAGAGGCAGAGGACCCACAGGCAACAGTGAAATGTGTGTCAAGGGAGGAAGAAAAATAAGAGCTAAAGTGAGAAGATCCAGGAAGATATATTTGAAAGAGCAAATGTGAAGAAGGCACTAGTGCTTAAAAGGAAGAGGGAAAGCAGAGAAGGATGGTAAGAGGGTTAAAAAAGGAAAGATGCTGAGATTTTGACAGCAGATAAGCCTTGATGTGGTAAGCCAAGTAGCACATGGAAAAAAAAGGTCAGGGCTATCCAAGCTCCTGAATGACCAAACATTCCCACTTTACTTTCTTTACCTTCATCAGCAGTTGTTCTGGCAGGAGCACAGGAGCTTGGGTTCCAACCCCCAGCTGGATGGTAGGGAGTGAAAATTCACCTGGCTCCTCCTGGTGTTAAGCACAGCCGTGCTGGGCTGTCCTCACCGCTGGTAACTGCCTGGTTTTCTAAGTCAAACTCAGAGCCAAAGTCAAAGAACTTGACAAATGTTTGCTGTGTTTCAGTATAAACTTCACAGGAATTGCTGTGATGCTGTTGGCATCTCACAGGGTCTTTTGGGTGTTCACAACTGAACTTTTCAATTTGAGTGGAAATGAGTAAACTGTTAGTATTTCTGGATCCAAGAGGCTGAATTAACCCTGCAGATTTTTCTGACTGAAATAATTTTAACTTCTGATGGACTTTTATGTTTCTGAAATTTTCTTAATTTTCTGAAGGCTTACTAAAAATTTAAACCTGTTACTTCTACATAACAGATCTTGTATCCTCTAGACAAATTTTATTAACTTCCAGGTATAACTGATCACCAGTAATGAGCTTAAGGCATTTTATAATTTCCTTGACCAAGAATAAAGCAGAAGCGCAGTCCTCTATGATGCAGACATTTTCAAAATCCAGCATGTAACTTGATGTACTTGAAATTCTGGAGTTAGTGTCTTTTATCATCATCCTGGGCAACACTTCCAAAATGAAACTCTGATAAATGGGCAGCGTGAACAATGCTAGCATCTGTATGCAAACAGCAGCTTCCTAAGAATGCAATTTTTTCAGAAATCACTTATGCAGAGGAATTTCCAGGCTTCCTCTGGCCCATTTTTTCCCAACACCTTTCATAAATAATGCATATATAAGCTATAATCTTAAAATATTAATGAAAATAAGTTTGTCTTTAAAACAATGGAGATGGAACAAAACAGAACGCCGGTTTGATTCTTGCACCAAGGGCGGTTCTGCCTTCGGCAGCTTCTCCGGCTGTGGAGCAGCAGCAGTTCTGTGCTTCTGCTTCTGCCCGCAGGCTGCTTCTCTGGTTCTCTAGGCATCCAGGGTCTGGTGGGGCTGAGACACTGGGTGTGAGAACCTTCCTGCTCGGGGGTGTATGTGAGATGCTACGCACATGAGTAGTTAGTGGATGAAAGCTCCCTGCTGAGGAGGAGTTCCTAAAAAAAGCCTGCCTTTTGGGGCAGGGATTTGTGTCTGTCTGCTTAGAGGGGCCTCCCCTGCAATGTTTTGCTGTTGTGTTGGAGATCTCTTGTTGGGGAATAAGTGTTGTGGAAGTGGCCCATCATTTCGTGTACAGTGCTACTTTCAGAACAAGAAAAACCATTACGCTGTTGTGGCGGATGGGTTCCTCAGCAACCAACTGGGACGTGCTGGTCAACAAATCCCAGGGCTCCAAGTGACTTCTCATCAGACTAGTCAGCTGGAACCACCATCTGCTTTCTGTTCCCCAGATTTGGGTGTTGATAGAAACTTCCTTAAAATGCAAGTATCAAGAAACATTTTGTGTATGAAACATGAGTGAGCATAAAATCTAGATGTCACTTTTACCATAGTGTACTAAATCACTTATTCCCCATTATTCTGAATTATTGTCATTTTGGTTTAACAGAAACTCACTTTAAATGTACTCATTTAGTTTATAAGACATCTTAATAAACTGTTACAGTAAGCCTGTTACATAGGGAAAAAGTTTGCTTTCCTAGGGAGAAAATAGCAAAATACTGTATCTGGTAACAAGGTCGGTTTTCCTTCATAACATCTGAAGAGAACAACTGACTTGCAAATGTAAATATTCAGAACTCGGTACAAGCTCTGCCATTAAGCGGTATTTCTGCATGTACATTCTATAGTCACAGAAAGTGGCTGACCCACAGATAGCATTCTGATGGTAAGGATTTTTTGATAGTGTCATCAAGTTCAAGTCCTTTGCAGGTGGAGGAAGACTTCTATATGAAAATAGAAAAAAGCATGCTAATAATCATCAGTCAGGAGGGAACTGAATTAACATTTTGTACAATTGTTTGTTTTTTCCATCATAGACAATTACTTGCAATAATAAATGTCCGTTATTTGCTGTTTTTCCCCTGTTGTATGTTTAGTCACCTTTATTAACAGGATAAGCTGTTCCAAATCCCATTAATTTTAACATCTTCTAGGTACGTTCTCTCCTGAGTGCACAACTGCCTTTGCAGTGTTCATTTCTAAAAAAGATGTTTAGGCTTTTAAACTACAGCTTTTGGCTAAATCTACGTGGCTAGTATTTGAAGTAATGCATGAAAGTAGGTGTTTGATAGGAACTGACCTGCTCTTTGAACAGGTGAAAATGGTAACCAAATGTTCTCTCTACTTGGGAAGTTGCTCAGTACTAACAAAAGAAGAAAACGACGTTTTTAAAACCAATATGAGAACACACATTAAGTGTAAAGCAAAACAAAAAAAAACCCCAAATAAACCAAGCAAAACCCCCTCCAAACTTGTTTTTCAAGCTTTTAGGATTAAGATTTTGAGCCAAAAAGGCAGATGGTAAATCTGTTTCCCGATGCTCATCTGACAATAATGTTCTGATCCTCTGTGGAGCGAGCTCAGTAACACCGTGTTGCCTGTCTGAAATCCAGAGGCTGCTGGTAAACGGTATCTCGTTGTGCAAAAAGTCATCTCTGTTGATTTAGCTGGTGATGGAGGAGTGCCTCCTGCTAGCACTAATGCTGTTTCTCTAGTTTCTCTGCAGCGAGTATTATAAAATACTGTTTTTTCAGGAGGCAGGGAAGAGGACTGCTGTGTTGTCCTTTTCTGAGTTGACGGCTGTAAGCTGTCTTCTATTTATTTTTTCCCTTTCTTTAATCTGCAAATGATACTGTCTCTGTGCCTACAGATTTGAAAAATGGGCTCTGTTCAGCTGATTCTGCCAGTTGTTTTGCAGAAACAGTATTTATAAGTAGCCTTTTGAGGTAAAAAGTGAGAAATGACCTTTGAAGAAATTGGGTTAAGCAAAGTAAGTCATAAAAATGCAGTTGTGCAAAGCTGTCTAGATGTGTCTTGAACACATCTAAATTTGAATTCATTCCTGAATAGATTCTAAAATTTTTGGGTTTTTTTTAAAGAACAATTTTCTTTGACTGTCAAGAAGTCATTAGTTTTGTTGAATGTTGAAAATCACGATGAACCTGGCTCAGTTGTAGAGCACTCCTTTAACCTTGCAGAATAAGAAGCTGCCAAAGAGAAGGGTTTTCAGCTGGTAGGTGAGGAGGCACCTACTGAAGGTCCTTCTGGACCTTCTTACAGCCGGTGCCGGGAAGGACCCATTCCGCTTCTGTTTCTGTGTCAAAGTTGGTTTCAGTCACAGGGTTTCTTAAAGGCTCTTTGACTTGGTGTGGCAGCTTGCTTGTCTGTTTTACCCAGAGTACAATAAATTGGTAAGCAAGCAGAGCCTTTTTCACATGAGGGCTGATGTTCAGTATTACGTGACACTTTCAAAGAATGCAATGTTCTGGATTCAGCAGGATGAGACCTGTATTTTTTCCAGATCTTATCTGTTTTTTAGGTAATGACTTCCACATTTGACTGCATTATAATTTTACAAATAAGCTTCTACAGACAGAGCCAAAGTATCCATGCCCCATATGGGCCGTCCAAGACGAATACATATATTTCATTCTTATACGTTGTAGAGTCTATCTTGAAATTCTCATAAAACACATTCAACTTTTTTTGAAAAAGTGAAACCTACTTCATTAAACACATAATTACGTGGTGCAGACAGCAGTCTCTGAAGATGTTGGTATCTTTTTTGCTAGGTAATCGTAGTAGGGAGTTCAGTGCCCTGTGGGGCACTTTCTCCTGCCGTCCATCTCCAGTTGTTTCCTGCCTCACAGGAAAACCAGCGAACAGTAAATGATTTCTGGTTTTAATTAGGCGGACAAAGATGCATGCCCGAAAGTACTCTGGAAGGTGTCGTCATGAAGTGTAGTGTCCCTGAAGGCAGTTCCTGCGTGTCCCTTACAGTTGCATGTGCCCAGGGTTTGCTGTTCAGCAGGCTGTGAGGGTACGCGTGCATCTCTCTTGCCTCGTTTCTCAAACCTGCGCTAAACCGCTGTCTCTGGCGGTCTGTATTGCCTGGCGCTGGCTGTCGCTTGGATTGCCAAACGTCCCGGCACGCCGCTGGCTGGGTCGCGCTCGGCCTCCGCTCCTCCTTGGTGTTCAGATGCAGCCAGCCCAAGTCTCTGAAGTCAGTGCAGCTACAGAAACGCAGCGAGTGTGTAACACACGGCTCTAACAGGCTCCATTAGCAGTGATGTGCTCTTGGTCCTGAAAGCAGGGTTGAGCTGACCTCTTTTTGGCTATTGAGAGACTGGGGATTCGTTTTTATTGCCTGTGTGCTGCTAAACTTCGTACTCAAATGATAATTTTGAACAAAATAACCGGCAGCAGTGGTGGTCTTGATGAATGCTTATTTAGACCCTTCATATAGAGGGATTTTAGGTGTCTTTTCAGCCACTGGAATTTGAGTTCAGTCCCTTTTTAATAAGAAGTGTATGAAACTAGAACTTCCACCATCAGAACGGTGACTCTGCAGCACTTCACCTGGCTTTTTTGTGCTCGTACTACAGAAATCTTCATGTTGCTTCCATTAAGGCCTCAGACCTACTTCTGCAGTGCTTTTCAACTTACTTAGATGTTCCAGTCAAGAAAACAAGTGTATTTTCAGCTATCTGGTCAACATTATGTCAAATAGATTCCATTACAGAGGGAAACTCATAGTTTTTGCTTCTCGTCGATCCACACTGGAAATCTAGTGTTCAGATAAAGATTAAATTAAAAATTTAAGAAGAATTTAGGCTTTTGCCTTTAGGAACTGTAATAAAGAACAGAATTATTAGGCAGGTGAATATATATGATGATAATTGTGATGGCTTCATGGAAGGGAGTTAGTGTAATGCTCTTCAGAGTTCTCTGAAGGTGGTAATGCATGTGGCAGTAAGGGCAATCCACTAGGTTTTGAAATTCCAGATACTTCAGAGAACCTGACAAAAGCATCCCTTCTCAGAAACTCGCACATTGTTAAAGTTGGACAGTTCCTTAGGGAACTTTTTACAAAGACAGGCAACAAAAGCCAGAAGCAAATGGTCAGATTTTAAGTTGGAAGGAGATATTAGTAGGATCTCTGCTGGAATCTAATCCGCTCAGAGCATTAATGATGAATGGGAAAATAAGGTGAAGTAATAATATACACAAAATTTTTCAAGGTGCATAAATCTAAATTGGACTCCCTAGAAGAGCTGTAGAAGAATTCTGTGGTACTTAACAACTGGATAATAAAGGGGTAGGTGAATTGAGCAATGTTACGTGCCCAGTAACGCGTAGCGGAGGACGGGGTGAGGGGAGCAAACCTGCCCATAGGTGGTATGTGAAGAGTTCTTGTGCACAATGAACTGTTGCCACCTGGAAAGAGATCCTGGAGGCATTGTGCATAATACTGTGGAAAATATCAATAATGAGTGTTCCAGAGGGTGAATGTGATGTCCTGAATTGGAACAGAACAGGAAACCTGGTTATGTTATTGTGACCATCTTCTATTTTGAGATTGCGTGCTCTTGTTGTCCATACCTGTCCTCCTCTACCCCTTCTCCCCAGCTGTAAGAATAAGTAAATAAATACTAAACTAAATAAATATTAAAACTGAATAGGCTGGATAAGACGGAAAGTACGGCTTCTGTACAAGAAAAGAATAAATAAATCTGGACCTGACCGATGGTCCCACCTAGCTTGGTGTCTAGTCTTCAATAATGACAATTAATTGCTGGCTAAGGGAGAGCCCGGGAACTGGGTAAGCTATAGGGTGATCCCTATTCTTTCCCTGATTCTGATGAAGCTTATTTTGTCTGGGTGATCCCTTAGCCTCTAATCATCTGGATTTCAGTGACTTAGGCAGATGTATATGTGTTTATTAACCCTTAATAGCTAGTTTCCTAAACTCTCTGGTCTCCTTTTGTGGAGCTGTGTAAGCTTTTTGCACCCAGAGCACCTTGTGGCAGCTCACATATGTGTTATGTGACAAACCACCTCCTTTGGTTTCTTTTGGCTTTAACTCTTCCGCCTGAAAAACAGAAGTAACTGCAGAGAATATTTAAAAAAAAAGTCTGTGCATTCATAAATGGCACAGAAAAACAAACTATGGAAGGCCTTGTGTCACAATGTGACTGCGGTGTTCCAGTGAAATATCAGGTGCCTTATTTAAAAAAAAAAATTCTTCCATTAAAAAAATCAGTCCTATAAATCATTGCAGTGAGATTATGTGGAAATCAAAACTATTAAATGGGTTTGAAAAGGAATTAAATATATTCATAAAAGATTTACTGATATTGATTGAACGTGGCAGTCCAGTTACATCCTTCAGCACAGGAAACGTCAGAAAATGAGAAACAAAATAGCGTTAGGTAAACTGTAATTATCTGCTCATAAAAAAAAAAGTTGAGATTTCATATGGTGCTTCCTTGCGTATTAAAATAAATACAAGATTTAGCTATATGTTTATTGAAACTAAAATGCCAGAAGGTAACAGAAGTAAATTTGTGGCTCTACATATAATGATCTATGATAGGGGAGAGAGAGTAACTTGATTTTTAGTAAAATGTCAAGTAATTTTGAAGAGCGCTGAAGCTGTTATGAGTTGCAGTGGGGATTACAGGACTAGTTCGTCTGGTCTTATAAGGTGAATTTCATTTCCACTTTGCCTCTATGAATAAGATTAAAATAAAGTATGGAAATACCACTGTTAGAATTATTTGATACTCTGTTTCTTACATGTGTTTTCGATTACTGACTGAATGCTTAAAATAGTTCCAGAGAACTAAAAACAAGCTTTTGTCAGGCACAGTTTATAAAATAGTTTCAACAACTTAAAATGGAAACAGCTTAAAAGGGATTATTATAGGTAAGCCTAAAAACTGCCCTCAATAAAGATTAGGCCATGGCAGAATTCCTGCTGTTGCTCGATAGTGGATTTAATTCCACCTTTTTTCTTGAGCTGAATGTGGGCATCTGTTCATATTTAGGTAACCTTTAAACCCAAAAGGAACTGTACATGGTGTTTGCAGGTATCCTGATAGCCATGCACCGCTCCTTCATTCAGAGCTGGTCATCGCAAACGCGCTGTAAATGTAAAACCTTCCCTGCTGAGGAAAAGCAGCAATTATTCTGCCTTCAGGATAGCAAGGGAAGCAGGCGCTGCCTCCTGACTAATTTCATATCTGTTGGATTAGACCCAACTTTGAGATTTATTTTAGCACTCATCAGGTAGCTGGTACAGCGTCCGAAATAAGAGTTGTATTCAGAAAATGGGTAAAAACTGTTAGTGCTAACATTGCTGACGCGTGCCCTTGAAATGGCTCACTGTAAGTGAGTTTTGTCTGAGTTCATGGCAAATCTGCCCTTTCTGGTTTGCTTCCCCCTGCGTGTGTGTATGTATATGGATGTGGATCGATTATTTTTAAAGATTGTGTGTTTATATCCTAAATGTTTGGTGACTGGCACTAGCGTGCTCTCCCTCGTGTCTGCTTACATCTGGAGATTGAAGCAGTATAATATATCCTTAGAGCATTATGCAGCACGTGACAAAAGCTGCCTCTTTGCACGCTGTTACGATAAGCGTGGGTGCAAGTTTGGTCTCAGTGGGCTGGCTGTGGAACATCATTGCTACTGAATCTGGAGGCAGGGAGTAAAGCACCAGGATACCTTTTTGGCAGTCGGTGAAGTTGGTAGGACTCTGTTGCAAATCTTCACCTCCCTCAAAACATCACTAACAAATACATCACCAAAATAGTGTCCCAGTCAAGCTGTCTACTAGCAATGCTTTGCTATCTAAAAAAGATGGATTATAAGAAGAAAAAAGCATTCATTTACAACTTCTGTCTTTTTAATAAACTCTTCAGAGTTAAAGAAAAGATACCGAGTTTTAAAAAAAATTAGTTACTGAAACCTGGAATCCTTGAACAACTCTGGAGGAGTTCATTTGCAGATTGACTTATCTGCCAGCAAGCTTAACCTATTTGTCATGCATTGATCCAGTCCATTAAAAAAGGTCACTTGCTCATTATTCCCTGAATTGGATCTTAAGATTCCAAACTGCCCAATTTAGGCAAGGACTTATATTAAGTAACCAAGTCTTCTCCCAGCCCAGAGTGACACCACCACCCCCCACCTTGTTTCTTCCATGTTTTATCCTTCACTAGCACCAGATGCCCAACAAGCTTAGGCTTTCAGCAAACCTCTTGGGCCTGTTTATTGTTGCACAGTCAGCAGTTGACCTATTAAAAAAAAAAAGTAATTGATTTCAGAGGAAAATTAAATGCCTTAAGTGACACGTGAAAGCGGTGTGCATTTTTCATGTTTAATTTTGTGTGAGAGAGTGAGTGAACCAGAGCTGTTTGGTTGTTGGTGCCTAGTGATAAGTTCTTTTTAAAAAAAAAAAAAAAAAAAAATTGTGTCTCTTAATTCATCGAGGAAGAAAACTTGTAGAAGCGCCTGTGTGATGGTTTAAAATCATAGAAGAAGCTTGGTATTTTTATTTTTTTTTATTTTTTTAAATTCAGTGCTCTATTCACTTTCACTGAGGAGGTTCTCTGTTTCTGAGATACTGATGCAGCGGGCCACCCCCCCAGCTGCTGTAAATGAGCGTGGTGTCGCTGCAGCCAGCGCACTGGGCCAGCCTGGGTGTTAGGTGAGAATTTGGGCAGCTGTCTGTCCGCTCTGACTAGTTTCTCTGTTTGCTGAGGTTTGCAGAGCGTTAGATAGGCCAGTACGTCAAGACAAATTCTATTTGGTATCTGGTTTACCCTTCTGACTTCTATGCCGCTCGGTCTTACTGAGAGACATTGACCTCCTCAGAAATTGTCACTGAACAGTGCTGTGATGACATTAGGGCTTTGAAATGCTTCATGCTCTTCCCTGATATTAAGGTTCCAACAAAGTGCCAAAAATACCAAGGGAGGGAATTGATAACGCGTTGGGTGCATCACAGAAAGGACTTGGCCATGGAAAACGTTGCTTTCATTTTAACGTTGATGTTTTGGGTTTATTGTCAGTTGTCTTAGTGACCATCTTTAGTAGTCTTGGTTGATAAGCCCAAGAGGGGTGCATTTGAAGAAAATGATGATCTTCCTCTTTTTTTCTGTCTTCCCCCCTCACCCCATCTGTGCTACGTGTGCTTTGGGGTCAGTTTTGGCATTTTAGCCATAGTTTGTGTTTTTCGTCCTTCACAAGCATAGAATTTGCTTTCCCTTAGGAAAATGAAAATATTGAAAGTAAGCAAACTGTGACTGCAGTCACAAGACAAGAGGAGACTTACTGGGTCAGTATTGTCCGATGACATTTAATCCTTGACTAGATTGCTTACGGGGCGTAGGAGCTAAGTTTAGTTACTGATGCTGTGTTGAGCGTACTCAGGGTTCAAGGGGAAAGGAGAGCATGTAAAAATCGCCCAGCATCATTCTTTGCCTTCCTTACAAAGCTCTTGTTCTGAAGTGCCTGGCTAGTGTAATGTATGTTTTATTGAAACTGTAATGAGTCCTGGCCTGAAAGGAGAGGACGGTAACTTGACAATATGGTCACTTTTGGGTACAGGATGATTTGAGGATAGGCTCATTAAATGTGATTTCATTAGGAAGATTATTGGAGCTTTGTATTGGGATTGACTCCCATTCAAACAGACATTAGCATATTTTAAAAGTCCTGTAAGAAACGCAGAAAATGGACATAAGAGGCCTTTGTATGAGAATCAGTTTTATCCAATGCTTATTTTTGTTGGTGTGCATTCATATACTTTTTTAAATATTTTTGACGCATTTGTTGCATAAGGTCTTAGTGCAAATTTTTATTTGCTATTAAATTTTATTACAAAAATCTTTTGAGTATAGTAGTACTGTATTAGGAACACAGACTCTATTATTTCACTTCCTGCTTGACGCTGCTTTATTACAAAGAAACTTTTTGTGGAGAAAATGGTTCTGTCTGTCTTGCTTCAGGTAGCTACGATTACTGGAGAGTTAACGTGGCCACGTGCTCCTAGAAAGTTCGTAAGGCAAGGAAAAAAGCTTGGCACTTCTGTAGCTAAAAAGCTTGTGTTGGGATGAGGCCAAACTAAACACCGGTGCCTCTCCGGGTTTCTGATTTGCATCTCTCTCTTCAGCTGCTGGGGTTCCTCGGGATCCGTGTCATGCTCCGGCTCTGCCTGCAGGCACCGTGGATCCCATTATCGTATAGAACAAATACATGGAGTGCATCTGGGGAGAAATAAAACTTCTGTTCTTTGACTTTTTTTTTTAAGAGAAATTTTACTGCGTCTCCCTTGACAAACAGTTCCTGTGGGTGAGTGATTACCGTTTTCCGCGAGGGGAAATGGTGAAAAATGTGTGGGTGAATCCACAAGTTTTTCCATTACAGTTTAAATGTGTGCCTTCAATGTTAGATTTTAAAAGTATGTGTAAACCAACCAGCAAACCATAAATCCTCATTAAATCTTACTGGAATTATTGAGATGCATGTTTTTCTTGAAATCTCACTCGGGCCTTGTTTGTTTGCTTGGTTGGTATGTTTACAAAAGTTCGGAAACATTTGTTGCTGAGAACTCCCCATCAACTCCTATACCAGATTTTTTTCTCTTCATACATCTACATATCTATACAGATATAATTAAGTGGGGAGAAAAAAAAAAAAGCAATGTTCTTAAGCTTGGAAGACCTGTCTTCTGTCTTTGTCCATCGGAGAGGAGGTTGCCCCCGTCCTGCAGCTGCCTCCCTCCCTTCCCTGCGTGGTTCGCTTCTCCTGCCCAAACGCTCCTGCAGCCAGAAGCTGCACCACGGGCTGGGGGCTCGGGCTCAAGGAGAAAAAGGGCGAGAAAGGGTCTTTCAGTTAACCTGCGCAGGGCCCAGAGGGATCTGCTGGTTAGAAGAAAAATACGAACTGGAAGTAAGGCCGGTGTTTGAATAGTGAGGGTTATTTATTGTCCTTTGGAACACTTTATCAGGGGATACGCAGTAAATTCCCCTAGTTGGGGGTGGTTTGGTTTGGTTGGTTTTTTGTTTTGTTTTGTTTTTTTCTAATTCAAATTCAAGTACCTTGATAAAACTCTATTCCTGGATCTGATGGGGGTGGTGCAGGGTTAGACCGTGGCTGTTGCTGTGTGGGGTTAAGGTTGGGCGATTCTGACTCTTCTGGCTGAACAGGAGCTGCTGCAATTCATTCAGTCTCGGCAGAACCAAGCGCTGATTTAGCTTTGTTCTGCCACAGCCAGGGCAGTGCTCCGCTCCTGATTTTTCAGCGGGAGTACAGTTGAGTACCTCTGAAAATGCCTCCCCTAGTCACTTGTGGAGTTTGTAGCTATGGCAGCCAAGGTTACTTGCCTGTTGCCACTCGGAGCGGGCTTCTGACTCTGACAAGCACCGTAACGCAGCTGGAGAAATGGAAAATGGGCGCAGGCTCTTGGGCACGGCGAGGCAGCCACGCGTCTTTCCCTCCGCGTGAGATCTGGAAGTTAAAGCTTTTGAGGAACATGTGTTGCAAAGTAACCTTTAATACTGGGTGCTTTACATGGTTGGCTGGGCAAGGCACAAAAGATGTGACAGGTTTTTGGTCTGCAAAGCCTCCGAGGCCCTGGAATAAGGCACGGCTGGCCGGCGGCTGGTTTGATAGACCCCTTGTCGGGAACGGGGCTGGCTCCTGTGAGCGGACTCGCCCCCAAGAGCAGCACCACGGGAGTCTCGTCTTTTTGTCATGAAGCATCGCGTACTTACGTTTCTTTTAGACAGCAGCTAATGGAATTACGGATATTTTGTGTCATCTCTACATCAATAATGAAATACGGGCCACATAAAGAATTGATTTTCTTTTTTGTTTGGGGAGGGAAGCAGAAAGATAATTTAACTCCTGGCAGTAAGAGATTTCTTTCAGTAATTCCAGTTTGATGTAGATCTAGTTGTGACCTTGAAGTCACATCTAGAAGCAAGGAGGCTAATTAGTGAAATTTTATAATTACTTTGGATGGCTCCCTAAATTATAGCCATGCAATAAAATCAATATTCCCTGGAGCAAAGCAAGTTGTACTGCAAAGACGGGTTAGTGCTTAGGACTGTACTGGTTGTATTGCTATACTAAATAGGGTGTAATATCAGTATTTTGTTGTGTCTGGAAACTAGGTTGTTGGTTGCTTTTATTTATTTCTTGCTGGGGAGGACATCTTCTGTGGGAAGAATTGTTAATTCTTTTATGTGCTATTTCCACACCTGTTCTCCTTTGGTCAGAGAAAATCAGCACTTTTGTTTGTTGGTGACAACGTTGCTGTGTCCTTTGAGAGGATCAGTGGAGTCTTCTAAGCTGCCTTCAGAAAGGAGCAATAATTTTAGCTTGTCTGCGCCTTTGGAGATGGCAAGGAAATGCTGTGACTTAGCAGAAATGATCCAAGTCAGGAGCATATTCCAAACGAGATGGCGATTCCATGGCGCTGTAGCAAGCGTTGGGAACGTTGGCCGCTTGTAGGTAAGCAAGGAATGGACTTTAAGCTGCAGTTTTGGTTGACAAAACTTCCCTTGAAGGCTGACAGTAAGCGTTTAATTCAGTATTCAGAATTTCAGAAGTCTGGGTTTTGTATGCATGCATTAACACACACCTGCTGGGTTTTGTTTACCCTTGGTGTTAAGTATTGAAAAAACATTGTTGATGTGTTTAGATACAAACTTTTATTATTTTTTTTCTTTTGCACACTGTAAATGTATATTCAAACATTTGTAGCAAACATGCATTTGGGGAGATGATGTGCAAGAACTGGGTTTTTTTAACATATAATTGCATTTTTTTTAAAAAGAGAAAAATGTTTCAGATGAAGCTTTTGCTCGTCTCTAGTACTGAAGCTTTCTGTTCGAGATGCAGCATTCCTATGTAGCAAATACCTCAAAAATGTTATTGCTATTACTGTTAATCCATAGTTCTAATACAGATTAAGGTGGATGTTGATATTCCTAACAAATTGGATAGCGATTTGTACATAAGATAAAGATTTATAGATGTGGTCTTCACCTAAAGCTGCCCAAGATAAGCCCTTTAGGTACTTTTTCTCTTCAATTTAGTAGTTTTGATAAAAATCTTACACTCTGAAGGAAAGTAACACATTTATGAAATCTTCTTTTATTTTAGGCTTCTAGGCTGACTGAGGCAATGATCATTTATCAAATCTGCACCTATCACATAGCAGGATTCCTACAATTGATGAAATATGAGTGTAGCTTTGTCTAGCAGGTCACTGTGGAGCGTGTGAAAGAACGCGAGATGGCTAAATAAGTGTTTAAACTCCCATTTTGTTGATGGAAAGTATGCTTTGGGTAGCATTTCCAGATTAAATACTTTGCTTCTTTCTTTGTTTTGTACAGCACGGTGATAAAGGTAAGTGAGGTTTCTCTTCCATGTTGTCTTCTGTTGCCTTGAACTGGCCAATGGGGTACTAAGAAATGAGGAAAGCCATTTTGGTGCTGAAAATCCCCCCCACGTATAATTCGTTTCGAGAGAAGTTTTTTTGGTAGGCTAAACCTTGTGTCTTGATGGAGTAGCTTAGCAGCTCCGTATTGACTTCAGACAAGGGCTTAAACCATAAGCAAACAAACTATAACTGAAGAACCATGCGATCAATATGAATGTGGTGTTTGCCTTTTACATAGCACACAATATTGTGTTTTATTCGGTATTACAGATTCTAGTTCCATGTTACGCTACAAACCGCTCCAGGGCTTCCTTGTATTGCTCAAGAGGTTCATACAGAAACCATTTGTATGTTTACACAGAAGCTGTCCACCCAATGCTTGTGGGCACCAGGATAGTCGGGAAGTCAAACTTCAGTGTCCTGGTGCTTCGTTCAGCGAAGGCGTGTTTGGGTAATGAGGAAAGCTGAAAGTGCTAATGCCGTGGCTGTGTACTGAGCACCAATCCCAGTTCGGGGCATCATCTCTGTGTAGCAAATTCTTCAAATGTGTGCCCAAATTCATTTAAGCCAAAGGCATGTAGACAAACACTTAACTGGACGACTCGAGGACTTCCTGGTGCCTGCCCCAAATCTGTAGCAGACACGTCTTACTGAGCCAGCTGATCCAGCAGTACTGACAGGGCTTACGAAAGACTGGCTTTGCTGTTGGTACACCATACATTAAGATAATCAGCTGTGATTATAAACTGAGTTATCCAGTTTTAAAAAAAACAAACCCACGAACTCTTTTCAGTCTTTCATCAAATATTATTTTGCTGATGCTGACAGAAATGAGAGGCAGGCATGCTACGAATACACTTACCCTCTTTTAAATTTGGCTGTGATAATGAAAACTCCCGTCCTTCCCCATTGACACAAAGAGCAGACGTGCTTTTTGCCTGCGGACTTGCTGAGTTGACAGTCTCTGTCACTCAGTCTGTGCTATCAGCCCGTCATCTGGACGTATTTTTATTCCGTTGGCAAATCCACACCATCTAGGTAGTTGATGGAAAAAGTCCAGGTTTTGTTTCTACTGGCACTTCATCTTCCTGTGATATGTTTGTGTTTGTGAGCATTAAACAGAATACAAGAAATTAAAAGTCAGTGTGTGTGACAAGGGGAGGCGCACTCGTGGCATTGGAGTATTAACCTTTGCCAGCAGACAGGTACTGGAACTTCGAAATAAATCCCTGTTTATTGGTGGGTTTACATATACTGAAATCTTAAAAATGATAAATTTTCTAGGATGATTTTTTGCCATTGCATACATGGGTAAAGACTTCATAGAGCAAGATCTTTGCAGCTCACGTCTCCTCGTGTGGGAGTCTCCCGTGGCAGGAGAAGGGAGCAGGGGCAGGCAGGAAGAGATCCTCGCTGTCGCTGCCTCCATCTCTTAGTGAATTCAGCTGGAGGGGGAAAAGGATGAGTCATCCATCAGCTTATTGTAAGACAGTGTAGACAGCTGTAAATATATCCTGTCTGGAGATTTGATTCCAGTAATCAGCACAAAATAACCGTTGACATCACACGGGGTAACTCTGAGCCCGTCTCGCTGGAAAAAAGCTGGGGGGGGAGGAAAGGGATTAATGGTGCCGAAATAGCAAGAGGTAATATTCCTTCTTGTGTAGTCGTGCGTGTGTTCCTGTGGTGTGTGTTGCCTTCACAAACTGCATGGAAACTATTAACTTGTAGACTGTTCCTCTGGGCTAGTATCTTAATATGGCTGTCTTTTAAAAAATAATAGTAAAAATCTAAACACGAGGGTACGGCAGTTTCTGTGCCTGGGGCTAAACTTGTGGCCTGGGGAATGGGTTTCTCATAGTGCATTTCTTAATTGTAGACAATTTGGGCTGAAATCTCGAATTTAGCTTGCAGAAATATTTGAGAAGGATGTGGCCGAAATAGGACGTGTATTTAATTTTTATGAGCATGGCTTTTGTATTTCTGTGGTTAAAGGCTTATGAATTACATGTCTTCATTTGAACTTTGAAATAAGTGGAAGTGTGTGAAGTAAAGCAGTTTCCCCTGCGTACCTTGTGTTTGTTTATTGGGAGTGCTTAAATCTACCCAGGTGTTAAAGCACCATACCCGCTTCCAAAGGCGGATTGGAAACATGGCCAAAAGCAAGGAATAGCACGAAGGTTTGATGTTATTTTCTGTCTGGCTGCACAACAGCCATACGAACAACAACTCTCCAGGGTAGGCTGAATGAAGAAGAGATTGCACTCTCTCAGTGTACCTATGGCCAGCTGTAGCTTTCCTTCAGGAATAGTATTTTAGCAGTATGAGTTTAGTAAAGCCCCTTTTTCTTTCTGCAGCTACTAGTGTGGTTAGGATCACTCCATAATAACCCTTCCCAAAACAGCAGTTGCAATTGATATTTTTTTTAATCCAATATTATGAATTTTATAATCTGTTAATATGTGCACA
Organism: Grus americana; assembly: GCF_028858705.1. Classification (NCBI taxonomy): domain Eukaryota; kingdom Metazoa; phylum Chordata; class Aves; order Gruiformes; family Gruidae; genus Grus; species Grus americana. The sequence continues at coordinate 7,419,614 of NC_072860.1, read as the reverse complement.
GAGCAAATTAGGGATTTTGCATTCATTTGAGAAAGACTAATTTGTAATGCCTCATGCAAATCAACTCTTTAGCAAAAAGCCCCAGGGAGCATATGTATACTTTGTTTTCATGCCTTTATCAAATGGATCTGTAGGTTGGAAGCAGCAGGTTACTTCTCTGCTTGGCATATGGAAATGAGATTCAAGAAATCATGTCTACATTTGCTGCTTTGAAATGGAAACAAAGATGTTGCTTTTATACGGGTCTCTGATAGCCTTGCTAGCGCTGCTACAAGAGACAGGAATGACGTGCAAGATATTAAAATAACAAAACCACCAAATCCTCTTTTTTCCTTTCAACCTAGCTGTATGTAGTCCATGTTCAAAGAGTTGTTGCTTCTGTCAAAAACTTCTCAAATTAACATAAAAGTCTATAATTCTGCTAAACAAATGTTTAAAACGTTCACATCAAATGTATGCGCAGCAAGAACCGCACACATGGATCTGGAAGCGGGTAGCCTGAAAATCCTGCCTGGCTCGTGGCTCCCAAGGTTCCTGGGCCTTCACGAGCCGCAGAGCTCAGTGTACAAGTCCTGACGGTCCTGGGCTCCACGTGCTGTGTGTGGTTCCAGACAAGCAGGAAGCTGAGGTCCTAGACTGGGGTTTTAAGATGCTTCATGTCCTGGAAACAATTAGTGGCTCTATGGGAGCGTATATGAGTTCAACAGTGCTACTATGAGGTTTTTCTCCTTGTTTTCCTCCAAGTTTTTGGAACTTTAATATTACGCAGCGCAATTTTAGGTGTTACAGTGTGTGCATTGCTCCTTGAAGCAGGAGCAGGTCTGAAGCGGCTCTGCCGTACGTGCTCTTGCTGGGGCCAAAGTCCGGGTGACTGCAGCCAGCGCGATGCTCTCAATGAAGAACAGGGCTCCAACCGGCCAGAGCATCAATCCTCTCTTGTACGTAAAGTACAAATAATGAAAAGTTTCCTCTTCTGACTCATGACTGAGTATTTTTCATGCATCAAAAATTTAAAAATGAGAGGAGGGTGGTGACTGTGTGTGGTCTGAGGAAAGAGATTCACCAGCTTAATATTGAAAGATGTGTGTTAACTGCTGAGTCATCGTCTTGGGGATCCTTTGAACTTTAATGCGGCTGACAAGAAGTGAATGTACTTTTTCTGTGCAGTGTAGCATAAATATGGTATCTTTCTCTAAGGGCGTACTATTTAACATGAATTTTGTTATTTGCTTTTAAAAATTATTAAGAAGTTTATAAATAAGCAGCGCCTACCAGTTAACTGTTGGAATTAGCTTGTGAAAAGCGCATGCTCTTTCCCAGAGGGAATTCTGAACGAGCACTTTGAAGTTTATTCTTTTTGCAGCTACCTAATTTTTTTTCGGATGACTTGAAAGTCTGCCAGCTTCTCTGCTGATTCGGAACAAGCTGATAGTGTTCTCAGTCTCTGCTGCAGAGATAGCTGTGTCTTTGGTGACTGGCTTGAATGAATTAATGCAATGTTTATGGGACAGAGCCTGTGAAGCCAGTGCGGAATCATTTTGAGAGCGCAGCAGTCTCTCTTTTCCTGTGGAATCAAACAAACAGAACAGAAGTATATTTCATATACTTGTACTTATGAAATTTCAGTGGGGCGTGTGGCGAGCGTTATTGCTTGGAAAGGTCATAGCCGGGTGGAGATCAAGAGTTTAGTATTTCTTTGTGTTTTCCAGTAATTCATACATCAGCTTGAGCTGTCAGCACAACAAGTGGTGTCGTGGCGTGTGCTTCTTGTGGCTGTCGATAGAATCTGTATTCTTCTATCAACGTCTCATTTTATTTTGGAAAAAGCTTTGACTTGAATGCTATTAAGTTTATTGAAGATTATGGGGAATATGCAAAAAGTCATTGTAAACAATTTTATGCAATTTGAAGCATTCAATTTTTTATTCTTATTTCTTTTTCTGGGCTAACTGTTGTACTGTATTGTGGTCTACTTATTGTTCTACTTATATGAGTTGCAGTCAAAAGCAAAAATGTGTGTGGTTTTGATTCCTAGTGGTGTAATGTGGGAGGTAATCCTGCTTTCGTCGGTGTCGGTAGGATTTGCAGTAAGTGCTGTGGGCTTCGTTGAAAGCTGCTTCCACCAGTTACTTCACCAGCTCTGGGCCTGGCAGCTCCTCTTCATTGAGGGCACGTTGCCCTTTTTATGTTTCCAACCCCTCAAGCTTTTAGTTTCGCCTGATGTGTTGTAGCTGTAGTGTTGTATTTGGAGTATTAGTTACATTCAAGCTCTCCAGGTGTGTTGCCATAACTCTGCATAACTTTCATCCTTCTGGTAACCAAGGAAACAAGTTCAGAAACTTGAAATTCTGTCATCCTGAAATTTAAAGAGAAATTATCAGATTAGGATTTACAGGATGCTTTTTGAAACGTGTTTGTTTCTGCTTTATTTCTCCTTTATTAAAAACCAATTTATTGCCGTAAGATTTCAATTGACGTCGCATTTAATTGTTGTAGATTTTGAAACTTATGATTAGACAGCTTGCCTTAAAATGTCTAGTGTTTAATTTGATGTCAGTGTGCAATTGTGTGCATGTAATATAGGTGGTATATATTTAGTATTGGATTTGGATTTTTAGTATTGCAAAATAACGTTTGCCTCAACAGTAGAGCTATGCCCGACAAAACACTTCTGTATAGATACGTGATACAGAGTGATAGAGGTTTTGCCAAATTTGTTATCCTTTTTTCTATCAACATGCAACCCTTAACGTTGTATCAACGTAGTCTGATAATGATTCAGGATTCTTTTGCAGCGAGTTTGAGGAGAGAAATAAAGTCAGTCGGAGGAAGAAGCCGGTGCAGTCTGTGCGGAGAGGTGCTGGTTTCCAGGGCGAGTGGTGTTCTTGGAGGCTGGGTCCATCCCTGGCTGGTCGTGATCCAAGGTGGTGCAAGCCCATTGGCATATGTTTGCAGACTATCAGAATTTTTTCTTAAAATCCTGGGGGTGGGAGTATCAGGAGAAGGAATCCAATCCAGGCCACGTGTATCTGTGGATAGTGGCCCTCAGGAAGACAGCCTCAGAGAATAAATCTGGGTTTTTTATGAGCGAGCACCTGCTGCTTTTCACGGAAGCGATAATCCTGGAGCAGCTGCTGGTTAGGACCAGTAGTATCAGCTCGCGGGCCCCGCTGTTAGCACAACGTGTTTAAGACCCCGTGTGTGAACTCGCTGATCTGCTTTACGATAAACACAGGCGGTACTTGGACTGCGAGGACTGACACATGGAAAGTTACAGCAGGCTCCTTGTTGCAGCTCGGCATAAGTTTCTTTGCCCACTTCAAGAGACAGCGTTAGTCATCTGCAAGTGTTAGATGCCATGGGTCGATGCCTTGGGTCCGTGCTTACTTTTCTTTGACGTTGCAGGGTGCAGCAGCTCGCCCACGCTGCCCTAGACACTGCCTACTTGTGTCTTTCTCTTCCAGCCTCTCTAGAGGACAAAAAGCCCCACAGTGTTTTAAAGTGAATAAATGCGTGCGTTTCCCTTTCTTGACTCTGATTTTTAAAACGTCACAGCATAGAAAATTGCCAAAGTGTGAAAGGCTTCATGTTGCAAGTTGTGCAGCTTCTCTCGTGGGCTGAACTGGCACTGGTAGGAAGATAGGACTGCAGGAGGTCCTGATTTAACAGGGCCTTGGAAGCCTGGTGGCACTAAGCCCTTTAAAACCTATTTTTAGTAGAAATACTGAGGAACGACTGACACTGCAGTCTTTTGGGGTCAGTCTTTTCCCATCTTTTCTCTTTATGCCAGCCCAATGGCTGTTTTGTTTGCAGAATGATTGCATAAAATGAGGAAAAAAACGAAACCCACAACATTTTAAGCTTTTATAAAATCTAATAAAAGCACAGAGTTATTTCTGTGTAATCATAGGGAGCATGCTTCTGAAATGAGTCACGCTCTTCCTGTATCTCTTTTTCCTCCCCTGAAAGTGCCTGAAGATGATGTTCTGAAGATGCAGTTATCCTTACAAGGGTTGTGCAACTTCTTCCTGATGTCATTTGTATAAACTCACGCGGCTGCTATCGTTCGGTTATTTTATTTGAAAGAATTGGACTGACAAGTCCCAGGTCGGATCCACCAGCCAGGATCAACCCTGGTCAGCTTCTCGTGGTCGCTGCTCCCTAGTAGAATGCGATGGGGACAGAGGCAGTGGGTCAGAAGGTCTCTGCTGCCACAGTTTGCCTGGGTTTCCCAGGAGCTGATCCTTGGCCACCCGTGGGGAGCTGTGCTTAGGGGATGCTGTTCCTATAACCACAGCAACATGGTCTGTCTCTCGTCCGTTCCTATACCTGCGCAGAGGTCTGAAATTGTGTGGCTTCTGTAAGCAGCAGACACGCCTATTTATAAGCAGAAAATCAAAGGATACTACTTCATAATTAACCACTGCTTTTATGTGCCTTTTGAAGAAAATTCCATATACATGTGTATAATGCAACTACATGGAGTGTGTGTGTGTATGTATACATGTGCACACCCTCGCAGTATCGATACCATAAAACTTTAGTTGAGGCACAGGACGAGCAGAGATGCTGCAGTGCCCCCAGAAGAGACACCTAACGCTTGGAAAAGTTTTCCCAGCCCTGGTGTAGCTCACAGGGAAGCAGCTCTTACTAATAAGAGAGCTGTGGTTGTCTCAGTTATCTAAAGGTCACAAAGGATGTCATTGTCACGTGAAAGAAGAGATTAAAAATCCCTTTCCCCCCCCCTCCTTCTCTCCCCACTGTCTCTACTTCTCTTTTTTGTCTGTGTTGGCGTGTGGCTGTGTAACCAAGACCTGCTGAAAATTTTTGAGGGGCAGGGAAGTTTGGGGTTGTTCTAATCAGTCAGGATACTCCTTTAACGTATCAGAAATAAACTTTTCTTATCTACATTTATTGCAGTGTTTCTTGGAAGGCAGGAGGAGGAAAAGACAAGAGGAACAGGAGTTGCCTGTTAGACGCTACAGCCTATAGCACACAGCTAGCTCTTGAAATGACCAAACGCTTATTCAAGCTTCGACTTCTTTCTCTTTAAAAGACAATGGTTTTAATTCTCTTTGTTCTGACTGTTGTTGTTAAGGTATCATTCGTCAAGGTCAAGCGAGCGTGGTAAATGCACTGGCAGAGGGTCGTGCTGGACTGCCGCACGGTGCCTGCAGTACGCTGAGCCCTGGGCCCCGGCAAAGCGCTTGGCCAACCCGGAGGAGTTGATAAATCTTGATAACGTAATGGACAGCGGGTCAGCTTTCTGTATTTGTCAAGGCATTAGATATGTTTATGGCAGAAAATGTAATTACAGTATTTTTAGGCATGCAATACCTGTTAGAAGAAATCGTGCTAGGTTGCACAGCAGTGTAAATTGGGCTTTCAGGGTGCAATTTAAAATTGATGTGTGTCTAAATTCCCTATATTGCTTTGCAAATGGGGTGATCAACAATCTGTTCATTGATTTGGTTAGCGAGCATCAGGCACCGTAAATAAAACTGTAAATGCTATTTAGATAGCTAAGGAATACGTAGCAGCTCCAGAAATAAATACACTTCATTCATATTTCCAAGTGTCAGACTTCTTTTGGTTATGTTTCAGGTGATGCGCTTCTGACATGCAGACTTTGTATGGCTCAGAGGAGGGTCATTTATTGATCTTCCACATTTAATGAAGGTGGTGACTATTCCACTGCAAGAATGGGGATAAGCGTTCAGAGAGAGCAGCGTGTGGCTTTCCTGCAGAGTTCACAGCGGTGTTTCCTTCCACGCTGGAACCCGTCAGCGACATAGACTCAGAAGGCTCCTCTCGTTGTAAAACATGAGCTGAAAGCTGTTGCCTGCCCAGGTACATCCCAAAGGATGGCTGGTGTCCTAGCAGAGCCAAGTGCCGTAGACTCTGGAAGACACTGATGTGTCTTGAGGTGAAGAGCATTTTCCATGGCAGTTTTCTTTTGTCCAGGGTCAGTTATTACTCTGAAGAATAAGCAGAAGGTATCTAAGTACTGTTAGAAATAAATACACTGTTTCTTCAGTCTAAGCTAGATGGTAATTCTCATGTGAAGGTTTTCCATTATTTCTCCTTTCCGAAGTTCTGGTGAACCGCAGTGTTTCTGTAAATTGGGATATAACATATTTGTTAGTTTTTCAAGATAAAACATTTATTACAGTACCATTAGCCCCAGTGATTGAAACAATGCACTTTGGAATGTGCATGGATGGATAATTGTAAGTGATACTCAGATTGTATCAGCAGAAAATGAAATAAGAGTCATAGTTCAGAAAAGGGAGTACCTGTTACACAGTATGTGGTTTTTCAGGTGTGATCTATGTGTGCCGTACTGCCCAGTACAAGAACACCTGGCTTTGACAGAGAGGACGTCTCTTGTTGGACAGAGCAAGGTAAGCTGCTGGATGCATCTCCTGAGCCTGAGAAGTGACAGAATGATGAGGCTACTTTTCAGAGAGCTTTTTTTTTTAGGGCATTCTGGATGCTTGCCTGTAGAGGTTAAGCCTTTGTCGGTAAGCGTCTACTGTTGTGAAATGCTGTGGCATTCTGCCGACTTCAATAGCAGCAGATCAAGCCCCGTTGTGTTCCTAACAGCTGAAGCTCCAGTTTCTACTTCACTGCCCAGTCTGGCAGCATCCAGTATCTGGTGAGCATCTGCGTGCTTTGGGTTGGAGCCACAGCAATGAGGCTTTTGTTGCATCAAGTATTTGGGGAGAGGACGATGTGTGAAAGTCAAGTTTTGGGCAGTAGCTCATCACTGTTAGTGTGTTTCCCATCACCCTTTGGTTGATGCTACTGATGCAGCAAGATGTTGCCTGGTAAGGAATATGTGAGCAAGTCTTTCACAATGGAAATTAAACTGTGTAGAGGACGTAATTTTCTGGAGCTGTTTGTGGTCTCCTTAACAAGTGGGAGTTGGGATTTGGGCGAACTACAGAAACAGGGCTGGATGAAGTGGGACTCTTCCTGCCTCTCATCTCTGGTAGCTTATGCTTTTGGTTTTTGCAATCAGTTACCTCATTTGGTCTGCCACTGCAGCCAGGTTTGGAGACAAATGCTGGTTAAATTATTTAGTAGTAATAGGTCTGAAGCACTTGCATATAAATTTACAAGAATAATAAAGAAGTCAAATGCTATTCTAGGTGGGAAGTAATATGTTGAGTAGATGATTCATAATAACATGGAGCTCTTAAAACTGTCTCGGAGTTTGAGGAGGAGGTAGTTTGGAAACATAAACTCCAAAGGTCGAGTTTATTGCTTGTTAATATTTATGTTATTGAGGGTAATGTATCCCATAACTGTGCTATGCAGCTAAGTTGTTTTGTTTTGTTTTGTTTTGTTTTTTTTCAGTTAGGTAATAGGGTTTAGTATCTGTAGGTATCAAAAAGCAAACCATTAAAAGTGTTGCAGGACTGGGGAGAGTCTGTGCCCACCTCATCTCCTCCTAGTCCAGTGCTTAGTTACAGATCTCTTTTTTTCATGCATGTTGAAACCTGCTGTACTTTAATTCAGCTTTTAAGCAGTCAATAAGATAGCTATGTTTAAATGCTTTTAACAAAGTCAAAACAGACAAATATTGGTTTTATGGTGAAGGCTGAGCAAATTCTACCAAAAGCTGAGAAGGTACAATGGGTGATAAAACTGCTGAGTTGATTAGCAAAAGGCAAACTAGAAAGAAAGGACCTCCGCTACCAGACCATGGCAGGAGGTTTCTTTACAAACCTTTTAATTTGAATTGTTTTACCTACGGGAGCCAAATTTCTTTATTTAACTTTATCTTGTTCTAGTTTGTCCTGATGAAACAAGGCTTTAAGGATGAGTGTTTCTGGGGTGCTTACTTTAGGGTAAAGGGTTTGGGAAGATTTTTTCCAAAATTATTTGCAGACTTGCACATCCTTTTCTGTGGGTGACTGTACCTATTCTAGTGTGCCTGTCCAGGGGTTTTGTCCATTTAGTTTTGAAGTTAATGTTCCTAGTGGAGGGGGAACTTCTGGATTCTCTCTGAAAAGTGCCTGGATGAAGTCCTCATACTGCTAAGCGCTGTGGGAGTTATCTTGGGACTATCATTTGTCCCCTTGTTTTGTTTTATAGAAGACTTTTCTTTCACAGGCTGCATATTTTACTGCATTCTCACACAACCCAGTACTTTGGTACTGCAAGTGCCTTTTCCTGAGATAAATAGAAGAGTTTTTTTCTTACAATTTTTTTTTTTTTAAATAGTAGTGGAGGATAAACTCTCCATGTGAGCCAACTGTGGGTATTACCATTCAGGTTAGAATACGCTATACTGCCTTTGCGCTCCTTTTAATGTTATCAGTTGAGACTCAAACAGGCATACAAGAGAAAAACTTGAGATCTAAGCAGGAGGAGATGATGGGTGGTTATATTTCTGTAGTTCTTACGGAAAGGATGAGGATATACTGCCCACTAAGCTGTACAGTGTGTTGGCCGTTAAGCTTTATCCAGACGTAAGGATGACAACAATGTACCTATAGTTCATTTTACTCCATTTTCAGTTTGGCTCCATTACTACTTCTGTGGGACCGTGCTAGCACACAGTATTTATGTGATAAAAGCAGAGCAGGGCGGGGGGGGGGGGGGGGAAGAAAAAAGGGTTTAAAAATATTTCACAATCAGTAACAGACAAAACTTAGGAATAACTGGTATTTACACTTGCATTCTTATGACAGTAGTTATTTTTGAGAGAAAAGCTTCTAGTGAGGAACCAGTAAGTATTTTCATTCCTCCAAAAATAGAGGGTTTTTTTCAAGCTTGATTGCCAATACTTGGGCATTAGGTATACCAGTTCATAGGGAATGTATTCTTTTCTTAATGATCTCAGTCTCTAAGTATTAAGGAGCGTCAGTTAGGTCAGAAGTGTCAGTTACCTTAGTAACTTCTTGTTTCATGTTTAAATTCTGTTATTTCCATAAATAGAATAACAAGCCAAATATAAAGGACTTACTCCAAATATTTGAGGGTTTGCAGAACTGGTGCGTGCATGTGATGAAGCAGTTGGCTGCAGTTGGTTTATGGTGAATATTGCAGAAGGTACTGCAAGTCAGGTGTTTGAGGTCACACCCGCTAATGAGTTCAAAGCAGAGCTTTGTCATGGGATTTAATATCTTTATCCTCTAGAGAGGAGGGTAGGGAGTTGTGAAAGGAAAGTAGGCTGCACGGAGCAATGAAGAGGTGTGTGGTGGTGCTGTAATGAAGTAGTAATTCATCAGCCTGGTGGCCAGCAAAGAGAGGCTGTGGGGGGGAGCTTGTGGCTGAAATGATGTCTGGTGGATGGTAAGTGCAGCTTTTCCATGCATTTAATAATAGAAAAAAATTTACTTGAAAACTAACTCTTTACTTTTATAGCCTTAGTTAAACTTTCATTATGGCAGATCTGTCTGGAACAGCCAAGTACGTTGCTCTTCTCCGTGCCCATCTCTGCGCTGCGCGGGGCTGGGGGACTCTCTCCTCACGTGCCCTGCCTGCAGAGAAGCTGTCGGCCGTGGAGGAGAGGTGTCGGCGGGGGAGAGTACAGCTGAATCTCTTGTAAACAGCGAAACTACAAACACCTCTGTCATGAGGTTCTGGAGGTTAAAGCCGTACCCCGGCCTGGGAAGCGGCAGCCGGGGCTGGTGGCTGGCTGGGTTATGCCTTGGTGCGGCTGCGCTGAGCAGGACGGCGTGTGGGGCTGGAGCCGTGAGGAACTCGGAGCACCCTGGCAGCCTTCGTAGCGGAAGGAGGAGGGAGTTGTTACGGACAGAAAGATGAACAAGCAAACAGGTTTGGACAGTCTCAGTGAGCATTAAATATTTTCCTCGTGGGAAGGGATTGGCCTCATAGATTTTACTTTTTAAGGAACTGGAGAAATCAATTGAGTTTATTTGCAGAGCACAGTAAATACTACCATTGACTTACAAAAACAAAAAAACCCCAAGAACTGGGATGAAATTTTCCATGGCAGCTGGGCTTTCTCTAGGGGCACCTGGGTTGTGCCAGCCCCCTCAGAAAGCAGGGAGGGTCCTCTTGCGTTGAACTGTGTGGAAGGGCTGAGGAGGATGGAGGGAGCAGAGGTAGCTGTCGCACCTCGCTTCCCTGGCAGCATGGCCCCCAGGGTGGTACGGTGGTTTTCGTGGCTGCAGGATCCGGCTCGTGGAGGGCAGGAGGTGGCAGGTACGTACTGCGCAGCCCCAGCGCGCGGTAGGACAACGGGCGCTGGGGTGGAGAACCAGCACCTTTGCAGTGCTCCTCCAGCAGCTAGTCAGGTACAGAAGGGCATGGCTGAGCCCGTGCCCTGCCTAAGGCTGTACAGAAAAGGAGATTGAGACCGTGGAGGAGGGGCGTGCATAACCGAAGCAGAAAATGGGGGAAGGAGGAAAGAATCAATAGTTCATTAGATTTGTAGAGCAGGAGGAGAAAAAGGATCGATAGTTCATCAGGTCTGGAGACTCGGCTTGTGAGAGGTGGTTGGTTAACACAAGAATATTTTAGTGGAGTCATTGCTCATGTTCCATGTAACAGCTCATGTCGGTAAACATAAAAGAATAAAGGAGAAGTAGAAATTAAGGGTAGTCAGCTTGCAAAGCCTAGTTTAGGGGAAGGCACCTCCTTAAAGAAAGCTTGTTGACAAATATGAGAAATAATTCTTTGAGGTGCTTTGGCCCTCCTTCACCAACACATGTGTCCACCATGAACAGCATTGCTCAAAATTTCTGCAGTTTTCAGTTAGGATTTTGGTGAATGTGAGTGTTGTCTGCATGATTTGGCCTTGTGGTTTTAATAGTTTACAGCCCAGGTGAAAAGTAAATACTGTATTAGACAGATTTCAGACACGGGTGTGAAATTTTCTACAAAATGAGCTCACTTATTTAACACATATGGGCTAGAAGTAGTGCAGTCATGCAGTTTCCATGATTATACTGTAGAGAAATAATAGCTACTGTACTATAAAGGTGTATTTTTAGAAAGAAGGTTGCAAACATGCAATATGTGTGTGGACTGGCATTTCATAGTGAATGTGAATAGTTTAAGTGAAAAGGACTACTTTTAGTACAAAGTAGCTATTTTCTGTGGGTTTATTAATTTAAAAGATTGTGTATTGGCTGGCATTAAATGCTCATGGACTCATTAGGGCACATGAAAGCATGCCGTATAACAGCCACATGCTCTGACATCTCTTAGTAATGCAAGAATTCTTTCTTGCATTTGAGAGTATCAGTTGGCTTAAATATTCCTCTGTGTTCCCTTGCTGCGTCCGGGGGAGAGCAGTCAAGTTCTCGTGTTAGCTCCAGCAGCGTCTGTGAGAACTGGAAGCAATCCCTTTGCCTACGTGTGGCTCCGTAAGAAATGCGGCAGTTAACTCTCATTTGCTTTCAGATAAAATAATGCAGCTAGCCTTTTTAATGGCTACAAATTATGAGAGATTCAGAGTTCCCGATAGCCCTCTAAGCTGATGAGTGCACTCCTGTCCTCCATGCATGAATAATGCATGACCTTGCTAGCTTTAGTAAGATACAGTTAATTCGCTTGGCCTTTAAGGGTTTTTTCCTCCCCCATTATTGCTTAGCTGCCATGCTGTTTAAAGGGAACAAATTAACCACAAGTCTACAAATGCTTGTGAATTTAGGAGACAATTACATGATACAGATAAAGCAGCTCCAGCGTTCAATTCTTAAGCAGAGATCTGTCTCTCTGGACTTACTAAATGTCTCTTCTGTGCCATGGACATTGTTGATATACCAATATTTAGATAATTTTGTCTGTAGAACTTTATTAGATCTCAGTGAAACCCTCCGGGCGCAGTGGGCAGAGCCTGGGAGATGCACGCTTCGGGGCAGGCGACGTGTTGGGAAAGCTCTGCAGCTGGTTCCACGCGTGCTGCCGCGCAGGCCTGACCCTGCCAGCTAGCGTGGCGCAGAGGTGCGGGCAGGGCTGCCGCTTGCAGTCCTTCTCGTGTTTGCATTTTGTATCTTTGATACCATTTCTGAAGGTCAGAAAACTGTTAAAACACTGATGCGCCCTTCCTAGGGTGGCTAGGGAATAGAGACTTGCCTTTCTGTCTCTGTTTATCCGGATGGAATATTCTTTTGAATGTCTTAATTAAAGCTTAAATCTGTTCTTCTCTGCTTTACGCAGCACAGCTGTGGAGAGTTGTTTTGGTGTGCTCTGTTAATTTTAGCAACATATTCTCTTGATGTCGAGTAGTGTCCTGGTTTCAGCTGGGATAGAGTTAGTTTTCTTCCTAGCAGTGGGTATAGCGCTGTGCCTTGGATTTAGGATGAGAATACTGTTGGCAACACGCTGATGATGTGGTCGTAGCCAGGCAATGTCTACACCAAGTCAAGGACTTTTCAGCTTCTCACACTGCCCCGCCAGTGAGGGGCTGGGGGTGCACAAGAAGCTGGGAGGGGACACAGCCAGGACAGCTGACCAAAACTGGCCAAAGGGATATTCCATACCATATGATGTCATGCTCAGTATATAACTGGGGGGAAGCTGGTCAGGGACTGGGACCATGGCTCGGGAACTAGCTGAGCATCAGTGGTCTGCAGGTGGTGAGCAATTGTGCTGTGCGTCACTTGTTTCCTGTATCCTTTTATCATTATTATTCTCTTCCTTTTCTAGCCTATTAAACTCTCTTTATCTCAACCCACAAGTTTCACCTCCCCCCCCCCCCCCGCAATTCTCTCCCCCATCCCACCGTGGGGGGGAAGTGAGCGAACGGCTGTGTGGTTGTTCTAGCTGCCTGCCGGGTTAAACCATGACAAGTAGGTAAAGCAAAACTTTAGAATGGCAGGGATTGATAGTGCATCTGCTAAAACAGACTGCTCTTTATAATCTGTAATTCAAATGTTTATTTTAAAAGGAAATACTTTGGTTGGCAGGCTATGAAGTGTGTGATGATAGCTGAGTAAGCCTAAGCCTATCTGGATAGCAGGAGGTAGAGCCAGGTCGTGACACGATGTGTTTTTTCTCAAGGTGCTATATTCAACAATTTTTCAGCTGGTTAACTTGATTTGCTGACCCCCGTAAATAACTGAACCCTAACAAAATGATTTTTGATTCATGAGAAGCTGTAGCTGAACTGGAACATTAAAATTCTTTTGTAGTATCTAGTGACATTTACATACAGTCCAAAAATAGTTGAGAATAGGTGAGCTTTATTGGTGTAACATGTTAATAGCTCAGTGCTGGATCTTGGGTTTTATTCATTATATACTGTATTGCATCAATTTATTGTTATGACTGTTATTGGCAGGCCAGGGGCAGAGGGCTGAATTCTCTGCTGGTGTGCAACAGCCCAGCTTTGGCTTGATCACAGTGCTACAACAAATGCTTAGGCAGTAAAACCAAGGAGTTAGTGTCATGTAGGCAGACCCTCTCTGCTGCATCAAATCGCTCTGAATAGTTTTCTTGCCAAGAAATTGTTCTACCTGCATCGCTGCCACCTTCCCTTCCACTGCCACGTGTCATTACCTCCAAAATCAAATCGCTCGTTTCCACTGTTTGCTCTCAAGAAGCATTTATACACATTGCTCCGTGCAGAAGGGCCACGTAACGTCAGGAGCGCACACAGGTTTTTACTAAGAGTGCTGGACGGGGTGATTTGGCGTGGAGGGGTGCTGCACTGCCTAAACTGCCCTGTCGTGTGCGGTGCCGGGGTCTGTGCAGGCAGAAAGCCCTGCAGAAAGCAGGTACCGTAACCAGCTGACGTGGAACTGCTCTGCTGGGTTCCTTAGGTCGTCGTTTTCCAGGTTGGAAACAGTCATGCTTCTTCCAGACTCATTTCATGTTGAGCTCCAAAACTATTTATTATCTGTTTATCAGAAGCTGAGAATCATCCAGGCTCTTGTATGTTTTTTTCTGTATATACATATACACGCATGCATACATATATATATTTCAATTATAGTTATCGAATTAAGTTTCTAAATGTGGTACATAATTCAGTCACTTTGTAATATTCATCGCTATCACACGAAAAGCATGTAAATGGCAAGAAATTGTGGCACCAGCTAATTTAGTGGCTCATAGCTGCTTTATTCCTTGGCTGTCTGGCTCAGTTTATGAAGCATTGCCATAGATAACAGGAGAGAGGGAGGCTGCTTACTTTATTTCATAGCACAGGAGAAACATTGAAGACATTCGGTGGTGGTAGAAAGCAGTAATTTAGGCTGACAAAATCGTGTGTTATTTGCTATGTTTAACTTAATTGGTATTTTCTTACAGAAGAAAAGTGGTATTGTTAGATAAGATTATTAATCCACAGGTGCTGCATGTTATATGCCATATTTGTCTGGTTTAAATTTTTGCAAGTTCTAACAATTGTTTAATTGTGAAGCATAAATTACATTTCTTGTTCTTACCCCTGATGATGTCCCACTGAATTTTGTGAAGACTAATTACCATCGTCCCCAGTAGAGTTGCTCTTTTACATCAATAATCATTCACAACTTGCTAGATGCCTGCGGCTACAAATCAGCCATTTAAGCAACCCTGGGAAGCGTTTTGTAATTTATTTTTCACATTATAGAGCCCATCTGGTAATGGAAGAAGCTAATAGTTACAAGCATATTATCAACTTGAAATCAAGCCATTTCTGAAATGTTGTAATTACCAGTTACTTCAGCCACTGAGATGACTCCAAGCGCGCACACGTGTGCTGCTGTGTGCGTATAGAGGACAGGGGCTTCTTCCTTTTTCTTTTTTTTCTGCGTAAAGGAGGACAAAGTCTCCCGATAGCGGCCCTCCCACGCTTGGGCAACGCAGTGCCATTTGCTGGCCGTGCCCGCCGCAGTTTGTAGCCGCAGCCTCTCCCGCGCTGGGTCGGGGCATCGGTCTGTGCTGTGCCATCATCCAGCGCAGCACTCGAGAACTGATCTGAAGATGGGTAACATGGACAAAATCTAAACCAAAGGCTGCGGCTTTGTTTAACTGACCAGGCAATTTCTGAAGGGATTTAAAGGTTCCCAAGAAAAACCGTTTATACCTTGATACCTGCAGCCTTTGAATGACCTCTCTGTCTGGAACAGGGTAGTGGCAAGCTTTAATTTGGGAGGTAGTTGCTCATCCATAAGCATAAGAGCCAGGGGAAGAGGTGGTGGAGCCTTGGGCTGGCCCTTTTCTGCTCTTTCCAGTACTTGTTACAGGGAAAAGAAACTTGGGCTGCTCTAAGATAAGACTCATTAATGAAGTAATCTGTATTGCATTATTTACAGTAGCAAGATAGTAAACTCAATGACCCAGTCTTTTTGTTTGGTTGTTTTCAAAAGGCTTCTGTTCATCTCCCAGAAGACTGAGTTGTTCTGGGCAGAATGGGTTTAACATCTTTCCCGCGCACGCCCTTCCTATTCTACAAGTATCGAATGATGAAACTCCCATAGTCCGGCTTGGGAGGTTATTCCACAGCTCATTTCTGATATTCATCTTGGATCCCTTTTGTTTCCAAAGTCGTATGATTTCCAAAGCAGTTGTTCTTCATGCTGAGAGCTGTGACGTTTGGTTTTTGTCTGTCCCATCATCTCCTCGTTACTGCTTTCATTTTAACGAGTTCTGTGGTGTGAGTTCTTTTAATCTCTTCTTCCAAGCTAAATTCAGTCAATCTTAAATCGGGCTTAAATGTTGAATTACTGCATACAAATATTAGAACACTAGAAATGTACTAATGTAATCCATTCCTATACTACAATTTAATGGTTCTGCACTAGGAAACTTGATTAGGGATTTCATTTTATGCCAAATCTGAAAAATTGAAGGCTGTTTTCTTTTCTTTTTGCAACCTGGAAGGAGCTAGGGGTATGGCTGAGCTTTGCCTTTGACTCACGCTCCGTAATTCACTGCTGAAAGACACTTTCTGTGTCCATCCCATTGACATGTTTTGCTGCTCGTTTTCAGAACGAGCCATCTGTTAGGCTCTCAGTATATTTCACAGTCAGTTTTATTCAAATATGCTGAAAGCTGCTGAAGGAAGAGATTTTTTTTTTCAGGCACTTAAGTATGACTAAATGGAATGAGTGACGTCTAGCTTCGCTCCTCAAGACTGAATGGTTTAATAATGGAATTAGGCTGGGCACATCCGAACCGGAGCACTCCAACGTTGTTCCTGCCTGCATGAACAGCCACTGTGATTCTTTCCAGCTTGTCATGATAAACCAAACGAAGAAGAGAATATTCATCATATGAATAATTACTTTGACAGACGTTTTTACTACTAACTTAGCACTAAAAATTTTGCCAGCAGTACTCGAGCTAGCTCTTGGTGCTGGCAGGTGAGTAACCTCATTTCTGGGCTTATTTGCTGGAACTGCTGGCACTTATGTGAGCCCTTTATATCTACTTCAGAAGAATGCTCCAAAGGCACTCTTCTTTATTTTTTTCTTTTTTTCCCCCACATTCGGTGGTTGCGCTTCAAAGGCAAAGATGCTGACTGATTGATGGAGCAATGTTGGTAAAAAATTTACATTGCGGTTGCCCTGGGTTTGTTAAGAGGTAAAATATGGAGAGAGTATTCGTGAGCAGTGATTGAGTGTAAGTGAAGGTGAAGCTTTATTTTGATTTAGAGAAACGTGCAGTGACTCAAGCTGTGGTGGCACTCCTCTAAATCCCAAAGCAGAAGGCTCCCCCGGCACATGTCAGGTCCGAGCGCAACACAAATATGTCAGTTCAACAATGGCTCGATGCGGCTGTGCAGCGTGATGGACGCAGCTCCTCTCTGTCTGTATGTGCGGTAGGGCCGACTCTGTTACCCTAACCGAAGTGGTTTGGCCAATGTCAGGTAGGAAATGCGTCAAAACTAGGACTACGTCCTCTGCGACTGCCGTGTTTTCACACATGCTGTGGTTTGATAATCACAAAGCTCCAAGATTCTCAGTGCTACTTCATTATACATCTAGTATCCAAACTCAGATACCTAAACATTTGCTGAAGTGTAGATAAAACAGTCACTGGACCTCAGCGAACGTGGTGCTCTGGCCTTTACGTACCTTTATGTTGTTTTCCTAACTTCTGTCACCACTCAGGAAACTGAAATGCCCCTTGGATGTGTAAATCATCCCCTGGTGGTAAAGCAAACCAGTCCATCAGCTGATGCCAGGTGAAAGCATGTACCGCTGGCTGGTACTTGTGTTTGTGTCTCTGCTGGTTCCCAGGCTGACATCCTGTCAGAAGGCTCAGCTTCTGCAGAAACTGCCATTCGTGATGCACGGTCTCTACTCCTTCCTTTCTACATCTTTCTAAAAATACTGTGAAAGCATTTTACTGTGTTATTCTTAACCTACTGTGGCCTTCCTGGAACAAAAAATTTGATTAGGAGATTGTTAACAAAGGAATGAATCACAGGTCAAAATTGGAGGCTGTATGTGTAGGAGAAGCTCTTGCGGGGGAGGAAGCATACCTGCTGTCTGACCACAGGTCAGCTCTTCTTATATTCCAATTTAAAAAAAAAAAAATTGCTGTTATTTGACAAGCTGTTTTGGAGCCAAGTGAGCTAATCTTTGCATAGCATTTTGATGCATTCCCCAAAGTTTTGTTTAACCCTTGTGCTCTTTGTTCTGCTTCAGATAGAAGTTTTCCATAGGAAGGGCTAGTTTAACTACTGTTACTATGGCCCTTAATTCATGTAACATAATTAATATAGAAAAAGCAATATATAATTTGCTTCTGCAGATAGACCACATTATTTCAGAGGCTAGTAAAACTTGATGGTTTACCACTGAAGAACATAACTTAAATATTCAGAGTCCATTGTACTTTCCCAGCATGGTTTATAATACAACAAGAAATGGAAAGCTTAAGAAAAGGGAGGAGGGCTTGGACGGGAACACTTAAAATTTCTTGGCAGATGCTTACTGCTAGGGAAGCTTAGTTCTTTCTCTTTCCTTCTGGGAATGAGAGATTTCAAGGAGGCAATGGCTGATCTGGGTTCCTGAGGATGCTTTCTGAAGGCAAGCTTAGAGAGCATCCTCTCTTACATCGCAGGCCACGTCCCGGTGAAAAATGTAGCACGTGTGCTTAACCTGCTGAGGTTGGCTGGCGCTTTTGGGAACGGAGCCACAGCCGCCTGGCAGGGGAGGCTGGCACCACTGCCCGATGAGGGCTCCCTGCACTGCAGAAAGCTCGTAGTTAAGCAGTAATAAATAGTCTTTTTCCACTGGAGAGAATGGAGTCACGTAGGTGCAACTACAAACTTATGTTCTTGTTTCTGAAAGCCACAGTTAAAGACCTTGCGTAAGATTTAAAGTATTCTGTCATTGCTTGAACAGTGCAATTTTGCTCTTATCAGATGAACTTCAGGTTTTGGAAGTGATACTTTAAATTCTTGCAAATGATAGATGCAGAGGGCATCATAGTTGTTGTATTTTCAAAAAATCCTGAATTTTCACCGTCATGAATTGTTTATGGCACTTGAGAATCACTATAATTTGAATTTTTGATAACTTTTTTTTTTTACCTTCTTTTGAGCAGAGTTTCCCAAAGACCTGGTTTAATGCTGTGGTAGGTAGAGCTTTACTGAGGCTCTGCAGGATTAAGATCATACACTGCCTTAGGTCTGCAGAGCACAGCTCGCACAGAGCAAGAGGCAGTTTTCAGGGATCCTGAAAAGAGTCGGAGGCTTCAGAAAGCTGCTGGTTTGCTTACTTTTTGTATTCCGTGTCATTCCTTCAACTTCCTGGCTTCATGGGCTCTAGATTACTTTGTGCATACAAATATCATTAGTTGGGACATCAGTACTAAGGTTTTAGTGATGGATTGTAAATTTATTATGAATGTGTTTCATGTGTATGGCAATGAGTTTAGCTGTATAGTGGCAGTGTATTTGTGGCCCTCGTTGTTGTAATTATTATATACTCCTTCCCTGCCTGCAGTCCTGGAATGTCTGCAAAGGAAACCAGGGGGTGCAGGTGATGGAGGGCTCCAGGTCTCTCCACTCCATCGCCAGTAGCATGGATGTACCGAGGGAGCAGCACGCAGAAGAGCTGTGCTTTTGAGTTCCTGGGGAGGTACTCTGGGTGATCACTGCTCCTCTCTCCTCGTTTTCTCTTGAGCTGGGAGATGCTTGGAAGGATAAAGTCAGTCTGTTTCATGTTGCTGTGATGCCTCAGGTCTTCATTCTCTGCTTTGGTATTGTTTGACAGCTTCTCTCTCACGATTCTGAAGGAAAGCATCTTCCCTGATGTATTAACCATGCTTTTTGAAGAAGTTTTTCTGATTTTTTTTTTTTTTTGAAAGGACAAGACAATGCAAGACAAGTATGAAGGAGGGGAGATTTAGATTAGGTATTAGGAAGAAATTCTTTACTGTGAGGCTGTCAAGGCACTGGCACAGGCTGCCCAGAGAAGCTGTGGAGGCCCCATCCCTGGAAGTGTTCAAGGCCAGGTTGGATGGGGCTTTGGGCAACCTGGGCTAGTGGAGGGTGTCCCTGCCCATGGCAGGGGGTTGGAACTACATGATCTTTGAGGTCCCTTCCAACCCAAACCATTCTATGATTCTATGAAGCATGAGCACTTTGGGCAATGGGATACACGAGTGGATGGGTTACCATAAACTCTTTTCTTGCCCCTAGTGCTTGACTACAGGCTTCTCTGGGGTTGTGGTTTTGATTCTATGTATGTTTGAATAAGACTTAAAACAAGCACAAGGTCTTGATCTCTCCTCCTGGATAGGGGAGTAAAAGCATAACCAAAGTAAACAACTGAATAATGTGATGGGTTTAGAGGATGGATTAAATTGAACACTCCCTAAGAAGTCTGGTCTGGGTGGCTGTTCCCACCCCTACGAAGGATGATTTTGGAAAGCTATGTGTAGCTTTTTATTCAGTCATTGTTTATATGATTAACTTAATTAAGAAATATCCAAGACATCAAAATGATATAGGCATATTCTTATGCCCGAGGAGTCAGTGTTTATCGCAAAACTGTGAGTACTTGGGGAAAAAAAAAATCCATTTCATCTTACAGGCAGATTAACATTGCAAATAGCTTGGCAACAGGGGAAAAGTGAAATATCTATGGATGGGGGACCCCATTTAGCAGTGTTTACCCTGGCAAAATTCCCTTTGGCTTTGCTGACAATGCTGGTGGAGTGAAAAAGGCTGAGTCAACAGGGAGCAAAAGGAATTTGGTGGGAAGCGTTCTCTTGTGCTGTGTGTAATTCTGAATGTGCTTTTAATATTTTGGGGGTTTGTACTTTGAATTAAGTACTCAGTTAAAGAATTTGTTTTGATAATTTAGCATTTCATCTGTTGCACCAATGTCACTTAGATTTTAGATTAAGTAAAGCAAAATATACTGTGCCTGATGTTTACAGACCCACAGGTAGAAGGGCTTTTCATTTTTAAACCCCAGTTTGCTGAGGGACACTGTTTGCTTTGAGAGTAGGAGCACAGAAGAAAGAGGAGGAGACAGCTGATAAGAGGAGAAAATAAGACAAACTTAAATGGCTTAATAGTTTGCAAGATTTGGTTGAAAAAAACCCAGTCATTATGGAGTTTTATATATATATATATAAAATAATATATGTGTTCATACATGCCACACAAGCATAAAATGGGATTGATATTTGTCTCTCACCTTCTTTCTTTTTCTTTTTGTAATCACATCAAGAAAAAGATAAAAATTAGTGTTTAAAATATGAGGCGGATAGTAAAGGAGTCTGTCCAGAATCTATTAAAACATAATGGGAATTTAGCATCAAACTGATATTCCGTTAATAAGAAAAAAACAAAACAAACCCCCCCCCCCACAATTCTTCCCATTAAAGAACTTAATATGTTAATTCTGAAATTGTCATATCCTAAACTGTAAGTAAAATATCAAAGAAAAACTTGACTAAAAATGCCATCTTTTGGGGGGGCTTGAAAAGGCTTTATTGTCTTCACTGCGCTCTGCTGCCGCTTGACACTGTAATGAATCAAGTCGTTTATTGTGGTATCTAAGTATGAGCCTGCATAAACTCAATTATTCTTGAAAATGTTAACCTGCATATTTACCAATGCCCAGATAAGAAAATGTATTCTCTTGTAGCTAAAACCACATTGAAATTAGTTTATATTTTGTGCTAAGAAATTATTGTACATCTGCCCAAATTGTAGAATTCTAGAAATATTTTTGTGCTATTAACCGCAGTATTGTTAATATATATAATTATATATAAAATTATAATTAATATAATTAATATAAGCAGAATAATATTAATTCCAGGTCATAGCTTCATCTCTTTTGTCTCTTTCCCTTTTTAAAAAAATCTAAAATCTAATAGTAATAGCTATTTTGTGTCACTAAGCTCCATGGTGTGTTACTGCCAACTAAAATAAGTAAAGTATGTGTGTAGGAAGGAGGAGAGGGTGGTTCAGATGTTTGCCTCGTATTCGTACCATTTTATGTTCTTGTGTGTGTGTGTAGTGTTGTATTTTTTTTATATATATATATATATATACACATACACACATATAGTAGTGAGCTGAGTGCTTCAAGCTACTACCTGAATCTCTTCAGGAATCTGAAAACACAAACACATAAAAAATGCTATAAGGCTTTTAGTACATACTCAATTTCTTTCATTCTGTTTCTTTATTTGAAATCAGTTGTATTAGTGGGTTGATGGGATTCCCTTTCCTACAGGAATAAGGTGTGCAAGTACATTAAAGAGGTGAGTGAATTGCTCAGCTTTCCTTTGTTGTTCCCAGATGCAATTTTTTAATTGCCGGCCTTACAGATTGACTTTAGGATCTGAAAATCTAGATGAATCTTTGTTGGTAATAGCTTTTCTGCAGGCCAAATGATGCTTTCACGTACACCTGTACAACTGCCTTAGCCAGCTGGCAGCTGGGGGCGGAGGGACCTGGAAGAGGCTGTTTATGGCCAAAGCGTGTTTGATAATGAATCGGTAAGAAACAATAAACCCAAACCCTTTGTGGTGTTTTATAGTTCCTTCCAGCGCGCAGCCACACTGCTCGGTGGTTCAGCTGTGCTTGGATTTCTCCTCATCTTGTTTGACATCAATGATGTCCTGTGCAGATGGCGGTCATAAAACCGCGAGTGGATTACACAAAGCACGAGGACAGAAGGACCAAGCGTGAAGCTGGGAGGTGTGTGAGGAGCAGAGGGCTGGGGTAAAACCCCCCGGTCGCTTCTTGCTGTCCTCCCCTTTGTGTCTGAATCCATTGGAACAGCAAGAGAGCGCCATTGGGGGAGGAGTCGTCGTGTGTAGTTTGAGAGGCCCAGAGAAAACGCGTTAGCTGGATCTGGGGAGCTGGAGGAGGACAGGGAAGAAGCCGGGAGTGGTATGCTGCTGTAGACCTAGTTCTGCAAATATAGTAAGCGATGTTGTGAGGAGTAGGATGATGCTATCTCCCCTTTCAGCCATCCAGGTCGAAGACAACAGCTCAGAGAGGTCTCCTGCTGTCCGTGTATCCAGTAGGACCAAGTACAGGAAAGTTTGTTTTGCCCAGTGATGCTGCTCTGGAGGTGAAGAAATTCAGTGTGAGCAGAACTTGAGTTAGCTACGAGATTCCAGTCATGTGAAATTCCAGCTTTTTTATTTGTGAGTTTTAATGTTTGTCATCACGTTGGATCCCTCCCTATGTGTGCAGGAACGGAAGTGCCACTTTAGTGGCAAACCGCTCTCCCTAGCCCGCCCACCCCCTCACCTCTCCCTTCCCATCAGTGGGGTTTATGCTGGTGCTTCAGAGGCTCAGGGTATAACAGCACATCCCATACAGTGGCTGTAGGAATGCATAATACGGGAATCATCTTTCCGCACTCTATTTCTCACAAAATGACCCAACCGTTTGTAAGACCAGGAGTGCTGGTTGTAGGCGGCGGCACAGCAGCGTGAAATTTCCGGCAGAGCTTTGCCAAGGTTGGAAGGTGGTAACAGGAGCTTGCCATGAGAAGGGCTGAGCAATGGTGAGTCAAGGCAGCCCTGTGTGCTCTACCTGTGATATGAGAGTGCATTTGTGTTCAAAATGAGTGCTTTAGAAATGTCTTCAGGAAGCATCAGCTGTGTTTGCATACCAGGAACGATGACGAATCCTAAATTCAGTATGAAAATAACTCAGATTGTCTCCAGTACCCATTTTCTGCTGATAAAGATTATGATACTTAAGAAAAAAAATTGCTTTCAAGAAATCAAAAATACAAATGGTACTAAACTAACAGGATCAAATTCATTATCATTGCTCTAGATTTATTCCAATGTAATTCTATTAATATCAAAACTAGAGTAAGAAAGTGATGAGTCAGGTCTGTTCTTTGCAGATCTCCCCTAGAGATCATTAACTTGTATACAATTGCATTAAAATTTAAATGACACGCTGCTACCATTTTTTCGCTCGGTTTGAGGAAATCTGCATATGTTGGAGCCTCCGGGTAATTTAAATTGAAGCAGTTGAGGAAATGTGGTGTAACAATGATATGAGGAATGTCGTCAAATATTTATTGTCTTACATAGCTCAGCACAATTTGTTTAATTTAAGTAGGAGAGTCATCAGTTCCATTGCCCTGTCAATATCGTGAAATTAGAAGAAAGCTGCAATGGGATGCAGAAGAGGCTTTGAATCAATTTAATTGCTAACTAGCATAAATAACTTTATTATTCAGTATATTACTAAACACCCATACAGAAAACTACTGTGATTGGTTCCAGCTGAGAATGAGTTGTAAGCAATGAAAATCTTGAATGAGCATGTGTTATTTTAATGTGGTAGTATTTAGAATTTCTTCTGAGGCTCCAGCATGCTGGGGCACAGTACAAGAAAAGGTAACAGGGTGTACTTTATTGTCTCACACAATGAATATGTCATACAAAATGCAACAGGTAAATAAAACAGGCCAGTGGGAGAAGGGCAGGTGGGGCAGCCAGGCAACCAGGTACCCACTTGGTTCAGCACATAGGGCCAACATTTTGTCTTTTGGCATGCGTCTCCTCTTCTCTCGAAAAAAAGATGTACTTGATTAGCTTAACCCAAAATCAAAATGTGCTTAAGAGCAGCTGTGAAATTTTGAATTTTAGAATATTTTAATCAGTACAATTAGATTCCCCACCAAGAAATCTCATCATCTGTTGTAATACAGTTAAGGCAGAAATGTGCCAACAAATTGGGGGATAAGAAAAGACTCACCTAAAATCACTCTCTGATACTAACCCCCCCAACAATAAAGACTTGTTCACAGCCATGAAAGTTGTTCTAGGTGTGCACTTGTGCATGGGTGGTTTATTTACCTATTTCTGAAGCACATTTCATGAAGAGATAAAATGCAAGAAACTGTTTCATCATATTTCAGTCCTGTTGCATATGGTTTGCAGTGTGTGTGCATTCCTGTTGCAATAGTCGCTGCGGTGGTTCATCCTTGGAACCTGAACTTTCCTTCAACTTTCTCAGTTATTACTTTGCCTATAAATCTGTCCGTAACCCCGGAACAACGTTGTCTTTGAACTCCAGTGCATCTACTCAGTGAAATTCTCATCCAAGCTTTAATCTTCTCTCACCTTGATATATTTTAACTTCCCTATTTATAGCCTGGCACACAAGCTGAATTTAATGATGATAAACGTGTTTCTAAGAGTAAAAGCTATAAAGTACATATTAGAGATTAATCTAAGCCAAATCCTCATTCCCAACATATTAAAGTTGGGGAAGTTTGAGCTGGGAGGAGCTAAGGAGCCAAGGGCTGTAGTTTGGGCTCATCTCTAACATCAAGCACTTCATTTTTACTTTTATTTTTTTGTTGGTTTTAAAAGAGTGTGTATTTGTTAGGTGTCTTTTCTACTACAGAACATTTAGATCATCACTGAAATAACTGTCTCAATTTACCTTCACACTGTGTTCAAGAACAAAGAGAAGAGTTGTTCTGTGGAAGTATTTGAGGGGAGGAGAACAAACAACAAGTCAAGACCAGAAAGCAAATCTTTCCAGCTCATCCTTCCTCTTTGCATTTTCCTGATGTGCACAGGGAATGAAATCATACGTACGCTTCCTCTTTCGGAAGGGAAGTGGACACCATTCTTGCTTGTGTTCCCTGGCAGCACGCAAATCTATCTAGCTGTAACAAAACCTGCTTATTACAGGGCTTTACTCTTTTTTTAAAAAAGCCACTCATTTGCTGGTAGAATTTATTATTATCTGGCTCTGATTTGCAGCTTCTGAATAATGTAGAGCAGTACAATTTAGCAATCTGGAAATTGAAGAGATAGTGTGTTAAAATGTTTTCTAATGTGACATACTTGTGATTTTTATTTTTTTTGTTACTGGAAATTGAATTATTGTAATATATACGTGCATTTAAATTAGCTGTTGTAATTCAGATAATGCAGGTTTTCAGGAAAGTTTCCGCAGTGAAGTTTGCTTGTAGATTTGGCCTGGGCCAGACTTTGTATGACTCCTGTTCTACATATTAAATGTGCTTGATCTAGAGCCCTTTTTAGGTGGATCATAAACCCACCCTCAGGTTAAGCACTGTAGAGCACATTGAGCTGCTCAGAAGAGGGTTTCTGCAGATATCTGTGTATATGACTGTATATACAGCTTTCCTACAAATGTACACAGACAAATTCCTTTTCTAGGCGAAACACTCCTATAAGCAATATGATTCGAAAAAAGTGTTTAGGCATATGTAAAGTCTGCTAAATTGAAATCTTAAAGAATAAATGTTCAGCCTGCGTTGAATTAATTGGGTTTAGGCATGTGCGCTGGTGCTGTGAGTCAGGACCAGTTGGCTGAGTCCTGTGTCTTCGGAGGAGACCGCAAACGCTGAAATGCAAAAAGAAATTTCAAGGAGATATGTACTTGTGTGCAAATGACAGATTCTTTATGGAACCCCTAACAAGAGGCCACTGGCTTTTGGGATTGGTTTTGGTTTGTTTTCATTCTGTTCTGCTTTTCAACTCTTTTTCTCTCAAGAAGGCACAGCTGGAGAGCGTTAACTCAAAACAAATGATGCTGCAGAATATCTGCTTGTTTATTGCTGCTTTTTCAGCTTAATTCTGCTAAATGATGCCTAATTGAAGTTTTAAACTGTGCTTAACTGCCTTTTACAGATACCTTTGGCTTTTAAGTGTTAAACACACCCTGCCCAGTACAGGACATGCAGAGGAGGAGGGAGATTTACCCCCGAGCCCTTCTTCTATTCCAGCTTTCTTGCCTTCCTTTCTCCCTTGAACATATTTAATTTCAAGTACCAAATTGTTGTGGGATGTGGGCTAGCTCAGATACAGGGAGGTGTTTGTGTTATTTTTCTATTTTTACTTCCCCACCCTGTTGCTAAAAGCAAGGTGCTGATGTGGTGCAACAGAAAGCTTTATTTGTCGTAGTAGACAATCGCTGGAGACAGCGGCTGTTTATCAGCCTCCACTGATAACAGAAAATCTCACCATCTGCCACCCGTTACGCTTTTGAAGAAGCGAGCGCGATAGCTTCCAGCTGTACGTGAACAAGCTGCAGGGGTGGGAGGGTGATGTTGGAGGGGCTGAAGGAGGGTGTGCATGTGCTCTGCCTGCGGTAACAGCATCGACACCTACGGGGGAGCTCAGGGCTTCGTAGCCTGCAACTCCTGCAAAGCCAGCATGAGTTTGGTAGTAGTCTGCCAGAGCCCGGCGCTCTCAGGTAGATAAACGGGGGAGTTCGAGAAGAATGGTAATGCTCCTCTGAAAAAAACACGGGGTTCCCTTTTCAATTGCGGAGTTCTTGGGAGCGGTGATTCCTCTGGATCGCCTGAGCTGCCATTGCAATGGGATGTTCTAAGATGCTTCGTTGGTACGGTGTGCTGGGTTAGGCTGCAGAGCTTAAAGGCATCTGTGGGAAAAATAGATAAGCGATTTCTTTTATCCTGTTATCCTTTGACTGAATTTTCATTGCTGTTAGGAGATTTATTAGCATTTTTTATGATTGGTCATAGCCTGTGTTCTTTAATATATTATTTGCAATTTCCTTTCTCTAGGTTGTGCCATTTAAGGAACACAACTCAATTTTTCCATCAGTTGCATCAGGGAAGCCATAAATACATCACAGGGAGCGTATTTATGTACCGTATTATGTGAGGGAAAGAATTTAGCCTGTACTGTGTAAAATTAAAACAATAATTAAGCTTTGGCAGAAAGGTTGGAAGGAAAACTGCAGGCTTTTTTTTTTAATGTTTATTGTATGTGATAATGAATTGGTAGTTACAAATTTCTGTGTGCCCTAAATCACCCTAATGGAAACACTTAGGCCATGTTACCCCTTAGCAGGTGCTTTAATACCTGGCGGAAGGGGGAAAACTCAAGAAAAAGGATTAAAACAAAGCGTGCTGCAGTCTGGAGTCGGGCGGGCACTCAGGTGCGCTGGTGGGGGACGGAGGATTGTCCATCGGAACAGTGGGCATCAGGGAGCAGAGTGGTGACAAGCCGTGGAGAGAGCGTTTCTTTCCCCACCTGCTTAGTGGGAGGCCCACCAGGGCAGGGACAGTCTGGGAACGTCATCTCGTGTCCGTATGGGATCCCCTTTTCGTGACAAAGGGTTAATCTTTCGGCGATGTCATCGCTCTGAAGGCGGTGATGACCATTGACCTTGGCAAAGCAGGAGATGAAAATAGAGCGGTGAAAAGCAGTGGAGAGCAGGAACCTGAGTGGTGGTGACTCACCGGTGGCAAAGAGAGGGCAGAAAGGGGAACCGGGCAATAGCCACCGAGTACGCAGGACGTCTAGAAAGCCTTCTGCCCAATTAGGATACGCACAGAGGCACCACGCGTTTTCCTGGTTTGCAGGACTCCTCTCTGCGCCCCAGCTATGTATTGCTTTGGCAAGGGGTTACGTTCTTCCCCGTTGTTGAGGCGGTGCCGCTTCACCTCGCTCCTCTGCCGGGTGATGGGCGTCCTGGGCGAGAAGGGCTTGTGCCGCCATTGCCCGGTCATCAGCTGGCTCTTCCCTCCTGGCACGGCTGTTAGCACAGCAAAGTTAGGATTGGGGAGATGTCATCCACTTATTCTATGATGTGCAATTGCAGCTCTGTCTCACAACACTGTATTTTTTTCTTCTTTTTTTTTTTTTAAATCTGACTTTGAAGCTGCCTTACTGCAGTTGGAAACGGTAACATGAGTCACTGAATAAAGTGCTTTTTAAGAAGTTTAAGGCCAAAAATATCAAAATACAAGATAATTTGGTATCTCAAGTAGAGCTATAAAATAATTTTTAAAATGCTTAAATTTTGGTGATGATAATTCTTACAAAAACTTCCTTTCTTTTTCAACCACCTTTAATTTTGCTTTGATTGTGGTTTGGGTTTTTTTTCCCCCAGACAACTCTGATTTTACAAAATGAGATAAAAATATGTTCTTCATAGAGTAATGAAAGCCATGAACATTATGTGCTGTTAGAGCTTTAAAAATTTCTTTAAAAAATGAGTATTGTCATTTGGCAAATAACTGTTGTGTGGTAAAAGCTGCTCTTTTGTATGAGCCTTATGTAACATTGCAGTTAATAACATTTAGTGTTATTGGATGCTAAATGGCTTCGGTATCTCAACTATAAAAGCCTGTTTACAAAGATGAGGCAGTCTTGTTGGAGTGCCAGATTGTTAAATAACTACAGGTTGCCAAAACTAAATGAACTTTTCCACTGGTAATGATGTGCAAATTGCTATCGCAGATGCATATATCAGGGAAGTGCTCACAAGCACATAGTTGTTTCTACTTACAAACATTTCCTTGCCTTTGTCCTTAAACTGTCAGTGATACCATTAGAACGAATACGTCTAGATATATTAGCACAGCTATTTTGTGTTATTAATAGCTAAATAGCTACTAAATAGCTATTTTATAAGTTAATTTACTGAATAGCTATTTAAGCTATTTTTAAGCTATTAGCTGTTATGTTAAATAGCTATTTAAGCTATTTTGTACACCACTTGGTGAAATGCAGCTCTGCGGGAGAAGAGCGGCTGTTGCTGGCCCTTACCCCAGCTCCCAGGTGTCCAGGGGTCGGCAGGCGTGGAACTGCAGTGCGGGGAAGGGGGAGGCTTGTGGCACTGTGCCCTGTGGTGGGCCGGTTGTGGATACCCTGCTGAGGAGTGGAAGCAAGAGTCTGGTTTTCAGTTGTGTTTCGTTTTGTTGGGTTTTTTTGTTTTGTTTAGTTTTTAATGGGCCACTTTGTAAACTGCTGGTGCAAATTTGGGAGACACGGGAATTAAACTCTGGCATATAAATAAGCAGTATTATTTGTTCACTGTTTGTTTGGGGTTTTTTCGAAAAACAGTTTTCTGTAATGTGACTGTTACAAGGAGCTACCTTTGGGTGAAGAGGTTTCATAGTAAACTTGAAATGAGAGGACAATTCCTTAAAGCCCGTTCAGGAAGGTGACGGGAGCTGGCCCGAGCTCAGTGCGTGCGTTACCCAGCGGGCTGCGGCTGCGCTGCTCTCCCTGAGCTCTGCTGGAGCCTGAGAGG
Source organism: Grus americana (assembly GCF_028858705.1). NCBI lineage: Eukaryota > Metazoa > Chordata > Aves > Gruiformes > Gruidae > Grus > Grus americana. The sequence goes on along the minus strand of NC_072860.1, from coordinate 7,390,192 downwards.
AAGCGCTGGGTTTCCTGTGCAAAGCTTGCTCCCTTGCCCCGGAGTGTCTCGCTTTTGAATTTCTGAGCCTGGTTGGGAATTTAATACAAAGAGCCATTCTTGTGAATCATGTTTTCTTTACAATTTTGCATTCCAGCTCGGCGATTTATTCCTCCTTTTCCTAATGGCAACATTACTGGAGTTCACATAGCTTCAGCAAAATGGCTGGTTCATGTTCTTCTGGGGGGCTTGAGTCCTCCAGTTCCATTCCATTGTGGTTATTCTAAAAATAATAAATGTGCTGTTGAGTGTTTTGGATACACCTAGTGTGTGTGTGTGTGTGTGTGTGTGTTAGGCGGAGTTCATAGCAGTATATTCTCAGGATGGTTGAACTTTCCCTTTCATTTCTGAAAGGACCAAGTTACTTATTTCTGACTGAATTTCCCTGAAAATCTGAGGCACTTTTGGTGTTTGCATGTGTGTGAAAGAGTTCAGCTGTTACAGCCGATGATGAGCAACCTCTTTGCAGTGGTCCGTTTCCTCACCGGCGTGCTGTGCCGTGCTAACATCACCCCAGTTCCCTCTCCCCGGGCTCCAGCGCAGGAAATGCCTCGCAGCTGGTGAATCACCGGAGCTGTGATGGGGGCATGGCAGAGCCTGGGCTTGGCACCCAGCCTGAGCGCCGGGTATGGGCAGCCAGGCCGTACGGCAGATATGGGCACCTGATGAACGTTAAAGCACCTCCGACGTTGCCACTTGCTTATGTCTGGACCGCAGTGCAGTGGCGCTCTGGCTTTGCTCTCTCCACAGGTTCCCCAGGCGGGGGACTTGCTGGGGCGCCCGGTGGCACCCATCTAGCCCAGGGCTGGTGTGCTGGAGAAGGGAGTACAGCTGAGTCTGTCTTCTCAGCTGCAGGGCAGGGTGCTGCTGAGGGATGCGCCCAGGTGCCCCGGAGCGGAGAAGCACTCCTGAATCCACAGAGCACAGGATCAAAGGGCTGCGCAGTCTTTATACGAGCTTTCTTCTGCCTCTCCCCCACGTTAATACAAATGCCTTCCCCTGGAACTCGCACAGTTTTCAGGACCTGACTTGTGCTTCTTGAAATCCAAACTTTTTTTCCAAATAATCCTCCTTTGTAAAATACGTAGTAAAAATGTGAGATGTGATGGATGGGAGAGTGCTTCCATTAAGGTACTTGCCAAATGTTTAATAATGGTTCTGTTGCGTTAGGCTGCCCAAAAGTTGTCGGTGTTTAAACAGTTTTACATTTATCCCATAAACTATTTTGAAAACTAAGATGATTTCTTTTCCTGAATTTAACTTTGTATCATTTAGGACTATTCACAGCTGCAAAAAGTTTTTACTTAAAATGCTATTATTACAATTTTTCCTCAAGTTCTTACAGTCAGCACCCCAGAAAACATAACTTTTATTTAGTATTGTAGGACAGATGTGTTCTAGTTTTGTTGTAGGTTTCAACTGCTGGATAGAAAGGAGAATAAAAAGAGTATAGTTAGTTTTTCAAGATGCAAATACACATTCAGTATGTGTAATTTAGCAGCTGTTGCAAACACTTGGGGGCATTTTATTTAGCATTTTGAAAATTCCCTGTACAGGTGAGACAGGAGACATTCATTTAGCATTTTAAGCTTGAAAAATATTTTAACCTTTCCTTAAATGGTGTGTTGAAGTTTAGGATTAACTCTGTGCCTGGCTGCACAGATGGCTATGTTTTCCATATTCCTTTGTCTAGGAAAAAAAAGAGACCACATGGTCAGTTAATGGCTTTAAACACTCTTAGTCTTTATTTTACATCTTCTTAATGGGACCTCAGAGATTCTGGGAAGATACTCAGAAAATTGTTGTTTATGGTGTAAGCCTTGTAAGATGTGTTGTATTCTGTGTCCTGGAACTCATGAGCTATTTTTGCTCCTACTTATTAATCCTGGTTAATGAATTTTACAGCTCATCCCTTAAGATTTAACGTTCATAATTCTAGTATGTAAAAGTAAAAACTAAGATCACTGAAGTATAGAAAATATATTTTATTACTGGAATGTGAGGGTTGTTATTTTTTAATAGCTAAAATTATAGATGAAGCGGATTTTTAAGGAGAAGTAGACTCCATGTGCAAGTGACTGAAGTGGTTATAAAGTTAAATAAGCTTTTGAGTCTTTCAGTGTACAACAGAATGCTGTCTAAGCTTTTTCCCTAGACACTTTTGGAAAACTCCATAGTGAACTGTGAACTATACAAATCAAATATGATGCTGAGATAAATGATGGAAAATCCATTAAGTCAGTGATGTGTCAGGAGAGCAGACAATTACAGCATATAAAACCAATCCTTAAATTGGTTATTTTGTGCTTTATAAAGTAAGTTTTACAATAATATCAGTTAAAAGATTGGTAGATTAACATAGGTGGTGTAAATCTACATGTGGCACAGAAAAGAACACGTGATAAAACCACTGAGGTACGATGTTGAGCTCGTGTAAGTAATCCATCAAGTTTCTAAAAGGTTATCACTATAATATAGGCACATGACTTTTTTTTTTTCTCCATTTGAAAGTACTAGTAAGGTTTTAAAGGCTGCTACTGTTTTATCACATAAAGAAGAGTTTTCTGTAGTCTTTTAAGCTCTTACCCTTTTAAACTAACACGTGCAACCAAATCCATTTGGTTAAAGTTGTTCTTGAAGGTAGCTGTAACTGGTTAAAGACTTTACAGCTTTATTCCAGTTCCTGCTGCAAAAAGATTTCCACTGCGAACTCTGCAATCACAGAGGTCGTTCATGCTGCTGTTGGATAGAAATTCTATGAAGTTCCCTCAATTCTGTGCGAGTCTTGCAGGCCAGCATGGGATATAGGGCTGAGAGGGTTTGAAGTGCTGCAGATCACTGTGTTTGGGTCTCCAATCTTAAGTGCTGTCAGCCAGGCATTTCTGACAGGTAAATTCACTTCTATTAAATTAAACTAAGAGCATCTACAGATGTAGTTTGTGTATTTTGAGGGGGTTTGTGTATAAATGTATATGCACACACCCTGCCTTCTAGTCAGCTGAATCCTCCTCCCCAAATTTATTCATGTAGGAGAAGGTTAAATTTCCACTAGATTTTTAAGGGTGTTTTGTTTAGTTTTTTTTTTGCTTCCAGTGAACTTCCTAGAAAGAAAGGCTAAGTGTTGCAGGAAAAGCAGTGTTTGCTGAGAAGTTTTGTTACCCTTAAGGACCATTTCCAGTTCCTGAGACGCAGAAGGAACTGGTATGTAAAGGTCAGAAGTTGCCGGTGTAGTTCACATTAACACAACATGACGAATGTTGTGTTAAAAACAGAGTAGAAGCTCTTTGTCTTGTTAGAAATCTGGAAATGTGGTAACTTCTTATGCTGCAACTTGGAAAGCCTGAAAAGTGGTTGTGGATTATTATTTTAAGCCTTACGGATAAGGAAGCTCAGTCTGAAACTTCGCAGTCACTTACTATGGGTAAAAAGCATAGAATTCTGTCTGCTTCTATTGATTATCTTAATTGCCTCATGGTTGTCAGGTTTTTCACAATACCATTACTATCTTTATGACTGTTTAATACAATACAGAATCTATGTTAATAAATAAAACATTGCCTGTAAATGGAGATGCTGAAAAAATAACTCTTTATTTTCTTTCTTCTATTTTTTCAGCGGAACCCCTGCCTTTAATGGACTTGTGCCGAAGATCAATTCGTTTTGCTCTTGGCAGAGACCGCCTGCATGACATAGAAATTCTACCTTTGCCTCTGTCTCTGAAAAATTATTTACAGTACCAATAAGATGTCTAGCACCCTCTGGCCTCACATTGGACTACATCAATGCAAATGGCAGAAAAATGTTTACAGCGAAATATAAATCTTCGTAATGGACACTTAAGTGTTATTTAATTTTTAATATATTTTTGAACCAGTGAAAGCAGATCACTGTGGGGGACTACTAAAGAATGTGAAAACATTGATTTGATCGAGATTCGTGTATTATCTGTTGCCTGTTGTGTTTACAGTCCTGAAGGCCATTATTCTCATCTCTCAATATATTGGTTTATCTTTGTTGCCTCTGGTAAATGCCAATAGAAAATCTGACCTGCAAGATCCACTGTTATGCAAGACAGAGCTTTCTTCAATGATGTGATTTATTAATTTGTTCTCCTTTCTCTCTCCTACGCCTCACCCCAATAGATAAATTAGCAAAGGAAAAATCTTGACAGTAACTTTTGAAAAATATTTAAACCTTGAATTTGGTATCCAGAGTTGTTGAGAGTTTTGAGTGTTCAGCACTCAACATAACCAGGCCTATAATATCTGAAAGTTCTAACATTTAAAAAAGCAGATTATTGTCTAGAAGAAGAGTATGTGATTTTAAAAAACACAAGAGGAAAGAAACTGGTATATGAGTCAGATCAATTTTTGGACGTGGTAACAGAAAGATACAGTCCATTATTTTCAAGACCAAATCTAGTCCCTCCGAAGTTCTGCAGTTTATAACAAAGTGTTCACAATCCCAAGAATTTAGGATATTCATATTTTAGAAAGCTTGTCACTTTTTTATTTGAACAAATTTATAATTTTTATGTGGTATGAACTCTTAAGTACTTGGTTCTCAATTTAATGTATGTGTGGTTATATTGTTTATTTATCTGTTTAGAGTCTGTGGAGTTCTCATTTAACTGTTTCCCATCTTGGGGGGTGACTGGTTTTTGTTGGTTTGGTTTTTTTTTTTTTGCCACCCCCCCCCCATCTGAAATGTATTAATTTTTCAGGCTCATCCCATTTTTTAAGATGCTGCTTTCTATTTGCATTTCTTAATGTTTCAAGTTATCTGCCTGATCAGTTATCTAGTTTTTAAACTGGAAGTTGTTGTTACGGCAGGATGTCAAATGTTTAGACTGAGCTGCCTTCAGCATATTTTAATGTGAATTTACTGATGAATGAGGAGAAAATTTCTAATAAAGTCTACTGTCCAAAATAAAACTCATGTCTCCTTTGATGAAGTGTTAAATAAGATAGGACTGCATACAGAGTTGAAGTTCAGTTCCTCCTGCAGCTTTGCAAATGTTTCTGTTCAGCACTTCTTTGGAATTGCTGCTTTGGGCTCATGTGCAAGATACATCGCAGGCAATGTCATGTCCTGTTCCTCATTTATCCCACTCGCTCTTAATATAGCTGCACTCCTGCTTTTAACACGATTCTGGCCAGATTCCTCTAAACAAAACCTCGGTTTTGTGCAAAGTTGCACTCGATGCTTTTGAAGTAGGTTGAAGTTTGACCGCGGTGGACTGATGATACAGGCAAAACCACTGAACCGCGGATGGTTGCCCTTTTGTCGGTCACCCTGAGGAACAGAATTGCAGTTGCAGTTGGGAAAGAGCAACATGAGATAAACAAGATACAAAAACACAAGCAAGAGTGGAAGCAACAAGGGCAAGGTAACACAGGGATGTCAAAAGTTAAATAACAAGTATTTGCCTCTCTAGGCTTAACTGTGTGAGTTGATGCTCAATTTACTTTCAGACTTGCTTTCACTTAAGGCGTACATACTGTATTCCTTACTTAGTCTTGCTAAGGAGAAGAAATTACAGGTGTGATCTCTATTTCTTACTTTTTCCACCTGCTTTGATTAATTTAAACCTTTTGTCTTAATAGGTGCATAGGAAGGAGATAGAAAGGTATAATAACTCAAAAGGAAAAATGTGTCTGTGTCAAGTGATCTTTCTTAAGCAAGGTAAGCACCTACTGAGGAATGGCATAGTAATCCTGGTAGACCTTCTTTTTCTGCCATTGAAGTCTATTTTAGGTAAGCATTTCCTAAAATTAATATTTTACTGTGTGTAACTAAACTTCATGTTCCTTTGAACAACTGCAGTGATACAATTATTAAGTGTTGTCTTCTCTGTTCTTTCACCTGACCCAGGCTGACAGCTTTTTAATGTGACAGTAAAGTGGCAACTGATACCATGAGACAAATTAACAGTGCATCTGTGTGTTAGTTAACCTAATTATTTTACAGTTGAATTGGAATTTCAGTTGGTACCCTTTCTGTGATGATTTCTCTCAACCAAACGTCCTTATTTTAACTTTCAAACATTTTTTTCTAATGCTTAGCTGTCTTCCAGGAGTGTTAATTTTACAGAATGATAGTTTTATTCTTTTACTGTTCTCTAATTGTCTGTTGTGATGCTGTGGATGGTAGATACACCCCTACATGTGGGATTAGGGCCCTGTTTTCAGGGGTCAAAGTCTTTTTGATACAGTTTTTTTGGTCTACAGAAGTCTTGTAAGGAGGATGTACCATGGAGAATAATAACAAGACTTCAGTGTTCCTGCTAACTGTCCCTTTGCAAATAGATTCTCTTCCAAGAGGTTAACTAACCTAATTATTGAGGCTAAGCAAGTAGTCAAGAGTGCCTCCTCACAAAATGTACAAAAAACCAACCAAACAAAAAAGTCACCTCTCTGTTGCTGAGCTCTGGCCTGGGTGGTATGTTCCTCATGTTGATTCTCGAGGCTCACTTTACCAGAATGCAAACATTGTTTACCGTCTGCTTCAGGAGAGAATCGAGCAATAATTTATAAGGTGGCGATGCACTGGCTTTTGCCCAAAGCAGAGGTCAAACACTTTACGGACATTCTTCAACCACCGTATTTGAAACTTCTCAGTCTCTCTATCCTGGAAGCCTAAATGCAGCAAGATACCTACCCAGAAGTCCACTCTTGGGCATATCTAACAGAGAGGATGATTGCTTACTACAAAGCTGTACAACTTCGAGATTTGCAGCAAAATCTGTCTTGCAACTGTATTTTTAATTTCCAGCCACTTTGGGCTTTTATCACATGAAGAAACATAGACAATAGATATGATGGTTTTCAGCTTTTGTGTCCCTGTGTCTGAGCAAAAGGAGTATAGCTTTTCTAGACGTGATCTGGAATTGTTTCCATGGCTGGCAAACCAAGGCTAACAGAAACTCTTTTAAAGCAAAATGCATGAGTCTTTATTGTAGTATTTAAAGGTGTAGGGTACATGCCTGGGAGCTGCAACCAATTTGCAACCTTTGTGATGGGTGTGTGCTAATTAGTGGGTTGCAATAGGAAGTATTTCACCTCCTGTTTGGGATTTGGATGTCTAATATGGCCCCTTCCTGGGAGGTATTGAAGATGCAGAATCCCTTCTGTTAAAACTGTGGTTGAGACTTGTGGATGCATGCGTCATAGCTTCTCTTCATTGTTGTCTCAGTATTGCCATTCTCCATCCTTCTGCAATTCTTGTTAGGGAGAGGGCTTGATTTACCCACCTAGAGGTGCTGCGTTTGTGATCACGATTCACAAGTGCTATAACCTCAGTTACACGCTTAGCTTTGACTTACTAAAGCTGTAATTTTATAACACCTAAATCTGGGATCAAATTTGAGAAACCATTGTCCTTTGGTATAGCAGCTCTCACACACATGTCCCTCTTACCAGGCTGAAAAAGTCAGCGCTGTGAAGGCTTTATTTCTGCTTCAGACCAGACCGAGGGAAATGTACTGGAATGTCTGCATTCTCATCCAGAGGTAATGTAGTACAGCCTGTAGAGAAATTGTGAAGTCTTATTTTAGACTTCACATGTAGTCTTCCTGGTTTTCAAGTTTTTATCTCAACAGATTGACTGAACCTGTTCCTCTTGAGGTAGGATATAACTTTGCAAGTTTCTCAGTGTTAACTTGAAACTGGGAAAAACTGTTATAGAAACAGATATGTATGAATCATTCGAGTGTTTCTGATAGTTACAAAAGAGCAGCAAGCCAGAAATGCTATAAAATTTCCTTCTCATCTCCATTACAGTTGTTATTGTTAAACTACAACCATATGTTCTCACGTCAGTCAGCAGCAGTCACTACGCAGCAAGCTTTGTATCAGATCCAGCAGTACTCATTCAGGTACAATTCCCACTGACATCAGTGGGAGATCTGCCTGAGTCAGCACTGCTGCTTTTGGTTCCCATGTAAAGATCTCCAAACATTTCCAATACACTGTATCGAGCGATACTTTATTATATGTAAGCAATGTCAAGCAGATGGTTTCTGCAGCAGTTTTTCTAATTTGGCAAAACATGCTGGCAAGTGTAGTTAGGTAAATGTTGTGAGAAAGTTGAATGAAAAAATGCGTCTAGTTGAGGCTGGGAGCGATATTCAAAGGGGAAGCTAGACGTTTTGGCTCCTTGCTGATGATTTTCAAAAGCTTTTTAGTTTATAAACCTTTAAAATCTTGCAGTAGTTTTTATTCTGTATACTTAAAGGAATGTAGGATCTTTATCCATTCCTGTTTATCTCACAAAAGAATGTCTGGTGATCATAAAGTGGAAATCCTTTGTTTGCTTGATTCAAAGACACCAAAAAACCTCCTTCCTCCTTGGGAAACGTTCCCTGTAGACATAGAGCCATGAGAAATATACAACACACATCAGCCTGAATATGTCATGTCCCCCTCCCTTTTTTTTTTTTCTTGAGATTGCAACTGTTCCTTCAGAGAAGAACTCTGTATGTTCTGCAGACAGTTTCTAAAATAAAAATGTTTTGAAGCATCTGCTACAAAGCAGAACACCCCACTGAAGGTGTATTGAAGCAAATTTGAATGTACTATGGTGGGGGCGCAGAACAAAGGACCAGAGCTCTAGAGAATAGCATTTCCCTCAGGGTTTACCTTCTTTTCTTTTTTTATCCCCACTATAGAGTACAGGTGAATTCAGGGGGGGAAGGGAAAAACAAAGATTGTTCATGCTTCCACTGCCAGCAGGCGTGTTTAGCGTTGATGTTTAAAGTTTAAGCAATAGCATCTTTTCCCCTGCTAAACTCTTGTTGTGCAGGCTTAGCATCCCAAAGCTCTACCACTGGCTGCACGTGCTTCAAAAGCCTCTGAAGGACTCTGGGCTCTGCAGTGGTATGAAGTAGAGCCCTATTCCACATATTGTCCCCTTGGAACTGAAATGAATTAACTTCTAGGCAGAGAGCACAGCTGCTCTGTCATTATTCCTATAACTACAGTAACGCACGGGAGTACCCAAACTCGCTGAAATACTAGCCAAATAGAAGCTCAGTGACTGGCAGAACAGAGCTCAGTATGGGGTAGTTTACTGTGCCAAGCAGCAGTGAGACAGCAGTGTTAGCGTATCTGAAGTGATTAATAAATAGCTGAGCTTAAAAGGGTCTACATTTCAATTTGGAGTTGTCTTTGCAAATCCTGTTTAAAGTAGGTGTCAGGATCAGATGCTTCTAGTTTCATTTGTGTAGCTGTGAAAATTTGTAAGTCATGTAGCCTCTAATCTTGCCAGGTGACAGTAGATGTAAAATGTAGAGCTCCCATTTTTAATAACTTTAACATATTAGAGGGTACTTACAGTTGAGACAGCTATGTTCTTGAATTTTAATATACTGTTTCTCTGGCTTTTGAAAGCTACAGCACAAAAGGCAGGTGTCTTCAGACTTCTAAGGAAAAGCAAACAAAACACAAAAATGAGCTCATGTTTCTGACAGTCCTATTGTACAATGAATTCTACTGACAGTTTCAAATACCAGTCATAAACCGTCATTATAGAGGCACTTAGTTGAGGTCAGCATCTCTTCAGTGGTGCCTAGATCAGTTTCCTCCATATTTATTTATTTTTTTAAAAAGAAAAAGGTATTAAGGTTATTCAAATTGCAGGCTCCACTTAAAAATGCAGTCTTTTAATGAATAAGATGTTAATATTACACTTAAGACTTTATTAACAGAGACACAAGTAACTGCTACACACATATCTGGGAAACTAATGTATGTTTTTAATGGCAAAATTGCTTCAGCTTTTTTCTCTTCACAGAGAAAATCAGTTTGACACGTGCATTGCTTCTTGTGTAGCAAAACGTGCACAGCTCTAAGGCATGGGGCCAGAATTTCAATATACGCATTTGGAAGTGACTTCTTGAGCACAGTAAAGGTGCCTGTGGAATTATGGTGGGGACTGGAGTTTCACCTTATTTATAGATAAATTTTAACTGCATATCATTCTTGGGAATGAATAGGATATGGATCCTGCTGAGCTAAGTGTCTAGAGATGGAACAAACCAAAACCAAACTCTCCAACAAATTAAGCTACCCGGGTAAACGTACCCTGGCATCAGGTGCTGCTGCTATTAAAATGTTTCCCAAGTCCTACCATCTAATTGCATAAATAAACCTCCATTGGAAAAAGCCCTCTAAAAAAGGAAAGGATGTTTTGAGTGTTAAATTGGCCTCCGGAAGATCTGAGTTGAAATCCAGGTTCTGACAGAAACTCTTAGCACCTTGATGATTTGGCCTCTTTTTTATCATTTCCTTGTGTACATCCATCTTTAATAGCTAGTGCCTGTGTAGGTTCTAATTCCTTTGTAGGACTATTGTTTAATATCTAATACTCTAATTACTTCTGCAGTGCTGCTGTAATGCAGATAACATCTCCGGTTGCATAGTCACTGGTTCCAAATAGCTACAAACTTGTTGGTTTATTTGTGGCTGGCATAGCAGAACAAGGACTTCTCCTCTTTCCATGACAGTTGTTATGTAGGAACAGGCTCATTGCTAGTCTTGGCTAACTCATGGGTAACAGTGCTAAGCTATGGACAAGATCATACTTGGCTGCACCATAGTGTACGTGGCTTTGTCTGCAAGAAACAAGTGTTGCCTATATCCCAGTTTAGTTTCCATATGTGTAGTGCAGGAGCTCTGATGCTAGCCGGTGCATTATCCTTCAGGTAGAAGAGTTGGATCTCTTTTGGAGATAGATGCAATTTCATCAACCAGCTGCCTCGTAGTCTGTAATATACAAAGGTTAGTGTAAGCCCTGAAACATGGCTTCATAATTTTTCCAATTTTTCTTTGTTCCTAAGTTTTCATGATACAAATAAAAATATCCAATTCATTTATTCATTGTTTTAAATCTTACTGCGTTTTTTACCTCGCTGGTATTTGGGAATCAGAGTGTGTTTCTCTAGCTAAGCTTCACAAAAATACAATTTCTTGTAAAACATTTGATATTTTGAAGTGGCAGTGTGTGTGCCATGCCATGTCTGAAGGAAAGGGTTTCTTTTTGTTTATTTTGATTTTTCTGCCTTGTAATTCCATTCCTTTCCTCAGCATCCACATTGGGGAGAGCACCTTTACTGGTGAACTTAACTGTTTGTGACCCCAAGAACCTACTCAAAAGCATGTTAAGACAGATGTCATGTGTCTTTTGTTGGAACTGACCTCATTTGTTTTTAATTTAATAACTGTTCAGTTAAGTCCAGTGCCCCCAAATGACCTCATTGTGCACATATACACAAATACACAAGAGACCACTGCTAGTTTGTATGCAGCTAACATGCTTTTTGTCTTGTGCATTTTGTTTGCCTGTTAATGCAACTTCTCTTGGCTTTTACTGGGAGCTCCCTCTGGGAAAACCACTGTGGGTGCTTCAACCTTCAGTGAGCTTAGTTTAATTTGTCTTCTCAGTAGGATCAGCAGTATTTCAGGTAAGAATTTGTTTTAAATCAAAGTTCTTTGAGCTGTCACAAGAGCATTGCAGGAGATAAATGCAGGAATAAATGTGAATTTTAATAACAGAGCTGCTTATTGTTGAGGTTTAAAACTCCACTTTGGTTCCTCTCACATCTTTAACTCTCCCCCACTAAGGAATGTTATAGAGGACTTTACTATTAATGACCACTCTGACATAAAAAGAAAATAAATAAATCTGTAGTTGTAATTCAGAAACTTCTTCATCTCTGAGATCCATGACCTCCAGCTTCTTGCTGAATCTGAGCTGGAAAATCAAGATCTGGAGAGCCTGGTTTCTTGCATTATTTGGTATTCCCATCCTCCACAAAAGTGGGAACAAACTTTTTTAGTTGTCAAATAACGGGTGATAAATGGGCAGCAGTGATAGAAAGCTCTTCTAGGATGTTGTGTCTTCTGCATTGGAAGTGGAAATAAGTGATTTTTTTTTTTTTTTCCCCAAAAAACTTAATCTCTCCAGAAAGATCTCCTAAACATGTGCATCTCATTGAGCATGAGGAGATGCTCCCGATCATTTTGAAAAACTAGCCTTTTGAATCAGGGAACTTTTTGACTTGGAAAAAGAAAGGACACATTAGATCGTGCCCTCTTTATTTCTTTGATTTTTAATTAAGGCTTTAAAGTTTTGTTTGCTTGCTGGTTTTGGAATTTACTTGTAGAAATATAAAACCACTCTTCTTTCTCTTATGAGTTTCCTTACTGAACCTATATGTTTTTGTGGTCTTGCTGTAATTAAGGAATCCAGAGGGAAAATGATATCTTTTGTAAGACCAACTGATTGAAATTCAAAAGAAGAGACACTTTCAGGCACAGAAATTTTTCTTCCCCACTGAAATACAAATGCCAGTTTTCAAAGTTAAATTCAGATTAAGAATTAAACTTGATTCTGCTACATGTAAATTTTAGTCAATAAATATATAGGTTCTGTGCCCTATTATAATTTTCACATTGCTGAACCACCAGGAATTCCTGGTTTTTTATGAACCCGACTTTCCCCTCTCTGAGGAACTAATGATTTACTGAATTTCTTCTTTCTAGTATTCCACCCCTTCCATAGTTGCAGGTACAAACTTCGATGATGTAATTGATTAACTTGCGTAAGTGAAACTTGTATCACTAGTTTCAAGTTGTGTTTTGTTTTGAGGATCAAAGCTTCAGCCTGCATCATATCCTGAAAGCTGGCCTGTTTTTTAGTGTATAGCATTAGTCTCATTAAAGATACTATCTTTGTAAATTTATATCCCGCAAAAATCATGCCTACGTTCACACCGTCACTTCTACATAGAAGATAACTAAAAAGAGCAGATGTCATCTATTTAATCAAGATCTTTCCCTTTCATGATTTTCCTGCTTAAAGAACACAAAGATAAATGAGTTCTGAGAATTTAAATTCTCTGTTGTTTGCTCCTTGAGCTCCCTTTTGAATATTTTTGTAGGCCTACACATACTCTGCTCTCATGGAAAAACATAGTAGGAGCTTGCTATGAATTTCTATAATGAAGTAAAAAGAAGAAGAAAGACTTCCAAAGCTCTCTTAAATACAGTAGAGAGGAGGAGAAAGCAAACAAAGCAAAATTGTTCTTGTTTTTAGCAGTAAGAAGGGTAATAGTGAACTTAGAATTTGAGTGCAATAGTTTTATTTTCTCTTCTGCCAGCCATTCCATCCAAACACTTCCAGTTTGCCTGTCACACAGCTTGCTGGTTTGCCCACAGATTTAAAGAGAGTCAGTTAAAGGCACTTTTCTACATAGCAGTCAGTCTCGTTGCTGCTAAAGCACAGTCTGAAGTCGTGGCCCTGCGTAGGCCAACACCATCAACCGTGACTATGTTCCTTGGTGAAAGCTCTCTGTTGGTCTGTAATGGAAATGGGAGCCCTCTGCCTACAGGTCCTTGTGACTAGAGGCCATTTGTAACTCCGCGAAGTCTCCAGAACCTGTTATGGTTGGTTGTTAGAACACGCGATACTGAAAGCAGCCTTTCCATGAGTTTAGCAAGGGTTTCTAAAAAGTTACTCCTCACTTTGGGTAGCACAAAAGTAGTATAGAGGCAGACAAAACAAATGAAAACTTACGTGTATTTCCAGGCCTTACTTTTCTTTCCATTATCAAATATGAATAGGGATTTTTTTTTTTGTTATTATTAGTTTAGGCTGGAGTGTTTAGGATGCCCTGACATTTGCATATCAAAGCTTTTATTTCAAATTGCAGATATTTTTTTTTTTACTTTATCTAACATCTTAGCTTTTAGTCAGAAACTGTGTTTCCTGGCACAGAATTATACCCTCTGTGTTCCTCTCTTATGCTGTCAGTTCCTGGAACTTAGAATTTATTTTACTATGATTTATTTTCTTTTGTTCTGGAGAAACTCCTTTGCTGTAATGCTTTTCTGCAAGAAAGCAGTGCAAGGCTGTTGCCTCCAGGCTTATCTGGAAGTGCTACTCCCTCTATTAGCAGGAGGAGTGTGGAATGGTAAGGAGAATGTAAATAAACCAGAATTTATAAATTAGAGATGAGTTTTTCAAATCACAAAACCTACATGTCTTGGCAGGCTAAGTTGGATCAAAAGTCCAGTTTTACTCTTAACAGGAATTGCCAAGCAATGCATGGGAAACACAGCTCCAGCACACGTCTCTGAGTTCCTCTGTCAAACTCAAAGCAGATTTTCAGCTGTCAGTAGTTTCTAACTCAAGAAATTCTAGGCAAGCAAAGCTGCTCTTGGCCACCTGTAGCTCTCCCAAGGTCCCTATGCCAGATGTTTGCTCTGTCTCTGCAGCACAGACAGAGCAAGGACGTCCCAGAACATCGTTATCTGTAATACACATTAAGCAATGCACAGAAAATTTGTGTTTCTTTGGCAAGCTGTGCTGCTTGCCCTTGCTGGCAAAGGCAGGGAAAATGATGAAGGAAGATTTTCTTGAGAACAGGTTTTTTCCATAGCACCCACATGAGAATAGAAGGCGGAAAGAAATCAGATGTTTTCACAGATTTTTAAGTCTAGAAGAAACTGTTAGCTCATTTAATCTAATAGTTTTATAAAGAAGGTCATAACATCTCACTTTAGCAAGTCAAAACCCTTCTATTGGACTATGATGCTTAGCTGGAAGACAGTAAATGTGTTCTCATTCACTATTTCTTATTATAGCTTGTTCCACTTGTGCATAACAACAACAATTATTGCAGAGAATTAAGTTCCATTCACCAAAGCTCTTTGGGCCCGCCCATTCACCCAGTTTTTTACCCAGTGAAGAGTATGTCCGTCCAATTATGACGATCTCTGAAAAATACTGAGCAGGTTCTTCAAGGCTAAATGGCAAATTTAAGATTTTGGTTTCCTAGCAGTTTGTTTGTTACAAATTTTATTTCAATCACCATCTTACTTTACTGTGTAGTCTCCAGTTGTCAATTGCATTGATTTATTTCTGCTTGTGTGTGTGTGTTTTCTAAAACATTGAGACATTGTTAATTCACTTTCATTTGACTATGTTTTGTGAATGTATTTACAAGCACTACACCAGAAAGCTAATATTACTACTCTAATTTTGCGCCATCTTTCTCATGTCTTGTATTATCTGTAGAGGGTGTTGCAGGTTGGAAGGATGATTGTAAAGAGTTAATGCATTACAAGTGGTTGCCTCAAAAGACAGTGCTGAACTGAAAAGCATGTCATATAGAAAACATAATTGCTTGTTAAAAACACAATGAGGCAAGTTCCCTTTCTAGTTTTGCCACAGGCTTTTTGTACCTGGCTCAAGCCTGTACCTTGGCCACTCCTGCATTTAGGGGTGTTTATACGCAGTCACTATTTCCAAGGAATTAATAGGTGAAAATAGCTTATCTACAGGTGTACCAACCTTTGGTACACCAAAAGTACATCGAAAGATAAAAGGATGGCTGGTGAATGTGATAATGGGGTATTTGAGGTTACAAAGCACTTCTGGGGTAGCTTCCATTAAGCATCAGTTTCTTGTTCCTATAGAGGCTAATCCTACTGTGCCAATGGATTTATAATAATGGCACTGTATCATATGAGTTTACTGGTAGGATGCTATGACAGACTTCTGTGCACACAGGTTCTCAGGAGATGCCCATTTCTTACAGCTTAGCAGCCTCACACGTATCTGGTCAGGAAGGAAGGTGCTATGTTTTAGCAGCTTGGCAGGGTTACCCGACGCTTTGTTAGCAGCACAGATTGAAAATACGCTTGGCCAGGTAAAGTTTGGCTCATTACAGGTGATGAGGGAGGGCACGGGGAGCCGTGCTCTGTGAATCGCTGCATACTAGCTGGCCCAAGCTCACCGGTGAGCACTCATTCCTGCCTGCCACGGTGGGAGGCAGAAGGAGACCGAGGAGGGCTTGTGATCGTACGCCTCTCCACAGCAGCTACACGTGAAGCTTGCCTCTGAAGGACCCTGCTTGCTCCCTGACCTTCTGTAATAGCACTCTCATGTTATGATTTATTTCCAGTCAGATGCAACCACTATCTAAAATAGATCAGGAAATACAAAACCAAACAAAAGCCGTTGTTATCCTTACTATCTCTTAAAGAGACCATTTTTCATCTCTTTGGGGAAAAGCTTAAAAAGTATGTCTGTCTTTTCTGTCTTAAAGTTTCTGCTTAGTTCTGTTTTGTATTTTGTTTCTTTCACTTGATGATACCAAAAACTCACTGAAGTGTGGCAGGTCACCAGGTGAAGCCTTCAGCTATCTCAGCACCAGCCCGTAAGTTTACGAAGCTCCATCTCTGGTGAATTTTTGGTTCCTGCCTCCATGTCATATAGCAAAATGTTGTTTCGTAAAAACTAAAACGTGCTTGTTTTAAAGGTACAAAATGCATTCATATTCAGTCTATGCTCCCTTTGTTTCTAGGCCACAGAGTGACTGTTCTATGTCATTTTCCTGTGGTACGGTTACAGACAGCGGCGGCATCCCCTTGCCCGGCCGCTGTTGTGCTCACAGGCGATGTTCAGCCGCCCTCCCTGAGCGAGGGGGCCTGCTCCCCTCATGGCCCTTCCTGGGTGCGGGCAGCCACAGCTCTCCACAGGGCTCTGGGTGAAGTCCCGTGAGGGCTTGATACAGCCCTGTTTCTAGGTCTGTTTTTTTTGATCGTACTTGCCTTATTCACAGGGGTGGCGACTCATGATCACAAATGTGAGCTGTCTCTTGGGCCCTTTTCCCCTTGGGTGTATTTGTAGACTACAAAATACAGAGTCAAGGACTATTCTTTCGCCCTAAGGCAGAGTGACACAGACTGGCCAAGGTCAAACTGTTCAGCAGCTGTGTCTTTGTTGGTCTTTCAGTTGAAAATGTCTGAAATGATGAGGAGAAATCATACCTTGAAGCCTGGGCCTGTGAAGGCACGGGAGGCACCGAGCCCTCAGGGCAGCATGGCCTGCAGGAGCCGAGCCTGCGGCAGCGCTGTCCCTGCCTGCTGGAGCCGCCTCTGGTGCGGCTGCCTCCCGGACCCTGCCCGGGCCCTGTCTGAGGAAAGCCAGGTCCGGAAACTTCCTGACAACTCCTCACCTTTGGAGTGGTTAGTGGGAGGTAGGCTCTGTGGTAGTGACCAAATCACAATGGAGTTTAATGCTGTGGCAAGGGGAAAGCAGGCTGTATGGGTTCAGTGTGCAGATACTCAAATTTAGGAAAGGGAGTTAAATGGATTCCCCCTTCACCTCAGCAGCTTCCCCCCTGCTGGCACAGCCCACCTGGCCGCTGTGGCAGGGGCACTCAGTGCTTCCCCACATGGTCTGCTGGGTCTGTAATGGTGGGAAACATCATCCTCCAGCTCCTGGGGGGTAAATGTGTTTGTGGGCTGCCAACCTGAGGGCGCGATGGGCCGTGGGGCTGCGGGCCAGGGCTCAAAAGTGTTCTGCTCTTGCTTGAGGGGTGGTTGTTTTTTCTCCAGAGGAGGGAAGGCTGGTGGAGTGAAAGGCAGGGAGGGAGGAAGGAAGGAGGGGATTTGATTCAGTTGTGTCTGCGTGGGGCCAGGGGAGGCAGTCCAGATGGCGGCGGGAAAGAAGTTAGGCTTGAATCTTGCAAAATGCAAACCCCCTGGTTGGGGGGAGCCTTCCTGAAGTGCCACATGGCACCAGAGGGACAGTGCGAGTGGAACACATGTGCCAGGGAGGGAAACATAGCTTTTAAGGTGAAGAACAGAAATACATGTTTTCCCAGCGAAGAGTAACACAGCAGATACTCCTGAGGTGGGAATGGGGTGGCCTTCTCCTCAGGGCAATGGTGGTGGGGCCAGTGAGGCAAGAGGCCGCCCCTCGCGCCCAAAAGGCTGAGCTGGTGGGATGTAGATGCCCCCACAATGTACTTGGTGATGTTTGGCCTGCCTGGGTAACTGCATGGTGGGTTTCATGGTCTGTCCTGAACCACAGGAAGGGTTTGGTTGAGCAGTGGCTTAAGTAAGTTTTGGGTATAATTCATCCCTTCAGTCTGGTCACCCTTATCGGATGCAAGTCAAAATCAAAGGGGAAATTCAAAAGTCATTCTCTACCCCTTAGACCAGGCACAGTTTACATCTGTCCTTCAGCTGTATTTAACTTACCTGCTCAGCTGCTTCTGGCCTTAACTATATTGTAGAGGAGTGGGAAATGGGGCAATTGTTTTGGTATACTTCATGTTATTGCTATATTTTTCTGGCATGTCTGTAAGTGCATATATGAAGTCAGGAATCCAACTTAGATTGTGGCCAGTGGCATTGTCTTAAGACTTTTTTCCCTGAATGAAATCATGAGTTGCTATGAAATAATTCAAATGGATCCATTTTAGTGTATAAGACCTGAAGAGATTTTACGATATGGCAAGAGGCCATGAGCTCATTGGTTACTACAGAGGGGAGATACCCAGTGTTGGTGCACAGCATCACCTGTCAGCAATTCTAGTAACCCAGCAGAGCCCACTCAGGCAGACTGACAAATATTTGGGGTTTTCTCCTTTTTTTTTTTTCCTTACGGTGTTCTTTTCTAATTTCACTTAAAAGGCTACACTATGATAATTGTGTGTTATTAACTTTTGCCTAATTGCATCGATATTCTGTATTTGGCTTCATGTTTTACAACACCCTATTCATAAACGACTACATCATAATTCATGTCCTGTTATGTCCGTTGCTTAATTAACTCCAAAGAGTGAAATACAGTGTATATTCAGCACTTTTTGCACAGAGAGTTTGTGAATGCACTGAGCTGCCTGTCTTGGAAGACTGCCTCCTGATGCTAGGTGGCTTGTGGTGTACTTCATTGCAGCTCTTCTAGCTGGGTGTTTCAGGTTTCTCATAATTCGGAGTAATAGGAAAGATTAGAAAAAAGTGGTTTGTCTATGATCTTACTTTCCTAGGTTTACTGTCATAAATCACTCTAAGAGCCTGTAGCTGCTGCTGAAAGGGCAATCCAATCTTTTCTTCTCATCCACAGAAATGATTGTGCACTGCTTTCCCTGCGTTGGTGCTAGCAGTTGTGTGGCCATGCAGGCAGCAGAAGAGGAAGAAAACAAATTAACTTTCAGCTGTATCAGCAAGTTGGTCTGACTTGCCACGTACCAATGATTGCTGGTGGAGACACTAAAAAGGGCAGGAGCATACAGACACAAGTGTGGGTTCAAGTTGAAGATGAAACCACATCTTAAGAAGCAGCATAAAGGGAGGAAACATTCATCTTATGTGCAGTTATACTGTATCTTAAAAGAGACTTCTGTGTTGCTTTTATCTTTCTAGCCTATGGACTATTGCACCCAGCCATCTGTCATCACCTTTCTGCATGCAGTGCAATGCAACGCAACATCTCTTCCTCACTTTCCCATTTTACTTTTTTTTTCCAAATTAGCTATTTGCAAATCGAAAACACTTTCTCAGTTTTCATGTGCAATTTTTAAAGCTTCCTCTTGTGCTGCTTATCCCATATTCCTCAAAACAGCAGAGTATGTAACGAGCAGAGAGAAGTGCACTAGCCTGAGGAATCAAGAGATTGTATGGGAAATCCTTTTGGTAACACTAGTATTTCATCCCAGCGTGTTTTTGTTTTCTTTCTGACTTCTGTTGACCTTAAGAGGTAGGTAGACAGCTGTTACTACATCATGAATGGTAGCCCATTATGTCTTTTTCATAAATCAATCTTAGTGCAAGTACTTACCTCTTAGCTTGGTTGAAGTTTTCTTTTGACTTTTTTTTTTTTAACTTGAAGTTTGCTCTGTGGTTCAGGTATTTGGAGAGTTCTCTGCTTCAGAAAGCTTGTTGGATTTTTTTTTTCTTCAGTGTTATTGGAAAGCAACTCAAGATTACTGTTTTAGAAAATTATTCTTAATAGAGCTGTGTAGGTCACAATACATTTTGTAGGTTTTCCTCAGGAAGGTTTTATTTTCATTATTTTCAAATATTCACTTGATATTGAATGCAGTGGGGGGTTTTTTGTTTGTTTTAACAATATCCGTCTTACTGACAAATAGTCTTTCTGTTTTTAGGGCAAAGTCCTATATAATCTAATAGAAAACCACAACCTTTCTCTGAATTTTCTTAAAGAAACCTAAGGATTTTTTAATCTTCTCTTAAACACAGTACATATTTGAGATACAGATGCAGAATCCTTACTAAATGCTTCACACATGAAATAGAGTAAACAGCTAGCATGGCCAGGATGCAGTATTGTACACCAGTGAGTGTTCTCTGATAAAATGTCTCCCTCCTAATGGGGATATTTTGTTTGAATGTTCAGGTAGTTTCTGTGATGATATGGATTCAGTGAAAGACCACCTGGATTTTCACTTTATTTTTGGCTTTGTTTTCCTTGCACTGCCACTTAGCGGTCAGTAATGTGTCATCAGGAGATTCTAGCTTCTGATAGCTGAAAAATTGCTATCCCAAATGTTCAGCTTTTTGTTGCAGGAGTTCTTATTTCACAGTGGGATCACACTAGATCTAAGTCTCAGCATTCAGACTAAGCCTTGCTACATCACCAGATGAAATCTTGTTTAACCACAAACTTTTCAAGCAATGCAATTGAATCGCGTGCCAAGAACTTGCTGTTCTGCTGTAGAGAAACAAGATTGCACTTCCATTTAGAGAAGTGAGAATCAAGTAAGAGAAAAACGTTTTGCTTTGGTTTTTTAAATTCTCTCCCTATTGATATTGTATATGCATCTTGAGATCGTGTCTAACTTAGATGATTCATCTCTCCAAAGGCCAGTGAAGAAATGGGAACATCTAGAGGGCAACTCATCCTAGTCTGAAGTCATTCCAGTGAAATGAGAAAGAAGGGTGTTTGGGAGGGGAAATGAAACATTTTTGATATCCAAAAATATAGTCATGTAATTTAGAATTCTGATATTTTAAAATTTAAAAGTATTCTAATTACATTTAGAGAATTGAATGCATTTAAATGCAAAGTGTTGTTTTACAGATAATCTAATTATTACAATTGTAATGCTTTTGTAATTATTTCAATTTTTTTATTAAATGCATTGCAAAATGGTGAATGGTTTTGATCAAATAACCATCTGGAAAATACTACTCCTCTCTATTTTCCAGAACCATTTGATCTTCCATGTGCATTTGGTACGTAGTGGACTCTTTCACAGGATGCTGCAAAACAGACATAGCCCTTCAGTTTGAAGGGAAAAATCACAAATGAGGCACTGTTCATCCTTTTCTGGGAATAAATGAAGAGATTAGTGGGACCTGTCTATGATCAGTTTTTGAGTTGAACATACCTGTGTGTTCTCTAGTACTTTTCTATGATTATTTTTCAAACTCTTTTAAGTCTGAGACAGCTGCATTTTGTCATTTCAATTCCTGTTCTTTGGTTATCTGTGTCTCATGAAATCATTTTCCAATCTCTGATTGCATAATAGTGGCATCTTCCAGCATATAAATTATTAGGTAGATAAATTTGATATCAAACATATGTTGTTATAAAATGTTCCTGCAATTAAGGATGCTTGTGAAAATAAGCACTTGTAAGAGTAGGGCATACAGCATACATAGACACCAGTGAATTGTGCCAGGACCTAAATTTTGCTGGTATTTTTAAATTAGGAAAGCTTATAGATGCTTGGAGATGAGAAAGCTTAATTTCTTTATGATAAAGGTGCTGGACTATCAAAACTGTTCTCTCCAGAACTAAAGGAGCAGTTTGAATGCTTCCATCTCACTACCCGTCCTTTACTGACTGCATTTCAGTGATGGAGTTTACAGAGTAGGACGTGAAAGACTCAGTAAACAGATATTTGGGGTGAAATCAGAAGATAACTTTCTGTGTGTGTCCTGACAGCTAGAAGCATCTGAGGCAAGGAAAGCAGCACAAAAATGAAGGTAAAATTCTCTCCTTTCTAAAAGGAGAGAAATGTTTGGGAAAGCGTAGTAAAAATGATGGACATGAAGAACAATGACTGCTGACTCTGACCTGGAAGAGAACACAGTTTGTTATAGAAAAATTAGATGTTATTAGCCTTATTTACAGGGTCATGAGTAGAAAGGAGGATAAAAGGAAGAAGAAAGGATGGTACATTGAATTATCCTGGCAGAGATGCTGAGTACAGAACAGAGGAGGCAGCACTTCGCAGTGGTGTGCGCTAGTTAGAACTGCTTTGGGCTGCTGCCATGCAGTGCTGGCTGTTTCACAACAGGAAGGATAGTACCAGTGAGAGGCTGTGATATTCAGCAGTTAGGATGAAACCCAGTCCCAAGACATCAGGTTAAAGGCATGTTTAAAAGAAATGCTTCTTTTTTTAAATCCCCCACTAGACAATATTCTTCAGGGATAAACTGAAGATTTATGTTTTGGAAAGAGAGGACAAAGCAGGTGGAAGCAGATGGCTTATGGTGGTTACCAATAGAAATCTGAGAGCTAGAATTAAATAAAAAGCTTGGACTACATATTTCTATGCTGAAATAAATGAGCTGAATAAGGCTGCAATTCAGCAAAAGCTTTTCTAAACCCATCTCCGAATCCAGCCTTTTTCAGCAACAGCATAATTTTTCAAAAATGCCAACCTGCGAGTGAACAACACTTAGGCTGCTAAATTGTTTGAGTGCTCTTGAAAATGTCACACCATAACATGGAAGTACTGATTCAGGAAGACTTCCCTAGTGAGGAGACAGTTTAAACAAGGGTTTATGTCCATTTCTGAATTAGGACTGTTAATATTACTTTCATGAAAAATTGATTTTCACAAAGCTTAAGAACATGTTTAAAGATAATTAAGTGGTCTCTTGAATTAGGGCCTAGCTTAGCAGAAGGAAACAGCTGAAGCAAATATGATAAATTATTTGAAAACATCTAGAATTTTTTTGGGGAGGAACATGAGAGCCTATGGGTCAGGATTAAAGGGAGGGCTGGGGCAGGGGACATCATAGTGGGCGTCTGCTACAGGCCACCTGACCAGGGGGACCGAGCAGATGAAGTCCTCTATAGGCAGATAGGAGCAGCCTCACGCTCACAAGCCCTGGTCCTTATGGGGGACTTCAACCAACCCGGCATCTGTTGGAGGGACAACTCAGCTGAGCGCAAGCAATCCAGGAAGTTCTTGGAATGTGTTGATGACAACTTTCTCCTCCAAGTGATAGAGGAGCCCTCGAGGAGAGGTGCCATGCTGGACCTTATTCTCACCAATAAGGAGGGTCTGGTAGGGGATGTCAAGCTCAAGGGCAGCCTTGGCTGCAGTGACCACGAAATGGTGGAATTCAGGATCCTCAGGGCAATGAGGAGGGCACGCAGCAAGCTCGCTACCCTGGACTTCAGGGGAGCAGACTTTGGCCTCCTCAGGGATCTGCTTGGTAGAATACCATGGGACAAAGCCCTGGTAGGAAGAGGGGCCTAAGACAGCTGGCTAATATTCAAGGGTCAACTCCTCCAAGCTCAGGAGCAATGCATCCCAACAAAGAGGAAGTCAAGAAAAACCCCCAAGAGACCCCCATGGATGAACAAGGAGCTCCTGGGCAAAGTCAAACTAAAAAAGGAAGCCTACAGAGGGTGGAAGCAAGGGCAGGTAGCCTGGGAGGAATACAGAGAAACTGTCCGAGCAGCCAGGGATCAGGTTAGGAAAGCCAAAGCCCTGATAGAAATTAGTCTGGCCAGGGAGGTCAAGGACAAGAAGAAAAGCTTCTATAGGTATGTTAGTGAGAAAAGGAGGACGAGGGAAAATGTGGGTCCCCTCTGGAATGAAGCAGGTGAGCTGGTTACCCAGGATATGGAGAAGGCTGAGGTACTCAATGACTTCTTTGCCTCAGTCTTCACTGGCAAATCCTTGAGCCACACTGCCCAGGTCACAGAAGGCAGGGACTGGGAGAATGCAGAACCGCCCACTGTAGGAGATCAGGTTGGAGAATATCTAAGGAACCTGAAGGTGCACAAATCCATGGGACCTGATGCGTTGCATCCGTGGGTCTTGAGGGAACTGGCAGATGAAGTGGCCAGGCCACTCGCCATCATATTTGAGAAGTCCTGGCAGTCTGGCGAAGTTCCCACCGACTGGAAGAGGGGGAACATAACCCTCATTTTTAAGAAGGGTAAAAAGGAAGACCCAGGGAACTACAGGCTGGTCAGTCTCACCTCCGTGGCTGGCAGGATTATGGAGCAAACCCTCCTGGAGACTATGCTCAGGCACATGGAAGATAAGGACGTGATTGGTGACAGCCAGCACGGCTTCACTAAGGGCAAATTGTGCCTGACAAACTTGGTGGCCTTCTATGATGGGGTTACAGCGTCGGTGGATAAGGGAAGGGCAATTGGCATCATCTACCTGGACTTGTGCAAGGCATTTGACACTGTCCTGCATGACACCCTTGTCTCTAAATTGGAGAGACATGGATTGGATGGATGGACCACTCGGTGGATAAGGAAGTGGCTGCATGGTCGCACTCAAAGAGTTGTGATCAACAGCTCAATGTCCAAGTGGAGAACGGTGATGAGTGGTGTTCCTCAGGGGTCGGTACTGGGACCAGCACTGTTCAGCATCTTTGTCGGCGACATGGACAGTGGGATCGAGCGCACCCTCAGCAAGTTTGCCGATGACACCAAGCTGTGTGGTGTGGTCGACATGCTGGAGGGAAGGGATGCCATCCAGAGGGACCTTGACAGGCTGGAGAGGTGGGCCCGTGCGAACCACATGAAGTTCAACAAGGCCAAGTGTGAGGTCCTGCACATGGGTCGGCGCAATCCCAAGCATGGCTATAGGCTGGGCGAGGAATAGATTGAAAGCAGCCCTGAGGAGAAGGACTTGGGGGTATTGATTGATGAGAAGCTCAACATGAGCTGGCAGTGTGCTGTTGCAGCCCAGAAAGCCAACCATGTCCTGGGCTGCCTCAGAAGAGGCATGACCAGCAGGTCGAGGGAGGTGATCCTGCCCCTCTACTCGGCTCTTGTGAGACCCCACCTGGAGTACTGCGTCCAGCTCTGGGGGCCCCAGTACAGGAGAGACATGGAGCTGTTGGAGTGAGTCCAGAGGAGGGCCACAAAGCTGATCGGAGGGCTGGAGCACCTCTCCTACGAGGACAGGCTGAGAGAGTTGGGGTTGTTCAGCCTGGAGAAAAGGCGGTTCCGGGGAGATCTAATTGTGGCCTTCCAGTACCTGAAGGGGCCTACAGGAAGGATGGTGAGGGACTGTTTATCAGGGAGTGTAGTGACAGGACAAGGGGTAATGGGTTTAAGCTGAAGGAGGGGAGATTTAGATTAGACATTAGAAAGAAATTCTTTACTGTGAGGGTGGTGAGGCACTGGAACAGGTTGCCCAGAGAGGTGGTGGAGGCCCCATCCCTGGAAGTGTTCAAGGCCAGGTTAGATGAGGCTTTGGGCAACGTGGTCTAGTGGAGGGTGTCCCTGCCTGCAGCAGGGGGGTTGGAACTAGATGATCTTTGAGGTCCCTTCCAACCCAAACCATTCTATGATTCCTTGACTGAAAATCAGGAAGATGGGTTTAAACTAAGCTGAAAAGGGTTGTTGTATCAAGAAAATGTGTTAATTCAAGCTTTTTTCTTTACCTTTTCTCATGTGTCATGAACAGCTGTAAAAAAGCCCAATTTTGCACCGTTGAGATAGGAAATGCACAGGTTCTGAGGACAATGAGCAGTATGCGGCAGTCCTTGGAAAGTAAGCTTCCTGAGGTAGGAGTAACTAATAGAGATGAGTAACGGAGTGGTGGTGTTTAGTGTCTTATAACGCCGGTGGTGCTCTCCATTTAAAACTTTCTTGCCATTAATCATCCCAATCAGTACAAGCTATCTTTTCTCAAATTTTAGGCTTTCACAGTTCATGGAAATGT
This sequence comes from Grus americana, assembly GCF_028858705.1. Lineage (NCBI taxonomy): Eukaryota > Metazoa > Chordata > Aves > Gruiformes > Gruidae > Grus > Grus americana. The sequence goes on along the minus strand of NC_072860.1, from coordinate 7,364,397 downwards.
GAAGTTACTCAGGCAAAATAATTCTGTCACCACTCTGTAACAAATCTTTAAGGTTTATTGAACGCATTTGAAAATAGTCCAGGAGAACAGCTGCATAGGATTAATCATTCTCAGGGCAAGAGCTGATTTTTCCAGACCTTTGCATATGCTTCACAGTCTCTCTCTTTCTCAAATAAAAAGCCCGTTGCTATTAGAAAGCTGAAACAAACAAATGAACAATTAATTTTAACAAAATTGACTTCTTCACAAAGCAATCAACAAAAATCACTGGCAACAAGCAGCTAAACTCTTTTGAGTGGGGGCTGTCATTAAATTCCAGCCCTATCACTGCGCCTTGTGATGGCTGTTGAGTCCTCATGTGAAATTAGGTCTTTGTACGGCAGTTGACATCTCCAAGCCGACACGGCTGTTTTTTTGTGTTGTACTTGGTGGTAACCCCAGGCCTGAAGTGTGTGCAAACTGAAAGGGTCCCTGAAGAGGTCTGGAGCATAGTTTCATGGGGTTGTGTTAGAAGCATATATTGTCAGTAGTTACCTTATATCAACTGCATGAATTTAACAGATGTCTGCTGTCTGTCTCCTGGGTTACCAATTGAGTATTTCCTGCCCATCCCCGAAGTTGATCAGAGGGCTGGAGCACCTCTCCTATGAAGACAGGCTGAGAGAGTTGGGGTTGTTCAGCCTGGAGAAGAGAAGGCTCCAGGGAGACCTTTGAGCAGCTTTCCAGTACACTAAAGGGGCCTACAGGAAAGCTGGAGAGGGACTGTTCAAAAGGGCATGGAGTGACAGGACACGGGGGAATGGCCTTAAGCTGAAGGAGGGGAGATTTAGATTAGATATGAGGGAGAAATTCTTTACTGTGAAGGTGGTGAGGCACTGGCACAGGTTGCCCAGAGAAGCTGTGGATGTCCCTGGATCCCTGGAAGTGTTCAAGACCAGGCTGGATGGGGCTTTGGGCAACCTGGTCTAGTGGAGGGTGTCCCTGCCCATGGCAGGAGGGGTTAGAACTAGATGATCTTCGAGGTCCCTTCCAACCCAAACTGTTCTATGATTCTATGATAAGTTCAAACACATACCAAAAAACCCAGAAGTTGCAATTTTTATTTTATCTGGCTTTGTTTTCTTTAAGTAAAGGGAAGCAAATAAAGAATTTATTTATGACAGAAGGAAATAATCTGTTTGTAAAAATTCCATGGTCCAAATTACCCTCTGGTTTTACCACTTCCCCTCCAGGATGAGAGTTTTCTGTCAGCTTTTCCCTTAGCTGTAGCTGTATCAATATTAGTCAATAGGAATGCTGAAGTCTGTGGGGCAAGAGCAGCCATGTAAAGAAAAGTCTGTCTAATGAAACAGCAACCTTTGCTCTGTGGAAGCATTTTTGCAGCAAGTCAGTGATTTCTCCCTATGTAGTAACATCAATTACAGTTTCCATATAAAATCTGGAAAATTCATTACTTTTTCTCCTTGTCAGAATGGAGCTCCTAATTCTGATCTTGCACATGCCACTGATTTTGTGGGAATGACTTCAGAACTAAGCAGTATGAGATCAGGCTGAGAAGCCAGCATGCTCTTGTACCAAAGTTAACTTAATCTGGGACACTTTATACTTTTGCAGATAGCTGATCTCTGAAGATGCACAGGAGGTCACCACTTCGCAAGCTACTCTACTGAATTTTACATCAGTAAAGATGAGCATTTTTTTTTGCCTGAGAAACTGCTCATGGGTGTGGTACATCCATAAGTAGAGATGGCAGAGGTACATCAAACCTTTCTGACAGTTGAGCTTTCTACCTACATGAATTCTGATGTTTATTTCATGGAAGCGTAGTATTTTTGGAATATATTCATAAAGGCTATCTATTGAGGTACACTGAATTTTCAAAATATATGAGCTAGCAGTTTGGTGATGAGCAGAATGAACAAGCATTCGTATTTTACTTGCACTTTCTCTTTAGAAAGCTGAATTGAAGCACAGTGGCTTCAGTTAAGAGCTGGGTGGCTCTTGCTAGACAAACACTTTTTGGTGCTTGCTGTAAATAAATAGTGAAGGTGCCAGAGAGAAAGAACAAAACACCATGATCACCTGACAGTGACGTGGTCTGTTATTCTGTAATGTAATAAAAAGTTTTCAGACTAGAAACTTTTTTTTAATACAGGCCATAAGCCTGCACTTCCTGGCTATATTCTTAATTGTTAGGAATTGGATGTGATAGATTTTCCCAGCTTATTTCAAGGACCAGGAAAAAGAAAGATGTTTAAGGAAGAAAGCAGTGTGTGAGCATTGCTCGAACAAGCCTGCTAGACTTTTCCAACCAGAATCCAAGAACAGCAAGAGATCATATTATAGTAATTGAACGTCCTGCATGCCACCCCAGTGATTCTGGGATTCAGTAACCGCAGTGCACCTGGCGCCAGACAGTGTCTGCATTTTCAGAGTGTTTCTCTGGATAAGAATGATCCAGCTGTCAAACACGGAGTCTGGAGAACTAAAAGATGAGCATGATACAGATGTACAAAACTGTCTTGTCAGATTATGTTTCTGAAAGAGCAAAGTTTAAAAGAATTCATCAAAAAAAAACCCCACTCTAATTTTTCAGGACAAAAATAAACATAATAATTTTGAGGATAAGTCAAATACTAAACAGGAGATAACTGCTTATTTTCTGGAATAAGGAACTGAGCTACACTAGGGTTGCATGGAGCCACACACAAATACATAAATTATTAAAATGTGTTGCTGCTATTACTCAGATGCTCAGTAGGATGAATTAAAACTTGTCTGCAAAGAACTAGGCAGGAATTCTTTAACCCTGTTTGGAAGCTGTGCTCAGTGCTTATGGCTTTTATGTCTGGAACAGGGATAGAGTGCTTTGTGGGAGCTGTTACATGAAATTTGTGTAGATGGGAAGTTGATTAAATCAATGAAAACAAATTATACCACTGTAATTTTTGTTCTTTTTAAATCACTCCAAGGTTTTATGAAGACCAATGTTCTTTGCAGCATCAAGCCCTTTGTATTCAAGCCGGAATCTTGAGTAGTGTTACCCCATTATTATATCCTCTGCAGCCCACCATCAAAATGGTGCCAGTAAAGAGTAAGGACTGATTCATGTGAAGGAGTGACAAATACTAATGTTTATTCTGATGTAATAATGTTTTGTTTGTGGAAATGAAAGTACTTTTCAAGGTAGTTACATTTATATTATGTGGTTTGGGATATTGCGGCTAGGTTGGCTTCCCCAGGATCACAGCAGCAGGGTCAACACAAGAAGAAAAATCTCTTGATAGCTGTTTCCATGTTGTACTTACAGCTTCACAGGGCACAGATCTCTGTGCCTGATGAAGGGGGTGTTTCATGAGCAACTGGGCACATTCATGTTCTTTTCAAAAACCATTTTATAACCACAACAATAAGACAAGAAGAGACCAAGAACTCTAACATAATGTAGTTGATAGCCAGGTTTAAGTTAATCTCCATTCCTCACTTATCATTTATTCAAATATAATCTCTGGCATTTAAAATAAATGAGCACTGGAAGCACTGCACTCAGAAGCAAATTGAAGTGAATTTCATGTAAAAGAGCACAGAACATTTTTTAAAGGCTATGCAGATAGGTAAACTTTGCATTAATTTAAAGTTCTAATACATACTAATACATTTTAAATGTTCATGACTAAGAAATTGCCTTAAATAATTTAGACTAGTGTTTGTTAATGGCTGTGCCAAACAGAATATAAACATACAAAATTCAGTGCAGATATAGTAGCTTTCTTGTCTTACTATAAATCTATTTACATTCAAGTCCTTTATGAGTTGTGGTGTTCGTAGTATGCCAATAGAGTAAATACTCAATACAAGGAGAGAAATAGTGGCAGTATGAAATAGCAGATTTTTGTGTTGACCTTTCGTAGGTGGAATGGAGCCCTTATTCATCTATTTATATGTTGTTCCATTCCTTCACAAACCAACTCTGGGGTTTTTATGAAAATGTGCTGAATCTTTTTGCCTTGTTAGTTTGACAGTGCTGCCTATTAGTGAAAAACTGAAAATATGAGTGTCCTCACCAGTACGATCAAGAGCCTCACTTTGGCTCTCCAAAATATAGTCATCTACTCAGTTTGAGTCCTCTAGATTCCTTCTTGATCAATGGAAAAAGAAAAATAAACCAAATTATGACCTCTTTAACATACCCTAGATACGTATATTAAGACGTGAATTTTAGATTATTTTGCATTGTCTGACCAATGTTAATGGACTACAGAGCAAAATAGTCATCATAGTTAAGTAGTTTGTAGTTAAGTGAGTAATAAGATTAAAATAAGTTGCAGGATAGTTCCAATGAGCAGTATTTAGGTCTAGATCCTGTGCTTAGTTGTACCGTCCATCCTCAGTCCTGAATTACACATTTAAATATTTGACTGCAGTCTAAGATTGAGCCTTTGCAATATTAAGGATTCCTATTGTGTCATTCAAGTTAATAGGAGTTTCTTGCCATCTTGCGTGACACCTGGACCGGATCCTTAATGGCCTAAATCTGAAGGTATGGTGCTTTTGCAAATAGCCTGCCACACGTTTCTGATGTGTGGGCTATATTCAGATCTGAATCATTCTATATGATGGGTTTAAAGGTAGGTTTTTTGACATTTTTTGTGTTTAGAGCTAAATGCATTTGCTTTGCTTGTCATAGTAAAGTCTCTTATATGACAAAGCAAGTTACTAATACAGATTTTAGCAGGTGTATAGTATATTCTATTTGTGTAAGTTGTCCCATGTTGATTCTTTATGAACACAGTTTGGTGGAAGAAGTTGAGGTAGAAAGCATATGTGATCCCGTGTTTCTGTATAAATCCATTGTTGCCACTTTTCTCTTTTTATCTTTTTGCACCTGGACTGTTATTTGAATCCTTGGTTTATGGTAGTTTTTATTTTCAGAGAGATGAGTGGCTGCTAGAAGGCAAAGCTGGATTTGTGATACCCAGCTTCAATTTCCCGTTGTGCCAAAGGTCTTCAGTGCAACCTTGAGTGAAGTACATCTCAGATGTCCAAAGGTACTTCTGAGCAAATTAAGATCAGTTATGTTCACTTCCCTGCCTTTGCCATTTATTCCAAGGAGGTTCTGAAGATAAATAAACAAAATAAAGGCTTTGTGGTGCTTAGATATTACTGTGAGGGGAATTACAAGAGTACTTGAGACAGTGAAATTATAGTTCCTTTCTAGACAGTCCTTTACAGAGTCCTCAACAATCCCCCTCAGAATGTCATTGTGTGTAGCTAATGAGGCTCCCGTAATGCAGAAGAGTCTGCTTCGTTATTTAAAATTCAGGGACATTCTTCAGCTGTAGCAGCATCACAAGCCATGCGAGCTTTTATCACCATTAGCAAAATGCCACTTTCCTCACATCCAAAAAAAAGCACATTGGCTATTAGCAGCAATCTGCCCACCTGCCAATGGATTTAGTGCATAATCTACAGAAGTCGGTCACTCGCTACGTTTCAACGTGACAATGCATCACTGCAGAGATGACATCCAAGAAAACGGTATCCTTTGCCCAAGCTGTCAAGTGGAGGCTGGGTATTTGTTATTGAATAAAAGGGGACGTGCTTATTTTTGTACCATGCTCCTGAGTAAATTCTATGAATGAATTTGAATGATGGCTCACCTCAAGCAAGCGCTCTCTTCTGTGTCAAAGAATGTTGTAAATCAAACTAGGTATAAAAATTCAAGAGCTCTTGAGAGCGCTGAACAACTGGTACAAAATAGAGTAGCGATAAGTAGGCACTCTTTACTACAAATGTTTTCTGGTACTAGAAAAATGTATGTTCACTTTGAAGTGGATACTGAAGTGAATTAAGCAAAACTCTCTCTATTAAAGTTACAGTTAACAGCGTGGTTGTTGGGTTCTATTTTATCCGTTTACAACCAAAGTGAAACAATTACCAGCCCCATCCTTTACAAGAGTGAGCATGGAAACACTTACTAAACACAAGTAAATAACGATCTCCTGCAGATCTGATGATTATAATGTAAAGGAACAGAGCATTGTAAGAAAAAAGAGGCAAATCAACAAGAGTTGAAGGAGGTAGAAATTATTGATAATTTTTAAAAAATTCTTTTTCCTTCATTACTTCCATTTCCCTATCGTTACTATTTTCATCTAATGTGGTAACAATTATCTGAGAGTATCTGAGAGTCGTACTCATGAGGTTTGGGTAATATGTTGATTTCCATAGTAATGTGCTTCATTTTTCTTTCTATATTGCAGAATTAGGTTTGGCAGTCTCTGGAGGAACTTCAGAAATGGAAGTTGGAAATGAATCAACACTGCATCAGTCACGTTTTACACTCTTACCAAGAGAGTAAAGCAGTTGTGGACTGGGCTCCAGGTTCCAATGCTATAGGTACTTGTCTTAACACACGTAGATAAATCATGTCAGTGTAATATGGTTGCATGAGAACATAAAGTCAAGCACCTTATTCTAAGTGCCCGAGATCTCTGATGTATTTGCAGGAAATGTCAAAAATGTTAACTGCACTAAGGTTTTGTTTATAAAAGTGACAGGTTAGCTAAAACATGATTTTCCATACCTTGCCTTGGCGGCATTATATTTTTTCTATCACAAGTGAAAAGATTACTGTGTTGACTGCTAAGCACTGCTGTTTGGTAGCATTAGACAATCAGCTCTATCACCAGTATTGCTTCTTTCCTCATGTCAGTCTTTGCTGCTGTCAGACCAATGTGCTGCACATTTAAATCTTTCTGGATCACACGGATGTTGTGTGGGCTCAACTCTTTATGAAAGAAAGTGAAAAGTTCTTGTTTGTAACGAGCTCCTGTGCAGCCAAACTTTCTCTCCTGACTATCTGTGAAAGACTCCAACTTATGCTTACAACTGTTGTCTGTGATGACTGAATCTGATTTGGTTTTTTACCCTTTTATGATACAGATGAGTTCACAGCTATGTGACTTACCTGTGACTTTCCATACAGCAAGCATAGCACTTCATTTTGTAATAAATCATAATGGTCATGAAATTTGGTGAAAATGGGCATAATAGCAGCTGCTATTCAGTACTAACATTTAGTTGCAAAGTAATACACCAATTTTCAACCACTAGTGATGTGTTCAAATGTACAATGGAGACATCCTGGGAATACCTACAAAGAGCTCAGTACAAACCTCATCTCCCCGCCTTCACCCGCAGTGGCACTGGGGAAAAGAAATGGAGTTTTTAACAAAAATTGTTGTATTTGTGCAGCATTACAAAAGGAAAGGAGGATAACAGCAAATATTATGATGCCGTTACACAAATGAGTGGTATGTGCTTTTCTGAAATATTGTATTTACTCTTGGTTTGTACCATTTTTTTCTTTCAGTTACTTCAAGGTTGTAGTTGGGAATTTTCTTTATATGAGATTATATTCCATGACAGTCCTGGTGAATAGCTAAAAATGTGACAAAGGCTCATAGTAGCAGTGAATTTTACATGCCTTTCTATGCACTTGTAAGTTTCTGGCTCCTTTCTTCCCATAATACTTTTATGCAACAAGTTGCTGTTGTCTTTACAAAACTCTTCTTTTCTGTACCTCATTAGTCTGTCATAAGTTTTTAAAAACCCAAGAAACGGCTTTGACACATAGAGATGCAGGCACTCTGTCAGAAACAAAATCAATACACTAGAAAAAGGTTTCATTGAGAAATTTAATGTACAAAATAATCAGTTTGTCCAATTGTGTAGTCTGATAGCGCAGTGTATGTCTGTGAAAAGGGGGAAGTACTAATGAACAGGTATATTTTCTCATGTCAGTGAATGAACGCAGCCTAACAGTTACCTCAGCAGAGCAGTAAAGAAAAAAAAAGAATTGCTAACTCAAACCCTCATTTTTATTTTTCCGGAATGGACACAGTGGACTATCTTAATGTATAGTATAGCTAATATTGTATTAGTTTTCAGTTTTAAGAAACTGGGAAAGTATGAATACTGGGAAGTATGGCTCAAAGCCATACAAAGCAAACTCCATGAACGTCCACCATAAGAGATCCCAAATTCCCAGCCTGAAGTTGATGTGTGTTTTCAGATATGATACCTTCTATAGTTGCAAATTCTTAGCATAAAACCGAAACAATAGTGGGAATATGATTTTATAGGGATTAGTTTATATTCTTGCCTTCCTTGTTCATCTTGAGACAGGGCAGTTAAGTTGTGAAGACCCCTGTCAACCTCAGCTGGGAGGCAAAGATGTAATTTACCTGGCATTGTTCCCTTAGCCATTCCCCATCACTTCTGTGTTTGGTGTTGTCTTGTAAGTATGATTTCTTGGAAGTGACAGCCTAGTTGTTGTTGGAATTTATTCTGCCAGGAAAGACTCCTCATAGCCAACTGAGGCTGTACCACACTGGCTAAAGCATATTAACTGCCACATTTAAGAAAATGAGCATGGGAATGGAGATTGAACAGCAGTAAGTTTGGTCAGGCCTTGCTTGCTATTTGTCCAAAAATCCAGTATATGTGTGATTTTCTGAATACTCATGCAGTCCATATCTATTGTAACCAACTAGTTTAGGGTTTGGGTTTTTTTTTTTTAAATATATGTTTAAAGGCAGATAATAGAGACATTAAAAAATAAGAATAGTGTTGTGTTGATGGATCCTCTGGTTTTGGTCTCGTAGGGAGACTTGTTGCATGGTCTATGCAGGAAATTCAGTGTTCCCCTTCATTACCTGCAGTACAAACACAGGAAAAGCCAGTCTATGACTCTGCTGGTTTTCCACCCGCACCGGTAGGTAGCAGCAGAAAGTATTTGCTTGTGGAAAATCAGTAGTTAGTACAGCAAGAAAAGTGCAGAAAAGGAACTATGTGCCTGCAAAAAGATTGTTTAGGCTTCCTTGTCTGTCAAGAAGCAAGGACTTGGGTTTGTACCCAATGGAATCAGAGTTTGATTCCTCTTCTGCTCATCTGGAGTCTCAGAAGAAGAGAAACTAATTTTTTGATGTAACAGTTCTAAACCCCTTGGTGACTGTATTGCTAATTTTTGGCATAATCTTCCATATAAATTTAACCTTTGCTATTTGCATGCTGTGTCTGCAGATGACAGTCCAACTCCTATATCTCTAGCTAGGAAATGCTTACTGACCTCTACTAATAAAAATATGCCACGAACAAGTTGTGATGCTCCTTTACAGAACCTGTAATGAATCTGGGGCATGGATTCTCTCCCACAAGTAATCAAGCCAAGTAGGTTAGTGAGATTGAGAAGTGCCTTGGAAGAAGAGGAAAGGTTAAAATAGAAACCTGCAGTTGTATGATGGGGGTGTTCAGACTTTAAATTTCAGGGAGCAATTTGAGTATGTGTGAAAGCTGGGAAGGCATTTATCCCTTCCTAAAAGTTTACCCAGTTTTTTTGATTGCTAAATTAAGATTGGGAGGAGGGATGAGGTTGCACTAGAGGGAATTTTAATGGGTTCTAGAAAGCACATACACACACAACCCCCTCCAAAAAAGAAAGTTCAGTTCCTTAATTTAAGCTGTTGATATGATTGCATCTATAATCTGCTAATTATCCCTGCCAAAAAGAATTGTTCTTTGTTTGTGAAAGTACCCACATATGCCTCATTGCCTTCAGAACAAGCAAGTTGCTAGCTTAAAGCGACCCATCTCTGTGATCTAATACAGGTCCTGTACACTGCAGAGAAACAATTTTAGTCACGTACCCCTGACAGGAGAGGAGTGAAAGTGTCAGCCACACGTTGGCCATGGTGATCGAACAGATTTCATGCCTACAGTACCCAGTACAGGCAGGTCATTAAACCCTCTCCTCTCCCAGTCACACTAGGCTGTTGAGGAGACCAGGGGAACACTGTCTCCAGCCCCCAGACTTGTCTGTTGTTCAATAAAAGCAGTGTTTCCCACTACTGCCTGCAAGAGCCACAGTCTGCTGGACCCAGTATGGCTTCCTCCATTTCAGGGACAAACTGATAGTTTCAAGGTAGCGCTTTGGTCAAGCAATTGTGCGTGCCCTGGGGAGCTGTGGGAAGTGTGTCGCCACGCCAGCAACGTTCTTGCTTGGGGTGAGCCTTTGCGGTGGCCTGCTTTGGGGAAAGTGGCAATCCTCTGATTGAATAGTCCTTGTACATTTATGCTGTCTGGGCTGGTCATTCAGCTCTGGATTTGGAGTTGTTTCTATGTATGCTGGTGGTTTTTTTGTTGCTGTTTTGATAATTACAGAATGTATATTTTGCAAAGGTTTCCAGCTGCTGCTGCCATCTGCTCTCTACCACACCACATAAAACATTTTTTTTAATTAGCACTTGGTCTCTGCAGCCACAGGAGCTGGTGTGATGCAGATTCAGTACTGCTAGGGACAGGCAGCCCAGCAACGGGTAGAATGAGGTCCTTTTAATGATTCTTCTGGGGTTGGATTCAGAATGTAGACTATGTCTCTGTCAATCTTAAATCAAGTTCCTCTGTATCAGAGATTTAGAATGGGCTATTGGTAATACAGGAGCACACATGAGTGAGCCTGGGAGCTAGATATTCATTATTAGAAATAAATAGTTTGACATTCTCTGTAAAGATTTCCTACTTAAGCTGTACTTCGTCTTGTTCTAAGGGGCCTCATCTGTACACATCATTGCCTTTTACAATGCTAAACTTAATTCACACCATGCTAAAAGTGCCCCTGAAAACTGTTGTCCCTGATGAGTCCTTGCTCCGAGAGGCCTCTACATCTGTCATTAAGTTTAGTTTTCTCTTCAGTACTTTCAATCTTTAGTATTTAGAGTGCAACAGAAATGAATGCTTCAGAGCATGCAAGATGAACATCTGTTAAATCAAGTGGGCTAGTCCCTCATGTCACTGTACCCAATAGATAAGTATGGTGTGAATTTATCAGATGGTTCTGCACTTTATTTTGAGTCATAACTTCTTTGTTTTGAACTTTGATGAGAATAGCATTGTCTTTTACCTACCTCAGGTATAGACCATGAGCTACCTGACAGAGCAGTTTCCAAACATGGCTGATTCCTTTCTGTGCTTAAATGCAATTTCTTTTCCTTTTTCATCAATATTGCAGCATAAGGGAGATCTCTACAGAAAGGTGATAAAATTCTCCTTGACTTCTATTGTTATATTAACCTAGGGGGTCACTTTATGATTTCCAGTGTTATTCCTTTGGGCTTTCTACTATCTTAGCCAAACTCTCCATCATGAAGCTTTCTTGCACCTATACTCTTAACTGAAATACATTGGTCTGAATGAGCTTGTTTTAAAAATATTCAGTCATTACAATGGCCCAATGGCCACTGTGGCTTATTACACTCAGTTAAGTAATTATGTATATTGCCATTCATTCCAGCTTGTTTCAGAATCGGAAAGCCCTGATTCCAAGATAAATATCCTTTCAAGAGATAAAAACTAAATCAAGTTGTACAGAAGAGATTTGAAAAGTAGTGAGTAAAATGTGCATACTGTTGTTGAATGTTACTTTGACTTAACTAAATCTAAGAATAATAGGACTCTGGCTGGTTTAATTTCCCCAAGATTAATAGAACAAAGACTATAAAGAGTAAATCTTACATCAATCTTGAACTCAGCTGCTCTGTAGCAAAAGCTTTCAGTGAGTCATTGAGAAGGAAGAGATAGAAGTGTGAACTGCAGATTTAGGTGAACATTATTAAAATCTAATGATGTTTGGAGATAGAAATAATTAAATAAGGAGGGATGGAGAAATTGTCTAACTACTTTGACATTATAATATAAAAATTTCCTAAAGATTTCCACCACAATTCACATTGCCAGGCAGCTGGGCTAAGCATGTAGCTGTGAAGCAGAAGGGATGAAAGGAGTGTGTCCTGGAATCTCATGGGGACTGCATGAAATCTATCAATCCCATGGATTGTTGGAAAGGGACTTATCAACTCAATCTACATTTTTGTCCCCCCTGCCAAGCAACAGAGCCTCCGTTTAGGATGTTTCCAAAGTAGCTTTTCAGGTTTGTAGAGGGGTAGAAGCGATTGTGCTGTAAAGCCACTGATTTCCCTTTCTTTGCTTGGTGGTAATTCCACCTCTCCTAAAGGGGCACTCAGTCTTAGAAACTATTTCTTTAATGTTTCTGCTTCCACCCAGATTTTTAACAGATGTCTAAAGCTGCAGCTACTCTGAAGGGTGAATGAGACCATGACTGTGTTGGCTGGTTGGACTTTTTATGTGTTCCATATGGAAGTAAGAAAAACATTTAAACAACAGTGTTTTAATGCTGACAACCATGTCAAGAAGAGCTTAGCTAGCAAGAAGAGCAGAAATGGTCTGTATGAACTTCTTGGAGGCTGCAATTTTGTCCTCATGAAAAAAAAATAAAAAAAGAAAACAAACAAAACCTTTTGAAGAAGAATAACTTTGCTGCATTCTTTGTCACTTTGTCAGTTCTGTTGTGCACAAGCTGAAGAAACTGAGGAAGTGGGGAGACGATGGGTTAAGACAGACTTGTGAGATAAGTGGCAAAGAGTTGACTATACTCTTATTTAATTCTGCCATATGTGCCATTGTCACTGGGAAGGTCATGGCTCTGGCACCTTGTACCTCTCTTACCTCAGGTAGGCAGCCTGCTAGCCAAACTGGGAAAGAGTACTGGAATGGAGAACATGGTTAGTTCAAATGTTTTCCCCAACCCTAAAGTTTTATTAGTCTTTACAGGTCAAGTATACACCCAAACTCAGTCACAGCTGAATTTTTATTTCAGAAGCTACTCTAGTGTTTCACCTGAGTCACTGAGAATTGCTGTTATATGGTACATATTCATGTGGATGTTTGGTTAAGTGAAGTGACCTTTCACATTCATTACTTAAAGCAGTTATTACTTATCAAGTTTTATATTTATTTAAAATTCTGAAACATAATGTCCATGATATTTCTCTAGCTTGTTTGATTTATGTGACCTAAGATGGAAGGAGAAAGCTGAATTATTACTATGCAATGTTATTTTCTTCTGTCTTCGAGTTGGCTAGGTATAGGGCTGCATCATTCTATTGAGAAACTGCTGTAAATTACATATTTCACACATTTCTCTCAAATTCCTGTGTTATTTACTTGATGTGTTGCCACTTCTGATTTATACCAATATAAATAAAATCAGAATCGGGCATCTGTCCACACTTTTTCCTTTGCAGAAGGTGCTTCTGGGAAAGCTCCACTTTCTCAGAGGTTCTCAAGTATTCTGTATCCAATTAGTTTATGTTCATGGATAGATAAGTTCTCTTTAGTTTTTCCATGCTCAATTTTAATGCTATGAGATAAAATATTAAAACATCAAAGAATGACAAAAACTTTTTTGTACAATGGTTCTGTATCTGGGATACTGCCATCATTTTGTCTTTCTACTTCTGTCTCTATACGTGAAAAGAGGTCAAATCAGATTAAGTAGGGTTGCATGTTCTGTGTTACTTTACTACTTTTTGTTATATTACTTTTTTGGTGGTCTAACTGAAGAATTTTGATCTCAAATGGTATTTTAATATTTATCCTCAGTCAATTTATGATTAAAATAATCAGTAGTTTGCTAAAATCAACAACATATTTTTTAAATTTTGTATGCATAATGAGACCTTGGAGGGATTCTCAGCATCACAAAAACATTTTATAACAGCTGTGTTTGACATAATACTGTGTTGATAAGGGCTACTGCAGTGTTATTTTGAAGCTTCGTATCCGCATGTACTTTTGTGGGCAGGGCACAGCAGGGATGCTGTCTGGAGCTCATCTGGAAAATGAAGTCTGTGATGAAACCTGGGACAGGTAGTCTAGTCAGGAAGCTCTGGCTCTGGGCAGAGTGGAAACTAGATATATTCTGGCACCTTTGGTGAAGATTGGCTATTGTTGAAATGATCCAAAGTGAACTTCAGATTGAATGCAACAAGTGAAAATTTTTCAGAACAGGTTCATGTGACCTGAAGACAATCACTGTCTTCTCATCAGGGAAAAAACAAAATTAAATAAAAGTTTTAACAAAATCAAAACTTCACTGTAAAAAATGTCAGTTGTGCAGAAACTGCGGTGAAACTTGGTAGTATTGTACTCTAGAAATGGTCCTTTTCTGCAGCTTTTTCTTACAGAAAACTCCCCTAATTTACATTGCCCAGACTTTGAATTTGGTGATTAAAAACTGATTCTCTTTTTCTGTCATTCTTTAAAAAGTGGAGGGAGTTTTTCCCATATGGGTAGTGGGAGGCAAAGTCCATGTGGTCTCTGGAGAGGTGTCCTACATGAATGTAACACTCCTGTCTTCCAAAGCAGCATTTCACCCCCAAAGCTCCCTTGGAGGTATTTTGCCTCATAAGTGTTACTCTATATGATTTCTAATCCAAGGTTTAACATAAGAATATAATTAACTAGTACGATAAAATTAATCAGCAAAAAGTGCTTTTGAGTCTTGAGAATGAGATTTCCTTCCTGCTACTTCCCAATTGAGTTCTGCCATCCTTTTTTTTTTTTGTGCAGTGCCTTGCTATGCGGGCATTCCTGTGAAGGAGTGGGGCTGCGTACATCAAAGAGGACTCTGCTTTAGCAGGGGGGGCAGAAGCAGACTTTCTGTGAGTTCACTCCAGTCACAACCAAAGTAACCCCTGTTGAATAAACTTGTAACTATGGAGGGAACAAGGTATTCTGTGTGAATCAAAACTTTTGGCAGTGCCTCAGTTCCTGCAGAGAGCAGAGTTTAATGCTTTTAGTGGGAAGGTCAGCCATGGTATGGTCTCAAGTGCATACATCAGCTGGTTGTGAAGATAACACAACTCTGATTGTTAGTGATTGTCTTCCTTGCAGGATTAGCTATTCTATAGAGCTCAGCTTGTTCTTCAGCTTCATGTAATTAGTTCATGTTCATTCTTTGTCCAACTCATCAGTCTGGTAACTTACAGCACCGATTCATTAAAGTCATAATTGGTCATCATATTTATTTAACTACTGAGTTACTTTCCATACTGAGTGAATATACTTAGCCACTATAGAGAGCCAATTCATTAATCTAATTAAAAATGACACACATATGTGGCTTAGAGACTTATTAGGAATGCATAAGAGGTTAAGAAGTGAGCTCTTTTAAAGCATCATATCATTAACCTTGACCACAGTGTCTTTCCTACAGCATGATCTCCTTTTGACCAAATGAATATGTGAAAAAAGAACATATCCACAGATCAGGGGCCACTGGTCCAGGCACACTACAGCAAACTTCATTTTACCAGAGATGAGAAAAAAATTTTCATTATTTTATCTCAGCATTTCCAGTAGACTGTTTACCCCTGCTTTTAATTTATAAGAAGCATTTTTCCCTCTTATTTCTCATGTAGTATCAGAATTTACTGTCAGTTGGCATGCAGAAAGATTATTAATATTGAGTACTTTATATATAAACAGAATTTCTATACTTAGTAATATGCTTAAATAAAAACCTTAAATATCTATATCTGTAGAAATAAAATATGCGTGCCATGTATGACTACGTTATTTTGATGTGTTTAATATGCACAAAATGTATTAACTTTGTAACACTGGAGTTTCATACAATGAAAAAAGAAGCATTAGGGAACTTAATTTTATTCTGCAGTTTACACTTTAATGATTCTGTAATGAGTTTGCTTTTCTCAGAAATAAAGCAAGTGTTAGGAATCTGATGGCATGGGTTTTCAAAGCCTGCCATAATTGCAATGCGCATTTTATTTTGTTCCAGTGCTGCAGCAGGAGAATGTTTTAATGAAAAAGGAGCCTAGGATTTTCTCATCAGAAAGCACCATCTAGTGTGAGTTTTTAAAACTGTGGCTGAAAATACAAAGACCAATGAAATAAAAGAAATCTCAGGACTTTACTGTAAAATAAATGAAAATTCTCCACAGGAATCATAGAATGAATCATAGAATGGTTTGGGTTGGAAGGGACCTCAAAGATCATCTAGTTCCAACCCCCTGCCATGGGCAGGGACACCCTCCACTAGACCAGGTAGCTCAAAGCCTCATCCAACCTGGCCTTAAAGGGGAAATGACATTGCACGAGTCACAGTGTTGGTTCATGGGACTAGTATAGTAAAAAGATTTCCTCTGCACTCAGAGTAATAAGTTCACTCTAGGGTCCTTCTGAAATTATTTGAATCATCTCTCAGCATCATGTATTTTTGACCTCTTGCATTCCAAAGTGAGATACTGGGCAGAAACATTTCCTTGTGACCTAGATGCTTGTAAAATGGTATTTCATACAGAATGTAAGACAGAAATTACTTCAGCAGGCAGGATGCTGTAGTAAAATCTGATTTGTTTTGGTTTGGTTTTCCCCTAAGTATGCCTATTCTTGTCACAATCTTAAAGCCATTTTTTTTTTTCTTCTAGTTTATGTATTTTATTGTTTAGGCTTGAGTCTAAATCCACTCACCTGTTGTGCAGCACTCAGCAGAGTGACTATGTTTACACCAAGTCTCTAGGATAGTCTGGCTTCTTTGGCAGTAGCAAACCTCAGATGATTACTCCTCCTAACTTGTATGATACTGGAGAAAGCTTAAGTTTTGATGGGATGAAAAGGAGCAGAACTAGCTGTAGAAAAAGGATGCTTCTTTCCTTAAAGCTCATGTGCTTGTGGTTAGGACTGCACAAAGGAATACCTGGGCTCTCTCCAATGCCCCAATGAGTATTTTATACATATTCCAACAAAACATTTCATACGGAGTATGAGAGTTTCAGCAGAGACTGCTGAGAAAGACTTGCCATTGTATTCCCTCTAGCCCAGGGGTTAGAACAGCCTCACTGATGTGGGTGAAAGCTCGTTATCATGTTTTAGCTAGTAAGGAAAGCAGCCAACTTTCTGCTGATAGGACCAGTAGATCGTGTGAATGATTCTTGAAGTTGCAGCAACTCAGAGTCCTCTTATCTCAATGGAAGTTCTAGATGTAAAATCTCTCTGAGAATTGCTAATATATAAAGTGGTGATTGCTGTAAGGAAAATGTCTTAGACATGGTATAGTGAATGTGATGTAGAGTTATCTCCTTTGGGGAAATGACAGAATTAAATTTGAGGTTTAGCTGGAAGGAGGATGGAGCAACGTTTAGTTTGCCTGATGTTTTTTGAATATGTAGCAGAATTTTAAATTTCAGTCTCTGGAGACCAAACACGTGTAACAATAATCAACAAGAATTTGATCTAAAACTCACTGGAGGCTAGGAAACATTTTCAGTAACTCTGCTGAGAATTTTGGATCTGTCCAGATGTAATCTATTTGATTAATAAAGTATAGCATGTTCTGAAGAAATCAAAGGCTCATAAATAACAATCTGGCTAATAGCTAGGGCAGCCTTAGCAGAATTCCTCAGTGAATTAATATCTTTTAAAGATGAAATAAGCTTTAAAGTTTGAGAGAACTATTTTTCATACATGGCAAGATTTTGGCTCAGGAGAAAAAGGATGAAACAAATGGACTGATATCCTATGGGTCCTTAAAACAATTCCAACAAAATAAACAAGGGAGAAATTAAATACAATGGTCTGAGAACTGGAGGCAGGAGAGATGCCGTAGAAACCATCTGAATCATGGGGAAAAGTCTGTACAGTGACTTAAGTTTGGACTTTACTGGGAGCAGTGAAGTTAAAATTTATTAGAGACACTAGTCATAGATCAGTTGATATTGTTACCTTTACTGTGATAGCTATTGCTTTAGAATAAATGTAGTTTTTGCTCTAGAGCAAACCTAGGGAAAAACTTAAGATGCATTAAGTATGTAAAAAAAGGTTGACAAAACATGTGAAAGCAACTTGTATCATTTTAGACCAAACCAAAACAGAACGATAACATTAAAACATAATATTTTGGAATATTTGGGGGTTTTAAGTTAAATGTTATCTTTTGGGAATGAGATGAAAATGTAGGAATGTTCTTTTTCAGGAAAGTCTTGTTATTTATCCAAATAAGGACACTGAAAGTAAGTGGAGAGGGTATTGGAAGACTAAAAGGAACTGCTTACCGAAGACAGACAGGCAGCTTGAATGCCAGGAAGGGCAGAAGTAGGTTAAGCATTTCAAGTCAGCCTGCATTTGCAAACACACACATGCAAAGGGAGAGTTCACAGACAGAGCTGGATTTTCTGTGTGGGCAGAATCTCATCATGTGATAGTTGACAGAGATGTGATTCACGGACCTCTGTTGTCCCTTCCATTCCTGCTAATATAGTGACAAGGAAAAAGGTCAGAGAAAATTATAATGCATTAAAATACTCTCTGATCCTTATTCTAGCATGCTTTGTAAGGACAGGTGAAGCATGGATTGAATGAATGCCAGAGAAAAAAGGGTTGAACTTTGGGATGAAAGCTAATTATAAAAGCATGCAATTTATTGAACATAATCTGCACTAATCTATAGGGTTTTTAAGTTGAAAGGTACATTAAATACCTCAGGTTTTGGAGCTGTCCCTAAAGCATTAAACTTGAGAAATACAACATGACTGTTTACAAGATTGGTGAGTTGATCTCAGCTCTCCCAATACAAACCAACTTTCTTCAGCTTCATAAATTAATAGTTTATATCAAAATCATAGATGTCTCTTTGAATTTTATGTTAAGTTTTCAAAGTAGTAGAAAGACTTTAAAAAAATATTGACTTCATATATTTACAACTTAGAAGGTATCTGAAATACATGCCAAAATATCTCATTGAATTTAAGACAATTTAATGATTTTTTTGTAGCTGGAATATGGAGGGGGAAGGTTGTGACGTGCGCAGAGGAAAATAGAAGAAATAGTCTGTGTTCACCTTGTTTTCTGCTTGCGTGGAAGCTGCATTCTTGGTTTTTATCTTGAGGCTGCAGGTGAATTTTAGATATATAGTGACTTCCTACATATGTACACACACTATGTGTATGTATATATGTTGCTATATATACACATGTATGTAGTGATTATCAATGTTCTCTGATGTTTTTATCTGTAAAATTTTCCCAGAGGAATGGATCACTGAATGGAAAATTTAGGTCTGCTGACAGTGAATGTAGTTTATAGTTACATTTTGCAATCCTCCTAGAAATAGTCAATGGACCTACAGACACTTGGAAGCCTGGCTTGAAACTACAGGTTTAAATATAAATACATGCAGTTACATGTTGTGAGCGCTAGATGGCAATAGAAGGACATTAGAATCATTCAGTGCTCGTCTGCTTTTAATTCAGTGTAATGAGAAAATGAAGGACAATAAAACTGCTTTGACCCTGTTGTTTGAAAACGTTGATTAGTAGGAATAGATATTCTGCCCAATGAAGCATGATTTTCTATTGAGAAAGGCCAAGAATTTAATGGACAGTAGGTTTTGAGAAGAGATCAATTAGAAATTGCCTCAGATGTCAGTTTGTTTAATTCCGAAGATGCAAAAATAAACTTTGTAATGTTTTAGTAGCTGTATTAATATTCATGGGAGCCTACAGCCCTTTCTTGTTAGCCACAGTCTCGGGAAAACAGGAAACAATAGCAAACACATCTGCTTTTTTCGTGGGAGTACAGTGAGGACCTGCCTCAACTGACAGTGCCCAGGCTGTGCAAGATAAGCAGCACAGCGTGTAAAAGGGCACCTGATCAGTTGTGGAAGCAGCAGATCTTAGTGTGGGAGCATCACTAATTTCACTAGTGTGTTTCTGGTTGCATAGTGTAGGTGTACCCAGTGGTGAGGAAAATTAGCTTTCTCATCAG
The DNA here is from genome assembly GCF_028858705.1 of Grus americana. NCBI lineage: Eukaryota > Metazoa > Chordata > Aves > Gruiformes > Gruidae > Grus > Grus americana. Next base: position 7,344,693 of record NC_072860.1, on the reverse strand, counting down.
CCCAAGACAGGACTGTTCTGTAGAGGTGCTCATGCAAACTGCCACACAAAGGCTCTTGCAATACAAGCAGCACAGGCGTACCTGTCTCTGGCACTAGTCAGGTTTTGATCCTAACCCAGAAAAGCTTGTTGTATAGAAAGAGCATTAAGTGTGAACTGGCTAATGACCACAGAAATTAAAATAACTGTTGGTAGATATTATTAAAAGAAGCTATGCTTGTAACTGAGATTTGGGTTAAATCTGCAGTTCTGAGTCAATGTGACCTGCCATCTGGAGCCTTACTGAATTTTATATCCGAAGTGGCATAGAGTTCACGAAGATAGAGGTGGTGGTTTCAGCAATGAGCATATAGTCCTGAAAGTGGGACTCCAAGTACAACTGTTTTCATCCCCTGTTGAAGCTTCACCCCAGGATAGCCTCAGAGTTAGTTTTCACAAGAACATCTATTTATAGACATTTTATCAGATAAAGTGCCAATTGTTGTTTTGTTCTGAACCAATAGAAAGGTGATTAACTCTACTACATTGGCTTTTATATGAGATATGTGTGTGTGCGTGTGCGCGCGCGCTTATGCTCAGAGAGTCTGGTCACTCCAGCAGCCATCTGAAAGAATTAGATTCATCCTCAGTCAACAAGATGCCTTCTGTCTATGAAAGTCTGAAAAAGCTAGTGTGACACTTGCTAAATTATTCTCACCATCCAGTTGAAAACCATTTTCTCATTCAATATTGTCCTTTTCATTTTTTTTTTTCTTGCAAGGGATACTTCCTTGTGTTACTTAAAGAAGTGCAAAGGAGGTTGACAACCTCATTTAATTTTTGTCTCTGCTAAAATGATTTCTTCCCCCAGAGACCTGTGGGGGATCTTAAACTGAGAGTGAATCAGTACAATATTTTTTAACAAACATAGAAATACATTGATGCATGTGGGTGTTTGCCTGGAAATAAACACACCCATACACATCTCGATGTGGACAATAATGATATATTAGTAACTAATGTGGAAAAATCTGCAGTCTGCAATGTGTTAAAATAGAACTGGTAGCAACTTAATGGGTAACATCTTTTCAAAGGAGACATCTGGGTGCAGTAGAAAGTTACCTTGAATCTATAGCAGCATTTAAGATCTCTGGTTTAGTTAACAGATGGCAGATAGGAAGCTGTAAAAGAGTAAGACTGAATTAAAATGCCTATAACCCATTTTGTTTCCTCTAATAATCTGGAAGACCTTGGCAGAGGTCTGAAAGCTCATTTGATTGCAATAAGACTAGGTGATATAGTCTCTAAGGTACAATAGGAAAGACATTTTTCAGTATGTCACAACAGTAATATTAAGCAGCAAATAACAAGGCAAATTCTGAATTTAGCTACTGGTTTATAGTTTATGTGTGACACTCTCCACTTTTCACAAAACTCTCATTGTGGCCTAACTTCAAATTGTAGGGAATTGAATCTCTCATTTACTAGCTGTACTACTACTTAACTGCGCTGAGATAGTGAGAAAGTGAAATCCTTTTCCTTCCATTCCATTATACTGAATATCCTGTTTACCCAGAGGATGGAAGCCCCTGACTTCTGATCTCCAGTGAGCCATTCCTTTTTGTTGATTTAGTTTTCTTGTTAAACAGTCAGTTTTAGTGCATAAGGAATAAGAAAAACTAGAGGGGAAGAACCCCTTAGCTTCTTTTAAAATCAAGTGCTCCTTTTTAGTTTTGCATGGAAACTGATCTGTGTTCATTGTTCCTAATTTTCTTCCTGGCATTAATTCTTCTAGATGGTTCTGGCAAGTGGACTGCATCAGCATGAAAACTGTGCTTTCAGCTTACACACTAACAGATTTTCTTTCCTTAAAGCCATAAGAAAATTGTACCAAAAAGTGGAGTGGGGCTCAGCAGTGTTTCTGACTGAAAAGTATATATGTGATCTGTTCTGGTCTATTTAAATATGTACAGAAAATCTATTTGGCCACAATGGCTTTGGCATTGAGGCACATAAAGATTGAATGGGGAGAAGAAGGGCCAGATTTGCTGCTCAATTCTCTATTTCCATTTTGATTTTTCACAATATTTTCACTTTTTCTAGTACAGGCAAAGCTGATCCTATAGATTGATTATGGTCAAAGGCTTATTATTTTCTGACCCCACTGTTATTAGAAACATCTATCATCTTTGTGGCATTCTGAAAAATATATGCCATAGATTTCTGGTTATCTTTACTAAACATGATAAACTGACTTCCATTAGAAGAGCAGAAAGGGAATCCCATTATTATGGGATCATTTCATGGCTATTGCTATTGCCTGAACAGTTAGAGAAGTTGTGCTGCTGTTTAGGAAACACCATTTGAGTTTAAAAACAAGGAAGCAAATCTTCTTCACGGCTCTCATCACTGCCTCTTGTCGTCTTTCTTTATCTTCATGTATATAGATAATCTGGAACAGTAAGGGTTATTTCGTTGCCTTATCTAGATTTTTATTGTCTGTTTCGTATTCTGAGTTCTGCATTAACATGTCTACAGTTCTAGGGAATTTCATGGACCTGTTAGATAATAAGGACATTAACACAAAAGAGTGATAACAAATAAGACAATATAGTACAAAGCCCAATGAGAGGAGAAGGAACAGATGGACAAATAAGCATTTCATATAACAGGGTTACATACAGTGTTGCTTCAGATTGACCTTCTCTCTGGTCTGCTTTTGAGTTTGTTTAACTCCAGGTTATATCTGTAGAGTATGATGAAGACAAGCTAACAAGCTTACAAAAGCAAACTAGCCAAAGCACTCTATACCACAGGAGAGTCTACTTTTTACATAGTTAAATGTTGTTGAATTCCCTTGAAATCTGAATTTGCAGGTTCCTTTTTTTCATTCAGAAGATTACCTTGGCATTACTCTGTCAATATGATGATCTGAAAAGCTTCTATAAACATTTGCTGGTCAGGTCATGGTCATCTTCAGTAATAGATACTACATTTTACAGATGGAGGTTTCAAACATGTAGTTAAACAACTTTCCTAAGGTTGCATTATTCATTGCAAAGCTGGGCTGAAATGTTACATACCTAAAGCAAGTAGCTTTTTATGTATGTAATAGCTGTTCATTTCTCACAGTATGTATCTCTTATTTGAAGCACTTCCAATGATACCAGGAGCTTGACATTATAATTAAGTATATAATTTAAGTACCCAAAAAATCATGTTGATTTGGATTTACAGAAGCTTTTAGGATTCAAGGATAAAAATGGAATTATAGCACTTGACAGAAAGTTTGCTAGGTTTTCTTGTTTTTCTATGCCATTCTAGCTTTAAACTTTGGTGCCAAAAGTCGTTATTTTATAACAGCTGTACCTGGGATCATGATGAATCATGGTATTTATAAACCACAGCAGTATGGCTCTGCATGATCCACTCTCAGCCTTGTTAGTCTGCGTGTAATAGTTTTAAGTGAGAAGTTCTTTGCATAATTGGTTGGGGTTTTTTGTAAAGTTATCTAAAAGCAAAGGTGTAAAGGGATTTAAAACACATAGGATATATTTGAATTAGTCATCAATGAAAAAGAAAGCTAGAAAGAAATCCTATTTATTTTCTTCAAGTCCTTGAAGGGAGCATTATTACTGCTTCACCAGTTAAAATGAATAACTATTTTGCAAAATTTAAGGGTGTTATATTAACAGAACATATGTTCAGTGTTCAAAGTAGATAATGACAGATTCATATGAGGTGTGAAACTTCTAATTACTTGCCTCTGAAGTAGCACAGTTTACCAGACATAGGTGAAGGGAGGTTAACCTTTTGCTATCTGGAAAAACTCTAGGTTTTCATCAATATTTTTCTTGCTGATTCCTCTATTTGCATTCAGAATATGTTAGTTAAGAACAGTTCAGGGTTGTAATACTCAAAATAAGTACATGCTTATTTATACAACACCAAAGTAATATCTTTGTTGGGAAAAAATGTGATTAACTTTTCCTTCGAACTGCCACCTTGTTAAGGCTCTTTAAGCCACTGAGCTAAGTTAAGGGAGGAGAATTGGCCCATGAGGGCATATTATAGGAACACAGAGAGTATACAGGACTGTAGTTCTCAGGAAACACAGAAAAAACAAGATGACTTTGTTGATGAGGAAGGTGAATTGTGGTGAAACTTATGAATTTAGGCTACATTGCCTTCTTAGACATAGCAAATCAAAATAGAGCAAGGTGGACAGGTATCTTTCAGTGGGATCTGAGGTCTTTGTAGCCTCCTGCCAAGTTGGGTAAAACCTGGAGCAGACCTTTATAGGGGAATCGCCCCAGTAAGCCCAGGCTAATCTCTCTCGTACAAGGAGAGAATGACTGGGATGTACCCTTTGATCCTCAGCAATGCCTGAAGTGTCACTATGAAATGCAGCCTGAGGTTAGCTCTGCACTTGAGAGATAGATACACTTTGAATTTTTCGCTAGAGGGGCAAGTCATAGCAGATCTTCCTTGTGAAACTGTGTATTCCTCTTTTTAACCTGTTTTCATGCCTTAGCATGGCAAGGGGCTTGTGTTGGGTTTGCACCGCCAGGTGCCCACCAGAGCCGCTCTATCACTCCCCTCCTTCACTAGACAGGGGAGAAAAGGTATAACAAAAAGCTTATGGGTCAAGATAAAGACAGGGAGAGATCGCTCACTAATTATTGTCACGAGCAAAACAGACCAAACTTAGAGAGGGAATTCATCTAATTTATTACCAAGCAAAACAGAGTAGAGGAATGAGAAATAAAATCAAATTTTAAAACACCTCCCCAACCCCTCCCATCTTCCCAGGCTCAACTTCACTCCCGGCTTCAACCTCCGCCCCCCTCAGTGGCACAGGGGGATGGGGAATGGGGGTTACGGTCAGTTCATCTCACGGTGTTTCTGCCGCTTCTTCTTCCTCAGGGGGAGGACTCCTCTCATCGTTCCCCTGTTCCAACATGGAGTCCCTCTCATGGGAGAGAGTCCTTCATGAGCTTCTCCAGCATGGGTGTCTCCCACAGGGTGCAGACCTTCAGGAGCAGACTGCTCCAGTGTGGGTCCCCCACGGGGTCACAAGTCCTGCCAGCAAACCTGCTCTGGCGTGGGCTCCTCTCTCCACGGGTCCACAGGTCCTGCCAGGAACTTGCTCCAGCGTGGGCTTCCCACGGGGTCACAGCCTCCTTCAGGTGCCTCCACCTGCTCAGGTGTGGGGTCCTCCATGGGCTGCAGGTGGAATCTCTACACCCCCTCATCCTTCCTCCATGGGCTGCAGGGGTACAGCCTGCTTCACCACGGGCTGCAGGGGGATCTCTGCTCCGGTGCCTGGAGCACCTCCTCCCCCTCCTTCTGCACTGACCTTGGTGTCTGCAGAGTTTCTTACATCTTCTCACTCCTCTCTCTGGCTGCAAAAGCTCTAACTGGTTTTTTTTTCCTTCTTAAATATGTTATCACAGAGGTGCTGATTGGCTTGGCCTTGGCCAGCGGTGGGTCCGTCTTGGAGCCGGCTGGCATTGGCTCTATCAGACACAGGAGAAGCTTCTAGCAGCTTCTCACAGAAACCACCCCTGTAGACTCCCCCTGCCCCCGCCGCTACCAAAACCTTGTCATGCAAACCCAACACAGGGTTCCAATTGTGTGATGCTTTACAAGTCAGCTCTCCCCTTATGTGGTTTTGGTTTGGGGGTTTTTTTTGGTAGGGGGAGGGCATGTCAGTCATAAACACATTGGTTTCCTGATACTAAGTCAGTTTTAGATACGTGACATATTTCTGCTAAGCTCAGTTAAAAATGGAGTGTATTTAGAGCCTTGGACAGGGAACCAGCTATCATTACCAACTGGAATGGATCAAAAATGGCTTGAAATGATGTTTTTGCATCTGTTTGCATTAAAGTCTGAAGATGTGAGAATTATGCATCACCTCCATCACAGAAATACATGGAGTGTGCACGTATAACTTTACTGTTTTAAGGAAAGTAATATAATCAAACACTTTTGAATGACTGAAGGTGAAAGGGCTAATCTAGCTACTGTGACTTGTATTTTTTGAAATTTCAGCCCTTACAGCTGGGGAAGCTGATCCCAAGTTTTCTAAGTGTCCCTGTTATTCTTAAGCATTTGTTGATATATGAAAGAAACGTGGACAGGTTGAGTGTTTGATTTTTAGTTTTTGTCAGGTGTGTTTCATTCCAGAGGCTTCCTGGTCTATTATCTATCTACCTTCCCTTGGGAACTCTGAGGTGTTTAGAAAGGAAATAACAAATGACGCAATTTCTGAGTCAAACATTTTTACGGAGAATGTTAAATATCTGATAAGCCGAGTAACATTTTCAGTTTTCAGGTGTTAATATGATGATCATCCTCATTGGATTACACAATCAATGACATCACAGCACACATAACAATAAAATTAATTTATAGTTTTCATTGATAAGATATTTGCTAATCTAGCTTTTTATTTGACCAAGACTATTGTGGAAAGGAGGAAAAATATCCCATAATAAATTCTGTATTTTGTAGCCATTGCCTTTTACATGTACCACAGGATTAATTGTACAGTTAGATGAAAAGCATACTGAAAAATGAGTGAGAATAATATATTAAGAAACAGATAGTCAGGATAATGTATCCTGGAGCTAAATTTACAGTGTAAAACCAATACTGTACATTGATAGCACCTGAGAGTAATGCATGTGCTAGAGAAAATTATATTGCAATATGCCTTGATTACCACCTGCTTAATTTTAATTAATTTCCTTAATTGAAGAACAATGCATTTTCTAATTACACATGAAAACACTACTAGCTATTGCAGAGTCTTTATCTACTGCACAAACTCTCCTGGTAGACCCACTGCTTGTCTAATTTATAAAGCCTCATCTCAGTGAACACGGGCTGTTTGGCAGACTCTTGACAATTACTCAAATTAATCACATGTGAAGCAACATTCCAAACTTGTAATTTAGGTGCAATAAAATTCTAACTGTGAATAACTCAGCTCATACAGATACAAGGGTGAAACCTCCACCAAATGTAATTAGAAAACAATACTGCTGAAGCTAGAATCAAATTTGAAGTGAAATGTACCATCTGAATAAGTGCTTTGGAGATAATGGCTTTGACCACAAGAATGGAAATTAGTCTCCTTCCTCTAGACCAAAAAGGTAGTGTAATATAAAATTAATTTATCAGGTAAATAATAAAATATTCAAGCCACACAATCAAAACATCAATCCCAGAGGACAAATTTATTCTACTTGTAGCTCTATTGAGATCTAACTTAGTTTCAGCCAAAATAAAATTGGCTCACTGATTTAAACTAGAATTTATTCACATTAATGTCCTTCTTTTCTGCAGACTAATGGAATAAATCCATCAAGGTATGCCTATCTTTTGACTTAATCTCCTTTTGGATATAGTCCATTGCAGTTCAGCAAGGTACCCTTTCAAAGATTTCCATTTCTCTGGCTGAGGCTTGAGAGTGTCCTAAATAAGAGCAAGGAGGCTTGGCTCTTATCTGACTTATCAACTGCCTCACTTTTGCAAGATTAATTTTATGCCAGCTATTTGAGTTTTTATAAAATGGGACCACATTTAGCTTTATTACTTGATCCTGTCTTCAAGGGTAAACTGTGAGAACTGGACAGTGCCCAGTTTGAGAAGAGGAAGCAGTAGTTCAAAGACAAAGAACTGCAGGGGTTTCCTGGGCACCTTGGAGGAAAGTAGTTTGCAACACTGCAGCAAAATACTACCCTTATGAACACATGCTATCTAGTTACTCATTCTGACACATCCTCCATATGCTCTTCGAGGTCGAATTTGCCAACACATTTCTGGAAGTTTGAAATGCACAAAAAAGATATATAAAAGAACACAAGTCCATTTTCTTAGTTTGTGGAGTAGAATATTTGTTGATATGTGATTAAAAAGGTCAGTCTGGCACAGAACCCAACACAACCTCTTCAGTGCATTTTGACCAACACTTTACCGGACATGAGATCAAGTTTCCATACATGATTTTGATGAAACAATTTCTTTTTGTTTTTAATAAAATACAGGGTGTCATGTTTACATCAATGACAGGCATTGTCAGTCTCTGAATGAGGCTGAAGAACACCTGTATTTTTACATCAGGCTTTGTCCCAAGTCAATAGAACTATACTGCTAGGGATCATGGACCCTTCCTTTATTAATACCATGATGAAAGTAAAAAAAATTTGCACAGAATAGGGTTAACTCAGGTAAGAAATAGAGGAAAATAGGTCAAGTTGCGGCATATGCAACTACAGAACTATGAGACAAGCAAAAAGGAAAACAGTCAGCCAGAGAGGAAGTAAAAAAGGGCTTAATTTCTAAGGAGCATCTGAACAAGGAACTTGGGAGGTACAATGTGTTTGGAGGCTTTCCATATAACTCCTGTGCAGGTTTCAATTTCTCTGCAGGTATTCTATTGTCTTCGTTATATGAGGCCTATACATTTGTTTTAATGCAAGTTTAATCAAAGAAAAGTATGCTTGTTTTGATTCTTGGTGTGCTTTTTATACTACTTTCAGACTGTAAAACATTTCATTAATCTGCTGTGCATCTGTTTGCCAGTGGTGCTAATCACTGAGTGTCATTCTTTTTAGAAACCTGAATGGAGCTCTTTGTGTCACAATGTCTTCAATAACTCAGTATCAGGAAAGCTACAAGGATATAGGAAATTGATCTTCAGAAACAAATTATCTGAATCAGAGGAAAGAACCGATTTGTCTCAGAGCTAGCCAGCCAGGCTGGGGTTTTGTGGTGGTCTCTGATAATCCAGCACAATTTGACCATCCTGTCTGTGATCTCATGAATTTATTTAACCTCTGTTATCATGCTTAAATGCCAAGGCTGAGCCTGGACCTTCAACTTAGAGAACTATTGTCACCTGAGGCAAAAGAGCAAGGTCTCCCAGGGAATAGATATTGTAAAATGACAGTGTTGGCACACATTATTTCTCTCTTTATCCAAGTAGATGAGATCACCTTGCTGAAGTTACATCCATGTAATCATTTTGCTGTAATTCATGCATAAGAATTCTGTCACCTGTAGATTGCATGTCCAGTTGCACTGGGACAGCACATAGACAGAGCATGGAAGAAGATTAAGTAAATTGTATGATCCTACGTGACCATGTAAAAAATAGATACAGATATGCTAATGAGTTTGCTAAGAAGACCTAACGTGTAGACATAATGATGGAATGAAATTTTTCACATAGCTTTTAAAATGGAAAAAATGACATTTGTTTTAAAAAATTGTCTTCATGAAAATAATGTCTCTTGTGCCTTCATTTTCCAGGATAATGCTGACACTTGCTAACGCAGTATCTTGTTTGATTCACAATCAAACGGGACATTTTAAAATTAGTAAACACATACAATAAATAATTTAGGTATAGTTTCAGTAGCAGGTACTAGAATAGGCTGTGAGACTCGGATTTGTAGCGAAGGACAGACCTGCAGCTGGGAAGATTTGTACAAGTATCTAGCAGACCAGGTCTCAGCTAATCGGAGCTTGGTAAGGAGGCTGGGGAAGGTAACAGGGTTGTGTCATACCCGGTGAGTGTGCTGGTATCTTGGATATCTGATGTAAAAAACATCTTGTGGCCTGTTGATTCAAATTTCAGGTTAATAATGCAGCCCAACCTTGTGTGTAATAGGATATCCAACCTTGTGCTGGTATGGATACTATGCAATAGCTATGTCTTCTTTAAATAGCTATACCTTATTTTGGTTGTTTAAGGGAAATATAAACTGCTTAGGCACATTAGCAATTCGCAGCAGAGAATTGCAGTCAACATAAACATCTTAGTTGAAGATAAATAAGGCTATTGGAAAACTACATAACATTGTTAAACTCAACGCTTCTGAGAAGATGGTTGCTAGTTAATTAACGTGCAATAACTCTCATTAACTATAATAGTATATATAGCTGCAGTGTTTATTTTACCTCATTAAAACCAAACAGATCAATAGCCATGTTTTTCAGTTTCTTAGCTGCACAGGAAGATATGAATCTGAAATGTGGCATCACTAAATGCATTTAATTAATCATTAATACTTATTAAAAAACCCTAATCACATCACAAACTTTAGCGTAAACTCTGTTAAGAGACAACAGCCTGGGTTTACTCCATATTTCTGCTGGTTTCTTTACTGAACCCCATATCAACTTGAGTATAGTATTACAGCTGCGTTGTATGTCCAGGTTTCCCCTTTGTGGCTGTTCACAAAGGATGTACTTGAAGGCTTACTGGCAAATAATCACTTCCTTTTATGTGAACTTTTTCATTTTTAGTTATTGACTAGAAACTCATTACATACTTCCACCATTCTCTGGCAGCTGTTACCAACCCTCCTTATTCTCCTTCCATCCCATAAATGTTCTATTTTAAGACTATTGTTCACATAAATAATGGTGAGATTTTTTTTTCCCAAGTGGAGACCTAATTCCCTATTAGAAATACTTATAATGGTCAAACAATAATAATAAAACTCTTTTATGTAATTCTTCTGTATCTGATGTACAGAAAAAAATTCAGGAGAATTTTATTATCCTGATTTTAATCACGTGTCTCATACACCACCAAGAAGAACTAGGAAGATATTAAATCTGTCTCTTCTCAGATACTGACTATAAAGATTGCAGTCCAAATGTGTTACATACACATTTTGGGAGGACTTTACTGGGACTCTTAGCTTATGTAAATGTTTCAATCACTGTAAATATCACATTTCATTTGACTACTACTGATAATGAAACTTCCAGTTGATAACATTTAAACAAAAATTGAAATATTTGAGAAACTGATCATTCCTCAAGTCTTACACAGTCTGTCGTCTCTGTGTGGAGCAGAGCTTCCTGGGATGTTCCTTATCATTCTCTGAGTGCATGCTCTTGCAGATTCACAGCTTCTGAACCAGCGTGTCACAACTGCTGGCCATAGGTGGGAGCCCTGCCTCCCAGGCTGCCTGTGCTCTGCCACTCTTGGTAGGCACATGAACACTGAGGTTCCACAGTTCTGTTATCAGAGTGTTGAAACTCTCTTACTCCAGCTCCCTTACTTGCTCTGTGCCTCCTGAGCCTACGTGGCGCAATTGAGTGAGTGCTGGTGACATAGCGTCTGGCACCAGTAGTCAGAGACTCGCGTTCTCCTACGTTGGTGTGATATCTTTTATATGTAGGAACAGAAGGAAAGTTTTTAATCTACTTAGGCTACATTTGGTAGAAGAAACCTTTCCACTTACTACTGAGGTAATTCTGCACTATGAATAAGTGCCAAGCTTGGATATCCACATCAGGAGAAGAGTTTTCTCTGAGAAGGCAGGGAAACATAAATGGATGGTTTATACAGTCTATGATCAGATTTCTGTTCCGAGGCATTCTTACGCTTGTTCTATCAATGGGTGGCAAAGAGTTATTTCAAGTAACTTTCAAATTCAAGCATCCTATACCAAACTATAAATAAAACAGGCAGGAAGTTATGCTTTTTATGCAGGATTATGCTTTTTATAGCAGTAGCAGTATTTGTCAGAAAAATTGGAATAATTGAATTTAAGGGAGTAGAAGTTTGTTTAAGGTAATTTAGGTTAGCATGCTGGGTATAAGTTGATATTATCTCTGCTTCCAGTCTACTAATTTTTTAATTTAGAAATGTAGCTAATAAGCATGCTGTATCTGACAAACTAGTCAAGTCCTTGCTATGTTATGAATAAATACTCAGACTGAGACTGGACACCTTTCTGGAGCTAAAGAAGGAGGTGGACAACAGAATCCAACAATGCAGTGTGTATCATGCAGGAAATTGCTTTAATTTCTTCTCAGGAAAGTTACATAGAGGTATTCAGCATACCAATAAAAGGTAAACGTTAGGAAATTTATTTAACATCTGTACCTAAGATTAAATCTCTGGAACACTATTTGAGGACTGCCCTTCCTCACAGGACATTGTTGACAGCATTTTATGGAATATACACAAATTTTTTACCTTCAGGTGACAATTGTCTTGATGCATTTTTGACAGAACCCTGCTACTCTCTTGCTAATAACTGGTGGGAAGCCAGGTAAGTGTACTACAGCAGGAGGTTAGTGCCGAAGCAACAATCTGCAAGTCAGAGCACTGCTGTTTAGAGTGATTATCATTTCAATCATCTGTGAACTGTCATGAGTGAATTTCTTGTCGGTTGGGTTTTCACAATTACCAAAACCATGCTAACTTTGACAGCAAAATTATAAATAAATGTCTCTCCACTCTTTCTTTGATATGTGCCTGCCAGCAGTAAGGATGCAGTAATGCAGACTTACCAATGCTTCTTCAGGAGAGCTGACCTTGTGAGATTTAAACTGAAGAGGATGATTACACAGTGGCTGCATTTTAAATGGCATAATTCTAAATTATCTTCCAGCAGCTTCAGAACTTTTCAATGTTCTACAACAATCAGAATATTGTCTATTCACTTTTTTCTCTGATAGTGCCTTGGGTTTTGTTTCTAAGGTCTGTGTCTTTCAAAGATTTGCTGCCAAACTATTAAACTTTCTGATTCAATTCTCTCTGAAGGAACAAAAGATAAAATTCAAGGGTAGGCTGTAGAAGGGCTAAATTTCCAGAGTGCAAAGAGTAATGATGAATTGTTTGCAAAATGGCACTGGTACTCCCGCACCCTTCCCTTGGCAATTTCACTCAACTGTCTGGAGGTTACTTCAGTTGCCCGAAACTATCTCAATATCAGAAATGAGGAAACCTTTCCAGCCTGGAGGTATATGATATTTCATGTCAACAATAGAAGAAAATGGAGTGACATGATTAGCTACGTTTTGTATCCAGCAAGATTTTGCCAGGAAGATAAAGAATGTTATTGATGACCAATTAATCTTTTCTTTTTGAAAGCCTAGGATGGGAAAAGTCTCTTTAGGGTTGATTTGCAGGAACATACAGGCACTAAATCTTTTAGATGCCAGTATTCAGATGTCACTAGCATTCACAAAAATCTCTACTCAGATCTTGACTGACCATAGAGGCAGCTGTCTCTCAGCAGTGAAGTTTTTGCTGGTGAAGCCCCTATAAATTTTCCTCTCCTGGATAGATGTGTAATTACTTGATGACACTGCTATAATCCATACCTGAGACATGGCAGGATTCATGAGCAACCTTGTATCCATATCCAGAGGCTCTTTATAATGGTGGTGCAATTCCTGCCTCATACACAGTAGTGCATCTGGAAAACAGATGAGAACACTCCTGCCTTTGACTAATTTGGAGTGGGGATTTGAGTGTGGATCTTCCACTTCTCCTGACAATTCTTAATGTCTGATGCAGAGAATGTTCTGGAAATAATCCCAGTTCTCAGTTCTTCCCCTTCCCCTTGTTCCAGTTTATGTATAAAATTAAACATTTCCTAGAGCATGCTTCCAGCTGAAGTAATCATCAAACTAGAGTCACTCTTAATTTGCCATTGGCCCAAAACTTGCTTAGAAAGGACTGATAAAAGGTACAACTTTTAACGGAACGGACTGGGTGGGATCAACCAGTAACATCACTGCCTTTGATAAAGAAATTCAGAGACACAAATAATGATTTGGTGTCCATCTTCTCTTGAGTCAATTTAGTTGAACTTGGTTTTAAGGATTTATTGGGTTTTGTAAGGAGGGAACAGACTTTACCTAAAAGCAAAGCTGAGTGAAAAACAGAAATTCAATGTAATTAAAAGTGGCAAAACACTGAAATTTTTTCCAATTTACTTATCCCAAACAAGCTCATTTTTAACAACATTTTCAATATTATTTTAATATACTTTTACAATCTTATGAAAATAATTTATTAACTAAGTCTTAGATACTAAACACTTTCAAAATAATTTAAAGAAAGTTGTATAATATGGTGGAAAACATAGTAAACTCATGTAAAGTATGTTCAGATTTTCACTTTTGAGAAAAATTTGTTTTTATATGTGAAAAAATTTTGGTTAGCTCTGATACGAACAATGTATGTCTGTGGGTTATGATGGAGCATATTTGTGCTTCCAGATTATGGCTGGAATTCATAAACTATTCAAGATAAAATTGAGGCTAGGATATCAACCTTGTGTCTTGAGCTATGATTCAAGGAAAGGGTCCTAAGACTTGGATCTAGTACTAGTGCTGTCATTGAGAAAGAAGTACTGTGGTAGTTCATACAAATACTGTTATTTTTCTGGCTAGGGTATTCTGGCCTATAACTGAAAGTAGATTTACCTGTAACTTTCTGCTTACATAATTTGGAAGTCAGATATTTGAATAGATGGTGCTTTGGGGGTTTTTGGTTGGTAATTCTTATGGCATAACAGAAAATATTCTGATTTTTTACAACTGTAAACTCATATTTTCACATGGACAATCTATAGCACGCTTGCGTTAACAAGTTGTGGTTGAGTTACAGATGCAGTGGAAATTGTAAATTTTTTAGAAACCTCATTTGTTCTACGTATTTGTGAACAGGAATTTTAAGAAAAAATAATTTCTGTAATAAAAAAGGATAGTAAAATGCAGAAAAAGATTTGTATGTAAGGCTTATATAATTCAACCATAGCTCCTTTCAGTCTATCTAACTACTCTTAGAGGCTTCTCCAAGAGTGGTTTTATCTTCTGGGAGTGATTTTGAAACAAATAGTTTAATTGTTTAATATAGTCATTGCTTCTAATGGCAATCCTTCCAAAAAGACTGAAATGTGCAGAAGTTGCAGTACTGCAAAGGAGAAGGTAAGAATCTCCAATCTAAAGGTTAATGTTCTTGGAAAAATATTATGCTTTAGTACTCCCTGATGCAAATTTAAGCAAAAGATTAGGCTTTGCTTACCTCTCACTAATGTTTCATGTTTTATTGTGAAAAATGCATTTCCTTTATGAGAAGTACAGATGGCAGTATTGAATAAATTATTGGAGCTGTATCTTCACAGAAAAAGTGTTAATTTAGCTTGCTTGAAGTATAATCTAAAGCTCAGTGACTGTCTGTCTCGTTATTCAACCAGGTCAGTGACCACCTCATTGTATTACCTTAAATAATTAAGAGGGTAAAGCTTCTGCTAATATTGGAAAACAGCAAGGATTTTGTACCCTGTATAAATTGAGCATGAGTGAAGTGCTTGCCAGGTAGTTAATCAAAGTAAAGGGCTGCATTTTGAATCCAGCTTTTTAGTTAATCTAAAATGGTGTAGTTCTGTTGAATGCATTGAAATTATGCAGATTACATCAACTGGGATCATATATCATATGATCATACATCATATTTTGAATTTCATCCTAGAATGAAAATCTCTTCTCTTTTAAACAGAATTATTTCATAATTAGATATTACTTGAGTTTAAAACCATTGAAGGCACTTGCTAGCTTCCCATATAGTTAAAATTAGGGGTTGACACTGCAGTCCTGGGTGCTGTGGGCACGAGCACTGAGGATGGAGTAGACTGCATGTGAGAGAATCAATCCATCTATATGCTGGTCACAGCTCAAATTTCAGTAACCGTGGCCACCAAGTGCCCTCCAAAATTATAGGGTGGGTCCTATTGAAGGTTCTGCTCCAGGTTCAGAAGCTGTTGTCAATGCTGCGGAGGACTCAAATGCTGTTTTTGAACTGCGACTGAGGGAGCCTGGTTTCTTCTGGATTTGCACATGTAGCTGCCTGCTTGTCATGTTAAAGAAGCCCTGACTGAAGTCTATGCAGAGTAAAGATATACGTGAAGAGCTTTATTTTGTGTGGGTTCTCTGGCGTCTAGCATGGAATATTTTTAAGTCTTCTATCATGTGGATGAGTTTCAGGGAAACTGGCCAATGAATTTATAAGCCACAGGCTGGCAAGTTTTTTTACATACAGTAGGAAAGACCCAGTTTCCAAAGAAGGAAACTGAATGTATGTGTGTGAAGAGGAACGCTCAGAGTGTGATAGGGATCAGAACTGTGACAGCTCTGGTGCAGTTGCATGCCTTCTGCTTCAGGGGTAACAGTCAGATGTATAAGGAGTCTAGAGGAGGGACAGACAAGCTTTAAAAACAACATCCGCACAGAAAGGGGGGGCTTACCTTCAGGTGGTTGAGGATTACCATCTCTGTCGTCACTAGGTACATTTTCTACTTTGCAGCATCATTCTGTGGAAACTCCTCCTTGCGAATTTGTCTCTCTTCATGTCACATACACACAGACACATAGACAAACAGACAAGTGGCCATGTAAACTACCTAATAGGGAATGCCATTACCTCTCTTCTTATTTCTATGCACTTTGTTCAGTACAACTGAGATGCCTGCACTCCATTTAATTTTTGCAGCTCCAGATACTCTCCCTTCTTCAAGAAACAAGGGAACTTCAAGCCTTTCTCTTAAAAATATGTGGTGCTATGATGGTGTTCTTTACTTAGTGGCCTAGTACTTAGTGCATGAAAAATTGCTAATTTCTGCAATAGGATATTGATTTCAGAAAGAAGGCAGTGAACAAGAGCAAGCATGACTTTCCTAGGAAGAGGTCCGCAAAGGTTTCAGTGAGTTCTAATGCATTTTCTACAGTAAACAAGGGCCAACTGATCAGAAATTTTTAAGAACTACTTTTTTTCTGCTTATGTCCCAAATTGTGTCATAAATCTAGGGCTAAATCTCTTTAAGCTTACATAGATTTTGCAGTTGTGCAGGTATTGTACTTTCTATCTTTTCACAGTAGGAGTGAAATGGATATTAAAGCGCTTTTGGGATCAGATCCATGCAAAATATTAACCAAGCATAATTTCTATGAAAGCTTGTTGTTCAATAAAAACCCATTACCCAGGTTATGTGTAAAATATTTTCCACAATAAGGCTGCCAAAGGCTAATGGCATTTTCTAGTTCCCAACATGGTCTGTTAAGGTTTTGCTTCTAGACCTGTTTTGACTAAATGTACTTCACACTGTAATAAAGTCCATTAGAACTAGAGGTACAACACTACTGCATTAGCTGAAAGTATATGGTGTCTCTGTTTTTTCTACAGAATGCATCCTCTCGATGTATGATGTTAAAATCCTAATCAGTTTTTGTGGCCCTCTTTACTCTGGAATCTGCATTTGATACAAACACTGTAGGATTTTCTTTCCCAAGAAAGGAGAGTTCATTATTACCCCAGCTGTGCAAATGGGAAATGAATGTCTGAAAACATTAAGATCAAAAGTGTCTATTATTTTAATGTCAATAAAAAGAACACAGAACTGTAAATACCTGCTCCTTAGCATTCCTGTTGTATGGAACAGCTGCCCTTGGCTTCAGTTGCCGTGCTGAATACCCCATTCTTCTCCTGTATCTGATGTCACATATTCAGAATACTAGGATTGCATCTTACAGCTACCAAGATGCTGTCTTTCCCTGGCTCCTTACCCTTTCCCTTCCATGTCATTGTGTGTCCCAGGGAGACATGGTGTCTAGGAGCATGCTGCAGATCTTTTCTACCACTAGAGAATGATTCTAGATAAGAGAACAGAAAAAGTAATTAGTAATTTATCTTCTTTCATTATATAATTAATTTGGTCTGTGGGCACAGCCCATTCTTGCTGAATAAAAATGGAGTTGTCTAAGAATTTATATAAAATCATAGAATCATAGAATGGTTTGGGTTGGAAGGGACCTTAAAGACCATCTAGTTCCAACCCCCCTGCTGCAGGCAGGGACACCCTCCACTAGACCAGGTTGCCCAAAGCCTCATCCAACCTGGCCTTGAACACTTCCAGGGATGGGGCCTCCACCACCTCTCTGGGCAACCTGTTCCAGTGCCTCACCACCCTAACAGTAAAGAATTTCTTTCTAACATCTAATCTAAATCGACCCTCCTTCAGCTTAAACCCATTCCCCCTTGTCCTGTCACTACACTCCCTGATAAACAGTCCCTCACCAGCCTTCCTGTAGGCCCCTTCAGGTACTGGAAGGCCACAATTAGATCTCCCCGGAGCCGCCTTTTCTCCAGGCTGAACAACCCCAACTCTCTCAGCCTGTCCTCACAGGAGAGGTGCTCCAGCTCTCCGATCATCTTCGTGGCCTCCTCTGGACTTGCTCCAACAGCTCAATGTCTCTCATCTCTCATATACTAGCTTTTTTGGTTATGTTCAAATTCATAGGTTTGGGTGTTTGGTTTGGTTGTTTTTGTTGGGTTGGGTGGTTTGGTTTTTTTTTTAAGAAAATTTATGCTAGTTATATGGAAGTAGTTTTCTAGAATAAAAATGAGAAGCATTTTCCTTATACAAAGGTATACTTCTATACTGAATTTGAATCCCTCTTCCAAAGACTCAAATTATTATGATAGAAAATTAAAATAATTTTTCAACATAAGCAGACCAATATATTTTTCTCTAATTTTATCTTCAAAGTTGGCTGAACCAGTTATGCTGATGTATCGCCAAAATATAAATTTTGAAATGGAGCCAGAATTTGTCTGACAAGTTAATGCAGGAAAGTACTGGTTGACCTTTAGCTTAAACACCACCATTTGCATGTTTGAGAAATGAGTCTAGGCATTTAAAAAAGCAAAACTGTATCAGTTAAAGGAAAATAGATGCATACTTCAGAAATGTCAAATCCTGAACTGCAGTGGATTGAGGGTTTTACCCTGTGAAATCCATGGTCAGACTGGCAGTATGTTAATGCTAGCAGAAAGGTAATACTCTAGCTTCTGTTCTTCATTTCATTTTCCTCTTCCTCTCACTTCTCAGCCTACTCTTATCTAAAGTGTCTGGTGAATTGTGCTAGAGTGTCTCATCCACAGATAAGTCAAGGAAAAGCACATAATCCCATCTCTTTGTTAGGATGTGCTGAGTTCAGTGTACTCACTCTCCACTTCCAAGGAAAAGAGCAGGAAAATGAGCAAAGACAGCAGAGTTGTGAAAAAAGTGTTTGGCATTTAGTTCTCCTATTATGGGAAATGTGAGCAGACAGGAGAAAGAAAGGGTGAATATTTTCCGTTTACATGAGGCACTACTGGTAAGACATAAGCCTTTAGATTACTTATGTCCTGTGGAGTACCCAGCGACTGGGGAGACACGCACAGAAGATCAAAGTGCTGTAATTTTTGCATGCAGTATTTTCCTAGGCAAAGTTCTTGTTTTCCTTTATAATTGCATTTGTTGGATAACAGAGTCATGCATGAGCTGGCTCACCTGCAAATGCAATCACTGTCACGATCACAGTTGTATAAAAATTCACATCTACATCAAAGCTTCCTTTGTCTTCTCTGGTGTTTTAAAGTTGCAATAAATATTCTTCAAGTCTCTTTACACTGCCAGAGTGGCATAAAAAGACCTTACTGCATATGAGAATCTGGCTGATGATAGTGTCTCCTCAAATGCTCACACCTGGGGACAAGTCACATTATGCAGAGCAAAAAAATATAATCATCTAATGAGGACAGTATTTTTTTTGTCTATATACTGATGATCTTTACATTCATTTTTATATCTAAATGCCACCTTTTTCTCTCAACTGCTCAGAGAGTAATTTTTTGGTGGTTTTTTTTTTTTTTTTCTCCTAAGTCATTGTAACAGAGAGAATTCTGTAGACTGGCTTGTGAAAAATCAGTCAGTTCAGAGGTCGTTCTCTCTGTAAGTGGCAGCTTGGCCGAAGGGAAGGCATGCATGCGTGAGAAGCTGACAAATGGGCAGATGAAGCTGGAAGCTATGCCCTTAAAAGTACGCTAGAAAAGATGCACATGTTCAAGGAGGTTCTCTGGGAACTGTGAGTGTGTACTGCTTCATTTATTCCTGGAAATTAAAATGGAGAAGAAGATGCTATGAGCAGCTCAATATGATTATGATTTGTGATGTGCTGTAGGACTTAACTTCTAATGAGTAAATGCTTCCCTTGGTTACACCTGTGCTGCTTCACTGACTCCATGGATCTGTTACAGCAAAGTGGGAGTGAAACTGCAATAAAGCACTTAAAATTGACTGTTGTAACTGAAATGCTGATCACAACAGTAAGTGTTTTTGGAGAAGAAATTGTAAGAAACAGGCACCTATGTTTTTTTTATATTGCTGTTTTACAGTTTACTTTTTTTCTCCTGTGAATAAACTGTAAAACTATCAAACATAGGCTGGATCTTAAAAAAATAATTTGTGAACTAATAATCAATTTTGTTCCTTTCTCAAAAGATTCAAACAAGAGGGTGCAAATACTGGGCTGCTATAGGCAAGCATTTGTGTACACATGTTGTAAGTGTGTGTACTCTGGACCACACTGAGATCATACTTTGGCTCAGAAGCTCACGTTATGGGATTTGAAGTATTTGAAGCTGAGGCTATGGCACTTTCCTCTGTTAACATGGCTTTATGAGTTATAGCTGTACAATGTCCTGTTTAATCTTCTTTTCTTTCAAGAAGCCCTTGTTAAAATTCTTGCCCACTCTGACAGTAAGACAAGCACTCTAGTGAATGGCATCTTTTAAATAAAACATTTCTGCTTACATCACTTAATAGCAAACTTTATGCCTGACATTCACTAGTTTTTCCATCTTCTATATATCTTCTGTGTATTGTGTTTTGCTTAAGAGTAATTTCCTTCACATGAGGTCAGAGACATTTGCAAGCCTGCCTTAAACCACTCCGATGACTTCTCGAAGAATAAGCATTGCAGTAACTTAGCTATGTGACTGATGAACTATCAGCTCTTTAGAGGAATAATACTTAGTCACTGAGACTGCTAAATTAAGGCAGACATGTAAGAAGAATCCATTTTAATTGTGATGTTATAATAATTCACAAAATTACCTGCATACAATGGTTAGTACACACATGTGGAGACTGGGTATCTTGAGATCCTGATAATAATATTCCACATAGATTACACAGCTGAATTTATCCTGGTTTAGAAATAGCTGAAGTTGTTTGATATCTGCTCCTTGGTCTCTGCAGTATGAATCAGACGGTTTCCAGTGCTAAATATCCAAAAATCTTGATCATTAGTTGTAACCACTGTGGTAGCAGTAAGGTTGTTGTAACAAGTTAATAAGAAATAAGGTGGTAATGAGACTGTCGTATTTAATTAGATATGAATTAGTATGGCAGATATAAAGCTATTCCCAGCCCTGGAAGCAGACACTCCAGAGCTGGACTGAAGCACAGCAGTACACAGGAGTTGCTGTTGCTCTTTGCTGTTGCGCTGATAAATTAGGGATTTGGATTCCAATATCTCCAGTCTGGCACTTTTCGCAAGAATGAACAAAACAAACTTGGCACAAAGGATGTGGCATATTTAAAGGAATTTGGTGTATAATGCATTTTACGCAGTTGGTGTTGTGGTTGATAAGAGAGTTACTTGCTGAGTTGATGCACTGCGAACCTGTCCTGGATTACTGCTAAGTCCATTTGATCTGTTCTATCTCCTTATCAGATAATTCCCCACTGAATCAAGTATATTTTCTGTCAAATCCTAGCTTTAAGGTAATGAATCAAAGTTGATTACAGTTAAATGTATCCCGATTAGATCAAATGGTTTGATGGGCAGTGTAATTTTTTGATAGCTGTATTATTTATAAAGTAAAACACTCCTGTTTGTGACACCCTGACTGTTTCCATCCGGGATGAGTGCCAAGGGGACTCATTTTCCCTAGGCAGCGCAAAGCTGAGCTGCCTGAGGTTATGGACTCTCATCTACTCTAATGTGGGCATTGCTACCACATTTACAGTTCCTGTGCTACTCTTTGGTTAATGCTGCAGGAATGGAACCCATTTCTGGGAAAAAGTGCGTGGAAACAGGATTTATTCTAGAACTGCATTGCTGAAACTTGTGTGCATAATTTTTTATAAAGAAGCAATGCTGCATTTCCTGACCCTAGATGCTTCATCACATTTGCAGCTCTAGCCCAAGCAGTCTTAGCACAGGAAAGTTGTAAACACAGGTATCTCTGTGACAGGTAGGTTGTTGCACCCCAAATGCCTGGAGATTTATTCAGTATGGAGTTCTGCAGCAGTAGGAGCCTCAAGTGGAGGTGCAAGATGCAGTAAACATCTTGTGCAAGGCAGAGTACGAAGAGCTTCCCTGAGTTCTGAGAGCAGCAGCACTGTCTAATTCAGCTTCCTTTACAAGATCTTGTAAGCAAAGGGATTGTTTGGGTGCAGAAACGTGCAAAGGACATAGTCAAAGGAAGGAATACAAAGAAAATCAGTCGAGGGCTGACTGAGGCTATCAAGTTCTCTCAAACACAGAGTAATAGTAACTTCTGATTCCAACATTTTTTAATCCTCTATGTTTTTAAAATGGTTGTTAAAAAAATACAGTTAACAGGCAGGATTCTCAAAGCTTCTCTAACAAACTCAGTGCTCAGTTGTCATTAACAAAGACCAGGCTTCCATCTGCAGTCTGCCTTTTGTAAAATTTTTTTCGCACCTAGAAATTGAAAAAGAATTATACAGAAACTACATTAAAAAGCTAAGAATCTTTAACCCTCACAACATTTTACAACATTTGGATTATAGCGACCGATCGAAGATGTTAAATGCTAAGGCATTAGCGCACTATAAACAAGATTTTGTGTATGACTTGAAGTTTTTATAATATATTTGCCTACTGACATGGTTTGTGAAAAAACCCTCTCCTCAGTGCTTGTGTTTGACTTCTCTTTCTGTCTCACATCCCGTAGAAGTAATATCCTGTTTGAAATTGATTGTCTGAATTTTAACTTCAGAGTTTCTCTTACTGTGTGTCCCCAGAGTAAGAATGCTATCTTACTGTTGATCATGAAATAAGTTTGCCAAAGATAAATTACTAGATTGACATTGCTTTGAAATGCTTGGATATTTTCTTTACAAAGTTCTTGTTGGGTAGAAGTTTATTACTTCTGAATTGAATTCATTTCATTTTATAGCTAGAACATCTTGAATGCATGTTAATTGGACTATATCAAATGAGCCATGGATTTCTGTGAATGTGTTAAAATAAAAATATATTCAAGAAATAAAATGCTGTATGTAGATCTCCCTCTGTCATAATGCCTGCAATTTCCTAGTATTTTATCATTGTTTCAGCAAAATTTTCCAAAATTACTGTAGATAACGCTGGTGATAAAAGGCAGCTTCTTTCAGTAGCTTTTTCCAAGTGTCTGGGAAGGTAGTTCATTTGAGCTTAAATTACACAGTTTTAGCATTCGAAAGAGAACTAAGTTACTTTTCTGTATTCCCATAACTTATACACTTTCCTGATTAAAAATTAAATTCATCTGATGATTAGTGCCTGGTTTAATTCAATTGCTTCTGGTATTTGAACTAAAATATTAAATTGATCTCACCTGGAAACCACAGCAGACATGAATAGCACCAGCTCACAGAAGAGACAGGGACAGATGAGCTTCTCGTGAAGAACTACTAGGACCAGTTTGCAAAATACAGTGAAAGTCTTGCCACGTGCCTTGTCATCTCACCAACGTGAAATATTTCATTTTCCTTCTCTAGGATGTTTGTTGTGACTGGAATGAGGAGAAAGGCACGATGAGGTCTCTGGCTCCTAGCTGATAGCTTGAGGACACTTACGACAAGGATGGAACAGACAGTGGAATCGAGAAGAACTTGGTCAGTGATATTTTCGGGATGCTTTTAAACATACATCTTTCTGGTTGCTTTAAGTCCCCCAAGGGTATATCTACATGCAACAAAGAGCTAGCTGAGCTCCCTTTAAACAGGATGATTTCAGTAAAGGGAATGGTATAACTTTTTAATTGTGTCATTATGTGCCTTTTATAATGTATTGTGAGATGTAAGCAACATCAAAGAGGTTGTTGCCAGAAAAGCCACGTTATTGTACAGTTCTTTAATAGAAGTATTAATATACAAATGCACACACATAGATTTTTTTTTTTACTTTAATAATGCCAGAGTCCTCAACACAAAAGCAATCTTTTACAATTTCTTTCTATATATACACATATACCTCTTCAAGTCTCCTTTTTCCTTTTTAAGTTATTTTCTTTTTAAGTTATTTTCTTTTTCGTCTAGCTTTCTATTTTTCTTCAGCTAGCAGATATGTTTCTGAACACCAGTGGTGGCCATATTCTAGGTGCTTATCAACATTTCCAAAGGTAATTTGAAATAGATAATAGATAGTTAATAATTAATGAAGAATTTCACTTTAGACAAAAGTCAGCAATCACTATTTGAATTACGTATCAAATGGTATTTTTAATTTTTTTTATAAAAATGCAAAAAATAGATAATATGTGCTATCTATAGTACTTTTGGTATGTCAGAGTTTTAGCATTAATTCCATTATTTTCATGACATTCACCCTTCATTTCAATGAAGGTCAATGAGGTGACTAGCAAGACAGCCTCTAATCATCCAGACTGCTTTTTCACTGTCTACTGAGAAGAGTCCTCTTTCCATTGGATAGGCACTGTTTGGTTGATTGACTGGCTATATGCATGGTTATTCATTCACAAAATAGTGTATGGGTGGATCTCAACAGCAGAGTAGTAGTTAACATTATTTGAACTCATAGATTAATGTATTATTATTACTTATTTGAAGTATTGAATTATTATCTGCTTAAATACATCAATGAAAGTAGTGAAAGTATTATAAGTAGTGAAACTATTATACACAAGCAGGTCCATTCCCTAGGTAAATTCTTTCTCTTGATGTGATGAGACCTTTGGATTTAATCAAAAATTAAGATTTTACCTGAGAAATCCTATTTTTTATTCTTCCATTTTTATAGTAAAATAGTGTTTTCCATTAATACAGAACACCACCACACCACAGAGGTATTCATTAGTTTCTTGGTATCATTACCATTTCCCATGGCAGGCGGTTGGAACTAGTTGATCTTTAAGGTCCCTTCCAACCCAAACTGTTCTATGATTATTGCTATTGATCTATTGAAGAGGAAGAAAAAAAATACAACACCTCAACAGGACAGGGGAAGAAAATGACAAAAAAGCTTGTTGGTCAATATGAAGAGGAGGAGATCACTTACCAATCACCATGATGGGCAAACCAAGTTGGACTAAATGACCTTTACAGGTCCCTTCCGACCCATACTATTCTATGATCTCAGGGAAATCTAATGTAATTTATTGCCAATTAAAACTGATTTGCATAGTGAGAAACAAAGACAAATTAAACACCCCTTCCCCACTATCTTTCCCCAAGGCTCAACTTCACTCCTTCACTCCAGATTCAACTACATTTTCCCCCCTTCACCCCTGCCCCAAGCAGCACAGGGAGATGGGGAACAGGGGACTGTGGTCAGTCCATAACTCTTCATCTCTCCTGCTTCTTCCTCCTCATGCCTTTCCCCTGCTCCCATGTGGGGCCTTCCCACAGGCTGTGGTTCCTTCAGGATAAACCTGCTCCAACAGGGGCCTCCTCAGGCTGCAGTTCCTTCAGGGAGTATCCCATGCTCTGGTGTGGGCTCTCCATGGGCTGTGGGGGAATCTCTGCTCTAGCACCTGGAGCACTTCCTCTTCCTCCTCTCACCTGGGCGTTCATACTGGTGTTTCTCACAGTTTTTTCCTCTCTGGCATTTTTGCCCTTTCTTCAGTGAGTTTTCCCAGAGGCACCACT
Organism: Grus americana; assembly: GCF_028858705.1. Taxonomy (NCBI): domain Eukaryota; kingdom Metazoa; phylum Chordata; class Aves; order Gruiformes; family Gruidae; genus Grus; species Grus americana. The sequence goes on along the minus strand of NC_072860.1, from coordinate 7,319,162 downwards.
GGCTGCTCTGATTGGCTCAGCTGTGCCCTGTGGTGGCGCCGCTGCAGAACTGGCTGGAACCGGCTGTGTCCGGCTTGGGGCAGCCTCAGCCTCTCCTCACAGGCAGCCCCTGCTGCCAGCAACTGGGCACAGGCGCCCAAAACAAAAGCATAGAAATGACTTCTCAGGGCCTCATTGAGTGTAGGGGCAGAGGATATAGCATCTGATAGACCTGGATGCATCTGTCATGGACTCTCAAGGGCTCCCCTGTGTTTTGAAACCAACCGCCAGTGTAGCACACTGCAGTTCGGAGGTGCAATGCATTGCACAGCTTCATCGTACCTGGATTTCTGAAAATTAAATCATTTTACCACCTATTGAAGGTTAGTTTTGTGGGATGTCCTCCTGCACCCACGGTTGTTTTCTGATCCCTTCCAGCCAGGATGGAAGCACACCTTGTTCCCTCAGAAGATAACTGTAAAGCCAGTGAGCTCCTTAAACCATGTTGTGCTGTAACACAAATTGTAGCATTTCCCTGTGAGAGGAACTTCTCTTGTTTGGAGGAGAAGCCTCTGAAGTGTTGGAATGCAGGGGAAGCACCCAACACAGGTGCTCAGGTTCTTAACTACCAGCTGTGATGATTTAAGATTAATTGGGACCCACTTTCTAGGAAGAATAACATAAATCACGGATGCATATCTTATCAATCTGAGAAGTGGGTGTAGTATACTTGAAAAACTTTTAACTTAGCATGTAAGATACTCTTTTATACTGAGTTTCTTGTTTCAATTTACATACTCTCAGGAGAGTACAGGGTAAGGATAAGGATTTCTCTAAGCCTTTAGGAAAGCATAACTGAGTGTATAACTGGTTAATTTTTCTCATCTTTTACAGCGCACTAGAAACTAGCTTTTGAGACAGTATTGTTAGGAATGTCAATGTTTGCTTAGATATTAAAAAGGAGATCAACAACTTCCTTCAGACTAAATTTTAGCATTTTTTTTAAGGAACAATAAAATAATGTAAAGAGGATTTCTGTATATGCTTAATTTTTATACCATTTTAGCATGTGATGGCCTCCCTTGGATGTTAATCATCATTGTCTTTAATGCAATTAGTCACAATGTTGGTTTGTTAGAAGTAAGATGGGCCATTTTGGTCAAGTACATAATTCCACCTTTTTCTAAGGCAAATATAGACCAAATATTTCAATATGACCAAAAATCCAAACCTGATGAATTTCAGGAGAGGAAAGTGTGTGTTGATCAGATTCGTAATGCCTAGGAAGAAAGAACAGAAAAATAGGTGTTATTTAATTTTATGACGGAAAGCTGAATGGAGCAGTGCTGTATTTAGAAACATAACTATTTTTTATGGCAACATGGCCAAAGGAATATATGAGGGATTCTGTGGAATAAAAAGTGAAAGCACAGAGAAGAACTACTGTACTCTGTTTTTCTTGTAGTCATTGCATCTCATATTTCACCTTCTGTGGCATTTTTGCTGATGGTGACAGGATGGAATGGATATTTATACCAGGTGCACTACTCATTAAGACTGTGGAAAAGAGTGGTATGTTTTGTCAGGGTATTAACGCAGCTCACAGTCTCTTGTCACAAATGTTTATGATGATGAGACAAATACAGAGCAATTACTATTTACTGGGTAATAATTTGGCAACATTTAGGAAGTGGTAAACAGAAGTGACTGGAGTAATATATGAGTTGAGGCATCATCCCAAAAACCTATCAACACTAATTACAGATTTGGTGCACCAGGTGATCATTCAGCAAACATTTACAACTCTTATGCTTTGTTTGTTTGTTTGTTTCCATGAGATGCAGTCCTCAGCATGGGAGCATAGTTCTTCCCTGCCAGTCTCCCATACTGTGCTTTACTACTTCCTTTTGCATGTGGATTTGTCTTGGAAAGACAAAATATTTGAGAATTGTCTGGGATCATAGAAAAACAGTTGCACCTCATCAGCTATCTTTCAAGGATAAAAATGGTTCTGTTAATAATTGATATACATATTTGTGTTTCTAATAAGGACAATAAGGAATGGTTTTAGTAGGGAATCGTACACAGGACGCTTGAGATCTGTTCTCAGCTCTGCCAGACTTTCTGTATTAATATTGGTTAGTCTGTTCATGGCTACATCTCCCACTTTTAAAGAGGAAGCATATCACTGAAGCCAGTTACCTCATTAATAAGGTACATATAAATACCTAAAATAGATGTGATGGTTTTAGACCATACTGGTCAGGGTCATGCTTAAAGACTGGGTGTTTTTGTACAATCAATATACCACAGTACATAAATACACTAACATGCATTATTCTTAATGAATGACTGCGAGGGGGACTCCAACAAAACAAAACAAAACCTAAAAAACACAACCAAAAAACCCCTACTAAGAATCCTAAAACCCCCTAAACTTTAAAAAAAACCAACAAACCAACAAAACCAAAACACACACCCCCCCCCAAAAAAAACCAACCCCAAACACTAAGATATTGAGTATGGCAGTTCTTACATTAAACCTCTAAACCAAAAAGTTTCCAGAGGACTGAACAGTCTCCCTTTCAGCTGGTTGCCTGCATCCTCTCCCATCCAGAACAACTCATGTGCACAGGTAAGTCTGAGTACACCAGCAGTCCCTCTGAAATCGGTGAGGATCTGCATCTGCTTATCTACACGGGCTGGAGCTGTGCTGAAGTTGGGACACAGTTAGTAAAACTTCTGTTTGTTTTTTACTCCTGGTTTCCTGTCATCTCGAAAAAATTTTTACATGGCATTCACTCTGTGAAGTAGGGAGTATAGAGGCAATATTGTAACTACTTCAGATTTATATTCTTACATGCGATTTTAACACAGAGATATTGTGAGAGGAGCCTTCAAAGGCTGGAAGACATGTACTGTGAGCTGAATCTTTCTTTGATTGGGATTTATTTTCAAAAATATTTCTTTTTAATGACTTGTGGTACTGTACTGTGTGTACTGATTTCTGAAGATGAACTTAATGTTCTTGTACGTTGGTACTTTTTTTCTTAAATTGCAGATGTAATGATGCTAGTGGAGGAGATTCATATTGCAAACAGCTAGTGTTGTCTCTCCACAGTTTTTGCAGGCAGTCTGTGTTTACCCTTCTTTCTGGGAGTAGCTAGTTAACCCTCCAATTTTGATATCGAGTTTATTTTGTGTTAACATTATCAAAAAAGTTTCAATCTAAACAGTTGAAAATAGGCTAGTTGTTTAGAAAAACAAAGTACTAAGTATTGCGATTAGTGGTACAGTCCTTTTTTGTGAATTCTGAAGACTTTATCTATCTTGGACTTTTAGACCTATGGTAGCCCAGAAAGTGGTGGAAAGATTTACTGTGTAAAAAAAGATTTTCTCAGTTGGTCTGGGTCCTTGCAATTAGTCTGACACTTGTTTAAATCATTGGCTTTGTTACATATGTAAAAAGCATCAGTCCTGTAAGTGCCTGAATTCTCTGCTAATGAGTAGTACAAAACATATTTCAGTCTGGGAAAACTAGAGGTAATCATGCATTCCCAAAATACTTTTTTTTTTTTTTTTTTTGAGTGACTGCAGGAAATTCAGTGTATTTCCATAGGTAAATGTTGGTTTGGACAAGTCCACCTCTTTTTCTTAATAATCCCTCCCAGGTTCTGTATTTTCACTGAAATTCATCCTTTAGACCCAAGTTATTTGTCAGACCCTTCTGGCTGTTACTTCTGGATGACCAGAATTGTTGGATATTATCAAAATACAGATAATAAGTGGAGATTGGCAGTATCTGTAGAGGAATTTCTACTCTCAGAGTTCTCTGCACTGGATTACAGCCATTGCCCTGAATGTGCTCCTGAGGGCAGAAGGACAACAGTGATAGAGAGGTCCACAGCCAAGGTTGTGGTCAAAGACTACTTCAGAATGATCACCTTTCGTGGTTTTTTTTAAAGTGAATATAGGAGTTTTGAAGGCTGGGATGAGAGTTTAAGTATCCTCCAAGAATGAGTGGCCTGGAGGAAAGCAAGGAAGGTGAATGCTCTTTGGTTTTAAAGAAAGAAGCGAGAATATGAAGAGAAAGGAGAAAATGCAGCATTCAGAGGAACACAGGAATCTCTTAAGGTCCCTTTAAGCAGAAGCTCAGAAGTTTCCTTTTGATACACCTTGCTGATTTTGTTATATTTGCATTGTCATTCACAGTCATCCCACACGTAGGTTGGTGTTGCTATGTTAATTGAAATTTTAGCCATCCAGATTAGCCCTGTGTACTCCTTGAAAACTGCATGTCATGTCATTAAACTGGAGCAAATGCTGGACAGTTTGTTACAAAAATTTAATCATTTTGGCCTTCTTAAGATCCTTGGCGAGCCATGAGGCAAATTATACTCCTTTATCTGTCTTTCAGACTGTAGTCTGCATTTTATTTTTCAGTGCTGGTGAGTGTGCATTTAATTCTCATGGTGTTACTTTTTTGCTTTTGATGCTCTATGACCATCACAAAATATGCAGCAACAAAATCCTTCAAGAACCAAAGCTGTTAGATTCAGCAAGAGCCCCATATTGTATTAGCAAAAATTTGCTATTAACATTTCATGAGCAGAGATTAATAAAACATTGCACAATTAAATATTTCATATTATCAATTGCAGCTTATTAGCAAGCTCATGAATAGTGTGGAAAAATATGATAGGTTTAACAATCTTCAGAATTACATGTGATACTGGAAGGGCAAACCTATTACTTCAGTAAGTCATAGTTGATTTGGTGTGAATCACACATTCATTTAACAAGTTTGTTCTTTTAACCAAACCAATCATAAATAATTGTAATGCCACTACTTGTCAGTAAGGTTTTAATTAATTTAGTTTAGACTTTAACTGATGTGCAGAAAGTTTAATTTTTCAATAGGTTTATTCCTGCATTATTTATTTTGATAATTTTCATTAAATAATTCTCAAATTGACCTAGAGGGAATTTGTCTGGAGGAAGACAGTATTTATTACATGTGGAAAGATTTTATTCATATATTCTGGTTTCAGAAGACCTGTTTCAGAAGAAGCCTATCTTTATAAAGTATTTATGTGGCAATTACATAGTATTTATTTATGCCCTTATGCACCAAAGTAGGCTAGTTTCTAAAAGTCTTGCTCGGGCTGCTGAGGAATACTTTGCAGGAGTGGATTTAGCAAAGACAATTTGACACCACTAATGCCATTTCTAAAACCTTTCCCTTCCCCCAGTGATGGAGATTTTTTTTCCCCTCAGTATGGTTTTCTCCTTCTCTCCACTTTTAAAGGCTGTATTCTGGCACTGGGGAAAGTCTAGTAATAAAGTGTTATACTAATTAAAACGCAAACTACTCTGAGCCACATTTTCCCTCCATCTTTAGCACTGAAATAATGAATAAATCTCCCTAGTTCAGTGTTTTCTCCTCCCTACTTGCTTTGAGTTTTTACTACTCAAAAAGTAGGTATTTTAGTGGGTCATGCATTAAAACTTATGAATTTAAAAGCTTTTGGTCTTCTCTGGAGTGTTCACTGTAAGAAAAGAATCTAGGTCCTCTTACAGCTTGGCTGACTTGGGAATTCAGCCACTTTTCTGGGATTTTATACGGTCCCACGTGGTATTTGGTGATCATTCTTTAAATAGCTATATGTATTGTCTACCTCTTCTTTTCCCTGAAGCTAGTCTGTCCTAAAATGATATTGTGTCCTCTTTGTTGCAGAAGTTTTCAGCTTTTTGTGGGAAAGAGACTGGTAAAAACAGTCTTTCTAGAAGTTATTATTCTGCAACCATATAGGGCACAGCAGCAGTCTGGGAATCAGTGTGAGGGCTTAGGTGGAGGAAAGCATCTTCAATGCAATTCAAGGTAACTCAGATTCCGTCCTTCCAGCTACCACACAGTGTTTCTGTAGTGGTGAGCAATACTGATACAGCTTGTGCTGAGTGCCCTCAAAAGCAGTCATGTGAAATGGTTGAAATAAGGCTAAGAGGGGAAAGATGAAACTTAATGACTTTCTTTTCTTTCTTTTACTTTTTTTTTTTTTTTAAATTACTTTAAACTAGGATAGGTGTAGACCCAGTTAGAATAAGTGGTAAGGCTTAAACAAGATCCATGAAGTAATTTAATTTTCTTTACAACATCTTTCAGCCAACTGATATAATGTTAAACTTTTATCACAGTTATAATCACCATCCAAATGAGAAATTCAGTACAGATGTTAATTCCCCTTGTTTACTTAAAACTGTGAAAACTGAAGTTGATGGGAGTATAAGAAGGAAAATACCTGAAGGCAGTTCTTTCAAAAGCAATCATTTGGGAATATCTAAACTGAATGACTTGTTTGAAAGGGAGGATGAGCAAACATTTACATATGAAATGTAAATTTCATACACAGTAAGAGTGCCCACAGTAAGAGGGCTCATCTGCATTTAGGAGATTGCAAGAGAAGAGAAATAATTTTTACATAGATGAACTACAGTAAGTGCAAACAAAGGACAGAATTATCTGAACTCAGAAGATAGGAAAGGAAAGAGGAAAAACTAATTGTTTTTGAGTCAAGTTACTACAGTCAAGTCCTTGAGATTTCTTTAGGAAAGAAGACACCGACCAAGAAGTTAGAGCGAACTCTCATAAAAGCATGACATAGGGAATTTTGTCTGCTGTGAAAGCTGAGATCCCTTTCAGAGGTGAAAATAGAAAATCTTGGTTCTAAGAGGTCAGGGTGAAATCCTCGCTGCATGAAAATCAGTGGCAAAACTTGTTACCAGTTTGAAAAGAGCCAGGATTTTTCTCCCTGTGACCTGCTGGAGTAAGCATTGAACTAAGAACCAAAACATTCTGGATTCCAGACTGAGAAGTGTATATGAAGATAAACACATTCTTAAGATCCTGTCTTCACGTTTAACCTGCATGGTGTTTCTCACCAGCTGCACAGAACAATTAAATAAAAGGTCATATTCATATAAAATTAAATGATGTAATCTAATTTATTAGGTTTGGGGATTTTGTGGGGGGTTTTTGGTTTTTTGTTTGTTTGTTTGTTTTTTAATTCTAGGTAATATACAAACATTTTACAGTTGTCTGTGTCTAAAATCCATGATGCAAGTGCCTTACAGAGAGACTTCTTCCATTTTTTTATGTCACACTGAGTATGGACAGTAAGTCTGATTTTCCTTACAGTTCTGAAATTGCTGGGAATCTTGACTGAATGATTTGGCTTATCATGAGAATGGTATGCTTTTGCATGCATATCTGTGTTCATACCTAGCTAGCTAAAACCCATACAAATAGGAGAAATGTTATTAAGAAATATTTCAGATCCTGAAAACATTTTGAAACTAATCTACTAAAAATATTTTTTTCCCCTCAAACGTTTTTTTTTTTTATCAGGATTTAATTAATTTACAGTGATCTTGTGTAAAACACACATTTTTCTTTGGTATCAAAAGGCAGTCATTAGAGCTGGTTAGAATTTTGCTGTATTCCTATTCTCTCTCACATTTATATTATATTCAGGATTGTACTTAAACCTTTTCTGTTTTATTCTTATCAGAACTAGAGAAAGGCCTTCATATGGTTATCAAACATTAATCATTTTCTGACACTGGCAGCCTGGTTCAGATTCATACTACCACCCTATAGCTGAATGACACCATATCCAGTACAGCTGGCTAAATATCTGCAAAAAAATTAATCATATAAATGATTGATGAATTTTTCTATACTTCATTGAATAATATATTTTCATGACTGGTATTCAATAAACTCTACAGCTAGCCCTAAACCTGCTCTAATAACTAGATACCATCTATCACCTGCCAATTAGCCATACAACTCCCTTGTCATTTGGGTCCCTTAGTTCTCCATTTTAAGAGGAAAAAAATTGTAAATATGGTCACCTTTTCTTTAATCTTTAAAACCTTTTCTGAAGTTAAAAAATTGGATGCTTATGTTAACCTTTCTGACAAGTTCTTACAGTCTTTGTGATGGATTGCATAATTCTGCTCAATGGAGACGTGCCTGACAGTATAGTTTGTCACCATATGTCAGTAGTTGGTGCTACTTTGAGACAGAGCGTAGCAAGGATGATTTGGTTCAGTCCACTTGTAAGCTGATCCTCAGTTACAAGACTCTATGGGTCTGGTTACCTATTACCTTCCTCAGAAAGCTGTATCCTCCTTTTGTATGTAGCTGTCCTCTCCCTCCCAGCCCTGGGACTGAAAAAAGTGGGTTATCTGCAGTTCTCCTGTCTGACTTCCAATATTTTTTTTTTTTCCAGATGTCAGTGATAACCCTCATTTAGGCATTCTTTTTTCTGTCTGAGACAATATTTCATTCACACTGGAGTTCTGTAGAAATTTAGGAAGAAACAGTTTTGGGGGTGATGACTTTTACCCAAATTTGTGACTGCTTCATTTTTTGCTAATTATAGACTATTGACCTCCAGAAAGTTCCTGACAGATCTAATGTAGTTCATCATGACACTAGGCTAAATTTTGTTTTATTTCATTTATAAGAAAAAAAAAAAATTGAAATCAATTATACTCTTTAATTTTGGTTCCTTTACATAATCATCTCAACCAGCTGATGATCCAGTATCTACGAATTTTCTCTTCTTTGAAGTGTTCCAGCTATCAAAGATATGCAAGTAGTTTTTTCATGCTGTGTTACTATCAGTTACTCAAGAGCTGAGTCATCAGCTGGACATAACCTTCTATGACGAATTTTCTTCTCCACTTTGGAATCTCTTTTCTCCTTTATGCCTTTAAATTTGGGACTTTCAGACTTGGGCATTTTATGATCTTTATAAAATGGTGCACATCCTGAACTGAGAGCTAGAAGATGGGATAGAATGCCCAAGGGAGTTACAGTCCATCTGTATGCTTTTAGCTCTTATTTGTGTACCCTATTTTAACTCTTCTTTTTTATGTCATTTTTAATGTGTTAGCATATGTTGTTCAATGATAGGAAGAACTGGGACATTCAGGCTGAAATGATGCATTTGAATTAATGAGAAATCAGATTTAGTGTTTGATTAAATGTTTATTTTTTATTTTTAACTAGAATTTATTTAGCCAAAATTGTGTTCATAGAAATATACTAAGAAATTTAACTTAGATATGTATATATCAAGAATAGAAAAGTGGTTCCATAACAATAAGATAAGGTCTTATCTTAAGATCTTAAGAGATGTCATTTCTTGTTATGTGTGTTAAGTTACACAGGTAGGAGAGTACATAATGCTGTGAACAATTTAAAAGCAACGAGTGACTTATAATTGTTAGCATGAGAAATGTTTTGAATCATTGGTGAAAGGAATGTCCAGCTCCTAAGGTTTCTTTGAGCTGCCATTTTTCATGGGAAGAGAGGATAAATGGGCAAAGTGGTAAAGCCGTCATTGCATCCCTGCACAGGTGAAGATAGGAATACATTTGATAGCATAGTTTACCAGTGCTGGTAATAATGACTGTCAGAAAATTGTTCCTGGAATGCGAAGTGCTGTTGCAGGCCCACATCTATTTTTATGATTACCTTCTGTCTGCATTGGATCAAGAACAGCGAGCAATAGAAAAGACGAGACCTGAAGATCAGAGTCTCTCTCAGGAACTGTGTAAAGTTTGCAGATCTACATTCAATGAAATGGTTAATTGTGAGTTATCTCCTCTTCTATAATTTCTTTTTTTGTCTGTGTAATAATGAACATTAGTTTAGAGTTTATGCTTGTTGTTGTCTAATGAGCAAAAAATTCAGATTCCAAACCTAATTCCACCAAATGAAGTTTAAGAATTTAATCTTCTTTTTTTTTTTTTTTTTTTAATATAGCAGCCATTCCAATTTGTGGTCCTGTTCCCACCTCTTGCACATTCTTTTGGAAATTGTTTTTGGCAAATCTCTGCCATCTTCCTAATAAAATGTGCAATAACTTCCTTTATGTAGCTGAAAGCCCTTTAAACCTTGTTCTTAATTGCTGAGGGTTTGCCTCTGTGCCTTTAAGATGTATTGAGATTTATAGTTTTATTACTTCTGCACTTAAATAATGCAGTTTTCTCCTATCTGATCTGCCAGAGACATCAATGAAAATATTTCAATTAATGCAAAATGCCACTGCTGTAGTTATTACTTGCTTGAAAAGCTGAAGAATGTTAGTGCTGTTCTAATACCTTTCATGATGACTTCTGGTTCAAGCTTTTTTGATTTTAAGACTTTTTACTTGACTTACAAAAGACACCTTATTGGACCTTGAAGTGCCATATTTGCATGATTTGTCCATACCTTTTCACCCTCGGTCATGTTTTGCGCTCTGCTTTGCTTCTGTGTTTTCCACTGATGTGCAGTTCTGACTGGATGTGATCAGTTCAGCACAAGATCTGCATTTGGCTTATGCTTCCAGCTTTAGAACTATCTTTAATGCAAAGCAGGCTATATTGTCATCTCAATTACAGCAGGGCCAATCCAGTGTAATTTCACTAGTTTTTATGTTGCTTGGAACTGCTTTTCATTAGTTATATATCAAATTGTCTATCTGGAATGGGTTTATCTTTTTTATTTCTTTGCATTTGTATATTGATTTGTTCCTCTGAAGTGATGTGTTTGTCATGAAATGTGCAATATCCCCCATACCGTGGAAGGTCATAAACATTTATAAACTGCTTAGACCAAATGTAGCTAATCTTGGGAGAATATCATAGTTCTTCATCTCAACACAAAACCAATTTGATTTCCTTTTGCACAACAGCTTTGTGAAGGCCGTGAAATGTTGGTTGTACACAGGCTGTTCCTGTTTGATCTGTGGACAGCTGGCTTGCTGATATGGGGCTGGCTCTTTTCAGCAACAGCCTGCTGAATGGCCATGAAGTGGCTACAAGTTTATGGAACACTTTCCTCATATTTTTTTGCCATGGGAATATTTGCTTGACTTCCCAGGTGGAAAAGAAGAGGTAAACTCTTGAGACTGCAAAAGCTCCATGAAGGATGGTTCTTCCATGATCCTTCAGTGCTCAAGATAATTAGCACTGAGCATTGCTTAGCTTGATGGTGATGCACTTTGGCATTAATTGAAAGGCTCAAACCGGAAAATTTATTTAATACCTCAGGAAAAAAACCTACAATAAAAATTTCAACACATTTTCATTCTCTAGCTTTCTGAAAAGTCAAATTATTTCTTTTTATCAAATAAAAATCCAGTAATCTCTTAGATATTCAAGTGTTTGTTCTCACATATGGAAAACAGGAATTTCACAGGTTAATAAAGACACAATAAAATCCCCACCAGTCAGATATAAGGAGTTTAGATGAGTCTCCTGACCTACCCAGTCCCTGTGTGAGGCATGGATTTAATGGGAGGAAAGGGCTAACAGGTGTGCTGCCCTTCCTCAAATACTTGTTTGTTCCTCCAGATCATGTAACACTGGAGCAATTGTGTGTCCAACACAGCCAGAGCAGAGCTGGATTTGACCTCTAGGAACTCAAAGTTGCCCTTAAAGATAGCTGGCACTATAGCTCACTTAGAAGAAGAAACTTGATGCAGCATTGTCATGGATGTTAATATGAAATGAAATAGGACAGCACAGGACAAAACTTGGAAAAGATACAGCAGTGTCCTTTAAGCTGTTTATACCATCTTCACTCTCACAGTATTCAAATGTGACTTACAAAAAACTTCATCAAAAGTAATTCTGTGTTTATCTTAGTCTTTGCTTAATAAAGCAGTGATATTGTACCATTTAATACATATTCATATTTAAGGACTACCAAATTCTTTCTTCTCATTTGTCTCTCATTCACTAAATTAGGCAGAAATACTGTTTTCTATAAATAGAATAGATTTTCCATATTTCTTCATATTTTGGACAAAGCTGAAGAAAAACCTAAACAGAGTATTGACTGCCTTCATAACCTTTAAGGACTACTCAAATTTGCTTTCCAGAATTGTTTCAAACATAAAAAGGATACTTATCACAATGATATAAGTTATCTAAATGCTCAGAGAGACCGAATATGCAATACTGTATGATTCATATTACTCTCACAAACCTGATGCTTTGAATGTGTCTCCAGTCACAGTCAGACTACCTTCCTTGTTTTTAGTGCTGGGTAAAATATTACTTTTCTCATTCTATCTGTACAGGAATCATATGGTTCATCTCTGTCCCCTTCAAGAGGTTTTCAACCCAATGGCAAGTTTCACTCAGAGAAGGGGTCAAAGCCTCGAAGATAATGAAGTTTTATAGATACCATAAATGCAGTTGGATAGACAGAAGTAATAGACAGTTATGTAAGTGCAGAGGAAGCAATAGCATGGATATATCTCCTGTTCTACAGAAACAATGTATTCATATCTCGACATGTATTCATACCTTAACTGTTAGATATACTTCAGTGAGAGCTCACACTTTGTTAGGAAAAGAGAATCACAACTGGACATTGATAGTGATAGGATTTTCAAAAAGAAGTCTTTGATATTTCTATCCCTAATTTATCTTACACTCAGAGGCAAAATGTTAATAGAATAATTTAAGATGGAAGGGACATAATTAAGGTCATTTGGTCCAACCCCTCTCAGAGCAGGGTGAATTTTGAAGTTTAGTAAGTGGTAAGAGACATAGAAAAGTGATTCTCATGTGATCATATATTAACAGGGCTTATGTAGTTTAGACAAGATGCTTCTCTTTGTAAAATGTTTAGTGTGGATGATCATGGCATTGCCATATCTGTAAATTTCAAGAAAGGACTGAATGAAAAAGATTTTGATCTTTGAAAGTAACCCAATAAAAAATAATTAAGAAAAAAAAAAAAACAGCATATGCTTTGTTTATCTGTATTTGAAGACTTTAACTTCAGCTGGCATTGTACCCAATTGTGCATAGCCCTTTGCCAAATCATCTTAGTTTCTTGCAATAAGCTTATCTTGTTTTGGTCTCTGCTAGCTCCTCAAATTCATGTGAGTGCAACATAGCTGTTTGTAACATAATGGTCTATGTTATCAATCAGATGCTTTTTGTTTTAAATGCAGTTTACAGCTTGTATATGAGAAGGGTGTGTATCAGATGCTGGGAAGACCTTGTCTTTAGGTATCAGATGGGTGAAGATCACAAAAGCTTGCACCATGGTCACATGCCCAGAGTTTGGCTCCACAGGCTCTGATTGTCAAATGCAATATATATTTTTCCTTGATTGATGTGTTTTTAATTACTTCATCTTGTGGTTTCACACTGTCTAATCATATCACATTCCAAACACGATGTAATGCAATTCACTTTTTTTTTTTTCCTGTCTCTGACTAAATTAACAATGAAGACGTATGGGAAATGCTCTACAGAATAGCTTATCCACCTTCACCTTCTCCTTAGGTTTTTTTAAAATTTTTTCAAGATTACTTTAGGCTTTCCTTGTAACTGAACAGCTTGCTCCCTTCAGCCATTTCCTCAGGGAGTTTTCTGTCTTGCCTTGCCATTTATCATTATTACTTTCTTCATTTGCATAGTTTCTTTTGTAATTTCTTTTTCTGTTCCATTTGTTCTGTATCTCTTTGGTTTAGGGTGTTTCTTTTCATTTTCAATTTATTCTTATTTAGAGTTACACTTTGTAGCTTGCATTATCTTTGCCAAACACAGCAATACTTTATGATAATCACTCTTTTTTCTTCTTGAAGATTATTCACTTTAATCCCCATAGCTCCAATCTCAAGTGACTAATGTTTTGATCACTTATTCATTATGGTTTTTATTTCATATTTCACTGTCTGTATCATTCTGTTTTGATTAGTTTCTCTGTATATCTTTGTTTTCTGTTACCTCCTCCTGTGGCTGTATAGTCTACCCCTACTCTTGCATGCTCAATCATCTCTTAAAAATTCACAAGGTAAAACTATTGACCTGTAGCTCTTAAAAAAAAAAAGTATATCCCAGATGGTAACAAATTATAAACTCTGAAGTTGGCAGCTGTTAACAAGACCACAATGTTTTCTGCTGTTGTCTCCAGTTTGACACCTCTAAGTGCAGACTGATTTGTTAAACAGGTCAGTCAGTCACATATGCAGACAAATACACACTTAGTGAAAATACTGCCTAAAGATTTTCCTGTCTCTGAAACATAAAAACTTTCTGGAGACTTGAGGGCCAAATTTTGAAACATTCAATAATAAAATAATTTTAATAAAGAACTTTATTGATGCTATCACGTTATTAAATTCATATCAGGAAGGACCTCCAAATACATAAGTACTCAAGCACTTACTGAGACTTGATGAATTTTGTAGCCTTTTCTCAAACTGGTCCTGCAGTAGCTGTGCCATTATTGGTAGCTGCACTAAGTTCTTAAATCTTTCGTTCAGGCAGTGTGGAAGTCATCATACAGGAATTACCGTTTGCTTCGTCCCTCATTTGTACCTTTTTGGGCTTTTGGAGTGGGGGGACGCTACTGAATAAATCAAGAGTGTTTGAATTAAGTCACCAAATAATCAGTTCTGAAAGAATCCAGAATTAATGTTCATTTGTGCCAGAATAACTTGGATTCCCTTGATTTTTGCTGATACAGCTCACAGAATTTATTCCCTCTCTTTTGTCTGGGTTCCTCATTTCCTCTTAGTTTCTCTTCAAATTACACAAATAGTCATCTTTATAGTTTTTACTTCTAGCCAAACCAGATATTATTACAATCAACATAGTTTTATGGTTTTTCTCCCTGCGCTTTAGCAGAATTTCACTGTTGCATTAGATGTGGGAATCCAGCACATCTGGAAATATGTCTGTGCATTTTCTCCCTCACTGATTGAAGGTCCTGTTTTCAATTTGATTAGACAAGATTAGTAAATGGGGGAAAATGGGAGTTGAATTTGTTAGTGACAGAAGCAGAAGAGTTTGATGAAAAATGACCAGTGGTTTATTTTAATTTTCTTTAAATGAAGGCAAGGTGACAGATCACTCTTATTTTTACCAGAATACCCAGTTATTTTATTCTATGCCAGTCAGTGATGAGTTTTTAGAACTGTGTGTGATGAGTAGTGTTAGAAATCCTGAGAAGTCTTACATTGTGGTGAAAATTGTAGTGGTTGACATGCAGTTGACATATTCTGAAGGAGTTATGAAATGAAAATAAATTATTTATGCAATGCCATGACTATTACATTAATGCTTCTTAATATGAAAGCCTATTGTCAAAGTTTTGTGTCCATGCTTAGATAGCAAAATGAATAGTCTGATTTTCAGAGGCA
The DNA here is from genome assembly GCF_028858705.1 of Grus americana. Classification (NCBI taxonomy): domain Eukaryota; kingdom Metazoa; phylum Chordata; class Aves; order Gruiformes; family Gruidae; genus Grus; species Grus americana. The sequence goes on along the minus strand of NC_072860.1, from coordinate 7,303,956 downwards.
TTCATAGTTTTTTCTACTTGTTTCATCAAGTTAATTAACAATATTTAACTTTAAGCATGTGAAAGCTGCAGCATGAATGCTGTTGATTCAGTTCTCTTCCAACTCAGTAAGAACTATCCGTGTGCTTCAATTTCTTGCTTAACAAGGATGATACGTTTGGGTCCTCAAAAATGGATTTAAGTGTGTATGGTTGGGTATCTAGACTTGACACCTGACCTATGTTTGCTTATCGTGGATGTATTTCAGTTGATTATGATCGCTAGACATATTTTTCAGATTAAGTGTCATATACTTTTAAAAGGCTCGTTTCCTTCTTTCATTATATGTTATGCAACACAATTGAAAATGGGATCATTTGTTCGTGCGAAGTCTTCCATTCACATTGCTGGGCATGTTTACAGGTGCTGAGTGGCACAAAGGCTCTAAAATTGGGCAGATGTTATATTAAAAGTGGATTGTTGATCAGCAATCAAATTTAATGTATGTTCTTTGTGATGATTCTTCAAAATTTAAAATTTCTCATTTTAGAGTTCAGTTACCTGAACCAGGGACAAATAATTAATCCATTTCCATTTTAGTGGTTTCAATTTCTTTTGTATCAATCTTTCTGCTTTGTCTAGTGCATTGGGTTTGCGTGGCAAGGTTTTGCTAATGGAGGGGCTACAGGGGTGGCTTCTGTGAGAAGCTGCTAGAAGCTTCCCCCATGTCCGACAGACCCAATGCCAGCCGGCTCCAAGACAGACCCGCTGCTGGCCAAGGCCAAGCCCATCAGTGATGGTGGCAGTGCCTCTGGGATAACAGATTTAAGAAAGGGAAAAAAACCCAACCAACCTGGAGCAGAGCAGTAGCTGGAGAGAGGAGTGAGAATATGTGAGAGGAACAACTCTACAGACACCTAGGTCAGTGAAGGAGGGGGAGGAGGCAGCCCATGGAGAAGACCATGGTGAGGCAGGCTGCAGCTCATGGAGGATGATGGTGGAGCAGATATCCACCTGCAGCTCATGGAGGACCCCATGCTGGAGCAGGTGGATGCCCAAAGGAGGCTGTGGCCCTGTGAGAAGCCCAAGCTGGAGCAGGCTCCTGGCAGGACCTGTGAACCTGTGGAGAGAGGAGTCCATGCCAGCGTGGGTTCACTGGCAGAACTTGTGACCCCATGGGGGACGCATGCTAGAGCAGTCTGTTCCTGAAGGACTGCATCCCATGGAAGGGACCCAGGCTGGAGCAGTTTGTGAAGAACTGCAGCCCGTGGGAAGGACTCAACGCCGGAGCAGGGGAAGAGTGTGAAGAGTCCTCCCCCTGAGGAGGAAGGAGTGGCAGAGACAACTTGTAATGAACTGACCACAACCCCCATTTCCCATTCTTCTGTGCCACTTGGGGAGAGGAGGGAGAGAATTCAGGAGTAAAGTTGAGCCCGGAAAGAAGGGAGGGGGGGAGGGAAGGTGTTTTCAGATTTGGTTTTATTTCTCATTACTTAACTCTGATATGATTGGCAATAAAATAATTTCCCCCAACTGAGTCTGTTTTACCCATAATGATAATTGGTGAGTGATCTCCCCCTGTCCTTATCTCAACCCACGAGCCTTTCATTGTATTTGCTCTCCCCTGTCCAGCTGAGGAGGGGAGTGGTAGAGTGGCTTTGGTGCACCTAGTGTCCAGCCAAGGTCAAATCCACCACATCTAGATATTAAGAAGCAAATGGATGGTTTTCTTACAACCACTTACAATACATAAATACCCAATTGCTTTAAATAATCCTGGTTTGTTGTGAGGACTCTTGTGAAAAAGAGGTCCATAAATGTCATATACAAATTAACTAAGAAAGTGATTCCTCATCTGTCCCTCCCTCTGACTGATATACCATGAACAGTGAGGACAGGATTCTGGTTGCTTATCCAGCCATAATACCTGCAAAGCAAAATTTCTAAAGCTTTAAGACCGCAATACTGATACCTCAGGTTAGGGACAACTTTCTCTTTAAGATTGCTTTTTAAAACTTAGATGTCTTCTTCGATCAGAAGAATGTTGTTAAAGTCACTTTGAAAAACTAATCTGTTGTTTATGATTGCTTATTTTCTCCTAGAAATAATGGATTACTGACTACTTTTAGATTACTTTTGAGTCATGCACTCCTTGAAATACAGCTGGCAGAAGTAGTGCCTGTAGTTTTGATTTAATGCAACCTCCAACCTTTAGAGAGAGATTGGTGGTCCTTCTTGAAATAGTCTGTGTTGCTCAGCCCCAACACAATTCCCAATCTGCAAACTGCAGTCTCACTGTATAGATAAGATTTTTCAAGAGATGTTAAAGGAATTAAATGCCCTCTTCCTCTTTCCATTGAATTACACTGGGTGTTAAGTGCCTTATGCGTCTTTAAAAATAAATTTGTTACTATTAATTTCTGTAACATCATTTTTCATCCTTGAGATAAGTGTGACTGTGAAGTTCACATCAGAACCTAGGGTTTAATTTTCACTGCAACTAGCATTTAATTCTCAAAATTCCAGTCTGATACAGACTTTCCTGGCCTTAGATTTTAAAAGCCAGTATTTCCTAGCTCAGGTTTGTTATCCTTTTTCTTACAGAGTTAGAGCAGTTGAGCTGAGGACCGATCTACCTCAAGCACCCCTATTCTCTTGTACTTGCTAAGCAAACCTTTTTGACCTTGCTTAGATTTAGTGTCTTGACAAAGAATTAGCAACTAACAGCACATAAAAGATCCCAGACAGACATTATTTTGAACAAGTGAAATCATGACTCCAAAGAAAAGTGCTTCTTCCTTCATTAGTCTGCTCCTTTTGTAATGCACATTTGTTTTCATGGGTGAGGCACTTAGTGTCTAACTAGGAACTGCCGTGACAATTACATAAGGTTTTTTCCCCAAAGTCCATACTCTACTCAGCTTATTCCATAACCAGAGACTAGTGTCTGGATCATATATATGATCCATACAATAATTTAAAATTGTACCTCATGTTTTAAAGTCCACATTTAAAAGAAGATTCTGTGTATTATAACCCCTTCACGTTGGCTTTATTTCTTGTTTCAACTTTTCCTCTTTCTTTTAAGCATTACTTCTGTAGTTTTCTCATGAATATTTAAATGTCTTTGGAGACTTTGCTAATGTGTACGTAGAAGTCAAGTACCTTTGCAAAAGGTGCTTAAGCATATAAATCTCTCTTTTTTTTTTTTTAATGTGAGTGCAACTAGGCAACCTTCATATTGCTGACCTGTTTCACTTTGTTCTTGACACAAATCCTATTTGAGTCACAATGTCTAGCCCTGCAGATAATTGGTTTATATCTTTCTGGGCAAGTAATGAATTCTTCAAGATGACAAAAAGGTTTAGACCTTAAAAAAGAGGAGCTTCAGGAACATTTCCCAGAATGCCTTTATGTGTTTGATAGTACTAGTATAAAATTCAAATAACTTGAGGCATTCTTATAGTTGGTTTGATATGGCCAGAAAACTATAACAATAAAACCAAGGGTGAAAAGAATCAGGATAGTAAAAGGATAAATTTATTGGGAAAGATTAAAAGCCGTGTTTCTAACCATGTTGTCTTCCTGGAGGTAAAAACAGAAAGAAATTAACTATGATCAGAAGAAAAAAATTAAGAACCATATCCCAATTTTCAAAGAATTATTTGCAATTATACATACTGCATTGTGCACCCTTGCATCTCAGTAACTTACAGAAGTTGCTTATAAAAAAACTGTAGCAAAAGTGATTATCTGCTTGTAGCAATTTTGCAGAACCCTATCAGCTTTCATGCATCGGGGCCTGTTTACACAGGGGCTTTTGTCCTTTGTAAAGTATTTGCTGTAAAACTGGTGCGTTATGTCCATCCAAGATAGCAGGACACAAACTTTACCTTCAGGATTTGGTATGAGCACACAACACAATTACTGATGACCAGCTTTCAAGCAATTAAAGCCATACCACTGCCTCCAGCAAGTACTATGATGTACCGTGGCTTTTTTTTCCCTTATAAATATAGTGTTAATGAGCAGCCTTACCCTTCAGCTAGCTTCTTCAGAAGCAGAGGCATAGTTGAAGTACTTTGATTTCCCCCCTCCCGGGTTAGCAAAAATGTAGGACTTTACTACAAACTCTGAATGAATATTCATCACCATTGTTTTGCAGCTTTCACTTTTTTCTAGGTGTTAAAAGCCCCACATCAGTTCCAACAGTGTTAGAAACTTTTCTGTCTGCATGCTTTTAAAATTTATGTTTTTAATTTGCTCAATTGCTTGTAGGGTTTTTGTGTTGAGAGAAATAAAGTATTTTGTTTAACCATCCAAATATTTCGCTTCAAACTGCTGCAAGACTGCGTTGCAAAATTTCTTTCTGTTCTCCTTGAGCTGAGCTGTCTGGGGAAAGCTTGTCCTTCCCCACGGGGGCAGGGCACAGCACCTAATGCTGCCCAACGAGGGGCACCTGTGGCACCAGGCACACCTGCGGTGCCAGGTGGGGGGGGCTCCACACCCAGGAGAAGGTCAGAAGGAAGGCACTTGTGCAGGGAGCAGCTTAGAAACAAAGGAGGTAGGAAACAATTCAACAAAATATAACAAAGTACCTGTTTTTGGGAATATTATGATACAGGTACTTTGTTTAGAATATAAAATTCTTCAGAAAAAATGGTGACTACAATGAATGCAAGAAAACTGATAGCAGCTTTGATGGTCTTTGATGAAACAACTGAGAGAGGAAGATTTTTGTTTTCTACATGGTAAGGTAGCACTGATAATTGTATGTATATACCTTAATTGCTTGCAGTGTTTGTGCTCATTTTGAGGTTTCACTGTTGCCATAATCTGTGAGAAATAACAGTAGTTTCTCACTTCATTAGCTGGTAAAATGTGAGATATAAAAGCAAGGTGCCTGAATGGGGATTGTCCTCTTCTAACTTCTTTCCAGAATCTTCTGTTACAGACTCAATTTTATACTTTATAAATCATCTAACTTATTTATAAATCAGTTAGGAAACTGTTGGGTAATATATGTTTTGTGCATGACTAATAAATTCATTATCTGGCCAATAAATTACTACCATACCTTAAATTCAGTAGTGTATTACAAAAATAAAAAAGCTTCTATATGTAGTAGGTGCTTAAAATTTATCACTTATACATCAGAGTATGAAACTTTAGGGTAAGTGAAAAGAGGAAACCATTGCATGTAAGTCACACTCTGTCCTCACTCAATACTATGCTGAACTGTTGAAATGAAAGACCATTAATTCAGTTAAAATGTATGCTGAATATAGAATAAAAAATGTTGGTGGCTTCTATACGTTGGCTAGTGGTATTTTAATGCTCAACCAGCTGGTTGGAGCAGACATAATCTATTGTAATTAATTTGCCATTTTTTTCTTACTCATCCACCCAAATTTTTCTTCTAAGCATGTTATATCTGCATTAAGTTTTGGGATATGTCTCCTTTCTTTTTCTGATAATGTTTATTTCTTGCAGTGTCTTATTAACACCATCATACTTCCTCTTCTTCTCATTCTTTTGAATTGTTCTGTGATACTTTCCACTAAAAATCACTTTATCAGCCTCTCCCAGATCATAGATTTTTTTTAAATTAAAATATGCAGTGCTCTTACTACCCAAGGCTCTGGTAGTAGCAAATAGCTTCCTGAGTTAGTGACACATGGCACGTGCTCAGCTCCATCATGCTTTATAGCTCCCAAGGGAACAGCTTCAAATGACACTGTGCAAAGTGTCTTAACTGTCATACGGCAATTCGAAAACATATCAGTTAGTGCCATAGTAACATGGCAGACTACTTGTAAGCAAGAAGTGCACTTAGAGGAAGGATCAAGATATGAAATGTCTCACCAGCCAGGACATAAATAGCCTTTCTGGTTAGTTTGTAGAAGGCACTTGAACCTTACCTAGTTCTGGATGTGCAATTTCAGGTGTGGGTGAGGTAGCTGAGGACAATTGGGGTTACTGTTGTCTGAAGTACTGCCACCCATTCACTGAGCTATGATAACTCTGTTTGTAGCCCATACAGATTATGAAAGAATAGATGTGAGTTTTAGCAGCTCTCAACAAGCTTTACATTAATCCTGTGCACATTTCATGATGATTTAAATGAATGCATTTCACTTGACAATTACATGCATAAAAAAATAGAAGCATTTCCTGGCTGCTGTTACCCATAGTATCTACTTCACCTAGTTTAGATTAAAATGCTAAACTTTTGAGAATTTAGCTGTCTGTACTTAGTGGTGAGGGACACCTGGGTTATCTCAACATCTGTGGGTATGTGTCTTATAGATTTGTCATCCTCCAGAAGTGGATGCCTACTGAATGCAGAGGTAGCCAGGATGAATGTCTTTGAGTAGATCTTAACTGTTAGCTGAAACAGGAATCCCATTCTCGAGAGCCAGGCATTGCTTGTATGTCTGAAAATGCCAGTTGTAAACAATATTTTTCTTCCTGCACACCTTTTCTAGTTTATTCATCTGAAGGAACCCAAATGGGTGGAATAGCCTCTCAAAGATTAAGGCCCTGGAGGAAGTCCACAATTTCTGTCTAAGCCAAGAAGGAAAAAACAGCTCCTGAATGACAGGTATGGAAAGAGTTTAAAATCAATGCTTTATAAAAATTGTGACTAGTTAAATTGTAGAATAACTCTGAAACATTTGATCCAAATATAAGGCTTTACAGAAATTGACTTTAAGTGATATTATTTATTTTTATGTTGAAAGTGTGTGTCTGATGCTACATACCATGCTCTGTAGTGTTCTATTCCCAGCACATTTTCAGGCATAGGATGAACTGCAAAGAGTGTATTTCCAAGTAGTGTTCTGATGAAGAAAAAGGCATGGTGTATGGCCTGTTAGAAGAGCTAGTTCATTTAAATATTAATCAGAACTGCAATTGATCTCTAAAGCTTCTAATTGCTCATTGAAGACCAGAAGTTATAGTTTTATACTAGTTAATATTAGGAAAAGTATGTGCTGTTAGATCTCAGAGGGGTCATCTCAAGGATTTTGACTGACACAAATGTTTGTTGGTAGGACAGTAGGCATCAGGGTATCAATACAGAGTTCACTTCAGATATGCTTGTACCAACAGTCATTTAAATGATACAGGATATCTGTATCCGTGTCAGGCATATAAAATAGTCATGATGCAATGCATTTCTCCCTCCTCTATTAACGAAATGAAAACGTATCACAACTCTTATGAGGTAAGTGAATTCTAAAGATACTGTTTGAAGTAGTTGTATGTTGTGAACTGCATATTAAAGTGCATTTTAGACTTTTTGAGCGGCTGTTCTAAGTGGACAGGTGAATACAGCTCAGTTTTTGCAGTCAATGCAGGCCTCTCAAAGTAAAGAACATCCCATGGAAAGAAAAAGTAACTTTTATTCCTCTAAAATAATGGTAAAAAATAGGTAGCAACAAGCAGACAAGTTGTCAATATGTCATGTCATGCTGAAGTATGCTCCATTGTTTCTAGAATAAAGCTTGCAAGCTTTATGCAGTGAACTTTTGTGTAAGTTAAACTTTGCTTGTAATAACAAACTATTACATGCTCTGCTGGTGTAGAAAATGACATTTTTCTTTGAGCTATGTTAGTTTTAAAATGATTTGAATAATGGTACACTTATACATCCAAATCAATTTCTTATTCTAATAACCCCATGTTTTTGAAACAACGTTGACTTGTATAAACATGTTTAGTTGCGATTGAATTTTATTCTCCCATTAACAAACACTGTTCAGTCATAGTGTTCAATTACTAAATTAATTAACATGTCTGTAACTCTAATTGTGTACATGTCAATCAAAATAAAAGGAAAAAATATGACAAAGAATCTGCCTGGCAAACAAAATAGGCTTATTATAGGAAGTGAAGGTAAATTGAAAAATGAAACTAAATGTGTTTATCTACAGTAAACAGGAGTTCTTTTTCTATTTTTTCCTATCTGTTTCAATTTAGGGTTTTTTTAAGAAATCATGTTTATATAGTTCCTTAAATATTACAAGAACTCTTTTATGCTTATATTGACTGCCTGTCAGTCTGCATCTGATACTACGTGCATTGTTCAACATCATCTAGCTACTGATCTCTGGTACAGTAGAGACATACTATTCTGTGTATTAGAAGGTGAAATAATTCTAGTTTTCAAGGGATGAGATTTCTTCTCAAATATTATTATATGATGTAATTGTATTAATGTATGTATGCTTTGGGGTTGGGGAGGGAAGAAGTATCCCAGAAAGCTTTCCTCATAAATCTTCATAAATTACTTAATGAGGGTTTTCATCAGACTCTTCTGAACGTTCTTTTAATCTTCCTGTGTTCTAATTTAATTTGCTGTTCCATGTAATTAAAAAAAGAAAAAAAAAAGAAAAAAAAAAGAGTTCTTTTTTCCTCTTTTTCTGCCCATATTGTAAGGGTATATTGACAATGCGAAGCCTATCTTAATAGCATATCTCAGATACAACTCCACAACTAATCAGGAAAGAAAACCTGATAAGGACTCAAATGAATCCTACTACTGTGAGTTCAGAAAGTTAACAGTCCAATCATCACATTATGTTTGCTTTGTTCAGGCTGAAAATTGTTCCTCCACAAATAATTGTAGAGAAGTAAGCAAGACAGTTTGGTATGAAGGATTTACAAAACAAAAGGATGAATACAAATACCTGACCTCAAAATTAATTTGTATTGTAAACTAGTTTAATGCCTCTGGAAATTGCCTTATTGCATTATCATGTGGCCGATACTAGATTAAATGAAATATATCTGTATAACAGTACCAAAAATCCCCTGGAGGTTGGAACCTATACTTTTGGTCTTTTTATGGTAACTGAGACATTACAGATTTGGGAAGAAACAGGGCAAAAGTATGGGCAAGAAAGAAAGAAATTCCGGAGAACTTCATGTTGTGGTGTTTTTGTTTTGTTTTGTTTTTTTTTCCTCATAAATACAGCACTATGCTTCAATTCTGGAATTTTGCAGAATAGCCGAACCTATTTAGCTTTATCAGACTTGACTACTGCAAGCAAATAGTCTAGAAGTGTTTAAAATGACCGTTTATTGTGACCAACGTGAACTGCAGAACTGTGGAGATATCGGGTCCTCCGCTTGGGGCACAACAACCCCAGGCAATGCTACAGGCTTGGGGAAGAGTGGCCGGAAAGGTGCCTGGCAGGAAAGGACCGGGGGTTGAGTCACCATCCCTGGATGTATTTAAGATGTGTAGATGTGGCGCTTAGGGACATGGTTTAGTGGTGGACTTGGCTGTGTTAGGTTAGCAGTTGGACTTGGTGATCTTAAAGGTCTTTTCCAATCTAAATGATTCTATGATTCTATGTTGTAATACCACTAAATGTGGCTGAAGTAGTTGAATGACTGATGTTCTTAGTTGTGGTGCCCTATGTCCCTTCAATTAACACTATGGTGTTTGCAAAGCTGCAAGAGCCATTATGATGTTAGAGTATTTTCATGAAATGTTCCACATACCTTTTATAATGTCATTGGCAGTAACCCGTACAATTTATATACCATATATGGTTTAATATCCCATATCATCTTAGGGAGACATTACACAAAAAAAAAATCTCTAAAATAAATTAATATTACAAATTAGAAGACTGAAGTAAAAAAACAAAGAGCATGCAGATCACTTGCTGTTCAGAAGTCTTTAACTGAGAGTTTGCACATGCCTTATGTTCTCCAGAGGGGTGCAGCTTACCACATGCCTACAAAATCACAAAAGTTTGAACTGAACTGCAGTGCGTGGTGAAGCTTTGCTTATGAAATCTGCTTTATTTGGGGCTGACACTGTGCCATCCACAAGCTAGACTACTGTCCTGCCACTGCAGCTCTCTTGCAGTGTGACGGCTCTTGAGCTCTCCCTGTATCATGTGTAGATTGCATAGGCACCCCTGCAGTCTCACTGCGTACACAACCTCCCTGGGCAGTTCCATTCTGCACAGGCTTTACCTAGGTATTATATTTTCAGGATAAATTAGGTTCAGCAGCAACCTTAACTATAGCTTCCCTTAGTCACGCTAAATCAAACTTGTAATTCAGTTAGTATGGATTGTCCACTACAGTGGCTGCTTCTGTTATGCTACTATAATGTTATTGTCCTTTATACATAAGAGGGTCAGAAGAGGTCTGCGATGAAAAAATGGTGATCGGTAGTACTTAAGAGTAGCCTAACTACTATTTTGTTTTGCTTTGGTATTTGGAAAATACGACCCAGAGATCAGAATAATTCATGTTATGGGCAATTGGAGCCTGATGAATGATCAACAAAAGGAAAAAAGAAAAAGAGGAGTATTTCTGAATGTTAGAAACTTAATTTAAACAATATTTGGTTTATGGACATACGAAGTGTAAGCTGGCTGTTGAAGGCAGCCAAACTTGAGCAAATGGAATGGATGGGGACTTCCTGTAGGAAATACTCATGAAATTTATATAGGTGATGAGCTAAGGTCAAGATCAGCTGGGAATGACGTTGGAGATGTTCCTTGTTCTATACAGATACCAGAAAGCCACTTGGAGGTGAGGGGGTGTAAAAAATCAGTGAACTTAGTCCTTCCAATAGTTTCTATAGCAACCTCTAGTGCCTAACAGTTCTTTTTCTATACAGTGTTTTTTACCTGGCAAAATACACTAGCTCGTTTCAAAATGCCCTTTTCCTTGTAATCCTAGTGAGTGAATAATTTTCCTAAAGAAGGTGACAACTGAGAAGTATGCACAGAATTGTACTTGCAAGATAAAATTAGCCTTTGGGTATGTGTGAGGGAAAAGAAAAGTCTGAAGTTAGAAGTCTGAAAATGCAGGCAGTTTAGGCTGAAGGTGCTTCAATCAAAAGCTAAAGTTTTAATAGACTGCTGTGAGGACAACTGTTCTTTCATTGATGTTCTATTTGACCTTGTGAACTTGAGTTGTGGTATGGAAAGTGAACAGGAATACTTGACTCAAGTGTCTTACTCTCAAATCTGATATTCTTGGATCTGTGTTGTACCAAGATGATACTTCTCATCAAAGGAATTTCACCTGAGCACAAGTACAGGTTGACTGGAAATACCCCAAACTGAGGAGTTTTTCTTCCTAATTAGTAAAAAAATAGCCTGAGGAAAAAATAACTTATTGCCAGCTACCAACTCCTGGCTTTTCCAGGAACCAGACAGTGAAAATCATACTGATTCCTTTAAGTGAATGTGAGCTAAAATGTTTCATCACCATGGAACAGCATGCATATACAACCTAGTGAGAATTTTTCAGCCCTGCTGGTTTTAGAGTAGCAGATATTATTAATGAAGTAATTTTGTATTCATGGAAATGTCTTCAACGTTTCTGTAGTTCTTAATTTTAATTCAGTTTCAGCAATTCTGCCACTCAAGTAGCACCAAGTTTGGAACAGAAAACAAGCAAAAAATATTTGGTTCTCTGTGATGCTAGATTTACTTCAAACTTTGCTGGATCACCACCTCGTAACTGCAAGAATGAGGATACTGGCAAGTAGAACTTTAGTTGCTCTACTTGCATTTTTATTCTGTGGTATGTTTCATAATGTTCAGAGATTTAATATATTCCATTAGTGTCTATGCATTACTCCTCTCTATTAAGAGCACATGGCTAATGCCATTGGGCATGGCTTTGATAATTAAATTCTAAATACACCTAAAAACTTTTTGTTTTGGTACAATGAGCAATGTGAACTTTCAGAGTGTTTCAGTGAGATAAGTAGTTAACAGTGGATCACAGAGGTCACAATTAAAAGGAGCAAAACTAAGTAACAAGCTTAGAGGACTTCAATGAAACTGTATAAAATAAGATTAAGTACTTAGAAATCAATAAACAGTTATCTATCAATTATTAGGGCTTATGAAATTCCTATTCACTTAAGAGGAATTGTATTTGTGCTTAACAAGGTTACTGCTATATTAACTAGCTTAGAGTTCAGCCTAGAACTAAAGTTCAATTAGTGCCAAACTTTCATTTGGTGACATGAATACATTAGATCCTCAATTTGAGTATTTTAGGAGCATATTAATATCCAGTATAATGCTCGGTTTAAAACAATATGATGCTAACCTGTATAGCATGTACATGCAATGTATTTATGATACTTAGAAAAAAATGTCTAATGTCTCTTTTCAAAAAGGACAAACCAAAATAAAAACAAATCGGATCCAAAATTTGAATGTTAGGAAGTACTGGTCCAGTTCTAAATTTTGACCACTTTCTTTTGTGCGGTGCTAGTCAAATACTTTGGAAAAAAGACAACCTGGGTAATGAAAACAAAATAATTACATCAGCAAGGTATTCTACTGGGGCTAGTATTCTCTGTTTTTCTGCACTGTGCCATGTAGACCTACTTTCTGTGCCTGGGTTCATATGCACTGTCGAAACTGTATTTAAGAAATGATTGCTGAGATAACATTTGTTCTGTGTCTATTACTCTTATCAGAACAAATATAGATGTGATTGATTTGAATTTATGAAGTGTAATACTATTTATTTTTCCTAATGGCAAAATAGATATCTGCAATAAATAAAAGATGACATTCATTCCCTCTGTGCTTTTATGAGAGTAAAAGAAGTTTGCAAGGTGTTGGCAAGTCCATAAGATAAGGACATAAAAAGCTGTGCTATTGAACACAAAAGAATCCCCTAAGTCTCTATCACCTGTTCTCAGCCCTTGCAACCAAAACCTGAAAAAGTCTTGGTCATCCAACAAAATGTAATTGATCCCATTGTGCTTGCTTGGTGCTATATCAGACCATCATAGAACAAGCATAGCTTTTCATAGTATTTTAACACCTTCTAAATGTCAATATGAAGAAGCTGCATTTTCTTGTTGAGTATATCAATCTGGAACATAACTCTTTATATATAAAATGTTATTCATGGTAGTTGCTTAGTAAGTTACGTGCATATCCAGCCAGGCCTGCCAATTTACAAGGTATCAAAACTTAATATGATGACCATATGTCCACAATGTGATATGAATGAGAGACTGAGTCCATATGAAAGCTTTATATTATTTTCATTGATGTTTTATCACCAATTAACATTTATTTCAATATACTTTTGAAAAGAAATGGTATTTACACATCATAGTTCTGTAAATAATACAATCATCTTCCTTTGTCATCTAACAACTTCATTGTCAGACCTGTAAAAATAGCAGTGGCATAGTTACATTCCTTGCTTGAAAGGCATGACATTTTCACTTGTGATAAATGATTCAAGTCTGGAAACTGTTTTATTTCTTTGTAATTTTAAAAATAATACAGTTACTGTTCATTCAAGGTTCCTGATATTCCAGAATATGAATGTAGTCTGTTATTATATATTTGAGGGATTTCTTCATTCCCCTCTGTCTTCCAAACCTCAATGCTTTCTCTGCATTACCACTATCAGTTCTTGCCCTCTGGCAATAAGATCAAAATGAAGGTGGAATAACAGGGAATAAAATAAGAATAAAGAATGCAAAAGAAAGATGGACTGGGGGAAGAGTAGATGAAATGATTAAAGAAAGGGAAAATAAAAGATATGACACATGTAAAGCTGATATGTAACAAGGTTATGAATATTTTCATAGGACTTTTGTGGAGGTACCCAAATGAGTTTATTTCAACTTGCAATTCCGTGTGCGTGTATTCATTCAACATAATGAGAGTAGTGAAATACTCATTATATGTCAATAAATCTCACATTCACTGAGTTCTGTGCAGGAAAGGCTTACAAGTTTGGAAGAAACATGTTAACCCTGATGGATAGTAATCCTGTCTAGGAAAGGAGACCTAAGTCAAGCTTTTGAGACTCATTTTAAACTGGTCTTTCAAACAAGAACAAAGGAGTGCAGATTTTGAAAGTTCATTAACTGCATCTGTAAGCTCAGCATTTCATCGTGCAGAAAACAACTAATTTCTGTTGACTTGCAAATGTGTGTTTATTAAAAGTATGTGCTTTTAGACATACCTGGCCTAGTGAGGCCACAGGGACTTCCTCTGGCAAATGCAAGAAATTGGGCAGTGGGCACTATGTATTTTTTTTTTTTTTTTTAAAGTCATGTATTATGAGTTCCCAAGGGCAAATGCTTTTTTGTTTTGTTTTCCTTTTATGTTGCTATCTGTTTAGTAGTGGGCTGAGGAGAAACTCAGATTTAAACATCCTTACATAGTATATGCACTGCATCTGTTATGAACTGCCAGCTCTTAATTGTTTTCTCACTTATTTGGACTCTTAAATCCTGGATGGCCTTATTTTTCTTGAGTAGAAGGGGAAAAGTCTTTTGACAGTAAAAGTTAACTTGTACTATCAGAATCCATCAGCAACTTCACACATTTCAGTGACTGCAAGAACTTGTCATTCTCTTATCCCTTTCTCCAGCACCACCGCTTTCTCTCTGCTCTAAGGCTATGATTCCCTCTGCATCTGCAGCCATTTGTAGTGTTTTGCACGAAGTGAACCCAGACACGTAGGCAGGAGCAAATCCAACAGTTTCATTGGCAGAGCCCCAGTTAAGCCTGAACTACGTTATGCAACAGCTGTGTACCTATTACTGATTTCTACTCAGAATGCTGGGTCCTGAGCTGTATCTTCATAACCTTAAAACATTATTATAGGCACTGCCTGTCATTATCTTCCTATTAAAAAAAAAAAAAAGGCACAATAACAACTACAGAGAGATATTATAATTCTTTAGACCTGAATTGCACCTCCTCAGAGATAATGCACTATTTGAGGGGAAAGCTGAAGAAGGAACAGTTTTGTCGAACTCTTCCCTCGATCACCTCCAAAACAGGGAACTGGTAATTACAGTTAACCAAAGATGTTGCTCCTTCCTCTGTAATGATGACTTATTAGCTATTGTCCATGTCTGTATCTCACTGCGAAGGGATTTTTGTAATTTCTTGTGCCAGGGACAATGAATAATTAAGGGCACTCAGACTCTAATGTATGTTACTAATTTTTAGGAAGGTGGAAAAAAGGCTGTTTCTCATTTTTTAATTTTCTGTGTTTCTAATGTCACAGTGTTGCACAGATTTTTGACAATTATATACCCATAGATAACATGGCGAAATAATTACAGAAATAGTGACATGAACACTGATATATAAATCCCCATGGTGTCTCAACACCTTATGAAGTGTATGACTTCTGATACAGCAGGGAGAGTCTATCAGGACATTTTGAAGCATTATAGCCATCTCAAAATCTGATTATTTTGTTCTGATTGTTACTAGTCCTCTTCAGGAATGTGTCATGCTCACCAGTGTCACATTTTACCAATGGCAGAGCAAAACGTGCTACTGGTCCTCTGAGCTGATATAGTTAAAAAATATGTAATGTTACTTTTCTGTTTGGTTTCCACATAGCTTGGCAAATACACAGTTTATTGCTTCCTTTTCCACTCAAGATTACTTTGGATGAAAATTAGCAAAGCAGTTTTGAGATGTTGCTCTTTGCAACTTGAATTGTTGTTTCATTAGATAATGTGGGAACTGAAACTGGTGTGGCAAATGAAAGTTCATTCTTTTCTTTCTTAAACACATTTCCTTTGTCCATATGGCTTCAAAGAAAAACTGTCTAGGGTTTTATCAAGACAGTTGTAGTTCTTGGGAGAGAAGTCTAGCCCACAGTTTCCTGTGCATCTTTCAAGAGAGATTTTTCAAGACTTGTCCTTGATAACTCAGAAAGCAGTTAGTTCTTTTTTTTGTGGGTGGTTTGTTGGTTGGGGGTTTTTTTGTGGTTTTGTTTGGGTTTTTTTAAATCTGGTTTTCCAGTTCAGCAAATCAACATGCAGAACACCCTAACGTCTCACCAGGTTTATAGATCAGGTTTTAATATCTGTGTCCAGCTCCTGTGTCATAGTCACATCAGTGAGTAGAGTTTGGATACTTGATGGCCAGCACGGCGCTATTAGTGATGTGTCCTAGGAAGGTAGTTTAATTTGTTATCTGCTTCTGATTTTACTGAGAATAGCAAAACCTGGTTCTGTCACCTTAATACATTAATCTGTTACTCCTCAGCTAATAAGAAGCTGAACCTGATTTCTAGAACTGCTGAACTCTTGCAACTGCAGTTGAGGTAATTTACATCTAAGGCACCTAGTGTCTGTGAAGAAATTAGTATTTAGTTTTGTAACATTGTTTGAGGAGGTCTTTAAAAGTTAGATTAGTTAGATTGGAGCTGAACAGTCAGACCAATGTCTCAGTGCAAGTGCTTGCAGAAGCTCTCCTAGGGGTGAGGTAGTCATTATGGCTGACCCTTTCAAAGCAGTATCTGTTTACTAGAAGAGAAATGAGATAACCTGAAGTTATTTGGTGTGAATAGTGTAAGTGGGCAGCAGAGACGCTTAAGCAGCACAGCGCAAAGCAGGTATAAAATACAAGGTAGCATTTATTGTAATTTAAACATATTTTACATAAGTCCTAGTACAGCATTTAGACTGCTCTTGAGAAGATATACTGGTCTCAGGAGAGCTACAAAAAATATTTGGGTCACAGAAGAAACATGTTGAATTTCTAGGTAAGAGAAGATCATACCATTCTACTCTGTACTGCATCTAGAGGTAAAAACACTTCATTATATCTTTGCTTTACTGGTATTCTGTCCCCATTGCAGTTTGTGGTAAAAGTTTTGTTGGCTCCTGATAGAATCAGGATCCCAGCTCTGCATTAGGTGTTAAAGACAAGTTCGAATACAGAGACGCTGACCTGTTAACAGCATAAACCAGGAAGAGCTCACATTACTGTTTTAGCCAATGAATACAATGGACTCGAGCTACAACTGGTTTTAGTTGTTTTGTGCCTCAGGTAACATGCTGACAGATGCCATGAAGAGAGTCGGTACAACTGGATCCCTCACATAATCTCCCCACTAGCCAACAGAGCTGCCTACGGGCAAGTCATAGCCCGAGTGGGCAGCTAGATGCCAGTTCTTTTAGCTGTTCCCTCTGTAAGCTTATTTCTACTTTCATGTCACATGGCTCATTTCTTGTATGGTTTCCTTACTCATGCTGTCACTAAGCTTTTTTTGCTAAGTAGTTGTATCTGTAAGGGACTCTGCCTTTGTTCTCTTTTCTTATTCTCATACCTGCACATACTCTCAACCTTGTGGCATTTTTTTCACTCTCCCCCTATGTTTTCCTCACAGATATTCTGTGAAGTTTCTCATTTTTTCCCCGTAATCAATGTTTTCCTCCCTCATCTTTCTCTTCTTCCCCCTGTAATATAAAAGAAATTTTAATTGGCAATCACTCTTTTAATCTTTGTTCATCTGTCAGACCATGCCTTTATTTGGCTTTTCTCTCTTTGTTCCTTGTGACCTCTTTCACTCTCCCCCTGTATTCACAGATGAATATTTATTAAAAGTTCACATATAAATACATTTACTTTTGTCATGTTCATCTGCAGCTGGCTAACTTGCCTTCTTCGTGTGAAAGCATGACATATGAAAGCATTAGTTGTGTTTGTTACACCCTTGATAACACTGAAGCAGATTTTTCTCCAGTAAGGTAAATTTTTTCACTAGCAAGGGTGAGATCTTTTTCCTTTCCACAAAGTGAGGCATATACTGAGCTGAATTTCCAGCACGATGTCTATACTTCATCATAGCAGTAGTCATGAAGACAGGTCATCCATCACCACTTTTCTTTATGTTCAGGATCACTCTTGGGGCTGTTTGAGGAGATATGTGACTGAGGTGTAGTTTCTTGACTGGAAAAAAAAAGGTAATATGTTTCAACTAACACTAAGTATTGCCTTGAATTATTAATTAAATGAAGTTAATAGAATCTTTCAATGGTCTTACTGTGTGATGTCAGTATTATGTAAAATCCTTGGTTTCCAATTTTCTAAAATAAAATAAACCCCAACAGATTTTTCTTCAGTGGAATGAATATTCTTCCCATCTGTGCTCTAGGCAACCATATGATCTGCCTGTGGGATAGCCTGCATTAGCACAGAAAAATGAAAGTCATGCAGGGACCAAAAGTTAAGCCATACTTTCAGAAAAATGCTATAAGTGCTGGCATGTTCTGAAAAATTTCAGACAAATGTTAAAAAAAACCCCAACAAACCCAAACCCCAGGAAAGGACAAATATGAAAACCAGTTTGCCAAATGCAAAAAATGGAGCTGCTTTCCTCTCACCTTATTTATTTACCACAGCCTCATTAAGCATATGAATTGGATGACTCCAAGAGCCCTTTTTCTGTAGGGCAAGTTTACACAAATTTGTAACTTGTTCCAATTCCCAAAGTACTTCTATCAGATATAAATAATTTTATTGAATAAGCAAACAGAATGTTACCAAGAAATAACTATACATGTGGCAGATGTACTGTATCTCTAACGAACTGTGGTTATCTTACTGTGTTAAGTAACCCAGGAGAGTTACTATAAACTAGGTACTTGTCAGAAGATCAGACACTTGTTTCAGTGAAAATAAAACCATATTTTTCTTATTTTTGTCTTTACCTCTTTGTGATGACTGTGATATGACTGTGACAAAATATGGTAGTTTGGCAAATGTAGAGAATGCTATGATACACTTAGGGATGAATAAAATGGTTTTCAACACATCACTTACTTCCTTTTCAGATTCTCTTTGTTCTACTTACAAATAGATATCCCAGCTTGGTCGATTTGGGGAGTGTCCCCTTCTCCTTTCTCTTACTCTGCTTATTGCTCCCTTCTGGCTTCCATTTAGAGGCCATTGACTTTCTAGCTCAAGGCAACTCTTTACCATCTTCTGCAGTGTCTTCAAAATACTTGTGTACTTTGTCCTGTACGAAGATATGCTGATGGTACATTTAGAGTAAAGAGAAGGGCTGTAAAATCACACCAGATGTAAATGACGCAAGACAATGAAAACAAGGCGTAATGACTTGTTTGAAATATGTTCTATAGGAAGGGTGAACATTCTTTAATAAACATGTTTTCCAGTGATTCATAGCATATATCCTTCCATACTCCCCAGTGAAGTGATATATTGAGCCTTGCTTTAAAGGTAAAATAGGAACTGAAGGTATTGAACTGCTTTTGTTCGTATTAATATTTCTAAATGCTGATGTACTGACTCAAGCAGCTGGTGTCTAGAGAGCCATGCTGTCTTACACTACATTTTGGGCCTTTTATTTTACATAGAAAAAACAATTCTTTTTTAAAAATAACAAAATAATAACTGAGCAACTGCTGCAACTGCTGCAATTTGTAGAATGAATAAACCTTCATGCATTTAGCAATATTAAAATTGTGTGCTTGTCTTATACAACTATGTTAATGGAAAAGATCAATGGTATAGTTAATAATGTACTTAAAGGTGAAAAGGTAAAATAATTTATTTATTCAATGGAAAGGAAGGGCAAAGCTGATACTCAGGGAATATCAAATATGGTTTTTTAGTAAGGGATTGTTGTGGTTTAACCTGGCAGGCAGCTAAAACAACCACATAGCTGTTCACTCACTCCACAGCGCCCCCACCCCCCCAGTAGGATGGTGGAGAGAATTGGGAAAAAAAAACCCAAACCTTGTGGGTTGAGATAAAGACAGTTTAATATGACAGAAAAGGAAGATAATAATAATATACAAAACAAATGATGCACAGCACAATTGCTCACCCTGTCTCACCGATGCTCAGCTAGTTCCTAAGCCACAGTTGCACCCCTGACCACCTTCCCCCCAGTTATATACTGAGCATGATGTCATATGGTATGGAATATCCCTTTGGCCAGTTTTGGTCAGCTGTCCTGGCTGTGTCCCCTCCCAGCTTCTTGTGCACCCCCAGCCCCTCACTGGCGGGGCAGTGTGAGAAGCTGAAAAGTCCTTGACTTGGTGTAGACATTGCCTGGCTACAACCACATCATCAGCGTGTTGCCAACAGCATTCTCATCCTAAATCCAAAGCACAGCGCTATACCCACTGCTAGGAAGAAAACTAACTCTATCCCAGCTGAAACCAGGAGAGGGATCTGTTTAAAAAATAACAGCAACCTAAAAATCAAGTCACAAAGCATGGATCTGTATTCACATTTCTTCAATTTTTGGAAATAGATACATTTTGATAGTAGTCATGCCCTTTTTTCCCCTCTTATGTCAAGACATGTCTCTTGCCTTATTAATATAAACTTCATTACTCTGAAAAAGAAACTCAGTCAATACTATGGACAGATTCCATTGTGAGTCATTTGAAATAGGCAAAGATCCTAAGCCCAAAAAGAGACAAAGTTGTGACTCTTCCTAATGCAATTTTAGTATTTCAAAGTGGATGATAACAGTGTTTTAGTGTTGTAGCTGAAAAAAGTTAGATGTGTTCCACATACTATTGTCATTACAAGTTTTGCTGGATGAAGAGATTTACCTGGTACCAGTCACTGTGTTCACCATCAACTTCAATGCCAGGATGAATCATCAAAATTTTGACACAGGATTCCTGTTATGAAGTATAGTGATTTTTTTAAATTTATTTATTATACTTTGAATTTTAATTTTAAACATTTTTGGTTTGACTAGTTGGCCGTTCTTGTCTGTTACTTGTAGTTTAGAGAGACTGAGACAGAAAAGAAGAATCTAAATAGCCATGGCAGTAAAGGAAATTACAGCATACTGAAAAGGTCAAAGGAGCGCAGCTCACAATGATAATCTACAAAATACATGAGGCATTCAATTTGAAATACATCATTCTTCTGACAGAAATTGCAAAGAGCACAGCAAATGACAAGAAATGAATCCATAACTGTTGGAACAAAATTGGGAAAAAGTTCAGACTTAACATGTTCCAGATAAAAAATAACCATTTGTGTATTATTCTCAACAGCTGCACTTGAATTACAGGGAGAGTTGGTTCCCTGCAGTAGACCTGCACATTGGTCTTCTCTTCAGTGTTAACAGCCTTTCTCCTAATTTATAGTGAAATACTCAAGTAATCACAGAACGTGTGTGCAGCAAGGGTATTTTAAAAAGTTGAAACTGTTCCAGAAACATAGATAGCATTCACAGCAGAACTTGATTAGTCAGGGGGGAGGAATGGTAAACCATTTATTATTACAAAAAGAGAAGAAACTGAGCTCTAATGCCAGGGCTGATGGAGAGAAGTAGATCTCATAGACCATGCTGTAATGCTGACTGATCCTGTCATTTCAGTGGGCTACTTATCCCATGTAATATTTGGTATTCATGTTGTTTTCCTTTGCAGCTCATATTTCCATGACTGGGGAAAACATATGAGGTGTAAAATATCATTTTCTTTTGGGGATACTTAGCTGCTACAAACAGGAAGTGATCAGGTCAGGGAAATACCACGAGTCAAATTGTTATAGGGAGAGAGAAGAGAAGGAATTCTGAGTGGTTGTGTCACGAGCCATTATGCTTTTATAGTACGTAACATCTCCTGAGACAGTGAACTGAAAGATGTTGGCCAGTAGGGATTACTAACTTTTAAAATATGTAGTGAGAACTATGTACAAGGATTGCTCTCCTTTCAGTGTTGTCTAATGCAGAAGGACAGAGTGCTTCAAGCAGTAATAATTGGTAATCCCTTGCGCTCCTGGTGCTTAAAATGAAATGGGGCCTTTGAAGCCAAGCATACCAAAGCGTACCTTTGCATTTAATTCACCTCATCAGCCTTGACTGCAGTTTTCAAAGTTTTACTGTCAATGGGGATATGCTTTTCAGATTACTCACTGGTGATGAAAAGAAGGCAATGATAGGTGATGTTTTGTTATCCTTGTTGTCTTTTGCTAATTCCTTATTTAGTAAGCGATTCCTTCCTTGGGGCTACATAAGCAGGAAGGGCCTGTGTAATGGTAGTAAATGTGCTCTATTATTGCTTATCCTTGGTGCAAGATGGCGCTATGCTGGACATGCTCAGCACCCAAAGAACTGACTTAGAAGTAGGTACCTGGAGATTGATAGGCCATGGCAGCTATTAGGCCAGACTGCATTCCTCAGGGAAACATTTCCAGGTTGTTTCTTTTCCTAAAAAACTTCCCGTTTACCTGTTCTGTAATAAAACTTCAGGACTGCTAGGATGCCAAACCATTTCTGCCAAGGGATTTCCAGATTAGTTCCTGTCTTTACACCAGATGCGTGCATTTTTTAACTTTGTAATATAGCTCTTATATCCAAATGGTATACGCCTGAGTCTGTTCTGTGGTTTACTACTTGAGTTTGGCTTCCAAACAATATGTCTTGGAGTTGCAGCTAAATGGCATAACTTCCAAAAGTGCATTCTGTGTAGCAATCCACATTGGTTTTGTTTTGCTTTTCAGTGTTAAAAGTGGTTTACAGAGATGTAATTTTAGATGTAGGTTACTTCATCAAACTTGCATTGCTTTTGCTTCTGTGGAAAGTCTCCTTGTCCATTCTCCAATTACTCAACCACAGGGATGAACTAACACTGTATTTTTGTATTAAACTGAACACAAAAGGTTTGCAACCCAGATGGATTGAATTGTTCAATACATGTCTCCTATTGCACTTAGTCTAAGGGTTTGACTTATTATTATTAAACATAATGACAATATGTATATAACACTGTATCATCCTCACTGTTCACTTCAAAAAATATATTATACATGACAGTCTTTACAGTTGGGGCATCACAATTTAAAAAGGTAATTCAGATGCTTATTTTACTTAAAAATAACTTCAGTTTATCACTTTAAAGAATAAGAGTTCTCCAATCAATAATTGGAGGTTAAGTGTGCTTATTAGCATTTAAAGTAATTTTTCCTAAGATCAGGACAGTACGTAACGCTGTTGCAGGCTTTACTAAAGGAGAGGAAAATGATAAGGAGCTGTGGTCTCAGGGTCCTTGAAAACGGGGAATTCTCATGGCTGGATGTCCTAACAAAGGAATATGCAGAAAAATCAATGGGGTTTTCCATTACTGCCCCTAAAGAAAAGAATCTTGCAAGACAGACATTCAGCACTGGTTCTGGAGAAAGAAGATATCGATCCCTGAAATATTTCCATTATCTCTTCATTTTCATGAAAAATTAATAGGCCACTATCTGCTTCAACTTGCTATGTATATAAATACGATCTTGAAATAGCAGAATTTACCATAGAAAGTGTGGTAAGTGACCTCAAGAGCTCATCTTTTTTACAAAAATCTGTAGCAATGGAGATGTAGCAATCAAGTTTAGTGCTTAAGCTGGAAAGTTTTTCTGGTGTCTGACCTAAAGGCTCTTTCCTCCATAAGCCCATTACACGTTGTCCCTTCCCCTGTGGATAGGGGAGAACAATTTCTTACCCATGTTCCTGCCATAGCATTCAAATAGGTGAAAACTATTACCTCACCCATCAATGTTCTTTTCTCAAGCCTGAAAACCCTCAAGTTTTTAATATGGATAAAAGAAATTTTGCTAGTTTTATTAGAAATTACTTTAAAAAGTGAAGTTGTAATATAAAGTAAATAGTAAAACTACTGCAAGCAGGCAGATTTGGAAAGAGGAAATAATTTATAGGACAAAATGAAACTTGTATTGGAAAATGCTACAATAATCATTTAAGTAAACAGCCTTTTTGGTCAAAATGCATACATTATTTTTGCTTCATGTAGTTGTAATACTTTTAAGGAAAAGGCTCAAGGACTGAATTTGGATGGATAAAGATTGAGTGGGAAACAATTTTCTGATGCTATGAAACTGCTTGAAATGGGGAAAATATTTCTGAATTGACAAGATTTTTTCTTTTGTTTTATTTTTGCAACAAACACTGAGACATGTTTATAAGACAGAGTTTTCAAGAAAGTAGAACAATCTGGTGATCACACCACTCCTGAGGACCATGGGGCTCTGTCTGTAATAGCACATCATACAGGGCCAGGGCATGGGCTTAACTGTTAGCGTGCACATTTTCCTTACTGTTACTCTCCAGACTCCCAGGGCCACCTAAAATTTTCCTTCACGTGCCCCAGTCATTGCAGGGAGGTTAACATTGGAGGGTGGACTGTTCCCAGCAGGCAGTTGAGATGTACTTTTCTAGAGTGTAAGGGACTTCAGCCGTGTGGATGCAAGCTTTGTCATGCTGGCTGGTCTCAGAGCCAGAGGACCGTATCTGGCAATACAGATGCATGAGAATGGGGATTGGGCTGCTGTTAGAAAATGTTGGGCTGTTCTCACTAACCAGTGACTTCTGTCACTGCTGGACTATAGGTTATTGTGAATGACCTCTCTCTGAGTTGCCTTCCATTTACCCTCTTACATTTTTAGTTCCTGTTCATCAAAGACCTTTTCCAAGTTCAGTCAAATTTGGTATGTTCCTGGGAAACAGTTTAGTTTGGATTAATCAGTACCTTTTGAAGAATATTTTGGCAGAAGATTTGCAGACTAGCAACAGGGACAAAATCTGGCTCCACTGGTATCCCTCTGGCTGTTGTAGGTTTCTGAAGGCAGATCATTAACTGTTTCTGTGATGGATTCAGAAAACATGTCAGGCAGATAAAAGAAATGAGTTAACCTTGTCTGATATGTTCTTCCCTAACAAGGTGATGTTTCTTTTTGTTCAGTGGTGAACAGCAATATTGTGTGGTGAATGCCAGCTAATTTTAGAGCTCAGCAGGTTTTCAAAAACAATTACGGTTATTTTCTACATTGATTTATTTGCCCCATCTTACTTTTTGGGTAAAATTTAATCTCCCCAAGCCCTTTTTAAAGCAAATTACACTGTTGCATGCATTGTTATTTCTGACCTCTACTGCTTCTGCTGTACTCTTGCCTTTTTTCTATGTCTCACCCTCTCAGGCTCATCTACATTTGTTTCTCTGGCCTACCTCCTATGTTCAGAGGGGCAGAGTATTTCTTGTATTTCCAGCATCTTCGCTTTCTTCCTCAAAACCCACTCTTCTTGACTTGCTGGTGCTGACATATTCACCTCTTCTCTTGCACTGTCACATCCCTATTGGGAAATACTGGAACTCATTTTCTGTGTATTTATTAATTTATAGAAGAATTTGCACAATAATTACTTCTTTTAACATGTAACTTTTAAAATCTCCTTTTATATATAAAAATGTGTGTGTGTCTTTAATGCCTCTCTACACCCATTTTTCACAGTAATTTTTGAGTCTTATTATTAAATAAAAATATTTGTTTGATTCCATGAAAAGAATTTAATTTTATAAAGGTGAGGTTTTCCCATTTAGTACAGCATTGCATAATGGACAATATGTGGTGTACTGTTTAGAAAAGAAGAGGCATTCTGACTCAGAAACTTGTCAGAGCTAGATATATTTCTGCTTGAGGCTCCTTTGTTGAGATGGGAAAGAGAGGAATGTACAATGCAATTCTCCAGTATGCCAGGCAGGGCACTAAAGATAGAACTCCAGTTTCTGTCTGTTTAATAATCCGCTTTCCATCCTTCGTTCATTCTATCTAACAAGGGGAACTAAAAGTCTTAGCTTGTTTAGACTAGCAAATGGATGTGAAAGAGAAGGTTACTGCACTCTATAAATATGTCAAGAAAATCAACACTAAGCAAGAAGAAGCTAAAGAATAAACTTTCCAAGAGTATATTGAGGCTGAAAATCAGAACATGCTTTACAATCATCAGACGAATGAGATTCTGGAACAGCGTATCAGTCGGGAGGAAAAAGCCTAAGTAATTTTTAGGAGGAGCTTGATCGATTTATGAAAGAGTACATGATGTATTTATTTGTGATGGTAGATAGACCTTATAGTCAAGGCAGTCTCTTCCAAATCTTCAGTTCCAGTAAAAGTGTATTGTTAAAAAATCTCCTTAACCACTATATTGCTTGGAAAGATGGATTGCTTTCTATCATCTGCTTTATCCTGGTATCTAAAATCTAAACCTAAAGATTTAACAATGAATAATTTTGTTGTTATTTCTCACTTGGTCAAAACTTTCACTTACATCAAGTTGTGCTGAGTGAGAATATCTGAATGTGTTTGCACATAATAAGTACATGCCCCACTGTGACTGAATTTTCACTGTACATGAAAATAAATTAGAAACTGGTTTTGGGTAGGTGAAAACAACATCGGATGCAGGTGGTTTATTAAAGCAAGTGGCGGTCACATTCTTAAAGTGTGTTGTGCTGGGAAATTTACTCTAATGAAATGGATTTGCTGTTTTATTGGGAAGCCAAAATTTTCAATAGCCACTCAGAGTTAAAGTGAGAGAAAATGTTCCTATCTTTTGTGATAGGAATATAAAAAGCTTAGAAAAGCTGTTGGTCTTTAGGTTGTGGTGTTGCATTGGGAATGCAGAAAGCAGAGAAAGGAATAAAGACAGGCAAGATACTCGGTTTCCAAGAAAAGGATGAAGTGGAAGCAATTAAAGGTTTCTTCTCTTTTTGCTTAGTTTATTTATGTCTGTGCATCTTAACAGACTCACTGATTTCACTGGAAGCATTTAGGGATTGCTGTGTGTGTAGGTACGTATCTGAACTGGATCTTCAAGCTATTGTTGTGTCCAAGAGAGGTCTTGGTTGCCAGTGGTGTTTAATCCCAACTTTGTAATAACTATATCTGAGTAGTTGTCTTTCTCCCCTTTTTCAACTTCATTGTTTAAGGCTGGCTGAAAGGAATATAAAGTTATATGTAATCTTTCAGGTGTGATAATTCAAGTACTACAGCCAATTACTAGAGTGTAATGCTCATTTGACTTAAAGGTGTTTTTTATTGGCAGAAAAAATAGAATAGACTATCTCAGTTGGAAGGGACGTACCACAATAATCTAGTCCAACTCCCTGACCAATTCAGAGCTGACAAAAAGTTAAAGTATGTTGTTAAGGGCATTGTCCAAATGCCTCTCAAACACCGACAGGCTTGACCACCTCTCTAGGAAGCCTGTTCCAGTGTTTGATCACCCTCTTGGGAAAGAAATGCTTCCTAATGCCCAGTCTAAACCTCCCTGGCACAGCTTTGAACCATTCCCACACATTCTGTAACTGGATACCAGGGAGATCAGCACCTCCCTCTCCGCTTCCCCTTCTCAGGAAGCTCCAGAGAGCAATGAGGTTGTCTCTCAGCCTCCTTTTCTCCAAATCCATGAGGTGTTTCATCTGTTTTACAGATAAATGGAGTTATCCCTTTTAAAAAGAACTCTACCAGATGCTCAATAATCCCTCTGTGTCTATGTTTGATATATTATTTCTAACACAAAACAGAAAACACAAAAATGATGTCTTGCAAGGTTACATTCTACAGACAGTTCCTCAAATGATAACTTTCCATCTACATCTTTAAAAGACAAGTACGTTTTTGTGATACAAATCAATGGATGCTCTTATTTCCACATGCGATATAAGCTAATGTTGTGTTACGTGGTGTAGGTTATAAAGAGAGAGTTTATTCTGAGAATGATTTAAAATATATAAAGGAAGAAATTAGTTCACAAGTTAGAGCAGATTCGTTAATACATTGGAGGCAAACTGTGAAGCCGTTACTTTAATTTTCATTACCTTTTCATTTTTTCTCAGGCAAACTGACTGAACTCAATGGGAAGAACCACTAAACTTAGTTTTTGTAAAAAAGAATGAATTTTCCTGATTGTGATCTTAGTTTTTAGTGCAGAAAATCTTAAATAGATGTTGTGGAAATCAGCAAGTTTAACAATGATGTATTTGGGAGCAGGGCCAGCTTGTGGACATTATCTCTTTCAAAGGTGTAGCATATTACACAAATGCAGAACGGTTACAAAGCAAGAAATTTGTTCCATGCTCAAGTTCTCAACCAGAAATACACTGTATGTTTTAGTTTTAAATATTACATTTCTGAATTAACTTTGCACGTATAGTTTCTGCTGTATTTTTTTGTATGGCAGTGTTGGTAGTGACCCACAATGTTAATGAGAAAAGTTTTAGCAATAAGCATTCTCCTAAATGTATGAACATAATTTGTATTTTAGAGGTATTATTATCAAGGTATTATTATCTTTATTCTAATATGATGTGACTATTTTTTTTTTTTGTTAGGAAAAAGAAAATTTAAATAACTGCTGTCCCATGTGTTGTGCTTTAAATTTCTTATTTGAACCAAGCCTTGAAATCAAAGTGAATCTTTCTGGGTTTATATCAATATCAGAATGCTAGAGGATCATCTGAAAGTAAGTCCACTCTGAAGGCTGGAAAACTTTCCACAGATAATTTGGATGGAAATTATATTAAAGCTCAAAACTGTCCTGAGAAAATGTTCAGATCCAAATCTTCTTCAAACTCCTTTCTCTGGGATTGGATTTTAAATGTCATGGCATGAAGGCGGCAGACACAAACATTGCAATTTGAGCCTATCTATAGGATAAAAGTAAAGTTGCTCTGCTTTTGCAAAGATTTAGGTTACATTGGCAGCTTCTTCTAAGCATTCATTTGTATGCACAACAGTATTTCTTCTAGAGTCACCTAGGGGATCTATATTTTAAAAATTTGTCCCAGTATGTCACTATGAGGTAGCATATGATGAGCTTTTTAAATACTTCATATTGCAATAAATGTAATGGTAAGCAGAGATCATTTATACATTATGTACGGTAATGCCTCAGGAATATAATTCTCAAAGAAGTCAGGAGTGCAGTAGAATAGTAAAAAAATCTTTTCAGATTAAATTCAACTTTAGCACTTGTGGGAGAGACTTCCTACTTAAGTGAGCAATCTCATTGCATCATAAAATTTCTATTTCTGCCATTCTTTAAGAAAAGTGCTCATGTGACTGGATTAAGCCAGCTCGTCGTGTTCCATATTTATGTGTATAACTTTTGCTCATATTTATTGAGAGAAAACTACAGATGAGTGTGTGTGTGGGAAGTTGATTCTGTAAGATCTGACACTATTTTCTCTTTCTGTCTTTAGCCCTACTAGCAGGACATCATAGGGAGCTGTCATACACTTGAATTTAAAAGTAACTTTCTGCAAACTTCTAAAAGTTTCACTCCTCCTTTAGTTCACTCCTACCTTCAGAACTTGTCAATTCAGATATTTCTGAAAGGAAAAAAAAGTAATAAAGATTAACTGTTTGAATATTAAGATTGCTACTTACCAATCTTGTCATCTGATAAGCTATCATATCTTCTACAGAATGCAAGCACATAAAACAAGGAAAGGGAAGAACATAATATATTGTTCCTTTCCTATATAAAACAATGTTATGGAAATCCCTGTCTCCTTTCCTCAGATGCTGGCTCAAATGTCGAGAACCTGTACAAATCCATGCCAGGAAAAGTGAATAATACAGTTACTCTGCTAATCAAGTAATATGCTTTTTATTTAAAGGTGATCAGTACAAGTTATTGATCCATATACTGCCACATCTATCTTTTTAGCAACTAATTTTTGTCCACATTTGAAGACTACTTAAAGCAGTAACATTAGTGTCAATTATAAAGCAACAGTGAGATGGAATGCCCATTTATTGATATTTACTTACTGCTAAAACTCTGTTATTAACACATTTGATATTCTTAACTCTGCCTTACTTCAAGTTCATTCTAGAAATAGCATAATGGATAGGAATGGCAATCAACCACTATTGATTTTCTCCTGTTTAATAAAAGGGAAAACAGACTTATTTAAATGATTTCATTAAAGAAAGACTCGATGTGAGTCATTCTGTTCTCTTCACTCAGCACTGCCAGCTCTCCATTACAGAGAGGCCTGTTACAGTTTCCCTCATAACTCTGCCAAGCCAGCATTTCTTGTGCTTAGGGAAGAATATAGTCCAAGCAGTTAATAAGCTGAAGGAGCTTACATTGCAGCGTTCAAGGAGGGGGAGCTGGGAGAGTTCAGCTTCATCAAGTAAAGGAAAGCGAAATTCCCTGTATGTTTTGCAGTCAAGGGAGAAGTTGTGCTTGACCATGTTCCTCCTTACATTACTAACTCTGGGTCAACTTTTATTTTTCTCAGTATTTCTACTATACAGGTTGGGCGCCTGTTTATGAAGTCATGTCAATCCAGAACTGACACATAAAGAATAGTTAATTTGTATCTCTCCTTTGTGTACCCCCTCTTACTTATCTGAGTGTGAGAAGTCTGCTGTGGAAGAACATATTATTTTGTAATATTTTTAATTTCTAAGAGTTCTAAAAAGATATTTCAGCAGTGCTGGTTCAGATGAGACAAATCTGAATGGCAGACAAGCCTGCCATTACTTCAGGTGAATTTTATGCAATCGGTGCATTGCTATATGCAGTGGATGTTCTAAGCTAAAGGTATTGCATTACCTGGGGAGCGTTACAAAATGTCCTTTTATAATGGCGGTACACACCATCCCAAGGTAATGTATGCTTTTCCCTCTGAGGCAATATTAAGCATCTTTTAGCCACGGAAATATGGCAGTGGTGACCCTTTGCTTAACCCCCTTGATATGGGCAAGTAAGTGGAAGTAGTTCAAGGATGAAGAGTCAACAGCAGCATCTCTTGGAGCAAATGCAGCATCAATAGGTCCCTCCGGGGATACCATAATGGCAGAGTGCTCCAAACTCTATGAGGGCCATCGCAGTTGTCATATCTATAATGCATATTTTAATAGTCCCTTAATTACACATTAACACAATTCAGTGAGTATTTAATTATCTATTAAGCAGTTAACTATTTGCTTGAGAGATCATAATGCTTCTGCAAATGGAGTAAATAGGTGATATGGGAGCTTTTGAAAGTGCATATTAGAGGTTTTATATATAAATATATGTTATATATATGTATACACACATATTTGTCAGGAATTAAGCAGGAAGGAGACTTGGATGCAGAACGCTGTAGTAAATGTTTATGGTGCTGAACTCTGACTTGTGACCCAGTAAATTATTGTCAATGCAAAATGTTGCTAGCAGCTTGCAGGTGCTGTGAGGTTGGGTGCTCAGGCCCCTGGAGATGGCTGAGGGCCCCTGACCTGTGATCAGGGCTGAGAGAAGCTGCTGGTGTTTGTGGCTGATTCCCACTGCTCTTCTGCTCTTGGACAGACGAATGCATCCGTCTCCTGTGGGTCAGTTGCCCCCCTGTTCTTCATCAATACCACCTTGTGGCAGCAGTAGATAATAATCTTGCAAGTTGCCGGAAGGAATGGCTGAGACTAAGGAGTTCCTGAGCAATTTTCCTTTAAGTGATAAGTAGGACACAGCCACCTTTTTCCTAATGTTTGGGTACAGAAGCAAATGCTTACGTTAAGAAACAGATACTGGCTTCTGAAGTGGAAAATTATTTCAATATGCTTTGAATGAAATTTTTCACTGTACATTAGAAAAGTCTCCACTTCATTTTTCCAGCTTGCTTTGCAGAAATATTCTTCTTAATATTTAGTGAAAAGTCAATTATTTCAGCAGGGAGTTCCATTTTCCTTGTTTTCAAAAAGTTGCATTGTCTTCTTAAAATTACTTGAATATGACTGTTGTGGCTAAATTACTGCATAGGAAGCTACATGGAAAAAACCCAAGCATTCATAAACCAGACCATGACCAAATTTATGTGACTAATACAACAATTTTGTTTAGAACTTTCTTCTAATAGCTTCAATCCTGTATGGTAAACATTCTAATGTAGATGATATCACCCGGTGTAATGTTTTCACAAGGTTGAATTTCCACTCAGTTTAAGAAAAATCAATATTTGTTAACAGAAGCTGTTGTTTGTTTATCCTTCAGTCAGCTGAACGACCAGCATGGAAGATGAGGCAGTTGAAAAAGACTTTAGTCTACTTCAGTCTATTCATGAGCAATGGTTTCTCTAAACTGGGACAGCATAAAGAGATAAAAGGAAACAAACATAATAGTATGAAGAAATAGACACAGAAAATTTTAAAAATAACTCTATTAGCACTGTGAGTCATACAGAATTGGGTTTTTCTTTAACTTGCTAATGAAGCTCTGAAGCAGTAGTAAAACAGGAGAGAGTTCGTGGCATTGCAGTGCTGAACTGTGTTCCTTTCATCTTCCTTCTCGGGTGAGAGGTGTCAGGTATTACTAAAAGCACTTCTTGTTTCTAATACCTGTGACAAGTCACTGTCCAGTTTACTTTCTATGGTTTGTTTCTTGCTTGCAATTCTCTACTGCTGCTCTATAGTCAAGCTGATCTAGACTTTGCCAAAAAAGACCACACCATTGCTAGAAAGTCATTTTGACAGTTGCTTTTACCAGTTCAGCACTGTGATTTCCTTCGATTTTCTGGTTTCATATTAATTTTTCAATATTTTATGCTGTCCTCAAAAATCAAAATAGTCAATATGTTGGAGAATAATGTTCATAGAGTAATAATTGTGAATCTGTTTTCTGGAACAATGTTTGTGTCAAGGACATAGCTTAAACAGGCTGCAAACTGCTCTCTACTTCAGAGTCCCCTAGGCTTCAGCCATTGCTTGGGCATGTCTCTCCCTCACTCTGCTGCTTGATGTCTTTCCAGACTATTGTCCCATATCCTCCTCTCAGTTTTACCTTTTTGAGCCCTATGGCCTCAAGCTTATATTTAACTTTGGACCTGTTCTATAGTGCTTTCTTGAACTGGATGCTAAACATTCCGGAATTTCCTATTCCTGTTTAATTTCATTTTTTAAAAAAAAAAAAAGGTGAGAGAATGTGCTGTCACTTTGTTTCTTCTCTCAATATTAGTTAATATTTGTACTATGTAAGTGACATGGGTTGACTGATGTTTGAAATCAATGGATATAATCAATCACTAGCTTAAGCAGTAGCAACTCATTAGCTGAATTGTGCTAACTGCCTGTGTACATACTACTTCTCTGCTGTCCTTAGCAATTGCCATGTTAGTGTGGTCAACAAATGAGTTCTACTAGGTGGTGTAAATTTGCTTACAATCTTATCGATTTTGGACGTTCTAGGAAGAAAAATGAACTTCTGTGTGTCCTTTCCTTCACCCCATCTTCCTAAATGAGTGCACAGCATCTGCTTAAACAATTCCTTCATTTGGTAAAAATTTTTGTGCATCTGAGAATACAGGACTATTGTTGTGCTTTATCTCTGTTAATAGCTTTGTGGTGCATTTGTAGCCTATGTGCTAACTTGGTGTTGTATTTCATTTTAAAAAGAACATTCATTACTGAAACGCCAAAGTTTTCACTGCAGTAGCTCCAATGAAAGGCATTTCAAGCTGTTTTAGGGAGAGAAAATGGGAAATGAAGAAAGATGATAGGCCTCAGCATTATCTTTATTTCACTGACAAGGAATCCTATTCAGCTACAGTCATAAATGGGATGTGAAAGATGCTTCATGAATAGAATATTCACTTGAATTTGTACGGTAAGTTTTTTTAACATTGCTGCATGTTTTGCATTTGATTTACCACTGACTCTATTATACAAGTATCATAATACAGCTCTGATATGACGTTAAAGATACAGTGCAGTAGTAAATGTGGAATGAAAGAGAAACTGAAGTCTTTAATCATAGCTTAAAGTTCAGACTGTGGATAATTTTTTTTTTAAGCCACTCCATAATATGAGAAATAATATGTTTTCTTTTTTTATTCACAAAAAAAATCTAAACTGCAGTAAACAGGGTGGGACATTTTGTCAAACGGTTAGTAATTGTGACATAATTAACCAAAATGTTGCCACATTTTCAGATGTATTTTCCCAGCACAGTACAGTGCACTGCAGTGTATTTTCATAGCGCTACACAGTGCCATGGAGAGCTATATACTGGATTCTGGCAGTACCTTGTTAGTATGGTGTCGCAGCTGAAGCTAAAACTATCTGGTGTATTTTTGCTGTTGATGTGATTTGATTACTTGTGATTCCACAACTATGTAGGGAACATCCATTTTGTGTTCAAGAGAATATTGCAGGCATGCCTTGGAGCAGAGATTAATGCTTTTTCCAAAGATTTCGGGGAATCTAATGATACAGCAAAGCTCCAGGTGGATTTTGAAAAGAGCTGAAGCTATTTATGTAAGCAATAAGGTTTTTCCACCAACACTCAGCTTTGACAATAGCTTAAGTGAAACAAAACCTCCTGCACCATGTAGCAGCAATAGCGTAGAGAGGGACTTCTGCACGATGAGCACTTTCTGCAGGGACTGAGTTATAATGACGATGAAGGAAACTATCATGTGGGGTAAATATGTGAGCTAGGTTATTTCCACGGTACCATATATATCTGCAAATATAAAGTTTCTTAAGGGAATCATCTTTTAAGTCCC
This sequence comes from Grus americana, assembly GCF_028858705.1. Lineage (NCBI taxonomy): Eukaryota > Metazoa > Chordata > Aves > Gruiformes > Gruidae > Grus > Grus americana. The sequence goes on along the minus strand of NC_072860.1, from coordinate 7,269,855 downwards.
AGTGATACCGGTATACTAGCTAGAGCACTCTGAGGTAGTCTGAGTAAAATGGCTGAAAAAATGTAGAAGCTCCATGTAGAATGTGTATTTAGTGACTGAGGAGAGTCAGTCCCTGGGTCCAAGGCAAGGCAAATTTCTGTGGTGACTCAAGGCAGACAGTGGCAAAGCTAGGGTAAAAGATACATGATATATTCTATTGAGTATCTGCGGTACATTCCCCCCCCGCCAAATCTCTTCATCTGAACCAAAAGATTTGAGTCTTTGCCACAGAGTTTCTGACAGAGTGTGTTATTGCCAAAGACAATTCCAAAAATAAAATTAGACATATGGTACTTGGTAATAATGAATGAGCATCCAAGATTTCAATTTGGTTTCGGTAAAGTGCTCAGAAATCTGGGTGTTTATCCGAAATAGAATTAGACAGATGAAAAACTGGCTGGAGATTTTCCAAGATTAACTGTATCAGAGATTTTTAATCTTTTGTGGGCTTGCTAGAAAGAGTCATCTTTTATTTTGGGGTGTTAAATAATTATCAGGTAGCCTGTGCTTTGGTTTTCACTTCCATCTATTGAATTTTGAACAAGTTACTATTCTGTTCTCTGCACCTCATCTATTTTTAAATAGATAATATGTTCTTTGCTTCATGGGATCATTGTTAGCGACAAATCTAAAATTTCTGAGCACCAGTACTGTGGTTATGTAGAAGAGGTGGACATTTAGAGCAGATTTGATCTGAATTCCTGTGAGAATGTTAGTTTTAGTATTACCCCTGGTTTTCAAATTCCAGCCTCACAAAGAATCTGATGTTGTAGAGTGAAGTGAAAGAAATTAAAAGAAAATAAATGGACCAGCTTCTGTTTAAGCCAATGAGATCCTATGGTTTATTCATGACCAGCCCTGATTTAATCAAAACTAGCTCTTTTACCCCAAATCTTCAGTGAATGCCAATCTAGTAATATTAAAATCTGTTTTGACAGTTTCTTGTACCATACCCTATACTTGATGTGGTTGTTTATCTAGGTGATGCCAATATGCATTAGCATGTTTGCAAAAACAGAATTTAATATTGGGTCAGAGATTCTCCTTTTATAATAATAAAAATTATACAATATGTTACACTTGTGTATATGTGTACATATATATACAAGCATATAAACAAATTTGGGAATATGAGTAAAGGGAGAAGGAAAATACCAGGTCAATCTCATTTTAGTCTTTTTCAGTATGATAGGAATTGATAATAAAGAATACAACCAAAACACGTTGAAACAGTTTTACATAAAGTAAGCACATCAAAGAAACCAACTGAGTTGAAAACAAAATAAAAGAAGTTAGCAGCTCATCCACTGCCTATAGCAAAACATAGCTAATGGGTGAGTTGATGAAGGCAGACAAATTTGGATCCTATTTCTCACTCTAATTTACCTAAAAAATAAAATGGCAATATCATTAATGACTACTGCTGTTTCCTTTTGACTTTGAAGGCTTTAGTTGGCCTGATAGCATCAACTAACTTGCAGTTGATCAAAGGGGGAAAAACTCCATTGATTACTGAAACTGGAATCATGGCCTTACAGAGCCGTGGTAGCTTTTATAGTTGGAACCAAAATGCAATGGATGAGTCTTCTGCTGCAAAATAAGATATCAATTTCAGAACTGGAATTTTAGAGAACAATTAATTTCTGGCATAAAGGAAATGCTGTTCAGAGCTTGTATGGGTTTTTTCTTTCTACTACAACTGATTTTCAATGTGGAGGTTGGTTGTGGTATTTCAGATTGTTTCAAATATCTTCTTTTATCTTTTTTTAATTGAGTTGTTGCAGGTTTTTAGTTTTGTTGTGCCAGTGATGTATAATCACTAGTTCTTATGTGGAGATTAGATTCTGCTCACTTGTAATATCACAAGACCATGTGAATAGTCATAAATGTTGTATCTATTTCTCTTCCTGGTTACGTTCTGGTTCTCATTCACAAAAGCTATTGAAGGTATTTAATTGCAATATGACTCAAAGAAATTTCAGGTAAGGTTGTTAGTATTTACCAGATAATCTTATCGCCTAACATTTCATTGCGCTAATTTTGAAAATAATCATTAATTTTATCTGTTTTGGCTCTTGGGCATTCAAAAGACCTTCTAAACCTCTTTAATCTTTTAAAATGTTCTTTAATTTCATTTGACTAATGAGATTCCTTCACAAAACACTCAACTCATTAAGAACAGGTGAAATTATGTCATGTTTTGAAGTGCAATTAAGTTAATTCTCATTGGTTTTCCTACTTTCATACTAATTTGTGATACAGAACAACTCAAAATTCTTTGGGGAACAAATGCAAAAGCAGTTGGCATTCAAAGCCAGTAGTGCATGATCCTTACTATGAGTTTAGGTTAGCATAAAATAAAACAATACAAAAATAGCACATAGCATATCTTTCTGGGATACATAATGTTTCTGTACCCCCTAGATAATTCCATTACTGTCATCTGTCAACAAGCGTCTGATACTGTTCTCAGTAGGGTTCTTTTAAATTTTCTTAGGAAACAAGACTGGGAAACTGAATGCATTATATTAATCCTTGGTATTCTTTATAAGTGGTTATGTTTACCTATCACCAGATGAGGTTTCGTGCTGTAAGCTTAGCTGTTTCTCTAAACAAGTTTATCTTATGCCTTGGTAGAGGAAGGAATGTATTGTGGTTCATAACGCAACCTTTTCTTTATACTTTATTTCTGGTCCTAATCTAGTAGAGTTGAAGAAAAATCTATCACATCATAGCAATGAAAAACAGGTGTAAATTTGCTCAGAATCAGGAACCTCCTTTTTCAGGAACTGATCACTGAATCAAAGTGCCAACTCTGCCTCTGCAGCATCTGGCTTCCTGATGAAATTCTCAGGTGATGGGGTAAAAGTCTTTGATGCTGAGCCTGCCACATCTGTTGGCAGGTCATGGCAACACAACAACAGGAATAGTTCTATGCAACTCACCGTTTGTTCGGAATGTGTGATAGTGCTGATCTCGTGTAGGGACATCTGAAAGGACAAAGAGCTAGGTGTATGTGACAAAGAGCTAGGTGTATGTTACAAAGAGGTTTTTACAATCAGAGCTCACTGCCAGCTATTAAGAACAAAAAGACTTTAGTAGCAAAATTGGTGTGAGAAGGTTCAAAATCAGAGCACGTATTCTGCGTTAAACAGGCATCTTGAAGAACCTGCTGACAGCTCTTAGCAGTCACTGTTAACAATAATGAAAAAAAAATATATAAAAGGAACTTCTACAGTATTAAGTGATAATAGCATTTTGAATCAGAGGCTATTTAGGTTTTTCGTGCATGAGTAGCAGTGCTATACAATAATGTTTTATTTTTCTGGAATAACAAGTGCAGAATTAACACATGACGAGAGCCTAGCTCCTTGCTTTGCAACTGCACTGACAGAATCTTAGGGCTGGTAGATGAACAATTGTGTAGACAACTTATTTCCTTACAACTTTTTCTGGGTGAATTTAAGAACTGTGAACTAATAAATCCTGAACACCTGCACCAGGGTGTGATTAAAAGAAGAGGAATCCTACATCTTTGATAGTTGTCCTATTCTGTAGTCTTTTTCTGAAGCCAGATTATGCTGTCATGTCCACCTTCCAGTCCACTTGAACTAACTTCTAAACTACAACTTTAGGTTCAAGGAGTATTTAAGAAAGTCAATATCTCTTACTGATATCAACCTCTTATTTCAATAATTTTAGTTTTGTTCTTTAGCAAACTCTCTAAATAATGTCATCAGGAACTTACACAGTTTGATCTGAGACAGTTAAGAAGATAATGACAGAAAACATTTTTCTATTTATTATCAATCATGCCAAACTGCAAACACTGACAAAAAAGTCAAGGCTTCACCAGGTAGGTCAAACACTCTTACATCCCATTAGACACTGTTCTTTTTCTTTCTCTCCCTCTCTCTCTCTTTTTTTTTTTTTCCCCCCCCTTCCGTTCTCTCAGCACTAGTGGAAACATGCTCTGGAAAGACTCCAAAATCCTTCAAGACTAATGCTTTGGGCTGTGAGAAGTAAGTGAAATATATGATATTTTCAGGGCTGACACTTCCAAATGTTTCTCTCTAAATAAATGGCATTGAAATTGACCTCCATAAATCCTTCTTCACATTAGTTGTTCTGGAAAAATCTGTCAGTTTACACAGGTCTGGGGTTTTTTTAGTGAGGTACATGACAAAACCTGTTTTGTGTATGTGATTAACATGTAAATGTGTTTGAAAGAATAATTATTGCACTCGATTATTGACAGTCCGAAAACAAGTAATTAAGTCAGAAATTCATAAAATATTTTTATTGTCCTTTGTATACTATACTTTTTTGCTTGAAATGCCTAGTTTTATTGTCTGACCTGGATTAGTAATTTCATTTTGAGAAATATACAAAGTGTAGATGTATGATTTTTTTAAAAAAATATTTTCTTATGCATATAGCCTTTGGGAATGAAGAAGCACTTTTTTTTTTTTTTTTTAAATGGTATTGAGAGAAACTGTGTTTTTATTCTATCCCTTTAACAGGACAAATAGCCTATTATCAATAAAACACCAAACAGCTGTAAGAGAAGCTGGCTTTTAAGACAACTGTGCTAAGATAAAATACCAAGGGATTTATTGGTATGGTTCAGTCAGACGTTTATAGAATTGCAGTCATAAGAAATTCCTGCCAAGTGATAGGCAATTATCAAGTTGGGCAGTGACCGGTGGATGTGACGTATGCTATGCAAAGAGAAATTAATTAGAAATGAATTCACATCTCATTTCTCAGCAAAGGGCCAATGTTATTAGCTTATATAACAACATAAACTAAAACTTGGTGTTCTTTTAAGTACTGATTTGCTGTTTGAAAATGAAATTAATTACATCTGATCAGAATGTAGGAGTTCAAGGCAGGCGAAATCTGCGTATCACTGCAGTCTGTGGATGCTTCATAATTTCTCTGTATACGACCAAAACTTAGCTCTCTTTTTGTGGATTATCTACTCTGGTCAGATGAGCATCCATTGGAAAGAACTCCCTGTATCAAAACAGAAAGTGCCAAAGGCCTGCTACGCAAGTGAGATTTGTACAGGAAAATAACCTCAAATCAATCGTACCTACTAAACTGATGTTTTGTCCACTGCAAGAGCCGCTGTCTTGGTACTGAAATGGAATAGAGCAGATATTTCACCCTGGAGTACTCACAGGACATAGCAACATACAAATCCCACATATGCCTTCTCAGAAATGATAGCATAATATGTAAAAGTATGGATTCTTTGCACTGAGATAGATTTTTGACTTTCAGTGACATACTGGAGAACAGGCAGAATCAGCAGAGTCATATGATTGTTGTATTTTGCTGATCGTTGTATTTAAGAGTAAGGAAAGAATTTTAGCCTGTGTCTTATTTGTCAAAGATCACAGGATTCATTTTTTAACCTTCCTATGTATCATGAGATTCAGTTCACTTTGTAAGTTTACCGTGTCATTTTCACTCAAAAGTTTCTTTGCAATTATAGTAACTTAGGGTGTTGATCATCTCATTGTCTTTCCTGCTAATTTCTTGTGGTATAGTATACTTCCAGTGCAGGCATAGAGTATTGTGGCAAACATTGTGGCTTGCACATGTGCCTGGTGTGTAGACAATACTTCAGCATTTCTGGTACTTGACTATTTTTTAAAAAAAACAACAATCTGGAGTGGGAATGGGATACATTGACAAGTTTGAATGGGAGGCAGTGAAATCAGAAAACAAAAATGCAGTCTCTTGGGATGTAAAGTGTATTTCAAGCAGTGTCTAATTCCAGCTACAGTATTTTATTTACACTCCTATTGTATTCCATCAGTTAAAGGCTTAGCTTTAAAATTTTTTACAAGTAGCCATTAAGCTAAGATTCCAGGGTTACACAAACATGCTTTCATTGAGGAAATTAGTGAAACAGCCAATAGATGTTTTGAATGATTTCTTTAAACTAACAGAGACAGTTGCACTCTCAGTTTCTGTGTGGAAGCAGATTTCTGATATCAGCCCTTGGCTATCAAACTTTATCACTGTCTTTTTTTCAAGATTAGACTGATCAAATAGTTTGCACAGGAATGAGTTTGTGGAGGAGAGCAAAAGCTGTCTGTATTGTGAGCTAATGAGAAAGCACTGCAGCACAACTCACTGTGTAGGTCTGCTGGGTATTTACCATCATGAAAGGATACCCATTGGACTTGCTTTTGAATGAAACAAGTCGGGGGGAAATAAAGGAAAAGATTAGGGCAAGAAATGGTTTATTAAAGCTCATTTGAAATCTAATTCATTCCAGCTCATCCATTGAGATCCACCTAGAGTTGATTGCTTTTTGTTGTAGTATTGGAAATGTCACATTTTGGAAGTCATTCTATGACTATGGGAAAAGTAATCACTGGGTAGAAAGCTAAGAATTTCTTAGGATACATTTCAACACTCATGACTGTCAGTAGTAGTGTTTTTCTTTAGTTTGTTTTGTGAATCAGTATCCTAGCAAACAACAAACGCTGGCTGTTTAGGATTGGAAATAGAGACCCCATGTTTCAAGCAAATAGAGAATGAAGTATGAGAAATTTGTTAAAAAAATGTAGCTGGTTGAGGCATTTTTCTATTAATTTTTCAGAATTTTAGCACAAGTTTCTCATTTGTTGAGATGTTAAAAAGCACAGAGGAAATTGTTGATAAAATGTTTTCTTGGGTATGTGAAAGAATTTCTACAGATGAGGGAGGAAGAGTGAGAGTGCTAATCAGGATAGCCAAATGGTTCTAAAATTCACCTTTTGGAAAAGTCTTTGGTCTGTATTACTCAGGCCATCTGACAGTTTAGTGATGTGATTTCAGGTCTCATTGGATCTTTACAAAGAGCAGAGTCTCCACACATCAGCTTGAGAGCTTTTACAATCAGGTTTTTGGTGACTGCATTGTCAGTTTTGCTAGCTTTCATAGAAAACAGCCCTAACAAAAATCTCAGTTTTTATGATGCTGAACAAAACCAACACAGAACCATCACTCTGTTCCATGTCGTCCAAATTCCCTTTTTCCAAAGTGCTATTTCAGTTGCTCAGAGAAAGTGAGTATGAGCAATGAACACAAGGGATTAATCACTGGTGTGTGTGAATGCATTGCAGGGGTTTATTTAGAGTCCTACATAAGGGATCTCTTCCAAATTTAGATTTGGATTCTAAATCTCAGTTCACATGCATTATGAAATTTGCAAAGGCTTCTGGGATTTGTGTCAGCAGAAAAATAGTTCATTTCCCTGTAATCTGTTGCGTAAAGGTTAAAGCAAGGGACAAAATCAAATCGTTGCACTTCAAAGACAGCCATTGTTTTGGGAAAGTAGGAATATAGGACCCTGCTGGTAAAGTCTTGGTCTGGGTTTTTCTGTTCATTTGCATTTTTCTGTTGTTGGCTGTTAATGATGTCTCATTAATGAATTGTGTAGTGCACTGCTGAAATCCCTATTGCTTCTTTCCAATATGGTCAACAGTAATGAAGAAATATCAGCTAGAAAATTGAACTATCATACATGTAAGTAAGTAGTAGTAGAACTTGCAAAATGCAGCATTTATAAACCGTTGGCAATTTTTTTATTTTGCAAAACATTTACTAGCTCATTATTTGCAAATCTCCCCATGCTTGCAGAAATAATAAAGGAAAAAAGGCAAGTAGATGTACTATTTGCAAGAATCTGATATTCATCTTTTGTATTCGGGTTTGTAAAATTCCTCAGCCATGTACTTTAAAATTTAGGAAATATTTATTCAGAAGAAATTATGGAAACCAGGTATGGAACTTTGCCTCTATGAAAAATACCACACTGTCAAATTGAGGTAGATTGGCAGTATTTATGTACTATTCACTAATACTTCCCTAACTAATAGTCTGACAACTCTTTCTCAGGCATAAGTTGCCGTCAGTTATTAGATACTCTTTGATACATAGTGAAGCTTTAGCATGTGGGAATTCTGTTGAGAAACAGCTTTTTCCCAAACTCCACTCGTGATATCTGTCGAGGTTATACGTTGTCATATAGAAAAGGTTAAATTCAAGCATATTGCCAAAACATATGACCTTGTCACATGGCAAACTGTTAAATCTCCAAGAAGAGGTTCTAGCTGTCTGGGAAGAGAAAATGCAGGCTGTGTCACTGACTAATGGTGCTTTGCTTAGGCAAATACTTGCTGTTGTATACAGCGCACAGTCATCCACAGGATAAAACTGATTAGGAATAGAAAGGAAAATCAATTCACAACAATAAAGCCACTGACTCTATAGGTGAGCGATGCAATTTTTTTCTAAAAAAATATAGTAGTATATAATTACGCATAATATGAAACACAATATGCTACAATATAGACAATAGAGAAACTATAAGTTAATAAAAACTACAAGCAGAATCTCAAAGACAAATGTCATGACAATGATGTAAAAGGCTGAGACAGGTGAGATTATTCTGCTTTTTCTTAAAAATGCTGTTTTTTCTTACCCGATGTCATACTGATACCATTTCCCTTTCTCACTTCCAAATGCTTCCTCTATCTTCTGCATGCTGCTGAGAAGGATCTGCTGCTACTTATGTTACCTATAGCTGGAAAAAAATATGTTGACCACGCAGTTACTCGGTGGGATTAGTTAGTGTAGTAATTTAGTTAATTACCAGGGGGATTTAGTTAGTGTATGAGTTCATTGATCATTATCACTAGCATTCCTGATTCCCTCAAAAACAGAGGAAAGATGTCCTCCCTGAATTATGGCTTCTGTTTCTCACATTAAAAGGATGATCAAGCTGCAAGAGAGTGGTTACTGTTGTCCTACAGATGTAGCAAACCATTTTCTGTTCACGATCTTCTCTTCCCTTTAGTTGCAAAGTAGGTATTTGCTTATCCTTGATGTCCCCACGCTTCTGCCATTCTAATTTCTCGTCGTGTAGCTTTTTTCTAACAGCTTGAGGATTAATGATCATAGGAAGGTAATTAGATGCTGTTATTAAGATTTGTGACTTTCTGCTCCAAAAGCAGCTAACTACACTTTAAATCACTTGCTGAGAGGAGGGAAAAGGAAAAATTCTGGGATGTTTTAATTCATAGAGCTTTAAAGAGAGCTTTAAAATGAGTTCAGTTGTACTTCTACTTCCCTTTGGCCAACACCCATCTAATGGGGAACAACTATTTTTCCCAAGACCCTGCTTCCCTCGCTGCCGAGCAATGTCTGCCCCCCTTTCTTCGAGGCGTTTGCCCCCCTTTCTTCGAGGCGTTTGCCCCCCTTTCTTTGAGGCGTTTGCCCTGAGGTGCCACTGGCTCCTCTGATTGGCTCAGCTGTGCCCTGTGGTGGCGCTGCTGCAGAACCGGCTGGAACCGGCTGTGTCCGGCTCGGGGCAGCCTCAGCCTCTCCTCACAGAGGCTGCCCCACCCCGCCAACACCTTGCTACCTACACCCAATGCACTGTTGAAGACAACAGTTATTTGACAAGATTAATCATTTTTGGTACTTCAGTAATATTTGGGAGGCCCTGGCACATAGCTTAATCTTATGGTGCCAGGTGCTGTGTAGGTGAACCTTGCCTCAAGATCTTACAACAAGTAGGAGTCAGTTGTAAGGCTCTGAACCCCTGCCGATCTCCTCAGAGTTTCTCTAAGGCCTGAGTACACGCTGCTTCAGGATTTCTAGGACTACAGTCTATCCTGCCTAATCTTAGAAATCAAGTTAAAGATGACTAAATAGAATATTTGACATATTGGTATGTATTGAAACTCAGTGCTTCTTTTGTCTGCTATATCTGGTAATTCATAGCATCATTTTAAGTATCGTAGAAAAGCGAGAACTGTGCAACAAAAGAGCTACGCAGCAGACAGAAAGCAGTAGATAGAGTTTAGGCACACCTTTCTAGCCACAGGGTGCCACCATCGCTCCAGCAGATTGAAACCGTTGGAGCAACTGAAAATGTGTCACCTGGAGATTAATATGACTAGGAATTACTTAAATCTAGTTTTTGAGCTAATGTTTATACATTGATATGTTATAATCACACAATAATAATTTGTTACCTTTGAGAAGCCCTAAAAGATGTGTAATCTATTTAAATTAGGGAAAGGAGTCCCTAGAGAATTTAACAATTCTCAGAAAACAATCTTCCTATTTTCTGGCATCTATCATGTTGGCCTGAGTTTGCCACTGCACTGTGCTCATGTCAGCCATAGGAGCCACTAGATTTTTCACACTAACAGGCAATTAGATACATACGTTCTGTTAAGTGACTGCGGTGAAGAAATAGGTATGTGTCTGCATTTGATAACATTCTCCATAGGCCATAATAGCTGCTAGAGTTAGAAAAACTAGTTTGATGGTTGTGTGGCAGCTCATCAACATGATAAGCAAAAACAGAAGATGGAAATACTGCTTTAACAAAAGCAGAACTTCACTTTAGCCAGTGGTATTCTGAAGCAATAACTATTGCTTTCAGGTATACTGAGTGAGGGTTGAGTGGGGGTTTTTTTCTGGTTTAGTAATTTTAGTTATAAGTGACTACTGAAGCTAATGGATCATTCTGAGATTAGCCTGAGAGGACAAAAATTTATTCTTCATGTTACAGAACCCAATTAAAATTTGGAAAGCGCATAAAAATACTGTTGATAGATATAAAACTGAAAGAGCAAGGGAGCAGATGAAGTTTTTCTGGATTTCAAGGACTGCTTAAACATTTTCAATGTAAAATTAATTGGATTGCATGCTAAGACAGCATAGGGAGTCGAAGTTAGAAACTGTCAAGGAAGTCCCATTCTCATTGGAATACAGAGGTAGGCATTTTATACTATATTTTGGCCCTTCAGGCCTTTTATTTCCTAGTCCGTCTTCACTTAATAAATAATTTGCTGATAAAGATATCTAGTCATTCATTCCATAAACAGCAAAATTGGTGCTTATTTTTTAGGGTAATGTATCTGAGCACTTGATAAAAAAGTACAGGTAGATCTTATGTTCAGAGAATGAAGATAGTGACAACAGCCTGAGGTCGGTTGCTACTGGTTTTGTCACATTGTTTGTTCTCTTTTCTGTCTAATCCCTGACACTTACATTGGAGCGTAATTTTGTAAGAAACATTCTGATTTAAATAGCTCACTAATTTAAGTTCATGAGAAGCTATGTTCCTGTTTCTGTTAGTATTTGTAGGCAATGTAAGACAAAGCAACACTGATTAGATCCAAAATGAAATGAATAGAGTATTTTTTGTAGGGTTGTTTTGGGTTTTTTTGAAAGTGTAACTTAATGACAGAAATCTTGATGACAAAGAGGTTTTGTGATCATTGTACAACATCAGAGCAATTTCAGGTCTGGGCTTCTAGGTTCTGTTTAGTTTGCAGTGGTTTGTGAGATGAAATGATTGGCACATGTACAAAACTGGCAAAATTGACTGATGAAACACAAAGATGCGGCAGACTGCTGATAAATTACTACTGGAGAGAAAGCCTAGATGACTTTAAAACCAGACAGACTCTACTGTTTTGACCGACCAAATAGCCTCATATAGCCTTTAAATAAGCAGTTCAGTCCTTAGCATTTGGGTAGAATCCAGCCCTTATTATCCTTAACGTTACTACTGTCCTTCAAGAAGAATTCTTAGTTTATTTTACTGGAACTAAATTAGTTTCTCTGCAAGAGACAGGAACCACCTTGCAGACAACCTAAAAATGTACAGTTTCATAGTGTTCATTTACCTCATGCGCAGGAAAGACAGTACTGTTGTTAACACCTTTTTTGGTTTTTGTTTGTTTGTTTGTTTTCTTTTTTGAAAATGCCTTTCCTGCCACATTTAAGGCCATCCAACATGTTGTCTAGTATATGCTGGTATAAATTATGCACAGAAAAATTGTATTCAGAAATTTTTTGCAATTTGTGTCTGTATTTTGTCCTAAAATTACTGAGGTTTCAAATAACAGAATACTGTGTGTGAGTTTGAAGGAGGAAATCTTCAGCTCTCCAGTTTGATCTCGCTGATGGAGAGAGGGTTCTGTGTGTCTAGGAGAGAGGCTTGGTTTGAGCATTTTGCCTTGAATGAGAGTCTGGTTTTGCAATCCTTGATTTTGAATCTACCCTACAAAAGTAACACCAAGACTAGTAGAAAAATAGAAAAGAAAAAAAAAGGGTACCACCCACCAAACCCACAGCCAAAAATGCAGAAAATGTCACCCCAATTGTCTATTTAGTCTGGTGTTCTTTCAGGTTTACTTCAAAATTTTGGGTTGTTTCAGAAGAAATGGTAAGTGTCCATGGCAGTCTGTTGTGGTCCACCCTGCTTACATCCACTATTTGAAGGCAGGTCTGGGATCATGCAAGTCTTTATACATTTGAAAGTTTTTAAAATTCAAGTGTTTTTGTTGTAAGATTGGTAGATGTGTTTTACAGCCACCAAAATGTATACAGCTTTCTCAAAAACTTGCATTTTCAAATGTATGATTGCAAAAATCAGTGTGTTGGGCCTATGGACACTGTGTTTTCCCAGTCTAGAGTTATGTTTGCATAAGTATATATAGAAATTACAGATAATCTGAGAATGAGTCTGGAAAAATGACACACTGACAATTTCATCAGTTGCCTACCTGCTGCAACTGGTTTTGTTACAGAATTTCAGTTGAGAGAGATATTATTTTTGTAATTTTTATTAATCATCTTAATGTCTGAACTGGATCTTAGACTTTCAGAGAGAACCTGAGTTTGAGCTAAGTCTCCATAGTAAAAGTTCAGCCTGAAGGAGTTTTTCATGGCCAAATTGTAAACTGCTGGAAAATAAATTTCATATTGAAAATGCGGATTCAGCCTTCAGTGCCACAGTACCTTGCTTTTCCCTTTAATAACGTAGTGACCTATATGTCCAAAGTTTCTTAAAGTATTTCTTGAGGCAAGTTTTTTTCTGCTCTGGGTATGATGGGATTTATTTTTTTATATAACTCACTTGGCTCCAGTAAACTTTTTGATTAAAGACTTCTGTAACAGTAGCAGATGCTCAGGAATAGAGTTGATAAAACCAAGAAGTTCTAGAATTCCATGACATTTTGGCATGGGCACACTTTTAATTGATACAGGTATGTACCCATATAAGCTTAAGTCATCCTTTGTGTATTTTTTCAGAATTGTCCTACAGGAAGTAACACTGTTTTTTCTGTATGAAAAAAATAATCTCCAAATCTATGTAAAATGTGAAGTTTTTGTTGAGACTTGTAGTCAGGGTGCAAATCATTCTGTGATGATATATATCCTATGGGATCAGGTCAGGCCAGAACAAGTTTTCACACAGGCTATTATATGAAAACAAATGTTAAATTAGTCATGGTCTTCCTCAAGTTGATATAGACTACAGGAAGATATAAAAATGTCTATACTCCCATATGCACTCAGCTATGTATTATGTAGCACCTTTTGTATGCAGCTTATTGAAATGAATGAGAATCTTAAAAAAATCACCCTATTATACTTAAAATAAATATATGTTTATCTGTTACCTTTAAGACAAATATGAAAGAACAGAATGCATGCTGTAAATAGAGGATGATAATGTATAATAAGTCATTGCAGCTAGAGGTTTTGGCCTGTTTAGTTAGCTAGTTCATCCAGAAAATGATAAATCATGTCAAGCTGGAGAAGTCATTTCATTGCTTAAAAATGAAAAGAAAATCTGATTTTAAAATGTCAAGTTTAGGATTTATGAGCAAGATTCCCATAATCAGTCATTCAGAATGAATTGTATTATTTAGGATCTATTTGCAGGCAGACAAGCTGAAAATATTTTTGTGTACAATGCCAAGTAAGTTTACACTATCTCTCACATCTAAATTGCTTTTCCACCCTACGCAGATAGTAACACACACACACAAACATGCACACACAGATTGTTAGTGTTGAGTTCCATTATGAATTAGTTATAAACTATGACAACAGTGCAAAACACCATAAGGGGGGGAGTTTGTGGGGTTTTTTTTCTGTGGTATCATCAGTGGTTGCAGCCCAATGAAGATAATGGGAACAATAAAACCTATTGCTCTAGATGACATTTATTAGTGATAATACTTAGAGGGTAACCAGCTGTTGGGTAACAAATTGGCCCATGCTGAGTCTCATCCTTCAGTTATTCAGGAATATGGGAATTTTGACACTGATTTCCATGAGAGGGCAGGAAGGGAAGGAGCTGGGCAAAAGTTAACTGGGCAGATGTATTTGTTCAGATACGCTAAGGCAACTTCTGATGTTTGAGGTAGGAATTTTCCTTAATTTTGTCTTCTGCATGTAGCAGTCAGTTGTGGCCCAAAACGAGGATTCTTATGTGTTACTGTAGTATGGGTATAACAACTAAAATGCATGCAATAAAGTAAATATATAAATTACAACTGCAATAGCTGCAAGATGTGAATAACATACATGATCCTTTATTGAGTCTCAAGCTGCTAGAATGTCTTTATCATCCTTCAGAGCGTTCTTATAATTGATTTTTCCTTATCCTTTTATTATTTCTTTTGACTTTTTGGCATGGGAATTTTTCCTGAAGAGCACATGCAGCTCTCTGCAGTCAGAAGTCCAAAACACCAGGGTTTATGCACTTTGCGAAGATAAAAATGACTATGAGCCAAATCAGTGCATGAAATGGAATGACAGCTCCACCTATCTTTGTAAAAAATCTGTTTCAAAACATTTTTCCAACTTGCATATCTCATTGTAACAGATAACGCAGAGATTTAAGGATGAACATTAGCCTATACATATCCCCTGTGTAAAGTGATTCTTGTAATGGCACATGGCTGAAGATGGTCTGAAGCAGGAGGGTTATGATGGGGCTATGGTTTCAGGGAAACAGGTATGGGGACATTTACACAGACTGCTGACTTGCAGACTAAATACAAGTTCCAGATTTTGTGAAAGATAAGCCCAGGAAAGGGACCATGTGAATTGGATCTTGATATAAGACAGGGTATAAAAGATAAGAAGCAAGGAGGAGGACATAGACTAGATTTGGGAACACCATATTCATGTTTGGTTTATAAATTTAAGGACTCCTCTGTTCATACTTCATCCCCTTCATGTGAAGGAAGTCTGTAATGTTTTGATAATGTGGTTTGTGGTCTGTTGTCTCATGTTACAGCTATGGTTCTTCTGTCGTGCATTTGATCACTGTTATTCCTGAGGCTGTATGTGATCCCTCCTCTCTTTCACTGAGTGATAATTTTACCTTCTTAAGTACTTCTAGCTTTTCCTGAGCTCAAGGAAACTAAGAACATCATCATTGTTGGACTATCTCTTAGGTCTCACCAAAAAAAAAAAAAAAAAAAAAAAAAGCTGAGAGTTCATACTGCTTGCTTCTATGAGAGGGATGCATTGGACTAAAGTTGTTAAGAACAAAACAGAATAGCTAAAACGATCCTGCTTCTACCTCTTCTATCATGTAGAACATCACAAACAGTAAGGAGTTGGGAAGACTAGTTTAGATGATTAAATGATAAAGATAATGTTAATTACTTAATCAGTAGTCATGCTTTCAGATGGAAATATACAAGTCCATCTGAAAGATGGTGAAGGAATTGCGAGGACTCAGTTAAGCAAATATTTCAATAACAGTAAACACCAATCTTGATTAAATGTTGAAGAACACTGTAAAAACAAAACCAAATAAAAAAAATAAAGGGAAAATAGGAGGTGGAATCTTGCCAGACCTCAAAGTGCTATCACTGCCTTCTCTTCATGGAGAGAGAATTGGGAAGAGAAATCTGTCTCTCATGAAATGAATGAACTGATGTCTTAGGAGCTGAGGATACGCCTATTCTAAGCTACAGCTATGAGTAGATCATGAAATTGTGCCTGTCCTGAAATAAAAAAGTTCCAGAGTAAAACCCACTACATTTTTCTTCCTGAAATGGGACACTGCACAGAAGAAAGGTAAGTTGCATGGCAGTAGGAAATCTATTTATTTCCCTCTGTATCGCTCAGTGCTGGTCTGTATCACTCTGCACATACTCTATTTCTATACCTTCAGTTTATGAGAGTGGATTGTAGGTCAGATTAATTGTTTTGGCATACTCATTTGGTCCCTTTCTTCCAACTGCTTCTCTGCAAGCAGAAAGCCCAGCTTGCTCTCCTTGCAATACATGAGTCATCCCTCATTTAAAAAAAGTTGGGTACTGCTAAAGTTTTTGGCACAGACACCTATCTCATGGTCAAAAATGAGTATATTTTTTCCTTCAAATTATGCTACTAATTAGGTGAACTGAAATTTTAATTTGTATACAGCTGTGGGCTTGAATACATGCACAAGTTACTTTACAGTTAGCCTACTGAACAGTTGGTAGTACAACTGCCTTCAAGGCTGCTTTGCACTTCTGTTATGATAGATACATACTTTTAAAGTTCAAACTCTCTTAACCAATTACTCGAACTTTCACATTCATTTTGTACTATTATCCCATTTAAATTTATCAGCATGTGTTCGTATAGATCTTGTTGTACTGGATTTACCCAAAAAACCTACATGCTTCCACAGGGAAGTAGAGCTGTTAAAACATTCCAGAGTGTACCATAACATTTGGCTTGTGATTGAAGCCAACAACCTATAACTGCACTCTTGTTGGTTGCTTTCTTTGTGAAGAGCAACAAACAACAGTCTCCGCATGAATGATACTATCTAAGGTAATAGTATGTGAAGCTCTAGGGCATCCTATGTTGCCAAGACACCGATGCTAGAAAGCACAGCTGCCAAGTCAGGTGCAGTTTGTTTAGGAGTCTGGAAGTATGAGCCTGTGACAGCAGCACAATGTAGAAGCTCAGTTTGGGTTCATTTGTACTAAGGGGCAAAAGGAGAATAGCAGCACCTTGACAGAGCCTTCGGCTGTCTGTAGGAGAGAGGCAGCAATCAAAAATGGTGTGGGGAGGTGGAAGGAATTGCTGGATTTTGAAAGCCTTTTAACCTCTGACTTCAGAGAAGAATGTGTGTCAAATCTAATGAAACAAGGAGACAGATCTGGAAGAGCCTAATGGTGACACTTTTATAAGACAGCAGACAAAGAAGCTGTCTTTGCTGAATGGAAGCTGACAGTAATTTCTCTTTTCACAAAAATGGCAACTTGTTCCAGAAGAAAATAAAAATGGTAATGTGTAGTTATATATACATCAAATCCCCCTGACTCCTACAGCAGAACACTAGAAAATGGTAATGCTAGTGGCTTTCCATCATTTAATAAGTCAATCCACACTCATCGTGTTTCTTCTCAGTTTTCCCAGCTAAGTGATGCCTTTTACAGCAGTACTTCCCTATAATAATCCAGTAGAGCTTCTCCTCAAAGGGGAGAACCTAATGTTACAGAATATATTGGCTGTTTTAAGCCAACTATACATTTTCTTAAAACAGAGGTATGAGTAGGTGATTCCACTTGCAAATGACTGACATTTTACCCATCCTTCATCAATTGGGCTTGATTTCCTCCTTCTCTTCACAAGCAATTTTGAAACTGTAAACCTTAACATAATTGGTTTTGCTGCTCAGTTGATGTTATATAGGTGGTGTTTATTTTTCCCTTGGCCGTCAAGACTTAGTTGATATTGAACAAAAATTTGCCTATGATTAAATCTATTAATGTCAATATCCATATTGAAGTGTGAGAAACACTTCCCATACAGTTAGTCTTGTCAGTATTCTCCTAATTACTGTAGAAACAGCATATTAGAATCTTACAAATTTTGTGAAAATACTGGCTTTTAAAGGCTTAATGCTTAATAAGTGACATTTTATGTGGACTTGGAGAAGGAAGATTACAATCTAATGTCAAAGATATGGAGAATATTGAGTCAGCAGATTCTTGCATATTTTACTTGCACAATGGGTAGGCAATATGTTTCAAAAAATTGCTTTCAGTTGGAACTGGTTGAAAATTTCTCAATCAAAAAATAAAGAGAAAATGCTATTTTGTAAAACCTGAAACATTTCAGTCAAAACATTTCTCAGTGACATACTGTCTATGAATCCAAGGCAAGGACTTAAGGGAACTCTGCCTTTGTGGTGTATTGATTTGCCTTGAAATTCTCTGAAGACATAGGAAACGTCAGTTTCTCTGAATAGGATCAAGCTCTGAATAGCTCTGAGTTTACTTCAGTTTTATTTTTATTAATAAGCTGCACAATATCAAAGAATAGTAAGAAAATTCCCTGTAAACTCAAACCTCTTGAGGATCAGTTGCTTTTACCTTCTCTGTTCTAGAGAAATGACCTAATACAATCCCATATAGAAATTAAGGGGAAGTGCTGTGTGAATAATTTTAATTCTGGCTTCTGATTTTTTTAGTAAGTGTTTTGAAGTAATTTCTACATAAAATAAAGGGAAATGAAGAACTGAACAAGGGACAGGGTCCTTCATGATACAACCAAAACACTTCAAGTGTAGAAATGCTTTAGCCAAATTTAATTCAAGAAGGGGGAACCATCTGGATATTAAAAGAACCTAAGCTGACATTTGGGTTCTTAGAAGGTAAATCCGTGTTCTCTGGAGATTATTTCACTTAACAAATAACAATGTATTGCAACACAAACAGTGTTTGATAACTAAATATGCTGAACCAGTCTAGGCTTCAAGGGAGGGCTTTACACAGAATTGGAATAATGTCTTTAGCTACTGTATCAGAATAATGCAACTGTTTTAAAGTTTGAGGTTTTGTTTTTGTACTTTCTGCTGCTGGAAGACCTGTAAGGATACCATAAGGTTCTTAGGTTTCTCCTCTTGCAAGTGTGTGAAACTAATGGAAAAGCTGCTTTTGCTAAGATTTATAAGGAATTAATTTGAATACTGTGGCTGTCTCACCTCCTTGATTACAGTGTCTGAGCTGTATTAGAGGAAGCTTAACCAAAGCCAAACAAGAGGAGGCAAGTGTTATTGATACAGGAATGCTATCAAATTATGAGGACTGAGCTGAGGTATCCACATTCTCACAAAGAGAAATTGGAAAGGGACCACAAGGCAATAAGCTTGGCTCACACACAAGTCTTCTGGTAGTAATCTTGATTATTTTTTCCCTTATAAGAGCAAGTTGCAATATTAGTGGGATTCATCATCTGCTGCTGCTGCTGCTGTTGATTCTTTTTCTGAATGCATATTTTAGGTCTTGGGGTAAATATTTCATTGTTTCTTATGATCTATTTTTATTATTGCTAGTGGTTTTGCTATAAAATAGGCTCTGGTTTAGAATCATAAAATAATCTGGTTTGGAAGGTACCTCCAAGGTCTTCCAATCCACACACCTGCTCAAACAGATCTAATGAGATCGAGTTGTGCAGGTATTTGTCTTGAAACCTCCAGGGATGAAGATCCCGCAGCCTGCTCCAGAGTTTGGCCACTCTCATGGTTAAAATAAATAAATAAAAATTTCTTAGATCTAATTGGAATTTTCTAGTTGGAATTTCCAACTTGTGTCCATTGCCTCTTGTCCTAGTGCTGTGCACCTCCAGGAAGAGGCTGGCTCTCTTTTCTCCGTACAATGCCACATAAGCAACCCCTTTCAGCCAGGCCCCTGTAAACACAGGCACTCTGAGTTTTTTACTTCCTGACTTTTATCCTGGCTCCAGCTGCTTTTCTTGATCCTCAGTTTCTGTTTGACTCCTATTACTGAACTGTTGCCCTGGTACATATGATGGTTACAGGTCTTGGGTGTTGCTGCTCTGGCCCCCTGCATGTGAGGCAAGCAAATACAATATTAAACAAACAAAAACCCCCTAAAGAGCCACACAACCCCCAAAACCCAAACAAACCCCCCCCAACCCCCCCCCCCAAACAAAACCAAAAAACCAACCCCGCCAAAACCAAAAAGAAACCAAAAACAAATGCAGAGTAAAATATAATGCTTACAGTAAACAAAAGACAAACTAGTAAGTACCTCCATCAATGTCTGAAGCATCAAAACACAATAATTTCATCTTAATCTGTAGATGTAATTGAGGTTTTGATTAATCTTGCTTCAGTAACAAGTAGTTTTCCAATTAAATACATGGTATGCTTACCATAAGTGTATTTGTCTTAAAAAAACTCAAAGATGCTCAGAGGGCTGGAGCACCTCTCCTATGAAGACAGGCTGAGAGACTTGGGGTTGTTCAGCCTGCAGAAGAGAAGGCTCTGAGGAGACCTTATGGCAGCCTTCCAGTACACTAAAGGGGCCTACAGGAAAGCTGGAGAGGGACTGTTTACAAGGGCGTGGAGTGATAGGACAAGGGGCAATGTCCTTAAGCTGAAGGAGGGGAGATTTAGATTAGATATGAGGGAGAAATTCTTTACTGTGAGGGTGGTGAGGCACTGGAACAGGTTGCCCAGAGAGGTTGTGGATGCCCCCGGATCCCTGGAAGTGTTCAAGACCAGGCTGGATGGGGCTTTGGGCAACGTGGTCTAGTGGAGGGTGTCCCTGCCTATGGCAGGGAGTTGGAACTAGATGATCTTTAAGGTCCCTTCCAACCCAAACTGTTCTATGATTTAGGAAAAACTTCTGAGGCACAATTAAATAGTCATCACACAATTCTGAAAATTATATATTACATAGAAAGAAAACACAATATTTTTTTATAATGCTGGAAAAAGCTGTTAAGAGAATTGAGAGAACAAGTTGTCCAATTCAGTCTACACCTGTAATCAACTCTAAGTAGATCTTTATCTCCAAGTGCTTAATAAGATGTGCTTATAGCCTTTAGCTATAAGCACCAGTAAAAAGAAAGGTATGGGATATCCTGTCAGTCAGCAGATAGTTTGAAATCCTGCATCTTTTCATTCTCTAGAGGATAAGCTTTAACTTTTCTTCTTTTATGTTGTATTTCAGTTTTCTGTAAGCAGAGTGGCATTGCAGATGTAAAAATGAACTGATGACAGGATGGTAGAGGTAAAAGATTCTTGAGTCCTTAATGATAGAGGCACTATTTTACCTTCTTACAATGGCAATGTTCTGAGAGGGCTAGCTCTGTCAGGAAATACTCAGGATTTGTGAGGTGCAAATTAGTACCTTGAGCACATGAAATAACAATGAGATTTTAAAATCTGTATCTTTATGAATTTTCTATGGGCTATTTTTGCTTTTCTGTAATGATTTGATTTCTTGTGGACTCGAGCTGAATCATGTTAAGACATAAACTAACCAAGAAAGCTGGTAATGGAAGTAAAGGATGATTAAGTATTGACATTTCATGCTGTGGTATCTTTCTCAGTTTCTTCAGAGTTACTATCTGTTATGATTTTGGCTGGGTAGAGTTCCAATGACTGGACTATTTGAAAGTGAAGGAGGTTGGCATCTGGACCAAGGACTCAAGAATGTAGCTTGTAAATAAGAATCCACTCCCTGAATTTCCTCAGTTAATTGCTGTTTTGCTTCCATGTCATTGTTCACTGCCTTTTGGATCACGGAAAGTTTTAGAAAGCTGTCCTTACACGGTTTGTTAGTAGCATAAGTGTACCTGGAAAACCTATTACTAACTCTTGACAATCTGCCTTTGCAAAACTATTGAAGCTTAAAAAAGAATTTTGCTTCAAGATGAAACAGTAACAACAAAAGCAAAGCGATAGACCTTTCTCCACAAAAGATAAACAAAGGAGAGTTTTTCAAGAATGCCAGTCATTTTGCTCCTAAATCTCTTTAGTACTGTGATTTGTGCTCCTGAATCCAAACTTCTGAAAATCTCCAACTTCTGTTACATCTTTCTATTCTATTACATCATTCAACATATTACCAACTGCAGAAGGAAATGAAAGGGAAAATCCTGTTGTGTGAAATGAGTGTCTATCTACTGAGGCAGATAAAGCCAAATCCACACTTACTTTTTATTGGGTAATATACCACCTGACTCCTAGCCCCAGTTGGAGACTGAGACCTTGTAACACATATTTAAATATCCTTTCCTTTCCATTTCTTTCTTATTTATTTATTTATTTATTTATTTTTAGCAGGAATTAACTCTCCGGACATTCTATCTATATAAACATTTGCTGCCAGTTCTGGTTGTAAAGGTCAGGGTTTTTTTTCCCCATGATTTGCTTGTTCAATTAGTTCTTGATTTATAAACATAGGGAAGAAAGTTGTTCTTTGCTGTAGCATCTATGCTGTGCCCTACCTATTCACTTAAACAGATGTTGTAGATGGCTGATAGCATAGCAGGGAGTGGAAAAGAAAGCTAGAATGATTCCCCCCCGCCCCAAGATGTTATGGGAATAGGGATATTTTATTTTTCCACAGCCATTCTATAACAGTAAAAAGAGAGTGAGAAATTAAGTCTCTTTCCTACCATCTTAGGCATTAGTATTGATGCCACTTTATGGTTAAAAACAAGTTCATGTTTAAACAAAAGGCAATTATTATCACTCTCTGATGTTTCTTCATTGCTGTATTGCTAGTTACACAGGGCAAGTTTGGCATGTTGTTTGCAATCTGCTGTTGATTATCGTTGCACTGACAGTAATGCAGTGAAAGCTACTATATAAGAAAAATAAAAATGTTTTTGAGTTTGAAAAATATCTCATAATCTCTGAATACTTTGTGAAGATAATTTCCTTCTACTCTGAAATTAGTTGTCTCAACACAGTTCTTAATTCTGCATCTTAAAAGAGAGACTCCATTATTCACTTCTAGTTGACCTATGTTGTACACTTTGTGTACTCAATACCACAAAGTTTCTTTTCAGCAGCCCCTCTCGTTGTTAGGAAACCAGCTTGTAGCAAAACTAAGCTGTGAAATAATGGCAAACTTAGAAATTGGAAAGAATGAAGTTGACCGTAGCAATATGGTTATTCTTTTGGGCTATACAGATTCTTCTTCAATCAGACACTAATCAGGAGTAATGAGCTCCACATTCTCCCATCTCAAAGGACCTCATCCTACTATGTCTTAGAAGAACCATTTTATCACCCCTCTCTTATTTTAGTTTGCTTGTCCATTACTACTTCATTTGCTCTTTAAAAGAACATTTCACAGAAGCAAGTAGTTTTGTTTGATAGTTGGAAAATACCCCATGTTTTTTTATACTGGAGCTCAATAAAAATACCGTCCCACCCATTCACACCGTACTTTAGGAATAAAACATCAGGTTCCAAACCAACTCTGGAAAGTACATGATGGGAAGCAACGTATAGACTTCATTTTCTGGTATGTTATTCTCTGGACCTTCATATTTGACCTCTCTCAAAGGTTTGACTGATTCATTTCTATTACCTTTGTGTTTCTGAATCTTTATGACCCACACAGTGTTCAAGAAATAGCAATGTATTTCTAATGATGAATTATCAATTATTTGATTGCAAATGTCAAAAGTGTATTCACCATTCAAACATGTTTAATCACTGAAGGTGCTTGAGTTTTGAAGTTAATAATGTAATATTAGTTAGGTACCTCAAAAGCTTCTTTTTCATTGCTCTTTCTGGTGCGTACAGTGGCCCAAACTACTTGCAATTCATCAATGGTGTCTGAAAAAAGGTTTTATCAGAATTCTGCCAGAACTTCCTAATTAGGTGTAATTAAAATGTTCCACAGTGATAGCTAAGTTAAAAATGTTCTTTTGTAAGCAACAAAAGTAATGAAGCTTAGTTTTCTGGAGATTTGTCTTATGTTCCTGTGGAAGCAACTTCACTTTTTCATAAATCCCTCCATTAAATTCCTATGTTGTCCACACCATTGCCTTCACACTCCCTCAGAACATTCTCCAGGACATGCCCTGAATCTTGTATGATACTCCGTGCTCCTTCTCATGTCCCACATTGCTCTCTGGGCAGGAGGCAGCTGTACTTGGCTAGGGTTATGCATGTGCTTACAGGCCAGCAAGCAAAACAAATTGAACAGTTGATCGTACACTGCACATTTCTTCCCTTTATCCATCTGGAGATTTTCATAAAACTCAAAAAAACCCCAAACCAAACCGAAACGCTCCCACCCCCCCAACAAACAAACTCCCCAAAACAAACACCAAAACCCCAAACCTCAAACCCACCAAAATTCTTTCTGCCTTTGAGATCTCTTTCAAAGTTTGCAATTTGGCCAGTAAACTAAGAATGTGTGAGCATGTGACAGATGAACAGATGATGTGATTGTGTAAGTCTGCTTGCATTAAGAAAACAGAGCTCAAAAGTTCTAGTAGAGACTTGCTTGTAGCTGACATGTTGTCTGGATCCTCTCTGACACAGTCTACTGTGGTTTAACAGACTATGCAGCTTTCATCCCTCCGGCTGTGAGGCAGCCTGTCAGGAATTCTTTTATGGAGAAGAAGGAAAAGTATTGAATTTTTATTTTAAATGGGAGCAAAACAATTTTCAAAATTCTCTTTGAAACCTGTCTGCTCTTCTGTATGTTTCCTGGAATTTTGCTCTCTGTAAATATTTGTACATTGTTCACAGAAAACGAAGAGATAGGGTGCAAATGTAAGACTGCTACAGTGTATAATTTTAAGAAAACAGTCATTAAGAAAAATATGACTGTGTTGAGTTCAAGGTTTACTAAGTGTGTTGGGTTTGCGTGGCAAGGTTTTGGTAGCAGAGGGGCTACAGGGTTGGCTTCTGTGAGAAGCTGCTAGAAGCTTCCCCTGTGTCTGATAGAGCCAATGCCAGCCGGCGCCAAGACGGACCTGCCGCTGGCCAAGGCCAAGCCAATCAGTGCCTCTGTGATAACATATTTAAGAAGAAAAAAAATCAGAGTTTTTGCAGCCAGAGAGAGGAGTGAGAAGATGTAAGAAACTCTGCAGACACCAAGGTCAGTGCAGATGGAGGGGGAGGAGGAGCTCCAGGCGCCGGAGCAGAGATCCCCCTGCAGCCTGTGGTGAAGGCCATGGTGAAGCAGGCTGTCCCCCTGCAGCCCATGGAGGAAGGATGAGGGGGTGTAGAGATTCCACCTGCAGCCCATGGAGGACCCCACGCCTGAGCAGGTGGAGGCACCTGAAGGAGGCTGTGGCCCGTGGGAAGTCCATGGTGGAGCAAGTTCCTGGCAGGACCTGTGGACCCGTGGAGAGAGGAGCCCACACCAGAGCAGGTTTGCTGGTAGGACTTGTGACCCCGTGGGGGAACCCCACGCTGGAGCAGTTTGCTCCCAAAGGTCTGTACCCCATGGGAGAGACCCATGCTGGAGGACTGTAGCCCGTGGGAAGGACTCACATTGGAGAAGTTTGTGAAGGACTGTCTCCCATGAGAGGGACTCCATGCTGGAGCAGGGGAACAATGAGAGGAGTCCTCCCCCTGAGGATGAAGAAGCGGCAGAAACAACGTGTGATGAACTGACTGTAACCCCCATTCCCCGTCCCCCTGTGCCGCTGAGGGGCGGAGGTTGAAGCCGGGAGTGAAGTTAAGCCAGGGAAGATGGGAGGGGTGGGGGGAGGTGTTTTAAGATTTAGTTTTATTTCTCATTCCTCTACTCTGTTTTGTTTAGTAATGAATTAGATGAATTCCCTCTCTAAGTTTGGTCTGTTTTGCTCGTGATGATAATTAGTGAGTGATCTCTCCCTGTCCTTATCTTGACCCATAGGCTTTTCATTATACCTTTTCTCCCCTGTCTAGTGAAGGAGGGGAGTGATAGAGCGGCTCTGGTGGGCACCTGACCCCCAGCCAGCGTCAACCCACCACACTAAGGTATTCAAAATAGTTTGTATGAAATCTCAAAACAACAACAACAAAATAATCATTTGAGGGAGCCAAGAACTTCTAGTAAAAAATTTTTTTCAAGGAAATTCATAATATGAAAATTTCATATTTTTAAGAGAAAGATATATATGTAACAGAATTTCTGTTTTGAAAATCATAAATTTAACAGGTTTTTTTCTAAATTTTTGTTGTTACCTTTTCTGGATTGCATCAAACTCAAGCAACATTCTTTTTTTGTAAATTGTCTTGGAACAGCATCTGTGAGCTTTCATTTAACTACAGGATCGGGTACCACCTTTATGGCTCATCTCTTCTAGGCCTTCTCATTGTTGATATACCTATTTCATCTTTTATGGTGTGATGAAGAAAAATTGCAATATAATGCATCATCATTACTCCTTGCACTCTAACCCAAATTACCATCCATTTTCACATTTATATCTCTGAAAATTCATAGTATCTAAAAGAAGATGAGAACAATCATTCACACTTATCCTGCTGTTTGTAATTGAAGAGGGTTGTCAATTTTTTTATTATTTATTATTCTACGTATAAGCAATGTTATCTAACCTGAAAGTACTTCATACGGGTCATCCTTACTCACCTTATCTCACCCTGCAGTAGTTATCTCTGGGAAAAAAAAAAAAATCTAGCTCTGATGTCTATGAATTACATCTTAGATAATTTGTGATATGTATAGAGCCACTCTGCTATTTCTCCTGTTGAAAATATCGTATCTCAGCATCTTAATTTAAGGTAGGTTGCAAAGAGAGAGCAAAGAAATCTTCCACACAGCTAAAAAGGTTTTTATCTCCCCATAGCTTTATTTTTATTAGTTTTTTTATCTCTTCTCCTTATGTTTCCATATATCAGCAACAGTATTGAATAATAATGATAAATAATGTAGAGTCAGCCAGCACTCTGCGTTAGGAATGTAGGCACTAAACTCCTGAACAGTATTCTCTGTGTGTGTTGTGTGTGCGCATGCAGGAGGCCAAGGTGCTTTTTCCTCATTATTTACTGGCGTGTTCTTCTTCCTTGTGGCTATAAAAGTTAAGTCAATTGTTTCTGATCCTTGGTAGCTGGTTGTTGGTCATCTCTGCTGGTTGGGGAAAAAAAAAAAAAAGTACATTAAAATTCTATGATACTGGATTTTCTATGTTAACTTATATTTATAGCTCTAATCTGATAGTAATTCATGAGTATCATGTTAATAGAAGTAGAGATAATTTAAAGGTGGTCTATTTACACAACTGAAATCACCCTGTTAACTTCATAAAACAAAAGATTTTTTGTTTTATTTTCCACTATATATTTTCCAGTATTAAAAAAGTCTTTGTGGATTGTACCTGTGAATAACTAATGGATTATTCCCCACCAATAGGTTTAGTTTTTCTTTTGAGAAAACTGTAATTTCAGCACATGAGGGAAAGCAAGAAAATTTCAAGCCTTTCCCCGTGTTAACACTGGCATCTTCTATGTTTTTGGATAAGGAATTGTCTCTGCTTCATTCACTGACCAGATCATGAAATTGGGCTCAGTTGAGCAGATGATGATAAAGATTGCGACTAACCCTTGCAAATAAGAACAGATTTTAGCCTGGTGTTTGCAGAGCACTTAAATGCATGCAATGAGCTGCATGTGTGTTACTTCGATTATTTCTGAGTTATAGAGGCTATGTGTGGCCACTACAATTGCTCCTGCTAGTGAGATTTGGATAATGCTTTCCATTAAGCCAGAACTGTGGGAAGTATTTAAAAAATAGTTGAACAAATGTGGGTAACATTTTTATTTCCATATTGAACTTCTGATTGTATTGATTGGGCTGTGATTCAGTAACATAGTTTCTTGGGGCATGATTGCATTTCATTGTATCTTAACCCCTCCTGAGTTTTTTGGTGTATGTAGCGATGGATTTCTCAGATTGCAGAGATGAAAAAAACCCACTAAATAGTTGTGCCATGTAAAGGGTGTGTGAATTCAACATCAGGCTGCAATGAAATGCCAGAATACTTTGGGAGTAGCGCATCCCTAAACAGTAAGAAAACCTTCCAAAATATAAATAGTAATGATTATAGAAAAGCTTGGTGCCAAGTATTCTTTAGAAAACAACCATGAGTTTCTGTCTGGCTTAGAAAACACATTTCATGAGCTACAGTTATGAAATAAAAAAGGAAATCTGTATCAATGTGAATTCACAGCTTGTGATAAAAAAAATTGAACTAAATATTTCTGCCTTTTTCAGGAATATTCTCTGAAGTTAATGGGTTAATTTTTAGCCTTAATTGCAGCAGCAAACTGGACCCAGCATTTTCAAACTCAGGCTGTAGTGATATTACAGATAAAATATAAGAAATTACAAAACAGGTCTGGACATTTAGTGAAGGATCTTTGCATGAAGCATGAGGGTATTTAAGAAAGGGCAAGGAGAAGGTGGCAAAGGGCTGTAGCCATTTGAAATAAGAATCTTATGATCAAAAGAGTTCATTGTTCCTTCATCTGCTCACTCCTTTGGCTAGAAATTCAGGAGTTTAAAATTCCATATGCTCACTTTTGGTGACGCTTGCCTTTGATGCTTAAATTAGGGATGAGTGGTATACGTGAATCTGGCTTTAATTTGGATCAGGAGTCATGCTTTTGAGGAGAATATCCTAATTATCCCTGATGCTTTTGTTTCAGAATATGCTAGCTGGTTTGTTCTCAGAAAAAAATAAATTAAAGGAAGTGCTCGAAGAGCTCACCTGATGTGCACCAACCAATAATGAACATTCAGGCCATAGACTCAGATTATAAATATTTCAAAGTAAAATCCCTAAAACACACATAGTCTGGATACTGCATTCTTAGCACCAATGCCGTACCTCTGCAGGCCTTCTACAGCGATCTGCTCTGATGTACACTAACTGATGTTGGAGACCTGGCAATGAATTTTAAATTTGTGAGTGTGCCAGTGTGTGCGGGTGTGACATGAGGGAAATGGATTTTTTTTAATCTCTAAATAGAATATTTCCTTGCAGAGATTTTCAGTCTTTTCCAGACATGAAAAATGTATGCATCCTCACAAATGAAAAGACTGTGGTTTTATGAAAGTGATTGAAAAAGAGAAACAACTTCATTTCTTGCCTTTTGATCAGTTAATGTTTGCCTAAACTATGCAGCATGGCTCCTCTGTATTTTTTTGATTATGGAAGCTTTTATATTTCTGTGGAGTTGCACTCAATTATCTCTTTCTTCCAGGAATAAATGCAAAGGGTCAAGGTGTTTGAGAATTTCTCTCATTTCTTGCCCCATTTAAGCTGCCTAAAAATGTCACCTTTTTAAAAAAAATCTCGGAGCTTCTAATGTCATCTATTACTGACCTTAGTAACAAATGAGAGCCTTACGGTCATGTCTTAATAAGGTTGGAACTGAGCTACAGGCAATTCTCAGAGTTCACACTTGCTAAAGTGCAAAATGTTTTGAGATAGTTTTTAAGCATATCCATACTTAAACTTACCATGTCTTAGTAATAAGAATGAAAAAGTTCAAGTTAAAGTTTTGTTACAAGATTTTCTCATGAGATTTGACAATACAGGTTTACCACCATCACTCATAGAAATATTTCAACTTAATGAAGGATGTATCATAAACAAAAGGAAAGGCTGCCTTTTTTCCTAAATCTCAAAAAGACTCAAAGTCAGAATTGACTGGGGTTTTTTAGCAAGAATTTTTGTAGGATGGGATATGCCATTCAAACTAAAGGGAACAGTATGTTTGTTGCATACTTGAGTTCATGTGGGTTATATATCTATATATTTTTTTGTGTTTGGGTGTTTTGTGAAGGGATTTGGTGAGGCAATGGAAATTCTGTTTTCTAGATTAACATTGAATATGGGAGATGTCAGACATGACTGTTTTGATTTTAATGTTGCTTTGTTGCGGTTTTGGTTATTTTAGAATTGAAATGAAGTGTGTTCAAATCTTTTCTGAAAGACTCTGAAAACCCATGTTGACATAGTGGGATCATCTGCCTGATATTCTGCACAACCTGAGGAAACCATGGTCTAATTTTTTAAACCCCAAAGTTAGCATTGTCCCCCCCAGTCCTTCCCACAAGCTTAGCTAAGCCAAGTACAGAAACAAGAGAGATGTTTGGAGAGTTCCTAAAACCAAAGAAAAATTCACATGAATGAATACCAGAGTTGTCACAAAGTGAGACCCTATGACAGCCTTTAAGTAATAAGACTTGTGATGATGAACTGATTTTTAGAGGTTTCAGTATAAAATCACCAATATTATCATAGGTGCTTCCAAAAATAGGAATTGTTTGCAGTTATAACAAAATTTTGTTGTTCTGAATGTTTATCTTCCATAAGCATTTGCTTATTATGTTTCCTCTAAGGATTTCTTTTACAGTGTGCCTTTGTGGACTATATTTTATGGTGTGTACAGGTATTACAAAAGGTTTTCCCTCTCTGGTAAACAATAATGTTTTCCAAACTCAAAAAAAAATGATAGTCAAATATTTCCCAAATTTCTCAGAAAGAGTGAGAGTAGAATAAATTTATAAACAAGTCTATTAAAAAGCAATTTTTACCAAAAAGAAGCAACTCTTTCTTTGCTACTTCCTCACAAATCCCTTCCAGACTAAACCTTTTTAGTAAAATGCCAGTCATAGTTTCTTAAAATTGCTGAGTGATTACTAAGTGAACTAATTACATTAAATAGATTAAGAAATGAATTATAATACATTGTTTTAATTATGACTTTTTATTAGAGCTGTAGCCTTGAACTTTGTTGGCCTATCTAACAGTACTGAGAAAGCCATGTGCTATAGATGAATGTCTCATACCTTCTCTTCTTGTCAGGCTTAGCTGTTGTTTTTTAATTTCTCACATCCTTAAGTAGTGTGAGAGGTTCTTTCAGAACCCATTGTTGGCATGTTCTAAGTTGGTGGCCACTGTGCAGTGCATTGGGATATCATTCCATGATAGTAGTATTATTGACATTTTACAGACTGGAAGAAGCCAGCAGGTCGCATGCAGGGTGAGCTCTCTAGAGATTTATGTTGCACTCATAATGGTCATTTCCAAGTGCCCATGAAGCAATTGCCCATGTGAACAAATTTAAGCAAGCTGCTGCAAAAAATATTAGCCCACCAATATTCACTTATATACAGATAGGTTGTGCCTGTTATTTTTTACACATCCCGTCAACAGACAATATTTAACAGAACAAGAATTTGAAGATGGAAAGCAGCCATATTCCAATAACCAGATTATGGAGCTTTTTACCGCTACCAACAAAGTAATCGCTTGGTCATCATTTCTAGTGATGCTTTATAGGCATCAATAAATTCTCTTGTTCATCTGTAAGAAAATCTCCTCTCTATTCCTTAATAATTTTTTTACATTACCATAACTCCACACTAATTTAATGAATGATTTCAGGGGGATATCAATATTAATATTGCAAACCAGACATAAATGAATCACCCAGGTAATTGTTTGTGAACTAAAATTTTTTATGAAGGTCATAACAAAACCAATCACCCTCTTATTTTTATTTCTTATTCTCTTCAGCATCAAAGCTGGTCTGGCAATGAAAAATTAAATGTGTAGGGAAACGAAAGTACTTTATAGATCTTTTAACAACCTGGCACCTGTCTGATAAATCCGTCATATCTATTCCACTCTCTACTGAAAACAAACACAAGGCAGGCTAGCTGAAACACTTGTGAAACACTCGTGAACTGTAAATAAAATGCTGCATGTTGGTAACAGGGATATTCTTGAGGCATTTGAAAACTATAGTAATGACTGGAAAAGTTAAGTGGTCACATTTACCTTGAAGATTGCAGCAAACAGTCCCAGGGAGCAAAAAGTACCATTCAAGTCCCTTACCTGTATGATATAGTGGTACCATAATTGGAAATACCCAACTCCAGAGCTTTCTCTGTTTCAGGGTACCATAGATCACTATCACGAGCAATAGCAGGGCTGCATTCAGGCACTGACTGTCTGGGCAGCTCTGGGATATGTCTATATTATGTGACCCAAAGATTCTGCAGGACAGCAGTGCCTTCAGACTATGTGTGGTAAACCCCTGTAGGAATATACAGTTTTGCAGGAACTGCAATCTTTCAGATTGCAGACTCTAGTATTTAGGCTGCCTGCTGAGCTACTAAAGCACAGACCAGTTGCCCATAGCTGAGATGACCCACTGTTTTCTGAGGAGACATGATTTTTGTGAAATGTTGACATGTCTCTGCACTTTTCAAAAGGAACTGTCACATGCCTATTCTATGTGTTCGTATAATCGCAGGTACATTTGACAGGATGTGCTCCCTAACTTTAACAGGGTAAAATAAATAGACTTTTGCATTGTTGTTAAATAGCTTAAACAGTCGTTAAAACCATAAGTCCTGCCAGATTCCAGGCACTTTTCATATCCTAAAAATACAGTCCAGTAAAAAGGATACTACTACAGTGTTTTCACAGAGAAAAATCTCCAGAGGGCAGAAACTTAAACTCCAAGGAAGCAAGCAAAGAAGATAGTTTAACCATCCTCTTTTGGTCCTTCTTTCTTAATAGCTTTTGTCCTCTTGCCTTCTGTTGCAAATACTGAAATCCTTCCTTTCTAGTATTTATCGCTTTTGTCACTAGAAGAATAATTGTGAACCCAGCACTGAGACAAGCAAATAAATCCTTGAAAGGAGTTGGAAGTCAAGTTGCAGCTGTTTTTTCTCTATTTCTTAACGTGAGTCTGTGGCTGCTTGCTGTAATATTAGCCAAATATTTGTCACTACTAGGTCCTTGTATTCCATTGCTAAGACCTGAGCACTGTAATTGTAAGCATCCAACTTACTGTTGGCTAATTTTCATGCTATTTTCTTGTAAGGTATTTCATACTATTGTTTTTAGCTGCAAGTACCTTATGGGTAGTTGTGTAAAATAACAGACCAATCCAAAACCAAACTTGAACAAAGGCTTTGCATCACTACGTTATTCAGTGTGGCCAGATGTACTGAATACTAAAAGAAAATGATCAGTCATCTGGATGTGCAGAAGAGAACAAGTAGTGAATTAATTTACTGTGCTTCTCAGCTCACATCAGTTTGCCATAGCTGAGCAAAATCCTCAAGCATTTGCATAAAAGTGCCAAACTTCAGAAAGGTGTACAAAGGATGAGTAATCTGTCACACATCTATAAAAGAGACAGTATTCAATGCCTCTCAATGGGAGTCTGATAAACGACTTTAGAATTGCTTCCACTGTAGTGTAAATCAGATTACCTACCTGTTATCTGAAAAACGCTGTGAGGGTACAGTCTGCCAAGGACACTAAACGTATGTGCTACTTGTGTATCATTTAAGGAAGAACCTTCAGTCATTCATGGCCTAGAAATCTGCACTAGTAAAAAGTTTTCAGCAAGGAAACCTCAAAAGCTAAAGAATGTTATTGTAACTGCTGTACACAAGGGAAAGAACTCGGCAGGGTTTTTCACTCTAGTACTCCTGAACTGCTTAGCTATTCAGATACTGTCCTGCTCCCAGCTTTTGCCTGTGATCATTTGTCTGCTTGCTCACTGAGTATTTACTATGTATTCCTCTTTCCCAATGCTATCCATTCAACAGTGCTGACAAGAAAAATGCTCCACCACAGTGGACATCAGTGCCTTAGGAAATATCCTTTCAATTAACCCGTGTCATGTGGGTTGTGTTTATTCTAGGGATAGGTAATTTACTATTGAAGAAAGGCTTTTAAACTATAATTCACAGTAAGAAATGAATGGCCATGATGTTCTGCCTTCAAGCCAGTATCATATAAATAAAACCGGGAATGTCTGTACTAAAAAAGTAGGCTGGGCTACTGGGGAAGACTTTTTTTTTTCTTTCCTTCTGCACTGGTTTGTTGATGACTTTGAGCAATTACATAAGCAAAGAAAGGAGAACTTAGCATGTAGTATGACTTTCCTCAAATACTGTATCCAGTAAGCACTCGACCTGTTTTTCTGGAATATGTCTGGCTCTGGGGATGAAAGCACTCCAATTTACGGTGCTTACCAAGAAGGATACTCCCTGAGGCCGCAATGCCTTCTGGAACTTAGGAAACGTGGGTGGAGGTCAGCTGCTTATAGCCAAGAGTCTTCTGGAGCCAGCGTGGAAATGACAATAAGGTGAAGAAAGAAGAGCATTAAATGAATGATAGATTGCATATGAAGGATGGCAATAAATAAGGAGCAGTCCCAGGAAAAGCTAGATATCAGGGTCCTGATGACCACTGTAACAGATTCATTCCTTGGTCTTTATAAATCTCTGGGACTGTCTGTTTATGGAGTAGGGAAAGTTAGAATTAGTTTCATAAGTTTTGCAAACTGTTTTAATGATTGTGTAGTTTTGAGGGTCTGTAAATTCTAGTGAAGCTTTCTGAGTTTCTAACAAGAAACATCAGAGGACTCAGTTTCTTTTGCTGTAAAGAATATGTGCTCAATATCCCATAAAATAGTGTGCATTGTTATTGCATAAAATTTGTCTTAGTAATGATAACCCTGACATTTTTTTTCTTAGTTCTATAAAAAAAAAAAAAAGGGGTAATAAACTAATTTAAATAGAGCAAACCTGCCAGAAATGCTTCCTGTCTATAATTCCTGTAATAACTATAATAAATGTTTGGTGCTAGCCCTGGATTAGAGCAGGCACACTAGGTAACCTATGGTGCACCCTCTCACAAAAATTCTGGATAGAGATTTATTCCATACAGTTTAAAGCAGAAAATCCTTAGCTTTATTAAGCACGGTTCTCCTTTCTTTATGA
Organism: Grus americana; assembly: GCF_028858705.1. NCBI lineage: Eukaryota > Metazoa > Chordata > Aves > Gruiformes > Gruidae > Grus > Grus americana. The sequence goes on along the minus strand of NC_072860.1, from coordinate 7,235,416 downwards.
TGCTTTTCCCAACTTGTAGTTGTTTTGCACCTCTTTCACTGTAGGACTTTTTTAGATAATCCAGCAGGTTTTTTAATATGAAGACTGTTTTACAAGGCATGTCGAAATATCTAGATATTCCTTCTTCACTCTGCCTCATACAGTCCTTTGTGGTCTTATCCTGTCTCTCTAGCTTTTCCGGTCAGCATTTTTTGCCTACATCTTACCCTAGCTCTTGAAACGTCATATCTTTACAACAATTTCCTTTCTTTCTATGTTTCTGATATAAAAAAAACTACAGTTGAATTGAAAACTGTTGTCTATGAGATTAGTTTAACTTCAGATTTTACAGGCTGTAGAAACTATTTGAACAGCATGGACTGTGCATTTAGAAATTAGTTTCTTCTTGTCTCTTGCCACACAGATGATAGTGCTGCTTTCACTGATTTGCATGTGAAAACATACAAAGAAATACTCAGGATTTTTTTTTTTCCTAATATAAGCAAACTTGCAAAGATGAAATGCTTGCTCTCAGCTTTCTACAGCATGTCGAGTCAGCAATAGGTAGTGCACGTCTTCTACTGTGAGTTACCATAACCACAAAAAAAAAAAAAAAAAGTAGATGAGAGTCATGCTATTACTTTAGGTAAAAGATCAGATAATTGTGATACAAAACCTTTATACTGCTATATCTTTATGGAGAAAATATTACTTTTTGAATGACATTTGACAGTGATTTTTCTTATCTGATCATAGAAATTAGTGTCTTAATATTACTTTGTCTTTAATTGCAACATGTAACATTTCAGTATTTGGAATTCCAAGTTTTCTAATATTTTAAAAGGAACGTAGCACCAATGTTCTTTCCAAAGACTCCATAGTAAGGTTGTTGATTACGTATCTATAACTCCAGCCATAGCTTAGAATTGTGTGAGATTTTCTAATATGAAACACGTCTTTAAAGTCTTTTCTTAATATCCTTCTCCCATGCACACATTCTTATACAGAAACTTTTTTAAGAAAATGAGCATAAAGTTTGCCCAGGATATAATATCTATCTAATAGAGTTGGAATTAATAGAAAAATATGAATTTTGTGCCTGATTGACCACTTTTTTTTTTTTAATTTCTGGAATGAGAGGGGAAAGTAAAAATCATGATGTAAATTCAGAATATGTTCTTTGTATTTCACTGTGTATGTGTGTCATGTTCTTAATTACAACAAATAATTCTCAAAGTATGGTCTGTTTCTGAGAAGATTCATTCAGGTTTCTCAGTAATATTTTTTTTTTTTTTTACTGTGAAGCGTTATTATCATTTTTGCTCAACCCAGCCACAAAGACATTTTGATTTCTGAAGGCTACATTGTATATCGGAGGCATAGTTAAAAGTTGCACATTCAGAGCGGTTGGCTGAGTATGGCAATGTATTCTGATCAATTCAGCATCTTGGCAGGTTTTCTGGCAGTAAGTAGAGAAAGTCTTTAATATTATTTTGTGGATTGTGGATTAATAATTTAGAAAAGTACAGTGTGCTTGTTTTATGACCATGAATGTGCTGCATTTGATCTTTGAATTTCCAGAGCGCCAATCACCATAATATTATGCAGGTAGTGTACAAAAATAAGTGCAGCCTGTTCAGGATGTTGGGGGGGGAGGGAAGATGATGAGATTCATACCTACTAATATAAAGACCAAAAGCATTAATTCTGAAAAAGCAATATTTACTCTACTCTTGCTCTAAAACAGCCATATAATGTCCAGAACCTAAAGTTATGAGATTATTTATATATTTAATAAAAAGATATTCTCAGTTCCAGGTTCCTTAGAGTCCACAAAAATCTGTTTCATTTACAGGACTAAAATGGTTTAAAAGCAATAAAAATATCACAATAAATACAATAAATATATATTTTAGATATTTAATAACAAATTCCACCAAATATGGTGAGAGCTATGGTAGAATAGTAGGACCTAGCACCACTATATTATCCTTATGCTCCTAAAAGTTTACTCAAAATGCAGAATTACTAGAAAGAGTTACTTGCTGACAACTTTGTCCATATCATTTGCCCTGCACAGTATGGAAAATAAATGTGCTTTTATCTTTTGTGTATGGATTTTATGGCCCTTAAAGAAAGAAAAAATTAACACAGGAGGTTTTTTTGGTTATCAAAATAACGTGACTTTACAGGGGAGAATTTCAGAGTGAACATTTCTGCCAAATAAGTGACATTTTTCAACAGTCATTATATAGGATACACATTTTGTGATCTGCTTCATTTTTAGTCTGGGAAAACCAGCATAGGTGAAAAAGAAAGACTGTGACATCCTTTGTTTCGCAAATTTATCTCTATCTGATAATACTTCTGCCCTGATTCCTGGCAGTGATGCATAGCCATTTAATTCACTTCAACTCTTCTTAGACAGCAGTCCAGTGTCTCTCTGACTGAAGAAACAAGGAAAGAGAACCCATCTTCCTAAAGGTTTCTTTAAAACATGCTATTTATAGGTTCTGTGCTTGTTAGCTGCAAAGCTTTTTGAATGCACAGATGGAAGACCTTTCTACCCTAATGCATTCAGATAGACAAACACACTGACTATAAGGAGTGCTGTAAAGAGGAGAAAAAAGAAATGCATTGGGGGAGGAGAAGGTTAAGGGAGGGAGAATACTGAAGAAAAAAAAATCCTGAGAGTGGAAACTTGATTAGCGTAGGAGTTTCTTCCTGTTCTGTGACCTCTGAACCTCATATGGGTATTTTCTTCTTATGGAAAAAACTATTACAGTGAGTTGTCCAGCACAGCAGGGTACCATCCCAGCAGCCAGCTGTTTATGAACTCTCTCCTCTGAGCATGCAGGCATTCTTCTTTCTTTTAATTTTGTTATTTCACACATCATTTAGTGCTTACTGTGTAAGCAGTACAGAATTAGTGTAATACTGATGACAGTGATAAACTACCCTGAGTTCTCAACAGAATCTGATTCAAAATTGTTATCTCTTCCACTTAAGAAAAGAAACCGAAACAAAACACTATTTTTGTGGTATATACTCTTTTGAAGAAATTAGTCAAATTCAACAAAACTTGTCTTGAACTGTAATGTATATCAGTAGCTCTTTGAATCCAACAGTGGCAGGAGCTTTATTTTTTTAATTCCAAACTGGCATTTTTCTCTAGCCATGGATTACTTCATGGTACTGTACTTTTAGTTGGTAGAGCTATACCTTTTACAAGAAGAATGAAACCATAAGCCTCTTTGTGTTTTCCTATTTGCAAGAATGATAAATATAAAATCTTTTTTATACCTTTTGTATACCAAGACAAATCACCATGGGTTACCTTCACTTGAATTTGCCCTGAAAGATAGACACAAAGTTCCTCAGTCTTGCTTTTAAAGAACGTTAGATACACAAAGTATGCATATACAATAGGAATTTTAACTTCTGGAACAGTTAAATCCTTTTGCTTAGGTGGTTAAGAATTGCTATACTACTTCAGTTAACAAAGGGAAAAGACTTTCCATTTATTTTCTGATTTTAATTGTGAATTTTTTCTTTGTTTTGCATTTTTTTCAGATGTTGACAATTTCAGATCCCAGTTATGTCACTGAGCTTGCATACTTTGTGTGGCAGAACAAGCACATTCTAAGTATTTTACTGGGTATACAAAGTTCTCCATTAGGAATCAGAAACTCCCTGTGCCTATGTACTGACAAACCTAAGCCAGAATGGTCTCTTCTCTCCTCTTTCCCACAATTATTCAGTGAAAGATTGGATTTGCCTAATAGCCATTTTTCATATCGCCTCAGTGAACTAATACTACCTGTTTGTATACCTCCTACTTAAGTTGCAATAAATGAAGCTTAGTTCTAAGGAGTTATTGTAGGAAACAGGATCTCCTTATTTAAAAGGGCTCCATAAATATGACTAATCTGCCATATAACTATGCCTCCTTGTTCCTAGGGGTTCCTAGTCTCTCTCGTGTGAGGAATTTTTTAGTTTGTTTTCTTGTCTTGTCTTCCACTCTCCATTCCCCCCAGCATAACTGCAAAACAGAATTTTACCATCTGGTCCAGCGCAGCAAATCTATCTGTAACACAGCATGCTGCCACTTGCAGGAACTTTGCTTGAGCCAAATTTAGTGGTGTCATAAATGGTGTAAATTACATGCCAGTAAATCAGTGCGAGTCAGCATGAAGGCAATTTAGATACTAGAAAGTGTAGGTTATAATAGGAAAGAATCCAATTTAGGTATGTTATATAGTGGAATGTCATGTAACTGATCACTTTCATAAGTTATGCATTTAGACTCTAAAACCACTCTTTGGAAGGCTGCATCTAATGGCATTCAACATAGCACAAGATTTTCCATACAAAACTTCCCAAAGCTCCAAAAGTAGCAAAAAAGATGACTTTTTTAAATGATGACCACAATGACAATCACAAAACAAGGGAACTCAAAAGGAGCTGAATGCATGGAGCATGAGCTATGTGAAAGCCTAGAGAAGCATCATTACATATGTTATTTTTAAAACTCAGCAGATGGTTTGACATAACTAATTTGCTGATGAATTCTGCTTTTCATTTCCATTTGAGAACTGTCTCTGGATACTGCTTTATGTTCTTATTTCTCCTAATTAAGCCCATTGCTTTTGTGTATACATTTAAATTAAAAAGTTACTTAAAAAAGGTGGGGGAGGAGTTGAAGTGGGCAAATTAAGCACACAGCATGTTAGGACTCAGAGATTTTGGATTCTGCAAAAGGTGGATATATTTCACCCAGCTTTAGGCATCTATTCCTTCTGCAGACCCTGATGGGAAATACCTGCCTCCTGAGGGTGATTTATCCTTCCTTACTGCACCTGCCTGAAGCAGGCACTTCCTGTGACTGAACCCAGCTTTCTCTCTCCATTCACTTGAAAAGAAGCTCCAATTGCTGCGCTTGACTTTTTCGTGGTGCCTTTCGCACTTCCAGCCTGCAAAAGCCTATTCTAATCAAGTGTATGTCATCTATGACAATCCGGTTTATGGCTAATCTATTCCAGGCTTTAAGTACTGGCAGATAACCACGCATTAGGAAATTATTAGGCTTGGGTTTACTTCACTGAGCAAGAGATCAGAAGGATGATAGAGGCTGTATCTACATTAGCATGAGTGTGGTATAATAAGAGCAGATCTGTGGAGTGAGGCTGCTGATACAGAGGATCCAGTGATCACAGCATGTGCCTTTTGTAAGCATTTCTCTGACTGCTATCGTGAAACGTAAGCATTTCTCTGACTGCTGTCGTGAAACTTAAGCGTAGTTGTTGAGGGCGGTGCAGGTGATAAGACTAGCCTGACAAGAGGAAGTGATGCTGTGATTTGGTTATACTTAAGATTAAGCAAGAATATTCAAGTAAGGCTAGAACTTGTAAAACTCTGAATATTGTAAATTTCCTCTCATGTAATGGATGCCTTGTATGCTCCTCTTGACGAGGAAAGTTATTAAAACCTCCTTTTTTGAGTGGTTCACTCTTTGATAAGGTGAATATTTCACAGAACAGGATTCCCTGCTACTTGTACTTGCATTTAGTACAGCACTTCTAAGTCTGGAGAGCAGACATTATCCCCATTTGGTTTAATCTCCCTGTTTCTGATGCTATTTGGATTTTTTGAAAACACTGCAACTTTGCTCCCCATATATGTGATTTAGCACTTAGAAATAAAGTTAAAAGCCTGCCCTTTTGGACAACCATACTTTGGGAACTACTAGCATAAAGACAGATTTTTTTTTTTTCTATGCTAAATTTTTATGTCATTTATTCTCATCACCACCGTATATTACTGCAACAAAGTAACGACAAGAAATTTATGTTAAGTTTAGTCTTTTCCAATCTCTTCTTTTAAGTGGCACCTTCAGCAAATTGCCAGGTAGGTACCCTGTTTACGACAAGATGATGGAAGAGGAACATGGTTAAAGCCAAATAGCAGCAGGGGTCCAACTCAGGTGTCATTGTTGTAATGTCTGTCCAGGTGCTTAGTCAAAAAAGACCGATTCATTTTTGGCATTTACCTCTTTTCTGTGAAAGGTCTGTGTGAGCATTCATGATAAATGAGGCTGAGGTTTAACAAATGTTCACCACAAGGGAAAACAATCTTGTGAGTCAGCCCAGCAGCAGGTGAAGGTCAAAGAGGAAATGTGCTTTATTCTGAGAGCTTTTCATGGGCTGACTCAAAAGCTGCATAGTCTGCAGTGGTTCAGCTTTATGATGTCTTATGACTCTTCCCCTGTTCTGTCGTCTTATTGTGACTGAAGGTACTGTAATTCACTGTTATTTTGTAGAGAAAAATTGGGTTATTATACAGCTAAAAAAGCATTACTGCTTAGAAAAAGAAAAAAAGACAAAGAAATGGTGAGAAAAGTGTAATTTCTATTTGCACTAACTGGTTTCTTGTAAGTCAAAACTGAGGAGGACACCATGGTCAAGGTGCTGCTGCAGTGATGGTAACACTCTTTGCCCCTTGTATCTTTACAGATCTTGTTTCCTTCTTCAGTACATATAGGCCTGTTACATCTATGAATAGCTGTATTCATTTCTTCAGTTTGGCTGTTTCTTAGATAAAAACATCTGCTGCTTTCTCCTGAAGCCAAGCTTTTATGTAAGATGTATGACTGTCTCAAAGGCCTCTTACAAAATTGTAATATTTTCTTCTATCATATCAGTGTTACATCTGCTTTTGGTACCTATTTGATATGTTTCCCATATTTTTTGCTGTAACTTGGGGTCAAAATCATCAGTAAAACTATTAGATTATACTAGACTTTTTTTGCGTAATTAAAAATGTACGTTGTCAGTTTATTAATGTGGGAAATACATAAAATGGACTTTCTAGTTATAAAAACAAAGAAAAGATTGAAAATATAAAATATGGGCAGTGATATTTAACGAATGAAAGCAGACAGATTAAACCAATACTAATATTACTATGCTATCTGTACCAGTGAGTGTTGCTTTAGAAGGCTGGCAGCAACTTAAATGTTGATTCAGCTATATGCCATTGATCATTTCGATAGGAACAGTTTGGCTGGAAAATGCTCTTAATGAAAGATGTATTTTCAGCACAATCACAGGCAAAATAGATGTTTTTGTGTTTTTGACAACAAAATTAGCACTTATCTCCCAAAATGTTGAATAAAAGAATAGAGACTTGGACCAGGGTCTTCCCTTGCTTACAAGAGCTCCTGAACTATCAAATCTTTTAACTGTTTTGAATGTCTTTCTGTTCCAAATAATTCTGTCAAAACTGATAATAATTCCTTTAAATACTTGAAGTTCAACAAAATGGTATATTTCAATAATGACTTTTTTTCCCCCCCCAAAAGAGCCATGTATTCATGCAGCAGAAGCAAGCAGACTAAAGTTGTCAGTAATATACACACATTTATGTTCACAATCTGCATTTCTTCACATTTTCAAATACAGTTTACTGATCATTAAGATGTTGGAGAGGGTTGAGCTGAATTTTCATCTATTCCATTTCAGATTTCACCAGTCAAGGGTTTCACTGATTTCAATAAATAGAAGGATTAGCTGAAGGCCTTGTGCTGCTTCATAAAGCTTCTCTGAGTTACTTGTGATTGATTCTTGAAATAATTTCAAATAGTTCACAATGGCCTTTATCCTCTTCCGTCTGCTGCATCTGTTGAAGTATTTCAACTAATAAAGAACTTATTTGGGCGTTTTCTGAAGGAAGTTATAGCTTTTGTCATTTTAACTGTCATTTTTAGATTTTCCAGTCAGTATTTCAACTGCTGATCAATAGTTGTAGGTATGACCTGAACTGAACACATATATAGCCTAATATAAATTGCTTGACCCTCTCAAGGAAAAATTTTATTTTTCAACTGTGTGTCAGTTCCTATGTGACTTTCCACTGACAATTGCTGGAAAATGTTATGCTCTGTTTATGCAAGATTAAAAATGTAAATCCCGTTGCCAGTCTTCTGCCCATACAGTAGGAATGTGGGTTGCTGCCGCTCTGATCTTATGTGTTCAGAGAGCTTTATTCCTGAGCGCTACATAAAGGCTGTGAATAATCTGTGTTGTTTAAAGGGTCATGGACCAGGGTTACAATGCTGAACACTATCTATCTTGTCACCGTTTAATTTGTGCTGATTTAAATGGTTTATTATTTATGGCTTATTGAGCATTCTTTACATATTGAATATTTACTTTTTGGCTTATTATTCATTTTTAACCGCTGTGTTGAAAGGTACTGTAATTGATCTGCTCAAACACTGCCAGTTATAGAAATGAAGTAACTGTGCAGGACTCTCAATAAACAAGCTGAATATGTTTAGTTTAGAATCAAAAGAATATTTTTCCTATGAGAGGCCTAAAAAGTTTGGGGTTTTGTTTGTTTTGGTTTGTATTTTTGTTTGATTCTCTGAGCAAGATTACTTAACAGAAAATGTGCCTAGGAATATGTGTGTTGTTCAAGCACAAGTTGTCCATTTCACTACCAACTGATAATGTTTTTTGTTAATTCTCTGAAAATGGTGAAATAGATGACCTCTGACATCCTTCTCAGAAAGCCACATATATTTGCTCGTGTGGGTAAGATATCTCTAGAGGTAGTAAGTATTTCTGGAAAATAAAGTTTATGATCCTATTCTATTAAGAAATATGGAACTCTTTAGCACACTCGGCAATGGGTTTAAACTGAATCTGTTGAGGGAATTAATCTCTTGCTACTCCTGCCACAAATTCTAACTATGAGTCCGACTGACACTTTCCATTTTTTGTTGGATTGGGTTGATCTCTACATCTGCCTTATATATCTCTAGTCTTATAAGTGACTTTCTCATTTCTAGATATTCCATCCAAAAAGCCAAACACCTGGACTGAATGGATATATGTCTCTAGCAGGTTAAATATAAGCTAGACACCAAAATTTCCAATAGATGATTCTCCCAAACATGCTGAGAACCAGGACAAAGGAAAAAGGTCACAAAGTTAAAGAAAAATATAATCACCATTCTCAGATTTATTTCTGCAATTGCAACCCAGTGAAGAGGAAATAAGAGTTAGCACAGCTCTAAACATTTGAAATGGATTTAGCCAGAATTCACATGTTCTTCAGTCACTACTATGCCATGTACAAATAAGATTCAAATTTTTTTGACACAGGGAGTAGAACTGTGGTGATTTAATCAACTCCTTTAATATGGCTGCCACTCACAATGCCAAATATGCCTTTGGGTTATCATAATGCGAGTATGTATCCAGTAAGGGCACTGAGGTTGCTTGTTAATTGTATACAATAATCACAGACCTCTGAGACAGTAGCAGCTGTTGCTTTTGACTTTTATCAAAGTCTCCACAGATACATGCTGAAAACAGTTTTCTTTCACAAAGAAACTAAGGATTTTTATTGCCTTAAGTTATGGGCAGTGTGAGGTATCTTAAAGTCTGATTATTTTTCAGTGGGTGGGATACTCTGCACTTTCCAAAATTCAGAGCTCTACAAGATGATCATTTAATGATTACTGTAACTGTTGGCTTACGATCATGATTTTAACAGGCAACTGCTCAACCACACATACAAGTCATTTAAAAAACACAAAGGCAACATATCTTTCATGTGTTTGTTCTTTACTAGTTCTGTATGTTTACCCTCTTGGTCTCTTGCTCTCTGGATATACACAGTTTACTTGCAGTTTTGCATCAGTGACAACAGCAATTACTTTATGGTGTAGGATAACTTCATTAATTAGGTTTTCTTTTCCTAAGGTCCATTAGAACATGACTGTGCTGTATATTTGATGCTTCAGTGATGAATCCTTTTCCCTAGCAGGAACTGTAATAGTAGCTATTACTGTGTCAGAAATGGGTGAGCTCTGCTAAGGTTTATTATTGACCACTTCAGTGAAGTCAGATGCTGAGCTTTGGCATCATGTTGAGGTGAGCTGGGACTAAACAAAAAATCTGGCTTGGCTTCTAAGTGAAAACTATGTGGAAGTAATAGTATTCTATTAACTGAAATTTTGAAGGATCTAAAATTAGAAAAGCTTTGGGACTGGTACTGGCACAGCATGTGTCACACTGAAGTATTCCAGAGATGTCAGAAATGATACTCATGGACATAAGTATATGTAATGTTAAAGTTTTGTTCTGTTTTGTGATTTTGGCTCCTTGGATCCCTTTGAAGTAGGAGATCTGACTGGTTAAAAGAGGAAAAAACAAAATGTGTATTGCAACTTTTTGTCATAATCTTTTTGTTCAAGAGACTTAATAGTGTTCAGACTATTATTATTAGGGTTACAATGGGCAACTGAAATGCGCTAACCACTCGATACCAGAGTAAGAGTCCTTGCAATTGATTATGGCTATGTCACCTGTCACTGTTCTTGGTGGCACTGGTTTCACTGAGAGAATACCACTGCGTGCAGTGGAATTTCTTCTGGGTTTCTGCAGTATAGATGAGAGCAGAGTTTAATGCCCTCGAATTCCAATTAGTGGTTGACATCCATTGCTAGAAAGTTGTCAGTAGCTTCTATTTTGAAGGTGACTTCATTACCTACAATATAACTTTTAAAACTGGAGACATGATGGCTATTTGGATAGATCTTTGAGAAACTTTATCCTTAATCTCTTAAGGTCTGTTTTGCAAACATCCTGGTTTTGCTGCCTGTTGGAAGAGCTGCTTTGTCTGCATGAGCGACATTCAAATCAGGAAATGGAATACTGCCTAATGAGGGTATTTTTTGCAAGTTCCAGAAGAGTCAAAATAGAGCAAACAACCAGGTTATACAGCTCAAATCACAAATGAATATATCCTCAAGTTCTGAAAGATTGCTGCTGCCTGGCTTCCCACTGAACAGTTTATTACTTACAAAAATTGTACTTTTATATCACATTTTGATATGCTTCTCTTTTCATGTTTCAGTAGTGTTTGCTAGTCCCTGTTTTCTCAGCTGTGCCTAACCTTGTCTGAAATCTTTTATGCAGTAGTTCTTGCCTTTCTCAGGAAATACGCCTCTTAGTTTTTTAACTGTTAATTCACACAAAGTCCTGGAAACTATCTGTGCTCTCACCTCAGTTGTGTGAATTTTTCTGCCATTATAAGTCAGTAACACTAGCACTGCAATCTGTCTGAAGTTGCAAATTTACCAGTCTTGTAAGACTGAACACCAGGCCACTCCAAAGTCTCCTAGAAATCTATGATGAGTGGCTGTCAGCTTTGATGATGCACAGGAGACAGCAGCTACATTCCTTGCTAATACCACCAGCAGTAGTAGTAAAGTATTTATTTATTTATTTTTAGAGCTAAAGTAAGGAGGATGTTCTACTGTACATAACTATAAGCATAATTAACTGCTAACCAAAATGCTAGCTACAATAGTCTGAAAAGTTTGCTCCATCATCTACTCTCTTAAAACTCTTCCACCTTATGCCATTTCTTACCAGATGTACAAGTTTTGCATATCAATCTGAAAATATACTTTTCCTCATTACTTTGCATATCAACCTGCTATTAATCTCAAAACATCCTTTATAAGGAAAACTAATAAGCATGTGAGCTGGTTAGTTTATACTTCCATGAATGAAGCCGGAAAATCCCATGAAGTACCTCTGGTGAACCATGCAGAAACAGACAATTTATAGTTCAATGTGCTGAGCCTTATAAATAGTTCCAGTTATACTAGATTTGAGTTTGACGAGATACTCTATAGAGATGCATCATACCTGTATGATCCACAAATATCTTTCCTAAAAACAAAGAAAAGTTCAGCTGAATATATCGTTGGAGTGCACTGATGTACTTCTCTGCCATCACAAATGAAGTCTCCTTCAAAGCATTCAGTCAGCATCCCCTCAGCAAGTTACAACTTTCAGTTTACACCCTGCAGCACTTGAAGAAAGTGTATATTTAGACAGTGACAGAACAGCAGTTTCAGATAGTCAACTTCATCTTGGTTACTTCCCTAAGACACCAGATTTGCCAATTTGTTAATGCCCTATGCCTGTAGCAATTTCATACTTGGGTTGTCAAGCACATTTGTTATGTATGTTCAAGCAAAGACTGTAATAATGAAAAATACCTTTTCCTGCAAGTTCTTCCATCTCTTCAATTCGAAACTTAGAGCTGGAGCTTTTGCATACCAGCATGAATTGATATTTAGCTCTTAGTGTTTGTCATCTGAAGATATGGGAGACTTACAACAGAGGAAAACAATGTTGGAATGCTTTGAATAGTTTGTTTACATAGTGATAGGATTTTTCTAAAACTAAGATTATCCCATCTGACCTGGTTAACACAGATCATGGGTATTTCTGGAAGTATTTTGCAGTCCAGTTGGGAACTATGAACCTAGAGAGATAAATTGAAATGAGTTAAACTACAGCAAACCTTTTTTTGCTTAGTTGTCTGAATATATTATAAACACTGACCAGGAAAAATATTAAAACAAAACAAAAACAAAACAAAAAAAAGAGCAGGCTCACTATTGTATAAATAGGCCCAGGATGCAAAAGAAATAATTTCAGTTCCTCTAGCTCAGCTATTGCTTCTTTGCTTCTGGTTTTGGGTTTGGTTCCCCTCCCCCACCATCTGTTCTATAACAGTCTCTCTCGAGGTTTTCACTCTCCTATGAGGAGTGCTAGTTGCTCCCAACATTCACCACCACAGTACTTTTACTTTCAAAAAACTGGTTTCTGCAGGTAAAAGTATGCTTTGAGAGCAGCTATTGTTATTGACTGATGTTAGTGGATTTAGACTAGTAGTCCATACTTTAAATGACACAATAATAATGCCTCATCTGCAACAAAGCAGTATACCAACACTTTCAGAATCAATGAGATCCTACAAGTAGTTTCTTGATACACTGTTTATTTTCTTGAGAAAAAATGCTATTTGAAAAGCTCTTGAGTCCAATTCTCAGCTGGCGTTTTTAAGCCCCATTCCATTGATATTAATGTTTCAAAGGGAATGGAAGCTTTGAGACGCTGACAGTACAAATCATCGTGTGGAAAGAATGCTTCAGATGTAGCAAGTATATAAAAAAAAGTATATGAAATATCACATATATTGGTTAATTATTCTGTTTTAAATTTCATTGTGTCTTACAGGTCTCTTCACAATCACTTGTTTATGATGCTCCCCCCCTTCCTCCTTTTTCTTGAACTACCTAACTTCCTAAAATAAGTCACTTACGATTGCAGTCTCATGGAATCAGAACAATTGCTGGATCCATGGTTATGGTCAAACTAAATGCAAATAAAGGAAGATGAAAGTGTTAGACAAGTCGTTTAATACTTCACTTTTTATAACTCCCATTTTATAGCTGTTTCATATAGCACTGGCTGCACTGCACCAGCTTAGAGCAACCTCTGAGGGAGGAGAAAGATCTAGTGTGCTGAACTTTATTTCTTAGCACTTAATTGATGGAAGAATATTAAAGCAAGCTAGAGGGGACAATTGTATAACTGTCTTTTGTGGGGTTTTTTGGTACCATTGCATTAGTCAGGAGATAAGGCAAAATCCTGTTCCTTGACACTACCTGTATGCTTACTGTGAAGGAGCACCATTTGCTAATGAAAACAGAAGAGAAGTAACTGAAAAAAATCAGATTTTTTGGTTGGTTGGCTTTGTTTTGTTATTTTACCTACTTACTTTGACAGTCAATATTAAAAAAACCCCCATAATCCAAGGTCCACAAAAGGCAGTGTAAAGATGTCTAACATTTCAACATGTATTTGAATGAGACTCAAATGCAGCTGTCTGGGCATTCAGTGGCCTGATCAACTGCTGTTTTTCAATGATATTTGGAAGGTGTTAGGAAAATCATTTTTTCAGCATGACTAATCATGTAAATATTCTTATCTACAAATATTACAGAAAGGGGTTAAAAATAACAGCCAAAGTAGTGCAGTTTACTAATGGAATATGATATTAGATATTTTACAATATGAGATATATTTTAGAGTATGAGATAAATGTTGCGTGGATCAATCGATTGTCCAGTCTGCAATCTCATCATTTTTTGGTGTGATGAACCGTTTGTTTCATGGTATAAGACCTACATCAAATGCAATTATCACTTAATCAATCTTGAGTGATATAAAGTGTGTAATGAGCTACTGGATCAATTAAGAAGTTAGATCACTTCATCAATATAGCAGTATAAGATTATTTTTAAAACTGATCTCCTTTCTTTTATGTAATGTGCTTTATATGTCTGAGGCAAAACTGAGGTCAGGCCTAAATTATACATGAAACCATTTTGTTATCGAAGCAGCAGTCTTAAAATTGAAATTAGGTTATTACTGAGTCAGTCAAATAAACCAAAACATAATACAAACAAAAGTTGGTGCATAGTGCCATTCTTCATGCAGTATTTACATTAAGCATTTATTCTAATTCAAGTTGGTACCCAACTTCACCTTTCGTATCTAGAGTTTCACCCCTTAAATTGGATAAATACAGTTTATCAAAGAGCCCTAGAGCAGTCCATTACTGTGAAAAAAGAACATCAGTTGTTGATGAATTAATTAAAGAATATATCTACAATTGCAAAACATATTATGAAAATTTTCAAGTGAACATAAAGCTGAGTGGGGAAAAGAGAAATTCTAGAAAGGGAGATATTTTAAATTAATGGGGTTTTTTTGTGGCCTTTGAAATTACTATGAATAAGTCTTTGAATGGGTCCTGGAATTAATATTGGTACAGTATGGTGTAGTTTTATGTGATGTCTTAACTGTAGTAATTAATCTTATTTTTAAATCCTCTGATAACATTTCTGATGGTTCTTCACTTTGAAGTAACTGCAAAGATTTTAATGATAAGTTTCAAATTAAATGCATGGCATATGTAACTAAACAGATGCGCAAATAAACCTATGGGAAAACATCACAATTTTGACATAAACTAGTACAAGCAGGGGCAAAAAAATCAGTCAAACCAGCAACAGCTGCTCTTTTAACTAGTAGCACTGGATGAAGCTGTCACAAAGGGGTCTTAGTATACAACATACTATCTATTGACCTGATTGAAAGCCTGTTTATAAGATAATGGGAATCTTACCATGGACTTCCCAGCTGACTATGAATCAGGTCCAGTAAGTTGTGAAATCTCTTTGATCTAAGTGTTCTCTTTTGTGCTAGTTTGTCTGAAGTTTAACATTATTTATACAATAATCTAAATATTGTTAGGCCTGTAACAGTTCTAACATGTCTTTGGTTACCTTTGAAAAATCTCATAAACCCAAAAATTTAAAAAATAAGTATTATGATAGATAACCATTCTAATTTATTTTAAGATTTGCATGAATTCTAGCATAAATTTCACATATGACTTCTGTATTCCTTTTGCCATTTGAATATATAAAGAATGTAAAAAGTAAGGAAATACTTGGGTTTTTTACATATCTCACAATTTGATTCTCTAAGAAGGTAAGGCTTTTGGTAATTATATATGGGGGGGAAGGAAAGGATTGCTTGATTTTTTTCTTTTTCTTTTTTTTTTTCTTAATTTGCAGTAATGTCTTCCAGTCAATATGACAGAGAAGGTGGATCTTAAAATCATCTTGAAAACAGTTCTTTTGGCTGTGGCTGCAATTCAATTCAAAATCTTTTGGAAATAGTAATCAGCTACCTGTTCAAGCCCAATTTTCTCCAATTTTCAAGGTTTTGTTCAGCTTTGAACTTAGATTGTGATTTGATCCTCTGAAAACTTTCTTTTCCAAAAAGAGTTGCCTCTCTTAACTGCTAGGTAGCATACAGCTGTTAAGTTCTCCAACAGGAGAGCTAAGTGGAAATTAATTTAGAGAGAATCTACAAATTAGAATCTTTGGTTTCCTCCTTCTGAAGTGTAAATTTTTGTTATAGGTTTTGCTATAGCATTATATCACAGGCATTCCACAGTAAAAGCTTGGCAGCCATGCCTGGAGGGGTAAGGAAAGTTGCTCTGGTATTGTGTGTGAGAAATAATATAAAAGAAATGACCAATGTAAGAAAGTGTATGAACAACTGCTATTTAATAAGAGCTGTTTGCTGTCAGGATGAACAAGACAAATGGAAAATTACTCTATATACAAACAAAAAAAAACTATTCCCAGGAGACCGCAAGGGTATTTTATAGTTCCTGTATCTTCTGGATAATTAAGTCTGAACCTGGCAGAAGAAATTCTTTGTATATGTAGTTGTAGCATTCAATAGTATTTGTATATACCAATATATCTGTAATAGGTTATAAAGAAATAAAAATAACCAGGCATTAGGGATAATATAGAAGGTCAGGTGAGTCCAGCCACTCCTCTCAGGTATTAGGTGATATCAAGGGATTCCTGCCTGAAGTATATTTGAAGAAGGTAGGAATGAGCCCTGATGTCAGATGGAGATGGGAAAGATATTCCTTGTATTCTATAAAACAACCCTTTTTCTTTTTTAGTTTTACATCCAATGCCTAACTCTGAAGCTTGCCAAGTAATTCTCATATCTATTTTAGCATTAAATCTTTCTGCAGCTGAACTGTCATGATGGATTGCAGGAAAACAAAAAATTTGTGCCACTCACAGGTGTGAATTCAGCACAGTGGTGTCCAGCCACAACCAGTGCAGGGTCAGTGGCGTCTGGGGCGCATGTGGGGAAGCTGGGGATTGATAGTAAGGGCTGGCCAATGCTGTGGTAAAGGCTGACTAGCCAGGCAATGCCTTTTATCCGGGAGAATGATCAGCAAAAGCAGTAATACGTCCTTTGAGCAAAGAATAAGAAGTAGAGGGACTTTTTGGTTCCTAGCAAGCCCTGAAGCATCATAGCCCTGAGAAAATATTACTAATTATCAAGAAAGGAAGCATTAATTGCAAACATTGATACATACACTGGGAGCCAGAATTACTGAAATGTTTAACATGAAGAAAAGGTAACCCACTATGGTGAACATGGCACTTAATGTGCCATGTGACCACGGACTGTGTAATGTACTCAGCTGTATATGCTTTTTATGTGAAGAATATGTTAGAGAGCTAGGCAGTTTTGAAAGAAAAATGTCATGACTATATTGACAAGGAAACGAAAAGGAGTATATGTAAATAACAAATGCTAATTTTCACATACAAACAGAATTAATTTAAAATACTCTTGTGTGTCTGTAATAGAGTTACCCAGCAACATAATGCTTCAGAAAGATCAGTATCATTTCTATACTACAGAAAGGAGTCAGTTGGATTCAAGGTTTAATTATATATACTGATTTAAGCTATTAGAAATAGTTTAAAAAATACATTTACAAAAATGCAAAACCATTTTCTGTTTAGACTGCAGTGAAATGAAAACATGACCTGCCAATTAATTTGGAAAATTACTGTAGGAGTAGAATCCTGAAAGTATTAGTATTTCAGAATAAATATTTCACTAAAGATTCAAAATGACAGTAGCTTCAGTTTTGAATCATATATTATCCCTGTCAATATAAGTTGATTTATCTGTAGACTCAGTATTAACTGGAATATTTCAGAGAAAGATAAATACTTGGAAGAAAAAGCCGGCTTCTTAAAATGAAAAACACTATGTATTACATTTATTTTGTCAAGGAAATTATGATAAATCATTCTTAGCTCAAAGCAGAAAAGTGTGATTAAGTGATCTGAACAACTAGTGGCAATATCCATCCTAATTACTTTCCCTGTGATTGCGTAGTATCTTCTGAAAGCATAAGCTAGCTCATAGCAATATATAAATGTGATAATCGACATTTTCAAACTGGGGCAGCAAACACGTAGGCAAATGGTCTAGTTCTTAAAGGCCGCATTACAGTTTTTTGTGCATGAATCATAGAATGGCAAGGATATCTAAGGAAATGTGTCTTTTGTTCTGTCCTTAGAGGACTCAGGTTTGTTCCCAGACGGGATGATTTTAGAAGACACTCCTGTAATCACAGGTAGCTGTGTAAATGACTTTGCTTTCTCTTCTCCTCTAACAGAACAACAGCAGAAAGGGTCAGTAAGGGAATCAGTATCTTCATGTTTAAAATTTACATTTGCCAAGCCAAAAAATAGAGGTAGAGAAGATCTGATTGTTTTCTATAAAAATTTCATGGATAAACGCCATGGAGGTGAAAGAGCTATTTAAGATGATGAACGATGCTGGCATAACAAAAAATGAGTATACAGTGCCCCTGAATAAATTTATGGTGGAAATTAAGAAGAACTATGAATGGAATGAGGTTCTGCAGCAGCCATCCACAGGAGCAGAGGGGACATGAGCACATTTGGTGTTAGGATGGATTTTATTATGCTCAGAGTTATTTGATGTGGTTATCTGCAATAACTGATTGGATGACTCTGTTATGTCTGATGTGCCTTACCCTATCCTTTCAGAGTTTCATTCTACCCAAAGAAAGCAACTGCCTTGGGAGATGTAACCCAGGAGATGGTGGCAATATTTTAGCTAGATTGAACTTAATGATCACTACTGTGATGATGCTTTGAGTTTAATCTAGTACATGATAGGTAAAGTATGACATGATTTAAGCATCAAAGCCATGCATGTCTTTCGTGACAAATATTTGTTGACAGGTGCGTTAGTATATCAGTCTTAAGAAAAAAG
Source organism: Grus americana (assembly GCF_028858705.1). Lineage (NCBI taxonomy): Eukaryota > Metazoa > Chordata > Aves > Gruiformes > Gruidae > Grus > Grus americana. Next base: position 7,216,850 of record NC_072860.1, on the reverse strand, counting down.
ATTACTTTCATTCTCCTAGATAAAAAAATATCTCAAGATTTTGCAGCTAAGCATTGAAACCTTATCAAGTTTGCCATCAGTAGTATATGTAATTAAATGCTGAAGATGTTTAGCCATTGAAGGATCCCAGTCAAATCTTATAAATAAAACCTAATGTCTGAGAAGACTGAGACATGTTTTACAGACTGTGTTATAGTGCTGGTGGTCAGAGGAGACAGCTTTAGTAATCACTAGCTCCTGTGACTCATGTTTTAGAGTTTGTGAATATCTTTCTTGGTACTAAAACAGGTGTCTGATTTGCTTCCTATTTCTATAATTTTATCTAGTATTAAGACAGTTATATCCCAATTCTGAGAAAGTTGTAAGTTTGAAGATTTATTTTTCCTTGAACATTTTATTTCTTTTTTTTTTTTCACAAAATGCAATGAAAATGTTTCCAGATTTATAAACATTTTAGTATTTTGACCAGCTACAGCTATATTCATGATACAATTTCATAACTTGCTGTGAAATAATAGTGGAATACCTGAAGTAGATGAATTGAATTTACTGACGTATGGTTTCCTTAAACATTTATAGTGCTATGTACTCCATTTGATTCAGAAGTATTGTGTACAGTCTGTAGGTAGTATCAAACAGAGAAAAAGCATCAGTTTAGAAAATATATGGATTTCAAAACTGCAAAAAAAGTGAAATGAAAAAGCTGTTGTATTTGGAAAGCCAGGATAGTATTCTCTTTTTCGATATTTTTATGTCTTTCTCTAAACTCAATATTGAAGAAAATATTAAGCGATTATCCAGGTTCTACATGCTCATTGTCTTTTATTAGAAGCAAGTCTTTCACTGAATAGAGACTTAGTTCTCTAGTCCTAGTGCATTAATCCAAACCACTTCAGTACAACCATAAATGTCATTTGAACTGTGGTGACATATTAATTAGTATTGCATGTCAGACTATAATAAATGGCTGCATTTTTCTAAATTGACAGAGTTTCTTAAACATATGAGTTTATAGTAAATAGTTTACTTAAGAATTTCAAATTATTTCATATCATAATCCAAGGAAGTACTCAGTGAGGGACCTGATTTTGTTGTGGTAAATGGATCCATTGATTTTTCATTCAGTGCTATAACCCACTACCAACACTGGGGCTATAGTCAATGCAGCTACCATTTTGTATCGTTTTTTTCTTATTATTTTCATGGAAGAATGCTTCCTAAGCGCACACTTCAAACACATGATTAAGTGCTGTTTGTTGCCTAGATGATGTTATGGTTCTATCCATGACTAGTTCTGAATATCTAATTTCTGGAGAAAATTCTAGGTGTTGATTTTAAGAGAATATCATCCCACCTGACATCTTGTGTGATACTTCACCAGGGTAGTCAAGCCTTGTCATTTTTGCATTGTCACTGAAGTATTCTTGGCTTTCAGTTTAATTACCTGGAACCCTGTTTTTGCAAGATTTACCTGTGCTTCTGGGAGGAGATAACCAAGGTGGTTAAGAGAGGGAGATCAACTCAGAAACTGCAGAGGAGTTTATGCAATATAATTAATTTGCATACTGAAGATAATGCTATGTAAGAAGATACAATTGGGTTATGAGAACACTTAGGAATTTTTTTTTTGTTATGTTTGTAATTTATTTGTGGGAATTTGGATTTATTTATAATCTATTTAAAATATGAGACAGGTAAAATAGAAATAAAAATAAAGAGATCACTTTAATATGCGTAAAATGTATATTCACATTGCCATATGTGAATTGAGGTGGAATTTGGGTGATTGAATCTATAATCAATAAATTCTCCAAATCTGATTTCAAAGAGAAAGTCCATCTTAGTTGGACTTTTGTTTGAAGAAAAAGTCTAGCAGAAGTTATTCCTTTTATAGATACTATTTTTTTTAAAAAAAGTTATAACATACTGGCTGTTACAGTAGAAAACCCACTATTAAAAAAAAAACAAAACCCAAACCAAAACAAAACCCACAAAACAAAAAAACCCCCAACACTCAACAACAACAAAAAAACCAAACCCACAAAAAACAAACCAAAACAACAAAACAAACCAGTATGTGAAATGAACTGAGGTAACTTGTAGTTGGTACTACTTCTAAAGACAAGGTTAAGTTACTACTTGAGGTTGTATAATTCTAGTTTAAGACAGAATAAGTAAAGAGGGAGAAATATGAGGATATATGGCATGTTACCAGAATCTACAGTCATGAAGTTGTCCTTTCTACTCAAGTTACTGTTTGTCAAGACTTAAACACTCAATTCAGTTAACTTGTATCAGAACCATGTGTATAGGCTGTAAAATTAGTTTTGAAAGCCAGTTCTGTGGAATTTACTGGAGAAATGACTAATTACTCCAGAGGAGTGAATTTTTCTTTTTCTGAAACAATTTTTTAAAATGGGGAGGGGTGTTTTGCTGAAGTTAACTGTTCTTGTCCTTGTTTGGCAGCTGCCCACTGACAGAACTAACTCTTCTCAATCAGATATTGCTAGACCTTTAGGAATAACTTAAGTGTTGCTGAGACATTTGCAAACTTTGGAAGATCTCAGGGATCCATTTTGTTGACATAGCTATCAATGTAAGAACGATGCACTCTACTTATGTTAATAATCTATCAAATTACCAAATTATAAACCCATTCAGAGGGTGCAGTTCATGCTGCCGGTAAAACATCAACAGCTTTCCTCCATCCTGTTTGCTATGAAACTGTCATGCAAGGAGGCAGGTCCTTGCTCAGGTCATGCCATGTGTGATTGAATAGCTATAAATTAAGTGGCATTTTTTCTGTGAATAGGTAGAATTAACTCTTTAAACTAAGAAGAACAGAAATTGTATCTCCAGCTAATCAGTAGGAGGTTTTTGTTACAGGGAGCTGGGTGATTCGTTGATCTGGTCATTGATACTCAGGGTCCTGTTACTTTCATGCAATTTATGTTATACATGCAAGTCCTGTCACCTCCTGCACTGCTGACTGCTAGACAGTAGCTTTCCTATACATCTCTCTGTGCTTTTGGTCCATGGCATCAATGTCATCTGACAATTGATTGCGTAGCAGTTCAAATATCTGTTTCACTGGCTGCTGTTTCAGCCTTAATTGCTGCTGAATATTGCTCAGTGAGGTGCACAATATTAAGCAGAAGCAGAGGTGAAACTAGTTGGGTATCTATTGAATAGCATGAACTGTACAAGCTGTTGATTAAATTGAACTCTGCTGTCTAAAGAGGACCATAGCATGTGTATGTGTATGATCTCTAACCTTCTGGAAGGCTTGTTTGGCAATAAGACTTTTGTTTTCTCTGTAAGACCAATCTATAATATCATCAGTTAATGGATTAACTAATTTTAAAAGTTTAGCTGAGCTTTTTATTCCCATTTAATGAAGACTAATGGACATGAATTGAATTCTAGCTGAATGCTAGCTTAGCAGCTTTGTATTTTCTCCATCTGCACTTCTGAAAACCATCATATTTGTGTAGTATACAGGCAACCTTAGGCTTGACGCACAAAAAGATTCAGCCATTGTAACTGAGCCCTGCACTTTCCTTCCAAACAGCAGAAATAAAAGATCTAAATAAGATTCTAGTTTGTCCTTTTAAAACAATTGAAAAAAAATAAAATGCATAGGGACTGGTTTCTCAGAAATATCATGAGAACAGGAGATGTCGAAGTTAACTAGGAGCAAATGCCAAGGAGGTGGATGCTTCTGCCAGCCATGCAATGAATAAGGTGCCTGACTACCGATTAAAAGATTGCAAGTTTGATTCCTGCCTGGCTTGAATAATTTGTGACTAGGAGTAATTTGGCACCATTTTTTGAACAGAAAATCTCTGACAAAGCATCTTTTCACCATTAAACAATAAGAAGACTAATGCAATTATATTAGTCGTATCAGTTTTCAAATACCTATTCTGACTGATTTTGAACAGGAACTTTAAACTCAGAATTATGGCACTCTTGAACAAAGAGCAAGGTCTGCCTTATGCAAAGTATATTGTTGCTACCATATCTAATTAGACTGATGTTTAACATCATATAGGAGTCCATTTTATGTGGTTGTACAGTTGTGCTTGCTGATCTCTAAGTAGCAATGTAGTTTCAGCACCTGAAAATTCCTTCACCTCTTGAACATCTCTTTCAGAACAAAATAATTTTTTTCTCAGATTAACACTTATACAGAGAAATTAAGAACAGATAAAGTGTTAACAAGGTCTTGCTTCTTCTCTGTATAGGAAATGACTCATTCTTGAGAGGTGCATAAAACATTTCCTCTCCAGAAAGGAAAGGACAGTTATTGATGTGTTAGAAGAAGAGTTAAAACTAACTACTGGCTGAACTTGAAGTTTTAACAAATCCATAAGGTTTGGATATGAATGGAACCGTAAGGAAGATTTGGATACCTCAAATTAAGATCCTTTTCCCATAGAAGCAAAGTTCCAGACACAGGGTTTTGAGCTGCACTCTCCTGAGCTAGGTGTCCTAATTGTTTAATAGCTGGTGACAGAAAGACATAATAGCTATGAAATATAAGAAAATATGGAATAAAATAAACATACACTTTTCCTTTTATTTTCTATATACCTGTCTAAATCGGTGGTAACAGCATTGTCTATGTTTGGATTGTATCAGTAAGTTCTATCTTTATCTGCAGGTTTTTTCTGCTGTTTATGCCAACTTCTGGGACAGCATTTCAGTCCAAACCGTGTTGCAATCAAGGTAGCGGTCTATTCTTACTATGCCTGGATGCATACACACTCCTTAGTGGTACCATTCATACAAGAGTTTTCTTCCACTGAGATGCATAAACAGTGCAAGCATCAGTAACAGAGAGCTTGTATGGAAAAATGCATCTTCTGGTGATTAATGTTAACCAGAGACTCCCTATTATGCAGTGGAATAGAAGAAAACGCTCTCAGTTTTTCATGCCTAGTCTCCCATTTCCTCAGAGATATGGGATATTGGGCCAAGTTTTGGGCTCCAGCTCTGATGGTCTAGCATTTTTCTCACAATGCTTTTCTTTCTTGTGTAAGTAAAATGTATTTTGGATCATCTTCACTGTTGGTGATTACCTAACAGCAGATTTGTAGTTAATCTCTTTTTCTAGATGGAGAAAAGAGGCAGAACAAGCACAGGAACTCATCAGTGCTTGTCAGGTTCACGTTAGATTCTTAGGTCCCAAAATATTAGCTCCATTTCATTCCAGACTTTGCCTTATTTGTTTAGGTACCCTTAAATGTCTATTGACAAAACCAGGCATTATCTGGCTAAACAAAGAAACATTGAGAGCACTGTGTGAGTAGGATTCAGTAAGAATTAACGCTTAAAAGCATAGGTTAACAGAACTAGGGACGTTTTAAAAATCCTTGCTTGCATTCAGGTAATGTCACGTTTTATTGAAGTGTTAGTAGAAAAAAATAATGCAAGACTATATTCTAGTATTAATGTTACTGAAAGTAACTTTCATTACACCTTGTGAGTATAATCAAATTGCTATTATTTACTGATCCATAAGGACATGCATTTTCCTGACCTGTGGCCTGTAGTCTCCTCAGATAACAGTTCACAGGGGGAACTCTGAGCTCATGTCTGTGCTGATGTCAAATATACTTTAATGCATATGGTGGGGAATAGCTTCTAAGGGAAAGAGTTTTGTCCAACTGTCTGTTAGTACATTGTCCAGCTAATGTTAAAAAATATATGTTTTCCCAGGGCAGCTTATTTGTTTGGTCAAGTACCATTCTGGCCTGCTGTAATTTTTATTTTGTTTTATACTGTTTGTTTTCTTTCATGCCAGATCTTTAACTTAGCTTCAGAGTTTGTTTTGGTTCTTGGCTTTAACTCCAAGTTTTGCAACATAGATCCTATTTTTATCTCCCTGGTGCACTTTGAGATCTGCATAGTTAAATGGAATGAGGAAATTAATGTAATTGTGGAGTGCTGTATTGACCTTCATAATTTTTCCTTCCGAAAAGCTGTTTTCATCATGTTATTCATCCACAGCACCTAGCACAGTAGATTCTCTGTGCTTGATTATTGACCTGTTGATGTTTCTGCAATGAAATCATCATGCTCACAAGCCAGTGCAAAATTAATTAGTATCTGTGAAGGAAGGAAATAGAGCTATTAAGGAAATAATTTTTAAAGCTCTTATGGAAGCTGTTTTCTATAAGTTGGAAAGGAAAAGCCTACCAGAAACCTAAGTGTAATTTCAAAGAGTAAGATGTTATGAAATAGGATTTGAAGATACGCAGTCAAAGCCTGTAGCATCATTATCTAGTAAGAAGCCTAGAGTGTAATGGATTTACAAGTCACATTCACACTTTATCCCAAGAAATACTGAAAAATTGGAGCAACTTCTGCTCTAACTCATGGATGCTAGAAATCACATATTTTTGTGAAATGTTTAATTAACAGGCAAATTCTGATTGAGATGAGAGTTTTCACTTTGATTCCAAAGTGGAAGCAATAGGATTTGGATGAAAGCATTTAGCACTTAAATACTTTATATATACACACACATATATATAGAAAATGAAATGGTGATTTTTAGCTTGAGGAAAAAAAAAAAAAAGAGGATCAGTTCTTCCATGACCAAAAGACAGCAAAGCATAATGCTCTTACTCCAAGTCCATTTATTTACAGAGTGGGAAATTTGGCCTCAAGCTCTGTTCAGTTTGAAAAAGTGATTGAAATAAATTTTGTCAATCATTGTTGTCTGTGCACTGAGCTGAATATCTTTGTTTCTTTTCTTTCAATTTGCTTTTTCCAAGCTTGGTATTTCTATCCATGCAAAACCTCCTCCATAAGGTTTATTGCTTTGAGTAGTTAGTGGTCAACATTTTAGAGGAGTTTTCAAAAAAAACCCAACCCTCCCTAACCCCCTCCTCTCACATATCCATGTCCTCTTTTCACATATCCATATCCTCTGTGGCCCCACCATATACCCACAAATGCCCCATCTCAAATATTCTCTAGATCTGCTGGATTGCTCCAATATCTATGTTGCATCTTTTTCAGAGAGATTAGTTCTGAAGCAGGTATCATAATCATATGAACATATCCCCTTCAGTGAATGCTTATTGTTGTACGTCTTGGTGTACTATTGTGAAGAAAATTGGCCATTTAAATATGAAGCATTTTATCAGTCCAAAATTTGCACTAAATTAGCAACATGTCATATTGCTGTTATATTTCTCTTGTTCCTTTTTCTTCTCATACATTGTAATTGTACAAATCTTATATTCTTAGCTTGTCTACTTTCACAGAACTCCAAAATTATTGTTTTGGTTTATGAGTGATAAGAAACCTCTGCACATACCAAAGGAATAGTATTTTAATTAAATCTGCTTTCCTTCCTGTGTAATACTATGAGTTGACTTGACTTGTTTCAACATTTAGTAATTGTTATCAAATACCTCTAACTTATTCATCTAGATTTTAGCAATGGTAGAATATTTTCATGTTTCAATGAAACTCAGGGTTGCAGTTTTAGAAACAGAAGAACAGAGAAACATGTGCTAGGACACATTAAAATATGTATTTCAAAAGACAACATAAACATTTAAAAATGCATACAAAACTATTTTGGTCAAGAGATGTACCTAATTTTGTGGGAGGATAAAAGATCTTTGTAACTGAATTGAGTAATAAGTTTGAGAACAGTAAGACCTCAGTAGGTACAAATCAATTTAGTTTCCATTTATGAGAAAGGTGATTTTATTTCTACGCTAAAGCTGATCTACTTAGTATTTGTTATTCTATTTTCAAGCCCAACTGTAGCCACATGACAACAGTGGTGTGAGTGAATAAGCTCTGGAGTGGGGGTTTAACAGGCATAGGTTTTAGACTTTGTGCCACACCTCTGCAGTTTACCTCTAGATTTGGGAGCTCAGAGCACAAGCAAAGCAAAGCAATCCTCTGAGGGGGAAGAGAAGAGGAGAGGTGATATATCTCCTTTCCTAGATGTATCCTGAATGACTTTGAGGAAGAGTGTAGAATTTCCCCATTATGCTTCTCTAATTTACAGGACAGGAAAAAAGCATGTTACATGTTGTTAATGAGGTGCTCAGGTGCACTTCTGCGGGGAATTGTCAAGTCCCATGACTTCTAAAAACCAGGATACTGAAGGAAATGGCAATGACATTGAAAGTACAAAAGAAGAAATTCTTTATGATGGGAGTGATGAGGCACTGGAACAGATTGCCTGGAGAAGTTCTGGATGTCTCATCCCTGGAAGTGTCCAAGGCCAGGTTGGATGGGGCTTTGGACAACCTGGTCTAGTGGAGGGTGTCCCTGCCTGTGGCAGGGGGTTGGAACTAGATGGTCTTTAAAAGATCCCCTCCAGCCCAAACCATTCTATGATTCTAGGCATTAATGGACATCCCCATTCTGAGTGGCTGTGGGAGGAAGAGGAGAATTGAAACACTGAGCTCTTAGTCCCTTGCAACAGTGAGCAAGATTTGTTAGGGAAGTTCCAAGTGCATGGAAATTTTTGCTTCATTTCGCTTCATCTCCTTCCTCTGAGTGCCCCTGATGTTACAAAATTAATCTGATTTTAATTTAAGGACTTAAACTTAGGTTCAGATACATCATAATACGTCATAACTCTCAGAATTACTTTCCTCCTTCAAGTTATGGTCGTTTGCTTTCTAGAAAGGAATGGCATAATTTGGATTCCAGTATGTGTCACTCTGAAATAGTGTTGCATGGTAGATTACTCCTATATGCATTTAACAATGTTGTCACATATCACACATTCTAGAAAAGATACTATAATAGGAAGGATGCAGATGGTAACCTATTAAAACATATTCTTTAGCAAGCCTCGCTAGCCAATGAAACTGAGCCAAGCAATGTGGTCTCTGAGAGATTTTCTAACTGAGGTTATTTACCTTCAAAAGCACAAAGTAATGAGAGAAAGTAGGTTATGTCTGCCTTTTGAAAAGAAAGCCACATACAGGTGTTTTCTTTTGTTTTTAATCTCATATCTGCCCTGGGTAACACATACAGTCCCTGGGATAACTGAATTTATAATAAATGGACAGCATGTTTCGCAGAACATGTGCAGGTATTGCAGCATCTGCTTTTTAGATACCCTGCGCCCAGCAGAACTCAGCCCAGAGCAGTGAGTATATATTCTGCTATGTAACATGTAGGCAGGAATTAGGAGCCTGAGGAAGAGATGACTGTATAAAGTAGCCAGGAGGAGATATATATGTATATTTTAATCGGGTTTTATGATAAGGAAAATGAAAGGGATTTTGTCCATTCCTGTTTGTTTTTTGTTTGTTTGGTTGGTTGGTTTTTTGTTTTGTTTTTGGTTTTGTTTTTTTTTTAATAAATAAAAAGAAGGAAACATTGAACATGTAGTGATTGTTTGCTAGATAAGTATAATTAGTCTTCCATTACAATGAAATTGTCATCCATTCCTTTTCTAAATCTCTGGCACTTTCAGTTCCTGCAATCAATGTCGTGCTGACTAATCTCATGTTGGCAGGAGGTGAGAAAACAGCCCTTGAAATTAGAATTATTCTTATTTGTTGAGCACCAAGGTTTGCATTTGAAATTGGACTAGTGATACAGCTGGCTAGAAATTGCTTTTATTGGATGATGAAATGAATGTTATATGTTTTATCTTTAGCTTCATCCAGCCCTTTGTGCAAAGCTTTAGTGGCAGGTTTTCGATCAGATAAGTTGTGGTTAAGGTTGCTCAAGGTCTACTCTGAAAATGCTTTTCACTGAAATACTGGATTTTGCAAAATGTCCTCAGCTTTCCAGTTGCATTTCCATCTAACCAGGGAAGAAAATTGAAATAATGGAAATATGACTATACAGTGCATAAAAGTTGGGGTTTTTTCCCCTGATATATAAAAATAGTTTACAAATAGGTCTGAGTGAAATCGAATATACAAGTTGCATGGACTTGCTAGAGGTAATGCAGCTTTTCCAAATTTTAAAAGTTCAGATTAGCTCTGGTCTTTGTGCAGACAGTGACAAGGAAGGATGCAGAAACCCTCTTCTTCCTCTGTAATTGTTTGCACTATAAAGTCTAGCCATAGTTACCCCCTTCTGCAACTTTGAGATCTTGTTTTGTGAGACTTTCTCACGTGTGAAAGAAAGAAGGGTCATTACCCTGCCTTCCTTCCATGTTACTACGTTGTATGGGAAGGACAATGTAGCATTGCAGAGGTTACAGCACCATGAAGTCATCAGAAAAATTTGTGCCATAGTAGCAGAAGTTGTCTGGTTTTTCCTTGCCTTTTTTTTGGGTTGGGTGTTGGGGTTTTGTTTTTTTGTTTGTTTGTGGGGTTTTTTTTGTTTTTCCCCCCAGTCCAGATCTGGGAAATAAGAAATGAGTAAACTTTCCATTGGCTGAATAGATGAGCTCATGTTTTTCCATTATTTATGTGTGTGTTGTGCTTATAGTCCAATAAGTTCCAAGATACTTGAGAGAGTTCAACTGAACTCTGCCATTTGCCATGTTAATAAAATGTTGAATTATTGCATTAGCATAATACCAAGTTTGGAAAATCTAGTTGAATAGGCTGGTTTATTAGCCCACTCTCAGTGTTGTATTAACACCGCGAGGATAGTGAAAATAAATACACCTCTACCCTAGCTACGCACAATTAACAAATTATGTACCTCCAACTCTTAAATATCCCCCCTGTTCAACCTTGGAAAGGTGCTGTCCTGTACCTCTCTTTTGGCAGGCCCTAAAGCCTGTGATACTTGGAACACAAAAGCTAATGTAGTCCTCTAAAGACCATTTTCAAGTGCCGCATTAAATATCACAGATGCCTCTGTCAAATACATTTGCTGGTAGGGAACAGGAAGTGATTGGAGTTTGAGAGAAGGCAAACATTCCCAGCCTTTGGATATACACTACCTTGGACTTTTTAAATCACACTCACTTCCTCACTCAGAAATAACTCTTTTTTTTTTTTTTTTTTTTTTTTACTTTGGGGGGAGAAAGGTTCAGAAGAGGTAAGAAAGGTAAGAAAACTGTGAGCAGAATTTTCTGTCTCTGACTGACCATGTAAAGAAACTCCATGTGGAAACATAAAGCAAAACATTTCTGTAGCCGGCAAAAATCCTAGTGGATTTCTGAATGATATATAGTAATCTAATCTGGAGCTTTCTGTAGCCCCTGAAGTTTCCTGAGGTGCATAGTGCAGTTGGACTATTGTGTTTAATTAAGAATAAACTCAGCTGAGAGGGGTTTTTTTTAATGTTTTATTTTGTTTTAGCTACTTTTAATGTGTTTAACTAACTTAAACAAGTAGATGTATGTTTGTTTGGCTGGATAAGCTTGTGATGATTTGATTTCTAGTATTATAACAAAACTAGGGGTTTTTACAACTGAGGGGTTGTTTTAAGTTTATTCCTCAGTGAATAATTCACTAGGAAAATGTTTGATGCAAAAAGAGCTCTACCAGAGAAAATCACCAGAATTTTTACCAACTTGCTCTGCAGTGTAGTGGCCTCATCTGCTTCTAAACTCCTACTACAATGCATCCTTAGGGGCAAGTCAATTCACAGAAGTGCAGGAACTGCAGAACTTGTGTTTGACTCCCAGACACTACTCCATGATTTATCCTCCAAATAGAAATCTATTTTCTTTTTCGCTGGAAACAAGGATGTTAATTATCATTCCCTAATTTTTTTTTTTTAATTTAGCAGGTAGAGATAATTTGCATTGCAGAGTTTTTAAAAGAATTATCTAAAGCATTTTCTTGTCCACAAATATGCTTCTGTATAAATCTTGGAAAATTTGGGAAGGTATAACTGCCCAAAAGAAAGCTATGCAAGTGCTACCATTTTAAAAGATTACCCAGACAGTGTAAATGTATTTCATCCCAGGGAAATAATTGAAAAGCTTAACTCTTATAATGAATATTACCTTTTTCCTTTCAAGTTTCCAAGTATTGCTCCTCATAAGATTTTAACAAAAGATTCACATAGATGCACTTGGCATTTCCGTTAGTCCCTTTGCAGATGTCTGTCTTTAGTACCGTGTGAGTTATTTTTTTGAAATATTTTCTTTTTTACCTGATTGTAGACATTTGTAGAGAAGTTAAACAATATTAGATGCTTTAGCTGTTAGAAAGACATTTTAAACACAAGATCAGAATGATGAACTTCTAAACTCAGGTTCGATTTTACTGCTGAAGAGGGTGAAACTCCTTGCCATAGAGGTATATAGAATACAAGCAAAAAGTTGTCAGGTTCTCAAAATGGGAGTGGACAAATTCAAAGAAGAAAATACTTCTGAGTTGTTGGATACCGAGAGGCTATCTGTGGCTGATGGAACACTTAAACCATGCCTTATGAAGGCTTGGAGAATATCACCGTTCTTATACTCTTCTGTTTGCTGCTGATCACTGTAAGAGAGTGGGGAGCACACTAGGCAGAGCTTTTATCTAACCTGACTGTTTTTACATAGATCACTTTGTGAGCTGTAATATAAGACAATTCATTCAGCATACCTATTGTAAATCGGGTCCAGAGTTCTTAGAATTCATGACCAAAAGCCAGTGCTGCTTTAGTTTAAGAGGAGTTCTTGGAGCATCAAGTTCTGCATCGTTAGTTTGTATTGTCTTGTGAGGTTCAAAAATTGCTTTGAAAAATTGGTTTCTGGATGGTTAGGTTTTCTTATGACCCTCATTTTGACTTGTAACCTTCAGATAAACAATGTTGGGAGAACAAGAATTAGCCCATTCAGAGCTGTCTGTGCAAATCAGGTATATATTCAGTAACATTAAAATGAAGAAATAATGCTTTCTGTGCAAGCTTTCTGATGAAAAGCTGAGCATTTCAAACGGTAAAATTGCCAGCAAATACAATATCACTTCTTGCTCAAAGTGTTTGCTGGGAAAAAAAACCCCAAAACCAGGGAAGTCACTGATGTGGGCAGATGTTTTGGGGAATGCAAGCTTTGAGGGTCTTTTTTTTAAAAAAATTAGACCTTTTCCCCTTCAGGTTGTGAATCTTGTGAAATATTCCTACTACGTTTGAGTTTCAGTAGAATTAATGACTTGATCTTAGATTTATTATGATTTGTTTCCCACCATGAGCTGCTAAATGTAAGCAATGCAAAAATCTCATAGTAACTAACATGTTTATGAATGCAAGGGCATGTCCAGGAGATTTTTATTTGCAGACCAAAATCCCAGAATTTATAGAGTCTGTCTTAGTTACTATTGTGAAGAGGGGGGGAAAAAACCCCAGTGAACTCTATTAAAAAGATTGATGCATGGCTGCGAGAGCTCTTGACAGTTGAGATTTTTCTCTGAAGTGTTGTTTAACATATGTATAGCAAAAGAAAGGGAGGGGAAGGAAGCAAATTTTCTTAAGAATTTTTGAAGTACTTTGAATCTAGCACAATAATGAAATGAATGAAACAAAAATTCTGTGTAGCTGAGAAAGCAAAATATTCACATTTTACAAAGCTAGAATTCATACCAAGGAGCAAAAGCAAAATTATTTCCTAGGTATTTGAGCTATAGTTAGGCTATAAGGCTACAATAGTTGGGTCTGGTCAAACTACTTTGGTCACTTCTCTTGTTGAGTCACTGGCTGGAACAAGACATTTCTGGTTTGAGCTTCCAAGCTGACAGGTTACATTTCCTGTGACCTGCATCCTCCAGTAAATGTCCTTTTGAAGAAAAAGTCCTCCTTATCTTCCTCAAGCTGAAATGTACCTTACTGGAAGACACTGATGATCGTTGTCCTGTGGACTCTCTCTAATACTGCTTTGTACATTGGAATCGGTTTTGTCCCTGAAAAAGCTTTGCAATACGTAGCATATTCACTGTTTATTTAAATTTCGTATAACACCAACTGCTTAGGTCAAAGTAGTCCTTTCTGAACACTGTTGTGACATGATACTGCCTGGTTAGTTATTCCTCCTCCTCCTCTTAGATGTTTACAACTTTCAGGTAGGCTGTTAGTTTATTCCTCCTTTGCTGTTACTTAGCTGGATCTTAAGTACTTAGTTCTCTTACGTACATTAACATTCCTCATAATGTTAGTGAAAGCTTGAGGTCCTCAGTAGCACAATAGAATAAGCTTATGGTTAATTTTTCTGTGTAAATTAATCTTCTCTGATCTACAATAATTTAATTTAGGTCTTTAAGTATCAACAGTTTACCGTTAACTTTATGATAAAGAGATGCCTAAGCCTGAATTTTGTTCCAGTTACATATCACTTCTGATTCTGTTTTCTATTGCAGGAGCAAGTAGCCAAAACCTTTACATTTATGGACATGTCTTTCCCTTATTTTTTAATTTGTATTTGCTAGAGTCAAGTATGTCTTTTATTATATAATATTTTTGAGTTCTTATATTTTCAAACTCTCTGTTATCCAGATGATTTTAACTTAAGCATTTTGGGGGACTAAAGGTTATGGATTTGGGGTTATAAGATAGAAAAGGGACTTGGTTCAAACCATCTTATTAGTTCTTTTTTCATTTTTGTTCTCTCTCCTAATTATGATTGCAGAACCTCCTAGCTTTTAGAATTTATTTCTCAGCAGCATTGAATCACAGCTTTATGGTCCAAAACAGAACAGTTTTAACAGACTGTGTTTATACTTGTTTACGTATTTATTGCTCTGTTTTATTTGCCTAAAATGCTGTGACTGAAAATAATACTTATCTGTAGTTGCGTACTTCAGAATTTCAGCTCAGCTATCAAGTCACTTTTTCACATTGTAGAGACGTGCAATGTGAGTCTCATTGCATTACAAACAGTAGCTGTGTCAGAAAACACTGGGAAAATTTTCGGTCAGAACTGCCAGTTAAACTTTTAGGCCCCCAAAGACCACTACCTCCTCTTGCGTAGAAATAATGTCTTACATGTGGACCAATGTTCTCCAAAGCTCTGTAATGGTGTTGGAAATATTTTTGAAGAAGACACTGCAGACTCTTGAATAATATTGATACTAATTACTTCCTGATGGGTTACGTAGCAGGTGGATGATAAAACTTTGTAATACATTGGCTTTAATAGTTGATGCCCATATATTTCTGGGTTTTGCTATGCAGGTTAGTTTGGTTAGTTGCTTTGTGTCAATACAGGTTAGCCAGCTGCATCTCTGATCTATCTCCTTCCTGCCAGCTAGTTTATTATCCATCCAGGAAGGCAGAGATGCCACTGAATAGATCTCTGTATGTTAGACTGATGTTGTCTTGATTTCATCACTTAACAAAGTGGGTAGCCACCATCTCAGAATATTTCCTTTCAAATTGTCATTATTTGCTTCAGCCCAGCTGTTTGCTTGGCTTTGGAAGAGGTAGTTTGACAGCTACCTTTATTTTGTAATGTTTTGTTCAGCAGAGTTGGTTACGGGTATTCCAAGACACAAATGGTGGTGAAACGAAATGATGGCTCATCTAATATTCAATTGCATATATGTCTTTCATTTGTTCACCTTGGCCACCTGCCCAGCACAAATAAATGCTTATTGTTCCCTAAATAAATTATGCTGGTTCTAAACTTCTCTGCAATTTGATACATACAAGAGTTCTGTGTTTATTTGCTGGCACAGACTGCTCTAAAGATATTCAGCCTTCTGTGTTTTGGCTTCTGTTACACTCATTACCTTGAAAAGTAATTATGCAAATATCACACTGCATTAAATACAGGCAGGTTTTTATTTATTTATAAACATCTCAAAATTTCAATTTCAGGGCATGCAGCTGAAAAATGTCTGCACAGGGTGAGAGATGGTGCTGCCGCCCCACCCATTGCTGCAACTGAGCAGCAAGCAGTAGATAAGCAAAGTTGTTCTATTCTTTGCCTTGCCTGCTTATTGAAAGGAGGAGTGCAGTAAATTAGGCTGTACACATCCGGTCACCATGGGATTTGGCTGTGCTCACAACAGGCAGGCACTGAGCTCTACGTAAAGAACTTAACACTTTTTTTTCTCCCATGAAAATAAAGAGGCAACCCTGGAGAAAAAAGCAAAGTGAGCTGAGATAGAGATGTTTGAAAAGAAGCATAGGCTTGCAGCAGGCCCACAATAATTAATAAAAATCTTAAAACTTGCAGGGTTGGACTGATTCTGCTCTCTTAGTGATATTGATAAAATGTTGCCTTATTCAAGTGATCTGAGTCACTGTTTACGTGGAATGAGAATTGGAGCTTTGCTTGGCTGTTGCACTGAACTGTGTACTGCAAATTGCATCTCTTAAGAACTGAGGGGTACAGAAGGCTGCTATTATCAATGGATATCCAGGGGGTGCAAAGGGATTTTATACAGTTGATCCAAATTGCAGTCTTATCCATCTACAGAGAATTATACTAAAAGGAATACTAGATGGGTGAGCTGCTGGGGAACTATAGTCCATCAGCAAAAACTCTCATGTCCTTTAAATAGGTGTAAAATATTGATGTCTGGGGAAGGGGTTTAAAAAGCCACAAGTATTGAAGGAATATTTGGGCTTTACTATCTGGGGAGCTAAGACAGTTAGATTTCTGCAAAAATCTAGCAGAAGTTATACACTGCAGTTGCTTTTCATGTGTGATGATCAGACCCCTTTTAAGTGTTTCAAAATAAGCTTCTCAAAATCAGACACTGCTATAATTGTTCAATAGGTTTGAAAATGCAAACCTCTCTTACTGTCAATAGCCTTTACTCCTATCTAGAGACTTCATTGAAAGAAAAGTATGCTGTCAAGGAAAAGACTGCACAGACATCCTGGCAAGAACATACACATTAACCGAAGCATCACTAATAGCTCACTGGCTAGCACAAGGCAGAGAACTAGCTGCGCTCAGAGTTCAGATTTTGGCTTTGTCGCCTTTTTCTTTGGCCTCTTCTTTTATCATATTAGCCACCCATAAAGTGGGTGGAATATTGCTGTCTTGCAGCAACTATGTGAAGCTAAACCAGAGCTTCAGAAATGAAAGGTGCAATGGAAAAATGATATGTTAATAATAAATATACCTAAGTTTTATTGTTTGCCTTAAGGAAAGTAGCAGGAGGTCCAAGATTTCATGGGCAGTATTCATAATACATGATTTTCCATAAATGGATTTGTTCTACACTGAAGGTAAGACACAAACATACAAATGCACAGGTGGAGTTTAAGAGAGCTAGTAGTGGCCCTGATCCTATTTCCATTCCCATGTAAATGCCCTACTTGATAGTAGTGAGGCAAAGGGAGTTGTAAATGCGTTTAAATACATATATGTGCAAGCATTTATGGGGCGAGATGTGTGTTAGTATATGTGCGTGTGTAAAAATATAGATAGCTAGATACACATACCTGGTTGGTATGGCTGAAGTGAAAGAAAGGAACCGTGCAAGATCATCCCTGCACAAAGACATTAATTGTAACTCTTGATTATTTCAACAAAGTAACTTGCTGTGGATCTAGTAACTCCTGTTCAGTGCATCAGAGGTGCTGTGACTTCTGATTTTACTTGCAGCTACTTGTAACAAATTGATACTCTGCAATCACACAGGTGACCTTCACAACAGTCAATTAAACGCAACCATTATTAAGTGCAGGAGACAAAATTTTGTCTGCCCTTAGTCATCTTCTGCTTCTCCTGCCTGTTGCCAGTGTCCTTCTATGTGTGTATGCAGATTGTACTTCACCTGAGTGAGGCTGAGACCAGAAGCGTATACGTACAGAATAACTTATTCTGTGCCTTAAAAATATGCAAAGTGTGATATAGGCTCCTGCAACTCTTTATGAACTGGTATTGAATGGTCTTATAGGGAATAGTGATTGGAATGTTAAGTTGCAATGCAAATATGTCATTTATTTCCTTTGAAGCTGCAAAGGTCCCTCAAGTATAATGGGTTTTTTACTATATTTTTATGCATGGCATAGCATTTTCCTTAGGTTTTGGTGCTACATCTGGAAAAAGAAAAGCTAATGAAAAGTCATGGGGTTTTATTATTATTATTTGCCAGAAAGCAATAACAGTCTGAAGAGCTCACTGTAAGATCTCTGGCTGCTAACTTCAGTGGAAAATGGGATATTGCATAAGAAAACATACACATTTTCTAGTTCTTCAGGAAAAAGATAATCATCCCCAGTTTCATTCTTTGTCTATCTATTTGGTGTATGCAAAGCACCCTGAATACTCTTCTGCTTCTCCCACCTGTCTTCAGTTTTCCCATATTCATGTGAAGTGATTATCTGCAAGTAGAAAACAGGAATGTATTAAAGAACAGAAGAGGTACATGTATTTATTATTTTGGGGATGGGATTTAATTAGTGTCTGTTTTCAAAATAACTTACCAGTTATAGATGTATTTTCAAAGCAGTCATACTTTATGTTAAAATATGGAAAGTCTAAGTACTTATTCTGGAGGCAAAATGGAAATTGAGTTTTTAAAAAACCCCCACAAACTTACACTGAAGGCAAGCGATTGTCTGGTGACAAACATTACAGTGATTCATACAATATATAGCCATTAGGTTCTGGCAGCTGATCATTTAGGGAAAGAGTTTCAGATAAGACCACAGGATTTAGAAGCCCACATCCTATTAAAAGTAATTTTGCATTCAGCTTCTAAGGTAATTTTGAATAATCTCCTTCCAAAGGTTTAATTGACAAGAGTATGATGAAACACTAAAAAGCAACAAAACCATCATTAGAATTACCACTGTTTCTGAGATTGACAGTTTCAATAGACAAGTTGAGGAACACAACGTCTATTGGCATTTGTGGCAGGCCACTGTGAATGGCTGCAGGCTGCTGCTGTCATTGAGAAGAAGGGGTGGGGGAGCACCTCTTCCAAGTACTAGCAGCAACTAGAGCAAGGATTGAAGAATTCCAGCATTTTCACTTCCTGGTTTTCTGACTGCACCCTTAGTGCTTCTCATTCCTCCTACCATGTCAGATGCAGCCAAATCCTTTATCTCCAGTGCAACAAAGTTTTGCTTACTCTGTTGAAAGTCTCCAGGAAGCACTGAAATTAGCCCTTAGAGAATTCCTTGTCACTTGCCTTAGGGCACAGTTTTGTGTGCCAGGGCTGATTAACACAGCAGTTTGGTTGACAAGGCAGCTTTCAGTTTCTGTCATTCATCCAGGATCTTCCACCACCTCAACACATACTCAAAAATATCCCCATATTGTTCATTCCCTTGCCTAGATTAGTGCAGTATAATTCCTTCAACTGACTTTTAAATTAGGATCCAGTTGCTAAAATCGTGAACACCTTTTGCCAGTTTAGCTGTAACCTGCCTTCTTCCTAGTTGCTGCTCTAGAAGTGCATCTTCCAAGTCTTGTGTCATCTGTCAGCTCTGTGCAGATATGTTAGATACCTTTGGGCACTTCCTGGGGCATTAGAAGCCTATATTGAGTCAACTGTGTTGACCTTTTCTTGGGTAAAGAGATCATGCCATCTGTAGCAGCTTCTATGATCATGTAACAAGGGTATAGTGATACTTCTACGGTCTTTCACACACTGACAAATGGCTGAGATTGAGGAAGCTGTGGTTCAGCTGTGAGTCAACAATCACGCTATTGGGCTAAGAAGTTTCCTCACTCCTAAAACCACAGAGACTACAGTTTTCTGTTTTGCCTATGAGGGCTGCAGACAGACTTGGGAAATCTGTTTCTAATATTAAATAACATCCTGTGGTGGAATAACCTCTTTTGTGGGACTTGATATTTGGGGTGATGGCATCAGCTTTTGTTCAAAGAATGAAATAGTAGCTTCTGTCTAGGAAACCTTTCTGTCACCTTCATCCTCTTCACAGCTTGGTGCCTGGGCTCCTGTGACATGTCACAGCCATCACAGTTACATTCCCTCACAGACTTAGTAATTGCTACACACGAAGAATGATATTGCTCTAAATCCCCTACTTAAAATCCAATGCCATATTTTCTTTGAAAAAAAAGGTCTTCCAAGCTTTCTGTGTAGTGTAACTGTTAATGTAAAATAGCCTGATATTATGCAAAAGCAACAAAGGTAGTTAATTTTTAAAAGACTCTCATATATGCTGTCTCATTTTCATTTGCTATGAAACCCTTCTGCAAATTACAGCAGATGTTAAGTGATGTTTGTGTTTCTCTGGAATATTAATATGACTGTGTTGTGTGCAGAAAGAACCATTTTCAGAAGAAAAATCAATATAGCATTCCAATGTGTTAGGTAAAAAACCAGAAACTACTGTGTTCAGTGTTTTAAGTGTAGGAAGTAGAGCAGTCCAGGAAGGTGTCATTTGTCATTAAAACTTGCAGAGTGGGATGTCTGAATGCTGTTTCAAAGTTAAGACTTTTACTCTCTAAATATGACAAGGCACAAGAGGCCTGGAAAGGGACAGCACTTGGTGCAGTTGATGTAGGAAAAGCCTGTGAAATGCAGTTGGAATCAGAGAATAGAATGCACCATTTTCATGGAAGCCATCTGCATTTTACACGCTGCAGCTCTCAATACACCCTTTACCAAAAATTTATCAAGAAGAAAGCATGAACTAAGCATGTGTTTTTTTTCAGTAAGCCATGAAAAACTAAGGGTGACTTCAGCAAGAGATTTAGGATGCTTGAAGGGTGTTAATGTGAATTCTTTAAATGTCTTAACTTTTGACACCTCTTTGAATGCCTTCCTACTCCTTTTAACTTTTATCCTTGCAACATTTTTCCTCCTCTTCTAAAACCACAGTAGAGAAGACTCATGTCCAAAGGTATCAAAGAATATTCTTAATTTCCTGTTTGTCTCCTCTCTTTTAATGATTGCTGCCTTGTTCTAGCGTGAAAGCTTTTGGATCTGACTCTTCCATACTTTTACTCTGCATGTTCAGAGAGATTAGTGCAAAGGTAGTCTCAGTCCTGAAATAATGTGAACGACAATGCCTTGCCTGATGTAATCATGACACAGCATCCCTGCTAGAAAAAATGAGAAACATTCTACATAGATCAAGCAGTTGCAAACTGAGCTAGAAAGAACAATGTATGGAAAAATCCAGTGCAATGATTAGTATTGCTCACCTAGATAAGTGAATAGCAATATTGCATTTAAGCAGTCTTCCTCATAAATACATGGGGTAAAAACAATTATGGAGGCAAGAAAGTTAAGGCAACTCTATGAAATATAGGAACAATCTACAATACCTTACAGATCTCGCTCCATTCTCCTCGACCACTTGCATTGACAGCACGAACTTTAAAAAGATATTTTGTATTTGGATCCAGATTATGTATCTCAAGGTTCTGCTGCTGTATTTTGCTTAGCTGGCCAGCTAGTTGTGCCTGGACAATGTTATCAGGACCAATACCAGCAACTTCATAAAACTCTACCTCAAAGAAATCCACATCTTCTGTGGGACAAGTCCAGTAAATCTGTGACGATAAAAAAAAAAAACCAAACCTGTAGTACACAAATAAGTATTCTTTAATTTTGCTCATTTTCATTTTTGCTTTTTTGGAAGGCCCCTGTTTGGCAGATTTTAATTTTGAAATGCAAATGCAGCTGAAATTCCAGCATGAAATATATGTAGAAGATATGCAGTTTGTGGTATTGGAAAATGCTAAGCTTTGTTCTAGGAATTTCATAGTATCCTCTTCTAACACACTAGAAGTAATACAGGCTGACAGCAGTCAGCACTTTGCAACATGCACTTGGGATCTTATGCAATGGGCATCCTGATCTTAGCATCTATGAAATATATAATGAGGAAAATTGCATGGATATGATGTTACCACATTGAAGGCCAAGACCAGGATCAAATTAATTGATTTGAGGTAGAGATGTTTAAATTTAGATGTGGTACATCTATTTCTTTCTGCATTGGACCTTTCCATGTAACATATTTATATCGCCTCTATTATAATACCCCTATTGACTACAGTAGGAATGTGATATGATTCAATTTATGCTTCCGTTTCTCTCAAAAGGCGAGTTTGAAATGCATTGTCTCCTACCAATACAGTATTTGAACTGATATTGTAGTCTTATTTACTCAAACTTGTGTGGGTTCAGACTCTATCACAGCCTGAAAATATCATGATCTCTTGTATATATTTAGAATTTATTAATATCTTACTTTGGCAGACCTTGAGTAAACAACAGTCTGGTATATAACAACAGGTCCTGGGACTGGGGCTGATTCATTGTCTATAGGCTCTGGACTTGAAAAGTTAATGATCTGATACTTTCTTTCTTTTCTTGGAGTTTCACAAGCTGTATCCCAGTATGCACACACTTCATTACTCTCTGTAGGACGATGGGAAGGTGTAGAGCTTGGTCTTCTGACAGTGTCTTTAGACAGCACACCTAAATCAAACACGGAATTTAAAGATGGGCTTCGGAACAATGTTGCTTGCTTGGATTTGTGAGTATTTGAAACATGCCTTGGAACCATTATCTCTGGGTTAAAAGAATAGGGATATTTGTCAGCTTTACTTTCTGACTGCTTTATTCTGCTAAGAGATGGGACAAGTCCCTGTAAAACAGAGAAAAGTTCATCAAAGTTGAGTTGAAGTTTTCTTAAGGGATCTTCTTTTAAACGTGGACTAGGTTGGAAAATGGAAGGAACTGCATTTTCAATTTCTTTCACTAAGCAGTGTGCAGATTGCAGAAACACAACTTGGCTTTCCTCCTTAAGAGCCTCTTTAGAATATTGAATAAGGCCATCCATATATGATAGCTGACTGGATGTATAGTTTATGTATTCTGAAATTTCTTTCTGTTTTTTAAGTTCAATGTTTTCAAGCAACTCCATCATCTCCTTTTCTTGTTCATGAAGAACCATACGTAATTTTAAGAATCCATTTCTGATCTCCTTCCTTTTGGTGTCCTTATAGGTCTTGAAATCATTTTTAAATAGGATAACTTCCATTAGATCATTATCAACTACTTGGCGTACTGTAAAAAACAACAAAAAAAATCAGGTCAGTAGTTCCAAATTCATATTAAAATGTAATGGTTACAAGAGGCAGAATGATAGATTTTAGCTTAAAAGCATTTCAGATTTGGTAGAATGTGGGAAAAGAATAAGGATTCTGGTGTTTTTCTCTCATCTCTGCTGCTGGTAAGCCCTGAGGGAAGGTGTTTGTGTTAAAATGTTTACATTTGGGTGTATAAAATTTGGCAGTTAATTGCTACTTTATTATTATTTCCTCACACAAATTTATCTCCCCCAAAATGGGTTTGATAATTTTTATTTCATTACATGGAAATCCTGAAGCTTAATTTATTGTAGCTTGATATTATAATTGAAAATTCACTATGCCAGTTAAAATAACGGCAGCAAATGCACCTCCATAGCCCACATTCTGTCTGTGGCTGACTGTACATTCCTCTGATGGCTGATACGTGAAGGTGTGATTAACTTGTCTGACACTAAAAATTGTGAACACTGAAGGAACAGAATCAAAAATACCAAAGGCTGATAGTAAATTCCAGTGGCCTTCAGCTATCATTAGGAAACAATGTCACATTACAAAACCCTGCACAAATATTCTACATAATTTACTTTCAACTTAAGATTTTCAAAATTGAGAATTTAATGCTTCCAGCTGTTTCTCATTGTGCATGGTTCACTTTTACCTTCTGAATGTTATTTTACATGCAGCTCCATTCTGTCCCCAATATTTGTGAAGTTATATGCAAAGATCAAAGTTAAAAGAAATTCATAAAATCCTAGTCTGTGTTCAGCCCCTTAGTTGCTATGGACCAAGTCTTAGTGAAAAGTGACATTGGAGTGACTGCTTTGCCTCTTAGTCAGCATGGGCATAAGCATAAAACTGACTGAAGAGGGACAATTCATAACTTTCCTGCAAGGGAAGAAGCAGTTCCTCTTCAAGCATATGTTTTTGATTAAAAATATTCACCATTTTATTCTGCAGATGTAATTGGTGGTTATTCCTTGCTGGGTCTTGCAGGGTGAAATGAAGATTCCCCTCCCTAGACACACATTTCTGTTCCCATCCCACATACAGATCCTTCATTCTCTAGTGGTTGAGTCTGGCTCACCATGCCACAATTATGGGCTTGTTCCTTTTCTACAGGGGGAACACACCACCTTTCCGACTCTTGTGCTGTGCAGAGAATTAATACAGCTTGTCAACCATATGTTTCTTTCCCGAGGAGGCATGGGGAACTGTGAGAAGCAGCAGAAACACAAACCTTTTCTAAATTTTGCAATTGTATCAAAGAGGGAAGCAGCTTCTCTTGAACACGCGACTGCCAAGGGAATAGTCTCATGATTATTGTGCAGTGAGTTCTTGCAGGACCCACAGATCAGTTCGTGATCATCCAGACAGTATTCAGAGAGGTTTGAGTTGCTGTGCAGTAAGCAGCGCCACTGTTCATGATCTTCTTGGTGTGGTTTGGTGAAAATGTGGTCCTGAGCACCATTCTTGCTATGATTTAAATGCAGGCATTCATTACAATAATTAATTCCACATGTTCTACATCTTTTGGTTGCCACTCTTCTTCTCTCCCTGCAAGTTTCACAATAGACTGGTCTTTCACTATGGTCAAATCTCCACCTCAGAAAGCCATGTTTGCGCATGTATTTCTTGGCTAGTTTTGCTCTGAGGTAATTCTTCCGCAGCTGAATTTTATTTGTATAGGGGAGACAATGCGCTTTGCCACACACTGGGCATACGATGATATAAAAGTCTTCAGTTACTTCAGCTTTGGTCTTGCTTTTACTTATACACTTCTCACAAATGCAGTGATTGCACGGCAGCATAAATGGTTGGAGAAACAATTGCTTACACAGTGGACAGGCAAGCTGGTCACGGAAAGCGTGGCTGGAGACTTTCCTTTCCAGTGTAATGTCAGATGTATTATTCCTAGTTCTAAATCTTGACATGACATCTTTTAACCTAAATAAAATTGGAAAAAAAAAAAAAACCAAGAAAAAAAAACAACCAAACACAAAAATCCAAGAACTCAGGCAAAAATATCTCAGTATTAGGGTACATCTAAGACACAAAATTATAACATAAGCAGTTCTGCTTTGAATGCCAACTGTTCTTTTGTTCTGACTGGATTTTTTTAAAACAATTGGGTTATAATTATCAAAGAATGTATTTTTTTCTTTTCATTTTCATATTTATTTCACTGTATTTTGAATACTGTTACCAACAATAACAGTAAACAGACATCTCAGTCATTGAATTTGTTGATATGAATTTGTTGGGTTTTTACTGGTGGTCAAATGAAAAGACGAATACAGTTTGGTTTAGTACAAAATGAAATGTATTTTGTCTCCGTTTGATTATTTTTCAAAATGGAAACAACAAATAACTAGAGTGAAGAAAAGCATTTTGTGCAATTGACATGAAACCCTCTATTTTTTTTCAGAGTGTTAAATGCTTTCTTTTACAACTACTTTGGTACTATTTTTAGAATATTTTCTTTTTAATGAAAACTTAAGACAATAAATGTCAAAATGTTTTTCTTCAGCATTTTCAAGATGGAATATTTCCTCAAGGAAGTAACACACTTAAGTGTTTCACCAATTTTAAAAAAATATTTAAGAGATTTCTGCTTAACATAATAACACACATTTACATATGATCATCCTAATTTTTAGTCATTTAAGAAATCACCTCTGAATTATTTTTGATTTCTAGAATGAATTTAGTTTATTCTTAGTGTTAGCAGCTGCCTTATTATCATTGATTCTTTATATTAATTGCACAACTTTCAAATGGAGATTTTTTTAAAATTATTATTATTTTATTTCAGAAGAGGACTGATTTTCAGGATGTGCTAATCCCTGTTCTCTTAAAATTTGGATAGTCCTAACCTGCCTCTTAGCCTGTGAACATTGTCCTTTTAAAAATAAAATATTTTATAACGCCTCCTTGAATATTTTCCATAGCCTTGATATGAGCATCACCATCCAACATGGACACATGGTTCTAGGCCTCTATGGTTTGGTCCTCTGCTGTGCCTCTCTTTAACATCCATGTTGTTATTGCTTTCCTTCATACCTTCTCTCCCCAAATGTTCAACCATGCTATCTGGTGTTTCTGTCGCTCTAAACAACAGTAAAAAACCCTAATAAACTAAAGAGAATAGAATCTTCTGTTGCTATGAGGATTCCTTCTGGTCTTCAAAGTTTACCTAGGTCGGGATTGACCATGTATTTCCAGAGGTCCTGTCAATTCCTCTCAAATTGGTACTCTTCTAGTCTGGAGTTCTTCTGATAACTTCCTTTCTGCCCACCCTTCTCCCCTCTCCTTCCCCCATACCTTTTGGTGAGTGCTCTTCGGTGTTGCATTTCTATAGTTAATAATCAGCTACTTCCCTTCTGGTTTCCAGTTTTATCTTCTAAGACTGTTACTATGCCTTGTTTCCATTCTCTGTGTGGCATTTCTTGAGCCTTTATAATTATTTGTCTCCTTTTTGTTGTCTTCTGGATATAACTGCTTCCTTCCAGTTAGCAGTTTTACTGCTCTTTGTTTTACTCCAATTTGCCCTTTACCCTTGCCTGCAGCCTCCTTGCTACAAACACATTCCTGGTTTCCTCCTCGTTTTAACATTCTCTGTGTCTTCCTTCATGTTGCTACATAGATTTTTACACTATGATCATGTATAAACATGTATTAGTCATTTATGGAAATCAAGTCATACTAATTATAAGTGCAGTGATGTTCTGGAGTAGTCTTTGCCCCAGTCAGAGTAATAAGCATAAGATTACACTAATATCAAGATAAAACTTTTTCTGTTTCTCAGAAGAATGATATCCTGTGGTTATTCAAAATAGCTCCAACATGGCAACAGATCATATGTTTCTAAATGCAACACATCCATTAAGACATAATGTAAATTAGAAAAACAAAACCCCGGGAAATTTTAAGAGCCCTTAACTCCACTTACTGAACAGTTCCTGGTGTTCTTGAGCGATGTGGTTCATCGACAGAGCTTCTGCAGCACGTGCTTTCATAATACTGACATGCTGAATTCTCTCCACCGCAGCAGCAGAATTTGCAGTCTGGGTCATTTGAACAAGAGCAGCAGCACCACCAGCAATTTGCATGTTCTGCACATGAGCAGTGGCAGCACTGGCAAGGTTTGTCTTCTTTGTACGGACATGGGAAACAGCTGCAGTTTTGCTCACTGGTAAATAAGAAACGCCAACACAAGCAGCATTCTTCCTTTTTGCTGTGGCAAGTCATGTAACAGCAGTTTGAGCAGCATGGCCAGATCAAACAGGGATGCCCATTTTCATCCATCCCTCTGTCAGATACTTGGAAGAAAGTTCATTGATCCTTTCAACTTCTCTGCACACTACAGCAACTGAGCTCCAAAAAGGTACGAGCTCTGACTGTTGGGTCAAGTGCTGTGCTATGGCAATGCACTTCATTCTAGTCAGAAAGTGATGTCACAGTGAGATATTCAAATAAGGACACAGGCAGAATTTTATGCACAGCTACCTGATATAACAGTTACATCATCTATACATCACGATAACTATAATTGTTCTTCCTGAACTCCTTGAAAGCATTTACCTCACTTTTCATTAGTTGCATGGGGAGTTTATATACTTGGATTAGATACCCTACGGCTACTATCTTGTTAGGATGACACACTTCACAGACATTTTGTCAGCTCATCTGGATGGTGCAAGCAAACCAACTGAATCAGGACCTAACCAGTGATAGTGAGAGATTTCTCATCAAGCCTCTATAAGACTTTAAGCATAACTAGCATACATGAAAGAACCTTACACTTGAGATGCGTCTTGAAGCGTATCTTTGTAACTGTCTTAATTATTTTAAGCCCTTGTCTACCACTGGTTGTGATCTTGAACAATTCATTCCCCCAAGGCCTAAAGAAAAGAACTAGGCTTGGATCATAGGTTCAGTGCTATTGCTCATTTGCTGTGGGCCTGCCTCTTTTTCCACTGAGTCCAAGTGTGTTTCTTGCCCTTTCTTAAGCTAGCCACTCGCCTATAAATGTGATATCAGACATATTATTTCCATTATTCTTTAGTTACTTTGTATTAGGCACCTTTTACTTTCATTTAGTTGATTTATTCCAAGATTTATATAGCATTTTTTACCTATTCATAGATATGATAGTTTTAAATAAAACTGAAATTCGTGTAAAGAATACATGAGTTTCTCAATATTGCAGGCTTACTATAGCGCTTATATATAAGTGGTTGGACTTGATGAACTTAAAGGTCTTTTCCAATGTAAATGATCTAATGATTCTATGATTCTGCCCTCTAAGAGTTATCTGCAACTGACATCTGAAACAGCTTATTCTCTTACTCAAAACTGTACAGGACAGTGATATCTGTATGGTACATATTGAAGAATACTGACTTTTAATGCTGCCTTCTGTACTGTAGGTAACTAATTTTTCCCAAAGTTTAGCAATTCAACTTGCGTTAATAGGTGAGTGTGTAATTGGCAGTTAGTAAGGTAAGTCTTGACATAGTTTATTGTAACAGCTCCTTTGAGCCTATTTGCTCAAAGTCTGTTCTACCTAGAGAAATTTTAATTCACTGATTCAGAGCCCTATAGACCATAAAGGCTGTGTCATTATGTGTAACCGTTTATATGATGGGCTATAATAGGTTCTTTGAAATGGTTATAGCCTATTGTGTCAACTGGATTTTCATGCATAAGTACTAGATCTGTGTGTTGAACGGCTTTCTATAGTATAACCTGGATCTTTAATGGATGTTATTTATTCCATTTGTCTTTCCAGTTTAATCAATGGTAATGTGTTTTTATTTTGCATATTTAATTTTGGGATATCAAAAGGATTTTGAATTTGATCATTAGAAAAAATGTATTTGTCCTGGTTTTGGCTGAGATAGCATTAATTATCTTTCTCGTACTGGGTATAGTGCTGTGTTTTAGATTTAGTAAGAGAACAATGTTGAAAATACACAGATATTTTTAGTTGTCGCTAGGTAGTTGTGGTGTCTACACTAAGTCAAGGACTTTTCAGCTTCTCAGGCCCTGCCAGGTGTACAAGCCAGGACAGCTGATCCAGACTGGCCAAAGGAATATTCCATACTATATAATGTCACGCTCTGTATATAACGGTAGAAGCTAGCTGGGAAGTGGGATTGCTGCTTGGAAACAAACTGGACATTGTTTGGTTTGTTTTTATATAAAATTATTACAAGTATTACTATTATCTTCCTTTGTTATCCTATAAAACTGTCATTATCTCAACCCATGAGGGTTTGGTTTTTTTTTTCCGTTTTCCTCCCCATCCCCTTGCGGGGAAGGGGTGAGTAAGCAGCTGCGTGGTGCTCGGTTACCAACTGGGGTTAAACCATGACAGAATCTTATGATACTGTCTGCTTTTCTTTTGCCAAACATTCATAAATACATGTGGGGTTTTTTGAGGAAGAAAGGGTGGAGGAGTAAGGAAAAAACCAAAAAGTAAGTCTTGTGTTCCACATGGTGATACTGGGACACTCTTCTGTTTCTATGTAATACAGAGGTTAATAGTAACTTGTACATACATCATTCTCAGCAACATGTTTCTTTTTCTTGAATCCTCTGTGAATTGTGTTTTTCCACTGAGTCCTGGACAACTTAGCCTTCTGCCCCATGTAATTCCTGTAACCTATTTCCTGCTATCTTTAGTGCTCTGGTTTTTGCTTTACCAAAACTACTTTCATCAACAGCCTTGTTCCTGTGCTACTCTCGGTGTAGGTGGCTCACTCTGTAACTCTGTGTAGGTACGCAGCCAGCTCTAAGATCATCCCATTTCACTAATATGTTTATTCTCTAGCAGATATTGAAAGATCAGATCAGCCTGGCTGCCAGATAAACCGAATTAGATGCAATAGCTGCAACCAAACTGACAGACTTTTAATAGTGTTTACAAACATGTTCCCCCATGCCTCTGTTGTGGTTTGATCTGATTGTCATTTTCATCATAGTTCTCATGATAGTCAGGCTGTGATGTTGTTGACTTCACCTACAAATAAGCTTGACCCTGCAAGTTGCTGAGGAAAGAAACCAACATGTAAGAGAGAAAGAAAAGCACAGTGTGGTGAGGACACAGGTTCAGTTGAAATTACTTCAAATTAGTTAGGTATAGTAATTTATGCTGTAGTTCCATTAACTATCAAATAACTCGGTATAATATTTTTTACTATAATATTTTTTATCCTGTTCTGTTTTGCAAGGTAAGCTAAGATTGTTGTTTTTCTCTTCTTTTTTGCCCCTCTTGCTCTACCTCCAAATACCTCACTGATATTTCTAATACTGATACGTCTAACACAAATTTGGGATTGCACAATGATTAGTAATGTGCAGAAAGAAGCTTGAAGAAAGACCTTATGCTATCAATGGCTTAACCCTTGACTAGTATATGTAGTAACTCTACATAAATCATGGATTTATTATTTATAAAAGTACTTTTTCTTTGCACGTTTACACAGGCCATGATGACATGCTTAAATTAGAGAAACAAAAACTAATGAAAATAATTCACAGTTTTTCTCTGTATTCTGTACTCCTAGCACAGCAAGGTAATACCTGACTCCATTGTTCTTTTTTATGTCTGCTAATGATATCAAAGATTCCTTTTAGCGTGTTCGTTCTGTCAGTTACTATGTTAAAAACCAGAAAAAAAACTTCTGCTGCTTCACAAGATAAGCTTGGGAGTCAGGGGGGAGAAGGAAGAGGAACTATTACGTCCCTTAGGATGGGGAAGGACCCTTCCTACAAAATCATGTAGTCCAGTGGGATTCACTCTCTAAAGGATGCAGTAGTTCTTTCAGGAAATTGCAGTGATTTAAGACAACTGACTGCAGCACATAGAAATGTCTGGTTTGAGGGGAAATTTTAGAAATGAAATACAAAAAGCCTGACATAGTACCACCCAAAACTGATGAATTCACAATTGCGAGTTGCTTCTAAAACATTACTTCTGGCTAGCTGTGGCTTGCCTGCAACAACTAGCAAAAGAAGGGAAAAAACCTCCCTGTCCTTTCTTTGTAAGAAAAAACTCTGTTTCTAGCTCTTTGTTTTCACCATCACTTTAAAACAGGTTAGAGGGAAATTTCCTAGTGGTGGGAATGCCTACGAAATAGTGGGGTTTACAGTTTTCATTTTTCCTCATTTTCATGAGCTTCATTGCTCCTCCTTCATTCAGTCCTTTGCTTGTAGCCAAATGGTTACCCTTGACTTATGTTTCAAGCAGCAGAAGTATTTTGATGGCTTCTACTGAAAAAAGGCAGAGTTGATCTCCAAATCTCCACAATTGCTCACCACATGAGATGGCTTAGCTGCTATGGAGGCACACCGAAGACAGCAGCCAGACCAGAGCTGGGATGATGGTTTGCTATCAAGATTAGCAGCTGGTAAAGCAAAAGAGCAACAAACACATGGTAAACTTAAGGCTTCTTCATTGCTCTAAAGCTATATGAGAAGTATATCACACTGAGCTCCATATGCCTTTACCTGCAGATAAAGAAATGGAGGAAAAATATTATTAAATTTTCTTTTACCATTTTTGCTTATAGATATGAGAGTATAATCTGATTTATTTATGTAGTTGCTCCCTTGACTAGGTAATGTTAATGTACCTTTTATAGTCATTCAAATTCTCTTTGACTTCAGAAGTATTTCTAAATACTATACACTACAAAAATTACAACTGTTATGACTGACTGGAAATGAGAAATATTGTATTTGGGGAATATATGATTTGAGCCAGAGGAAAAACTAATAGCAGACAATGCGAATGGAAAGGACTTGCTAATGACATTTTGTGTATTTCTTCATTAAAAAACTTAACTGAGGACCACATAGTAACACAATTAGCACCAGAAATATATAGCTAAGAATAGTCTAGAATTAAAAAAAAAAAAAAAAGAGAGAGAGAAAGCTATGTCACATCTAAATAAACCCAATATTTTCAAAGTATCAGGGCCTAATAAAATTCACCCAAGGAATATAGAGAAATATCTGAAATATTCTCAGTGGTTTTAGGAGTGCTTTTCTGAACACATGAAAGTTGTTGGGAAAGGTACTGGCCTAGATTAAATTTAAGATTGCATAATTTAGAAGAAAATCTAAGAAATCTCATTTTGGATGAGATGCATTTCCCACAGAACAAGGGCTTCTAGTGCTTGCGCGCCAGAGAAATCAGCATTTTGTGCCCCTTTGCACAGATCTCAAAGGTATTGAGTGAATCATTATAAAATGCTTTAGAGGATCTATTTGTCATAGGTATTAAGAAACTACAACAGCATACTGTTACTATGGGTCTGCATGCATGGTGTTTCGCAACCTATTTCTTATTCCTGCTATGTGAATCCTTGTTGTCTCATGTATTACTGTCACAACATGAAACCTGTTGTTCTTTGGAACAAATAGAAGTTTGAGCATTTTACAGAATGTTTGGAAATACTAGGTATTATTTGTCTGGCTGATTCCACTCCAGCCCTCGTGTGCTTTGTCCTCGTCCTGGTGTCTGCATGCTTTTCCTCTGCCTGATGTGTTTTTGTTGCTGGTTTGGCTCACTCTCAGTTCCCCTTGCACCCCCTATCTGGGTGTTTTTTCCTTAGGCTCTGACTTTTTGAGCTTGCTTGTTCCCAGAGTAACGGTGTTCATCTCCTTAAGGTGAGGTGTGTTTGTGCTGCAATTGAGACTATAGAGAAGAAATTCAAATGTATTAACTTCAGTGCACTTTAGGTAAAGCAGTGTTCTTCAGAACAAATGTAGCAGCTGCAAACAAACAAATTTAAAATTTAAGGTCATGCTACGGTAAGAGTTGTTGGACTGCTTGTTAAACAACTGTCTGTGGTTACAAACCAGCCAAACATCTTTATGTTTGTTTAAAAAAAAAAAAAAATCCTTTTCTTCTACAAAATTGTAAGTAAATAGTACCAAGGTTGTTAATGCCAAATCTTTGTGCTGGTCTGTAGCCTGTGAGTTGGTGATTAGGCACTTGCCCTCCTTCAGGCTGCTCTGTTGGTGTATCTGCTTTCCTGACCATAGTACATAGTTTCAGTCTCACTTTTTAGTCTATTTTTCATTCCTGTGTTGGTTATCTGCTGGACATCCTGACTCCTCTCCTGATTAGCCTGGCTCTAAGCAGTAACTAGCTTATTAGGAGGTCCAACTGAGCAGTGAAATATGTGTTAATAACTTGACCCTGCTTAAAAGGAAAAATATGAAAAAAAAAATATTCACTCTATCTCTTACACTGCCTAAGGGAAGAGGGGAAAACACAAATGGAGTGGGTGGAGGTGAGAGAAAAAGCTTTATGGATTTAGGGAGTGGATAGCATAGGGAATTAAAGCTGTGGTAAGCAGAAGTTCCCTGCAATCAAGGGAGGAGTGAACTTTCTCCTTCACCCCAGAAGTTTCTCCTTCTCACCAGCTGAGAAGGTTTATAATATA
This sequence comes from Grus americana, assembly GCF_028858705.1. NCBI lineage: Eukaryota > Metazoa > Chordata > Aves > Gruiformes > Gruidae > Grus > Grus americana. Next base: position 7,183,514 of record NC_072860.1, on the reverse strand, counting down.
TGTAAAAGAAAAATAAAATAAGTGCTTTTTAGAAGAACTTGTGAAGAGGGGAAAAAAGGGCTCCTGGCAAGGAAAACAAGTGTAAACACTTCATCTTTAATGAAATCTGAATATAGTGCTTGCTGCTTATATACCCCTGCAGAGAGGATGGGGAATGTGCCTGCCTATATTCACTGCAGAGGTGAAAAACCTTGAGCAAAGTTGCTTGCTGTGTGTCTAAGCTTGCACTTGAATTATTGCTGGAACTGTTATGTCACAGAGTGTTAACTTTCAGTTGTACTTTCAGGTTTGCAACTCTGCTTTTTACTCTTTATGGCCCTGTACTTGCTGTATGCTTACCTCTTGTGGTGGGTTGACCCTGGCTAGACACCAGGTGCCCACTAGGTTGCTCCATCACTCCCTTCTTCAGCCAGACAGGGAAGAGAAAATACAGCAAAAGGCTTGTGGATTGAGATAAGGACAGGGAGATCACTCACCAATTACCGTCATGGGCAAACCAGACTTGACCTGGGGAAATTAATTTAATTTATTATCAATCAGATCAGAGTAGGATAATAAGAAATAAAACCAAATATTAAAATACCTTCCCCCCAGCCTTCCCTTCTTCCTGGGCTCAACTTCTGATTATTTTATTATTAATAATGGAAATATGCTCAATATTATATTGTAGTGTTTTGTAGCTTTACTTTATGCTCTTTAAGTGTCAACAAAATTATGTGGCTTCACTTTTTTTTTCCTGTTCCCTGTAATCTTTCAATTTTATTTTTTTTATTTTTTTATTTTTTTTACATAATCACATTATTAAATAAGAAAAAAACCTCACATAGGTTTGGGCCCAAGATAAACCTGTGTGAGGGAAGGAGCTAAGTTTCATTCAGTGATATGTATCATATATCTCAGTTCCTTTCTATGACCAATATCTGACCCTTTCCATCAATGATCATTCTCCCTTTGTTTTTCACTTGTCTTCCTTCAGCTGGCTTTTCTTTCAATCAGTTTTTATCTTATTGCCATACAATTCTAATAAATAATTTGGCTGATGACTGGAATCTCAAAGGAGCAGAGTATCAGAGCTGGTATAAATAATTTTGTTTCAAATAGGAAAAAAAAGTCTCATTGCTCCCTGTTGCTTGTGAACTTGCTTCTGTATTCTTACACAAAGTAGCTGCTGGTCAACTTTTTTCATGTTTCATGATCTGTAAAAATCCATTAACCAACAGTAAATGAATGGAGATCAAGCAGAGGCAGGATTACTGGCACAAAGTTCCCGTATGCTGCAGAGTGCAATAGGCAAGGAAAACCTGTTTGTTTTCCTGCTACACGATGATGAATAGTGATGATTAATTACCGTGAATTGAAGAATTCAATTGCTTTGTATGCAGACCTGATCTAAAACTGGGTATTCAGATCTTTTGAGTAAGATACAAGTAGTAGAGTATGTTTTGATATTCAGTTTCATCCCTAGCACAGTTAGTCCTAATCAGTAGAAGATACTCTTCCTTCTGCATTTTCAGCTGGATTCTTTCCTCCCTGGTCTGTGAGCACTACAGCACTGATCTTTACTACTTTAAAATTACTCTGGTTTATTGCAGATAGTTTTATTTTATTGAAGTCCTCCCTATCTTTCCTTGTATAACTTTACTTTTATTAAGTACAATGCTTTTGCTTTGGGGGGGGAATGAAAGTTGTTGTACCTAATGGAAATAAATTCCTTATTAGTTATAACTGAGTTCCTGCAAACTCCCCAGGGAGCAGGAGGAACACCAAAGACATTCTTTGTGTTAAATGGGATAAGAATAGTTTTGTCATTAAAGCTGGTAAATTTGTGAGCCCTTTTTGTGCAGAGTGTAAGCCTGGATGTCGTCAAGATGACACTTCTTTCTGTGTTAAGGGAGTGCTTGATTTGCTATTCACCAGTGATGGTGAGAAAATGTGATATTGAACAAGGAAAGTTACTGCCCCAGAGTTGCAATTTGTGTGGTACTAGAGCTTGACTAATTAGCTGATGTCAGATCAGGGTTTTGTCTTAATTCATATTTCTTAGTGTGTATTTATCCCTAGAAAGGAATTAACATAATTCTTCCTTTGTCCTAACCAGACTTGTTTTTAGTAAAATTATCTTAATGAAGTATCTTGAGCTTTGTAGAAGAAACAGGTTGCCTTTCCACATAACAATGTAAATACTTTAAGAGTCATCCTTAGAAGGAGGAACAGAAGGGTGGAATATTCCTTCATCTAAATAGCAGCAGATGAAAAATCAGACCAATGTCAATCACATGAACCTATCTTCATTTATTTGTAATAAGTCTTTCCTTGTGCTTTCATTTTCTGCTGTAGTTTCTCTTGAAAATTTGAAAACAAATCTTTTGCTACCACACTCAGAAAATTAATTGGATCCACCTAAAGAAATAACTCAGACACCAGTTAGTTAGTGTTTACAATCATCCTTATTCCTCGAGTAATCTGTTGGAGGCTTCAGACTATGATTACCATCTACTGCACTTACAAATGGGTAAATGTGGTGATTTTTTTTTTTTTTTTTAATGTGCTTTGAATAAAACTGGTAAGTTAATGCTGGCTTTGCTTCTGTTCTGCAGACCTGCTTCTTGGGTAACTTTGAACAGAAATTAATGGTATCTGCATGTGTCACTTGTTTATACTAGAGTGTTTCCCTTAAAAAGCTTAATTGGTATAAACAATCATTGTTTAAAGCAAAGAAGCTTGTCTGCTGTTTGTACAAGCTTGTTGTGCTCTACAAGAATATGTAAAAATGTGAGGAGGAAATACTGCATTCTGAACAAACAGCTGTGGGCCTCTGTCTTATTTCTGCTGAGGGAGTGGAAGGCTCTGGTCTCTGAATGCCCACTGAAGTAAGCTGCAAGTTCAAACGAACCTGAGCTGAAGAGGTACAGCTGTTGTGCTGCATGTGATATTGCAGCCTATTGTCTGCTCTGAAATACAACTGTCACTGTAAAGCAAGGTATCAAAATGACTGAGCTGCTCCACCTGCAGTGGTCTGGAGTACATTCTACACTCCATCACTTTTTTGGTAAAATATTTGATAGTACAGTGGAGAAACACAGAAACAGTGTTTTTAAAGCCTAGACATATATGGCAATTGTATATTGTTCTGCTCACTGGATAATTTCATTTGAATAAACAAACAAACAAACAAAACCCCTAACCAATCCCATACAACGGTGTTTAAGATGGATGTAATTTCTGAACAGCAAATTCTTTCCAAATTCTGAGACTAGAAAATGCAGAATGGCATAGGCTAAAAATCATCAATATAGCTGGGCAGCCACTGGCAAACTCATTTTCCATTGTGTTGGTGTAATGTGAGAAATGCAAAACAATCCTAGTGCTATTTTATTTTCTTAAACATAGAGAGTAGCCAGAGATTTAACTGTAGGTCTGTTAGAGAAATGTATATATTACTCAGAAAAGGCAGAGTGATTTGTTTTCTTTCTCAGTACTGTCTATAAGTGTGCTACTGATTTCTGTGGAGTTACATTTTAAAAATATAGACTCATTTTATGTTCTGCTTCAGAAAGGTGTATGTGTCACTAATCCATGACAAATCTGTGATAAAATCTAAAACTTATTTTTCAGCTTTCTGTTAGAGGAAAAAGTAGTAGTAGTGAAATTAGGGGGCAGGCTCACCTACTACTTGCAAAAAAGTAGTTAGTATATTGAAAAGCTAATATTTCATTAATTGAAAAAAAATCTTTTTTTAGGCTCTCTAAAAAGTAGTTGCCCTTAAGCTATTGGTAAAGCAGCATTTAAAGTAAGTTCCTAACACCCCCAAGATGTGTTTCTTTCATCTGATCTCTGTTCAAGCTTGCAGAACAAGAAGGAAAATGAATTTTTAGAGCCTGAAGTATCTATATGGAAAACAGTGTTCTGGAATAAAGCAAAATATGTTAATTCATGTAGCACTGTAATGTTTGTATTACTACAGTTCTTTAGTCTTAAATTGGGTTTAGAATTTTACTTTTGACCCATTTTTGCGAATAGATTTCAACACTTTCTGTTCATTAAAAGCATTTTGTCACTAGAATACAAGATCATATGGCAGGGAGAAGTGAAGGTGAATCAAAACATATGGCTTTCTTTTTATTTCACATGCGAGTATTGGTGTGCATAAAAGCTACATGCCAGAAACATCAGTGAATTGTGTTTTGGCGAAAGTGAATCTGTTTGACAGGAGCTAATTTGCGCAAAAAATTTCTCATGAAGTTGTTATGATCAGGCCTCAACACAGAATAAAAATGTGATTTTTATAGGACTTTGTATGTCAAATCCTTGACAGGAACATTCACTTCAGTAGTTGACACAGTTGATGAGACGGTTAAATCTGTTCACTGTAAAAGTAAACAAAGGAAGAGCTCTTGTCCTGGTAGTGTTTTCACAGGCAATTAGAAACCAAGGAAATTGATTATTTAGAAATTGTATTTATTCCTGTAATTATGTTATCTTCAAACTGGGATCACAGTGGTTTATTCTTCTTGGTACATGGCTGACAAAAAATATTAACACATGGAAAAAGAAAGAAACTTAAGAGAATAACATTTTCTGACCATATTTAATATGTTGTATCAGTACTCTAATCTTTCATGACTATAGTAGATGCTAATATGGTAAATGTTGGATTATGGGCCAGCCTTGTCAGCACCTAGAGCAAGAATATAAATGTATATTGTTTGGTTCAGCAAATCAATTCAAAATATATTTAAGTTCTCTGCTGGCTTCTGTATAATGGACTCTTTGGTTTGCTGCATGTGTTAGAAGAGTTCTGTTGAATCAGCATAAGTGCTTGGATGTGAGCTGTGCTGACATTACCAGGCTTCCATTAAGGTAGCGTGTGATTGCAAGTTGGGCCTTGACTATCTACCTCCACTCTGGGAAAACAGCTGCCTCCAAAACTGGACTCCTTGGCCTCACTGAGGTGTGGTTTTCCATCATATTTAAAACTTCTTAAATCTTAGTTGTCTGCCTTTTAGCTTACATAAGGCCGAGATGTCTGTTTTGGGGCAGAAATTTACCATAGGTTTCTATAGAGTATGTAGCCTCTGGAACTGTCTGCCAACCAGGTATAGTTTGTTGTCCTGAAGGATGTGTACAAATACAAATGTTTATAGAATGGCCCAAAATTGAATGGAGAAAGGGGAAAGGAAATACAAATTGAGAATTCATCCAGTTCTCAATGTAATGAAACCAATGGACCATACTACTTTCCTAAACTGTTATCAGATAATATTATGAGGAGATTGAAGGCTATTCCTAGGGAACATTTTAAAATCTGTCATTATTTCCAGTTTCATAAAGAAGTAAGTATTAGTTTGTCTGAATCCTCCACTTCTACATAGAGTATCCTTACATCTATGTGTTTTCTCACTTTGTAATTTTATTCCGATGAATCATTACATTTAACAAGTTGCAGATTCCTCCTGCTCTCTCAGCTTCTGTCTGCAATTTGGTTTCCCTCTTCTGAACTCCTCTTTTGTGTTGCAATATTTCCATTTAATGCATTATTACAAAATCTGATATTACTTTATTCCAAGTAAGAGCAAGCAGATGACCTTTCTCCTAAAGACACCAAATACTGCTCGTGTCAGACAGCTTAGCACTTAGTCCCACTTTACAGTAGGATGTATCCTCTAAGGCAGTGTAAGGAACTGTGAAGCACAAAGCAATTTGTTTTGCATAAGTAGCTGTTATGAGTAGTTGTTTGTACTACAAGAGAGCCTAGGGAGCCCAGGCACAGACTAGGACATTGTATGAACTTAATTGACCACTGAAACTGTAAGTGAATTTGAATTGATAATGAATTAACAAAAACAAAATTCTGAATATATAACGAATAGAGTGGTGGTAGCAGACTTTAACATGTCCAATGTCATATTTTGTATTTATATTTCATATTTATTCTTGATGAATCACTGCAACCTCTTTTCATTCAGAAGTTGTACTAAATTTGCAAAGTTTGGGAGTAGATCATATGATCGCTAAATCCTTGCTGATGTAAAACCAAAAAATATCTTCCCCCCATATGCTATCCACACACTTATAATATTACAATGCAAGAAAATGAGATTAGAAGGAAAGTTTACTTTGTTTTCAAGAATATTTTGACTTCTTATTTTGGCTGAAACCTATTTTTCTCAGGTTTTCTTAGGAAGATGTGCAGAAAATTATTGTGAAGGCTTTTCATGTGAAGAAGCAAACTTAACAGTCTCTTTACATGAGTCCAGGCTGGAGCAATTTTGCCAGTTTTGCTACTAACAGGAAGATAGTCCTTCTTCCAAAGAATTTATAGTCTAAATATAACTGAATAAACACTATAGGTGGTAGGCAAATGTAGTGGACCTTGAGAAAGCTATTTCTTTGCTTCGGTGATGAGACAGGTTCATATTTCTGACACTTCTGATTCCTTGGCTCTGGAATATGATATAAAGACGTAGGTGAACTGCAGTGTGTTTCATAACAGTTTATAAAATACGAGTGTAGACCCAAGTTCCATGATATCTAAACTGGACTCTTCATCTTGACTGCATTTAGATGGTCATTAGACACTAAGTTGTCTGCACAGACTGAAACCTGTTCTAGAAATTTTAGGGAAAGAGCAAGGCCTAAATATCTGGGCATGGCGTTGTCAGTCATAATTTGTGGCAAAATAAAAAAAGGCTTTTTATATAAAGATAGAGACTGAACCTTGGTGTATTTACTAATTTCAAGATATTTAACTCGTGTCCTTGCATACTAGGTGTAGCTGTGTATATCTAGTGAAATGTGGGGAACTGTTGCATATTTGGAGTGGTGGGGAAGAGGGATGGTGGCCTGTGTGATGAAGCCTGTGTGCCTCAGTATTATCCGAAGTCTGGCTTGAAATCTCTTGCAAAGAATCAACTGCATAAGTAAAGTTACTACATTCATTCTACATAGTAACTGCAATCTCTCTGTGCCATGAACAGGGATTTAACTGATCATCTTCATGGCCCTCCTCTGGACTCACTCCAACAGGTCCATGTCTTTCTTGTACTGGGGATGCCAGAGCTGGACACAGTACTCCAGGTGGGGGTCTCATGAGAGCTGAGTAAAGGTGGAGGATCACCTCTCTTGACATGCTGGTCACGCTGCTTTTGATGTAGCCCGGGATACAGTTGGCTTTCTGGGCTGCAAGCGTACATTGTTGCATTATGTTGAGCTTCTGATTCACCAACACCCCCAAGTCCTCCTCCTCAGGGCTGCTCTCAATCCATTCTCTGCCCAGCCTGTGTTTGTGCTTGGGATTGCGCCGACCCATGTGCAGGACCTTGCACTTGGCCTTGTTGAACTTCGTGTGGTTCGCATGGGCTCACCTCTCAAGCCTGTCAAGGTCCCTCTGGATGGCATCCCTTCCCTCCAGCGTGTTGACTGCACCACACAGCTTGGGGTTGTTGGCAAACTTGCTGAGCGTGCACTCAATCCCACTGTCCATGTCACCAAAAAAGATGTCCCAATACCAATCCCTGAGGAATGCCACTCATCACTGGTCTCCACTTGGATGTTGAGCCATTGATGGTAACTCTTTGAGTGCGACCATCCAGCCAATTCCTTATCCACGGAACAGTCCATCTGTCAAATCCATGTCTCTCCAATTTAGAGACAAGGATGTTGTGCAGGATAGTTTTTTAATTATTTTAAATTATATTACAATATTTTAATTAGTTTTACTTCCAGGCTTGAACAGCTGCTACCCAACCACCAGAAGGTAGAGATGTCTCTTGCTGAACCAGATTACATACCAGCACTTTCCTCATCCCTCTTTTATACTGTCTCATATCACTTCTAGCACTGAACAGTGAGTCTGGGCAAGATCATCTCACAGGTACGCCAACATGATGTTACTCAGTAAAGTAAATGATGAATCTCTTTTCCTGTCAGTAGGCATCATTCTGAAATATCAAGTTATACGCACCTCTCTTATTCTGGCAGAAAAACTGATAATTTCCTGATTTACTCTTTAGTTGTCCTTAATATCTTTCTTAAAGACCATACTGTGGTTTGTAGTGAATAAGCAATCCATCTATCCATAATGAATGCTAGCCATCAAACTACAGCAAAATAGGAACAATTCTGTTCAGAAATGGGAACCTAGCAATGAAATATCTCAAAAGACTGGAAGGAAGAAACCGTATGCCAAACTCTTGCTACATCATTCAGCTGACCAAAGAGCCACATGAAAAAATTGTAGGAAACTTAGGGTCAAAGGAAATGAAATACTGTAGCATATTCCTTTTCACTGCAACCATTAAGATGGGAAGCTTGTAAATTACTTAAATAAAATAGTGAAATACTGTTTATAGCCTCAAAATTAATTATCTGTGTCTGTATGCACACATATGTGTACAAATATATGTATCTGTAAAATGGAAATACGTTTTTTAAAATCTACTTTGTTCCAAATATTTTAAGTTAAAGCATGGAGTAGGGGAGAAAGAAACAAGACATGGATAGAAGATTCTAGTCTTCAGAGTTATTAGTGTGACAAACCTCATAACACCAAATATCTTAGAATTACATAAGAAAACAGTATTTATGGAATTCAGTGACTGTGAAAATTGTAACTGCTGGTATTTCAGGTAGTAAAAGTATTGTAACTTTTTACAGAAGGTGACATTTTTATTGCAATTGCTGTCTGTAACCATTGTTTTGTACACAAAAGAAAGCAGCATGTCTGGAAGAAAAGTATAAGCCTTCAATAGTATCTTGCATGAAGATGATGCGAGACATTATTTTTTATCTTACATACTATACATGTCAGTAAGTAAAGATTAGTTTAAATTTAGTACATTTTAAACCCAAAGTCTGAAATGTTGTATGTTATCCTATCCTTGTCCATAACGTATAACATACCTCTAGAGTCATTAGATCTCATAACGTAATCTAGAAGGTGACAGCAGACTGTAAACATTTCCCTCTCTGGATTATCACTTATCTCTACGACAACAAAATTAATACAGCATACAGTGCATGAAGAAACTATGTCACAATATGAGTTTGAGCAGCTAGAGCATAATAATAATTTGAAAGGCTCTCCACATTTGTTTACTTCCACGCCATTGCTGTAACAAGCAGATTTCTGGAAGGACTGCCTTTCACCTGTTTGATAAATTTACTCCTGGATAATACTGGTTGCTCTGTTTTGGGTTTCAGTATGCCAAGCTCTTTTGAGTTTAAATACTTGCAAGGTCTGTTTGGTATAATTCTGGGACACTTGTCTGCTACCCTTTCACAGCCCATGACCAAGTTATTCCCAGTGCTGTGTGTTCTCAGCCTAACAGGTGCATTAACTATACTGTTCAGATGATAGAAGCAGACACCTATTCCATATCTGATAGAGACTTCTGAAGCACTTAGCAAAATAATAAACACTTGCTCTTTCAGGTTTCAGTATAAATTAGAGCAAGTTAATACTTTACAGAGTGTAGCATCTATTCTTTTTAGCATACTTTCTTTCCTCCTATATAATAAAATTTTTCTTGTTATTCTTCAAACACTTCCCTTCTAACACGCGAGTTTTTTTCTTATGTGGCTGATGAAAGATCTTTTCTTTGTATAACCACAATATTTGTCCATTAACTCTCTTTAGAATATCCCATCTTCCCCTGAAGGAAGGGAATGAATGTCAGTGTTTGGCAAACTTATTTCACTGGATCTGTACACCTATTTGAATCTATCAGTTGCTACCCCACCCTGAGTCTGGAACTCAAACCCTTGCAGAGAGTGCTGATTTTTTTTTTTCCTTTTGCCATAAAGTTGGCCATTTTTTACTTCAGAAGACAGATGGAAAGGAAGGAAATAAAAGCTTGTCAGCTCTTGCTAAAAAGAAAAATACAAGCTTTTTAATACTTTCACTTTTCTAAGGGAGAGTGGCACAGAAATTGTAAGAAATACTCTAACAAGGACGTCATCTAGGCATATTAAAATTATTTTTAATAAAAATGAAACAAAACCAAAAACATGCCCTGGTGAGTAAACTTACTCTAAAACAATTCTTTAAAGTTGAGAAATAATTTGGAAGAGCTTTTTCTGAGTAGTCAATCAGCATTTGTCAAGAGAAAAATGCTATTTATATGCATCATTGAATGATTTTTCTAGAGGTTATTTCCACGTACTCTGCACTGTAGACTGTTTCTTTAAAAATACTTGTTTGTCTCTACTTATCTCTTACTATTTTTTTCAGTAGAAAATTAACTGATCAGTCAAAAAAACCCTCTCATCAATTCAATTAATTCCTGTACATCCATATGCAAATATTTCATGTGTAACAAACAGAGCATAGATATAACCTTGGGTCACTACAGTGGCTAATTGCTTATAAATTGGCAAAGGGCACAATCCTCCAACCTGTTCCCCATGGAAATTAGTAGCTTTTTATGTGAATCCTATTCCACCCATGTGGAAAAATTTTCAGGAGAAGGTGTCAAGATTCAACTATCAGATCCCTTTCCCAAGCTCAAGTGTGGATGATTATGTACAGTTTGTCAGATTGTTGCTGCTGAAAGTGGAACATGTTAAACAGCCTACCCTGAAGAATATTTTTTTTCGTTTTGAATAAGCCAATGCTGAGATAAGTGTAAAGGACTGAGTTTCTCAGCAAAGTGTCTTATCCTAATAGCTAAAAAGTCATAATCCCCTTTAGGGGAATGGAAAAGGGATAGAGAAAAGTGGAAAAGGAACAGTTTTGGTAATGTCAAAGACAGCAAAATTTGAAATACTAGTTAAGGCATTGGCAATTCAGTTTCAATATCTGATAGTAGACCCCTGAATCTTTTCCAACACATACTTTCTCTTCCCTTGCTTATTAGCTCATCTTGTCTCGCTGCTTTGTAAGTTTTCCAGTCTTGTCATTTATTCTGTTTTTGCACAATGCCTTGTACCATAAGTCCCTCACCATGGGTGAGATCACAGTGTACCACTTAATTTTGTTTTGGCACAGAGTAAATACTGCTTTTATGCTGAACAATGCCACCTCGTGCCTGATGAGTAGAAATAGGTGGTTGGAAATACATGGTCCATTAAAGTCGATGGATTTGCCAAGTTCTCTTTTTCAGGCTTAAGAACATTCAAGCCCTTCTGTCTCATTAAAAAAAATACCACAGACAGTGAAGGTAACTGGTGAAGGCAGAGCCATGTAGTCAGGAAAAAGTAAAGGCAAATAGATTACCTAGAGTTGTAATATGTGGTCTGAGATATCACTTGCAGACTCTGTAGACTTCATAGTTAAAGAAACAAAAAGTGTTTAATGTTTGTTTGAGGAAATAAGACTTTTTTTTTTTCCTTTTTTTTCTATTAAGAGTTGCAAGAATAAGATAGAAAAATGGAAATGTTGACTCTTGTAGACATATATTGTGCAGGCTATGGCTGCCCACAGTGTATAGCACAGTAATGAGAAGTGTTTCAGGGTTGGGTTGTTTTTTGGTTTTGTTTTGGGTTTGGTTTTTTTTATTATTACTATTATTATTCTTTACCCTAGAACTAATAAATAGTAACAAAAAAGTTTAACAATGAAAGGAATGAAAACAGTTGGTAACATCTTTCAACCCTCTGTAATCTGTATCTAGCTGCAGCAAAACCTTGAGGTGAAAACTGGGTTGTCAGCTTCCTAACCCAGATTTTGTCTCAGTTGTTTGAGAAAATATTCCTACTGTTTTGAGTTGCCTTTGGTAGCTAATCTTTCAGTGGGAGTCCTGCAGACAGAAGGAAGTATAACATCGACCTAGCTGGGGCATATTCACAATGAAAAGAAAGCTCAGAGGTGAGCTTGTGGTGACAGCAGGAGGAACTGATAGATCACACAGAAATGCACCTTTTATTCTCTAAGAAAATTGTGTCCCTTTAGCTCTTGCCATCTGTTTCTAACCTTTTTGCCCCTTTTTGCTACCTTGTGCCCCTTCTTGTTTCCTATAGTGGCAGCAAAACAATGAGAATTTTATTAACAATAATGTACATCTGCAGAGTTTTGTGAAATGGAGGACACAATAGATCTGGTAATCTGTTTTCTTTCCTTGCAAGGTGAAGGGTTGCAAGATTTAAATATAAGTTTTGCAGATGAAACACAAAATGGAGGTGACATAAACCACAAGACTCCAAAAAATAAATACAGTCAGATACAATGAAGTACACTAGAATAGAAAATGCAAAATGTTTTGAATTCAGCAATAACATCATAGTATTCTTGGTGTAGGAGTTCCATGAATTCCATAATTTCTTTGGGGGCAAGATTGTGGAGAGCAAAAAGCAAATACAGAAATTAGAATTCTTTCTAACATGTTCTTTGATGGCTAGTTTGAACTAAGATGCACAAACTTGCATCTCAGAGATGTACTTTTTAAAAAAAATCAATCATACTCATTGATGAATTCTCTAAGACTTTCACTATAATTTGATTTATACCAATGTAGCATAACTTGATTTCTTGCCTGTGTAAAAAAGATCAATGTAAAGTCACTATTACAAAGATTTATTCATGGGTACACAATAGTTTCTGTCTGCCTAATTGAATCTGTTGTATCAAAAATGAATTTCAATTGGTGCAAAGTTTATGCACAGACTAGATGGAAAGTGCTGTATCTGCAGTACCATTTAGTTATGAGAATTTATCAGTAGCATTCCTAAATGATGAGACTTTAAAAACACACTTCTGAGACACATCCTTAACATTGACAATGTCATTTCAGATGTCCTTAATGACATTTAGTTTGTTGTTGTTGTTGCTTGCTATTTCCTTCCTTCCCAGCAATGCCTCTGAGGCTTTTCAAAATACTGAACTCAGAAAAAAGTCACACACAATTCTTTGCCTCCTTCCTCACAGCTTTGTTGTCGAAAGAAAAACTTTGCAGTGGAATAGTTTGCCTAAAGAAAATTAAAAAGTATGTGACATTGCTTATCTAAAGTCCTGGTTCAATGAAACAAAGATGAAAGCTCTCCATTTCAAGGACATTTATTCAGTTTTTAAAGATAATTACTGTGATTACATGAGTGTGTGTGTATCTATATAGTGAATCATTTTCTGGGTAAGAGGAAAGATGGATTAGAAACAGTAGGTGTCATGGCTCACTAGAACAAAAAGTAAAATGTGCAAAACTTTTTTATTCTCTCTGTATTCATATGGTATCCGTGTCCAGGTGCGATTAAAGGACTTTAGAGCTTTGTGTCCAGTTCAATCATTTTCTTGAAGGGACGCAAATGTAGCTAGCAGCTGTTTAAAAAGTCATTTTGTACCACTAAGGTCCAGCTAAGCTACAATATAAATTGTTACTGGTTTTTTTTTGGTGGTGGTTGTTGTTGTTTTTACTGTCCTTTACTTTCTTCTTGTCTATCATATCGCAGGTGAATTCACGCTGGCTAGGGACTAGCATGTGATCTCCTGGTGGGCAGACAGTGAAGTTCCCTGTAGCTCCTGGCTTAGACCTGGATTTGTTTGATTTCTGAAGATTGTTTTGTATCACTGCTACATTAACATGTCATTGCACTTTTACCATGAGAGTAACTATTTTTCAGTCTAGAATTTCTCACAGTACTTAATCAGTTTGATGTTTGTGTTCTCTGGCAAGCTATCTCAACGGAATATTTTCCTCACACCTCTTGTATTGCATCTGAAGAAGGACAGCTCACAAGCACTTGAGTTGGAAGGTGCACCGAGACCCTATGGTTGAAATGCCCAGGTGTCATGGAATTTGGGATGGTAGAGAGCTATTGGCATTTAGAAATGTTAAGGGGACAAGATAAAGAGAATTCTTAGTGAGAGCAGAGGAGAACTTAGACAAAAATAGCTAGGGCTGATAGTTTGCTTTTTGAACTAAGAGGAGGAAGAGAAGATGAAACTAATTTGGAAAACAGGGTCTTTGGATGAAGTGGTATAGGATACTTAAGAAGGAAAACACCATTCAGTTAGGTGTTTTATTTACATAGTAAAAAATATGAACTAAAAGAGTAAAAAATTTAGCAGTAGATGAGAATTGGAAATCAATTTAAGAACTGTATTTCCAGAAAAAAACATTCTTTATATATCTTTAATTTGTGTGTGAGTACTATATCATGTATTAAAAAAAGTGTGTATCTGATACTTCAAGGCGATTTGGACTCTGGGGCACGCTAAGTGAATGTGGTTCAAAGCCTCTGGAAATATTACTGTGGTTGCTATCCCTATTCTTCAAAAGGATCAATATACATCTTCATTTATTTGATCAATGAAGTAGAGGTGAAAATACAAGGGTATTTCATTTTTAGCAAAATATGATGCTGCTGCAGTCAAAGCAGAGGAAATGCATATGCAGTAAGTATATGCATTATCATTATATTTGCATATCAAAATCTTAATATACTCTCCTATATGTGTATTTGTTTTATACTTATTTTTTAGGAGTCTTGCAAAGCTTATTACATTTCCATCTCTTTCTCTATTGGAAAACAAAACTGTAATCCAAAAGTAACATCTTTGTAGTTCTTTATTTTTGTATATGTGCCTTTGTTTCCATTATCTGTCTGAAACAACAAATTAGTATGTTATTTTGTCCAATACAAATGTCTAATTCAGTGTTCAGGTATCCTGCCTGCTCATAAAAATTTAGAAGATCCTTGCAATTAGGCTCCACCCATGTTTTATTCCAATTTGTTATTCTAAAAGATAGAACAGTTCAATTGGAAGGGACCAACACGATCATCTAGTTCAACTGCCTGACCATTCCCCTCTTCATTCTCAAAGTCAACAATTACACTTTCTGCAGCTATTGTACTCAAAAGAAGGCATAACAAATTGATTGAAAAAATTCCATTCAATGGAAGTTAGAGATGCATGACTATTTAGACTCTTTAGAATTGCCCTGCTGTACATGGTTGCTGCTCACAAAATCATGAGAAGAAAATGTCCACATAGACTAAGAACTGTACAAATGTGCAAGCTGGGCCAGTCCTGAGGAGTTCATAACCTAAGCAAGAAGTGAAGGGGAGGAATGCTTATTAATCAATTAAAATAAGTGGAAAAGCTATATTTAAGAGCTACCTTAGCTTTGAGGACTTTTATGGTGAGGGAATACATGGTTTACCCACTATCCTGAAAGAAGTCAGTTGTTGTGGTTTTATTCCTTATGTCAGTGGCTTCTGGGTCTGATTGTGAAGTTTTATCTATGCTACAAATCTCTTTCAGAATGGTAGTGTTGACTAAAACAGAGATTACTTACTCTTCGAATTTTTATTCTTAAAAGAGGAAAATAAAATCTCTAATTGATTTCCTGCCCAGAGTGCAGAAAAGCAAAGCCCTGCCAAAATCATCCCTTGTTGAGCATCAGCTCCAATTCTAGCTGTTAGGATGAAACCTTTCAGACAAGATGTTTGCAGGACTTTGTTGTTATTGTTGTTTTGCTAAGATCTATATTTTTTTAGACAGTTAAAAACAGGTCCCCGTCACAGTGTTTTATAAATCAGACACCTTCCTATGTCAAGGATGCTTTGGCATAATTGCAGTGAACACTGGGATACAATTATCCTCTTACAGCAGTCATTTGGCAGAGAAATAAATGTTGGTTACAGAAGACAGCAGCATAGTACAGTGGAGTATCATGGGTCTCTCATTTGCCTTTCCAGCTAAGCTATCTTGCATCTAGAGCTCAACTGCTGCTCAGACTTCCTGTGTGCTCTCTTCTCCGGGCTTACCCTGCTGACTATTCCCTTTTCTTCACGTGTAAAGCAGGGATATATTTCTAGAACTGAATGCAGCACAGCCACAGATGAGAGAAGCTAAGTCTATGGCAATCTACAGGGGAGTGATTGTGCGGAGTAAGACACAAGATAGTGATTTGTGTACTGCTGTGGGAGCAGTACCTACAATGTTGCACCAGCAGTACTGAGTGAGCTCATCTGCATGCAGCTACCCAGAAACAGGAAATTTTTACTCTATACTGAGCCTAAAGTGAGAACTGGCTTACTTGTGTGTTCATCCCTCTTCTCAAACAGCAATATTTGTTTATTTAAGGAGAGGCACACAGCTCCATTTAAAATCATCTAGTATGACTGGAGTTTTTTGGTATGAAAAGAATTATTACAATCTTCATAAACGTGTAACTTTTCAGTGCAGGTTGAGGGGAGTAGATGTTTTTTAGCACCGAGAAGTTGGCAGTAGGATTAAAATGAATTTTTTATTTGAGCAAAATCTTATTTGTGGGAGCAAGAGCTCCTGCTCCTTTCCTGACTATATCACTTGGGAGCATAGGAACTGCCATATTGCATCAAACCAGTCATTTGTCTACCGCAGCATGCCCTTGCCAGCAGTGACCGACATCAAATGCTTCAGAAGAAGCGAGGGAAACCTGTAAGGAGGCAAGAGTGAGAAACACTGATCTTGAGGAAAGTGGTTTTTTCTTCCTCCTGATTTTGTTTTGTCTTTAGCCTGATGAAATGGATTGAAATAAAGCCCAAAAGCCATCATCTGTTTGTGATGGCATTTTAAGTTTTCCCTTTTGAAAATTTATAACATGTCATCAAAAACTAAAGAAACTGTTAAAATAAGAAGGTAAGGGGAAAAAAATTTCCAGCTACATTAAAATGTGTATCTAATGCAGTGTAGGAAAAAAGTATTTTTCTTGTTCATCATAACAAGCAAATGCACGTACTGCTGCATCTACCTCCTGCCTTCTAGCTTACGCTGTCTTCCAACTGACTTTCTCCACAGTTGGTAAATGTGTGTGCGCGTCAGTGTTCTTTAAAGATAGACTTAGAATCTGCTTCCTTTATGTTTCCAAAGAGGAATATCTCCAGGAATGCTTGATAATTTGCCAAAATGTAGGGTAAATTTAGGGGCTGTATATAGGCATAAATACTAAACACATCTTTTGATGCAGATCCAGCAGAGTAGGTCAGAAGTTTTCCATCAATGTGCTGTACTATGTAGTGGAAGTTGATGATGACAAAATACTTAGAGTTGAAGAAAAACATATTTCTCTTAGAGAATATTTTATCTTCCCTCCACTCTGGGCCTTTATTATCAGATTTCCAAGTTTTTAGGATACCAAGCAAACCACTGATAGAAGATAAGATCTCTGTATTGAGCCTAAATGACAAAACAGGAAGAAATAGCTCATTTTTCAAGGAAAAGTCTCATAAGACTGATTTGTGGATGTGGAAGACGGGGGGGGGGGGGGGTGGGGGGGGGGAGGAAGGTGGTTAATAAATCCCTCTGGGAAGGAATAGGAGGATCTTTGTGGTTTTGGTGACTACCGTGGGTATTGTTCCAGATTGAATAGTAGTAGTACCTAATAATGAATATATTGGTTCTGGTGCTAACTTATATCTATCATTGGATAAAGATATGGAAATAGTTCTAGCTGTTATGGTGAGAATTAATCAAGCCTCCTTCTTTTCAAATGAGGATCCTTAGAAGTTGGGTTGAGAACTACTTCTACTCTGTGTTTTGTCCATTACATCTAGAACAAGCTTTTTGTATTGACAACAGAACTGGATAGCAATGATGATCTTTAGTCACCTGGAAAATTTTAAATGAAAGTCAATTTAATGTGACTCTGCTCCCTGGGTGGTGACTCCAATTGCAGGTGGCATCCTGGTTCCACACATATTACGCTGGCATATTTTACTCTTCTTTGCTGTAACTGATCTCTGTATTTTACTTGTTGGTAAATACCAAAGGGTCTTCTCTTGTAGACCATAGTTAGACAGTTTTTCTCATTACTGTCAGTTTAAATCACTATGAAACACAGTGGATTTTTTAAGTAGGAAATGAGTAGTGAAGAGATTGATTGATTGATTGAAAAGATTGCAGGGTAAACACAAATAGAGAAGAGGGACATGACTGAAAGAAGAGATCACATGCAAATACCAGTCAAATTAAAAAGTAGATAATATAATAGAGCTAAACCACCATAATACAGAGAAATACAGTACTGGCAATGAATTGCATTCCTGCAGCATCTTTCATCCAGAATTGTCCTCAGACACCACAGAAACCTCATCATTCATCCCTCCAAAGCACTCATCTTTCAGGTGAAGGTGACAAAAACAGATTAGAAAGATATGGAGAAGAAAGATTTCTAAAATCTAGGGAAAGAAAAGCAGAATAGGCAAACCTAGTTTTCAAGAATATTTTACAAAACATCCTACTCAAAACCAAGTCATGACCCTGCACTGAAGGCATGGATATTACATGATAATTTATATTGTGCCTGGGACCTCATCTTGGGACAAATGGTTGGTGGCCTCAGCTACAATTAAACTGGAAGACCTAATACCCTCTGAACTGTATTTTGGGGGTGGTCTTGTCATGTGCAGGCATCATGTCCTGATCTTGTCCAGGTTTCCCCAGGGAACAGCTACGAGGGAACTGTGATCTACAGCTAGTCCCTGTTTTGGACTGGGGATATAATACACTACAAAGGAAATCTCCAAGTAACTTCAGACAAAAATATAATTTCAGTTATAGCTGAGGACTTAAAACATTGTGTTACTCTCTCTTAAAACAGGAAAAATATTAAGGCAACACTGTTTTCTGCCAATTGTTTCCATGTAATCTGACAAACTTGTGAGTTGGAAGGGTTAAAGTTGGTTCTTCACATTGTGGGTCCAGGGTCTTTATCTTCAGTCCACCCACAGGCTGAAATCATTGCAAGTGTAATGGGATACTCAGTGATGGAATTGCAGATATAGGCAGTCCTGTTTGAAAATAGAAGTGTTATTATATCATTGTATGTACATTCACGCCCACAATTCCTAAACACAAGCAAGAGGACTCTTTTTTGCTCTCCTCTGTACATATTTCACATTTCTAAAGAATAGAGTCTTATTTTGCAACCACGAAGTCAAAGCCGTCTTAGACTGTAGAAAGAGAGACTATTACAGCTCAGGGAATGGCACTTCAGCGTGTCATTGAATTCAGTAATTCAATTAAGAGCACTGGCAGTTTAATACACATTCAACTGCATAGTGTTGCATGCAGCTGTGCTCTGCCACATGGCGGCATAAGAAGGGACAAACATTTGATCTTCAGCTACACGGATTTTTGTATTCATCGTGTGCAGTGTGCTGGGTGTGCGTGGGCTGCTAAAGAAAATTCTATCCAAGTTGCTGCGTAGCCATGTCTGGATGCTGACTGATTACACCTGCCACATTTCATTTTTTGACAGGTTCATATTAACCTTCTCTACTACAAAGTGCAGTCCCTTTTCACGTTGCCTCAGACTGAATTCCTGAGAAGACACCTCGTGTTTTCCCCTTAAAAAAGGCAAAAGGATATATGCTGTTTAACAAAGTAATGCCAGAGGATCTGAATCTTGTCCATGTCTCCTTGCCATGTTCCCCTACTGTCATTCTTTCATCATCAAGATATTATGGAGTGTAATTCAATTTTAAGTAGCAGAAGCTGCATAGTTCTCATACATCGCCATCAACAGGTGCATGAAATAAAGATGCATGCCAAACCCAGGAGATACATGCACATCCTTTGCACCTGAGAAAAGCAAATAACAGTTATGTATGGAATTATTTAAAAATCCCTACTCTGTCTCTCAAATTTCATTTCATTCAACTCATGCAGACTAAAATTCTCCCTTCCTGTTGCTTCTGTTGGTATAACTTCATACTTGCCTTCACAGTAGGTCTGCTGCAATTTCTTTGGTTGAGGAGCAGGGAAAACTTTCTGTTTCCACTTTGTCTTCTGGTTCTGAAATGTATTCCCATTATCGTTGTACTTTTGCTTTGATAATTGATACTGTGCATCACCTGACCTGACATTCTGTCTCTTCACTTTGTATCCCATTTTACTGATATTAGTCTCTCATCCATGTGTTTAAGTGCTTAACTAAGAATTTCTGTGACAAATTAAACTATGTTATTTTCTCTTAATTGTAAAAAAAACCCCAACATGTGCAATGCAAAATTGTAGATTTAAGGCATTTGATACTTGACTTTATTATTATCTGGTGAAGAATTAGCTCCAGATTTCACTTCTAAAATATTTCTAGCTCTTGAAAATGTCTATGCAATGTTGTGTTGTGCCATTGGCAAAGCCTCAAGGATTAAGAGCGTTTCTGCTAGAGTCTTAGATTTTTACAACCTATGTATGTGCTTGAATGCCCTTTCCAGGTTCTGAAGGGATTCCAGAACAACTTGTAAACTGAGAGACTCTAGTGAACCAGTGGGTACTATGCAGCAATGTCCATAAAGTTGAGCTTGGCTGAACCTTACACTTGGGCAAATTACCTCCTGTGACTTTTGTTGCATACCTATGTAGCAAGCAGAGTCAAAGCTATTTTAGGAAATTCATATCAGGCCATGGAAAAGATTGTTAGAAGGAGGCAGAGATTAGAAGTTTCCTGGTGCAAGCAGTATCTCTGCTGCAGTCTGGATAGATTTCAGCACTTGTCTCCTCAATGCACGCAGGTAGAACCACCAGATAAAATACAATACTGAGGCACCTACCTTCCAGCACTCCTGTTTGTTGCTGCTGTGCTCTGTGTAGCCCTTTCTTCCTCCCTCCACACCTGATGACTTCAGTCATCCATAGCTGACCAAAATAATACATATGAAGTGCCTGATGAAGGATGCAGGTTCCTAGATGGGAGTTACAGAAATGGAAATCTGTAAGAAAAAACCTGAAACAGTTATTCCTTGCTTGTGCTGGTCTTGTGATGCTTCTGTAAAACAGCACAATTCATATTTTTTCTGACTTGCACCAAATCTCTCACTCAGTGACTTAGATTTTGTCTATTTTTGCCAGTGAGGCCATACTAACTTATTCTAACAAACAAATCAGCCTGCTAATTTACTTTTACCCAAATGTAAATGTTTTCTGTACCATGGGAGTTTTAAATGCAGCTGTTACTTGAAATGTAAACTCACTTTATGATGCAACAAAGATAACTTTTCAGTCTCTATTCAACATTTTTGCATGGGATAGTGAGTGATTTTTTTCTTCATCTAGCAGAGCAACTTGTTACCATCCTTGATTAGTTCTTCAATCATTATAGATTTTTATAGTTCTTAAAACATAGTTCTTTCCTCTCTCCTTCTCTCTTTTAAGTACTTATTCTAAAATATGTGTTTGTCCCTTAGAAGAGTAAAACTTCATCTTTGTTATTTTCTTATGAACATCTCAGTTCATTCAAATGCTCAGCAGAGACCTTTGTAACAAGGTCAAAAAATTTATTTATTAGATAACATAATCCCAGAGGCCAGTTGGCCTTTTGTTTACTTTTTGACCCATGAGGTAATTTTATTGGTACATTTCAGAGAAAGAGATTAGAAGAAAATAGTTTTGTAATCATGAACTGCTGGATCAGAGGTAGCAATCAGCATCAAGTTACCAGCCTTGTCAATGGACATGATTTATTGAAGGCAAATAATCAGCCTTTATCAGAGTGGATGGAAAGAAAAAGTGAATACAGTGACACAACTAATAACGAAGAATCAAAAAGAGGGAATTTTTTTCTAGTATACTACAGAATATCACAGGCACAATGGAATCTTACAATGGTTAAAAAAACCTTGTTTTATAAAAAGTAAATGAATGGGGAAAGGGATTTTTGTGATGTTATAGTCCTCAGTTTACTGCTCAATGAATGTGAATTGAGAAAAATCTGATAATTTGAGTTTTCAGAAAGCATGTTCTAAACATTTTATAAATCCGCACAGTCCTCAAGAATCAACAAATTGCCCTGGGTCAATAAATTGAATTACATGTGAAGAATAATTTGTTTCACTTCGTGAAAATCAGGCTGGTTTGTTAGTGTTTCTAGAAAGATGCAAAATGATTTCCACCCAGGACTTGCATCCCTAGCCTATGAAGTCTTATATATACCCATTATGGTGATCTTTACTGTGTCAGTCATATGTCCCAGCAAAGTGCAATCAGCTCCTCATGTAAAGCTGGCATAATGATATCCTTACAAGTCT
This sequence comes from Grus americana, assembly GCF_028858705.1. Classification (NCBI taxonomy): domain Eukaryota; kingdom Metazoa; phylum Chordata; class Aves; order Gruiformes; family Gruidae; genus Grus; species Grus americana. The sequence continues at coordinate 7,161,569 of NC_072860.1, read as the reverse complement.
AATATGGGAGCAGAGCTGGAAAGCGAGTATTTTTACCAATGCTTATCTGCAGATGTAATGTTTTGGGGATCCATGTAGAGTGGGAAGAAAAGTAATCAGATTTGAAGCTACACTACATTTTACTAGAGCCGATCATAGAGGAAGACTGCTGAATTCACATAGTTTTAATCAAATCAGGATCAAAGTAGTTAATTTATTAATGATAATAATTAAGCAGCAATCAATGAAGTGTACATTCAGAATCAGTATCAGCAATACAGCATAATAAACCATGATGCTAGATGTTTACAGAATGTTAATAAACACAGATTTCTCAACACCCTTCTATAACTAATCCAAGCAATTTACAGAACTGGCAATGCCAGTAGAGCAACTGCTGCTGTTTTCAGACCAAGATTTGATGCTGCTCTCTTTCCTTTTCTCTCTCCCCACTGTTAAATATTTCCTTACTTCTTTTATAGTTCTGAATTTGCCCCCAGTGTGCTGTTAGAGTAGGTGACATCAGCCCTCGAATCAGATTCAATTCTACCTTCTGGCTCCAGAATAGAAAAGGTACCTCGAGCAGAGCTAAGCAACCAGACTGGAGCTTTTATTTTTATTTATCTAGCTCTATGTTTATCAGAAGTGGGGTTTTTTTGGGAGGGGTTGCTTTTTTTTTTTGTTTTGGGTTGTGTTTCCCCCCCCTTCCAAATACCTTTTTACTGGCTTGTCTCTAATTTATTCTATGTCAGAGGCAAAATATTAGGGGTTTTTTGCCTCTTTGCTGTGTGAGCCTTGAAAATTATAGATGATTCTATTTCCAGGATAGATGTTATTGAAGAGTAACAAAGCTCAAACTCATCACTCGTCTGTAAATATTGTTGGTGATATGGACATGAATGATGACTCTTTGTTGATGACCCATAAAATTCATCAAAACATGAAACTAGAGTTTTATATTTTCTTGTACATGTTCTCTAATGTATTTTTGCCAGTAATTCTCCATTACTGGATATATGGTCAAATAGCAACACAACTAAAAGCTTTTCCTTCTAAAGTAGTCTTTTAATTCTCTCCTTGTTTACAAAGGCAACTTAATTTAAAGAAGTTCTCAGTGTTTTCAAATTATTAGAATTTATACAAATATATGTGTTTCTCATAATGTGGAAAAGTAATAGTCTTGTTTGGGATCTAATTAATTATTAATTACTGTTGCAGTATTTATCCACTTTTTAATCCATCATCTATCTGAAGTTTCCCTGTGTTTGTAATAAGCTCTGGTCTAATATTGTGTATTTTATAACACAGAGAATTTTGGGGTTTTCTTTTTCTGCATCATATATCATACATTCCTTGATATCAGAGGAAAACAGGAATTTCCTCTAATAAACACACAAGCCCAAATTTTCAAATTTGTTATTTTCAGGTGTCCTATTTAAGCATCCAGTAAAGATCAGATCTCCCAGGAGTACTGAACAGTTAGCCAGTAAGAATCAAGTACTTTTCCAGTGACCGTAGTATGTCTTTCCCGTCCAACCCCCCCCCCCCCCTCCATGTATTTCAAATTGAGATACTAAGCAATTAAACACTGGAGTCTTTAAACACTTTAGGGTTTTTTCCTCTTTGCTTTTTTTTTTTTTCCCCTCAGCAAAATCAAATACTCCCCATATTCATTTTTTAAATTTGGAAATGAAAACCCAAAATGAAATAGAAATTAAATAGAATTCTGGCCAATTTCCTTGTAGGTGATATGTCATTACTTATTCTTTCATTTATCAATGTTTTTGCTCTCTAAGCTGCAACTCTGTGTTCTGAAATGTTAACAAGGTAAAGGAAAATCCTCTTTCCATTACTCTTTAAAAGGATAGGCATTTATGGGTCCAGATTTTCAATATTGTGCACAAACAATTAAAAATGCAAATATGCCTCTGCAGCTGTGGGTAATTTGTAACTGCAATTAATATAACTATGCATAAGATAAAAATCATGCTCCAGTCACCATATACATATAAGTTACCATCTGTACTCAAAATTACCCAAAATCTGTGCAGGTTTTTTGAATCAGGCAAATACAAGGTTTTTTCTTGTGTTACAGCTAGCCAGGCACATCATATGTTAGTCTCCACTGCTGTCTCCATCTTCTTTAGCTACATTTCCATCCAGATTTTATGGAAATTTTGATAGGAAAAGGTGTCTGCAATGTTATTCCAGTTATTCAATGTACACCATCATGTTTATGTTAAACTTTCCAACCATTTTTTCTAATGTATAAGTAAACCACAACTACTTTGATTTCAGAAAGTACTAGACCCAAGTTCTAGTGGTTCGCTCACATGAGTAATGATTTCTTTCCTCTGTTCTTCTTGCTTTCTTTTTATAATTCAAGTACCTGGACAAAAACTGTTCCAAATGCTTCCTTCTAGCATGATGGTCCAAAGAAAATCTTTCAACATAAAATTCAAATAACCTTTTTAAACTTAATTTGTATGTATTATTTATTTTCTACTTTGGTAGTCAGAGGGCCATGTACAGGTCTAAAATCCCCAGGGCAGCAAATTCAGAGGAGATTAGACATAAAAAGACATAAAAAGCCACAGCTGTAGTTGCAAGAATTATTGTTACCTTTTGTTGGCTTCTATCAGCAGGACAGACTAGACAGCAAGGTGAAAAAATTAATGTGCTGAATGCTGACAGATGCAGTAAAGAGCACAGACATTTTATGTCTTCCCTTAGCTGCTGTTCAATGCTGGAAGCACCTGAAATCTGTACATAGTTCTTCTTCTGCACAGTGTGTTTTGAAATAAAGCAGTGTGATAATTCATAAAACTAAAAACTAAATAAATTATTTTTTCAAATCAAAGTCTGTTATAGGAGTTACATAAAGAACAACAGGAAGATTAAAAACATGAGATGAAAAAAAAATGTTGGTATGTACATTTCAAGGTAAATTAGAAAGTTTGTGAGATATCATAGAAAAGTACTGTAGAACATAATCAGAGTGACATCCACTCCAGTGAGGGGAGTAGTACTGTGAGCATGGAGCTTGCAGGTGGAGTATCCTAGTTGCTGGAAACCAGTCACTGCTTTCTGGTGAAGGCAAACACATCCTTTATGTGCATTGGTGTCCTGACTGACTCTGAAGCACAGTAAAGCTTGGGAAATACTTCTCTGATAGGACCATCTATCTATCTGTTAGGCCTATGTGAGTAATGTTGCAAAGGGTCTGGGTTGTGACCTGGTCCAGAAGAATGAGGTCAAAGCTGGGGAAAGCTGTAAAGGCAAGAGAGCTTCTACTTGTTGAAGAAGAAATTTGGTGAAAAGGACCTAAAGAAGCAGATGGTCAGAAGGGAAGGTGATTTGCAAGTCTAACACAGATGACAGTGGAGCACTGTCTATGTGATTTCTGCCACAAGAAGCTTGTGAAAAGTCATCAGGGTGGTAGAAGACTCAGCCTACCTGTTTTTGTAGCTTTTAAACAAGGTGCTGATTAGAAGAAGGATTCAAATATTCCTCTGTTATAAAAACCTCTTTTTATTTGCAGAGGTGGAGGAGACTCATGTTTCATCTGGTTATATGGGAAACCTGTGATGATATATTGTGATAATAGGTATGTGCAAAACAAAAATTTACTATGAATAAGTTATTTCACAGTTTTGTAATTTTCCAAATTACTATGAAGAGTGCAGAAGTCCTGCTACAACAAAAATATATTCCTAGTATATATTCCTTGTAGCTAAGGTGAAAATAAGTTCTGAAGCATGTCTGTCTTATTTTTTGCCAACTTTGACTGTATACTGAGCGTGAGAGATTTCAGTCAGGAAAAATTCCTAATTTCTGTCACCTTCTATGCATGGAATCTGTGACATGAGAACATGAACACTGAACTGAACTGAGAATCAAAACAGGAGTTTAATGAATGATCACGTACACTGAGGTCTCCTCATTGTAAAGAAGGTAGCTGTTGAAATTGTGTTCGTGACAGATTTTAGCACCTTTAAATACCTTTATTGTTAAGCACTTGTGGGAAATTTGTTAAAAGTAAACAAATGAGAAATGGACTGATTTCACTTAAAGTAAGGGATGATGTCTTAGGCCATTTACTGTTACACTAGGTTGTGTTGAAACCTCCTAGGCGACTTGGGTTCTCACTGTGCAAGCTAATGGTACATGGTTCGTTACCATTTGAATGACACAATATAAACAAATGAGAACACAATCCAACAGGATGAACTTTCAATCTTCACATCCTAGAGCAAGTTGATAATAGTGTAGTGTACAGATCTTGGTTGCTGGTTCTGTTCCCACCTCCTTACATCAACAGCGTCAGCATCGCTGATTGGTCCTGTATTAGTATAATTCTTACTAACTTCCTAAATAATAGCAACTAGCTTAAATCCTGATAGTGGTAGATGAACACTGATGTATATGATTCCCAGAAAAAGCATTTGAAAGATATAGGATTGAAACCTGACCTCAGTTCTATTTGTGTAAAGTCCCCCACTGATGTAAGACACAGTTATCAATTATGAATTGTAGAAGATTCAAAAAAAAGGAAATGTATTTTCCAAGTCACAAGAGCTGTGTCTGACTTTTTGTCCTTGCACAGTGGTGCACATGGAAGAAGGTACTGTCTGTTACTGCTGGAAATAAAAATGCAGGCAGAAGTACAGGTCCTAAACACACCAATTATTAAAGTAGAACCTTAAAAGAAAAGTAAAGCTATTGATGATCCCTCCTCCTGAGTATGAAAGAGTTTCTGTAAAATGACTGATTTTGCCTTTGATGTAAACGGCTGATTATCAGTGTCTGACAGCACCATTTTCATTATCAAATTCCAGCAGACTGTAGTGTTGGCTCATCAGCATGTCTCTCGGGTATTTTTTGGCCATGTGATCAAACAAGGTGTATTTCCCAGCTTAGCTCCTTTGACATCAAATGAGGTATCATTTTGGGAGTCGTATTCTAGGTTGCAAGTTGAGGAGAGAAAGGTTTCAGCAGATGCAAAGCAGCATAGGTACCTTGACTTTGGCTTCAAGGATAAGATATTGACTTGGAACCAATAAAAATTAGGCAGTGCTCTCACTGTGCCTATAACTTTGTTTTGTGTGCAGTTTCTGAACAGAATACCCCTCAGCTGAGGGGAAATTCTGGAATGGAAAGTTTAGGAAAAATCTGAGACTTAGCTCACTATTTAAGTAGATCCTAATGAAAATCTACCATATTTATTATTTTACTCATCATACATTCTCTTCCCATTACATTTTCTTTCTAAGGCTTTATACAGACTTCATTGTTGCCCTGATTCAGTAAAGCGCGTACGCGTTCAAAGCACTGGAGTAGCTCCATATTGAGGAAAAAAGTCACAAAGCTGTTGACCTATTTTTGCTTTGTATCCACATGCATTCCAATTTACAACCCAAATGGGATCAGGAAATGGAAATGAAAGAAAATGTTGACTGTTAAACTAAACATTATGTAACAGTTTTCAATCCAGCAAAGTTCTTAAAAGCGTTCACCTTTCATTTTGGGAAAACTTGTGTGCTGATGTGATTACGGTGTGTTCTTATCCATGCTGTTGGGAAAATTTTGTAGTTCAAGCCATGCTAGATGTTGTAGAAACATGGGTTGAAGTAATTGAGTCTTTTATTTCTGTATAGCGACTTATTCTAACTAACCAGAACAGATTTCCTTGTCCTTTTCTTACAAGACCATCGTAAGAGTAATACCTAATAAACTAACCAGAGCATTATGATGATAAACTTCCTCATAGAGTTTTCATTCTGTGAATAGTACAGGTACTATTGGATCTCTTAAACAATATTTGCTTGACATAGTAGACGTTCAACAGCTTAACTTCAAAGATAGGGGGAAAAAAATAAAAAGGAAGGAAAGAAGAGGAGATTTAGTTCTTTCTACTGAGATTAGATATAATTTGTCTTAAAAGATCTTTCAATCAATCACATCCATATTCGTGTTTTTCAGTGAAGAACTGCATATCATATTCATGGTTTACAGTGGCTTGTTGTTTAAGCAGTAATTAGTTCATAGCGCTTTTTTGTTGGGGATGACTTGTACGTTATTGGAAGGAAAAAAATTATTGAGATTGCTCTTTGGCTTTAATTAAAAAATAGCACTCAGAATATTACACTTCTCTCACTTCATAAAGGAAGTGTCACACACCGTAAATTATTTCAAAATTTTCTTGTATTTTAACACAAGCAATTAATGTTTGAAGATGTTCTTTTGCAAACTATTCTGGAAAGGAGAAAAGAAGGAAACTATACTTTGTAACTTGCTATATTATCTGAGAATCCACCAAGCAAATGTTAAGGCTGCTTCTGTATTTAGACTATTACTGTCAGAATTTTGTTCAGACAGAAATGAATAAAAGCTATGCAGTTGAAGGAATATAATTCATTTTTTGGTCTATCTACCTGGTGATTCCAAAGAAGTCACAGGTCCATACATGTAGCCCTCAAAGATAGCTTTTTTCTTTGCATTTCTATATCAGCTGGAAGATCTGAAGCCAGAAATTGTCTGCAGTGGCAACTTTGAGGAGTGCTGTGTATTTTGCTTGCCTGAATAAATGTAGGAAATACGCTGTTTGCATGAAAAGGACTGATCGTAAGCCACTTTCAGAGGTGTCTCTGAATGACTTAGAAAACAACTCAGTTACATTCAGAACATTTTTGTCTCAGGAATTCTAAGTTGAAGATATAGTAAAACAGTGGTGCTGTAACTGAATAGATGGAGAACTAGATAATGGGATGAATTTGGATCAGAAGTTCTTTTCCACCCCTGTTGTTGTATTCAGATCTTTGTGCATGCCTCATACATGTACATGGCTTCTCTGCTTACTCCCACGGAAATATATATGTGAGGAGATGTACAAGATGTGCTTGCTATGATCCTATGTTGTTGTTCTTGTTTAAGAGGAGGAAAGTCTGTATTCTTATCCTACCTCTGATGTCCTGTTGTCAGCTTCTGTCCCTCAGGTTCTCAGTCTGTAAAATGAAAATGGTTTCATAGAGCCTCAATCTTGACATGTAATAAAAAAATTTCCTAAAAACGCCCTGAAAGTTTGACTCAGTTGCCATCTACTATTTCCGGTCTTAATTTCACTCTGCAGTAGAAAACAATCCTCAGAGATATGAAGGAGTTTTTTTACAATTTTTCCGCGGTTATTGGGATGGTGGGCTCTTATTCAAACAAAACCAGTATAGGTACCAATCTCATTAACTGTGACGAGTAGGATAAATTGTAAATTACAGAAGACACCTGCAGATACTTTCAAAATATAATCCTATGTCAAATTTTTGTTATTAAAAGAACTTGCAACAAATCCTGCATTGTGTGAGAAGCTGCGTGAATCTAAACCAAAGAAAATACTCATGCCCTTGGGAATCAAAACTGCCAGATTTTATGCAGCTCCTATTAAAATACAACACACAACAGATGCTCAGACTCAAAAACTTCAAAGTTAGTTTAGGTACTGGTGCAATACAGTATTCATCCTTCAGTGCTGGCTTATCCAGTACCTAAAGGGGGCCCACAATAAAGCTGGAGAAGGGACTGTTTACAGGGCATGGAGTGACAGGACAAGGGTAATGGCTTTAAACTGAAAGAGAGTAGATTTAGATTAGATATTAGGAAGAAATTCTTTACTGTGAGGGATGTGAGGCCCTGGCACAGGCTGCCCAGAGAAGCTGTGGATGCCCCCTCCCTGGCAGTGTTCAAGGCCAGGTTGGACGGGGCTTTGGGCAATGTTGTCTAGTGGAGGGTGTCCCTGCCCATGGCAGGGGGTTGGAACTAGATGGGCTTTAAGGTCCCTTCCAACCCAAACCATTCTATGATTCTATGATTCATGAATAAGGGATATTTTATTTGTTATTTAGACAAATAATTTCGTGTCTGCACCACAATGTTCTGCTATTGGTTCAGGTTGTGAGAAGTCACACATACTACACAAAGTTAAATAATATTCCAAATTACCATGGTCTTTTGGCATCTGCAAGAATGAATGTGAAAGCTAATGAGGGGAGAGCTTCTGAGGTATGTCTGCTTACAGTTGGGGTTAGCAGCAATTTTGATATCACATAAGTGAACTCAACAATTTCTCATCTAGAAACCAAAATTCAAATATAGTTGCAGAGATAATGTTTCTGTCTATTTTCTCTTTGGCAGTGAAGAAAATGGTGCCATCTATCTTCTGTCTGTCTCTTGTTAAGCTTACACGTGCACTCTTTGCTGCATGCCTTAAAGCCAGAAGCAGCATATTAAAATGGATCTTTGTCTCCTTTTCTCATTGAGCTGTCCATAAAAATGTTAGTGAAGCCGTGTGCATTGTTATTAAATCATTAAATATTGGTCTAGCCTACAAATTTGGGATAACAAAGCAAGATTACTTTTTCAGAAACTCCTTAAACTTTACTGAGTTGTATTATATATGCAACAATTCTAAGTCTTCTACTGCAGAAGTAGAGATGAGCTGTTTGTTCCTCTATGGTTTAAGAGTTTCTTTATTTTGATGTGTCTGGTTTTGCAACTGAGAAAGGAAGCTACACGTAGTGCTTCTATGCGCTTCTCAAAACCTGGAGTTTGCAGAAGATATGACTACAAAGGGAAATGAAGGCATGCCTGGGTAATGAAACTTAGCCAGAATGGGTAGCAATATCAATATAGATGTAAGACATGAATTATTCTATTGTGTGTTAGCAATTATGTTGAAAGCCCTGTACTACACAGTCTGAGGTTGCCAATACATTCCAACTTTCTGTTGCTACATCTATTGTTATCACCATGCAGACAGACAAGTACAGCATAAGCAGGCATGTATTACAATCCATCTTCAGTTTGCTGTGTAGACATGCTTCCAACTGAAAATGTAGGGCTCCTAAATTTAGAACTGCTTTATGAGTGCCGAACTCCCAAAGTTTGGCCCTACAATCCTTTAGGCTTTAGTTCTGTAAAACAGCGTTATCCACAACATCTTTTTAACCTAGATTTTGTATTTAGTCTTTATGGCAGGGGCTGTCTTTAATAGGGTCCAGTGTCAGTGCACTTGGTTAGATGTGATGCATAACAGTAATACACACAATGAAAATGTGTCTTAAAAATTTCTAAGTTTCTTTTCACTTCAGCATGACAAATGCATTCTCTCCCATGTTTCATTATCTTTTGGGGCAGTTTGCTGTTTTTTGTGGTTTGTTGGCAGGTGAAATGCTATTTCTTAGGGTAGATAAGGTTTTTGTTCCTATAAATAAGGAACATTATAGTTTCACCAAAAAATTTTTTTCTGTTACTATTTTGTTCACACTATTACTCTAGTATATTCCAAGCGTCTTTTAATTATTTTTTTTTCCTTCAGAGGAAAACCAAATCAAAGCTACATGTAGTAAGTCAGAGCAAATTGACTGGAAAATATCAGTTGCTGCTGTAGTTAAATGTAATATTATGTTGTTACAGCCGTAAAAGGTAAAAAATCTGCATAGTAACTGAAAAGCATGTCCCATAAAGAGCTGCATGAAGTTATTCTTGCAAGTGGCATTCAAAAAATGAGCCTGTTCTCTTTCTCCAAATGTACACCTGATATTCAAAACTCATTTTTTACTAAAATGATAAAAAATAACTAATGCCATGACATACTTTTTAATAAGTGATTTGTTTTCATAAGAACCTTGAAATTAATTTTATAGGACATTATTATTGGTTTTGGTCTGATGCAAACAGGGTTATTCTAGCTTTATGCTTCTGTTATATGGAGCAGAATGTAACTCTATAACAAACAAACATCTTGTGTTCTAATGGAATTGAACAAATATATACAAGAAACATTGAATTTTTTATTATTGCTTTTTTCAGCAGTAGTTGTCATATGCAGACGTAACTTTTATTTGCTTTTCTCTCTGACAATTTCAGCTCCCCATCTCTGGGGAAATAAGAATTCAGTAAAACATTGTCTTTGCTTTTTAGAAGCTCAAGTCTGGGAGAAAGAAGGAAATGCAGTATTGCTTCTGCTGGCTTAGCCAACCAAATCTATTTCTTCCATCATTTTTTTCCGATTCTTTAAAGATCTCTGTTGCCCTGCTGTTCCTTTGGCTTTCTGGCATGGAACATACACAAAACACAGCATTGCAGTATAGAGGGGCCCTCTCCACGTCTGTTCCCTCACGGTGAAAAAAGAGCAGAGAGCAGACAGCATGCAGCTTGTTCCAGAAGCCCTGTTCCCTTTCCATGAGGAGCATTAGCTTTCTCGCTCCAAAGATACACAAGCAGTTAAGCCAGGTGAATAGGGCTGCAGCTTACCCTATGGAGCGCAGTATTCCTGAATTTCCCTTTGATCCATGATCATTTCAGCTTTGTTCCATTTGCTATCTCCTTATCTATTATGTTTCACCTGAGATGATCTAGCTCTGCCTGTGCTCTAATTTAGAAGGATATGAGCTCCTTGCTCAAAGGAGCATGTAAGTTTACTAACAGACATCCCTCATGCTTACTCAGGACTCTGATTAATGAAACTTACAGCTAACAATTCTAGCAGTTTTGGCATAAGCTTGCATCCCTGGCCAGAGCATGTCTATTTCCCAGTCCCCAAGCAGAGAGAAGTGTGAGTTAAACTGCTGCTCTGTAAATGAGAACTTTTCTGTTTCTGTTCTTATCTGGTCCACATACACTGCAGAAACTGGTCTTGTCCTGCATAAGGTTAATAGTTTTCTGCTCTTGGAGACTGGCAATATCAACATTTCTTGTTTTTTAAGATGGATCTTGTTCGGCTATCCATTGCAACACAGCTTTTGCTAAACTTCCTTGTGTTCACACTGTAATTTCTTGGGTAAGAAATACTAATTATACTTAATTTGTGTTATTTTATGTTGTTGAATTTTTATTCTTGAGTGTATACAAAAATTAAGAACATGATGCCTGGAGATGGAATCACTAGCAAGCTAACTTGCTTTGACAGCTTTTTTAAATACAATTATGTAGAACTAATTGTGCAGGGGTTTCTCATTCTCTACTAGAGAACAGGTGTGTCTTCATGCATGACAGCTGACAGCATGACACAAAATGCCACAAAGATGCTCAGAGGGCTGGAGGACCTCTCCTATGAAGACAGGCTGAGAGAGTTGGGGTTGTTCAGCCTGCAGAAGAGAAGGCTCTGAGGAGACCTTATGGCAGCCTTCCAGTACACTAAAGGGGCCTACAGGAAAGACGGTGAGGGACTGTTTACAAGGGCATGGAGTGACAGGACAAGGGGCAATGGCCTTAAGCTGAAGGAGGGGAGATTTAGATTAGATATGAGGGAGAAATTCTTTACTGTGAGGGAGGTGAGGCACTGGAACAGGTTGCCCAGAGAGGTTGTGGATGCCCCATCCCTGGAAGTGTTCAAGGCCAGGCTGGATGGGGCTTTGGGCAACGTGGTCTAGTGGAGGGTGTCCTTGCCTATGGCAGGGAGTTGGAACTAGATGGGCTTTAAGGTCCCTTCCAACCCAATCCATTCTGATTCTATGATAGACAGATCTTCAAACTTGAACTTTTTCTGCAGTACGTTAAAGGGAAGATAAAAATAGCTGTATGTCATCTTTATATTGTCCTCCATCCTCCACTTTCTAGTCCTTGCAAAGTAGTTTGATGCCTTAGATTCTGCTCCTGTTTCTGTTGAGATATTCTCCTAGCTAAGGTTCTCTGGTAAATGCTAAGTAGTGCCCTTGGATCCTTTGGTCCAAGAGAATCTCCCCTGTGCTTCGTAAACCCAGCCACCTGAAAGGCTGTTCTACAGGACAGAAATGAAGCAAAGGAGATGATATTAATGTCCGTTTGATTCCATCCACTTTATAGATTGCAGTGGTAAAATAGTTTGTCAGGAACAGCTTGTTACGGTGAGAGCACTACAGAACAATCTTGATACTACCTATAGATTAGAACAACGGAGTACAGTGGAAAAGATTTTCAGTACAAACAGCTTAAAGCTTAAATTAATTTCTAAAATAAAATATAATAAATAGCCTGGTTTAGTGTATAATACATTAATATTGCTAGTAACAATAATCCTAACAATTATGCTATTACACAATTAGATTCCAAAGTTCCTGATTTTAAGACAGTTAAATAGCTGAAAGTCAAGGAGGTACAAAATTGCTAGGAAGTTTTCCTTCAGCCAGGGTGAAATTAAGCAGGTTACTTTGAGAGCTGGTTGAAAACTATAAGTTTAATTAATTAATGGTTCAGGGCACAAGACTTCTGATAAAGCAGACTCTTTGCGGAAAAGAAAAAAAAATAGTTTTTCTTTTCCCAAGAAAATTAATCAAGTACTGTTTGGTTTTAATGGGTTTTGCCCCTGCAAAAATGGTTTTAATGGGTTTTGCCCACCCTTACCTGATTTGCTAATTAGACTACATGTCATCAAGAGACGATCAAGCCTTCTTGTAAAAGGAGTCCCTGCAGAGACTGCCTGACTGCCTTAGGCTGCAAGTTTTCAAAACCAGTTACAGAGAGTGAAGCAAAATAAGAAGAATGGAGCTCAGGAGAAGTGAATGAGTACAAAAGGAACTAGGATTTTCAAACAGTTCAGGTACTAAGATGCGGCTATAATTGCAATATTTTATTAACCTTCTTACTACATAGTGAATTTTCTTTCTTTATCCTCTTTAAAGTTGCCAGTCTGTGTTCATTAAAGTCAATGGGCAAGCTTTTATGGGCCAAATTTGTAAAGTTGTTTTGACAGATAGATCCCCATTGGAATTAGGCTCCTAGATGCTATTGAAAGTCTCACTACATGCTAATGTACATCCCTAAGCAGTTTTAAAAATCACCACATAATCGTTTTCATTAGGTCTGTGATCAGGTCTTCTTCATCCAGGCTAAGGGGAAGAAAAGTTTAGATGATTTGAATAAAGTACGGAACATACATAATTTAGACAATAGGCAAATAAAGTGAGAATAAAAAGGAGAAAAGAAAAAAACATCCTGGAGATTCCAAATCCCCAAGGCATCCTGGTTCATAAGTTCAACTGTGGTGTTTATTTGGATGACATATACTGAGACATTGGAATAACAAAATAATTTCATTTCTAAAATCATTCAAGTTTATTTAACTACACTAGTGAAGAACTGGTTTAGAATTAAGCTGATCCATAGAAATCCAACACCTGCTGTGGGTGCCAGATAGGCTTCAGTCTGCAAAGTGGGCAAAGCAGTGGGTAGGGAGCAAAAGGAAGGCTGAATTCTCTTTGGGCTCCATGGTTGGGATGATGATTCCAGCTAACTTCTATCTTCCTGAGCTAAACTATTCATACCAGTATTAAAGTTAGTGAGAAATGAGTATTCAAATAAGTGCTCACATAAGACCATAAAGAATTGTCATGTGTGTTCAACACATGGTCCAGTTATGTGTGTATTCTGTCTCAGACATCAGCTGACATCATAAGCCTAGGTAAGAATATAAAACCAATGCAAATGTATAGTTTCATCTGAATAATCTTCCAGCCTGCAGAAATTTGCAAACCTAACAATTGTTGAACTGGAGACAATATCTTTCTACGTAATGGCTCTTGATGGGTGGGTTGGTTTGGTTTTTGGTTTGGGGTTTTTGTTGTTTGTTTGGTTTTGGCTTTGGTTTGTTTGTTTGTTTGTTTTTGTTTTAATTTATGATTTGTTCAAGTTCTTTTTGAGGCCAGAGCTTTCCTATGCCTTTGGAAATCTCATCCATGGAATCACTGCTGGCACTAGCTTTTCTTCTGCTGGTGGGAATAAGAAACATGATGCTACAACCATCACAGGATGCTTCATATAGGGCATTCATGTCCTATGACCTCATAGCAGCACTATGCTTGCCACAGATTTCTCCTGCCTACGGGTTTCTATTACTTGGTTGCAGCCTGCACAACCCTCTATCCCACAATACAGTCAAAGATAGGAAAGGATAATCTTCATGACAGCTACTGAAAAGAGATATTCTATGGAAGTGTTGGACTTGATCACTTTCTGGACAAATTAAATTAAAACATTATTGAAACTCCCTGGAAGGGAAGATAAACTTCTTTTTATTAAATTCCTTGGCCAAAGAAGTGGAAGATTCAAAGCAGACACTGTATCAGTGGCTACAGAAGATAATTATCCTTGAGGCAGTGATAGAAAAATCTTAACAATTGAAAGTTCTTACCCAAGAAAACAAAACTTTTCCTATTAGAAAATCTTTGAGTAGAGCCTTAGAGATTTGAAAAATCAAGTTCAAACACAGAATAAAGATGATCATATGCTCCTCTGCACTGTTTTATTGAAACTTTATACTGTGTGATACTGTGATACATAAATTCTTCCTTTTTTTTTCTTTTTTTTTAATCATGCATTAAACAAAATGACAAGAGTTGTAAGCATGCTGTTCTTCATATTTTATTGGTAGGGCCAAGTAAACATAAGGTGTGCAGTTTTAGTATTCTGTGTGGGAAGTGATCATGTTCAGATATGGTTTGGATATACTGCTACTGATTCTCTGCCATTTTGTACCAATTTTGTCTTGGCAGCTAAATAGTGGTGTTCTCACATTGTTGGTGTCCCTTCAGGTAAACATGCTTGAACCCCTATTCACCTCCCATTATTGAGGATGAACTTTTGCTTCAGTGTATATTATTTAAGTTTCTTTGTTCTGCTGATAACATCATCATGTCAAGTAGTGTCATTTGAATTGAAAGACTATTCCTGATTAAGCCAGTTTGTCAAGTGGATTCAGTTGTTCCATATTGAATCTCCATCATTGATCAGTCTGTGGACAGAATGATTGCCAACTCTTCATGAGAACATCTGTTTAGGGATGTTCTTGGTTTTTGTTTGTTTGTTTGTTTACTCCTTCTCCTCACAATCTGAAACCAATATTCATCTATCATTAGGGTCAGAACAGGCAATTCAATTACCATGGCTTAAAAAGTTATCATTTGTCAGCTAAGGCATATTAACATGTCCATATGAATGTTTTTAGCACTAAGCATTCTGATTATTTTACTCTGTGGATGTTAAGTGGCAATTTGCTGGTTGTTCTGTCACTCTGGATCATATGCCTTAACCCCAAGAAAGGACTTTTACAGCTGAGTATTAATGACCAAATTTATGAAGGCTTTAGAACCCCAAAGAAAGCAGGATGGGTTGGGTACCTTGGAATTAATATTTGCTGATTTGTCTAGATCTTCACCAACAAGCTGTGTTATTGACCTATGAAATGTAGCTTCATACCTCTTGCTTTCTTCGTATGCCTCTATACCAGGACTTACAAGGAAATAATACAGCTGGCATCTGATCTTCCTGGATGTTTTGTTTAGATACAGAACTTTAGAATCCTTTTAGGCAGGTCCTGTCCTTTTATGGACTCGCACCAAGTTTCAGGGAGTCTGCCATATGAATTAAAGTATGGATTAGTTGGAGTTTCTTCAGGTAGCTACTGACCAACCTTAATGTTTGGCTGTCATGAGAAAATGGAAAAAAAAAATTATTTAATTTTCAGACCAGATGTAAGTAGGAAGGAAAAATAGTTATGTTGATACTTAGTAATAAAGTGGAGGTGTCTGCAAGGTACAATTTTCCCTCTCAAAATAAGTAGTTCCAAGCAATGCATAATAAATTTGAGTGTGAGCTCTGAAAGTGGAGAGCACTGTTGAATTAATAAGGATACTCTTTGCCTGTAAATTTGTTTCTCTCATGATTTCATTCTTTCACTTATAAATCACAGAATATTTGTTACATATTTATTCTCTTACTTCAAGCACAAGTAGCTTATCAAATACCATACATAATGTGCCTATGAGCTGCTTGTGGTCTTTTCTGCATCTGAGGCTTAACATAAGAAATGTCAAAAGAAAAAAATGCCTTATGTTAGACTTAGGGTAAGAAATATAACAGGCTTTCAGTAATGATGTATGATCAGACTTATGCAAACATGATGAAAAGATCTCAGTGGAATTTTGCTCAAAAATGTTTCCCTTATGGGAACATATTATGGAACCAATTAAGAACAAAACCAAGAGGATTTTCTTGAATTTGTTCCAAACAGCTACTGTATGTAATAAAGAGCAATTGCTCTTTTTTGTAGATTTTTTTTTTTAATCATCCTTCAGAAGATCATGAATAATTATATCTCTGCTAGCAAATCACAGAGGCTGGTTTTAAAAATCTGTGCAAAAAATTCCCAGAGGAATCAATTTCTGTAAGTTTGTTCAATATGACCATATTCTTTAGGACAATTACTTCTTTTGTGATACATTTGAGAATTGAGTATTTTCACATAGATTAGTCAAACCTTGCTATAAAAGAGCCACATACTTTCAAAATTTTGGTGCCTTCAAAAATTCCCTTCATGTCTATACTTCAAAAATCCCCTCTACTACACTGTATACAAAAAAAAATGGCAATGGGCTTACAATCTTTCTTAAATTGCTAACAATTTCTAGTATATCCCCCAAATTGTTTGTATTCATTCTACTTAGCTGTCTAACTCTTGTGTTTTCTGTCCTCTTATCAGAATTTTACTCAGAACAGTTCAAATCTGTACACAAGTACCAGAGATCTGTTAATTAGCCCTGTGATGGAAGTTTTGGGTATGCAAGCTGATTCTTTCAGGCTAGTTCAAGTCGCTCACCACAGCACTGCATTGTGCCATGCAAACATAGCCGGAGAGCTGAGTCTTGGATTGACTTCTGTGGGCCATCACATGTGGGCAGCAAACCTATTTTGACTGGCACAGAAGAACTTGAATGGTAGTTAACAGCAGCAACTTGTTCTAAAATAATTTCAGTGAGTAGAATGGATCCCAGTAGGATGAATAACTATGTTTTAAATAATATTTTGGGTTAAAACTATACAGAAAGATGTCCCTGTGCTATGTCTAACCATTTCAAATTCTATGCTTTTCATGATACAGAAGTTTTATAGGGCAAAAGGATTAGATGTTTTTCTGATGGTTAATAGTTCTTATCTGGAAATGCAGAAGTCGGAAAATGTTTAAGGAGTGTTATCTCCTTGGTGAGGAGGGCGGGGGGTTTCCTGAGGCAGTCTGTCCTGAAGGGTTAGTTTCTCTCCTACCATCAATTCCTACACATTTTTTGCAACTGCTTCTGCTCCTTTCCATTCTAAAGAACCTTTGATATCTGCAGCTTATTACCTCTCTTTGCTGACTTTAAGGATAATTTCCATGTTTCTTGTAAAATCTGTTCTTGATACAGCCTGATGTGGATAAAATACACTATTAGGGGACTTCTGTCAAGTTTTTCCACAGAGTAACTGGGACCTTGAGCACCCTACATAATCACATTCTGTTTCAGATTACTTATTTGGAAAGCTTAGGTAACTGTGGAGTTAACACTGGAGGTCTTAGAAAGGAGAAACTGAATGGAAGACTTAGTAGAATGAGAGACTTCTGGAATGACTAATATACTATAATTACAAGACTCAAACAGTTGAGACTTGACATATTCCTGGGCTATGTCGCCTGTCGTTGGCGTGACGACCTGGTTCAGGAACGGCACGACGACCAACCCCGGGTCATTCGGTCCATTAGCTCACAGACACCAATGTGGTGGACGGCAAATGGCGTTTATTGGTGGGCAACAGAGCATTATATAGCTTAGGTTTACAACATCACATCCGTCTGCTTACGTCGTAAATTAAACACTATTGGCTATTAGGAGAGGGGTCTTATCTTTCCGTACAGCGCGACATCTTCCGGCCGCCGGGCCCTAACTACCTACAGGGCTACTTGCCTCGCTGCTGTACAATGGGCAAAATAGGCTGTGTCTTCTTTAAGTATTTATGTAGCCAAGGAGCGTGACTGGAGATACAGGTGACATTTGTCTAACAAGAAAGGAAGAATTCAAGCAGGCAGGATCATAACAAATATATGATGTATATGTACTTATAGAGTACATCAGAAGATACTGGTGTTTGAGCCATTAAGGGTTAACAATCCCTCTACAACACCAGTGAAGTAGGAATGCTTTGAGTTCAGTATTCCATTAAAGTAGAACATAAACTTTTCCTTGGCTTGCAAAAAAAAAAAAAAAAGTAAGTTAGATGTAACTCAGAGAAGTCTCACTGGTTTTCTCACATTTGCTAGAGCTGAGTAACTGGAAACAGACTTGGCATTTGACTAGCCTCTTCATGTAACTCCTTAAAAGTCAATCACAACTCCTGTAAGCTAGAGCTGCACAAAATGAATGCACTTAAAACAAGTGTCTGGTGCCTGCCAACCCTAATCAGGCAACATCGATCAGAGTCTTAAACTGCACAGTGCTAATTACCATACTTACGCACCCAGTCCACACGTCACTTGCCTCACAGACCTTGCCTTTGTATCCTCCTTTTAACCAGCTCCTCCTTCTCCCTCCACTCCCTCAGTATCCTACCTCCTTTATACTAGGACCTCTGCCTTTCTGTGAACTGCCACCTTTTCATACTAATACCTCTTTCTTTTTATGTTCTTATGGGCCCTAACTGTGGTGATACTGAGGGGAAGTGTTCCACTTATCCCACTGGATTCATGAGCTCAGAAATAAATTACTTCAAGGTAACTAGCTATTCTGTGATAACTTCCAAAGAGTGGCAGCTTTTTAGCATAGTGTTCATACTCTTACAGAGACATAAATCTGACCCCATTTCAAATATGCTTTGGAATAAGGGGAGATATATGAAGCCAAAACCAAGGCCCACGCTTTTAGGGGGTCTTCCTGTGAACCTTATCCCTGAGATAAGCACACTCTACCGCTTTCAGTTACAGCTAAACTTTCTATCTATTGTATAAAAGCAATCACTATTGAGGACCTGATGAACCAGAGCTGCCTCCCTATCTGTAACTTGATTCTGTGCCAATTTGCAGCCTTTGCTGTGACCATATATGTTAGAAAATACGTGAGACGTTTGTACTGTCCATGAAAACACAGGCCGGGCCAATGTACAGTCTAGTCGCTGACCCACAGCCTGTCCACCCACATGACCAGAG
Organism: Grus americana; assembly: GCF_028858705.1. Classification (NCBI taxonomy): domain Eukaryota; kingdom Metazoa; phylum Chordata; class Aves; order Gruiformes; family Gruidae; genus Grus; species Grus americana. Next base: position 7,142,614 of record NC_072860.1, on the reverse strand, counting down.
AACGACACAGCACGGCTGCTTACAGCAGGTGTGCTTGCTGTGCAGTATGCAGCACAAATCTCTTCTGGGACGTCTGCCTGACATCAGGCATCTTAATATGACTGCAGGAGGTTACAGAATATTTGGCAATGGGCAGATGTTTAAAGCAGACCCGTTCAAATGAAGGTACCTCAGTTGCACCTAGAAGTGTAAGGCAAGTTAGAAGGACTTTCTCCTTTAACTAGCACGTTTTATGCTACAGGCTTGTAAAAAAAATTCAGACTGAGAATAAGTGTGTATTTCAGTGCAGTATTCATTGTCCTTTTGTCTAAGCCTGAAACAAGATAAGTTTATTTAAAGGGGGAAAAAAAAATCAATCTGTGAGGGAATTGTCATTCTAAAAGAGCCACCTGGTTCTGAGATAGATGTACGGTGGAAACAAATATTCTTCTCCATCCTGCTGACACTTCTAGGAATAAAAATAGTTGTTCTGTTTGTCCTTCAGCATTTTATTGAACCAGGGCTTCAGAGCCTGGTTCACTTTGAATTCATGCTTAATGAAGCATAAGTTGTATTAATAGTAGCTATTAAATCTAGATAGTGTAATAGAAATCTCAGCTCGACACGCAGAGTCTGACAATGGCTCAAGTAGCAAAGACTGGCGAAGCCCAGTTGTGATGCACTCCAGAGATTTCAATTCAGTTCCTAATGACACTGCCCATGAATCACTGCCCACATAAGCAGAAGCTTGTTTCTGGATAAGAAAACTTTACAAGAGCCAAGGATGTTTCAACAACAGTATCAGTGAGGCACAATGCACAAATACTTCGAGGAGCATACTACAGAAAAAAAGCCCGCGTGTGTTAGAGGTCAGCCTGCCAGCTTAGAAAAGCTATGAGAATATTTTTAATAGTCAGCTCTCCAGTTTTGAGGATAATTGAGGAGCTTTGGTATCTTGGATACTCCAGGGGCTTTTCATATTTACTGCGGAAAGAAAAGCAAAAGCATACAGAGAAAGGTAATGAAAATTATCCCAAGGACTCTGAGTGGAGATGATCCTCATTTACTATAGACAGCACTGAGTCTGAGCTAATAAGCTGTGCAAAAGAAGATGAGTCTGTGGAGCATTGTATGGAGATGCCCAGCCTGACTTTATACCTAAACCTGCTCAGGCACAGCAGCCTTGACTAGCCTGAATTCTGTGCTGTGCAAACACATCTGCTCTACTTCTTGGCAGACAAGGGAGTTGGTACACTTCCATTTATTCGGCAGTCCACCTGAGCTGCTAAGCCCTTTCCAATCCAGCTGCCTTTGCATCAAGCCATCTTGGGAGCTGCTTCACCTAGGGTACTGTTTATTCACAGATAAACTGCTAATAGATAATCTGAGTTGATTGTACTTGTCAAGTCAGAGAGGCTAACGACTGGCTTACATTCCCATCTCATCCTCTGTACCAAAAGATCCAAAATACTTTACAGAATTAACTAATCAATATATAAAGTACATTACACAAGCAACACATGTATTGTTTCATCTAGTTATTGATCTTTGCTTGTTGACTGAATAAGAGTCTTAGTTTAAGGCTAGATATTTACTGAGAACTATGGAAGAAGAAGGGGAGAATAATATATAAAGAAAAAAAATTCTACTGATGTAGGTAAGCAGAACATGATAAGGCCAGCTGGTACAGTGCCTAGTTTGGATTCTTCAGATTTTAAAGTCCAGAAGTTCAGTATCTTGCTTACCTAAGCTGTAAAAAAACCAAAACAAACAAAAACCCCGCCACCACACCAAAACAGGAGCAAGGGTATCAATAGCTGAAATCTAGATACTAGAAACAGCATGAGTTCTATCATTCACAGAGGTTCATGGAGGATCTCAATGTGTATAAACATCTGAAGGGAGACTATAAAGAGGGAGACCAGCTCTTTGCAGTGGTGCCCAGTGACAGGACAAGAGGCAATGGGCACAAACTAAAATGCAGGAGGTTCCCTCTGAACATCAGGAAGCACTTTTTTACTGTGAGGGTCATTGAACACTGGCACAGGCTGCCTAGAGAGGTTGTGGAGTCTATGTCCATGGACATAATCAAAAGCCATCTGAATAAGGTCCTGGGCAGCCTGCTGTAGTTGTAGGTGACCCTGCTTGAGCAGGGGCAGTGTTCCAAGGGACCTCCAGTGGTCCCTTCCAGATTCAACCATTCTCTGATTCTGAGATACATCATTAACACCATCATTACCTACACACCACCAGGTCAATAGTAAAATGGTTTCACTTTTAAACTGTAGCGTCTTAATAGAAGTAGTAGGTAGCAATCATTTTTGGTCTTGAGGAATCTATATATCTCATAAATTTTTAGCTAGGCCATAAATCTCCTGGTATAGTTTGATCGGGGATTTTTAGGCTTCCTTGGATTGTAAACTTATAACAGTGACCAAGATCATTCCCAATCTCCACTGATGCCCATACCACAACTCTTGTTAATGTTATTGCAGTTAAAATTTCCCCTTTTAGAAATCACAAAATCATTTTTTTCTAAAGCAAAATGATATTTATTTTTAAAAAGAAAAAATCAGTGGTGTAAAAAAAAAATCTATCATGAACATAATGCTTTTCTGTGTATGTCACATAAATGCAAAGTGATCTCGTGTCACACATTCTTCTTTAGTGTTGCTGTACTAACATGTACCAACTACCTCTCTTGCTCCATGTATAGATTTGCACTGCAAGTGCAAATACCTCCAGTATAATTAAACATACAATTGCTTTCCTTGACTGTGCATATTAGCAAAACCTCTTTACTTGAACATTACATCTGAGGACTGTGACTGAATGCTGAATAATTGTATTTTAAATTGTAGAAAATTATCAGTTAATGTAACTTGATCTCAACAAAAACAAGTACAAAAGAATACAGCAGTCCCTGTATTTAAGACCCATTTTTTTCTGTGATTCCACAAAGGTCTGGGAAAGTGGAGAGTTTTCAAATACAGAGGCCAACTAGCAAAGCTAGTTTTTAACCTATTATTGGTTTTAAAACCTGTATTAATAGTCGTGCTCAGTGTCCAAAAGAAGGCTGACTCTTGTTCCTCAGCAATCCAGTGGGTCATTCCTTCTCTTTCCCCCTCAAGACTCTGATTGACTTATTTTTTGTTTATTCCTTTAATACTCCCTCATCCATCTCCATGTTACAGTCATATATTCACCACTATTGCCTCTGATGGTCCATTTGAAGGGTTTCTAAGATCTGGTCACTGGTCCGGAACTTTCATTCATAACTCATACTGCTGCAAGCGGTGGGGTGGCAATGTTGAGGCTGTCTTAGTGTTTATTCTGCATGTTTTCCTCCAATATTAGTAGGCTTTCCAAGAAAGAACAGGTCACCTGTCAGTGTATGTGCCTGCGTCTGTATCTATCCAATGGGTATTGATTTCATCACGCAGTGTTTCTGAAGCAGCTGGTGAATAAGGCTGACGTTTCTGGATGAGACGGTCAAATGATGGTCAAAATGATAATTGTTCAATGTTTTGTGAAAGCCAACCCTCACTGAAGTGCCCCGAAAAGCAACCACTTCCAGAATGACTAAGTAGATATGTTTCAAAATCCTAGCTACTTTCTTGCTCTGTCACACTTAAATGAAGATAGTAGTTAGGATTCGTTTTCCCAATGATAATCATTCCACTTAGAATAGAGGTATTTACAAAATAGTACAATAAATATCTGCATCTTTACTTCACTGAAAGCCAGCAAGGAAAATAACTTGTGTGTACTCTAGACTTTTGAAACCGCATAAATAAAATTGATGCTTCCTGCTTTAATAGGCTTTGCCTCAACATTTATTTTGGCTAAATGCCTCAGCTTTGCTTTGGCATTTACCTAAGCAGCAGAGGACTAATATTCTGCAACAATACTCTATTCTCTGAACTAGCTCTCATTGTTATTATTCTAAATGAGACTGAAACCAGCTATTCGGAACAAATGGCATTTATTTATCGTGAAAAGACACCTAAAAATGACAATGCTGCCATTAAATTGGAGAAATAAATGGGATACAGTCTTTGAACTCGAATGTCTGCTCATGCTAATTTCAGGAACTTCTACACTATCCCACTTTCAAGTCTCTCACCAACTACATGGTTATTGTTGTCTTCTAAACATATTTACAATGGGAATGCATTACTGATACCTGACAGTTTTATTCTTAGATGGAAGCTTCTGTTCTTACAGTTTAACTCTCTCTGGGAGTATTGTAGGTCTAATTTTTTTTTAAAAAAGTCACATTCTGCTGAAATGAGGAATGGAATGAGGCCTTGTCTGGTAGGAGGATCACCTTGTCAGAGTGAAACCTGGCATCAACGTTTAGATTTTACTTTTTAAAACATAATGTGCTATAAGAAGAAGCTATGAGAATTGTGCATTTTGGAACTCCTCTTGCTGTTCTACCTGCACCTCACTGCTTGTTACTTTGCTTGATTTTGTCCTTTCAGGAGACATCTCCCATTAATATTATATTTTTTTCAATTCTTGCATGTGTAAAGCTGAGACTTCCAGTATATATTATGGAATTTAGGAGGATAAGGTTAATTACATAGATAATATGGTAGGAAGTATTTGTAGTTTGTTAAATATTTTTAGGAAGTTTGTTGTGCCTCTTTATATGAAAGAAGGCATTTCATTGACTGAAATGGTTTATTAATACTCAGGTTAATATTCAGCAAGTGTAGAGCAGTTTATTCTAATGAATTTGTACAGGTCTCCTAGACCACTGTAGATCTGGTCCTAATGTTTACAAAATCAGAGATTTCCATAGCCTTGAATAACCAGTATTCTTTTATATTAAACTTTCTCTGATATGTTGGGATTGCCATATCTTTATGTATTCATACTGTATTTAAGGAGAAAAATATTTGCAGTATAAATAATGAATTTCATTAGGAGTTGGTTGTCACTACTGCAATTATCTTCTTTCCCTGGATATAGCCTTTCACTCTTAGGCAGCTGGGCGTCACAGTCAGATTCAGTTTGCAAACGAGCAGTGGGAGAACAAGATTTGCTTACAACAACAATATTTATGATCTTCAATAATTGTATTAGGATAGTCATCTTGCTGTATAAGCTTTTATGTAGGACTTAGCATGAGCAGGGTTCACACCATACATTAGAAAAGCTAACTCAAAAAGTTTTTTAGCTCCATTCCATAGGTGAGGAAAGTGAAGTACAGAGGAGAATGAAGAGTCTTGTGAAGATGGCAGGAAAAAAGGGATTATGTTGGCATATTTGAGGCTTATCTCTATCTGCTCTGCCGTGCCATGTTCCAGGTAGCATTTGTAATTATTATAATTGATGTTATCCATTCTATGTGGTACCATTCATGGGTTTAAATCCAAGGGTCCTCCACGCTACAGTCTATAAAACATGCAGTAGAAAAGACTACCTTACAAGATAAGAAGCAGGCCACAACAGGCAGCTAAATATCAGACAGACAATGGAAATCAATGAGACAAAGCTGAGCAGCCTGATAAGGAGCCATCCTAAAGTAGCAATTGTCTAACTAACCTTCTGCAAATTACATGAAACTGTGGACACACAATATTTCCTTAAAGAACAGGTGCTCTGAAATGACTACCTGCATCCTGGAACAGTCAGGGCAGGAATATTCTGTAGGGTGATTCAGACTTTTGGGACTGCAGATTAACAGCAAAGTTTTGTTTAAAATATATGTAGAAAGCTATTGCAGAGTAAGATACTTCAAAATCTAGGTCACCTGTGATTACTGGAGTGTTTTGAAAAATATTTTTGGTGTCCTGAATATTTTCTGGAAAGCTGAAAACATCTCTTCTTCTCCACCTCAATGACCAAGAGAAGACCTCACTACCACCAATTTGAAGTCAGAAGAAAATTTTAACTACCCCATTTGGTCACATAGTGCTGTGCCTTTTCACAGAGAGGTCTGTGAAGCAAACACACATGTATAGCAAGAAAGCAGCCATCATTTTAATAATTTCAAACTTGAAGGTATAGAGACGAGTGTGTGACATGCACACACATCTAAATGGTTTCTTGGATTACATTTTTGAAACTTTTATTCCCTACAGAATAGTTATTTCTATTTTGAATAATGTTTTCACTTATGAGTGATAACAGATTAAAAATTCAGAAAACAGAGGGGTTCTTTTACCTGCGGAAAGGCAGACTATTGATGTCACTACTGAGGGCTCTTCCAAGCATTTAATCTACAAAGAGATTTATTGAGTATTTGGTTCTTGCTGGAGTTGCTCGTAGTATAGCTAATTGAGATGGTGATTCCTTTTGTCATGAACATCTGCTTGAAGGAATGAGACAGGAATGTACTGCAGTTAAAAGATGTAGAAAGCTCTCAGACACCACAGTAAGGGGGAAGAGACAAGAGAATATGTGTAAAATGAAGCGGTATCATCAATCCTTTTCATAAACAAAGCCAACCACCTCTTCAAGAGCAAAATATTTTCTTGTTCTAAAGATTTAACTGAGCTTGAGTCACCACCCTGAAACTTTCAATCCGAAACTCTCAACATCTCATTCTTATGTGAAGATATAAACCTCACAGACAAGATCCATAGCTCTTGCTTTCTTCAGTGACTGCCACACTAAAAGACAGCAAGAACAGAATTTTTCCTTTACTACTAAATTGCTATGACTTGCACCCAGGCCTTTGAAAAAAGCAGCCAGTACAGCACAAAATGATTAAAAATAAAGCCCCGCTTACAAATTTTTAGCAATTTCAGAAACATTGTTGAACTTTTTCACTAAATGCTAAAATGCTAAAGGTTTTGCTTATGTTTCTGTGTAAACTCTGTTTTAAGGATGATGTTTGCAAAAATGTTCCTAAATATTTTCTGCTCCTCTTTATACATGATTACTTTCAGGGAATTTATAAAATTATATGGGGTTTTTTTGAAAGGTCAGAATAGGAAGACATTTCAAACCATCTAATTAAAAACATAGAAAAACATATCTATTTTTCCTCCCTCCAAGTAGTGATTGTGAGCTCTAGTGTTTTTTGCGTCTAGCACACATCTCTGTCAGTGTGTCCTTGTAATGACATTAACTTTATTGCGCATGGCATTTTACAAGATCTTGGGATATTTAGAGATAGCTGAGCATTAATCTTATTTTACCAAAATCTATTATACAGATAATTTTTCTCTCTGAACTTCTGGAGCGATTTGTCTCATTTGTATATGTTTATAAATCCTTTTTTTGTTGTTGGTTTCTTTTTTTCTTTTGAGCCGACATTTCTGAGTGAGGAGATAGTGGATTTTGCCCAAGTCCCTGCTGAAAATTTTTCTGTCTCTAGGAACTTCCCTGATAGAAGTCACTCCGATTCCCTTGGTGATTTTTTCCCTAAGCCATTTTATGCAGAAGCAGCCAGGGAAATTTGAAAAAGGGGAAAAAAAAAGGGGGGGGAAAAAAAGGGGAAAAAAAAAAGGAGAAAAAAAAAAAGCCTGTGGTTTTATTTATTGGCCTGTCCCATTTTGATGAAAAGCATCAGACTGTAACTTCTTGCTTGGGGAGAGTGAGAGAAGAGGCAGGAAGACTGTGAATATCTGGTCAGGTTGCACTGTTGAAGCTAGGAGAGAAGATTTGGCCGTTGCTTTAGTAAAGCTGTCTCAGTGAGAGTATGTGGTAGAAGGCAACAAACCCCAAAGACTTTAGATTCTGCTGCAATTCTATATTCAGTGAATTTGTTGTAGTCAAACTAGAATAACTGTAAATCATAACCTCTAGACCACTAAGCTTTTTATTGGCTGCTGTACTCTGCAGAATATTCTGCATCATGACAGGAAGGCAGATACAAATCTGTTGGTCCTAAATCTGTTCCTGCTTACATTTTTGCATCTCATATGTGTAAAGGTATATCATTTGACCAGCTAATGTTTAAAAATGTTTAAAAAACATTGAAATCTATGAACGCTTGTCTATATGTGACCATCAATATATGTCACATGAGAGCTAACTGCTAGTTTCTGTTACTTACTATAATATTTGCTACTATCTTACCTTGCACTTGGTCTTAGGACTAGGACCAGCTTCTAGTTTCATGTTTTCAGTGTGGTAGAGGACTGATGTTTAAACATTGTTATATACGAACGGTAATTTGCAAATACTTTAAAAGGCCATTTGTATCAGTTAACTTTTAATTTCTATTTTTTCTTACCAGTAAATCTTGTGTGTGGAACTAAGAAAAAAAAAAATGCTGAAGTTTTGTGGATCTGTGTTAGGAGGTTTTCAGCTTCCTAAATTGGGGAATATTTGTGTTTGACTACTTGAGATATCTTTTTAGACAGACTAAACCACTATGATTTGTTGAAGGTTTTCCAATGCCAGGAAGGAAGATCATGGAGGTTGTTAGAGATCCTGAAAAGGCAACAAAAGCTTGGAATTATGAATAGAATGAAATTATGAATAGGAAATATTTCTATTCATAAATGTATAAGTAAAAATTATTGTCTGTTATATAATAAGAAATAATTCTTTGCAGAGAGAGTTATAGAAATTATAAAGATGCACTAGCTCATATTTCAGATTTTTCAGAAGCTCTTCAAGAAATCTCTAAATGAAATGTGTGAACATTATGTCTTTAGTTGTTAGTGGACAATGTTTTCTAATATTTATTTACAAATAGTCACAAAGGGAGGAAAATTATAGGGTGGAAAGTTTTAGGCTTTTTTCCCGGAGTTCCCATAACTCATTTTGTTTTGTTTCTTTGAATCACTGCAGTTTCGTTGTCCTGAGTCTAGACCTAATCAATCACTTCTGAAAAGCACATCCTGAATTATTGATAGGTGTTACAGTCCTTTAAATTACTAGAAACAAAATGCATGGTCAAAACCTGCAGTAACTTGCATGTCTTTTCAGGTCATTGTATAGTAGATGTATATTTTTTATTAAGAGACAGTGCCAGGAGTTAATGGTTACTCTGGTTGAGACTAATGCGTGATACAATTTTCTTTCTTTCCTATTTAATTTTTTTCTTTTAACTGATGACACACACAAAAGTATAAACCCATCTTGCATTGAAGGATGAGAGGAGAGGAAAGACAGGCAGGAATTGGTCTCTAAGGAGGGAAGAATAATTAGATTTAAAAACTTTTTTTTTTTCTCTATTAAGAAAACAGTCCTTGGAGCTATGCAAACTGATGATGCAACCAGCCTTGCTTGGGTGGTGCAGTCAGCACAGCTACTCCTAAGTAATATTTTGGACCCTTAGGAAGCTTTATTATTAAAAAGTGAAAACATATTTAATCACATGTTACACTAAAGGGAATAACCTTTCAGGAGTGCAGGAAGGATTATTTAACTACATCTTCTTGGTTCTCCTTAGGTAAAGAGGAAATGGAACTTTATACCAAAGTCAAATTTATGTGAATTAGAGTATGAGGGAATTTATGAAGCCCTGGCTACTGTAAAACTCACTCTTCCTGTAGGCTGTTAGGAGTGAAGATGAAATCCTGGACCAGTAGATCTCAAAAACTGTGGGGCAATACTGCATAAAGTAAGAGAATGAGGCATTTAGTCAATAAACATGACCACAGTAACCCTTGCAAACTATTAAAGCACAGAATCGAGTTAAGTTGGGAGTGACCTCTAGAGGTTATCTGTTCCATTCCCTATCACCTCCCCACATCAAAGCAGAGACAGCTTCAAAGTTAGACCCAACTTTAAAGTTAGTTCAGTGCCTCAACTTGTTAAGTTTTGACTATCTCTGTGGATGGAGGTTCCCCAACCACTCTGTGCCCCTGTTCCAGTATTCGAACACCCCCATTGTGAATTTATATCTAATTGCAATAGCCTTTGCCATGACTTTCATCTGTTCCCTCTTGTCCTTTCTGTTGCGTCTCCAAGAAAAGCCTGGCCATTAGGTAGCTGGGAACAGCAATTAGATCCTTCCTCAGTTTCCTCCAGGCTGAGCAAATTCAGCTCTCCACTTCTTTTCATCTGTTTTGTACTCCAGATTCCTTACAGTCCTGGTGACCCTTCACTGGGCTATCCAGTTTGTCAGTGTCTTGTACTGGGGAACCCAAAATGGGACAGAAAATTTTGGATACAGCTTTGCCAGATACAGGGAATAACCATTTCCCTTGATCCATTAGTGTGCTCTTACTGACGCAGCCAGCATGAGACCAACAAAAGAGTATGCTGCTGACTCATGTACACCTTGTCCGCCTTATCTCCTCTCCTTCCAAGTCTTATTCCAAAAAGCTGCTTTCTACCCCTTCGGCCCCCAACCTACGCTGTTGCAGGGGGTTATTCTATCCCAGGTATAACATCTCACAATTGCCATTGCTAGAGTTTTGTCAGCCCATTTCTCCAGCCTGGTGAGGTCTCTCTGAACAGTAGCTCAGCCCTCCAGTGTGTCCGCTTCTCCCTCCATCCCTTTGGTGTCATTCCCATACGATACATCTGCAAGGTAAGGCAGACTGACCACGCACACCTGTTTGCAAGGTTCCTGTTAGCTGGCAAAGGCAGATTGCTAACAGATGTTTCAGACAGGATGGAATGTAAATGAGGTTTACAGGTTAGATTTTTCTTTATTCTAAGCCAGAAAAACCCTGTCTGGCAAACCCCTTAGGCTATCAGCTATATTCTTTCTGTAAACTCAAAAATTGAACGTAAGCACAAGGTGACAAAGTGTAAGTTATTTTATAGGCTAGTTAAGGCCAATCCTCAAAACTGGAAACAATTGCTCAGGTGTATATTTCTCCTTTTATGTACAAAATGAATTTTGTTATGCAGCCTAAATAACATCAGGTCAATAAGATGCTGAAAATGAATATCTGTCAATGGTTTATACATATTTAATTTGGTCTGAATGTGTCATTGCATATTTTGACTTGGGAAAAGGTCATGTTTAGTAAGAGGTCCTTTATGCTATTGCACATGTTTATAGATAAGTATGATAATTGTTTATGACATTTTACATATACTTGACCTCATATATGAAGACATTTTTGATGTGTATCTTAATTGTATGTGTAGCATTTCTAGAAAAGTATTTACCAGTTCTTTGAGTTGGGGGAGAGTTTCAGTGTGGTTTTTATTTTGACAGCCTGTTAGAGGCCTTACAGGTCCCTTATTGTTCAGGTATTGTGTAATTTTAGTTTTGCAGAAGTATGTCAAACTCTTCTTGTTTGAATCTGTTAAAAATAATCATCATTTCTAATCCAGATCTTCTAGAATAGGTGAGAAAGCCACCTGCCAGGAGAGCGACAGATGGGGTTAATCTTGTACTGTGCAGCCAGAATAGGAGATTCTTCAGAAGGTCCCTTCCAGTTCTACATTTCTAAATTCTATGATGTTCGGCTTTCCCTGTATTGCAGCTGAGGTACCCAGAGCCAGCTAATGAATTTGAATGGATTGCCGAGGCTGTGGTGATTGGCTCCACTGCCTGGATGGGAGGACACAGGGACTTCTGCTTGAAATCTGGAAACCTGTAATGCTACTCTGTAACCATGACAGAACAGGAGTAGGCTCATTGTCCCTTGTTTGTAGGATACAGGCAACGTTTTCCCTGAGGGATTTTCCAAAACTCTAGCCAGCCACAGGCTGCTATGCCACTGCAATCAGAAGTGCAAAGTCTGATGCTGCTTTCAGCACGTGTTCTGCTCAGCACAACCCAGCAAAGACTGGGGACAGTGATTTAGGCGTTCAGGTTAGGCTTTTGCCTTTCACTGAGACTTCCGAAGTTGGAGTTGGACCCTTTTGAAAATTCAAAAGAGCCTAATTGCTTCTTAGACAGAGGATGTTGGGTACTTAACTGAGCATGGCTAATGAAATATATATGTTGAGGTTTTTATTGTATTGTGACGTGTAAATCATGCCTTACATACTCAGTGTAATATTAAAGAGCTAGCTTGAGTCTGAGGAGTTAATAAGGAGGGGAGCTCTAGACAGTGCAGAAGGGAAAAAGGAGTCAGGTGTATTCCTATCTGTGATGAGATCACATGTATCACGTGATTGCAAATGTAATTCATAGGCAGATGACTCAAAATGGTGGGGTTTTTCTTTGTGCCATTTCACAAGTTTATGTGTGTAATATATGGTATAATCATCTTTCTCAGACCAAATCTTTGATCAGACCAAAATGAAGTGTGAAAATAGATAGCTATTAAATGTAAATACAAACAATTCTTTAAAAGGTTCTCTTTCCCTCACTTCCCTTTCCATATTCTCAGTAGAATGATGAAAAGTTATGTAGATGCTTTAAAACTGTACTGAGTCTTTTGATATTTGGCATGTTCCTCCCTAGGAATTAGCAAAAGAGCTGACAGATATAGATCAGCTATTTAACCTTTGCCACTAGAAGCATTAGTGTTTAAGGATTATTGTTCAGGAAATGAGAACATCCCAATAATTGGTGAAATGAAAATAACATTACCTTTTATGTGAAATTTTAAAATTATATTTATTGGCCAATTCACAGAAAGTGCCGTAGTGACCACAAAAATGAATCTGGTTTAATACATGTACAGATGTACAGGCCAAGTTTTAAAATAACAGATCTATTTCCATTATGCATTTAATCAATCATGTGGAAAACATCAAGATATTAACAATCTTGAATTCATAAATGACTGTGCAAAGTGACATGGTTTTTATGAAATATACCACTATGCCATGGAGGGGATTTTGTACAACTTATTCCCACTATATGTAAAGTTAGGTATCATGTACTTTACTATGTGTCAAAATTTACTGTACATTTTCATAAAGAAAAGGTCTTTTTAAAAAAAAAAAACTACAGCAGATTTGTATCTGTGTTCAAAAATTATTTTCAGTTCATATTCACCTTTTTAATTGCATATAGTCATTTAATTCACCATTATGCATAAATTGTATAGATTCACACTTTCATAAATGCATGTAGCATCTGCAACAAGACATTTCAAGATGCGGGGTTTGATTGTTTTACATATACATTAATTATTTTATATAATGAGCATCTCTCCCGGTGGACTAAAGAGTCTGTTTTGAGACAAACGTAAGGGGTCACAACCGTACAGGGTATGTGTATTTGTATCCCTCCTGGCATATTTTTTATTATCAATAGAAGTGGCCACAGCTACACAGAGATTGGACTGCTAGGAGACAATCCCAAGCTATAAAATGCATGCTGCCAACTGCAGTTACTGCTCCTCAACAAGAACTAATGCACCAACATGGAAGCAAATCTGGGAAATGATGAATTGTGTGTGAAAAGTTCTACATTTTTGCAGGCAGATGAAGTATTGTTTTACTGACAAGCTATGATGAAATATGAAATAGAACTGTCCCAGCCAATTGAGCTCAGAGCTCTTTAAAATCCTATACTTTCAATAACATGTAAGATTTTTCATAACTATGTAGTAAATTCTAACTAGAAATAACTCCTTCCACCAACTTAAGTCCTGGTTTACAGTTCCTTGCTCAGGAATTCCTCTTCTTTTTTCTCTCCCTTCGCATTGCATCTCACCTTGCAAGGCTTGATCATCTCCCCACTTAGTCTATTAGACTTAAGTTACTCTTCATACAATTATGAAGTTACTCTTTATACAGTGGCTGGTTTTTGAAAGGTGGGGAGAAGAAGAGACAGGAACCTATAATGACACAGAGGTTTTTAGAAAATGGAAAGGTATTTCCACTAACTGTTCTCATCCATTGTATTACCCAATGCCAAGGTAGTCATCTTTGTTCAATCATGTGGCCTAAACCCACTGATGGCAATTCGTCGTTCCCTACAATATTATTTGTACAATGCTAGTTGACACCTATTAAGAACAGAGATGTGCTGAGGGAAGTGTCTATACTCTTAAGTTAACGTTGTAAGGCTTAGTCTGCTTACTCTCCCTTTTACCTCAATCCTTGTAGACAGAGCAAATGAGAAAGTTTTATTTCACTCGGGTCTTAGTGTTGCAGTGGGCCTTTCAGCAGAAGGATTTCAGTTATGTTTTGGCTTTCAGGTACAGAAGGCTGGGGTGGAAGAAGGAAATACATCAATTAAAAGACCCAAGCTGACTTTGTACATCCTTCCCATTTGCCTGTGTAATCAGGCTTCTGGGCCACAGAACAGAGGTTTGCTCAAGGCGTGTTTGAAAACTAACCATATAGTCATCGTGCTAGTCAGAGACCATAAATGCATTGCAAATTTGAAATATAATGTTAGGCATGGCAGTACTCAGAAAAGTTGGCCCAATTCTATTTCTTTGCAGAAGTTAACGTATGGCTAGAAATCTCAAGTGCTTGTTTTAGAAAGTAGGTGCCTTCTACCAATGACATTTGAGGAGAAACAACATATACTAATCTGTCTTAAAAACATAAAAAACTTATTGGTAATAGTTACTGTTTAGTGTAGGGACACTTGAAAGCATGGGCACATGAATGACAATGTCTGTTTTGAAATTAGTGATGACAATCTAAATTTTAACAAATTACTAATTTGTATTATTGTTTGGTTGGCTCAAATGTTTATTGATTGGCTTTGTTAAATCATACCAATATAAAAGACACTGCCAAATTCATATTATATCAGAAGTTACCCATAGATTATAGCAAAGATTTTTTTATTTAAATCAAGTTTCAGTATAAATTTATTGTACTTTTGACAACCTATGCAGTGACACACACCAACAAAGAGCACTTTAACAGTGTGAACTGACCATGACTAATTTAAGGAAATACCAGGGTTTTTAGTTTGTGTATTAATGACATTTCAGAAAAAGGTAAGAAAAGATGAGACTGAAGGAGTGAATTGGAAGGAGGGGGGATTCATAGCTTCTTTAATAAATGACCAAAGGCAACAAACCTGATAACTATCTAAAAATATTCAAAGGATATAAATCGTGGTTAGAGGAATTATTTAGGGTGTTGCAAAAGGGTATAACTGGGACTAATGAGATAAAAATTACAAAAAAGATTATTTAAATTCATTATCAGGAAAAGCTTTCTAATGATGAATTCTAATAGACTCTAGAATAATCTTCCAGGAGAAGCAGTAGAAGCCCCAAGCTTAGAAACATTTAAGTAGGCTGAAACACCCCCACCCCTAACACTAGACAATATATTCTAGGGAACAATTCTGCACTGTTAGCATAATATTCTACCTGTACCACTTTTTCTTTCTGTCTACTAATCTCTATTTCTAGGATTTAATGATTCTAGCAGCAACTTCTAAACACACTGAAATTTAGATGAAACAGTTATTAGGAATCCTAACCATAGCGTGTATTACTCTGCAAAGCAATAATCCACTCTGGTATATCTTTCCATCCCTGTTGTGATGACCCTTTGAACAGAACTGCCTGTTAATTGCAATCAAGTATTTTCTTAAGATTCTGATGGTGCAGTATTTACAATAGAATATTTAAAAAAAAACATCTTTCGAGGTGTACCTCACATTTTTTGGATCAGTTTGTGGAGGATCTAACAATAAACATGCCAAAGGCTGATTCTGAGAACTGAGGTAATAGCTTCAGCTCTCAGAATTGTCCAGGGATGAGTGTTACCTTTGAAAATTTTTTTATCTTGTGTCTTTTCAAAAATCAAGATTCCTAACTATGTGGTCACTTAGGAAACTGGATCATTACAAAAAGTCTACTTAGGGGCCTTTGCAACATGGAGCATAGTCTTTCTCGGGTGTTCTGAGTTCCTCAACCAACCTATGCAGTATGTTGTTTGTAGAAGATGTCTGAAACTAATCAACACAGTTGTCTGTGTTCAAAAGTTCTGTTTCTTACTTCAAAGTAAAATGTGTGGTAACTGTACCATTAAATTTGAGTCACTGCAGACAAAATGTTTTGGTCCAAATCACCATGGGCCTGTCTTAGCCATAAAGCAAGGCATTTCCTGCTTAATGCAGGCACAGGGTAGCAACATTTGTCACGTTCTTGCTCCCTTCCCAGCTCTGCCGGAGGCAGTGTAACTGTAACTAAGGAAGCAGCTATAGACAGCAGCAACCACCTAAATAAAGTTCTAGTTCATGACTACAACAACCACCTCCGTGCTGGGAATGATTAGGTGATTTTTGTGTGAGTGTGTGGGTATGTGTGCGCACATACGTATGGTCATCTCAGAACCCTTCAGCATCCTATATTTGTTTTCCTTCTTGTTGATTGCTGATACCTGTCAGTTCTGGACATGAAAATAGCATGTTTCCATTTTCTTACTGTTTGACACTCAAGCTTTTAATCTCTCTTGTTTCTAGAATATTAAATTCTAGCTTTTTTCACAACTGCAAACCTTAACTCTTTCTGTTATTCATGTGTTATACTTTTCTACCTCCCTGTTCACACTTCCCTAAATGATAATTCAATTTTCTAAAAGAACTGACTGCAGTTAATCCATTCCGCACTCCAAAGATCATGTCCAGTTTTTAAAAAAAAAAAAAAAAAAAAATCCACCTTCTCATCTATATGTGTGCACATTAAGCAGATTGTAGACAAGAATTTGTTGCCGATTTCAGTACTGGTTTGAAATGTCATTGTAGTCACAGACTTGGTCAGGGTTATCTGATTAAGTCCTTGGTATCTGTTCCTGTATTTAAGGGAGGCGGGAGTAGAAAGAAAAAAAAAATTGTAATTTTAACAATTTGTTTGGGTTTTTCATTCGTTAGGATATCCTGAAAACTTCAGCTAAAAATTATTTGATGGGTTAATACGCCTACAGGAACCTGAAAGAACTTTATGGCCAGTTAGGGAGTTAAATGCCTCTGAAAACCCAAAACTGTATCCGGTTTTGTACAAAAGGAATAGGTATTGCAGCAGAACGGCCTTTTACTCCCATGAAATTTTGTGGATTTCTAAAGTATAAGAATAGAACACGATTGTAAAACCTTTGCCCCCCATTTGGAGATAGCTTGTCTTTGCATTTGGCAGGCTTTATGCACCTTGCCTAGCAAAAGCTGCACCCTTTTATTGTACAATGTACGTAGCTGGGAAAAAATTTCTGTTGCTTTGTTCTCAGCAGAGGCATAAATACTGACAATACATGGCCCTGTAGCTTTGACAGCTGATGAATGCACAATTTCTACACAAGTTGAAAATAGGAACGAGGAGTTTTTTCCAAACTGTTTTAAATGTTTGTAATGTTTCAAACTATTGTGAGCGTTTCTTCGTAGGCACTAACTAATGAAAGAAGAGCCCAAAGTTCTTGACTGTAACCATTGTGTCATTCATTTTGCGTGTGTATAGGGTGCTCCACAATGGAGGGCTGTAAGTAGCGCTGCAACAGAAATATTGAATAGTAACACCTCCAAGCTCTTTGACAGTGATTTTCATCCACAGGGCTCACAGTACTTCGCAAAGATGTCAGTATCATTATTTCTATTTACAAGCAGAGGAATGGAAACTGTAACTAGTGAACCACTGTTGATACCTATTCAAAAGGCAGCAAAATGCCTCTTGGGAAGCAGAGGACCTGATCTGGCAACTGTCTTTTCACTACCAGGAATGAAGTTATGAATTCATTTGCTGGTGTTAAGCTTTGATAATGTGGATTAGAATCATTTACTACTTTAAAACCCTTTGTTAGACAGAGGTTTATGAAATTAAAGCCCTTGCTTCCCTTTCACATTTGCTCTGTTTGAGCATTGTGAATTTTTATTTTATGATCCTGTCCTCTTTAGTGGGAATTAAAAAAAAAACCCAAGAAAAAACTCCATACAACGCTTGTACCTTGTTGCTCATACAAAGGTAATGAAGTATAATTACCTTCTGAGCTACTGCTGGAGTAATTTTCCTGATAGATTTAGCAGAAATATTTCTTGGGATTGGGTGTGTTAATAGAGCATCTGTTTTAACTCTGCTGTAGCTTTAGTGGTCATCCTTCAAACCTGTCTTTATTCTCCACACTAATAAAAAAGAGAATCTGGATTCCAGGCGAGACTAAAGAAAAAAACACCAAAACCCCACCCCAAACAACAAAACACCCTAGTGCTAAAGCAAATAGTCTGGTCACTGGATACACTTTCTTTTGTTGGTTCATCTGAGACTGTCATCTCCTTCACAGCAAATCCGAAACATGCAGCGTTAAGGAACCTGATACATTTCAGCTTACAACACTCCCCACATTACTTGTTATGGTTTTTTTTAAAAAAAAAAAAAACAAACCAAACCCACCAACTCCCCACCCCCCCCAAAAAAACCCAACCAACCAAACAAAAAAAAACCCACAAGCACATTTGACCCAAATGTACAAAGATTGTACAGGATCCTTGTTTGCTTCTGAGTGCTGTAGAAAGTGTTTATCGTATAGTGCAAAGGGTTGCACGGTTTGGACATAAGCATGGGAGCAGGTTGGTTTTTTTTTTTTTTTTTTTTTGGCAACGCCTATATCTTTGAGGGACAAGGGTGGCTGTCATTCTTATGGCTGTCTGGAGTAGCAGTTTTATACTATGGAGTCTGCCAACTTTGTGGGCAATGAGGATGTGGCACGAACAAAACTTTCTCAGCTTAGCCTGAGGAGGCAGAAATCTGAAATGCTATTATATGGTTGGTGATACTGGTTGAAACATAAGGCAGCTCGTACTTATATAGCACAGCATTATGTACAATTAACAGTAATATTTTTCTCTGTTTCAAAGGTGCTTCTACTTTTGCTGCCTTTGACAGGGTTGGGGGGTTTTTGTTGGGTTTTTTTTTTTTAATTATTATTATTATTATTTCTATCTCCTCCTCAGATTTGCCCAACTGGTGTACGAGAACTGCCATAACCAGATATTAAGTAAAGGTCACCAGCGACACGGCTCATCCAGGGGTACATTAATCCCAAGGCCTACTGTCAAAAGTGAAACATCAAGATGAGGCTACTGCACATCCAGGTTCCCCCAAATATTTCCACTATTTTGTTCAGTAGTTTTAGCAGGGCAGAACCAGAGCTCGTTGGCCATTTGTCTGTGATTTCCAGCTAGCCAGCAAGATGACTAGCATCTGACTTGGATCCTAAAAAAGTCCTTTTTAAGGGGCTAAATGCTATATATTTTGGTTTGAGCATTTCCAGATAGTCTCAGAGCAACTCTAGATGTGCTATCTGAATCCATGTAGCTTCATAGAAAACGCTGGATAAAACAGGAGGTGTATTTCCAATCTAGCTTTTGTGTGTGTGTGTGTGTGTTTACACATGCACTCTCTATGACTTAAAATTTGTATGTATACAACCTACAACCTATTATATATGTGCAATATAATCTATTGGTTTGTGTATGTGTTTTCAAAATTCTGCCCATATCACTGTTATTTCTCAGTTTGGCAACTGTCAACAGTTGTCCAAAATTTTATTTCATTAAATTGATTTTTTTTCCTTCCAAACACTGGAATTTCATCAAGAAACAAATATCTACATATCTCTGAACCACCTTTTTACAAGCTATGACACCTTTATTTTTCTGCCAAATGAACTGTTGTCTTGCTGGTAAATTTATTGGTACTTTTTAAGAGTAGGGAAGAAATAGTATACAGTACACATCCAGAAAACAGCGACACCCCACAGAGATGAAGTAAATTTGGAAAAAAAAAAATTTAGGATGTTAGTCATGATGTCAGACACCAAGATTTTTATTATTTGGCTCCTTTGCCTACTGCTAGATTCCTGGAAATTGTTTATATGGAAATTGTATTTTGCTATGAGGTTTTATTGGTATTTGTAATAAGCATATAAAAACTGGTGGGGATATACTGGTATGGAGATATTTAATCTAGTCAGCATCCAAGAATTAAGGAAAGAGGAGACTTTTCTGAAGCCTGGAGATGTCCTCACAGTTTAATTTCCTCTCCCTCTCTAAGTATCCATGTGCTTTTGCAAACATGCTTAATTTTGGTATTCTAACGTATATTCCAGGATACCAGGAGCAGCTCCATGCATCCATCTCAACCAGACCTTTCCCGGATATCACCTCAGTAAAGTCTTTCATTCTCCTCTTCTTCTAAGCCTGGATGGTGGTGGAAATGCAGAGAGTGGCGCATGTGCTGGCACCAAAACTTCCAGAGGAGGAAGGGCTGTGTCCCGACCTGCTGGGATCCCCACCAGGTAAAACATTACAGCTGCCTCTCAGGTTGCAGGTCAGGGAAAGAGACAGCTGAGACATAAATTAGGTGCAGGGCTTGAAAGGGGTTGCCAAACTAAAGTAAGGGCTGCTGCAGAATTACTATCTGACCAGTCCTTAACTTGGGGCTACTAATGTCTCATGGCATTATTTTCAGCTTAGTGTCAGGTAGGCAGAGCTCCTGCAAAATGGGACAGTGGATTTCATCCCCACCAGAGGAACTTTAAAACCCTCTGACCCTTTCTGAGACTTATTTTTCTCCTGCATGAAGTAAGGATGGTACACGTGCTCGCAGCAAGCCCAGCACCACAACACACCAGAAAGGGAAATAAACTGCACCTTCCCAGTAGGCCTTGGCAGGGGAAATCATCACCAGTTAAAAAGCAGTGAAGCCACCACTGCAGGATGCTGTTGCCTGTTTGAATGAACAAATAGCAAAATGTTATTTTAATTAGTATTAAAGATGTCACAAACCCT
Organism: Grus americana; assembly: GCF_028858705.1. Lineage (NCBI taxonomy): Eukaryota > Metazoa > Chordata > Aves > Gruiformes > Gruidae > Grus > Grus americana. The sequence continues at coordinate 7,122,105 of NC_072860.1, read as the reverse complement.
ACGTGTCTATTTCTAATTTGAACTAGTGTCAGCCAGTGCAGTAAATACTGAGATTAATCTCAATTTCAAAGTTTGCTTGCAGAGATGAAATACCTGTGGAGGGGGAAGAAGTAAAAAAGAAATGTGAGCTATTGATCACAAAAAGCAACTTAGGCAGTTATTAATTCAGATAATGCAGTGTATCACTGTCTTGAATTTGCATTTGTACGTTTTGCAGTTTTTCCCAGCCTTAGATTAGAATTTAAAAAATTTAAAGGCAGTCAGTGATGTGCTCTCATTTTAAACCTCTGGCATCACAGATTACTGCGGTCATGTATTACAGATACCTCTTCAGAGATGATTTTTTTTTTTTTTTTTGGATGCACTTGTTTATTGCTACTGTAAAAAAAGGCCACCTCTATTTGTGTGTCTTCATAGCTCAACCTTGCAACTGGGCTAAGGATAAACATTACATCTTGAAGAGCCAGACACTGCAGTTGCCATTTCAGAGTTTGTAGCATAAACACTTTTTTTGGAGAGGAAAGGAGAGGCTTTGTGTGTGTGGATGCACATATATATGTTCTAGTCCGGTTTTAAGCAAATAGTTTACATCAAAAAAATAACTCATGGAGGATAGGAAATACTGTTGAAAATATTTCAGAAAAAGTGAATTTTGATGTTATTCCACTAGTAGGCCTTTGCTTATGAAGTCATTGCTGTCAAATGCTATACAAATTTTAAGGTTCATTTTGTGGGGGAAAAAAAAAAAGTATCTTATGCTCACTAGTGTTTTGTGAAAAGGATTTTTTCTGTTTATTTGAATGAAAAATGCTGTATAATTTACCCCAATGAGTAATATAAAATAACTACAGTGATACATTTCAGTTTGCTGAATATCTTGTTGCAACCAAATTTTAGTGATATCACATATCCCTGTGTTACGTTGTTTAGGTTTAAAAATGTAAGTTTATTTACAGCGGAGAAAATACTTCATGTTTGTTTCTTGTGTAATGTACCAGCATGACCTGAAAAGATTTGCTTCCAGGAACAAAAAAGATAAAAATCTATTAGATGGAGAAACACACTGCTGAAGACATGAATGTATAAAAGAATTAAAAGCTGTCAATAAGGTTGTAAATTGTTGTTTTCAAGTTGCCCTAACGTTTGCTGTGATAACAACATTAATAATAATAATCAGGAATAACAGAAACTTAAAAAAAGAATTTAAGCTCAGTTTTAAATCTGAAATTGGCTTTTAAATATCTACTTTTAATTTTAAATCTTTTTTTCTGAGCAGAAAGCTTTGCTAAGATAGGTGCTGATAACAAACATCATGAAGGGCCTGCTTCATGTCACTAATAGAAATTAACACTAGGAAATTATTTAGGATACTAGGGTCCTAGGAAATGCTCTAACATAAAATTTCTGTTCAGGATATTCTGATGTTTTATGATTTTTTTTTTTTATTAAACAGAAATTTTGGCCAATTTTACAATCTTTATTCCTGCAGATAATTTTTTATGTATGTGGGCTTGATTCTGCAAATAGTCTTGCAAGTTTACTAATTATGAGAGACCAGAATAAAAACAACACAGGCTTGCTCGTGTAAGAAAACTTCTATATTGCCTGTCTTAACAATCATGTGCCAACATGATTGTTGGCACAACAAAAAAGAGCATGAAGATCTCTAATTTTTTAGGGTTCTTTTCATTTACTTTCTAGTTATTAAACTACAAGGTCTAGTTGCTGTTAATCTTTCCCTGCAACTGTCAGATGCAGAAATGGCAATTAAAAGAAGCCCCAAACCCACAATGTATTCTTTATATTCCAAGATGTTCAGGAGCTGCTAATAAACATAAAGTATTGAGGGAGGTGGCTATTCTCAAGATTGCTCAAGTTACTTTTTGCAAGATCAGCTACCATTGATGGGCACTCAGGAATGTCCTCCTGTGATGGCAAGACTGACTGCTTGTTTCTTTGGAAAGAGGGGAGGAGGAGGCAGCTCATTTTAAACAACAAATTACAACTACAAAAGGCAATGATGAAATTGTAAAGGAAAGGATGTACTTGGAAAAAAAAAAAAAAAAAAAAAAGGCAAGCCACTAGGCAGCATTGACTTCCATGCCATTTTGCTTTTTTTAATGCATTAGAGCAGTTATCCTAGCAAATGCTGCATCATTTGGTATGCAGCGCATTTGAAGATGCAAAGATAATTAAGGAAAGGGGACACAAAAAAAAAAAAAAACCACAACCCACACCACACAGACTTACCAACACATTGTACATAGCTTTGCTTTTTTTTTTGCTTTTTTTTTCTTTTTTAAACAGTGTTTAAGAAAAATATGCTGTGTTACCATAACAAACTAAAATACTCTCTCAACCTCTTAGGAGTTTTGTGGAGTTTTTTTTTGTTGTTTGTTTGGGGGTTTTTTTTTTTCCTTTTCTCCACTTCTTTTGGTTCCAGGTAGGTTTTATTTGTTCTTGTTCTACTTTATAAAACCTTTTCACAATATTAATGGCTTCAAGAAGAAGAAATAAGGGAGAATTATGAGCACAAAAGAGAGCTGGCAGTTGTTTGTGTTGTCACTTTCTGTTGTGCCACTTGTAGGTGGGTAAGGGTGCAGAAGAAATAGGGCATAATGTTTTATAGAATACAGTCAGACATGAATTCCAGCTGGCATTCACTAAAGCAAAAGGGAACATTTTTTCCTCATGTAAAATCACTGTTTGAATCCCAACCATACATAGCTACGGACTAATGGGCGTCACTTATTTTTCACTACTTCAGTAAGATACTGCAACAAGCTAATGATTTTACAAGACAGACGGTTTAAAGCATCACTTTGCTGCAGATTGCTCAATCCATAACTAATGAGCAGCTCTGCAGGTTTCCAGTAAATCAATCCCATTAGAACTTACAGTTTGCATAAGATCATATTAGTGGACATAGAACTATTTTTTTTTCTTTTGTAACCTTCAGTAGCCCCTTGTTGCTTTTTTTTTTTTTTAAACTCTCTGAAATTTCTATGGGTGGGTTATCTTGAGGGTTCGGACAGCATGCCTTAAAAAAAAAATTAAATAAATAAATACTGTCCACTTATACACAGGCACACATGCATCCCATATCAAGTCCTAAATATTCCCTTGTGAAGACAGTTAACATCCAAGAAGGCAGGACGAGATGACGAATGGAATTCTGTCTCTGTCACCTGTAGCACTAAAACTCTGCCCCAATTTGAAGGTGGAGTATATTTTACACCTGTAAGAGTGTGAAGTCAAATGGCAACAGTTATTTGGACCCACACAAGTAATTCTTCATAACAAGCTAAAATCTCTCCTGTATGAAAAAAATAGCAAAGGCAAAAAACCTCTATGGATTGAGTGACAGGACTTGTGTCACTTATCTGCAGTATAGAAACAGGAAATTGAGAACTACGCTTGCTAACAGATCAAGTTCTAGATTACTTTATTACTGGTGATGCCAGTATGTTTGTACCATGTTTTCTCCAGGCCTTGTAAGAAAAGGGTCACTTCTATCATTATCAATCACTACAACAAGATCATTTTAGGTAAAACAGTTATACGCAAGGAGAAGTTCAAATCCTGTCAATGAATTCATAGACTCTGAAAAAACATCGTATTGGTTGTTACAAAAGAGCAATGTGGCTGGAGGGCTGTTAGTATGGGAGTGTTGAATCATCCCACTCCAACTGCTCTTGCCTGGTGGCATTCTGTTTGTCTCCCTTTTGGACAATCTCTTCTTCCTCCTCCTCTTCCTCCTCTTCACTTTCATCTGATTCACCACTGGTTGTGTCTTCGTCTTCATCTTCTATGTCGTCATCTTCCTCCTCACTCTCCTCTTCTGTCTGGTGAGGCTTTTCATATTTCTACAACACATTTAAAGAAATGAGAGACAATAGAAGAAAAGTGCCTTCTTGCTAGCCAGTGGCTGTGAGAATGTGAGCATTTATTCCACATTTAGAAATGCTAACATGCTGGGAAAATGTGCTTGCCATCATTATGTGACTATTAGGCATCAAATACGACACAATTCAGTAGCAAATATTCAAAAAGTACTGTAACAAGAATGGAACGTCAATAAGCGAGATTTTTGTTAGTCAAGCTGCCAAAGTTTAACCCTTCAATGTTAGTTTGTTTAAACTGCTGATCATTTCCCCTCCTTTAGTGCATTAGCACTTACTTATATAATAAAGTTAAAACCAAAGTAGCTATATCATCTTGGGTGCCAATGTGGATGGAGAGGAAGTGGTGTTGTACCTAAGAATTCTTCACTATGCTATTTAGTAATTATATATGACAACAAATAATAGCTGCTCAATTACATATTATCATGGCGTACAGAGCTCAAAACTGAGCTGGGGTCCTGCGTGTACGTACACACAACTGTTCTGCCAAGCCTAAGCAAGGGTACTCTAAAAGAGTGAGCTTAAAACTCACTGCTGACTAAGCTTCCAGCCCAGACAGTAACTCCTGATGGTATCATGATATAACCATTATGCCTCAGTTACGTACCTCCATGGGGTTGACAGTAATAGTCAGAGCAGAATCATCCCAATCCATTTCATTCTCTTTACTTCCTTCGTTGTCTGCAGAGCTGTGCTGATGAGCTGTCCTAATCCGATAGACCCCCAAGGTTACGATGAAAATGAGTATGCTCACACAGATTATGATAACGATAGTAGCCACACTTGGAACAACTGGAACAAAAGGTGGAAAAGGGAATGGGTTATGTCTGTGGAACAAATTGCGTACAAAACATAAAATACATCGTCTATTTTTTCCCTTCAGCACCTCTTCCTTTGGATTAAGAATCAGCACAGCCATCTGCCTGCAACTACAGAAAGTGTTGACAAGTGCCCACCTACTCAGGCAGAGCTACATGAATAGCATTTACAGATATCTTATAATGAGTATTATAAAGCATAACTAAAAAGTGAGTATGCCTACCATTTGTTCTTTAAGCCACTTTACTACAGAATACAAATAGTCAATCAGTGCAGAATCAATTAGTTTCAAAACAAATGTTTTTTGTAATAAGGTTCAGTTATCTACCTTACCTGCATGTTGCCTCCTTCTGATTACAGCTGAGGTGATAACCTCACTTGTGAGGAAAAGTATAACTCAAAGCTTATATTTTCCAAGGTTTCAACCACGTGTAATGTGATTTCAATCTCCAAGAAATAAAATAACACATTGCCACTCTATTTGCCTGTGTTACAACCTTTCTGGGAGACTCTTGAGGATACAAGGCTTTTTTCCTCACTCTTGCACTCTGAGAAGCCTCTGTCTCCACCTAGTCACAGGAAGAAAGCTCTCTGAACTACTCATGTTATCATCAGCTCCGTAATTAGGTTAGTGGGGAAGTGCTGCCACTTCTATGTACCTTTGTTACGTAGGTACTGCAGTTCCAGGAGCTATAGTAGTTCTGTACCCCATTTTACTGCCTTGCCCTGCCTGTAAGAGTGGAACTCTGAAATCAGAACAATATTAAAGAAGGAAGAACTAGTTTGCAATAGTTAGTTTTGTAAAACTTGAATTTTATTTCAGTAAAATGTCTGTACAAGTGTACAGAAAAATACAGTAATTTTCTAAGCATAACAGTATATAACTATTTGTAACAACTTACACTTTACAACGGCTTTAGTTCCTTTTAGCTGAATGATAAATATGTAAAGATTTCAGAATCTAGCATTTAAACAGCTATCTTTGTCCTGCGTTTAACTTCATTGAAAAGGCTTCAGGCTTGGGTATATATTGTAACTCATATAGTCCAAACATTAAATTTAAATTCTATGGTTAATATATACTAATGTCCCCTGCACATGGCTAGGTGGACCTGTCTTCTCTCCAGAGAGCTCCAGACTGAGGCCTGGGCAGCAGCTAACAGAAGCAGTGCAGCAATTATATATTTTTAAAAATAATACAAACATTTCTTCCTTTTGCTTAGAAAGGAGTGGACAGAAATTAATATGCCATAGCAATAGAGATGTACAAAGAAAGACAATATGAGCATAAACAGTATCCTTCATACCATTTAAAACTACAAACAAGACATTTTTCTTAACTATGTGGGTCAGAGTACATAACTTTAATGAAAAGCTTAAAAAAGGATACCGGTTTCTAATTACAAAGTACCTCCTTGGAAAGAAAGAAGAGGATTCAATGTTACCTTCTTTTATATCTGTGGAACCATCTCTGTGAAGTTTCACAGGCTGCAACTATGGACTTCAGGGCTTTATTTGTTGACCAGGCTGTGTCACAAGGGAAATATCAACGTTTCAGAATCATTATAAGCAGTCTCTGTAAAGTCATCACATACCTGAGTTGTGAACAGCACTTATGGTTCCTTCTGGGTGGTGGACAGATTGGAGAAATTGTGGTTGTACTATCATATGATTTACGTGGTCCATGAAGTTGGTGTTGGAGCTGTGTAGAATATTAACCTGACACAAGAGAAAAATAAGAGACCAGATACTAAAAAGTGCTCTATATTCCAAGCCTGCTGGCTCCATACATTACATTGAACTATGAAGTTCATGAGCATATAGGAACATTATTACATAGATCTTAAAGGCCAAATTAACTTTTTTTTATGGCAGTGAAAACTACACAGAATAATATATTTCTCATTTCTAGCATTAAAAAATGCATTCTAACATTTCTAGCTGTAGACTATGAAGTGGTACAGAGAAGGATTTTTTTTTTTTTTTATTAACCTGTCTGGATAAGTAGTGACTTTTTTTTCTCTATACCAATCAGCTTTTAGGTATTCCCTGAAAGTTAGTGGGAGATTTGTCACTCTGAATATTGACAGAGAATGTATCAAACTCATTGAGATTAAAACCAAAACAGTAAGAGATAATTAAAAGAGGTTTCAGTTTTTTCCTGTGTCCCTGCTTTCAGGGTGCCTTTCTTTGAAGATACGATCAGTTCTCTGTCCTACTGATAGCTGCAAGCAAAAACCCTGAAGTCATTGTCAGGGCTGAGGTGCTAAGGTGAAAAGAATTTTCAGTACAACAAAAACATGTAAAAACCTCTAGAACCAATTATTAAGTTTTGAGCCTTTTGCTAAGAAGGTCCTGCCCCTTTCCTGTAGCTGGTACGTGGATTCTAGGCTGGATAAATTGGTTCTTCAGAATAGGCCCAGAATTTCTGCTGAGGTGCATCAGCAGTACTCCTCAGTCCCTGAGCCACTGTGTAGCACTGGACTTAGTACCAGCACACATAACCTCGAGAGCGCTATCTAAATATTCCTGTCCTGCCTGACCATGTCTGTGTAGTGGATCCAGAGAATATGACAGATGAAGTCCATCCTCTGCATTTGTTTCCTGTGTACTAACTTTCCTCCTCAAAGAAATCCGAAATCATGTAAATTACCAGGAATGCGCTCCATCTGAACAAATTATAAAAGAATAAAACTTATTGTAAGGGGGTAGTGCTTGGAAAAAACTGAAGAGGTGAACGCTGCAGGAAAGAAAAGTGTGTCAGGTTAAGTTAAAAAAATAACAAATCTAAGGAAAATAACGAAGCTCTAATGATTTACTTTCGAGCAAGTGTATAAATCTTCAAAAAGACCTGTAGGAAGGAGATTTTACATCACAGGAAAACACTGCTGATGATCTTAGCCTCCATTCTCTTTGAACAGGAGTAATTCTCTGTGTTAGTGGAGTTCAAGATAAAGGTCATCTTACATACGCAGCAGAATAGACAGACTCACATTGAAGAATGTCCACAGGAAAAGTCAACTTCCTATTTGTATAGAACTTAATTTTTTTTCCTTTATTTGATTATAGTTACCGGAATTTGTCAATCATTTTACATCTTTTAAAGAAAACTTGACATTGCTGAAGAAAACTTGACTAAATGACTGCTTACCTCCAAGTTAAATTCATTGCTGGTGTAACGTCCATTTAGCTCTGAGCACTTGACTCTGAACTTTCTGTCAAAGGTAGCAGAAGTGTACCAGTTACGATATCGAATCTGCCGAAGAACCTGTTCATAGTTGTGCATGCTGTCCACACCTGAAATAGTGGTAAAGCAGTAATAATCTCAAGAAGATGCTATGTAACAAATGCTCTGTGCAGTACAGGAGAAATCAATTGTTCACAGAAAATTTGGCTGAATGATCTGAAAATGGCAGTGCATCAAATATTCCCTGATAGAGCCCCTGGCTGATACTAAATTATGTCAGAACAGCTTTTGGAAATGAACGTAGGTCCATAATGGAGAGGGACAAATACAACAGCAAAGATTTAGAATAAATTATTAAACAAAAAAAAAAAAAAAAAGGCCAAAGAGTTACCAATACTGTGCAAAAGAACTGAGGAATCCCCTCATTCCCATGTTCCACTGTGATGGTCCACAAGAACCTCCACATTTATAGAAAGCGGCATTGCTATTTTCTGTATTTGGAAGGATGCTGAGAGCAAGACAAAGCTGTGCTGTATTCCAAAGGATAAACACAGCACACCCAGAGATCAAGAAGTGACTATGCTTTGTGACACACAGTCTCTCCTGGAATATTTTATGGGTAGTATCTCACAGATTTCTCTCTAATTTCTTTCAAATTAGTCCTTTTATTCCAATAATGTTGGTGGGGAAAAAAAATATGAGAAATAAGTCCGTGAACATACCATAGATTGAATATCCTGCTGTAGAATTTGTGGCATCTAGGTGCTTTCCTTGAAGCTCCACATGATCTAGTTCTAAACATTCTTGCTTAGGCTCTAGTTCTGTGCCAATGACCAAAATATCACAGAAATCCAAGTTGTGAAGCATTTCCTCTAAAACCACTGGCTTATTGGCTGTGAACACATGGCATATACCATGAAAAAAAGAAGAAAGAAACTAAGATAAATAATCACAAAACAGCTCAGTCATTTTATGCATTTTGCATCAGGGCTTTCAATTTTTGCAAAGATGGTTGAATTGGGGTTTTTTTGGGTTTTGGATTTTTTTTTTTTTTGGTTGTTTTGTTTTTCCTGATATTAAATACAGCATACTTGAAGCAAATCAAAAGAGACATGTCTTGCCTGTTCAGGTGCTATGATGAAGGCAGCTTACAAATATCTAGTGACATAGAAGGAAAGGAAAGAAAAGAGGAGAGGAAAGAGGAGAGGAAGAGGGAGAGAAAATATATTGCTCTGTAATAAAAGGCATTCAAGAACACTACTGGGAATAGAAAACTGCAATTTGATCCTGGAAATAAATTTACGTAAACAATTATGGATTTCAATAGTGTATTGATACCAGGTTGGTATTACACATTCATTCTTTTCTTAAAGAAAATCGAACTGGAAAAATACATCAAATATATTTATGCTTGGATGATTCAGTTACTCTATGGCCCATAAAGAATTTGCATTACAAAGAACATAGTGCCAGTTATCCAAGAACATGGTATTAGCATAAATGGCAAGATCCTGTGTTGCGTGACTTGGAAAAATTGAGTTGTAAACTGACTATCCTTCAGTACATACGATTAAAAAAAATAATTCTGTTGCTGGAAAAAAGTAGCATATCACTTTAGTAGTTTAATTCTCTGGTCAACTTAGCACAGAGTTTCTGGCAAGACTGCTTAACCAGCTCCTTGAGGGTACCATAGCCACAGAGACTGCAAGCTGGGAACTTAGTGCCCATTTTGCAAATTTCATTTTACAGGGTGTGTGGGGAAGCCAGGCACAGGCAGAAAAGTCTTACGCCCTAGATTCCCAAGTCCTGGTACAGTGACTTTGGGTATCTGAACTCTAGGTACAGCTCTAACTTATCAAAAAATGCAGGCCAAACTAAAATTTGCAGGATAGGCAAATCTGAATATTGCTAAGGCTGTTGAGTTGGATTGTTTCATGGGAAGCTCTGAGGGACAGGCAAGAGCTGGGCTGCAGAACAAGGGAAAAGCCTGAAATGGTCAGTTTTGCTGTCAGTGGGCAAACAAGAGAGGTAGGGACAGGGATTTTAGCTATTGGCAGTGTCCCACTGATTTCTCTCCTGAGGCAGGACAAGCAGCATCACACTGGCATTCCAGCAGCCCTCTGCAGGTGAATAAGGCCTGAGAGCCGCAGTCATGCTGCTGCCTGTAGCAGCTGCCTGATCTGCTCTTGGTGAGAGACAGACCCAACTGGTCTTGGGACTGGGGAACACACGGTGACTAAATCAGCCCACAGCCTTGCCATATCCATCTCTGCTGCACTCACAATGATTAGGTTATGTAAATTCCCAATAAGTGGAAAAATACCTATAGGTAGATATAGGTCAAGATTTATGTCTATCTTTGTCAGATAATATCTGGGCTGAGAGAAATAATTATTCAAGCTTATACTGCAGGAATTGAGACTTAGAATTCAATAATTTTTTGCAAAACACAATTATTCCCAAAGCCAATTATTATCTACCCATTTTAACCACTCTTAGAGGAAATAAACAAGAGCTGGCACATTCCTGACTTTCAAGGAATTAAACAGTAGTTTAAGAAATGCTGCTATGTTCCTTTTCAAGGTGAAACTCACGCTTTTTAGGTTACAAGGTGCTACAACAGTAATTATGTCAATAATTGTATTGGGAGAAATTGGGATAGATGAAGTTTATGAACTAAACTGGAGGGCAGTAGTTCCTAATTCACTGAACAGTTTTGAAGATGTCATAACATTTAGGAACATGGAGCTTCATACATGTATTGTGTCTTAAGTGATGCATAACAATCACTCTTTTTCTATGCAAAAATTCATTTTTTGACATAGTGTAACTGTGTGCAGTTGATATTATGATATGTTACACTTTCCAGCATTCAGAGGACAGATGCAGTTTCAGGCAAGTGATAAGCAGCATTATTACAGAGCATGGCTTCAGGGAATCCATACCCCTACACTTGCACATCATTAGCGATTTTATCTTTTCAAGAGATGTACCTCTAGTTTCTCCTGATTCTAGTCCAATAAATATTGTTTAGAATGATTCCACAGTTTACTAGGCATTTCATTTACCTTGCACATAAACATTTAAAAGGAAGTTTTAAAGGAATCCTTTATAGACAATTATTTTAAACCTTATTTATATTTTTGAACATTCACCTTATATTGAATAATAATACGCACATTTCTTAGCAATAGAATAAACTGTCATTGAAAAAATTCTTTCCAAATTATTATATTTACATTGTATAGGTGGGAAACTGAGTCACAAGACTACTTTCTTAAGTATCAGCCACAAGTCAGTAGCAGAGCCAGAACCATAAGAGCAGATTAAAACTCCATCCATTAGTCAATTACTGCTTTCCACTTTATCAGTACAATTAACAAAATTCTGTTACAAACTGAGAGATTCTAATGAAAATATGTTATTCAATGAAATACGTAGAGAAGAGTGGAGAGGACTTCTGAAGTAGGCAAGACACCAAATGGAAAAGCTGCTTTTTTTGAAGCACATACTGATCTATCACTATTCAACACATTTTTCAATATGTTTAATTGAATGTCTTCACTACAGCATTACTGTTGCCTAACATTGCCTAAATTAATCTGGGTGAAGAGACTTCCTTTGTGTTACTTGTTTGCACTATCTCTAAAAGAAGGCACAAGAAGGGGTCATGTTACAGAGGAAGTAATAATACTTAAAAGAAATCCACAAACCTCTGTCATGTTCTTTTAAGTCCACTGGATGCTCCACTTTAGTGACTGTGCTGACAATCCTGATGTCAGGTAACAAAATAACACCTCTTTCACTTTCAAATTGTGCAGCTGGTCTAGCAAAGTGGTCCATCCCACTTATTGTAATCCTGGGCTCATTGGCCTGAAACACCATTACATACGCATCTATATCTGGGATACTAATGCAGACATCTTCACCAAAACATCTGAAAAATATATTATTCATTAACTGCATGTAACACATCGCACATCAGAGGTGTGTGGCGCTTGCACTGCCCAAAACCCACCTGATGGCTCTCATCCTTTTGTATTGTCTCAGATCAGTCTATTCCATACCGTGATGCTGCCACACATAAGGACACGAATCTGTACCACCATGCACATGGGCCAGCAGTGACAGTAACAGCTCTGTTCCTCTTATCCCCTCCCACATTCACAACTACTAAAATTACGTAAGAACAGCTTAACAGATTCACGACAAGCTCGGTCTTTAGTAAGGTCACTATGCGAATAATATTTTGATGTTTAACTGACATTTAACAAAGTAGTGAATGGTTAAAAAGATGTAAAGTTAATTAGATGATAACTAATCGTAGTAAACCTAACAACAGATTCTCAAATCAATATCTAATGAACATAATATGGTTATCTTGTCATGTGTGACTAAAAAGGTCTAATGATCCATTTAAATTGGACCCATCATGCACTCATTCTGGCACTCCTCAGTGTTTACTGGGGACAAAAGGGACCTATATGAGCATTTTCATCTGAATCAGCACTGTGCTTTGGAAGTGAATCCTCTGACAAACTCTATCTTACCGCATCTCGGCACAAGGCATGGGCAAGCCTTGGAGTGTGCAAACTGGACTGCTTCCAGTGACACTGCCTCAGGTGCTGCACTCCAAACACTTAGTGTGATCAGCCCACAGCACCAGACTAAACCTAGTATGCAGTACTAACTGTACTCGCAGTAGTTGAGGGGCTGCAGAAACGATGTTTATTTTTCACTCTAAAGATGTGCTTTCGCTGCACCACACCAACTTGCTGTAGCACAGACATACCCCAGGGGAGCTCAGGAGTGGCAGACTGCTCTTTGATTATGTAGAACTGTAAACATTATTGTGCAGGTTCTGTCACTATTGTTGCATGAAAATGGAAGGACACAGATTTCTGTTTAACACCCAACACCAATACTTCAGTGATGACAGCCATATAAGGATACAGACAAAGACTATTTCAAGCACAGCTACAAATACTGTTCTTGCAGATATGTAGTCTGTTAGATGTAATAGGCCTGCTTTAAAAAGTCATGGCTCTAGCAATCCCAGAAGAAACTATAACTTTTTAAAAAGAACAGTGAAATAAGAATGCAATAAATGCAAGTACTGTTCAGTCCAGACTGTATGCAGCAAACTATAAACAGAATGCAAGTAAATTACATTAACTAGAAAAGTTTCTTAAAAGGACAATATCAAAAGAAAACCACAAAGTAAATCAGCATAAAAGTTAATGAAATCCATCCTTTAAGCTCAATAACATAAAAGTATGATTTAGCGATGTAATTTAGCCAAAATTATTCTTTTTACATATCCAAAGAAAAAAGCAATTCATTAAAAATATTCCTAATCTAATCAGTTCAGCTGAAGTATAACTTACTGGACTTTAGATGAGATTTTGAGACGTCGTACGCCTGCAGTAGGAAACTGTCTAGAGTTGATGTATGAGACCTTTCGGAGAGCTTGATTTATATTCTCAATGTCATCTCCTTCCATGACAAGGACTGACTGAGAAGGGTTGAAGTGATACTAGGGGAAAATACATATAATTAGTATTTAAGGTACCAGGTACAGGGTACAAAATAAGACATTTTTAAGGAACGTTGCACAGATGTAAGTTTAAAAATCTTCATAATGATTTAAGAAAAAAATATTCTTAGTAGCTATTGTTGGTTGAATCCACATGTTGTTCCCTAAAATATGTACTCGTATCAGTTATCTATTTCATATCTTAATAACTGGCCTTCCTCAGGGGTCGGTATTAGGACTGGCACTGTTTAACATCTTTGTCAGCAACATGGTCAGTGGTATTGAGTGCACCCTCAGCAACCTCGCTGATGACACCAAGCTGTGTGGTGCAGTTGACGTGCTGGAGGGAATGGATGCATCCAGAGGGACCTTGACAGGCTTGAGAGGCGGGCCCGTGTGAACCTCATGAAGTTCAACAAGGCCAAGTGCAAGGTCCTGCACATTGGTTGGGGCAATCCCAAGCACAAATACAGGCTGGGTGGTAGATTAGATAAGGAGGAAATTCTTTATTGTGAGGGTGGTGAGGCACTGGCACAGGTTGCCCAGAGAAGCCGTGGATGCCCCATCCCTGGAAGTGTTCAAGGCCAGGCTGGATGGGGCTTTGGGCAACCTGGGCTAGTGGAAGGTGTCTCTGCCCATCTTTAAGGTCCCTTCTAACCCAGGCCAGTCTATGATTCTATGATAACTACTGTTAGAGTTAATTTTGTAGTAAACTAATCCCAATTTGCTGTACTTTGCCCAGCCTTATCAGCCTTGCTGATACTATTTCTGCATCTGTAGAGCTCAAAAACCTTAATTTACTGTCATCATTATCATTACTATGTAGGTTTTTTTAGGTTAAACACATCCCCCATATCAAAATATTGGTTTAAAGCAGAGTAGCATGTAGAAGCGTATTTTTCCTGCTTTCTGTTTGGTTTTACCCTGGGCTGTCTGAGATATATTTCAACAGAAATGAATGAAACAATTATAATACTTCCCTATTACATCTTCATTAACATCAGACACAATAAAGGGGTTTCTCCCATCTCGGTCTCATGATCAATAAGGGTATCATGATTTAAGAGGGAGCTGCTACTCACACCAAGCCAGCTGCTCATTTGAGCCAACAAACCTTGCAAAGTCAATGGCTATGCTTGTAGCCCTGATCTGCCTCTAGTCCATTGCATTGAACATGAAATAGTCTGCTGACCAAGAAAATTTGCTACTATATCCACACAGCAAATGAGTGACTTCATCATAATTCATCCTGATTTCTTTTTTTTGTCTGTTAATTGGTTCAGCAAACCATCTGCATTGCAGAAAAAGCCAGATTACCCCCTTGATTTTGTACCCTACTGTTGTCAGCACAAAACGCAAAGAAATGCGCCCTTCGCTCACATGCAATCCCTTCCCGAAGCTGGATATTGATTATATGAACATGTTCTATCATATACAGGCAACGGTTGTCTCCACTTCCTTACAATGAGAAAGGTTAAAAAACAAAAGAGCGTATAGACTGTGAAGAACGGAATAAAGCATAGGGTTCTCTGTCAAACAGAACACAGAGGACTGGGTTTAAAGCTTGTGCAGGAAGGTCATAAAAAACTAAAGGGTATTTTTAACAAAGAGGAGGACTAACATGAATCAGAGCCTGCCTACACTTCTTTTTCCTTTCTGTAAGCTAGCAGTAGTAGAGAATAAAATTAGCAAAAGGAGACTCTAGCTAGCTAGTTAACTTAATAGCTCGGCTGCCAGAACAGCTGGAATGCTGCCAAAGGGAGTGGAGAAAGCCCCAGTATGAACCATTTCTGTCTCTCTCATTAAAAAAGGCTAAAAAAAGCAACAGTTTAGACAGTGTTTCTGAGAGCTGTTACAGATATCTGAAAATTAGGCTGCAGATAAAAAAAAAAGTCCTACACTACTGTGTCAGAAATTGTATTACAGATGCATTGCTCTTTCTTAGGTGGCTGAAGGGTGAAGCTTCATGAGTCCAAAGTGAGCAGCAGAAACACCTTCCAACATCAGTTTGCCAGCACTGAATCTGCTAAGCGCCATGTAAATAGCCACGCAGAACCTATCATCGGTGCAACTGTCACACCTGCTTGTCTGAGATCGGGTATGTTTCTTTTTGACACCAGAAAACCTTCTGTTCAAGGTCAAGTGCCAACTGTTCTGCTTTCATCTGAGCTTCTTTCTGTCAGCCCCAATAAGAAACCCTACCACAATCTCTCTCTGACTGCTTCTTTCATTTTTGCCTCCTGCTGTTGCACTGACTGTTGAGCTGGCTGAGGAAGTAAAAATGAAAGCAGTCGCTTTAAAAACATACTATGCTTAATCTGTATTTTGAAAATGAAAATGTTTTGAAGTTTGATGAAAGAAAGAAAAGGAGGAAAACAATCCTTCATCTTCATTTTTCCCACTGCACTGCTAGTATGGTAAGGAAGCCAATCACCTGTGCTGAAGCAGCAGTGAGCGGTATAACAGGGATTTTTTCAAGCCCATGAAACAACAGACTACGCAAGTATCGTCAGATTTCAGGGTGTGACAATCGAGAAGGAATTACTATGCTTTTAAGTGCCATGGACCAAGTGTACACTGCTTTAGTTCATGTAAAATCCCAGCAAAGAACTTACTGGTACGCATACACATTTGCGGTCCAGAAAACCCTACCTGCTCTTTGTATGCATTGTCTTTTAAAAATAGCTTTTACTCGTAAGTGTATCATTTTTCTGGGAGAGGCAATAATGTGAAATTCATAATGATGTCCTTAATACGATGAAGAAAAAACCCAGACTGTTGGGTTTTACTCTATTAACTATTTGGGATGTTTTGCTTATATGTAAAAGCTAGAGCTAGCAAAATTCCTCTTTAACTTTGCACTTTCAATTTTCATTTTTACCCTTGTTTTCAGAAACATATCGGTTACATTACACCACTGTAACTTATCACCTAGACAGACTGACCTGTATTTCAGGTCAGTCTCCTATCTTGTACAATGAAAGAATTTAGCTGATAAAATGTAGTACATGGCACTTCCATTGCATATGCTAGATCAAGTATTACAGCACTACGTCCTCCCCACTGAAAAACAACACACTGAAAAAACCACCTGTGCAGTTTCACAGGATGCATAGTCTGCATAGCTACTTGAGATCAAAATTCAATAATTCTTTGGAATCATGTCTATTTCTGTAAAACTACCAAAATAAGCATGAGAACATGACCTGGCAATTCGCATGGACTTTGAAATAGCAGCAGCACCTTACTTTCTGACCATCTAGCTTTACGATAATGGAAACATTTTTCTTTGTAGTGTCACAGCTCTTCTACTGTTCCGCTTTTTCTTTGCATGACTTTATGGGAAATTACATTGCTTCTGGGAGTACATTTGTACTGTGTGTACTCTACCTTGGGCTCTCCACTTCATAAATCAGCTCTAAATTTTTACCAAAGATGATGTCAGTTCATCCCTCACCTTTATTCCTTGGCCAAGACTCTCAAGAGAATTAATATCCAGACCTTCCTTGCAGGCTTGCAAACAGGAAATCACTTTCTGACTCTCAATTTTGCCTGGCCGGATAGTAAGACTGGCCAGGCTGCCATGGAAATACTGAGCAAATCTGGGCTTGGTGACTTCACCTCCTGCAAGAAAAAAGAATATAAAATGATTATTGATACCAATACACAAACCACACATGTAATAATTCACTTTATGTTTTAACACATTTAAAGAATTGATACCCATTTTAGCCAAGTATTTCTGAGACCCCATTTACTGTGACAAGTGGAATTGCTTTGTGGATTATTAGGTGGTACCCAGTAGCAGCCTATCTTTAATATTCTTCTAAGTGTTTCTCCAGTATTCAGGTGTTTATAAAGCTGTGATAACATACTCTGAGATGAAACACAGCTTCCCAAATCTGTGTCCAAGGAAGCACAGCATTTTCAAAAATGAATTGATGACATTATTAGAGTGATCAAACATGAATTTCAAAAAATGTGTAAGGTCCAATGTTTATTTATACACAAACTGTATTTGCAAGTTTTCTTTACAAGATCATTTACGCAGCCTCTGCCTTTCTCCTCCAAAAAAAAAATAGTACCTGAAGTTCTTAGATGTGCTAAGAATCATGGCTTCACGTAAGCAAAATGCCACACTCCCCACAAACACTTGTCTCTAAGGATACGGAGTAAATTCACAGCAGTGACTGCGGGCCAATGCACAGCACCACACTAAAAGGCTCATAGTGCTTCCCTCACCCAGAGCAGCTCATCTGGTGCCAGATCAGGTCTCGTCACTGTATGTTGCATTAGGCCCTCTAGCTACACTCCATTCGGTTTCACTCTAGGCAGCTTCAAAGGAAGACTGATCTTTAGGAGTTGTCAATAAAATGTGATTACATACTGCCTGCACCACTGATCATAGCATCTAAATTACTCTTGGGATATTTAGTGATTTACTCATCTTCCTCTAGGAGAATTTTTAGAGCTTGTCTTTCCTGCAAGTGTTAGCTATATCAGTGCATGTGAATTACTGCCTACCTTGAGCCTGAGAGGACTAAGAGCCACGCAACAGTGAAGCCATTCAGACTAATTGGATTAGCAGCTGATAAGCTGTTGTAATTGGTAGATAACTCATCTCTACAGTGTTTGTAGCTTTAGTGTCAAACAACCTATTTCTGCCAGGCAAGCTAGCTCAAGCTTGAACTTTAACTTGAAGATTTGTGTGTGGATTTGGCCTAGGATAGGGATGAAGCGGCAAATTTTCTTTAGGATGATGTTGCTACCAAAAAGCCTGAAAAAACATCACTTCTAGTCTGAGCAGTATGAGCACTATGAAGAAGACTTGAGTTATTTTATATAGTGAAGAAAATACACACAGGCGTACTGAGAGAAAAGGTGTCTAAGCAGGCTGTTTCTTCATAGAAGTAGACAGGTTTTGTACTTTTTTGTTAACATTGCAGCACAAACTGCCTCTCTTTTTACCCCAAAGAAAGATCCTCAAAGAGAGACTATTCTTCCCCACTCTTCCATTCAGTTGTCCATTATACAGAAAACTTCCTCTGGGCCAAATTTTTTTGAGGTTTCATAGAAACTTTCATGTATACAACAGCTAAAGTGCAGGATTAGTTTGTACTGTAGTTTCAGCCTTTCTGATACTTACCAAGACAATTATTTGGTAAATAGATAGCGCATTAGGGGAACATTAGTTTTTCAGCAAAAATGTTGTTATATGTATCTATTTACATTGTCTTTGAAAGTACATGTTACCACTAATACAGCAGTAATGGATCTGAACAGAAAAAGGTAAGCCAAATTAAAAAAAAAAAAAAATGCAAACCTCTCCTTAAAAAGGAGACAAAGAGGAAAAAAAACAGATGAGAACTTACAGAAGAAGGGAACCACATTGTGCTTTGAAAGTTCAAATTCTCATATCCCTAACAGAATTCTGAAGACGGCAAGTTCCAAGGTTAAAACACCAACTCTAATCCTGGAGATTTGAAATTTAGAAACCTATGGTAAATCTGAGGAGATGCAAAATAAGAAGCAGTCTCGAATAAGCTAATGTATTTAAATGTGAAACTAGCTCATGAAAATGTATAAAGGACTAGACAAGAAGCTAGAACAAAGAATTCAGTGCTGTGGCCACGCCTGACAGAAACAGGCAGGATAAGCCAGTTGAATAAAGCTATAGAGCAACATGACTGGTGCTTATATCTATGAATAGGAATTTCAGGTTTGGAATTTTTTTTTTTTTTTAATTGGTTGTTCTTTCACTTTGGACTAGCTCTTGTCTGATGTCATTGACAAAGCATTTATTTGTGGTTCGAATGTATTAGGTGCATTGCTGGAATGCATATCCAGTTTAGTTTCATCCAGAAGGAATCCAGTTCATGTGCTCTGACACTGCTCCATGGCGTGAACAACAGAGAAGTGGGGACAATCAGGAGGTTTTTGTTAGAAGTGGACTCCTGATCCAAACTGACACACTAATATGGATGTTTGCTGTGCAAACACAGCAGCTCCACACCTGGTTATCTTCTGCTGTACCAGCCAGAACATCCAAACAAACTTGATAGAAATCCATGCCAGTACACAAGATGATCTACTGTCATGTTGCCAGAAGGTTAAGAACTGTAAATGTTAGCATTTGAGGTCCTCCCTATATAACAATGATGTGATCTACTAGATCCTTTCCCCACATTATAAGTGGGGTAGAAAAAAAAGTAAAGACTATTATCCTTGAATTACATCCACAAATTTCTTTTGTCCTTGTCATCTTCATTTTATCTCAGTGCTGCTCATTTAGTGATTTGGATAAATTCCCCCTGATCCTGTAATTCCAGTTCTTTAGCTAACATGGATGTCAGAACATGGGAGAGGATAGCATATTAACCTAGAATACAACGTGGATACAGAAGATCAGCTGTACTTTATTTACTCTTGAGAATTGCCTGAGCTGGTCTAAACTCTTCTGAAGACAGAGGCTCACCAAGCAATCCACTCCAATGACCATTAATCCTTGGAATTGGAAGTTTATTCTTAATAGGGAATGAGAGCTGTCAAAATATGGCCATGCCTTCCCTTTTCCTTTGCCAGGCTAACCAAGGCCTTTTCTTTACATCTTCTACCTAACACTGTAAACTATGATCATCCCTGTTGCCTTCCCTGGAATTTCCGCTATTCTCTGTACTAACCATAAATTGGCATTCTTCTCAACGTTATATGTGTTTTACGTAGGACATGCCTGTTAATCCAGGACAGTGTGAATACTAGCTTTTTCTATGTGAAAAAAAAAAATGAGCCCTTAAAGAGAGAATACTATCTCACACTTTATTAGAAAAAAATAGACTGCTAAATAAGCCTTCCATAAGTACCTTTTACCAGAGTTAAAGACAAAATTATATACCTGCCAATTTTATCCTCGAAGGTGGACAGAAGTCATTATATCTGACTCTTATCACAGCTGTTTGTAATTGCACCATGTTGACACTTTGATATTCTTCTACCTTAGCATCTCAGAATCTTCTCAGCTCAGCAGGGTACACTAGCTTGCTGATGTGTTTCAATTGCCAGTAATTATTAGATCGCAAATGGACAAAATCCAATGCAATAAAATTGGGAAGCAAAACCCAAAACTCTCACTAAAATTGAAGGAATAGCCTAAAGCCAACCTACTACAACCCGGTATTCTAGCTTTGTTAAAAGGGATTACTGGGAATATAGCTTTTCAATCTCAAAAAATGTAAGAAGAAAAAATTGTCAGAATAAATTGAAAATCCTCAGCAACTGGCTGTTTTACTCTTGTCTGTATCAGTGTTTTATTCATGTTTGCTTCTACTATATTAGTACATTTGAACGCTATCTTTCCTTCTGCTTCTGCAGTCAAATATTCTTCAAGTATTTGACCTCAGTTTCTCAGTGGGTGCAAATTTAGCCCAGGATGGCCAATCCCCAAGTCCTAGCCACTCTAAACGTTTTAGCTCCCAAGATTAGATGAATACGAATATATTTAATCCAGTATAAGATGGTAATTCTGTAGCATGTTAAAGCCAGTGGTAACTGGAGCTAATGCTGATAGTAACGTTTTTGCAGAATATTATCCACACTCTTCTAAATACTGAGCTTTTCAAGTAGAGATCCTTTGACTCTAAGCATGATACGTTTCATGCCTGTGCGGCTCCACGTGCCGCTGATTGGCAGCTCAGAGCCACTGACTTCCGTGGGCAGGAGGAATGCTCGGTTCCATTGTCTGAATTTGGCTCACCACTGAAATTACCACACGCTAAGAAACAACTGGGGAACAGGCATAAGCTAGTCCCAACAGTGCTTACTGCTTCAACACCTTGAACCTAACTCTTGGTTCTGACACCAAACTGAGCCTAAGCAACAATATTTCTGAAATAATGAAGACGACCTAAACAGATTACACAAGCTTCTGGAGCAACATTTCAGAGAACAAAGTGGAACTCCAGTGATGATGATCTTGAGGTAATCCAAGTGTCCTAAATTTTTTTCTATTTCCCAATCTCACGGTGCAGTGCAAAATAAAATGTTCTGTAACACAGCATCTGCCAGTTTCTATCCAGAGGTCAGGCCATCCAGTTAACCTAGATCGTCTCAGCAAGTTTCATGACATTTTTTGCTGTCAGGGCCTTTTTGTCCTTTCCTTCCTGTCAGTCAGGGAGTTAGGTTGATGTCTGCAACACAAAAAAGACTGAAACAACACTATAGAACAACATCGCTTATTCTCATTGCAGACCCTTGCGTGACAAATTTTCGAAGCTGCTGGTTTTTCCCCCTTCCTTAAATGTAAACGTTGCAGTCAGCGTTACAGTTGTGAGGCAACGCAGGCCTCAGTATTATTCAGACCTTGATGATAAAATTGTGCATTGCTTTTTCCACCTGACCCAGCATGCACATCCACTCCCAAAGCCTAGCAGATACAGGAGGTTAGACGTTGGCTTTTTGGCATTAACTCAATCCTCATAATGGGAAGATGGTGTTAAGAGACTGTGGGAGGCATCCAGAGGAACTGTTGACATACGTAATTATTCACTGTAATGTTCACTGCTTAGTCATTGTCAAGGTAGTACGCATCACATTTTTCACTTGCTAAAATAATAAATATTTTCTGGACTGGGATTCTTCTTTTTCCATGCTGGTTCTGATCTCTTCAGCATGGAAGTCTATCAATGCAGAGCAGGTAGGGCAGCTCGGGCACTAGAGGCAGAGGCATCCCTCCCACCAGAACTTTACCCAGCGTCACCTTGATAAAGTCTTTCTGAGTCACTTTCTTTTTCTACTAAGCATGAATGCTGGTGGAGGTAAACAAGTACAGCACACACACTGACACCAAAAGATACAGAAGAAGAGTCCTGCTCTGGCCTGCTGGGCTGCCCACCAGATGAAACCATTATAGCAGACACTTGGGTTATGGTTCTGAGAAAGAGACAGCTGAGACATAAAACAGCCACAGGGCTGAGAACGAGCTGCAAAAACAAAGTGCATGCTGCTGCTGGAATTACCTGGATATCTAGAATTATCTGGGTCTACTAATGCCCCATGATATTAGTTGCAGCCTAGGGGTAGAGGTGCACCTGGAGTGCCCCCTGCATCAGGGGATTCCTTCCCCACAAGAGCTTTATATCCCGCTGCCTACTTCTGAGTGTTACTTCCCTCCTGTGCTATTCACAGCTGCTGCCTGTGCTCCCTCATACCAAGCCCAGCACCACAGCAGGCTGGAGCAGGAAGCACGGGCCTGAGAAGGGCTCACACACCAGAAAAGGCAGCATGCTGCACCCACACAGCAGCCCTCAGTGGGGAGTGATCAAGCTGCCATTGAAAGCAAGAATTTACAATATCACTGCGTTTGGCACATTCCTAAATAGTCATAAGCACAGTTACAGCTAGCGCCTGAAATTTCAAACACAACAGATCAAACGTAGAATTAACCAACTTAATTTTAGATGGATACGTTGCAGATGCCTGTCCTACTTGTGGGCAGATCAGTCAGGATGACTCCCTTATAGACATGGAGGAAAACTAATGCTTCTAATATACGTCACCTTGTCATAAACAACTAGCATCTCTCAGCTGAATAACAGTTTGGGGGGGGATTAAGGACTGTCATCTAGCAAACACCTCCTGATCCCAGCCATGAGGAGGTTCTTTTAGATATAACTTTGGAGAGTCCAGGGGAAACTGAAGATTCTCAGGGTTCAAACTTCACAGGGTTAAGGTGCATTCATTAATGAAGCAGAGCCTATTTCCACAATACCATTTTGGTTTGGTTTTCATTTCACATTGGGTTGGTATAAAGTGTGACAGAATTTGATTACCATGGAAATTTACAGTTGTATTGTTTTGACTTCAGAGATGTAAAGTGCTGTTTGCATTCACTGACCAATCTCCAAAGGACAATCATGCCTTTTTTTTTGTCAAAACAAGTGACTTTATTGAGTTCACAGATCTTCTTTTAGGTCTTTTGCCCTGCCCTAATAATGAACTCATAATTATCAGGGCAGTCTAAGCACAATGAGGTTTTTCACGGGAAATGATGAATCAAGAGAATTTCCAATGGAGATGTGATTCTTTTAAGACATCATTATAGACTCTGGTTATACTGAGCCAGATAATTAAGGACCGATCAATTATTTGGGGTCCCAACGTAAAGACTGAAGTGAATCTGGAAGATTCTGCAAGACATTCTGGATCTGAAGTCCTCAGGTTCAAGCCCCAAAATTCATCTCACCTCTTTATTATGGCAATTTAGGGAGCTGGGTTTCATTCCCTGACAAGTAGATTGGCCGTTAAACAGGATGAAACCTAACATAGATTTCAGGAATAGTCCCAATTAGTGACTCGAGTTTTTATGCTCCCAGAGCTTCTCAGCACAAAAATATTTCAGTGGTTTTTTATATCATTCAGACAAAAATTACTCAGAAAATTACTCATCAAACATGGCACTATTTAAATCTGTCCCTGCTCTTGGTAGATATCATAACCTGATGACCTCACACAGACAGCTTTAGGCATTAAAGCATGAGCTGAAATAAGACAAGTACAAAGAACACTAAGGGCTACCTGCTCTTAAGTATGCATATGCTAATCTATCTCTGTGCAGTAGATCCATAGATCAAAAGCATGGTATAACTTACGTTATTTAAGATAATTTTTCTCAAGCTAAGAAAAACATTCTATAATCTCTCATAATTAAGCCAATATATTTTTGTTATTTCTAGGGGAACTGTGGGAAATGATGACAATCACGATAAAATGTTACAATCTTATATATCTCAGAGTAGATCACAGTCCAAGTGATATTAATGCTGCCAAAGAAACTATAGTACTATTCTCCAAACAACATTCTGCGGTGGTGCATAGTCCTCCGTGCAGAAATTCAATTAAATAAGGGACATATATCTATGCTGAATTAGTGACAGATTTGAATGCAAATTCGGCTCTCCAAGAACACACCCTCCTAAACTAACCTTCCACATATGTTTGTATTTCTGCTACAGCTAAAATTCCAGCAACGATCTGTGAAGTGCATTGAAATCCACTCCGTCTTGGTTTTGATTGGAAGAAGGGCAATATAGAGAGAGCACTGCTGTACTAACAGAAGCACCAGTGTACTGATATTCAGCATGACATTATGTTGAAATCTACCTAGGTGGTCTTGCTGTAATTTGTCTGCTTGTATCACTCCACTGAGGCCTTAAGTGCAAACTACGTCAGCCCCCAAGGCGTGATCCACTGGTGTTAGGATGCAGAGTAGGGAGTAATCTTTATCTGTTGAGTATCTTAATTTCTAGGGGAAGTCCAAGGTTGAGTGATACAGGTTGCTGCTGCTGCACTGCCCACGGTGTATTTGGCTCGCAGTGATCTGATCCCTCTGCAACTTTTAACTCTTACCATTCTTCCTGCCTTTAATAGTAAGTCAGTTCTCTGACTGCAACTTTGTGATTGATATGTCAGCTGAGTGCTGACGTATAAGGTTATTCCACAGAAGGACTCTATAAAAATATTGGTCTCTAGCCTAGGTTAAGGAAAGAGGCAAATGACAGGAGAATACAAAAGCAAAATGGAATATAAACCAGAAATTACTTAGAAAACGGGAATTACAATAGCCTTCTGCTATATTCATGATAACAAAGTTTGCCTGTTGACAGGCTTCTCCTAAAGACTTCCTCTGCACAATGTGGCCAGTATTATTACACTGTGAAGCTCCAGCACTCTAGAATGGGTGGCATTATTAGAAATAATGACTTACAGTCACGGTAAGTTACAATATAGCCTTGTGACAAGTCATTAACTTGTGTCACTACTTTTCTGACAGGGCTTTGGGGATGATACATAAAGAAACAAGCCATTTTGGGAGGGAAAGAGTGTGAACTCAAGACCTTATCTTTTCAGAGAAACTTGGAGGAAGTCTGTTTGCAGTCTGTGGTACAAAAGATGATTAGACTACCAAATCATGTAACTTGCTCCCTTTCTCTGGCTGCCTTTGCCACAGAATATTGAGCAATAAAGGGATCAGAGTGGGAACCTATAAACCTTGGTTTAATGGAAGAAATTTCTCACTCTGTAAAAGGGTCCATTTGCTATGTCCTCAGAAAAACTGAATCAAAAATAATTAACTCAGAGGAGAACTTACCAGGGTAAGCTCCAGGAAAATGCAGCGCCAGGTTAAGCTAACCTTAATTTGTTTGTATTAGCTTAGGAGAATGAAACAGGATTGCAAAAGCTAAAAGGGAGAATAAGAACAATTTTGTGGTTGATGAGGAAGTCTGATTCCGTTCTTGTTCTGATGCAGATTTATTTTAAGTGACCTGAGGAAAAATCACCTACCCCCTTGATGCTGCACTTTATCTTCACAGAGTCATGGTAATTCTACTTCCTTGCTGCACAACTGTGTTACCTCTATTGTTTGGAAAGCTCTCAAGAATCTTGAGCTGGAAGGGCAAAGCTAGAGTATTTTAATCGCTAGAGAAGAAGAGAGGAGAAATGAGAGGTGAAGTTGACCCTTGAGGAGCTCTCTCCTATCCCGATGGACCATATCTGCTTCTAACATCCATTCAGGGAGGCAGAGGTTCAGAGTCAGTGCCAGAGTCACACTTCCCACACATGCACTTTGGTGTCTCTCTTGTTCTGGGAAGCACACATACCAGCAAGTCAATTTTGTCCTTTGGATACCCTTGAGAAAGAGTAATTTTGCCTCCAAATTTCTTACATTATTAGAGACAGAACAGCACTTTAGATCTAAATAACCCCACCTACATCAAAATTACAACCTTGACAGTCATTTGTGAGACCAGTGATGTGAACAAAAAAGGCATTTTAAAATTGAGTTACATCCTTAACCCTAAGTATCTGCAGAGAAAACTGTCAAACTTTACCAGGGTACATAAAGGCCTAATTTCAGGAACAGCTGTACTAGCACTCCCGAACCGTTCATTTCCACCCTTAGTTAGTTCACTAAGAGTCCAGTTTGCTAGGCTCTGTAGTCAGTATTACCTTTTTCCAGCCTAGTGCCACTGAAATCACAGCTAAGAAGTTAGGATTTGCCATGCATGAAGACTGGCACTCTGCTGGAGGCAGGCTGCAACAGGTTAAGAAGTGTCTGTCTCCAGCTGTCACTGCTCTTGGGTGATATATGTAACTGAATCAACACAAACAGTTTAGCCTAAAGATAATGCTTTAACTCCCACCCCCAAATAAACTACCCTCTCCCTAAAGTATAGCAGTATTAAACATGTACTACACAAAATAAAAAAAAACAATTAACTCTATGCTAACCATTGTGACAGAACCCCAAATCAGTGAGGTAGCTCTGCCCAGATCTTCCCTTTAATGAGTTCCCTGAAGAAAGAACCAAGGGTTTTAAATTTAAAAGAGGAAGATCATGTCCAGAACACCTAATTTTAAGTAGAGAAAATTAATATTGATTATGATAGGAAAAAAATGTAAAAAAATATTTTTTATACAACTTTCCTCATGCTTAATGTGTCATTAAAGTTGGAAACTAGCCCCCAGGCTTCATTTTAGGCAATTGAGTGACTTCCTGGGTTGCAGTAAACTTTACTCAGTGCCTGGCAGACCCTAGGAAGGTTCTCTTCTATCACCTTTAAAGCCTGGCTCTCTGCTCTTTCAGCCATCTTCACTCTCAGCTCCTCTCCATGCTGCCACCCACTGGGACCCTAACTTCTGCGTCCAAGACTCTGCTCTTCAGGAACAGGCTCATTTTTCCTCCTTTTAGGAGAGTCCTAGCACTCAACTCACATTACATAAAGAAATATTACATAAAATCAGGAACAAGCAAATCAGGCATGCTTTTTACACTGCCAAGGCAAGGGTAAGGATGTGGGAGAGACTTGCCCACTACAGCTGGAACGCTGATGTAAAAAAAAAACCAAAACAAAACAAACCACCCCAGAACAAAACAATGACAACAACAACAACAACAACAAAACCAAAAAACCAAAATCCCAAATGGTTTGATGCAAATGGCACATTTATCATATAAGCCTGTGAGACTGCACATTTGTTTTGTTTTCATGTTAGATTCAGGAGAACAGCACTGAACTTAAACTGTTCTTATATTTCACTTGAACAGGTGAAAGTAGAAATAAAAACTAACCTAACTTTTCATAATGGATGCTATAAACAAGGCTATAAAATTCAGAAAAGAGTTACTCTGGAATTGAAATATTAATGATAGGAAATATTAATCTCAAAGAAAAGAATTGCCTTTCTGTGCCAGAGAAGCCTGCATGACATAGCTCTGAGAAAAACAAGAAGGAGGTGTAAGCATGATACTTGCTATATAACATCAGGACGAGTACCACTGTAATTGGTGGAAAGACCAGGGCTCAAAGAGACTTCTTTCATAAACTGGAAGATTCTCAGATTCCTCGAGAAACAGCAGAACAATTCCCAGTTTCCAGACCAGAACTGAAAATTGTCATTTATGAAAGGGTAAATCCTTCATAGCAGTAGCAGTGTTTACTATTAGGGCTATCAGAATAAATTACAATTATTTTTGTTCTTGATTTTTTGCTTCGCCCTCTAGATACACTCTTCCTGCTCTCCACCACTTCTTAAGCTGCCCCACAGTCATGATGACTTACTTTTTGCTGTGAGCAAATCAGAATTGGTGTGGTAAGAAAAAGGAATGTTATTTCTTCTGGTTCATTTAGTTGTCTGAGGTGAGATTGTTTTTCAAATAATTTGACTTTGATAAATGGATACTGGATACTCAGAACTATAAAATGGTTTAGTAAAGACAGAAAAAAAAGTCATGTCCTTTTTGAAGGAAGAGGTTAGAGCTTGTGTTCTTATTCTGCCAGTGCTTTGATGAAAAGGGGAGGAAATATTCTGAGCAAACCGGAGCTAGAAACTCCTCATATCCTCTTAACAAGGACTTCCCTGAATGGCTTATGACACCAAAATCACTGCATATTTTTACTGAAATAAATCATAGATGGTTGTAAAGCAGTTTTCTAATCCTTGAAAATATAAAGGTTTAGACTATTCTTACTGGCCAAAATGTATTTTCCTAAGTAGACCCAGTTAAAAGTTTCACTGGAACTATTTACAGTCAAATTATTCATTTGATAGATTAACTATATTTTTTAAAATATATAAATTTTAAAAATTAACTTTTTAAATTGAATACATTGGGTTTATATATTGAATAATTACAATTTGATTGACTGAAACGGCGCTGAATCTTATTAACAAAGTGACTTTCCATAGCACTAATCTAAAATGGTTTGAGGTGATCAAAACAAACTTATCAAAAGATAAGCTTTGCCAAAAGCATTATCTTGAAATCGTGTTTCATAGAAGCATTAAAAGTTCACCTTTTTGCCTGACACATGATAGTTTATCAGGATCTTTAGCACACTATCTTAGCTAAATCTTGGCATTTTCATGAGATGGAAAATTTGTTTCTACTTTTGATGAGCTCCAATTCTAACACTATTAAAATAACAATAACGTAATCTTGCAGTAAATAGTGACAGCAGCAATAGGTAAAATTTCAGTAGTTTAAATCAGGAAAAAAGGAAGAAGACTCTTACCTTGAATGGTTATTCATTAAGCCATCAAATTATTCACAGCAAAGCTAAAATATCTGAAAACAATTGCAACTTTCTATTTGTTTAACAGCTTAAATACTAATATAGTCTGTGGTCTAAATTTATTGTGAGCCTATATGGGAAGTTTTACCTTAATTCTTTCTCTTAACAAACTGAGATAAAGAGACAAAGATGCAAATGAAACAAGATTAATTCTTATTGTATTCAGCTGCCTTGGAGGTAGATGAAACCCACAGATGCAGCAGTGTGGCAAAAGTGGCATAACTTTTGCTTGTTCCACAGATGAAGTTACTACTCCACAGTTCTCAGAACTTGGCACCTGCATTATGATTAACATGAGATTCAGGTGAGGGCTGAGGGCACTGGATTCCCACCAATACTGAGACTTTTAGGGAAAAAAAATCCCTCAAGATTGCTATTAGAGTGTGATACAACCAGTGTATGACATAAAGAAGAAATAAAGAGGCAGAGGTAATACAAAAATATTTATGTAGACCTATGCAGAAAAACCTAGAAATACACATGAAATAACAGATTAAAATAGAATTTCTTTAGCACAGCTACTGCGACATGCTGATTTTTCAGAAGACAATGCTCAATGATTATTCACAATCTCTATGGCATTTGCTCATGTCTAGAAAGAACTGAATTTATTCCATTCACAAATTACATCTGCATTTGTTAACTCTGGAACTTTGATTTAAAAATACTTCACCAACACTACATAAGGAAAAAACTCAAACAGATAAAACTCAAAGAAAATTCATATAAATCAAATTGGTATTTGTCAGCTATCTGTCCCACTAAACTACTAAACCAAAGTTCTGGTTTCTGAAGAGTTTCACACATTTTTCACTATGAATTTTTAGCTAAAAAAGGAATAACATTCTCTCAAAATATTAACACCTTACAGTAAAATTAAATGTATTCTATTATATATTTAACATCAATGAAAAATTCCAATACACCCACAGATCATCCTATAGAGACAGAAGCCTATGCATGCAAATACCAGTAGGACAAGAATCAGTCTATACTTTGACAAATACATGGGATTAGTGTCCTGCTGATTAGCTAGCTATCATAATAGTTATCTTAGTGATCAATATTCAAAACTTATCAAACCAGGATTAGTGTGGCTTTATTCTGCATGTTGTCATCACGGTAAAGATTGGATCTTTACCCCAAGGTGTTCATAATCTAACAGCTGGATTTGCTTCTAATACTATTTACACTGAACCAGCTCTGCCATGCATAAGATGTCCAAATTTCACAGATAACATATTGTAAATGAGCAGAGATCAAACTGGCAGACAAGATAATAACAGAAAAGTGAGTCAGCATTAAAGAGTGGGGAAGAAACACAATCTGTGTTAAAGCATTTTTCCTAATTATACAGTTTGCTTCACTTCATACTTAAGTGAAAACAAGACAACGCATAAATAGAAATTCAACATGGAAGGGTAATGGAGGCAACTTTACAAGAGCAGACGAGCAGAAAAAGAGGACTGCTTCAGGTGTAAGGCAGAAAATAGAAAAAAAGCCCCAACAGTCGCATAAAGATGAGACAAAAGAATGAGAGTGGGACTATTAAGAGTAGAAAACAGGAAAAACTAACATTTAAGCAAAGGCCTATTCAAATATGGTTCTGGGGTTGTGACTTTTGGTTTTATTTTACTTTCACTTTTACATCTGATCTATAACAGGGTGAATTAATTAAATTAGTGGAACCACTGTTGTTATATAGCCAATGTGAAGACCGCAGGCTCTGGCCATGACTTGTAAAAGAAATTTGAGCCAGAGACTGGAAGAAGATAGCTGGAGTTCTTTACAGTAATATTTAGATTGTTTGCTTAAAGTTGGAGAACAAGGAAAACAAAAGAAGTGAAGACAAAAGATAAAGATGATAATCTTTCACATTGAATACACAAACTGTATTCAACATTTCTTTAGATGATGGAAATGCAAAGCCTGTTAATGTCCCATCCATTTTTATCCTTGGACTTGATTCATTATTAACTCTGGATTTACTTCCGATTTTATGCCATGAACCTTTTAGGAATTTATTTACTATACAATCACTGAGACAAATAAGATTCTTTTTGGTCTGAATTCACAATTCTTCTGTCTACTATTTGCTGTTATATTACCTTGCCAACAAGCACCAACTGTCAGCTGCATGGCTATGTGTGAAGGGTGGATAGGCCAATCATTGGTCACAAGGTAAGGTTC
This sequence comes from Grus americana, assembly GCF_028858705.1. NCBI lineage: Eukaryota > Metazoa > Chordata > Aves > Gruiformes > Gruidae > Grus > Grus americana. The sequence continues at coordinate 7,090,839 of NC_072860.1, read as the reverse complement.
ATACGTTGTTCCATCCATGTATAAGGTAACAACAGGAAACTCAACATTGACAACGTAGTAATGCCATTCTTTATCACAAATCTGAAAGACAAAATGCAAGAGAAAAATATTAATTAGCACTTATTGTCAAGTGACTAATTTTTATATCCTATACATTTTTTAAATTATATTGTTTCCAAATTACACTCATAGAAAAAAAATAACATTATTGCAATTTATACATCACTAAAATTAATGAAAGTGTAAACCAAGGCTGATAAATACTTGTGGTATACATGCAGAATATATTTGATAGAGGTATCTGAAAACACAGTCTTTGAAAACAAGGCATGGATAAACTAGAAAAATCAGACTATTTGGTCTGTATTTTCACATTTGTAATACATAATATTAGTTTCTTAATGTCTATATCAACTTTTGAGAATACAAACCAATGTAAGAGATGCATACTTGGGATGCATCAGCATAGCTACTGGGTATCCCTATTAGCTTCAAGTTAAGAAAATATACAGTACTTAGTCACTAGATCAATGAGTTATTATCAATGACTTGATTCAATCATCATTATTAACGTATTATGTTAGTACTTAGAAAGTCCTATACAATGCAACAGGACCTCCACACTGCTAGAAGGACCTCCGTTGTTCTCTGCATACACATAGATGGACAAGTAGTCTGCGTGTCTACCTGATTTGGGCAGGAAACCCAAATCTTCTCCATGCTCCATCTTTTGGCCTTGAGCATTTCCCCAGGTAGTCAGCAAAATGAGGATCTATATGGTTTCACTGATATACATCGGTTTTGAAAAGCAATGGCCACAGTTAGAATATACTTTCAAGATGACAATATCAGTGTCAAATCTCATACAAATTTCTGATCTGGACAACCACGGATTACTGCAGGATAGTGTGGTGGGTTGACCCTGGCTGGATGCCAGGTGCCCACCAAAACCACTCTGTCACTGCCCTCCTCAATGAGGAGGACAGGGGAGAGAAAATATAATGAAAGGCTCGTGGGTCGAGATAAGACCAGGAAGACCACTTGGCAATTACTGTCATGGGCAAACCAGATTCGACCTGGGGAAATTAATTTATTACCAAACAAATCAGAGTCGAGTAATAAGAAATAAAACCAAATCTTAAAACACCTTCCCCCCATCCCTCCCTTCTTCCTGGGCTTAACTTCACTTCCCCAAGCAGCACAGGAGGATGGGGAAAGGGGGTTGTGGTCAGTTCATCATGTCATCTCTGCTGCTCCTTCCTCCTCAGGGGGAGGACTCCTCACACTCTTCCCCTGCTCCAGTGTGGGGTCCCTCCCACAGGAGACAGTCCTCCACAAACTGCAGTTCTTCACAAACTTCTCCAGTGTGGGTCCCTTCCATAGGGTGCAGACCGTCAGGAAAAGACTGCTCCAGTGTAGGTCCCCCCTCAGGGTCACAAGTCCTGCCAGTAAACCTGCTCCAGCATGGACTCCTCTCTCCACAGGTCGTGCCAGGAGCCTGCTCCAGTGCAGGCTTCCCATGGGGTCACAGCCTCCTTTGGGTGCATCCACCTACTCTGGCATGGGGTCCTTCACATGCTGCAGGTGGATATCTGCTCCACCATTAACCTCCATGGGCTGCAGGGGAACAGCCTGCCTCACCATGGTCTTCTCCAGGGGCTGCAGGGGGATCTCTGCTCCAGTGCCTGGAACACCTCCCCCCCCTCCTTCTTCACTGACCTTGGCGTCTGCAGAGCTGTTCCTCTCACATATTCTGTCCTCTAGCTGGCTGCAATTGCTCTTGGTGTTTTTTTTTTTTTTCCTCCTCCTTAAATCCGTTATCCCAGAGGCGCTGCCACCATCACTGATGGGCTCAGCCGTGGCCAATGGCGGGTCCGTCTTGGAGCCAGCTGGCATGAGCTCTATTGGACTTGGGGGAAGCTTCCGGCAGCTTCTCACAGAAGCCGCCTCTGTAGCCTGCCTGGCCCCCATTATCAACACCTTGCCACACAAACCCAATACAGATGGTCAAATTCGGGTTTAGTTCAGAAATGTACAGCTAGCCGAATCAGGGCCTCTGAAGACAGAAGTCTAGTGTGTAAATATCAATGCCTGCCCAATTCTTTTTTCCTTTGTTGTATCTTTCAGATTTAAAAGTTCAAAGGAATAAATCACAGCAAATCGGTAGGATGGGTGGGCTGTTTTTAACACTAAGACAATAGTTACAATCATGCCACTTTCAATTCTGTAGAGATACTTGTTTTGATGTATTAAGAAACGGAAGTGCTTGAATGCAGATATCCTTGCTGCAAGGCAAGCAGAAAAGTGATGTTTAGACATAACACTTTGTCCTTGGCCAGGTTAAGTGCCATCTGCTGCAATACCTGCCCTTTGAAAGCAAAAGCTAATGTTTTGTTCCAGAAGACATTTCAACAAGAAGTTAATCACTTCTATTTCAAACGGATACATTTATTATTGTAGACATCATAGCTCCACAGCAAGAGATAAATGAAGCAAGGGGCTGCTAGAGCCTTCCTTTTGTAAGCACTAGACAGCACAAATATTTTCTGAAGGTTACATGAACTGAAACCAAAATCGAAAGTAAATAAATTGGAAGGCTGAAAACTTTATTGAACAAACAGCAATCACAAATAGTATTATGCGGTCCTCCCTTTCAAGGAAAAACAGCTGGCCAAGTTGCCTGACCTGGTCATTAGAACGTGATGCATTATAGCACGTGAGACAGACATTTTATATAAAACAAAATGATGTGCCTGGCTTTGAGACCTTGCATAACAAAAACTACAGACATTAATACTTGACACTTTTCAGAGAACTGTCCCAGAGTATTTCTTTTTTGCAACCCTAAACTTCATTAGTTGGCGTGCCCCAAGTGCTATTAAATGAGTAATCCCTCTCATATTTAATCAAAGCAAGAGCACTTTAATGTAGCAAAGCCAAACATTTTGAACATCATATACACAAAGAGCATGATAATGTGTAGTGAGTCTGATTACTCTATTGACTGACCAATAGGGCAGTTATATTTTTTAAAGAAAATGCTTTCTTTAAACAGAAGATTACATAAATTCCACAGTTTAAGACTCCAGCAACTTGACTGCTTCCAAGAAAAATGCATCCAACTGCAGATGTCCACACTAGACAAAGTACTTACTAACCTTTTTTTTTTTTTCTGTTATGTTCTGGAACATAAGATAGTGCAAGTATAGAGAGCTTGGTGAAGTCCTCAAACCATCACTTGCAAGCTTTTCCTTAAATTTCAACACATAAACACATCAAGTTTTATTATAAAGTGTATTTAGGCACTTAAAATCTCAGCTTCATGTTTCCTGAGATTTCAAAAATGCCCAACTTGGTCAGGTGCTTAATTGCGATACAACTTCAATACAGCTTGGGTACACAGACACACGTATATTCCACCAAAAGATCTTTAAGTATCTGTACTGGGTGCCTGTGTAAAAACAAATATTCTACAAGGAAGCAATGAAATTATTTAGAAACTCTGGAATACATCCCAGTCACTCAGCAGCAGGTAGTATTTCATGCCTGGCCATTTCACAGGCAACAAAATAATGAAATAAATAATTGTGGAGTGTAATTTGTTATACTGTCATTTCAGACACCTTCTTCACCTTCTTAACATCGGAAGCAAATTATTCCCCTACACGCATTCCACAGTGGCAATGGAATGTAATATGATTGCCATGAAGTCAGGAAAATAAAATTATAAAATATACTAGTTTGGCAAATAAAGACATTTTAATCATCTCAAGTAAGAACTTTAGTTTTAAAAATCTAATTTATAAAGCTATTCTAATGAGATAAAATTACAGATGAGTAAACTTGGCTTTCAGAGATTGCCGGATGGTTAGGTTGGTCTAATCACTCTATCATGTCAGTCTGCCTCTAAAATGTATTAATCAAATCACAATGAATTAGCCAGCTTGAAGTCTTAGTGATGATTACAAGCCATTGCATTGGAATATGCTTTTATGAAATAGATGAAAACGGACTTAATATAAATCCCTATGAACAAAGTTTCCCACTACATCAAAGCTGTTAGCATTTTCTGATGAAGAATGTCAGAGATTTTGCTGGTTTACATTGGAAAGCTTAGGAACGGACTGAAACCAAAGTACTTTGGTCTGAGAAGCACATGATGCTGAGAAACAGACTTGGTTTGCAAAATGTCTCTTTTTACAGGTTGGTACACAAGGGCTAGGCATGCACACATAAGAACATGGACTTTACAGCTTACAGCTACTACTACTACTTTCTGCTGTTTGGTAGTAGTTAAATAAGTAAAACATTTAGGATACTCTATAATCAAGACTATAGAGGAGAAGGGATTACAATACCAAAGCAGCTAGAATACTAATACTTACCTCTGCTTGTAAGGAGGTCAGGAGCACACTTGGGATTATAAATTGCATATTTTCATAAAGTAGCATAATAGAAAATTAGTCATGCTTAGTGTGTCACTGTTTCTGTACAAAAATGTCCTCTCCAATGGTTGTGCACATCTAGAAAAATGCAAAGCCTACAGAAGGTGAAGAAGGCACTGTTTCCACTGTTTCCAAAGAGTTGCAGTGCACTATATCTTCATTAAGAGGTTGAATTATTATCATGCTTATTAATTAATAGTTAATATTATTAATAATTGTTATGCTTCTATCAACAGCAACACTTTCTGTTTGGATGTACATTTACTACATTTATAAATCTGCCAGTCCTTCAGCAAAGAAAACATTTACCTCAAATCCTTTGTATGCTCCTGCACAGAATACGTACGGTGCTTATACAAAAACCTTAACAATGGAATAGTTTCCTTATTTGCAAGCATGTCTCGATAGAGCTGAGAGAAGTCGTCATTGTGAAAACTTTGTAAACATGCAGACACAATGCAGGCTCTGCATTTTTATCTCACTTCACTAAAGAAGACAACAAATCTCCCTTTGATCTTATGCTTAAAGGCGTTAGCTTTATCCACTCAGTTACAGCACCCAGATCAAACCTTCTGCCCTGCTATGAAAGGAGCCACAAGCTTTGTAAATCTGCTTCAAAGCACAGCACCCATTACCCTTGTTCAGAGTACAGAACCCAGATGATATATGAATAGGGATAGGGATATTATTTTGAGTTTAAACAATACCATATTTTTCTTTCCATCTCCAAAATAATCCTTTCTGAAAGAGCTTTGTAAAATTTTACAAATTTTGGCATTGTTCTTTTCTGTTGGTGACACTAAATAGACATTTAAATGGTTTCAAACATAATTTGATTGAAAATCTTGTATATATTTTTATATTTCAAAATATCTTTATTATACATTTTTGATATACTTTTATAGCACTGAAAGCACTGTACTGCATACAAACGGGAAACTCAAAGGTCCTGACAGACGGCTTCATTACACCTTTAATAGGGACCTAAGGAATACTGCCACTGTAAGAAAGCAAACCTGGAAAAGATATTAATTTGGAAACATTTGGCAGTGGATTTCAAGTAAAAGGGAAAAAGTTACACATATTTGCAATTTTTTTTAAAGAAAAATGTTGTATATTTACATATGCAAAATAAAAATAGCATATCTTAAGAGTTTTAGGCAGTGTAGTCATTATGCACAAGACTGATGAGCTTTGTGTGAAGGCAATCCAAAGGTGAGCATAGGAAAGGCTTTCTCCTGTCCCACTCTGGGGTTTATAACTGTTGTCTCTGATGAACGGGAACCTTAAAAATGTTGTTGAATGAGCTTTTATCTGTTACTTTAGAAATTCATTTAGTATCTTAATTGTTTTCCTATTGTTAGTTCTCATCCACAGACTTCTACAATTAAAGCATGTTAGGTTAAAAAAAAAAAGAATATACCTTAGGGCATTGCTTTTGCTCTAACTCTGCTGCTCTCTTTTGATTTCTTCTAATAAATCTTTGCCTTAAATTTCAGTAGTTGAGCTACCTGCAAAAGCTGATTAAGTGATATAGGGGAAATAAGTTACACAGTTGACTTTTTATCTCTTTTTCTCATTGTCTATAAGCACCTTATGATGTTTTTGCATTTATTTTGTTTGTTTGTTTTTTTTTTTTTAATTATCCCAACACCACCACGAACAAAAGATATACTGCTAAAAATGTCTTAGAGTAGACTGCAAGTATGCAATTCAGTATGCAGATATTCAGTATTCAGGATGTGCTTACTTCATTGGATACCTGGGTTACCTAGCACATTTCTGTTTTCTAATGTAATGAACAAAAATATATTTCTGCTGTAAATGCACAGGCTTTATAATAAAAATTTGCTTTTGTGAGAATCAACAGATATGCACTTCAAATTGGCTTTATGCTACAGTATAATCTGCCAGCATATTCATTTTGGGGAAGAGCTACTGAAAATAAACAAAAGCAAAGTGCAAACACAGACTAATCAAATTAATCCGGTAATATAACTCGTTATGTCTTGTAGCTTTATTTATTCTACCTCAGTAATAGGCTCAGTGCATAGGACAGGTATTTGCCACGTGTTGCCTTCATTTCATCTAAGCACTGCTGAAACTGAAAAGGATTAAAGCATTCGTGCAAAGGGTCAGTATATTATTGACCACTAAGTGGAGCCGTTCAGATTGCAAATATATCCCCAAATATCTCCACAACCTCTTCAGAAAATTTTAAATAAAGCTCTAAAATATTCATATTATGTACAGAGTTTTTTAAAAATATTCTCTTTAGGTTTTCCTTTCTACATATATCCTTTAGCAGCTCCCTCACATGAAACTTTTTCTTCCTGTCTGTAAAATCAATATGCTTTGCCTCTGAAGTGGCAATAAAGACAGTATGTATGTAGTAATTAAAGCAGGTTGGAAGAAGAATATACTCTATATGGGAAAAGAAGGAATCAATATACTCCCACCAGTTAAATTAAAGGGTGATACATTGAAAAGTGTCATCACAATCTACAAGTTCAGTGGTTTTTTTCCATAATACTGTTGCACACTTAACCTCCACATAAAACTTGTAGTTTGAACCTTCGCCTGCATAGCCCTGCTTGAATTTGATCACAAAGTCTCTCTGGGCAAGTTCCTGAATTCTGACAGCTGGTGGTAGGCAGTGAAAGAATTAAAAAAACCCCAAAAAAACCACCAACCAGGTTGCTTTGCTCTGGACCAGTGCTTTTATGCTTATGAGACTAGAGCATCACCACTCTTCCAATTGTTAGCAGTAGTTGTTGTTACACAGCATAATTTGTACTCCTTTGTGAGGAAGCTTTCCCATAGCCACTATCTGTATTGGAACTTGGATTTCTCTAATACGTATGCTGATGTTATGTCAGCTCCATGTATGGGGAGAGAATTTGAAAAACTAAATAAACATTCTTCTATATTTGCATTTTATTTTTTTTTAAACTAGCTTTCAAAGACCTTAAAGCAGCGTATATTCTGAACTGTGCATTTTTTTATTGCCATGCAATTCTGCAGTTGTAAAGGAATGTGTATGATCAGTCCTAGAATAAAGGAGATTGAACATTGTGCAAATTAATCCTTTTTTTCTGTAACTTCAACTAGGTATCAGAAGAACATTAACAAGAGAAGGAAGCAAAAGAGAGACGCCCCTGCTCCTTATGCAACTCTTAAGCAAGTTATTGCTTCCTTATAGGACTTTCAGTGAGGAAAGCAGAAACACCACCTGTATTCCCTACCTCTGGTTGCCTGCATAAAAGGAAGAGAAACCTCTTGGGATTATATTAAGGTGGGCGAGAGCCACAGGAATCTCATTGTCGAGGCTCTACTGACAGTGGAGCAAGTCCTAGCTCCTAAATGAGGTACCAGTTACATGCCCATAGACAGACAATATGAAACCCTGACAACAAGGGCCCTAAAACTCTCTTCAGGTGTTACTACACTGACACCTTATTTAGGAAGGTAAGCAAAGCAGAAGACATTTTCCATGAGAGTATATTTTGAAACAGAGGAACAGGATGTGAAGAGTTGGGATGCCCTTCTTTGCCCTTACAATCACACTAATTGAAAAAAGAATGCCATTTAATGCTGATTGTTTTAAAATTATACTTTGTATGCCTTATAAAACAAGTATTTCAATATAAACTATTCAGTACAGCATATCAAATACAAAACTAATGGATTTTCTCATGTACCTTACTCAAGTAAATGCTATATGCAAATAAGTACACACCCAATCACAGTTCTTCCAAACTGCTATTTTCAACTGTTTACTCACTGTCTAGTCCATGTTTTTAATTCTGCTTAATGTTTATACAATTTAGACATTTACTTTCACTTAAAAACCCCAAATTTTCACAGACTGTTTAGGAAACAGCCCTAAGATTTGTTTGGTATTCTTAAGAAAACATAGGTAGAATATGTTATAGAATGTAGGTAGAATACCCTGAGTTCTGATATTCATTATGCAGTATGGTTTATTTAACATGTCAAACAGTAATGTGGATGTCCAATAAATCATTCAGAAAATTTGGCGAGGGAAGTACCATCTTTTAACAATTTTTTTTTCCTTGAGAAATATCCCAAGAATACCAATTGGTCCAAAACTAATTCCTGAAAATACGTTTATATAGCATGCTTGCCAAGTATACTTCTTTATAGCTACTGATGTTCCCATAGGAAACGCCTTGTTGCATTTTATCAGAAATACCTATTTACTTTGTTGTGACAAATAAAAGCAATCCTTTCTCTCTCTCTCCTCAGCCCTTTCCCCTCCATGTTCATTCAAATGAATGTAGAAGGAAGAGCAAGCACCTAAAAGAGGTGAGTCTGTGTTTAGCACCAGAGTTACAGATGTAAGACATGTTTTGATCTTTGATTTTCCTAAGATAAAAAACCTGAATCTCACAGAGCTCTGTGGTGTATTTTATTTTGAGGTTGACTGACACAGCAAATGTCTTTCATCTCAAAGAAGAGGGTGAACAAAGACACTGCAGTCACCCTGTGGCAACTGGAGCAGACGTTTTATTACTGTGAGTTAGTTTTAATCTGATTTGTGTATTATTAGTTTTAAAGAGCTAAGTATATAGATCGGACGCTGAGTTTTCCAAGATTTATTATCTGTTTTTGTCTAAACTACCTGCCCCATATGCTAGAGAGAGGATGTTAATTGTAGCATTGACCTCTTTGCTAGATAGATTCTCTTAGTCTCCCTTGTGCTGTTGGCATTCTGCCAGGCAGAGTAGATCACTGTCTTTCATCACAGTATTCTGTGCCCTCTTTTGTAATCACAATATCCACTCTATTACTCCATCATTTAATGAAGCCAACTTTATTCCAACCACGTGTGACATTTGAGTCTTCTGCAAACCAACCTTTGGAGTATAAAAACTGAAAGGAGTTAAAAAACCTTCTATTCATCAACTGAAAAAAAGAAGGGGGGAGGGAATCAGAGACATGTCTCAGCTTCTCATTTTGCAGTCCCGTGATAAGATCTTGCATGATATTAGTGCTGGCCCTCTTCCATCAGAAACCATTCTATCTTGAAATATATCTGGCGATTCAGCGGGCTAGATTCTTCTCCTGTCTTACTTTTAGACGAGACTAGACTACTCTGTACCGTACCAAAAAGACTTTTACATTACTGTAAAATTGAGATATGAGTGGGTGGGGAAGGATGTGTTAAAAACAATTCAATGCTTCCATACTTTCTAGCTTTTAGCTGTACACATATATGTATGAATAATATATATGAATATGCATACACTTACATATACACGCAGACTTTGTTTTTTCTTGTTACAATCTAGAGTGAAATAAATTTGAAAACAGTTTTGCAGAATGGTTATGGATTTGCAATGTTTTAAAATAAAAAGGGAATCTTGTTTTCAAACTGTCAACATGCTATAATCACTAAAATGAATAAACCCCAAACAGCTCACATCAATGTAAATATTTTCTTACACCAGCTTGCAGTATTCTACCAGTTGTAAGTCTCTTATTCTAGTTGTAAAGACTTCAGGGTACTTTCACAGCTTGTATAAGAACAAATCGATTTAAAAAATGCTAAAAAAAACAAAAAAGATAAATTTCAGAGTACCCAAAAATAAATACAATTTCAGAAAATAAATATTTAATAGCTGAGTTGGACTGAAATTGAAACTAAACTACAGAAGTGAAACATACCTAACAGAAAACTGTTAACTATACTATTAAAGTTATTAATAAAATTTTATTTATTATTATTATTATTAATATTCCTTCAGATACCTAGTAGCAAAGTCTTGGTAGGTAATATAAGGTAAAATAATTTGTATAAACTGTTATAATGATCATTATTATGGGATGAGGAAGTAACATATGGAGTATTCTTCATCAGTAAGGAAATTTTTCCTGATCATTGATGTCTGTCTCTGCCTCTGTCCCTCAAGTAAATAAGCCTAGTGAACATTATTTGAACACGGTGTTCTGAATTGGGCCACCCCTCTGTCCAGGCTAAGCTGAGGGGTGGTCTTTAAATGAGGGTATATAATGTAAACATGCAGACACAATGCAGGCTCTGCATTTTTATCTCACTTCACTAAAGACGACAACAAATCTCCCTTTGATCTTATGCTTAAAGGCCATAACCAATTATGACCAATTACCTGCTTTCTGATCTCTTTGAGTGATGATATTTTTGACCCATACACTTTATAGCTCCTTCTCTCTTGTCTTTATGGATTATAAAATAAATATACAGGCCACAAGCCACCTGGGGCTAGAGAAAGGGGCAATGATTTCATTTACCTAATTTAGGTGTTAAAGTTGGATGCGCATTTTAAGTGTCTCCTCTTCATGAAACAGGTAGCTAAATCCTCTGTAGAGTCAATAGAAAAACGTATATTATTTTGAAGACTTTCAAAGAGACCTCCAGTCTCTTCAGGTTTCATCAACAGAAAATCTTCAAAAGCTCATTTAGTGACAACACTAGGCAGCTAAAATGGAGGCCAAATTTAGCGTCTTGAGCTAGGCTGAAATGACCCCAACCTGATCTCACCTCTTGAAAATGAGAACATAGTATGATCAAAAAAAATGCATTTACCATCTGATTACATTCATTATACAATAACAAAAGTTCAATTTCAGAGTTAATGTAGCTGTATACAGCAATAAACCATTATAAAATTTTCAATTCCATTTCAGCAAAATGCAAAAAATAAAGTCCTGCATTATCCAACTACACCACGTGCAATCCCATACAGTAACAACAAGCTTTCTCAGCTTCTGACTCTAATATAATGCTTATTGCAATTTTTCAAACTAAACGTGTCTTAGATGCCAAAAGATAGCTTAAGTGTGGCACTCCCGTATTTGTAGCATTACTACTGGAAAAAAATCACGTAATGCTTTCAGGTTAGAGAAGGCTAAGAGGTCTATTTATCATTAGATAGGAACTCTATACATACTGCACAAACCTAAATATACGCTAATAGTATGAGACTACATAACATTTCCTCTGCAATTTCTGCTCAAAAATACACTAAAGCAGATATGGAGTTCTGGCAAATATCTTACAGAAACAAATATTTTATATATTTCAGGAGAAAATACATTAATGGATGCCACTAAACTCAGGAGAACTAGGACCCATTTGAAATACTACATACTATAAAGTTTATTACTAAGGCTTATAAATCTGTATTTTAAAAAATAATATAAAATGAATACTTAGCAAATTTTAAATCTCATTCATATTATTTGCTTTTAGCTAATTTGTGGTGCTAAGTCAGTAATAAAAAAACCCCCAACAAACATATACAGGAACCACCAAACTCATTGATACCCTATACGTCCATGCTTTACCACCTTCTTCACATCAGTGAGTAATATAAGCTACAGTCTAAGATTAATTTTAAAAAGTGTTTAAATAATGCTAAAACAAGAATGAGGAATGCTAACCTCATGTCATTTTCAAATAAGCCATCAGCTTCTCTTTTACCCCTTTTTAATTATTTGGAAAAATTTTAAGTATACTTGAAAAATCAGTCTTGGCACAAGAAGAATTCACTCTTTTTGAAACAATATTTGGCCAGTGGAAGGTCCTCCTATTACCAAAGCCAGATGATGTTCTAGAAAAGCAATCTATGTGGGTTTTTTAAAAACCAAGACTAGCATTTGATCAGTTTGTGTACATGAAATATTTATGGATGAAAATAATTATAATACTCCAATTCTATTAATGTGGGAACTTGAAATATGTTCTTTGTCAATTTTATTCAAAAGATCATCCAACCCATTCATACCCTTCCAGCAGACAAATTAAAAGCAGTGTTCTATTGGACACACTCGCTTCTTCCCAAATGTTTCCCACTTTAAAGGGGACAGTTATGCTGATGGTCTTTGTAAGGTGCCCTGAGATCTAGCAGTTAATATGATGGTTACTGCTATTTATTTGCAGACCATACCAACATTGCACTAATGAGTTACCTGCACATATAAAAGAATAAATAAAACTATTAAGGATAATGCAAAGAACTTTGCTTCAGAAATGCAGTATGGCCACTGTCAGCATAGATTTACCCTTTGAAATCTGCTGCTGCAGAGAGTAGGAAAAGAAAGGGGAGAAAGGCATTATACCTCCCACCATGAAATACTGCAGCTTGTCAGGCTCAGTAAGGTATTTCCTTGGTCCTATCAGGGTGGGAAACAGCTTCTTTCTAAATGGAAAGAATCATCAATAGTTGGAGATGAATGCGCTTTCTACCTAATAATGAAACAGGATAACATTATTTTAAAACAAGTTGAATCAACCCTTACCTAATTGAATCTGAGGAATAAAAAGAACAACCAAAAGCTTAGCCAGAATAAATATTACAAGTTTAATTTTCTGCTTCCAACTTTAAAGGGTTTATATGATTTTATTTATTTATATGCTAGATATTGATCTACGCTATGATTTGTCAGTATAAACTTTTTGTTAAACATCACTTTAAATTACAGAAACTCCTATAAACCTTATATATCCAAATGTCTGTATATATGATCAGACATTTTAAAATGCAAAGTCTTAGGGAAATAATATCTTTGAGAATTATCCACAAACTGAACACATTATTGCCACTTAACTAGTAAGAACAACATTAAGGAAAAAAAACCCACCACACCAGATCCTTTGACCTCCTACCTCACTGAAATATACCAAATACCTCATTTGTTTCATAGCCTGAGACCTGAAATCTGACTGAAATTCTTTTACTAAAGTTTTCAATTAAATTTTTGATTTTTGATTATTAATCTTTTACAAAGCATGAAACAATTTCCCAAAGGTACACATTATGACCATAAATACATCAATGACAAGTGATCAAATCGATTTGGGATAACATTTTCATGTACATTGAGGTCCAAATTGTATTAGCCTTACATTCTTGCATTATCAATGTCCTTTCTAAAATGGATGTATAACCAAAATTGAAAAGAAGTGTGGGCTTTTAAGCAAACTATCTTCGAAGATAGTTGAAATGAGCTTGTGGTCTGCAGGTTTATTCCCATCTCAAGACAGCATGTGTAGAATTCTACTTTATTTCTCTCATGAGGCCTCATCATTCATCTTTGAATCTTATCTGGAATTTAAACCACTTTCTCTGATCTCTGGGATCTGCCTTCAGCTCAGATGATATGTGCAGGGATTCTGCCTGTTAGATATTTCTATTAAGAGATTTGCAATGAACATATTTTTTACTCTTCAGAGGGTTCAGTAATACATATGGTCTGCAAATGGAGTTCAGGTCATAAACTAAATGAAATACACATTTAACTAGCCTCCTGAAACATCTATTATTTGCCAGAAAACCAAGGAAATACTTTTCAGTACCCTAACATATTTAATAAAAAAAAAAAGAAACCAGAAAAAACTATTAATTTTAATACAAAACAAGCCCTCCTATCCTTTGCAATTACCTTTCAAATATTAATATACTGGTTTTTTTCAGTTTGCTTTCTAAAAACCTGGCTGAAACACTAACACTCAAATGTTAAAGTCAGGCACCTTGACTACCTGCTGCTCCAAGGACTGAGATTTCAGGCAGCTGAGAAGTCTGGCCATACTCCTGAAGGGTATTCAGTAACAGTGTTTTTTTCTCTCCAAGAGTAAGGAGGTTGCTCGAAGAAAAAGGAGGTTGTCACTATTCAAACTAGGATGATATATCCTTCCCTTGCTGTCGATGTCTGAACAAACATAATGCTTGTTTCAGTCAGTTATTTAGACATGTTACGAAGGTGCAGAGAATGTGATTAATGCAAACTACACTCCAGAGACAAAGCAAACAGGCTAGTTGTGGCTTGTTTGCTTTTGAGGAGAACACTCGGGCTCAGCTCTGAAAACCAAATTCTGAAGAGACCTCCTCTCTTCTCCTCCACCTCTCACACATTTCCATCCACACGCATCACTCACACTGTTAGACCGAAGCACTGGACCCCCCTTATCTATTAAAATCCCACTGGAAGTCCCATGTGCTATTTTTCATTCATGAAATAAATATCCAGTCTTGATACCTCAGTTCTCACCTACCACCTGGAAAATACCAGGATTGCTGGGATGGGTAGTCTACACACAGAAGAAAGCCCACCAGAATACTCCCCTGGGCTAATGACCTCTCTGTTGCTGAAAATGGTACTGCTGGCTCTTTGAAGGCTTTCCATCACCTGGCAAATCCCTCTTCAAAGGCTCGTTATCTCTGAAGGAAGTGTTGACACTGCTTGAAAACTTGCAAGGGTTGCTTTGAATCTACTCAATAAAGGAAGGTAGAACTGACACAGCCATTGAACATCCTTTCACAATTTCCACATTTTGGGAAAGGTGATTTACTTGAAAGATATTTGCTGTGTTGAAAGTGCACTGTGCAAACCAGAGATAAAAGAATTCCTGCTCTTACGCAACTCTCACATTACATTGAGAGGATATCTCCAGAGAATCACTTAGTGTTATTCATATGGGAGCCCACTACTGTAATCATTTTGAATATTGCTGTAGTCTGAGATGGAGGTAGCTATAACTGCAGAAAGACACATAAGAAATAGATGCTCCTTCCCCATACAGATTAGTGTTGTATTTACTTCAGTTCCAGCATGTAATTAGGACATAATGCAGAGAAAAGCAAATGCTATTTTGTTTTTATTGCAGATAAAAGGTGGCAATGAGTCATATTTGGCTAGCGTAATAATTTCTGTAAAGTGAAGAATGGTTGTATATCCATGCTTCTGTATTTATACTCAAAGATAAGTCAGGAAATTACACAACCCAAATATTATGCATAGTCTCTTTACTAAAATGGTAACTGCTGGGCCTTTAATTACACAGCTGGCATTTTGCAGACAGGCTGATTATATGTTATATACCATACAGAGGTAATTAGGTATCAGCTATATTTGTGACTTTGCCAGAGAATGTTGTTATTTAGTCAGTGTATAGCTTGCTTCCAGTACTAATCACAATCATGTTCTTAGTGCTTTCAAGGGAGGAAACAAGTCAGCATTGAGGGCCTGCATCCCAGAATAGTTCTGGGTTGATGTTAGGACATGAAACAAATAGACAGTGGGAAGAAATTTTCAATATCAGTGGTGCACAAACTCTAAAAATTTTATGGATATCATTAAAGTAATTATCCAAAAGTTCAAACCTTTATTCACAGTTGAGCTCGTTGAAATTTTGCCTGTGAAGCACTGCTTTGTTGATTGGAAAATGGCTGCTGGATTACAGACATCTTCCTAAGATAAAAGTACTATTGCTAGAAATGGGACAACTGGTTCTACAGAAAAAAAAAAAAAAAAGAAAAAAAAGAAAGAACAATGAGGATTACACCTTTTTATGCTTGCCAAAATGTAGTAAAGATGGTTCAGGTGTTTTCAAAATGGTATATCACTTTTTTAAAGAAAAAAGAGGAAAACAAAATCTGAATATTGAGGACAAAAAGTCCAATATGATCCCGTGAGGTATATTATAATAGACTCAAACCAATTCATGTGGAACAAGAGCAGATATTCCCGCTTAACATACATAGAACCTTTGGCAGGGTCAGAAGGTAATTTGGGATGAAAACTTTGTCCCTCACAGCAGAATGCTGAAAATAAAATATCCCTCAAAATGAAACTACCCATCCAATACTTCTTTTTGATTTCTTGAATGCCAAAAATAAATAAAGGCTTATTTATCTGCAGTTTTGTTCCGTCTCATTTTGCTGCGATTCTGCTGATGGCAACTTCACAATGAAGAGAAGGCATGGCAGATACTAAGTGGTTCAGTTTTCCTCAGGTATCTCAGCACTACAGCTTACTTTCCCCAAACTGATATCATGTGATTCTTCAGTAAAAAAAAATATTCTTTGGAAACAAAGCACAGACATTTATATGGCAGCATCAACCTCTCTTCACTTTCTATACTCATTTCCTCCTTCTTCCCAGCTATGGTCATCCTTTTCCTCCCTTGTCTCTGCATCTTCCAGTAGTTCTTTCGTTTTTATGTTTTCACAGCAAGAACTGAAGCTCTAGCTGTATTTCTCTCTTGTACAATTCAGAGATCTTCATATTCAACACATCTTGTTGCTTCACTGCTACTTTTCTCCCTTCCAACACTCTCAGTCAGACTCAGGAGCCAGCTCTATGGTTTTTTGAAAGTTACTACTCCTCATGGAGAGGATGAGATTGAATTTGCATTGCTTCTTTTGTTAAGTACTCTTCAATTCATGATCCACAACACCATTTCAGTGTTTGCTGCTGTATTCCGTTCAGGGACTGGAAATCACTTGTGCCCTATTCAAAGATAGTGTGCTGAACCCAAAAATTAATTTGTGAAACAGATTAAGCATGCATATCTATGAAGTGATCATGCACCGATAAGCATTCTTCAGATTATATATTAAACAGTAATTATGACCATACAGAGGGAAGTCAAATAAATAGTAAAAGTAACTGTAGCCAATAATTTTCCTGTGTACCATAAAGTGAACATACATCTTATACAACAAAATGCCCCAAAGAATTCTGATTTAGCCTATCTGTTGTTATCAAGACCATAAATCCCATAAATCATTATAAAAGTAGATAACTCCAAAAGATAAGTGAAAATACACAAGGTCCAATTCCAGTCTTAGATACAGAACTTTTGTCATTCCCTATATACGACAGCTATTAAAATTAGGAATTTTGCATGCATGAGACACATTTTCAGCTGTGTGACCTTTTATCTTCCTTCTAAACAATGAAACTGAGATCAGAATTGGGTTTATGCGTGTACAGCATGACGTATAGGTAGATTACACTCAGCAACTGAAGAATATTTGAAATATCAATGAATGATACCCATGCATCATTACACTACTATCTCAGAATTTACTTTATTTGCCTGAGGTTGGCGATTGCTCTACTTGGTTTGTTATTAATAGCCCCTGTAGCACCACCAAGCCTCAGCTACTTTATGCCGTTGCACAGGAAATATGTGGACTCATGTTCTTTCTGAAACCTAACTTCTAGACTGTGAACAAAAATTATGTCAGATGGCTGAGGTTTTTGGTAAATTTTTACAGAAAACTTTATGGAAATTAAGTTCACACAAAAATGTCTCCCTCTCCTTTTTACTCAGATAAGTAGCAGACTTACAGATATTAATGGGTGGCATAAAATAAGACTTTGCTTTAAAAAAAAAAATATTCTCAGGTTTGCCTTTTATGAAGAAAATAATTTTAAATCCCAAGAATATATGCAGAATACGTGTTTTGATATGTAATCCTGTACCTCTTGTCTATCTGTACCTGGAGGTGTATAAAGGAGATCTGTATCTCCTTTTGAGATTTTTTTTGCTCTCTAATATTTACCCTTACTCTTGAAATATGACCAAGCATCTTCTGAATCATAAGCTTTAAGTATTATTTTTTCATTTAACACTTTTTATCCTCTCACATTTTAACTCTACAGGAAAAGATTCTGATGCTCCTCAAAGGGCTTGTGTATCAAGTGTTTCCTGATGATGACTAAACATGTCTGAAGGGTGTGAAAACAGGATGCCCTCAGTCTGAGAACACATTTGCACTATATCTGTCACACCAAAATCACAGCTGAAAGCACAGCTAATTTATTATCAGAGAAAAGGCAATTCTCTGAGGCAACCAACTATCAAAGTGAATCTATGAGAGCACCCGTGTGGGGCTGTGTTCTCCCTCAAGCGCACAGCAAGCGTACACCCACCCATCCCTTGGTGCGCAGGAATCGTTAATTTATATGTAGCATTCTTGTTGCACATTAGGTTAAAAGCAGAACATCACTGGCTATAGAAATTACTAACGTACCTTAAAATTAGAGTACGACATATTGAAAAAAATTACAGAAAAGAAACATTTGCATTTCTTCTGGGTACTAAAAAAGACTTATTTGTATTCTGATTTTCAAATTATGGGCATGAGGTTAAGACACCGTTAATGCATGAAGTCATGCAGGTTTCATACTCTCTTACTCTAGACATAATCTTCATTCCCAATGCATACAAATACATACACAGAGTGTTGATAGTCCAATGTAGTAAAGCTTTCATTTAGTTTTCTGAGCTGATAATTAAAATAACCAGCTGTATTGAAAATTGGAAATTGTAACACTAAAATTAAAACTTTTTGAATTTTAGATAACTTATTCAAAATAGAACTGTGAAAAATACTTTGTGTGCCTTCAGCACAGATACAGACACTCCGCAACCGACTGTGCAGCATGCATCTGCCCTGTTAAACTGTTTCAGTTTAAAAGAAATAATTATTGTAAGATGCCCTCAAGCTATAAGTGCCTGAACTTTTTTGTGGTTAGCAGAGGTATCATGAAATTGTAAACTGATAGACAGCATTTTTGAAGGCATGAAATTCAAGGGAGATGTTTTTCATAGAAGTCGTATCAATAGCAGTCAGATACACACACATTTTTTCATACCAAAGCTTAAAAACAGTACTTCCACAACCTGGAACTCAGGCAGTTCTAGCAGAACCTGATATATTTAGTAAGCAAATTTCAGGAAATTTTGAATTATTGATCTTTTCTTTAAAATTTTCAAGCAAATGTTACTTCATATAGAGCCAACAAAACTTAGGAATTAAAGCAGGAATAAAGTACTATAGTCTACATCATTTTAAAGTACAAAGGGCTTTTTGGTGGATGACTGTGAGATACCTTAGTCCATGTATGTATCAAGAGCTGATTCAGTGGCTTGAAGGATTGTAGCAGGCTTTCAAATGCTGAAAAGATGGCTGGTCACCCAAGCGTCAAGGTTATGAGGAAAGAGGTACCTACTTCAACCTGTGGAACCTTAAATTTTTTTCAACTTTTCTGACAAAAAAGTTCAAGAGCATGTAAGAAATCAGAGGAATACTTGATTTCCTGAGCCTTTATGAAAAGCTGTGTGGTGAACAATTAAACAGGCTTTATTCTGTTCCTGAAAACTGCCAAGGCAAGCAATTAAAGGCTTTGCAGAAAACTCTCTGTTGTAAGACTCTATCAGCCTAAGTGTGTTTCCGTAAGCCCAAGCCATAGCTATGTGTGACACAAAACTGAAAGGTGGGTGAGAAAGGCGTGGTTGTGTTTTAATTAGCTGGTGATTAATGTAGGTGCAGATTTATTTCTGGGCTGACTTTTGGTGCCTAAACTCCTGAACAAAACAAACTGCTTAACATGTATCAAAATGGCAATTGAAACTTTAAATTAGAATGGCTCTTATATGTAAGCATGTGGATAGTCCAATGAAAACCACTGTAACTGCTTAATTACTTAAAGATAAGTCCATAGGTAGATGGTATGCCAGCTCAGGGCTGTGTATCTCCGAAATCAGAACACAATTAGTCCACTTGAACTAGAAAGTGACAGAAAAGGAAGGGAAGAACAGTACTGCAAGGAATCCGAGTGTGACATTCAGAAAGGTCTCTTATAGTGGTTATCTGAAGGAAACCGGACATTTCCAGTTGCCTCTGCATACAAAGTAGTATGGGCTTCTATTGCATACACACTAGAGTTAAATATTCAGAACACAGCAAATGAAGACTGAATTTGAAATCAGGGTGTCTGTGCTGGCCATGAAGCATTACAGCAAACCCTTACTCGGGAGGGCATCCAAATCCACTGATGTCAGCAGAGATGCCTCAGTGAGAGAGAGCTTAAGGCCACTTATGCAAAGAATAAAAAATGCCATGCAGGCTGTGTACCCAATTACAACAACAACACTAAATTGCTCTGAACAAATTTGAGTCCACAGGTTAATTGGAGTAAACAAATTGAAAGGGAAAAGGCTGAATTTGTAATAAAACAATCATTGTAAGATTGCAAAATAACTTAGCAAGACCACGAACTCTGACTAACTGCTTGAAAAAATGCAGGAAAATTCTTCAGTGTCTTGAATACCGTTAATTGTCCATTTGGAAGAATACTGGCTCAGGGCTTGGAAGATCTGTGCACCATCAGCCTGCAGCTTTTCATCTATTTTTGAGCAGGTGTGAGTAAATTAGGAATAGGAACTTACCTGGCTGCTGTGAGGATACTTTATAACTTGGAAGGTATGCTATAATATCATAGTAGAACTTTGTGCAACAGGTATGTCATAGTGGTATTTCTTTTTGGAAATTTGCTTGCTGATGTAGGATTTTTATGACTTATGTAAATACTTTAAAAAAGTAAAACTAATGAAAATATTACAACTATCAATAATAATACTAAAGCATGTTAGTAATTTTCCTGAAATTATGATTCAATAATGGTGCAATTTTTAACATTAAAGTTGCGCTTAGAAACGTTCAGTTTCATTGGAAAACAATTTCTGCTAATGGAAAAGTCAAGTGAGGATCCTGCATGTGCCTGCCTGGGAAGCTTCTGTAGGGTTCATTTCCTGCTTACAAAGAATATGCGACTCTAAAGTAAAAAATGCTTTTAAGACATGAAATTACTCATAAGGATTTCCATTTTCTAGTTGGCACTAATAATACTACGAAACTATAAATGGATTCACAATTATTTCTAACATAATCAGGACTGAGATGCTGGTTAACGTTAAGTTCTGAAGTAATCCTGGCTCTGTCATGCTCTGGTAAAGCTCACGGATCCAAGCGCATTTTGAAGACTTAATTTCTAATTGGTGGCATTGAATTAAAAAACTGCACAATTATCCTGGCTTCATTGAAAAGCTGCTGACATTCCCTTTGCTCCTATAGAGCCTATATTTGTTTGGTAAGAAATAAAAGGTTTAGATTCTCAGCCAGTGCAGTAGCAGTTGCACTGAGAAGAACAGGGCAGATTTACACCAGCGGAGGCACTGGCTTATAAGCTTTGCAGATGCTTAGTGCACCCTTGAAGAATTTTTTACTTTCTGCAGCAAACAAACCCACTACTATCATAATAGTTCAACATGTCCAATAGATACCAGTTCCCCTGAAAGTCTGGTGAATACAAAAAGTGTTTTTAAATCTGTCTTAAGACAGTCAATATCTTAAAAAAGTAGAGCTCTCTGTGAAAAGTGAAATTGATCTTTCTTCAAAATCATGGAAATCATAAATATTTGGTTTACCCACCACAGTCATTCCCAATACATTCCAAGAGTTTTGCAGATAAGAAAATTGGTTTTGGTGATCTAGGGAGGTGGTATAGTGAGAACTGACAAATCCATACTAAAACTAAATGTCTCCTACAGTCTCAGCTGTGGAGTTGTTAACATGGTTACTTCCACATGACAAATTACTGACCTAAGTTTCATTAAACCATTAGCAACCATAATAATGTATTTTTTAAATATTAGGCATTAATTAGAGTCACACATAACAAGGCTGGTAGGAATTTTAAGAGGACATATAAAGTCCATCTCTCTCTGCCAAGGTTTCACCAAGTACATCCGCTACAATCTGAATAATAAATACAAGAAAATAAAATTTAATGGACAAAATATAAAAAGGGAGGATTAGTAGATCAAGTTCTAGTTCCGTTTTAATGCACATTTCAGTAGCAAAGAATTTGATTTCTGTAAGCTTCAGCTTCCTAGTCTATTAACAAGTTGGATTTATGGACAACAATACAATAGGAAGATTTCCATTCAATTTGCTAAGTGTGGTAGACTGAGTTCACTGGAATCTGACCATAAGGTGATCTGCCATTTTATTTCATTTGCCGGAATTTCACATTATTAATATTACGCCCTTCTCAAAACCAGCACCTGTTCTTGAGCTGTGCAGATGATTCCTTCTGGCCGTTAATTCTGCTTTGGATATTGGCCAGAAGAGTTTTCCCTGCAAGACCGTGCTATTTCCTATTGTCTACCAACCTGTATTCCACAGGCAGAGACTCCATTCACCTCGGAGACATGTCTCACACACAGTCACCAACCTGGCAGTATAACCAGCCGCGTGCCCCGGGGCCTACTGGACTGCAATAATCAGTGGTGAGATTCATGAAACTCTTATGGGTCACGTCTAGCATTCCCGTAGCACAATGAAAAAAATCCTGGAATGAGGATTTTTCTTCTCTTCTTACTGGGTGCAAGAAAATAAGTGCATTAGAAAATAAGGTGTTCAGCTTTCAAATGAGAACCTTTCTCTATAGTGTATATTCACTGTTGCACTGTGACAACTCCGCAGCGAAGCATAGGAGTTTGCAAACTGATTTGCACGCAAGCTGTGAGCTGCTTCTGTAGCCTTGAAACTTGTAATGTGTAATACTTATTTTCACAATAGGTTTCAAAAATATAGATGGCTTAATTACAGCTTTAAATAATGAAATTGCTTAATCATACTGACAGATAAAGCACCTGAAAGCCCTGATTACGTACTGTAGCTGCAGCAAGTCTTTGTGCTGTCATGCTGTAACTTCAACGTGTCTTAGTAAATTAGATCCACAGTTCGTTCATGATGAAATAATTCTATCATAATCCACCTTTCTTGTTGCTAAATTGCATCAAGCAAGCATGTCAGTTCAGTAACACTTGATGACTACAGTTAGGCAGCACTCTGTTTATTTTTTAACTATTTAACTAGAAAGCTGCTCAGTTATGCATTTTTACATAATTGTTCATCATGTGCTTAAATGTGCATTTCTAGGCTTTGCTATTGCCAAGAGACTATCCAGATGTGGAAAGTACATCAACGGAAAAACACCACCATATTTTCTTCCTGAACTGTGGACATCCAGAAACCATGGCTCCAAGGCTGGCATAAACAGCTCATGCACATAGATAAATGAATTTATATTTATTGATACACACGCTATTTATCTCCTAACCTGCATTTGGAAGGATAAAGATGTCAGCCCTACCTTTGTGAAATGCTTTAAACGCCACCTGAATGCTCCAAAGCCAACTTGCTTTTCTTGAAATATAAACAACATGGAAGCCCTAGGAAATTGCCCAAGTCACAGATCTTGCTCTTCAGCAACATTTTCAAAATGGTTTGCACATGTTTTTTTACAAACTCTGGTGGCATAACTGATAAATTAGAGACAATGTAAAATATAAATATATATATAAAAAAATATATAGCTGATTATATATATAAAATCTATATAGCTGATAAATAAGAAAACAAATATGATTATTCACCTTCACGTGCATAGCTTGTTTGGGTATTTATGTTCTAGGCTTTATGTTTCTAGAGTCCCCAGAGTACTATACAAACAACGCAAGTTAACAGACACTTCAATCCAGCTTATTTAGGCACATTAAAAACTCCATATTGAGATATTCTCTATGTAACAAATTAAACTGATTTTGGGGCCTTCCCACAGCAAGCTTTTACAGTGTAATACTTATCATTATTTCATGGTGCTATAGTCAGTTTAAAATTGTTTTTCATTCTGTATAGAATTTCTTTCTTGTTTGTTTGGGTTTTTTTTCTCTCCAATTTGATCAAAAAAAAATTGGTGTGTCAGGGTCTAGAGGGCTTGCTGTTTGCAACAGTTCTAACTTCCCTAGGTACCAAGCATAACTACGTATGTGAATAACAGTTTCTTACATAAGTGAGAACTGAAAGACAACACATAATAGGTATCATTTTCAGAAGAGTCGACCTAGCTCATCTTAAGTCTTTGGCAACAGTAGGCCAGCACAAACAGGTTTGAAAATCCTATACCATTATAATAAAATATAAAACTGTCACAGCCAAAAAAAAATGAGAAAACTGCAAAATGCAGAATACAAATATACAAAAACATAGCCAAATAATTTCAAGTAAATGCAAACAGATAAAGTATAAAATATTTTCTGCAGGCAGCTTGGTTGCTCCTTAAGGGTCATAGAAGTTTAACAGAGGCACAGAGCAGTCACTGCATTTCATGCTGGGCTGGACTGCAGAAATTAGAAATACACAAAACCGGGCCAATTTATAGGGAATATTTCAGAGCTGGCCCAAAGGAATTTTTGTATGTCATAAAGCAAGTTCTTGCCAGCCACTGTGATTTGTTTGTCAAGATTTTATTAGTAGTAGTGATATTCTAGTTGCAACAAAATTATATATTAAGAAAGCTTCTTTTGATTGGAGTCTCAAAGAATACTTTCGGCATTTATCAGCACTGCTGATTCATCCTTGCACTAGCAAAAGCTGTTTTGAAGCAAGATGCTGAATAAATATTTAGCAAAATGGCATTTAAAGATGGAAACCGGTAAATAAACTGTGTCAGAAGAGACAGGGCTATAATGTACTTGGAGTGCCACAGATGCTGCGAAGACTTTTTAAGCCCTGGAATTATTTCATCTCTGTTGCAGGACTAGCATGATTCATTTATCTCTTATTGGCTGTGTTGGAAAACACCTAACGTACTTCTTCATGTAGTTTTATTGAAGATGTATGTGTAGAACAGTGCAGGTCCGAATACCAATTTGTAAAATAAGTGATTAAGAGCATAAGAAACTCTTTTGAGCTTCAAATAAAAACGAACAACTAAACTCCGTTAAAAAAAACCCAAAGTTACCTTTCAATAGGGCATCATGTTGGAAAGTATAGGACTGACAAGCCTGGGATCTTTTATCTAGAGGTGAGATTCAGTGCATAGAAATGATGAAAGCTTGCACCATCCTATCTCCTTCGTGCACCCTTAACCTTCTAGTACTGAGAATACTATGTACTTTCCATAAATGTTCACTCATTTTCTTTCCCTCTTTGCCTCTCAAGAAGGAAGCCACTAGGGCTTTCACTATGTGAATGACTGTCTTCGCAAAACTAGATGCACATAACTAACCAATGTCTAAAAATCAAGCAGGTAAGAACAACTTTCACTTATAAATGCTGTAATTTAATGGAAATAGCTAATTTAACTAAGAAAAGATCCAGATACAGAATCCCTTTCATTTTGCCCTCTTATCATGTAACATATGTTTCTTCAAAAGTCAGTTCCTGCTCTATCATGTCCTTGCACAGTAGCTTACTTGAAAAAGCAAATGGGAATGAAGGGCTTGACTGGACAAGGCTGCTTTCTACAGGTAGAAGACCCTATTGTGTGTGGTCAGTGGTTAAATGCAAATAGAGGCCTTGCCTTGATCCTTCGTCATCTGTGTGCACACACAGAGATAGAATGCGTCATATTCAGATTTATCTAAACCTCTTTCTCTAGTTCCTATTATGAAAGTAATTGTTTGCAGCTTTTCCACAATGAAAAGCACTGCAGGCTTATTTTGGATTATTCAAAGCAATTTATCTCATCTTAGAAAAGAAACAGTAACTGTCAGCATGTTTATCTATTTTTTTCTTAGAATGACTCCAGATCATGCAGTGCATTCCCTGTTTTTTTTAAGGAGATCAATTCCTATTTTGCCTGTGGGCTGGAAGACTATTTTCAGGATAACATGGGTATAAAACAGAAAATAATTTCCCATTGTGAATAAAAACAAGTACATGAAAAAAATATTCATCCCTGGCTAAGATCCCTTCTCCCACTCAAAAAAGTGTTCCTATTCTGTTGATTTAGAGGAAGGAAAAATACCTCCTGGCTTGACTATCCTCAATATAAGTATGAGAAACGTACAGTGATGAACAGTGTAAAATACACTGTGCCTTGTCCTATTTGTTGTTATGTTTTCCACTGTCACCAAAGGCTTGAATGCCTTGGTTCATTATTCAAATTGTTATTTTGATTTGGTTCTGTATGGGCTATAGAAAAGAACAGTAAAAACGGACGGAAATTGAGGGAATTGAGGGAGAGAGTTCTCACTATATTCACCAGAAACGGGGAACACACAAGAATTGTCACTTCTTATAGCAGAAATTCGAGGATCAAAAGAGGTTTTTCTTGTGGATGACAATGAAGGGAAGGGGCACTAGTTCGAACCTTTACAACAAAGTTGCTAACAGAGCTCCCTGAAGTGCTTTTGGAAATATCTGCATTGAAAGAAACAGAAGTGAGAAGACTTGATTCTTTTTTTTTTTTTTTAACATATCTAGGATAAAATTCTGCCCTTGCTTAATCAATGAACATTTTCCCACTGATTTCAACAGAACTCTATTGCTAATATACATAATCTCATTATAAACTGATCTGTGTTGCAGTCCTAGTGTACCTGCATCAAGGAATTTGACGAGGCCGGACATAGCACCAGCAGCTGAAGGGAAACGTGGTCAGAGATGTAAGTTAAGAAGTTCACCAACTCCCAAGTCTCCAAGGGTACTTTTGTGCTGTTTGGAGCTCAGAAAGCTCCGGCCCCTACCACACCCATCCCCTATGCAGTTGCTCCCTGTGTGCAAGAGGAGGTTGTACAATCCAATCATTTTCTTAAAACCAGTCACGCATCCATAAGCTGAGTGTATAAGCATATCAGCATGCCAATAGAAGGGAACCCTAACATAAATCCTCACGGCTTTCTAAGAAAAACAAAGAAATAGGTTTTATATTTCATATGTTATTTTTAGATGGCCCAAATTTATATTTGGCTGCCTAAATCATTCACTTAAAAACACATCTATGTTCCTACCCAATTGAGACAATTAAATAATGATTTAAGTGCCTTTTAGTGACTTTGGTGACAAAAGTTTTTGTAATAGGTGCTCAGGTTTAAAGTGTCTTACAGTTAAGTATGAGAAAATAAATTCTAAAAAAAGTGGACAAGCACATCATGATACTCAATTTAAACCTTTGCATGGGAAACTCAGAGAAAAAGACCATGATTCTGAAACAAAGGAAACACCTGCACTTCCAAGGAAATGGGAATAAGTAAAAGAAAGGAACCACCTCTAATCTGGGAGCTGTCGCGGTTGTTTTGGAAAACCATGCAGGTTTTATTACCCAGCATGCATTAGAGACTTCACACTGATTTTCTCTAACATGGTTCTTCTCTTATGGATTCTCTCACAGCTAAGACATTAAATAGGTTAAATTTAACCAACTGGAATTGGTTAATTCCAAAAAGACGAAAGTGGGGAAAAAAACCAAACTATATCAATTTATTTTTTCCCTGTGTTTCTTATAAGTAAAAAGGATACCTTCAGTTTAAAATCTGTTACATCTGATTATTAGCACTTTTTGCGGACATACTCATCCCATGTGTTAGCAGTTCAATACAAAAGGTACATATGCCCAGGGTTATGGCACTCTCAGGTCATGCATCTTCAACACAATAAGCACAAACTTAGCCTAGCAAAGTTTCTTAATTTTAATGTAACAAATAGAGCTAAATACACTGAAAGCCATACTGAAAATAAATCCTTAGGTCTATGAAGCAAGTGAAAGAGACAATCATCCCAGAGCTGACTTCACAGCCATTACTACGCGGAGGTTTCAGAGGCTTGCTACGCATGACAGTTATGATGGCTGCATTGTATCGCAAGGCTTCAGATGCACTGCTCAGGTGTAGCTATACAAAATGTTATGTGACTCCTTGTATTCAGCCAAGAAAGGAGTCTGCAACTAAGGACCGCCACAGAAACGAAATCTAGAGAATTAAATTAAATTTTGAATAACAATAAGTTCACATTCTTGGTCAGTGCCTTGAAAGAATGAGTAGTCCTGTGGACTAAGTAGAGCCCAAAGCAGCTAGTATAATAAATATTATTACTCTGCAGTAAGAATGATAAATGATAAATGATTTCACTAGTTTATACTTCACCCTGTTCCAAGGTCACCAGATTCCTCTCAGCAAAAACAAGCTACGGATTGTTGTCGCAAACATAAAGTGAGCTCAGCAATAATGTACTCTGCCACATTTTACTCTACTATGGCTGTGCTTGGTACCAACCCTTCAACTGCCTTCCAGAGCCATATATGCAATGCTGTCTACAGCATCTCATATCACAGTGCAGTGCAGATGGTGAGAAACAACAGTGAGTACAACAGTTAGATATAGCTTAAGTCCCATGCTTTTCTTAACGACACAAGGAGTCTGAGGATATGCCACTACAGAATGAAGAGTTCAGAAGGTGAGATTTCCAGAGGTATTTCAGTATCTAAATATGCAAGTAATGACCTGGTAGGATTTTCGGAAGTATCTAGAGCACTTACTCTGCTTTTGAAAATCTAGCCCTAACTTCTTTTCATATTGAGATCCAGAGGAGTCTGTAGTGGGATGCTAACTTGCTTTTTGATGTGGTCTTAAAATATCCTGTGCTTTCTAAGGTAGACCATTGTAGGTAGATAGAAGCTGGCATAATTTTACCACTCTGAAGTGAAAATTTCTGACTGCCTTTTTCTTCAAAACCATGCAAGTTTCTTACCAGCCTATTATTTATATATGTTTTATTTTGTTTCTTTTAATTTACTCTACCATAGAGGCCAGATGAGCACTGATGAAGAGGTAAAGAAGCAATCTTTACCAAGTCCCTTGACTTGACAAGACTTACAGCAGTATCACCACAACAATATAAATTCATCATCATGGAAGTCTGGTCACACAACCTATAACAAACTTTATTTATACTTTAATCTTACATTCTTTCTCAGCTAGAAAGGGCAGTTAAAAATATACCATGGAAATCAGTTGTCAGTAGCTGAATGAAAGGAAATGGATGATGGCCTAAAAAATCTTTTCTATCTCTAGTTTCCATCATGAAGGAGT
Source organism: Grus americana (assembly GCF_028858705.1). Lineage (NCBI taxonomy): Eukaryota > Metazoa > Chordata > Aves > Gruiformes > Gruidae > Grus > Grus americana. Next base: position 7,061,877 of record NC_072860.1, on the reverse strand, counting down.
TTTCAATAGTAGTTAGGAAGGTTCTCCCTTCAGTGCCCAACTGCAGTTCAACTTTTCTGTAGTGCTACAATTTGGGAGTATATTTTAGATTATGCAAATGATCACTGGCATATAATGAAATATACAGTTTAGAACCAAACAGTAGAAATGAAGAGTTAATGTGTCAAGTACTACTTTGGACTGCCTTTAGCATCTGCTCTTGCTGAGATGGCTCCAACAAAATAACATCTGTCCATAAACATAACTCAGAGTACAATCCATTGAATCTCAAAATATCTCCAAGGACTTAGTCATCCCTAGTTGAAACGTTTGGGTTCCTCTAGGATTTACATCACAATGACTTCCTGTCACCAGATATTTGGGATTCTACTTAAATGTCAGCTGAAGATGTGAGAAGTTGTCTACTGGTGCGACTCCCCTAGGTTTATTAATTTCAGACAAAATCTGTAGACTTGCCCAAAATATTCTTTATCCCTCGTTAGAGGAAAACATAGCACTTGTGCTTAACTAGTTAGATACACACACTCTTAGCATGTTGTTTTGAAACAATGCACCCTCAAATTCATACAGATTTCCCAAATCAACAGACCATCCAGAAGCAGATTTCTGAGATGAGCAGCACTTTCTGCAAGGAAATAATACTGTCAAAATAAAAATAGGAAGAGTATATGTTGCTCATCAATAACATGGATGGTAATCAAACTCTATTGCAAGGCTAATCACATGCAAAATATTGTTGATATGAAAAAAAATAATTCAGGATACACTGTCTTTTTTTGTGATGCAAGAAAGAAAAAGTAATCGGAAAGCTGTTAGCATTCCTGTACTTTCCAGTTTATGCCATTTTTCCTCTCTATTTTTTTAAAAGTATGGAAATGATGTGGAGAAAGTAGAGTAAGAATAAAGTAATTATAGATGGCAATAGAGTTGAAAAAGTTATTTCAGACAATCAAATACATCCCCCAGCAATGGAAAATTATCTTTGACAGTACATTTTTCCAGTATTTTGTCATGGCTAAGTTACTTGAGTTACACACAAATTTCGTTTATTGAGAGGACCTTTATTGGTCCTTTCTCATTGTGAGGATATAGAAGTTGATTGCATTCAACTTTCAAAGTCAAAATATTTTACATAAACTCTGTATAATCATTAATTTAGATGCTTAGTATACAGTTTAGAAATACAAATCCATCTTCAGCATTCAGAAGAGCATTATCTGAGGTGACGTCAGTAATCCTCAATATGATTTAATGTAAGTTTACCCCTTTCTAGACAGTGTAAGATTTCATATCAAGTACAGCAGAAACCGATTCCAAACTGGTTAATGGAAATGAAAAGCAAGTGCTATGATCATCACATGGTTTCTTACCACATTCATCTGAAAATCACAAAAAAGATGATCTTTTTGTATGCATTTTGAAGGTGAATTAGGAAAGTAACCATTCCTATATCTACATCTTCAATATCATAATTTGGATTCAAAGACATGAAGAAACTTGATTTGAGAAAATACTACTTTGCTGAAGTCTGCCTTCTTTCATCCAAATGATTCTTATCCTGCTTAGAATTAATAAATCTATGAAAAGCAACTCTTATCTCTCTAATAATAGTTTCCTCATGATATACTCTTCATAATAAGGAGAAATTACATACAGCACAGCAGATGAAAGTAAAAGTCTACAGATTAGATTTACAATATATTACAAATGCCTTTCTGTGTGTCAGCATACTCTTTATTGAAAAGGTTTCCATCACTTCCATTGTGCTGATAAAGTAGATTTTTTTAAAATGATAAATGGAAAACTTTTAGGGAACTATATGCAACGTCATGTCTCTATCCATTGCCAAAGGATATAAACCTCTACTTAGTGTAAAATGACTCAATTAAAAAACCTACTGTATTAAATGACTCAACCAAGTTAAGTCATTTATCCCTTTTTATGTGGATTCCAATTAGAGTCATAAGAGTGAAAAGTTGCAACATAATTGCAATAGACTTCCGATTTCCCAAAGCAGTTATGCTAGGATTTGGGTTGTTCTCTACGATTTCTAAAGGGGATGAAGAGAAGAATGGGTTACAGGTAAGAGTAAAAACCACAGGTACCTGATCCAGTTTCCAGTGGAACTCTGCAGGACGAAAGGTGTCAGCCTGATCAAAGTCTTTGCGCAACAGAAATACTAATCGGCAGTTGTGCACGTACAAGGCATAGTGATGTCGGTTCATCTCTGAAAGGAGGGACCGATAAGGTCAGTGATCTGAACTATCATCAACAGTCTTGTTTAGATGAATGTGTTTGAAAGCAATGGACCCCTAAAAGACAAAACCCAATCAACTAAAAAACCCAAAAGAATTTACTTTCCTTAATATCATGAATCGTTATGGTTCTCAGGGAAGCCACATACGGTAAGCATCTTCCTGAATTACACTGTATTAGTTTTGTTTACAGAAGCATTATGTCAAAACTAATAAATAAAATCCAAATCACTATTTAACTAATTTTAGAACTGTTTTTCCCAATTTAAATAATTAAAAAATAAACCTAATTTAATTATTTAATCAACTAATACCTATAAATTCATACAGATGTGTTCACAGAGATTATCCAAGACGACCATCGGTGCTTGAAATTTAGGTAGACACTAGTCCCCTCAATAAGCTATCAATTCAGCAATGCTTAGAGTGGCACCATCCCAGCTTAGTAACTATTTTTCAGACCAAATTAGCTGAGGAGAGATGGTATCAATCTGCTAACTTTGTTATGCCCTTTGCCAAGCATTTTTTCAAGACACAGACTCACCTGTCTTGTCAGAGTTGCAGAGAATAGTCTCTTTCTCAGCCCTTAATCCTGGACTAGGTCCATGTTTCATCCACAGACTGATGGTGAATTGGTCAGTTAAATTCTTCGGGACTATTCCATCTGGGATTTTGGCTCCTTGCTTTCCATCAAATTTAAAAATCATGTCATTGTTATCCATGAGAAGCCCAGCTGTCCAGTTAGTTGTTGCACTGGGAGATGGTAAGAGGTCAATGGCACCTGAGGAAGCTCCTGCAAATGATATGTAATGAATAACATGAGGAGAAACCAATGAAAAAGCTGTGAAGATTAATATAGGCCACAGGTCTCATTCACACTCTTTAGATTATTTTTACTACCCAAATGGTCCTACTAGCTTCACTGTCAAATGACATACACATGTAATACTGACCATGTTAAGCCAGTAAAAGTTCTCTAGATTAAATATATTGTACAAAAAACTACAGAAAATATTTTGAGTTTATCTTTCTTGAAATTTCTCATTATTTTCTAAAATTCATTAATGACATTTCTTCAGTTCTTTCAAGAACTGCTAAGACTAAAACTGCTAAGACTAAAACCAAATTCTCTACATCCAGCTGGGAAGCTTTAAATCTTCCCTGCCTGACAGCATGGAGACATATGGTATGTGGGGATGATGTGTTCCAAAATACGGTACAGTGGGGGTGAATGTAGGACAAGTCTCCTAATGTCCAGTAGGTAGTCATGGATATTCACAATAATGTTGGTATGAATGTCAATACATGCAGAGTATTCACCCTAAAATAGATAACATCACTTTAATGCTGGCTTCTGGCAGATACACTATGGTTGTAACTCCATCTGTTCTTGCCTAAGATATATCTAAGACTTTTAAGTGGTAATTACAATTCAGATGAGCCTCCCCTCCACCCAAAAGTAAAATATTAGCAAAGTGGTCCCCAGCTACACAGTATTTGTTTTTTAGACTTAATTGGAAAAAAACCCAAACAAACCAGAAATGGAAAACACTGTGGTGCCAAGATCTGATAAAATAGCACAATTCTTTACAGCTCTGTATTTTCTTACAGCTCAATGATTGTCAGACACTTCTAAAAACATGTAATGAGCTACCCAGAGCCTATACCTACATAGCTGGTGAAAGATAGCATTTAGCAGAAAGCATGATTGCCAGAGTTAAAAACACAACAAACTTTGTATTCTTGTTGATGCTTTGTCAAGTAAGAATATGGTGAACAAACCACAACTGAATAAAAAAATCCCAAACTAGAAACTAGGAAGATATCCCACCTTCCTTCAGCATCCAAGGAGAGAAAAAAGATCCCAACTCTCCGCAGAAGTGTAGAATTTTAAGCCAGGAAAGTGCAGAATTGTATTGGATTTTAAACAGAGTATTATAGTAATGATATGAGAACATTCATATCATTCAGTAACTGAATTTCTTCGACAATTCTCCAAAATTTATTACTGTAAAATGAGGTTATTTTGAAGTGATAGCAATACCAAATCTAACACCTACATACTTAGAATTTAAGCACAAAGTGTATTCATTTTATAAATTCTAATTCTGGATAATAAACCACACTGCATTGCTTAATACACAGATGTTATCAACAGGAATATATCAAACTCAATTGGTCCAGATGGCACAAGTTGTGATAAACTATTTATTTTTTTTTTAATTCAAGCCACTAAAAAATAAAATTACGTGCACAGGACACAAGTAAGAACATAATTTTCTCAGTTTCCTTTTCTGTTAATTTTTATGATAATTTTTTAAACTTACAGAGGGAAGAGCAATTGCTTGCACGATGGTGTATATCAAAAGAAATATGTTTTTAAATGGGGACATGCTTATATTAAGTAAATTATGGGTTCAAAGAAGAAGCTTCATCCCTCACTCTACCTACTGTGGCCATAAAAATTTGGAAAGATCTATTTTTTCCACTAGAATGAATCTGTAGGAAAACTCCAAAATGGAAGTCTCTCATATTGCTTAGTAAACTCTGATTCAACAAGGTGCTTAAGTAAACTACGTTATTTTCCCAGTTTAAGGTCAGGCTTGTGTAAGAGCATTTGGGTAATCAGTACCAAGCTCAACAGGTTCTACTTTATCTGCCCATCTTTTTATGGAGATTAATGGGTTACTTTGGACCCTCATCCTGTTAGCGTGTGTTAATCCTGCCCTGAGAACAACTATTGGATTATGTGTTTGGGAGATTTAGCTGGAAGAAATCATAGTGTCTCAATCCTAATAAATCCAAGCAGCATCCCAAGCTGCTCGGCCATGTACATACGCAGACCTGGAGCAATACAAACAGGATGTATCTAGAGGTGTTCCCAGAAGAGTCTTATCATACTACTGGATCAGTGCCCTTCCAAAATGTCAGGGCCGATGTCCTCTTCTTCTAAAATGCTTCCAGAATAATGCAGGAGCCGCTGCATTAAGCACAGTTTTGGATTGAGAACCCTGAGGTATCCCTTACATATCAAAGTGCTTGTTTTCACAAGCAACTTACAGAGTTGGCCCCACGTCCTCCCCATACTCTGCATGTCTGCGTTGCAAACTTTGTGCCAGGATAAGCACATACTGATGCTGCCTGCTGAATTGGACCAGACTGTTGGCTTAGCTGGAAGCTAACCATCCAAATAAAACCAAACCCAAAGTATTAATTTTCAATCAGATCAACAACTTCGAGCCTCCTGCAAAGCCACGCAACCCTGGATAAAGGAGGGAAGGCTGGAGCATGGCCTTGAATCTGACACTCAGTGTTTCCATATTTGTTTCCCGTCTGCCATATGTGAGAATTAGCAATCCCATTATTTTCTGTTTTATCTACATTTAGAGGGAAAGAAGACAGCACCATAGTCATCTTTCCACCATATTCTAGACCTCTTAACTGGTTATTTTTTTAGTGAGATTTATTCTGGATATGTTTTTGCAGTCCAAATCATGTCTTTTATACATTCTTTATTTTTTATTATTGTCGTATGACAAGGTGAAAAAACACTTAATAAAACGCTTTGAGGCACAACACTAATAAATCCTTGACTTTAAAATGACTCGAGCATAATTTAATCATTTAAACTGCCTACCTTGACCATCAAAATGAGTACAAATCACTGGGTTATTGAAAGGCAGACTTAAACCATCAGTCATCTAAAAAATTAATTTTAATGCACTGCCCTTATCATTTAATTCTCTAGATTTCCAACAGATAAATGAAGAAATGAACACAGGATTTATAAACTGGGTCCTCAATTATAGACAGAGAATCTTGAATTTTATATAGCACAGATGAATATTTGCCTGTGATTGCTCAGTTCTGCACTCTCTGCAATCACACAGTGCTTTAATGGTAGGAAAAAAAAAAAAATCAAGGTTTTCTTCCTTTTCAAGAATTTATTCATCCAACCATTAGATACAGTAAGGTCATTTCTGGGAGAACACTGATTTCCAGAATTAATTTAACCTGCTTTCATAAGAGTTCTCTCTACATTAAGGGTAGTAATAAATACTAAATACCAAAGTGTAAGCTAGTCCAAATGCAATTCTGATCTAAAATTCATTTACAACCTTTTTATCAAAGTCCTATTACAAGTTTCTACCCTTCCTGTTCTTCTCTATGAAGATATTGAAGCCTTGGACAAAAAATATGTTCTTTGAGCAGTGAGAATTTTTCCCCCCATTTACATATACTTTTTACATTTTATCTATTTTTTTCAAGTGCTTTACATTTTCTTCATGATGTGCTGAGTAAAAACTGGAAGTTCAGCAGTAATGTTAAACTGTACATCTGTCCACATGCTCAAAGGCTGCCTGCAACTACTACCATGCATTGACAGACCTGCTGAAATGTTTTTGATCATGCTACTTTTCACCAGCTTAGGTCTACATATGGTGCAGACAATGAATTAAGATTGGACTAGTAATGAGAAATATCTAGTTTATTCAGGAGAAAAATAGAAAGACTTGAAATTCTCTTTTCTACTGCTTAAGTGTCGGCAAGTAAGGTAGTCAAGTCACACTCTGTGAATTAAGCCCCTTAAACTTTGCACAACCTTCCTTAACTAAGGAATTTACACCAGCAGAAGGTACCTACCTTCGGTCCTACACTTAAAATGATAATATTGTTGGATATAGTTGGTATTAGTGTTTTATGTCAATGTAATCATTTATTGTTTTAGATATTGTATGTAGTGATCTGCTCTGAATGATTGTGTCATTTGCAGTTCAGGTCTAACAGGATGAGCAATGTTCTTTTTGCTGTCAGTACAGGTTCTTAGAGGAGACAAATTACTTGACTTTAGCTATAACATTTATTTTTATTAAAATGCTAGCATTTTATGAAATCAAGTCCCCAATAGGTCACATTGCCTTGCTTAACCTCTTAGTTTTAATGTCATGTGATGAAGATGCATACTGTTGGCAGATGGGTTTTCTCCTGTTTTTCTAGCATCCCAGTTAGTTGGATTAAGATACAGAATTAAAATTATGATTGTTTCTGTAATCTTAACTAACCAATTTTCAGGTTGAAACTATTCAGATTTTATGAGAGTGCTACTACTCCCACTCACCTTTACTTCACTTTCTCCACAGTCTCCACAAGTAATTGGAAATCGTAACTGCAAACTATTTTTCCCTGGGAATTGGCTCTCCATTTTTAATAATTTAGTAACGCTGGCTGAAAATTTTCATTTACAAAACTATTTCTTAAAGGTTAATGTATTGATCTTAACATATCTGCAACACTGTTGTGTGGTTATCAAAGCAAATGTCACACACCAGTGCACCACAAACCAAAATCCATACATTTAAATGCAAAAAAAAAAAAAAAAAAAAAAAAAAAAGGTACATTTGCTACTGTAGCTCTGACAGGAGCCAGGTAAAGAGACATTTTGGAGAAGATGGGAATCAATGTTCCACACTATCATGGCTTCAGATGAGGACTCTAAGAAGACAGGATTTTAGAGGAGGAGGAGAGACAGTAGATGTCAAAAGGCAGAGATAAATGGCTTAATGTGTGGCCATTGCTTTGCCAGACACGTAATCTTAAAGTCACAAAAATACAGCAGTGTCCTCAAGCATTTAATCTACCTTTCAAAATTAATTTGTATCTTTTAGATCAAGTTATCAAAAAGCAGAAAAAGGGAAGAAAATAATTAGGAAACCTTTTCCCACCAGGATATCTCTTTTCTGAAATTCATGTTTCTCAAATATTTTTGCTCATATGATTGCCCCAAATGTTCCTTTACTTTTCGCTTGTTTTTACTCTGGCACAGTACTTAGCAGCAGCAGAGAAAGCTGAGTCACGAAGACTGAAACACAAGATGGAGACTCAATTCCCATCAAATCCTATGGTCTTCCTATCATGGCAAATTGATACCTGAAATCGCACTGCACAGTTACACTGGTATTAGTAGCAGAGGCAAGAAAGAGTCAGAAAGAGGTGAAATGAGGAAAGAGAGAAAATAGAGAAAGGAAGAGGAGCAAGAGAGAAAAAAAAAGAGCAAAGCGGGGAGAAGGTATGAAAAAGAGTGAAGACAAATGGAAAGGAGTAATGGAGCATCAGTCAAATATCACCACTCCCTTCATTTTCATTGCTAAAATCCAAAATGAACCAGCTGAGCTAAATCCATGTATTGCATGCTTAAAGGTCACAAGGAACTAGTGATTTATCTAGAAAAATATTATATCAGCTGAAAGCCACATCCATACCACATAATTTCTGCAGAGATTTTTCTGAGTACGTTTCACGATCACAGCCCTTTCCAATGTAATTAGTCTGTAATTCAATGGTGGTATGTATTGAGGAAACTGGTCCATCACACGTTTCTAGATGAATGCTGGGAAACAAAGGCATGCTGCCAGAACCGGGCTTGTATTCAATCCGTCTGTTCCAGTCTGGAAAAAACCAACAACAAAAAGATCACAAGAGTGATTACAAAAGGGAAGGGAGTTATATAATTTTAAATGACATATTGTTCTCAAAGGTCATTGTATAAGACAAAAATAAAAGCTTTCAAACTTGGCATCAATAAGTTAACTCTCCTAAAAAAACTGGGTATGCCTCTCTTTGTAAAAGAGCGTCGGGGTCAATTAAGCAATATACCACTGCCACTAGAGTCCCACAAGCACGGGGTACATACGTATCCTGACAAGAAGTGCTAATTGGTGTCAGTCTGGATCTCCAATGTCCATGTCCCTGTGACAGACTACAAGCTAGCTCTACAGGGATGAGGCTGTTGGCTGTGCTGAATTTGGTCAGATTTCATAGTTCCGTAATACAGAACAAATATCTCCCAGGACCAGGCTATATACATCAGTCTCACTGGACTGTGACCAAAAGCTAATATAACACATCTGTAGTGCCACTTCTTGTCTGCAAATGTCTTACTAATTTTGTGAAGTATTAGTGACAGAAAGTTACAGCTGAAAGGACTCCTTGTGCTTTCAGCCAGATCTGACTAATCTGTGGTTTTGCTTATGCAGATGTCTCACAGCCCACAACATTGAAACAATCACCTGCCTTAGGCAGCCACCTGGACATGCCATACATACCACTACGCTTCTCAGCTGAAGCATTTAATTTTTAAATCTGATTAATTATGGTGTTTGCAACCTGCTTCAGAGAAAATCCAAACAAGCAGCATTAATTAAAAATGTGTATTTCAGCTACCTTTACAGTTCATATTTTCTTAGAATCACAGAATGGTTTGAGTTAGAAGGGACCTCAAAGCCCATCTAGTTCCAACCCCCTGCCATGGGCAGGGACGCCCCCCACTAGCCCAGGTTGCCCAAAGCCTCATCCAACCTGGCCTTGAACACTTCCAGGGATGGGGCATCCACAGCTTCTCTGGGCAACCTGTGCCAGTGCCTCACTGCCCTCACAGGGAAGAATTTCTTCCTAATATCTAATCTAAATCTCCCCTCTTTCAGCTTAAACCCATTCCCCCTTGTCCTATCACTCCATGCCCTTGTGAACAGTCCCTCTCCAGCTTTCCTGTAGGCCCCTTCAGGTACTGGAAGGCTGCCATAAGGTCTCCCCGGAGCCTTCTCTTCTCCAGGCTGAACAACCCCAACTCTCTCAGCCTGTCCTCATAGGAGAGGTGCTCCAGCCCTTTGGCCATTTTCGTGGCCCTCCTCCAGACCTGCTGTAGCAGGTTCATATCTTTCTCATACATTTTAGCTACCTCCAGCCAAGTTACCACGTAACATAAATAAGAATGCCACATTAATACAGACATGCAAATAGTTAATTATTCTGAAGTCACCAAACTATTCAACTCTGCTACCTAATGTGTATGTCTGTGTATCTGTAAAATTTGTCAAAAGAAGTACTTTTGTATACACAGCTGAAGTTTCTCTGTCTTTTTTTCAGTCCTAGGTAAGAGAGGACTCCATAAATGGAAAAATTCTTGATTCCTGGCAGTCAGTGATATCTTGTAAAGCAAAGGGACAGAGATATTCTTTCTAAATATCAGTGGAAGGAAAAGTAATAATATATATACGCATTTAGTAGGTGGAGTTTGGTGTTTTTAAACAGACCTCATTTTCAGACAGCTTGAAAAAAGACACTCTCTCCTACCATCTTAAACTGCACAAAAAATTTCCAAGAAAATCTGAAAGTCCATGCATTTTGCAATGTAGAGCAATCATTAGTCCAGCGTCCAGACAAAGGAGATAGGATGCTGACAGTCACTGGTCTGCATTTCAAAATTCTCAGATTTTCTTCATGATTTTTAATCCAAATTGTAATCCTGTAGCATTTTGTTCTCAACAGGAAGCTGAGAATTCATGGAACATTCTGAAAGTATGTTTAGTATCTAATTTTACTAAAATTTAGGACTTGTACATCACAGAATAAAGACAACTATGACTACTTTATTGCCTGTGCACACATCAGCTGAATTGCTATTTTAGTAGTAATTTTCAGGTAATCATATTCAGCCATATTATTATCATCATATTAAGTTAGATTTTATCTGCAGTATTGCATAATTTGTCTGCAATTGTCAACTTAAACAGTTCCCTTAGAATTTCAAGTCTCATATAAGGTACATCATTACAATAACAGATTTTTTCCCTACGCATTCCAGAAACTCGAGGTTAACATTTTTCCAGTCAAAAAAGAACAACAAATTCTTTCAGATACTTAAGGTAAAAACAAAATAACTTGCTGTTTTGTATACATGCTAGTAATATATGAACTACTGATCTTTATAGTCTCTTATTCATCAGTTAAAACATTATATTCCCCTACCAAAAAGAAAAATAAAGACAGTCTCATAAGTATCTGAAACATTTCTGACTATCTCAGCAGCTTTCGGGTTTCAGCCATGTTTTCGTTTCTCAGTTATATCAAATTAACTGGCACTCATGCAAAATATTCATTAGTGTATGCGAGATGTGATGGAATTATTAACTGTAACATATCTGCAACTGCACGCTCACCTCCAGTTATATGAAGAATGTTTTATAAAAACCACGCTATATAAAATGCCACTACTCACAAGGAAGAATAATGGAAGACCGCTGTTTCTGCCACATGAATGTCCCTTGGATTGGAAGAGGTGTTTCATTTCAGAGTATTACCTTTCAACTTGGCAAAAACAGTAATTTGTACGCAGAGATCATAAACCCTGACTGTTCTAAATCACCCACATTTATCTCAGCTCTAAATTATAAAACATCAACTAGACTTGAACTAGTGTCTTTGTACCTTGGTCTCCTGCAGCATCATAGACTAATCCTCATCCTAAATCCCACTAGCACTACTTTCACTGACTTTGTGCAGATTTAAGCAGTCGCCACAGAGTCCCTCTCTGTGCAGAAGGCATTCCCAGGCAGGCACGAGGCAATACTGGAGTATGATACAATTCTGTGATAGCAGGACAGTCATTTAAGGTAGTAAGAGCTCTGACACAAACCGACTTATTTATACAGTACCTGTCCCCACAGCATTTCATCATCCCAGAGGTGTGGAAGCGGAGGCCAGCACCCTCTATATCTCACCACCAGTGAAGCTGGCAATGTTGGAATGTGCATTGAGTTAGAATAAGCAACAAGTGGTGGCAGTGTGAAGAGCTTAGTGTAGAGAAAAAACAAACCTTTCATATAATTTTGAATGTGGTGAAGATCATGATTTTTCTTTCTCCCAGAATAACATTCTGTACTGGACACATTCAAAAGATCAGCACCTTTCCCTCAGGAACATAGTGGCACTTTCTCAGTTCCTCTAGAACTGACTCAGAAGAAGAATTTTATGTAACCTGAGTCTACAAAAGCCTCTGAATTTCAGATATTTAAAAACTGTATCTTAAAACGTGACTCACTTCTCGGGTTATGCAAACAGTCAAAAGATGTATAAACTCATCTGAAATGGTAGGGCACACTAGATCAGCCAAACTCAGCCAACATGGTTCCTCCTCTGACACAAACCATCGTGTGACGACACCGCATTACAGTGCAAACTCAGAAAGGTAAGCACTGTTTCCCCAGTACAGGGGGAAGACTAAACCCATGGGAGAATCTTGAATCAAACTAGCCCTGTTTAGCCTTGCAGAAGACAGTCTTTTGTTTGGATTTTTTTTATTTGACAGACTTTTGCTTGACACATGTGGTATAAAGCTCTTCCAGACAATACAAGACAGTCCCAGATGGATTATGCCTACAACATAACAACATTAGAGTGTAAATATCACAATGACGTGTCTGTGGTTCAGATTTCATCAATTATAAAACAACTATGTAAACCTGGATCTCGATCTCTGAGATCCTCAAACTATTACAAGATCAAAATGGATCAAACTTCAGTGACAGTTTGAGCCTTTAAAAGTAAATCCCAGTGCACTGAATAAGTTTTGCTTTTAACAGAAGGATAATGCAAAGATTTTCCTTGATCTATACACTTAACAGTTTGGTACACGACTCTCTCTTTGTGATCCATGTATTATATTTTAATTCATTTCTAATGCTTGATAACACTAAGAATGCTTTAATCTGATTTGTCCTTGGAGGAGTATGGCACTCATGTGCAGAGGCAGTATGACCTGATTCATGTCTCCTCCTCCATGTATGTGGCCATGAACTTTGGTTCCACCTCATGACATTAAAAATGATGGCAAGGTAATTAAAGACAATTGCAACACAACTCCTACTATGCCAGTAAAATGAAAACTTCTCTCATGTTGGACTGAAGATGTGCATCCTGGCAGCTAAATGTACGATAAAATTTATGTAGTGCTATTAGTGAGTCTCTGCAGCATCTCTAGATAATAGCTGGAACATAAGATTCCCAGAGCAATGTAATTGGTAGATCTGTTTCCTCTACAGCATCTTTGCATCTGTCCTATCTATATAGGCTGGGGTACTTGGCTAAAGGTTATTCTGTCTTTTTTTTTTTTTTTTTTAAATACTTATATACTTCACAGCTTTGCTGAAGTATTTTTTTCATCAAACATTTTCCTCTCTATCAATTTGAAAACCTGAAACAATCTGGAATAAATAAAAATGTCAGTATACACAAAGCATTTCAAACAAGATCAGAAATGTCTCTGCAGTTTTACGAAAAGTACACTTATTTTCATGATTTATGAAACTCCCTCTTAAAAGCAGCAGCCAGGCAGCTCTTCATGCTGACCAAAACCAACTTACAAAACTACAATTTTCTTTCAACACCATGAATTTACTGGAAAGTACACGTTGTCAGAATGTCATATGCTGCAGCCACCTCAATAAATACCTGCTGTACAGTTAGGCTTTCTCCAAATGTGAAAGATCAATGGCCATAAGACATTTGGAAAATGTACACACTTTGGTACTTGAATTTCTACTTTGAAATAAACATAAAGGATTTTTTAGCAAAACAGATACAGAGTAACAGTTCCCACATATTTTCTCTTGGGCAACATTCTGTATATTTATGGACTTATAAATAAATCGTGCAACTCTAAAAAAACCCAAACCAACAACATTTGAAAGGATTTTAATTTCCCGTTTGGAAAAAAACAACCCCCCCAAGACACACAAAGCAACAACCTTATCTGTTCTGCTCCCCTGTTTCCTGATTAACCCTCCTCAAAACTTCTGAAAAAGGAAAATTTTTACTTGCAAAAAAAGGAAACCTCAGCCTTGCAACAGACCTTTCCAGAAAATCTGAATGGTGTTTCTCAACACAGATTACAGGTGAACAAAATTGAGTTGACATTATTATTTTAATTTTAAAGTATATCATTAAGGTTAAAATGGATCATCTGCTATGCCTTGCCGTCTCAGAAGGAAAGTTAGAAAAAAGGCTGGTAGTGCATGTATGCCTGGGCCTTTCTTAAATACCTTTGTTTCTGTGAAGATCCTGAACTACTTAAAATAACCAGGTCTGTTCAGGTTGTCTAAGCAGTTTCCCATTCGTGAAATTGATTATTTTACAAAGGAGTGAATTTGGTAGGATGTCCCCTAGTTAACTGGCCACAAATCAACTAGTAAGCATCAGCAAAATGCTACTTCCAGGATCCATCAATGTCACTGTGTGATGCCCAGAATATAATTTTCTAAAAACAATTTGCTAAGTTTTAAAGGGTCAAGCAGTCACCGTTGACAGAAAAAAATACTTTTTCTCTTGGGAACCAAGTACAGAGCTTTACAATGGTTGCCACAACTCCTACCACTGCTAGCAGATGTGTATTTTGCTAGGGAAGTTTGGTAGAAATTATGCCAAAAATGAAGCAAGATTTAAGTATCAGCTAGGATCGCGCTTCTTCTGTGTGTTTAATAACACACAGAAATAAATACCTTTTTGGATATTTTTTATTAAATTATATTTTCCCTTATTTTTAAATTAACATATATATGTATACAATATACATATTTAAATATATATAAATACATATATACCTACACATATATAACATATGCATGTATATATAAAATATTAATATTTTTAATCAACAGTGCAAAATAATCTTTAAAGTTCTGTTCATTTTTATTAAGGGAGAAAAGATCCTTTTGTATCCAGCACCACTAGTCATGTAACAAAATAATAAAAAAAACCCCTTAATAAACATTTCTAGGTTTGACAGCTAATCTACAAGCTAGTAACATACAAATGATAGGACTGCTAAATCTGATGCCACATACAAATTTAAGTATGTTAAATATGATGAGTGATTTGTTAAGGAAATGATAATCAGAAATTCTGACCCAGTTAAAGCCTCTCCATAGCAATGAGAAAACTCTAACTTCCAAAGCCCTGCTAAGGCACCACGGTTTGCTAAGAATGTGGATCTCATAAGCATAAAGAAACATCCACATATACCTTTTCTTTCTGCAGCATGCCGATAGCTTAAAAAACAACGAACCAGAGACAGAAATTTGGACTGCTGCAGGATGGCGGTAAGCTCTGCTGTTGCAGGAGACAGTGAACCATAATGGAATGGTAGTTGTGCCTGAACTAGAGACACCGAACATTCCATTGAGTGATAAAACCCCAAGCCCTAATGGTGCCTAATTATGCAAAATAAACATATAAGAATCTAAAAAATAAGAAACAACAGCATAGGTTAAACTATTATTTATTGTGAGATTGCATTTGAATAATAATAGGTATTTCCTACAGCAAACTGGGTGTCAGAGCCCCAAGTCCGCTAATAACCCCTAATGAGCCTCCATAAGCCTGTCCTGGGGCCTCCATTTGCACCAATGAGCCAGGAGCTCTTTTTAAGCTCAGCCTCAGCACTTCAGTCCTAGCCTGACCTATGATGCTGGAGGGGTGTGTGTCTAGCTCAGCCACAGCTCTGGCCATAGGGTCCCTTTATCCAGAAGTAACCCATGAACCGGCTTTCTTGCCCGACAGCCTGGCCAGTGACCTGATCCTAACTCTCCTCTATGGATTGACTTCCTGGGACCTGCCTCGTCACCATGAACATGCCTGAGGATCTGGGCTCTTGGCTGAACCTGGCTGCCATCTCTGGGTCTCCCTGCTCACCTCAGCTGGGTGAGGGGTTGACCCTTGGTGATGAAAGCTCTGCTAGCTCTGTTATTACAACTGGCTCCCAGCTTGCCTTCCTTCAGGGAGTGGCCCTGCTCTTGCTGCTCCTTCACATCAGGTTCAGATGTGGTTGGAGACTTCTAATGTTTTCAGAAAGACAAACTACCACAAAAAGATGTCATTATGGGAAGAGGCAGCTTTCTAGTTATCCTGAAGAACAAGAGCTGTGACTAGTGTTTGGATCCTGTATTCCAAGGGATTTCTCTACCAAAGACTATACAAAGACCTTCTCAAATTCAGACTCTGAAACACTGCATGGACTAGTTACTGAAATCAATTGAATTGAGGATGTCAAAACTTGTGTAGAAAGTCTGCAAATTTTAAGCCCACGGTGTAAGAATATATGGAAGTTTTACATGTAGAGGGGAAAAAAAAAATCATAGGGAAAAGCTTCAAACCTAACTGGATATCCTGTAGTGCTTCAACTTCTGAGGAGAGGAAACATTTATGGAACCACCAGCTGTCAGCTACATCTCAGAGATAAGAAATTTTTCAATGAAATGATAACTGCCACAGTGAAGCTCATGGAGATTTTGCAGTGAAAATTAAAAAAAGGAAAGACTTTTTTTGTAGTTGTAAATGTAGAATGGTGATCAAAGGAGTGAACTTCCACAGACGTATATGGAAATAAGAATCTAGTTAAATGGGTCTAAAATGAATGGTTTCTTTTATCTGTTAAGATGGAAAAGGCAGGCTTTAGTATTTCAATTGTAACGTATATACAGAACTGCCTAAAGAGAAGGCAATAATGGGTAACTCTGAAAATGTAAAGTTCATGGTACGCAGGAAAGTAACTAGTAAAGATCCCTGTGAATCTGCCTTGGGATTGTTATTTGATATTTCCACTAATGGTCTTGGCACAAAATCAGGACTGTGTTAATTACTTCTGCTAGTAACAAAACTGGAAGGCAATTCTACATTGGAAGTCAATATAGAAAGAGGGTACCCCAAGCACAGAATAAGACGACTTTGAAAACTGGTGTTATAGAAATAATGTTTTGTAGTAATGATACAAAACGCCAGTTCATGCTCAGGCACTTCAGCAAACTGGTGAGTCATCACTGAAAAATGGCACATGGAAAAGGAGCTGATTCCATTAAGTCAATAACAGCATGTCCATGAGCCACCAGTCTGATACAGCCTGGCAAAAAAAAGGGAGTCTTGGAATATATAAAGCACTGTGTTTCCAGTAGAAGGCTATGGTAGAAAGAAACCTGAAAACATCCTATCTAGACTGTTCAGGAAAGATGCATTTAGCTCTAATATGTATACATAATATTTGCTGAGGAAAAGAGAGCATATCTTAAAAATTAGATTGAAACAGGTATGACTGCTTTCTCTAAATATGTCTGGTAGTCAAACAAAAGAAAATAGTGCTGATACAAGTACATGAATGAGTATGAACTTATGTAAGCTTTGAGCTCAAAAATCAAAAGTACTCAGAAGTTCAATTAATTTTCAAATGTCTGAAATGAGTATTTAAAGAGTAGGTATTCTACTAAAATGATGCCATTCCAGTTAATAGCTGAATGTAAGCATTTTGTTATGGTTACCTTTTTTCAAGGATGTATGGCTAATGCATGCACAGCAGTTCCAAGACTAGACTGGCACAAAGGCTCCCTGCCTTGCAATTTCATTTTTAAAAATATGGGTAAATATAGCTAAGACAACACAAGCTTTGCATTTTAAACTGCTAGGTATGTGCACAAGAAGAATAGAAATTGATTTATATTTATTGTAGAAAATATTTGGGCCTTTAAAATTATTTCTGAAGACTAGAAATTTTATTCTCATAAGCAAGGTTTCTGTACTTGGCCACTCTCCTCCAAATAACCAATTGCTTTAGTAATCATATTGCTCCTTGTTAAAAGCACTGACAGCTCAAAAGCCAATACAGTTTTGGTTTTCCTCTGTAATTGGATTTTACTAGAGAGCCCACATGAATACCATTCTAAAATTACTCAGCATCTACTGCAAATAGCGTCTACGAAGTATGTTGACTAAGAAGTGATCCAAGATCACTCTGCGACTAAAAGAGAAGGTCCTGCTCTTCTCTGAACAAAGTAAGGTTACATTTCAGCAGGAAAAGTGAGCTGATCTGACGTGTACGTGGCCTCTGAAGGACTATTCAACGTTGAAGACATGGTAAAAATGTGCCTTTTCGTGCAGCAAATCCCTAGATCACCTTAGTGAGCCCTACATGTCTTAAAAATGAAGGAACACACAATATTTTTGATACATTAACTACTCTTATTAAATATTTTTATAAACTATTAGGTAAATAAACAAAGAGAAGCTTTTATTTCAAAACTATTTTTAAGCAAACACTAAGTGGAGAGTCATTGAATTTTTAAGGAACATTTTTTTTAAGATGAATTTTTAAGGAACTTCTACTTTATATTGTTACCTCAGCTAATTATGTTATGTGTGTATGTAGGTTCATAGGACTTGAAGATAAGTGGAGGAAATCTTTTCAAATTAGTAAAACACTTCAGGCCAGATGCTGTGAAATCCTGTTTTCTAATCAGAATCCTAATTTTCTCTTAAACTGGAGGTTAGTGAGCACTGCTTATGCA
Organism: Grus americana; assembly: GCF_028858705.1. NCBI lineage: Eukaryota > Metazoa > Chordata > Aves > Gruiformes > Gruidae > Grus > Grus americana. Next base: position 7,043,459 of record NC_072860.1, on the reverse strand, counting down.
AGGACCATATTAAATTTGGCAGGAAAAAAAATTAAGTCCTCTTTGATCTGAGAAGACAATATGACTTTTAATTTTTGGACTGTTGTCTTTGCTGCATATTTATCTCCCAAACTTTCCCTGTTTCTCTCAGAACAGGCAGAGTCCTCTGACACTTTACTGGGGTATTCAACTGATTGGTTTAGAGGAGCTTTTTTGTTTTATACCTTAATAACTACTTTCTGTGAGAAATCAATTGCATTTGAGGGAACAACCTGATTTTTGGTTTAATTGTCAATAGTTGAGCAGGCCTCTAGTAGTCTCAAAACATATTCTAAGTTTTTGGGGACACGAGTCTGCCCTTTTCTGAGGTTAAACTCCTTTTTATTTTCTCCCCATGTAGTACATCATTCACCAGAGAGCTTGGTACAGGAATAATTGTTTTCAACTTTCTGCTATCTTGCATCTTTCAGCACAGTTTTTTATATTTTATTTCCATTTGTTATCCCACTACGGGGGACAGTAACTTCTTCAGTTTTATGAATACTGTTCCTAAAAGTACCAGAAAGAAAAAAAGACAATATTATGGTACCACAACTGACCTAAAGGAAACATAGTCTAGATTACAGGTTTTTTACTCTCTATTTCACCTCATGTTTTTTAATGAAAATACTATGTGGATATTTAGTACTGTGTTGCCACAACTCTATCTACTCTGCTTTGAATAAGGCAGAAGTAGCTTTACAGAAATCAATACTTGTGACATTAAAACTGCCGTAGTGAAGACAACCACACCGGAACGTACAGGAAAAAGTGTAGTGTCTGCTCTGTGTCCATAGAGCTGAAACAAAGGCAGAGCCCTCGAGGAATGGACAGAACCCCAGGCAATGTGCTGAAGGTAACAGGATATTTTGTAGTATGGAAACCCACTAATTGTGTTTAAAAGAAAATTAATCAAAAAATAGAAATATCCTCAACTGCAGATCTATCCATTATGGTGTCAGAAATACCATCATCTAGCTTTTCTGCATAATGCAGCCTCTTTACTTACCTGGCAGTAAGCGATCACTCCATTGTTTGAAAATCATGGAAATTAACACAGATAGCATGAAGAGAATTTGTAGCACAGCTGTAAAAGTCTGTTGACAAAACCCACTAATGAGAATTTCCAATTAAAATAACTGATTAGGAATTAATTCAGCTCATTGATTTACATTTTTAGCTTGCTTAGGCTACTAATAACATTTCAGAATGGTCTGCTCAGAATGGTTTGATGTCAGTTTGGGTCAAGTTTGTTTCTAAAGTAGCCTCTTAATAGAGCGGAGGCTTGTTGTTCGCTGAAAATATCTGTGTAGGCATGCTTGCTGATTGTATATTAATGTCCATCTTCAAAGAGTAGGGAAGTAGCTCCTAGATTTAATGAAGACTTAAATGCTATTAGCCCAAGGGAATATCGTTTAAAGGATAGCACCTTGGCTTGGTGAGTCTTATTTGCTCTGCTACACATGTCAGTCATGTGGAGTCGACCTCTAGAAACAGAAGTAATTTTGTACATTGTTTCACGTAAACCTATTCTTCCCTGTCCCACCCCTGCACAATGGAGGTTATTTGAAGGGCATCTGCATTGAAATTTATTGCACTGAAATTTTTAACTCTGAATTTGCATTAGACTACTACAATCGCTATTCATGGTAATCACAGAAAGAACTGCACAATATTTCAGATTACTAAAGCCAGTAACTTTAAAGAACTAACTGCCAATGCTATAAATTGAAATTCCAAGTATTTCTTTGCTCAAGCTAACACTGAAGAACAGGAAAAAAAAAAATCAGATATCGTATTTTGGCAACTTCTATAACTAAAGGCTCAGAATATTCATCTTTTCTGTCAAGCAAAACATTATTGTACCTCCCTTAGTCATTCAATCTTTTCAAAAATATCATTATTTCAAAGAAGATGGAGCATACCTGCTGGCTGCCTCTTTGTGGGGAGGTCAGGGAAGAAAGAACACTAAAAATGTCCTCCCTTCCCTGTCTCCAGATTTCCTCTTTAAGTACTGGAAATACTATTAGTAAGTTTTGCTTATTTCATTAATTTTTTTTTCTTAGCAACAGTTAATTTTTACAGATATTGGCTCAAAGTGGAAAACAACATCACCTATGTGATTACCTTCACCTTTAAAAATAAATAGGCATTAAAAAACTCATTAAGAGAAATGTAGACAATTCTGGAAGTATTATGTTGCAACTTATTTTCAAATTATAATAAATGATTTAGTAATTAAGAACTGAAGTAATATCTGCCCAATTGTTTACCTGAAGACCTTATACCCTGAGTAGGCAAACACTATGCACTTGCACTTTGTGCCATTTCACCTGGAGACGTGCCAATGAAGTGAAACCGTCGCCTGTTTGACAGATGGAAAGGTACAATTCCACATGGATGGCACGGAATATGCTAGAGCAGAACATATTATTTCATATTTTTACCTTGCCTATGATAAAGACTCATCATAAAACTTTATCAGATCAGAAGGTGCCCAATTGCCACAGAAATAAGCAAAAAGCACAAATTCAAGCATAATGAATGCTATCAAAGCATATCCTTTTGACAAGCTGCTTTAAACTTTCTTATGTATTGCATTCTTTTTTTAAGAGTTGTTCCTTATACATATATGCTGTTTTCTCTATTTTCTCATCATCACACTAAAAATAACAAGCTGGTAGGCCCTTATATTAAATACCTAGTGTTAACCAAACCATCAGCCACCTACAGCTCTGACTTCTAGAAGAGAAGAAAATAAATTTTGCATGCATAAAATAACAATACCTGAATTCCAGCTTTTCATTAAAAACTTAAATACCTTGCAAACACTTCACATAATCTAAAATGAACAAAGCATTAAAAAAATGGAACAAACTTTATGTGAGGTTGTTTCTATTACTTTTATTGGCTACTTGGTGTCTATACCCACTTGATGAGACCAGCAATGACCATCTGTCCTATAATTGATGCTTGAACTATGAAATAAGTATGACAATATTGGGAAATATAAACACACCATTAGCAAGGTATCTTTGCAAAAATTATTCAATCAATAAAATACCTAAACGGAAATAATATGGAAATTTAAAAAAAAAATAAATCAACAATTACATCCACGATAATACAAATTACAAGCTAATTTGGGAGTATTTATTTGACATGACTCCATAAAATGAAACAGAACATTTCTACAGTGTAAAGAGACTTTATTGCTTTTATAGAATAAATCATGGTGTTTTGAAAAATAAGATCAGTTAGAAAATGTGGAAATAGGTCATAGGTATTCTAATTTTTCTAATAAAAATGCTCTACAAAATACTTGGGTGAGTGGGTAACTAGTACATCCCTGAAAAATTAAAATGTGGTTCTGCTCTAAATGAGGACTGTGAAAATGGCATCATGATATTGCACACATTTCATTACAAGGTCCCCTACACCAGGGCTTCTCATTTTACAAAGAAAACCTTTTTTCCTTCTAAATGTCAGTCTGCAAATTTACCTTCAAGTACAACAGCCAAACTGATTTTTTCCTTCTCAATCATTCTCTTAAAAATTACAATTACAAAGGTCAGGTTAGTCCTGAATGACATCTTCATAGTGTGTTTACATTCAGTTGGTTCGTCCCTAATCCAGCCCTCATTTTCATCTTGATTCCTTATAATTTGTGGCATATCTATCTTCCTAATACAGTGCTAGCGGGGTTTTTCTGCATTTTAGACAAAGTAGACTGTAGATCCTTACAACCTTTTTAGAAAATCAATTCCTACTGAAATGTCTCAATATGAAGACAGTAATCACGATAAAAAAATGCCTTTCACTCCTACTGCCAGATGAGCATCCTTTGACTCATGCACGTATGCACATGAAAGCCAATTCTGTACCTGGAACAAGATAAGCTGAACAACTCTGGCACACATGGGAAAAGTACCTTGTCATGGTGGTTTCAAAAGTTTTATTTAAAGTAGTAGGAGAAAGGCAAATTAGAAGCATTGTTTAACCTTTCTGTATTTTCAGACTGAATTATAAGGTAGCTTTTTAGAATAGAAATTTCTCTTTTTTTCTTTTTTTTTCTAATCTGTTCTTTGTTCTGACTAAAGAAACATGGCAAATGTAAACAAGTATGGGATTATTATCCACGTTTTTAACAGGCTTGGAATGAAGTAAGCATAAGAAATAGCAACAATTTTCTATACCACTGCAATAAGCACTCTAGATTCCTAACTGTGTGGTGGAGGGAAAATACGAAAGAAGAGAGATTTAAACAAAAAATTAAAATATGTAAACAATTAAACCTTACCTTGCCAGCCTGGTTTGCACACTGGTTTGACATTAACTCGTACTAAGACATCTTCTGTTGCATGTTTTTGCCCACAGTCAAAAGCTGTTACCATTATCTCATACTGGCGCTGTTTATCATAGTTCAGTTTCTCGGTGTTTCTGATGTTACCTGTAGATTCAATATAAGATAACATTCAGAAATTCATTCTTGGCTAAGCATATACAGACTATAACATTTGGGTCCTGGTTAATCAAGTCCTTCGTGACCAGAAGATGCTTTGAAGCAGATGGGACATCCACAGGCAGGACAATTATGAGGAAGTACTTTCTTTCAAGCCAGCAGAGAAATAAAGAAGTTTTTAGACAAATGTAAAATGTTAGGGATATAATATGGGCATATCTGTATTAGAAAACATCTGCTCAACACTTTCTAGACTGTAAGACTAATTAGCAGTTACATCTTGAAATGTAAAGTATGAGTAGGTGCAGGCTCATTTTCTATATCTTCCCAAAATACACTGCTTTAACATGACAACCACATTCCTGAGATCCACTGCTGAGCATCTCCTCAGCCTAAGTATCTTCCTTTTTCCCCTAAAGCTATTACCCTTTAGATGAGAAAGATTTTTAGCCCTTTAACACCTTTCCCTGCATTTTAAAAATAGGAAAAGCTCCAGAATCACCTTCTACATTAGAACGCTTAGCAGTATTTAATATGACAGCAGAGTTATCACATGGAAAATAAAACTCAGCAACAACAGAGATTATGTGCTGAACCTGACACAGAGATAAAGGCAACAAATTGCCTGTTTTGGGAAAAAAACATTACAACTTTCACAAGGAAATGGAAAGATCTTTCTCAGAGTACTTCCTGCAGGACTGGAAGATTACCATGCAGAATGCATGTTTTTGTAATTAAAGAGTTCAGCATTTTAATTCTGTCCATTTCCACTGAAATGCACTTCTGTTGATATTGAAACTTGAGACTGTTTAAGATGTTTCACACTTTTGCTCGGGGCTGTTTGTTATACTATCTCTTTGAGAATGCTCGTTCTGGAATTTGAGAAACAAACTTACTCTGGATCAATGCTACACATAACAACTGCTTTCAAGCATGGATCTGCAATATCAAGTTGTTTGGGCTAAATTTGGAATGGGGCGCACCAAAATCCTAGAATTTAGTCAGTGATTCCCACAGGTGCTGGTCAAGGATCTGTTGTTAGGTGTGCTGGCATTGTCTGGGGTTTTGGGTGTGGGGGTTTTTTTGCTCAAATGAATGAGACAGGCAAAAGCAGACTAATGCAACTTCTTAAAAATGTCTTTCACTAAACCTCCATTAGTTTGACAAGTAAAGACTTTTAGCAGGTGTCTCTCTGATGCACACTCCTTATCTTGTCAGACCCCAACACTTTTCTGACTACTGCTACACTAAAGCCAACTTTAGTAGTTTAATTGAACCTGATGCAAAACTTTTCAGGTCAGGCCTGAAGGAAGACTGCTTTTGCAATTATCACCATCTTCTGGTTCAAAATTTGTAGTTTAAATAGACCCTTACATCTGCAGCTGTAACTCAGGCCCAATACCCCATTATCTGTTGACTTTGAGTCTTTACCCCTCCCTTTCTGAGCAGGGCACAGAGGAGGACAAGCCCTATCACAATTTTTATGTCTGAAACAGAGAAGCAGAATGACCTACTGAAGGCCAATACGGAAACAGTACTGTGTCCTACAGCGTCTTTGGTTCTCTCCCTCAGGCACCTCGCCTTGCCAGGCATTTTCATGTCTGCCAGGTAGATAGCTCTTCCCGTCACAAAAGCAACCGCAAAAACGATATAAACTACTTTGTTATTTTTTAGTTAGTAACTGGCAAAACAATTTAATCTACCATTTTACTATCTTGAGTTTCTTGATTAGTACCTGCCTAAGAGGATTTAATGAAAAATTGCCACTGTATACTTAATAATTCATTTAATATCTGCTCAGTTGTTCTTTCCTTTCTGCATTACATTATTTCTTACATGAATCCTTCTACCTCCCTCTTTGGCTCTCCTTGGTCTTATTTTAGTCCATGATCAGCAGAGATAATTGTCAGGAAACCAAAATTGTCTGAATCTACGTTAGCAGACTGCTAGAATTTGCGTAGCACATTAACTGTCCTTTAAGATTTATGAATCATTACAACATATTTGCATTTCATTAAATCTGCCTTCCAAGATCTGTATTTCATTATGGTCTTTTATGATTTGGACTACAAAGATTCTGACTATTAGGTGTTATTCTGGAAGGTCATTTGGATGTCTTGCAGATGTTACCCAATACTTTACTGATTTCCTAATTATTCTATTTTTCTGTTACCTCTGATGCGTTATGGTTCTTTGTTATTTTACAATTTAATCAATATGAGTAAAAAGTAGATACAGAAAGGAAGTGCTATAAATACAAACTAATTAAAGTTTTAGAGATGATAGACTGAGAATGTCTATTTATTTCTCACCTATAGACAAAAAGGTAATCAATAACTTTTTTTTAAAAAAAAAGGGAGAAGTACTTTTCTACGCAGTTCACAATTAGGCCATAAAATTATTTTTTTTTAGTCTTTCTAAATCTCTGCCTTTTCCTGGAAATGCCCAGAGCTGTAACTGATTTTAAAAAAAAAAGCAAACCCAACAAGCAAACAAACAAAAAACCCTAAAAAACCAGATAAGTGACAACAGGGATATAAAAATTCCTGCATGAGGACACATCCTTTTACACCTCTATTTCTTCAGGGTCAGTTTTGGGGATAGTCTGATACAGACTTCCTTCTTTTATGGCTGTCTTTCATCTTATTTTGAGCAGTCACAAGAATGGGGAAAACTTGACTAATTTACCATGGCAATTCCCATGTAAATTCCATACTTACTTCCTGTGTTGATCCCTGACAAATGAAGGCAGAAAATGCATACAAATGTTGTTCTGCTGGCATTACAACAGATCTCTGCATTTGGTTTAATTTTTCTGTTACTGAAAAAAGCTTACACAACCTTGATACCATAACTGACTTGATGATTTGGATTCTCTGCTAAGAAGACAACTCGACTAAACTGCATGCAAAAGTCTCTTAAAACATACTATATTTTATACCTTTAGTCCCAATTCTTTGCATAGCAAAGCATAAATTTGCCTTTTACTTTTACATGATTGTATTTTATGACCAAGAGTTCATTACCTTCCAAGTTAGGCTCATCATATACAAGAATCTATTTTATTAGTGGTACAGTTTCATAACACAACGTAATTTTATTCACAAAGAAATTACATACCGAGGGTCAAAGATGCCAAATGTAAATGGAAAGCTTTATCTTACCTACCTTTAGGTGCCTAACTTACAAAGATATATAAGAACTACACCGGTGCTGAACACTGCTGCTTGTGCCAGTGCTGGGTGCCTATCCACTCATGTCTCACACAATTTGATGTGAAGTCAACTGTGCACCACTACAGTCTGGAGGGTTCTCTCTTCCTTTCTGCAAATGTTCCCCAATGTGTAATATAATTTTTCAAGGTAGCAAAATGCCCCCTGGATTGATCTAGATATGAGAGATAAGTTTTGCCTAAAAAGACAATGATCTGCCAAAATCAAAAAGCAGATGAAATAGCATGTTCATCTTTCTAAAGCCCTGTGTTTGTGGTTAGTTTCATAGGTTGTTGGTGAAAAAAATCTACCATCTGGGACTGATAATGGCATGTTTTCCTCACGCACACCCTACTTTTGGGGCCCTCTGCAATATTTAGATTTGATTCTAAGTATTTGGTTAAATATTCTTTCTGGGCAACAAAATTCCACACTTATGATACTGAAAAGCTGAAAAAATTATAACTTGCAGAAGACAACCTAGATTTTATTCATCCTAAAGGTAACAAAAATGGGCATGATGCTGAAGAATTTGCACCAGTTTAGTTTATTTCAGCTGGCATAGAGAGACATTCTCAGCAGTGAAATGTGTTGGAACTAAGCAACATATTTCTGTCACAAAATAAAAGTGCAACCATCTATTCTAACTCTGTCTCTAATCCCAGTGGGTTTAAGCAATTACCATTATCTAAAAAAATTGCAAATTAGACTGCAATTACTGTTGATTGTGGCAGCACTTTTAGTGAACAAATAGATCAAAAGATATTAATTAAATTCATGAGCAAGAAATTGCAAGTATTACCACCTTATACCAATTATTCGCTGCAGGCTTTAAAGTCATGTTTAAATCCATGATCTTCTACTTGCCTTTGCTGAAAAGCAGGTCCCAGGCACATGAGGACAAAGATGTAACCAAGGATTCCTGACACTTCACATACTATTGATCATGCCTCTGACTATAAGAAACCCACGATGACTCATGAGCCAGCTGCTCTGTGTGATAGGAGCTGAAAAGGCATAAGCAGTAGAAATGCCTGCTCTGTATCACACTAATCTCAGCGTATTATTTATCCGTGGTATCTGTCTCAAACCTGGCATGAAATTATGAAACCACCTGTGACTCATGTAAGTAACCAGCCCCATACTGGTAAGTCACATGGAGCTCTGGAAAAATAATGATCTCAAACAGAAACACGAAGAACTTCCTTTTATGACAACATGGGAAATCTCACAATTAGAAAAAACATCTATAGAGAGGAAAAGCTTCTGGGGGATTGCACACAAACATCTTCTTCCAAATGCCCACTTGCTGTAAAAAATCCTTTGTGCAATTGCTCTGGCAAAAGATTACTGCACCAGCTGACCTCATTTACTTAAACATACTCATTTTATTATACCTCCTATACAGCATACTTGCCTCCCCATTTATTATAACAATATGGGTTTTTTCCCCAATGTCATTTACAATTTATTGATGCTAACATCTTTTGATACTCAGCTGTGCATTGTGCAAGAACTGCACAAATAAAGATGAATAATTTTTGAACAGGGGAAAGGGGTTTTGTAAAACCTCCCAACATGAAAATGACTGCGTAGAGAAAACAGTAGCTCCATGCATGCTTTCAATTTCCAATTTGGCCAAAAATCAGATTTAACTTCCAAAGAGTATTCTCCTTCTACATACAACATGGATTAAATGCTTCTGTTAGGAAAGATAAATCAGAGCATTGCTGAGCATGCACACAGGGTGCCTGTTCTGGGGAAACAAGTACTGTGAGCACAGGAATTTCCATTTTGAACTTCTGCACAAGTATGCACATGTGAATATCAATAACAAGGACTCTTGTCTACAAAGTGATGCCAGTATAGAACTGCTAAAGTACTGGAAAGACAGAGCTACTGTTTTGTATTGTCTGAAGCAAGCAGAGAGTGGGAGGATCTTGAACACATTTTTAATGCGGCCCAGCCACCTTTCCCAAAGTCGGTGTCAAGTTCCGTGCTTTTCCCTGCTGAGAACTTGACTGGGAAAAGCAGGAAGTTGACAGGCAGGGCTGCCAAGGTCAAAATTTGCTGCATATGGGAAACTTAATATGGTTTGTTATTTTTCTTATAATATTATATACTTTAGAAAAACAACTGAAATTAAATGGATCTGCTTCAGGAAGCACCTCAAATGGGTAGATCTGTGGACACCAATACTCTGAAAGTTTTAACAATCAATAAACATATGCAGATTATTGATTCTACATTTAGACTCTGCTCCAGAAAGTTCAGAAGAATGGGACTAGCTATAAACCCATGAATAAATCCTATTAGTTTGGGCAACATGCTGCATTAGGACATGCCATCACTTGGATGGGAAACTAGATTTGAGACAATTAAGAGAATGGATTGTCAGAGAAACATATTTCTCATCTAAAACTGGGGGGTTAATTTCCATAGTAAATTACTGTGGCACTGCCTGACCAAATCTTACATAAAACAGATAGAATTTCCCAGTGTAACAGTTCTCAGAGATGAGAACAGGATTACTCTCATGAGTTAAAACTCAAGCCAGTTTATCAGCTACTATCAACAGGTAATTACACTTATCTACAGAAATTACTGCTATCTGTCCCAGAACTCACAATTGCTCCTTCTCCATACTCACCATTTCTGTCAATGGCAAAAGGAACATCAGTCGTGACAATTTCGTAATTGCAGATCTGGCTATACTGTGGGGAACAGTCCTCATCTATGGCTTCTACCTGCAGTATGCTGTCATAGATCTTTCCCTCTGTCACGGTGGCCTTATACACACTCTCCTTGAAAGCTGGTGAAAACTCATTGACATCCTTTACCTGGATATGGACCACTGCCCTAAAATAGGTGAAGACATCAAAGAGAAAAATTAATTTATCATGACACATCACTAACAGTTTGTTTTCAAAACACTTGAAAAGACTAATAAAACCTATCTAGGAAACTATGTAAACATGTGTTAAAATGAGATACTATTGAATTTCTATGTTTAATTTGCCCAATTTAATAACTTCATGTGGCACTAGGTGAAAACCTATTGCCACAGCTTATAGGGAGAGGGCTTCACAGTGCTCCCTATTAAAGTCAGTCTGCCTGTTAAAATGGACCCCATCAGAAAGTCAATGATATCATTCCAATGTAAAATGGGTTAATATGGAAAAAAATGGGAAGAGAATTACAGTAGTTTTACATATTCACTACCTAAAAATGGTCCATTTATGAACGTTTTTTGGTATTAAATTATGCTCTCAACTTCTGCTGATTATAATTATCCAATCCTTTAATTAGTTACAACATTGTACATGTAAATCTTTGAGTGTCAAAAGTAACAGACCTTTAGTATTTAATGAGTAAACTCTAAAGGCCTTCCTTTGAAGGACTGTGCTATCTGGTTTGATAGGCAAGGTGACAGAGGGACAGAGAAGTGAAGGGACTTTCTAGATCAATGGCAGAGCCAGTAGCAAAGGTTGGGACCCCGACAACCTAGTTTAGCATGTGGTGTACTATACAAACCACTACGAGAAAGTGTAACAAATCCTGGTCCCAATGGGCCAGATTTCATTTGGTCAGGATTAGACCAAAATTTTTCACAAGTGGAACATACTAGCTTGTTACTGACATACAAGGGAAAAACATCATAAAATTTAATAATATGAAGAAAAAACTGTTTCTGTGACTTGATGGTTATTTGATATCGCAGGCTTCCTTCTAATTGTGTATTCTTTTAAAATATCTTGAAACAGTTCAATGTGCATTATAGAGCTAATTAATTTTTTAATTGTCATGTGTCCTAGATGAACAAAAGGAAGAATGATTACTATTAATCATTTATTTAAATGGCTTTCAGCAAAATGAACAATTTGTACAGCAGTTATACATCTACACGTCAGTTAAATTCATCTTTAATGACAAATAATCTGGAGCTTGGTTTCATGAATTGAAGGGGAAAAAAGGCACTGTGCCACTTAAGCTTATGCAGGGAATTGGCTCCACAGTAAAAAGTACCACCAACTAATCTTCAATATCCCCGACTTCCAGAGGATTTTAATTCCTCTGACACTTGCTGTCCAAAAGTTGAGGTCAGAAACACTGCCACATACTAAAAAAAGAAGGGTAATTTCTATTTTCTCACCATTTAAAATGGGATGAACAGAGAGAAGAAAACCTATTTAGAATTTGTAAGTATCAGTTAAAATCTAGCTTCCACGTCCTGGATGATCTGTTTAGTTAACGTGAAAGCAAGAATGGAAAAATAAACCAAAACTGAGATGCATTTTTGCACTTGAACAGGGACCCTATTAAAAGCTTCAACTGGAACCATTGCAGAATGGGTCAAACTGCAGGAGGCAAAAAAGAAAAATATTTTCTAAAAGGAAAAAAAGAATGTTCATGTTGGTTTTACTTTCTTTCTACCTGAGTACTATATAAAAACATGCCCTTCAATATGATCTGTACTGTAGGCCAAATGTATGCCAACCCATTTTTCCTCATTTTTACCCACTTGTGAGATTTCTTCCAGTTTGTTCCACCTGGTCCTGATCCACAGTCATAGGCCTGGATGATGAATGTGTATTCCTTCTGCAGTTCACAGTCAATAGGACTTTTTGCTCGAAGACGACCTTCTCCAGATGTCTTGTTTAGCACAACAGCTTCAAAGGGCATTTCTTGTCCGTGGATTTTAAAAGCACATATTTCACCTGTGAGGAAAAGCATAAAACACTCATAACCAGGGAGGTCTAAGTCTTATGCACTAGAGTGACACTGGAGAAGTTAGCACTCATTTGCATTTCACATGCTGTGATAGATGGGGGAAGTACAGACTCAGGCATCAGTTTATAATACATCCAGAAGGGCCATTAGCCACATGCTCATACAGCATGATGCACTGAGTACAGCTCTGGTCACGTACTTCCCTCTTCCTCTGTCATTACTAAATGGTTTCTTAAAGCCCTAGAGACTATTCCCTAGACATGGTACTAACATCGATGTTCAGCTAAGCTAGGAAGACTGTATTTAACTAAAGAAAATAGCAGAAAGAAAAATAAGATAGAAAAATAAAGTGGCATTCCTCAGGGGTGGGTATTGGGATCGGCGCTGTTCAACATCTTTGTCGGCGACATGGACAGCAGGATCAAGTGCACCCTCAGCAAGTTTGCCAACGACACCAAGCTGTGTGGTGTGATTGACGCACTGGAAGGAAGGGATGCCATCCAGAGTGACCTTGACAGGCTTGAGAGGTGGGCCCATACAAATCTCATGAAGTTTGACAAGGCCAAGTTCAAGGTCCTGCACATAGGTCAGGGCAATCCCAAGCACAAACACAGGCTGGGCAGAGAATGGATTGAGAACAGCCCTGAGGAGAAGGACTTGGGGATGTGTTAGTGGACGAGAAGCACAACATGACCCGATAATGTGCACTTGCAGCCCAGAAAGCCAACCGTGTCCTGGGCTCCAGGGACAACTTAGAGCAGCCTTCCAGTACCTGAAGGGGCCTACAGGAAAGCTGGAGAGGGACTGTTCACAAGGGCATGGAGTGCAGAACAAGGGGAAGTGACCTTAAACTGAAGGAAGGGAGATTTAGATTAGGTATTAGGAAGAAATTGTTTACTGTGAGGGTGGTGAGGCACTGGCGCAGATTGCCCAGAGCAGCTGTGGATGCCCGCTCCCTGGAAGCATTCAAGGCCAGGTTGGATGGGGCTTTGGGCAACCTGGTCTAGTGGGGGGTGATCCTGCCCATGGCAGAGGGTTGAAACTAGATGGTCTTTAAGGTCCCTTCCAACACAAACCATTCTATGATTCTATGATAATATTTTAGACGTGGTCTTTTCTAACTGTTGTCACTCCTTCCTCGAGCCACTTGTGCTGCCGGGTGGTAACAGATGTTCAGATTCTTGCAGTTTAGTTTCTCAACAGTGGAAAAAACTAATGATGCAGAACATAGGCACATTCAAAATATATCTTGCTTTATTTGCAGACATATATCATCTTTGGAACAGAAGTAGTTGAAGGAACACAGACAAGTGTCCCTTTTGGACATCTCAGTCACCCATTCACATACTCATACATGAATGCCTTCTTGGCAGCAACTCACTCTGCCTCCTAATATAATAGATCCATAGCTTCTCTCAAAGGAATAATATATAACAAAACAGATGATATAGCAAGGACTAAAAAAATTTATTTGGACACAAAAGACAACATAAAAAAACCTTGTGAGAATATAAGTCTGGAAGGAGGAAAAAAAAACAGTTTCTGGTGATCCTTTTTTTTATCCTTCATACTGATGGCAAGGATATGCACACTGAATTCGTTTTTAGTCACTCCAGAATCCAACTTAAAAATGAAATATTTATACAAAGACCAATGTGGCTTCAATATTTTTATGACACATTAAACACATGCTCTTTTATGGGCAACTCAGTCTCAGGACATCCATTATGGATTCAAAGCTGTCTCCCACTCACATAATCCTTTTCCATTTATTTCCAATTTACAGTTGCAGCCTTTTGGAAATCTCCTTGCCAATCATATCTGAGTCAACTGCCAAATTCTAAATTAACTCTGAATCTATGACCTCTAATTCAAGCCTGGCTCCTCTCTCTCTTTTTCTGTTAGAATATATTGTTTATTTTTAGAGAAGAGAGTAGGCAGTGACTTTATAAAAATGCTGGAGTCCATAATTCCTATTATTTGTGAGAAAGAAAAGATGGGAAGGGTGTGTGTGGGGACAGTGGGGACTAGGTACACTTAGAGTATAAATATAGGATTTTTACAATATTCTCTCATCTACAATCACATAGGTTTTCCTTTATTATAATGGGAGCTGAAGCTGAGCTCAGCTATATACATTGAAATTTAGGCAGATGAATCTCACACTTAACAATTGTAATCAATCCTATGAATGTCTTTACAGGATCAGCACACAGTTGTTTTAGTAATTACGAGGCACTGGGAAAATACATTAAGTATTTGCTTGGACATTTGCTTGCTCCAACGCCTCACTCAAGCGGGCATGAAAGGGCAGTGTGATTTCCCAAGAGAAACAAAAGATGTGCTCTCTTTCCAGGTTCTCTTTTCTTCACCCTCAATGAGCCCAAATTTGGGCTATAGAAGGAATGGATTTTACCCTGAGAATCAGACTCTGAAAAAGACTAATAGTTTGCATATCCATAAAAGCAGGCTCCACAACGTTTGTGAACTGTTGCACAGGAAACAAAGCGTAAGATTAAGAGAAGGCTAAAGTAAAGCAGTTTGTTCAGCTTTGATCGTGGGCACTGATCACTGAGTTTGTATCTCAACATTGTCATGCATACCTATGAAAAAAATTATCCTAATTTCCCCGCAACTTCAAAATGAAACATTCATCTAAAATGATATTGTGGATTTCTGGTTTATTTTAATTGAATACAAAAATAACAGTGTAAATGTGGGAAGCCTAATGGAAAAATACTATTTGTTGTGTATTATAACCATGAACTTCATAGTTTCTTAACAACTAAGTTTTCCTCAGATGCTCAATCCATCAACAGAAATCGTAACTTCAGTGCTTTGTTTTTATTATTTTACTGATCTACTGTTTGACTGTAAACAACACAGCATTTTTAGACATCCAAGCCTACTATTCTTAGAAAAATAGAAATAGCTCAGAGCAGGAAAAGTGTCCTCTTAGCCTTAACCTAAACATTTATCATTTTTTCCTCTCCAAATTCAGAGACCTGATGCGAAGCAATCACAGAACCAGCACATGTTCTAATTGGTTCTCAGCAAATATTGTAGAAGTCTCTATATCCTGCTCCTATGCTAGATACTCCAGTTTTATATATAACTCTAATTTTGTCTTTTATATCCCCATTTGCCAAAGACAAAAAAAAAATGACAGCTGCATGGATATGGGGAGATATTTGTAAAGACACTGCAAAAAATCCCAAGTAATTCTGGCTACTGCAACCTACTTATATGAAAACAACTGTATATGTTTTTAAAAACTAAGCAACAATTTTTTCAGAAGAAGGATTCTTCAACTGTTTCCAAAGAAATGAGTTAAAACTGTTGAAAAATGAAAGTGTATAGTAATCATAATGATTCTAAAAAGGTACCTTAATGACTGTATTGGAAATGGAAATGATAACAGAGTTGTAACAGCTGTAACAAAGCAGAAGATTAAATAAGGTCCACCTTTACACTGCAAGACACACACATTTACAGATATATAGAACTATACAACTAGGCTTTACAAATAGTGTCGTCTTTAAAATATGACATATTATTTTTCATTATTAAATGGAGCTACAGGGCTTTACTTAAAACCAGCTGAGTTAACCCCAGACCTACACAATGCCAATGGGAATTGTGCCAAGCTCATACCATTTACTGGGTTCTTAGCTACGTATTGTTATGTATCTCATTTGAGGAAAAGGAGACAGGGTCTCTCTCCTATTCAGGCTCACCATTTAAGTTGCAGAACCACCACATTCAGGACCTTGGCACCACCCATCTTCCTTCTTTTTTGTAAGGTTGAAATAATTAGAGTGCATATTGAGACATTGTTTTCCTCACAATAGACAACACAGCAAAATATTAACCTTTGTGCTTCATTTCATTTGAATGGATTTGGGAACAGGTGCATATAGGATTCAGTGATCGTGAAAATGGTGGTGATCTTGAGTTGATAAAATAGGGCTAAGCTGGTGATAACACATCAAGGTAGAAGCACATCCATGAAATCCTATAGCAGGATAGGTCCAGGATAGAAGGAAAATACCTCTTTTCCCAGGACCAGCTTGTGCATCCTGAGGGTTTCCAATTGCTTCCTATAAAATCTTTTGGTTGAACAGCTGAACTTTACTAAGAGTTGATTAATTTTAATACATGTTTTAATTAAATTCTGGACATTATGTTTTCTCTTCAAATCATTCAGACTAGCATTAGCCATAAGCACCTATTATTTTGAAGGCTATATTATTTTGAGAGCTCTACTAGAGATCCATACATTACTACCTCAGGGATAATTGTGTAATTTCCTCTAAAAATTATAATAGCCTGAAAAAAAGCTATTGACAGTATATCATTTCTGAAATATAACCAAATCTTTGCACTATATAGAAATTTCTAAAGACAATATTTCATATTCAGCAACATTTACATGCAAGATTGAGATTATAAACCTTACTCAATGAAAACTGTATTACAAATTGCTGCCTTTTATATGAAAAACAAAACTCATGCCTCTCAGCAGAAATAAAAATCCTCAATGTTATTGCTTTAACAACTACACAGAATTATTCACTTGAATTCAATTTCAGAAGTTATTTAAAAAATTGCATGCTTATTTTGCCTTTCACAGCTACCTTTGCTTTTTCTTCAGCTTTCATTACACCAAGAATACAGATGATTTCAAGTGAAAAGCTGGAACCTCTGACATTTCATCATTTTCATCAATAGGTAATAAAAGACAACAGTTGTATGTGAATGAGCAATCACCAAATGTTATTTCATTTGCTTGTATGAGGTTCAACAAGGCCAAGTGCTGGGTCCTGCACTTGGGTCACAAAAACCCCAAGCAACGATACAGGCTTGGGGAAGAGTGGCTGGAAAGCTGCCTGATGGGAAAAGGACCTGGGGGTGTTGGTCAACAGCCAGCTGAATATGGGCCAGCAGTGTACCCAGGTGGCCAAGAAGGCCAACAGCATCCTGGCTTGCATCAGGAATAGTGTGGCCAGCAGGACCAGGGAAGTGATCATCCCCCTGTACTCAACACTGATGAGGCCGCACCTTGAGTGCTGTGTTCAGTTTTGGGCCCCTCACTACAAGAAAAACATTGAGGTGCTGGAGCATGCCCAAAGAAGAGCAACAAAACTGGTGAAGAGTCTAGAGAGCAAGTCTTATAAGAAGCAGCTGAGGGAACTGGGGTTTTTTAGTCTGAAGAAAAGGAGACTGAGGGGAGACCTTATCACTCTCTACAACTACCTGAAAGGAAGTTGTAGCCAGGTGGGGGTTGGTCTCTTCTCCCAAGTAACAAGCGATAGGACAAGAGGAAATGGCCTCGAGTTGTGCCAGGGAAGGTTTATATTGGATATTAGGAAAGTCTGATCACCACAAGGGTTGTCAATCATTGGAACAGGCTGCCCAGGGAAGCGGTTGAGTCACCATCCCTGGAGGTATTGAAAAGACGTGTAGATGTGGTGCTTAGGGATGTCATTTAGTGGCGGACTTGGCAGTATTAGGTTTACGGTTGGAGTCAATCTTAAAGGTCTTTTCCAACCTAAACAATTCTATAATTTCAACTACATTTTAAAAAGATGAGTTGTTTCCTACAAGTGCTATGAAATTATGCAGCTACACAATACAGAGACACTACAGAAATAGTGTGGGGGTGACAAAGAGGTCATGTCTCACTAGACAGCAAACAGTCCACACAAAGACCTTGTAAAAGCTCAACAACTAGAAAGGCTTCAATTCTATCTTGCACCTTTTTGGTACCAGTAAATCCAACATGAAGCTCAAACCTGCAGGAAACCAGGCTTCATTAGTTCACTGCTGACAAAATTACTCATTTATATTCATATCCTATTCTGATTTTATTACTCTCTAGCCTTTTATTATATTTCAATGTGTGTTTTTCTCAGATGCACAAATCAACATAACTGATCATTTGTTTAGAATAAAGGTTGCAGTTATATACTTCCTGAGATAAACACAGTGTTCCTGAAAAATCTCGAAGTGCCTAAGAATCAAAGCCACTTGATCACACACAAATCCACTCACACCTTAGAAGAGAAAAATACTCTCTGTTCAGGAGAAATGCATCTTAAGTTTCAATCTGAAGAACAGACAGGACCTCTGAAGACTTGCATATGAATGACAATAACACTGGTTTTTTCCTTATGTGTGTCCATTAAAAAACTTGATTCAGCTACATGGATCTATCATATCATAGGGAGACATTTGACAACCATCAGTAGTGAATCTTCTTCATATACTATATGGCACAATTAGGCTTAAGTATAAATTTGCTTGTGGATATGACTTTCCTCTTGCTATAACTAAAAGTTTTAAACCACCCTTGTCAACAAAATTGAAGTGCTCTTAGTCTGAATCAAATTTGAATCTTTAATCCTTTACATGTGCTCTCTCCACATACACATGGACATCCAAACACAGGCACACTCTTCGTTGAACATCGATCATCAAAGAACTCTGTTGGCAGTTGCATGGAAACCTGCAAATAAGCAATGCAGTTATGACTGCTATTGAACTAAATGTCTGTTTTCTCAGAAATGCAGCATGGACCCACTATGTGCAGCTGATGTTGGGTTTTTTAATAAGTTTGTTTAGGGGTTGCTGTTTCTCTTTGGTTTTTTTAATCTAAACTTCCAGGATAACAACTGCACACAAGTTTCTCTGATGGAATACTGCAAATATCTCCTGCAGTGCAGAGCCACCAATCTTTTGAGTGTCTCCATGCCACTGGGAAGGTTTATTGCTTTGACAAGTTTTTTTATCATAAGCTGTAGCTACTGTTTAAATAATTACAGAACATAGAAGGCTACATTTTGAGGGAAGAAAGGGTTGTTGTTTGGGAAAACGAGACAAAATAATAATTAGAGATGTAAAATATCTTTAAGGATAGAAAAAAAAAAAAAGTAAAGCAGTAACTATTGTATACGCTTTTCCAGCTCATTGAAGTCAATGCTATTAAACTCATACTGAAATACTAAAAGCCAGGAAGCAATACCGAAATCATTAACAGAGGGAGGTGTTCATATCTTAATAAAGTACAAAAAATATTATTTCCTCATATCTAATTTTATGGGCAACAAGCTCTGCAAAGCAAGAGCATAAATCCACTGCTAGCCTTCCTATTCTATTCCTATGGATTTGAAATTGGAAAGTGGAGGAAACTGCACTTGCACTTCAAGTGATTCATTGTTGCCATAAGCTCACACCAAACAAACTAGACTTCATTCTTCTGCTGAAGCAGGGACCAATTGCTCAGGATAAAAAGATAGTTCTGTGGGTAGCATTTAAGCAGCAGTCATATCTGGGTTTCTTCCTGGCTCCATGATAAGTTTCCCAGGGAAATCACTTAGGTCATGAAGGCACTCAGCAACAAAGCACCTGACAAACTAACTCTAAAATTTTGTTTAAATAAGCTCGCTTAAAAAGGGTAAATTTTATGGTCATGCTCTGATTATAGTGAGGTATATGACCACGTTGCTCTGTTGGAAATTAGATGACTACTGCTTAGATGCATAACACATCACATTGTGCACTCACATCTGCACAAGAGATCCTTGCACTCCAGCTGAAATGATGGAGAATTGACACACACTAATTTGAAAACTGCAATAAACATTGAGGTGGATCAGAAAAATATGTAACAAGGAGATAAAGGTTTGTGCACATAAAAATGTGCTCAATCAACTAATGATTATACAGTTCTCAAACATCATCTATTCTAAAAGCAGAGAAATATATTGTCATTCATTCCTCCTATCGAGTGCATATCAAATTAATATTCTATTGCAAGTAACCACAAATATTTCTTATTCTTTTCTTCTTTCTGACATCTGCAAGATTCAAGAGAGAAAGAAAGCAAAAAGATATGATTTTAAGAACACTACCAAAAAAGGATACTACTATAATCAATATATGGAGCTCCATGCCCACCTGCCATAACGGCAGGCTTTTGTTAACCTCATGCTTCATGTTTGCAAGTGTCCTGTGGATTCAGCAGTGCATCTGAGTATCACACAAACTCAAGACATAGAAACAGCTGTCCAATTTAGTTAGAATGCTGTAAGGCATAGCACAGTCTCTAACAGTTACATGATCATTACTGAGAAATATTTGCCTTGCCATTTTTTAGGGTACCACATTATAATGAACTATTTGAAAAATAATCCTACAACTGCACAGTTAAACCTGCAAAAAAAAGCACATTAATAAAAGAAACTTTATCCTCCAGCAGCTAAGTGGAGCATAATTACTCAGCTCCCAGTTGAGTCATTTTCTGATCTACTTTTTCACATGTGCCAATAACAATCATAAACACATGTACAGGTCGTTGTCTTCACACACACTACGTGCATTATTTGATTAATGTTCACTCGAGGCTGCAACATTTGCAATCAGTGATTGCAGATTTCCTGCTGCCGCAGCAGATGAAACATCACTTTGCTTCAGACAGTCATCTTTCAGTAAACACAGAAGCCCAGATGCTACCACTGCCCTAATTCCACATCTCTGTCTGAAAGATGGAACATGAAGCTGTTTCACCTCTAGATTAGTGAGGTCTACACTGAGAAAAATAGGCGATAACTTGCCTAGTGAGGCACTGACCCATTTACTGCTTTTATCCTTTGAAAAAAGTGAGCCTAGTTTTATAAGAGAGACCTAGAGGCCTCTACATGTAAGATTAAAAAGGTTATTACAATGCCTGCAATAACTTCTAGCCACTAAGTATTGCTGAGCTGTTAAAGGACAAATGCTAATAAAATACATAAAAGTAGCTAATGAAGCATACTGTGACTAGAATTTCAAATTAAATAAAGACCCAGGATTAGGAACGTTGGCTAGCAAATACATATTGTTTACAAAATTTCTACAGTCTGGTAGACAAACCTAACACAAACACTTTCTGCAGCAGGATAGGTGCACCAACATGACCTGCAAGATTTGGCTCCATTGTGAGATATACAGAGATAAATAAGAAAATGAAGAGCACCATGTCACACTCAGATTAGAAAATCAGCAGCTGTTTAGTCTATTGAGGACTCAGCAGACTGTCAGAAAAACTTACTTTTTAATTAAACCACTCTCCCTGAGGCCCTCTATCAAGGCAGATAATTTCTGAAATAAAGAAGCTTGGAAAATGTTGCATTTATTAAATATATTCCCCTGAATAATTTTAAATGTATTGTTTTGGGGTATAGTTGGCTAATTCAAAGCACACAGTGAACCATCAATTCATTTTTCTGCTTCTTTTTACTCAAAGGCATCAGTCAGCTTTAACTTGAAAACTATACAAGGAACTTTGGACTGGCTAGGACATCATATAAGCAGTGGACTTGACCACACAAATCAAAGGAGAGGCAAGTACTAGGAAGGTGTCTTGCAACAATAATAACCATAAAATAATTCTAAACACATAGACCAAGACAGAAATTACTATTGGGCTCTACAGAAAAGTGGGGCAGAAATAAAGGATTGACTACTGGTTGTTTTATCAATAGAACTATGTCCTTCTTCCAGCATGCCAATATTTTGAGATAGCCATTCACCCTCTTTTTTTCTTCAGGTTTTCAATTTGAAAGAGCAGGTTGATGATAACAGAATGTCATTAAAAAGTATTACAGAATCACCTGAGAGCAATAGGTGGTCATTTGAGGCTTCGTGCAAATGGGAGTCTGCAGACAGTTGGATGCCAGCAGCTCTAAGCTAGAAACCAAGAGCTGTGCTTGAATGAACAGGTGCCGATTCCTGACTGTCTCATGGCTAGAAAGCCTGGAGTGAGTGCACTCTGGATGTGCACATAAGACATAAGAACTGCGAGATCCTCCTGTGATTTTTACTTTTTTTTTTTTTTATGAAGTGAGGACAAAGAAAGTGAATTTTTATGAGAATTTTCTCCAAAGTGTTCGCAAAAATAAGCATTAGAGAGGTGGAATGCAAAATACCTTTGGATAATTGTGGAATTTTCATGGCATTGGCAGCCTATGAAGTGAGATAAAAGGAAAATGATGCAGTTTGGATCTTTTCACTGGCTCCTAAACTCTTGTTAACATGCACAGTAAAATATGTCAGAGGCATGTTAGGTATCTCAGGATTGTTTCACCTTATGCCTGTAAAAACACATGTGAGAGAACACAGTGAGTGAGTGGTTAGGAAAGGGGTAAAGTGCTTACACATCCCCAGGTTTTCATTCAGCTATCTGCTCTGCTGTGGCTTCTTCTTACAAAAGCAGATTAAATAAAAAGCTTCAGAACATTAATTCAATCTTGGCATGGGGCCTGGGCACAAGGGTTTAATCTGTGCATCCTGCAGACGTGCAGTAAAGTAGAGCACTGAGTTTAATTGTTACAAGAGTACCATATGGTTCCCGCTGATCATGGCTTTTTTTCATTTGTTTGTACTTCCACTTGTCTGTCTTTAAATAATCTGAAATATTCAGCTCCTAGTGTAAAGTCATAATTTGGATTGGATCTCTAGACATGATGAGTTACTTTGGACACAAATGCTTCTACTGCAGAGTATCATCACAAATGAAAAATAACATAGCCAAAATGATCGCATCTGGCCTTTTATCAGAATATAAATCACATAATGAAGATAATAAACTCATCAAAAGAAAAGGTAAATGCAGATCTCTCACTAGAAGATCATCTGCACTCTAATTTGTATGGACACGTAGAATTGCTATCATTATTTCTAAAAAAATATATTCAGCTTATCTTACTCCTCTGAGCCTTACGATCTCCTCCTCTTTTTTTCCGTATAGTTTATTTGCTACTATGGCTTCATAAAGGTAAATATTGGTGCTATTTTATACTGTGCCATTTTTAAGCATACGGTTGCTACCCCAACCGCCACCAATAAGTCACCTAATGGCTCCAGCCACTGACCATAGTTGTGTCAGTAAATGGTCACATTTTTATGCAGAAAAGGTTTGTAATGAATTGCCCCTCACAGGCAATGCATGAGCAAGCCTGTTATTTAGGCATAGGAATCTGAGAGAAGCTCCCCACCACAGCTTTGCGTAGGACTGCCTTAGCCTGCTCGTGCTTAATATTTTACATATTAGATGTGTGACGTCAGCTGCGTGAGCTACCTCAATATTTCCAGAGCTGCCCTTAAGCAACTGCTACTTGATATTTTGTTCCTTATTTTCAGCTTTTGATTCTGCTAATAACAGCAGAAATACTTAAGCAGTACAAAATCTCAGATTTTTCTGAGACAATAACTTACACCTACTCAGAATTTAGTAAGATTCTTGCTTTGTAATGCAGGAGCATCATCCACAACAGATCCCGATATATTCAGTGATTCAAATGGGACTCCAGCCACCAAAACAATTTTAGAAACATAGGCCCTTAACATAGTATTTATAATGGTAGGAGGTATTGTGCACCAGGAAATCTCAGGCTTATTGCGAACATTACTCATTCATATAATGGTATGATTAGTAGTATTATAAAGTAATTTTTCCTATATAGAAACTTAGATTAAGGTTTTATACTCTCACTGATATGAAAATAACTATACTGGATAGACAAACTGCATCTGCACTGAACCTAAAGGCACAGAACTACGATTCCATAGTAAAAATAGGGGTTCTGTCCCTTTTTCAGATTTTACAATGGGATATTAATTATGCATATTAATTATTCAGTAATGCAAAGAGGTTTGGTTTTTAAATAGTAAATTCAAAGCCACAATGTGCTCAACATGCTGGGTTTTGTGCTTCTTTATCATGTAACATACTGAAAAACCCTACTTACTTGCTATATCAGATCTTATCCTATTTGTTGCCCTCATCTTTTCTCTTGAGCAGGAGCTATACAGAGGACATAAATCATTGTTCAGCAGCTTTGAAGATGATGTTAGCTTTTTTCCCAATGCGAAATTAAAACCGATTTGAAACTTTTCATGAAACCAAGCTGCATCAAAATAGCTGTTTTCAGAGAAAGGTCAGATTTTCAATTCGGTCCTTTCAAAAACCCCATCAGCACTACAGAAATGGCAGAACTATAAAAACATCCACAAAATACTTCTACTTCAGTAAAATTGTATTTTTGATAAATCATATTTTTACCAGCTCCATTACAAATATTTAATGACTTTTCTCTTTCTCTTTGATTTCTGCTCCCTCTGTGCTGCTGGTTTCTGGCTACGTTAGTCTGAGAGCTGTTCATGACATCATACCCAGCTGCATTTTGTGACTTTTTTTTTTTAAAACCTTTCCCAAAAATTACATTTCCTTGCTTCTTTATACATGCAAGAGACTGAGAATGATAACCCTTCTGAAAAAGTAGCACTTGTCATAGATTATAATGGGTCTGGGATTTCATCCTTAGATTTAATTCCTACTTTCTAGGAATTTGGACTTTGTAAGAATTTCTACTCACGAGATTTCTTGTCCTCAAAACACACATGATCTTGTAAATATTTCAGTATCTGGGGATTTAACAGGGGTCATTCCCTGATCTGCTGCCTCAAATCAGCATCTGTAAGTCACTTTCTGTTCATGGAAAACTGAAGTCCTGAGGCCCAGGCATACGGGAATGACTAAAACTGACTGAATTAAATGGAAAGATTCCAATTGATTTCCACATGGAACAAACCACTACTGTAGACACATATTTCAGTTTCATCTCTACATTGAAATATTCTTGGATTTATTATCTACTCATTATCTATTCTTTTAAATTAGAATCATAGAATGGTTTGGGTTGGAAGGGACCTCAAAGATCATGTAGTTCCAACCCCCCTGCTGCAGGCAGGGACACCCTCCACTAGACCACATTGCCCAAAGCCTCATCCAACCTGGCCTTGAACACTTCCAGGGATGGGGCATCCACCACCTTTCTGGGCAACCTGTGCCAGTGCCTCACCACCCTCACAGTAAAGAATTTCTTTTTAACATCTAATCTAAATCTCTCCTCCTTCAGCTTAAACCCATTACCCCTTGTCCTGTCACTGCACTCCCTGATAAACAGTCCCTCACCATCCTTCCTGTAGGCTCCCTTCAGATACTGGTAAGCCACAATTAGATCTCCCCGGAGCCGCCTTTTCTCCAGGCTGAACAATCCCAACTTTCTCAGCCTGTCCTCATAGGAGAGGTGCTCCAGCCCTCTGATCAGCTTTGTGGCCCTCCTCTGGACTGTCTCCAACAGCTCCATGTCTCTCCTGTACTGGGGCCCCCAGAGCTGGATGCAGTACTCCAGGTGGGGTCTCATGAGAGCGGAGGAGAGGGGCAGGATCACCTCCCTCAACCTGCTGGTCACACCTCTTTTGAGGCAGCCCAGGACACGGTTGGCTTTCTGGGATGCAAGCGCACACTGCCAGCTCATGTTGAGCTTCTCATCAATCAAAATCCCCAAGTCCTTCTCCTCAGGGCTGCTTTCAGTCCATTCCCCACACAGCCTATAGTCGTGCTTGGGATTGCGCCGACCCACGTGCAGGACCTTGCACTTGGCCTTGTTGAACTTCATGCGGTTTGCATGGGCTCACCTCTCAAGCCTGTCAAAGTCCCTCTGGATGGCATCCCTTCCTGCCAGCATGTTGACCACACCACGCAGCTTGGTGTCGTCGGCAAACTTGCTGAGGGTGCACTCGATCCCACTGTCCATGTCGCCGACAAAGATGTTGAACAGTGCCGGTCCCAGTACCGACCCCTGAGGGACGCCACTCGTCACTGTTCTCCACTTGGACATTGAGCCCGTTGACCACAACTCTTTGAGTGCGACCATCCAGCCAATTCCTTATCCACCGCGTGGTCCATCCATCGAATCCATGTCTCTCCAATTTAGAGACAAGGATGTCGTGTGGGACAGTGTCAAATGCCTTGCACATGTCCAGGTAGATGATGTCAGTTGCTCTTCCCTTGTCCAGCAATGCTGTAACCCCATCGTAGAAGGCCACCAAATTTGTCAGGCACAATTTGCCTTTAGTGAAGCCATGTTGGCTGTCACTAATCACCTCCTTATATTCCATGTGCTTGAACATAGTCTCCAGGAGGATCTGCTCCATGATCTTGCCAGGCACGGAGATGAGACTGACTAGCCTTAAAATTACTTAAAATCTTTGTTTCTTTTGGCATATTTTGCATTTCTAAGAGTTTTGAGAGGTACAAATTTAATTGTAGACATAAGTCTTTGCAAAGTCAACCCTTTAAATATTTTTTAACTCCCAAGGATGTTTCTGTATCTGATTTTTGAGCAAATGAGATACCACATTTAAAAAAAAAAAAAAAAAAAAAAACACAAAAACCAAAACCTACCTGAAAATAGAGTTGAAGTAAAAAAACCCAACCTGGGTCTTAATGATTAGGTATAAAATTTACATTTATTTCAATGGCAAAAGGCAATCTCTTGCTGAGTACTGGTAAAATCCATAATTGCTAAAGGCTAAATTATCCTTGGTTAACTGAAGTACAATAACTTATTATGTTGCTCACAATAATTGAGCAACCTGATCTAGTGGAGGGTGTCCCTGCCCATGGCAGGGAGGTTGGGACTAGATGATTTTCAAGTCCTTTCCAAGCCAAACCGTTCTATGATTCTATGAAAACTAAACCTTATAGTACAGAAATGAACACAGATCTCACAGTTGCCAGATGCTGTTATATATAATATTGCAGATCTTGCTGAGAGAACAGATTATTTTTCTACTTAGTCTGTATGCCATCCCCATTTTCATTTTAGAAATTGAAGACCAAAGCTTATTTTTTATGCTTTAGGAGCTATGACTGAACTTTCATTGCAATTTAGTGTTTAATTTGAAATTAATGGAATGAAGGATGCAACTATTAAAGCCCAACATGTGCAATATAAAGCAATAAAAATGTAACACCATGAAAATTGCACAATAATAAATCATTTCAGCAATTTAGAAAGTGCAAATAAATATCTATATAGTTTCTATTTAACTGCTCCTCAACGATGTAAAGAAACAAATTATATTTGCAGTTTCTGAAGTAAATTATAATATTAATTTTAATGTATCTGGTAGGTAACACAAAGCATTTTATCAAGATGTAAAGTTAATTCAAAGCCATTTTCGTGGTTAACACTAGACACTATTTAGTGGTATTTGCATTTACAGCGTCGTGACTGGACAAACAGAATTTGACTGGCTGTGGCAGTGCTACTTCGAGAATGCTTGGCTCTAGCCCTGGGAAGCGAATGCTGTGTCGACACAGTTTTTAGAACAGACTTTTACAGTCTTGAATTTTTGGGTGACAAATGGTTTTCTGGAGGGAGGAATTGACTAACTGCTTGTCAGGGCGTTTGCTGAAAACAGCTTCTCTGTTAGCTTTGCCATGGAAATGCCTATATATTTTGAAACATTCTGATTCCATCTAAAACCTGGTATTTTCTCTCTATGAATATAGTGCAAAGTTGTCTTCTAGAAATGACCAATAATGGCAGCGTTATCTGTACTGGTTTGTTTTGTTTACTCAGAAGTTATACCTGCTTGTTCTCCTGACACAAATAACTGTTTACGGTTTCTTCTCCTGTTAGCCCTGCAGCACATAACTAAAACTGAGTGAACTGGATCATGCTTCTTCTAGCACATAATTAACAGACTTGTTTACTAAAAGTCTCATTTCCAGATATATTGAGTAAATGTTGATCCTCTGGACTTCACTGAAAACTGCAGGTGGTTACAAAGCCTAAAGACCAGGCCATCTGTCATAACCGTATTTGAGCAAAATAACATGATTGCACAAATATTTTTAAGGGAAGTTTGAAGATAGAGGGATCAAACAGTTGTCAGTGAGAGCCCAGGTAATCTTTATTCCCAGTAAATCTTTAGATAAAATGCTTTCTCTCTGTAAAACTAGGTCGAGTTTATAGATGTAACAGAAAAACTTGTGATTTGTTTGCAAACTGAGTACATAGGAAAATAATGAAATACAGAGAGAGAAACAATGCACTTCTTTAAGAACTCAGCTACTCTTAGTACATGACTCTATTCGTGACTTAGGTGTTTTTTGCAAAATATGCACTTTAACCAGTTTCTCACAGGTAGGTTAAACTGCTCTTCCTGTGGGAAATCTGCCTCTGGTCTCACTCATTCAGTGACCTCTGTTCCTCAGGAGCCTTTCCAAGGTCCTTCTACTGCCATGAACAGACAGGGAGATCAGGGTAAAAAAACCCATGACAACAGCATCTGATACCCCACAGTAAAGGAAAACAACACCTAGAAATGAAATAATACAGGGAAGCAGCCATGCTCGTGCCAAGGCTTTTCTCTGTAGGACAGATTTACACACAATCAGGTGGTGGGGGCCACCTCTACAATGCCTAGCAAACACCTGGGAACAACTTGGATTTAGGATCAAAAGTTGCCCACTTGCATACCCACTTGTTTTCCTGGCTGCTTCATGAGGGTCTGGACACAGTGCTGTCCTGTGGACTAGAAGGAACCCAGAGAAAAGTGGCACTCTCCAGCAGGTAAATCTCACCTGAGTGAAGTTCTTCAAGTAGTCCAAAATGCATTAACATCAGTTTTGTGGTTAATGAAAACCAGGCAACCTCAAATGGGCAAAAACCTAGCAACAACCCTCGTCATCCTCCCAGTTACATAATTAGTACATTATGACTGTCAAAATTACTTATCCAGATACTATGATAGCTCACTCAGCAAATCATAGCTACTTAAACAGCCATAATTGTACAGAGATATGGAGCCAAGTACCTCTCAAAGAATTTTGAATATTATAGTCTGATAAATGAGATGATAATGAAATGAAAGTTATTAAAGCACTTAGAATTTTTGACAAGTTGTGATTTTCGAATTATCAAGTATGTCAACTTTTACACGTACAAACCACATTCTGTAAATGGGGTAAAAAAGCTTCCCAGCTATAGCACTGGTACAAGTGTGACAATATCTGAAAGCAATCAGTCTGACATATTTCGAGTGAGGTAGTAACTCCCTCTCTTCTTCATCAGAATTCAGAAATTCTTAGAAGAGTGTGTGTATGCACACGTGTGTACTGCAGAGAGCAGGTGGAAGAATACTAGCAATTAAAAAACAAACATACAAAAAAAAAATCCTAGCTCAAAAGCAGATGAACCCTTGGTATCTGCCCATCAACATCAGGTAAGTTGGTGACACTGAGGAATAACTAAAACTTTGATCAAACATGTGCCAGGCTTAGTAGGTTTTTTGAAATTATTTCCTATGGTTTACGTTCCACAGTGGAACAATTGTGTAAACATGCAGGCATTTACACACAAGCTGCTACATGATTGCCCTCTGCTCTAGTCCATAATTTCAGAGATTCCCTTCCCCCCCCCTTTCCAAGTACAGGGCAATCCGGTAACAGAACTGCTAGTGACTTTTTCTGGTTTTAATGATGAGCTAGATCTCTCACCCCCATCAGTTTATTCATAGCATTGCTCCACTGACCTCAGAAAACCATTTTCTATTTTTACAGCTGTAAGGGAATGAAATAAGCACAACAATCCCCAGTAACAGCTGCAAATGAGGAATTTTGAGCGGAAATTTCAGAGCACTAATGTCTTTTTTTAATGTGAGCAATACATTGACATGTATTGTTTTAATAGAGCATATACATTTTAAGTGTAAAAAACCGTGCAAGAGTCTTGCTGTGTAAATTCACTGGAGACCTCAAAAGAATAATTTAAGAGTTATTTTTACCATTAATCAGTCACTAGTGCTTTGACCTATAAGTCAAAGATATATGAATACATTTTATTCTCTTAGTCTGAAAATAGAAGTAAAACATGGTCATGGAAAAGATTATATTAAAACACCACCACAGCACTACTTTGATAGGAGCTTTGGAAAGATCTTTGACAGACTGCTATCAAGGAATGAGAGATCACTTTGTCTTGGTTCATAAGGCAAAAACAACAATAAAAAATAATCAGAAATTCTTTAGGTAATACTGTATTTCAAACAGTGAAAACACTAATTGAAAATCACAAGAACAAAGTTCAATTTCCTACAAAACTAATGACAGAATATATACTACCCAGGTGGAGTGAGGAAAACCAATATTGGTTATTACATTAATTCTTTCTTGTCTAGAGGGGGAGCTCCATGAAGTCAATGGCAGCCAGGCAGCCTATGTTTTGTTACGATATTGAAAACGTCTAGTCACAATCATCCTCGCACATTTGGTTTCTGCTACTGAGTGGCATTGATGGTAGAATGACAAACAAGGCTTGAGGTAGACATGTGAGTGCTGGCAACAACTAATCTGAGACACTCCATGTATTTTCACCTCTGTTTTTATGATAGCTTTAAAAAAAAATATATATATTCAACAATTCAGAGTGGCTTTCTGGATTCTATACTAAAAATGCTACACACACAGGAGAACAAAGACTTATTTTAAATGAATGATGTGAGTTCCTCACTCCATGTCTTTTAAAAGCATTCTATCTACACGGAATTCCATCAGAAAGAATAGTGCTGCATGAGGCAAAACAAGAAACAAAATAATGATGAAAGCAAGCCTTCCAAAGAAATACCTGAGGGGTCTTTGAATGTGCAATGAATAGGTTATCAGTGAGATTCCTGCCTCCAGTCAGGGTTAGTGAAACTGTAACTCCCAGGCTGAGATCTAAAACCAGGATGACAGTGAATTGTTGAAAATCCCTGCTTTAAGAACACAGAAGTCAGTTGTCAGCAGGTGGTTGATGGAGAAAAGGGCAGGAAGCATCAGAGAATGCAGCATGGTGTCTTCTTGCTATAGATTACAGACAGACTTAGTATGACCAGTGATCAGAAAGATTATTATTATTATAATTAAAATTATTCTTGTAACCTAAGAATAATTAACCTGTGGAATTCCACCCCAAGACAGATTCAACAGAGCCAGGCAAAGTCAGGTTCAACTCAGGCAAGAGGCTGTAAAGGACTGATAGAGAAGAGAGCAGCGACTAATCCAGATTTGTCAAACCCTCATGAAAATAAAGCAACCTGTAGTTTATGGTTCCAGTCTGACCTCATGTAGGGTAAATATCAGAATTTAATGTTGTTAGAGACACCTGTCTCTCGGAAAGGTGGAGCAACTAGGGAACAAGACACCTATGCATCGAGCCGTCACGTCATTTTTAAGAAAAAACAGCAGCGGTTAGATTTTCGAGAGTCAGAGCCAGCAAACTGGTTTTACCAATCTATCAGGAATATACCAAGGCAGTAATTGTACAATTTATTCTATGCATGTCATGACTTCCTGAATTCAGACGCAGGTTTTGGAACTATACGTTCATATATACGTGTGTGTGTATATATATATAAAATTTTCATAACTTTATCAACCCCCAGGATATATGGGGAAGATCTAAAGATCTCATTCATTCTGAATACAATTTGGCCATTTGTGACCACTCCCATCAAGGAGGTCAGAGGTACAGATTGCAAGATCTAGTCCTGAATGAGATGCAGGTATGCTGTAGAGCCTATTCAGGCTAAGGAACCCACGCTACCTTGAGTTCTATGAATTGGGACTCTCTTCCCTCTTGGGTATCACCAAGAGCCTCTTGCCATTAGATGCTCAGAACACTTTGCAAAATTACTAAAGGCAAAAGTATTGTGCAAGTATTACAGACATCAGCATCTTGTCTGCAAAATCTTTAAGGACAGCAACTCTGCCCACACATTAAAGATTCAAATTTTAAATGTTTTACTTCAGAAAAAGAAACTTTATTTTACATGCTAACTTAAACTTATTTAAAATGGAAATTGCTGAGGCACAATAAACACTGGAGCTACATCTCCGGTTTTACTATGTCATTATTCATGCAATGACTTTCCTTTACAATACT
This sequence comes from Grus americana, assembly GCF_028858705.1. Lineage (NCBI taxonomy): Eukaryota > Metazoa > Chordata > Aves > Gruiformes > Gruidae > Grus > Grus americana. The sequence continues at coordinate 7,011,216 of NC_072860.1, read as the reverse complement.
TTTAAAGAAGTACCTCAGTTGATCATCAAAATCTATGTATTGTAGCCATTGTATTTCTTAAACAGTAATTTTCTTTAATGTTTAATCTTGCAGTGACAACAGGATGATTAAAGGTGAAATGGATTATGTTATTCATGGTTTAAGTCAGACAAAAGTTCCTATTTATAAAGACGGTTCCTAGACCTCCATTTGTTGTGTTTATAATTTTATTGTCTGATCTCAGTTTTCCTATCATGACTTCTAATGTGCTCTCTTCTTCAAAAACATCATCACAATTAGTTCAAAGTCACAGAGACACACTAGCTCTGTTAATAGCAGTTCTGCACCCCCAGCCTCCTTTTTTCAATGTTCTGTTTACTTTCAATAGAGGTTTTAAAACAGGATGGTGAACTATGCTATCCAAATTTGACCAAGTTTTCATCTGCTGAGGAAATCAGTATTTGGACATGTTCGACAATCTTGGCAGGTGCTCTCTGCTCCTGGGAGTGACTGTATGTATTGACTGAGCAGGACTTTCTATGAAATTTCTTATCCTAATCTGAAAAATTCTTTAGAGTCATACTAGACCTGAGAACTGGAATACAGGTTCTCAGTGCTTCCCTGCATGACATTTTCTAATTCCGACATGTTTAAAATTCTTCTAATAACTTTCCATAAAGGAGAGCATTGTGAAAATATATAAGCTAATGCCTTCTGCTGGACATATTCACTCTCACATTTGTTGCAGAACCCAGTACTTCATGTCAATATTTTGTGTGATGGCTGCAGTCAGAGAATTCGCTAAGATCTAAAAGTAAGAAGCCAGAACTAATCCCCAAATCTTTACGCAGTGCTACATTTTAGGGCTCTCATAAAAGGATATGTTGTCATATGGGAAGGTTGGGAGCACATAAAAAAAAAAAAAAAATCACTCTTTCTTCCAGTCTTGCAGTGGATAAGATACTAATCATACAGACATATTATTCTCTCGTCTGGGTGACAGAACAATCACAGTGACCTGGCAACCTCATTCCTTGTTAGCAAGTGAAGTTTTAATAAGGAACTTCCTTTCTTTCTCAAAAATAAAACAAAACCAACCAAACAAAAGCTCTTAAAATGAGAAAAAGGATCAGAAAAATAGTTTAAAAATACAGGGGGAAGGGAAAACTAACTATTCCTACTAGACCTATTATGTCTCAGATTCTTTGAATGATAGATTAAGCAGTCACACCTTGATTTTGTTGGGTTTTGGTAGTTCTTTTGTTACGGTGTTTGTCAGCTCACTCCTCTCTGCTCCAGCTACCTAGTTTCCCGTATCTGCCACTCCTTTGTCTAATGTCAGGCAAAGGATCAAAAGACTGACAGCAAGGAAAAGTACTGGAGTGGCCGATCACACGCAGTGCTTGGCATCCAATTATTTCATGCAGCTTGCTTGAATTATTCAAGTCCCTCTTCTGTTGTTTAGAACATTGTATGGCTTTCTTTCCACAACAGTTTTTGTGGCAGCTGATTTAAAACCAGCAAATAGCAATAATGGGGGAGCACAGTTTAATTGAGGATTTAGTTGACTCTTCAAAGAGCCTGACTTCTTACAGTACTTCATATTCAAACCACAGAATTCTGCCTGAATTGAACAGAAACAATGTCTCTCATACCAAAAGTACTGAATCAGATTACAGAGGAATTTACCTGCCTACTTCAAAATGATTCTGTTCTCTGTCAGCATTAACTTAGCAGCTGGACCTCACCATTAGTTTTCAATCTGCTCTAGCTGACAAAAGTGAAAGGTGCTAATAAAGAAGGAAAAAAGGGCGAAAAAACCACATGGGATATAAAGTAGTCACAGCTGAAAGTCTCGGATTACTCATTTTCTCCTTCAACAAGTCTATCCTGCTCAGAATAACAACTCAAGCACATTATGGCTCTGAAAATGAAAAAGATAGGTGATTTTTATCTCCAAAAACAAAACAGGAAAGGAAATGTGAATGTAGAAAGAAAAAAACAACTTAATGCACACATAACATTCATAGCTAAGATGTACTATGGAGATAGGAAGTTGCCAATCATCATAAATGATATGACACTTTCTTTTAGAGAGTAATTTTGGTGCTGTTCTCCCCCCACCCCTATTTTTTTTTTTTTTTTAATAATTGCTATAACTTTCTGTGAAAAGAAGGAAAACTGTTCATGTCCAACAGCTCACTACTGAATTCACATGATGGATGGAGACTGGCTTTGAGCCAATTTCCAATCTCTGGGCACTATAGATCTGTAGACCAGAGAAATGTTTCCCCTTAGATTTTCAAATCATTATGCTAGAATGCATTTTAATGACTCAAGAAAATTGCTTCATAGGAATCTCTGTCAGCCTAACCTTCTATCTCAAAAAAAGCCACCAAATAGGTCTTAAAGTAGGAACGTCATTAAAAAGCTAGTTTTCTGTGTAATACACATAGACAGCTGAGTCTTGACTATATGTAGGTACAGACCTTCCAAGGAAAAAAAAAACAAAAACCACCACCGCGTCAAAAAACATCCCTAGGAAGGAACATCCCTCTTCAGATTTCTTTTTAACTGCCTTCCAGCTAGTGTGGATTTAATGTCCTCTTCAATATTACCCAAGGAAGAATGAAATATATTGAGATTTTTTTCTTCAGGTAGAACAGAATCATCTTCTTCAAAGAATGATTCAACACTTTGCTCTAAATATAGTTAAACCAGCATAAATACATCTTATCAGTCCAGCTACTCTGGATTCATTTTTAGAATAGATTTCTGCTTATAGTAGTATTTATTTTCTGCTTCTCTATAAGCTTTCCTGGTGAACAGTTTCCAGTTTCGAATCTATTTATCCATATCAATTCCCCATAAAAGACTGTAAGCAATATTTTGCAGAATAGGAAGTAAAATAAGGTACCAATGACTTAAATGAAGCCACTAGTGAAACAGTGAATTTACCCGAATCACTGGCATCACAACTGCATTTTAAAACTGTTGGTTATTTGCTATTACAGAACAGGTGTGGGGGTTTTTTATCATTTTGGTCTCACCTGTTGTGCTATGGAAATCTCAGCATTTACAGAAGCTGGACCTGCCAGGATGAGGTCCTAGACTGCATCTTCAATCCCTAAAACAAGCACACAGCAAGGAAGATATGGGCTAGCTTTCAGAGTTGGGCTTGAGGCATCATGACTTTTTCCACTCTCAGACTAAAATAAAACTTAAAGTGGAACAGGATCATGTCTCATTGACCAGTTTGCACTTGAGAGTATGGCATCTCCTTGATTTGATCAAGTGGTTTTGATTGCAATTTGTTCAATCTAAGGACATACTTGAACACACGCTAGTAAATATATTCAGTTGAATTGAGCACTTCTGTTGTTCTCTCAGTGACAGCTGTATTTCCCTGAACATATAATTGCATTGTGGTTTAACTTTTAACCATTTCTACTTGATTAAGATATATTTACATAAAATGGGAAATAGAGATGGTAAAGAATTCTTTGTCTAGTAGAATATTCCAAAAATAAATATTTTTTTCAGATTAGGAATTTTTTTCACTTATTGAAACTTAAAATGCATTCTAACACTCTTTTCTCAATTCTCCAGTTTATTGTCTTGGGAAAAAAGGTATTTTACAGGATTAAGACACAGAACAAAATTTCTGTAACATGTTAGTGGCACATTTTTATACATATGGGCTGTATATTACACACTTAAGGGTTCTGTTTAAAAGAAAAGATTTAATAGATGAAGCAAAATTTCCAAAGAGGAAGTTATGAAAATTAAAAGAATGAAGAGAAAAAGTAGGAAATTAAATGTATTTTAAAATTACCATGGATTTTAATTTATCATTTAATTAGCTCCTCCACAATGAAAAAAGAAAAAAAAAAAAGATATGAAATATGCAGTGCATTAGGGGAAAACTATCCACACTTTCAAAATTGCAGTATGGAAAAATTAGATTTTTTTCCATCTCTATGCAATTCAGTCTGCACAGTAATACATATTTTAATATGCCTCACTATTCAGCTTTAAAGGAGTGTCCTTAATGATGGGGTATCAGGTTTTTCAGGAAAGACAGATGAGAACTAGATGGAATGGAAACATAATGAAAATTCTGCTATGCCCAAATATATATAATTCAATTAGCACACATGGCTGAAACCTCAAATGAAATTAATGAATTGCATTGTCCAATATGCCTTTGAAACAAGATTTAAACTAAGTCATTATTAATGGAATAATTAATGTTCCTAGTAATTGACAGGCCTTGCTTTAGTTGCCATTAATTTATTCATTTACATGACAGTCTGTTCTTTGGTATATGGAGACTGATTTGGAGATGTGTGTTCCATTAGACAGGAAAAGGTTAAGCAGCAGATAAATATGGATATTTAAAACCAAATTATATTGCATAAAGTCAGTCAATATTTGCCAGCTAGGTTTTGTTAATGACTGTTCCACAGTTCCACCACAATTGTGTCTTGGTGGACTGCACCTGGGAATAATCCACTACATTTTGCAGATGGTAGAATGGAATCTTCTTGATCTTTTTGAATACCTGATTCATGGAGTTGAATATATTTTAAAGAAATAATGAAAGGAATATTCATATGGAAGATGAATGGATGGTAAATCATACTTAAATGATGTTGATTCATAGTTAAAAATTGCTTTCTGTACATCCTCTGTTCTACTAACACATTGCAAAATCTTTTCAATACAGTTTTTGTATAAGATACTACATAGGACTTTATACTGCCCAATAACCCACTGAATTGAAAACGAACTGTTACTCTGCGGGCAGTATAAAGATAAGCACAGTTTAAATACTTGCCACCTTCTTGCATTTAACCATTAGAGGGCTCTGAATGCAATGTCCTCTTCACAAGGTTTGCTCCACAAACTTGGGACAATTGGTAGAAGTATGATTTATCACCTCTACCTTTTCAGGGGTTCATGCAGTATTCAAAGTACAATTGTGTTCAATTGAAAAGGATTCCTTACAATGTTTTCTCACTTTGCAGTAAGTCTCTGGCTCAAGTTCAAACCAAGTTTCTATATGTAAATGCCAGATTTTTTGCTATGGCCAATTCCTATCTATGAAAGATAGCAGAAGCACATTTTCTCTCCTCTTACCTGTGTAAATTGAGAAAGACATCTAGAGGCTGTCCCTCAAGAGTTTAAACCAACTTATTCTGGCTTTGAGTTGTGGTTTTGGAAATAAAGCAAGCCTGGAAGAAGGGCAAAAGACTTGCAGATGACAAGACTGTTCCTGGTGGAAGGAAATGCAAACCAGATTCTGTATGATAGGCCTTCTTTAGTTCACTAGTGTGATTCTAGGCCAAAATCACAAACAACTGTTTGACTAAGACACAGGTAGGTCCCACAGACATTTCACCAACACTCCCCAGATATGGAAATACGCATGACCCAAGCTGCTGTCTTTTTCCAACTGCCTTTAAAAACAATAAGCTTACAATTCAGCCCTATATTTTTAAGCCAATGAGTACATACATATGTTAACCTTTAGGGAGAACAGCTAGGTCCCTACATAATGACAGAAAACATCTATGTGCTAGTAATGGAAAAACTGTTTTCTTTCCAGTAGGTCTACATAATTACTCATATTGAAATATAATTTGTTTTTAAACCATGACAAATCTGATCTATTCCCTTCTGTGTTGAAATATATCATTTAGAGCTCATTTGTCCCAAATAAAGCTGCGTGGGAAATGAAGAGTGTTGTTGTTGTTTTTTTTTTTTTTTTAAATACTGCTGGGATCGCTTAAAATCAATAAACAAAAACAGAGTATCCAATGCCCAGAAATAAAAAGTGTATGATTGTTGGAAAAGAAATGTCAAGATACAGCCACACATAATGGGGAAATATTTTTCATCTGGAATTCATTAGCTCCTGACACATGCTACTAGTGTAATAATTTACATCTCTCTCCAGTTACTTAAAGTAAAATCTGCCGAAACAAACCATGAATACTTTAATTGGCTTTTGTGTTGCCAGCTGAAATTGAACATGAAAAGTAAATGGAAAATATTATTTAATGCCAGTAAGTTGAACATTTAGGCCCAGCAGTGCTTGCCTGCAAATGCTTTTTAAAAAACAAAAATAGAATCGGAAATAATTCTTTGAAATTTGTGATTTGTGGATTTCACAAAAACCTCCTGAAATATTTATTTGTTTACTACTCAAAAACATATAGTACACCGGCAGTTTGCAAGTTACTAGCACAATAATATTATGCTTTTGTTCAGGTACCAGAAAATCATAAAAATTATTCTGAGATGGAGTTCATATTAGTTCATATTCTCTGATTGACAAAAAGGGACAGATAAGACCTTTTTCACAAGAAGGAATTAGCATTCTCTTTTTTCATTATACAGAATCAGTTAAATCTGTAAGCAAAAACCTGCATTCACAGCAAGCTTCCCTTGCTCCCCTCCAGGTTTTCCATGATTTTATTACAGCAGAGAACCAAAACAGGCTTTCTTTTACTTAATTGAAGAGAAGGAGATAAATCTTTTCAACCTACATAAAACACCTGTAAAAAAAAAAAATCTCACAAAGCAGCAATTTACTATGTGACAAAACCCCACAGATAAATGTAAAATTATAAATAAAATTATTTATTTACCTATAAAATGTGTCCCCTGTATAGATTACTGATTGAATTACCTTTAGTTGATTTTTTTGCCTGTACAGATTTCCTTTCCTTCTCCTGCATTTAAATCAATATGCAAATACACTGGCATTTCTTTAATGTGATTGTATTTGTTGCTCCAGTATGTGGGACCGCATTTGATAGCACAGTGAAGTCAGTGAAGCCAACCCTCTCATTTCACCATCTTATTTACCACAAATAAATTTTTAAGACCCAGAATTTATCTCCCAAGTGACCTAGTGAGGTAGAAAGGCCCTTCTTAGATGACACCTACTCATTGAGCTTGCCAAGTGACACCAGCACACAGCCACAGCCCCTATTCTCACCCCATGCTACAACATGCCTCTTCCTCAGTTGTTCACAAAAATATACTCATGGGAATGTGTTGTGAAACAGATTGTGAACTGAGCCATGTTAAAAATAACTCTTTAAAAAAAAAGGCCCAAGTCTTCACATTTTGACATAACCCTCAGGGGCTTAGGAAAGCCTTTTTAATGCTGTTTTCACATCCATAACCAACCCATCCATGCAAAATCAAATACTAGTTGGACTTTGCCTTTAATTCTTATGCTCATCTATGCTTCAGTTTCACAAAGAACTGTAATTTAGGTTTGTAATCTCACTGACGGCTCTGAGATTACATCTAAGTATAACTAAAGGCAGAAAATCATTAGTGGAATGTCTCAGGAACTAACCTAGATTGACTTTCAGTTCCCAGGCTTACAAAGAAAAGCTTAGGGGTTTTTTATGGTTTTTTATTTAGAAGGCATATTTTGCTCATTTTTTGGTATGAAATGAGGAGATTTGCTGTTGGTTCCAATAAAACATGAGTCATTTTTCGGAAGAAATCATGCTTAAGTGCTATTTCCTATAAGAGAAATAGTGTCTACTTCAGATAAAGAGTCACATCATTTTATGAGCCACAAAATGTAACTTCTCCCTTTCTCTCTTGTATTGAAGGGGTGATGAGATTTTTTCCCTACTTTTCCTACCACTTTGGTCAAAAGGCAAAGGGAGAGTATCACACAGATGTGCAGCCCTTCTCCTTTAGGGAACAGAGTCAAGTGAGAAGAGCAGCAAGAAGCTGTGCAGCCAATTACAGTGGGAATGGCTATGTTGAAATAAAATCCACAAAGAAAGAAAAGTACTAGTTACAGCAGGTAGCTAGTACAGTTCAAGATGACTTGGATACACCTATGTGAAATTAGATTGGTAGATGAAATGTAACTCAGAAAATATTGTTATTCTTAAATCTCAGACATTTTTCTTAGCTGTATTTTAATAAACAAACAGTAGTTGAAATTGCTCAGAAAGCTTTGAATGTGATACGGTATAACGAAACACTGTGTATGAAGGAAAATCCCCATAAGTGAATTCATACATAAATGTATGAATAAATCCCCATTCCAATGGCACTGAATAAAATAACAATTGTGGAAATAAACAGAAATCCACTTAACCTTCTAAAAGCTTTTAACAGGGTTGCTTTACAAATAATCAAAATAGAAAGTCAAGTACTCGGGTATTATACGCAAACAGGGCAAGTACATAAGGCAGCACAGGCATATTAAGAATACAAACACTTAATGTAGTCACAGGTCTTATGAGTCTTTGTTTTGAAGTGCAAAATAGAACGTTTGTAAAATGCTTACAAAATTAAAAAAGCACTTAGGAATGGATCCTCATTAATGCACCTTCTACTGAAATGACAGAAGTTGTGCTGCTAGGCCAGAATTTGTTCTGTTGTTCACAAGCGGGACATTAAAAACTTTCAAGGAAATACAGAATCAGCAAAAATGAAACAAAGCATGAAATAGTAACAGCCCAGACAAAGCTTTAACACTCCAGACACAGCTTTAACGCTTTAAGTTGCTTGCTGCTGTTTTCTAACTGCCTTTAGATGTAAAGCATCCACAAATTCTAATTCAAGAACTCTTTCATCAGGAGCAACAACAATGGGGAATGGGTAAACAGGGTGAGAATAATGCTGCAAGGCAACTTGGGTACATTGCTAAAGAGGACTGGTATTAAGTCCAATAGGCGCTTACTCATCCTCAGCTGTTTGGCTTGGGAGGCTCTATGTAATTTAGTGTTAGGTACCTGGGTCAGCTGTGCAGTGCTCAGTACTTCCTCCTTGCTCTACAAACTCCAAGTAAACCCAAAACATTGTTTCTATTATTTTTCTTTTCCAGTTTCCCCCACCACCCCCCCCGCACCGTTCACAGAGACACAGAGTATTTAAAGGAGCAATGAACTCCGCAGAAAATCTATGGGAAGTAGATGCATAAAATATGTATGTGTGCATGTGTGGCTGTCTCTCACAGGTAAAAGCAACATTTAATCATAGTGATTCTGCAGTCAAAAGTAGGGCTTGTCTAAAGGCCAAAGAGTCATTCAATTTACAAAGAAACCAAGGATGATTTCTTAGAAGTATTAAAAAGCTTAATTGGGTTATGATGATGGCATTAAAAGTCCTTTCATCCACTTTTATAACAGCAGCTCCTAGCAACCAGAGTTATTCCAGTCTCACACTCCTACCTGCCAAGGCCCAGATATGGGACACAATCTGTGATAAAACTCTTAATATCCAAGCAGGAAATTACAAAATTATGGGCAATTCACTTCCTCTGTGTAAATAGCTCTATTTCCAGCATCTGTAATTTTGCACTACAGAACAACAGGATGCCAAGTTTGTGTCAATCATAGGCAATTTGGGGATTAAAAAAGTAACAAGGGCCCTAAAGGCAAGTGTGCTCTAAAAGCTTAACATATTTTTTATTTTAAATGTTTAGTCATCCAACATTTTATTAGTGAAAAATTTCAACAGTATTCTGAAGTAGAGACATTATAGTCTTTATAATATTTCTTTTTTTTCCTAATGTGCCTTCCTAATGAAAGTCATATTAGAATTATTGGGGTTTGTATTGTCTTTTAATCTTAAATTCTTACAACGTAATATTAAAATATTTGTTGTCTAATATGTGATGGAGGGAATCAATGGTAAATCTCAATTCAACAAGCAAAATGGGCATGTACTGCTCTATTTCAAAAAGTGTATTGTGCCATTCCAATTTTTCACACCAGTTTCATTTTGTGCCAGCTGCCCCAATTCTATTAATCACTTTTTACACCCTCACAATACCTAACACCATTTTCCCTTCCATCTCACACATTATCAGGAGAATCTCACAGGCTTTTTACCCAGTTATTCTTCTGTACTTGTCCTCTGTCATCACAGATCACAAAGCAGAGACATGCTTCTTATCTAGTCCTTTTATCAGCCTCAGTAACACATCTCCGTATGTCCTTTTGCAAATTTCTTGCCCAGCCTAATATTCCATCTTTCCTCTTACAGTGTAAGGGCATATTATATTTCCTTGCCTCATACTAAAACCAACCAAAAATGATCCACACCCTTTCTACCACTTGCCTATCCATACCTTTCCCTAGCTACTTGGTGGACCTGACAATTCAATGTGCTGTTTCTTAAAGCTGAAAGTCCTTTAAAAATTCCACCCCCACCCATCCCCAGCATTTTCGGAGATCTCCTGGAGACAGTGCATCAGTGTCCATTTAAAACGTGTAAGGGTTTGGCCTGAAAGTCCTCATGCAATGAATGTTGAATGTTTGAGATTCTTCAGGCTTGTGACAATAAGGACCTCCCCAGAATTTATGCTACAACACACATTCAAGTTTAATAAACTTGTGAGATTTCCTGTCTTTGAGACATTGCTCCCTTACTAACTTTGTTTACAACTGGCCAAAAAGCTACTATTAGGCTGACCGACACAGAATGATTACAAAATCCTTTCATCCTCAGGAACAGCAACCAAAGATAACTGCAAGTATCTGCCAAAATGAAAGTTACAAGTATATTTATCAATAAAAATATGTTTAACTAAAATAATAAATCACAAGTTTAATAATAGTTAGATAGAATTGACTGGTATATTTTACTTTTAAATGTAAGCATACCATGGCTTCTTAATACCTACCGACGTTCTACGTCAAAGAAAGCACTCATTCTGATGTGCATTTTCAACTGCCTCAGTACTGCCTAACCATACAGGATTTAATTTTTAATGATTTTTTAATTTTTAATTTAATTTTAAATTTTTTACTTTTTAGTGTAAAAGAATACATTAAAAATAAAAAGTTGAGAAACACATAGCACAATATTTTGGCTTGTGAGCACACATATCCAAATTAAACCTATAAGTAAACTTCAGACAAGTATCTGATTTTGCATTAAACAATACTAAATACTATCTAAAATATTATTTAAAATTTTGCTTTAGGCAACATTAAAATAGCCCTCAATAATCTCAACGATATTTTACACAATGTGAAGAGCACTGAACACATTAATTCTGTATTTGTACACCTAAAAGCTAAATACAAACTGAATATGTGGGTTTCGATATCAGCACAGTTTAAGGTATAGACTTCATAACACTATGCTGATTGCTCTATGAGACTAAGGGTAAAAGATCAGAAGCCCATTTTTCAGCTGAAGGAGACTGTTAGGTTTGGTGCAGCAGGGCCTGGGGTACAATTAAGACAGACAATGTTTGCAAAATGCTTGATAAAAGTTCTTTTCAATTTTGGTTACTTTCTTATGAAACCTATTTTCCCTAATGTAAAAGCATGTACATGGCATTATTTTCATTTTTAGGTAATGTCTGAAGGCTGCAAAATCTTTCTGGTGCAGCTGAAAACGAAACTCAACTTTTCTGTAGCAAGTACCACGAAAATGATGAAGGGACTCAATAGTCCTACAACTGAAGTAGTTGTTTATTAAAAGGGCTTGTCATGTACACTGCACAGTTAAAGACAGCTTTCCAGCTCCATAGCACAAACTGACTTCCAGCACCTTCTGCAAATTCTTCATGCCCTTACATAGTGTTTCTTCCCCTTTGGTTACTACCATTGCACTTACAAATTTAAGTAGCATTTTTGGGGGGAAAGCCAGACAATTCAATTCTTAGCCTACTTTGGAGCCAGTCTGTAAACAGATAAGACTTCATAAGACTATAAATTTACCACTTGCTCTTGTGTAAAGATGCAGCACTGTGTTAATCACCCACCTGCTGCTGCCATTGCTCCTGCTGCTTTCATGACCGCTGCCTCTGATACTGCCAGTGGCACAGCGGTATCAGCAGGAAAGCTGCTGATGGTGTGTAGGTTCAGTATTTAAAACACAGCTTTAGTTTTAGACATCCTTTTCCAAGAGACAAATGTGCAGTTTGTACACCAGAAAACACAGTAATGGTAACCCCAGCACGATACAAAATGTAAGGCTAGGATATATTGGAACTATGGAGCAGAAAACTTGTTTGTACTGATCGTTTGGTATGCCCGTGTTCAGGGTTAAATGAAACAGTAAAATACTACTACAATTACACTGTACTCATGTGCAACTGAACAAAAAATACAGATGGAAAAAAAGAAAAAGCTAAGAGAAGTGCAGACACAACTAAGGTACATAAGTTTGCTTTTACAGTATAGAAAGCAACCATTTGACTTTCATCTGGCCTTTCATCTTTATTTAGTATATAGATTTTTCTACTTAAATTGGTATGAACTGCATGCAGTTCTCAACTTTTTTTTTTTCTCCTCAATTTTTCTTAAAAATACCTCAAGTTTGCAAATACGTTGTACATACAGCGGTTATACTGTGAAAACAATTAAAACTGGCTAAAGCTAGACATGCCAGTGTCAGTCCTTGGTTTTAAATACAAACATTGCATGGGGAAAATGAACCAAATTCAATAAACAAACATAACACCACCAGTTATTAGTCAGATGAAATTCATTCATGGGAGAAAGGAATGATTGATGAATAATTCCAACTCAATACTCAAGATTTGGGATAGTTATTTCCTAGGTCACAGAAGGCACTTGAGATTTCTCTGCAATGCAACCTTTATCATACAGCCTATTTCCTAAGAGAAGAGGACAGCAGTAGACAGTGTTCATCTTGACTTCAGGAAGGTTTTCAACATTGTCTCCCATAATATTCTCATTGACAAAATGAAATTCAGGCTAGATAAGCAGACAGTGAGGTGTATTAAAAACTGGCTGAACTGCCGAGCTCAAAGGCTTGTGATAAGCTGCATAAAGTCCCCCTGGATTGCCAGTCAATACTGGGTCCAATGATGTTCAACATCTTCATTAATGACATAGATGATAGGACAGAGTACACCCTCAGGACATTTAATGATGATACAAAACTGCGAGGAGTGGCTGATACAACAGAAGGTTGTGCTGCCATTCAGAAGCACCTTGACAGACTGGGGAAACGGGCTACCAAGAATCTCATGAAGTTCAGCAATGTCTTGCCCTTGGGGAGGAATAACCCAAGGCACCTGAGAACCTGACATACAAGGAGAGGCTGGGAGAAAAGGGATCTTTCATCCTGGAGAAGAGAAGTGTCGGGGAGAAGACAGAGCCGGGCTTTTAGAGTTATCCAGTGGAAGAACAAGAGAAAATAGGCACAAATCTAAATATAGGAAATTGCATTTAAACACACCCCACCCCACCCCCCCGCCTTTTTCATTGTGAGGGCGGTCAAACCCTGGAAGAGCTTGCCCAGAAAGGTTGTGGAGTCTCCATTCTTGCAGATATTCAAAACTAAAGCTATGCAGCTCTGGCAACCTGCTCAAGCTGTCCCTGCTCTGAGCAAGGGTTTGGACCAGATAACTTCTAGGGATCCCTTCCAACATCAACCAGTCTGTCATTCCATGAAACCTTTGAAACAGAGTCAGAGTAGAAGAATAACAGGAATAAAGCAAGAGTTGGCTTTGACAGTCTCAACCATAACAGGCTGCTCTATTCTGACTTCAACTTTAAAAGCAAAAGAGAGTTAAAAGGACTTGTACACCAAACTCTCCTTTCTTTCAGTGTCAAAACAGACTAGAACTTTTCTTTCAGTCTTGTTTTATTTAGGAGCTTCTCGCTGTCTTTCTGCATTGCAAACAAACCTTGCTGAGCCCCTTCAGTAAAGCATCTTTTCTTATTCTCATTGACTTGTGTGTCTGATTCCTGCTCTTATCAAAGCAGTATCTCAAAGTCTCCATGCTTACTGCACGCCCTACCCTGCTCTCTAAACGTCCTTCAGGATTTACTTGACCTACTGCATAATAAACACAAATGGCAAATAAGCAGCCTTACTCTCTGCTCCCTATCAAAACCCCTTTTTAAAAGAAGGTAAGTTATGTTAACATACAGTAGGGATGGATAAACACCTCTCAAACAATCTACAGCAAGCAGGCTGACTGTTAGAGCAGCTTCTGTGACTCACCAGCAGCTCACGATCCCTCTGCAGCACTTGGAAGTGAAGGGAATGAAGAGCTACATGGTGACGCTGGATGGGAAAAGGTCAAATCTAGTTCTTAATCTACTTGAAGTATTTTTCCCCTTGTGTTTTCAGAATAGGGATACATGTGATTCCTATAAAAATCACTCCCTTTAAAAAGCATACATTTTCAGAAATCTTGTACATACAAAAAAGGGCCATAAACCAGATCATCTTTCAGCTTCGGATTGATGGATCTGTTGACGTGAAAGAACTGTATGCATCTATTTTTGTGTGAGATTTGACTCAAAATTATTTGTAAATTAACTAAATATCTGCAGCAAATATTTAGCTTTTACTGCTAAAAAAGTTCATATCCTTCTTGTCCTTTTCCATAGTAAAGCCCTGTAAGTAAATTCAAAACACACATCCTACTCATCTGTGGTAGACTTTGAAATCACATGAATTTACAATATTTCAGTTAAAATCTCTGATGTCAGATGTTATTTAACACTACATTTGCTCATGTACTGAATTTGAAAGGAAATGTATACATCCTGATATCTGGCAGAGTGTTAATTATACAGTTGACAGACAAAGATATTCTTAATATCCAGTATGTAAAAGATAACAGTAGAGTGTAATGTTGAAAATTATCACAGCATTAAGTGCCTGGTAAGAATTATTGATAATGTACAGTTCTGATTTAGAGTCAGATTAAAGATGGCCCAAGTTTCCAGCCTCCTCTGCCCCCTTCCACAATGAAAGGTTATTCATAACTTTAGATTTAATGTTTGAACTCTGAGTTTGTTCAACTTCATAATCAAGTTAGATAGCTCAATTGATCCATTCTCTTGGACCCAATTCCATCTCCTATCTATCTCTGTTCAAAATTGGTTTTAGCACGTGATAAATAAAATACTTGAAGTGGTCACTTTAGACCTGGAATTCATCCTACATGCACATTTGGCTAACATTTTACATCACTGAGAGGAAATATCTAAGCTTAGAAGAGAAATATTGAGCCACATTACAGATAGTGAGAACTGACAGAAGAGAAACAATTTTTCACGTGCATTGAGAAGATGTGCCTCACTATCAGGATAGAAATAAATTAATTAACAGGAAACAGGGAGAGAATAACTCAGAGCCGAGCAAAGGAGTCAGAGAAAATAAATATCGCAGAGGTCCTCAGCAACGTGTGATGTGTGCACATTCATTATTTAATAGTATGATTTCTTGGAATAGCATTTAAGTAGGAAATAAGCCATGTGCCTTCTTGGACTTGAACTATGACCAGACTGTATTACAATTTAGTATCCTATATAAAATATGTGGAACCAGATATTCTGAAACTGAGCAAAAAGTATGACCATGTAGTGATTCAACATATATTAAAACATCACAACATTTTTCCAAAGAGGAAAAATTACTTACTATTTTAAAGGATGTCTGACAAAGAAACTCCATTTATTAAGAAAAGTTATGGGGTTTTTTAATATTTAAATTAGTACACTACCAGTAGAATGATCCCTTTTCCAGTAGAATTGGACCACCATTTGTTCATTCCAAACCAAGATAAAGAAATGGATTTTGCCATTCTTGTATTTTTGATTAAAAAAAAAAAAAAAAAGAAGGCAATTTTGTCAAATCTTATGGAAAAGTGGATCTGAGGGGAGGCAAAATTGCATAAAATAGCAAACAGTTTTGCGGGGAAAAAACTTCAAAGAAACGTTTTGAGCAGTTTCACACAGCTCTGATGAATACCGTAATGAAAGAAAATGAAGCCAGGCACTACAGAATTGCGTTATCAAAAATCCAGATGAAAGCATATATTGTCTTTTGTTACTGCTCTCTGAGGAAGTAGAGCATTCATTTACCAGAAGGAGGAATATGAGAGATCCTGCTTTTGGGAGTCACAAGTCATTCAGAATGACACCAAAAAACCACGTGTAAAACAAGTAAGATATCAGACTGAGAAACAACAGAAGCATCAGTATAATGATGTATTTCAAAGCGCTTGGTTCAGTAGTAGTGAACAACTATGTATATGGAACAAGATATTGTCTATATCAATTTTGCAATTGTCTCTCCTGGATCTCTGCAGAAAGGCTAAAATGTGGGTTATGTGTTTTTTTCAAATATGCTTTGGGAAAAACGCGGAGCCTGCTTCTACTTTTTTCTATCAAAAATATATTCTTGCAAAATGTGTTCTAAGCATATTTTGAAAGCATTGCTGGATAACATTTAAAAAGCACAGTCTATAATGTTAAAGTTACAGTATTCTTAAAAAATGCTTACTGCTAGATTTGAAATCAGTTGACATGTAATGTCACTTCAGCTATACCACTGCTTCCCTATATGGAAAATGTATATACGTTAATACACATTTTAATACACTTTTTCTTTTTGAAAATGTTTGACTTTGTTCCTCCTTTCTTTGTCTTTGGCATCTCTTTATTCAAGTATTTCTGTTAGACACATTTCAGGGAACTCATTCTGCTAAATAATTAAAGTACAGCATGCAAGCTACTGTAAAAAATTTACACAGATTTCTACTCTAATGTTATGCAAATTTTAATGATTACTTCAGTTGTTGGTTTGTTACATCACTTCATACATTATTTTACAGAACGCAAATATTGTAGGGTGCAGAAAAATCAACTGGTTGCTGGAAGTTTTCAGCTTTATTCTCTACATCCCTTTATTGTGTACTGTTTACAGTTAGACAATGATGCTGATGCCTTTTTATTCTTCTATGTTACAAGGCACAGAACCAGCAATGAACTGCACCTTTCACTTCATATGCTTCGAGTGTGTACACATGGGCTTGCTTTTCTCCCGTTTACTAAGTTTGGACATGAAGTACTAGTCTTCATGTTTTCAGCAACCAAAGAGGTGAGTCTGTATAATTGATTTGCTGTTAGTTTTTCTTTGGTGATTATAAACATTACTTCACTATCTCACCTATAAGTATACCTCTATTTTCAATACTCTATATGACAAACTCAGACCAAAACAAAAAAAACAACCCACCCTAATGGACAATTAGTATATACAGGGTATTAAACACTTCTGCAAATATAATCCAACAGTTTATTGTATGTGAAATGATCAATGTATCTCATAAAGAGATGCAGCTTCTCTCTGCATTGAAATCTCAGTAAATTTCTCAGCTTGACTTTCTGTCTCCTATGACAGTGAAGCCTTTCATTTGAATATCATATCATATCATTTCTTATCTTCAGGAGAAAGAACAACCAGCTTACTCCTAATGAGAAGTACAGATGAATAACCATATAGTTATACAGATAAATCACTGGGTCAAGGGCTCTAAGGAGAAACTACCTGAAGCGCTTCTTGGGCATGCACTGGGCAACAGACCCAGCCTCTGTGCTCACCTTATAGAAACTGCCAACTATCCTTTCCTTACAACAGTGCTAGCATTTACTTAGCTACCCATTTCAGAAACTCACTCTCAAGACCTTAACATCTTTTCTGCTTACACTACTTTGCTGATAATGAACACTGTAATCAGTGTCTGAGGGCAGAGCACAGTTTATCAAACTTTACTCACTGTAGCTGAGGACCACCGTTGGCAAAGACTGTCAGGTGCTGGATCCAGGCTGAATACTCCTGATGAATGAAGGTACTAAGGTGCAATTGTCTCACCGATTATGTCTTAAGATACTGAAGAAGTGTCTTTCAATTTCAAAGCCTAATTTAGTTTTCCTGGTTATGACTATACTGCGAAGACACTTTGCTTACCTGTAAGACTAGCATAATAAAAAATGGTGAAAAGTCCTTTCCCTTGGACTGTTTATATGGGAACCTATTTCTATTAGTACACACTGGTTTTTGTGAGATGTCAACATCTTCACAAAGCAGGATTATGGCTTAATGAAATATATCTATATATGAACATACTGCCTTGGTCTGTGTTATACGTAGAGATCTCTGGTGAAGCACAGTGCTAAAGATGAGGCTTCATTGTGTATAATAACTGGCCAGAGCCATCAGCTTGTCCTTTCACCACTATACTTGCCATCTGCCCCTTTCTTCTTTCCTAGTGAAGGACTTGTTTTTGATGGTTGCAGCCCAGCTATGGCAGTCTGCTAATTGAAACTTGCATGAGAAAATCTCCACATATGGGGAGAGGCCCTCCCAGGTTGTGGTTCTCTCATATACTTATGAGCCACAGAGCTGCAAATTCCTATACCACTTCCAAAAATGACATTTTGGCAAATGGTAACGCAGCAGCAAAAAGGCAGCTTTCTCTCACACTCATGAATAGCTTGTCAAATATTCATCAGTCTCTTTCAGAATTTTTTGCTCCAGACTATTGCTTTTGAGAAGGGAGAATCAACTACAGAAACAGAAGTAAATGATTCTGATGAGCACTGGTCTGCTTTCTGGATTCGAAGTCCAGAAGGCAGCGTGGTGGGCCAAACTAGGCCCTACTTAATCTTAGCTCCTTTTCTTATATGACTTTTTCATGTGCAAAAAAAGTCTCTAGCTTGCTTTAAGTGGTACTTCAAATACCAGTCAGCTGACCTGTCAGGAACGTGGATCAAGTCCTATTCAGACTAAACTTAATAATGCCAGGAAGAGTTCTCTTCTAATATCTGCTGCCAGCAAAACATCTTGTGTTGCATATCCTACCATCCTGTTATTCAAGTGTCATTTTATAAGACGTGACAGTTTTCAATGAAGCAAGGCTTATTCAACAAAAGTTAACTTGAGAAAATACTGCAGAGAAGACAATCCTGTAGTAAATAATCATACAGAAGAAAAATGTTCTCCAGTCAACAGGATTAAACTTACAAATAACTGTTCATTTCAGGCCATATACCTCAGGATCTCTTCCCCTCTTCTCTGTTCCAACACATTCTTGCATGAGAACATGGCACTTTGGATCCTGCTTTCGCACATAAATATCTAATAGTACATCTCTGCTCACTTTCACCTGCAGTCAATTCACTGTATTCTGCACATTCGCCCATCATTTGATTTCAATTACCTTTTTAATGGCCTCTCTACGCAGAAAGAGGAAATTACACTGTATCAAAAGAAAAACAAAAGCCTACTTGAACATAAATAATTATTTAATGGAGAAAGAAAAAAGCATATCCAGCAGTAACAAAAGCAGGTCTAGACATTCTTGCTTGGTAGATGCAGGAGAAAACAAACTAGATTTTATGAAGACTTATTATGCTTTCACTTCATTTAGCACTGGAGAACCATCCACAATAAATGACAGCAATGAAAAACTGAGAAGGGAGTAAGCCAGTTTACCATTGAGTAAATAAAGCAAACAACTCCCTGATTTAATTTAGTAAAAAACACAGGGAACTATAAATTCTATATACAAAACACTGAGTTGAGGCAGGATGTAATCTCTTGCTCCTGGGATTCCTATCAACAGTACAGAGTTTCAAGTTAAGTCCCTTCTCCATAATGTTTAATGTGGTCACATTCCAATTCCTCACCCAACTCACATGGTCTGGAGGAAAAATGTTGCTATCCTTACAAGCCCTATACAGTGTTAAAGGAGTAATAACTTTCTCCCATCAATGTCCAAGAGTTACATCTTGCATTTTCCAGGTCTAGGAACTGATCTATTCTTTTAGTCAAACACTACCTTCAAATGCTTGGATCCATTTTACTACAAATGCCCATACTCAAATAAACCCCTTTACTAGCTATGGTAAAATCTGTCAGTTATTTAAGAAATTTACAATTTTTTTATCTTAAATAAGAATTAAAAGCATATCCAAAAAGTGATGAGTAAACCGTCTCTGAATGGCGCATCAAATGGACAGACAGAGTGCAGCAATTCATTCAGAGACAGTAGCATCTTGCCTTGACACTTTCGAACGGATCCTTCTTGAAACCAGAGTGGGAAGATAACACCGTCTCACACAGCAGGATGGAAGATGTTACAGGACAGATGAGTGAATGAAAGTGGAGAAAAAGGCATGTGCTGATATCTGAGCTCAGATACCATAATCTCACTAGGGTACTGAGTAAAAACTATGTTAGCAAAACGGTGGAGACTCTGAAGGGTTAAAACAAAATTAATCCAGCTGAGGTGCCACCAACATGCTGTGGTTATTTCCTGAACAACCCAACTATCAATAAAGTGCTTTTCATGGTCTTAGAATAGAGGTAAAAAGGGACTCTTTTGTGTCAGCAGTGGTAGATAAAGCTTAAAAAGGAACTGTTTCTAAACACAGCTTCTTTCACATCCACCATAGCTTTCAATAATATTTCACAATTTTAGATGCATTTCCCCTTTGTGTAATATTTTCCTATAAATGCAGTAGACTGTGCTCAATGGACATGGGTCTTTGATCTCATTATTGGTTAGCGATGGTACAGGTGTAACCTGAGCAAAGATTAAACCCTGAGGTAATGACAATACACATCAAGCTATGCTGTTTTTCCGCACTCATTTTATTCCGAGTGTCTTTCACTGACATCCTAAAGTGGATGGTTCTCTTGGGACAGAATCCTCCTGCCAGTGAAGTAAATGTGGCGACGTTAGGCCAAAAAATGGAAAGAATGGAAGCAAGAAAGGAGCAATGGCAAGCTCATGCTTTACCACTGTGTGGTGTGTGTTTAACCACCATAACTTATACTCTTGTAGGTGAATGTAACAGACAGACTGACAAACAAACCTTTACAGTAAATTGCGTGATCAGTTGTGTGGGGGAGGTAGCGTTTGCAGTTCTTGGTTAAAAACAGAGTGGAAAGATTTTAGATTAGTACTTTGAAAGGTAAAACTCAGAAGACAGACATCACACACAAAATACAGTCTGAACAAGTCAAATTACACAGACAAAAAGCACAAAAGCTATTAAAATAAAAAAAAAAAACCCACAACCAACGTTCTTTTTGTATTCCAAGATTTTTAAAGATATTGAAAACTCCAGTATCGTAAAAATCAAGCCTCCTGTATACAACTGCAGCACAGCATTTATTTCTAAACCTGAGGATGTGAGCTGTATTCAGTGTTACTCTGCAGGTGACAAATTAAGGTTAGAAAGATAATAAAAGTAATTCTTCACATTGGAGTGGCAGTACCAGCTACATTTAAGGCCAGGGAGACTGAAATGAATACATTACCCGGAGAGTAGTTTTGTTGTGAATACTGACTGCTGGGGAGACAAACTTACAAGACTTAGTACCTATTATGTTGTAAAATTTATCTTGCAGGTGTATAGACTCTTACCTAAAATCTACCTTTTTAAGCTCTGATCAATCAAAGTATTTTACACAAGTTTTAGCTTATAAATGTAAGTAATCACGTAGTTGCCATTTATTTGCAAAGAGAATGCAAATAGTACTAGAATGTCTTTCCTTGAAAATATATTCTTTTAAACCTTTAAATAAAACAAAATCTCATCCTCTCTCTCTACACAATTTCCAAGCATAGATAAATATGATTTCCAGCTATTTCTCATCTGGTATTTAAAGTCAAACCATTAATCCCCTTGGTACAACAGATAATCCTATTAAAAAAAGTTAAGGTTTGAAATCTTAGATCTTATATGTTATACAATGCTAAAACTAGGTCTGAAAATAAGACAAGTTTCCAAATCAAACTAAAAGAATCAAATATACTTAAAGAGAAATGCATCAGGTATGTAAATCAGTGATTTGTTTCCCCTGAAATAAGCAGAAGATTCAAAAGAGCAGGAAATAAGTACACTGATTAGGGCATTTTGTTAGTGAATGAAGCTGTATTTTCTTATTTTCTTATTGTGTCCTGTGAATTTCTAATGGTATAATTACTATGTAATAATCATTGAATCTTGATTTGATGAAGATTCATTAGGCACACATATACAGAATGAAAGTCCCTTTCTATGGAAATTATCCTACAATTACTTCTGAATCTTTCTCTCTCCTAAGTGTTTAAGAAAAACATAGACCAAAGTACTCCTAAAAGATATATCCTTACCAAAACTACATACTCAGTCCAAGAAGATGAAAACATAACAGAGCATTGTTGCATTTATTTTACACTTCAGTTCATGAGTAATTCATGTACTCAATTCTTCCATCAGTGCCAAAGAACCGAATAAACCAACTTTAGTCAGTTGAATTGACCTCCCTCATGCACCCCCAACGAAAGAAAAGAAAACATCCACATGTCTGTGCCAGTAGCTAAGAAGCAGAGGTAAATTTCTAGGTGCTTAACCCCAAGACCTGTGATGCCTTTGTGCTAACAGATACACAGCTAATGGTTCCAGGAAGGTACTATTGCTTTGCATTAACTTTTGAAGATAAACTTATGGTAAATCTATATATTCACAGTATGTGGGGAGGTGAATGCAAACATTTCAATTGATAGCATCCAATTCCTTATCTGATGGCTGTTTGTTAGAACACAAGACTATTCTGCATACACACAACAGAGTAAACACCGCTGCCGATATTTATGAACTTAAAATTATGGAAGTTCTGCTTTTAACAGGGAGGTTTACACAAGAATCCTACTGCTGCTATGTATTTTCAGAGAACAGCAACTAGAAGTAAGCAATTATCTCACACAAAACTTACACATACTGTGCACTTAGCTTTTTGTGATCTGGGATGATAAATGAATGACAGCAAAGATTGCTAAGCGTGATGTGCACAAATCAGGACAAATAGAAAATGATCATCAGCAAAACTAGGGATGCATGCAAGTTTAGAAGTTCTGAATATAATCCTATATATAAATACAGTAACTCTTTCATTGCATGCTGGTATATCATTTGATAAAATCACTCTGAAAGTACTTTTCTTTCTTACTAGATGTTTATCTGTGCAGAACAGGACAAAACTGGACTCTATTTTTCCATCTCTACTACCTTCACATTGTCTTTACACATCCTCACTATAACTACTCTTACAAGACAATGGATTTTTACAGACCACTTCACAGGCACCCTGAAACTCTTCAATTATTTACACTATCAAAGAAGTGACCTTAAACTGTATTCTCACAGTGAAAAACTTCAGTCTTTTATAAAGTTTATATGTGCGTATCCAGTAAAGTGTCTCTGGTAACAAAAAAATATATCCAAGAAAGACAGAAACCACACAACTAATTGATTTTAACAGCATTACACTTTAGATTGAAATCCTCAGTGAAAGGAAATTCATGGAAAAAATTGACACTGTTGCTTCAGATTAAGTCACTGAATAACCTCTGTAGGGTTTTTTGGGGGTTTTTTTGCTTTTTTGGTGGTTTTTTAGGATTTTTTTTCCCCTTTTGGTGCAGACAAGATAAAACTCAACTATTAGATTCTTTTTTCTTTTTTGGTGCTTCAGGTCACAGTTGGAATTATGAAACCTTTGAGATATTAATGCACAGCAATTATTACCCACTGCCAAAAGTTACCAAAGATGTGAAGTTCTTGGGTAGTGTGGAATTGATAAACATGGCCTGAAAAGCAAATATGAGCAAACTCCCAGCTTTGCTGTTCTAATAAATCACTTATCAGAGCTTTTTCACAAAATCCTATCAAAAAAAAATCTCCATAACAGCATTCAACACAACGTGCCATGCTGCTAGTAATGCTCTTCCAGCCTATTGTACATACAGGCTATACACTTCTTGGATCCTTGGAACTGAACTCCCCCTCTGTCTTTTATAAGTGGCTATCAGAAAATGAGGATTACTGACTACTTAGGACTGTGAATTAATTTTATGACTTTTTTTCCCTACAGCTATTTCCTTTTAAGGTTCTTCAATAAAGAGTAACCTCAGAGACACCCTACACACTGCAGAGGTTCTAAAGGAGGTTAATAGATAGGGATTAGGTGTGCAGAGAGTTGAGCAGACTCAGAGCTCTCATTTGAAGAAATCTGGTATCGCCCTCTTGTGCATCTTTGAAAGCATCCTGTAAGTGAACTTCACAGCTGTCCTACAGGCAAATGATGAGGACAGACTAATGCATGACATTGCAGACTGTCCCACATCAAAACTTTCTGCAGCAGCTCTTGCTTTGTCTGCAAAAATCACTTTCAAAAGCCAAATATTTAGGTTTTATATAAGTGGTAATGATACTGTAGGTAATATGAATTTACACAAACTGTTTTTTCACCAGGCTTTTAATTCCTACATATGTGCAAAAAAAGGGACATACAACTGCTACAAGTCTAATAAAAACCCATTAGCCAGGTTTTTTTAAATAGTCTGCTGAAAATTGAGTCCAAAATGCCATATGATAGGAATCTGTACAATTTATTTGTTCTACCTACTACCCTGATAGGAATGCATTGAATTTATTTATTCTGCTTTCTAGTATGAACTGGTCAGGGCAAGACTGACCAGAAGAGCAACTGTAGTCATCTGTTAGAATTAGTAACTCAAGGCAAGAAAACTAAGGCTATAGGTTTGGCTCAAGCTAAAAGACAATACTTCCTTCTCTTGCCTAAAGGGAGAAACAGAATTGTCAGGAAAAAGACAAAAATAAAGAGATGACAACACACCTTTTTGAAAAGCACTCACAATAAAGCAAGTTAGAGTCACACAGGGAGCTGTGTACTAAAACAGAAGGGAAGATGTGTAGCTTATATGCCCTGGTTTTGCCCCCAGGTCAGTAAGAGAACATATTTCATCTCCTGTTTGTTGTCTGAGACTGATGTCTTATAAGCTTCTGAATGAAGATGAATTAGAAAGGGATCCTGAGTCCACCAGTTTGTGTTCCAATAATCTCTATTCTTCTGTTCTTTTGTGTTTCAGTCAAAGCTTGCCAGTTCTGTCCCTTCACCAAATGCTCTGGCTTTCCCACAGACATGTATGTGTCTTTACACACACTGATACAGTGCACCAAAAAAGCAATCCACCACTTAATTTAAACCTAGTCCCAGTATGTGACATAAGCCACCAAACCATGACATAAAGCTGTATTAATCAACTCCCCCGGGAAGTAAACCTGATGTGTTTATACAGATCAGTTAGACACTAGACAAGGCTTTTGCTCACTTCCTTTAAAACCTGAATAAAGAAAGGAATAGTTATCACAAGTACATTTCCCTATCTCATGGCCTCAGGAACCTGTATTTGCAGGTTTTCCAGCCACGCGTCTGAAAAGGTGGTGTTTAATAGACAGGGTTGCAGGTGGCAGAATGGAAGAACTGACAGTTGGTGGTGGTTGTTGGGGGTTTTTTCCCCTAAAGATGAAAAATTACATTACATTTAAAATGTGAAGATTAAAATCCATAGATCTTGTGTAATAGAAGCTTACTTAGCAAGAACTTTCCCGTTTAATTTATAAGTGTGCAGTGATGTTTCTTGCAAAAGCTTAACTAAATTGTTTTCAGCAGTACCACTATAATACATAGTTTTGTCTCTAGAAATCAAACTCTCAGAGATCATAATTATTTAAAAGATTATTTTGAAAAGTCATACACTCTCTTAAATATATCCATTGACATAAGTTTGACTGTCAATTATAGGAATCAAAAATATATAATTTTATTTGACTTGTAACTACCAGCACATCAGCATGCTGCTCATTGCAGGAATTAATTAACGAGACATGAAGTGCATTTGCAATGCATATAAACTGTGAAAGTTTTACAGATATTACCATTACATGCTATACAATTAAAGAATTACATCTTCACCCCTCTGAAGCAAATTCAGACATTCAGATTTTAACTGGTAGAGAAGTACCTCTAGAACAAGTTTTGGGTTGTTTTTTTTTTCCTTCATCTTTACAAAACATTTTCCAAGATTTATTTTTGGTTTGTCAGTGGTTCCTACTATACGAATCTTACCATAACCTAAATGAATCCTTCCTGACTGAGGAGGACCATCAGAAACAACCTCTCTGAACACAATAAAATGCTTCGCTTGAAACAAAGTAAATAAAAAACTATTTTAATAGAAAAGGAAATCTAGAAAAAAAATATAATCAGTCTGTGATACAAAGGACGGACCTGCATGATAATGCTTCATTTGATATAAAGCAGAGAGGATTATTTCTCCAGGCAGATGTGATTGAGAAGAAAAAAAAAGTGAAAGAAAGCAAGCACAGGCAGCATGATGCTGGACTGAAAAGGATTTAAGGTGCAGCGTGGGAGGAGGTTGGAACGAAGTTCAACCCAGTAAAGGAAAAACATTCAGGGTATAATTTGTAGCAAGACAATAAATAAATGCTAAAACATGTTATTACCAGCATCAAAAAGGTCCTCACAGCATCCATCCATATTCCCTCAAAGGTAGAACTTTAGATGTCACTCATGCATCCCTGGCTACCAAAGACAAAAATCTCCAGTATTTTCTCTGGTTATTTTTATTTTTCTTTGAATTCAAACCACAGATGTATGCTTTGGAAGAAAGTTGTCAAAATACAACTCTCTAATTCATTATATACCACAGAAAGAAAAATCACGCTCAACATTTGAAATTTCCATATTTTAAAAGGTTCTTCTAGTCTAATCCAGTCAAGCTGGACGAATGGAATTCAAACGGAGAAAATTAAGGTCATATTTGGGCAGGTGTTCATTTAGATTTTTGTTTTTCAGTAATGTCTTTACATAGTGAGGGATTTTCTGCCTGTTTCTAACAACAAGAACCTTTGCCCCCGCCCCCTGCCCCAAACCACAAAACACAATGTGGCAGCATTTGGAGACTTAAGTACTGTTAGTTTCCTTGACTCTAAGATTATTTATGGAAAGGACTGCAACAGAGCCATGCTCAGCTAGAGCTTCCTAGTAATCTTTTGACCATTTGGACATTCTGGCAACAGTGTGAAAAGAAACAGATGACCTTTTATTCCAAAGGAGATTTTCCTCTAGTCATTAGCATCGTGCAACTTCAAATTACTACTCTGCTGAAAAGCCGTTTGGAGTAAAAACCATATCTTCCTTTACATTTTAGTATGACTGGACCCTAGTTTAATCCAGAACCATTTTAGAAAAGACATTTCCTTTATTAAAAAAAAAAAAACAAAACCAAAAACAAACAAACAAACAAAAAACCCCACCAACAAACCCACAACAAAACAAATGAAAAAACCTCCATGAGTGGTACGGAGAAATTATGAGTTTTATATGCATGGAGAAAAGCAATAGAATTTTAATCTCGCGTTAAGGGGGAAATAAAAGCATCAGCAATAGAAAGAATGGAAAGGCATATTTTACAGCCTGAATAAATTTACTGTAAACCACACCAAATACAACAGTACTTATTTCTGTGAACTCCTCAATAAAATGAGATTTTCTCAGTGAAAAAGGAGTTTAACTGTCTCAGTCACTCTGTATGGATGAATAAAGATTAAAGTCTTTAAAAAAAATAAAAAAAAATAAAGCATCTCAACCCTTCCAAGCCTTTGGGCACAACAAAGGTCATATAGACCCACATAGAAGCAAGTAAGGCAGTATACAAATTAGTATTTACAGGACCAAGTTTGCTATATGTATCCATGAGAGAAAACAAATAATAAGAAATGTAGCAACAGGTTTGCAAATGGCAAGGTAATACTTCTTCTCTTTCAGGCATAAGAATTCAATATATTGAATATTCACAGGCTATATTTGGCGCTACTACCACCAGCATTACACCTTGTAGAGAGAGGGTTTAATATTGCATATTAGAAGCAACAATAGTTTAGACAAGTTCTTACATAATACCAGATATTTTCCACAAACAAGCGAAATGCAAGCATATTTCATCTCCCATCTAGATATAATGTTTATATCAAGCAGGTGTACAGTACATCCCTTAGCTATGTTTGTATTTACTTTGCCCTCTTTTTTTTCCAAATTTTAGATTCTTCATTAAATATTTCAGGGTTGCATTTCTGTCCTCCTGTAATTTATAC
Source organism: Grus americana (assembly GCF_028858705.1). NCBI lineage: Eukaryota > Metazoa > Chordata > Aves > Gruiformes > Gruidae > Grus > Grus americana. Next base: position 6,983,428 of record NC_072860.1, on the reverse strand, counting down.
CAAAAAATCCTGCTAGACCGGTGCCATAGCTACAGAGGTATAAGACCAAATTTTGTATACAAATTTTCTATACTTGGGGTTTTGTTTATCAGTAATGAGGAGATTCAAGGAATGTATCTGGATTACACATACAGTTTGGTGAGATTTTTCGTATCCGAACAAGGCTAGGATTACTGCAGAGTAAAGCATTTAACGAGCAGCAGGAAAGACAGAACATTTTTCAAAAGACGCTCTACAAAGTTGACAAAGGGATTTTCCAAAGCAAAGACATCAGCTGCACTGAATACAAAGAGACTTGAAGATATTCAGAAGTGGAAGGACGTATCTCTTTATATAAGAATTTTTTCTGCTCCTCCCTTTCCTACAAATGCTAAGCGGTTTACCAAAAAGCAGAAGAAACATATGCTAGATAATACAAATACAAAGCTAGTAGAAGAGACCTCAAGATTCTAGTATGTATTTAACTCTCCTTAAGAAACAGAAGGTACTTTCTGCTTCTCATAAAATTCAAGATGATTTTGTGACTAGATTTTATGAACCTAAAGTCTTCTTGGGTTAATTTTATTTGTTATTATGAATATTAAATATATTGATATAGCCACAAATGCTATCTAACAATTCACTATCACTGACACTATAGCTTAAAACCTGATAAATTCATTGGCAGCTGAAACCCCAAGTTAATCAGGAATTCCAGCCCCCCAAAATGCTAATTGTTGAGCTACCTGAAAAGGAAAGGGAGTCTGGAGGGGAATTTTTCCCTTTTATCCAGTCAGATACAGCCATAGCAGCAGAATTTAGCAGACAATACTTCTTATCACAAGGAAAGGCAATTCACCTTGGAGCCCTTAACGTTTTACAGAAGTGTCCACTGCCAGGAAACAAAGAACACGCTCCCTCTTCAGGTATGAATCCTGTCATTTATTTCCTACTTATCAGTGCCGTTTATTTGAAGATACTAATGTAACCCAAGAACAGAAATAGCCCCTATTAACCTTGTAGCCCTCTGCCATTTTGTGAAATTCCTAAGTTTAATGATTTGTATTAGAAGTTAAAGAATATAAGTACCATGACAAAGATACCTCCAATTCTGCTTTCTAGACATCCTGGACTACATCCATGCCTAATATATTTGTGCTTTCTGTGATGACGTAAGACAGAGCAGAAGTTACTCTCATACCTCAGCCCAGAAGAATACGTGGCCCCATTTTTCTCATGCAACACATCCAGTCATTATTCACTGCAGATTGCTCATCTCCATATATAGTATGTATATAGTATACTAAGACAATGAAAGCAAGAACAGAAGTTATTCTTAATACATTTTGCACATGTAATTTAGAAAGCAAAAGAGCTAAGAGCTGGAAATGAGGCAAGATGTTCTAAACAGAGTCCTTTGGGGAATTTTACTCTCCCAGCAGGTTTCTTGCCTGTTGTTTCTGCATACTGCCATTAAGTGCTGCACAAGTGGACACTTTACATACTTTTCCTATTGTCCCGGCTCTCATCATTCCCTTCTTACAGTCAGCTGAAATGCCACCAAGTTCTGAAACATTTAAAGAAAAGACTCTGAATTTGGAATTTCTTTGTTTAAAGACAAAAAAGCTGAAACACCTTTCCTGAGTTGAATTGGAATTCACCAGTACTGTGATGTTAAAACTAGATTGTGTAAAACATAACAAAGTTATAATAAGCAATGGGCCACAAACATTTTTGTCCAGTCATTTTGGGTTCTCCCACAAGACCCAATTAGTCCATTGTCCTGTGATGCTACAGGCTATGTTAGTTATCTGAAATCAATTTATTCTGACATATTTTTGAGGCTTGATAGAGACAAACTATCACAATGCTGTTACAAAGTGCTATTTGGTTTTGGTGTTGGGGTATCTTTTTGTGATTTTGCTGTTCTGAAAACACCAAGCAGTGTTGATTCTAGAGACTCACAAACAGAAGTGTCACTAGTTATATACAAAACTACTTTGTAAAAATTTTGCTTTCACCTTTTTCCTCAACCACTTTTTTCCTGTTATCATCTATGGAGCTTAGGCATACAAAAGTTAATTTGCTGAGTCTCAAGGTATTATTTTATTTCCTTATCTGATAGAAAACATTCCACAACTGAAGAAAACAGAATAACTAAGCTCTGTTAGAGAAAATATTGCATCTTGTTATTCCTACAGGTAATTTTAGAGCATGTCATTTTAGGGCAAAATTAAGGATTTTGCTTCTTTTTATTCCTGAGGAGTTGATATTTAAAACTTCAGTGTTAAACTTCAAGAAAATCCAACAAATGGGTACCATTTCTTCTCAAATCTGCACCACACAAATTACTAGTGGTGAGTAGGTAAAAAATTTACAAAAATGCAAATGGGATGATGTGAAAAAAGAGGTTTTGCTCAGTAAATCATTACCACTATAAAAAGAGAATACTCATGGACATGAGGGCACTCCTCATTTCTACAAGACAAAAAATGGTTGTTCAGAAGCATCCATGATGTTTCCATCTTCTTGCTCTGGATATACATGCTCCTTTGTGGACAACTTTCATTTCACAGCAGGGCTTACATTAATTTAGTAAGTTTATAAAAGAAAACATTTGCCATTAGTAAATGGTAGCTCTATTTTTTCTCAGACATCTTAGTATACAGGCAGAATTCATGACAATTAAATTGACATGTGGTTGCTTCACTGGTGCATACCTCAGCCTGGCAGAATAACATGTGGTTGGATTTTTCTCCAGTAATATCATCTTGCAGTTATTTACTGCAGCTTGCTTATCTCTGTAGCATGTAGCAGTAAGCAACTTACGGGTTTGGTCCATTAAAAATGTGTTTGATTTATTCTTCTGTATTATAGAATCATGGAACAGTTTGGTTTGGAAGGGACCTTAAAGCCCATCTAATTCCAACGCCCTGCCATGGGCAGGGACACCCTCCACTAGACCATGTTGCCCAAAGCCCCATCCAACCTGGCCTTGAACACTTCCAGGGAGGGGGCATCCACAGCTTCTCTGGGCAACCTGTGCCAGTGCCTCACCACTCTAACAGTAAAGAATTTCTTTCTAACATCTAATCTTAATCGACCCTCCTTCAGCTTAAAACCATTACCCCATGTCCTATCATTACATGTCCTTGTAAACAGTCCCTCTCCAGCTTCTGTGTGGGCCCCCTTTAGGTGCTGAAAGTTGCTCTAAGGTCTCCCCAGAGCCTTCTCTTCTCCAGGCTGAGCAATCCCAACCCTCTCAGCCTGTCTTCACAGGAGAGGTGCTCCAGCCCTCTGATCACCTTCATGGCCCTCTGGACTTGCTCCAACAGATTTAAAATCTGGAGCTGGAAGTGCAAACTAAATGATACATTTCAGCCAAATTAAAAGGTGAAAACCTTATCTAGGTCCTGTAAATTTGTAGAGGTCCAAAGCATGCTTAACATGCAATCCTCACTTGTTTTAATAGACCTTAAACACTAAAAGCTCTGCAGCATGCATAGTGCCCACTTACTATGTGCCACATTTCATTTTGCTCTAATAGAAGTCAATCAGCTTTTTTCCAGTTGTTATCAGTGTAGCAAGGGCAGACTTTCAATCATTTGCCTTAAGGAAATCTATTCTATATATTTATACATCATGGCATTAAATCTTGAATGCCACACCTCACATACACTTCAAACTTGAGTAGCTGTATGGGCGCTAACAGTAGGTTGCACTGTAAATGAGTTATGTAGGAATTAAATTGTAACTATAACCAAGCAAGGTCATTAATGAGCTAAGACATAAAACAGAACTGCTGGCTGCCTTTCAAGTTTATAAGAATATTCAAATTGATATACTTGAGACCAGAGAACCAGATTAGTGTAATAATGAATTCATTGTTTATTTGAAAGTTGTTAGAAATTTCAAGGATAATATCCTGAATGCAGGAAATTAGAAGCTGTGTCTGTTCTGTGATCCAGTATTTATCACAGCAAGAGACCCAGAAGCTGTCACTGAGGTCACAAATAGACATACAAATGTGAAGAGACAACCAACTCAACACAAAGAACCATCACACATTAAAATCTATTGCAAATGCATCAGAAACACAAAGTCATGTTAATCCATGTGTAAGAAAGTGACTTTGATGCCCAGAAGTTGTCTTTGCCACCAAGGGGAATTGCAAATGGTGTCCTAATGACATTTGTTTCTGTAAAAAGAAAAATCAGAGGGGACCGAGGCACATGCTCTCTACTGGGATTAGTTCAGAAAGGGAAAAAAACCCTGCAATTATATAAGTAGAAATGTTTTGACAGATTAGTACCATTTCTCTATATCCTGAAGCAGTAATCTCAAAAAAAAAAAAAAAAAAAAAAAAAAAGCCCTCCAAATTATTTTTTGCCAGATCTCCTGGCTACTAGGAGGCTGTGGAAATATGTACGCATGACCTTCAGCTTCAGATTTCAGGTTGAAAGAAGACTATAGGTAGAAAGACAGAATGCAGAGTAGGTAGCTGTTCCCCAACCTTAATAAGTCAATAGAAAATAAATACATATTTGTTCCTGTAATTTTTTAGTATGAGCCTGCTCAAAAAAGGTAAGTGATCAGAGATCTCTACTAAGATCAGAACTTTATATTCCTTTATGGAATAGCTCATGAAATCAGTGTATTCCGATGTGCCTTTTCAAGGGAAAACATATGACACTGGCTTCCAGGGAGTGGGAAAGGGTTCTCAAAGAAAGGAGAAGAGAGGAGATATTCTGTCCTAATTACCTTCCTCCGCGATAGACGAACATGATCATCTTTTAAATTCCTCTGTGAATCAAAAGACTGAGCCATCTGGTTTGGTCAAATATATCACAAAAAACACTTTCTATTTAATATGATACTCTTCTATACGCAGTACAGATCTGCCCTCTCATCCTTTGCACCGTGGGATCTATTTGAAGCGAGACTGTTATTCATGAAGTCCACCAATATTTACCATAAGTAGCAATGTGGCCATTTCTATCAATAAGTTACTCTTTGACAGTATAGATATATTTTTGAAGTTCTATCAGCATTTACAGAACAGACAAATAAGGCCTTGTCATTTTTGATTTACCATGTTATTAAATAAATACCTTGATAAATAGACAACCAACAGGTAAAGCAGGGCTTACTGTTGTAAAACAGACAGCATGAAGGAATCTGTTCTTTAAACTTGACTTTAATATTCCTGCTTATTAATTTCTTTTAGGATTTCACCCTTACTATAAAGGCAAAAGTTGGGGATTTAGAAGACGTTAGCATTTGACCTGTACTCCAAATGAAGTCATCAGGAACTGAAATTACCAATCTTAAGGTGATCCTAAAATTGTTACATTATTATGAAATAGCATTATGCATTTTATCAGACTAGCGATTCCAAACATTGCTCATTTTCAGATAGGCTTAATGAGTCCATCATTCCATAGAAGAGATACAGGCATCACTGAAAATCTAGTGCTATTGTATGTTTTATGCTAAGGCTAATAATGTATGTCTGTTGATTTGGAGCCCAAATCTAAACATAAGCAGTTGAACTGAAAAATTCTACATTTTTTTCTTACAAAAAAACCCCACAACAAAACACCACTGAAAACAGGTGAGGGGTTTTTTATTATTATTTTTTAAAGATAAGTGATCTGATTTATTGTTCTGTTATTTCAAAATCATTTTAGCCAAGCCGTTTGTTTCTGGTCAAAAAAAATCATAAGTTAAATTCATTCAGTATTACAAATCAATCAGTATTATCATTCCACCAAAAATTAAAATAGGCTTGTATAAGCAGGAGAGTATTTTGAAACCCTTTCGTACTATGCTGGCAACATATTCAGATACACCTACATGCAGACACGTACAGCACAGACTGTTCACAGCATGAGGAATGTTACTCAGCAGACAGCATTCATCACAGTTTTCATGCTTTAATCACGTAGGTGATCTGTACTTCAGGACCAATCTAAAACTGACTGAAAAATGTGTAGGCAGCACACTGTGGGCTTGACTTCCACAGTAGAGGTGTATGGTGCTGCATATATACGCTCCAGTTAAAAAGATGATGACTGAAGTTGAGGAACTTGATCTTGCATTAGAGAAAGTGCTGATGACAATTAACATAGCCTAGGAGGGGATGGGGAGCACCCAGGCATGAAGACAGAATAAGAAACAGATGCCTGGGGGAAAGTCTTAATTTCATTAAAGTAAAAGTCAAAAAGCTCTGAATTTAATTTTCTTCATAAAATTTAAAGTTTATATAAAGATATGTCATCCAGCTCTAGAATATCGGAGGTGCATAGTCTCATGCCTCTAGGGTCTTATAAAACTTGACTTTTAAAAACTGGTACTAAATCATATAAAATTATTTACCACTTAAACTCAAGATTATATATTCCCATTTAGGCAAAGTTAAATTCTTACAAAGTTGTATAATTCATGAGTTGCTACATCTGATCCTGAGAATCATTTTTTTCTTAAAGTATGAAGTATGTTATTTCAGACGCAGATGTTAGTTGACTTACATTCCCTACGAAGTCAAGGCTAGAGATAATGAGACAGACTGAAACAAGATGAAACCTCAAAAAATACATGGTTCCCTGATTATGCTTATATTTTCCCAAATATGGTATGTTAAACATCCATGATCAAGCTACAAGCTTTAAAGCTGATATTACACTTAGTTTCAAATCCTTGAAAATAGGAGTTTACAATAGAAACTTTATCAGACCTTGAACAGCAGCATCTCACAATTCCTTCATAATGCAACCTGACTGCTATTGATTTAAAGCTGCTATGTATTCTACTTGGCTCTGCCTCTTCATTGGAGTTTCTTGTATTATGCTCATTAATTAAACTGGTTTTGATTTAGTGCAATGACAGGTGAGCAGTACCTTTTGAATACCCAACTATGCCCTCTTTATTGGTTTGTTTCCGTGACTGTTAATCCACTAGTGCAAGTTTTGTACTAGCGGATACTTTTGCATTGCTATAGCACAATTTCTATTGCTGCTTTCAGTGCACCCACTTAATGCCTCCAGTTGCCACAGAGCAATACACTAAGGTGCTCACATGAATTTTATCCTCAATGGAGTTCAGCTTACAAAGGTACTTTTGTTATTCTGATATTTGAAAACATTTTAAATGTTCATAATGGGTTATACTATTTGCCAGCCTTATGATAAAGAGATTGTTTACAATTCCAAGGCACAATCATAGGTGACAGAGATCACTCTCTGCTGTGTTTACTGACAAGATAGATTATCTTCCCATAGCAGAGCACAGACCATGAACCAAGTAAATGATTGGGGGTTTATCTAAGTGCTACTTACTCTATTTGACTGATTCTGTTTTGTCTTAATTGTACAAAGATAGCTTCAACACTTCCCAACTTGTGCAGTTTGAAAACTTGCCCCCTGCAATGAAAATTTAGAATTAGCTGATGTTAACAGTGATGCTGGTGCTTGAATGTGGCTCCAAGAATTGCTGATAAAGACTTACTTCCAAACTATTTTTCCTGGTGATATAACTACAAAGAGAATGCACCTTTTAAGATCTGATTACAGAAGTGTATTAGTTTTGTGTAAGCAACACAGCACAGTACTATACACCTAATTGTATGCATGAATTCAAGCAGATATTCAGAGGACTCAAAGTAAACAGCTGCACAGTTAATCAGCAATTGTGTCAAATACAGTAGGTGACAGTCAGCAGTACAGTATTCAAAAGAAATCAGTTAGATACTTTCTTTTGTTTGATACCAGAGAAAAGAAAACCTCAGCATTCAGTAGAGGACTTAAACAAATGTTCTTTTCTTTCCTGATGAGAATATCAAGATTCAGAAACTGTAGTTTTTAATCCAGACCAGAAGAGAATTGAGGAACAATACTGTTGTACATTATGCATTACACAAGACTCAATTCAGTACCTTTAAAATAACATAAAGTGGAAACACTACCGCTACGCTACACTTACAAATATATATCAGTATTTGGATTGCTTATTATATCTTCCAACTCACAAAACTCCAAACATGCTTCAACTGGAAATGTCAATTAGTGGTGTTTGTCAGTTCAAATGTTTTCTGACTTTTCAGGCTTATTGGCATGTGGAATCAGACATCTGAACTGGGAAAGGTGCGTTGCAATATCTGAGTCCATCCTTCTTAAAAATATAAAGCACTTACTGAATGAGAAGTCTCAAGCAGTGCCATGAGCTTTTCACGTATTTTCTAGAGAACTGACAAGGCAGGCACTGCATTTAACCTTCCAGTTTGCTTAGTGTGCAGACCTCTTTTCTCATTAAAAACGTGAAATTTACCTGAAGTTTCTGCCATTATGAATCCTTCTCCAGTCTTCCTACTACTGTGATAATCCAGAACTCTGCCCAAAATCAGTGCTACTTTCCATGATTACTTTATTTTTATTATTTATTTTTTAATTCTGGACTAATTCCAGATTTCCAAATAGCAAGTACAGCCAACTGCATTCTGTGATGATACAATGTTTTCTTTTAGTAATCCATGCACAAGTTTGCCTGATGCTAGATGACAGCTTAAGGTGTACAGAGAATATTTTATCCTGAAATCACTTGGTAAACGAAGTCAGCTTAGGTTACAGCTGCTTATCACTGAACCATGTTTCTTAACCAGAATGTACAATACACCTACCTGGTGGAGATAAAGCTTCTGCTTAGTCATGGACTCAAAAGAGCATACCTTCATTTGAGTTCTTTTTCAGGATCACCTGTGACTGGCCCAAGTTCAACAACATTTCCAAGAGGTCAAGTTCAGTTCCAATTCAGAAGGAAAAAACCCAACTTTTTGAATCAGTCCTCAATTCAACGTTGCGCTCAAGAGAGTTCAAGTTATGAGTCTAGGTTATAGCTCAACTGAAGCAAAATAATAGTAAGGAAACTAGTTTTTGGCTGGGTACAGTTTGCCTCTGTGGCTTAAGTATTAAACAATTTGAAGACCAAGAGGCAAATGTTACCCATCTAACCAGCATTCCCAGTGCAATTACACTTAATTAAGAAATTACATATTGGGTTGCCAGGGAAGAGCTGACAAATGAGTGGTGCTCATCCCTCAAAGTGTTTCGTTGTTGTTGTTTTGGGTTTTTTTGTTGTTGTTGTTTGGGGGTTTTTGTTTGGGGGGGGGGTGTTTGAGGTTTTTGTGGGGTTTTTTTTTTTTTTGTCTGGGGTAAAAAGCAGGGAAAAGCTATGTAACCATAGCTGCAGAGAGATCTTTTGAAATTAGCTACCATAACCACAGATCACTGTAGCTCACCTCCTGAAAGGCAAAGACAAACAGACAGAAAGGCTTAAGCTCTTCAATCTCATGCTTTCCAACAGAGACCCCAACTGTAACACATCATCATAAAGAAGTCTCAGCGTCTGACACTTACTTAATTGTGGTCGGTTATATTTGGGTTTGCTCTGCTACTATACTGTTTTACACTTGGAATAAACAAAGTGTACTTGTATACTTGAAATGTATGTTTCTCCCCCAGTCTGGTGATTCTAGATTCTCAGGCCTTTGAAAGATTAGGAACTTTAAATAGAAATGACCTTTCTGTTGACATATTCACTAGGAAGCATTTGCATAAAAACGCTGTGCATTTGCAGTTAGACACATACTAACGCTTTTTGAAGAAATTCAAATGTTTAATGTAACAGAGATCTTTCCACATGGAGAAGGATGACATTTAGCAAACCAGCTTTATGAAAGAAAGCTGGTGAACTGAAGACCCCCAAAATAGTAGCACTTTGTGATGCTTGGTACCAAGAAACACAAATAGGTGTGTAACCTGAGAATCTGTTTTCAAGAATTATTTCTCCGTGGTTCTTCAGAGAAGTTACTTCAAGTTAGTCAAAGAAATGCCTTTATCAATGAGACGGACACTAACTAACAACTAGGCAAAACAAAACAAAAAATAAACAAACTAATTAATTATATCTGGACAAACATGATGTTTAAGATTAGCATTTTCTGTTCTTGCTTTGTGGCAACACCCAGATACCTGTTTAAAAAAAGAGACTTACTTTTCCCAGCCCTTCTCTCTCTGTTGTGTAAAGCATCTGACCTGGTATGTGATCTATTTTATTATAGCTTACACACACACACAAATTGTCTGCCAGTGAAATTTAACAATATAGGAAAACATCTAGGCAAAAAGACTATACTTCTGTGATAAAGAACATCATATGTTTATGTAAAATATTGGGAAAATGGAAGTTGAAATTCCATGTGATTATTTTAATAATTGATAGACTTCTAATTGGAGATCTTGAACAACAGGAGAATCTTACTCTGGGAAATCATTTGCTCACCACAAAGATTTTTTTTTTTTCCTCTTAACACCAAAATAAAAACTTAGTTTACTAAAATCTCTACAAAGTTTCAAAACAACGAGGAATAGGAGAACATAAAAAAATATTGACAAGACCATCTGAATCATGCTTAGAAGCCCTAATTCTACTGATAGGCCCCAATGGTCTCATACAGAATTGCAAAATTTAACAGATTTCTGTGAATACACAGTTTATATTTGGTTGCTGAACTGACTATCTCCGCATAACCTGAGAAGAGTCTCATTCCTGAGATAATTATATCAAATATCTTAGTGATATCTTGAAAGTTATGTCACTGAGGGCTTGCTTCTTCACTTATAAAGCAAGTATCAGAGAACTGCATGCATAACAGCCCTTGTGTCTCAACAGTAAGACATTTAATTATTCATTCAAAACTAGTTGAAAAATCTCCAAACTCTTGCTAAATTAGTGCTGTGTCACCACATGCTATCTACTACATCCTAGACCAGAGAATTTTATTGAAATAGTCAGAAATAAACCTTTTTTCCCCATGATTAATTTACATCCCCATCAGGATACTTTACATATCAAATTAAAGAAACTTTGTAGATTGATTCCTTCTAAATTTAGTAAAAATTTGCTTTGATGAAATAAAACTATTAAACTACACTCTGATCTACATACTTTAAACGTGTACAAGATTTTTGCAAAATGCAGACGTCTATTAAATGTCTAGAAAAAGAAATCAGGGGAAAACTAAAAATAAGAAAACGACACTTCAGAAATCTACACTTCTTAAATGTCTGAAGAAGTATTTTTCTTTAAATATGCAAGAAGAGCTCACACAGCTAGAGAAGCCGACCCTTAGGAGTTCTGGTATGCTGATGGTAAGTTTTATTCAACAGCCCAAATTAGTAGCATGAAACCACAAATTTTAATTCTGGAGATAATGTTGGTAAATGTAATACTACTGAGAAATACTTTATATTTCTGACAGTCACAGTTTTAGAATCATTATAGTACAGGACAACAGAGCTTATACTTTGCAAAAATTAGATTTACAAACATTCAGCTTCAACTAAAAAGTAATTGTTAATATAGTCCCAGTAGCCATAAAAGCATTGAACTATCCATGGCATAGTTTTGTAACCGACTATTCATGTACTGCTGTAAAGTTAGTATGTTTTATTTTCTCATAGGCTACACCTATATTCAAGGATAGGAATCTCCAAAGTGCCATTTAAAGGCAATATGCCCATGAACACATCTAAATATTTATATATTTATTTGCCATTTTAATTTCTAGTCAGTCTTCTGTCCAAATTAATAAAAAATGCACAGATGCTGTCTTTTTTTTTTTTTTTTTTTTTTTTTTTTGCCCTTCCCTGCCCAGATGTCACCACAAACTAGCCTGCTTTTACAGGGAATTTCCCACTGCTGTGTTATTCTAAGAATCAGCTTTTATTTGCAAAAAGCCCATAATTAAAGTGGTCAAAATCGCCCAGGGAAGAATATATGGGTGCATTGTGAAAATTTCTGTGGAACCTGCCTCTTACACACAGTATCTGTTCATGAAGATACATGCCTCTGCCAACCTCAATGTATCATCACAATTAAACTCAAGATGGTCCATCTTTTCAAGATAATAAAGATCACAACAAATATCCTTCATTAGGGCTCAGAATTTAAATTTCAATGTGAACTTAAACACAAATTCAAGCATTTAAAATTTGACTAATCGCAAGATTCAGATCCAAATATCAAGAAATACACCAAGTTAAAAATTAAAATGCTACAGACTGGAACATAAACTGTGGATATCCCTCATTTCTCCATGTGTATGAGACACCATCAGACTTTGAATTCCTATCTTTTATGCTTTGAAAACAGCATTAAAAAAGCAAAAAAAATTTTTATTTTAAACTTCTGAACAAACCTCGAAATCATTTACAATTTATCTGTGGAAATTTTGAAAGATTACTCAATGCAAAGCACAGGGTATTTCCTTTTTTGTTCACAGAGTGGAAAAAGTAATTTAACATGGCAGTTCCTGTTCCTCATCGAGCATTTGTTCAATATGGCCACTAGCAAGTAAGAGGGCAAAGATTTCCCAAAAAAGCCCTGGAGAAGGCACATGAAAACAGGCAAAGGAAACCAACAGCAAATGGGTTTCTAGGGAAGGAAATTATGGGGGAAATTCCTATTATAAGACACAGTATAATGAATTGTGACAGAAAGCAGATACAGTAGGCCAAGCAGACAACAAAGTTCATCTCTCTTTGAATTGCACCATGTTATACGTGTAAATGTATTGGTTTCTAGCTATACTAGTTTTTTATACATTTGGAAAGATTATCAATCTATTTTTCAAAAACTTATACGAGCAACAGAATACTCTTTGAAAAGAAAATACACATATACACATGTGCTTCTACTGTTCTAAGAGATCTACAGTTAAGCAGAGATGCATGGGCTACCTGCATATTCTGACTCTGAAAAGTCTTCATAAACCACAGGCAGCAGCTTATAAAAGACAGTTTGGCCATACTGTCATTGCCATGGATACGGTGAAAGCTAATAAGGCAGAAAGTAAGAAATAGGTGAATGTAACAGTTGAAAACAAGAGGGGAAAGTTTCTGACATTTGCATTGCTAAAACACTGTAAAGTAGGTTTTAAAATTGACTATTTATAGTGTGGAATTGATTTAATGAAAACTGAAAATGTTGGACCACTCCAAATACTAATGATTACAAAAGTTACCACATCCACTGGCTCTCTTCATGCTCCAGCTAGCAAAACTTTAGAACTAAGCATTACAGACACACACATTAGATTGTTTCACACTTCTGTCCCATCACCTCCAAAATATTGTGCATGTGAGAGGATAAAATGAAGATCAACCTCCCAATACACAGAGAACTTAAAAAATAAAACCAAAACAAACCCCAACCCACTAATACACACACTTATAACAAATCTCTGAAAACTGCAACCAAAACCTATGTAATGTAAGGTGAGCATAGTACTCCACAGAAGGCTTTAGAGAACTCTATCCAACCGCACTATCTTATTACTAGGGTTAGCATTGCTATACTCTTCCTTGCATCTTCTGTGGAAAACCAATAGGAGAGGTAGGCCTTGCTAACCCTCCACAAAGAAGTGGGTTCAATAACAGTTCTCTTAACATCTGTACTTTCATCTCTGACAATATTAGCAGAAATGAAATAAAAAAGCCAAGTCCTGATCAAATTACATCCTGCTGACCTTCATGGAAATAAGGTACTAGGAAAGGAGAAGGCAGGACAAGATACTACAATGACCTTGACATAGAACTAAGTCTCCCACAAGTCATGCCTATGAAAAAAGAACAGATTTCTTCATTTTACATCTGAAAAATGCATTTTATTCCAAAGATCCAAAGCAACTGAATACAAAAAACAGTTGTAGATCCAATTAGCAACATCTGATTAAGATCCAAGCCCTAGGAATGTGAATGCTTCACACAAATGGGATTAGATGAGGGTAGTTTTAAAATATAGATTGTGTTCTATCTCACTTTTGTATGAAATTTGGTGCTTTTCTTTTTTTAACAATTCCTGGAACAAAACTTCACTTTTCTATATAATTCATATATTTTGTAAATATTAGGTGTATATATATGAAATACACACATGAAATTTATACATATGCACATATATACACACATATATATTCCACTTTGAAAGATCAATTTCTAAATCAAAAAGGACCATGAGACAAATCTTAGATAAAAGTTACTTTCTGAGTTGGTCCTTTGGAATAAGTACACTTGCATAAGTCATCAGTAATATCTTAATATCTTCCCCTTTCAACATATTACTAGGGTCAAAACAATCACCTAATTTCCATAAAAACTAGAGGACCAAACCACATTTATTTCAAGCTTGGCTAGTTGTGCATTGCAAAGTATCATCTCTAAATATGTAGAGGTCATCCATAAAAATCTCATTCTACGGTTGTTTTGGGTTTTTTTTTGTTTGTTTTGGTTTTTTTTTTTAAAGTACTTAAGACCATAAGTACTTAGGTTAAAATATGTAAATATAAACATATACATTAAAAAAAAAATCATAGACAAGTTGTTGCAATATCCTTGGTATCATATTATCAACAGAGAAAAAGCATCTTTGTACATCCAACATGGTCACAACAGTGAAAATCTCAAGTGATTTATACTGTTAAACCACAAATATCATGTACTAAAAGATACATTTTATGCATATATTAAAACAAGGTCATGACCTTACAAAAGCTTCCTATACAAAGGTAATATTCCTAAAAACAATTTGGAATTTAAAATCAAGATTTGATTATCTCCGTATCTCTAGTAGCAAAATCACTCTACCAAGCCTGCAGGAATAGACTGCAGGTATTTTGGACGGGAGTGAGAAGTTAGATACTGCTTTGGGAGCATCAGATTTCTGCCCAGCACTGCAATGTGTCACACTGCCATACCAAAGCTACACGGCACTATTTCAGAATGCCGTATCTTCAGATAGTTCTTTGTCTCAGCTTCTAAGGGGATATGGAATATCACAACTTGAACAGTGCTCACAGTGAATACCTCTGCTCATAGCAAATTCTTTGCTCCCAGCAATAAGTCTTACAAGTAATGAACTATACCAAGCAGCATACATAGATCATGCTTGAATTTCACACCTAAAACCTCTCTATTGTATTTTAAAATCTTGCCAGGCAAGATTCAATGGAAACCGTACAACCTCACTGTAACTTCACTGCACAAAGCTTTATATATTTTTATATTTGGTACATTGCACACTTATTATATTTAACAATGGGCCCCAGGAGACTGCCAGTATTGCCTAGCTAAAGGTCACAGTGTCACAAAAGCTCGTAATACTATTTATACCCACCTTATTCTAGCATATACTTTTCCCACAGTGCAAAAGGAGGCTGTATCTCCATAGAGAGAAGGCAAGGATTTGCAAAAGTTACAAGGTGGAGTTTCAGACCTTTCATTTCTTGTTTTCATTGCAGCTGACCTTTAAAGACAATTCCCTGTCAAGTTTAGCCACACTTGAAAGATGTATAATTCTGCATGCTAATGATTATGTAAAATGGTTTAAACACCATTTTATTAATAGGAATGGAATTCGTTTCATTACTGCCATGAAACAGTCTTTGCTACAACATGATGATACCATCTCAAAGTTCTGTGGGTTTTCTTTCCCCCAGAACTGTGGAAGAATAACGGAGGGAACAAGAGGGGCAGCAAAAGAGCACTTAAGCAATAAACACTCTTCAGAGTCATTGATCCAATAAAATATAACAGCTGCTAACAATGTGACTCACTATATTTTATCACTTTTCTTCAATGCAATGAAGATTTTCGGTTTAGCATTTTTACAATATTTGATTCTCCTTCCATATAATTTTGCTGGTATCAAAATGGGATTTTTTTTCTGCAAAGCCTTTGAGTGAAGTTAATTCATTTTATTGGAAGTTTAAAAGAAATATATATATCAAACACTCTTTATGAACAGTCTCCAGGACAATAAAATAGCTTGGGTTTATCACATGTAATTTTCACAGAATACTAGAGGGGAAAAAAGTGTTTGTCTTCTTTAGCTACTTACCTGCCTGTTTTCATCTCCCATGAAATTAGAAGAAAATGAGGATAAATCTCATCTTTTTGCAAGATTTAGTGCCAGTTAGCCTATTCTGTCTGAGAAGTTTACTAGATGGAAATGTACCCTAAGAGACAAAAATGCCGAGAACAAAATTCCTTAATAAATGTCTGGGCTCATTTCAGAAAGTGAAATATTTATTACATTACAGGGATTATTTTTAAAAAATTTACTATTTTAGATTCATATTAACATTTCACTTCAGATCAGGAGCCTGCTTTAGAAGGGAATTTCCCAATGGCTGCATCTTACTGTGCTTCGGTTCACACCACAGAGTGGTATCAAAACCTAGTTTTGTTCCATACTGCCACTTACAACCCCTCCAAATCACTTTGTCATTTCCTCTGTGTCTTGTCTCAGATTATAGCTTATTTCCTTTACTGGTAGCAAAAGAAGCAATCGAGACTCAGGACTGCCCCACAAATATTCACAGTGGGGGGTCCAGAATAATTTCTCATTCCAGAAAGCTACATAACAATAATAGTACAGGTGACCCATTTTTCACCAGCCTAATCTCAAAAGGATAAAAAAATAAACTGTCATTTCAAAATTGATCTGCATTTTAAAGACTTTTTTTTTCATTACAATCTACTTTTTCTAATTTATTAATTTATTTTAATAAAGGACAACCGGGGGAATGAGAAAGAATAAAATCACTGCAAATACTGGCATAATATTAAAACATGGTGGTTTTTAAAGCCACATTATTTCAAAAGAAAACTGACTTTCATCTGAGTGTCAGAGCACTCACCCTCTAATCCTAAAAGACAGTCTGATGAGGAAAGCTTAGCACTTTCCAGGCAGTTTTATGCTGAAGATTCCATCCTACACAACATATCCCAGGGATGGTTTGTGATGACCCATAATATTCTGAACACACAGTCAACCTGTATTACAGGAAATGGTTCCTTCTTTGCCCATCTGCAGCCACCACAGTCCCTCATGGGCTGGGGGATGTGAAGAAAAGATTATTTAAAACAGCAGTACAATTTTCCCTACTTGGCTTTCTTTAGCCCCAAAGAGTAAATCAAAGACCACGATGTGACCATAACACTGAAAAAAACACAACAACAACAACAACAACAAAACCAACCAACCAACCAAACAAAAAAACCCCACCCAAAAACCAAGGCAGATGGCAAGATTTAGAGTTTCAGAAAGGCTTGAAGAGGACCGTAAAAAGACAACAGGTCATTTATCCTTCAGTAAGGCAAAATTTACTATGATTTTGGTAACGTTCTGATTCAGGAAAGCGTTTAATTATATGTTTCTTCAAGTGCATACATGTTATGCTGAACCAGGGGTTCCATCTCCGCAGTGAGGTAGATATCCTTCAATCACAACATAAGGGTGAAGAGACAAAAGGAATTAATGTCATGTAATCTCTTTGTATGTAAAAATTGCTAAAACTTGTAATGGTTTTACAAGCCCTATGATTTCAGAGTATTGCTATCTTTCATAGGCTTATGGAGATGCTCAACCTTTCAACTATCGACCTGAAGAAAGTTTTTCCTGTATTCCAAAAAATAATACCATCAATGTGCTTCTACAATATAGGTAAGAGATCATCCTTATAGAACTTGCTGACAGGCACCTGCTTCAATAAATATTTTCTGAATCACTCTAACCAGGTCATTTCAGCCTATTGTAGTCCCCCTCCTCCCATTCTGTTTAAGGCTACCATATGATGTGAGAAGAACATGCCAGAATGAAAGTGATACTATCTGTAGGAGAGGAAATGGTATCCAGTGTGGAACTGTTTGGAGAGCAACAATGATCAGAAGAGCAAAGGCACTTAAAGGAAATTCACCACTGTCAGCATCCTGGTACATAGCGTCCCAGGGAAGAAAATAGCAGCATGGCATGGCCCCAAGGAGAGGGCAGCTAGAAGCTCCTGAAGCAGAAATGGGGAGTCTACTGAAAAGCTGCTTTGTTGGATGTGCAAACGTAGTGCTGAAGGATTCTTCCCCATTTCCACTAAGAAAGGGTCTCCCCTCCTTTCTTAAGCATGTAGATCCTATGCAGCAGCTCAAATTCCCCAAATGCACGGGCATACGTAGTTATTGCACCAACAGTTCAAAAATCCAAACATCTCCAAAACTGATTAAAACTCATCAAATCTTTAAATCAGTGTTGTGACCTGCTGTGGTACATATGATATGTGAGGTCCCAAGGTTTGGCTCTGACAGAGGCAGAACTCTGCTCTAGTGTGCAGAAGAGGATTCCCTAGGTAGGAAGGCAACACTCAAGTGCCCAGCAGCCCTCCAGCTCACTCACTGAGAAGCACAGATTGTGATACAAGGTATTACTGCATAAAAAGCGTGTGTGCCCTAGCCCGGATTAAATAATCAGAGAACAGATTGCAGACTATGCTGTATGTCCTTTTTCCTTAAATTGCCCTCACATTAAACAGAACAAGTGGGAAGGAAAAACTGCACTGAAATCCATAAAAAGACTTCCTGCCATGTGGTTCTTCATGCCAAAGGGAGAGCTGAGCTCCAGATTTGTGAGTTATTTTTATTTTGTAAAGCTGATCTTTAATTAGTGTAATAGGCTAGCCACAGTGAGGGATGCTGGAAAAACCAGTAAAGTGTCCCTATCGAAAATATGCTCATATAAAAGAAAGAACAGATGGCTTAATAAAATAAACTATTACGCAGCACAAGGACTTTCCACAATATTGTCATGATTCTCTTTACTATTGGAATTATTAATTTCCTGGGATGTTTGTGATCAAATCTAGTTAAAAAATTGGCAAGGCTAAGCACTCATCTCCAACAAAAACATTGCATCTTTTTACTCAACTAATTCAAGACTACTGCAAGAATAAAGCCTGGCAATACTATTCTAGAAGACTCTTCCAAATTAATATCATAGCTTTGTTATCACAGTGGAGAAAGTAAGGTGGCTATATTCACTAGTAACAGATGGAGAACACAGTCTTACAGTAAATTGCTTGTGGGTGATCTCTTTAAGGGATTTCTTGAGGACAGAGAAAATGGTTTTCTAGAGGCTGTACATTCCTGAAAAGTCATAATATTTGGTTCACAAATGAGACCTCAGTTGAAATGTCTAACAGTTTCAGGTCTTCATTACTACTTTTACCATTAAAGTAGTAATCCCTAGGATTTAGAGACTCAAAATGAAAATTTCCTCTTTTTCCAAAGTGGCCAGGCTAAAAAACCCCAAAGAACATGGCATAAAGGCTGTCCTAAAGTGAAGTTCTATGAAATAGCCTATTAACTTTCATACAGAGATGAAAACACTTCATTAGCAAACAACTACTTTTTTTAAGCATTAACTTTTCTTCTTATCATCTTTCATTTCATTCTTCAAATCCAACTGAAAAATCTCAATAAAGATCCTAGGAACTCTGTTGTGTTCGGTTCAGAAATAAGAAAAGTATATTCTCACACTGTTATGAGACCTGAATGACTATATCATACACACAGTAACACCTGAATCTGCCTGGAAGCCTAAGAAAATCTTTAGTCATCTGTCGTGTAAGTTACCTGGGAGCTCCTGCTTGCTGCATGAACCTGGCAAGACCATCTCCCAAACTTCTCCATTGAAACTTTTGGTTGATCCTGTATTTACAGGACATTAACAGTATAAAATTAGATTAGCAAATCCTAGATGATGTCTGTTTCATTTTTCAATCAATAAGCTCCTCTAAGGAAGCAGTCTGAAACAAAGAAAAAAAAAGAAGCAGGATATCTTCTTTCTCCCAAACCTCTGTTTACAAATGTATCCAATGACAAGCAATATTAACTGTACTCCAATTTCCACTTTCCCAGCTGCTGAGGTTTTCTCAGAAATTAAAAGATCCCATGAAGACATAATCATCATATAATCACTCACAGCTAAATCTAAAAATGACCATATTTGCAGCAGGTGTAATTAAATAAATTCCAGTAGACTGATGTTGTAAACTGCTTGCTATCTTTTAACTTTTCATCTGGAAAATCTGCATATGCCTAGAACTATCTATTGTATTACTGTGTGCTGCCTATTAAGATAAGAATTAACACGTGAGAGCGCACTGTAGGAGGAAGGAGTCTTCGACATTGCAAACTTTTCCTTGTCTTGTAAAGGGATGAAATGGACAACAAAAAGATGCTTGAGGGGAGGAGAGGCAGAGATGGGTGAAGAAGCAAAGAACCGTCATATTAATTGGGTACATAAATAATTCAGTCACAAGTTTCACCTCTGTTTGATTCAGATGAGAAACTTGGAACTCAGCTTCCCGCACTCCAAGTGAAATCTCTCAGCACTGGGCTCAATGTAATTTTCTTTTTTCCTATAAATTCTTCTACTGAAGATATTTTTATTTGGTTAATTCTGAGGAGAAAGAGAAAGATAAACATTATCTACAGTCCACTTGTGAGGGCACTTATTTGGGATAGAGGAAGGGAAGGTTCGATTTCCTGTTCCAATAAATATTTCATTATTTCTACGAAATTTAATAAGGGAAGAAAGTGATAAAAAAAGCCCTTACCCTATTGAACAGGGTACTTGTTTTGGATATTGGATACCTC
The DNA here is from genome assembly GCF_028858705.1 of Grus americana. NCBI lineage: Eukaryota > Metazoa > Chordata > Aves > Gruiformes > Gruidae > Grus > Grus americana. Next base: position 6,962,909 of record NC_072860.1, on the reverse strand, counting down.
ATCTGAGTAATCCATAACAAGAATCTCCTGAACTTAAGCCTCCTGCCTGCTGGCACCGAATACTCATCGCTGCACTATCGTTCACGTTAAGACTCTCTTTGCCCTCTTGTGACCAGGAAGGACAACTCAAGATCAAAGAAACTTCTCCACTGAAAGGGGAAAATTGCCATTAAAATTTTGTATGATGAATCTGCATTTTCCAATGGAAAAACTAATCCAGAGCTACTGAATAATTAGATACAGATGGATTAGACTTTGAACTCATCCCACAGTCTGGAAAACTCTGAAGACTTCAATAAACTATATTGATTTGATTCTATACAACTATATCAAACTAAATTGGACTGATAAGGGAGCTACAGGCTACTTTCCCCCTCTTATTCAAAGTACAGAAAGGTCCTGATCTCACAGGTACTGAAAAAAAAAATCTTCTATTGCTACTGATTTTGTTGTTCCCATGTGTAAAAATTCTAAATACAGGATGTACACCTTCATATATTGTCAATTTATGTATAAATACTAAATTACAATACCCAGCCTTATACTTGGATTGCTTGCTCTAAACTGTTCCTAGAGGAAAGGTGGGACAGGGTAGTTTAAAAAATACTAAGGTTTCTGTCCATTTCATTAACATCTAGCATTTGGTAAACAACTGGTAAAATGTCTTGAGAACATAAATTACCTAAATCAAAGAGAACAAAAAATGCATAATAAAAATTAGAATAATCAGAACTGTTGGGGAAGTTCTAAATAGGAAAAGGCAAAACTGTGAAGATTAAGGATAACAGGCCTTTCCCATAGCAGTTACTTGTACTGAGCCTGCTTTCCAAGCATCCATAAAAAGAGAAGATAACAATTCAACTCCTGCCTTTTGATTTCCTTTCATTTATTTTGCCAATTTCTAGGTCCTCTTTTATAGGTTTCCAGAACACATCTGTGCTGCACTTTGGAAATGCAACAGATTAGAGGGAAAAATGCAAGCATCATACAAAACATAGAAAAAATCCAAGTCTATTAAAACAAGAAAATAAGATATTGTATGGATATATAAAAGAATATATGGCTATGTATTTTCATTTTCAGTTAATGGTCTGGTCTATATATTCATTTTTCTAAGGAAGATGAGAAAATTCTGTATCAACAAAAGAGATTTGGACTACCATTAGCCTTTCCCTATCACCTTTTTTTGCACAAAACCACGTATAAAGAATATGATAAATCTAGTAACTCAGTCTTCCTACAAAAGAAAGACCTTTCTCTGTATCAAATCAACAGTGGTCTACAAACTCACAAGAAAAAAATATTAAAGTTTTCCAAGTGAGTTAAGAGCATAAATGTTAGCAGCTAAAATAGCGGAAAGGAAACTGAATTCTGAGACCCCAAGTGGGCTTCTAGGAATAGTTTTTCTTTTTTCACCCTCCTTTTCTTTCCAGTTTTACAGATAAAAAGAAGTCTTAATATAAGATGCTAAACCTCAGATTTACAATCCTCATCAGATACTGTAAATATTGTCATCTGATCTGTATTTAAGACACAACCCTGGGAAACAACAAAATCACAAAAAAAAAAAAAGAAAAGATGAGCTGTTAATAACATTTTCTTGGGAGAAGCTGAACAAAAATGGAAATAACAGCAGAAGGACTCTGAGGTCAAAATACAACTTGTGGTTCAATGACTGTGATTTTACAGACCCAGAATAAGGAAGCTGTACTGGTAGTTATAGTGTCATGCTGAAGAATATGTGGATTTTCCAGCTGGTGGTGTTGCACTGGGGTTAGTTGGATTATATCCCAACAAAAATGAAAGCCATAAACAGTGATTTGGAAGACAGTAGCTGCAGAGGATACATTGGAACTATCAAATAATCATCATCCATTTTTACAGAATGTAACTGGGTGCAGGTCCTTAGAAATTACCACAAACCTTCAAAAACTGGAATTATGTAACAAGGTATCAGCTACAGACTGACTGATATACAAAGAAGTCTAGAATGGAATGGAAACTTCTTTAATACAGGCATTTAAGACTACATAATTTCATAAGATTTAGGAAAGACATATAAAAATATTGCCCTAGGTCAACATATGCTTTTTCATGGATAATATGTAGAAGACTAAAAAGTTCCTTCTACAGTAACGGAATAGTCTTTGAAATGTTGGTTGGAGTTTTTTCATTACTATTTTCTAACTTATTTTGCCCTAGGCACCCTATAACAGTATGGCATGTTTTTAGTGCAAGTATTTCAGCTAATATGATGACAATTCAACAGTGCCCACTTTTATTTAAGATCAACAGAAAATGTGGAAATTAAATTCACTATAGTGGACCACAGTAAATGCATTAATTCTACATTATAACATCTGTGAAATTTCTAAGTAAGCATTGACATTAGTAAAGGTAGAATTCTGTCTAAACATTGATGGTCAAATCAGTTTGGTAAAACTGCATTTCTTCTGGTAATCACAGTCATTACAACTCGAACTACATTTGATAACATCCTGTTTGCTCTTCTTTGAACACAAAGCAAATCACACCTGAAACTCACGACCATTTTGAAGTACAAGTCCAGTACAATCTGTCACAGTTGGTCTACCCTACCCAACTCTGGTTATCTCCTTTGGAGTCACTTTCAAATCATCAATTTAATCTTTCATATCTGAATCAGACTTTTGTTTTCTTTTTTAATTCCTGAAGTGCAGTTATCTGATATCTTCCTGCCCAGACTGTTTCACTGAGATTTTCTTCCCAAACTCTGTGGTGTTACATGTCTTTCTATTCATGCTCCTTCAATCTTCAAGCCCACGCACACCAGAAAGTGATATATCCCACCAGGCATTAAACTCGAATTCCTTTGAAGTCCCTAAGAAAAGTCCTTAAAGACTTCAGTGAAGGCATCAGGGCTCATCTTTCAACACTCTGACGTGACCTCGCTGTGTGCCCACCAAGAAGAATAAAGCCATCTTAGAATTATGATGAGTCTGGTAGTCTGCCTTTGTCTAACCAAATGTTTCTTATAGACAAGCATGGTAAAAAACAGACTACATTGGTACAGTCCCTTACAATACCATCTAGTTCACAGCACCCCTTTCTTTCTCATTAAAAGCACTCCATAGTATTTCTCTGCTTTTACCACATGTAGAAACAAGGGAGCTTAGGCTTTTCTAGAAATGTAACCTCTGTCACCAAGGCTCAGACACTCCAAGGGTAGGTGAAAATGAAACTCCCACACCACCACCAGTGCAGCAGCATGGCAGATGTCCTACTAAATGAAATCAATTCTCCTACAAATGCCATCAATCAGAAATACAAAAAGAATAGAACCAAAAGATGACACCCTAAGGCTCTTGTTACTGAAAGCACATTAACAGAAAATAAAGTGGCAGCTAAACAGGCACAGTACAGGATACTTCAATGAAAGAATCATCTTCAAAATTGTTCTTAGGCTTCAATGTTTAAATGAAGATAAGACTGAATCTGGATAATGTTCTTATTTAACCTACTAGAAAACTGCTTTCAGTAAAAATTGCTAATCAATCATAACAGAATTTATGAGGCAGAATTATAATCTTAGCAAATGAGAGTCCAAAAGAAAATAAAGCTTATGTGTCCAGATAAATGAGATTTGAAAAAATAAAAGAGAAGTTTTAGTACAGTGGAATAAGATGCTATTATGCACCATAATTAGATGTCAGTACACATTTTGTCAGTTTACATGCTAATTTTAATTTCTAGGGCAAACTGTTTTATATGTTTCGACATTTAAATTGATGCTATATGGTTTAACAGTACACTGTCATGAGTACGAGATCTGAAAATTAACCTCTCTTGACAGGCTATTATCTAAGAGTTTGATTCTGCAACCACAAGAGAACCAGGTTCAGATACAGCTGCAGTTTGGATGGAGAGGGCATTTAGCAGCTTGACTGGCATATAAACAGCAGCATGTACGCCTTAGGACAACTAATCAAATATCCCAGCAAAGTTCCAGTCACTTCAGTGATCCCCTTGACTGACTTCATGGACTTCAAATGAGTAGGGTTCAGCAAAGTCAAGCGACTGCAACTATTTGTATGATTGTAGGATCAAGCTCCATAAGTGCAACAGGCTCAAGTCAGGATAATTTGGGGTTGCTGCTGGTAACAGTGTACTATTAAAGAAAAAAACATCAATTCAAATATCCCAAAATACTACAGTCAATCCTCTTAATTAAAGTAAGCATACCAACTTACAAAATACTACTGACATTCAACTATTTTACAAAAGATCATGTCCCACTGCACCAATAATTTTTATCTTGAGTGCTAAGAGAATTCATACTTATTTGTAGAGAACATAAGAGATTTGTCCCATAAGAGGGGTTGTCTTTTTGCTTTCTATGCCTTTTGAGGATGAGGGTATGAGAAAAATCTGCAAGAAGCTGAACAGTATTATTCAAGGCTTCAATTACTCTTTTTAAGCTCTATTTGAGAGGAGAAAAAAATTCCCTGCTCCTCCATCTCCCCTCCCTTACTCCCTGTTAACTTTATTCTGTTTTGATCTGAGTATTTCAATCCAATGTCTATGTATTACATATAATTAACTGCCTACAGATAACTATGGTTCAGTTTTCCTAATATTATAAAACATTGATGATGTTAATTTATAACATCACACAATGAAAAGGTAGTCTGAGAGCATGGTTGAGTGGCACTTTAATTTCATACCACAAAGAAAATTCTAGGGTACCACTGGAGGAAAGTTAAATAGAAAAAAATTATTAGCAAGCATGGAAGAATGTTACAGTACCATATTCATTCACACAACACAGATATGATCTTACAAGAAATTGAGGTTTAGTTTTATGCAAGTAAATAACAAACTCATTTACAGGTTTCAATTTATTTCAAAAATATATAATTATGGGCACTTTAAAAAGTAGAAATCAAAAGGCTGTTTAATGCTGAGGACCCTACACACTGTGTTCATTAGAACTTCACAAAGGCATTGGAATGAGAAACTAGTTTATTGTGGTTAATGAAAAATATACTTGATAAGCTATTGATAAAATGCTTTTATAAAAACATTAGGTATTTTGTTAAAAAACCAAACACTGTTGTGACAGGACAAATTCCATGAAAATTCAGGGCCTCTTTCAGTGTTCACTTAAAATTATTTTAAGCCACAAGCCTTAAAGAGATGCCCAAATTCTCCCATCACAAACTCTCCATAACAAAGATATTACTAAAATAACTTCAGAGAGTAAATCTAACTATAGACCCTCACAAAGTAGTTAATACTGGACTGCTGACCTTATTGTGCCACCCAAGAGTGACCACACTGAAACATTTTTTAGATGCACCCTCCTCCAGGAGCAGTCTGTTAGCTAAAGCAATCTCTTTCAAAGTAACACAATGCAAAGCTGATGTCTTGATTGATACTGGCCACAGACCCAAAGGCTTTCCAGTTGGCAGCACTGTGTGCTCCAAACTTTACCATAACCACCATGCTCCCCCGATTTCCAACTACGCATTCTCAGCAGCTTGTGAAAAATCAGAAAACAAAGCAGCCATACAAAAAACCTCCACACACAACCTCCTCTCAGATGATGCAGCAACAAAACAACTTCCCTATGTTATCTGATGCAACGTCCAGCCACTATGGTTATCAGGTGATTCCGAGCCCTCCAAAGAACCATGGGGCAAATGCTGGCAGTAGGGAGGGAGGACACAGCCTCCACAGCTTTCACAGACTTTGGGAGGACTCTTGGGGACAAGTGTTTCAACTCAGTGTTTTCAAGCTCTGTTTGCACAAAATGCAAAAATGCATCTTTACTATTTATTGCAATAGGTCTGAAGAATCAGGACCGTAATGGAAATGCGAGCTGGAATCCATCTCCAAATAAGCAGGAGATGCCAGCTAAATTTCAGTTCCAAAAACATTTTATTGGCAATGGTGCATAAACCAGAATGAACACAGCTTGATTTATACCTCAAGCTGAGCTTGTAGCATTGGCAAAACAACAACAGCAAAAAATCCTGAAGTGCTTTACTTGTAAATTAAACAACTGTATCCCAGAAGCACTTACCTGCAACAAGCATCAAACGCTATAATGCTGGACACTCAGTTTCAGGTTATTTTATCTTTCATCTTAAAAAATAATATGCATTTCCTTTATGGAAACTCAAAAGCAGACAAATGGTCTACACTGAAGGCTTTTGTATTCTATTTCTGCCCACGTAAGAAAACAACTCAAGTCAAACTAAAAGCAAAATCATTCTCTCACACATAAAAAGTATCTCCATTATATAATTTGATACTAAATCTCAGAAAGAGGTAATTCATAGTAAATGGTAAGAATTGATGATGGCACATGCCCCAGGATGTTGTTTTGTTTCTGAACCTAACTGGAAGTCAGAGGAGTAGAAAAACAAATGCAAAAAGTATAATTTTAAGAATTTAAGAAAAAAAATAGAAGTGATAACAACAAAGCAGATTAACTTTTCAGTTCACATAAAGTCCAGATCAGTTTCTGGCTTAGTGTGGAACCTAAACTTATTCAAGCCTGGATTTTTATGAACTGATATACTCCAGATTGTTCCAAGCATCTTTTCCAACTCACCATCACTGAAGTACACATTAGACCATACTCTTTGGCATGCAGCTACTCTTTAAGAAAAACAGTTTTCAAAGTAAAAAATAAGATCACTGGTCTGTGCAGAAGTCTAAGAATATCCAAACTATTCTATTAATTCAGCTGTGGAAGCAGTAAACTCAGTTGAAAGAGCAATGAACAACATCCCAACAGCAATAATATTTTACAGCAATTGTCTGTGCAACCTGATCAAGAAATAGGAATTATATTTCATTTGAATGCTGTAACTTCCAGGGATTTGATCTGATTTAGGAGGAGCATGTCACTTTTCCTCTCTCCCTTCTGAGCAATCAGAATGAGAAGTCTTCCATTTCTCCCTGTAGAGAATGGCAATATTTCTTATATCTCACTAAGTTTTCCAAGGCACAGTTGTATTGCTTTAGTATTGCAATCTTAGCTGTTCAGGAGGGCTCCAAGATATGGAGAGATTTCTCATCTCTTTGCATCTTATGGCTAAAGCATTCTCTCTCCCAGCAGATGCATCTAATGTTATAGCTGCTCTTTTTAAATTAACTATGACTCTGTAGTATGGGTAGCAGAATAACTTTTTAAAAAGCTATAACACAAATTGTCTCTGCATATAACAACATTAAGGGAAAACTACTTTCATCACTTTGGGACAGTTTCTTCTGTATCATTATGAGACTTATCTTATTATGTTAATGTTTTGCGTTGAAGCTCTAATCCATCAAGAATCTCTAGAGTGATACTGAAAGGAATAAACAATTAGCTATCACCTAGAAATTTTAAGGTATGAGGCAAAATGAGAAAACTTTCTCAAAAAAATTAACAAATCTATTCACGTTGATTGAAGAAACAAAAATAAGAGATTTTTCTCTGGTCTCACATAAAATAGAACTTGACCCATTTAGAAACATATCATTGGAAGTAGGGGGAAAAACACCTCTGAGGATTAAATATTAGTGCTTCTGTTTTGTATTTTATAAATTATCTCACAATTTCAACACTGATTAGACCAATAAAGACACCACAGCAGTAATATAAAGCTCTGAATGAAACAGTAGCACAGTTAGTAATTAAGGATTTGGGGAATTATGAGATTTTTTTAATCCCCATCAAGCTCCTCAACAAAAAAAAAAGAAATCACAACTTGACTGTGATTTATTTTGCATTTTTCTCCACATTCCTGACAGGAGTGAATATTTAAGATTATTTCCTAGCATTCTAATCTAGAACTGGAATTTAGTTCAAGGAAACATAGAAAGAAACATTCATGTTTCAGTCTTTCAAAAACTTACATAGGAAAAAAACTGCAGAACCACTAGCAGTTTGTTGGTTTGTTCAGGCTTTAAAAAAATGTACTAGAACACTTGCCAGGATTATGGTAATAGACAGTCTGAAACTACTGTATACAATGTATACAAAAACTACTTCATTTTGTCACCAGCTGTTTTGAACTCCACTGAAATAGTGGGTACATGATTATGAGTTGTTTAATTGAATAAGGACTGTTTTATATTAGCAAAAGTAATGGCAAATAATTATGTTCATTTAATTCACTTGAGATTCAGCTTGTTTTCTGCTTCCTTGATATTAATGAAAAGAAATCCAATTTGTTCTACATGGCAAGATATGTAATTTAGATGCTTATTAATGCACAGTTCTGGTAGCAGCTCTCTGAGAAATGTTGTCTTTAAAGTGTTTGTTTTGTAAGTCACGGCAGCTATAAGTGTAACAAAACATGTTTTCCATCAAAGTATAACAAAAATGGAATTTTTTTTTTTCTCACTGTGAGTGGGCAGACTTATAGACTTTATCATAGCTTGGAAATAAATCTTTGGTAACAGCATGATTTTTACAATATACACATCAATACAATATTTTTTAACATTTATTGTAAATCACAATTAAGCTTAAGAAACATGACAGAAAAGCCCTCTTATAATCTGTAACATTTCATAACATTACACACACTGGCAGACAACCACAACCTCCTTGGAAAGAGCATTACTACTTTAATTTTTTTTTTTTTCATAATTATTTAAAAGCTGTTTAGTCTATTCTAACCAAGACAATCCATTATGACACTGCCTACATTCTTGCCACCCAAAGAATACTTCTGTCACTTTTAAATTTTTTTGCTGCATGTGTAGAAGTAGTGCTGAAAGCATTGTAACCATTAACTGTACCACAGATTTAAATACAGGGGGGAAAAATCATTATCAAATAATGCCTTGAAATTAAGCAAATGGCAAACAATTACCATTGCAGATCCAGCTTGTGATCTACCCAGTGTAAGACAGAGCAAAGAACAGCATGACATGAGAGTTCCTATGATCATACACAGCTTCTGGCCTGGAGGTAACTAAATCTGAGGAATCAAAAGAAATCGTTTTCTTAGGCAATGCTTAGTTCAGAACTTCATTTTTTATTGCTAACATTAAGAGGAAAGGGAAGATGCATTGTGGAATAAGGGAGGATTAAAAAAAAAAACCACAAAAAACCAAAAACAAAGGAGCTCATTCCTTTAGATGCACTCAAATACTATGTTAGCTGACATCGTCAAATACACAGATGTGAGAAAATCAGCGTGATATGAAGCAGTCTTATTTGCTAGGCAGGAGTAGGTATGACAAGAAACTTCATTTCGGCCATAATCACTAACATCTGTACAAAATAAATGTAAAACATGACTGCAATTTAATACAGAATTCTGAGTGGGGAGAGAGTGGCCCAAATGCAAACATGAAGTGCAAGTCAGTGAAGAACTAAATAATTTTACTGTAACTTCCATTTCAGCTGAGCCTAACAAATTGATCTGGATACAGTAGAAACTAAAAAAACCTTAACAATCCTGTTTGATGTGGCTCCCTGACCACCCTAGCAGAGCTATATCTCCAAAGAGATACATTGTCCTGTGTCTGTGGGTGCCCCATTAACATTTCCAGGGAGTGTGGACCACAGGACTGAAAGGCAGGAGGCACAATGATGCAAGTGCTAACTCAATATGGAGATGAACACTGACTTAATCCACACAGACCATTTCATTTTGGAATAACTTGAAACAAACACATTAAAAAAATATACCACCATTTTAAATCTGTTGTTCTGTAGGAGAAAAAGAAATGACAAAATTTCCTGCAGAGTAAACCACTATTTTTCCATTAGTTCTTTTCATCAGAAAATTGGTTCCCATTATTATTCTCAATTAACTTCTATAGATGTCAGTGTACACAGAGCACGAGTTTCAGGAAAGATAGATTCCTGGTGTGTCGTACATTGCTGGTGAGAAGAACAGTCACAGTATTATTATAGTTTGGTATGTATTCTAACAAAGTTTCTGCTCTCAACAAGTGGACAGGCAGGCAGGCACATAGATCACATTAGCTTCCACACGATCTTTGTGATGGACAATAAGTAGTTTCCTTCTAGACTCAATTTTAATGTACCTGCAAATTACCTATACACCACCAGAATCACTTGATGTCAGCATATTTTTAGCTTGGGGGGGGGAAGAGGAACTATGTCAATTAGGTTAGATTTGAGTAATGTGCATCACAAGATGAGTCTGTTTTTCTCCCAGAGGGTTTTTGTTGTCAAAGCTTATAGGAAAGAATAGATTATTAGGAATTTTTTTTTCTTTACACTCATGGGGGGTCTGTGCTTGTCTCCTATTTCATTTTTCTGATTGTGCCAAAATTTTCCATTTTTCATACTACAGCAGAAATTCTTAAATGAGCATTAGCTTTTTCCGTACTATGTTGCCAGCTGGAATCTCCACTAAGGCTTCAGGAACCCTGAACACTGGCAGATATTAAGAAATGTGATATCACCATCATCAAGAATACTAATAAAATTTTATTATAGATTTTAACTTGATTCCCCTAATCCTTCCATAAGACTGAGGAACCATTTAGCTTCTACTACAACTACATGTTGAATATTGAAACTATTCAATAGCCACAAATTTAGTTTCTTGGTAAAGAATCCAAATACCATATTTCTCCAGAGTTTTTGAGCTTGATTGCAAATGTCATATTATTCAGCTTCAGATACATCAGAGCCTATACCTTTCCCAAGCTTATATAATCAAATGGTTTTGGAAGAATCTGTTCCTTAAAGAAAAAAGGGAAAAAAAAAAAAGAAAGAAAAAGAACAATTACTCATATGAGAAAATAGAAGGTCCACAAGACACAGACAAGCATTTTGTAGAACAAGGCCCTCTTGATAATCAAAGATGAACCCTACCACTGCTCACAAAAGAGGGGGAAAAAGACAACTAATATCTTCTGAGTGAGTGCATGTGTATACATCTACATATCAGTAGTTTTTACGATTTATTTCTCCTGGTTTTCTGCAAAATTATAGATATAGAGATTATGACTGTTTACATCACAGAGTCAGATATGAACTTTTCAAAGGTCATAATTTAGCTGTGATTAACTTAAATGAGTAATATTTTTGAGCAAATACACGTGAAAAAATTTAACTGGTCACGCAAATGAAGCAATTACACAAGAAAACAGATATTAAAGGTATGACTACCCAAACTGAGCATGAGAATTTAAACTGTTCTGGGGTTTCCTTGGAGTTGCCTTTGGTTTCTGGGTTTCTTTCAATTTTCCCCGTCAACATGCAAGTAAAGACTCTCATTTTCACAAAGTGAAATTATTATTATTTCTTACTATTTTTTGACTGTTCCCACACATATTTTAATGTAAAAGCTTCATTGCACAGATCAGGAAGAATTTACATTTACTTACATTTTCTGCCTATTTGTTTTTCTGGTGCCATACAGGAGATGGATGTCATTGTTAATTGCATTCACTTTAATAGTGGATTTTATGTAATTGGAGTGCCATTATCGATTTTACCAGATTTTGATTCACACTCAGTTCATTACCTTTTAAAGGCTGAATACTCTGGTCAGTTGTGCACTATATTTCATGGAGTTTGCATACACAAGGTGAGTTGTGTGTTACTTGCAGTAAAGTGGAACCTTGCTATCTATGCCTCCAATTAAATTCATTCTGCTACATATCTGAATGCAGTCTGCATCCACCAAACATCCACAGAGGTAGCTTACTCTGTTTGGAAGTCACGCTGGGCCTCAAATACTAACCTCACCAGGTTTTTGCTTGGGAAGGACAGGTTTATATTCCAGTAGGCATCTTTTGAAACAGAGAGGGTCTCTGAATATATGCTGCATCAGGCCTGAGCCAATCTATCTTGTCCAGGTGTTGACCTGTTTGACTTAGTAATAAATTGACCTAGTTCTCCTGTTTGATTCTACATCAGTGGGATCAAAATCATGGCTAGTTTGTTCAGTTCAGGAAATTCCAAATTAGTATGGGACAATATGTTGCAGAAGTAGCTCAAACCCACTAGCTTATATTAATATATCAGCAGAACCAGATCTATGCTTTCCTTGACGTGCTGCACAATGGACAACTCTCATGCTTTGAGGAGGGCATCCCTGAGATCAACCAGCTGTCCTAGGTGTCTCTACCCTTCAGGGCAGCCTCCCATGCTCTGCATATATTACTTGCCATCAAATCTCCCCAACTTTTAGAATGAGAAAACTGTTGCTCTGAATCAGTAAGTTTTATAAATTACCTCATTAAATTGTCTAATTATCAATAGAAGCTGTAGTCACTGGGGGAAAGGAGGAGTGGGACAGGAAATAATCCCAAAAATCTTCCCCAAAATCACCACTTTCTCATTTAAAGTATCTCTTTAAACAGGTATATGTTTAATTATACATATATGCTTCTATATACATAAATGAAAAATATTTAAGAATAAATACATAGAATACTAACATCAGGCTGACAATTAAACTAGTGTATTTCTAGAAACTGAAACACATTATTTTTAATGAGAGCTACAAACTTTTATATTTTGTTTCTCAAATTCTATTCTCTTCCAACTATTTGTCTGGTCTGCTAGTTGCTAATTATCTGCACATCGATAACTGAAGCTTCTGTCAACATTATTTGAATTTCAGCTATAAAGCAATGAAAACTCTTTTCCACTAGCACACCTTACAAATTCCTCCCATTAGCTGCCTTTTGTCCTGATTTATTCCTATGGGATGAAGACTTACTGTCCTGAACTTCATTTGTTGCTGCATGTATATAACCAGGATTGTTTTCCAAAATCCTATTTATGTTTTCCTTTTATAAACCACATCTATTTCTACTAGGCTGGTTGCCCTTATAATGCTAAGTGATTAGTATCTTGAACATTGTCTTGTAATAAAGCTTAATTTCCAATAATTAGAATTAGGTCAAAAAATAATTTGTTGTAGTTAGAAATCGAAAGGCATTTTGCTTGGATATTAAAATAATGAAACTATCTATAAATGTCTTTCTCTTCAAAGTAAAGGTCCAACATATAGCTTCTTCAAAAATAAAATAGGAACACAATATCTTTTAAAACTGAAATATGATTATACTTTAAGCCACAGTCCAAAAGAATGCAAACAGAACTAAAAGCAGTTTCACTTTTATTTAATGCAAACACCTGGAATCCTGAAAGTAAACATATATAAGCTGGTAGAAGAAAAGTCACTTCTTGGTTTTAAATTTCTTAGATCCTTTTTTTCACTCATAATAGATTTTGCAATGACACAAGAAATACAAAAGAATTTGTAAAATACGTTTACCTGTAAATATAAAAATACTGGATCTGTTTCCTTCTCGGATATTATATAGGTTTTATGCATCTAGCTAGCATTTGGTGGCTTTAGTTATGGGTTCTTCTGAGGAGGGGGCATCTTTTTTATGGAATGATTATCACAAGCATTGTTTACAGCAGAAAATATCATAGAAGAATGGGAGAAAAGACTGGAAAAGCATTTTTTATGCTACTTTATTGGACATTATTTTTGCTCTTGGATCTGCATCAGATGGGCTGCATTGCAATACTAAGTGTGTTAAATAGTGCCTTGTAGCATGCACAGTTGAAATGTATTCGTATATGATATTTGTGTAGGTAGAAACTTGTAGCAATATCCATATTTGATCGAGAAAAGGACACAGATGCACATCAGGTGCAACTGATACAGGGTCCAGATTTTGCTATTATATTTGTACATGGAGCTTGGATAGGACAGCAGAAGTGTTTACAAACTTGTAGGAGAAAAAAGGGCAATAATGATCTTAGGTTTCCCTCTGATAAGTTACACGTTATGAGACGCTTCAAAAGTAAGTGAAAGATTTGACATTAAAATGAGCAGAATGTGAGACTAGACTCTTCAGAGAAAAACAGGAAAGTCCACTGGGTGGAAGTCTGCTGTGAGCCCTGTGTCTCAGCTCTCCAACAATAAACCATGACTAGCACATATCCAGTGCCTCACAAAGTTATGATAAACACCTAAAAGGGCTATGAGGCTAATGGGTACTTCAGATACTATACCAAATATTTCTCAACAGCAATTGTCACCTGTAACTGCACTGATTTAGTGCCATTAGAATTGTGGTAGATGAAAGAAGGGGGGAACATTAATTTGAAAATTAATGATGAGACACAGAGAGATCTGGATGAACTAGAGAGCTGAGCAATCACCGACCACATGAAATTTAACAAGAGCAAGTGCAGGATTCTCCACCTCGGAGAGGGTAATCCTGGTTATATGTACAAAGTGGGGGATGAGAGACCAGAGAGCAGCCCCACAGAAAGAGATTTGTTGAATCTGAGTCAACAGTGTGCCCTGACAGCAAAAAGGGTCAACTTTGTCCTGGGGTGCATTCAAGCACATTATAGCTAGATTGAGGACATGACTGTCCGGCTCTACATTGCACCAGTGCGGCTCCATTTCGAGTACTGTGTGCAGTTTTGGGTGCCTCAATATAAAAAGGACATCAAATTATTAAGAGTGCACCCAGAGGAGGTTGACCAAGATGGTGAAAGGTCTCAAGGGTAAGACTTCGGAGTGGCTGATGTCACTTGGTTTGTTCAGCTTGGAGAAGAGAAGGCTGAGTGGTGGCCTCATTGCACTCTACACCTTCCCTCAAGGAGGACAGCAGAGGGGGAGGTGCTGATCTCCTCTCTCTGGTGACCAGCAATAGGACACAAGGAAATGCAATGAAGCAGATGGGACATTAGGAAAAGGTTCTTCAATGAGGGGGTGTTTGGTCACTGAAACCGGGTCCCCAGGGAAATGGTCATGGCACCAAGCCTGTCAGAGTTCAAGGAGCATTTGGACAACGCTCTTAGTCATATGGTTAATTTTAGGTACTCCTGCAAGGAGCAGGGAGTTGGACTCGATGATCCTTATGGGTCCTTTCCAACTTGAGATATTCTATAATTCTACAGCGATCTGTGTGTGTACACATATTCTAAAACTTGGGAAAAAATTACATCAGAAGGGACAGTACATGACACCAGAAAATAAATCATTAAAAGATTCTTTTAGCAAAGAACTGCTTCTCTCCCTCATAATGGATTATTAACATAACCCGAAAAGGACTTCACCTTCTTTATCAGGAGATCTTCTGCACACAAATACAAAAGTATTCTTCTAAAACCGGAAGAGTTTAGACATCTGTTTGTGTGACAGAATATGACAGCCCACTGCTAAAGACAGAAAAAGAACCAAGGAGGAAATGAAAACAATATCAACTAGTAAGGAAAAGAGAGCTAGAAAACCATTACATAAACAGCAAATATTTGATAGCAAGTCTAAATATCTGGAACACAGAAGAGTCCCTTGAGTTTGAAATACTACAAATGTAAACATTAAATCTGCTAAATTCTGCAGTGGGTGTTTTGAATGAGAAATGTAGTACTCCACATAGCTAATCCAGGAAAGGCTGATCTAGATATTCTGACTGTTGTACACTCTTACGACATGAAGTAAAAAAAATATTATCTACCTTTCTTCAGCACATCTGTGTTGGGAAATAAAGGTTGTATTTCACCTACAGCTGGAAGAGTCAGCTCTAGACTAAGGACTGAAAGGGAGCAAGACAGCTGCTCCAACTGAAACAGTCCAAACTGAAGCAGCAGACCAGCATACTGCGCCTTGTGAAAAATGCACTCTAGCAAACAAAAATGCTTAGGATTTATGTCTTATCCAGTAGATATCTCTCTGTCTTTTGCACACTTCCTAATCCATTATGGATTACTGGATCAGAACCATTTGACTTTCGGAGACAGTTGCTCTTTCCTTATTGTTCAAGCACAAGAACTAAAACTGAACTTTGTGGAAGGTGGTGATCAAGAAACAAACAAACTGGAGAAAACAAACTTCTGGTTTGCAATGTTTCTCATTTCCTGGATTTCAGCTAAAGCATATGAAAATGTAGGTATGACTGAATGGTGCAGCAATTCAGGGTGGGGGAAGGCAGGCACAGGGAACAAGTTGTGTTATTGAAAGTACTATCTATGCCTGATAATGCCCTAAAACTCAAAAATGTCAACACACAGCAAGAAAATCACTTTTCCCCCTACTGCCTTTGTCATTGGGGAATTCTTCCTTTTCATGAATTACACTAGCAATCTATTTCCAATGGTATCTTAATCTTCCTCAAAACTATTTCATTGCCTTTAGGAACACCATCAAAATATTCAGGTAACTATACCCATATCCTAGTCTTGTCAATGAGCCTCAGAAGATGACGCTTCCTCATTCCAAGGTGAAGCCAATCTGGGTTAAGGACTTCAGATACTTTTTTCCACAAGATTAACCTACACAGCAGTGAAAGTTGTATTTCCTGTGTTTCTTAAGGTACAGAGAAGTGAAGTTCATGGAAGAGAAGCAGACAAAAAAATTGGATTAGGTTAATCTGAAACCTTACATTTGTCTTCATATATACTCTCCATCTGTCTTTGAAGAAATCAACATTAGCTTCAGTACCTTTACATTCTCTCTTCTACCACTGAGCCACAAGTTATTATAACAACCCAATTTCCAGCTAGATACACAAAACGCAATGGACTGTGCTTCTAAAATGAAAAAATATACAAAGTGGTTGAGATGGAATACATAAAGGAATTTTTATTTTGTGTTAACTGGTTTCTTCATTTTAAAGGCCTGGTTTGAGTTTCCATCCAACTCCAAATATACTATGTGGTATAGAAATACAACTGGAAATGTCCCTGAACAAATTTTAAGCACTCAGCCTTCCACTTTGTTGATAATGCCTTTAAAATATAAATCATGCTAGAACCAACATTACTTCCTTTAGGGAAAAGTTTGTGGTTTTTTTTCTTCAAGACATTATCTCACACAGCTCAGCAAGGTTTAATTTCTCTCAGTCATCTTTTTAAGTTACACCACAAGTTTGTAAAATGTGCCTTCTGATCAGTGCCTTAGATTACTCACATTATTAGAGTTAGTGCCGGAAACAAGATTCTTGGCATTCAAGTTATGACTTCTTTAGGAAATGGATATTGGCACTTTCTGCATCATTTGCTTTTTCTCCAGTGAATTACTTTCCTGTCTTTGATTCTCCTAAAGAAATTTCAACCTTATAGGAGAATAGAACTAATTAAAAAATCCTGGCAAATTTAACTTCAGGCAGAGAGTCTGAGCTTCCTCTTAGAATTAATGTACTTATTGATCTGTTAAAATAATAAACTGAAAGTTGCAGTCTATCACAGAAAATAGTAAAGTGCTTGAGGTCAAACACTAATTTATCCTTTAAGGGTGAGCATAACGTTTCTTATACTTATAGGTTAACTCGCCAGTTTTCCAAAATAGGATCGATGAGAATAAAGAGGAATTAGGTCCTATGGAATGAATACACAGGGAAACAAAAAGTCTTCATATGAAAACTAATTTTTCTTTCTCTACACAGACAGAACCCCAGTAATATTACAGAGATGACAAAAAGTGTTCATTCTTTTCAGGAACATATTGTAAACTGTCTAGTGACAGGCTTTTTTGTTTGTTTGTTTGTTTAACCCATGTTAGTTAACAGTTTATTTTAAGTCCTCTTCCCCCAATCTTTCCTGACTGCAGGTGCTACTATTACACAAATCAGAAAGAAAAGGTCTGCTTTAGATTTTCAATATCAAACACAAAACAAACCAATTTTAATTTCTCAAGAGATGAAACTGCTGATGCAGAAGGTCATTAAATACTGTCTGCTCTTCAGTGGCACTGGAGCCCAGAATACAGGATCTTACAAAACGACAATCACTGAGATTGAGAAGATGAAGAGATGGAAGAGCTTGTGTTTGGGAGGGGGCACCATAGATCTTAACAAAAGGCACACCTTCTTTGTTTTTTAATCATGTTACTGAATATATCCATGAATAGCCAAGTGCTATTTCAATGTTGCACATTCTTCAAAAATATAGGAATTTATGACCAAAGACTCCAAAGTTGAATTAATCTTTACTGTCAGCTGTCCTCCACTATCACCAATTTGTACCTCAGCAAAATATTAATTTTAATTTAAAAAATAAAATAAAGCTAATATTTTTATTTTAACCAATTCCATCATCAGTTTCCCTCTGATACCTTTTCCTATGGAATATTTATAACAGTAATTACCACATAAACATATTCAAAATTATTAAAATTCACTTAAGTTATTATATCAACTGGAAGCAAGGAAGGTACTGCCTAGACAAAACCACAGAAACAACGCTAAACAGAAGAGCATGGAATCTGAAACTAGCATCTGTGATTTAGGTCCAACATTGTACCACAGTCTGCAACGACGGCATATAGCAATTTACACACTAATTCTTTTTGGAATCGTTTGGAAAGCCTTATCAGCATAGCTGCCGCTCCTGCAGTCTCCTTGGATTCTTCATAATGCCCTTGAACTTTTATCGTCCCGATCGAAACAGCTTGTGTGAATAGATTACATATTCATCTCAATTTGAGGTCAGAAAGACCTAAATATATCAGTTTGGTTTACTTTCCCTTCTTTGTCCTTTTTCTTTCTCTACCTATTCTCTTTCCTCTTATCCTTTATTTGCCTTTTGTTTAGCAAGCATCAGGTTTAGCCAGACAAGACCATCTTTCACAACACTGCTCTGAGCCTGTGACCAATGAGGCAGTCAAGAGAATTGACCTAAACAAGTCGACGTTAATTCAAGTTTGTCAGGTCACAAAATGTCTGATAAGACTGTGAGCTGAGGCCATGTTTCTCCAGCAGTAGTACTACAGTAAAAGTCAGGGGCGGGGGGGAAGATAGATTTTCTCTCTGTTATTGTTGTTTTCTTCTCCCCTTACCTGCATTTGTCTTGTTTCCTCATAAAAGTAGGCTTGACTCCAGTAATAGCTTCAGTCCTTCTCAAATAACTGTCTGTATTAACTTTCCCTCACCCAACCATCCCTACAAGGAACAGTTGTTACCATCTCAAAATATATCAAACCAGCTGTTGCTACAAACTGTTAATCCTTTTTTTCCTGTATCTTCAGAATTAATTTAAAATATCTGCAATCATGTGCTAGCCTTGGGATTAAACTGGCCAAAAGTCTGTGCATGTGAAACTGCTAACCATGCTTAGCTGGTTAGTGTCATAAGCAGGCTACCTCCAACTCTCTTCCATCTGTGATTGTATTTGTATTCAGTCTCTCCTTTCAAAACAATACTGTTTCTCTAGCACAGCACTGTGTAAATTAATTTTTAACTTCTACACATTTTAACCAGTTAACCTAGTTTATTTTCCTAAACTCACTATTTTCCACAGCCTTAAACTGGAAATGGATACTCTGTTTTATCCTAATATCCACAGTCATCTTACATAAATGCTTTAGCTGTGTCATTAGTCATTATACACATTCACTTCCAAAAAAGTGCATGGAAATTCATGTGTAAATGCCTTGAAAGTGAATGAACTAATTCTCAGCTGTGGAACTAATAATAAAAGAGTATAACCCACACTGCAGTTGTTAACACTGTTGTAATTAGGATTTTAACAATCAGAGTTACTATCTAAATTTCAATAGTCGTCTTTTTACAGTTACATTAATTAGGAAAACATTATAAGGTAAGCAGTACCATATGCTTTCAGTGAATAATTATTAAGTTGTCTTCCTTCCAGTATATTTCACTGAATGTTGAAAAGTAGCCTTTCTAAAGCAATTTGTATATTGTGAACCTTACATATTATTTTAAGCCTTTTAAAATGCAAAGAAGAATTTTCACATGTCCAATATTTAATCAGAGTATATTTCTGAAAAGGCAGCCTACAGGATTTCTTCGTTTTCTTGATCGAGTGGTACAGCAGAGTGGTACTTGCATACCTGGCCTTCCATCTGACGATATATTCTTTAAAGAAAAAATTAAACTAATTGCACAAGTTCTGTAGGCCACCTCCTCGTACAACATCCCTCTTTTGTAAAATGCAGATTTAGATGTGCCTTTTTGAAAGTTATCCATGGTATGAAACTATAGCCTGTCTAGATCCCTCTGAATGACAGCCCTGCCTTTGAGCATAATGATTGGTTCCTCCAATTTTGTTTTATCAGTAAACTCTGTGCGAGCACACTCACTGACCTCCACCAGATTACTGCAATGGATGTGAAAGAGAACATGTCCCAGGACAGACACTGTCAGTACTCTACTTGGTGCTTTAGCCAGACAGAATAGGATGAATTGGCCACTGTGCTCTGAGCCTGGCAATACCCACCTATTTGTCCGTCCATCCATCCAGACTGCAGCACGCTAACTTGCATGCAAGTCTATTGTGAGAAACAGTGCTAAAGTCAAGGTAAGTGACATCCACTGCTCTCACCTTGTCCAAAAATCAAGTTATTTTACCAGGTTGGTGATGCATGATTTTACTATTTACAAACCCACGATCACTGTTCCCAATCACCTCTACTCCTTCAAGGGCCCTGAAAAGTTGTTCCAACAGGATGCAACCCATGATTTTCTTTGGGACAGAATTTACAGTGAGTTACCTTCTGTTACCTTCAGACATCAGTGTCACAAGCACTTAGACCACACCTTGACTAGGAGATCATTTAATATTATTTAGCTTAATGTGGCCTGTCCACCTCTGAAACCAGACTCAGAACTCACACAGGCTGAAGTGCAACCCTGACTTCGCTATAATTTTTCAGCTGCAAGTGAGTGCTCAAGCTATTTGTGATCTACTGAAAGATGCTACTGCATTAAGTGACAAGACATCTCTATTGCATGCTACAGTAATATTAAATATTCTTGTTAGCCATAAAATGACAAAACTCTGATGCTTCTAACTATACTTCAATCAGTGTAACAAGTACATAAAATGTTAAATTTACTGTATTATGATAAAGTCATTTTGAATGGTTAAAAGCAAAATGCAAATCTGTCATTGAAGACAATTAGGATACAACATTTCTCTTATTCTAATTACATATGTGTATTTTGCATAAAAATCACATGAAGATCAACTGTCATCCTACAATATCAATATCCATCAAATGACAGCATCTTCCATCATCAATTGTTTGGTGTAATGGAAATAGAGTCCCTGGAATACAATGCTTTAGCAGGATAAATGACTCCCATTTTGGAAATAAATATCTCAGCTTCACCTCAACGTTTATTTCCTATGAATGCCAAGGGGATGTTAAGACATTCATCTAGCAGTGGGGAGAACATTATCCCATTGCAATGTTCTATTCTGACGTTCTCTCTTAAATCATGCAAAGCCTATTATCAACATCCCTGATCTAATTTCCAGAATTCTTACACTCACAGCTTAAAGATATGCTTCCACGAATAGAACATTGTGACTTCTAAATAGCACATGGGAAGATTCCAAGATGAAGGGGAAAAAAAACAAGTTATGTTTTCTGCATTGTTTTGGAAAAAAGACATGTTGAAATGCAAAGCTTAATCTTGCAAGATGGGCACTAAGTACAGTGGGATGAATCCTAGAAGATACTTACAAGATCAAGCCTTTTAGAGAACGTGTTACCTTGAAAGTGAATGCTTTCCTATTTCATGGCCTTCTGTCCTTAACCAGCGTCAAATGTGTGAAGAAAAATAGATCACACTTTTATTTTTTAATGTTTGATTCAAATAAGGGCCCAGATCAGATTTTTTATCAGTTTGGTAAATGTGCTTTTTGAAGTCTGATAATTGTGCCTACTTTAAGTTCATGGACATAAAACCCCAGGTATTTATTTTAGTGCTGCAGATTATTTCAACTCAGAAAACCATTCTGTGAACTCATAATGGTGCTCCCCTCTGCAGAGATGTGAGCAAGAATACAGGTCTTTTGTAGCAGCAAGCATTTAACTGAATGCTTTCCTCTAATATAAAATACAACTAAGCACAGAATGTTGAAAGTATGTTCAGTGTGTACAATAACATCACCCATTCCATCTGTAAAAAAGGCCACTGACCTTCCCTTTCATAGCTGTCACTTTCAGATTCTGAGAACTTGGCCTAAACAGTCTTCTAACCCCATCTATTCAGACTGTCTCCAGGTTCAGGCACAAATTGCTAAAACTGAAGGAAAAAGAAAATCTTTATTCCAACAGATAGTGCAAGAAAGATATGATACATCTCCCTTAAGGAAGTATGGCAATTCTGTTATAGGGTTTATTATCAAACAGTAATAGAAATAGTTAAAATCAAATGATTTTTCTCACACAAAAGAAGATGACAACATGTATCTAAGTAGAAAACAATCTAAGTGTGCACTGCTTTTTTTTTTTCTCTTGTCACAGAAGACATACAGATTGATTTATTCATGAAGAACTTGAAAACAGTAAACAAATTAGGATCCTAACTAAGATACTAGTAAAATGAAGACATAACAGTCTGTATCTCTTTAGAGGCATAAAAATCAAATACTGACAGGATACAACAAATAACATGTTTATCTCCTAATGTTTTGATCCTCAAAGTATATTTCCTGTTTTGTGCATTACAAAAGTCTACTTTTCCATGTCTGGTATAATGGAAGCATAGAATAGGTGTCTTCTCTCTTTAGGCTTAGATGAAAACAACCTCTCAAACCCTCTTGCGCCTTTTTCTCTGATGAGTCCTGTTTTATGGTTGAAGTTTCCTCACTTGAAAAGTGTGGTGGTTAAAACATTTGATGACAGAACTACACCCTTAGTGATATCATCATCATTAAGGTTTAATGAACATTCAGAGACAGTTTGTACATAACTGAAATTTCAACTTCAAGATTCTTTCAATCATTTCATTTCAAATCATTTCATAAATTTGGAATAGAGTCAACCTGGAATTAATTTCTAATTCAAAATAAAATAATAATATGAATTTCATATTCACATAAGATGGGGGAAAAAAACAGGGAACAGGAAAAATAGAATAAAACCAGGAAACACGCTGCCATTGAAAACAATATCAAGATTTCCATCTGACCTAAAATATTTTTAACATATGCATTCCATTTGTGTCTATGTGGAAATATCTTTAATTCTACAGAATCTGCATTAAAGTTAGTATAAAACTTGGAATCATTCCTAGAGATGCCTGTCCTTCAGAGGAACGTGCCAAATGTGTGTGCAGGAAAATGTTTAAATCCCTCTTTCTGCATTTGGCACAGGGAGGGAAGTCCTCAAGAACTATAGCTTGGCAAAAATAAGAAAGCTTCGTCCAAAGTTTTGATGTTGTCAAAAAGGAAGAAAAAAATCCTAAAAGCAAGGAGATGTGCTGGTGCATAAAATACCAACATCATACTGATTTTCCAAGTGCTACAAGTCAGCTGAACAGAAGAGGCCACATCTTTTGCTCCATGGATTGACATATGCAGCACCTATGCCACTAGAAAATTGTTAAAAAGATACTGACATTTTAAAAACTGCTCTTCTACATAAACAATTTTTATAAGCTTTTTACAATACTGTTGTACACTATTGATTTCTATTGCATTTATAAACTCATCACTTACAGTACTAATAATAATTTCAACACTGTTTAGCAATACATAACACACAAGATTATATTTGAAGAGATCTAAAAGAGATACTATAAAGAATTTTAAAAACATCTCCACTAATACCTTACGTTTGCAAGTTTCTCTCCATACATACAGATAGACAAAATTCAGTTCTTTTGTATTGTAGAAGTCAGATATGTCCTTAATATTTGCTTATTTTACTCCATGTATTAACAGCATATACTTTACTAGCTTATATGTCTTTGTTCTTTGAGTTTTAGTTCTGACCTGTAACTAAGTTTTAGAATTTAAAATGGTAAAACTAAGATGCAAGAAGATGCAATAAATAAATACTACTTGGGACGATAGGATGCTTTAACCTGAGGCATCTTTCACATCATCTTAAACAAGTCAGACTGTGCGGCAAAGTATTTCTAAGATCATTAAGGACTATGTCAGCATCATGCTACATTTCACTGAAATGCAGTCACCTCTGGGATAAACACAAACATCTATTTAACAGTACATACTCTCCAAAGTAGTTTAAAAGTTTCCAAAATTGCAGTGGCATGGCAGGCAAACCGAGCTTAATTGGCCTACCATCCACATCCTTGCAAAATTCAGGACTGATTAAGTGGAGCAGAAGCCTGAATTTTATTTGTGTTCATATGACAGATTCCTATGACAGCAAAGACTAACAAAATAATGAGGTTCTACTGTGGTTTCATCATAAAACACATGGACACAAACATTTCTCAAACTAGAAAGGATCGAAACCCACTGATGACATACCACTATCGGTACAAGGGGGTGATAATATTATCAAGTGAATGTACAGTTTTCCTTGTGAAACTTTGCCCCAGGACTTCAAAACAGAATGCACCTATAAATGTCTATATCAGATATTTGAAGCATGAACAGGGTACACACAAATGTAGAGGTATGTGCAGAAATACTAGGGTTGGAAACAGGTACTTTATGATCCCCCATATTGGTTATCCCTTACCCTAAACCCAAGCAAAAACCCCAAAGGTGGCTTACGTAATCCCATGCCCCTCTGCAACACAGGGAAGCAGTTAGCAACCAATTTACGGCATACCACCATGTTAAATATTTATATAAAATTTTATTAGTAATTCAATGAATGCAAATTGTTCAAAAGATGAATTGTAAATTTTTCCTCCTAATTTTAAAGCACTGCATAGCAGTACTATGAATTATACAGGTAATTTTGTACTATGGCTCAAGGAGAAGAGACAATATGTCAGTATAATTCTGTTCAGATCAATAAGGCTTGAATAATAACTAAATCCATAAAGACATAAAGACCCTTCTGGGAACCTATTTTTACTATTAAGGAACTTTTTTTCCACCTAATTTAAACATACAATAGACAAACCATTACATTTCTGGGATTCTTGTTAATTGCCTTGTTATATATTTTACATTTGTAACAGCTCTCAAAAGTACAAAATTATGCAACAGTTACCCATTCTTTGGAAAATAACCTAAAGTGTTTGACTAAGATATATAATTTGCCCTCACACATGTATTTTCTTTTTAATTAAGTATTTTCTGAAGTACTATAGGAGCACCTTAATTTTCATGTCTAGCATTTATTGTCTGTTAGATTAATAATAAAGCATTAAAATCAATAACATTAAAAATTTATAAATAATACTTCTTACACTGTCTCCTGATATTAGCACTGTAGTTTTAGCAGAGAAGTATATCAAAAAGGGTAGGTTATGAATGAAATAATTAATCATCTCAATCATTCAGTTATGTATTCCATTAGGAGTCTGTAAAACACACATGTACAGCAGAATGAAACCTAAAACTCCATTCTGCGTTAAACTTCCTATTTTTCAAGGTGAGTTTTTTCTTGAAGTACTGCCAGGGTTAATTTGCAGAAAAGGATGCAAAGAAAGATACCCCCCACCTAAATGAAAAAAAAAAGCATCTGCTGCCACAACCGTTGTACTCAAATCCTCCACAACTCCAGAGACTACAATCAGTTTATTGCACATTATAAAATTGCCAATAAGTATGATTTTAAAACTTGGCATCTTGCTATACTTTGTTGTTTTTCCTCTTCTTTCTCCCTCTTCATGAAGATTCCACTTTTTATTCTTCCCCACCTCAAATTATGTATTTGCTTATACCAATCTAAGTATCTGTTTTCCATTCACTTCCATTTATTGAGTTTTTCCTCACACTTCAGTCACTTCATCAGTATAGAAAATTTGCTATAGTTTTTGCTACTTCTGAACAGTTCCTCCCATTCTTCTCTCATTCAAATATTCTGTCTACCCTGTCATGTAGCTAATCACAGAGAAGCAAAGCAGATCACCTGCTACCCAAAGCAAAGCATATATCCCTTTTTTTGGCTATTATTCACTTGATAAACTAGATGCTGTTCTGCTTGCACTTACTCAGGTTTCTTAGGGCTTCATTTTTAATATGCATCCAAGTACTGGTAAAACTTGCTAAAATCTTTCTAATTGCTAACTGATGAAATGCAAATATTTTCTTCCTATTTTCTTTCACCAACCTTATTGCTGCCATGACTGGGGGAGAAAGAAGCCTACTATCAGTGTTTGGGTTCTTCTCCAAATCCTCCTCCAGCATGTCTCACAAGCTCCAACACAGATGGGATTTTTCCAGGTAACAGCAGAGTCAAGACAAGGTGATTTCTGCCAGGTTAATTCATGCTGACAAAAGTTTCTACAGCAAACTTTGTTGATTTTAATCAGAGAAAACCTGTGCCACAGGCCAAAGCATTACTTAGGGGACCTTGCTTAGCCCATGCCAAAGTTCAGGGATATCAAGTTCCCGGTTGAAAAAAGAAGGGGTAAGGGGATGGTGGATGTTTGGGGATACAGCCCCTCACAGGCAACAGACATTAACTACCCTTTCCTCTGCAGTAGCACAACAATATGGTCAACTCTCCCATGTTCCCGTTCCTGAAACCCGGCTCCTATTTTTTTGGAACAAGGAATCTCACTCCTCTTCGGAAAGGCTGTAAAATTCAATTTTGTGAAATTTTTGAAGGATCCCGGGATAGCTCTAACTTCAGTTACACTACATCTTGAAAAATCAATGAACTACTGTGATACTGCCCATCTGCAGACTCTAAAGGGAAACACTGCACTGGATACACTCAATTTACAATGTAAATTTTTCTGTTCAACACCATGGACTACAAAATTCCTAGTGTTCAAAACAACCTATAAGCAGTTATCAGTTTATTCAGAGTATGTAGAGGAGCATGTCTTTTATATTTATTCTGCATAAGCCTCAACACAAATAGCAGGCCATCACATTTCAGCAAAAGTATCTCAGTAAAAAAAAGATTAAAACAAATAGTCAAAAAGAACGTCAAAGTGCAAAGTAGAAAGAGCTTGCTCTTCTGAAGTTATCAGTTTTCATTACTGAAGTACAGTGATGAGAAATATATAAGACAAAATGTCAGATGTAGTCATGTAAACCAAGAACCACAAGCTACAGGTCTGGGAATGCGGTCAACTACAGCAACAAATGCTGGAGCTAGCAATAGAGAAAAGTCTTAGACTGCAAACTTTAATATTAAATTTCTGTCTACTTCCTTCATTTTAATAGACATCAAATGCTGGTATTTACTTATGCTTATCACTAAAGGTGGTTATGGGTATTGAGGAAAAAAATCCAAACAAGACACATTCAAGTGCTCAAACTGTGAAATATATTTACCTGAACTTTGGTTACGTGTTGATCAAAGAATGCTAAAGCTTATTGTTTTATGCACACACATTTTCCAGCCTTGAACTTGGTTGATGAAGGAAAACACAAACCAGGTCACAGTCTAACAATGTTGTTGAACAAGTTCTTCACAAACAAACAATTGCAGTGTCTCGTGAAGCCAGCACATACATTCACAGTAAGCACAAGTATTATCACAGAGCAGGCCAGAGTATCTTCTCATTTAGTACAAGGTAATTATTCCAACATTAGTATTGTTACATGTTAATTTTGGTGCTCTTGTGATGCAAATAAGGCCACGTGAAACTACAAAGATAATTTCTCTAGGTAGGTGTAAAAGCATTCCAGCATTCATAACAGGTTTCTGGTTCAACATCCCAGTGTGGAAACTCCAGTCACTTAGCACCCTACATAGCTGAATCTATGCTTCTGTTGTTGCCTAAATCAAAATATTAAATGGGCTGCAAATTACATTAAAAAATTTATGACCATTTTAAACAGTTCTCCCTCCTTGTCCAATTAAAGATGAAAGCATTTCAAATCCACCACACAGCTCTTCTCCTTAAAGTATGTTCATCTAAAACCTAGGGCTGGCAAGATGCAGAAAAGCACGCAGAAAGTGCAAAGTTATGACACATTTCCCTTTGAAGCAATTCAAAGGTTCAGATATAGTACTTCATCCATTTTAATAACAGCTTTGGAAATTGAA
The DNA here is from genome assembly GCF_028858705.1 of Grus americana. Taxonomy (NCBI): domain Eukaryota; kingdom Metazoa; phylum Chordata; class Aves; order Gruiformes; family Gruidae; genus Grus; species Grus americana. The sequence continues at coordinate 6,935,046 of NC_072860.1, read as the reverse complement.
GCAAAAGTAAGTAAAAAAAAAACCCTGTGAAACTTTTAAAATTAAACTTTCTCATAACCTACAAAATATTACTATGATACAGCTATGGTGTTTTTTTCCAAGGACCACTCCCTTCCCCCCTATTCAACAACCTAAACAAATACAAAAATAAGGTTTATTTAAAAAAAAAAAAAAACCACCACCCCAAACACCAAAACTGATACACATGAAATTACTGAGGAAAAAGACAACAAGAAAAAAATATATTTCCCTCACTTTTACCCTTTGATTTCATTTGTACTTAACACTGCTACTGACTACTTTCTCATCTTCTAAGAACAGCCTTCTCTTGTCCTTAAAATGACCATGTAATAATTATGTTCAATTAAAGCTCCCTAAAACACGAGAGTAGTTTTTCTCACGCATTCTTAGTAGTGCTAAGATAATGCAGCAGATCAGATTTTCTCCCACGTTTTAATGGGCAAACAATCTATTAAGAGAGCAGATTAAAAGACAGGTTCAGGGGAATTGCTGAGGACAAACATCCATCTTGAGCTCTACCTTCACACAAAGCTAACACAGTTCTGGGTCTTCAGCTGCAGACTCCCCACAGAGCATGGGTTGCATGGCAGCTGCCATGCTTCTTGCCCCCCAGCCCAATTTCCCCAGTGTACTCACAGCCCAGTTGAACAGGAGTGTGTGTCAGCACAAGCATTAAACCCAAAACACTCAGCTCTGGGTTGGTGCAAGTTACTCTGGTGCCCGGAGAGGACGCCTTGCAACCAGCAAATGAAGCCAGCAAGCCCCTGGGGGCAGACACCACTCACCCCACACTCAGAGTCCTGGGGCTGCTCTTCCACACTCCCTCAAGTCTCCTCCTACACCCCTCCCCATTAGGAAGAAAACTCTAGAAAATACAGATGAGGACTCACCTGCACTCGATATGGTGCACTGAAACCCAGGTTCAAACAATGCTGAGGACAGCTACAGCATTGTGAGGAGGAGGAGACCCCTGAGCTGCCCAGGCCCCGCCCAGCACACCTGGCCTCATTAGGGCCCAGGTGTCCCCCCGGGAAGGAGGAGCAGCCCTTGTCTGGTGGAAATACACAGCTGGCACTGCCATATTTGCACCTCCTACTGCTGAGTCCAAAATCTTCTCCAGAATGTGTTTTGTGGCATGCTTATTTCCACTAAAAACATATATGAATACCAGAACACTTAATAGCAGTTAGTACCAGAAGACAGATGAGATTAAATATTAAGAAAGCCTTACTTTACAAGTAAGCCTTACTTTACTTTACGCTATTTAATTAGCATAAATGCTCCATTTGCTACACTCATACTTTACAGTAAAGCCACCAGTGATGTTTCTTCTTATAAGAGATAACCTTTGTTCTCTTTTTGAAGTGGGCAGGGAGTTAAATATTTTTTTTGCCAAAATAATAAGAACTAAGAATTCAGCATGCACATTTTGCAACATCCATTATGTTTGATAGCATGAAATGGGAGGCTAGAACTGTCCTACAAGACATCATGCTAAAGATTTTGTTCAGGCTTCTTGGAAAAGAAACCTGAATAATCTAAATATTCTTCATGGTTTAATATTTTTAACTTCTTGCCACTCAGTGAAATTTGTTGGGTGAAAGGGAGAACACAAAGTGATCACAGCTGGAATGCATTTTACATCCTCACAGCAACACCTCACTAAATGCAGCTGAAACAGCTGAGCAGTTGGGCACTTTTGGGGGGGGGGGGGGGGGGGGGGGGGGGGGGGGGGGGGGGGGGGAGGGTTGGATGGATGGCCAAAGCAGTCTTATTGCTATATAAATAAAGGTGTAGATGTAATTCTTTTTTCATTTATTCTTCCAGGGTGCTTGCCCTTTTGCACACAGACTAAGTGCTATTTTGTTACTGGTGCTTTTGGCACAGATCACATTCTGCAGTGCTTCCACAACAAATTCCTCACAGCATTTTTTTCAGTACAGTTATAATCACCTCTGCAAGCAGACTGAAGGGATCCTCAAATACATATGTAAGCTTATCTGTAGGCAATAAAGGTGTGTTTGTAGGAAAGACTCTTTAGTTGTTAAAAGAATACCTAAAGGGTTGTTCACACACACCCCCATCCTTATTGTGGTAGTCTGAATGCAGCCAAGAGAAAATCAGGAAAGATGATACTCTCTTAAAACTATTTTCCCATCCCTAAAAAAATTCTCACCCTCACTATACAAATCTGTTGGGTTTATACAGAGAGTAGTTTTATACAGATATAATGACTACCTCTCACCACACCTCTACCTTTAATGATGTTTTAAAGTGGGTAAATTCTTACCTTTGCGTTCATTGTGTACAGTGGCTAAATGAATCTAGCTTGAATACAAAGTGAAGACCACCTCTAAAATACACATCGTGTCCTTCAGATGACAAGTAAAGCAGTATAGAAAGGCAGCAGTTTTCAATGAATTGCCTATAGAGCAGACAGTTCTGACACGTATGAAGGAACATAGTCTCTGATGGAGCTTAATTTGCTTTTGCCTACTGCTAACTTGATTTCACAGGAATGATTTATCCCCCACTCAGGAACATTCTATTGAGGAAACAACCTGCCTTTTGGATGTACGCTAAGACATCCGAAAACAGCAGAATACCTCTTATTTACAGATATTTCTTCCTCACAATTCCTTATGCAAAGACTAGATAGCTCTTCCCTTTTCGCTTTTTCATATTCCTTAATTCAGACATGGAATAACTGATAAGAATGAGTAGCTGATAAGACTGTGTTAGCAATGTCTTTAAAATATTATTTATTACATCAGTGATCAGAGATGTTAGGTGTTCAGAATTCTAGGCAAGATGAAAAGCTTTTCTCCTAGAAATATTTGATGACTTAGCTGTTTATATCCACACAAAAAACCCAACAAAAACACCCCACACTCCAAACCCCTCAACCACCAGAATTTAAATGTCAGTGAGATTGCTTCTTAAAAGGAACACAAAAAACTGCAGGCACACCAGTAACTGACTTCCTGGCATACACTTTTAAATACAAGAACGCTCAAGCAGAACTTGGATGTTGAAGTTTAACCTTGTCATCTAACATTAAAAGTTAGACAATTCTTTGTGGACAATCATTATTTCCACATGTTCTGGAAGACGGAGAATGCTCCCATTCTTAGCTGGAATAAATAATTGCTCCTACCCTTTCTGTATTTCTCTGGCCTTTTGGCAGCACTACAGTTGCTTAGTATCATGAGACGCCGTGCTCTCCTTCAGGAGCCTTAAGCTTTGACTCCCTTTGCATTTGGGGGATAAGTAACAGTGGTGCTGTGGTAGGATTTATGATCTGACAGGAACCTCCAGTCTAGGAAATCACCAATATGATTTGACAGATATTAATCAATCTTGAGTTGTTAACAGAGGACTTTTGTGACTAGATCTCTCTCTTTCAGTCCAACACTTTATCAGGTTTGTATCCCTACCTCGATCTTAACAAATATGAGCTTACACACACTCCCAATGGAAGTGGAAAAGTTAATAGGAGAAAATATTGATTTTATTTTAACCCTTGCTACAACTCATTTAGCAAGAAATAATGCTGTACTGAACACATACCCCAAACTTTGCCTTTCTAGGTTCTGCCTGTCTAAATTAATATGCTGAAAACTGTGGCAGCTACACAGTATAGATCAGACCACATAAATACATTTCATTCTTTAGGATTTTTCACAACCCTTTGCTTACGGGCTATCTCCCTTCTCCTATGTTTTGTAGAGGAAAGAAAACACAGGTATCATGGGATACTATGTAAAACAGGATTCTGCTGTATCTAGCTAAAGATTCCTGCCTTTCCCTGCACTTACAACTCAAAATAAACATTGCCATTATTTTAGTTCAGTTTAAGCAACCAAACTCATATCTTTTAACTGCAAAAAAGATGGAAGAAAAAACACGCTTCAAATCTGTTTCCAAAAGAGATAGTATACCTGCTACACGGTCACTTCAAAAGGTTCAGCTAACCTTTTATAGTATTACCTAAATTTGGATTCACTCTTATGAGTTGATATAGGAACTTTTCAGTTTGATGCCTTTCCAACATGGTGTTCACAGAAACGTCATTACAAAGACAAAGGCTGAAATTGTCAAAGCTATACAGGAACATGGACTGAATTTTTTAAAAGGTGCTGTCCCTCAAGATCAAATTTTTTTCTGGAAGTCAATAGGACTTGTAAGGCATTTAGACACCTCTGGCTATCTTACTACTCATTCAAATTAAAATCAGTGAAATTTCATTTAAACCTATAAGACTTTGTGATTTTCAGCCTAAGATATGACTAAGATGGCTTTTATTTTTTCTGACATGAAGTTTCTCAATTTTGCTCTGGTCAATTTACAAATTGGCCCAACAAACATAACATAAGATGGCATAAACACAAAAAACCTTCAGCAGTCCTATTTATATTGAGTAGGTTAATTGGTCTTCTTTATTATTCATTAATTGCAATACATATTTCATATTATTATTTCTATTAAAAAGTTTCAGGAAATGAGAGCAGATATCTGTATTTTTTTATGACACTAATATGCATTTCAGTTCTGCCTGTCAGCACACAATTAATTCAAACAAGTCTATTACAAGATACAAATAATCAAAACAATAACAGAGATAAAGTGGTACCTTAAATACAGGCAGATTAACCATAATTTGACTGCCTATTTAGGCAGCAAGCTGGTCTCTTCCCAGGCCTTTGCCTTGACAAAAGCAAATATAAAACTGCTAGAGATCCCTCGGTAAAGAAAGTACAGAATGATGGGGTAAAGATGCCTGGAAATTAATATTTTTAGGAGTTGTAAGAAAATGCTACAGGAAGCAGGAGATGCTGTTTGAATGCACTATAGTCAAAAGATGTACTTTAGATAGGCCTGGATGTGTAAACTTTTGTTATCTGTTGCTTCTGCTTGGTATGTACCTTTGCATCAATTATGTTTTTATTTTGAAAAGACTGGGTTTTAAGGGAATTTGACTGTCACAGGCTCCAAGGAGGGCTTAGTGGCTGATGTTGCAATTTCCTGTGTTATTACCTGGGAAACAGTGATACAGCCTAGAAACTATGACTTGCTCTTAAAGTTTTCTTCAAAGAGAGCTAGCATAGCCAAAACTGGAGGAAATATATATGTCCTCTAAATCCACTATTCCTAAAATATACTGCCATTTGTCAATAAGAGAGATGTAGGACCATGTGGGCAGTGTTCTGTAATCCAAGTATCTTCATTATATTATGTTAGAAGACTGTTTACAGGTGAAAAAGGGGAGAGGGGAAGCATTGGTCGCTTAACAGATTTTTTTATAAACCCCTTTTTCATTCCACCTCCTTGTTATTCTATTCAAGCATCTACATTTGAGTTTTTTTGTACTTCAGCCCCTTTCATATAGTATGTTTCAAGCATGTTCACTGGGATGTGAAACTTGTTAGAAAACAGTGAATAGCTTATCCTAAATCTGTTTCATGTGAAAGATCAAGCTAGTACTAGTGCCAGTTTAAAGCTACTTCACAAAAACTCCAGCTTCTCCACTGGTACTGTTAGTGAAAGCTGTGACTGCATAAAAACAAAAAGGAATTTAGATTCAATGTAAGTCCTAATTCATGGTCTACTTGAAGACATTCTAGCAGCCTAAAACCTTGTCAGAGTATTAATACCTCTTACATGACATCACTGATGGAGTTTCTACAACATTTTCTGTTATTCTTCCTTGCTTTCATCTAGTGTCCTCTTCAAAATACGTCATCCTGAACAAGAGCACAATACTCAATAAGATCTATCTCAATAAAAACAAAAGAAAAAAAATCCTTCACTTTATATCAGAGAAAAAAATGGAACATAGTCTTTTTCACAAGTCTACTTAGAATGGTATCAATGTTTTATCTTCTCCCTCTCTAATTTTCACTTCACCATTGCATTGCATCTTTCTATTTTTGGCTTGATTTTTCCTCTTATTTTTTATTTTCTGTTTTATCTTTCTGCTACATCTATAATTTACATTCTTTCATTTCAGAAGAACAATTTCTTTGCCTTTCTCTATTCTTTTGTGGCAGGTCTAGTATTAGAAATCATAAGAAAATGGGAAGGAGTGTAACAACAACAGCAGGCAGATGATTTATCATGAAGATTATAGGCTGATAGGCCAAGTCAAAACCTGTAAGAAAATATATGACAATCTTTGTGTTATTTAGTGAGCTCCAAATTTTACATTAGAAAAATTATGACAGGTGATAATTGATAGTATTAATAAGGTCATAAAGCTAACTGGAAATAGGATGACAGTATCCTTAAAGGTTACAAAATATAAAAAAGGGATTAATACAGAAAATAACCTGGGCTGTTTGCAACCTCGCAGTCAACATGAGAGAAATCAGTGCCATCAGCAAGCTCCACTAAAAGGCAGAGGGTCCTACAGCTAGCATTATGGCAACTGGGCAAGTGAAGACCTCCTGGCCCTCCAATGCACGCTTGAGGGAAAGGAAGGGGTAGAGTGGGATGAGGTCAGCTATTTCTCCTTTGAGTCCGAAAAATGTTTGTCAGTGTAGGTAGCCTCTACTATCCTTGAAGAATGCATGCTCTCCATACTCTTACTCGCAATTTCTACAAACAGTGACTTTTTGATATAGTCATTGCCTATGAACAAGTAGTCATTTCATGCACAAACAAGAGAAATCACTCCAAGCTGGTGAATTGCCAGTCAGTAACGGGTTATGACTCTTTTCTCTACCTCTTCAGCCGGAAGGACTATGTAGCCAGTCTCCCAAAAATATGGCTGCTCCTTTTCAGTCTTTTAGGTTTTCTTTATTGTTATTAATTTTTTTCTCTATGCTCTGTATTCAATGCAAAATAGAACAGGAAAAACATCTAGGTTAGACTTATGTGTAAAGCCTCATACTCTCATGAACCATATGGAGAACTGCTAGCAGCAGTCTTTCTGAAAGACTTTCCTGAAAGGGAAGAACCCTTTTAATGCTTCAAATAGAGCTGAACCAGCCAATATCTCCAAGTCTCCTACAATGGACTTTAAATGGGAAATGGGAAACTTTTATCCCTGAATATCATATTGCAGGTGTTTGGCCTTCATCCCCTGATTTTCAGGCAATTCCTAATAGAGGATTATATGTTTTGTAAACCTAGCTAAATGAACACTGAATCTGTGAGCAGCTGGAGAGTTTTTCCGGTAGCTTTACTTCATAAAGATAGGTTTGTCTCCACAAGAAGGAATAGGGCATGCAGTCGGAGTTATTGCCATCTACATGAAAGATGCCATGTTCTGCTTCTTCATTTCTCTGAAGCACAAGCTAATAGTTCTACCAAAGAAGTTAGATTGTGCAGAGAAACATCTTATGGGCTTGAAAGCACTAAGTTAATAAGTCTGGCTCACCTCTCTAACACCAGACTACTACCAGATTCAGAACTTTATCCACTGTGAGATTTATCAGAGCCCTGGGAATAGAACTGTTTATCTTCCTGCTTCCACAGCATAGAACAATATTTTGCTAAAGTCACACAGAAATCTCTCACCAAAACAGCAAGCTGCCAATGCAGAAGCCCTAAAAGCTATTAGCACTGAAATGTCTTTTCATGGCACACAAGTAGGAGAGCTTCCAGAGGACTGCAATGTTTAATACCATCATCCTCAACACAGGTAAATGAGTGTAACATAAATGATCTAACAGAACCTCTAATTTTTTTCATGAAGCCATGAAAACCAGACTGATCCTGGGCCATCAATCAGAAGGGTCAGCTTGCAAAATCAAGCAACGCAATGGAGTAGAGGCCATTGACAGCCTTCAGTTTGCAGACCCAAGTAGTTTGAGCCAATTGTGGCATTACTGCCTTTAGGGGTGTGAGTTTTGAAATAGTCCCTCCTTTTATTTATTGGACAGTTGGTTCACTCCAGCCTAAACCCAGGCTGCATCCCAAGATGTTCAATAAGAGGGCTAGGCTTCAGCTTCAATCTTCCATATCGTGGCATACATGCACTCCTGAGCTCATGGAAGTGGTACATGTATGAAGCCTATACAATATTTTTCAGAAAGAAAGGAAAGAACTAGTAGTTAATGGTGGTCTAAAACAGAACAGATAGAGGTAGTTATATAACAACTGGGTTAATTTTCAGCTACCTTAAAAATAATTAACATGAAACTGAACACCATATAACCCACAAACATAAGTGATGCAACTTATTTCTAGGACTCTAAAATGTCTCCGCTCAATAAAGAAAGGCTTAAGTGCCTCATTTCTCTAAAGCACAGTAGTTCATCCTTTTTGCTGCTTTAATTTCAAGTATTGTTATTTTGATGGTCAGTGCTCACTACTCGGCTTAATGTAAAGTTATAAACTGTAGGAATATGGCAGAATCCATCAATCTTCTCACTTTTATTTTTATTAATTTTTTAATTTCAAATTAAAAACATTTATTAATTTAACAATCTCATAAAAGGGAATTTAATTGGGGTTTTTTTCAAATTAATTAAATTCCTCTAAACTCATCTGCTGCCACATCGGCAAGGCATGAAGAGTTCATAAAAGCAGCTGACAGTCCTTGTAAACAATAGCTGTTACTAATACGGCCACTGAATTAAGAAGAATGAAATCATTTTAATGATAAAAGTTAATATCTAAATGAGATTACAATGCCAGCATTTTCTCTACCAGTGGTCTCTCTCATTTTATTTCTGTTCTTACAATCTGTCTAGCAAATTAAGAAGGATCCTGACATTCAAGAGAAGTGATATTAAAATGCATGGCTTAACAGAAATGAAGTAGTAAAAAAATCAGTTGCAAACCTAAAAAACAGATTACAGGGAATTAGCTCTCAATAGTTGTTATGGCATTCCAATGATGAAATGAATTATAAATAAAACTTAATGTGTAACAATCACAATCTCTGCCACTTATTCTTTAAAAAGATTTTTTTAACCTGTATATTCATTGACTAAACAGCTTCGATGAAAAAGGAACAGCTAAATCAAGCACTAGGGCTGGCCGCATAGCATCTAATATTTAATTGTGGTAACAATGTAAAATATGACTATATGGAAATGTTTGTATTAATGTAGCCACCCTCTGCAGAAAGGTCATTAAGAGAAAAAAAATCTGAGAGAATACATGCAACTGCTGTGATATTTTTGCGCTATGTGGGTTGCTGGGTTGCTTGTGCATCTGCTGTAATGCTTGCCAAGGCTAACCACCATTTTGCTATGATCCCCCTGTATTCCATACAGAAATTCTATTATTTATTCGTTAATCAGTGATGAGAAGAACACAAATAAAAAGACAATCCTTATTCTCAGGAGTTTACAAACTAGAAGGCAAACTAAGCTTCATTTATTGGAATTCAAAAAAAACTATAAAAACAATTACTACAATTTTTAAATAGTAAGGGCTTTCTACATTCTTCACATGTTATGAATCTTACAGCACTTAATGGGTTTGAAGCACTTATCATAAGGGAGCTAGCAGTCATCAGAATCTCATTACTCAACCAGTCAGCATCCTGATTGCTATCATCCAACAATTTACTAAATCAGATATGAACATTTAGTGAACAACTATCACATAAGTGGGAGCCCTCAGGGGAAACTACCCTTGCTATTTACTATACACAGAAGAAATGTTCTTTTTTTTTTTTTCCCCTCTATAAAATACACAAAGGTTTGAGCCAGGGTTTTATAATGTTTTATAATTTATAAGCAATTGGGTTGGCTAGCAGCTGCCAGAAAGAGAAGAGCTAAGAAAATTTGTAAAGGATAGCAAAAAAAAAAAAAAATTAAAAAAATCTAAAGGATAAAACAACATAAAAGAATAGTCAGTAAAATACAAAGAACAATTATATTTAAGTCTATTCACAGGAAATTACTTTAGACAGTTACAGTTAAGAGGTAATTATATGTCTGAATAAAGCACACCTATAAAAGTCATGTTAACAAAGCTTAGGTCATGATATTTAGCTACAGTTGCTAAAAAAGGTCAGAAAACAGCCTTAGTATCCTGAATAGTTTCTGAATCCGGATCTGATTCTGGTCTGAATCTGAAAGTTTCTGCCCCAGGGCGCAGTTTACAGGGCCTTCTCATTGCACCCAGAGAGGAGTATTTGCTGCTCTCCTTAATATGCATATTGCATTAGATCTTTAATTGCTCAGTAACTGTTTTCCTTCTAAAAAATGGCTTAGTGCAACATCTAGCCAGGCCTTATTCAGCAGTTTCCCAGTGTAATTCTCCTTTTCTGTCAGCCATCACCACTTACACAGGCTTTTGCTCTTAGGACAATATATACCTAAAGTAAATGCACAATATAATTTAGAAAGTTATTCTAATCAAATGCAGTTATGCAAATGCCATTCTCTTAAGTCAAGATAAATATGAGAATTTAATGAACAGGCAGGTTCTAATTGCCATCTTAAGGACAACATCCTTGTTACAAAGCCTAGTCTATGGTCTTATTACTCTCCATCTTAGAATATGACTTCTAGCTACTTGCAAGTCTGGCAGGATCTATTTGAACTTTTCTCTGTTACTCACCAAGTCTCAGGACATATGCAGGAGAAATTAGCCTCTTTTACTTGCAGTGAAGAGCTTTTAAAAAACACACAGAAATTTAACTTGTGCATTGAACAAAATCACTGTCTTCAACAACTACCAGTTTTCAAAGAAGCTGGTAAAAATGCAAACTGAAACTGTGAGAAAGATCAAGATTATCATGTCCTAGAAACTTGACTGGATATTTCTTGCATGTCCCTGTTGACTGGCTTATTTGCTGAAAAATTCAGCTTCTCAGATCAGAAATTGCAAATGAGATCCATTTTGTCATCAAATGATGGTCACTTTGAGGACCAGGGCAAGAGATACATATACTCCAGTCCCTGCTCAAATTAAGACAGTAAAAAGAAGAATAAATTCTTGCATTTACACGAAGCATTATTTTTAACTGCACAAAAAGAAAAAAAAAGTCACTGATGGTTTTTGTGCTTTTTTTTGCAAACACACTTTGCAGAATAAAAGTCAGTCGTGAATTGCCTTGTCAACCTAAAATGCTTACAGGCAATGCTATAACCCAGTGCCACCTTTGGTAAAGAGCTACTATTCTACCCCTCAGAAAACACACATCCTAAACAACTTGTGGAGACTCAGTGGAACAGCTGCAAACACACCTTTCAAACAGGATACCAAGCTGTTCCCACAACTGAAAGGCCTAAAAATAAAGACATTTAAAGAATCTGACACTTCAAAAATCAGCCCAGTGAAGCTGATGTGCTCAGTTACACAGGGCACTAAGAGCATGCCACACCAATGCTTTGTGCTGTCAGAAGTCTCTCTCTGAATACTGATAAATTCAAGAGCTTTCTCATCTTTAAAGTCCTCAATAGATTTAAATGACTGTACCTGAGAATGTCCCAAAGCTCCCAGAGAAAACTCTATCTCAGTCAACAGACAGGAACTTTGAGGGGCACCAGTGTTTTCCCATTGCAGATAGAGCACAGAGAATGCAACAGCCATAGTTCTAATATCAGAGAACTAATTGTAAGATACCTGTATGTATAAAATTTACTTTTGGAAAACCTAGATGAGACTTAATGTTCAAGGTATGTACCATGTTACTGAATATTATGTTGGTTAAGAAAACAGGTTTTAACTTTTAATTTGTAAAGAAAAAGACTGATAGGGCTTTTTTTTTTCCTACTTACGTTTATATTTGATTAAAGTATTCCAGGCAGTTTGCCCTCAAAACACAGGCTCTTCAGAAAGACAGATAAATTACTTATCTTAGTGAATGACACAACAGGACAAACACAGCAAATAAACCACGGTTACATTAGAACTAGATTATATGGTTAGAGGAAGTGATTCTCTAAAAATCACATCAAAGAAAAACAGTGCAGGTAGAGACACGCGTGACATTTTATAAACATATTTTATAGAGTAAATGATATAAAAATGTCTTTTAACTAATTTGAAAACTTCTTAAAACAGAATCATATAATAATATAGTAATAATAATATATATAGTGTACATATATTGTATAATATACATACTATATACAGCATAGCATATATATAAAAATAGCTGCCCATAAATAACAGTCATATCAAGAAGCTGGGAATGGTGACCAGCTATGCAATCCTTTGCAATCAGTGTTTTTTGATTGATTACTACCCTAAAACCTATTTTAATTCAAATGTTTTAGACATTTACACAACAAAAAAATTACAAAAGCAAAACCTTTATTTAATATCAAAGGAAAAAATTATTTTGGTATGGGAGTAGAAAAGTTCCTTGACTAAAACTATTTTTATTAGTTAGAATTATAAATTCATCAATAGTAGGTAAAAACCTGCAGATTTCCAACTAAACAAGTAATCAAAAAATTATTTTTGCACTACTAAAGTATGTCTAGAGTGTATTAATATTACAGCTATTATTTCTGAAAAGGATGCACAGTTAAACACCTTTATTTCCTACCAAGAGGACTTAATACTCTGAGTACTGACAAAATGGATTTATAATGCTTATTACTTTTTCACACATCTCAACCATATGGCTTTATGTACAAATACTCAAGGATATTGATTACTTAATGAAAGCATTCATGTGAATGTTCAGAAATATCCTAAAGAGTTAAGGACCTCAACTATATTTCATTTCTTGAGGATGAATGTGTGTGTAAATCCATATGCATCACTTTCCATATTCAGTACGTAAAGCTAAAATTATGAACCAATAAAGCCAATAAAATTTACTATGTCAAATTTATAACAAAAATGAATAAATGCATTTAAACACTAATAATTTCTGGAAAAAATTTAAGCAAATGGGTATGTAAAGAGCTAATGCTGAGAGCACTTACAGAATCAAGTTCAAATAAATGGAACTAATTTAATTCTCTGTATGCCTGAGAAGATCAAGATAAGATTATATAAAGGTACAAAGTTTGTTGGCTGTGTGAATAAGTCACTTAAAAAAAATCCTAAACCACAGTCGTGCATATGAACAGTACTGCCTATGTTTAATGATTCTTTTCTTCAGTACATTTCAAGAAATAAGTAACCTCACCTTGCCAAACCCCTGAAAGGTCTCTGAGTAGGGAATTAGGAAGATCTAATATAGAAATGAAGAAATAAGCACCTTAGGCTTTGATATTTAATTCCATCAAACCGATTCCAATCTGTTCTGAAAATTTATTTATATACATACATTAATATTAAAAAATAGAGAGATCAGCCTAGAATAAAGTTGACATGAGATATCTATAGTTTTAACTCAAATACTAAAAGAAAAAAATGTTAGAGCAAAACTCTGGATGTTCAAAGCTTCTACACAGCTTTAAGGCTTTCAGTATTTTTATACATTATTCGTTTATTTCTAGCAGCATTCAACATCTTAAGATATTCACATCCTATTCCTTATTTAAACTAAGAATGCTTAATCATGCTGAACTTTGATTAATACTTTTCAAGGCTTTGCTCTGCTATTTCACATTTTGGCAGCCTGAGAAATATTACCATGTACATTTAAGGCAAATAATTAACTAAACTGATTTTTCTCCTCTCTGGAAGTAATTTTGTTTATATGTTTGCTCCCCTCAAATCTTAGCCATAAATGGAAACATCCAATTTATCGAAGAGATGGGGCACTATAAATTGTAAAATTAAATATTTAGAAATCTTAGTAGAATGGATTAGATGTTAACTGTGTCATCTAATACAAGGAAATATCTATTAGAAATACATTTGATAGTAGATATTTTCTCCTAACACTAAAAAGCTGGGAAACAAAAAATACTTCGAATCTTGCCAAATTGAAAATCATGCATAATTCAGCACTCAAATTGAATTTTAATCTTTTTCTAATGCTTGGGGAAATATTTCATGCTTATGAAAACTAAGGAAGATAAAGAACATTACAAACCAAATCATTGCTTTTATATTCAGTCAGAAATTATATAATAGCTAATAGAAATCAGTTCTTTGAATCAGTGATAGGAATAGGAAGCACCCTGAACATTACAGATTCACAGGGAAGGATATCTGTCTCTTTTTTCTTTGACTTCCTGGCTCAGGTATTTTGTGAGGTCTCTGATGTCCAAACTATTTCTACACATTGTGTCTTTGGGAAGATCTGTGAAGTGAGTCACTGTCTCACATAGACTAGCCTACAGATGAGAGTGCTAAGGCAAAGACTTAACTGCGGGTACGCAGTGAACAATCAGCTTCAAAACCAGTATACCTACTTGAATTAATAGTGTCCAAGAGGTCCATGCCATATAGCTGCCGCTCATCCTGATACAAATCCCAATCCAGACTTTCCTGGATATTACTGCTGGTTTCAGCAGATGGTTACACATTCAGAAAAATTAGTCATGGTGTTAACAGAAGAAAATAGCAGACTTGGCCAAGAACATGTTTATTTCTCTTTTACTACTACTATTGCTCATTCTCAGCCACATTGGAAATACTATTCTCATATCAGTGATAAAGATTAGCTGGTTTGCTGCAGCCGTTGATTCATTTTGCTTTATGGGTAATGAGATTTTGTTTGATATTCAACTGTTCAGTTCTTCAAGTGCTAGAAATTAGGAAGATAACGTCCATCAGGAAAGTTGGCCCCATCTTTGCTGAGCACAGGAAAAAGTTTATGCATTAGAAATATACAATTTTTCCAGAAGAGACTGGGAAAAAAGCCAAGGACCTGCTGTCTGCATTTCACTAGAAGAAATGACAACTAGATCCAGGGCTTTAGTCATCATTAACAGGACAGTGGGTTCAAACAGCTCTTAAATATTTAATTTTGTATGTATAATTTTAAAGTCATTACACTTTTGATATTTGCAGATCTAACAGTCATTTATTTGCTGCAATAACATGGCCACGATCATAAAATAGAAGATGCAGTGCTATTCCAGCAAAACTGGGGAGGCAGGGAAGGTGGTCATAATTTTTGGCACAGATTAAATTTTTAGTTGCTTTTATTTCTCAAGAGAAGTTTGGATGGTCAGTTTTCCCCAAATAGCAGTATTTGGTGTCACACACTTTAGACAGACCAAAAGCGAACACTGACATATTTTATTATTATTTGGTTTTACTCATTAGTGTTCTAAAACACTGAAGCTGCTTTATTTACCAATGAAGCAATTACTTCACCTTGGAAACCAACAGACACATTATTTGAATCGGCCACGGGACTGAGTTTTGCAGCTGTCCATTCTTTCCAACGATCAGATACATTAACACAAAAAACCCCAACCCATACACATTTCCTACCCTTCTCTTTGAAAGAAGGATTCACTGAAGTCACAGTATGTGCCTTATTATTCTTGTCAATTATATAGAAAATATGAAACCATTAAATAAATTCATTTACTGATAATTAGAAATTCCTGCAAAGGGACTTTCTGAAGCAAAGCTATTTTCCTTATTTGAAGGGAGAATAAACTAGATAATATTATTGGGCCGGACCCATATTGTACTCACTTTTTTCAGTAGCGTAATAACAACTCATGCCAGATGAAAATCTGACCTGTTACTGTTTCTAAGGGATCTTGTCCATTTTCTTAATAAACTGGAGTTAATCTATTAAAAGCACAAATGGCCTCTAGAATATGCCAAAGAGAATGCCATGAATGGAGAGGTTGTTTCCTTTTATCTGAACAGAAATAAGTGTCAGTCTGCCGTCATGAAAAGCATTCTATTTTTCTCCTCTGAAAAACGTTTCTGAAGCAAGCAACAGAAAGCATTACAGTGTCAGTAACTGCCAATAGTTGCAACACTGATATGAGTAATCCTCTTTAGATGTATGTCAGTGCAAGTCAAAGGGTTCTGGTTGTACTCACACGAGGTTCTAATATTAGTGATGAGGTCACTATTTGATCAGAAATGTTATGACTATTACATTATTGTGTGGCAAGAAAAAGACAGGAAAGCAGACCATAAATACACACACACATATATATTTTTGGTGTAACAAAGAGCAACTATTTTAAAAGCCTACCAAGTTAAATGAAAAATAAATTTCCATCACCTATCAAAACCACTATACCTAGAAACAAGCAAAAATAGAAAAAGCCTTTGTGTACTGCCTCAGACATATGCAGTCGTTGTGTGGAAGTGCACAAAAAATAAACAGCTGGGAATACCCTGCCCCTTGCATGAAGGGCTTAGCACCCAGCAAGATGTTATTCTGTTGTAGCAAAAGGAGCAATGTGCACGCTCTCAAGGTTTTTCCAGGGTGATGGTATTACACATTTCCAGGCACAGAAAATAGGAACTGGATAACACAGTACATAGCATAAGGTCCTGAATATTTTATAAGCTTGCTCACCTCCAAAACTTTCAAATCTAAGTGAAAAAGTTTATGCAACAAGGAAGTACAGTAAGTGAATTCAGGATCATCTTTCTAAGCTAGTGGTCTTTCAATTATCATTTAATAGCACTGAAGTCAGAATTACTGTATTGTCTAAACTTAAAAAAACCTTCTTCTGTAAGTACAGACTATATGCTATGGACTGTTTGTGAAGAAAACCAGTAATCAAAACATTGAAAGTAACTTCATTTCTGTTTTAATCATAAATTCTAACAGAGGAAGAAGGTGGGGGGGGGGGGGAGAAGGGAAAAAATTTAAGATGCGGTATTAAGAGCTAAGGAAGCCAATGCTACTTTCCCTCACCAATACACACACTCACAAAGTTGCCATTCTATAGGAGATGTTTTATTGTTAGCCTCCTTCATTTGTACATTTGTACACTGGAGCACAGCAGCTTACATTTTCCTTCTTTACCCTGCTAACTTGTGCTGCCTAACACATAGGGCAGAAACAGTGCAGAACAGGAATGGCTTGTCTCACGTCAGAAAATTGATTCATTGTTGTAGTAATGTACTGATTATATCTGGAATAAATTAAAAATTAAATGTATATCCTTTGTATACATACTTATAGGAAGTTGATGTATATGCCTGTACTTTGACCGGTTCAGACAGGGTCCTGAAACTGAAGCAACCATGCTTTTGAAAATGGTGGAAACCATCTTGCAAGACATAGAGGAATATGGAAGACAGAAAAAATTCAGATGAATGCTGGAATATGAAAGAGGAAAGACTGCATGCATAACAGTCAGTAGATTTGTATGAGGAACATGAAAGGCAGCAATTATATTAATAATCATCTTCTATATCAATAGATTCTTAAGTGCACATTGATGGTCTCCAAATCATGAGTGGTAATCAAACTGGGCACTTAAGTGACTGCTCAAAATCTGTGTCAGGGGAAAGAATTAAATTTTGATTTCCCAAGTCCTCTGGGCTCTATTTTCTTTAAAGACCAATTACACATACATACCCTGGGTCAGAGGAAATTACAAGAATTTATACTTCTTAGATAAGAAGATAAAATGAATGTATGAGGAAACTGGCTGACAGGTGAGGTGTGAGGTAGAAACACAAGATGGCAGATCACAGCCTTTCTTAGTCAATTCAAGTTTTTATTGACAACTAATGGAGGAGAGAGAAGGCTCCTCTCTTTCACTCCTTTTCTAAGTTGTTTCCATTGTCGTCAGCAGAACAGCATGTAATGCCTTAAGTGCAGAATACTAAAATATTAATTCCTATGCCCTAGTTTTGTGCTCTGTGCACCCTCCTGAAGTGTGATAAGTTACTTATTTTAGTTGTCTGATAAAAAATTGATCAATTCTGATCAGTGCAAACCTCTTAAAAAGCCTGGTTTTACTCAAGTGTAAACTTAAAAGACAGCACAACAAAGCAGCTTTGGTCCATTCAAAAAGCAGAAAAACACAGTTCAATATCATGAATGAAATAGAGTTTTCAATAAATTATACTTTATGACAGCAGTTCATTCTTTCAATGCAAAAGAGTATTAAGTCTGAAAAATTCACACAAGATGAAGACCAACTCTGAATACATGTTATGACTATAGCATTCACAAAACTACCTGAAACATGCAACGTTTATTTCCTTTTGTGTATTCAGGTTTCTCATAAAGTCTACCTACTAACCCATCAATCTCAAAAATTAATTATAAGCTAAGATTGGCACAGCACCTTAAATTATTTCCCATTATCTTTGGAAATAACAATGACTCAGTTTTCAATTTTTTTACTCAAAGCTGAACACTTAAATCTACTTTCACTTCTGATGTTTGGATTTTCTCATGTTTATCATAGGAAGAGAGTTCAAAAACTCTTGATGGTTATTTCAAACCTTAGCAAACCTTCATTCAGTGAGTCGGTTTAAAATGCATCAACAGAATTAAAACGTCACCATATTTTAAGTTAGTCTATAACTTTCTGGTTTATTAAGAGGGGTTTTTTCCCCTGCAAACTTTAAATACATTTCCAGAGTTATTAATTGGTTTCCTTACTCTAAAAATTCTCTTGCTGTTTTGAGACATCAAGTCTTTTTTTGTTTTTCAGTTCTTAGGAAGTTAGACTACCACCTCCTCATCTGCATAGTTACAGCATTAGGATAGACACACATGGAAGCGTTCACCCCTGGGCAGTTTATGCCCTCTCTTCTGTGAAGATATCATGTACTGAAATAAAAACTTAAGAATACATCAGCACAGGGGGGTTTATTTCTATATCTAATTCTGCCCAACAAGGCCAGTCATAGGCAAGAAAAGTTCTAACCAAGACAACTTTTACCTGCATGTCAGACCACAGCAAGCAAACAGATTACACAGAGACTCTAGGAGAAAGGTATAAATTTTCTGCTGTGCTTTCATATGCAGTATTAAAGCACACTTTCAAGTAAACAGTAGGCAGTGTCTTCTACTTAAATCTTGCAGATTGAAGCATAAGACTATTTAGTTTTCAGTACATCAGCTGAGTGTTGAATGTTCAGCCCCATACCCAACAGCCTTTGGCTTCTCCAGTGACACTGATAATCTGCCATGTGTGGCATATCCCGTAGCAGCACACGCCTAGAGGGACTGGACGAAGATCAACAATGCATTTTGTAAAGGGCATTGAAAAGCTGACAGATGGCAACAGCTGGGCCAAATTTGATTCAAAGAGACACTTCTTAATCAAAAAATTTTATACAAAGCTTTTGGGGCTTTTCATTGCACATGATGATTTCTTTCTCATTGCAGATGATTTCCATTGCGTTTCATGATGTTTTCCTAGTATGCAGTTCCCATACACCAGCCAATTTCCACAAATAAGGACAGCACCCGAGTAGTATAAATGGGCAAACATCCATGGAAGTCAACAGAGCTGCATAATTTTCCCCTTTGGCCTACATATACTTCTAGCGAGACACTGCAGGAGTGGAGCGTTGAGAGAAGAGGCCATACATAAAAACAACCCTCAGCTCCAGTGAAGTTGCTGGCTGGGATGTAGAAGTTTTGCTGTCGTAAATAAAGAATCCTAGTCCAAAAGCATCTAGAAGTTGATGTTAAATTACTGTCATCCTTTCAATTCTGGCATGCTTATTATAGTGTTATATCTAATTTAATTTCTGAACTCTGGATTCCACATCAAATGCTACATTAGCTGTTCCTGTCTTTGTTCATAAGTTTTTTCATTAGCAGACCTGGAGCCTCTCCAAGGCAAGCATCTCAGTAAGGAGCTGAAGTCATGTCAGAAATATCCATTCAATCCGTCACACGTACTAAGAAATCAATCAAGTAATGATGTGCCTTTCAAAAAATTTCTTTTTAGCAGTTGGTTAAAAAGGGATCCACCTGACTTTACAACAACAAAACATGCTAGGCCTGAAATATTGCAGTTATTAGTTATATCCGCTGCTGTAGAATAACAGTCACTTAAATGTCTTTGCAATATAACAGGAATAAGTTAATTTTAAATGCTTGAATTAAAATTAAATGTAAATAAATAATTTTAAAATTCATGGATTAAATTTTAATTAAAATATAGATTTCCTATGGAGATTAATTTCTAAAATAGGCTGGTAATTGCTCTCACTCATTAATCCAAAATATTTTTCCTGTTGTTTTAAAACTAACATGAAAAGGCAAGTAAATTATAGTAGATTATGATTTTTAAAAATCAAGAAAAAATGAGACAATGCTAAAACTGAGGGAAACTGACCTGCAATGTGAATTACTTTATTACAAAAATAGTGTAATGCAAGTGTTTGTGTGTATATAGAATGCATACACAGGTTAATTTTGTCCAAATGCTATTATTCAATAGAGGTTTTATAAATAAAGTGCAGCATAAATGTCTATAAAATACCTACCTATATTTTATCTATTCATGCCTTCATGGGTTTCTGGTAAGAATAGAATGTTGCTAGTTCAGTGTCATGGAAGGGCAGGAAAAAACAAACCAATTTACAATCCATTAGACTGAAACAAGACATTGGGGGTAGGAGGAAAGAGCAAGAACCAGCAAGTGAGAGAGAGCAACTATTCAAAGAAAAGGATTAGGGCATCAAAAAGATTACCGACACTGTGTAGATGGTATTCGTTGGAGATTTCACATCATTTAAACACACTAGCATGTCCTTCTATATTAAACTCAGCTGAGCCAATTAGTTGGGCAGGTCTAGTGTTTGACATCACAGCAGGAGCAGATGATAATGAGGGCTCTCTACCGCCAGTGAGGTGGCAGAGTGTGTAATGCTGCAAAAGACTAACATGAATGATATATTCAGTTTTCTCAAAAAAATTCTGAAGTCCATTACATTGCTGTTTGGTGCTCCCCTCATGATGGAGGCAACAAAACCTAAAAAAGCTAAAATTGGCACCACAGGGAGCAGAATTAGGACAACATAGAGTACTTGACAAAAACCTCCTGGCTTGTACTCAGTAAGGAGTTTCCTGCCTGAAAGATGTCTGACATGAGTGCAGGGTATTATTCCTGAGTCAACCTCCTAGGTCCTTATTTTACCAGTTTATAATAAATTCTTCTGGTTTAACAAAGCTTTAGGTTATGTTATTGCTCATGCAGTAATATATTGCAGAGGAAAGGTTACCATATTTACTTTGAATGCATAATTATCCCTCACTCAATATAAAATGACTTTGTAATAAGAATCATGATATACAGAAAACTTGCATGGATGTTTCCTTCTAACTTCTACACTCTTCACAGAAAACATTTTTGTCTCTGTCTTGCAGTAGAGCCTTTCAGGTAAATAAAGAGACTAGTTTTAATGTGAATAGCTACTGACTCGAAGCAGGAGAAATATATATTTGTTCTTAACATTTGTGTCTATCCCTGCTTAATTAAGCATTTCCAAGACATTTCTAAAACCCTGTTTGACTTTTATA
This sequence comes from Grus americana, assembly GCF_028858705.1. Lineage (NCBI taxonomy): Eukaryota > Metazoa > Chordata > Aves > Gruiformes > Gruidae > Grus > Grus americana. Next base: position 6,913,775 of record NC_072860.1, on the reverse strand, counting down.
AATTTTTATTAAAACCTAAATGTTCCATGCATGTTAACTATATAAAATATAGATAGAACTACAAGAAAAATACCTTTTAAGAGCTACACATAATCACGTGTTTTTACTCAGAATAATCTGATGCATTGCCAAGGACAGTCTGGCAGATACAGATCCTTCTGATGGCATATGCAGGCTTGCTGTAACCCTGCTGTCTTTCATTTCTTTCTAATGGCAGAGCACTAATGCAATGTTTTACTTGTTCCGAATAGCAGCAATGATACATAATACAGAAACATACAAGTGACTAACTGGATAAGTAGCTTTATTCTAGATTTCTGTCCACTACAGGGTAACTAAGGACATTTGCACATTAATATGAGCTAATTATTGGCACAAAATAAACTGTAAAGAAAAATCTCCATCTAGTTTCCTTGAAGGCCAAACAAGAACCACATGGAAGAGAGCTGAGGATTATGATCAGCAGGGAGCTAGTCTTAAATAGAATAGAATAAATTATTTTTTGCAATAATGTACTTAAGAGCTATGTTCCTTTAAAAAAGAAACATAGAAAGTCACAGGAACATTTGATGACTTTGTAATATGGCAATAATTTATCAATTACAAGAGAATTGCCACATCAATGTCAGATGTGAACAATGAACCATTTTTCTCCTGTAGTTTAAAGTATTCTACAAGCAATTTAATTTTAAATGCATTTTTTTTAATTTTACAAATAGCTCAGATAATTTGGACCCCAATCTTCTTACTTCTCCATGCAAGCTATCCTACCAATTTCATATAGTTAGATAGCGGTAGCTAGTTCATGAAAACATGTAATCTTAACTCAAATTCCCAATGTCTCCAGAACCAACGCATATCTTTTCTCAATCCAGTTCGCTTGCTTCTGAAAACAGTGCTGAGTAATCAGAACATTCAATTTTAGGTAGCTCTTCACAGAAACTGTCAAAAGCCTGCCTTCACCACCCAGCTGTTTTCAAAGTCCCATTGCTTGAAGACTGGTTAAGTTCTAACCCATGAATGGTCCTCTCTACACTGCCCTTCAGTCTGAGAAACAAGAGGCATCCTGACATCAGAGAACATTTAAAATAATATAAAGACCTGATCCACTTAATATAGAAGCATCGGGCTTCATTTATACACGGAGTGGTTGTTTCCAAATCACTGCACAAAATTCCTGTGCGCTAGTCTAGTGTCACTGGCAAAGAAACCAATCAGTGAAGATACTAACAGACTCTCCAGATATCCAGAACAAGGTTAGATATTTCTAATTGTGATGTTCTTTTGGTTTGGGATTGTCTTTTCAATTAAAAATATATTAGATTTGGTACTAAATTAATATTCCTTGCCAGCATACTTTGACACAATTAACTCAGGAAGATGTCTTAAGCGTTATGTAATTTTACTTGTACAATTTTAGATAGCATTATGACTGAAGTAAAAAGCTTCATTTTTTTTTCTTTCTGCTTTTGATTGCAAAAGATAACAATATAACAAATCAAGTTATAGTCCCAGTTGTAAGGTTATCAAGGTTGTTTGGGGTTTGGTTTTTGTTTTGCAGGTCTTTTGGGTTGTTGGTTTTATTTTGTTTTTAACTTCTGCTCTTCTGTCACCTAATCTTCTATAATATTTGAAGATCAAAGGAATGTAAAAAAAGCCAGAAGGGACAGTACATGCAGTAAAAAGTCCATTACATCTAGTAATAAAATCTTTTAAAAAGCCGTTTAAAATTAAAGTAAATTAATATATTGTAATTAACCTGAAACACAGATGTCCAAAACATGACATGTTTGAACCCCTACTAGTCTCTCTCACAAACTCTACTCCAAAAATTTGTTCACAAGAACAATTAACTAGAAAATTAAGTCCCACTGAGAGACAAAGTCTCCAAATGAATCAAGGACAGACAATACAGCTTCTTCTTAAAGTGGTATTCAACTATTAATTTAAAGACTGCATCTTAAATATTTTAGCATGTCCAACTGTATTAATTGCATATATCATAAACTGTCATATTTAAAAATACTAAGAGAGGTCTGATATTAGTGTCTACTTATTTTTGATACACTCTCAAAAAAACACTGAGAGAATGACAAAGAAATACTTACTTGATATATGCTGTCAAGGTTCACAAAGGACATGTGGCCTTTCACAACTATTACGTAATTACAGTCAACACAGAATTGCTATACAAGATAATATGGTCTGGATGTGAACCACTGCCAAGGTGTTCATTCAATACAATCTGATCATTTTGTTATAACAGTGAACTATAAGAGCCAGTCTGCTGTCAAATGTCTTCAATGTACTTTCTTCTGAATTTTATATGAGCAGAAGACACATAAAGAGCATTTATGGCCCAGTAGTCATATAAAGTTAAACAATTGGTGTTAGGAATTTTTATTTATAACTAATATTTTGTAGGCCTCCATTTTTGCACGTATTCTACATAGCCATAGTAGTTAAGAGTAAAAAGAATAGTTTATATGAAAAGCTGCAGATCCTTTTTAAAAATAATTTATTTTGAAATAAAAGTATCACTCTAATATAGAAGCAAGGCTTACACTAAATGGTGAGGCCTCTTCTCCTCTCTCACTCAGTTGAGAATAAATATGCAGATAAAGAACATTTCTAACTGACTTCAGCCAGGTCACTGCTACAGAGATCCTCTGTTTCCTTTCCCTTATCAAGTGGCCTTGCCATTGCTAACTCTGCATCCTCCTCAAATCCATAGAAAGTGAGCACACTATCTTTCTGATATAGCATTACAACAAGCTCATGTGTCCTCCCACCCACTGCCTCTTTAGCAATTTAACTTCTGAAAGAAACATCCAAACATCATAAAATCACAGGATTATAGGACAATTCAGGCTGGAAGAGACCTCAGTTGTCTGGGCCAATGTCCTGCTCAAAGCAGGGGCAGCTGTGAACTCAGGTTAGTCAGGGCTTAATCCACTTGGGTCTTGAAAACAGCGGAGGTGACTCAGTCTCTCTAAGCATCCTGGTCCAATCTTTGACTGTCCTAGTGAAAAAGTTCTGCCTTACGTGCAGTCTGAACCCCTAGTTTCAATTCTTATCTGTTGTCTCTCCTCCTCCCACCGTGAAGAGGCTGGCTCCATCTTCTCAATCCCCTCCTCATAGGTGTTGGGGGGCTACTGCCTTGTTCCCCCACAAAATGTCTATTCTCCAGGCTGAACAAGTCCAGTTCCCTCACCTTCTCCTCATGGCAACACTGACCAGTCTCACTGTGATGACTTTTATATAAAAGCAGGCCCATTTGTTTCTGTGGATTAATATTTAGTATCTACTTTGCAAATTATGGCTAAATTGTGACTATTATAGCGATGAGTTGACTTCCATTTTGTCTCTGTTCCTTGAATTTCATGTTGCACTAAATTTGCACAGTGCAGTTGCAGAATTTATTTCATTCAGGAAAGGTAGAATAAACAGGACAGCCTACAAAAAAACAAAGCCTCAAAACACAAAATTAGTAAAAGAGAAAAGCAAATCTCACCTCAAGAGTCTAGTTATCTACTCTATTTTACCTGCAAAGGCCAATTACCTGAATGAAATGGGTATCTATTTTGTGTAGCAGAACACCTAATGAGAGAATAATTTAGTTTGGTTTTTAAACCAACGTGAAATGTCTTTTATACAGACAGTAAATGTGAGATGCAATACCACAAAAAATAATAGAGAGTAATCATTTAAGGCAAAAAAAAAGCAACATACACCTCCTTTCTGCCAAGCTCCTTCTCATGCCAAGCACATGAAGAGTAAAGGTGACTGTGTAACAGCTGAAATAAGGAACCTGACAACTGAGCATATCAGATGTACTTGACTATGTCTGGTATTTCCACATGCTGTAGCTACATCAAAGCCATCCAGCCTGTCTGGATTAGCAGATATCTGAAAATGCAGGCAATTAATTTTTAAGTCCCTTGAAGCCTGCTATAAAAAAATTCCAGTGGAATGAAAGCCCAGCAAAACCTAGATATTTTATTAGCCATATTGTTCTCAATATGTATCCTTAGAAAAACCAGCAAATTCTTACAATATTTCTCTCAACTTCTTGCTACATCACTGTATCTCAGTGGGATCAGTAGCACTCGCAATATCCCAGTGACATTTCTCTATGCATCTCTTTACATCCTGTGTTGTGTTTTCCTCACTGTGTAACCGTATTGATGTATATCTCTAGCAGGATTGTTAGCTCAGGTTCAAGATCCACACTAATCTAATTGTTGCATCTACCATAAACATACTACATACCTATATCATAGAAGATTGTGAAATAGAAAATAGTGACAACTGAGAACAGCAAATCCTCCTTGTGCTTGGTGTTGCACAAGCAAATTGTGTTCAGTGCTGCATAGTCATTGAGTTAAAAGCACTTCAAAGATTTTTTTTTTATATATAGTATAAACACACAGAAAAAAGGACAGTGGAGGAAACCCTAGGCCAAGAGAACAAATTGGTTTGATCCATTTCACACAGCCACAAGCAGAATTGAGTAGAAAATCAATGCCCTAAACCCCCTGTCCAGAGTTTGAATTCTTTATATTCTCCTTCCCCCTCTTGCTTCATAAAAGCAGTATCACATGCATTTTTAGGCTGCCATAGCAAGCAAAGGGAGCAATAGCACTTACAAGCTATTGAAAGAATTTATTCTAGTCCAGAAAAATAACTTTTTTTCAACTGTGAGTGGAAAGTAGCAGGTTTAAAGGAAAGTGGGGTTTCTCAACTATTCTTTCCATAAGAGAATAAGCTGACCAATAAGCAAAAGGAACTCTAAAGAGTACATAATTACCTATTTAGGCTGTTCTTTTAAAATGGTTTTAATATTTAGAAACCATTTCAACCAAACGATGTGTCCCTGCTGCCTTACACTAACTCAAGCAGTTCCATTCTGAGTAATACATATTAACATGCCATTTTCCCAACTAATTTAGCCTATTGATTTTATTTTTAAAGCAAACTGGAATCCTGTAGTGCCAATTTTGTTGCAGTAAAATTCTAAGTGGTGAAAATTCCAAGTCCACATGTTATTTTATTAACACTGCATGGTTTTATAAATTATTTTCTAAGTCTGCATAAATAACACTTCATGCCTTTACAATTTTGTTTTTTAAATTCATCATCCTTCACCTAAGAATATGAAAAACATAGGAACATACACAAAGAAGGAAATATTTGTGTGAAGGAGATAGATGTAATTGAATTAATGGACAGACCATGGAAGGAATGAAAGTGTGAAGAGAGATATTAAAGTGGAAGTTGTACTATATGACTCAGAATAGTTGTTTATTTCTTCACTTGGGTCCTCACACTACTTCTCAGCCCGCCTTCTGAGAGTCCTTTATGATACTGTAGTACTGGAAATAAAGATGGCCACAGATTTTGAATTCCCAGGTTGCCATACCCTCATAAGCAAAAATGGACAGGTCAAGTTTACCACTTGAATACCAAATAATGAAGAGAAACAAAATATGCAACAAGAAAAAAAAAAAGTAACAGTGGTATCATTCTTGTTTGTTTCAACCTCTTCACTGACCAGCTTTATGCCTTTGAGTTATGCCTGCTGTCATAATTTTTCAAATAATTCAATTTATGTCAATAAATGTTTAAAAATGCTTATTTGTACCTGAAATTGTAAGAACTTAAGCCATTATGATTTTCACTGCAAGCATAATGACAAAGAGGTCTAACTCCAGCAGGGTTTTGTTACTTGCTTACACATATTTGGCAAGCTCTAATTTTCAGAAGATACGAGCCTGTTCAGACTTAAGGCAGCCCTCAACACACCGCTCACACCATAATAAGAGAATTATTCCTCATCCTTTTTATCCCAAAACAGAGAGTGCAGAGGCAACAATTTATTTACATTAATTACACGTGCTGCAAATCAGCATGAAACTGCTACTACCAAACAGTAATTCTACCCCTAAATAAAATTTTAAGTCTGCTGGTGAATCTGTTAAAGTCCCATTTTAAAACGCTTGAAATCACTTAATGTCATAAAAGGGAAAATGCTATAGTACATAGTACTTCCTACTATGCTGTTCTTCCTATTACACTCAGAATTTAAACTCATAGCTGAGGAAACATTACTGATTTTAGAGAACTACTCAAGTGCATAGAATCCATGCTTAACTACATAGAAAAAATTACATCTCAAAAGCAAGTTACAGTCTTAATTCACTCCAAAATATTCCATTGCAGGAAAAAGAAGTTAAAATAGTACCTAAAAAAAAAAAAATCACTTCCTGCAGCTTTTAAAATATTTTCTTGAAAATAAAAAAGTACTGGATATAGTTCATTCAAATAAATCACTTCATATTTCAACTGTAGATTCAGATACATTGTTCACAGCATAAAATATACATGAATATAACTGGATAATCACATTGCTTGGTGTCATTCTATGCACCTATGTCTTCACATGATGGACAGTCAGCACATGGGACAAATTACTACAGCATCACTGAGTTTAGTTCTACTGATTCAAGATTTACCATCTCTTAGATATGTCTCCAAAAAGGTGTTTATTAGCAATGCTTTACATCGCCTGTATTAACTTCACTAGAGTTTATTGAGATACAGCACTAAGATTTTTATCAATTAAGAATTGTTGATGAATCAAACCCATCTATTGACATTTTTATTTCACTTTCTAATAGTCACATAAGTATTTTTTAATAAGTAGACAAGTAATATTTAGAACAATCTTTGAAATTCCATAACTGAAGCATTAGCAAAAGCATTTAGAAAAAATTTGATTGTTCCTGGATGGATACTTAGCTTTGCAAGTAAAAGTAAAATTCATTGTTCACCTTCAATGATCACTGAAGAAACAAACTTGCATTAAAATTCATGACCAGTTCTTACAAAAAGTAAAATATTTTTGAGGTCAGAACCATAATATTCTTATGACTAACAGCATAATTTCAAAGAATAAATAGGAAAGCATGGACTTTTTTTTTTTTTTAATTTCCTGTAAAATTTGCTTGATATAATTAGATCTGGTTAAGTAAAAGATTTTATCATTCCTATATTACTGAATTTGGTTTCATTTGGGTTTTTTACTTGATTCTGGATTCAGTTCAAATGAAAAAACTGTTTTCAAGAATCATCAATGACTCTATATTGCATTTCTAGGTTTCACAACAATTAGGATCTTAGAGGTGAAGCTGAAGGTTTTTAGCAGGAAAGTCCAAGAAAGCCACATCTGTTTCCCCTGTCACGGACAGGGCTGCTGCACAACAATAATTCCTATAATACGAATAGTTTAAATTCGGCACAGATCTTTGCTGCTTTGAATGGAACAATCCTGTACACTGATGTTTTGGGTTTTTGTAGAAAGCTTTGTTTTACTGGATCATCTAGCTATTACCAGCCCTAGTTCTGATGACAACAACAAGTTGTTAAAGTTTATATTTTTTTATTAAATGTAATGGTACTCATATGGCAAGGCTTCATTAGTTTTGAAGAAGGTGCGTGACAAAATCTACATCCATAGTCAGAGCGTAATAGCAGCTACCAATTTTGGGACCAACAGGCATAGCAATTCCAGTACTTCCCATTTAGGTTTATCTCTAGTGTTCTGAACAGCCCAGAAGTTTAACAACTGACACTATTTTCCTGGAAACTTCAGTTATAACCTGCTTTAATTAATCATTTTTTAAATTAAGTAGTCATTTAGTTTGATACTTCAGCACAATAAAATGCCAGATTCTATCCCTGTCCTCATGTGTATGTTTGTACATCCACAGTAATATCCTGCCATAATTTTCCACAGATCAAGTCTTATTTATAAAGATAACTATTCATAACTATTCCACTTTATTTCATATCAATATTTTTCCATAGGTTGTCTAAAAGCCCAAGAGAATATCATCAAACCATAATTAGTTAGTTACTTTACTTGCTTCTTTCTGGCTTCAAGTAATTCAGCATATTTAGGTGTAATAAAGTTCATCTCAATGTTCTCATTCATTATTGTTTTTGTCTGCCAGAAGCAACTTACATTCACTGTCCATGCATTAAAGTTTATTTTTTCTAACCACTTATTCCTGCAATGACAGACCACTCAGCAGCTACTAAAAGCTCTATTAGAACAGTCTGAATTCGTGAACCTTTTAGTCTTCTTTCAAGACATTACTGTTGCCTATTTTTATTTCACTACTGTCAAAACGACAAAGAAAGGTGATCAAATTTAATTGGCAAAAACTTCGAGAACAAAAAAAGAAACCAACAAACCCTCAAACCTCTCATCTCTGAACTTCAGGGACTAACCAACAGAGGTCACTGTCAGAGTGATTTTTTTTGTGCATTCTTCATCTGAAGCCTAAGCATTTATCACTCTAGCTTTACTGAACGATGAGCAGCATCCCTTAGGTCAAAACCAGCACCTCTGGAATTGATTGTGCTATTGCCATTCTTTTATTCTACCTCAGGCTATGATCACCAAGACTCTCTCTTTTTTTTTTTTTTTTGCCTTTAAAGGCTACAGTCTTAACTACTTAAGCTACATTAATTAAAGTTCAAAAATAGAAGCTTAAAAAATCAGCAGGTGATTTGTTATAAATATCTGCAATAGTTCATGGTTTCACTTACAGTTCCAATTTTTTTGATCATGAATCATTTTCAATGTGAAATAGTTAACACCGATGAATTCTGGGCACGATAAACTGACAGCATGTTCATGTTTAAAGTCTGGCTGACTGAGTTGAAAATTATAGTATTCAGAGTCACAAATTGAAAAATAATTTCTGTATTTTTAGTGTTGTACCAAAAAGATTGTTTGTGTTATTAATGCCACTGCTTATCAATAAAAACAAACAAACAAGAAGGCTAGCCAGCTTCACACTTTCAAGCAGAGAAATGGGATTTTGTGTTCAGCCCCTGGGTGTAAGTGGACTGACAACTACTGGATTTGCTGTGGTGCAGCTGAGAATACACGCTCCTCTGAACTGCTAAAATAACAAAGATGATTTGGGAGAGTTTCTGGATGCAGCATGTAGTTTAGTAAATATTCAGACATCCTTCTTGGCTGGTTTTATTATCTCCTTATCCTTCACAGTGGTTTTAGTAGAGCAAAAATGTAGTCAGAGATTGAGACTCCATCTGCAAAGGAAGTCTGATTTGCAACTGCTTCTGAGATACATAGTACCTGTCTGTGTGGAGCACGGAAGACCCATATCTGACCTTTTAAAAAAAGGATATCTGTAAATCTATCAAGAGCATAAAAACAGCTTAAGACTTAATGGGCCCAGCTCACTGTGGTAAAATTATCCAGTTTAACCTTGGTGCAACACAAAGCACTCAAATGCAAGTGTATCAGCCTAATAATGGTGACATAGTAAAGAGTTAGGCTCTTCACTTTCAAGGTGAAAAGGGCATTCATCATCTCATCGTTCTGAAAGTTACCTCCTATTTCTCTGTTTCATGTCTGTATCAGTAACACAATGGATAGCTGCAGCGCCACCACCACCATGCTCACAGTGCTTTTAGGGAATAACATAAAAGGTTGTTGCAGCAAAAAAGAATGGGAATAATCCACTCTGCCTAGCCATGGTGGATAGGACAAAAATTAATGGGCTAAAATTGTGGTACAGAAAGTTCTGTTTAAGCATCATGAAAAACATCATGGTGAAGCACGGAATAGATTGCCCAGGAAAGCTGTTGCATCTCTGTCACTATAGATCTTTAAGACTAGGACAGAAAACTATTTATCAGGAATGACACAGGTATAATGGGTCCTGCCTTGGGCAGGAGGATGGACTGGAGACATCCTGAAGTTCCTTTCAGATCTATTTTTGCACAACATTACTGATGAAATGGAGTTGCTGTTATTAAAATGCAGACGGATGTCCTTTCCAAATAGCCTTCTAAAATCCTACAGCATTTTGTGAGGGCTTCTTGCTTTCAGAGAAACAGAACATTGTCAAATTGATTCAGTTGATCCCACCTTGTCTCTAGCCAAACCACTCCTAAGCCTGAAAGGCAAAACCTTGAAGTGATTTCCAGCCTCATAACCAGGGTGTGATAGCTGACTCTGGTATGGCTGACCCTGCAGGTTGGTGCAAGTCTAATTAAAGTTACATTCCTTCTTTTGGGTGGATTTTATTTTTTTTTTTTTTTTTTAAAGAGAGATTCCTGCAATTGATTTCCCTAAATTAGATAATAATTAAGCCCATACTGCACCTACACAATACTGTTACAAGAGGATGGAAGGCTCAACCTATTTCTATAGGACCTGCAGTTTCTTCATGGTTTTGGGGGCTTGGGGTTCATTCGTTGGTTGGGGTTTTTTCTGTGATATCCTGCAAAAGGCTCCAGGCTGCTGTGGTGAGTCCAGTTATTTTAAAGATCAGCTCATGTCAACACCAGTGTGTAAAAATCCCTTTCTTGAAGGGATTGAAAAAACAAGTTTGGAAAACTACTTATATTAATTTCTAACACTTAACCATTTGCAATGGTATTTTCAAGCTTTCCTTCAAAACTAGGGATCTGAAAAATGTACTTGCATGAAAAAAAGTGAGTATGTGCATACCATAATTTTGAGAACCAGGATTTTACATATACTTCAGTTATTGCACAATTCACAATAAATTCAGAAGATAAAGAGACACCAAAGACCATTTGTTGCAATCTTGTGAAAGTCTTCATGCTCTAGTTATGAAATAGGCTGATCACATTTGACAGCCAGCATTTTCACAGGCACATTTAGTCCCGTTAGTCTCTCATTAGTCCTCCCTGGAAACACAGACCTGTTGAGAGGGCAGCTGCACAGAAGATTTCTTTTTCTCCTGTCATCGCCCTTGATTTTAAACATTAGACAGAGGTGAGAATAAAAGTACAGATTACAGTCATTTTGTCTTGTGACCACTCCACGAACAGAGGTTTGACATGCACCATAACGTGTGTACTACTAGAAGGGGTTGACAAGACCATTAATAAAAGACTTACTTTAGTAGCCATGAAGAGGAAAAAAGGCACAGGTATTAAGAACAATGTTAAAGTTTCCAGAAGAGAAAACAAAAATATTGTTTATAGTTTAGAGTAGGTCTATGCCACAACTAACATTCAAACTAAAAAAACGAGAACATGAGAATGAGTATAGAAAACAAACCAAAGGAGGACAGATAAGAATCATTGATGAATACAAAATGTCTTTTAATAGCTTAGTTCTGCTTTTGTGCTTAGTAACAAAGTAGTTATTAGGTGAAAGATTATTTGCTCAGGTGAAAAATATGAAATGCATAAACTACCTGTGCATTAGGGCAATCGACAGAAACGAGGTGATCTGTACGTTGCTCAAAGCATCCCTGATAATACACAGCTCAGAGCTGGAAAACCTGCACCACCTTCCAGGCTCCTCTTGCTCTGGACTCGGAGCTGTTACAGTGAGCGATAAAAACAGTCCTTTCTGGTTCCTTTAAGACAGGGCTGTACAGCAGACCTGTGCTTTCTTGCATGGAAGGAACAGTGGAATCTCATCATCTGCTGGTATCTGTTATAGTAGTGCACATCTTGTCATCATTATAACCCTAGCAACCACTGTGCTAGCCTGTCTACAGATATCCCAGACTTCAACACTAACTTTGTTTTATAAAGCATAATGCAGACAATTTGGAGACAAAAACTCAGTGAGGTTTATACTCTCCAATGCATGGCCCCAGCACACTCATTTTGACATGATATATTTTCTGGTTTGCCTCTACTGCACCTCCTTTCTGAAGATCTCCTTGCCTTGGCCATAAACCTAAGGACTACCTACCCTTACTTCCACAAGTTAAGCACGGTTCCAAAAGGACTACACCCTCACTAGCAAGATATAGAAATAAATATGGAATAAATAGGTATAAATTAGTAAATAAATGTATGAAATAATTATGCTTTTCACCTACCATGATCTGTCACTCTTTTCAATAAAACCTGTAAATTTTCCTCAGCCTATCACTGATGGAAGACAAGCACTTAAAAAGGAACAAATTAAGACAAGTAGAAGATTACAGTGTCTACATATCATCTAGCTACGTAGCTATACAGGCATTCCCTAGGAAGATCAACCTGGTGGTTAACTTGAGAGTTTTCTTTCTGTTAGCTCAATTTTATTTCTATGGGACTTATGCCCATATGAAAACTGAGAGGATATATAGCAGCTGGGTAGGGGGCTTTTTTGTTTGGTTTGGGATTTTGTTTCCCTTTTGATTTGTTGGAGGAGTTGTTGTGTTGTTTCATGGGGTCGTTTGTTTTGGGTTTTTTTAAAGTCAAATACACCCTGATACTATTGAAAAAGACATCTACATTCTGCCAGCCAACAAACTGCCAGTAAACTATTGCAACATCAAGAGGAAGAAACCATGTACATTTAGTCTTAAGCTGGTTCAAGGATAGCTAAGCACAGGTCTGAAACTACCCTGATATATTCTGGATACTGGTCCCACTTATAAAAAGCTCATGGAAAATCTTTCAAAAGACTATAAATTTAGTATTTTTTTTTCTGCAATAATTGGACAAAATACTGAAAACATTAATAGAGTGATGGGAAAGGAACTATTGGAGCTCTAATTCTCTGGTACAATTGAAGACTGATATATTATACTGTAGAATAAGTTTTCCACACTTAAACAAAATATGGCCATTGAAGAAATTCCACATTACAATAGCACTAAGTGTACAGCTACTGAATATTTTAATGTTGTAGCTATATCTATTTTCAGTTTTCTCCTACTAAATACATTATACAAATTGAATTTCCCATAAAGATCTATAATAAAATTAGTGACATTAGGAAGCCAAATAAAATTACATGATATTAAAGCAGAAATTTAAAACAGAAATAAGAAGTTACTTCAATTTAAAAAGGCAAGAGTCTCTATAATAAATAAATAAAAAAGCACATAGAAGTTTTTCCAAACAGGTAGGTAATCCAGGCCCTTCAGGGGAATTAAGGGTTCAATTGGTTTTATAATATTATATGTCTGGATTGCAGATCATGAGGCTAAATGCACAATATTACCTGGAAATGAACTATTAATGTCAGAGAATACACACCAAGTATTTTCCCTCCTAGACCCCATAAAACTTCTTAAAATATAAACAATTCAAATCAATAAATGAAGAAATGAAATTAAAACTGTCTAATGTAATCTTTCTCACAAAAGCCAGTCTGTCTGTGCAAGTTTGGTATTTCAAAGGATGATTTTATACAAGAAGAGCATATCAGTAATTCATGAAAAACATGTCGATTGTCCCAATGTAAAAACTGAAGAAAATAATCAGACTAGGAAATCCCCAGTCAGCAAAGAGTTTGTGAAAGTAATAGTGGAAACCACACATGTGATTAACATCCCTGTAAGGATTCCAAGGGAATGTAAGTAGAAGCAGCAAATATGAGATGGAACATTTATAGTAACAGAAAAATCCCCCCAAAATGAAAAGAGCATCTTTTCACTAGGAATCAAGCTTCATTCCTAAATAACTGTACCTGAAGATTTCACAGATAGGTTTAGTTTAGCAAGGATTTAATCTAAGTTTACATTACTGTTTTCCACAAACATTTGGAAGAATGAATTGCACATGTATGTGAAAGTTACCATTATACGAAAAAAAGCGTACTCAAATATATTATGGATAGCTGTCTCATTCCACATTTTTTGTTTGTTTTAGCATATAGTTGCTTCCTGATGAATGCATTAAAAAATGTAATTTGGAGACAAATACTTTTTTCCTTGGCTTCAAAAACTAGTAACTGAGTTAAGAACATCTTATCCTGAGCATCTTTGTACAAAGTACACCTGCCCTGATTATAATTAGTTACTCCCAGTGAGAGGCTGTCTACTTATCTCTGAATGGACATTGATTATGCCACCATTAGCAAGTAACTTGGTGTCATAGGAACTGATTAGCGGACAAAAGTGTTTCATGCTGAGGTTGCTGTATCCATATGTATATGTTATTTGATGTTTTTACCTCTGACAAATTCAGCTGAATCCTCTCCACTGAACATCCCCAGTGCATATATGGCTGAGGAAGAAAAGTGTTCTGTGCAACCAAGAATCATGGAGCACTATGAATGATAAACCACTCGATATTAAAACGAGGTTCAATATATAAAAAACATTTGTGAATCCCTGTTTTACAGAGTATGAGTTTATGCCAGTATATGCTTTTGGGGAAAATGGCTAATAACAATTCTTACATGATGCTGTAAAATACTGTTTGTGCCAAGTACTTTGACTTACTGCTTACTGAACATGACTGTATTCCACAAGAACAAGAGGATATTCATCTTCACTAGTTCCTTTCCTTATAAAAGACGTACATTATTAAGCAATATAATCTTTTTTAAAAACTGCATCTTTTCATAATCTTCAGAACAGCTATCAAGCCTTAATATACTCCCTTGTCTTCAAATATTATTTTTAATGAAACAGGGAATTTAAGAGAAAACTTTCTTGACATGCAAAAGTACTATTTTCTGCTTAAGGAATTCATAATATGATAGAATAAGTGTCAGGAAAAATAGACTTAATACAAGTAAGAACTTCTATATGACATTCATCTATCATACAGCAATTGGAGCAAAAATCCTCAAAACTTCCATTGAATTTTCTGTCCAAGTCTTGACACGTATGAAGTACTAACACAGTACTATAAGATTTGAGCAACTTTAAATATTTGTCACATAGTTTGTCCATAGCCAGGGAGCAGAATAGGAAGAGAGAAAGCAGGGGCTATTACTAAATGAAATTATTACTAAACAAAAGTAACTATGCATTATTACCTTAGGCAATTGTAATGACTCATTTCTATAAAAGTAAATTCAAATTTAATTATATAATTCCTGTGTTTTCATTTTTAAAAAATGTCGATAGTGGAATTCTGCTGTATTATGCTGTTAATAATCACTTCTACTTCACAACAAATGAGGACACACATTCATTGTACAAGAAACCTCATTTCAAGCTCTATGGGCCAATGGTCAAGTCCTGAGTACTCAGATACAGCCTCTAAATGTGTCCTTCAGATTACATTATCCCTGCACTGCAAATTCATTCCTTACAAATGCAAATTAACTTCATAATGCAATCCATAAGCTCATATACTGCTGTTAATGTATGTTCCTACCTGCAAAGGGAACAGGTGCATCTTTATCCAAAGCAACAAGGGGAGGATCCAAAATTACAGTGTCATTGTTTTCAGTTATGATTCCATGGTACGATGTCTCAATCCAGGGCTTGTGTTTGTTCACTAGAAAAGAAATAGTATACCTAATTAATTTGATTAGTGCTTTACATCCATTTAGCTCATTTTATCTTTAAAAAGAAAATTATTTAACATATGTCCAATAGCAATGTTATTACTCAAAAGCCACTAACTAGATCCCAAAGTACTTTACAAACATTCAAATATTAAACCAAAATTATATGCATATTGTACCACAATTCACTGATGAGAAAGTGAACACTTACAGACATCCCTCCAATTAAGACATCAAAGTAAAAAGCCAATTTTCAAAATATTTTTAATGTGTTCCCAAATGGCAGACATAATTAGAGTCAGACACTTTTGAAGGAATTACTTTCTGTTGCAAAACTCTGATGCAAGAGAAGGGACATCCAGAGAAACACAGCGCTTGCCAAGACACAAAGGCAAGAAGAGCAGGTGAGAACACTGGAAACTTGGTCAACTTCTCATTTTATATTTTTGGAAAAATATCTAAAATTACTTTTATGTTCTGTACATTGTAGTAAAAAATAAACTTGTACATTTTAATCACTTTGATAAAAGCCACTACTTCTTTTCTGTTTAATCAGCTTTAGTTATGCTTAAATCGGATCTAAAGTTTTTCTGAAAAATCTGTCCTTCAAATACAGCTGTTGAACATTAGTTCAAGATATCTGGTCTTGAAGTACATAGGAAGATCACACAAAAAGACACTTTTAAAGTAGGGGATACACCACATATCATCAGACTCTCTTATTCCTGAACCCTTTAAATATGCATCACTCTCACCAACCATCTCCTATGTATTGGACAGTATGCAGATGCATTTTCCCCTTTGAGGTCTAGCCTTTGCTATTCTTATAAATAGCATTTGGTTCCTATAGGTACAATATGAATGTTATATTTTTAGAACTCCTACGTAAGTAATACAATGGTGCAAACCTAAACAAATTGCAGTTTGAAGAATGTACTACCCCAGGCATGAGGAAACACTGCCCTAAGGAATATCTATTATGTTTTCACCAAGTCCAGATGCAAAGTCAACTTTGTACATATTATTTAGCTGTGTATATCAGATGCTGAGGAAAACATCTGCTGAGGTAACAGAAACCACCTCAAAGATGGAGGGTTGGCACTTAAAGCAAAACCAAATTGAACCAGATGGCATTATTTAAAATAACCCCACTAGAAGAACAAACAAACAAAATCCACACACGCACACACAACCCTAAACTCATTCCTGCCTTGTCTTCTGTAAAACTCCAAGACAAGAATGAGTTTCAAGTTTCTCCCACATCGTTTCTTCTATGTGAAGAAAGTAGCAATAAACACCAAGACAACAGAGGGGGCTCTGGCCACAGTGGAAGACCTGGACAATTAACAAATATTTTGTTCACTGGCAGTTTGGAAAAAGCAAATAAATCTATTTAGGGCAAACTGAAGTTTCTTTTTCCTTCTTGTTGCTTTCTTTAATCATGAGGAAATTGTGGACTTAGGAAGAACGATCTGAGGTCCTTTTGAAGCTGAATTATTTTATATTCTAACCACTAATAAGAGAACTTTGAGTTCATTCATATGTCGCAATATATATTCTTTCGGAAGAAAGCGTACATATCTTTACAATGGTTTTGCCAATTTTTGCAATAACGAAGCAATGGGGAGATTAAACTGGGGATGTGTCAGGAGAAGGTGAAATGGAAAACAGGGAACTCAGATCTCTTCATCTTGTAATGACTGTACAGCCAGAGGAGAGATTGGTGAGTTTATGTAATAGGATGAAGGTCAAAAGCCTTGTCAATTTTGAAATATGAGAAGTGATAGATGCAATTTCAGAGCTTTGTAAGGTATTTGGGATTCCAGTTTGCAGGACAGTTGAAGTATTCTGTATCAATTATTTGAATATGTGAATTGCCTGAACATCCAGACACCTAAATATGCTCCGCTAGTATTCTGCTATGACTCAAAGGCTTTGATTGACACATGCTGTACAGAACAAAGGCCAATCTTTTAATTGAAGGCTGGTACAATTTAACAATAATGAACTAGTAAATAGGAATTTGCATGAAGATAGAACTCGTTATGCAACTATAAGTTAAAGTACCAAATCTGTTTTTTCCTTTCTCCTGGTTCTGTTAACTGTCTGAGCTCTCGCCAAAACAAACAAGCAAATAAAACACCCCAACAAAAACCCCAACCCCCTCCCCCCCAAAAAAACGCCAAAAAACCCAAAACCCCCCAAAAACCCCTTTCCTCCTACTATAGATTCTACAGAATAGTTTTGATGACACTTTTGCTTAAGAAACAGTCTCAGTATACAGTGCAATTCTGCTAGCCTCATCTTTTTTCCATTAGTGTCCCATGAGCAATAACAACAGTCAAATGAGTGACAGCAGCATAATTCCTTAAATTATGTTGGGGTGGGAAGAAAAGAAAGTACATTAGGAACAAGTTCTACAATTTAGCCCTAGACCTTAGAGACTGGTATTAGGACTAAGAAAGGAACAATAAACAAAAGCAAAATACAATAAAAGGTCAAATTATTTGCAAGTTCTGATGAAATATATCACCAAAGGAAAAATTATTACTATACAAGTTTTGTGTAACCTGTGGTGTGGAAATTTTAAAAATACTGGAAATCATCCACAGTCTTTGGGAATGCAAAACAATTCTTTTGCATCAGAAGATCTATACATTTGAAATATTTTCACATCATTTAAATTATTCATCCTTTTACAGTGTTTTGGATACTTGTTTTAAAATAAGAAATCTATAATTCTGAAATTAGTAGCTGGTGTTCTGATTAGCAAGTTGTTTATATTTTCCCTGCTGAAGGTTGCTAAAATGTTAACATAGAAACTCTTACTAAATGCATACACCACTATCTAGGCTTTCATAAGATACTAGATTCTAAAAAAAGTACCCACAAATATAACATGATTAATGAATACCTTACATTTTTTCCTTGAAGACAAAAGGGCAGATACAAAAGGTTAGACTGGTTCAAATCAGTTTTTATCCACAGGTCAACATACCTCTCAAACCTCTGAAATTTTCCTATCCCTATGTAGCATCTTTAAAACAAATAGAATCTTAAAGATCAATTCAAAATTTTTTGTTCTGTCTCATTCTAGCTACTGATTCAAATTTCAAGATACTTGGTAATTACATATTTTTTAAATACAAACTATATATTCTTCTAGTTGTACCCTCTTTAAAAGCATGATTTTTTCTTCCCTTATCTACTCTCTCTACTTTTATAATACTAATGTATTGAAGTAAAAACTTCATCTGCAACTCAGCCACTAATTCTTCTGCCTTAGAGCAGGACCTGCACCTCAAAACATGACTTCCTGTAACTTAAGCAATATTTCCATTTACCCTCCATTCTTCTAGCCCTGACCTTCAAATAATTATTTTTATTACTGTGGAAAAATAAATTTAGTATGTTTGAGAGAGATTAATGGGCATTCAGATCCAGGCCGTATTCATGTTAAGGGCAATAATTTGTGTTTTAGACAACATATGTAGAATATTGGCAGAAAACTACAGAAATCCCATGAGCAGAGTAGATTTTTGAAGAGCTTTACCTTTTTGACAGCTATCCAAAGCCATATCTGAACAAAAAAAATCACTTGGTTTTTATTATAATTGGTTAGAACTTAAAGATCTTCATGTAAATATACACACTTAAGCTTTTCCTTTCAATCCACATTTAGCTGACAAAGTTCCCCAAACTATGCTAAAGTTGCATTCTTTTCTGTTACACCAAAACCAGTCAAATTTTAGTTGAAGTTTCCAAAGATACAGTAGTGCCACACTGCATTTATTTAAACACCAGAACAAAAAAGTTTTACCATGCTGTCTACTCTAGGCTATATGCAATTGTATGTTTAAAAATTAAAAAAAAAAAAAAAATTATATTAGTTAAGAAATTATGTAATTCACATTACATAAGGTGCTTATTAGAATCTCTTGAAGATTAACGTACATTTTTAGAATTTGTATAAATTTTAACATAAGGTGGGAAATTTTTATTTTATCTTTAAAATGGAAGAAGCGTGAATGGTTAAAAACTATTTTAATGTTTCTCAGCATTGTTTACAATTAACAATACTCTATAAAAGAAAGTGATAGGCAAACTACATTTTTTAATTTGCATTTTCTAATGATGGAAGAAATGTATATAGACATTTATATGTGAAGCTTCAGGATCTGTGAGAGCAGAGTACTATGCAGCAAGTTAAACTCAAAAAAGCAAACAAGCTGGATAGTCAGCAGATAAGAGCTATACAGAAAATTGTTTTCCCTCTTAAGGTGTATTATGTTGTAGCACACTTATATTAACTCTAAAATTGAAGAAAAAAAAAGCATAGTTTTGTCTGCTTTACAAAAGATCTTCTCTGACAGCATTTATTGTTTACCTTTTCCTTGCATTTTTTTAGCTGGGTAAAAGTTGAAATTAGTACAAT
The DNA here is from genome assembly GCF_028858705.1 of Grus americana. Classification (NCBI taxonomy): domain Eukaryota; kingdom Metazoa; phylum Chordata; class Aves; order Gruiformes; family Gruidae; genus Grus; species Grus americana. Next base: position 6,894,069 of record NC_072860.1, on the reverse strand, counting down.
GCTTTCATGAATTCAAACATATATTTGATTCAGATGTACAGATGATACCTATGGTGTGGATTGTTTTTTTAAAAAAAACTTGCCTCCCTTACTATAATTTACTAGTCATTAATATAAAATCATAATGTAAATAATTTGTAGTATCTAGGATAAGGTAATTAATCTTTTTCCTTTATTACAGTTAGAGGTCAATTAATTAAAATTTGTGTGCATCATTTACACTGCATTTTGATAGTCTGTCCCACCAAAGCTTGTGATTACAAGCCTTTGGATGTAATTAAACCATCTTGCTAGAAAACTGCCACTCTGTGTTCTATCTGCAAATGCACTTGGCATGTAAAACAATGAAATAGAAAAAGGCAAAAGAAAAACAAACTCATTCTGTAGAGTCTGCAGGAAATCTCATGCCCCCAGGAGTGTTGTCTTGAAAGTCAGTTCAAGGACAATTCCCAAAATATAGCAAAATAAATACTGAGAAAGGACGGAAGATGGTTAGAACCCCCAAAATATGCCAAACTCCTACCTTCTATTTTGATGCCTTTCCCCATCCTCTGCACAGTGCCCTGGGTTTTATCCCAGGCATGCTCAAAAACCCACTCTGCTACTTGCTACCTTGTACATAGTAAGAAAAACAACCAACCCCTCATGCCAAACTCCCCTGCAAACTATGATTGCATCTGAGCACTTTACACCTGCATCAAATGGCCCATGGGAAGCTCTGCCACAGAAACAGAGAAAATCACAGACAAGACATCGATGCATCAGCAGTAGGAAAAAAATATCAACCACCTCCTGTCCCAAACTCTTTTGCAATAAGTGTGCAATAACTCTTTACTATAAGTATGGCTATAGGTACGCAAAACTCTGTGTCTGTAATGTCTACAACATTAAAAGACGACTGCCTGCTTTATCAGACTGCAAGACATGCACAGGGCTTTCTGAAGGCAATCATACTCTGTAAATTAGATCTTCCAAGTCTCAATGACTGTGTACAGAGCTGCAATTTGTCAGTGCAGAAGTATTATTATAACTGGACCACAATATAGACAAAATGTCTGAGGACATCTTCTTATGAGGAAAGACAACATCTTTTCTATAACCCAAGACAGACACTTGTTTGGGGCGGAGGGAGTGGGTGGAAAGCAGCATATGTACAAGGAATACAGTACAATGGTATTTCCAAAATTCAGATGGTTTCTGACTTAAAATACTTAGAAAATGTCACTGATCCAAAAATAACATATTATAAAAGAACCATGAAAGAAAAAAGTGAATATTGGAAGTTTAAATTACTGACACTAGGGCAGACTCAATATTGTCTAGTTGATTTAAGTGCTGATTTCTAAACTTTACGAAGTTAAAACCTGAGGTAGCAAATTATAAGGGTTAAGAATTATTTTATGAATGCAAATGTTTTGTTTCTTTCTTTTTTCCAAAATAGCATAATGAATCTATTTTCCATTTAAATGTACTGATAATATGTTCTCTTATCTCTCTAGCTTAAAGAGGTTGTTGATTCCAGTAAAATCAACAGAAAATTTAGGTTTTCTTATCACTTAGCTCAGCTCTAAGTCCTTTCATCTGCTAACTTCAATGATCGTCAGCTCAGCCTGTAGGAATCCTGTCTTTCTAAGTGTCAAAGGGCTTCCCCTAAAAACCAGCCAAACTGAGGATGCTTAGGGAGCCTTTTAAACATATGCTTGAAATCCCATTAACTTCTGTAGAATATAAGAGACTGAACCTCATGCCTTATGCACAGTTTGCACTACAGGCGACAAGTCCTGATCTTGTACAGCAAAGAGAATGCTTCTAAACGCCCTATTAGGAGGATACTGCATAACATAAAAATCCTAATGATGCACATGACATACTGACACCTGCAATGTACGATCATTATAGCTGATAAAAACTCCTCCCTAGATCTGGATGCCATTGCTTTGGCAGTCTGCTCCTCCTTTGGGGTGATAACATTGCTGTGTAAATGCCACAGTAAGACTTGTGGCCACAGCACGGACCAGAGTTTCAACTCCTTGTTTCAGGTATTTTAGAGAAAAAGGCAACTGAAAAATAGAATTTGTCCATTGTTAAAATCCAGTGGCCTTTTCTCTGGATAGTTTTAACAGCCCTGGCCTTTGGATCAAGAAGTAGAAACTTTAAAGGGGAAGAGGGAGAGTTCAGAAGACAATTTTGATTCACAGATGTGGCTTGTGCAATGTTCACTCTTATGCTTCAAGTCAGAAGTTTTGAAAACTCACATCCTTAACAGAAATTTGCTGGAGTCTCCAGTAACTCTAGTTACCGATAACTGGAATATTTCGAAGATTGTGTTTTCAATAAGCAAGTCCTGTTCACATAGTTCATACATGTAACTGTATTGTGCACATGTAACTTTATAACATAGCAGACCTTAATTCCTCCAAGATATGACCAGAGATGCAAACCTGGATTTCTTGCATTGCCCGCTCCATAATGGGCTGGGACTAGAAACCAAAGATAGGAATGAAATCTAAAAATCTCACAGAGTAGCAGCTAAGAACAGAGTTCAGAAGATTGACAGATTTGAGGGCTTAGGTCACTAAAGAAATGAGGATTAGGAGTTTGGTACAGAAATTAAGTCGTCTTCTGGAATGCAGAGAAAACAAGGATATGGATAAATGCATTTTGAGGGAAAAGACTAAGCTAGAAGCAGAAACTGAAAATGGCTGGGAAGTAGGAGAAGTAAATTAATGTTTGCATTTTACAGGATTAAATCTTTCTCAGCATCAGGAGTGGCTACATCAGCAGAAAACAGAATGCTATGTTTCCCTACATACTAAAGAAATCAAAAACTTTCCTGAAACTTTCACATTTTATACATTTTGTCAAAGACAAATTGTAAAGAAGAAATTTATTCTTTTGTCTCACACGCTTAGCTCTCCATGTGACGTCATTGCCTGAATTACTGAAACACCAGTAGTTATGTTCTGGGTTTACTTTTAGATAGATAACTTTAAATCATAATGCTTTATGTGCTTTTACATAAAAAAATAATGTGAAATTCCTGTCTCAAGGCAATTTGAGTTTTGACACTAAGTTCAGTTAAAGCAGAATTTATATGATTTAAGATATGTGATTATGAGATGTGAACATTTTGGAGAACATTTTAACTAAAGAATACATTATAAGCAGTGCTTCTCAGCAACGTTAAATTACTCAGTGGAGTTCCTACAGATAAGTTGGCATTGGTTTGATCATACTGCACAACAAAAACCTATTTTGCATGAAATAGACTGCACAAGAAAGTCTGCTGCCATAAGCACATTTTCAGGCCCCCAAGAGAAGGCCTTTCAATAGTGACAATTCCCATTAACAAAACTTGTTCTTACATTAAAAAAAAGGGAGGAATTGAGGTGGAGTACTCCTTTATTAGTAGCTCATTCTTATTACAAGCTTATTTGACCAAAAGCATCAAACGCCTTGTCTAACAAAATTAATAATAATAGGCAGTAATCTATTGGCTATTTCTAAATACTCTGTTTTGATTCTGACATGCTTAGAACTTTATTTAACCATAAATATACTTGATTCTGTTGTAAAAATGTGGGGATTTTGGAGTGAAGGAGAAAAATATTTTTAACACTGACCAGATCAATAGTAAACATTTAACAGGAACATACTGAATGCTCTGGTCAACCCAAGCCCGTACTGTTCAGGAAAAACTGTCTAGCTACAAATTTCATAAAACTCTACTCATAATATTGATACATAAAACGCTTAACAGCATTTTTACTTTTGATTCTTATTTCTGAAAGGCACATTTAGAATTTACATATGCATCTAAGAATAAACCTTTACACTGTGCCTCATTGTCATCTTTTAAGTAATGGACCACATAGTTGTGCTCTCTGTGCCTTAAACTGCTTCTAAGTTTACAAGTTATTTTTATTAATACAAAGAGATTTCATCTCTTTGATTAAGGTGTCCAGTTCTTATAAATTTATCTATTGATATTTGTCATAGCAAATAGACTACAGAGAATGCACAACTGAATTCTGAACACAGACTATATGCCTCAAAGTTCAGACCAGGAAGTTGCCTGTATACTATATATATAAAGGAAGAAACTTAGAATTAGATGATGAGTCCGTCCCACAGCTAGCCATAGGAACTTCAATAGCACACATCTGATTAAGTCCTCATACCTGAAAGTCTGTACAGTTAGAAATCTTGGGGGAAAGTATCTAATAGCATAAAAATGTTTTCATACATGTCACAAGGACAGAAACAGGTCATAAACAAAGAAGGTTGTGTTTTCCTATGTATTGAGGTGTACTCAAAAAAACATTTCATTTATCTTGTTTACCAATGCTGACCTTTAATTCAACACAAATTTCTTATGAGTAGTCTCATTCTCATTTAAAAATACATAAAACCTTGACATTCACAATATTTAACCCCTCTATCATTTCATTTAACTTTCTTCAATATTTAATAACTCCACGTTCACTATATGAAACTGCCCCATTCTTACATGCTTTATCTTTTTTTCATTTGGACTGAAAGCTGTTCAGAACATGGATTTACTTTGCCATTATGAGAGTTTACAGAATGCATTTGAAATAAACCTGAGTCTAGTCTTTATTCCTTAAATAAACAATAAAGGAATATCCTCTGAAGAGTTCCGTCAGATGATACTATCTGAGCAGGGATTCCAGCACAGTTGTTTCATGGACTAGATATCAATATCTTGTAAATAATCCAGATATTTAAAGCAATACCGAGGAATATACAGATCACTAGTAAACATTTTTATCTAGAGTGTGTTGCCATAGGAAACAAGCAAAAATAATCAATGATTATGCAGAAAAGCAAGAGTAATCCCCTAATAGCACCGAAGATAGACCTCATTGAGGACTTACAGATCTGCAGGATTCCATGTTTAACTAAAGAACAAATTTGCACATATAATGCCTCTCTACCTGAAATATTAAAATCGGGGAATTCCAATTGCTGGCATTTCTTCCTATGGATGGTCTCAATTATGACATCTCTAAAATGAATATTGTAGCTATTACACAACACCAGGAATTTTAACATTTGCTGAGCAGATTTTCAAAAGTACTAGTTTTTCAGCACCTTATCACTCAGGTTAGCAACAGTTTTTCATTGTAAATAGTAACTTAAGTTGAAGTTTTAAAAATGGAAATTAGAGTAACTTAGGGTTTACTCAATTATGTCTCAAGAACTTCAGCAATATGGTGCAGTTGAGAATGGTATTTTGAAAAATTCAAAGTTAAACCCGTTATTAGATTATGAGGCTAAAATAAATGAAAAAATCTTAAGAAATTGTAGCCTTTATAAAATTTTGTGCCACATTATTTTGATAACACTGACTCTTGAGTATTAGCACAAATTTAATCTCACTGAATTCCCATGCTCCTACACATAAGCCTACACATTTGGAAATGAGCTAAATCCTAATGCCATGGATTTTAAAGGAGGAGTAGGGGTTTTTTTAAAATAGAAGAAAGTAGTGATGTTCATCTTTCCTTTATTTGTTCAAAATTACAGATTTCCATAGAGCAAGTGCTGACGGATATTCCAGTAGAGAGAACCTGATTACATAAAGGACAGGTATTGCTTTAAATTACCTGTCCTTTACTTAATCCAGAAAGATGGGACCCCAGGCTATCTTGAAAGGTGTTAGTGATCCTTTTCTTTATTATGGCAACTACTCTTTCCAAATAAGCCATGTTGGTTTTGAAATAAAGACTGCATTATCAAAAAGTGATTCTTTATTCCCTAATGAAAACCAAGAAACTCGAATACTTTAAGAGAAGAGGGGAAAAATAGGAAGAGTGCAAGAAACAGAGATACTGATAAATTCTAGACACATTTATGTGAGCAAAGGCTTGTGAGGCTGAAAGGTCAAGGGAAAGGTGTGACCATGCACAGAAACATAGAGTCTGGGACCTAAGAAAACTTTACAGTATGTATCCTCCAGATGTCTTGTACCATTTTAGGATTATAGTTAAACTACAAATGGACTACACATACCAGAAACACTGTTACACTTCAAGACATACACATCTGTTATACACAAATCACTGAGTTTCATATAAGGATATCCTGTCTAATATTCATGTACAAAAATCCTCAGATTAAACAATTAAGTGTAAAACCAACTATCAATAGTGTAGGCAGAAGAGCACTACAGAGAAACACAGAATAAAGTCCATTTGCAAGTATTTCCATATTTTGTGTTCAGATTTCTCATAAATTGAAATGTACCTCAAAATAAATATATTAACTTATTAACTGACTGTCCACCCTCACCCCAAACCTCTCTCCAGAATATGCCTTAAAATATTGGCATTTATTACATGATTCCATACTTTAAGAAAATAACGATTACATAACTTTTACAACCATGAATGCACAATGCAGATGTTAATTGATGGTGCTGTCTGTGTCAATCACAGTAGAAAGCAGGAATGTGGTAGGGAGAATAAAGATAACGAGGGATTGTCTTCTGATTTGCTATCACTACAGTGGTGTTGTATCCATGATGGTCATTTTTTACAGATTGTCTATTTTCTCCTAAAGAACAACAGTTTTTTGGGACAGGGTCCAACTTTCTTTTCACTTTTATACAGTGCCTCTTATTAGTCTGTGGTCCTTGACTGAAGATTCTACACACTCAAAAAAGAAAAAAATCTGTCTCCCCATAAAATCCAATAGGAATGTGGGTGTTCCAGAAATTCTAATAGTCAAGACCTGTGTGTTTCAGCTATCCAAGACAGAAGAATTCAAGTAATTACATGGGCTATATAATCAGTATGTCAAGCATAAAGACATCCTGCTTCTCATAACAATACTGCATTTTTCAGCCATATTCTATCTACACTTTAATTTTTTCTAGTTCATTTATTTTCTTTTAACAGCTTAGTTTAGACCTAGGAACTGCCTGAAATAAATATTTTTAAGCTTTGAGACTGTTTCTGATTATAAGCAGCTCTGACTTTATAACACAATATTTAATGTAATTGTCTTTTACGCTTTTCCTCATTATCAATGCAGCCTTTATTTTTTTCCAAGGCAATCTTCTTTCTCTCAGTACATTTTCTACAGATTTAAACCTAAAGTTATCATTTATCCTACTCGAATGGTGTATTCTTTCCTCAGAACTCTCTCACCTGTCTCTTCTACACTTCAACCTGAAAATGACCTCTTATTTTTCTTTCTCCTCTTCCCCCTCAGCATCCTCAGGATATCTCCTAATTTCTAGAAGATTTGAAACATATCAGTCTATTTACATAGAAATTAAGTGGCCAACAGCCTAGTTTTAAAACACAACGCATACACTAGCAAATACTCACTCCTCATATCCACATTTATGTATTTAAATAATAAATTTTGAGTACAGTTGGTGCTCTGAGTGAAAGTGTGGCAGAAGTTGCCTGTATTAGGAGTCATAATTATCAAGCACTAATCCCTGTTCCAGTGAGAGCTGGACCATGACATTGCACCAACAAATAACACATTCCTGTCCCCATACTGCTCCCACCACAGTGCCAAAAGGCATTTTAGACCTCAGACTCTTTAGGAATGACAGCAATCTATCAACTTCCACAATGATTTAAGACAGCTTTCCAGCAGTACTCCAAGTAACCTCCCAACACAATTGTCCCTCTCACTTTAGTGTGACCCCATAAACAAGTGAGGAAGGACGTATCAAAACAGAGGAAAGAAACCTAGAGATCATCTGAATGTATGGGTTACCTTTTTTTCCTTGCTCTGTTATTCAACATAACTGAAGCCAGCATTCTGGGCTCTGCATCACCTTTCAGTTACAAACATAAATGTTACTCAAAGGTTTCTTTTTTCATTTTTTCCTCCTTTAAAAAAGATCAGTTCCTGTCTGTGTTTCTGCCCTACTCAAACAATGCTGAAATGATTTTAGACTTGTGGCACACTGTACGTACAAGGGACCTCACAGAAAAGAAAACACTATGGCAAGACTGACCAATCTTCCTGACTGTGTAAAACCTCATCATCATTAAAAACCACAGAAAGTCTGCAACTGGGTCACAGATGGGAGATGACAATGCCATCAGGTTCCTTTTCTCTGCTGTGGGATGGAATGTTTCACTCACTTGCATGGCAACCAAGTGACATCTGCTACAGTGATTCCTACTTTGCTCTTCTTCCCAACAATCAGCATTAAGATTAACCACCTCCTCCTTTTCTAGCACAGCCTTGCTGCTTGTCAGATTATATGAGCACTCTGGGAACTGGAGTCTCATGAACTCCATGAAAGTCACATGTGGACCATGAGTTATGGACGAGCCACTAGGTCTGCTGACAGGAATAAAGCAAACAAAGAAAAGTAAAATGATGATGGAAAACTGCTGGTTTGAAACTTGATATAAACCATCATATTATGTAATGGGCTATAAGGACTACCGAGCAGACAAACAAGAATAAAATAATCAATGGTTAGACAGACGGGACATCCAGCCCTCAGGCACCACAATTCTTTTGTATGCATATTGTTTAGAAGTTGACAACTCAGCTACATTTCTCCACCAAAACCAAAATACATGTCTCGGAAAAAACATCTAATTTTAAGAAACTCTGAAAGACTGGATGCAATCAATATTTTTTTTTCCTCCAACAAAAGTATTATATAATACTAGAACAATTAATTGCTCAGAACAGTTTGACATGAGTACTTGCATAAGATATTCTCTCTATGTCTGTAAATTCATTCAGCATTCATTTCTGTCTGCCTAATCTTAAAAACAGCTAAGCTTCGATTCATTACTTATTAGTATTCCTTGATAATTACACAGATCATTTCTTAATTACTGATACCAGCTGTAAAGGGTTTCCAGGGCTTTGGTCAGTGTAGAAAAATTTGTCAAAGGGAAGACAGAATGATGGAAGAAAAATGAAATTGCATTTTCTACACATTTTGGGTATTTTTTAGTTAATTGGTTAAGTCTTATATCTAAGTACAAAACACTATTTTTCTCAGCTTCATCACTTTGTCTTTAATTATCAACTACTTCTATGAATTGCTAATAAATAAGATTGATTTTGACCCATGACGTATCAGCTTTTGTCCTACAATGTTGCAGATGGGACACATTTTATTGCAAACTTCATTTCATGCTTTTTTATTGCAAAAGGTATGGAACAATGAATGATAATTATATATTTTACAGTTCATTCACTTCAAATTGATTATTTGATATTCATTACTCCAGTGACAGACACGTCCTGTCAGTTTTACCCCTCATTATGCACATACTATCTGCATTTGAGCAAGCAACAGAATTTTGAAAGGGGACTTCAACCAAGTTTCCATTTTGGAGGAGGAAGAAGAAAAAAAAAAAGCTGCCAGCTTATCTTGTTACATTAACTTTAGTGGCTGCTGTCAAAGGAACAGTTGACTAAAATCACATTTCTGATATTCCTTACAACTTGTTGAAAAACTAGGTTTGGGCATAAAAATATACAACTATATAAATCATTCCTATGAAATCTGAAGAAAAGGTTAAATGTCCTGGACATATTTTCAAGAAATAAACTTCGACTTCAATTTTTCCCAATATTTCAGGTCTCATAGATTTCACATCACAGAAATCATTATTTTTGGTATTTCAAAAGGTCACCCTGGTGATAGCCAATGATTACTTGAAAAGGCGAGTGACAAAGGAGGACTTTTTTTCTTGGCTTCCTAAAGCAACAACTCCAGACAGTTTCTATGTATCAATTTCAAGTAAGAGCTCTCTGGATACTCTTCTTCTGAGGCTCCTTTCCTCAGAAATAATTGGTGATAATCAGAGTCTTTCGTCCATTGATTGTGTGTTCAATGATATATTCAAAGGACACTCTGCCCTCACAACATTTGAGTGGCTAACAGAAAAGTGGTCTGATCATCTGGTTTTTAACATTCCTGAGAGCAGGTTCTGGCTCCAAAATAGGAGGTTATCATGACATGTTAAATATAAAATACATGGAACAAACGACTACAGTTCAAAGGCAAGCACACATAAAAAGCCATACCAGAAAATATACATCAATAAAAACCAATAGAGGATAAAATAAAGCTTTGTGATAACCACACCTGAACCATAGCAATGAATGAGCATATATGCTGGGTAACAATAAAAAGGAAACAATTAAGACAATCTGTTACCTCACCAGCCTTGTAAGAACCTTCTCTATTAGTTTATGCAGAACCGGCAGGTTATGCCAAAACTAAAATGGTGGGCACCCATCAGATCACTTGGGCTTTTCTGACAGGAGTCAAGACCTCTATGGGAGAAATAAGCCAGAACATAGAAGAAAATGCCTGCAGCTACATAAATGCAGAAACACCACCATATCATAAATGGCAAGGCATCAAAATATGTATTTTGCAGGGGTCAACACTGATGGTTGTTCATTGCACGATCTGGAGAGGCCATTGCTTGAAAGGACAAGAGAAGGAACGCAGCAAATCACAGTTACAAATTTTATGTACTTATTTGCATTTTAAGGTCCTAAAGACCTCACCCTACATGTACTACCCCCTGTGCAAAGGTAGAAAGATCTGAATATGTCATGTCCTCAGCTGACGTGTACAACAGTTACAAGTTTTATTTGAACTAGAAACATGCCTGTAACTGTACAGAATATCTCATGGAAAAAAAAACCCAAACAACAACAACAAAAACACACAACAAAAAATATTTAACTCCAGGTTTCTGATGACTTTGAAACTTCATTCATTCAAAATCTATGCTCGGTAACTTCACAATGACACTTAAAAAAACCATAAAATTGTTTTATATAAAAGTATAACAAGAAACGGCAGAGTTAATTGAATGTTTGTATCAAGCTTGGGAACCCTGGAAAGTGCCTGCAGCTACATAAATGCAGAAATGATATCACACCATCATGTAAACATGCATTTAACAAGGCTGATACAAGGATTTGGCAATTGCCTGCATTTATATCAGCATATCTTCAACACTGCTCATCAACCTTTACTGTTATAGCACAGATGAAGAAAAAGGAGAAAAAAAAAAACCCAAAACACAGGGAAAAAAGAAAGGAACACAATTTAAGGTAGTCCACGTTTCCTAAAACAAATAGAGTGAAAAATGTCATCTATATTTTTCCCCTAGGAATTTAGACTAAATGAGAAAAAAAGACTAACTTGGCTTTAAAAAAAAAAAAAAGAATATTTTACAGAATTTGTATCAGTAATAGAATCTACAAGTTCAAATCACTTCATGTTTAAAGCAACTGAAGCCACCTGCTATGATTCAGCAAGAAGGGGCAAAAGAGGACCACTTATATTTGCCTAGTCTCATATATCAGTAGTCCCCAAACACAAAGAAGAAAAAAACTTGTTGCCAAAAAGGACATGTAGAGCAGGGCTTGACAATCTTTCAAAAGCATCTTCTTTTTCAAAGCAAAACTCTGAATGGTTTTACATCAAGGATACCAACTTGAATCTACCAACAGGAGCAGTAGCTCACCATTCCTAGTCCTTTCTGGGTATGACCAAAGCTTGGAAGACAGCACATTCAACTCACAGAGGGTAAACAGCAGGGCTCACATATGTCAGATCTTACAGGAGCTCTGCAAGGCTTTGGGAGCTTCTGCTTCTCATGGATACACGTCAGACAAGATTATTCAAATGTATCAAGTGTGTTCATACATTTTAACAAGATGCAGATGACAGAGGGAAATGATAGCAAGCAAATTACCCTAACAAATGCCTCACATATTTTCATCAGTCTTACCACTGATACTACACAGCACATTTGCATAACAAAGTGGTAAAAACACACGGGCCTTGTGCTTATATCATTTTGAGGAGGAATGCAGAAAAAAGTCACTGAATTTGCTAGGTATGGCCCTTGTTAAACACTACTGTAAATAAGAGCCATGTTAACAAAATAACTAACCTGTTCTCTCCTACCTCACATCAGCAATAATTCTTCTTCCTTTCACTGCTCTTTGCTGAAAATAAAACTGAACAAAAAAGAAAACACTAAGATGATTGTGCAGATCGCATTCTCATTGGAGTAAGAATAAGGAAAAACTCGAGTTTAAGCAACTGATTTAAAGGTGACAACAAATCTATAGACACTATAAGCTCAAAAGTTTGCCATACTTGCAGTACTAGATGGCAATTGAATGGCTTGAAGTCCTTGTGCCCTGTCTTTTGCCCTATGTTTTTGACAGATAACTCTGCTCCCCCAAGGCAGGGACTTGGTGCCCAGTTGTGAATCAGCTCCTGAACTACTCCAAACTTTCAGCTTGGTGCATCAAGTTAAAATCTCTCTTCAAAGTAGCATCTCAGCTGCTTTCCACATTCCTCCCCTTGATCACAACCCATCACCACTATATTTAGAGTCTATGAACATTTTGCAGTCTAGGATTGGGAGTGGTGGGGTGGTGGTTGGGATTTTTTTTTTTCTTCTTCTCCATGGAACAAAGTTGTTTTGGTTGGGTTGGTTTGTTTGTTAATCACTGTTCAGGAATAGAGCCTGTTCAGATATCTTAACAGTGTAGTTTAAGAGCAGAAGCACTTTTAGCAGTCTCCATTCTTTCAGTCATCATGATCCTCAACCCTTAAGGAGTAGGCTGAGGAGGTAAAGTGCAAGGGTCATGCTCAGTACACTTGCAGGGAAAGCACTGCAAGAGGAAAGTTATCATCTTTTGTAACATTATGAGGTGACACTGGCATATAATCATGCAGAGAGTACGGTGCAAAGATCCCGCAGTCTCCTGCAAAATCAGAGAACTAACAGAGCATTGAGGGAAAAGGCAGGTCATTTTTTCTGCACTAGCAGCTTCTAGTCTTTGCTGCCACTGACTGAAGGACATTGTGAAAAAAATGGGCTTAAAGGAACAAAATGAATGTCACATCAAATCAATTATAACCACTGGATTTAACAATAGAAAAAAGTATTTGTAAAAATCACTCATGGCATTCTTTGGGTTTTAAATCAGTTATATTTTAGAGAGAAATGTTTTGGTCAGGTTCATTACTAAACTTTTTTTTACCGGAAGTAGGAAGAGTAACTCTGTGCAAGTCATAATTTCACAAACACTTGAAACCAATGTAAGTCAGAGCTACTGCCAAAAGTTTCACTGGCTACAGTGTTTCTGTAATTATTATCTCATACCAGCATCAATACCCAAACAAAGACAAGGAAAGCAACATACAAGAAAGTGAAATCTTCCCACACCCTCACCCTCCCCTTGAATGGCATCTGTTAGGAGGCTGATTTCATTTGGAGGATGCAACAAATATCTGGAGAATTCTGCAGACTTAGAAAGCTTCTGTGCAACAAACAGTGTCTCAAATTCCACATCTCAACTATACCAGAGCAATCTGAAATAGTATCACAGACTTCATTGAGATTACTCTAGTTTTAGCCCAAAATACCAGCCCCAATCAAGTTTTCACACAGCTAGGAAATAGGATAGAAAAAATCTTTGGTGAATTAATCCCAGTAAGATCCCAAGTCTGTCTAAATTAATTTGAAAATTCAATTTGTTCTTCCAGTTTCTGATATTACTTCTAGTTTTATCCTACAGTCACTCGCACTGTTTGCAACAAAAACGTTAATGAGGAGTCCACATGAACCTTCATCCCAGGTACCCAGTTTCTGCTGTGTGCCTTCAAAACAGATTGTCATCTTGTTCCACATACATTCTGCACATTGAACAGGAACATTGGTTTAGCTACTTCGTCTTCAGAAGAGAGCAGAATCAGAAATCAAGTATCTTAACGCACAAGGAAATTTATTTACAATTCTTTCTCAGAACCCGGCACTAAACATATTCTGGTAATTCTTTTAGTCCTTGGACACAAAATCATTAGGTATGGGCTATTACTTGCATTATCACTACATTACTAGATCATTATGAAAAATAAAAGTTCTAATCAGCATGCATGTTTATGAAGTGCAGTGGTTTGAAACTATCCCCTGTAACAGCCTAAGCATTAGCACTAACCAAAATGAGTAACTGTTTTTTTTTCTGAACCAAACAAGGTTAAAATAAAAATCCTTTTTACGCAAGAGATTATGACTGATGGCACATGGCTGAGAATGTTCAGATCCAGAGAACATCAAAAGGATTCACAATGTCATTCACAGCAGAACATTTTGCTAGCAGAGAGACTGGTACATAGAAAAATATTACTACCACAATGAGTCTCGCAGGACTGATTGTATGGTGCATAGCCGCAATGAGCTTTGTTATTCATCAGTGTTTATACACAGCAAGTTACAAATCTAGTAAGATTCAGGGGTTAGGGTGAGGTTTTTTTGCTTGCTTGTTTTTTTTCTGTTGCCTGGGTAACAGTAAACTTTTTTCCTGTACATGTCAATGTTTGTATTCATTTATCCTTGTCTGTTTCTGATATTGACTGCAGTATACTTACCTTTTTCTCTTTCTTACTTTCTACATCAATATTTTGATTTATTTTTTTTAGATAGTTTTGGCATAATTTTATATAATGGCCACAATATATCAATACAAATTTCTCCTCCACAAGGAATGGTCCACATTCAGATGGATCAGGCTGAAGCTATTCAGGGCTACATTGAAAAAAGAAAATGGACGGGTACGTTTTTATGCTTTTAAAATGTCTCTTATCAATCTTCATCTGGAACAGCAGTTACTACAAGGGGCTGTATGCAGACAGAACCAGCCTTTAAGGTCTTTCCCTTATCATTTTCTTCTAGATATTTCTCAGAAGACAGGTATATAAGCATAGTGGTATTGTATCAAACTTCCACTGGAGATCTAACACAGTAAGCAGTCTCATGGCAAATGCTGAAGTGAACAATATGGTCTCTTTTTTATGAATAAATATGCTTCTAAATGATGATAATTAAGAGTATATTGTAATCTTCAGACTGCATTACACAATTCATAACATTTGTAAGAAATCACTTGAGCTGCAACTGAATTCAGGAATGCTCCAAATCTCTTCCAGTGCAAAGTCAAAGCTTTACCATCAGTTTGACTTTGCAATGAAATCATGAGTACTCATGAGATCACTTATGCCTCATCAGGGAGGCAGTAAGTGCAAGTGAAAGGCAGAAGTCTCTCAACTACCTCCCAACTTTCAGAGTCCCAGTTCTGGCAATTAACAATACTAGTATGGATTCAAAACCTGCAGAACAAAGAGATATGTTCTAAGCTCAGCAGAAACAAGCGTACAACCAACCAGACAAAATGCTTCTACCTAATGTGGACTTCACAATGAAATAAAATTTGGCAGCCCAATCCTAGCCTTGAAACAGGAGTATAATTCTTAATGTGGCTTCAAAATTCAGCTACTTCTGTGTTTTCAAATGGGCAAAATCTACACAAGAAAAAAATCTGCAAGAACAGCAAACCTCAGATGGCTCACAGCCCTCAGCTGAGGGCACCCCAAGATGGCTGTCACAACTCACAGAGATAACCAGCTGCTTGGGTTTTTGTTTTGAAAGATCTTTAATTGCTAACAGATGGTCTCAAAATCCTTAAGTACATCTCCTGAAATTCCAAAGCAATAGGAAAAATTGATGGTTTATATTTAAGTGGTATGATACAAATATTTTGGATGAAAAGTGATTGGAACTTAAGCTTTGGAAATTCCACTTACAAGGCAAACTTCAAAGAACTGGCACCATTCCTCTCATCCTCTTTGCTTGCCCCACATGCCCCGCTTTCAAGTCTCAAGATGATGTTTAATCTCTAAAGAAATACCTCCCAAAGCAGAACTTTATTGTATAATAAGAAAAAAACTAAATTAAAATTAATCCATCATTACATTGTATCCTTCATAAACTGAATTGTGGCAAAAGCTTTCCTAGGAAGACACAGTAAGCATGCTGGTAGGAACTGTAGAGCCACAAAACTTCACCTTAATAGGCATAAAACAGAGATGCCATAATGCAGTTACTTACTGGTAAACAACGCTCCTCATCTCTTTCCACAGAGTATTGAACAGTCCCAGAGGAAAGTATCTTTCTCCTTTTCTCTCTCAATTTACACTTCTGTTTTTCTAAATATAATTTGCAGGTGCATCCACTCTAATCCCTGAAGAAGCTGAATATTGCTTTTTTATTAACAATAAATGAAAAAATAATAGCTTACTCCATTGAGTGTAGGTAGTGAAGTGTTGGCGGGGTGGGGCTGCCTCTGTGAGGAGAGGCTGGGGCTGCCCCGAGCCGGACACAGCCGGTTCCAGCCAGTTCTGCAGCAGCGCCACCACAGGGCACAGCTGAGCCAATCAGAGGAGCCAGTGGCGCCTCAGGGCAAACGCCTCGAAGAAAGGGGGGCAAACGCCTCGAAGAAAGGGGGGCAAACGCCTCGAAGAAAGGGGGGCAAACGTCACCCAGCAGCAAGGGGCGAGGGACAGTGAGAGAACCAGCCCCAACAGCAGCAGAGTGGGAGCAGGAGGAGATGGTGCCAGCACCGAGGCAGAGACCCCCCCTACAGCCCCCAGGAAGATGGTGCTGGAGCAGGTATTTCCCTGCAGCCCAGGAAGAGGGCCACACCAGACCAGATATCCACATCATGGCCCATGGAGCATCCCACAGACACAAGCAGGTGGATACTCCCTGAAGGAACTGCAGCCTGTGGAGAAGATCCACACTGGAACAGGTTTATCCTGAAGGACTGCAGCCTGGGGAGCAGCTCACACTGGAGCAGAGGACAAGCACGAAGAGGAAGAGCAGAAGGGAGGAATTGTTAAAGACCAACCATAGGTCCCCATTTTCCCCCAACCCCAGCACTACTTAGGGGGCCAGGGGTGCAGGACAAGGTAGAGGACTCAGGAATGATGAAGTTGAGCCTGGGGAAAAAAGGGGTGGTGGATGGAGTGAACGAATAGTTTAAATTTTTCTTTGTTTCTCAGTAGCCAAATCTATTTTAATTGTTAATAAATAGAATTATTTTTTCCCAAGGCAAGTCTGTTTTGCCTGTGAAACTAAATGGCAAATGATCTCCCTGTCTTTTATCTCAACACACAAGCTTTTTCCTTATTTTCTCCTCCTGTTCTGTTGAGGACAGGGAGCAAGAGAGCAGCTAGGCAGGCATCTGGCAGGTGAACTCACCACAGTAACACACACAAGAAACAGATCAAACCTGAAGTCTGCCATTTGATTGTCTTCAATACCGGGATATTCCTCTGGTATCCAAAGCATTCAGCCTACTCAGCTGTGAGGAGAAGACATTAGACTGTTCCCCTTGGTGATGCAGACATCAGACTCACTATAAAAATACACTCAATCTGGAAATTTTTATTTTATGCCCCATATTCCAGCTTCAAGCATGGACTGGCTTCAGAGGGGCTTCTTCTTCATGAATGTAAATACTTTCAAAACTTCTGGTAAGATTAGGACCATGAAATCTGTATTTAAAAGTGGCAATAAATTTAGGTCCATGCAGGTATTCCTCTTATGTTCAGGAGAAATACATAAGAAAACATCTCAAAGACTGTAAAATGTGATACTGGTTTTCAGATTTTACTGGAAGTGCCCAACCTGCTCAGCCCTAGTAGCTAGGCACACCATGTGCTTGTTTACACAAACAGGAGGAGAAAATTAAGTACATAGTAAGCTTTTTTACAAAAAAAACCCCCTGCTATTCTGACAGTTTAAAATGAGCAAATCATAGATATAAAACCATTTTTTAATATTCTTTCTCTGTACAGGAACCGTATTTGAAAACAAGCATATTGTCCTTGTTCTTTTGTTTGAAGACAGTACAAGTAGCTTTGTGGCTGTTTAAAGTTCTTGTATTCTCCTCAGTACTTTACAGATTTTCTCAAATCTCCAACTTAAATATTACTCATTGCACCTTTTATAGGAATGAAACCAGAATTCTGAGCAACATTTCTAGGTGCGTGCTCAGTAGCTCTTAAATACTCCTTTTAAATTATTTTATTCAGACAGTATATTTTTTACAGCTTTTCTTTGTAGCCATAATTCTGTTACTTTAAGTAGTATCATTTCCTTGATTTCCATGTGGGTGTTAAAAAATGAGGTGTTTAAAAATTAGGAGTACAATGCTAGTCAGGTTGATAAGACCTGTAAGCCCTAATTCTACGTATATGAAAATATATGGTGTTTATAAATATATATATATTTTTTACTGATTTTTTTTGTACGTTAAGCAGTAGAAAAATTATTTGTATTACTATTTGCACTAACAGTGGCATGGATTTTCTTTTTTTTTTTTTTTGAGGTGTGTAAGATTAAGAAGTATAGAGAAGAGACTTGTCCACTTATATTCTTTTTTACCAACATGAAAAGAGGTAGAGCTATGTCACTAGTGAGGAAAATATCTATTAAATTGTCAGTTAAGATATCATTTACCTTAACAATGTATAGCAACTGGAAGCTCAAAAAGTGACAGATAATGCAAAGACATGTCACAGAAGTAAAAGACAGAATAGTAATTAGCATGGCATAAAAGAACTTGGAGATGAAAATGAGGAGAGTGATAAAATCCCCTATGTACATATATACAGTATAGATACTATATATGCGTAACAGACAAAACTAGAAAGCCTCATGGATGATTTTGTAACCATTACTTTGCCACTGGATAAAGAACCTGCCCACTTATTTCTGCAAGGGGCAAAGACTTGCCTTTGGGTTTCTCAGGCCACTTACTACTCAAGATGGTATTATTTTCATCCCCTCTGCAGCAAGGGAACACAGAGGAACTAGACAGACACTCCAAGTCCTCCATTTGTTCCTGGAGAAGTCCAGCCACATTTCCTCATGGAAGAAGAAAATTTTTCTAGGAAGTACCACATATTGAAGACTTAAGTATAATCATTTCTGGCTGGGAGTATGAGACCTTCTTTCTCTAAATCTGGCTTTGAGGTGGAGTAATTAAGGTAAACTGCTTTTCATATGCAAGGTGACAGTCATATGAATGTATTCACAGTAAGAGTCTCTGCTTTTCAAAACTAACTTGAAAATTATGAAACAGACAAGTACACAAATACTATTATCTCTACTGACCTTATTATAGTAACATTTTTGAAATGTGTGAATGGCAAATAAAAGCAACAACTTTGCAGGAACTTTTTAATTGAAGTTAAGAGGCAAGAGTAATGGTATGTCAGTGTTTGGTTTCATCAGCCTCCATGCTCTATCTTTCTTTTGAAAATGTAATTGAAGTAGAATGAAATGTTGAACTGACAAAAAGATCTGACATCTCTTTTTTAAGAGAGGAAACAATTCAGCTGGAGGAAAAGATGACCACAGCATTTACTTCCTACTGAAATTAATGTAACAGTCTCAATTTAAAACTTTTAACAATGACATTTTAATATTTTTTTTTAGCTTAAAACTAATACTTTGAAAATTAGCTGCATGCTAAGTTGAATAATAGTGAGACAACAGGACAATTCCCATCTCTGCTACACATTCCTAACTGAACTGACAAAACTGTAATATTTAGGGGCAATAAGGAGAATATCACATCTTATCTAGTTTTTATACAACACGTATTAGTTACAATTAATAAAATAGATGCATGTTTAAACAGTTTTGGCCAAGGAGTGTAGAACACACTCAGCACTGAATGTTCCAGTCTTAAGTCTTTAATATGAGTTAATTGACTTATGGACATACATCTGTAGATTTTCAACATATTAAGACAGAAGAATTCGCTGGATCAGTATCTGCATAGATTATCTGCCATGTAAAGTGCCAAACTGCCAACTGCAGAAAATAAGCCTGTCAGAGGGAGCTCTACTTGCATCAAGAGTAGATATAGGAGTGTCATTTGTAATCCTTCATACTGGTTACCCTTTTTGCTAGATTTTTTTTTTGTTTTTATCCAAAAGGCTGCATGGAGTACACTGGGATAACTCACTGGAGAAGAGATGGGCTTACAAGAACAGAAGCAGTGAGTAGGGATTTCAAGTTGCAGGCAGTATCCTGTAAAAATCAAAATAATTTCATAATTATGCTTTATCTGCTAAGTTATGGTGAAACACACTACACACCTGCAGCTGGGCAAATAGCATATAAAAAACAAAAAAAAATTAGATTGCCAGAAATTAATATTTGCTATACAGTCTATGCATTGGTTACTTCAGTTCTCTCCAATGCATTAGACTAGCTGCTCTGACCTTGCCATATAAGATGTGAATTTAGTGATGTACTGATATAAAAGATGATCATAACCACATTAAAATCTACTTGCATGTACTAGGATGGTAATGGGATTATTTGAGTAGGTTACAGAAAAGATTTATTTTGAAAGGAAGTTATTTTCTCCCCACTAAAAGCTATCATATAGCAATCACCTTTAGAAACTAATTCACTTATCCATTCATTTATTCAGTTAGTAACAGTCACGCATTATTATTATTTTTCCTCAAGCAGGGTGGTGCTAACTTTGACTAAATCTACTCCACATTCACATATATTTTCCCCAGTGACAGAATCAAGTATATATGGTACTCACTTCTTGCTCACCAATTAAATTACTTCAGTATCACAATAATTCTTCTTAAAAAAAAAAAAAGGAAGACTGGGAGAAAAAGTGTTATCTTTTACCCACAGAATTTTAGAATTGCACGGAGAACACAGTTGTGTGTGTGAGATTTGTAAAACATAGGATAGATAGTTCAAGAAAAATGGATATAAGCTTAAACAAAGCTGGGTAGAAAAAGTTCAAAATCAGTCCAGCATTGTTACAATAACCCCACAGTACAATGAGGACAGTGGAGTAAGGAAATGGAGAAGCAGGAAGTACCTGCCCATGTAGTAAGCTTTACTACTGATAAAAACGTATTACAGAGTTATTTCTTCAGAGTGTACATTGTGCCCTTCCCCCCCATCCTGAAGATCCATTTATATTCAGAGAATATCAGATTGCTACAGCCTGCATCTACAGGCTTTTTAAACTCAAACTGCAGAGACTTTATGCCACAGGGTCTTTAGTACCCAGGTAACCCTCTCACACACCAGAGTGGACTGCTGCTACTGCACAAACACAAGCAGAGAAATCTTCATATTTTTTCATTCCTATTTCAGCACCCTAGTGAAAGCTGCTGTGTGTCCATCAGCATGGTTTCCTTCTTTCTTCAAAAAGAAAGAATGCAAGTATTTACTTCATATCTATAAAGCAGATCTATATGCTCCAGGACAGAGAACCAAAAGAGATTATAGTAATAGGCAATTTTAACATACACTCTATTCATTAGTTTGAGATAATACCAAACTTGATCAGTTACAATTTCATAATCAGGTTAATGCCAGCGGTTGTTTTCACTCAGAGGAGCCAGAGGTAGAGATACAACTAGACATGTAATAGCAGACTTCCACAACCACCTTAGTTCCTCAAAGAGATATTCCTTGTACACGTACCTATCTACAAGAACTACCTTTAATGAAAATTCCTTTAGTCGATCGGTCTAGAGGGAAAGACCTCCCTCTCAAATCCCCATTCCTTTATTCTAGTGAATAACTTTCTCTAAAATATCAACTATGACATTTTCCCTTGCTGAGACTGGTTGAGATCTAACTTGCCATCTCAGGCATCTCTACAGTCCACACAATTGTGTTCTTGTGTTCATATTACTGTGACTTAATGCCCATATACCAAAGCTGCAAACACTCAGTGCTCTGGGATTACCTCTATCTAAGAGCAGTCCTTCAAAATAACCAATGCTGTACATCATCCCAATGAAAGATCCATAAGGAACTGTCATTCAGAAAAGCACTTAATCTGAGGAGATAGAGATTTACTTTCCTCATGTTTGAGGTACTGCTTACCGTGCTTGCCATGTTTACCATGAAGACTAGTTTGCCTCCTTGTTTTATTGCTTCTTGTGTAGAGGTGGGAGTGTCAGACAAATCCCTTCCCTTCTGTGGAAGAATGACAATGCAAGCAGCCCTGACCACACTGACCAGGGGAGGAGAACCCTTGTTCTCCTCCACAGCCATAGGAGACAAAGGAAGCCAGGCATTGCAGGAACAGCATATGAAATGAGCCACATAAAGATGGCAAAGAAATAGTTTTCTGGCTTTGGAAAACATTCAAAAATATTTTCTATTTTGTATCACAACAAAACCAAAACATTTCAAGATTTATTTATTTTAAAAAATAAACAGAGCACAAGACAACAGAGCAGATAACATCAGGAAGACAGTTTTAGTATGAAGGCAACTCCAAAATAATCACTTAGGATATGAATAATCCAGATGAGACTCCAGATCCCACATATAAGTCTAATATATTAATCTCTAGGCTATGAGCTTGATGAGGATCTCTCTTTCAAATTATCACTTTCATCAGAGACCCGAGGAAATGCTCTTGACAAAAGGCTCATCAAGGCTGGTATACTTCTCTGTAAATTTTCAGAGTCAATAAATCAATGTTTCTGATAAAGTACATCATGCTGAAAAAATAACTTGCTCCTACGCCACAATTTTTGTGCTTCCTTCTAAGAAAAGGGTAATTTTTTTTCTACAGAAATGGGCTTCCTCTATAAGGGTGCATAATTTTAACAGAACTTTGTTTCCACAGGTGCTGGAAGGTGCTAAAACACTATAGGGTGTTATGCCTAGCACTGGCATAAAGCAAAAGCAGCTGAGGTTTTGTGAACTGTAAAACAAAGCATTTAAATATTGAATATTCAAATTCAATATATATATGGAATGATTTGGACATGTGAAAGACATAGATAGTATGGTTTTTCCAGTCCCACAACAAAGTATAAATGAAATTAATAGCTCCCCCACTATAACCACTACAGTCTAGTAAGTCTACCTTACAGATGAGTGAGCTCCAGTTTGACACCATCCCCACATTTCCTTGAGCCGACAATCTAGGCTAGTCACCACAAATGCACTCTCTGCTAAAAATCCCAAAGCAGTAAAACCTATCCCTGACAAAGCCTGAGTTATTGCCCACCTGCCTGTGGTTTTGATTAATGGCTCAACCACAACAGTTAAAAACTGACAATGGAAAGAGTTACATGAAAATTGCAAGTGATATTAAAAAAGTTTCTTGAGAAAGGAGGTTGTGTTTGCAAACAAGTAATTTAATTTCCTTGCACTGCCTTGCAAACCTAAGTTTGTTAAATTAAAGTGAGATTTGTTTTCATGCTAGAATCCACTGGGAGGCTGATTATGCTGAAACACACTTCACTAAGTGTTGGAGGAACAAAAAGGAATGCAAAGAATGTTTCAATATATGGAAACTGCATATTAAGTAACTCCTTGATTTTCCTAAATGAATACACTAAAATGAAGAATATTTCTTGTAGAGCCAAATGAAGATTTACCACAGAGTAATGAGTAACTGCAAGCAAAATTATAGCTCTTTAGCCAGCTCACTTTATGTTAATTTCATTGCTAAATACCTTGAGAAGGATTTCTTATGCAAGAATTGTGTTGCTCTCCTTCAATAAGGCAGGCACAGGTAAACTCATGCTGTGGACCATGCACGAGTCCCAAACAAATTCCTGTCTTGTTTCCCACAATTATTTGATCTTATCCTCTGCCAATTCACAGCCCAGTGACCCCTTTTCTGCCAGTTTTATCCATATATATAAATGACCCAAAAATTAGGAAAACAAGAACAAAGTTCATTTGACTCAAAGACTGCATTCATCATCACATTAAGAAATTATTTGTTCTACTTGTAGGTATGAATCATCTGGGATCAAAATGATGACCGAAACTTTTGAACCTAGGTGACACACCAATATTCAAATGACTAAGTTTTGAAAATTTCTTCCCATTTGAACTTCAAGCAAAACCAAGAAAGGGATATAGAAGCAGCAGCAGCAACTACCTGTTTCTCTTGAGCTAAAGTCTTCTCTAATACAAAGGTACTTGAGGTTCTGCCATTAAAGTACCAGGGAACAGCGGTACCATCTTAGTATCCATCCTCAAAATATTCCATGTGGAAATCTGCACTAAATCGATGTGGCCTGAAGAATCTAAATGAAGACACAAACCAAGACCAGTATGGTCCCTGAAAGTGAGAAGATGCTTAACTATTGGCTCAGAAAGGTTCTTTGCACTTTTGATCTGTATGACTGCAATGCTTTTCCTTCAGTGAACAAGTGTTGATTCTCACCCCAAATCAGTTCACTACACTCAAAGCTATCATGAGACACTGTCTCTTCTTGAGCTGGCAATCCAGTTAATTGCAAGTTTTAGGACACTTTTGATGAATAGGACATAGCATGAGACTGAAAGGAGACGAGTCATCAAGTCTAGATCCTCACTGCCAGAGATCAGCTTGCATTACGGCAGCACGTTTAACAGAAAGCTCCACAAAGTTTCTACTTAGTCCGCATACCCATACTTAGCTCAAGATAAACAATATTGCCCAGTAGCCTCTAACAGCTGGTAGACCTGACAGTAGAAGACACCCAATGACAGCTACACTGCAGCACATGAAGAAAACAGATCAGCTCTGTAGCATGATGGTGATTTCATCGTTGTGTGTTGGGGACTTTGTTAGGAAATATCAAAAGAATCCCAGATCCTAAGTGCTACAGGAGTAAATCCACAAAAGACTCTTGGCTAATCAGACTCAGGGGAAAATTTCCTTGCTGACCCCAAAATATTAATATTATACTTTGATTCTGAGTGAGAAAAATATACTGTGCAAGCACCTAGAACACTTTAATAACACTGCAGTAGCGTGTCCTCACCTATAACCCATGTCAGTTTTCACAGTATGATCAAATGCATCCTGACTGGAGTCCTTTTCCCACACCTCACTACATCTCTCAATTATAGAAAGAGCGGGGGGGGGGGGGGGGGGGGAATCTTTTCTGATTTCTTAAGCATATACCAAAATCACATCTAAATCAAGGTGCATGTATAATAATCCCACATGATATCAAAGTTGCTCATGAATGAAAATTTCAACAAATATTTTTGGTTAATTTCTATAAATGTGAAGATTTGGGTTTAGTTTTAATGCAGTACATTTTGAAATATTTTTATTGGAAAATTGGAAAAAAGTAATCTCAAGAAATATTTCTGAGTGGTTCAATTAACAAAATAGCAGGGATATTTCATCCTCATGGAGTTGCAAGTGTTTCAGCTGAGGACATTTACTTTCAGAAGTTTTCTAAATTTTAAATGAATTAACAGGAAAATAGTGCAAGCATTAACCCACTGGAATTCTTCACTGCTTGGGTGCTTCCAACAAGTCCGCAAAGACTGCCCTAAGGAATCTTGTCATAGCAGATGGATTTCACTCAAATGGCCCCATCTGTCATTTTTCATTCGTATGGCTGCAGCTTGAACTCAAAGAACACCTAGGGCACATTTTCATCAAAATGCCTTGCTAAGCAATCCTAGAGATGAAAGAGATAAAGAAGATAATGCTCCACCAAATCTTACACTGGGCAGAGAATCTGACCCAAACAAAATGAAAATCTGGCAGATTTGTTCAAGTTAAGAGAGGGGAATAAAATATCCCCTCTCCTCCGCCCCACCCCCACCCAATTCCCTTCACCCAGAGGTATTTGGCAGAGGGAATTTTTTCCTTTCCTGTTGATTTTTCATTTTCCAGGGTTTGGCCATCTGTCCACTATTAGGTCCCTTTGAATGAGAAACCAGTTTAGAAGCAGAGAGTCATTTTTGCAACTGTTCTCTTGCAGGGCAGATAAGGATAGAATGGGATGATTAAAGCTTTTGCTGGTTAACAATAACATAAAGTGGGAGGTGGAAAAAAAGAGCTGATCTGAGTCTTGTGAGACAGAAGCCGGTTTCAAACTACTGCCGTCCGTAATTAGTCAATCTGGAGGCATGGAATCTATGCCACACTTGGCAGCACGGCAGTTTAATTTTATATTTAAAGTACCTGGGTCTATTAAAATACTGCCTTTTCAAGCACATCCAGTCAGATGCAGAAGTTTCAATTTCCAGTAAGAGAAGGTGAATAATATAGATGGCGCACACAGGTACAGAGGACAAACCTCCACCTTTTCATAAAGGGGCACTTGGTGCTCATATCTTCCGCAGCGTTCCCCTCTTTCAAATGCAATTCAATATGCTTGCACCTAGCATAGAGCTCTTTTTTTTTTTTTTTTTTCCCTTTTTCTCTGTTTTCTTTTCTCTCCTGAGAGTTTCATCAATATCAGTGGAGACATTTATCAAATATAGTAGTAAGGAAGGATAATAGAAGTTTTCTGATAAGGCAGTAGTCACATTGTCTATATCAGGATGGTCTCTGGATCACAAATGTATTGTACTAGCGTAATGAAAAAAGTAGATTTCATTTGACTAGAATAAAGAGCTATGAGTTTCAAAAACACATGAAAAACATAAAACACAAAAACCTGTTCAAAAATTGGTGCTTTTTCAGAAACATGTAATTAATTTAACAATAAAATCTGAGTTGCCAGCATTACTTGGCCAGACAGTAAATATCTATTGTCCGGTGGCACAGCAATCTGCAAGATATGTAAATATATCAACTGATAGGAACTCGTTTATGAAGTGAGCTAGCCCTAAAGGAGCTCTGCTCCCTTCCCCGGGCAATACAGAAGGGTATGCAAAGAATGAGACTAGGAGTTTGTCATGTTGAGTGCTCACACAACAGCAGAGAATGTTCTCCTACTGATAGTGACTGGTTGGACATGGCACATTTCAGTTTATTTTTCCTTGCATAGGTCAACAAATTCCAAAAAACATCCGTGTCTCTCATATTCCCCCAAAGCTGAAAGCCCCTTTTTCTCCTCAGAGAAGGACCATTCTGAGATGTAAAACATACATTTTGACACCAGTCTCTGCCACTCTTTTCCCCTTGACCCCGTCAGACTGACATCCTAACCGCTCCCTCAGATTTGCCTCTACACATTGGAAAAATCATACTTCTTATTATCAGTGGGATGATGCAAGTATAATTTCAGCATTTGCACCATGCTGAAACTCCAAAGCCATAAGAAAAGTTGCATCCTGAGGAGTACACAATGAAAAGAAATGTGTAAGAACTCTCTGTGGAACACCCCCCTCACAGAAAGCAATTCCAAATGCTCTGTATTAATGCAGTCTTGCTACCAATAATGACATTTCTGTTGGCATTTTAAAGCTATTTTAAGTGTAGACCATTTTATAGTCTAATATCTGTCTGTATAATCAAGCCAATGCCAGTAATACTTTAGTGTGACAAGATCAATCACAGGGATACAACAGCTCAGATAATCATTCTGTTAACTCCAAAGAATTGGAAGACCTGAGTGGCCACACTTTTCTTCAGCTTTGTATCACTAAGCTACAACAAGATACAAAGCATCTTGTAAGGCGCAGTGAAAGTCTGTTTTATAAATATGAGACAAGCGAGATGAAAAATAGGTAGAGCAAGAAATTATGCAGGTGAGATCACCAAGCACTGGTGGAACTACACAGAAGGGCTTGCATAACATTCATCTGCAGTAGGCCTAATCCCAGCTAGTTGTATCTCAGTTTTATGAATAATAAATTTCCCTCACGCTTAAAAAAATTTATAAAAGTCAATTAAAATGTAACTCTATATAACATCTTTCTATAAACACACATATTACGTATGCATTATAAAAAGAGACTACTGATGACAGAGAGAGACATGAGAGATTCACAACACAGAGTGAGGTGAATCACTTTACAAAATATACTTATGAAAGCTCAACAGGGAATACGTGGAGTGGTGGGTAATTGCCTGTTCCCTCAATAGTGCTGAATTTAGAAATGAACAGTAGTAATAACATTCATAATGAAAATCCCTTAACTGTTTAGAGACCACAAGTCTAGGGATATGATACACTGACTACGGTATTAGCAATTTTTCATAGGTCAGGGAATTTCACAAGCATAATTTTTATTAGAAATGCTACAGTTTTAACCACTTAATGCTGTTTTCATGTCCTCTAAACAGTCAAATCAGTCTGGGAAATAAAAAAACAAATCATATGGAAATGTTACAGTGACCACACAAATTCATTCACCATCAATTTTGTCAGCATACTTTTCACACCTAGAGTACTCCTCAAGACCTTAGTAGGAAAAGACAAACAGAACAGTTGAGAAGTCTGGGCTACTACTAAAGTCACCGGGCAGATTTCAGGTAACGGTAATACTGAGACAAGGAGAGATTGCAAACAAATTTGCAGACTTGTCTGCAAATTCTTATTTTTACTTTGGAAAAAAAACCCACAGAGATAATGTGATTCTTTGAATTCAGCCTAGACAACTAGTTTATTCTTGTTCCACATTCCTGCAAAGGAATGCCAGCTTAACTTACCTGCTGTAGAAAGTAGAGCTTGCTGTTAATCTTGAACTTTCTTCATCATTTGAAAATAACAGACAAAATACTTTTTTCCACTTAGTCAAAACCTTATTTCAATAAGGTAGCTAGGTAAGGTTTTGAAATGTTTCCCTCTTCATTTGATTTAAAGCTCACTGCAGTCAAAATTAGCTTTTTTGTTGATTTCAACAGAACATAGGTTAGGCCTTCTACGTTGCTCCATTCCAGACAGCATGATAGTTTTAACTGAGTGCTTTGAGGGATTTCCAAAAATACCACAGCATAGCGCCTTGCAGAGGAAGAAGGCAGGGGAAGGGAAGAGGAAAGCAAAGCTATTTAGATCAACCAATCAGCTTTACCTTGCCTCCTTGTATAGAGAAAACAGACATGGCATCAAGCAGTTAATTTGTGAGGGTAAGGGGGAAAAAATTCACATTAAACATGCACTGATTGTCATTCAGAATTAGGCACCTCACCATCCACTTGATTTCAAACACTGCTACAGGACTCATTTACTGCTGCCCAGGAAAACATTCAGCAGCTATATGTCCATACAGATCCTTCTCAGCAACACTAGCACAGCTTTCTGCCATCCTACCTGAAAAACCTGTATCCCATCCAACTTAAAATTCTTTGTCTTTTCCTCACCAAAGCCACATATTATCTTTTAGGATTCTGAAGCATAGCTAAAATTATAAGGGTCACATCACCCTATCCCAGTACAAAGATATATATTGATACATTGGGATATTGCCTCACAGCATGGGAAACATTTGCACAAAGATAGACTTGGTGCTCTCAAACAGCCCATTTACTCGGTTGTTGCAGAATACAGAACTGGGATGTTCACACAGATTTGCCAGTTCAGATTCAGATGCTGTCAGGCCAACCAAGAACTGAGGCAAATTCATAATTTTAATACCAAGGTTAGCACAGGCAGCACAAACTCAGGTCCAACTGTACTTCCCTATAAAGATACACCCAATTATTTCATTCTCCCAGCTTTTTGTTTTAAAACATGACTTTTTCTATATGTTAAAGACAACATAGTAAGACAGACATTGTAATGGCTTTCGGTCAGAAGAACAAAAAATACAACTTAACAATAAGTAATACATGTTTCTCACAATCAACTCCACAGGAATTTCACCATCAAGTACGAAGACTACTTGATTGCAATTTTTCAATTAAAAAAAAATGAAAACTTCCTGAAAAAAATGGTAAGAACAGTATCTTAAAACATTATTTTAACAAACAACAGAATCTCTATGTGTCACGTAGCCTCAAAGTGCTGCAACTGCAATAGAGGGTTGACCAGTAATCAGGTCACTGTTGAACCAGACACAAGAAAGATGATAAAAATTGAATTCTGTCTCATAGTCCCTCTATTGCCCACTGAAATAGTCATTTTTGCACAGAATCACCTCAGTGATAATGAGGCCAGACCCTTTAATCTTCAAATTATATTATAAAATTAAGTAAGCTTTATTGCTCTATTTTAAACATGAGAAAAATGTGACAAGTGTACCCGTTAAAGGTCAACACTGTTAATTACAGAATCAAGAGCCATGTGAATTAAGACCGGACTCTGGTGACACAAATTTGTTCTAGTACAATTGACTATTCGAGCTAGAGTGTAGGGACTAAGCTGGGGGTGAAGTTGATGACTTTCTGGTTTTCAGTTCAGTACTCCACGTCCAAGACAACGAAGACAAATAGGTCTAGGCAAACACCAGATTAGCATAGTACACTTTGAGATACTACATCTGTTCCAGAGACGGCACAACTTTGTGATCCAGCCTTATTTTCAATTTTCTTTTCTTACTTGGTATATACTTTTAAGCCTACATAAAAGTTACAGATAAGCCAAGGCTCCATGTATGCACATTGGGAAGAAGTCTGCAGCCTAACTCAATAGGGTACAAAATCTATCATTCAGGACTAGCTGTACGCAGTGATATATTGCTATTTCCTTTATCATACTTTGAAAACCACCATTTCAGTCCCTCATGTAAATGTATTTTGATTGCCATTTATCAAATAGTAACGATGTCCTCTTCTGCTAAAAAAAACTCCTGATGTGCAGTGGATATCAGCTTTCCCCACAGCATACTGAACAACTAAGTGAGCATAGTCTAAAAGACTGAATAACAAGAAGGATAAAGTGTTTACCCCGACGTTATCGAGATAAGACTGGTTTACATTACAATACCATTACCACTTTGAGCTATAGTAAATGGATAATTTTGCTTATACCGTTTGTTTTCCCCTTAACATTTTTATGGACAAGATTTAAATCAAAAGAGATTAATTGGAATAGAAATGATAGGATACTAAGTAACAAAAAAATTATGTCATTTTAAAGCAGATGTAATTTCAAGGATTTCAGAATATAGGTCTAAGTCTTATGTCAGTCTTTCTTACTAAATAATGGTAATACTGTGGTTTTAATGGTCAATAGAAAGCATCTTGAAATCATTTTCATTAGCACAATACTAAGCTGCTATCAATACACTTTTTTCAAGAAACATCTCTTTCATATTCAGTCTTTCCATCTTAGAGGCATTTAGATTAGTTCCTTCAATAAAACAATTTCATTTTCAGGATTTTATCCACATTTCACAGTCTGCTCATGACCTACTTTGTATTTGAACTAAAACTAATCGTATTTCCCATGCACTTTACAGAATAATAAGATCAGGAACAGCATATTGGAGAGAATGGAAAAATACCACAGCAGATGCTTCCACACTGTTTCAAACAACCATGAAACAACTCCATCCACAAGTCTGAAATACTAAGTTTCTGCTTTGGTGGCATTCGTAGCTACCCTGTACACCTACCCAAGGACATGTCTTCCGCAAACACCGTAACAGCGATGCCTGAGTGGATGCATTAACATTATGCAGCAGGCTGCATGGCAAAGAAACCAGCTTGAGTTTTGAAAAACTGCATAGCTTAATAAACACAGAACCGTGCCTAAGCAAATAAGCCCGGCAGCCATAGGAGAGTGGAAAACCTTTGTAAATATCATTACTTGTAATCAAAATGAAGAAGGCAGAGCCTTGTTGGCCTTGTGCAGTCCTGCACTGTGTTATTGGCACTTCTCCCAAGCCGGCTTTTCATTCGTGGCTCCATTAGTCCCTAGCAGCACCAGCCCCAACTCTCTGCCTCAGCTTCCAGCACCCAGCGTCAACATGCCCAAAGAGATGTAGCATGGCTTAGTAACTTGTCATCATCTCAGTACCTTTCTGTGAGACCTAGACCAGATTTTTAACGATACTTAAAATCAATGCGATCGATGCCCTTTGAAAAGTCTCAGTAGACAATTATCAGCATTCTTAATCAAGTTGAAAGGTCTAAAACAAAAAATCTGCAGATTCTGACATTCTTCCATATTCCAAAGGGCTCAGTAGTCAGAAAAATTAATCCTGGGGTTGCAATCTATTAAAGAAAAAGACAACTTGAGACTAAAATCTTGCGAGGTATGAAACAGCATTTCCCAGTAGGGTATACTGCAGTTTCACTGTTAAATATTTTAGTAAAATAAATTATGCAAGTTTGCTAGGAAACGTAGAAAAGATGTGAGAAATGTAGTTTACAACAGAGGGGGGTTTTTTCAAAAAATAATTTCAGTGGGCAAGTCCAACTGAGCACCTTAGTTTCAGCAGTATCAAAATACAGCACAGAGATATAAATGCCACTAAAGATTTGTTGCTTTCAAAATTTTCTAGGATCTCCTTATTAATTGATTTATAAAATACTGGCTTTTTTAAAGCATGCCTTTATTCCTTTAAAGTATACATAATAGCAAGCATGAAATTTTAGATATAACCTTTGACAAATTGATCGGAAAAAGGGTTCCAGTTTGTTGGTGATTAGTACCATACCTGTTTTTCACTGACGATTTGAAAGGCTATTGTATGTGCTGAACCCCTTTTGAAAGGCTGTCCAAACTTTAGATCTTTTATTATCTTTAAAAAGAACTATCAGATGTTTAACCATCATTGCTTACATTTTCAAGGATTCTAGGATCTCTTTAAAACTTTTTGCTCATGAGAAGTCAGACTGCTAGCCTTTTAGCACTATGGCAATACAAACTACTGTGCATTACCACAGTGGACTGAATGATTTATTAATACCGCAGGCTCTCTTTTTCTGTCCTGTATCTAGCCACAACAGAATCTATACTGGATCGCAAATCATAATGACCTATGACCAAAACCCAAGGGCAAACCTGCCACTTTTAAAGATACATAAATGATTAATAACTGAAAAAGGAAAGAAATGCATGCATTATTTGCTATATTAAATCATCTTTCTAAAGAGTGTTCTATTTCAGGTTGCGACAAGTAAAATCACAGAGGAATACAAAAATCTTAGTCTGATATTTCTGCAAATGCAATACAGAATGACAGCCCATGGACCAGCAAATTCAACATCACCACTCATGTCTCCATTTTCACTATGTCAAAAGAATAAATCCTTCACTCTTCTTCATAAATGCTTCTCCTGCTAAGCAAAACAAATATTTTAACAAGAAATATAACAATTGGTTTAACAACAGATTAAGTAATTAATGCAGTAAAAAAAGATATTGTCTCGAATTCAATAAAGTCACCTTTCAGCAATGCAAAAATTGCAATGCTCACCATCTCTGTATCATTTTTAACAGAATATGCACCTGATTTTGTCAGGAAAAGTAAATAGATGTGCTTTATCTAAGACTCAAGGAGCACCTCTTGCCATTTCAGAACTGCACAGATGAGACAACTATGCTGCTGGAAGAAGTTATACTAAGAGCAAGTGTTCTTTATCTTACTACACATTATTTCTTAGCAGATTGTACAGGACTAGTATAAAATAGTACACTCAAACCATTTGTAAAATTTGATAGTGTTCATAATTATTTGTAAATTATTTCCTCCTTTGCTACAGTTAATACACACAGAAAGTTCAAAGAGAACAACACAGAACTATATTAACAGCTTTTTATACTGTGGTACGCTACAAGGATGCTTACAAAGTAAGGATGTTTACATAGTACCTTTATACTAAAAGCTTGAGGTTTTGATTCAAATTGGCAAGTTCAAATGTTTCAAAACCACACAGTCTTTACCATCACTGCTAGTAATAACATGGGACTCGCTGGGCTACCTCATTACAGTTTTCTCCAAACTCAGCACAGGCTACGTTTGGCAATAAATTGTACACCTCACATCCTACCGTTCACAGGCAGGGACTGGGGGGAGCAGCATTTACACAGAACAGAAGATGCATGAGCTGTCACTCCACTAATCAGTGCAGGAACATCATATTAATCAAAAGATCAGCAACAAGGAACACATCAGACAAGCATCCAGATGGTAACTTTGCAAAATTCCCCAAACACTTTACCTGTTTAGAGGGTGATATTGCAATGTTATCCTCAGACACACAATTCAGGGAAGATGGGTATATAATTCTATGCCAACATGGCTTAAAAAAAAAGTATTTCAGGGAAAATTATTCTTTTCTCTGAAAGTAGAAAGATACACATGTAGAACAGTGGATTTGTACTTGGCAGTCCTCCTCTTTCTTCTGCACTACCCCCAGCCCTTCTACCCTGGGCAGGGGAAATAATAAAATTGGTTTGATCATACTATGTGCCCTCACCAATCAAGTGCTAAGAGATTAAGGCTGTCAGATGTCTTTGTTTTCTGAAAGAGCATCACCACCTCTCCATATTAATTAACCTCATCCCCAACTGTAATCCCAAACCAGTAAACGTAGGTAAGAAAAGCAGAAAAATTTGAGTAACGTGGAACAAGAGGAAATGAGTAGAACAAATGTAAATATAAATCACTAACAGCCTACTCAATCTCCTCTATCTTTCTAGAGGGTCACTGAAGGGAAGATAAGAAGGAAAAAAAGGGAGGAAATCTCTACCCAGCCATCTGACTTCAGGAGCATCTTTCTCCATGACAGCTAGGTGGGTGGGATGTATCCCACTCCTCATCACATGAAGGATGTTGGCCTTTGCAGAGCCCAGGAAAAAATTAGTCACTGTAAGGTTCTGCCTCCTCTAAGATATTGCCTGGTAATGTCAGTCTGCTCAGAAACACTCTGCAAAGCTGCTACGACTTCTTCAGCAACTGGCTAAGCATGAGCATGTCTCAGCCCCTCATCGGCTCCAGCTGAAGCTTCAGCCTCTCTGTGCACACTCTTCTTTCAGCAGCATCTTCCTGTTTCTCAAAAGTGGGCTTTAATTTTTTTTTTCAGTTAGTCCTACCTACTTCAGAGAGACAATGCCACTCTCACCTTTTGCAGCCATGACTTCCCAGGGTAGCAATATTCCACCAAAAAGAGATGGTTCTGATTTCAAAGGGCTGAAGTTTCAAAGTGCTAGCTTAGGTCTGCAAAGTCCAGTCCCAGACAGGATACAATCAAGCTGAGCCAAATTATGAAGCTAAACTGGAAATCCATCCCTCTGCCCCCCCATGAAAAGGAGAAAAGAGAGTGTACAGGAAAGCACATGCAAATGAAATGGTCTTTCAACTGAGATCTGTTTCCTGATGTTTTCTACATGTATCTCTGCAAAGCAGTGCAAAAGAATCATTCTACTCTGTGCATTTGTGACTGAGAATTTAAAGATCATCACAATGATGGCAGAAGGTCCTGCTGAAGACCTCAGCATCAACTAGCAATTACTGGGGGGTTTTGCAGGTGTTAAGAAAGCCATCTGGTGCCATTATTACCCTTTGAACTGCTTTAACACAACACAAACATAGTGACACACTCTTCTGCAAAATGTAGATAAAACTAGGGACAAATAGTTTTCAAAATAACCATAGTCATATGTTGTAAGAGTTGTAATTACTTAATCACTGGTATCTTGGATGGGATGTTCAGAAGAATTTTCAAAAGAAAAAAAGTCCTGTGTTTCCATCCGCTCAGTGGAAATGGATGAAGTTTCAAAGTGCAGAGAAATAATGCCCTTACGACCAAACACTTCTCAAAAATTTCACTTTGTATGAGAACGCTGAAATTTCATTCATCCCTCTGAAAACCTGATCTCTTGTTTGCAAGCTTGTCTCTTTAAATTTGTTCTAGCTCTCCAAAGGCTAGTGCAAACTTCCGCTTTGCAGTTAAATAAATTGCTTAAAATATACTATAACAGTACTTTCTCTTAAATTTAAATAAACATTGAATATATAATTTTAGGGAACTCTTCCCACATTTACAGTGACTAGCCATTCTGTCAGATAGCTTCATTAATCTGTGAGATTGCTATAATTGTGCTTTTCTGAACTATTTGTGTGAATGACTAATAAAATACTAAAGAATACTACAAAACTGGCCTTAGTACTTGCTTGACTTCCCATGACCAATATCAACAAAGTTTCAAAAAGAAATCAAAGGAAAAACCAGAGACACTAACATTCCAACTTTCAATTCAAATAAAATACTCAGTATTCACCTTATTTAATCAGAAAAGACTCAAGTAATTAATATAGCATAAAAACTTGTTGGTTTTCTACAACTGTTATTGAGAAATTTTGCTACCTGACAAATGTGTCTTTATATTCAGGATATTTAATGCAGGCCCAGCACAAGAGGGAAGACAGAGCTCCACACACTTTGCACCTGTAGATCAGGTTCCCAAATGCCTCCAAGCTAAACAGTTGTCACCAATAAATAGTAGCAGGTTTAGAAAAAGAAACAGATTTCTCCTCCTAAACAGTTATCACAATTTATGTATGCATACATATGATATTATTCTGGTGAAAATCATTATGAGTATAAAAGGCCAAGCTTCTCCTGCACTAAAGGCACTGAAAAACGAAACTGGAACCTTTATATAGGACAATTTTCTCACATTGAAGCATCTCTTCTGTACTTGCCTCATTTTCTTACTTTGCACAAACGAATACACACTTCAGAGAAGCTACCACATATGCCACCCTGGAGGAGCACACACAATTCAAGCAAGACAAAACACCAGTAGCTGGTGTGTCCACAATAAAAACCATCCTTTGCATTGTTTTTTGCAATCTCCCTTCTAGTACTCTCAGAGAACATCATGTTGCAGGCAAAGGAGTTTCAGTCCTTTGCTCTGCTGGGGAAGGGATCACAGTTAGGTCCTATTAACTCGAAATGGCCTGTTTTCTATTTCATACATGGACACACAGGACTTAGTCCAGTCGTGCTGCCAAAATGTTCAAGGGGCAGAAGAACATCACATACCAGAAGCAGCTGAGACACACAGGATTGGTCAGGCTTGGGAAGAAGAGGATGAGGGGCAAAAACATGCAGAAAATACAACTAATGCTGTCATTCACAGTCCTTAACCTGACTAGAAATATAAACTTAACATATGACTTCTACATAAACTCTACCAATGACTTTAAATCTCAATCCTGCAATGACCATTTTTATAATTTTTGCTTTTTGTGTAAAGCTTCTAAAAATGCTCACCTAATTTAAAAGCTTAAGATGGGATGCTGGGAGACCTTTATAGTTATCAACATATGTTTGGAGTTTACTGTGTATTTAAAATACACAAATCTTAGTTTTTCAAAATCTGGATTATTTGGGGTTTTTTTCCTGTTCTCTTTTTGTGTTTGTAACTCCTGAAGAGTCCAAATACATACTTCCAAATCTCTGGTCCTTTAAAAATCAAATTATGTAGAGTGTGCCAGTCACAAAATTAGCCTATGATTTGCAAAAAAAGCTTAGCTCAAAAATAAAAAAAATGCAGCATGTGTAATGATTACTTCATTTAAAGAGGTCTGCAGAAATGAAAGTTACCACAAGACCGGAGAACCTTTTATATTGATTACAGTTTAAAAGGATAACAAGAATAAAGAATCCTGTGAACAGTTATTAGTACAAGGTAATCACCACTAATGAGTAATCATTAGAAAATGCATTCTAACATCAAGGGATCTCAAGCAGGTAACTCCAGGAAGAGAAGGAAGGAGGTAGGAATTTATGGAATATGGCTATTCATAGGAATGGGAAAGCTTACCCATCTCAATACTAGATTCCTCTTTATAAAATAATTAGGCCATTTCTTTTTTAGCTTTAATTTTACATCTCTGAAATTATTTTAGGACAGTTAGTCTAATGAAAATACAGTAAACAAACACGTGCCTTTGCAACTTCTATTATTAATTAGCCTTTACGTATAAATTACGATTTCAGCATACTAAGCAATTGCAGCTAACATCTGTACAAATCAGATCAATGTTGCCTTAAGGTAAAAATAACTGATCAGCTCCAAAATCTGCATTGAGCTGCAATGCAACGCAAGCAACTTTTATGCAGTGTCCTTTCTATTGTGTGATGCCCTCGGAGGCTTGTATGTCAAAACACACTTGGGTTAAGTAAAACCAAGGTCAAATGAATAGTGTTTATAGTTTATTTTTTAAGTAGGTATCAGATCAAATTTCCTAATATCAGCAAGTTGAGTATCTAAATTTGAGCTGCAAAATTAGTTCTAAACTTCAGTTAATTTAATAAGGGTCATGGAGAGGTTAATATCTATTTAAAATAATAAGAAAGTAATAGCAGGTGCTACACTTTCTCCTGAACCTCCTATAACTATGTGTGAGGTTTCACGGCTTCCTTAGCACATTGTTCTTTTTCTTTCATTTGTAGCAAGAAGTGCAGACAGTTAACAGGAAAAACCCATTTATAGCAAACAGTACATAGACCAAAAAGTAAAATATTTACAGGTTTCCTTACCTTGCCAGTATTCTTGCAATAGTTAGCAAGTAGGAGGAAAGGAGTGAGTGCTCCAACAAAAGTATAATGTAAGCTGACTGGCTTTTTTTCCTTATCAGATAAGTTTTAGAGCCTGGTTTAAGATTGACTTTATTTCCTATTGTGGGAATAAGAACCCACATCTCAACTGAAGGCATGCAAAGTTCTTAAATGGCCTGATTGCTGTGAGCATCATGCCAGCTTTGCTGCGCAGGAGACAGTCACGCTCCTATGGAAACAGCGTTGAATATACCAGAGAACTAATGACCTTCAGAATTTGGGGAAATGTCTCTCCCTGACAAGACTGCACTTAATTTAGGGGACCTACATTCTACAGACACATCAATTTAAATCTCCTGAAGTTTGCTATGGATATGCCCCGAACCACCTCAGTTTGGACAGGTTTATACCAAACCCTATCAACTAGCTTCACAGCTACAATTTGGAAAGCTTGATCCAGGTAGTATTTGCATTGTACGTTTAATACTTTTCCTGCATTACATTAGTAATTTCCAGTCAAAATCCCAAGAGTGGCTGCAATTACATAGATTTTAGTAAAACAAGCTTGAAGTTTTCCAAGGCATCTGAATATAAGAGAGACCATAGAAATTACTTGCTTTCAAGTTACAGACGCAGAGAAGGAAAAGGATGAATGTCTCTGCTGCTTTCCTATCGGAGGCTTAGTATATTAGCATTAATGAATGATACTTAACCCAGACATCCACAGAAAGATAAAATCAGTATATTTCTCTCAGAAAGAATGTCCTTTAGTGACCTATGTTGGAAAGATCTTCAGATCTTTAACTTAAAATCTATAATTATAAAAATAACGGTCCTTCAAATTGGTCAAGTTTTTAGATCTTATTACATTTGTCTTAAGGAAATAATGATGATGATACAGTAAAGATTCACAGTACAAAATAATCCTTCAGTTGCGTCCACACAGTTCTTGGGAGGTCACAGGACTCATGGGTTTAGGGAAGCTGAAGACGCTCCTCTTGCTTCCTTCATCACCTTCACCACCACCAAGGGTCAGATTCTGCTGCATCCTCTTCCAGGGGCGTTGGCTGCCCTGTGCTTCCACACAGGCTGAGTAACTGATCATTCTGCCAATCTGGGATGTATGCAACTGATAGATTTCTATCCTCAAATCCTTCTCACCCACCTTCCTTTCTTCCTGCTTCAAAGGTTAGCTTATAGCTTAATGTCTTCCCCCTCTCCCCACCCCCCCAAAATAGAAACCCCTCTCCTAAAATATTTTAAATAAAAAAATCCAAAACCAAACCACCCACCCACACAAAAAAAAACCCCAACCACCAAAACAAAACCCCAAAAGCCACTATTTGCTCTCCATCCATCAACTCTTCTGTGTCTAAGATCTCCCTCCCGCCCCAAAGGTGATGTCTTGGTTTTGAGATGCAATTCTTGGTTTTGTGTTCTTTGCAGAAGTAGGTATTTTTGTTGTCATTCAGCACAATTTAACTTCCCTAAATTCACAGACCAAGGCAGACATATCATATGAATGTTCTGCCAATTTGTTTTTTCAATTTTAAAGGCATCATTGCCAAAATCATATTGAAGGTCTCATTCAATTAAAGCCTCGTCATTGACTTCCGTTACGCCAGTACTGATCCTGTTTCTTCCCACACAATTCCACCATAATCTCGTTACTTTTCACTGTAGCCATCATATTTCTCTTTTACATATATAATCCCAAAGAAAACTTTACATATTTATAACATATTGATTGAACAATGTTATCCATTATTATATCCAGTGTTATCAATGTACATCACTTGTGCCTTAGCCTATTGCAAGTCTTTGAAATGAACACAGCGTGTCGGTTTGGGTGCCCCATTGCCTTTCTCCAACTCCCAGTCTTTCTAGATGACATGCCATGTCACACTGCGGGACTCTAGATACAAACTGCATCTACCACACTCTTAATAACAAAGATTCATTTCTCACAGCATAGTTCCCAGTGCTTTTCCAATTTCAGTTTGAATGCTTCAGGTGATAACACTTCCACTGAGAAACTCCTTCAGCAGCACTAGCAGCATCTACTTACAACTCTATTTTCCTTGGTGTTTGACTTAATGATACCCCCTTACAGCCCCCCCAATTGCTGCACACACACACAAAAATGTTATTTATCTGTGCTTACATACAATTAGTTTGCTGACAATTAGATTAACTATATTATACCCATTCTGCTTTTCATAGTTCCTTTTCAATCTTTCCTTTGACTCCTCAAAATTTATGCCTCGCTTTCTTCAAGTCTCTAATTTTCTACTTCTTTGTTCTGTTAATCTGGAATAGAATTTAGCATTCTTCATGTGGAATCAGAACTGCCTCTTATCTCAGCTCTAAACTAAACTTGTGAAGTGCTACATCTACTGGTTTCTCCAACATTTCTCTTAGAAATCCCCAGCTTTTCTTCTGTTTTTACCTAAAGTCACACACGTATCATTTCAGTTCTCCAAATTGTTCTTATCCAACAAATCATTCCCCACCTCCCTCACAAGCTTTCCACAGATCTATTTGGTATCATTTTTTTCCAGGGGGCAAGTAATTTTGATTTCTACCTCTACAACGCAGATGCAGCTTCTGGTTTTCATTCACTGAAAGATTTTGTGCTGTGACACACATTCCTTCTTCTGGATGCTTAATAAAGCTATTAAGTGAGAAATTATCTCATTTAATACCTCACTAGACATTTCATGAAACCCCACTGAACTGCCTGTGTGATCTTTCATCTGGTTTTCTAGAACTGAAGCTGACAAGTATTGGATCAGAATAAGGGCAAGAGCATGCCTGCAGCCTGAAGAGACTTATCAGAGACCAAAGGTAGGAGAAAGATTGTTTTTGAGACTAGGAGTAGAGAACCAACCATAGAAGCAAATACTGACAAGATCATCAATATGAATTTTCATCCAAAAAAAGTATACAGATTTTTAATATATTTCCAAATGTGGAAAAGAACAATGCAACAGAAGACAGGATAAAGTTAAGAAAAAAAAGTTTTACTTTTTTTTTTTTCAGCAACAATTGGGTTTTCCTGCTCTTTAATCCTGAAGAGGAAGGAGGTTTTAAGTGGACTTTACAGCATAATATTGCTACTCTTTCTTCAATGGGTTTACATGTTTACAAGCTGCTGGAAACCATGCTTTTCTCCAGTAGAAGTAGAGAGAAATATCTACCAACTTATATTGACCTTTTCTTCCTGAGAGTTTGTTTCTCACCCCAGTGCCTATCATTGCTCGATTGTTTACCATACAAGTTGGTAAGCCTCCACACTCTGAGTTGATCCTTCTAATAAAGCAGAAGTCTCATCCTCAATTAGTCCAGCAATTAGAGTAATTATAAACAACTGTCACCCTGTAAAGAGTAAGCGATCACACAGTAAAAGCTGTCAAGGCACACCGAGACCTGTTACATCCCCTCTGACTGGGGAAGAACCGTGGACGTGACCTTCCTAGATGGGCAGAGTTTTCTGATGGATTAAGTTTTCCTTTGCTTTAGTTAGAAAAATTAAAGAACTAGCATAAGCATTGATGTGTGGCTGTTCCTGCACACCTACTTAAAGCAAAACAAGAGCAGCTGACAGCATGGTGTGAAAGGCAGATGTCACGCCTAGGAGACTGCTTTACATTTCCTAACCTCGATCCTTGGGTTGGAACTTGTTGCTGTGTTCAGCAACAGTGTTCATGCTCATTAAGCCAGAAAACAGGTAAAAGTTAAAATTGATTTAGTATTAATTAATAAAAATATGTCATAAAGCAGCCCTCTGAAGTCCTGCACAAGCATTTACTTGTAAATTAAACTGACTGAAGTCACTGGGCAAATGAAACCTATAAAGAGTCAGTACTCCAGTAAGCAATCATTAAGCCAAGCCACACACGCTGTGAGCATCAGGTTATCGGGCATAAACTCGTCTGTGGTAGCCAACAGTGCCGCAGCACACTAACGCTCTCGGCCTACAGCAAGTGCAAGAAAACCCAAGAGGGCCAAACTCAGATCTGACTCGACATTTGCTGTTCACACGTAAGCAGTCACTAGTGACTAGGAAGGTATTTGCATGTTTACATCCACTGCCCTCAATGCTGCGATGAAGTGGAATCCCAGAGCGGGATATTCAGAGCCGGACAGGGTTCTGAGACCTGCTTTTATATTCTCTATTGAAGGACAAGGACCTGTAGAATCAGTAGATGAGTAACAAATATATTGCTCCCAGCAATCTGTTTAACCAAAGTCACTTCTGCTATATTTTATAACAGATGTTCAAGCAACTGCCATGAAGGTCTTGTCATTCAGTTCATCAGAATCTACCTTCAAAATTACAGAATGCAGTAAACAAACTGTGCTTCAAAACAACAAAAATAGGTTTCATTGCCAATTTGACCTGTTCCTGTTTTTAAAACCTCCAATCTAGAGTCTGTAAAGATGTACCCCTTTTCAGTGCAAGTGAATAGTCTCACTGATTTGATGTATAAAGCTAATAATGCAATTAGCCCTTTACAGAATCAGAAAGTCAATTCCAAATTTAGATTTTCAATTTAAACACTGAAGTATTCCGCTACACAACGGAGATACAGGGCATACAACCAGATTCAGCATTTACATTAATGTCAGACTAGAGACTGTGTCTTCCAACCTCTGCTTTTAGTTTCTCTGGTATGATCTTTTATTTCTGCAGTTATATAGTTAGATTTATTTACTAGAGTGTAAAATATGAAGTTGTCTGTGATTGTAACATTCTTCAAAAAAACCAAAGTGATATAAATTTATTGGAAATAAAATGTGTTTGTACAGTAAAAATTTTAATAAAAAATACTCCAAAACAATAAACATCTACTTCCTCAGTAGATAAGAGCCACCAAGAGTGACAAGGTATCATCTGGAAGATGCACTAATAGTGGTAGTATACCACTATATAGAGAAAACACATATAGAGAGAAAATACAAGTTTGGAGAAAATAATACTAAACTGGAAAGTATGTTATTCCTTGATCATAAAATCATAGAATGGTTTGGGTTGGAAGGGACCTTAAAGATCATCTAGTTCCAACCCCCTGCCGCGGGCAGGGACACCCTCCACTAGA
This sequence comes from Grus americana, assembly GCF_028858705.1. Classification (NCBI taxonomy): domain Eukaryota; kingdom Metazoa; phylum Chordata; class Aves; order Gruiformes; family Gruidae; genus Grus; species Grus americana. The sequence goes on along the minus strand of NC_072860.1, from coordinate 6,850,942 downwards.
CCACGTTGCCCAAAGCCCCATCCAACCTGGCCTTGAACACTTCCAGGGATGGGGCCTCCACAGCTTCTCTGGGCAACCTGTGCCAGGGCCTCACTGCCCTCACAGGGAAGAATTTCTTCCTAATATCTAATCTAAATCTCCCCTCCTTCAGCTTAAGGCCATTCCCCCTTGTCCTGTCACTCCATGCCCTTGTGAACAGTCCCTCTCCAGCTTTCCTGGAGGCCCCTTCAGGTACTGGAAGGCTGCTCTAAGGTCTCCCCGGAGCCTTCTCTTCTCCAGGCTGAACAACCCCAACTCTCTCAGCCTGTCCTCATAGGAGAGGTGCTCCAGCCCTCCGATCAACTTTGTTGACTCCTCTGGACTCTCTCCAACAGCTCCATGTCTCTCCTGTACTGGGGACCCCAGAGCAGAACAGTACTCCAGGTGGGGTTTCACAAGAGCAGAGTAGAGGGGGAGAATGCCCTTCCTTGAGCTGCTGGTCACATTGCTTTTGATGCAGCCCAGGACACGGTTGGCTTTCTGGGCTGCAAGCACAATATTATTTTCCCTCCATGCACGTCCTACCTGATAGGTGAGAAATACTGTCACTTCCCAAGCCCTTCTTTCTCAAAACTTAAATACATGTTTAACTAATAAGGAAAATAACAGGATCACTTCGAATTTTGCAAGGGTGACAGGGGAATTTTGCTTATTTCCTTAAAAGTACACAGTGCCACAGGTATATTCACAGCAATCCACCTGCCCAGGCAGGTATCCTTAAATGTAATGCTTTATCGATTATTTGCATACAATCCCAAATACCACGTATTAGAAACAGGCCTCCTACAGTCACGTCCTTTGTCCAGCACATCTTTGTTTTTACCTGCACAGGAGGACAGGGTTTATGAGCTGGAAATAATTTGATATGCACGTATTGTTTGAGCATCCCATTGCTAGACTTTCTGAAAAGGGAAGAATTTTGAATGAGAATGAACATTCAGATTTAACTCAAAACTTGTGTTTCTTTTAAAAGATTTTTTTCATACTGGATTCTCGAATACCAGAAGGGAGTTCAGGTCTCACCAGCTGCCTCAGTTTATACCAGCTATTTTCCTTATGGAAAATATGGTATGCAACCTAATACAGTTCTGATTTTGAACGTTACCTTTGGAATGATCAATCTTCAAGGTTTGTACGTCAGCAAAGTACATTTTGCAGGCACTCATCCTCTGCTGCTATTGGCAATTTGAAACAATGTAAGTGGCAAAGGCAGAGAGCCAGGAAGGTTTCCAGTTTACAGGGGCATCCTGGGCTGCACGAGTAAAGCATATACTTGTGAAAGCCTCAGCTCCTTTCAGGGATAACAAGTAACATACCTCCGGGGTATTAAGATGAAAGCCATGTTACTGACAGACTGGTTTACTGTAGTTCTCCCAGAATCTCAGGGAGATTAAGAGGTTGTCAGAAAGATATCATGGAGTTGTTTTCTTTGATAAAGATTTTACAGTTAGTATCAGTTGAAAGAAATATCAACCACAAAAGAAGTCAATTTTGTTCAATATCAATTTAGTCTCTGTTTGGCAGTCTGTTTAGTCTCTAAGCACTAAGGTAAGCTGCTTCGTTCATCTTTGCAAGGAGTGAAGCAAAAATTATTTGAAAACATACTAATTACAAAGTTTTAAGCACAATAAGGAATCGGTAAGGATATGCAGCCATAAAAAGTAAGCTATTTTCACACGCTAAGCAGGTAAGGTTACATTTATGCTGAGTTCAACCAAAAAATACAAGAATTAATTAGAAACTATGCAGATTATTTACATTTCCATGGAATAATTAATGCCTATGAAAATTCCCAACATTTCTCATCACTTCTTCAATGTACAGTCAGATGATCGATAACAAATGCATTGTCTGAAAGGAGGAAAGTTCTTATAAATCATCTGTGACATTGAGTCTATGCATAATTGAGATGCTTGTGCAATATATGTATTTAAGAACAAAATGTGGTGTCTAAGTTTTCTGCTATTAAAACCAGTATTTACAATGTAAACTTGGGTAAAAATAATTATATCCTCTCAGTGATTCTGTCTTTTCTAATATTTGGAGGGGGTTTTCTCTTGCTCATTGGGATGTGTTCACTTTTTACTGAGGCATTATAAAAACACGCAGTTCTCAGGACAGTGGAAACTGGAAGGATATAGCAGAGGAAGTGATCAGTCTACAAGCATGGGTTTTTTCTTCAGTTTTTTTCCCGAAGCATACCCCACCTCAACAGCATGAGAGATGGGACAGGCCTTTGGAGTGACCGAGTATGTTCTCATTTCAGAGCAGAGCAAGAAATTTCCTCTAAGGAATGAGATGAAGCTTCAGTGTTTTGTGAATAGGGAAGCACAGGCTGTCGTCCTTCATACACACTCCCGAGATACATGCCTGAAGTGCCAGCAGACTTCAAGAGAGAAAAAAAAGAAAAACCATTCAGCCTAAAGCTATGAGGGTGAATGTCAGCTCTAACAAATGCACAGGAGGATCGCCTTCTTCCTAAGATTAACCATTTGAGAACACAGCTGCGCATGGATAAGGAACCTTTATAAGCACAGTCACTGCACAAACACTAATATAAAAAATATTAGGAAGAGAGGTGGGGGCCACTTTTGTCAAAGGCATACACTATTTAGCTCTTTCTAACTTTTACTTCTTTATATGCAAACTGTTACCAGTAAGAACCAACATTACTGTATTCAAGCCCCTTCAATTAGAAATGTACGTTAGATATAAAACGGCAGCCAAAATCAGCAACAATTTATAGTAAGAGCTTTCCTGCTGCTAATCTAAACAGCATAAATTATCCAGAATATAATTTGGCCCTATATATGTTTCTGTGGAAAAGTGAGGACTGTAAGTGTGTGGTCTGCTGAAGCCAGGAGACTTGTTTGATTATCTGAACTTTGATTCTCCATAAGTGTCGTGCAAACGGCCCAGAACTTACTGCCTACAACCAGCTTTGTGGAGAATAACCACAATAGAAACTAATCCTTTAAGCAAGGTAGAAATAACATTTTACTCATTTATTTCTTCTGGATTCCTTTTTCTAGTTTTTTTACATTAAATTGCACATCAGGAGGTGTTCTTTCTTCTTTAAGTACCCGCTGCTGAAAAGGCCAGATACCAAAGGTAATTAAGTCCTGAATCACAGATAAATAGTTGGGAGGGTCTCCCAGCATCACACACCTGCTTTTGTCCTACGTGCCCACTTCCGAACGGCCCTTGCAGAGCCAACTCACACCCTCCTCAGTGCAACCACATAAACCGTAGGAGCAAAACGAGAGGGCTAGAGAGTTGCCATACTACCCCAGCCCACAACTAGCCCAAATCTCTCACCTCTCCCTGTCCCTTCCTCCAGCTAGCACCTCTCTGACTATAGTAAGCGTTAACTGCCAGATGTCCACCTTGTACTGGACACCCCAAGAAGATGCAAGTTCTTATGCTGAGATCACTTTTTCATTTTTTTTAATCACTTTGATATTATTTCAATAATGATGCTAAGCAGCCTAAGATCCCTAATTTTGTACTATTCTTAAACAAATACTAGGAAGATAAAATGAGTCTTTTTGGTATATATTTATCTTGCTAAATGGAGTTTCAGGTACGAAACACAGCAACCTGTTCAACAGCTTTCATCTTATATGAAACAAGGTGTTGATTAACACCAGTTTAGCAGCTTTGAAAGCGGGGAACACAAAAAGCTGTTTGTTCTGAGTCATGTTATTTAAATGGCAACAAGAGATGGGCAGACCTTTCAGCCTAGGACCTGGGACAGAAAGATTTGACTTGCAAAATCATTAACAGGTTCACGTGTTCTAAAAAACAGAAATGAGACATTAACAGTATAAATTGCTTGGGGTTTTGTTGCCGTTTTTGGTTTTCTTGGGTTTTTTTGCTGCTGCTGTTAAAACAGGCAGGGGATGCTCAAAAGGAGCAGGGAGCTTTCGGAGGGAATTGGAATGTTTTATAACACTGAAGATGATTTACAAAATGGCTAATCACAAACCGCACATGTTTTGCTTTCATATCTTACAGACCAGGTGTCTATGCTAAACTATACCCTATGCTAATTACAAATCAGCACTATGAATATAAAATCTTCACATATAAACTACTTCTGCACAGATTTACATGATTATGGAAAGTGTATTAATGTCTCACAAGGTAGGTATGTTTGGGAAAAATTGTGTTCAAAGGCACAGCTAAATTTATGCACACAAAATGCTTCAATTGTCCATCTACTAACAATCCCACATAGGCTAGAAACCTTCACTTTCGAACCTGATTTATAAAAAAAAAATCTCGCATTCAATACAACGTAGCACAGCTGTTTGTTAGTCATCAACAAGATGTGCTTGCAAATGCAGTATCGTAGTATTTACCATTGGTAGCTTTATGCTAAAATCCAGTAATATAGCTAGTCACTTAGAAACTGATCCACCAGGCAGTGGGATGGAGTTTTCTGAAGATATTCTTCAACCTTTTGCAAGAAATTACCACTTGACTCAGTGACCTTTTGCAACATTTTCTTAACCAGCTGTAGAATTACTATTTCCTTTTGTCTTTTTCTAATATAAACTTATGACTTAAAGATATATATCTTATGACTTCTGATATATTGAAACAACGAACGTGTAAGAGGGAAAAAGAGAATTAACTACTTGCTCTGAATTTCATTATTCTTCTTTTCATTTTAAAGAATCATTGTTTTTACAATTACCATACTGGTACAATCACAGATACCACTGAAATATCCATTTTAGGAGTACAAAAAGCTCTGGATTCAATAAAATTAAAATCTCAGCTTGAACTGTTTGAGATTGAACAGAAATCTGCACTTGTTAAATATTTTTAAGTATTTCATTTTCAGAGTTTCAAAACTGAAAAGTAGGAAGGAACCTAAAATCCCTGGTTGCCCAGGTCTGCAGCGCTCTGCCAGCCAGGGAGGAAACCCGTTAGGTTTCCGAAGATGCTTACACAAATAAACCCCATCCGAATGCTGGGTTGGCATCTCCCACTGAAAAGCATTATAGTAGAAAAATTCAACTTAATTCTGTTAGCAGGTTCTAATATGCCCTCAGCTGAATTTCTATAATTTCAAATTCTACTAACAGTCTCATTACTGCTTCTGGGGGTTTGGTTTTGTAGATTAAAGGGCTGCTTGTATCATTAATTTCTCCATATCTCCCCTATAATGGCAGTTACGTAATCAAGTGATCCCCTCAGCTTTCCATGCAATAATATGCCTCAACAGATTGAGGTGATCATAAGTCTCCGTACAAAGGACTTTTGCTACACCTTCCTCCTAACTGAAAGGACTTTAAGATCTGTATTCTGCTTTACGTGACAATTGTTTATTTGGATAGGTCAGTGAGCTAATTCTTTCCTTTAGCTATTTGCAATATATCACCGTTCCTCTTCCCTTACCTCCATTTTTCTTTTTTAAACCAAATTTTAAGGGAAAAGACAGAACACACTGTTTCTATATCTACATCCGAAATGTCCTTTATCATAGCGCATAGAGCTCAGAGAAGTCCGTGCTGCGAGTGCTGCAGACGCAGACCTCCCGCCCGGGCTCGCTGGAGCAGCCCGCGTTCGGCCTTCACCATGCCGCAGCAGGCAATCGCCTCACGGGAGCTGAGCACCAGCGTAAAGGCACAAGTCACAGACGCACATCAGAAATCGAGACAAACCTTTATAAAGCTCATACTTCTGGAAAGTCTCCTGTAAGAAAGTGAAACAGAAGTTCAAGCCATACATTCTGCAAGTACGGCAGTCTCTAACTGGTAACTGAATCAGCTGTTAACCCTCCAAGATAATAATCCTGACGGATTTTTCTACCTTTAGTTACTGTGTGCAGCAGTATCAAAAAAAGGCTGGATTAGTGACTTGAGTGACACTTTTCCTTTCAAGTGTCTTGAAGGAAAGACTATTCATGCATAAGAACACACTAGCTCACCAGAGGTGCCTGAAACGGGAGAACTTCAGAACACAACTCACGCACACATAAATTACCTGAACTGCTCCATTCCACAACTCCCCAACTGCCGTCCAGCACGGATGCTCCAAACAGCGGAACAAAACATGGATGCAGATCAGGAAAAACATATATCACTTTCTTGTTGGATCATATCAAGATCAATTCAATCAGTTTTTTTTCCTTCCTTCCCTCCCCCAAAAAGAAGTAATTCATGACATCAAAATGTAATTTCTGGAACAACCCGTTCTAACTTCACTAAACTTCTGTAGCCAGCTGAGTACACTACGTCAGGTGTGGATGTTGTGGGCCATATCCAAAGCAGGTGTAAGTTTACATAATAAATTTATTTATTATACATTAAATTAGCAACTGAAAGTACACGGACTTCAAAGAATGTTTGTTGCAACAGTGTCACAAAAATTAATTTGCTGGTTTCAACAGTGTCAGAAAAACTAATTGGCTCAGTTGCAACAGTGTTGCGAGAATTAATTTGCTTGCTTGCAACAGTGTTGCAAAAATTAATTTGCTTGCTTGCAACAGTGTTGCAAAAATTAATTTGTTGGTGCAACAGTGGAAGTTGTTTTCTATACGGCTGCAACTTCTATCATGTATCTCGAAAATTAAAAAAAAAACCAAACCCAAACAAAAACCAAAAAACCCAGCTAGTCTTTTCATAGAGCAGCTGCTGACACAACCAGGCTACCGGAAAGGAGCTGTTTATTCTTCTCTAAAGATCAACAAGCACTGTTGTCACAAGTCTTTTAATATTTTTTGTTGTTGTTTATTGGCATTTTTCCTGTAGAGCAATTAAGTCAAAGCTTGATTATGAGGAAAGCTTAATTTGCACAGAGAAATACATACTTCATGAAAGCTGATAAAGTGTTCCTAATTGCAGAAATTACATTATCTCAAAAAATGCTGTAAACTTTTCTGTTAGGAGGAGGGATAGGTTTTTCTGTATGCTAAATGTCCACCTCTATTGAACTGATCGGCTGGTGATGCATGAAATTAGACTTCACCTGTCAGGGTGACCTTGGGCAGGTCTTTGGGCAACCTGTTATTTAACATACATTCCAGGGTAATTCATCAGGAAGGTCACAGAACTGGACACAGAGCTAAAAAGCACTTAATGAAGGAACACGTAACATGTCTCTTTTTTTGTAGCTACATATTTTTATACCGGCAAGCCATATTTTGAGGAACCTCTGTTGAATTTTTACTTTTCATATAGTTTATAGAGATGGAAAAGCTATTAAATGTAAGAGTCTTCAAAAAGAGTTTGCTTTTTTTATATGCCTGGATTACTGCACAGTATTCTAGCTCCAGACTGATTAAACTACCGCTTTCTAGAGCGAGATCCACGTGGGTAGAAACAAGTCACATTACAACATCTTATACTAGCAAGCCTCAAAGAGAGCGACAAGCTCACATCTCCTTTCGAAACACGAAAAAAGCCAGGAAACACCCCTCGTGAATGCAACCACGCTACAGAGGAAAGGAAGCAAGGTAGTATCTCGGTGATTCAAGATAGCACCGGGCTGTCTGAGAATCCGGCATTTGGTAGCTTGGTGGACTGAGATACTGGAAATCCAAAACCTGCACTACTTTCCATTTAAAGGAGAAGTCCTCAGGCTTTCAGTAGGAAAGAGGGCGATATTTTTATTTGTAGAAAATAAAAAGTGGCTACTATAAATTCGATTGCAAACAACAAAATATAACGGACAGCTCAAGCATCTGACAGATAAACGCTAATGAATAGCGGGTTTTAATCTGGGTCATAGTAATTTTTTGCTAGTAGATATAGGAGGCACGATTTTGCCAAAACATAAGCAGCCTTTGGTTACAACGCATCATCTTTACTTTTACAGTACGTTTTCTCCCTTTTCCATGGTTCTGCGTAATCTGACGCAAACTCTGTATGATTATTTCTATGTACTTTAAGAGGCTATGTGTGTCCCATAATTGCAGAGGACATTTAAATTCCATGGGGAAAATCCAACACAGAAAGAATATATATAATCTCTACTTGTCCTTCATAAAAAATTAAGAACTCTACAAAAGCAAACACAGCCATTTCAGATCATCCACTTACCTCATAAAGCTTCTTACTTATTGAGTTAAATAAATAGCAAATTGATTTATAAACTAATCAAAGGATAGGAGAGGAAGACAGAAGATAAATAAGCTCTGACAAAGCTGATTTTGTTTTATTTTTTTTAACCAAGTAGTCCCTGTTTCTCTGCAATGTATCATCAATCCTAGCATGTGTGCTCCAAACTACTTGACTAGGAAGATCAACTGCAGTATCCATGACCGAACATACATCCTAATCACCTGACCATCTTAGCTTAATTCTTGTCATGATCTTGAATTTAAGCTGAATCTTTCTGACTGCATGTGATACATGAACAATAGGCAATTACCTACATTCCTACCCATAAGACTTAAAGATCCCCATTACATATCAGCATCTGTAAATTATTATAACAGTATTGTACTTAATAGTTGCTTAAAGCGAAGCATTTTCTAGGAGACTTGTGTGATAGCAAAGCGTAAGCAGTGACATGACAAGTGAACCAGAACACATCTCTAAGGACAAGGAGATAAGGTAACTCAGCTTTTTGCATTATTACAGTTATGCCCGGGGACTAATCGGGTCAGAAAATCAAGCCTAAAGACACTCTCCCACTCTCAGCTCGTCTGCCAGACACCTCTCTCTTCCCCCAGAGAGAAGGGCTCAGAAGGGATATTGGGTGCAGGGTGGTGTACGGGCCGTGCCAGAGGGTCTCTCGTGGTGAAAGACTTCAGCAAACGGTGCAGATAGCCATTAACAGATCCAGTCGGAAGGGACTCTAGTAACTTACTTCTGTAGTTTAACTTTTGGCAAAGCAAAATTTGAGAGAAAACTGAAGAAACTGGGGTGACATTTTGAGCTGGCTGGATTTCAGTTCAGCACAGACAGAATTCTGGACAGAAATGGCAGAATTCGTATTTTGTGATGAAAGAGGTTTGAAAACATAGACAGACATTTTCATCGAAATATCTTACTGCTTTCAACTAGCTCCAGACATGCTAAAATACTCTGACCGTTAAAATGTTGACTTTAGGGAAAATCAGGTAAAAAATGAAAAATATTTGTATGAATTTTGGTAACCTTTAAAAAGCAAAATGATCACGCCAAAAATTTCACATGTCAGGAAAAGTTAAATGCCTTTATTTGATTCAAGATTAATGCTATACATTGTGTGAACGATCATTAAAAACCTAATGAAATTTCAGAACACCACAGCATAACAAAATCCTTATAACTCCTATAAATTCTCATTTTTATTGACTCTTGCAGCAATATCTGTTAAGCACATGCCCAGAAAGGTGCACAGAAAGCTGCGTTTCCTTATACTGCACAGCTAGAACTGAGAATTTTCTGAACTTGCTGTATTTTCCCAGAGGAGCTACTAGAAAAATCAAGCCAATTGACTGTTATTAGGTGTCCTTTCTCCCTTTACTCTCAGGCAGACTAACACCAAGGCTGGCAGAACAGAAGGCAGAGCAGAATCAAGACTAAATTATAATAGCAGAGAAGTTTTCACTTCAGTGTTTTCTTCACATACTAATCACATTGCAGTCTTCTTGTTCCTGGGAAGAAGAAAGGGGGGGGGGGGGGGGGAAGAGAGAGAGAAAAGATGCTACATCATATCCCTCTTAAAACCTATTCCTGTGCAATTTATTCTCCAAGAAAAAAAAAAAAAAACACCACCACAATAAAATGAAGAATGCTTAAAGAGAAGGGGGGTGGGGGGTGGGAAGTAAAATCTGCCATGCCATGCTACCTCACAAAGAATAATTCATTACATTTCAGTAAATTATGGCCTTGAGGCCACTGAAGTAGTCATTAAATTACCAGGCTATATTTATTCTATCCATTTATGAAATGGAGGAAATGCTGAAGCAGAGAAAGGCTTCTCTGATCAAGATTTTTCTACATTATTAACAAATAAATGTTGGGTTTGTATTTGGAATTTGATAAAGATTACCACTGTAATTTAACATGTCGCTAGAAACCTGTAAAAGAAAACTGTTTAACAGAGAACTAAGCTGACATTTGGCTTGCAAAGCCTTTGGTTTGAACTAGCGAGTGCATTAATTCCACTGCAAACATCCTAAGCCCACAAAGGCTTATGCTATTGTTCCTGAATTATCCACAAGCTTTGAATTAGCACACTAGAGACCTCCCAGAGGGTCACAGATCATTGATTGTGCCTAGACTAGTCTCCAGCATGCTGATCAATAAGAAACATAATTGGAAGGTCTCAAATAATTGGAAATTTCAAAGGAGCGCTGCAATCTCTACAACACACAACTGGTATAGCAGCATAGAAAAATATCAGAAGGGACTTTAAAACAATGCTCTAGCTTCAGCTTTTAAAGACTTTTCTCATTCAGAAACATCTTTCTTCATCATTGGTAGCTGGCAATTCCACCCATAATTTTCTGAAAAAAATTATTTCAGGTTATGAATATTCAAGATTTGAAAATTATCTTCTAATTTATATTGGAATAGCTCTGTCAATTTCTGGGATAGAAAACAGAAATAGCAAATATGCTTTAAGGAATTTTTTTGGCAGAACTTGCAAATTTCAAAGTAAAATCAAATCTATACAAATGAGATTATATATTTCATACAAAGTTTAGAGTACATCCTAGTCTTACTGAAGAATAAGAGTTCTGAGAGGAATGAATTTCCGTGTCCCTGCTCTCTCAACATTAGAAGTTTGTCTAAGCTTTGAGTTCAGATGACATAGGGGATATGCCGTTAGCATCAAAGAAAACACGAGAGCTGAATCCCCCATCGTCATATGTCACTAACAAAATTGCAAGAACACTAACACCAGGGTAGTTTTGGTGGAAAATGAGCTGCAATGAGGTGTGTTGCCTAATTTTCAGGACAAGCTTCAAAGTTTCCACCAATATTGTAACGACATATCATTCAATCTTGCTACATCTCTACACTAGTTCTACATAAGGAAGAAAAAAGCAAAGGGTTTGACTGATCCTTTTCCAGACTTATTACTGTCTGCAGTTTTGACAGAAAAAAATACCTCCTGTCAGTCCTACTTTTAAAATGCTGCTATTCAGCACAGTTTTGTTGTTGTTGTTAAAGCCTCAATTCTTCCTCGAGAAGATCAGACTTCTGTTCATCATCTGCTTGAACACAGGTCTTCATTTGAAGTAGGGATTAATTGCCAATGAAAAGACTGCGCTTTAAGACGGCTCATTTCATGTTGCAGTAGTCTGACAAGAGAAAGAAAAAGTCTCCGGCAGAGTCCTAAACAGAGGTCGGATCAGCCACGGGATAACAAGATTCTGGTGCAGGTTTTATGATTTGTCATGCCAATTAATGAATATTTTATTCTGCCCAGGGGGTACCATCAGGAGCCAGAGTGCTAAAAACTATACAACATACTTCTGTCCTAAAAAACTTCCTGTCCAAGATGCTGCTCTTTTTTCAACTGGAAATCCACGCTGGCAGGAAAAGGCATGAGGTTACACCTGCAGCCAGCCGCGACAGGCAGTGCCGCGCTGACCTCTCTGCCAGGGCTGTGCGTGTAATTAAATGCCTGGAGGGCAGCCGCGGGTGGAAAAATGCTCTGCACCCCGCGCTGGGAAGCACAGAGTCTGGAGCAGGAAGGGGATGGAGGAAGTCTGCGGGGCACTGTGTTTGTTCAGTTCTTTAATTTATACCTTAATGAGCCAGGGGAAGGCTCTGCTGCAGCTGCGAGTGCAGTACGCTGCCTTGTGTGGAACACGCGGCTGAAAACTGCCTGAAAGCTCTTTCCTGGCTCCCACCACAAAAGGCCATAAAGTTCTGATTTGTACTTTGGAACAAAAATGCTTTTACGTAAGAATGAAAGAAAGGATATTCACCTCTACGCGCAAATAAGAGCACAATTCACCTACGCACACATAAGAGCACAGGACCGAAATGCCATACACCTCAGAACAGCGGAGGGTAAAGCACGCCCCAAGCTAGGATATGCAAAGCTGTGTCCTAACTTCACATCCACCACAAATTTGGGACTTTCTTCTGTCATTCCTCTTGACAAATGAATGGCACTCACAATATCATGTGTAATGTAACAATGTAATGCTAGAGAGATCTCAATCTACTTTGCAGTAAATGGTTGGGGGTTTTTTGATTAAAATACATTAGAGATTACATCAGCTTAATATTGTATGCAGAAAAAGTATACCTTGTGAAGCATGAAACACCAATCTCTAACAAAAGGTCTGAGTACAGTTTGCGTTTGGTAGCGAGCACTGATAGAACACACCTCAGCCAACCATACTTAACCAACATTGACCCTACCAGTTTAAGCATTTGCAAGCATCTAATTAATGGGGTTTCTTTTGTAATAAATTGAAAGAAAAGGCTTTATAATACCAAAGGATAATGTTGGACTTTCAAGCTTGTAAGGTACGCACAGCTTTCATAGGAAGTTAAACTTGAAGAAAAATGCTTTTCCTGGTTTTCAACATCTCCATCTATCCCTGGCCCCAAACACACTTCATCCATACTGTGCATGCCCCGCACTTCTGAAATGCAAGGCAACCTAACCTCAGACAACTTGTCTATGGTAATAGCTTCCTAATGAAAAAGCAGTCATCAATCATGACGCATCTCTTCCCACCAAAGCAGATGAGTTCTCACAAAGCTGGCAAGTGACAAGAAAGGTGAAGTACTGGGAAAACCAGGAGCCCCCAGCAGAGAATGAGCACCACCCATCAGCACATCCAGCTGAACTAAATCATACGTAATACTGCATCCTGCCCTCAGAACATTCTGTCTCTGTCGCGCTCTGAAAGTACATTTTAAATAGCAATTCTGACAACTGCATGTTGCATTTTATATCTCCATTTGATTTCTCCAAGGATTAATTTCATAGTCAGGTATTCAGCTTTGAGCTTTGCCTTCAAAAGGAAAGACAGTTAATGACACTAGCTAAAGTTGGGGGACAGGGGTTATTGGGGGTTTTTTAATGTGAAAATTTCTCCCATTAGCAGAAATTACATTTGACAGACATGGGTACAAGTGAGACAGAGAAACACTTTTTCAGAAATTGTGACTTTTCAAAAATCATTCAAAAATTTAATTATTAAAAATACCTATGTGCGTGCATTCATATCCCTCCTGTATCTCTCAAACTGCCCAATAAGCCATCCTTTTTCAAAACTTACGTCAAACTAGCAACATGTTCTACCCCATTGTAGCAATGGGACTCCAATGGAAAGGCAGCCCTGAAACAGACAAGTACTTTCAATACCCCCAGAAAGAGGAAAAACAATTCATCTTCTGGAAAGTTGTTAAACCGCATTTTTTTTGCTGAAACTGTCCCTCTGGAAATGGCATTGCTAAGAGCTGAGAGTACACCTGAAATGAACAGCTTAAAACACAAAACTTGAAACTCAGCTTTTCTTAATGTTTAACCATCCTAAAATACAAAGCAGTCAATAATGCCAAGTCAGTCAGAATCTTGCAATAGCAAGGAAGAGAGAATTGGGAACAGGGCCCAAAAAAGTCAAAGGCAATAAGACGTTTTTAATATGACTGTGATGCATTTTAAAATATTTAAAGATAAAGGTAAAAAAATAATAAGCCAGTTGTAATTAATTGTCTTTGAAACTACAAACACGTAATTTCTGTATATTTCCTAACAAACCTTTTACTTAGCCATTGATGTCATTTTACAGCTTCTCTCTCTGATAGCTTTTAATGCCAAGCTATTTGATTGTGACAGCTGGTGAGAAATCAGCTTTGAGTTTTCTCATTAAAAGTAACACCGTGTTAGTAGCCAAATACTTGAAAATGTGAAATGTTAAAATTTAATGATGGGGAAAAGACTTGTTCCAACTTTAACAAAAAAGTTAAAACCTGAAGTTTGTCAGAAATGGTTTCTTACTATTTAAAAGGAAAAAGTTATAGGTGTTAAAACTTTTATCAGGAGTTTAATAAATTGCCAAGTTGAGGGTAGAAAGTCAAAAAGAAGAGAAAAACAACCACATAGTCACCATTTGCAGGACAGCTCTAAGTTATGAAAAAACTTACATACTCTCTTAAAATACTTTCTTCTGACCAGTGCCTTTTTTCCACTAGCCTCTTACGTACAACTTTAAATTTATTGTTCATATTTTGCTTATGTTTTTGAGATACGTACATGTTTGGGCTTCACGGTGAGAAGCTATCGAAGCATATAGTATATACAAACACACACTACAATTCTATTTATGCCAGTGATTGAAAACAAACTTCATGCCGGACTTAATGGGACCAGGGGGTTTTCTTAGGCACATGGCAGAAGAACAAGACGTAACAGAGACAGAGGAGGTTCCAACCAGCTCCAGGTCCTTTCCAACCTGAATTATCCCGTGGTCACGATTCCAGAGGCAACCCTGAATTTGGGAGCTGAAGTTGAAGAGACCAGTTGAAGTTCTTGGGAATGATCTGACTTTCCTGAGGTCACCTCAATGCACAGGAAGTGTATGAGGTCCATCATCTGAGGAGACAGTTCAATCTGCTCTTATTGGCCACCCTTATTCTCCCTCAGGGATGTGGAGCCACCATTTGCCACTCAACTTTCATATCAATATTTCCAGATCCAGGAATTTAATGAAGTTCACAGCTATGCTGCCTGTGCAAGCAACAGCCCAAATCATTATTACAGCCACTGCTGCGTGGTAATATCTAAAATGCGGTAGCTTAAATCCACCAGTTCAGTCTCTTAGGCTGTTTCTAGGAACAGCTGGCAATCATGATCTGTGTCATTCAATAGTGGAAATTACTTAATAAATGAAATAATCTGTCTCTACCAAGGTGAATAGATGGGACCATAATACAGATATCCAAGGTAACATGAGGATCAAGAGGGGCGATCACCTGGGCTGCAACTCTCAAACAGAGTCTAGTCACTTAAATGGGAAAAAATAAAAAAGGTAATCTAGATATCAATTCTCCATCAAAATAAAATTCTAACAAGTGAAACAAGCATCTTGAGCACACTACAGGAGGAAGGTAAGGGGGGAAAAAAAAACCCTAAAACCCACAAAGTGAAGCTGATACCTTCATAACACACAACATCCCTGTTAGGCAACGTGTGTTTCTCCATTTTCCAGAATTTTTTATAAAACGTAATAGGCAGCACTTGGACTCTGCTATTTATTTCTGAAAATACACTGCCTTTTGGGAAGTTTTAAAGTCTGTTCAAAACCCTTCTAAATCATCTTGTATTCTAAATAGACAGAGGGATGAGCTCAACTAGGATCAAGATTAGAAAAGCAAGATTCTGAGAAAAATGTCATAAGATATATACTAGAGTTTGTACAGGTATAAAAAAAACCCCAAACAATCTTCAAGTATGTGCTCTGTAAAAAACTTGTGAGTGTAAGTGTGCCTGGAACTCCCTGTCTGTCTATTATCAGAAGATATCCCATTCTGGTGAGAAGATATCCCATTCTGATAGACATTCACTAAATCTTTCCCTCTTAATAGAAAACGATAGCTTTGAGGCACACGCTTTTATGACAACACTATTTCTTCAGAAATAAACTCCTCTCATTCTTACTTTAACAAAGCGATTTTACTTGTGGCTGGTTTTCTTCAGTGAAAAAGAATAAAAGGCTGTGAATAGGCTACTAGAATATCCCAATCAGTGGGAACATCACGGTGTAATAAGTACTAATCAGACACACCCCAAGCCATGCAACATTCCTCCTCTACCAAACACAAATGAAATCACCCTGTATTAACTACCACTGCTATTTACGCAGGCTATGCATTTAGATAAGTTTTATGTAGCCAAAACTGAAGTTTTAAAAGGCTAACTGATAATTACAGGTTGCTTCCGCCTCCCGCATCCAATACTAAGAAAGCAAGCATCAAGGGAAAGCAGGATACAGTTCAGGAGACATTAATTCAGGTGACAGAATCAATAGACAGTATTTACTGGTCAGCAGAGTATCAGCCTTAGCTTTAGGATCAAAATCAAAATTATTGACAAGAGTAATTCAAATAACTTCACCCCTCCCAAGTATTACTGGAACTGGCTCTCCTTTTGCATTAATTTCTTTAGTGGGAGCTTTGGGAGTTCTCAAATCCAGATGGCTTATTCAGGTGTTTAATTTTAGGCACCTGAGCTTGCTGTGATGCAAGCTTTGGGAGAGATTTATACACGTCTTTCCCAGTTCACTGAGCCTACTCAGAGTAGCAAGCAGAATACTTTCCAGCAAGGCTCTACAGGAACCAGCTTCACACGTATATTCTCATTCTGCTTTTGAAGGCTAGTCACACGTGTACAGCAAGGCTCAGTACAAACTGCCCAGACGATGGTAAGATCTTCATTATATAAACTCAGCTTAAAATTATGATGTCTAATTGAAAGACAACTGTTAAGAGGTTCCCTGTGTCCAACATATGAATTTTTCAGTTCTTGGTTTAAGAACATCAGTCCTAGTTTGGTTTTACTATCGATAAACCTTCAGAATGCTATCAGACATCATGCTCACATTGAGTTACCGATGCACATGATTTCAACAAATCCATCACTGATACAAAAGTTACCTTTAATTTTCCAGTGTCCCTTAGTATATCTACTGCTTGACCTTTACGGTCAAAATAAGATGACTACTGCTTCTACTTTTTTTCCTCTCCTCCTTATTTGGCTCAGCGCTTACCTAGTCACATACCACTCCTGTTCAGAAAGGGGTAATACCTGCATGCAGTCCAGATAACAGCGCTCATTCAGAAGGATTCGACATTCAGATGCAGACACAATATCACACACTGAAAAGTAAGTCTCTACAAGTTTTGCTTGCATGAAAATAAAATTCTCTATTTCCTGAAAGGGTCAAGGTTTATTCCACAGTTGTGTTTCTTAACAGAAGCTTTATTACACTAGGCTGTGTGGTGTCTTTCTACAGGGAAACAACGGCAGTATTTAAGATGAATCTGAGAAATATTCTCTTACATTCAGAAGCAGATTTTGTAAAATATTACTTATTTTCAGCTAGAACAGCATTTTCTTATTTTGTCTGTAAAAGTTTTCAGCTACGGAAATCCACTCGTGATCCACAGGTAGGTTTTCAGCAAAACTCTGCCATCAGCCTCAGCCCAGCGCCCCACTATTTCCCCAGCCTCTCAGTCTCTGGCCAGTAGGATTGTCCAAGCAACAGAACGATAAAATCGTCCCACCGTGACACCATCTCAAACCTAGCCTGCTGCAGTAGGCATAACTCAGAAGGAACACAACTAATTGCTCAAATTTAGTCGACAAGATGTCGGACACGGTGCTTTGCTCATATTTGGTATTAACTCAGGTTTTTGCCTTTTTTTTTTTTCAACCCACATGTGAATTCATGGGGTTTTGTCTAGATAACACTGAAATTATTCAAGAAATTTTGTTCCCTTGGTTGTATTAAAAGAGTGTTTTACTCCAGTAAATACTCCAGTTCAGAAACTCAACAAGTTGCTGAGAATAAACTGATCCCTGGCAAATGAATTGTATAACTTTTTAACTTGCAAACATTGACTCTCACTAAGAAACTACATTGCCCTCACTGTTAAGGTTTAACCAAGTCTTGAAAAAGAAATTTATCCCATTCTTCTGGTATTCCACACCACTCTTTCCCTCAAAGTACATCCCTCTTCCAAGTGTTTTGAGGTGACTACGTCCTCCCCACATGCCTCACCATTACTGAGTCAGAGGTTAGTAAATACACAAATGTGCACATATATAGCTAGCTAGCTTCAGTTATTCCTCCAAGTATTTTTTTTATTATTTTAAGATTTCCATGTACTTCAAGTCACAAATGATTTCTAATAATCAGCTATAGACTTTAAAAGATATTTATCCCCACTGGAATCCTATGTAAAAGTATCAAGACACCCATAGTTCATTAACTTCATCATTTTCTGTGTTCAAGTGTTCACAAAACACAACACTTCCTACAGGAAAAGACAGAATATAACCTGAATTTTATATACTTTACTATTTAAAGCATAACTTTATACTAAACTATCCTTTGGACTAACAAAACCTGTATCATGCTACATAGGAATTCTTGCCCCATATTGATGGGACAGCATAAACCCCCATAGGTCACCATAAATAAATAATTTTCCAGGATCAGGCCCTTCAGCCCATCAGGGAACACTGGAAGCCCCATAGTTAGACACTTTCCTTTGAACTAGCACTGGATGAACATTAAAAAAAGCCAGAACCAAACACAGATGGTTGGCTAGGTAGCAGTAAGTACTACTGCTGTATTTTCATGTATTCCATACACAGTGCTTAGCACTGACTATAGTTACATAAAATACATGTGATGGAAACAGTTTAAAGGCCTACAGGAGTTCTTCACAAACCTTATTTTTGCCCCACGAATGGTTATGGATCCTCTCAAACTATTAACAGCAATAAACTCCAACTGATGTTTGAGTTTTGTGGACTGTGGTATAATATGTTGCTGGTGCAGAAACATCTAGCCGACAGGCAAAAGGAAGCAAGGCTCACAAAGTTGAAGCGTGTGCTGACTAATGCCTTTCAGCTTCAAATGAACTTTTTTTGACAGCAGCTCCTGAAGCCAGTAATTTCCCCTTGCAAAAGGGAGCATAGCTCTGTCTCAAATCTGCCAGACTCTACTCTCTCTAAAGGGTACCACCAAAAGCAAAGCAAGGAAGAGAGGCAATCAAATTTGTAAGAAAAATCTATGACAGTGAAATTCCTCTGCCTGCAGGAGATTCATACCCTCACTGCCACCTGACTTTTCCTGAGATAATTCAAACCACCAGTTTGGGCTTGGGGCATATTCCACTATTTCTGTTGAGAATTTATACTTCTACACTAGAGATCTTACACTGAAGTGTACAGACAGTATGAAAAAATGAAATGGAATCATAGCTGTTATTCCAATGAGGACATACGGCTCAGTCTGGGAACCCTGGGTCCGGGACTTTGGTCCCAGTCCTGTGTCTGTAATTTGAATTAGTCAATAATCAGGTAAATGCAGGAAGAACTACCATGATTTACAAAAAGTGACTCAAACTAACACAAGTGGAAGCCTAACATACATTGAACACTTTTATCACAAGCTCAGTGTTCACAGTCCTCCAAAGACGGTTTGGATGCTAAGCAAGCCTAGAAAACAAGCTCATGCACCTGGTTTAAAGCAGGACATGCATTTGTGCTGGAAGAAGTAAGAGAACCTAGATTTCCAATCTCAAATTTTAACCATGAGAAAATAGTTAGTCCTTAGTACAGAGTGCCACAGTTGCTGCTACTTCTGATCATGATTTGCAAGCATTTTCTTATTGTTAAATTAACACTATTTGCAGTGTGCCAAATGTGCACACATGGCACTGTAGAATTTCCAACAGCTTTGAACAGTCTGCACAATTATGAGATGAAGTGCTGATTATGTTTGAGTGTAATTGCTCTTTCTAGCAAATGCTTCAGCAAACTGCAGTGGTGCAATCACAATATGTCGATGATCAAGTCTTTCACATGAGCCCTACGTTTTAGGAAGTTTCATTAATTTTTATTTATTCTGTAAGGAAAAATATGACTGTAATTATTTCCCCTCCTTTTGTCATTCCAACATCAAATCATCGTTTTACCCCAAAAAGAATACCAGTGAGACTTTAAAAACTTTAAGTCTGTATGTCTTGTTTTCCTACTCTTCAACTTTGTGAGCCCAAATTGTAGCAATTGATGGGAGTTCCCAAAAGAGTTTTCTCTCTCTCTTTCAAGACAATCAAACTCAGTCAATAAAACTTTTATATTGGTTTCCACTAAACAGTGTTACCGATTTGATCTTGACAGCTTTTCATGTAAATGGCAAGATGCTACTAATTCAACATTGTATATCTAAGCCAGTTTTGTAAATAAAACACAATTGCAACTGGTAGTATTTTATTCATAGGATCATAGAGTCATAGAATAACTTCAGTCATAAAGAACCCTTCAAGGCCACCTGGTGCAACCATCACTTCAAATTAGGCCCAAATCTGAAATTCAATCCACTTGCTCAAGGCCTTATACACCCAAGCTTTGAATATCTCCAAGGATGGAGATTCCATAGCCTCTCTTCACCCCTCCATCTCTCTTGCTGATTACACTATGCATCCCTTTTCTTTTCCTATTTTATATTTGATTTAGACAGATACAAATATTATACACTTATTTGGCCTAGAACTGCATGTTAGAGACTCATAAAATGCATGAAACCACTTAGCACTGCAGACTGCCACTGTTTTAACTCTGCTTCAACGGCCCACTGCTCCAATGTCCCTTTACCTTTAAAGTTAGCTTTCAATATTAAGTTCCTATGCCAAAGAAAATGCTTACAGTAAACAAAGCAGAAAATTGATACCTGTACAGTAATAAGAGACATACACAGTGATAGTAGTACAGTCTGCAATGGTTTAAGGTGCATTAACAAGAAACAATTTGCTTGTATTTTCTCAAAACATACTAGATTCTCACAAGCAGTTTATATTCAACTTTAGTACATGGCTCAACAATTTCTACAAAGACTGGAAAAGCAGGTTTAAGTACAATTTTCCCCACAACTTTACTATGCCTTACTCATTTTCTAACAATGAAAGCATTCTGTGTTGTTGTCAGGGAAGAACAAGACTGAGATTATCTCTACAAGGCTATGGGATCTCACCTTCTCCCAGTTCCATCCGGTGAAGCATTTCCATCCAGTACTGGATGTGTGGAGGTTAGTTATCTGCAGGGTTATGAATGAAGCCTGCAGTAGCGTGACTAACCTACAGATCTGAAGTGATTTAAACCACTGAAACGTATTAAACACTAAATCCACAGACATTCTTATATTTTGATATTATTCATTCCAGAAACTTGAGAATACAATCTTGAAAAAATAAAAAAGCACCTACTGTGGTTAAGACAGGCCTGTGTCATGTAGCAATCCTTCCTTATTTCTACAGCATCCCAGAATTTAATTTTATGGCATCTGCTAATTCAATTGCATTAAAATAAATTGATTTTAAAAAACAAGATCTATGAACCAGTCATTTGCAGATGACATTACAGTTTGAGATCTTGAAATTGCGCCTTTTTCTAAAGGATACTGAAGTCAAAAAACTCCGAGCAAATAACAAAAGATTTATATTGGTTTTCATTTTTTTCCTCTCTCTTCTCAAAGGTTTTCTAAGCATGCAGCCCCCCTTTCACCCCATCTAGATTTCAGAGCCCATTCTTTTATCAAATCACTGAGTAAATCTGGTTTGCACTCTGCTCCATTACAAATATCCTACATCCTTGAGGATATGATATAGAAGATACATCCTTTATGGCAAACCTCCAAGTAAGCATCTTACTCTACCACGTCCCTTAACACCATGTCATTCAAAGGTCTTTAGTTTTTTCTATGTACTGCCTCTTCTTGCAACCATATGTCGTCACAAAATCTGAATCATGTGGATGAGTTCAATTTATGCTGCCCCGCATACTGAATTTACAATTTCACTCAGATCCCTTTCCTGATTCTGAGGTGAAGGACTAGATAATTGCATCAGGTTTGGTTGGACTAAGGTAAGTTGGAACTGATTTCTAATTTTCTGTCTATTAATTTGTCAACAAATACCAAAATTTGATGCCCTTTTTACTTTTCAAATTAATCTTCAGCCTAGATCAGCTTATACAAAACTAATAATTAATATGCGCCAGTTTAGCATATGGATTGAACACAGCTGGAGCTTTATGTTCTACCATAAACACTCAAAACTTCTTTTTTAACCCCTCCTCTGTGCATAAAATTCCAGGATCTGCACCACAATTCCACCACAATGAAGTATTTAGTAATTACATGCAAAGCCAGGAGCCTCATTCATTACACCCTTTTTTGCAATAAATCAAAACAAATTTTATAAATATTTCTCAGTAAAACAGCAACAGCAAACAGCACCTAAAATTAATCTATAAAATCATCATTCCATCCAAATGCATGAAATATAATTTCTTGAATCCTTCACATGTAATATTTTAGTTTTAATAAGGCAATAGTCCATTTCTTTCTACCTTGTCACCACCAGAACCAGGATGAATGTTTTCAGACAGATGTTAATTGAGTCTTACATTAGGAAGGTTATTTTCTTTTTCCACAAAGAGTTATTGTTAAAAGTCTAACTAACAGACAAAAAAACCCAAACCTAAACCTTTAAAAGTATTTAAATCCTCCTTCAAGTGAATATTTAGGTGTAGACTGGTATGATAATAAATCACAAAAAAAAAATTCTCTCTCAGCTGAAGCAACTTCTAGTTTGAAAAAACCTTGAAATATAAATGAATCACCTTCATTATGCAGCTGTACATAGGAGCTCAGTTATTGCAAGGAATAAGGTTCTTCAAAGTCTGTCTTCCACAAGTCATCATTTGTACACATTACATACTCCCTCTTGTCAGGAACAACCATCCGTGACATATTTGTCTGAATTATTCGGAGACATTATGAGAAGAATTTCCGTTACACCTGCTTAGCAATACTTTTCCAGGCCATATGCTCTCAAAATAGCCTCTTCTGTGTCAAGAAAAGTATAGCGTAATGATTCAGCAGAAAGGTGAATCAAAGTCTACTTGAAATTTGTTGTCTAAATGTCCTCACGCCATCAGGATCTCTTTATGTTTGGTTTATTAATTTATATAAGTTTTGTAGCTGGAACAGCAGTGGCCAACAGAGGAGTCCCATTTGACCTAAGTTGTTTGAAATTTAGAAAATTTAATATTTAAGAGAAATTTAAGGAAATTGCCAGCAATGTTTTTTTCATGTAATATTATACACAAAGTATACAATATTTCTGTTTATTTGACCAAAAGAAATGAAGGCAAGTCTCATCATTCATGACTCCCAAATCCCAAAGAGTACAATTGTTTTTGCTAAGAAAATATCACATACAGTATTTCCTTCAAACATTCCATTTGGGCAGCATATGAAGATGCAGGCAAAAAAAAAAAAAAAAACAACAAACCCAAACCTCCAACAAAAGTCTTCATGAAGCTGTTAATTATCAGAGTTTGTTACATCACCATTCCTCCAACCTTTGAAAACCAACAAAATGAAAAATTACACAATGCTTCAAGTACAAAGGATAACGTCTATAATGTAGATCATTTTCCCTTTTGCTTAAATCACTCAGTGTTGGCAACAGGCAGCTAACATCTGCAGGGCTGTTTCCAACTTCCAAAAAATTCAAATAACAGGTATTTGTTGGATTATTCAGTGGGTTTTTTTCATCATTAAAGCAGTAGTGTTTACTTGGTAAAAGCCAAGATTCAAAAGAATAAGTCATATTCATTTATCAACTCCATCAAGTTCTCCCTCTGATGAGAAAGGTTGGATTAAAACTTACAGGGTCAGTTTATTTACCTCTAACCCTTCATTTGAAAAGGAAAATCAGAGAACACTGATTACTACTTAAAATTCATTTAATCTATGAAATAAGTGCAGTTTACTTGCCCTTACAAACTGCAAATTATCTAATTGAGGGCTTTTTGCAGTCAAAGATGATAAATATACACATAAAAGATGGCAATATTTGCAGTATTATCTTTGTAACTGCTGAGCACAAGCCAGATGTGCAAGAGCAGAAGTTTGAGGTCATACAGACTCCTAAATGAAATCAGAGAGGATTCCTGGTATACAGTCAGCAGAGAAGCACTGTCATGGCTATCTGCACATCTCTATCCCACAATGACCCAAGTGATCCCACATCTGGTTTTGGGCTGGCATACTGACCTCCCACAGAAGAGAAATCTTACAGTTTTTTCCACTCCTAGGTGTGAGAAATCATGTAATACAGAATGGTGAGAAATCATATCTTTTTTTTTTACCACCACTGTAACTCTAGGTTACACCATCTTCTTGTATATCTACTATTCTTAGAGATATCACTGAAAACACTGCCAGTGATTCCTTGGAGGGAGTGGTCTGCCACCCCAGCACCCATTTTAGCTTTCTTAAAGCCAAGAATTACTTTAGCAGTGTAAAGAAAAAGGGTGAGATTAAGGGTGAAAGAAGCATGGGTTGTTTTAATCCATGCCTAATGCTCTGTGTGGCATCTTTCAGAAATTTAAAAGATGCAAGATCTGAAAGACTTCTATATGGAAACAAGAAATTTAACTTACTAGAACTAAAAGTATTAGCTAAGGATTCTTCTTCTGTATGATGAAGTGTAAAGTGGCTTAAAATGATGGTAAGTATTTTATTGTTTAAAAATACACGTTGTTGGTTGATGCATAACCAGAATACTTACATGTAGATATAATTACTGAAAGTCTCCAACTCTAAGATGCATCAAACTGCTCAAGTGGTCAGGTAACTGGTATTATATCCCCTTTATGTTCTTGTTTATTGTATCAACCCATCACCTACATTTTAACTGTTCTAGAAGACAATCCCAGTTCTAAAGAGCTTTGTATATATTTGGCATATCCTAGAATAACAGATCTGTAACCTTAAGGCTGGCTGCAATATTAGCATAAGAGACCGTACTGAGTCTGGCAGAGCTGGAGTTAATTGTCTTCCTAGCTAGCAGGCCTTATAGTGCTGTTTCGGATTTGTGACTCAGCCTAGATAACCTGGTAATGTTCTGGCTACCATTGCTCAGACACTGACTGGGCATCAATCTGCTTGTGAGACGTGGTGAGTGATTGCCTTTGCATCACTTGTTTTGTTTTTCTGTTTGCTCCCCACTCCTCCTTTTGCTTATTAATCTATCTCGAGCTACGAGTATTCTCGTTTTTGTTGTTCTTATCCTCTCCCTTGTCCCACAGGGAGGAAGCAGCTGCAAGATGCTTATAGCTGCTGGCTGATGTCAACCCACCAGAGACAAATATCCTACAAAGAGATACCTTCCTTCATTTACACCAGAAAAATGTTTTCAATGTCCAAAGGAATTAATCACCTAAAATCACATTCTGTGTAGTCTGGTGCAGCACACCTTGTAAACTGAGAGCAGTGGAAACAGCCACTTAAAACACATGCTTAAGTCTTCTACGTTTTTGGGGTTTTTTTAATAGATAACCTCCCAGAACTCCTCCAAAGTCAAATGTAAGTGCCTTTTCCAATCAGATTTTGGTCATTTAAGCTAGCAGTTCAGTGTTATTAAATACTTGCAGGTTTTTCCAGTAAAAATAAGAGGAAACTTCATCCCTGATAGGACTATTTTAGACAATATTCACAGACATGTAGAGATTTTGCTGTTCATAGATTAGCTAAATTCCCATAGAAAATTACCATGAGCAGTAGACCACATATATACTTATATATATGCAGTATATAGTGTGGCCTATGCCTAGGGCCTGAGTTGTGTCAGGCAATTAAAATGAGTATGAGGCTGTATGAAGTACCTCACATTGACCTGACTATCCTGCTTATAAAATTCAAACTATCTCATTTAGCTCTGTTTTGTGCATGTGTCTTGCACAAGACAAACATACCCAGGGAGAACAATTCCTGTGTTCCTCTTAAAACCACCGCTTCTCACCTGTCTACGCCCTTAGGACAACATGTTTAGATGAAACTGGACTGAGTTACACATTCACACGCGGACTGCTACTGGCTTCTTAGAAAAGGAAGAGTTTCTTAAGATGAGCTGTTTCTGGGTGGTTGCCTGTTAAAGCACGATGACACAGGTACCAGAGCAGTGACAAAAGGCATAAAAGGAAAGACAGGAGTTTCAAGTCTTTCAAAAATAAAAAGTCTCAGAAGACAGTCTGTTCTTCTGCAACCCTATACTTTCTTCTTAAAGATAGGGGCAGGAAGAAAGATTTTCTTCCCCAAGATCCCACAAATACATCATCTTTATCACATACTGTTTCTTTCCCCTTCTTGGCGATACAAGTCCTTCCTCCCATTAGTCTTGGGAACAAAAGAAAATGGAAATTAATAACTACACTGAACTAGCTACCTCCCTCCTCCCCTCCACTGAACAAATCTCTGACTGACTCCTAACAGATGCTGTTCTCTTTCCTAGTAAATCCAAGAGCCAAACCCACTCTTCAAATCAAACTGCTTTTAACTTGACAACACCAGAAGTAATTTTCAGGTTTATATTGTCCTTAACAATGTCATATCTTTATATTATAGTAACTTCCACAAATATTTGATAGATATACTACTGGAGGACGACCTCTCCCACCACTAATCTTTTGCATTAATTTCCCTACTGTGATAAAATTTTTAATTTGAATTCATAACAGTAAATTTGCATTCGTAGTTGAGAAACCCCTCTTCATCTCGATGTAGAATTTCTTTTTCACATAGAATATTCTATGAATATGCATTATTGAAAGGATTGCTATTTGCAAAGTTCAAAAGATATAGCACAGATTACAGTAACTATTGAATTTTTTTAATGATTTAGCACATTCTTAAGCATAGAACTTAATCTCAAAATGGGCAGAGGTATAATCCCCAAGGAAAAACACATCATTATAAATTATAGGAAGAACTAAAGAAAAAAACATACATATTAAACATGTAATTCTGAATCCACTAAGTACTTCAAACACTTTCCTTACCGCTAGGGCTTTCATAGTATATTTTCATAATTCTCCATTTTAAAGAAATAATGAAATATTTGTTTTAGGAAGTGCAGTGCAGCAAAGTTTAATTCAAATTCACTACTTTTGCCTTCCCAGCAGGTTTCCAATGCCTAATGCACTCAACCTTCCTTTTTGTCTCCCAAGTATGATACAGTGCAAATTACATAATGGAACCCTTAAAAGTGTACGTGAATTCCTGTGACATCACTGACAGACAGGAACCTAACAGGAGAAGAGAAGACCTGTAAAAATGCCCTCTGTGATGGCTTGAGGGACAGGGTTTGGAGCACGCTCCCCTTGCAGGAGCTTGGCTGGTTGTGTCTGGGGCCAGCTCACGGACAAGAACTGCTACAAGGAAAGTACCAGAAGGGATCCTCAGTGAAGGCTTTCCTCAGCTGCTCTGCTTCAAGCAGGGGCTCTCCTCTATTTCACTGAGGAGGTCCCACTGTGCCCAACCCGAGCTCTCCTGCAGCTGCACCTCACCAGGTACCTTGTTCCAAAATCCGATGCACAGATTCAGTTTGGACTTGCCTAGTCACTACGAACTTGTTTAGCAATGGGGACCCCGGCTGAACCCAGGCCTGCCCTGCTCACCTCACTCAGGTGCTGTGTGTCTGTCCCTTGGTGAGGCCACTGCCTCCACCAGCCTCTCACTGTGCTGGGCTCCCCGTTCCCTTTCCCATGGGGAGCCGCTTGCCTTCTCTGCTGCTGGACAGGGGAGACCTTGCAACCAGAGAGCAGTCTCTTCTTTCTCTAGAGAATCATCCTATGGACATATGACACACACAGCCTGGTAAAGCAAATTCTAGCTGCCAAAAAGCCCTAGCCCTGGAAGCCAGGTCAGTTCCTCTGAGGCTTGAGAGGCTCTCGTACCACTGAAACCTAAGACCAATTCACTGAAAGAGATTATCTATCTAAATGGTGTCTATATAATTTGACAAGGCCATTAAACAAGGAGGACTTGCTAACGTTTTACATCAGCTCAGAAAGCATTTAATTTCTGAACCCTAGAATCTTTTTGTCTTAAAAAAAAAAGAAATTTCTTTCAGACTAAACCAAAAATTATTACACCATAACCAGTATGTCAAGGTTATATGAACACATATTTCCTCCCCTTCATCTTGAGGTGAAGTTCAGCCACAGGTATCAAACTATTCCTGACTCATTGCAAAGAGTACTTACGAAGCCATGATTTATTTCCATAGCTTACAAAGTGAAGGAGGAACTGGTCAACTCTAGATGGCCAGAATATGATAAGGTATGTTTACTTTCCACATTTCACAGACTAATTTCTTGAAGACGACAAGAAACAAGAGAGGAATAATATCTTTAATGCAGAATTCCTTCTATGTGGAAAAAATTCCTTTGAGGCACCAAAAAGAAATGGCAAGCAAACCAAGGACGGACTCAAGACACATTAATGAGGGAGAATGAATGGAACATTAATACGCTGCAGAATAATTTTAAAGTATCTGCAGGAATCTGGAGCCTATTTGGTTACTGACTGCATTAGTCCCTGACCTGGACCATCATTGTAGCAGAAATTATACCTACCAACAGTAAATAAGACAACATATAAAGACCTCAAAAAAAAAAGCTTAAAAATATCAAGGCGCTTGAAACAAGACCTAACGTGCAACCAGGGAAAGCGGAAAACAAAACAAAGTAAATGGGAGAAACAAGGTAGGTCTGATGACCATATTTTTAATTCTAAGATAAATCAGTACATCTTGAACAGCCACCAGTCATCTAACAACAGTCAAAGCACATAGCTATTACTATCTCAGCTAGTTATTTTTAGCAGATCCTAAAGAAATTATTTTACTAACTGTGTCTTTGTTTCTTTTACTGTTTTTTTAAGACAAACTTAAGGAGTATGTTTGCACAAACTCAAAGAGGAACACTGAATTTCAGGTTAGACTAATACTCATGGACAGTACCAAAAAAAAAAAAAATTCCCAGTGCAGAGTAAAGCCAAAAACCCCCAAAACCAAACAATAAAACAAGAACACATGTTGCCTCCTATAGTGCCAAAACACAGGTTACTTTTAGAAGGCGTTCCAGTTAAACGGGATTAATGATTTAAAAATACGGTTTGATCCCAGTAATTATATGGGAGGTATATTTTGTGTTTGAGAATTAGTTTGTAACTGCAAAGATAATTAGGCACTTCATTATCCTTGTACAGCTTATTTTTAAGAAGGCAAGGTACTTTCAACACGTTCTGACCAAGACTGCGCTTGTTAATAAGTTGTCGAAAGTGAAAACTGTAACACAGAAGAACTACCAAATAAACTTTCCTCCAAATGTCCAATTAAAAAAAAGTAAATATGAGTAATGTGGTCATTAACATTTGTGAAAATACTATGCAGACAATGTATCACTGAAATGTGCAACTTTAACACAAGGATCTCTCTACTGCAAGCTTGGATGTGAAAGGCAGCAGCATCATTTACTAATCTCTTCAGCCTAAACAGAAGACATGAGACTCCTTCCAGTAAGTAAAAGCATCTCACTCCCATTCATCTTTTTCTAAATGATCTGTCACCTGAGCATATATCCAGTCACCCCTGAAAAGAAAACCCAGGTTATTTTGTTAGTACCACTTTGTGGTATTTTACATAAACAGCAAACCAGCTAAATGCTGCAGGGCAAACCATTGTCTGATGGGGGTAAGCAAGACCTGTGTCAGATCATCAGTTTGTCTACAATTTCCATTGTTTCTTAATTTAAGTCATACAAATGTAGGAAAAAAAATAGTTTCTTAGACTCCTTATTTTATTTATAAGTGATGCCAATTTTTTCAAGATGTCACAAGTTTTCCTGAGAATTTGCTCAGGAAACAGAGGAAGATGACAGCAGCAATAGCACCCCAACTAAACAGAAGGATAAATTGAATTGTGGCCTCTGCAAATGAGTAGCTGTAATAGTACATAAGAGGAATTTGTGAGTTAAAGAAATCAAAGGATTCCTAAATTTCCTTTTAGTCAAAATGAATAGAAAAGATTTGTGGGATTACAATGATTTAAAAAGATTTTACTGCCATTCTAGATTTTAACCTTAATACAAATTGCACTTGGCATAAAAATTACAGGCAACTCAGGAGACAGAGCTTCTCAGAGCTCTAGAAATAGCTGAATATGAACGCACTCGATATCGTTGATTCAGCAATTACCACCCTTCAGCAATTATCCACCCTTACTGAATAGAAGCCTAAGGAATAGCTTCTTTAGCAATAGTAATACCCACAAACTTCAGAGCAAATCGTTACAAACCATATTGGCAACAGAGAGAACACTATAAGATTCCCTGCCTCACACTGTGTTCCACATCTGCCAAATCTGAAAGTGACCTTTCAACTTCAATGACTCAAGTATTCCATAATATATTCTTCTTCAGCCTGCTATAAGGTTTGATAATAATTTGGGGCAGACTTTCTATGGACTATGGTTTAATGTAAACACCTTCTGACTGAATTTAGACAAGTTATATCTCCTGACAAATTTGACCCTAGAAAATTCCATTTTATTGAAATTAGTTTGATCTGAAAAATGCAATTTCAGATGCATACTATAACAAAACCAAAATAAAAACCAACGCAAACAAAAAGCCCATACGGGCTTCCTTGAACTTAATTCCTGCATGACTAGGAAAATTATATAGCGAAGGAAAAATGGGACTTCTCACCTAGAAGTTCCCAGAGTAATGTTTAAGTACAACATAGTGACAGAGAGAGCAATACAGAAGAGACAAAAACAATAGTGTTTGTGTGTGAGAAAAGACAAAATTAATACTTCAGAAAAAAATTTGGAAAGGAGAACAAGTCAAGGATCTGTAATGGAGCTGGATCTAAGAGTTCCATAAATAGAAGAAATTACCAACAGGGTAAGAAATGAGGGGAAAAAAATATGGCAAAAGCGAGGCACTAAGACAAACTTGTATATTTTCCAAAGCAGCTAATAGATACACTGAAACTGCAGGTATGCAAATCCCAAGTGCATTTTTTTTTCTTTTTCTGAGAAATTAATTCCCCTTTTTCAATTACTCTTGGAGATTTAAAATCAAAACCATTTACAAATGACAGCAAGAAGCCAGTATTCTCTTGAATGAATATGATATTTCTTTTAGTTACTAAATTTTGATTCTAGTATTTGGGGGAAAAAGAAATTATATTCTTAATTGACACATCTGTATTTGTCTGGGTAACTGTTGCTGCGCAAGAATACTGCTTCCATACAGTGGGAACATCCGTCTTGTTTTTACATTCACATGAAGTTTGTTAAAAATTCTAGAGTTCTTTAAATAGTGTCTTCAAAAAATTTTTTATTAAAGTTCTCCAGAGATCAGAACAAGATTACAGACTGCTTCCCAACTAATTTATGTGTCATTTAAACAGATCTGGCGCAATACAAACAGAAAAAAAACCCAAACCAAACCATCATTTGAACAGCATTTCTTGCAAAACATTTATTTACTGTTTGCCCTGTTTTTGCAGGTGCCTTTTACTGATTGTATGACCTGTTTTACCTGCTTTGGGTTGAAGCAGCTGGATGAAGGGTGAAGATGTGAAATATGCTACACCAATAAAATGCTAGGTTAGACATGCGGCATACCAGCTTCAATTCCAGCTGTGAAAACAAAGATGCTCAACATCTCTGCAAAACTATAAAATAATATAATGCAAATCCCAGAGATGTGGGAGGAGACGTAGTAGGAGAGAAGAGACACTGCAAAATATTTTGAGCTTTACAATAATACAACTAGGAAATCAGTTCAAATCTGGTTTTGTGGAATTTTTTTAATATGTTGTTCTATGCTTCTTTTAGAAATTAGGTTTATCTACAGTATAGAACATCATTCTGAGTAGTTTCCTGCCTTTGAGCAGATCTGCCATACTTCCAAGCAAAAGAATCCTTCTGTAGAAGCAGGCCCACAAAGACAAAATGTAAAAAAGCAGTCAAGCACGTACGCCCTTCCTTAGCGAAGGCGGCTGCAGATTACACACCACAACAGAAAGCATTAGTTTCAAAGTAGAAGGTGACTTCTTGGCAATTATTCAAAAAAATTACATCCTATCGAGGGATTTAATTACTTCTCTAAATATTACTGGAACCTTCTCCACCTTACACATTAGCCACAAGTGCAGAAATTCATTTGCTATCTTGACACAGCAAAGGTCTTGAAGAGCAGGCAGCTGGAGGCAGACAGGCTAAGATCCCGCACTGAAAAAGTTCCAAGTGTGTGTATATACTGCAGAAGAACAGGGAGCAATTAGACCAAACTATCCATTCTAAGTGCGTTAATAATATTGGATAAGTAGTCGGAATACAAAGGGGACAAAACCTAAATCTCCTTTATGCATGTGAGGCCACACACAGCATTTCCAAGAAGACAGAAAAGAAGGTGTTGCCAAACTAGAGCAGCCCTAAGCACGCTCTTCCGACGCGCTCCAGCCAGGCTGCCAGCTCTGGCTCTGCTTCTCAGCACTAACCCCACACCGTGGTCTGGCTGCCTGCATATCTTCACATATTCTCAAAAAGAAATTTTGGTAGGAATATTTCATGTGACATTGTCTACAGGAAGATCCTAAACAGCAGGTTCTTATTTCAACTTTAGCAAAGAAAAAAAACTGTAAACAAAACCATCATTTTAAAACATGCTTCAGCAGCTTATTATTTGTTCCGATACCTGCTTACCTTACAAAACTGTCACCATGGATTTTGGCATGTAAAAGTTGCCCAGTGGAGAAAATACCCATCAAAACAAGGAGTAGAAATTTTACAAAAAAATTGCTAAGTAGGATCTGACTCAGCCTTCAACTTTGCAGAAACACGCCCCTGGCAGAGATGTTTACTGACTCTTCAAATTAAGGTATTTTGTCAAAATTTTGCAAAATATCCTTAGGCACTTTTGGTAGGGAAGGATGGGGATAGTTGTGGTGAGCAAACAGAGGTGACAATTAAACCAATTAGATTTCAATTGACTTTGGATGGTGCAAAACCTTATCTTAACCATAGTTCTTAACAGGGACCTACTCGAAACAGTTAGGAAATGAGGTTTTAAAAATCTTAAGAAATCTTTTGAATTCTGAGATTCTATTAAAAATTATGAAAAATCATAAAAACTTAAAAATTAGAAATGAAAAAGAATAACAGATTTCAGTTCTTAGTATGTCATCCTGTTGTCTGTGAAGCTGTTTGTCCCACTTGTCTCCAGAAGCTACTGCAGAGCTACGAGTGCTGTTACCCCGCAGGTTTCTCTTGGCACACATGAAGGCAAGCTTTTTAGGATGCTCATCATGCTACTGCCAAGAACCAACTGACCTCAATGGAATGATGCAACTGTTATCGCTGGAAAAAAAAAAATCAAAACCACAGAAAGTGGCATGGGGGGGTGTGGGGGTGTGTGCTGAAAATTCAAAGTAGGTGGGTTCAAATAAAATCATCGTTTCACTGCATTTACTGAGACCCAGCAAGCAAGAGAAACTCTCCTGCTGTCGTACCCAACAATTGATGGGAATTCTATCATCTTCCAGACTTTGCAACTGTATTGAATAGTCACACATACAACAAATACTCATATTTATTGCCTCATACTCTTTAACAAAATCTAATTTACTTGAAAATGAGCTAATCTCAGTTACATGAGCTGTTGATGGCTTGTTAAATTCTACAATAACTTTAAGAGCATGAGAGCAAAAATAGAAATAAGTCTAGTAATGAAATAAACATTTATAGGCAGTTCGATTAAGGATGTAGCATTTTTGTTTCTTGAGAGACTGCAGGTAATAAAACCAAGCACAGGTTTTCCTTAGCTGATATTCTTATTCAATTTGAATTCTATGTCTTATTCTTCTAAAAATATATAAGGTAGTTAAGTTATTTTACTACAAGCTATTCACTGTCTACATTTGGTGCAACTACTGAGATCAGTCTGTGCTACAGCAGAGGTGAAAACAGTATTTGATATCTGTCTACAAGGAACTCACTAAGAAGGAAGAGGCAATAGGTATGCTTGGTATTGAATATTTTATGTGCTTCTGTGAACTAACTCAATAAGGCTAATTGTGTAATAAATGTTTGAAGGATGACACCTTTGAAGTGTGTGGTTTATCCTAATGAGAAAAGGGAGAAGATGAGTACAGGGAGCAGGAGTTCTTCAGCAAACTCCTCCGGTGTTTGAGCCAAAGCACAGGACAATTAGCTACACTTCTCCCAATTTACTTCAGTGGATTATGGATCAAATCTTCCCTATAATCTTCCACAAGAATGACTGACATTCTTTGAAGAATTAATTGAACCCCAAATTATTTCAGTTTAATAAGACCTTCACAAATACAGACATGCTTTGCATTGAGTTAAACTAGCTTATTAAATCATCCTTAACTGACCAACACGACAAGTAAAAAATGCCTAAGTACTAAACATTAATTTCACATCACAGTATCAGCAAGATGATGGGGCACCACATATGAAGATTTCAATTATTTTCACTAGAAAAGATAGGATGATGTTAGTTTAAAAAAACCTAATTAAAAAAATTTAAAATCACAAATTGTATCTCAAGCTGCCCCTGCAAATGCCAGATACAGTCTACTTACCCTCAATATTCTTGTATTTGCTTATTATTTGAAGACTGCATACAATTTCTAGCACACTAATGTCAAGGAATGGTATTTAAAAGCAGATCTCTGAAGGCTAAAACCGAGGAATTTTAGCTCGGCTTTTGACAATAATTCTCTTCATCTTCTAGAGATGCATGTCAAGATTTCTCGCTTTCTCAGTTCATCTTTAAAATAACAAGCAAAATAAGAACTAGCAAGCTGTTTTTAAAACCAATATCTTGATGCTGAAAAGAAAGTGAAATATTTTGAAATGCACATTTCAGCTGTAAAAGAGCTGCTGAAGCCTGTTATAGCTCTACCAGATGTACCCAGCAATTGAATATTTTACATGCTGTTTATTTTTTTTAGCCATTAAATATCAGCAATATATACTTAATTGTTGTAACAATTGCTCTTATAAAGATTATATTTAGTTCTAGCTAATGGTTAGAACAACAGTTGTAAATATTTGGATATGGTCAAGAAGTTCTCGCTTCTTTCCATGTCCATTTAAAAGCTAAATATACAATAACACTTTGGAATTACATTTCTGTTCCACTTTTTTGTATCTTCATTCCAAATCAACATTATCAACCATATTATCGGGCAGGAATTTTAATAAAGACTTGGAATCAAAAGGACTTAGTATGTGTCACAATTTAAAATATAAAACATGTTTTGCTTAATACAAAATAAAATTTGAAGATTTTAGATTAGAATCAGCAAGGAAAAACCAGAATTTCAAATTCAATAATACTGGAGGTAGCAACTGAACATTTGCAAAAAGGTCTTCAAAAAAATCTGCATAGCAGCTTTGATATTTTCAGTTGCTTTTCACAGATCTCCCAGTAGTAGTTCTGCAAACCACTAGTATCATCACAGATAAGTAGAATTTCAGCTGAAATCCACAGTACTAGTTACTTTTGAGTGAAAAAAGCTAAATAATGATTGTAATAATTATAAAGGTATTTTTCAGAAATGCAAAATTTACTATTTATTACTTATAATTTAAGTTTCAACTATTCATTTATATTTTTACATTCCACTGTTACTGCAACATTCCCTTCACCTCCAACAGCACATTTAGAGCAATGCATCTTTGTTAGCAACTTTCATCCATGCAGAAAAAATGGGCTATTTGTCTGGTGTCAGTGGAATAGAGATTATGTTTCCTTTGCATTACAGAAAGGATGTCCTTTGTACAGGACATACACTCCAATCATCGCAAGACTTCAATCACAGCAGGAGCAAGCCTCAAATGTTCTTCAGCTCTTCTGTTCTCTCTGTTGCTATCTATTAAAACCAGCCCAGAAAAGTTTGTTATAAAACAAAGGTTGAGAAGGCTGTTCAGGATTCAGGTTTAGATCTTTTGTTAGACTTGTTATCTACAAGAGAAACAGCCAGTAAGATGAGGATTTGCATAGTAATTTTGTGTTTAAGGTAGTTTTGCAGGTAGGCTTTGGATGCTCATAATCAAAAAGAGGACTGAGAAAATTTTGATAGAACTGAATACGCTGTGTCAATGTACAAATTTATAAATGCACTTTGAAGGAGAAATACTTCAGCTAAATTTCTTATTGCATGGAATTTAAAGGTTATTTGTATGAATCCATGAAGAACTTGGCAAAAGCCTGTTGTCAGATTCTTGAAAAAAGATACAAACAAGTTATTGTGAAACAGAAGGAACTGGATGTATAAAAAAGTCTTTTTTATATATCTGAGTGGTGAAACGGAATGCAGAAATGGTTAACACAACTGTGAGAGTGGAGGAATTTTAAACAAAACTGAAGAGATGCCTGGAAATATTCGTATGAAGATAGTTTGATAAGACAAGGCTAGCATAACAAAGACCAGAGGATCTTCTTCACCTAATCCCTGTCTGACTTGAGTATGCCCTTGCATCAGATGAGTGGAATGGAGAATTCAGTAGTAATCGTTTCCCCTTTCCTGTATCTATCTTCTTGTCCTGTCTGATTTTTGCTGGCTCTTAAGTTTTCTTGTTTAAGGTTTTCTCCAGCTCTTTCTTCCTAGACTGAAGATCCCTCTTTCTTGGAGGCGATCCTTTCATGGATAGCATGGAACAACAACATGAAGAGGAAGCCTTTAGTCCCTCTGGACAGCAGTTTAAAACCGATCAAACTTATGTTCTTTGAACTAAATGATCTGTTCATGTTCTTCTCCTGGTTAAGTGCATTGCATACTATGATAAAAATTACTGGAATAGTTTTAGCAAAGTCTTTACAGCTTTCTTTAAGATGAAATATACTTCAGTGCCTTTGTGAGAATTCTTCTCTTTGTTCAGATATGCACTGGTCATTTGCATCAACTGCCTATAGAATTGGATGCTTAGCTCTACATGCACATGGCATGGCTGAAATTATGCTTCTTGTTGTGCTAGTTACAGATGCAGGTTACAAAGGATAATTTTGAAAATAAGATGAAGCATTTAATGGGAAAAAGATTATTTTAAATGAGTAAAGTTTCTTTTATGCTTGCATATCCAGCCCAAGATTAAAGCATGTCACATTTGGGTTCTGTTGCATTTACATATTCTTTTCAATAATGGCTACAGTTATGACCATGCAACGCTTATGCTGGTGTCTTATGGTATGTAAATACACTTTCAACAAGTATAAGCACCTAGTTAAGATCAGTACTACATTGCATTGTTAGAACTTCCACTACACGACCATAGTTAGTACCACAGGCATGTTCATACCTCTCTACACCATGCTCTCCAGGGCTCTTCAGTGTTTGTACAACCTACAGACAACTATACTTCTTGTGAATTAAACCAAAAGTACTTCTTTTATTAAAAAAGCTATATACAAGTACATTTCAGTATTGTCTGGCTGCTGTGCACTAGATTTACATCTAGCTTCAGACACCCAGCTTTACTGCACTACCAAGTTGCATTACTACTGCTGCAACTACAATAGTATGACAGATTCTTTATCTTATTCCAACTCCAACTCCAGCTCCAACTCAACTTTAAAAAACAAACATGATATACTATCAGTTCTCAGTAGATCTGAAAAGATAGCAGTTAGGAAACTTTCTTCTTCTAAGCAATACCATTCTTCCGTGATTTCAATACCTTAGCCACGCTCAGATCCTAATAGCCTAGTGTAGCCACTATTCAAACTGAAACCAAACAAAAGGCACATAAAGTAAATGCACTTCCTCTTTACATCCAGCTTTGCACACTGTTGAAAGATCCCCTTATGGGCATTTAAGTTTCCATTTTAAGAAGTGCTGATGCGCTCATTCAAACTAATAAAACTGGAAGTTTACAGTAAGTGAGATAAAGATTTAAGAAAGTACTTAAGACTAATTAGAGATGTCAAACCATTTAGGGTGTATATACATAGATAAAACATTTTAATTTCTTAATAATATTAAAGTCTTATACCTATAATTTAAAAATAAACCATCACTAGCAGACACTGACTACCACCAACCTTTCTCTGTGTCATAGAAATGTGAGTCTATGTAACACCTTTTCAATGTTATTGGCATGATTTAAAGCCAGAGTGATAAAAAACATGGGCCAACAAGGAAACAATGGTAACTGATAAGTAGAACACTGTGATACACATGCCCTACTATAAGGATACAAAACCCAAAGTGCTGCTTTCTTAATGATATGAACTCATATCAGTGCAGAACCACCATGGGCAGAATAGCATGGCTATCATCCCGAATGTAATAAGTCTTGGTATAAGCTTAGTAAAATCAAAACATGCAAATTGTACAAAAGAACAAAATAACAATGGTACCAGAAAGTCACAAGAAGCTTCTATTAAATTTCTCATAGGCAGAGAAAGACAAAAATCTTAAAGCCAGAGCTGGATCAAGATTGCTGCAGCTACGGGGGAAAGGTAGAAGTGACAAGGCAGAGAAAGAGGACTATGAAAATGACAGCATCCAATCTATGAAAAACAAGATGGCACATAAGCAAAACAATTGGAAACAGCATTACAAGTAGAATAGTTTTGAAGAGGATTTTATTTATTAACTACACATTCCATTTATGACACACATGGCTGAAGTGACAGCAAAAGGATTTTATACGGCAACAAAGATTGAAGATAGTCAAGGAAGACATAATATGTGACCTGTTCCAGAGACTGACCAAGCAGCAAGATAACAGCAGATGATATGGTTGTTTTTCTTAAAAATAGATGGCATCCTAGATAAATTCAGGGAAGCAGCATAATGAGGTACTGGAGATTCTTTCCTGAACAAGACAACAGCAAGACTATACTTCTAGCTAGTCTGGATAAAAAAAGATCTGTTCACTATTGCCCTTCTGTAAAACATTTGCAAAGATAAGGAATAAAAAGTCTAAGTTATAATTTGCTGAAGAGTCATCAAGTCATCACCATCTTCTCACATATTGCTAAGACTTTCCTTTTGGATGTTAAGATGAGGGCTCTTCCTCCTTTCTCAGCTGATTCCTTTGAGTATATTAACTGATTCTAGCACTAATTTTGAGAATGAGGAGGAGTTAACTCTTAAGAGTTATATATCTTAGAATTCCACAATCAGGTATTGCTACTTCTGACAGTTTAATTTATCAGCAATTAATTCCTCAAGCAATTCCAAAAAAAGGATTTAGCTCATCATATATTTCAGCATTTTCAATAACCATCTGTAACAGTGCTAAGAATCATTCGCTACACCATATAATTTTACCCTTCTCTTTACTAGGAGACATCAAGATGGAATTAACCATTTTGTAGCTGAAAAGTAAATTCTGTGTGATCTATTGGATTCTACAGATAAAAGTAGAATATCACTTCAAGATCATTTTAGACACCTTCTCAGTTCTCAAGCTGGATGAAGAAACAGTTGAAACCAGTCTGTTCTACAGTGCAACTTGGCCTGGATATGTCAGAGAGATGAAAGAAGATGATCCAGCTAGTTCATCAATTTTACCTATCACTGGCTCAACAGCAAGACTAGCAGCTGTGGAGAATGCTGAACCAGCAGACCATTCAGGCAAAAAGGACAAACAAATTGGTATCAGCTAGACACACTGAGAAGATACAAACCAGAACAAAATCAAGGAGGTAAGTAATTTCACATTTCCTATGGGTTTAATCAAGGCAAAAGGCCAATAAAATATTTTAGAAGATGTCTAGAAAACAGAAAATCTAACTTGCAA
Source organism: Grus americana (assembly GCF_028858705.1). Classification (NCBI taxonomy): domain Eukaryota; kingdom Metazoa; phylum Chordata; class Aves; order Gruiformes; family Gruidae; genus Grus; species Grus americana. The sequence goes on along the minus strand of NC_072860.1, from coordinate 6,811,547 downwards.
TGAACAGCAAGAAAATGGAAAATCTAGATCTACATAACTTGAAGTGTATCTCAATTTGTTTCCTATGTGCCTTAACCAAATGTACTTAACTACACAAGAAAGAGACAGACAGGAACCTTCACTGTGGTTCTAACTATCAAATATTTAGGTTTGTACAAATCTGAATTAACACCTTGGAAAGGTGTTCTAACTATATTTTCCACTAATATAAAGCTCCAGAACCCATCAGTGTAACAAACAGATGATCGTCCACAGCTCGCATGGAAAATTTGTCGAGATGTGCTTTCAATTGTAGCTAAACAGTCCAACAAGCTTCAGAGTTTTGTGAACAAATGTCTCGCATTACCTGTTTTTATGATGTGAAAATTTACAGCAAGTGTACATTGTGAAGAACAGTGTTCATGAACAAACTGTTTTCTTCAGTGTTCTTTGTTCATTGCATTAAGTGGGATTGAGAGAAGGTAACTAACATGAGACTCGACATGCTATAGCTTTGAATAGCCTCAAAGGTTTGGTTAAGATTTATGTTGTGGGTAGGGGACAGAAGATAAAAAAAAGTTCCAAAGTGTTAACAGGATAAAAATAAAGATTGCCATGACATCAAAATAAGCAAGAGCCTTCTTATAGTCCTGCCTATATTTTTTGATCTTTGGTGATATTTCAGTGATAGGATTTTGTTTAGCTGTAACAGACTTTATTGACAAGAAAAATAAATACAGTTGAAGTATGTTAGCTACTACAACCAAGTTCTCTCCTGCTTCCGAGACAATCTGGTACCAGGACCTGCCAGTGATTCTAATCTGAAATACGTTGATCCCCACAGGGATGTCAACTCATGCTTTTAAGTATTAACTATCATCAGCAAGATGAAGTAACTACAACGAAAAAGATATTAGTTTTCTAAATTTCTGGTTTCCACATGTGCCATTATGGCTCAAGCTGAGCAAAAACATTCCTGAAAATAGTCAGTTCACTAGAAAACAAATAGAGTTTTGAAGCGCATGGAGCTACTCACATGTTACAAGATGAATTTTCTACATAGCTGGACAGTAAGAAGTGTGACAGCAGAATATCACAACAGTCGAAATACTGTGTTTTGACATCTCCCGAGATACACTGAAGAAACTCACAATAAAGTACAGTAACAAAGTACTAAATTTACAGAACTGGAAGCCAATTTTGCTCAACCTGCCTTTAGGATAGTCCAGATGCAAGACTTGCATTCAGCTTTCCCTGACAGGTTCTACATCTGCTCCAAAAATTTAAATCTACGCATTGTATGAAGTAATATGACCACTGTGCAGTAAAGTATCCTGGGACATGTTGTTCTTCATTCTTTTGTTGAATCTGTTCACATTTGTAAGCAATCATTCAATGAGAGAGCAAGAAATATTTTAATGTTGTCAAATGTTACATGACAATACTATAGTTTGCACTGAACTGAGTTTAAGATAAATGGAACCCTCTAGAAGCAACAAAGACTATTTAAATACTTTTTTTTCCTCCCTTCTAATACCACAACAAAATACCCACAGGTCTTCTGTGTCCAAATAGGGTCCCTAAATACACCTTCATACAAATCGTACCACCTATGTTGAGTAATGACAGACAATGACAAAAAAATACCAGCTTCTGAAATCTGAACTTCAAGTCTAAGTACAATATTAAAAATATCAATAATTGTTTGCTCAATTTAGGATATTCAAAACTAGAAATATAGCTTGAAAGTGTTAGAGTAAGGCATTTTAGAAATTTATGAGCTAAAAACAGCAGTTGGAATAAGAATCATCCTACACTGTTGCCACAGCAGAGAGACTCACATCATATTATCAACATTTCCCCTAATGAGCACTTACCAGAGCAAACTTATCATGGGTTACCTAGGCAAATTCCAGTTTAGAGCATAATTGAATGAAGGTGCATGTGATTATCAGAAAGACTAATAGGTTTTATTCAGACCTGAGCAAGGGCCGTCTCCCTGGAGCTCTGTAATCCCAGTCCCGGACAACCACTAGAGTGTAGTTAACAGTTCCAGTGGTGTTGCCTAGTTTGGTGGGGTCACGGTCCAGGAATGCTCCAGGGCAGGACATATAATTAGTATCATGAGCCAAACAGTATCTTTTGAAAATCTGTATATCTCACCACAGGGTGCTTATGTTAGGAGAAAGCTTGCATGTTCCTACATGAAAAAATAATTTTTCATCAGTATAACCTCTGAACAGAGTCCTATATCAGCACACACATACATACTATAAACAGCTTTATTGTGGCTGCTATGATTGCAAAGCATTTATTTCCTGATAATGCATTCTGCTGTTTTAAACAGATTTTTAAAAGCTCATTTATTTAAATGCACTCATGTTACTATATAAATATCCATGATCTGTAAGTCCTAGGATTTTGTTCTTAGACAAGTCTTTTTTTTTTTTCCAAGATTAATCATGACAGTTTTGCTGCTTCTCCCAACACTCCAAAATACACTAGAGAAATTAGAAACTTGCACTCCATTTATGTAAAAAAAAATATGGTATGTAGTTACTGAGAACTTACTAGACCCTATGGAAGTGCTGCACAAACAGCAGTCCCTCAAGTTTGCAGAACAGACAGACTTAAGCAAATACAAGCTAAATGAGTCTCCACACATCTCATGCCTTGCCTGAAGTTATCACAGCTGTTCCCTGATGTCTGTGATCCAGGGATTGTGTGTAACAAAGCCATCTTTTCATCACATTCTTTGGAACAAAACCAGGCTTAGTTATGATTTTTCTTATTCTGATCTGACAAACCTTAAGCCAAGGTTTGTATGCCTACAAAGTTACACAAGTCCTCAAAGACCACCGTGTACCAACTTATGCAGCTCCATTTCTAAATTTAAGCCTTCCAGCTTATTCCTAGCAATGCATTTCAGACTTTCATAACTCATTTCTTCATTGTCATGTAACTTCTTGTAGTATTGATATTCATTATGCTTAAGTTTTCACAACAGTTTTGCTCACCACTACCTGTCCCAGCTCTCAAGAGGCCATTCAGCGTCCTGAATATTTGAAATACACACTAACACTAGGTTGCTGTTTCATCGCATTGGCTGGATATGGAACGGAGGTCTTGCACTTAAACCACATAAATCAATGGGACATTTCAAAAAGGTAACATGAAAGATTTATCATACAATTTGCAGCGTTCACATATATTGCTTCCTAACAATAGTTTAATAGTGGTATATAAAATTCGTTTGGAAATTACTCATCATATTCTGAAAGGATTTTGGTTTGCATTCCAGAGTAACTAAAACCTCAAGCTTGACTTCATACTAAAGTCTGAACACGCACCCCTGCTCTGAAACTCGATGCATTTCCCATTTTTAGAGCTTTCCTTACACACTAACTCCTCTTAGCTTGACAAGTGGTTTCAGCAAGCAGCTCACAGAAAGCTGTCACCAATAACATGGCTGACAAACCACTGGGACCAACGGCATCCACAGTGAACTGACACCCAACTTCCTACTTGAGTTAATAGCTGTTGATGTCTCTCAACAAGGGTTTCTTAGTGGCCAATGTTATTTGCGTCTATTTAGACAGGCTCTCCATCCAAATAAGCAGCTCCTTGTGATCTTTTGCATTAAAAGGGCAACAGCTGTTATTTTCCTATGACTGCCTGAATTGAAAGCAACACAACATGCTAACACAGAATTGGTAGCAATCATCTGATATACGACCCCACAGCATTCTAATGATCTATCCATCATTCAAAAATCAATTCAAGAGATGTGCCTGTTTTTAAATGAGGTACAAATCCAGACATACGAGCTGCACCAAAGTTTTAAGTACACAGCTAAAAGCACTGGGTTCTACAAAGCACTCTCCCCCCCCCCGCCCTTTTTTTAAAAATCTCTATACTTTCTTTTTCTTTTTTTAATCACAGATTAACTTAACCCCAATTACAAACATATTACCTTTAAAAATCACAACCTGTTGGGCAGACCTTAGCTTAAAACTCACACATAAAATACTGTCTGTCTTCACAGCCTTGAAGTTTTCCTGAACTTCTCACCCCCCTACCGTGCTGAGCCCAATAGGTATTATTCCCTTCTTATTGCAAGAAAAATGGAATTGGGGAAGTAAAAATCTTCCCAGGTCAAGGCACTAGAGTAGAGTTAAATAAAGAAATGCAGAGATTTATACTCTCAAGAAATATTTGGGGATAAAGAACATACAGAGAATAAAATAAAGTCTGAATCACTGTACAGCCTGGGTGCTTTTTCCTTTTAAGTGAACACTGACCAGGGATTGCAGTCTAAATGGCAATGAACAAAAGTTAACACTGGAAATCAGTCTTCAAATACATACCTACATTTTTAAAAGATGTTAGCATTTAATTTCTCTCATAATGCTATATTGCTGCCATTGTTATAAAAAGATGCTGCAGTTAAAGTCAGTTTACCTCACTGTTTTTCAGGCAGACATAAAACTGAATGCATTGGTCAATACATAAATGGTCTAAAAATATATTATCATACTTTTCTGTATGCTGTTACTTTTAGCCAGCAACATATAATTTCTGTCAGGAAAAGATATTGGTTATTGTGTGTTCAGCACTCCTGTCCAACAAAACTCTTCCCTATAAATCTCTATTGCAGTACGTGACTAGTGAAAACACTTCATTGCAATACTTCATATTACCAATATTTTACAGCAATGTATTCTCACATCAAAAATACGGAAGATGCGCAACTTGAACTCGTCAAATGGAATCCATCAATACAGCATCTAGGTTAGAAATCTAATTTATTTTGTGCATCTACTGAACACTGATAGAAAAAGGGTTCAGCTGTGCAAATAAGCCATTTATTTTGTTGTCCATAAGAAAACAGAGTAACACTTATGCATAATCAGAAACCATGCATCCGTTTGCTTAGACACAGAATGAACTTGGCCACTGATAAGCATGGAAGATTCTCACTAGTACTTCTGCTTCCTCTGTGAGTCTATGAAAGTACATGCTATCATAACTAAGCTACAAGATGCACACATTGGTTGCTAATATACGTTCCACATTTTCATAGATGTTATCTAGTGAGAATCACTGTTTTCAGGGAAAAAATGGGGACTAGTGTTCTACATCATGAAAACAGCCCCTTATAACTTAGAGTACAACCAAATTTCTATCACAAGTTCAGGTTGTTGCTAACACTAATGCACCAAAGAATTCACCTTGGATTCAGAACTAGTTAACAAAGACTTTTTCTACTCAGGTCAATCTTTACTTCATCAATAGCACCACAGGGGAGGTGGGGGAGCAGAGCAGAACACTGGAATCTACCGGGGACTCCCTAGAAAGTGGCAACTCCATTTGACCCAACACTTCAGTGCACCTCTTATTACTACCCTGTATTACTGTGCTACCCTGGACTCACACCCTTTTAGAAGTCTGTATGTCCTGTCGGTGTAAACAGGAAGCTGAGCTTCTGGGGGGGTGCTGCTTATTTAATTCTGTTGGATTACTTCTGGTTTATTTGCAATGTTTGAATAAAACAGAATACACTGAAGTCACTGCAGTGTATCCAAGTTCATCTTATTTCACAGTTTCCAAGTTGACAGTAGCTTCCTCCCCTTCTCTTATAGCTGAGCCTGAATTGACCAATACATTTCAATGACAGCATGTGTTACAGAAAGAAAACTGGAAGTACTAGGACAAATCCCCAAATGCCAGGACAATATGGTCCACAGCCATATCAGGTAAATACTGTAAAAACAACAAAAAAGCCATCTGCTGCTTTCAGGAAAACCTATGATGAAGCAAGCAATATTCCAGGGAACATCCCACTTGGGAAATAGCAGAGTACTCTCTCCTCTGAGACAGTCTCTCCACTTCAGTAAACACAGCTGAATGTTGATCAGGCTCACCTGAGCCTGGCGTTTTGGCAGCTAGAATACTGCTCTTGTATTTCTACTTTATCTTGTTAAGTGGCACCTTAAAACAGATAGAACAATAGGATTAATGGTTATTTTACTTATCTACCCGAGGGCATCACACACAAAACATGCACACTAGAAATCTTCTCAATCATAGGAAAAGCTCAGCAGCGTTTCAAGGCAGCCTGGGTTTGAGGCAGAGTGGTTAAGGTGACCAGAAAATTTACATCTGAACCAAGATGTAAATAAATGCCAAAGATTTTGCTCCCCAGTGGTTATTTTGAATACATCAGCTCCACTCAGCAGGTATGATTTCACAATACCAAAAAGCCCCCAAGATTTATAGTAACCCATACATGAACACTTTAGCACTAATGATTTCCCTTATTTGTCAATTTCATATTTTTTCAGTAACATTTTTATATAAGTTAAATCTTAAAAATTCAGACTTAAGATCAAAGACTCAGGAAGAAAACTTTGTTCAGGGAAGAGCGTTTTAGACACATCAGATGTGTGTCATCTTGTCCCTGCCTCCTGTGCTCGCTCTGAATGCGGGTCGCATAGGAAATTACTGTAATCTGTCTTCCTTTTCAACTGGACGATCACTGTATGAGCCAGTTTTATAGTTTTAATTGTCTTTAGTGACTAATTTACCATAGCTTTATGCTGCAGTAACATATAAATGCACCTATCAAGCAAGACTGCAGCTGCTGGTAAAAATTTTCCCAAATACAATCTCTTGAGAGTAACAAAGCCAAATAAAAGGTTGAAACTGGCAAAGGGAAAACTTCTCACAGATACTGTAACATTCCCACAAGCAGGGGTTGGTAAGCAAGTCAGATATATATGTATACCCTAGTGAGGCAAGATTTACTCACTGAAGTAACTCAGAAATGCATCATCTGTTGGAGATGATAAACAGTTACACAGTTTGCATCCTAAAATCCCATGGTTTCTCCTCATCATGTAAAAGTTGTTCAAGCATTCTTTCCTTTTAACAGCTAACAAGCATCTAGTTCTCATGATATCTAACACTAATGAAGGATTTTCTTTTTTCGTTAGCTAGAGCCCTAAAATATGTATATTTATCTTGCTGGCTGAGTAAAACAAGGGGAGTTAATATACCATGCTCTCCAATTTTTCACCTTCTCCAGACTAGTGCCTCCCCCTAAAAAAACAACCTGCTGCTTATTCCATTGTGGTTAAGGAAACTTTCTGTTCATCACTGAAGAAACCATACACAATTTCCATAGTAGCTACAGTCTTCATTACAAATAAACTAGTTCTACACCTTGATTCCCATGGTATTTCAAGCAGATTAGCAATAAAATTGACTACACTTTGTCCTACATTAAAGCGATCATTAGCAACATGATAAATAGTCCTCTTGAATTTTGCAAGAGGTAGCAGTAATGAAGCTGTACACTAGTTAATGTACATGATCACATCTTTTCTGCAGTGATACCAATTATATTTCCTTGATTTAAATAATATTGTTCTCATCCTGGTGATCACCCCCAAAACAAAACAACCCCAAACCTTTGTACTCAGCTACAGTGGAAGCAGTTCCACTAAGTTCCTGCAGCAGCTCTGCTAAGATGGAAGGATCACATCTAAAAAGAATCCAAGTAATGAAACTTGCACAGAAGACCTTGGTTTCTCACCTCTCCTGCACTTCAGTCAAGCACCAGCATGGTTAAATGCTCCAGTAGCCGCTGACAGCGCTGAGATCATGGTCTCCAAGAAGTATTTTGAAATTTCATAAATTTATATTATACCTTTTCCAAGGGTCTACTACCCCCACACACAGAGGAACAACTTCATTTATGCTTCCTTCAGAGTCCACATGCCATGAAATTTAGAAAAGATATTTCTTTTTATTTTAAAACTGCTTTTTAATGGACATGAAGTGTTACCAAATATTAATCCACTTATTTTAAACCACTGGGTTTTCTTATTTAGACTTTAACTTCCCAATCTTATTTGGACTACACTTTTCTAAATCTATAGGACTCACCAGTGGGCTACAAATCAGTGACAGACAAAAATTTCTTTTGCCTTACTCTGAAATTTACTGCTTTGTCTCCAGGAAATCTTGAAACGTTGCGTGACAAACATCCCGTGACTTAATGGCATTTTAGCGTACCACAAGGGTTGAAGCTGAAGGTTTTAAGCATTGCTGAGCCAGCCCATGGTTGCATTAAAGATTTAGCAATTCAGAGCTGTAAACTACAGTTTATTCATTTCTCAGTCATAAGTTAAGTACCGATGCCTGAGCTCTGGAGTAAAACACTAATGCTAATAATTTTCATTTTATAGTCTGAGCTATTTATCTGTTGCTTCCATGTAAAATTGCAATGAAATCCATTTCAAAAAGGTCAAAGAAATGGAATAAGATAGGGCTGAGCATTCCACATGTTAAGATGAGTTTGAAAAATCAGCAGAAAGCTGAAATCATTTCAACCTCTCAAAAGGAGTGCATTTTGCTTTGCTTTAAGACCAATCATTCATTTTCCATTTGAGCAAACCTCAAAATATAGAGAGATTTAACTAGAATGAGCACTCATGGCATTGTGATCCTGCTAGCTAGCTACAAATTATGGCTTGTAGAAACAGAAAATATACAACTGGTTTGGGAGCTACACACATTTTGCCATCTGCTTATTGCAAGCAGTTAAAAAACCCCAACAACCTAAAACTCTATGCAAAGCTACCTCCTGTCCCACTTGGCTGGCTTTTAAAAGTATTAATGCAGCCACTATTCCAGAACCTGTGGTAAGACAAATCTACAAATACTCCACTGCTAGCACAGATGATGCAGGTAAGTGTTTCCCACTTGTGTTTCAGAACAGCAATGCTGTGCCCAGGTCAGAATTACATACATACAATAATGTCCTATCTTCCATTGTTACCTGATTAAGATATGACAGATGTTACAAAGAAATAAGATAGTCAAAGATTGGTGCATTATTTTGCCTTATGTGTATCTTTAGAATCTTCTGTGATTTATAATGCTGAGGAGAGTCACTAGGGTTTCCAGTAGGATGCGAAACAAGTAGAAAGTACATTAATGCAAATCCTTGTGGATATAATAAGCCTGAAGTCAAATCTTTACTGACTTCAAAATGGTCAAACAGAATGAAATTGCAATCCAATTCACATAAGAAACACAAGACTTCTAAAATTCCCTCTATGAAAATTATTCATAAGAGACTTACATTTAACATTCGATTCCATAAAATGACAAGCTTTGCATTTAGAGTGTGAAGATCTACAATTTAATCTCAAAATATTTCTTTTAAAGCAAATTTATACTGAAGCATGCCTTTACAAACACAAAATAATCTATGAATTTCAGCACCAATATGCTATTAGACCAACTGAAACATGCACACCTAGCACAAAGACAAAAAAACAGAATCCGTCTGCCCATACCAGAACAGTAATAACAACAAATTCCGTTGCAATTATGCTACTAAACAAAACAGGCAAATTTTTCACTGAATCCATAACTATTATCACAAAACGCACCACGTCATAAGTGTTTGTTTATGCCCCACGTGCTTACATATTGAGACAAAGCACACTAAGGTAAATGAAAAGAGTTCCATCAATTACAAATACCAATGGAACATGCATGAAATAGCAGTATACTAAAATTCATGAAAGTTAGGCAAGTCATCATAGAAATATTGGCTCATATCACAAAAGAATAGCTTCTGGATGTGCAACAAACATTCCAAATTTAATTACTCACAGTCAGATATGACACCGTTTTGTCCTATCTGCAATATCAGAAAGATGAAAATAGAGAAAAATCTGCTTTAAATTAGAAAAATACAGCTTAACTCCTTTGTTGCTTTAATTTTCATTCCGGGGGGGTGGGGGTGGGGGGGTGGGGGGTGGGAAATAAGAATAAATCATACAGCTGAACTATCTGCTCACTTTCTAATACATAGGAATATATACTTACCTGAAACTAAACAAACACACACGAAACCACTAGTTTTGTTCATTTGCGTGATAAACATTTGTTAGCAATAGAAAATGAAATGGTTATTTCAAAGATTGTACCCACTTAAAGTTCAAATTTTATATGTTTCAGTTTAGCAATAAGTCATAAAGTATGCAACGTGATAATGTATATGAGAGCATATTGCTGCACCTACAAAAAAGGACACAGGAGCAGAAGAGTGGAAGTAAATCTACTACTGAAGAATTTGCTGCAGTATCTGTGTGGATGTGATGTTTAAGTGTCATGCTCTCTCAAATCTTGTTTGTATGTAGAATCCCTATGAAAGTGTCATAAACGATACATTAATAGTTGTGAGTACCTGTTAGCCTTCGGAAATTAGAAATTGAAGTTGTACCAAAAAATTTTTGTTAGAATATTACCTTTGGCCTTTCCAAAAGGCATTAATGATACTGAATGCATAACATCCATCATCTTGAAAAAAATCTCATTTTCAAAGACTCCATCACACATATGGAAGAACACACTCCAACTGCATCAACTCACTCATACAAAATTGTCCACCGTGTGGGGTTTTTTTTTTTTTAAAGCTGAGCCACCTTTTGATATGCTACCTCTTTTGTCATCATGGACCTCTCAGAAAATGACAGCTAAAACATCCATTCACAGATATCTTAGCTGAAAGACAGCTGGACACATTCCTCATTCTTCACATACAGCGTATCTGATACAAGCATAGCCCTTGTTGGGGTCATGATTTGCTGTCAAGATAAAAAAGTAGGCATGTGAAGAGAAAAAAAACACTTAAAAATTTATGAGAAGTTAAACAATGCAATATAAGCCAGTAAGTGTCCACAAAAAATACACCAGAAAAATCAGTAGTAAAAGTGGAGCCAAGTCCAGAAGCTACACAGAACTAAGTAGAGACAATTGCTGATTATTTTGTCAGCAATGAGAGGAAGTATAAAATCATTAGGCATATAGTGTGACAAAACATAAGCTCAACCTGTAGTAAGGATTAAACATCCCAAAAATGCAAATTGATCAACTGTAAAATGGAAATCACCTGCTATTTAGAGAACTATAACACTAGAATTCAATTTTTATATATATATATGAAGATTAACATTTTTTTAAACTCTGCTCAATCTGCCAAGGAAGACAGCTTCATCTATACAATGGGGGAAAGACATGGAAAAAAAGCATGCAAGACTTGTGAATCAAGGCAGTAGAATCCAAATTTTTAGTCTTGTAAAGAGGCAAACTAGTGTTTAATACACTAAACAGTGCTAAATTGTCTATAGGAAACTTATCCTGAGTCCTTGGACAATTCTGAAAGTCCTCCTGGGTGGCTGCATTTTTAGTTGCCCAGATACTTTTAAAAGGCTGTCATATATCATACATTTTTGTTTATATTCTTGTTATAGTAAAAAACAATTAACTTGGAAAGGTTGTCAGTGTATAGACAGACAAGTAGCCTGACTCTCCTCTATGAAAAGGTCATTATCTACCAAGCTGTCTTAATTTCTAGCCCTGCTTCAGTGGCTATTATTGGTCACTAAAAAGTAATGGAATGGTTGAAGCACGAGGCTGCACAGGCTTCGCTTCCCCAAGGAATGGCAGTCAGCCGTGGCCGTTGTGTGGGGCAGAGCCTCTCTCCGACTGCAATACTGAGAGAATTTTGCAGTGAGGAAATCGGCTCTGAGATAATAGGGTAAAAGGGCAGCTATAAATTTAGTTCTGCCCGGAAACCAGATATATAGGACAGATACAAGGTAGAAAAACAGGCCCGAATACTAATGAATCTGTGGTAATGGAATAAGACCAGACAGAAAGGTTACTAAAAATAGCTTTTGGTGTTATCTTCTAAAGATTGTTTCAGATTGAACCATGAAAATCATTGAATAAAAATTAAGCAGCTTTCTTTTCGAAGAAAGCATTCTGACTGAAAAACAAAGGAGGCAAGATAACAGCAACACTGATAAATAACAAAATTACCATTAACTCAGGAATCAAGAACCACAAATATCCAGGATCATGATATACCTTTGCAAAAGTCCTGCCACCAATTGCCTCTATAATTCTTTCACTTACGGCAGCTGCTGCAAAAAGACTAAGATATAATAAAACATTATAAAATTCAAGGAACTCTTAGTAGCAGCTCATTTTGCATTATCTTGATCATAACATGCTGGGAAAGCAGACCATTAATAGTCTGCAAATAGGATTGGGTGCTGTTTTATTACAGGATGGTGTTCTAATTGTCCTTGCTGCTAGAGCAATCATTCATATTGGAAAGCATTTAGCCCAAGACTAAATAAAAAGCCATTGCTCTACTAAAAGCTGTGAAAGGTTTCTTTAATATGTTTCTTTTAAACAAAGTACTTTGAGGAGCTAATGTGAAGCAGATGTTTCTGAATTACCCCAGAGAATACAGAAAGACCTATTTCATCATTATGTGGAATAAGATATTACCCAAGGCAAAAGCTGGTAATAAAATTATCCCATAGGATTCCCGTTGATATTAGGGATATTATGTTACCCTAAATATAACAAGAATTTAATTTTCATAAATGAAGCAAGTACACAAATTTGCTGGAAGGCAATAGCAAAGACATTAAAGCACCTTTGAAAAACCAACAGGTTTCCTATATAGCTTGCAAGTTGCAATGGTTTCCATAACTTCTTTGAACAATTTCGTCAACTTTAGCAATTCCAAAACTCAAACAATATTTTATTTTTTTTTTAATGCCTAAGAAATGGGGACTGCTGTGATCCTAGTCATTCCAAAGAAAACTCCATAAACAGCACATCTTATTCCATCCTCAAGTCTCCTAACTTTCCTGTGCTAACCTGTTCAATTATTTTGCAAAACGCAAAGCTATTTGAGGCTGGACTCTGTGGGAAACCTAAGTAGTCGTCCCGTTCTGGAGAGGTTGATGTGAACGATAAGACAGCTATGGAATAGGGAATTCTGAGTCAGCAGGCATTTGAGGTAGTTATACGTGCGCACTTCTACTAAGGATGCTACTTTTCAGTTAAAACATGGTAGTTTCAGGTGAGGGTACTGCCAAGCCAGCCAGTTTCAGCATAATAGCTCCAAGAAATTAATTTGAAAACTCTGTATGGGAGAAACTGATCCTCCCTTCCAGCCTGGGTAACCAAGTGAGCCAGGCCATTCCCTGCCCTTACCCACGCACTTGTACAGAGGTGCTGAGCAAGGGGCGCAGTTCATGTGCAGTCATTTATAGACAGAAGACATTACAACCACAGCACTTAAAGTGCTGCTCAGACATAAGTGGGTCAGCCTGAGAACTGGGAAATCACAATGAGTACCAGAGAGACAATTACCTCACGCCTCTTTCCCTTTATGTTGAGCACGTCTGATGCAGCAGACAAGCAGACGAAGTAATTATCCTTTAAAAAGGGACAAGGCGTAGCAATGAATGAATATATATCATCCATGTAAATAATCTTTACAGTTTTTATTTTATACTCAAAAATCTGTAAACAAATGACAGTAACTTTTTGCAGTGTCACAGAGGGCACTGCTTCTCATGAAGCTGGGATTCTACACTTCTTTCTCGGGTCCAATATCAGGAAGTAGATTTGGCCCAGAGAGGTCTAGTATATGCTCATATAAACTAGAGCTTGCAATCCACTTGAACTTCTGCTTAGAATAAACAAACACTTAGCAATCTGCAAGTCTGCCACTGAACCACAGAGCATAAAACCCATCAATATATCATTTGTAAAGGAGACATACGTATAGTCCTGATTTTTCCTGGACATCACACTCCTCACCTGCTTTTGCACCTCATTCAGTTTACTTTTCCAGTTATTTGCAAATATAAACTGTGGACTCTGTTCCCTAAAAAGAAAGTCAGTGGAAGCATTTTGAGTCCACAAAAGATTTCCTGAAGGATTTAAAACATAAAACGTTTATATAAGAACTAGAACAGAAAACCCTTTCCCTCTGTTTTAAACAACTAGATAAATAGTTATTGTTAGTATGACTTAAATACTTAAATGTTCTATGTCTGTAAGATACAAAAAAGCATAAGCCAGTATGTGGTAATGTGAGCACAAGAGAAAAATACACTATTGTCAGGTAAGTAGTTACGATACAATGTTCTATTATACAATTTTGCAGATATTAATGCAACACAGAAGAATGATTGCTGGTATATTGCTGCAGGAAAGTTAGTGTGAAGATCACAGCTTTATTTTTATTGTTCTCTGCTCATTTGAAACAAAACAACTTTTTCTTTCAGTTTTTTTTTCAGCTGAAAATATGAAAAGCAAAATGACATTTCCATTCTGAGATTAATGGCAACATATTTTTGAACAAGCATTCTGAATTTTAATCTGAATATTTCAATGCATTATTTATATTTACCCAGTCACTTGAAAAAGCCTCCTTTGCTCCTATCCTACCATTTTCCTAAAGCAAAGAAAAGCAATATTTCAGAAAATTACTTTGTACTTCTAAGAAAGAGGTATTTCCATATTAAAAATCTTGGGAACAACTACAGTCATAACAGAACACATTGTTTCAAGGGAATATTTGTTATATTATAGTAAGAATTTAATGAACAAGTTTGCCTTAGAACTAAATAAGCTACAAGTTTTCTTTTAAGAATGACAGCAAAGTTTATTACAAGGCAGGCTACAGGCATTTCTCTTGCATATACGTTGCTGAAGATCCAACAGGATTTTACAAGAAGCACTGATTGATTGGGCAAAAAATGTTTACATTTTTAAACATCATCTACCTAGTGCACAGTTTATAAAATACCTGCATTTTTATTTCCCTCAAACGCATTTTTTTTTAAATGCTATGATCCTTTGAATCATTACTTCTACATAAAGGCTTTCAAAGTATGAATATGCAAACAAAAACATACTTTTTGTCCTCCCTTTGCTCTTAGCAAAAACCATGATCTCCATGGAATCAAGGATATCTTTTTACTCCAAGTCAGTCACCAAGTGATCACTTGATTTTAGCAGCAATGATTAGCCAACATAAATAGAGGTATCTATGTCTTCCCCACCCCCGCCCCCCGGATTAAAGCTGAATATATAGCTTCTAAAGTCTGGTAAAAAAGTAGAAACATTCATAGATACAGTTGAACAGAATTTTAATTTTAGAATTTGATTCTTCAAAATACTCCAAAAAAGCATATGTATTGCAATTACCTTGGGAACTGCTATGCTACCTCAAAAACAGATGCTAATTTAGGACAGCACTAATTACAGAATAAGGGCCCACTAAATAAGATTTGATGCTATGGCACTGTTCTTATTGACATTCCTATTAGTTTAAAAGAGAAAAGTAAATTCCTAGCAGGCAAATCATGTTTTGTACGTCACATGCTGGCCCTACAATGTTGAACTTAACACCTTACCACCATTTATCAGTAACAAAATCAAGCAGTGACAACTCATCCTTCCACTGTTGGTTTACAACTGGTTTCAGCACGGTTCACATGGATGATCACGCAGCTACAAAAGCTGAGCCACTTGAACAGTGCATTATGAAAGGCTGCTTTCAAATAATGATCTAATTGAACAACAGCTCTCAAGGTGGTGACATCTTGCTCAAGTGTCATTTTAAGAACCAGGAAAACATTATCTCAAATGTCAAGAAGAATGAGGAAGAAAGAATAAAGGAAAGCAACTACTTGAAACTGTTTCATAAGAAAAAAACTAAGAGAATCATAAAGAGAAATTCTTAGAATTCTGTTTTAGAAGAATCTTTCCTGTGGTCCCCATAGATTCACATTGGTTTTCCACTCTTTCTGCTATAAACAATGATGCCATTTTCAGAACTACTAATCCCACATACACACATTACAGTTTCTTCCATTATAAATTCAACCTAAGGATTTCCCACAACTGCAGGTCAGACAATAGCTGACTCACAGTATTTAATTAAGCAATATGTATTAGTTGAAAAACATAGATTTATATTGAAAAAATTCAGCTAGTAAACATTAGACAAGAAGCAATACTCATTTGAGTAGCAGCCGAAATCATAATTCTGTCTCTACACGAAGCTATTTTCTGGAAAGCAACATCTATAAAAGTACGGTTGCACTGATAATCCAACATATAAAGGAAAAACAGTGATTAAGACAGATCACAGCTTTCCATCCCACAGATTCATAAGCTGCTTTAAAAAAACCAGACACATCACTTGACTATATTTTCCTATCTAGAAACTGCACAGTGCACAGCAGCAGAGGAGCAAAAAGAAAACTCTGGCAAAGGATGTATGGGGTCCGTGTTTACACACAGCAGGATTGTTTGGACTAAGACATTTTGTAGCAAAAAAAAAATCATTAAAAAAAATATTCTCCCTTAATTTCTCTTTACAGCCTTTCTTTATCACTGATAAATTAGTTTTTGTTGTGCAAAATTATTACCAAAGAAGGACTTCTAGAACTTTTTCGCAACTGTTTTGCCAGGCCACCTTTGTCCGCTGTCCTTGGTTACACCTGATGTCTCCCCATTTTTCTGTCAGGATCCAGATGGCCAGCGGGACAATTTGTTACGACTCAATAACATTCTCAATAGGCACAGCCCCCTCCGATCGGTCTCTGTGCTATTAGCAGCAGTCCACTTCTTGGGCTGAACCTGTCAAGTGCTGACACTGAGGGTCTTACCAGACATCTGTTTAAATTAAGGGATCCAAATTCCTGCTGATTAATTACCTTTTTCTGTGAATAAACAGGAGTCTCATGAGTTAATTAAGGTACATGTTCAATTAATCTAATTGGTGTCAGGTGCACTACATATCAGATGCAAGGAAAGAGAAATGCTTTGCTGCTTTAGGACACACGCAGCACATAGATAAAACCTTGTTCTGTTTGTATGCATGTAGCCATCGAGATAAACACTGGGCAAAAACCCTACACACGCCCTTGCCAACTGCAAAAGTAAACACTGGACAAACTATGAGGTTATTACGAGGTTTAATAAGGCCAAGTGCTGGGTCCTGCACTTTGGTCACAATGACCCCAGGCAATGCTACAGGCTTGGGACAGAGTGGCCAGATAGCTGCCTGGAAGAAAAAGACCTGGGGGTACTGGTTGACAGTTGGCTGAACATGAGCCGGCAGTGTGCCCAGGTGGCCAAGGCAGCCAACAGCGCCCTGGCTTGCATCAGGAATAGCGTGGCCAGCAGGAGTAGGGAAGCGATCGTTCCCCTGTATTTGGCTCTGGTGAGGCCACACCTCGAGTACTGTGTTCAGTCTTGGGCCCCTCACTACAAGAAGGACATTGAGGTGCTGGAGCGTTCCCGTTCCCAAAGAAGAGCAACAAAACTGGTGAAGGGTATGGAGAGCAAGTATTATGAGGATCGCCTGAGGGAACGGAGTTCTTTAGTCTGGAGAAGAGGAGGCCGAGGGGAGACCTTATCACTCTCTACAACTACCTGAAAGGAGGTTGTGGTGAGGTGGGTGTTGGTCTCCTCTCCTAAGCAACAAGCGATAGGACAAGAGGAAATGGCCTCAAATTGTTCCGAGGGAGGTTTAGATTGGATATTAGGAAAAATTTCTTCACTGAAAGGGTGATCGGACATTGGAACAGGCTCCTCAGAGAGGTGGTGAAGTTACCGTCCCTGGAGGTGTTCAAAAAGCATGTAGACATGGCACTTCAGGACATGGTCTAGTAGACATGGTGGTGTTGGGTTGATGGTTGGACTTGATGATCCTAGAGGTCTTTTCCAACCTTAGAGATTCTATGATTCTATGAACTAGATTTATCCTATCACAGATTCAAAAACCTCTTCAAAGCAGAAAGAATCAACTAAACATGAAAATTCTAGCTGGCTTCCTGCTTAACATTTCTAAAGATTTTTTTTTTTTTAATATGCATAATTTGAAAACTGAAACTAGTGGCTTCAATGTATTAAGTTTGAAGAATTAATACAGTAGTGACAACAGAGTCATTATCTTCTATGAATATTCATGGCCTGAACTATTAGGAAAAGTTACTTTGTCTATTCTAGGTCTTCAGCATACTCTGAAGAAGCTCCTGCTGTCATATGAGCATAACGTAGCTGACTAGGTGGCAGGAATCTCCCAAGCAAGCACATCCTCTGATTACACATACTGCTTGAGTGAGTCATGCAAGAAACAGCTTCAGTCCTACAAGTTCCCCCGCAGCTCTGTTTGCACAGTTCGTTTGCTGCTCAGGCTTTCCTTCCTGCAGCATCTCCAGTATTAATACTGAATAAATGATACAAGTTCCATCATAAAAAAAAAAAACCACCATTCTTGTCTCTTTCTATCCTATTCTACACTGAAGAGTGTCATAGCTATTTGGTCAAGATCATCCCTCTTCATTCTTCATTCTATTAAAATAGACTACTTTTTTTTTTTAATATTGGCATTAAACCTAGAGTGTTTCTCCAGAATTCTAACCATTTGGAAATACTTTCAGAGACTTTCATGAGATGTATCAGAAAATATCAGAAATGTAATATGAACTGAGTATCCAGAGATGCATGTCACTTATGTAAATAAAATATTATCAATTTCTAAAGCTGGTCTACTTTTTTGTACAGGACTTAACTCAGGGCTAAAAGTTGATGCAGTTTACAGCAAGGAGAACTATGAATGTTAGAGCAGAAAAGTCAATTTGCTAAATAAAATTTGAATTTTAAGAGCTAGAATGAGACAGCTTATGACGACTATACACAAGTTTCAGAAGATGGCATTGCACATTGTCTCAGGATCATTAGGTTAGATTACAGGAGTGCAGGTCATCGTTTCTACAAGCCTGATGTAACATAAAAGATATCATGGTCATGATTACTGTCAAAAAGACTAACAGAAACAATAACTTGATATTAGTAGAAATAAAATGCGATAGACCAATATGAAAAAGGGTACAGACCAGAACCTTCACTCTGGAAAGCCATAAATTGCACATTCCTATTGTCACAAAGGTTTTCAGAGTGGAACATAGCAATGTTTTGACTACAGTCTGCTGTACTCTTTAATACAGAGGTTGCTATTGCAATGCTTCGCATAATGTTTCTTGGCTGTAGTTGGAGATATGTTTTGTGAAAACATTTCCAAGCTATTGGGCTTTTGCTAGGTCTCTTTGAAGAAACCCTGATAAAAACCACACATTTATATCTGGTTTAGTCAGGTCCAGACACTTTGTGATGACTACTGTTTGATACTGAGGTGTGCAAGAATAAACCAATACGTTGTTCTGAGTATATCAGTTTACATAGTTAAATGGTCTCATATTAGCATTTCTTAAATATTTGATATCATCATCACCTTTTCATGTCACTCCTACTCAGCGTTGACTTTTTTGAGGATCACTGCAACTTTGTAACAGATAAAAAGCGTCCCTTTGGAGTGAAAACACCATTGGGGGCATCTTCATAGAAAAAGATTTGCTTAACTGTAATTCATAATAGTTTCACTTAGTTATCACTTCCAAATCTACCTCCTCTCAGACACCATAGACTGCTTTTCTTTTGTTTTTCTCCTGTATATTTTGGGTTGGGAGGGCTTCTCTCTTTAATGAGAAATAGTGTTTCAGATCTAAAACCTCATCACTGCAAACGAGATTTTATCTCTGGGACCTTCTCTGGTAGAGCTACTGAACTGACTGTTTGGAGGCAGCAATGACACTTAGCAGGAGTCTCTGCACCGCACTGGCAGCTCCACGAGGAGTGCCCCACAGACGGTGTCATTTACAGCTCGTGCCAAAACTTGGGAATTATATTGCACATTATCGGGTACCCTGTAATAGGCTCTTATCTATTCGTTAAGAAAATCCAAAGACATGGACCACCCCAATCAGGAAGAAATCTGGAAATCTACTAAAATTATCTTCAACAGTAAAAAAAAAAACCAACAAAACAAACAAAAAAACCCCAAAACAGAACCACCACCCCCCCCATGTAAAAAGCCTATTTTCAATTAGAAATTTACAACCAAAATGGAAATCTTATTGAATTATATTTTCAGAGAAGCAAAGTTAATCAGTAAGGTTGAATAACATGGATTATTTTTCATCCTGAAATTTATAAATAAAATAGTGTTTGGAGGCTATTTTTTTTTTTTGCTAAACTTTCCTACTTTTGTCTCATAGTTCTGCTCATTAAATAATGACTTAAAGAATCCATGTTTCCAGAAAGTTCACATGTATCTCTCTCCACATCTTTTGAACATGTTACAGCAGCTTATGACAAAATTTACTCATATTGCAATTTGCTCTCTACTAAACAAGAAACCAAAGCATATTATAGTATTGTTGTCTATTCCACAGGTCATAGCAAGTTTCGAACCATCCTTTTGAAAACTAAATAGTAGCAATATAAAGGTGCTTAAAAGCATGAAGTGATATTATTACATTGCCCTAGTTAATCAGCAGCAAAGAAACTGTTGTTCTTATAATTATACACAGCCTGTTTTAAGTCCCAATACTATATATAAAATCTTTTTAAATAGCTGCTATATGTAAAGCCACTTAAAATCAGTCTCTTGCTCATATTGATCTTAGCATCTTTCAAATGATCAGCTATAGGTTTACATTTCTAACATATATGTATGGACAAATATTCTTTCTGTACAACATTAATTGTGTTTTCATGTCATACACCTGAAAGACTCCAACAACATTTATTGCCTCCTCTTAAAAAGGAATTGTGTCCCTCGTTCTTCAGTCTTCCCACTGTCTCTTCCATTACTATTTTTTCTTTCCATTTTCCTCCAACTACAAACAACCCTCTTTCTGCCTTCCTTCTGTGTTAGCTTCCATTGCTGCTACTCCTCCACGGTCTTTCCAATTATACATCTATCAGCCTCCCCTCTCTCAGAAACAGAGAAACTTTCCTCCTGCCATACCCTGGAGCCTCTCCTCATTCCCAGTCACCCTAAAATCTCCTCCTTAAAAAAGCTGGTAACCCTGAATGAGGTCCTGCCCTTATCTTCTACAGATAATTCTGCTTTGATTTTAGCAAACTGAAGGACCTGACAATCGCTTGAGCCAGAAATGACAGAGGCATGAGAGCGTATCTACTTCAAGGTCCATTTTGTATCAGATCTGTTATCCCCTTATCTTTTACAGAGCCTGCAAGTGGACAAGAGCCTTGTCCAATTCACAGCAGTTTCAAATGGTAACCCAGAAAAAGGTCAAAGGAAATATATGACTAGTCCATTAATGATCTGCGTCCACGCTTGGTCTTTTCCACGTTGCAGAAGGGCAGAAGTTATATTGCATCCAAAGTGGATGAACGAAGGACTGAAGGGTTCATTATGGTGACACACCATGTTTACGTTCCAACAAGGAAATAAGAAGAGAGAGAAACAAAAAGGAAGGTTACATTTCCAGTTTGAAAGAGAAAAGCACTTCCTTCCTTGCCTCCCTGCGAGGGAGCTCCCAATTTTTCTCATATAGCCACATTAGACAACTTTCTCCCATCCTTATTTCCTTTCTTTTGCTCAAAGTCACAGAGAGAATTTGTCTTCATACCCAACTACCCTAAAGAGAGATCCAGATTTCTGAGCTCCTGAAAAACCCACTGAAGGGTATATTCGACAAAGGCTATACACACTCTACTTAATGCACATGGAAAAGAAGTCAGTCATCTGGGCTCCCCATCGCAAGTCCTAGTTATGATAGCAAAATAAGACATTCACTAAGTTATGTTAATATTTGCCAATGCACGTAATTTCATGAATTGAACCTCGAATTAACTGAACTCAGGGAACAACCATTTTTATAAACAGGAAATTCTCGTATCTTCAATGACAAAGTCAGGATTGTCCTCAGTAAATTCATATTTTATATTGAACATATGCTGCCTTTACATGTCAGGTGTCTTTTCACCGGTGTTGAGCATTAAACCCTTGATTGGCTGAAGGCTGAATTATGAAGAAACAAACAAATTTTTATCTTTAAAGAGCATTACTGCTTCCTAAATCCTAGTCTGGGCTAATAAATCCTTTTATCATTTCAAATATAATTTCTGTAAATACCTTATGAAAAGATATTTGAAAATATAAGTATATGCTTTTTATAGCTGTGCAAAACTATTCAAGATATCTGCTTATTCACTCAATCTTGTTAAGTTCTAGCAAAAGAGAAGGAAATTATATTCATCTGAAAAGAAGAAAAGACTTCATGAAAGGTCTTTTGATTCCTTTGGTAATTTGGGGATATAAAAAACGTGTTTGAAAAACCACACCTACATATTTATAATAAGGAAAATGCTACAGGTACAAAAATAAGGAATTCAGACAAAGTTTTGTTACTAAAAATTCACCGAATTCAGTGGATATCAGCCATAAGGTACAGAAACATACAGATTAAGGTATAGGAACACATACAAGAAGTTATTTCTGTATTTTTAGCCATCTCAGGCTTTTGAAGAAAACATTGTTCAGTAGAACCAGCTAAGAAATCTGCTCTTCAAGAACTATCAGCAGTTACAGAGATACCTCTGTTGTAGTTTCAAAACTTTTTGCTTTCCTGTGATTTAGCTTTTATCTCCCTGTTGGGAGATCACTAAAAAAAAAAAAGAGATGATGGCGCCTGTGTAATTTGCCCCAAGATTTCCTAAAGTACACTATTGCAAAAGATAGACCCCACTGTAAGTATAAAAGGCTTTACTTTTACTATATGAAGGAGTTGCAGAAGAGCAGACACCAGCCAAAAGGAAGCCCTCATCTAGTAACATTGAAAAGATATATTCTGAAAGTTCTTAACATCACATAATTTTATGCAAATGATCCTCATATCTTCCTCCTCCTTCAGTGATCAAATAATTTGTTTGTATTTTTTTCAGATCCTCTTGATCAAGAATCAATTTAATTTGAGGGAGGGGAAAAAAGTGGATTTGGTTCTGCCCCAGGTACCATCATCATGCACGTTAATCACATTCTTGCTGCAGAAGTAAATTACATTTTTGTTTACGTTGTTGGATTTTCACAAATGCAATTAAAGGCAGGATATTTGAACACAAAATATGATGATAGATTTCATAACCACACCTTAAGGAAAAATGCAGATTTATGCCTTTTTATTTCCACGTTAAGGGACTTTATTTTGGAATCCATGCAGGCACAATAAATTAATTTGAAAATAAGTCTCCAAAGTGGCACTATTATTTAGCTCTCAATGCTTTTATACTAATAGTGCTGTTTGAAAGCATTCCGTCACCCTGTATTGTCAGATAATTCTGAAGAGTACTAAAACTGCAAATCACATATGTAAGTGAATAACAGTGAGAAGTAGTAAAGATTGTTCTGAACTGTGAGAAATTGCAGGAGAAAAGATCACTAAGATGTCAAAAGACATTCAAGAGCCTCTTGATTGACCCAGGAATACAAGAGTTCTCTCAGGGGCAAGTTGGAGGTCATGGTGGACTGCAGGAGAAATTTCTGAAATCTAGTCTATACAAGACTTTGTCCCTCCCCAGGGCTAAGCTATGAAGCTTTTCTTAGTAGCTCTTAATGAAATACAGAATTATTGTCAATCCACATGAAACCCATTATTTTATTCTGACTGTAGAAGATGCTTTCAAGTTTCGTTCCCCCCCACCCCACCCCGAGAGGGGAAGAGAGAGACATAAGGTTTTTTCTAATTAAAGGATATATAGATTCCTCCTTTAACTCAGAAGAAATGTCATTTTTCCCCCCATAGAACTAGGATATGTAGGCCCCAAATCCTTGAATAAAGAAAAAAGAACATGTTTTGGACCACATCTCAGAGATAGTGGGGCAACTGAGGACTAAAATTGCATTTGAGGACAGAGGAATTTATGCTACATCTTTGTGAATATGGTGAGCTCCTTTAACTGCCTGGCCAAGTTTAATGTCTGAGTAGGAGGCTGCAAAATTCATCACTTTTCAAAGCAAGTGTCCCCAATGGAATTTAAGTAATTCAGGCAGATTCTAGGGCCTATTCAGAGAAATTAATCTCAGCTTCTTCAAGTGTGCAAGATGGCATTCAAACACTTGAAGAGCAAATTATATTCTTTCTTCCTCCAAAATTAATGTGAAAAATTTCAAAAGGCTTCCAAAATGGGTATCTGCTCCAAGCTTCAAAGTACAACAATGGGATACAGCTAAAAAGGAGGAAAGAGCAGGCACAGAAGAAAACTGAAGAGCAGCAAAATGCAAATGAGTGCTCCATTTTTTTTATCCTAAACATGCAGGTCAGACTCAAGCAGCTGAAACAAAAGCAAGATAAAAGTTCTATAGTCCATAACACAGGGAAATGTGAACAGAGGTGATAATCATAGAATCTCTAAGGTTGGAAAAGACCTCTAGGATCATCAAGTCCAACTGTCAACCCAACACCACCATGTCTACTAGACCATGTCCTGAAGTGCCACGTCTACATGGTTTTTGAACACCTCCAGGGATGGTGACTCCACCACCTCTCTGAGGAGCCTATTCCAATGTCGGATCGCCCTTTCAGTGAAGAAATTTTTCCTAATATCCAATCTAAACCTCCCTCAGAACAATTTGAGGCCATTTCCTCTTGTCCTGTCACTTGTTGCTTGGGAGAGGAGACCAACACCCACCTCACCACAACCTCCTTTCAGGTAGTTGTAGAGGGTGATAAGGTCTCCCCTCAGCCTCCTCTTCTCCAGACTAAAGAACCCCAGTTCCCTCAGCCGATCCTTGTAAGACAAGAACTTAGTAGAAAGTAATCAGGTTGTTGAATAAAATTGGCAATAAAAAAAATTAAGTATCAAATGTAGCAGCTGAAACAACAGAAATCTCAAACTCATACTTCTAACACTAACACATGCCTGTGCATGCATGTTACAAAAGTACTTATATAAAGACAGACTACATACACAAATCACTCCAGGAATATCATTCTGACTATATTACCTCCAAATTACTCCTCACCACAAGAGGAAAGAAGAATTTAAGGAAGACTGAAGTTGCCTACCGGGCATGGTAAACTCATTCTAGTTGATAGCAAGATAATAGATTAGCCTTTAACGGGTCTACATTTAATGTTTCTATTACCATTTAATATCACCCATGATCTTTCGAACTATGCCAGGTTGGGAAGTATTTAGGACAAGCTAACTGATAATAGAAAGGCTGACTTGAAAGTTAAACTACACTGATTTTATCTGTTCTTTTATATAAAGATGAATAAAAATTGAAAGTAAGTTTGAAAATTTAGTAACACACCAGAAAGTCACAGAGGTAAATAGTAATACAAAAGACTACTTATGCTAATAGAAGAACCAGTAATCTATGCTCAATACCACCACCACTAATAAAAATAGGTTCTTAACCCAGAGTACCATGTAGGAGATGCTCCTCACACAATAACAGTTACAGAGCCCTTGGTTTATAAAATTTTAAATAAAATAGAATGATAATATACTTACCAAAAGAGATAATGTATTTACAGTCAGGTGATAAGTGTAAAACAAATAAAAGGCCTCAAATGCCATTAAGAACATAATATTCTATAGCAAAAAGAGATAGTGGGATAAGAGTTGTTTCTAGCATTTTTTTCCCCCTAAGCATAAAAAAAAATATCCATATTGGATACTTTCTCCTTCTCCATCCACTCCACACAAGATTTCAAATCAAAAGAGGCAAGGAAAAAAACTTTTTTTTTTCCCCCCCAAAGCAAACATAGTAATAAAGACACTTCTCCAGCACGCCCATAAGCAAAGCAGATGAAGTTATTTAACAGCCTCTTCAGATAAATGAGGAAGAATTCTAATTTGGAATGAGAACTTCTCAGATTTGACTGAAATAATCCTCAGGACATGGAGTGTGCACTGATTTAGTTGACATCCCTACCCAAGAGACTCCTCTGATTTACACTTCTTCTCTGAACAGGTGTACAGCACAGAGGCAGTGCTAAGAATAAACACGTTGCCAGACTTCACTTTATTCTCGCTTTGCGTACCAAAATGTCCCTGTCGACATACCATTCGTTCTTGAAAGTGTGTTTTGGAAATCCTAGAATAACACCTCTGGGAAAAAAAGAAGAAGAAAAAGAAATTAAAAACAACCAAACCCAAACCAAAACACCCTAGATAAGAAGATAGAATCTTAATACTTCCATTTTAATAAAGCTAACATTAAAAATGAATTGCTCTGGTTACGCATAGACACCAGTAGAGATCATTTACTTAGTAGAATTTTCCAATTAAAAAAAAAGAGAAATATTACAAGTGTCTTGAGAAGACAATGTATAGACAAGCCAGGTACATTAAGAAAATCACTCAAAGAAAAATTTTCCACAATTTAAACAGAAGAGAGAAGTTAAATATCTTATCATTTTCTAGCTGGATCACTTAAAAGACCTGAAGCAGAAACATTATAAGAAAGGCCAAAATGGACAAATGGAAACTAGTGTTTCCTGGGAGATGAAATCACGCCCCATAACAAATAATTAGCATAAAACTCACATGCAGCCAAGGAAACAAGTACTGTATAGCCCTGATACTACTACAATTCCTTCACATTCAGCTACCAAATCATTCTAGAACTCAGAGGAGCACATTGGGCCCTTTCAGTAGAGCCCAGCATTACCCTAACTCCATTTCCACTGGGTTAATAGCCACTGATTTGAGCAGGAAAAGTAGTAAGACAGCAATGATCAAATCCTGAAAACACTAGATCAAGTTGGAGAGAAGGCAAAGGGAGACATAATCTTTACCAATGTCTATTTAATTCTCCTCACTCTTTGAAACCTATCGAATTCCATCTTGTGCACCCCCACAAGCTGCAGCTCAGAAGGAGATGCAGAATACCTATAGCAGACTGACAGGTGACAGCCATGTCTCAGGTATACATCTAGAAAAATATTTCAACAATATATCCACAGAGTGATTGTGTAAACTTTATTCATGAAGGTTTGAAAGCCAAATGAGAGCTGACTGGTTCTCCTATCAAATCACTGTCCTTATTAAGCGGCAGCAAAAACATTGGCAAATATTTGGTCAATAATTAAAACAACTATTGAAATTTCAATTGAAATAACTGATATATAAAATGAAATAGGTTTACTTTATGAAGGACAAAGAATACAAAATGGTAGAAGAATGCTAAGGCATTATCCATCCAGCTTAATTAAAGGAAGGCTTGTGTACATTGTTAGCAATAGATGTATAGATGTGTAAAAGTTTCATCAAATAGAAGAGAATATTTGCATTAAACGCTTTGAATAATACAGAAGTGGACATAACTGTCTCAAATGGCTAAAATCACTTCCACATAAGGAAAAAAGGTATCACTATTTCATTCTAGGGGGCAGGAGGGCACATAGACACGGCCACACGTAGTGCCTACTACTACTTTGAGCTGAAGTTACTGAAAAGATTCTACTGTAGTTATACAGCTAAAAACAGTGACTGCTCTGAACGCTCATAGCAAAACTGCAATCTGTGGTACTTGGGTTCTTAAGATCTCATTTGGTCTTCATAGTTTGCATAAAGAAATAATTCACTTGTTTGGGGATGAAGACCAGATACACTGAATTACATTTCACTATAGTTAAATGTTTTATTAGAGACAAATACAGGTACACACATCTATGTGTAAGATCTTTATCTCATTATAGAAACAAGTTTAAAACAATGCAGAAAAACTAAGCACTATTTCAGAACACCACAACAACAACCAGAATGAGCATTCTAGTTTAGAAAATCTGACACGCTCAGGAAAGCAGCCATGTGCTGAAGAGCCTCTAAAATTCTAGTCCACCATTCCACCTTACTCACATGACTGACATTAAGTTTTTTATAAAATACAGCATTTCAGTTTTATATGCTATGCACCACAAATTAAAGAAAAATGGGTAAAAGTAGATCTCAATTTTTCCAATACACACTTGCTCACTAAGAAGATAAACAATGCCTTTTAGAGGAGTGGATATGAATAGGTTAGCAAATGCACACTGCAAGCCAGGAAAAAAGAAGATACCAAAAATACTTCACATTACCTTGAAAACACTAGCGGCTGAAGGTGCTGCCTATCAGAGAATGAAACAACCTTGTAAACAGTAAAGAGGCTCTAGGGTTACTGGGAAGAAACACAAACAACTGAGCACAACACCTGCCCCTTTATATCTTCCCCATGAACCACAGGAAAAAATCCAAGCTTCCTCTCATGCTCTACTGTCAACTTGGGTGCCTCAGGTCAACATCAATGGCATACTTGTTCAGGAGGAGACACAGGGAACAGAAAAGATAGCAGCAGACTGGAAGATGCAAGACTGAACTCTAGACAGGAATCACGTTCTCCTTTTGTGATTGAGAAGACAGTGAGGAGGTAGTGAACTGTCCTTACAGATTTTACCTCCAATAATATGACAATTTGTGCAACTCAATAGCCATTAAATATCTATTCTCAGTTCAGAGAGAGAGCAAGCAGGCTTTCAGTAACCTTGCTCTTCATCTCTAGCTTTTCTCCAAGCTGACTATAAGAAAATGAGCGGCCCTCCCTTTCTTCTTCCAGGGAAGAAAATAAACTTCAATTGAGAACTGTAAACAAAACATTAATCTTCAAAAATATTTATGAAGTACTGCACAGTTGTATGTCCTTTAGAAACCATCTACTTAATACTTTTAAGCACTTTTTATTTTTCTGGTTTAGAAAGAAATTTTAAAAACCTGATTACTACATGGTATCTTAGAAGATATTCTGCAATATGAATCTTTCATATGCTGCATATTAGTTATTCAGATAGATGTGCCCTTACATAGTACGTGAATAATAATTTAAATTAAGAGATGCAATTAAACTGTACTCTGCAGTGTTAACTTTCATGACCAGTGGATAATCTCAGTGTATGTGTGCAGCTGGTAACACTGCAGTGATTTCAGCTCTAGTGGAAATTCCCAACCTTGCTTCAGAAGAGTCACCTGCGGCTTGATGGAACAACCTAACAGCAGGCACCCAGTGCTGCCTGAGCTGCCCTACAGCATCCAAGATGTCAGCACAGTGCTGGCAAGCAGGATAACAGGTCTAAGGGAAAGCGGCAGCGGCAGGACGGGAGAGATTCACTATTTGTTAGATGACAAAGTCCTGCCCTAACACCTAATACCAGCTTTAAGATACTAACTGCAGTTTGAAAACTGAGAGGTCATTTTAGCTGCAAAAATCAATTTAACAGTTCGAGTACATATTCAGGCAGTTATCCATGCTGAGTTCAGTGCTGTCACAGCTTCACTCCTACTAGTTATAGATACCATAGATGTAACTGCACAGGCTGCAGTAACAGTGACAGCAGCAAAAGCACACAGATCCCCCCCACAGCAGCACAGCTGTAGGTACATTAAGCCAGATGCTGCTGCAGAAAAGAGCATGTTCCCCGACTCACATCAGCTGCTCCTGGGCCTCTCACGCAAGACTGGAAAGTGTAGCTGTCTTGTCCAGCTTGTAGTCTTCTCAGAAAAAAAGGCAAAGAGCCAAGAGAAAAACAAGGTAAATCTACTTGGAGTTATTTTTCTCCCTCATCTGTTCATTTCCGTTTCAATAGAAATGGATCTAGTTTCAGATGTTTCTTTCACATCTGGCTTATGACTTAGATAAACTTGTTTTCTTAAGCATTACTAAGAATGAGGTAAATATGGCACTTCAGCTCCCTTGCTTTACATTGACAGACCGTTCATGGTAATGTACATGTCCTCTGGGTCCCAAGATAAGTATTAAAGTTAAGATCCCCTGAATTAAGGAAGTGCCAGTTTGCAGTCTTTAATAAAGTTAATTAGGCAGAAAAAAGACTAACCTAGAGCACATTAAGGAAAAAGGGCTTTACTGGTATATTTTCGTTGAAAATCCAAGCTAATGTTTCTCATTTCTGTGAAAAGCTTCTTTTCACGTGTATATTCAGGGACTTTAGTAGCAGAATATTGCAAATGCAGTGAAGACAGTGATAAATTTGCAGGGACAAATCAAAAGCAATCTAATTGTGTTGTTTCAACTAAAGCCAGCTCAATGACTAAGCTCTCTAAGGACACGGAATATAAAGCTTTTCTTTTTTTTTCTTCTTAATGACTGCAATTCAGTTTCTGCCACTGTTGGTCGTCTAAGGAAATCCCACGTGATGCAAGTTTTCTCATTCTGGAGCTAATAGATAATAAAATACAAGTCTTACCTCACTTAAGCAAAAACTACATTAATACTGAATTTAGGGGTTTTAAAATTTGGCTAAGGATATTAAAGGTTTTGTTATTTCTGGTTGGTTGGTTTCAAATTTCTGTAGTTCAATAATAGCCTTTGCAGCCAGAGCCCTGTATCCAAACATTACAGGTGATAAGGTACTAGATAGGAGACCTGAATCTGACTCAGGACCTACTGTTAAGAGATGGCCTTTTCCCAGCTTCCACAAGTATGACCTTGGCCATACAGAAGTTTTCATGCTCCAGGAGGACGAAAAGTGTTTATTGCCTATAATCTTTATTACTTAATATATGTCAACAGTAAAAAGATTAAATCATCCCATCATGAAGCAATCTCAACCATTAACTAACCTTTCTATTTGAATCAGTATGCAAATTTACTAATAAATTATACAGGGTTTTTTCCAAACCTATATATACTCACAGTTCAAAGTACCATTAATTAGCAAGTACATAATTTTTCCAAAACATCTTTTTGCTATGAATTCTGCAATGAAATGAATTAGGAAGCGACAGGTACAACACACACAAATGATTACTCTTTTGCACAGTAATTTAAGAAACAGTCCACCTTTGATTTTCTGTCCTCATAAATGAGAATTTTTTAATACTTCCTATCCATATCATTGATGTTTTATCCCCTGCTATAAAACAGATTTCTTCAAAGGACCTCAATGACTCCAAAATATATTTTGTGATTTGCAACAGATCACTTAGGTCCCATCATGACTCTTAAAGATCTTTTCCAACCAAAAAGATTCTGTGATTCTATGTTTTGTGAGTTTATTCTTTTTTTACATGTTTCAGCAGAATTTGCAACCTCAGTGATATTCAAGAAAAAAAGTACCAAGTCAAATTTTCTAGTATAGAAGATCTCTCACCTACTATTAAAATTATGTTCCATCTCAGATCTGACTATGAAATTTCTTCTTTTCCAGGAGACCAAAGAAGTTTTCAGAACTATTTATGGACTAAGCCAGAAAAGATATTTCCCAAAATAGAAAGAATTCAACCATCTGACCTGAATTTGCCTGTGACAAGTTTGCAGCCATGAAAGTGTACTTAAAGTCTCATAATTAACCTAAATTGTCAAAATACTAGTTTCATGTTTCATCTAAAACATTTTTCAGTATTATATATCCACACAGAACACGCACATATACAATGAATTACTAATGTTTGTTCCTACACCTCATGCTTGACTCTTCAATCCAAACCCTGGCAGACAGATACTATCTATTTTCTATGCATAATCCACAATAATATTGATTCTGAAATAATGCATTTCATTTATGTTTACTCTTAATTTACAACAGAGCAAACAAAGGAAAGTAAAGCCCGTATCTAACAAAGCTTGTTCACCATAGGTTATTGATATCTGGAAACAATTATAGTATGCGGATGATATCTTATGCTAGTATTAACTAAACAGCCTTAAATGAGTTTGTATAAAGATAAACAACCTCCAGAAAAAGTTGCTTCTGGTTCTTCTGTGACAATGCAGCAAGGCTCACCATACTGCTACTACCAAACATACCAGTATGTGGCAAAGCAGTGTGTTGTGTGGCGACACATTTGTTTTCACATGAGTTCATTTGTGTGGTACAACAGAAGTTACCTATGGCCTTTTTACATGTCCCAATAACAGGTGGCCCCTGCATAGCTCGGGGAAGAAGCCACAGTCTTTCTCTCCAATAATACTGTTTCTCTTAAATGTTATTTTCTTTCATACACAATGCATGGACATCCAGCTTTCTGGTCTGGAGGTACCAACTGATTGTTGCTTTATTTAGAAAACATGCTTTGTACCTGACCATTCCTTCATGAAGAGTTTCATTGCACACATTCTTCCCATAACACAGCAGCAGGTCTGCAGGTACAGCATGACTGCATGCCAAATCCTGGTATCGACAGGAATGCCAAGAGCAAAGCTGGTCACAGCAAAAATCATCCTTAGTCTGAAGAGTAGGAGTCCACTAACTAAATCATTTGGACAAGTTTTCACATGCAAAAACCTCCAAAAAACTTTTAAGCTCTGTTGTTAATACTAATAGTTCAGACACATGAAAAATAGCTGGGTTTTCCTCTGATTTTTTGGGGGGAATGCAAGTACAACTTAGCTAGTGTTATTGGCTTGGACTCCTTACCTCAACAGCTTTGCATATTCCTGTGAATTACTCCCTCTTCCATGATTTATACATCAATAAGTGAGCTCCCCTTCTGTATTTGGAAAACAAGGTTTAACAGCTGTGCTTTTAGATTGTTCTCTGACAGAATACAAAGCCAGACTGCTCTTAAAATTCCCACACACCAGGAGGACCAAACAATATCAGTTCCTCTTTACTAATGCTGGAATGAAAAATTAGCCGGAATTATCTAACTAAGAAAGCCTTACTATTTAGCATTCTCTTGCATGAAAAAATCTTTCTAGTAACGTAAGTGGTACCTCTACATTTGTGATATGCTAAACCTAAGGATTTGAGGGAGAGGCACAAGAGCACAACATGAAAAATCCAGGTATGCACAGAATCAGTTTCCTCTAATGCAGGAAGCTACTGTAGTACAAGAGTAACTTTGTTGTGTAAAAAAAAAATACACTTTAAAAGTTTCAGTAAGATTTTTTTTACCCCCTTCTCCTCTCTTTCAATACTAAGCAAAATATACATTGAAAACTTTGTTCAAGTTCTGCAAGAGCCAGCGTCCCTCCAGCAGAGCTTGTAAATGGTGGGAAAAGTAAAGTAAGGAACTTGCAAGTACCAATGATGTAACTAACTTCAGTACTTGCTAATGTAGGCACAGTGTCTACACACACGCACAGATTACATCAGCAAGTAATGTTGCACAATAGGAGACATCTGATGAGTGAAAGAGTTGGGCCTGAGGACCGGAAATCAATTCTACACTTACCGCAGAAGACTTGAATTTAGACTAATATTAGCCAGACGCAAGAGGTGGAGCACCCAGCAGCAGCACATTGGGTGAGCTTCTGGAGCACACCTGTCCCTTTGGGTTCATTCAAAGGAACATATTTGGCATGGAGCAAGATCTTATTACAAATGAAAGTACAGCAAGCAATCTCGTTCTAGTGATTTGCTTTGAAAGTTCACCTTGACCCAAATGAAGAGCTTCCCGGAGTAAGCAGATGACGTTATTTGGGGACCTGCACAACTCTAGACCTCTCTTAGGACCAGAATCTTAGAGCTCATCCTTATGTATAGCATGCAGTTAGTGACCTCTGTAACTTGCCACAGGTTAAGGTCGTGAAGAATCAAAGTGAGGGTTTGGTGCATTAAAGAAAAATTCCTGAACATAAAACAAGAGCCATGCCTCAAGAGTAAAATAGAAGTTTGTTTGTGTTTTGGTTTGTTTTTTGTTGGTTTGGGGGATTTTATTTTTTTTTTTTAAGTTTTAAAAAGATTCAGGTATGTAGTATTCAACTGGTCTTTTCTCTTTACCTCATGCAATATCCTCCAAGCCATACAAGAATGGTTGTAGGTGTTATATAGATATGCACTATACATTAAATTTCCTTCTCTTTTACTGGGAGAAATAGTTAGATTTCCATGTTCCATTTTTTCCAGTTGCACTGCTGTGAAACTATTTGCCACATTTCTCCATGCTCCCAGTGGGATGGGGAGGAGAATTGGAAGAAAAACGTAAAACGTGTTGGCTGGGATAAGGACAGTTTACTAGGACAGCAAAGGAAGAGGAAAATAACAGTACTTATAAAAGAATATACAAAGTGGGTGATACACAATGCAGTTTGCTCACTGCCCAGCCCATTCCCAAGCAGCAACTCCTCCTCCCCTGCCAGCTCCCCCCCTTTATATACTGAGCATGACCTCATGGTATCGAATATCCCTTTGGCTAGTTTGGGTCAGCTGTCCTGGCCATGTCCCCTTCCAGCTTCTTGTGAAAATTAACTCTATCCCAGCTGAAAACCAGGACATAAACACACTTTCAAGTCTAATATACCTTAGTTTACAACTTTAGCTCTGTTTACTACCTCCTCAAATTTGTTATTAAAACTTACTATGCTCTTCTACATAAAATTCCAATTCTTTTTAGGCCAGTTGGGAATTTCTGCATGATAACTAGTCAGAATTTGATTCTGTATTTAAAGCAGAGGAATACAGAATATATGAGAAACCATTTTCCTTAACTTCTCCCTCTTAATTTTCTCAGTTTTAATCATGACTCTAGCAGCACTATCTCATGTTAGTGCTTCAGAATAAGAGTGCTCTTCCTTAGTGACATTGTACAAATCAAAATAAAACAGAAGTTCTGATATGCTGAACAGAATCCTAGCAATGCTTTTTTTCCTCTCCTCTTAAAAAGGGTTTCTAATAGCAGTCTACCACTTGCAACAAATCTTAGACATTACTGTGTATTACTTCATTGTACAAGAAAACAGTACTAGCCTGTGTTCTCATTAGGCTAGTTGGCTCACATCACTCTGTCCATTGCTCAACCAGAATCTAGCAGGATGACCACTGAGACCAGAAGGGAGCATAGCTCCTAGGCAGCTGCTGACAGCCTAACAACGCTAGTTAGCTGAGATTGTGATAAACTGCTTAGCCTTTTAAGTGGTACCTATCTGCTACCAAGGGCTTGGTTTTTATTACTTAGTTGACTAGTTCACTACCTCTGCACGGAGCTGTACTTCAGATGTTTGCCATGAAAGTAATGATACTCCTCAGAGAACTCAAGTAATCATAAAGAGAAGTGCAGGAACAGAGGATGGGAAACATTATCCATCATTAACTATTCCCCTGCATGCAACTATGACTCTTAGGAAAATACAGCAAAATAATTATTTCATACCCTGACTTGAACCAGCTCCATTCCTTCCGTCCCCATTACAAGAAGCTAGAGTGGTCCTTGAAAGCATGATTATATAGACCCTATAATCCTTAAAAGAATTATTAAAATTTTTATTTAGCAAAGTAATAGAACACTAACATTGAAGGCACAGCAGCAGACATGAATTTAATTCCATAATGCAGTTCAATTCCAAAATTATGGACAGTTACAAATGCCCTTAATGAAGTTACACCATTATAATATGGCACAAACACCCAGCTAAATACCACAGCCTTTATTCATTCCCACATTATTTCTGATACTTTGCAAAAATGATTCTGCCACTTATTCAAATTTGAAATCAGTAAGATTGCTCTCACAATGAAAGTTAGAAAAATAAGAAAATTCTCACATCCATTAAGAGCTAAAGATAAATCCTGCAGATTCAAACATGCTATAAATTCATACAAAAAAGGTTTTATTTTTTACCTTTCATGCAGCATCATTACGGGATGGTCCCATATGCATATGTGGACACTCAGTTGAAACCAGTATCATCTGTGTTACCTGTAAATTAATTCTTTAGAGATTCCTTCACTGCTGTTGTGGTTTTGGGACTGTCACTGGAACTTAGTGGAAAACATAGACAACTCTGTTGCCAATACACAGTGTTATAAAACCTACTCTTTTATTCAGTTCTTCATTTGATTCTCAAATCAGTGGAATATCTTTGTGTCAATCGCTGTTTCAAGTTGTTATTAAGTTCAATCACATTGCACCTAGATGACGAGGAAAAATTATGCAGAAGCTGACAACCACTACAAAAGCTCTAAGATTTGACTTTGAGAGGTTCTAGATTACATTCTCAGCAAGGGATTGACAGAAATCACAGCTGGAATAGCACAACTGCATCATTATATTGTGATCACAAGTAAAATATAAAAAGAATTTTAAGACATGCAAATAGTTCTCAAATCATACAAGTGGAAAACAAATTAACTAGTCAAAAAATTACTTGAAAAACATAGCACTTAGGAAGGGTCAGATGCTTATTTCTCAGACGTTTTCTCATCTGCCAAAGGGCATGAGCAATGAAGTGTATTTTGAGGGAGCCTTTAGAATACCAAATATAACCTCTCATTCCATTTCAGATAGGGAAACTCTCAATATATTGCATTCCTGAACCATCCTACCTGATAATATAAATCCCTTATTACAGTCCACAGACAGGCTGAAGTATCTCCCTTCTCATTAAAGTAACAAAGCAGTAAAAGTACATGCAGCAAGCTAGATCCAAATCAGATGTGAAGTAAAGCACATTACGGTGGGGGTTTTTTTGAGCAAGACAGCAGCCACATAAGGGTGAAACTTTTTCTACAGAAAATTGAGTGACCGGCTTGGCATCCAATTCTGTTTATTCAGTTTTAAGTTCCACTAAAAAACAATGAATCTCTCAGCTATAGAAAGGCAAATAAAAAAAAAATATCAGTTTGCTAAACATCCCAAATCACAAGACACCTCAAAGCTGTAGAAGTAAGCAGCTAGGAGGATAAGGACCTACAAAATATGACTGATATCAATTCCACCTCTTGAAAAAATGAATTGGGGAATTTTTTTACAGAGGACAATTTATCATATGAAAATGGGAAATATGTAGTATTATTTTCTTTACAACAGAAAGAATGGAGATTCAATGTTTCACATCACCCCTCAGAAATGAATAATCAGCAGTCAAACTACTGTGGGCACCTGTAACATTCCTACAGCAAGCTATTACATTTAAGTGCACACAGTCACTGAAAAGCGATAAAACATGGAAAAAAATAATTATGTAACTGTATAAGAGTAGAAATCGAATAATTGGCAAAGCCAAACACACCAAATAACAGCAACCCCAAATTAATCTTCACCGTGAAAAAGAACTCGCACCCTATTTCAACAATGACAACAAAATGAGTACCCCAGGAAGGAAAAAAAAAAAAAAAAAGAGAAAAAACTTGAGTTGTTCTCTGTATCCTAGGTTTCTACTCTAAGTTTGCTTTAGAATCATTTAGGTTGGAAAAGACCTTTAAGATCATCAAGTCCAACTGTTAACCTAGCACGGCCAAGTCCACCACTAAACCATGTCCTTAAGTGCCACATCTACACATCTTTCAAATACCTCCAGGGATAATGACTCAATCACTTCCCTGGGCAGCCTGTTCCAATGATTGACAGCCCTTCACTGAAGACATTTTTACTAATATCCAATCTAAACCTCCCCGGTGCAACTTGAGGCCATTTCGTCTTGTCCTATCACTTGTTACTTGGGAGAAGAGACTGTATCATTGCATGGGGTTGTTGTGACCCAAGTGCAGGACCTGGCACTTGGCCTTATTCAACCTCATACAATTGGCCTCAGACCATCAATCCAGCCTGTCCAGATCCCTCTGTAGAACCTTCCTGCACTGAAGCGGATCAACCCTCCCACACAATTTGATGTTGTCTTTAAGAGACTAATTATCTCCAACTACACCGGGATCTGTGCAGTGCACCTAGAGCTCATACTAAGGGCTTCCTGGAAGGAATCTGTCTCTCTATTCTCTTCTGCAGCAGCCTTAATGAATGAGGTGCTTCCTTTGCATCTCTAGATGTTATGAGAAATTAGAACAAGTCTGATTGCTGCAACATAACTAGATTGCATCAGTTGGTATAATAAAAAGCTGCTAATTATGCAATCAAACTGTATAACAGGCAAATGTCTGCCTATTAAAGCTTTGCCAACTTTCTATCTTAGTCATTCTACGTGTCCCACACAGACTCCTTTTTCATCTTGTTGACTGTTAAAACAAATGCTCATTTTGGTTACAAATCTTTCCATCAGTTTTAGTCATCTGACAGTAGTCTACTTGATTACATTCTAAAGTGATATTAAAAAATATTCAGGACAGTACCAGAAAAAAAGAAGCTTTTTTTCTATCAGCTCACCTAGCCAGTTTGAGGTTCATTGTTCTTGAGGAAGGTATAACTCGACTGAACAGCACCAAAATAAAATCCAGTCAAACTTAATCTCCCATTACTCTGAAAAAGACTCTAAGCTGTATTTCAGAAAACCAGATATCTTTATGAATGTAATTAATATTGATTTGGCAAATGCAAGAACACCATTTGAAAGAGTGAACTAACTGTGTTCCTTTTATTTAGTCTCTCTAACCTCACTAACCATTTAGGCATAATTAGATATGGAAAGAACATTTAACTGCAAGTCATTGACATTTCATTAATGTCTGGTGTTCCCTTTGAAGTAAAAGAAAGCTAGAGTAATAGAATGTTAAGTCTATACCTTTCCAGAACAGCATAAAATTAACTATTAATAAAACTTAACAGATATTTCAAAAGATGGTAAATATAGGAATAATAACAAATTTTACCAATAATTGAATTCACTCTACTCAAAAATTTAACTTAGTAACTTTTCCCTCAACATTTTGAGAATTTACAGACTACAGTGGCCATTCCACAGCCATGGTAGGTCATGAAAGAATTTTGTTCTCTTGGTACAGGGACCTCACAGCCTAATGTCATTTTGGAAGAGAAAGCAGCCTTGAAGATACTAACTTCATGACCTCAGGTGGTGGTGTGAGCCCACACATTATGGCAATAAAACCAAATTCCTGTATTTGTTTGTAGGAAATATCTGATCCCAACTCAGCAACTTAATTGTGATGCTCTGCATAGGGGCTGGCCTAACTAATTAAAATACCCCATTTTGAATACTAGAACAGGAGAAAAATGGGAACTCTCCTTTTCAAAGCAGATTTACGGACACACCGTCACATTCTATTAATATATCAGATTCTGTTATTGC
This sequence comes from Grus americana, assembly GCF_028858705.1. NCBI lineage: Eukaryota > Metazoa > Chordata > Aves > Gruiformes > Gruidae > Grus > Grus americana. The sequence continues at coordinate 6,772,864 of NC_072860.1, read as the reverse complement.
ACCTGTAAGTTATATAACTGGAAGCAATTTTGCTTTAAGACAATACTCAGTAAATTCAAATTTAAACAAGCCGCCATTGTTTTAGGCTCTTTCTACTCAAGTTATTGGGAAGGTAGATACAATTCTCAAAATCCAGTCTTCATTAAAAAATCTGAATTCCTTTTTTATTTCTTAGTTGTTGCATTTTCCTAGAGGAGGCATTATTCATTAATTATTCAGGTTCAAGAGGTCCACTTCATGCACTGCTAGAATTGCCACTGATTGACATCATACAACATGAGTTTCTGCACTGCTTCCAGATGGTTCTGGCAAGCCTCAGTTGGCCCTGTCTGTAGTGTAACTGAGCAGTGAAAAAATTCCTTACAAATACTGATTCTCTCATATCAGGACTGTAAGGACAGGGCAGAGCCCCGTTTGCCAGCAAGTCTCCTGTTATTCACCGACGTAACAGTATTCCTTTTTATTCTAATCCCTGAACAGTGTATTTCCCCCTATTTGTCAATAATTTTTCCAAAGACGGGCAGACACCCCATGCAGGTGTAAGTTTTAGACTTTCTTCATTATTTTAATATCAGCAAAATGACCTTTAACAAGAATGCAGGTAGCCATTTGTGAACGCAGTCTTCAGTGTCTAGTAACTAATGCATATATAATGGTGAATTATAATAAAGCCTTTATACTTTTCCACAGCACTCTCAGGAATAGCAAATAAGTATAGTTAATATGCAGTTTTATGACAAATTTCAAAAGAATTCCTAATGAGTGTACACTCGACATTAACTAAACTCCTTAGGCAGGGATAACATTATGAAAAGACAATTTTTTACCACCATATAATAATAAAAAAAGCTTGTAGTGAAGATTTATCTTTCACCTCTGTTAAATCTTTCATCATGTAAAAGGTAATAACACGTAGAAGTTAAGATCAAAACACAAAAACCACAAAAAAAACTTGCAGAAAGAGAGACATATTAGACTGATTTGTTTCAAAATCTAATAAATTAGAAAAAAACTGTTATTAGAAAATTAGAAAACTCTTTTCATTTTGAGGGTAAATGAGGGTCTTTCAGTGAACACTAGCTGATTATTTTTAATAAAGCAATTTTCCTCCTTTGAAATGCAGATATTGTATCCAAAAATAATAAGCATACAAGCCGCATGTTTTCTTATAGACCAATCAGTGAGAAAGAATTTGTCACCATTTCACTGACTACACACTCCAAAAGTATTCCATTTAAGGTACGTGTACGCAAGTTTTATTTCAACCACCTTCTTTGTCCTCTCTTTCCTCTTCTCCCTCCTCCCCCTTCCTGTAAGATATGATACCACATCTTGCTCAAACACACAGGTGACTCCACCTGTTCAGGCAGAAGGAAGAGCTCATTTCCAGTTTAAAACCTGCTGTAGGAAGTGAAACAGAAGGTTCATAACCTTTCCGATACTATATATACAGGGGAACTATATTTACTTTAATTTAACTTAATCGAGTTTGACCCAGCCTCCTACCTCATGCCCACCTTAAGCTGACCAAATTGAAATAAAGACCTCTCTAGATTAGTAAAATAAATTAGGACAGAGTTACCTAGCACTCTTTTCCTCATCCAGGCAAGCTCTCCGTGTAGTCTGGTGTCTATCACAACAGGCCTGACTTTCTGATGTACCAAAACTCCACAGCTGCCATCACACTTTCATTTGGGCCTTGTCTGTTCTAGGTTTTAAAAGAAGTAATATTATCACAGAGTGGCTAGCACTTATAAAAGACTAGTACAATCACCCCGCTCCCTTTTAAGACCGATTATATCCTACAGACAACCTAACTAAATTTGACTAATACAGTATAACATGATTACTTGGTTTCATGTTAGACATGGAGCTATACTGTAGAATGCTGAACATTTCTTAGAGGGAGACTGTAACTGTAATGTATGTCCCAATTTCTGCTGCTGTAGTGGGATAACAATATATTTTCTTCAAAGGCATACATCATTAATGTTTCAAGAGTTTTGGGTATCAGTTGTCAACTAATAGTGAAATCAAACACTTGAGAAATTAAAGCAAGTTTTTCAGATCACTTCAGATTCAAGTCTGAATTCCCAAATAGCTGTAATTGAAATCCAAACAACATCTAAATATTTTTAGAAGTGAAACACCTTCTACAAATTCAAAAGAACAGTCACTGGTACCAGTGCTGCTTCACACCGTTCAGTTCTTTGGAACCTGTTCCTCTTCAGGTTATTGCACACGTTGAATGGGCTGTGTTCTTCCACCAATTTGTTTCAGAATACCAGTATGTACAAAAGTTAAATTGTTATTTCTAAGTTCCTGAGGACACAACTCTCTGTTAAATTTTAACTCCAACAACTTAGTGATAACAAATCTAACTGAAAGAAAGGTTCTTCTTAAAAACATGCTCAGTAAAAAGATTAAGAAAAGCTTCCCTAGCTTGACGAGGCAACCATTCATGAAACCAAGCAGCACTCAGTGCACAATTTAACAGCAAACTCCTCAATAAATTACCATCTCACAGAGAATGGGCTAAAGAGTCAGTCCTGCTAATACCATTCCCATCTTGATGATGATCATAAAATACACATTTTAAATGAGAGACTGATTTCAATTTTATAAAACTTATCCTGGTAACGTTAAGACACTAAAACAGTTGTACTTATTTCCTTGAGTCAAGAAAGCTGTTGAAGTTTTTTTCTACTGCATCACCCACTAAAACCAAGAGGAGATATAGATAAAACAGTAGTTATGGTAGAGCTATCAATAATGCAGTAACAAGTATTGGAACTAAAAATTTTGTCCTAGCATAGGGTTTTAATGGTGACATAGTAGCTCCAAGGACTAATCTAGCAATCTTCTACAAAGCTCATTTCCTCTCCTGTAACTTGCAAGACAGCATTTATGATACTTCCTTAAGGAACCACAAAACCAGAGAAGCAAGCTATAGGACACCTGGGTCATCTTCAAAGATTAACTGTATCTGCTCTGAAATAAAAGCTTGCATAGTACTCATTTGTTTGCCATCATCTGGTTATAGCCCCTTCATGACTTGCAGTGGTATGACAGGAAATAGATCAGACAGGTATTCCCAATTAACAGCACTGATTTATCCTGTGTTCAACCCACTATAGAAGCTATACACAGATTTTTAAGAACATTCTTACGTTACAAGAATGAATTTAAAAGAATTTAAGTTTCAAAATTTTAATCAAAGTTACAGAAATAATTTCCACTAACATCTTTTCAGCAAGAGGACCATGACCTGCTTTAATGACTGAATTTTGGTACAAAAGTCACAAGCAGTCTGAAGACTTATTTCAGTCTCCTGCTATGCTGAGTAATTACGACAGTCAAGATTTGTTAAATTATGCTATTATTAACAGTTAACACTTAAAACTGCTAATAGAATACAAAAAAGTAAAAGAAGGGATATTGGATGCTTGTAAATAGACTATAGAGTACTGAGAGGTCAGAACAGTGATCTCGGCCAACGACCTCTGCTGCTGCTGGAGTCATCTATGACACGCTCCAACGTTTGAATGGGTTCTTTTTGCTTTTTCTTTGCAGGAACCACTTTAGTTTCGCATAGCTAAAGTTAGATTTATTCAGCTCAGCTATCAAAGCTGCAGTTACAGATTTTTTTTCAGATGGCTCTAAAGGTCAAAACTATGCCTCTTCAGCTGCTCTTGTATTGTAAATCAAGGTCAAGAAACTTAGTTTCCTCTCATGAAAGAATGAGAAACAGTTAATTTCACAACTGACAGCAATATCAGATGTAGCACAAATAGCAAACAGCAGCGGTTTAACAAATTTGGCACTCACTTCCCTTCCCAGAGATCATTTCTGGCGGTAAAGAAATACTCTATATCAAGTTACCTTCTTATGCCACATAACCAAGGACAATATAAGTTGAGATAAACTGAAACTATTCTTGTTTAAAGGAAATATTTATCCATATTATATCAAAATATTTCCACATTCTAATCCATGTGTTTTCATATACAATCCTTTACCTACAGCATTTCTATTTGTTTGCCCTTGATTATAAACAAGCAGTGCATGTGAACTAAGTTCTTCTCTCTCAGAGAAAATCAACCTGAACAATTAATTACCAAAAACCTACCCAGTCATTTCTGCAGCAGTAGCATACCGGACAAGTTAATAATTTTTCAAACTCACTATTTCATAATCTAAATTTAAGCCAGGATCCAACTCCACTTACTTTAGCTGTCAAAAAGAACAATTTCTTCCATCTTCTCCAGATGAGCCTTCCTCTCTGTATAAATATTGATTAGAGAAATAGCTAGAGACAATTTCTAGACAGTTAAAGTTCATAAAACAGGTTCCTGCTACAAAGTACACTGCCTAGGACTGCATGCTATTGCAGTTTAGGCTGAAAAAAACTCAGTAGGAAAGCAAATATACATACAGATTCAGGATCTGCAGTAAAAGCCAGTCAGATAAAGGCAAAAGTGCAACACTAAATACAAGACTGAAGTTTTCAGGTGGGCAGACCTGTTCACTCCAGAAATTGTAGATTTTGTGGGCAAACTGAATAACTATTCTAGCATCCAGCAAAGCATGCAAGCATGTAGTAACTACTTGAGCCTACCAAAAGAGAACCAGAGCCCAGTTAAACATGTGGGATATCAGTAGATTCACAGCTGCAATGCCATACTTGCACTTTAGGTTCAAACTGAAAGAATTAAACTTTTCCAATAAGATTATTACACATTTGACTTTACCCTCTGAAAAAATGAATTTAAATTACCATTGACCTCTTTCCAAGAAACCTCTTTCCAAGGACCTCTAGAGACCATCTAGTCCAACTCCACCGCTTGAGCAAGATCACTTAGAGCATGTTGCACAGGATCACATCCAGGTGGGTTTTGAATATCTCCAGAGAAGGAAACGCCACAACCTCTCTGGGCAGCCTGTTCCAGTGCTCTGTCACCCTGAAAGTGAAGAAGTTTTTCCCCATTTTCAGATGGAACTTCCTGTGTTCCAGTTTGTGCCCATTGTCCCTTGTCCTGTCACTGGGCACCATAGAGAAGAGTCTGGCCCCTTCCTCTAGACATCCACCCTTTAGATATTTATTAGCATTAATAAGATCCCCTCTCAGTTTTCTCTTCTCTAGGCTAAACAGACCCAGCTCTCTCAGGCTTTCCTCATAAGAGAGATGCTCAAGTCCCCTAATCATCTTTGTAGCACTCCACTGGACTCTCTCCAGTAGTTCCCTGTCTTTATTGAACTGGGGAGCCCAGAACTGGACACAATATTCCAGATGTGGCCTCACCAGGGCAGGGTAGAGGGGGAGAATAACCTCCCTCCAGCTGCTGGCCATGTTCTTCTGAAAGCACCCCAGGATACCATTGGGCCGCCTTGGCCACGAAGGCACATTGCTGCCTCAGAGAGAGCTTCTTGTCCGCCAGGACTCCCAGGTCCTTCTCTGCAGTTCTGCTTCCCAGCAGGTCAAGCCCTAACCTGTACTGGTGCTTGGGTTTTTTTTCCCTAGGTGCAGGACCTTACACTTGCCCTTATTGAATTTCATATGGTTCTTCTCTGCCCAGCTCTCTAGCCTGTCCAGGTCTCGCTGAATGGCAGCGTAGCCTTCCGGTGTGTCAGCCACTCCTCCCAGCTTAGTATCATTGGCGAATTTGCTGAGGGTACACTCTGTCCCCTCATCCAGGTCATCGATGGATGTGTTGAATAGGACCAGACTGAGCACTGACCCTTGGGGCACACCACTAGATACCAGCCTCCAACTAGACTCTGCACCACTTATCACAACCCTCTGGGCTCTGCCATTCAGGCAGTTCTCTACCCACCTCACTTACCCCTCATCCACACTTCTTAAGCTTGCTAAACAAGGATGTTATGAGAGACAGTATAAAACGCCTTGTTAAAGTCAAGGTATACAACATCCACTGCTCTCCCTTCATCCACCAAGCTGGTCATGCCATCATAGAAGGCTATCAGATTGGTCAGGCATGATTTCCTCTTGGTGAATGGACAAAGTTAACTGCTGACAAACCCACTCATTTGATCCTGTAGCATTATTTATAGAGGAACATATTAGATTTAGCAGAGGGAAGCAATAGATTTTAGATCTAATTTGGAAGCTGAGGGTTACGCAGTTACATTTTTCTTCTATTATAGCTATTTTATTGCAAAAGCTTATTTCTTACCTCTTATAAAATCAGGTACTTCCACTAATTGATTGGTTAAAAAACTTTCTACCCTATTTCAATTCATTTACTCATGATACACTAGAACAATAAAGAATAATGCTTCAGCAAGGAAAATACTTTTTCTCTATAAACATTTCTGTAATATTTTTCATATACACAACTGTGTATGATCACATATGATCATACATATATGTAAGATCCATGAGAAAGCGTCAATGAGTTGTGTTCAAAGCAGAAGATTCATCTTCACAGCTTAGGCTACTATGCTACACAAAGTATGTAGCCAAGTATACCATGCTTGCTTATGAAACAAGGTGTCTCAGTGCGTCCATTACACACCATGCTTCTCAGGTGTCAGCTAGGTTACCTCCAACACAAAATTGCCTCCTACCAGGAAGCAAATCAATACTGTCTCAACATAGGATGGCTCTTGTGTAAACTTGTAGTAAAGATTTGGGGTGTATATTTCCACAGCATCTTGGAGCTTATTTCATATGGAATTCAGCCAAATTAACTAAAAGCATGATATTAAGTGAAAGAGTGCTAGACCTTCCTGTGAAGACTCATGCAGAAACAAAGCAACATCTGTACATTGTAGCTTAATCCCATGGAGAGCAGCAAATGTAATCACTATTTCCAAATGAGTGTCCAAACAGGGTCAGAGATAGCACTAGCACTTATGGAGGCCTTGGGCAGAAATTAAGGCTTGACCTTCTCCACGCCTCCATTTGCAGAGCAGATTACCCACACTGATACTTAATCCAGTTAAGAAGCCAGCAATGGTTTTGGCTCTTTGCCTCCACTACCCATTCACACACCTAGTGCCTCTGGCAGGGATGGCAGGAGATCCCAAGTACTGAGCCACATGTCTCTAGATGGAGGGGAAAAAAAAAATTATTTGTCCCCTTACTCAAGCAACAGAAATCACTGCGCAGCAGATAAGAGATTTGGTCTTTCAATAAGGGAGAAGCTTTAGTGCAAGTTTGCCAGCAATATCAGGGATACCTAGCCAGACTCCTGAAATACCACATCCTCTCCCCAGCCCACTGTAATCTTCACTGCCTCATACCAGATCACTGGATCCTACACCAGGCCAACCAACCACCTGTGGTGCATTGGATATGACAACAGGGGAAATGATGCAAGATGGCACATGCATAGTAGGCAGTACATCTAGAGCAATAGGGAAGCCTAAAAAGGGATTTAAATGAGTAACTCCCACACCTAGTCCATCAGAATTAAGGCCTGCAATTCTAGTTTTCATACTGATGTGCATTAAAATCACAATTTCAGTTGATTTTCCATCAGTTTTCCCAGTTATGAACCACGAAGACAAGGCCTAAATGTCTTAAAGCCTATTCCCCACTGAAAATCAACAGGATTTATCCTGAGGCTGTGGATATTAATCACCAGATATAACATGGGACTGGATAGAATACTTCCCCACTTCTCCAGCATTTCAGCTCCAGGGGTTGTATAAGCAGCTGCTAGAACACAGCAAATGACGGAAGGTGACTGCCAGCAACATGAGACAGCAAAGATAGTCTGCAAACTAGGTGTAAGCCATCCCAGCAGACTACAACCATACCTCCATCAACACGTTTCAAAATAGTAGTGTTGATGGTGAGCACACACATACATAGATACACTATAAAAGTAGACTGGTCTTCAATTACATTTTAAAATGGACATAGAAATGTATGTGACAGAACTGCTAAACTATTTCCATTCCCTTTCCACAAATAATACGTCATGAAATTAAAATAAACTTCTTGTGCAAAAACTTTTAAAATCTTAGATTGATCTGAAAAAGACAAGACAACCAATCTTCACTGGAAAAAACCTTACCTTGACATTTTCAGAAAAAAGTTTATCTCTGTTCAGCAACATTACAATTACTTTGGAGAGTTTTTAATTACTTGCCTTTTTATGTTCTTCTATTCCTTTTGATCATGTCATAGCAAAGTCATTTCAGATCAATACATTGCCCAAGAGGTCAAAAGAACTCAAAGCAAAGGGTTATCTAGATATATCATGTACTATTATTAATCCTCCGAAAGAACTACTGCTCCACTCACAGAGCAGAGATAATACTGGAGTAGCTAGAACAAAATTGAAAGAAATCACTTAGTCCTTAAAGTTAATTGCTTCTCAGTACTTTCTGAGGTTTTTTTCCTTCTACAGCTGACCACCGATGGCCTCCATTATTTCACATGATTAGAAACAGTATTTAATTTCGTGAACATTTTATTTGGTAGTGATTAAATTTTAAGTCTTTTGTGGTTGCCCTTCTACTTTGTTTTAGGAAGGTTTTGAGAAGAATAATGCTCACCCTTGCAAATAACTATCTAGCTGAGAAAGGGGAAAAAGAAGTTCATGTCAGTTCATGAATGAGAAAAGGAGAAAGATGAGACAGAAGGATAAATCCCGAAATAACCAAACTGAAGTTTAAGCCTTTACTAACTTCGTTATGTCTGCAAAGAATGTCACATACAGCTGCAGTTGTTACCTAAGTAACAACTAAAAAGTCCTATAATACTAAATAAAGTTTGACATCATGAAAAACTACAAGTCTGCAAAGCATCTCAATGTCCTCAGTATTTCTGTAGAAATCTGTTATGACTTACAAGTTAATTAAAGTGTATATATTTTCTCAGTAGCAAATTGGAAAACTGCAGACCCTGTTTCAATATCAGAATTAAGTTTTGGTTGCTCAACTCTCCGTCAAACAGATTGAAGTTACATTTTAAAAGAAGAAAAGAAATTCTTTGCTGCAAAAAATAGCTAGTTTAGATTAGTAAACCAGGACTAACAAAAATCTCAGACAACAATGCAGTTAGAGTTTTACTCTGAGTCTTCCAGATGTTTGAGTCATACATTTTTCTTCGGTTGTGTATCCATCTACAACAGCAGCAGATGTATCCATGTTCCTGCTTTCAGAATCCACACCAAAATTTTAAAGCTGTAACTACTCATATCCTCTTAGTAGAAATTTTGAATTCAATGGAAGACTGATTCCTTACTAATTCTAACAGTGATCTTTACACAGTTATCAGGAATTTAATTTTCTTCCAGCAAATACTGTCTCCTTCTTATCTTTACTGTTAACTTCATGGACTTGAGTGCCTCAATTCTGCTTTTAATGGCAACAGCATAATTGCATCAACAGCACAATTGCATCAACACTATTTGGCAATATTGGTTCACAGCTGCAGAAAATGAGCAATAGCAGTAATTGTTTATTTAATGCAACCGCCAAAAAAATGTCTTTTCAAAGAATACATACCCAGCAATGTCAGGTGCTGCACATGGCCCAGCCAACAGCATGAATAATCCCATGAAAAACAGTGAGGTGATTTACAGTTTCTTGAACTAAAGTCAGTATATCGAGAAGATCTGGGCCCCAAGAATGCTTCAGACAACTAGAGAATTCAGAGAAAACCCTGTGGAGACCAAATCTTTTAAAAGATAACATATTTCAAAACTGTGTCAAGCAAACAGAAATGCTACAAGAGAAAATCAACCAGATGCCACCACATCAAGGACAACATAAAGCATTTCAGATGAGTTCTTTGAAAATACTTTATTTACTTTTCCAGTTTCAGTCACATGTCTTACAGCATCATACAGCAACATCAAACCCTATGACTGGGGGATGAGGGAAGAGACAAGCGAACAAAGAGCAGCAAACCACATTGGTGAGTGCACAGGAAGCTAGATCATTCAGGTCAGCCTTGTTTCCTAGAGCAAGAACCGACCCTAAGTGCCTTTCACCGATTTATCTGTGCCATATTCACTCCCCAAAATCAAGACTGCTATGAGCAGCCCAACTGGAAAATCTTAACATTGACAGTAATATTAATTTTTTTCCCCCCACAAGTTCAGGGCACAGCATTATGCTAATCACAGGCTATGCCCTCTCATCTTTTTCTCCTACTTCTGCACTGTCCATGCAAAACCTTAAACCCCATATTCATTTGTGCTCTATACTGTAGGCATTTGTGCAGCAAGGAGGAAGGGTTAGAGACAGCTGTCTTTTAACATAAGCTAGAATGTCCCTTGAGGAAGAGGACACTTTCATGCTAACAGTCTTTGTGCGTTTCTCATAACCCTTACTTGCCATCCCACCCAATGAACTCACAAAATCTCTTACAATTTATTTAAAGGAAAAGCCTCCAAGAACCTCTGGACAAAAGTACCAATGAATACAACCATGGAAACATGCATAAAAATATAAAAAACATGTACATGCAATAGGCCTCTGCTGTGGGATAACTCATACGTTGCCTATTCTACTTAAACCATTCAAATTCAAGTGCAAGTCATCTGGCTAACTACTGAGACAAAGTACATAGACTGTAGAGAGCAAATTCTTCTTTTCCTTCCTATTATGAGACCACACTCCCATGCACACACAGCTTCCCAAGAAACTAGAAATTCCTTTTCTCTCTTCTACTACCTTTAGTATCTTGCCATCCCTGCATACCTTGTATTTACATCTTAGCACATCTTTCACACAGACACCAATACTCTGTTCCTATCTTTTAAAGCAGCACTTGAACCGCTGCCATGAAATTGAGGAGTATTTCTGATAGAGAAGCTTTCTGTTCTGATCCACGATAAACTTCTTTGCTGAAATTAAACTCCCCCTTCAGAAACTGCAAGTTCTGCTTGAATGAGGACTGCTATATCAGATGATATAACATAGGGCATACAGTACCTCTAGATAATTGCAGGGCAGGATACAAATGAAGATTAATTTTTCACTTTGACATGAAGCAAACGAGAGCTGGGGGTTTAAATTATATCATCAAATTCACCAAGATATTAAAAGCTTAACAGCATTAACACTGATTTTCAATGTTTAAGCGAAAGAGTACATATTCACTAAGGCGCTAACAGATTTTAACAATTTTGGGAGAGATGCACCTAATATCTTCTGCTTTGCTCTTACTGCTAAAGCTTCTACTCATCAAAACTCAACTGCAATTACCCATGCTCCCACCCTTTCTCAAAGAACTGTTATGCTGCAGGAAATGGTTCATTGACTGTAGTTTGTTAAGCAAAAGAACACCCAAAATACACAGATTCATACTGGGAAAGTAGCTAAACAATTACAGAGGGATTTTGATTACCATAGACATTTACTTTTATTAAAAACATTATTCAAATTTGAACATAGCCTGAACATTTCACACTGCGTTCAGTCAACAGCAGTGTTTTCACCTCCCAGCAGGCTACAAGCTAAGCTGCAACTTTGTGGCACAGTGTGTGGCAGAAGAATCTAACCACAGACTTATCCCATTTATCATCCTAATTATGCCTCAGAAGCTGCTGTATTAACATCAATATCTGCATCAAACTCCAGGTGTCACTACAAATTTTCAGGCAATAAGCAATGTCAGCATGTGAAAGACGGAACTGCCCAGGCAGAAATCAATGGAATATTACCTTTTCCCCCCTTTCAAGATCCTGATCGGATGAAGAAATACCTGCATTCAATCCTTACATTTAAGGAGGGCCCCAGCTGACATCATGTGCAAACTCCACAGAGCTGCTTACAGAACCCTGAGAACAACCTAGGATCAGCAATTTACACTTTCTCATCAAGTGCAAAAAAATGTTTCATGCAATATTTAACAGACATGTAAAAGGAGCAAAGGAAGATCCCTTAGATAGCAAGTATATTTAGACAGCTAAAAGAATAAACAGAAAATAAGATATTCTGTAAGATGGGTTATGGAAACACACTAATACTGTTGAAACACTAAGATACGTGACCAACACCAAAGGAAGATATCATGACAAGGTCATTAGTGTTCACAGACTGCCCACAAGTCTGGAACCACCAAATGTCATGATAAAAAATGAACAATGGTAAGAAAAGATTCATAGGGAAGCCATCCCATAAAATTCATTGGAAAACAACGCCAAATCCAGTTGTGAGTGTATGGTTTTGTGTTAGTAGTGTTGGAACATGGACATCAGCAAAGAAAAGCAGTTATTTTAAATAAACCTGTCCAGCATCTTATCAAGGAGTACCGATAGTGATTACAAAGAGAATAAACAATGACTCACATTCTTCACTGACATACAATTTTTTTTTCATCTAGTGTGGACAATATCACTGTAAAATCCCCTAGCTTCTTGCTACGCAGCTACAACCACCCAAAGCAGCAAAAATGAGGAATTAGAACCTTTAACAAATTAATTTTTCTAAAGCAGAAAATGTATTTCTTTCCTACAGATTAAATAAATTCTTTGATTCTGATCTGAGAGATCCATGACTTTTAAGAGCAACAGACTTTTCACTACATTTATGTAAAAACTCTCAAACAGGAAGCTTTCTTGATTGAACATTCAATTGCCATTGAACATCACTACATCCTTATTATTTTGTGGTGGTGTCTCAGAATGAATCAATCCTAGTCCACCACTAAAGCCCATAAATGTTTTTTGTCAACTGAATTTGCTATTCCATACTTGTGCAAATGACAAATTCACTCAGCAGTAACACTTCTTTGCCCACTGTAATAAAAAAAAAAACCACAAAACACAAACCACAAAAGCCCACACACCATAGACAGTTTAATCAAAACTAGCAGGTCTTACAGGTCCCAGAATGAATGGGAAGCTATAGGCAAATGATTAGAAAGAGAGACAGCAGCTTTCCCTTTTTACTTACGTACTCTGTTCAGGTTTCTTTAACTTTGGATGTTTCATTATGAATTTAGAACTTGACCTGAATAGTTGTTTGAACTCTGACTACATTTACTTGATAGAAAAATGTTGGAAATACACTAAGCTCTTTCCAGTATCCATCAAATCATATTAAAATGGTCATCTAAAAGAAGGCCCCTGTAAACATGGTATTGTCCCACTGGTTAAACCTGTATAAATCTTGATTGTATTTATAGTGTCGTACGCTACTTCAAAATTAACTTGGCTTTTTTTGTTTAGTACTATTTATTCTTAGTTAATAAAAGCTAAATTCAACAGCAGCATTCTGACTGCAGAACAATCGTCTACACGGAACAAAGAAATATTATTATGCTGATATTAAAGTATGTAGAATAAAAGAATAGAACCCCTACATAAGTTATAACAGAACCATAACCATCTTTTTTATCTCCTCTAACTTCATGCTATATGAAATCTTGCATGTTAAATAGCAAAGAAGTATTTACAGAGAGCAATCAGTGATATGAGCTGTAATTTAAGGTAAAAATTGTCTGTTCACAGACTTATAACAAAAGACAAAGAAAACTTGCAGGAGAAAGAATCTCCTTGCAGCACAAAGAAGGCATCACATGAAAAAAAAAATTATTTTCAAATAAAATGTATAAAACATTTTGAAAACAAGAAACAGCCAGGCTGGGGAAAAACTTCTAAATTATTAAAAATATGAATTGACATAATCTTATTCTCATGAAGACTAAAATAAAGCTTTGTCTGAGACCTCTTCTCAAATAAGAGGGAAATCCTGCTGTGGCACTCATGGCTATATTATTCCCCCTTGTATTTTATGAAGAAAAAAATTAAATTTAAGAAATTATTTTTAAATGGCTCACGCATATTAGGTCCCCCTTTTATCCTCCTGAAATGTTACACACCACACTTGATTTCACTAAAGGACATAAAGGGAGATAAAAAAGATGGAGACATCCTGGTTCTTATTTTTGTACATCAATGTAAACAATTAAATTATATTTAATGTTTTATCTGTCAGCTACCCCTGATAAAGCAACACGGTACTTCCATCTGAGCAGTAGTTTCTGCCACTTATTGCTTTTTCTACATTAATATTTTATTATATTTAAAAACAAAACCAAAACAAAACAAGAACAAAGTCAGCAGTAAAATGAGAGAGAGACAAAGAGTCATTTTGGGCCTCATTTTCTATTCATGGTGTGTCGTGTAACAAATAATGTGTCTGTGTTTGATTTTATTATGTTACCGAGTGACCTGCAGAATCTCAGGAGACCAGCTAAGAAGAGAGATGAACATTATTCCATTAGTGAGAAAAATCAATAATAGTAGTTACACGCTTTATGCAGTCTTTTGCAAAACTTCTGTTTTTATAAAACCTTGATTCATACTGAATTTTTAAGAAGAATGCAAAAAATCAAAATCCTTAGCTTTCCCTAGCCAAAAAAAGTGAAAAACCCCTATGTTCCTTTCAGAATCAAGGCCAAGAGTGTCATTGTTATGCATAAATACATAAAATGAAAATGTAAATGGCATCTGTATTACAATACAGGGTTGCTGTTGGGGGTTGGTGGGTGGGGTTTTTCCCCCCTTCAAACAATTCTTATCTATAAATCCATACCTATTAGGGATAACATCCACATTTTACACTATCTGGAAATGTTAAACTCAGAAAACCTGTACAAATGGAAAGTAGACATAACAAGAGCCAAGTGTTGTGTCCAGGACAAAAAAATAAATCAGAAAATTAGCCTGTAAACTTTTCTCCCATTTCTGTTTTCTTAGGCCACTTTAGTTCTTTTGCTAGAAGAGAAACTTAACCATACATTGGGGTGATAGAACAACTAGCAAACCCTAAGAATAAAAATACTCCTAAAGCTCTAAACACCAATTTCCAACCACTGGATAATCATTGCATGGTAAACTGCACATTTGTACTTCAGTAATGACTAGATCCCCCAGTCACCAATCGGGACCCTACTGTGTGAGATGAAGGCTGGCATATTTTAATGACATTGTAAGGATATAATATACAAAAATGAAGGAATGTTAGCTCGATGCACACTGCAAGAGTAACTCTCAAACCAATAATTACCAGCAATTTTTACCATGTTTTTAAAATTATTTTTGAAATGCATACTAATATTACAATTTAGTTTAAGGAAGAAACTGCAACTATTAATATCAGAGCATAACCAACAAAATAACACATTTCTCAGATGGTGTGGGAATGTTTAGAATAATGAAATTCCCATCCTCTCCTTATGAAAAACTGCAAAGCAGAAAGACAATTTTGGAGAAAAAGCCATTGTGCCAAATGCACCACGACCAGGGGTTGGGAAATCAGTCATATATAGGACCGCTCTGTTTATTTCCCTAATTATTACTCTTTCATACTCAGTTCTGTTCGTAAACAGAGTGCATGTAACTTGCTTCATTATCCATCGGTTGCTATGACACTATATAAGAAAAAAGACCTCTGTCAGCTTCTTTGTTGAACACAGACCGAGAGCATTCGCAGTCCTGCGACAGAGAAGCTGCAAAAGCATACACTTCAGGAGAAGCTTTCATCCTTTGGACCATCTGGAGAACAAGCCAGAACGTTGCTCAAATCCTTTAACAAAGGCAGCAAACACACCTTTCAGCCCCAGCTTTGTCAGAGTCTTTGAAGGGGAACAGGCTCTGGGGACCATGGCAGGAAGGCTGCAACTGGTACTATAAACTGCCCAAATGCTTGTGTACAGAGCTGGCACGCTCTCTAGTCCAGTAGAGGGATGCAAGTTACATACACTCTCTTCTTAAGGTGATGAATATAAATAAACCTTATCATATCTACCAGTTTTAATAAAATATAATGCAAGAAGAAAAGAATTCTTTAAAAGCTACCAGTCACCAAAGGAAAAAAAAAGTCAAAACAAAAACAATGAACAAAAAAATCCCAAACTATTTCTCAGGAATAGGACAAAATCTTGAGGGAAGGGATTGGAAGAACTGTAGACTGGGACTAAAAAACCCACAGTGCCAGTATTGCTGGTACAGTCTGCCCATCAGTGTTTAGAAATGCAATTGGCTTATTGTACTTAAAAAGGAAAGTCTCTGATGTGTGCCATTAAGGACAGCTCCAGACTGTAAAGCAACAACTTGAGAAACTTGAAATTCAAGCAAAGAACTGACTAGTTTGAGTACCTTCAAGCTAACTAAACTTTTGGGGATAGGGCATTTTGGTTGTGGAAGCTGTTTTCTTCATAAGTTTTAGTGGAAATCAACAAGTTTTCATCACACCACTCAATAAATCAAGATACGTTTCTCACGTTTGTTGTAACAGCAGAGCTGAGAATGAATGACAACATATTTGTTCTACCACCACCACCCAGTTAGGTTATGAGAGAATTTAGAGATCATTTTGGCCGTTCACAAGAACAAAAGGAGCCATATAAGAAAGTGTGCATTGCTTGCTTTCCTTGCACACCACCTCATTCCTCACTCCACCAGCTACACAAAGTGAAAACATCTGAAGAAACGGCCTGGTAGTGTAGAACAGATGACAGGCAGATACTCACAGGATATGGCTCATCTCTTGAAGTGCAGAATTTAAAATAGAAACTGCATCACCTCTTTTACAAAGAATAAGCAGTAAAAGAAAATAACTTCAAGCAAAATCCTGCCTGTGGAATCACAGAACCAAGGATGCGTGAAGACCAGCAAATCCATGGTCTCTCATGAGTAATGTCTCAGCCCTGCACCCAGAGCTTGCTTGCTTTCTTTCCAGTGCCACATTGTGAGGCAAATTCTAATGCAAAGTCAGCATATTGAGAAATATGGGTTTATAACCTCCTTGAAAAAAACAGACCATATTGTTTTGTACAGCCCTGGACCCTAGTCTTGATCTGCAGAGCATGCACTGTTAGGATTTTACAACTGAAAGGTCAGTTTTGATCCTTTTACTTTCAACTTCATTCACAAGCCACTCTACTGGCTTCAATGAGGAAAAAAATAGGAAAAGGCATTATCCATGAGAATTAAAGGGATTAGAATCTGATGCATATTAATCCCAAAAGCCATCTGATTACAGAGCAAACCATAGATACTGTATAACAAAAAGGCGTTACTTGATGTTAGCAAGCTTGTCTTTTCATCAAGTCCATAAGAAATACATAAGACTGGATTGTCTGCATTTCAAACTATTTACACAACTCCCCTGCAAGAATTTCAAATTAAATATTAACAAGTTATCAAATCCATCATTCTCATTTACAGAAAGAGTTGCCAAAAGCTAATCAGTCCATTGCTCTATGGATCCACCAGATCTACTTCTAAACAGAAATGGAACAGCACAGTTGAACTCCATATGCAATAATTTATTCTATTCAGAATATGTAAGGTATTTACATACATAGAAATAATACAGGGTATGTAGTAATGATACACAATATTTTTAAAGTAAATTTTTTGAGTGATCAAATCATATTACAGTTTTCTTCAAGAAGTCAACTTAAAATGGCACTTTCATGAGTTGCTCTTCCAAATGTATTTAAGAGCTAACAGCATGAAAATCCTTTTTTAGAGTTTTTCTAATAGACGTAGCAAATACATTTAAATTCTAATCAGCAATATATACACCTTAAGTAAGCCTAAGCCTTGGACTGAGTAATTTCCCTCAGTTGCTGGTGCAACATTTTGTATGAGAGGTTTTTGAGTTATAACACAAAAAACCCTGTATAAAATGCATGCAATGAATTTTGTCCTGTTATCAGCTGCATTCAGATGTATTAGTGATGAAACTTTTTATAATCCATCTTCTCTTCAGAAGGGAGTGCCATGCTGACAAACAACCTTGTCCATCAAACATTAAGCATCTTAAGCTCACAGTGTTGAGCAAATCATCGGCTGCATTTTTAGTCTTTTAACAACAAGTTTTCCTTCTATAAAAGCCATTTTCATAAATCCCATGTAATTTTAATATCCTTGCCAATTGCTTCATAATATTAATTACTTTCATTAAGATACAATCAGAAGTTCACTGGGATGAGTTAGGAATGACAACAATGGTCTCCTGTGCAAAATGCTTTATTGCTCAGTTTCACTGAACTCCATAGGGTCAAGGATTATATCACTAACTGAAAGGACTTGACAATTAAATAGATAACCTGAATAGGTTGTCAGCATCATAAGAAGAGAACAGCAAAAGGTCTAGGTAGTCTGAACGGCTTTTTCCAGAAACATAGGAAAAATTTGAGCCTAGTACACTCTCCCAGCCTCAAATAATATTCATCTCAAAGACTACTTAAACCAGGGACAATGTCATAATTTTTGTCATCTTCTCTTGCACATTAAAATATATTTGCTAAACTAAAGGGTGGCTAAAACTAATGCAATAAAAACACTTGCCGACACATCACTAGCAACTATATTACTTGGCCCGGTAGTAATTTGATCAACGCAAAATTTGTAAACAGATTTACAATCTTGACTCATGTAAAGAAAAAAATTTAAAATTGATTTTTTTGTTCTTTTCTAAAATTTTAAAACTAAAAATTTTACTCTCTAATCTTAAGAAGCCATGAAATATACAAACACTCTGTTATTACGCTTCACCTGAGCTACAAAGAGGGTATAAACAAGTCCCAGTAGATTTCAGCCCACCTAGCCTGACTTTTCATGTGAACAATTCACAAAAAGGCTGCAAAATTCTCTTGACTGTGCAGAAGGTCGTTTATTTTTAAAAACTGAAGACAAAAACCAACTTCACAATTTGACAGAAAAGAGAAACATTAACTAAAGAAAGAGGAATAAAGTCAATTCTAATTTTTAATTAGCTCTCCAAGCTATTCAGTGAATGTTGGTAATCATGAATAGCAATCAATACTGCATTCTAGTGAGTTGTTATGCAAATAAAGCACTTCAGCAGTATCATCCCATCCAAAACTTAATACCCTTAAAAAACTCAAAAAAATTATCTATTTTCCCTTGTTATAAAGGAAAAAGAAAGAAAGAAAGAAAGAAAGAAAGAAAGAAAGAAAGAAAGAAAGAACGAACAGAGGACTCTACTGGAATTCAAGTTAGTTCTGCAAAGATTGCTACATTCAGGAACAACTTGTACAATTTGAAAGAGAAGATTTTGATACCTAGATGCTTTTGAAACACCAAGCCCAAATTCAAAAAAGATAGTTTGTTCAAGAATTATAGCAGAAAAAGTTAATCATTAGCATACGTAAAGTGAGTTTATAGTCTAAATATAGTAAGAACAAAGCCAGTATCTCCACTTTGAATAAAAAAACCCGACACCAAAATGATACCACCAAACCACTGTGACCATACTGTTCACAGTGAAGCCCAATGGAAGAATGGACCAGCCTCATTTCATTTCTGCTGTAAACACTAGGAAGACAAGATGGGCCACAAGTTCTTAGTTGTTTCACATTTGTTATATAAGCAGAGAATAACAGTTGCTAGGGCTGCCGGCTCATGCCTTTCATATGCACACACAGCAGGATTTCAAATACAGGCACGTGTTAGTGTACAAAGCCAAATTTTACCTTTGCATGTTATTTCCACTGATATTCGAAAATCTCAGATATGTAGCTGCATGCCAAACATACTATACACAGCAATTCATAAGTAACATCAAGTTAACCCTAAGATATTGCAGTCAGGAGCTGATGAGAACTTATTTTAAAATAATCCCATCAAAAGTATTCTTTATTTCTCTACTATTCAGCTGAAGTCCATAGTGTTAATAGACTATGTTCACCTCCAGCAGTAGTCAGGCGTTCTACTGGTCATATAGAAGTTTCGCTTTATCATACGTATACCTAGACATAAAGTATTGCAAATATCACTGATAAATCTCCATCATTTCTGAAAACACAAAGCAGTATGATCCCACATGGTTTGATGGTTTTCAGGCATACTACCTACTATATTTCTATTTTACATCACAAAAAGTGTGGAACGTTGTTTCCTACAAAGGCTATGAAACACAGTCAACACAATTTCTAGTTGACATTCTGAACTTTTGTGTGCACACTTGCGGATTAAAAAGTCTCTGCACACTGATTCAACTCTTCTATAGTTAGTTAGTAAAAGGATCCATTAATTTCAATGCAAGTTGATGTAGCACTGAAGTAAATGTATACTTCAGAATAATGCTTTCCCCTTCCAGAAAATCAAGCACACACTTTTTCTCCATTTGTTGTGAAATAAATACTGCATTGAAATTCCCCTGAAGCAAAAGTGTCTTCAGTAAAATGACTGCAGTGAACAATGCAGCAAATTTTCAGGGTCACATTCTTCATAGAAACCATTTGGATACACAAGCTGACAATAACATCTCCACTCCCTTTCTGCAACTTAGTGATCATGTTCACTCTCCATCAAACACATCTTTAAGAACAAAACACTGGTGTGAGTACATGACCCTGGAGCTCTTCTGTAATTTGACCAATCAATTTTTATGAGGACTACAAGGGAACTCATTATCCTCCTAAGATAGGTCCAATTGTTGTTCTGAGCCATGTATCTTGAAAAGTATATGAAGCGTCTTCCAGTTGAAGGAGCGAAATCACCCTCAAAGTTTTGCTATGTGCACTCCAAAGTTTAGAACGAAACATATTACCCATCTAATGGGTTATACAAAGCTGGTGGCAATTAGTTCCATTTAATAATGGGAAAACTAAATGTAAAATGACTTTTGTCAAAAGGAAACGAAAGCTGTATCAATTGTTCTACCACACATTTTAGATCAAATTCCTGCACCAAGCAGCGCTAAGTTAGGAGCAAAGCCCTACCTTACAAAACATTAACCTCAATGTGTTTAAGAATGTGAAAGGATACAGGTTCTGTTTAATTTTCTTCCCACTTCCCAGATCTCATACAGATCACAAGGTACTGAATTTTGATAGACTTACTATATACAATAATATGCATCAGGAAAACATTGCACAGTTAAGACAGTTCTAAATTTTACTTTTAGAACTGCGATTTGAGATTTAATTTGTAATAACAAGCATGAAACCAGCTAAAGCATTACAAGCCAGCCAGGTAGAACTTTATTTTTTTGTAATTGCGAAGTCCTTAAGCTCAAAGTTACATAGCCTTTAGAGACTTATAAGGTTGTCCTGGTTTTAGCTGAGAGGGTTGATTTTCTTCATAGTAGCTAGTGTGGGGATATGTTTTGGATTTGTGCTGGAGACAGTGTTGATAATATAGAGATGTTTTTGTTCTATGGACTTATTGTTGAGCAGTGTTTACACAGGGCCAAGGCCTTTTCTGCTTCTTGCACTGCCCTGCCAGCGGGATGCCTGGGGGTGCACAAGAAGTTGGGAGGAGACACAGCCGGGACAGCTGACCCCAACTGACCAAAGGGATATTCCATACCATATGACATCATGCTCAGTTTATAAGGAGCTTGGGGGGAAGAGAAGGGGGGGGGCGGCGGCGTTCGGAGCAATGGCGTTTGTCTTCCCAAGTAACCGTTACGCATGATGGAGCCCTGCTTTCCTGGGGATGGCTGAACACCTGCCTGCCCATGGGAAGTGGTGAATGAATTCCTTGCTCTGCTTTGCTTGTGCGCGCAGCTTTTGCTTTACCTATTAAAATGTCTTTATCCCAACCCACGAGTTTTCTCACTTTAACTTTTCAATTCTCTCCCCCATCCCGATGAGGGGGGGAGCGAGTGAGCGGCTGCGTGGTGCTCAGCTGCCGGCTGGAGTAAAACCACGACAGTCCTTTTTTGGCGCCCAACGTGGGGCTCGAAGGGTTCGAGATAATGACAGATTTGATTGGAACGTGCTAGATTGAATTATAGTTGTTATTAGCTATTAATTGGCAGGCTCCTGTGCTTGCCATGGGGCTTGCCTGCCTTACTGTATATTAGAGGCTAGTGCTCGTTAGTGGCTGTTTTTGCTTTCGCTGCTCGCTGTACTGCTGTACTGCTTATCATCTTACTGTGCTGTGCCTGGGAACGTTTCGATAACAGCAATGGCGATGTGCCTGGCCTGGCAGATGGCCAGGGCACCGCTGCTGTTTCCGTGCTGCTGTCCTGGACAGGCTGGAACTCCTGTGTGCACTCGAGTCAAAGGGACTGTGACCTGTGGATGAGTCCACGTCGGAGCAGGACACACCAAAGCGTCTGTGGCTGTGGTTGCATCTGTGCCGCAGCAGGTATATCTCGAAGTGTCTGGGGCCGCGGTTGCATCTGTGCCGCAGCAGGTATATCTCGAAGTGTCTGGGGCCGTGGTTGCATCTGTGCCGCACCAGGTATATCTCGAAGTGTCTGGGGCCGCGGTTGCGTCTGTGCCGCAGAAGGT
The DNA here is from genome assembly GCF_028858705.1 of Grus americana. Classification (NCBI taxonomy): domain Eukaryota; kingdom Metazoa; phylum Chordata; class Aves; order Gruiformes; family Gruidae; genus Grus; species Grus americana. The sequence continues at coordinate 6,750,651 of NC_072860.1, read as the reverse complement.
ATACCTCTGGAAGGATTGTGAGCCAAGGATAAGTCCATGTTGGAGAAGGTACACCTCGAAGCATCTGTGGCAAGGATAAGTCCATGCTGCAGCAGGTACACCTTGAAGCATCAGTGGCTGTGCATGGGGTCATGCTGGAACATTTCAAAGTGTGTGGCTATGGAAGAGCCCATGACAGGGCAGGTTTATTTCTAAGAGAACTAAAGTGACTGTGACTGTGGACAAGGCCACGCTGGAGCAAGTATGTCTATGAAGGCATTGTGGCCCATGGAGAAGGCCATGCTGGAACAGGTGCACCTCGAAGTGACTGTGGATAAGTCTATGCCACAGCAGGTGTACCCCTGGAGAGACTGTGGCTCATGGATAAGGCTCCACTTGGAGCAGGTACACCCCTAAGGGACTGCAGTCTGTGGATAAGTTCGAGCCGGAGCAGGAGCAAGGGGAGGTGTTCATTGCAATGGTAAACTTGATGGTCTGACTCGAAGGGACCAGGGGTGGACATTGTAATGGAAATACCTTTAAATTGTTGTAACCCATGATTTGAGTTGCATGTTACAGGAATTACTGTAGCAGAAATCACCTGAACCAATGGAGAACAAGCCTTACAAGAAGCAGCGCAAGTGCAGCAGTGGACCTGACCTGAGCTGGTTTTGGTGCCCAGTAACTCCACACGTCAACCACCTCTCCTGTTCTGAGTGACCACCATGGTGGATGGAGCCCAAGGTTGTGGACCCCGGCTGGGGTAAAACCACGACAAAGGTACTAAGACATCTCTTAGGATGCAGAGAAGGAAGCACAAGTAGAATATGACGCCTCGCATGCTCCCATCCCCTATGTGAGGAGGGACTAGCACAGCTATCAGTGTTACCCAGAAACAAGGCAAAATAATTCACAAGTAGCAACCCACAGGCACTGTTCTTCTAAAAGTTCCTACTCTGCATGTCCTTGCTCGCCCCCCCGCCCCCATCATCAAATTTCTGCTACTGGGCATGCAACAATAGCCGAGAAAGATAGCTGCACATTATACACATGAAAAGATCACAAACAGCTCCCTTTACACAGATTATAGCCAGTGTTCTCCAGGTCCCAGGTGATTCAAATCCCCTGTATAGTGTTTGGCCTTCAATTTCCTCCTTTGTTCAACATAGTCATTATACTCATTGCAGCAGAAAAGATAAAAGGTCAAAAGTGTGTTCTAGGATGATCATAATTTATATGAGTAATTGCTTATGTGGAATACTAGTTAAATCTCTAATGTAGAGTCAGCCTAAAAGAATTTGGTCAGAGAAGATCCAGAAAAAAGATACCCAAGAAACAGTTTGCAAGGATAAACTCAGAAATCCTTTACAATAATGCTACACAGTCAGCACTTCATAGAAAGTATTTTAGAATAGAAAGAGGTAAACTTAAAGATAGAATAATATTAATTTTCCTCCTATGTCCTGGTTTAACCCTCAACTATTCTCAGGTTTTCACTAAAAACGCTAATCTGCCAATATTGGTAAAGTCTTGCAAAAATATATTGGGTTGTATTAGCTTCCAGTGAAACAGAAGCTGGTATATAACTAAGTTTCCATAACACTTTATTCACTTGTCCTAATTTATTTTTAGGATTTGTGGCCTCGGTGAGGCCTTGAAATACTCCTTGAAATACAGCCAGGCTAGATACTCAAAAGTTTACAGAACTTCAATGTCTGCCCATCAATCTGAAGTCTTTGGAATCTGAGCTCACGAACCCAAGGCTCTTGGCTCCCAGCCCCTTTCTGTCTGTTAGGGTTTGGAGTACTGGAAGCGCTGAAGCCTTAGGAACCTCAGAACTTGAATTGCCAATGTCTGCTTATCCAAATACCAAGCTTTACGCCCGCCACACACATTGATCTTGCTGTAACTAAACGTTCTCTATTGTACAAAATAAGATGTATTTGGAATGGCTATTGTGAAAGACTTCCTCATATACAACCTTATTCTGTACAGAAAGCATTTATATTGTTCAGTTCCAAATATTTCCAAAGAAGGTTAAGCTAAACTATGTATGGGTTTAGTTCTTACTGCACATTCAAAGGGAGGGTTTAAACAATGATTACTGCATTTTAAGATTTATCCCCTAGTAAATTCCACTATAACTTAGGAAACCAGAGAGACAAGTTTTCATTTTGTAGAATGTAATTTTAGCCCTGGAGAAAAGTAAATATTCCCCTGAAGTTATGATACAACTACCTTTTTCAGGATCATCTCAAATGAAAGTACTTCCCAAATACAGGCACCTTTGAGTTGCCCAGTCAATTGACTTCTCCAAGTATGGTGTAACTCAACCTTTTGTCCTAGATACTATCCCTTGCTTATCTTCATCACACCAGTTCCTTCTCACTAAATACTTCTGTACATCTGTTTTAGCACCCCCAAGAACCAGTAAGTTGTTCTGCAGACACTAATACAGACAGCAGGCATGCAAACACCATGTTTTTCTGCTTGTCCATTTAGCCAGCGGGCATTCCACGTGCCAAGAGATGCTCCCTTGCAGAAGGAAAAGGTGTCCAATGCAACACACCTACTGGAATGTACTTCTGTTTGAAGGGACGCGTTCCTTAAAAAAAAGAAAACAAAGAGGCATCCATAACATCATAGAAATTGACCACAACATTTTGTTGCCACCTAAGTCCTAATGCACCTCCATGCTGCCTCCTAATCAAATATAACTAGCTAAGTGTTGCAATTGTGTTTTAAGTACAGGACCTGCAATCTGCAAAGTGAAATCAGCAGTTGGATCTCAACACTGTATCTATTGCTCGAGAAAACACATCATTGCTGATTTAGCTCCAACTACACAGAATAAAAAGGACGCTTATATCTTTTGACGCAAGTTTCATAAGAAAAGTAAGACAATTACACTTTCAATATTTTTTCCCCAATACATATACACCAAAAAAATTCCAAATCTGTCTGATGAGCTCTTCTGGCAAATACTAACTCCAGAACTGAGAAAAATTACACAAAACAGGTTTTTGGAAGCTTCTGAGAAGTTAAAAAAACCAAACAACTCTGTATTCCTTCATAGCCTTACTACAGGACCACAGACTCTGCTGATTTAAAATGGCATTACTGACTTATGCCACCTGAAATTTTATCCCCTCTTTTTAAAGGTATACTTTTCCAGTTAGTGAAAACATTGAAACTCTTACCATATTGATGTAAGTGGCTTCAAGTATAAAAACTTTTTTTAAAAAAAAAGTATAAACTTTTGAAGTACACAGAGAACAATTTAAGTTTGCAACTTACAAAGTAATTTGAAGTGACTATTATTTATTTACTAAGACTGACATGTTGAATCCTGTAAGAATTTTTATTTTATATTCAAACCTACACAGATTAAATTTAAAGAAGGTATTCATATTGGACAAAAATATTGTTTATTATTAGAAACAGTCACATATCCAACTAACAGATGATTGACACTTTTTGAGGTCATGTTGTTTCTACCAAAAATATTCTCTCAGAGATATTTTTGCTAATCTTCACAAGTAGCTCCAATACTTTTTGATTTGTGGATCTCTACGAATTTAGAGATGGACAGCTGAATGGTAATAAAAGCCTTACTGAAAATAGACTTGTTTTTCTTGATTATTTTTTGCAATCATTGGAAGTGATCCACAGACCCCACAACACTAAAGACTGCAGTTAAAGGAGTGCAAAGGAAAAAAAAAAAAATCAGTTTCTGAAAACAAGCCTTGAAAATATTACTCTTCAAATTATTTAGTCAAGAACTGCTTGTCTTATCTTGTATCTTTCACTTCAGCAAAACATTGAAATAACTGCACTTTGATCTTTCCACTTTATACATCTTTATTGTTAACACTGTTTTCAAGGAAGAAAAAGATGGAAGCCAACTACAGTATCCAGTGCTTTTCCATTTATCACACCAAATTCACAGTTTATGAATCTACCTTTGCTAGATCTATAGGTCACTATCATAACACAGATTTTTTAAAACAGTTTAGCATAAATCACACTGATTTAAGCCTCTCCAGGTTTTATTTCTCAACATGAACTTAAAATTCTGTTAGCCAAGATCTTAAGAGTTCATTGTTTTCTTCCCAAGACTGACAACAATGGCAAATACCATCTGTTCAACTGTAATTCAGGGATTTTTAAAGTAGCTCTCAAAAAGAAAAAGGAAAAAAGCCCCTCAAATATGATTGCCATAGTTTCTTCAGAAATACCTCAAATATTGTTGTTAATGCATTCTATCATATATTAACCTCTGCTAGCAGCCTTTGTGAAACTAACTCCAAACCAGATTTTAGAAGCTAAAAATGTCTACCACACAGAAAACCATGAGAGCTCACAGACTATTTTAACTTTGTTTCACCAACTCTTATTTTGCAAGCTCCACTTATAACCAAGAAATTCAACCCAATTAATGCAATTTTGTAATCCAGCATAGGCAAGATGGAGTGATATTTTCAAGATACAGTCAGATTTTTATTGCATTTCAAACATTCAAGTGTAAGAAAAATAAAAACCGCAAAGTTATGAGGGAAGTGTTCATTACTTTGTGTTTGTAAGCTTTTGTGATATGCCTGCATTACCTTTTCACTTCTCCCTCATGTTACCAGTATGGTTTATCATCTTTTAAGGAATAAAAGATTACATTACCTTAGTCTCTTGATTTCAGAAGCTGAGGGTTTAGGGGAAAAAACAAATATCTTAAAAGTCAATAAAAAAGTCACTAGTTATTAAATCCTTGCAAGCTGATAATGGTCAGAGACACTTGCAGCACATATGACACATGCACACACATGTAGTATTTCTAAGCATATGCATATTTCAGTGAGAAGAGAATCTAGTCAAGTGAGAAAGTAAGAAGAAATCAGTCTCAAAATAAGCAGAGTCCAATTTTTCTTACCTATTTTATTGACTCTAATCTGCTAGCAAACGAGTGATGGATGAATGCTGATCAGAAAACACCACGACCTTAACATTTACATTTGATGGCAATTTTCTTCAAATGAAATAAAGGTGTCCCACTTCATTTTACATGTCCTAAGATATGTATAGGAAAGTAGCAGTAAGGTAAATAAAATGTCATTCTTAATAATTGCTATTAGAAAAGCATACAAGCACTACCCATACTTGGGATACACAACTTTAAATGATTAGTCTGATTTAAAACAGTTTGACAAATTGAGTACAGTTGAAACCTTGAGAAACTGCAGCATTGCTCCTCTTTACTATACTCACAGCACTTAACTAGTAACAGACAGGAATCATGGGGATCGGATGGAAGACCATCAACAGGAAAGGAGAGAGAAACAGACTGCTTCATTACAGGTATTTTGAAAATCACCATTGTGAAGAATTACCATGCTTAAATCTGTAGGATAGCCATCTTGATCAACACTTTACTTAATAGTTTTAAGTTGAATGAAAAGCACTTTGAAAAGAAAAAAAAAAACCCCACAAAAATTGTTCTATTGACTCAACGAAAGCCATTATACCACAAGAAGCCATAAGGTGAAAGAGATTAAATCAAACATTCCTCCTGTTTGGATAAAGGCAACTATTAGCCAAAGAACATTAAAAGCTTTGAAAGAACTGTTTACATTTATACTAAAACACACAAAGGATGAAATCCTGATTCCACTGAGATACACTGCAAATCTCACATTGATTTAAAGAGGGTCAAGATTTCACGCACAAAGACCAAGCATCTAAATAACAGCATTAACTGCTAGGAAACTGCAATTCCATGCAGAACCATCTTTACAATCAATACAGAGAGAAGTCACATTAAAATGAATTGTAGTTCAGCACATACACTTCTATCCAAAAGCATTTTTTCAAATTGGATATTAAGCAAAATCCTCTTTCATAGTCCAATATTCCTAAATGATACATTGGTCAACTTGCACTCCAACCAAATGATCTTGAGGACACTCAGTCCCACAAGGGCCCGACGAACCTGAACCATTTTTTAGTCTTTTTCATTGCTGCCAGGCTCGACCATCTCACACAGACCCCAACTACACCAAAAAGCCAAAGGCAGGGATATTTTGCCACCAAGCAACAGAACTCAAATTTTACACAAGCCCCAGCAATTTCTTAAAAGACAGATTTTAAGAACCATCCATCTCCCACATTAAGTAGGATTTCAGGGGTTGGACGGGGAAGTAAATCCCATTTAGATGCAATGTGTTTTAAACACTGAACTTTTATTTTTTAAATGTCAGTTAAGAATGACAAATGTCAAATTAACTGATGTAGTTAGAGATACATACCCATATTTTTCCGACTAGAGCATTTATGCTGATTTATCAAGAAGTTGCTTGTAGTTTTGATGTCATACTATAATGCATAATGTTTTAATAACTTATTTTTAATAACTTCCCTATTCAACATCTATAAGCAGTCATCATTCATTTTTATTGATTACATACAGCAAAAAAACAGGAAGTCATTTAGAATGAACTCTACTAAAGTACACTTTAGAAATCTACAGTTAAAAATTTTAAATATGTAAATTCCCCTCATTAATCTAGTCTATATAGTAAATTTGCAGTTCATAAAAGAAAACAAAACACTGAAGCATTACAAGCATCCTGTAGATATCTGCTCAAAGCCCCACAGTGAATGTGCACAATTGTCTCCCGCTGGGTTCAGTTGTTAGCGTGCTTAAATACCCTGATTTATATAAACCTAAAACCAATACAGAGGTTTTCACTCTACAGCTTTGCAGTCATTCAGAATCAGCCAGATGACATGAACAGAGTTCACAAAGATGTAAACAACAGGGAAACGAAGGCTCAGCTTCCTTCTTTCAACAGTAGGGTTTACTCTGAAGAAATAATTGCATCAAAGCATACTCAGCAAGTCTGCGCATCCTGGTCAAGGACTTTGGCACACTCCAATCTTACACCACACGCTCTTGAGATGTGGAAGGCAAAATGAATTGTGAAGTTTTCTTTCAGATCTGTATCATTTCTTATACCCCATGGTTAAGTATGTAGGCACATATATAGGTATACAAAATTAAATCTGTTTAAAATAAATATAAAACATACATATATGCATGCTTTTATATACACGTTTTCTAACACTACATAAGTCATACACCAGATATCTTGTTATGCTGTTCTGCAAGAAGTAACTTGGAGTACAGGGAAGCGTATGATCCTGCAGAAAGCACTTTATATATTACATCGTAAAGTGACAGACAAGTAACCCTGCCTCTACATACAGTGACAGATTTAACAACTCTTCAGATCATGCCACAAGTACCTCTTGCAAAATTCCTTCTAACTTATTTTTACAAACCCCCTTTCCAAATCATGACAACTTTTCTATTCTTAAATAATCACAACAAACTCATAGGGAAAAGTCTAACAGGATCAAACCACAAACTGTAACTTTAGTCAGAGAATATTTTCTTTTTGATATAACTAATGCCTTTCTCAAGTTTGACATAAGGTTCCTTTTTCCCTGCCTCTAGTTCTTTTCAAACTGTCTTCTCTTTTTACCCTTATTACTTTGACTCATGCTTTTCAAACTTGTCAACAAGGTTCACCTGTTTTCTGATTCTGAAGTTTAACAGAACTGGATTTCAGATTCCTAGTTACCCTCCTCTCTACCACAGCTACAATTATGAAAGGCACCCATATAGCATTTAATAGGAGCTGGCTGGCATGCTACTTAAAACCTGCATTTGTGGAAATGAAAAAGCGTGCCAAGTCTCAAATAAGATAGGATGTTCTTTAGAATTCAGCATAAAACCCATAATCCATAACAGAACACCATGAATTTTGTTCAGCAAGTAAGCCAATTTCATAAGTCACAACCCCCCACATTTACTGGGCTGTCTGGCAAAGACCACAGGAAGAGTGACTCTGTAGGAGAACAAGGGACAGTTGAAGCTAGTGTCCCTGGCTTTGACAATGGCCAACTGCAAGCACCTATGGAAAATTAAAAAAACCACATACAACACTGCTCCTGGATAGTCTCCCAGTCTCCAGCAGCTGCTGCATAAGACCACTTCAAGGCACTTCAAGTGCCTTTGTATTGTATGCATGTTGGATTTTCATGAAGCTGTACAAGCATTTGCTGAATCCATCTGAAGGGTTAACATCTACAACACCCTGAAGCTTCTGCCATAGAGAAGGGTTTGGAGATTACCTCTGTGGAGTTGCTTACTTGTTTGATATCAAAGATGTGAATAGCCTATATGATTGATTCAAGCATCTACTACTAGCTTGTGATTCAGTGGGCTTCTCTAGAGAATAGCAGAAGGGGTGATACAACTTGTGCTGGTTTTGGCTAGGATAGAGTTAATTTTTTTCATAGTAGCTAGTATGTGGCTTCATTTCGGATCTGTGCTGAAAACAACATTGACAATAGAGATGTTTTTGTTACTGCTGAGCAGTGCTTACACAGAGTCAAGGCCTTTTCTGCTTCTCACACCACCTCACCAACAAGTTGGCTGGGGGTGCACAAGAAGTTGGGAGGGGACACAGCTGGGACAGCTGACCAAAGAGATATTCCATACCCAAAATATCCCAAAAGGGATATTTTTAAGCATCTGTAGAGTGGCCAAGGAATGGTACAAGGTGCCTGAAGAAGCATCTCAGGTGATAAAACATTTCATTAAATGTCCATATTGCCTCCAACTCTTTTCTTTCTCCACTACCAAATGTTTTCTGGGTGGTTTGAAACTCAGGTTTTGGGATGACCTTAGGAGGTCATTGCATCCATTCTTCTCCAGGCCAAAAGATTTGGTTCACTGTATGTGGCAATATTGTTCCAAATAGTTCTTACAGCTCTCCAGTTAAAGGCACTAAAATATCCTAAGAGAATCTTTCCTTTTGCTCTTCTTGTCCTACAGAGAGCATGGAGAATATGATTTTCTCCTTTGCTTTGCAGGGGCTTTTTATATACCTGAAAACTGTTCATATGCTCCTCAATTATTTTTCATTCAGCTAACAAGAACTCCTTCAGCACATCAGGTCACTTTTTCTAGACTTATCAATATGTCTGTAATCTGTTGGAACAAACTCCAGCTCATCCACATCCTACTTGAAATGCAACATCCAAACCTAAAGATTTTTCTCCAGCTGAATCTTAAATAAGGAACGTATCTTCCATCTCTGTTATTGTCCTCTGAAGTATCCTGTTAAAACTGATCGCAACTTGTTCAAACATTTTCTTTTCCTGTTAATTTTTGTTTAATGACTCAAAAGGGATAAGAGAAAAAAAAAAGTTGAGAAGCTGTCATTTGAGCATAATCACTGGGAAAGCCAGAGTTAAGTCAGAGATCCCTTTACATGGATCTCTGTGAGTTTCAGACTGCTCTTTTTTAAGGATACCAGAGGGCAAAAAAGTCTCTGAGAAGAGCTAGTTAGTTTATAGTTCTCTCCACAGACAAACAAACTGTAAATTTGAGCCAGGCCAAATCTCACTGATGTTGGGTTTAAAATTTGTCTTTTAAAATTACATGTACCCAACATTAAGTAACATTAAACATGCTTTGAACGTCACAACTTGATTATTTGCTATTTTTGTAAAAATAGGCTATGGACAACAGGGAACTACACTTGACACTAGCAATTAGCTTGCTATAGAAACAATGCATTTTATCTTTCATTTTCCCATTACTTATTTCACAGTAGGGAAGCTCTCTCTACTAAATGAAGTGCTAGCTACACCACTCAGACACTCTATAGGAGCCAGGCAAGCTATTTGCTGCCTTCTAATACAACCTTCTTGGAAACAAAAGAAACAGAAACAAACCACTTTGAGGCAAGTAAGTCAAAATGAGGACCATGAGGAGACCAAGAATATAGTAGTACAAAGGGAGAAAAGGAAGTGTATTTGAAGCTGGAATTAGACCTTTGAAATTACTTTACCAAAACAAATTTACTCCCTAACATTTTTATCAGCTATTAAATAACATCATCATAAAGCTTTATTTTCAAGAGCCCTAGGAATAACATCTGTTTCCTAACACACACCAAGCTATAACTAAATAAAACTAGTAATTTGCACTCTACTTTTTCAATGCCTGGTGGATGCACAGGAGCACTGGATCACCAATAAGTTTTTCCAGTTAAACTGTAAATAATCAAAACAAGGTGACAGTGCCTCTGAGAACTTCTAATCAGCTTTCACGCACCTTCTCCAAATCTTCAGAAGATGGAGAAAGAAAACTGAGGCCACTTTTAGGTGTGCAATTTGGCCATGAGAAGGTCTATCCATATACAGATACTACCTCCAAACTCCAAGGGCCATCACTTCAATTAAAAAAAAGCTCTGATTCTGCACTGGTCTCACGCCACTTAATTTTTGGTGACAAAAGACATACCTTCAAGGGTGTTCTTTAAGTGGCACGCAATTGCTTACAATTGAAATATGCTTTGAAAGCTCTGAAGCTCTTAGGTTCCCAGTTTTGGTAGCCTTCCAAATAATGAAATTAAAATCGGTAACAATATGATTACAGCTGGCAAACATTCTCTAGCTTTGTAATGACAACTTAAATATAGTTGTCAGTCTTCTATGCTGAAATACCTGAATACTAAAGCAGTTATCAAATACTCCAATTTTTGTCTTTTGAAACCTCTGAATCATTTCATTATCATGACACCCAGACTTAATAATCAGACAAATCTTTTATCCTATGAGACAGAAGAGTCAGTTTTCATTAATTGCTTTTCAATCAAAACACTTCAAAAGATAAGAAAAAAAAGTGTTCCTGAAAAGGCATATTCTTATCTCCATGTATTGATAAGAAAATGGCAATATGAAACTATTTACATGTCTTTTCCAGGGTTTCTTGGTGAGCTACACAGAGCACCAGCAACAGAAAGCAAGGTTGCTTCATTCCCCTCTTCTGACCTAAGCAGTGTGCCCAGTATTACTTCTCATGTATTTTGGATGAGGATAAAAAGAAGGTTCTTAATTTTTTATCTCTCTCCTTTGAATTCACACAGAAAAGTATTTCATTATTATTTACTGTGAAAAAAAAAATTACAAGTAACCATAGCGTTATGCAGAAAAATTCAAACACCGGGATCTGTCTAGCATGTTCTTAAAGATTTTCCTTCAATTTCTTCCCCCCACCCCCCAGCTTTAAGCTGTCTTTTACACAGAATATGCTGGCTCTGTCTCCCCAGGTTAGTTGTTTTTCTACCACGGATAGTCATATCAGATGTATTCACATAATAGACTTGCCAAGTGGGACTGAATGTTCCATTGATTTGGAAATGTCCTGAATGACTAAGACTTCAAGTTTTGCCCATGTAATTAATTTAATTGGAATCAAATATTCTTTGTTATTCAGATCATTGAGATGCTTTCAGCTGTACTTAAAAATTAAGATTAAAATTATGTTTGTGTTAATGATGAAGTTCAAATACAGTCAAACTTGAAAGATTGACTAATTGGGTCTCACAAGGAATTTGGATATGGCAACCTTTTTAGGACTTCACCATGTAGTTTAATAGTAAATTATTTATCTTATTCCAGTATTTAAGAGAATAGCCTTATACATAGATTTGTGGAGATACAGAAAGAGAAAGTGAAATGCTGCCAGTAGAATTTCTCCTTGCCTGTGACCACATGCACCTATGAATTTTGAATGTGCTGAGGAAAAAAAAAAAAAATCTTATCCTTCAGCATATTCTATTTTATGTAACTGAAGACCATGAGACACTGTCCACACATCATTCATGCAATTCCAATAATCCAGAAAGTGTGCCTCTCTGTCTTATCGAACAAACCTGCCTGAAAATACTTTAAAGAAACCATTTTTCTGTCCAAAATGGTGATTTTATTGGAATCTATGGTCAACAACCTGCTAGAAAGCTAACAAAGCCACAAATTGCATGTGAATGTTTGATACACAGATTAAGTGCTGTAACTGACTGCCTACTAAACATTCTAGCATTGCTTATTATATTTATTTTTCCATGGAAAACTTTATAGAGAGTCATGGGTTTTTCCTTTCTATGGAGAATAAAGCATTTTTGCAGCCTGAAGATATTTTTGTGAAAGAAATTGTTATTTTCCTACTGAGTGAATGGTGAGAACTAGGACTGTGTCTGAAATCCTTTTCCCCATCCCCAAAAACACCTTGGGGGGGGGGGGTGGGGGTGATGGCTTTGCTTTTAAGATGAGGAGCAGCAGAGCACAGCACAGTAGATGAGATAAAATGAGATTTGAAATCATTATCTTAGATTGTCTTTGCTACCCTCTACAACAGGATGCTTAAAGCACCAGAGGAGCTTTGTACACACTATGTCCTACCTGCATCTCCAACCAGAAAGCACCCACCTTCAAGCTAGAAGTCAAGTTTAGGGTTACAGTACCAAGCTTCTCAATTGCATGAGTGGAATACCCACAAAATGCCCGATGCATTAAAATTTGCATTTTATAGAAAAATATAGAGCAAGGAGAAAGCAGCACTAGATTCTTATTGAAATAAAACCTTTTTTCTTTCCTCTACTGATCAGGTGATGGGGGGGGGGGAAGGACGAGTCCGCAGAGGTGGATATATCAGATATTAACTGCATACAGTGCCAAGATATGTTAATTCATTTGTTAAGCCTGCATTATAGCCATTGATGATATCTAATTTTAAGAAAAAAGGTATGTAAAGTAATAAGCGAAAACTTAGAGCACGTAAATAACAATATAAATACCCTTAGAAAACTTAAAACACTTAAATATCAATATAAACACCCTTAAAATGTCTATTTTTAAACACTAAATACTGGTAAATTGTGGCTACTGTTATCCAAAAATGTTCTTTGCAGCCCTCCAGTGGTCAAATACAAAGTAGAACCCAAAAAGAAAACAACTCCGATTTGTCTGATGAACTACCTGCAGCATTTAAAAAGACATTTCCCATGAACTAAGAACTCGCATGTCAGTCTAAAGACAAGACACATATAAAGAAAATAATTCCCTTAAAATGCATAAGAACATAAATAGGAGGGAAATAATTCCCCTGCATCAAAACGTTCCATGTTATTTGTTATACCACACAGTTAATCTGCCCAGAAAACACTGTATCCCACCAGGACCTCAAAGTATAGGTTGGATTAGTAACATAAGTAGCAATCCACTTCCTATAGTTACTTTCTGCTCTTCGTAGAGATTAATCTAAAGAAAGTTAAGGCAATGTTTGCTGGAAAGGAACAGTTTCTCTCAAAGTTAGGACTCATGCAGTTGTTTTTTTTTAAGAAACCAAACAAACAAAACCCAAACAAACACTGAAGTTTTCCCTTCTCTCTCTCTCACGTACACAAGTAAAATAAAAGGTAATGTCTCATATAAAGGTAAAAAGAATAGAACTGCTTTAAAATAATATAGACTGAGACAGAGTTCTCAAAGCTGTTTTTAAAACTTGGGGCTAGAAAATCAAACCAGACCTGCAAGAAAACAATGCCAAGGGAAAAAGAAAACCACCAAAGGGAAGAAGACGCTGACACCGAGGAGACCAAAGCCTTTTTGAAAGGGCAGCGCTTCTGTTCGGAGGCTACGGATTACCAGAGCCGCGCAGGGGTAGCACTGCAGAACAGTAAGTTCCAATAAACCTGCGACAACCTGCGCTTCCTCACAAGCAGCGGGGTAAACGGGGAGGCAGGCAGAGGATTTGGGATGCTTTGGATGACCTGATGTCACGGCTCCCCAGAAAACTTGATAGTTACCATCTCCTCCACCCGCTCTCCTCCTTTCAGCCCTTCCTGACCGTTTACTGGGGAACAGGAGACCCCGACCTACGCGCTATCCGCCAAGCCACGGCTTCGCACCCGCGCCGGACTCCCAGAGCGGTTCCACAGCACCGGCCGCACCGGGAGCGGCATCTCCCGCTCAGCTCGGCCCCTTCCAGCGTCCCTCTCCCCCCGCCGCCGCCGGGCACGCCCGAAAAAGTAGCGGGCAAGGAGTCGTCGGAACCCGCTGACCCGCGGCCGCCCACCGAGAAAGCGGCCCCAGCGCAGCCGCCAGCGCCGCGGCCCCGAGCCCGCGCAGCCTCCCGCTGTGTCATGTGTGTCCCCCCCACCCCAAACTTTCTGCTTCGCCACCTCTCCGGGGAAGGGCGCTGCCCGCCCGCGCCACCACGCCGCGGGGTGACCGCCCCGGCCGGCTCCACCAGACCCCTCAGCAGAACGGCCACCCGGCCCCGCTCCCCCCCGCCGCGGGCTCGGGCACCGCGGTCACCCCCACCGCCCAGCCCCCGAAGTACTCTCGGGCGCCGTCCGCAGGCTGGCGGGCGGCGGCACCCCCGCCCCGGCCCCGCCGCTCCCGCTCGCCCCGGGGCCGCCGCCCGCGGTACCTGCCTTTGGCGGCGAGTAGGCTGCCCAGCCCCAGCAGCAACGCCGCCGGCCCCCAGCAGCAGCGCCGCCGCATCCCCGCCGCGGCGCCTGCCCTCCGCGCGCGACACGCCGCCCTGAGCGGCAGCTCCCGGCGACGGCTGTCTGCGGGGCGAGGCGGGCGGGCGGAGGCTGCCGCTGCCGCCGCTCCGTCATTCGCCCTCACTGCCAGCACCGGGGCGGCTCCGGCTCCCGCCCCGGGACCACGGCGACGTCACGGGGAGGGGAGGCATGAATATTCATGAGCGGGGGGAAGCTCCGGGCTCCGCCGAGAGGGCAGCGCCGCCGCCGGGCCCGGCTGTGAGGAGAACGGGGGCGGGACGGCACCTGCGCGCGGGGCGGGGCAGCCCCGCGCACCTGCTCGCGCACCTGCTCGCGCACCTGCTCGCGCACCTGCTCGCGCACCTGCTCGCGCACCTGCTCGCGCACCTGCTCGCTCACGTGCTCGCGCAAGTGTCGCCTTGCCCCCCGCGGGCACGAGCTGCGGCCGGTGGCGCGGGCAGAGCAGGGCGGCCCGGGGGCCTCGGGAACCCCGAAAGGGCGCGGTGGGCAACGGCGGGCAGCGAGAGAGGCGGGACAGAGCGGGAGAAAGCGAGGCTTTGGGGAAGGACGCAAAGGGCGCCAGGGGGGACACAGAGGCGGGGGCTGGAAGAAAGGGGCAAGCCAGGGAAGATAAAGCAACGCTTTAGTAACTTTGGGGGAGAAATAGGGACCTTGGAAACCCCAGATAGGAAGAAGGCTCGGGAAGAGAATGTGAAATGATTTTGTTGGAGGAAGAGGACAAATTGCAAAGGTTTTGCTAAAGTGGAGAATAGAAGCAGGAATGGACAAGACCTGAGCCCTTCCAGATGGAGACTGCGCTGGTGAGGCTCAGAGCGGCGCAGGAGGGATGTGGGATCGGCTGTGAAGGCAAGGAGAGCTCTGTGGTGAGATCTCGGAAATTATGCCCGGGAGAGACTCGTATCCAGGACTGCCGAGGTCTGAGATGTCCTGGAAGGAAAGCACAGGGAAACGCGAGGACGCTCGCTGCAAGAGCATAAACTACACTAGCAGTAAGATACTAGTTACGTACAAGCTGAGAGAGCTACAAGGAATTGTTGCAGGGTACCTTGTGCTCTGCAAAGTCCCCTCCCTGCTTCAACTGTTGTCTTGTGCTCTATCCCATAAATTGCTCATCAAAGCCACGTAACTCTGGAACGCAGGTACTCGCACCAGAATCACGCCTCTAATGCATGCTTGTTAATCACTTGACTTTGTGAGGGCTGTCATTCCGACAGAGAACGCGTTCAGGCTGCCCTAATGAAACGGTAGGAGTGTTAGTTGAATAATGGGTACCGAAGAGCAAGACTAGGGTCCATCACTTACACAGAAGACATCGCAGTCATTGGGTAAAACTGTTTCAGTCTTTACGACTACTCCTTTCCGTTATTTTACTTTCCATGTATTGCTAGGAGCATGACTCATCGAGCAAATCGCTTTGAGTAGATGGAATGCAAGATTCCCTCCTTCTTCCTCCAACCATGCACGCAGAAACAGTGATATGGGACACAAAGACAAGAACCCAAGCCCTTTTCCAAACCTAAGATGTAACATTTCATCTGCTAGAGGAGGCTGGAAATACACATTTACTGTCCTGCTTCATCCAGACAAAAAAAAATTCAGGATATACTGGTTGGGAGAAACGTCTAATGTTCTTTTTGGTTGCTCATCTAATTAGTTATGGAATATGCTTTCCTGTAATCTCTATTGTGAGTTGGAATGGAACAGGCATAAAGAAAAGTTAGGGAAAATCAGCAGTAAAATAACTTGGCATACCTGACAGCTATGCACGGGAAAAAAAATTGCCAGCATTCAGTTCTTGCTCATGTTTCTACTGAACGAGATTTTTTCATGAGGAATTCAGCTATTATAAGTCCCTTCTTACGGAGGAAACTCCTCCATCGCCAAAGCGTTAAATGTTCCAAACCATCATTTGCTACGTATGCACCGTGAGGGTCTCCTGCAAACAGCTCAGAAGCACTTTCAGTAGATGATACAAGGCTTGCCCATGCTTTCTGACACCCAGCTGGGAGCACACTGCTACCCGGCTTGTGAAACCAGCCACGTACACTGCAGCTGATTTTTTTAAAGGTGCGCCGCTGAGCTGAGTGCCCAAGCATCCATCACCTGGAGACAAATATTAAATATAGCGCAGAGAGGTTTAACTATCAACATGAATGAGAATTACAGGATAAATCCACATGGTCCTGGTCAAAATCACCCACATTTATAGCAGTCGGACTGACAAAGACTGCAAAGGCATAGAAGGAACTTTAAAATCCATAGGATTTTAGTTTGTTAATAATAATAAAAAAAAAAAAAAAGGCAAAAAGCTATGTGGCAGGCAGCAACAGAAGTCCAGTAGCAACTGAAAGGTTAGAAATATGACCTATGGACTAATACATTAAAATAGCATACATACAAACACAACAACATAATTCAGAAGAGGGTATTTTCGTACAGTGAACTAGAAAGAATTTGAGGAAGCTAAAATTGGAAAATACTGCTTTTCAAGTATGAAACTATTATTAATGATCCAGAATATAACTGATTTGGCAGTGGTATCTAGAAAGCAGGTTTGCAAGGTAGATGCTGTACAGGAAGATGCATCTCTCTTCTCAGCAACTTATAGTCTAAATAAATAAGACAGATAACAGAAATGAAAAGGGACAAATGTTACCCCATTCCACAGGCAGGGAGCTGAAGTACAAAAGATGAAGAGACTCCACTGATAGATAACACTATATTGGTGTCAGAATCAAAAACTAATTTCAGCTCTGGTACCTTAATCAAAAACTGTTCTTCTTTTTATCTGATTGACACGACAGCCTGGGTGTTCTACAGTCTTCTGGTGGTGTCTTATACAAGTGATGGATGTAGACGGATAGAAATATTTACAAACAATAATAATAATGTAGCACTATGCAGAAATTTAAAGTAAATAATTGCTATCAAGTCCTACATTTTATGCTGCTTTGCAACCAGGAGCGTCCATTAACTTCTACAGCCTTTACCAAGGTTTAAGCAAGCAAGATGAAAATCCTTGACTCATTTTACTCTGTCTAATCATTGTGTAATTGAAGAGGTGTATCTTTCAATTCTTGCTTATATACCTTTGTGACAGAACCATTACAGTAGGGAAATGTATTATTTAGTCCCAAGCGGGACATTGCTGAAGGATTAGCTCTGACCTGAGATCCATCCATTCACATGTCTAGAACCACTACTTTGTTCAGACATGGTTTATTGGCCTTGTAAAATAGAAATTCTAAAACAAGGGGGAAAAGGTCATAGCCATGCATTCACTGAGAATTATTGACATGGACCCGGCATCAGAGGCAGTCAATCAGAAAGATCCATTTGAGTCTAGAGATGTAAAGATTATTTTTATCATAATTTTCCCAGTGTGCATTCAAGATGCTGCTGGAGGAAGGGATTTAACCCTGACAGACAGAGTTTGCTGAAGAAACCTGGGTAGCTCCAAGGTCATGGTCAATCCTGCCTCGTGATTATCAAAATATTTAGCTGCAAGTTTTAACTATCATGATGATCATATTTTCTGAATAAAAGTTAATAATGTCATAGTGAATATCAGTTCTTCTAAGTAATAAAGAAGAGATAGCTGAGCAGTAATATTCACGTACAAAGTGGTATTACACTCCATTAATTAAAAGCAACTTAAGCATCAAAATAAAGGAAATCATGAAAGAAGATTCTTTTTCAACATTATAAAAGTCACTTTCTCATCCATATAAAAGATTTCAGTACATGAATATACATAATTCAGATCCTATAGCAAACCCCATTGTAGCATTTATTATAGCATCTGGGCCTAAGGTTCTTTACTGCTTTATTTTAGGACATTGCTCTATGTTTGCGTAACACCGACAATGAGAAGCACATAATCTGATTGGGTGCCTAAAGCCATGATTTAAACAATGTTAAACTTAATATAAAGTTTAAAAAAAAATAAAAAAAACCCCACAACACAGTAGACAAGATTTGATTACTTTTAGAAGTTTATGTATTACCAAAGAAAATGGCAATATATATTTCTGTTGGGAAAATAAAAGGGAGAGGAGCATATATGCCATTTTAAAGAATAAAATAGATTTAAAAGATGGCATTATAAAGCATGCATTTTAATATGATACATAAAAGTCTAGTGTTGCAATCAAGTAGGGAAATAAGTATCCACTTTTTCAATAGAATGGGAGTAAAATTTGGTTTTCCTAGTCATATAAAGTAAGGGGTTTTATGTGTGCCAAATGCAGCAGCAATGACACTGATGTAATTTATGCTTCTTTACAACAAGTCTGAACAAGGCCTAGGGCCTTCCGGATTATTTGCTCTTTCGCTCCATGGGTTTCAACTTGCCTTGACTGTTAGAGGACCTGAACAGAATGATGTAGCACTTTGCTACTGCTACGGCAGGTTCCGTTGCCTCCCTAGAAGTTTGCAAGCATTTCTGTAGAGACGTATTCAGGTCAGGAGCTTTTAATAAATAAGTAGCGTCGTCAAGCAGAATAGAACAAACAGCCTCAGAAATGAGTATAAATATAAACATTACTTTCCATATATGCCGCAACTGCTAATGTGTTAATTAAACAGAAGAAAATATACTTAAATTATTTATTCTTAATAAATGAACCACCTGAATAATAAATAAATGTGTTCTGTAATCATTGGGAAGTTTTTTTAAACAAAAGGCTCTCTTGCAGCAGGAGGAATCACACGGAAGGTGGGGAAAGAACGGTATTTGTTTAAACAGCATGAAGAACCCAACTGAAGCCAAATAGCTATCACGTTGGAAATGAACACTGTGACAGTCTATTGCATCGTCCCTTATAAGTTGTGTATAATGTTGTAATTCCTGTTTAAGAATGCAGATTGGAACTCTGAAAGTATATGTAACCCTGCATTTTCTAATCAGTACAATGGAAAACGTGCAACTAGTTCTTCAGCTCCGATAGTCGAAGCCTTAACGCTGAAACCCTCTGCTTGCAAACTCACTGCTTTTGTCATGCTCTTAAATTGCAAGAGACATCAATCTTATTTTGGGCTCTGTAAGAGGCACGTGCTTTTAATTGTTATTTCAAAAGCAATATTTTTTTAAAAACATATTATGGACCTTGCTTGATTTTTTATAGTGAGAGATCACTAAATAAAATCGTGTTACATATTAAGTTAATTTCACTTAATCACATCAAAATAGCCCTTTGATGGACACCTGTATAAAAGACTTGTGTCTGGCAGAAAATGAAGACGGTAATTCAGTAGGAGATATGACTCAGATCTGAGCTAGCGTCCTGCTAAGGTCGTGCTCCTGGATGTACTTTGGAATGGATTATATAACAAGTCTTGACAGCACGTTCTCTTTAACAATCCTGCAGTACTTTTGCAAGGGTAGGGATCTTCTACCCCAATTCCTTCCTGGTTGATCACATACCACCTGCCTAACTTCCCCTTACGATTTTAATTGGAGATTGTACTCTTCCATGTTCACAGACACAAGGATTTTATGCCCAACAGTGTGCTGAATCTCTAAAAAGATAAAGAAAGCAACACTAATCAAGTAGTCAACTGATGGAATCCTCAGGGGATTGCTTGACTCTGTATTAGTCTTTTTATTGTTCTCCTTTTAATGAAAATAAGATTCTCACTCTATTTTAATATTTACCAATGAGATAACACCTCCTAGGTATTTGTCTTTTCATTTTCAGTGGTGAGATGAATTACAGAGTACTGTTATCCTTCTTTTATGTTATCTGGTTTGGATCTTTCATTTAAGACATTATTTTATGTAATTAAATCAGAATTTGGAAGCAGAGATCATGTGGGTTTTTTTCATAGCATTAATGAGATTGTCAGCAGAGTACAAGGAAATGAGCAAATTTTTGCAAATTTTTAACATAGCACAGGGTTTCAACTTTGACATTGGATCTAAATTGAGAAAGATATAGTTAAAGCTAAAAATTAACACATGGAACAGTGAATAAGTATTTTGCCTATAGCCAAGATGTAATTCCAACAAACTTAAACCAGGAACACAGTGAATAAATATTTTTTTCAGTTTGTGAAGTCTGTCTTTGAATTTGCTTTTGATGCCTTTTTCCAAAGGTATCAAAACCACCAGGTGTAAGCCACAGTTAAGTGTACTGTTTCAGAGTCCAGCTATCCAGATAGAGATTAATTCCTCCAGCATAACCACAGTTGAAGGTTCCCACGTCCATTCACCATAAATTACTTCCTCTTCTGAAAGTGTAGGCAATGTAATCTTACATTTACATTTAAACTGTTGGCTGCTGTTTTCAAGTAAGCTGCTATGTTTTACCTTTGGCTTTTTTCCCCAACTTATTTTATTCTCTTGAGAAAGATGTCAACGGAAAAGTTAATGAATCATAAAAATATGATTCCAAAATACCTGGGATTCTCCTCTATTACTTCTGTCAGAGTGTTCTCGGTGTCATTCCTGCTACTGAAAAGGTAACAACCCTTCTCATCTCTCCTATTCTGCATTAGCTCTTGAGCCCCAGAAGCAATAAACCAGTTTTTATTTAGCTGCTAGTGAGATACTGGATGATTCAAGCGGCCACAGTGGGCCGCAGGATGTAACTCAGCGTATGAGAGAGGGTGGGCTTACCCCATTGGAAAGGTGATGGATCAGTACCTGCACTGTGGCTTGCATCAAACAGAAAATGAAAAGTTAATGTAGGGTGCCCAGCACAAGTGTATAATGCTCTCTTCAGATGATTAGATCATTAAATTGGTGCTGCTGTACAACCCGCTGAACTAGGGCCTTTATTTGTGACCATTTTTTCTCTTCTCAGAGAAGCAAAAACATAGTCTTCTGGAACACTGTGTCAGCTCTTCATGGGATAGACTTCATGCTTGCTGAACTTGCATGGTAGCACTTTAGATAACTCCAAATATCCAGCGGAAATGAGAACATCAACATGTCACCAGAACTACAGTAGTCTTAGTTCTTGGAAGCAAATGCCGTCACCTGAAGGCGTATAGGCAAATTCTTTTACTCTTCAAAGCATTTATTTCTTCTTCCTAACATTCCTTCTTTCTCATATTACCTGCCTTCAAACCAACTCACCTTCTGCTAAGTTCCATTTCACAGGACACGCATTCTGCAAACAGCGTGGTAAAGTTTGAGAAGCAAATTGGTACCCCCTATTGCTAGGTTTATAGCCCATGTTAATTCATTATACTCTCCTTACAGCTTTTAATGTGCGGAGGGGGAAGAACAATAAATATCCAAGGTTACCTTTGAAGCCCAACTAAAAATGCAATTTGACAAATTTTTACAGTACTGAAGAGAAAAATTACAGTATTTCTATCCATCCTGAGCGGCCTTTATGGGGTCACTCTAGCTGCTATCAGACCGCATCGCAAAATTTCTGTAGGATCTCTTTTTCATGCCCTTTGCCTTTTTTTTTTTTTAACTTTTTCAGTTCTCATGCATTTTCCCATGTTCTAGAACTTTTAAATGAGCATTTAGTTTATCTTATTCACTCTCAATATTTTCCGATTAATCAATACTTGCTGTTCCTACCTTCTTCTAGTTTCTATATATTTTCTATATGTTTTCTTAATACTTCCTGAACTTCTAGGACAAAGTGTCAGACTCTAAGTTAGTGCAAACTAGCCTAAAATCTCTGAGGTTTTCCCATTACATTTATAACAAACACAAGTCATTCTAAACCAACACTTAGATAGCTTCTATTTATCTCTCAAAGGCTAAACACAGCTTCCCTTTACCAATTCACAATCTTCAAAATGAAAAAAAAAAACCCCACCAACCAAACACTCCTTTGCAGGAAAAGAATATTCTAATACAAAAATGCAGTCAAGGCTTGGAATCACTACATGACTATTAACACCCTTGTAACTGCTGCCTTTCCTGTAGTTTAATTACCAGCTTATTATGCCAGACTGAATGTCAGAAAATGATGATGCAGATAAAGATTTTCCAGTCACTATAAAACGTCCTCCTCAAACTAGATTTGAACCAGTTACTTTCAATAGCTATTCTTCATTTTTTTGATCGATGATTTTTTTTATAAATTCCCACCTTTTTCTCCACGTCTGAATTCTCTTGATTATTATAATAATATAATCTTATACTATATCTATTTTGTTTTCTTCTCATGCAAACGTCTTGGTAGTAACCATTTTAGATTTAATTCTATTTGATTTGAGCTGCCAAGAGCTCTTGCATTTTGGCTGATCACTTAACAAGCCCTGATATTTACAGGAGCTAATCTTTTCAGTAGGAACATAGATGAAGAGTGCCATCCAGAGACATACGGAGCTCTCGGCATACTGGAAATGGAGAACCACCTGAGTGCTGTGAGTCACAGCACTTACGGGGGGTTTTCCCCCATTATGGGAAATAATATAACGCAATCTGGATTTTTTCTTTTCTTTAAAGACCAACAGAGATAATATGTTTGCATCTGTTGTGGTTTTCCCCCAGCCGGCAGCTGAGCACCACGCAGATGCTCGTTCACTCCCCCTCATCGGGATGGGGAAGAGAATCGGAAGAGTTAAATTGAGAAAACTCGTGGGTTGAGATAAAGACAGTTTAACAGGTAAAGCAAGAGCCGCACACACAAGCAAAGCAAAGCAAGGAATTCATTCACCACTTCCCATGGGCAGGCAGGTGTTCAGCCATCCCCAGGAAAGCAGGGCTCCATCACATGTAATGGTGACTTGGGAAGACAAACGCCATCACTCCGAATGCCACTGCCCCAACTCTTCCTCTTCCCCAAGCTCCTTATAAACTGAGCATGACATCATATGGTATGCAATATCCCTTTAGTCAGTCGGGGTCAGCTGTCCCGGCTGTGTCCCCTCCCAGCTCCTTGTGCACCCCCAGGCATCCCGCTGGCAGGGCAGTGTGAGAAGCAGAGAAGGCCTTGGCTCTGCGTAAGCACTGCTCAACAACAACAGGTCCATAGAACAAAAACTGCTCCATATTATCAACGCTGTTTCCAGCACAAATCCAAACCATAGCCCCATACTAGCTGCTGTGAAGAAAATTAACTCTATCTCAGGTGAAACCAGGCCTCATCACAGGAAATCAAAGTACCTGGATGCTCAGCAGTACCTCACGTTGTGCAGTTGCATAGTTCATGACTTCTACTGTTCCAACTGTCCTAGTTTGCTTTGCAGTAACCGAACTCTTGTACATAGAAGAGAAACTACTGTGATTTTTGTGGTTTTCAACACAGTGACCATGTTACGCACAGATGAATGAAAACATGGATTGGAAACAAGTGAGAAAAGCTGTTACTGAAATACAATGTTTGCAAAGATGGTAAATAGTGGGAAAATTGCATCGGAGAGATTCAATGCCGAGATGCATCCGCATAGCTATCCACACGAATCTCTGAATTTCAACTTTAACAAAATTCAGCTGAAACCAAACAAATGAATTGCAGTCGAGCCCTTCTAAAAAATGAGTTTGAGAGGCCCAGAGTGACTTCAGAGCGGAATCGCATATACAGGGCAGAGATAGCAGATTCATCATTCCAGGAGCCGAGATGAATTCCTAAAAATACAACCTTACTCACTTGGCTTTCTGAACTAAAGGAAATAAAATCACCAAAGAGTTCAAATCCTAGAACAATTCCAAATGCAGTCCTGTCCCTACAGCACAGATTTAGACAAAACAAAATTTTTCTTACTCACAGGAAACTGCAAGACATCCAAGGACAAATCAGCTATTAATTTAGTCAGAGAAGCGATCTTGAAATCCACAGTGTTCATACTGTTGCTCGGTAAGTGAAACAGTAGCTATAGCAATATTCCACCTACTTGTGCCTTGGCTCTCCATAAAGGCTCAGAGTTTTCAGAAGGTCTAATCCTTTAACTGTGAAAGCAACCATTATTGTAATTCTTCTCAATTTCCCCAAACGGTAAGTTTTCATAAATAAATACAACTTGAGTAAGGAACCTTTTCCCACATCTGAAGTGATGCAGGGCAAAATCTCAAAGGAGGCAGAAAGGATTCTCCTAGATGCATTCTGCCAGTGAAATTTGAAGTGTACCCCAAAACTATCCTGCCTTGTTGACCAATACTAGATGACATATTAAGTGGTCATTACCAACAGATGACAGTAACTTGGAGAAATAGTTCATTGAAACACAATGCATCCTATGAGTCCCATTCTCTATCACGCTCTTCAGTGCTAGATAAAGATTGTGACCTGCTGCTTGAATGACGTTACGTGACTTATTGTGACCTTTTCATCCACTCACTTTCCGGCAACACAACGCAGGACTCTAGATTAAGTAGATTTATATTTTCTATAGAATATCATTAGTGAAAATGCTCTGGTTTGGAAAATTACATTTTGCTACACTTTCCTGGAGAGTGTTGGTCTTCCAAGTAATTGAGAATTGACTATTTTGAGGACTGTAAACTTCAGCAAAGCTTGTGGTAGGCAATGAGTTCAAAATGAACATGTTAGCCCACTAAGTGACTCAAATACTACAATAAATGGACTAACAAAATGAAAAGGAAAAGCAGCAGAGCTTTTTTGCAGAGGGCTGCATTTTCTTACTATCTCATTAGAATCTTGCTGCAGAGATTGCAAATTTCCCAGTGAAATTTCTCATCACCAATAAACAGTAGGCAAGGATTGTCTAGCAACTGCCCAACACGAGTGGCATTTGCATTTCATCTGTCGCTGGCAATGGCAAAGTGGCTTCTATGTTTTAGTAACTTAACAGTTTGAAAAGACTGCAATTGAGTTGTGATAATGTGAAAAACTGTTATTGTCAGACAAAAAAATATTACGCTCTAAAAGCTCCTAGAATTCGATAGCTACTAATTCATAGATAATGCAAAGGGTACGACTAAAATACCAAAACAATTAAGCAGTGTGAAATTGTTTCAGATGCTCATGGATCAATAAAGAATGGCCTGTACCTTGAGTAGGTTAAAATTGTCTGTTAATCAATAGGAATGGTTGCTTTTCATAAAATGTTTTTTAATAAGTACATCGTTATTTTCCCTACTTTGATTGGCGGTTTGCAATGTCAGTAAAGCTCGGGGTAGTTAGATGGTTCCTTAGATTTTCCTTGCTTGATGTATCATTTCTAGGGCTACCATACAGAAGAACGTCCTTCTTGGTTGTAGAGTGTGCACTTATATTTCTCTCCTTCCATGCACACTAAGTAACAGTGATGCACGTTTATCACCTGAGCTGTACAAGGTGCTGTCAGGTATTGATCCGATTTGTTTAATTGGTTTTGCATCTTTTCTCTGGCACAGCAATTTAGTAATCCCATGGTCACAAGCATTTCTGCATTCTATATAACTTAAATACCATCCAAGCACCTGAACATTTTAAAGGTGTATATTTGAAGTTCACATTCTGCAAACCTTTGAGTGATTAAAACTTAAGTTCCAAATGCTTGCAGGAGTTAAAGTCAACTTGAATTAAATTTTCAATCCAACCGAATAATGGTAAAAGTATTTTTATAGGGGTTATCCCCCTTTGCCCATTTTGCCTCAGTGAACATCAGCAGGATAGTATGTAGGCAAGAAGTCTGCTACCAATTTATTGTATATATTTTTACGTCCTAAATAAATGTAAAAGGATTTTCTGTGATTTTCAGTGCATTTGCAGAAGAAATTAATCTCTTGGGAAAAACAAAACAATTGAGCTGAATTAATTATGAACAAAAGATATTCTTGGTAAAAACCAGCAGAGATTGCAGTAACCTGAGCAGTACCGTGGCCTTTGTTTAAGAAATTATATGCAAGTCACCGTCTTGTTTCTATCTATATCTTGTCATACAAATTAGTCTTTGACCGAGAGTTGATATCTTACCAAACACCATTATAAAAACATAATTACTACTTCTGCATCATTAATCTGAAATAGCAATATGTTTCTGCATAAAAGGAAGTCAGTCAGGGGGTTCTGCCGGTCCATGGTATCTCAGATGAACAGTAAAATTGTTAATCGACAGAACGGAGACCTATATAAGGCCTATATAGTTTTGTAAGCTCCGTAAAAAAAAAAAAAAAAAGCAAGACTCAGGGCCAGATTGTAATTCTGGCTATGTTACAACTTCCCTAGAAACTTCGCAGCGCATAAGATCCTGCAGCACTTTCCTATGGTTTGTGCAGTTACCCATTCCCTGCTCAGCTGCCTCTGCCTCACCCAGGCTCACCGTGAAATGGGAACCAGGGCAAGACCTTCGCTCCTCACTGCACTCAACTTCCAGGACGCTCACCTTCCCAGGAACGTGTTTGTGCCTAAATGCCTTTCAAGCCAGACTCACTCACACCTCTTTCTCCCCCATTCTTTGATGCTATTTTTTTTCCTTTTTTTTTTTTTTTAATTTCTATCCTCGAGTATCTCCATATTATGCAATGACAAAAAGTTATGTGCAAAACTGGATGCGATTAGTCTCGAACGCGAGGTAATTACTGGCTTGTAAATACAGCATCCTGACATAACATTTTATAGTTGTACTGTTACAGATTAGCATACACCTTAAAAAGGCATCTGATGAAGTAGTACAGGTTGAGAAAACTTTTGGGAATGGCAAGGTAGAAAGGAATGAGAGAAAAATTTAGGAGAACCAAAGCCAAGATCAGAGGTGAAGATATTTGGCAACTGCTATTCATCTCTCCAGATCAAAGACAGGTTTACTTGTGAAAGAACTACAAAATCTGACTCTGAAGACAGTAACAGTACATTAAGTATAGAAAATAAATGAAAAGATGTAATGTTGAATGTTGCCAGAGTCTTCAAATATATTTTTTTTTCACTCTGTGGAAAAGCTGCTGTTCTGCTATTGCTGTTAGATTGTCTGTAAAGAGCTCCACTGTATCACTAGTACGTTTTTTGGTACGGTAATCTGGGGTGCAAGTTATAAGGAAAAATACCAGAAGCTGCTCAGATCCTGTGCAACCATCGTTAGCAGCTGAGCGCGCTCTAACACTAGAGCAATAAGGGAATTTCTACAGAAGATATGTGAGCTAATCGCAGAATTATTGGGGGTTACTCCCAAGCAGTGATGCTGATTTCACTGAGATTTCACAGTTTCCAAATACTGCAGAATATGTATTTCAACTCAGATGTAAAGAGAAAGCGTGATTAACTTGTTGGGCTGTCACACAAGAAACAAAATGAGACTGGCTAGATTACACCTACAATAGTTACAGCTTTCATGTTATAAATTATATTTTGCATAATTGACTCTTGATTATTTAAGGTTTCTGAGGAAAAACTGTTAACTTGGTTTTCCTATGAGAAAATATACCAACTTTTTAGATTTTAATTCCCGTGGTGCCACATAACAACAGGAACAGCAGGACAGAAAAAATGAATGATCTAATCCCACCCACCACAATCAAAATCCTGGGTTCGCTCTCCAATTGCTAGCATAAACCCCCTAATATTTCATGCTAGATTGTTAATTACTGTCCTGACAAAGAAAGAAATCTATTGTAACACAAATATTTAATTTGTAGAAGTAATTTAATACAGCACTATGAGTAATTTAAAAAAAAAAAAAAAAAGAAAGGAAAAAAGCCCTCATTTCAGACCCATAGAATCCACGGGATCAATTACCGCTGATTTCACCAAGTTTTGCCTTAAAACCTAATATCCAAAGGCTTGGAGGAAAAATTCCAGGGAGTTCAATGAGGCTAAGAAATCACATCCCTAATCCAGTTTGTATTAAATCACATATGTAAAATAAAGAAGAATTAAGTCCAAAACTTATTTTTCAAAACCACTTTTGGTGGGTTTGATTTTATTTTTGAGGTTTGGGGGTTTGTTGTTGTTGTTGAAATTCAATTCATTCTGCACATTAAGAGCAAGAGTCAGAGTGGTGAACTGTCCTTTTTTAAGAGGCTTTGTCCCGAGCCATTTGTAACCCGTCAGTTTGCGACGCGAGGCTCAGGCTAAGCAGCACTCACCAGTCCAGGCACCGAGCAGCGGATCTCAGCGGTCTCATCTATACTCCTAATTAAAATCGGTTCAGGAAATGAGCTCAGGCCCTGGCCAGCTGGTCAACCATTTGCTTGCTCCCCAGCCCCTTGCTGGCTGGTGCCAAGTTGCAGTTTCCCAAACTGCAAGGGCGCAATCCGGAGAAAAGCTTGTGCCAGGGGCCGTTCCCGAGAGGCAGAGGGCACAGCAGCTCCAGGGAGGCCAGCGGAGATGCAAAGCCAACCGCACGGTGCAAGCCACGTATGTATTTCAGAAATAACCGTGTCCTGTTTTGTCCTGGAGATATCTTGGCTACTTGTTTCTATTACAAATAATTCTATTATACACTTCTTTTTTGGCATATTCCATCTTAAAAGGGTTTGGTTTGGGGTTTTTTTTTTTTTCTGTATTTCATCTAACCTGCTAGTTTCTCTGAGTTTAAAGAAGGCTTTACTAGTTTGCTAAGTGTTTACTGCTCTTACTGCAGCTGACAAATATCTTTGTTCTGTTTTCCTCTTGTCTGTTGCTCGTAATGCTTTTGTTCCTTGTACAACCACTTGTGTTGTAAACTGTACATTCCCTTAAAGATACAGCAATTCAAGAAATGGGGGTGCTTTACAAAGCCAATTGCTATATATGTAACAAGTTAATTATTTGAAGGCACATAAAATTGATAATTCTCAGAGAAGTAAGAAAGAATTAGAAAACTAATATATGAAATATATATGTAAATGCCGCCTCATTACTGCGAGGCAAAATGTGGATACGTCAGCACATAGGCTGCCAAAAAAAGGATTATGACATTGGGATGCATTTGAAAAAAGATAAAGTCACATTCAAGTCAATTATTTCTTCTCATTTGAACAACCCTTACATTAAAATAAAAATATTGCCTACATTCTGAGACATATCAAATAAAAAAGAAAGACGAAATTAAGAACAAAAATGAATTTGAAGGAGAAGGAGGAAACCTAAATTGCCTTCACAAAAATCCAACAAAGAATCAGCAAACAGTCTGACAAATCAGTGATCACACCGCAGGCAAGGTACAAGGCAGACAAGTGGAGAGACATTACGTGGCAGCAGGGCCAGCTCGCACAATTTTAATGAGGAACCTGTTGCAGCTAATTGTCTAAAGTAAAATAAGCTCTGCATTCAAAGATGGAGACATTTCACAGCAAAATCCTCAGCAATTTCTTGCCCTTCCTGTCTGCTCCCACAGATTCTCCACAGATGCAGGAGAATCTGAACCATCTTGTTTATTAATTATACTAAGGCAGCTTCTGCTGAAGGATTTCAAAGCATCTTGTCAAACATTTAATTCAGTCTCTCTTCAAAAAGGTGTTAGTACCTTTTTACAGAAGATTTTTCAATAACAACAGGTTTCAGTGCCCTAGTAAGATCACACAGCAAATTCATTACAAAACTGAAAAACTGTTCTCACAAGGCGGAGGAGCAGGAGGAGAGGAGAGCGCCACCCCGTACCACTGCCATTGCCCCAGCGGGAGGGCAGTCGCCTGAATGCACCTCTCAGAAACAATCCCACCTACTACCAGTGACCAACGCTTTCTTGTGGAAAGAAGTACCTTACCGAACTAGTGTGTATTTTAGCAAAACGAGCAGGAATTCCCTGTATGATTCGCTGCTGGCATGGCTTGCGTGATCCTTTCATGCACAAAGAGGTGCTGGCCAAGTGAGAGGAGTTACGGGGGAGATACCCCCGCTGTGGACTGTTCGAGTGATGCTGCCTCGAGCACACCAGTGCTTCAGTACTTGTGTCCACGCCATGAAAAGGCACGGAAGACCTGCAGAGGCTTTATGAGAGCGCTACGAGAATGTCTGCAGACCTGGAAAATATGTTTTGCACAGACCAAGTAGGAAGCTCAATCTATTCGTTTTGTGAAAACACATTAAGTCAGGAACCAGTTAAGTAAAATAAAGCTAAGTAAATTATGAGGCTATTTAATTTAGCAGACAAAAATCAGGAAAAAACACCGAAAGCTGACAATAGTAATAAGATTATAAAAAAAAAAAATTAGAATGAACTAGTTATTGGAACAGATTAGCAAGAAAACTGACAAATTTGTCAACAGCCAACACCTTTAATATGAGGCCAGCTACATGTCAAAAAAAAAAAAGAGACAGCCTACTGGAAGCTGAGTGTAGCAGTTAGGTCAGCTTAATGATCATAATGATTCTGTGTGACCTTAAAGTCAATGAATCACTGCGAAGCATTTGACTTCTGTGCAGATGCTTCCCGATCATGAAAATGTTAAGCTGATTTAGTTATTTCATCAAACCCTCCTGCTTTTCCAAAAGTAGCATACTTTAAAAAATAAACCCAACATTTAAAGAAAGACATCAGGAAAAACTTCATATTAGGGTAAAGATGGAAATTCCTGTTCTCTGTATGATTCCTTCATTTTTTTCCACAAGTAATCCTTGTTCTTTTTCAAAAAAAGAGAAAAAAAATTAATTAATTAGAGATACTCCCTCAGTCATTTTATTAGTCACCCTTAGCTTTCAGACTCATCAAGAAGAGTATGTTCTTATGCATTGCCTGCATCATCTGTGAACAGGAAAGCTTGATAAATAAAAATTGACAGACGAGAGTTTTTGGTCAAATCCATATGGTTTAGAGATGTGCCACTGATAAAACCATGGTCTAAAGCTGCTACTGTATGACCATCCTAGGTAGGGCACTGGTAGGTAGACGGCCAAGACAGACTATGAGCAATGTCTTTTCTCTCTTTTTTGTTTGTTTCTTTTTTATTATTTTTATTTTTGTGGTCTTTTGGTTCGGCACTTTGTGGTTGGTTTGTTTTTTAAAAGGCATGTTTTGCCAGTTTTTCTAACAATAACAGTTTCAGACTTGCCAGCAGTGCAGGCAAAATCACTTCTTTTGTGCACATCCTCGGGGGTAGCAAAAGCCACTTCTGCTGCCACCAGAGAGGGGAAGCAACTGCTGCTACTAAGAGCAGCCGTGTACCCCTTCTTCCCTGGGCAGGTGTTACCGTTAGACACCCCGCTTTCCCGGGGAAGAGCAAGCGCAGCCTGGCTACGCTCATGCTGCTGCTCAGGCAGGAATCGGAGTTCAGCTCTGTGCTCTGCTGAAAGGGCAAACAAACAGGGCAGCGCCTTGCTCTCATCCCGCCGAGCTCGCTCTCCTCCTGCCCGGGCAGAGATGGCAGCTTGTGGGGTGCTGTTCCTACTCCCCCCAGCAGTTTGCTGCCCGCTTACTGTAGCTGCGCATTTCCTGCTACGGACACACTGTCTGTTTCCATTAAAATCAGTATCAGCTGCTATTGATGTCAACAGAAGATGGATCATGCCTTTAGACAATGCAACAGGAAAAAAAAAAAAAAAACCAACCAGAATTGCTATTTGCCCCATTTTCAGCAAGTGTTTTGAAGGTACAGATTTGCATTTCGTAATCTCCACAGACCCATGGAAAGTGAAAACTACAGTTCTCAGATAAATAACACTCCTGGGTGCCCAGAGAGGCATGGTGTGGCCTCACAGGTACAAACCCCAGGAAATTAAAAGCATGGGATAAAGAAGAAAACATGAAAAGAGGTAAAATATAGGTGAACCTGAAACATACTACAATTTGTTGTGCTACAATTTCTCTACATAAAAATGTAAAAATAATATAAGCATTACCTAACAAAAGCTAGTTTAAATTTTGTGCTATTTTGGGCTCTCCAAATCCACTATTCTAAGAGAGTTGAAGTGCTGATAATTAAAGAGTCACTTTATTCAGGGCTTTGACAAAAAGCTATATGCAGATTTCAATTTCACATTATCTTGTCCATGTGGCAATATCAGACTTTTATGCTGCAGGGATGTCATGAGCACACATTAATAATTCACTCATTTTTATTCTCTTTGCTTTAATTTTGGTTAATATGATAATCCAGAAGTCAATTTTCTTTGAAATAAAATATAGGTGTTACAAATCTAAGATGATTGCAGAGGAATATCCTAAACCAAGCTACATGGAATCATTTAAATGCTTTCTTTCCATTTCCCATTTCTGAACTAATCTATTTAGAAATTACCTTGAAAAGAAGGAATAATCATAGTTCTTCCAATTTTTTTGTATTCCTGACAAATACACACTATACAGGTGACACTGCCCAGGAACTTCAGTGTGGAAGAGTGAAGCGTGGAAGACTTTGCAGGTTCTAACTGGAATGCAAGTATTCACCTTGAGCCCTTGGGAACTTTGTCTCGTGGCACAAAAATCACTCTCTTTCAGAGCAGGGGATTTTGTAATTATTCTTTCTACAAGAAACAGTCAGAAACTCTCTTCAATATGTGGCAGCAGCAAGAAAGCAAATGATCGTTGGTATAAAATACCTGGGTGCAGTACCATCAAGGTGTTACAGGGATTCTCAGAAATGTAGAGATGAGAGGGGTTTGGTAACGCAGAAGCGCGTGGTCAGAAGCACGAGGTCTGCTGAAGGAGGAGGCAGAAGGTGCACACGGTCAGTTCCTGCCCTCTGCACTCACTGCATTTCTTTTGACTTTACATGGCTGAAACACAGCAGGAAGATGGAAAGCTTTATTTGGCCGCTTCAGAACAAAATAATAAAAAAGACAACAATGTTATCTGAGAATAACGAAACTGTTATTGCCAGGATGCATAATACACTCTGACAGCTTTCATTGACGCTGTTTTTATATTTATAAAATGCCCACTGCCTGCTGGTTCTTGGGCTGTGCGACTGCCTGAGAAGACTTTTTGCTCCAAACGATACAGGAATTCCATCTTGGGACTCCTTCAAGACAAGAAAGTTTTGGTCAAATGATCGAGGCGGGGGGAGAAAGGTAACAGAGGAGATCATTCTACTCAGAAGAACAAATTAAAATCAAGTAAATGCACTTAAGACTAAGCCTAGACTTTAGCAGAAGACTTGAATTCCTTGTATTCTTAGACCTTATTTTTTCCTTAGGACATTCATCTCAAATAAATAAGCGAGGGAAAATATTTTAAAAATATTGCTGCAAAACGCAACAGCAGTGTTCTGCAGCAGGAGCAATGACTATCCTATCAGGCTTTGCAACAGGGCTGGGGCTTTCCGCTTTGCTCTTTATATTACGTCCTCGGGCAATGTTTTCTGCAATTGACACAGGAAGACCTGAATATTTTTCCTTGAGTGACAAAGATGAGAATTTAGTTTCTTACTCTCTTCCTCAGCCTTTCCAAACAACAAAATAGCACTTTAGTTAATACAGTCAATTCAGGAGCATCTTTGAGCTTCCATCACGTTTGAGGACTGCAAAAGAAAGAACATAATCTGCCTACATAATCTGTGGGCACCAAGCATATGTCGGATGAAGAGGTAATAATTCTCTAGTCGTACTACTTTATGGCTTCTCTTTTTCATTAGGGCAGAGTGTACTATTCTCCTACTTCTAAGCAGAGCCAAACCTTATATCTACCTTGAGAAATTATGAGCAAGTTCCCAAAGCCAGGCATAAACTAAATTCGTGATAGGAAAAGAGTGAATTACTAAGCACTGGAAGAGAAAAATGTCATTCTTACCTAAATGGTTTTATCAGCCCAGGCCATAGCATACCTGATCTTTACACAAGTACAAGCAAAAGTTCTTAAGAGGAGGGGCGAGCCTGGGATGTGATCCCTCCCTGTTTTCCTGGGAGCTCAGAAGACAAATCCAGCGGTCCGATCTCACGTGTTTGCACATTGGCTCGTCACATGGACATCCTCATGTGGCAATCACTGTGCTACACCCCCACCCAGGCGAGTCAAGTGCAGTCTGCCTCCATGGAACAAAATTTCACCTGGACCTAGAGAGGAAAGTGCCACATTCTTGATGTCAGACTAGTTGAAGGCATCACTGGAGTCTATTAAGGAGCGTTACCTGAATGTCACATCTGTTTCTGTGAATACTTCTAGCTTTGACATTTAGATTTATACAGTACTTTTCTGTGACTGTTTTGGATATCTGGTTCATTTTAAAGCTTTCTTTACTCCCAGGATGCTTCACATGTAAACTCCTAACAACCAACAGAGACCTCTCATGCCACCTCCCAGTGGAAGCCCACTCAAGCCCATGACTAGGCTGACCTAGAGATATGCTTAGATTATGTAGGCAAAACTCCCTGAAATCAATGGGGACTTTTGCTTACAAAAAGGAAAAGGGATCACATCTTCAGACTTACAGCAGATATAATCTTCCCTTTTCCCCATGTTGGGCTGTTGACTGACAATGCAGGATTCCTCATCTTCCCTAGCAACATCCTACAGTCTCAAAAATTTACTTTCTTGAATTTCCCTTTTTAATCTGTATTCTCCATTCTAACCTCATTGACTCCCATTAAAACTCAAAAAAGACAATCACTCCTGCAGTTATTATTAGAAATTATGATTTGCATTCTAGCCTCTTAAGGCTCTCCATATTTTGCTTTGTGCTATGAGACCACTACCGGAGAGAAGAGTTGGATATACTGAAAAATAAAAATAACCAGAGGGATTTTTCCCTTTTCACAGTAACTAATGCTAACCTGCCTCAGAAGATTTGGAAAAGGTAACCTACTTTCATAATACAGGAAAGGAAAGATACTTGAAAGACGTTACAATCTTTTTGATATCAGAGACAAAAATGGCTAATATGCATTTTGGTTTCCAGCTGAGATTTAAAATTGATGCACAGTTCCTTATGAACCCAGGTATTCACACAAACTGTTAAAAGTCAGCTCTCCGTGCGCACCAGACTCCGTTACTCTGAGCGTGCAGAGTAGAGGAAGCAGGAGTCTAGCCAATTTGTTGAAATAATTTTCAAGTTTTTTTCATGGTTTATAATAATCATAGCCATTTCAAGCAGTGTGATAAATCTCCAGATGTGTAAATCTCTGATTCCAAAGATTAAAACTCAATAGGTTGCAAATACTAAGCTTCAGAAAAAAATGTTTGCATAGGAATACAAATCTTCCTTTCTTGATGTAAGTAGAGTTTACTATAGTTAAGAATATTGAACAGCTTCAATTATAAAGTACCATTTTGATTTGTTTATAACTCCAACAGCACTAGCTTTCTGGGTTGAAGTTTTGCTGGAATTCTACATCATGGAGATTTCCAACAAAAACTGTTTAGTTTTTTTACCAAAACGAGATTTGGACAAAATATGTTGTTTTCCACATTTAAAAATTTTCTCATAGCTGTATTTTTAAGAGTTTCTAGAACCTCTCTGTTTTGGAGCTCCTGAAAAGGGCCTGGAGGTTAAGTTCTGTGTGCTTTGAGCGTGCTTTATCACAGCATTTCAAGGGCCAAGAAAAGTTTTGCCCACTCTTTCCAGCAGGAGCACTGCTGTGGTCAGTACGCAGAACGCGAGAGCAGGGACCCATCGCTCCTGTGCTCCCCAGTCTGCCCCCTCCACCGGTAGAAAGAAAAAGGAGAAAAATCCTGCTGGGAATTGGAAGTGCTAGGGAGGGAGCTGGCTGGGAGCAGAGGCTAACGGGCGGTCGTGATGCAAAAAGAGAGAGACTTCAGTGATCGTTAACGGCACGCTGGCAGAGTACAGAAAAGACAGGTATTGAAATAGCATGTAATTAAAAACTATACTGTAATACATAGGAAACTAAATTAAGTACAGGTAAACTTAATTCCTGTATGTACGAGCTTATTAATATTTGACTTGGAAACTGCAGGAGCATGATGGGTACATGTGGGAGCAAAAGGAACAGAAAATGAGTAGAATAGAAAGGAAGAATATAATTATTATTTATTAATGCTTAGATTGGCTTGAAAGTTGCTAAGCACTGTAAAAACTCAGTGTAAGTGACAATTCCTGTATAAGCATTTAAAAATCTAAAAATGTATCATCGCAAGGAAAGATGTAAGAGGCGAAGCACTTAGTTCAAACCCCTCTTCTATGTCAGTGGCAAAGGAGTGCTTTGATTTGCTTTATGGGCAATAAATAACACAAAAACCTAGAAGATACAGTAGGACTGACAAGGCTGTGCAATCCTCACCGGACAGCACACAGAGCTAATGAAACACATTGGCTCATTGCCTCCCGAGCTCCTCTACTTTATAATGTTCCCCTACACCTGAGTATTCTTGGTTGAAAAAGGAAAAGGATGAAATTATAAATCACGGCTAGAAATATAATGAGTTTGGCACATCCTACATATTAATTCACGCAAAGCTTTTACAGAACTACTTAAGTACCTAAAAAAAAATGGGCGAGCAGCATCTGCAAATTAATATTTCTTTTGCTGCAGAACATAAAGTGCTGCTTTCCAAAGGCAATGAGTCAGGAAGGGACACGATGCATGAAGAACATGAAGAATTTAGTCTCCTATCACCTCAAATGAAAAAGCCTCTCTGACTGCAGGTCACCATTACCCACAATAGCAACTGGAAAGCAAAACCAAAAGGTAACACTGGATGATCCTTATGTTCTCTCCGCAGAAGAAATGGGGATTTTTGCTACCAACTCGGAAGGGTGGAGAACTGCACCCTCCCTTTCCTGCTCTTCATTCACATTCCATCATCTTTAGGTGTTCTTGACATAGCATCTAAGACAAGTCTCCTATGGTCTTGAAAGGGAAATGTACTTCCCTGTGCACTACAGCAGATTAAGTACCATCAGGTTTTATTAGACTTAACAAAAAAAGCACAGGTCTGCATACCTTGTTGAAAATGTATTTTACTTTGCCATGTAATATTCGGTGATGTTATGTTACCAAACACTGGGCGACCTGACAGATACCTCTGTTCGAAGTATAATTACACTAGCTAACTTGTATTGGTGTCCCTCTCTGTTAGACAAAACAATGGATTTGCATTCAGAGGGGCACCTTGGAAGATTAATGGTAATAACGAAGCATGAAATCTTTCCTTCCTAGCATGGTTAATCTGAAACAGAGGAAACAATAATTTCACCCAGGAGGGATAATCCTTCGAGGAAAATTTTCAGTGAAATAACATATAGCCATATCTCATCCCACACATGTCAACAAAGAAACTATGAATGTTGCGCCTAATGCAATAAAGGCCAACGAGCACAAGAAAAGGAAATGGAATCAGCACAGCAATGAACAGATACACGGTGCTGTCGGCAGGAGGGAGCCGAGAAGGCAGGAAAACAGTGGCAGGAAGAAACAGCTAAACAGCAAGGGGACAGAGACCAGAAATTCAGTAATAGGGAGAGAAGGCGGAAGGAATTGTTCAAATAAAGGCAATGGGGGAGGGAGACAAAAGCGGTTTGGGGCAATTATTTAAGTTAGCCATGTGAAATGTTTGTCGTAAGGAAGCGGACAGTGAGGCAGGTGTATTTACCAGGTGAGGGACCGCAGTGCCGCCGCCGCACACGGCCGCAGCTGGGCAGGGGAGCCGTGGAGCCTGCAGAATGAGCAGCAGCCGGGCAGACGCTGCGCTTCGAAAATTGGCTCCTCTCACCCCTTTGTACAGATGGCACTTTGGCAATGCTGCCGCAGCACTGCTGCCCTCCAGTCCTCCTCAACTGATGTGACGGCTTCCTGATGGCACGGCACTGTAACGCGGGCTACCTCAGAGACTGGACCGAGATACCCTTAACTTCAGAACTGGGTGGCCACAAGCATTTCTTTAACAATCTGTACCTTGAATGGGCTCTACTAACTCACACACACAGATGAGTACATATGGATGCATGTATATACAAGAAAAAACACACTTTAAAAAAAAAATATATTTCTTTTTAATCAGTAAAGCTTTTTCAGTCAAATGCTGGTTTTCATAGGAAAAAATCCCTTGATATCAACTTATTGGAATCACCCCCTCAGAGTCTTACTAATAAACCCATGCTCCATCTTCAAAGAACACTCACAAGCCTTTCATTTTTGGCAGATAAGCCATTTGATCAATATTTTCAACACTAATCAAGGCCAAGAGCAATTTCATTTCTACCCTTTCCCTAAATTGAGTTGGAGTCTAAGCAAGTGCATCCCACAGTTACTTTGCTCGTGGTAAGTGGATTCAGCTGAAGGAGATAGAAGCTTTCAGTGGTAACTAATTCTCTTCAACTGATAATACTTCATATTTATCTTACATAAACATCAGTACAGCAGGAAATGCTAAATTTTCCCTAGAAAAAAGTTCCATTAAATAACTATATTTCTAGATTCTGTTTTTAAAACATAAGTGCCTTTTTATTACTTGAACTGATGACTGCTGTTGTCCTGATAATTTTTTATTCCGCGAGATGTTTTATGCTCACAATATTCTCAGCATGAAGTGCTAATTAGAATCAGAAAACTGCTCTACTCTCACTGTCTTTTTGCCGTCCATATTTATTGCAGGAAACAACTTTCCTTTAAAAAGCGTCCCTTCTCGACGACTGCAAAGCTGGGTGAGCGTCAGAACTGTCACATCACCCTGTTCTACCCAGAGAAAGTTAGCTCAGCACGGAGTCCTGAGCTACAAATGGAACATTCCCGAGTTTTGGCTACAGCCTATCCTTCCGTGGTGTGTTGTTTGCTGAAGTCATACAATACTCATGATGGATACTACGCAGCTTGAAGGCAGAGCAAAGCCCAAGATCTGAGGAAGCAGCACAGCTGCAGCGACTAGCGCTTCCTTGGCAGCAGGTTTCAGGCATTTCTACTTGAACAGCTTCCGTAGCAAGGAATAAATCAATTTACCAGCTAAGTGGGTCTTTGGCCTTGCTGATAACCTTGTCTAGATGTGGCTGTGGCCATATGAACATCTACAGTAGGATGTTCTCACTAGCACACTTTCTATTTTTGTGTCGCGCAGCAGTCAGTACTTTGTTGCTGCCAGGAAAAGAATAAGGAATAAAGTCTAGAGAATATCACAATGACTATAAAAATGCACTACCATACTTCACTGGAAGAAAATGAAGCTTGACTACTGCAAGCTCTGTAGCATCCTCATAGACTTGCCTTCGGCTTTGAGAAGACCATTTTGGCTTTATCCCTCTGCAGTAGATGCTTTAAAACATGTCACATAATCCGTTTCTCACCCTTTGTTTCTTCTTCTGATATTACAACATAAAACACACAAAAGAAAAAGCTCCCTTTCACAAACATCTCCAGAGCTGAATGCTGTCTGCTGTGCAAACACAAATTTAAGACAATTTTATAGGATCTGTTATTTACCCAGCTATAACAGCTTCTTTGTTAGAGGATGGTACTATAATTATCTGCTTTTATCATTAATACTTTGAGTCAGTGGTTAATGCAGAGGTGACAAATCACTGAACTGCCTGACAGTTTATGGCTTTTAGCACTAAGGAATGTCTTTTTTATTTCATATCCCTTGTGCGTATCATATTTCCTTTGGAAGTATTCTGTTCGCTTACATGCACATTCATAATTAAGCATATCTGATCATAATTTATTCACACACAACCAATTGCCAAATCTCTGTTGTTTAGCGTTAGTGCATATTAATTAAAGTTTGGGAAGTGGTGGAACAAGAGGAAAATTTCTGACTACGGAAGTATCAGAGTAATGTCTTCAGTCCTTTATGTCTGCTGTGAAGCATCATCCAGCAAATAAAGAAAAAATACACATCTGCTTCATTTTGCTGGCCGTCAGAAGGACGGGGTGATGTGCCAGTACCCTCATCTAGATTCCAAAGAATGGAATCAGGAATTTTTCAGGCCCAAAGCAGGAAAATGCCCTACTTTCCCTATAAAGTCAAGTACCCGTATGTCACTTGCATCATGTTGCTGAAGTGCAGACACATATACCAAGGATCTCCCACCAAAACCAATGCTGAGCGTGCACAGCAGAGTGCTGCCGACCACAGGGCCCTGTCCTGGGGCGGCTGGGCTGTAAACGTCAGGATCAGGATCAAGACTATATAGTCAGCATTATACTATATTATACTTCTTCCTCAGGAAATACAGCCAGCGGGTGACACCATTATTTACACAAAGAGCATGTCACTACACTGTATAAGTTTCTCCCTATGTATAAGCATAATTTATCTGGTACGATGAGGGGGTTTTTCTCACCCTCCTTCTCCCATGCTCACAAAAACACACGCACGGCTTGAAATGAAACGTAACGCCTTGTGTTGTAAGACAACGGTCACTTTTGGAAGCAATGAGTAGCAACTGTTAAAACAAACTCAATTTCAAATCCAGCATGAAGTAACAGAACAAAAAAAGAATGAAGCAGAAATGACCTTATCCATAACTATAGCCATAAGGCTAGTTAGGATTCCTTCTGAGTAAAAAATAGAGAACAACAACTGGCAAATGTCAGCCTCATTATCATGAACTCTTTTTAGTAGTGAAACAAAAATTAGCCCTTAGATCTTTTTCAACAAACTAGACCATTCTATGTGTTAGAAGCCTTCCATTTCTTTTGAATAACTATCAAGTTATGGGAACACCTTTTCCCTTTAGTATTAAAAACACATTTCAGCCTTAATGGCTATATGCACACTATATTTATCTTTCCACAAACACTTGATGTTTTAATAGTTTGGGCATAATGTTGTGAAATATAGTGAGACGAAAAAAAAAAAAAGGGAAGCTGAGCAAAAAGAACTTTGAGTTCAAAGGTAATTGCTTCTCTGTGATACATGCAGTTTTTCATATTGTCCTTTGGAAATACTAAAAAAATAGAACATTCCATCTAGATAAAAGAAATCCTGAAACACTGTCTTATAATGCTGCTCCCACTGTTTAAAGCCAGGATAATGCTCTTCAGTCTTGAGTCTACAGTAAGTGCTATAGATAGAGAATACAGTTGTCCTTAACCTGATAGATCTCAATGGGAGTTTTCCAGAGTAACAGCTCGGTATGAAGTCAGATCCTAACGTTGCAAGTTATTGAAGCTCTAGTACAGTTAACAGAACTGTGCCATTTCATGCCAGCTAGGGTTCTGGCACAAGGTAATTTAATCGAGACACTAGTTGACTGTCTTTCTAGCTAGCAGTTTAACACTAATGCATGTTTTTACAAGTCCCTGGACTAAAATACATGGCAGTTTCTCATCTTGGCTTTTTTGTCTCTGGCATAGTTTTGGTCATTTATTCTTTGATGTTCTCCAGTAACACATCTCTCAAGTGGACACCCATCTCTTCTCAAAGACCAGGGCTTTAAGTCTGCAGTCGTCGTGACAATCCATCCCAGATATGACTCAACAGTTACTGCTTTCTGGGATAGTGACGGAGCACAGCCAATTTTCCCTATTCGTGTCATCATACTTTACCATTTATGGGAAGAGGGATTGTTCATGTAACCCCATCATCTATAGGTAATGCTCAGAAAAAAGACCACCTGTTGTTTTTTCTTGGCTTTGTTTTCACTTATGCCCTTGTCCTGTAAGAGCCACCTCTGATTGTGATCTCAGGTCAGGATTAGTTGTCTGAATCCTTGCCCACCTTCATTTGTCCAGCTTCCTGAACTGAAACAAACACATGAGGGTCTTAATCATGTTCATCTGCCTAGGGATTTGTATTACTGAGCCAGGAGTACAAAGACATTTGACTCTTACAGCTCACATTTCACGTTTCCCTAGTGTATGTAAATATAAATATGAAGCTGAGTCTTTCAAGTTTCTATGCACTCAAGATCTCGTATCCAGCATTATTCTCTGAAATCCCACAGAGATGTACCAACTTTATGTGTCTCATGAGCTTTGGTACATTTCAGGCTCACCCTTCTGTAAAGGTCCCGCTTTAGTTGGCTTCACCAGCCTCCACTGGGCACTCCAGGTTGAGAAAACTCAAGTCCACATGGATGGGGAAAATGAGATTGGAACTAATGTAGATATTTCTGACAGCTGACCAGGGAGTAACAGAGAGGAGAAGGCATTCTGCCTCAAGCCTCGTTCATAAAAGATCCCTTGGAGTCAATTCCAGGCAGCCAAGGCCATCTCACATTGCCCATGACTCCCTGAGGAGCGGCATGAACAATAAGCATCACAGGAGAATTTTACCATGTGAAGGACACAAGGATTCCGCTCAGCCACGAATTTAAGATCAGAATATGAAGGCTAAACAGAACATCCCATAAGATACACTAAAGTGTTAAATTTCATATTTGAAAAAAATTGGAATGATGATACTTACTTGCTCCAGAGGGATGTTATGAAGCTCAGTTTATTCTTAGTAAAGTTCTGTGTGATTCTCTGACATGGCCTATCAATGCCAAGTACTATTACCTTTACAGAAAACAATCCTCCAATGTCTCTTGCCAAAGTATGATTTATAGAACATGCCACAGAGCAAACCAAGGGGACAACTCTGATAGATGCAGAAAACAACAGCCTGTAAAACAAAGGGTGCTGCTGACATGGAGCTAACAACCTGTAGAAATGGCTTCTAGAGAAGCAAAAAGCAGGACTGTATCACTTAACAGCTCTCCTGACTTTATGAGGATGCTAATAAATCTTTCAACATTTCACCTACTACGTACAACGATCATCTAATCCTACACCTTGAACGGTTGCTGGAAGTGGGTGCTTTACGCAACAAGATAATTTTCACCTGGACTTGCAGATACATTGAATATGTTATCTCCCCTCTCCGACAGCATTAAAGAGAGTCACAGCTGAAATCCCACAGAGTTTCTTGAAGTTCCTCTTCTTGCAGCTTTAGTTCAAGGCAGCAACATATCACTCAGGTTATCTCCTTGAAGTTTCTTTTAAAACATTATTAGAAGCATATAGGACAACGTTTTCCATTTTTTCCTATGAATCCAGAAAATTCAAATGCAAAGTAGATTGAGGAATATATTGATCATCCTAAAACACTCTGTGCCTTAAATATGATGTTCAAATTACTATTTCAAGTTACTTATGGGTGATATTCCACCAGAAAAAATAGAGATATTCATGATACATCAAATATACTTTATGATAGAAGAGAAGAGATTCACAGCGACAATACAGCATTTATAACAACAACTACTAGAAATTAAAAAATCCACAGTAGCTTAACTCATGATGAGACAGTCTGTAATAACCCAACTTCATTGCCAGGAAGAGACACTATTAACTTGTGACCCAGTAAGCTAGCAGCTGTGAAATAATGTTTTCATTTAAAAAAAAAAAAAAAAAACCAAACACAAAAACAACCAAAACCCAACAAAACCTACCACAAAAAATAAGACCGAACATGTTGCTTATAAAATGTTTACACCCAGTTTACCAACTTGTGTAGCAATGATGCTTAAAGTATGTTTCTCCTGAATGGCTTTGAGATGCTAAATGCAAAACAAGAATTAGAGGGCTAGAAAATAGAGAGCAGATAATTGCTACCAAAAAAAGATGGTATCAGCATATTGCACATACCCAACGAAATCCATATGGCCGTGGCTATTTTCAGCTATCTCTGTAAATTCCATTTTGTGCTTTCTTCTGAGTTTATACGTTCATGTTTTCAATTAAATTCCCTGCAACTGTTTGTGTTTGATGGCACAAAACCGGGCCACATTAAACTCGGAAATAAAGTAAATCAGGAGTTTGGCAGCCGCGAGCATCGCTGCAGGCTAAACGAGGCCAAGCACACAAGTGTCCCGGGCAGGTTAGAAAGGAGTGAGTGCAGGGTTATGGCTGGGCATAGCCGCCATACGAGAGAGAGGGGGACGTGTAACATCTCTGCTTTGTGGGATGAAGCAAACCAGAAAGGTATCCTCCAAAACTTCCTTATGCAAAGTTTGCTAGATCTCAAGAGAAATAAAGAAGAGGTTCAGACTTACTGGGGTTACCTGAGTACGCATCTGACTTATTAATGGGCTTTTCAGTATACTTTAAGAGTTCTTGTTCATGTCATGACTTTTTTGACATCTATTTCTCTGATCATGTCAGATTCCTACTCTGGAAACCTTACTTTCCCCAAATTTGCTGTTGTAACTTCTCAAAAAAAAAAAAAAAGTTCGTTAGTTTATGAACTAAAATATCAG
This sequence comes from Grus americana, assembly GCF_028858705.1. Classification (NCBI taxonomy): domain Eukaryota; kingdom Metazoa; phylum Chordata; class Aves; order Gruiformes; family Gruidae; genus Grus; species Grus americana. The sequence continues at coordinate 6,706,389 of NC_072860.1, read as the reverse complement.
TTTTGTCAAAGATTTTAAATAGAAAAAAATTGGCTTCATTATTAAAAGAAGTAAACATTTGGTTTTCTGCTGATTTTTTCAGTTAGTTTTTCTAATAGAAAAAGTTAACCAGATAGTATTTTCAAATATTTTTAAAATCTAGAAACCCCCAGGTCTCTGGCACAAAAAGCCTTTTGAACATCATATGATTGGAGTGTTGGAGTCTCCAAAGTGTCTAAGTAATCTTTTCTGATCTTGTTAAAGTTTCTGCATCCCAGCTCCACTGAAAGCTGTGGACAGGTATACAAAAATACACGCATACACAAGTTGCAAAATATGAAAAGGATTAGAAATTTCTAACATAGAAAATACCAAGAGCAGAGCAGAGAAAGCCTGACAGCAAAAGCCTGCAAACAACGACATTGGGAAGAGCTCTATATGTTTCACTTGCAAGGCTGGATGTAACTGTTAGGTGGTTGGGAGGGTTGTGCACCCACTCTCTGCTGTACAACAAGGAGCACTTACCATACCAAAAAAACCTAATGGAGAAACACAAGATTATATTGCCCTTTTTTCCCCAGGAAATCTGACTCTTACTGTATGACCAACTATGACAAACTCTGTAAAGAAAAGGAGTTGAGATTAGATCTTCCCAGGTTGTCTGTTTTGATGGAGCTGGAAGGAAACTCCTGCTGATGCCTGATGAGAAAGGGAAATTAGAAATGTATGTCCTGTTATAAACACAGGCAGAATGAAAGATATGCTGGAATGGAAGAAGATACAGTTCTCTGAAGCCAAATAATATCATCAAATATAAGAACAAGTTGTCCCAAGAGCAAGATTTATTAGCCAATATGGAAATTGCCAGCAGAGCCTGAACTTTCTCAGATGAAAGAGGACTGAGAATTGGTGTTTGTTTTTCTGATGAGCTTTTTCTGAGTTCATAGTACCCACAGCTATTGAGAGGTTCAATCTGGGATTTCCTACCTGGCAACTTTTTGAAGTCAAAAGCACAGATTACAGGTAAGGAGACTCATACAGTTAAAGAGGATGTGAAATTGGAATTTTTGAAATACAAGCCAAAGTCTTATGCTCAATTTACATGACTGAAAACATTGATGGTAGAGCAGAAACCTGGAGACAGGAGAATCTAATCTCTCTCCCTCTTTGTGTCTTCCCTGAAGAAGCTTCTAGCCCTGCATGGCTTCTTGGCTTCAAAACCCCGCTATGGCTGCAAAGAAAATTTACCACTACAATGCAATTTCCTCTTGTTTGGCCCTTGACTCCTGATTTTATATGCATGTATACATATCTACTAACATGCGCATTACCAGCTAGAACATTACACATTGCCTACATAAGGAATTCTATTAGAACACCAAAGTGCATGAAGTTTAACATACTAATTAGCTCAGTGTTGCAAGAAGATGGAAAGCTTTTGAAGGCAATTTGTAGCAAATGGCCACATGCCAAACTACAGTGCAACAAGTGACTAATGTCTCTGCTGATGTCCCCTCTTTCACTGCCAGCATCCTGCAGCAAATCCTGCAGTAAACTGGCAGCTCCACTCGAGTGAATGAGGCTGAGATAATTGAGATCTGCTGGGAATCCGCCTCTTCTCAGCTATGTATTTCTTTGGGCTCACAACTAAAATCTGCTCTGGGAGAACTGAGGTAGCACTGTTTCGCATGTAAATACAGCCATCTAAATTTGTCCTCCTGTCCCCCCCGGATTACAGGGATACTTCAAAACAGAGCACCGCTGAGCTTTTTTCAAGCCAAAGAAATAATTCTTAGTTAAAGCAGCTAGGCACCTAGACCTCCCATAAAAATTACAGCATTCCTTGTTTGAGAGCCAACAGCTTGCATTATGATATGGGAAAAAATAAAATTAAAAAATATTAAAAAAATATTCAAACAATGCATTCCTCACTATTGGGACTGAAGGACTATCATTGCTTGGAGTAACTCCTTGAGGTGCCAATACAAACAAGGTCTCGATTAAGACACAGATTAAGAGGCAGGCCTGAAAAGAGGAAATTAGCTGGTGACACTTTCTGTATCTACATTCATAGAGCAGCTTCATGGCAATGCTGAATATAAGACGCAGGTGTTCTGATGAAAAGTCCGGCATGCCGCTCGCCGTGCCAGCGGGCACTCTTCTGCAACCAGATTCTCCTTCGGTCAAATCCTGAGGCAGCCAGCACCAAAATGGCAGTGTTCATATAGGAAGACACTCGTGAGGTTCAGGCGCTGGAGAAGTTTCTATCTTTTGGCCACTGAACATGAAGTATTTTAAGAACATTTTAAACATAAGAAATATTTTGAGAGAGATGAATGGATGGAACAGGCAACTAGTTGTAGCAGTACTAATGCAATTCAGAATGTGCAAGAGCAGCTAAAAATGCTTCAGAATTAATAACAATAAATAGAAAATTGTGAATAAGATACGAGTTTCCATCCCACTTCAAGCACAGGTACCATATTCCCTGAATTATCTTATTTAAGTGAGGTAACTTCTATAGAGAAATCATCAACACTATTGCTTTTATAGCATGTGGAGCATATTGCAAGTACATGATCTGTGTAACACAAGGAGAATTCAGGAGAAACAAAAGTCTAAACCAAAAAATATGGTAAAATTATGGCTTATAAATAGATGTAAAAATATTTGCCATAGTTCTCAGGTGTCAAAAGTTCTGTAGATAGGATTCAGAAAGGTCAGTCCTAGCTTTGAGAAAATTCTTTATAAAGAGTTCATTTAAAAAAATTAACAATAACATGAAATGATATTACAGATATTGCATTAGTTTCAAATACAGTTCTCCACAGAACTGGAGAATCCAGACTATCTGCTCAAAGTGCCAAGGACAACGACTTGACTTCAGCAAATATAAATAAAGATGTGCCATAAACACAGACCCACTGCAGTTTAGTAGATATACTGTTAAAATTGAAACCTGTTTGGTTTCCAAGCACCTGGCTGATGCAGCTTTATGAATGAAATGAGTGAGATAACAGTATTTACTAATGAGCCCTCGCCACTGATTTGATTGTGTGTTCTTCTTGATGTTTATTCACATGATTACCTCTGAAGGGAGAGAAGAGAAATATTTATTTTTTATCTAAGCATTTTACACGGGTCACACCAAGTTTAACAGTTGCCAGTTGTAAAACAGGAGAATATTTATAGCAGGCTCTAACAGCAGCCACAGCTTATGGAGACTGCCCCTGGCAAGCTGTCGAAGTTTCTCCTTGAATGGGTCTTAGCTAAACTGTAATGCATAAAATCATACCTCCAGTGCACAGCAATCTGGGTTTGGGGTTTTTTCTATTTTAGATTTTTAGTTAAATGCAGCATTTCAAGTCCCTCCACCAAATTTTTACAAAGATCTGAAAGAAACAAAACATCAATCTGAAAGATTAAGAAAATACACTCTGTCTGTTTCTATGGTTATTTTAAATCAGTTTTATGCAGGCTTTGACAGGGGTCTATTAAATCAAAAGCCAAAGACTGAAGTGGCAGTTCCAGTAGAATTGAATGAAAGCTAAAATAACTGCGGTCAAAGAAAGGGTCAAAGCCTATGTATTGCTTTAAGAGCAACTCTTTTTATTTGTAATGATGATTTTTAAGCTGCTAAATACTCTGAGTAAAGAAAGATGCAAATGAAAGGTGCAGGACAGAGGCCCACTCCAACAGCAGCTTTCCCTGCTCCCACTGCCTCTGGACCTGGCCCAGTATCACAATCATATAACCTCTCCAGAAATTGTTCTCTAAAAGCCGCGTTCCCTACGTACCACCGCAAGCGATTTCAGTCAGAGGCTGACATTCACGTCTGAGGAGGCTCCGTCTCCATCCCCCTCTGTTTCAGAGTCCATGCTTTGGTGCATTAAGAGAGCACGAGCAAAAACACAAGAATGGCCACACAATGCTGGACATGGTCCACTTAGCCAAGAAGCCTGTTTGCTATAAGAGATGATTCGGGAAAGACTATAAAACCAGGAGAATGTGTTCCCGTGGGTTCCAGCATTAAACAATAGCAGCTTTTTTGAGACAAAATTGAGATGCACACGATAGTGTTAAAAAAGCTATTGATCCACCATGACTTTGTGAAAGATATTTTCTCTATTTTTCTGAGACTTGTCGGATAACTCAGTGGGAAATTCTCAAGGCTTTTCTTGAGAAACACTGATATTTTTCTGTATATATATTTCTACTCAATTTTTTTTCCCTTCTTCATGCCATTACTGATCTTAAAGGCCTCATACCCTCTCACACAATAAGAATTTAAACAAGCCTGTGCAAGACTCTCAGGGATATTCTGAGCTGTGAATGTGTCTCCATTTCTCCATTTCATGTGAGTCCTATTTCATACCCATTTAATGATACCTAAAGCTGTGTTAAACAATACCACAACATAGCAAAGCCCACAGCATTGCAAGAGCACAGGTTTTCAGAGGAAAAAAAAAAGGTCAAAATCAATCAAAGCAATTCCACCACTTGCAAAGAAACAACTCTGTTAGAGTGATGTTAGAACTGACAGTTTTACAATAGTCACTGGCAGCATCTAAAAGTACCTGATGACCTCCTGGTAAACCTCACAACAAACCTTTGTCAAGATTAGTGAGGAAAGTGAACCAGGAGTAGAGAGTCTATCATGTTTAGAAGAACATTGGTTTGTTCATAACATCTGGTTTGTTTTTCCAATTCCATAAAATATGTGGTCAGAAACAAAACGGATTTCATGTTGCACCTGTCACCATCAACTGGAAACTTTCTTGAATGTAAATGTTTCACAGCAAACCACTTAACTGGCCAAATGGATGTGTTGACCGCCTTGCCTTTTCTTCCAAGCTTCAGCCACCTTCCTCTCACCTAGCGACCAAGTAACCTGGTTATCTTATCAGTATCTTTAATTCCTGATGTAGATCCAAACTGCAATGGCTCTGCAGTGATCTGATTCTACAGGCCAAAATTATACATGAAAGTAATTCAAACTACTCAAGAGAGAAAGAGTCTAGATCAGAGTTATTCTGGTGGTGATTATATCTTTCAGCTTTTTTTTTTTAATTTTTGTTCTTTTCCATCTCAATCTGAGGAGGGCTTCTGGTTATTGTCCAGTCTATCATACTGGAATGGGGAAAAGGCGAGAAGGAGGAGGGAATGGAAGTAGAGAAAACCCCAAACTGTTTGGGAAAATCTGGAAAAGTAGGAGGCTGGTGAGACTAGCAAGGGTTTGATAAAAGCTATTTAGTATCAAAGCTACTTAAAAGAAAAGGCCATAATGTTAGTCTTAAAAAACCCTGACAATGAAAAAAAACCCTGCAATACAAAAGAACCCAACCATCCCACTCCCCAAAAAAAACCAAATCAACAACAAGAAAAACAAGTATTGTTAGATGAAAATATCTTTACTAATTTTTTGGTGATGTTTCTCACTAGATCCCTCTTCAGAAACTTGTTCACCAAATGTCTGTAAAAGTCACCTTCGCAAGACCTAAGGAAGTCATCAAAGCAACAGGAAACTTCACCATAAAGAACACCACAACCGTGGAAAGAACCGTCTGATCAGGATCCCCTGGGTAATGATACAGAGGAGCTTCAGCCACGCGTTCAGCTGAGGTTTATAAAACCTCCCGTGGAGTCCCTCAATACCTTCCATCTGAGAGTTAAACTACAGGAAACTTGCAGGGTCTGCTGGGGCAGCCCCAAATGCAGGCTACAGGCCAGACTCACGTGGTGCCTTCAGCGTGGCCAGAGCACGTCCTCCGAGGCAAAGGAGGGTCTGCAGCCCGGAGCAGACAGCGTGCGAGATGCAAAGCAGCCACACTGATGGGAAACGCGCAGCATTCAGCGGACTATAGGTTTACAGGCGCTTCCAAAGGCTGCTTTTTCTCCGCAGACAACTACAGCCTCCAACCAGAGAAGGTCTCAGCATGGGGCTTCTTCAGGTGCCTGTCTGTGCCAGTGTGTGCGAGAGCGCGCAGCATCTTAGAGGAACCATAGGGCAGATCTTCAGTTGATGCTTTAACACACTATCTTTCAGGCCAGAACAGCAAAGATGTTTTCAAAACAGCTTCTTAGCAACAGCTTATCTCTTTCATCATCCCATAGAACAAAGCAAGTGTATAAAAGAACTAGAAAAATACAAAAGCAAGAAAGAAAAAATACCATCTCAAGCTAAAAGGTGTTATTCGGAGATTACACTGGAGCAGAGCTAGCAAAGAGTAAGTGTGCAACAAAAAAGCAGCACAGTTAAGTAATTTCTACAGAGTTTTTAAATGGTCATCAAAATGGTGGAGTTATATAACACAACTGGATTTCAGTCAGCAATTGAGAGAAAAGTATTGCACACTTAGGGGATTAGGGGAACTTTTTCTGGGACAAAAAAAAAGATTTTCCTTTTTTCTTACACAGAACATTTGTTTCTTAGTTTTCCAGGCATTCTTCTATTCCGAGCCAAGATCTCAGCTGCTTAATTCCCACCATCAGTACTTATGATGTTATGAAATACCTTCCCCTTCCTTAAAAAAAAAGGCAAGAAAATAAGACTGTGGGTGTGTAAGAAAATATCTCTCAAAATTTTCTAATGGTTAGTTTAAATGGTTAGCATCCCAGACCTCTCAAATTTCTTCCAGTATACATCTGTGCATAAACACGGTCACACACTCACTGCCACTTGCTGTGGGGCACAACAGCACGTGATGGAGGCAGATGGTACTTTCCAGACCTCTTAGTTATGGCAAGTGAAGAGCCTAAATAATCGTATGGGGACCCTCTACCACACCCTGCTCAACCACATATAGGCTATTGTGAGACCTATTGCTCCTGAAGCGACTTTCCCATTTGCATTATTGTACTTCACTGGGATTTTTTTCCTGGACTGCAAAAAGTGGGTTTATAGTTTACTTTGAACACATCTGCACTTTCCCTTTAAAGACTTATTTGGGAATGCACATAACAATTACTGCTCGCGTATGCTATTAAAGTTGGGAAAGAGTTTTAAGCTAGCATGCAGTGAGAGCCTGTGCAGCGATCTGCTGTAACGTAAGACGGGCCTGCCGCATTGCCTACATGAAGGCAGCAGAACTAGGACACTGCATGCTGGAGACAGGATTGTTCTAGTTCTCTTCCCAGGATGGCAGAGTGATGCAGAAACCTCTCAGCTGGGCTTGAGGCATTCATGCTGCCGTTTAGTCCTTTAAGTCTGACTGTGCTGTTGTGTTTAATTGGTCAAATGGGAGATTAGAGACCAGAGGGAGAGGAGTAAAGAGACCAGCCTGAAAGACAGGAGAGGTAAAATTGCTGTTTCAACCTCTCCGCAATCTCCTTTACTTCCGCCTGAAAAACTTAAATATTTTGGTAAGAATCTCCAAGGGAGTATCTGAAAGTCAAGTCACGAGTTAGTGTCCTGCCTTTGTTCCACGTTCCATGAATAGATTGTACCCAACCCCCAGAGAAGTTTTTGTGCAAATATTTCAATATAACCTATTTATCAGATGCTGTCACTTGCCATTTGCATGTTTCCCAGGAACAGAGTTTTCCTTATGTTTAAATTTAAAACAAACGAGGACATTGCTTTAAGATTTCTGTGTCAGAAATTTACTTGGACAAATAAAGAGCACAAGACACTTCCAAGATTTGATGGTTATGAGCTAAGATGACTTTCTGGAAATATTCTATAAAATTGCAGTAAGCATGCCGTCATTTTCTAGAATATTTGACAAATGTAAACACAGAAAAGCGAGCGACAGAAGGAAAGTGAATTCATCAGGAGATTGAGCTGCAAATTCAAGATTCCTTCCATGAGCTCTGGCACAAACATTGCATCCTGAAGCCAGCAGGGACTCCTGATACACCCCTTTAACGCTGCTTATCTTCACCCTGGGCGAGCAAGCGGCTCATGTAGTTAGCAACCATGTCGTTCGTGCTAATTCTGCACCACCCATCACCCTTACATAGAAAATGGACAGTTTAAAAGAGCAAAGAAAGAAAGAATAAAAGTGTCCAAAAGACAGTAAAGGGCTGAATGAGACATGAAAAAAATTTTTATATGTTCATCAAGTATACCAATTATTTAAGCCATGCATTAATCAACTTTAGGCATGTCTAAAGTATTTGAAAAGATCTAAATAATTTTATCATATTCACAGTATGGATGGCATAAGAAATTCCAGACCAGCTTGACAGCAAGTGATCAGGGAACAAAACAGTAGATAAGCTTTAGATTAAAAAAATATAGGGCCATATACATAGCAAAAAATTTCTCAGCTTATTCATAAACACTGTTGGTTCTAAAAGAATGCAGCTTAGTGGAAATGGCGCTGTTAGGAACCCGGCCATCAGGACACGGCTACATAGTGAAGCGGTGCCTCATACATCTAGAGAGATATTAAGCTGTTTCAATAACAGACCAGGAAGCAATATGAACTGCACCCAGGCCACCACAGGGCTGAAGGCTTCTCTCCACCTTCATCATTAAGTCCTACTCGCTACCACACGAGAGACTGAAAAAGTGAAGGGTTTCAAGCTCAGATGAAAGAAATACCTGTCAAGGAAGAAGAGAGGAGGAAAGGAAGGAAGATGAAGAGAATATGAAGCACTCCAGAGAAATACAGAACAGAGTGCGCTACATACAGGCACACACCGAGCGGAAGGCAGGAAGATGTCCTTCTATTCATCTTTTCCTATTAAGAAAAGCAATCCCACAAAAATGAATGCCGAGGAGCACAAAGCTGGCATGGACCTCAGTGCTGAAGGGTGGCCATGAGACCAAGAGATCATGGTTTTACAGGCAGGGATGAGGTCATGGATCACAAGGCAGATCAGGAACAACTTTCTTTTTAATCTCGGGTAAAAGGCAAAGTGATATTATTGCAAAACATTAATTCTCTGCTGGGAATCAGAATACACATATCCGTAACTATTCCCAACACTGGGAATTTCTGAGAGTTTCTAAAAGAAATATTTGTCTGCTGGTAGAGACTGGCAACACGGTCCAGGGACCTGGCCAGCCCTTACGATAGTGCCTATGTTACTCATGCATAAAGTCCAGAAATAGGTAAAAGAGTAAAAACTAATACTTCTCAAAATTTCAGCTTTAATGATATAGTAGCACTATTTTAAAATTATACATATCAAGACCCAGCTCTTTTTAAAATGACCTTTCAGAGACCTTGCTGCCTATTACATAAGCTTAGAAATGTTTTGATATGGCAGCCCTATAAATCTACATTAATAACCAAAACCTATGTTTTAAGACAGATAAAATTGAAAATCTTTCTGCCTTCCATGAATCATTCTCTGATTGCAATTCAGTTAGTTTTCAATCAAATACTTGATCTCATTCATTCTTAAATAGTACACACATTGAAAATTTGTGGACATTTTCTTTCAATTGTACAACAGCAGCATTTTTAAGCCCGCATGAGTTTAACAATATATCTGTATGTGTCCTTCCACTGCTTCAGATCTCCACTCCTGATGGCGTAAGGGAGGTAGATTGGTGCAAGTTGTGTTCTTGTTTCTCCAATTTGATGTTAGATCTGACAGGAGGAATAACTATACACTTGTCATCCTTTTTCAGACACTTATTCCTTTTATCCCAAGGCCCAGATGCCTTTTGTTAGAGTATGCTTCTCCTACAGCTTTGATCTCCCTTTACAAAAGGCAGAAAGCAACGCTGTACAGGAACGTGAAAAAAATCCTGGAAAAGAGCCTCTAAAATATTGTACCTTCCTTCCCTACGTTCATTTTTATATCTCCCATTCTTTCGGTACTTTGCCATAAGGTTCCCCATAAAATATCTGGATGAAAAGTAAACATTTTCAAATTAATTTCTCACACTGAAAAGTCCTTTTTCCTCAGATAACCCCAGGGCACTAATGGGATCTTTTATACATTCCTGCTTGTCTTCTCTTCCATCCATTAAGTCTCTAGATCAAGGGTTCTTGGACTCAGCTTGCACAATCTTATCATGCTGTTTTCTTAATTTAAATGCTTGTCTTCACTCCACAGAGTCTAACACTTCAGCTGTTCATCGCAAGTCTCCTTAATTCAGTGAGTTGATTAAACATTTAAAAAATATATACATTAAATATTCATAAGAATCAGTCGTGTCCCCCCCACCCAGATTCTAGCCCTGGAGAAATATAAACAGTCAGTATGGTTGATTAGGGCAATCATAAAGGCATCTTCCTCTCTCTCTTTCCCTACACCAGAATAATTTTCTTTAACTTTTCACTGGTTCACATCAAAGATCTTGTTCACTTCTACACTGCTCTCATTCATTGCGCCTGTCTTTTCCTCCCCCACCAGAAGCGTGCTTGAGTCACTGCTCTAAAGCCAGCCAGCCCTACTGCCGCACGTCTGACTACTAGCCATAGCAATACACCTCTCGCCCTTTGGAAAAACCGCTTAGTCTGTTGTAGATCAGGCCAACTAATAGAACAGCAGCGTAATCAAACAACCGTTTTTAACTGACGCGTCTTTCCTGAACACCAGCTAATACAAGTTACTAAAAATGGACGGAGATTCACAGAGAGAAACACAAATATTGACCGAGTCTGAGAAATGTCTCGGCACACACCTCTGACAGAAAAGGTAAGCGTTAAAGCACAGGACTAACCTGGGACAGCTTAGTGGAGACCTGCTTTCTCCTGCCACCAGGTGCAGCAGCGGTGGCTTCCAGGAGAGGGGGGAGCTGGGAGCACAGTCGTTCCCTAAGCTGCTGCAGACCTGCATTACTGCTTGCCATCACTTACAATCTGCTCTCCTAAGAGGTATCCTAAGGCGCCTGAATGTTGTGGGTACATGCTGGCTTTGGCTTCAGGTAGGCTTTCAATTGATTAAAAAAAAACAAAACACCAAAACCAAAAATCCCCATTGCCTCATGTTCCCATAACATGAAGAAGAGAAGAGAGGACAGAGAAAAGATAGACGGCACCAAAGGTTATTCAGGCTCAGCAACCCCCACAGGTTAACATCTAATTTCAGCACTGTTATATTCAGGAGAACTTCAGCAAAATCAGTGGAGCTAAATTTAACTCAGTCACATTGCTGAAAGGTGCAATCTGAGGAGCTTTTCTGAAAATGGTTCTGGATGGGCTGACCCGTTCTCTGACATAACTGAGCGCACCATCGGATCATAAGCGTGAAATACAGCTCCAGCAGAAGTCAAAGGGAGTTCTGTCTTCATTGAACGAATATTTCCTCCTCAAGCCTTCAGCAGCCATTTATAAACTATGAGACGTTTGACCAACTGCTCAGTTGCTATAGCTCTGGTCATCAAATACATAAAAGTGGGCAGTTTTATGCTATTACGCTTTTTATTTTAGAGGTCTACAGTTCCGGTTTTTGTTTTGGAACAAAACACAAATTAAATCACAAACTGCATAACCTCCCTCTAGGGAAGCAGCCTCATTTCCTAAGCAGAGGGAAAAGCAGTCAGCAGAGAAGAGCAGAATTCCCGGAGATTTCCAAGGCCCTGCAGGATACACCGTTCCTGCCTGCAATAATCCTTTCATCCCAGGACTGACTCCTGCAGTCCAGTCAGGTAACTTTGACTTCAACTTCAGTAATTGAAAATATGATTCTATCTTCCTCTCACATATACTTAAAGAAAAAGAGACTGTAAAAAAGTCTGACTTAAGACAGAAAACTTTAAATCATTATAGCAATTTCCATCTCAGTGTTTTTTCTAATGAAAAGATTTATTCCAGCAGAAACACAGTTTAAAAATATATTCTTGCACTGTTTTATATTTTTTTTCCTTTGTTAAAAAGGATAATCACATCGGTTTAGGAAGCTGGATATAAAGAAGTTTCTTTGTATTAAAATCTCTTTTACTGTGGCTTTGAATCCCCAGTTCAAGAGGTCAAGTTGCCCTTTACAGCTAGTAACAGTCTCAAATATTCCAGGATTTGTAACAACATGCTACCTCACCCTGCTGCTATAATTTTTCTCAGATATACACTACTCAGGACCACTGTATACCACAGAACTTTAGATTAATAGTAAAATTATTCACAGACTCCAATGAGGTTCAAGCCACTACTACTGAATACTAATGTCATGTTTAAATAAGTACTGTATTTAAGCAGTGAGTGGCTTTTGATTATTCCCAAACTTTGAGGTATTTTCATACTGTAACTATAGCTGCACCACAAACACATAATTAATATTTCTCTTCTGCTGCCACCTTCTCTCCTTTCTCCTCATCCCCCTCCTGCTGCTGTAATTCCTTCCCAGCTGCTACCCCACCCAGCTCCCTCTGATTTGGAGCCACCACCTGACAGCGCAGGCTTGAAAAGCTGAGTTGGTCTTTATTTCCATCAAGAGCAATCACAGCTGCAAGTTTCAGTACCCACAGAGGCTTTTAACCGTAACTTTTTATTAGAAGTGCTAAATTGGGAGTAATAAAAATTCCCAATTTAATAGTTTAATAAAAAGAGGAAGTTAAAAGCCAGCGTGGCTGTGGAGGAGCAGCACTGAGACTGGAGGTGCCAAATATTTGGGTTTTAAATGGCTAGGCTTTCTCCTGTCTTTTATTAGTGTAAGGAAAGGCTCTCCAGTGAGATGCTCTGGGCATAGACAGATTTCTGCTCATGAGCTGAAGAACACGACTGTGTGTTTAATTGTACCCATACGAACATTGAGGCTACTCCTCGGATGCACTGTGGCTATGTACAGGTGCCTTTTGCACAGCAATTGGGAGCAAAATGTAGGTTAAGTCCTAGCTAGGATTTTCTAATGCATTCTGCAGCCAGACCCGAGGCCAGATTCTTTGGAAGAACAGATGATTTACCTATAAATAGGGCTTCGGGGGCTTTGGAAAACTGGCTCTTCATATTACACATTTAAAATCTGACCCTTATTTCTTGTAAAAAAATTTGTTTTGTTTTTCAGGAATAAGGTAGGCTTCCAAATTTGTTTTCAAACAGCAAGGGGTAACCATGACAATTCAGTGAAGTTGCAAAGTGGAAGCTTACACCCAAGTAGCTAAAAGTAATCCATATTTCTACCGGTGTCACACAAAAAGGCCAGACTTCCAGATCCAAGTATTGCCAGATCTCCCAGATTCACTGCCTGTAGTGCATTATGCTTTCATTATTCTGCACCGCCATAAATATTACAGGGGTTTAGTCTTATTTTCAGATGTCAGAACTCAGTCTAACGCTCCATCTCATTGGGAACTGGATTAGAACCAGTAATCACAGCATAAAAAACCCAAAATCAGATGCAAAAAGAAAATCTGTAAGAGGAATTCAGGACTATCCCTACGCATATTAGTGCACAGTCATTAGTTACTCTGGCAAAAGGATGCTGCACGGTTACATTTATCACCTTTAGCCAGACCACTCGCTCTCCTGCCTGACCCCCCAGCGCCGTGGAAATCTCCCTGCCAGCCCCTGAGCGCGCTGGGCCCGCGGCAGGTCCCTGGGGAGGCTGCACATCCCTCCGAGCTCCAAAGGAGAGTGTAGAAGAGCTTTTTGTAAATCACATCACTGCCACAGCAAAGCCCAACAAATGCTGAACACAAGTCCCTGTCCCCTGTGCAAACCCAGGCCAGGGTGGAGCTGGCTTCACGAGGAGACGAGAGGGACAGCCTCGACTCTTCACGCTACTTGATGGTGTTTATAGTACACGTGTGAGAGGAGATCCCCACAAAAAGAGACTCCTTGTACTAAGGTGCTGTTTCTGACTCCCTTTTTCTCTATCATTCTCCCCACACAAAGCCAGCTGCTTCCCCACACCCAATTTCTTCAAGAATAATGAAGATTTACCAAAGCCAAGTCCCCCCATTTGGCTTCCTTGATGCCGTTCCTCTCCCATTACCTCATCAGCTTCTCCCTTCAAGGAAAAAGCCCATAAGAAGACATGACAATACCAAATGATTCTGTAATAAAAAAAAAAAAGGAAAAAATTTCAAATGTCAAAAATCCTGATGGTTCTGAAATGAATCCTTCCTCCAACCCCACCTCTTTTTTTTTTTTTTTTTTAAATAAAGACCAGGAGTCAGCTTTGAGGTCCATAGAAGCCCTAATATTGCATGCCTTAAACAACAATGAAGCGGTATTTTATGAGATCATCTGGTTCAGTAAGAAGTCATGTATGTGCACAGCTACACATGCTAACTACACAAAAATTAGCAAAGGCCTAAGAAAAAAATGTAATCTAAGTGACAAAATAAATCTTTATTTAAAGCAAACTGATAACTCTAACTTATATCTAAATAAGGACAATTGATTTCTTATTCCTGGGAAGAAAGGAAGGACAGACTTTGGCTAGATTGTGGCAGTTGTCCTCTGCAATATTACAGAGTGCTCTCAGTACATAATCTCTGGTTTTTTAAAAAAAAAAGATGCTGTAAATGTTACTTTTGTTTTATTTCCATAAGCTAAAGCAAGGCTTTCTAGATGTCAGACAGTTGCTTTTCCCCATACTGTAAACTGTAACTAGAGTTTTTAGCCTTCTGAAGGTCCAGATGAAGCTGTCCTAAAATGTTGCACAAGGAATTTTACAGGTTTATTTAATGACTCCATTAAAAAGTGCTTATTACCGTGGGAGTACATGGAAGTTAACAGGCAGAAATTATTCAGAGCTATCTAGCATGCAGCATGAAGAACTATCACCATATCAAAACAAGAATCACTGCTGGATGCCACTAAAATCTCATAAGAGACTGTCAGGGGAGAAGGAAACTTTGAGGAAGACTAAACCAAGTGAACAAGCCTTGCATCAGTCCCCGAGGGCTGCGCAGATCTGAGAGGCAGAGCGAGTGAAAAGCCGCAAAACCCTCTGCTCAGGAAGCTCCGCTGCCAGGCTTAGCAAATTCCCCTTCGGGGAACGAGCAACTCGGATGTTGTTACTGCTGCCAGTCACGCGTTGTTTTAATTGTCAAAATCCTCCAAGACTCTGTTCCCAGCGCTCTCCTCCAAAGATGTATATATGTATATTTCTGTCACTTGATTCTTCCGCACAAGAGCACTCCCACCCAGCCCCGCTCTGAAAGCATTTGTTTCACCCACTTTAGTATTTGTCACTTGAGAAGTTTCTATTCCCTCCCCTACTAGCAACTGCTGGCGAGGAGCCTATGTTAGTTCCTAACCTTTGTTAATTCCCTCTGAAATGAGATTTCGCTGGGCAGTGAAGGCAGACTGTATTTCCAAACATGCCATATGTATTAGCAATACCAATGAAAACAGAACAGTATCAACTGCCGCAATGAAGGAGGGAGCCCGGATAGTGTATTATTGGAAACTTGGGGCTTAGATTAATTAAAAGATGCAAATAGAGTCAATAACACTTCTTCTGTTTGTTCCACTCGGTTCCTTTCAAATCCTGGCAAATGGATTTGTTGCTTTTGATTTTTATAAAGCCTAATTTCTGAGAATATTACAGTTTATCATTAAAATGATTTTACACAAACTCCCTTTATAAATACTATCACAGCTATCTGATGTGTTTTCAGGAACTTCAGGCATCTCTCTTTTGATGAGTTTTGCTGTTCTTTGCTAGGTTCTGGGCAACCTTTGCATATGTGCTTTTGATTAGAGGATGGAGATTTTTGATAGTGCAAAGGGTGTCACTTCCATTTCAGTAGTAGATGAATAAAAATGGTTAGGGATTGTATAAAGAAATGGATTTTCAACACAAAAATATTACTTTTTTGCAACAGATACTTTCCTACTAAATTTTCATGAAAATTTGATAAGAAAAGGCTTCTGAGGCTCAGGATTACATTCAAACCCAGAGCATAAGAAGCTGTGTTGTGGTCCCTGAATGACCAATTCAAACTTACATTTATACAAAATTAAAAAGGTCCTAAGGAAAAGAAGTCCATAGTTTCTGGGTGAAGGCACTCACCATGATTCAGAGGTTTTGGCCCTTGCTCTCAGTCAGACAGACAACATTAGCCTCCCAGATTGCAAGTGCTCTATGCTTAAAACCAGAATCACGGCATTGTCATCATTGTTTTGGAGATTTTCCCCCCAGATAATATCAAACATTTTCAAGTTTCAAATTAATTTCAAACACAAGTGAAGAATTTTTAAAAATCTAAACTATTTTCTGAAGTCCTTTTTTGGTGATTCCTAGAGCTGGTCAACTGAAATTTTTTCACCACTCTCTTGCCCACAGACACACTATATACCCAGGTTCCTTTCCTCAGTCATCCTTATTTCTCAGTGATGATTTTGCAGCTCTCGGTTTCTCCACAGTCTTTGGCCTGACTCCCAAAAGGGTGGTGTTTCCTACCATATCACATTTTACAAAGCTTTCTCCACAGCCTGCTGTAAATGACAACTGCTGGATTTCTATCTGTAAAATTCTGCAACCCTAGCAAGACCATTTAATTGATTTGTGGTCACGGATGAGATGCCAGGTGGGTCTGTCTAGAGTAAGAAAAATTTCATGGTGCTACAAAAATGCAAAAGATGGAAGAAACCAGGGATCGGTAATTCTATGTCAATAAATTTCAAGGTCATCTAGAAACAACAGTATCTAATTAAAGGGCATAATTGTACCACTGGCAAGCTGATCTCAATTAAGCATTCCATCTTAAAATTCTTTAAATGAAAAAGAGAACGAAGAAACTGGTTTTTAAAATCATCCTTTCAAGGAATTTTTAAGGTCTAGTCACAGGCTATCCTGAAAGCACGATTTTCCACCTCTGACCTATTCTGTTATTTACAATTCAGGCATTTTATTTAAACACAACTACAACCCTCCCTACTCCTTCCCCCCAAACGAGTTCCTAGTATTTAAAACGTGCATTAAAGGACTGATGATAGGATGTTAAATCTATTTTTGTCCTTGTAAATACTGCTTTGCTCAGGGGAGTTGAAGCATTTTGGAATCCAACTTTATTTGGCATTCCTATTTTGGAACAAGAACAGTCAAATGCCAGGCATAACATCTAAGCAAAGCAGGAGTTCCCTTCCAAGGCACACCAATAGTATCATGCTGAGGAGAATTATCTTTGCAAATAGCCCTTCAAAAATAGGCAACTACTGTTACTCTTGTCTCTCAAATATTGGCAACTCGGTAAATGAAAAGCAGCACAACATGCTTCTGGAAGAAGATGTACCTCTCACTCCTAATACCTCAGAATGATTTACGCAGCAAGGAAGTTTCAGACTGATAACTCAGTAATAAAGACAGATATTTTTAATGGAAATTTTACATCATTCCCTTGTACCAAGAGCAAGTAAACTGCTATTTCTTATCACTCTTTCCTTTCTGTGCCTATGAACACCAACCAAAGAGCAGATGAACTTTGAGTTAGTTCAAGTTTTTTTGTCTTTATCAGTTACCTAGATGAGGAGAGATGGAGGACCACCTTCACTTTCTCCAGGCTTCTACCTGTGGAAGAACATTATCATATATGGAACTCAAAGACTCTACTGGCTCACTCTTCCCCTCAGAATTTTCCAAACTGTTTTTTCTGTCTGCTCCTACATATTTTTCTGAACATTCCCGTTTGTACTAAATGTTGCCAGACACAAGGCAGTATTTTAAATGAAACAGCACATGCAAATGCATGCACATATATTTTTAGTGTTCTGCTTCTGTTTTTTCTGTAAATAACAAAGCAAAACAAAACTTTGGCAGCAAATCCAAACGTTGTTAATTAAATAGAAACATGGAATGTGATAACAGGAAAAGCTACGAGTGGTTGGGGAATGGTATTGGAATACTCAATGATCTTGAGAAATTGAAGAAAAGGTCTGAAATAAAAAGGTGCATCTCAGTGAAGGTAAATACAAAGCATTACAGTTAGGAATAATCAACTAAAAAAAAACCACAAAAAAATCCCACATAAACGCAAAAAAACCCCAAAACACAATGACAACCAAAAAAAAAAAACCAAAAAAAAAAAACAAGAGAGGGGAACAAGGCAACAAGCACCAATTTTCCAGATAAGGATACCAAAGTTATGACAGATCACAAATTGAAATCAGCATTATCATACTGCTGCTCAAAAGCAAACATCATCTTAGGAAACAAAGTGTCTTAGGTGAGATACGTGAAGCAATTCCTCTATCCAGCCTGATAGTGTCTCAGCTAGAATATATCATCTGAGCACTGCATTTGAAGAAAGATTCAAATCACCAACAGAACGTCCAGAGGAGAAAATAAGAACTACTAGAGACCCAGCAAGATGTCACATAATCAGAGATCTATTGAAATGTGTAAGAAAGGCTGAAAGTATGAGGATTGTATATTCTCTGAAAGAGCACTCATCTATAATTCTGATCTAAATCTCTATGTACAAGATGCAAAGGGGAAGAGGAGTTAATAAATTGTTTATCCTCTCAGGGTAGAAGGAATAACGGGCTTAGCATTCAGCAAGAGAAATTCAGGCTAGACCCTGAGAAAACTTGGGCAGTGAGGACAGTGGAGAACTGTGATACTTTGCTTTAGCACTGAAGGATTTTGAAGAACGTATTACAGGAACATGTATCAGGAAAAGCTTGGTAGAAGTTATCTTGCCTTGTGGAAAGGTATAGACTAGGTGGTGTTTGGGGTTTTTTCAAGCCAAATCTTCCCATAATTTACTGTGATGTTTTCAAAAGCTGCGTATTTATCTGCAAATTTCAACATTTACTCCCATCCATGTTAGTCAGATTCATTGGTATTTTCTTCACCTAAATCTTCTCTCAAAGCGCTGTGCCATGGTCACCTATCTTTATAGCTGAATAGAAAGCTGTCTGGACACTGTAAATATTTGCCCTTCTCCTAGACTGAGCCCAGCACCCTCCCAGGAATCCAAGCCTCTGTAGCATAAGGAGTAAGAAGTTGTGACTGGAAAACCAATCAGACAGAAACCTTCTGCTGAGACTCGATGCTGTACTTATTTCCTTGGAGTGTTACCACAGTAATAAGTCACAGCTATGTTCAGTGGAGCTCTGTAAAACTTCTTGGCTGCTTTCAGGGTTTCATTACAAAACCATAACCACACAAAATTAATCAAATGTTTCCGCAGACCAGAGTGTTTCAGTATTAAGACCAATTAAATCTGGAGGAGAAAAATTTTGAAAGAGAAAAGAAAAAGTTTATTTTAGGTAGGAATTAAACAAACTGTGACTTGATGTGTAACCACTTCAGCTGTTAGTACCTCTGTGTTTTATCAGCAAAATGTGTTAGAAATGGGCTTGAACTGGAAACTGGAATACAAATATCCAATCTGAGAGGAGCTGGGGTTTAAAACTTAATCTGGATTTTTATTTTACAAATGAAGCCTCTCTGCAGTATTTGTCAAGCTACAGGCAAAACATATAAGAACTTTGTTGATTTCTCTACTTAAAACAGTATTTACCAATAAATTATCATGTTTAAAATTATAATTTTCAGGTTCCTCTTTCTTGTCTCTCTTGGTTCTGTTTCTTCCACAGTAGTAGTTTTCCTCCAAATTCCCGGACAGCTTCCACCAGAGTGGAACAGATCTCAGTCCTTACATTAGCACTTGTGTTCTTCCCAGTCAATACAGAGACTCCCTACCAAGCCACGCATCCAAAATACCAACTTGGCTATTCATTTATTGCGTGAACTGGAGGAACTTCACCTCTCTGTTCACCTTCCTAATGCATCCAGTGAAAGAGCTGGCTCTGAATACAGTATATCCTGAGATCTCCAGATTCCACTGCCATACAAATAACTCATAACAGTCCAAAATCCACCAATCGTGCACTACTGCAGAAGTTTGAATCATAAATCCTCTCTACCTGTGCTCAGAAAGTTTGTTTGGTTTTACTCTATTTCCTACATCACATGCTGTCGACTAAATTCAAGGATGTTTTCCAAGTGGACATGTTTATGTAGGCCAAGGAGCACTTAGACAACATGATAAAACTAACCTAATTAACTGGACAGTGCCATTCAAACAGAAGAAGAGAGCATGAAGTTTTTTGTGTTCTTAAAATGAATATAAGCAAACTTATTTTGAACAAATAAAGGCATAAACACTATCCCAACTTCCAAGCCTAGCTTTTGTTCTCATCTGGAGAATCAGCAGGATAACAGTACATGAATTTTGAAATGAACAGAGGGAAAGCGATGAATCACCTGCTATAAAATGCATTTGATTCACATGTATAACTTTGGTTACCAACAGCTGAAGATATGCGGATATATCAAATGAGACTACATACTGGTGGCGGTGTGTTGTGACACAACAGGATACAGATACATGAGGTACGTCACACTAAGCAGTGCTATGAATTAGGTTGGATATACTACATTTGTGTAAGACTGTAGGATATACGCTTTGTAGGCTGCAGCGCGAGATGAGGGAAGTTAGTTGTGCTTCTGTCTTTGCGGCCAAATCTAAAATTTGCAAAAGTCTATCTGCACTTTTCTATCCCTGGAGTTCTCATGATAGTTCCAAGTGATCTCCTTAACTTCACCTAAATTCAGTTTTAAGTACAAAGAAACCCTGAGCCAATCTGTAAAATAAGGATATGGCTTCCCCACATCCAGCTGTCTGGCAAGGATTCACTCAGTAATTCCATAGAGCATCTTGGACATCCTGGGAAAAACCCTGCTGTAGGAAGGCAGCGAGTTACTTCCCTAGCGGGGATACTACAAGGGATACAGGTATGGTTCTTTGTCTCTGCATACTTTTCAGGGTGAGGGCTAGGGCTGGTGTACTGGAAACAAAAATAAAACCTATGAAACTTTTACATTAGATATTTGATGGTCTTTTAAAACAAATTTCAGTAAAACTTACTTAAATTGAATTTCATTATTTGCATTAAAGAAGTCCAAAGCTGTACTAGTCCTCAGAATCCTAGAAGTATTTCACAATAGTCATATCTGTATATTTTCCAATAATTGAGTATGTGTAACTATTTTTGGTTTGGCTTTTTTTTAAAATGTAGTTAACTAAGAAAAATCATAATGATTACATAATTCTCAGATTCCAGTAGGAAAAAAATTTTAAAAGTAAGCAGAGGGAAACTCAAGTCATCTTGAAAAGGATTTACAACCAACAGAACTAGCATATGTTCTGGGAAATTGGATTAACTGATTCTCTCTTAAATAAAGACATCAAATCTACCTCTTGGTATTTCTACTGCAATCATCTAATTCTACTCTCATATAAAATAACTAATCAGATTAAAAAGAGTTAGGCACAAATTCTAGTGATACAGCGCACATCAAGTACTTCAGTTGTTTTATATATTCATAATAAATTAAAACAGTTTAAATAACAGCTTTATACCAGACCTTAGCTCTGTATTAGACATCATTACAAATCAGCATATTACACATCAAATATTCCCTTAGAAAAAAGAAACCAATCAGGAACTGAGACAACACAGATCCTGATAATAAATGATGCATATTCCTCATTCTGTCATCATGATATTTCTCATTCTGTTGTCATTTCACTTGGAAATGGAGTGATGGAAATACACTGCTTTACCCCTGATATTATGGGTAGACTTAATTGGCGCAGTTGAATCGTATCAGAATTCTAACTCTGAACTACTTTAGGAAATAACCCTTTGCTGATCAGGAAAAAAAATAAGAAAAAAAAAAGTAAATCAAGCATGGAACCTTCTCCATTCTCTGAGCAAACCTTAGCTTGCACCCCAGGCCAAAGGGCAGAAGCGGGCATTGGTGCCTGCGTAAGGCAGGCCGGCCATTTTGCAGCTTTACGTGCCTAGCAAGAATGCCCCAATGGTATTTCAACCTACACATGCTCATAGCCTTACTTGTTCTGTAGGAAAGGTGCCCAGAGTACACCTCAGCAATCAAGAAATGAAAAGGTTTAAGGTATCTTCTGAAAGTCTATAATAGTCATTCTTTCTCCAGGATAAGTTTTAAGCCCACATTTAATCAAACCCACCTCTAGTTATTCGCCTCACACCAAAAAGGAGTACCCCTGCTGTATAACTTCTGACCAATCGCACCTCAAATTCCTGAATTAAATACCAATTGCCATCTCTAAATCCAATTCAAAGAATTACTAAGAGCAGCAAAAATGAGTTAGGTAGTTATAAATAATGAGGAATTGTAGCTTTTTTTGCCGAGATTTTGTAAGTGGAGAAAGAAGCTAAACTCACAGGCAGTGCTGATGAAAAGCAAAGCTATAGCAGATTTTATGTTCTTCACAAAATGCATCAAGAATCTCAGTACTCAGCCTATCAGCTTTTCTTAATGTATCCTCTCTACCTTAATGACACAGATAAATCTCTAGCGCTAGGCTTTGCATGCAGTGTGTTTGTGCAAGGTATAAGGAACCGACTAAATTAAACCTTTTACCTCTAAGCAAACTCAGAATTTGGTTTCATGCCTTAGCCCAAAACAGCGAATCCAATAAACATGAAATA
The DNA here is from genome assembly GCF_028858705.1 of Grus americana. Lineage (NCBI taxonomy): Eukaryota > Metazoa > Chordata > Aves > Gruiformes > Gruidae > Grus > Grus americana. The sequence continues at coordinate 6,684,070 of NC_072860.1, read as the reverse complement.
GCACCACAGCCAGCTTACTAAGACACCAGAAAGGCACTTTTAAATTCACAAAAAAGGGGAAGAAAGAATAACCAGTTACTGCACTATATTTTAAGAACTTGTTATACAATCTGCACCCAAACCTCTATTAAAACTCAGCTGGTCAAGTATGCTCCTGTTTATTGCATTTTTTGTCAAAACAATAACTCTTTGAAGAAAAGGATCTGATGTATTACTTGACAATTTCCTAAGTGTCCCATATTCAACAGCACAGTCAATTTGAAATTCTTCATTAAAAATTATTAAAATAAGCTTTTCCCTAAGTGGGGTTAGAAAAGAATAAAACCATTAAAAATAATCTATTTTACTTTTGGCTTGTGAAAATTAGAAACAATTTAAGAGTTCATTCCAATCAAGCACAGATAAACTTTTTTAACTGTCAATTTTCTTTCTGGAAACCTCATCCTATCTAACTCCAAATTAAGATGCTCCTGCAGCTTCCCATACGATAATTGCTGAGTTCCTCAGTCTAATTTACTTATTCTCGGAATACCAATACAGAACAAGGAAGTGCTCTAACGCTCATACTGCAATTAGTCACTGCAGGGGGGTTTCAGTGGCCTAAACATGGGCATGTAATGCCATCTAGACGCTCTAGGCTAACCCATCTGTCCTCTAGTTGCCATCCCCAAAAGGTGTGGGTGAATTGCCCATACCTCCCACATCATAAAGGTCTCGAACAGCCTTTAATTGCCCTGAGCAGCCTCACCAGGGACCTCCAGCTGTGTGCACTCCAGCTGTGGGCCCAGGAGCCCCATATAAGCTGCAGCCTGGGCCTTCAGTCTGAGCTTAAGTCACACAATAAGTTCTTGTTTCTTTTCCTGTTCCTATGGTGTTTGAATTTGACATCAGACCTGACTTGTTGCCTTGCTTTTGCTTGATGGCACTGAAGGGCTACTGTGCTCTCCGTGCCTGGCTCTAAGTGCTGTGGGACTGTGCCCTGCAGGTGAGCTGGCCAGTGCTGTGGCTGTCCTGGCCTCCCTGCTTGTCTTCCCTTAGGAAATAACTCTCTTCTTACTGTTCTCTTACATTATTAGCACTACACAGATGTCTGAGATACTCCTACATAGCTGAATCTTACCCTATAATGCTTTCTTTTTGTGTCCTTTCTTTTTTTGTTTACAAAAACGTAAATCCTAGCATCCCATTCGTAACCTTATAGCTACTCAAATCCAATTGCACACTCTCAACACCTCTGCTCAGCTGTCTAAATATGGAGATATCTCAGCTTTCTGACTCCATTTTCGTTACTGAAGCTCCATGGCCTTCAAGCAGGCTCAGAAGTCAGGTTTTAATGGGGCTGAGTTTCTAAGTAACTACAACAGTGCTGTCTCCCTACCAGCACTGCCTGTGGGGTTTGGTGGCTGTGTTCCAAACATTTTGGGCATCCAGCTCACCAGGTGCTGCAATAGGGCCCATATGCTTACCTTAGGGCTGCGGGTAGACGTGCTTTGCAAACCCTAACTGGTTCACAGTCCCTAAACTACTATTCATCCGTGGTTACACTGAAAGTGACAGTGTAGAAAAATTAAATCCTCTCCCATGAGTGACAGGTTGTACTGATCACTGAAGCACACTTCTGTTTAGTTTCCTTGGCAGAAAACGTTTTGCTTTTCATTAACTGTCACTAAGTCTGAAAACAAAGAAAAAAAAAAAGGCTAAAATCCAGATAAGGGAATCATAGTTCTGCTTTAGTGGATCACAGGATTTTTAGCACAGAAATTCTACTGGCTGCCTTTTCTGTGTTATACTTGAGCTTACTCTGCAGAAGAACGGGAGGCTCTGGGGAGTGGATAATGGGGTCTTTGAGCACCGGGTCACTGCTGTGAATCCAGCTCAGGTCAATAATAATGGCAGTTTAGTTGCCCATGTACTTTTGCTGATTGCCTCAGTCCAGGTCTGTAAAGGATCAATAGCTACAAACACACCAACACTCCCATTATTCAAATAAGTTTATCAAGAATATTAAATACCAAACAAAAGGTACAATGAACATTATTCTCACTAACAGGCTACTTCTAAGACAAGATCTAAGCCTATAAATGGGGTTCCTATAAGCAGGAAGAATATATATTTGCCTTTTTTCCAGTGTACCTACAGCAGATAAACAGTCATGATTCCATGACTTCAGTTTGGATATACTTTTGCTTAAATCAAAGCTGTTTTATTTTATATAACCAAAAATGAGTTTCTTTTCTGAACATAAAGTTATCTTTGAACAGGGAAGGATTTTTCTGTTACCTTAGTTTAAGTTTATTAAAGGCTGTACTGTTAAACTTAAGATCTCAAGATTTCTTTGGTCTCAGTTAAGCTGTAAGGTAAGAAACACACAGCCAGACGATATTAACTCTGTCATTTAACAATAACACAAACAGGAAACACAAATAGACAGACATAACCTCTGTACATTTAAAAGCCAGTTTCAGGCCATCTAGCACTACAAATACTAAAATTCCATCATAATCGCAGTTTTGCACCACATCATGACTGTGCAAACTAAGTTGTATGAGTGCTTTAGCTACATATTTTTTCTGAATTGTTTGGCTATCTTTTGAATATAGCCTTAACTCTGAATACATTTCACCTGTAATACTTGTTTAGGATTGATAGAAAAACCTTTGTCATGTTTAGGCTTCAATTATCAAGAAGTACTCAACTACAATGCCAGCTGCTTCTGCCTGGGAAAACATTTCAAGTCCTACAAGTACAGCTGAATAATGGCACTGCTCTTATGCCATGTACAAACACGGGAAAACACTGAAGTGCAAGAGGGCAGGAAGTTAAGGTTGAATATTTAGACCTATAATAATAAGCCACAGTGCACACACCAGGGGGAGAAGGATGTGTTATGTCTTAACTTCGCCTCCCCAACTACCACGACTGAACACTGGGAAGGCAGCATTAGCAGTTCCAAGGGGAAAAAGAGCTTTGCACTTCTGCTAGAGTGATCCCATCTGGCCTAATTAAATGATCTGCACTGACAGACTTCTGGGGAGAGTCTCATTGTGTTCTCCCAGCTGGAGGATGAAAACGCAACTGAGGCCTGCTTGAGGGAAATAATATGAAAGAGTCTCCCAGGGATCTGGGATGTTTCTGATGTTTTTAAAAATGCAGGAGCAGCAGGTGAAGATAAAATCTCAGGAAGCATCATCCCCAGGTTTATGAAAAGCCAGTGACCCACTTTCTGCTTAAGATAAAGGTATCACCTGCAGGTCTAGGTCCTTCTCAGTGCACAAGGCCAATGAAGAACCAGGAAGGAAGATTTCCTGCAGGAAAAAATGGTACCGAAACAGAGTATGAAGCACTGAATGCAAATAAGCTATGGGCAGTAACATAATGAGTAGCTGAGAACAGGAGTAAAATGAGCAAGTGATAGACTAATTATGACAGAATATGAAGAACTGCCAGCATCAAGCACGCAGGTACTGTAAGTCAGGTCCCATGAAAATCATAAGCCACTTAAATGCGGAACCTTTTCATCTGCTGTCTTCTTTTGCTGAGCTCTTGGAATCATTTTGCACTTTTTCTCTAACCCATATTTAAAATTGCTTTCCCCCTCATTTTCCCAGAATTGACTGTCACTTTTAAAAATATCATCCCATGTCCCCAGAAGGGGGTGTTCCGGCTGGGATGTTTAGCCTGGCATAGCAGTGCACAGTATTTCTCCTCTTTGCCTCCCCAAAGGTGTTGAGGGCTAGGAAGTCCACAGATTTTTCTCCACGCAGATGGGGATGCTTTGGGGTTTGCTTTTTAATATGCCCCAATACAGCTAGAAGATTGATATATTTAGAACATGCAGCTTTTCAAGTGACATTCCCACCCATTTAGTGATAGCAACATTCAAATAAGTCTGTCGGTGAATTCAGGCAAGAAAAAGTGTTCCTCATCTCTTGTATTAATGTTCTCATCAGTTATCTTTGTCAAGTGGATTTTTTTTATAAAATGTTTTACAAAATACTAAGCATACCACAATCTCTTTAGCCTGAGATGCACTACATCTGCTTATAAAGTGTTGTAGAAGGCTGACTCTTTCCCACTATGTAACCACACACTAAATAAGGTTAAAATGTTCTATTTGAGAGGTTTGAACTGGAACAATGATGATTTTTGGGGCATTGCAACAAGGAGAGTGAAATTAAAGAAACTAATTCTGGTGGCTCACATTCATCTTCAAGGTACCTACTTTAAAACTGAAAGCATAGAGCATCACTTAATCTGTCAGTAGCATAGCATGTCATGTGAATAATGCACAAATTGCGTCACACATTGACAGAGATCTTTGCATCCACACAGCGTTTTCAAAAATTGTACTACTTTGCATTCTTGTACTCATTGTGATGTAACTGAGAAACAGATTCATATTAAAACAGATGATCACAGACCTGGCTCAATCTATAATTTACGTGCAAACTGAGGTTTTCTGCCAATTTCAAATGAACAGCATGATGTTACATTTCACAGCGTTTTTTTTCTTGTGCTAATATCACCCTGAAACATAAGCGTCTTCAAGAGGTCACAGAGTTTCATCACCTGTCATAAATTTGAAGATAAAAACCTCAGTACATGTGCAGATTGCACACATCTAATGACATTTCTTTCAAACTGTATTCTCAAATAACTGAGTAAAGCTCTAAATCTGATTACATATCTAAATCTGCAGTGTAATCTAGATGATAGACAGATGCAACCCTAGCCAGCAGGTTATACGTTCAGCCAAAAGAAATCTGTGTGCATGAACCTCAAGTGATGGACACATGCTATTGTTCTTCAAAGAAAAAGCCTCAGGATGAAAAATTTGCATATGTATATGACACTTTACCTCATGACTGCACTCTGTGCACACAGATCTGCAGGAGGCACATCTGTATTTTTTTAAGGTCTTTTTCTATTTATTTGATGTCCAGTTTATCATAGTTCTCTTTTAACCTTCATTTCTGTTTTAATGAGTAAACTAGTTCATTTTAAAAATCCCTTTTTTTCCCCAGCGAAGATGCAAGTTCTCGAAACTGTTAGGAATGTGCCATCAGTGGAAAAAAGACATGAATATGATTAATGAATAGCTCATTAAACTGAGAATGACAGGACTTGAGCAGAACTCAGTTGTGTTTCTGTATTGCTGCAGAATCTACGGCAAATCAAATTAGTTTTCTGCACCTCTCCCTTTCTATCCCTTCTCTTCTGTTTTGACATCCATTTTCAAGACTTCTACTACTGCCTGCATGAAGAGAACTGGGGACTACAGCACCCACACCATATTACAAAATGACTCAACCACAAAACACTAATACAAAGCTTCTACTTTCACTGCAATTGTATTTTTTTCTTCAATATTGTCCACAAAGTCAAGGGAAGGAAATTGAAAGGCTCCCTCCTAGTGTCTATATTTTGCTTCAGATGAAAATCAGAGTGCGAAAATCAGATCCACCTTTTTATTGTTCTAAACCACAGCAGCGATCAGAGCTGAGAGCTTGCTTTTAATGTATGCTAGAGTTAAGACTAAAAATTTTACATTAAGTCTCCACTAGATCACACTAGCTCCAGGCTTGTTTAATGGCTTTAATGTTTTCCCCAGCTACAAATTCATTGCCATCAGTGATTCAGAATTTGTGCCTCCCCTGCTCATATGCTCTGGATGTAGAGGTTCCTCTACATCCAACTCTGTTGGTGTCAGTACCACTGGCAACTCCGCTTCTGTGAGGCTAAGTTTCCCTTAGCAGTTCTGGTTTGTTAGTGCTGAATGGAGTAAACTAAACAAAACAAAAATGTGCCTAAACAGAGAAGAGTGAGACTATGGTGGTTCTGTATTTACAGCAAGTAGACTAGTTGAGTAGGGAAATGCCATCTTATGCAGCTTCTTTTCTGTTTACTACTGTTATACTTGAAGGGTATAAAACCTTACCTAAATAGAATTGTAAATTTAATAGACTCCAGCAAAGACAAATCTAGCTTCTACTAGTGTTTATGCTCTTTAATTACTAGTAAAAATCCAAAACTATGTACAAAAATCCACACCTATGGTGATGTAGCATTCAATGTTACTATTTTCAATAAGAATCATATTCTTATTTCTCTTTATAATGGCAATAACTCCTTCCAGATCAGACAATCCCTATCATTTAATGACCAGTTAGGTTAAGTACCTCAGGCAACGCCAAGAGCATCAACTCCTCCAGCTAGTCAGCAACTGCCAGGAAATACCTGTCCCTGAAAGTCATTATCCTTAAATACAACGTATTAAATACAACTGTAAAAAGAGAGGATGGTGTTAAACTGTCTTACAGAACTCCAGCTTTGCGTTTCTAGGTTTTAAATTTAGTGTTCTACATTCTATATGGGCATATATAAAACTGCTCCTTAGCTAGAGGTAGCAGAGACTGTAGCATCATTTTTTATTAGGGAATTGCTCATTGGATGTGACTTACAGTTAAGGAAAGACTAAACTTCCTGTCCTGAAGATGAGACTGCCATCAAAATTAGTAGTGATTTTGATCCACTTCTCAGATTTTGTGGGTACAGAGGATACAGTGCTTGTTTTAAGCAAAGAAATAGCCTTTTTCTTTCAAATACTGTAGTTCTGATGCATAGAAGCAATTGAATGGATGCTTTTTTAATTATATGAGCAGGGTGTAAGAGTAACTTTCTCCTGAAAGATTTTTGACTCAGATTTGTTCCATCCTTGCTTATGGGTTGCATGAAATAACCTAATTATATTAATGCTGAGAACATACTATAAAGTCCATGAACAACTTCCTCTCTGCTCTTGCCCAGCTGTTGAGGAAGATGCAATTTGAAGTCATCATTGGTGAGAAAATGATACCTAAGCCTCAGTTGTGTGTGAACTGCATAGCTGTAGATTTTGTACTTAATTAATGAAATACAGGAGTTTGCTTCCAGTTTAACATGAAACCTTAATATATTTTAGCATTATTCAACAAACACTACTTATCCAAAGAATGAAAACAATTATTTACAGTAAGTTCCCACAGAAGCACAGCTGCTAGGTAGCAACTGATTACCTATACTCCCAGCCAGAAAGCAGATCCAGCAGTTTGTGGCACTATTATTATGTGAAAATGAAAATTAGAACTGCTATTTTTGTGATTTAACATAGGATGCAACAGCTATTATAAAAGGATCCTGCCTGAATTGATCCTCATTGGCTCTGCAGCATTCCAAAGGGGTGGCCTAATCTGCAGGCACCCCAAAGCACAGCTGAATTTGCAGTCCAGGACTCTGCACCACCATCTGTTCAGCATTCTGAACTGCCAGGCTCATCTTCTTCCAGCCCAAAAATACATTTTATGGCACAAACTTATTTTTCTATGAACAGCTAAGGCAGCTCCAGGAGATGGATTATTATAACATGCGCTTAAGTCACTGAAATGTTAATTGGATATTCTGGACCAGCCAGAAGAAAACAAATCCATTTTCCAAAGTTTAACTGATTTAGAAGGCCTGGTAAAAACTGTCCAATCTACTGTCCTCAGTAAAATAAATCAAATCCTGCTCTCCTAGTTCCACAAGTGTGCGCTTTATCACATCTATATATGAATATGCATGCAGATTATAAAATTACTGGTGTATAGTAGTACAAGTAGCAGAATATCATTTAGCATGCTTCATGGAGAATTTTCAATAGACAAACTGCTATATCTTGGGAACAAAGAAGTTGGGGAAAAGTGGAATAATATGAATTGTGACGATAACAGCATATTAACAATAGAATTTCTCTTTATAGTGCAACTAGTCAGGGTAATTTCTTAGTGCTACAAGCACTAAGCGCACCAGTAAAAAAAATATACCTGTTTTTACACAGCACACTTCTGCCGTACTAAAGCATAGTATATGCAGCAAGTTTCTCAGTATTTATGAGAATATATGGTATTGTTTGGTTTAGATGATAAAATCTTTGACCTCCTATGAATGTGTCATGGTTCCTACTGTGTATAATATGATGATATTTAATAAACATATTTACTGTAGTGGAAGTGACCCAGGACCAGCACAAGCAAGTTTTGCACTGGGGCAACTGTTGTGCTAGACATTGCCATACTGTTACTGGTCTCTGATTTGGGATAACAGAATCCGTTTCACTGCAATGAGCTTTTTTTAGCATGTGTTTTGTTGACTAGCTGACTTCTATGTTAAGCATCCATTTTTGTTTACTCTCTCTATATAAATCAAAATGATGCCTATGCAATGCAGTTGAACTCTTCCTATGCTGTGTGTAATCAGCTGTGGGGGGAAAAACCCACAAATGTCTGAACACAAGCATCAGGGCAAATGAAGAGACAATTCTACCCTCTATAAGCATGAACGCCGTAATCGCTCTTCCCTTGAGTACTGTCTCTCCAGTACTAAATTTCAGCTGCCTACTTTCTTACAATTTTATTCTAAGGAATTTGTCATGATGAAGATATTAAGCTCCCAGGCAAGTTTCCACACTTCTGTACTGTGTCAAAAAGCGGAACAGACTGTTGGTGTAGGATTGCCCAAAACGACTCCAAAGCCCAGGTGGGGAATGCGAGTGGTTTCCAATACAGAGCCTGTGGCACACCTCACTTCATACCAAAACCAGGTACCTCAAAAGTCCATTCTACAGTCAACAGGTCTATTAATTGTGACACTTGTTCTCAATTCTCACTTATAGCTGCAATTCCATTTAGCCTGGTCTTCTCAGCTGTTACGAAAAACAAAATCCCTATTTTCTCTAGTGTTCCAGTACCCAGAACTTCAGTCTTTTCTGCTCTGTATTCAAACTTCATAAAATCATAGGAATGGGAGAGAGTTTCAGTAGTTCTACGGCTGAATAACTCCAGCTCACATACTATTAGCATTCTGTAGTTAATGATTTGGTAAGGAACAATAGCAACATAGAAAGAACATCATCCACAGGTAATCCACTGAGAGATGTTCCTTTTCTGTACTTTTTTCTGCACCTCTGGTCTAGCACAGTCCTCCCACAAGGACTTCCTTTGAAACAGAAACACCCACACCTTCCCATGGCGTGGCCCAACTGGTTGCCCAAGTGGTAAGGACCAGCAGCACTTCATGCCATCTGCCCAAAAGCAAGGAGCAACTGGTTCTGGAACCATTTACATGGCAAAACACAACTGGAACAGGAGCTCATAGAAGCTCTGACTCCTGAGTAACCACCCAGGCAACATGGTAGAAAATCAACAAAGTTTTCAGTGGAAATCTGTTAACGACTTGACAGCCTGCTTCACCATGGTCTTCACCACGGGCTGCAGGGGGATCCCTGCTCCGGCGCCTGGAGCTCCTCGTCCCCCTCCTTCTGCACTGACCTTGGTGTCTGCAGAGTTTCTTACATCTTCTCACTCCTCTCTCTGGCTGCAAAAGCTCTCTCCAGCTTGGTTTTTTTTCCCCTTCTTAAATATGTTATCACAGAGGCTCTGATGGGCTTGGCCTTGGCCAGTGGCGGATCCATCTTGGAGCCGGCTGGCATTGGCTCTGTCAGACACAGGGGGAGCTTCTAGCAGCTTCTCACAGAAGCCACCCCTGTAGCCCCCCACTACCAAAACCTTGCCACGCAAACCCAACACAGTTCCATAAAGAATATTCCAGATTTTTTATACCCGACATGCAGATAACACACCGCCTTTTGTAAGCTGTGATACAAAGCGCAGTTTACAACTTTGGTTTAGGAATCAAGTCTCTCTTTCTTTGTATCTTTTTTGACTGTGCTAACGCAATGCATAAATCCACTCCTCCCTTCCCCCTTCCCAGTGGATGCTGGACTTGGGATCTGGCCAGTCGGAGCTTGCAGGCAGTTGCAGAAGTGATCTTTGATTAGTGCTGGTTTTCTAAGAGTATATAATATTGTATAATTGCCATTTTTGTATATCATGCTGGAAATCCAGCCTGGAGCAATTGGGTGATAATTGGCTCCCAATTTTTTTTTTTTTTTTAAAATTTGGAAGTCAAAATTAATACATCACACCACACAACACCCTCCTTCTCCCCCCGAGTAATATCCATTTCACCTCTTTGAATATATTATGGCTTCATTTTCATTTTTAAATCACTCTTTGTCAGCTCTTGGCTATCAGTCCTCACTTCAAGCATTCAAAGATATTAATCAGTTCCTTTCATCATCTACACAGTGTTTGTTCTAGAAGCCATTACTGTTATAGTTTAGAAAACTACTTCAAAAGGGGTTTTTTTATATTTTTTTTTTTTTACTTTTAGCAAAAGAACTTCCCAATGACTTCTACCAAGTTTAAGATTACTAAAGCAAAAAGAGTAAAGAAAGCAGTGCAAAGAGGAAGAATAATGTATAGAATAGCGTTCACAACAAAAATAAAGGGGCTTATTATAAGAGTCTGTTAAGTGGAACATTGTTGTCTTACAGTAGTGCAATTACAGAAATATCCTACACTTCATAAAATTAATTTTTAAAACCAAAGTATCATCCACCTGAAACCCTCGTACAAGACGTAGCTAACATCAAGCCTGAATAGCCAGGAGAGAAAGTTAAGTCTAATGTGCTTTTTACTACAATTCGCTTTCATTTTTCCACGCTTCTGTCCTCTCTATTAACAACAGTTCTACTGGCTGAAAAACTGGCACGCTAATACTACCTATCAATAAAAAGAAGTCCCAAAACCAAGAATGAAAACAAATATTGAGCTGTATCACTCACACTGAAAAGCAAGCTACCTTGTGATATTCCTTTTCTAATACCAGAAGCCAAAAACAAGAGGTGAAAAAGTGGCCACCCTTCATAACATCCTCCTAAGTGCTACAAAACAATCAGTGCTCCAATATATTGGCCAAATACTTATCAACAGCAAAACGCTGCTTAGAGGGTCCTTTAAGCAAACAGCCAAGAGATCCATAGACTGTTTTCTAAACCTTAAATTCTTATCCTAGTCACTCACTTGTGAAACCACCTGTCCTGAGGATTACAGCAATAAGATCAGGCTTCTATTTGTATTAAATATACCAAAGAAAAATTTATTAAAATGACTAATTTCAGAATACTGCGAGAGGCAAGCCAACACCTCTTGAAATACACACCAGTGTCACTTATGAAAGAATCTCTAAAGCATTTGTTCCCTCATATCAAGACAAAGTTTACAGTGTGAACACCAACAAGCTGAGTTACATGATCTAAAGGCCACCTTAACAAAACCCATAAGGAGATTTGTGTGCATTTTCCAAAACCCTGTGATTCGAACACTCAAGCCTCTGCTGTTAGAAATTCCATCAGGGCAGTGGAACAAGGAAGTGAAAAATAATGGGCTCCCCATCTTGCTCCTAATACACATCCAGGTAAGAGTTTTCAATGCACTTGACAGAACCTTTTAATTAGTCCTTTAATGATAAATTTATTCTCTCAGGTTTCTACAACCTCTGTGACAATTTCCTTCACTCTAAAAATACGATTATTAGAGCCAGGAAGGGAACAGCTTTACAGTTCCACTAATGCATTCTGGTTTCAAATTCTTCCTTTCTGCAGAGGAAATTCTTTCCTTCCCTTGCAGAGTTTTCAGGGAAGCAACAGCATCAGGTCTCAAGACCAACCCAGCACTGAAGACATCCATTAAATCACTACCCTGAAATTCTGACAGTGTCCAATAAACACACTCATTACCATGATCCAGTTGGGGAAATATACTGGGATTCAAGGTTTGCTAATTTCAGACAGATGTCCAAATGGCTGCAGGCTTCTCCAAATGCAGATCAGCCTGCCCACTGTTAGTTTACTAAGACTTAACTTAAAAGATCAAACTCATTTCCACAAATGCCTTTATGTTTGTTTTTAGCAATTTCAAGCAATGGATTTAAGACAACCCGAGAAGCTGCTCCTCTGAGCTAAGGCTGACTCTTGGTGGGAGGTGTTTTCAGAATGGCAATTATTTCATTTGACTTCTGCATTTTAACTTTACTGTTTGCAAAGATGATGTTGCCTTGTGAACACAAGATATTAGGGATACAAAATTGAGGGAATCCAATGATATGCAGACCTGAGGTTTGGCATTTCCTCAGAGTCATCAGATTTATGCTGCAGAGTTGTTCTGGGGCCTCTAAGAAGAATTCTGCATATCTCCTGAGAAAAACAATAACTCAGTACATTATCTAGGGGAATGAAAACTTTCTAAATTGCAAAACAGAGCAAAGATCAAAGAAAAGGAAGAGAAAATGGAGAGCAAAAAAGATTCACATGTGAAATTGCAGATTGAGAGCTGTCGGACAGAGAGAAAAATAGGAGCACTGATCTTTATGTAGTAAATTAGTATAAAAGATGACGGAGAGCTACATATAACATAAGGCTGATATTAATTAACATTAATAAAATCACATTTGAAATGCTACCAAAATTTTTACTAATTAGCACTACTGATCATATCTTGCCCACAAATGCCCTAGGTATCTCACAAGGCACATAAGACTTGTGAACTCTGTATTCAAGAACTCAAAGCTGAGATGACAGCAGTTGAATTTAAAACACTGAAGTATCTTATTGATAAGATTTTCCTGCCTCTAAAATCATAGGCAGTTTGGTGAGAAAAATTATTTCACTGTAACATTTTAATTAGTTTACCTCTTCTAAAGCTTTCTGACAGATGTGGATTTTAGAGAGGGATTTGAATGAGAGTGAAATATCTGGCAAGTAGATACTGCACCTAATGAGTTTGGAATCCAACATGTGTTGGTTTGCCATAGGACATAAGCTCCTGAATCACACTGCAAAATTCAGAAGCAGTGAAAAGAAACCCGGTGTTATTTTGTAAGATGTCCTCGCTTTTCAAAATGTTATTACAATTTCTAACAACAACAACTCTTTATGAACAAATTAATTAATGATGCATCTCAGTTTTTTTGGTGCGGACCAGGTCCTGAAAGGCAGACAAGAAGATGAGCAATGGTTACATTAGAAACAAAATAGAAGCAATAGAGATTTTGGTCCACAGGTAAAGCAAAGGTTTAGTTGGAATCCATTTTTGCAGAAATAGGAGCTACAAATATAGGTAAATACTGCAAAATCCTTTCCCAAACATTTGAAAGTGTTGTATTTATTCCCTTTTTATGTAAATTTGAGCTAGATAATATAATAGATTCCCTTTGCTACATCACCTTTTAAAAAAAAGTTTTTCTCCTTCTCCCACTCCCTACAGACTCACCAAGATATAACAGGAAAAACTGGCATTAAGTGCTTATCTTTTAAAGCTCAAGGGTGAGCAGATTTGAAGTCTTACAGTTAGTTTTACAAGAGCTGAACATCCGGTTATACAAAGTTGTAAGTATTTGTGTGAAGACCAGCTCTGCTCTCTCCAGGATATCCAAGGATTTCTTGGAGTATTAAAATACCTTTTTTTCCCCTTAACATTCCCCTTCTATGTTGTCCTAGAGGCAGGCATAATTTTTTTTTGTCTAATAATCAGTTTAAAACCACTTCCCATTTCTCAGATCTGCAAGCCTGGGGGTGCTCTTAACAAAATGAGATTTTTCAGCTGTCACTTAGCAGCTGGATGTGAACCTAACAACTGGGCACCTGCCTGCTCTGTTACCTGCTGCTATCGCCACAGGAACAGTTGTCAGGCTGCAAAAAGTGATTTAAAACAATAATTGTTTCCAAACTCTCCTTTACTCCATTTTCAGCAGACTGACACCTGTTGCCACAGAAACAGTCAGAGAACCGAGTAGCAGGGAAGTCAGATTCCCCCACTTGCTCGCTACAGATTCCCCCACTTGCTCGCTACAGCTCTGTACGAGAGACAGACTGAGAAAGCACAGCCTCCAATGGTCCGTTTTCCAGCTGATTCCTTCTGCAATTCCATTCTCTTCAAAAGCCAGGCATCCAAGCAATACAAGACAAGATTTGACCCAGAGGTTCTAGGATTCTTCCAGTTCCATCACATTAACAACACTTTTTAAAAATAAGTGTCCCCTCTATTGAGCCTTTAATAAGAATCAGCAACATGTTGTTTACTCATGCAGTCATAAAATTGAGCTAACTGTCTGCTTCCTATCTTGAAGATAGACTTCCAGTCCCAATTTGCATTAATGAATTTCAGGGTATACAATAACACAAGCAATCTAACATCTTCAGTACAGCCACCATCTTCTCCCAAGGTTGGAAGAGCAGCTGCCTCAGCTGGGGATTTCCCCTTGCAGAGCTTACTCTGACTCTGCTTGAAACTCTACATGCAATCAGCTGCTGCTTTTCACCGTGCCCATTTTGTCTCGTTAAGATCTGAACAAGTCAGCAACTGAGTTGAGCAAACAGAACCAAGTAGTTTACAGGACAGCAAAAAGGATGAGAGCTGTCACGATCACCAGGGAATGAAACAGATGCAGTTACCCAGAGTGCAAATTAATAGTCTGGAGCCAGGCTGACCTGAAATTCAGATACCAGCCCTGGAACAGTTTCTGCTAAGCACAACCACTTCAATATCAAAGGCTTTAATATATTGAAATATTCATTAAGTAAATCTTAAATATTTTAAATTCTATATGGCAGCAATTATTCTGGTCTTTTGATCACGACCTTTTATTTTTGTCACTGTATTTCCATAAAGCCTCAAGAGATTTGTACCTACACTTTCAGTGCTCACTTACCACAGTGTTGATTTAGAACAGCGATACCAGAGGCAAAATCCACAAAGCTCATGGATGATGGTTATTTTCCTTAATGGCTGTTAGCTGACATTGGGAAGCAGTTGGATTGCAAACATCCTACAGGCAATTAAAAATACAATGTAATGTCTGATAGACTTAAAATTATACTTGGGGCACCAGCTGCAACTTCAACAACAGATTGCCCATACATCAACATCACACTTTCATTCTGCACTGGTAATAAGGGCAGGTAAGTACTGAAACAGAGCCCCTGCAGTATGATACCCAGACACAACTCAGGCCATACTCAGTACTCGGTAAGTACATCAATGGGAATACAGTAAATGATTCAAAGTCACAGTAACTTGTAGACTTACTAGGTTGTCATCCATCAGTTTCAATACATATGACCAAATGCTTGTTGTTAGCTTCCTCCAGTTACAAAGCTGTATGGAATAGCACAAAGCTGTATGGAATAGCTTACACCACCCTCGTGAGACAACTAAGAGCACATCCATGGTGACCACGTCACCATACAGGCTGTGTGGGCAGACAACTAGTAGTTATGCCATGTGAACTCATTTGCTTTTGATTGTAAGTCCATACACTGTTCCAGTGAGGTCAGTGTGCTGTGCAAACAGGCAAAATCAGAGCCATTGCTGTGCACACTTCGGACAAGACACCAAGAAACTTAGTTGGGAAGAGATTTTTGATACCTGGACTATTTCCATTCTGATTTAAATCAATGCAAACTGCATTAGGTCTACACTAAGTACCTGCGAGAGCTCACCCTGAGTTTCTTTTTGGGATGCTCAGCAGAGGACTAGGCATATTTATTCTCATTTTTTTTTCTTTGATATTCAAGATTTAGAAAGGTATCTACAAAACCTCTCTGTGTTTTCAACATGGATAACATTGTGCACTTCAGAGACTTTTTCCGACACACATTCATGCAGCTTGCCAAATGCTTTAAAAGGTGTCTGAGTTTGTGAACTCAGGTTCAACTAATTAAAGCAAATGGAAAATTCTGAAGTCATGAAAACTATAGGGCATCAATAAAACATAAAGCCTACTTGGTCAGTCCAGAAGTCAGCAAGTCCATTTGCCAGCCACTGAATAATGACAAGGATGAGGAATGCCAAATAGCAATGGGAGCTTGTGGCAATAACAAGAAGAAAGGTCCACTCACCCCCACATTCAGTGCAGAGCAGAAAGAGGTATCCAGCTTGTCCTTTGTCACTGAATCATAAAGACTAAGACTGACCCCTGAATGGGCATTTCTGATATGTCATCTTATTATCTGTGCCTTTCTACACCCACCAGGCAGGAGTTTGACCCAGTAAATAGAGCAGTGGGACGGTACGCAGGAGACTGGAGTTCTATTCTTTGCTCCAGCCCTCTAGCTGAGTAACACTACAAAAGCCACTGTTTTTCTCCAAGGCCCTGTAAATTACATTGATCTTTGCAAAGTGCGATTAACTAATGGAAACAAAAACATCTAGGTGTCATTTTCTTAGTATGCAACAAAATAAATTAATCATCTCAATGATGGGAAAAATTATCTTCTCACAGACTGTTGTGGTATCCAACTGTCTCCACATCTAAGCTATTTTAATTGCAAATTTTGAAGGGCAGGAACTTTCCTGCAGCTCACAATCTGAACACAACAAATAACAATTAGAAACAGAATAGGCTATATTATCACCTACTTCAGCTCAGCTACTGAATAGAGAGGAGGGGAACTTATTTGCTTTGTAATAAGCGCTCTCCAACTCTGCCTGAACCAACACACAGTCTGTGCGTGGGTGTGCATGTAAGTACATCTGTCTGTCATACGGAGGCACTATAGTCTTACATAATCTTGCTAGTAAGTATGCTAGTGGATACTACTAGCGTGGACAACTGCACCTGGCTTCCTTTTCCAGTTTTTTATTGGCTATACAATTTGCCTTTCTCCTAATACGAGCTTCTCTGTCCTGTGGGGCGTTTTTGTATTGCTATTTATATCCTTGCAGTCTCTACAGGTTCTAACAGAGGATGAGTCGTCTTGTACGAGATACTGTAGAGATGTAGCAAAGGCATTCTCTAGCCTTAAGGAGCTCCTGATCAAAACAGACAACACATAAATGGGAAGGAAAAATCTTCTTATTTAGAATTGCTACTTAAACTTGCTATCCATGCATTCCCCAAATCCCTTGTTCACTCACGTGTCTGTATGACCTCGGGCAGGATTATGTCACACAAAAACACTTGAGCCAGTGCCAGAGCATCCACACAGCAAAATGCACCACCTGCACGCCAATACCTGCTTACGACCCACTGCTGTATAGTTATGCTATAGCAAAGGTTAACGAACCCAAGTGGCCTGTCACACAGGTCGATGCTTTCCTCTTCTGGCAGAGTCACATTTGGCAATGGCTCAGAGCTCTCTGCCTTGTGCACTGGTTTTAATACAAACGTGGCCAAGGGTAGGAGCAACTCACCCACACAGCAACCAGTATTGGAGCTCAATGACCAGTCACCAAAACAACAAGGTCAAACTTTGGGTACTGGAAAAAACTAGGAAGTAATTGCTTACAGTTAATCTACAAAAGAAAAGAGATTAAGAGAGACATCAACAATTCAAGAAAATGTTACTTTCTTAAAGCTATCTGGATGAGCTTTTGATAAAAATCACAATGTAATTGGATATTACCAGATTAAAAAGAGGCCATGTTTAATCAAAAAAATACTGTGGTGTTAATTTCTAAGCTTGGCTTTATCAAGCCACCTGTGAGCAGTTTTTTCTTCTTTGTTTCTGGTAGGTTATGAGGTGATATATCAGGAGGGATTACTACCTGTTAGGAAAGGTCATAGATCATGAGGAGGGAGAAGTAAAAGGTAATCTACATACACATCACATTTCTTCAGCATATATCTTCTTGGGGCCAAGACCATGTATGTGCACTTTAGCTAGCATCCATAATGATAGGCATGAGCCTTTTATACACTGCCATAACACGTCACATTTAGTTATTGTGGATCACTAAAACACATACAAGGAAGCCCAAAGGGATCAAGGTTTCATGGAGAGCTGACAGAAAACACCACAGAGAAAATTATGCAAGGAGCCAGCAAATAAGCAAGAACTCTGATGGAGTGCAGGGAGGCTATTCTGTTCAGCTGCACTTCTGTGCTTCACATTGACATTGCAACAAGGTGAAAAATGGCTTTAATCAGGGCTTTGGGGTCTGTGCTTGGCTCTGCTATCAGCCTGTTCTGTTGATGGTGAGCAAGCCATTTCACCTTGCTGGGAAATCAAAGTGCGGAGTGGAAACGGCAAGATGTGCATCTTGAAGCCAGAATGATGTGGACACTGCAGGGAACTCCTGGCCAATGCGGTCAAGAAAGTCTGTGTCTCAGTTCTCCATCTATAAAATGATGAATCTCTTCGCAAAGTGATAACAACAACATTCTGCAATGCTACATTTTGAAGTGTTGCAGATACACCAGTGAAAAATGGCTTTAATATTTGAACTGATAAAATTTAGACACATCACTGTACATTTGCTAAAAAGGCAGTTAAAACTGATACTGTTTTATTGGAAACAAATGACGACTTACCTGTTGCTTTCTCCCACTAACAGGCAAAGCAACGTAATTATCAGCCGTTTCCATTAACTTTCTCTTGTTGAAATAGAATGTAATTCTGCTTTGTTGCTTTGCAATGGAAACAAAGCAACACAATGCCAGATACAGGAGAGCCAGATGACACAGGAGAATGGATAGCCTCAAACCGTGGCATCCAGCCAGGCTGCTCCAAGTACTCAGAGCCAGTCTGGCAGCTTGAAGTATCCATCCTGGATTAGAACGTTATTCTGGCAAATCTTAATGTTTGCCCTTAGCAGCCAGAAGCACCAAATACTTCAGCAGGCGATAAATCCTTCCTCCTTGGAACAGCTAGCAAGTTGTCCTTCGTTATGGTAAAAATCCCACTCCTGACTTCAGCCCAAGATCACTGGGGCTTGATTTTTATACTTAATCTTGAGTATTTGTACATGTTACTGATCAAAGAATTCTTAAATCCTTTCAAAATCCTACTATGTTATTTGTTTGGAAGTAAAAAGTTCCACATTGAACACTCACCTCATTCTGGCTACCAAAAAAAAGATTACCCATAGGTTGGTATACAGAGGAAAAGTTATTTCCAATTATTCCTTTAATATTGATCATTTTTCCTTAAATACCGACCATCTCTTAAATTTGAGAGCCCTATTAACTGCAAACCTATATTCCACGGTCAAGTGTCTACAACTTGTCTTGTGAGGAGATTAGTGTGCAGTATGGCATCTCCCCATGCGCACAGTGATGATGCAAAGTAAGTACAGACAATTCACTTCCCCTATAAAGAAAACAAAAATATCTGGTACCAGGCACTCTGTCCAGGCTGGAAGGTGGCATAGGGTGGCTAAGGCAGGCTAAAGTTACAGCCCATTGTACTGAACACCACTTTCCAGCCGGAGACAAAAGTCCAAACGTTGTAGTCAATTCACATACATCAAGATCACCTATAAAATCAAGAAGAGGGAGAATAGTGAGCAATTTTCACTGTATCTGCCAGTAAAAGAATTATGGAATATCAAATGAAGCAGTTTAAAAAAAGGAGATGGTTTTTCACCCAACATTGTTAAATTATGGAACGCCTCACTTCATGACATTGTTATGTCAACAGTTTACATGATTCAAGAATGATTTAGATAAGTTACTGGCAGAAATAACAAAAGATTGTTAAAAACACCATATGATACAAGAAGCTGCAAGAGTGTACCAGTGAAGAATTACTCTGTCTTTGTTATTATACTCTTTCCTGTGGATCCGCTGGCTGTATAGGATATAATGTGTTACTCATACCTTTGACCTGGCTTCATATGAGTTATTAGGGATAGCTACTGTGCCTTACAGAAGTAATTCTTAGGCTACGGTTTGTGAGGCTGTAATATAGGATCTCTGGCTCACTCTCAGGTCCCACACCTAAAGCTAGCCTTCCTGCTAAGGTATTTCCTATTTTATGCAGAACTGAGGCTTGTCCCTTGATGAGTGACTCAATAAACCAGACATGACTCCAGTACATAAAAAACCCTTCACCAAGCTCTACTGCTATACAGTAATTCACACACACACAAACACAACAACCAAAACACCCAAAAAAACCTTGCAAACACAGATTTAAGGCACTGTAACTGTCCTTCTCAACTATTTCACACTCTGGTTTTAGTCACTGGTCCGACGCATATCTGACTGATGTCAGCACAGTTACACTGAAGATTAGTTTTGCTCAAAACCCATATAATCCTTAAAAGCAGAAGAAACAGCATCAGAACAGCAGCTCACAGTAGCTGAATAACCATTCTGACCGCAGTTAATTCTTCAAGCTAATGAGAAATATCAGTCAGGATGTATCTAACTTGCAAGACCTATCCTCTGTGTCATATCTGAGAACAAGGATCTACACGTTCAGACTTTCTACCAGCCTGCTAAGGTCTGATTTTATCCTGGATAACCCCTAAACAGCTTGCATAAGGCATATAAAACTACTTTTGAACTCTAATTCCTCATTTTCAACTAGTGGTGCAATTTTCTAGCTTGGGTGCATTAAATTCCTCACCAAGGTACTGGATCACCTACAGTGACAAATTATGGTTTACGATTTTCATCTGGTTGTGAGACCTTTCATTACTATACTGCAACTAGTATGTAGACATCATGAAGGTCTTTTGGAAACCCAGCCCAGTCAGTAAGTGACAATCTAGAACTTGAGTTCTTGTCATCATTAAGCAGGAGAGTCCCAAAGAATTGCATCTGCAGAATTTGTGTGCAGCACCATCACAATTGCATACACCATATAATGAAATTTGGTGAATCTAAATTATATTTACACATACATGCATGCACACACAGTTGCATTGTCAGCTCTTCCCATTGTGAAATATTCAGGTGAAAGCTGAGGTCTCTAATTTTTAAGGCACTAGTATCAGATTTTTTTTTTCAATTACATTCTGCAATAACACATGTTCCTATTTCAAATTTCCTCTGCCAGGATAAATTTTTTTAACAGTTAATTTCTTCGTCTTTTTTTTTTCTCTGCTTGCTTGACAGCCAGAATTTTTTTTTTTTATTGTCTCCCCCCCTCCCCTCCCCGCCTTTAAATCACAGGACAATGAGGTTAAGTTCTAATGACTCTATTGGTTAGAACTTGCAGTCTGCATGCTCAAAACTCTTTGACTCTCTCCAATTCCTTGCCTAGTGGGTATTTAGGTTCAAAAAATAACTGCAGGGGGGAGATGGTCCCAAAATGGAGATTTTTTTTTTTCCCCCCTTCCAGGCACTACAGATTTGGCAGCTTTTGCTAGTTCAGAAATAAATGAATGTTGTCAGTAATATGCTCAAGGGCCCTACTTCAAAGCTATAATTTCTTTAGCATGATGTCCTGGCTCGCATCACCACATGACGTGATTCCATATGTGTCATGATGTGATTCCATATGTGTAAACCACTACATGTCTAAAGCAGTTTGAGATTGGCACTGCTTACCTTTGTTTCAAGAGAGGTATCTGCAGCAACTTCTAGTGAATATTAAATATAAGAGTGGAAGGACTATGCGTGAAAATGAGTGTTATCTTTGTCTTGGCCAGTAGATAATAATTGCTACTAAATATTTTATTCTGTTTTAATGAAAGTGCAAATTCAACAAATTTTAGGCCAACATTCTCAAAATCCAAGTGACTCAGAAGACATGTTTAAGCCAGGTATAGATCTTAATATAAGAATTGATTTTCAGAAGTGCTGGACACTTGAGCGTTAGTATCAGCACCGGCCACTAAAAATATGCAAGAGTATGGAATTCAATTCTAACAACCATTCAACTAAATTTAGATGCCTAACTTTGGCCAACAGGCTTCTTATTATCCTATGCCCTGTAAGAATAAAACTAATTTATGTATTTGTCATAGACAAAGTTTTTCACTGACTTGTTCTCCAACACTCATTTTAAACTATCCCTGTCATTCTTCGGTCCTCCTGCTATCCCTTGCATTATAAACACCTAGAGCTCACAAAGCTGCCAAAACAGACTTCAAATTTATTGACAATAAAAGCCAGTTTTCTTCAGGTATTTACAAATATAATCTAGGGTAGCACTGCAGCCAAATCTTTCCAAAATTGATTCAACCAGACTATAAGCTTTCTTAATTAGCCCTAGTCTCTTCTCTCAGATGATAATTTATACCTTTTCTTCTGATAATTTTTCTCTTTTCAAAGCCAAATAAGCTTTTTTTGTAATGAAGTGTAGGGTTCCCTTTGCTAGTGCATTGCCTTAAGCATATTAGCTGGCCTAGCCAAAATTGTTACTGGGCTAGAAGTGCCTTGACTGAACTGTACACTAGTTAGTGTTACAATATAATCAATATGCTCTCAATTTCTCTCTTCCTGGAAACAAAAAGTCGAAGCATCAGCCTGTTAAAGCAATAAAAACATTGGGGAGAGTTAAAAGATTGGGGATGTCTTGCCGTTCTTTTCTCAATCTTTTCCCCACGTTCCCCACGTGACAGGCCAGCATGCAGTTCTTGCAGATCTTTCCAGACTGACCATTTTTCAGTATAATCTTTTCCTCAGACTCAAGGACAGGCTCAGTTAGCAAAAATGTTCCTTTCAATTCCACAAATTCATTGGTTTTGGTCTGGACTGATTGTCAGGTTGTGGGCTGCAAAGCCAGCTAAAGCACAAATTGCTACACAACCCATGCCCACATACCCATGTTTTCACGATGCTGTTGCTTAAGCGTGGCCTGATCACAGTATTCTAAGGCCAAACTTCAGTATTCTTCACATCACATCAACCCTTGCTGCATGAGAATTTAGACTCCACAAGGAAAAATTGTCAGCCTCCTATTAATGATGTTGCTATTAGTTTGATACAGCACGCACAATGAGCATAGTCATTTCACCTACACTGGAATTAGGGGTATTGGGTGTGCCCTTGAAAAAGGATGGGACAGATACCAGTTTTCTCCCTTGCAGCGTTCCAGGACTTACACAGATCCAGGGATCTATGTGGAGTGCAGCCAAGCAGTCTGGATGCAGGGCAGGCAAAAACTTGTGCATAGAGTTGGACTTATACATAAAGACATAGATCAGATGCCACTGAAAACAGTACTTAAATCTTGCTGGCAGGAAGACCAACAGAGTATCAATTGTGCTGAATTTTCCAATAGCCAAGATTTAGGTCTGCTTTAGAAGAGAAGCAATTACTAAAAAAAGAATGAGACCAGAGTTCATGAAAAGCAGGAATTAGCTAGCAGTTGAAACTCCCTGATGTTTAGATTTATCCCTGCATTATACACTAGGAATCTGCACACATGGCAGAGAAAGAGCTGTGCCTATCAAACTTTTTTTTTCTTAATTTAAGAAGTACTATGTTCAAATTGAAAAAAAAAAACACATACATGACTGTTTGAGAAGACAGATACTTTGATGTAAGAAAAAGCTATTAAAAAAATTACCTTCCTGTTAAAGAAACAAATAAGAAACTGAAGGACCCAGTTTTGTCCCCTATGAAACTACTAGTCACCTAGCCTAATAAGTTCTATATAATAGCATGCAAGTACTAAAAAAGCTGAAGGCTGCCTAATTATTACTTGAGATGTGACCACAAATAATATTCTACTGACATTCAGCCATCTAACTATATTTTTGTTTATACCAGCAAGTGTGACTGAGGGAATATAATTCATTGATACGACTGAATTAAAGCAAGAAATTATTTTTTTTCTTCTAACAATTGTTATTGTAACCAACTGATACCAAAAAATGTTCAAACTTTGTGGAATCATTTCAGTATCAGGAAGATTCATCACTGAGCTGACTTTAAGGCCACTAGAAATGGGCCTTTATTAACAACTTTGCCTTGTTCTTTCTAAGCTACAGGGAAACGGAATCAGAAATTTCTCCATATGGCTTGATTGTTATTTTCAATTAAAGAAAATATGGAGTTGTGACATGTTTTGGCTTCGTTGTTGTTATTGTTTTCCAATGTACACAAGTTTCAAATCATTCAAGGCTGAAGAATTTCTTTGCCAAATTTCAGTAAGAACAGACTATTTTATGTCCAACTTACAAAACTTCACAAATTCAAACCTATAAGTACAGACAGGAGGTGTTATAATAACAGAAATGCAAATGTTCGCACCATAATAAAATAACAGTAGCTATCTTTTCACATCAATGGGCATCAAATGAAGAAAAAGATGAAAGCTTCAAATAGAATCTTTTACTAGATTTATCAACACACGATAAAGACGTGAATTCTCAGTTTACACACTAATGTTTCAAAGAGGATGTAGTTCCTTGCTGTGCTAAAGTGAACTGACAGGATGGCCAAGTCATGTGTTTACTGTATAAAACTGAAACAAGAGATCCGAGTACACTGTTTGCTCTGCTCACTGACACAGTGTAATATGGTGCAATACATTTACCGCCTTAGCTCTCCTTTTTGTTAGAAACATTTAGTTCCTCCTGGTCAACTCGCCCATTTAATTTCACTGCCTGGCATAAGAGAGCCTTTTCCTAATAGGTGCTCCTATTTTAAAAATGGTAAAACAAGCATGAAAGGGAAAGAACCACCTTTTCCATTTTTCATTTCATTTTGAAGTGCAAACTCAGAGAAAACCCAGATAATCCATCCTACGTTCCTCTTAAGCCTTTGAGGCTTGAATTTCCTATTGCCCAGACATCTTCGAAGACTCAGAGCCAGACCACGAGAACAGCCGTTCATAGGCACTTTGCTACAATTTAGGCTGAGAAAAATCTGAGCTCAGATCAACAAAGTACTGATACTTAGGACATGATACCCTCAGTGTCCTGTTCAGTACTCATACAGTCAGGGCAAGCGTGGTGAGAACCCCAACCTAAAGGGAAAGCTGTGCAGAGATATTGCTGTGACCGTACCATGTAATTCAAGAATCCACACCATGCAGACCAGTGCTAACAGGGCACTACTCTTGCTTTGTGTATTCAGTCAAGATATGCCTTAGCTAAACTGTTTAGGGAGATGCTTCTGATCACCGGGCTTTGCCCCAATCTGTCCCTTTCCTATCTTCCATGACTCCTCTCCCTCTATCACCTTAAACATGCAACATGTTCCCTATTTCCACAAAAAATGCAGCATTCTCTCTAAAGCGCTCTTCAGCTATGAAGATCATGAAGTGGACATAACCTGGTTTTCACCATTTATCAAGTGATCTGACATCCCTTTGGAGGCACATTTTTCCAGGCAGGTATCTACAGACACTAGAGAGAAGGACTGATATATAATCAATGTGGGCAAACAACGTGGCATACTTTAGCAGAAGGAACACCACATTCCCATCACAGCAACTCAAATACATGGTTTTTAAAAGAGCAGTGAAGCTTCATGCTAACTATTAAACAAGGTGAGAAGAGAAGAACTAGCCTATGAGTACAAACTGGGAGATTTAATTTTGCAGCCAATAGCACTTTGATAGTTGTTTGATCATTTTAAATTGAGTAGCTTTAGAAATGAAGCAGGCCATCCCTTAGGGGGGGTTTATATTTTCTGTCTTAGGTTCTTCTCACCTGGAATACAACGTCAATGAAATTTAACCTGTCGGAAAAAAATACTTCCAGTTCACTGATTTTTTTGAGGTAGAGATGAAATATTGTTGGAAAAACTATACCAAGCCCACTTTTCAAACTGACTACAATGCACATGGCATACCTGTGGTTGCAGCTTGGTAAAATTTCAAGAAATGAGAGAGAAAATACAGGCAAAAGCATCTGTAACAATATGAGGAACAATATTCCAAAGATCATTTTAAATAATAATGTACTTGTGACTGTACTGGAAAAGAAAAGGTAACTAACTGCAAACACAGAGAGGAATGGAATCTAGTGCTGTCCAAACTCTAACAGCACTCACCCTTGCATTTCATTTCAAAGACATTCTTGCCAGTTCAGGGATTATTCTTGTTCTACCTAATCCTCTTAAGTATCACAAAGCCAGCGTTTGAATGTGAAGCCAGCAGTATCCCCTGCAGAGGCTGCAGATGTCACCTCTGAAATAGCATTTCTTTGGAAATCAGTAAACAGCCTCACCTTTAACAATCTGTTAGAGATCATATTCCCAGGGCGCTATCTATCCTGTTTTATGTGTGATCATTGCCCAATTTGTTCTTATTATGTTATTAGTGCTGAAAGATGTTTTCCATTAGATGGTGCAAGCCTTCACGTTCTTGCTGGCGAAAAGATGAAGTTAAAGGCTTTCAGCTCTTAAGGGAGAGACATATTTGCAAGTGTTTAGTTTTTACGAAACAGATCTATTTTGCACAACAGCTTTACTATTTGGATTTTGAGGTGTCATACATGAAATGAAACTCCCGGTCTGTCCAGAATTTTTTCTACAACAGGCCTAATAACATCTTAATACTTAACAAGAAAAAGAAGTCTGATCAATGTATTTGAAAGCATAGCTTCAAAAAAAAAATTGCCAGAACACAATATTCTGTAACACTAGCCACAGGATGATGTGCAGGAGGAGTGGCTGGTGCCATTTATTTCAATAAATTAATATCGCTTACCAACTGCAAGGAGGTCTGAGTGGTAGTAACTGATGGCTGATCACTCCTGTTTGATTGCTATTCAATGGTCAATGTGATCTGAGTTTGCGCAAAGCACAGTTCAAAACAGACTGGTCTCCATATTACAAAAATACTCATCACAGTTAACGCCTGAGTGCCAGGCACGTTCAGAAAGCCAGACGTTTAACAGCCATGGAAACAATGCCTTTTTATATTTCACTGCAGCTTCTCTGCGCTGAGGTAAAAGCAAACTAACTGGGTGCTGTCTGCTACCTGTGATAGTCTTCACAAAACTGCAATAGCCTGCAGCTCCTAGACTTAATCTGGCATTTACTGTGGGATGCAAACAAATAAAATGGACTTAAAATGTACATTCCTAACTTGCTGAGGAATTCCTTGTTCATACATTCAGATGTCATTTTATTCTATTCAGTAAGGAAATAAAACTTAGATCACAATGCCAATGCCCTTTAATTTGTCAGCAAAAATAGCTTGTACTTTGAAAGCATATATATCTCAAAGTCCTTTACAAAGATATATAATCTTTCCCATTTTACAGATGACAGTGAAAGTGAGGTGACTGCCCAGTACCATACAGAGTCTATAGAAGACAGAACTAGAACCCAGACGTCTTAATTCTTTGTTTTCCTGCTACATTCATGGTGGACAGCCAATTTGGTAGCATTTTTGTAGGAAGACATCTCTCACCAATTGTTAGTATAAGTAACTGTAAAACATAAAATTCTTACAGGTCAAATACTTGTGCAATTTTATGCTTATATTGAGCTATACCTTTGTGAAATGAAACTCAGTAAAATTTTCCATTTCTAGTGACAAGAATTAATTCCCCTTTTAACATTAGAAGCTTTGTTCTTAGAAAACTGAGACCAATAACACTGAACTTGAGCAAAACACGGTGCACAGATGTGGAAACTTCACTACACATGCCCCACACTTTGTAGGGGAGATGTAGTTTCTTTGTTACCCCAATCAAAAACTAACAACTACGTCAACTTCTATGTGACAAACACAAATGTCACCTAGACATTTCAGGTTACACCAAAGCAATTCTATGTGTGAAACTATCCAATTATGAACCGCTGTTTCCAAAAGTACAAAGCTGTTCATGTATCCATTAGAGCCCCAGAGTGCCTTCTCATTCCCTCCTGAAAAATACGTGGAATTGAAAGGAGCTATGACAGTTACAATGGGAACAACCTTATCTAACTCTGGTTCTCAGGCACTTGTGCTCATGTAGTTATACACAAAGAAATTAGATTCATTATTTTTATTGTTCAAGGGAAACGTCTTTTTCTTTCACTGGTTGATATAGCACACTTTCCCCCAGTGTTTGTACAAAAGGATTTTGGTGGATCAAAGTTAGTCAGCATAAAACTATAGTTTTACATTAATAACTAGGGGGCAAAGTGTCAGAGAAATAATTTTATACATTGTTTTGAAGTTGCCAATTATAAGTATGATTTTGACAGTTCATAGTAATAGGCATCATCCTCAGTATAAAGTTTCAGAGGAATAGCTACAAGCTTTATTATATGTGAGATACATATAATCAAAGTAACTTGAAAACAAATACACCTCCCCCCCCACCCCCAAGTTTACTACAAACATTCATAGTTTTTCCAGACCTCATGAGAAAAACTATTTATTCTCACACAGAAGTTCTGGAGTGACTCATACTAATAAAAAACATTGTCAGAGTTCCATGATTAAACAAGTAGGACACCATTCTCAGGAATGGAATTTCCATGCAGAAATACAGAAACTTATTTTAAAATCATCTTGAGTGCATATACGTGGATGTGCAAGTCCATGGTGTCTCCACCAAATGCATGCAACCCAAGTAGTTTGAAATACACTCACATTAGCAGCTGAAGAGAAGGACTTGAAAAGGTAATGCATTGCTTGTGAGGTGAAGTCCTAAATAGACTCCAAAACTCCAAAAAGGTCTGTCTAAAATAAATAGCTCAACTAGCTTAAAACAGTCAATGTATTATCACACAAAATTGTATTTTTAACTTTGTAAGTTTAAACAAGTCACAGTCCACCAATCCTATTTCTGTCTTCAACCACAACAGCAGCTGCCAAAATGTAGGGAAAGAATACTTTTTTGGTGTCCCTTCCTACTGCACCGTTAGTTGACTCTGGTAATTAGATTGGCTGGTTCTCCTCTATTTCAACACACAAGTTACTGACTTTATTAACCCCAGTTATGAAGTCTAATTAAATTTAGGCAGCTCACAAGACTTTCTTGGGGACAAACTTGTTACCGTTGTTAGACACCATGGGAATGAAACTTCTACAAACACATCAGCCGAATACAGAGTCTCATCCTACTTCAGCTGTGGTCAGTCGAGGTGAGGCTCCTCTTGCCTTCCAGAGCAGTACCATCAAGTACATCGAGATGGGTGTTATCTCTTTACAGTACCATATACTGTGATACAATGAGCCTACTGCATGGTAAGAGTAATGTAAGCACTGTTTCTTCAAGGCTAGCTAGAATGGCCAAGGTATGAATTACATTGGCAGCACTAAATTTGTCAGGTCAATTATAGTATTTTCCCATAAAATACATTAATATATAAGTAAAGAGAGCCACACTGTTCTATTCCTAAAGGGACTAGTAACTACCAGCAGTTCTGGTATCGGGTAATGTATTTTTCCTTGGCTATATCTGCCCTTCTAAAAAGCAGAAGGTATATAAATATTCAAAGAACAGTGATATTTAAATGTTCTAAAATTTAGAGGACACTTAAACAATGCCCAATAGTATATGTTCCACCTGAAATAAATTTGAAAAAGGCACTTAAGTCACTCTCCAATATGACAGCAGATACCTAATCCTAATTTCAATAAAAGGCTCTTATATTTTTAAGTCTGAAGGCACTGGATTGGTCCCTCAGGATAGAGAGGTAGAACCTGTGAAAATCAAAATTCATCACTGTAGTGATGCTAACCAGAAGGCCATTGTAAATCAAGGAGTTAGTGATCCACTTAATTTAACCCAAGGAGGCACAGGCTGTGCTGTGCTACATGTATAGCTTGACCTTCGGGTTTGTGTTATGCTGCACATATACCTTGGCCACAGAATAAACTTAGCCAGCTAATTGTAACAGAGGAGGCTGTAGGCAGCTCCCACTCAGTACCAGTGATTACACTACCTGCAAGCCCTCACCTTATCTAAAGTGCCACAAGAAGTTCTCATGTGAACATCCTTTTTTTATAGTAGAAAAAATTAATGGAGTTGTTTTCTTTTAAGAAAATCCTGTAAGATCTCAAAAACACAAATTGATGGGCAAATTTTCCACAGGTAGGATCTGCCTGGTATGCTGCAGGGATGTAGGACTTTATCTACTACTCTTTTTCTGTATATAGCATTCTAAGCAATACTTTACAGAGCCAAGTGCCTTTTTTACTGGGATCATAATGAACCATCACCTCTTGGTGCAAAACAATGACATGGAAAAAATTTTTAATCCTTCAAGGTTTTCTTGCAGAATTTCCAATATCAAAGTTTTCACTTTGGCTCTAAGCCTAGCTACATAAAGTGTGCTGACTAGTGCTTGAACAGTTTGAAACAATGGCCACAGCTACTAATCTTCTTTCCAGAACGGCACATTTAAATGCTTTGCATCTCACATATGTAAAAAAATACTTAACCATTTCATTGCTGATACTTAGATTTGAAATATTCAGTAAGGGGGTTGAATTTAATTATACCAAAGGAAATATTCTATTATCATATTCAGAACTGAAACAAAGATTCCTCTCCAGTACTTGTTACTGCTTATTCTAATATGCTACAGCTTTAGGAATTCTTAAATATGAGAAGTCATTAGGACTGTAGACTCTCCAAACTCTGTCTTGTTTCAAACTCTTGAACTTGGGAAAGGAAGTACAGCATGAGAAGAGCCTGCAAAGATAGCTGTATGGTGGATAAACTCAAAGACTGGAGGAATTCAGCACCAGAACACCCTGAGGTCTATATAAAAATCAGGCTGATACAGTCACTGAGAGAAGAGTACAAGGGAGGTATTTACTGGAAGAAAATTAGTAGCATAAATTTTTAATGCCAAGATTTCAATTTGGCAATATCTGTGATTGTCTCAAAAAGCAGAGGGCTGCCTCAGTAGACTATGCACCTATCTTCACATTCTAAATACAGAGCCTCCTTCCTATAGAATACCTTCTTCACCTTATTAGCATATTAGATTGCACTGGCCACACTAAGATGATGATTAGGTGGGATTCACTTTAGTCCCAATCAGCTAAAATGATCAGCGCTCTCTATTGCTGTTATTTATGATCCAGAAGGAATTAAATAAGTCAGAGAAAATGCATTATTATATATTCCTAAATGCTCCCATGTTTTGATATATTAATCCAATAACACAGCATTTTTCTCTCCTAGAGACATTATAGAAACAGAGTGTTAGAAATATAATATAGAAAGAGAAATAAAGGAACACAGAACAACAGGTTAGAAAATCAAAATAAGTAATAGATCTTTCAGACCCCAAAACAATGGCTTTAAACTGAAGGAGAGGAGATTTAGATGAGATATTAGGAAGAAATTCTTCACTGTGAGGGTGGTGAGGCACTGGCACAGGTTGCCCAGAGAAGCTGCGGATGTCCGCTCCCTGGAAGTGTTCAAGGCCAGGTTGGATGGGGCAAACCACTCTGTGATTCTATAAGTGGTTTTAATATGTCAAACAACTGGAGATTAAAATCCAGTTGATTTCTCTTGGGTATGAACTTTGTGCCACTTAAAATTTTAAGTCCTGTGCTCTAAACAAGTTCAGTAGAGACAGATGTATACTGGAAAAAGGCTCACAAATTTCTTTTGCCAGGCACAAAGTAGGCTGAGAAGTTTTGGAATTCCTGCTTCTGTCTCTTCAGAGTAGATGGGGCAAAAAAAAAATAATGTTGTGGCACTTACATAAAGAGTTTGACAGTCACTGCACCCAAGACCCTCTTGGCATCTGCAGCAGGGAGTGAGAACTCTTAACAAAGCAGGAGGGGACTTGTTTCTAATGCCAAGTTTTCTCTGAGACAGCCTTACCTTTAGAAATCAGTTCCTCTTCTGGCTGGAATATATCTGAATAGGTTACAGGGCATTTTCTCCTGTTAGGTAACAGCTACATTTCAGCTTCCCAAAATCTCAAATTCCTTGGCCGTTGTCTAACACAATTATTCAAAGCCACCAATATTCCATAATAATTTCTAGAAGGTATCAATACAAAACCCTACTTTCTCTGTTCTTCTGATGAAAGAGATGAAGCACAAACGCAAAGTGTACTTCACTACTGCATAATTCCAGTTATGGTCGCTATTAAAATTTGCATTTCTAATCTTTAACTAACTACCCCAGCAATATCAAAATCCTTGTAACTTTTGAGCTATACTGCGATCACATTATTGATGAGCAGTTTCTCATTGAAATAGCTCTGTTCAGGTCGGTGGAATAGCTTGTGTGAATGATTTACCAGACTATAATCTGACTAAATATTTCAAAAAACTTTGCGAAACCTTACATTTGTTAATATAATGTATGAAGATGTGATGGATAAAAATTTATGATGTAGAAATGCCATATACCTTATCAAATACCTACTCCTTAATATGTACATTCAGATAATTGTCTAATTTAGAACCTTATAAAAACCTTTATATAACCAGTTAGCATCTATAGTAGTGCCCAATAGAATGCTTACAGCAGTGGTAATGGCCTGTATTATATCATTATAGATGTTTGAGATAACTTTGTCAGACATTACTTAGTCCTTTCCATTATCATATTCCAATTCCCAGTGTGTTCTGAAAGGTTAAGCATGCAGAGTGGTTTTCCATATCTGAAATTTTCTTTTGGGAGGTTTTCCTTTGAAGGTCAAATGAAACATGGTCTTGCCATTTCTTTGAACATGTACTGGGAAAATTTACAGTATTTTTATTTGCTTGTAAGAGTTCTTTAGGAGGATCCTGAGCAGTGCTGTTATTTGGAGCACAGAATGAAATTCAGCAAGGCAGAATTTCTGGTACCAAGTCTGAGCCTGTTCCCACGGAAAACTGTGTACGCTTGATCAAACTTTTACTTTTAGAAACACTTCAGTTTATATAAACTCAGATTTCACTCAGGACAGGTTGGCATTTCCTAATTCGTTGGTGTTTCACCTTCTAGCTTTATCAGGGCGCTTGGTCATTTATTTTTAATGTTTGGCAGTAAACTTAGAATTCAGTGAGAATTTTGTGAGGATATAGACAATGTCTCCTTAGCTAGATACCGTGCACTGTCAAAATAATTTGAAAGTATATACTGGAGTTTGTTAGGTAGACCATTTACCGGCAGACTTCATTGGAGTCTGACCTTTTATAGGCTCAACCCTTTCAGGAACACAACTTTGTCAATGTCTGTCTGTAGCCTTACTGTAAGCACAAAACCTTCACAATACAAAATACTGAACAAGAAACATCAGCAGAGAATGTATAAAAAAATGAGCTTTTAGACACCTATGAAAATACAGCAGACAGGCAAACAATCATCATAGCAATAGCAGGTTTTAAACTGTTCCAAGCAATATGAATGTTACGACCTGAGAAACAACCAATTTGTGACTGATTCAGTGTGCTTCATTTTAAAAATTAATTCTACATCTTTTCAAGTACTCTCACATCAAGAGATTTCATATCTTCAATGAGCTATTAGAATTAGATTAAGTACAAGAGAACATGCGTTCCTATGTCTTGGGTTTCCAGTCAAAGTTACCATTCTGGAAGACTGAAAAGCCTTATTCAAAAATTTGCAAAGTTCTCACCAACATCTGTGGGCCTGGGTCTGCCTCAAAATAACCAGCCTCATATTATTATATCTCCCTCACTCAAATACCATGTCTTTACCATGACTGAAAGGGAATGTGAGATGTATTTGCCAATATTCATAGCAATGTACAGGCTTTTCTAATAACATAGCATAATCTTCACACTGACACTTGTTTAAGAAAAAACAGCCACAAATAGCAGCATGAAATCATTACTGAAAGGAAATTTTACTTTTTAAAAGCAGTCTGTCTAATATTCTCATGAAATAAGACCTCAAAACCGAACTCCTGATTCAGCTGCATTATTTCTTAATGAGTGAAAACAAAGACAGTTCAACTTCTGAGCCAGCAACTATGACAAACCACTGCTGACATGGACCTTCCTCTAAACAAAAAAAATTAACTTTTATTCCCCAACAAAATCTTCTGGTAACCCCATGACTGGGAGGGTAACCTCTCAGCCACAAACTGGCTCTTAAATACAAAAAAGATACATACATCACAGAAGACCCTGACAATGTCAGCCATGGAAAGGAAAGTTGAAATGATTTGTGATGCTACAGTCATCATGAGCCTGAGTAACAGCATGATTGAGCTGCAGCTTATTTGTACTTCACAATCAGAATATTCAGAATAAGGTACTCTTTGAACTAGCCATCTCCAGTTACAGTCCTGCTAAAGAAAAAGTAGATGGAGTTTTCATTTTTGTAACCATTGTCCATCACAGAACAGACTTTTCAGTCATTTTTTTCTTGATAGTCTCTCATCTATGTTGATGTACAGGATTAGCTGGAAGTTCGGTTCATCAGCTCTAGATCCCTAGCATGGTACACATAACCAGACACATACTCTCATCCACCTCCAGCATATCACAACATATGATATAGCCAACTTCAAATGAAAAGGTTCCATCTCATAGCAAGAGTTATTGTAATTAGTCTCTATGTGTTTGACTTTCTACAATTAAACTTCATTCCATTTTCATTAGTCAAGTCTACAAGGTCATATAAAATTTGTGGATGACAAAATGAGAAAGTATTGCCAGTATTGGAGGAAAACTGGATCATAAATCAAGAAGAATTATTCTCTTAAATCCATCTAATCCTTCCTAAATTACAGCCCAGTCCTCCTCCAAAGTTGGTAATACTTCCTGACTTTGTGTCATCCACAAATTTTATCATTGCATTCACCTCATTCTTGTAACAAGGTCACTAATTGAAATATTAGACAGGATTGCTCTCCAGACCAAGCCTTGAGAAACAGCACTAGTAACTTCTCTTCAGTCTGGTAACTTTTCCTTCAATATAATTCACTGAAGCTTCTACTTCAGCAAGCTTTTTATCCACCTCACAGTTTTTGAATTAAACCTCATTTTCTCATTCCTTAATAATAATTTCCCTTGGGGAACTATATCAAATACTTTGCTTAAATTTGGACAGATTAGATTCATTGCATTACCCTTGTTTAAGAAGTCAGCTATCTTATCAAGATATTGAATTCGTCTGATAAAACCTGCACTTGATGAAACTATATTGGATGTTATTCCATTTCCATCTACTTCTGAAACCTTGATTACTCTTTCATTCAAAACCTAGAGTCTTCGCACATCATTGAGGTCAAACTCATGAGTTAAATGCATTGCTTAGATAATTTTTACTTTTGTGAGTGCATCATGTTTGTTATTCTCCACATTATAATCTCAGTATATGCGGCAACCGCAAAAGACATTGTAAGGAGGAGATAGTGATTTCAGGCAGAATCTAGGCAGAGATTTAACCACGGTCCTTGACTACAGAGACCTGTACATTAGCATGAGCGACTGCTATATAACCCTAGCACATACGTGACATTAGTAGGGCTGCCTTTTACAATACCACCTGTGTGTACTGCTTGTAAGAACTTGTTCCTATGGAGATGTGTAAAAGCATAATGTTCTCACTGAACTTCAGCATACCACAAAGTTCAAGTATTATAAAGGTAAAAGATTAATAGCTTTGTTCACTTGGAAGAATTGCCTTAATATGCAAAGAACAGTGAGGCTGGTGAACCTCACCACAGACAGGATCCACACAGCGTGCCGTGATCAACATGAAGGGTCTCGTCCAATGCTGCATACACCAGGGTTTCTAGTATCGGAAGAGATGTACAGTTGCAATCATCTTTTGTACTATTTTTATTGTTTACACAGTGAATCCACTAGCTGTCCATGAATGACCATGCCTTTCTTACTGAGATGCAAAAAGAACCGGGACCACCCTTCATACAAAACAGTTTAAGCTTCCCGCACTTTGAAGACAGTAGTGCTACAGTAGCATAAATCTGGAGTAACTGTATGGTGAATAGACTTTCACACTTTTACAAAAGTCATCCTGCAATTTCTGTTCACCCTCACAAAGATTTGCCTGCAGATGTTCTGGAAACTGTAAAAGACCGTGGAAACATTTGTGAGATTACTAAAATAGGCTTTGTTACAACATATCGTGGTAAAGTTTTATTATCCTAATTGTTTTCTAATCAACATCAGGGCTCACTTATTTTGAGTTCTGAATACCATCAAATGATTTTCTTCAGTAATTTCTTTGCCTTTCTTTCAGGACATTTAACTGACAGTACACATAGCAGTTTTCTCAACAATGGAAATACGACTTCGCTGTAGTAAGTACTCTGTGCTAAAGTGACTTGAAAGGCAAAACCACCACCTCTTCCTCTGCTAAACTTAAAATGCAATCACTTTCTGTAGGGACTATAATAATCAGAGCTACGTGGGAAAGTCTAACCACTATAAAACGTATAATGAGTAGTTTCTATCCAGGAAAAATTCTACAAGCTCAGGCCAGAGCTTCTTTATGAAGTACAGATTGTTAAGAACAAGTCACCAAGAATAAAACGGATTTTGTCATAGCCTGCATGAGCTCAGGAGCTCAACAGGTTATTGGTATTGATTTGGCATTCAAAAGAACACTACCCTAACTCTTTCAAGAGAACCTAACTCAGCAAGAAACACAGTAGCACCATTTAAGTCAGGGTTGGAAGAGTATAGTAACAGCAGAGTTCAAGTTACTGCAATTCCTGTCATTGTCAGCTTGAAGCATTAAGTATACAGACAGTTGAAGAAGATATATTTTTGAAAGATTGGAAGACTAGAATTACATCTTGATTTCAGTCTATTCATTATTAATTGGCCTTTGATACACTTAAAAGGTAAAATTGAACCAATGACCAGTTCAAAGCCAATGTGTATTAATAATGGTAGTATCCTGGCCCAAAGCCACTTGAGAAAAGATTGGAAGACAAAGTGGACCCAGGAGAAAGAATTAATCCTAATGATTACATACTTAATTCATCTGTATTCCCACATGTAGTAAGGGTAATCATAGACATCAGAGATACCTTAATAAGGCCAGGCTCCCTTTCAATCTATATCTTTTATTTTTTCATCAATTATATTTAAAAAAAAATACGCATCAGAATTGTCCTAACAAAACATGCTTTCTGCAAAGTTGTTCAGAATGCCTTCCCTCAGTTACTTACATGATAATTATAATGTATGCATATACAACGACTAACATTGTGCTCACAAGATAAGCCATAGCCCCTGACAGCAGTAAGAAATTTCTTTTTTTTTCCTCCTTTGTCCTAAAATTGATATTGTGAAATATTGTACAAAACCAGGAGGAACACAGATCTCCGCTTCCCTAATGCTTGACAAGGGTGGAAAGCAACGTGCATACAATACCAACTGTAGAAGACAAAAAAATTTTCATTTCAAAGGAAATCTTAACTTTCAATTATTGTATATCATCAAAATACAAGAGAATATTCTTTAGGAATAGAATTTACTCACTGTTGGACAGACATCAAAATACTGAGGCCAGAGGTGGTGATACATGACATAACGAAGGGGAGAAGAGACACATCCGTTATGACAGGAAAAGGCACATATTTCCCTGATCCTTGAGCCTCAAAGCAGTGCAATGGGGTCCACAAAGGCCAAGAAACTTCTGTTGAGGAACCAGTCTACATGAACTAATAGTCAGGGTTCAGTGAATCACATTGTTCCATTAATCTGATGGAAATCACTCTTTTTCCCCCTACATTGTTTTTCCTTAGGAGCAACAAAGTAATCAACCTCACCAAGTGATCACACAATCGCTAGACCTGAAGGGGAACAGAACTACCCCCTTTCGATAGTGGTTTTAAGTATAATGTGAAACTGTACATAGTGACCTTCACACCTTCTCATCTTCAATTCCCTGTATTAACATCCAATGGCTTCTTGTTCTGCCTCCAAAGAAATTACATTCCTTAGACTAGCAGTTGTCCAAAAGGAAGCTAAAAAATAGATCTGTCTAGTTTGCAGTTATTCTATTGTTCTCTGCATACAAGAATACCCGGATGCTGACAGATTTAACAAACAACATAATCTTACACAAACATTTGAGAGACACTCTTCTGTCCCCTTAACACATGTAGTATATACGGCAACACAAAATACAGCTATGCAACACAACACAGGCAACTCAAAGGCACAGGGATACTAGTTCCTGTTAAATAAACATTCACGTAAAGTGTAAATAGATTATTTCCTTCGGGAATGAATGTTAAATATGCTGCATCACTTGAAGGATTTTACAGCACTTATTTCCACCATCGCTTCTACTCATTTTTCATGTGCCTAAACAACAAGGCTTAATCTATAATGATAATCTATTCACACTGTTGATATTATAACAAAAAGCTTCCCCTATGGCTGTATCTGAACCCAGCAGCAGTTATACATCTCATATGCTCAAAGGCAAGAAACTTTAAAGAAAAGCTTTTAGAGACTTAATTTGTGGTGCAGGTTCTGGCTACATTTTATTTAGCTTCTCTGGAAGTTATAGCTTAAGTCTACTAGTAATTCAAGAGTGTACATTATGAGCATAAGACCAGTCATGCTGCTGTTTCATATAAACCCACCGACTTTTACCAAATAAAATATTTAAAAGCTTTTAAATGTTTTACCAGTGTATCTAGCATTTTCCCTATTGGTTCAGATAAGTTGTTTAGTACCAACTTGGCAAATATACACAACAAAATTTGAAATCTGAGAGCGCTTTGAAATTAAAACTTAATTGATTGCACTTCAGATTGGGGTGGTAGGGGAGGAGGAGAAGCTAGTGTTCCTACCAAGAAGCACACTTATACCCACTAGTTGCAAGAAGGACTGCTCCAGAAGCACCTGAAACAAGCAAACCTTTCCCATAAAATAATGAGGACTTCTGAACACAGTTATCTCCTCTCTAATGAGAACAATTTGACCTTTATGAACACACCAGTTGCAGATCCTTTAGTCCTGTCTGACGTATTTCCAGTTAGAAAATCATGCCATATGTGTACCCTATGAAGTGGTGACTTGATCAAAACAACGAAACGTGAGTGTGCCAAGGGAAGGCCTACAAATCTGCACAGAGCGCCCTTCTCTTGCAAAGCCTCGGCAGCATTAAAGCAGATTGCCTTTTTGTTAACCAGTCTCAGGTCTCTATGGAAGTCAACATCTGAAATAAGAAAATTATCCTTTCTGATCAGCTAACAAACTCATATAGAACATCAAAAAAGAAACATTTCGCTACCTGTTTCATGCCATAAATGTACTGAAACAGGCAGAAAATAGAATTTTTAACTGTGTAGTCCTCTGTATGATGTTGAGAGACAGGTTAACTTTGGCTCCACTTGCTGGGCTCCCTCTCCTGGTGTATACAAGGTAGTTTCAACACTTCAGTAATGAGGGGTTTGGCTGACCTTAACTTCAAGCTTCATTTCTGATATTCTTTCATTCACTCCTCACGTGAAATCCAAATCCCCTCATTCTGAAACTCCCTTATCAAAAAAATAGATAAGTTTTAGCAATTACTCATGAAATAAATTATCTGCTTTTCTAATTAATAGACCAAAGGCAGTGTTTGCAGAAGACCTTCTTCTAAACATTTTTATTGTCATAGATGTCTAGCTGTGCTTCATTTGTGCTTTTTTTCGATTTCTTCAAATGGGAAGCTAGTGGGGATTTTCTTGAGGTGAGGGGAAAGGCTGGTGTGGTGAAAAGATGAAGTCCTGTACATTTTGAGGAGAATTCCAAGCCAGGTCAGCATAAGAAGTTGAAGTACACACTGCTGGACAGTGGAAAAGTCCCCTTAGGATCCATAGGGCCACCAAGATTTGGGGCAGGACTCGTCCTGCTGTATGCCACACTCAGGGAAGAGATGACAACAGTAATCAAAGTCTCTCTTACTCACCCTTATTAAATGCAGCTATATGAAATTCAGTGATCTGTCCTGACAGCTTTTCGTATTACCTTCCTCCACCTTCATATAAAAAAACATTTAGAGTGCAAACATTTATTTTTAAGCATTATCCAGCAAAGAGAGGTATTGTGAAATCACCGTTTTCCAGTTGACACAAACCACCTGTTTATGGGCTATCACTATTTAGCTTCTATTGCTGAATTATACTGTGTGATTTGGAGGATGACATCCATCAGTCCCATCTGGTCTTAAACTTTGTTCTGTTAGAAGAACTAGGAGTTACAGAAATCCTCAACGATTATCAAGAGAAACATGAGGCATGAGTTACTTAGTGATATAAAAATAAAGGCATCTATTTCTGAGTTTGCTATAGCTCCAGAGACCATTTCATGGCTAAGGACCTTCATTTCCATTTCTAACATGAGCACGTTTTCTGCATCGAACTTCACTTCTTGCATTGTCTCAGAGTATAAAATTTTTTCTGGCCCAATTCCCAAAGAAAGGAAATTTCCATTGTGTTCTGTAAGTATTTGGGCTCCAGTAGGAATAGCAACAGGGATCCATTTCCCTGCCGTAAGGAATGAGAATTTCATAGTCAACCGCACCGCAGTCCCTCAAAGCTGGTGGGGACTAGGACCCTGACAGAGGACTGTAGCCTCTTTAGCCTGCGCAGTTTAAGCTCTCAAATACTCCACCCTCCTACCCAGCCCTAGGTTTGTTGTACAGTAGCTGTTAGAGCTCAGCATTCCAGACCCTCTGGTAATATGTTTCTTACCTCATCATTACATAAAAGCATTACATAATGAATAATATCATATAAAAATCAAGTTCTAATGCTATAATTAAAGAAAATCACACTAGTGAAAGACAAGCATGTATAATGATTTAAAGGAAAGAGAAAGAAATGTAGGATTTCATGATGTGGGTGAAAAAAATGTAACGCAAAGATAATTCCTAACATAAGCTACAAGCAGATCTGAATCTGAGACACCAATCATCCATCACAGCAAAATAAATGTTCTTCCATTCCACCTCCCACACCTCGTACAACTCATGTTTCTGCTTGTAGCCATACCTCTCTTCCTCTAGTGTTAAGCTAACCAGAAGGCCTGAGGAAATATCCTATTCCTAGGGACCCATTTCTTTCAAAGCTTTTTGACACAAGATAGTGAAAAGCAGCAAACGAAAGCCTGATCTCACATCAAGTAGAACTCTGTTCTCTACCACCAGCTGTTCAGAGAGAAAAATTCTTCCTGGCATAGCACAGGTGGCACGCACAAAGTGCAAATTAAAGCTGGGGCTTCTACACAACACAGGTGGAAGACACAGCAGTTGTGCTGGCCTAGTGATCTGTGCCTGACCTGTGCACACGAGAGTGACAAGATGGGATGGACAGACAGGCAAGAACGGGTCACAGAACAAGTGCGGGCGGCAGGCTGTGCTGCAGCAGCTACAGAGGCTGTGACCAGCACCCGGGCTCTAATTCGGAAGCAAGTTGCACTTCTGAACACATAACCTGTTTGAGTGAAGTTCATTTAGCCTTTTAAAAGCTAAATGTTGTAGGTTTTTATTTAACAGGTTTTAAATACCTGTAAGAGATGTGTGCATTAAACTATACAGCTTATTGTTAATTATTATTCCCCTAAAAAAACAGAAGTTGTACAGATAGCTCTGTACAGTCAATACTAATGAAAACCAATCAATAGCCAAATAACAGCTGATGATTTCGGTTGTACCAGGACAACTTCATATAGGTGAGATTATGCCAGATTCATTCTGACATAAGAGACATGAAAGATGAGATTTACTGACATATTCCAATGGTCTGAGCCACTGTGGCAATGCAAACCAGCCATAACCCCAGCTCAGCCCAATGAATAGCAAAGGACTCTGGCTCCTCTCTATCAAAGAGGAGCAAAGCTGCAACAATATACTGGTGCCACTGAAATAAACTTCCCCAACTGCATTATGGAGCTGAAAACAACATGCAGCAAGTGTGACATTTGCCACATTTATTGTGTTTCATTTTTTTGGAGTATGGCTGGAACACTTTTTGTATTTTCCAGTGTGGGCTGTTCACTATTTAGGCCATCTCATTACGTGTTTGTGAGACTGTCTCGTTCGCTGCTCCTTTATCTCTTCTGCATCAGAAGGAATTTAGTCCCAGAGCACAATTCCCAGGGAGACAGGGATAGGCATACTGATGTGTGAGGGAAATCAAGAAAAATAAATATGAGCATAGAAAATGTCTTAATAAAGGTCCCAAAAGCCAAGTTGGGTCTTAAACTCTTACGTACAGAACATACAATATTTTACAGATGTGAAGTCCTTCCTCCTTATGTCCAATGAGCAGTAATATTAGTCTCCATGGATCAGAATAGACCAAAGAGTATTACTTTCCACTTTAGAGAAAGAATTGGTTCTAATAATGCCCCCAAAATTCAGAATGGAGAAATGTAAATAAACATGGCAATTTTCTTAGAATTAAAGTAGGTAATTTTTACACCTATCTTTGTAGGAATCTTTAAATATTCCTAGTATTTCAATTTCACATATATTATTAAAAAGCACAGGTCAGCATATGACAGCCTTCCCTACATTTTGGGTCATTTCTCAGGTAGGATAACCTGAACGTTTTCAGTGAGAAATAACTGGAACAAAACATTGTGTTGTGAAGAAATTCTGACTTCAAAATCCTGCAGTAGACTTCAAGCATAATTAGACTTTGCCTCTTCATGTCTCCTAGTAGCTGCTCTACAAAGGTCCTTATCTGTGTTTATCACAGCTGGTACAGCAGATTGCTGAGGGATGGCCTTTGAAATACCTTGCAAAAGCTTTAAGACTAAAGCACAAGATCTTCGGCTGAATCTACGATCAGACAAAATGCCAGTACAGCACTGGGAACTCTGCTGTGTGCATTTGCCTTAATTCAGCAGCTGATCCCAGCTTGTTGAACCAGTTGTTTACATGCAGTTTTTGTAACAGCCAAACATTCAGCAAGATGCAACAGTAAACCACAAATGGTAAAAAGGGGATATTTCCAATGAAAAGTAACTGCGCGCACAGGAAAGAGGTGGAAACAATTTCCCTAAGTGATGCAGCTTGTTAAACTGTTTCAGACACCTGTATTTGTAACTGTCAGTGAGAACATGGATGGGTAAAGCAAGAAATGACAAAGTGAGCCCATTCCAGCTTTCCAAATTCAGAGAGGAAGATTATATTAATCAGCCTGAAAGGGAAGAGACAAAAATATATCCTACATCCCTTAAGGCAGGACCATGCCACAACAGCTCTTTGGTACGGGAACAGGAGCTTTCCAGTGTCAACTGTATATGAAGCCATTAGCAGAATGGTCATGCACGCTTATTAGAAGCACCACCTTTTATTTGCCTGTTGAAATTTATGATATGGGGAGAAGTACATTTGTAGCTGTTGTGCAAAAAAACCACTGGTGATTGCAGATTTGTAGAGAAATGGTGAAAGATCGTACATCAAATAAAAAACACAGTATCTATACATTTGGTGGTATCTTATAAGCTTTCTCTATTTTCAGGTCAGATTAAACTCATCCTCTCACTTCACCACTCTCTTCCATGCTGTAACCATTGTTGATACAATAAGACCAGCTCTGCCACTTACATTGAACTGTACAAGTATCTACGTGAAATGCAAATCTATGACAAACATGGGATCATTATGTTTGTCCTGCTCACTCAGGCA
This sequence comes from Grus americana, assembly GCF_028858705.1. Classification (NCBI taxonomy): domain Eukaryota; kingdom Metazoa; phylum Chordata; class Aves; order Gruiformes; family Gruidae; genus Grus; species Grus americana. The sequence goes on along the minus strand of NC_072860.1, from coordinate 6,640,982 downwards.
ATAGTAGTCTTACCTAACTTTTAATATCACGTGCTTCCATGTGCAAACACGAGAACTGGATCAGGGAAAAGTACATAAATGTCCCATATGGGACTTCATTTTGGAGTACCAAAGCACATCCATAATGGGCAAAGCCCCACAGAAGCTAAATCAGTGACCCACAATGGGAAGGTTAGCTGTCTGCTTTTCTATTTTCTGTTGAACTGGAGGCTAAATGCCATATACAAGAATTACCTCCTTACAAAGTAATTTTTTTTTTTTAAGAGCTGTGTTTCTCATTAATTCAGTTTTCTCTCTGAAGCAGCCTATTATTGTTCTGTTCTCCAGTGCGTGAAATCTAGCTTTTCCCCACCTTGTATTTTCTTTAGTTATGGAATTTTTGTAACAATTGTATGAATGTGTTAGTGGTGCCAATGTTTCATTTATAATATTGCTAAAGAGAATTCTAAATGTATCAAAATCAAACTTTCCATGCTAATCCAGTAAGTGTATCTGAGGAGGAAATGATCACTCACTGGACCTTCTGTATAAGTTGCACTTCTAGCACAATTTCAATGCTAACAAGGATTTTACTGATCTCAATTTTAGCAAAGTTAGACATATATTCCATTACAGACTCTACAAACAGGTGAATTTCATAATATCCTGATTTTTTGGTGGGTTTTCTTTCATTCTCACTTGCAGATACATGAACCAAATTACTTTTTTAGACTATTCAGTCTGGTAGACAGTATATAAAGTAGCAGAAGGGTACATGCGTAGGAAGTAGCTACCAATAAACTTCATCCTACAAATGTTTGGTACAATTTCCTACTGATTTTGATATAAGCTGCTTTAACTTTTCATAGCTTATCTCCTTTTTCACTATTCATTTTAGGTGTTGCACACTGCACAGCTTAAGGATGAATATTGAAGGACATACACCAAGATTTCATTGCCCGTTACTACTGCTAAAAAGAATGACATGACTCAAATATTCTTCGTTTTACATACTCTGCTTCTGTATCTGAAAGTCAAAAGCTATTTTAACCCTTCCTTTGGCAAGATGGGGGCAGCCACGTTTTAAAATAGTTGCATTATATTTTCTTATGCCTTCTTGCTTCTAAGCCCATATTGACATAGTCTGTCTTACAGATGGAATTAAAAAAATCATTCTTCACAACTCCTTAAGAAATTCTAGTTATGTTGTTCAAAAATATTTATATTGTTTACTAAATAAATAGTTCAGAGAAAACTGTGAAAAGAATTATTTCTTACTGACCCTGGTGGCATCAGAAAGTCATCTCCACACAGAGAAGTCTGTTACTCAATAGCCACAGGAGTTCTGCAGGGCAAGGATGGTCCATTGTCCAGAGACTTAAATTTGGATTTCTATTATTTCACAAGTTTCCTATTTTACCTTGGCCAAATTACACAAACCCAGGCATTCAAAAGTTACCCAGATGCTATAGATCACTATGGGGTTATCTACCTAAACAGTTTTAAGAATCTGTATCCATCTTTTCCTCTCTAAATTGCAGACAGCATATCCCTACCCAATACGGATGTTAAGCTAATAAACATTTTAAAGATCATCAGTTCCTCTGTAACAAGTGCCAATGACTGATAGGAGGAAAAGTTACCTAGGTTTTTTGAAGCATCTCTTTTGAAGAATTCTTATTCTAACTTAAGGGCAAATTCATTTCCTGAATAAAGCAGAACCCCTGTCATTAACCTCACTGAATTGCAAGCCTTGGTAAAAACTCCCACCTTTCCTACTATTGCTTTGATTCAAATTATTCACGTTTAAAGAAAGCCAAATTAGTAAGAAATGCGAATTCAGTTCCATAAAGCAATTTCAGAGATAACGAGCACCTGCATCCTCACTGTAGAAAACTTTACAAGAGGAGCCCTTTATTGCCTAATTCACAATTCAGCATTACTATGTATGGGCTCAGGAAACTCTGGAGGAGAATAAATTAAATGTTAATTATGTTTCCTTTAACCTAACCCTCCTTTAATATACCTGTTTCTAGCCATATAATATTCATAGATGGTTGAACCATTCATGGTTTAAGATGCTTTTAGATGTGAAAAGACTTAAATCAGGTATTGCATTCCCTAGATTTTTTTTTTCCTGCGTATTTTGTTGGAGTTTAAGACTTCTCTTAAAAAAAGTCCATTATCTTTTTAAGAACATCAGGCATATTTTTCTTCTTCATCTCGCTGTGCCATTTCTTGCAAATTGCAAAGAAATGGAGTCATTCTAAATATGGCACTGTTGAACTCATTCACTGCATTTCAATGTCAACACACATTAAAGTTTTGGGGTTTCTTTCCCTCCTCCTTACTACTGTTTTACTCTGATTTTCTTTCCTTTCTGAAAGAGGTCGGCCATTTCTATAGTAGTTTGACTGTCTGTATTGTACACATAAACAAAAATTAGAGGTTAGACACACAACTGTTTTAACCTTTTCGTATATGCAAGTAATATTTCCTCCAAAGAGACACTGCTCCTCTCGTGCACAATCGCAATTTTATTTTTAACTAGTTCTTTATTCAATGCCATGCTTTACCTTGAAGGTTCATAACTTTCATCTTACAAAGAAATCTGTCATCATTGCCACTGCGGTCTACACTATTAGATTCCAAAGACTAATAGTCCTGCAGCTGACACCGAAGTTGTTCACTTCTGCAATTCTAAGGGCTCTGTGCTGGCGTCATACTCTGCTACCAACAAATACAACTAGCGGGAAGAATGCAGAGAAACCGAAAACAGGAAGGAATGAAATACCAAATTTCAGCAGTACATGAGAGGTGCAGACTTACCATAGCTTTAACAAAAATCAAAATCTATTTGTTATGAGTCTCAAACAAATGTTTGCATAAAAGTCTGGATAGGATAGAAGAAAGAGATGAAGAGCTGGTTTAGTACATTCTTTTCTTCTCTTTAAGATCAGCAGCATGAAGAAACGACATTACAGTGACGTTACCTCACTCTACATTATGCAATCTTTGACCACACAGGCACCAGGATCCAGAGGGGTAGATGCCCTCATGTAAAAGGCTTAGTCATGTAGAACCAAGAGGATTAAAGCTCTGCTAAAGTAAATATACTGCAGCCTGGAAAAGCTCAGGGATGCTGGGACAAATGGAATTGCTGGTTTAGTTTATTGTTTATTGGTATCACAGTTGTCTAGGGGAGAAAGAAGCAAATGAACTCGTCTGCTCTGTACATTATGGGTATTTGCAGCAGAATCATTGGATTTTTTTCTCTTCTCTCCTTTTCTAATCCAAGCAGCACTTTGGAAATATCTTTTTTAAACAGGCTGAATTTTCTTCTCCTGCTGCTAAAACAGCTACTAGTTTACACAAGCCTTAGCTTATAATTTTGACAAACTAAATATGCAGATCCTGATTTTTGTGTCTGTCTTGCTGCATTAAAAACCCCACATCATTATGATTGCATGTTTGGAGGAGTGTTCTTATAAGCATTTCATAGATTAGCATAAGCAGTCATTAGAGGAAACAGTAAAATTGCTCAGTAGAGCAGGAGGAAAGCCAACCTGAAAAGAACAACATAGATAATGTAGATAGGCACAAACCTAAAGCTAAGTGAAAAAACTTGGGCAAGTTGCAAGCAAAATGAGAGTTGAGCTAAGGAGGAAGAATAGTAGTCCTTAGTCACTGGAGCCACTGGGTTGAATATTGCACTATTTAAAGAGGGGATACTGAGCTGTCTTTTCAGAGTCTCTTGGTCTCCTGGAAACAAATTTTCCTTCAGAGACAGAACTCAGTAACCACCTTCCCCAAGGCCCAAACAGGAATAAAAAAACATGCAGATTTCACATGAAGGTGAAGAGTAGTAACTGGTCACGTCTTCCTCTCGCCCCTAAAGAGAGGTACCAAAGCTAGGGCCAACATGAGGACACAGTGTTCCCAAACATCTGAGCTACCTCAAGACTTCCTCCGGACTTCATGAATTTGTGAGTGAAACTATCTTCTCTTTCAGAGGACATGATAGAATACCCATGAGAAAGCTTTTAGAACAATATCCCCCTCCTGAATGGCTTTTAATATGAGACAATCATTGCCTGGAGCACAGCTAGGCAGATGCAGACTTACTCTGAAGTTTATACCTGCAGCTACAAAAATAAGAGCACAAAATCTCATTGACATAAAGGAGCCCCTCCCTCATACCAAGACAGTTTCATATTCCAGACAGTTCTCACTGTACCCTGATCACATCATTAATCATAAAGGCCCCATAGCTAACAAAATATCCTCTTCTTTGAGAATAAAAACAATACTGAAAGGTCAATAGAAGTAACGGCATGAATCATAATAGCAGGCAATTATATCTGCTGTGGTATCAACAAGGTACTCAAAAATGGCATCAGAAGTTGCTTGATCAATGACTGGAGCAGGATAAATGAGCTCAGTGAAAGCGTAGTTGTCTGACAGCTATAGCAAATACAGCCTTGACTACAGGTGCTTGAACTTCATTACTATTAATGGTGGGTTCCCACTTGGAGGCCTCAGTTACAAAATCCTCAGTGGAACAAATGGTTAGCAACAAAGATATTTCTCAGAGTTTGCTAGAACATTGATGTGTTGGGGGTCAGGATTTAATGGTGCTTATAAGTTGAGGATTTGAAATGGTAATTTTAACTACAGCTAAGCTAAGTTTTTGTTAAAATCTTTTGTTAAAGTCTACTCCATTTGACTTAACTTCAAGAAGTTACTACAAGATATCATGCTATTTCAAATAGCTGTTTAAAACAGCTAAGCGTTACTTATTTCACATCATGAAGAGAAACATGATACACCAACTTTTACACAATCATAGCATGTTGTCTTTGTGTGTTCTACTGCAGTAAAAGCTCCCACCTGCATTATCCACTTGGAGATGCATCTAAACATCTTTCACAGAAATGGAGAAATGTTATCCCATCTCTTTTGCAAACTTGCCTTCCGTTCTTCGGTATCAAGAAACTCAGCTAAGAAATTTTTGCATGTAACCATATAAATCATTCTGGTCCTAAGTATATGTCACAAAACAATCATGCAGTGATGGTCAGCATGTTTACAAGAACACCCTAATGAATAACAGATTGTAGAATGAAGACCTAATTTTTGCATTCAAATTCTAGCAGAAATTTCCAGAAGAAAAATGTACGGACAGTCTCCACTTCTGAACTTCTGCCTCTGAATTCCTCTACTCTCATACAGATAAATTAACTTGCAGTTGTAATCTCATTAGCCAAGAAATTCTTCCAATATCTTACAGTTACACAATTTCTGCTTTTTTCTTTTTGTTGGCTATATAGATTTATACATATAAAGCACTCCATCACATATATTTCCTGTTTAATATACATAAAATGCCAGCAATAACTGAATATCCTCTCACAAACTGTCCAGGTCTTTTTGGAAAATAAACTAATGGCAACCTGTTGAATCTTACTAAGGAGAGATTTTGCTATTTTTACTGCAGCATGCAAATAACTATAATTATTTATGCTGCAAAAAATTTTAGTAAAAAGTATTTTTGAAAGTCACAGGTCCGTAAATTATATTTTTTTATATAAATCATGAAAATATATATCATAATATCTCAATTAACTATACCCATAGCTACATTTAATGCAACCAAGAATGAAGTTCTACTAAAACCCACTGGAAGTGATGTAGCAAGCCTGACATACGTCTTTGTTGATTGAAATGGTGCCTTTAAACATACTGCAATAAATCTGCACCTTGTCTAATGTTAATCAAAAATATGCACCAGAGCAATGATCCAATGCATTAATCATGGTATACAATTGCAGTAAAATAATAAACAGCCACAGCTTGAATAATGTTTATAGTTTGATGACAATGCTTTTCCAGTCAATTGTCAAACACTTATTTTTTCCCCGAATAAAATCTTTACTATAGATTTAGGGCAATGAACAATATTTAAAACCTCACGCAGATGACATTCATGAGATATTTTTCTCATCATTCAGCAATAACTTATTCACTTTTCTTCTTCATTTTATTCAACCAAATTGCTATGAGAACAGTTGCCAGGACATTGACATTGTAACATTTACCTTCATATGTGTTCTCAAAAACATTATTTCTCCACAAAATGGAACATTGAAAATTGGATAGATTATTTCTTGAGGGCAATGAAAATAATGTTGTTTACTGCTACTTTTCTAGGTTTTTATATATAATAAGACACTGAAATTAGCTCCTTGGGAGGGTAAATGAAGTAAGCCCATTCATTGTACAGCAGAAGCAATAACTCACTTTAATCCCATGTTAATATAATTTTGCCTGGATTTTTTTTTTTAGAAATACACTGATTCTGTTCAATTCTGGTGCAAATTATGCACCCTTTGTACATTCTGAGCATGCCTTGATAACCACAGATTCCATTATGTGTTTAATAATTGACTATTCAATAGAGCATTGATGCATTTTTGTCTGGAACTAATTCACCTTTGTCTGTGTATCAGCATGAATGTACAGTGAATTACAGATATGGTCTTGAAATGTAAAGGCCATATGCTTTATTCATCTCAGGTTTTTTAAACTACATATTCATGACAGGCACTGCTTAGAAATTAATATCCTAACTTGTATAAGCTAGTGTACGTACAAAATGATTTATTAGAGCAGTGATTCATTGAAAAGCACCTTGAACCTTTATCGGGAAAACAGCACCTCCTGTAACAGGCCTGACCTCAAAAAGAGAATTACTCGTTGCTGTATTTGCAGAGATATGCGTGACATGGCATATTAACAAATAAAAACAGTGGTTAGGGTATTTAAAACAAATTTTAAAAAGCCACAGAGAAAATTGCTATTACTCATACACATGAATATCTCTGTGGCAGAAAAGCAAGCATAGAGTCATAGAATGGTTTGGGTGGGAAGGGACCTCAAAGATCATCTAGTTCCAACCCCCTGCCATGGGCAGGGACACCCTCCACTAGACCAGGCTGCCCAAAGCCCCATCCAGCCTGGTCTTGAACACTTCCAGGGATGGGGCATCCACAACCTCTCTGGGCAACCTGTTCCAGTGCCTCACCACCCTCACAGTAAAGAATTTCTTTCTAACATCTAATCCAAATCGACCCTCCTTCAGCTTAAACCCATTACCCCTTGTCCTGTCACTACACCCCCTGGAAGCATGAGAAAGTACTCAGTGTTCCATGCAGACCTGGTACCCCACCATTGCCAACTCAGGAAAAAAAAAAGGTTTGTAACAAAGTGCTTATTCACAAAGATACCATATTCCATCTCACCAAAAAATAAGCATTTCCATTACCTCTGTTCTCTCCAAACAATTCTTACCAAGATCAATCAGCCTGGGTAGTTTCAACCACAAGCTTACTGATTTAGGCCACACAACCCCACTAAATTCAGTCAGTATTAGCCAAGAACAAAAAACAGACTGAAGAAAATCTCTAAAATTTTCAACGAATGACATATAATCTCAAGAAGAAAAAGTAGTAATTTTTCCCCACTGGGAAAAATTATCATTTAGCTATACAGTTACCAAACTACTTTTTCATCCTTAGAAGCTCTATGTCTAAAGGCGAAGTTGGTCTATAGTACATCAGTCAAGCCAGCACCTTTAAGAGCAATAAATTCACATAAAGACTATTCATGTCACTTTGCCATAACTGCACTATTGGCCCAACGGTGCCTTTGAATTTCCTCTAACTATAACCAATGCCTAAGGCTTCAGAAGTAAAACAGCAATGCCCAGAAGTAAGACGACAGCTGCTTTTAGCCCAATCTGTAAGATCATAAATGTTAAATTTATTAGCCAGTTATCCAGTTCTTATAAGACACCCCTTTTCCTCCTCAGCACAGTGATAAGTCAGTAACTATTATAACACATACAGGCTGACATATATCATATTAGAATGTATGCTAAACAAATGATAATATTCAATTTCACATTTTAAGAGACTTCAGGTACAAAATGTGCTATTGGTTTATTATTAGCAAGTGATTATTCTCAGATAACTGCAGAGTATACTACCATTTCAAACATGTCTGGGCAAGCTTACCTTAACTCTTGCTGTCTCCCCAGCCATCCATCCAGGTTCTTTTGTTTTAGCATCTTAATATGTTCACTTCAAACCATAACAGACTTTCTTCCCTTAATTTACAGTTAATTATTTTCCCTCAGAAGATTTAAGGAATGCTATAGACTAAAAAGTACCCCTTATTTTGTAGGATGACAAAGGGTACTGCAAGCATTTTTCTCCACCAACACACAGCCATATCTCGAGAAGCATTTCATTAAACTGGATCACAGTTTTGCCGAAGCTATGACAGAAACCACCATGACTATTCTCCAAAGTCCCCACATAAATGCACTATTTCAAAAGTCCCATTCAAAGGGACATACTATCACAGCAATAACTCACGCTTGTAAGGTCAAGCAATACATTTGTTAAATTCTATTTTGGGGCTACCTACAGATACCCTGTGTGTTCAGTTGGATAAATAACCTTTCACTACTGCTATCAAACCAACAAAACAGAGCTAGTGGGTTCTGTTAAATAAGTGCTGTTTGTCACACACCTGTAGTTGCTGACAAGCAAGGTAATTCCTATGCATATATGGAAAGGATCCAAAGTCTTGTCAGCTGCAAGCTGTTGGCACAGCTGTAGCAGTGGGGCCACTGCAAGTACCCCATTATCTTTTAGGTCTGGATCCTGTATAGAGAAGAGAAAAAACAAAAAAGGGAAAAAAAAAAAGAAAAAAACCAAAAAAAACCCTGAAAAGATCTGACCCAGGGTTTTTAGGAATCTACCATTATTGACTTTTAACACACTTGTGATGTCTAAATTTCATTTCTCTGAGGACTTGTTGTTTGACTACACAGCTATCCAAGTGTTACACAGCTTCATTCTTGATTGGATGCTTGTCTGTGATTGTGTCTCACCTGTTACTGGTGGAGCTCTCAACAGGAAAAGTCAATTTAGCAATTTTCTGAAGCAAACAGGAACTTACAAGATGTGGACTCAATTCACAGGCCAGTTAAAGTTTTGGGAATCTCCTAAATGATTTTTTTAGATGTTTAATGTGGTCCTGTTGTACTTAAGAATATTTTTACTCTTTCCCACCTTTCTTTGTTGAGAATACCTTTGAGAAGTACTGTTGATTCCCAGCGATATATTTCACTTCATGTTTATTTAACAAGATATGCTCTTTACCTATTTATACAGTGTTAGAGCCCTGATATGTTGCACTTTCACACCTGTACTTCCATGTTTGTTGGGACTGTGATTACAGATACATGGGCAACAAAGATACTATGCATTAAGCTCTTAATTACATAGCCTGTTTTTCCTTGATTTTTTTCTTCAGGATAACTACCATTCATTTATAACACAGAAAGCTGTTTTTTTTGTTTGCATGTAACTCTGTTAAGTTGTCACTGCATTTAGCAAAATGTATCTAGGGAAAATGATAAAAGGGAAAATGCTTTCAATTGAAGACTTTGGGAGATAATGCAGGTTCTGCATTAGCTGGAAAATTACTGACATTTCATTGCATGAAGGATGCTGTTTACTAAGTGGATACTTCACCTTTTAAAGGGCTTATTACAAGGTTGGCTATATGCTGTACCATTACACAGAGATTTCGTCTTTCATCAACAACAATGGCAAGCAACAACACTGTTCTAAAGCTCTAGAGACATTTCAGCTGCTGATGGCTTCTAAGTAGTGAAAATAAACCAGCAGTTTCTCATTCCCGAGTTATTTTATGGATTTCATAGTTGGCTCTCTCGGTTCTCTGTATGCAGTCTAAATAAGTTGCCAAATGCCCCACCCAGGACTAAAATGCAAATGCACTCAAAAATGTGTGGGAAAGGAAGATTGCTGTTAAAACATTCATATCTTTAATGAAAAATAGACCAAGCCCTACTTATACGTAGTTTTCTGTCTCTTTTTTAATATGCATATATTGTCAATTGAATGTTAGCACATCACAGTCAGCTACTCTATTTTGCAATAATAACTAACAATGACAGTTATGCAAGATTTTATGGCTCTCCTGAAGGAAAAAATCTTGACACAGCAGTAATGAAAAGAAAAAAAAACAACCCTTAGGTCTGCTTTTCACAGAGCTTCATATAAAATATTCTTCTCTGCAAGGGTTTATTTCACCAGTGATCTCTGCAGGAAGAACAAAGCTACAGATAAAGTTAGGCATTGCCGTCAGATTCTGAATTGCCTGTGTACGGACAAGCCAATTAGTGACTAGCAATAAGTCATCAGGTGCAATTGAAAGGAATATGCAATCTGGCTTTCCCTTTCTCAAGAGGCACTTATCTTCTCATCTATTGCAGCTATAACTTGAAACGCCTCTGCAGTTGCCATCTGGCATGTAAGTGTGGATCTGGGCCTAAATAAGAAACAATAAAGACGGATGAAAGCCTTGATGCTTTGCGCTGCACAATACTGCTTTGTAAAAGATTCTTTATATTAAATTATACTGAAATCAAGATTTTGAGCATTATATTTATGCCCATCATATCATTTTAAAGTTTATATAAAACAGATTAAATAATCTTCTAGCCAAGTCATTAAAAATAGACTGGCAAGGGCTGAGAGAAAGAGAAATCCCCTAGCTGACAAAGATAACAGAAACCAAGAAAGAAAACTGTGTTAAAAATGGGTAAAATGTGATATTTACATTGCGTTTAATCTTTATGCTTTAAAGTACAATATTGCATGTTTTAAAAAGTGTACAAATATGAACTTCTTTTTTTTTTTTAATTAAAACCATGTTGTGCATTAGTAGTCCTTGAGGGGGATGGCAATATCAGCTACCCAGAAAAGGCAGGCATCCGACTGACGGTAAGGGGCTGCAGCTGACCATCACCCGAGTACGCTTCTCACCGCTTGGTGAAATTGTACAGCTTATTAAGCACATGAGCACTGTCACTGCGTGTGCCCAGACAGAATTCTCTTCTGGGAAGAGGGACACTGCAATGCCCCCTCAAAACACAAAAAACCCCACTACTGACCACTTTGTCCACAAAAATCTTTCTGTACTAACAGTAAGTTTGGTTGTAAGCAGGCAAAAACTCCCTCAATTTTCCCCTGACATCAATAGGAGAGAAGAAGAAAAGGAGGTCACATTGGGAAAAAAACCTGCAACTATAGTTTGCTCTCAGAAAATAGCAACAAACTTGAGCATTTCAGCAAACGTGTGGCTGTGGCAGCAGGAATCGAAGCCCATATTACCTCCATTACTTAGAGTGGGCAAATGATGAGCCTCACAGCAATTCCTCTCAGATAAGCAATAATGAAATCCACATATCGTACCCATTTTTCTATGTTACACAATCCCATCTTATGGAGAAGCTATTCTAAAAATTACAGAGCTCCCCAAAAGATGACGGCTCTTTTTCACAAGAAACCTTCAAGGTTTTGAAATTAGTCTTTGTTCTGCATTGAAAGAACACAAAATCTTCTCGGTGCCTTTGTAGAATGGAATTGTGTCAGATATCCAGTTTTATGAAAACCCATACGCTTTCCAGTATTAGACTTGTTTTCTTTTCTCTTTGCCCTGTTTGTGCAAGAGATCAGCGAGGACTATGCAGTCAAAACTTTATCAGAACAAATATGCCACCATGATGCAATTAAATTTTGACTAGTTATATATTTTAACTGAAAGTAATTTAATTAAAATTATTCCAATCATTACAGAACTGTTCCCTGCATTTTAAACAGAATCTTGAAGCCCAGAACTTTGTTGTTCCTCTCACGTATAACCAGCGTAAAGTTACAAAGGTTCTGTTCAGGCTAAGGCGGCAAAGTGAGTTACTGTCATCCAACAGTATAGAAGCGAATGTTTCTTTTCGATCCAATTTCATTCTCGGTAAACAGATGTAGAATATATACTGTATTCTCACCACAACCTTTTTTACTACTGGAGTTGCTGCTCTAGAGACTTTGCTGACGTGGCCCTCCCCACACCCAGCTCTCAGCGGGGCCCCCACCGCTTTTCTCTCAGGAAGCCACAGCCCCACTCAGCACAGGGACGTCTGTCCGGCCGCATCAATGCACAGAGATCCAGCAAGTGCCCATACCGGATTGCGTCACTCAGAGGAGTGTTTTCTCTGCTGCTTTACCCATGTACCGCAGGTGCTGTACAGTAACTTAGCTGTACAGAAACGTGTTAAAGTACAAGCATTTTTTGTCTCCATCCTTTCTGAATTGGAACAGAGCCAGACCAGGAAAACAGGAATGGTTTCCTTCTGATAACGATATTACTCCCACTTTCAGCTCAGCAGAACTATTAGATCTCAAACTTCCAATTATGTAGAGGCTTTAGCTATAGGAAAGCTGACATTTGACAAAAATGATGCTGTGGTTTCCAGTACAATTATTAAAAATACCTGCAGTAAAATTCTTTAGATTACAGAGGATGCTAACATCCATCAACAGAGTTTACGAATTAAAAGCAAGGTGCCAAATACATTTATAAAATCCACTTGAAAGAAACACTACCAAGTTTCTTATATTAAAAAATTGATTTTTAAATGATCTGATAAAAATTCTCTTGGACTGCATATATATGTTGTTATTTCCAGATACAATCCCACATAAGTTTTTTAAGAGTCATTAGATTACCAAACATAACCCTAATACTGAGATTTTATCAACCAATAATACCACTGTGCTGGAAGGGTAATATAGAATGTTATCTGAAACATTATGGAAACAAAATGAGCTATTTTAATGTAACTAAAATTCAAAATACAAGCAAGTAAAATCAATGACCAAAAGGAAAAGACAAAATGAATGGAAGACAATGCCTACCAAGATACAATTGATATATATTGACAGAATTTTACAAACACTGGAGGATTAAGGAGGGAGAGAGAAAAAACCCCAAAACAATTTAAAATGCATGCATGACAGACTCTCTAATAAAACAGAGAAAGAGAGAAAGAGAGAAAGAGAGAGAGAGAGAGAGAAAGAAAGAAAGAGAAAAAGAGAGAGAGAGAGAAATGAACCAAACATTCCATTCTGTTCACCTGTGACAAAAAACTGCTTTGATCGTCATGGAGCCTGAAACAAGTAAGAAATTTTTATTTATCTGCCTTTCAGTGTTTGTATTTTATCTTCTAGATATGTCTTCCTTGCAGCCAAGTTAAAAAGTTCTATGATTGTTATTTGAGCCCTTTTAAGTTGGTTTTGGTTTTTTTTTTTTTCCTTAGCTTTTAAATAAAGCTTTGTATTCTGCCCTGTCTCTACCTCTGCTCATTTATCCTGTGCAGCTTCAGAGGAATATAGCACACTGGAGCCTGCTTTGCTTTGTTTCCGTACTGCATTTTAGCTCACTGCTCGCTTCAGTAATAACGGATTTGCTAATGTTTGCCTTTAATTCTAATAGCAATCAAGCAACTGAATGATTTTCATTTACAGGAAGTTAACATTTTCTTGCCCACCCGTATTTGTAATATTTGATTTAATGTTCAAACTAACCGTAACTGCAGCATTTAAGTAATTTAAAAATAAAAGCTTGTGTATTTACTCCATAGACTAAGCCGAGTGAATGATTGCCTCTTTGTCCAAGCCAAGACTTCAAGCTAATGCTTTCCAATTCTGTTATGGAGGGTAAAGGTTAATGAACACTTCTCTCGTGTTTCTCTTCTCCATCTCCTCCCAGTAGAATTTTTTCAGATCTGAACTATGCATCAGTAAAGGCCAGATGCCCAGAACTGAAAGATTATGCTGACTTGCCGTGCTGCTGTTTTGGCAGATTTTACAATTACAAGGCCTAATTCTACAGCCTTGACGTGCATAACTTATGTAAGACCCTGGGAGCTTTATGTCTCAAGAACCGCAGCAAACGCCAAATTTTCATACAGCTACCAATTCATAGCATCTGGAACAACTTTGGCTTGGAATTTCATACTCATAGTTTTACACCTTGACATGGGTATTCCAGCTTATGTTTTACTTAATGGTAATAGAAGATTAACAGAATAGTATTGTTGCTCCAAACTCCCACCGGAACTAGTCAAGAATTGAAACACATGAAAATAAGACTACTGGGATAAAGAGCAGAAGCTGGTCCAGTGATTACCACTATCTTCAGGTGCTAGTCAGAACCTTACATGATTTTTTTAATGGTAACTTTGTCTTAATTTATTTGCTGGAAGACAGGTTTTAATTGGTTCATCTTTCATAATCATCTTGGAACTTTCTGTGGTCATTTGTTCTTCCCTTGCAGCATGGCATCTCAGCGCTTCAGCTCTTGCCCACTTTCTTGTCTGACGCTCATCTGTTCCCATACTGTCTCTTTTACATCACTGCACTTCAGGCACAATTTGCAATTCCATCCTCTTCAAGAGGGCTCAACGGGGAGCACAGTTTAGGATCAGACCTACTGCTCCATTTATTTACCATTAGCAAATTATTCTAGATACAACTCATCTTAAAAAGCATTCTATTTATTAAACAGTTTTAAAATGGAAAACATGTTTAAAGGCAACAAGCAAGAAATGCTTATTACTACAACTACGATTCAATGTACGACAAAAATGGTGAAGGACAGATCCTCAACTAGCATAGAACAGTTCCCACTGAGATCAGTGGAGCCACATTAATTTGTGTCAGATACTCACCCTTAGTTTTCAAGCCTGATGCACAAGATTTAATCTTTGGATTGGCTTTCTTTTTTTGTAAATGAAGCACAATGTTTCCTTTTATAGGGAACTTTATTTATTCCCAAAACACATAACAGTAATTAAAAATCTACAAAGAAGAGGTTTTAATTTTAGCTACTTATTTTCAGAATAGGCTTTTAGTAAGCCCGGTCAGCAAAAATAAATGATCCATTATGCACTCGGATGTCAACTTCATAGAGTTTTTTAAAATGGACTTTTCTCCCTCAAAGGGAGTCGGGGGAATTACTGTTTCTATAACATTGTAGATCCCTTGATAGGAAAGATTATTTCTACATACACATCAGTTAATTTCAATACTGCCTATCTGGCTTTTCATCATTATATAATCCCATAGGATTATAATCCCATAGGATTTTAAAGCCTGAGTGCCTATAGTCTAGGCTGCTTATATGTAAGAAATTGCTTGCATTGTCTTTTTGTCCAACATTTTTACATCTATATATGCTTAAAAGCAGAAGCCATGATGCTTTATATACTTATCTGGATCATTTTTTTTAAGCTTGTGCCTTGTCTTGGGAGTCTAATTTATGATTTCAGACTTTACCTAAAGTTATGCTTAAACAGTATATACCCTGCTCCCAGTCACAAGCCAAAGACTCAAATGCTGAAACGATCCCTTGGCCAGCCTTTGGCAAGGCCAATCAAAGATTTGAAGTACGGCTCTTGGCCTCCATGCAGCACTGAAGTTTTATCATTTACATGTGCATTTTACATTGTAAAGCTTAAAAATACAATCCACGATCCTGTTTATTTTTTACCACGATGTCACACAAGAGGAATAGCTGTGCTTCCCTTTAACATTATAAAAATTAGGAGATTTTGGGTAGATTCTAAAACTAGTTGGTGACATTCTGACATCTCAAGAAACTGGATTTTACATGCCTAAGAATTAAAGAGAATAAGCAAATTACTTAAAACTCTCTGGAGTCCAAATTTTGCTAGAATCTATTCAACACACAGTTTATGACGTCTCTGTATTTTGCACAATATTCAATAGCTGATGGAGATGGCTATTCATCAAACAGAGAAAGCTGACCTTCCTTACTCCAAGTCTCTGAGAAAGACACAAGAACTCACAAACTCGTTTCGGTTGCAAATTGACCTCGCCACCCTGAAAGCACAACCCTGGAGCCGCAGAGCCCATCCTCAAAAACAGAAGGAAGAGCAGGAAGCCAAAAGTGTGGAACGTCACCTTCAGGTGAACAACGGAGCTAACCCATCAACTTTCCTGCTAACAAGAGGAGGACGCTTAGCAGTGCTCAGGAAACGATAAATCGCGATGTCCCAGCGCAGCACTGGCAGGAGCAGGTGGCAGTGCGGAGCCAGCCCCGAGGGCGAGCGGCATCGCGGGGCGGGGGAAAGGGGGAGGCAACGGCCGCTCCCCCGCTTGTCCTGCACTGCCAGAGGCCGACCCAGCACGGCCCGGCTCAGCCCCGCCAGCCGCGGTAAGGAAGGAAGAGGCGGCGGGGGCGGCGGGGGGGGGCTGGCAGCGGCCAGAGGGGGCCGGCGGGGTGGTGGTGGGGCCCTCCGGCAGCCGCCGTGCCGCTTGCGCTCGGGCTTCGGCCTTCCGCCCGCAGCTGGGGCCGGCGGGGATCCCGGAGCGCGGCGGGCTGGCGGCGGCGATGGCTCGGCTGCTCCGCGCCGCCTCCTCGCAAGGGCCGGAGCCTCGCGGTGCCCGGGCCGGGACCAGGACCGGGGCTACGCGGGTGTGCTGGCCCGTGTAGCCGGCGGAGAGGGAAACACAAAGCACCAACGTGGGCAGTGCCCGTGCGGAGCGGGGCCTTTGGTGAAGGGACGGGCTGGGCCCGAGAGGCAGCGCTGGAGGCGGTTCTGCCCGCTCTGCCTGTAGTGCCGTTTATCCCCGGAACTCTGTCAAAAACAGTCAGCGGCTGACGTCTGTCGAACTGTCTGCGTCAAATACATGATAAACATATATCCGGGATCATATATATAAAATAGCAAATTAAAGCTTTTTCCTTTTTTCTTTTTTTTTTTCTTTTTTACCCAGAACACCTACTCAAGTGCCAGTGCCAGTTAAAGAAGACAAGGATATATGGAGGCTACTTTTTTTTTTTTTTAATCTCTCTGGCTTTCACTGTGTAATTTATTCATCTTCTCCACTTCAGTTTAAGAGCTTGTTTCCCCCCTTGTGCAACAGCTGTTGTTTGGTTTTATAAATGATCCCTGATGTTTGTTTTCTTTAAGCTTTGTAGCAATATAATATGTGCAAGTAGTTCATTTTTCAGGCATTATTATTAGCTACTTAAGTCTAGTTACATTGCATGATTCTAGCAATAAATTAGCTACATGCCTTTAATTTTGGAAATGCAAATTTTAGAATTTAGCATAGCTATGATAAGCTAATTAGCGTTCAGATGATCTAGAAGACCTTAGAGAAGCCAGAGATATCTGAGGGGAGCACTGAGGACACAATAGGAGACAGTTCTGTCAAAGGGGAATTTGAGCAGTTTGAAATTCTGCCTTTAAAAATAATGAGACAAATCAGATTTCATTGCAGTGATGATTTCTAAGGTCTTAATTCATAAAATGTATAAGCAGCTACTGCTGCATCTGCCGTAGCAGATTAAATTGGCTGGGTGAAACCGCTAAACCCCAGCTGTCTGCCCTGTCCATAGCAGGGCACTAGTGCCCTGAAGGAGGGCTGCCTGAATCTCAAGAGCCAACTTCACTACATTTTTTCCACATATTGTTGGTTTAGTGCAATGCGCTACTCAGAAATGCTCTAGAAGCCCCTTAGCTCACCAAGCATTGTGTGTTTTTCTTAACAGTAACAAGAAGAACGGTTGGACTTGATGATCTTAGGGGTCTTTCCCAACCTTAAAGATTCTGTGATTCTATAAGAAACTAAGAAATAAGGCTTACAAAGTATGATGGAGATCTTCAGAAACACAAGAAATGCTGTACTGTGTCAGACTAACAGCCTGTCCAGCCCTGCGATCTGTCTCAGGCAATGGAGAGAGGAGATGCGATTTCTGGAAACTAACCTGGCCACCTGCTTCCCCTTGTGTTCCCTGCCACCAGCCACAGCCGCTTCATTAGGGACACCATACATGCATGTATCCTCTGCAGGGTACACGTTTGCCTGGTGTAAAATGTTTGTTGCTTTCACTGACTGCCCCCTAGATCCAATATTGCAGGGAGAAGTTTTGCGTTCAGTTAATCTAGTGCCTTCATCATTTTGTAAATCTCAACAGTAGCCTCCCCCAAGCTTCTCATCTCCAAACCAAACAGTCCCAGACATTTCTTTGCCTCTCTGGAATAGTAGTAGCTCCATTCACTTGACCGTTTGAACTGCCCTTCATGACCTGAGACCAGAACTACTCATAGTTAGTCAAGACGTGGGCACATCCAGGTTTTCTGTAGTGCTAAGGCAATACCCTATGTGATGGGCTCTGTGTGGTTTTTGATGTTTATTTCAACTATTATAAGAACTTACGAACATTTAGGATGATAGTTGCAATGTGATTGCAGTGGTAATTAGGTACCTGATTTCATTGTAGTTGTTTCAGAATCTCACTTCTTTTTCTTTGGGTAGATAGAAATCCCCATACAGGTGAGATATTCTTAAAGGGCAAGCAAAACATTTTGGACAATAAGCAGGGAACATACATGTTTGTATCATTTCCTTAAATTCTTTGGCTGTACAAAATGAAGCAAATTTAATTGCAAATAGCCTTCTCAATGTCAAGTATGTTACACTTAGGGACACTGGGATGCTATTGAATTGGTGCAGGAGGGCAGGCTGTTTCAAACAGCAGCTTTATATTAGAATTATATATTATTATATATTATTAATTATTAACCTCAACTGTTCAGTTGGGTTTGTTGGCTGTGGCAGTAACTAATAGATGAAGTTTCAGAGGAAAATGAGTAAACCTATCATGCACTTAATAAACTGAGCAGTTCTATAT
Source organism: Grus americana (assembly GCF_028858705.1). Lineage (NCBI taxonomy): Eukaryota > Metazoa > Chordata > Aves > Gruiformes > Gruidae > Grus > Grus americana. The sequence goes on along the minus strand of NC_072860.1, from coordinate 6,622,343 downwards.
ATTGCAGAAGAATTACTTCTTGCTTCCTGGATGTGGTCAGGTAAACCTTGAAGCACAGAAAGATAGCCTCCTTAGTCAAGTTTTTCATTTTCTTTTAATTCTTTACTTTGTTAGAAGACCTCTTCCATATAACTGTAGAGCCAGTGAGATTGTTTTTCCTAACTATGCAGCATCAGGAGTTAGTTGCTCCTAACGCAGTAGATAGCAAATAGTTATCCCTTTTTTGAAACAGAAAAGTAAGCAGTGGGATTATGGATGTTGATGTTGTAACTTTGGTCCTGCTGGATGTTCTGGAAATCCTGCATTACCCTGTGGTTGCTATATATGCTTATTTTGCATTTGAGTTCTGCAGTAAGTACTTTTAGGGGTTTCATTAGTTTGCTACTTTTTAAAGGCAGCCTTATAAGAAAAGATTTCAGTGACTGAAGATGCTTTCTTTACCACTACCACTTAAATATCTACCATTTGTGTGCAAGTTCTCTTTCTGTTACTAGATTTGCCTTAGGTTCTGCTAAATGTATTTTACTAATTGTAAGAAAATTGCAGATGTTCATAGAAGAAAAATTACTCTGAATGGCTTCTCAAAAGGAACTCTTGAAGTTTTACTATGAGTTTGTTTTGACAGACAAGTCAGTGCTTTCACTAAATCAGCAGTTTGTTTGCTTAAAATTAGCCGCCCTAGGTTGCAGTTCTGCATGTATCCTCTTTTTCTAGAAATCAATGTTTTGTTCTTGCTGGATGACTGACTCATACATGCAAGTAGAAGGATAACTGTTGGTTACTTAGAATAGTTTATACAACCGTAGAAGAAGAAAAAGCTTATTCATTAGTGTGATAAGGGCACAAGGAATAGGAAAGGAGTTGAGTGTTAGATGTTGAGAGGACACTAGGGATTACCGGATTAGTAATTATAGAGATCATACTGCAGTGAATACAAGAAGATGCCAGGAGCTGATTGGATTCTCTTGGCCTTGTGGAAGTGCTACAAGAAGGTGCAGGAACTGCTGTTGTGTAATGCATGCTGAGATCCTGCGTTACCCAGCAAACACTGAATGTGCATAGTTTGCCAAGCTGGTCGGTTTTTAACTTAGTTTCCATGTAGTTCTGGGTTAGTGTAGTGTCATTGGCTTTGTCAAGTGATTATGTATAGCAGATGAAACTGCTACACAGCTCCGTGTGTAAGCATTGCTGGATGTTTTATGGGCAGTTAGAATGAAATGTCTTTTTTAGAAAATGGGGAGTATTCCATGATTTACCCAGAGAATACAGGGAAAGAACGTAAGACTGTTATGCTGTGGTTTGTCTTTACATTCTGACTGTTTAAAGATGACAGATAAATCTGAAAACCTAAAAATATTTAGTAAATGCACGTATATATGTATGTAAACAATATGTGAGTTTATTGTTGATGTACATGAATGGTGTTTTTTGAATTCCATGTTGCTGAGTTGTTGAATTCCATATTGCTATCCAGGCAATAGGCAGCCTGGAAGCATGATTATTTTGCAGGATGAGGATCCAGACTAAGACTATTAAGAAAACTATATCCTACCCAATACTGTCATGGGAGTATCTCTATGGACATCTTATTGGCTAGACTCTGGGGACTGGACACTTTTGTCCCACTGTCTAATTCTGGTTATAAACCTGCAACAACTCACAGGCTTAAAAAAATATTTTGTAGTTGACTGGAATTCACTGGCACTGTTTTGTGTGTGTTGAGAATACCATTTTTTTAAGGTTGTGCTAAGGAATTATTCTGCTTAATTTTTTTGTTCTTGAAAATCATTTAAGGTGATACCATGTTCATTATTAACTGGAGATTCAATTTTAGCCTGTGTTTCAGACTGTATGAGTCCTCTGGTTATTTTATTATTTAAAGTTTTCATGCTTTGTCCATGTGCACTTTTTATGGTGAATTTTTTTGTCTAGTGCCTTTTAACCATAGTTTCTTTTTAGCAGTGGAGCAGAAATAGTTGGGAATGGGAATTACAAACAGAGAAGTAGTTTTTATATGGAAGAAAAAAGTCATTTAAAGGACACGATAGCGTAAATCATGTTTAAATTGATTTCAGAGATGTAACTGATGAAGAGGTCTTGTTGGCTCTTCTGTGAAAGGGAATTTCCCCACTGATATAGCCTGAAATAAAGAAATTGCAAGAATGAAGTGTTGTACTGTGTTTTGAAGGATTCTAATCTCAGAAGAGAAAGAGACAATTCTGCTAAGGTTGCTTTCCTTGTTAGTCACCCAGGCACTTGGAATTTGGGCCACAGACATATTGCAGTTTTCTGTGAGGGAACTTGGCCATGGATAGCTTTTTGGTCTCTACCATTTGCTGGGAAAATTTGCTGCCTGAACAAAGCTGAAGAAAAAATGGCGAGTACCCCAAGATTAAGCTGATCTTCCGTCTTAAGTCAAAGAACCCTACGCATTACCAAAGACAATATTTGTTGTGCTCTGGGCCATTTTCATAAGCTGCTGCTCTAGTGATGACTGCAATAAGCTTGGAGGTGATTAGGTTTGGGCGTTTCTTTGAAGCTGATTTAGAGACTGCGATGGCACTTGCATTTTCTGACTAGAAGTCTGTGTGGGAATTGGAAGGGGCAACTTCATACTTCTGATATGCTGAATCTGATAGAAAACCATGTATCCTATCATATACTTTGTTAATGGCTTTCCAGTGAAAGTCAAAGAAATGAAATGCACCTGAGTCACTGGTATCTAACAATAATATGATCCATCACGTGACCCTGACAAAGCTATTTTAGAGGATAAGAGTGTCATATTAGGCTTATGTGTAATATTTATGTGCACCTTGTGAAATTCTTCTTGGCTGGGGTGAGTAACTTTCTGATGAGCAAATAAAATATTACCCTAGATGATACATTTTTCATTTTTTCTCTCACCTAGATATTTATGTTATGTTCATTATTAAAGTGGAGGGTGGGGATATGCAGGTAAATATTTGTCACTGTTGTGGAGGATTGATTTCAGTGACAGCACATGCTGAGAACTTACTGACTGGAGTAACTTTTGTTATGGCAGTGACTCCCATTATTAACACCGTAAGAAAATCTGATATCTAGTCATATTTTTAAGGGATCTTTGTGTACTGTGGTTTGCTGTGATTTGGGTCAGCTACTAAAATATACTTTTTATTTTCTGACTTTGAAAATGTGTCTTGCAACCATAACATCCTTACTGTCACCTGGTGTAAAACTCAGCTGGGCTCAGTGCAGCTAGATGAATTGATAGACGGTAACGATGTGGTCCAGTAAAAGGATGGATGTGGGCAGCTTTGAATTCGTTCAACTCTAAATTTCATCTACATTAGTCAAGATTCACCCTCACAGGAAGTGATAATACTTACCCTGTGCTAGGATTCTTTTTATTTCTGCTCTTTGCAGCAATTTTACCTCAAAGGTGAGTCTGCCTCATAGCGTGCAGATATCAGTGCCTTGTCCTCCAGTTTACTAATTTAACAGCTCATGGACCAGACTGCACTGCTCAGCACTCCATTGTGCTTCTGATAATTAATCAGGTACAGCTTTAATTACGGACTTTCAACAGAACTTAACTGTGGTCATCTGTAACGTCATCTATTATTGACATATTGTAGGAATATAGGCAACAGAAAAAGAACTTGCAGGAATTTTCTATTGAACATTTTAATGATTTTTCCATCATAAAACCTTTTTTAATATAGCTTAAGCGTGGTCTCATTTGAAGGTATCTGCCCTTCTCTGTATAGCCATGTGATGTACCATATTGTTGAGAGCTTTCTGAACTGCAGGCACTCATGTGTAAGATAACTGGCATTTATATGAAGACACCTGCTTGGCCAAGGCTGTTGGTGCCTGTGCCCAGGGCAGAGCACACAGACTCAGAAGCGCTCACCAGAAGGACCTGGTTATTGCATGAAATGGGAATGGAATGGAACAATACACAGTTATTGCATGAAATGGGAACATACTGTAACTTGTCTCCTTCAAACCTTATTAAGTCATCTCTTTCATCATTAAAAACAATACCTATAATGTTCCAAAGCAACCAGACTTCACCGTCTCTGGTCAGAGCTGTGCTTTCTCTTGCTTCCATTATTTATGAATTTTGAAGACAGACAGCAAAGATGACAAAAGATTTGTTATCTTTTACTGATTAAGAAGTACAAACAAAAGGCAGTGTCTGTCATGTCAGGAGGAAAGCGGAACTAACAGGAGATGTATTTACTGTTTACTGACTTCATGCAAAGACCAAACGTAATTTCTTTTTAAAAGCAGATTTAAATTTATAAAATTAAATCAATTATTATACTCTTAAAATAAACATCCAAATCTTACTAATACTGCTTGATAATAGTGATGTTAACAGACTTTTTCCCAAGATTTCTGTCAAATGCTTTTAGACTAGTTGAAAGTAGAAGGTGCAGTCTTGCAATTATTAAAATATTTTTAAAATATTAAAATATTTTTCAATATTAAAATATTAATCACATATGAAGATAGTACAGTAATTGGCGGGGGTGAGAGCCTCAGTACAAATGTAAATTTTCAATTATTTTCTGCCCCTTCTCTCAAGAAACTGAGGATTTGAAACTGGTTTGCCAGGTAGTGAATACCTAATCAATTTAAAGTGTTACCATACAATTTACTATTTCTGCTTCTGGCAGTTGCAGTAATCATAGAATCATAGAATGGTTTGAGTTGTGGGGGTTTGTTTCTTTTAGCACCAACGTCTAAAAATTACTGATTAGTACTAACAAGAGAGAGAGAGACTGTAAAAGAAAAAGGTTGGTTTTTTTCCTGTAACAAATTTGATTTGTTAAGAATACCACTTTATAAACTCAGTAAGAGAATGCTGAGAAAATGATGTGAAACAAAGCACCTGTTCCTGGAAGTTTTGGTTGCATTCCTTCTCTGCGGCCTGTGCTTAATCAATGTCTAAATATACTGGGAAGGTACACAGTGCTGTTGGGTAGGACAGAAAAGGTCCTAAAATTGCATGTGCGTGACAATGCATTGGTCCTTGTAATGCATATAGTATCTCTATTAAAATAGGGGTGGTACCAGTATTAGAATTTCTTCAAAATAAATATTGTCTGCTTATATCTAGATTTTTCTCTTCCTTTCAGTTCCTGGGTAGGTGGAATATTTTGATGCAAGAGTGATTTTAAGTACAAAAGTGATTCCTTTATAGAATTAATCATCCTCAAAGGATTCTTGAGATGATCATTTAATGATTATGGAGCACTTGCATGTAGGTAGCTTATACATAAAAGCAGTAGTTTGTCACAGATGTAACAGGGAGAATTAGGGAGAAGAAGACATGAAGGAGGTATCTACAGGTCCCGTCACTTTGGTTAAGGTATGTGTGAAGCCAGGTCCAGCCTCTGAAATAGTTGAACCTTAGTTCTGCTTTCACAGTTATGGAAGTGGAGGCACAGAGATAAGGACCTGAATTCTAGAAGGGCTGAATAATTGCTGTTTCTGCTGATTGATAACATCATTACATTGCAGCACTCCTAAAAGTTGGGTACCAAGGAAATCCCAGAAAGAAAGTTTGCTTTCTTGGGTGCAGCCCTCTTTTAGATGTCACGCTCTGTCCTTTCTTCCCCTCCCAATCTGTGTGCATTGTGCATTTTTAATTCTCCTTTCCTGTTGGAGATCAAGATACATGTTTGACTTAATTGGAATTTCTTTTTACAGCCTTGCAACAAGACTGGATTAACAGTTGAATTATCCATGCACAACTTCTTCAGAACTACTTATTTTAGCTAGATTTGGGAACAGCAATAGGAGGAAATGCTTCTATGTTTTCTGCGGCACCATTAATGGAATACACATTGTGTAGGGACAATTGCTAGGAAACAAATTAATCACATATTATTTATTTAACAAAGTACAGTATTGATGTTATACTTGAGTGACTTTTTGCAAACATACAGCAATTAATAGGTGCAAATTGGTATTAGCATATTTAAATTGATGCAGAAACTCTGCTTTCTTGGTGTGTAGGCCATTTGGCAAGAGAGGCAACTTGTTGAAGTATTCAGGACTGGCTTAATGGCTTATTTTTATGGAGTACATGAAATAGAAATGTATTCCCCTGGTACAATGTGCACACTCAGTAAATGCTGGATAACAGCACGGTCACCTACTTGTTTGTAGTTTGTATTCAGTTGGTGAAACTAGTTAAGGACAGTCTGCTTCATGCGTGTAGGTAAAATGCACATGACTTTGAGCTGAATGTTAGTGGAAGTCTGTAGTTGTTGGAACACTGGGATGCTGTAGCACTTACAAGAAGTGTGACGGCCACTGCGGCACATCAGGTCAAGAGACTTTCTCCTCGGTTTAAAGTTCTGTCTTTAAAGTTTTCTCCTGTGTTTGATTTCTCAAGAGAGCTTAGCTGAAAAATCAGTTAACTCTCTTTTTTTTCTGTTATTTTTGGTGGTGGTTGAATGATTTTAAACCTTTAATTAATCACAGCTGACATAGAGGCTGAATCAGAGAGTTTTGTTTGCAGTCTTAAAAGGTGTACTATACATGTTGAATAAGTTTAGGATACACCATATAGGTGATAGTAGGAATAAAAATGCTGCTGTTTTGATTTTTATTTACAAATATAGATATTTTATATATATGGGGCAGGGGTGTGTATATATGTATAAAAACATCTTTTGAAATGCCTCTTTGCTACATGTTTACTATTAGTACATTCTTGGTTTGATTTTTTTCTTTTTCTGTTTGTCTTTTTGTTGTTGGTGGTTTGGTTTTTGAGTTTCCTTTAGCAGTACCATCTGGTTACCATTAAGAACTACAGGTTGAAGTCTTTCCGTAGAGTCTCCGAGGTATAAATGAGTAAGAGCTGCAATCAAACTATCCAATACATCTGTTTCAGGTGAGAAATAGAGAAGTCTATAGAATTAAAAGCTTCTTTTAAAAAAAACCAAAATAAATCATTCAGTTTATAACTTTTAAGGTGGCAAAGAAAAGAACTGCAAAGGAAACTTAAACTATACTTCATCAGAACAGAAAAGAGGATATCAGAGCCATCAACTAGTAGATGTAAGAGCTAGAGCTACTATTGATATGTGTAATGGGGAAGAATGGGTACGTGTTTTTCCCCTTGAATGCGTAGTTGTTTGAGTGAGGTGATACTGCTTGGCAATTGGGTAAAGTTGTATGACTGTGTCATTGATTTTAAGTTCTCATATAATATTGTATAAGCCTCTTTGCAGGGCTGGATGCTGAGTGACATCATTGTAGTTATTACTGTAAAAAGTTTCTGCTTCTAGGAAATTCTTAGTCTGGAATTAGTTTATTTACCATTGAGAGTTCAGCATTGACTAATCTGTGTCAACATATTATCTATCTAGCAAAAAGTTGGGACTATAGAAGAACACCGATATATTCTAGCAATGATTTCTTTTTCAGTTAATCACAGATACTAATGTTTTGCTGCCTCTTTCAGGGCAAAAAGACCTTCCCCATACAATGAAGATACATTTACAGAATTGCTGATATTGAACAAAAGAATGCTTTGAGTTTGATTTTTCTGAATAAAGAAAAAAGTTTGTAAAGTCTGTAAAGTTTGCATATAATTTTCAGGTATAAGTTTGTTAGTGTCTATACAGGGACAGTAAATCAGAGTAAAGAGCGAGTGCTGTGAAATGTGCTTCCTGCAGCTGCTACAATTGTAGATTTTCAATGGCTCTACAGCCATCTACAGCATTTTTTCTCCCCCAGTATATCTCCCTTAGTATGATGGGAGATACGAGAAATGAGTAAAGTAAAATGAAAAAAGTGTAAAAGAATCTTTATATTAAGTACTAGGTTGTCAAGGTACAGATAGCATGTATGCTTCAAAGAATTTTCTCTATAAAAAGTTTGCAAACTGCCAATATGTCACAAATAAAAATATTAAAACTTGTTGCTAGGTTCACTGAATGCTGTTAAATGGTACAGTCCTAGTCTTCACAGTTGAAAACTCTCTGTAAATGAACTGATAGAGTTGGCAGCTATAAAACATCAACTTGATTTATCAATTTGATCAACTCGATTGATTTAACCATTATTGTTAAATTTTTTCTAAGAAAAGGGAAAAAAATATAAGGTAGTATAAGGACTTGGAACAGTGAGAGGTAGGCTCTGAGCTACAGCGCTTTGGTACACTGCAGGTGGAGAATAGGATTTGGTTAAACAGACCACGGAATGTGTACTGGATTCGGTCTGTTAACCCATGACCAGCTTCTGAAGTTTGGGATGCAAGTGTCTTCTGCAGGAAGAGTGTTACACTTGATGGAGTGGGCTGGAGGCCAGGGAAAGGGAAGAGAACAGTGTATGTGTGTATGATATATGGGTATGAGCATTGTAGAGATTTCAAATCCTAGGTAAAGAAGAGAGCCCCATCTAAATACCGGATTCACAGATATGTATGTGGGACACAACTGTTTTTATCATGCTGGATATATTCTGGATCAGCTGTAAAAAGAGCTATGCACATAAGTAGCTTCAAGCACAGTGACCAACTTAAACTGATAGCCACTGCGTTTTTATTGAGATGACTGACATTTTAACTAAATTATATAAGGATTGTTTGTAAATGCACCTGCAGGGCTTCTAACAGCATTGCTCCCCACCCACTCACCCTGTATATTTAATAAAAAATAATAATCTGTTTTTGTGGCAGATCTGTGGGTTCCAAAATTATTAATAGGGGTTGGCAGAAAGACAGAACAAAACCTTGTTTTTTGACAAAAGCAGGTTAAATAAAAATAAAAAACATGTAAAAAATCTAAAAAATTTTTAATAATAGTGACAATATGAATTTCTAGAAATACTTTCTAGCCATCTCTGTATGTGGGGAAACAGAATTTGTTGATGCTCTCCTAATTAATATCAAAGAACATATGCATTTCTGAGCTAGTACTTCCTTTATGCTGTGATGATACGGAGGATTGATCTTGTGATACTTTAGTAGTGTTCCAGGAATAGACAGTTCTGAAAACAGTGCTCCTTTTACTTAGAGGAACAATGGGCAGACTGCTCTTTGTCAAGCTTGTCTTTTATTTTAATAACTTTTTTTTTCTTTAGGGTGGAATTTTAATGGTTTGATGTCAGAATGAAGAGCAGGATACCTGTCATTCTTCTAGCTTGTGGCTCCTTTAACCCCATCACAAACATGCATATGCGTTTATTTGAGCTGGCTAGAGATCACCTGCACCAAACAGGTCAGTAAGGTGTTGTTAGGATCACGCACATGTGGTGGTTTACTGTGAAAATGAAGAAAGATTTTTAACGCTTGCTATAGATAAGCTGTCAGTTTACAGCTGGCTTAATTTTAATATTCTTTATTGATCATTCAGTATGAGGCTTTCATGGCATATTCAATATAGAAAGTCTAGCATTGCCTCTTCCTTTGGCTCAGCACATAAACAAGTATCATAATGCAAATAAAGTGAAAGTTTTATCAGCAGTTTTAGGACCATATTCATGGAACAGGCTAAGCCTTGTGAAGGAGAATGCTTAACAATTTTGAAACTGAGAAGAAACATTTCTGTTCAAATTTCATGCTTTTATGACGCATTGTGTTTTAATATGAAGAAGTGTTACACTTAGCAGTTTTGACAGCCAGGTGAAACCGGAGAAAAGATGAAACGTTAATTATTCATTATCCATCTTCACTAAGAGGTACAAGTTATCTCCCCTAGGAAAATCATTTCCTCATAAAGGAGATGAGAAAAGCTAGATGTCAGCAGGCTAGAAAGTTTTGGCAACAAAGGAGAAAGGAAGGTAACATCGGGAACTTAAGCAAGAATCAGAAAAGCTACTGAGAAGCATTGAACTCTAAGCTTGATCAGCTACTTCGTTGCTCAGGCTTTTATTTTTTTTTCCATATGGCAGCTAAAATATACACATATGTTTCTGGAAGAGGTTGGAAGGGAATCATAGCTTATTGGAACCTGATAGAGAAGTTCCTAGGGAGGTGGTTCAGTAGGAACCTGAACAGAAAATAATAGTAAAAGGAATTTGGCTGTCAAATTGTAGGGAGGGAGGGAGGGAGAGAATCTGGTAACCACTGATACCGTTTTGCAGTAAAAGCAGCAACTGCATACTTGCCATATACTGTGAGAATACTTCGACATTCATGAGGAAGAATTACACAACCAGCTCTGAGGGCTGCCTCTACAAGTCTCTGGTGTCCTGTGACTGTAAAATTATATTGTTCCTCCCGCAAGATGACAAATAAAGGGTTAAAAAAGGGTTTGAATTGGCTTTTCTTACTGTAATTTTATAACTGCTTCTGTTGCCCAGGTGTGCAAGGATAGAAAGGTAATGTGAGACCAATTGGTAATTCTGTCGAAGTCATATGTTATAGTCCAGTAACTTATTTCTTTACCTTGAAAGAAAGATTGAACTGGGAAATGAATTATGATTCTGTCTGAATCACAATTCATTGTCTGGTCTGCTCCAGGGTCTGTGTAACAAGAAGACTCCACCCCTTACTCAGAGCAGTTTACTTAGGTCGAGTGAAAATCATATTAAAAATGAAATTTTGAAAGGCTGAAATGAAAGTTGTGCATTTTTTAAGCACTTTAACGTCAGTGCTTAGTTCTGGTTAGGATGTGACTCGCCTTTTGACTTACTAGTTTAATATGTGGAGTCTTACTAGTATAAGTACTTCATGCATTAAAGAAGGGGACTTCATTTGAGTCTGGGTTGCCTACAGTGTTGTCATTGCACTTTGTGAATGTTTAACCCAGGATGTCTGCAAAGCAAGAATCCTCAGTTAGCTTGTGGAAGCTTTACTCATCCTAAGTAGAGGTAGCTTTATTTGAAGTAACTGTAAATGTAGATATATGTGTTTATATGTATGGATACACAAATCTGGTATATGGTCTTTCTTGCTACCGTGAAGACAGTTTCTCAAACAGAAGGGGTTGGCAACATGCTATAAAAATGATTAATTCTGGATGCCTGTTTTATGGCAGAACCATTCCCACTCAGGAAATTAATTGGTCATTCTCTCATGTTTTTAGTCCTGTTTCCACTTCTGCAGTTACCCAGGGAAGGAGAGGAGAAATTGGAGCTTATTTACTGAGAAGAAGTACTAGTTGCAGACTGGGAGCTGATAGTGGGCTGGAGGACAATGGTTATACATGACTAAAGCTTGTTTGAAGTGAGTTAGTGGTCTGCCATATTCATACTGATTCCCTTCTCAGTGAGAATAATGCACTTCCGAGCTAACGTACAGACTGAATGCCTGAAGAAGTAACTAGCGTGAGTGAAGAATTACCTAGCACGAGGCGTGATATTTCCTAGACTGTGAGAATGACTGACTTCTGGTGATACTTCGGTATTTCTGCTCAATCACAAACTGGGCAGAAACGAGTTGTGCAGTAGCTTGGCTGGAGTTGACTTCACAGTCAAGTTTTACTGTTATGAATGACATGGCTATCCCCGATGTGCGTCCTGACTGACATCTCCAGTAATTCTGTCTGCCAGCTTTTTGTACATCACTTCCATTTCAAATGCTGTCTAATCTTATTTTTCATACATCCTTACTTTAAGTAGGGAATTTTATTGAGTTTCCAATACTTTAAGCTGTATTAGTAGTTTTATTGCCACATGTCAAGTAATTCATCCTTTTTCTGTTAATATCAGTCGACAATTCTTGTCATGCCACCTTTTAAATACAACAGACGTAGCTACGTGTGACTGCATAATTCTAATGATTTTCTTTATCTGGATTTTGTCTCTACTCATGTGAATTTGACTTTTTATACATTGTGCTGGTTTTGGCTGGGATACAATTAATTTCCTTCACAGTAGCTAGTACAGGGCTGTGTTTTGGATTTGTGCTGAAAACAGTGTTGGTAACACAGAGATGGTTTCGTTCCTGCTGAGCAGTGCTTACACAGAGCCAAGGGCTTTTCTGCTTCTCACCCCACCCACCAGCGAGCAGACTGGGGGTGCACGAGGAGCTGGGAGGGGACACAGCTGGGACAGCTGACCCCGACTGACCAAAGGGATATCCCATACCGTATGATGTCATGCTCAGCATATAAAGCTGGGGGAAGAAGAAGGGAGCAGGGGATGTTTGGCATGATGGTGTTTGTCTTCCCAAGTAACGGTTACATGTGATGGAGCGCTGCTTTCCAGGAGATGGCTGAACACCTGCCTGCCCATGGGAAGTGGTGAATTAATTCCTTGGTTTGCTTTGCTTGCGTGCACAGCTTTTGTTTTACCTGTTGAACTGTCTTTATCTCAACCCACGAGTTCTCTCACTTTTACCCTTCCGATTCTCTCCCCATCCCGAGTGAGCGGTTGCGTGGTGCACGGTTGCCAGCTGGGGTTAAACCACGACACACGTCCTCACATGTAGCTAGAATTTTCTCAGATTCAACCCCTTGTTTTAAAATTGTTTCTTGAAACTGACTGTGGCAAATGCCTTTCCAGTCTGTTAATACCTAATGTCAGATGCTTTTTTTTCTCTTTGACTGTATTTCTCAGTTGACCATAAAGTCCAAAGAAATAGTACTAGAATCACTCTATGTATGATGTTTGAAACTTTGTTTTCCAAGTATTGCCAGTGAAGGATACTTACATCACCAAGTTTCCAGATAAGACCAGAAGGGATAGAGGGTAAAGGAGGGGGGTATGAAAGACAAGATGTTTCTATCTATGACAAGACAGATGCAAGGGAGAGGTGAAGAAAAATGAGTTACTAGCTTATGAAAATGTGGGGAAAATGTGACACAATCAATGGGTTGTGTCAGATGCAGTGCTGGGCAGCAGAGCTGAGAAGTCCAAGTAGTCGTCAGTCACTAACCAGCCTTGGGAATTTGGAAGTTTATGTTGTGCAAGGGCTGCATCTGATTAAAATGGACTGATATTTTCAAGGGAGGGATAGGAACAGATTGTATCAGTAGTAAGTCAGCATAAATGCAGACTTCAGTTTATTTTCCTGCAACAATTCTGATAACTGGAATTTGAAAACACCACCAAAAAAATGGTTTAATCCTACTGTTTTGATAGTGTGTATAGCAATACAGATACATGACTGGAATAGGATCAGATCAGCAGTATTTACTCACTACATATACAATAAATAGACAGTAGTTAAAATTAACTGAACTTAAAAAATGAAAAGGAAACAAATCTTTGTTGTTTTTTTAATTACAAGATTTACAGCAGTGTTTGCTTAAATAGAGCAGTACTTGATTATTAGGCTCTGCCCTTGAAAGACACATGAAGAGGGATGCATGTGTGGCTTAGGATTCAGAAAGAATTAAAGCTGTAGAGTACGCTTTGCAGAGGTGCAAATCAAAGCAACAAAAGTATAAATCTTAAAACATCACAAGACACACCACATCCCTATAGAAAACACTTCTGTTAGATAAAACTCAGTTTTTTGAATACTGTTATCATTGCATACAGTTTAGGTCCTAACCTTTTTCTGAATTTAAGGAACACTTTTCTAAATGGAAGAAGTGTAGGTGTCTTTCTGTTCCACAAGTTTTGTTGTCTTACTCTAAAACCCAGTGGAATAAAGGGTTGGCATCCCCTGCTTGCAGTGGTATTTTGGTTATGCCTTGTATTTGACTTTGGAATCCTAGTCATCTGTTTTGTAGCATCTCTGAAGAGAACCATTGCTTCCCAGTCATGTTACATGGCAAAAGTCAGCTTGGATGAGAGCATTTCAGAATAAGGTGTCCTGTGAGTAGAGCTACAATACTTTTATTATTCACATTGTTACTCTCAAGATGGTGGTTTTATCCTTCCTTTCTGGAGGAAATACTTATTTTCATAGCTGTCAAGATACTGCCTTTCCTTCTTTTTGTCCAAATCCAGTGAACTCTATGGAAGTGAAGGTGTATTTTGAGGTCTTGATACAAAATGTTCATTAAAGATGAGATGTGTGGAGATCATTCAGCATTTGTTTGAGGACTGATCATTGTGCATGCTCAGTTACTCAGCTGTTGGAGGAGAGTTCTTGAAGTTGCGATGTATTTGAGTGGCTGCCTGACTACAGAGGTAAATCTGTATCTTCAGGCCCTGTAGTTCACTCAACCAGGTGGATATGATTTATGTTTGTGTAGGTACTCGAATGGCATCTGTCACTACAATTTTTGCACACTTCATCTAATTCAGTGAATGCGTCTTTCAAGCACTCTGAAGTGGTGAAGGTAGTCATCCATCCTATGGAGAGCTATCCTAAAAGATTATCCATTACTGCTCTCATATATTTGTTGTTTACGTTGACTTTCAATGCAATGATTGCGGAATTGTTTACCCTTTTGACTTTCCTTCTGTTGAATACCCCTCACAGAAAATGACTGAACATGAAGTTAAAAAATCTTGCCTATTTTCTTTTTCTTTTTCATGCTTGGCAATCTCTACATACATGTCACGGGAAGGTAAGCGTAGGATGGTATCCTTTTGATATTTAGTCTGTAAATCATTTTGAACAACTGAAATATTTGGGATTACTTGTATCTAGTTTTTCTTTTCCCTCCTATGTAGCGTCTGAACAAAGATGTTAGATATCCTTCCCTCCACCTCAGTTAATTATAACCTATAAATAAAATTAACATTTTGGTTTAAATGGGGAATGAAAAATCCTTGTATTTGTTTTCCTAGCATTACTAGGCTGAGAGTTCTGGGAGGATAACTGTTGAATTCTTGTGGTTTCAAGGGAAACCATTACTATTACTTCAGTACAGAATTTTATCATGTGATTTTAATATATATGTAGTCACACATAGAAGGCTGATAAAAGAAATTAAATAAACCAATTAACTAACCGTATTTGTAAAAGCAAATGTGGCAGCAGTTGTTTCAGTGAAGAAATGAAAACTTACGTTAATGTAAGCTCTTGTTGCATCTTAGATTGTTAGAACAGGAGATTGTATTGTAACTATTTTCCAACATTGTTCACTTCTGATAGCAAGTTTTACATCATTTTATGTTTTGAAATATGTCCTATGACACCTGAGAGGAAGATGAGTAGTGGGCAAGAGTTAAATGTATGGAAATAATACTTTTATTTGGTTTTCTATAGTGGTTACTTACTTTTATTATTTACTTTTTGGTATAGTTTCTAATAGTAAATCCCAGACTTACTACTAGAAGAAATTAATCTTTAAAAGCCCTGCCAAAATACATGTATGATTTTATTTTTGAGTGCTAAAGCTTGTAGTTTTAGGTGGAAGGCTCTCATGCATCATGTTTGCATAGTGCTGGGTCACTCAGTCGTTGTGAATCATCTCAAGCAGTTATTGTATTTGACTTTTGGTACTTAAGTATTGGCAGCCTTGATTTTTCTCTTCCACTTGGTTTCATTTGTGCTTTGGAACAAGCTGATATGGCATCAGAAGCTCATATCTCGTCCAATTTGTGCAATTCTAGGCCAGACTAGAGACTGAAATTTTTACAAGTCACAAGGATATGGCAGAGTTGCAATCATTCTTGGCTAACATCTCACGCAGTTTTAATTTTTACAGTTAATGTATTCATTTAAAATATAAGAGAACAATTTTTATCTGTAGAAACTGAAAAGAAAGGAACTGAAATGTGGAAAATAAAATTTTTGTGTAACAAAAAACGTTTAATGAGGGTAACATATTAATGAATTCAAACTGTAATTTCTTTCCCTTTAAATGAGAAGTTGTTATAGCATTGTATATTATCAAAGTACCAGAAAATAATTGTTGTTGATAAATCAAGTGAAATTATTTCCAATTTCAGATCAAGAGTTGGAATGAATAGTATACACATATCTGCATGTTTCTGGAAAGTTTTATCTTGCTCTATTGACCATTTTGCCTATAAAGAGAATGTTTTAAAACGGGATAGTTTGGACTGACATTTTAACAGGAGACAGGCCTGTAAATCTCACTGAACCTTAATGGTATTTTTTTAAACCCAACTCACTTTAAGTTCTTTAGAAAATTTTACCCTATTACATCAAAATAAATGTGAAGTTACTGAATTGTCATTGTATAATATTAAATTGTCATGTGCCAGTATCAGAAATTAGGAGTCCAGGGGTATCATTTTCATTACAATCCAATAGCAGGAACTTGCTGCATTTAAGTTTCTTTGTTGAAACAATTGAATTAGAAAAAAGGAAGAGGATTTTTTTTCCCCCTTCAGTATCATATTTACCATAGTTATTGAAAATGCATGTGTTATATTAGAAATCATTTTATTTCATTTCTGTTTATTTGAAACACCCTTTCTCTCCTCTCCATTTCTTGAGGGACGCAGCTCATATCAGTGCTTTATTTCCCTGTTGATTTATTAAAATCAGAGCTTCATTTTTGTTTCCTGATTTGAGGCTAGAACTGCAGTCTAACAAAAAAGAGCTTGTTGTGTTAATGATTACGTTATGTTACAGCAGTAGAAAAATATGGGCATATTTTCAACTTTTATTAACATGATCAGCCAGATAGAAAGGGTCTTTAATGGCTCTTAAGCTGCTGTTGGAACCACAGTGCTGCAAGTCTCATTTTAGACTCCATTAGCCCCATCTTTGTTCTTGAATCTTCTGATTTGTCTGAATCACATTAATCACAGATGCAGTAATATGGTGTAATTCTTGCTTTAACACAATGAAAAGGCACAATGATTTTGATAAATAACAAGCATCAGATGCTTAAGAACAAAGCAGTGGTCAGTTAAGTCATCCATTGCTCTGGCTGTATAAAGGCTGTACTTATTGGAATATAAAACTTAATTATATTTAGCAATTTTGATAGTTTGCATCATAAATTATAAACATCTCTACTCGAAAATTGTGTGTTCATCCATTCCTTTTTGAATCATCTAGTAGAGTAAACATATTGATAGTAATTGTGAGCAGTTCACAGAGGAACAAGAAGGCTGCTATTTCATTATTTAAATTGCTGTTAATGTATTAAAAATAAAACCTAGATCAAGTTGTTCATAGCCTCTCACAGCTGAAGTTAACCATGCTTTAAAGAGGTTGGACTAGATGAGCTCCCGAAGTCCCATCCACCGTAAAATTTCAAGATTCTGTGAAGATGACTTTTTCTTTTTTAATTTTTTTTCTTTTTTTTTTCTTCAAAAGGAAGATATCAGGTGATTGAAGGCATAGTGTCTCCTGTTAATGATGACTATGGAAAGAAAGGCTTGGTTTCAGCAAGGCACCGGATAGCAATGGCTAAACTAGCACTGGAGACATCTGACTGGATTCGAGTTGATCCATGGGAGACTGAGCAGGAGACATGGACAGAGACAGTAAAAGTGTTAAGGTAATTAATTTTTTTTTTTCCTTTCTCTATGAAATTACTGATTGCCAAGAATCTCTTAGGCTACCAAGTCAACGCACAGAACTTGCTCCTGTAAAACACCAAAGCAAAGCAGATCGTGTCTGTTTATGGCATCATCTGCTAGGAGATAAAGTACTATATCTGTATGCAATGAAAATTCACATCGCTTTCCTTCAGAAAGGCTGCGTAGTCAGTATTCCCCATCTGGAGTCTGTCCTTTCCTAGTGCAAAGTGTGTTCAAAAAGCGTGTAGACATGGCACTTCGGGACATGGTCTAGTAGACATGGTGGTGTTGGGTTGGCGATTGGACTTGATGATCCTAGAGGTCTTTTCCAACCTTAAAGATTCTATGATTCTATGAAAGCAGATAGGCTTTCCCCAGACCTATGCAGTACTCCACAGTACTGCACTTGGGCCGTTTAAGTAGTTAGATGCACATGGAAAGTCTCTGCCAAGAGAGAGTCTTGCAAAATTCTAGTCACTGAAAGAGTTCTGGAGAAATGTTCTTGGCTTTCATGTTATTTCTCTTGTTCTTAAGTCTCAAAGCAGGTAATACAGAGATCTTAATCAGAAAGTAAGAGAGTTTGCAAACAAACCTGTTCTTTAAGAGCATCCCTATTCCACATTAGCTACATTGGCATTATTATGCCTGCAGCTTTATCTATTCACACATTCTTGAAAAGTTTTCTTATTAATTCTAATGGCAAGTTAAACGCAAGCCCATAACTGCTGATGTTTTCTTCAAAATCACTGAGTTTTGCTGTGGTTTTGAGTTGGAAGTAAAAACTAAACAATTTGTCCAAAACCTGTTAACTTGATGTAAGGGCCTTGAAACATGCCTTTTTCCCATACAGTTAGTCTTGGTAATAAATGCATTATGGGGCAAGGTATGAAAGCATAAACTTCTTGTGCCAGCCACTTTTTGGAAATGTAGATGCTACAAAAATCAACAGATATTGTTAAAGTGAAAGACTTCATGGATGCCTTTCAAGAAGGCAAGTGCACTGTAAGAACTATCAATGATTCTTCATTTCTATCCACATTTTCTAGATTACTTTCTAAACGGAAACAGTTGTTTGTGTAGCTTAAGGCTCTAAAATGTGCCTTCCAACAACTGCCCAGAAATCTCTTATGGCTGTGTGTGAAAGCAATTATAAAACATACCAGTTACTTTACAAAAGCATACATGAGAATAACCTACATACTTACAAAGCAACTTACAAAGGCTTTTTCGTTCTGCTTCTATTTGCTTTGCTGAGTGAACGTAGACATCCAGTTGCTTTTTTGCCCCTTTCCTCCAGCCAGCAGAATAGGATCAGGACGGGAGGAAGACTAGGCAATGCTACCCTGTCTTTGCAGAAAACTTCTCTGTTCTTTTCTCTAATCACAATTGCATATTCCAGTGTGAGAAATCACCAAAAGGTCTGTCCTGCAATATTGGTTGGGTATGGGATTTTTCTCCTAAACTTCAGTTTTGTAAAGCTATTTTCCTCTAGAGAAGCAGCCACAAATATTAGAGATCAGGTGGTCCTACTTAGAAAGGCTTTGATCTTGCACAGCTCCAGCTGCAGTGAGTACTACTTGCAAAATTGGGTCTGTAAATTGTAAATCCACTTCAGAGTCCTTTAGGTACAGTAAATAAAACCTGTATGTATAATATTCTACTTGGGGAAAGCAGTATCAATGTGGTGTGAACAGACAGACTTCCTGTCTGTCTAGAAAGTGAACCTCTAGTTATATAAATAAATTCACAAAATGTTAAAATGTATGCCTGTTAAGGAGAAAAATGAGCATAAAGCATTTTTCCCCAAATGATGACCTATATTAATGAGCTGAACCAGTGCCATAATCTAATGCTGAACCCTGTCCCTTGAATGGGGAAGCAGCATTCTGATGAAATAGCACATGTAGGTATTTTGCCTTTATATTGTATTTTAACTGTCACACGTGAATATTAAAAAAAAAGGTGGTTTTAGGGCTAGATCCTTACCAAGGATAAATAGGCAATAGTTTATTGTGGAGTTCTGCTTCTTCATAAGTGTTGAAGGTTAATCTATAGATTCCTCCCTGGTCAAAGAACCAACAACCAATTGCTGCCTTCACTATAAGCTCCCTCAGGTAGGAAACTTTGTACTAACAGAAAGAGATTTTGCTATTGCAAGGCAAAGGCAAAAAACATTATTGTACCTAAATGTCTCTTCTTATCAGTATTTTGAATTGTACACTTAACTGCAGTAGAACATTGTGTCCTTAGACACAGGAATGGCTTTTTCCTACAATACTTGTTTTACCTGAGTGCAATGAAATTGTCACATTTCATCAAAATCTATGGATTTTGCAGAGGCTCCCATAATAGTTATGACATAAAAGAATTTTAAGCAGCAAAGCTCATATCCCACTTGTGATGGTGCTATTAGTTGCCTGTTATATTAAGTGAGTATGGAAATTTTGGAGACTATCCCAAGGCTTTTTTTAGAGAGGAGGAGGGAACACGATAGAGCTATTTCCCACTTAGCGGCTGTTCCTCAATATTCTTCCTAGACAAGGAAACAGTATTGTCAGTAACCAAAGAGCTACATGCATTCCACTTGTAATGTAGATTTGACTGTGGTGCAGATATACTATGAATAATTTAGAATTGGCAAAGATCTATCTTACCCGACTTTCGTTGAATTGTGTTTGTGATTTAATTATATAGTTTTTCAAAGCTTCATGCACAGTTCAGAAAATGCTTGATAAACTGACAGATTGCTTTGTCCTTTTTAGTGAGTCTTTAAAATAACACAAGCCTCCCTGCCCCAGCACTTGAAACACCTGCTGAACGGACCTTTTGGCAGTTAAGATTTTGCAGTACTTGTAACATTAGTCCTGCAGCAAGCTCTTTGCCAAGAGTTCTTACTTTTGAATCATGGCCCAAGAATGTCAGTCCATGATACAAAGTTAGTGTACTTGACTATACGTAGCATCAGCCTGTTTACAACAAGGCAGGATTAAAACCAGAAATGTAGGAAGGCACGGGGCAAGCTACTGCTACCTACTCTCTACTACCATATGTCTCTCACCTCTTGCCTTTGCAGTTTCTTTAGCCAATGGCTGAGCATCAAAAATTACTGGAGAGAGTTATGCAGCCTGTCTAGGTGTATGTTCATGACACTTGCGCAACTTATTCCTGTGGCTAAAAGTATTTGCATGATTTGAAGAGTGTACATTTAAATCACAAAACTATAAATTCATTCCTTAGGCCAGACGTTCAAAGGGTTACCTATGGCTTTGTACACATACTGAATTCAGACTGTACCTTTTAAGTCATAATCTTTGCTTTGATACAGTTATAGAAGACCTGATGGTCACTTTGGTTGTATATTACTAGACAGAGACAGGACACTGGCTTGAGTCTGTTGTCTACCTGTCCTGTTTAACCATGACCTTGTTTCCTGAAATGATTTTAGCTCATGCCAATATGAGCCATGCCTACATATGGCTCGGGATTGTGCAAGTCGGGGACTATTCTAAACAGGCAAGGCCATGCTGATTTGGAAGGAAGGGAGTTTAGGTGTTTGGATCTACGACTGGCACATGCCCTCATGATCAAAGAAGAGGCCACTACCATGAGGTAATAGTACCAGTATTGCAGTGGGGCACCAGTGATCAGGAGCAGCAAAAGAATAAAGTAATAGAAACCTGGAAAAACTGACAAAAGGATCTTTGCCTGCCTTCCTGGATCTGAACTCAGTAAAATCAGAAGAATAGCATATGTCAAAAATCTTATAAGAATTGTATATTTTGAATTTCTCAGGATTCTGATTCTTTTAATTAAAATGAAAGGGAAAACCACAAGGTGAAAACTCAGGGAACATGTTTTTGTGGAGAAGAGGATGAGAGAGAATAAGAATGTCTCCTCCGGAAAACTTTGGAGTACACGTTAAAGAAACATCATCATGAGGGGTTGTATTTAATCAAGAAATTAAATGTAGTGATTGAAGTGTGATTTAATCCTGTTTCAAGCAAAAACCTGCACAATGTTTTAAATGTAATGTTACTACCAAAATTGCCATAATCGTAGAATTTCAAAAAGGAATTGAAAAACAGAATGCCGTTGCAGAGATTGCTTGTGAATTCAGCAAAATGTTAACTACAGTGATATTAATCTCATGGTAGAATGAATATGCTAAATTCTTAACAAATTGTATTCAAATCCAAAACGCATAAAAGCAGACTGTGTTCTTGAATTTGAAAGTGCCAGGTAATCTCTTTGTGCATCTCTGAGAGGATTACCTCACACAGAAGCCTTTATTTTAAATGCAGGCACCATTACAATGAATCACTCCGATTGCTCCAGTCCAAGAAGGAATTCATGAAAAACAAACAGCCCATAGAAAGATCTACAGAGGATTCCCTTTCTTACCAGCACTCAGGTTGGTTCATAACTGTAAACATGACTCTTTGTTTAGCATTAAAAACAATACAGCTTTACCAGATGACTAATTGATGAAAAAGTTGAACGTAGTAGCTGGTAAGTTTTGAGGATTGGAGCTGCCTGCCAAAAACAAGCCATGCCAAATGCCAGCATGACTGCTGGCACAGTTATTTTGTAGTAACTCCCACATAGACAGGAGACTTATTTTGAAGTTGTATTAATTCTTGGTTTTATAAGCATCTCTTTAGCTGTGTCAGAGATGTATGTTGTGGCCCTACTGGTTTTGCAAAGCATAGAATATATGAATGAAAAGTATCAAAAAGGATAGGGATTACTTAGAATTGTAATTCTAGTGTTAGACAATGGACGAAATATATGGATACCACACCACTGATGCTGATGCATTGCTGTTTACTGCTGTCGACATTAAAGTACAGCAGGTTCTGGAAACACTGTCAGTTTTGGGTTTCTGATTTTATCATATTCCCTAGCCCTATGACTTGCTAAGATACTGCTAGATTTTTGATACATTACATTTTTCCTGTAGTATTGCAGCACTTCTTGGACATGAATAATACATTTTAGTTGTTCATGGTTATACAAAAGTTTCCAAAGGATGAGTTGTTATATCTGTATAGATGGCAGAGGAAAAAAGTCTCAAGGCATTTGGACTGCAGTGGAATCTTGTGTCTGATGGGGTTAATGATTGTTAGCAAGTGACAAGTCAGATTATTCCACATTGCCACACTGACAAAAATTAGTGTGAAAGTAGTAAAGACTATTTTAATTTTCCATTACAAAAAATTCTTTTGGCCATTATTTTCTGTACTTATTTCAAACTTTATAGCATTTTATGTAAAAAAGTCAAGAAAATAAATATTAAAACTAGCCTTTCTTTTCCAATAAAGTTTCTCAGTTTAGAATTCATCAGTCATCATCACAGGTTTCCTCTAAAGTCAAAACCAAAAGGCATAGCAAAAACTGGGTGAGAACGAGGACAGGCAAGAAACAGGATTTTCTGTTCCAATGCCTCACCACCCTCACAGTAAAGAATTTCTTCCTAATATCTACCTTCCTTCAGCTTAAGGACAATTTCTCTACCTGCCCTTGCTTCCACCCTCTGTAGGCTTCCTTTTTGTCTTTGAGTTTATCCAGGAGCTCCTTGTTCATCCATTCAGGCCTCTTGATGTTTTTGCCTGACTTCCTCTGTTGGGATGCATTGCTCCTGAGCATGGAGGAGATGATCCTTGAATACTAACCAGCTGTCTTGACCCCTCTTCCCTCCAGGGCTTTATCCCATGGTACTCTACCAAGCAGATCCCTGAAGAGGCCAAAGTCTGCTCTCCTGAAGGCCAGGGTAGTGAGCTTGCTGTGCACCCTGCTCACTTCCCTAAGGATCTTGAACTCCACCATTTCATGGTCACTGCAGCCAAGGCTGCCCTTGAGCTTCACATTCCCAACCAGCCCCTCCTTGTTGATGAGAACAAGGCCCAGCATGGCACCTCTCCTCTTTGGCTCCTCTATCACTTGGAGAAGGAAGTGATCATCAACACATTCCAGGAACCTCCTGGATTGCTTACGCCCTGCTGTGTTGTTCCTCCAATAGATACTAGGGTGGTTAAGGTCCTCCATGAGGACCAGGGCTTGTGAACGTGAGGCTGTTTCTATCTGTCTATAGAGGGCCTCATCTGCTCAGTCTTCCTGGTCAAGTGGCCTGTGGCAGACCCCCACTATAGTGTCGCCTGTACTTGCCCTCCCTTTGATCCTGACCCATAAGCTCTCAGTCAGCGCCTCATCCATCCCTGTGTGGAGCTCCATGCACTCCAGCTGGTCATTGACACAGAGGGTGACACTCCCTCCTCGTCTCCCATGCCTGTCCTTCCTAAAGAGCCTGTATCCTTCCATTCCGACACTCAAGTCATAGGAGCCATTCCACCACCTCTCCGTGATGCCAATAAGATCACAGCCCTGCAGGCATGCTCTAACTCCTCTTGTCAGAGGAGCACATCTGCAAGATCATTTACAACCACGAATAAATGTAAAATGGAGACAATCCCTCCATCCTTCCCCTTCATTTCACATGAATGCAAGGCTGTGAAAATACCTAGTCAATGTTTGTAAAATACTCGGATGGTATAACAACGAGTGCTCTAGAATAGGCTTTGAGGAAGGAGAGAGTTCTGTCCTGGGACTTAGGCAGTGGGCAGCAAATAAGAAATGGAGAGACAACAAAAAAAATTGTAGTAGTGAAGTATCATTCTTGGTCATTATTCGAGGCGCAGCAAGCTTGGCTTTAGATCTCTTTGTACTAGAACAAAAATGCCATGACCACGTCACACAAAATATTATCTGTATAATATTCTGCTGGTTCAAATTTCTCTAAAAATAAAATAAAACTTAGCAGGTCAACTAACTAGCTTATTGTACCAGTAAGGGTAATTCGATTAGATACAGTCCGTCGTGTTTTAGATGATACAGGTGTACAAACTCAGGCGAAATTCTAGGTTGTTCTCTGGCTAACGTGACAGTATGCAAACATTGTGTCTGTGTGCCAGGGTGCAGTAGGGCAGCTGCTCCCTAAGGGACAGGGGCCATATGTGGTAACACAGCAGCAGGCAAGGGCCTCGCTAGCTGGGGTTGTTCCCACGGTACCTGAGCAAAGAGATCAGGGCAGACTGGGGTGAAGTAGCCAGGTTCAAGCAAGTCTAGTCTTCGTGCTAAAATGATTCCCTTCTTTATTTGCTTCTTCCCCTTTTTGGCTTGCTTGAGCGGAGGAATAATTCTCCTTTAACATTGTACAGATAATATTTGATATGCTGTGAGTGATGATGAAGTAGGTGATGGAGTAATTGTGACCAGACACATAAAATCCAAGCTGAATTTTTCTTACAACTTTTTGAAAGAAAACTGGAGTAAAGGTAAATGATTTAAAAAAAAGAAAAAAAAAAAGAAAAAACAAGTGATGAGTTAAAACCAATTTTAAGTGTAAACTTCCTAGAAAATTGAGCAAGTATAGAAATCTCTCATTTCCTTTTGTCTTTCCAGTTCTGCCAGAATTAAAGCTGCTCTGTGGGGCTGATTTTCTACAGACATTTAAGACACCCAATCTCTGGAAAGAAAGACACATCAAAGAAATAGTGGAAAAGTTTGGTTTGGTCTGTATTAGCCGTGCTGGCTCTGATCCTGCTCAGTATATCAAGGAATCAGACCTTTTAACTAAATTTCAGCACAATATCTTTCTGGTGAAAGAATGGATTCAGAATGAAATCAGTGCAACACAGATACGCTATGCCTTGTGCAGAGGATTAAGTGTAAAATATCTCATACCAGATTCTGTTATATCCTACATTGCACACCATAATATCTACACAGAAGAGAGTGAGCGGAGGAATGAAGGTGACTTGCTTCAGCCTCTTAAGTTGCACAACACAACAGTAAACCCACTAAATGACTGATGTCTGTAGTGTGTGAAGTGCACAGACTCGGCATTTTTTCATGTAAAGTTCTTGAGAAAGTTATTTCTTGTTAATGAGGGGAAAGTACCTCAGTCCAAATTTTCTTGAATTCATGTGGTGGTTTAAATTCATGGGTTTGTGTGTGGTAGTGCTTAAGCAAATTGGGATGCTCAGCTGCATAGCTTAAAATACATGAAGAACAGCTTTCTTCTGAAAATAAAAAAAGATCTTAACAATAACTGTTAATCTCTAGCAATACTTAAGGGTCAAACATAGTACTTTCCTGAATTGTAATTCTGTAATACTACAGAGATTTTTAACATGAAGATGCCTTACTGTTCTGAAGCAGCAAAATAAAATGAACCAAAACTTTTCTTTACATATATTTAAATATATATTACTGCTAAACTTTGACTCTTTAGGACCCTGAGTAAGTTTTTGTGTTTTAGCAGTTTGGACAAGAGATGGAAATAAATCTTCTTTCATGCAAGCACTTAAAAATGCGTGCACCATTCATGTCACTTTTAAGCCTCCAGATTCACAAATGACAGACAGTCCTCATCCCCAGATTTAAAGTGGGTTTCTTTGCTTCTCTGATCCAGTCTTCTATAAGAGTAAATAATTGCCAGAGCCCTGGTGTAGATAACATATCCAAGAGGAACTTCAGCTGCACCATTTGAAAATACACAGGGAAAATAAATGAAAAGAGCTAAGAGGCTTTCTCAGTATTTGAGCCCTAATGTTAGCCAGAAAAATCCATTCTCTTGTATGTTGGTTGTATCTCATTTTTGACAGAAGACACCTTCAAAGAATATAGAATCTCTGTAAAGTGCTAGTTCTGTGTTTCAATGTTGCTTAAATTAACTGAAAGCATGCATTCAGTAGTGATGTAACATTTATCAATATACAGAATTAACTACTGCTTCTTAATACAAGTTTCCACCTAACTAGCCCTTTTTGAGCCCTCAGTTGGCCAAACAGCTTTCACTGGTAGTTCTCTAGAATTAAGGAGCTTGTGGAACAAGATAAAGTAAAGCCAGACACAAATTGCTTTCAGTGAAAGAGTCTGTATGATCATTTTCTGAAAAGAAGGCATGAAGTAGCTGGAACGTATTCAAGGAAGAAGGATTCACCTCAAAAACCACACAAGATAAGCACCTGTATAGCTTTGGCTAATATCCTAAACTAAAGCTAGTTAACAGGGGTTTTTTCTGAGTGGTATGAAAAATGAAGAGTAATATGGTTAAATTTGATCTCCAGATAATCAGTACCCTCACAGAAGTTCCATGGAAGTTGAATGTTTCATTTTGCTTAAATCAAGTCATCCACTGTCATTAGAAATCTCAGAGGTTCAGCCTTGTGGAAGGATTTAAAGGCAACACTTCAGCAATAATCGGATTAGAAGGACTTGCATAGCTACATGGTCTAAAAAAGAGATAAAAGAAACCAGAGTTCAAACTCGCCACAAAGAAAGGCAGTGAGCTGTGTGGTGCAGAATCAACACACTGTTCTGAGACTTTGATTTTGACAATTACCTAAAGTAGGGATGCCTGCAGATTTCAATGGTTACTGGAAAATGGTCAGCAATGACAATTTTGAGGAGTATCTGAAAGCACTGGGTAAGGTTCCCTTCGTGTTTCTTTAATAAATAATCAATAAATGCAACCTTAGTCTTTACATGAATCTACTTTTTCTTGTACAGTCATAAATCATTTTTGTGAGAAATATTTTTTTCAGGAATGCACTTTAAGAATTGCCTTATGCAAAATTGTTTTGTCTTAAGCAGCCTCTACTTTTTACCATCTTGAAGCTTACATTAACAGAGATTAAACTACATAGCTTGCAGAGGTAAGTGGCAGATTTCAAACTTAAAAAAACAACCATAATTTGAAAAAGAGTAAATTTTTTATGTGTAATAAAGAGACAGTAATATACTTAATGCACGTTTGTTTGTTTGCATTTGATGTAAAGTGCTAGTATTTCTATAGAAATATTGAAGGCCTTATTAACTGTCAAATACAAATGGTATTCTTTAGGATTCCACCTAATCAGAAAATCAAAACAATAACTTATTTAAGTTAAAGGAATTAGGTTATGGACTATTCCTGATGAGAAAGCTGGCCTGAAAGATCTGGACATTTATTTATCTTTGTTCATTTTAGTTCTCCCAAGAGCTACAAGCTGCTTTTTGTGGTAGACTTTTCTGGATTAAAATAATTCTTTTTCTTTTTCAGATGTAAATGTTGCTGTAAGAAAAATAGCAAACTTGCTAAAACCTGACAAAGAAATCCTTCAGAATGGGGATCATATGATCATTAAAACGCTAAGCACTTTTAGAAACTACATCATGGAATTTGATGTAGGAAAGGAGTTTGAGGAGGATTTAGCTGGGGTGGATGATCGCAAATGCATGGTAAGAATTAGAACTGTAACAGACAAAAAAAAAATTAATTTATAATCTGAGGCCTTTCACAGACCACATCTGTTAACCATTTTGTGTGGCTATTCCTAAAATTATTTCTGTACTTCTCAGTTTGCCAAGATGTGCACTCAGTTTTTAGCATGCCTTTACATTAAAGGAATGCTAATTTTAATGAGGAACACAAAACAATTTTATCAGTGAACGAACAGTAACTTCAATGAAACATTACTTAATTATACTGGGATATTTGTTAGTCAAAAAGACATTTATGTTCAGACTTTCCAAATCTCTTCATTGAGTAATGTTTTACAGTGCAGGAAATACACTGATTGCAGGGTCAGACACTACTCCCCACATGGAAGAATGGCCAAGTGCTTAGAAATTGCAGCTTTTCTTTCTTGTTCTTGTTCCTGTGCTCCTTCCTTCCAGGGTGTATGTATTAGAGCAGATGTGTTAATTAGCCTACTGGAACAAACCTTATTGCAATCAGTATGCAAACACTGAGGACTCTGTCTTATGAGCAATTTTTGCTTGCCAGAGAGACAATATTTTCTAACTTATGACTGATAAATACCAATTAACGGGGGAAAAACTTGAGAATACCAAGTTCTTTCCTGTTAGTCTGAAAGCATGACACCTGCAATATCCTACAGTGAAGAAGTTGATAAGCAAAACAAAATTATCTCAGGAGGACTACAGAGGAGAAATCACATAAAAGAGAATTAATAGGTTTCCGTTCTTAAAAATATAGTGCCATTTAAACCCCATACTATTCTCCTACACTAGGATATGCAAATTTGTTTTTGCTCTGGTGATGGCAGGAAAGGGAAGGATCATGAAGCTCAGAAAAAAAGAATGGCTAGCTAGTGAATGCCTCAACTAATCCTTCTGTAGACCTTGTTACAGAGGGTAGAAGCGTGATAGAGTGCAGAATACAAAATTCACAGAAGGGAGAAGCAACGTTTATTTGTCTATAGGAAAGTGCCCCAATGTTGTAATGCATTTTTGACTGCTGGAAGGCTCTTGATCAGGATAATGAGGTCCAGATCCACTGAACAGTTATGAGCCCAAAGAAAGACTTACACTTAAGTGGCTAAATTACTATCAAAGATAGGAATGATAAAAGCATCCGCTCAAGTGCTAAAAATGTCTGAAATCCTCAATGTTTGAGTCAGTGAAGTTTATGTGTGTACAGAACTGTCTCCATCTAAGCATTATCTATACTTAAATACCATTAAACACCATCTAAAGGAGGACTAAAACATCCTCTATATGGTGGAAAGAATTAATTGTGCTCTGAGGCTGTCTAGCATGTACCTGCAATGAGTTCTTACAAAATGTGTCAGACAAACACTGTGCTGAAAGATCAGATTTAGAAGACATGGTAATGTGGCCCTTGCCTAATCCTGTTTTCAAAATACTGAACAGATTTAACACACTACTCTTAATTTCCTGACAAATACCCTAAATAGTCATTATTTGTAACAGGCCAAAATTCTCTAGCCTATTTTGCTAAAGTGAGTGATGGGGAAGAATTCAAAATGTTGAACCAGAAAGAAGAAATTAGGGAAAAATTATTCTTGTCACTACAACAGCTATTTGATTTGGAGTTGAACCTAGTTCACCCTACTTCCAGGGGTTGCTTAAACATTTTATATATTGGCTGTTTAGTGCAAAATCCTCACTCAGCCTTGGAAGCAGAATGTGCCAGCACCTTCTTGCCTTTTCCAAAAAAATCCAAAGGGCAGTCACTAACTCTGACTGTTTTGTTAAGAATGACTTAGGCTTGTAACTCAGAAAAATTTTCAGAAATCCTCCACATCCCTTTATGGTCTCCAACAACAGATACCAGCTGCAGCTGTACAGTTGAGGTCACTGATCACTGGTTTTCTATTTGCCTTGTAGCAATGTATCATACTTTGTAGTTCAGTTTTGTTATTAAAGATTTCTTTTCTACATGAGATCTCAGTTTTCTCAAAGGCATAACAATACAAGAAGCTGTCTTTCTGAAGCCACGTCAGCCCAAATCTGATAACCATGTCAGGCAAAACTTGCAGTTGTTAAGCAACAAAATAACTCCAATGGTCCAGAAAGAGTCTTCTGAGAGAAGGGTCATGGAGGTGATAAGAGATACTGGACCACTCCCTGCGTGGTGTTATGAAGAAAACCACCATAAAAGCAAAGGTTGATTATAATTCTTGGTGTTTCCTTTTCTCATCTATAGCTTGTGAAACTGCGTGCCATAAATGGCTTAATCATTAATAGTCTCCATGTGTAATGGGAGAGAGAGTGAATCTATTATTGTTATTTATATTGTGGACTGAGCAGACCACTGGGCAAGTTTTATCCAAGTAGCTCAATGTATGAGAAGTACAAAGTAACATGGATAAGACAAATTATACATTAAACATTAATCTATATAGCACAGCAATCATCAGGACACTAGCAAAAATAACCTTAGAAGTAATTAATCCAGTAGGTATAGATCATTTTTTCTTTTAATGAAGAATATATCATCTATCTAGAGTTAACATATCAGTAAAAATAATATTAGCATGATGAACAGGTTAAATCTTGTGTATAATTCACTGAAATTGTGTTCACCTTTCAGTTGTAAAACATGTCTTTGAGTCGGTCTGGGTAGAGTCTAACTACAGTAATTCCAGATTGATGCTGTCTGTGATGAGTAAAAGCTAAAAAGTTCTGCTGATACTTATTTTAGAAGTAAATCAAAGGTGTGACAGTAGGAATTGATACTCCTGTGATGGTATAGGCCCCCTCCTTCATTTCACTTAGGATTTTTTTCATTTTTGTAGTTGGTCACTCCTGGAAGTCTGTCTGAACTTCCTGGAACAGTGAGTTAATTGAGCTGGATAAACCTTAGCAGTTTCAGTTTGTCCTTTTTTTGACCTTTAACTGTCGCTTTCCTTTATGCAACACGTGTTTAGGTGATTCTGTTTTCTTAAGGGATATAGGTAACAACAGTTGGTGATGTTAGTTCCTTTAAGATTTTGTTTCTGTTGGGAAGTGAAAATTTGCTACTTTGGAATCTCAAGAAGCTCAAAAGTCCTGGTAGTTTAGTTAAAGATGCAGTTTCTCTGTTCTGTAAAACCAAAGATTGGGATAGTTGACCGCACCGATGTGTGGACACAGGAGAGCTCACTAATCACAGCGCAAAGTACTTCCAAGAAGATGGTTGATACTCAATGCGTTCCAAGCATTACTGAAACTGTGTATGGAGCAAGCTGCAGCACAGCCCGGTCTCTTAAGAAATCTAGACATTTGCATTCAATTAGCTCCATAATACTGCCGTGCTTCTCCTGGAGCTTTCCCCCCGACATTTTGTCTCATAGATAGAAGTTAAATAAAAGTTTCTCTCTTTGCTTGGCAATTTCATGAAAGATGTGTTTCATCAAGTTTAATCATAGTTAATATTTTGATTTGTTAAAAACTTGGCAGTTTTAACTACAAAGGTAGAATGAAAGTTTACATATTCATGAGCATCTTTTATTCTTTACAAATGTTACAAGGTGCACATGAGATGGTGTAGAAAGAAGTTTAGAACATTAATGTTGTATTACTTTATTTCTCATATGATGTAAAGTTTGAATTGGACCATGTGATAAAGTTTCTACTACTTTGAAGAGTTTGTTCATGGTTTTAATTGGTAACATATATCAGCTGTATAGTGTACAAAGACAGAAATTTAAAGTGAAATGGATAACAATGGCTTTGGTTTTCCTGAGCTGAGTATTTGATCCTGCTGTCTTCATTCTCAGTGAAGCTCCAGCCTCATCATGAAATTTCCTCAATTTTAAAGATGAATGCTGTAATCTTGAGTTGTGATTAATTTAGTGAGGATCTCAGGTATTGCACTACGTATAAAACCTCGTTTCATGCACATTACTGTGGAAAAAATTTACTGTGCACAGAAGAGGCAAGACCTTACTGAAACAACAATTAATTGATAACTATCTCTTGAAGTATGTCTCACTCATTGCCACATAATTTTTCCTCCCTTTTTCACCACCAGTAATAAAGTGAAGATGAGGAAACATCTGCAATGTGAAATATGTATCATTAAACATAAGATTGGGGCAGGATCTGACACTAAGCAGAAAAGTTAGCTTTATGTACCTTCATAGTGTATTCGCTTAGTACATCAGTCAAAAGTTTATAAAAAGGTTAACTGACAAAACTTAAAGGCTGAAACAAAGGCTGAAGTTTCATGTTCCAAGTCTTTGCACCCAATGAGTCAAAGCAGACCAAGAATGGGATAACTCAGGTGCAAAAATTACTTACCTAGAATTTTTACTTTTCTAATAATTTTGCTGCTAAAGTCAGAGAAAGTTTTTGCATTACAATTTTATTCTGCTGTTCAAACATTTGAATGAGACTGAATTGCTTTAGCTCACCCTATCCAGAATGAATCTGTCTTTTGACAGAGACTAAGGGCAAGTGATCTGTTTAAAAAAATCAAGGAAGATTCTATGTTCTAACAGTTGGATAACTGAAAACAGCATTAGTTGCATTAGAATTGAATATTTGGCTACGCAAGTGAAGGATGCTTCAGTAATTCAGAGCCTTGTGCTCTTTGGCTTAGTAATTTTTTTCTTACATTAAAGCAGGAAAGGAAATGACAATGACTGGGGACTGGTAAACATAAACCAGCAAGAATTTGAAAGCGAAGGTGGGAAATCGTACATATTAACTATTTATTAACAAAAACAGAATACAAGCAGAATATAACCATGGATAAGTTATCAAATGGGTGTTTGGAGTTCCATTATTGGAACTAATATAACTTTTAGTCATAGTTAAGTCTTGCTGGGGTGGGGTAGGGTGAGGGGGATTGGGGAGTTGTAGAATTCACTCATCAGATTTATCATACATCTTACCATACAGAGTATCTTCCTGAAAATATATAGTCATTTAATGTTTAAGACAGCTGCACAAGGATTGTTCATAGGCATCTGACCAATCCTTCTGTCACATAAACCAGTGCTAGTTGCAGGTGCCGTATCCTAGTGAAAGGAGGTAAGTTGTTTGAATGTGATCATGGCTCTGTTTTAAACAAACATGCCTAATGTGAAACTGATTCCTCTCTAGTTTATATTCAGGAAAAATGCAATGAAGTTTAGTTGTTGTGGACATAATTTGATTTATACTGCTGCAAGGTCAGAATAAAGCCCTGTTATAAAATTACATGGCTCGTGAAGCTTATTTAACTATTTAGGCAGGGTTCCTCTGTTCCACAAATGGAATTAACAGCTATTAATCTAGTTTAGAGTAGGTATTGGAATGAAGACTTTGCTGCCAGAAAAAACAGCAACCAACAATCAACATTCCAATACTTGGAATTCCAGTAGGGATCCCCCACAGGGCAAGAAGACTCAAAAGAAGTTGTGCCTATCTAGTAAGATGCAAGATCAGCAATATGAATTTATTTGATCTCTGTAATTCAACTATTTTGTGTCTTTACCTCTTCAAATTTGGTGGTTTTCTGTTTGGCTTGTAACTATTTTCTCCTATACTCTGTTGGAAAAAGCATTGTTCTAGAATGACTGTTGCTGGGAGGTGTTTTTATGTCATTGCCTGTGTGTATATACTAGTGTTCTCTCAAATCTAGTGCCCTTTCTCCCTGCGGTACTGTAAGTTACCCAGCTCCTCATTGGAAAATTCTCTGTCTTTTGGGGGGTTTTAATCTAAAGGAGGTAGTCTTCATGTAGTTATCTGACCTTTTACAAACTGCTGTTCACAAGTGAGGAAGAATAGTCCTCCGGTCAACCTCTCAGAGGCTCCAGAGAACAGGGGTCCACTCTTGGATCTGTCTCAGGCGCTCTAAAACTCTGCTTCGTTCAGTCTCTGTGCCTCAGTAAAGAGGAGCTGTTTCCTTTTTTCTCCCTTGTTTCACGCTGCATGCACTTTTGGCATTACTGCTTATTACCTGTAAGTGATATGCTCAGCACATTTGTGCAGTGATATCAAATGAGATCTCTAGAATCTTTTGCCATATAATTTAAGATGTCATTAACTTCAGATTTTGCAGTGCTGGATTCATGTCTAAAACCCGAGACTGTTCAGAAGCTTTCAGCTAGTTATTCACAAAACCTCTGCTGACACACTGAAGCTTTGTAGGAGAGGTGGGTTTGGCTGGGCTTAGCATTTTGGCTTTTTGTGAATCCTAAAAAGCTCGGAGAGTTATGAATGCAGAAAGTGGAATGAGAAAGAATCAGCTGAAAACCTGAGAACCAGATTTACCAAATCCAATTTTGAATG
Source organism: Grus americana (assembly GCF_028858705.1). Classification (NCBI taxonomy): domain Eukaryota; kingdom Metazoa; phylum Chordata; class Aves; order Gruiformes; family Gruidae; genus Grus; species Grus americana. The sequence goes on along the minus strand of NC_072860.1, from coordinate 6,588,473 downwards.
AAAAACCATTAGCGTTAGGTACAATTGCATCTTGCTAAAATTACACAGGGGATAGATCAATTATATACATTAATTTAAACACTAAGTGTCTTAGAATTGATTCTGATCCTTGCACAAAGTGAATTGGATGTGCTGTTTTGTACTATTTTTTCTAGCATAGGATGTACACAAGTCTTCCTTTTTTTTAATTATTTGTATACAATTTTATTTCAATAAGAATAAAACCCCCACCATTCCTAAGAAATAAAACATTACGCACTGTCCAAAATATTGATTCTACTCCTCCTCCCACATATTTTCACCTGCATAGCCTGGAGCTTTGACACATTTACTTTCCTACTCCCTGGAACATGTCTCCAGTCGTTGCTTTCCGTTATTGCTCTTATAAGCAAGGATTCAAAATAATGAATTTGAAAATTTAAGATCTGATCCTATCTGACAGCAGCTTACCCTTTGATCTAAAATTTGTCAATCCAAGCCTAAGCCCAGTTGCTAGCAATGGAGATACTGACAATCATACAAGCAAAATACTGCTTCTAGAAGTGTCTCATCTGTTGACTACAGTGAACTTCAGTAAGCTTATCAGTCAGGTGCAGAACGCCCCTGCTATAACCAGCTTGTCTTTCAATAACAATCTGAGCAAGTTTGTAATGGCACGAGCACATTTCAGAGTCCTGTAGCTATAGATACCTATTATGAGACATCTGCCAGTCCCAGAAGCAGTTGAGAAATGAGTTGTATTGTACTACCAACTATTTCCTAAGAGTTACCTTGGGGAGTTCTTTTGCTGCATGGCTGAAAACAGGAATGGCGAAATGGGAGGTTAGATGTGTGTTTCTGCAGGGTTGAACTGAAGTTAGTAAGAGAAGAAAAGGTTGGTATAGACTTTATCATCCAACCTAGCTACAGGATGGCTAAATACGTGTAGCCGTTGTCCAGCAACAGTATCTTGAGATAAAGTCCAGGATCCTACCACTAATTTTTCTGTTGGGTTTTTGTTTTCTCAGTAGTTTCTCTGTCTGTCACCAACCTGCCAAATACAGATTTAATGAATTAAGAGGAGTTACAGGATGGAGAGATGACAAACCCTAAACATGGTTGTAGCCCTCCTGCTGGCAGTGTACAGCATGCCTTCTACATGGAAGGCCATAGGCAGTGACTACAACATCGCAGAATGCCCCTTCACAGTTACATTAGATTTTGTCTGCGATATCAACATTAGTTTATTCCATCAGCACTTCATTTGATGAAAATTTCCCCTGCAGAATGCTTACCAGAGTTTTTAATATCACTTTGACACTTAGTAAGATGAAAATGCTTTACCTTGAGAGGCTATTAAATATCTTGTTGGATGTATTGTCATGTTTGACTAAAAATTCTAGGCTATTTTCTTTGGTGTTATTTGTAAACCCAATACAGGACACAGCTCAAATTGAATTTTCCTATGTCATCTGACCTAAGCAATTACTTTCCATCGTTCAATCCTTCTTAAATCATAATTACAGTTGTAAAATGACTGGTCATTCTCATAAGCAGAGAATTTCTGGATTGAGATGGAGCATGGAGTGTGTCATGCAGTTTTAGAGCATTGCAGTCATTTGCTGCACCATAATATAGAGACAACACTCTGAAGGGAAGTAGAAGAAAAATAGAACTGGTACTGCTGTGTTTCTCCTACAGATGGGAAATCAATAACATATTTTTGATGAAAGGTGGTAGCTACAATTCATATTTGTAAATGTAATGTGTCGAAAATCTATGTAACATTAACAAAAAATGTTCTTGGACTACTTTTTTTTCCAAAAACAAAAGTTATTTTCTTTCATTCACCTGTAAAATACATTATGTATCTTCAACTGCAGAGTACGTGACACAAGCAAGCACATTACGAATAGCCAACCTGGGAATGAGAAACATTGTGCAGAGCCAGCATCAAATGGTTTTGCACTTAGACCTCACTGGGAAATGCAAAGTTCTCTGAGAAAATAGTCTGTTTGATGAATATTTCAGTAAATTACAAAAGTCAGTATCTCTGGCTGTGGGTCAACATGACTTGCCCCTAGAAGCTGGAAGTAAAATCTATTGTAATACTGCAAGACTTCACTACTGTTACTGCTACTACAGAAAATGCAAACACATAGTCAATAGATTTGTTTTGGTTTTGCTAAATATTTCATTTAATAAATATACCTTGCCTCATAACTGAAAACAGTAATGAGAATAATTATTTCTTCTAGCTTTAAATTTCAGGAAGGTGGTGTTGCTATGCACATGTATTTAAATCTTCATAACACAAAGAGATTAAATCACTAACAAAAGTATATGAATGGCCAAGTAATAAAAGCAAAATATTAAGTACACAAAAATAGTATAAGACTACAGAAATCATATCATAAAACTAAAGAAAATTTGAACATTTTTTGTGTTCTCAAGCTATTTCTGTTGAGGTTTCCTACAGAATTAAATGCATTTGACCTAAGAAGTATTCGTCTTGGGTTTAGGTATAATGAGGTAGTAAGTAAACAAAACTTAAGCTTGCTTATGATGAACTAATTATGTACTATCTAGTTGAAAGGAATAAATGAAGTCTTTGATTTATCCTACAAGTATCATAAGATGCTCAAGAAGGCAGGAGCCTTCTGTTTTAGAGAAATACTACATTTTCATCTAGTTGGTTCTGTTACCATTAGGAAAAGGCAGCTTTCCAGTGTCCTGAAAGTTTGTCTACTTCTCCTCCTCCTCCTGCTTCTGGAGGAAGAATAGGAACTGTGTGCCTGGGGATGCTGTGCTCACCAAACCCTGGCAAAGATTTTCAGTCATTCCAGATAGGAAACAGTAGCTCAGTCTCTGTAATCAGGCGAATCTTAGGTAATGCTATTACCAAAATGAGGGCAAACAAGGTTAATTATAAAAGCCTACTTTTCTAAGAAAAGTTGCTTTACATAAAAGGTAAAGCATTTCTTTATCTTGATAGTAAGTGCGTGCTGGGAGAGGAAAACAACAGCAACTAAATGTTCATACAGAACAGCCTTACTAGTCTATTCAAGTGCTTGACTCATAGTTATACAATGGTGATATCCTGATCCAATCTTTAAAAATAAACCTTTGCTCTTATATACAACAAAAGAGATTATATTTACCAACATTTGTCCTACAGTGGTATTTCTGGAATATTATTATTATGTTCTGACTCAAATATTTGGAGATGTTCTAAGGCAAGCATTGCTGTATCTATCTTAGCTGTTGGTAAAGGGTGGACTATTTGCAGCAGCCAGTGCACACATAACAGCCATAGCAACTCCAGCCTCAACTAATACTCAACGGGTGTCTCAATAGAGACATCTGGAATGGAAGAACTTATTTCAATCTGAGTTAAAAGAGAAGTTTCTATCTTCTGTATTAGTTGTGTCTTTCATTATATGAGACATTACAGTTTGACCTAAAGAAAGAAAAGATAAAAATGCAACTGATTAATCGTACTGTCATAAAGTGGTTGTATCTGCTAAGAAAGAAGAGAACATTATGTTCTCCTGAAATATATATTCTGCCCTTTATAACCTTCATAGCAAAATAGCCACATACAAAAATCAGAAGCTGTATGGTTTACTCATAGCCCTTCAATATTTCTATTTCTCAAAGGGAAGGCAGAGGATGATAACTGAGAATATTGGCAGATAAAACAGCTTGGTTAACCATCTGTGGTAGTATACTCTCTGTGGTTATCACCAAATTGCTAAAAGCAGTATCTAATCTTGACTAGAAAAACAAGAAAGCCAGAGAAAAAAAGAATGTTGTTTTTTGAGATGAAACAATTTGAATCACCCTTGGTAGCTGAAAAAGTTAACATTTCCTTGCACTGCTACAAACATTTTTCAATTGCCCCAAGTGTACTAAGCTAGTGAATATTATCAAGACTTCCACAACTGACTTTGAACATTAGTAGTACTAATAAAGTTGGATCTTACTTTATCATGGTATATTGCCTTTGAATTCACATATAAACCCACAAAACTTTAACTATTAAGCTATTCTAGTGATTAAACTATGCAGAGCTACTACTCAATGGATAAAAATAAGTTCAGTTACTAAGCAAAGTTGCATATACAAATTCTTCATTCCACAGTGTCCCTCACATCTACAAGTCATTGGTAGAAATAATATTCATTTTCTAATATATTCATTTTTTAGAATCATCAGTCTTAGATATGTTAACTTATAAATCAAAAAATTTTCACTTTGACTGGTATTATTTGTTATCTTCTATCTCCAGCTGGACATCTACAGATTCAAAACATATATAAACTATGATGACCACATTAACTACAGCTTTACCCAAATGCTTTGTTCCTGCCTGCATTAGCACTTTTTACTTTAAAAGGATATGGGTTTTTTTAAATGTTATCTACTACTTGGTTTAAATACGTCATTTTACGAGAGTGAACAGAAGAATTTGTGAATGCATTTTCCATATCGGACAGATTTTTAGCAAGGACACATGAGTTTGTCTTTCAGAGACCCCATATGGTGCAAACAGACTATATGGGATCAATAACAATGCCTTGCCTATTATTATCTATGCTGGCACTCTTTCTAGTGATTCATTTTCCATGCTTGTTTAGCCTAAAGCTTCCCAGAGGTGGAGACTGCTGGCTGTACTCATTTAAAGATAGTGGCTATCATGTTTATCATTTAAGAATTAATTGTTTGTGACATACAGAAATAATATAAATAGAGCTGTGTAGTTGTTGAACTGGTTTTAGTTCCCAGAATGACAAATGTAGGCTGATTTATTTTCTTAGAAACTACACAGGATGGATGCAGTAAGTTTAATGATAGAATAGAATTCATCTTTTCTCTATATTTGACTACTCAAACAGGCAGTGGCTGAAGACACAACGTAGACAGTAATTCCATATTTAGTCCTCAACAAACAAGCTCGTTTAAAAGCCATGTGCTACTATTGATGTTAAACTATCCTCATGGAGCACAAATTGTCACTGCTCTTCCCCTTCCCTCTTGAAATATTTTACAGAGTATTGCTTCTCTTTATCTTAGGAGGACGTGAAAGGCAAATTGTCAGTAAAGACTAACCAGAGTAACAAACTGTAGGATGCACCCTTGTACATTTAAATAGTTTTATGAATCAAGTTCTACTGAACTTACTCAGGACAGCACCAACATTCACAAAAGGTGTTGAATCCTGCAACACCCTACTCTCACTCTTATTCTGCCGGTCCTGGCTCAAGTAGTTCTCCAGCTACAGTTACACAAAGCAGGATGCTGGCAAAGTTACCAATTTGCTGATACTTCCAAACCACTCTGCTTGATGATGGAAGGCAGATTAAGACATCAGGAAAAAAAGCTCAGAATTTAAAAGCCTTGTTCTTCCATAGCTGCCAGTAGGTGGATACTTTTTTCAGGTAGAGCAGCTGGAGAATCTTCCTTATGGTGGAAAAAACAATCTCAAGTTTTTAGCTCCTTTTACAAATACAGTGTTAGGCTGCACATCCCTTCTGCTGCTGTATTTGTCAGCAGTGATAGAGGAGTGTGCTCTTACACAATGATTTTTATGATTTTTTTTTTCTTGAATTTAAACAGCTTTAGCTCATCCTTTCAGGTTTTGGCAGGCAGTTGGGCAGCAACTTTCTATTTAAGCTCATTTCTTTTGTAATTATCCTAAGAGTTACAGCACTCTACAGTTATTCATCTTATGAGATACACTAATTATTATATTAGAGAGAAGTTTTGCTTTAAGGAAACTAATCGTAGTATCAGAGAACACTACAGTAATACTGAACATACATGTTTTGTTAGACCACCGTATCTTGGGATGGAGATAAGCTTCTTTGTGTACAGAATGGAGAAAAAGAAGGTCGTGGTTGGACCCAGTGGATTGAAGGAGATGAAATGCACCTGGTAAGATCATGTGACAGGGTTTAAATGCCACTCTATTAAAATGGTTAGATGTAATGCAGCAGGCTGTGTGCTATGTTATCTTGGCTTACTTTGACATAATTAAGTATCGGTGCAGCATTTGACTTGTTTCTAAAGCAACAATTTCATTTGGAGCCATTATGCTTTTATGTCCCTTACAAAGACAGCCTGATTTCAAAGCAGTACTCTGAGTTAACTATCAGTCCAGACGTACCATTTTGAAATGTTTACACTGAGGAAGACATTTAACAGAATGTCCTTCATGCACCCTGTGAAATATGCAGTTTGGGAGCTGGTAAAATTATGCATCCAACAATAAGCCATAAGGGGAAAATATACCATTGTTCTTTTAAAATAATTACAGGCCAGACTGCATTAGAGACTAGAGATCTAAAACAGCAATTAAGTTTTTGAAAAGTCATGTTCTTTCAGATCATCATTTTTGTTTTTCTATGTTAACAGGACCTGAAAGAAGATGCCTATTCTTTTCTCACATAGCTCTTTATAGCATCCCCACTCTCTCATCAATGTGGGTAAAAGGCAGTCTTCCTGCTGAGATAATAAAATCCAACCTCCATTTCTGGTTGCTGTTCAGTACTATTAGCATTCAGCAGTCTAAACGGATGTTCTCTAAATATTCAAATCAGTAGCAAAGTTACAAAATCTTTGCAAAAGTACCCCAAACCCCTTATTACTAAACACAATTTTCAGGAAGCACTGGAAGACCCAGAAACCAGTTCAGGAAAGGAATGTATATGACAGATCTTATCATGTGGACTACATACTTGATAAAATGCAGGTAGGGAGAAAGTTACTAAGTGATCACTTTATAGCTGAGTTGATGGGCTCACTGAAAGTAGGGAAGAAGCAATAAAAAGGAGACTCCAGAATTTCCTGTGTATACATATTCCTTCCATCTATGCACAAAACCACTACAGTATTTCCACACTACCTCCTAGCTTCACAAAAGTTGTTGCCATGACACCAAGCATTAGCCCTTTCAGATTCTCTGCTGCCAAACAGGTTGCAATTAGCCATACAATATCTGGCCTAGAAGTTCAACTTACATCTTGCTGCACTCAGTCATACACACATGTGCACTCGTGTACATATATGAAGCAATTGCACTAGTTGCTCTTGGATTTCTCTTTACTGGCATCCTGGTTTCTGTCCCTTGCCAGTGCTGCAGTCATCATTTCTTCCCATTTCCTGTCCCCAACACCAATTTCTTTAGCCCTGATTTCTGCTATCCTTACTCTGACTCATGCTCTAGCCATACAACCTAGCCATGGACCTCCAGGCCAGACCACTTTCTATGCTTAACCCTGTCAAGAATTTGATTTTAGAAGTTATAAATTCAGATTCAGTTGCTCAAACGTGTGTTTAGTGCCACTTTAGGTACCCCACGGTAACCTGACTGATGGGAGGCTGCTTTTCAGAAGGCTGTGAAGAGTTCTGTGTAATACCTGCCAGCTCATGCAGGCATCCATGCACTCGTTGGCACTTGTACCATTTATCACAACCTGTCTCTCGTACACAACAGCAGGTACAAAGTTACCTCAGGCAAAGGAAGTAACCAAGTATTTTAGAGGCCAGTTCCCAATATTTCACTTTTATATTTCATGAACTTCAAAAGATGTCCTTTATTTCTCTGAATCCTTGTTAATGTAACTCTCTCCATTAAACATACAGTAATAGAGTCCCATTTAGTATCTTATTTTTGACCAGCTAAGATTACTAGGTCCTATACTCTTGAGAGTCCTTTGATACAATGGGCAGTTACCTCTAAAAAATTGATACTTCGATAGCTTTATGATCCTATTGAACTTTACACAATGAGCCAAGTGTTAATTTAATTCTTTCCACAGTTCTGTAGAGAGTAGTACCACATCCTTTAGTAGTTTATCGCCTCCTATTTTCTCCATTTCATTCTATAGTCTGTACTTTGTAGTTCTTTTTCCTCCTTAGATTCTATTTTATGTGAGTGACTTATTTGACCATTCTCCATTTCCTTTTGAGTTTTATTGCCCTTCTCTATTGTATCGATTGCTTCTGCTCTGTAGGTTTTTGTCACTGTCAGCAGATCTTTTAGCCCTTATTGCACACTCCTCCTTCCGAGTTACCTATATAGAAGTGAACAAAACAGGTCCTAACTAAAATCACTGTATCAGTCTGCTTGTTTCATCAATTCATCATGAAGCACTTCCTCTTACTAGGGACTAGCAACATATGCCAATAAGATTATTGACTCAGTGTAAGGTTTTTTTAATATGTAATTTTTTTCAAAAAGTCCCCCATAAGAAAGTATGCATAACTTCCCAGGAAACTGCCTCCTGTTTCCTCAAAATATTCTGACAGCTTTATTAAAAGTCTTATCTTGAAATAGAAGGTACATCCCTTCTGCTAGGTTATACATAACCTTTGTCTTTATGTCCCTTAAGAAGTTCCACCCCTTCTTCCACTAAAACCAGTCAACACCTCCACACATCTCGTGTGCACTTCTCAAGTCTAACTAAAATAATTTTACTAATGGAGAAGATTAAACTGCATCTTCAGTGCGATTAGGTAAACAACAGTAGGCCTCACAAATCAGTGCCCTAGATGTAAACGTCATTGCACCTGCTTATGCACAGTTCACTAAGATCCAAGGACTAGCAGGTAGGGATTTTTGAAAAGCTCTTATGGAACAAAAAGGAACAGTAGACAGCATTAGGCATCCAGTATGATCAAGTTTAGTCAAAACTCACTGCTGTGCGGTGATTGATAGACCTAGATCAAGTCTTCTGTACACAACTACCTGTCCTTTTCTAGCCATCATCACTGTGTTACAAGAGTGGGCTTTCAGCTGATTTCTGGTTTTGTAGGTTTGAACTACCAGTCCTTAACATACAAATTCAGAACTGGTTATTCAAATCCAGCCCCAAATAACTTCTTTATGTGTCCAAAATAGAGAATGCCAGTTTCAAAGAACTAAGCAGTTGTGCACACTGCAAATAGAGAATAATGCACCAGGAACATATTTGGCCCTTTGAGATCTAAGATCCCAGAATAACTTCTCTTACTCCCTTTCACTAGAAAACAACCCCAAGCCAGCTGGTTTCTTTTAGGATCAAAAATAGGCTAAAATATGTACAAACTACCCAATCTAATTTGATAGAAAATTGTGGATTCAAATTAAGCTGGACATACACATGAATGCATAATGCATGTGTCCTATGTAAAAGTTGTCTTTTTTAATTATTTTCTCTTCCTAGGAAATAAGAGTGTGCGGAGTCAAGTGTAAGCAGGTTTTTAAGAAGGTACAGTGAGCCCACTGCTGATACAGAAGTGAAGAACAGTAGAATTTGCAGACTTACCACCAAATCTCCAAATGCTAGTAATGAACACCATCAGTGACAAGAGCAAACACAGAAATGAAGATCATATTAGAACTGTATAGTTAGAATAAAATATTTTTAACAAATCATTTTAAAGAAATAACTTCAAATAAAACTATTTTTAGAAATGCCAATTAAAGATACTAAACACTATAAATGTGTGCATACCATAATTCTTGACTACACCAAAATAGGACTGTTCAGTGTAAAACAAGATACTGGAGTTTAAGACATTGAAAATGAATTTTTTACTTACAATGGAAATCACCCTTCCATAGCCTTAGCAAGGGGCCTTCAGGTAGTCTTGTTTTCAAGTGTTGAATTTTAGTTGTAGGGAAGCAAATGAGAGCTCTAATGTGTGCCTTACACTTAAATCCTGAAGCCAGTGAGAATTTTACCATCAGCTCCAATGGAGCAGTACTTCACTGAAGGCATTCCACCAAAAATAAACATCTGATTTTTCAAAATAAGTAAAGGTATGGATCAATAGTCTGGAAAAACAGTACTTACAGAAGCATGACCAAGCGGCAATTCTTTTCTAAACGCTTTAGCCAATATCTGCCCATTCTTTTTTTTTTTTTTTTCTGGAGAATGTCATGGTTTAACCCCAGCCAGCAGCCGCTCATTCACTCCCCCCACAGCAGGATGAGGGAGAGAATCAGAAGAGTAAAAGTAAGAAAACTCGTGGGCTGAGATAAAGACAGTCCAACAGGTAAAACAAAAGCTGTGCACGCAAGCAAAGCAAAAGAAGGAATTCATTCCCCACTTCCCATCGGCAGGCAGGTGTTCAGCCATCCTCAGGAAAGCAGGGCTCTGTCACGTGTAACAGTTACTTGGGAAGACAAACACCATCACTCTGAACATGTCTCCTTCCTCCTCCTTCCTCAGCTTTATATGCCGAGCATGACATCATACGGTATGGGATATCCCTTTGGTCAGTTGGGGTCAGCTGTCCCAGCTGTGTCCCCTCCCAGCTCCTTGTGCACCCCCAGCCTACTCACTGGTGGGTGGGGTGAGAAGCAGAAAAGGCCTTGGCTCTGTGTAAGCACTGCTCAAGCAGTAACAAAAACATGCCTGTATTATCAAGGCTGTTTTCAGCACAAATCCAAAACACAGCCCTGTACTAGCTATTGTGAAGGAAATTTTCTATCCCAGCTAAAACCACCACAAGAAACTATTAGTAAGATCACTGCTAGAACCTGTATATAATTGTATACACACCACACAAAAGACATGACTAGCATTGCTTTGCACAATAGCATTTACAGATTTTTTTTACAACCCATCATAGTCCTCATGTTGTCATGCAGACTGAGTGCAAAGCATTAGCCTGGTTTAATCACTAGTTATATTAATAGTAATTTGCAAACCAAATTGTCATATTTTCAATCTATCAACACACTGGATATAAATTAGCACCACCACTTCACATGAAGTTCAAAAAGCCACAATGATACAGGGTGCCTGGGTGGATCAGACCCTTAGCATATGACACAATATTATGAGCGTCTCCTGAAACAACTGTTATTAGCCGTTTTCAGGGACTTAATCTTTGGGGAAGTTGCTATGGCAGAGTCTGAGGTGTTCTAAAGTGGGAACATACCTTTCCCTACTCTGCTGCAATGCCTGTGCATAGCATTGCTTTTGCCTTCTTTGGGAACCCAGTGCTGAGACTGAGAGAAATTTTAGACATTCCCTATGTAAATGGCAACAAATGCCGCCATTCTCTACTAATGAGAGAAATTTTTAAATATGCATTATTATTAAGCCTGTTTAGAAGAGCTAGTAGCCTGATCTAACATGAAGAAATGGAAGTTCAGAAACATTCATTGTAAACTATAAACTTAGTACAGCAAGGATGATAAACTTTCTGAACTGTGGTATTTCAACTGTACTATATATATTGTGAATGTAGCACCACATGTGCTGTAATAGACATCTAATTCAATTTTGTAAAGTTTTGGGTTTTAGTTTACATCAGAAAGTGCACAGAAAATATTATCCATGAAGACTTAAGCATCCCCATGTGATAAAGAGGTGAAAATTCTCCTGTTACTATTGCAACAGCTGTGGTTCATACTACTTAGAATTACAGACATAGGTAATGTGATTGTTCAAGTTCCCTTGTAATTCTTTTCTTGGCAATACATAATACTCATGCCTAAAAAGCCTGGGAATTATACTTGAGCCTAGTCAGTCAGGTACGTGCAGAAGCTGTTTTTCTCACATGGAAGAGTGTGTTAGCCATCTAGCTATGTTTCTATAGCTAAATGGATATCCCTCCTGACTGATATACAGACCAGCAGTTAATGGTGATTAAGTTTTCTTGTACTTGGAGTGGGACAGGTCAAAACTGATTAGTTAAGTAAGATAGAAAGGTTGTGGGGGTGGGAAAAGGATCAGAAACCTACGTATCTCAGGTGAAAAATACTGTTCTGCTTAAGTGAAATTGCGAATAGTTGACTACTTAAAATGTAATTTATCACCTTACACAAGGTTGGGGATATCCCAGTTGTCAAATTTCAGTGCATCAGTCATTTGTTTTTCTTGAAAGATTATTGAAAGAACTTCTTTCCTTCAAGTTTCTAAATTATTGATTTCATAACCATGCACACCTTCCAGACAACTCTCTACTCTTCAGCCCCAAGGAAAGCTAGAGAACAATGAAAAATAAGGAATGAACTCCAATTTCTCATTTATAACAGATCTTAATTTTTTCAGACCACCTATATTTTCCTTCTCATGTGAAAACTGAAACTACACTATAAAGAGATGGTTCACACCACTATCCACAATTAAACTTTGCATAATTCTTTTTAATGTTCAGCACTGAAACCTTTCTTGAAATGTAGTTTCCCTTCAATAGAACTTGGCAGTTCATAACCCTTAATTCACCAGACGTCTTCTAATTTTTGCCTCCAGCTCCCTGCAGTCTTGTGTAACATTCACAAATTTTGCAGAAGGTTGTAAATGGATCAGTTAACATCTAGCTAAGTAAATCCAATTGTTAAAAGCTATTATTATCATAATCAAACAGACAGCTTTTCCCCTTTGGGTCATTTGGTACAAGGGCAAATTTAGCACTGTACTAATAACTAATGGCTTATCAACCAGAAGGAACATAACCTGCTTCTAATTATGGAGAAAAGGCAAGCTCAGGAAGTACTTCGACAGTTCACATATGTAAAATACAGAAACTTCAGAAATATTTAACTTTGAATACATTTTCTTCACACCATCTGAATTGCCTGCCATTATAATTGTAACCTCTTATCTCTACTGCAGCAACCGTTTCCTTTGGAGAAGAAAATTATATTCGTTCATTGCTTCCATGATGATGTTCTCCAAATAATATGTATAAAATTAGCCATGCTGTTTCCATAAACCTTTAACAACTTGTTATCATAAAATGTAATTTAAAACTTCCTCCATAAAATAGCTGCTTACTGAACGCATAACATTCGACAATTACTTGACAAACATCAGCCTCCCTGACTACTTTATTAGTAGCCAAGACCTTCACAGTGAATTCATATCCAGACTTGCTTACTACACAGGAATCAAACTTCATATTAATTGTATTGATCCTCCACAGAATTTCAGCTATGGTTTGCCAATACCAACCCCGTATTTCTGCACAACTGCGTTACTTCCAGATGATAGACGTTCTTAATTTTGTAAGGAAAGACCAGTGCTTACTGCAGCAGTGTGAATGGAAAAGCAACAAGGTGCATTTCACCAGTTCTAAAAGTTAAATCCAGACTTGATATTATGGTCAATCCAGAAAACTCTAGATGACAAAAGCTGAAAAGTACATTAAGACCAATATGTTCCATAAGCATGATTGTTCTACTTCTTCAGTTCCCACAGTTTGCGCTTTTGTGTTCATTTTCTAGGTGTGTATGATCTTCTGAACGACTGGGGAACTCACTGCCACGTTTTATAGTTCTGTGGCTTTTTAGTGAAGAGCACACACAGAAGGAATACATATTTGCTGTCTTTATAGCACATGAAGGCATGTTGTGCATATGAAGTTTCAGCTTTATGGTAGAAGTAGAGAGATAACCATGTTTTTAGCAAGCATGGTGCAACAGAGCAAAATTCAGAGCATGAAAGTTCAGCATGGGCAACCTTGCTATGAAAACAGAGGCAGTAATGTGTAATACAGCTGTAGGCAACCTGCTTAGCTTTCCTGAAGATACAGAGGATTAAACAAACATTAGGGATAAACCAAAATTAATCTACCTGAGGTACGTAACACTACTATAGCTATAAATTCATCCAAAATTTATTAAATGTCAACCTGATTTTTCCAGGAAAAAAAAAATTTTGGTTTGATAATGTCAACTTCAACCTTCTGCAACATTATTGAAATATTCTGTGCAGATCTTTTCATTATAAGCCCCCTATGCTTAAAATATGCCTACTTCTGAAATGCATCCATAAATTTGGATTTGCATCTCTCTTATCCTGCTACTTTATTCCTTCCCCATAAATTCAGTCCTTTCTTTGCAGATCAGAGTGACTATAGCTTAGATGCTGAAATTTGTTCCAGTCCTGGGTATTCAGCCTACCGTTAACTTACTGCTCCCCTAACTTCCTCCTGTCCTTTTCCCTCTTTCCCTTCGACTCACTCACTATCCAACAATCTTGCATAGTCTGAGGAAGAAGGTCTGGAATACAGCGAGTTTTCTACTGGCTTTCTTATAATTCTTATAATTCCTTCCTTCCTTCTCTCTCCACCCCCCCACCCACTTTTTCCCCCTTGAATTTCACAATTGTTCCATACATTTCTATAATTGTTTTCTCTGGAAACTGCTTTACTATACATAAGGCTTACTTTTCCCCAGGGAATGCTCCCAGTGATTATATCATATCCTTTCCTGCTCTGCCCTGTCCAGCAGAGGACATTCTGCTCATTTGGACAATATACAAATTTGGGGCTTATCCCCACCATGAATTCCTACATGACTTCCAAGAGGAGCAGAGGATGCCACATTAGTGGCACTCTCCATAGCACCAAGTTCCAGTGCCAGAACTCTACCAAAAGCTTACAACTCTATGCTGGTGGCCACTTGGACCTCATAAAGCCCCCAAACAGGGAGGTCCATGGAGCATTGTTTTTACAAAAGTCTTTCCTATAGAGCTGAAGCAAGGCTCATGGAGGTGTTCAAAATTAAACCAAGTTTTTAGGTATAAATTTGCAAAAAGGGACTTCCTGGCTTATGCCTGTGCAGTAGCTATTAAGCAGACCTTTTGTACATTCAGTTGTAGTTAAAAACGACATCAATGCAAAAGACCACTTACTTGATCTCAGATCCTTGGTTATATACATTGAAAATTGGCCTCTGGGCAGAACAGAGGATCACTAACCAGTCATTAAGGTTTTTTTATAGCAGCTGGAAATTAAAATTACACTGATCTCTCAAGAATTATATTTGCTAAAGTTTTGCTTTTGTGAGTGTAGTTGCAGTATTACATTACTTATTTCCACCTCTTACTGCAAGACCTTGTTTCTTTAGGTAAAACTCCATTTTCAGTGTTCAGACCACAGACAACAGATACGTTGGTTGACAATTTTCTGCTAGCCAATTCTTAGGATGGCTCCACTGATACAAATACTAAGAGTCCTTAAGCTGCATGCTTCTTAGCAAGTATTCACATTATACTGCTTACTAGACGGTACAGACAGCCAAGAACTTACTTGGGTTAAATTCACAGAAGCACAGACATACACCCAGGATAGTTTTCATCCAAGCAGAGGCCAAGGTTGTAAAAAAAAAGCCTGGCAGGACAATCATAAATATATTGAAATTGGGGCTTAGTTTAATCTGTTATTCATGAGACACTTTCTTAAAGCATGAGGCATAGGAAACAGGTAGTTTCCACTCTGAACATAACACTTCATGTAAATTAAGCACCCAGCCTAATTACTGATTTACTGTTAATTATTATTTTACAGTTCTCCATGTTACTTAAAGTTACACGTCTAAGATCCCAGCCAATTTAGAAGTTAACGTGTTACTGCTCTAGAATACTGGTGGAAAAGTGCAGTTCATCACTGTGCATCTGTTACCATCTTTGTGCAAATTGGGCATAAAACGTAAGTAAGACTAGAGGAACTGGCTAACCTTGAAGTCAACAATCTTAATGCATGGCAACACACTGCCCTCTGTTCCAGTATTTAAGGTAGCAGATGGTAGCCAACATCATCTAACAAGGTATTTAAAGCCTAATGAGGACAAGTCCAAAGAGGATACTTGTTGAGAAACTGACAGAAACAACTGGAATATACTGGAGGACCTAGGAAATTAACTGAGTTCATGAAAATCTTTGTTAGCATTGCAGGGGGGACAAGATAATGCTGAGATGAGTTTCTTGAGATCCACGTCACATTTTCAGATTACACATCTGTCTCTCCTACTTCACAGATATAAGTGAAAGACATTTCCTTCACACATTGTGAAGACAATTCTTACTTTTTTAGAGGTAAGTAAACTACTAAGACCCTTTTTATAGCACGAAAGTTAGGAAATATCAAATACCCTACTTGTCAGAATTATGCAAATATTTATTTTAAACTTCATTGTGCTAATCCAAGGTTCCAATCACTTCAGTAAGTTCTAAACTTACTTTATTAGTAGTACTAAACATTCTTACAGGTTTAAATAGTAAAATGTCCACTGTCTCACAGTGGACAGCAGATTAGACAAATGAATAGCAGTTTAAGAGGCTCCTCACAGAAAGGACGATTCTGAGTCATATACTTCTTTTTCTCTTCACCTGTTTTTCAACCTAATTTAGCAATAAAGATTAAACATTTAGTGTGATCTTCAGCTGCCTTTTTAATGGTACTTGTGATTTTTCATCACAATCTACCCATGTCATTACATAACAAACACAGGAAAAGGATTAATTCAGTTTGTGAGCTCAGAGCTTGTAATGATTAATAAGGCTTTCACAGAGTAGAACATGAAAGGAGTTTCAGTAGGATTTGAAAAGCATAGAGTATCTACAAATGCAAAGGATCAGGTACAGAACTGAAACTCTTTGTAGTGGCATGATCTGTAAAGAAAGCAGAATGGTCTTTTCAGATTAGGAGGAGAGGGAAGGGTGAGAAAGAGAGAAGAAAAATTAGCAGCACTAATATTTTTTAACAAGTTGATTATGTTTTATCTAACAGCATAATCTGTACAGATGATATTTTCATTTGGAAAATGATTTGTTTTCTGTTTTATATTAATAATTCAGAACATACATATTAATTTTAGTGGGGCAAATAAGGGTATAGAACATTTATCTCAGTACTTGAAGACTGGGTATTTGATGTGAGCGCACATCTAATCTAATCTATACATAATACATGTATATCTAAGGACTGTTAATTTTTTGTTTCTGTATTCTAGAAATCCAGAATTTTTTAATAGATACCAAAATATTTTGCTGGCACAAAAGAACAGAAGTTAAACCAGATTCCATTACCTAAAAAGGTATTTTAATATTAATTAATGTTATTAAATGAATGGTATTAATTAATCCTGTTAAATGAATGGTATTAATTAATCTTGTGAAATGCCTTTAATGTCGCTAGACCACTTAATCTTCAGATATATTCTGTAGTGCCATGTATGCAAAACCCACCCTTTGTGATTTCAACATATGACTAAATTATACCACAATGGTCTCCCAGCCTTTACTGATCTGTAGCTCAAGCCAGAAGATGTTATCTCTGTATTTAATGGCCTTCACTATATTTTTCTTTCATAACATTCTCCAGTCACTTTTGGGATCATTGTAAACTTTTAACAACCAGCCTCTGCCAGTTGTTGAGAAAACATCTCTTTTTGTGCTACCTGCTATTATCATGTAATTCCTCCTAATTCTTGTACTGCAAGAGATACCAAACAGCCATCCCCTATTTTGTCCATGCCACTCAGATTTTCTTTCCCCCAGTATCTCAGTAAGATAAGTGTTCTAACATAATCAGAGTCACTAGGCTGATTCCAGTATATAAACTTTTCATTTCTGGAAGCTTTTGTTTAAAACACCAGAAGATCACAGTGTTCCTGTTTCAGTCCACCACACTGAAATACTCCATGGGAACACATGAACTAAGAGCAACTCTTACAATCATCTAATCTATGGAAATCAGAATTGAAATATGAGTTAGGGTTGCAGTCTACATTTATGCAACAGTCTGACTAGGAAAAATGGGAAAGAATTGCTTAGTTTGATCTATGTAACAATTTTATTGTAAAATAAGCATGAGCGGGCTGAATGGGAAATAGCTTATAACAAGAAGGTGCATTACAGTCCTAAAGAGTCTCTTATAAGACAGAGCAGTAGAGGGTAATAGTCTACTGGCATGGCATGAAGGATGCGCTCCACTAGATACATCCACTTTCATCAATGTCTATCATTTGATTGACTCTACTATATTAAATTTAAGTGGACAGTAAAAAGCAAAAGTTCTCCAGTACAACATTAATAAAACTTTCCTAGCATGCATCATATCATATGATATTCCTTTTTGGACACTCTCAACTGTAATCATATAACCGATTTACGGCTAGTCATCCTCTATTAGTAACACATTTGTCTTGGAATACTACCTATGTGGTACTGCTATTTCTGTTCTAAGGAGAGTTTTTAATCTGAAAGCAAATGTTTATTTAAGTAATTTACTCCTATCTAGCAAAAGTGCACACACTTTTACTTCACTTGAAGTAGAGTCCCTTCAGTACCGTGTGTTTTATTACCAGGGCAAGCACTTTCTCTATATTAATAGCTAATAGTAAGTATCCACACTGAACACTTAAGCAGAATGGCATTTCAGTTCTTCACCAATCCCTTCAATAGGACTGCCTGAAGATTAAGTTTCTACACCATGGAGGCAGCATAAAATTCCCTCTTTCAAGGGCCACATTCTTATCAAAGAATGGGAGGAAAGAAGGATGTGAAACTGTCTGTGGTTATTAACTCTACAGTTATTTACATAACAAGAGACCATTTATCTCGTGGTACAACACTATTCTAATGCTTGGGAAATTAAAATGTCAATATTAAGACAAAAGCATTTCAAATTTAAAATACTTTATATAAATGTTCAGCTATTTGACAGTTCAAGATTGGAGCTGAAGCATGAGCAGTTATTTATGATGGATAGGTATTATAGATTAGCTAACACTTAGAACTTGTTTGTGCATGTTTGTGCACATGGAAGTGTTCAAGGCCAGGTTGGATGGGGCTTTGGGCAACCTGGTCTAGTGGAGGGCATCCCTGCCCATGGTAGTGGGTTGGAACTAGATGATCTTTAAGGTGCCTTCCAACCCAAGCCATTCTATTGTTCTATGATTCTGTGTGCAGAAATATACAGAGCTTGATTATCAGCAGTAAACTGCAAAGATGTGCAGCTCGTAAAAATGCTTTTATCAACATTGTGGAATTATTTTAAGAGCTTTCCTGTAACTGTTTGGCTGGCCTTTCTTTCCCCTCCCCTTTCAGCTACACAAAGCGACAGTACAGAAGTGCAGAGGAAAAGGTAAAGAAAGAGGTAATGCAAAATTGTACTGGAATTTGAAGTTACACTTAAACTGAAAGGTCCTTCTCTGTCCTAAAGTTCCTACCCAATTTTTCTCAAGTGCTAGTCAGTGCACTTACTACAAAAAGGAGGTATTTATAATGCAATGCAGTCACCATTATAATTTGTTAGGGCTTAGAACATAGTATATGGGGCAAGCTCACTAAAATTTAACATTCACTCGAGTGCAACAAGACTCACAGTAGTTCATTGCTCCCCTTCTCTAATTCTAAATCAGCATGATTCAATTTATCTTACCAAGACACTGGTTATTAGCCATAACCATTACAATTTCCAACACTTCTTTCCAGCTGGGCATGTTAAGGGCATGCAGAAGAAGTTGACACATTTCAGTAGTACTTCTGTGAAATGACTGTGTGATCTTTCAGTCATCCTATCAAGAAATGTGCTGCCACTCTTGATGCTGACATTTCCAAGTTTATTTTTGGAGAGGAAAAGGGAAGAAAAGTGCCATTTTATATATGCTACAACAACACACCAAAGAACTTATTCAAACACGTTACCAAGCAGCTCCTCCAAACACTCATTTTTAGGTACAACAATGTAGTTCTCTGAAATGCAGTCAGTCCTCTCCACTGTATCACTGATACCACTGTTTATCAGGACAATCCTTAAGGGCAACATATGGTCTAAAATACCACTAGCTAGAAAGCTAATCATCACTACTCCTTTATTCCAACACATATGTTCCATTATTTCAGATATAAACACAGATACTTTCTCAGTTCCTAAGAGCTGCTCACACATTAGTCTGAAAGAATTCTGAAGTAATTACTTGTGAGTTTTAGATCTATTATACCTAAGAAACAGCAGAAAGCACAGAACAGACTTTCACAACACTCTGCAGCAGTAACACATCATACCAACTTTGTCTGAGATTGGCTTCAACCGATCTCAGACATGGGGGCTGACTTAGGAGCTAGACAAACAAGAACTGCAAAATAGATTTCACACTGTCCTAAATGATGCAGAAACAAATGACTCATTCCCTATCAAGCAAAACAAAAAGTAAGTAGAACATCAGAGTTCCATAGCAAAATAGTCTCTGAACAGTCTGGTTCCAGCTCCTTAAGGACCAAAAAACCCCAAATTTCCATTAGAAACATTCCTTGTCATCTTTTGTGCAATGGAACACAAGGTAAACGTCTCCCAAAAACATACGCAGGATTATTTCAGAGTATGTTTGTGCAACATATGTACAATCTTTTATACCGTATTTTTCTCACACCGCGACTCTGCCTTGTAGATATTTGAAGTATCACATTACACAAAACTCCATTTCTGTTTCCAACTCCCAGCATAATGGCGTATATTTTTTACTATATTTCTGAATGTATTTTGGTGACCAAATAAACAGATAGGCACTTAAACTGCTGAAGGTGCTCAAAAACCTTACCAGGTGCTTAACTGTTAGTTAAAATTAGCAGGTACTAAGTACACAATTTGCTTGAACATCATGTGGATTTTTTTAGGACAGCCTTTTTTCCCTCTTCAGCCACGTAAGTGCTTTGAAAAGCTGGCCCAGTGTCATGCAGCACTTCCTACTCCAGCTTGTGTAACTTCAGGAACATTTAGTTGCCTTCTCAATCACATAGTCCCCTGAAGGAAGTGAGTGGTTTTCAGTACAAAAAAACCAGATCAGTTTGGATTAATCAGATTCTTTCATCAGACACTAAAGATTTGAAGCAGGAATGCCTAAATCTTAGTGAAGTGGAGGCAAATGTGGAGTACATTCCCAATTAAAACAAATAATATTGTTCTTCTTTTAAGTCCTCCCTGCACAATGAAAATAAACAAGCCCCACCACAACAAAATCAATAGCAAAATAAATACAGCTTTCAATAACAGAGCTGACCAAAGGTTCACTACAGTTCATCTCTGAAGCCTAAAACCTCAAGACACTGGATCATGTGCCTAAATACAGGATGGCAGACTTCTTATCTTGCCTGGTAATTCCTCCTCCTAGTAATATCTGTATATATAAGTCAAGAGAAAAAATAAAGGCAATAGGTATCCACAGCAAAGGGCACTTATCATAAGAGATATTTCTTTGTGAATTAAAGCCCTTTTGGGACTCACTACAACTTTTTTTGAGTGCGTTATGTGCTGTTGTGCAACATTTGCATTCCATAGGACAAAAAAAAAGGTGTTCATGAAACACCTTGGGCAAAGCAAGATTTCCCTTTCTTCATACTAATTTCCTTCCTGGTGTGAGTGCTCCTTATTTTTAGAAGATTCAGCCTTGTAAAGCTATACCATTTCAGTGCTTATTTGCTGATAATTTTATCTCTTCATAATGTAAGTATTTGCTGAAATAACACTTTTTTCATTCTTTTTTTCCCTTGAAATGATAGCGAAACTACCTGTAATTGCACTGAGGATTTCAAAAGTCAGTATTTCCATGCTTAAGATTAATGCAAATATTTTTACTTGCTGTAATTAGATATCTAAATTCAATCTACTGTCTGCATTGCAAATGTGCTTGAATGGGATTCTGCAAGGTACTAAGATCTCTACCTTGATATGAAAACGATTAAAACACAATGCTATCCACTGACAGAAAGCAAAAACTTATGTCGATGTGCTGGCAAGATAAAAGGCAGATTACTCAGCAGTCTGCATGGTCAGACACTAATGAAAAATATATTAATGGGGGAAGAGGAACAGTTTGGGGCTGCTTTTGTTAAATCTGAACTTTCAAAGTACCCCATTACAGACTCAGTCTAATGAGTGTTCGTTTAACAGACACTATATAAAAAGCTATAATAATGATATGATGTCTTCTTTGAAACTTCAGATATCTCTGCTTGCCACGCAGTAATATAACCTTTACTCACAAGTGAAGGATATGTTGTTGAACAGAGATAGCAAATCAGCCTTCAAAGGCAATGAGTGTATTCCAATGAATGGCAGGCATAAAGCAATTTCACAACTGGCTGTTAGTAGGGCTCTTATACCTTCCAACCATGCTGTACTTTGCCACTGTCACTGTTACATGGTGCTATTTGAATCCTTAGGACTGCTGACTGAAGATGAGCTATATTAGTCACAAGGAGGAAAAGGGACTATTTTTCCTCTCTCATGCTGAATATTGTTCTAACAGATTTTCTTTAAATGCCCATCTGCATTAGTTGCAACTTCTTGATAACAGACCTAATTCAGGCAGCAGTCCTCTCCCCAAAAAGTTCATCTTTCAACTGGGAAGCAATGGAGCACAATACCCTGATAACTAATACACTTTCTTTTCCCTGACACAGTCATCTTTTACTCGCAACAAAGGCAATGATAAACATAATTCTAACAGATATATAGCTTACTACAAAGACTTCTGTTTATGTTTGGCAAGTGAGAAAAAACTACCCATATATATATATTTTTATAAGTAACACATTTCATTTCAGCACATTTCAGCACATTTCATTTTAGACCCCTCATAAGGAGTCTAACAGTACAGAAGAAATACTTCCTGGCTCAAGCTCTTTTTTCATTGTTGCTATCACAGGGGCCAAAGCCGACGCTTCACTTGCACTGCTTTCACACACCTGACAGGGTGAAGATACTTGTTTCCATATTGATTTTTCTCTGCTCCAACCTCAGATCATCTGGAAATTCCCATGCAATCAAGGTGAAACCAAACAACTAATAACTGTAACTTCAAATACAATCTGAAAGGGTCAAGTGGAAAAAAATCTCGAGAGACCTCAGTGGATACTTTCATTTTGCACTAAGTATCAAATAGTTTTAGCAAGACAGAGGTAAATATGGTTGTTCTGCCTTATTCATTCAGCTTCCTTAAGTGCTTTTTGGCAACAATCTAGGCAAGCTGTTATACTAATTATATAATGGAATACAGATAAAAATACACTTTTAAATCCATCGATTGTTTCCATTCCTTCCTTCCTTCCTTCCTTCCTTCCATCCTTCTTAAACCCAGTTAGTATATGAAAAAACTCACTGGTTTTCTTAAAACACCTCCCCCCACCCCTCCCATCTTCCCGGGCTCAACTTCACTCCCGGCTTCAACCTCCGCCCCCTCTCAGCGGCACAGGGGGACGGGGAATGGGGGTTACGGTCAGTTCATCACACGTTGTTTCTGCCGCTTCTTCATCCTCAGGGGGAGGACTCCTCTCATTGCTCCCCTGCTCCAGCATGGAGTCCCTCTCATGGGAGACAGTCCTTCACAAACTTTTCCAACATGAGTCCTTCCCACGGGCTACAGTCCTTCACAAACTGCTCCAGCGTGGTCTCTCCCACGGGGTGCAGACCTTCAGGAGCAAACTGCTCCAGTGTGGGTCCCCCATGGGGTCACAAGTCCTGCCAGCAAACTTGCTCTGGTGTGGGCTCCTCTCTCCACGGGTCCACAGGTCCTGCCAGGAACTTGCTCCAGCGCGGGCTTCCCACCCTCCTTCAGGTGCCTCCACCTGCTCCAGCATGGGGTCCTCCACGGGCTGCAGGTGGAATCTCTACACCCCCTCATCCTTCCTCCATGGGCTGCAGGGGGACAGCCTGCTTCACCATGGCCTTCACCACGGGCTGCAGGGGGATCTCTGCTCCGGCGCCTGGAGCTCCTCCTCCCCCTCCATCTGCACTGACCTTGGTGTCTGCAGAGTTTCTTACATCTTCTCACTCCTCTCTCCGGCTGCAAAAGCTCTCTCTAACTTGTTTTTTCCCTTCCTAAATATGTTATCACAGAGGCGCTGATTGGCTTGGCCTTGGCCAGCGGCGGGCCCGTCTTAGAGCCGGCTGGCATTGGCTCTATCAGACACAGGGGAAGCTTCTAGCAGCTTCTCACAGAAGCCACCCCTGTAGCACCCCCTCCCCCTGCTACCAAAACCTTGCCATGCAAACCCAATACATGGACATTTCAAAAAGTAACTTTCAAATACTGTCTTAAAAGTAACTCTCCTAATGAATTGGTTAGGTTAACTTGCGTTTAACATATAAAGTAGAGAAACGTATCATCATAATCATGACTGAATTTCTGGGGAATCCTTTCCTAATCTGAGATTATATTTAGGCTTCAGTTTTTCAATTTGGATATCACCTAGTTCAATTTTTTTCTCTTTTCTTTTACTCTTCTAGTGAAAGACAGTCTGCCATTCTGTCATATTATGCATATCTATGTATCTATATCTATATCATCTATACCTATACCTATATCTATCTACATCTATAATTTTTTCTTCTAAAATACATATTTTAAGAAACTTTATTTTCATTTATATCTTCTTCTATATTAAATGTACCTAGTACTTTTTATGAAAAACTGAAATTACCATATTTAGCAATTCCCTATTTCAATTCAGACATCCAGTGGTAACGTCAATAAATCAGATGTAAATGATCCTTCCCCCTGCTGTGCATGCATGTTTATCCAGTTCCTGAAACCACATGGTTTCACTGCTATTAAGAACCTATCCTGTCAGATGGCTGGGAGAAATCTTAACTTCACCAATGTATCCTGAGTTATGTTGCTTGGCCCACCACCAATGATTCTTAAATTAATTGATTATATACGTGCTTAAAGAGCCATCTTGCAGTGTCAAGTATGTTGCATTTGCATTTTAGTAGCACAGAGTATACTGATTCATTTAACTACATCAGACAATATTTGGATTTTTCAATTTACTTTTTTTTTTTTAAAGATTACTATAAATTTCCATCTTAAATGCTATTTCTATCAAATAACTTCCAACTTAAAGCCAGAAATTCACCACAAGGACAGACAGACATCTGAACGCCACTGTTACTACAACAAATTATTTTCTAATAAGTTCTAGGATGCTTTGGAGAATTAAACATTGGTTTTGTTTCTCGAATAGGATATGGAAGAATGAAGCCAGAGCCTTTCCCACAGCAGAAGTGCTGTTGTGGAGCTGGAGTTGCAGGCAGAAAAGAAAAACCGTGCAGCACTGTGAGACAAATAAATTTATGAGATTTACAACATGGAGCATCCCTTAATCAACAGGAAATAGAGACTTATGCCTATGTTCTAAGAGATATGCAACAACACAGGATGAGAGCATTCAGTTACCTTGAAGATTTTGTTTCTGGATTAGTAAGCTAGTAATTTTTTCTAGCTGAAGCAGTAAAACTGATTTATGACATAAAGAAAGCATTCAGGAAATAGATACACTCACCTACCTAGGAATTTTCCTAGGAATAGGATAACAGTTCTGTAACTGGTCTACGCTGGTAGCAACATAGTGAAAGAAAACAGGCAGAATATTATTGTGGGGTTTTATCAGTATATCTGGACCTAATTTGCAATCCTTCTGGGACAGTGGCTTTAGGTCCTTAAGGTTACCACAAGAATGGTTTTAATCTTTTTCTAAATTGCTACAGTGAATTCAAAATTGTGCACTAATTGCAACAGCTGATATGACTTTTTCTGTTCATCTGGACTCTAGAACTTTATGCAAAATGTCTCCATTATCAAGTTATACCACTTATGAGGTATGTGAAAACCTGAGGTCTAAGATATTTGAAAGTATCCCTATAAAGTGTTCTCCAGATGAGATAAAGGACTATTTCTGTTTGATAAAATGGATGCTTTAAAACATTATTCTTATAGATGAGACCCTGCATTAAAATGACATTTCAGCTTTTATGGTCAGGCATGAACAAGCTAAAGGAGATACACATTTTCTTAGCTAAATTGTGCTTGTCATAGAAGCATCAAAGAAAAAAACCCATACTGCTTTCTATAGATTCTTTTAATTCAAAAAACATCAATCAGTATTCCAGTTCAATGTCTGAGTAACGCAACCTTTATCTGACAAAGATAAGAAGTGGCAGTTGCAATTACAAAACTTTGCCACAGAATAAATACAATTAAATTATAGATTACAGTTACAGCTATTAATGCACAGCTTATGCAGTGAATTCAGATCCTGAAAAGATCTTTGAAGGGAAAACTTAGGCAGCCTTAATGGCAATGACAAAGCACTTAAACTGGGTTTGGGTTTTCAATCTACATTAAAGTTAGCCCAGGAGGAAGCACGCTTTAGTGGATAATATAAAGGGTTATACTCACTAACTTGCTCTGACTAGTGGCTTATGTCACAACCCTGGCCAAACCATGTCACTACCTAAGTTTTTCTGATTTTATAAAGGCTAATGATTTTTACCTGCTTCCTTGAAGCCTGTAGATAAAGAGCATTGAATAAGTATTCAGGAGAACTAAGGAATAAATTCAGTATTCCTCATTTATTTTGAAAATCAAGGTCAGCTTTATCCATTGGCTATTATTTCTCTACAGCATAATTTTTCATAATGCAAACCACTTTTATTAAAGTGAGTTCTCAAGCCAGTAGGATTCACTGGATGATTTTTTATTATTATCAAACTCAGTAACATGATCACTAGTGACATTATGAAGTCTCTAAGAGCTAAGCCAAAGTCCTTAGCTGGAGAGGAGGATAAAGTATGTAACACCTGCATCCAACTCCATCAGCAAAAGCAGATGGAGTAAGAGAGATAAGAATGACTGAAGACAGTCATTGATTAAAAAAAAAAAAAAAAAAGGAAAAATAACCAATGGCAGGAAGCTAATTATTTTATTTCTAAAAGAGTGATTAACAACATATTTTTGTGCATCATTGTTTAAATTGAAGGTAAACACACAATGTACCAAACTGGCATAACTGCAATTTATGTGTATGTCCTCACCCTACCACACCATTTGCAACCTGTCCCTACTGTTCTGTCAACAAGATGTCAGACGTGTTCCTCTACTGAGATGTGAATGAAGGAATTCTCCCTTCTCTTAGGTGTCAAAAAAAGTTTGTTCCTGCAGATTTCTGTTTTGGCATGCTAAGAACTGACATTAAATAACAAGTGTTTAGCTAACAACCATATGTACAACCGGTCAAACTTCCATCCCTTCTCTGTAGGGTCCAGACCTGAACAAGTAAGCAAGCTTAAGAGTCAGAAGCCAAAACTGTAATTAACTCCAAGACACTGAGGTAGGCTGGTTATACTTGATTGCATCTGACCTGGCAGGAAAGCTTATAAGCTAGAGATATCCAAGGTAGGTTAGTGCCATTTGATATTGGGGGAGGGCAACCATTAACAACTGGGCAATCAAATACTATTTGCTGAGCCCATTTAGCAAATAACACCTTTTGATTCTGTCCTCTCCTGCTGTACATGTCTCTCATACTGCTCCTGCCACTTCTTAGTACATTCTCTGCCCAGTAGCTGATGACTGTCTTCACCCACCTGAACCCCCAAGGCCTACAAGCCATCTTACAAACTGATAAGAAGCGGATTGCCTCCCTCCAACTTACTTTTAGTTGTCATAATGTGACTACTCATGTTTGTGCTGAGCAGAGCCTCAAGCCTGGTGAGATAGCACCTCTGACAGTTTTTGCAGTAGCAGCCATCACTGAATAGATTTTAAGTGATTAATTTCTTAAAAATAAAAATAAACCTAGTAAGTGCACATGTGCTAACAAGTTAAAAATAATAATAGGTGTCTGTGACTGTGCTGCTTCTGTCTGAATCTTTCAGGGGAATTCAGTTGCTAAGAACAACTAACGCAGCTTACCATATTTCTATGTGTTAAACAACAATCAAATAACTATAGGCAAAAGTGCCAGCTGTCAAGCATGAGGAGCGTAGGGGCTGATCGGGGGAGTACAAGACATTTTTCTCCTGTGTTATATATGCATATTAGATAATTTAAAAGGAAAATGAAATGAGGCAAGGACACAGTGGGAAGCACGCTACCCTCTCTTCAAAGTACCATGCCCAAAAGTTTACAGAAAAAATTCTGTTTGACCAGTAGCTCTGTTCTTTATATAGTGCTCCTAACAGTGCTTTACAGCATAATTTTTCCCAAGGAGAGTACACTACCAGCTCTTTCCAATAGCAAGAATGCTGAACTTTGTTAAGCTACCCATGTAGGATTTCTCTTCTGGGCAGGTCTCAGATACAGCAAGAGGAACTGGAGGCAAGTGTTAGAAGTAGCATCCATGACTGCTGACTCATTCCACAGAAACAACATTTGGGCCTCTACTTTTCAATCGTGTCAGCCTAGGCTCTTTTTATGAGATGTTTTGTTTCAAACTGCCACTAGTCAATGTTGATTTCTAAGGCAGAGGCAAGAAAAGCCATCTTTGTTTCCTCATATGCAAATAAAGACTGAAAAAGTTACTTAGGCTTTTAACAAAAGTCTTTTGATTTTTCATGACTTTGCTTTATTTCCAAGGTCTTACTACTCAGCCATAAAACTTATCCCTGGGTTGAAACCTGACACACAAGCTATGAAATCAACGCTTTAGTTTTTAACATTGATTTTATATTGGAAAACCTGAAGAAGACACCTCCCTCCCCCCATTGCCAGGGTTCAATACACGCTATACAGGGCATCCCTAGTGATTTTACTGGTGGTCTTGCAAGGGAAGGATGCTGAGAACAAATAATCATGACGATGAAGAGAAGGCACCTTTTCTTCATTTCCTCAAACTTATGCTGATGGCATAGAAAGGAAATATTGTTTTGCCATTTGGAGATTTTGTCTCTATGTATGTAGTATATAAACAATAAATGTAGAGGAAATAAAGTAATTTCTGAGATTTCAAGTGGATAATAAGTCAAAATTGTGAAGCTGAAATGTGACAAGCAGCAGGTCAGTATAACTAGCAAGGCACAGACCCAAGGGACCGCTGAGGATACAGTGGGTCAGTGAACTGCAAACTTACAATTACCCACAATGGGCTTTAAAAAAAATTGTGTTAACATCATCTGTACTGTCTCTTGGCTTCATATGATGGAGGCATGCATTTGAATGTGGTAGAGGTTTGACTGCCTCTCAAGATATTGATCCATAAACTGAAAATTCTCTTTGTGGAGCTCTTTAAAAGCTCATGAAGCATCACAGAACTCTGTCAAGTCAATATTTCATGTTTTATTAATTTCCTACTTAGCTAGTTTTTTGAATGGTTAAATTTAGTGTCTGTAAACCTCCTAGTTGCATATTTACCTGAAAAGGTTCAAAAGAGCTATTTCAGGCTGATGGATAAACACATGCTTAGAGAATTCCTAATATGGAGTTGTGGTTTAACCCTAGCCAGTAACTGAGCACCACGCAGCTGCTCACTCACCCCTTCCTCCCCAAGGGGTTGGGGAGGAGAATCAAAAAAAACCCCATGGGTTGAGATAAAGACAGTTTAATAGGATAACAAAGGAAGAGAATAATAATAATAACAACAATAGTAACAATAATAAAACAAGTGATGCACAAATAAAATTGCTCACCACTTGCAGAGAGGAAAAAAAACCCCAAACAATGCCCGGACTATTTCTGAGCAGCGCTCTCAACCCCAATTCCCCTCCCCAGTTATATACGGAGTGTGACATTACATGGTATGGAATATCCCTTTGGCCGGCCTGCGTCAGCTGTCCTGGCTCTGCTCTCCCAACTTCTTGTGCGCCTGGCAGGGTGTGAGAAGCTGAAAAGTCCTTGACTTAGTGTAGACACTACAACTACCTAGAGACAACTAAAACCATCGGTGTGTTATCAACATTATTCTCATACTAAATCCAAAACACAGCACTACACCCACTACTAGAAAGAAAGTTAACGCTATCTCAGCCAAAACCAGGACAGGAATTTACAAAATACACACACTGAAAAAAAAGTTATTTCAACAAATAATAAAGGATGGGCATAAACAAAGCATAATTGTGAAAACCTGTACCCTTATATGGGTATGCTGCTAACTAATTACAGCCTTATATGTAAAGGATGCTCTCATCTCATAATTAATTTTCTCTGACTGTGCCTAGGTCTGCATATCTACAGCAATAGAACCGTCTATTTCCTGGTTAGTTCTTAATGGACATTAATTGTTGATCATCACATGTACCAGTTTCAGTCACTTCTGCATCTTACCAAAATGACTGTTACATAGGAAGCAAACTACTTCAGAACTAAAATCAATGAGCATATAAAATCTCTCACCATGAGTTTATAGCATATGCTTTGATTTTAGAAGGTGATTAGAGACATTCAGTCTGATTCATTCATCATAAATCCACCACTAGACATTTGGAGGTATAAGGTAAAACACTGACTACCTGCTTATAAATTGGACATCATCCCTTTAGTACACTGAAGGAGAGAATAACTTCCAGTTGGAAAAACAGCGTAAAAATGCACTTAAAGATTATTATGCATGTGCACGAGGGAACCGATGTTGCTTATACAGCTGATTTTGAGTGGCTGTGAGTGATTGGCTTGGGAATGATAACCTTTCCTTTTTCTTATTTTTCTAGAATCTTTCAATAGATTTTCAATAAAATGTGGAGGCTAAGAAAGCACACAAAGATACGTAAAATCAAACTTATTGCATAAGTATTACATAATATCACTACAGAACAATGTTTTAAGCACAAATATTTTCAAATTTCACTTTCAACATAGCATCATTCATAGTGTTTCATCTAGGGGGGAAGCAAATACATAGGTAGGTGTGTTCAGCCCAATAAATTGTGCCTGAAATGAGGCATACATTTTAGAAAGCCCTCCCCCGCCTATTTAAAGATTTCAAACAGCGATTACCAACTTCCCTGGGTAAACTGGTCTATGGACAAAGTATACTCTACATTTAAAAATGCAGATATCTTTCTGTGTGCATTCACATAGGAATTCCCCTAACTTCAATTTTAAGTCACTGCAGTTCCTTGAGCCTTTGTTCGATATCTGATTGAAAACCCTGTTAATATCTTCTGTAGGTATAGATCAAGATATTTCTTTTCCTTCTCTTAAATTAGGTCCTTAAATATCATGGAAAGGCATTCTAAGAACGCAGCTGCCAGAAGCTCTCAATTTTTTTTAGTTTTTTACTTTTTTAATCCCTGTATAATTTTTCAGCATTCGTGGAATTTTGCATTCAATTTTAATGAAGTGAAAGCATACAGAAGACATTGTAAGACCAGTAACTCTTCAATTTACTTATTTCTGAGTTGGATTTCTAGACCTTAATACTTTTCTAGTAAAATTTTTAATACTATCCCCATTAAAAAAAATAACAAAAGAAAGAAGAGAGAAAGAAAAGCAAGCAGTTTTGGACTCCTCATCACTTCAATTATTCTATCTGTAGAGCCCTCTGTAAGTTATCCTCACTATTTAAAGCCAAAAAAAAAACCAAACCTTAATTTATATTAATTTGCTTTTAGTGCTTACTTTAAATTCCAATAAAGTTCCACAGCACATTCAAATTCTCTATTCAGACACATTCTGAATGTGCTTCTTTGCACAACTGAAATCTGTGCTTTTTCCCACAACAATGTAATGCTGCTGGATGAAAAATACCTTTCTAACACAAACTGCTATGTTTCAGAGTAATTAAAAAATCATTTTTAGGGTAGGATTGATACTGATTATGATTTATTTCAATTTACTTTACATTTGCTAAACTTACTGTTAAATTAAAACAAAAATATGGAAGTGCAGTTGGTATAAGTGCAGTTATTGGTATATAGATAGTTTGAAAATCAAAGGAAAATAAAAATATTTTCAACAGAAATATTCCCTTTTCTGCCCTTCCTTGCATTTTTTATCCATTCAAGATTTCCATCAATTTTAAATGGGACTTCTGGATATGTCAGCTCTGTAAGACTGGTTCCTCATAAGGAAATGTGACACATAGAAAGGAACTGAAAAAGAGAATTCATCTTGGAAAGTTCAACTGGGTTGTACAATTTGCTACTGTGTTCAATATATTTCAAAGGTATCACATAATAGCTAGTACTTCTTTACAAAGGTCACTGTAAAATCATATCCTGTATTACTACATATTTCAGAAAGTGTTCCTTGTCTGCCAGCTGTTCAACTGAACTTTGTTAATGAAGGCAAAGTTTTCTAGGGTTATCACTCTGACCCTTAAACTGTATTATCTAGAAAACCATAAACCTTATAAAAAAAGATATGAAAAGGTTTATAAAACATTCTCATAGCAGATCCTGTTTCCAGCCTCACCTCATCATCTGAAGTTGGTTTTAAGCTCTTGCCACCATGCCTGCCGATTACAATGGGACGTGGGAAATGGAAACCAATGAAAACTTTGAAGGCTACATGGTTGCTTTAGGTAAATGAAAAAATATTAACTATATAGAGATAAAGAGAAAATGTTTCAATTATAAGTAAAATGCTTCTAAAAATTAATGAGAGTATTTCTGTAATGTGCGTTGTGGCATAAGGATTTCTGCAAATCACATTAAAAATCAAATAATTGTGATGTACTTATAATTACAGTTATCTAAGTATATAACTTTGACTTGTAGCCGAAGATATTTGTCTGTGTTTAGATAAATGAAAAAACAGATGCAGATGAGGAAAAAAAACCAAACCAGACTTTCAGATACAGAAGCTCTTTTTCATTCCCTGTATATACTTACTGTAGCAGTCAAGCCACAACTTGGTTGGCTCTCTTAAAGAGCAATAGGTTATTATATATCACTAAAGCAACAATACTGTTTAATAC
The DNA here is from genome assembly GCF_028858705.1 of Grus americana. Taxonomy (NCBI): domain Eukaryota; kingdom Metazoa; phylum Chordata; class Aves; order Gruiformes; family Gruidae; genus Grus; species Grus americana. Next base: position 6,556,068 of record NC_072860.1, on the reverse strand, counting down.
TTAATTAGTGCTTTGAATTAGTAGAAATTATCTGTATCAGTGCATGGTAAAGGTGATAAAAGCCTTTAAAAGCATTTAAAGATAAATGGACAGATATTTCTGACAATTTTTGTGGGAGTCATTCTTATAGAGCAAGGAGACTTAGGTCACAGGAGTTCTTAAACGTATGTTTACATGGTTAACTAAGCTTAATTTGAGTTGGCTATGACCTTCATTGATGACAGCAATATATGTGTACATGCAAAAAGAGATGTTCTGCTCTTTAGGCAACTTTAATTTACTACTTTGTTAGCCTCTTTATCATTAGAGGCCTGATAGCTACAGTTTGTGTATCCATTGTATAGGATATTAAGCATATTCTTGTGATGCTAGAATACCAAAACACTGTTAACTGAATGCAAGCAATATCCTTGTCGGTTCATATCAAGATCAAGTTTATGTTGTTTGTAGATTTATTTTTCCCCACACTGACAGACTCAATTTTTGTAATGACTGTGAGATATTTTTATGAGAGAAATGTCTTCTTTTGCTGCACCTATTATTTTCAATATAAATTGCCTTTCAAGCATTTTTGTTCTCATAAAGGCATAAACTTTTTGCTCCAGGTCATTACGATTATGCAAGTAGTATGCAGGAAATCCTTCCTCTACTTAGGTTAGCAGAGACGTAGATCTTTAATTTGCTGAAAAGCAAATGAGGAAGTACAGTGTACTTATTGATTTTGAACCATCTTATGAGGAAAGGGTGAGAGAACTGGGTCTGGTTAGTCTGGAGAAGACTAAGAGGGGATCTCATCAATACTTATAAATATCTAAAGGGTGGATGTCAAGAGGATGGGGCCAGACTCTTTTTCAGCGGTGCCCCATGACAGACAAGGGGCAACAGGCACAAGCTGGAACACAGGAAATTCCATCTCAATATGAGGAAAAACTTCTTCACTTTCAGGGTGACAGAGCACTGGAACAGGCTGCCCAGAGAGGTTGTGGAGTCTCCTTCTCTGGAGATATTCAAAACCCGCCTGGACGCGATCCTGTGCAACATGCTCTAAGTGATCCTGCTCAAGCAGGGGGGTTGGACTAGATGATCTCTGGAGGTCCCTTCCAACCCCTACCATTCTGTGATTCTGTGAAAAGAAGAAATAATAGAAGACATCAACATTTCTCAAGAATTTCTTCAGTACCCTCTGGACTGGCATTTAAAGAACAGTTATCACCTTTCCACCACTGCAGTAATATAGCTGCATTCTAAAAACCGCAAAAAATATGGGAGTTAGATTTATACATGCATGAGAAGTGTAATCTTTAGAATTGGGAATCTTCTCTCAACTCTAGTACATCACAGATGAAGGGCATAAAGGACTGGTTTCCTTACCGCACATGATGCCTATAAAACTTATACAGGAAAAGTAGTCATTAGAGTTGGCTAATTTAACCTAGACTGGAGGAGTATGTCTGGCTCTGAATCATAAATTAGCATGTGGCAAAAATCAAACCTCTATTTTATTTTCATGCTTATAATTGATAGCCCTCAGGGGTCCCAGTGGGTCTATGCACTTCTCATTCCCAGATGTCTCATTGTTTTCTATCTAGTGGTCATTGATTTCTATCTTCCGTTCAGCTTTTGCTCTTCTTATTTCTCTGTCTTTCTACAGTAGCTGACACCACTGTAACAGTGATGCTGATAAACAGGAGCTTTTTCAGGTCAAAGTACCTTATACGTTTCATCAGAAGTCAAGATCAGACTTGTGGATTCTTGTGCTTTTTTCAAAAGATGTTGAGTCAAGTTAATGGAAAGCTAACAACGAACTTGTTTGCTCAGATTCCAAAATATCTACTTGCAAAGATGTAGATTATAAAAGCAATCCAGTGGTTCAGAATCAATGAGTATGCTGTATAGCCATCTTCCACAAGCTAAGAAAATGTATTTCTTAGGAAAGAGTCTACAACGTGGAAGGTAATTAGGTAATTAAATCTAACAATCCTCAATGTCTACACTAGTGACTGACTGAGGGATAACTACCACAAAATCCTTAATTGAGATGAAAAATTTGATGCTTTAACTGATTTTCTACTAGTTTTACTCTCATCAAAGAATCCTAACCCTAATTTATTTATCTATTCAGATTGAAAAAGAAGAAATACACATAAACACATAAAAATAAACTCTCATCATTATTCAACAATTGAAAATAGTCATAATTTCCTCGAAGCTTCAACTCTTTTAAGAGAGAAAGGCAAGTTTCATTATTCACAGTTTCTAGCCCTTGCGTTTAGGGAGAAAAGCTCAATAACTTTAGGGAAGTCTGTAAATACATATATGCCTGTGAGGTACAAAAAAAATAGATTTTTGAGAAATAAGAATGGTTAAGCCAATATCATGAATTTCAGGAGAAAGATACACAATAACTGAAGTAATTTGAGTGCCAGAGTTTCACAGTTACGCATAAAGAATAATTACTACTTTATATGCAACTGAAATATGATTGCAGCATTAACTATGCCAACTGCAAGGGAGCCATGGGGCCTGTTGGTCTGGATGATATTTCAGTCAACTTCTAGTTGTCACAAATTGACTATTCCAGGCTGTCTTCATCTACCTCAGGTGTCTCTCACTGCCTGCCTCAGCTTCTGGTCTTACCTACGATTCTTGTGTCTAGCCCAGTTCTCTCTGTTTTGGCTCCGCTTCAGTTCAGTCTCAGCTCTTTGCTCCAAGACCTGACCTACTTTTGTGGGGTGTTACTCTAACCACCAGTCATGATGGTCATCCTGCTCTAGTTCTGCCTTGCTTTGTAGTGATAAATTTCATCATACTTGATAATGGTCTTTTGATAATTATCTTGATAAAGATCTCTTTAGGTTTATTCTTTGCTTATTTTTTAGAATGCAAATTAAACATATAAACATTAAAAATATGATGTGCATATTTCCTTTTCAAAAGGATTTGTAATTTTGGTGATATCTTTTCATCTGTTTGTAGTGACCATCTCATTATTGTTCCTTTCTTCCCTTCCAGGGTATTATTGGATGAGATTTTTGTATTGTTTATTTGAGTTGAGCAGTAACATTTCACTTGTGTTTGTCTTAAAATCCAGGAGAAATGTCAGGGAAAAGGATAGCAGCTGCTAATAATATGCATTTCTTTCAATTTTAATTTACCCACTGTAGAATTTAAACTGTTATTTTCAACCAAATTCAATAAGAATTTAGTGTCTAACTGTCATAATACAAGTATTAATTATATCAGCTCTAAACTAAACTTAAATTATTACCATCCTTATATTCTGATCTTTTCATAATAAGTAATCCATTTTCCAATTTTATGATTCCTTTTGTACCATAAATACTAGCATGAACTGGTCTGCAGCAGTTACTCATTGCATCTCAATGGCATCCTTAGAACCATTTCAGTTAATGAATAAATTATGACTTTTTTATTATTAAATCAAGTGGATGTTTGATCCCTTTCTGATCTTATATATCCCAGTGGAAATTGAGAGAAAAATGGATGGATTCAGCCTACAATGGGGTCTGGACTACAGGCATCCAATACTGTGAAGCCTGCTCTAAAAAGAGAGAGTAACAGCTCATGAGAATAAAAGAATTTGACCCACTCGGTAGCCTGAAACAAAGCAAGAGGAAGAATGTATTAGAATAAGGAACGCAAGATAGATGTATTTTTCCTGGGAAATACTTTGATTAATTACCTACCCTGGGCAGACTGTACTGGAGAGGTACTCACTGAACTTTCTGATGAAATTTTCAAACTACTTTCCCAATACGAATGCCAGCAACTGGTTGGGATGAGGGAGCTATTTGCACCGGTTGTCTGGATCTGGCCCTTCATAAGTACATTGTGATTTTTTGTGTATACATGCATATATATACTATAAGTTATGCTATTTAAAAAATACCAATGATTTAGCAAAAAAAAAGAAAAAGCAAAGATGCATATGGCTATAGGTGATTCTCAGAATGGAAAGAAATTACATGGAAAGGGTGAAAAGATATTCTTCTGCTCTGATTCTCACAATTTTACATGTGGTTGATATTTTAGGTATTAAATTGCTCAGGTTCAAAGCACACGGAGTTTTTGTTTTTTCAAAATTCATCCATCCTTATAATTAATACATACACATTTCTATACTTTAATTAAAGAATAGTTTTGCCCTTTAAGCCAGAAACTTTGATTTTATCATAAACATGTTACAAAGTATTTTAATCTACTATAATAGAACAATATATCATTTTTATTGCTTGTATTGTTCAAAATGCAGTTATGAAAACCATGCTTTAATAAAACCTCCCCTGATTTTTCTCCAGGAGCTACAGGACCAATATATTACTCAGAAATAGCATTTCTTTAGAAGTCTAGACTTTTTTCTTCCTCAGAGAGAACTAAATTTTATGTTAGCTAGCTATAAATCAGACCCAGAGATACCTTTAATCCACCACAGCAGATAAAATATACCCAAGAAGTCTTGAATATAAATACTGAACATTATTCCCCATTTTAAAAAGTCCCAATTTTTTTCAAGCCAATCCTCTTACTCAATTCGATTAGTACTTCACAAGTAGTATAATGAATCTACCAAAAGAAAAAGGGCTCCATTAGTATGTGGCATTGCTGAGCTGACAATGATTAACTCACATGCGAAACCACTAAAGGATGGCTAACAAACCAAAACCATTTTTCAATCTCTTGCAGAAGCATGTGAGATTATTTCATTTGCATATAGCACCATAATAAGATTCACTGCCAGCTGGTCAGAAATATTTATTGCAGATGGTAATGCAGCTGGCATTAGGTGGATTGTCTGGGGCAAACTGTCATCATGGTAATATATATTCTCCTTTTGGTAACTTTCAATGCATTCAGTTGCAAGCAGTTGTTTACATTATAATGTTAGTCTTCATCATGAACAAAATAAGGATGTTAAGAAGATCAGTACTGCATAAAATGTTGACAGAATATTAAACAGGAACTGTCAAATGCTGTAGTTTGATACTTTTCTGACTTTTGACTTTGACTTTGTCTCCCTTTGACATCTAAACTAAAATTTATTTCTATGTCTGCTGCCTAACAATAATGGATAAGTCAGGCTTTTATTTCATTGTTTCTTTTTTTACTCATTAGTATAATTTTCATTATTTTAAAATTAATTATTTAACCTCTTGTGTACTCCCACAGGCTATAGGGTCATCATAAAAGTAACATGCCCAAATCCCCTTGATTATACACTCATTCTAACATGCTTATTTTCTGAAAAGGAATATTATTCTGAGATCCTTCTTTTGGGGGTGGCCAACATTTGTAACGCTGCAGGACTCATACCGGTACCCTCATATGCCTAAGATTTACACTGCATGCTTAGAAAAGGGAATGGCTCCCAGGCATAAGATGATAATAGCACTCCTGGCATCCCACAGCTTCATGTGTGAGTGAGGCCAAAAAGGGAATGTCAGTCTTAATAGCTCCTGTTCTTTCACATTCTCAAAAAAACCTGGAGATTCAGGTGATTTAACATCCCGGTATCTATTTGCTACCGGTTGTATGTTGTAGCTCTACTCACAACATTCCCACAGATATCCTGTTAATAAATAAATTTATAATCAGTGGAAGATCCTCAAATTGAAAGTCTACTTGCAAACACAAGATTATTTTTATTTGAAATGATCTTTTTCTCTGCAAAATGTTGCAGGTAAAAGCATTATTTGTGGAAGTATGTTCCACATAATTTTTTTATTATTATTATGTGTAAATATAAGTGCTGTGGTTTTTTATTTTTGGTAACAAATATTGGAATTTTCATTGTTATGCTCTCTTTTCTGTTTTTTGGCAGATATTGATTTTGCAACTCGTAAGATTGCAAAACACTTGAAACAAACAAAGGAGATTATTCAAGATGGAGATAATTTTAAAACAAAAACAATCAGTACTTTCAGAAACTACGAACTGAATTACACTGTGGGAGTGGAGTTTGAAGAACACACCAAAGGACTGGATAACCGAGTGGTAAAGGTAAAACTTTGGTACCTGATATCTGTTTACACTACAGTCAGCACCAGGAGCAGTTCCAAAAATCAGCTGAATACATTAAAAAAAAAAAAAAAGACCAAACAGTATTTTACAGACATCAAAGGATTTTTATAAAACAGAAATAATTTGCATCTTGAGATAGTTTTTTTTCCTGCTACAATCCTTTATTGTAATTGCAAATCAGGATGGTTACTCAGATACATAAGGACAATCATTAATTACATGGTTTTCTAGCAGGGGATATTTTCCCAGCTTTTCTATGATACACCTTTATGTATTTAGAAAGTAGCAAAACTGTATTTTAACTTATGTATCTTCCTTAATGAAACTGTAAATTCATCCCACTCTGTTTTTAATCTGAGCCTGCTCAGCCTCAATTGGACAATTTAACAGTTGGACACTGTTAAAAATAAACCAGCACTCAGCTATTAACTTTAAGGGAGCTTTGGGAAGGGACAAGAAAAGCATGTGAGCCAAAGCTGCCACTGGTACAGGTGGCAGGCCTACTGGCGGTGGTAGACAGGCAAGGAGACCCAGCAATGCATACTTTAATATCTTTAGGATTATAGGGGTAAATTTCTCTAGGAAACTGTAGGCATATGTTCAGACATCTTTCAGTGAGATATGAGGACAAGTAACGTTTGGATCAAGGACCATATTGTGTGTTAGCCCATGCCCTACCTCCTACGACAGACAGAGTCAACTAATAAGTCTGTTCCCGTGAGGTATTCAAACAAGGCTGTATCAGGGAAGTCAGTGAGGAAAAGAGCACTAATGAAATTCACTTACTGAATTCAGCTTCATGTTTCTGTATCAATACTGCTTCTGTTTTACTCTCTTCTCACCCCTAAAATACTTAAGCAAGATTTTCAAAGGTAGAAAGGCCAGTAGATCTTCATTTTCCACTGACTGTCCCCTTCAGAGTCTTGCTAATCTTGCATTGCCTGCCTTTGTCATCATTCACTGAATCTACCCGTATCAACTCTTTTGCCAATTACCACAGTTTTATTCTTCCACTCAGCTCTCAGCTCTCTTGCTCTTCTCCAAACATATGCTGTCTTTCCCATCAGTACCTTCTCAACAAACAAGGTTTCAGAACTTGTTGCCAAACTCTGAGAAGCTGAGATCAAAGCTCACTGTCAACAAGACCTGTCTTGTTTTGGCAATTGCCACAGGAAATTGGCAGCGTAAAGGACATGTTTATGTTTGAACTCATATGATCCTTCACTGGAGTGGCACAAATTTAACAGAAGACATTGTTTACTCACTATGGATCACTTTTCATTCTCAAACTAACTTTGTGCAGTGTAATTCCCATGACTTATTCCAAATTATTTCTCATTCATAGCACTGCAAGCTATCAAATAATAAGACCCATGTTTTTCCAGTATCCTGAATATCCTTATCTATAAATTTTCTTCCTATGACTTTCTCCACTGAGCACTGGGTGGGACATATTCCTGTGACAGAGTTTATGCTTAAAACATTGATCCCATATCTCTTCGGATCAGTTGAAGGCACTACTTACTAAGGAACTAAGGACTCATTGGTTGCATCACTCCTTATAATGCTCCTCTAGTGTTCTTCACCACTACCAAAGCCATTACCTTTCTGTGCAAAATCATTTCACTTGCAGACTCTCCTCTTCATTATCAATTATTAGGAAGGAAGGAAGGAAGGAAGGAAGGAAGGAAGGAAGGAAGGAAGGAAAGAAACACAGCTTGTACAATTATAACCCTACCTGGTTTAATCATTTTTGCCTAATATTCTTTTCTGAACCAATTATATTATTTGTTTCTAACAAGAGGAGAAAGAAAAAGGAAGCATGTCATGCCATTATTCTCTGGACTGCTATCAAAGAATTTTCTGGTCATTTTATTAACAAAACAATGCCTCAAACACATTGAAGTTAGATGAAGGTAATAAAACTGCTAGGCAACATTTAAACGTAAGGAGGGCATGGATAATTTAAAGAGCATGTAGCTTAAAAATTCCGTAAATAAGAAAGAAGTTAACTGAAATGGAATAAGTTTTGTCTCGTTATTAATAGAAAGCTCCCTCGTAAGAGAAATAAATCATCCAGTGCTGAACTAGAAAATGAATTAAGCTCCCAATACTCTTGGAGCTTTTTAATAACTGAACTTCCACTGACTGTAACTGGTCTCTGATGAGGATTTGCCTATGATACATGGTTAAATGTCTCCCTAAAGTACACTGGTTCAAATCTAGAACAATTCAAACAAAGTTGCCTTAAATTTACTCTAGTGTATCTGAGTAGAGAATTTAGCCTGTAAAGAGAACTTCTTCTTACATAGTCATCCTGCTCCTGAACAAGAATCAGCATACACAATACCCTGTTTATTAGTGACAGATTCTGAATCACACTGAATCATGAAATGGTTGAGGATGGAAGGGACCTCTTGAGATGACCTAGTCCAACTCCTCTGCTCAAGCAGGGTCAGCTAGAGCACATTATCCAGCTTATGATCATGTCTTTAATGGTCTTTTGTGAAAGTGCATGAAAGATACTATAAAATAAATAAATTTATTGCATGAGAACATATTAACATACACTTCCTCTTGTTATTTTGTGCAGAGCTGGAAAAGGAGTTAGCATGGCACTAGTTTGTATAAGCCCCCACGTCTTCACTCATGTAACATTATAAACTTTTTATTAATGGCTTTACACAGCAAGAAAATAAAAAATAAAAATAATATTTGCATACATTGTACAAGTATCTGTTAATTCACTCAGGAATTCACTAGTTAGCATGAACACTTTGTGTATGTGAAGAAATACATGAAAATTACAACAAAGCACTGTAAAAGCTTCACATCAAAATGCTGGTTTTATCTTGAATGCATTTGGGTTTTGGTTGAGTGGTTGATTTGGGTTTTTTTAGAATGAAGATGAGGAATGGTAGGAAGCAACTGTAATTGTGTCTTCTCATTGTTAGATTGCGTTTATTTTCAAGTATTCATAAACTTCTCATTAACATATCTGAGTTAATGATCTAATTCATGCAGACACTAGTGACCTGGGATGGAGACAAACTGGTATGTGTTCAGAAAGGTGAAAAGAAAAACAGGGGCTGGAAGCACTGGATTGAAGGAGACCTACTGCATCTGGTAAGGGCTGCTATGCAGATCCAAAGCTCATAACTGAGACTGCTACAAAGTACGGTTCTTCCATTTCAAAGGTTGTGTTACTTGTTCTAGTTAGAATGGTCTTTATTCAGACAGCTCTGATCTCTGAACTCTAAGGAAATCCCTCTTCTGCTGCAACTCAGGAATGCTCAATTTCTTTCCACCTGCTCCCAATTAAGTTATAACCCTGCAGTGTTTTTTTGCTCCAGTCCACTGCCCTCCAGCTATTAACCCTTCTCATTACATTGCACCTCTAACATCATCACATTCTCATATAATCAGTGGTATACAAAAAAAAAACTGTATGGGAAAGATTGCAAGAAAAATATTAATTTTTGTTCTGAAAGAAGCACTATGAAATTTTAGCATACTATGCTGTAATACAGATCAGAAACCTCTGGATACTCAAGAGGATCCTGCAAACAACCTACACTGCAATTATATTGTGCTAGTACAATAAAAAAGATAAAACATTCTTACATCTGAGTTAGTAAACTGGAGCCCAAAGATAAATGAAGTGAGTCCAAGAGAGGCCAGAAGAGCCCGTGCAGGAAATAAACAGTCAGTGAAGTCCAGAAAGATTTCAAAATCATAGATACATAATGATAAAGATTCCGGATCTTGGGAGATCAATCAAGAAATGGGTATGATAATGTTGGATGGTGCAACAGGTGGGTGCAGAAAGATTATGGAGGAGAACTCATTGTTTCTACCTCATGATTTGCATCTAGATATCTACTCCTTCACAAGTTTACCCTACAGATAGTTGGTATGGCCAAACACATTGCCTCAATGCAGTGGCTCAGTTGTAATTTCTGGTAGAATCTGCTGTGTATGCAAAATACAACTTGTACCACAATATACTTACTAATTGTTTTAATACTGTAGGAACTGACGTGTGAAGACCAGGTGTGCCATCAGATATTTAAGAAGAAAAACTAAAATTGACCAGAAAGTCACCCAGATTTCATCACACTATTATGCTGTTATGTTTTGTCTAAAAAGAAGAATCAAGCCAGATCTACAATTCTTTGACACTGTTATGTGAATGTATTTTGTGCATGCTTATGGAAACAAACACGTTTTATAGAAATAACATCAGTTACAAACATCAGTAAAAGGTAAAAAACCAGTCTGGAGCTAAATAAAAGTATTTGTCTTTCAAATAATTCTTTCCTACATCTTTGTAATCATTTCCAGAGGAATGTCCTTTAGCAAAAAGGCTGAAAATTAACAGTCACAATTATCTCAACCACAGTATATCTCTCCACAGTGCTGTAATATCATAATATATTTGGATGACTGAGTAAAATTGGACATTCATTGGACTGTTTCTATTTAATTTAGTCCTGGATCACTAAGTCCACTGTTTCAGGCAACAGAATGGCTCAGTGAACACAATACATGGCCTTTCATATCTAGGTGATTCATTTGAATTTGGCCCAGGTCTATAGCTGCCAGTAGTTATCACCTGATAAATGTCTCAGGGCCAATGTGAAATGCTGTAGCTCCTTAATATGGTCCTAACATGGATCACTGACAATGCTGCTCATCTCCAGTTAGAACTGACATCCTACTAATAATCCTAGTGGAGAAGTCCACTGTTTGAAGCAAACTCTACATTCAAGAGTTGCTCCATGATGTCAAAACTAAGGCATACTTATGACTATAAGAGGAAAACTGCAGACTAAACACAGACTGGGTGTACCCTATGCATAAATAGTATCCAGCGTGCTGCAATCTTCACCTTGTACTTATTTTCAGAGACTTCAAAAAGAAAAGCAATTTCCATGCAACCCTTCTCGGTTTTATTTAGGCTTTTTCAAAAGAATTCATGTTCTTTGCTAAAGGCAAATTTAAGTTAACCATGGATGGTGAGCACTACTTCAGTAGACGAAACCTGAAATTATTCAACAAAATGTGTGCACGTGTTCCACAGAACTGAAGAAGGGCTTGTATGCCCAAAAGCTTATCTGTTTTTTCCCAACTATATGAATTATTCTAATAAAATGTACTGTCTTTCCTACAACCTTGCTTGCAGATACATAAACTTTCACATAAACTTTATCACCATTTCAATTCCCTCTTGTCCATAGACCCCCATCTTCTGTTTAGTATGGGAGGAGCGGAAATTCACTGAACCGATCAGTGGTAGGGAACTAGAGAAAAAATGTGGAAAAAAATTTTGCAGAAATGGAGGAACATATGCTTTCTCCCCATCCCCACCTGCTGCTTAGCCTACTCACTGTCAATAGCTCAGGATAGCAAAGGGGTGAGACAGTCTCCCAGCTGAAAACAAGGTTACATCTGCAAAACTCCAAATCTTATTAATATGTCACTAATACTTACATGGCCATGGGCATGTAAGTGCTTATGTCGGGATATTTTTATGAATTTGGCTTTGCTTCTCCTGGTAAAAGTTGACCTGGTATCAAATTTCCTGCGTACTTCCACAGAGCAATGCTCTAATGTTTGTTCGCATAGAAGAAACTGTACTTGGAGTTGGTAAACTCCTTATTTTTCCATATTCAGCCCTGACCTGGACTGTCCAGTAGAAATATATTTAATTCATATTTCTAAGTCCCTGCTAGTTACTAGGCTAAGAAGTACCACAGTTCATTAAGCATTCAAAATGCTATCAGAATAAAGCAATCACTAGGAAACAAAATGTGCCTGTTTTAATCAGTGACATTTTTCATAGTTGGTAATAGGAATAAGCCTGCACAAGGCAGGATATCATAACTTCACACAAATTTATAAAACAAAGGAAAAGCTTTCATATGTCACAGAGAACTATCATTAATTCACAAATTATGAGTTTGAAGATGGAAAGCAAGCATTCTTCAACTGATTTCTTATTATGCTTACTAGTTTTAGCTAATGGATATGTTTGGGAAGTAAATGAAATAGACAGTTGTGCACTTGACTAGACTTTGATTCGGGGAAAACTGGATCAGACCCTATTTTTTTTCCAATTTTGGAAATGAAAATACCAGACTTTCTAACAGGGAGTGAGAAAATGTGCAAGGTTTTTTACACTCCAAACCAACATTTTCTTCCTGCACATACTGATATGTAAGAACTTGCAGGATCCTTTACCACTGTATGCAGAGAACTGGAGACAGAGGAGATATTCATTATGTTGCATTACTATTACTCCCAAAGGTATACTTGTTTGTATCATATTTGTGATGTTAGGTTGGTCTCTAAGCTGTGCAAAGTCCCTTATCTCCTTGTCAGCAGATTAAATACTTGCACTGGAGGAACGGACCTCACTGGTAAATCAGAGAATGTTCATTGACATTTTTTCAGCCCTCTGGCATGCAGTGCTGTCTCAGCTGTTTTGAAGGATTACCATTTGAATTGATTCTTTTCCTCATAGAGAATATTACTCAAATACAGGAAGGGAATTTACCAGCAATCTTCAGATCCAGAAAACAGAAAACCCTGTAGTATAACAAAAGCACTTCCTAGTGAGTACAGTACTGGGCAAAGAGTCATTACCATTACCTGTCACTGGATTTTTCAAATGACAATGACAAAGATGTGTGTAAGAAATGTTTATGATGGGATTTCTAAAAATCCTCTGAAAAAGGCAATTTCCAAAAAGCCAATTTTTCTCCCTAAAAGTCAACTAGCATTTTCTTATCAACTGTTAAAAGAAGAAAGCAACATTGCAGGCAAACACTGTAGAATAAAGTTGTAAATGCTCCTACCAACAATGTTCTGTGGCTAGTTCCTAAGATGCTATCTTTCTGTTAAGCTCTGAAGGGTCACCTAGGTACTATGTACCATTTTCCATTAATATCCTATGCGCTCTGCTGATTTACTGCTTGTGAAAGATGTCTGCTCCGATGCCATCTGGCAAAAAGTCCAAGTTTTCTAAATCAGCATTTACTTTAAGATCTGATGAAGACAAATAAAATTTCACCAAAAAATTTGTTTAATGGCATTTCTTTGTATTCTTTTTAAGCAAAGGTGCATATATTGCATAAGTGGGAAGAGATTAATACAAAAAAATTATTCCAAATGTTTTTTCCTACTAGAACTCATTCTTTTCACATTCTAATTCATGATTGATTTGAAGGGCAGAGGTTGCAGATATTTTAATTTCAGCTTGCTGATTACACTTGTTATGCAGATGGTGAAGATTAGAAGAAATCATTTTGTGAAAATAAGATTTAAAATAAAATTAACCAGACAAGCTTTTCAATAGCTGCAAAAATTTTGTCAGTTATTCTCTAAATATCACACGTGTTTTAATTATATCTCACACTGTGGTGCTTCAGTCATAATTAAATAGAAATGGGAATGAAATAGATGACAGCACATATTCCAGAGTTCTTACAGGTGGAGGAATCCATGGAAAGATTAGGAGCTTTGCCACATATGACAGTAAACAGAGACTGCTCTTGGCATAAGAACACAAACATGAAAGGCTGTTGCTAAAGGAATGAGGGCACACTATCTGCCATACCCAAAGACAGGAAATGAAAGACAGGACAAGAAGTAACAGACTTAAGTTGCAGCATGGAAACATCAGGTGGACATAAGGCAACACCTCTGCACTCCAAAAGATAACGAAGGACTGGAAGAGGCTGGCAGATGAGCTTGTGAAATCTCTTTCATAGCATCCACTTTCTTCCATCAACACATCAAGCTGAGTCTTTCGTTGTACCTGTAGTAATAGTTGACAAAAAGACTGCCAGGAAGATCTCAAAGATATTATATTCTAACTATTTTTATGAAAAAAAAATGGCCAGTTAGAGTACCTGCCGTAAGAGAAAGCCTACAGCACAAATTCAAGAGTTTACCAAGAGTCAGAAACAAGCCTTAAGAACCATTGGAAATTCTCTTTGCCTGTTTTCATGTTGCCATACTTTGGATTCCTGCTGGTTTTAGTTTAGGTAACAGTCTGTCATAGAAAGGCTTTCTGAAAATCTGGTAAACCCTTCACAAAGGCTTTTTCTGTAAACTTAGTTATGACTTCAGAATAAAACCATGGCATGAAAGTTAAATAGCATATCTCCCTGTGAAAGCTACACAGTACGTTCCTTTGAACTGCTTTTAATACATAGTGCCCTTTGCTGCCTTTTGTCATTGCACTCAAAGTCAAGCATTTTCCTAGAGTTTCTTAATGGTTTTTTTTCTGTCACCTCTATTTAATTAACTTTTGGATTTATACATATGCACCTTTACACACACATGTATTTACATTGGGGGGGAGAGGGGTTCATTAGCCTCATTTGTTAAGAAAATGAGACATAGGTATCCATAATATTTGCCCACACCCCACAGCTTTTGAACCAGTTGCCCAGTGTAGATCGGCCAACCAAATCTGACAAAGGATAAAGACTCTCTAAGATACAACAGTTCTACAATTTTTTATTAAAATTAATGGCCAGATAGAATGCCTTCAGTAAAAGACAGACTACAGAGTGGACTCATGTTTATCAAGTCCCAGAAACATCACTTTGGATAAAAACATGATAAATGCCTGTAACCATGGAAAAACTTCAGCTGGAGTTTATGTCTTGATGCCAATGAATTCAACCACAAGACAAAATCCATAGGAAACCAAGCTTCAGTAGTTTTGCTGCTCACAGTAGTACGTGTTTTATTGGCTACCTTATAATATTTCATATTTTTGCTACTTAATTCTCTGATTTGTCTTTTTCTGGCTATCTATAGCATCTGATCACTTGTTGTTTCAAAATTTGCTCATCTCTTCCTACACGTGTGTAGCAAAAGAGAACTTTAATAACTGAAGAATAAGTATATGTTTTTCCTGGAGGTACCCTAAAGCCAAAGATTGCTTAAATTTTTTGGCGGCCAGACTAAAACAATGTTCTTTCAACATGCCATCCAATGCAGTAGTCCTAAAACCCAACTGAATACTTCACTATGTCTTTTCAAAGCATTGATTCATTGATTGAAAAACACCATACTCCATGGTCATACATTCTAGCTTGATCAGAGAAAGACTATTGAGCCTTTGTCACAAAAGCAAGTAAATTCTTAGTAAAATTCAGTTGGCATAACAAGTAAGCTAACAGCATATTCTCAAAAATTTATAATTTTATCTTTTCTTTACACCTTTTTAATTAAGTGTCGACTTCTGAAATAATTATAAGGGTCTCTAACTGTAGATTGGAGATGGTTTTGCAAGTAGTTCTACTTAAGTCAGAGCACTTCTGTGGAGTCATTTATTCCATTCAGCCAGATCAGACCCTGAGTCAGGTCATACACATCTACTGAATAGAGAGTATAGACTCTGAAACTGCAGAATTTAATACGTTCAAAGTATCAGTGTCAGAAAAATGTGTATTACTATTCAGTTATTGATATCTCCTTCAAAGATTCAATAACAAAACAATGTAATAAACTTTCTGAATGTTTAAGAAGAAGGTTTTTAGGTAAAACATTTTTCTTTTCACTCAGATGTTCAAAACATGCAACTAAAAATAAAAGCATGTGACATATGGCAAATTTTTTTGTTATCTCAAAAAATATTTGAGAATTTAATTTCTTTATATAGATACATATCACATTGTATTTTTTTAAATAAATCACCAACAACTTAATCTTAATTTGACTCTCATTTTCTAAACAATTTTTGAGAATCCAATATCAGCAAAATAGACAGGAATAACACCTGGAAGATGAGCTTTACTGGTTAGAGGATTAAGGCAGAGTTAAATCACTCCCTTTGTGAAATAACAGCCTTGGTTCTCTAAAAACACAGATTGGTGTTTGCTACTAATGGGTGCCTTGAGTAGCATTACAGCAAATTGCTTTCCTTGATGGCATAAACTGAATACACAGAAAATGTGAACACTTAGTTAAAATGTTAGCACATCAAAAGTCACTACAGGAAAATAACTGTTTTCCAGAGAAGGGTTTTGTATGATCATAATTGAACTATTTCTGTTTTAGTGACCTTGTGCCATTTAAAACAGGAAGCAGAACCAGATTTTCTACTGCCATGCTGATTGTATAGTCATTGTGCAGCAGTGCAAAATAATGTTGATGTGACTAAATCACAATGGCGGGAATAAATTAACTATTGGCCATCGGGCTGCAGGATGCAGTGTGGTCCCCAATGGAAGTCTACACAGCTCCAGCCCTTGCCCCAATTTCAACTTCCAAATACAACATCTGCTTACAGCAATAGGGCTATCAGACTGTTTTGGTTATGCCTTTTTCTACCTGACTCACCTTGCTTAGCTTGTATTGTACCTGCACTATGAGATTCTGCAGGGCCAATGCAGTACTACAAGAGGGTAATATTTCTCAGAAGACAATGTCATACCAACTGTCTGAACTCTTTCCATGGAACAAGTTAACTCAAAGGAATTGCAGAATATATTTTAATACAGTAGTTTAAACCTCTGTAATGTTCCATTGACTCAGCATGAAGTGCAAGGTAATGAAGATCCTGGCCCATGAGGTCAGACTTGAGTTTACAGGTTTTCATAAGCTGTTTTTTCACAAGCATAAATCTTGGATATACTGTTGATACAATTTATGTTTGTCTTTTGTTTCAAAGAAGAAAGTCAATCCTTCCCACAGTCATAAATAAAGAGAAAAAAATCTGTTTGGCTTACTGTAGATCTCAATATAAACAAACTATAAGCAAGGCTGTGCATGAAAACACTATAATAACTTCTCAGATATGTGTTTTTATTTATAAAGTATATGAAAGAACTCTGTAGCTGTCCTAATGAAAGTAATTTAAATCAAATGAGACCTAGAACATACTAGGAATCTTCAAATGAAAAAGATTAGAAAAAGGCCCAAATAATTCACCTCTCAATGCATATTTGTTTCCTAATGGAAGTAGACACAGATTAAAATTCTTTCATAGAATAAATGTGAATCACTCTGTTGGGTATAACAACAGTACAACAACTTATCTAAAAATCTGGGCCCGCAAAATATTTAAAATGTATGTAGTCCATTGCCTAGATTACCAAAAACAGTAACAATCAAGACTTCTAAATATATACAATCTGGATATAATCCTGCAGTCACATACGTATACATATTCACACAGAACAGTCAGTTTCACCTTAAGCAGTTTGTAGTCCAAATCACCTTCTCAAACATTAGATCAAAGCTAGAGCATTTGGGCTGCATGTTTTAGTTGTTTTCTGGATTTCAGTTGGACGAAAGAACAAAATATGGAAGCATTTCAATCAATTGGTCTCAGGCTATTAAAAGATTACTAGTTATCCTTCTTTCCTGACCACTCCATTAGGTTTTAGTAATGAAAACCATTACTACTCCTATCCTTTCCTGTCCGCTGCATAAGCAGTAATCTATCTCAACTGACTGAAGAGCATAAAGGTAGCCTGGTGCTTTTATCACCATTTTCCCCCCTGCATTATAATGATTATGTATTAAAAAAGATGCCAGAGAACATCTTTAGGTAGGAAAGGATTCAGTCTGAGAACTTCTATACCTAGTTAAATGCCAGGTCTTATTATCTGGCAGTATTAATTAGAGAGGGGAAAAAAAAAAAAATCTTGCTTTATGTAGCTCTCTTTAATGTGTAAGACTGTAACGTCACTCTATGGCAAAATGACCTGCAAAGTACAGCATGCTTGTCCTATCTAATGCACAATAAAGGTAAGCTTTCTTAAATACTTAATACTAATATGCTCCATGGCCCTTTAAGAAGTTACTTGAAGCCACAGAAGAATTTGCAGCATCTTACTGAAGAGAAATGTTTTAATTTAGTAATTATTTTTAGAAGAGAATTTATATAATGATATTTTTAATAAAATGAGTAATACAATAAGTGTATATATTTTTTTCTCTATACTATCATTTTCAGCATAGAAAAAGTTCCTCAAAAGTGTGGTCTATGCTTCAAATGCTTTTTGCCAGAAACCTCCTTTTGTCACTAAAAGTAAAAATACAAATCTGATGTAAGCTAGTAAAGTCCAGTTTCTGTCTTGTCCAAATCAAATCTACTATCCCAAACAACAGAATTCTCTCAGCCAACATACAGTTACCAAAAATACTGCTGACAAAATAACACTGGCTCCCAGTGTTATTTTACATAAGCTCCCAGCTTCTATTTACATAGTCACTCCTCTGAGTTCCATCTCTGAGAAGCCCCTTAAACAACTCCATCAGTAATTTCTATTACATTTAACATAAAAATATGCATCATTTGTCATGAAATAGTTCACATAAAATCAGATAGTATTTTTGTTAAAGTCTATATTTAAATAATTTTAAAGTTTCAAATGTTGGATAGCATTTCTTCCAGTTACAAATCCATCTAATAAGGCCGGATTTTGTCTGCAAAACAGCCAAGTATGCACAGGGACATAACAATGTCCTATCATACAAGATCTGTTATGGTAAGTTTTTTGTAAAGGATGGCCCAGTGCTGCCCTTTGATACACAAAAAAATTATCACAAAGGAAATGGTTCTTGTTGGTCAACGTGATGCTGGGAACTGCTCACATGCAACTGTCTACCTGCAAATGTCTACACTGAAGTATTATTTAACCAAAAATGAGGAAATTCCCGATCTTTCATCGAAAAGGAGGCTGTTGTGATTTTCCTGAGATTAATGGCAAGAAACTGCCAGGTAGAAACACACACACAGTTTACTGTGGAGTAGCTGACCCATGTTAATTTGTTATTCTATGGTAACCTGCTTGTGTATTACAGACTACAGACCTGAAGTTTATTAGTGCAGAGACTAATGAATGAGGAATAGGAACTACAACACTTGCCTTGATCTATGGTTAAAGAGAATATTTCCGTCTCTCTCTAGCTTGGTCCACACAGGAATTATTTATGGATATAAACATGTCAGTACCAGGATCAGTGATAACTTTTACGAATGTATGAGTACATATCATAAAATGGATATAGTTATGCCAGTATTGAAATGCTTTACAGAAATATAGTATATTCCCCTCCACCTTCCTAGTAAAGAAAAAGGTGCACCAAGTGAAACACATTTATACAAGCTTTTATCTGCACATGTTAATTGTCTGTTAATAGGTGGTGTAAAGGACACTATCCTGACCTGCTTCTATTTTTAAGTTATAGTTGTGAAGCAGACAGACATGAAAAACATGAAACAAAAATTTCAAAAAATGTATGAAGAAAAACTATTTTTAAAAGGGGTTTTGTCAAAGACAAATAAAAAATCAGTATAACAGAGGAAGAAAATCTGACCAAAAAAACCCCAACACACCCCCTCCCCCAAAGCAGACTGGAGTTAAAAGCAGCAAATTGAAATAATTTTTGTTTACGTCAATAGAAGGCCTTCAAAATTATCATTTAAGCATATGCGAAAAGATTTCTTTCCCAGCCGGATTTACTAAAGAAACAATTACAGGATTTCAGGTCTAGACATCAGTCAGGGGAAAGAAAAAAAAAGATGAACAGAATCAAGGCGTCATCTAGTGGCTAATCTTTCAAACACACATCTAAGGGGACAAACTCTGCATTTATTATCTGAGTTTCCTGTCCTTTTCACGGACTCAGAACAACTAATATCATTATTGTAATTTTATATCTCCATAGTAAGTTGAATGACATTCTTATAAAGATTATTTATTTATTTATTTATTAAGACAGTGTGTGTAGTCTAAACCACATCACAACTTTACAAGTACTTTTACTTTGAGATGATTAAATTCCAACTCCATACTAGCTACATATTATTAAATTTCATCAGTTTTAATTTGGATAGCCATATAAAAATAGTAGATATACATTTATGATATAGGATAATTCAATGTGCCTCTTCATAAAGGACATAAACCCATGTGTGGGTGATAGCTTTATCACCTACAATAATAGGTGGGGGGGAAGTTGAATATGTGTTACAGAATGGTAGCATTTTCAAGAGCAGCAGCATAAGAGGAGTTGAACCAGAAACCCAGGATTAAAAGCCTAAACTTTTTTAGCTTGAACTAAGAATCTACATTGATCCTCACTCATCAACAAACTATCTGCTTCATCTTTGAGGGTGAATTTGTCCAGAGGATCTGAATGCTGCAAATCCTATGTCAGGTTCCATTTCTGTAATATATTGACAAAGGACTGAAAAAGAGACATTCAATGCTAAAAGCATTAATTGGTACAGTTAGAGTTTAAAAATTCAAACATTGGACAGGGATGGTTGTGATAACTCACAGTCTTCAGACGAGATGAAGAGGGTACATAGCACACACTTTTACTATTGAATTACATATATGACTGTCTCTGAAAAAATTAGCAATTCAGGTTCTAACAGAAATGGGAAAACGAAACAGAGCTTGTATAGGACTTGTATATATAAATATATTGTTACATTTGCATCTGGCAATACATTATTTATGTGTGATTATTATAAAGGAGCAAGGATAAAATCTAATACAGTTTTCAGCACTGCCTGCTCTACTACATAAATAACTTGTCACTATGTCATTGTGAAGAAAGTTTCAAATACAAAGACATACAGATATGCCATATAATTCTGATTGCTAATTGTTTGAACTACAATGCAGACTGAGAAAGCATGTAACAATCACAAAGAGTGGTCTTAACCTTTCCTAAAATAACCCTACATATTACAACTACTGAAAAAAAAAATAAAAATAGAAATAATTTTTCAAAAATCCCCAAACCTGTTGACAGAGCCACTTTCCATTTGACAGGCATATCTTGACAGAATGGTTCTGGATTACAATCACATTTTGGGTTTCTAAAAGCTTCTTCAGACACTCTGCATCAATTAGGGTGAAAACAAAACTTAGCAGTAGGGTTTTATGTGCCTAGTACACCACAAGCCTGACCTGCATTTGAGCCCATGGTGAAACAACTGCTATCAAACTATAAAACAAAAGACTGCTCATCCCAGAGCATTAGGTCAATTGGGATGAGTGCCTAAGCAATAGGATCTTGGTAACAAGAATTACAGCTACTCTTTAACCTCAGTTTCCTTCCCTTTGTTGAGAAAATACACAACTGAAAGATTTTCTACCATCTTATATCATTGCAGTCCCATAAAATTAATTTTAACATCATTACTCTTCCTTTGAAACAGATACTAATGTAGAATATTTAGACATTAGTGCTGTTCATTTTAACTAAATAAATGTGCTTTGACAGTTTGACTGTATTGTTATGGACATTCTATACGCAGATGTTACACCAGGGACTGAAACCTTATCTCTGCATCTGGAAAACACAAAACTACCTGATCAAGAAAAAACAAACAACATTGTTCATTCACAAGCTATAGTCAATTATCAAAGTCTGGCCACTAAACTTTCATATTGACTGTGTCCATAGTGCTGTTCTTAAGCTTCCTTTTATTACCACTTTATATCTGGATTAAAAATAACTCTATGTCAATCTTGTTTAGCATTAATAGAAAGCAAACACCATATTTTCGGCTTTCTAGAGTGCTGGCCACAGATCATTCTGATGATTGGTAATACTATCCTATAAACATTCTTTGCAAGCTTATGGAAAACCCTGTGCTGAATCATTTCCCAAGCACAGCCCAACTCTGTGGTAATAACAAGGTAATAATATATAATGGCAATTAGAAATGAAAATAAATGAATATTTTTGTCCTGAAATCATGAATATGGCTATAGAAATTTTTAAGTAGCTATTGGACCGATACTCCTCAGTAAAGAAGAAATAATTTTGTAGGTTTTCTAGTTCATGTTATCTCAAGACTACATTCATGGCAAACTAAACTGCTTGCTGAATCAGATCTTAGAACCTGTTTGAGAGATAGGTTTGAAGAAGAGCAGAGAAAATGGAATAAGTTTATCTGAAGCCTCAAAACTCAATAAAAGGACAATAATACCAACATTCAGCTATAGTGGAAAGCATTGTAAATCTGATAAAAAAAGAAATTACATGTTCTAAACTTGGAATACCTGGGAGGATATATAGTGTTGCTTTCCAAACCACTTCTGTGGTTTCAAGGCCTGCCCTTTTGCCACCGATCTTAATGGAAGTGGAATCATGCCAAAATTGTGACTATGGCCTCCAGAAAATAAAACGCAAAGAAGCAAGTGTTAGTAAATCAGAAGCACAAGCAGGTCAATCAAGATCATTCCTGCTAAGTGATTACAAGAATGACATAAAGATAGCACTTATCTAATGAATCAAATGTACTCAGAGAAGCTGTAGCACAAGAGGGTAAGAACTAGAGTCTTTATATTATGTACAACACTTTGTTCACGCTCACTGATAACCTTTTTTGTCAGAGTTCCCTGTTTATGGACATCTCTCTCCTCATTATTAGCATGCAGATAACTTACTGTGCTACCACAGTTAATACTTCATATTATATTTTCTGCTTAAATTAAGTCCATATGAGATGCTGCTAAAAATATTGATGATTATCCTGTTGATGATTGCAAGGAAGCTGGTATTTTGTGCTCCCTTATTAGCTTTTAAAAAATGACTAAACCTTCCTACTGAAACTTGAAAATGCAAGCTGACATAGGTCCCTTGTTGAGAGGAAG
This sequence comes from Grus americana, assembly GCF_028858705.1. Taxonomy (NCBI): domain Eukaryota; kingdom Metazoa; phylum Chordata; class Aves; order Gruiformes; family Gruidae; genus Grus; species Grus americana. Next base: position 6,533,377 of record NC_072860.1, on the reverse strand, counting down.
ACATCCAATACAAAAAATTCTAAACCCACACAGCTGAAGTTTGGCAGAATTGTAAGTTTAAAAGGTAAGTCTGTAATGAAAGTGTCAGGTGATATTATTTTAGGCGACTTCAAATATAAAACTTCCAATCCCTTCTTTGCATACTGCAGTATCTATTTTCTCTGTATGCACCACATATATGTTTGTATTTGAAGCAACAACTGTTTTTTGAAACAGTTTATGCACCATCAGGCTGTTACTGGCAGGTTGCAGGTTTTGGAGAGGACAGGATTATTTTTTCTAATATGAACTTGATGGTTTTGACAATTCTGCTAAAAGTTCTGATTTCTTTACTGGCATTTTAATTCCTCATTATCCTGGTGAGTTTAATACTCTGATCTCTATATGTGAGTCAGGATTGAATCCAAAGCTAGTATGTTTCCAAGAGTGAGAAGAGGCAAAGGCTGGTCATTTTGGACTGAAAGAGACAAACTGCATTCCACAACACTGCTATATCCCTGATCTGCAACAAAGTGAAATACTACAGTTTCAAGGGAGCTTTTAATTCAGATTTACAGTGGGGTTTGTCTCACAGCTCTGCCACCTACATGTTAATAACACCTGTTCTTTAAACCCACTGTGTTCCATCAATCTTTAGCATCTTCCAAGTTAAGCCTGCAATGAGTTTTACTTCAGTTCACTGCACTGCAAGTATTAACTCCTGGCAATGAACAGCACTTCACATTAATTTCGTATATGAAATAAACACTTTACAATACTATACAGTTGACCTAGATAAAAAAAAAAAGGAATAATACAGTAACTCAGGTTACAAGATAACTTAGGGATTCAGTGAGCCATCCATAATACTACCTCAAGATAATAAAGTTAGTCAAGCTCAGAAATGCTGACAAACTGAGACCCAAAGTGAAATGCAGTGATCCTGGGAGGTGCCACATATCCCCATAAAGAAAATAAGCAATGGCTGAAGTCTAGAGAAACAAAGAATTTACATAAGAGTGGTGGTGGCCTGGTTAGAACAATCAAGGTCAAGAAATACTGGACCCTCAGGACTGAGCTGCCTACTGCAACCAGCAGCAGCACACACTATATTTATTACACCAGGTTTGGATCTAGCTAAGAACATGTTAGATTTTTGCCTGAATATGAATTTCCAAGTATATGGAATGAGCCACATGGATATGGCTCTTATTTCCACACCTCTACCATTTACCTGAGAGAAAACGAAAGTGTTTTATTGTTAGCCTTCCTCTTCTCTGTTAAAATTCATTTGGTTCACTGAGGAGAAACTATAGGTGCTTGTGATTGGTATCCCAAACTACTTCAACCTTTTTCTTTGGAAGAATCATATTGTACTATTTTTTATCTTATAATGTTCTGTCTTGCTTTTGGAAAACTTTTTATTGTCATACGTATTCAAAACCTGCTGATAATTTCATAGCCAAAAGGATCTAAGTTGAAATCTCAGAAAAGTAAGGTCAAATGGATTGGCTATGCTGAGAAGCAAAAACCTTGTAAAAAAGAAATCACCAGTAGGCTGAAACAAGACCATAGTCGCTTCCACCTTACAAATGTTGTATCACTTGTTGCAATCCCATTACAGCTGCTGTATTTCTAACTAAATCACCAACAATAAAAATGTGCAGAATGCCTCTATTACAGAACTCAAGTCCGTTTTTTAGTTTTATAAAATTTAATGTGTCAGAAATCAATTTCTTCAACTACCAGCACTTAGCTGGCCACTTGTTTAGAATACTCTTTTTTTTGGTAATAAAAAAGGTCCTTTTTAATGCTTTGTGCTGAGAACTGTCAAGAGATTCGAAAGTGGCTGGAAATGTGTCCTGCGACACTGTATTACCAGTTCCATTATTATACAATTCATTACAGATGCGTATCCACACTTCACAGAAATGCTGTTTGTGTTTCTAACAAGAAGACAGTTGTACAACGGTACTAGACACCACATTGTAAATATTCTGTACAGCTTTACTCTGGTTTCTTAAGGAAGCAAGGCCTATGATTGCACTCTACTGATCTGTAGCCACCTCATCATTTGCCCTACATCATTCTCTCCTCCTGCCTTTCCCTGTCTATGGCCTTAAAGATATCAAGTAGCCACAAAAGTAACAGGAGACAAACAAACTCAAGTTTGTGTCCTTCCTCCAAGGTAAAGACAATGATAGATTTTTTTCAGGCGCAGGAGGAAACAGTCAAATGCCCAGCATGCACCTATGTTTCTCCAGGTAAGCTGCAGCAAGTGCTACTGCACAGGCAAGCAGGCAGGGGTATGAAAGGGGCAATGAGGAACTTCAGGGCAATGTCCACAAGAAGCAGAGTTTCATCTGTTCTACTACTCTGGAAAAAAATGTTTTGTTGGGGGTTTTTACCTGAAAAATATCTTTCAGTAAATAGGTATAAGAATAGCTGTTGGGTCATATAGAAGAACCTGAAGTAGAAATTTTGTTCTTATTTAATGTCTGTATTGAAAGTCTTCTTAGAGACTCCCCATGGTTCCAGCTACCTTGTATATAACCCCTGGTGAAAGAGCGGCTAGTACAGGATATATAGGAAAGAATATGAAAGGAGAACAAATACATAATAATATTTCCTCTGTATACTCATTTAATTTCCAGTAATTTGTGGATCACGGTCTTCTTGGCTCAGAACTGGTACCCTCGCATCTAACAGCTGTGAGGGATATTTCTTATTCTTAATTTCATTGCTTTATTTCATTGCTTCTCTCCTACAGTAAGGTCAGCCTTAGCTTATACCTTGTGCCTCTTTTCTGCACTGTAGTTTTTCTATTATTACAGTTTCCCAGGAGAAGTTAACAGCAAACTAATTTCTTCCTTTCCCTGCTGTTATTTTCTTGACTAACAAGCTCTATTCCTTCATCTTTCACTTACCTAGCTTGCTGTCTTTGATTTCCCTGTAATAACCTCATCTCTCTCTGGACAGGACTTTGTTGAGTTTTTCAAGGAAAAATATACTATGTGTGCTGTTCATCCCCTACTACCTACATTGTTTAATATGGGTAACCTTCCTCTACATGTCTTCTTTCAGTGTTCCAGCCTGTTTTTCTTTCAGTGTTCCACCTCAGCTATCAAAAAATCATGAATTAGACTCAGAAGTCATGTTACTCAAATCATTACCTTTAAGCAAGCTTATCCAGATTCTACATCCTGAAATTCTGTACTCAAAAGTTTTAAGCATTATTCTTCAATCATTAATATAATGAAATGAAAGTGAAAAGAAAGCCTTAAAGAAAACTGAAAGTCTAAACTTACTCATAACAGGTGACAACACTGTGCCCCTTTTCTTGTTTCAGGTATTTCTCTTCTCACTTATTTTCACCAGGCTCGTGTTTTTCAAATATTAAGTATCTGTCTTTTCTGTCTTTGCTCTCTTGGAGTGAAAATAACAAGAGTTGAAGTAATCTCTCTGTCACTCCTTTGTTTGTTTATGTCCTTCAAACTGTAAACACTCTAGGGCAATGTAATCCTTCTTACTGTGTTGTAGTACAGAGCACACGGGGCTCCCAATCCTCAGGTGAGCACTTGTATCAAAAAGAGTATTTTCTTTAACTGAATCCCAATGACTATAAATATCCTCAGTGTTATTCCTCTCCTTTATACATGAAATGTGGGAGGTGCAATTTTTAATTAAAGATGGAACTTCAATCTGGCAGCAGTGCTAAGAGAATTTTTCTCAACAGTGGTTCTTTGTGCCTCGGTGCTTCCCAAAACCTCACCTTCCTCATGACATTTCTACTAGATGCTGTTTGGGGTTGCAGCATCTGTAGCTTTAGCTGACAAAAAAATTAAGAAGAGGAGAAATGTGTCGCATAGTCTTTCACATCTATAAGGTCTGCACAACTGACCAGGCTCATGTCTGTCTTATTGTGTGAGAGAGGCAAGCTGGGCTGCTTCCAGGGGCTTGCTCCAGGGTCCTGTCACACTCACCACTGAGGACCTGGCCCTCTGACCAATGCTGCCATTACGCACACTGAGTGACCACACCGAGCAGGCAAAGGGGACCAGAGGACCTTTCTCTTCTCTAGGTCGCTCATAACTGGGCAGAGCCCGGTAGCTCTCCACCGCTGCCATCATCTCATCTAACCGAAAGGTCCAAGGTGCCACAAAGGACGTGGCTGGGGACAGTGAGGGCCCCACTTCAGCCGCCGTTCAGCCGCGCACCGCAGCAGCCACTCCAGCCACCCTGAGGTGACAGGACGCGCGCACCGGCGCGCGGCAACTACAACTCCCAGCCCGCCCCGCGACGCGCAGCCGCGGCGCTGTCGACTACATATCCCGGCATGCCGCAGGGCGCGCTCGAGCTCGTCCTCTCGCGAGGCCCGGGAGCGCCGGGTGCCGTTTTCGCGAGAGCGGCGGGCCCGGAAGCTCCACGTCGGAGGGTCGGAGCCTGCCCGGGGCGCGGAGACACCTCAGCCGTCGGCGCTGCGGCGGAGCGACGCGGGGCCATGGTGAGTCCGGCAGCCGCTCGCCGAGCGACGCTCTGCTGCCTGGGGAGCGCGGCGGGGCGGGGGTCCGGCCCCAGGGGCTCGGCCCGGAGCGGGCGGCGGCCCGTGCGGGGAGGGTCGGGGGCTGCCCCGGTGGGTGCCGCGGCCGTTAATGACCGGCTGCAGCGGGGCTGGCCGAACGCACTGCGCGCAAGTCCCCGGTGCCGGAGGCTTGAAAGTCGTTCCTGAGCTGTTCGTACGGGGTCACGGTGAGGCAGCCCGGCCTGGCGCCTCGCAGCTGCTGCTCTGGCCGGCTCCCCCGCGCCCCCAAAAAAGCAGCGCCGTTGGGCGGGAGCTGAAGAGCGAGAGGCCCCGCAGGGGCGAGGGCCTGAGCAGCCGCCCCGCCAGGACGAGCCAGGAGCCAGGCCGGGGTGTCGCGGGCCCTTCCGCACACCGCTGGCCCTGCCTCAGGCAGCTGGGTTTGGCTCCGGGCAGGACAGGACAGGGATAAGTCTGTGCAGGGTGTTCTTGCTCTGTTTGACCTGGGCTTTCCTCTGCCTTTGTTACCTGGAGAGGTCATACTGTGATTCTGTAATTTAAGTTAAATGCAGAAGAAAGCACTTGAAAGCCCCCTAGCATAATTATGCTTGTGGTCACAGAGCACATCCCTTGGGCTGTGTTACCAGTGTGGGATTGCGTGATGATTTATCAAACAGACCTAACAGTTGTCAAAGCGTTTTGAGTATGTGTTGCAGTTAAGCTCTTAACCTCCAGTTAACACCTGGAGTACTGTGTTCAGGTCTGGGGCCCCTGGCATGAGAAGGACATGGACCTCTTGGAGCAAGTCCAGAGGAGGGCCACGAAGCTGATCAGAGGGCTGGAGCACCTCTCCTGTGAGGACAGGCTGAGAGAGTTGGGATTGTTCAGCCTGGAGAAAAGGTGGCTCCGGGGAGATCTAATTGTGGCTTTCCAATATCTGAAGGGAGCCTACAGGAAGGATGGTCAGGGTCTGTTTACAAGGGCATGGAGTGATATAGGACAAGTGGAAATGGCTTTTAGCTGAAGGAGGAAAGATTTAGATTAGATATTAGGAAGAAGCTCTTTACTGTGAGAGTGGTGAGGCACTGGCACAGGTTGCCCAGAGAGGTTGTGGATGTCCCCTCCCTGGAAGTGTTCAAGGCCAGGTTGGATGGGGCTTTGGGCAGCATGGTCTAGTGGAGGGTGTCCCTGCCCGCAGCAGGGGGGTTCGAACTAGATGATCTTTAAGGTCCCTTCCAACTCAAACCATTCTGTGATTCTTAAATCAACCATAGTCTGGTCCTTAGTCATAGTAGATAAGAGCAGTTCTAAGGATAAGCACAGAATCACATGCGATTATCTTGCCTACTTTTCTAGTGTTTATGGTAGGAGAAATAAATGACAAGTTCATTCTCTACCATCAGATGTCATGTCCATAAGTTACGGGTACTGTGTGATAGCTAGGTATCTTTTTCTCTTTGCAGTGTCTAACGTATTTTACTACAGGTTTTATTAATTTTATTCTGTATATTTATTTATGCAGCATTCTGTGATCAGGTATTACCCATTAAGTTCTCAGAGACAAAATGTCAGTAGCATGAAGTGAGCTCAACAGTCTTTAAGTATCTAAGCAAATCTATAATGCTTCAAGTATTTTAGAAAATCACTTTGCTATACTTCATGCTTTTTCAAATACTCTGGCTTTACACTGCCAGTGATGAAAGTGGAAGGTCAGATTCTTTATAAGGGAGAGACTTAAACTTTTTCCTCCTCCCAGTTTTTACAACATAGTGTTCCATTCTAAAACTTAATGTTTGAATTGTAAATGGAAATAAATTTATAATGGGCAAATGTTGTTGTGTTCTGTTGTGATAACTGGCTTTTCCACCTGTTTTTTTTAGGTGAAGTAGCAGGAGGATTCTTTTTGTATCATTTGTATTAGAAGCAAATTTGCTTTGCTTTAGTAATTCAGGGACACCAGGAGGATGTGCAGTGCATCTTTTTTGACTGTACTGGATACTTTTTACAGTATGAAAAAGTGCTGAATTTCACAAAAGTAGATTAAATGGACCCATTGCCATTGGTGGAGATGTAATGTTTCCAGAAAGCCCTACAGAAACTAATAAGCAGATGGATAGAAAAAGACTACTAGTCTTCAGTCTGCCTGAGAAGCAGGATTGACTCTTTTTTAAAGGTTTAACTTCAGCTTTCCTTCTTCCATCGTATTTCTGTGCCAGCTTTATGTTGAATAACTTGATATTCTCAATTCTTTTCCTCTCCAGCCTCTCCGACTTGATATAAAGCGGAAACTAACAGCTCGGTCTGACCGGGTGAAGAGTGTAGACTTGCATCCCACAGAACCATGGATGTTGGCTAGCCTTTACAATGGCAGTGTCTGTGTGTGGAACCATGAAACACAGGTGATGATTTTGGTTTTTGTTTATTAGGAAATCTTCGTAACAGATAGATGTATAAATTCTATTTTTCAATACTAGATACAGAAGAAGAATCTTAAATCACTGCCACTCACTGACTGTACTCTCCCCTTATTACAAAAGTCATTATAATAACAGACAAGGAATATCTTTAGCTGTGACTTTAATGCTGTTTAATTTCCTATGAATTTATTTTTCAAGAATTATCATCTTTGTGGATTCATTGCAAACTAATGCCTTTCCTTCTGAAAGATTAGATGCATCTGTCTTTACCTGCCATCTATGTTTGAAGGTTGTAGGAACTGTTAGACCTGTACTTGTTTATCAAATACAGTTGAAATTGGGCAGCAGCTCCAAAATTATTCAAGGTGGGGTTGGGTTAAGAACGGAGAACATAAAGGTGATGTTCACAGAACAGGCAAGTATCTCCCTTCTTGGACAGGTATGTGCCTTTTTAAAAGTGTGCATGTAGTGTTCTAGGATTCTTGGAGAGTTGCCAAAGGCATCATACTGGACACTGTTAAGAAAAAATAGAGCTGTTTTCAAAACCGATATTTTCTCCAGTACTGTAAACTTCTTATTTTTATTTTTAGACTCTGGTGAAGACTTTTGAAGTGTGTGACCTGCCAGTGAGAGCTGCCAAATTTGTGGCAAGAAAGAACTGGGTTGTTACAGGAGCTGTAAGCTATCATCATCTTGTGATTTCCATATGCAGTAGTACTTTAATTTATTTTCATTCCATTCCTTTGTACATCAAATAATAATATAATTTGATATGAATTTGTAGAAGAGAAAGGAATACTTCACTACAGTTTCCCAGAATTTTTCTCCTTAAAGTAAGCTTAGAAACTTAAACTTGTAATTTCGAAGGAGAGCAACCTAATATCATGGCTAATCCTATGTGTAGTGCAAGGCAGGTCCAGATTCAACTTTTACTGCCAATTAGAACATCCTCAGCACCCAATTTTTGCTAAATATTAGTAGTGCTACTTTAACTAAGATGAAACTATCGACTGTCCTAGGTAAGGTGACGTAGAAGTTACTTTCTACTTTTTTCTTGATTATGTTAAAAACAATTTTTTTAGAGTTTTACTCACCTTTAGAAAATACTCTGCTTTTATTCAATGAGTCTTCTTTGAGAGGAATAGTTTTATTCTAATCATGGTTACACATTTTTCTTGATGGAATGTTTTTTGTCTAAATTGAGGTAATGCCTCAAATTTTTGTCTCAATTTTTTCTAGTCTTCTGCCCTATACAGAGTAAAAAAGTTCTCGTCACTTGACTTATGCTGCTGTGACCCAGTTACTTCAAGCGCACATAAGTTAACACTGTTTCCCAAGAAGTACAACACTGCCTCTTCAGCAACATAAGGGTTCAAACAGCTGCATGGGAACTGGATTAGTGACTGATGAAAGTTAAAGTCTCCACTTGTATTTTCATCAACTTAATTTCACCTCAGTCAATTTCTTGATCTGATTCAGTGTGCAGCTGTACTTGTCCTAGCTTTCCCAAGGGAGGCTGCAATGCAGTAGCAGGAAATGATGAGGAGAGGTCAAGACAGCTGCTTTTAGCAGCAGGACCAAGTCTTAGTGACTATGAAAATGTGACCAGCACCCCATCCAGCAGGATCTTGAAAGCGTACAGTGTCAGGGAATCCACCACTTCCGTGGGGAGATGTTCTAATGGCTAATTGTTCTCACTGTGAAAAATTTTCCTCTTGTGTCCAGTCAGAATCTCCGCAGGAGTAACTTGTACTTGTCCTCTTCTGCCATTCTGAAGAGTTTTCTGTAGGTGTTGTTCCTTAAACGGGCACCTGTGTGAAAGAGGAAAAGACAGAGTAGAGAAGTAAATGCTTTGGATAAAACTAGTGTGGAGTTTATCACTGTTTCATTTACTCTGATGCCCTTGAAAGTAGTGTTGCTCCTGAAAGTTTTACCTGATGTTTAATTCCTTGTCAGATAGTTCTTTTTTTTTTAAAAAAAAAAAAAAAAGGTTTGGGAATACTGCTTTTAATAATACTAGATCTGAAATAAAAATATCTCCTCCCTCCCCCGCAAAAAAAAAAAAATCTCAATTTTTAAAAATAAAGTGGAAATCACCTTTCCACTTGACATAGAGCTACAGCTTCTTTTCTCCTGGCCCCACAGCATTAACATGATTTTAAATTTTATGCTGAAGAACCTTGCTTTTCATTTTCATATAAAGCATTAATAATTTTAAAAGAACTTTTGTACTTCCTTAATATAAAAACAAAAGACTATTTTAAATACATCTTTTCAAAATGAAATTTTAGTTTAGGTTTTTTTGATTTCATAAATGCGTTGGAATAGGATTGAGTAATTTACAGACTTCTGAATCAAAGTATAATTTGTATCATTAGCAGTGTACAGAAAATACATTTTATTATTGTTAGAGGCTCCTCAGTGGTGGAATGTTTGGGGCTTTTTTTTAGCTACCCTGCATTGAATATAAGATGTATTATACAGAGTCCTGTTTTAATGGTGGCTTTTCTTCCCTTTCATAGGATGACATGCAAATTAGAGTTTTTAATTATAACACCTTGGAAAGAGTTCACATGTTTGAAGCACACTCAGATTACATCCGTTGTATTGCTGTGCATCCCACACAGCCTTTCATACTGACAAGCAGCGGTAAGAGTTCTCTGGTCTATTTTTGTATTTATTAACCAGCTATTTCTAGGCTTCTGTTTTCTGTCTAGTGAGGGATTGCATGCTTTTCCTTTTTCTGCTGAAACAGCAGTCCTTGAGCAAGTAGCCAGCATGACAGTTGTCATTTAATGTTATTTCTTTGCTAGGTGTGTTCATGTTTTGGTTTTTAGTGGAATATCAACTGTACTTACAAGTTAAAGCATAACAGTTTATGTTTTTGTCAGAGAAGACCAAAGAAACTTGTTGCTTAATATCTGCTAGAGAAAAGGTTCATATATGTGCTAATTAGCTGTTATTTGAGAGTTTGCCATGCTGAAGTTCTGTTCTAAAAAAAAAAAATAATTACATAACAGTCTGCAGTATGTTTTCAGCTGGCAATCTGACTTGAAGCAACAGATAACTTTCATCTTTTTTCCCAAAACACTACTGAGTTTTCTGTTATTTGAGGCAATCTGTGTTACTCGGTATTGGAAGATCACGGTATCCCAACAGATCTGGCCTAAGAACATCTGCACCGTGCTACTGGGTCCTTTTCATTCCTGGAAACCTTACTAATGCAGTCAGAGCTCTGCAAGAGTGCAGAGAGCCTTGTGAGTCAGAAGCACCGTATATTTTTGTGTTTTGCTGTTGAAGCCAATACACTTAAACTTGAAATAAAGGTACCAGGAAGCCAGTTTGGTTCTCTCTGCTCCCCATTCCTTAGGGGTCATCAGAGTAGGTACTGCAGAAGAAAGCATGGGTCCAATTCCTTAATATCTGCCCAGTATTTTAAGATTAATAATTCAATACCTTAGTATCTATTCTATCCCTTTTAAATATAGATGTATTTCTTCTTTAATTTTATCACCATTTTACTGGACGATCTTCTGGAGAAACTTGTACTCCCTGTGGTCCTTCTGCAAGGAAGGACCAGTAATCTTACTGATGAAAAATATATTGAGCAGTGCCCCCTTTCAAGGGGGAAGGGATGAGTGAGCCTTTAACTTGAAGTTATTAAGGATTATGTAGTTTAAGAAGGTAGATGTCAGAATATATTCAACTAACTGAAGCTTGGGTTGTTTGTTTGTTGTTTTTTTCAGATGACATGCTCATTAAACTCTGGGACTGGGATAAAAAGTGGTCTTGTTCGCAGGTGTTTGAAGGACACACCCATTATGTCATGCAGATTGTCATAAACCCAAAAGACAATAATCAGTTTGCCAGTGCCTCTTTGGATAGGACAATCAAGGTAGATAAACTGTATTTTGTTGTTGATTTCTTTTTTCAGCAAGTAAGTATCAGACAGATAAACCAATAGCATTGTATGGGCAGTGGGTCAGAATTCTTAGAAGCAGGTGCAATAATTTATTTTTTTTATTGAGCGAAGATCTGAACATTGGTCAAGTTACTATGTACCTGCTAACTCATTCAGTAAATGTACAAGATCACTTGTCACCTCTAATCATTGAAATATGGTTCTTAAGTTTAAGTGCTGTATTTCCATTTCGATTGCACAGAAATATTGAGGAGGGGTAATAGTTATTCTGTCAACGAGTAGTTTGGGAGAATTGAAACTATATAGATAGATAGATTGGGTAAAGCCTTTAACTGTGTGCATTTAAAAAAAAAAAAAAAATGGTAAAAGCATTCTTCTCATATACTTGTCTGTCTGTTGAATTGTTTCCAAAGGCGTCATCAACCTTCTCATGGTAGATGCTGATGAATCTCATTTGCTGTGAAACTGTTACTAAATATCTGGGACTATAGGTTTACAGCCATCTGAGCAGTGGGAGTTCCTGTAAATTATCAGTGTGTTGGCTGTAAAAAGCTAGTTTTGATTTGATACATCCCCAGATGTTGAGATTAGGTGCATATAAATGTTGGTTTGATGTGATAATCATGGGAAAATAGCAGTATATCTCCAACTTGACTTGATTCATTTTGAGTCCTCATTTAGCATGAGATTTGTCATTCATTTAATGTAACTGGAAAAAATAAAATTCAGGACACAGGTGGGGGCACCCCATGTGTGCACAAATAGTTGATTGGTTTTTCTAAGTGTATTTGTTAGTTTCATAAACAGATACTAGTTCTTACAAACAGTGTCTTTTATGGTTTTATGTCCTTGAAATAAAAAAAAGTTGAAAGAAACCAATTCCATTGTTTTGAGGTAAGAGCATAGTGTGTGCAACTCAACATGTTACTTTTGTTTATTTGGAGAGGGAGGCTTGGTAGTTTTATGTCATTTGTTCAAATTCTTCACCTAAGAAAACTACTGTCTCTGGAATTCCATATTCTATATCTTTGGAATTGTGAAGTACATCAGAATACCTACTTTGTTTGGCAAGGTTGACCTGGATGCAAAAGATCAATAACTGCATGTGGTTGGGTTTGGTTTTTTTCCTTGGAAGGTGTGGCAGCTTGGCTCTTCTTCACCCAACTTTACTCTGGAAGGCCATGAAAAAGGAGTAAACTGCATTGACTATTACAGTGGAGGAGACAAGCCGTATCTCATTTCGGGTGCAGATGACCGCTTGGTTAAGATCTGGGACTACCAGGTATGTGTTCAGCTCTTCATAAACTTTTGTGCAGACTGCCATAGCAAAACCATTAGTGAAGAAATACAAAAGGAGGGAAAGGACTTGCATGCACCAACAGATTTTCCTCATCTTTCCTTGGAAAGATAGGAGTGAGGGGGAAATATTTCATGACAGGTTTTTCAATTAAAAAATAAATTTGTTAACCCTTGAGAAAATCTGCTGTGAATTTAAATAACCTTAAAGTTAATTTGTAGAATTAAATCTGACATAAGGTTTCTATTATTAGCGTTAGTTCTTTTCTTGTAGTGTAGTAATCTCTAAAAGGAAGAGGGTTTTTTTGTGGATTAAGGTGCTCCTCTTCAAATGGAAATATTGTTCATGTATCAACTCTTTCCATCCTTTCACTTCTTGTTAATTTTTTTCCTTTTTTCTTTATTCCCTTCCCACTCTCCTTTTTCATTCTATGCACATTTGTATAGGCAGATGTGTGCATGCACACACATGCATGTGCTTCTACTTGACAGTTTGCAGGGGTCATGAGGTGACTTGTTTGAATGCTCTACAGGAAAGAGAGGTGGAATTCAATTCTACTGCTGGAACCTAGAACTCATAAGTTTTTCCTATGTATGAATGGCCTGGAAGGGCAAGACAGAATTTAAGATAGTACTTTCTGGTTATTGAAGCATATTGCCTTGGAGTAAATCCAAGATCAGAAGTTAAAGCTAGTGCTGTTAATTTAAGTATGTGCTGCCCTAATGACTGTTAGGTAATAGTGCTTGAAACTTTGCCGCCATGTCCAGTGGTACTCATCAGTTACGTAGTCTAATCTTAGTTGTCTCAAGCAGAGCAGACTTTCCTTTTGCAACTGTGTGAACATGCTTAACAAAGACAGTATTAGATCTGTCTTCACCTGTAACTAGATTGATAGATGTGTTGTTCTGACTTTTTTTTTGGAGTGAACTCAGCTTTCTATCTTGCTTTAGTCTAATATGCTACGTAGGTCTGAGAAAGCATATCTTCAAGGCAGAAGCCCATCTGAAAATAGAGGAAAACAACTAGGTCAAGGGAAATAAATTCTTACTTCTGGAGAAGAGAAATTAACTCAATACAATCATAGTTTTTAATATGTCTAACGCTGCTGTTTGAGCATCTTGGAAATAAATGTTACTGGAACAAATCTAGGGAATTATGCTTTCAGATAAATTTTGGATTTGGGAGGAGAATTTTTTTAAGAAATGAAGGTAGAAATGTAGTGATGTGTTTATTATCTGTACTTGTCCTTCTGACTTTTTTTCTTTTGCAGAATAAAACCTGTGTACAAACACTGGAAGGACATGCTCAAAATGTGTCTTGTGTCAGTTTCCACCCTGAATTGCCTATCATTATCACAGGCTCAGAAGATGGTAATTTGGTATTTTCTGATATATGAAGGACAGGGGGAGGACTTCTAGTGGTGTGGCTACATACCTCCTGCCCTCACATTGAAGAAGAGGTAACAAGTGTATATGTCTTTCTTTTTCCTCTAGGAACTGTGCGCATTTGGCATTCAAGCACTTATCGCCTGGAAAGTACCCTCAACTACGGTATGGAGAGAGTGTGGTGTGTGGCCAGTTTAAGAGGATCCAATAATGTGGCTTTGGGATACGATGAAGGCAGCATTATTGTTAAGGTACAATTTCAAATGAGAAATGGTGATTAATCACTATCCTGTGTATAGAGCAACTGATCTCTGGTTCTGTGATATGTAAAATACTGAAAATTTGGCGGTTTAATTCTCATTTTTAGAGAGAGCCAGGGTATTTCACTAGATGTGTTCAACTGAAAAGAAAATCAAGAATGTATTTTCTCCATCTGATAAATTCTTATGCTACGCTTCTAGCTTGGCCGTGAAGAACCTGCCATGTCCATGGATGCAAATGGAAAAATTATTTGGGCTAAACATTCGGAAGTCCAACAGGCTAACTTGAAAGCTATGGGAGATGCTGAAATTAAAGACGGAGAAAGATTGCCACTGGCTGTAAAGGATATGGGGAGCTGTGAAATCTATCCTCAGACCATTCAGCACAACCCTAATGGACGGTAACAGATTGTAGAACAAAATACTTAAGCATTTCTGATGTCGTCTTTTTTTTTTTCCTTTCCTGTTGGAAGACTTTCTGAATGGATTAGAAAAAAATTAGTTGCATGTGTGCTGGTGGCTGACAGCCTGTGGAGAACAGGTTTATCAGAGCCAGGCACTGTAAATTCAGAATAATAGATGGGCTTCACTTGTAAGAGCTCACAGCTTGAACAGACAAGGTGGACATTCTAGGTGGGGGTAGAAGTATGCAAACAAAATATATAAGGTAATAGCAGGAAACGACATCTTTTGTCGCTTCTCTTGAATTGTTTTTTGTTAACAGATAAGCTAAATTAAAAGGTGAAGGCATGCAAGATACAAGAGCCACTGAGTAGAGACCAGGAGGAAGAAGGAATAGCAAGTAGCATGATGCAGAGATAAATCCAGTTCCGTGACCTTTTTGGAATAGATAAGACTCTTCTATTCTGTCTGCATTTGCAGTGATTATATTGGTCTTGGAGCTTTTAACTTATCAATTTGTGTACTTGATCACGCCTGTTGAACTAGACACAGATGTCTGACAAATCCATCTTTCTCCTGCTCTAGGTTTGTAGTAGTGTGTGGTGATGGTGAATACATCATTTACACAGCTATGGCTTTGAGAAACAAGAGCTTTGGTTCTGCACAGGAGTTTGTATGGGCACATGATTCTTCAGAGTAAGTGTTGCTGATTTTTTTTTTCCTTTGTATTAACTTAAATTTGCTGCTGCTAGTTTCAGGCTGTACAAATGGTAAACCAGCCTGAAGACTAAAACCTGTTTGGATGATGAACCTTCAATAACTGTCCTTCTTTAAAACTTCCCATTTCTAGAACTTCGCTAACTTTTGAAGATAAATCAACTACGGTTGTTTTATAGTAGCTTATGATTTCAGTAATTTGCTATTTTGGAAGCTGAATAACTTTTTTTATAATGCAATCTCTTTAGATATGCAATCAGGGAGAGCAACAGTGTTGTAAAGATATTCAAAAATTTCAAAGAGAAGAAGTCATTCAAACCTGATTTTGGAGCGGAAGGTAAGTATTTACTTTTAAAATAGATATGTTGGTGCATTTTTTTGCACCATGTGGATTCCTTTTACCTTTATTTTCTTGCAGGCATCTACGGTGGCTTCCTGTTGGGGGTCAGATCTGTTAATGGTTTGGCATTCTATGATTGGGAAAACACAGAATTGATTCGCAGAATTGAAATTCAGCCCAAACACGTAAGTTTCTAAATGGAACTGAAGATACTTACCTGTCTGTGTTTACTGATTTGTTTGTTTATTTTTTAACTAGACTGTTGATTTTCTTGAATGAAGCCAAGCTGTCAATCATAAAGTAGTAACTTCTTAAGTTTATCTCAGTCTTGTAGCAGAAGGGGAAAAAAAATCCCGATGGTGGCTTCTTGGGTCCTAAAGCTCCTGTGAGAGAATACTTTATACATTCTCCTTTCTTAACCTGAGGTCTCTAAACAGTGCTACTATTGATTCTGATGATACAGATTTTCTGGTCTGACTCGGGTGAGCTTGTCTGCATTGCTACGGAAGAGTCATTCTTCATTCTGAAATATCTATCAGAAAAAGTTGCAGCAGCCCAAGAGACACATGAAGGTGTCACTGAAGATGGAATTGAAGATGCTTTTGAGGTACCTCCTATTTAAAAAATGGAATAGGATTAGAGATCATTGAAGCAAGTCTTCCCAGAGTATAGCAAATTCAGTCCTTACCATAGTCCTATTAAATCTTAGTTTTCAGAACGTATACATCCACCTGAGGAACACTGTTTAATCATTTTATTTGGGTTCCCTGGGGAGAGTATCCCTGTTGGAATCCTGGTATGACAGACCTTGATGCCTACATGTCTCTTCAGACGTCTGTTTACTATTGTTATAGAGGTTATTTTTAAAGCACGCGCTTGGGTAGTATGTTTACATAGCATAAACTTTTTCAGCAATTTTCAAGTTTTCAAATGTTCCTGGAGTTTGAGAAAAGTGAAAAAACTTCATGCTGTCAAGTGTCAGAAACAAAGATTGTGCAAGAGAAATTGCCTTTGAATTATCTTGCTTAACACTTATGTTGGTGCTTCTTTCCTAGACTTATAATTGGCTTAGTTAAGAATTAAGGTAGAAATTTCATGCGTTACAGCGCTTGTAAATAAATAATGCTTTTAGTTTTACTTCCAATCTGTATTTAAACTTATTTTTGCAACTTGCCCAACTATTTACTTGAGTATAGAATATTAAATTTAATTTGAAAATGCAATAGTGTTACTGCTATCTAAAAGTACCTTTTTAAATATCTAATTAAATTAAATTTGATTTGCAGGTTCTTGGTGAGATTCAGGAGATTGTGAAAACAGGCTTGTGGGTAGGAGACTGCTTTATTTACACCAGTTCTGTCAACAGACTCAACTACTACGTTGGAGGAGAAATTGTCACTATTGCCCATTTAGACAGGTAAGTTGCTGCATTGGGTTGTAAGCAAGTGTTAAAGATTCTTTCAGCGAAGTCAGGACAAGGTGAACCTTGTCACCTGCTTGCTTTGCGTTACTGCTTTTTCTTATATATCATGCTAAGGTATGTTCTGAGGGAGTAATGTAATCTTGGAGGGAATAAACAGTGTCATGTGACAGCGTACATATAGCAGAAGTAGAATCTTTCATGTGAGTATTCTTGCTACCATAAGAACAATTGGATTTTTTTTTTAATAGACTATTTGGTAGTGGATCTAGTCAAGACAAGTACTCTTTGCTTTGTTTCAGGACAATGTATCTTTTGGGGTATATCCCTAAGGACAACCGACTTTATTTGGGCGATAAGGAGCTGAACATTGTTAGCTACTCGTTGCTGGTCTCAGTGCTTGAATATCAAACTGCTGTGATGAGAAGAGATTTTGGTATGGCTGACAAAGTTCTTCCCACAATTCCAAAAGAACAGAGAACCAGAGTTGCACACTTTCTTGAAAAACAGGCAAGAAAACTGCTACTTAGTTTTAAAAAACTTAATAAATCAGTTTATTCACATTTCTAATCTAATTTTCTAAGCAAAACTCAGTCATGTTATCTGTAATCATAAATTCTTGTTAATCATCCATATTTATTTGAGAATACTGTAACCTTCTGTTTAGAGGGGTTTTGTTAGAACTTCTAGGATGCTGTTTGACCTGACAGATCAGTCTTACTTCCAGATTTTTATTTTAGGGCTTCAAACAACAAGCTCTTGCAGTATCTACAGATCCAGAGCATCGTTTTGAACTTGGACTTCAACTTGGAGAATTAAAAATAGCGTATCAGCTTGCAGTGGAAGCCGAGGTAAACATAATTTTTGGTGATTCATACTAATTCTGAGTATTAGTGTGAAGCTAAGAGGCCATGTAAGAAAAGACAGTGGTATGTGGGGATGTAGTACAGCTCCCTGAACACTGTATAAATGCCTCTAACTTTCTTGATGAAGCCCTTCTGCCTGTAATTTGAAGGAATCTAAGCTGTGGGATGCGGATAGAAGAATGTTGACTACTCAGAAAGCTATAGGAGCTCTTGGAGAATACAAAACTTGAACCAAGAACCAAGTCTAAATCTCCAGTATTGAACAGTGAGAGGAGGAATGGCTGGACTGAAGCCTCTGGGCCTGTCTTTCAGCCTTGGCAAACTTAGACTGATGCACTAGGAAGACTGACAGGCAGTGATTTGTCCCATAGCCATTATTCAGAGAACTGATCGCACAGTTCCTGTTGTAGAATAATGAAGTTAGTGATAAGGAATGTAAACTTACTTACAGACACAAATGCCTTTCTTGCATTCTGAAGGTTAACTTGGGAGCTTTCTTTAAGAGATTGTTACTACTTAAATTTCCAAAGTTATTTCTGCCTCCTCCCTCCATGTTTAATGAAAAACTGTTTATTTTATGTAGTGGTATAGCTGTGTAATTGTCTGCATATAACACTCACTGCATCATGCTGTGAAGCTGCGGTAATTGTAATATCTCAAAGGGAAGACAAGAGTAACGATGGGCTATAGTACCCTCACAAGTAAACTTACATTTTCATAGTGAATGCTCAGAAAATCTTTAAATGCTGTTCAAAAACGTGAGGGTTTTTTTAATTTGTTTTTTCTTTCCCTCCCTCTTCCCTTTTTGTACCATTAGTCGGAACAGAAATGGAAGCAACTTGCTGAGCTTGCCATCAGTAAATGCCAGTTTGGCCTAGCCCAGGAGTGTCTCCACCATGCACAAGACTATGGAGGACTACTGCTCCTAGCTACCGCTTCAGGAAATGCCAACATGGTGAATAAGTTAGCTGAAGGAGCAGAAAAAGATGGCAAGAACAATGTTGCATTTATGAGCTACTTCCTGCAGGGAAAGTAAGTAGCAAGCAAGAGATTCAGATTGTTCTGTTCTGCTTTCCAAAACTCAAAGAACGTCAGGTTCTTCAAATGGTTAACTTAAGGCATATGCTGGAGTCTTTCCCCATTTTATCAGAAAATCTGATTCTATTTTATGATGGCTGCTACTTTTAAAATCTGAAATGAAAGTACTTTAATATATTAAACAGCTAGACTAATATAAAAAAAACCCTGTCTTTACTAAATTTACTGGTTAAATCGTATTTTAAAATATTTTAGGCTTGATTCATGTTTGGAACTCCTGATTAAAACTGGGCGTCTCCCAGAAGCTGCTTTTCTTGCACGGACATATTTGCCAAGCCAAGTTTCAAGGTAACTTCAAAGGGTGTGCAGAGCATGAATAGCGTTGTCAGAACTAGCTGTGTATAACAAAAGTGGTTTGCATCTCCAGGGTTGTTAAGCTGTGGCGGGAGAATCTCTCTAAAGTCAATCAAAAAGCTGCCGAGTCCCTTGCTGATCCTACAGAATATGAAAATCTCTTCCCTGGATTAAAGGAAGCTTTTGTTGCTGAAGAGTACGTTAAACAAAGTCTTGCTGACTTGCGGCCAGCCAGGGAATACCCCGTTGTCACTGTAAGTAAGAAGTGGGAGTTCTTATTGTCTCTAGAAGAAAAACATTTGGGACTGTGTAAAATCAGCTTTAAGGAAGTCAGCACAACCACTTAAGCATTCCATGAATATGTCTTACTGTTTTTGTGGTTTTGTTACTGTTTTTAACTTTTAGCCAAACGAAGAAAGAAACTTACTTGAAGAAGCAAAAGGATTTGAGCCTTCTGGAGTAACGGCATCTCAGGTCAGCGTTACTACTAAATGATGAATTCTAAGAAAAGGGTAACTTTGCTATTGTACAGTAATATTGGGAGGTGATTCTGCCCCTCTACTCGGCTCTTGTGAGACCCCACCTGGAGCACTGCGTCCAACCCCAGTACAGCAGAGACATGGAGCTGTTGGAGCGAGTCCAGAGGAGGGCCACGAAGCTGATCAGAGGGCTGGAGCACCTCTCCCATGAGGACAGGCTGAGAGAGTTGGGGTTGTTCAGCCTGGAGAAAAGGCGGTTCCGGGGAGATCTAATTGCGGCTTACCAGTACCTGAAGGGGCCTACAGGAAGGATGGTGAGGGACTGTTTATCAGGGAGTGTAGTGACAGGACAAGGGGGAATGGGTTTAAGCTGAAGGAGGGTCGATTTAGATTAGACATTAGAAAGAAATTCTTTACTGTTAGGGTGGTGAGGCACTGGAACAGGTTGCCCAGAGAGGTTGTGGATGCCCCATCCCTGGAAGTGTTCAAGGCCAGGTTGGATGGGGCTTTGGGCAACGTGGTCTAGTGGAGGGTGTCCCTGCCCATGGCAGGGGGGTTGGAACTACATGATCTTTGAGGTCCCTTCCAACCCAAGCCATTCTATGAGTATCTGCCCTGGAGAATATTTCACCAATAATGGACAAGTTACTGCTCTTATTGGCTTGACTGTAACCACTGCAGCTGAGTTTCATCTTCTTTTGCCTCAGACTCTTAATCTACTTCTGTAACTACAAATGAATTCTAGACTGTGAAACTTGTGTGTGGTTACCTGTCTTAGGTTGTTTTTTGTTAGTGTGAGTAATGGTAGAATCTTACCATTGAATTTATCCTGCAGAAAAACAATTTCAGTTGCACATACAAACACTGCTTTGACTGCTGCTAGTTTTCTGAAAGCTCAGTAGTTAGAGCCTGGAAACTCTTGCATATTTGAGCAAATAAAAATGCTTTATATTCTTTGCTAGTGTGCATGGTTACAGAATAAGACTATTCCATAGCTAGGAATGCTGCTCAATTATTTGAAAATATGTTCTAACCAATACTTGAAGTAACTTAAATTGGTTTATTTTTTTTACCACCTCAGTTGTCCAAGTATTATGCAGAAGACACATGACAATGTAAGGTATAAGCATACACATTGAAATGAATGCTTAAAAAATGCTTTTTGAAGCTTACTTATGTCAAATACACTTTACATTTGAACATGAAAGTCAAAATGTAAGAGTTCTTAAAGACAATGATGTTGACACAGCTCTTTGAGGCTGTAAACCTCTAAAAGAACTGCAGTGGAAACTGAGAGAAACAGAAGGTCACAAGTCTCCATTCTGTCTCTTTCTTTTCCTCACAGGATACGTGCTACAAAACTTCATGGAGAGTTTAGAGAAGTTAGCTTACTGTCAAGTAGCTTTAGTGACTATTTGCTGCTTGTGTATCAAAGCAAGTATCATTAAAGCAAAATCAAATTTGTGCACACATTTGTTAAAGAAGATACAGAAACAGCATTGTAAAAGTTATCTAAAACAGATTAGAACTTGCCTTTGAAACTGAAAACGATGACTGTTCAAAAGTGTATCTTTGCATTTAGTTAACGATTGTATAGAAGTCTTTAAACAACAGTTGTCTCTCTTCCAGCAGAGGCTGAATATGGCAAGTTTTGCAGGAGATAATCATATTTAGATTAATTATATAATTAATAGAATAGTACTGTTGTTTCAGTAATGGTATTAACAGATTAATTATCTTAATATAAAACTTTGTGCAGCAGTGAAGTGAGAAGAATAAGTGTTAAACCATTATAGGGTATGGAACACAAAGCCCAGCAGCAGAACTATGATTGACTGCCTTTGCTAAAACTTCTGTGACAATCTCACATAACCTCATCTCCTTCCTGCTGAGGACCTTGAACATCACTTACTTTCTGACAGCACTTCAGTATTTGAAATTAAATTATACTTTCTGAAGGTTGTTTTCACTGTATCAGTTCCATCATCAACTGCTTTAAACAAACTGGATGGGAAACAGTAGTCTCCAGCAGAGTGAGGACCAGAACAATTGCTGGCTGTGAAGATGTGGCTCAAGAATTACTGAGGGAAACCTTGAAAGAGAACCACTGGGAGAAGGGGATTGTAGGTCTGCTGTTGTCTGCTTCTTTTTGTTGAAAAAGGTTAAATTCAAAAGAACTTAAGGAATCTCTTTTTCATTAGAAAAAGGCTGAAGAACCCGTTCCATCTCCTAAACAAGAAGTGAAGACAGTTTTGCAGAATTCTGATCTGCTTCCAACAAGAGATCAAAAGGTACTGAAATATATTTTTATGAAGGGAAGTACAAGTACTATTCATTTTATGGTAAAGACTTCAACTAATAATGCGATTAAACCAAGCTACTCCCTCCCTGTTGTATGCAAACTGCATGCAATAGTATAAACATACAGCCTTGTGGACTTACAAGGACCAAAAGGTGAAGTCCAAACACAGTTGGTCAGAACATGGTAAAAAGTTGCAACTCTGAGAGATGCTTTGTAAGCTAGAAGGTAGCTTCTCTCTACAGCTTAGTCTAAATTATGTTCCACCTGACTACCTCAGCTTGGGGTTTTGCAGAATGTGCAAATACATCATATAAACTGGCTAACATGTAACCATACTAGTATCCCCTTAATCTAGTTTTGCCTTTCCCAGACACTGCTGGACTTGGAAGATGACTTGGATAACTTGGATCTGGAGGATATTGATACCACAGATATCAATCTGGATGAAGAGATCTTAGACGAGTGAAGCTACTTTTTAGATGACCAAATCACTTGCTGCAAACAAACAATGAAGTTCTGTGAACTATGTGCTCCAAGTTAATTTGATTTTTATACTGCAAGTGGACCATGTACATGTAGGAAAAAGGGTAGGCCCTGCATCTGTGCAAAAAGAATCAGTTTCCAGTGTGTTGAAATTCAAATATAGACCTCCAGTGCATACTAAAAAATGTTTTCATTTACCAAGCAATTTAATAAACCCTTTTAAACATTCTATTCCTCAGTTCTCCAGTTACTAGTAATTTTATTATTCTTAACCCAGCTTCAATATCATGTATTGCAAATATTTGAAATGGGAGCATAGTAGCTAAGGATTAGTATTTTAACCTGACTTTTCTTAGCATATACACTCATGTATATGGTGACTCTTTCAGTGTCCTGTTTATCTTGTATCTGTTAACAACATGCAGCTCAGTTACTCTTCCAGACAACACTTTTACCTAAAAGATCTAACAAAACTGTAAGATATCTTAAGGGACAGATGTGGTATTATATGTTTTCCTAAAGTAAAATGAATTGTGGGCAATATCTTAGATTCAAAATGCAACAGTAAAGGAATTAAACTCGGTATATTGTCACCTCAAAACAAAAGTCACAATGACTGTAAGTTCATTTACAGAACTTTTGAAAAAGCTGCTGTAGCAATTCTTACACACTTCAGTAAAAACTCTTCTAGAAAAGTCAGTTGTTCAAAGTATTTATTGTAGAATCCTGTACAGAGAATGTTTATTAACAGACTTAAAAACTTATGATGAACTAAGACTTGTTTCATGAAGCTGTAGAAGTAGCCATTGCTTCTTCATAAGCCTGGAGAGCCAGTTGTATATAGCCTTCTCTCTGGGATTCAGTTTTCACAAATATCTGCAAACATGGCAGGAAAGAGATTAATGTACAATTAAGAGCATAATTGCATCATGAGACTTCATCATTCCAGTGGTAGATCAGCCAGCTACAACTGAATTCCTGGTGCAGCTATATATAGTTAAAAAACCCTGGCATGCACAATAGTTAGAGTTAAATATCTGCTTCTTAAGAAGAAATTTAGACTACAAAATAGGCTTCTGCTGTTTAAAAGCTTTCTCTTTTATAGTGAAGTAGCCTTAAAGTAGAAAAGCATACCTTGATCAGATCAACTCCTTGAAGTTTCCGTTCTTTAGCTTCATTGGCTGATGGACATTCAGGATGAAGCATATGATACAGCGTAATTAAACTTGTAGCATCATCCAGCCTAAACAAATAAAAGCCCATTTGTAGCAATTACTTTTAATACTTAAGAGTATTTAGAGAAAGTATACTTTGTGGTATACTTTGCACACCACAGGCTTTCATAAACTTCTGCTTTCACTGAGTATACGGTCATTAGAATATACAGCTAAAGAGGCATCCCGTCATTTATTGCTACAGCAACCTCTTCATGAGAAGGAAGAGCAGAAGCACATGAACACCAAGGTGCACCAGGTAAGGTATGTAAACTTATTGATACTGCAGTTTAAGCCTGATGCATGCCTGCAGTCTCTCTCTGTAAAATACCATTACCCAATAACAAGTATTTAGTGGAACAACTGTGCCAAAAAGAACCTTTCTAAGACCAACTGCAGTAACTAGCACGTTTTACAGTAGTATCAGAAATCCTGTGCCACCTAGCCCTCAGCTGTATTTAAATGTGGAACTGGTGCTTTACATAAACGTACACATAAGCTAAAAGTGGGTGGGTGGCAGGTAAAGATGCTCCAAACTCCGGTAATTTAAACTGATATTTGAATTTTCCCTTTAACAATTTGATTCCAAAACTGGAACTTCCCTATATTTGTTCATATCTTCAGGTTTAAAAGTAAGATCTGACCACCTGCTGAAAGTTTCTAACTTCAGCAGTAGGAAATGAATGCCACTATCACTGCAACTTAGAGTTACAAATGTACAGACTTCCCCTAGCTCTAGTGACATTTTGAATTAAATATTGTTTGCTTCAGGGAATTTTGAATAAGTTTAGCAGCATAGGTTAGAGAAATCCATCCATTTAAAATGAAAATGTATCTATCTGTTCCTAAGCTACTTAGGAATTGCTCTAAAACCCAGACTCTGTCAATCTTAAAAGCCAAAATTGAACTCAGCAGTATAAAACTGTTAGGCTTTAAGATCAGCAGTGCCCAGAGCTGGAACTGTACTGATAATTACATGGGAAACAAAAATAAAAACCCAACAACTACAAAAGGCTAATTTCTGCAGAAACCTAGTTTAATACCCTACAACTTCATGGACTGTAGTTGGTGCTTCCAGTTCAGCATCTGTATAGCGAGAAGTTACAGCTAGCCTAAAACTTCATGCAAATTAAAACATACATCTTACAGAAATACTGTTTTTATTTTCAAACGGTGGTACTTGTTTTCTATTTGTTTAGATAAGCAAAATAAGTGACAAACACCACTTACAAGTCTCTGTGGATCATATCTATGAGTAAGCCATCCGTTTTCTTTTTGTTTACTAGATACCATACCATGCCTCCAAAGTGTCTTGTTGAACGAAGCAGATCATATTTGGCATGTTTCTCTATGTCATCATATGTCCGATGATGAACCTATACACAGAAGAGGTTTTGGTTTCATTAGCATAACTGGAGCTTGATGACAATTTCTCCTCTCTACCTCTCACTTAAAGTTTTTAATCTATTTTCAGACCTCAATAAAGTGCAGGAGTAAGCCACAGGCTGAACCACACTACCTTAAAGCTTTATGCATGTTATAATTCAGGGTAACACTGGGATAACCCAGTTCTTACTACTTAGCATAAATATTTTCATGGTAAGAGAAAGCTAAATACTAGCTATGTACTGAAAATTTGGGGAGGGAGGGATATAACCTCTGAACCTTCATTTCACTGTTGCCAGGTTGTAATCTGTACTTTAAGGAGAAAAATGCTAGAGCAAAGAGCTGAAATTTTACTTTGAGGAGAAGGTACTTGAAGTTCCTGATAGAAGTTACACTCTTGGTGGTTTGAGAAATTATTACAGCTTTAAAATGTTTACTTCTTTTTAAGGCAAGTGTAGACTAAGATTCACCAGTACCTACAGTTAC
The DNA here is from genome assembly GCF_028858705.1 of Grus americana. Classification (NCBI taxonomy): domain Eukaryota; kingdom Metazoa; phylum Chordata; class Aves; order Gruiformes; family Gruidae; genus Grus; species Grus americana. The sequence continues at coordinate 6,508,111 of NC_072860.1, read as the reverse complement.
TAAATTTAAATAGTTCAGCTAGAAATATCCTTTTATTCCTGGTCTCTGTTAAAAATAATACTTTGTGTGCAGTGCTCTCAGGTGCACTTCATCAGTTACCTACCTGGTCCTCTCAGATCCCAACATAGCAGTTAGCATGACTTTACTGCCTAACCAGAGTTGTGCTACTATCGTCAATTCTGGTTTGATACCAAAAATACCTAGATAAAGACTATTTTTATGCATCTGTAGTTCTTTCTACACTGTTGAAAATTATTTAAACAGAATCCTGGTTTATTTTCTATAAGAAAAAAAAATTCCTAAGAAGGATAATAGGTAATCTAATGGGGAGAAAAAAAGAACACCTTATGAACTCCACCTTTGATCCCCAGATACTACTAATGTTTACAAAACACACCCTACAGTTCTTCACTAGTAATTTTTTTTTACCAGAAAAAGGGAAAGTGAACTCACTCTGATATAGTCAGGTGAATCAGGCTCAAACTGAGCAATGCACATGTTAAGGATATCCTCATGACGGTCTTGCTGGAACACAGTCTAAAACAACAGTTCAAATTCAGGAACTGGTTCTGTATCACAACATTCCAACACCCCAAAAATCAAAACAGCAGCCACAACGTTTCTGTTCTGGGCAACACTTACAGTGAGTATCCTTTTAATCACAAGCCAAAATGGATACAAGTGCACTAACTGCCTTGATGACATTAATACAGTGTTTTGCCATTTTTGTTTCTGAACCACCCATTCAACATTTTCAGATTAAGCATACAATTTCATCAATGTATAACAATTAAATGTAGATTTATAGTATGACAGGATATTTACATTTACCCAGGATTTACCTGGTCCCAACTTTATTATAAATATTTTAAGTTCTAAATTACAATGATAAGCAAATGTTCAAAACAGTATTCAAGCAGCTTAAAATATATAAGCAGACTGGCATATTTAGATCTACTGTAACTAGCACAATTTCACTGTCAGAGCACAATTAAGTAAAAATGATCAGTTTTCAAAATTAGGAAGATCTTACCACAAGATGTTCATCCTTGAATACCACTGGGGGAATAACTCTGCGCCCTTCTTTTGGGAAGAATATCTGTATCATTCTGTCTCGTTCTTCCCAGGTTGCTTTGCGTAATATACCATTTGGTTCTCTAACTACAATGAAACGTTCCTGAAAAGAAGGTAAAAAAAAAAAGAAAAGAGCATTATCTCCCAAAGTCATTTCTCTTCAGAGCCAGAACCATTGTAAAAAAAAAAAAAAAAAGTCTCCTATCTGGCAAAGTCCCTCTATACCTAAACCCACAGTAATAATACCACTTTCTAATTATTGTTGTGCTAAATTCATCATTTCTCTCTTGGTATGTGCTAATTAAGTACTACATTTGCACCTTAATTTTACTGTATGATATAACTGCACATGTGACTACACTAAAAACTACAGCTCTGTGAAGTTCAGACAGATAACATAACTAATACCCAGAGAAAGTTGCTGCAGGCCTGATTTTATGCATTTAATAATACTTAATTAAGAATACAAATGTCTTGTACTTTGTTTCAGAGGTAGGTGCTAGAACCAAGTAAGGGCGAGTGCAAAACAAGAAATACAACAAATAAAACAATATACTCAGAGCTGTTCACAAGCATATTTGACTTAGGCCACAGACAGGAAAGAGGAAGTTTTCAATGTATTGAGGCAGAAAATAGCAGGTTCCTGGAGACAGCTCTTAAATGGAGCAATAGATGGAAGACCTGGTAATTCACAGGATCATCACTGTATGTGTGTTTGAACCATGGAGACTTCGAATCATAACTGTTGTTAAGGATTTTTCCAGCCTCATATTACTGGTACTTAAGACAATCTAGATGTTTCATTATACAAAGAAATCTAATTGTCATCTTTATCCCTGTACTCCACAATTTTATTTGACAACTGTTTCTTCACAGCTTTCCCATTAATTCATTTATCATTTACTCGGATTTCCACCAGATCTTTGCAACTGTGAAGTAGCTCCATCTTTTGGTCTATGCACAATACTAAGTAATCCAATTCCACAGAAAGCTTCTAGGAAGTATGGAAGAGCTCAGCATTCCTAGCAAATCACAAGCATGTGCTTTTAAAATAATTAACTATCTCACAGCTCTCCCCAGCCCCCATGCCTGCTTTTGAGCACCAGAATTAATTTATCATATATGTTAGAAGCAAACATTTGGAAATACCTGTCTTTGTATTGCCTGGTACCAGACTGAATTTACAACTGCTGTAACTACAATTTATTAAAACCTAAAGCTTATTTTGAAATTAAGAATGAAAAGCTTTTAAAATAAATTAATGTATTGTTACTTACACGATGTGGAATGGAATAAGTTAAGTCTGTAAACACATATTTTGTAGTTTCTGTTCCTTCAAGGAATTTGTCTTCTGCTAAGACATCATCAATTGGCTCTCGTTCATTCAAAACAGGGGGCATAATTAGTTTTTCTTTAGCTTCTTCAATGGCTTTTCTTGTAGCCTTAAAAAAAAAAGTAGTATAATTTTACAATTTTAAAAAACCCATCCTGTTGGAAAGCTAACATATCATTTTTGGGACAAATACTTTTTATTTAAGGAAAAACTTTAAAAAATACTTTTTTCATTTAAGGAAAAAGTTAATTTTTTTTTCCTTCTGCAGTTGAGAAGTGGGCCACTGATTCAATAATCCCAAGGTAGATGAATTGCATGTGAACAATATACCACTACTGTAACTTGGGCAAATTGCTGGAAGAAGTTCCAAAACTAAAATCTACATATGCTACTGTAAACACCGAGTTTATTTCAGGTATTTTTCCATGGTAAATTTCTCCCAAAGCATAAACCACGATAAACAGTTCATGTATTGCTGTGATTGTGGTTACAGAAGAACTGGTCTAAGTCAGGTCCCTTCGTCATCCTGGACCATGGTCAGACAACAGGAAAAAAAGGTAGCCAAAGGATTCCCAGGGCCACAATTTAAGCATCAGATAAATACATTGAACACAATTAGGAAGCATAAGGAAAGGGGATAATAAAGAGAACCTTTCACTCAAGAAAAAAAAAAGTATCCAATGTCCTTCTTTATTCCATAAAAATCAGGAACAAGTGGATAAATAAACCTGACCATTTAAAGTGAAGAAACACTGATTTACACTAATTTAGGAAATGACCCGAAACAAAGGAAAGAAACCAAAATGTTTTCAACAGCAGCATTAATGGAAGCAGAACTATGGACTGTCACAGACTTTCAGACGAACTCAAAGCTTATTTCAAAAGGAAGCAGAGTAGCCTACCTCCTCCAGCTGAGCTTCTGTCATCAGCTTGTACTTGGGCGGCTTAAGCTCCTTTTTCACCGGCCTAAAAACCTTCTGCAGGTTGAGCCCTGTCATCTTGTACAGCAGATTCTGAACCGCTTCATCCGCAAAGGCAGGCTTGGCGGCTCTTCCTTCTGCGGGAGGGGGTTCACACGCTGCTCACCCGGCTGGCGGGGAGGCCGCTGCCTGCGCGGGCCGGGGGGCGAGGGAACGGCCGCGCTCACGCCACGCGCTCCCCTCAGGCGAAGGCCCTGCGACAGATCCCACGCCTCCTCCCGCCCTCGCCGCCGACCCCCTCCCACCTCATCCCGCTTCCCTCCCACTCGGCTCCCCGCCCCCCCCGGCACCGCGGGCGCCCACCACGAAGGGCGCGGGCGGCTGAACGGGCGCTTGCGGGCTATGAGACAAGGCCGGGCCGGGGAATCTCCTCTGCGCCCCCCCTCTCACGTACCGTCCGCGGCCCCCGCGTCCTGCCCGAGCCCCCGCCGCGCGCGCCAGCCCCACAGCGTTCGCGCCACGCGCGACAGCCGCGCGGGCACGGCCACAGAGCCCCACGCCCCGAGAGCCGCCATCTTACACACGCCCCTTCCCGCCCCGCCGACGCCGACGCGCGCGCCAGGTCGCCTCTCAAGGCACGCCGGGAAATGGAGTCTCCTCTCGCCTCAGCAGCCTGTCACCGGTGCCGCGGGGGGCGAGCGGCATCTCCGGGTGGCGAGTCCGCCCCGGTGAAAAGAAACACTGTTTCCCAGGCAGGCTGCCCGGAGGGAAAAGGCAAAAAACTGCTCCAAATGCGTTTGTGTTATCAGAACGCTGCTGAAGCGGAGGTGAGGGGCGGGTTAGAGTGGGAGCCCATTCTGCCGTTCTAGGGGCGAGGGCGGGCGGGAACAAAAGGGACCCCCGGCTCCGTCAGCCGGCAAGGGGATGGAGCAGGGCTCCAGGCTGGCAGGTTTCCTTCCTTCGTGGAGAGACAAAGTAGTAGAAAAAAGAGGATTTGAGGCCACTGTGCACGCTGCCCTGATTAAACCACTGGTAAACCGCAGCTGCTCAGAGATTAGGAAAGGTGTGAGGTGGCAGGTGGGTGTGCTTTATCAGCAGCTGCTGGCAGGGCAGGTAGCTGCCTGAGGGAGAAATGCGGTGGTAATTTATACAAAACTCCGAAGAACACAGCAAGTCAACCATGAGTATTCATACCTGAGAAGTACCTGTGCCTCCAGTGCATTGGTTTCCTCAGTCTGGTAAAAGGTATCACTGTCATTGGTGCTGATGAGTTTTGTCTTCTCATGTTTGGGGAGCGTGAGTATTTTCATAAAGAAGAGAAAATAAATAACTATTCAAGCATAAAAACAGAATTAAATTTTATATCCAATAGATAAGGCAGATCAGATCTAATGGCTGTGAAGAGGCAGTATGCAGCTGAAACTGGTATATTACTTCATGAAAACAATAACTGACTTCTTGTAACTGAGTCTGTTTCAACAGGTTGAAAGTTTATTGTTACTTGAAGTTTGTTTTCTCTAGCTGGCCTGTGTCTTCTATTGTGAATTTCAGTCTTAGAGACTGTGGTCAGGAGTGTGCGAGACAAAGAAAACCTATTACCAGCAGGCAAGTCTCCGTACAGGGGCCCCAAATGCTTCAAATTTTAAAATGTTCAAAGCTGGCTGATGACTTCCTGTTGAAACAGGAAATATTTCATCTCCAGGAGGGAAGATATGGAAACACAAGTAATGTGCTTAAATTCTGTAGACTTCTAATTGTTTTAAAGTTTAGTGGGTTGTTCGTTGCTTTGCCAAATCGGAGTCTAGACTATGTTAGTTTTGAAAATGGAGATTGAAGTCTTGGAGAAAATGAAGCCTTTATAGCATATATTGGGTTTCATTAGAATAAAGTTAAGCATCAGATGAAAAATATATTTGTTTCTAATATTAGATCTTCATTGTACTGGGGAGTATTCCTATTTTCTTCAGCCTTATTCAATATCCAAACACATTTGCTGAGTTGCATTTATATTCAAATTTTTCAATATCCTGGCCTTTGCATTGTCAGAAAGGTTGCTGGAGGGCATATTCTCATATTTGTATTGTTACAATTAAGTGTAAATTATTGAGAATCGAAGAGTGTAAATGAACCCTTAATATTATGTTAATGTAATGTTGTGCTTAATTTATTTAAATAATGCTAAGAAAATGAAAAATAATTTTGAGGAAGTGGAGAAGATGTTGTTTTTCAATTCTTGCTCGGAAGATCTCTGGAGTGAGACCTATACCCTATAAGGGAATTGGGAAGTTATTTGGCAACTTGCCTAAAAGCCACTTCAGACCTGTTCATGAATTTGGATGGCAAGCCAACGTCCATTTTAATTCACAGAAGTGCTTAGAAAAACAACAGAATTTATTAGGCTATATCCAGGAGAGGTTAAATTCACATTCACTCTGTACTGGAGTAGTAACAGCTGCTGTGAGGATTAGCCTTTTGGCTGGTGGGATGAAAGGAAATATTAACTAACTATATTGTAGATGGAAGTACAGCAGATTAACATAATTTATAAAATACTATCAATTTATATTGGATAGGTTGATTGTATTTGTACTGAATTAACCATTTTAAGTAGGATGTTTTATATTGGTATACTTAAAAATACAACACCAGCTTGAAGAATCAGTGGTGTAAAAATTGATAATGAAATAAAGAATCTTTATTAGCTTTTGTTACTATTTTGAAGGCATCCCAGGACAGTTGTTGTTGGAAAATTGCAACCATCTGATGATGGGTGGATGTCCCCTGTGAAACACATTGGTGGTCTAGGTCTGGATTCTATTGGAAAAGTGTCAATACAAAATCACCTCCATGATTGGCATTAATTTCCTTTTTGTGAGTAGTTTCAGGAGGGCAAAAGGATCAGATGGCTGCTGAGAGTGAACCAGTTTGGTCAACATCTCAAGGAAAGAGAAGGAAATGGGGAGGCTAGGAGCTTGCATTGTTGCTTTATCTATTTAGCTGATAAAATAAGGGGTGTAGTTTACCAGACTTTCTGAATAATAAATATATCAAATTAGTAGTAAGAAGTTGTTAGGAAGGAAGAATTCTTTCTTGGAAAAAACACAGTGAAAAATACAAAATACAAGGTTTGGTAACTGCATGTCCAGCTGCTTTAAGAAGAAACAGAGTGAAGCCAGTAAGGCTGTGTGCATGTCCATAGTTGATGACGTGACCTTTCTAAAATTAATGGTTGGATCTCTTGTTCCTGATGATAAAGAATCTGGTAATTCTGTGGAACATTTTTCTGGGGGACACAGTGGACCAGGTTGGAAGCTTTTTTTACTACACCTGCATGGATTAGTCTGAAGAGAAATTATTTTTCACAGAGAAGGCTGAAGTAACAGAGCAAACCTCATTATATCATTAAAGTCACTACATTAGATGTGGTTGGTTTTGTTTCCCCATGTACATTGATGGAGACGGGTATTTTTTTGCTGAAATTATTGGGGTGGTCATTTGTAATATGATTGTCTATTTTTAGGCATATTACCTACAAGCATCTTATTTGCCAATTTATTTTGTTTAAGGGAGAGAATATTATTTTCTCTTGAATTGCCTTTTCAGGTCTGTAGCTATGGATTTGCATTGCCATCCAGAGCTCTGAGTAGCTACTTTATGACAGTGGTGATGATTATGCATGATTCTTTGCTAATACATCAAAGTGGCTGTTTTATATCTTAAAGAGCATATAGGTCTTTAAGGCGGTTTATTTTCAAGTATCATTTTGATACTTGACAGCAGGAACAGATCTGTGTGGCTGTAGAAGTCTGGCCTGGGCTGCTGGGCCAAACTTACCTCCGAGGGCAGAGTTACGGGTAGTTCTGTGGACAAAGCCTGTTTTTACAAATAACTGAGATGCCCACTGAAACTAAAGTTATCGAGCTCCGCTTTAGCCATTGTCACCCTGCGTGAACAGCTGCCTTCTATTGCCCATGAAAATATCCTTACTGAGATGCAATGGGTGAAACACTATGCAAAAGTCTTCCAAATTTGTTGCTTTGGTGCTGTCAGTTTTAGCACATGCTAATAGTAAGCTAAAAGTAAGCATAGATTGAAGAGCAAATGTCCCTCAAGGTTTTATTTGTGTCTTGATTATTTGACATTCATATTTCAAATTTGAAAAAAAAAGTACAGAAAGGATTATACATTCTCTGTATTTTTAGTTTTCAGTGTAGTTTCAGACGAGCTTACACTATGCACGTATGCTATATTCCTATGGGCCACAGGGGGGCAAGATTGAGATTTTCAATGTGAAGTGTAACTCAGTGCCTAAGTAGTTATAGCAGATAATGTAAATGAACTGTTTTCAGTTATGACCCAGATTTGCCTCTGTCTCACATAAAGCTGCCATAATCTCACTTTAATAATGATAAATTAAATATATACAAATACCGTCTCCAGTAATTGAGATCACATACATTATTTATAGTAGGGATATAAATTCCAGTTCAGTTTATATTGTTTTCTTTGCTACACTATAAGTGCTTGAGCCAAAGTCCATTAAAGCCATTGGAAGTCCTTCCCTGACTTCAGCAAGCTCTGAATTAAATCCCTATTTTTCAAATAAATTTTATTCTTCCTTTCTGCTCTTGTAATATTTATCTTTTAAAAAATGAATTCTGAGGAAAAAATAATAGTGAATATTTGGTATTATTCAGAGTAAGGTCAGATGTGAGTAATTGTTGTTTTCCCCCTTGTTAATCAGTTTTTAAACTCTCTCTCCTTCCATCACTATTTAAAGTTCTGTCCATCTGAATCCAAGCACTTGCCAGGACACTGTGAACTAAATCTGGTGTCCAGCACAAATTGTTATGTGTGGGCAGAATGGGACATATCTGATACCTTTATTTCCACAGTAGAAGGACAGAGAAAGGATCCTGGCAGATTTGTTGGTTAGTTTAATTTTCTGGGGACAGGAATGTTTGGAGGAGATGGCACAACCCAATTCAAAGATTAATTATAGTTTTTCCCTCCTCTCCTGCTGCTAACACAAGTAGTCAATACCTTTCTCTCATAATTTTATTTTTATCTGTTTTTCATTGAAACCGGACAGAATATTCTGAAATCTAGACTGTCCGGATTGAACCTGGATGTGTATTATGTGTATTGCCTGACCTGTTGTCAAAGGCTTCATAAAAATCCAAATCAGATGTGTTTACTAGTTACACTATGTCATATTTTGTCACTCTCCCAAAGTAGCCTGGAGATACGATTTTTCTGCTTTTTTTATCCAAGTTTCATTAGGACTATTGTGTCATTTTATATCATATAAACTGTTCTAATATCTGTTCCATAGTAACTGTGAAATTTTGGTTTTTTCCAGCCTTTTCTAATAATAGCTGATTTTATTAACATACACAACCACTTCATTCTTCAAGACTTTCAGAAGTAGGTGAATTCATTTTTCTGCTGATGACTTGTTTTAGTTAAATAGATTCATTTTTCCCAAAACTGGTTGAGTCTCTATCATAAGCTTCTTCATTGTTTTTTTTCTTTTCAGTTTAAAGAGCAGTTACCTCACAACCAGTCATCTTGTTGCTTAGCGATGCAAAGAAACCACTCTTAACCACGTGTCATTCCCTTCCGACATTCTTTTTGCCTCTGATACTCCATCTGTGTCCGCGATTCTTTCACAAGTTCTCTTCTACTGGTTTGTGTAATTATTTTTCTTTAAATCGCCTAATTGTTCTTCATATTGCCCCTAAGCCTTTCTGTTTTCATCTGGATTTATTAGGATTTGTTTTATCATCTTGTTTTCTTTTTTCTTCTTTCCTCAAATTAATTTTTCATGGAAATAAGCTTCTGTAGTTTGCTATTTAACAATATGCATTTTTTTATTTACTTTGTTGTTCTTGATAAGAGCAATGCATACCTTTGGCTTGCTTTTATATATTTAAATAGCCTACATGACAGGGTTAACCGATTTCTTACCCATACCAGACTAAAGGACTTTTTTACACTATTTAAAATAAACTCCCCTCTCTTCTAAAGGTGGTGCTGGAGGAGTTTTTTGGGGATTTTTTGTTCTGCTTTTTTTTTTCCCTTTTCCTTTGGATCCAGAATATAATACCAATTAAATTTGCTTAGGCAAACCCATTGTGCATTTAAAAAAGTCATTATAAAGACAGGATCCTGGGGGTCTGACAGAAAAGCTAAAACAGCTGTGCTCTCCGGTACAAACAACATATAAATCTACAGTATCTTCTCTTCATGATCGAACAAGTGAAAGAAAAGGCTCAGAAAGTAAAAGATATTTTTATCTCACAGAAGCAGAGCTAAAAGAATTTAGTGACAGTTTAAATCTCAGCCATTACTGTTGGGCTGTTAAAATCTGATGTTATTTCATTTGTTTTAAGCAGAAGTATTTTGATTTGCTAGCCAAACAACTCCACTTACCTGTTTGATGAGAAGGTTGCCTTCAGGTCCAAGATTAAATGGTTATTCAGCTGTTTAGTGGAGAGCATACCTCACAAGAACAGTTTCCAGTTGTGTTTATTCTTGTTAGTTTCTTTCTATCCAAGTAAATCAAGAAAATCCTAGAAACAAAAATGAACATAGAATTAATTTGGTCAAATAGTTATCAGATTGTTTTCACCATTTATTTCCAGTTAACCTCTTGAAATTTATTAGGTTGCCCACTAGACTTAATAGGAAGACTCCCATCCATTTTTGAACAAACTGAGCAGAGTATGAGATGTCACTAGCTGGTTTCCAGAACAGCATGGACAAAAATGATTCAGCTGGTGCTATACCTGCTTGATCTGGGGCAACATAGTCTTTACAAACTGTTTTAAAACTGTGTGCTGAATGAGTTATTGCATTTATGCTTCTTTTGGTTTTCAGAGTATGTATATGGGTAGAAACCTGTACGCTGTGTTACCACAGCTCTTTCTTTTGTGTACCCATAATCCCTGTATGCTTAGCCATGCCATTTTGCAATACATGATATGATCATTAACACATGTCAATGTTTGTACGTTTGGACTAGAATAAGTGCTTGGATCTTTATGAAGGCACATATTACATATCTAAATAAATAATGTAGCCGGGCAGCTGGAGAGATCTAGTAGTGGCTTTATAAAATGTTTCAAGGGAAAAAAACCAGCAGACAGCCCAGCATGCCAGGAGAAATATTAGTGACAGAAACATAAAAAACACAGGCCTAACTCTGCCCCATGCACTGTATGCAGCATGCCCCCATTTGTCAGAGGGATGAGTGTACGAGACACAGTCAAAGCATGGAATTCTTTCCTTGTTGGGGAAGGGGATGGAAAACAACCTTACAGCAAGTAGACTGAAAATTAAGATGGAAAGCTAAAAGTGCTAGAAGTCCAAATGTTTGAATCTGGTTAGATTATTTTTTTTTTTTTTTTTACAACCACACAGCAAAAGGGGAATGTCTTGGTCCTCCCTTTTATTCACCCTATTCTAGGCTGCCTGATTCCGATTTCTTCCCTTACATCCACTCCATTCTCACACATCATATCTTTTCATAAATGGTCTCAGTGTATTATCCAAGTTGAAACAATGAATAATTTTCTTTCAGGTTATTGAGCTGAATCAAGTCACAAAGGGGTCTAATGAGTGCCAGAGCCTCTGAGGAAAAAAAGAATGGAAGCAGGATCTTCTCATTTCATTAGCAGCAAGCCTCCAGATTGTGTCACAGCATTTCAGGTAACTATAGCCTCAAGATGCAGTTTTATAACTGGCCAAAACTGATCTAAGACCATCGTGCTCCCTCTGTTCAAGCCCTCCCTTGGGCTGTTTAGCTTGCTGGAAACATTTTGGTCTTCATGATAGTCAGTGAACAGAGTGAATGATTTTCTTCTGAATTGTGATTAAAAGCACAAGAGTTTGGGCCACATACAAATTCAAGATCTGACTCTGAAAGGGAACTTATATGCTGCATGGAAAAGCAAATCGGATTCTGTCTCCTTTGTGTCTCTGCAACAGCACAAAGATTTCCTAAACCTTACAAGGTATTACTGAGATGCAGCCAATCCACATGATATTTTACAGTAGAATGCTGCAGCACTGAGATCACTTCATTTTTCTTGTGTGCTCCAGTGCAGCAGAATTACTTCCAACCCAAGTACCATTTACTTTGTAAGTAGGCAGTGGATTTTTTGATTGATACTTACAAATTAAGTAGGCTATTGCTTGGATGGTTTTAGTTTAGATCCAAAAACTAAAAAGACAATTTAAGTGCTGAGGCAACAGAAAATTAGGTCTGATCCTGTGAGCAACAGAGCAATATGCGATCAGAGTTGTACAGTTCTGGATAACTGTGTCTGAAATTAACAGTGCATTTGCTGTGCATATTTCAGCCCTAAGGACCAAATATTTGCCCTTAAAGCAAAGCATCGTTTTAATTAGTTGTTCACTTTCTCTCTCTCTCTCTCCTCTCATCTCTTTTTTTTTTTAATAGTATACCCAACAAAACTTCTTCTAAATGCTGGTACAATATGTGATTCTGTGCAATATGCTATATGCTCTAAATATGATTATGTGTCCTGCTGATGGCAGTTAAATGATGCTTACTTTGTAGTCAGTCATTCTTTTGCTTTCTCCTAATAATTTCCTCTGTGCTACTCAAAAAAGAATGGTAGTTCAGAATGGTATCTGCCTTGTCAATTATTAGATGTGATTGTTTTATCACGTAGTGCTGTATTTTTGAAAAACAAAACTAATCCATGTTTATTATTGTGAAATAATTTGGACTATCCTTTCGAAGGTCTCAACGTTATTCCCTGTATGGTCAGAGACCACTAGATGGCGCTGCGTGGCCGTATGTCATCCACGGGAATGACAGTAGCTAAAGTCTCTCAGCACATGAAAGAATCCTCATCTTTCAAAAATATTTTTAATATTGCCTTTTTATTATGAAAACAATTAAAACGTTCTATAGTAAGGAGCATGCTGATGATATCAGGAACTGAAAATTCTCCCTTTTTGGTAGATTAATTGATTGGAGAGCTTTACAGTAGACAAAAAATGAGCAAATGTTGTACTCACTAGTCTAACTCATTAAGAAATGTTCTTCATGTAATCATAAAGCAGGAAAAGAAGGTTTGCAATGCTTTTAGAGTGTAAAAATCGAGCATGATCTTACACAGCTAATGTTATTTCAAAGGCCCCAATCCTGCATAGGATCTTTAAGAAAAAGATTGAGTGTATTTTGGTAATGAAGTTAAATCACTGTGTTACTACTTTTCTGTGTCATATCCTACCTCTGTTTCACTGCCTGGGTCTCTCTCTTCCCCAGTCTATGTAAGTTACTTTTCATCAAGATAAAACCAAGTCCTAGCTAGGTGCTGGGTTCTGTTAGTAATTGCCACAGACTTCTTGGTGACTCTGGGTCAGTCACTTTCCAATTTTGTGTTTCTTAATTCCCTTAGCTTTAAAATACAGATTGTTTGGATGGATAGTAAAAATGAAGTATTATTATAGGTATTCCTACTTTCATTTTTGTTAGACCTAATGAAATATATTAATTTTTAAAAATTATTGAAGTGTTCCATGAGTAGTTGTCATGTAAGTTTGAGGGCTTTTGACCAGGTATTATTTTAAATTCTAGTAGAATTTTGCATTAACTGTGCAATATCTTTTCAATTTTTCTAAGCAGCCCAACTTTTTAAAATGCTGCCTCTTTATCCAGCAAGTCTCACTCTGTCCTATATTTGACAAAGTTGATTATCTCACATTACAGAAATGTAGGCAGATATAACTTTTAGAAGAATGAGATGATGATATGACTTTAATGTGCCTCTGTACAATTTTGCATGTAGTGTATTATTGCTGTATAAACAAGAGGGAGATTTTTAATGATGAGGACCCACCAAGAATATTACAGATGGACATTATGCCTAAGATACCACAGAATGTTAAATTCCCTCTGCCCACTGGTGTATTCTCACTAGGGCAGGAAGGCTGTGTATCTGCTTCTTGGGACAAGGGAATTAAAAGGCTATTTCATGTTCTAGTCCAATGAAACTGACTGAAGGCTTGTAGTTCCTGTTGGATTGTAGGACTCAGTGATGGTAGGATGAATGTAGTGCTGTCTCATTCTTTCTCTTATTATAGGCAATGCTGCTTTCTATGCTGAAAAGGAGAGCCATAACATAGAGCAGCCATTTTATTTCCAGTTCCTCCTCACTCTTTTCCATCCTACTGCAGCAACCAATGCTACCTTGTGACAATTACCAGCAGTCATTCCATTTTGGAAACATGGCTAACTGAGGTGGGGAGAATGTGGGGAAGAGAAAGCCTGCATGGGAAGAATAAGATGTTTAGGGCTTTTATTGACAACTCTTCTCCACCCCCAGTTTCCTTTTTGCTGTTGACTTCTCTGTTCCATGTTCCACACTGGTGGTTTATTCTGACATTTTTTACCCCTCATGCACTTTCTTTTTTCCATCCATTGTCCCTTTCTTTCCTTTTCTTCTTTTCTTGGTAGAAGAGCATACCCCTGCAGCATTTAGTTTTGTTTGGGTCTGATACCTGTCCCCACTGAAAACATTTTTTGGGGGTACTCAACCACTGCGTGTAAGTGTAAACTGTTACGTCTGGTGGCTACAATCCTTTATTTCCAAATGAGGAACACAAACAAGGAAAGCCCTTGCTCAGTGTAAATGAGATTTGGTACTTTCTGCAGTTTGCAGACTGATCAACTGTAAAATTAAAACAGAACATTTTGGAGAGCAGTACTAAAGTAGAACAAATAACACCAATCAATCATGAAAGAATTTTCCTGAGGTTTGAACTTACTTTTTTTCTTTCAATAATTCAAAATAAAATCAGAATCCAAACTAGCCACAGAGCTGCCTCTATCTTCTTACAAAGCAACCAGTCTCTTAAAATAGATGAATATATATTATTAGCAGATGTTAACCCCAAATTATATCTGGTTCTTCCCTCCAACAGGGGAGGAGCATGCATATCCTTGCTGGGTTAGAGTGTGATGAGGCCCACCTGCTCTGACCGACCAGGTCAGTCAGAAGCACTGCTGCTTTCTGCAGCCAGGCAGGTCAGGGGAGGAACTCCAGCCCACCCGCTCTGCTGGAACACCACTGCCAGGAGCCCACGGGGCCTGGCTAAACTGCATTATGGTTTGGATTGAAAGACAACCAGGGAGACAGCTATTGCTTGGGAACAACGGCTGTATTTCAAGATTATCTTGATGACCACAATGTATCCCATGGTTACAGAACAAATTGGTGTCCCGTCCCCCCCCCGTCCTTTCCATTGACAACACCAGAACAGAGGACACTAAACTAAGTGTGCTGTGTCTGAGGAGGTATCCATGCCTCAGGATTCCCAGCTGGTGGGGAAAAACCCTTCAAAACACCCTTTCCATATCAGATTGTTTTAATAGTAGCAAGACTAAATGCTGTCAAGTCTCCTACTTATGTTTTCAATGAGAAAATGGCCAAGCAATAGCCAAAGCCCCTCACAGAAACAGGACATCCTGACCTGTGGCAGATGGACTTCCTTTACAGAGTTTTAATGAAAGTTTTCAACAATAGCTCTGTCTATGTGCTTGGGGGGGTTAGCATGTGTACACACTGTGCAATGCTACACAAGCGTTTTAAAATAACATAGAAAATACTATGGGATGTATATATTTTGCTGGAAGAAACATTTTGTAAAAAAAAAAAATGTATTTACTCTGTTATGGCATAAGGCAGGATTAGGTAGAGAGAGAATTTCAGGATGTGGGTGGCCACAGTTGAAGTTCTTATAATGAGTGTTCAGTCAAATATCTTTGGAACATAAAATTAAAATAAATTAAGAGTAAACTTAACCAATGTATCAATGAACATAAACAAATCTTGATGCTAAATAAATATTCTGAGGAAGCCAAAGTGCAATAATTAGAAAGGGATCATAGAATCACAGATTCATAGAATACCAGGTTGGAAGGGACCTCGAGGATCATCTGGCTGATTGTTCTCATTGTGAAAACTTTTCCTCTAGAGTCCAGTCAGAATCTCCGCAGGAGTAACTTGCACCCATTACCCCTTGTCTTTTCTATGTGACTCCTTGTAAAAAAGGAGTCTCCATCTTCTTTGTAATCACCCTTTAAGTACTGGAACATGGTGATGAGGTCACCCCTAAGCCTTCTTTTCTCAATGCTGCACAAACCCTGTTCTCTCAGCCTTTCCTCATATGGCAGGTTTCCCAGTCCTTTGATCATCCTGGTGGCCCTCCTCTGGACCCTTTCCAGCCTGTCCACATCTTTTTTGTATAGAGGGTACCAAAACTGAACACAGTAGATAATGATGCTTTCTCTCCTTCCTAGAAGAGATAGATAATATTTTTTGTAATTTCCTAAACACATAGCAACCATAGCTATGATTCTATGATTCTATACCTGGGCTCCAGCTTAGGCATCATTAATTACCTGTGCCTGTGCTGCTTTGAAACATAAGGCCAGAAAGCCAGGAGTGAGCTTTCCTGGGCCATTTAGTCAGCCACTGCAGCAAAAGTATGGCTTCTGACACAAGCAGAGCATCTAAGTATCTGGGCTGGTGTCACTAAATGATGAAACTGGTGCTTATCTTTCCTCAGCTCTCACTGCTTTTTTTTTTCATCAAAAAATGGTACAATTCAGTGAATAATTGTAAATTATAGCAAGGGCAATACATACCACATTTAAGTGCAAAGTAAATGCTTATAGGAAAGAGGACTTTTAGTAATTATCATACAAGCTTAAAAGTATTCAGAGATTAGAAAAAAATAAAGGTTTGCTTTATTCTATCCTTCACCCAGTTCCAGATAATTTGACCTTGTTGTGTTTCACATGCAGTAGTCACAGTTCAAATCCTGAATCTTTAGCAGCAACCTGTATGGTCAGACTTCTGGCTCAGTGTGGCTGTTGGTTATTGACCTTGCTCTGAAGCAGACAAAGTGGTTGGCAGCCATATCCTTGTGCATGTTCTTTTTCTGTAACTCAGCTTTGCTTGTAAGGAATTTTATGGTGTTTCCTCTCTGGATAAAGTTTTGCAGAACTGGTGGAGGTGAACACTAAAGAAATTAAAACCCTTTTAAGATCAGGTCATACAGAAATAATGTTTAAATGTTGGGGCATCAACCCATACATGTGCTAGTTATATGTCAGTACTTACTGGAACAAAATTAAATTGACAGTGCCCTACTCAGGCCTGGCATCTTTTCACTGGTCAGGTAATGAAGCCCCAATAAACAAATTGTATCAGAGAGATCAATATGTGGGTTGGTTTGGTTTTTTATTTTGCATTTTTGTTAATAAATAGCAGGCTGATTTGTGGTAAGAATATCTTGTTATTTTAGAATAATAAGAAGAATTATTTTATTTTACCTAGTGGTATTTAAGACTATCTTACAAATATATATAAACTCTCTCCTGTTTAGAATGTAGACTTCCAGGAATTCCTTTCCTCTTTTCATAGCTTAGAAAAAGCACACAACCTTGTTAGAGAACTCTATGTTAAATAGCAATTAAAAGAAGAGAATTCAAAAAGGCAAAATGTAATTACTCCAACTGGAATTTAGCCAGAACCTCCCCCCACTATGATCAGACTTTATTTTCTTACATTAATAAAGATCATTCTGTACCCATACCCACCCTGAGTCAATATAAAAGCCAAGACTGTGAGTTGAACACAGGCACCCCTAAATAGCTGCCCTCAGGATACCAAGAATCAGACTTCCATGTAGAGCAATAGCATGTTTTGCTGGAGATTTTATTTCTTAATGTTTGTGAGTGTTAACTTTAGTTCATTTCTGAGGTGCCAGTTTTCAAGGAAGGACAACAGACGGACGCTGTTCTGATGTCAGTTATCTGGTACAGCTCTGTGGAACTCAAGACAGTTTAGATTTTCAAGGAATGCTGTGAGATGATAAACTATTCTTATGACATTTTAGCAAAATGATATTATTGTCAAAATCCAGTAACAGCATGAACAAATATTTATTAAAAACTCTTTGCAATTTTGTCTTATATGGTAAACAATCTGGTCTTCTAATCCCTTCTGGATGAGTTCAGGTTCATGCCCATGCTTAGAATACCCTGGTCATAACTGCAGTGGCACCTTCACCCTCTCATCTTTTTTAATTTCTGTTGTATTGTATTCCCAGAAATCTGTGTCAGAGTTAGACGTCCATTGTGCTGTATGTTACACAAACATACAGTAAAAAGAAACGTCCCAAATTCAATACTATTGTAGTTGAGAGACTCTTCTATTGTTCCTATTATCACAGTGCATAGAAACCTTCCACTGCACTTGTATCCAAGATAACAGCATAGTGGGGCTTATCCTCAGATCTCAGAGTGGCTGTGGGGCTGAACCATCCCACTTCCCAAGATGCTTTAGACAGGATGATGAAGGCTAAAAAAAGAACAGCGCTGAAAGGAATCTTTGATTTAGAAATTTAGTGTCATTATTGAAACTACAGTAAGGTAAAGACTCTTTGGGTTTCTTCTCTTAAATGAAGATGTGAAAAGTCTTTCTTATTTTGTATTTGCAACCTGGAACCTAATTTTGATATTCCTGGGAGACAATGGAATGTGGGCAGGAAGTGTTTGCTATTTGAGGAGAAATGCTGTGCTGTGCCACATCAGTTAGAATTTCTAAGCCCTGAAGGTATAAAACTGTGTAAATTCCACTTATTGTAGGTCAATAAGACCAGCCTCAGGTAGGTTACAATTGCATTTAACACACAATGACATAAAAAGTAATAGGGAGAAGAAGTAGCAATGCTAGCACTAAAAACATGGATATATGTGAACAAGGTTTGTGTAAAGATAAATGGTTTTGAATTCTTAAAAACAGAAATTAAAAATGTAAACAAAATGCATACCATGTAGAAGAAATATTTCCTCATCTTTTACCTTTGAGTTAATTTTTGTAGAGATTTGACTGGCTTGCATCTTAAAAACAAGATATTTTTTTACCATAAAGTTAAATTTCCAATTGTCTGAGAAGATTCATAAAGATTCTAATACAACACCAGAGGAAAAAATAATTGGAACAATAAATGGCCATCAGATACATTTTACTGGGACAGATTCTTAAATGATCTGTATAATGTCCAAGAGCAATAGAACTTAAACTGGAGACATCAGGAACATGTTGGTTTTATACTTTGGGTCTGAAATCTGTTTATTGCTGACCTCTTTAGAGTTACTATGAATTTAAACAGAAAAATTATGTCCAGGACATTTTTGTTCTAGTGTCCTTAGAGCCCTTAGGAAGAGAAAAGAACATTGTTGGTTATTTTGTGGTGGTTTAATGCTATACATCTTTAGGATCAGTGGAATGCTTAATGTCTTCCGATGGATAATTAGGCCTGACTAATTACTGGGAATGTCCCTGTAGGTATACATAGTAGCTAGTTAAGAGGAAGAGGGCTGAATGATGGGCCCAAATCAGGAGAAGGTTCTTTGGTTTGGCGTGATGTTGGAATCTGCTTGGTGACTGCCACCTAGAAGCTGGTTGAGCTTTTGGAGGGTCAGGCTGCACATGAGGCTGAGAAGGGAGAGAAGATGAGTTTGAGCAGACAGGTGCAACCATTGCAATGCAGTGAAAGAATTTGTAGGGATCTGTTTTGCTTCCACACCAGAAGGAGGGGACTTATAGTGAACAAAAGGAATGTGTGGCCCTGTATCCTGAGCTTCCTATTATATGATAAAGCTTTGATTTTGAGTTTGCATTTACATCTCTATTCAAATCTGATTTCAATCCTGAGTCTGAAGCTCAGGACACAAGCTCTTACCTTGCTTACCTTTTTCCAGAGTTGTGCTGTTTATGGGCAGAATAGAACCAGCATTCACTTGTTTCCAGTTAGGACTTTCAGTGAGATGATTGGTTTCTCACAATTGCCCAGCAGATCCAACTGAGAGCAATATTGGAAGAATAGCAACTGGATATCTCTGAGAAAGCAGGTGCTTTGTTTTCACTGGTTAAATGTGGTCTCAGGTCTCCTAGAAATTTAATCACAGTCTATAAATACAGATAGTTAACAAAAGTTGTGATTCAGGGTTACGTGCATGCAGCCATATGTTGTCACATCTTTCATTTTTTAGGATGATTTAGGAGATTAGGATGTAGTACTATATTATGACCCTAGAGTCTGTTTCCAGTCTTCTCTTTCACTGAAAATAAAAGTTTGAGCAAGTCATTCTTCAGGTTAAGATTTGATGCATATACTAAAATAAATCACTTTACTTCAGAAGTTTGGTACATTCTTCCTCACGCAGATCAAATTCAAAATAAGGCTTTTCTAGACTGCTTTTTCCATTGCCCAAAATAGTGGTTTTTATTTATCGACTGTAAATAACAAAAGTTATAAATGCATTAAGTGCTTTTTTAACATCCAAGCATCACAGAAACAAGTGAAAATACCTCCTGTAATTTAATAACTATATTGACTAGCGGGTAGGAAATTCAGTTGAGTAACACCTTGTTCAAGATAAATAAAACAGACCTGTTGGAATGGCTGTAATACTTTGTGTAACTGAAAACTCTGTGCTAGTTTTGTAAAGTATGTGAAGATATCGTATAGAAGAATGAGTATCTTGAATTCCCACCACTGGAGGCTAGATTTCATAAGGAGACTGTGCTGTGTGTGATAACTGCAAAGGAGGTATGGTTTAACCTGTATTTTCCCTTAGTTTTCCTTCTTGGAAGGAAGGAGGGAAATAGAGTGTTGGCTTCCAGTCGAAATGAATTGCTGCTTCCTGATTTCACCTCTGTAACAACTGTGCCAGTCAATGGCTGGAGTCCATGTTCTTTTTATTCCCTTTCCACTAGCTCCTGGAAAGGGGTATGTCACCTGCTTTGTATTTGTACTTCTATTGCCTAGCCAGCTTTTTGATCATATTGTTTCACCTGTATTAGATCCTGACTTTGCTGTTGCTTGTCTACAAAAGTTGCACTAGTAACATCTTACCTTTTGTGTTAATTAGCTCACACTACAGAGGGGTTGTCAAGATATGGGTACAAGCTGCTCTCAGAGGAAAGAAAGCCTCATGGCTGAAGTTAACCCCACAGGACTTTCTCAAAGCCACACAGGAAATCTGTGACAGATCCCAGAATAAATCCCAGATTTTCTGTCTATTCTACTTGTGCTGTATCTACAGGGCCATAATTTCTTAGCTGAGGACAGTGTTGTCCAATATTATCTTTCTTCTTCTGGTATACTATTACTTCAGTTTACTACACTAGTTGTTGCCATATATTATGCTGTGATGGTTCATCCCTATGACTCTTTTCTTTGTGGTATTTTGTGGAATATGCATGCGTATTATACAGTGAACAGTATTAATGCTGAGTACCAGTACTGTTCAGCATTTAAGCAAATAAAACTCAAAGGAAGGTATTAAGAGTTAACCATGGAGTATTTGCAGGTACAGATAACTGATTGTCTGATTTCCTCTTCAAAATAAAGTGCTCGTACTTCTTCTAATCTAAACAGCATTCAGAGAAGCAGTTTTGGTATGTATCAAATGATAGCTACCTGTGCTAAAATAACACATTTTTATAGAGTTAAATTATTTGAATAAAGTAAATTTTATTTTTGCATATGCCACTTTGTACTTTGGAAAATTGATGCATTCTGTCATTCTTAAGCATCAGTCCTCTTTAATGAATTATAAATCAATAGATGCAGCATTATAAAGGGAAAGTAATTCATTGTGGATCTATAACTGAATGAGATATGCTTAAGATTTTATGGCTTTTACTATGGCTTGATAAATGGAAATTAGAGGACTTTGGTGTGCTCATTAGGTATCTTAGATGTTCATGCATTCAGATGTGTTGCTGAATGTCTAATCCTAATCTTTTTTTAGATACTTTGCCGCTAGGTTAAACTTTAATAGTTTTCATTCTGTGCTGCTCAATTTGCCCTCATATGGTTCTTCTTTAGATAACATTACTTGTACAAATTCCAACTGAAGCAGAATCAGTAATCCTCAGCCAGTCTTGACAGCATTTCTAATGTAGTGCAGCTATGGAATTTCATTCTATCTTCTTGTTTTCTATGTTCTATCCAAATAACTGAACAGAAACATAGGAACAAATGAGCTTTGCTAAATACCCTCTGCTTAATTTAAAGGATGACGTTTAGAGCACTTATTAAATGTGTAATTGTTTTGAATGCAAAACCTTTGTAGACTACAGTGGGAAATTCTACAGAGAGTAAGCTGAAGGTTCTTGCTTTACAGACATTTAAAAGCAAAAAGTAACTTCCAGGATATTTTTAGGTGTAAGCATCGTAACTTTCTTTCTCAGAAAAAAATCATCCCATGTCAGCCATTGTCACAAGCCGCATCTGTCTTTAGAAGTAGAGTGAGGATTTAAAATTCTTTCTGCCAAGTGATGTCAAGGTCAGTTTTATTATTGAATTTGATGAGAGGAAGACCGGGTCCTAGGGGCTGCATCTTAGTAGGGTCCTTAGGTATGCAGTGAACTTGCAGCATATGTGTAGTCCACTTGAAGTGATGATACTGTACACAAGATAAAAGTTGCACATATATCCAGGTGCCAAATAACAGGTACTTAACACAAAACAGACTGTAAAAACATTCTGAAAAAAAATTGACACTGTTGAGGTTAGAATAAATAGAAACATGAAACACCTGTAGCTTCTAAAATCAGTTTATTTTTAACAAAATACTTCTTTCCCTTTCTCGTAGGATTTTAAGTCTTTTTGTACTGTGAAGCATAGTGATATGATGTTAGCATGTAAAACTTAGGATGCTCTTAGGTGAGAACAGCATCACCCAGTTACTGCATTTGACAGGTATGGGAGATGTAGAAGACACTTTATTAGTCAAGTTGTGGTAATGCCAGCAAAACTGGCCACTAAACACAGGTTTCACTGGCATGCTGCAATAGGCTGAAAGTGATACAAAATGGTAGTTAGAATATGATTTTCAGAGAGGCCAGAGAGTATCTGAGAAAGAATCAATTGCTAAACTGCACTTCAATAGGCATCTTTGAATATCCTACTCTTTAAGTCTAGCCTACTAAGTCATTCATTAAACCCACTTAAGAGTAGAAATGAACAAAGACTGTGAATATATTAGGAAGAAAATTTGCACTTACAAGTTTTTATATGTTCCTGTAAAAATCTGAAGTCAGGGTTTTTTTCAGATTACTGTAAATGGAGAAGCAGAAAAGTACAAAGTTAGCTAGGCCTTTGCAGATCACACAAAGTATGCCATGGTGATCAGGGGTCCAGAAGCAGTATAGCTGTACTTGCACAACTTACAGAGTTATCAAACTGTTCAAACTGGACCTGGCTTTGCGCAGAATGACTGTCATCTCTGGAATGGTCAGGCCTATAGAGTGAAATGCAAAAACACTCCAGTGGCTTTGCAGGAGTCCCAAGGGGTCATCAGTTTGTTATGTCCATTCGTGCTGGGCTTGAGTTGGCTTGTGGTGCCACAGAAACCTGAGCAGCCTTCTGGGGAGCAGGAGTCTAAAAGGATTCAGCACTGCCAGCTGAGCAATGCTAAACCAGAGCATATGATAAGCAGTGCAAAGACTGACTCAGGGCTCTGCAGGGAGTAACCTAACTAGTGCTAAGCCAGAGAAACACCCAAAGAGAGCTGATTGGGCATGTGTGCGCTCTCCCCAGTACTCTGGGTCCCAAGAAGTTTGTCCATGAGGCAGACAGAGTTCCACAAGATGGCTGATGCTCTGCCACATTCCCTGGTTCCTTTTATAACCAGGAACAATAAGCACTGCTGTGCAGAGAGACTTTCCTCTGCAGGAGTCATTTCAAACCCAGAGGGACAACTTACCTCCAACTCACCATTATCCCTGTTGGATCTAGACTGGGTCCTCACAGCTGTCTCTGCACCATGCAGTCTGGTAACCATTTTACCTGTGTTTTTTCCATGACCTTTACTGTCCTAATTCCCATTTCAATGGATAATGGAGAGTCAGCTGTATTACAGTTGTTTTAATATAAGACTGGTTACTCTTTGTGGTGAGAAGAGTTACTCTTTAGGATGATTGCCACCACTGTACTGATTGTGTGCTGATTCTGAACATGTTGCCTTGCAAAATAAACCAGAAGATATCAAATTAGGGAATGACAGTGCTTACTTGAGCCCATTACAAAGGCAGAAGGATAATGAAGATTTGGAGGATGATGGTGTTCATTTTTCCCACACACAGAGCTTTGATGAACATGAAAGTGAAATGGCACAGATCCAGATATTGAACTCCAGATGAAATCAGAGTAAAGTGGTAGGCTCTTAAGCCAGGTGGTTATCAAATTATTAGTGTGTAACAAAGCATTAAGAGAGTTATCATACAAAAGATAAAATTTTAACTTGAATATGCTTTTGAGAAAAGGCACACTGTGGTTCTGAATTAATTTTTCATTTTATGAAAGAGAAATCTGTTGATATCCCACCTGTCATCTCCTGACCAGTGCTTTATATTGATCTCAGTATTTGCTATTCATGATGTATAAAGGAGGCTAATAGTTTACAGCAGATTCCAAATAAAGTGTGTGTGGACTGGCACCCAGCCTTTGAAACATTTTTCCACAGCTGCTTTATTTCTGAGCTGGGGATACTAGACTACATGAGCTACCAGTCTAAATCCTAACGGGCATGGAAATAACCATGTTAGTCTTTCAGTCCCTCTTGTTAGGGTATCTAGGAAGTCAGTCCTGAGCAGAGGCATGGTTTAGAACTTCTGAGTAGATGGTTCTGCATGCTGAGAAGCTTACAACGTAAATCTTCAGGGTGGATGCATTTGGGAGAGGGATATGGTAATAGATTAAGAAACTAGGTACTTTCTACTTAGAGGGAAAGATGCTTCCCTTAGCACTTCTATTTATTTTCCTTCATCTCTCACCCCTGATTTCTGACCATGTTTACTATAATATATAGAAAATAGGATATAGTAGCCCCAGGAAAGGATAGAATAGTCTCAAAAGCACGGTCTGCATGTGTGGGAAGAGTTCATCTAGTGCAGAATCTAGATGACGTCCCCTGGTAGATGGAGCAAATCAGTACTTGGGCTGTAAGCAAGACAGTCTTGCCAATAACAGGCCTTGAAAATGACTGAAGGCATTTGTCTCCCAGCTGCTGATGCCCAGTGCCTCAGAGACCCTGGGCAGCCAAGCTAACAGAGCTCTGTGCTGACACTGAGCTCCTGAACTCTATCCACAATGAAATTTCAATTCACTTTTCTAAATCAAGTAATTACATTCAGAGGAATGGAACAGGCTGCTAAATTACTATATTAATAGGATATTGTCATGAATTAACAAGTAAGATTAACAGGAGCAGAATAATGCTTAACTAATTATACTGGAATGGACCTGGCATACACTTTTTGGTCTCATAGCACTTAGTGTTTAGCTTAGACTTTGAATATGAAAATGTATTTACAAGCTGTTACTCCCTATATGAATGAGGACACGGCTCTTTCAATTGGAGATTTAGATGATACCAACAAATTTTTCTGCCCCATAATAGTCAAATCTGGGATCTATTACTTCACTACTTACTCATGATGGACAAAGCACTACCATTCCTCACACTGCAATGGTACATTACCCCACAAAGTAGTGCCAACTTCTGATTAGATCCTGTAATGTATTAAGGAATAACAGGCGATAACAGGCTGGTCACAGGTCATCTTAAAGTGATAAATAAGTTTCAGACACACAGAGGATTTTGACTGACAGCTTAGAGCTGAACTGCTCTGTGTTCATTTGATAGCTGTCTCTAGCCTCCTTTTTTGAAAATACTTCTATGTCTCTGCAGCTGCAGAATTGTTCTTACAATTGTGATGCTTTATAAATCCAAAGTGATATGACTAGCAATTTATGTCATTATTGTGATTGCAATTAAGACAAGTTAAAGAGAATATAAACTAGCTTTAGTTAGAATGTTACATCTCTCACATAAAGTACTCCACATGTAATCTAGTTGTTTATAGTGGTTCTGCCCAGTTAATGAAACTACATGCAATAGTGATGTTACCATAAGCCATTAGGTCTTCTTATGCTGCTGTTTTCAGTAAGTCTGATTTCTTTGTGAAGAACAGCTGTTATGTACTTGGACTATCTGAGTCCAAAGACATAATCAACAAACCTCATAGATCTGCAGTCAGAAAGCTGTTTAGTTCTATGACACTCTGTACTGATAGCGGAATTAGAAATATCCCTAATAACAGCTGGGTGCATCTGGACAGTTACACAGCCACACTTTCTTTCTTTATCTTATTACAGTTGTTGCTTTCTGTCTTTATATTTTCTTTCCAAATTGATCTGAGATGCAAATAAATTTTAAAATTTTAATTTAATTTCCCAAATGAAACTTAACTGAGATGCTTTTCAGGATTAAAGATAGAAATATAACCATCACGTAGCTATATACGCTTTGCAAAGTAAAGGAACACACAAATGTGATTTGCTTTGTATAGGGCTATAGGGGTATGTGCATAAAGTATTAATAAAGCATATCATAAATTAGTATAAGTTTAAACAATAACAGTATAATCAGCAACGTTTAACACAGGCACAGGAGTTCAATTTTATACGTGCAGTGAAGGGCACATACCTTAAATGAGTAGTATAATAGTTGCACCCAGAAGTACCACACCACCTAGTCAGCACACGTGATCACAGCCATTCTCAATTCACAGGCTAAAATGGCTCTTTTTCTTCTAATACCCCTTTGTTCTTCTTATGCATTCAATCATTTGGATGCCTATTTCAGAGATTAAAAAACCTTTATTTTAATACCTTCCTGAATTGTAAAGCCAATTCTGCTAGGGAAGATGGAGCTGGATTGATAACAGGTTTATGTAGTAAACATAAATCCATTTATAAGTTGTAGCAAGTGATCACCTGAGGAGCTATATAACCAAACTTGTATATGCTTTACAAATAAAGCAGGTGGCTGGAGGGTCACCTCTAGTAAGACCATTCCACTTTATTGTCAGACCATACTTTTACTATATGCAGAACTATTAAGGAAGGACACCAGTTTACTAGGTAAGGGTTCTGCCTTCTGCAGGCGGATGCAATCTCTGAGCTGATTAATGTGGTGTATTTGGTGGTAGGATTTGAGGCAATGCAGCTGCAGTGTTTTATCAAAAAGCTTGATAGTCTGTCTATTGCTCGAGCTTACTAGTTTGTGAATTTGTTCATATGTCAGCACTTGCAGTTTAAGATTCCTCAAGTCCTTAGTGGCACAAACTGTATGGAATTGCAGTGATATTTCCCCCCCAAATAATACATGCAGTTGTGTGATCTCTGTAAAGCAAACGTGAAGCTGTCAGGTAAGATTTCTTTTCCTCAAATGAATGTGTTTTACTCAATTAAATACTAACAGTAAATTCCTTTAATAGGTGATTGTTTTTCTCTGTTTTGTCTAATAATTATTTTAAAGGTGAATTTTTAATCATAGCACTTAAGTGATTTTATAGGGATTTATCATTAAACCACGTGTATTCAGTTCTTTAATGCAGGCTAATAATCATTAGTGTAGTATTCTTTGGAAAGGAAAAGAACTCACTCTCCTTCTAGAATAATCTGTTATTGTGCCACTTTGTGAAAATAGTTTAATTAAACCACCCAGAGGGTGAACAAAGATAAATGTAAAATGTAACAGTAAATAATTAAGAACTGCTCAGATTACCAGCTGTATCCCAAAATACTTTAGACAGACAACAGAAGACCACTTTATTTGCAGAACATTTTGGCCAAAAAAAAAAAAAAATCTTCAAACACATGCAGTATCCCTTACATATACTTGAAAAAGGTAAGAAAAAAATTTTTTTTTTTCTTCCAGTTTGTAGCTTTAAAAGAAATGCTGTGTTACTTAACTAGATGCTTCGGAATCACAAAAAGCATTTTTAGATTCATTCCAGTGGATGTTTTCTTTTGGCAAGGGTTGTTACTTTAACAGACTG
This sequence comes from Grus americana, assembly GCF_028858705.1. Lineage (NCBI taxonomy): Eukaryota > Metazoa > Chordata > Aves > Gruiformes > Gruidae > Grus > Grus americana. The sequence goes on along the minus strand of NC_072860.1, from coordinate 6,480,812 downwards.
ACCTCCTCTTAAAAATCTTCCTGAAACTTTCTTGATCTAGAATTGAGTTCAGAATATGTGCAAACTTAGAAATCAGTATTCACAAAGAATACCCATGGTAGCAATATGAGTAACTTCTAAAAGACTATATATTCACTGGAAGGGTCAACCCTTAATCCTCCTTTTGCCCCTCTTTGTGCTGTCATTAGTATCTTCTCAGCGTGAAGGAGAAACTAGATCAGAAGCAAGGCAACTCAAAGCTACTAAAAAGTTATTTTTGAAGACATTCTTCCCCCTGAAGCTACCACTCTACTAAAGAAAAGGCTGCTTTATATAGCATCCCCTTTCTCTAAGCTTCTTAAAATGATAATGAAAAGAGCAGGGCATATCTGCTGAGTCAGCTGTTGCTTTATTATAAAACCAACTGGGGGGGGGGGTAGTAAAAAATACGCTGGTGTAGAGAGTTCACTGCAGAGTCATTTCAATAAAACTTGTGCTTCCCAGTTCTGGCAAAGCTTTTGGACATTTCAAAGGGCTTGATAAACAGCAATAGCCTTGTCTCCCACACATTAAAGCTTCATCAACGACATTATATGAAAAGAAGAAAAACCTGGCAGAACAGTAAAGCAAAGGGTAAGGTGTTCCTTAGATGGGTCAAGGTGCTCTGAGTTCCTCTTTCTTCACTGAAATAACAGCATTTTTTCTGGCAGCAGAACATCTGTAACCTCCGTCTGTGTCGAAGCAGCACATCTGTTCACAGTTATGGGTCAGTACCCATCAGGAAGCATAGCTGTACTGCACTCAGAGATGCTGGATCATAGCTCACAAAAAGTATTTTTAAAACTTTAATTAGTGAAGGGACAGGAGGATAAAATGAATGCAAATCAGATCCATGAGATTTAAAGAACCCAAACAACTGCTTTCAACCTGATGAACATCTAGACAGAGCTATAGGTAACAATAGTATGGTTTTCATTCAAAGCTGTATTTTTTTAATTTATTTTAGTTAAAAGCCCAAATTCTAAAAAATATTGAGGAATAAAATTTATATCAACAATGCAGCAAAGCACATGATGAGTCTGGTGGGCTATCTGATCATATGGATTTCATAGCACAACATGTTTTCTGATGTCATTTCTGTCCTGTCAACCCACAGCTGTTGTCAGTGTTTCCCCTCTGTTGGGTAACTTCTTGGAAATACTCCTAACTTTAGAAGGAATATTAAAGCATCCTGCAGACAGTTTGCAGTAACTGCAACTGCAGTATTAAAATCATTTTACTGTTGCTAGAGTTGCCTTGTAAAGAACATATTAATTTCTTTTGTTTCTCTTACTTGTGATAAAATATTTTGAGAGGATTAAGGTGTATATTTTCAATCTTAAAACATGTAAACCTATGTAGATGCACCTGTCTAATTATAATATCTACCTTGAATCAAGTTATTCTAAGTCTGCTTAAACTGAAAAATGTAAATAATTCAGAAGAATAGTAGCACCAAAACCTTTTGTCCTGTGGCAGGAAAGACACATTAAAAGGCAATTTAGAAAGTTAAAATTTAAAATAACTGTATTTCATAACATCATCCAATGACTTTGTTCAAAAGAATTAAGGGACTTGTTTTGAAACATACAATATTAATATAAAGTAGACTGAGCTGATGTTTTTTCCCTTGGATTGGTTCTGCTTCTTGATAACCTTAACTATGCGGCTGACCTTCTTCCCCACCTTAAACCTATTTAATGTAGTCCAGTTTTATTGCTGTAATTTAGAATCAGATGATAACATTGAAATTTTACTATAAGAAGCCCTACTCCCCAGCTGTTAGAAGTGTGGTATTAATCTTTCATTAAAAAGGAAATTACGCTTCCATTTTCCCATTTCCTCAAAGCATAGGCACTTCAGCATTTCAGTGTTCTAGCAATGTGGTTTTTTGTGAACTCTTTCATGAAGCCCTTGAAGAAAGGTCTGCTGTAGAAAACAGCTTCTAGTGCACCAAATGTTATAATTACTAAAATTAATCTAGTGGCTAATCTTTCATTCTTAATTGGTAATTGTAACTTGTAACAAGAATACTCAGCATAACATTGTATGCATTCATTTGTGTGGGCATGAAGTGCTGTATAACTTTAAAAAAATAACGTATAAGATAAGACTAAGACATAAAAATGTCTAAGTTATTTACATAAAGACACTTGGGAGGCTATAATGTACTCATTTCTGGCTTAACTCTCTTCTAATTGCAGTTAATAAAATCTCTGCCCTTCCCAAAAGTTCAAAGGGCAATAATGTTCTTGCTGAGTTAAGTTGTAGCTGAACCTCTAGCTCCTGAGAGTTAGGTAATATACTATCCTGCAGTGAAAATTTTGTTTCTTTCTCTGTTGTAGGAATTTTATCTGACATGCCTGTCCACTTGCCAACCACATACTAGACACTAGAGTGTCACTACATTGCATTAGACAAACTCCTACTCTGATACAACACAATTTTGGGATTCCTTAACCCATTTAATCAATTACTACAGAAGTATATAACTGTGAGACAGTGTATCAGTCATCAGAACATAACTTGTTGCTGGTCTTATTGTCAGAGAGACTGATGTTTGTATTTATTAACCTGTCATTAGTAAACCATCTAAACATTAACTCTTATACATTCAAAGTCAATATTCTAATGAGTCGTCTTCTAGCTTTTCTGATAAATATATAGGATATGTGATGCCTTCTTCTCCACTGGGGATAAATTCTAAAAAAACTTGAATTTAAGCCCAATATTTATGCAGTTACACATGGAGAAATTTTTCATGTATTACTGAACTGTAGAACTCAGTCCTTATAAGATGCTTGAATATCTTTATTTTTTCCTGTGTAAAGTTTTGGACATATTCGAAGTATATAAAATTAACATTATTTATCACAATGAGATATGGTACAAAACTAGGAAAAAAAATTGCAAATATGTAAGTATTTGTACTTTCATTGATAAGTACTAGCACTTTATTACTTACAAGTATTTGAATAATAACAGTTTAAGGTTTCAGTTGATAGTAAAGCTCTAAATGCAAGACAGTAGGATGAGAGGGAAGAGCTTTCAGCATGGATTCTACTGTGTTGCATATATTCTGTTGGTTTTGTGAGCTTGATAAACAAATAGAATAATTTGTCACTCAAAACTGGCTTCAGACATCACTTTCCAAAGACAGTGCACAAGCCAGCTGATCCTATACACAGCTTGCTAGCTTGCACTGAAATGCATGCTCCTGCATCTCTACCATTTGATAAATAGTATTTCTTAATCTCTCACCTGCAGTGCTATTTGAGCACACTTAGTTTTGCATACATTGCTGCTATCATGAGGCGTTCAGCATTTAAAGCTAGTGGCTTAGGCTGTGGGAAGAAATAGGTTGAATCAGTTCAGTCTACTTTTCTACAACTTTCCAGAAACAAGCTAAGATACAGGGAGACTTTTTGAAAGTGGACACAATTGTATTTCTCTACTTCTCAATTTTTTTTTTTTTGAGAGTAACTACATTAAGACCACACCAAGTACCACAGTAATAGAGGCTATACAAAAAGTATTACATGCTTAATTGCTGGGCATAGTCTAGAGAACAAGAACTATGAAAAGTTTGGGGTTTAGAGGACGAGCAGAACCACAAGCAGAAACAAATGTTATTGCAATTGTTCTTATGACATCAAGGTCAGAAAGCTATGTAAGAGGCAACAAGAGCGTAGTTATACAAGAGACTTCTATTAATTCTTGCTGTCCACAAGTGGAGGGGGGAGAAGAGACTATCAGTGATCATAATAGAAATAAAGCCTTCACAAGCTTATTTCAGAATTAGCAAATACAAAATATCTGTGGGAAACTAGGCAAAATTGATCAAAATATATTTGAAGGCTGTGAATCGGACTGAAGAAGTTACTATACTCTATGTAGTTAGATTCATGGCTTGTTATAATAGCATATAGTTTGACTTTCCTCTTAAAAAAATAATTTGGTCTCGCAATAACTAAGTATGCTGTCTGGCAGAACATACCAAATCTCAAAGTACGCTATGGGTTGCAATGGCTAAAAAAATTAGTGTGGGAAGTTGTTTCATGTAAGTGTTTCCTCCAAAATATTCACAGCAGGTAAGTTTTCGTGTTTGCTTCCTTAGGAATCTGGACTGTAATAGTAGTTACTATCAGACATTTAGCAAGGTCCTTATTAACTTTAGGTTTGCCTAATTACCAAATAGAACAACAGCATAAATAACATTATATTGAGCAGACCCATTCAGAAAATGGGATCATAAGGTTTCACGTGTGCAAACCATGCACCTGTATGCCTTATGTGTGGTTGATGCTGCATGTTGAAATAAGAGAAAATTGTAAAGATTTCTTCAGTAAACGCAATAGGGTGCAGAAAAGAAAGCTGGTAGAAGTGTTGAGAATAGTTAAAATGCTGTAGGCTATGATTTATATTGATGTTTAAGGCTGGAGAGAAGCATATGATTGTTTTATCGAACATTAGGAGTTTTCCCAGAGAAACTTTGCTGGTTTTGTTGATAAGTGGACAGCTGACCAGTTGCTTTTTATTCTAGCAAATTATTCTGTTGATTGATAGCTCAGTTAATTTCAAAAGTAGCCTTCTTGCTGCAGATGCAGCTGTGAATTCTAATCAACTGAAGCAATTAACTGCTATCTCTGGCTGCAGAGGAGCCAACTGGAGAACCAAATGTACTGAGAATGGGCTTTTGCAGATAACTGAGAAGAGTGAATTCATGCCTAGCATTTACTCCCTGCAACATTCCCTTAATTTCCAATATTTAGTAACTGGATTTGTCTCTGTATTACTTGATCAAACTTTCTATTTTCACTATATTTAGTTTTACCTAGCTTAGCAATTGGTAAGTGGGATTAAACAAGGAAGACCTTATGCTGTGTTTAAGTTCAATTGTATCCAGTCTAAAAATGTTGAAGTCAGTTGTTTCAGTACTCTGTCCTGTGTCCCTGGTGGACTTTTAAAGATAGTCTGCAACAGGCTTCATTGAGAGCAAGTTTGATACTAGAAAAAGGTAGAGTAGTTAGCGTCAAAGTGAGAGAGGAGAGAAATACATGTTCTAAAGCATTTGTTTTCTGTGAGGGGGGAAAACCAAGGATCTGACCACATGTCATCATTTTATAGCCCCTAGCACCTTTTTAAAAGCATGAGTGTCAACCCTAGTGTCCTGGCCAGAACCCATCTTGGATAAATAAAACTTGCCAATATTAACTTCCATTGTCATTTCATCTGGTTGTGATGGATTTTTATTTCCTGTCCTAGGCTTTTGAACTGTAGCCATACTGCTTTTCTTTTTTTTTTTTTTTTTTTTTTCATGTAAGGTAGAAGAGTGGCAAACTTTAGGATTCTTTACAGTTTATTTAGTTCTGATGGCCATGATCTAAATGAGCCTTCTCCTCTTGCGAATTATTTGAGACCAATTCTCCAGACTATACCGGGTCATATAAAGCCCAATGTAAGTATATCAAGCCATACAAGAGTAAAAACTTTTCAGGATTAGGTCTTTATCATTTGATGATCAGATACAAAAGTCTTAGTTTTTCTTTACAAGTTGTAACTCCTAATACTGAAAGTCACATGAATGAGAAGTAAGAAGAGCAAGAGAGAAGCAGATGTAGTTTTTCAGAACTGATGAACTACAGCATAAAAATAGTAGCACTGAGTAGTTAACCTGGCCTATAATATTCTTCCACATACAATTTTTTGCTTTAACGTCAGTTAAATCCTATTCTCACTGAGTGGAAATAACAACAGTTTTAAATTAAAAGAATGACAGTTATTTAAGAGAATAATGATGTGAAAAATTTATCTTGTATGAGCTTAATACAATAATATCCCTTCTTTTTATATTCTATATGAAGAAAATGAAGTTTCATGAACAAGCATTGTATTTGCCTCTTACAGCTGCCACCCTTAAGTAAAACAAAGACCCAAAATAGGTAGCTGTTACTCATCCTATATATTGATTTTCATTATCTCATTTGCATGTTGCATTTGCAAACTGATAAGATAATTGTGCTCCTTTCAAGAACTGGGTCTACCTGGCCTCCAGCTGTTCCTGATCTTCAAAATTGCAAGGCTCTAACCTAGCAAATTAAGATTTACCAGAATAGCTGAATTGTAATGGTTTAGAATTGAACTAAAAGAAATTAAGTCTGTTGCTGAGTGTTTTAATCTGGAAAAGGAAGTGGTTATTGATTATTAATTTTTTAGTAGTCAAAATTTTAGGAAGTGTTCTGATATGCTCAGGGCAATTTAAGAATATATACAATTATATTCATTGATGTGCTTATAGGTAAAGTTGCTTGGTGATTTGCTAAAATTGTTTCTCAAATACTTATTAGATTATTTTTCCCTTTTTTCAGCACAGGGCAGAGTTAAGGTTAATAGGGACATTTCTACATGCTAAAAGAACATACCTTGATATGTGGATTTAATCTTGCTTTTGGAGCAGAGGTGAGGGAAATTATTGTGATTTAATCACTACTTACTTTCTTTTGTATAAAATAAAGCTTATGCTTAGGTTACTAGAATATATCTCCTAGCTGAAATCTAGTTTAGGATTGCTTTAATGCACATATTTACCTTCAAGAATTCAGCTGAGTATTTTTCTGGATCACGTGTAGCTATTCCCTTTCAAAATATCTTAAATCTCACCTTGTCTCAGCACTATGCAGTTCACTGTTCCTGTCAGGGTCCTGAGGACACTAATAGTCAGAATGGCCCTGATCAGCCTCCTCTGGGGACTGCAACCACATGCACACACCTCTCACCCAGGAGACCCATTCCAGCTCAGCCTAGGGCCTTTCCTCCTTGCCTGACTGCGTTGTAGGAGTGCCTGTCTGCAGCTGTTTCTTGCCCATGCCTGTGTCCAGCTATGGACCCCACTGATCCAAGGTCTGACCTGCAGACTGATTTCTTGCCCTGACCTTGGCCCTGCCTCATCACTTTGGCCTGCCCAGCAATCACTGGGCTATGTCTGACCATGGTTACCAGCACCAGCCCTGATCCTGATTTCCTGACTTGTGTTGCAGGCTAAACCTCAGACCTGCCAATCACCATGATCTTTCTTGGTAATCTGGACTTTTTGTTGAAGCTGGCTGCCATCTCTGGCACTGCCCGTTTGCTATAGTCAGGTATTGCGGGGCTGGTGAGGCCCATGCCCTGACAGCTGCATTATTGGGCTTGGCTCCCCATGCCCTCTGCAGCAGCTGGTCCTGCTGCTCCCTGCCAGTTCCTTTTAGCAAGGCAACTACTTCATTTGCATGCAGAATTCATACCTGGGTCACCTGGTAATTTTAAATGTACTTTCTAATGACACGGTAGGAAAATTTTAGTTTTAAAAATCTATTCATCATGGGCAAGTGTAAGCACTAAAATGAGCTAGAGACTTCCTGAGGCACTGATTCAGAATCCAGCAGTTGAAGACAGCTGTATTTCCTTCAGAGTAGTCCAGAGAAGATCTATTCTCTTTTCTCTCATAGATAGCAAACTGTATAACTTCCTCTAACATGCAATAATATCCATCCATGCTTTAGTGTGAGACAAATTGCATAATGTCAGTTACATAGAGGAAAGCAGGCAATATGGGAAAAAGCAAGCTTTTAAAGTCTGGCAAGTTTAGTCCTCATTCATCCCAAGTTAAAATTAACTGCTGTTGGATCAGTACTACATTATCTGTTGAGATTCTTTCTCTGTTTTCAGCTTTTAAAAATCAAGACAGCTTTCCAAGTGTTGACTTGACTAATCTAGGGAACCAACTCTTTCATTTAGTTCTGTTTGGAAAACTGATTCTGGAAAGACTCAGAATTCTAAAGCCAAATTTATACTGGGCAAGTTCCACTGATGGCAAGAAATTTCCACTGGTGAAGATTTGACGTAGCTTTTGAACTGTCCCTTTATAAATAGCTTTGCGTATGCAGCCCACTAGCAGGTTCACTGCTGATAGACACCCCAAAAATGATCTTTTCATGTGATTACTTATAACTATAAAAAGCACTGATTTTTTTTTTAGACACATAGACACTGGTAATGTTTATGATAAATTTTGCTTCCTACTTGCTGTGACTGATGTTTATATCTCATTGCTTTTTCAAAAAAAATTAAACTACTTCTCTCCTTCTATGCCCTGAATCCATTATGTTTTATTTATGATCCTGGCATAGAAGAACTTTCGAGCAGGTAGAAATAATTTCAGGATAACTGAAATGCCACTTATTTTTTTTATTCCATCCAACAAAAAGAGAAATATTTTAACTACAAAATATTTGGTCAAGATGTACTGCTGTACACAAATAAATTCCCTGTGTTTGCCAAGAAAAAAAACCAACCCTGTAGAACAAAAGAAAGTTTGGAATAAATAAAAAGTTCAATAGGAGTAGATACTATCAGATCTGCTCTTTTACTTGAAAGGACCGTGAAAAACCTTTTGCAGTGTTCATATTAAGCTCTTGGAGGACACTAGCTTCTTGGAAAAGTCCTCCTGTTTGTAATATAGGTATGCATCATCATTGACTCACAAGCTGAAAGACACTTAGCATCTCGCTTTTAACCTCCCATTTTCTTTTTTTTTTTTTTTTTTTTTGCATAATCAGGGATTTAACAGACTATCGCAGTGGTTCAGTTAAGCACTGTCTTTGTCAGTGATACTGGTGAAAGGTACTCCTATCCTTTCAATTCCAGCAGTTAGCTCAATGCCACAATTAATGGTCCCTCAGCTGTCACCAAGGGCACAGCAAGGCCATGAATGGTGCCAAAGAACTGTGTTTAGGAATAAACCCACATTATTCTGATTTTAAAAATTACTATTGAATCCCCATCTGATTTTAGCCTCATCTTTCTAGACATCTGGATCCGGAGTACTACCTTTACTTCTTGCAGATGACAAACTGCTAACAGATATGTAAAAACTCTGAAACTTAACTTCTGATGTTCTGAGTTACAGATTCCCTTTTAATAATGAAAGGATTTTACATATTTGGAATGGAATATTGACATATGTTTTGACAGTCTTGGTTGAGTGTTTTCATAGTAATTACTCTTGAAAAAGGAAAACCAATTTGAAATACTACTCCAGGCTGAGTTCCAACTGGGATAATTACATGCTACCTCCCTTTAATCCCCCTCCAGCATTGTTCTTTATGATGTTCCTTAGCTGTTGTCTTTAAACTGTTGTTCACTGCTGCTCAACAGAAGCCACTCTTCCTTTCAGAGGTGGTTCTTCTCTGACTGACACAGTCTTTATATAGTATTCTGTTAATCAAGGACTCCTGGAGTTTCAAAATTGCTCAGTTTTGGTCTACGTTCCTTCAGGCAGACCGCAACTGATCCAGAGCAAATCCTACTCTAGCTCTTCACATATAGAATCATAGAATATCTCAATTTGGAAAAGATTCATAAGGATCATCATATAGTTGGTGTACTTCCAGAGGTGGACTTGCCTTTTCTTTAAGGTAAGAAGAAACCAGAGTAAAGTCTTCAATGTTTATGGAAGCACTCCAGATATTTTATTCATTAGCTGTGGTGAATTTTTCTAAGGTGAAGAGCCCTGAGCCTGTTTTTCTGCCTAAATGTACTGTACAAGAAGCAATACAAACTGCTGATGGCTCACAGTGTCATTGACCCAGGACAGGTAATATAGTGAGATCAGAGAATATAGTGAGATCACCTACTCAAAAATATCAGTATCTCTCTCATCCTTGCTTAGTCTGGCCAACACATGAAATTATATCTTCTTAACACACTAATAACAAATGTCTTTTGAAGAGCGGTCATATTAACCCTAACTAGCTTTTTATAATAGCTATTCTTTTTAGAAGAATTACTACTTTGAATTTTTGATCCACAAGGAGTGCAGGAAAACCAAAACATCTTTCTTTCACTATGATTTAGCCTCTATATCAGTAAATGGTCCTCTAGAAACTATAACATCCTTGGTTCTGTGGCACTTCCCCTCTGTTTCATGGCTGAGATGAGAGTCTTGTAGCTATCTCAGAGTGGGAAAGGCTGTTTTGTTTCCTTTAGCCAAATCAGTAGCCTTGTTTTCAGAACAAAATGTCACTGATGGGAATAACAGTTCTTTTTGGTGAGAACTGAACTGGTTCACAGTGTAACAATTGTGATAAACGTCGCCTCTGTGGTTTGACTAAACCAAAACAACTTGGCATTTCCAAGCAATTAAAATGCAAGCAATGAAGATTAGACTGTATTTTAAAAAAAAAAAAAAGAAAAAAAAGACAAAAATTGAATGCAGATAACTAAATTGCAGCTGGGGCAGGTCAGATTCACAGCATAAAACCTGGGCCAAAGTCCCATGTGAATATAAAAGGGATGAGCTAGCAACTGATAACGTAGGAAAAAAAGGACACAACCTTCCTGTTTGGAATTTTGATTCCACTGATGTGGCATGGGCTCACCTCCTTGTCTCTTCCAGAAAGCTTAACTACTTTGCTATCTTTTTTTTCTTTCAATTTATTGAAGGCAAGGGAGAACAAAACAGAGTTGAGAATTGTATTGCAAATGATGTGGTGGAACGCGGAGGACGTGCTGTTTGAGTGTGTGTAGTATTTAATTCCTTTCTAAATAGGCAGTGGGTTCAAAAGGAAAAAACAACTTCCTCAATATTGTGCCTTTTTACTGTCTTTTAAACCCTTCATTGAACTTGTTGACATCTTACAAGTTTGTGAAATCACAAACTGTGGCGAATTACTGTGGCCAATTACCGATTATTGTGGCTGTGTCACAATAATTGGTATTGTAAGGTTCTGCTTCATCTTTCTCTCTCTCCACTGTAGTTTTGCTGGGATAAAGTTTCACATAGATTGAACTGTAAAGATGGGACATTGGAACATAAAAGTGATTTATACCAATGACTTCCATGGAGCTACGCTGGTTTTTATGTTGGTTGAGGGCCTGGTCCACTAATGTGATGGACACTGAAGGATGCAGGAGAATAATCCAAGATTCACAGGGCCTAAGGAAAGAGAAAAATGGGAAGGAACATGGAAGATATGGTATACTGTGTTTCAAGAGTAGTTGACTTAAGAATCACATCTGGTACCATTGAGAAGGGAATTTAACATGCACAAAAATTATTGCTGGAAGACCAGTGAAAAACTTTAACCACAAAAGTGGTCAGATTGGCAGACTGTGTAAGAAAATGTGAATTTTCCAGAGAATATGCTGTCAAAAGATAGCAGACAGTAGCATGGGCTAGGAGACAAATCCAGTTCCTAATATAAATGCCAAAATAGAACAACTCCTTGGAGAAAAAGACAAAGAATGTTACAAAAATGTAGTACATGTAACAAAGAAAACCATCAGAGTAATAATGCTATCCATCAAATGAGTGTGTGATGACTGATTCAATAGCTGTGAAGTTAATGACATAATACAGTAGTAATAAAGCCTTTAGCAGTTATTGGTGTATTTAAGTTTGCAGTATTTTCATATGTTAGTCAGATGTGTCATTTACTTCTGCTTAAGATGTTAACAAGCCCTAACAGAAGTTATCCAGAGAATGTAAAATGAAATTTTTGTTAGCTCCAGTCATAATGACTCATTTGTAAATATGCATAAAAGTTTAGAGAAATAAATGCATGACTTTAACATCAATGGTAAGGTTCTTTGGGACCTATTCTTTGACCATTCTTAGTTTATATAGCCTCAGAGATCTAACTTTTGATTTTCAGTCAGAAGTTTATGGGAAGCATTTTAACAAAAAGTAAAACCAGTGAAGTTTCACTTTAAACACAGTGTATCTTATATGAAAGGTATTACAATCTTCATTACAAAATGTGTAGCTTCCCAGACATTGATAATGAACATTGTGCACCCGGAAAAAACAGTTAATTTTGCTTTTAATTCATGGAGAGGTTCATGTTTGAAATCTGGGTGAATTTCCATGTTCCGACCAAAATTGGCACGTACATACCAACATTCACATGTGTCTGCCTACACACACATCTGTCTAAAATAATGAATTAAAAATTTTCAGGCTTCCAGAGATTTTGTGAGAGTAATTTTGATATGCAGAGCTGGTCAAATGATTTGACCTTTTCTTAAATAAAAAAAATCATCAGTATAAAATATATTTTCCATTGCAAGCAGGTTTGCTTTTCAGTAAGAAAAAAAATTGCGAAACCTATTTTGATATTTTCTAAACCAAGTAACATTCTTTTTAGTGTGAAATTGCTGTCATAGCTAATGATTCAATTAAAATTACTTAAAATCTGCATAGAATCACTCAAATTTCTATCCCATTTTCACATGGGGAGAATTTCTGAAAGCTCAAGCATGGTCATATGACAAAAGACAGTTTCCCACATACCTTTGGTGTCCATTTTGAAATTATTAAATGTAGTGTGAAGTGTTGCCCTGATTGGCTACACTAGGAAGACTTTCACAAAAATTCCTTTAATTTCAGTGTTACAGGAGATAAGTCAGTTAAATGTAACCTTTACTAAATAGCATAATATCCATGATAGTAAGTATCACTATACTGAGTTTAAAGTGCACCTTCCAGTAATGTACCTGAAAACAAAATTAAGATACCAGAAATCATGTTTATGAATTGCTCCTTTATATTACTAACTTCAGAGCAGAGGCCCTTTTACTCACAGCCAATATATTTTATCTTCTGCATAAAAAAAATGCAAAATGCTTTTCAGACTAATCCAGTCATCAGAATACAGCAAACACACTGTGACTAGTGCTAGACTAATTTGAAAAGGAAATAGATTGACTGATTGCATCTTTTGCTGCCACTAATTGACTATGTCATGATCATGAACTTTTATCTCATTAATCCTCCTGTTAGTGAGCGAATAGTACCTTAAGAACAATAACAAGCAGATAAGCATAAGAAGAAAATGTAGTTGCTGCAACAGTTCTCAGTAGGAATATGCCTAAAAAGATGTACAAACTGGAGCTAACTTCCAATATTTTTTCAGTGCTTTTTGATAAATAACTCCATGAAAAATGCCAAGTAATAACAAAAATTTTTTAAAGTGCATTAGAATTTTTTTTCTCTTTCATATAATTTGACTGTTTCTGGAGTCCTGTATCAGAAACCCATAGCTTGTATAGGATATGAGCTATTTAAATATTTATAATCTGTACAGTGTGGTCCCAGTCCAGAGAACCCTAGAGTTTTGCCTTTGGTTTCTTTAAGGTGATTTCAGGGAACCTCTACTGATTTAAATCATCTACAATCTCATTTATCACAAGATTTATAAAATATTTAGCTTTGGTAGTATTCAGAGCTACAAATTCCAGGAAGTATTGCTGTAATCCTCTAAATATAAATATAAAAATGGGTTCTTGGTCTTTCAAAAAACTTTTTGTAAAGTCACTATGAAAATTGGACATGTCTGGAATGCAATTATTGGGCAATTTATTTCCATGGTATTGTCCTCGTTTTTCAAGCACCAATATTCCTTTTGGTTGCATAATTTAAGATATGTTAAACTCAGTTCTTGGCAAATGCCAAGAAGCAGCATTGTGTTATAGATGCATCAAGAGAAATTGTATTAATCCTATGACCCATTTGGCAGAGCCGTCATATCTCAAACATCTGCTACTTTCTGTATAATTTGAGCCACTGTCTCAAGAATTGAAAGATGTGATTGTAATGCCCAGAAAAAGGGCCCTAATATTAACAGTGTGAGTTTAGGAAGTTATAGTTGTTGGGTTTTCCCGAGGTGTTTTTCTTAATCTTATGGTATTTTAATAATATCTAAAATATGAAAACAAACCCAAGTTTTAGGTAAGTTTTTGAGACCTCTTGAGTAGTTTATTCCTGATCAGATGGAACTTCATATGAAGATGTACCTGTTTTTCTAAGATTGATTATCCATAAATTCCAGTATTTTCTGGCAGTTTTGTTCTTTTATTATTAGTTAATTTTTGTATAAATTCCATGGTTATTGAAGTGATGGAAGAGCATTGGCATTGGTCTTTTAGGGACAGCACACCACAAGCACAGAGGCTGGGAGATCTCAGGTGTACCATTCCCGGTAACAGTTATTGTTCCCGAAAGCTAGTACCAGGAGAACTTGTGTGCCAACCCATTCTGAAAATCTGGAGGTAGCAATTTTCTGCTGAAATACTGATGTTAGTGGATAGACATTGACTAACAGAGACAGATGGATAAATAGAATGTGCAAAAGCTACAGGAACAACTATTTAGAAAAGATGACAGCTATAAATATAACACACTGAAAATTCATTTACAATGTTCAGCCTGTCTGTCCCACTTTTCTGTCTGGGACCTATGTTAACATTATACACTTAAGACATTATATCATTATTCTTATTTTAGTGCATTTCATGCCTATAGATTTAATACAAACAGAGGTGCTGACAGGAGCTTCAGTTTAAACAGGTTTAAATGTGAATTTGACTTTATGATTTTCATCAGGGAAAAAGACTAAACAGTTTAAGTTGATTAAATTTTCTTAAAGCTGCAGCTAAATGTAATGAAAGCCATTTGTGCATTTTTTTTTTGGTGGGAAAATTGAATGTCTCAATGTTAGTGACTGACAGCTTCATGCAATGAATTCTTTTCTTGTGAAACAAAGTCAAAACAGTTTCCATTTTTCATAAACTTCTGCAAGGTAGTTTCAATTTTCTGATTTTTAGAGGAAGCATAGCTTTCCCATTAAACTGTTGGCTTATTAGACCAAACTATATATGTTAAATTACTAAAAATACAGATCATACTAGGTACATACAAGATATTCCTTAAATATTATGTTTTCTTGTACTATGGACATCACAGTGATCAATTTTTTCTTCCTTTTTTTATTAAATTTCTCCTTTTTTATTGTTTCTTATGAAGTGTTCTAATTAGGTAAAGCCTAGAGCTCTGATTCAGTCCGAATACCCATTTAAGCAAGAACAAGGTTCCAAGCATGCTCAGTCACATGAAAAAAAAGTGGTGTTGTGAACTTAGAAATAGATACATCAGGCTCTTACACTCTAAAGTTGGTCTGTGTTTACTAGACGTTATTCTTTCACATGAGAAATGGAAGGTCCTAAGACCTTTGATTAGAAAGGGAAAATCATGTCTCTGACATATTGAGATAAGTATTGGAAAATGTGAAATTTTCAAGTATGTTGGGTCAGTTTTTCTTAAGTGCAGTACTTCAAACAGTTTATATTGTATTGCTTCTGTCTAATGTTCATCCTTGCATATTTTGTAGGCAGAGTAGATTAACAAACAGTGGCTCCTTTGTCTTTTTAATCATTACTTGAATTCATTAATATTTTGGGAAGCCATCTGGAAAATCATAGCAGCTCCCTTTTCCTCTTGATTCTTAAGGCAGATTAGGATTTTCTGATGGAGAAATACAAAGCCAGTGTTATGATAGAGCAAAGCAGTTAAACATAAGGGGCTTCTAGAGAAGAACTTAATGGAAGAAGCTCTGCCTTTGAACTTCTCCAAGAGTTTTGCAGCACTTGTCTATGAAAGAAAAAATACATTGGCAAATGCAGAAATCCTTTCTGCAAAGATCACATGGGCTGATGTTTCCTCAAATGCTGATTTTTGATCTGTTTATGCTTTGATGTTTGATCTCCATTTGCCTAAAGGCTCTGTTTTCAGGGAGTAGTTACTTACCTACCCTTCAAAACTGAGAACCATTCAGAGTTCGGGCATTCAACAGTTCAAGCATTCCCAAATCAGTAATAGCTTGGGATGATACATTCAGCTGCCCCAGAAACACAGTCTTTCCTTGGCTTTGTACAAGCTGAGAAAAGACATGCAGAAAGCTTGACAGGTTCTGTGTTGTCCAACTGGTGGCCCAGCAGTCAGATTTGGACTGTGCATTGCTTCCACGCTTCCTGCTGCTTCTCCCCCAAGGGAAGAATGATCTTTTAATGTCAAAATAAGAAAACTAACACTCAATATGGCAATGACTAAAGTAAATAAAAAGCTTCTACTTTGATGCAATTTCACTTGTAGTGTTTGAGTGTAAACATCTCCTAGTAAAATGCCCTCATCTATTACAAGATACTTCCCTTGACCACAGTTTATGAATGGGTCTAGGAACCTTCAGCTTTGAATAAGCACTGGGGATTAGAACAAATTCATGATAATGCTGACTCAGTCACGGACAGTAAACTGGAAACAATAATCACTTAAAGTATCATGGCAATATAATTAAAATTAAGGTTTTTGTATCCTGAGCATCTTCAGTGTCAGATAATGTTAAAGGTCCCTGATCTGCAGCAAAGCAATTGATAGTATATTCAAGGGGAATACTGTATCCAAATGCAGACTTTTTTATCAATTTGTCACTGGAACAGGCATTTGGGATGCACTATGTGATAGATGCATTTTGAATGTCATTGTCTTCAGTCACTGAATGGAAATAATACCTTCAGTATTCACTATTGTACAATATTTTCTAATTGTGAATGGTTTCCCCGTCACAGTGAGAGGACACCATCCTTGTATACAGGTAACTTTCGGACAAAAAAATAGATGTATTGGCTCAACAGTGAACACCTGGAAAGGATAAGCGCCACTTGGACAGTCCAAGAGATCCTAGACTGCACCCACACACAAGTCAGTTTTCTTAGAAATGGAAATCTAGGAAAGCTTCGGCTTTATTTTTGTTCAGAAAGTGATTCATCCTCTTCCTGTTCTTGCAAATTACAGACATATGCTTGCTCAAAAACTCGATCCTTTTTGACATGTTCTTAAGAATTATTTAATATTCCTGGCTCCGGTGTGCTACTCCATAGGACAGGAACTCAGAGACAAATACTGTGTGTCATTGCAAGGGCTTTTTGAAGTTGCTTGAAAAATCAGATTAGACATCGTGGACTTTTCAGTGCACATTATTAAACTTGCAACATTTTCCTGCAAGTTTGTTTGACATCTTTTGCCCCGTTGGTGTTAAAAGTCATGCAAGTCCACTGATGTTAACTTTGAAAAATAACTTTCAATAATAAATCAGTTTAAATTATGATCCTAGGGGGTTTTTTCCTACATTATAAGTGATAAGTTGGATAACTGGTGTGTTTGAACACTTGGCCACTGCTTCCCTCTGGCTTCATGAGAAATCACATTGCTGCTATGTGCCTCAGTTTCCCTTCACCTATCCATGTACTGATTATGCCAAATCTTGTGTTTAGTTTGCACTGAGTGTATACATATCAGTTAAAATTAAGTTTTTTCTAAAGTTAGACTTACGTAGAAAATATGAGAGATTGTCAGGTCTTGTGTGTCAACCTTAGTTCTGTTAGTGACCAAGAGTCTGTATTTAGGTGGGCATTGAAAAGTCTTTCAGGTGTGTTTTTAAATTTTCTCCTGATCAACACAACCTGCATTCCAGCTACCACACTGAGCAATAGAATCTCAGCTGTTTTTTCACCAGCTTAAAAACTTATGATTAGCTCTGTCATCCTGTAATATTTTAGGGCATATTTTTGGCACCAGTTTCTTCACTTCTTGGACATTTTTTGAGCATAAAATAAAACTATAGCAGCTTCCATACTTGCCAGGCCTGCCATAGGAAATATCCTTGGGGATAACTGTCTCAATATTTGGAAACATATCCCTCTTGTGTCACTAGATTGCAAGTTTCCAAGGATATCTTTGGATAGCTCCACTATTAGATTTATTCAGAAAGTCAGAGAGGTCAGTAAGTGCATGGGAAAGAGGATCAGTAGAAGCAGTAAAGGCAACCATATGTAATGATTCATTCCAGTAAGAGATTTCATCCTAATAAAAATTACCAATGCTTGGACTGTTGCCTTACAACTCTTTCAGGTATTATAACTATCAAAGCTTTTTCATCCCACTATGTATCTAATTCAAGGTTCACCCTATTTTACAGAAACTGGTGCATTTGATAGACTGGCTTGAAGGAAAGATTCTCTTGGAAGCATTGGCACCAGAACTGTTCCACATACTTGGCTGGGTAGCATATAGACTGCAGTGATAGAGAGCAGGGAACTGAAGAGCCGTGCGTGAATGAGAAGTGTTGCCCTGCCTGCTGCTTTGCTTGAGAGAGTTGTCATGAAACTCATCATCACATAGTATGAAACATTGTCTTTTATGCACCAATACAGTACAATAATAATATGCTTTCTTTTGGAGAATGGAGATACTAATACATGTATTTAATCAAGGCTTATAGTTTAGTAAAGGGATTCATTTATACATTTGGTTATTACTGGAGACAGTGTGAAAAATCTGGCAAACTTCAGTGGTAAATGGATTTTGTCTTGCGTAAAATGACCATCTCTGTCAGCTATCAAAACTGTGAAAGCATGCTTGGAGACACACCAAATATAACATTGCTATTAACTTCCTCTTAACTTAGCCATAATTGCCTCATGAACTGGAATGTACAACTCAAATTGGCTTACTTAGGGAACAAAAATCTTCTGTTCTTGTCATGTAGAATAAAATAATAAATAGTAAATAAAAGCAACCTTTCTAATTATATGGAAGTTCCTCTTTCTGTGAAGACTTTCTAGTGGAAAGTAGTAGATGCAGGTTAAAAAGAGAGAGATCAGTAGTGGCCTGTGACAAGACATTAAAAAATATTTGCTTGAATCCAATCCACCCACTCATTTATAAAACACGCAGTTAACTAGATCTTAAACAAAAGGCAATAAACAGCTGGATGCTTAACAATTAGCAATAAAATTAGTCATGAATACTTTTTTCCCCTTGTGTACAAAATTATTTTTATTGTGAAAGAGAATCATTCTGAGTGGCTTTTTTAATGTGTATTTTTAAAATGCCTTCACAGGAACACGCTATTCAAAAATGCTTTGGGCTGCATGTTTGTATCGGCAGTACCTTCCTTGATGAGCAAAGGCCACACAGACTGCTTTGCGATATGGAGCCATTCTCTCTATATTTTTTTTTTCTTTTTTTCTTCTTTTGAATTATATTATAGTTCTTATTTCTAAACCTGTGCTATACCTAGTGTAAACAAGTGTAAGATTAGAAGGACTGCAGAGGGCATGGATTTTTAAATTAAAAGACTCTTACAACTATGGATTTTTTATTTATACATGTTAGTACATAAAAAGTATAAAAGAAGTTTTGAAAGGTCTTGGATGGTCTTGCTGGTGCCCTCCATAAAATTCTATGGCAATTAATGCAAAGGCTCCCAAAAAATTTCAGCAGGACTGAATCTGATCATAAATCCTTCAGGGATGCGGACTAGTTGCATATACATAGAGCACTTAGCAAATTATTAATAGAATAATCTCAGACTTCACTGCAGTGTAGATGTTCCATAGCCTCTGCCTAAGCCAGGACAGGTGTTCTATATCCAGCGTAAAATTTTGGGAATCCTAAAGGGCTTGTTTTACAGTAATGTATAAATGTACACTGCAGGTTGCTTTCCCCGCAGTCTTTCTACGTGCTGGAAGCACTTGCGGAGATCCAGATACATCTCACTGCAGAATTAGCCATCTCAAAGAAAGGTAGAGTTAGTGTCTGTGCAAGGTGGGATTCATCTGATGTGTGTTTGAAGTGGGGACATGGATGTCTGAGCCATTCAGTTGTGTTTCCTTTACATCTGTGTTTTCCTTAGTGGAGGGAAATAGGCAGAGCAGTTCATCTGTTTCACATGTCTACCTCAGGGTGAGAGGAATTGTGGCCTAAAAATGTCTGATTATACTTGCTTTGTTTCCAAGCATTTTCCTTCTGAGGAGTAAGCTTGGGATATTTGTGGAGGAAGAGTATTTTTCTGTGTTTTAAAGAAATACCAAAATGAAGAGGAAACTTAGAAAAACCTCTGCATTTCTGATAAAGAAACTACTCTCAGTGTATGGATATAGAGCACTCTCTAATCCAGCAATGAATTCTGCACAAGTATGCAAGTGTAATAAAATCATGTTGACAGCACAAGTGTTAAAAAGAAAGTAAGTGAACTTTAAGACCTTTCATTACTACACAGCCATGAGTCCGTAACAGTATTCCAACAAATGCAGGAGGAAGCAATGAAAACAATTTAATAAAAGTATTCATATTTATGCCTAAAATGGCATCAGAAGCATAGTTTGTCACAAACGTGAGGCAAGAAACCTTACAAAAGCTACAAGCTCATATACAGACACGTGATGCTAGTAACTATAGGGGTTTATTTTATAAGCATTCACTTAACCACTGCACAACAAAAATGTAACACTTCACTGTTGCTGTTCTCACATTTCATAACAGTGCACAGAAAATTCCATTTTGATGCTCTCCAGAACTCATGTGATGACTACATTTAAGAGAATATATAATGCACTCTTCTGCTGGCATGCAGTAAATTGTCACTTTCATGTTTATTGGCCTCAGACAACCTTTTTGAAAAAGATCCCATAGTGATGCTTGTGTTGTGTAGGGGTTTTATCAGGAAAAACACCCTTACATCTTGGCTTGAGAAAACTAGGAAGGTATGTGCATTTCTGGATCCGCTTTTTCCCACCAGCCTGCTTTAGTGTGAGGTTTTCTAATGTCCTTTTAAAGTGAGAAAATAATTCTTTCGTAATCCTTTCTTAATGACCTAATGAAGCCCAGGTACACTTCCCCATCTTCATGGGGTGTAGCGAAGATTAGGGGTCTTCTTTCCTGGTCCACAGGGTATGATGTTAATGTGGGATTTCCAGAGCGGAGTTTAGACTATTTTCTTCTACTTAGGCCTTCCATACCTTCTATATCGCAAACAATCAAAAGTTTAAATTCTCAGACTTGTGGCTATCTGTGATCAGATAGGCTTAATTTTGCTGTTTACCAGGCCCTCTTAAGAATTCACCCTTTTCTAAGGATAATTTTCCAAATAAATTACTTAGATTTCAATCATAAACTTTGATTCAGCCAAACACAACTAGCAGTTCCTCAACAGTTAGATCTTAGTGAACTACATTTCTCAGCACTGTTGGGAGCCAATGATTAATGGATTCCATTATCATAGACAACCACAAGTGGTCCGAAGACTTAGAGTGTCTTCATAAATGTGACTTATGCTACACATAATGAATTTTCTTGATCCAGCTTTCACTGATTATTTCATAGAATCATAGCATTGTTTAGATTGGAAAAGACCTTTAAGATCATCAACTGTTAACCTAGCACTGCCATGTTCACCACTAAACCATGTCCCTAAGCACCACGTCTACACATCTTTTAAATACCTCCAGGGATGGTGTCTCAACCACTTCCCTGGGCAACCTTGACAACTCTTTTGGTGAAGAAATTTTTCCTATATCCAGTCTGAACCTCCCCTGGTGCAACTTGAGGCCATTTCCTCTTGTCCTATCACTTGTTACTTGGGAGGCATCCACCTCGCTACAACCTCCTTTCAGGTAATTGTAGAGAGTGACAAGGTCTCCCCTCAGCCTCCTTTCCTCCAGGCTAAAAAACCCCAGTTCCCTCAGCTGCTCCTCATAAGACTTGCTCTCTAGACCCTTCCCCAGCTTTATTGCTCTTCTTTGGATGTGCTCCAGCACCTCAATGTCTTTCTTGTAGTGAGGGGCACAAAACTGAACACAGCACTCGAGGTGTAGTCTCATCAGTGTTGAGTACAGGGGACGATCACTTCCCTAGTCCTGCTGGTCACACTATTTCTGATAGAAGCCAGGATGCTGTTGGCCTTCTTGGCCACCTGGGTACACTGCTGGCCCATATTCAGCTGGCTGTTGACCAATACCCCCAGGTCCTTTTCTGTCAGGCAGCTTTCCAGCCACTCTTCCCCAAGCCTGTATCGTTGCATGGGGTTGTTGCAACCCAAGTGCAGGACCTAGCACTTGGCCTTGTTGAACCTCATACAGTTGGCCTCAGCCCATCGATCCACCCTGTCCAGATCCCTCTGCAAAGCCTTCCAACCCTCAAGCAGATTAACGCTCCGCAAAACTTCGTGTCATCTGTAAACTTACTGAGGGTGCACTCAATCCCCTTGTCTAGATCACTGATAAAGATATTAAAGAGAACTGGCCTCAATGCTGAACCCTGGGGAATACCACTTGTGACTGGCCACCAACTGGATTTAACTTCATTCACCACAACTCTTTGGGACCAGACATGCAGCCAGTTTTTTACCCAGTGAAGAGTGCACCCATCCAAGCCATAAGCAGCCAGCTTCTCCAGGAGAATACTGTGGGAAATGGTGTCAAAGGCTTTACTGAAGTCCAGGTAGACAACATCCACAGCCTTTCCCTCATCCACTAACCAGGTCACCTTGTCATAGAAGGAGATCAGGTTAGTCAAACAGGATCTGCCTTTCATAAACCCATGCTGACTGGGCCTGATCACCTAGTTGTCCTGTACATGCTATGTGATGGCACTCAAAATGACCTACTCCATAACCTTCCCTGGCACTAAGGTCAGACTGACAGGCCTGTAGTTCTCCAGATCCTCCTTGCGGCCCTTTTTGTAGATGGGTGTCACATTTGCTAACCTCCAGTCAGCTGGGACCTCCCCACTTGGCCAGGACTGCTGATAAATGATAGAAAGTGGCTTGGTGAGTACTTCCGCCAGCTCTCTCAGCACCCTTGGGTTGATCCCATCTGGCTCCACAGACTTGTGTGTGTCTAAGTGGTGTAGCAGGTCACTAACCATTTCCCCTTGGATTATGGGGGCTTCGTTCTGCTCCCCATCCCTGTCTTCCAACTCAGGGGCTGGGTACCCAAAGAACAACTGGTCTTACTATTAAAGACTGAGGCAAAGAAGGCATTAAGTGCATCAGCCTTTTCCTCATCCTTTGTCACTATGTTTTCCCCCACATCCAATAAAGGACAGAGATTCTCCTTAGCCCCCCTTTTGTTGCTAATGTATTTATAGAAACATTTTTATTGTCTTTTACAGTAGTAGCCAGATTAAGTTCTAGTTGGGCTTTGGCCCTTATAATTTTCTCCCTGAATAACCTCACAACATCCTTGTAGTCCCCCTGAGTTGCCTTCACCTTCTTCCAAAGGGCATAAACTCTCCTTTTTTTTCTGAGTTCCAGCCAAAGCCCTCTGTTCAGCCAGGCTGGTCTTCTTCCCCACTGGCTCATCTTTTGGCACACGGGGACAGCCTGCTCCTGCACCTTTAAGATTTCCTTCTTGAAGAATGTCCGGCCTCCCTGGACCCTGTTGCCATTCAAGTCTGCCTCCCAAGGGACACTGTGACTATTGAAATGGTAGTCATGTATTTCTAATCAAACTCTACAATCACTGAAGTTACTTTCAATAAGGATAAAAATCTAAGTTTTTATAGCAGAATTTATTTTAATAATTACAAAAATTTTTAAGCATGACTGTCATACTAATTTACTAATTTTCATCCTCTTGTTCTCTGTCTTCTGAACTGTGCAGTCTAGAATTCCGTCCCAAAATAAACACTTATCAACAATTTACTAAATATGTAAACAGCTTCTAATGGTGTGTGTGCTTAATTTCAATCACAGGAGCAATTCTGTAAAATATTCATCGAGATACATAAGCCTAAATTCAGAAAATGCTTATATTAAATTTCCTGAGTAAAATCCTATGACTCTTCTGGCACTGGAAATGCAAGTACCATGTCATTTGATATACCAGTTTATGGAAATATCCCCTTGTTCTTACATGTGACTGATTTGAATACTAATTCAGCAATGCTGTAAATATTGACTGCCTCACTAAAAAAATGTATAGGGTAAAGATAGTAAATAATTATGACTTTCATCAGTTCTGTAAGAGCTGAAATGACTACAAGTATTTCCTAGAGGGAAAAGAGATCTGTATTTTCATTTGTTATATTGATTTCTGCTAGAACATTCTTAGATTATATACAAACCTTAACTGAAAATAGTATGGGAAGAGATTATCAGAGAATCTGGATACCGTCAACCACAACGAGTGAAAAAGCTGAAAGTGTAAGTGCAATTCAGTATGTTTGAATACACCTGTTTATTACCCAGAGGTCCTCTTCAATACAGTGGGTTTCTTTGTGGGTAAATCCTTTTTCAGGATCAAAGCTTAAAGATCTTGAAATGCTCATATTGGTTGTACTAAATAATACATTAAAATCCCTTTTTACCAGTGTGGAACACAGCCTAGCACAGCCTTTGATTAACAGCAGAAGGTTGTTCAACACCAATGTTACAGAGCTTCTAGCATAACGTCTTATGCCTACATAAGTAAACAATTAGTCAAGCAGGAAAGAAGAATTTTGTTTCTGTGCCATCTGCCCATTTGAAAGCTTGTCCCACTTGCAGCACAAACGGCTTAACTCTGCACTTAACAGGGCAGGAGATATTGTTGCCAAAATTGCTATCTCAATTGCCACATTATTTGTTTTTATTACCATAGTTCTGCAATGAGGTTTTGCAGCTTTACACTCCCCAGAAAAAAGAAAAAAATGAAAATACAGGCTGCCACAATAAAGGAGGCCCAAGAAATCTGAGAAGACTGAGGCAAAGCTGTTCTCATTTGCATATTCTTATTCTGAAAATCTTCTAATATAAAATACAAGTGGGGAGGGATGTGTGGAGAATTAATCAGTGGGGTGTTCCTGACAGAAGCACAGAGAGACTGAAGAGAGGCAGAGAGACAGGCTTTGCTGAAGTTAATAGAAAACCTCTCATTTATTACAATAAATGCTAATTATTTTTATGACCAGAGCATTCAGGATCCATTGATTAGGACCACTGTGAGTAAAGCATTCTACAAACAGAGCAAAAGATGGTCCTGGTCCCAGAGGGCTTACTGTTAAAGTGTAAAAGAAACATAAACAGAATAGTTAGAGACATGTGAGAACATGAGTGAGACATTGTGGGTCAATATGGTGTGCAATTTACTTAGAAAATATGTTTCAAGATCTAATCAGCAGATGAGGTAGCATGGTGTATTCAGCACGTCCAATTTTGGTATTCAACAAAAAATGTTACTGTTAAGGAATTAACCAGGAGTATATCTCAAGTAAAAGTTTCTTGATGTCAAAATGGGATGAGCCCTTTAGTTACCTAGCACTTTTACAGAACTTTACCTAAAACATTAATGAACAGATAAATGTTCTTTAAAAAGTTTCAAGATGGTGCTATTAGAGATAACACAGTTGATCAAGTACTGTTGTATAGGTTCATAAAAGGTATCCGCTTTGGGCTTTTTTACTGAATTATGAATCTGTGCCTTTCTAATAGGCAATTGCTTTTGAATACCACCTGTGTTTCCTAACTGGTTATGAGGAGACATATATATAAAAATATGTCTCTTTTTCATATTCTCTTTTTGTCAGATTTTTTTTTCTGATCTCTGAGTATGTTGAGCTGCATGAAGGTTTTTAGGCAGAAACCTATGATATTGTTTATGATTAATCAATAATGATCATTTTTGCTTCTTGATAGCATGTGCAAATTGTCTTTGAGGGTCAGTGTGACTGTTGAGTGTGGTGCTTGTTTTAAAAAGAAAGAAAAACATACAGTTAGCTACCATAAAATAATAACAAAGCCTTAAATGCAAAATTAAATTCAATAAATGTAAAGTTTAATACAGGCACATGGAAAATATTTGCAATGCTTCTTTATGGCTATACCTAATAGTAAATAGATTTTCATAGTTGTTAAAAAGATATTGTTGTAGTTGTATTAGAACTGACAATATCCATTTATCAGGATTGGACAGGATAATTTGTCAGTTGAAAATGCTGCTCTCTGAACTTATTACTTTTATGTTGTACATCAATACTTGAAGATTTTCAGAGCAGACTTGGAAAAGGCCCCAACCTCTTACAAGGCAGAGTGATCAAAGTTGTTCTAATTAGGACTTTGATATCAAGTGTTCCAGAGATTTGGCCCCATGTCTATCCACTGGAGAAGGTGTGCAGACTCTGTGCTATAGGAAACAGCATGTGTCCATTAACAGACAGCATTTCATAATTTTCTTTTCTTTCCTTGACCACAAATACAGTTAAAATAAACCCTCATATGACTTGTTTCAAACAGTCACATACATCAGGTGTTCCTTTCCCTGAAATATTTTCCTGCTAAAACTGCTCAATGATGATTCTTGCTTCCTTTTCTGTTCTGTTCTTATTCCTTTCCCTCCTTTCTCCTAATTCCTTTTCGGCAAATGAAAAGCAGTGGGTCATGCCTGAGCCAAACATTTTAGCAAATGGCTGACCCCTTCCTTGGCACTCAGCTCATACAAGAGATTGAAAGGACCTCCCTGACAGTGAAATGGGAGACAGTAGAGAAACCCCTGGACTTAATTGTGTAAGAGCTTGACTATAGTCTGAATCAAAGGAAACAAAATAATTGTTCTTGGAGGCTGGGTACTGTGTTGATCAAGTGCGGCTTTTCTTAGCTTGTACAGTTACTGCACTGCAGAGGCGGCAATATTCTTCTCCCCTTTGAATGCTTTTTAGCTGGGTTCCTGCTAAGCATCTACTGCAGAAATAATAATAATAAAAAAAATCTCTTAGCATAGGTGTATGCACTTTGAAAAAAAATATGTAGCATCCCTTATTCCACAGCATCTCAGCAATCCTTGTAACTTGGACGTGGCCCTGTATCACACTTGCAGCATATGAGCCTTTTACAGCATCAGTAATTTGGTATTATGTAGCTTAATTTGCCACATTGGCAAAGAGGTCACACAGTCTTCTTTTGCCTTATAAGATACAAAACCTTGTGAATATGTTGAGACTGCCATCCTTCTTCAAGGAACAAGTATCCTGCTCCTTTAATTAAGGACCTCCTGTAAACTTCTGTCATGTTGCTGAAGGAAGCAAATGTAGCTTGCAAGTAGCTGATTTGTGAAGGACGAGTCCCAGAATGTGTTTTCCTCTTATTTCTGTGATTCTATGAAGGAAGCAAAATTTATTTAAACAGCAGACTCTTAAGAATAGGCTTACACTCTGATCTCAGTCTAGTCAAGTTTTGACTCCATTTTATTTCCTTTGGGCAAAGCAATGCAGTTTTCCCATGCTGATAATGCTGATTGCTTTGTGCTTTACAGTCCTTTATTCCATCTTTAGAGATCTATCAGTTTTTCTTATGATGATGTGCATATGATTTGGAAAGTCAAGTGATGAGAGAACCTCTGAGACAGAAAAGGGCCTTAACTTAAACCAGTGAAGAAAGGCTTGTTAACAATATTGCAAAGTCCCAGCATTTAGAAGTCCCGAGTTCAGGTCCTCAAAAAATCAGATGAGACTTAACAATTGGGGGGAGATTAAAAAGTGGTATTTTGTATTTATTTGACTTCTGGATTTGAATTGCTTGGGTGCTTAGGGGTTGTACCATTAAGACTTTTCCCACAGCTGTGAGCGTAAGAGATTTTCTTTAACTAAAAGAGTATAGGACTTGTCAAATTGCATGCCTTCACAAGCTAGAAATATCAAACATTGTGCAACTCAAAGTAAAATACTGGAAATTTACAATGCTGAAATTAAGACCAAGCTCTTCAGCTCAACATTGGCATGGATGTAATCATTGCAAAACAAATTTGACTCTGTATTTGGGATATCTCTAGGCATTTATGATAGGATTACTGTTTGTTGCATATTGGCTTTCCGGAATAAAGAGCTAAACTTCAACTATCTGTCTGCCAGAACTCAGTCAATTTGGATTGGAAGTGAAGCTGGAGCACATACATTAATCATTTTCTCCAGCACCTTGTTTATTTGTTTCCATTCTGCCACTGCTGGGTAGGAGTTTTTGGCAGGAAGGTACTATATTTGACAATAAAACACATTCTACCATGCCATGTATTCATGTTGCATATAACATACATGCAACAGTCTGCATAAATGCTTTAAATTGGATCAATCAGAAGTGATTTAGTGCTTCTGGTAATAAAAGTCTATACAGTGAGTCAAACTTTCAAGAGAGTTCAGCATTCAGCAGTTCCCAGTGAAATGGTTACAGCCATTGCGCATCCTACATGTGAGTCTTAGCCCTTACATGGTGCGTGACAAAGGACTTGAGTTATCCCTATCCTCAATCCTAGGCAATGAGATTTTGCAAATTTAGATATATTTTTCAGAGGCATCTTTTCAGAGGCAGGTATTTTATTCTCTCCTATCTTTCTCCAAAAGATTCCATTCCAACACTCCAATCATAGGAGATATCTCACCACCTCTCCGTGATGCCAGTGAGATCATAGCCCTGCAGCTGTGCACACGTCTCTAACTCTTCATGTTTATTCCCCATGCTACGTGCGTTTGCGTGGAGGCATTTAAGCTGGGCCCTGATGAAGCTGGCTGACTGGCTGGAGTGGCTGGAATTCCAGGTCCTGCTGACCTGGGATCCTTCTCCTGGCTCTGGGCACCTATTGCTGGCACTGGCATTAATCTGGTAGGAGTGTGATGGACCGAGGTTCCCCTCCTCTGGCAACTTTACATGCTACTGTCTAGGTTTTTTTCTCCTTTTAGTTGCAGTTTTGGCTTTCTTCAAATTAATATTTTGGATCAGAGTTATCACAGTTTCCTGTGAATATTCATATGCTGCAGGACCACACCAAAGGCCTAAATTTGCAGGTTTTACTTCAACGGAAGTCCCATTCAGAAGGAACATGAATATTATTATTTTCATGAATATTATTATTTTTTCAGGCTAGTATTTTACAGTGTTTCTACTATTTTATTTCTTTTTAACACATAGCCCGTTAGAAGTACCCTGTGGCCATATTTATGATATGAAGCAGAACAAGTAGATTTGGTTGTGTATTTTGTAACTGAAGCTAGACCAATTTCTACCTTGTTGCTTATGGAGTAACATGATGTCTAATTTGACTAATCTAATTTCAACCATTAAAAAAACAAAAGTGGGGAAAATGCAGTAACTGACAAAACATAAATGATTATTTCCCTGAAGCCAAAGTGTCACTATGTAAAAATTAAGTTATTCTTTGATTAGAGATTCCAGGATTATAGTTCTTTTTTTTTTATTATTTGTTTTTTTGGTAATTTTTGTTCTTTACAGATTTTGAGGAAAACCTTTAAGGAAATATATTCAAATTCTTACTCCACAAACACAAGCAAAGATTGTTTCATTAGAAATAAAATAGGAGGCTTCTTAAAGTCTTAAAAAAAAAAAAAAAAAAAAAAAACCCAAACCAAAACAAAATGTATTATCCAGGCAGCTATTTCTGATCAAGATAGAGTCAAGCAAGAAACGAAAAAGCTGTTATAAATCTTCTCATTTGCAGTGGACAAAACAAGTAGAAAATAAAGAAAATTTTCTTTAGAGAATAAATTTTTCTTTGTTTTTATTCTCTATTGACTCTACAGTGTCTGTTTTTAAACAATTAGCAGAGAGTACCAAAGCCTCCCTCTTAAAAATCAAAATATTCCTGTCTAAACCAAACATACTTCTGGTATGAAGCCTTCAGTTCTTAAAACATAATCAACAAACAAGAAATATTTACCTTTGGGCCTGGAATAGGAGATACAGAACTGTGCCACAGATTTCTTCACAACTTTCCCAAGAAATCTTAACATTTTGCCTTTTACTTTTTCACATTTGTATTTTAAGCATATTTTTTAGGCTGATATACCTGTAAGTATCAGTAAGGCTAGTTTGAAACATATGTATACTAAATATTCGCTAGGAGACGTGTCATTGCATTTCAGTGTCACAGTTTATATTAATATAAAGGCATGTTTATGGGAATCAAGAGACCTTGGCCCGTTCCCATTCCTGTCACTGACTGCTGGGTGACCTTGGGCAAGTCACAGACTCTGGGCTTCCGCTTGACTTCTCTCTGCAATGCTGGTTCTGAGTACCTTTCATTCATGGATACTTGTACAAGGTTGTGTTATTCATTGAGAGTATTTGGGAAGTTACTTTTTTATTCCCCTTTGCCCTGACATTCATGCGCTCCTTCTCTAGATTTAACAAGCCAAAACACCCATGTGTCTCTCTTACACCTACAGTGCATAGTTGTGCAACAGATAACCAGAATCTAATTAATGACAGACAAAAATTTATTTGAAATCCAATGTATATGTTAGACACGCAAGGGAAAAGAGCAAGAAATTTTGAAAGATGCAAATGCTCATTAAGAGCCTACCTTTCTTTCATAGTCATTGTATTCTTTTTCAAAGAGAATTGGCAAAAGTTCCCATGATATACAAAGCTGTGGGCTGGCCTTACTGCCCTTTCTGTGCTATGTTGTCTGCCAGTAGATGTTTTTTTCCTGATATAGGTGTGCATGTCTGGATGTGGAAAGCTCCAGTAAGGGACAAATATACACACCGAGACCACAAGAAAAGGCAGAGGCTGCAACTTGTACTTTAGGCTGCAGTAGAAGATTCTGAATTAAATTTTCAGGCAGCCTGACGGTTGGATTGAGTTTCATTTTACCAGATGGCCTTTCTGAATAAATGCTTGTTCCTCTGTCTTTAAAAGGATTAATTGAGTTTCATCCTCTATAAATAACAGGTACATGAAATACTTAGAGTTTCAGAGAGTTTATTTTTTTAAAAAGCTCAAGGTGGACAGCTGAGGAAAGGCTTAGAAAATGGTATGCCTCTGTTTGTAATGTTCCTAAAGGTCTGATTTGTGGTGATGAGTGTTTCTCCCTGCCCTCTTGCCTAAATCTCTGCCTCAGGAGCTGTATACATCTTCCTAGGGTTAACACACTGCTGAGAGGGAATGTGCGTTTGCTCCAGGGGGCTGCTCAGTACAAAAACCTGTCCAAGGAGAAGAAGGGGCTTCTACATTTAACAGAGACGGAAACAATGGTAGAATAAGATGATCTTTCACATGAAGACTTTGGAGTTCGAACAACTGAGTTTCAGCTTCTGCCTTTCAGTTTCTGTCACTAATAACTTCTTGTCCAACTTCAGCAATCGTTTAGTATGTGTAGCTCAGTCACATGTCCCCAAAATGAAGGTAATACACAGAAGTGTGGAAAATGAATTCTGTTCATGCAGAAGTGATGCTTACACCAAAACTAATAGATAAATAGATAAGTAGATGTAATGAGAAAAATGGCTGTGAAATTTAGATAGACATGTGAATCTTGCATTTTCTCCCATTGATGATATCAGCTTAGTGGGGCATAACCACATAGCCAGCTATCATGAAGATCATTAAAAATAATTTTTATTCACATGTCTATTATACATTGTACCAATATGTCTTTGTTATTACATAATAATTTTAAAAGGCTGTATGTATAAACTAAAAATCATTGCTCGTATGAAACATCTATATAAACATATAAATGGAAGCCAAACATACATATATACATACAAAAATTGTAATATTAATTTGATACTCTCTACATATATATCAGTTACATCTTAGTCATATTCCTGGTACTTAATTCAGTCACCGCAGCATGTAGCCACGTATAGCATGTCACAACTGGCAACCATAAACCTCTAGTGAGAGTTTTTGTTCTGCATCATTTTGGGCTGTATTCTGTAACTGAGCTGTGACTGAATTCTTGCTAATGTTCATGATTTTGGCTGAGTTTTATAGTCTGTTGTGTTGGCAACTGAAGAAATACTGTGGAGCTTCTTTAGGCCAATGGTGCCTACTACTGTACAATTTTATGCCAAAATTTCCACTCAGGACTTACCTTTTTGATGTTTTACGACAGTTCATGAGTAAGAACACCCATAACAGTCGCATTTTGTTCTGTCAAATGTAACAAAGGTCTGTGATGTTTCTCTCTGATGTACTTTCTTTCAGTTGTAGACACACTTTGTGACATACAGTGTTTACCTGGGATCCTTCTAAGTCCCTATGCAGAAAGCAAAATCAGTTTAGACATTCTTCTACACAGCTCATATTAAAGGACTCCTCCTTCTGTGAGCACTCAAAATATCTGTCACTTGGACAAGATCTACTTAATTAGCTCATGATGGCACTAAAATCAGAAAATGTTTTGTGTTGAAAAAAAATAGGAAAGTAATTTTTTAAAGTAATATATTAAATTGAGCTATAGCTTTAAATGAAACAGCCTCCCCCCAAACGACCAAAAAAGGAACTTAAAAACTTTGCTCATTGCAATAAAATGTAATGATCTCTTAGATCTTGCAGTAAACTGATACTATTCTAACTTTTTTTAATCTGACACACTTTCACAAGAACCTATTCTCTCAACATAGCCCCCTGACATATTGCTAATTTAGAGAAGATTTGGGAGTATGATGCAATATCAGCTGCGTTTGCATAACTCATCGCTGTTTTCATTTGAAATCTCTTGTTAAGACTCATATTACTGTTTGGAAACTTACTCGGTTCTTTCCTTTTCAATGACTGGGCTGATTTGGTAAACTTCTAAGTATATTAAATATGCTGGGAATAAAAAAGAACCTTAAGATCATGCTAGATATTAAATTATAGTATTGTTCACATCAAAATGAAGATTTCAGGCTAGGATACTAATTGAAAATCCTAGGTTTACAAGTAAACAAATGATTTTTGTACACAAACAAATAAGAACTTACAGTGTCCACATTATTTTCTTGTTATGTAATTTGTTCCAAGAATTCAATTTTCCGGAATCCTTTCTTAATTTTTTGGAAGCAAAATCTGAGCAGTTCGCTTAAATGTCTTTAAACACCACCTAGAAAGTGTTTGATTATCATTTCAGTGTTCAAAAATGTGTATGTTCCACAATATCAGAGAAAAGCCTGAAAAAATGCATTGGCAAAAAGAAAATTGATTTTTAGCATAGCAAGTGCTTTATTTTAAAAAGCTTATACACCTAGTATTCCTAGATTGTCTGCAACTAGTTTTGTAGTTGAATTTTCTCCCATACATTATTATATTAAATTTTATTCTAGTTAAAGCATAAAACATCCACTTGTTTTCCATTAAAGCTATTGTACAGAAAAATGTGAAGTAAATTAAATCATCCTTTTATGCTTTCTCCTTAACTCTATTCAGTAAGTCATTTTAAAATCAATAAAAACCTGAAACTCAACAAACATTTTTTCAAAATGGTATTTATATGCTTAAAATACATTTTCTTACCATTTACAGTAGTTGAAATGATTCAGTTACACCTAAAATATTTTTAAACGGTCCCATAGACTTCCATATGAAGTATTATCCAGATCTGTCAACATTATATATTGACTTCATAAAATACCACTAACCAAAACTGAAAACACGAGGATTACATTGCACTTGTTCTCTTTGTGTATTAAAAAATTGTTAAATGACCATGTATCAGAGAAAAAAAAAAAATTGAACTACAGCATATGCAATGAAGAATTTTATTTAAATGCTAAAGTTGCTGACTGCTAAAGCTGAGTCAATAGACCTAGTATTAATTGAAATTTGGCAACGCCTAGGGCAAATGTTAAGTTGAAATAGACAGCATTTTAAATCCATTCTGCCATTCAGATGCATATAATCCACTGAGTTCTGACAAACCTGGGCCTTGTAGACCTTACAGATTCAGCCCAGAGTTCGACCAGTCAGGTTAAATTTCCTGACCCACTTCTGCTACTCTGTGACCGTTGCTCAGGAAAAAAGAAAAAATCCCACACCCACACACAGACCTCCAAAAGGAACATCATGGAAGTTTTATTTCTTTAGTGAAAATTCTTATTCAACCTGTTAATAAAGAAATTCACTAACAAAAAAAAAAAAATGAACCAAGTCTTCAAGTTTTGATTTTATTATTAAAAAAAAAAAGATGGTTTTGAGAAAGAAAACCACCTTCAGTAACAGTATTGAATCTTGTTTGCATTGAAATAGATTTGATGGGTTTCTTCTTTTGCTTTGGCTTTTTTTTCATATGAAGGAAGAGAAAAGCAGTGACAAAACGTCTAGTGAGTATTCAAAGCAGAGAAGTTGTAGAAATCCATGTAAAAAGGGAAGCGTGTGTGAGGATGAACACACGTGCTGTGAGCAACCCACTGAAAGAGAGCTGTGTTGCCTCAGCAGCTTCCCCAAATGATTGTGTTTGGATACCAGCCTGAGGTTCTCTCCAAACATCCTGTTTCAACAATGAAATTATACTGTGGTCCAGATCCCTTACTTCATTAGGTTCTGCAAGATAGTTACCTAGCCCAAAACAGAAACAAAAATCTACTTTATATTTTCCTGGGAAAAAACAAGCTAATCATATATGAAACTTCCATATTTCTTCACCTGACTGCTTTTAAATACATGTAACGTACATATGCGATACCTTTGTTTTGAACATCTGTTGTGACATTAAAATAAGATCTTAATTTCTGGTATGCTATTGATGTTCAAAAAATGTAGGAGAGAAAGCGTTATTAGCTATCTGCTGGTTGACAAGAGGGCAGGATTAGGTTTCTTTAAGGGAATTACACTTTTGATGACCCCGCTACATATAAAACATGTTAGCTAATGGGGGTGCAGAGGGGGCAGATTTAAGTGTTTGATCAGGAAATCCTGCATGAGCATATTGGATGGAAATTTGATTAGTAACCTTAGTGACAAGGGGATCAGATCCACTCTCTACATACAATCAGATCTGGCAGTACATGCTTTTTTGTCTCTTTGAAGGAAGGGAACATTTGTACAGAATCAAGACAGCGTATTGGATAATTTAAAAAGCTGTTACATATTGAAACCTGGAAAATCACCTTTTTCATTTTCTTTTGGAAATATGCTAGCAGTTATCCTGGTGTGTTTTTTTCTTTAGGAAAAAAAAAAAAGAGGTTAAAAGAGTAAGGCTTTTAGCATTTACAAGAATTATTTTCTAAAAAATAGGTTTTTTCTAAAAGTAATTGTATTTTACCTCAGTGTTGTAAAGAATGTTGGAAAAAGGAACAGAAAGAGAAGAATAATAATTTTATCTATATTTACCTAATATTTGTGCAACAGTATCATTATGCTTTTATACTGGTTGCAAGCCTTATATCTGTTGAGAAAGTTGATCTAGTTTTGAAAGCTAGTTTATTTTTTTAGATCATTAAAGCATGCTATCATGTTTTTAACTAATGTGTTAAAAATAAATATTTCTGTGTTTTGATAGCAAAGCTCTTTTATTTGTGTTTGATTTTTGAGGGGAGCTCAAACTGACTGTAGAAATCAAAAGGCCTCCTTTTCTTTGGTGAGAAGTGTAAATTGAGGATGATAATGTGGTGACGCTGATTCGCACTAGCCAAGCATCTGGACTCGACTGTTTGTTTTATAAAGAAAGAAGAAAAAACGAACTACCTCCTGCTCTCAAATACCTTGTGTGTGAAAGGGACCAATATTGTGTGTAGCTGCACAATGACTTTTAGTGTAGAAGAAGTATCCCAGTCGTATTTTGCTTACACTGCTGCCTGTACACACTGAGAATAAGGCAGTTCATTGAATCCATGTAGACTCCTCAGCTGTGAGTGTCCTCTGCTTAATGTGAAGTGGTAGTGAGGTCTGATACAGTATTGGCATGGGAGGCAGGAAATTTTGCTGAAAATGCACTGCCATACAGAATGAAGACCCGGGTTCGAATGCTGGCTCTGCTACCGACCTTAAATAAGTAATTTCCTATCTCTTTGCTCCCCCTTCCGCTGACCTATTCTGTTTTGATTTCCAGTTATCAAGGGTGGGATGAGGGCTTGGAGCATCTACTACATGTCAGTACAGCATTTAGCATCAGTGGCTCTCAGGCTGTGGTTGAGTGTCAGGATGCTACTGTATTATAAATAAGATTTAGTTATCACAGGAAATCCTGGCACCTGGCAAGGCAAGCTGTTGCTGTGCTTTAAACTGGCTGTAGACTTTAGCTAACACTTACTTGGGATCTTCATGTTTCTAAGGACAATAGGATGGAAATTCAGGACATGAAATCAGCCTTTGAGTTTGAAAAGGAAAAGCACGTCAAATTTTCCAGTGTGTTTTGGAAAAAAATACTCAGAGTAACCTTTTTATATAAAGTCCACTGCTAGAAGTAATTAAGTAATAACATCTGATGACACAAGGACTGTCATCTGTTTAAACTCAAAAAACTGGAAAGCTCAAGGAGCCTAGATATCAGATAACAGGAGGGCCTGCGTTGTGGAGCTCCTTAGCAACTCCATTCTTGGGGTGGATAACAATTAACAATTGAAAATGCTCATTTTAAAAGTGTCGTGCATTCAGGAAAAAATAGACAAATGGCATGGGAATGGTTCTCAGCAGCCTCAGACCTTTAACTAGCATTGCTCCTCTGATGTCAGTGGAACATCTTTTTCTTTATTTGTACATAAACTACAGGAGAATCAGGCCCTGTGTGTATTATCTGAACCCAGATCTATCTACAGTCTTGGGACACACTGAAGAATTTGTAATTTATTTTCTAAAAGTAGTTAAATGAGTATTAGCCTTTCCAGTGAGTTTGATAACGTTATTTTGCATTTTGTTTATACAATAGTCTCATGAGAACAGCCAATACTTTCATTGTAATTAATTCATCTAATAGTTCAAAAATAACACATCCAGCAGTTTAAGGCCTCCTGCTCTTAGGATACAGTAAATGTTTGAGATTGTGGGGGTTTTTTCACTTTACTACTTGATGTCAAAATACTTAGAATTGATTTCTTCTTATAGCTAATATGATTTTTTTTTTCTTTTTAATACTACTGTCCTAATTACAGAGAGTTATAAAGGAATGACAAAATATAGTGGAAAAAAAGATTCTGATTGGATTATAAAGGCTAACAACTAACCAGCAAAGTGGAACTTTTTTTTTTAACACCATCCAATGATGTCACCAGTTTGAGGTTTCTCTGGGACTTTATTAAAATGTTTGTGACAGAGCCAATGTAAACCATCCTAAATCTAACACAGAGCTGAAAGGACTGATTTTAGGGAATGCAAAGATATGGATCATTGGGTCTGTCGAAGCGGCATCTTGAGCCAATTATTGGTGTCATCTTGAGCCAATTTAATCAATCCAAGGGGGACTCAAAGGGGGTGGGGGTGCAGGGTTGCAAGTGTTGGTCAAACATTCTGGCAAAAACACATTTGTTGTAAGAGCAACCAATCTCTAGTGTGTTGATTTACTTCCTATACATCTTGGTTTGTGCATACTGTAAATAACTGATCAATCATTGAACTGCTTTTAGGTTTTTAATTCCTGGGTAATTTTTTAGATTATGTGATTGCACGTACATATATGTAAGCTTAAATTTACTTAAGACACTTCTAAAGTGGAGGTAATTTAGCGTAAAAGAACCTGAAATACCATATAGTGTTACTTTCAAAATAGCAAAAGAATACAAATATATTTCTAAAGAGTAACATCTACTGACATTATCTGAGCCTAATCTCGTACACAAGTAAGCCCAAGAGTTTTAATTCGTATAATATAAACATTTCACACAGTGTAAAGGCTACGCAGTTGAGTAAAGCTGACCTACAACAGAATTATTAGCAAAACAGAATTTAAGTGAGAACTGTAGCTCTTAAAGCTCAATAATGTAATTTTGTTTTATCCTGGCAGATCTATAGCAACAATTTTCAATCAGAAAATATACATGAAAAATCATTTAATTTGAATTCTACTCAAAGTCTATTTAAAGAGTTTTGGTTTGCTTTAGGATAACATATTGTGGTATGATTAAGAGAGTTTTATATGAATTAAAATCCCGCAAACTCTCCCTCATTCAGTAACTTCTTAAAAAAAGCACAGGGAATCCTCTTCATCATTGGGATTTTTCACCTGGTGAGCATTTGCAAGTCAGGGTACTATACATATTCTCTTGTTGTAACTACATTTGCATTTATAATGCATTGGTGCTTGGATATTATTAAAATTTTAAGTCACAAATGTTTCCTAATAGTTCTGCAATTTGCATTTTGCATTATTTTAAAAGTAGATACATGGTTAATTTCTATACAGTAAGAACTGAGAATAAAATATGAATAGATATAGGTAACAGTAAGGAGAAACAGTAGAAACAGCACACAAATCCATGCATACTAGGATTAAAAATACATTTCTTACATGTGATAAATGTAGTATGTGTATTTTAAGTATGTCTCATAAAGATTATCTATGAATATTCAAACTAAATTAGTGAGAAGGGGATATTTATTTTGGATAAGATGTCTTGGAAAAGCAATTTACATGTTTTGGAACTGTTAACACTGCAGCAAGTTATGTCACACTGCAGCACAGAAACGACTGAATGCAATGAGATGGAATGTGAGATGAGCCGATAAAATAAAAGCTAAAATTTAAAGAAGTACATACTCAACTTTGCTATTGCATCTTTGCTGTTAAAAAAAAAAAAAGGCTATTTGCTCTAACAGATCCCAGCAGATGAGGAAAAGACCACTTAGGTAAGTGTCCAAAACCAACCTCTTCTACCCTACTGCATTCACTTAGCAGGCCTGTTCTTTCCCTTCAAGTCATCTTTCTTTCTTACTGCTAAATGCAAATTGTAAAAAAACCCACTGAATATATTGGAGAATGTTTGTAGTGTGTTTACTTAGCTCTACGCCTGTGCTATTTCTTCACATGTCCACTGTTGTCAGTGCATGTTTCTGTCCAGAATAAAGAATGGAAATCTTCAGATGGGTAGGCAGGTGAAAGGCCAGTTACTCCTCCATGTGTTGAGGGTATTTCAGAATAGGTAAGCATATCTCTGCAGCAGGATCTGCTTCACACAGTAGTGCAAGGAATAGGTGTGACAGTAGAGCAATATTGTTAAACAAAAGTAAGGTGAATCATAAATGCAATACTTAAATCATTTGAAATTGGATCTTTCCAATAAACATCTTCTGCAAAAGTGTTGGTTTATTTGACAGTGAATTAGTTCTATATTTCACCAGCAGAAAAATGATTACTTGAAATTTAAGATGCAAGGTATGTCGGCTTACAAGAATCATATATAAATTCCTACTCTTCAATGCATTCACAGCTCAAAAGATACTATTAGTGTTTAATTTGTCAATAAAAGAACATTTTTGTAATATTTATAAATAGTATTATACTTTTTATCACTCCTATCCAGTGTACCTTTTTAACTTAGCAACATGTTTATGATGGTTCAACTTCAGCTATAATCTGCTGGCTCTAGGTCTGTAATTTATTATTTGCTCTAAAAGATCAGGTCCAGAGTTTAAACGTCCCTAGCTGAAAGTTTATACCAGTCAGGACAGAAAATTATTCTCTATGCCTAGGTTGAAGTACATTACTTCTTTATTGAATTAATTATGATAAGGATCATAACTTTAAACTAGGGGTGAGGTGCTGGCTTTCTACTAGGATTGCTTGAAGCAATTTTCATCTGAACATTTTTGTAGAGTTATTGAGTCTGGCAGGTCTGAACTTTATGAGCGAGTAACTTTCTCCACAACTTGAAAGAGGTTGGACATTGATCTAGGCAAAGGTTTACCATATCCCATGTCTGTAGCCAGAAAAATTTGCACTGCATACTGAACAAATAACTACAGAACCAAATTAAACACATCTTATGAGCTTTTAAAATAAAAGCAATGCTGGCCCTTTCCCTGAGGGACCGATCAGGGAACTGAATTAATATGACAGCTTTACTTCTTTTTTGTTTGTTTGAAGTAGAAATCTAAAATGATTTTTGCTCAAGAAGGAATTAGTCTACTAAATATGTATACATGAGTCTATTGAACCATGTATATTCAGTGACAAATTTTATATCTCTATCAGATTGGAAAAAGTTTGGCTTCAAAAGTAGGTAAAGATGTTAATCCTACAATGCCTGTTTCCCCCCGGCCCCCATTGGATTAAAAGGCCTGTGAACAACGGAAGGAAATTACAGATCTTTGAAAAATTAAAAAAACAGTTAAGATAGAAGAAAAACATTCAATTTGAGAAAAGCAGATTCCGATAGCTGTTCTGTTGTTGAGTCAAACACTCAGAATTTGTGCAAGACCATAAACGAGAGGCCCTCTGGGAAAACTATGGTTTAAGTGACTTACCTAGAATTACATAAGAATTCTATGGCTCAGATTGGATTAGGAATAATTTATTTTTTCATCCACTCTGTGTTGCATTACCTATGTTACACCAATTGTTTTCACTGTAAGAGAGGCAACAGGCTCGCGTCTAACACCTTCGGTCATATAACTGCTCAGAAAAGTAAATAGTAATTTAGTGTAACATTTTGAAACTTCAGAGCCATTTCTATTAAAAGAAGGCTGAAACTCAATTGAACTTTTTGGGGATGTTATATTATAATAAAAAAGATTAATCTTTTAAATCTTCAGAATTCTCAGTTATTTGTTTCCCTCTCTTTTATGCCACTGAGTCCAATAACAGGAATAATGTCCAAGATAATATGTTCTTTCATTTTTATTTTGCTGCTTTTCCTAATTTCTGTCCTAGAAAGTTTAGAGTAGCAAATGGAGAGACAGTAATCTGCAAAAAGCCCCTCTACATTTTCAAAACTTTCTGGCTATGGAAAAGGGTTTTTTTCAGCCTTAATAGCATTATTTTCACATACATTTTTGTTTAAGTTCTAGAATTTGTTAGTTTGAAAAATAAAAATACCTCTTTATTAAAGGAAGCAACAAGAAATCTACACCAAATTTGACATTATAAATTTTATAGGAATAATCTTGAGAGCTGGGGCACTGAAGTAGCAAATGCAATTACCATTTTAACTTATAAACATCATTAAAAGCTTTGCCTTGCCATGAGAGCAGAGAGGAAGAAGGAGGATATGCTGATTTACTACAAAGAGATAGTAGATGCCTGTTATTTTTCAATGGATTGGTATTTATGGGTGTATAAGACCATCTATAAAATTTTCTTGCTTCACTGAAATGCTGAAATTAGTGGCAAAACTCCCCTTGTCTCCTATGGGCTTACTGAGTCTTACATTACATTATAAATGTAAGTCAATTTTATTTGATATATTGATCTTTTACCTTGTCAAGTTACTAAATATTTTAGTTCTGCCCCATTTCCCATTATTCATTTCCTGTTCAACATTGCAGCAATGCAAATGCAAAACATGCATTCCACAGGGCAGCATATCCTGGAAGCTACACTGGCATATAGCAGAAGATCTCTCGTCCCATAACAAAGGACTAAGAATATTAAGTGCTTGCTGTGCACTTTAGAGAAAAAAAGAAAGAGGAAAAGAACATTCATGCCATCACTTTTGGGAAGGTCTTTCTGCTAATTCTTTAAACCTTTAAATCTAATGGAATACTTGGTGCTCAGCTGGAATAGAAAAGACAACTTCAATACTAAGCTAGGAATTGATGACAAAAAAGTGAAATTTTACCTCTGTGATATGGTCCCTTCTTAAACTGTGCATGGAGGTTTGGTCATCCTAGCTCAAAAATGCAGCCTTGTCATGGATGTTCATAGCTACTACCACTCTTGGAGTGGCCATTGCCATTGTCTTTCCTCTTATCCCAACTATACTTTGTTGGGTCTATTGTATTTGGTCTTGAATATATTTTGAGAGGTCTACTTTATTCTGCATCTTGTTCCTCTTGATTGCACACCTTGCCTGGATTTGGTGCATGGAAAACCCAGCCTTTAATGGCCCAGAGTCCGGTACCACATTCAGTGTCAAATACAAGTGCTAATAATAATACAAGATAGAATTCAAAATACTTACAGTTCACTAAGAGTGTTTATTTAGTGTTTGAGATGCCCTGAGCAATACTTCAGTCAAGCGCTCATTTGGAACATCAGCAGTATCAGGCTGTAGGTACTGTTGATCTGATTGTTTCATGTCCTCATGCCCTGTTATCTCAACCTTTTGAGTTTGCTTCTTGCCTGAAGCCACTAGGCAAAAGGCCGGGGGCACCATGCTTGGTGCCCCTTCTAATCTTCTCTTTTCTGTCATTGTAGTTGGTCTTCAGCACTAATAGATTTGTGTGAACCAACTCTTAGGTTAACATCCCCATTTGTAGCCATTTTCTGTCCATAGGGAAGTAGAATAGCATTTACAAAAGATGGTGGAGTATCTCAGAATCCCAAATCACATTCACTATTTCTATGTTTTCCCTATTAGCTGTGGGTGGGCAGTCCTTAGTGATTTTGATATCTCTTTCATACATGGTGCCATTTGGGTTGTCACTTTTATTCCTGAACAAAGCGTGAGCTGGTGACAGGCAAATCACACTGTTGTTACTTATAATTTGATAGGACCACATCCAGGTCATCATATGATCTTCATAGTGCTCTATTTAGGCAGTTAGTTATTTTGGCAACATTTTCCACCAGCCTTACATGAGGAGATGACTGGTCTCACATTTCTACTGCCCTCCTGCACCACAGGTTAAAGTATAACTATATTTTAGGCCCTTTAAATTTATAGTATATTTTCAAGTGTCTCATTTCTGGTACTGAACATAAGCAAAATGACATGAAAAGGGGATGATGTCTCCCAAAGAGAAGACTGAATGTACAGAGCTGTATGCATTGGATGTTACTTATTTATCCTTATTTATATTATATCTAAAAATGTATATCACCTTATTTATTTTTATATCCTTTTATTTATATTTATTTATACTTGCATTGTTTCTTTTCTGATGAAACATAGCTATAATCTCTAATATCCAGTTAAATAGAGATAGTGTTTTGTGTGCTTCTGGGTTGATGTCTCAGTCATTGACAATGTTGCCCATTACTCTAAAAAAGCAGGTTTGCTTTTCTCCTTTCTGCCTCGGTAATTCACCCTCTACTGCTGCTGAGTAGCATTTCTAAAGTGATGTAATCCACTGAAGTTCTTCCATCTTTCTTCCTACTGCCAGGCATTGGCTTAGTTTGAGATGGTTGCTGCAACGTTGTTGACATCTTTGGGTTGGTTTTGGTAAACTCTGTATTCTACCTTTTTTCTTACGGTATTTTGAATTCTGTTTAGGAGATACTGTATCAGAGCTGGCTGCTTCCATAAACTCCATTCTTGGACAGCGTGAATTTCTTTATTTGGCAAATGTTCATTTCTGGGGTT
The DNA here is from genome assembly GCF_028858705.1 of Grus americana. Lineage (NCBI taxonomy): Eukaryota > Metazoa > Chordata > Aves > Gruiformes > Gruidae > Grus > Grus americana. The sequence goes on along the minus strand of NC_072860.1, from coordinate 6,437,998 downwards.
TCTTATATCTCTTTCCAAGAGTTTTGCCCTCAATTTCTATAATTATCAGATCTTTTGTCAAGGACTCATCCCTTCCCCATAATTGGCTTCTTATTTTATGATTAGCAAAGTCTTTTATCACCACCTTTTTCTATTTTGCTTAACATATTTTTCTTTGTTCTTCTTTATATCCTTCAGCTCAGGTCTTCTCATGCTGCTTTAATGCAATTAGTTAATAGCTAGCTTGCTTCTCTTGATTAACACAAGCACTTTAAAGCGCATGCTATCAGAAATACAGATCAGTTCTGACTGTTCTCCCTATGGCTGTAGCCCAGGGTTTGCAGATTCTGAGCACATCTGTGAGAGTATTTGCAGAGTGATTGCTCTGTCTGTCCACGCTGGTCAGGAGTTGTGTGATTGTGGTAGAATGAAGCCGAACCTGAAGCAGCAAGTCCTGTTGAAACTGAACAATGCTTCTGGGCCTTCCAAAACCATTTTTTGTTGTATGAGAGTGATTTTTAAAAAGTTTTATCCCTTGATCATTTGTCAAGATTTTGTTTTCTGTAAACTATTTCAATGTGTAAGGTGACTTTTTTGAGAATCTGAGAAAGCAACTCAGTTGATAAAAACGTTGTGTTTAATAATAACAGCGATAATGATGGGCCCTGTGAGATTTAGCTATGGTAGCAAATATTTGCTATAAAAGGGGAGTCCAAATCTTCTATTTCTCCATGCTCACATAGTGGTGCACCTGGCTAGATGGAGAAAGCTCAGCACTCCACATACCACTGAACAGTTCTGGCCTCCATGTTTTGATGACAAAAATGGAGTTGAATTCTCTCAAAGGCCCAGGCCTTAGTTTCCAATTCTGAGCATTACTGAAAACCAAGTCCCTTTAATTCCACTTGCTAAAGACATCCGGAGGTTTCCCCAACACCAAATTTCCCTCAAGTCATTTTTGCTGAGGATTTCCCCTGCCTTTATGCCAGAGCAATTTGTCCAGCGCATATGCATATGCTGAAGGGAGACGAGTTTAAAACAAGACACTGCCTCTTGCACCACACTAATGCTGCTGCTTCTTCAAGCCTCTGAAAAAGAGGAGAAAAAAAATTATCTTCCATGAATATTTCTTTAAGGTAATAAATGTAAGATGATAACTGGAGAAGGGAAGAGGAGAGAGCTGGTTTCTGTTGGGTTTTTTCCCTCCATAGTAAGGAATCGATTCATCATAAATGAGAATTTTAATTTCTATTGTTCTATCACAAATCCTTTCCATTGCAAGGATTTGCACATGAGTTTTCTGCTAAGGAAGTTGCAATGCTTTTCTCACAGACAGATGAGGAGTTCATTTCTGGTGTGCAAGACACTTCAAAACCACTGAATTCTGCAAGTATTGTTAGTGCCTCCTGTTTTCATATCAAATAGACAAAAAGCCATTTGAAAAGTCTCTTAGCACTTTACGTAAAGAGTTTTGGCAAAAGTGCTGCATATGTATTTGGCTCTGACAATCAATCTGGTTTTATGCAGGCATTTAGCCTTTATCTTTTAATTTTGAAGTACTTTATCTTTTAATTCTGATGGTCCATAGTTAACTTTGCCAATAGGAGTTTTCTCCTAGCACCACCATATATTTTGTACAGAGTGCAGAAAGCCAAGTTCTTCTCTTAACACATTTGTTTAGGCTTTTTAGTATACTAATATTGCGCTATTGATGTTTGTAAGACTGTTTTTCATGTTTGGAAGCTATCACTGCATTTGATTTTAATTTTGCTCTGCTTTTTTGCTCTCTACTATAGATTAATGCAGTGTTTAAAAGAGACGGCAACCTACTTTAATGACATTCTTAAGTCTCAGCCCAGATTAATTATAGCATAGTAACTTTTTTGCCTTAGTAACAGCTGAAGTGAGTTGTGTCAACAAGATGGAATTTGACTTACTTGGGCTGTAGCACCCCTTTTTAGGACTGCATGTAAATGATTACAGTTACAGAGAACATGTGGACAGTGAGTGTGTATTACTGTGAACTCGGCAGTGGATGAAAAACATCTGCCTTATTAAGCATCCTTTTAGAGACAACCATCCAAGATATGCCTTTTGAAATCAGCATTCTTGATTTTTTTTGTATTAGCCAAAGTAAGCATAACCTTAACCTTCCCAAGAAACCATTTCTAGGTGTGATGCTGACAGGGACTGTGAACCTTAAAGTCTGGGTATTACCTTAGCTGTTTATAGCACATGCATACAGTCAGTTCTCTAAATTCGTGATCTACCGTGAAAACATCAGAGTGCTCTGGGCAGCCATGTTTTTGCATAACCACTGGAAGCATGTGTTTTGGAACTAACTAGACCTTTGAGAAGGCACTCAGACTGTGTGTAATGGTGTGCACTGGGCCTGCCATGAGTAATGTGTAGAATTTGCCCCTAACTGTATGCAGGCTGTGGGCTCAAAAGCACCTAAGATTTGATAGGAAGCTCTCTGTAATGAAGCACCTCTCCATGAGAAGTGAATGAGGAGAAAGCTAACCTCGATGGTTACACTCAAAGAACTAGTCTGTAGTCAGGGATTGCCACCTTTTCTCAAAGATGTACGTATTTTGTGGAGAGGTGGCTTCGTTTGTCATGTGTATGCTGTGACTCGTGTTTGGGTTTTTAACGTGCTTCTTGGTTTGCTTACCCAGTCTTCAAATGGCATGACAGAATACGTTAAAAAAAAAGTATTCAAAGGCTCAGATCTATTGGCATTTGGATTGACTAGACTGTGTTTAGAGCTACAAAGTTATTTTGTATTTTATATGTACTCTGTCATGGTTAAAAATAAGATTAAATGTCAGTGACACTAAACTCCAATTTAAATCAGCTTTCATAATCAGTAATAGATTTCACTGAAAATGGCAAAGCGTGGTGAGAAAATACTTGTGATTTACCAACAATGTAAATCCCATGCACCCTATCACTGTTAACAGAAGATCCTATTCGAGGACATTTCAAAATGATCCCACTTGTTTACATTTCTTATTAAAAACAACTGATAGAATGAATTTGAAATTTATCTTGTATATTAAGAACAAGCCTCAACAATGTCAGCATGTTATCACATTTAGAATCTTGTGAAAAAATAGATAGAAAAATAATGTGAACTTCTAATTCAGAATGTATTTTAGCTTGCATATTTAGATCAAATTCTCCTTGATATCAACTGTGAGATTGGAGTGTATACTTGGTGGCAGTTATTGATACACAATTGACTTGATGTCTGTAAGATTTGTCTACATGGAAAAAGGCTATAGTCCATCAGAACTCTTAAGAGGATGTTTAGCACTGAACTGACTGCTCAGTGCTAAGGACATGCTTAGATGCTCTGCTGCAGTCAAGTACTGAGCAGAAGCCTGCTCTGCTGTAGAACTCAGTAAATAATGAACTCTTGCTCCAGATTAATTTAGAGATTTTTCTCTTAAAGCCAAAGTCTATCCAGTGCTGGCCCAGCTGTCACACTTTGCTTTGCAGATAGGTAACTTCTACTGTGACATTTCTCATGGCAAAGCATAACATTGCTGAGAATGCTAAAATATCTTTAACTGCTTTGAAGCAGAAACTTTTAATATTTTAATGGTGGATATTATCAAGGAACAGAATCTGAAGCGGAAGGTCCAGGCTGAGGTTGTCCTACGAGAACAGCTGATGTTACGAAATACTTTTACTAATACGGTTCTGAGTCTCATGAGAACTACACATAGTTAAGTTCTAAGCTAATAAGGAAGTGATTATTCTTAAGATACAAGTAAAATATATTCAGGGCTAGATTTTTCTAGAAGCCTGAGGAGAAACTGTGTTTGTTTCTTGTGGTACCAATTGCAAGGAAGGTGTCTGAGCCAGCTCTCTTTAAATCCAAGTTTTCAGCAAAAGTTAACAGTGAACAACGGTGTCTGAATAGTTTCTGTGCCACACACCAAAGGCCAAACTCTCTGATGGTAGAAGCTGCCAAAGCTTTATTCAAGTCTTTCTAGCTCTTATTTAAAATTTGCTTCAGCAAGACTGTTAGAATTGGCCTTTTACTGCCAGATCTGAGCACAAAGAAAGAGATCATGAGTCAGAGAAAAATAACATTTCTGTTTAAGGTCTCTGTTTCTTTTAAATATAAAAAACTCTTTGAGGAGATATAGAAATAAAGGCAGAACAGAAGACCCTCGGGTTCAAAATCCAAAATCTTGCTCTCAGCCACAAAGAAGGAAAGCTGCCCCCATGTTTGTATTTTCAGTATCAGTGTGTGAAATGTTTCAGTGGCTATTTGAGGCACAGCCAGTATAACTTTGCTAGATACCTGAGAATAAAACAGGCCTGGGTTTTCTGCAGGAGTGCTACAAGTGAGTGACAGGAACACGTGGCTGAAACCCTAAACAGTATTGTGAAGGCCTTTATCCAGAAGCCAAGTTTACAGATTTTGCAAAGACATTAAACAAACACTGTAACTTTTAACATAAACACAATTAACTAACATAAATATTTATGCAATTTTCTTTTCAATTCACTCAATGCATATACCGCATGAATCAGAGTTTACCCTTAAACAGTTAGCTTAAGGATACTACTATCATTCTTATCAATAATTAAACTTTTCTGGAGCAAATAACTTCCTTGCTTAGCACAAAGACATCTCCTGAACTCTAGTACCCACTCCAAAGGATTTCAGGATTTGTTCAGCTCAGACTGATGAGCTGTTAGGTACAGACAGCTCCCTTCAAGGTTCAGATAGACAGGAATTTTCTTTTCTCAACATGCTGAATCTCCAAATATTCCAACAGGGCAATAGAAATCTTGCAATGTGAAAGTAAGGACTGAGTAATGGATGTAGAAATTTCTCTCTTAAACCAGCATACAGCATTACTATAATAACATTAATGTAGCATTACTATAATCCCTTTTGTATTAGTAAGAGGTCTTGCTGTGAGAAACAGTTTGTGTAAACACAATAGGTGACCAAAGTAACTACTACTGTCTCAAAAATATGGACTCATAGTCAGCCACACTGAATTCAATGACTCCTGTGGGTGACTTACCAAGGTTGCAGAGCTGGAACTGAGCCTTGTAAAGTGAAGTTTTATCTGAGGAAGATAAGCATGTCCCCAGAAGATATTCCTTACTTGATAAACCTTTTTGAACTTAGTCCAATAACGAGAAAAATGTTTTAAGGATAGAAACTCAGGCACAGACTTTATACAAGTCAATCAATCCTATAAAAAACACCAGTTAACAACCAGGGTGGCTTGTGTATATACCAGCATCATGAGGAGAAATCTAAAATTCAAGTATATCTGGAATTCCCCACTTTATCCTTCACCTATCAGAGATGTCATTTCTTTGTTTTTCCTGTTTTCCTCTCCCCACCAGGCGAAGCGGATATTTCATTTAATTCTATTATGAAAAGAGTTCTCTTTTTCTTCTTACATACTGCATGGTTATTGAGTGTCTCTGGATATTCTAGTGTATTATGGCTTCGCCTTCATCAGAAAAAAAGCCTCACTGCTAAGGAATGACAGAGAAAAAATGGAAATCACTGACAAAGCATAAAATACAAACAAGCATCCTATCCAGTGTGCCCTTACGTGGATCCAATAGCCAATTGTCCTTAAATAGCACCATACATGGAGAGTTTCAAATGTTTTCAAGTCAATAGCCAAGTAGCTCTGAAACTGATTCTACAGAGAATGTAGGATCTCTCCACAGCAGGTAAATACGATGATAGCCATTTCATAGGAGAGTTAAACCAGACAACTTCAGATTGCCTGGACTCAGATCACTCCAGAATTGAGGCACAAAGCTGACAAGGAGCTGACATCCAGCTCTTCATAAGCTGTCTATCTTCAGTTGCATTCTCCACCACCTGCTGTCAAGGAACTGAACATCCTTACTGAACTCAAAAAAGCAGGTAGAAGAATGGGTTTTTTGGTCATTCTAGCATTCAAGAGTTATGAACTGTCAGGATTAAGTTGCCTCTATGACTTTCAATCATTCCTCTCTATATATACATTCTTATACTGGTTTATATTACCTGATTTCATAATACTTTTTCCCATAGGACCCTTACACTGTTCAGGGGAAAGCCTGGAACTGTGTGGGATGACTCAGGCTGATGAATCAAAACCAATGTTGTCTCTAGGCTCTCTTTGTTGCATTAACTGGAGGATGTATAGTGAATGATGCAGAGGGAAAAGAAATCAGATGATAGAAAATCTAGAACTGTTACTATATTTCATCATATTAACACCCACAAGGGTCATCAGCAGACTATAAAATAAATTCAACTTAGCCAAAAATTACTTTTTATGGAGATCAATATTTAAAGATAAAGTTTACCCCAGGTCATTTTTGTGATTGCATAAACAACAGTAAAACTATTTTCAAACTATGGAAAACTAAAAAATGTTCCAAGCCCTGGAAACTTAAAACTGCTTGTATGACTCAACCTGATTCACACATGCACACAAAAAGAGGGGTTTTGGCCCAAAATGAAGCATGTCTTTTCAGGATGATCAGTGGATTTGAGGGTGTTTCTTGGAAGACTGTGTGCTGGATAGTAGTAGGCCTATGCTAAGAAACTCTCTGTCATCTTAGGTATGTATATGGTATACATTGTAATGATAGCTGAGGCTTTGTTGTACACATCCTTGCAATCCTAAAGAAATGAACATCACTCTCCCATTTAACAAAAAGCATCAAGAGTCTAAATGACTCTTCCAAGTTCACCCTGGAAGTCAATGTCAGACCAGGATGTGGAACCCAAGTCTTCCAATTCATTGGCTGATGCCCCAGACAAGGAAATACTCATCTTCTTTAATTACTAAATGTAATTACAAAATTCCTAAGACATACTGAGGTTTCCTTACATAGGTTATATTCTAAAAGATTTAGTAATACCTTGTCCCCTATGTCAACAATTAATAAAGAATTGTTAGAGGATCTCAATAAAGCTGGCAGCATGTTAACCTGCTACTGTCAATTTAACATTCATATTCATATAATGAAAGTGAAAACATTCAGACAACTTGACACAACAGGTTGCTGGAATTGCATGTCCTTTTACAGAGTGTCTAGTAGGAGTAGCCTTTCTGAACAAAAAAGACTTCTGTACATGCTGCTGCAAAGAATGTGGAGAAATAGAGTTCTGCTGTTGTGTAAGGGCTCAGAAAAAGCCAGGAATCAGAAACTCTTGAGCAGTTACACTGACTTTATAATAACAGGTTGATCAGAACTTGCTTTGTCCAAATCATGTTTTCTGTGCTGTTGTTTCTCCACTCTTCTAAGTTGGGGGGCTTGCTTATTAGCTTAATATATTAAGAGGTCTTTTCCCCATTGTGCTGAAGAGTGGAAAAAGTAGATGTAGTGCTGAGAATCCACATAGGCTCTTTACTCAGAACATCAGCGGGACCAAAGTTCGTGAAGAGGAAGAGTTTTCTGCCCTCATTCATGTCTAAAGTGCTGGAGGTGTAGGTAAAAAGGAGTTATTTAACTCTAAGAAGCAGGAAGGTGACAGTGCCACAAGACATATTTTTCTAGGAATTTCATTATAGAAAACCTGTCAAAAGTGTCCCCATTTGTTTTAACTCGTGCTGACTGCTTGTACCACCTCCCATGTGAAATACAAGATCAACTGTATTGAGTGAAAGCAAAAGTCCAGTTAGCCCACTTTTCTGTCTTATATACTACAGAAATCCCAGAGAAAGGGATGAGAACATAGCAAGCATTTATTTATCTTTTGCATCTTCTGCAAGATACTTTTTGAGCCAAAGGCATAGGATATCAAGGGTAATGCAGCTGATTCAACCTCTTCCCCCTGATCTGAGCAGATTTTGATTAAACTGGTGTCTATGTTCCTAGTTCACCGATAGAATTAATCACTTGTGCATAAAATACTGCGAGTTTATATAAATAATAATAAAGTCCAATCTCATTCCTCAACTTCATTGCATTGGCAGTAGTACTGTACAGCATTTAAAATTCATGTACATTATTTACAGTTATAATCTCCAGGAGTTACATTATGGTTCCATGAATCTACTCATGTGGTATCTTGTGTCTTGTCTAAATTATCAACATAAATTAAATACAGAAGCCTTATGATACATTCAAACAAATTCAATAGTCTTATCTGGTCCCATAATTCTTAATACAGATGCAAGGGATGAGTAGGAAAAGGGCTATCAACATGGAACCTGTTTTGGAAAAAAAAGGAGAAAATAAATGACGACAACTTTTGTGGTTGTACTGATTCTCTTATTTTCTGAGACACTGCCAAATCAAATTTGAAGATACTCAGAGCTTAAAAACAGTCCTTGGGAGCTTGTTGAAGTCTGCCGTTTCTTTAGGTGACTAAGTATGGACATGAGTTCTTAAAGAGAGGATAAACATTCTCTTTTAATATGTATATCTACTTATTCCTTCCAGTTAAGAGTTTGGTGAAAGATATGAACAAAATGTGTATTTCTTCTGTGTTAATAATATCAAGCAGTGACCTAAGAAGAACCAGCATCCAAAGCCCATTTACATAGTGGAAGTTTTTCTGTTGGTTTCAAATAATACCAGCTCAGGCATATATTGAAGAATTGAGGAACTATAACAGAAATAGAAATAAATCAAAATATGTATATTCTCCAAGACCTTGTTTACTCTACATAAGGATGTTTAAAAAGAGTTCTAACATAGACACAATTAAATTAGCTTTATCTCTGCAATCTATTATGTTTAAACAGGTTATTTTTGTTGCAGAAGAATATTAAAGTACTTTCTGCAGTGTGAGTGGAAAAAAATTATTTAAGAAACGTATTTGAAACGCTGGAAACATGCAAGATCCCTTAACTGCAGTTGGTTTCAAGCATCTTACTAGAACTTTCAAGATAGCATCTGAGTGGATGCAAATCAAGAAATAAAACTTTGTGGCATCACTTTATGTTTGTAAGGCAAAACATAGACATGAATTTGATCTACTAATGTGACTCTAAACTTCTGTTTTCACACATCCTACAGTTTATTAATCCATGGGTAATACTTAACTGGACTACACATCTACTCTAAGAGCTGTATTTACGGTAATAATCATTTGAAGCTATCTTCAACTCCTTGGGTAAATTCTGCCAAGCTATTTCAGGTTATTAAACTGATGTAGCCAGTTTATATAGTCCAAAATAACATCTATATTTACTTTCTGAATATCTTCAGATGTTGTGAAATACAGATGTTTTAATTTACTCATGCTGTATTTCCTTGTTCTTTCCATATAGGCCAGATTCAGTATATCCTATCTTTGAAGGCTGGATTTCCTATTATTACAGAAATATACCAACAACATCAGAAGGTTTTATAGTCACTAGGCAGTATGTTTAGAATCAGAGGAATGACTGAGAAACAATGTAGAGGATTATGAGAAATATAAGGAATATCTATTTTTAGAAGCTAAAATATATTTGTATTTAATTACACTGTATTTCTATCTTGTGCAATACATGTTCCTTCCAAACATGAAAAGATACAAGCTGGAGTACATTTAAATGTGGTCATCTGGTGTGAATGTTTTAGGCAACTAACTTCTGCCATTATGATTACTTTCCATTCTCACATGCCATTTAATATTGCAGGAAGCAAAATCGTTCTGCGTGGTTGTAGTCTATCCAGTATCTGTGTGTTACTGGGAAGTTAAAATCTCATCTACACCAGAAATGTAAATCTGGCAGACCTCCCAAGAATACTGAAAACTTCTTTTTCTCTCTCTGTTCTTTAAAGGATAGAAGAGATAACATCACTTCTCTTGTATCTGGGAAATCATTCTTTCTGCTTATTCCTAAAAAGTTGTCCCTCTTTCAGCTCCTTCTTCAAAGGAGGATTGCTTTTCTGAACCGTCTTGCTTACTTTTGATTTATTCTTTCATAGCTAAATAAAAACTAAGGTGTGCGGACACAGAAATTATGTAGGATACTGTCATTTTATCTGGAGTCTTTTTAAAAACTGTTTTCAGCTAGTGACCTTTTTAATTCCATTTATTAGTGAGGAAATGAAAATGTCTCAAGGTTTGGGGTTTTGCACTTTTTTTAGTAAATACCACATGCACCTCACTTCACGTAGGTGATGTTGTCCTGTTCCACTTTATAGAGTTAAATTAGGAAAGGCTGGGAAGGAGAAAACAAAGCATGGCAATGAAAAGATCAGATCATAAAGTATGCTTACATGCTTGGGGAGCTGTGTCTAACAAAGCTAGCAAGGCTTATGATGCTTAAACTAGAGTCTCTGAGCAAAGAAAATGCAAAAACATTAAAGATACAGTCCTAGGAAAGAAGAGAAATGAAGAACATCCCAAAGGAATGCCAGGAGCATGCTAAAGTAAAATAGTTTGCATCTTCACAGAACCTTTAGCATAGGCGGTGTAGCTTATCAAAGAATGCAAAGAAATATTAAGGTGTAGTTTAGCACATTCTGCATGCACGCTTGTGTTGTATTAATCTTTTGCTGTGTACCTGTGGGTGAATAAACAAGGTGAATAAATAGGGAAGAAGTTATTTATCAGTCATTTTAATATGCTTCCAATCACAGAGTTCCTGCACAGATTCCAGCTGTGTGTGTCAGGTACATAGAGCCTCCACTGCAGAATAAATGAGCTGTTTGGTAAAGGCCACAGAAGCTATCATCTGAGGATGCACTTGATGGAGACTGGAGGCGATCTCAAGCTTACCATAGTGGCTGTGCTAATGTTATCTCTGTAAGGGACAGCAAAGGGGTTTTTTCCTAAGAAAAATGATAAAACTTCCTAATGATATCTATTATTTCTCTGTAATTATTAAAGGAAATTTAAAAATTGAATATGAACAGTCACAGCATTGAAGTGCCTGAGTGAACTCTGTGAAGAGAGTTTTTAAGATATTAGGACCAACTTGCTCCCCAGAACCTGTGGTCAGGTTTCTTAAAGTATTCTGATGCAAGGTGTACACTGGCTCTGAGCATGCAGTGGTTGATCTCTGCTGCCATTTGGAAGAGCAGACTACATAGGCTGGGGGCTTGCCAGTGTAATTGCTGTGTTTAATGCTGTGGTTCTGTGAATCAGTGGGGCAAATTAATGTCTTCTGTGATAATTCCATTAAAGACTTATTATTTTGATAAATCATGGGAGGCAAAAGTCATGATCTCCTGGGAACTTTGATTTTGAGCTATTTTGCTCAGGATTTCTATATTTAACTTTACTGTTGGGTTACTACAGACATTTGCAGTGCCTCTTTTTCAAGTTTTGCTCTTCTCTTACCAATGATTCTTGAAAACATCTTCGTTACTTATTTTAAAATATTTAATCCAGAGAATTATCTTCTCTAATATGTTTTCACCTGATCAGTATAAATTAGGGAGAAAATATGGACTGGAGTAAAAATACTTTGAGCTCTTTAGGTATGTTTTAAGTACTAGGAATGTTTAATATAAAGATACTACTGAGAACTAAAGGGTTAGCTTAGAAAATGCCATTGGTGAAAACTTGAGGATTATGCCTAGTTAAATAACTATCTGGAGAAATCTGTGCTGGAGGAATATCACCTAAAATTTGCATTGAGTAATATATTCATTATGCATAAAATATAAGCAACTAAGTTTCTTTTGCAATGCTGATTGTCGATCTTCAGAATACAAGTGCTAGCTATTTGTTGGGAGTTGGGGTAATTCAGAGGTGACTCTTGGGAATTACCTCTACTTCTAGAAGTCAATCCTTTCCCAGACAGCTGTTCCGTTATGGCAGTACGAAGCCTGAGTCTGGCTGGAGGGCATGTGATTTAAGGTGACATTTCCTTATACCATGGTATCTATTTGATGGTTAATCCATCTGAAGAAAATACGCTTGATAGGAGAGTGCTAGGACTCTGTTATGAGGTGAATTTCCTTTGAGTGCATAATCCTAGCAAAACATCCTACCACTGCTCAGCAAAGCAGTGCTGACAAGAAGAGAAAAAACAGTTTGTTGATATAGGTTGTTCTATTCACAGCACTGGAAAAGTTATATCAGCAAAGGGTTTTTATAAAGGTGTAAGCTGCATCTCCTTTAAGGGTGCAAATGTACTTTTCTTCTGAGCTCCAGCTGTTCTATGTGGGCCAGCATCATAGAAGATAAGGCAAGGAGCTGGCTGGACCCTCTTCTTTTTCCTCTGACCTTAAGGGCAAGGACTTGTGTATCTAAATCAGAGGAGGATGAGCACGACCCCCTCTCAGGCAGCACAGCTCTTGTAATGAGGAGACAGAAGCACAGCAGGAACACGTTTGGCAATCTGGGGTCTGCTTGTAGGAACAAAAATGCCATTTTAACAGTTTAAAACTACGTGAAACTGCATCTAACACAGCCTTGTCCCTGGGGACTGACCAGGACAGTTTTAGCCCTTTTAAGAACAAAGAAAGCAGAGGCCTTGCTGCAAGAGCTCAGTGCCCTTTCACAGAGTTCCTAGCAAAGGAATGACTTTTTATTTATTTATTTTATGTCTTCAGCTAAGCTTTGATGAGAGGTTCCTTAACTTTTCTGTAAAGGCTAAGTTTCCTGCCTGAGATAATATTTAAGATGAGACTGACTCCTTCTCCTGTTTCCTTCCTACAGACCAAAAGGAGACCCTTTCAAAGCATACAGCCTTTAATCTGGAGGCAAATACATGTCCAGTTTGTAGCCCTCATCTCTTCTACAATGACTAGTGTTGCTCCTTGCAGGTAACAGTTTTTTATCTCGTTTAATCCTTTATGCCCGCTTCCTTCACTTGTATTATGCTACAGATGAATTAGACTCTCTTTATGCCGTGCTTCTGCTTGTGTATCATCATGCCGTTGTGGCTAAGTAAATCTATATTTAAACCAATAAATTAGCATTATTTCAGCAATGCCGGTTTTTATTCAGCATAGCAGCAATCTTATAGCACATTCAATTTTAAATGAAAGGGTGTTTCTTTACCAGTCTTTAGATATATGGGATCAAATTTTGCAAAAATATGCTTTTATTTATTACTTTATTATTATATTATTTCTAGTATTATTGCTATTGATAATAATAATATTAATTCAAGGTGAATGTCAAGGTATAAGTCACTAGATAATTTTTCCACTAAAAAGCTAATTTGATGGTTATTGCAAGTAGTGGAAAGAAAGTGCTTGAGACTTCAGAGGATGCTGGGCTAAGCCTTCATTGGTCATATTCTTTGTATTAACCAGCTGTGAAATAAGACACATTCTCTAACAGCATGATACATATGTAAGAGGCTTTATAGTCTGATAAATAATGATTATTGTCTTGTTTATTGGGCAAATACTAGGTTGATAGTCTGTAATTAAAGAAGGACAGAGAAAAAAACCCCACTCATTTAATGTTGATGGATATCCCTTCCCCTCCTGCATGCTAACATGTACTTCATTGGTCCATTGATTAGAAAACACTTTTTTCCCTCCCAAGTGGCTTGTAATGTTTCTTTTCCAGTGACTTCTTTGTTCATCTTGAAGTTGTAAAAGCTGGAAGTTTATTTATATGAGTTAGTACCAATGTGAATTATAGGTGTCAAATTATAACTTTGAAATAACTTGGTATATTACTTATACTTTTTAAAAATTGTGCTACTTCACCTGTAAACTTAGTAAAAAACACAGATGTTTTGGATAAGTGTATTTTACTGTCTCTTCTGCCCTCTTATAGAACTGCTAATACACATTAAGGACTTAATCCAGCTCCTATTCAGTGGGTCATTTGCCACTGATTTCAGTAGCAGTTGGATCAGGCTCTTCATTTGGATGAAATGGATGGCAAATGCCTTATAACAAGATGTTTTGAACAGGTGAATAAGGTAGAAACAACTGAGTGGAAGAATAGGAGTGGCCAGTTGTTGTTCTTAACACCTGAATAGGAACAAACAAGTACAATTTCCGTGTGCATCAACACAGATATCTGTATTAGATGGCTCCAGGGCTGGGATTATTTCTATATTTTCCTAAATAATTTTTTTTTACAAGTTGCTGTCTTCATTTATGGAAACAGATGTTTCTTTGTGTCACTGTTTATGAGAGTTTGGTCATGGAGTTCAGATCCCATGTAGCTGCCAGTTTCGTAAGTGCTAAAAGCAGCCGTATTGTTTCTCTTTGCTTGTTGTTCTACAAAATATGGTTCTCTTCCTCCTTGGTCCTAATTTACAGAGTGAAAACTGAGTAAATCTGTTGTTGTTTGAGCAGCTGCTTCTGTTCAGATTCACCTGCTTGTTAGAAGATGGAGATTCCAAAGGTTCCATTGCTTTCTTAAAATATGTTGGCTCCTGATGCTCATTGTCTCTCTTGTATGTTTTTCAGTTATTTTCTTCCCAGCTATTCTCTTCAACCTTCTAGAGCTTCTCTGTGGCAAATCTGCAGGGGGAAGGTTTTGGTCAGGCAGGGTAAAATCACCTGAGAAACTCCAGCAGAAAAATAATGCAGTATAGCTAAGATGCAACATAATTAATGGAGAGTTGGTAGAGAAAGCTTCTTCTCGGCATTTTCCTTCATTAATCATACTTACATAAAAATTGTTCATGTGAAATACATATTGTACAACTAAATCTTTATTTTGAAAGTCACTTCTTTTTTGTTTCCTTGAAGGACCTGTCCAATTGGAGAGATCCACATTTAAGAAAAGTCATAATGAAATTTTGCGCAACAATGTGTCTGTCCTTTTGTTTATATATTTGAAAGCTCATTGAAACTTACAGTATGGGTTGTATCACTGAAAAACAGTGATACATGTAAAATCATGGCTTGTCAATGAGGAATAAAATGAAAATCTAGCAAAAGTGTAGAACAGCATGCCTACAAAATCCCACAGAGGATGGAGGAAAGTCCAATGTCAATCACAGGAAGAGGAAATGCTGTAGAATCTATAATAGATTGAACTATAAAAATTTATATACACCTACAGAAGTTATGCCAAATATTTAAAAATATAATAAGTTGGTACTCTTCCAAAGCACGTTTTCTTTTAAGTGTCTCTAGACTTCTGTTGCAGCGTTGGTATAAATTTTTAGCACTACAGAATGCTTTAAAGTGGATGTTTTCTTGTTAAATTTCATAAGACTAACAGAGAACTGGTTGTTGTTACACATTCATATTGTGTTGTCTAAAATAGAACGTAGAAGATCATCTTTTTTTGGACAGAAATTATAGACTTACAAAGCATTAGATAGCTGCTTAACACTAGTCATGTGACTAGTTTGAGTTCAGCAGAACTGTTATAGTAAGTGCTAAGTTAAATATGTGCAAAAGTTTTTGCAAGATCAGCACCTAAGATTTTTAAGATCTCTGCATAGAGCCAGATAGTCTTACAAAGAGGTCAGTAAAATTAGTTCTGTGAATACAGCCATAAATCTGTGGTAGTTTTCTGTATATCATATCACGATAGCTTTGATTAACCACAAATCCCTGCAATAACATTTCTGTTCTCCCAAATCCTTGTTCCACCCAAACACATATGATCCATTTTACCAGAACAATTTCTGAACTGTACATTTTTCTTTCTTATCCCTCTATCCATCTCCCTGGTTTGGTGCACTAGGATGTAGTGCTTATAGGAGTGACAGATGCGAAGATTTCTTTAAGAGCAAAGTGTGTTCATTTCTTATATATTCAGAGAGGCATGAATATTATTTTTTTTAATAAATAACATTATATCAAAAAGACACCTGACTCCTATCACTCATTTCTCATGCTCATGGTAACAGCATCATGAGGTCTCACATGCTTGCTATCGATGCAAACCTGGGGGACACTGGTAAAAATGGGAGCAAGAAAAGTGAATTGTTTCTGTAGTGCAACATACTGTTGATCCTTCTAGAAGATTTTCAGTTGTTTTCTCTGTGCGTGTGATATAGAAAATGGAAGCATGAAATGAAAATACTCTGTTTGGAAAAGTCCTGTTTATCAAACAGGACTAACGCATTCATAAGACTTGAACATTTCCTTTTTGGGTCAATGCCTCGTCATTTTCTTCCCTAGGGCTAAAATCTCAGCACATTCTCAGGCATTCAAATCATGGCCTGAACTCACATATGAAGAATAAGAGGATGAGTCTGATAGTGCCTTCATTCTGTTTCCTCTGTCTACCTGTCTTGTTACACAGGTGTGTCCTCAGCTTTTGTATGCTGGTTCTTCCAACAGAAAACCAAAACACATCAGGTGTTTTGCTCCCTTTCCTTCTTCTACAGGAGACTGAGGTTAGTCCCCTCAAAAAAACTGTTGAGGTTCAGATGCCAACCCTAACTCCCATATATGCTAAAGTTGTGGAAGCAAAAACAGTCAAATACAGATTGTCCTCATCCTTCCCACTACACTCCCTCCTCTTCATACTTGTTCAAAACTTTTGGCAATGGCCTTACCCAGATTTGGAGATCCAGAGAAGAAATATGGAAAACTATGTCAGTTACTAAAGGCATTTTATCCCCTGTGGATCTTTGGCTGCAGAACACACTGTGAAAAGGAGCCAGGGCTTCAAATGCAAAGGGTGGGTCAGAGTAAGGCAGTGTTGTGTTCCCCATCTTCTGCACTTCACATGGCACAGTACTGTGGGCTCCTGCTCCCTTCTGTGTTAGCGTTAAGCTCCCCACTCCTATAGGAGCATGAGCTGAAGAAAGGCCCAGACCTGTAGCCATAATTTGGTTTCAGAGCAGGATTTAATGTAGTAGCTGAAATTCATACCTGTTATTCTAATCTTCTCATGAGACCCTAATTTACGATCACTTTTTCATAGAACTCACTGTTTTGGGGATATTTTTATATACACATCATAGTCAACAAGCTGCCCAGACAGTCCAGTCTGGAACCTGCCAAAGTCAGTGGGAACAATACTTTGAGCTCTTACTTTGGTTTCTACCACTTCCATCTGCACCGATTAGTAGTTTACACTGACAACAGTCCTATTGTCTTCTGGGGGCAATTAGCAAAATACCGTCTTGTTCAACATGACTAGAAAAGAGCCTCAATATTTGACCTTTAGATAATTGGAAGGAAGTAGGGTGGAGAGAGAAAGGGGAGAAAAGAACTACAAAGGACATCTATTAATAGATTCAAAGTAAAGATCTTCTCTGAAGTCATTCTGTAGCACAAAAATAGCAGTGAGATCCTAAACTGGGGAGCATTGGCAATAGGTCTTTAGAAATCGATGGAAGCTATGTGCACAGCTAGGCTGACTGGCACGATCTGAGTGTGTAGCAGTGGTGCAACTCCAAGCTTTGCAATAAGTAGATTGCAGTAGGATGGCTTTATTACAGACATGTTATCTACATGAAACTAGATTGGTATTTGCTGAATGTAAGCAAGTGCATAACATGAACAGCACATAATTTATATAATTAAAGATTGGTACAGAACACTACTTGGAAACTTAAGTTATTTTCATTGATGTGCTTACTGCAGTGAAATTCAACTGACCAGTCTCCCAAAATTAACAGACACACACAAATTTGTTGTCATTTATAGATATTAAATTATGCACATTTTATTACAAACAAATCATCTTACCCTTATGGGCTTTATTTTATTAGCTTCCCTCAGTTAGAAACCTTTTTACAGTCACATTATGCAGCAGATTAAGCGTTCATCCTTACTGCCTGCTTTCAAAGCAGTCTGTCAGTTGTGATCAGACGTGCTGTATGCTACAAAGCACAAAACTCGACCCGATGCCTTCTAACCAGGAAAGCAGTTGGCAGGAAGTTCCAGCTGAGGTTCACAGTTCCAAAGTCGGCAACCTTCTAATATTTTCAAGGTTTCATGTGTTTTACATAGGTCAACACATGGTCTGTTTCTCCTAAAAGTTCACCAACAGTTTAGCAACATTGTGAGCTCTGGGTTTAGGAGAGAGAGAAAAGTACATTTATGTAAAATACCTATTGTTGTAATTTTTATAGCCTAGACATTTCAATAAAATCTCACAAGGGATCAGATTCTCAGCTGTGAGAAACACACAGGATTCCCTTGCAGTCAGTGAAACAGTTAATTTACATCAGGTGAGGATCTGACCTAAATTTATTTCAATTCTGATTTACCAGTGCATACGCTGCATTACTCTCACATATGGAATCCTATCACTGCTGTATCAAAGATGTAATTAAAAACCTGCCATAACAAATGTGCACTATGCCCTACCAAGTTCTTCTGCTGACAAACTGCCAGAGGGGAAGAGTTTGATCTTGTACTCAGTGTGGCTTGCCTCTGGTCCTAAAGGTTTTATCAAAGAACTTGAGAGAAGCAAACATGGCAGTAGTAGGGAGAGGCAGCTTCAAGTAATCGGTTGCCAGGCTATCCGGCCTTCTTGAGTACAATTTGCATGCTGTTGTAGCACCAAGCAAAAGATAGGCTGAGCAAAACACTGAACATAGTTTGTTTTATGGTGATAGCAGCTCCTTTCTACTAAGAATGTGAGTAGCAGAGTTCTCCACCAGCTGGTACTTCTGGGTGGTCTTCAAGGCTAACTTCAAATGCCGGCCAGTGCAGTAAAACAGCATGGAAGTGTCAAAGACATAAGTAACTCTGGTAAGGTTCTTATCAGCAGACAGGCCTCCATTTTTTGACCAGCTACATGCTGAGAAGGAGCGTAACAAGTCACCATTCCTGCCTAAAAATCTGAAGGCAAGGATGCATATAAAGAAACAGAGGATGCAGGGTGTTTCTTTGAATAAATGAATTCTCAGACAGAGTGCCAAAAAGTAATGATCAAATGCTAATAAGTATCTTCATCTACTTCCCAAATTCATTAATCTCTCATGAAAATATAGCTGATAAAAACATGCTGGATTAGAGTGGTGGAAGGCCAGAGGATGGTCATAGAAATTGTTTAAATATATGAAACATCCAATTTATTTCGTCAGTTCTTTTTTGTTTGTATTCCTGTAAAAGTTTTCAGTATATCTCTTAATGCCACCACTCAAAATAAATTCTTATATAACCATTATTCATGTTATTTAATAAACAAAGCTGAAACCAAACCTAATCAGAATAAGTATAAAAGAGCCCTTGATGTTAACATGCAGGACATCATGATTGCCAAACAGCGACTTTAACAAAATTCTAAGAAACAATTTTGCCTAAGGACTATATCTAGAGTCCTCAGAAATCAATGGGAATATTTTTATGATTCACTGAGATTTACATCAGACCATAAATGAGCAGCATATTTTATAAAACATACCAGTTATTTACAGCAGGCAGAAACCCTTGCTTTCTTTGCATGGAACTAATATATTGTTTCAAAAGCACATGGAAGAAGATGGCTGCCTCTTTGTTTAGAAAACATAAAGCTTTAAATCAGTGGTGAAGTTTTCTACTGATTTTACTAGTGAGGAACTGGGCATAGATGAGTAAAATCAATAGAAAACTTCACCACTGATTATAATAGAAACAAAATCAAATATTATATTGCGGACAGATATCTGAAGTGATACTAAAGATAAAATGCTTTCATTCAAAGAAGGTGTATAAAATCTGAATGTTTTATCATTTATTTTACTGCCATTTTGCTTCATAATAATTCAATTTAAAAATAAATGTTATTTAAAATAATATTGCATTAATTTTAATAACTTCTTTTTTTCATAATTGTAGAACTTAAAAGGTATCCAGATTTCTTTCTGCACTAAAGGCTAACAGAAAAAAAAATCACCTGGGAATGTTAAAATTCAAAGACCTACATGTATCTATGACATATTCCAGCTGTATACAAAATGCATTTAATCCTGTACTGAGAACTTGGCATTCAAAACAACAGCCCTAATAAACAGAACTACATGTTTTCATTTGCTATTAGTGCCCTTCACTTTTGTCTGCTGAGGGAAAGGTTAGTTTCAAGACAAAACTTTTGCTGGGCAGAATAGCAGAGCACACTCTGTCAGTGTTATCAGTGTCTTTCAATGTGGAACATATTTAACTTGACACAGGAGTAAAAAGAAAAACAGAAATAGGACTTGTGAACTGAAGTAAAAATATATTGAGCTATATTATATCCCTTAGGAACAGAGAAGCAGAAGAAAGGCAGTGATACCTTCAGCATCTCACATTCTGGAGGAAAAAATACTTTTGTTAAAATACACTGGGGCAAAGCCTGGGTTTTCAGAGGAGCTGGAGTTCATGTCCAGATCCTTTACGCAGCTGTAGATAGCAGAACCCAATAAAAATCTTTACCAGCACCAATGGCTGGTAGGAGAGGGCAAGACTTTTACTTGACAGCTAAACTCCAATTTTCTTTCGGGACCCATAGCATAGTCTAATTCCTGAATGGCAGTTGTACAGTGGCACCACAGCAGCCTCCCAAATTTCTTTGATATTTATAATATTTTTGGTGTTCAAACCTGCACACTGAAGAAGTCATGCGCTTTTTTTTTCTTTTTTTTTTTTTGTTTGTTTGCTTGTACACTGATAGCAAAACCAGCTCCTTTGGCTCTAAAATAAAGATTCCTGCAGTTTGCTGCTTCCTGACGCTCTTCAGAAAAAACAGGGCTACTCCACAAGGAAGGACAAACGAGGAGTTCACGGGTGACCACAGGACAGGCAGTGCCCTCACTGATTGCAGCACAGGCCCATGGCACCTGAGCAGGGTGCTAATAACAGAATCTATTGACAGCCTCAGGCAGGGTGGTGAACCACATCTAAGGTCCTGTCAGGAGCAGCAGGGAATAGGGCCAAAGAAAAACAGGTGAAATGAGTTTCAATTTAGGTCCAAGGCTCTTCCAAAAGACAGAACTAAAGACAAGGCTACAGCATAGATCTGAGGGCTACACAGGAGTTAAAGGCAGAAACAAATCTGAAGTAGGTACAACTACAACATAGGTCAGAACAAGACTGAAACCCCCAGCCTGAATGTAAAGGGAGTTTCTTGAAGAGTGGGAGTGGGCAGCAGGTAAGGCTGCTAAGGGCAATTAAGGCCAATTAGTGTAGGCTTGGCCTTGACCAAGGCTAATATGTGTGTGTCTTGACTAAGAAATTGTTTCAAGTTCTTTGTCTGTCTGGAAGCACAGAGGATCTCAGTTAATAGTCATTGTTTAGCTTACAATTAATTTACTAAAGATCAAGTGTAAAACTTTAATTTTTGCAGTTAGTCATGTTTATGTTTCAGAATATTTATCTTTTGTTAAACTGAAGAAGTTCTAGCATACAGCAATAGTTTTTGGGTTTTTTTTTTTACCCTCATAAGGCAGAAAAAGGTGTTCAAGATTTCCATCCAGGTATGCAAAGTTATTTTATTGTGTTTATTTGTGCCTTTAGCACACTAGCAAAATTCTGGGTGGTCATAAAAGTTCTTTTAAAAAAGAAAAAATTTATCAGAGTTCCTCTTTTTAGTTCACCTGATTATTTTTCAGGTAATATGGGAGACTTGCTTGTTTCACTACAGATATAACACAAGTTGAAGTCTTAGAATTTGGAACAACTGAAATAAAGCAGGTTGTCACATTATCTTATCTATCTAAAGCAAGCAATCGCTACCTTAGAGGATGGCAAAAAAACCCAAATTTCAGATATGCCTAGGGCTAAACAAATGTGGAAATTAGTTTATAACAACTTGTAAATGGTCATCATAGTATTTCCAGTAAAGAAGTCCATACTTCAAATACCAATGCCACTGCTCATGCTACTACACAAAGTTGAAAAGAGAGGTTAATCAACTTTTCAAACCAGTGAGGAGAGTGACATAAACTTAAATTCTATCAATGCAACTTGAAATAATTATTATTCCTTCCAACTCTTCCTCTATCATGTCATAGAAGCAGCAAGGGAACTGTTCCTCCACTTCTAGGAACCATACATGCTCACAAGACTAAACCTCTTTCCCAAACAGCTCCTTCAGCCAGTGTAAGGCTGTTGCTGCTTTTATAATGCTGAATTCCTGACACTGAAGGTGCTGTATAAAGGGATAGATAGCAATACATAAGCCAAAATGTGGTCCAAGAGTTGCTGAATGGTTTGTGATCTACCAAATAGCTGAAGCACCTTACCCAGAACCTTGAGACACTGTTTGGTGATCTGTCTCTATTTCCTAAAGGAAGTGCAATTAGAATAAAGGCAGAAAAGTTGTTTAGGTTGGATACCCCACCAGCTAGGTCTGTGATTCCTTTCTTTAGCCCCTCTCTGTAACAGCTTAACAAGGGGGTCTAATACAGTAGCATCAACTACTGAATTCATGGTAAGTCTGTGATTTTTATTTTTTTTCTTTAAAGTAGAGCTTACTGGTACTATATTAATATAGAATTAGTAATAGAATTTAAGTACTAATAATCTTATAGCCTTCACAATGAAAACTAAAAGCTGCAAATAGTGGAAACTGCTTCAGAAATAAGAAAAGCCAGTTTGTCATAAAGCTTCTTAAGCTTTTTTTTTTCCTTTTTACTTTAAGAAAATGCCATCTGATGAATTTAAATATCATAAAATTTCTGAGACTGAAGATTATCAAGGCTAGATTTTTTTTTTTTTTCAGTCCTGGGGATTAACAATGTGTGAGTAGTATTTCAGAAGCTTGTGTTTCTGAAACCACGTGGTCCGTTTTTATCTCTTTATGTAGGTATGGTCTGGCCTTATGAAATTCCTGTTGAAACCCCATAAATAATATTTAGATTGGTCCTTTGTTACTGAGAAGATTAATTTTTTGGTCTGAAATTTTGTGCAGAATAAAGATTTCATGTCACATTACTGAACATCATATCTTTTTAAGACTGCATTCTATTTCCATTTTGATTACTAAAAGTATAAATATTATAAAAATTAATTTATTATACATACTGCAAATATTTATTTGTAAGATTCGTATGACTGCTATTTTATACTTGCTCCTATACTAATATTTAGGGGGAAAGCTTACAAACAGTTACACATTAGGTTAATTTTAAGTGCAAAATATTCTTCCTGAGGCCATGCTTGATTTAATTAATAAAAAATTAGGGCCAGGAGTGTGTGCTGGCTTGAAACCTAAATTTCCTCAGCTTGATTAAAATAAAGTATCCCCCACTGATACTTTAAAGTTCTTGAAGTGAAGAACAGCATTTCATATTTCTGTGGAATAAGGCAGTCCCTCTCTCAGATGATAGAACCTGCAAATCCTTTAAGCTTGTGTAGTTTTGTTGCATTTAATGAATGAGGCTGCGTGTGAGCTTCAGGTTACTCAGGCGTATCACTAATGTGAAGGGCTTTACCTGGGCTTCTGCTACTGTTGCTCACATCTATTGCAGTGCTCTAGTCCTAGTCCCCGGGTCCCCTGCCAGTCTGCATAGTTATATTCCTTTTAGATGCTTTGAAAACTGCTTTGCAAGTCGCCTTTCAACAAAACAAAATATTTGGTAACTGTTACTAGCATTTGGTAAAAAGGAAGTCTTTGCAACTTGGGAGATCAGCAAATGGAAAGTGACAAAATTTGAATGAAACATTTTAGTCTTTCTGAATCTGTTTCCTATCAGAAACTTAGCAATTATCATGGTTGAGATGTAAAAACCAAACAAAAAAAGCCTCCAAATTCTGTTTTTACTTGATCATCAATTAAATGCAGTTGTCATTTGAATGTTTTCAGAGGTGCTTGTGAGCAACGTGTTTTGTGCGTTGCTAAAATGCTGAGTGAGCAAGCTGTGTTTTACTTCAGGTGCTGGTTTGCTG
Source organism: Grus americana (assembly GCF_028858705.1). NCBI lineage: Eukaryota > Metazoa > Chordata > Aves > Gruiformes > Gruidae > Grus > Grus americana. The sequence goes on along the minus strand of NC_072860.1, from coordinate 6,414,391 downwards.
CATGAAGGTGAAGTAATTTACAAACTGTGTTTTACTGTGGTGATGTCTGTAAGTGACATAAGTATAGAGTAACAATTAGCAGTGGCCAGAAAAGTGTTGACATCAATTCCTAGAGGAGATGATTTACTCTTAGTGCTGACCTGTCAGTAAACAATGATAAACTTCACCAAGAAACTACAGGTTTTTAGCGTGTAAGTGCTTTTGTTCATGAATGCTGCTGAATTTTACTTTCCATCTGGCCCAGGTCCTGGGGGCTTTATGGTTATGCCTATTGATAAAGGCCAGGTGGTCAAGTTTTGGGAGCTGTCTGTCACTTGTTCAGAAATGGGATGTGGCTGTAGTTGAGAGAAAATAGAGAAACAAAAGGCAGTGGCAGCTGGGGTGGGCAGGGGAGCAGAATTCCTCTCATTCCCAGCCCCTACTCCTGTTCAAGCTCAGCAACACCTGGATGTTCCTTTGGTAATGGCTGCTCTGGGGATTCAGTTGAGGCTGTTGTGAAAAGCAGTAGTCTCTTTTATCAAGCAATATCTCGAGAGTGTTTGGTGAATACGTTGCACCGTTTCCTTTGCTCTGTGAGATACTTGTGGTAATTGAGCTATTTTACCTAGAAAGAACTGTTCACTGGTTTTTGTCCGAGAACCTTCCTCTAAAATGATCTCCTTTTCAGGAAAGGATGTTCATATAATATATGTTAGTTGCTGGCTATATGGTCTTGTTAGTCTGGCGTTTGTAATAACTTCAGGACACATTTATCACAGCTTGCTAAATGCATGAGCTCATTTTTGTACAATGTGAGTCCCTATCTTGTTGCTTCTACTTAATTGAGATGAATTGTGTAGGACAGAAGGAACCTTGTGCTCTTTGTCATACAATGTGCATGTAAAACTCAAATCTGTAACGTTTCCTTACAGAGCGCAAACCTCTAGGCTTGCGGTAACTCAGCTGCTCTTGTTATAAGGCTTGACATTAGTGACATCTATGTCCTTTGGGACAAAAAATAAAAGCCCCCAGACATTCTTAAACGTAGTAGTAAGATGTACAAAGGCATTTAACAAAATTCAACGTTAGTGATGATTAGGATATAAATTTTCTTTGGGTCTTTGCAGTCAGTGAATCCATGTTCTGGCAAAGGAAGCTTTGCTGAAGCAAGTCAGGTCAAACCTATTTTACTGGTTTGAAGATAGTGTAAAGGTAACTGAAGACGGTTAGCTGGTACTTAAGTCTCTCAGTGTCGTTGCAATGAACAGGTGGCTATTTACAACAGTGTTTGCTGAAGAGGTACTTAGGATAATATTTACTAACTAAGAGAGCAGTGGAGAGAGAAAGCAACAAATGCAATGTTTTTGTTACTTTGGAATTCATCCCTTGTCAGCATGCGAGGGCAATGGTCTCAGAGAAAGCAGTGAGGCTGCAGCTTGTTTTTTTTCCCTTACAAACTTTCCTTCTTCAGCTCCTCCCAGAGAACAAGTGGTGTTTTTTACTCTGATTGTAATGAGTAGATCCTTTGCTAATTAGCTGTAATAGAAAGCAGATGATCATGTCTACTTGATAAAGTCTTACTGAGACTTCACTGAGGGCTGAATTGAGCTTAATTGCATTCTGTTTACACATTAAAGTGATTTCTTGAAAGTTTATTACTAGTACTTTTCCTTTTTATATTGACTTCTAATTTTAAAAAAAAATCAGGTGTTGCAAAAGTATTGGAAGTAAAACTAGCATGTGTGTACTAATCAATGGTCTATGAAAAGCATCTTAGGGATCTGAATTTTTGCACGCTTTAGGGATTCTGCTGTGATTTTTTTTTAATGCTTATTAAATGATCCAACAGAACTCATTTTTCCTCTCTGGTTGTGAAAATAGTTTTGAAACACTGGCTCACTTTTGTTCAGTGGGAGGAGAAGAGATTGATGTATTGCATATCTTGCATAGTGCCAGATACCATAATCCGTAACTCTATCTCATTTTGAAAGCATATCTAAACAATTTCTCTAGTTTAATGTTTCCATTATTTTTCTTCCTTGATAAATATAAATCATAGATTTATATTTAGTAATTTCTCTTTTTCAATTTTGAATGTTCTCAAAACTTACATTATTTTAGTATTTTATTAACTCTTCATTATTCCACCCATTTCTAGAAACTTAAATGTTTCTGTACAGCTCTTCATAAATGCTGGTAAGTTTGACTTTCAGCTTGAAAAATTTTGGAGCTTATTAGGCACCATTAGATTCAGCAGAGCCTTTCCATTGCTTTCTTAAGAATTGAATCAAGTCCATAGTCTGCATTTTCACTTTCTCCTGAATCTAAAGGACTTTCAAATCTTGCTTATGTATGGGACTGAACTGAGAAAGAAAATACTGATTGGGTGTCTAGTCAAAATCACAGACTGGAAATGCTTAATAGGTGTCAAGGTAGAAGAGCTGTGTATCAAGTGCCTGTGGAAAGATTGATCTCAATCCTGACCTTTGAAATTCGATCATCTGAGTATTCATTTCTTTCTTAAATTGAAATAGTGAATTTGTAAACAAGCTTTGCTTTGCAGTAGCTGTGGAAATAGTCAAAGCATGAAGTCTTAGTAGTGATAATTGAGTAATATTTTTGAGTAACATATTCAGCAAGTTGAGGGGGGACCACAACAGTAACTGTTTTCATTGCTACTTTTGTAAAATAGGAAGAGTAATTAAAAATGAAGAGCACTGCCTACTATTTGTATTTTTTCCAAACTCTTCTAGATATGGCTGTCCTATACATTGTATTAAGAGTACTTAAAACAAGTGTCACAGTTGCTTGCATACATGATCTTGATTATTTGAAAGTTTACAACTGATTTTCGGGTATTGCATTGCTTACAGTTAACTTTGTTCCCTTGATAAGAAATGTAGAAAAATTTAATAGATATCTGCTGAATATACCAGTTAAAATTTTACATATTAGTTGCTCGACACGTAACTGTGACCAATTAAAAAGGAAGATAATTTGATTAAAGCCTATAGGTTAAGTGTACCATACAGGCATGTATCCTTAATGGACCTCTTGAAACTATTGAGATGTTGGATAACACAAGAGCAGTGTAGGGATGTTTTGCTCTCAATTAGTTCATATACTGTGTCAGAGGTATATTGTAAAACAGACTTGCAACATGACACCTATGAATGAGTAGATCTACCTTCAATCTTAGACACTAATTGAGGTCAAATAATGTAACTGGAAAGCTTACTTTTGAGCAAAAAGCAATGTAAATTAGATTTCCTAATGCAGATCCTACCTACCTTTTATTGCAAAAATTATATAAACTGGCTAGATCCCAGTTTCCCTGGAAAAATAAAATGAGGAATAATAGCCTCTTTTTTAAGACAAGCTATTTGGTGAATGTAAAAAGAAAAAAGACTGGGTTACAAAACTTATATGCAAACTGTTAGTTACACAGTTATTCTTGGCATGAGCTTGACTTCGGTTTCGTATTTATAGAAAACAAAGGAACAAAAAGCATTGTGTGGTATGAAGATGTGCAGATTGAGTATGGCTACATGTTGTCCAATGTATTTATGGAGAAATATGATTGTATTTTTAGGTAATGCCTAAGTAATCAAGCATAGCATGTAATAATGTGATCAGCATTCTGCAGTTAATTCAACACTTCAGTACTCAGTAGAAAATAAGCAGGTTTATGCACATAGGTAGTTATAAAATAAACACAGAAAACTCCCAGTGTACATAACTTTAGTTTGAATAGGAACAAAATACAATCAGAAGTAAAGGAAAAGACAGTTTATTGTCTTACATAGTCACCATGTCTTTAACTTCATATTCATGATGGAATGGTGATAATATAAATGTTTCCAGTGCTTGCTGAAGGAGCAGGATGCTTTCAAATATTTCAAGAACGGTATTTCTTTCTGTTAAAGTCTGGGCAAACCTACCATTGACATCAGGAGGCCAAAACTGGTTTGGAAGTAGACTCCTTATAAGACTAGGATAAAAATAAGAAACTACTAGCAAATGGGAAACATGCTGATAGATTTTGGACCTTTCAAAGTGTATTTTGAGATAAATGTGCAATAAAGCCTGTGTTTAATCTAGGAAGAGGAGCAGTATTCTACTGGTAAAAAGCAGAAGGAAAATAAATTGCATCATCTATAACCTTTGCAGTCATAGGCTCAGTGAACAGAACATCAAAACCAAATGTAAGGAAAACAAGCCTCTGTATTCAATTTACCTAGTGATATCCGGCCTTACCAGAAGCTTTAAGTATATTCATTCTTCTAGCTACAGTGTGAAAAAATCACTACTGAGCTCAGTCTTCAATGGATGAATATATCCAGGAGAAAAAAATTGCTTACAGCTAGATCTAAGCTCTGTCAAAGTGACTGGAAATAGTCCCACAGACTTCAGGGGCTGTAGGTCAGGCTTTTAAACATGTAAATGAAAGTTTGATTGCTTTGGGTGAGCAATATTTCTGTTAATCATCCAGCAAAATATATCTGATTATTTGGAACAGCAAATAGCCATTTGGTTTCTGACAGAATACAATGCGTGTTTAAGCATATCAAATGTGTTTGGAGTTAGTGAAGGAAGAATCTCAAGATGTTTGGGTTTGGTTTGGATACACATCCAAAATGTGCATGCTTAGCTAAAGCTCTTCAGTGTGCAGCAAGGGTTTGTTGAGAAGTGAACAATCTTGCTAGGCTTTTCCAGTGCTAGAGAGCCAGAAGGGCCAGAGCAGCCAGGCTGTTGGTAAGAGGAATGAGAAATTGGTGGGCAAGGACAGAGGTTTTTTGAACATGCAAATGTCTTTAAAAAAACATTTCAACTTTCCAATAATAGTTTTGCACACATCTTCCTGCTTTCATGTAGGAGGGCTGTCTGAGGACATTGTCCACCTCTGAGAAATTGTCCTCCATTTCTCCCGCAGGCACAGCTCTTCTGTGCCCTGAGGTTCCTGTGGGGCTTTGGTGGCAACACTGAAACTTCCAGTTTGGAGTAACATATTAAAATCTTTACAGGTGTCTTTCTCCACACTTTTCTTTCAAGTGTGTGTATGTGCATAGGGACATGGAAGAGGGATGGTGGGAAATGAAATCTGGAATTTTCTTGACCCTCCAATCCTGTCCAGATTAGGGCCTCCCCTAGTGGTGGGTGGCTTCATCAGTCAGTTTGCTCTCCCTGCTGGGAGCTTGAGAACCTGAGAACCACTGATGGCCTTGCCCTTTCTAAAGTTAGGAAGCTGCAGTTGTGCATCCAGGAGAATCTGACTATGGTTGGCCGTGGTGAAAACCAGGAGGTATGAAAAACTGATATAGTGACAAAAATTGCCATGCTATGCCTGCTTTCTTTCTGTTGGAAAAAATCATTTGTGTTCTGCTGCTCCTTACTGCAACAAGGAAGAATGTGAAAAAAGGAGAGTGATTCCTTCAATGTACTGAACTCGCATAGTTCAAATTATGCTTTATACTGCTGCCAGTGTTATACCACAAAGCTTAAGTTTTGTGTTCATGCAAAATACCAGTATTTTTCTGTTCATGAGACAGCATGGCTCATAGGAGATGGTACCTTATGCAAGTTATGTTGACAAAATATCTGTATTCCCATTTTTCACTGGGATAAAACTGACCAAACAGAGCAACTGACATACCTTAACTTATAGATTGTGGCTGAAATTGTGTTTGAGTGTGTGGGCTCTTACTAAATTTGTACCTTAGAGCTGAAATGATGGGTCTGACAATTCATGGAGTTCTGTCCATCTAGTGACAGAATCTGTACCTGATTTATAGAAGTTTTGCTCTTCTGAGCATTCCTTTCTCAAACAGAAACTGCCCAAATTAATTTGATTTGATAGCTGATTAGACTATAAGTAGGTAAATATGTATCTAACTCATAGAACCGTGGATTAACCTGAGCAAATTAAATGAAGAATTAGTTTCTTGATTCCTTTTGAAAAGGACCATAAAAACTATCATTCTGAAGACAGCTGTCATCTTTTATTGGCCTGGGTGTGTGTGTGTTTTTGTTTGTTTTTTTTTAAGGGGAGGAGTAGAAGTCGTCTTTGGCAAGTTTTCCTTGTCTAAGAATATCTGATTATGAATGTTGTGCTTTAGCTATCCTCTGTGTCGGGTTCTCTGCCAGGATTTATCAGGATGGAGGATGTTCTCAGTGGTGGTGCACTTTTTGCCACTAGCAATGGTTTTTCCTAATAGGGCAAGTTTAGAAGATTCATTACCAAGAAGGGAATAACGGGAAAGGAAGTTTCGGTGTGATTTTTTTGTTTTATTTTCCTTTTTTAAAAAGGGAGATGGAGACAAAGGATGGAGTTAATATAAAATCCTGCTCTCCAGTGAGCCTAAAAGATGACCTGCAGTTTTTGGAATTACGGTATGTTCAAAGATATGTCACTGAAATAATGTAATGCCACAGACATTAGGCCATAATGACCTAAAAAAGTATGTGTTTAGTAGTTTGCAGCTGGAGTCAAAACCGCTTGAAGGGAGCCAGACCCACACATTCTGAAAACCATTATTACATTTAGAGCACTGGCTAGGAAAAAATATTCATAGCTAACAGTTTGCCTTTGGTTTAGATTAAATGTCATGTGATTAGCAGCTTGCAATGGTGCAAGAAGGGCTTTTAGAGAAGATTTCTGATTTTTTTTATGTAGCTATCAACTGTGACCTGAAAGATCACAACAGTGGTCCAAATAAATGATGATCTGGAATTGTAGGGGATGGGATTTTTGGTTGTGGTTTTGTTTGGGGTTGTTTTTTTTGTTGTTTTGTTTTTTGTTTTTTTTTTTTTAGCAAAGAGAAAGGACTTAGAGAATTGGGAGTTGGTATGGGCAATCCAGAACAGATAAGGAATCTTCTGAGTGTCTTGAAACATTTTCTGATTATCAGGAGGTCCAAATAAGCAAAACGTCTAGATATGTGCTCAATAGTTTACTGAATTAGGGATTAATTTATGAACAGTTTAACTTTCAAGAGTCTAATAAGGCTTTACTATTTTATCATTAATCCTGCCTGTACAACTGCTAGCCTAGAGTCCTCATGGTGCAAACAGCATCATGAAAAGGTAAAGTCACTGTTCATACTGACATAATTTTCATACTGACTGCCTTAGCAGTGGGCGAAGGCATGGACTTCAGATGTCTTAATTGCCAGTCCTGTGCTCTAACAGCTAGATAATTTTCCTCAGAGGGCATGTACCTTTTTTGGTGTCTAATTCACCAGTACTTGGCATGATATATCCAGGATTTAACATCAGAGCTTCCTTCTAGAATTATTTTTTGATCTCTGTATGTTATCTTACTCTTTCTCAAATAAGTTTTGTGTACCTAACAGCTGAAAAACTCATATTTTGAACTGCAGTACTCATTTTTTTTAAATCACTGCTTAGTAAAAACAACCCCTATCAACAAGAAAAAGAGATTGTAGACCTAATTGGAATCTGTATTAGCCACTACCAAACTTGTACATAACTGCTTTTGGTTGGTTTTCCATATCCTAAATGATAAAGAATGATAGTTATTAATTTATCCATATAAAGCATCCCATAGAACAGTATCAGACAATAGTTGACAAAATAAGCAATGATTTTACCAGCATGACACAAGTAGTTAAATTCTACAACAGTTCTTTAAAATTAATTTTCAAAGCCCATTCTAACATGTCAGACAGGCAAAGTCTGTAGGTAGACTGTCTGGCTTCCCACATATGCAATGTTACAAGTACAGCAAGCAAAATACTACAAAGACTCAATGTAAATATTAATTTCAATGTAGAAACATAAGAAAACTGTATCAGTAGTGCCAACTCTTTCCCTTTTTGTTGTTCCGAAACATCCAAATACAAATTTTACTAACACACAAGCACATATCGGAAACTAATCTTATCAGTATGGACTGTTAGCCTGGACTGTGCCGGATTCATTATATATTGGATAAAATACTAACTAATGTAAGTTGGATTGGTTACCAACCCTCTTGGCAGAGTACTGATCTAAGGTAATTGGACAGGCCTTCTACTGATCTGATTTCACTGTTGCAGTAAGGTCTACCTCTTCCCTCCCCTCTCAAGAAAATGTTAAAATGTGGAAAGGATTTGGCTTTTCTGTTTGGTTTGGTTGTTTTGTGGGTTGTTTCTTTTGTGGGGATTTTTTTTTTTTGCTTTTTTGGTTTGGTTTTTGGGGGGGAAAGGGTGTGTTTTCAAGGTTTCTATTGTTGTCTTTGACTCAGAGTTTAATGACTTTACCAAACTTCTTATTGAAGTATTTGGTATGAACATTTTACTGAAGTTTGAGTTTTAATAAAGCTTTAACCTCACAAGCCTACCGACCTTGCTTTAGGAAACATTCTCAAAGTACTTTTATACAGTAAATGGATGAATTGCCTATTGATTCATCTGATGGTGATCTTTCTGTACTTACTTGCAAGTGACACCAATAATCCAATGCTCTTGCCTTCCTTCATGTGAGTTACTAATAACCTAATTACAAATTTGGGGTGTTTCAAAACACATTGCCCTGCTCCACAAATGAGCACAAATTTTAGTTTGAAGCTTTTCCTGAAGAGGAGTTTGCATTTTACAGAACCTATCAATTTGTTTTGGTGACATTGGTTGAGCTAATAAGAAAGCATCTATTCCTACAAATCTGGCCCTTTTTTCTATATAAAATCAGACTCATTAGCAGTTATCTCAAAAGTGAAGGAGGTATGGAGGAAAAAAAAAAGTTCTGATGTGGCTAAAGAATATCCACTCTGAGACTTTTTTTTTTTTAATGTCAATGCTGTGGTGTTTGGGTGTTCTTGAATTGAAAGTGTTTTGTTTCTTCCACAGTAGTTTGGTCTCCATATGTTAAGCAATTCCATGGATAGCCTGCTCCAGAACATCTTTGGTTAATAAGAAACTGAAAGATAAGCCTTGTGATAATTGATAAGTCATTAGCAGGACTCTAGTTCATCAGATAAGGCAATTAATGGTTTCACATTTCCTAAAAAGTGGCAGTGTTGGTCTGAGTCACTACAAGATGTAGGATGAGGAATTCTTTCACGACATAGTTTGAATGCAGTACAGATTTACGTCTGAGCGTGTTTTTCTGCAATATATACTTTGACTTTTCAATAATTTTTATTCATTTTGAATCCTCAACTGGAAGTTGAGTGCATGTGTTATGAAGAATTAATATTTTATTCACTCAGTTTTTGTATAGTAGGAGCTGTTATTTATTCTCTCATTTCTCTCTTACATATGCTAATCAGTGGGCTTTATCATTGGAAAGGTATTTCACTTTTTTACTGTACAGATGTTAGAAATGTTGATTATGATTTGAGCATCATAGAGTTAAGCTATTCCATTATCAGATTACAAAGGAAAAATTCTTTCAGAATGCATTCCAAGTTATTTTGGAATATTTTCAAAATTTGAAATTGAAAAATTTTTGGCGGACTAGAATCACAATTGTCACTTCTTATCTGGTGTGATATAAAAGTTCAAGAGATAGTAAAGACAGTAACATAGCATGACTTATACATTCAGAGCTCTTAATATTAGTGCTGAGAACTTTACCCTGCTTCAGACACAGGCAGGTTGAAGTGTTGAATCTTTGAGGCAGTGTTTGTTAAAAGAACTGGGTCTTTTTTATTTCAAAGCATGTGTCCATCGAACTGAACAACTATGCAATGACATAGTTTTGATGGAGAGTTTGTGTCTTGCAATAGTATTTACAGGAAAGGTCACTTTTAGAGAAGTGATGAAATAAGTCAAGAGTGATGTCTTAAATAATTTGGGTCAGTAGGTTTGTTGGTATTGACTTTGTAGCCAAGATGCCATCAGATACTTAGGCCTTCTACTGCTGAGAGGGACCCCAACAGTGCTGACTTCTACTGATGTAAGCTGTGGTAGAACTGCAGCCTTAGTTCTCCATTTCTGGAGTGATAAGCAGCGAGACAATAGGTTACTTTGGGAGTCTTTCTTGTTCTCTCTTCATGTTGCTCCAATTGTAGTTAGGATTTTAAAATGCTGGTGGCTGGAATTGAACCTCAGTTTCCCAAAGGACCATTCAGAACCAGTGGTCTGTAGTAAGTCCCTGTCACCTAAGGAGATGAATGCTCCTTGCTGTTCTCTCTCCATCCAGTCCTTCCATCTTCTCTTGAGAAATGTTCCTTAATGTTTCATACTGGTTTTGAAGAATCAGCTTTTTATATTGAACAAAAAATCAGTTGTAAAATTTCCTATTGGTTCTTAATCTAATTGATTTTGGAAAAAAATGCACAACTGGTACACAAATTCCTTACTTACAGTGAAGCGAAGATAAGAGAGGAGATAACATCCTAGCTGAATTGAGAAATGAATTCTGATGGTATTGCTGTTGAAATGCAGGCATATTTTTAACCTATTTCTCTCCATCCATAAGGGTAAGAGTTTGCGCAATCTAGCAGGTACATCAGTAGCATTGTAATACCTGTCACTGAAGGTTTAATCTATACCTCAGTATCTCAATTTAAAACACTCGTTTGGGAATTCTACAAACCAGTGTACAAACATGCTTTTGTTAAAATATTGAGTGAATTTTGCCTGAAAATGTTATGGCTGTCTACCATACTATGAAGAGATCCTCTGTGTATAAAATAATGTATCATGCTTAATTAGTTGCTTTAAACATGTGTCTCTGAGTAAAAAAATTCCATCTGTTTTGTTGTGTAGGAAGGTTGAGGACTAAGCACATGAAACTTGTCATTTACAAAGGGAAAGTCAATACCAACTGCACAAGCTGCTTCTCTGCTAAAGAAGTGTAGCCCGTGGCCAGAGGGTAAATAAGGATGGTGCTCATATTAGCATGCAACTTAAGGAGTTAATTGCAGTGCTTAAGTGAGCTGATAGCATCTCAAACTACAGTCTTGAAAGTGTCAGAGGAAGAATAACATTAATATGACTGTATGATTTAAAGAGATGGGAACATATCCTCTACTGATATAAGCCAACATCACTGGTGTTACCAGAGTTCTAACTTGCTGTGCAACGCAATGTCAGAAGCTACTAGGAAGAGCTGTTTAAAGGCTACTATAGCTGGACCCTACTAATATATGTCTAGATGCGTGTTAAAGCTCCTTCATGATTTGGTATTGAAGGTGCTCCTGAGAGGATCCATTTAAATTAATTGGAACATCCTAGAGAAATAGGCAACTGAAAGGTGGCAGAATCTGGCCTATACTGACTAACTTTGAAATGGGGTTCAAAAGGTAATATTCAATTTTGGTATGACTTTATCTGTAAAGCATATTGTGTGGAATGTAATATAATACAGTTTCATTCATCTTAAATGATGCATATGAAGTCACTTGTGCTATGTGGAGGGCAATAAGTTTCCTAGTGCAGCAGGTGGAAGAGAAGACAGAAAGAAGCACAGGGAGGAGAGGCATATTTAGTAACATCAACATCTCACAAGATCTGTCAGGTCCAGACAGGTCACTGGGAAATTTGGAGACAATGCTTTTTAGCTGGTGATTAGGGCTAAAACAACTGACAGACAGAAGTGTAAACACTGGTTCTTAACTCTTCAAGGAGTTGAAATGTATTTACTGTAGTCACTGACAATTTAATTGGAGAGAAAATAGTAAGAAAAAATATCAAAATACTATCCTATTTAAATTAGTGATGTGTAGCAGCCACTCTTGATCAATCCCAGTTTAAGGTCCTTGTGACAAAGCTTGGTGTTATCATTGTCCTGTTACATCAGTACGTAGTGACTTGTAGTAAATGGCTGCTTCATCTAACTTTCCCTGAAAAAAAGGAAGGTGTTACCTGAGTCACTGCTCTTTCCCAAGGCTCCTTCTAGGGCAGCACAGCTGTGTATCACCTCTTACAGAAGGCTGAGCCAAAAATGCTCAGTCTCACCCTACAGCAGAAGAGCTATAGCTTTGAACCTTTATAACCTTTCAGCAGCAGAAAAAGCCAACAGAATACTGGGTTGCATCAATAAGGACATCACCAGCAGCAATGATGAAGTCATTATCCCACTCTATTCAGCACTTGTCAGGCCACACCTGGAATACTGTGTTCAGTTTTGGTCCCCTCTATACAAAAAAGATGTGGACAGGCTGGAGAGGGTCCAGAGGAGGGCCACCAGGATGATCAAAGGACTGGGAAGCCTACCATATGAGGAAAGGCTGAGAGAACAGGGTTTCTTCAGCCTTGAGAAAAGAAGGCTTAGGGGAGACCTCATCACCATGTTCCAGTACATAAAGGGTGATTACAAAGAAGATGGAGACTCCCTCTTTACAAGGAGTCACATGGAAAAGATGAGGGGTAATGGGTCCAAGTTACTCCTGGGGAGATTCCAATTGGACACAAGAGGAAAATTTTTCAGTGAGAACCATTAGCCATTGGAATAATCTCCCCAGGGAAGTGGTGGATTCCCTGACATTGGGCACTTTCAAGAATCGGCTGGATGGGGTCTGGTCTAGACTGTGCTTTTATCTAGACAGAGCTTTTGCCAGGAAAGGTTGGACCAGATGATCCCTGAGGTCCCTTCCAAGCTGGTATTTTATGATATGATTGATCTTCATTAAGGTAACTCCTCCTGTTTTAATCAAGTCCCTTACAAGAATTTTGTTTAGCTTGTGAATATGTAAAAATTGAAAAAGTTCTCTGAAGTGCACACATTTCTAATTAACAATGGAATAATCTCCTTCGTACTTTACTCCCTTCATAAACAGATGAATTCCTGAAATTTCATCTTTATTACTGAGTGCTTTAGGCAGTGATTATTCACAGTAACTTCTGCTGTTTTCTTTCCATCTCCCAGATCAATTGATACAGATGATTTGTAGGAGCACTGTTGTCACTGTTTAATCCGCATTATGTACTTGCAGGAAGGTAGCAGAAAAGAGCACAAGTCAACTTCAAAAGACTGTCTCTTGAAGGAAAAAATCAGCAGTCTTTATAGCAATTAGTAACAATAGAGGCACGCACCTGTGGTGAGGAACTTTGACTCAAACGAGCTGATCTAAAAAACCTTTAAGCACTGTGGATTCCTAGTCTTAGATTTGAAGAACTGACAGAAATGACCTGTTCACCTCTGAACTGGTGACCTACAGGTGGGAAGAAGTATTGTTAGAGGCATGTAAGCAGAATGTAAGGCTGTGTTGTTTTGATGTTTAAGCTATCCATTTCATCTTGGTGCAAAGAATAACAAAGAGGTGGTCTGGCTGATGAAAGGTAAAACTGCACTTAACTCACCTAGAAAGCTAACTTTTGCAAATATTTTTACAATCTACATGGTGGACATGTGTTAATTCATTTGTACTTTAAAACCAAAGTCAAGGATTTTAAGACTCTTACTGTCCTTAACTATACACATGTTCTGTAGTCTCTAAACCTTTTGACCTTGTTAAGTAACACAATTTTGTTTTTAAAATTAATGATGCAGAGCTCTGCCATTTACTTCGATAGCAGGAGTTTCAAGACCTAATATTGTTCAAGAACCTCGATTTTTGTGATTCCCCAGTTACTTCACCAGGAGAGAAGCAAATTCTTTGTGGATTGTGTTATGAGGGCACAGAGTGAGGTGGTGCCAATGAAACCACACGGCAGTGAAGCACACTGCAAAAGAGCTCATTTGGGAGTTGTGTTGCTCGTTAGGGAACTAATGACAGCAAACAGCCAGTGAAGTCATAAGCCATCTTCTGATAGGAGCTGGGAGCAGTCAGCTGCTTCAATATGGTATGTTCATGCTGGTTGTAACTATTAATATTCCAGGAGGCATAAAAGGAGAGGTACAGCAGTGCTATGTTGCCGAAGGCGAAGGTAAGAACCATCGCTGTTTTCTTCAAGTGCTTGAGATTGGCAGAAATCCCCTAAGTGGTACTTGTTGCAAGATTTTAAATTGGGTAGGAGGGGGAGAGGGAGATGTATGATTACGGGGAATTTGGCTAGTGAAATGTTGTAGGATGGCATAAAAATTATAAAACACTCAGGTAAATAATGTGAAGAGTCATTCTGTATATACTATTTAACATGCAGGGGTTGCTATTAAAATGTTTACTTCTAGAGAAATCGATGGGAATGTTCTCTCATGTTTTTAATATTAAAAAAGAAGGAGCAGAGGCATCCTGTTCCAATAACCTCCCCCTTCTCTACCTCCTGCTCCAAATAAAAGGTGCATTTCTATAAGGTATCTTTTCTGATCTAAGTAGAGAAGCCATGTACACTTAATATCAAATAAGCTCAGTCAAAGCAGAATTCTCTGTAATGTGTGCTTACATACCTGGGGAGACAAACATGATGAACATTGTGAATCAAGCTGTACACATTGCTTGATGCAGTGCTAGTAGATACTAACGTAAGACTGATCAGCGCCTGTATAAGAACTGCATAAAACAGAGCAGTTATTTGAAGTAGATTTAAAATGTTTAACAAAGTGGCTAATCATTGCTTCATCCATACTCTTACTTACACAACATTTCTCAGAATTAGCAAGTAAAATGTTCCAAGCATGATGGAAGAATATTTATCTAATAATAAGGAATAGAAATCTTGTCTAGAATATACTTTCAGCTTTCAGTATCTTTTAGAATTGTAATCCCACAGCATCTTGCACAAAATATTCAGTATTTTTCAGCAAGGAAGTCTATATGTATTTTCAGTGACAACTCATTGGAAGGGTTAAAAGGCTCACAAATGGATATGTGTATTAATGAGTACAAATCAATCTTATTATAAGCATTAACTATCAGTTGTTGCTTATAAATCAAGTCCCAAACTGAATTAAAATGGCAAAAGTGTACAGCACCTGTCTTCCCAAAGACTTACCAAGTTTTATAGGATACACAAAAAAGTCACATGAAACTGGAGTAGCTCATTTCAAAATCATTTTAATAATTACTGATCCATTTGAATTTAAGCAGATGAAGGATAAGCTGAAGCAGGGATAAACTGAAAAGGCCATGTGCTGAGTCTCTTCATTATCTGCGTGACTAGAAACTACTGCACTTTATCATCTGCTGTCGCTTTTTGCTATCTCCCTCTTTAATTTTCCTAAATGGCTGGTGCACTGCTGTTGAGATAAGGTATTTAATAAGGGAAAGGATTTAGATGTTCCTACAAGACTAGTCTAGGCTCCTTTTTTTTTAAATGTCATCTTGATTTGTGCTTTTTTCTTCTCTCTCAGTAATAGGCATAGGGATTATGAAATGAATCTGGAAGCTAAATTCCACTAACAAAATCCTTGTATCCACTGGTAACATAAATAACAATTGGTTCATAGTACAATAATCCCAGATAGTAACCACTATGAGAAGACACATAAACTGAACCTCATCTTAGGTGAATTACTTTAACAATAAAAATTTTGGAAGCCATAGGGCTACATCTATTTCATTTGAAATAAAGTTGTCTCATTTGTTTATGACATTTTTTCAAAAAGACAAAGGAAAATATTATTTAATATAAAGAATGACTCGTAATTGATATATATCTGCTACTTCCATGTCTTAAAACTCATCCTGTTGCCATCCCATTGACTTAGTATTGCAGTTCAGTTTCTACCCCAGGAGCATATTTTAAGGAAGTAATCCTAATAGAAAGCCATATTCCGGCATCTTTACAAATGTTGAGTAGCATCTTCCTCTGGATGCCTTCTGCATGTTGCTAGGGGACACCCTGCAGAGAGGTGGTCTACAGTGCACATAAGGATGTGTCCCACACTCACATTTTAGTGTGGATCAGAAGTGCATTTCTGAAGTGAGTCTCCCGATCATCCCTGCTTACTGTGCATTGATTCAATTCACAAGCCAGTCTTGGAGCTCACAAACAAACATGGGAAATGTGCTTCAGAAGCACAATTAAAATACTCCAGCCATTTTTGGGTGTTCAGTCATGAGGACCAGACTAGAGCCAGTCTGAAGTAATACTTTCAGACTGAGTGTAGTGTTGACATTGGGTCCTCTGCAGCAACTTCTTCCTGCAGGTCTGTTCCACTTGTACAGCAGAACTTGTACATGTAGATATAGCTTAAGGGTGACAGGAAATACAAAGGCATTAGAGCAAAGTGTTCACATGCAAAATAGCTCATATAACTTTAACTCTAGCCCCTATGTTTGTATATCATGTTAGTCTTCAATGTCATGATCACATATTGAGTTGATCTGCAGGACTTCTTGCCTCATTCAGTGCACTGTGTTGACTTTTTCATGAGGAAGGAGACAGTAATTCATTATTTCACTATCCATTTCACAACATTTTTACGGTAACAAGCTTATGTGAATTTTAGAATACATTTTCCTATAACTTCTCACTTTACTAATGGTGAGGAACATTCTGCCATTACCAGTCTAAATCTGTGGGATGTGTCAAAGGACTCGAGCCAACTGTGAGCCATAGGATAGAAGGGTAGGCTATGGCAGACCAATTTCTATGTGGATTCTCACATCTGCACTGTGCAGTGCTAAGGGTATGAATAAGGGAGCCCAGAGCAAGCTTCAGCTGAGCTTCCCAGTGCTGCACTGTGCAAGGATAAGAGGCTGCAGAAGTAGTCCAGCTGCATTTGGAGGATGCTGAGCCTGAGCATGGCATTTTCCAGTTCCCACCTGAGCTAGAGTGTCTTTGCATGGTGCTGTGTTCTATCCGATTTGACTCTCCCTCTGTTGTGACCCACTGTGTCCTTATAACTCTACAACTGAAAGACTGCATTGAAAGCTTGCTCAGATGCCCGGAAGCACTGGGTGAACGGTCCCCTATACCTAGGCTGAGAGTGTTTAACTAGTCATACGTACACTTGAAACTCCAGAGGTTGAATCTTGTAATTGATATTTTAACCTTTTTGGTTTAAAGTATAAGCTAGAAGGGCCCCTAAGAATTGCTTGTTGCGTTCATGTGGTAGATGGTACTGGACAGGGAAGGATCTGGTTCTTGAATGAAGTCTGGAAGGCTGAGAGGACTGGTGTTGGTAGGTAGAGAATTATTTTCCAATGCACTAGAATGAGCTTAGATCTCATAATGCAAGAGCAGCCCAGTGGTTACTTGATTTTCCTGAATATTAGGCCAAGGGGTGGAGAGTTAACCCCACAGAAGTGTTTTTTTTCATACCTGACATCTTTGTCAACAGCTGTCTCGAATTTAAATTGAGAGTTTAGTCTACTGTTTTGCTATAGAAGCAGCTCTTCTAGTGTGTGAAAGAAGCATAAGCTTGCAGTAGCCGGTTTGGAAATTCTCTGCTACCTTTCTGTAGCTACAGGGAGGAAACTAATGGATGCAGCTGCTAATTCTATAATATTATAATGGGAACTTTATTTTTAGTTAAACTCAGCTTTTATGAGCTTCCTGCTTGTGCATAGTACTTGGTAGGAAAATTATCCAAGTTATTAGTGTGGATAGGGAAATAATTTCAGAGACTTGACCTCAGTTTCTATCTGGAGGGAGGAAACGAGGAAAAAAAATTCCGGAAGTGGAAACCTGCAGGTTGACTGTTACAACGAATGATGCTTTTATGCAATTTCAGGTGAGTCATGTTGCAAAGCAAAAAGTTTTTCTCACTACAGTGTATCAAGGATTTTTGTTGCCTTGTCCTGAGTCAAGGTCCTTTGCATCATGCATGATCAATCCCTGAGACAGCCATGCAGAGTACAACCTCTGCACCAGAGTGAGCACAGTTTCTGTCCTTCATTTAAAACTATAGTGTTGTTCCCTTTTCTATAAAATTACACTGTCGTTTTATCCTGTAGGCTAAGTCTCATCAATTTGAAGACAGTTATTGTCAAGGTTTTTTCTGCATTTAGTACACAGGTTCCAATTTGTTTCTGCTGCAGAAGCTGATACACGATGCAGTCCAGTATCAGGAATTGTATGTGCCCTTCCAAACAAGTAAATGGTTGAAGAGTGGGAGGGAATTAAATGTCATTTCCATCTTTTGAATGGAAAACTGAGGAGTAGAAATGGAAGTGACTTACCCAAGATCTCACAGTACTAAACTAATTTTAACTTAGATCTTCTGAGTTTTCGGGTATGTTTTCACTGATTCACATCAGAGCCACTTAGAAATATCTGAGCTAACTCAGAAATGAAGGAAGTATAGCTGTATGATTGCGGTTCTTGACCTGTGCCAATTAGCCACATTCTCAGCAGGGCTGTACCACACTGCAATCCAAACTAGCGTATCTGCGCAGCCCTGCACTGTGCCAAGGGAACACATTGCTAGTGCCTTAACCACGAGGCTAGCCCTTTCTTCCAAATTCTGCTGGGTTTAGCTCCCACATCCCACAGCTGCTGATTACCCTTAGCATCTACATTAACTGAAAAGATTGTTTGTGCCCCAA
Organism: Grus americana; assembly: GCF_028858705.1. Taxonomy (NCBI): domain Eukaryota; kingdom Metazoa; phylum Chordata; class Aves; order Gruiformes; family Gruidae; genus Grus; species Grus americana. Next base: position 6,396,093 of record NC_072860.1, on the reverse strand, counting down.
AAAGAGGCACTGTTAGCTAAGCAAGTGAACTTTTTTTTCCCTAGACAGAAAAATGGTTCTGAAGTTAACAAGTGCCTAACATTACACATACGGCAACTGGTTCATGAACATTGCTTTTTACTACCATGTAACTGCTACAAGAACACAAATTAGGGTGCTAAACTTCAGGGTGGGTCTGTGTCCTTCTTCTGAAGTCTCTGCTATGATCTTTTTCTGTGTTAAGTGACAAACTTCACTATGTAGTTTTGTGTTTTATGAAGAGGACTGCCAATACCCTACTTGGTTAAATGAAAGAAAAATGCAAAAATAAAAATCGATAAGCCCAGATCTAAAGATCTCTTCTGTCTGGGCTGAACCTCCTTTCCTTCCTCTTGTTGGGTGTGTAGGTGCTACAACTCAGCTAGTTCAGCTTGTCTTGCGTATGAGAATTGCAGTCAGCTTTTGCACTTCTAACTCTTCTATCCTACATGTTAGTGAACTAAATGTAAACTTAATGCTGAAAACAATTGATCTACAAGGTGATGTGTTGAGGATGGTTTAAAACTGATCAGCAAATCTTTAGTAAAGGATCTATTTCTCAAAGGATGTGAGCCATTCCTGCAGAAGAACTCAGTGCCGGCAAACTTGTGCAAAATGCTGCACGAGCTTATCCTAATTCAAGGAGCAGGTTGGTGGGACTTAGCTGTTACTGTTTCTAGGTATTGTAGTAGAGCTCTGTCTCCTCACAAAATCAGCGTGCCATTAGTATTGTCTACATCTGTTTTTGTAACCTACCTCCTGGGAAGCAAGAGGCTCGCAGCCTGAGTAACATCACAGGCAAAGCTGAAAAGGGAGATACAGGCACAAAGAGGTAAAGGGGTCCTACAGCAGATTGAGGACAGAGCTGGGAATGCAATCCAGGTCCTTTCCCTGTTTGGAGCATGCTGCCCCTTGCACTTCCATGCTGATTTCAGCTCTGTACACTACGAAAGGATTTAATGTTACCTCTGCACGTGGGGAATATTGGTTTATGGTGTAGTTCAGGCTATGTCGATGGAGATAATTAAAGAACACTTGAATCTTACAGAGTGAAGGCCTCTAGCTAAGGTTGATTGTGATGATAAGGTAAAAAGCTAGGAACCAGATTTATTTTTTAAAAAAGTTTATAATAATCATAACTCAGTGTTTTTGAATATTAGATATTTATAGGCAGCTCAGCCTATAAGAGTGGATGTAAATAAAGGGAGTTTTTTAAAGGTATAGTCTACTATTCACAAAGAAAGTTCTGTTGAAAGGTATGCAGGAGAGGTAGATCAAGCTATGGACTGGAATTGTTATTTGCCATTTTTGTTTGTAAGAAGTTATCACAGGCAATCAGCCATCTCCTCAGCTTTAAGATAAGGGTGTTTTTAGGCGAGTATCAAAGGATAACTCTGGAGACAGGCACTGACATAGATCTCATTTATACTTGCCTTGAAGCTGGAAGATGCATGTGCTCTAAGGAAAGTAAACAAATGAAAGCAGAAGAAAAGAGTGGAAGGTAAAACATGAGGTTGTTAGGGAAAATTAAAGAAATATGGAAGATCGCCTAACCAAATCTTGTGGTTCTAGTATAATAACCACAAATACAATGCTCTGAGCATTTGAAGCATCCTTCATTATAATTCTACACCATATGCTGAATTTTCACTTCTGTGGTTGAGATCCCTTTGAGTCATCACACCTTGATCTATTTTACTGCTTTACCTTCAATATATTAGGTAGGGGGTTTGGGTCTTTTTGGCTTTTATCCTCCTGTGATTGTAAAGATAACGTTGGCAGAATACAGAAAAGTTAAAACAAGGTGTGGTCTCAATCTTTATGGAAATTCCAATTACTTTCTGCTTTTGCTGCAAACTAGTGGTGGAATCATTCAAAAACCATCACACAGGGCTGAAGGTCTTTAAAACAGTTGTGCTTTCTGTTGAATTAATAAACAAAGAATGTAAGTATGCTTTCATTTTTTCTCATTGCTCATTCTAGCAATAATATTGATAATGTTGTATTGCATATGAATAAGTAGAATACATTTTCAGTGAAAGGCTAGAAAAGTATCTGTAACACTAGAAGGTTATAGGTCTCAAATTTGTTTCAAATGTTTGTATCTTTGCTTAAGAAAGAAAACAATATTGCATCAGGATTCTAGTGAGAGATTTGTGCTAGAATCTCTGAGGATGTACGCTGTCTCTATGCTACTGAAATTGAAGCTTGGACAACTTATACTAGCAATGCCTTAGCTTTACTTTTGAAGTTTTAAGTATTCCCCTGTAATTACCAAGAAAAGTAAAGCTTTGGAATGCTACTGAGTTATGTTCTTGCATGGAAATAAAAAGGGTACATGAGCATCTTGTTTACTCAGTTAACAAACAGTTGAAGATCACATAAAAAGGGGTAATTAATACCAGTTTGATTAAAACTGGTGGGCAGGCCTGGCCTATGGTTATTTGTTTAAATCTTCTGCTGTTGAGAGTTTTCTCATAAAAGTATCTGAAGTCCTAAAACCTGGTAACTTAGCCTAAAAGTAGTACAGAATAACAGTTTGTTTTTCTGGTCAAGTAATTCACTATACTAATAGAGCAGAGACAAGATTAAAGTGGAGTTGTCCTAACGATCTGAGTAAATCCGAGATCTATTCTCTTTTGTTTCATTGATTAAGTTACAAGCTATATCATATTCTACACTTTTTTTATATCAGTTTGGTGACCGTTCTTGAAAACTGTTATTAATCTTTGTCTAAACTACTTACCAGTAAAGGTAGAATAAATTCATCAAGGGGGGCTTCTAAGCACAAATTAAGGTTTGTAAACCACTGGTTCCCAATATTATCAATATTTTTAAAAAGCTCTTCCCAGGAAGATTTGGCTGCAAAATGCTGCTTGTTCCAAGAGCTTTATTTGGTCTTAAATTTTGCTTCTTAGCATTTGTTAACATGTGAGTTTTCAGACCCCAGCACTAAGTCAGACAAGGGTAATTGTTCTTCAACTGCTGCTATTATCTTACCTGAGATTTCCCATTTCAAAATGCTCTTAAATCAGTGTCTGTCAGAGAATCAGATTAGTGCCTGATTAGATCTGTCAAGTTTCATCTTCCAGTGGGTTTTGTGCCAGATTCGGATTTGAGAATGAATACTTAGAGTATTAGAAGTTAATATATGATACAATTGAAAGCTCTGTTGAGTAATTACATTTTTCATTTTAAGTTTTTTACCCTAACAAGTACAGTAGGGCACGAATGAAAGGTTTTAATATCAAAAGATTTACTATATGATGTCATGTACTGCATCCCTCCCAGAAGGATTCGTGTTAATTGTCACTCTGTCTTGCCAAAATCATGAGCAGTGTGCAGTAATGAAATCCTAATAGCAGACAGCTGGTTTGGAAGGTGCATACTCAATGACTTTAAAATTTTTCAAAGAAGATACATTTCTCCTGTAAGGGCTAGCTCTGAATTCGTGCCCAATGCATGTAAGTGAGAGAAGGGATGCACCAGCAGCTCTGCAGAGCCATGCAGTCTCTGCACATCCTGCATGTGGCAGGAAAAGGGGCAGTGTATGCATCTCTCTCCAACTGTTTCGCTGAGCCAAAGCCAAACATCTGCCTCTATGTTAAGTTGAACTGCGTCACAGATTTCTAATTATCCCTTACCTTCAGCGCCCTCACAGATCTATTTTCCCAGGCTCCAGCCCTGGGAAGACCATTCTCTGATGCATATTTTTTGATAAATGTGTCATTTCCATGTGGCTTTGACCTCTCCAGTTGGCTTGAAAACCTGTGCTGTGTGTGGAGGAGTCAATATGCTACGTCACAGCAGACATATTCGCTCCCTCTGTTTCTTAGTGGGGAACGTATCCCAGCAGGTATCTTCTTTCTTGAGATTGATTTGTGGATCATAGTGAAACTTATGAGTTCAGCTTCCTACTACTCAGTTTGTTCAGCTTCACAGTTGATAGTCCTGGACAGACAGCAGTGAAGCTACGACCAGTATTTTGGGACTACAAAAAAAAAAAAAAAAAGACAGCTTTTGGGGTATTTCCATCATGCTGAAAGAGTTTAACATTGTCTCTCAGGTTGTCATCCTGACTTCCCATTGCATGGTCCAAAAAATTGTAATATACCAGTTCATCTGCTGGTGTGTTCAGGCTGTGGAGAAGTAAACTGCAGGCAGACATATTCAATGGTCAGAGCATCAGTTCATAGATCAATTCTTTTCCTGCATGTGGAATTTGATTTCTGACCTGATAGGTTGACAATCTTTATCAGTATCTGTATGCAACAGCCCTGAATAGACTTTTGGAAGGCCCATGTCTGGTTTTTGTTACCAATACTTACTGTTGATGTGTTGATTGCACCTTGCAGGACACTAAAACCTTGTACTTTCAAAAACTGATATGTGCTGTCCACCGATAGAGTGACAGCTTTCACTGCAGGGAAGTAAAGATAAGTGGAAAGGGATCTCAGTGCATATATCGTCACTAGCAGAAGGAGACTGCTACGGTATTATCTTTTATGTTGGAGTGACAGGTGAATAACTATACAGCATGAAGCAATGCCTCTGAGGTCTGTGCATCATGTGTGTAATTTTTAATTTGGTATCATATAAGGACATACAGATGTATCTTTAGATGAGCTACTTGTGGAGGTGGTGGCAATCCAATGTAGACCTTGCTCTCGAACAGGGAAAAACCCAGCTGTTTACTGCCTCAGAAACAGAACAGACAGCCCTGGAGAAAAAGCCTCTTTTGTTATAGTAAGCCAGATGAGTCTTCTGTCTAATCGCTAATAAATGAAGGGCACCTGTTAGTACAATGGTGAAGATCCAAGTGAGGTCTGTAGATTGCATACTTTGCCATGGGGAGAATTATGCTGCTGAAATCTGTGGATGGGTGATGTCAGATAGAAGACGGTCCCTGGCAATGAATAGATTTCTCTAGGTCCATTAAAATATTTGGAGAGATAGATATATACGTGGGAAGACCTGAGAACCTTTTTTTAAATTTCCACAAAGTGCGTGAGTATACTGCACTGTTTACTTTGGGCAAATAGATCCCTTCCTACACCGCACACCCTGGGGGAACTTCAGTTTATCTAAGCTTTATACATTTATATCTAGAACCTATTGGGTGTCTTTCATTTTTTACATACCCTAAGCCTGCACTAGGAGTTGGGAGGTATGTCAGCTTAGAATAATACGATGCTAGGAGATTGCTTCCAACTTGTTATGTCTTCAGGCTCTTATGCTCTTTAATAAGAACAGCCATCACACTTCTATATATTGTATTTGTCAAGACAGTGCACACTCAAGGTAGTGCAATATTAAATTAGCTCAGTCAGAATTCTTTACTACTTCTTTCTTTCTTTAATAAATAATAGTGTAAACCTGCCACGTTGCACATGTCTTAGCTATGCATACTGTCATATTTCATATTTTTCATTTGTCGTATTGATAAATACTCAGGTGCAACAATATTAGAGCAGGGAATGCAATAATTGTTTTTAAAGAGATATCCCAAAATGAAAATAAAAAAGCAGCCACTCCACTGTCAGAGGCTTAGCTGTATAAACAGAAGTTAATATTAGATCATCTCTAAATTCTGTGAGGGAAGAGAGTGGAGAGATCATGCTGATAATTTTTTTCTTTTACACAGCACCATTGTAATAATTAAGAGCAGTAGCCTGAAGAATGAACACATGCACATGAATAAAGGGAGTGATTTTCAGGGAATTGAGTGATAAAAGGCAGAATAGAAATGAAGTCTATTCAGCAATGGGGATCTCGGCTCCCAGCAACTGGATGGGGGAGTAGAGTGGCTGCCTAATAGAATTAAACTCCTCTTTACATTGTTTTTATGTAAATGTATATAAAAATACATATAAAAGTAGATGTGGAAAGTATGGAACTTGTATTTCCTGTGACAGCTCAAAACAAATGTGGAAGTTGGACATGGAGGGGGGGATCAGCTCCTTGTACTCCTATAGAGTTTCCGTTGTGTACTGCCAATGTTGCTTTTCTGCTATGTTGTGCTTTGGTAGGTTCACATGCACTGCCTAGGCATGGGGCTCCATTCAGTTCTAGTATTTGTACTGAAAATTCTCAGAATATGCTTTGAGGTAAAAGGTCTGTGTCTACTTGCTGAAGCACTGGGTGCCTGCTCTCTGGCAGACTAGCAATAATAGAGCTGATTTTTTTTTTTTCTTGCTAGCAAAGACCACTGCATCCAGTTCATGGTACTTACTAAAAGAGGAGATTGCTTAAATTCCCTAAATTTCATTTTTGTAATGAGTTCAGCAGTACTTTTGCCTCTAATGTGAAGGATATCTTCTGCTTCTGCAGCTGCCCTTTAGTATCTTTATATCAGAATAATTAGTGGTATTTTGGTAAACGGGAGGTGGGGTGTATATACTTTCCAAAGGTACTATGATTGTGTGTATCTGATTTCTGTGGGTTTTCTAACAAACCAGAGCGAGGTCTGGGAAAATAAGAGGGAATGGCTTGGAGATGAGAACAGTAGTGAAAAGCCTTAACTTTTCATCAGACCTTGCAGTGCAATATCTAGCTAGATCTGTCTGCCTTGAATCATTAGATGATGGCATAAGCAGGAACCCAGTTCTGTGTGGTGGTGTCCTAACAGCACCCTGTCTGCACTACTAGTGAAATTTGAAGTCCACATCACTTTTAAAGCCTTCAAAAGAAATTAACGTGGTCAAGCTCAAAGCCTCTGTTTTTCTGTACACTTCCCACCTAGATGACCATGTTTTCAGTTCTAGCCTGCACCTATGCAGAGTGGTTCTATGACTTTTCCTGTGACCATGTAGAGAGATTGTTCTTGCTGAAATGTCTCATGTTACAGAACAGCCTTGCCACATGAGTTCAGTCATTTGCCTCAATCCCCTTTTCAGTGTGGGCTGCAGTATGTCAGTTTTCCTTAATAAGCCAAATATCGCCATCTAGAATTGAAGGAGTGTTTCTAATCTCCCCAAGGTTAAGAGCTGGTATAATGAGAGGGAACAGAAATGACCTCTGGAGTTCTGTGCAGCCTGATGAGCTTTCACAAGGCTTTCAAATGCCATGAGTTCCACACAAATGACTATAAATAATTGCCTAGGTTGGCCTGACCTCGGGTTGTCTGAGAAGATGATCTGATAATGGCACGAGTGACTCTGATTCCATTCTGAAGCTGAGATCCCATTTAGGATTATACTTATTTGAACTCTCTGTAATTTAAGAAGAAAGCTTTCTGCATGCGCCAGTGCTGGAAACACATTCTGAACACAAAGGTCATTGATGTGGCAGTTGAAATCATCATGAAATAAGTCACTTGGGACATGAGTTTAAGCAAAACTGAAAACTTACCTCCTGTTTGACAGTGCAGTTTTCTTTCCCTGGTCTCTCAGCCCTGGTGAGAGTTGCCAAGTTTCATATTAACTCCTCAGTTCTGCAGACCGTATATCAGACAGATACTTCTTTGCGGGATCTTCAACATGGAGCTTTGCACATTTTCAAGTACACGTGAATCTGAGAGCAGCCTGCAGAAGGGCAAGTTGGGTACTACCTCTTTGCCTTGAGGCATCCTTGCCTACTTTCCCTTTCAGTGGCAAGTGGTGAGCATTAGTTGAACCATGAAATATAGTCCAAGAAAGAAAAAATCATTAACAAAAGCAGCCTTTATTACAAGCTTTTTCAGTCACTCCTTTCACTTTTTCCTGACAAATTATAAAGAACAAAGCTAACGGACTCAATTATCTTAAAGGTCTTTTCCAACCCAAATGATTCTATGATTTATTTTTTTTCCTCAAACTACTGTTTTGCAGAACGCATAGTACTAAGAGTAGTTCCATTACTTGCTTTCAGTCTACCCCAAAGTGCTCAGAACTCGTGTCATTTCATCAGACATGATCTTGATTTATAATAATGCCAAAACAAAAAAAAAAAAAGAATTTTCTGTTTTGACCTGTTACAATGCCCCTAGTCCCAACAGAAAGGTGTGAAACTTGTTTAACAAAGTTGTCAAAATTTCCTAGTCAATGCATCCTAAAAAACCATCTTCAAGGGAGATGGAAAATAGCATTAAAACACTACACTTGGTAGCAGTTTCTCAAAACGACCATGCCTGTGATTTGATGTGCTATTGCTGCAAATTTTTCAGGTTTTACAGAAAATAATGATTTTTAGATTGCTATAGAATGCAACAGCTTAGGTAATGTGATGAATGTACTACCGGTAGGAGCACAAACCACTTCAAAATGGCACACAGTCTGGCAAACAAATGGGAGCTGATGCTGCCAGTGAAGGTATTTGCTGTTGCTGATGATTGCACATGTGGAAGAAAAAGTTTGGGAATTCCCTGGCTTGGAATAAAGAACTCCCTGAAGGTAGATGGTCTATACAGATTAACTGTGGCCTTATTAGGCAAAGCTGTTACCAAATTGTTTTGTTAGTGGTACCATCTGAAAATCTTTAAACCCCATATAGGACTAGGAGAAAGGTCCAGAGAGATCTACGTGTTTACATATTTCATTTCTTCCCAAATGATTGTGAAAATAATTTAATATTAGTGTTTTGAGGAATCTCTTAAGAAGCTTATGAAATTCTTCAACACCAATGCCTTTTCTGAAAGAGCTCTGCTTATCCTTTCTTTTCTTAGCCAAGAGCAATCCATTCAGGGACATAACTATGTATTTGGGGAAGCCTTGGGGCTGATTTCATGTTGGCTGTAGTAATAATATGAATCAAATAAATCAGTTTACACTATCATAAACAGAACCACTCGGAGGGGGGTGAGGGGTGTGTGTGCAGATTTAATTAGGAAGCCTATGTGGGGACAGCAGAGGATTTATAGGTGGCAGATAGGAAAAGGGCATTCCACAGTCCAAATTTCAGTTCTTCATATACTATGTTTCTAGCAATAATTTGTAACCTATTATCTGAGATTTTCAAAATACCTGTAGGATTTAGTCACGTCTTCCATTGAAGTGTAATGGGCGATAAGTTTAAATACCATGTATTTAGAAAAAAAGAGATTGAAAACATTTTCAGTCATTACTGAAGCATACCATAGTACATTTGTGTGAGGATAAAGAAAAGACAGGTGAGATCTACTGTATGGCTAGGCAAGCTTCCAAGAGCATTAACATTTTATTTTAAGAGATGAATAAAAGCCTCAAAATTGCTCTAGACTTGGCAGGTAAGGATTGTTATGCTTCATCTTGCCTCTTGGCCAGAAAGCTCAGTAAGTGGGAGCTTGCCACATACGGCAGTCTTCCCCACTACCTGAATTTAATTTAAACCATTCTGTGCAGCCCTGATTTTAATCCTTTCATTTTGGTTTTGAGTTACCGCATATATGGCACAATGGAAATATTTTTTCAAACTTAAATTAGAAACATATTTTAGGAGACAAAAAATGTGGCTGTCTTCAGTGCAGAATGAAATATCTTTAACTGTTAGATGAAGTGTAACCATTGGAATATTTTACTTGAAATGTTTGATTATCAATAGAGAAATATGGACTTTCTGTGATGTGCTTTTTGTTCCGCCCTCCCCCTTGTAGTTCGTACACATTGCATAAACTGTTTCTTCAGGAAGGCCAAACTTTGTGATAGTTCACAATAAATGTGTTTTTAAAATAACTCAGGACAGAAGTGTGATGTGTCAAAGGTAAAAAATCAATGTGTTAATCTTATTTTATTTTGATGGGTAATTACAAATGCTACTCCCCTGGCCAAGAGGAAACATTGTAATATAAACACCTACATTTTTACACTCTGCATCTAAAATAATGGTGGGGTTTTTTTTAAATTCTACTGAGATCTTTTTATTTGCCATAAATTATGACAACATTGTCACTTCCAAGAGTAGACATTTCCAGGATGTGCCATCAACTTTTGCTCTAAATACAGTGCAGAACGGGAAGTATAAATGCTGCAAACATCAGAACCCAAGTAAAAGTTGTGGAAAGAGTATGAGTTGGACTTTCATCTTGAATTTTGCTGCCCAGGCTGGCCTTGTTTCTTCCACAATGAAAAATAATAGGCCTAGTTGATAGAGAAGACAGACTTTTGAAATGTTCTTATGGTGTTTTTGTAAGCAGGCTAGACAATTCAGATCTTTATGGAACTACTACAGCATATGTGTGAGAAGCATAGTGGAAGCCTGTCTTCAGGCAGTTATCAGTGATTCATTGTCAAATGGAAGTATATATTGGGTGGGATTTCAGAGACCCTGGGTATGGTGCTATCCAACACTTTCATCAAAAACATGGTTGAAAGATTAGAGAGAATGGACTAAATCTGCAGATGAGTTATGAACTGAACAAAAACAAGATTCTAGTCGAGAAGGATGAGTGTGAGGTACCACCCCCGGACAGGATTAACCTATTGCATAAACAAGCAATGGTCAGTACTAATCTAGTATCAGGTACTGTGACTCGTTCATCGTTATGTCCCACCGAATGTACCTTGATACTACCGTGGTGTTGAGAAGAAAGGCCCATGCTACACTGAAGTATTGGAGTGTTATTGATGAGACCTGTGGAATAATCATTTTATTCCAGTAGTGCTGGAAAGCATCAGGCATGGTCTGTCCTATCCTGTGTTACAGAACGAATTAGTACCTATGGGAGCAATTCAGTTTGCAAAGTGTGTCTTTTGACAAATTATGGCTATAAATTCTGTCAATGAAATGTGTGTCACTTATTGACTGAGTTAAATAGTCACTTATTAGGTGGTCTTACTGGTGCTGGTTTGGTTTTTTAATTATGTAAAGGAGGCCACTGGAAAATTGGCTTCTTTCTATTGTGCATGGGAAATGGTGGAGTGACTAGATTTGAATGTAGCTTCCCTGAGTGCTGGTATGTGGAGAAGGTCATTGAGTCACCCTTGGGTGTTGGCCAGGATCACATCTGACACGATCGTGTTTAAAGGCAAGGCAGAATGAAAGAGAGGAAAGGACCGACAGGGTATCACTTGTGAGGAAAGCTTATCTACGACATACTGACTACAGTGGCAAAGTGTAAAAAGGCCAATTAGCTCTGCTTGTCCTTCCCTTCCTGTTGTTCCCAGCCCAGGCATGAGCCACTCACAACTTCTTCTTAAGGCTTTGAGCAATGAGTTGCTTTTTCTAAGGACTGGCAGGAAATCATTTAATAAGCTGGAGGAGGGAGAAGTTTCCTGTTCTAGTTACTCCCTATATAATTCCTAAGCTAAAAAGAGAAGACAGTTCAGCGGGCCAGACCACCAGCCCCGGTGTCCTTACACGTGTTCCTCTGACGGTGCAGGTCTAACCAAGCAGATCGTGTCCCCATGGATTTTGCCATTATCCCAGTAGGACCCTTAAAAGCTTTAAATGCATTTTAAAAGATGAATAGAGTGGGTTTTTTAAATTGCGTGTTAGTATAATGGAAGTACTTTCAAGGCCGTGACTCTGAGATTAGCTCTGTGGAGATGGGCTGGACTGTGACCTCAGGGATCCTTGCTAGAACCTCACAAACATTTAATGATGAATTGGTTTAAGTTCAAGTGAGGCCTGTTTTGCAATACATATAAAAAGCATAACTGGGATTGATTATATCTTTGTCTTGTCTTACACCATAAAGTATTAATACTTAACTTTACTACTTTGATCTGTGAGTAAATAGGCTTTATTACTTTTAATCCTAAAGACACCAAGCTGAATGCAAAGAAATTCACTCTGTACGTGTCAGTGACTGAACAGTACATGCCGAAGTTAAGTTAAAGGCAGTGAAAATCTACATACCTTCTTTCTGCTCAGTGCACAGCAGCTGGGCAGCCGCTCTTCCCTTACCAGCTCTGCGCTTCTCTTTGGCATTGGAAGACTGTAGCAAAGTTTCTGCATCCAGGCACACCGGGGTAGTGGGAGCAAATGCAGATAGTCCGGATTCTGCTCTAAAGATCTAACACTCAGATGGCTAAAATGCATAAAGCAGTTACATAAACCTTACTAATGCTTTGGATGTGTTTATCTCCTGAATTTTTCTTGTCTTATTCTCAATTCCAGTAAACTTGAAATAGACCTATGCATTCACTAAATGTGTGTACTTGTTTAAAGTTGAGTAAAAATATTGCTCTTTTCATTTGAGTGTATGAATGGTAAACATAAATTTTGTCAAAAGCCCGTGATAAATTTAGAGATTTAATACTTTAACAATCCTATTTGAGTTGCACAGAAAGTGTAGTGTTTTAAAAAAAAAAAAAATCTGAAAACTGCAACAATTCTGTAATACGTCTGGTAAATTCTGTCAGCTTCAGTAAGGAATACTTTCTAGATAGCATTCCATATTAAAAGTGGTACTGACTAAACCTCTGTTATTAATGGAAAAAAAAAAAAATATAAACTCTGCTGTGCTTCCAAGTATACAAATAGTATTATTCAATACCTGAAGACAAATTATTTACTAAAGACACAGCATGTGTTTTCTGAAAGAAGTGTGTATTTGTTTCTTGAGCAGACATCCTCGGCGCAGCTGAGAAATCTCTCTGAAAGCAAAACACTTCGGAAGGGTCCTGAGGAAGGATATGACAGTGTTCTGCAAGATGTGACATCTGGTAGACAGCCTGCTTCCAGTGACCCAGGGACCCTGTCAGGTACAGTGACGAGTTCAGTTTTATCAAGGTCTGTAGCAAATTTCAGGTGACTTGATTAAAGTTGTGAATGTACAGCTTTGTCCCTACTGGGAGTTAACTTTTCTGAGCTGCAGTTCTATTTTAATACTGCTGATTGTCACTTGACAATGCTGGAGGATTACAAATTTGTTTTCTTCAAAATCTGAAAGAGAAATTTAGTAGGCCAGAGATGTAGCATACATCCTTAAATTATGCTCTCTGCTTTCCATAACCAGTGTCATCAACACAGTCTCATCCTTTCTATCTGTAAATTTGAATGCGTTTATTGCTGTAGCCTTATTCCTGCATTTCTATTCTGTAGAGCTAGCCACAAGTTTTTTTGAAAAGTCTCCAAAATCATGAGATTCACCTAAAATGTATCTCAATGCAACATATTTTACTGCATTTACTTTTTTATCATTTTCTACTTTTATCTGCAGCCACAAGAGCTAAAAACCCTCAACTTTTAAGTGAAATAGTTGATGGTTCACAACACAGAAGTTGCAGTCTTCTGTGGTTGCAAGAGCTGAGGCTTTCTCAAAAATATTAGAAATTGCAGAAACAAAGAATAATTGGGTTTAGTAGAGTTCAAACTGGTATTCTTTAGTAAGACTGGAACTGTTAAGCAATCCTTGCAGTGTTGTTAAGCTGGCAGCAGGAGTGTTCTGTTTGAAAAGAGGGTATAGGGTACAGATATGTGCGACAGAAGACAGGAATGTTACTGATCATCAGTATATTAAAAACCAATCCCAGTTCACTGTTCTGACTGTATCCTCAGGAGAACTGCAAGAGAGACAAGTGAAAGAATATCTTTTTGAAAACAAATATCTGCAACCTGACATTGAGAATACTGCTGGTTACAAATGCTGGACAGTTTTGTTTGGTATTATGTTTTCCTTATGATTGTTTTGAAACTGAGTTAAAGGAAAGCATTATTCTTTTGTTGTTTCTGGTATTTTTATTACCAATCATAAGTTCTGCTTAGGTTCTGCTGCTTCTCCCTGTAACCCCCATAGATAGGCCTATAGTCACCTCTCATCTTGATCTGAGAGGCTGAAATCAATCTGAAATTAAAATCTGCAAGTTGAGGGGAAAAGCAGCTGAAAAAAACCGATGTTTTCAATTAAAATGAAATTTTACCAAGCCTGCTGCTGTTACTTTGCCTTTACATACTGCCATGGATATTCCGTTCAGAAGTTACAGATTGTGTGTCCTTTGTGATTTGTCCCAAGTCATTCCAGTGAATTTTCTCCCCATGTTCTTTGTTGTGACTGAGCTACTCAAGCAGGGGATGGCTTGTTTGCTTGTTTTTATTGTGTTTTCTTCCTGAGATGCTCTGCGTGGAATTTCAAAGCGAAGGAAAATTTCCGTATATGTGTAAAGGGGAGAAACTTCTGACAGCAAGGGTTTGAGTGGATATTCCAAATAGCTGTGATAATTCCAGCAAAGACATATAATTATTAACTATGAGGATGTATTGATCTGCCAATACTTTGACTCAGAGCAAATATGCATGCACATTGATTGAAATGTCTGACCTGAGCTTTTGTATCCAGAAATAAGTTGTTGACAGTCTCCCATGACACTGTCAAAATGCCTCCACCACGAATATCTATAACCTGTGTTTTTTCACCACACTTTCCTTATTTTTTCCTGAACTAAATTCTTGTAAGTTTTTCTGTTCTCCATATAAACCCACTTGGTCTGTCTTCCCCCTCAGCCTCCAAGGATTTAGTCTGTGAGGGGGAAGTGTTTAAAAATAATTCCAGTTATGGTAGAACAGCCTGTATCCTTTCTATAGAGTAACTGACATCAGACTTCTGAGTTCACAAAATGGTCAACAAAAGATCAGTAAAAACATCTAAGGATTCTGAAGGACAAAAGTATTTTTTTCCTCTTTCCTTTAAAGGGAAAATGACTTTTCAAACAGGAGTAGATTTTCAGACTGCGGAAGCCTGATTGACACACACCTTTTATTAGAATTAGTACGATTATATATCCTGAAGAACTATCCAACTTCTTAAAAGCTTCCTCTCTGAGGATACACATAGTTCTTCTGTAATACCAAGTTAAAATGTAGATTAAGTATTAAAGGGTCCTGTGCATGAGTGAGGCTAAAGACTTTTTTCTGACTTAGAGACACACACCCCTGTGCTGGCTCCTGGGATGGGATGAGGGTTGTATCTGATCATGTTAAAGCTGGGGGAGGTGAGGAGATGCAACACGAGGCTGCAGGTGGAAACCTTCTTCGGACCAGGGAATATGTGCCTTCACAGAAGACCCAGTGACCGGCTGTGTCTGTTGTATGGATTTTCAATGTGGGAGAGCATAAAGCAGGGGCCAAATTAGGAGATAAGAGACAAAAGCTGAAGAGGAGGTAGGGATGTAGGCAGGAATCAGCTGAAGTGGAGAGGGAGCTAAGCAACAGCTCTGTGGCTTGCTCGTATCCTAGTATCGGCAGTGTGCTGAGACGACATTGCCAAACAGCCAGGAGACAGCAGGAGGCTGGGTGTAATCTGGTGCTGTCCTGCCCAGAGCTATCTTGCACAATTTTCTCATTGAAGCTGAAGGGATTTTGAAGGAAGCACCTGAAGTGTGCAGATGAGGTGGGGGCAAGTGGCAGAGCAGAATGTTTCCTTAGGCATTGATCTGGTGGACTTCAAAATTTCAAGGCAGAAATTCTGCAAGGGACTTGGAAGAACATGGGCAAGGAGTACACGCTCAGCATTTCATGGCCAGGTCATGGTGCTTGGCAGTACCTGAGGCAGGGATGACACCAAATTTTTGCAAATGCTTGTATTTTAAAACATTAATTTACTACTGTGGTCCATACTAAGAGCTGGAAATGCAACAGTACTGCAGGTTTTCTGTGACTTAATGTTTTCCACACTATTTTTAAGAAATGTTGAAACAGGCTTTGGAGACTTTATAGGAACTCATTTGAAAGCACCACTGGATTGTTTATAATGGTGGTATTTTTTTTTAATATATGCACGTGCAATTGGACACCCATCAGTTATGTTTTCTCACTCCTTCCTAACAAAGCCAGAACTTCTTGCAAATTGATATCTGCTAGGAACAATATTTTATACTTGCCAAATTTCTTGGCTTACTTTTGAGAGACTAAATCTTGAAATAATAATTTCCTTTTAAACAGAAATTATTTTTTTTTCCTGGCATATAAGATTAGACAGGGAAAATGACATACATGTATTGCCTTATCATTGACTACATTCAGACAGCCATGCAAAATCTTTCTAAACATTATGAGTGTATTAGTTCCTTTTGTTGCATGCTAGTAGATTTTTCTAGCCGTAAAGATCCTTTTCCTATTCAGAAGAGAAACTGCCCTATCTGTATGGCATTTTCTTAGTGCTTTCACTTTGTTTATAGAGCGTAAGTTCCTTGGGAAGGCCCACCAAAAGCTTGGGCTCCTACAGGAATGTCTCACAAGGCACTTCACCCTGTTGCTCTGCTGCAGTTATCTCCTACCTCTCCTCTGGCCCTCTTCCATGCTCACTGTTTCACTGATGCCCCCTTCTGCCCTCCTTACCTCATATCAGGTAAAAATCTTAGTTCAAAACTACTCAGAAACCGTATAGCATAAGACATTGAATCAGGGTTTCAGTACTGCTGGGTGTGCTCTGGGGACAGGTCCATCCTGATTGCTTTTGTCTTGGTGAGTTCTTCATTAGCCATTTGCATATTCTGCAAGTAGGAACCCTGTGAATGCATCAGAAATTCACTGAAGGAAGAATGTGTGAATGAATAATCTATTAGAAATCCTTGTGTGTGTGTGTGACCAAAAAGCTCCAAAAAATACATTTGGCTACACTCAATTTTTAGTTGTGTGCTCACCTGTGCATTTTTAGCCGAAGTATCACATCTGAAATAAGCTCCTCCTTACAAAAAAGTTCAAGAGGATATCTTTGAAAAATTAGGACCAATCTCTATGGTTGTTCTTGCTTACATAGTCCTTCTCTCTCCAACAAACCCTCTAATGCGATACAAGAGTGCATATATACCCTTTTCACTCTGGGAGCTTTTGTTTGCTGACCAGTCCCCGTGGCACACTTTTACTTTTGCTGTCTGCTGTGGGAGAAGTGTCCCAGCTCCAGGATGCATTTCTCCATTCTTGCCAGATAGATCTGGTTACAGAGAAGAGAAAATGACCCAGATCCATGTTCCTTGCTGGTGCTGCCCCTGAGGGTTCAGTTCCAGTTGGTTGCATTTATGCAGCCCGCACTTTGCTAGAAAAGAGAGTGAATCCATCAGTTTTCACAAGGTGGGGGTTTTTTTAAATTGTTTTTGAGATGTGACCTTGGCACTGAACAACTTCAAATCTGAAGGTCTGCCTGCCCTTAGAAATCTGTTCAGGAATGGCTATTCTGCTAGGAGTCCTTGTGTGGATGTTAATCGCACATAGCGCACCAGGGACTCTTCTGGAAGTGGTGGGGAACAGCCATTCTGGGAAACGTCCGCATACGACAAGCCCTTACCCTGAGAGGTCTGTCGTCCCCTCTTCCCCGAGGAATTCCAGAGAGCTCCTTCTGTACAGAAAACTGAGAGTTCCTGCGAAGGTGGATACTTTTGTAACACAGACCATGAGTCCAAAGAGTGCAAGTGCTTGGGTAATCAAAAAAACTCAGAAGTTCTGTTTGCAGGACACTCGGTCAATTTAAAATAGGGGTGAGAGGATGAAGGCTGCTTTGATTCAGCATGAAAAGGGCAGGGGACAGGACACAAAACACTTCCTCAATTTTAGGAATCTTTAGGAAAAAGACGTCTGCATAAATGTTTCTGGATTTTTCAAATATAGTGCAAAGATTGTAACATTTTCCCAAATCAGTTCTGGTGATACAGCACCACTGTAGAAGAAGGTTTCAGTCACTACGCTATCTTTGTTTCCACAATATTAAGTGCAGTTACCACTTAGCATGGTATGATCTCTCTTCTAGGTCAAAGTCTTCTATTTGTGTTGCAATGACAGCTTGACACAAAATGACTAACATGAAAAATGGTACAATATTTCATGAACAATGTAGGAATTAAAAAGCATAACCCAAAATTAATGTATCTTTCAAATTCATTAAAATAACCCTCTTAGGGATCTGTTAACACTAACATTTCAAACTAAACTTTAGTTTTAACCAAACACATATGTGCTTTCTAAGGAAAAAAATCCAACCAAATTTAAGTAAAGCCTTTGTATCTTAAGTTTTCTCCTAGCTCCTGATATAGCTGTCCCGCAGAATAGAACTCCTGCTTCTCACAGTAAACAGCAAACAACGTGAACTGACAGAAAGAGCGCCTTCCCACCACCTTCTGCTCACGAGATGTTGACATATACGAGTGGCAAAGAGGAAGGTGCAAACAGATGAAAATCCCAGCTGAATGAGTGGGTTTTTAATCTTCTTGCACCTGTTTCCAGGAGGGAGTGTGACAGTGATAGGGTGCAGAAAGGAATGTTACGACCTGGGCAGCAGGATGTGGGTGGAGGCACAAGTCCCAGGGCAGGGGGGGGAGGGATGAGGGAAGGAGGAGCAGGAGCTCGAGCTCGCATTGTATTCCAGACCTTGAATTTGGAAGAACTGTGGTATTGAAGACAAATATATAAAAAAGTCAAATAACTTAAGAGCAGTGTTTAGGTATGGAGTTTACCAGGGGTAGAGAGGTATTTACCAGCACAATGTGACTGCAGCAACTTTTGAAATAATTTAATTTCCAAAAGTAATTGCTCTGAGACTGTAGTAATGACCCGGCTGCATGGATTTCATGCACGGCAGATTGTGATCTTATCTCTCTTGAGCTAATTGCCTGAGCACAAAGTGGGGCTCTAAATGGTTAGTAGCAGCATGCTGAAAATAAAAATTGTCCCGAGTAGGATTTGCTGTTAGATTGAAGGATGATAGTGCAGCCTCTGCAGAGGGGTCTGCCATGGAGATGCTGATACCCTCTTGGAGACCAGGGAGTGTGTGTGGGAGGAGTTGCTAGAAGTCTTTTCAACACCACTTTATTCATCTCCAGTAGAAAATGTCCTCATGGTTAGTAAGCCTGAACCCACGCTTTAGAAGAGCCTGGTTGGAGGCCAGGAAGGCACCCTGCATTTCCAGCCGTTTGTTCCTCAGCGTTCTTTTTCATTATGGTGACAGAGTTGTAAAAATCGACTAAAATTATTCTACTTTGCAATGTTTATGGAAATGTGCATACCTGCCCCTTACCAGCGTGTAGCTGGATCCTGGGCTGGGAACTCTACTGCTGCTGATGGAAACTCTAAGGCAGAACAGGTACTGCTTAGTTCTAGTCCAGATGCATTAACAGTCCTTTGAAATCATGCAGACCAGAGATGAATTTCAAATGGTGTTTAAAATCCTGTGTTATTGCTATAAATCCTTGGGTTTTTTCCCCTTATGCTCTCTTTTGGGTGGACTCCTAGCAAGTTTGACAGGAACCCAGAATGTTTTTGATATATGGCATCAGGTCCTTTAGTTCACAAACCCCACACAGAAGCTTGTTTTTAGAAAGAGAGAAAATAAGATTAAACAGGACAGGGAATGTCGTTATGAAGGAATGAAAATATTTTCATTACCAGAGTATTTGTATGTCAACAGCTGATAGGGAATGATGTGAGACATTCCCAGAAGGACTCCCAAAGATTTTTCCTTGTGCAATAGACCAATTAGCAGAGCCCAGATTAAATGAGCAATGTCACATTGCTTCTCGCATTAAAAAAGTGTGACATTCAGTCTCTTTATCTAGTAAATATTTGCTCTTTTTTATCCTTGGGACTTTTGTTATGCTACTTTCAACAGCTCTATGTTCCCAAGTAATACAGGGGAAAATGTTAGCTTCTCCAACACAACTTTAGGACATATCAATAGATGTCTCTTATGTAGTATGTATTTTTAAATATTTTTTAAGGAGAAGCTCTGTACACTCACAGAACACATACGCATGTGAAAAGGAGGGGGAGATTAAACTCTGCTAGCCCAGAACTTGTAATACTTTTAAGCTGACTTCATGAGTTAATAAAGGAGGAAATGAGCAAATTCAGTTTCAGACTCTGCCACCCAGCTCACCCGAAGCAGCCCTTGAACTGGCCCAAAAGAAATTATTTGACTTACAGTTGTTTCCCGTTCTTAATATGGTTTGGAGAAATTTTAATATTTTCCTAGAGAAAACAAGTGAATAATTAGAATAAAGGTAACTAAAAAATTAGTGCTATTAAAAGAAAAAAAATGGTTTGCACTGTTGCTTTGTTTTCTTAGCAGCTTTTGGATTCCACTGCAGAAGTGGTTGTGTTCTGGTGACAGGACTCTTTCCAACCTTTACCTGCCTCTGATTTTTATGAATTAATGTTGATTTGAAGTGGGTAGAAGAAATATTGCGATAGACTTAGAGCATTAACACTTAATTGAATTTTGGTTTAGGGTATCTTTTTCATTTCCATGTGTCTGAAGATTTACACAACTTAAATATTAGTTAATGACTCTGATCTTTCTCAGATAACCTACTACAGTTATTTATGTTATAATTCAGAATCAGATGGCTGCTTTGGAAGTGCTATGATCTGCATGACAGGTCAGTTAGGTACATTCATTGAAAAAAGGTAGAAATAGTGGAATTTTATTCCATTTTATATTAGTATTTAAAGGACTTATATTTCATAAGGCAGTCTTATCCATATGATTCTTTACTATGTGTTGATCCACTGATGTTTTTGCCTCATCTTTATTTTCTCCCTCAAAGCTGCTTTTTTACTAACTGCTATTTCTAAACACCAAGCACGAGACCTCTGTTTCTGAGGTCAGAGGAATACTTGAGAGATGAACAGTTAATTCCACTAACAATATTTATTAATAATATTGCAATAAGCTCCAGAATAGGAGCAATATAGGAGCTTATTGCTTATTACTGTCCAAGTGACTATATGTACATATTGTCATCCTTCCCCTGAAAAAGCTTACGATAATACCTGAGCTGGGAATTTCAAAAGGGCCTAAGTATTTCTGCATTTTCTGTCTTCACACAGGCTTCAGGAGACCTTCTTTTGGAGGTACTGAAGAGTTGCTTTAGGACTAAATGTAATTCCTTCTCCTAATGCTTTTTCAGATTTTCTTCTGAGATTCATGGATTTCTTCATTTTTGGTAGTCCCAAGCGTAAGGATTCTAGCTGACACCATTTCTGGAAGCTGAATTCTGTTTTGCTATACCACCAGCTATAAGATTAGGGGGATGATGGGAACCTCCCTTCTCTGGAAAAAAGTCCTAAAATGTATCTTAAAAGGGAAGGTTGAATTGTGTCAGAAAACACCAGTTTCCTCCACTGTTAGCTTCTCCGTACATACTTTCCATTTTTACAGCATTTGTTGCTTCTTAGCACCTATTTGGTAGTGCAAATTTCAACGAATCTGAGTGTGTCTTTTGCAATTATTCTCTCTTTGGGGGGTGTGTGTGTGCATATAAATGTGTTCAGGAGAAAACAGTTTTCTTCTATTCTTAAAATATTTTTATCTGTTATTTATGGAGAGCAGCTCTAACAATACAAATAGAAGTGTTATTCCTCCCTACCCCTTTTCCTACTCAAAAGATCCCAGAACATGAGGGTACTTCCCTGGAAACAAATAAAACCCCCTGGATATTGCCTCTTCTAGGGGAAAAGGAGCAGGCCTATCGCAGGTACCAAATTAATGAGCTGCTCCTTTCTATAAAGAGGGATGAGTGTGAAAATAAAGAAGTTGAATCGCTATCTAATGTTGATTAATAGTTGAAATGGGTTATTCCCGCCCCTAAGTATTGCCAGGGTCACTTGGAAGAGGAGCGACTGCGGGGATTACACTAAGGGCGGGGACCCACAAACAAGAATGCAATGAATAACTTGAGAAAATTGTGCGGCGCTCTACCCATTGCAAAGAAGCCTTCACCTCTTGCTGGAGTTTTTTTTTGGCATCTACAAGAGCTTATCTTCAAGTAACATGTAGAGTGTAAGGTGAATTGCAGAAGAGGAATGCAGACAGCTTCTCCTATCAGCATATTGTTTTGGTTAAGACTCTACTGGAGTTTTGTAAAAACGCAGTTGGGGGAGGGGAAACAAGACAAAGTCAGCATGTCCTCTGGGTTTCCTTGGTTAATCAAACAAGCTTATTAGGAAATTAACACTTCTAGGGTTAGAGAAGTATTGTCATGCTATTTTAGTTTTCGTATGACTTCAAACACTGTATCCGGCTGTCTAAAAAAAAGCCAAACAGAAAAATAAGCTTTTGCAGTTCTGGCTGTAAATACAAAGGTGGGGGGACAGCAGCCTGCATCGTCAGCAGTGGTATGCCAGGTTTATTTCGAGAGAGGAATGTTTTTAGGTCTGACCTGTTGTGGGTGGCAGTGGATCGTGCAGCACTCTGGATGTTGACAAGAGCAAAATTCTCAGCAAATCACCTTTTCCATTTTAATTTTTCTGCTTTGTTTTGAGGTTATCTGATCACTTCTGCAAATATTAACTGTTTTTTCATGGCTTGTACAAGAAGATCATTGCAAGAACTGCCTACTTGCAGGGCTGGGCATCCTGTACTTCCCTCTCCTGACTAGATCAGTCTGACTTTTACAGGATCCCTGATGCAAAGAGCCTCCTTGAAAATTCAGATGCATTTTTTCAATATTTGATTAAAATGTGCTCTTGCATTTTCTAGCTCATTTTTGCAGACAATTAACAAAAAAAAAAATCATTAATCTGCTTGATGTGTTGACTTTAAATGAACTGTTTCACAGTTCCAGCACTGAGAATCACTATTAGCTTTGTGTACTTTGTCCTTTGCATTGGAGACACTGTACCTCTCTTCCCAGCATGATGGTGGTGGTCTCTGCCCAGAGTAGCTCTTGAGTAGTCACCTTCATCTTTCTTTTACCAGCCTTGCCACCATACTATCTAGTTTTCTTCTTCCTTTGCTCCTGTCATTTTTCTCTCTTCTGTGATATTTCTTGACCAGCTTTTGGCCCACAGGAGGTTCAGTGGTTGCTGACTGTTTCCTTAACTGTTTTTACACTCTTAATGGCATTTACATTCTGTGGTTTTGCAGTTTAGCCTCTTAGAAGTAGGACCATTTTGCACTTCTCAGGTAACTGAAGCATGCAAAGTAAATCCTTTAATATCAAAATAATTTAAAGATGACTTAAAATATAGGGTATCATTTCGTTGATAAATCCCATCCATGCTTTGTGAGCTTCAGAGTCCCATACAGTCAGCTGAAGAGCTCACAGCATTCTGTGCACTTACCTGCTTTCTCAAAGAGGGGAGTGAATTAGAGAGGTATGTGCAGTTTCTTTTTTTCTTTTTTCTTTCCTTAAAGAATTGAAGTGTTAAATAAGCAAAATAGCAAACATCAACATTGCTGGGGAGGAGGGGGCTGTAGATATTTGCAGTAGTTCTGTGATGTAGAAATTAATGAACACTTGTAAATGCTTAAATAAGGAGTGCTGTGATCAAACATGCTCTTCCTTCATCACAAGTATCCTAGCGGAGTTCTGCCCTTTCTGTGGAGGTCCCTTGTCCTGGTCTTTAATCTCTTCTCCAGTATGTTCATACTGAAACAGGTTTGCAATGAAATGAGGGATTATCTACTGTGGTCCAGTGCCTTTAATGAAACTATTTGAATGAGTAAGGGATAGTGTGTGGGTATGAGTCACCCTGGAACTACATGTTCTCTCCAGGACAACCTTCAGGAGGAGGGGGCGGGCAACATCTGCAAGGATAGTGGGGAGAAGGTTACTGCAAACTTTGTTGTTTGATCACTGGTGAAAAGACGGGGAGGGGGAACTCTCAGCTCCACAGACTGGCAGTTGCTAAGCTCTATTTGGACAGGTACACAGATGATTATATCTGAGTAATACCAAGAAGCATTACAGTCGTTAACAAGACAAGATTTGCAAATTCCTTGTCAGCAAATGCCTTTAGGAAGCGTACAGCAGGAAATAAAGGAGTCCCTGTCTCGTAATCCACAGCAATTTCTATGTTGCCTGAAGACCCTTCTTTTACCCTGTGCAGTTGAGAGACATTTCCTGAGTGCAAACGCTGCTTTGAGACTAATGCATTTGTGTCATTCTGTAATAGCAGGAAAACAGACCTCACTGTGGCATGTGGTCACAGGTGGTCTCTATAGCTGTGAAATTCAGGGAGTTGCGAAGGCTAAAAATTTAGGTAAATAAATATAAATAAAATATATATTTCATAAATGTCTAATCCAGATTTAAGACTGGAATAATAAAAAAGTGGAATGATCAGCCATGAAGGAGCTATTTCCTAGTAGCTGATTTTAATGTCATTCCAGACATACAAATACATAACTTGGTCCTATTCAATCATATTTTTTTTCCTGAAAAAATAAAGATGAACTTCTCTTATTTATTGTAAGCAAGGTAGATTTATGTGGTTTACCAAAGAGCTCTGAAAAAGCAAATGTTGAACAGAAGGAACTTTTTGCAGAAGCAAAGTTTGATTACTCATTTGCACTCTTTGATTGCTCAAAGTTTGGTTATACTCTTATTTTAATAATTCCCATGAAAATCTTATCTGGTCAAACATATCCCTGTGGAAATCCATCATGCTGGATTTGGTTCCTTAGCTTTTTTCTTTTTCTTTTTTTTTTTTTTCCTTTTAGGATCTTAAATGGATTTTTGGTTTATGGGTGAGAATTAACAGAGAAATTTCACCATATGCCTCTAAGTTCAGAGGGAATCAAGGTTTCACTTCCCTTTTGCTCGAGCTGTTAGCCAAAAAGGAAGACACCTCTAGTGTTGTACTCTTTAAAATAAGTGTCTATTCAACCCTGCTTTAAACTATCTGATAGGGAGGTGTAATTTATCATTTAAAAAAATCTTCCATTTCACAATGGACTAATCTTGGAGTGTCTCTATCCAGGCCTAGATCAGCTTTCTTGATGTCAGTAATCAACAGCAAATAATTTGGGGGTGTTAACTAGCATAAGAAAAGCTCTGGGACTAGCAATCATTTTGCTCAAACTTTCTCTAGTTCCCCACTTTTACGTCCCTGGTTTTGCCCTTTCTTTCATATTGAAGGGTCTAGTTAAGTGAACTTGTTAATTGGCTGGACTGTTTTCATTATTTTTGTGCTGACTATATGAAACTTCTCTCTTTTTAAGAGGTAAATGAGATCCCAGTGTAGGCAAGAGTAGCAGTATACTGTCCCCTTTTGTTTCCTGGTGAGAAACTCTCATAACTGCCTGATTGGT
Organism: Grus americana; assembly: GCF_028858705.1. Classification (NCBI taxonomy): domain Eukaryota; kingdom Metazoa; phylum Chordata; class Aves; order Gruiformes; family Gruidae; genus Grus; species Grus americana. The sequence goes on along the minus strand of NC_072860.1, from coordinate 6,371,219 downwards.
AATACTTCTGCTCCAGAAAGCTGCCTTTTTTCCAGGAACTGAAAGAAATGCTTTAGAAGTACCAAATTTTGCAAAATAGCTGCAGGGTTTATTACCAGTTGGTACAATGGCAAAAATGACACAATTTAGTGCCCAACACTTCCAAATTGATGACATTGACTTCTGCACTTTTTCACACTTTTCATCAACACACACAGGTCAGCAGTTCTGACCACTGCTCCGTACATCTCTTCTGAGGGCACCCATGTTACACCTACCCATGTCCTCGGCTCCTGTGTGGCTATGGCAGGTGTGTGGCACCACTCTGGTGAATTCTGGCTGACTCAGGTTCATGTGCAAAGGGCGATACGTAGCAGCAAAATTACCAGAGGAATACCCCGCAGCATCTGAATTCTGACAGAGCTGCTTTTCAAATCAGGAGATTAATTTACTGTCATGAAAGTCCCGAGATAGCTTAGAGAGATAATGAACACAGAGAATGTATCAATGAAAAGTCATAATGCATGTAAAAATGCAAACAGCCTAAAAAAGATAAATTGGGTCACCAAAATAGTGGCAATTCCTTCCAATTCAACTGCTGTGACAAGGGGAAACATCCTAAAATGCTGAAGATCTAGCAATGCTATTTTTATCAAATAAATTCAGCAACCTTCTTTCAAATCTCTTTTCTTCCTCATCCTGTGAATAACCTGAGTTAGAACAGCTGGATAGGGAACAACTCTGTCTTACAGATGCTGCAATTCATATTATATTTTATTAAGCTGAAATGAGAGACATAGCAAACTCTCCTAGGGAGTTCAGAAGTTTCCACCCTTCTAGTAATTGCATACTGTACAGGAAATGGAGGTTAAAAAAAATTACAAAAAGTCATTCAGGGTATCTCTAATAGAGTCATTGCCTTGAAATAAGTTCTCATCTCAGAAGTCTCTGAAATGAAAGAAGCAGGGAAGCCTTTTGGCAGTTCTTGGTATTTATCAATAAATGGGAGTGGAAGAAGATTGCTAGTTCTGAGCTCTAGTGCTGTCTCTGCTAGCCTCCTAGCCCTGTGCATTGCATGTCTGTATTTAAAACTAAACTCTCGAGGCTTCTGCCTGCTCAAATCCCTGCACAGATGTATTGCTTTCTTCTATTATCACAACTGCTTTCCCCCATAGACACCATCTTCTTAAAAGTGCTATATTCACTTTTCCTACAAAGTAGAATTGAAAGTATTTCATACTGCTGATCCTACATACAAACAGACAAGAGCATTATCAATGTACTGCTTTCATCTCACTGGAGTGATGTAAGATAAAAACTCAGCACTCGCCTGAAACTAGAGATTCGGGCTGCTCTTGAACACACCAAATCTTTCTTGCTCTGGGAGTACAGCTGTGCTAGACACTTCAGTCAAGCCACCTGGACTCAAAGTGGATCTTAAAGGGAGAGTAAACTTTTTCTTCCTCTTTCCTCTCCTTCCTCTCCCTCCCCCTCACGAAAACTATTTAAAAAACAAACAAACAAACAGTCTCAACAGTAAGTCTATGCTGTTGGCTCCTGAGAATAAGATTGTTTTGGCAGTTGCAGATCATGACAGTCACTATAAAAGGGATGCTTTATACTCAGTTTATGCTTTGTGAGGTAATTGTCAAAAAAACTGACAGATGAGATAGTTTAAACATAGGTTTCAATTAGCCTGTCCAAATTCCTAAAGCTAAGGCTCCCCAGGTTTTGCCCACCAGATTATATAAATTGCTTTATGCTTCTGTAGGAAATTGAATTCTTTATGTAGCAGGGTTACCTGGACTTCCTTATGGGTGTCAGGTACTTCACGATCTGTCAGTGAAAAAGGGTGTTGTCGATGCTAATGTATCTTATTTGGTCTAGTTTACAGAATAAACACAAGACTGAATATATTCCATCAAAATACTTGTATTTGAGTTTAAATCACTACAAATGTAAAAATCATGAGGGGGGTGCTGTAAATTTTGACATTAACCTCATTGTACTTCCTTTTGAGGCTGCATTAGAATAGTAAATTTGTTACGTTACAAATCACCCATGCTATGCAAAATATTTTTTGTAGTTCTATCTTTGTGGTATACTAGCCAAAACTGGTCCGTGATAGTCACTCTTATGAAAACTGAACAATGCATAATATGTAAATTAAGCAATCCTGGTAGGGTTACCTTATTATAAAAAGTACAGCTATGTTAAATCTTGTCAGATTGGTGACTAGTAGGATGTTCAAGAAAACTTGATTCATACAGGACTCAGGGTATCTTAAGTATATAAGTAATAATGTAGATTTCAGATTAACGTCTTGGAATGTCCTTAAATTGACATGAATTTCTGATTTAGCACTCTGTCAGTAATATCAGTATGCATCAATAATTATGAGAATAATTTTCAACACTTATTCTACTTCTTTCTTCCTGAAAACGTATGTATAGTTTATAGCATCATTGACTTAATCTGGAGGATTCTATATATGTGGTAACACAAGTAGTCAGAAAGTCTGTATTCATTAAGTTAGATTTTAGTCAAAAATTATATTTGGAGGTTGGCTGCATGACAAAACTTGTCAAATCAGGAAATACAACAGATAACTATCTCTAATACACATAATTAAGCTAGATAAATGGGCAGAAATAAACAGACCCAGTGCTAATAAATGCAAATCCACGCACACTGGAAGTGAAAGTGTTTGAAAGGCACTAGATTGGTTTACACTTTCACAATCTCTTCAGATTCAACAATGTAAACCAGGTCAAAGTTATATAAAAGGTGACATAAAAGTCCTCAGATTTGAAATTTTGTTTCAAGAAAATAACTATTGTGCACTTCTACCTTCACGTTTGAAGCAAGATGCAGAAGAAATAAAAATCCTACATATAGTGTGCACTACATTTCTATCTTTTAACAAATTCAACTTTCAATTATAGGTAATTATTAGGAAAAAAAATGTAGCCTGCAATTTTACTTAGTTTCTCAGAATTCATTCTTTTCTTCTGTTACTTTCAGTGTAAATATTCAACAAATATTAAAGGAGCATTAAATTGGTATCATTGCTTCAGCAAAGGCTTTCTGTCAGTAAGTATCAACTGGCTCATTTAAGTAGTTGGAGTTTTTATGCTCCTTTGACATGCAGCCAATGACCAAATTCCAAAGGACTTCACCCTGGCCCTTCTGTCCTCTGAGTGCTAGAAATGGCTAAAAAAAATATTAAGTTGGAATCAACTCACAGGATAGTACCCGGACAGAGCATTCAGTCACATATTTGACAAATTCAGCAAGGGAGACAGATCTTCTGCTTTTATATAATGAATTACATCTGATGGAGAGACATGAGGTTGTAGGGGAATGGATTAAGATCGTTTGATGCACTGATAGCTTTGGCATACTTTAAAAGCATGTAACAAAAGTAAAAACACAAAACATTGTGGGCTCGGACCTTCTGATTCTCGTGTCAACCAGATGTTTGCTGGCCCTGTCTATTTAGACCGAATGTATCGGTTTGGCATGTGTGGAGGAGAGGAAATGGTTGACATCAGTGAAAATGTTGCCTATAGTGGTCTGCTCACTATCTTTTCCATCTGAGGCTGCTAACCCTTTCAGAAAAGCTAATGTGAGCTTATGGTCTGTTCTGTGAGATAGATCTGGAAAAGGCCCAAGCTGTGTGAGGAGGAGTCCTTTTCTTCCTCCTAAGCCAGCGGAAGATTGCAGGCTGTGTAGACCATGACCCTTAGATCATGGCCCTTAGATATTCCCTTGTTCCTCACATTCATACAGGATGCTCTTGCTGACAAATGATTTACAAGATGGAGGGTGTTGCAAGCAGAGGAAGAGCGGTGACTAAGTTCACTGCCTTGCAGGAAGTCCACGGCCCTACACAGCACTCTGTGAAGGGACAGCATGAAAGTTTGCTCTGTTGGGCCAAGGCACGCAGAACTGTGACTGGAGCTGCTTGTGATGGTACATGACAGACTTCAGTGGATGTCACCAAATTTCAGACTGTCTTCACACCTCAAAATTTCAGTATGTTCCTGGAAGAAGACTGGTTATACTGTACACGCTTTCTAGAGATGTAGGTGCAGCATTATATCCAACCCTTTGGGCCGCTTTCACCCTTAGAGACATTCTTTCCATTGTGAGAGCTTCAGGAGCAGAGGAGAAGGGTCCTTCTGACACCTAGGCAGCACAGAGAAGTTGTTCACTGGAGTTAAATTCAGAAAGATTGAGTGTGCTTGAAGGCAAGGCATAGGTTAGCACGTGATTCCTGGGGAAGGGCAAATGATCAGATGGACAAGGAGATCACAAAGAACAGTGAGGAGGCAGCTTAGGATGGGTGCGCAAGGAGAGTTATTCTACAACCAGTAACATGTATGGAAATGTTTAGATCAAAGAAGGAAATAAGAAAGGAGAAAACTGAATTTAGAAGTTGCTGAAGTCTTAGCCATCCTGGTCTAAAAGTAGGACTAGCTGGACAAATAGACTGACAAGGGCTTGAGGAAGAAAGACATTGGTACAAGGATCTAAGACATACTTTGTTCATCTTCTCCATGCTGCTCAGTTTTATTTGTTTCTTCTTGTGTCCTGCTCAGTGGTGTCTTTTTCCTGCCTGCAAAGTCTGTTTTGTGATCTCGTTTGTGAAAGGCACTTCATTCTTTCTGCCCTTGATTGTGCCTGCTCTAGTTTGTCCTTTCTGAGATGGGACCAAGCAACATATTATATTCAGTATATGAGTGAACCATGGGTGGATAGAGTGACACAAATGTTTTCTGTTCCTTACTCTCTTCCTAATAATTCATAATATTCTACCTGCTATTTTGTCTATTGCTGGTCCCTGAGCTGGTATTTTTTGTAGAACCACCTATTTCAAAATATCTCTCTTGCATAGTAATAGCCAGAGTCCATCACTGCATTTATAAATTTGGGACTATTTTTACTTTGTGCATCATTTTGTACTTATAAAAATTTGAATTTCATATGCTATTTTATGACAGATTATAGTATTGTTATGTAATTATCTATGGCTGGCTTTAGTTTTTACTATGTTGAAAACAACATATCATCAGGACACCTCATCTCACTCTCCACCTTCTTTTCTAAGTCACTTACGAATACATTAGACACCACAAGCTCTAGTGCAGATTCTTGTGAAACTCCATAGACTCTTTTTTCTACAGGAAACTTACTCTATTTTTTAAGACGTTATTTATAAATGTGAAGACCTACTATTTTTTTACCTACTGTTATTTTTATCCCTCACTAACTTAAAGCTCAGAGGGAGAAAAAGTTATCCTGAGCTCTTTGGGGATGCAAGTAGGGTATATGAGTAAGATCACTTACATCTGTGTTTACTGACTCCTGAAAACAGATTTTGGAGATATAACCCCTTCACAAAGGGGAAATCTTTACATCTCATTGTGCAAGTGTCTCATGATTCCATTCTTTAGTATTATTTCTAACGGTATCTATGTTAGGTCTACAGGATTGCAGTTTGCTGGATCTTCCTCTGTTTTCCAGAATCCTTTAAACTGGCTGTCATCTTTACAAATTCCCAGTCCTTGTAAGATAAGTTAACCACTGCAGTTTCACCTTGACTTTGGTTAGAGGTCATATTTGTCTCATATTTTCTACTTTCTACTGTTTTATTGATTCATTCTAAAACTTATACTAGCAAGTAGGTATATATCATTCGTGATGTACCCTGTTAAGGAAGGTTGTGTCACACTAACATCCTTCACACAGTAAATGCTGTTGTAAGAATTCATTTAGTCTTTCTGCTACGTTGTTAACCTCTTTAAGTGAGCCTTTCACATTTTCATCATAATTTGGTCTTCTGCAGGCTTTCTCCTTATGATGCATTGAAGGAGGAGTGATTTTAGTTGTTATGCCTGTAATACGTTGCTCTTTAAAATCTTCTAGATCTGCGTTAATATACTTTTAGTTTGGCTACCCTGAGTTCTTTTTATCTTCTTCATTTGTACCCAACTTTATCTTTTCATAGAAAGTTTGTATTTCTAATATTCCAGCAACCCATTAGTCATTGCAATTGTGTTGGTCTTCCTCAAGTCTTTTTTGGTAGATGTGCATTTTCTGTCCCATTGACATGATGTATTTAAATATTCCTGTAGTCTTCAAATCATGTACAAGAATTTGTTTTACCTTCTGAAATTATCTTTTAACAAGCTTCATACTCTGTAATCAAAGCACTACTGTAATGGATGTTCTGCTCCTACAAGCAGTAATGTGCTATGGATGTTCAAGTTCTTGTTAGGAACATTTAGAACCAGGTGCTGTTCATGGCTCAGGAACAAGTAAAGAATTGTTTCCATTCTTGTGTATTTTCTGACAAACCACTCCATGATAATTTTGTGGACGGATGTTTTATTTCTTTTTAATATAATACTAGTTACAGGAAAAACTTGGAAATGTAACTAGACATATAAGGTGAGGTTCAATAAGGGTTCTGAGAAATTGGGTGAGAAAATCGTCTTGGTTAAACTTTGATTATTTTTTTAATTTTTTTTTAATTGGGAAAGTAAAATCTTGAAATAGATTTCTCAAAAGCCCAACCAAATGATCTCATGTGAAACAAAATCATTAGCTTTTATTTCAAGCAATTTTCCTCGAAGATAAAATTGAAAGTGACCTTGAGATGAAAAGGCAATTTGAATACAAACATTGCATTAAAAAAATTTTGAAGTGAAATATTTTGTTTAGAATGTCTTTGCTTTTTTGGTATGAACATTTAAGAAAAATCCTGATACATTCATAACCTTTCTTTTGTTACCACTAAGTTTGTAACTTTGCACTTTCTTCCTTTCTTCCTCAACCCAACATAATTTATATCTAATTGAAATTACTTACTTTGTGCCTTTCTTAGGTTCTGGCAGGCATTAAGAAATCTGAATTTCGCTATAAGCTCCACTTCACCTAAATACCAGGTGTCTCCTGAAGGGCTGGCGTGCAGCAGATTGCCATCCTCATATAGGGAGAAGGTGGCTGTTGGCAAGTGCACTTCACGGGAGCTGTGTCAAATGTGTCTTGTTACCCCAGAGACCTGCGTGAAGGCCTCTGCAGTGTGCTCAGTTGCTGTACAGCATGCTGTGACCAACAGGGAGGATGAGGTGGTTCACCTCATTAATTATCTGGGGATCTGGTGGTCCAACCATATATTATAATGTGCATATGTGAGTGAGTAACCACTGGGTTAGTGCTATTAACGGGTGGCTTCAATACATCCCATTTGTGGCAGCTTGCTTTCCAAAGCCGGTTGCCCTTCTTTAAATTCATTAAGCTGTTTGGGCTATAACCTATGCTTTCTTTATTTGTACAAGGACATTGCTTTTTCTGAGTGAAACAAAGATGATGTAATTAGTGTAGATCACTTGGGTTTAGATTTTTCTCTTCATGTTTTTTATTTCATAAGGCTCTCCAGTCACATTCTCTGGTTCCTGATTGAATTGGTGCTCTATTTGTTTGAAGCTGCGCAAGTGGCTGTTCCTGTTTTGATGGTGTTTGAGGAGAATGGTTGATTACCTCTTCTGTCATCTGCCACCTCTTGAACATTACATTAGATAAATGTGGTTGAGTGTAGTATCCTCTCTGCAAAGTGCCTCTTATGTTGTATGGAAGAGGACAAGTTTCTCAGGAATGACAGAACTCAATGGCTGACATCACCATGACACACTCTGCTGTGTTGCAAGTGCTGCTTCTCGCTACCTAGTGAATCAATCAACTGATATGGATGTGATCAAGAGATTGAAAATATATCAACTAGCCTGTAAATTGCAGTCCTGACAAAAGCAGCATTGCAGCATCTTTTGGAAGAGTAGAACTTCCTCCTCCTCCTCCCTGGCAGTTCCAGTTTATAGAACCCTAAAGTCCAGAAAACCATTCAGTAAATCCACCCTAGACATAAGGCAGTCCTCTACCAAATTTATTTCCATAATTATTTTTAACATCTCCTCAAGCCACTGGGATAATTCAAACCCATACATGAAACTAGTATCAGCGGCAGTGCCTGTCCTGAGCATTGCACATTTTGAGTGGGTGCTCAGTTGAGTCTCTTTCCTCACAAACTAATCCAAAATAACATTTCAAAGGGTTTGGGGGAAGAATCCCTTTTCAGATAATTAATGCAAAGTGGTTTAAAAAGTGGTTTTCTTCACAAATGCCATCCCACCCCCCTCCAGAAAGCATTAGTCTGACATGTGCTACTGCTGCTGCTCAGCCTGTTATTATTTGTCTTAGAGCCTCTGCCCATTCTTTTGCTTCTACAGCTGCTGCTGGTGTTTCCTCTTGGTGTTTCCTGCCTGCCTGGCCTAAATTCCATCTGACACCCTCTTGCCCCTCTGGCTTTCTGCCCAGCTGGTTAAGAGCTGGCATTCAGTTGACTGCAGCGCTCATTTCTGCAGTAGGAACATAAAATAATATTTGGGTTTAATTTTCTTTTGAGGAGCTCTTCGAGATCTTTTCATGAAGGTAATGTATTATTTTTTCATGCTGACCCTTCAGTTTGATCTTTGATCTGCAGAGAGTCTTGTACCCGTGTGAGAATTGTCAATGATTGTAAGGGCTGTAAAGAAACTTGTGGAAAATTTCCTGCTTTGAAAACCATGATGAGTTGGTTTTGTTGGGGAAAATGGTGGAGGAGACAGTTTTGTCCTTTCTCTTCAATAGTTTCACAGTCAAGATGACTGCACAATCTTGCTCTGGCAGAATCCCTGATACCTCTACTTTTTGTAGCCACTTGCCAGTAGAAGGGGGAAAAAAAACTGTAGAAGGAATACATGTTAATGCCTTCTTTCTTGTTCTTTCACCTTGGTGTCTCTCGAAAAACTCTAGAGGGGGAGTGGTACATGTTGATTCTATCCTTCACAGCACCTGCAGAAAAGATAGAACTTCTTAGGAGCTAACAGCTGTCTGAACCTTTTCCATCAGCAAAGATGATAATTATGAACTGGATGTACAGGAGAAGGGGCAAGTAACTGAAAGTGCAGTGTCTTCTCCTTTGTCACCTTAAATTCTCAAATTTAAGGCATTTCAAAATATAGTACTGAGTTTAACCATAATATGGGTGACATGGCCAAGATCTTTTGGTTTCTAAGAACTGACAGATGAAAAATTGCCCTCTGGAAGATGAGACATTTGAAAGAGTTCAGAGCTTATGGCAACAGCTTATCAGCAATATCCCCATGTTACTGATCGATAGCAGTTTTTTCTAGCTTTATTAGATCACCTGTGAAACCTTCCTGTCTTCTGTACTAGCACTGGTCCCTGTGAACATGCTGATGGTGGGGAACCTGCTGGCCTGATTATATGGGAAAGACAACTTTTATTTTCTGTCCTGAAGCTACCACCTGTATTCTATTAATGGACCAAATAGACTTCTGATGTGATATTATCTTTTCAGTTGTGAAATAGCACCTGTCCCATGTTGAGTTTTTTAGTTTGGAACCAAAATAAATCCTGGAGGAAGAACTTATTTAGCCACACTGCTAGTAACCCGATGTTGGCTTGCGCACAGAAAATAATGGCTTTGTAAAGTGGCTAGAGTGAAGCGCTACATCTACAATTTGATGCTCCCCACTTGTCTGTCATCTAGATGCTGAGCATCTCTTTGCACTGTATGGTTGTAAGATGTTGTCTTAGGAGATAATGCCATGCAGTCTAGTAAACATTTTTATACAGGTGAAAGTATTTCCTGAACAGCATACCGGGACCACTAGTACAGTACTGAGAATGCCAGGGAAAGATTAAGTCTGAGCTGAACATGAAGAGTGATATTCTAACTGACGCATAGAGTCACAGAATTGTGCTCCACAGAATTGCGCTCCACAAAATTGTGACCAAGGGCATATCTCCCAACCTAAAAACTGAAGACTCAGAAATTATAGGGAAATACCAGTAAATTAAAAGGAAAAGAGCTGTTAGCTTCTCCCTTTCTCCTGAAGTTAGCTAGTTAGCTGTGTTGAAGGAGCTGAATGCAAGAACAGACACAGATTGGAAATATGCAAATACCAGATTCTATAAAGAAACTGTTTCCAGGTGGAGGGATCAGTTTGTTCAGAGGCACAAGGTTTGTTTCATGCAACTGGCCTTGAATGATTATTTCTCAATGCTTTGCTGTTATCCTGCCCACACCATAGTTAAGTAATACTTAAAACATTCTCAGGACTAAGAAACTAATAAATGTGGAAAACTAAGTTTGAACTATACAGGCTATGGTTTTTTGCCCCTTAAGCACATAATCTTTATGAATTTTGTGTCAATACAATGTATTGGGGAAGAGCAAGAATAATCTTTGGACAAAAAAGCTATTCTTTAAGAGGACCAAGGCTGCTGAGCACTGTCAAGTCCCACAGCATGCATTCCTTAAATCTATATATGCCATACAGAGATTTCTATCAAAATATAAGAAAAATACTGCAAAGAAAATCTCCTAGCTTTTAGGAATGTTGAGGAAAAACCTGAAAACATAATCTATTGGTAGTAGTGCACTGCAGTCCTGCAGAGATGCTTCCAGTGAACTTCCACCAAAGCATTTCTTGGTGACTCTCCTACTCCTCCATTTAGTGTGTTCTTGGGCAGTGCCATGGGCTTCAGAGGTAGGTGCAACACAGGAAATTATATTGCCTGTCCCAAAAAGTAAGAACAAGTACAAAAAGGGTTAATTTTAACTTCTTGGTTCATTCTTAGATGCTATCTTGGGAGTGTGCTTGACAATCTTAACTTGACACCTGTATATATATTTATTTTTATTGGAACATAGACTTACATTGGATTTTAAGTGATTCCGTTTGGTTTGTAAAATGATATTTTGTTTACATTGGTTCTTCTGGTTTGTTTTCAAAATGTTGTTACAGTGAGTTCTTAAATATTTTAATTAGCAGCACATTAAAAAATACTGTTTTCAGGGAATTAAGTCATTTAGAACTAGTTAATGCCCTTCTGTAACACTTTAACCTGAAGCTAGGCTGCTAATCCTGTTGAATAACAAAAACACTGAATTTCCCTCCCTGGTTGTACACTCAGAAAGATGCTTGCTAGTAAAGTACACCTTGAATGTCAGTCAAGGGAAGAAAATCTAATTTTCTGACAGATCTCTAAAATGTAAGTTAACTCTGCTAGAGTGTCAATCATGTAGGCTAGTGGAATATCTGAAATTCCTCAGGTATCTACTTCTGGTTTATACAATATTTCTTGTGATGTCCAATGAAACACTCTCAGAATGTCCCTGCTATAGTACTCAAACTGGAAAAAGTTTTTGGTTTTTCCATACTTATAAACATATGAGTTTCTTCATATTATTACATGGATTTTAACATCATCTATTTGAAAAAAAAAAAAATTCCCAAAACCCTTAGGTATCTTCTCATTGCTTTTATTTAATGTATGTCAGATTTTTTGATACCACAGAAGTACCTCAACATATAAAAAAGCATCATTTACAGCAATGTCTGCAGATATGGCTATTCAGAAGTCTAAGGCATATGTACATCATACATCTAGTTGGGCTTCTGTCTGGCCACATCAGATGCCACTTTCTCTTGGATAGGCGTCCTCCTTCCATTTTCTCTTCTTCATGGTTTCCCCTCATTGTTGTTCTTTGATGTCAGTGCAGGTTTTGACCCGCCATCCAAATCTGTGCTGAGTTGTACTCCTGTCTGTACAATTGCCTGATTTGCTCTTTTTCAATTCCTGGATGTCAGTTCTCTTTTTTTGGATTAGTCCTTCTCTATGCTAATAGATTAATATTTTGTGTCATTTCATTAGATCTCCTTAGGCTGATACTGAGCTGTGAAACACTGACTGACATCCCTCCTTCCCGCCTTCTATGCCATTCTTAGCAAAGTGAACTTCTGGTGTCAGCACAGGAGTTGAGCAGAAATACCTGAAAGAAGGAATGATTTTTATGAACAAATGAGAGAACATTCTGTTGTTCTGTTGCCCTTACTGCTCTCTGGCCTCCTCTCATCCATCTCCCTTTTCAGAGCAGGATAATTCTACCACCTACTTAAGCAACTGGAGTTCAGACTTAATTTCTGTTTGACTACAACAGCTCTACGGAAGAGCTGTTCTTTTTTTTGCCCCCCCCCCCCCCCTTTTTTTTCCTGCTGACTGTGCTGAGAGCCAGGGCAATTGGTGTTCAACATCAGATGCCTAAAGCTTGTTGGTCCCTCGCATTGCCCAGATCTGCTTGTCACATGGTTCAGCTCCGTGCTACTTCTTCCTCTACAGCCCCAGTGCAAGTGTAATTTTCCCACCCAGGGTCACCTAGATAAAGAAGCACAGACTGAAAGCCCCCAACTTCAAATAGCTCCGTGATTCCCTGATGCAATTCAAAACTGCCCTTTTTGTTTGTAGGCCTCTCCCCAGGATTTCTTGGGCTAACTCCAGCCTTGCAAAATAACCTCCCCTTTGCTCTCCTCTGTTCAGCTAGAAGTGGCCTTCTCTCTGACCCTGTTGCTTCTGCCACCTGGAGCAGCCTTCCTGTGTCTTGCTGCCTTTCTGACTCACCACCTACTTTTCAAATGCCACGTGAAAGCCTATAGTTTCAACCTTGCCTTGTAACAATCTGGAGCAGCTTAAGGAAAACAACCTCTGGCTGTTACCCAAAGAGGGTTCAATAATTATTTCTCTAACCCTCCTAAAGTAAAAAGGTTGGCCACCAAAAACAAATAGGAGGACGACCCCACACACATAATCCATATTGGCTTTTTATTATTAGAGAGGTAACAAGAATAAAATAAGGCCTTAACAAATTACCTCTGCCGCCTGGCAAATAGCACAGTACAAAAAATACAGAGTGTCCATGCAAATAAAACAGATTTGTACATGGATTTTTTGTTTTGTTTTTCCTCTGATGTTGCCATCAACTCCTGGTTCTTAATAATCATTTAAGAATAGGTGTGTGTTAGCAGATGGAAAGGACAGAGAGAACTCTTCAAGTAGAAATAAAGTTAAATACCCACAAAGAACAGGATGATTGGAAGGACTGACTTAATGTGAGTTCACAATTTTGTATTGCTAAAATGTAATACTACCATTGCTTTAAACCCACTGCCCCATGACAGCGAAATTCTCTCTGGTGCATCACCACAGGACACGGGCACACCTTGCAGTTTAGTTCTTACATGAATATTTTCCATACAGTGCTCTCTGGCAGTGGATGTATCAGGACCACAGGACAGGCTTTCAGGCTTCAGCACAGTTTAAAGGTAGTTTTACTGAAATGAACGTGGCAAGAAAAAGCATTTGAGATCCAGTTTTTATCAAAGCTCATGCTAATACCCTTGGGCGCAGAAGGGGGAAGGAGAGAAACATACCCTGGAGATCATAAAGTCATCCCCGGTGCTTGTGCCCAGCATCATTTTTCCTGACTGCTTACCGTTTTCCTTTCTTAAGTTCTTAAGGGCCCATTTTCCCTGTAACTTCATCTATTTTTCCCACTGCTGCTTGTGGCTTTGCTACTAAATGCTCATCCTAACCAGCCTCGAGCACCTTCTTTCTGTGTGCTTGGGGAAGGCAACACCCTGCTTCCAATTAGCAAGGCAAGTTGGCTGCAGAAGCCACTTTCTAACTAGAAACACCTCTGATGCTTATTATTTGTATTTGGTGCCTACTGTCCCCAGTCAAGCTCAAGAGATTGCTGTGCTTGAAGCTAGATATACAGATCTTGTCTTCATTAGGAAAAAGATGTTTAGATGTCTCCCTAAGTGTTCCAAAAGACTTAAGCTTAATACAAATCAGTTGCTGTTTTTCTAAAGGGGTTTGTTAACTTTGAATAGCTAAAAGAGATTAAAACAGCTGCTGTCTTTGGTAAGACTGTAGCAATGGTTAAAATCAGGAAATAATTGTTATGTGGCTCAGCCAGAAACTGCCAGACTCTGTAGGCAAGTCATGTAAGCTCTTGTTTCTGTTACTGAGGCCAGTTAAGATTTACTTTCCGTGCATGCAGAACTGTTTTGTGTGAGCACACAAGCTTACCTCACCTGGTAAGTGTTGCATAAGTTAGAGCAAACTGGTAAAATAGGACTTGTAACTTTGAGCAAGTTCCTTATTTCTCTAATTCTTTGCTGCTGTTCACCCTGTAGGAGTGCACAATGGATAGGAAATTCTTTCACGAATGTTGACGGAGCCACAGCTTTCCCCTTAGGCTGCTTGGCAGAGCTGACGCAGCCGCACAGCCCTGCTAGCTGGGCGCCCCTTTCTGCCATTGTTTCCCCACGCACTTCCTCCCGGGAAAGGACTCCCGCACCAAGCCTGGGTGTGGTACTTCTTGAATGTACCCTGTCGTTCTGGGAGGAGACCTAAATATGGCGCTGGACTTAGATGATCTTTAAAGGTCCCTTCCTACCCAAACTATTCTATGTTTCTATGACTTGAGCTCAGGCCTACATTGCAAAGTTTTATTTCATTGCTGATGCTTGTTGTTTAATAGCATGTATTATTTTATTACCAAATTTCTCATTTAAGCAAGAATGTGATCTCATTTTTAAATGGAAACTTTATCTTACTAAAGTTTTACATGAGGAGGAAAAATGCACAACTGCAAGGGGAGAGAAGAAAGGTGTCATCAAGTAGATCTGAGTGGTGAAATGAGATATGTGTTTTGCCCACAGTAATAAAGATTTTTCTGTAACAGGCTAGCTAGCTTTATCCTAATAGTTTATTTTCTTTCAGTAACTGTCCTTCAAAGTATGGTACTTTTCCTGTTCTCTTTTATTGCTGTGAGCATCGCAACCATTGATGTGAACAGTTGTTCCTCTACCATTATATCATTTGTTATTAGCCATAATATATGCCAATCTAACTTCCTGATTAACCTTAATGTGGATACGAGTCCTTAACATCTCTCTTAATGTTTTCTTCAGATATTTCAATTACTTATTCTCTGAATTAGAATTAGCTTACATACTGCCATTATATTTAAATATATCATTTGCGTCTCTGTGGGTAAGCGCTAGTTTGGTTGCAATTACTGCATTGCAAGCCTGAGGCTAGAGTGAGGTTATTGCTTAATATATTAAAGGAAGGAGGCCATTTGGCTTGTTTTATTAAGAATCCTGGGGTGATCATTTGTATGAAACCACCAAAGGCTCATACAAATGACACCTGTATAAGCTCCAGGGAGAATGTTCATCTCAGTCTGTGCTAGAAACCCCAGCTTGAGAGTCATTAGCAAAGTAGCAGAATTACAGAAAACTTCCCTCCTCAATCTCTAACAAGAGATTCAGCAATAGCTGAAGCAGCTAAGAAGCATCACTCATCACTGCTCCAAAATCTAAGGGGGGGGGGGGGGGGTGCAGTTAAGAGGCTCTTGGAAACTTTTGAAATCATTGTCTTCATGCTTTAAGGGTTATATTTAACCTTCATTAAATGTTCAAGTAAGTGAATATTTTGATTTAGTGGGGTTCAGGTTGCAGTACAGACCACCACTCATTTCTGCTTTAATCTTTGCACTTGTGGAAAACGTTTACTAAGTTTAGACACTATTTAATCTTTCTTTCGAGTCTGTGATCTTAAAACCAGCAATAAAAAATCAAACTTTAAAAGAAAGTCCTATTTACCTCTGATATAAACCAAAACTGTGTTAATATCAGCATTTCAGAATATCTAGGAACTCATCACTTTCTATTTTGATAGCTTGGACATGATCTCTGTGAGCTGGGAAAATTCCCAGTGTATTATTGGATTCCAAGCTTGCCCGACATGTGCAACAGCTACCTGCCATAGGGACCTGCAAAACCATCCAGCGCTACGTAGTACGCAGTTCATGGCATTTCGTTTGAGGGGCAACCTGAAGTGGGATTGTTCAGTGACTTCCTCCCAGGACTTGTCCTAGGGCAAAGGCTGCATCCAGGCTGTCCCAGTCAGGATTTCTGAAAGGTATATAGCAGGGTTTGGTTCCTGGCAGTCCTCAGCATTTTATCTTTCCAATCAACTCTGCCTGCTGGAGAAGGATTTGATGCTGTGAGCTTGCAAACTTGGAGACATGAAAGAAGTACTGAAAATTCTTTTAAACTAGCTAGACCTGCTTCCAAACAGCTTGCTTGGTGTTTTCATCCTGCCAGAGGTTGAGAGCTGTGGAGCTATATATCTCACAAGCAAATGACAAAGCCATGATTCTTGCCCTGAAGCAGCTGCACTTCAAGACTCCAGTCCTGTGATCAGGCAGTTGCAAACTGCCACCAGCCTTCCGAGGGCTCTGCACTAGTACTGCACTCAGAGCACACGCTCATTTTTGAGACTGGGACTGCAGAACATCAGAGCCATATTTCTTAAGGTAGTTGGTGTTGAACTGTCACAGGTTGGGGAGACTAAATGCCTCTACACCCTAGCTGGGAGTTTCTGAAAATAACTCCCAAATTCTTGATTCTAAAAGTAACCTCAGCAAGGTTTCCTTTTAGCAAGTGAGAACTCTGCGCACACAACGGCTAGACTGGCTTCAGCAGCAGGGAGCCAGCACGCTCTGGCAAAGACGCTGTACTGGAAACGGCATTCTGCTCATTCTTCTGCATATTCGCATTTGTGATATTTTCCAAGGTGAAGACAGTCCATTACTAATAGAGAGGGAAAATAGCGGATGAGGTTATTCTGGCCTGTGTTATTTAGGAAGTCAGACTACATTTTATGTGATCACCTTAAATAAAGTACTAGGGCTAGTGGAGCTTACTCTGGATCGTGCATCTATTGGGTCTATAGAAGTATGTGTATGACAAGCTTGAATACATCTATGCTGCTTGTAGAGAACTGTTAGCCTCCCTGTTACTCAAGTCTCCCATTTTACTGCTCCTGTGATTAGGCTCGGCTCTTTCTAATGTTCCCGTACTCCCCGTTAATTACGTGTGTGGAGTCTGAGGAACTTCCCTGGAACTGCCTGGGAGTGTCAAGTTCAGCTTTTGTGTAAGCGTTGGCAGGCGCCCGGAGCAACTGGCTCTGGGGCCATTTGGAGCGCTGCGATGCGTGGATGTAAGACACATGGCAGGGAGGAGACACGGTGATACCCTGGTTTGAGGCATGGAGGAGAACCTCCGTAAATGAGCCTGTGGTGTTAGTGATAAGCTCTGCTGCAGCCAGGGAGAAGAGGATTTTGCTTTTATTTTCAGACCCTGAGTTCCTCCTGCAGCTGGTTAATTTTTTGCTCATAAGAATGAAAACCTGATAAACCAAAAAAAAAAAAAAAGCCCTTCTAATAAACCAAATTGTTCCTCATATAAGCTCAATATTCTGTCTCACTTCATCTTCAGTGCTTTTTCTGGAGATGTTTGTGATTTCTTCTCTGAAAGAGAGTTGGGTGATGCTTTTCAACTCGCTATTATTATTCGTCAAAAATGCAAGTTCCAAAATCCTTTATTAAATTAAGCTTCTAATGAATAAGGGAATAGATTTTTTCCAAAAAAAACCCCAAACATTTCTTGCAGTGTTTAAATAAAGTTTACATTTCTTGTTTGAAAAGACATTTTTTATTTTGAAATTCAAAATTTTAACTTAGGTAATTCCATAGATTGATTAAATTTTGTAGTTTATGCCTAAGTTTCATTTTGGGTCAGACAAAAGGATTTATTTAACCCAGTTTAAAAAAAAAAAAAATGAGCCTCTGAAAACAGAAATTCATTTCTATGAGAGCTGGAAAAAAGTAAAAAATCTATTTTTAAACTTTTGGTTTAGTCAGTGAACAAAACTTCTTTTGTTCCAGTCATTGTTCTCTGGAGCTAGTGAGGTGATAAATCTTCATCCAGCTTCTGTTTAAATAATTAAGACATATTTTCTTTATATTAATTTCCTCGTAATATGATAGCTTCATTTTTACATAATGCTACTTCAGGATTTATAAGACCGGAGGCAATTAATTCTAATATTATTTGTTAGTGACTGGAGATCATTAATAATTGCGCAGACTAACAGGTAAAGTTCTTCAGAAAGCAAGGACAGAAAGAATACAAAAAAAGGATTTTTTTATTATTGCTTTCATTAATAAATATTAATAAAATAGAGATTCAAACAGAAACTACAAGTCAAAATAAGCCCTACCCTGGCAGGAGCGGGCAGTGAAGGTACGCTGACTTACACCACCTGACAAGCTATGGAGATTTTTAAAAATCTCTGCTGCAGCAACAGGGACATAAGCCACTCTCTGGTATAAATTTCAAGCAAATAAATTGTATGCATGAATAAATCATAACAATACAGGTATCACGTAGAGCCCTCAGCTTTGCTAAAGTCTGTACAATCGGTGAGCTGCTTATTACCTCTTAACTATTCTGTCTCTCCTTCTATAATGCCTGTTTTTAGCACTAATTGCTAAGTTCACAAAAGCCTCAAAAATATCTCTAGTGATCAAGTACTGATTATACACTGCACATGAATTCAAAGGTCCTGTACTATAACCTTTATTTGACTTTGAAATGTGCATACCATTTCAGGCAGCTTTTGAGTTTAATGCAATCTGTTTCCACTGAAGACAAGCAATACTGGAAATATGATTACAATAATTGTATTATGAACATGGTATTGTCATGATCAAGTGAAGGGCTTCAAAATGTAACTGATAAAATTTTAACTTTGACCTCCATCTTTAGGTTAAAAACTTGATACAGTTCAAATATCACTCTGTATTATCCTTGTTAGCGCAAAAACAAGACTAATAGTTCGATCCCCACTCCCATGAGTCACTTCACAGGCAATATTCATGTAAACAAGAGCTTGTGGGAGGGGAGAAACAGGATCCAGCTTTTGATGTCAGTCTAGAGCGTAAAAGACTAAATCATGCACTGTCACATGTCCATCAATTCCCCAGAGTCGAAGCAGCAGAGAATTCGATTTGAAATTTCTGTGTAAACATGCTGGGGCAAATTCATGGTTGATGTAAATTGTTGTAACTTCCTTGACTTTGACTCACTGAAACCAATGAATTTAAGGCAGTTTATGCGTATGAGGATCCGTCCCCTTCATAAATATTTATGCAATAAATGCGAAAGTTATAGTAATTTAAAAAATATTTTAACGTGGTATTCCAAATCGTACAGAATATAGTAGACCCTTTCTGCTTTGTTTTCTTATCCCCTGACTTCATTCAGGTCCTAATTTGAACTTCTCAGCTAAATATGGAAAGAAATGTGTAAATTGTACCAGTACTACCATTAGCTTCAGTTTGCAGAAGTGCCATTGATACAGACTTGTGCATTTATTTTGGGTGGAAAGCGTCTATTTAAATTGTGAGATCAATCGTCAAATTAGATGTGTGACTGCACGCATCGTCCCAGTGTTTATTTTCTTTTCTGGCACACTTGTGGCTCTTTGGGTTTGAAGAATGTAACTCAATTGGAATGAGCCTCAGTGATAAAATGGTCATCACATAAGATGTCTTTGTGTTGTTTTGAAATGTACTATTACAAGGCATTTTAATAAACTTTGTTTTTATTTTCCTTGATTAATAACACATTTGCTTGTGAATTTTCTGGGATGTTTGATTCATGGTCTTTCCTTTCTTTTCCTTAGAACTCCTTGGTGGCAGCAGCCTACAGGAGGCCTTATGGGACTATCCCATGGCGATCTGACCTGGTTCTGGCTTTGTCCAAGTAATTTTAGTCGCACTAACACTTTTGACCCCTGGTGTCATTGATAAGCTCCAGAGCACTGAGTGCTGGGTCAAAAAAGTTTTGAAAGATCTACAGAAAACTAAATGCTTAAAGCCATGTGACTGATATTTATTTGTTTTAATTATAAATATAGAAAATAATACCCTGTCACTTTCTCTTTTCTGTGTGCTCACGGAGATAGAAAAGTTGTTTTATTGATCGTAGATTCATTACATGTATTAAACATTGTCCAGTGATGTAAAGGAGGATAGTTCTGTTTCAATCCTTTCTGTTCAATAGCCGATATGATTTTTACCGCTTCCTCAGCTGCATGACTTAATAGGAAAGACACCGAGCATTGTGTAAGGCATTAAGCAACAGCAGTTGATCACTTGTACTAATACGGCTTCACTATAAAGTACTGTCATCTTCTTTTGATTGGCGTTTGCCTTTCATAGAATTGTTTGGCTAATGCAGTGCTTAATAGTTTCATTTTCTCTCTTTTTTTTTTTAGTTGAAATGGCTTTTATCTTTAAACTATTTTTATAAAGCAGAAAACTGCGTTCCTTTGAACTCATCCTCTGATGTCATAAGAACCGGGAGCTGACATGAATTACGCTGTGAAAATACTGACATTTAGAGCTAGGTACCAGCACGTACTAAAATACAGTAACACATGTTGCGTTTGGTTTTTAACATACTGTTATTAGTGGCAGGCTCTTTGGTTTGAACGCCTTTGATAAGTGAAATTAGCACACTGTTTTTCCAGTCTATGTATGGTAAATTCTTCTCCCTTTTGGGGTCAAAAAATATAAATATTAAAGAAAACTCCAAGTGTCGCTATTTGCAAGGTTACAATGTTTGTTATTAGAACTGTGGAATATGTTCAATCTTTTTGGCAAGATAGTATGAGGGACCCATGAAAGGACAGGAAACATCTATATTTGCTGGCAGCATGCCTATATTAAACATATTGCTCACAGTGCCATCCTGATGGCACTGTGGGGAAGGACAGTTCAGCTATGCAGTATGAAAACATGCCATCATATCTATATTTCATAACATAGCATGTGTAAGTCAGTCACAAGTTTAAGATAATTAGATGAGGTTCTTTGCAGGAAGCCAGTTCTGTGGACAGCTAAAAAAACTGAGGATGTTCAGTGGAATTAGGTCCCTAATCTTAATCCCCTCCCAGGAGAAGCAGCAAAATGCAGGAAGCACTTTGCACAAGGCTTCCTCTGGGTCCCCCAGAGATGTCCCACAGAGAAGCCTGGTTTTAATGCTGCATTCCTTAGCACAAATAAAGCACAGCTTTACATCCTTACTTGTGCAAGACTTTGAAAAGAGACTCTTATTGTACCCTACAACATAGGTATAGTGAGGCAGTAGGGACAAGTACTTTTTCCTTTATATTTTTTTTTAATACAGCAGGATTATGCCATACATGAAGACAAACTGGGCTTTTGATTTTAAGTAGCGTAAGAAAATTATATAATGTTGTGCTTACTGAAAAGGAAGCTGAATTTAGCACCATTTATTTTCTACCTATATAGTATCATACCAGTTCTCTAACTGTTGCTTGTATAAACAGTTTTGATTCCATCGGGCATTTTCATTGATTGTGTTAATAGAGATTAGTCTTCCCACGAGTATATAGAAAGCTTGGAGATGCTTTTAATCTTCCTGTTTGTCTTATCCTAAGGAAAAAAATCCAACCAAAAAGTCTCTAGCTTTTTATTTTTTTGAATCTAGTCCATAGCTCCTGGAACTAACTAAAACAAGAGAAAAAGAAATCCAATGCAGTTGTAAATAATTCCAATTAGGAATAGCAGATTTGGCCGGCTGAGGCTGCCTGGGCTGCGTATGGAAGCAATTCGCTTGGCTCCATCCACTCTTGTCTGACCCAGCCGAGTGTGGGGTGGTCCCCAAGGTCCTTGCAGGGCAGTGAGAAGGGCGGATAGCCTGGTCTCCCTGGGGACCCTCAGTGCTAGGTGTCCATCCTGTAGAGCACGGACAGCACACTTCCCTTGCCTTGAGAACGCCAAGGGCCACCGCAGCCCCATCAGAACACAGGCTGTTGGATCTGTGCTGCAGGCAGGCCCAGCCCTATTTGCTTTGTGCTAATGGGGGCAGCCTCACACCTGCAGCAGGGATCCCGTGTGCTCATCACCCACACACCCAAGGTAGTCCCAAGCCCCTGAGCTGAATCTGAGAGGCTGTAGGGGGATGCAGACATGTGAAGGAAAGAGCAAGGGGCAGCAACTGGAGAAAACTGCTCAGGGGG
Organism: Grus americana; assembly: GCF_028858705.1. Classification (NCBI taxonomy): domain Eukaryota; kingdom Metazoa; phylum Chordata; class Aves; order Gruiformes; family Gruidae; genus Grus; species Grus americana. The sequence continues at coordinate 6,349,361 of NC_072860.1, read as the reverse complement.
CTGAGCCATGCAGCACAGAGGGTGAGGGTCAGTAGCACCAACGGGGCCCCCTTAGGCTTTGCCTCTTCTGCGTAGGCTGTGTTGTAGCAGTGGGGGAGCTGCGCCCTCTGTACATCCACATAGGAGCATTATGAAAAGTAATGCCTGGAAACAGTGCAAATGTGTAGGTAAGAAGTGATACAGAGGGTGTATTGGTGTTTGTTACGTAGAAATAATAATTCAAACAATAATTGCACAGCCATTATCAGTTATCTTTACCAATTGCTTCTAGCCAAAAGCAATTATCTCTTATAAAGATTTCTGTTATTTGGAGGCAGGCCTGGATTTGAAACCACAAGATAAAATGATTATATTCAAAAGAAACTTGCTACTGAAAGAGCCTGCAGAAGGAGGATCTGGTGCAGTGTTCTGCTCTTGTTTCATGCCTTCTGTTGCTCCTTATAATCATCTAGAGCAGACCTGGCTCTTGCACTGTATTCAGCAGGAGGACACAAGGGTGCAGGGTTTGCTCATGAAGGTTTCCCATCCCTCCATCTGCATCCTCTTCCCCATACCATGTTTTCTCTCCTGATAAATTAACGCAGGCTGCTCAAAATAAAATGCTGATAAGATTTTGTTCAGGTCAAAGAATGGTGTTCTGTTAAACATACTTTATTTTCTTCAGAGTCTTTAACTTTTACCTTAATTCTCTAAAATATTTGCCGAAGTAGTGTGAAAGACATGAGAAATTTTCATCTTTTTTTCTCCCAAAACAGAAAAAAAATTAAGAAAATGCTGTAAGAAATAACCAAATCCAGGCAGATGTACTTTAGCTTTGGAAAAGGAAACGCAAAAAGAAAACAATGTGATGTTTTTTCAGAAATGGACTATTTGGAGCAAGGAAAGTTGCTTGGATAGAAATAAAGGATGGGAATTATTAGGAAAGAAGAAACAGTAAGAAAAGAAATCAGGAAAAGGAAGATTGGAAGAGCGTGAGTGATTGTAGAGACATAGCGGGGGTGGAGCAAATGCACACTGGGAGACCCCAGAGTACCACATGTGGCTTTTGAGTTGGTGGCCTGTCATTTTCTACCCCCCTAAGTTCCCCTACAAAGTTATTCCAATGGAAAGGATGACTTTCATCTTCCCCAGACCACTCATACAATTTTGAGAAAGAATAATGCAAAAAGAGTGAATAAAGGGGAAGAGGTCGGTAGAACTTGCAGGCTTGGTAATTCATAAGAAAAGAAGGTAGGAGAGAGGTTGAGAGAGGGGCAGAATCCCCCAGGAAAGGAGGGATATGTGTCTGTGCTCAGTGGTGGAGGGAAAGGCATTTACAGAGGTGGTGGCGTACAAGGGTGGTGGGACGTGCAAGGCACAGGATACAGAAAGGGGAGAGGAGAGGTGGAAAGTCAAGCCTGAATATACTGTTGATGTATACCTGTCAAAAGAAACTCATGAAAAAGAGGTTAAAGTTAGGAAAATGAGAAGGCTATGAAGAACTTTGAAAGTTAGAAAATAAAAAAAGCGGAGAAGTTTTGCAGTAGAAGCCTGTGTCTCTGCTACCCTTTCTTTCTTTGCTACTCTTCTCCTGAGAATTAGGAAAAGATGGGAGCTTTGTATGTGAGCTGAGTTTGTGGTTAGATGTGTATTGAGAGTATTCAGGTATTTAAAGCTGGGAAGAAACACCTAGATATGCCTGGTATCTAAGCTGCCTGAAAATAATCAAATCCGTTTTGCACTTGTATGCCATCTCAGAGAAGGTTATAGCAGGAAAGCCATCTTCTCATTTCATCCAGTCAATCCTATGGGATGTTTTCAGTGTCCCCTGAGCTACACATCCCACTGCCCGTGCTGGGGCTGCGTTCTTTGGACATCCAAAATACTAGGAAAGGATTCTCAGGGTATTTTCTGTATCACAAATGTGAGCTTTAGACTTTTCTTGGTAGGACCATAACACCATCCAACTGCTGTGTCTTTCTAATACTCTGGGGAGTTTTAACATAGCAAGGAGGATTCTTGGCCACCCCCCTCCAAAAACCCAAAGCTCTGTCACTGGCAGAAGGGGTGCCACAGGTGGGTGTCAGGCTTGGGGATCATCTTCTGAGCCTTCCCAGCTCCCGTTCTGACAAGGTCAGACCTTAACTCACGAGTCATCAACTATTAATCACTACTAGTACACTCAAATGATTCCTCTAAAATTATCCCACCTTGGTTCAGGACTTGGGGTAAATTTGTGCTGATCCACTAAGCAGAGGGGATTTACAAAGTAGAAGAAAAGTGAGTTGAAGTGCAACCTGCTGAGAGGTACAAGCAACAAATTGTTGTCAGGCATCCTGTCCTCCATTGCAGTGGATGGATGTGTTACATTAATACATCACCTGTGCGTAGTGAAGACATCTGCGGGAGGGGGGGGGGGAAAAATCAGTCAAGGCAGCTAAAGAGCATTGTTCTGAACGGGTTGCATCCCAGCAGGGAGAACTGGCTTGAGTCTTGGCTCATGAAGAGGTGCCTTGGGGGACTGGAAGCTTTTTCTTTACAATTTGAAGACCTGTATTGTGTAAAATTGTTTAATACTTACTATTCAGTTGATTTTTAAAGTGGGTAATCATCACTGAGCTTTACATACACAGAGATTGTTGTTGGAGCTACAGATTTTCTTTGTTAATACTAACATTAAATATTTATTCTGGATAAGGCTAATCTAGTAATATGGGGAAACACCTGTGATTGAACTGCAGTGATAAGGATCTCTACTATACACTTCTACTGCCAATATTTTCATAAACCTCACTATATTCAGTGGTAAATAATTTTAATGCATTTTCCACTCCTTTTCTCTCTCAAATTTGAATGCATGTGATGCGTGAATCTTTACAATAGGTTGTAAACCCCTTTTCATGTCTTTAAGGACCTGTACTAAATTGTTTAAGGAGTTCTGTCTGACAGAAGCCCTTTTTTTTCCTCCAGCACTAATTGGGTGATGATAATTGGGTTGCTTTAGGAAACACCAGAGCTGAAGAAGGCAGCTGAAGACAGTGTGTGAGGAAATCCAAAACCATGCACAGATTTAAAATTTTATGAAGCTACAGCAATACACTGTCTCACTTCAATGAGTATTACCAACAGGCAATTCCTCTCTGTTTGCTTTGACAGCCCCTTTTGTGTGGCTTTTTAAAGGATATGTAGAGGATAAACTTTTTACTTGAAAAGTGGAGAATGAAGTGATGTGTTTCCTTCTCTGACAATAATATACTCAGGGAAACCGGTGCTGAATAACTCTGTTATACGTTTATGAATGTTAGATGCTTCTTATCTAGTGTTATATATTATATTTTTCAAAGAGAAATATCTGATAATTGTGGGTTTTAAATGTCTCATATACCATGCATAAATTTAATTATTTCAAATAGTATTTTGCTCCAAAATTACTTACATTTTTTAAAAGATCTTCTTGAGAAGGGAACAGTTTTGTGGCATTGATATTTATTTTTTTAAAAAAGCAGCCTCTTCACAGCATTTGTCATACATCCTTGTAAGCATCTGATTAGGCTCTTTTCTATATGAAACTACTGCACTTCAGTGAATTATTCTGAGCTTTGATTTTCTTGAAATAGTAATTTCTTGTCATCTTAGTTGCTGTTAAGATCCATGTAAACCTGGACCTTGTAAAGTCAACAGTAAATTTTCATTTGCTTTAGTGAAGCTGAGATTTCTCTTTCTCGATGGAAAGAGAAATTTCTCTTTCAGCATTGTACAAAAGCCAGAGGTAGCAAGCGATCTGTCAGAGGAGTTTAAAGCAAGAGCAAGTGAACTGCAGTCCCAGCTTGATTCATCTCTGTGTGAGGGACCTGGAGAAACTGTATGTGATGAAAAGAAGCTTGTTCTTTAATTTCTGTTCTTATCTGAAAATCCACGTGATCAGGAACTACCCACATCCTGAATTATTTCAATCCTTAAAAAGCAATTGCAGTTCACATGAGGGGTGACATTTGCAAAGTAGTCAGTGCTACCCGATTCTGATCCCAGCACTGCCTGTACGCGTGTCTAGGCAAGAGCCGTGTGCTTTCAAGAAGCTCAAAATCCACTTTCAAAAGTGGATTTTGCAGCAGAGCACATTTAACCTCAAACCCAGATTGGTATGAGCGCTTTGGAGTTACAAATGTCCCCAGCCTTCTCCCCTCTTGCACTGTTTTTTGCTCCTACATGAGTGCAGCATAAATAGGAGTATTTACTTGCTTCCATTCAAGCAGTTTAACACCTACTGAAAAGAGCTTTGTAATGAAGTCCCTGCTTTGAGTAGGAGTACAGTTTTGGCAGCAAAGAAACTCAGTGCTTCTGTTTTCCATATTCTGTTAGTTGTGTTATGATCCCTATACAACACTGAAAGGCAGCAAATACTATTTTCATTATAATATAAGCAGCAAATAAAATTTCCATAATAATTTTTCTTGCATTTTAAATAGCTTTTTGATCAGGTTAAATTTGAGATAAAAGAAATTTTATATTGCTGCTTAACCTACAGATGCTCTTGTTTTGTTTTAGTTTATCTTAATACTGCTTTAAAGGCTCCAGCAAAGTCTTTCTGTAGATTACTGACTACCCAGAAAATGCAGTACGCCTTCTCTTATGGCTTCCAGTTCTGGTTATGTTCTTTTAAAAAAGCTTGTCTAGCTAGAAAACACGGCCAGTTAAAGAGTGCCTTTCTGTGTATGAAGTCCTTTCTTCACATACTAAACTGAGTATTTAACCATTATTCTTGTAACTGATAAGTGCAGGCTCTGGGACAAATATTTTCTATTGTAATTATTTATTCCAGAGCTGTGGTATCTCTATGTAGCCCTGTTCTCAAAGGAGAAATAGTCAGATGAAACCTAATATGTAGGTGAAATCTAATAACAGCGTGGAGGTTCTCCTTTTTCAGTTCACTGAACTACGTTGTAAATGGGCTTTAAGTAGTTAAGTTGTCCTGTGAAAGCAGGGGAATGCAATGGACTATCAGCAACAGGTTGGCTGCTTTTTTCTACGGCTGTTTCTAAAGAGTACATAAGTCTGGATTTCTTTTTTTATTTTATCTTTTTTTTTTAGCTATTGTAAAGCAATAAACAATGAAGTTAGAATTTCACGGACAAAATGTGCTTCTTGGTTTGGATTTGATTTTCTGTGTGAGTAGAGGGTTAATCTTATTCCTGGTCAAATTATGGCCAGGTCCTTACGGAGGTGTTCCCACAACATTTAGGACAGCAGTAGCAGGAAATGAAGGGCACCACATCTTCATTCTGTAAGTGGAAAGTGGGAAATAAACTGGGTTAGGGAGCAACATCTAGATTGTGGTGTTCTCTAGGTGTCATTTATTATGCTTCAGATGTGGGTAAGTTTCACATAAAGGAACATAAAATTAAAATCGGCTGCTTTTGAGGCCTCATCTAGAGATTTGATCACATTTACTTTGATTATGTTTCAATCTGAAGAGGGCCAGGGGATTGCAGCATATCGTGGTCAGGTTTCAGACCAACCTTCTCCAGACACTGCTCTGCAAGCAGTCCTGCTGCCTGTTGCACAGGTTGTGTGCTGTCCGCTTTTGCAGTTTCCCATTGTAAATGCAAGCAAGTATGACAAATGCTGAAGTCTGAACAAATAACTTGTCTCCCATTTTCCAACCTAAATGATTCTATGATTCTATATACCTTATTTAAGCTTTTAGGCTTGCAATATTTCACCATAAGAGCTGAGGGGTTTCCTGTTAGTGTGAAGTGTTACAAGCCACCTAAACTTGAAGCCTGCTGACAAATAACAGACCTTAACACAAACCATTTCTTTTTAAGCAACAACTGAGAAAAGAGGAGCAATGCGAGATGTATTTTTATAGTAAATAAAAATTCCAACCACAAAAAGAAAAAGCTGATAGTAGTAAATATAGTACACTTCAGTAACTGCCAAATGATCCACATCGATAGTTTTCCTACAAACCCGGGTCCAGACAGACAGGCGGAGGGTGTCGGTATCACGGATATCACCGGGTAGAAACACACGCATTCGCACCTGCTTTTGTCTTGACTCTTGCAGCCAGCCCTGCCTTAGACATGGCAGCACAGTGGGGTGCCAGCACAGCAGAGAGGCAGAGAGCTCAGGTATGGGGCGGCAGGACCCCGGTCATCCTCCGCCCCAGCTCTCCGTGAGAGCTACAGAGGCCCCAGCACCAGGGCCGAGCTGCCCTGCTCCCCTCCGCTGCCCACCCCGCTGCTGCAGCACACCTCCTGCTCTCCTGGGGTCCCGTGGTGGCTTGGCAGGGCTCAGATAGCTTACTTCATTCTCATTGTTTTTATCTGATTCTTTGGTGACAACATTCAGCTTTACATAAACCGCTGAGAAGCCTGGAATACCTGCAAACACTTCAGGCGCTTGTATGTATTACACTGGGGGCCAAATACCTGCGGTGCAGGGGAGCATTCTGATTTGACACATTTCTTGCTGTTGTATTGACATTTGCTTTAAAAACCAGCACGTTTTCAAAGCTTGCGTGTAGAGCCCTCATGAAATGATTTGGGAACATTTGCTGATATTAAACACTTTATTTGTTTACTTTAAAAATGACAAGTTTACTTATCCAAACTCCTTTTTCTGTATTGTCTTAGCACCCATTTACATAGGAAGGCTTAAAAAAAATTAAGTGAGAATGTGAATTTAAAACAAATTAATGGCATTAAAATCCTGCGTAGGAATTCTTTTTAGAATTTGAGTGCTCTAAACTGCCTTTAACTTCGTTAAATTGAAAGCATCTTGATTGTGAATAAGTTGGGGACTGAGGCCAATTAATTAATCCACTTTAAACATTAATTCAGTATAATTTCCTGAGTGTGTCTCTGTAGGCAGTCCTGAGGAGTATAGGCTGCAGAAACAGAAAATAATATGGATTGTACTTTCTTTTGAAGGACTTTGATTCCCATCTAGGTCTGGTAACAAGTAGCTAAATTTAAAAAGAGTTCAGCATAGATTTTTTTTTTTTTAAAGATCTGTTTCTTAGTTACAGTGGTACCAACGGTGTGCTAAGCACTCCTTACAATACATATTTGTGCCTATCAGTATGTGTTTCACTCTTTAAAATCTAGTCCTGAGCTCTTTAAAGTTTCTGAAGTGACTGCGTTGTTGAACAGCTGGGTTTGTTACCGTCTTGTTATATAGTCTCAGTATCGTCTTCAGCAGATTTTCATGAAGTATTTCCCTAAGAAAATTAAAGTTCATTAGAGGTGTTCATGTCAGCCTTCCCAACTATTTCTGAGATTATTTTTTAATCTAATGCAGTGGAATTTAGAGAAATACTGTGAGCTTTGTAGTAAATCTTCAAGGGAAAATTCTGTTGGCAGAATGTAAGGCACATACTGATCATCAGTGCTAGATGCTTCTTCGTATAATCTGTGCTGACCTCAATAATATATAGAACATAGCTTAGTGGGGTTTGTGATCATAAATGATGTAAGCTGTGCATTATGGTGCAGAAGTGTTGTGTGTGCAGTTTCTTCTCCAGTGACCGCTTAGAGCCTTTGAAATTCTAATTTATCCTTTTCCAATATAGAATGTAATGGCATTGCTGTTTAAAAAAAAAAAAAAAAAAAGTCTTGAATTTATACCAAGTATTTAATGGCAAAATCACAATTTTTTTATTCCACTTAGCAATTTGGCAGTGGAGAGACCCTACTGTGTTCTTTCTTTGAAGTCTGAAAAAAATCTGGCCTAGGTTCCTTATTTGGGGAAAAGAGATTTGCCTTGTGTAACAATTATTCTCCTAATGCCATGGGACGCTCAGGGTACTTGTGTTTTCCTGACACAAACATTTAGCTCATCTTTCGGTTTTATACCAATGGCTACTCAAATGAGACTTGTAGAATTTGGAAAGAAAAGGAAGGCACCTTCTAATAAGGGATTGTCTTCTCATTAGCCCTACTGATTTTCAAAAAGATTGTGCTCTGTGTAATGCATTATAATTATATGACAGGAGAACAGTGGAGAATATGGCATAGCATTTCCCATAGGTTTCCTTTCTGAGATAAGAAACATAAACATTCTGCTTTGCTTCTCCAAGAAGGACACACACCAAAAAAAAAAAAAAAAACCCCTCTGCAGTTTCCTGCGAGGCATTTGGATGTGAGCTGCTTTCTGGAGCCGAGGCTTTCCACTGCCAGACAATGATCTGTGTCATGCGGGGAAACTGGGTGTACAAAGTAAGGAAGCCCCCTGGACTGAGGTGTGTGTCCTCGGCTTCCTGAGAATGTGCCTTATCGCCCAAGGGTCCCTACGCACTCATGTGGCTTTATCTGTGCAGCTCCCGGAGGGGGAGAGTGGCTGTTTATTTTTCCAGGGCGCGCTCTGTTCTGGGGGAAACAAGGGAGGCCTTTAATTGGATCTCTCTTTTGTTCCTGGATTGCTGCGACTTCAACGAAATCAGGAGGAGCAGGAGCAGGACCGAGGTCTGGTTTAGGGTATGCGTAGCTTGACTCTAAATGACCCACCTCTGTTTTCACCGTGACACCCAGGCCAGGGAAATATTTTGCTTAGGCTGGCTTTCCTAAGGCAGGGAGAGAATCTCTAGTTACAGAATGAAGCAAGCAGCAGCCATGCTTTCAGTTTGCTCCACTCTCTACTGCACTTCTACAGTCTGAATTGTGCAAAAAAGGAAAAAATACCTAGGCATCATTTTCCCATACCAGCTGGGAAGCATGTGCTACAGTTCCCAAAGCCTGGATGGGTAAGAGGTTTAAAAGCTTTAAAGGTTCAACAGGAGAAGCTGTAACATTGCAGTAATGCTCCTGGTGTTAGTGGTTTAACGAGATAGTGTCAAACACGGAGGAATGACCTCCTTGATAGCTTCAGAGCTTTGCAGTTCCCTGCATTTTTGCTTTCTTGCTTAAGTTTCTCGTTTGTAACTTCTTTTATTATGCTCAAACCAAGTTTTGTAATGCACTGACATCTGCTGTGTGTTTGACTAATGCAGCCACTAAAGAACTGAAATAAGCTTTGCAGCCTACGCATAACGGGACTTGAGAAATACAATTTAAGAAAAGGGGGAAGGAGAGCGGGAGAACCTGGTAGCTTATTACCAACACAAGGAGGTAAGAGGGAGCAAGCCACCCTGCCCTTAAGGATCTTATAATTGCTTTATTGGAAGAAACAGCACAAGTAAGCTGATTTCAGTCATGCACACAGCAGTTCTATTGATTGACTATAGTTATCACTGTTTATCTACATTAGCCCAATTTTTCCTTTTTCTTTTCTTTTGGTCTAGTCAGAGTTGTGGTGATGTGATTGCCCTGATGTGATGGGCATATGATCCTGATAAATAGCTTTTCTGCCAATTTTCAGAAACACTGAAATTGAGAGGAAACAGTGTAGCTGAAAAACCCCGCTGTGCACCCAAGAAGCACTGTATCATTTACAACTGTTACGCCAGATGGGAGCAGCCTCTAACCCACCAGCAAATAATTGTAGGTGCTATAGCAGGAGCTGCCGCACAATAACATCACTTTTAAAATACTAGACCAAACTGTGAAAAGACTCTTCCAGTTAGATAGCAGCAAAACTTACTGCTGGTCTAAAGCTTCCCTGAAACATTTTATCTGGTGATTGATTTCTGGCTGGGATGTGAGGCAGCAGAGGTACTCCATGGCAGCATGGGACAATCACATCGCCGCTGTCTGTGGGCTAAAGGCAAAGGCACAGGCGCCCTGTGCATCGCTCAAACCTGATCCCAGCCTGTGCTCCTGCCCAGAATACATTGTAGCTGGACACTTCAGAGACCCAGGGCAGTACTAATCAGAAATCTTCTATCAAAACAGTTTAAATGAGAAACTGACCTTTGCCCAAAGAAATAGTTAGGCAGTTTTGCCTTTTGTCAAAAATTGCTGGTATTTCTAATGAAAAACTCAAGCCAAGCTGGGATTTTTGGTTATGTTGTTCAGCTGAAAATAATTGTTTATAAAAACAAACTTTTTTTCAGAAACAAAGTGTTTTACTAGCTTCAGGAAAGAATCTCTTCTACAAAAAAAGATTAAAAAAATCTAAGAGTCTCCCAGGAAAGGGGGATCCTCCTAACAAATCATTTCCCAAAATACAGACTTCCACCAGCTTCATGAATCAATCAGTTATGGGGTTGTCCCTCACATTAGTCCTTCTATAGGTAACGTTAAGGTGGTAAGTCTCTGAGATAGGCAAGATCCTGCGTGTAGACAAAACCATGAAAGGATAGATGGCCTTGCTTTTTTTTTTTTTAATCCCAAAGCTGGCTGCAAAAACTTGTTTTGTAAATGTATAGTTTATTAGAAAAACTAGGCTTCAAATGTATCGTAAAATGTAGTTTCTCCTTTTATTAATTCCCAGCAAATGTGCAAAATGGCTGCAAGGCCATGACAGCGCTGGATTAACGCCTCACCCAACAGAAAGAACTGAAACAGAAAAGTACCTTTTCATTATGAAGAATCTTAAACAGTAGGGGAAATCCTGCTCCCCTTGAGATCAAGAGGGAAATTCCTTTTTAGCTTCAAAATAACCAAAATTTAGCTTTGTATTATTCTGAAATCCTGGTTTAAAGCCCTGGTATTTCTATCACTTTGCAGTCTTCCCACAAGCAGGGAAAAGAGATACAGCTCTTTACATCTTTATACCGAGGCACAGCTCTCTACATCCTTATGTCAGTTCTACAGGTCAGTAGAGGGTTTGCTCCTGGAGGCAGCTCAGGAACATTTCTTCAAGGGTATGTAGCATTAAATGATTGCTGACTCTTTCTTTCTTTTTTTTTTTTTTTTAATGGGAGCAATGTCTTCCTTGAAAGTCTGTGTTGAAGTGCCCTTCATTCATTATTTTTAATGCCTTTTATGGTCAAGCTCTAGATATCATATTTTCAAACTGAGATGTCTGACATCAGCAATCATGATCAGTATTTAGACATGTGAGTTCCAGGTGCATTTAAAGATGTGTATTACCTAATTTTGAGAAACCACATGTACAAAAATGTGACGTTAAATGACCAGTGGAGGATCCAATAGCAAATAAAACTCTGCTTTATGCCTTCCTTTGCTGTTTGTAAAATTCTTGAGGTGCCCAAAATGTGACATGCTGCTTAAATGCCGTATATTATTCCAATCGTACGATCAAATAGTAGAAACTCATGCTTTAAGCAGTGTTGGAATTCTTAATGAACTAACTTGGCAGATGAAGCTGAGCCTATTTCTCCTCACTGGAGTGTAAGCCATGCATAGGGCTGCATTTGTTCCTTGATATGCACTGCACATTTTTAGAGCTGCTCCCTGTAAGGATGCTAGGATACACAAAGCACTTAAAGCTAACAAATCACTTGAGGAAAAAATCTTTTCTTTTCTTTTCTTTTCAAAAGAATGAAAAAAGAAACAGCCAAACTCCTTCATTTCCTCTGCTATTTATTTAAGTCAGATAAAATCAAGGTTAAAAAAATTCAGCCTTTTGCCCTGCCCATTAAAAATTAACCACAGGAGAAGAATAAATTTTAAAATTTTTTTGAACTATTATTTCAAATATCTGCTGAAGATTTTAGCACATGTTCAGTGCAATACATGCTTCTGTATTTAGTGCGCATTGCGAGAGCTAAGCCAAACACGAAGCCATTGAACAGAACTGGCTCAATACATTATTCAGTCATCTGGCACACGAGCTAGTAGCCTTCCTATGCAAATAATATTATTTCGTGCTTAATATGAGACACCTATGGCACCAGGAAGATGAACATGGATGGTATGGAGCTAACTAGCTATCTAACGGGACAAGGAAGAAACAGGAGAGAGATTTATTTTGCAAATAATTGCATTTTGTTGTTAAATAGCACAAATGATGTTTACATTCTGCACCTCACTGAGGGCATCATGGCTATTCTTATAAGCCCCAAGGGTATTTATCCCCTGTCACACCCGTACCTTTGGCCAGAGTTCTGCAAGAGCTGTTCTGGCAAAGGTCTCTGGGAGATGGGCTGAATCTTTGAAATTTATGGCAATCCTCACCCTTCCCCTTTCCAATCAGCATCGTCTCTGTGGGCTGTGCCGGCCATCCCAGAATCACACCATCGGGAAGATGTTACTGTGTCCTGACTTCCACGCGCAGTTGTTGCTGCCTGACCAGGTTGTGCTGGCTGGCTCCAACAGAACCTTTGACTCGAACCCTTGGGTCACAGAGTGGAATTATTTGTGCCTAGCATAGGCTGGACTTGCCTGTGGGGCTTAACTTCTTCCAACAGCTATTCTTATAATGGGTGTATCTCTTTTATTTGTTGCAAGGGATAGCTACAAAATGGATGAAAAAAGGAAAACAAGTTAAAATGAAATTATCTGTAAGTAAACAAGCTGTAATAAAATGAACGGGCTGAACTTTCATCTACATCTCAACTGGATTTGAACCAAGCCCCTTCTGAGAGCCTAAGAAAGTTTGGTTAATTATTTTTCTTGTTTGGTCTGCTCTGCATTTCCTTGCTTTCATTGCGACCAAGAGTAGAAACGCTGGAAAACTGTGAGCACGTCTGATATGCTGATGTTTCTGGCCAGGTCAAAAGTAGGACAGGCTGGAAATGTCATACAAACTCTCAAGTTTGGTAGATTTCCAGTTCAGGTTTGCATACTCAGAAGGTTGGAATAAGATTGAGATAAACAAAAAGACCTCAGGGTGATTGTATGGACAAAAATCAACTTCCAGATTTTAGGTGGCTGAGCTTAAATTGAAATATTCAGCTTCTTCAAGGTTTCTGTTCTTGGCGTGAAGGGAATTTTAATGTTTTGGGATTGCATTGTGCTTCCAAGCCCACTGGTTGGTTGGGACAATGCAGGGACTTAAAAGGTGTCCGAGGGTCAAATCCACCTTCCACTGGCACCACAACCTTATGTCTCCAATGAGTGCATGCTTTCACATTATGCATTCAAGTTTTTGGGGGACTGTATGTAATCAGGAGTTGACTTTGCCTAAAGCTTAGCTCTTTTCCTCCAGAAGGAAGAAAATCAGTTCCATCACACCACTTTTAACCTGATTCTCTAGAGATTGTATGTGGTTTGATCCAATAAAACAGATTTGTTCTCAGATCAACCCTAGTTATATAATTTGCAATCCTATAATCTTTTTAGAAACATAGTAGTTACATTTAAAAGGAAATAAACTTGTGCTTCTAATTGTTTTAAAGTGCAGCATGTACTCAGTAGAGGCACAGCTAGAGTTGGGAGGGGGTAGATTGTCAAGTGCACCAGTTCCAACTGCGGAACTTAGAAAACAGAAATGGCTTTAGCGTTCCAGTTCATGCAGGCTCTGTGTACATTCTTCCTGAATGGGGGCTGCATCTAACACTTCAAGTTTTTAAGAGGAGGTGGATGCAGCTTGTAGGGGCATTGTAGTCCTCTCTCACCTTAACTCTGCCCTCTGGATCTGGCAGGGTATTCTCTGAGTGTTTCAGCCAAGGCTTCTGTTCAATAAGCAGATGGGGGAGAAGCTTGTGCTTATATGGAGTTATTCACAAATTGTTTATATAGGTAACATGTACATAAACTCCAGATGTGGAGAGACTATTTTAAAACAAAAGCACCCTGTTCCTGACTAATCTAGCCCCTTCTACAAGTTCTGGAAGACCTTGGGGCATGACTACTTAGCTTTACCCAAGTCCAACTGCTTCTAGTTGCTCAGAAATGGAAAAGGACGTGACTTACTGGTGATAATGCAGATAGCAAAATCTGAGTATCCATGTGGATTTTACAGTATGTTCCTATATCTGTATAGCTTTGCTCCCAGGGCAGCACCTTCCCTGCAGGAGCTTGCGGAAAGTGGACAGAGAGCACTGAACATGCCCAGCACAAATTCTCAAGAAACTGCTAAAGACAAAACTTGAATTCACAATACACACATGCTGCCCAAATTCAGTGGCCTGAGTTGCCACGAGTTACTCAAACTAAAATCGGCGTAGCTGCAAACATGTGCAAGCATGTCCCCATCTGGACAGGTCTGTTGTAGGAGTGGGAGCCCTTGGCACAAGATTGAGCATGAGTATCCCCGTGTACTGACACAGCAGAGCACTCCCAGTATGAACAAACCTAACTAATGTTGTCAACTGCTAGAGCTTATTTTAACCTCAAGCCTGTTGTACAGGCTCTCCAGACTAAAACAGCTTTGCCAGTATGACTGTCTCTCTAAAAGGGCTTTTGTCAGCAGTTTTATCAGGTGAGGAATTGCTCTTCTCCCAATCACTAACACTGCAGTTATTTTGCTATATTATCTTGGTGGATCTGTCTCTCCTAAATTTAAGAGTTTCAACTTGTAATCTGAATAACCTTTTCAAATATTGTTACCTCAAAGCAGTAACATCCTAGAACCTGCTGAAAACAGACTTGAGTAGATTATAGGAGTTCAGAGAGAATCATGGCTACGGTTTGGGACCCATGTTCTCAGAGAAGAACATAATAAAGATATAAAAACTCTTTGATGTCCCTAGGTTGGTTGGAAGAATTTTTCTTGAAGCCTCTTTTTTTTTCAAATAATCTTAAATTTGTACCATTTTCCCTTGGATCTTTAATGGTGCGATTTTTTGAAACAGTCTAAACAAGCATGCAGATTTTTTCTATTATCTAAAAATTATCTGTTAAACAGTGTATCTCTGCAGCGACAATGGGAGAAGCCTGCTTTGGCTCTAATTTTGTTGCACAATGCTATTAATTTGCAACTTCAGGGTGATCTGGACATGAGTGGACTTGTATGGTTCGGGTTTTTTAGTTCCTTTTTTTTTTTTTCCCACCCATGCTTTGTAGAAAAAATAAGGATCAATTTTGACGTGCTAGAAAGAGCAGCTTGCTTTGGAAGTTGTCAGACTGATACAAACAATCTTTGCTTCGAGCTTCCTAAAGAGACATAATTTCTACTCTGTCTAAAAAGAGAAGGCTGGCTTGTTTGTTTTTATTTGCAGCATTCGGCAGCATTGCTGTAGGCCACTAACTGCAGGATGGCAGTAACACAGGATTATCCTGCAGAGCCGTAACTAGTGAATCCATAACAGCCAACCTGAACTCTGCTGCGGGCTGCCATTTAATACCACAAGAAACTGTTTGCATTTCATCATGTAACCGGTTGTGTGAATTCAAGAACCTTCCCTGGATCAGGCTGTGTTTTCAGATGAAAGAAAGGAACTACCAAATGGTAGAGTGAAATATATAGTTTGTTTTCCTGTAGGCCTGTCCTCTAAGCATAAACAAATAGACCATAGTGAGGACTCCAGCTCAGGCTACAGAAAAGAAACTGAATAGAGAAGAGATAGGAAGTAGAAATATAAGAGGGGAAAAGGTTGGGGCTGCCTTTTCTCATGAAATAGATTTCTATGATATAGAGGTAGTAGGAATAGGCTCCAAATGAAATGGAACAGTGAAAACTATCTTCATAGTGTCAGCTGAAGGGGGAAATCTACTCTCCTGATCCTAAACCCTTTCCCTCTAAAATTCCCATTGGAGCGGGTATAGAATTGAGCCCATTTGTGACTTTTCCCTCAGGCCCTGTTAGATGGGCTTTTATTCAATGTGATTTCAGTCCAGATCATAATAAAGTTGCTCTGTTCCTCATGAAGCTCACATTATGGATGTACAGCCATCATGGTCTATGGACTGCTTAGTTTTTCCTGTAAAAACAGAAATCCTTGTACGGCTGGGAGCTTGTAAAAACAAGCCTGAAGCTACCAGAATTTTTAGCTTTACAGTATAAACGAGAAACTAAATTCTCCACTGCAAAACATATACGCACCTATATATGCTCAAGGTTTTGACAATGATACTCATTCATGCAGAAGACGACACTTTCCAGGTGAATATTTCTTTGTTCTGGCGTCACACGCCAAGTAATGTAATTAAAGAGCATTTGTGAAACGTTCGGGACTGTGCTGCTGGGAATCCTGAATAGACGGGAGAGTAGGATTGTCTATGTGTGTTTGTGGTGTCCCTAGATGAGCGAAGTGATCTGCAGGCCAAGTGAGAGGTGAGGTTCTGAAAACGAAAGCTTAGGGTCTAAAAGGACTGGTGACACGCGTGCAATTCTGTCTCACAGAATGGATGCGTTGAGGTTGCAAAGATTATTATTTCTGGTAGCCAGTGCTGTGCCGCTAATAAGCACCTCCAGGATCGAGCCCTGCCTTCAGATGTCGTTTAGAAAGGGAGCGAAACGGGCACTGGAGAGGAAGCGGGGCAGCGGCGTGCGGCGGCCGGACCGGCCCGGGCTGCCCGCGGGCTGCGGGGCTGGAGGCGCCGGTTCCCGCGGCAGCTCCGCGCTCCTCTGCCCACAGGCACACGGAGCTCCCGCGCGTAGGTAGCTCAGGAAAACGCCTCCATCTTCCGGCCTTTTAATAGATTCAATCTGATGAATTTTCATTGAGGCCAAAATATTTTATTTCCCGCGGTACATTTTGTTAATTCTTATGAGCGCCGGGGTGCAGGATAGAGCCTCGGCACGCCGGGTTTACACGTAACCTTATTCTCCTCTGTTTGTTATGGGAATAAATACTCCACCATCTTAAAGAGCAGTACTATATGTGAAAAGAAGAGAAAAAAGGGGAAGAAACTAGAAATACTTGAACCGGTAGCGCGGTGACTGCCCTGTCCCGGCTGCTTTGGTAGCTGTGCCGAGGAAGGGAAAGGCGCTGCGGGCGCCGCGGGGACCGAGCGCGCCCCGGCCCTGCCCGCCTCCCGGAGTCCCGCTCCGCCGGCGCGGCGGGTCCCGCTTGTCGCGGAAACGGAGCGCGGAGCAAGGTGCGCCTGGGACCGCTTCTAGATCCATGTTCGTGCTTCCTACGTGAGCCAAATTTATACGAGTTGATGTAGTCACCATCGCTGTGTGCTGCGGGCTAGAGCGGTCCCGAAAGGCGGTTACTTACGGCTGCACCGCAGCGCTAGCCGTGTGTACGTCCCCGGGAGCGGAGTAGAAGCCAGAGCACAGACAAAGGGGCTGTATCCCCTGTCCCCGTCCGGGTCTCGGTGCGGGAGGAGGGAGCCCTGCTCCGGTGCCTGCAGGCGGCGGCTTGGCTGCGCTGGCCGAACGGGAGCGGGGCGCTCCGAGCCAGGGGCGTCCCGTCGCTCCCCGCCAGAGACACGTTTTCTTTCCAAGAGAGAGGGAAAAAAAAAAGTTTGGGAGAGGAAGCTTGACACGTTTTCAAACAAATCAACCCCAAACCTTCCAGGTAGAAATCGGCTCTGCTGCCTGCACGGGGGTGAGTAGGAAAAAAAAGCACTCAGGCTACTCGAGTCTTACTAGTGCTGCAGCTGAAAGAACGGCTTTCGTGGGAAGCCGTGTCCAGGCTGCCGGTGCACGGCGTGGGGGCGGCGCCCTGCCCCATGTCCCCCGCGGCGCTCCTCGGTGCCCTCGGCTGAGACCCCCGTCGCTTGCTGTGCCCCGCTCCGCACGGCAGTTCCATCCGCCGGTACGGGCTCAGCCGGAATACCGGACATGGAGCCGCAGTTGGAGGGTCCTGCGCTGTGTTTGGGAAGGGGGGGGGATCCGGCCCGGCTCGGTACCGGAGAAGCAAGGCAAAGCCCCAATTTGCAGCCCTTCTCGGGGCGCTTCTTAGTGGGGTTGTGCGGCCGGGGCTGAGCCGCGCTCTGCCTGCCTCCTTCCCGGCTTCCCTGCACCGGGAACGGGCTGGGGCCAGGGTTCTTCTGTTCTCGTGTGAAAAAAAGCGAGAGCCCTTTCCCCGCCGCCCCTCAGCGTCCCGCGGTGGGATCTGCCCCTCGCCGCAGCGAGCTGGGGTCCGCATACCGGCGCCGTGAGCCCCCCTCCGCTGCTAGCTCCCCTTCTGCTTCCCCTACCCCAGAGGGCGGCTGCAGGCCCGGTCCGGGAGCAGTTCCTCTGCCTCCTTCTGCATTCGCTTTGTCCGAGTTTGTTAAACTCGTGCCGGGCCCCAGGAGCGGCGGCCGGCGGGGCGCGGGATCGCTCGGGCGCACCGGCGGGCAGCCACCGTGCGGTCGGGCCGCTCCCCCGGGGTTGTGGCGGGATCCCCCGCTCCTTCACCGGGGAAGAGCTCCCCGCGCCCCCCTCTGCTCGCTGCCCGTCCCTGTTACTTGCATTCCCCTCGCTGCGGTATTTCTGAGTGCTATAAGACCTCAGCTCTCCGCTTAACTGCAGCTACAGCGTCCAGGCTCAGCTGTAGTGGCGTGCTCCTACGTTTTCGGGTGATTAGTTAATGTTCTAAGAAGGGCCGAAATAGCGGCGGGGAGAGGAGAGAGCCCGACGGTGCCTGCCTGCCCTTGTGTCAAACCTTCGAGTAGCCGCACACGGGGCTGCGCGCTCACCTTTGCCGCTGCTCGGCCCGATCGCCGCTCCCAGCGCTGGGCTGAGCTTCTGCCCTGGTGTTCATCCGAAATCCCCCCTCGGTGGGGCTGTCAAAAAACCCCAAACAAGCCCCTCAGATGTCAAATTTCCTCTGCGAGCGAGCGAGCCCTGGTGAGGACCTGCACGCCCGGCTTAGGAGTGAAAAGGGAGGAATCTGCCATTTGGCGGAGGTGATGACACACGCAGCAGTGCTGTTACACCTGCACCAGCCCTTGCCGCGGAAATGCCGGTGAGGGGGAGCGGCGAGTGCAGCATGGGTGGCCGACAGAAACAAGCTAGCCCCGGCCCTGGGGAGCCCGGCAGTGCCGGTCCCGGGCGCGCCGCTCCGGCGGGCGGCGGCGGGGCACAGCTGGCTCCGGCTGTCCCGCCGCTCTGCGCGGAGCGAGCCGCCGGGGCCCGGCCGGGGAGGAACACCCTGGAGAGCGTCTCTCCTGCGGGCCCCATCCCTTCGCAGTTTCGTTCGTGTGCGTTAGGAGAGTGCTTAGGGGGCGGCGTGCGCTGTTCCGCGGCTGTGTGCGGAAATATAGGGGCCTCGGTTCTGTGACCAAATGTATGCGGTTCAGGTTTTAGGGTATGCGTTTCTTCGCTGGTGGGAGAGAAAGGGATTCGTTTTATGGCTATAGGCGAAGATGCAGAAACATATTTGAACCGAGAAATATACTGATATATATATAAAAATAAAATAGCTCCCCGAAGGGCTATTTTATTTCTCAGTTAAAATACGTTTCTACATCTTCGACTGCCTTCACTCACAAATAACCTCTCCCGGGGAGGGGAGCAGGAACCCGTGTGCCCTCGGCCGGGCAGGGGAACTAGAGATCCGTGCATGGGATGCCGAAGCCCCCGGGCACCCCAACGGGAGAGGCCGGCTGCACCGGGCGTGCTGTTCGAGAGCTGCCAGCCCTCTGGGCTTGCGTTTGGTTACGAAAACTGATATAGCACGTAAAATCCGCGGGGCGGGGAATAGCGCTGTGCAACGGTTCACGTTCGAGAAAGGCAGAAGCGAGTCTGAGGGCCGTGACCTGCCGGCCCGCGGATCTGTGGGCGCTGAGGTGTACGTGTAGCTCCTCCGAGGGTCCCTTCTGGGCAGCCCGAGAGGGGAAACGTCGAGTTGTGCTTTAGTATGGCAGGGCAGGTCCGTGCGGGCAAATCCCCGGAGCGGAGCCGTATACCAGCAGCAGCAGGCTCACTGCAGCGCCGGGCCCCGAGGGCCGAGTGGGGGCCCCAGTTGGGGAGCGCAGGTAGCCCCGGCCCCGCGGAGCTCGGCACGGCTCCTGCGGCTGCCGGCGGCCGCGTTGTCTATTGGGGGAGCTCGGGGGGACAGTCCGCTTCGCTCCCGAGGATCGGGCTGAAGGCTCCGTTAGAAATCAGTGCAAAGCATCCTCTGTCCGCCTACCCGCTTCTGTAACTGCGGCCGGAGCAGCCCCGTGCTTGTGATTTATTATTACACGACACCTCTTGTGCTCGGGCCAGCTGAGACTGCCTTTCTGCTGCTAGAGGAGGCTTTACCTAAAGACAGAAAAGGGGAAGGAGATGGGGAATGCCGGTGCCACATAAGCTGCTCCAGGAACCGTGTGAAATAAGCCGGAGCCCTGCAGGGGAACGAGCAGGAAAGCTGCCCGGTGTGCCATCCCCCGCCTCGCCACCCTGCGCCGGCCCTCGGGGCGTCTTTCAGCCCTGCAGCGCTGAGTGCCTGCGCGTACTTTGCGGGGAGGGAGAAGGAACGACACGACATCTCTTGCTCTCTGCCTCCTGCAAATAAGGGCTGCAAGAACGGAGTTGCAGGGAGCAGCAACAGCCTCCTTGTGCTCCCCGGGCGCGATCGGTTGGCGGGGCCTGGGGCCAAGACATATAAACGCGACCGCGTGTACGGCTGGACGTGTGACAGCCGCCGGGACAGGGGCGAGAGCCGCGGCTGCGGGCACACCCCCTCGCACCCACCGCCTCCAGCGCGGCCCCTCGCCGGGCGGGAGGGGAGCGCCGCGCCGCGGGCCCCAGCGGGCTCCCCGGGCGGGCGGCTGCGGCGGAGGCTTGCTCCGCGCCCCCCCGGACGTCCCCCGCCCCCAGCGGCGCGGCCGAGCCGGGGCGGTTCCGCGCCGCTCCGCGGGGCCACGTCGGGCCGCGTGTGCTCGGGGCTGAGCGCGGCGCCGTGACTGCGGGGTGAACTCGGCCGTGCCCAGCGGCTCGGCGGCGATAGGGGAGCGGGCTCCTGACGAAAGCGGAACTCGGCCGGGCCCATACAAATCAGAAAAGAGCCCGGCCGCGGCGGCAGAGGGGAGCGGAGCCCGCGGGGGCAGGGACGCCGCCGCCGCCGCGCTGCACGGACCAGCGGCGCCGCGAGAGGCGCCTCCCGATCTCCGTCGCGGCTTCGGCCCCGGTCCCGGCGAGTGCGGGGCGGAACGGCCGCCAGCACCGGGCTTCGCGCACCGGGCAGCGCTCCGCACCGCACCGCGCGGCTCTGCGCTGCGCGTCCCGGGCGGCGGACGCGGGGCACCATGATGAGCAGCTACCCGGACGGCGAGGAGGACACGGTGGCGCTGCTGGCTCATGACACCAGCGGCAGCAAGGAGCCGGAGCGGGGCAAGGAAGAGCTGAGCGCCGACAAGGGCCCCGAGAAGCCGGACCCCTCGCAGAAGCCCCCCTACTCCTACGTGGCCCTCATCGCCATGGCCATCCGGGAGAGCGCGGAGAAGAGGCTCACGCTGTCCGGGATCTACCAGTACATCATCAGCAAGTTCCCTTTCTACGAGAAGAACAAGAAGGGCTGGCAGAACAGCATCCGCCACAACCTCAGCCTCAACGAGTGCTTCATCAAGGTGCCCCGGGAGGGTGGCGGCGAGCGCAAGGGCAACTACTGGACCCTGGACCCCGCCTGCGAGGACATGTTCGAGAAGGGCAACTACCGCAGGAGACGAAGGATGAAGCGGCCCTTCCGGCCGCCCCCGACCCACTTCCAGCCCGGCAAGACCCTCTTCAGCCCCGACAGCTACGGCTACCTCTCCCCGCCCAAGTACTTGCAGTCCACCTTCATGAACAACTCGTGGCCCCTGGCGCAGCCCCCCGCGCCCATGCCCTACACCTCCTGCCAGATGTCTGGCGGGAACGTCAGCCCCGTCAATGTGAAAGGACTCTCGGGCCCGGCGTCCTACAACCCTTACTCGCGGGTGCAGAGCATGGCGCTGCCCAGCATGGTGAACTCCTACAACGGCATGGGTCACCACCACCACCCGCACGCCCACCACCCCCAGCAGCTCAGCCCGGCCAGCCCCGCGCCGCCCGCGGCCCCGGCCGCGAACGGAGCCGGCCTCCAGTTCGCCTGCGCCCGTCAGCCCGCCGAGCTGTCCATGATGCACTGTTCCTACTGGGAGCACGACAGCAAACACAGCGCCCTGCACTCCCGCATAGACATCTAGGGAGGCTCCGGCCGGCCGCCGCCACAGAAATGCCCTTGCCCCGGCCCCGCTGCCCCTCTCCGATCCCGCCGCGTTCTCCTGGGCTCTCGTGTCTCTACTCCTCCTCTCTAGCTGCGGACTTTCCTCTTTCTGTGCCCAAACTGTTGCGGTGGGAAAATAGCAGCCCTTCTCCGCGTGTAGTGTAGGAGCCGTCCTACGGTGAGGAGAAGGCAGTGTAAGTGTGGGAGCTTCCCCAGCGGGGCTGCGCCGAGCGCAGCGGTGGCCGGGCCGGCTCGTTTCTAGGCGAGCTCGGATTTACCGTTCGTTTCTCTGCTTGTCTGTTTGTGAGGGGTTTTGGCGGGGGAGGAGGGAGCATGTAATTAAAAATAGGCTGTTTAGCCCTCAAAATTCTGTTCCTTTATAATTCGGCCGTAATCCTTTCGGGCTCAGCCTTGGGGAGAGTAAAGCGAAGCTTGTAAATAGCGGAGGTATTTCCACGCGTGGCGGTGCGGGGCTGGCGGGGCCTAGACACTGCCGTGTGCCCGCGGTGCTCGTCCTCCTCCTCTTCATCTTCTCTTTTTTCTTCCTCGGTCTGCAAAGCACTGCGCTTCTTCTGAGCTGTGGCTTTTCGTCAAAATAGTACTTATGTGGGGACTGCTGTAACAGCAGATGTGTGATATTGCTGGTTATTAGAAACCAACGAACAAAACCCACCAGGGTCATTCGTGAAACGTTTTGGCAGTGATAAATATATTTTTTAAAGGAGACAATGTCCTCTGAGGTCTTAAAAGTAATTTTATATAGGTCTAAAAAAATATTTTGATGTTATAGAAAAAAAAAAAGACGGTTTCCTATAAATTGGAATAATTTTCCGTGTGCATATTATAATAATGTAAGTTTAAACTACCTTCGGTTTTTTCATCCCAAATCTGGCCCAAAATGGATTTTCCGGTAGGTTCTGCTTTTGAATGCTTGCCCTTTTTCTTAAAAAGTTTTGATCCTTCCATTTTACATAGATTAATGCGGAGGGGGAAAAAAAAGCGTTTGTAATACAGGGGCCAGTTCATAGCGATTTTATAAATGTTTATGTAAGCTAATAGATGCTGTGGCATAGTACCGTTTTGGGACCAACTTTTCTAGAGTGAACTAGCACTTTTATTGTACTTTCTAGCGTTGTAAAGTCTCCAATAAAACGCCTTTCCTTCTTTTCACATGGTTTTATTTCACTCCGCTCTTCCGTGCTCGGGATCGAGAAGCGGCAGCGGAGAACAGGGCGGGCGACGGGTGCCGGGGTCGCTCCGCGCTCCCCGGCCAGCTCCCGGCGGCGGGCACCGTTCCCGACTCCGTGCCCCAGTAGCGACCTTGCAGCGCTCTCCGCTGCCGCGCACGCCCGCTCCGCTGCGGGAAATACGCGGGGTGTGCTTGGGCGCTGTATCGGCTCCGTTAAACGCCGCGGCGGGCTGCGCACCGGCGGGAGAGGTCCGGCGGGGCCGCGCCGACCGGCGGCCCGGTGCTGTCTTGGCAGCCGCCGAGAAGGTGCGGGGACGGTTTCGTTGGCACCGGGGGCGTGCGGCGCGGGCGCGGGGTGGGGGGGGGGGGGGGGTGGGGGGGGAGTGGGAGCGCCTCCGCTCCGGGGCGCGGGCAGCCTCCAGCACCTCTCCCGAGTGCCCGGCCCTCCCGGGGCGCCGGGAAGCAGAGCCCTGTGTGCAGTGCTGCAGGCTGTGCCCGCCGCAGACCCCGGCTCCACTTTCGTTTCTGCCCCGCACGCTCGGGGCCGCGGCAGACCTGTTTCGGCCCGGGCTCGGCCGCGATGCGGTGGGGCCTGCGCCCCATGTGGGCCCCGGCCGGTGCCGGTGCTGGGAGCCGCTGGTCGGTCTCGCTTTCCTCGCCAGGCCGATGGCTCCCGGAGTGGCGCTCCCGAGGCCTGGGCCTCGCTTCAAAGCCTGCCTGCGCTCGCAGACAGCGGCCTCTGCACGGGCGCCTGGGGGCTCAGGAGGGGACGGGACGGTGGGGCAAGCGGGGTGGCCCCCGCCCGGTGCCGGCCCGGGGCGCAGCGGGTCCCATTGGACGCCAGCCTGGGCCAGGCCTGCTGTCCCGCGGGCGAGAGCGGAGATGCGAGTGTTGCGCTTGTTCCGGGTTGAGCGGGCAGCTCGCTCTCCCACAGAGGGGGTGCCAGGGGCGAAACCCGGTACCGGGGGTGAGCACTCCCCTCCTGCTACCGGGGGCCTGCGGCAGGGCCCACGGGAAACGTGACCCGCGGGCGCTGGGTGCAGACAGGCCCTTGCCCGGCTGCCTGACGGTGTCCCTCTCCGGCAGGGCTTTCTGCAGGCTCTCTGCACGGAAGGAAGCGGTAGCCTCCAGTTTGGTCGCAGAAATCAGTGAGGGGACGTGGGGACCGGTCGCCTCTCTGCCGCGGCGCAGCTCGGCTGGTTCGGCCAGGGGAGAAGGGCTGCGAGGCCACCCGCCGGGCCAGCCCGGCCTCGCTGCTGGAGGCCCTTGCTGTGCCCGCTGCACCCGGTCCCCAGGCCCTGGCCCGAGCGGGAGGGCGCTGACAGCGGTGGTGCGGCCGAGAGGCTCCTCTCCCGGGCGGGCAGAGACACGGGGCCGCGGCAAAGGGGGTCGCTGTGCGGCGCCGGTTCCGCGGCCGCTCCGCGCTGCGTGCACGGGGCTGCGGGGCCGAGATGCTGCCCCGGGGACCGGGAGAGAAGGAGCGAGCCCAGCCCCTACACGAACATCGATGTAACGGGAGGCGACAGGCCGGAGCGGGGCGGCGGACAGCCCCGAGGCTGCCAGCGCACATGGGACACAACCCGACTCACGCCTTTGGGACCCGTGGCCCTGCCGGCCGCTGCCTGGCGCGGGGCGCTCGCCGGGGGTCTCTGACCTGCTCGGGGCCCTCGGGTGGGAGCTGGTGGCGGAGGGGAGAGGCGGCACCGCTCGCATGCCCCGAGGAGCGCGGGGCGAAGCGCGGCAACCGGCCCTGACAGTCCGGCGTCTGCCCGTGGGTTGCAGCCTTGCATCGGAGGGCTCAGGGCCTTGCCTGCTTGTTGCTTCGATATATACCGCTCGTCCTGCTTGTTGCCTCCGTGGTACGTCGGGGCCATGGCAAGCTCACAAGGGGCCCCCTACCCGCCCCCCCCCCCGCCGCCGACGGTGGGCACGGAGCGGAGGGCGGGAGCACCACCCCGGGCCCTGCACAGCCCAGCCGCCATGCCGTCGGGCCTCTTCCCGGGCTGTGCCATCGCTCGGCCGGGCTGCAACGCCCTTGATAAGCGCTCGGGGCCGGCTGGGGCCTCGCTGGCTTTGGGCGAAGGATACCTGGCGGTGCCTAGGTACAGGGGGAGGCGGCGGCAGCCCGGGACCGGGCAGGGCCGTGCGGCCCCGGGGCTGCTCCGAATCCCGCGGTGTCTGCAGGCAGTGGCGCCGCCGGGAGAGAGACGGGGCCCGCCGTGCGTGACCAGCACCCGGCTGTGTCAATACGGAGAGGCAGCGCGTTTGACTGCCGTTCGGTCACGGGCAGTCGCTGCCATGAGGGCGCGGTGCGGGACTGTGGGGCAGTTGGGGGGCAGGCAAAGGTGCCCTCAGCCTTCACCCACCGGGGGTTCTTCGCTGCCTCTCCCTGGGGCCTGGGCCCGCCAGGGGAGAGATGTGGGCGGGCAGGGCCGGGAGAGGCTGCTTCTCCTGCCAAACCGGGGGCCTGTCCGTCTGCCGGTCTCCCTGTGCCCGCCCGGGGCTCTGCTCGCCTTCGCCCCGAGCCCCCCGCGCAGCGCCCCGGCAGCAGCGCGTCCCCAAGCCAGCCGGTGCCGCCGTCGCGCCTGTAGGATGTTTTCACGATCGTTTTCTGTATTTTATAAACAGAGGCTGCACTGAATGTAAACTCGCGTGGTTTGTTAAACAGCCACCGTGTCCTGGGCACGGCTGCAACCCCCTCCCTCCACCCTGCCCTCAGGATCGCTCGGGCAGCCCCGGTGCGGACCGCTCCTCCGCCCGGGCCCGGCGGGACGGGGCTGGCAGGGCCCCGGACTGCCTCCAGCCCGGCCATGCCCCCGGCAGCGCCTCCTCGCTCTGCCCTCGGCCCTCCGCAGACGGGACGGGAAGTCAGAGCGAGAGCTCGGCCGGCGTCCCCGGCCGGCCCCGCTACCGGGCCTCCCGTTCAGGTCCCGGCGGCCTGGGGAGGGGGGCGGCCATCACGTCCCTGCTCGCTGGTGGCTAACAAACACCCAGGCATTGGCACGCAGGGACTGAGCCTGCCGTAAGAGACTTGCCTCCCCGCGTCCCCAAGCCCAGGCCGCTGGGCAGCCTTGCGGCTGTGCAGGATTGGGCCCGCATCTCGGGACAGTGCCACTTGGGACGGCAGCGGCTGGGCGGGAGAACGGGTCTGTACTGAGCCCCCGTGCAAGCAGCCTCCTGAGCACGAACGGCGCGGGCCACGACGTGCCCGCAGCGGCTCAGCATTCCCTCGCCCTGGGCCGCTACGCTACCTCCGTCGGCGGCTCCCACCTGCCCCCGGGCCACGCCGCCACCCAGCCCCGTCCGCCCCTTACGAAAGCAAGCGGCCGAGCTCCGGACTCTTGGCAAGAGCTGGGTTTGTGCGTTGTGTAAGGCCTTTCCCCGTTATATAAATGACGGCAGGAGGAACGTTTTGCGGAGCGGGACGCGCTCCCCGGGCCAGCACCGCGGCGCGGAGCCTCCTCCGGCCTCGCGGCTGCGGCACCCCGCGGGTCTGTTCCGGGGGCCAGAGCCGGGTCAGGGGGGCTCAGGGGGGCTCAGAGCTGCTGGCTCGGCTGAGTTGTCGCCGCTGCCCTGCCGGAGCGGCTCCAGGTTTATGCAACGCTGGCGAGAGATGAAAGCAGAAGAGTGAGGGCTGTTTTCTCCCTGCACGGAGCGGGCGTGGAAGCAATCTGCCTTAGCCACTGCCGGAGCTGCCCGTGCCCCTCGGGGGAAGGGAAGGGTTTGGTCCCACCGCCCCCCTGGCTGCTCCAGCCCCCGGGACGGTGCCAGGCCCGGAGGGCTGTTTGCGGCCGCAGGGTTTCTTCCTCTCCGGTCCTTTGCGCAGCCCTCGAGCCCTGGCCGCGCTCGGAGAGTGGCACAGCCCTCGGCATCGGGAGCGCTCCCCGCCAGCACGGCACGGCACGGCACGGCTGCCCTCTGTCTGCGGGCCGGCGGGAGCGCGGGGGCAGCCGCCCGATAGCTGGCCGCTGAGGGACCCCAAGGGAGCAGTCGCGCCCCAGGGCGCCCCGGCTCCTCTCGTCGTGCCCGGGACGGGTGGGTGACGGTGCCGGTGGCTGCGGGCAGGGCAGAGCCGTGATCCGGGAGGAGACACACACACAGCTCTCACCTTGCGCCCCCCTCCCGCCCCGGCCGGTGCGGCTGTTTAATACCGCCTGATTCCTGGTATTCTTGTCCATGTTTTAAGTGGTGAACAAGTCATTTCCAGTCCCATGGTCCGCGTTTCACCCTGAACTCATTGAAAAGAGAGTGCGGGGTCAGGACTGTTTATTATACAACCAATTAAAACAGGAAAATATGCAAAGGCTTCATTCAGCGAGATCCGGCTATTGTTAAGCCGAAAACGATATTTTTGTTTCAAAAATAAAAAAGTACATTTGTTACTTAAAAAATCTCCGCTCTGCCTGTGTGACGGACGCGGCTCCCGGCCGCTCTCCCCGGCTGCCCGGCCGCCGTGCCCCGGCGGTCGGGAGCGATGCGAGCTCCGGTGACCCCGGCTCCCCGCCTGCCCCGCGCCTCGAGGCCCATCCCAGCCCGCCCGCCGCGTCCCGGGCCGACGCTGCCGGAGGGCGGCTCGACGGGGCGGGCGGCGGGCAGGGATCAGGGACCCCTCCTCCCCTCCCCCGCGATGGGGCTCGGCCCGCCCTGCGGGGTCTGGTCCTGCCCGCTCGCAGGAGAGGCCGTCCGGCCTCAAACGGATGGAGCCAGCTCCGTGCAGGCGGGCACGGGCAGCCGGCGTGGTGCTTTAGGCAATAGAAAAAAAAAATACTGCGAGGACTAAAAAGCCCGATGCTGTAGCGGGCGACGGACAGGGCCGGGGTAACCAGACTGGAGAGCCCCGAGACGCGCTGCAGAGCCCCGGGCGCAGCACCGAGCACTGCCTGCAGCCCTGGGCACACCCCGGCCGCCGGGGGCTGGGGATGAAGCCGGGCCTCAGGCGGGGCTCCTGGGTCTGCGGTTCCCCTGCGCCTTCTCCCCCCAGAAGCCCATCCCTGGGTCTGCGGGGCATCTCCGCGGCTTGGCAGGGCTCTGCTCTGCGGCGGTGTAACATCTGCCCCGCAGCAGGGATGCGCCCCCGCGCAGGGCAGGCGGCGGCGGCGGGTGGGGGATACTCCCGGCGGGGCTTGGCGCCTGCCCGCTCCGCTGCCCGGGGCCGCCGCGGCACCGCCGCCCGCCCCAGGTAGCCCTCGGGGATGTGCTCAGCAGCGGGCCTGGGAAGCGCTCACCAAAACAATCGCTCAGGCTGCCCTAATCCAATGAGTTTATTTTAGTGCTTGAGCTATATTGAAAACATCAGCTCTGCTTCTTGTGGTTGTTTACAGTATGTTGGTCTCAACATCACAGCCGCCCTTCTGGAAGAGTCTTACAGGATTCAGGCAGAGGGAAACCAACACAGAAGTGACTCGGAAAGCGTGATGGCAAATGATTAATCAAATCAGAGACAGGAAGGCGGAGGTAATCAATGAGTTTTCACTTATAGTTTACTCGGATGGACATCTTTTTCCTTTTTCTTTCTATAAGTTTAGAAACCACATGGGGTTTTATTAAGCAAACAAGCAGCTGCAGGATTTGGTGGGCTGGTGGGAATTCGTTCAAAATCAGCTGCCTGTTGCCTAAAGCAGAATTCGGCTTTCAACAAAACCTCGTGTTTGTTCCCGCCCCAGCACACGGACCCGGGCAGCGGGCTCCGAGGCTGGGCTGCGCCCCGCGGGAACCCGCCCGCTTCCCGCTGCGGGACCTGCCCGGTCTCACGGCGAGAGGGAGTCGAGGAACACAGAGCACGAACGCACTGGCGCAGGGGAAGGGAGCCTTGCTCTCCCTCAAGTTGCACAGCGAGCAAATACTGTGAGAAATCTTATCAGGTGGTATCTTAAAGTGAAGCACTGGCTCTCCCTGCTCTGCCTTTGGGAGGGAGTACACCCTGCCCCGAAGTCCCGGGGGTCCCGAGCTCGGTTTCCCTGGAGGACGCAGGCAGGCGCGGGCACCCAGCTGGCTCCGCGGTCTGCCCGAGAGAGGAGCCTCCTCCTGACATCGGCGGAGGCTCCCGACATCCCAGCAGGTCCCTGTAAAAGCTACAGTTTTGCTGACAGATGAATTGGTCACCTACTTTCGTTTACTCTCTCACTGTCTCTTTCTCCAACGGGATTTTTCCCCCCGCATCACATGAATAGCTAATTCGGAGCGATTACGAAGTAATACCACGGAATATCACATTTCTCGTTTACACTGACTATTTTCGATCAAATTAGGCAGCACGGTGCGATACCGGCACGGGAGCGGCGCGGCGCAAACCGCACCAACCCGCGGTCTGGCCCTTGGGCGGGCTTTTCACTGACAACTGGGGAGAACTCGGGCACTTGGCTGGGGCGGCGGTGTCTGGAAACAGCGTGAGGCTTCGGTAAAATGGGCTCGGGACGAAGATGAGGAAAGGGTTCGTGATTTTTAGGCTGGCGGGGCAGCTTCCACGTCTTCGGGCAAGCGGTGCGTGCAAAGATCCGGGCTTTAGAGGCACGCTGCTGGCTCCGTCGCAAAGAAGAGTTAGCGACCTGTTTCCCCGGTTTTTCCCAACGATAACTGTGATTCTTTTATTCCTGTCCTGCTGTTCCGTGAAAACCCAAACAATCAATAAAGGACAGAGCGAAGTTCAGCACAACACAAGGCGCAATGTCCTAGGTTATCCAAAGGGGGAAGAAACAAAAAGGAGTCGCTCGCTACTCATCTTTTTTCAGTTCTTGCTTTTAACAAGATGTTCAGAAAAAAATATCAGGCACATGTTGTTGACGATGTGCTGAGTTTCCTCTGCTCCTTGCTTTAGGAGGCGATATCGCTTGGTGCTTATCAGCGACTACGTCTATGGCATCTGGTACGTGACTCCTAAACGCTCCCCGCGCTCAGGTACCAATCATTCTTGCAGTGCAAAGCCTGCCCGGCAGCCAGCCCTGGCTGCAGCCCGCCGAGCCCTTCGCCGGGGAGGGCTGGCAGCCCCAGCAGAGAACAAGAAGCGGCGCCGATAACGGCTCGCACAGCCCCGCAACCAAGCGCTTGTGAAGCAGCAGCGCCCCGGCAAATGTTCACCGCCGCTGGCTGCCTGGCTAATGAAAGACACCCCCCCCGGGGGTGGGGTGAGGCTGGGAAGGGTTTCGGGGAGAGGCAGGTTTCAGGAGGCTGAGGGTTTGGCAGCCAGAGTTCTCCCTTGATTGATTTTCAACAAGGTTTTCAGGCCGTACCCGCTGCGAGGCGGATGCGCTGCCGCGGAGCGTGCTGCCAGCCCCTTCTGCCTTAGAAACCACCCGCAAACGAGGCAGGAGGGATACACACCGAGTGGGATCCCCACTAACACCAGTGGGAGATAGATCCCCGAGGCACGGATTGCCATGGCAACGATCTAATGTCCTCAGTGTGCGGCAGGAGGGGCGCGGGGGCAGCGGCCGCCCGGGCGGGCTGGCGGGGGGGAGGCGGCGTGGGCAGGGGTAGGGGCAGGGGCGCCTTCTCTGTCCCCTGGCTTTACAGGTTGTCTCTTTGGTTCCTATGATGCCTCCGAGATACGGGGACATTTTCAAAAAAGAAACAGCAGATTTTTACAATTGGCAGAAGAATTTGTAAGGTCTTTTAAAATACACATCATTGATCACGTCTGCCGTAGAGCAGTCTCCAGCTCTGGTTGCTGTGGTTGCAGTCCCACGGAACAGCCCTTCTCTTTTTTACTTTTTCCCCAAGTGAGCTTGGTTTGGAAGCCTCTTGGTTTGCCTTTTTTGATAAACTACCGTTCGGTTCAGTCAAGAGCAGCCAAGTGTTGTCTGGGACAGTCACCAGTTGCCCTGGAATAGAAATGGGAACCACTTGTTTAAACATCCTAAGGTCCCAAAATCTCTACGAGCCATCACAGAAGGGTTTTTTTTTTTTTTGTTGGGGTTTTTTTTCTCGGAGCGGGAAGGGAGCAAGGGGATTATAGGGAGGAATGTCTGCCCAGGCTGCTACAAGCACCATAAGATTTCGGTTTGCTTTTTTTTTTTTTCCCCCATCAGTTTTTCCATTCCTTGAGGAAAATTTTTCAGTATCTGAATCAAAGTGCATTATTCCAACTTTTTTTTTTTGTTGTTTTGTTTTATCTTAGCCCTTTTTCATGTTTTCATTTAAAAAGTGACAGATTTGGTAGAACTCTCAACTGTTTCCTATTAGAGGCGGAGAGTTCACCAATGTGCCTTTCTGATGTTCCACATTACACGTTGTGTAAAGCAGGAATACATCCTAAGTAGTTACAGTTGGCCCGACGCGGGAAGCCCTGATGTCTTTATCTCCCTCCCCGACCTCGCACAGCGACTCCGGCGGCCCGGCCCACCGCTGCCCCCTGCCGGACCCGCACCGCCCCGCACCGCCCCGCACCTCCCCTCACTGCTCCGCCCCGCACCACTCCGCACCGCCCCGCACCTCCCCTCATCGCTCCGCACCGCCCCGCACCGCCCCTCACCGCTCCGCACCGCCCCGCACCACTCCGCACCGCCCCGCCCCGCTCCGCCCCGCACCTCCCCTCACCGCTCCGCACCGCCCCTCCCCGCACCGCATCGCTGCCCTCAGCCCCGGCCCGGGGGAGAGACCGCTGACGCCCCGTGCTGCGGAGGGCCCTGCCAGGGCGGAGGGGGCTCCAGGCTTCCCACCGCAGAAGATGAGTTTGCTGCCTGCCGCCGGCCACGGCCCAGATGCTCTCCGCATCATCCGATTGCCAGAAAATACCCACGAAAGTCCTGGTGGGCAGGAGGTATTTCCCAGCCTGCAGGACGTTCTTCATTCGGTCTTGAAATGTGGGGAATTCCTGGGATATAAATACACAGTTGCACGTTTCTCGTTTTGCTTTCTCCATTTCCCTCACTGACTGTTTTTGCTGCTGCTCTTACTACCATTGCTGCTCTCTCTTTCTACATATATGATATACAGGAGCTGTAGCATTCCATCTCAACAGCAGGCTTTTGCCATATCTCTGTTGTTCCATAATTTTAACCATTAATCTCTCCTTTAAGGAAAATCCCCTTTATGTAACAAGTCATTCTGAGTCCTTGTGTTTTGGAGTGTAGCCCTGCACAAATCCTAGTAAAGCGTGCAGAGAGCAGTGCTTAGTGTGAGAGTTAGAAGGTGTCAAGTAATCTTCATAGCCAAATTTTCTGTAAATACGTGCAGGATACAATACATGTTTAGAAAAAATCCTGATTTGGCGACTGAGACCTTATAACTATAGAAAATGGTTTTGTATACATGTGCTGAAATTTTTGGTGATGTCTTCATTTTATATTCCTTAGAACCAAAAAATCACAGTGTGGTCCATTGATCTCGAGCAAATGAGAACATTAGTGACTGGAAAACATGAAATGAGAAAGAAAAAAAAGGATGTAGGTTAAGGAAATATCCCTTTCTGTACATTCCTCGTATTTGTTCATGCACAGACACAGGATAGCTGCTAGCTCATAGCAGCAGTTTGTAATTTATGCAACAAAATCACCAAGTGCTGTAGTTCCTAGTGTGGCAGAGTTTAAGGTGCCCACAGTTTATTAGATCCTACATGAATTCTAGTATTTTTATATGATCAGCTATTGCCTTTGAAAAAGAACCTAATATTTATAAAGTATTAAGAGAAACAGAGTTTGCTAGAGAGAATCAAGTGCAGTGGATTCTAGAGAAACACAAGGCGCAGTGAAATAATTTATACTGAAGCAAGAAGGAAGTCCTGGTTTTATCTGCACTGACATGAGTTCCCTCGCTGAGGCCTGGGAGTGGACCTTCCCTGTTTCAGTTCTGCGCTGGGGCTGGGCAGGGGGATTTGTGCGCTGGAGCGTGACTACCAGGGATTCCCCACGTTCCCCTTGCCTGAACTAGCTGAGGAAGACCACAAAGATGACTCTGATCCTTGTGCCTCAGCAGTCATCCCAGCTGGAGGGTGAGCTCTGGGATTATTGCCTCCGTCGCCAACACAGAAACGTAGACTGCGACTGAATCCCACGAATCTTTGTCTGCCCAGATGGGATGCAGGTGAAGTCACCTTCCCTTTCAGCATTGCAATGTCAACATCACAGCTCTGGTGGTGGGATGTCATTTTGCAATGGGAAGGATTGAGCTAGGGGAGCTCTCCACAGTGAACAAACACATCTGCCTAATTTTCCAGGATTGGGGTTTTTTTAGATTTTTCATCTTTTGAGTGACAAATAAAGAGTAGAGCAGAGCTGAACTGTAGACTCCTTGAGCACCCACAGCTTGAGCCAGTGCAGTGGGAAGACGGGGTGCTGGCTATTTCTGAAAGGAAGGTGTTCACCTCGCATCAGGAATTCCAGGAGTGGGAATTTTTTTCTTTTGCGGTTTATTTTTATAGCTATTGTTATATTTGTTTACTGTTCAAGCAAGATTGGGGCGTTGCTGCAATACTACGGTATACGAAGCAGCCCCAGCTCCTGAGAGCCCCCAGTCAAAGTATTTCTGTGGTATTTTCAGCCTATTGGCTACCTCAGATGGAAGGGTGCCCTGCTCACAGAGACTTTGCCAGGACGCTTCGCTAGTGCAAATCAGCACAGTAGTAATAAACCCAGTGCAGCCTCATTGTATTAGGTGTGGATTTCTACTTCTGTTGACATATTCGGTTAATAGCACTTCTCTTTTCTTTATCCTGTTCTTCACACCACTGTAGTACAGAACAACTGGCATGATTTAACTTTTGGATTTTTTTCCCAGAGAGTTGAGTGAGATGGATAATTTTCTGGTAGTTAGTTACTATTTTCTTGCTAGCAATCAGAAAAAAACTTGTCCACTTGAAACCCAGGTGGGGCAGGAGTAGGGTAGAAAAGATAAAGCTCTAAGCACGGCTGTATTCTCAGACTACTTGGAGGAGATTGCCTGTGAATTCGGCACCAGTGGATCTGACACAATGTGAGAACTGTTTTTCTGTATCACTTACATTATAGTTGAAATGTGAAATGAGCTCCATGTGGCAGCAGCCAAAGGAAAGAAAAAGGGAAAGAAAAAAAAAAAGCAGCACTCTCCAAAAGTTTCGGTTATCCCTTGAAGCTATATTACAACATATACTACTCTAATTGAATCAGTGTGAGAACTTTTCCCCTCCATT
This sequence comes from Grus americana, assembly GCF_028858705.1. NCBI lineage: Eukaryota > Metazoa > Chordata > Aves > Gruiformes > Gruidae > Grus > Grus americana. The sequence goes on along the minus strand of NC_072860.1, from coordinate 6,315,314 downwards.
TAGATCAGTGCTAGTCTCTGTCCACTTTTCCCTGGAGATGCACACTTTTGATACAAAGATGTGCCGAGGACACCCACACCTAGGCTAGGATTTTAACATTCCGTTTCATCCTTTAACTGCTGAAAAGGAAATGTCAATTCTTACATGCCTTTGCCAGAATCCATCATGATTTTCTCCCTCTCCTCTCCCCTTCTTTATAGACTTAGCACCAGGGTGTGATGCAGGAAAGTTTTGTCTGAGTAAAGACTATTAGATCGGCACTGAGAAGACAATAGATTAATTGATCATTTCTGGTAAATTTGTTTGGAATGAATTAATAAACCTTAGAAATACTGGCGGTGTCTGTGAAGAGCCGTTAGCAGGGCTGATGGTGATGGAGAATGAATGCGGTCTCAATGCCGCTCAAACGCTACCACCCTGTTAGCCCTGGCGGGGAGCTGCCTGTGAGAGCTTCTTTTTCACCTGCAAAAGGACACCAAGCAGAGCCCACTCAGCACTGTGAGCCCTCATTCGTTACTTTTACAGAGTATTTTTATAAATGTGGAGAAGAATCTCTGGGTGTTTCAGAATATCAGTGCTATTACATAGCACAAAGTTAATTGACTTCTCAGAAAGCAAAACCAACTGATACTCGAATACACGTCTGTTCTGTAAGCATTCACATGTGCGAAACAATACGTGATCCACAAAAACATATGGCTCTTGTATCAAATACATGGAATCAAGTTGAATTATGAAGATTTTGAAAAGGTCCTCCGTTTAAATGTACATGGCTCTCTGAAATGTCCAGCTAAGTTTAGTGCAACAATTAAAACCAGATAGATTGTCAGGATGTATAGAGCAGGGGTAGAGTTAATTCAGTATGAAAGAAATGAGTGACTGGGAATGAGAGACAAGAGCAGAAGCAGCAGGAAAGGAGCAAGATTGAGAAGAGAGATGAAATGCTAATAAAGGGGGGTAGGGAGAGCCTGGAATAGAAGAGGGGGAAAGAAAGGCGTGACAAAAAGGAGAAAGAAAAAATGAAGGAAGGATATGAGAGGGGAAGGAGAAAGAGAGCAGCAAGAAAAATATTGACATTTTATTGTGTAATCTGGCAGCTTTCACTTTTAGGAGAACAAAGCCTGGAGCAGACCTAAAGGCTACTACTTACATATTGAAAATATGTGGGAGGGTCTTTCTTTGATGGTGTGTTATATATATATATACACACACATATACACATATAATTATATAAATACAATTACTTAGAAATTGCAGTCTTGCTGGGGATCTGGCACTGTTCCCTGGAATGACAGTTTTCCCCATGCTGCAGTAATGCCCTTCCTACGTGCCGCGCTGTGAGCCAGGGCTTTCTGTTTCAGTTTGCTGTTTGTTTCTGTCCTGCCTTCTCGGAGCTGGAAATGGTGTTTCTGGCTCCCCTGTTCTGTGGCCCCCGGTGAGACGATAGCCTGATATGACCTCGGGGCTGCTCACTGAGATATCACTGTTGTTTGCAGTCGCTGTATCCTTATGTTGATATTCATGGCAACATTTTCATTTCGCACTGGCTGATCCCAATCACGTCAAATGTTTTATTGTTGAATTAGTTCGTGGTTTTTTATTGGTTTTCCCTTGTATGTCCCTCTATGTGCCAGCTACTAGTAAAACAGCATAATTTTTCACACTTTTTTGACTAAAAAGTCATTGAGTGATATTTTAATCTAAGGCAATGCTGCTTGATAGTTTAACAATGCTAAATATTGATCAGAATCTATCTGCCTCCTTTCTTATTTTAACATCATCTTCCACCTTTGGCTTGGGGTCTACTGGGACCATCAGTTACACATCTTTGACTAAACACTATTTATACTCATATATTTATACTGATATTCATACTCATGCCCAATAAACTGTGCTCTGTTATTATATGAGAAATAACACCTGGCGAGCAAAAATGGATTGGACGTGATCATCCATCTGGCTCTAGGAAGGCTGTCTCAGGGAGATGGGAAAAATAGATGAAGTTTCTGGCTTGGGCACATTGGTGTGACATACATTTCTCTAGACCGCTGAGCACACCAAGGAGTTTTTGGTGCCCGCTGGAGCAGGTGTGCTGGCAAACCTCCCTGTCCATGCGCTGGGCTGACTCTTCTCATTAAACCAAATGCACGTTTTCTGGATCTTCTTAGCTAATCACAAGATTCATTTCAAAGCTGCCCATGGTCCTTGTATGTGTTCTTCTCTTGCTTGAGGTCAAACTGTTACACCCACCACACCCAGGATGTTGAGGATAGTGGAAAATTTCCTCATCTTGCACAGCAGTTGATTTGTTGCTAGATGTCTACATGGGTGACATACAGCTGGCTCCTAGGCTCACACCGATTCCCAGTTTTGTGTGAGCCATTCCAGCTCCATTTTGTCTTGCCTTAGTGGTTCTCCCCAGGGTGTGAGGAGGGTCAGGCTCCTTCAGTTTTTTTCCATACACTGTGAGGAGCAGCTTCTTCTCCAAAGGTATCCTCAGGTCCTCCCACGATTGTACTGGACCCTTGTGTCTCCAGGGAAGGCACCTTTTTGAGGAGTCCAAGGGATCAGTACGTTTGTAGTTCAGTGACAGATACTTTATTTCCTGGTGCTGTTAAAAACAGCATCTCTGCATTTTGTTAGTGACCTGTATGCTTTGTTCCTATGCCGTGTTACAGTTGGCATTGCTCAAATCGCCTTTTCCAGGGTACAAAGTTTTCTAGTTTAAGCATGATTCACAGGTTCATTAAACATTACATGGTTAATTTGTTGGGTTTTTTGTTGTTTTTTGTTTGTTTGTTTGGTTTTGGGTTTTTTTTTCTGAAAAAGCGGCTTCCAGCCCTTGCTGGACCATTTCTGAATGTCTTTTCTGCTGTTTCGGATAAAAATCTGAGTGAAATTGTGCCATTCTCCCTCATCATTTCCCTGTTTCATTTCTTATCATTCTAATAGTCCTGTTATGAAGACAAGAAACAGAAACATGGATTTTTAACACTTAACAATATCTTATTGTCTCATTGCTTTTGGAAAAGGGAATGGAAGAGGAAAAACCTCCCATATGGCTATAAACAAAAGAGAAGGAAGTGAGTTCACTATCCACGGGAAAGCACAGCTCTCCTGTGAAGGAGATTTTTATTTCAGTTGAGGGGAAATGCACCACTGCTCTGGTACTGAGCAGTTCTTTTCAGCAGGCTGCAATGCTGAAAAACTTGTCAGGGAACCCCAAATGTGCCCTGTGCACCTTGGGAGCATTGCTGATGAAGATTGTGATGAAAATGGCTCATAGTCTACCAGTGTGAAGTCAATGGCAAATTTATATTGAGTTCAGTGTTGCACACTTGGGCTTGCTCAGGAGAAAGAAATACCGTATCCTGCCTTTTCTAGAGGTGTAATTTTTGGTGTCCGCTTCAGTCTATAGTACCTGCCCAATCGTTGCTTTCCAACTCTTGGCCTTTTCAGAGTCCCCCACCTTGTCTATGTCTTGGGTATTCCTTTACCTTGTGCTCATCCCTGACCTGCCTCTGGGCATTATAATGACCTAGAAACCCAGCTGGGTCAAGGGCTAGGCATCCTCCAGCCACTGGAGATCAGGGGTTTCATCACTAAATATAGTAAAAAAGCAGAAGTTAGAAATTCTGAGGTGGTTAAAGGGATGGATGGTGTAAAAAAAATTCCCTAAGTTTTAATAAAATAAGAGAAAAAAGGACACAGAATGAAACAAACCAACCAGATAAAAGCTGCTTCTAGAGTCTGAGGTAGAACCAAAACATCATTGGAGAATTGGGGATGAAATGGTTAAAAAGCCCCCCACCCCAAAGTCTACAAACTTAGTGATCTTTGTGAGAATAGCAAATAAACAGCAAACAGCTAAATGAAGTACAGCATTATGGTCATTACTGCATAACGCAGAAAATGCATCATATCCTCAGTTTAGAGCCTCAAGAGAGCAACAGAAGTGGGTGTAACATCATCGCAGCATGAGCTTTCTTGGGGATACCTGCGATATCTGTCTCAGTATGACTACAGACAGGGGTTGTAATAGATTATTTAATGCCTCGAGTTCGATAAAGCACAAATATTTTTGAGCGTCCTAATTTTATTCCCTTCCTCCAGAAGATGGCAAAAGTTAGCTGGACTTAACACACATAGATGGAGAAAAATGTTTCAGAACTGTTTGTGCTATACTCCAGTTTCAGGTCACCGCTTGTTTAATGCTCCAGATGGAAGGGTTGTTCCCAAACCCCCTGAGATAAGCGGTGGTTTGGAGCAATCAGCCACCACACCTCCAGCTTGGCAGCACTGCAGCGTGCCGGGTGAGGTGCCGCACTCCAGGCAGCAGAAGGGGCTGCTTGGCCGCAGCATGAACGTGCGCTAGGAGCCACGCAAGTCCCAGCTTAGGACGCACATTTCCTTTTGTCAGGAGGGAAATTGTCAGTGCCATCTCCACGGAGATCACAGCCAGAAATGCAGGTGTGAGAAGTTTAAATTTTGTACACAAAATATGAGAGACATGAATTGCAGTATTTGTTAGTGCTCATAGTATTGCAGACCTTCTGCTAAAGTAAAATACCTTGAGACTCACTCCTTGAGTATCAAAGAGGTTAGTTCCCACTAACACAGCATATATTTTGGCTAGGACAGAGTGGAGAACTTGCATTTACAGAGGAACCTTGACTAGAAAAAAGGAAAGAATATGTAACAAATACATAGAAAAAACCATCAGATTAAGTACAGATTTGGCAACAAGGAAATTGTTTCCAGCTCAGTGAGAAACTCTAGAAAAAGGAAAGAAATATTACTAATAAAATCAGAAGAGACACAAAATAAGCTTTTCTTTCTCATACAGTTAGTTTATTTTGTTCCCATATTTAGCTGCTCTGGCAGTTTATAATTTCAACATTAGGAAAATGTGAGACTATTTGAGTAAAGTGATATGCTGAAGTCAAGAGGCTTCCTGCCAGCAGAGAAGAAGAACTGAGGACTGCTTGTTTAAAGGATGCTTCTGAGGTGGTTCAGCTTAACCTGGTGCTTACCCCATGGTGAAGTTCTAATTTGATTCCAAACAAATTTGTCCTCACAGTTTTTTCAGTCTAAGGGTTTTGACAGCTGCTGTGGCTGACCGATCAATGGTCAGAGATGATTTGTGCCCATGCCCTTGGAAGGGAAGGGAGCAATGGGGCAATTTGGATGATGTTACAGACACCCTTACAAAAGCCGCTAGCAACCCATGCTAGCAGCACAACAGCCCGTGACAGCTATTCCCCTTCTTAAATCTCCTCTAAGAGGAGGTAGGCTGTGTTCCTAATTGGCAGAAAGCTCCATCTTCTTAGATACCTTGCATCAGGGCAGGACCAGAGGGGGTACAAGGACACAGGAGCTGCCACCCGAGCTGCCTTACATTCAGTTTGGGTTTTGGAGAAGATGTTGCCATTTGAACACACATTTTCTTCTTTGGACAGTGTTCAACATAGCAGTCACATTGCTTAAAACCCACAGGTAGTGATTGTATCTTCTGTTATGAGAAAACGTCCGTGTCACAGTTGACTTCTTCGAGGTCATATCCTTATTATTCAAGCCAACTGGGGAATTTTAACAAAGTGATTCCCTGGCCCTCTGCTCCCTGAGAAAAAGCAAATTTATCAGAACAAAATCTTGATTTTTTTTAATTTTGAAGATTCTTAATATGTCAAAATATTCTGTTTCCCATCCAGAAGGAGGGAATGTTGTTATCTCAAATTTTTTGGCTGAATTGGGTCATCTGGGTAATACAAATGTGCAGAAGGAATATTGCCAACTGTCTGTTTTTAGCAACATGAGAAACAATACCAACCATGGGGAATGACCCTGCCTCGCGTTCATTCGAATGACTCAGCAATACTAATTGTCAAGAACCGATTCCGATCAGGTTGGCAGAGCCTTGCCACTGCTGCTGAGTTAGTTCAATCCCACCGGCTGCGTCACTGATGGTTTCCCTAGCTGTGAGGCAGAGGAAGCAGTGAGACAATAGCTACAGCGGTAGGAAGCTTTCTAGCCTCACCCCTGCTTCCTCCCGGCGGCGGGGGTATTACCTGCTTGTCCGCTCCTCTGCTGAGTTCACCTTCCTATAATCCCCCTGCTCTGGCAGCTCTGGTTTGGATAGAGGGAGTCACATTCAAAATCCTGCAGAAATGAGATCGTTCTCGACGGATGTATTCACCAGTGCACTCTTGCAAGCTCTGACGAGGCTGTTGCAGCGTTAATAGCTCTACTGCTGCCAGATGAAAGGAGGAGAGTATTCTGGTCTAATAAATCAACAGACGTTAAAGCAGTTTCTGCCTTCTCTGTTACACTGCACATCAACAGGAACGTGGTAAAGTGCTTTTTTGTACCATTTAGCATCTGACATTTCAGCACATCTTGTGAGTATGCATTAGGAGACTGGAATGTTGCTATATTTGTACATGCAGATTTGGAATGAGCATAAAATCTGGAGAGATGCAATGTGCACATGGAATGTTTTCCAGAGGGACTCAGGCTGAGGAAATCCAGCACAGTGAAGCTTAAGCTGCCTTGAAACTTCTGGTTGAAAATGCAGGGAGACAGAGCATGTATTGGTTTTGAAATGGAACTGAAAACTCTTGCAATTTGGAGCTGCTTCTTCAAACCCTGCTTAATTGTGGGATCACAGATACTATTGTAAAACACTGAAATAATGTTTTTGATTTTTGCAGTTACTCTCAAAACATGTTGTTCCTTTGCCTTGTCTCCTCGGATATTGGTGCTGGCCCTCTGTCTAGTCACTTCAAAAGCGAGCCATTGTCATCACAAGAGCTATTTTTAGGGAAGCCAGGCTTTTACTGGTGAGACCTGGTCTCACTGCAGCTGCGGTACTGTGCATCAGCCCAATCTCACCCCATGCTTCTATCAACTCTTTTCTGTTATATCCCTTCTTGCCTGTTAGTGAGGTCTCTGGAGTCACCAGAAGCCTGTAGTCAGCAAAGCTACTCTCTTGTTGTGTCAGGGCCCTGAGGCCACTAATAAGCCCTAATTAGCCTGAACCTGGGGCCTCCACCCACACCCCTGCCCATGGCCCAGGAGCCTCTTTCAGCCCAGCCTTCAGTCCTGATCCAAGCTATGTGAGAGGAGCGCTGGTCTCCAGCTCGGCCAGAGCCGCATCTGTGTCTGGCCATGAACCCTGCTGATGTGGGCCCCAACCCACAGAGTGATGTTGCAGCCTGGCCTCAGACCTGCCTTGGAGACCTGAAGGGGACAGGTATGTTGATAGAGTGGTGAGGAGCCTTGGCTGCATTTTGACACAGAAGACAGACCTTGGGAGAAGGGCCTAATGTTTAACTCCTCCATCCTTGTGAGGAGAAAGTGAGTTATGTCCAGAGGTGAAGGAACCTTTCTGCACAAGGTGCAGAAACTCCTTCCTGGTAGATTTGTGTGGGGAGGGTCAGTGTATCCTAGAATGTGGAGATGAATGGCAGAGGCAAAGATGGTAAAATTCCTGTCTGTCTTCCTCTGTTTTCCAGTACTTCTCAATTAGCTTGTTTGAATGTTGCCTCTCCCTTCTAGACTCCCTTCTCTGCTCCTGCCTGGACTCTGCTTTGTCTTTAAGAGCAACATCAGCTTTCAGGCCTCTTTTCCTTCTTTTTCAGTCACCTGTGCTCTGCTGGTAATGTTTGTTTGCAGCAGAGGCTGCTAAGGCTGCCTTTACAGCTAACAGCCTTCCAGGGAGGTGCAAGGGCGTACCGCTTTCTCTCCTTCCAGAAGGCCCTTAGACTGTTTGCTTTGATGGGAGAAGCTGAACTGAGCGTTTCAGGCAATCCCACAGCTCCCAGGGGCTTTCCATTGCAATTCAGCCACTTCCCAGGCTACCCTGCCCCTTGGCCAAGCTGCAGGAGGCACTTCCCTCCTGAGGTCTGGCCCCATCCCATCGCCCTCCGCTCCCACAGAGGGGAGGCTGGGCTGGCTGCAGTCCCTCTGCAGCACTGCACCAGTTTCCTCACCTGGAGTGTTAGCTTAAAGGCAATTGAAAGGAGATTGCACATCTAGGTGCAAACAGACACAGAGGGAAAGCCTTTGGATGTTGCTGGAACCTGGGTATTGTAAGAACATTTAATACATCTCTTTTTTTCTTTAAGGAGCAGATGGGTAGATATACTGTGTTTTATGGCAACAGAAACCTGTTGTTTTACCCCAGACATGAGGAATTCCTTTCTCAGTAGACCTGGAGATCTAGCACTGAGCACCGCTTTGCAGCTTGAATGTTAAGAAAAGGGCCAGCTAGCCACAGAGCAGAGCCTTGGGCTGTTAGCGACTGCCCACCAGAGTGGTTGCCCAGCTGCTGCATCCTGCAAGGCCTCTGCGTTGGGGCCACTTGGGCATTACAGGTGTTCACGTGAAGGCACATAGGCAGGGGTCTGTGACAATGGGACCAGTGAAAGAACAAAACTGCTTGTCTTTACTTCTGCTGTAGCCAGCTGCGGGGGAGCCTTCATCCCAGGGTGTTGAGCTGTTGGACACAGCGCAACACCTTGACCCTCTCAGGCAGTACTTTACTGTGTTCATGTTTCCATGGTCATCTTCTCTGTGCTACTTAATGTTTGCCTAAGGCTCCTCTGAAAAATCATTCCGCTGCCAGATTGAGTAGCGGTCTTGGGCTGAGCATGCTTTCCATGATGCCCCACTGTTGTTTTGCCATTTAGGCTGGTTTGGAGTATTTTATTTCACAATCTAAATGACTCCGTGTTAAGACTTCTGTGTGTGCGCTGAGCAGGAATAAAAAGCTCCATATCCTCAGTTATCCAAACTTTTCTCTGTTCTGCTTATGGAATGGTGAGTCTCTGAAGAGATTTCCCCTGAAACCAGCAACTATCAGCCCCGTGTAACTGGACGCGGTGCTGGCAGCGTTCGCGGCACAGGACGAGCTTCTCCGAGATGTCCTCCTGCTGCCCAGCGCACCCACGCGAGACACCACGGCAAGGTGTCGCTCCCGTCCGCCAGGTGGCGCCATAGGGCGCGGCGGGGCCTCCCCGCGGGCGGGGCCGGGCCGCCACGTCTGCCGGCCCCCGCCCCCCGCCCCCGCCCCGCCGCCGGCACCGGGCGGGGCAGGAGGCCGGAGGGGCGCGGTCTGTCCGCACCGGCTGGGGCGTCCGTGTCCCGCACCCGTCCCTCCCCCGCCTGCTCCAGCTGCGGAAGCCAGGTGAGACGGCAGCTTTGCTGATATCCCCGGTAAAAAAATAATTAAAAATATATATATTCGGGATTTTACACTTAATGTGCATTTGTAGTGTCTGGTATAGAAGCGCCCTGACTCTACTTGGAGCTGCTGAACAATAAAAATACTCTGAATCTTAACGTTTCATGAGGTTGGCAGGTGTAAGAAAATCTCAGTAACAGGCAAGTATTGAGTTACTGTGCGCTACTGTATCGCAGTTTGGGCATGCACGCTGGTCAGAGCGGCAGGTGGAGTCCCGAGGGCGTTGCTGCTGCCTTCAATGGAGCTGAAATTTCAGCTACATCTTTTGTTGAAGAGAAATCAAGTGTTAAGAACAGCACTTGTGAATTACTGCCTCTTGGGTATGTCACGCTGCATTTGCCCATTGCTGAGGTCCTTAAGCCTTCTGGCATGCTCTCCGAGGGGATTTAAAAGGATCATTTACAAATACCTAATTGAATATTTACTACCCTTGCTCCGGGTGGAATCAGGCCAGTTTATAAATACACGTCCAATCCTTTTTGGATACAGAGGAGTCTCAGCTCAATTTAAATCTTGTGGGAATGAGTTCCATAGGTTAATTATGTGCTGTATGGAAAAGGATTTTATAATTTAAAATGTTGCCTTTCAAATTGTATTGAAGTCATCTTGTTCTTGTATGATTATAAAGGGGGTAACCAGTCAGCCCAGAGCTGACAACAGGGACTTAAACAATATGTGTTAGTGTCAAAACACGTTAAGCATAAACAGGACTTGTGGGTTATTATCCACTCCCGTTAATGTCCAGACTCTCTCTAGACTCACCTTAAATTTCTGTATGAAAAAGTGTTTCCGTTCCTCAGATTTGAGGTTTCCACCCCTTCATTTCCTTGTATATCCCTGTGCTCAAACGTCAAGACAGGAAGGAGCCCAGCTCCTATCTCCTGTATTGATCCTACTCATTCCCGGGTGTGCTTGTATAAAGTCTTCTCTTACTCACTTCTTCTCTGTCCTGAAAAGTCCTGGTCTTTCAATCTTCGTTTGAATTTTCCCAGGCCCTGTATTGTCAGCATCTTTGTGAAGATGAAGTAGCCAACAGCTTGAGGGCTGGTGGTTTACCCTGAAGCCAGCAGGGCTGTAATCTCCCTTCCCTCCTAGTACCACTTAGCACTGCTCATGATTTTTTTCCATAAGCTGAAAGAATAGCTGTACTATTTCACATAATTACAGATGTATGGTGTTCACATATCTCAGGTTCCTACAAAGATATTTTATTTTTTCACTGTCCCGTACCCCTAGCATCCAGACGACTTGTTGCCTTCTTTCACCATAGCTATGCGTTTCCATGAAGGCTTTCTAAAGCTGTTTGCAGTCATACCCAGGTAGATTTTGTATTAACACTATTAACTGTGAGCAGCAATGTCTGAAAACAACCAGGCCTTATTACTTTACCGAAGTACAATTATCTCTTAAAATGCCTAGGCTGGGATAGCCTTTATTTTATCCCCTGTAATTGAAATTTGGCTTGAAGTGTTCCTAATTACAGCCAGTAAATAGAGACAAACCCCAATTCCTCAGCAATAACTCATTCACCCATTGTCCAACAATGTCTCCAATGATTTATTTGATGACTGTTGCTTGGCCACATATGAGATGGGGTGAGCAGTGGAAATGATACTCATTAGAACAGATAGGAGCACTGATGAAAAAGCAGTTTCAGCTATTGCTGAACGATTTGGAGAGTGCATCGGAGATGCCTGTATATTGGAGATTGAAATGTATGTTTCTTGAAGGAGCAGGAGGGAGCGTCAAAATATGTGTATCTTTAAATAAGCTGGCATCCAGATTTTGTTACCCTTATTTAAGGTTATCCCAACAGGCCAACTCTCAGACTTTACTGAAGTTTGCTTATGTAATGACTGGGTTTTCTTCCTCTTTGGATTTTGTCCAGGGAAAGTAGGGAGCAGCTATCAGTGAGCTTCCAGTAGTGCTCTGAGTAGAGGGTATGGCCAGCACGTATGAAAATAAGATAGTGTTACTCAGTATAAGAAGTGGCAAAATCTGGCCTGTAGATATCACCACTATTTTTCCACTTATACAGAATATTGGTCATAGGCCAATAGAAAAAGCTGCCAACTGAAACCTTTTAAGAAAGGAAACGCTGTTTGAAGCCTGGCAATAAATGTTTTCCTTCCACTGAAACTTGTGCTGAACACATATAAAGAAGACTCAGAAGAAGTGTCTAGTGAGGTTTAACATTTTGTAATCATATGGATGGATTTGTTAACATTTTCCACACTTTTTTCTTTAATAGATGAGCATTGTAACTTAAAAACAGTAATTAAACACTGAAAACAAGAGATCATGTAATGCAGTTGGAGAAATCCATTAAAAAGGCAATAGTATAACATTAAAATGCCAACACCATGAATTCTTTGTTGGTTTAAAATTCCTTTGCTGTTCTGCCACTTTCTTTGTTTCTTTATGCTACTGTTTTTTCTTGTAACTGAAAACATCAGATGACCACTAGCAATGAATATGCAGTGATGCTGCCTCCCAGGATGTGTAGCTGCAGCCTCTAAGCCCAGTGTTACCGCAGCAATTGGGATCCACGTGGCCGATTGTTTTGCAGACAGAATGGTGGTGTATTTATGTATCTCTAAACTTGTTTTTCAGGATCTGTGGCTGCCTGCGTATCATGAAGCTCGCTGCTTAACAACAGAAATAAAGCACTTGTCAGGCAGAAGCAATGCGTCAGCGCAAAATGGAATTCGCAAGACTAAAGTTTACACGAGGCAACAACAAAATCTACTGTGCCATTCTGTTAGGCAACAAAGGTAATTTGTTATGCAACATAATGAGGACTTGTGTGTGATAGACGGCAGTGGCTCTCAGTTACAGGGCGTTGACATCAACAGGCACATGCAGCGCACAGATATAAGAGAATTGCTATACATAACAGAGAATTCAAAAGCTTTGTTGTTATTACAAGTTTTTTTTCCAACTTAAAAATCACAGAATAAACAAACACACTGGGACCAGTCCTGCAGTCCTTTATGGTCTGGGTAGGACCTTCATCGTTTCCTTTTGGGTTGGTCCGTGTCTTAGACTTACTTGACCGTCAGCCTAGGGGCACCAAGGTCAGGGCTTACAACTGTCATGCATTTCATGTGGCTCTGACACATTTGGCAGGTTTCCTGCCAGCCCACAGAATGACAAAGGAAGAGCGAGTGTAGGAGGAGAAGTAAGATACACTCATAATGCTATTTACTGCTGCCCAGAAGTCCATGATGTCTAATCCCACGTGCTCCCCTGCAGCTGTTAGCATGTACACTCCTAAAAGCCAGTTATCCTTCCTGTAGGGAGGCAATGGTCATTCACCTTTTTTGCAGATAAACTGCGAGCAAGCGGCTGTGTACAGAGCTGGGAATACAGCAGTGACTTACAAAGCAGTGAGGTTCATCTGCTTTGCTGTATCACCTTTCAAAACAAATCTACCTGCTGGTGAGACTGAGCCTCTTGTTTACGATGACTTAGCCTGCTCTCTGCCTCCAGAGCTGGGTCTAGACCCAAAGATCCTGTTTGCTGACATTCCAGTGCTGTCTCACAAACGCTTGTGTAACTTGCTGCCGGGTATGTGTCCTCCTGGCCCACACTGAATGTTTCCCTTGTCGTTCAGCTGGAAGAGAGAGTCTGGGAGCATTCTCTTCCTGAGAGCTGCAAGGGAGAGTCTGGGGTTGAGCTTCACTGATAAATTCATGCAGGAGAAATAAGGAATCAAGACTGTGTCACACAGCATGTAGAGTAGAGAACTAAGCTGAATTTGTGTTGGTAACCTGTGTCCTGGCAATACGTGGGGTTGGCTCCGTTTCTTCAGCGTGCACGTAACATTGTACCTTACGCATGATATTCTGGAATAGTCACGGTCAAGCAAACAGTTTTATTCCATGACTGCTGTGCTAATCTGGAGTTAATGCTTGCTTTTAACCTCAAACTACAGTCAAGCCTGGTTGGCCAGACCACATTAGGGGCAACTGCTCCTGTAGAAAAGTCGAAGACCCCCATTCCCTTGTGTATTGTGCCTTTAGCATCACTGTCAGTGGCAGGATGTTGGAGTTTTTCTGACTGTGCCAGTGACTCAGCCAGGGCCTGATCTGTTTACTGCTACTCAAACAGAAGCCCAACTGCTTAGCACAGTAATGACAGCACTATGGTTAAGGGTAAACCACTAAGTTAGCCACTACCTTGGTCAAGCTACTTTACCTTGGGTTACATGGGACTATCGCTATGAACTTACCCTCCAAAGCTGTGAAACGAAAGCTGCTTTAGTGAGGTGTAGTGTAATGTTGGGCATGACACTCAGGCCAAGGTTTTCAAACGAATATCTGATTAAGAAAAAAATTCATTTTGGTGCCAAACAGGCACCTGTACTTCATTTCCAGAGATGCCAGGCACCTGCCATTCATCAGTGGCTTCCTCACATTATAAGGCAGATGGGCTTCTCTGGCCCTGTTTTTCTTGTGTACTTTTTAACAGTAGTGATCTAGTCCTGATGGAGGTATTTTAGGAGGCACTATGATAGAAATACTTTGTGATAATACTGGGGTTTTTTTAATTTAAGCAGGGTTAATTTAATTACCAACCAAAGTAATTAAGTCTAACCAAATGAATATTGCATCATAAGAAGCAATAAGATTCCATACTGTGAGGATAAGAAGCAAACAAACCAACCCTGCCTTTCACGCAGAAGATGCTATCTGGCATTTGCATAGATATTGTATACGTAATTAAAGCCATCCTTAATGTGTAATGCTGTTATTACAGCCCTTGCTATTTTGTAGCAGTTGGTAGACCTTATAATGAACACCTATAAAAATATCCCAGGGACTCCAGCAAGCATTACAGCAAGTTTGCAGACAGTGACTGTCTTAAAGTAAACCCCACAAGCATCCTTGCTTTTTCACAGGGAAATATCTTGTTAGCATCCGTCAGTAGGAATGCCATTTTGCATCAAGAAACACTGATCATGGAACAGACTGGGTGCTGCACGCAGAAAGCTCACAGGTGAGTAAGCCGGCTGGCTCTTTCGGCAGTGCAAGTGTAGTGTGTTTTCAAATTCACGGTGATGCTTGGCTGAGCCTCAGGTCGTGGAGAGGTGAACTGCTGTGCTAGACAGCCCTGTGTGAGCCGCCCTCCCAGAGGTACCGTGCTTGGCTGCGTGGCGCAGCAGAATTGTGCAGTGGTAGGCGATCCTGTGTCAGACGTGCCGGAGGGTTGTGTTTCCGCTTGAATGCAGCTACTTGCAAATGTTCTGCTGCTTCGTTCCTCTGCAGCCTTGCTTTCAGGACCATTTCAAGGTCAAGGCTGCTAACGGGGCTGTGAGTGCAATGCCTCTTCTCAGACCGCAAGGTCTGCAGTACAGGGGTGATTATTTACGATACACTTGTGCAGTACCTAGTGCACTGAAATGTTATTTTCCTCAGCACTTGCAACCTGCCCAGGAGCTACATAGTTCGTCTGCCTTCCGTGCATCTGTCAGCCCTGCTGCCTGTCCCCCTGGGTCCCTGAGTGGGCAGCTGGGCTGCCCTAGCCTTGGGGCTCCCACCCCAGATACTGTTCACAGGGAGCAGCTGGAGTGATTGATGCTGGGCATTAAGGCCAGCTTCTGGGGCTTCCTTCAGCCAGCCCTCCCCTTTCACATAGGCAGCAAGCGAGCACCCACCTTCCAGCAGTGCTGGCTCCCAGAAACACTTTTGGCAACCTTACCCATCCCCAAGGTCTGTCTGTTAGCACCCCTTTCTCCCTTGTTTATTCCTTCATCTCCTGCCCCTATAGCAGAAGATGCCTCAGCACTTCCTCAGCCCCCCCTTGCCCTGTTCTGTGGAGTTCGGTATTCCCTTTCTAGCATTACTTGAGCCAGGCGCAGCAAGATGAAGCAACAGCTCAGTAATGTGTAGCCGAATAAAGTATCACATACAGAACTGCACAGAATTCGCACCGTTTCCATCAGCAGCCTACCAGAATGTGAGTGAGTACAATTGCTCACAAACCAAGTTAAGAAGGATTTTCACAGGTAAGCATTTGAACTGAGATTTGGTATGGCAGCAGATGGACGTGTGGAGTTGTGTGTTTCAGGCCTCTACTTTACCGTCTTCAAGGTATTGTATTAATGTCAGGCTCATCTGGGTCGAGATGGTGGACATTTTCTCCTTAGCAGGAAGCTTGACATCTGATTGCTCCCTGTGTGGATGTTTTTTGTGCAAATGGTGTATCATAGTGGTTCAAGGTCTGTGTTGTGTCCAAACTGCACCTAGAAAATCTTTTCAAAATTCAGGAAATGTGTCCATAGCAGGGTTTGATTTTAATGATTAAAAGAACTAAAAATTAATAGATATTCCTTTAATCTTCTTGCAACAGGCACTGCATCAGGTGAATGTCAGAGACAGGATGAGTGGGACTGTCAAGGACTGACAGGTGACCAACCAACTTGACCAAATTGGTAGTTTTTATGTTGTAATCTAAACCAAAGTTTAAAGCAGGTGTGTTAGAGGTATTTACTAAGTGCTAAGGCTCAATAAGTGCTGTTAGTAAGATGAAACTTTAAATTATGTGCTTTGAAAGTCATAACAGGTCAAGTATCTAATGAAAAATTAAAGAGTGAAATTAGTGGGAACAAGAGAGTTCCCACCAGAGCAATAACCCGGTCCCTGAAAGCAGCTGGCTGCCTCCGCAGAGGCAGTTAGCGTGCTCCTTTCTCACAGCTGCTTGTATCTTCTGAGATTGTGGCTTGGCTTAGTTTTCATTTTGTTTGTTGTCAGCACTGGCTGATTTGAATATGGTCTCAGTAAAAACAGTGAAAATCTCGGGATCTGTGTCTGAGAGAGTTTCAGCTGTGTTTTCAGAAGTGGTCACGCACATTGCTCACAGCAAATGGTTCTCCACTAGTAGTCAGTCATCTCATAGCGTAGTCTTACTTTCAGACTTCTTAGTTATAGAGCAAGAGACACTCAGAACTCTGCTGTGTTCATAATATGGCAAGATCACTTACTGAAAGGGAAATGTTTGGGAATGACGTGCCAGTTTTCCCGTGCATTTCCCTAGCCAGGACTTGCGACTACCAGAAGGGACTGCAAACCGAGCGGGCCCTGGGGAGCAGCGGGCAGCTCTGCCTCTTAGCCTGCTGCCTCCTTCCCTCCGCTCTGCCTAGATCAGCTCCTGGTTTACTCTTAACGCTTCCTACAGGGCTGCTTGCTGCCTGGGGATCGCGGCTGTGCTGCTGCTTTATGTGAACGGTCGGTTTTGGCTGCCTTCTCCTCTTCCCACAGTGAAAGCAAAATCCTGAGCACCCCCATTCCCCAGTCACACAGTTCCCCCGTGCCAGGGCAGTAAGAGCTCTCGGTGGTATTGCCAGACACTGCTCTTAGCACATCTTCTGCTCTGTGTGTATGTGGGGAGGTGATTTCTGGTTTTGGGTTTTCTTGTAAGATTTCAGATCTTTAAAGTTATATTAATAAAAGAAAATGTCAACCCTAAAAAACCCACAACAAAAAACCCAAACAAACAAAAACCCCCACCAAAACCCCAATTGTAGTCGTTATAAAAAAGTAAAGAATTTAATAGTACATTACAAAATATAATTTTTGTCCTAATGATTGCATGAAAAAACTTAGAAATGAGATGCAGCTGAAACCTAATAGTTCAGGCAGAAATTAACCGATAATAAATATGAAAAAGCTATACTTTAAAAGTCATTTGCATTACGATACTGATTTTTCAGTATGATACTGATTTGTCCTCCAAATAATGTTATGTGAAAGTATGTTTAATACTGTTAGTTGATTAGAATTGGGCAAGCATAGACAAGCAAGAAATATGGAACGACACAAAGCCAATTCCTTGCGGACTTTACAGGACCATCAGGACATTCTCACTGCTTATCAGAAAACGTGTAAATAGCTCCTGGCTCCCTTACTTGCCCAGATAGTGAGGCAAGATCTTCCCCCCCCCCGCCCCCGTAAGCCTTCTTCCAGGAAACTCACCCTCCTCAAGGTGTGTAATGAGAGATGACAGTAAAAGGAAAAAGCAAGAAGAATAAAAGGCTACACTAGATAATGACAAGAAAACAAAGATCCTGGGAAGCGGGGAGGGAGGGGCGTGGATTGTCAGGATCTGAAGAATGCTGATAAGTGACAACTAGGTGAGACGAAACTGTGGTCAGGAGTACGCAAGTTAGGCTGGGCAGACAAGCTGTCTGCAGGCTGAAAAATCCAACTATGCTAGTGGACATTCAAAATAAGATTTCTTCACAGCAAGGGCAAGAAACTGAGCAAGTCAGACTTGTCTCTGCAGTCCCTTAGTACTTATTTTTACCCTTTCAGGTGATGCTTAGGTGCCGCAGCTATGTTCAGTGCACGGGGAACCACCTTACTTGGAGAGCATCATCTGCGCAGGCACAGCTGATGGAGTGTGGAGGAAGTGAAGTATTATCCATGCTCTTTTGGAGGAAATTGGAAGTTTGGATTATGGAGCTGTCGTAGGGACACTCCGTGGAGAATTAGATCCAGCAGGGCCTTTGCTGTGGATTATTCTCTGGGCTTTTTGAGTTGATACATTAGCTCCCTTGGCATAGGTGGTCATACTGGGGTGTCGAAAAGAAGTAAAGTCCTTTCAAAGCATGGTTTATCCTGCAGATGGCATAAAAGCTGCTGGTAAAGTGCTGTCAAACATCAGTCATAGAAAGCTATACCTCCTTCAGAATCTGTCGATTCTGATGCAGATAAAAACTCAAAAGCACCAGCAGTCTCTGAGACTAACTGGTGGAAAACCCTTCATAAGGTCCTGACCAAAATTGTTTCTCCTAGTTGTTCCTTCTCAGCTACCTATAGGGTTTTCATCGTGTGTGCTGTTATTTGCCCTTATTTGGGTCTGAGGAGGGATGGGGGGAGGGAAGAGCTCTGGTGCTGAGGGTCCACAAAGCAAACCCATGAGCATGGGCTCCAGAAGAGCCCGGAAAGGAACCTCCGGGTGGAGGCTGCTTTGGGTTCCTTTGTTCTGTGACATTGGCTTTCCTGCCCTGCTCGGACCCCTATTTGTGACCAGCACAGCTGTAGGAGACGGTTTGGAGTGGCTATTGTTCATTGCAACCTATTGCCCATACCAAGCATTAAAAGACTGTCAGGCTTCAAAAATATAATGTTGCTGCATTTTTAGTGTATATTCCAACTTTATAGGTTTGAAAATTCTCATTAAACCTTTCTACAAGTACTAAAATTTACAAGAGACTATTAACTCAAGTTCCTCTGCTGATGAACACTATTCTTGCTGCTTATGACAGCCAATAAAACAGGAATATGAGGTTCAACTTGCCCAGTGGGATGTTTCAGGCCTCCTGCTAGGGCATTTTTTTGGATTTAGCCTTTTCTTAGAGGCCACTTTTGCCTTTGGTCCCAGTGATTGAGGCCACCCCTTCTGGGAGGCTGCATACTGTCTTCCTTTTAGCTTTACCAGATGCCTCCTGTTTCCTAGCATTCCCACCAAACACAACCTGCAGCAGCAGAGCTTTGGAGACTGGCGTGCAATGAACCAGCAGATTTTATTGCAATAATCACCTGGCCTGAGGGAAGGAGATCAAGGGGAGAGAGCGAGGAATAGCCAGGTAGTGTGTAGCATGGCTCAGTATTTCACTACCAAGCGCAAAGTCATAGCTGAAAAAAACATGCTTGTAAACTTTGGGGGCTGGCCTGCTCTCCTGCCCAGGGTGAAGGTAACTTGCCCTCCTGGGGCATCTGTAGGGCAGTGGTGTGCTGGCAAGCCTCTGCTGGGCTCCCTTTTGGCCTGGGATGCTGTGGGCAGGCAGCCTTGCTTCAGAGAAGTGCTAATGCCTGGGGAAAAAAAACCGGGACTGGGCCGAAGCCCTTGAGGAGAGCGGGGTGCCGGGAGCCCCGCTGCAGCCCGGGATAACCAGTGTTAGACCTTTAGGTCCAAACGTGCCTTTGCTCCGGGGCCGAGCCGAGGAGGAGGAGGAGGAAGAGGAGGAGGAGGAGGCGGCGGCGGCGGCGGCGGCTGCCGCGGGGTGGGGCGGGCTGCCGGGCAGCCGGTGCCGGGGACGCCCTGTCGGTGCGAGCCTGCGGGAGACGGGGTCCCCGCCAGCACAGCCGGGTAGGACAGCGGGTCTCGTTTCTTCTTTATTCCATTTTTAATCTTCCCCCCAACCCCTTCCCAGGACTGAGAGCTCCGGGGCGGGCTCGCCCATTCCGGAGCCAGCCGGGCTGCGGGTGCCAGGGCGCGGCGGGCGGCTTGCCTTCCCGGCTGGGTTCCGTCCGCTGGCAGCGGGGCAGAGGGGTTGAGCTTTGCTGCTGAGCGCTCCTCGGCAGAGGCTCGCTGGGACGGCGCTGCTCTGCGCTGGGACGCTGAGGAAGAGCCCGGACTGAGGGAGCAGGACAGCCTGGTCCTCTGCCGTGGCAGCGTCCGGCCGGGCACCGGCTTCTGCGGCGGGAGAGCCGAGCTCCTTCCTGCTCTAACAGTTCCTAACAGCCGGCTCCTTCCTGGCTGTGTGGACTCTGGTGCAGTCCCCTCCCTTTCGCTGGCGCCTGGGGCCTTTTCATTTTGTGAGAAGCTCCTCAGTCCCGCTTTAGTGGATGCTGGTTGAGCGGCTGCCCAGCCCTTCTCGGCGGTGCATCCCCAGGAGGTGAATCCCCCCTCCCTGGAGGTGCTTCTGGGGTCTCTTCCTATTGTCAGGGGAGGAGATGAGAAGAGGGGTTGAGATTGAAAAAGATCAGATGCTGCTACATCAG
Organism: Grus americana; assembly: GCF_028858705.1. Classification (NCBI taxonomy): domain Eukaryota; kingdom Metazoa; phylum Chordata; class Aves; order Gruiformes; family Gruidae; genus Grus; species Grus americana. The sequence continues at coordinate 6,295,340 of NC_072860.1, read as the reverse complement.
AAAGAAACCAGGAAAAAAGAACAAGAGAAAAAAAGAATCAAAACTGCCAAGGAAATGTGACTACAGAGGCTAATTTACCAGAAAACGATGGGAGCAGGGCCTCCAGTAGGGAAACTTTCAAACCCCAGGAAGGTCTGGCAGCTGCCGGGAGTGGGGAAGTGTGGCTGGCAGCATGTCTGAGGCTAACACCTCCTGCCTGCCAGCCAGCATGTGTCAAACCGTTTAGGATGTTAATGGGAAGAATTCACCAATTAAACAGCATCTCATCTTTTTTTCCTTAAATGTTTTCCACGTGTGCTGTCCTGAATGGTAACCTCAAATTTTTTTAATGATGTAAAGCATTAATGTTGCCTCTCTTCTGTAGCAAGGTGTTTTCTTTAGCTGTGATTAATCACCCTGTTTTTCTATTCCAATTAAGCTGCTCACTTGGAGCTTTGAGACAATCAGTGTCTTATCATATGAGCTGGTCTCAGAATTATCAGCAAGTTTGTCCCTCAGATTGGACTCTTGGTAGACCGGAGGTATTTTCAGTTTCAGGCTATTGTATTTTACTGGCAATTGTAACATGGGGGAGGTTACTTGAGTCAGTGACCTGTTAAAGCATGAAGCAGACTGGGAGGGGTCTGATAAGAGTGAGCCTTGATTGCATATGCATATGTGCACTTGGGTTTACTTCTGGCAGACGTTGCACCCTGTAAGAGAGCTCAGACAACTACTGAGGCACACTGGGCTGTCCGTTGCCCTTGGATCAGAATCTGTGTTAAGTATTTGAATGCGATGTTCCAGTAATTGGTTTTGTACATTAAACACAAAGGTGAGTTAATCTTTGACATTGTCGGGGTGATGCACAGCATTCCCTGGTGAGCTTAGACCCTTTTGCCAATCAGAGTGGACAGGTACTGGAGCTGAGGTGCTTGAGGAGGGGAAGAAATGGAGAAGCAACAGCTAACTACTTGAAATTCCCAAGAATGGGAAGAGTCTGGCAGTGCGGGGCTATGGCTCCTGTTGTGGGGGCCTCCTGTGTCCTGGTGTAACTGGCTCCATCTTTAGCAGTGGCAGCTTCAAGGGTCCCCAGAAATGATGAGGAACAAACCTGATCACCAAAGACATTATTTTGCAGAAAACTATAAAGCAAAGCATAGTACTTTTGCCAACACTTGCAATATATTTTTTTTCAGTTTTGAATACTTTTGATTGACAGCTTTGTCTCAACTACAGACTGGCTTCCCTGGCTGGGCTGTATCTCCCCAGTTGTGTCATCATCTCCCCTTTGGGTGATCTCATGCTGCCTCATGGGAGGTGTACTCTGGCGGGTGCGTCCAGGGCGACTGAATCACAGCTCCAGAGAGGCACCGCTTCAAAACCAAGTTTTTGTTGAAAAACAAAAGATAGTAGATCTTGTGGTTTTAGAAATAAAATACTAGCCAGAGTGGGTGCTTTTAGTGGAAACCTTCCCTCCTGCCCCCCCCCCCCGAGAAATCCACAATTTTCAGTAAAAAAGCATCATGAAGGGATTTTTTTTGAGCAGCCCTAGGCAGCAGTTATTAAGAGAGCAATGAGAAATGAATGCAGTCGATCTTGTCCGTTTCTCGCCTTGACAGCGTCCATGAGTGAAGCGCTGACTGCCACGTCATCCTGGTGTGGCACTTTCTTCCCTAAGAGTAGGTGGCCTGTATAAATCTTTATGCTTCACTCCAAAAGCCTGTGTGGTGTATGTGGTAATACTAGTCCCTTTCATGCCTCGGTGGGTTATGTACTGTTTGTACACTAGTTGCCTAGTTCCTAGGCTAACAGAGCAGTGAGTAGTCAGGTTTATTTTCCATGCTTTTGAGGCATATATGAAAGTTTTTAGGACCTGGGAGTTCTGCTGGGATGCTGTGTGCTGTACCAAGTGCTGTTTTCAGGGAAAAACATCATGAGCAGGTTCTAAACTTTCTGATTGTGGATGCCATGTTCCGAATAGTGGATCTTACCTTCTGCCTTGCATAGTATTTCTCTAACTTGGTGGTGAATTTTAGCAAAACTTTTCTGGCCTGTCCTTCAGGAATTGCATTTAAGTCTGTCAAACAGCGTGGCTGGGAACCTTCCTCTGCAACATCTGTGTATGAGCAGTGCTGGAAACAGGATCCTTGGCAAAAATGAGCCTTGTCTCTGCACCATTGTGGTTTTTCTAATGAGATCAGTTTGCCACCTGCATCTCTCTGGGGTGTGACTTTATTTTAGAGATATTGTAAATGTATAAACAACCTTCTGACCTTCCTCACTTCCATCTTTTGCTTTATTCTCCATTTCCTTCTCTTCCTCTTCATCCTCTCTCACAGTCCTGTGTCCTTGCAGACATTCCTTATTGCTGGCTTGAGATGTGTAACCGATTGAGCATTGTTTCACAGCTACTTCAGACAAGAGGAGGAAAGAGCTTGTGCAGTTAGACAGATAACCTTCAGGATTAATGAGCACCCCCTAAATATCACAATCAGCTAAGCTCTGATTTTTTTTTGAGGGCATCATAGTACCCTGGTTCTCTCACTCTGACTCCTGAACATTTGTGGTGGCTCAGCAGAGCTCAGTGGTGGAACCCCTGCATGGGTACATTGAATCAGCTTCTCCATTTCATGAACAGAATGGACTTTAATAAAGAGTTGTGAACAGTGAGACCAGAATTCCCCAGTGACGCTGCAATTTAGGAACTCAGTTACCCTTGACAGGGTAATGCTGTGAAAGATAGGTTTATTATTATTTTTCATGGAAGTTTCTCAGATATAAGGAATTGGTGTTCAAGGCCTGAATATTTGGGATTATTTTTTTTTATTAATTGTAATCGGTCAAAACAACATTGCCACTGAAGCTTCTGTGCGAATGTTGTTTGTGAACTATTAATTATTTTCAGTCTACTTGGCATAATGTGAATGATTATTAACATAACCAGTCTTGCAGGTGATGATAAATTCAAGAAGCATTACTTCTACTATTTAAAGTGGTTGGTTTTCATTATTATTAACCTTTCACATAGATGCCCTCTTCCAGCTGATGCAAATTCCTTTTAGAGCTCACTTAAACCTTATAATTTGCCAGGAATTTAGGATAGCTTTTTATTTAAAATACAGTTTACCCCCTTACTTAACATAGTGACCAAACCCAGGGCTTTCATTTCGTCTTGTAGAAACCAAAACATCATGACATTATCTCAACATTGTAAAGCTACCTTACATTAAATTATGGGTCTTACCAATCCATCGTAAGAGGAACAATATGTCTGTTAAATCACAGGATAATTTTTGTCTTCTCCTTCAATTAAACACCTTCCCTCACCAATATGGCCAGAAGGAAAATTGTTTTCAATTGTTCCTATATATTTACTTTCAATATTGAGTGTAGCAGCCTGAATCAGAGGCCAGAGTGAGAACGGACTTAATGTTGGTGAAGACAATATGTACGTTGTGGACCAGCTCGTACTTCTGATATACCTACAGCCTCCTTTGTCAGGTTAGTCACAGCTCTGACATAGTATTGTCAGCATATGTGTAAGTATGAAATTGCTTTTGTGGCTTTGATGGACATTTGTTTTGGTGAATACATATTAGTTTCTTGCTGGAACTAGTATCCAGGTTGAAATGAAAGACCAGCTATGTAATCTTACTCATTTTACTGCCTCCGTTGCGTGTATTCAGGTAGTTACCAAACATCCGTTTGCTGTGTGGTACCATACTATATTGACTACTGAAGTGTCCCATGGGTTCAATGGCTTTTGAAAATGGAGCAATAAAACTTAAATTCATGAGGAAGTAACATAATAATGGGAATACCCATCCCTTGTATTGACTGGAATGCAAGTGTGAGAAAAGTTAGCCTTCTACTAGTCTAAATAGAGAGCTACTTGTGTGTATCTGGAGGAGAGGGGAAAAAAAAAGTCATGCCCCCCCCCCCCCAGCATTATTTTTTTAGTGGTAAATATTTTTATCTTGTCCCTCAGTGAGCAGGTGTGGTGATGGTATATCTGTAGTGACAGGAAATTAATCTTTATCTGTTCTTGGTTTAGTTACTTGCTTGTTTTGGGGCATCACGTGACTGAGGGTCACTTCATACGGTTAGGAGTACTCAGGTTGGTTTGTAACGAGAGCACTACTGTTGTGATGAAAAGCATGCCTTTCACTATCCCACCCTTACACCTCTTTTGTCAGTGACTTACTGAACTTTCCCTAGTCTAAACAAAGCTTTGGTGCTGCTATGTGTTAGTTGTTTTCATTGTAGACACATTTATTTTTTTTCGGTTCCACTGAAATCTGCCCTGCCTTGTTCTTTTGATACAGATGGCTTTGTGGAGCTTGAAATAAGCTGTCATGAAAAATATTGTTTATCCTAAGCTGAACTTTAGCACAGCCTTAGTGCTCAGAGCATAGAGTGCAGGGCATACCCTGCAAGCAGTGATGATGTGTCAACTCCACGTGTCCCTAAGTCTTTTTGCTTCCAAGTAGATATACAGAAATGTGCAGCAATGTAAATAATTGCTTATATCCTTCTTTTCTACGTGCGTCCACAATTAAAATGCTGCAGACAAGTAAATACTAAAAAGGAATGTCTGTTTCTTGTCTTGACTTTTAACTCAAGTAACATTTCAATGGCAAAGAAATTTCTATCCTGCCATTCATCCGTTGTGATGTGGCCTGGCGAGTAACAGTGTAAACTGTATTTAAAAATACCAATTATAGAGAACAAAGAGATGGCTGAGGGAAGCTGGTATTGTCAGTACACATTACAGGGTTCCTTCAGGAGTACAGGTGATGTCAGAAGTCAGCAAAGCGTCCTTTCAACTTTGTTTCCTAAAATACAGATTCAAATTAATTTCCTTTGCCCTCTAACTAAGCTCTCAAAGTGATGGTAGCTGCCTCAGGAGGACTCAACCCTTAGTTAATACTGTGGGGAACTTTCTTATGAATGACCCAAGTGACTTTTATAGTCCTCTGTTCAATTTTGTTGCTTGCTTGCTTTTTTTCAGATTTTTCAGCTGCATGTTTTACTTACAGTATTTGCGCTCTGTTTTTGATGAGCGAGATGGGAACACGGAAATCCCATTTTTCATGTTCTGCAGCTGCACAGCCAGTGTATTATAGTTCCACCTGTGTTGGCAGGGATTTCCTGTTTTAGAAGATTAATTACAGTTGAGTAACTCTTGAGTTCCTCTAAAAGAAACGATTTTTCTTTCCTGTATAGCAAGGGAGATTGCAATCTTCTGAGGCTGTAAACTTGTTCATACCTACCAATAAAGAAGTTGGTACCATTTGGAGGTACCTAACTGTCTGGGTTCAATTCTGTTCTGTGACATGGATGTAAATCTGAGTAGATGCTGTGGCTTCTTTTACCTCTTTTAGAGGTCCTCGTAGGCAGAGTTTTTCATCCAGCTAGAAGTTTGCCTCTTGCTCTCGTTATCTCTTCTTTCCAAGTCAAAAGTCACTATCTGTATTTTGCTACAGCTCAGAAAACGACTGCCCTGGTTGACTTAAAAACTTCCACAAGTGCGCAAATGTGGTTTCTAACATAGCTGCCCCGCGTGGATGGCCCTAAGTATTCACGTGGAAACAGTTTTCACTTGTTTTCTTTCTTCTTTTTTTTTTTTTTCTTCCCTCCTCCCCGTTCAGCTGGTTGAATGGCTAGCACTTCTGCCTCACCCAGTTAGCTTGTCCTGGTCAAGTTCCAAAAGTCAGAGAGTGAGGAAATGGCCTTTTTCCTAGTGAATTTTGCCTCTGACAATTTGTCTCATTCATGTCTACTGCATTAAATTGGCATATTGCTTCCCTTGTTACGAAGTATATTTGAACATAGGAACTTAGGAGAGCTAGATTCTGGCTTTGTACTCATGTTGTTGGGGTGTCACTGGATGTGTGGTATCATTTGGTTTGAATATTGACGTTTGGGTACACACGCACCACTTGTCCTCGTCCCCTAGAGATTCACTGTGAGAACCGCACTGCAGTTAGCCTTGCTCTACCAATGGCTGAGGAAGCTGAAGGAGCTGGTAGTGACGGTGTCCGTCTTTCGTAGCCAGGTGAGGACATAATGTACAAAGAAGGCAGCGCCAAAGCCTTATGATCCAAGACAGGACCCAGCAGACAGATGAGACACCTGCAAAGTGAAGCAGCGGGGACATAGGCTGGGCTTGTTTTCTGAAACGTGTCATGGTGATAAGCGAACTAGAAAGAAGACTCTTTCCACGTGGTTCTGCCCAAAGCTCAGTTGTCTGCCTTCGCTAGCCTGAGCTTCATACAGGCACTCGGCTTCTCATGCCGTGGCAGGGTGCTGCGGGCAGCCAGCGCTCGGGCTGCAGAGCAAAAGTGCTTTCTCTCTCCAGAGCTCTACAGGTTTGTGAAACCACGCTGTGGTAACAGAGGCACATGGCGCACGTGAGATGTTCTTATTTTCCTCGCGTCTAAAACACAAGCAAGTATAAGTCTCATTATTGAATATTCTGTTACTACAGTTATTTTGAGGCAGTTATGGGGAGGCATGGGCTGGTTGATTAAGGTAAAATAACTGAGGTAGAACCTGCAGCAAGGCTGATGAGTTCAGATGCGCCCTTGGAAGGCAGCCCCATCCCTTGGGATTTCTGACACAGTTGTGTAGTTATGGTTTCTGCATACTTCCTGGAACTAAGATATTAAAAATAATCCTAGACAGTTTAAGCTGCATCTTTTACTGGCTTCTGCCAGCATAGTTTTATCACTTTGCTTTAAACTGGGAACGCTCAGGACAGGTAACGCCATAATCTTAAGCAGTCATATGTTATGCTGTTTGGTTTTGTTTTTTCCTCCTGTGCTTTTTATTAATGGCTTGTTTGGGGGAGGCAAGATGGGAAGGTCTTTTCATAGCTAGGAACTGCCAGATTTCCAAAATGCTGGAACTTGGTGCGTCGCATCTCGGAATCCAACATTTGGTTACAAGTGAACGTGAAGTCAAGATGCAGCAGGATGGGAAGACTGGAGAAGCAAGGGACAAGAAGGGATAAGAGGAGGGAAAAAAAGTAAAGGGGACAGCGTATCATCCAAAATGAATAGGAGAATGTGGAGAGAAGGGAAGGAGTTTGTGAGGGACAATGAGATTTTTAATCTTGTTTCTAATTTAGGCACAAGCTGTAAAAATGTATGTATTCATATATCTTTCATATGACTTGCTTTGAAGGCTAGTCAGATTTTCCATGAATAAAACTCTTTGTTCCCCTCTCTGACCTGTCATACTCAATCTTTTAAAATAGTTACAATTTAGCAGCAACCGTAAGATGATATTTGAACTGGACTCCTGATTCCACCCTAGCATCCGGAACCAACACACCAATCAGTGATTAATAAAAGCTGTAAGAAACAAGCAACTTGGTCAGCGTGTGCCAGGGACACATAACTGATTGGAGATGGCAGGGCAGCAGAATGAGATGTTGCCCCATTATATTTTCAACAGATATCATCAAGACCAGATCTAGCATTGCTGATTTGAGACAACTGTTGATTTGAGATTAAGAATGAAAATAATTCTTAACAAACACTTGGGAAATACTGCTCAAGAGATTTAGATTTTCTTCCCCTCCTGCTCTGTGTCTAGGTGGAATTGTTGCCACAAACCAGACTTTTGTGTGTTTTTTCCACCTCATACTTCATTTGTCTCATGCAGTTTTAAGGAGTTAGACTAAAAGATGTCAGCTCAGCTAGAGAGCATTTTTTTGATCTGATGTAACAAAAATCATTTGATACCGATTTTAAAACTCACACTGAGAAAAATTGGAAAAATAACTAGACAGATGACAGGCCTCTGCCAAATACCTTTGAAAAGGTCATGCTCAGCCAGCCAGTTTGGAGAAACACTGTGGAAAGAAATTGAGTTAATCTAGTTCTTTAATAAATTTCCCCTTAATATTATTACAGTGTACATCAGATAGGAAAAACTGAAAGGAAAAAGGTGAATTTGAAACCTTGGAAAATCACAGTCAACTAGATGGAAAGGCTATAAACAGATGAGATGAATTGGAAAAGGGCAAGATGCACAGAACCTGACACGCGCTGAGCACTGACTGGTTTGGAAAGACAGTTGAACTCGGCAGGATTGCTTGCGTGTGTAAGGTTACATGTGTGGGTACGTGGAATCCATCACTACAGACCCAGAGTGCGAAACAAATTGTGATTTTTTTCTGTGCATTAAAAAGGCAGATTGCTAATTATGATACTCAGGATCTCGGTATCTGGCAAAGAACTTGAATGAAACAACCGCAGTAATGCAGAACTGGCAACATGCTTCCTATGCAGGCATTCATTTGAGGTCTTCTGACTTTAGTAGCCTTACATCTAATCCTGATGCATTTGTGTGCCACCATTTGCTAAGCACAAAGCACTTTGCAAATATGCAGATTAGTTGTTTGCTGCTGAGTCAATTGTATCAGCTGCAACAGGATATTCCCATCGGTACGAAAGGCAGGTAGAAGAGAAAAGGCATTTTTAGTGTACAGGCTGGGAGGAGCGCTGCTCTGATAGTTGAGGTTTCTGACAGTCTGCAGGCGATGCCACAGGTGCACCCAGCGTGCGGTAAAACTTGCATGTGCTCTCTGAATATTTGTGCTTGAATCTTACATTAAGAGTTATCTTACCGGGGGTGTGGTTTATTCAGAGTTTGCCCAGAAGGATTTATTTCTAAATGTTTTCTTTCAGGTAAGATGTGTAGCATGGGACACTGGTTTGTCCTTTTCAACTACACTACAAAGTACCTTTCAGGTATATCGTAGCAGGGCATGGAAAACCAGTATTACGCTGTTACAGCATTAAGTACGCTGACAGTGCTGGAAGGGGCAGGCCCCCGGAGGAGTTGTTACAGGCTGTAATGAGAAATACAAAGCATCTTTTGTTGAGTCTCCCCACATTATTATTCTAATTTAGGGTTTACACAGTGCAACAGCCCCACTTCTTTATCAGATAGTAATTAGGGTCTGTTCATATTTTTTCATCTTTTGAGGGAGGTTATCACCTGATCTTTAACAACTTGAAATAATCGGGTTTTTAATAGAGTTCATATGGCCAAGCCACTGTAGAACCGCGTGTCTGTTCCCTCAGCTGTCGTTGTGAGGAAGGAGAGAAAACAACAAAAGAAAATCCCACTCAGTTTTTCAAGGTATGCTTATAGTAAATGATAATTTAGCTGAGCATCATCAATTTTTAGGTTTGTGAAAATGATTAAACCACAAAGTGTAATGGCATATTCTCTGACAGAAAGCCTGACAGCCTGTAACAGGACCTCATTGTCCATATCTGTGTGTATTTCTTTTTAACATATATCTGTGAAAAATGGTAGTTTGAGGTGTGACTAATTAGAAGAGATGAGGGACGCATCTCTAATACTTTACTCAAGACTTTTTCTCAAAGGAATATTTAGCATTAGGTCAAGATTGAAAGATTAAGTGTACTTTTTAAGTTAAATTATTAAAGGAAAGCACTGATGGTAAATGATAGTGTTTTAAGAGGTTATTTTGCATAGGTTATATGAAGAAATTGGCACAGGGTGGGTTTCGGTTTACAGGAGGTATTTCGCAAATAGAGATTTTTTTTTTTTTCCCCCTACAGCGTGGAGAGGATTTCTTTTTCTGTATTGTGGGTGTTTTCGGTATTGGATCCACTTGTTGTTAATGGTGCTCAAGAACAGAGGTGGCATTTTTAAGGTGCACGAGAGCTGATACTTGATACTTTTTGCTATTGCGAAACACCCCTCTAGTCCACAGTATAATTGATTGACCCTAACTGGAAGTTGTACTTGGCAAAAGAAATTTTAAATATAGTTTAATGACAAGGTAAGGATGTGTTTGATGTTTCAGTTTAAATGATTCTGTGTTTGTACCAGTCGTATGGTGGCATTAGAAATGCTGTTGGATTTGCATGGGATAGTTGAAGGCAGCGTGCTCTAGTTTAATGGCATTACATCACTGTTTTGCTTTAGCAGCTCACTGTAGTAAGATATGGATCACTGCAGCTGAAATGGGCTTGCCAAAGTCCTCTGCTCGAAGCTCTGGGAGTTAGCCTACAGTAGTAAGGATACAGATCTATGGGTAGACAGGTATGGAAGCATTTGCATATGCCAAGCGTATACGGACTCTCATTACCATCCAGTCTTGGCCTTCCATAGTCATCGTTATCCGCATGAGTCTGTTCCCAGCTCGCTGGCAGGATGTGGTATGCAGGACTCGTGCAAAGAGGGCTAGGAGGCTGCGCCGCTGCGCAGGGGCTGCTGTAGTCCTGCCAGACACTGCGTTATAGCAAAGGTTATGGTGGGTGTCAGGCTGAGGTCTGTCACTTCTTGCATGTGTTAAAAGATTGAAGGCCAAATGGCTGTGAAGTTGCAGGGAAGTGTAGATTATATACATCTATACGTGTGTGCAATGTGCACACCAATAAGGCCCCTCAGAAAAGTCCCTCTTCTCTCTGTCTGCAGTGCAGCGTCCCGCTTTATCCCACGTGCTGCTGGTGCGGTGGCTGTGGCAGACACCTGCCTCTTCCCCGGCGCCCCGCAGAGATGTCTTGGGGCAAGAGCTGGGGACAGGCTGCTTGTTTGCGGGTGGGTGGAAGGAAAAAGGACAGTGCAAATGCGTTGCTTTTACTGTCACCACATTCCTCCCTGCATAGGGAGTTTATACCAGAGCTTCGGTGCCCTCAGTGCCCTGACTGAAAAATAAACAGCTTTTCAGGTGAATACAATTTCTTGAAAAGTCTAGGCGCCACTGGTCTTTCTGAGAATCCGCTTAGCCCTGGCAGTAACATTCTTAGAAGTCTGGAAATCAGTAGTGTTATTAGTCTGTCACCAAAGAAGGTTATTTCATAGTATAAAGAAGAACTAAGAATGCAGTAAGTTACTCTTTCTTAGGAAAGCAGCAGTGGCTAGCCAAAGCTTTCTCCAAAGGTATTTGCGGATGGTTTGGTCTTTCCAATAGTTCCTCTTCTGTGGGGAACTAAAAGCAGCAGGGAAGTAGCATTCAAAAACCTTTTTTCAAAACACTCCTTACTGAGCCCTGGCATTCCTGTGATAGCTGTAATGCAATCGTTAACTCATTGCTGCGTTGCTGGAAACAATTTTCTGAACAGGACAGGCTCGTTTTGGCATGGTTTTTGCTTTGTGCCTGTCCTGATCAGCCCAGACATAAAAATAGGCCCAGATCAGTTACTGAGGTGTGCACAATAGTTTTCGTGTTATTGTGATCTGATTTTGCCATGGTGGCCATAATTTCTGTTTCTCTATGCTTTATTTTCTTTGAACAGTCACTGATACCGGTGCAGCAGTTATCACGCAGAGGTGGGAAGCCTACGAAGAGCTGGTGGCCTTGGGGTTGGAAGCTGTGATATTCAGTACTGCTAACCCATTACTTCTCATCCAGATGTGGGAGATCAGGCAAAAAAGGCTGCTGCTGTAAGCAGGGGGAAAGAGAGGGCTTGGAGGAGGTTGTTCTCTGGTATTTCTGCTTTCCATACGTTGCCCAAACAGGGGCACATTTCTTATGAGTTGCAGTTTGTCTCTGGGAGCAGTCTTGTTACAACTCAATAATGAAGCCCAGGGAAACTAATTTCACTTTAAGACAGTCTTCCAAAAAGTTGTATTGGAGCCAAATGATCAGTAAAGATCAGAAGTGGTTATTAATCTCCTGTTCTTTGGATGTTCTTATGTCTTGCTATGCCAGAAGACTCCGTGTGCACCATCGCTTATGAACTCTGACCAAAACCACATTAAAACGCAGCATTAGTTGCCATACTTTCAGCTTGGAAGATCAACTGAACTTTTTCCTTTTCAAGCATCTTTGTGTGCTGAGAAAGATTTTTCAGGATCAGTGAGACCCTTGGTTCGAAGTAATGTTTAGCACTGCCAGTGGCATGTCCTCAGCTGGGCTGCAAGTTTGCCAGGAAAATGATTTATTTACGCAAAGGAGAACAATCCAACTCGCCCCACAACTCTCAGCCCTGTGCAGCTAACAGACATTAAAAGAAATAATTTATACCTGGACAAAGTTATAGAAAATGCATGACTTTACCTTCCTACTTAACAGCTCTGTTCATTCTTTTTTTGCCCAAGCACTTTTCAGAGTGGAATTTGGTGGTGTTTCCTGGGAGTTCCTCAGATACTTGACCCTAGGTCAGTCTCTCCTACAGAAAACCCTTTGGGAAAGTACAAATTCCAGTGGAAAATCCCAGAAATTTCCTTGGGCAGTTCTCCTTTGGGACTAATGGTCCTCAGTCTCATGGAGGTGATTCGAGAGCCCATCTTCCTCCCAGTGCAGTTTTACCTTTTAAGCATGTCCCCTTTTGGTTAGTTGGCTCAGAACTGCATTTGCCCCTGTTGTGGAGTGTCACAGACAGTAAAGGAAAAGGAATTACTGGCATACGCTGTGCAATGTGCATGCCTAAAGCAATACTAAATTCCAGGGGATTTCCTCTACCAGATTGAAAAGGACTGTGGCTTCCCAACACTGTGCTCTCACACCCTGGGGAAAAAGATGTGAAAATACATAATCTCAAAATTGGGGGGGGGAATATTGCTGGAGAATTCAAGACGGGAAGCCAGGAGTTCATATAAAACATCCTTGATGATATGAGAAGAACCCAACTTGTTTCTGATTGGAATTTGTCATTTGTCCTTCAAGGTCTTACCAGAACCGTTACATTTTTGGGACATTGAGTTAGCCCATTGCATAGGCTATAAGGCAAATTGGAGACTGTCAGAGAAGGACATCTCTGAGTAAGGCTTCATTAGGTAAATTTTCAAGGGTTTTAAAATCTATATTGAGAGATAGGGGAGGAGGAAGATTCCAGTCAGTGATTGGTAGGACATGCTGCATTAATATTAAGCTTTAGGTGCAGAAGAACTGAGGAAGTTGTTTTTCCATTATCACAGAGGGAAGCAATACCAGTTAAGCCAAGGCCTGCAGCAGAAACATTTACTGGAAATGTTTACGTGTTACTTAATACCTTGACATGCATTATTCAACTTGTGTAATGTCAACTGAGGTGGAGCAGGGAGGAATGGCTTTGCAGAAGAATTTGTTTGCTCCCTGTGGAATATTCTCCTGAGCATAGCTACCTTCTTTTGCAATGAGGTACATTCCAGGAATAAAAAAAATGCTCTTCAGCCACATTTTTATGAACTTCTGGAATGTGTTCGCTTGCAAAGGTGCCCTAACCTTGTCCAGATGGCTAGCCCTTCTCTAAGCAGCGATATCCTGTCAGTCTTTCTTCGTGGTAGAGCAGAACTGCAACACAAGCCCCCTGTGAGCCCTGTCCAAGCAGGAGAGCTGCACACTAAATGGTGGAGCCGTTTAAATGGATGCACTTCTCATATTGGAAATGAAACTCCACTTTCCCTCTCAGAGCCTTACGCAGCAAGTGCTCTCTCCTGACCAAACAAACCACTTAAGCGTGTGCTGCAGTTTTCCTCATGCGCCTAAAGCACTTTCTGAACTGCGGCCAAATGGGCTGGGTGTTGAGAAAAAGGCAGGAAGAGTTCGTCTGCTCCTATTAGCAATGTCACCGTGATACAGAGAAGGAGATGGGAGGGAGAAACAGATTGGGAAGCGTGAAGTTAAGCTGGCATCTCTCTGCTTCCCTCTGTGTTTACTTAGCATCCGCACAGACAGTAATTTCATGATTCACCTGCTGAATGATTTGTTTTGCTGACAAAGCTGTGATAAATAGAGACTTGGCATCATTTGCCGAGTTTTTTACTCTAAAGGCGTATGAGTCATAAATGAAGCTTTCGGGCTTGTTGTGATAGATTGCCAGACAGAGTGGGTGAAACACACACATGTTTTGATTTGGTTAATCAATACCTGGAAATGTTGTAAAGAGCCATTCAGTACAAAGCCTGGAGTTTCCAAAGCAGTAAGGCATTGGTTAGTTTTAAAAGTCATAATAATACACTTTTCCTCTGATGCTACAACTTCTTTTAAAAAAATTTTTTTTTAATGGCATCTAGCCAGATTTAGTAATGTTAGCTATTGAGGGCTAAAAATGAAGATGATGCATACATAGCTCGAATAAACTGTCTAAAATGTAATTCCTAGAAATAACATGAGTCTTCCAGATTCAGGATGACTGGATTGTCTAGCAACAAAAGGTTGGGCAGATTATTGCTTCAAAAGATGTACTGGCATTTTAGGAGTATTCCCAGAACCTCCCCTGCATTGGTTGCGCAGTGCCCATCAATAACACTTCGTGGGCGCTGCTCTGGAATGTGTCAGAGCGCTGGTTTTGCTGAGGGTGGGACTCATAGAATGGTTTGGGTTGGAAGGGACCTTCAAGATCATCTAGTTCCAACAGCTCGTGGCTCCTGAGCATGGTAAGTTAAATTAATAGAACGGTGAGATGAAAATATTTCTGTTTGTTCCAGCAGAGCACTGAATGTTCTGGGTTCTCACTGATTTCAGTGTGTCTTAGTGACTCTGCATTGATCTTAGTGTAGAAGAACAGTTCTATAGCAAAAAAACCCGTTATGATTAGATGTTCATGAATTAGTAGTAGAGAGGTTCCTAGACACTCAAAACATCCTTAATAAGAAATCTATAAATGCCTTTTGAATGCCTGTCTGCTAGCTACATGGTTTTTTGATACTCCTTTTAAAAATAGAAACTCGTAAGTAGTATTAAAATTGTAACACATCCACCAGAGGGAAGAAGTTCAAATCTGAGATTTTAAATAGGGATTCAAAATAATAGTCCATTTGTAGCTAAGAATTGATATTTTTAGAGGAATGATGTTGCATGTAGTATTTGTTATTTTTCTTCTGCTTACTGATGTTTAAAATTTCACATGAACTTTTTTTTTTTCAGTTTGCCCTGATATAGATAGATACAGATGTACTAGCTTTCTGGTGGTCTGTAATAATCAATGAGGTCAAAGTGATCATGTTTTTCCACGGACTAGTGAAATGGTAATGCCGTGCCTGTGTTTTATGGTAGCAGTAATACATCGCATTTGCTTGTATCTCTTTCTTTGGTTTGCGCGTGACATAACTTGTGCAAGATAAAGAAAGATTTGGTTTTGAGCAAGTTCAAAAATGGCATATGCCCAAACTCAGAAGTGATGTTCACTGTGTACTGCAGGTCAGTAAATGTGTTTGCCTCAAAGTGTAACTACATCGATAAAATTTAGGGGCTAAAGACTCTGAGTTTTCTCTCTTACCGCAATTCTACACAAAATGAAGTCTTGCTAGCCCTGAATTACACCATTGTGACTGGACAATGAGCTTCTCTGACCAAACTTAACAAAACATCAGGTGAAAGTCTTCTGCAAGGCCATATTCAGAAATAATATAGCGTATTTGATATCCATAGTCATTAAAAAGTGTGATAGACTCAATAGTATTTGTGATTATTAATAATTTTCACAGTTGTTACATCCATTCTGTTATCAGAATAGCCTTAACAAAAAGGCCAGCTAGAAAATAAATATGTAAAGAAGGTGGGAGAGATATGGGTTTCTTTGAACCATTCGTGTTCCAGTTCCTGTAATGAATCTCTTCCTAGTCTTTGCCTCTGGCTGAGAATAGTAATATCCCATTAACCCAAGAGATGTAAGACATGCTGTGCTGTGCTTGGAAGGGTTTCAGAAACTCCTCTTGTAAGGATGAGAAGGTATTTTACTGCTTTTTCAATTGTTGGATAGTCTAATCCTAGTAAGCATTTTAGCAAAATGGAACTACTAACGTAATTGTGAAGCCTGATGTTTGATTTTCATAATTAGGATATTGCAAAGATGAACTGGTAATATAGCTGTATCGAGGCAAGTACAGCAGCTAGTACACTTGAAGTGCTATCTAACACATTACAACCTGCTGGACATTGAAGCCTATTTTTAGTTAAAAAAATAAGCAAGCTGGCTGTGCCCTACTTTTTGTCAAAATGTGTCATGGGATCTTTATATTTGATTAGAAAAGTCAGCAGAAATAACACAAGGGAACTCAGTGCCTCATCTAAAACCTGGCAATTCTAACAATCCAGTGCTGCTTTTTATTACAAAAAAATATGTTAATATTGGGTATGAGGTCAGACCCATAAAGCGGGCAGAGAAGATAATAGCTGGTGGGAGACTTGCCTGTGTGGTGTGTGAGGTTACACATGTGGACAGAATTCCTGGTTCTGTTAGGCACTAGCTATGCAAGATGCTGTTGATTAAAGAAGTTATTTTGTATTGATGAATGGAACTGCTCTTGCAGAACCTGTGTTAGGAAACTGGAAAAATGAAAAACTATGTAGAGATTGCCCCATCCCTGGAAGTGTTCAAGGCCAGGCTGGATGGGGCTTTGGGCAACCTGGGCTAGTGGAGGGTGTCCCTGCCCATGGCAGGGGGCTTGGAGCTAGATGGGCTTTAAGGTGCCTTCCAGCCCAAACCGTTCTATGGTTCTGTATTTATGTATACAGAGAGAACATAAGCAGGAAAGTCAGATGGCCACTTCAGGATGCTGTTGATCTTTGTGAAGACCGTACTCTTCCTCATTCTGAGCAATTTTGTTGATCTTTACTGGTTGATAGAAGATGAATGCCCACATCTCTCATGAACAAGCTGTCTTGTAAAGTGCGGCCATAGCCAGAAACATCTGTTTGCCATAAGCAGATGCAGAAAATATGCAACTACCTCTACATTAGCTATAGCATCAAATTAGTGACAACTAAGTACTTTGAACTAGTTTCTCTACAGATAATTGATATAAAGATTGCTGCTTTGTTACAATAGAATTGGCATAAATTGGTCAAGAATGCCACAAGTTTCTGTGATTTGGAAGCAATATGACGATCAATGTGCCTTCTGGGTGTGGATTTACAGGGTAGGGGGGTTCAGCTCCCAGATCTTAGTGGCACGCCTGCAGCCTCAGTACGGAGGGACTCTCCTTTCCAATTCCCCAGATTTAGGGAGCCCGAGAGAAGCAGTCGTGCTCTGTGGGATCACAAGCAAAGCTGGTGCTACAGAGGGAGAGCTTCGGTGGGTTAAGGCCTTTCTCCAGCTTGGACCTGCTGCTGCACGCCAGCTCATGCAGCTTGCCTGAGCGGGGAAAAGAGGAAGGAGCTGAGCCCACTCACTCGCAGCAGGGCCGTCTGCCCTGACGGGTGAATCAGCTGACTTGCTGGTACTTCTGGTGTGTTACAGTGGTCAGGGGAGGTCAGGGAGGTGGAGGAAGAGGCCCTCTATTTCAAATGGCTTTACGTCATTTAAGTTAGGCTTAAAATTTTAAAACGAGAGGCCTCAGACACCGAATTCAGTAGGGGGAACAGAATAGCAAAGTGCCAGGATGCTGAGTATTTGGGTATCAGTGCTGCTGGCTATTTGAGGTGCTGCTGTAGATAACAGACTGGTTTGCCTCCCTGACTCCCGTACACGTGCTATAAGTTCTCAGAGAACTTTTCCACTGAATTTTACACATATTAAATAACTTGGTTTAGCAAAGCACTGTTAAAAGTTGCTTGTTCTTGCTGCAGGCTGTAGCTTCATTAGCCAAATTCAGCATCCGTTTTGTCTGACATCTGCATTTGCAGTCTGGTACCGAATGTCACTCAGTCCATTATTTGCTGCTGCCTCCCCCTTCACCGGCGTCAGTGTGAGAAACAAAGAGAAGCTTACTATAGACACACGCGCTGGTGCAAGCACAGGAAAAGAGACCAACGTACTGTACAGAACACCTTTGAGGGAACGGTATGCTTACACAATTGAGCTAGTCTGTTACGCTGAGTTTTTCACCTGAGAAGCCCTAATGGCAATGGCCAGCTTTGATTTCACAGATTGGTCTAACATCTGCAGAGATGGGCAAGGTCCAGTCCAGCAGGCCAGCTTTTATTTGTCAGCTGAGACTGTTACAGGATCATGCTCTCCGCATACCCTATCTTCTCTATCATATCATTTGTGTGTGTGGTAGTACTTTAACCTAGTGCATGAAATCATGTATAGACTTAGTAAACTTACTTTTAACATACAAAATTCCTTGGGAATCTCTTAGCATTTCCTTTTTAGGAGATTTGACTTTGACTGTTAAACCTGATTCTTGTGATTTATTTTTTCTAAGCACATGGCTTGAAATAGTCATGCCAAAATTATTCACTTGCTTATTAACACCTTACACTTAAGTGACTAATGAGATATTCTGTCCCCCAAATGGTAACAACCTACTGCCTTAGGCAACAGGGGACTTTTTTCTTTCTAGTATAGATGGAGGGACTTAAAATGGGAGATGAAAGTCTTGTTAATTCCAGATAAGCTATTTTTTGAATGTTATAATCCAAACTAGCTTTCCTTTAGTGACTACTTAGGAGACTGTCACGCTATTTTTCATACACAAGATGTTCTAAAGTCTTTTATTTGGATGACAGTAGGCAGCACGCTGACAAAGGAATGACCCTGTGGTGTAGAGTGACCATTATTCTCTCTACCATTGCTCACACAGTTTGGAATATAGCTGCTTTTTTTTTTCCTTCCTCTTAAGAAATGAAATACTCATGAGAGATTCTCATGTTATTCTGTATTCACCACAAAACATCCCTGTGCGTTAACAACCCAAAGCTGATTTGGTTTGTAGATGTTGCCATTGTATCACAGTATCAGACACTAGCAAGTTGCTATGAACATTTAAGTTTTGTAATAGATGATTTCTAAGCATCTCCTGCCCAGTATTTAGCTGTGTTCTGGATCACTGTCCTTTAGATTTACTAAATTGAATTTTTTTCAGACCAGCTTTTTCTACTTTAGGCCAAACATCCTTCACGTGGCATTTCCACTTGCATTTTCTTTCTCCCTCTGTCAAGGTCTGCTCCCACAGTTCTGTCATGTCTGCAGATATGCAGACAATTTATGTGTTAGTTCCTTTCTTCTGACCACTGCAGTGACACAAGGCTAAAATAATGTAAACCCAGAATGCTGAAAATGACACATTTTCAAGTGACCAAGAATGTGCCCTAGGTGTACAGCTGTTTCACATGCAAAGACATGACTCAGATACAGCCTTTTTAGACAAAACGCTTTTGTTACACTGAGAACACATGTAACAATAGCCTGGGGGAGAGAATAATAAAACATTTGTTGTTTTGTGAAGGGGGGTGGGAAGAGAATGTAAAGATAAGGAAATTGAAAATTAAAATGATATTTAAAGTCTGGGGTTTTTCACTGCCACGTAGGGTATAAAAACATTTCTTTAAGATGTTTCGAGACAATTTCCTTATCCATATTGCACACACTGTACATAACTCCATGTGTGACAAGGACATGAATATCATGCAAGTTGATCAACTATAATCTGAAATATGTTGATAATTACTGATTGAGATCTCTTCACTCCCAGTACTGATCAGTGCTAAGTACTGATGTTGTATTTGGAGGCATTAAATCACAAAACAGAAAGGAAATTTGAAGTCAGGGGTTCAACCCTACAGAAAAACTCTGTGAGCAGATTTCATTGAAGTCTATTCCTAGATAGAGCAGAAATTGTCTATACAAGACATTTTTTAAGTGCTTGGGGCTTTATGCATAACAGACACTTCAACGCATCATTATTCAATTGAGAAGATGGCAGTGCAGTAAACAGATTTTGAAGTTTCTGGATTGTAGCCCTCTGCTCAGTCTAGTAAATCATTCACATCATAGTTGACTTACACTTTACAAAGACTGCACTGGATCCTGTAGAACAACAACCTAATGTTGCAAGATCCAGAGTAAATAGCTCTTTTCTAAAAAACATTATCTAGCCTTTCCAGGCACAAAACCATTTGTCATCAGTGAGGCCAACTAGTGAGCCAAGGTTTGAATATCTAGGCCAAGACTATCTGGAATATTTAATGTCAAAACCACAAGTATTAGAATGGTTTGAAAAGTTACATAGCTGGGACTTTTTGCACTACTGGATTTCATTAATACCTTATTTTTCAGAAATATATTTCAGTAGCAATGTAAACTTTAAACAAAAGAGACAAGTGGCTCAATGTGCTGAGTTAAAATTCAGTATACAGGACACGATCCACAGAGATGATACTGTCTTTGTATGATCTGTATGCTTGCCTGATAAACCAGTTGCTTTCATTTGAAATCTACTGGCTTTTTTTTTTTTTTTCCAGGAAGAAGAGAAGTCAAGTGAAGTTACCACACTCCTGTGGTATGAAGAAGCAGCATGATGTTCAAAAACAATGCCTGTAGTACTGAGTGGCCGTAAAAGAACTGGTTAAAAGCAGGAGGGGGAACTACTCATTGATACACAACAACAGACGGGCTGCGAAGGCAACTGACACGCGGTAGGCAAGTTTTCTCATTAACTTCTGCCCTTCCACTGAGATTTGCCTAGATGTGGCATTGCATGTTCACCATTCATGCAAAAATCCCATTTGCTGAAATAGGTGGGGAGATCATTGTTCTTCCCATAAATTTCCAGTCAATCTGTGTTGTGATTGGTTGGTTTGTTTGTAACAAACAACTAAACGTCCCCTAGATGTTTTCTAATCCTAATTTAATGAATTTTTAGTGCCTTGAGAATTGGTAAGTGAAGTTGATGAGGAAATAAATCTATCCATCCATTGTCAAAACTGGAATGACTGGAAAAATGAACAGAGAAAAATAGTGAAGACTAATAATACAGCATGAATATTAGCATAGGGATGTTAAAATATGCATAATATGATCATACTCTTTTTGACTGTGGACAAGGATATGCCATGCCTCGCCCCATTTTCATTAAAGGCAGTAGGAATGTTACTGCTGCTTTCAGTGGGTGGGGACAGGGCTGGCTGCACGCAAAACTAAGTGGTTTCATTACTGGTTACATTCTACCTTGCTTTTCTTTGATTGCTTCTTTTAAGCCTTAGAAAAGCAACTATTTTTTATACGTACAAGTTTCAATGCAATTATTCCTAACAGCCTAGCACCGCGCCTCTTAAAATGAGGATGCATCACGGAAATCAGTGGCGACGCAAGAAGCTGCTGTACTGAGGTCTTCCCTGCTGATTGCCAAAAGCCACTTCGGGAAGGCTGCTCGTTGATGAGCCCTTTTCAGTGCGGCCACAGCCGCCTGCCGCTCTCACTCTTCTGAACCACGGCTGTAATTATTAAGCCCGGCCGTAGGAAGAGGTGTCCGGGTGCGTACGCCTGCGATGCTCGCGACTACGCAATGAGAAGCGCCAAACAAGCGGGGGGAGGTGCAACTGTTCCTAAATGGTACCCGGCGAGCCCAGCCGTGCCTCGCAAATGGGGTTTTCGCCAGGGGCACCGCGGCCCGGCCCGCGGCGGGACTCCCGCCTGGCGCACCCCGGGACGCGCGGGCAGGCGGCTCCCGCCGGTCGGCGCGGCCGGTCCCTGGTGCAGGCCCGGGGGCCTCCTCGGCCAACTCCGGCCCTCAGGGGAAAATGGACCCGGGAGCGCCCAGGCGGGCGGGACGCGCTGCGCGATTGGCCGCCGCCTGCGGTTTGATACTGAAAGCTGCGCCCCGGTTGGCGGCCCGGGGCGGGGCCGGGCCCGAGGGCGAAGCTATCGCCTAGGTAACGCCCGGCACCTCCTCCCTGCCAGCGGAGGAGGCGGCAGCGCGGCTGTTGCCGGTGGCGGCGTGAGGGAGCAGGCTCCCCGCTAGCGCCAGCGCCGCCGCGCTGGCTGGGGGGGCGGCGCAGGAGACGGCGGCAGCCGCTGCCCGGGCAGGTGGGTGTGCGCCGACGGGCGGGGGGGAGTCTCGGGCGGCCCGAGCCGGCTGTGCCGCGGGGTGCGCGCCGCGCTCTGAGTGGGGACGGGACAGGACGGGACGGACCGGCGGGGCACCCGCGGTCGGCCAGGTCTGCGTGGCGGTGGCGGGGGTGTGTGTGTGTGTGTGTGTGTGTGCGGCGGGGCTTCCCCTCGGCCGCCACCGCCGGCTCGTTTCGGTCCCTCCCCGCCCCGCGGCGCCGAGCTCCGCAGGAAGAAGGCACTTGTCGGCTGCCGCTGGTTGCGACACGGTAGTTGCTCAACCGAGCGGGAGGCTCTGCCCTGCTCTCGGCGCGGGGGAAGGTTTCGGCAGGCTGCGGCCGTTTGTCAGTGGGGAGGGCGCGGGCCTGACGTGAGGGGGCCCGGGGCGGGCGGCGGCGGCCTCGCGCCGGTCACTGGCCGCCTGGGCGGAGCGGGCGGGAGCCTTTTGTGCCCTGCCGTGCCGCGAGCCGGCGTTGCGCAAGAGCGCGCGGCGGTAACGGCCGCTGCAACAAGTGGCTCGCGCGCATCCCGCGTCCTCGGGTCGGTGGGTCCGTGTGCAGCCGGCCCGGGACTCGCTGCGCCGCCGCCGCACTTGCTCGGGGTCTGGCGCGGCCTCCTGGCTCCCGCGTTGTCGGGCGCGGGCGGCGTCCCCTCGTTACACCTCCGGGGCGGGCCCCCTCGGGCCGCCGGGCAGCGGGCGGCGGAGCCGGCGCGGCCCTTCCGCAGCCGCGGGGCTCAGAGCGGCGCTCGGAAGAGGCTTGGCGGTCCCGAGGTGGTCAGCGCCTTCTCCTCTGTGAGGTGTCGCCGGACAAGCTTGGTCCTTGCTTCATGCCGGGTGAATTTTTAAAGTATTTTTTTTCCCAGCTGAGAACTTCTAGTTATTCCTCTGTGATTTTTAGGTGATGTTTAGATTATTCGATGTTCCTGGCTGTTTTCAGTTAAGTTTCTGAGCACTGTTTTCCTTCTGAACCACAGGAATTTGTATGGAAAAGCAGTGTTTATGAAGTATACTTCTAGTCAGATGCTTCAGTTAGATGCTCATTCTCTGCAGCCCGGAGTGGGTAGTGCACAAATGATCCCTTTGGCAGTGTGCTGTCATCATGTACTTTCTCAACAGACAGCTAAACTCTCCTACAGTTGAGGACCTGTATCTGCATAAGGGGAATAAATCTTCATTCGTCCCAAAGAGTTCCTGAAAGAGAAACGGAAACTTTTCATGCCAGAACTGCTGGTTTGTCTAGTTCCAACGCATGTGCTCTTACAGACTAATGCTGGATACCTTCCAAAATCAAGAAAGCTTCGGGGGTTTTTTGCCAGAACTTTTCTGCATTTACAGACTTTTCTTGTCACCAGATACATTGATGAGTTTTGTTCATTTGGAATTGACAACTGTAGCCAAAGTAAATGTTATGTACTTTCTAAGTCAACGCTGCTGTTATGCTGTTGATGTTGAACTTTATTCAGGCTTAGGAAGTTCTTGAAGCTGGGCATTACTAGAAACCCCAGTAACACATTCTTTATGTTTTCAGGACTGTAGTTTAGCGTTCGAAGTTATGTAAATACATGACGGATGTCATAGAAATTTGATCGGCCTGTGGTTTGCAGTATTAGCTAGAGACTCCCACAACTGCAGGTCTTCAAAGATTAATTAAAAGGTGAAATAAAAATTTATAATACACATGCTTTTAGGAAAATTGCATTTAAAGAAATATTGAATATCCACACATTTGTCAAAAGGTTGCAAAGTCTAGCGGAGTGCAGTAAGATGGCTGGGGAATCAGTCACCAGGTCACTTGGAAACTTCATTTGAGACTGATGATGGTTTTCCAGGCTTTGGAAGTTTCATGCCAGGAAGCAGTGCTTTTCAGAACAAGTGAGAGAAAGAAAAGGATTACTGAAAAAAATTTCTTTGGTTTTTTGGGCCTTTTTTAAAAGAATATCAGGGATATTGGTAATATCAAGAATGTTTTGTTGTGGATTGACTTGGAAACATGTTTGGGTGGGATTTCAGCCTACTTAAATGTTTTTTAAATTTCTTTTTAAAAAGGAACTTCCTCCGTACATGGTCTTAAAAGATTTTCGTTGATGTCTATTTAAATATCTGTTTTTCTTGAATAAAAATCACTTCCGTTAAGTCAGGTTTCACTTCCTGATGTTATAAATTCACTAGTTCTCCAATTGTCTATAGACATTTGGCAGAAATCCAAATTCTAGTGTAGGAAAGCCTTCTTAAAAAATATATAAATCTTTCTTTGATTCTCGTGATACAGTAAAGAGAGAATGTATCCTGCCTTTTCTCAATGATTTCACTACTCCTTTCCCTTTCTTGGAAGTTAAACGTAGAATCAATAGGCTTGTGAAACGTTGCACACTTTTTTTGAAGTTTGCATATGTCTGCAATATGCTCTGTTTCGCAAACGTGAAACTTAAAAACAAAATCCAGTAAAAATACAAGCTGTCCGAATGCTATATATACAAGGAGAGTGCAGGAAAAATACTAACTGTTATTATTTAGAAGTTGGGTGGAAATGCATTCCTGTGTTTTGGCTGTTTAGCTAGAAAGCTGGTATTGTGTTTCAGTGACCAGAGGCACGGAGTTCAAGTAGCTTAAGTGCTTTTTCATAGATCTAGAGATACACATGGAAGCTTTGCCCTTGGTTCTCTAAAAGTTGCCACCAGTTAACTTATCTGAAAATAAATACATGGGTTGTTGGGCTGTGGAATGTGGCATTGTATTTTATGAAAAGTCCATGGTGCTGCTTTGGTTTCAGGTGGACTTTCTGACTTGCCACACTTGCTAGCAGCAGACCGTTAAGTTATGAAGTTAACCCTTGTCCACAACGGGCAGTCGAGGAGAGAAAAATCTGAAATAAGCATAATTTACACAGTTATATAGAAAAGCTTACTTGTTTGGGTCTTTTTAGTAAACGTGTGTTTGAACTCAAACTGATACCCATGGAGCATCGACACACCTGGTGTTACGTTCTACATCTCAATTCATTTGCCTCAGAATATGAGGACTTGAGTCACAGAGAGCTAAAAAATTTCAGTGTTACTGCCTGAGTGCATTAACAATTTGTTTTGTGGCAGTGCTATTAGTCCTCACAATCACTCACCATGTGAACGTTTCAGTGTGTTTTGTTTTGAACCAAATCAGATCTGGTGGCAAAAATCATCTCACATTAGAAGTTTAACAGATTTTTAAAATTAATTTTTAGGAATCACAGTAGTAACTTGTAATCAGGTGGTTTTGCTTTGGGTTGGTAAGCTATATACTTACGGTCCAGAAGTAACAGCAGGTAAGAAAGTGGTGGTTCTGTCAAAAATCACAAATCAGAGATTCTGCAAGGTTAAGGTTACATGTGTTTGTATAATGCCTGAAGTACCAGTTAGTTAATGTGCAACATTGACCAATCTATTTTACAATCTGCCTAATTTACATGTGTAAATCTTCATATCTCAACCTTTGGTGGAAATAAATTCAGGAATGTGGTTTCATTTACATATGTTAGAGTTGCAGAGTGAGGCCCTCATGTGCAAATGGTTGTGGATAGTAGCTACCAAAATAATTGAATTTACACACTGGCTTCAGAAGATTAAAGAAACAAATAGCGACACTGATGTGTCCAAAAAGCTTCCTTTGAGAAGTAAAATTGGAGCAATTGTACTGTCTCCCACTGATAATTTGGGGGGGAGGAGGGTGTGCACATTGTTTTTTTGTTGTGGTTTTGGCAGTCTTAGGTAGGCAAAGTTTAATTGCTAGCATGCTACAGAGTATGGCCTTTCGTAAATTTGGTGGTATGCAAAGAGAGGGCCCAGACTGTTGTCAGGTACCATCTTTGCTACTTTCACTTCATGGCTGTTGGCCATGGGGGGAAGAATGCCCCACATCTTTTTCAGTTGCCTTAAAAGGAGGAGGAAAAAAAAAAAGAAAAAAAGGAGGGGGGACAGCTGTGAGAACTTTATTTAGTTTCTTACCTTGGATACTCTTGACTTAAAATTGTAAATTAATTGAACTCAGGAGTAATTTTGTGTCTTTGGAGCTAAATTTACATATATAGAAATATTTTTTGTATTTACTTTAAAAAGAGCGTAAGAATTATGAGTACTATAATTTTTCTTTTGATGCAAAATATACTTAATATAAATTTGCTACTCATAGCTTACTTTTGTTTCTTACAAAATTGTCAAACTGGCATATTTTTGATAAATAGTGTTGCATTAAATTTTCACTATGAAACTGAATTGTAAAGGGTGCTCTTCTGTTTCCAGAATATCTTGCTATTATTTGCAATAGTTATTCTGATTTTTAGAATAGCTTTGTGAATTCTGCATCAAAATATCTTAAAGGAACTCCATCAGAGATAATGTCTAGTTTTATCCTTGTGTAACTTAAGTGTGTGTGATGCTGTAATGCTGAACAGTTTTACATCCCATGTTAGGTTGATAAATGATCCCCAGATTTTTTACTACTTTACTTTTTTTTTTTTAACAGCAAATTTGAACAAATGAGGTATAGTTCCTTGGGGTAGGGGTGGAGTGAGTTGACCTGATGGGATAGATCTGCCTCTAAAAATAAAGCACTTCTAAGAGATCATGAAGAATTGTGAATATTGCACATAAAATAGCTGTATAAATACACTTTTTTTAATCCCCCCAGGAACTATGATGATCGAATGGGAAAGATATGCCCTGTAATGGAAAAGAATCTGTGGGTTTAATTTTTGTGTCTGTATGTTATGGTATCTTTCCTCTTTGCATGAGTTTACGTGTAAGAGGGGAGGAGGTGACAACCCTGTGATTTCTATTTTCTTTTTATGAGACCCAAGTAATCAGTGTGTTCTCATGACTATCTTTTGAAGCTCACTTCTGGGGACTACCGAAGGTTTAGACTGAAGAGTCTAAACTTCCTTTCACAATGTTCCTCTGAGGCTTTTGTTCCCAGATTTCTTGTATCCAGAGCAGAAAGCAGAGGCTTTTGTTTATGCATTAATTTGGAACTGATGAACGTTTTGAAGTGATGTGGAGTCCATTAGGAGCTTGCAGTGTTTGCTCTTGCTTTGGGTCGTTCCTGTCCTCCCCTTGCCCCCAGGCACCATGTATATGCCGGATTAAAAACCGAAAACCTGTGAGTGGGCTCAAAGATGAGTTAGATGATGTAAGTTTTGAGTTTGCATCAACTGGCAGCATGTGCGCAATAGCTTGTTTGGGTAGTAGAGGTAGATAAATAGTTTTGTGGAAGTAATGGGAGCATTTGTGGTTTGTGTTGTCAGTTAATAAAAACATGAGTGTGTCTCTGGTTTTATGATACAGTGTTGCTATGAAGCATTTGCTAATTTTCAGTGTTTCCCAAAGTCCTTTGTTGTCTGTGCACAGAAAGTATCTTTAACAAAGCAATGAAATATTTAAAAAATAAGTGTGAGAATAGTCAGTTGTTTATGAAGGCTTTTGTGTGGAATGTGCAATAGCTGGCTTTCTGTAGGATTGACCTGACGTCGTAAGAGGCTCACAGTCCTGCTGTCGAGTGGTTTTGTGACAGATTTAATGTGGAAAAGTTGTTGTTTGTATGCAGCTACATAGTACTAGAAGCAGTTTAAAAATCAGAGTAGATAGATGGTTTGGAGAATATTAAAAAAAAAACCCCCAAAACCGAACAACTTCGAGAAAATAGAATAATCTGTTACGTTTGTAGTGCTTGAGGTTCTCCTGGTATCTCTTGAGCAATGCCTTTTTTATCTTTTGTAAATAAGGTGCTTGAGAGATGGATTTTGATGTCGTTGCATCATTTTATTTTCTAAGAATGAAAGGTGATATTTCGAAATGTGCTGTTTTTTTCAGTTAACAAGTTGATGTTCATGAGAGTAGAATGTTAATAACAGAATAATATAAAGCATACCTGATTTTAAAAACTAATTACATTTGTGTCACTACACATAACCCTCAAAAAGGCTGCTTTCAAGTACTGCAGGGGGATGGTTTTCTGCCAGTGATGTGAGTAGTGCTATTTAGTATTGTGTCCTCGAGAAGGCCGTAAGTTAGCTTGTGGTTTGTGTATACACGCAAGGGTACAGACACACTTACACACAGAGGAGAACACGGTAAACAAAGGTAAATGTTGTCAGTAGAAACTCAAAGCTAAGTACAAAGTTGATGTGGTGGAAAGAAGCACATAAAATGTTTATTAAAAATTATATTGGGCACTGTATACCCTTCCTGATCGGCTTCACACCTCAAATTCCTTCCTCTGTTTTTGAAAAGCACTTTGGTCCTTACGCTTGTACTTTTTTCCATTTCATCCACCTTTCAGTATTCCTGGTTTTTAACTTTTTTTTATTTCCTTCTTGTAGTCCATCATTAAACTTACTACTCTTGGCTTATTCCTTTTCCCTAGATCCCCCATTATTTCCCTCCCAGCCCCCAAAGAAATTAAGGACCTGTGTGTTAATCACGTGTAAGTCTTCACTCTGTCTTGTCTTTTTAGACTGCTGGTTCTTGGAGGCATAGGCTAGTGTTCTTTATAGTGCCCTGTGGGGTCCTGTCCTGAGGATGTGTATTAGAAATAATTTCTCCTTTACACAGTATAACGTTCTGTAAAATGGAAACTGCAGAAAAAAGGACTCTTTGGTGACAGCTGTGGGAGGGACGGAAACCACAGATGAGGTCCAGACTAGGAAAAGAGTGGACTGCTGTGGTAGGGGCTCAGCAGTCTGGGACTAGAGGTACATCAGGGAGATGTGGGGGTTGATGTGGTAGAAATCATGATATTGGGAGGCCTGCTTTTCCTCCGGATCCCTTTTGGACTTGAACAGGTGTTGCTAAGGCAGGCAAGGCCTTTGGGACTCTCCAAGTGTGCGGTGTTCTGAAAATCATGTGGGCTTGGAGTATTTGTATTTCTAGCCTTTAGTGCTGAGTGTCTTCCTTTTGTTTCAGCTGATACAGAGGAGGATCTCTGAATTTACTATCTAGTTATCTATATGCCCTACTAAGGGTGCAATTAAAGACATCAGTGAAGATATTTAAGGATTGTCCAAGTCATAACCAGGGATCCTCTAGGCAAAGAAGAGTTAGTACTTAGCATACAGACAGCAGTAAAACAGAGTGCATACCTGTGTATGCAGTCCATATAGGCATATGAAATGGTCAAATGTCAGTAAGACACAGTAGAATGTAAGTCCTGTTACTAATTTATAGAAATCTACAAGAACAAAAAACCCAATAATGAGCCCAAACCTAGTACGAAATAAGATTTGAAATGTAGCTTTACGACTACCTGAAAGGAGGTTCTAGCGAGGTGGGTGTCAGTCTGTTTTCCCAGGTAACAAGTGATAGGATGAGAGGAAATGGCCTCAAGTTGTGCCAGGGGAGGTTTATATTGGATATTGGGAAAAATTTCTTCACCAAAAGGGTTGTCAAGCACTGGACAGGCTGCCCAGGGAAGTGGTTGAGTTGCCATTCCTGGAGGTATTTAAAAGATGTGTAGATGTGGCAGTTAGGGACATGGTTTAGTGGTGGACTTGGCTGTGTTAGGTTTACAGTTGGACTCATGTTAAGGGTCTTTTCCAACCTAAATGATTCTATGATTCTTTCCGTTTTCTTATGCCAGGTTTGAATGGAAGTTTCATGGGAGTCTTACGTGCACCATGACATTAGGATTAGGGTAATATCAGGAGGTGAAGATCGCTTGTCTGCATCTGCTGAAGTATTTTAAATTATTTACTCCTAGTAATAATTTAAGTGTGAAGAGATGTGTGTATGTGTGTGGAGAAGAGCTGTCTT
Source organism: Grus americana (assembly GCF_028858705.1). Lineage (NCBI taxonomy): Eukaryota > Metazoa > Chordata > Aves > Gruiformes > Gruidae > Grus > Grus americana. The sequence continues at coordinate 6,265,893 of NC_072860.1, read as the reverse complement.
GTTTTTCTTTTAATGGGAGAACTGTATTTGGGAGTCTGTGATAAATGCTGAGTGGAAAGTGAGTAGTAGTTTCTGAACCCTCTCGAGTGAAGAAAAGCATCATTAGTCTGGCAGATTGTCAGCAGCAAACAGTACATTAATTTTTGGCACAAACCTCTTGCTAGCAAAAAAAGAGACTTTACTTTCTGTTGTTAATAGTAAAAATGAGGAGGGACTGACTATCTGCTCTCAGCAGGCTGATATTGTTCAGCTTTTTAATATCCATGTAAGACAGACACAATGGTTTTGACAAAAGTCCTTTTATATTTTATTAACAATAAAAAATTACTTTCTAATATACTGATAATCTGCATCCATCTACATAACTAACTTTTCTTTAAAGAATAACTTTATACATAGTTTGTAATCATAATAAACTATTGCAAAATTTCAAATGCTAAAGAGATACTGTGATTAAGATGTGTATTAAACTGTATGGAACATGGTGAGTCTTCATCCTAGGCCGGTTTTACTTCCCCAGCACTTTGGAATTACTGTTTTATGTCTCCTACTACTGGTAACAATATAAGAAAGTAATGTTTTTTTAATAAGAAATGCTTTTTTACACTTGGATTAGGTGATCTCTGTTGAGCTATGTTGAAAATGTTAGTAAGCTCAACATAATGATTTTATTTTTTACCTGAGTAATAATAAAAGCATTTTTCTTTACTGAACTTTTGCTTTAAGTGTTAGGGTATCATTTTTTAATACTTGATGTGATTCTACCTAAGTTCTTAGAGTTCAACTAACACAAATACATAAAAATTGTTTATTTTTATATGGCGGTCTGTTTTGATAACTACAGTAATTTCTACTTCTTTTGGGTGCTGTAAATAAATCTGATGTATGAAGAGCTACAGTGATTAAGAATAGCAGAAAAGTACTGCATAAAAAGGAAAGGTTATTTAGTAGGAATTGAATTCTTCAGTAAAAACAAGAGTTGTAAGAATGTGAAGACATAACTTAAAAAATTCAAGTAATTTTGTGGTTAAGACCACAGTCAAGTCTCTTCCTCATCATTTCTCATCTGAATTTGAAGTAGTTTCATCAAGATTTGCAGCAGCTCTATATCTTTTGAAATTGAATACATATATTGGGTGTTTTCATAATTTCTGTCATGGCAAATACGCTGGATTACAACTTACTTTATATTCAAAATTACAAAAGTCCTTATCTATTTCTACTTTTTAAATAAAGAATTTCTCTCTCTGTATTTTTTCCTTTACTCCAAAGCTTCAACATCAGTTTACTTGGGTAAGAAATACTGGGAGTAAAGCACTGGCTAGGGATTTGTAATAATTAGGTTCTGTTTCCAAGTGTGTCATGCAACTGCTGTTTGGGGTTAGAGAAGTTTGGTTTTCATCTGTGTGTTAAGGATGAGACAGTTACTTTTTCTTTTGTCAGTGTCTTTGCTGGGTAAAATTTTCTTGTGTTCATGTCCTTGAACGTACACAATGTCAACTGTCATGGGCCTTAAAGTATGTGAGATGCTACTTTAGGATTAATGCAAATGCTTAATTGAAAAATACTTTGTAGCAACTATGGTAGCTGAAATGAATAGCAAATCGGTTTTATGTGCTTTATATTACCACAAGGAAAAGGTAAATATATTGTTAAGTGGCCTCATTTAAAAAAATCCATTTAAGTGGCTACATATAGTCATCCCGGCTAATACACAGCTTTGCCTAGTATCTGTGAAAATGTTTTTGTTGAAAGAAAATCTCCTTTATTGTACTTTAAAAAAAAAAAAGGAGAAATTATTCATAAAAAGTAGGTAGCAGCAGACCATAGTACAGGAGCTAAAATATTTTTAAAGCGTCATATTAAAGGATTAAAAAGTTAGAATCTTTAGTGTATTGTTATCATGGGAATAAAAATTTGAAAGATTAACCCCCTTCTATTTATAGCTGTTTTCTCTTGAGTTAATATTCCTGTTCCAGTTAACTTCTAGGTAAATTTTATGAGAAGGCAGAGCAATTCTTGCCTTAGTCTATCACTGCAGCTAATCATTTTAGTGTCCTCAAGTTACTTTCTTTTTAACGTGAATTTCACAAATCATGTTGCTCTGTTTTCAGATTCATTTGTACTTTGATAACTTGTCAACTTTTATGGCATGCAACTACAGGATTTAGAGAGGCCTTCAGCATTTGGTGGCTCCTTTTGTCTTCCCATCACTACTTGCTGATTTTTAAAATACTGGTATATCACTGCTTAAGGCTAATCTTCTGGGGTTATTGGCTCATGAGAATGAGGCGCACAGGCTGTGTGTGCTATACTGATAAAGCTCAAAAGAACCAGACCTAATATATACCAATTATTATGAAAATTTTCCACCCTCTTGATGCCAAAAGTTGCTGCTTCGTTGTTAGTTTAATTGAGACTTGTTGGCCAGGAAAGTAGCATGCTGCTTTTACTCTTTAACTCTGTGGAGTAATAAAGGGTTTCCACCTATGTAATGGCAGTTTTCTTGAAAAACAGGCAGTGTGGTGGGTTAGACCTCCTATGTAAGAAGGAATCTTCAAAAACAGCAGCATTCCTGAAACTTTCAGCTCATATGTCTACAATTTGGTGATGAAGACACCCAGTTAACTGGACAAAAAATTTCTTGGGGTGCAAGTAAAATGGCCTAAGTGTTGTTTAATTTTCTTTTTTTCTGCGATGTACTTTTCTTCCTGTGATTTCCTTGTGAGAAGTAAAATAGGATTATAGAGGGGCTTTGTTTTCTTTCCAACTTATCATGGGAGAGAATTTGAAAGAAGTTAAGGCGAATATTTTTTGAGTCTTTCCTGAAGACTTGCACCCCTTGTTAAATTACTTTTTTGCTGTTAAGTGTGGTGGTGAGAAATTTTTATCATGCTCAAACCATTACTGTTTGTGTGAAAACCGAAAAGCCCTTGCTTTCATTCGTAAGAGTTGCTTTTTTGATTTCTGATTTTATGGCATATTTTAACAATTGCTTTCTTAACTACAAATGCTGCTGCTCCAGTGCTCTTCTATGTGCACAGATTTATATACCTTGTTTACTACTACTGTTGTTTGGAGGTGAAGCAACGTGCTCTGGAACAGTTGTTCTAATGTAGTGAAGTGGTTGTCAAAAGATAGTCTCTCTAGTGGTTTGCTCTGGAAGAAGGAGCAGATCATTCTCATTTATCAGAGGCAGAGAGAGCTTTTAGGTGCCTATTGCCAGAAACTGATGTATCCAGAATGCATCTGCTGCCTCCTCAGTCCTTCCACACCTTGCCTGTGAAAATGTCAGAGAATGCATCATTTTCAGTCCAGCCTCTGTCAGGTTCATCTTTGGTCTTGTGGTCTTAGAGATGTTGCACAGAAAGCTGAGAGGGTTGTATTTTATTCTTTCCATCTTGCTGTTCACAGTTCATCTCAGTGTCAGGAATTGCTTTGCAATTTGATCATAGAAATACAGAATGAATACAGAATATAATTATATTTGAATAGAATTATTCTTAATCTGATTAGAGCAGTTCTATTCACCATTAGCATCTACAATACTAAGGGTAAGGAGTCATTCACCTGTGTTCGAGATCTGTCAAGTAGATTGCTCTCTTTATGGAGGAAGCTTATTCCTCCAGTGTTTCTGTGTTCTGCCAGTGCTGCTATCACACGGCGTCATAGCTGTTGCTACTCCTTGTGTGAAATTCGCTGAGGGAAATACACATGGCAACGCACTGAAAGGAGTACTTGGAGCAAGTTACAGCTCTAGTACTACTATTGGTCTGTTCCTTTTCAGAATATAGAAGTAAATTTCTCACTGCAGTGTACCCTGATGCCACAAAAAGCTTTTACTTCTGTCAGAAATAAGCCAAGCACTCCCCTGCTTCTAGCCTGGGAGTAGTGCAAATTTAGGTTTCTTAAGTTATGTAAGAGTATGAGTTGTCATGCTGAAATTACACTTGCTATTTTTACTTTTTTTTTTTTTCTGAAAAAAAACCCCCAAACCTCAAAATACCCAACCAAACATCCATGAGCAGAGCCTGGTAGCTGCATACTTGTTGAATTATTCTTCCTGGTTTTGATCGATAGTAACTTTCATAAAGACACTCAATTAATTTTATTAATATGGAGGGGGATTTTGTTTCTTAAAACAAATTGTTGGTGATGCTAGGAATTATTTATCAGCTCTAAGTAGAGACAATCTTTGATGGCCACATACTTTTAAATAATGGATGTACCAGACGATCAAGAACTTTTAAGTAATGAGGCATTAAGGGAGACAGTCTACCAACATATATTGCAGTGCAGCTTTTATTTTATCTCTTTCATTAACTATTTTTTCTTCAGTGTAATAATCTTGTTATAAATACAGATATTAATGCAAAGGATTATATTAGAACCTGGGAAAGTGATTGTTTAATTTTATATTAGAAAATTTGGTCTCAAAATCACTCCTACATACATACTGTATTGTAATCTGTGCACTGATTGCCATTGTGCTGCCAATCTTAGGTTCATACTTAGGGGCTAGAAGACATAGGTATATTGTAAAGCTTCTGTCATTTCAGTGTTTCAGAGGAAGTGTAAAAATTAAAGCAAAAGCTCAAACTTGCTATTCAGGCTTGCTGTTAGTTTTCTGTTCAGTTTTGCCTGTTTTTCCCCACCCCTTTAAATGCATATCAGGTTTGCTGTCAAGCAGCTAATATGAGCAGGAGGGTGGCTGCCCCTGCTTTCTTCAAACTCTGCTCATCTTGCTTCCATGTTCCCCTAGTGATACTGTCCCTTTCTGTTTTGCAACACAGTTGAGGTTCTTGGAGGGTTTCCATACGCACACTGAGAACCTGAATTTGTACATTCTGGCATGTAACATGCAAGTCCTTTGATAACATACTGAGTTTTCAGCACCAGAGCATGAGGCAATAGAAGTCTCACTACCTGAAAGAAAGGGGGAGTGGGGAGTAAAGGCAAATTAAAATGCACAGTGTTTCATTACCTAAAAGAGCTTAATAGATTTGCTTTTGAGTGTTGGATATAGCTGAAAGTAAACTGCATTTGTCCTTCTTCATCACCAGAAATATTCTTAGTGATTACCTTTAGTTTCAGATACTATATATATGATGTTAGTGATGAAATACTGTTGTTATTTATCATGTGGTAATATTTGGAATCAAACAGCAAGTTGGACCGCAGAAGCATGTCTTTGAAGTACACTTAGCTAGATGCTACTGTGTTTGTTCATAATCTCTTGCAATCCACGTTTTGGAGTTTGTTTTGATCTTAAAGAACAAAGCCTTTAAACTGGTATCTGGAGAAGAGTGGGAAGGAGCTTCACAAAATCGCTCATAACAATTAATTACAGAAAAATTAATTATTTAGTCTTGCTATTTAACTCCTCTAATGTGTTCTCATTTATATAAAATTAAACATGCACATGACAAAAAGCAGAATTTGGGAACTAAACAGAAAATTTGCATAGTTTCACCACATTAGGCATTTAACAGAATGTAACTGGGAAGTAAAACATCAGCATGTGAAAGTAGTAAAGAAAATAGAGTACACAGAAGACATCACAAGGAAACAGAAATCACAAGTAGTCCTACTAATAATGTTTCAAGTACCTAAATTGTAATAAGATCTTTGCAGATCCCAGATGAAGACTGACTGTTTTCTCTGTTAAAAACGCAAGTAAGTATTTATTCATTTAGTAACTTTTGGGTTGAACAGCAGGGGGGTTTGCAGTGTTTTTGACATCTATGACACGCTAGTGAGTAGAAGATGCATCAACAATAAGGGCCATATTCAGGTATCCTGAATTCTGAGGAAATGCCTAGTCAGTGAGAGCTATGCACCTTAAATCTTTCAGAGCTTCAGCTGATCAGAGGGAAATCATGGAGAAGGACTTCATAGACTTTAGAATGACTGAAAATGGCCTTGAGCTCATTAAATGAATATTTCTTTATCAAAAAATGATGGTGTGGGGGTAATTTTGTTCCTTAACAAGTCCTTGTGTTCTGTGTTATGCCCAATAATCAACTTAGCTTCAAAAGTAGGTTTTAAAACAGAAGTATGGGGCATAATTGTGGTGTGATACACGACCAAAAGAACCAGTGCTTCGCTGACATCTCACATAGGAATTGCTATGCTACTGGCAATTAATACCCTCCTCCCTGAGACTTCTGTTTTCAAATACTGCTTTAGATGTAATGAAAATCCATGCAGAATTAATTTTTTTATTATTGCTTGCAATGTATTTTAGTATTCAGAAAGATGAATTTTAGTAGTATGACTGCTGATGATGCGCAGTGATGGCAGACCAGTTGATTGGCAGTTCATTAATGCTTGCAGACATCTCTGTAGATGTCACAAGGGTTTGTGCGGGGTGGTAGATTTGTTTGCACCTGACAAAACTGCTGCTCAGTGGTTAAGTTAGCTCAGCCTCAAGCCTTTGAGCTTCACACTGTGTATGTGTGCATGCACATATAAGTATGGAATTCTTGGAAGAAGAGCACTGCTCTGTGATCATGGCTTCTAATTCTTCACTTCTGTAAGCCAGATTTGGTGACCCAGACTTAGAAAAGCCTCATCGCTGGCCTGGAAGTATAAGTGGTCTGTGGGCTCTGGGAGGAAATGAGGGAACTTATATCTTCGCACAGATGAGTCTAAACTATTAATTTCTTTGTCACCAGCTTTGGAGCTACTGAACCAGTTGGGTAATCACTTGTGCCCTAAACTGGATTGGAGCTGGAAATGAACTGGGAAGTGTTACTCATTTGACTCCATGTTTATGAATCGATATAAAGTAAATCTAAGCACTTGTGAGTCATCTGAAATCATAAAAACACTGCTGTTTTCATGAAATGGTCATGTGCAGCCTAGAACTTTGTGTTTCTTGAACTATACTCTCTAGTACGTTCTCCAGCCCAGAATCTCTCCTAGGATGTTTTGGTATTCTAGAGTTGTCATTATAAGTTATCAGCACTGGCAGCCAGCCCTCTCTAATGCTGAGCACATTTGCAGGGTCTCCCACCTACAGAGACTTTGCTAATCTTGATTTCAGCACACTGCTCTCAAATCAGAGAATGATTGGTTGCCTAACAGTATGAGAGGGGAAAAATTTGCCATCTACTGGAGTCTTTTTTGGTAAGCTTCATCAACAGTGATGTGTTGCCCTTCTGCTTTGCCCAGAGGCATTTCTTTTGAATGTGGCAGAGCAGAAGAAAAACGGTTGAATCATTCTGGGAAAATAAATTATTTTTGTTTAGGTTTTTGTTTGTTGATCCTAAATAGTGCAGGAGATGCCTTGCCATCTGGAAGTATGTTCTTTGCTCCTTTAGTCGAAGGTCCTTCATTTTCCAGTGCCAGTAAGAGCCCTAAGTCTTTTGCTCTTTTGTTGACTTTGTTGTAAGGACAAAGGATGGTCATTTGCCTCACTACTTCAATCACATTGACTTGTAAACTACAGTGAGTAGGAGGATTACTGGGTTACTTAACCCTGAGCACCATCAGGATATATCACTGTGAAAGAGGAATTACCCCTTCCTCCTCCACCTCCCCCCTGCCTCTGTGAAATTAAGTTCAAATGTCAGTAAGTGGCACCCTGCTAGAAATCAGTATTTTCAAAATAGAGTTGATGAAGACTTTCGAGATCTTTTTAGTATTGTCTTGCAGTTCTAAACTGAAAGGAATTCAGCAGCGTGTGTAAACAAGTGGAAAAAAAAATCTGATTTATTGTAAAGCATATTAGTACGTGCTTGTGTGAGTATAAATTTCTTTTGAAAAAGCCCGTTGGATGCCGAAGGGGATTTCACAGAGGTGAGCCATAGCTTAGTGAGGCTGGCTCTCTGGGTAGAGCGAACTTGGCTTCGTTAGAGGGTGATTCATAGCAGGTGAGTACAGAACTCCTGCTCTGAATCACTTGCTGGATAAATGTAATAATGATATCAAGTTCTTCTTAATGAAGACATGTGACTGAAGGATATTATTGTTATTTACCAGCCACCATCATCTGTGAAAGTAGAACACAAGGAAGAACACTGCTGTGTGTATAACAGTACGCTGTCCGTTATCAATAAAATAGTTGGTCTCTAGATATTAGTGGAGAAAGAAGCGCCACCTTTAAAAGTTCAAAACTGATCTCTGTCGTTGAAGAGACTATGGCACTGCATAATTAGGTTGATGCTTATGTACAGTTCTACCATTTGGATCAGTCTACACACAACACCATGCAGTATATAGGAAATACTTTTTTCAGATTCAGGCTTTAGCTTGCATTTTTGACATTTGCACTGAGATGTGCAGTATGTGGGAATGGGAAGTTGCTGTGATTTAGCCAAATGTGCACTGCTGCAAGTTTTTTCTCACTGTTTTAATTCCTGAACTTGGATTGTAATGGCTTAATTACTGATACTGGAAGTTCTTGAAGAATTTTGTGCATATTATTGTTGAAACTTAGGACTGAGGAAGGAGGGAAAAGAATGTTGCTTTATATTTCTCAGTATTTTTTTCATTTGATACGTGGTGTATTGCTGATGGTTAATCCCCTTCTTGTCTCAGACTCAGAGAAATGGTGAGTTTCTTCAATGCTGAATGGATGCTACAGCAGCTAATTCAGCTTGATGTTCACTTGTCCAATCTTCAGTGCTGTTGAGAGCATGAAATGCACGAGACAGCTTTGAGGTAGCTGAAGATATGAACCAAAAGCTCTAAAATACCCTAGCTGTACGTTTCTCTATGTATCGTTGTCCAAAACACCTGCTAGTGCTGTCAGCGCTGGTCCTGATGCCTTCCTCCATGCGTTCTTCCAGAGTAAGAGATACTCAAGAAACTGCTATATCGTGTCATTTGATCCACTCAGAGTTCCTTATCCTAAAGCAAACCCAGAATATCCTCTCTAACAAATGGTTTCCTTGTGTGCCCTGGCAGAAATCACAGAGGAGCCTGTCTGGTGGGTCTAGAAATTGTTATAGAGTAGGAGACCACAGGGCCACAATTAGCCCAGTAATTTCTATGTGACATCTTATATTGCTTATGAATTAATTTTTCTTCTTTTTTTTTCTTCCCCCCTCCACGCTACTTTGTGTGTGGCCTACTTCCCTGACTTATGATTGTTTTACATTAGATGCCTCACAGAAGTTTCAGGCAAAAATTTCTTGTACATTTTTCCTCTCTCTTCCCTTGTGGTACAATTTTTTGGTCATATGTTCATAAGTGTTTCTGTGGACATAAAGAAGTGTAGAGGGTAGCTATAGAACTGTAGAAAGTTTTATTGTATTGTCACAGGCATTTTTGATTGCCACCACACAATTTTATGATTTCTGAATTATTTTGTAAGATTGTTAATGCTTTTTCTAAAACAGTTATGATTTGCATAAAAACAGTATGTAGTAAAGGTGTAATGAAAGGATTCAAAAAGTGTTTCTTTTTCAAAATACAACTTCTCATGCAGAAGTTGTAGGCTGAAACGGAGTAGGATTTCTGTTAGCTCCCTGGTGGTACTTTGTGTGGAAGGTGGTATCGGTGTGGACCAAAGGGCAAGTGCCCAAGGTGGTTTTGTGTTGTGGTTCTGGCTGAGCTCACAGTCAGCAGAGACCCGTAAAGGAGACCTCGCTGGTAACGTCCAAGTGACAGTTCTATTTTTCCCACATTCCTCAGAGAGATGTAGTAGGGAAGAGGTGTGTGCTCATCAGAGTGTCCAGTTTGTGTTCACTACCTGAGGCAGTTCCTTCGTCTTTCTGATCTTTACTCTGTTCCCAGAGATTATGCTTGAGTATTTCTTATGTAGTTGGAGTTCTCGCTAACTGTTTATGGTAATTAAAAGGCCAGCAGAGTTTGTACCTTGGTCCGTTAGGTAATATAGTCACCAGCCTTTGAAAAATTTTCCACTCGTGCTTTGAAGGTAGAAAGTGTCCTGGCATACGAAAGGTTGACCATGATGTGATCTGCAGTTACGCTGATAACCATCTCTTGTAACCTCTGTTCTGCTGGTCTAAAAAATGAGCAAAGTTGGTTAGCTAGAAAAATAAAGCTGCACGCTTCATCCTCTAATGAAGGATTTGTTTCTGATGCTTAAACATAGTAATGGGTAGTTGGTCTGTATGCGTCAGAAATGTTTTAAGATCTGGAGGGCTAGCCATTCCCCCAGCTATCTGCAGCGTACGGTTGGTTGCAGAGGACCAGCAGGAGGCCTATTGTCAATGTCATGTCTGAATTGCAGTGGAGATACAAACTACTGTGAGAACAGAGGGGAGGAAGGACAGAGAGATGTAGGGAAGCGAGCAGAAATATAGCAAGCAAGAGACTGGAGAACACAGGAATTAATCAACTGTGACAGGAGCTGTTGACAATGTACTGGCTTGTTAAATATGTACAATTTAGGGACCCTAGGTATTTTCTGGGCTTTATGCATGTGCTTAACCCCTCAGTCAATGCCAGTGCATTGACTCCAGTCTCCAGTTCCAGGTCACAGTTTGCACTGTGTGGTGTGAAGAGAAAGGAAAGAATGAGACAATTTCTGCTTGGAGCAGAAATTGCAGCACTGATAACGACTGCCTGTTTTCTCTTCTGGTACTTGAGTTATTTCACAAAGTGGGGTTTTTGTTGGTTTTTTTAGTGCCAGCCTTATTTGATTTTCATCTTTATTTTTTTCTTCCAAATGCACTTAGTCAAGAAATCTGACAACACATCTGTGTTACACATTTTTCCCATTTATGAACTTAATAAAATCGGTAGTGTTGTGGTTTAGCCTCAGCCGGCAGCTAAGCACCATGCGGCCGCTTGCTCACTGCTACCCCCCTGGTGGGATGGGGAGGAGAATCGGCGGAAGAAAGAGGTAAAACTCGTGGGTTGAGATAAGGTCAGTTTACTAGGACAGCAAAGGAAGAGGAAAATAACAACAACAGTACTTATAAAAGAATATACAAAGTGGGTGATACACAATGCCCAGCACTGGCCAGCTCCCCCCCATATATACTGAGCATGACATCATATGGTATGGAATATCCCTTTGGCTAATTTGGGTCAGCTGTCCTGGCTGTGTCCGCTCCCAGCTACTTACAAAAATTAACTATATTCCAGCTGAAAACCAGGACAGGTAGGTAGTATGATATATGGAAGGAATAAGGTCACATTTTTTTCCAGTGTATCAGTGCTGATATTCAAAAACTACTATTGTGCATTTCTCTAGTCTTCCTTTTTGGCTGTTGCCTGCTGTAGGCTCTTAGTCTTTAATCATGAGAAGTTTTTGGACTAATTCATACCTTTATGCACCACAAGATTATTTTCAAAAGGTTGTGCATGGAGCAGTACCTTAATTTTTTCAGACTTAAGCAGATGGGGTAGCAATTATTTTTCCCTCAAAGGCACTGAAGAAATCTATGTCGCTTCACGGTACTCTACATGCTGATCCCTAGAGGGGTTCTGCCCTGCGTGAGACAGAGGAAATGCAGCCCTTGTTCCTGATCACTGTACTGTGTTGCGTTTCTACAAGCACAGCGTGGACTACTTAGCGTGGTTTAGAAAAAAATTGTTTATGGGAGGAGGAACGTAGGTACATGCCTTGTGTTTTGTGGTTTGACCTACAAACTTGTAGATAATAGTGTCAAACTGATAGCACTGCTTTTTTCTCAAGGGAGTTTTAAATATTTTTTGTTTATTTCACTTTGCTGAGAGCCTAGTTTGCAAGGTAGAGCTAAATGGAGATCATGTCTTGGCTCTATGGAGATACTTTCTCCTGTACATCTGCAGGATGTTGGTAAGAGACCTATTGAACCTTTCCTCTGCTGTTTCACAAGTTGAAATATAAATAGGAAGTTGGGATCACTTGTGTCATCAACTCAAATTCTCCACAATAGAACTACAGGTGACATTACATTTAAAAAAAAACCAACAAAAACCCAGAAAACAAACAAAACGCCCCAAAAAGTCCAAAACAAACAAACAAAAACCAAAACTAGCTTACAGCAAAGTGTAAAAGAGAAGATGTGGTTAGGAGAGTGAAGGCAACTCTATTCCATTTCTTTTGTCTTTAATTGCAATGGACATCTGTTGATCTGATCCAAATTGAGTGTACAAAAATTTAAAAATATTTGTAGCAGCTAAAAATGTTTTGACTATGTAATTCATGATTATGATACCTATTTCTACATATTTTTTCCTTTCCTCTTCTTTCTGGTAACTGAGCATTTGAGGATTTGACATTCATTTAATTGTTAGATTGTATAATGTGAATATGGCATTGTAGTATTCAAAGAGAATGAAAATACGTGGTTAATGAGATATTTCTGCACAAAAAGTTTATGGAGCTATTAAACCAACTATAGATTGTTGATTTACTCATTTGCTAAATTACATTATGTTATGTTTTGCTTTTTTACATCACATTTAGGTCATCTTCCGAGAAAACAAGTGTAATAGTAAGAAAACAATGTTTAATAAAAGTAACTTCACTACACAGACTGACTGAAACAGGAACAGATCCTCTGGAGTAAGTATTACAGTTGCTTCCCTGCACACACCACTCCCCCCCACCCTGACCCCCCCCGCTCGTAAAGTCAGTAACATGATTATTAGGCTGCTATTATATTTAATTTTGTTACAGTTACATTAAAAAAAAAAAATCAGTGACTCCATACTCAGTTCATCAGCTGGTAATGGACACTCTTTGGACTTTATTGGAGGATCTCCCGTCTTGGAAGCAATTGTATCTTAGGAAATTTAGATGGGCTTCAGATTTTTCTCTTGACTCCTGTGTATCATGTGTATGGTTTTGAGCAGGAAGTGGCCTAGTATACATATAATTCATATAACCCCTGATTTGCTGGCAAAAGTTAAAGCCCTGCCTGTATCTTTCAGGGACTTTGAAAATACAATTGTTTGGCTGTAACCTTCCACTCCTTGCAGTCTGTGTGACTTTAATATTTTTGTTGTCATTATTTTAATATTTGTCTTGTATTGCAGTTCCATCGTCCATCATGCATGTCTTCAATTTATGGATCTCAGATATGTCTTTTCTTTACTGTTTCTAGTTAATTTCTAGCTTTTGTGAATTCTAGGCTGAGACGTGTGTCTCATGATAGAAGCATCTGTGCTACCTGCCTCAGGGACTGTGGATTGCACCTTTTGGTACCAGATACCTAAACATTTATATGCTGATACAGTATAATTCTAAATTTCTGTGTGCTTCACTTGATTGAGGTGGGAAATAAAATCATTTTTCTGTCACCTTGTTTGCATCAGATAGTAAGATATTTAAACATTTCTTGCAGAAGTTAGAGACTGGGAAAAATCTGCATAATTTTCTGTCCGATGCAGATTTTACTCATGCTGAGTGATATGTGAATGTAATTCTGCAGGAGTCATTGAAAATACGCTGGAAAGGATAGTTAGGAATGAAAAATATCTGGCCATTAGGACTGAAAGAGGGTGGAAAATGGTTTTAGTTTACAACAAGTATATTTTGGCATATTGCTTTATTGCTGAGAGGAAATGACTCTTAGCTTCTTCTTTAAAAAGGGATGTGTACACGGTGTCATAATTTGGGTTGAAAAATGTCTGTGAAACCTAGTCAGACAAGCTAAACATGTCCTACTTGGGACTTTTTCTAGTGTGTTTTAACTGGCAGAATAACACATTTAGATTGATAACGTTTTTTAAGGGGAAGAAATTAATTACTATAAAATTTCAATTAAACATGGATTTAAAGAGGTTGATATGCAGGTTAGTTCCCTTTCTGTGAGTACTTGAAGCCAATACTACAGTTTTAAGTCAGCACATGTAAATTTGTATCAGTTCCTGATGGAGGCCATATGTCAAGTGGCCAGTAAACATATTTGTGAAAGATTCTTGTAGCACCTGATACTTGAATTCTGACCTCTGAAGTTTTCAGAAACTCTGTTGTATGAAGTTATTTGTCTTTTACTGACTTACTAGACAACACAGTAGAAATATAGGCACCTGTCACAATGTCCAATTAAAATAATACCTATTTGCTGCTTACACGCTTATTTGGACAAGTTAATTCTGGACTCTGGTAATCAATTTACTGAAACAGATGTGCAATAAAATTGAAACTGAGCTCTCCAAACAAATGAAATGAAAAACGTCCACTGGAGAGACAGCTTTAGTCATTTTAAATCATTGTATACAGTCTTATGCCAGGCACAAAACTCGCTCATGTGTTTAGTAGCCAAAAAACTTGTGTTTCTCCCCCCACCCCCCCTTTTTTTTTTAAAGGAACTTCGAGAATTCAGATGTTATAACCTAAAATGAATTCCAGTTTGTCCTTTTTGGGGAAATATTTTTGAACTTTTTTTAGTTTGTTTTGATTTGGACATTTGTGTATGCTTGTACAGATTTCAGTCATCACAAAGTATTTTGCAATTGCAATCCTTCATTAAAGTACTAAAAACATTAAAAGAAAGTCTGAGTAGTGTCCGTATTCACAGATAAAAGGCCAGGTGAAGCTCTCATCAAGTCTTAGAAACAGATGCCGAATCTCACTCTGGAAAAGTAGCTCCATGCACAGGTCAGGCTGCTAACGGCAGCTATTAAGGCTCTGAAGGTAGGAGCTTTTCTGGGAGTCCGTAGGTTGAGTGTGAGTCAGCAATGCGCCCTTGCGGCGATGGAGATTAACCATGCACTGGGCTGCCTCAGCAGCGTGTGGCCAGCCAGTCAGGGGAACGATTATTCCCCTCTGCTCAGCACCTCTGAAGCTGCCTCCAGAACATCATCTCCAGTTCTGGGCCCTCTAGAACAAGAGAGATGCTCACAAACTGGAGAGAGATCAGCGGAATGCTGCTGCTGGAGGCAATTAGGAGGCTGCAGCATGTGACATTCAAGGTGGGACCTTTGTTTGGAGAAGACAACGAGAGAAAGATCTTTACTAGAGTTTTCCATTGCCTGAAGGAGGATTATAGAGATGTGGCTAGATGTCTTGGAGGTGGAGGGAGAGACAGAATGCAAGTGGCAGAATGCACATGTTGCAACAAAAGCAATTCCAGTTGAACATAAGGAAAAAATTTCACTGTGAGGGTGGTTAAGCACTGGAGTGGGTTGCTCATGGGCACTGCGGAGCCTCCATCCATGGAGATTTTCAAAATTAACTGTGCAAACTCCTAAGCTACGTGCTTTAACTTCAGTGTTGAAACTAATCTTGGGACCAGCTGACTCCCAGAGGTCCCTTCCAACCTAAATTAGTCTGCGATTCCTAGATAATCTTAATAATTTTTGGTCCTTATGATGAATGGCCAGGACTGCTTTTGATTTTTATTACCATTAACTTCATGACAAAAGTATTGATTGTATGCAATTTTTATCATTATTCTTTTCTACCAAATGGCATTATATTTCAAGTTGTCTTTATAAATGTCATGGAAAAGATGCATAAAATACATCTAAATATTTGCATTAGACTTGAATTGTGGGATTTCTTTCAATGCTTGTTCGGCGTTGAGCAGGCCTCTAACAAACGGCAGTGGACAACCACCTCTGAATCTGTGTAGTGGGTGACATCGAAGCTGGTGTTGGAAGAAAACTAACTGCAGAAATCCAGACCAGATTGCTCTCTAAGAAACTGACCCAATCAGGAAGTATGTCTAGTCTGATGAAGCATGTAAATTTTTTTTTTTTTTCCTTAAAGGGCATCTTTCTAACTTTTAGTACCCACGTCATCTCTGTATATGGAGAATTAAGCACAGTCTCCTTATGTGATAGCTCTGTGTTTTGGTCTGTGTGCCCTCCTTTTAGGAGAAAATTTCACTCCTAATTAATTTTCCACTGTTTTTAATTATTTCACTTTTTTACGTCTCTTTCTAGATGTCTGCTGGAGAATAACCCTCTTTCCTAGAGGTTTTGATTGAAATATCAGAAATAATTGAAAAGTGAATCTTTTAGTCCCTGTGTGAAGAGGTATCTATATATAGGAAAACTTCAGTTGCTGGTCTTAACTTTTTTTATAGTAGAAAGTCATCTGGCTCATAATTGAGAGACGTAATGTTTTAATAGGTGAAGGAAACTGCTGGTGAAATTTGATGGTCTAAGTCCATTTGTACAATTTGTCCATTTGTACAATTCAAAAGGAGAGGAAATACTAACAATTTATATACTTAAATGTCTTGTAAGTGGCATGTTTACTTCTCCTTTCCTCCCTGTTCACAGTGGAACAAATAACTACTCTGAGTGGTAGAACAGGCAAGAAAATACTGGAGAGCAGAACTCGTACTGCTTTAATATTTCATAGGGGTTTTTTGTTAGACTATTAAGAATTCTTGTAAATTCTTGTATAGCAATGGGGAGATGGGGACCCTACAGATTACTCAGTACAATAAATCAGTAACAGCACAACTCCAGATTATTAATGCATCTTTTCAGATTTGTGACAGACACATTATGTAGTCTTTTGAATAATAGCTTGGGCTGTTATAAAGCCAGACCTTTAGGCTGTAGTATTATGTACATTTTTTAGAATGAGCTTAAGAACGTGTAAGATGGCAAGCTAGCCCTGGGGCTGGAAGAAACTGTCATTCTTCTTCCACCACTCATCTTGCTTCTGTTTACATCTGCACTTTGCTGGCACAAGCAGTTACGCAGCTTTGTAGGAAACTGACTCACCTGTGTTAAAAAGACATCTTTATTCTGGGTTAGGGTGCAGCTCTTTCTCCTCCTTTCCCCTTCAATCTGACTGTCCTGTCTTCTTTTTTCCCTTGTGCCAGTTCCATTCACCTTTTTTGTTAAGCTTTTTTTGGTCGTTTTGTTTAAAATATCCATGTGAGCATCCCATCATTTAAATGTTCAGTAGAGTCTTTTTTTAATATTACAACTCAACGTATACTAATGTTTCATGCTAACCTTCCCCTAGTATGTAAAATATCTACAGTGAGCTGGATTATCAAAAGTGAATTACATAGGTTGTGAACTAACCAGGTCTAATCTCCCAACTCTTCAGTCTCATCTTACTATCCTGGAGCACGCTGTACAGAATGCGTTGGGCTTCATGTCAGGTCCCACTCTGCCTGCTGCTATTTAAAACTTACTAAAATCTCTAAGAGAGCTATTCACAAATTTTCCTAACGGTGTGTGTACCAGGTATGTTCTCACAGCCCAACTGACGCAGAATACTGACTTATTTGTCTGGGCTTTTTACTTCATTTGAGCTTTTCTCCTTCTTGTCACCCTGACTCTGTTGGTCAAGGTGTCAAATTAACGGTTACTTATATGACAGTACTTATCTAATCTGCTGTTTTCTTCCATTTCTTTATATTGCCCCCCTTTCTTGACCATGCAGAACTGGATTCCAGTGAGCTGAAAGGGGATGTTCTGGTATAGTGGCCCCACCTTCAGTGTGATCTGTGATCAAATGCTTCTAAAGACAGTTTCAGACAGTTGCATTTAAATGTGAAAGTTTTTCTTCTCCCTGCAACTCACTTTAACTGTACAAAAGATGGCCTGAAAGTCCTTATTTATATATATATATATTAATGTATCTATATAGTGATTTCAAGGTACAGCAAAGGATAGTCATGAATTAGCTGTGAGAAGGTGGTATGCTGCTTATGTATTTTGTATTCATTATGAATGATGTGCTGCCTGTGAATTGTCCGAAGTCTATCAGAAGCCTGGGACTTAAGTTTTATTCATTTGTTTGATTCATAATGAATAATCTTTGGAGGGAGCGGGAACTGTGTTTACTTGCCTGAGTACAGTGTAATGAGGAGTAAGAATTTCCTTTTATCCTCATTGTTCAAACCAGTTCTGATAAGTCTTCGAAGGCTGGAATACCATTTTAATAGTGTTGTTCTCTACCTGTAGACTTATTTTGCAGGAAAAATTTTCTGAAGACAATAATCTCATTTACAGCTAGTTTTAAAATTACATTTTCATTGAATTATAGAATAATTTCCATAGGATGGGATGACCAGAGGTAATCTAATCTAACCTAACCATCTGTTCAAATCAAGTTGCTTAAAATTAAATTAAATTTTAATTTGAAACCAGTTAACATGTTTGTATTTATTATCTCTAATTCCTGTTGAAGTCAATTGCAAATTCAGGTACTCAGCATTTCTTGAAATCTGGGCCACTTTTATGTAGAGGCATTAATATCAAAGTAGAAACTCCATTCATTGTGGTTTTAACATCCTGGCTTCAGTTTTTAAAACCTAACACGTAATGCTATGGGTACAGCAGAGGAATAAAGCTACAGAAGATGAACAGGCAAAATAATCAAGGACCATGGAAAAAACCTAATTAAATTCTCTTTGTGAAAATTTAGCTATATTTCATGAGGAAAATGAGAGAATCTGGACTTGAATAGCTGAGACACCACTCTTGGTACCAGTCTGAGCACTGTGAGGGAATGACATTTAAATAAGGCCTTTCATGCTTTCTATACATAGATATTTTTAGAAAGCTAAATGATGATATTTTTATTCTGATTTCTGGAGGAATCTTGACTAAATGGACACTTAATTTTCCATTCCATAGGGCCAGCTCATGTGGCAGTTGAACTAAACTGCTGGGAAATGTTTATAGTATCACATGATCTTTAAAAATAACTTCCCAGACTACACTGTAGATGTCTTGAATTCTTAAAATCTTTGCTATTGTAGATAGATAACCATTGCATTCCTGGAATGGAAAAATCTTAGCTTTTCCGATCTAGGCATTCTGTTTATAATCAAGTTGTTTGTATTTACTTTTTAAATTTTTAAGCAGTGTAGACTGAAATTCACCTGTGCAGTTGTAGAAGGCCAGAACCCTGAGTGGGTTCTCTTTAGGGAAATATTAATTTCAGTGGCCTAGTATGAAATAACATACAGAATAAACTTTAATTGTCAGTGCATTAGATCCCATCTTTAAAAGAGGGTCACTGTTGATCCGATGTGAACTGTGAGGTCGAGTGAACAGAAGATACAGTTCTCAGTAGTACATGCATTGCTTAGCATAGGTGCTTTCTCCTGTGGCATTAAGGCTTTAAACAAAACCTAGGTTGCAATTCCACGTTACACCTAATTTCATCCCTGTGACTACTGCTGGAGGGTAATGACAGTGTTCTCACCCCACCCTTGCTTCAGATATGGTGCCTGCTTGTCATAGGGTGAGGCAGGTTGTTCCTTGAGTCGATGGAAAACTAGTAATGTTTGTTCGTATTGTTTTTCCATTGTGTGGCTAGGGAGGTGGGCAGCCAAGAAAGGGGAAAAGCATAACAGCACTGCTTCTGACTGTAGGCTGCCCTCAAAGTGAGCTAAAGGTAAGGTGATGCTGCGTGTGGGAAACAGTGTGACTTAATGAGCGTCAGGCTAGTGTCTGAAGAGATACTGTTATAGTCAGTATAAACACAGAGCAACTCAGCAAGATGGGAGTCCCATGCAATGCTCTGGAACTGCTGCCAGTGCGTTGGCTGCAGAACAGTCGTTCTGCACCTGTAGGCTCGTAGGCTGTGGCAGCAGCTGTGAATTTGTTACAAAGAAAGAAGAGGATGTAGTTCTACAGAGCCGTGAACTGGTACGCTGATCTAATGTACATATTTGACTTCAGAGTCTTCAGAAGAAATCAGAAATATTTCAAGTATAGAGGAGGAGGAATTTTTCTTTTGATTTTTTTTTTAATGCTAATTTTCATAGGACATAGACCTTCCTGCATATTCTGACTTGTTTTCCATCTTTGCTGCTAGATTTTTTCCCCTTATTTGTTCTCAAATATTTCCTTTATAGCTTGCTCATCTTTTTATAGTACTAGATGTTTACGTAGTTAGAAAAACGATTACAATGATTATATTGTGTAAGTGCTTAGTGTTTCTCCTACTTAAACTACGTGATATTCTGCTGCTGTTTCTTAGAAAATTACTGTGGTCAGATTGTCATCTAGTCTGTTCTGGACAGTAAGATATTGTTTAAACACTGTTCTTGTGTGTCTGGATAGGGTGGCCCTTTTCAACTGCTTTCACTGCTGCAAGACTTTTTTTTTTTTTTGCCCCTTGACTGCCACATGACAGAGCAAGCAGGAGATAAAAAGCTGTATTGATCACAGTGGTGGTCATCTTGAATGTGGTGTTTAACAGTTGTAATAACTTATTATATAAAGCAAAAATCTGGATAAGCAGAGTGCTCTTAGGTTTTCCATAATCATAACAAGCTAGTTTCTGATATTTGTTCCTTATGTAAATATTCATGTTTTTAGTGAAAAGAAAAATAAGTCCAGGTTTATATTTAACCTTAAGAGCTGTAGATACTTATGTGTCCTTAAAATGCACTCTCGTTTGAAAGAGGTGGTGTAAAAGAAACTTATTTCTTAAGAAAACTGACCTTCACATACACAAGTGATTTCTCCCCCTCCCCCCAAAAAATGTTTTGCACTCTGTTAGGGAGACAGCATGCATATTTTGTCCTGACAGAACTGTAACCACATTTCAAGGATAGATGACATCATTTCAGATGTACAATATCTCTTCTAAAGAATTGTCCGAAGACTTGATATTCGTGGTGCTATGAGGCAGCCCAGGAAAATAAATGCTGAGAGAGATAACAGGGCATCAGAGTTTTCCTCTAACACAGTGTTATGTGGGTGTTTATATTTACCACCTTCCGTGCAGCTTCTTTTACTTGTCTTTTATTAGTATTCTTTTTGATTATGCTTCAGGATAATAGATTGAATATTGCATTGAATTTTACATTGGTGTTCTTTTAATAAAAAAATACACCTCAAAGGATTAGTGTTAGGGGATTTGTGGTGAGTTCACAAGTAAAGGAGAATTTCTAACAATGACATAGTGTGAAACTTCAACGTTTTGAAGAATGCAACAATTATTTTGGAAGAACCTACTTGACACAGATTAATATTGGGTGTTGATAAGAATCTATGTGGATTTGTGAATACTTTTTAAAGGCTAGGTCTTTTGCTTATATGATAAATATTTTTCAAAGGAAAGTTTATTGCATTGTAATTCTGTGTCTAATTTTTTGCAGTGCCTCCAGACAGTCTCGTGCTCTCTGACCATGCTCTTATTCAGCTCTTAATTTCAGGATAACCTTATGAAATCTCTCCCACACTTTGCTTTGTCCTTCATATCTTCTTAGTCAGCACTGTTTTATGTCAGATATTTGCATTCCTTTACATGAGCAAGTTAGCTACTCAGTGCAGGTAAAAGTGAGTTCACCAACTCTTACAGCAGTGGCGCAGAGCCTTTGCAGCTGGGTGGTCCTAGTGCTCTCTTGTCCTGAAGTTGTCATGGTGGAATTGAGTTTGCCACAAACTAGTCTTGCCTGCCTTCTCAGCAAAATGTGAATAGCTTCTGAGTGCGTGGCTTAGTAAGGGAACACAACCCCAACTTGTAACCACAGCTTCTGAAACCCTACTGGTCCTTTAGTCCAAGAGATAAGTCTTGTAACTCTTGGGGATGTTCTGAATGCCTGGGTTTTGTTAATTGATACTGTGTAATGTTCCAGTGGTTCTGCTGGTGACTGATTATGTTGTGATCAAGGTCACAATACAGAGGAAAGACAGAAAATTAAAATAACTTTCACATTGATTTCACAGAGGAAATTCTCAGCCTCTGCAGGAATCCATAATGAAGAAAAAAATAGCTTACAATGCTTCTATGGTGAAACAGACAGTCATCAACAGACAGTCTGGTCTGTTGGTGAAGCAATGTCAAGACAAGTGAGTGTTTATGGAAGACATCAGTGATGAAAATCTATGTAACTTACTGCATAACATACTACGTGACATTTGCTAGATTCCTACCTCCCCTTGTACCTAGCTGGAACTATGTTAGTGTGCACTATTCATTTTGCTTTAGCCATTTAGAATTTTAATTGTCTTTTATTTGGAAATTCTTTCTCCCTGTTGAAAGTAAATGAAAGTGTTATTTCATGTGTTGTGTAAGTTGCTCAAAATCTGGGCTGCTGGTCTTGCCCTGTTCCCAGCTAAGTGTTACCACCACCTTCTTTCTGTGTGCATGCAGCACGTCTGCTTAGAAAGCTGTTTTGGGTGAAAACTCACTTTAAAGAAGAGAAATACATAAAATCTCAGTTGGATCAGTGCTCTGATCTTGCTGACAGGAAGGGCAGTATGATCTATCAGTTTTAGCCAGTTGTAAAACTGCATCTTGAGGCTGTAGTTACCTGAAGCAGTATGACACAATCTGGAGGGTTGCTGCTGATGAAAAGAGAAGATCCTGTGTCCATTCCTCCCTTTTTAGAGGCTCTGGCAGTCCTTAGATCCTTCCTATGACTGTATTCAACTAGATAATGTGAAAGAAAATTACTCATTGATTCCACCTAGATGGTAAGCTAAAAAATTCATGAGGAGACTTCACATGTGCTGAAGTGGGTGCAAGGCAGGGGAGTAGGACTGGGCAGCCCAGGGTAGGGGCAGCAGAAGGGAAGCTGTAGGCTTTCCTCTCCAGCTGTCAGTGAGCATGGCATTTTATTGCTCAGCTTCACTTGGAGTGTATGATGAAAACCATATTATGGCACAGTGTGGAGGCTTACAAGGTAGATGTTGATGGCTTGTAGTGATAGTTCTACTTCAGCCTTAATGCTTGGTGCACGTACCAGATGCACAGATTTATAGATAGGAGAATTGGAGGCAGTTGTCTGGCTTTGAGAAATGTTGTTTTAGGGCTTCTTGTTTCTATACGTGAAATAAATACAGAGATGAGTGTTAAATTTTCTTTCTCTTCTCATTTTGCAGATGTTCTACTAATCTGTGTTCCATTTCCTTCCATTACTCTAAGCAGCTCTTTCAGAACTGCTGGTCTGTTAAAATACAAATTGAGTGGGTTTGAGATTAAGAGAGAGAGAGTATGTGTGTGTGTGTATATGCACACACATACATGAGTCTGCAACGTGCAAGTCAAAGTTTAGAGCAAATGTATACTTCACATGGGAAGATTTGTTTGCTGTCTATCAATACTACATGCCTGTGACTTAAAAAACCATTTCATATTGGGCTTTGCTACTATTAAATTCAAATAATCATTGATTGCATACTCGAGTAGCCAAGATTAAGTACTGTTTTAATTACTTCCTTCTTTTGTATGAGAAATTGTTTTTACCATGACGGTAGGCAAGAATAGCTATGAGGTTAACAGCCTGAAATAGCTTTTTATTATTATTTTGATTGTTCATTTTTCCCTTTAGCTGGAAGTTGTTTAAAATGTCTCTTGTGTTATTGCTCCAATCCAGATGGCTTTCTGCCTTTGTTTCAGTTACTAGATGTGATATTGTTAGTTAGTCACTACTGCCACCACACATTTTACAGTTTGGCCCATGACTCATTCTCACAGCCGTCTTACGTTGGCAATCAGTGTTATTCTCAGTATAAATACTTGTTCTTTTTTGACCACTCTGATGTCAGCTACTGGTAGCAACTGGGTGCTAACTGTAAAAGACACTAACCTGTTTCCTTGAGGAAGGAAATTAAGTAAGTGCCTGAAAGCAAGAATAGCTTCATAGCATGCTCAGATTGGTGTGATGATCGCTCTTTTTAATGGAAAATTTAAATGGAATATCAAAAGATTCTGATGGTTGTGTTGGAAGTCCGTAATTATAAACAAGTAATTTAGAAGAACTTTGTAACTCTATGTGGTGTCTAAGTTATAGGGTATGTAGCAGTATTTTTATGTCTTGCTTCTTTGAACATTTTATACTATTATTGGTGCACTAAAGTGGTTTCAACAATTGCAAATGTTGTGGAAAAAACATCCAAAAGAGGGTGAAAATAGAAAAGATCTTATGCTGAATTAAAATAGAAATTATGAATGAAATAACTACAAAGATTAATGTTTTCCTTGCTGCTGTACTTGTTACAGTGATGCTTTATAATGGCGATACCACTTAATTTTACCGTGATAACCACAGAAGTTACCTTCTGAAGAAGAAGAAATGGACTGTGTATGCATCCAAGTATGCAAAGTCTTTATTTTTACATAATTCAAATGATTTTTCTGTGTCTGCTATTTCAGTTACAACAAAGTTGCAGCCCAGATTTTCTGGGTAAAAGTAGCTGGATAGGAGGAAAGAAGTAATATCCCATTTAAGTAGTATCTTGTTAAAGCCATACTGATTGGTAGTGAGGAACTACGTGTTTTCTCAAGATTTTTTTGGGTAGGTGCTGTGTTATTCTAATAGTGTAGTCTGTGTTGCATGATGGGGTTAAATTTTACTTCTTTCCTTTAGACACTTTAAGAGATAATGCACCATGTCAAACTTTCCACACCCTTGATGAATGGAAGGATGGATTTGTAAAGATCTGGTAGTTAAGATAAAATATTTTCATATCTGATTTGTTTATTGTCACCAGGACTACATCCCCATCCCCCATTTTTTTTTGGTTTTGATTCAGTCTGATGCAGTGTAGATTTATTTGGGGAATGAGGACCTTATGATGATAAACTATTATTCGATAATGGTGATAAGAGCTCCCTAACTGTTGCTTCCAATAAGGAAAAATATTTTTTCCTTATGTATTTTCTGAAAGGCAGAGGGTTTTTTGTTTGCTGTTAATGAAAATTCTACTATGTTTTTATCTAGTACAAGCAAAATATTAAGTGATCGGCATACTTAGTGTGGTAATAAGATGTGTTGGCAGCAGCCATGCTTGTGTGGGAGCTCACAACTTTGCTAAGGCTGAATGGAAAGGTTTTGAAATTATTTGGGTCTCATTACTTAATGTATTTACATAGCAGTTAGAGGTGAGACCTAAGTGTGGCCTCGTATCTAAGGCAGCTTTGAGCTGGCAAGCTGATAGTAGCTCAGCTGTGGTACCAAATAGCTGGTTTGCTTCGAGTACTTAGCTGGGCAGGTTTTCGACTTGCTATTCCACTGGTGACTGGTAAGCCTCAGGAGATTTCAGTTCTTTCTAGCCCTTTCCCTACTGGAGATTTTCATCTCCTGAATTTTTCCAAATGTTAGATGAGCAATTTTATATATTTATGGTAGCTGGAGGGATAGAAACTAATACTAAGGAATGAGGCAGAGATGGACTGTGAATATTTTAAAGTGATGATTTAAATGGTATTATTTGTTTAACAGTGATGATCAGTAAAAGTTAGGACTGAACAGCCCTTTGTAATATGTACAGAATATTAATACCTTGCTTGTCAATACAGAGTTACACTTCTGTAGTAGTTGATTTTTGTGCTGTTGGCATATTCTATTATCTGTTGTAGGCACATTCAGCTTTCCCCTATGCTTGTTCGCTTATGTATTTATTTTATTTCAAGCTGTTTGTATAAAGCAAGGGATTACAAAGAGACTTTCTGAAGTACCACTTTTGTATTTCTATTGTCAGTTAAGGACGATGATGCGTATGACAATGAATTGTTTGGTTTAAAAGCCTACCAATTTTAAGCGTTAAATTTCTGAAATAAGAATGTCAAATTTAACTTGCTGTAAATCAAGTGTTAACTCCTGCATATCATAAAGTTTGGATTTAGTAGCTGGTGGTGTGATTTTTCTCAAACTATGTTGTTTTATGAAGAAAAGATATAAGCTAGAGAGGGAAGGGAACAAAACACCTTTGTTATGATGTAGTTGGTCTCCTGGAGTTTTGTGGTGGGTTCAACTATAGTGCATTATAAAAAGATTTCCTAGTTGCTTGTTTTGGGGGGGGGGTGAATAGTAATAAAGTGCTTTGGGATTGAAAAGCTGTATTCATAAATGCATATACATTTGGGAAGTTTGCACAGCATGATAATTATCTGTAATTCTGTGGCATGACCAATGTAAGCAATCTTGTCCTGTATCTAGGTATATCTTTGTAGGTTTAGCACCTGTAGAAAGGATTTTTTGATAATGGATGTTGCCTAGTGTCTTACCAAAGGGGAGAATATTCTGTGTCAAATAGACTTTTTAGCAATGTGGTCAGCAGTAGTGATTGGATTTCAGAAGGCTGTTGTGCTTTTTTTTTTTTTTCCTTTTCCTTTGCCAATGATCTTGTTTGAATTTGCTCTGTGATGTATAAAGAACAGCAACCCAGTGTATTGGTTACATCCTGCTTTTTCTGCTGGTGCTGTAGCAGCTGGTGCTGCTTCAGTTAAGCAGAATAGGCCTGGTTTCAGAGCAGGGAAAGGATCTGGAAGAGAAGGGAAGGAGTGATAAAAGTAGTGGAAAGCTGTAATAGTAGTAGAGTTGCACATTCTGGCTTATTTTTTACAAATGGTGATGTTCCACATCTCGTGATGTCCAGCAAGAATTAGAAAGGTGTAGGGGTAACTTGTCTTTATTATAAAAGTGCTTTACAATAGTGTTTTACAACACTTCCCATCCCTTTGTCTGTTGAAGAGCATTGTCTGGATGAAGAGGAAGGTAAATATTTCAGTGAATAGCGATTGAAAGGAAAACACCTCTTTAGTGAGTGGTAATCAAAAGATAAGAATTGGAAGGTCAGAAAAGCTAGTGGTAGCATTAAGAGTAAATAAAATGTCTTGTAGATTACACAGAGGGATGTAGTTTAGACAGTGGGTTGAATTCATAGGAGATGATCTTTAAGGGTGAGAGTAAGTTGAGATAAATGTCTTTAGAGGAAAATGTCACTTTCTAATAGCATTGAAGATGATTTTCCTGCTATTAATATGGACTGTCAAGTTGAGTGTGTCACTCTGGCTGCATTTGTGGACAGCTAACAGGAAATTTCCAAAAACAAAATTATGAAATCGATCATGTGTTTTCATATTAAATATTGCCATGCTTCATCCAAGAAGTTTGCTTTGATTGTATTTTATGTTTTAGAGAGAATCTAAAATGGATTTCTAACCTCTAATTAGTTAGGTTTTTTCTCTTATTACTTTATGATATAAACATCTCAACAATAATGCTTTACCAGGCAAGTGCTTTTATTATACTAAATAGAATTAATGAGTATAAAACTATGCTTATGTGTTTGCAATACTGGCATTTGAGATCCCAGACTTGGAAACCGAGCTGTACAAGCAGGCTTATGTAAACTTTCCAAAGGCTTTAAAATGTGTGTCTAATTATAGAAGGTTAAGTATACTGAATCTTAATAATTTTTTTTTCCCCCTAAGGCCATGTGGTTATGATATTATTGAGATTCCATAATGCCTCCTGCCGTGACAGACAGCCTTGACATCTGGGCAGTGGATTCACAGATTGGTGCTGATGGCTCAATATCTGTGGACTTCCTGTTGCCCACTGGAATCTACATCAACCTGGATGTCCCTCGAGATGCCACCATATCTCATATTAAACAGGTAATAGCAAATGGTCAATTAACTTAAAAGTTAGCTTGTATTTGGAATGAGTGCTGTTTCTAATTTTTATATGCCTTTTGGCAAATCAAATAATGAATTTGAGTAGGCATAAAAAACAATGTATTGAAGGCGCATACATAGCAGATTGATTAATAAAGATGTATATGTGTGTGAGGGTTTGGAATGTTTTTGGACAGAGGGCAAGGTTTGGAGAAATTATTTCTTGCTGATGGTTACACTTCAGCAGAGATTATTCTAGTAGGTCTATATTAGTACTGTGTTGCTACATCTGAACCTTTTTTAACACAATGGTAATACATTGTACATTGATTTAACATTTCTCTGATTAGTGTGTGAACAGGAGATGCTGTGTCTAATTTGATTTTTAATATAGAAGTCACACATTGTGTTCCTGCTTCTTTTGATTGACAGCAAAGATAGATGCTTTAAAAACTATGTATGTCACTTAAAGGTTGTGTACAGGGGCTTCGTTAGGGCGTCACTTAAAAAGTGAGGGAATACTCAAAGGAAAGGGAGTATGTAAGGAAATAACCGCAGATATTAAAGAACAGTCTACTAACCTTTCATCAGATATTGGCCATGTGAGGGCATGTAGTCAAGTTACTGTGGAATTAGATAGTGGATGAATTGCAACACGAAGTAATCTGCTCCTTAAGCATAATAAAGTTCTAAAAGAGAATAAAGAAGTGTGATTTCTCATTCTATTGCATTGCCTAGTAAATAAGTACACTGTTTTTCATTCCTATTAGGTCTGACAGTATTCACTTGTTTAGAGAAATTATTTTCTTTGCATCAGTAGTAGCTTCATATTATTTATTGTACTCTTAATATGAAACCTTCTAGGCACTGAAGCATTTTTTTTATGGAGTGGACCACTTAGTATTTCAGAAGAAATGAGAGTGCCTCTATAAATTGAAGTGAAGTTTTGGGCTACACTCAAATACTTGAAGTAGTTCTGACTGGAAAAATATAATTGTTGTTTCAGTAAAAGGGTAAACTGGGCAACTACAGGTTGCTTGGTGGGTAAGATAATGGAATAGCTGATAGTGATTTCAACTGATAAGGAATTTTAAAAAGTCAAGTGTAGGTGACAACAATATGGGTCTTGAACTAAATCGTCTGGTTTTCTTGATGGTTGTGACGCATTGAAACTTAAATATCAACAGTACCTGTTTGTAGCATCTTAGCTGTTTTTCAAAGAGAAGGAATGTTGATGATAACTGCAGAGGTCTTTCGTGGAAATCACTGTATTTGTAAACAAAACAATAATGACGACTGACATACTGGGTTAGTAGCTTTGCTCCCCCCACATTGCTGTGACAAGGCCTGATTTGTGGACCCTTGGATGTATAAATAGAGGACTTGAGAGCAAATACGACAAGTTTATCTTGTACGTGAAACTGTTAAGATTAAAATAAGAGAAAAGAAGAAAAATAGCCAGTAATTTGAGGGCTGAAGAATTTTTCATTTCTGTAGGCTTTCTAGTTCTAGCAGGCCAGTACTTTGGATGTTTTCAGTGGAAGTCAGTTTCAGAGACTTCGTGGCTTTTTAAATGTTACAGTCATTAAAGGATATAGTAAGTACCAGTAGCTGCAAATTGAAGTTAGATAACTCAGAAGGGGGGAAAAAAATATAAAAAGGTACAGCTTTTTAATCAATATAGTAGCTGTTGGATAATAACACAGAGGCAATAATAGATTAGTCTTTTGATACCCTTGAAGTTGGAATTTTTGCGCTACACCAAAGGTAGTTGCTGGATTCAGCTTTCACTCAGCTAGGCAAAATGTACTGAAATACGTTTCTGGAAGACAGAATTCCTTGTACAAATCTATGAAATACATGCAGGTATGTTCAGTTCAGCAAAAAGGAGTTCAGTTCAGCTTCAGTTGTTTGAGAAGAGGTTTTTGCCATTGCATTATTGATCCTGCAGTTCCTGTTTCAAAGTAAGTTTCAGAAACAAATCCATAAAATGTAAACTTTAAAAATTAGGACAAAAATAATCTCACAAATAAAGATTTGAATACTATTTAGGTCAGGAGAGATCTTTTTACTTCCAATTTTGATTTCTGCTAAGGATTTGATATATTTTATGTATTTGATACATTGGTGTTAGTTAAGGTGTAATCCGTTACTTAAGTATTCAGCTCAGTAAAGCATTATTTAGTGTTCTGTGGGTGACTTACATGTCTTAGAGACCTGCCAGTAATTTTCAAATAAATTTACTTTAAGGTTCTCCAGACTACAGGGATTTTTTATTGTTACTCAGGAATTGTTCCATAGTGGGGACTTGTTGCCTACGTATTTCAATAATTACTGGAAAAAGAAAGTATAGATGTGTCTTGAGGGAGAAGGATTTTGGTAGGAAGCTATAGGAATGGATGGAGAGTGACAGTTTGCTGGTCGGTGCCAAGAACATCTGCCTCCAAAATCATCAAGTGCTTTGTTACTGTAGTGACAGCCGTGGCCCTGCAGCTTTACTGCAAATAGGACCATAGTGGGTCAATCCCAGGATAAGCATCAGGATGAGGGTTAGCGCTGCTCTTCTCTCATCTCCTCATAGTACTTGTCCCTATGTGTTTTTTACCCCTGGGATATTTATGCACACAAGTTGCTTCTTAAAAATAACCTCAAAATAGAGACTACAAAGATGACAAAGTAAATGTATGATAAATAGGGAAAAAAATGAACCAAGTTAGCAAACATGTTACTCTTACGTTCTTTTGGGAACATAAATGGAAATTAATGTTACCTTCAGTGCCATGAGATATGTCCCTGCTTTCTTGTTTTGCTTCATCTATTTATTTGTTTCTTTGCAGCTGTTATGGAAGCAGGCACATGCTTATCCACTCTTTCATCTCCTCATGGAGATTGACTCTTACATGTTCTCATGCGTGAATCAGACTGCCGTACATGAAGAATTAGAGGATGAAACACGGAGACTTTGTGATGTTAGACCCTTTCTTCCTGTCCTTAAACTAGTGACAAGGAATTGTGATCCAGGAGAAAAGTTGGATTCCAAAATAGGTGTCCTTATAGGCAAAGGTAATTACATTTAGTTTTTTTGAAAAATGAGGGTAAACTTTGTTTTGTATGAGGATCTCAACTGGGCAGGTAACAGTGGAAAAATTTAAACAAAAATATTAAAAAGTATTTCCCTGATGGAATTTCCCTTTCTCAAACTAATACTGATGTAGTTTAAAAGAATTTATATACTCAAGATGAAACATTTGAAAGTTGTTGAAAGCTACTTTCTGTATTGTATTACAACATCAGTCAAGAGCAAATTTTATCTTGCTGGATGAGGGAAAAATCTATAATATTTTTCTTGCTGGAGGAAAGCATAATCCCTTAGAAGTGTTGTTCTAAATAGCCTAACAGCAAACTGGATACACAGAAGGAACTAGAAATGATGATGGTTTTGTTATACGTGGTTTCTGAGTTGGTTAACAATATGATTCTTGTTTTTGCTCTCAATTGTGGCACTGATTTTCAGCAAACAATGAACAGCTATTTTTAAAGGTTTCACAGTAACTTGTTCTTGATGTTATTTCAGAATTTTCAGCTATTAAATCTACTCTGCTTGGTTATATAATCAAGATTGACAGGGTTGTGTGAGGTCATACCTCTTGTTTTAAAACAATGAACCATTGTTAGCTCTTTTATAAAGAGTGCAGGTTTTGTTTAGATTTCAGCAGTACACTGTCTGCCTATTTGTTAAAACTGACAATGGAAACAGTTAGCCAGTTTAACCATTCAGACATATTCTGACATATTCTGGGAGATTCACATTCTTTGATTGAGTTTTTTGCTTATTATAGCTGTGCAAGAGCCTTCCTTACACAGCCCCCATTCTGTACCTCAGCAGTGCAAAAAATGTATTCCTGTCTAAGCTTCTAAACTTAGTGTTTTGTTCTCAAAAGGTGTTCAGTGCTTCGTGAAATTTGGACATTGTCATTCAAAGTTCAGGAGAAAAGAAAGAAACACTTGCAGGCCCTATACTTCCTGAAGTACCGAAGAATCACAGCTGTGTGGACTCTCCACTGTGTGTTCTTTCTTTACATATTTTGTAAAAGGAACTTCACTGGTCTTGGATTGGTTGAAATTTCAGTCCTGTCATTTTCACTTGAGGAGACAATTTTAATCACAAGGAAAATTCAAGAATAAATGTATCTATGGTCCTACTATCTTTCTTTTTTGACTTTTAAAGAAAATAAAAAAGATTATGCCATCTTTCTGTGGGATTAAAAACAAACAATTTGCAAACACTGCTTTCTTTGCTTTTGCTCTTGTGAGGAGAGACTTAAAGCCTGCCAAACTATCTTTAATTTGGGGTGAGGTTGGCTTTTCCATTTAATAGTGCGCAAGAGAGGCCTTGATTCTTGCTGTTTAAACTAAACTCTCATGCCAGATTGCGTGGGAATTGTGCAAGTAAGTTTGGAAGTCCACTGATGAACAGGGCAGTAGAACCCAACTCACTTTTGAGCACCCATTTTTTTTATGGGATGTTTGAAGAAAACCACTTATGTAACCTTAACTTAAAGATAGTAAAGGTTTGAGTGGGATGGTAAATAGATGGGCAGTATTTGTACAGGTATGTATCCTTTTGCTTGCTTGAATTCTTTCAGGTCTCCATGAGTTCGACGCCTTACAAGATCCTGAAGTGAATGACTTCCGAGCTAAAATGCGGAGAATCAGCGAGGAAAAGATTCAGTCACTTGTGGGACTCTCCTGGATGGAATGGTTAAAGCACACTTACCCACCAGAACAGGAAGCCGTTATCCCAGAGAGCTTCCAAGATAAGCTCTACAGTGGAAATCTTGTAGTGGCTGTTCATTTTGATAACTGCCAGGTAGGAATGGTTGTTCATCACATTTCATGTACTGTTCTTGATCCTGATCTGAATTAGCATGTGATTGATCAAGGATGTAAATGAAATAGAATAATAACATTCTGGTGTTAGTTTTAAAATAT
Organism: Grus americana; assembly: GCF_028858705.1. Classification (NCBI taxonomy): domain Eukaryota; kingdom Metazoa; phylum Chordata; class Aves; order Gruiformes; family Gruidae; genus Grus; species Grus americana. Next base: position 6,233,702 of record NC_072860.1, on the reverse strand, counting down.
AAATTTTTTCACCAGGGTCCTTGATTCTTGAACGAAAGTGAGAATGCGAACCTACAGTTGTGAACTGAGCTTCTAAAGTCAAATTAGAGTTCTACTTCTAAAGTAAAAATGTACAACTTGTATATTCTATATTATTTCTTGTTCGTTTAAATATAAAACATAATTCAAAGTTGTCAGGACTTTTTTGGCCAACTGTTACTGTGTTGCTTCACTAGCGTTCAATTTTAGGCTCAGGGGATGCTGGTGAATTGGGAGGCACCATATTCAACACACTTCTCTTTGTGTGTAATTCATTGTTGAACATCTGTGGGGTTGATCTGCTAATAAGGTTGAGCAATACGTATTTAAAAAAGAGGAAGTAGCATTCCCTATGCTAGACATGCATATAGGCAAATAAAACACTGAGACTTAGAGTTACCTTTTTGTTTCAGCCAACAAATCCATAGCATACTTAAAACCCTCTTTAGTTTCCACTTAAATGATTTAGCTTCATTTTTTTAATGTTGAAGTTGCTATGATTCTACTTAAGTCCAGAATTCCCAGTATTCATTTTTGCACTATGTTCTTTTGGATAACAGTGAGGGATCAGTGTTGGAAACCTTAAAATCTCACAGGTTTGTAAATATATCAGGCTATATTTGGTGTCCATCTTGACTCAGGTGCTACATACTGATTTTGTAATGACTCAGGTGCTACATACTGATTTTCTAATGACTCAGGTTATTTTATTTACAAAACTATATTATTTCTGATACTATCTTTTTTAACTTAAAAAATAAAAAATCCAAGCAGGTAAAATCATACCTGGCTCTGGAAACATTAAATGCAGAGATGAATACTAAGTTGTGTCACCGGTAACACTAGTTGATGTTGGATGCATAGGTGTTTTTATGACAAAACCTTTTTCCAGTCCTCTTTGGCTTAGTGGAAGACTTGTAGATTTCCAGGAGTGAGAATATCTGTGTGTTTGTCAGCTTTTAATTAAGATATTGTATGTATATGCATATGATAACAGTACAAAAGCAGTGCAAAAGTTCACGTTGCTGCAGAATGTATTTGCCTGCCACTGTAATAGCTTAGGCTGCTGACATTTCAAATGTTTTGAATGTTTCTGCTGCCAGTTCTGACCTTCAAAGCGATTAACAGCTCCAATCCGAGCCGCTTTTTAGAGCGGTAAACTCTGTTTCAGCCTTTACTCCTTGCACTGAGTACCGGAATCATTTCAGGAGAAGTAAATAGGAAGATATGGGGACTGTTGTGTTCTTTCAGTAGGAACACCGCAAGATTGAGAGAAAGGAATATTGAATTACTTTTTGTCTAGAATGCGTGGGCGAGCTGTAAAAGCTACCTAACTGTCTCTGGAGTAGAAGGAAGAAACCGATCCCCATTTCTGTGTCATACATGTGAAGACCTACAATTTGGAAGTAAGGCAGCTGTCATAGAGCACCAGCTTCCTGGGGAAAAAAAGTGTCATTCCCTGTCTACCCACTACCAGTTATGTTAGGAGAAGAAAGCCTTCACAGTTTGGCAGCTTTCTGAAAGGGGGAAGCTGTTGGGAACCATGCAGAAACTGAGAAAATAGAGAATTAATTTTGCCTGACTTTAGAGTTAGATTTTTCAACTAGGGCAGCTTTGTTTCTTACCAGTAAACTTCTTTTGACTTGTGCTTTTTTTTTTTTTTATATATAGAAGGTAAGCCAGACAGCACTTCACATTTGTACATATCTCCTTTTAGAATGCTTACATCTTCAGGAGTGTGTGTGTCTGTAAATAAAAATAAAAAAACCCAGAACTTGCTGAATCAACCTTTGCAAATAAACATGTGCGGAGCATAATGTGGTCTATTAAGGGAGATGAAAGATTTCACAGAAGACCTTTTACATTAGGAACTTTAATTTAAACCTTTTTTTTTTTAAATTTAAAAAAGAAAGTAACTTCTTTTACCTTTTTAAAACACATCAAAATTAGAGATACTTTGGAAATACGTAGATAGCCTCTAAAGGTTTGATTTAAAAATTTCTTTGAATGCAGAGTCTTTCATGTTGTATTCATAATGCTACAGTTATTGGCTGCTATCCCTCTTTTCTGCACTCTTCCAAATAAGGTGGTGTTTTTGTACATAAAGCAGCAGAAACTGTTATACTTGAAGCTTTCTTTTTCTTCTGAGTACAGTGATATCTAGAAAGAGTATAACTTACTAATAGCCAGAAAGAAGAAAAATTAACGTATCTAGTACTGTTAAATACCTTGAAATGTATTCATGGTCTGTTGTCTCCCTCATTCACATTCTAAAATACAAGCTTCCAGATCGATATTCTGATCTAGAAGTCTTTAAATCACTGCCGAATCAATTAGATAAAGTTCTGTGTTGTTAAAAGTACTTCTTTGGGAATTCATCATTTTGCAGCTTCTAGGGTGACTATTGCTCTGATTGCCCTGAAGATGTAGACGTTAACTGTCTTAAAATAGACTGTTTCTGTCAGTTAAGTATTTCTACTGATTATATTGTGTATGCTGCCATTTAAGCCTTCTACATCTGACTGTGACTAGTTTGACGTTCAGTATTCCTGTTTGTGTTTTGTTAGGATGTTTTTAGTTTTCAAGTGTCGCCTAACATGAATCCCATCAAGCTGAATGAGCTGGCAATCCGAAAACGTTTGACTATCCATGGAAGAGAAGACGAGGAAGTTGATCCTGCTGACTATGTGCTGCAAGTTAGCGGAAGGCTAGAATATGTTTTTGGTGATCACCCATTAATTCAGTTTCAGGTACATAAAGTTCTTTGGAACTTACCATAACAGTTCTCTGGTGCCTTGGCCAAAATTTGACCTTGCTTCTTGTGCCATTGGATGGTCAGCTATGCTGAACAGTAATACACTTCCTCCTCATGTCTGCAGCCCTCAAATTGTAAAATACGCTTGCACCATTTCCTTTGTATCTCTGTAATGTATTACTCATTTCTTTGTTTTGAAAGTTGCTGTAGAATAGTCTGTTAGCTGATAACAACTGTTTTCCATGGGCTTTTAGTACATACGCAACTGTGTGATGAACAGGACTCTTCCTCAGCTGACTTTAGTTGAGTGTTGCACCATAAAGAAAATGTGTGAGCAGGAGATGATTGCCATAGAAGCTGCCATAAACCGAAAATCATCCAACCTTCCTCTTCCTCTGCCGCCAAAAAAAACAAGAACAACAACTGTAAGTTGATATGGAGAATATCTTAATACCTAAAAGGAACAGTGACTTGTGGAATATAAGTCACAATGCTTGGGATTTTGCTACTACTGCTGTTTTCCAGTGGAGGTCACCTGGGTCTACTTGGAGCCTCCTGGTGCTTACAAGGTTTACATCAGCAATAGCAGAGCTTGAGGCTTTTTGGAAACTTCTTACTTTCCCTCGCCTCATCCATCCTCCTTCTCCCCCCACTGTCTCCTTTCCATTGCTGTTGATTGTACTTTTAATCACAACTCAGAAGAGCAGGTAATAATCTGTTGCCAGCAACTGGTAGAAGGCATTGCAGAGAACCTGCAGCTTCAACACAATGTGTAGGCTCCACTAGCTTGGGTAGTAGTGGTCTGTGTTCTCTTGTATTAGCCCAGATATCTTGCATGGTGTTGCCACTTCAAATGATGGCAACTTCTGCCATAATGTACAGCTAACTTTTCTTTTAATATGGTGCTTCCTTCATTGCTAAACTTACGGCCGTAGAGCACAGTTAGAATTTGTGTACTGTCATTCTAAGAAATGTGGACAGACTTTACTCTATTACACTCTGTGTATATTCAGAACGAGGAATAAATTTGAAGGGTTATTCTGAGTTGTCAACAAGTAGTACTCAATGTATTTTCTCACCCCCACCCCCCTGTTTCAGCTAAGTGTTTTTTCTAACTTTTTTGCCCTCTTTAGGGTATCTTGTATGCTCTTGTGGTTAAGATAACCGATTTATTTTGTAAGATTTCAAATTAATATTTTTAAAAATGCATCTTTTTTTAGTTTGTATTTATGATTTTTGCTAAAAATACTTAGCTTATAAAATAGGTCTCAATATGTTCCATTGATTAAGAATGAACTTGTATCTTTGTTTCTCTTCTCAGAGTGTATGGGATATTTCCAACCCTTTCAAGATTATTCTGTTAAAGGGTAATAAACTAAATACAGAAGAAAATGCCAAAGTAAGTAACTATACCTAGTATCAGAAGACGTTCTGTTCATCATTTCAATGATTTTTAATGTTCAGTGAACTCAATCATACAGATTTCAATTCAGCAAAAGTGTAAGCATTTTTATTAATATTGGTTAAAATCTTGCTTTATTGCTGAAGTATTGCTTTATTGTCTGAAGTTGGATATGTAGATTAGAGCATTACCAATAATTGTGGACAGTATGACACTAATGTTCACATGGTACTTGATTTTTTTAAGATGGTATCTGTAAAGTACTGATACTGGTCTGAAATAAGCTTATTCAAACTCATCCGTCATAAACATCTGACAAACAGAAGTAGATCAAATATTAAACGTTTTTCAACAGAACATAAGGTATTTTTGTAGTCCAGAATATATTCTATGTGTGTCTAAGCATGAACTGCATGCTTCTATACAATCTGTCTTTTATTTTCTAAACATGCTGAACAGAAAAAAAAAGCTGTAGTATCACTTCCTGTAAAAATGTACACGACTGTGCTACTGACTGTTGTACAGACCACAGGTTGTTAACACATGGGAATTTATTGCACAGCTACTTTAAGACCTAACAAGACACCTGCCTGTGAGGTAGAACAACATTACTTTCCTTTATTTTGTTTAGCAATCAATAAATTGCATAGACAGTCATGTAGATTAGGAAGAAATTTAATTAGCCATTGAAGTTTGCTGTTCTGATGCTTTATTCAGGATACTCAGTGCATTTTTTTCTTTCAAAACTGTTGTTACAACTTCCTTGTATATTGGCAATACTACATTTTACTACACAGCTAAATGAGCCATAGTTACGATTTTACTACTGTGACTGTGGAAATGGATGTCTGCAAAAATTGATGGTTCCCTTTTCTTTGTCTAAACCATTATTTAGCTTGTTGTAATACCTTCTTGATTCTACATTCTGTAGACTCTTAAAGTTTTGAAAAGAAAAGGGCAGGGGAAAAGAGAAAGTGGATTCCAGAAACAACATAGCTATCAAGTTTGGGTGGCGGGTTTTTTTGGTACTCACAAAAAGTGAGTTTTGTTTAATTTTAGCATGCTTTTAGAGGAAAAAGAAAATACATTGATTGTAAGCTTGAGGAGAAACAGGAAGAATTGACAGTTCTTTGATATTGGTGCCTGTGGACGCTATCTAAATATTATTTAGTATTTTGAATGCTTTTTAGTCTCAAAAACTTTTGAAGTCCTGTAGTTACCCAAGAACAAGGACACATGCAGTAACCTTGCAAGCTTGTGCATGTTTCTCTGCATTGTCTGTCTACACTGTTACGGAATTGTCACTATTGAGAACATAGTTGTTTCCTAGTCCTGATTCTGAGGCTGTTTAATTCACTGCCATTGTTCTTTTCATTTCATTGTGCTTTGGCTCAAGCCAATATTCATCCATTTCTGCTGAAACCACCAACAGGGTTCATAAATGCAGTGTTTGTAGTGGGAACAAAACGTGTCAGATGGATAGCACTCTGCTAATGTGAGCTGGATTGAGTATTTTCACCTAGAGCACAAGTGACTTCATTCAGGTGCCTAACACCCAATTTTCCAAATATATGACATTTGAAATTGCTTTTCTTTTCACCTTGCTCTTTGGCTGCACCGTCGATACATACAGTTTCGTTAGTAAAAGGGTAGTATCAGAATGAAAAGAATAAGATTAGGATCCAATCGCTTACATTAACAGGATTGGAAATCATAGAATTAGTACTAGCCAAAAGGCAAGCAAAATAGCAATGTGTTCCAACAATGCAGTGCTTTGTTACTATCAAATTTTACTTGATCACTTATGCTTTTTATATTAATAAAGTAAAAGAAAAGTCAGGGAAGTGTGGTGGCTTATTAAATTATAATATCACATAATAGCAAGTCAAAGAATAATATATGAAATTGTGCAAATTTGAATTAAAACCTCTGGCTTAAAAAAACCCACAACAAACGAACAAAAAAAGGCAGATTTTAGAATATTTACTGTTGATGGTGTTAAAGCACAAACAGATAATACACTAGATGTAATCATATTTCCATAAGATACCTTTAAATCAGCAAAAGAACTTGATTAAAAATTCAGTTGAACATACAACGAATCTCCAAATGAATTAATAACGGACCTTCTGGGGAATTGTTTCAAGAAGGTTATGAACCAACTGGTTTTATTTAGTTCTCTGGCGTCAGCTGCAGTATTTTCTTTTTGAAGAATATAAGGCTGCAATCTTTAATTACAGAGAAATAGAAACAACCTTGTAAGTGTAATCAATGAGAATTTTCATTGTATACGTGTGTGTATACATATATTGTTACATGTAGGAATGTACACACACACATGTGTGGTCTGTATACCTTTAGATTTCCTGAAGTAACATTACTTTCATGTGATCTGTTTCATGGATGTTCATGTTGCTGTTCTTAACTCACTGTGGTTCACAGTGTTGTAGCTGCGCATGCCAAAAATAGGTAGTAGTGGGGTTTAGGAATATTGCTGGGACTCAAGTGAGTGTTTTCTAAATGGAACTTTTTCTTTCAGTAATTGATTTTAAGCTTGGAAATGAAATTGAGATTGTAGATATGTAAGTCAAGGGGTCAGTTTAATAAGGGATGTTCCTGTGGCACCTGTATCAAAGAGGAGAGTGACCCGTAACAGTGCGTTCTCCAAGACCTCATTCCTCTGCCAACACCAGTGCTGTGACAGCAGTCTCTTGATCAGTGGTAGCAGTTGTTTCAGAGAAGTCCAGAATGGTCAGAATGGGTGTTAACTTGCTGCTGCTAATGCCTTCTCCGGGGATTATTCTGGGCTGAAGACAGATTTGCTCTCTAGCGTGACTTCATTTAAAGTGTATTACAGTTTGCCAATGACTATTTGAGCTAGTTTACGAATGGAAAACTTTGTACTGAGCAGTAGTTGGTGTAGCCCAAAAAGATACATGGACTGCTTCGATGTTGATCGCACTGTTGTTTCTTCGAAGGAGGGAAAGACAGGCTCTCTCCCAGAACAGATCTTGTCTGTGTCAGTTGGGAATTCAAAGGTGAATTAATTTTTTTACCCAAAATCTGTACCAACTTTTAAACATCTCTGCCTTTCCCTTATGGTGCTCAGAAATACTTCGATAGCTTAAAGGGAATGATGGGAGGGTTGTTTGAGGAGCATAGGGAACCTGAAACATCAGTTCACGTTTTACTGATTTAACCATAACATTAAGAACTTCTTTTTGGTGCTGACCAAAAGGTTACACGTGTGGCTTTTTTACTCTGTTTGTTTTGGTTTTTGTTTTTGTTTAAACGCTGATATTTTGTTTAAACACTGAAAGAAGTTGATATATTTCTCTTAGTTGTTGTTTTAGGCAACAAACATAAAGACCTCCTTGTCATTCTTGTTGAAACTGTACAAGAGTATGGATACTTGGAAACATGTAGTTTTCCACGTACATATTTTATTAAACAGAAATGCAGAAATGAGCCACATCTTAGTATTGACCTGTGATGTGTTTGATTTCAGTATCAGTGATTCCAGCTTCTTTCTCATCTTGCCCTTCTCCTTTCCTCTTATTTTTATCATTCAAGCTAGCTGGTTTTGTTGTTTTCTGGGTGCTAAAGACAAAACAGAATTCCTGGGAATTACGGACATTGTTATTATTGCAGGTGATTTCTGATGCCAGGGTCAGCAGTGTTCCCTCTGTACATTTTTATAAAAATTCAGGTAAAAAATAATTTTTTTCTTAGACTGAAAAAACCCCAAATTTTTCTCAATTAGAAGCACGAATTGGTTCTACCTGGAGATTTGAATTTGTGTTCAGGAAATTAGTCTTAGCTTTTTCATTCTGCTTAGTTGTTTTTCCTACAATTTCCTTCCGTGTTAGGTATGTTAAGTTAGAAGTATTCGTATATTCATATATTGTATTTGTTACTACAAATGAGTTATTATTTGTCATATGTGGTAATAGAAGTAATTCAGTACTGAAAAAATTGGTAGCGAACATTATTTAAACCAATATATTTTGATTTAAACAGGAACTTGAATAGCAAAGTAAAAATAATTTGTTCTCAAGAATGGCTTGGTTCATTTTAAAACCTCAAAATTGGTATTTCTTTTAAGATAGAAATATTGATGAAATGCCTATATTTATGTTCTGTATAATATTCTATGCAGAATTCTGTAGGTTCTGTGGCAAGCATAAAATTTCTCATTTCTTTATTGCAGGTTCATGTTAGGGCTGGTCTTTTCCATGGTACAGAGCTCCTTTGTAAAACTATCGTAAGCACAGAAATATCTGGGAGAAGTGACCACGTTTGGAATGAAGTCCTAGAGTTTGAAATAAATGTCTGTGATCTACCAAGAATGGCGAGGCTTTGCTTTGCAGTTTATGCTGTGATGGATAAGATGAAAACTAAAAAGTCAACCAAGGCAATGAATCCTTCCAAATACCAAACCATTAGGAAAGCAGGAAAAGTGGTAATTAATTTGTTTTTCTTGAGTGCATCTCTGAATTATATTGAAATGGATATTCAGAAATCTTTCGTGGTCCTCACTTTCCTCAGTTTAGTGTTCAAGAATGCAAAATGGAAAAAATAAAAATTAAAAAAAAGCATAGGTATTAAGAATTATACATTTTGGTACAAAAAAACTTTTCATACTTCTCAGACACTGAAAAAGGCATGAAAATTTCAGTTGTAAGCCAGTTTGCAAATGGCTGTTTAATGAATTGTATTTTAAAAGGTCGGTTTTGTTCTGAATTCTAGATGAATTTTGATTCGGAAAAGATGAAAACATTAGCATCTAGGCTTACCTTCAGGGAAATGTGTATTTTTACACTGGCAGAGTGACACCCTTAAAATGAAGTCTTATTGTCCTCAGTGGTACTGGAGTACGTTCTGAAAACTATGCGCTTAACTGCTTTTCTGAAAGATACCTCCATTTAAAAACCTCTCAATTTTACTTCTGTTGTAGTGCTCGCTGCATAGTCATGTTCACTGGCATCTTAGTTTCCATGTACAAATTCTTTCCTTTAACAGCATTATCCTGTAGCCTGGGTAAATACCATGGTATTTGATTATAAAGGACAGTTGAAGAATGGAGAACTGGTACTGCACAGCTGGTCATCATTTCCTGGTAAAGCTTAACTTAACTTTTAAGATTTGGACTTTAAATACTTAAAAGACTAAAGAGTAGTAGTATCAAATAGTAGAATATTTACTGTATACATGTCCAGTTCTCCTGTCAGAATCTCTTTACTACTTGTATTTTTTACATGGATAAATATATAATGTCTTAATCTCTTTCCTGAAAGTGGTGTGTATCAGGAAGGAGGAAGGGCAAGAGTCTGCTTGGAAACAGTATTCAAAAGTTTTATCTGTTATGGAAGGAACATCACATAAAAATAGATGCATGCTTATGTCTAGTGTTACTTGGGTTTAAGATGCAGTTTAGGTTTCATTTGGTTCCCTGTCCTAAACTAAATAGATAAGCTATATTGTATGTGATGGTAATTGTGTCCTCAAAAAACGTGAATTAAAATGTTTTTTTAAGTCTTCCTTCCCTGACATTCAGATTGATTAGTAAGCGTGTCTGAAATCTCCATGTCACTCTTCGTTCCATCCTGAGAACCCCTGTATCAGCTTGGCTGTAGTGCTGGAAGAAACCTGGCTTAAAACTCTCTTCTTTTTTCGTACTGTTTGATATAGAGGCAGTGTGTATACTGGTTTACAGAGGCTGCAGATCTTACTGGGATTTGGTTCAGTGTAGGGATATCTCAGCTTCCCTTGTCTGTTACATTTATTTTGGAAAGAGAAAATCAGTTTATCGTTGGGTGTTAATCCAACATTTGTGAATGTAGGAGGTATGGGTAGTTAAACTGGAAATGCAGTGCATTGTAGTAAAAGTAATATGCTGCAAAACACGCTTCTGTCCATTGTAGACAGTAAGCAATTTCATCTTTGCCTTTCAGATTTTTTAATTTCAATGCATGCCTGGCCTACAGTATTAATTGTTCTGTCTAATGTTTCAGATGAACTTGAAGAAATGTTGAATCCGATGGGAACTGTCCAGACTAACCCTTACACTGAAAATGCAACAGCTTTGCACATTAGATTTCAAGAATACTCAAAACAGCCTATTAATTACCCTCCCTTTGATAAGGTAAGGTATGACATAAAGAGCAGTCATGAATGCTTATGTGTAAATAGCTATTTCTTCTTTCCCTTCAACACTGCTTTTTCCACTCAATTCCCCACTTCCTGCCTCTTAGTTAACATGATGCAGATTTTTACGCTTGCGCTGCCTGAGAGTTCCAGTGCTGTGACTTCAGGGTCTTCAGATAGTATTTTGAAGACATATACTTTTAAAAATACTCTGTACATAGTCTCTTGAGGGTCAGAAGCATCATCAGTTTCCAATATCAATGATCTTATGAAAAGCTAAACTTATCTGCCATTCTGGAAACTTTCAAACTGTGCTTGCCTGTGATCTATAAAGATCTGTTATTTCTTTGTACAAATACATGGTACCCACTCTTTGGGACGCTTCTTTCCTCTATGAGCTAAAATCCTTTTAAGGATAAGTAGGCTCTTCATATTGTACGAAAAGGGATTTCTCAAGGTCTGCACTTGAATTAAACCCACTTAAGCTGCCCTGCAGTTTCCTACAGATAAAGATTAGAATGTCTGTCTAGAAAGGCAGTGTATATTTGGAATACAGGTGGTAATGTCTGTAGTGTGAGTGCTAGAGAGCAAGTTGTTCACAAACCAGCAAATAAAGTTAAGACCAGGAAACATGCAATAAGTGTTAAAACAGACAGCTAATGAGACATTGAAAAAACAAAAAGGTTTTAACTCATACATACATTGGTCTCCATTTTGGTTTTGGGAAAGTTAATAACCACTTAGAGAAAATTGTCCTTTTTTTAATTTTTAAAGTGGTTTTGCACCCTTGGGGGCATGAACAAAAAGACAAACCACCTAGCTTTATCGGCTTGATCAAAGAGGGGGTTTGGGTTTAAGGTTCATTAAAATTAAATCACATAACAAGGTAGAGGTGTTTTATTTTGATTTTGGGTGGGGTTTTTTTCCCCCTCCTTGCTGGTGCAGTACTCGTTCTTATATTAAAACAGCATTGGAAATGCCTTAAGAGCTAAACCAGTACTGATTAATTGCCTTCTTAATTATGGTTGACCAGTTTACTCTGCATACTGGACATATTTTAGTCAGTTTTCTTATTGGTTTATTTGTAATGCTTTTAAGTTTTTTGCTCATAACAGTATACATAATTAATTTCTAAAGAAAAAAAAGCTGCTTGTATGTGTGTACTATAGACATGTTATGTAAAAGTATGTTTCTTAAGGAATCACATATTTGTTCTAGCTCTATTCTTCCTTATTTGTACCTGCAGTACCAAGTTTTCAGTATGTTAAAATGCTGGGATGAATGCAGACAAAAGGTTTTACTAGGTTACCTGATGTATTGACATTAAGGTAGTGTCTGATGGTCTTCATCATCCCTTGTAACTTTTGTTTGCCTGCTGGCTTTTTTTTTATTTTGTGGCTTTGTCCTGTTCTTGAACTGTGCCTGAGAAATACTGCATATGAGAGAGAGGAAAATCCCAGAGCATCTTTATAAAGTGCTGGTAATGAAACATTCATTGAAAGCATTCAACTTTGAGGAAATGCTATAAAATGTGCTTGCTTTTTTTCTCTTTTTTTCTTTTTTCTCTCTCTTTTTTTTTTTTTTTTAAGCTGGTCTTATTTTTTCCAGTAACTTTTGCTATTTGCAATTCTGTAGAGTTAAGAAACTGTTTTGCAGTATCACTGGGAAAATCGGAGATCTAAACTTTTTGATAATTCATTCCATGTTTGTGGGTATACTGAAATTTCTTCCTCAGAAAACAGAGTAAGATACCCAATCTCTGAAAGATTCTCTTGGTGAAGGTCCTGTTGAATCAGGAGTAACATTGTGGCTGCTTGAATTCTGTCAGCTGAGAATCTGTTTTTCAAAATTGTCTAGATGAGACTTGCTTGGCGCGTGGCTGCTTCTAATTTTCCCAGTGTTGTTGCTTGTTTCTGCCAAGAAAATGGAGAATTGGATGCCAGATCTTTACTTTAAGAAACCTAATGTGCAAAAATAGATGAATCTTTTTGATCATAGCATCAATCCATTTGTGAACAGCTGTTTGGAGCTGAGTGAGCAAAAGTGCCTTGACAATTGATAAGAAAACTGTTGTCTTATGCGGGAGCCATGTGTTGGGCTGGTTAATGATCAGTTGAACAAAGCTGGGCTTGCAGAAACTTTCAAAGCTTATTTGCAAACAGAGTAACTCTAAAAAGCACAAAGAGGCAAGATCAAACATAGAATTAGGACATTGGGGGTTTGTTTATGCATGTTTTCATGCACAGTATGTAAACAAGCTTTGCAGCCAAGCAGCAGATGTAATACATCATATTAATAAGCATTTTGTACAGAGAATGAAATGAAACAAGTTAGTATACCTTTTTAAGGATTTTAGCTGCTGGCCATTTATGCTCCAATTATTGTAGTCTTTTGCTGTTTCTCACATTGCCTAAGTAAAGACAATACAAGTCTTGCTGAATCTGTGTCTGGGGCTGGTGTTATATTCCTGGGTGATGGAAGAGGCAGACCTCTGAGGGAAAGGAGATGGTATAGTTCCTTAGACTTCTTTCTTAATTGATATTTCATTTTATGAATTGTTCCTCAAAGCAGCAGTGTCTGACAACTGTAGATGTACCTACCTGACTAGTTCAGCTGGTCTCATTAGCTTAGGCAGTCACCATTCTAACACACCTCTGTTGGTTGTAGTAGTGTGCAGAATATAGTTTGAAGAACTGTATTTACATCTGTACTTAACTACCCATCATGATTTATTGCATGAACTTCAAAAACTAAGTAGACTGTTCAAAAGGAGAAAAAAAAAACCCAACCAAGAGTAACTCACATCTGAGCTGCTGGGAAAATGTTGCTTTACTGTTAACAAAGGTTGCTGTGTATCAACTGGTGCTGAGACTTTGTTGGTGGAATATTCACTTCATCATTAAACGAGTTCTTGTTGGAAGCTGGTTGTTCATAATGTTACACAAGGGGAGATCCCGGATTTAGAGAGTAACTGAAAACACTAATTGAGATCATATGGGTGATCTGAGAGGATGGTGAAAGGTGAAAGGACTAAGTATGTGGATTGATACTGAAGTAGAGGGCTAGAAATGTGGATCCATGGCTAACAGGTAACACGGAAGCAGTGCCCTCAAAAACAGCAGAAGTAGAGATGAGAAGGCAAAGGAGTTGAAGAATTGGTTTCCTCTACTGAAAAATAAGGAGCAAGTGCAAAAAGAAAGAGAAAACAGGATGGTATAGGGCAGACTTTAGCCCCGAAGTGGTGAAGAAGAAAATGGAGGTACTTGTGAGCACTCCTATTCCTGATCTCCATAGTTCTGCCCATTAGAAAAGGGACATAGCATGGAAGTCCATGTTATACCGCTGTATATACAAAATAATAGTGTTGTAATTATCTGAAAGATAGCAAAATTTCCTTATCTGCTTCATTTCTACAATATTTATTCTTTCAATGCAGTCAGATGTGGGTTTAAATCTAATGTATTTAAAAACATCTTTTTGCAGATACTTGAAAAGGCAGCTGAGATTGCAAGAAGCAGTGACAATGCTGCAATGGCGGTAAGCATCTGCTAAACACTGTTATTTTAAAAATAATTTTCGGGGTTTTTTTTAGTTTTTATCTTTACATCAATCTAGAAATAAATAAGTCAACTACTCAAACAACAGTTGTACTGACTGTTTTTCTTATGTAATACACTTTAATGAACTGCCTTAAAATTCAGGTGTGTATCCACTTTTTCCCATATTTTTTTGACTTCTTGGCTTTTTTTTGTCAAAAAGCAACAATTGTTTCACATGCTGTATGGATTTGGAACACAGCTAAGATTTACATTAGATCTAGATGTGGAAAACATTCTTAGGCTGCATAAAATACTGCTGGAAAATTGCTCAGTTTTATTAAGTATGATGATTTACCTGATTGTCAGATGTTTCCAGATAAGCTCTCAAAAATTATCATCGATCTATAAGAAGATATTTCTTAAATATGATGACTATATGCTCTTCTTGGAGGAATTGGATAGTTCCAACTTGAGGACAAATTTTTGAAAAGATAACCAAAATCTGAAGACATTTTCTTTGCAATCTTCTGTATTTTTTGTATATAATACAATTTAAGATGGTGAAAGCATGGTTGGATCGACAGTAATAACAACTGCATTTTATATAAGAATAAAGCAGTTAGATGAAAAATGTGTCAGTTACAATACCAAGTGTCTAAAGTGCTCAGGAAAAGTGAAAACTCACTGCTACTTTGGGTGCAAACAACTTAGTGTACAAATAATTGGCAATCTTGAATAGCAGCATGCCAACTTGACAAGATTGTGACTTTTAATTTGAAAGATTAACTTTTTTATATACAAGAGTCACCTTACTGCCAAGATTGTTTCCTTATTGCGATAGAGAAATGGAGTATGTACTTAGTTTTACTAAACAAGCATGCAATTCAAGTAGCTTTTTAAAGTCTATGCACTCCTAAAGTATTTATACTTAGGTGGTATTTTTACATAAAAATATTTACTTAAAACATTTCAGGACAATACAAGGCTCAGGCACTTATCATTTCTAGAAGGAGCTAAACTTAAGTTCTGTGTGCAGCAGATGTATTTTTTTGTAAGATGGGAAACCTGCACACAGTGTTATTTGGTGAGAGCTGTTTGTTTCTGCTATGAATCCTAATTGATTTTGCCTACCATTTCTTCTGAACTTTCCTTTGTTGTTTTTGGTTTTGGGGGTGGTTTTCCCATTAATTTAAAGACCTTTGAGGTACCTCTTAATTATGTAGAAACTTCTTCAGCTTCGTCAGGATAAAGTTGACTTTGGTATTTAAAGCTTGCCATATTGTTTTTCAAAGTATATATTGAAACTAATTTATTCCCTTCAACTACTACCTCCTTACCCAGAAGCAGCAGTTGCTTTTGCCTTCCATTAATTTATGGAGTGCTGTTGTTGCTGATATTACTGCTTTAATTTCTGCCCTTGCAGTTTGCATAAGGGCATGGCCGGGGACAGAAGGTATTAACTGAGCCAGTGTGAAGACTCATTTATACAAACTGATTTACAGAATCAGAACTAGTGTTAACGTTTTAGAGATATAAAATGGAGCAAAATGTCTGGAAAAGACAAGTCTGGATTAGAAGACACACAAAAAGTCTGTTTTGTATACTTAGCAAATGTATTTCCCTTTGGTTATTGTTGGAAAATATTCTTTGACTTTAAATTAAAAAAAAAAATTATATATAATTAAATTTGCTCACTTGAAAAACAAAAGGAGAAAGCATATGCATCCTAAAAGAAAGTTCTCCATGTTAGAGTTGGAGAATAGAAATATTGCCATCTAGTGTCATTAACTCTAAAGTTTAGTTACTTTTTCAGAAACTTCTGTATACTCAATTTTGAGTCTATTAGTTACAGTTCTTATAGCTTAAGAAAGCTGAAGGAAAGGCATAGTAGTCATTCCCCTGAGTTTCATGAGTTTTATCTGATGTTCTTTCTGATGTAAGATTTCTAGTATTTGAGCTAAAATATAAAAATCTTAATATATCAAAACATTATGTTTCTTGTTTTCTAGGGTCGAGGTGGTAAGAAGTTTTATGTTGTGCTAAAAGAAATAATGGAAAGAGATCCTTTATCTCAACTCTGTGAAAATGAAATGGATCTTATTTGGACTTTGCGATATGACTGTCGTGAAAATTTTCCACAATCATTGCCAAAACTGCTGCTCTCTTTAAAATGGAACAAACTTGAAGATGTTGCTCAGGTAAGGGAACAGACAATGATGTGGGGAAAATGCGGGACTTAAATCATGAGTAAATAGGGTTTCTTTCCCAAGCGTAGACATTTTGAAATGGTACTATAGTGTAAACCAAAGTTCATTGTAATACCCTACGTGGCCTGAACATGTAAGCAAGACCTTATTATCTAAAAAAAAAAAATCCAACCAGAACCGAAAATGGATTTCAGAGGTCATCTGAATGATGACAAAAGCACAATAATTATTTATACAGGCTAATTTTAAAATCTTACATTCAACTTTGATCTTAAATGCAAGGAATTTCACAGAATCACAGGCTTATTTAGGCTGGAAGGGGTCTCTTGACATCATCTAGTCCAACCTCTGTGCTCAAGCATGGTCAGCTAGTGCAGGACTGTCCAGCTGAGTTTTGAGTATCTCCACCAATGGAGACTCCACAATCTGGGCAACCTGTTCCAGCGTTTGACTCCCCTCACAGTAAGAACTTCTTTTATAAGGTTAATTAAAAAAAAAAACAAAAAAAGTTTTAAGTTTGTTAATCAAGATCTGAAATAAAGCTTCTTATTAAAATAGTTAAACTGCTCAAAGCCTATAAAAATCCACATCTTGAACTGGGTAATTAAACCTCATTGAGGCAGACAGATGATTTTTCAAAGAGATATGATACCCACTAGTGGTACAAAATACTTCATTCTCATCGTGTTGACTGACCCAATAGGGTCTCTTTAAAGTAATTAAAGTAATTAGGGACTTGAAGACTGGTGCTGTGATACAAGATTACATTTTCAGTAAAATTGTATCGCTTGTTTGCTGTATAGATGTGCAAGGTTATTTCACTATACTGTGAAGAAGTTGGTGTAGCTGCCTTTTTCTCTGTTTACCCAAATAGAATCCAACTGTTGTGATGCTTTTTGGGAATAGGTGGAACCTTGATATAGGAAAAATTATATGAGTTTATAGTGAGACCATTCCTGCTTGATAGACTGACTTAAAAGTAATAAACTAAAAAGATCCCTGGATTTGTATTGAAACTTTCTAGTCTGATTATGTACAGAGCAGGTTGGGCAAAACCACAACAGTCTGGCCAGCGTTAACAAGCGCAGTACTTGTTCGAAGGGGTCAACCCAGACGCTCTTTTGTTCATCTGCTTATCGTGGTGGAATTGCACATTTAAATGACACTCAACTTCTTGCAGACTATTACTCTGAGATAATGTCTTTCCACAAGTCTCATTTTTTTAAATTTTAAACTATTTTTTTTAAACTTTTGAGCTAAAAAGCATTTACTGTGAAGGATTATGATTGATAGTATAAATTTCTATTCTAATTTAGTATTCTGACCTTTGCCTGTTACAAGCTAGGTGTTCTTGGAAGAAAAGGAGACCACTCCATGAAACCTTAACTTCCATCTATTCATTGTGCAATTCTTGTGATTATCCAGTCACTTAGAGTCTTAGTTTGCCTCCAGCATAGAGTTTATTTTCTGTTACATCCTTCCTACCAGCTAGATGTATATGTGCTGTGAACTTATAAAAATAAATGGAATTTCATCCTAGGTCATTGTCTGTGCCATGAACACTAACAAAATGTAGCACCCACACATTCCTTGCACATTTGTGTTCTTTCACATGCAAGAATCCTTTGCTCCTTAGTAATTCCACTATGTGCTTCTGAATGTATTGTTCATTATTAAAAGTTATCTGGAAATACAAATTGTAGAAATATAGGTAGGTATTTGTTTACACATTAAAATATGTGAAGGAAAAGGCATTCTGATTGCTTGCTCGAGGGTTTGGAATATAATCTTTGGTAGCAGAGTTTGGAAAAGTTATTTGGAATATGGATATCAGCTGACAGCTCAAAGTCCTTTAAATTTGGGAATGTTAAAAAATATCTATAAAGCATTTTATTTAAACAGATGCATTCCAGCATTAGCAAGCCTCATAATTTACCTCTCATTAAAATTAAATATATAGAGTACTAGCTGTATGTTGCAAGATTTGTGCTACTACAATAACATGCATGCTGTGGTACTAAAGGGGATTTTTTAATGCCTATTGTTAGCTGTATTTCAGTGAAAGCCTGACACTTGAGGCAAAAAGTTCTTAAAAGAATCCAAAACCAACCAAACACAAAGAAGAAAAACCCAAACTACAACCTCCAAAAAACCAACCAAACACTAGCTGTTTATAAGAATAATTAACTACATAACTATATTCCTGCATCTATTAATGCAGATCAAAGGTAGTAAGGTCTTTTAAGAAATGGAGTATTATGTTTGATTGTAGATCATCTTTATGGACCACTGAACTAATAGATTAAAGTTATGTGCAATGGATTAAAGCAGCTTTCTTGTATTATTTACAATATAGATTTTATCCAAGCTCTCATTACATTGCAATAATTTAGTTGAATAGTTGCACTGAAGGAATTCTGAAGGTGTATGCCCTCACTGTTGCCGTAACCTCCTCACTCAGCAGTGTAGCAGGGTGGCAGAACGTGTTAGCAGAAGTCACAGGCAGTATTTATTCTCAAAACAGAACTTAGTAATTTTATTTTTTTTTAAATCTGCCCACTTTCAGTGAAGTGACACCATCATTAATGAGAACTAGAGAAAGGACAGCTGATTAGAGAGTTAATTTTTGAAATTTTGAAAAAACTGGAATAAAAATACTGACCCGTGCTTAATTGTATTGTCTCTTAGAGTAAACTTGTCTTGTTAGGGAAGAAATCATGGTTATTTCTTTAGAGAGAGAAAAAAAAAAAAGATATTCCAAGGCCAATCGGACTTGAGCTTTCTCCAAACCTTGAGGTTGTTGCTGAGAATTGAAGATCCTTATTTTCTCACAGCTTGTCAGGAGTTGCAAACTGTGGGAGAGGAGAAGTATGCAGTGTTTCATGTCTGCAGCATTTTAACACTTTTGATATTGCAGAGAAATTTTAAGAACTTGAAACACATATTTTGAAATGTAAAATTTCTTTACAAATGAGGTGTATTTGGAAGTTCTTCAGAGTTGCCTCTCTGTTGCCAAAGCAGATGAGGTCATTTCATGGTGTGAGTTTCTTTTGTCCGAATGCAACAAGTATTTCTGATATCCTTTTATCTGCACTTGTGAGAAGTGTGCAATGCACCTGGGATGTGGAGCTAGTTGGACTGCACTTCTCTCTTAATAAAAGTTCCAGGGCAGAATGCAAACAGAACAGTAGGTATTTGGGGAATTTTCTAGCCTGTTTCATAGATCATTTAGATCTTGCTTCCTCTAAGCTCATATCACTTTACATGTTCTCATTGTAATAATCTCTGGAATAATTTCACCAGTCAAAGGGAGGAGGTCTGTATCTTCAAATAAACTTCACAGTTCATTTACATGCTGTAGACCATGGCTTTCAAAATTCATTGCCTGCTATATGAGGCATATAATGCCACTTTGACTCATCTTTTCAGACTGTATTTCAAGTTCTCCAGTCATTTTGATCATTCATTATTAATAAAATGTTTCTGTATTTTTGTTGGTTCTGCACCTGATTTGACATAGGTTGTCTAGAAGTTCTGATGAGTTTGTTTTGAAGTTTCCTATTGCGTGTCTGACAAGCATAGCTGCTGCTTGCATTTCAACATCTGTTTTATGGTATTAAGTATCTGCTCAGTGTTAGTATTTCTTTCAGAATTTCAGAACAAGTATTCATATGTAAGTATCGGTGGTGTCATTGACCCTTACTGGGCTATGGATTGCATACGTTTTGTGTGTATGTTCCTGTGGGAATGACATGTATGTTAAAAAATATCTTTAATTTTACTTTATATCATTATGAATCTTTAATGTGTTCAGATCAGTATTTGCCCATGGAAACAGTTGAACCGATTCTTTCCTCTGCTTCTGGAATTGTGGCATGGCTGCTGGCTTTGCTTTGTGATTGATCCGTGCCTTCTGAATGTCACAAAACTGCACAGATGAACCAGTTCAGAATCCACCCGCCCCAGGAGTTTAAGAAGTGTTATGAACATGCCTATTAGTGCAGGTTGAGACTATGAACTTATACATGTTTGTTACACTTGAACTGGAAGCATTATTTCAACCATGACATGTAGTAGAAAATAGAGATTTTTCACTGTTGGCGTAAAAGGATTACTAAATCAGGAGGAAAATAAGATCTTCCTAATCATTCAGACTTATCTGAAATATCTGTATTATCTAATTTGTAAGAAAGGGTATTTTTATTATGAATTGTGACCTGTTCCTACAGAGAGGAAAAATTGTGTGCTGTTGATACACTGCATACATTCAAGCTTGTTTATTTTGAGTAATAGTGTACGGTTTGTCATACAACTATATCCATGTTACTAAAAATAGACCCTCAGCAGGTAGCTTCATTAAAATGCAGTAAACCAGTTCATTTTCTGAGACCTCTAGATGTTTTTCTTCTTAGTAGTCCAAAATAATACTCAAGTGTTTTCTGTAATTTTTTCTAGCATGTCATTGTCTTCAGTGTTGGGATTTTTTTTTTTTTTTAATCTCTAACGTGAATCATCCTTTCTGCAATTTAAGCTCATTACCATTCACAACGCCTGTGGGAAAAGTCTCCAACAGTTGAGGTGGATACATATTTTTGGTAGAGAGCTCTCTCAACAAAAGCCTTCTTTAAACTTCTTTAAACTTCTTTTTTAAGGGAAAACTTTTACCGTTATAAAAATATTTATATATTTATGACAGCATTTACAAAACATTATCTAAATTTTATTGAAACTCTGTTTCTAAAGCATACACATCTGGGCTTACCTAATTTTTCTTTACTGTGTGTCCTGTCTATGTGTGAGGAAACAGACTTTTCAGACTGTGTAAATGAGACCTGAAGCAAAAAAAGATTCTCCTTCTGTTAGTATGAATGCTTTTCTGGGCAGTTATACCCAACTCTTTTCTTAAATAGCTAATTTACCTGTAATCTAATAGTCATCTTTTTAAAACAGCTTCAGGCTCTCCTTCAGATATGGCCCAAGCTGCTGCCTAGAGATGCATTAGAATTGTTGGATTTCAATTATCCGGACCAGTACGTGAGAGAATATGCAGTGGGTTGTTTAAAGCAAATGAGGTGAGTATATTGTATTTCTTCAGCATGCAAGGATTTCTGGGGTGAAAAACTGCATTCAGTTTGTCTATAGGAAAGAAAGAACCCAAAGAGGAAGGATTTAAACACACTGCCTGCTATGAATAGATGGCCAAATAGAGCAGTCTGATTTTTAAATAAGCATGTTGGCAGCCAAATACAACCTTCTTATTCTGACATCTTGGATTCAATGATTATTATTGTCCATGCTGCTAAGAGAGCAGCAGTGTACCTTTGTCCCAGAGAGGGTTGTGAGTTCACCCCTTTCTTGGACAGAGGGAGAGCAAGATCATGTGAGAACTTTTTAGTAACAAAGGGACAAAATATTACAATAGTTGAATACTAGAAAAACTGCCATCCAGCCGCCTCACACTGTGTCAGGCATTGGCTGTATCATTTAATAGAAATTTAAACTGTAGCATACAATAAAAAACCCAGAGAATTACCGATTTGTTTGTTCTTCCCAGTAGCCTTTGCTATCTGCAGTTCTTCCATTATCACATATAATTTTGCTCTTGACTGTAACCTAGGGCAAGATTTGTATAACATTATCATTTGCAACATTACTGCATGTTTCCTGTCCTTGAATTCTAAATTCTCTGTGGTGACTAGTTTAATGATTAATTTTTTTTAATGGTCAAGGCTAGACATTTGGGGTAAAAAAAAAATAAATATTTTGACTTCTTTCAAATGCAAACAAGCAATTTAGCTGCTGGGCTATCCTAATAATACTGAATTATTACATCTGGAATTATTTCCAGAATTCTTAGTTCTGGCTCTGAAGCAAAGTTGTGTTCAGTTGGGTGTCAGAAACCAATTTTCAACTGCTTTAAAAAGTCTGATGAAGGCAGCTGGTAAAAACCTAAAGGTGATCTTATTAGCTGAAATAAAAAAAAAAGGGTGAAAATAAATATAACAAGGCATAATTGAAAGTTTTTACCAAGTTACTGAAGTTTTTCAGAGTAGAGATGGAGAGTATGAAAGAATCCAGTATTTTCATCTCTGAAGTCTTCAAGTGACAGACAGAAGAATTTCTATTCTTTTCCTTCCATCTTAGGCAGAGAATTTGGATTCTGCAGGCCTTTTATAAGAGAAAAGATACTCGAAAGTAAAAAGTCAAGGAACATTCACATTTGTTCTAGAGAAACAATTGCCAAGTGTGAGAGGGGTTTTGGGGAGCGGAGGGAAATACAGGATTTTACAGAAAAATTATCGGAATTATTTTTATTATATGAGAATATTACTTGAAGTAGTTAATTAGTATAGAGGCTTTTCAAAGGCATGTTTATGGACTGTGGCTAAATACTTAAATTTGCACTTCTGAAGTAGGAATAATTTGGACACTGATTTCTCAAAGATGAAGTACTTTTCCTTATCCTTTAAAAACCTTCATGTTGTTGGTATGATTTAAAAAAAACCAAAACAACACACAAACTAAAAACCCAAACAAAAAAATTTGGCTAAATGGATCACTTTGTAGGTGTATCTTAATGAACACCTATTCACTGACGGGTAGTGACTTTTTTTAAAGACAGGTTAATTGAATTGCTTTCAGTGGAAAGAATACTCTTCTCTCCCTTATTTGTAAGCTGTGAGTGACTCTGATTGGTATATGCAGGTATTCTCAGTCCTTGTCCATGCCTGCTGCAGCTAACTGCTAGGTCACAGTGGTCCCTTATGTGGTTCCAAAGGTCCAGCTCCTCAGTCAGAGGTTGAGTGGTCAAAAGGAGCCAGTGGCCAGTCTGAAATAATTTGAAATAATTAATTTTCCAGTAACTTAACCTAACGCTCAGGCTGAGATCTCGATCTTGTAAAGCCCATGACAGAATACCAGCTTTTTACTTACAGGTTTGAGGGCCTTAAGATTCTGTTCAAGGTATAACTTACTGACGATCAATCTGGTATTGCACTGAGTTGTGTATTATTGTCCTTCTCCATGCGACTGAAAAATTGGGGGACACTCTTGCTATTGAAACAAATCTGTCATGATTGGATTTGTCATATGCATCTGAATTTCTGGAATATCACTAATGTGGTTACTCTGTTACTAACTTCTTTTATGTACTCCATCCTAGTGATGAAGAGCTCTCTCAGTATCTTCTTCAACTTGTGCAAGTCCTGAAATATGAACCTTTTCTTGATTGTGCGCTCTCCAGATTTCTACTAGAGAGAGCACTCGGTAATAGGAGAATAGGGCAGATGTTGTTTTGGCATCTAAGGTAGGAGTTTTTCCCCTACGTCTTTCTGAAACTATTGAGCCTGATTGAACTTTCAGATATGATTTATTGAGGATTTTTCTAAACGAGCAGTTATTGTAGTCCCCTACAAGTCCTCTTTATGTTTCTTTACCTTTGGTATTTATAGATCAGCGCAAGCCTGTAAGTAAAAATATATTGCAGTGGTTTGTAATCTACTCTTTGACAGAAGTATTCCAAACTGCATTCGGCTCTAACTGTCTGATAAGTTAGGTTGGTATATAACCTTAGTGTTTGTTTTGGCTGTGCATGCAGTAAAAGTACAATATTTATACCACACAGTTGGGAAGAATTTATGTTACTTTTGAGACTCTTAACAACAAATAAAAGCAGTTTTATGTGTCGTTGCACTTTTGATGACCAGTTCCGTGAATGGCAGATACCTTGCAGAATGGACTATAGGTTGATTCTGTTCTTCAAAGTACAATTGATTTTTAGTATTTCTAAATAAAAAGAGCAAGTACTACATGAAAATGTTTTGGACAATAATTGGCTCTGGTACAAGGTTCCGTGGTTTGTTTTAAAGTGTTCCCCTTCAGGCAAATTTTGGCTTTTCTCTTAAAAGATTTGAGAATACATGGTTTAACATCAGCCCTGATTCTCGATATCATCTGCTATGGCTTGCCAGTAACTATTTTCTTGAATAAAAGGGGCTCCTGAAAACAAGTATCCAATCGCTACCGCTCAACATTACTGCCTCCAGAACAGTCCTAGACCTTGAAACAAGTGGCATGCATTGAAACCAGCCAGGCCTTACAGTGTTCAGCACATAAGTGTTCTCTTATTTCTTAAGAAATCTGGCTTTTTGTTTTATCTACGTAACCATAAAGTTGGGGGGGGGGGGTTGTTGGGATTTTTTTTTGGTGGGGATTTTTATGTTGGGGTGGGTGGTTGTTGGGGTTTTTTTATTATTTTTAATGGCTTGAAGAATGCTAATCTGCAAAAGCTATGGTCTGATGAGAAACTTTTCCTTATGTAGGTCAGAGGTTCACATACCTGCTGTTTCAGTACAGTTTGGTTTGATACTTGAAGCTTACTGCCGAGGAAGTGTTGCTCATATGAAAGTGCTTGCTAAACAGGTATAGACTTCTCTTCTCCTTTAAATCTTGACTTATCCCAGCTTGTAATGCAAATACTGATTCTGTTGCTCCGATGGGGTATATTGGTTACCTTGACAAAGTCCATCTGTTGGGGAGCAGGGAGAGAAGGAAGCATGGGTGAGACAGAGAAATGAAAGGACTAAATAGATGGATGATGGAGCCGCCCTCTTGGCACAAAGCCACTAGAGCTGTGGGGCCTCAGAGGTTGGGAACTGGTTTTATAGCGTTCAGAGATGTGCAAGATGCTTTCAGCAGTACACACGTGTTCTGGATAGAAGAGTAACTGTCTGGATTATTAACTGAAGAAGGGTTTCGGTGCACTTGAAACTTGTGACCTTTTTTCCACAGTAAGGGTAACTTGTTCAATAGGAACTATTGCCTTTCTGTCTAAACTTTATCTAGACGACTCCAAGACTACTTCCTGCAGCTTTGGCTTTTGTTAGAAGGTGATGCAAAAACCCCCAAAGTTGTAGTATAATGCAGTACTCCCTGGAAATAAAGATGTTGAAGTAAACCAAATACTCATTTTAGTGTTAATATAGATGTGCCATTTACAAAAAAAGATGGGGAAAGAAAAAAAAAAAACTAATAAGTGTATCAGCAGGTCATTAATGGAGACACTCAAAAAATCATGTTTGAAGGCTCTAATGCAGTTTTAGCAAGTTAATTTAGATAAGGACGATAAAAATCCTTGAAAAATTATTTTTCTCTGGAATTAATGTATTTGCTATATCAGGCCACAAAAACTAACTCAGTAGATACTTGTCTGACTGAGTGTTATTACTAACAGTTTTGATGCTGTCTACATTGAAACTGTGCTTTGAGAGGCATATGGAACCGGAATGTGCTGCTGTTCTCTTTATTACTGCAGTTCACAGGACATTGAAGAGACCATCTCTTACACATGTGTGCTTGTTAGTATTGTCAAAATCATGAAAAGATTAGGTGATGAAATGCTTTAAGCGATAGAGCTAAGGTCAGTAAAGGTTTTGTGCATTGCACAGGAAACAAATGTCAGTACAATCAAAGAAGGGGCAAAAAAATTCCCAACTGTGCAAACACGGAAGAAATTCAAAGTAGAAATACTTCAAAAAGTTCCTGTTTGTACAACGCAGGTTCCATTTTGTTCCCTTGTTGCTGATGTTTGTACAGCTCCTATAATAGTGGAGAGGCAGAGCGCATTTGGTTTTGACAGATGGCTGACCTAGCAGGTCTCCATTGCCTCAGTTTTAGAATCAAACTGCATACAGTTTCCACAGCATCCTGCCTGGGAGGGTTCAGTCTTTCTGTAGAAGTGGTAAGTTTTGACTCAGCACCTTGTAAGTTAGACTGAAGCTTCCTTGTATAGAAATGAACTTTAGTAATTCTTAAATTGATGCAGTTTGCTAGAGAATATGTGTTTTACTGAGCTTGTTAACTGTGGCGAGTGCAAATACAGCTGATTGTTACAACAGCTATTTTATATTTGGCTAACAAGTTGCTTAGATGTAGATGCAATGTAGTAATTATATTTGTTGTATGTGCTATCTAGGTTTGTTACAGAAGGACTTTGCTCTGTTAGTGTTATGTACATTTACATCACTAGGTTACTTGTTTTCTTAGGAATTAAGTACCAGTAGAAAACTTTCCAAAACAGAAGAAGGGGGGGGAAGGGTTAAACCCACCTGTTTTATGCAAATATTGCAAATAATTGCCTTGCCTTTTGACACATTTCTAAGGTAACAATACTGCTTAGATAAGATGATATGATTTGGAGCATTTACCTTATGCCTAACGTCAGCAGGATTTTAATGGACAAACTTTTAAGACTCTGCTCTGTAGAAGTTAAGTATGTGTAGTTATGTATGTGAAAACTGTCCGCAAGTAGTCATGTGGCCATACCCTATTGTGTGCAGCTAACTGAATATGTACAGTGAAGTATTTACATCCATAGCTCATCTCCAGTAATGTTTTGATTTTGTTAGAGGTATGAAGCACTCAATATTTCTGTTGACTTCAGTATGGATAGAGGCACCTATGTTGAATTTGTGGACAAAAATTGTATTTTGAAGAATTTGTGTAAATGTATCATACATTAAAATACCTTGTTCTTTTTTTTTTTTTTTTTTTTTTTTTTTTAATTTTAAAGCATGACTTAAAGTGACTCTGAGCTTAGGAGATTTTATCCCGTCAGTCTCTTTGTCCCAGAAATCCCATTTTCTTAAGTAACTTGAGTGACTTAGAAAAGGCTGTTCTTATATTTTTTCAGGGATGCCACCTTAGTTGTCATCTATTATTTCCATATTTAAAAAGCTGTAGAGTTATTTAATACTTTAGTTCACTGTTTTGTTTTGAAATGGGATTTTGCATTGTATTTTGTGTAAAATCAGAGCAATAACTTTTAAAGATAAAATCTCTTTCAGGTGGAAGCCCTTAATAAAATGAAGACTTTAAATAGTCTAATTAAGCTGAATGCCATGAAGCAAAGCAAAGCAAAAGGAAAAGATGCAATGCATACATGTTTGAAACAAAATGCTTACAGAGAAGCACTTTCTGACCTCCAGTCTCCTCTGAATCCTTCTGTTATACTTTCAGAACTACAGTAAGTTAAGAATTAGTGAGTAAAATTTCACTGTAGCTTTTGCACGGAAACAGTAAAGCAGACACATGCTTTAACTTCCTTTGGCTGTATCGTTCAGCCAATATGCTGTCATAGGGAACTTTTTCTGTTGGGGATCTTCCTGAGGTTAAGGTGTCGGTTAAGTTAGATTTTTGTGATCCACCATGAAATTTAATATTCTCTTAGTCAATGTATTACCATAGCTAAATATATAAGCCTAAGAGTGAATTAGACTACATTCCTGGATTCTGCTTGTAACAATAAGCACAAAAGCCATTAAAACTTTTAACAGCACTTAAATACAAAGTCTAAAAATTGATGGGAAAGGATATCAAGGCAACTATTTTCTCTGAAAATATGGGTGCTTAATGTAAGCATCAGATATGTGTATGCCAGTCATGGTATCCAGTACATTCCATCTCCAACAGCTATGTTCATAACTTGGTAAGTGCTCATGGTGTAGTAGCAGAATGAAGCAGAGATCACATTTAAGTACTTCCAGACTGGAGGTCTACATGTTCTGTTGTGTTTTGAACAACATTTAGACCTTGTCAGTTGAATTATTCTTATTTGACTAAAACTTTTTTGTTGTATTTTCTTTTAGTGTTGAGAAGTGTAGATATATGGATTCTAAAATGAAGCCTCTATGGATAGTATACAACAATAAAATGTTTGGAGGAGATCTTGTAGGGATCATCTTTAAAAATGGTGATGGTAAGCAATGCTAAAACTTTTCAATTTCTCCTTTTCCTTCTTCTTTCCCACACTTGTGCTTAAGCTGTGTTGCTCTGTATTGCCATAATGTAAACGTGGTTTACTCTCACATCGGTAAACAAATGAAGCATCTTCTTCTGACTGGGTTTCAAAGTATAGCCATTATCAGTCATGATGATATAGTTACGGTTAATCCCACTTTAACCTTTAGGCTTGATGAATATTTTTAGATACTTTTTTCTGAAGGCCTTATAAAGATTAGAAAGTTTGTCTACAACACACTGAGAAATTGAAATAGCAGTTTCAACCTGCCGTTACAGATCTCCGACAGGACATGTTGACGCTTCAGATTTTGCGTTTGATGGACATACTTTGGAAAGAAGCTGGTCTGGATCTCCGGTAGGGATCTCTTCAGGGCTGGTTTATTTGGATGGAGAGTCCACCTTTAGCAGTAAAGCTTTCCTGTTATTTAAATACCTTCCCCACTGTCCCCTTTCCAGACTTCTATACTGGTGCCCAAAGGGTTCAATTGTCATAGCCAAGGTGAACAGGCTATACAAAGCAGTTACCTTATCTAATTAGATGGCTTCTCTTTGCAGTTCATTCCCTAGATGGCCCATATTACAAAGGAATTTAACGGTGCAAAGAAATAATGCAAGAAGTGAAGTGAAACTTTGGGATTTTTGTTTATTATCAAGCAGAATATTTTTCCTAGTGCACCATATCTCTTGCCATTTATCTAAGTTGCGGTGCTGATTATTAATTCCACTATTCTCTTGTATAGTTTACTGTTTTCATCCTTTGAAAATCATCTAGATAAAAAGCATTGTATGAGGTGAGGAAACATTTCTTGAGTCCAGCAGGTTTTGTGTCTTTTTGTTTGTTTGTTTATGTCTGTGACCTTTCCAAAAGGAGGTGTTTTGTTAGTTCCTCATGTAACAAACTTATCTAGTAATGGTCACAGATTTTCCAGGCATATGCAAAAATGGGGACTTAGTGATGATGGGAATTGCATCTCTTAAGTTCTAATACACACGTGCAAGTGAGGTACAAATATGCAACACAGATCTGCTGGCTGAGGATTGCATCTGGAACACACCATCAGGATTCTCTAATGGGTAGAACTAATAGGCAAAACACTCTCTAGAAATTAGTCAGCTTGAAGTACTGGTAGTTTGGGGGCAGGGGAGTAAGGGCTTTGAGATTCTTTCTAATAGAATTTCACTGTCTGGTTGAGAATTACCAGAATTGTGGAATGCACAAATATATTCTGAAGTCCTGTTTTGCATTCTTTTCTTGATAAAACATTATTTGGATGTCAGAAAACATTTTTCACACCAGAAATATCTTTGTGTCTTCCAATGTCTCTTGCAAAGTAGCTTTCTTACCTTCATATGTTTGCCTAAGGTAAGCATGACTTCTTTGTAGGAATACTAGAGTATTTCAAAGAGAAACAGTATCAGGCATTGTTCAATGTTATCATATAACCCTCTAGTACATGGGGAACTTTTCCAGCCAAATCTATGCACCAATTTTAGCTAACAAAATTCTCAAATTCCAATTTCCTTTTAGAAAAATAGTTTTAAAGAAGATACTGGGTTTCATATTGTTACAAACCATTCGGAGGCCATAAATGCAATTTTGTATGCCTGTGAAAGAGCTGTAATCCTTTGTGTTTAATTTTTAAGTGTTGTTTATAAGGCTAGAAGTACTTATTTAAACATTACTTGAACTACTTCATTTAGATTCTCTGAGCTCATTTCAGATTTTTTGTGGTTCAAGCATAATAGTGTGATCTTCATAAGGCATATAACATCAGCACATGCAGATAAGTAAAATTATAAACTTGTTACTTATGCGACTTATGGAAAGATTCCTTTGAGTGAAGTATGAGATAAGGTAGGAATGTGAATAATAAATTGTTTCTGGAAGTGTATGTTTGCAATGAGGTTGCTGAGTGTGTGTTAAGTTGAACACTGATTGAGGAAACTATAGATAATTTATGTCATTATAAATAGACGGTAGGGAGACTGATCCAGCATTTAGGGGCAAGGACAACCACTGGCAGCTGTGGAATCCCAGATGAGGCATTCTTTGGTTGCTGCCTTTCCAGAAGCTTAGTTTGTGGTTCCAGCCTGGGCCACACACCGTGCCTAGCAAACAGGAATAGTGATTAGGAGTCATCAAAAATGCTTTTCCTGACTAAGGCACTTTTTTTAACTGAACAAAGGAAAACCAAAAAGTGGCTCTGATGTCCAAGATTTTTTCTTAAAACTCTCAGAAGAAAAAAAAAGTAGAAAGGGGAAGTTCCTAGTGAGAATTGAAGTTCTATAATTGGCCTCTTCCATTTATTTACTTAACTGGGAGCATCTTCCTTCCATTCATCCTCTCATAGTTATGATTATAAAATAAAATTCTGGGATTCAGGCAGGGTTGTAATTCTGTGTCTATCAAAGAGAGATTAACCAGGCAGTTGCCAAGGGAAGGCTCTGAAATGGCCTTAATTGAAAACAGAATTGGACAAAATAGCACTCCGAATGCCTGGAGCATGAGGATGCAGCTAAGAGGGTAAGACTTTGTGATCTCCATGTTTGCAGTCTACATGCCTCTCAAGAAGAGGCAACTCCAAAATCTATGAATTAACAGCAGTGGTAATGAGTTCTGTTGCCTTGTTGGTGAGTCAGGACTTGTTGGCTTGCTTCTTTTTGCTTGGGTAAGAAGCATGGTGTCAAGTGAAAAAGTAGTGTCAAATAGATCTGCTTTCCTGAAAATTACAACTTCATACATCCATACCAATGAGTGCAGTCTTTTCTTCTTGCCCTATATCATCCTTTGGAGGCTTTAGTTTCCCTGAAACTATTGCTTCCCTTTTTCCTTTTGTGGATGCATAATGGATTTTGTGCTTTTCAACTTTTTTCCACTACAGAAAGTCTGATAGCTCCATTCAAGTAAAAGCAGGGCTTCTCACTTGTTTCACCAGTCTGAGAGCAGAAGCACTTGCTGTTTGCCTCTCTCTTCCAATCAGTAATATCTTGCCACACACAAATTGTACAGCTTCTATGAAGCATGGATCAAAAGGCAACCAATATGCTGCCATCGAGGAGTTTCGGATAGATCACTTTCCTTCTAATTGCACTGCAATCTGCAGTCAGTTATTTAGCAGTAATTTAAAATGAAATCTTAGCCCAGTCTGTATCTAAAGCAAGCACAATATTCCCAGTGGGATTTCTGAGCTCTGGAGAGGAACACCAAATATATATTGGTCTTGAGAATTCCAAAGTTGAAGAAGGAGAAAGGTTGATTGGTTTGTTTGTAGCTGTCGACTAATTGTCTCATGGGTAAACTGGCCTCTCAAACACACGGTGTGTTCTGTTGTCTAGGCTCCTGTGTGTGCATGCTGACTAAATACCAGAACAAGACCAGGGTTTGTGTCAGAAAAGGAAGTATGTGTATGCATGAGGACACAACAGTGTGCTCCAGTAGGTCCTTCATCCTAGGCTATCCCTGGATGGACTGTGGAGTGCACAACTGAATAGAAATTCAAACGTAAATTGCATCTGCTTCTCAGTACAGACCCAACCATTGTACAGCAAAGACCATCACCCCAGACGGACACTGCTCTGTCATTTAGAAAACTCTGCCTCAGAGTCATTTTACCTTAGACATCTGTCAGTCAAGTCCCAGAGAGAAATTAGAAAACCCAAAAAGCATATTCTTTAATCCCCATACTTAAAAAAAACCCCACCTAGTCATTTCTAAGACAAACTATTACCTGAAAAATGAGCAGGAAATAGTTAGCCTAAGAGATCAGAAAGTGCGTGCAGCTGAACTTCCTCAGTTCTTTCTGTAGTTTAATTGTTTCTTGTATTTTAAGTATGGGCAATTATGGAACACGCTCAGCTAAATGGTATTTATATTGACATTGCATCTGCAGAGTCACAAAATGAGACTTTCAGAGGTTCAACCCCTCTGAAAAGGTACAACTACACAAGTTATTTTGCTTTAAAAAATTCTACATCTGAAGTCATGTATGGGCATACTCATAGTAGATGACATAACTTTCTATATTTTTCTATGAGGAATGTTTAAATACTACAAATATGTGTCACAGCAGAGGAGCGTTACCTGTCTTCCCAAACATACTGTGGGGTTTGCAGTGTTGCACCTCTTAGGAGGGTAATCCTTGCATCAGAAAGCATTTCTGCTGTTTTACCTATATTACAGCATTGAAATTGTGTTAAAAGAGATATTAGTAAAGTAACAGAGCAACAGAAAATCCAGAGTTTGAGGAGGTTGATCTATGTTGAGTGACCTTTGCTGTGGTAAATTGTCATAAAAGTATTCAGTACTTAGTTACTTTTTGGACAGATAGAGGGAGTTCTCCAAACTACTTTTTCATTTCACTGCCTATTTATAGTGAGTTTTCATTTTCACCTCCCTTAATGTGTGTGAAGTCTGATGTTACGCGGCTGTGTATGAATGAAGTCAGGGTTCACAAACACATTGAAAAATATATTTGATACAAGTCTAAAGGATGTCATTATTTTTTAAACCATTGCACCTGAAATTACAGAGAATATGTTGATAAATGACCAGAACTTGGCACATTTTTGGAAACATACTGCTTTGGAGAATTAAACTCTTGCAATAAACAACAGTATTAATGGACTGAAGAAGAAAATTTTCTGTCCTGTCTGGGATTGCTGTATTGATCTGTCTGTGGTCTCTACTGGCATTAAAAAAGCAGGGAGCATATCCTGCTGGCAGATGTTGAAGTCAGAAAGACCAGGATGAGATGGAAAGGGCCCAAAGGATTTGTCCCTAACTTGACTCCTGTCAAACTGTCTCTCTGACAAGAATGTTTTTTCCTCCAGTTGTAAGCACACAGTCCTCAAGGGGCTGAAGGCTTTCATCATTGCTTGCTTTTGAAGGGGAAGTTGTTGGACCTGTGCCCAGTTAAGCTGCAAGTAGGGTGGGTTGAAATGCCGTGGAAGAAGGCCAGCGTGCACTTTAACCTGGCAATATTTGGCTTACATTTGTCCTGTCGTGATAAGGATGGGCAGTGCTTCCTTGTATCATGAATGCTGGTGTTCACTAGTTACAGATACCTTCTGTTCATTGTGAGAACCCTCTGGGCTAGAGTTGGGGTTTTTAATTGGGAAATAGAATAGAAACGGGAAGAAGGTTCCAAATCTGCACTTCTTTTTTTTTATTTGAACTTGGGTGTTCTCTAAATACCCTGTTGAATCTGATTTTTCAGTTGTTGCCAGTAAAGAAGAATTCCCAAGTATATAGTTATTAGTACTTGCGCTGCTTCAGTTATATGTTATCACTGAGGTAGAGAAACTGTTCAGTTATGTAATAGCTGTTATGCCAAAAAGTTCCAATTAATTTCATCTGAAATTTTATGTATTTTTCTTCTACTGCTTGGGATAATAGGCTGTGTCAGTTGAGAGATGTGGTTCTGCTTTTGTAGCAATCAAACTTAATATCTGTTTTATATAAAAATACTGATGACAACTCCATAAACAGTTCTTTTTCTTTCTATATATATATACACACACACACAAATTTTAGTATGTCCTGCACTTTTTTTATACAGCTTTGTAAGTTAGTGAGTGCTAGCCTATAGCTTGTGTACTGCAGTTAGATTTGCATGGGCATCCATTCTTTTATACGTGGATCCAGGACCAGAATTGAGATAATATTCTTGACCCACAGTGCCTAGCACGAGAGTAGACATCTTGATTTGTGACGCAACACCTTCAAAGAGTTTGCTTTAAGTTTCCATTGCCTACATTAAGCTCCCATCTAAGTTGCTACTCCGTTTAGCATTTTAAGCATCTGGAGTGAAGAAATGTTTTGGAAAAATACACTTATCTATTTAGACACATCTCTCCTTGATTCATATCTTCATCTGTGTCTATTTTAATGCAATGATAATTGCTATAGATATTTTTACTAGGCATAGTATATGAATGCACAGGAATATTCTTGCTTTTCAGGTGGATTAAAAGATGTATTCCTGTTTTTCATTATGTATCTGTGCTTAAAATTAGTATGAGTTGGAAAATATTATGTTTACATTTAAAAGGATTTCTAGCATTTTAAATTGAAATAGGAAGAGTGGGGGAAAAGGATAAGACAATCTTTTCCATTTACACAAATAATTTAGTCTAGAATGAACAGGAGTGTGACTTGCTGTCTGTTTAGCCAGTAAATTAACAAATGAAAATAAAGGGCTCCCTCTATGGTTTCTCCTATAAAATTACAAGTAATTGTGTTCCCTAGTAAAAGGGAAAAAATAGACTTCCTTATAATTTCTTTTTTTACATATCTGTATGTAGTAGGAAAAATGAATGTTTTAAATGTATTGCTGGTATTTTAACTTTGCAAGCAATATCTGTATGTTAACTTTTGAGAGTTTAATGTTGAAGTTAGCATGAGTATCCAGAATATTGATAGACTAAAGAAACTTTCTTACTATTTTTGTTTTTAACACCAATCTGTGTTTTGTTTCAGGATACTGCCATATGGCTGTTTAGCAACTGGAGATCACTCTGGTCTTATTGAGGCTGTTTCTAGTTCAGAAACCATTGCTGACATTCAGTTAAATAGTAGCAATGTTGCTGCTGCTGCTGCCTTCAACAAAGATGCTCTCTTAAACTGGCTGAAGGAATACAATTTAGGGTAATTTCTACAGTTATTTTTCTCATCTATAGTGTAAGCTACAAAATTCCTGTAAGTTTTTGTTTCAATATAGAGGAATGTGTGGCTCTTCTGGCAGGTTTGTTACTACTTATTTTTCTAGTATGTCAAATTCTGACTCTCATTTATGGTGCCCTTGCAATTCAAGCAACGATCCAGATGAAATTTTGGCATTTGCTGCATTTTGACTGCATGTTATAGATTAAATTATGCTAGATTTGGCAAAACAAACAAGCTCAAGAAAAATACGTGGGTCCTAAGTCTTGACGTTGTTGCATTTCATAATATTTGCATTTCTTCTATTCTCCATAGCTACCTTTTACAGTATTTTCTCTCAAATAAGTCTAGATTTACAGCATCCTAATGGGCTTCTGGTTTAAACAAGCAAAAATCCTTTTTGAGATTAGGGCATGACATGAGTTGCCAGTAGTATGCACTAATACTGTTTGTCTTTGTGGCTATAGAGATGACTTGGACCGAGCCATTGAAGAATTTACTCTGTCTTGTGCTGGCTACTGTGTAGCTACTTACGTATTGGGAATTGGTGACAGACACAGCGATAATATCATGGTCAGAAAAAATGGTCAGGTAAAAATCTCTTCTGTAGGCAGAATAACTGTGGTATCTTTGTTGTGCAAGAATTATCTTGAGAACTTTTAATTTCTTTAGTGTCTCAGTAAAATTAAATCCACACGTTGTTAGAACTGATGTCTTTGTTTACTGAGAATTAAAGAGAGCTTTGAAGAAAGGAAACAAAAGACTAGTGGAAGGACCGACCACTGCCTGTTTAGTAAGCAATTCTGTATCAAGTGAGGCTGTTCTACAGAACTTTTTCAGAAGGTCCAAAAGGCCTGTTAATAGTTCAGATTCATTGAATAAAAGTAGTATTGGAGTATCTTGCAAAAGACCATCCTTAAAAATACATGAATTGCAGTTTTGAGCAGTGTAATTTTCCTGAAGTTAGTCTCTACAGCCCACCTCTGCAGAAATTTTCAGTATGGAACTCAGTACCAGCACAATGCTGTGACTATAAGTCTCAAAACCTAGAACCTATGTAAACTCTTAGAAATGTATTTTCCTGTTTGTTACTTTCTACTGTAATTTGTCTGATTTAAATTATTCTGCCTATAAATCTAGCAAGGGTTATAAAAGTGAGTTTTATAGATGTATGCGGTATTCTTTTAAGGTTTTTTTTATGTACTAGAAGAAAGCTGAAATACCCTTATCTTTGATTTTAAAATGGGAGAACTGTCGCAGATTCCTTGAGATTAACCTAAGTTCTACTAGCTTTGCTCCTGACTTATGTAGGAAGCCCTATACAGTGATGTTGAGCCTCATGGGCTCATCACTGGGCTCATTTTTCTGTCTGATATTACCAACAAGATGTCTGTTGGCAGACACCAGAAGCTTAAACCTGAGATAATCTTTTGCACACTGATTTGTAGCAGTGGTCGCACGTAAGAGTGTGGATGTTATCACATCACTGACTTTAAACAAATCTTATAACATTTTAAAACTAAATACTCCCAAAGGGTTGAAACAACGATCTGTGGAGAGTAGCATTATGAGTTAGCTGTTCTTGATACCAGCATCCTGTAGAAATATTAGAAAAGTGAAATATTTCACTGGAGCAATTAATTTTCACTTCTGTTTTTTTAGCTCTTTCATATAGATTTTGGGCATATTCTTGGAAACTTCAAGTCCAAGTTTGGAATTAAAAGGGAACGGGTACCTTTCATACTCACCTATGATTTCATTCATGTTATTCAACAAGGAAAAACAGGGAACACTGAAAAATTTGGTCGGTGAGTATTATTTTGATCTCTTTCTTTTGTAACTGAGATGATCTCTGGTGATAACTTCCAGCACACCAGAAACCTATCTGGGTTTGGTTTCCTCATTTGTACTTGTGTGGAAGTGTGCTAACATGCATTTACAATACTCTCTGCTTCTCTACCTGAGCTAGAATATATATACAAATTACTTCATACATCAGAAACTGCAGCTCTGCAGTGGAGAGATACAGTTTCTTTTATCTCCTCCAGCAGGAGATGGCAGGTTCTTCTGGGCTCATCTTTTGTTCCCTTCGCCGGGCACTAGGAAGGGATTCCACAGACTATTGTTGAAGCAAGGTGAAGCACTGGACTTAGAAACAGGCTCCCTTCTGTCCATCCATGTGCATGCAGTGTGCTAATGAATCCTGGCCTTACTTAGAAGCTTAGGCATATACAGCCATGTGCTCATCATCCAACACTTTGGATGCCCCTTCCCATTTTGGGTTAGAGAGCTACAATAGAGCATGAAAGCAGACGACAAGGGAGAACTACCTTCTGTGGTCCTGCCTGTTGAGGTGGATTTTTCTTTTTTCCTTCTCTGTCATTCTCACCAGTTGACAGGAGGGGCATTCTGAATGTTTTGCTCTCGCTTTGCTATCAGTTTTCACAGGAAGAATTTATTAACAGAGATATGAAATTATGTACTTAGGTATGGCTTGATCAATCTCGTGGCTACTTCTGGTAGAAGAAGCTGTACCTATATTCGTAATGGTGTGTCTAGGAAGAATGGAAAACAACCGCCAGGGACCCATGTCTCTCCTGGAGAGTAAGGAAATCAAGCTGTAGCTCCATTTTTAACACCATGAAGTAAAGGCTGTTAGGTGACTGTGCTATTGCAAGAGCTGTGGGATATGGAGTACTTTAAATGGCACTAGTTTCCACTTTCACTGGAAAAATGCCTCAGAAGATAATTTATTCTTTGAAGTATAACTTGTCATCTCAGTCTGAAGAGGTCTTCCCATTTCCTGTGGAAATTTACAGATCAGACACTGAGCAGTGGCACATTTGGGGACATTGAGCAAGTTCTCAAGTGCCTGCATGATGGGTCTTTACGCCAGATCTGGCAGTCGGTTCAATTTTTGACCATGTTTGCGGGAAGGAATTACCTTATAGGGACAGGCTGGATGGGTAAGGACTGCTACAGAGCTTTTGTTCTTCCACTGTAGGTCCACTATATAGGATCATCAGGGTGTTTCACCTGACAGATTCTCAGGGAGATGGGACACTGGCATTACCTTTGGCATTTTTTACTCTCTCAGAAAAACAGTGTTGTGGGGTTGTTTTTTTATTTTAAAGCTTTTGGTCTTTTGTGCCAATGTTTTAAGGGTTTGTTGGAGAGGCATGGGATATATTTGTGGGAACGTGTTGGAGGTTCTGTAGACATCTCTGTTGTACTTTTTGTTATCGTGTTCCTACAATATATGTGTTAGACCAGATAACACAATTTCTGGAAATCGTTACGTATATTTGTCAGCTGTGTAAGTTCTCATGTGTTGTCTTCATTGCATGTGCTTTGTGGTTAAATGTGAAGGTTCCGCCAGTATTGTGAAGAAGCGTACTTGATTCTGCGAAAGCATGGAAACCTATTTATTACACTCTTTGCACTGATGTTAACTGCAGGGCTTCCAGAGCTAACCTCTGTCAAGGACATCCAGTATCTCAAGGTAAAGTAAGATTTACAGCTCAGCAGGACTTTGCATTTTTCTAATATGTGAATTTTGATTCTAAGATGAATAGCTTTTAATTGTTTTCCATTTCTCAAGATTTCCACATAGTTCTCAAAGCTTTCTTTTTCAGCTCTATAGAGCAAGATCTGTAGTCAGTCCTAGTGGTCAAAGGAAACTATGAACATACGTTCCTCTCAACCATTCTGTAATGAGTTCAGCATACTTGCATCTTAAATGTAGTCATTCGGGGGTGTTTTACGTCTTGGCTCATGCGCAAGCATAAACCTGTAAAGGCGAAATAATTTGCTTAATTCTTCTTTAGTTTTACCTTTAAACCCAGAAAATACCACTGCTATATTGTTCAATGAATAATAGGTAAAAAAGTGTCAAAACAGAAAAAAACAGAATGTCGTTTGTATTGAAAGGTGAAGGAGGCCCTAACTGTGGTTTTAAAATTCCTAACAGTACTTGTTTCCCTGTCATCTTAGGACTCTCTCGCCTTAGGGAAGAGCGAGGAAGAAGCACTAAAGCAATTTAAGCAAAAGTTTGATGAAGCACTCCGGGAAAGTTGGACTACTAAAGTGAACTGGATGGCTCACACTGTGCGAAAAGATTACAGATCCTAGAAGATTTTTGCATTTGCACTAAGCTGAATGTTACCTTGATAAGTGTTTTTAAAGGTGATCTGTAGTATGGACCAACAAAACTTATTTTAAATAAGAAAGGAAACAAAACAACAAGAAATGGGCTGAAATAATTCCTGAGTCTTTTGCACTCTGCTTCTGAATGCTTGATTCCAAGACATTCTCTACAAATAGTGAACATCCTGGATAATCAGTTCCTGCTGACTTTGCACGCTGAGAGCTACTAGGCATTTTTAAAAATTCTTTGGTACTTTATGGAGGTGTAAATACTTGTTTTCATACATTAGGGTAATGTACTCTAACATACCCAGGAGGTTTGAAGACCTCTGACAGAACTGTTCTTTGTTTAAAGTTGGGACTTGAAGAGTAATTTTTTTTTTAATATCCTAATCTGGCTAAAAATGACCATATTGTGTATATTTTTCATATGAACTCTGCTCTACTGGCACAGATGGATTAATTCTACTGTAAATAGCAACCGCAGTATCATTGTGCTACAGGGAGCTGCTTAACGTTTCATACTGCTGGCGAAAGAGTAGGTGTTTGTAAGGGGGGGGTGGGTGGGGGGGAGACCTTTGAAAATGATGCAGTGTCCAGATGTTCGTGTTGCACAACTTTGTTCCTCTGACATAACACACACAGAAGAAGCCCTTCAGTAAGAGGAAAGTTAGGCCAATTCCAAACACATCTGAGAATCCCTCATTGGTAACGGTCTCCTGTTCAGCCTCTGGGGCTTTATTTCCAACGTCTATGGAGGCACATTTATTTCAGGTTCAGCAAGAAGCTCCTTACAGCCTTACATTGAAATTCACATCTCAGATTAGTTGTGCCATGCAAACGTACTGACTTATGTATGGAAAATTTTCATTAAATATACTACATGTAGTGATTTTTAGAGCATACGTACCAAAAACCCCAAATGTTTGGAAAAGCAAGTGTTTCTGGGAAAAGATCTTTCCATAAAACACCAATGAGAAGTCATTAATCTTTTCTTTCTGTATTTATTAAAAGCTTGCAGTAATGTTGCTTTACCAAGATATATATGTTGAAGATGGTTGCTGAAGAAACTGGATTTGTTTTAATTTATTTAGTGAGGTACCAGGCTGTTAGGTGCTTAAACGGAGAGCAGATTTGTTACGTGCAATAGGGAAGTGCTGGTAAAAAGATGTAACATACTGTTTCTGAACATCAGCAAGATAGACTTTAACTACTGCTTGTTCTCCAAGGAACACTGGTAGCTCTCAATTCTTGTTGACATTTGAAAGAGAATGAAATGTATATATTTACTTTTTGACTAAACGGTTGTTTTGCATAGAAATGTTGTTTTATGTAGGAATTTAATTAAAGGTGATTTTACTTTGTTGAGAGTGATTTATTATTTTCTGTTGTTGTTTTGGGGTTTTGTTGTTTCTTTTAAAGGTCAAGAACCTATCTGGAGCCAGGGTAGCATTTTAGGTAGTGGTTTGATTCTCTTGTCTTCACCCTTTGGGCTAACCTGTCTGAAAAGACCTCTTCTAGAATATTGTAAAAGTAACAAGAGGTTTGTGGTCTGGTTTTGGGTTTTTGTTTTTCTTATAATATAGTAGCATTTAAAGTGTGTCAAGTCCCCCTTTAAATTATTTTTTTTTGTTTTTAATTTTTAAAGCGTTGGGAGGAAGAGTAAAAAAGAAACTTCTTTGCAGATGACAACTCTGAAAAAAGTAATTTTGTCCTCAGCTAATTCACAGCATATGAATTTGCATAAGTAAGCATTCCTGGACATGTTATATTTTTCTGTGAGACAGAGTACTCGAACATGTCTGGTATGTCGTCTTGTTGAGGGAAGACGCAACAATTGGATATGTGTAGTGTATATATTGTATGAATTTGTTCTGTTTTTCTTCTGATTGTATGATTATTTGATGAGTTTGCTTTCTTTACCTTGTATCATTTGATTTGTGACAAATGGTGACAACTGCTGCTTTGACACTTCTGCTTGTCCTGTATTTGATTTCTAAGGAAAGAGCTCCCATGGGTTTGCACCTCACCAGTGGAGTTGCTTCCTTTCCCTTTTATGCTTGTATTGGTTTTATTGACAGTGGTGTGTTGATTAAGTCATTCATGTTCTAGCGAATGCCTTTGACAATGCCTATTCATATATTTAATATAATAGTCCAATATTCCTCTTTAATTTCCTAGAGCTATTGAAATCAGATAATTAAATAGTACAGGCTCTTAATAATTAATATGTCAGGCTATGATCATAGCTTTATTCTTTAGGAATGATTCCAAGCCTAAATCTTTTAAGTATGTAATCATTATTCTTTCACAATATATTGTATTAATATAATCATGTGTCTGAGCTGACTTTAAAATCTAAAACTGAAATCCTGTGCTCACATAAGGCATGCCAGGTTTTGGCAAGTTTTTTAAAAATAATTTTAAAAACAACTTGTCTGGCATAATACTGTCGAGAGATGAGGGAGCAGAGCTGTCTTGATGGAAAGCAAGTTTTAGTAGATGCTGCCATACAGGATGGCAATGTTGCATTGCTGTTGGACCTCACGGGTTATGTACAGCTGTGGCTTTTTTATAGACACATGTGCCTCATTCTGGCCTGGCTCATGAGATAAAAGCCAGACTAAGCTCAAGGTAGTGGTTTTGTGGCCTGACCACAATACCACACTGACTGCTATTTCAGTGCACAACTGTTCTGTTTGAGGGAGCTCTGTCTGCCACTGACTGTTGGTGATATAGTCCGGGCACAAGGTTAGTAGTGACGTTTCTGTAACTGGAATATCTTTGCAAATCAGTCACGGTAAGATCATAATCATACAATCTTAAGTGATTAAATGGACATTGGAACTGCTGATCTTTCATATTTTGGCATGTCAGTTCACAAGTTTTACTGTACTGGACTGTCAGATTTAAAATTATGTTGCTGTGATGAGCTAGTCCATCTTTCAGTGTGTCACCTTGCTTTTCCTTAGGTGATTATATGGAGAAGTTTCCCCTAGGATTGTTTGATGCAGAGGGATGGGCATGAATATATATTTCTCAAATAATGGCATGGCTTATTCTTGGGAAACCTGTGAAGGATCACGGTTTAAGAATAGCAGTCAGAGAAATGTAAAAGGTTAATTCTGATTTGCCAGGCATCATTTGGCTTTTATGAAGCAAATGAGCGGAAGCGACAATCAAGCACCATGGAAACCTGGTTTCTGAGGGAACTCAGAATGCTTGTAGTGCAAGACTGTTCGTAAGATCTGATTTTTCGCTTTAGAAGTCTACGTTTGGGGAGGAAGTCTGGACGCTTCCTGGGAGTGCCCAGAACTGCTGAAGTCTGGGCAGAAGTGAGGAACCTGATAGTGGTTCACTCCTATTTGTGAATCCTGCCTAAGGTTTTCTCCTGCATATCTTACCTAATGGGCTTTGCCCTGTGAGCATTCTCTGGGTGTGTATTTGTGATCTGACCACATGTACAACACGGCAAAGCAGCTCATTCTAGTTTCTGAAATTGTCTCTCTAACTCCTTTGCATAAGGAGCATTGAGTGTTTGACATAGCAGAAAGGGAGCTGAGCAGTATTGCTCAGGATACTCTGGAGTGTGGGAATGTTGCATACATGGGTCTGAATTCCTCCTGTTCAAACCGTTTTCCATGGGGGGGTGGGGGGTAGAAAACTGACAGAAGAATGGATGACATAGCTCAGTTAAAGTACTTACTAGGCGTAGAAAAAAAAAATAAATCTGGATTCCAGTCTCCTTAGCAAGCATTCATTGAAACAAAAATGGAACAGCTCCAAAAAGGGACCAGGAAGGACAGAGAGAGTCCTCTCCCCTGTGGACTACTGGCTTGGGAACTTAGGAAGAGGAGTGATGAAAGACATCCAGACTTCCCAGTCTGTGTTCTGTCTGCTTGCCTAAATAAAAGAATTCTTAATGACCATGTGAGACAAAGTCTGCTTAGCCTGTTCCCTACCAAGTAACAAGGAATTCATCCTGCATATAGAGTTGTGCCAGTGGGCATGTGAGGAGAAGATGCATGCTGCTAGGCTTGGGGTAATCTGCTCCAGAGGGTACTTCCACCCTTCACCTGTATTTATGAATTCCATAAAGGTAAATAGTCTGGACCTTAATGCCACCTACCGCTGTGTATTGGCTCGTCACTGTGCTGCTTCCTGAGCCTTGCTGGGCAAGTCCTTCCATGCACCGTGAAGGGAATTGAGACAGACATCTCAAGGTGTGGGTTCCACTGGTATGCTGAAACTTTGAATACTGTTTTATTTGTACTATACAGATCTTAAACCCAAAGAAGGCTTAAGTACTTTGTGAGTTGCAACTGTCACTGCTCCTGTTAAGGAGAGGTGCTGGATCATAAGTTAGGAGTTGAAATTCTGTCGAAGTTCAGAAATTCTAGAAGGGAATTTGAATGTGATCTGCAATTTTGCGGCCAGGGCAGCCTTTAGAATCTCCCTTCCCCCATCAAATTGCATACCCATGCTAGTTAATTTTAAAATAAATAAATAGTTTAATATTCCAGACCACAAACAACACTGAAACACATGTAGGCGTTACAAATACCTGTAACGTACCCAGTGGTTCTGCAGGTAATATTCACTTTTCTTTTGCAGCACAATGGGATAATTTTGTTTCCTTGAGAGGAAAAATAAAACTCTTTGAAAATGTTTCTGAAACAATTCTCTCTTCTTAATAGCTGAGAAACTTTTAGCTCCTACTTACAAATCTTTGTTTGCAGAGTTTATGCTAGTTAAATTGGTGAATGTGCCTCCACTACATATAGTAAATATTAACTACAGTATGGTTGTAATTGCTGATGCTGCATACAGATTGTGCACACTGAAGATCCAGTCAGCCTGAATGGATCCAAGCTTTAGTGTTTTGGATGCAGTCAGGTGCCAACAAGGCACCCACACCAAATCTTTAATCATCTGTATGTACTTGACTGTCTGCAGTCACCATACTAGAGCTGATGTCTCCTCCTCTGTCGTAGTGATCAAGCAGGCTGTGGGCAATGAAGCTGCTTTCTGAATGCAGTGTCTCACATTTTCGGCAGACGAGGATTTCACATTTCGGACACATTTTCCCAGAGTGCGGCTGCCTTAAAGAACATATTTCTTCCTGCGCTGGCTTCAGCTTTTTGGAACCTTTCCTGTGTAAACATCTCCTCTTGTCTTCAAAAAGCTGACTTCTTCCCTGAGGGCTAGAACAGTCAGAAAGAAAGGTGACAAGTTTAACCTATACACTTCCTAGATGAATGAGATTAGCAGAAGCAATTAGTGTGTGATTTATGAGCCCTTCCTGAGGCTTTACCTGTGACACACTAGGAGCAGGTGCAACGTGTGGTCATCTGCAGAAAATAAGAATGAACAGAAAAAGGAGAGTCTGGCTCTGGTGCTGTGATGGCAGTGACAAGTCATTAGTTGTAGAACATAAAATTATTAAAAAGTTTGTCACCATTTAATCAAAAATGTAAAAAAAAATCATAAGTCAACTAGCTAGGTTGGAGCTTTCTACTCAGTTCTTTAATATGCAGCTTTTCTGTGGGTGATCATGGCATGAGCCTCGTGTTTGCTTGAAGACAAATTTCATACAGCTCTGTACCTAAATGGCAGGCTTCTGATCTAGTAGACCTCACCTATACTATCATAAAGGTGCTGTTTACACTTGCATGCCCTAATAATTATGCTGGCTAGTAGGTAAGCCCTATATTGCACTGTCCTTGAATAGAGATGGAAGGGCTGAAGGAAAAGCACTCTTGATTGAATTACATACCATTATATTTTATATAGAATTGTACTTCAAGATGCTAACCTGCATATTACCTTAAAGAGCTCGCAAGCAGCGCTGAACTGTAGAGACGATCTGATTTGGCTACACCACTGTGAAAGTTCTGTAGGCCCTGATGATGTGAATGCTTTTTAAAAACCACTGCCATGCAGTAGTAGAAATATGTCAAGTAAAGTCTAAAG
The DNA here is from genome assembly GCF_028858705.1 of Grus americana. Classification (NCBI taxonomy): domain Eukaryota; kingdom Metazoa; phylum Chordata; class Aves; order Gruiformes; family Gruidae; genus Grus; species Grus americana. The sequence continues at coordinate 6,189,055 of NC_072860.1, read as the reverse complement.
ACTGACTCTTTCAATTCATGTGAGAATACCATGGGAGGAAGATGCTACATTACTGTTTTGGTGGGTTTTTTAGATCAAACTGGGGAAAATCTGTATTTATCACTTACAAATAAGGATCAAGGCCCAGAAAGCATGATTTTACTGCTTCAGTTGCACTTGTCTGCCTCCCAAATGCGTGCTTCAGTGAAATTATGGACAAGGGAGAAAATTCACAGCTATAATTCCTCCTTGGAAGTTTGACTGTTTCCAGTCGAGTTCCTCAGCAGTGCAGCAAGATAAATTCCAAAGCAAAGTCCTTGGTATTAGTTGTTCTGCAATTGGATCAGTCTGAGAGAAGAATCTGGCTCTCAGGATCATTTCTGGCTAGTGTATTTTAATCTTAATGTTGAGCTTGTAACCAGCTGCTGCGGCTATCAAGCTTAATGTAGTTAGCTGAGTAATTGCTGAGACTTGCATGCACTTCCTGCTAAGACGGTAATTTCATGATAATTATGAAAGACAGACTCTTTTTAGGAGATCTGTATAGAAAACAGCTCTTGTAATGGATGAGAAAAGACACTTTTTGGAAACTACTCCTGATCTTAGCATGAAGCATACACCATGCTTACCTTGTGTTAAGGAAGAATAGTATCAAGTACAAAGACCCAAAAAGATAATTTCAAATCCCATAAGAATGATGACGATAACTCAAAGCTAATACATGCACAAAGCAATAACCTCAAACTCATTTTTGCCTCTTTGCTTACTTCAGTTAAAAAAGGACCAGTTTTGCATTGCTTGTCTTCCCCCCCCCCCCCCCTTTTTCTTCTATCTGAAAAGTAGTAAGCATAAAGGTACTATTATAGGAACATGAGCAATAATTAATGCCCTGATTCAAGAAACTTAGTAGTACTAACTTTGTTGACCTGTGATTTTTGTCTGCTGCCTGTACGTTGTTACTGTCCATTACACCCTAGAGCCAGGGATATCGGTGCAGCAAAACCTGCAGCAATGTTATTCCTAGAAACAGCATCCTGGCTTATCACAACTGGCAGCGTTTGTGCGTATGCGGAGGAATAGAGATGCTGCCCCTCCAGATCTCTCTTGCTGGGTGGGAGGAAGCATAGGAAAATGGTTCTAAGATAAACGTGCAGACACACAAGGTTTGGAAACCTTCATTTCATACCTACTTCTGCCAGTGACTTGCTAGTTTTTAAAGTCAAGTTAATTAGCCCGTAACTTTTTCCTTGTTTGTGAAACAGTTAATACAGCAGAGGTAACAAAGGTTGGCTGTGGCTCTTCGTAAAGGTGCTCTGGAAACACACATAAAATTTCTTGGTTAAAACTGTATACAAAATATAATCTTGGATGTACTTACAGTTTAGTCTTAGAAGACCCAGAGAAGAGGCTCAATCCAGAAAATCTCTTCTTAAATAGTCGCTCTCGCTTTTTTCGGCTGTGCTTCCCATCTCCTATGCTTTCTTCTGTGAGTTCCTTCTTTCCTTTGTGCCAGCTCATTTTGTCTGTCATAACAGCAGCACCTGCTTAGATGAAAGCAGAAGTCTGAGTAGCTTTTCGAAAGTCTCTCCCTTACTGCGTTGCACCTGGTGAAGTCTGGATCTGTTACTCTACAGACCTGTAAGTGTCCTGGTTACGCAGAAGGTTTTGTGGAGATCAGCGAGCAGCCGCTTTCCATCAGATGGAGCAAATACGTGCCTTAAAATCCTGCAGACACAAGGCAACTGGATATTCTTACTCAACCACTCTTCCACATAATTATGGAAAGTAGGCTTGGACATTAAATATAATAAATATTTCCCTCTACGTGATCTCTTTCATGATGAGGCTAGTTGCTGAAAACCAAGAGAGGAGGCGGCTCGTTTGATAAAAGCGAAGAACCAGGAGCCAATGAAACAGTTTTGCGCAGAGAACAGAAGCAGTGAGACAAATGTGAGATGGAACAAGCACTGCAAAGAGAAAACCAGAACCCTGAAAAGATGAAGAAGCAACTGGGGATTTTAGTTAAGGCTTGGAAATTGTTTCCTTTTTCTTTTGATGAAGCAGTTGATTAGACTGCATTTCCGTGTTGCATTGCTTTGTCTCCAAGAATTATCCCTTTGGCCTCTCTGATTGAATTAGTGTCTCTGCTCTACATTTGATACTTAGTAATTGCATTAACTTTTGGTTGCTTGACACGGAGGGTCACGTTCACCCCCTTCTAATGACTGGAAGTGCTTGTCTGTTCCTACCTATTCAAAATATTTTCCACACATCATCTAAAACAAGTCACACAAATTTTGTAGGCTTAAAAACAGAATTGACAACCATTTTGAACTGTGCATGCTTCTGATCTTACTCTTCATCTCTCCCCCCTTCAGTCCCTTGCCCCTCCTCCCCCCCAACCCAGGCTTTTAAGGACAGTTCTCCTTAACCAGTTCTTACAGTAGGATATACACAGGCAGTAGGGGCTCACTGTGCAAATGCTCTGCAGGATCGCACCCTGAAATGGTTTTTCATTGTGTTGTAATTATTTACCAAAATTATATGTTGACACACATTAACAAGAAACTATAAATACCTCGAAGGAACAGTGACATACCTTGCTACTCATGCTTGGTAATGAAACACTCAGCTTTTTAACAGAGCCTAGGTAAGTTGGACGTGTTTCTCCCACAGAAATGGCAGAAAACACTATTTATGAAAGAAATTGCAAACAGTTTATTGACCGCTGAAAGGAAACTGTCACTAAAGAATTACTATGCTATTAAGGAATGAATAAAAGTTGTGAATGAAAGAAAATTACACACCTTACAATTATACACTTCCCTTCGGTTTTTAATTTGTGATAAAATAATCTGCAAGTTCAAGACCCATTTTAGGCATACAGTGGTGCTGAGGTGTAGCTTTGCACTACAGACCAATCTGTGGCTAATAAAATCAGGAACCAGGGAGGCAGGAATCTACCTTACCTCTGAGCTTCAAAGGCTTCTCACTGCAGGATCTTTCAGTACTAATTCCACTTGTCTAAAAGATCAAGAGATGAAAATGTAATATTGAAAGTACAGATATAAGTATGTGGAAATTGGTGGCAAAGAATCAAAGATACACAGAAGGGGTCTTTTCTGAAGCCTTTTAGTCAATAGTTTTTAAAAAACCCTGTACTTTGGACTTATATAGTATTTAATTTCTTTCGAAGATGAAGTTGGCTATGTTGAGTTTTGAGTGTAATTAATTCTAATGATGTAGGTGGAATGCCTCCTATAATTTAACAATAAGTTTAAATGTGTTGCCAGATCAGAAGATCTGAATACTCAGTATTTGAATAATTGATCTCTGCCTTGCTTTTCTTCTCCGCTTAAATCTTGTGAAACTTGACTACCATTGCTTTCAATATACTGACTGATTGCCCTCACCTTTCTTACTTAGCAACAGCAACAGTGGTTTTTTTGTTTTGTGAGCCACAGTAACCAATAATAATGTTACTGTGGCTAGCCCTGAGATTTACCTTATTATGTGGTCAGTCTATAAACCTATAGATTACATAATGACTCTTTAAAATGGGAATCCTACTTGTCGATCTGGGAGAAAATATGTTTCTTTCAGATAAGGATCACTTAACAGCAGCGAACAACATTTTCAGGAACCTCAGTGTTGTATCTGTGGGTTGGCTCTAGTTAATTATAAGCAAGGTCCTGTACCTGCAAGGCCTCAGATATCAAAACTGATTTGCACTGATGCTTGCTGTTGACTGCCTTCATTCCTGGACTACCTTAGCAGTGTATTGGTGCCTCTGTAACTGCTTTCATATTTATAAATATGATTTCAGGACAATGTGTGAATTACAGATGTGGTGAAATAAAAAAACCCCAACAATTTACAAATGAGACTGATAGTTTTTCCTACCTAGGTCTGGCAGGCTAAAGGTGCAGAAAACTATTTTCCAGAAACAGAGCGTTTCCACAGCCATCCCTCCAATTGCAGCAGCACAGAGCAGCCGTCACCCAGCTGGTATCTCCTGGGGTAAAAGAACCAAACAGAACAAGAGGTAAAGTCTTTGTGGCAGGAACTGTCATGCAAACACACAGGGCAAGAGATGCCAAACAGGAAAGCAGGCCTGGAGAGGAGAAATGACATGACTAGCAACTTGGGAAAAATTTCTTGTTTCCCCAGGATGCAGCTTTTCTGATCCAGTTCTGTGTCTTAATTAAATACAATTTAAGCTGTTTGAACTAATTCTGATCATATTATTTTTGCCACCACAGGGTGTCTCTGCACCTCCTCTTACACTAAAGGCTTTGATAGCCTTTAATGGCAAGCTGCAGTCTCAAGGGAACGTAGGGCTAAAGGAAAATGTCCCCCAGCTTAGCTGTGAATTTTCTTCAGGATCATGAGCCTTCTTGGATTGGAATAGTGATGCTTTCATTAGCTGGTAGGGACTTCTTTACCAAGTAAGGCTATAGTCCAGTGAAGTTATTTAATTTGCTTTTGAGAACTCTCCTGTATCAGATCAAAGCAAGCTGTGGCTATATGATGTAGTACACTGATCTAGCTTAAGCTCCTTCTACACTACGTTCACAAGATTTGAAGCATTATCCTGTACTGGCACGCTTCTGCTAAAGCAGGCAACGTGTGTCTGACACTCTACGTTTTCTGTTCTCCCTTCAATCAGGAGAAAGCTGGCATGAAGTCAACATAAGCACTGTATCATGTATTTGTATATTAAAACCCTTTCATGTTGGGTTTGGGGTTTTCCAGGGTTTTTTTGAGTCTTACAAGCTTTGATCTAGCATCAACATTACTTGTTCCACCCTCCATGTAGTAGGGACATGAAGTGATGCCACACAAAGGGCAGGAGGGTCTAGATAGTGGGTCCTTCTGTACCAGGAGCTCCTGGCCTCACTAGTCGTGCTTGACTTCTCTCTTCCTCAGTATTCAAATCCGTTTGGGGTTTGAGGACTAAGACGACAATCTTCCTGGTAGCAGTTGGTCCCAATATTAGGCATAAGCCTATGTGTGGGTGTTGATGTGGCTGTATGTTATAGGGGTATCGTATAAACATATATTTGTCTAGGATATCTGAAAAGTAAACTGTCCTCAGGAGGAAAGAGTTATGGAGGAATTCCAGGTGAGAAGCACTGAGCTAAGTGGTCTGTGGATAGATAAAGCTTAAAGCTAGTCAGGAATCTTCTGATGGTCATTGAAGCATGTCAGTTGGTTGAAACTCCAGCTTTTGGTAGAGAAAATCCAGTTTCAAGTGTTTTTTACTTCACATGGAAAAGTTTCTCAAGGCCAGGCTGTTATGAGCACAATATGCGAGCAAGCCCTTAGCAATGTGGTCAAATGTAGACAACTAAGGCTCAAAGTGCTGCCTTAAGTGATATTTATTTATTCATGCAAATAATTAGCTTCAGTAGAAGAGACAGAATCAGGGTCCCGTGGCAGTAGGTATAATGAGTCTTTAACGCAGTGAGCAAGCTCTTAGGCAGCTGAGGGAGGAGGAAGAGAGGTTACTGTGACTAAGTTGCTCTGAGGTGTTCCACCTTTCCCAAGGGCCTAGTTCCCCTTCAGAGCTGATAGCCGGGGGCTTGCATCTGAATCAAGCTGTGATAGCACCTGAGCTTGGAGTTAGGCAGTAACTGAGTGTCCTTATGTCTAGTCTGTGTACTGCTGCTGTGGATGTTGTCACATTCCCGGGTTACTTTCTTACTCCATGAAAATATTCAACTGGTTGATACCAAGTTTAGAAACTGGGACTGATGCATCACTCACCCCTAATACCTGTACCTTTGCCTGTTGCTTTGAGGAACAACTCATCTTTTCTTTAGCTTCCACATGCAGAAAACACAGATTTGATCTAATGACACCAATATATTTTATCTCCAACAGGCACCCCAAGATCTGAGGCCTAGATACTTATAGAAGCTCCTCTGTGTTCTAAGTAAGCCCTTGTCTTACTTGGGTAGATACCTGGTTTTAAAGGCTTGTGGTAGCTCTCACTGAAATTGATGGAAAGTTCGTGAAGGCAGTGACTGGTGGAGTATCTTCTTACAAGTAAAATGCAACAAGGTATCACTGGGGACAGCAATGTTAAGTTCCTAGTTCTTGAAAAACTGACTGTGTAGGCTTTCTTCTTCCTTGGCCTGTGTTTAGGGTATGTGATGGCCATGCAAAGGAGCATGTTCTCCTTCAGAAGTTTTGTTCTGTACAGAGGTGGGGTGTGTGCAAGAGAATTGCTAATGTTAATGAAGGGGATTCAAGCGGGAGATTGACTTCTTGCGGCCTTCACCTAGCACTCAACCTAGGTCCAGGCATCCAAAGCCAGGAGCGCAGAGACTTGGCCACAGCTGTATTTCATCTGAGAGACAATCATTTAAGCAGCAATGGTTGATCTAGTACCTTATCTGCCTTGGTTTTGCTCTATGTTATGGGTAGGAATTACCATCTTGACAACTTTGCTTTTTTTAATTCACCAGTACTCACTCATGACAGCACAGATTGAACTGTAATACCGCTCGTGATTTTCTTTTTTTCTTTTTCTTCCTTTTTTCTTTCTAGAGAGGAGAGGAAGAAAAAGAAGGTGGTTTCAGAAACATACAAAGGTTTTCATTTACATACCCCCCGCCAAGCCTCCTGGCTGGAATGAGCTCGGTTCTGGTAACCACACCCCAGCGAGACATTTCCTGCTCCGCACGGGGAGGAGGCGGGATGCGGGCAGGGAGCGAGCGGCTCCGGTTGCGTTAGTCACTCTAGGACTTTCTCCTGCCTGGCATGAGGGTGGGGAGGGGGTACCGCTGTGCCTTGCCTCTACTTCCTACTCTGTGATGTGAGGCACAGGCATGCTCAGTAGCCGGTGTCTACCCCTCCTACCTCAGCAACAGTGCCTACAATACTAGGAGACTGCTGGCAGCAGGAGCAGAGCCGGAAAGCCATCTTTGCTGGAGAGGGAGGCAGCAGACCCTGAGCCGCTCGGCTGCACACCATGTGAGTACCCGGGCGGCCCGGCCCGGCCCCGCAGCCCCACGCAGCCGGGAGCGCCCGGCCCGGCCCACGCCCCTGTCCCACGCCCCTGTCCCACGCCCGGCTGCGCTGCGGGCTGCCCTGCAAAGAAACGCGCGCGGAAAGTTCACAGCCGCCGTGGGGGCAGGAGAGTTGCTCTGCAGACTTGGGGAGACAGCGGGTGTTACCCTGTTGCTTCCGCAGCCGAGGGGGGATTAACTTTTGCGATCCGGCATCGGTTTGGTGTCTGTGGGATGTGCGGCGTGGTGAGCGGGGTGGGGTGAAGGGATGGAAACGGGAATAAAATGTCTGAAGCTGCCGTCGCCCTTGCGGATGGCATCCTGCAGTTGCAGGCTCTGAAGAAGGATTTCCAGGGCGTGGGGCTTGGCATGTGTTATTCAGCCAGACGGAGTCTGTAGGAAGCAGCATCAAAGTCTAATCTATCTGCTACTGCTGTTAACCTGTGAGCACTTAGATGGGGCTCTCGCTGCTGTTTATCCAACTGCCAGGCAGCAGTGGAGAGCATTTTTGACACATTTCTAACTTGGATTAATAGTCAAAAGGAGATGCTGGGCCAAGATCCTCAACAGGTTCAAGACAGGATTGTTCGATAGCCTGAGTCACTCAGTGCTGCTGATCCATGGCTAATGAGTCCTGTTTATTTTCATTGTTTAATGAAATGTTCTCTCTCAAATACTAGCTGTCTGATCAGTTCAGCCTCACCATCTCCAGTACCAATGGCTTCCTGTCAGCAGCGCTTGATAATAATCTGTTCCTTGTTGTTTGCATCTCTTCAAATATCTCTTCCAAGTCTTTACATTCAGCATTAATGAAAGCATAAACATTCTTTGCTAGGCAGTGATGAAACCCCCAAAGGCAATTCTGAAATCAGAAGTGTGCTGTGGTAAGTAGGAATTGATTGGACCCCTGTTCATTCACAAAAGAATTCAAGAAGCTAAATGCATCATTTTAGTTTTGTCTCAATTCATTGCTCATTCCCAGTGACTCCTAAAGGACAGCCAGAGAACATGTCTAAAGCAAACAGTCACTCACATGTGGTGTATGGGACCAGATACCTGCTGGTATTGGGTGGTCTTGGAAGAACTGGAGCTTGGTTGATTCAGACAAGATGAGGAGTGGAAACAATCTTGGCAATCTGTGATTAAATTACTTTCAAAATATTTCCATTAACCAACTGTTCTTCATGAGGGGTTTTCAAAATAGAGTCTACAATCACATATTCTGAAATGTTGGCTTTTTTATTTAATGCTATTTCCTGTATAATATCTTGGACAATAAGCTTTTGTCCATGTTGTCTAAAATGTTTCCAAAGCAAGGAACTCTTTGGAAGTAAAAATAAATTGCTATCTAAAAGAAGATTCCTTATGTGAACACTGAACTCCATCTAGCAAAAGCCAGTGTGTTGTAAGCTTCTGTTGCCTGGTTGTGTTTATATCAAGAGCCAGATGATGACATCAAATACTTTTTTTTTTTTTGATATGTGAGCTGTTCTTCAATGATTAACACAAGAGTTTGCTGCTGCAGTATTATACAATCTCAGCTGTTCAGACACAAAGCAGCAACTCAACGTTTAACCTTAACCTGTGTATATTTCAGACTCGGTGTAGGTAGGTATTCATGACAGCGTTTGTAAATAAAGCAGAAAGGGTGATGCTAATATAACTCGGTCATGCTTCTTCTGTAGGAGACTTCTGTCTGACTTTTGACAAAAATTAGAAGAAAAAGGGAAGGTGCTTTTTGTCTATTTTGGCAATACAGACTTTCAGTTTGATAATCAAAACAAAGCTAAGACAAATAAGCAGCTTGTCATTGGCAGTGTCAGTTGGCTTCTGTTTCATTGCCAGATATTGTAATGAAAATGATTTTTTTGAACATCTGCATGAATATCATGTCCCAGTAGTGTCTGAGTTACTGATGAACAACAGAGATAAATGTATATTAGCTACTGACTGGTAGCAGCAGCTACAGTTGTAGTTCACTGGACTATAAAAGCTAATCGCTAGTGAGCACCAAATACCAGAGGTTACTTCTCCTGCTGTTACATCTGTAGAGTATTGCAGACATGGACTCTTCTCATGTGCATACACAGACGTGCACGTGAGACACAATGCTTGTGGCTTCAGCTGGTGTGAGCTAGTGTCAATAAAGAACTCCTTCACTGGGTCAAATGACAGCTCCATCTATTCTGGTGTGCTGTCCCCTAAAGCAGCTTGCAGGGTGCGCTCAGGGAAAAGTACAAGCAAACAGTGGGTATGCAGTGGTATTTCCAGGATACTTTCCCAGTTTCCAGAGATTTAAGGCTCAGGGAGTGTCTGAACCTGAGGAGAGTTCTTTGTATTTCATGACTCCTAATGGGTTTTGTTGTTCTTTCATGAAGGTGTCCAGTTGTTCCATTTGCAGTGTCCTGTGGCAAGGAGGTCCACACTTGGACCATGCAGGGTGTGAAAGCTGCTTCCTGTTGGTTTTGACCTAGCAGATAGGTTCTGTCTGATCTTAATCTTGTACTGGAAATCAGAGAATAGTGTTCCTTATTCACTATCTTCTCTGTGATTCATGATTATGTATCATCCCAGCAGACCTGCATTGATTTACATCAGGTGGGAATCTGTGGTCTCTATTGCAGTGAGTACAATCCAGAGCAGGTAAGATACATTCAGGTAACAGATGTGTTTCACCTAGGTGCAGGCAGAGGAGAGGCAGCTGTGACATAAAAAGGTTGAATGAAAGGAGAAGGATATAAGAGGGATCTAAGCCAAGAACAGAGAAGGGCTGGACCATGCCAGTGCAGCTGGGAGGGTTGTTCCAGGTGTAAGAGAACACACAAACTTAGTTGGAGGAGATAAGAGGAGCAGTGAAGGGAGATAAGGAGAAGAAAATGGCGCTCAAAGCTGAGGCGCTCATAGGCTTTGTTCCTGTCTGGAAAATAGACTAACAGCAGCAGGTGAAGTACATGGTTTTGTTTCTTTTACAATGGTCACATCTCAATAAGTAATTATATATAATAGAAGCTCATGGCATCATGTCATCTGTTTACAGAGAGGTCAGTGACCAGACAGCAGGGTGCCTTTGATTACATTAATCCAATACAAATGTGCTCTATTGCAGGGTACAACTTTTGTGAGACAAGCAGCAAAGCAAAGCACCTGGGTCTCCCTGGGGCAGAATTGCCTCACTGTATCTCATTCCTTGGGTAGCAGTTAAAGCTTTCTAAAAAAAAAAAACCTAAAAAAATCTTTCTGCCTGTTTTAGAGCAGCAAGGAGTACATACATCCTGGAGGGGATGGATGGGTTTAAAATGGTTCCACCAATTGTAATGAGTCTGTTCTGGTCGAATGTCTATTCAGTTTCTCTGAAAAGAATGGCGTGGCTATGGTCTCCTGCTGTTAGTAGAGCAGTACTTAGCCTTCCTTTTGTGGGCATAATTTTATGAAACTCGGCAAAATCTCCCTACCCTCCCCTTCTCTGGTACCGATCAGCATAGACAAACTGATTTAGTACTGTTCTCTACACAATCCTGATCCACTGCTTTTATGGAGTTTAGTGGCTTACAAAAGTGCATACAGCCAGTGCATGTCCTAGGAACATATAACCAGCATGAAATGGAGGGGTAAATTTTCTAAGTGGTGCAGCTGTTCCGTGCTGGTAAGTGTGTTTCCTTAGAAATACATTCCAAAAGAGCTCTGGAAATCCATGGTGGCAGGAAGATTTGCATCCAGTGGAGCTCTCAGGGTTTTACATCTGGTGGCCAGCTGTCTCAGACTCAGAGAAGCTAGATTCAGTCTTGACATTTTTCTGACATTTCCCCCTGCCCCTACAGTCAGCCAGAGGGACTGGTGGTTTTGAGGGTCTTGTAGTGTTGGTTCACACAAACATAGCTATGAAGGAGTGGGTTGTTCTTTTCATTTAAGGGATGCAATGGAGCTTGTAGTGAAAATAACCAGGATGTACTCAGTGGAGCAGGGCTGTGTACATGAGAAGATGATGTTGAGAAGGGCAAAGGACCCCATTTTCAGCACAGTTCTATTCTGACCCTTGTTTGCTGGTTCTAAGGCTCACAGCTCTGAGTAAGAGCCTTGAAGTAAGGGCGTTAGGAATAGGAGACATCAACAGAGGGATGTATATATCTTGTTGTTTGCTTCCCTTGACTTGCTCATTTGTGACATCATGCAGAGATGTTCTTCACGTATTGCATTAGAAATAAATGCTTCCAGCTCACATTAAGTATTATTCCTGATACGCTCACTTGCCATTTGAAATAAAGGTAGCCCAAGGAGGTCTTAAATCTTTTGGATATTTGGGTGATGAGTGTTTGAAAGTGTAGAGATCAAACTGAATGGTATCTTGAGGACCTCGGCAAAGAAAATAATTCCACAATGAGAGCAGCTGGGAATTATATGTGACAAGTACAGATAAAGTGAATATGTGTCACAATAAACATTATTCAAAACAGGCTAATATGAGGTAGATTAAACCCAAATATATTTAGTTCAGTGGTCCCTTTCCTTGTGACTTAGCACTCATTCATTCTGCCTATGCATCAGCCATAACTTGTTCCTGTTGACTTCCAGGCATTCTGCATAGATCGTTCCAGCAGTGGAGTGATTTACAGGACTCTTAAAGTGGCTGGAGTGGAAGCTGAATCAGTCTGCCAAAGGAGCATTTCCCCTTTTTAGATGCTATGTACATAATTAATGTCTTCCTGAAAAAAATCAATAATTAGGCTGTAGAGCACCAGGCAAATCCACGTGTGTGTGCATGTGTGCGTACAGAATGCTCCCAGGGTGAACAGGCATGGTTGAAGAAAGGAGAGCAACGTATTAAACCTGTTCTTCCCTTCCTTCCACTGCCCTTCTGCCACTGTTTCTAGGATGCAGAACACACAGAGGATTCTGACAGCTTTAGCCAAACGTTTATGGTGCCCTGGAAGGGGCAGTACAGACTGTCCCAAATAAGTTCAAATTGACTGAACTGCTTATTTTAGGCAATTATGACTTAGAGAATATCCTCTCACCTACGTCATTCAGTACTCTCTACTGTCATTATTTGTAGCCATTACCAGTAATTAACTAAGCTGGTGGTTTTTAATGATGCAGTTCCTTTTTCCCTGATGTTTGCACTTGAGCCCTCTAAACTCTTTTCCATTATCCACTGAACAACCACTAAACGATTGCAAGGTTTTTTTGGTGGTGGTTTTTTTAACTGCTCAGTTATGACAACCTTATGTTTTTCTGTGTAAAGTAGTAACTCATTGAAATAGATCTGTCTGTACATTTGCAGTAAGTGTTTTGTCAGTTGCAGTTATATTGTAGCTTCTGTACTGGGTGAAATAATTAGAATGGAAGTTCCTGACCAAATGACCTGAACTACCTGATCAAGTTCCTTGATATCTTCAGATGCAAAATTTAATGAGAAATATGCAGAAAAGTGAAAGTATTTCTGTTTCAGAGTAAATGAGAAGGAAATTTATCAGGTGTTAACTTACACCTGCTGGGCTCAGTATCACAGGGTCAAAAAAGAACTCTTCTAGAAAATAGAGATTCTCGTATGATGACCTTTTAGAAGATCAAAACCACATTGTTTCAGGAATTGTGGGGAGTTTCTTATGGTTTTGTTTTTTTAAAAGTACATTCTCATCTATTGCAGTGTTCTGTAAATGTAAATCAGTAAATGTATTGGAATCAAGTGCTGCCACTGCATATTTATACAGTGGAGCTGTAGTTTGCTTGTGTTTTGGAAGTACCAAATAGCTGACAGTTTGTGTTTGTGAGGAATCAGTGCTGTGAACTTCACTGGAGGTTTTATTATTATGAAACATGTCAATACCATGCAGAATTGAGACAGTCTTTGCAAGAAGCTGGAGACAGAAACAGAACTGATGGGTGGTGGGAATACACCAGAGGCTATGATGTGTCCTGCTTCACTGAATGGTGCCTTATGCTGGAGGGTAAGTAGGAAAGGAAGAGTCCACAGAGTTTACAAAACTCCTTATTTGGTCTAGAAAAGAGTTGAGCAGAGGAAATACAGAGTGATAAGTGTTGCACCAAACTGTTGTTTAGTGCCTGATACTGGATAGATGCTGATTTTCTTTTAAGATGCTCGCACCAGATCCAAATGGAAATTTATATAGTGAACTTTTAAATTTTAATTGGAAAATGAAATTAAAAAATTGAACAGTTTTAAAAATGCAGTCACTGTAGGAAAAGGTTTTTCTTATTTCCCATTCTAGATGCGGGAAAATGTGTTATGTTACAAAATTGTCAAAAGATTTCTTTGCATTCTTTGAAATGAAGTTGCAAAATTTGGTTTAAAAGAACTTCTTAAAGGACTGTAGTGAATATGTTCAGGAGAGATGCTTTGCAAAGTGTTTTTGGAGATATTAAAGAATCTGACTGGATGGTGTCCTAAACAACTTCATCCAGTGGGCCCTGCTTTGAGCAGAGGGTTGGACTAGATGGCCTCCAGAGGTTCCTTCCAATCTCAGCACTTCTGTGATTCTGTTCGAAAAGGTCAGTCAAAATTGAATATGTTGAAGTTAGCTGAATTAACATTTGGCTGTTTCCCAAACATTCAAGATTTTGACTTTTCATCCATGATAACTTGGTAGCACTTTCATCTTCAACCTTTTGGTAGTGGATGCCACAGAAATACCTATCATAGAAGGGGAAAACATATGGTATTTGTGAAGGGAGGAAATGTGGGAGTTTTAAAAAAAAAAAAAAAAAAAGGCAGATCACTGGAATGCATTATTAAATTTGGCTTGAATGCAAAAGTTCATGTTCCTCCCCCAGAGAACAAAACCCAGGTTCCCTGCAAGAGAGCTTTCTCATCTTTCATATTCAATGCAATCTTCTCTAGCTTGGTGTCTGCTTTCATCTCTCTACACCATATCTTGCAATAGCTTGGTAGTTTGGAAAAAGCTATCAGTCTGTTACCCTGTAAATGCTGTCTCAGTAGTGCGGAGTGCACATTCTACTAAAACCATATGTGTTTATATCAAGTTAGGGTGTCTGGATCCATAACAGAGGAGAAGCAAATCTGTCACATGCAGCAGACTGGAAGAGATAGGAATTGCTGGTAGTAGGCAAGGTTACCAAGGAGCAGTGTGCTGACCGAGACAGGAGTTGTGACCCGCTGCTACAGAGCTGTGGCTTTTGCAACTCAGTTTGTAACTTCTGGAAATGGTGGGTCTAATCCCTGGTTTATCTCGCAAAATGGCAGCTGAATTAGCACAAAGGACCATGTTGCTTCAGGGCATGGCTGTGGAGGTAGATCCTTCTCTGTGGAGCCATATGGGAGCTTGATGGGCATGCTCGGCAGAGAGTGCTCCTTATATCCATGCTGGTAGCAGGTACCTCTTGGTTTTGGGCTGTCAGAAGCAGGACAGATCTTTAGCCCAGCATCTCTCTTGCTTCTCCAGATCTCCTTCCTCAATCTAGATTTCATGTACCTCTGGAGAAGGGGTGAGGAGAGAGCTTTCCCAGTGAGCCTTTTGAACTGCAGTTCTTGCTGGAATCAGTCTGTGAACCTTCAAAGTGAGCAATGCACCCAAAGTATGCAGCTCTGCTGAAACATGGGTGCCTATATAAAAGCAAGTGTGGATTTGTGAAGGAAAGGACTTGGGAATTGTCTCCATAGGCTTCTCAGCATCTCTTTCTGCACCCACAGAAAGGCCGGGGTGCTTGCTGTGGGAGGTGGGGGATGGGGGTGGGTGGGCGTTGTAATGCACTAGTTGCCCTTTTAGAAACCGAAGTCCTGAGTCAAGCAACGTGCCAGCATTTTAGAAATACATGGGTCCTGGTAAAGCTTTCCTAGAAACTATGAAAATCATTAATTATCCCTAAACCCACTTGTTATCTACTTCAGGAGGTTAATGGTTAGAAATTATATTTGTTCATTTGAATATACATACAAAAATAGCTCCTCTTTATCATGCTAGTGAATCTGGCCCTACTCAAGGCCTTAATTACAGCGTGCTGCAGTAAGACAAAGGGCATTGCTGCTTGAAAGCATAAACCTGGTCTACTGTTATCCACCAGCTGTTGGCACAGACTATTGCATGCGATAGTGTTTTGTACGTTATTTTGGAATTTAGAGGGGAATTCTAAGACTGGACATTTCTTACTGCTCTCAGTGATCCAGAACAACACTGAAAAAAAAGAGACAAAAATCTGTCTTCCTCTTTCACACACACACACTCTTTTAGGTCGATCTGTGGGAAAACTTCCTGAACTCCAGCTAGGTTTGGCGATAGCTCTGATAGAGAATGGTTCCCCCTTCTCTTTCCTTCATGTCTCTCCAGTACCATCCATTTCCAGTGTGTGCAGAGTGAGAATAGCTGCACCCAACAGCTGTCACCCATGGTGACAATTCAGATGGGGAAAGGGGAAGGGAAGCAAAGAAACAAAGAGCTTTAATCAATAGCAGCAAGACCAAAGTTGTCATCTAACCCTGAAAGGCATAGAGCACTTTGTGCTATCATTGAGCTGTTAAACTGATTGACATGGCACTTTGTGCTGCTGAACATCCTGAGTGGGATCAGATCTTACACAACAGTTACCACAAGATAACTGGACTTGCCTATTGGTAAAAATGCAGATTCCTAAATAGGCATCGGATGGAGCATCAATAAGCAAAACTTTGGCAGAATGACCTTGCACAGGGTGAACGTGGTAGATGCTGCAGGCCTGATTTGCTAGGACTGGTTCTGGCCAAATACTCATATTTGCAGGAGCTTTGTTTGTTTTCCATCACAAGTGCACTGAGTAACAAAACAGTCCTTCCAGAAGGCTTTAGGTATCTGGTTGTTTCCCGCGCTTCAAAAGCTGACTGAGATTTGATGATAATTTATAGTCCATCAGATTACCTGAGAATTTCAAGGCAGAATCCTCTGAGCTGGTGTCAGTGCTGTAGTTGAGAGCCTTTCTGCTGATTGGGATCTGGGGAAGGCTCAGCTTGAGAGTGGGTACTGCCAGGATGAATCAGCAGATATCTTCCTGGAAGCAATCAACAGTCGGGATATCCCAAGTGTTTAGCAGAGATGCCACCAGGCTATAAAAGTCTGCTTCTGAAATGTTTGACTACTACTTTCCAGCAAGGAGCTGTACAGTCATTCCCTGACAGCTGTGATATTGTCTCCCACACATATAAAGATTACACAGTGACATTTTTCAGCAACTTTGTTTACTAGATGATATAAATACAAAAATATTTCAAGTCACTTAACATTTTGATGCTTTTCTCTTTGTATTGAACATTTTAGGGAGACTAGGAGAAGGAATGAAAGGCAGAATATGTCCCATGTGTCTTGGCATGTTGACACTGACTTGCACATTTTTCATGTCAGTTCTCAATTGCTTCATGTATGTGAAACAACATGGTCTCTTGTATTTCATCTTCATAATTGATGCATGGCTACAGCAGCAATGTTAAAGCAAAGACCCTTGCATTAGCATGTTCATTGCCCTTGTGACAGTTTTATGGAGTTAACTCTAGGGGAGAATAAGCGGATTTGAATGTAAGTTCTGTGCAGAGACTGAAATGTTTTAGCAGTAGAATGATCTCATAACAGAAATCACAGCTGACAGGTGCTTTTTTGGTTCAACCCCCACCTGGCAAAGCCAGTAACGAATTATGCAAGTTGATATTTTTCTTGCTGCTGACTTCCGGATAGTTGTTTGCTGAGGATCTCCTTCACCACCACAGTTTTAGAAATAAAGCCTGTTTTGAGTCCTGAGCCCCTTGTCCCAGCCCTTCCTATTTCATGAGCAGTCTAGATGGCAAAACTTGTCATGCAGAAAGAAGGCACTTTGACTTAGACTAAAACATAACAATTACAGAATCAAACACACTGTATTTGGGTAGACAAAAGAGCTTAACAAGACAGATAGTGTGTGTGCATGGATCAAGAGGGGGCCTGCACCTTGGGGAAGGGAACATTGTACCCAGAGAGAAGAGCAGGGTTCCTCTCTCAGAAATATCCTCGTTCCTGTGCACTGTCAGTGAACAAGAGGTACCAAGATTTCTGAATAACTTCCTGTAGTCTTGGAGGAATCTGTAGTTGTCATAGCAAGTAACTCCAGAAACCTTGATTGCACTGAATGGTTGCTAGTATTGAAGTCCGTTAGAAGATTCCTTTTCCCTTTGCAGGGTAGCAGTTAGTCCAAGAGGTCCTAGATGTTTAGGAAGCTAAGTCCAAAATCCTCAGAGCCAACATGGCTATTGGCTTTAGATCAGGCTCAGCTCAGAACTGCATCATTCTGTACAAGGTACTTTCACTCTGAGATGCTGCAGTAGTATTGCATAACTTGAAGGAAAACATTTAAAGTAGAAAAAGTATAGTTCAGACGGTAACTCCCAATGAATTAAGCATTACATACTTTGCTGAGTGAACCTGAAAAATCCCCAAATATTGTAAAACATCTAACAACTTTACCGGTGACTAGCCAAATGTTAATTTAATTTAAAACTGCATTTTTAATTAGTTTGGTTGGTTGGTGATGGTGCTTGTCTCTGGGTTTGTTCTAGCATTGCTTGTTTATAGGATTGAATGTGGTTTACGGCACAGGCAGCTGTTCCGCCAACTTGAACCAGAGTAGTTGTGCTTCAGTGTTTGGATATATGCAACCATTTGCAAAACTCCTCTAGTTGAAAGGATTTTTCTCAATGGCTTATGTTTATTTCTGTAATCTTTGTTTTGCTTTGAAACTGATTGCTCAGGTTGCTTATGGGATTATGCATCTAAATAGCAAAGGAAAGTACTTGATAAAGATTTCTTCATATCTCTAAATCATCTGGGATTTAGGATAAAAAATGAGAAACTCCTCTTACTTGAAGGGTGGTGGGGTAGTATTGTGAGTAACAGATAGGAGATAGCAACTTGGTGAGCGTACGGGGAAGAGGAGACAAATGTAGGTGTTTACACTTCCAGCTTGCTGCACTGAGCCAACGTTCAGTCTCTTGACAGCACAGTCACATCACAGTCTCTGGCAGCCAGGTGTCTTAGGCGGTGACTCATTCGCTGAATACAGTTTTCTGTTGTTTTCACTGTGGTCCCTTGTTAACCTGCAGATGGTCCATCTTGAAATCTGCCTTCCGCTGCAACTTCCCAGTGGTGAATGTGACTGCCTGTATTTGAGACTTTTCCCTTCCT
Source organism: Grus americana (assembly GCF_028858705.1). NCBI lineage: Eukaryota > Metazoa > Chordata > Aves > Gruiformes > Gruidae > Grus > Grus americana. The sequence continues at coordinate 6,170,910 of NC_072860.1, read as the reverse complement.
GAGGTGGCTTGATTACAGATTGATTATAGATACACCAACCAGCAAGCATCAAATTACAGCTCCAAGTGACAGAGGGCTCATAGCCTAACTTCCCATGGAAATGGCCTTCATCTGAATCTGTACTGGGATGGTAGCGTGTGTTTCGGGGCTCTAGCAGCAGAAACACATCAAACAGGTTGTCAGTGGTGACAGGGGACAGGATTGCAGTAATTCCTTTGTGTTGTCAAATAAACAAAGGGAATCCCTCTGCTCTGAGCTACAATTACCTTTAATTTGGTCAAAGTAGAATAATCTGCCTTTATTCTTCTTGGCTGTCTCTTTGAGAGAATAACAGAATAGAGAGTAACAGTCTTCGTAACAGAAAGCAGACTAGTTGTAGGCTGAGGTCAGAAGAAAATTAACTTAGAATATGCAAGGAATTAAGGTGAGGGCCTTGACTCTTTCTTATGCCAAACAGAACTTTTGAATTTCCATAAAGCCTTTGCATTTTCTGTTCTGCCCAAGTCCAACTGTGTAAATCCTTCTCTCGGGAGCAGTACAGAAAAATGAGAATTGTCAGGATGGAGAAGGCTTCTTTTACTTTAATCTCACATCTCAAACGGCATCATCATGGATGCCTCAGCATTTGCAAAAATACTAGGCATGTGAGAGATGGTGTGGAACTGGGAATTCCTTATAGTTACTGCCATAACCAAAACAGGGTTCTTCTCAATGAGCCTTTAGTTTTCCAGAATGTAGTGTACTTTGTATTTCCAAGTACAACATAGATTTTATATAGAATTTGCTCCTGGGCATATTCAGATAAATGCTCAGGATGCTTAACTCAGATCAAAAAGACAAGTAAGTTGACCTTACAAAGATTATGAGAGAAGATATTAAAACTCCTTGAGAAGTGTGAGATTTCTACGTGAGAAGATATTCAGCACAGGAACAAACACCTCTGCCTAGGAGCATGCAGATTTTTTTCAAATTGCCGATGTTTTTAATGACAGCTGCTTTGTGCAAATGTGTATAGCGAATACCCAATTTAGATGTTTCCATGATGCTGTGCAAGAGCTATTCTGCATATAAGCATTATGATGCAAAGCATGTTCTGTTTGACAACTCACTGTTTTGCTCTGTCTTTAGAAATACAATTCCTGAGAGGCTGGTATTTTTTGTATGTGTGTGCACTAGATGTGTTGTTTTGGGTTGGGCAATTTGTTTTCTTTATTTTTCAGACTATTTAAAATGGAGAAGTTGTTTGACCAATTAAAATGTTGGAATTCAGCCTCTCGTTTTTGGGGCCTCATCTCCAGTCCACTGAGGTGACTGTTGTCTGAGTTCAGGCAATCTGGCTTTGAAGAGTACTTGTTTGTTCCCAGTAGTACTTTGCTTTATACAGTATGTGTTGTTGGTGCTTATTATCTCTATGTGGACGTATATATGGCTAATATAGAATTGGCTGAAATCAAGAGAAATGTGTAAATGGCCTGTAGGCTCTGGGTCTCTCACATCTGGTATGCCAGAGCAGAGCAATATGGATCAGACAAGCAGGCAGTGATTTGAAAGTTCAAGTGAGTGCACTCAGCTGAAAACTCCTTGAAGAGGTGGGTGAGAGATTTCCCTCTAAAAACACCTGTCTGCAAGACAGAGCTTTTTTTTAAGTGGGGGAATGAACAGTGAATTTTAATTAGGATAATAGTTTTAATAGGCTAAAACCAATCAAAATACCCCTCTGTGTCTTACAGACAGTGGTACTGGCAACCTCAGCACTGCACAGATTTATACCATATAGACATTGACAAATGAAACAGAGAAGAATTAAAATCTTGTTGGAAAACTAAGACAAATATAGCCATTGTATATATTAAGGATTTTTTTCCCTTCAGAATTATCAACTGTTAATGGGAATTAAGAGAGAAGATAGAACATCCTGGTTTAAATTGAGTAGAATAAGTGAGTAAAAATTATTTACGTAGTTCTCTTACATGCTTATGATTGTCCCAGAGCTTTAATGAATGTCTTCTCTTTGCTGATGTCTTCCAAATTTGTCTCACAGAATTGAGTTAGTGCAGAATTATGTCTCCATCACAATGCTCCAGAAATTGACGTTTTAAAAGAAGACTTCTGTCCTCTTCCTGAATTGTTTCTTCTCTCAGAGTACTAGGAAATAAACCAGCCTGCAACAACCCTTACTCACTGTTTGGCTGGGAAGGTGGCTTCAGGTGGTGGCTTCTGCTATTCATGGTTCTTTGAAACCTCTGCAAGTGTGCCTGGTGTTTGGTGATACATACAATAATAAGTACCAGTTAAGCGGTGAGTGAAATAAAGGAGCAGCATGTTATAGCATGATGCTGGTAGAAGGAAAGATTTTTCTAGTCCAGTGAGGCTCACGTAAAGTGGGTTACTAGGGTAAAACATAACCATCTCTGCCTTGTTCTTTCTTTTTTGCCTCTTTCCTCACCTTTGATCTATGACTAACTCTGGCTACCTTTGACTGTCTTTGTTCTCCTGTAACTACTCTGCCTTGCAAAACCTTTTGTGGAGCGAATTTGCTCCAGCAATGTGTGCACAATGTCTGTCTTTTAGATATTTTTTTTTTTATCAGAGGTCACATCTTGTTCCATCAGGAATAAACTTGCCTGGCTTCTAATTTGAAATTTGATTTCTTAAATGTTAATATATTTAAAAAAAGAAAAAAAAAAGAAGAAAAAAGTGGCCATGCTGTGACATGTGAAGGGAAGAGAAGCTATGGACTGGGGAAAATATCTTCTCACTAGAAAAGATCTTTGAAGAGAGAAAATAAATTCCCTATGGAAAGATCAAAGCACATGAAGTTAATGCATTATGACAAGGTAAAAAAAAAAATACCTGGAGAAAATAGTAGGTTCAAACATAAAAGAGGGAAATAGGAAAGAGTGGGTTTTTTGTTGGAGATAAAGGACAGTTAGATGGCTAGCTAAGTACTTGAGATTATATGTTGTAGCTAAAGGGCTGTTAGCTGGAATAGGGATTTCTTTCCTCATGCCTGGCACAGCTTCCATTTATGTGGTGTCGAGGTAGCATTGGAGTTGCAGTCCTGAATTCCTGCTCTATTGCAGTGCTCTGTGCTGGTGACTACAGCCTAAGGCGCCCTGTAGTGCAACTAGACCCTTTCAGACTGACACAAGTCTGATGTAATAACTCTTAAAGTCACTTTAATAGTCTGATTATGTCCTGCTAGGGTCAGAAATATATGGAGTTTATCAAAGAAAAAAAAAGTCAGAAACCCTTCTGATGAGCTTGGAAATGTTAATGGGTGAAAAACTCTGGAAAAACTTTTGTTCAGGTTATTGTTATGAAAGATCATCTGTACTGCTGTAGGTGTCTGTGTGCTGCCTTTATTGCTGCAGTGTTCGATGCCTCACAATCATACAGAAATAGAGAACTACAGCTAAGGCACAAAGACAGATCCTCGAAGATCTCGTTCTCAGCGGCATACACATCAGTGGGAATCAGACATTTGAAATGCCTCTCAAGAAGCTGGGTTCAGTTGACTTTGTCCAAGGCTACACTGGGTTTCTGTGGCAGAGCAGAAGCCACGCCTCACTTCTCCCATTTAGTCACCCATCCTTCCTGCAGTCCCACCACAAAGCAGAAGTCCCAGGGGACATGTGCCAGTGCTTTACATGCACCAGGAGGTTCACCTGTACTAATTACAAAGTAAGTGTTGGATCTACTGAGAGATACTCAGCCACCCAGAACTATCTGTAGGTGTTGCTGTTTGCCCTTCTGGTTTATTTTGCTATAATTTGAGCAGTTGCGTCTCCACAAACCTGCTGGTTGTTTCCTGTATTTACAGGGATGTCTACATTGAGTGAGAACCCAACACTTGCTGCCTGCCCTTCTTAGCAATACCTGCTTACCTTCTGTCTTGGCTCAGTTTCTCATCTGCCTTTTCACAGTTCTTAAGAAACAACCTGCCTCTCTTGTCTTTCTGTCTCCAGAAGTTTATTTTGAAAAAGGCAGTAGATTTGTGTAGTGACTGGAGACAAGAAAAGTTTGCATATGTGGGACATCTCTGTATTAATGATCTGGTGGAGAGCTGATCAATACTGGAGCGTATTTAGAAGTGCAGTGTCTTGCCTGTGACCCTATGCTATGAAAGAGGTGTTGTTACCAGATGGGGTGAGGGAGGGATTAAGGCCCTGGTAAATCCTACTCTCTCAGACTCGTTAATACTGCCTGTGCTTTGTGTGCGCTCCTCTGCTATGTGATTTTTTTTTTTTTTTTAACTGCTAAGAAGTGGCTGAACTGATGTAGGAACTGTGTTGCTTCCAGCTCATGGGCAACTTCAAATTAAATATATTTAACTTAATTAAAAATAAAATTGTAAGCCCTTCTTTTTGTTAGACTGCTTCACTTTAAACTAGAAATTCTTTTTTCTTGTTTTACAGCAGCTTCAGGAGCAGTAGTCTCTCTTGCCTGTCCCCATGACGAGAAAGTAATATGTAAAGGGATAGTTTACAGTGGGTGCGTACTCCAGGAGGAGTAGAGCAACATGATTACAAAATTCAGTTATTAATAGCAAAACATTTCTATAGTCTATTCTCTTAAGATCTTGTTTAGTTTGGTTTGTAGTAGAGGCCAGAGAAACAAAAAGGGATGGGAACTAGATGCAGCAAGACTGGGTTGGACAGAACAAATGGTTTTGATTAGAAATGTTATTACTGTACCCATCTAGAAATGAGAAGATATGAGAGCTTGACCTGAATATTTGATATTCAGAATTCTTGATAATAAGATGCCAACAAAATTTAGAAGCAGTAATTGAAGGACAGCTGTCACTGGGTGACTTGCGCAATATGTCAAGAACTGTTATAGTATTGAGGCCTTTGCCAGCTCTGAGCATGGGGCCCATGCTTTTCCCACCTTTTCGAGGAGAATAGGTCTGTGATAGTCCTTTCTGTGGCATGAGAAAATTGTGCACTTTGTTACGTCTGGCACCATGGTCATATTTTTTGCTTTTAATATCTAAAATAGATATTTGGAGCTGTGGAGCTTAACCAAACTCTGCAGCAATTGCTACTTACCAGTTAAATTCTGGGCCTATATAAAGGCTAGTAGCCTGGCACCTCATAATTAGCAAATTCCTTCAAAAGCAATAAACCAGGATGTTGAACAAAAGCTTTTTTTTTTTTTTTTTTTTTTAGCACCCATCTTAGTTCAGCAGCCAAGTTTAGATATGGGTCCTGAAATTTCAGTTTTCAATCTTTATTTTATCATGTTCCACTTCCACAAAGCAGTAGTCACAGTGGTGCCCTTTTGGTACGCACTGTTCCTGCCAGGCCCAGAGCAACTGACCTGCTCTGTGGAGTAAAAGGGAGTGCTACTCCCAAAGACCATTCATGGGTACAAAAGTGCAGTGTCGCCTTCTCTTCCATCTCTTTCTGTTTCCCAAAGCTATGTATGGCTTTTCTTTTGTATATTGTCAATTTTACTACCAATCATTTCCATTTCAGTACTGATGTATGGAAGATGATAACATACAAAACATTGCTACAGTAGGGTACTACTATAAGATGATGCTGGCAACACACACAATTAGCCATATTAATTTCTTCTCTTTTAATAGCTGGGAAGAAAACCTGGAGAAATAGTGAGCAACAAAACCTCAGTTTTCATTTGAAAAAGGAAATAGAGAATGATTCATTCTAAAACCATACGCTCCAAAGGAGGAAGATTTGAATTATTAACAACATATCTTAACATGATGGGTGCTGACACCTTCATCTCTTTAATTTTTACTGCCATGGATTTTCTTCACATGCAGTGAGAAAATTTATACTACAGGAAGTGTTAATGGTTTAATGCTTCCTACCCAATTTTAGCTGCCTAATTTATGGAAAGCCATTACTAGGTGAGTCATTGCTTTCACAGGATTAGTGTGGCTGAGATAGAGCTTTGGGTGTTCCTTTAATTTCCATATTTGCTTGAAAGGAGCAACAGAACCACATTAAAACTGTTAGTGTTTGCTCTTGCAGTAGAGTTCAGAGTCTCTGCTGTGCTTGATCATGTACAAATATTGCCAGAGATGCTCCTTGTCCCTATAAACTAATGAGCTAAACAAACAAGAAAGATAGAGACTTAGCTGCATTATAGATGCCATGAGTTAGGGTGTCTTATTGTTCAGCATTTGTGCCTGTCTGGATGGGAATTAAATATTTGCAAAGATTACAAACAGAAGCAATGCTAGGAGTGTCACTATAAAGAACTGTTCATCCTGCAATAGCTTTTGCAGAAGTACATTTACTCTCTTGTTGATCTTAAGAGGTTTTGGTGAGACATTCACAAGTTACAAAAAAATAACAACCAAGCCTGAGGATCAGGGTTTACCCCAATAGTAAATGAACCATGGGTTGAAATACATTTGGGCTGTCTGAATCATGATTGTAACAGGAGAAATGCAGTGTGTAAAGTATTCAAACGCTGAATAAGGTGTAGATTTCATAGCCAATTCTCTTTGTAACAAGTAATTCAGATTTGTTCAGCTTAGAGAATGGTCTCCAGCAGGCAGTAACAGATAAAATGTAAAGGGAATCTTGAACTGATTTTTTAACTAATTTAATCTTCCATAAATCTCTTAACATGCTGCAAAAGGTGTGTGTTAGCTGTTATGAGTCTTTCACCCAATGAGAAGCTCTTAAAGATCTACATAGGTTTTTTATACAGGTTTTCTGTACAGGTCTACCTCCAGAGGCTAGCTGTTTCAGTTATGTGTAGGTTTCTTAATTAAGGAGCCCATATCTCACTGTACAACTATCCATCTGTGGCTTCTGCATTTGCCTTGCTGGGAAGTCTATCATCAAAAAATATTTTAAATTTTATTCTGACCTTAAATCAATACAAACATTTGTGGTGGATGCTTTTATTTGTACGTTCAAAGCATCTCACATTATTCATGTTCTTATTTCATTCAGGGCAGTTGAGTGACTGAACGCAGAAGAAAAAAGCAGCCACGTCCTTTGAAAGCTGAATGATTGGCTGCTCATTTGTTATACCACTTCTATGTAAAATGAATGGCATCTTCCTCCACTGGAGAGCCACTGCCATGACTAAGGCATAATACATGTTTGAATAACAGTAGCAAAAGCAGAGGCTAAAAAGAGGTGTCTGCATGCAAGGCTTTTAAATGCTGCTGGCTTTGGCCTGCCTTTCCAAGGAAATACAGTTAGTGTGATGGCCTCTTTACTATTCTGCTAAACTTGATTGAGTGGTAAAGACCTCATAGATACAAATTCCTAAAAGCTGTTGGGAAATCAGCAGCTAGGTAGAGATGAGGCCCAAATTATTGTTGTTAGCCTAGGAAAAGTCAGTAAGAGAAGCTCAGGAGCTGTTGGTTCCGGTGGTTGGCTGTATGCAGGGATGGTCCAGACCTCACCACACGAGCAAAAGTTCTGATGCTTACTAGAAGGGGAAAGGGTAGAGAAGAGCCAGTGCATGTGGCAGGAAGTATTACAAGTTAGCAAGTCTTGCAAGATGGTAAGGGAGGTAAGCTGGAGGTATTTTGGTGACTGGGGAGTGATGTAGCAATTTTGGATATGAAGCATGGCTTTATTGGTTTGGATCCTCATGGAAGAGTTTGTAATATAGTCTGCAAAGGTTGCTTTTTAATGAATGACATCATAAACCAGGGGATAAATGGAGTAATTCTGAATATTGCTGGTGTTTTAGACCAGTAGAAGGGATAAGACTCAGTCTTGGTATCGATAAAAACTCATTCAGGATCCTAACCACAGAAAAGGCAGAAATTGTATACAAAGTGAAGAAGTACAATAATATATCATGGGTGTTCTATAAATAAACAAACCAGTGGATTGAGTATTTGTCCTGCTTTGATTTAGTTTCTAAGCAAACTAATGTACAAATGATAAAAATAAAGCAAGCCATTACTAATACACTTCTTTTGGCACCTTTACTGAAATCTATGTTTCATTCTGTGGCATGTACCATAGAGAAATTTGTGAGTCCAATACATATCTTCAAAGTAATAACTGACAAGTCAATAAAAGCAAGAATTAGCAGACTCAGACCTGCCTCTTCTTTCTTTTGTTTGACGCAATACATTCTTACAAGGTTAGATGTTCTGGAAAGTGTCTGTGTGTAATGGATACAGTCAGAATAGTTTAATGCGTACTTTATTTGCTGCTGCTTGTAACTGAATCAAGCAAAAAATGTTCTTTCCTTTTGGACAGTGACAATTGTCTCCAGTTGCACCACAGGACACCTAAAATGGTAAGATGGAGCTATACTCTACTATTAAAAGCCCCTTGGACATTGCCTGATACATTGTGGAGTTGTGACAGTAATATTTTACTATAATTCCTTTCTTAAGATGATGACAGAGTGCTGCCATTGCTGTAATTTTTTTCAGTATGAGTTAAACCAAATATGTGTGATTCAGGCATATTCACTTGACAGAATGCTCTGAGTTTACATGATTAGAAAGCTCTTCAGATTGAATGCAATTCATCAAGGTATTTCTCACAAGTACAATACCAGATTGGCCACTTTTCCTTTGTGATGGTCGGAGAAGAGTCTTACTGAATTCAAGAAAAATCTCTGAACTACCTGTACATGCCATCAGGTAGGTAGGTAAATAATGTCTCTAATTAGTTCCAGATGTAAAACTGCATGTGCAAGGTTGAAGGCTGAGTTGAAGTTCTTTAAAAAAAAAAAAAAAAAAGAGTACAAGGTGGTACTGCAGACTTCTGAAAAAGAGGCTTTTTCAGAAAATCAGGCCCTTCAAATCTATTGAATCTCATGAAATGTTAGTCAAAATCTGAAAAAGAGAAAACGCTTAGCAAGCAGTTTAAAAGGTTCTTTATCATTGCAGGATCATCCAGGAAGATTGCGTATAGAAGTATTCAGCAGGTTTTCTGGAACGTTGCCATAAAACATAGTTACGTGGTCTCAAGCTATCAATAACCACTTACAAACTCTTCTTTATGCTAGTTTCAAGCTCCTTGCAGAAGTATTGGTATTAATCCACATGTGCACAGATGGTTCATTACATGTGATGGCTGCTGGTAATCATATGAATGCAACATGATTGTTGCAACTAGTAAGAACTTGCATTTATTTTTAAAAAGCTGTGCTACTATGCAATAACTCAGATGTTTTGATATTTTTGAGGTCCTGATTCTGCAGGAAACTTACTGGAAAGAAACTATGAATTTGGTACGGCTTTTTCCAGAGAAGATTATAGCAGAATGCAAAAGTGGAGTCAAAAACTAGACAGGTGGTCCCTTGATAAAGAAGTTGGACCATCTTTTTTTTGTTGTGTTTATTTCCCTATGTGAGCACAAAGCAAAAAATATACCTTTAACTATGCTTGGTTGGATGAGTGTTGGTGAGATTGTGATAATTACTGGTTCATTATTGAAAAATATATGCTGTTCTTTTTGACTCATGAAAGACTTAAGAATCTCTGTTAGTGTTTAGTGACTTTGCTCATATACTCCTTATATAAAATAAATAGAAAGAAAACATTTAAAATCAGCAACATCCCAGAAGATGAGATAGTTAACAAAATTGATTTTTCTGCAAGTTACTGATTGCATTTCATTTACTTGGATAATTTGGATGTAGCAGTTTGGTGAGATTAGCATAATCACCAAACATATACTTTATCCTAAATTTGATTTAGCAGTTACTGATGAAAATTGGAATTAATTCAAATAGAGTTTGTTGTTTTGGTTGGTTTTTTTTCAAATGCAGCTTGAAACACAAATTAAGGCCAAAACACCATTAAATTCTGACTTCTTGTATTGTGTAGCTATATTATTTCACAGTTTACTTTTTTTAAGCTGTTACAAGTTTGGATTACAGCAAAGATTGTTTTCTTGATGTTCGGGGTTTTTTATTTGGAATCTAACCTTCATTTAATCATTTGAATTGATAGCTCACTAATGTTAGACCATTATATTTTTGTTTGCTAGATTGGAGAAGAATCTAATGTCTGGCATCTTCTCCCTGAGCTCTGATGGTCACTGTTTTTGAGGTTTTGAGATACATACACACACACACACACACATATATTCATGCATAAATATATGTGGAATTACTTCAGTCTCTTTTAAATAGCTTGCATAACAAAGTCTTGCTCTAGTAACTTTTATGATTTTGAAGTGAATCAGTACTTCACACATTATTGTTTCTTTGACTTTTCAATTTGGAATTGCCTATGAGAAGTCTGAACATCTAACAGTCTTTTTTGAAAAATAATTTTAAAGTAATGTCTGAGAATTGTTATTCAGTGGATTACTCACAAGCAGTTAGTTGTTTTTACTTGAAATCTGATGGAAAAAACTGAAATGTGGTCTGCTCATGTAGGCTGGATTAATTCTGTAATTTTCTCCTCAATTTGAACATTGGAATCAGGCTTCTAAATTGGTTTTCCTAATAATGTTGTGGTTTATCTTTCTGATTATATTTGTCTCAGTTAACTTATTTAAATATTCTCACAGCAGGTACTGCAAATTTTAATGTTTTTATGAGTATATTATTAAATTTTTTTAAGGAAGTTAGTCAATACTAGGTAAGACTAGGAAACTGAGTCAACCTGGTTTTAAAGAGAACAGGCAATGAGAGAACTCTGCTTTGATTTGGACAGGTCCCTTCACAGGTTAAAATTTACTTTGCAAAAGATTTCGTAGACAATTCCTCTAGAGTCAGTGTGATTTCTACCATACTTAGCAAGGAAAATGACTTCTGTTCGTTTCCTGAATTGCTCTACAGATGTTCAGTCACTCTAGAACTTCATGGATAAAATAAAGAGCTTGCTGTTACAAGGTTTTCATGTAGGCATCAAGATTCTTCATATTTACAACTCACAACTCTTTCTTTCCTAAATATTCTAGTCCGTCAGCTGATTCATGACTGAGGGACCTATGCTACAAGTACGCTTTGGCCAGTCTTCACTTAGGGGCCCAAGGACTAAATATTGCAAAGCATACTTGCAAGGATTAATGGCTCTGTCTGATGCCCTAGGAGCTTTGCTTGAGTTAACTGCGCTAAATGAACCATCAAAATGTCTGATACAAATATCATTGGGGGGAAAAGCCAGACAAGGATGAGGCAGACAAACCTGTTTCAGATCAGAAGTAGAAGTCAGTCCTGACTGGAGATAAGGGAATGGTCAAGATGAACTCCTGAGGCCTTTTCCAGATAAATTTTCTATTTTCCATTATTAGGAAAAAAACCCCACAAACAAACCAAACAGAAAAAAATAAAACCTCAGTCAAAAGGATGTCTCCTGCCAGAAACATTCCCAGTTATGTCAAAATCTGTTGCTTACATTGGGAACTGACTGACTTTGCATGGTTATGCCCCACTTCCCTTTTTCTTAGTTACCAAAATTTTTACTATCAGTTCAAAGTTTGAGGATTTCATACTGCCATCTAAATAAAATCTAATTTAATTATTGGGCAGTTAACTTTAAGGAAATACCTTATTGGTATGGAATGCTTAATGCTGTGTGTCAACTGTACATCTAGCATACAGCAGTCTTCTTTCTAGGCTAACACATCCATCTGTGAGAATTGTAAGGCATGACTTATAATTGTATCCTTTTAAAGCACTTATCATTTATTAAGTTTTGCTGCATTCAGTGACCATGTTGGTTATCTGGAAGCACAATGATTCTGGGGCTGTGCATTGTCAGGTCACTAATCTCCATCCTGCACTCAGTCTATCAGCCACATGAGAATGACTCATTCTCTGCAAACCTCTTGTCGCTTAGTAGCTGTTTGTAATGTGAAAGAGAGTTGGGAAAGTAGTGGTGAGGTAAGAGAAAAAGAGCTGGGAGGCAGAGTGTTCCTGGCTGCCTAAAAGGAACTTGTGAATGAGGGTATTATTTGACCTTCAATTTGGTGAGGAATTTTTCTGTTTCCTCACAGATACAAGGTACATGAATTTATATGCTCTGCCTCTCTCTCTCTCCTCTGCAGTATCCAGGAAAGTTAGTCATGCTTGTGGGCCTTTTTTGTATGCATTTATTTATTTACCACCATGGTACCACTTTCTTTTTTAATAGTATCTCTTTGTTACCTAGGGAACTGGTTACAGCCCTGCACATTTCTTCCTCTGTTTGGTGTGTCATGATGCTCCTGTATGCCGTACACAAGGTTCTCAATAGTGTTTGAAGAACTGCACGTCTGAAACCTGTTGTGCCAGGTGTGCATTACAGCACTGGCACCAGCATGATGACTCAAATCAAAAAGGATACAGGAGCCAAAGAGGAATTAAAAAAAAAAAAAGGAAAGTAATAGCTCTATCAATGCATTGAATCTTGGAATCATAGAATGGTTTGGGTGGGAAGGGACCTCAAAGATCATCTAGTTCCAACCCCCCAGCTATGAGCAGGGACACCCTCTGCTAGACCACATTGCCCAAAGCCTCATCCAACCTGGCCTTGAACACTTCCAGGGATGGGGCATCCACAACCTCTCTGGGCAACCTGTTCCAGTGCCTCACCACTCTCACAGTAAAGAATTTCTTTCTAACATCTAATCTAAATCGACCCTCCTTCAGCTTAAACCCATTACCCCTTGTCCTGTCACTACACTCCCTGATAAACAGTTCCTCCCCTCTTGCTGTAAGTTGTTGAATTTGTTGTGGACAGGTGGATTTAATTCCCAATATTTAGTTGGGATAGCTGTAGAAAGTTGTTTAGCTTTTTTATGGAAACAAACTGCATGAATAACATTCGCTTCTACACTAAAGTATGTATCTGTATCCCAATCCTAATAGCAGGAGGTAACACTTTGCCCTTCAAGGGATATAACACAGATGGAATGACTGAGAGAGCTTGAAGAGTAGCTTTGAGGGTAGGAAATGTTAGCCATGGGAATGCTTCAGTGGTCTGACTTTTTCTTTGTTAATATAAGCAGTAGTTATGGTTGATTGTAAATGGATTGCTTTGTCCCAAATATGATTCTTACCAATTTCTTCTTCTCACTTGAATAACATATGGACAGTTCAAATTTTGATTAAGTCTTTGATTTTTTTTAAAGCATAACAGGTTTAAATCTCAAACACTTCTCCTCAATCCTAATTACTTTTTTGTTTTCAAAAAAGGAGATGAGGAACAAGTGGTTATTTTTGAAGTGTTGTAAAAATAATTAACTTCCAAGTTTCAGATGAATGCTAAGCAAAACAGCAATACTCACTCAGCAGACATGGAGGAGAGTGTTTCCATTTATCTGGAGAACCCCAAGGGCTGCTTATAATGATGCAACTCACAACAGACTTTCAGCAAAGTGTCTAAGCATTTTAACAAATAGTAAAAGGCAGTCTCTTGTGTGTAACAAGACTAAAAGATAGAACCAAGATAAACTGGTCTTTACTGAATTAATAGAAGTTTATGGATTTATTTGGAGAAAAAAGTTCCATTTCTGGACTGTAGCAATTTGTGAATATACATTTGATTTAAGTATCTCAACTAAATTAGAAAATCAGATGTCATAGCTCAGCCTCAGCATTGATCCACAGAGTATGTCTGTAAGCTTCTGAAATCACACTAAGGGTTCTGGAAATGTGATTTAAACACAGGTCTTTGTGTAAAGCAAAGATGGTTATTAAAAAAATATCAGAGTTTAGAGAGAAAGACATATGGTAAGATAAAGATGGGGGCATAGTCTAAGGGGAAACTACAAGGCTCTCAGTGATGCCATGAGGATGGGAGTCTGAAGAGTTTAGGAGAGATGGCTGTGATGATACAGACAAATCTTATTTTACACACTTAAAGTGCTCAAAACGTGTTTCAATATGGATTGTATAATTTTCTGTTAGGCAGTATTCAATAAATTCACATTAGATTGCCAAATGATTTATGTGGCAAAGTAGTCTTAGAGATCTTCTTTAAAAGGTCTTTAAAATTCTGGGTTTGTGGTATTCAAAATGTTCTGGGTTTTTTCAATCAATGAGAATTTGAAATGAGAAATTTCCTTTTATTGCTTTAATATATTTGATTAAATGGAATCTAGTTGCAGTAATTGATGGATGTTGAAACTGTGGAGAAAAAACATTGTGTATGAATCATAACACTGTGGGAAGGTGGAGCACCTGTGATAGGGACATGGTCACTTGCAAATGGTAGCTGTGTTTCATGGCAGTTCTTCAAGAACTGAACATGACATTTTGTGAGAAATAAGGATGAAAGTTTGACTTGATGTACCAATACTTTTGCTATGCTCTCTTAACACTTGCACATACTGTGTGACTGCTGTTTAAGTAATGAATAGGTGGATAAAATGTTCACTGTGGTTCTCTTGGCCAAGTACGTAGAGAAGATTTAAGCTTAATAAACCTCCTGATAATTAAGCTTTAATATAAGTAAGGATGGTAATTACTCTATAAAGTTCAGTTGTGATGAAATTGCTACTGAATAGATGTATATAGCAAGGCTGCAAAAACATTTAGCTGCTGATGGAGATGTGACTTTCAGCTGTTTAGTTGTTGCTGGGGCTTTTTAATTAAAAAAATAAAAAATGTTAATAGTTTATTTCTTTCTAAAGTGCAACAAGAATGCTGGGAAGCAATTTACAGACAAATGGAAAGCCTCCAAGCCTCCTAGGTTTTAATTTGGGTCTCTCAAAAGACAGGCGCAGAAAACATCCTTGATCCAAAAAAATACTACTTTAAAGTAGTGAAAGCATAGCAATCTTATCATTCCTTTAAGAGTCTTCCTTGCTCCTCTCTATCAGAGTTAACTTTTAACTGACTGCAACCAGCAACAAATTACAGCAGTTTCTTCTGCACCGGTACATGAGTCAGCGAGTAGGGTATGGCTGAGTCAAACTCTACCCTGATCCCTCCTTCCCACTCCCTGCCCAGCTGCTGCCTGTTTACTCCTTTGGGTATAGCCCATGATCCTGGAAGCCTACACAGAAAGTTAGAAATAGTGGAAGCTCTTCTTCCTCTGCATGAGAACATAGGTGAAGTCTAACCATAATGTACCACGTCAGCATGAACTTCAAGTACATCATCTCGTGTTCAGAAGCAGGACTTGGGACTTTGCTGAAAGGTGACCATTTCCATTGAACTGTGTCCTTAGTGATTGCTCTAAAGGTTGAAAATAGAGATTTGTGAACCTGGAATATTTGGCAGACCAGGATGTTTAACATCATCGGCTTGTTCAAATGTACTCTGACTTTAGAGTCCTGAATTTTTAGAACATTTCTCTAGCAATGTATTTGATATTTATGTATTTGTCCTATAGTTTCCAAGACAGATTGTGTTTCTTCTTTCTCTTCCAGTATGGAGAGGAAAATGATAGCAAGGATACTGACTGCAATTTCAGTGTATTTATTGCTTTATTCTTGATTTGTTTCAGACATATCTAAGGCACTGACTGAAGCTTTGTTCTGTTAGGCTTCCTCTCTCCCACAGCCTAGTATGCTTTGGCAATTTTCTGCTTTAATCCAGTGTTGTTGCAGTTTGCAATCAGTTTTCTCTTTCCCTAATTTCAGATCAGTAACTTAGCACGAGAAAAATAAAGGCTTTGTATTATCCAGGATTTGATTTGTGATTAATTGCTTCTTTGTTTTGGGTGATTTTTGGTTGTGTTTTGTTTTTTA
This sequence comes from Grus americana, assembly GCF_028858705.1. Taxonomy (NCBI): domain Eukaryota; kingdom Metazoa; phylum Chordata; class Aves; order Gruiformes; family Gruidae; genus Grus; species Grus americana. Next base: position 6,155,308 of record NC_072860.1, on the reverse strand, counting down.
TGCTCAGTAAAAACCACTCTTCTATTTATAAATTAAAATCACTTTCATAAAGTTTTCTAGGGAGAAAAATGCAACTTTTCCTGTAATGGTCAGTCTTTGTGTTATTTTTCCAGTGTGTAACCTAACCTCAGTGTGCAAGACAGAGCTGTAGTAACTGGAGAAAGGCTGCTACCAATGCGTCTTGCAAGGTCAAGAGCGCTCAGGGATGGAGTAGAAGACCACATCAGCTCAAATGGGCTGAATTAAGATAAAAACGTATGGGGCTGATAGAGCATAAGGAACTTCTTTTTAACAACATTCGGTTATTTTTTTGGAACGGTATGTTCATTTATCTACACCTTTGAATCTATTTGAAATTGGCAACCCATGCAGAGTACTAGGTTTAATCTATATTCAACTAACTTGAAATAGTAACCATTTTGTGACAAAATCAGATAACAGAACTGATCTTTGTGCCAATTTTATTGCCTTTAGCCCACATGATAACCCAGACATTCAAGGTTAATGGATTGAGACTTAAAAAAAAAAAAAAGCGCAGCTTGTATTCTTTCAGCTAATGAAGAGAAATTACTGTAAGATTCTAAAATCTTGTAAGAAGTAATAGGAGGTACAGTACCTAGGAACTAGAGATAGTACTTCCTTTTTAAAATTGACATGTAGTGTTTTGGTATTTTTCTGTGTAGACATTGCACTGAAGATAGCTTTTAGGTAATAACTGTCATGAATATTTCACGTGATGGATTTTTCACATTTTTTTTACTAAACTAATTTCTATCCAAAAGCAGCCTGATGCAAATTAAGAATTTAAGCAAATTTAGAAAACAATAAATTACGTTCCTCTTTTTCCCCAATATAATGTTAATTTCAATATAAATATTAAGAGAAAGTTTTTATAATTGCTTACACCTGTATTTGCTTTCATTCTCTAATTGAAATAAACCTCATTTAGTATAAAGACTACATAAAAATTATCTATAAAGATTAGTATAAAATTAGTTTCAAATCAGCAAATAATGAGAATTAACCCTTTTCTAAGGAAAAAACCACAATATGAGACTAAAATTGGCTAAAGTCACTGGTCAGTCTGAGGAAATTACCTTAAAGGAAATTATTTACTTTAAGAGTTGTTTAGGTATTTCCATTCTATATATTTAAGTATATAGATTTGCAGTCCTTGTAGCTGTGGAAAAATATATGTAATTTGATCAGAGATTACCCAGGTATGTAGCTATTCTAATGCAGAGGTTTGTTAGGGGCAAAGTCCCTTGCTGATCTGAGCAGGGCAGCAGAGATTCCCTGCTCTGGTGTGCCTTGCTGGCAGCAGAGGTCCCACATGCAGCAAGGTGCAGTGGGGCTGCCCCACAAGCTAACCAGCTCCATTGGGGCTCAGTAATATGGGGCTCTTTCCGTCCCTCTTGTGGTTGTTCCCGGAGAGATCTAATTTGCTGGTCTGCCCCTCTGGAAAGAGATGGGGAACCCTCATCACTTTTGGAGAGGCAAGTGCTATGGTGTAAAAATTAAACCCCATATCGCAGTGTGTTAGAGCCCAGATTTAGTTAGTCTAGTCTGGGTCAACACAATTCCTAACTGTGGTTTAAGTAGCGGACTGAGCTCTTTTAAGTGGATCAGATACGTTACAGGTTATAATGGTGATTACTTGGTTGTCTGCTTCATTAGTTCCATACATTTTTGTTAAACCTTTCTTTTGTCCAGTTAAATGTGAAGATGACACTGGTCAACTGGGATCTAAAGACGTGGTAGAATTAGTCTGTATGTGCAGGTGCTTTTTTGGATAGGTGATCACTTAACACTAGCATACGTTAAGATGGTTGGCTTCTATAGTGTAGTTCTCAGGTTTTAATTTGTGAACATAAAATGTGTACACTAACACCTTGAGTCATCTAACCCTTAATCATCCCTCAAGCAAATCCATAGACTGCACTACAAAGCATGGTCAGTGGTTAATACATGAATCAATATCCCTGCATTATGTTGACTTTATCTTAAGCCACAGCCTTTGCAAAAGATGACAGCAAGGGGAAAGAAAGATCTAAAAAAAATCTGTAGTGTTGATATTTCAGAAAAGGAATCCTGCCTTGTGTTAATTTTCTGACTAACAGAAACCCGCCTGAGTCACCACAACTGGTGGTTGTGAAGACTACAATTTAGAGAAATTATGGAAATAATGCAACTCTTTCTGGCAAATTCTTATGTTTGTCACAAAGATAATTTGGCTGAAGTAATTTGTTTGATTTAGAATTCAGGTGCTTTGGGCCTTGTAAGTAATACTTATTTGGCTTGAATAGAAGATATTGGAGAAGATAAATCGGTCAATCATTACTAGCATAACAAGTGATGATCAAATTAAAGATGATGTCTTAAAGTTCCTCTATTTTTCCTCTGTGTGCATATTTAGCACAGCAGATGGTCAATGCAGTCATAATAAACTGGTGGGAATATTTAATTAAATGTAGGGTATTATTCTTTGGCTGATGATCAGAGTAAATATTTTGTAATAAGGGAGAGTCCTTGTAGAATATTGCTGGTACATGAAAATCACATTTGGGAACAGAAATGTGTTCAAAGCAGAACTTTCTTCACAAAATTAAGACATCTCAAGTGTTAATTCCTTTTATATGTGGGTTTTTTCCCTACCACCAATTCACTGTTACTCATTACTACCCAATTATTACAAATGAGAAATCATTTCCAAATTGATAGTCATAGAATGGAATGAGTCTAAGTTAAAGTCTGTAGCTGTTTAATTGGTAACAGTCACATTTTTACTGAATACTGAAAGGCCTAGATGGAACATTGAAAAGCACATTTACAATCAACATCTCAAACCAGTGATGGTTCCCTGGTACTGAAGGAAGCCTGTTTGTTCTTGTTGGGACTTAATTCTGCTCCCTCTGTGAAATCTCAGAGGACTGAAAACACCTTTCCATAGTCAGAAAATCTCTCCACCCTCAAATATGCAAATGTCCACTAGCCCAGCCCATCTTTTCACCCTAACCAGTTTTATAATATCATGACTCTCTTTACTCCTATAGAGCAGCTTTTTTTCCCCCCCTGTGAAAGAGATTAGTAGAATGAAAACAAGAATAAACTTAGCCTATTAAAACAGGCTAGTTAATAACTGAAGGGGGAAAGATCAGCTACAAATCTGAAATACATACAGTTAGAGGGCAACTGAACCGAAAAGCAAATTACCTTACTGAGTGCATCTATCTCTGAACTGGGTAGGTCATGCTCTCTAGCTGGGGTTTTCTTTTGAAGAGTCCTTTCACCTTACAGGCAGAGAACATCATTATCTGTTTGTAAGAAGGCTGAGAACCTAATTCTGAAGGACACTTAATTTTATGGGGGTATTAGAAGTAAGTTATCTTTTCTCTGAACCTCTCCTGACAGAATTAGTGTGTGGTTTTCAGAGAGTAACAGGAATCTGCCATTTGATGCTATCCCATTTCACTATGGGAAAAGCAAAAATTTGGGTGGGAAGCATTGGGATGGATAGCTAACATCTCTTGATTTCTAGACACACGCATCTATATATTCCCAAACAGAAACATAATTGTCCACACACAACTGTACTAGTGTTAAGTTTGTAGCGTTAAGCACACAAGTTTGGAAGGCCCAGAACTTTAAGGAGTTTTGATATGAAAGGTACCAATTTCTCTGAGAGATGACATGTAAATAGGCTAGCACAGAATTTTAGTCTGCCGTCTTTGGTTAGACTAGATTTTGATAGGACTGTGTCAAACTGCATATAGCCAAACTGATTAAGAAAGCTTTTGTGCTAGTGTTGGCTAAACTGACCTACTGCGGAAATAAAATCCTGTGTGGTAGAATCTGATTAACAGAAAACTGGGAACTAGCAAATCCATCCAGAAAGCAGAAGACCTCAAAGTATTATCAGTGAAAGTCTGCCTTTGCAAATTAGCAGTGGCAAAATTGCTTTAGCTATTACTGCATAGGAATAAACAAAGCAAGTTCAAAACTAACAGCAAACCTCCAGTGCTATAGAGCTCCTTTATGTCCTTAGAGATCCTCCCTGCCTCAAAGCTTTCAGATGCATCTAAATTCACAGATGAACACTCTCAGCACAAGGGACAATGTGAGAGTGGTTTGTTTCTACAGTTACTGTTAGGTCCAGGATCTTCACTGACATCTGTAGTCACTAGTGTAGTGTATGCATATGCATTTCTAGCTAATTTTAATAATTGTTTTAGAGTTAAATCTCAAGAGTACTGAGCTATGGAGTGTTCTGATTTATTTTACAATTAAGTAAAGGGATTTTTTGTGGTGTTTGGGGTTTTTTTTAATGCCTTTGGAACCACAGACTGTCAAACCCCACTTAAGCAGTCAGCCCAAATGGGTAGATGCCTTTTGAAGGGGTCCAAATGGAAGAACAATATCTTAAATGCACGTAAGTTTGGTTACAACAGTAAATATTTACTACAGAAATATGGCACCTGGACAGTAAAAAAAATAGAGAGGAAGAGATTTTATATTTTATTTGAACAACAGGGAAAAGGGGTTGAGGAAAGAGGAATCAAACTGGGATTCATATAAAATTGCCTCCTTCATTTCACTTTTTATAGGGATCATTAGTCAAATCTTCTGCTGCACTGATGCACTTTCACTACCCCCTCCCCTGAGCTTTGCCAACTGCTACCAGCTAAAGCTGTCTGGTGTAATTCTTACTTTCTTTGTGTTGTAACCTTTAACTGTGTGTTTCTCACTATTTAAGTCTGAGGGGTAGAAAATAATTCCTGCTGTTAGAAACAGGTTGTGAGTTTTGATTTGGAGTCAGTAGCTGATGAAGAGGGGAGCAGAAGCATGGCAATGAAGAGGCCTGGGCTGCTTTCCACAGGCTTCCTATGCCACTGAGCAAGTCACTTAATCTCCCTATACCTGTTTCCCAGCCATATGCAGGGATAATAGCTTGTCCGTAGCTTGCTGCAGTGTTGTTAGGATAAAGACTTTGAAGGGATTAGGTCTGGTAGCTGGAGGCTTTAAAAGCACTTTGGATAGATAAAACAAGTTGCTGAAAGTGGCTGTTAAGGTCCTAATGTAAACTGTACCAAAGTCACAGTGGTGGCCTGGCAATCTCCTGGTATTCACATTGTGCATCTCCCTTCCCTAGCCGGACTAACAAAAAATTTCTCCTGTGTAGCTCACACATACGAATAAAAACGCAAGTATGTTTCAGGCAGCTTCCCAAAATGTTAGATACGCAGTCATGCTTAATGTTCTTTCAGCTACTGCTGAAATGGAAAACAGTAATGCTGGGTATCTCCAATTCTCTCTTAAATAGAGTTGCAGCTCCCTTTAACCATTAGAGCTAAGTAGTAAATTGCTTCCAAAATATCCAGGTGAGATGAGAAATCTCTTAGTCATGATTTTGACCTACCAGTTTCAGGCCCAGCACGTAACTGAAGAACTGAGGATGTCTGAGTCAGCTGAGACCATTTTACTGAATCACTAGGACAGTCCCCAAATGTTTCTTCATAGGTGGCTGCATACATACACAGATCCAGCACCTGCTTTCAATCAGTCGGATTGCTCATGTGCTAACAGAACAAAATCTGGCACAGTGGGGGATGAGGATGTAACTAATGTTATATAAAGAATGACCTAACTGCCGAGGCTCTAAGCTGTGGTACTGTTGTCCTGAAGTAAGTGTACTCATCACTCTACCAGAGTGTACCTCAGTGCTCTGACATTGCAGAGTGGTTGCCATTTAAGAATATTTGCTAGGGATTTATACCCTTTTTCACCAACAATAATGGAGCTTTGTCCCCTCTTCAAAATTAATTTGACCTGTTCTTGGGAGTGAAGATTCTCAACATCAATGGTAACTTTTTTCCTTTTCCTAAAAAAAAAAAGTACACAAGTCTGATGGCTAAGGGCCCGGCGATGGAACTTTTATATGGATTTTTGCATTCTTTTGTAGCTCCCAAAAATCATGCCAGGCCATGAGAAATTGGACTTTAAAATTGTGATGCTTCATGTATTTCAAAAGAAAGCCTCTCTAACATAGTGCTAATGTTTTGCATAAATTTCTTTGAATAATGCTTCTGAGAAATTATAAGCTAATATGACACAATACAGAGGCAATAATAGAAGAATTATGTAAATGTAGGCAGGACTTTTCTTCTAGCATTTTTGCACTAAGATATCCCAGAGAATATCGGTACCTTCTAGTGATGTAGGCCTTCAATTCCCTTCTTTACTAGAAAACTTAGGTTCAAAGACAAACTCTTGACAGCCTTGTGGGACTGGAGTCACATTAACTCACAGAAGAACGGCCTTCTGCTGCTGCCCAGCCAGGGTGGTTTCTACAGAGCTCAAAAACTGGTAGGGCTGAGCCGGAAGCATGGAGACCCCTCTGTCCTGTTCTGAAGTGTCTTGGGAGGCGGGGAGGAGGAGAAATGATGCAGATATCTTTGTGCTTGTTTTGTCTATTTTGGATATCACATGCTGCCTAATGTCAGGAGAAGGCTCATGCCTTGTTAACCTGCAAGATGTACTGGTGGTATTAAATCCACATGCTTAAGGACTGACTTCCTAGAGGCTGTCTGGGAACCTGTGCTGTCCTCTCTGCAGTGGGTGCTGCATCTTCTCTGGTGAGCGCTCTACTTGTGGCAGCTCATTGCTCAGACCCACAAGGTCGTGAGCGAAGCAGCTGCTCTTACTGCGTAAGGAGAGCACAACTCCAGAGACAAAAGCTTTGCAAAGAGTAGCTTTGCACTGCAGGCAGCACCCAGCTCTGGTTACTCTTGTATTAGATTTTATGTATTTAATTTAGATGGATATGTTAATTACAAGCTTGCTGTACCTTAGCATAAAGATTTCCATCTCTCTTTGATCGTTACAGTAACTCCTGCTGGATGGTCAGGGCAGCTGTAAAAACACCCATTCTTCCCATCCATTCCTCCCTTACGCAGGGAGCAGAGAAGCCCCAGGACATACAGTTGAAACCAAATTAGATGGCAGCAAGGATGCTGGAAGAGAACAAACCAGGAAGTGTCTACTTTATGCCACATCATTCTAAGGACAGCTTAGGGGTGTGCAAAAAAGATGAAAGTTACTGGGCAGAAAAGGTATATGGCAGAGCACTGAACTTTTGAGTTGTCACACAGCTTTGACCAAGACCACCACTGCACTTACAAGCTATGCTTACTAGGGAAAACATGTGGCCAAGAAAAACTTCTCGTGCTTCCCTTCTGTAGTCTCTGGGATGCTAACAATGCATAGCTCAAGAGGGGAGCTCTGTTAACAGCTGTAGTAGTGAACAGTGTGACACAACATTTCCATAGAAAAAATTCTGCTTGTGTTGATTGGGAAAAAGCTTATTTATGTCCTTGACTGGAAAGAAATTTCGCAGTTTCAATTTTAGCTCTGTTGTTGTACCAGGAGCTCCTTTTGAAGTTGTTAATGCTCCAGAGAGATCTTGTTTTGTGTTATTTGAGTCTGATATACATTATAGTCAGATTTTGATCCTTTGTGACAACAACATAAACTCAGAATAAATCTTGTTGGCATGCTAGCCCTCTTCCATCCTTCAGTGGAGTAATTCCATTGCAGGTGGCAGCAGCATCTGGTCTTTTATGTATTTAATAGTGGCTGTGAGGTCCTCAAAAGATGAGCAATTTGTGTACTGCTCAAGTTCTTTTAACTAAAGCTTGATAATGACATGCTCACTCACAGTTGAAAAAAAAGCAGCATAAGATACAGCAGTGCTCCAGATCTGCAAACAGCTGCTCCATCACCGGGAGTCTGTGAGGGTCAGTGTTATCTGTAGGGATCTCAGACCACAGGCGATACTGTCAAACTGAATTTTGCAGCTTAGGATACCTTTGTGGAACTAACTTTAGTGCTTCTAGGCACTTTGACAGCGTATTACTGGGGCCATAATTCTAGCAGCATTAATCAGACCCCAGGACGTAAAAGGGAATGATTCACAGAGAAACACTGTGTTCTCTCAGTCTGTCACTGTGGGAAGGCATTGGTAATGCATGAGTGGGATTTGTGATGTTTTTCAGTTCACAAGCTTAGGGATTTCCTCTGCAGCTTCAGGAAGGGTTTTATTTCTCTGCAGGAAGAAGTGACAGGGGTCCCTTGAAAGGAAAGTTAAGGTGTCACAGGTTAAAGTGTGAGTGTGAAGAATGACTGGCTAAGGTTGAGGGACCCTGTTCAGGCTGGCAGGGTGATTTGCCTGCACAAGCTCATGTACTGAGACAGACCAAATCTGTTGTTGGATTTTTAAGGGCCTTTTGTTTTGTCTTTTGTTTTAAAACAAGCTGGGGAAAGCCTGTGTTGATGCTTAAGTGAAGAGCTGATGCACAGGAGATCAGTGCTCTGTTCAAAGCATTGCTGCAAATATTCATCCAGGGTCCGGCAGATGTTCAAGCCAGGCCAGCTGCTCTAGTGGGGCATTTGGTGACCACCAGTGGGGTGGTTAAGCATTGCTGAATGCCTGAGATGACTAACCCCATGCTGTTTGCAATTCTCACCCCCACTTCCTCCTCCATTTCTTTCTCCTCTCCTTTTGTTTATCTTTACTTGGTTAGCTTCCAGCCAAACACCAAGGAGCAGGGGAGTGCATCATTCAGCACACTGAGGAGGAAGGCAGGGTCGCAGCCCTGGCTCATATAGCATCAACACAAAACAGCCATAGCAGAGTCTGTTTCTTTGGTGGGACATAAGCTCTGCCCTGCTATTCAGGCCTGTTATCAGTTTGGCAATTGGCCTAAGTTAGGTAGATAGTCTGAAGTGCTTGCTGTTTAAAAAGGCAGCAAGGGAGAGGAAGAGTTTGATACAGTCCTATCAAGAAATAGTGTGAAAACTAATTGCAGCATGGGAGGGAATGGGACACCAGGGTTGTGATCCGGGAATGGAAAATGTGGGCTGTGAGACAATGGAAAAGTAACTCCTTTTAAGAGATACGTACTTCTGACTTGTTCCAGAAAAGAGGTAGTGAACAAGTGAAGTCACTTTTTTTTGTTCTCTGGTTTTGATCTAGGTCTTCTCCAGTTCCTACCCAAGGTCCCACCACTGCTGGGGCTGCAGGGCCACCTCCTGCTACCAATGTGTCAAGTAACAAACGGCTGCAGCAGACACAAGCCCGGGTGGATGAGGTGAGTGGCTCTAGGTGATTTGTTGCTCACCACAAGGTACTGATGTGATTTTTTTTTTTTTAATTTTTTTTTTATTTTAAGATGCTTTTCTCCCTAGTGATCCAGCAACTCCTGCTTGTCTGAAGGCAGTGCATCTAGGAAATGAGGTTTACCAAAGGGTGGTATTTATGAGGAAGCAGATAGTATGAGAGCGAGCTGAGTATGAACATCCTTGTACCAGTAACGCTTCTGCAGAATAAACATGGGCATTGGTGTCAATTCAGGAATTTATCCCAGTCAGTCAGGCTAGAAGGAAATGTCATAGTGGAACCAGCTCTTTTAATATGTTCCTGCATTCCTAAAGGTTAGACACTAATCTCACAGACTGTTTCACAGGGACAGACCATCGGCTTCTCATAGATAGATTCAAGTCATGTGAATTGTACAGCTGAGGGCTGTGTTCATTAGCCAAAGCTCTATTAACTAATCGTCACAATTTATCCCCAAAGAAAGACACCCACACATGATGTCATAACAGCATCTTTAACAAATCCCCACTCCTTTTGTTGGTCTTGGAGGACCACATGCCTGTTCAGCATGAATCCTTAAATTCTTGTAGCGTACAGACTACCCCACCACCTGGGCTGTAATGCCAGTGTTCATCTAACTGCTGTCATAATGGGAATAAGCGAGCATACTGCTGCTCATGGGTGTAGTCCCTGCGCGTACCAGCAGTACAATAGCAGCTGTAGTGTCCTTGCACATCTGTGCAGATTTGTGTGCTGGGTATTAAGTACAGAGTTTTGCTAAACCCCTACAAAGACGTAAGTAACTAATTGTTTACTGTCCACGGCTTGTGTGATTCTTTAATGCCAATTCAATAAAATACACATTAGAAAATAGCTATTTATATGCATAAAGGCATCTATTTTCAAAAGCTCTAGGTATGCCTTAAAAATAGTAGAGAAGACCTCATGATGATCCAACTCAAATGCATTTCTTAAGATGAGTTAAATACACCTGTCAAATTGAGCTTTGTCTTTTTGAGAAGTTTTTCTTTGCTGAAGATCTGAAACAGGGTCTTTCTGGCCTCCCCATTGCTAATGCTCAGAGCTGATCACAAGAACACCCTCTAGCTGCAGAAATGTCTGCAGAAATTTCTAGGCCTGGTTTCCCTCATTATCACTGATTTTCACATCACATTAACTACATTGACATTAGTGGAGTGTCTCCTGCAGTGGGGAAAGGAATATTACATTTCAACTTTTGTCTTGGTTCAGAATAATAAAATAAACTTCTTGTCCTGAACATATTACATCATGATGGTGCTGTAATTGTGAGCTACAGCAAAAGTAATTGTCCCTAGAAGATGAAAAATAATTGCTAGTTATTGTTTAAAACAAGTGATGTAGGTCAGATACATAGGGTTCTTCAAGCAGATCAGTGGAGATGGCTCCAGTGAGGCTAGTGAACCCCCATTTTTCATTTAAGATACCATGTACTCTGAGACTTTTCACTCAAGCCTATGGAAGTTTGTCTTCTTGCAAAGCATGATGGAGTAATTTTGGCAGGAACTCTTATCCAGTAGGAGGGGACAATGAGTAGCTCTTGGATTTGAGGATTATGTGGGTGATAATCAGAGTCCATGGGTTTTTTGCCTCCAGTTTGAGAGGGAGGCTGAGGTTGCTATGGGTTTTGAGTGGATAGCACGCAGTCAGTAGATCCTTGTTTAACAGGGAAATCACAGTATAAGAATAGGCAAGGGAGAAAAATGCCACTGAGCTTGTAGGACTGTGAAGTCACTAGGGTGAAACATTTATAGCACTTAAGGATCTCATCTGTTTAGCATTGCTTTGACCTTCCTACTAGATCTTTCCTGGTTGTTTTTCTTTCGTGTCTTGTGGGAAAGCAATCTATAGGTGGCACCAAACACCACAGCACACCACTACACTTCTCTGGCTGTTCTGCACAGCACTTCAGGCCCAAAGCCAAAACTCAGCAACACGATCACGACTTTGCTTAAGAGAAAATTTTTGGTGTTAGTAAAATGACTGACATTTTGAATGCTATATCAATGCTGATATAGTATTTCAGCTATATCCGTGTTGGGTTTTCCCCTCTGATTTCTCTGAGCATCCTAAGGTGCAGATCTTGTTTTTAGTCTAAGCAAACATTTATTTATTTGACAAAAATGCAGTCTTATCTCAATAAGACTTCACTGCAGCTAGATTAAATTCAATAAATAATTCTGGGAAAAAAAAATGAGAGAATGGGTTGGAAATGTTAAAATACTTTGTTTCAGCATTTTCAAATAGTTTAAAATTTTCACTATGAAACATTGTACCAAGACAAAATTCAGCTAAATACTAGCTGAGAAATGAAAACAAAAGGGTTTTTAATTTGATATGAAGTTAAATGCTTGGAAGGTTTTGATTTGGAAAAGCAAGTAAGAAAATCTGGGTTGACCAAAACATTTGATTTTGTTTTAGGTTTGGTAGACAAGTGAAACAAATCTTTTGAGTTTTGGAACAGCATTTAACCCTATGCCAGTCCTTTCAAAGATTCTTTCACTACCAGTTTCATCTCACTGATTTTAAATCATGTCTTATTTAAATAACGCTGGGTTTTTGAAGGTAATAGTTAAATTATATTAAATACAAACAACATGGACTTCCTTATTACAGAGTATGAGAATAACAGACCAGCAACCATATTCACTGCTAGAATAAGTGGACACAACTTTACTGAGCTTGGTATACTGTCTAACATTTACGTTAGTGATGAATTTGTACAGGATTTCTATTCAGAGTTATTGGCTTGCTAGAAGAGGATTTTCCTCTAACTCAATGTATAAAATATATGCATGAATGGGCCTTACCTATTGTGTACTGGCTGTGCACACTTTTTTCGCTGAGGCGATGCCATGAGGTGGCATGAGCTCCCTGCTACTCTTCAGGCTGAATTTTCTCAGGTAAAATTTTCTCCTCCTCCACTTTCAAGCAGCACTTCAAATTATGGCTGGGAAGTCATCTTGTCTGAGAAAGATCTGCAGAATGAGTGAATTCCTTGGTCAGGAAATGCATACAGTTCCCTTTAGAATGGCCTTTATCTAGCCAATTTCTCTAGTTCAGGTAAGGAAATTACATTAAATTTATAAGGAAAATAATAGCTTGGTCTTAGTGATGACTAGACAAATGTCAATCAAATTATAGTAGAGGTACTAGTCTCCAGGTTTTTTTATATCTATAGTGAAGTGGCTAGTTGCAGGCTGAAAAAAAAAACAAAAACAAAAGCTGAGCACAATATAGCTATGTTCATCTTGTTCTCACTGTGTCTGTTTCCATGGCACGGTTTTTGAGGCACTGTCCAGGTAATTGCCATCACATGCTATAATGGCAAATGGCTGGTTTCAGTATGATATGTGATATTCCAGAGTGTGAACATATGGGTGACCTTCAGCTTTACTGTCTGTGGAATCTAACATGAGACTGTGCCTTTGCAGGTGGTAGACATCATGAGAATGAATGTGGACAAGGTGCTAGAAAGAGACCAGAAGCTATCAGAGCTTGATAACCGGGCAGATGCGTTGCAAGCAGGTGCCTCACAGTTTGAAACCAGTGCAGCCAAACTGAAGAGAAAATACTGGTGGAAAAATTGCAAGGTAAGGAATATAAATTCTTGTTAAGAGTCACTTCATGGCAGACATTAATTTCACTTGCATTTAATGGGACTTCGCTTGCAGGATGGCATCTCTAAGTGGTCTCTTCTTGTGAAGGGGAGAAAGAGATGTCTTGCCCTCTAGGCTCCAGGATAAGTCAAGCAACTTTGATCTTTACCAGAACCTATTCTTTAGATAATATCTGCAGTGTATAAAATGTAGATACAAATTTTTATGCTTCAGTCAGTGCCTGCAGATAGGGATGGGAGAGCATTCCATGTTAATTCATGTCAGTTCCCTGTGTGAAGCAGAAAACCTGAACCTGTAGTGAATTCTAGTAGTGGGAGAAAAGAAGCTTTTTCCTTGTGGGAGATCATCAGCCTCTTGATCTTTCTTTAGGATGGTAAACTACAAAAAAAATACTTGGTTCCATAAATTGCTGTGAGATGTGAGGAGATGACAGTCTCTTTTAGAGAGGGGCAGATTAGGATAGAACAAGACTTTAATCAATCAGCTCTCTCCTCTGCTGTCTTCAAAGTCTCATCCTTTCCCACGAGCAAAGGGAACCTCACTCTCCTTTGCTTTTTCAGACCTCCTTCAGGATTTGTGTTTTCCAGACCCAGAAACTTCAGCTCCGCTTAGTCATATAAGACCTCATATCCTTGCTTCTTTCTACTCATGCACCACCAACACATGAACACTATGCCAAAAGTTCAGCTTAATTTCCATTTCTCTTCAATACCATCTTTGCCACTGATCATTCACGTCCACCCAAATAAAACCACCTGTTCCCGAAGGAGAATCTCACATGTATCTCTTACCAGTCTGTTGCCTGCTTTGTCTCTTCAATCCACAGTGCTATGAAATGCAAAGCAAGACAAAATATTCTGGGTAAACTACATACACAAACACTCTAGAAATAAGTGGATCTAGGTTAGAAATTCAACCAAGCAGTTGTTCTGGGCCTCTTCTAGCTGTTGCCCGGTTGCTTTGCCTGACAGTGCAGGAAGCAGGGCTTTTGCGAGCTACAGACACAGAATTTGAGTTAGGTTCACCCATGCTGACGGCAGTCACTACAATGACCTACATTGACACTAGATCTTCAAACCTACCTTCATTCTCCTTTCCTCATTGTCCCTTCCTGCTTTACCCTGACAAACAGAAACCCCCTGTCCTTCCTCTGGCTCCCAAACTCTGGAAGGAGGGGGAAAAATAAGTAAATCTCCTGCAAGCCAATGGCTGTCTCTGTCCTTCAGATATATGTTTGGAGGAATGAAGGCCTTGATTTGACTTGTCCATGATTTGTTGTTTTTTTAGTTTTTCCATTCTCACTGGGGTAATGATGGGAATTGGACTGCAGCATCTCTGGTGGTCTCATTAGCATTCAGCAAGTCTCACGTGGGGGCCTCTACGGCACACAACTCAGGGCTGGTATGGTCTGTGCACAGCTGGCTCTGATATATCTGTTCTTATGGGAACAGCCTTCGCCTTTGTGATGAGCTATTTCCAGGCTAACACGCTGGAAACTGTGCTGGCTAGCATGGGCTACCTCTGAACAGCACAAGTACACAAAGCCAGCGCAAATAGCTGCTAGGCATTAGACATCTCCAGCTGTCAAGATCTTTCCTGACTATGAGAACGTGGTGGAAAGTGATCACATTACGCTGGCATAAAGTGGTACATGGCCATGTGTGAATCACCTCTGGAGTTATTTTACTTCAGAAGTTTACTTTTTCTTTCCTTTATTGCTGGAAATGGACGAGGTTCATCACTGCATCTTAGCTGATGGGCAAGAACTTGCTAGCTTTGACAAGAGTTTATGTCCATTGCTGGTGGTTCCTAAAACTGACACTAAATCTGGGGCCTTAACAAGTCTGTTGCGCTGAGTCTTTGCAAGAATTAAAAGTGCAAGGAATGAGCCACTAAGTAAAAGCAAAAAACCTGAGGGATTAATGTCTTTCATATGAAAACCTGACTTTCTCTTTTTTTCTCTCACAACTTTCTTTTTACAGATGATGATCATCCTTGGTGTAGTATGCGCAGTCATTCTCATTATAATTATAAGTGAGTAATTAATTTTCTCTTTTGTCTGTGATCTCAATAGCTCTGTGACCTACAAAGTGGTGATATATTAAAAAACAAAACAAAGAATGGATATAAAATATTTAAAGTGATTGATTTGTGAAATTGCCCTTCTAGTTTTATGCTGTTATGGTAAGAATTACTGCAAGCTCTCTGGACACTTATATAGGTAGAATTTCTTGATATTTAATGTATTTTACATTAGCATGTTACATAACTTTCCCTAGGATTAAAGACTCTCCCTTTTCACGTTTATATAAATTTTTATGCAGTCTCAGCTATCTTCTTTTCATTACAACCAGTGCAACAGTCTTTTGGTGTTTTCTAGTGAGAACAGTAATGCTTGAATTACCCCATGCCTATAGAAAGAGGGTGAAGGCCCACAGGCAAATGGGCATCTGATGAAATTTTTAAAAGCATATAGGTGCCTAGTTCCCACCAAATCACCTGGAATTCGAGATGTTGGTGCTTCTGAAAACCCCTTTGCATCTTGAATACCTAAATATTGTTAAAAGGTGGTCCAAAGTCTTACTGATTTCTTGTCTCGAAAGATCATCTCATTCCACACACTTGTTACAGGAAAGATAGCATATGAATGAATAATAGCAGTCGTGCTGGTTGGGAGCCAGGGATCTTGTAATGACAGGAACTGATCATTTTATTTATGTAACCTCTGTGTTAGCAACAGCCATTATGTGACATAACTGTAATATGGCATTAACTCCTAAAAGGGAGATTTCTTGAGTTAGACAATCCAGCTGGTAACACAGAAGAGATTCACCAGGAGGCTAGACTGTGGATGTGAATTAATTCCCAGCTCTCAAATTACATGCCTTGTATTCGGCATGTTTCCATTTTCCTCTGTTGCTTCTGTAACGAAGGCTTACAGAATCACCTGTAAACATGACTACATGGATTGAGATACATGTGGCAGTTTATTAGTCTTATGAATGCTGGCACCAGAGTGACCCAGAATAATTCTAGGGTTTCGTAACACTGGTGTAGCAAGAATGTGAAATGGCTAGATACTAATTAACTATATTAACTGGGTACTCAAGGCAACTGGCTTTCAAAGAAAGACAGGCCTTTGTTCTGCAGTCTAATGCAGCACCCTGTGAAGACAGATGTGCAGCCATTGAACTGATTGCTGTGTATATATGCATTGATCATTATATGTATCTTAACAAGTAAGTAAAAAGCAGACAAGATAGGTCATAATTTCTCCTTAGAAGTTAAGCCTGAAATTATATATAACATTGTTTCCCTCCTGGTTTTAAATGTTGGATGCCTGTCCTGGTAAGTTTAGAAACAGAAATATCAGGTTTGACGTGTCTTAGGTTGGGTTTAGGGTATTTAATCACAAACTTGAGTGTCACATCATCAAACCCAGGTCATGGCTCACCATAGTGAGATCTAGTGCAAGTTTGGTGAGATTTAAATGTATTTAAGCTCTGGATCTTAAATTTTTTTTGCAGTCAATTCTTCTGTAATAGTGCCTAAAGGTTGCAGCTTCAGGAAGGGCCCTGCGTATTGAACTCAATGATGTGTTTGTTTATGGTAGCTCCCAAGTATATGTTTAAATCCTGTTGACATCGAGCATCCAAGTGCTGTCACAGACAAGGCCTGCATGGCTTCTTCAGTCACTGATTTGAATTGGAACAAGATCATACCCTCCATGCAGCGCTGGCTACAGATGCAAATAAATTGGGTAGTTCCTCACAGCAACAAGCTACCATGGGTGGTGAAATGGCCCAAGCCAGGCTTCCTACGAAACCTGGTAGTAGTGCCCTGGAAAAGCAGGCCGGCTTCACGCTGAATGAAGGGTTGCAACATGTGGGACTGCAGGTGTTGCTGGAGCTGGGGATGGCAGCTAACATCACCATCATTCCTCACCGTTTCTATCTTTTGAGCTGCAGTCTCCCCTGCTTTCCACTCTGGTTCCCCCTCTGAACATCCTTCGATATGGGAGGAGCAGCCCCGTTCCAGTCAGGAAGGCACACTGTGTGCCAGACATGTCATGCTCTTTTAGCAAAGGTGTGCTAAAGGTGTTTACCATCCTATGACAGCACACGCTTCTGTGAGATAAAGTGCAACAGTAACTCTGTAATAACTGTTGGTTTATGTCTTCCTTTTTTTTTTTTCCTGTTCTTCCTTTCCCAGTTTATTTCTCCACTTGAAAAAGCGAAGAAGGAAGACTTGGCACAACTTTGTTCATAATCAACCAACGACATCAGTGTTCCTTTGTTGAACTCCGCTTTTTAATTCCCGGTGTCTTGGGATTTTTGCTTGTAATAATCCATAAGCATTCGGTGTGGTGTGTTTTGGAATTCTGTTGTTTCCACAAGAAACTGTACCAGCTAAATACTGCCAAGTAGTTCCATACACTGTATTATCACTGTGTCTTAAAATGTGTACGCACTGACCTTCAGAAACTGTAGTTTATGAAAAGCATCCTAAACATTTCAGAATCAGAGAATGCAGCTATGAGGAAGCTCCTGCTTAAAGGGACACTGTCAGGTGGATTGGAACCAAACCTAAGGTTACAGCAAACATTAGGGCTAAAATTCTCAATCTAAGCACCTAAAGTTGGATGGCAAAATCCACCATCAGATGTAACTTTTTGAGGTAGTGAGTATCTGCCACTCCCATTTAAGAAAGTGGTACCTTCAAATATGCGTGTAAAGCATCTTATTTCAACTTAGCCAACCAAACATAGACTTTTTGAGATTAGTTGTAGTGTCCAAGCATAAAAACATTGCCTGCAGAAAATAAATAGGACTGGATTATCATCTGTTGAGGATTTAAATTTTTCCTTATGGGGTGTTCCATACAACCAGGATGGCCTCAATACAAAAGCCAGAAAGAGAACTGTATGACAACCAAAAAAGCATTAGCTAGCACGATCTTGAAAAAGCCCAATGAAATGCAAAAATGGTAATACAAGCATCATAAATGTCCAAGATACAGACTCTTGCTAAAAACTCAAGGCACTGTTTGTCAGACTTCATGGGACTCCCTTGAATGCTAGTCCCCGGTACTTATGGCCCTAACTTAAAGCACATGAAGAACTTTGGTGATGTTTGTGGCTTCCCTGCACAATTGTAGGAAGCCACCTCTGCACCATTTTGCAGAAATGGTCCCCACTGTGAGGACCATTAAAAAATCAGGAAGAAAAAGGTATGGGTAAATAGAGGGAACAGTGGAGAGAAGCCAAGAAAGGGAAGGGTGTCTAGCAAAGCTTTCCTGGAGAAGAGGAAGGCAGAGAAACACTGTTCCAAAGTGGTGGTGTTATTAGGCTTCTTAAAAATTTATTTTAATTTGTGTGTGTGTATAGTTCATAAACTATAGTGTCGTCTTTGTAAAGTGCTCAGCTGAGATATTTTTCATACTCAAGTAGTTTAAACTAACAGTTGATATAATTAAAAGAAATGATACATTGCAGTTTGAGAGAAAGTTCTTGTGTGCTGTTGTTGTAGGGTTTCTCCCAAATGTTGAATTCCTTGGGTTTAATTTTTTAAACACTGAATAGGTTAGTCATAGTTAACCAAACTAAAAATTAATTATCAAATTTTGAGCCAGGAAATTCTGAAAGGGTCTTTTTAGACCTTTTTAGACTCCTTCAGAATTTCTAACATGAATTTGTAGAATTAAAAAAAAAAAGGTTATTTGTTCTTTTTGTCTGCAATTTAATTAGGGCTGCGGAGCATTTCTCTTAACATGGTCTTAGATTTAAAAAAACAGAGACCCAGACCAGTTCATTGCAGTGGATGCATATACAAATTGTGCTTAACTAGAATTTTGCAGAGAGAAAAAGCAATGATCATTTGAACGGTTCCAGTTGCATTTTTTCCCTATATATTTATTACTTCATATTCATATTTGCTGTTTCATATCATTAAGTAGTAGGTGGCCACAGTCTTAATGAAACTTTCAAAGTTATTAGTGTGCTACTGGACTTCATGGTATGCCCTGTTCACTTCAGTCCTTCAGCGGAGTGAGTACATCAATAATTCTAAAATCCTCCTGGGCCAGACAGAAAATTCTGCTGTCATTAAGGGCCTGACTCCATGAGGTGCCATAACTGAATACTACATATAAGTGAGCCTTTGCTGGAAAAGGAATAAGCTGTCCAACTTCAGGACCCTTTTTAAACTACTAAGATATTTGGCTAGCTGATATAAAGGAATTGCCTCGTAAGAGTGAGACCCTGCCACCCTTACCCATGTTGAGAATGGCTCGATCCTCACAGGGCTTCTCTACGGGAATGCTGAAAGGACTCATGAGATGAAGATAGCTTTCACTGGAGATGGTATGATCAGTAAGGTTATATGCTGACACACATCCTTAATGTAGACGGTGCCTTCTCCTATCAGAGTCGGAACTAACTACGTAGCTGATATGGCTGCAAATACACTTCAAAGAGTTTGAATCCTCTAGCTACAAAGATGCAGTTTCCAAATGAAACTGTAATGAAACTGCTATAAAGATGCAAAGCTTACGTCCTCCTAGGTAACCTATCTCAAGCAAGTTAACAATGAAAGCGGGAGCTTTAGGGGAGCTTTAGGGGAGAGTTGGGAAGAGTTGGGAAGAGAAACTTGTGGTTGTGGAATGTACTCATTCTCCCCAAAACAGTAACTAATGAGGATAACTGATAAATGTTGGTGAGAATTTGCAAGGAAGAGTTTAGTCAAGAAACCTAGCCTTGCGTGGGTTGTAAAATGTTTGTGAAGAGACAATTTTCTCCTGTGTGCTAATGAAATATACTAAATTGATGTGTTTAGCTCTTACAAGTAGTTTGCATGTAGTGTGCTTGTGAACGCTCAACATTTGCTAGTTGTGCTGTGCTGGTTGGTTGCAATTGGTAAGATAAGCCATGTAACATTTCTAATTCAGCCCAGGAAGCATGAACAAGTATGTCCTTCCTTGATGTAAAGACCCAGAGTTGGACTGCTCCTGCAGAGGGTTAATTCTTCTGCAAGGAGAATATGGTAATATAGGACTGCTCAGGGTCATAGATTGTGCAACACCATCACCTATACGCAGATTGGTACAGAGGACAATCTATATCAACACAGTTGGAGATGTTATTTGTGTTGAAGCCAGGATTGATTGCTTTCCACTCACTGCCTCTACATTTAAAATGTCCATGCATAGTCAAAACTGCCTACTTGTAAATTTCCCATTAAAAGGCTAAGTCATTCTTCTTTAGTTAGCACTGATTAGAATTTCAATTACTGGGTAGAATTTCAACTACTACTCTTCATCACTAACTACTGCCTAGGCTTGGGCTGGTAAAAAGGCGCAAAAGGGCTTCCTTTTACCACACCCCGGCAAACCCTCGGGGACTGCAAGCTGATTGCTTTCTGACTGCCAACTTGGGGACTGAACCGAAGACTTCTCTGGCTGGAAGCAAGGATTTTTATTGCTTTAGCTGGAGTTAGATATTGTTTGAGACTTGCATAGTCTATCCTTATAAGAAGCACTTATTTTTCCTCTGATTTCTGGGCTACAGCTAGGATGCTAGCATGATATGCCATTCAGAAACAGCATAGCTGAAATGGGGTGGTGAGGAGCTGGTCTGTGTTAGTACCACTGCTGCTGTTTGGCTTGCCAATGAATGCACATCAGCTTCTGAGGTTGAAGAAGTGTTATTTGCATCCACTGTCCACAGGCTAGTAAGGGCCTGCTTAGGCATTACACCTTCTTCCTTCTAATTTAGCTCACCTTGCAATAACATAAACGTGGCTTTAAACCTAAAAAATTGGTACACAGAACTTGCAGGAGCAAGTAGCATGGAAGCCCAAACAGGGACACTTGACCTGTTTTCGCTTGACATTATGTAACAGCACAGTCAATCCAACATAGTCCAACATAATCCAATATTATTAGAAGGAGGAGGGGAGAATGTGATAAAGATTCTGAATGTAACCTAGCGTCTGTAGGACAAGAAGTGATTTAGAAGTGTAGTCAGTTCAATTTTTAAAGCTGGCACTTTAATTCTATTCGAACCTGCATGAGGTTAGCCCCAGGAACAGTTCAGGCAAATAAAATACTTGGCTGTTTTCTTTTTAAATAGTGATCTCCCATAAGTGACTTAAACACCCACAATGACAGAAGAACAGGACAGTATTAACTGTGCAAGGAATTAATTAGAGCAGCCACAATCTGCTATGTATTTGTCTGGGTAGCAAAAGCTTTTGAAATTCTTCTGTTTCTGTGTCTCATTTCTGTCACTGGTCCTCTGACAGGGCTTTACATAACTTTAACTTTATGAGCAGCTGAGCTACATCTTGTCTGAATACAATGGATTTTTACCTCTTAAGAGCAAGTTCATCACTTGACATCCGTGTTAGAGCATACCTGTAAAACAATGATGTCTGCTCCTCAGAGGTGCATCTACTATGGAAGACTCAAACTTCAGGAACTCTTAGTAGCTCAGATGTTACTAAACTCTTCTTCATGCTCTTATAGAGTGAGTTTTTTTTCTAGTCCGTGGGACGTTATCCACCCAGTGGGACTATGTATAATCTATTATTTTTTTATGACAGCGTCTTGATCGCAGATGTTGGCACTAGACCTTCGCAAAGAAATTAGAGAGCACTTGGGTGTGGTCCAGGATTTATATCACAACCCTGCTTCTCCTGCCCTTTAAACGGGGAAGAGGGCTAAACCAGTAGCCATATAAGGGATTGGGCTTGCTCCCAATGTACACAGTGAGTATTGGAGAAAGGCCTCAAAGAGATCAAAGTCTCTTTTGTCTGGATTCATGACTTGATCTGAACTTTAGACCTGTAACAGATCATAACCTTTGGGCCCTCTGTGTAGTCAGAAGAGTGAGATGCTCTTCCAGCCAGTTATTCCTCTCACCTGAGTTAGGTCCCTCTTGCTAGATGAGATACATTTCAGCCTGTGTTTCTTCATGCAAGAGGAAGCACAAACACCCTTAAATTACCTTCTTTAAAAGCAAAACCAAAAAAGACTGAAGAATGTAGTTTGAAAAAAATGAATTGTATCTAGAAGAAGAATTGACTGAAGATTTCTCAGTTGGTGACATTATTTTTAGGAGGCATACTAGATTGGGATGTATGAAACAGTCAAACCAGAACCTCACACCAATTATTTTTTCTTCATCTGGTCTCCTTCAGAAACACTTCTCTGTTCCACTTCAAGAAAGGATTTTGTTTTCCTCTTCAGCTAATTTCCCCTCCTTATTTCATTAATGTATGGCTCCATTGATGTTCTCAGTAGCTTTTATTCTCCAACAAAAACCAGAAGACTGTCTGCCTTTAAATACACGCGTAACAAGAGATCTGAGCCACCCAAGGAGTTTACCTTTCTTCCTGATGCACTGACATTTAAAAGCTACATCTTACAATAAAGCAGAAAAACTGTGGCAGTCCGATTACATGCAGTTTTCGTAGAGTAAACACTTGATTATTCAACAATGAGTCATTTCTGCAGTAACCTCATTCTGTCATGACTGTATCACATCTGCTAACTCTCCAAAGCAAAAATCATAACCCGTACTGGTTTAAAACATGAATACAGCCTCGTGGTTCATACATAACACCCTATTCAACCAAAGAAGCTGTGTGCTAGAAGTTTAAAAGGGCAAAACACTTGTTCATAAAGAGAAAATATCATAGAGAAGAACAACAAAGATAATTATGAAAAAAGCTTCTCCATTCTTTAGCTCTTCTCACAGTGGCTGGCTTCTCCCTTATTCAAGTGTCTCTTCATTCTGTTAGCCTTTGTGTTGTTGGAGCGTAGTGTCTTTGGAACATAGCGTATTGGAGCTAGGGTGGTTCTGCTGCCCCCTGAATTGACTCCCTGCCTTTCGCCATATTGTTAGTGTTGACCTCAATCAGAGCTGAGGCAGGCCTGAGTGGAGCAGAACCTCCTCCCCATAATGCCCTGCTGTTCTCAAACCAGCCTCTACTGATGGGATGAGAACACTGGAGGCAGAATATGGCTCCTGGATCTTAATTTGGTTCACAATGATAAGATACAGAAGAAGGCTTCTCACTGCTAGACATTTTAGCATTTTTGCTAAACTAATTGTAACACTGCAATTTTAATCAAATGTATTTAACGTTTTCTGTAACAGTAATTTCATCAATTTTGATGGAAAAGAGAGGAAACAGCAAATAAGGATAGTGTGATAATGACAAGATAGTAAATTGAGAAATGGTTTAAGTGAAATATAGCCAACATTCAGTAAGCTCCTTTTTATAAGTGGCTATACCTAAGAGCACCTTTTGTATGTTAAAACTAAGCAATGCTAGTCGATAGAAGTGCATGTGGACTACTACTTAAAATGAACTATGATAAATGGTAGTTGAATTTACTTCCTTTCACTTCTTTCTTGAATACACAGGAGATACATGTAGGAAGGATGATCTAGTATTTTTTGTAGAGCACGTCATTTGGGGTATACCATCCAAAGACGTGCTGCTGTTGTCAGCTGCAGAAGTGGTCAAGAACTTCAGTTAAATAAGGGCTCCAGAGTGCTTGGTGCAGTAAAGATACATACTGAATGCCCACTTCGTTGTATAGCACTTTGGTCTGCCAGTAATGAAATCTTTTTGACACAGCATGATTATTTTGCTTACCCTTGTTCCACTCTAGTATCTATGCTTGTCCACCAATAAATGGTCTAAGGAGAGGATGGAAAATCACTTTGCTGAATCCATTACATTCCCGTCATGTGTATGTGAACACGTGGTGGTGGTCTGAGCTTTTGTAATGAAAAGAGTTTAAAAAAATTAAGAGGTCTCAATATTTTAATCTATCCTTTGAAATCAGTTTCTGCCTCTGATAAGCTGCAGATTTGCTTAAAGTAAGAGTAAATAATGGCAGCTGCTGTTGTTTTCTTTGTAAGATCAATGTTTGGGATAGTGCATATAATGGAGCCACAAGTTCATAGATGCACAATGCAAGATTGTTTTCAGAAGTTCAGTATTAATAGTTATAGTGTTAACCTGAAAGGTTGCAATAATTTTTCCATCAATCACAGTAGTATTGGCTGGACCTGAAAATTCAGTGGTCAGCATGGCTACTGTGCCACTAGCAAGCTACAGGGTACTAAATAATGCAAGTTCAGCCTTTCATGAAACTTAAAGGGAAAAAAGATTCTGAATAAAAGTAGAAATGTATAGTAAAGGCCATGGGTATACAGTTTAACCATTACTTATTTAAGTATTATTTATCTATTATTTAAGCAATTAGCAGCTATACAAATAATGGAATAATTAGCTTCCAAAGCCTATTTATCAATGAAATAATATTTTTTTTTCTTATTAGAAATGCTAAGTTCAATCTATGTTCCATTTGCTTTTTCCCCAAATTGGAAATAAAATAAAATGCTAATGTAGCTAAGACACACTCCCAGGTCTGCACAATAAAATGTTACTGATAGCCCTCTACTTGTCATGAAAAACATCATTACTTTGTCTTGTAATTGAAAAATCCTTCCTCCCCCGGCCACATACGTGGTAAAATATTAGTCACATTATGTGTATCAGCACTACTGAAATAATAGAAATTAGTACCTCCTACTCAAGATCAGGGCTTAAAAACATCCTTTGTCTGTTGAAAAAATACATTTTGAGGAGGAAACACCAACTGTTGTAGAGGTTAAATTTTTATTTGACAACTCCTATACTTTTTTCCTCCCTCTTTATGAAAGAAGTGCTTATATACGTAGACAGGCATTTGCCATTAGGGTGATATGTTCTCTTTCCAAGTATGAAAGAGATGAAACATAGCAAGTATCTCCTGTGAAGCAACCTTTAGTTTGTTTTGCAGCATAAAAAAGTTCTCTTAGTGGCAATGTACGAACTCTTCTTGTAAACCTGTTTTAGTCATTGCAGGAAATGAGTCTGTAGTCAGCTAATTAGTATTTTCCCTAATGACTTATGCCTGAGTCTTAACACAGAAAAGCAGCCTCTGGAGGTGCTCTCTAATCAGTTCAGCACTGTAGACTTAAAATGGACAGATGGTTGAGTATTTCACACTCTCTGGCCTTAGTGAAGAGCAAAGCATGCCCTGTTCTGGAAGCAACTTCAAAGTTGTGCTTAAAGCATATAGAGAATTTCCTTTCTCTGTTTAAGACAACAAAAAAACCCTCTCATTTGTCTTTACTAAATCCAGGTCTGATATGGAATCTGTGCCATGTTCTAATTCAGGAGAGGAAAAGCCTTTCCTTTGAATGATAGAAAAATTAGGTTGGAAAGGACCCCTGGGGTTTATCTAGTCCAATCTCCTGCTTGAAGCAGGGCCACTTTTGAGGTTGGATCAGGTTGCACAGGGTTTGTCGTGATGAATTTTGAAAGTCTCCAAGGATGGTGATTCCACAGCAAATTCTGCCATTTCATATATTCTCTGCCCTATCAAGGTTGATAAAAGTGCAGCAAGCACCTTTGTAAGTGTATGTGGTTTATTTTTTTGCCTTTTTTTTGGTGCACTGATCTGATTAGAGTCAAATTCAGATCTAGTGGGAGGAAGTGCAACCTCCATTTTTCAAAGAGCTTCCACTATTGACATTAAGAACTCTTCTTTCTTCTTCATTTACATTGGACTAAGCCAGACCTGATCAAGTTGAGTGTATCAGTACACTCTCTCCCCTCTGTGTATCTGAAGCCTGCTACTCAAACACTGAAGCTGAGGTCATCAATAGCATAGGATCAAATTCAGGACAACTGGTAAAGTCTGTTTCTGTACTGTCTGAGATCAGTGACAAAACCTTGACTGGCCACTAAGTTACTACACTGGCACCAAAGAAAGAAGAGGATTTACTAAGATTACTATTTTTCTTCATGAGTCACCTTAGCAATGCCGACCCTCTTTCAAATGCTGCTGGAATGGCAATGCAAAACAGAAAGCTTTCTTCTACCTCTTTCCTTTTTAATTCTTCAAGCTTTACTTATTCTGATAGGAATAACCAGAAATGAGTTTTTAGTTGCCCTTTTAAAAACTAAACTCCAGACCAAACCTTTAATTGCATCATTTGAAAGGCCACACAGTAGTGTTAAGCCGTGTCATAATGCACTCAGAAAGGATCTGAAAGCCTGTGCTGAGAACAGCAACTCTCACCTGGTAAACTCAGCTGTACTGAGCAAGAAATTGTGATTTGTGCCTCTACAGAAAATATTCCATTTGCATCTTATTAGAGCTACCTGAGGAGGATAAATAATGTTGTGGAGACCAGGAAATTTCTTAAAGTGCTTTACCTGGAGGTCAGTGGAATTCCATTTATAAATTATGAATGCATGCATTTTGATGCTAAAATTGTGTGACTTACAAAGTTTGATATTACTGTACTTTTCTGTGGACAGTGATTTTTTTTGAAGTGGTGAATGTATTTTCCAAGAATATTGTAGACATTTGTAACATGTATGTTTGTGCCAATAAATCTTGTTTTAAGAAGTTGCTTTTTGAATCATCTCTGTTCCCAATACACAACAGTTTGAGGACAGTTAAGCAGCTTCAGCCTTCATTCCCTGTGTTAAGTGTTAAAGACTTCTGGAATTAAGATTTTCTAATTCACACTGAGTTTTTATATAATCAGTCTAATAGAAAACAAAAAAACCCCTTCTGTTGTATAAATGATAATGAACTCCATACAAAAAGGGGTAGGGGAGACAGTGGTACAACCATTAGAGAATTGTGAAGAGGAGCAGATGGGAGAATGCATTTAGTGCATTTGACCTTATTCTTAACTCACTTGATGGTAAAATATGTTTTCCTTTTAACAGAGCACAGTTAACTCGGAACTCATTGCCAGGAGATACTGTTAGTTCACAGATTTGGTGTACTTTGGACACATTTTTTTAAATGAACTAAAAAGGATTCCCTGTGAGAGGGGTACAGACTCTCTTGCAGGGTCATCTTCTGCCTTAACTGGCAACAGTTGACTGGCTGCTAGTGTGATGGCTTAATGGGGCATGGTAACAGTTGCCATCATTATTCCTAATGAGTAATTAAGGTCTTTGAAGGGACAAGAGTTGGAAGCAGCTTTTCTCCCCCTCCTAGTGACTACACCTACATTTTAAAATATTTAAGCATCACAGAAATTCCTGGGTAGCTCTGCACCTTCATGCATATGGGGCATTATTCAACAGCTCTTCTAATTTTGTTACAAATCAACTCAGCACATAAAAAGGGCACAGTATCATCACACCCCCCCCCAACCCAGTTAATGTCACGATGCCTTCTCATACGACAGTGCCTTATTAGTAAAACTATAGATTTTTCCTGAGTAACTCTTAGCATACCTGGCAATAAATTGAAGGCACTATGAGTCTATAAAGAGGAGCTGGGGAAAAGCAATCATTATTTCACACAGTGCCTATGCTAGTCTATGTGAAATAGCAAATAAGGACTAAGTGAGAAGGTGAATTAGGTTGATTGGTGCAGATGAATGTGATGGTGAAGAACACAGGAAACTGATCAAAGCCAAAATGAGGCTTATGCTAATAATTAAGAGAGCACAATGGGCTCCATTAGCACTTTTATAGTCAGGTTGTGTAGTTAGCTCAGTTTTGTTGAAACAAAATGTCCCAATTTCTGACTTTCCAGCTTACAAATAACTCCAGCAAATGATGAAACAAATTGAAAATGAAATTATGTGTAATGTACTGGAGAGATTAAGGTGGAGATGGCAGAATCAGTAAGATTATATGAAAAAATCTGATATATTTTTGTGTGTTGTTCACATAGCAGATTTGCAGAATTCATGGAAGTTCAGGGAGCAAAAGGAAGGACTGCTTCTTAGGGGTTACTAAGTTACGTGGTCTGAAGAGCTCTGGGACTTGCATATGCTTTGGAAAGTCAATAGAAGATAGTTCAAAGACAAAACAAACCTTGAAGTGACTGTCTATATACTTTGTGAGCTGAAGTACACAGAGGTAAGTGAATGAATAATATGCTTTTAAGTGCTCCTGACAGATCTAAAATTTCAAAACAATGTCTCACATGACTAAAGATGGGCAGAACTGCAATCTGAGAAGAAAAGCAGGTAATCTTGAGCGTGCTAGAGTTCTATATAAGAGAGAGCTAGGCAGTGATGATGACTTCTATAAAACCAAAATGTCCTTTTTTTTGCTTTCCCAGGTGTTTCAAATCTAGGGGAACATAACCTTGTAACACCACCTGTGGTTTGGGCAGCTATCATCCAAAGCTCTTACCATGATGTGGTAGACATGTTAAATACATTTTACTATGGGAATTTCCTTGTACCAAATGCACAGACTTATTACACTTTTAAGGCAGCTTTTAGAATGATTCTGCAGAAACAATACCCTTGCGTTCTCCCTTAGCCTCTGAACAGTCTAATTATAATTTAACAGCTGTTAGCTGAACTGCTTTACAAAGGCAAGTAAGCCTGGCTTTTCTACCTTCTGTTGGCCATATTGCACCTTTACTCTGTTGAATGTAGTCAGTGGATTACACTTCTAGTGCTTCTCTAATAACTGGCAGGTTGTTCTTTTTACTAGAAGATGTACAGTACAGCATCATGTTATTTACATATTCTCTGGGTTAGCCTAGAAAACACCTGCTCCATAGTCCAGCTTCACCAGGAGCCTGGACAGACTTTGCAATACCACACAGTGCATGCCTCTGTGATATAATCTGTAGTAAGCTATAACTACAGTGCACTGAAAGAACTGGATAGATCAAGGGTGTCACCAGCATCATACAGCCCTGCAGCAACTCAGAGTTTGTTAAACTTCCTAATGATTCAAGAAAGCTACAGAGGAGAGAAATCCAAAAATTCTCCCTAGTCCGTGTTAAATGATGTAGGGGTGAGGGGAGTTCCTTTTCCCAACTCAGAATCCAGTGAGTTAGTTTAACTGAATAGGATGCAGAAAGCAAGCATCTGAAAGTGTAATGGCACAAGGAACACTGGGGTTCATAGTGCTTGATAAGCTGGGAAAGTAAACCAGTTTTATATAGCTTTCTAGACAAAGGAAGCCTTGAAATATGGGGTTATTACAGTGTACGTGTTGTACTAGCAAAGAACAATTCCATCTCCTTTCAACCCACTTTGGAGACACCTACAAGTTCCAGTGACAAAGTCCAATTTTTTTATCACCAGGAACTGTCTGGATCAGTTTTGTCATCCTTCCACCTGCTTATCAGGCACTATTTGATAAGCGCATGAACTCTTGGCACCCTTTAGTCCTCTAGAA
Organism: Grus americana; assembly: GCF_028858705.1. Lineage (NCBI taxonomy): Eukaryota > Metazoa > Chordata > Aves > Gruiformes > Gruidae > Grus > Grus americana. The sequence continues at coordinate 6,126,251 of NC_072860.1, read as the reverse complement.
AGCCCAATCCGAACTTCATTCCTGAGCTGACTAGAAAATTCTTTCTGATGTCTTGGTTTCTATCTGGGAACAATGTATAGTTCTTACTCTTTTGTTTGCTATTTTTCTTCAGTTTGACTAGCCCATGTCCTCCTTGGTCATCCTGACAGTCCATTTCTGCACAGTTGCCAGTTCCATCACTTATGACCAGAGCAGCAGTCAGTGCTCTGATCCAAGTAAAGGCTTGCCAAAGGCTGTATGTGATAGCATAAGTATTTCATTGTCTGTATTAAAGAACCCTGAAACATCCTACTGCCATATTAGTATTTCTCACAACTGTATTTATCCTCCCACACCCAAGGCAGTCATCCTAATCATCCTGTGTTACACCTGTTGCTTTTTTTTTTAATCTCTTTCTCTTACCTCTATAGTTTAGGACTAACAGAATTATCATTGGTGAAACAATAGTAAGCAATATCCTCAAGGATGAATTTGATCCAAATTCTCCTGCCTCTACCACCAAAACAAATCCTATTGATGTTGCCAGTGCCTGACCAGATGATAGCTAGGTGGCCTGAGATATTGCCTATGGTAGGTAATCAACTGATGGTTTCATTTCAGGGTCTTCTGTTTCACTCCAAAGTCTCAAAGGTTGAGTGTTTGGTTTTCTTTTTCCCCAGAGATATTAATATACCAAAAGTAAAATTCTTGCTTCCTGCACTCACCAGCTTAAGCATTTCTTGGTCACTCAGACATTGTTGTTCCCTTTGAATACAAATGCTGGTTGAAAATGCTATTATTTTTGAGATGCCTAGGGTTCGCAGCTAGATGGAAAAAATAGAGTAATAGTCTTTGTTGATGAGAAAAGGCATCTCTGGGGTGCCGTAGGTAAAAGCAGTATCCTCAAGGCCTGTCTTTAATCTAGATGAAGAGCCAGGCCACATGTTCTTCTGCAGCTAAGCCTAGAACTTGAAGCCCTACAGAGTGAGAAAGCCAAGCTGGCTGTATAAGCAGCATTGCTGCATTTTGGTGGTGCTGTGCCCATTATGAGCCTCCTTCGGCTGTACGTACACTTATCAGCTTTCATGTAGGATACTGAAATGCCTTCTGATGCCATTAAGACACTGCTGTCTTACAGGCATCCCTGTGTCTGGATCTTATGATAAAATTGTCTTTGGGTGGTTAGATCATTAATACATGATTAAATGCAATGTGAACTCTTCTTCAGCCTTGTATAGCTGTATAACACATCATACTTACATGATGTGTGTCTTAAAAAGAGAAGCAGCAAAAAGGCACATAATCATTAAAAAGGGAGCCCTTCAGCATATAACCTGTCTGCTCCTATTTGACCCAGACATGAGGAAGGAATAAAACCTCAACCCACTCAAACTAGCAGCTTCTATTCCTGATTGTTTTCTCTTTGCAGACCATAGCAGAATCAGTGGGAATTTCCAGTAGAGATTTGTGGAACCACTCTCCCCTCCCTAAAATGTGTGGGCAAGAGTGGGCACATCACTAAGTATCTGCAATGCCACAAAGCAGGTTGTCTTTTAGATTTTGTTTTCCTTTAAATACATAAATAAGTATTTAAAAAGAAATATTGTCTTGCTTTTAAAACTCCCTTAATGGAGAGGGGAAAAAAAGACAAAAAAAAAAAAAAAAAAAGGCACGTTTTGTGGCTCGAGCTGGCCGGCAGTGTAGCCGGCCGCCAGCTGCAGCGCCCCGAAGTGCGGCTGAGTGGAGCTCGGGAGGCACCCGGCCAGCCGAGCTGTGACCACCCCCTGGTGCGCAGCCGGGGGAACGTCAGACAGCGGCAGCCGCAATCGCCCTGCGACAGCACGGGCACCGGCAGTCACCGCTTATCGTTCTACTGAATTTATTTCACAAATGGTGACTAACAGTGTCAGACTCGATCTCAAATGCAAAACAAATTTGGTGAAAATTTGTCTACAGGGGATTAAACTATATTGCCCATCCCTTGGGTTAGCCATTCCGCTGTAACTGGCACTCATTTTGACAGTTTTTCAGATCTCTTTTTGTCTCCTGTACATCAGTTCCTTCAGCTCAGGCTTCAAATTTGTCAAGCATTCTCAAACTTAAAAGCATTTTTCTTTGTGGTTTTGGCATTGTCTCATTCTCCCTCTCTGCTTCATCCCACCTGTTCTTTGTTTCACAGTGCTGAATGAAATATTGTTCTCCCTCTTGTCTACAAGAGCTATTACTTCTCAAGTAATTTCATTTAACTCTTATGTTCCCCACTTTATGGGGAAAAAAAAAAGATCAGATTTGTGTCTAGCCACAATGGTTGAGCACTTTGATTAAGCCATCAAGGTCTTTGTATTCTCCTGATGCTTCCTGAGCTGCCTCCTACATATTGGCATTCTCTGGTTTAGCATCGCTCAGGGTGACTAAGTTGTCTCATTTGTCCTTAATAAACTCTTTCAACTCTTGTTTAAAAAACAAGTATATAATATAAATGCACCTTTGTCTTAGAAGGAAAGGCTATAAGTTTCTCCTGTGTTTTAGGTCTTTTTTTGTACTCTTACAAGCATCAGAAAACACCGTATCAACCTGAAGAAGTACCTGTTGATCCCTTCATGGACCATCGTTTAAGTCTGGAGCCAATATGAAGCATGTTGCCTGCAGCTGTCTGTACAAAGGCTCCCTGTGCCATGTGCTGCATGGGAATGACCTCACCAGTTGAATAGAGCTACTGAACCAGTTATGGATGTAGTCTGACAGTCATAGAACAAACATGACTCATTTAAAGAACATTCCCTACCTTCCCTTTTAATAACTGGTTTCACCAAAGTCAGTAAACTAGAACTGAAAGGGCGAACAAAGAGTTCTTCAGTCAGCACTGCACAGCGTTCTCACACACCACTTACTTTGCTGCAGGAGCATGTTTGAAAGAACTGTCCCTCCACAATCACATCTTCTCTGATGATGTCCGAGCTCTCACAATATAATCACCTCTAGCAGCAGATACTGACACACCAATACTAATACCAATACTAACGAATTAACAGTTCTATGTCCTGGATTTAAAACCAAAAAGCTTTAAAAATACAAGATGTTGGTGTGCTGAGGAGAGATCATCATCCTTGATGATGATAATAATTGTGCTGAGATGAGAACAGGGTTCTGCAAATAAGGAGATTTGTGTGTAGTTTGACCAAGCCTTGAAGGTGACTTCACACCCAAGAGTGCTCAACTTCCACACTCAGTTTTCTGAACAAGAGGCTAAGAAATTAATTCCTGCTGTGCCTTTGCTTCTCCACCTTGTGGTATATCAGTAATCACTTTGGTATAGCTCTTGTTGAGAAAGTAGATAACAGAAATTATAACATGTCAGGGTAAACTTTGAAAATTTGAACTTTATTTTAGAAATATCTTTGGTATTATCTCTCAACTCCACTGATGCCAACAACAGCAACAACAAAATCTCGATTATATAAGTGGACCTGAGGCTTCATCTCAGATTAAGCTATTACAGCATGCAAACAGCAGCATAATCTTCTGAATGTGCAATACACTAGTCCTCATACTAGGTCTTCTCCTATTTTTTCAATGTGATTGTAGTGAACTGATCCTACATAATTAACTTGCAGTGGCATCCTAAGTTGGAAACAATGGAGTTTATTCAGTTCACCAGTCATGGCTGTGTCTAGATGGGCACAGTGCAATTTTCAAGAATATTTTGATAATGGTCTCCCTACATAATTCATTGTACAGTAATCCACCACGTGGCTGGGGAAAGAATTTGTTTAAATAGATTTGGCTTCTGTAACTGACATTCGCATTAACTCAGTGTGAATTACAAGATGCTCCATCTCAAGATTTGAGGTGTGGTTACTTGTAACAGCCTCATGACATGTTGTGGAGTGCCTTGTCTCTGGTCTTGAGCACTGATCTGTGTTTCTAAGGAATGCAAGCTCTAATGATCAAGTCTGCAGTGAAGTAATGGCTTTTAGATAGTGACACAATGCACTTTGATTGCATTTTAGAACTTGAGGAGATCTTGTCTCAGTAGACAGTCAGTGTATGACAAGAAAAGTGGATTCATTGGTTATTAGGTTCTAATGAAGTATAAAATCTGACATTTTAAAAACTCTCCCTTTTTTGGTTTGCTTTCTGAAGTGCCTTGAAGAGTAGCATATGCATCTTCTCTGACTAGACCAAAACACCTCAAATTCTGCTGGTGTTCAGATCTATCTTGTTCCTTCTAGAGGTAAAGGCAAAGAAAGGCTTAAAGCAGCCTGATTTGCAAATTCTTTGACTTGCAGGTAAGGACAAATTGATGGCTTACTTTTAAAGTTATTATTTTTTTAGTTTTGGTAAAGTTGCTTAAATGCCACAGCTATATACTACGGGGGGAGGGAATTCTGCTGAAACTCAGATTTACCTTCCATGCTGTAAGAAAAGACATGCACAAGCCTTGGACTAATTCAGGTTAGAAGAACAGAGATGATAAAACTTAGCAACTAATTTCGGTTAACACCTGAAGTAGATGAGCCTAGCGTTTAAATCCAAGCTGTTAAGTTCAGTCAAAATACACAGTGCTTTTATCACTCTTCTTAACATGAGCTAGGTAACTCTTGCTAGTGAACCCTAGACAGGACCATATGCAAGCTAACAAAGTAAAGGTATAAAGTTTTTCTGCAGAGGGAAATTATCCTCTTTCTAGTAATCACATGAGTAGAACACATAAGGAAACACTTCAGGAAATTTGTTAGGCACCACCACTCAGGAGGATACCAGCTGCAAGGACTGCAGTAGAAACCAGCTTGCCCAAACCTGCTTTGTGCTAATGAGCTGGGGGAATGGTCTAGCAGAATGGGCTAAATACCTGACTGAGCTCCTTGGGTGGGCTTTGCATCCACACTGAGCTCTGTACCTATCCAGGGAGCTGCCACTATTTTAAAGCTGGCTTGAATATGCCTTCACAGGCTGTCCTTACAATGCAGATGTACTCCAAGGCTGCCCCAAGTCACTGCTTTCTCTGCACTGTATCCATTTAAAAAGAACAAGAATACTATTACTGCATGTAGAGGAATCAGCCTCCCCAAGTAAGTGCTGCTTTCTTCAGTGTTAAATGAAGCCAGCAAAAGTTACCAGCATTATTAACAACAATGGCTGGTTAATAATGCACTGTGAAAGAGCAGGGCTGGGGACACAAAATAATAATTGTAAATTACCTGGATCAATAAAAGGGCTGGAAGGCAGCTGGATATATTTTTCAGACCCACTAGAAAAAAGAAATCCTGATGCTTACCCAGTTTTCTACCCAGACCTCAAGGAAACCATGAGCCCTACAGCATTTTTATAATTGCCTACAGGAGGCATATCTCATGGCTCTGCTTTTTTTGGCAAGGTAAGATTTCTTTCAAGCTTTTTGTTTTGCTCTACCCCTTTTATCTCAAATATATTTCCTTAGCTTTCCTGTAGCACAGTGCTTTAAGATGACAGCAACCTTTATCTAATGAGCAACAATTAGCTAATATTACTTAGGGTTACTAATTCTGGCTTCCCTTTTATGCCCTTTAACCTTTCTCATTTAAGGAATATAAGGATGTGGGGTTTTTTTCCCCTTTTGACTGAATTAAACTGCTTGTTTAATTTCTTTTATTGTTTAGTCACATAACAGAAGCACTGAATTCCAAAGCTTCCTACTGTTAACTGAGTATCATATGTTACAAGTGGACAGAATGTGTCTCATTATGACAATGAGTACTATATTTTAGTGTTTTTCTATGTAATTAAGGTTCATGTGATCGCTTTGATTCTGTCTGCTTGCTTGCCTCTCCCCATTCACCTGATAAATTTATTGGCCAGTGTCTACAAACGTGACAGATAGGAAGAAGTCTCAAGGATATTTCAATTACATAATTTTCAAGAAATTATATACCTGGGAAACCAGGTAAATGAGGGAAGTCTCCCTAGACCTGCACTGAGGAAAGGGCTGTAGTTAATACCAACTAAACACCAGATAATCCACAAAGATGGGAAAGATTTCTGCCCTCTTTTTTTCAGTTACTGTATTCTTTAGAGCAAGCTCCCAAAGCGATCTAAATGAAAGGGAGTTATCCTGATAGAATTTGTATCAATCTGTCACTTCTTGGCACTGTGGATCAATGACAGGGTGCAAACTGAGCTGTCTTTTCTCTTTTTCCATTAATTTATTAAAAGAAAAGAATTTCTGATTGCTTATCAGAAATTTCTAATTTATTTATGGACACAATCTGTGAAACTTTATTTACTGAAGTATCTTGAATTGACTTAGTCCACAAGGGACTTCTGCAGTGCCTGAAAGGCTTATCAAAATCCCTACTTTGTTTTCCAGTAGTGTGGCCAGGTATGTCAGGCTTCTCTTCCTGAAGCAAAGTCAGCCAGTCAGCATACACCCTCTCCTGAAAACAAAACCAAGCTTCCACTGACTTCAGTAGCAGCAACATTCAGTTCAAAGCAGCTCATGTGTGAACTAACACTGGAAAACTAATTGAGGCAGAACAGTAATGGGAAACTCAATCTGAAAATGAAGTGTTTTTAATTAAGAGACACCTTCAGAAATATACAGAAAGAGGGTCTTTCTCATTTAAAATTTGGCTCTTCCCTCCTCACCAACTATAAATCACTGATCTACCATTACTATTCTTAGAAGAAGGAATGCCTGATGGGTTCAAATTATATCTATGATTAAGATGAGGAGAGCTGTAGGTGTGTTGAAACAGATTCTAGCTAGTCTGCTACTTAGCATCTAATTTCTCACAAATGTTTGTTATAATCTGTTAATGTTATATTCTGTTAATGTTATAATCTATTTCTTAAAAATGAGAACAAATTAAGGAAGAAGCGTGCCTCTAGATTCCTAGCAGCTAAGAGCTGCAGCATGGCACAATGACTGGGAGCTTACCGAGGAATAAGAAAGTGTCCAGCTCCACTCCTGTGCCAAGACCTAGTCCAACATTTTATGTAATGACTATACAATTTTCATTAAATAAATGCTCACTGGTGGGAAAGCCAGTACCCAGATCTTGTCTCTGTCCTTATTCTGTTTTTAAAGGTGTGTCTCTCACTCAATTTTTGTAAGAGACTGATAACGCTTCACTCTAGTAGAGTCCAAAAGGAGATCATAAGTGCGATGGAGGTCAGTAAACTGACTCTCATCAGTAAATACAGAGTTTAAACCAATACCAAGAGTGTGCATAGGAATCAGTGGTTGTGAGGAGTCAAGGACTGGGATACACTGTGTTACAGGGCCAGCACCAGGTCATAGGCCTGGCTGTGTAGGTGTGTGTTGAGGAAGCCAGGTGTCTCAAGGACTTCTGCTACGTGTGGCCATGTTTAATCCAGAAAGTAGTGTGCCTCAGGTATCAAAAGCCGTGGAAATGTTATTCTATTGTCTCACTGCCTTTAAAAGAGGTCTCCCATGCCCTATCCATGCCATGCATGGACTCGGAAGTGTACTTTCTCACCAAGGGATCAGATTCAGTTGCTTAACAGGCAGGAAGCTAACTCAGAAAGCTTTCTGACAGATTAACAAATTGAACTGGCTCAGCCTTTGAAGGGCCCAAGTAAGTAGCAGAGTGCACAAAAGGAAGGGTCAAGGCCACATAACCATCAGTATATGGTAGCAAGGTGGTAGTGGTGGCAAGGATGGGTCGAAGAACAGCAATGCTCCCCCTTGATGAAAGCGAAATGTTAGCTTAGCTCAGAAACCTTGTGAAAGTTGTCTTTGGCATCTACGTCTGGATGTTTTGAATAGTGAACCCCAGCCTGAGGCAGTCTCTTTCAGGGCATGTATAAATCCAACACAGTAGGCAGGAATGAGGATGCACTTTTCTGTTTGGCTTCTCTTACTAGCTCTCTTATGCTAGTCTGATAACATGCACATTTCATTTTAAGTGTCTAACTCTGTAATTCCATGTACAATAGGTCTCCAGCCCAAAATATGTTCTTCCATCCTGTTTTGTTTTGGCTTTTGTGCTCCTGCAGCTGTGATGTGATCCAACCAAAAACTTCTGTCATGGGATGTTTTCAGTCAAATCAGTTTCCTAATCTGGTTGACAATACAGTTGCATAATCTCTAATTTTTAACTCAATGGAGATGGTTGGACTGTTCCTTTTGGTGGAGGTGTAAGGTCTTTGATCACCTTAGGTAGACTGTGAAATCACAAACTAGCACTCTCTGAGTTATACAGAAAGCTTAAAAGCCCTTTTCAGCACTGTGGATTCAATTTCAGGTTCTCTTCAGCCTTCTGTGAGGCTTACTGCAGAAAATGAGTTGCTAATACACACTAAACAGCAGGATCCCAGACTCGGAGTGCTCAGAGCTGTATTTTGCTTCTGAAATCATGTTAATGGACTTGGGGATCAGCGCGCATGTAGTTACAGTGATGAGATACACCCCCTCCATTTGTATCCTTCTAGTCATTTTAAAACAGAACAATACAGGGCTCCTTTATGTGTTACTTTTCAAGATATCTGCAACTTAAAATTGCACTGAAATTGCCAACAGAAACCGAATTTAATAAAAATAACTAGAAAACAGTAAGAATGGGGATAGAATGAAAAACTACATTCCCCAGAACTCTTTAGGAAAGGTTTTCTGGCCGGGGACAGCCATACACCTTTGCAGAGGACTTCTGAGCTGCAGCACTTTTCAGGAACTTGCTGCTTGAGTTGGAGGTCTTTACCATGTTTCTTACGTTCCTTTACATTTTAATCAAAGAGTTTTCAAGACTGTATGGATATTGGTATCTTTCTGCTTTTTGTAGTTTGTTGCTACACTTTGTAATGCTTTTAGAAAAATCTGTCCATATATTATTCACTGGTAATGAGGAAAGTGGGTTTTTTCCTTCCCTCATCCTTTGTCTGTACTCACAGTTAACAGTGACGCCTTTTGCTCATTATTAAAAAAGCCTTTCCGGATCTTTACAAAAATCAATGACTGTCAGCGTCACTGTAAATGATGAGTAATTAGACTTAGGAAATGAAGAATTAGACGTGGGCTCCAGCTGCAATTTCTTTTTTTTTTAAAACAATAGACAGTTCCATCAGTGCTGTGGTATAATTTATGCAGGTAACTCTGCAAGTGGACAAGTGGCTAGGGAAGCATAGTCACTTGAAAAAGATGAGCCCTATTTCTTTAACAGTAGCAAACCCAAGCAAGCAATCCTCAAGTAGTTTTTCAGGAAGTTTCAAATTCTTCTTTTTTTTTTTTTTCCCATTGAAAGAGTTGATGATTTTTTTCCCCAAAAAATGTTGATGCTGTCAATAAGTTGCTGCTTGTCAGAACTGATTGAAATACTTTTGTTAAGTAAAAATTCTATTTTTTTTAAGTGTGTTGGGAAAAGATTCAGCATTTTTTGTGTGTGTGTGTAAAGTTCTGATAATACTGGAAAGTGCAAGAAGCAGGGGGAGTTTCATTAAAAAAAGAAAAGCTTTTCTAAATTACTTTTTTCCCCATGTAAAATCCTTGCAGTAAAAAAAAAAAGAAAAAAAAAGAAAAAGTCTAGTTCTGCCTCTTAATGTTTTGTGATTTCAGAAAGATACTATGCTGGAAAAAAAGCTAGGGAAGGAAGAGATTCAATAGCATGTGGAAACTACCTATTAGTAGTGCAGTTTGAGCAATGCTAGTTGTGCAGTTAAAAGAAAACGGTAAGGCCCAAACCTGCCTGCTTACGGATGGACCCTGCTAAAGAAGGCCTGCTGTCTTCCACGGTGTTTCATACAGACTGATACTTGCCTTGTGAAACCAAATGAGGGAGCCAGGTAGCATTTAAAGCAGGACAGTGCCCCGCCTCACCAACTAAAAGCCACTTTGGGTGAATGTTAGTGTGAGATGTGGTGTGTTATATGGTGAAACAGATGTATATAAAGGGCTTGCCTTATATTTGAATGATTTGTTCTCACCATGCTGCAAGTGTTACAACCGAATACCAAAAAATAAACAAAGCTGGAAAAAACCCCCCACAACCCTTTTCATGTTTTTGTTACAATCTTTGTGTTCTTTAAAACTTTTTATGTACGCACACACAAACATTTTACTCATGCTGCTATTAAAACCCTTATGCTATAGCTACTTACTAGGTAGGGTGACCTTAAAATCAAAACAGTTTTGTCCTGTAGCATTTTACAACTATTTTTTTTCTTTGTTTCTTAGCAGATGAGCCATTGAGTCAGTAGTAATATTCACTCCTCTAGAAGCCATGTCCCTGCCTCCTTATTATTTCATACTGGTGTTGCCTGGGATGACTTGTATTTATACACAATTGCAACTCTCAGAAAACTGGCACAATAGAAAAAACTGGACTGTACTGGTTCAAGATGCACTATCATATTTTGAGTAACACTGTTTTTCCCAAGTTTTGGTAAATTAAATAAAGCTATAAACACCAAGAGGTGGCAGGAATAGAACTTAAAAATTATTCCTGTAAGCTTGTCCAAAATAACTGTTTAGTATTCCTTTAAAATAAGCAGAAGTCAAGCAATGCCTCTAGTAGTTACTAGGATGGAAAAGGTACTGGCTATTTCTGGTGGTGGTGATTACTGTTTGCCTGCTAGAACTGGCATGCTCTGCTACAGTGAAGAATGCGTCTCCTATTCTGTTTGTTCTGGAAACCCATTCAGCTCTAGTGTGGTGCCATAGTTGGCCTCCTGCTCCTCACACTTGCACTCTGACAGGGTGGGCGGGGACCTCAAAGTTTTGCCTTGATTGAAGTGTCTTAGTTTGAATCTGTGGTAAGAGGTATAGCCTTTAGCATACAGCCAGAGATGGGTATTTTTGGCACATAACATGAAAAACAACATCCCATGGAAACCAAGAATGTCATTTTTACATCCCTCCAACCCAACCAACCCTACAGCAGAGAACTTAAGCAGAAAAGACAACAAAATGTTGGATGTGAACTCCTAACAGGAACGCTAAATTGACCAAACTACACAGAGAATATCTAATTAGGATTAGTCTTTAAATCAGACTCCTCAGAGGAGTGCAAACTAAGAAGGGGATCCTGATAAGCTGACTTGTGCATCGCAACAAATCCAGTTGCTGAATCTGGTTCTAATGCTTCCGCTGCCCACCCCCTCTCCTTTCCAGGAGTTAAATACTCCACAGTACTTTAACTCACAGGCTGTTTCTGTAACAGTCATAGCTTAAATATCTATGTACCTAATGGACTTATCCCTAACACCACAGTGAGGGAGGGAAGCGGCATTAACCTCATTTTGCAGATAAACAGTGGAAGCCCTGATGGCTCTCTACTGCATTACATCTGATGGAGCAATTGCACATATGCAGCAAGTGTAAAAATGCTGTTACGCCAGACTGCTGTATTCACATCAAGACTGACAGAGCTTTGGCATGTCCTCTGTTCCTTCTTTGCACAGTCATGTATGTCTATGAATATAAATGAAGTTCAGAATATGGATAAGTTATCATTAATTTCTCAGCTACTGATTGCTCTGCTCAGCCTTGGAAGATGTGGAGACTAGAACAGTGCCACTCAACATGATGAACTATTTACCAGTGGTTAATCTCATTGCTGAACTGTAGCAACTCAAATCCCAGGATCTCTCTCACCACAATTTAGGATGGCGCAGGGGCCTGAGCAAAAACCTGTCAGACCAACGTCACAATAAAGTTTTTAGTATTTTTTTTTTACTGTATGATGGGAAATGTCAATACTTTCTGACCATTTTGCCTGAACAGAAGGGAAAAAGATTTAATCTTTTTGAATAAATATGAAAAATTGTTTCTTATACGTTTGGAATGGAAAGTAATCATATGGTAATTAGCACATCGGGAGTTAGTTTTCTACAAGAGCACAGTACATACCTTTAGTGCCTCGCAAACTCTTGGTTTAACTATTTTTGTAGTTATTCAAACTGATGCTAACTGGATAGTGCCGAATAAAGGTGAAGCTCTATGCTCGCCTGTCCTGCACTTTGGTTTGTGACCCGGCAACTTCTGAACATTACGCGGGGTCACTTTCGAAACTCCAGGGCGTGCACCAAGCACGGGCGGCAGCACCAGGAAACGGGATACGGGCGCTTCTCCCTTATGTAAGCGAACCGGGCCCCCGGCAGGCCATTGGCTGGCCCCGGCAGGGCAATCTCCGAAGGCTCCAGCTGCTGTCTCCGCACCGGGAGCGCGAAGCTCTCCCGGCTAGGCCGGTCTCCCTCTCCCCTCAGCTCGGGCTCCCGCCAGGCCGTGCATAAACCTCTTCCAGAGCGGCCTTTTCCTGCCGGCAGGGCAGGAGCGCTTCCTGACCCCACCATCGGATCGCGCTCGGCGGGCGGGCCGACTCCCCCCTCGCCCACCCTTCCGCCGCCGGGGAGGGCCGGGAGGCGGCCGGGCGCTGTGTGGGGACTGTGTACGGCGCTCCCGGGCAACGCGCCCCGCCCTTTCGCTTCTCCCCTCAGCGAGGCCGAGCGCGCGCCGCGGCCGTTGGCGGCCGGGCCCCGAGGCCGAGCGCGAGCCCCACCCCGCCTCAGCTGGCGGGCGCGCGGCCCGGCCGCCAACGGTCTCCCGCGCGCCGACCCAGCGGGCGGGCGGGCGCGCGCGCGCTGACGTCACGGGCGGTTCCGAGGGGGCGGGGCGGAGCCACTTCCCTCAGGCGTGATGTAACCTCTGCCCTCTTCGGTCCTTCGGCGGAGGGGTAGCGCGGGCGGAGGGGCGGGAGCGGCCAGCGGCAGAAGGCAGCACGGTTGCCCGGTGCCGGCGGTGAGCGCTCTGGTGGTCCCGCAGGGACGCGTCCGAGGCGGGGGAGGGGTGGGGGGAGGGGCAGACTGGCGGGGCAGGCTCGGAGGCAATCGTGGCTGCCGGTGGAAACATGGTGCCACACGTGAGGCTTATGTAAAATGAGCGGCGCCCGGCGCTGCCAATGGGAGAGGAGCGCGCCCCGCCCCCGCCGCCGTCCCCCGCTAGCGTCACGCGCCCCTGGCCAATGGCCGTGCGGACGGGGCGGGCTCTCCGGGCTCAGTCACGTTTCTGCCTGTATGAAGTCGGTGCCGGGCTGTGTCGGGCTGGGTGGAGGTGGTGTATGCGGTGAGTCGGGCCCTGCCGGGCGTTCTCCCCGCCACCGGCCGGGGCTGGGGGGGGGTCCACGGCGGCTCTGGTGGCGGGAGGGGGTGGCGGCGGCGGCAGCAGCCGTTAGGGGCAGAGGGGCTCACCCTCCTCCCCCGCCCGCTGGGCCGAGGTTACGTAACCCCCGCGCGCCGGGGCTCTCCCGTTGCCGGGGAGATGGGACGGGGCCGCCGGTGGGGCGGGCAGTGTCGCGGGGCCCGGCCCGCTGCTTCCCCCGGGCCCACCGGGAAAGGGGCGGGTGGGGATCTCTTCAAACCGGCGAAGGGGCGGCTGTGACACACCTCCCCACCCCCCCGATCTCAGACCGTAGCGGGGGAAGAGGGTGCCGGCTTTGACTTCCTCCTCGTACCGGGCCGCGGGGTCGGGGGGCTCCGGGGGTGAGTGTGGCACGGTCCCCCCGTATCTCGGACCAGGAGGGGGCGTCCGGGGGTGCGGGGCACAGGCCCCCCAGCTCAGGCCGGGGTGGGAGCTGGGGGCTCCGAGGGGCGGCTGTGTCACGCCCCCCCGCCCGTGTGGGGCCGGGGCGCCGAGGGGCGGCAGTGGTCCCCGCCTCAGAGCGGGAGGGGGCGGCGGTGTCCCCCGCCCGCGTCCGGCCCGTAGTGGTGGCGCCGTGGGGCGGCGGTCAGACCGGTGTGGAGGAGGAGCGCGGCGGGGCGGCTGTGACTTCCCCGCCCCGCGGCCGATGGGGGGCCCGGTGGCGGCGGGGCCGGTCCCTCGGCGCTGCCGCGGGGCTCCGCTCTGGCGTCCCTGGCGGCCGCGGTTGCGGGGTGCGGGCTGCGGCCGCATCTGTGCGAAAGGTCAGCGCCAGGGTTTGAAGGGAGCCGAAATAGGGCGCGGGTAGCACCTTTGGGGAACACACACGTTCCTGTCCGGTGAGCATGGCCCGCGGCCCCGCGCTCTGCCGTCCTCCTCGAGGGGACAGTGCTGTACGGGTAGCTTTTTTCACGTGAGGAATTGTGTGGCGATAAGTAACAGAACCTCAGCACGCTGCTGAGATGCGTGAGCTACAGGTAGAGTAGGCAACAGGTGCTGTCGATTTCCTTTTTGTGTTGGCTATAGTTGCAAGGACATGTTGTTCCTTGAGACGGTGTGGTTGTGCTGCTGTTGACATTAGTTGCATGCTATTACATGTGTGATTACAAAACAGTTTATGTAAGTACAGTTTCATGGAAATAGATGAGCAGTATGGTAACAGTCAAGCTGACACTTTACAACTGACTTTTTGTAATAGGTTAGGATAGGGTATGGTATTTCTCCCTGTACCACAGGAGCTTAAAAAGCCCCCCAAGAGGTCAGTATGAGGTCTCTGGAATTTGGAAACTGAAGCACTTTGAAATTGTATTCTAGGGAAACAGTAACTTGGCTGAGACAGTGTATATGAAGAATTTTGAAGAAACATGTTGGTTTATGTTTTTAGGCTGTGAGATGTCTTTCTTTTTCTTTTCCAGATGTAAGAATCTAAGATTTACAGTCTTGTATATCTGAGATTCAATAGTTACCACTTATGTATTTGCAAGTAAAGAGGAAAAGATGGAAATTCTGTAATGATTCTAGTGTTATGATTGTCTGGTCAAGTCAAAAGTAGAGTAAAAAACTGATTTAGTATAGCGAGAAACTGTTTCAAGTTGCTAGTATAATTTTAACCACAGAGTTTATTTACAGATGACAGTGTTAGTTAACACTTTTTCAAAACTGCAGTTATCATTTGGAGCTGGCTTTTGCTTATTGTCAAGGTAAAATCCAAAGTAATCGTAATGATGGTGGTGATGAATATCTACTTGAATGCAAATGGTAAGTTTTGATAATGTAGGGTTGTTGATAAAACTTAAGGATGTCGAGCTGACAGCTAAGGCCTTGATGGTGTGGCCCCATCCCATAAATGGATCCTATTGTATGTTAGATAGATAGTTTGAGGGCATTGAACTTGATGAATCAATCTCAAACTTTTCATACCTTCTAGCATGCCTCTGTGTGTGTCCTTGATCTTCTTAGCCTTGGGCACGGTGCTGTTTATGCACAGTGGCTCTTAAATAGAAAATTTGGGAGCAGGGCCTAGAATTTGATTCATGCTAGAGAGAGTGCCTGCATTGTTGCGCTGAAACATCAAGTTCCTTCTTGCTTACGCTTGTGTGTGTTTGCATGCTCTTGTGATTTTTCTTTTTGACCTTTCTTACTGAAACTTGCATTATTTCTGCAAAGTGAGGAAGCTTCACTGGAGAACTCGGCCATGTCCTCGCTTCATGCAAGACTTGCTGTTAGCCTTGAGATTAGGGGGTACTGTCCTGAGGTGTGGAATCTTTGTTCTGGACTGTAGGGGTTGCTTACCTCACTAATAAGACATAATGGAAAAGAGAGGCCCTTTTGGCCTAGAGTAGAAGAAAAATGTAATATCTTTGTTTTGGTGGGGTGTTGGCCATTTCAGGTGTTTATTTCAAGGTAGAAGGGAGAATGCTTTACTTGCGTAGTTGGTATAAGTGTCCAGCACCGCAGTGAAAGAGTGTGGCCTGTCCTGCACTGTGAAGAAGTATAGTTCAGCTTGATATAGTTCAGAAGGTCAAGGCAAGGAAAGCAGGATTTTGGCTTCTGTGCACTTTCTTCAAATTCAGCAAGTTTTCTGGTTTCATTTATGATCCACAGACTGCTTGGTTTTGCTGGGCTTTCTGTTTATTTGTCAGTTGGTAGGACTACTTGTAGGATTCCTATATTTGTTTTAACACATGAATGCTATCTGTGAAAATCTAAGTAATCTTTATTTTTACAGCTTACTCTTACTACTTTTGGATTTCCACAGAGAGGCATTAAAGAGACAGTATATTGTGGCAGCTCTTGGAATAATACCGTACTTTTCCACTTTTTTTTTCCCAGACATAAGACTAAAATATGTAACAACTCAGTTTATCAAATAAACTTATTTGAGCCTGTCCCTGGACAATACATTTATATAGTAATAAATTTCCCCTGTGAAGAATCACATTTTTTGAGTAAACTGAGATTTTGATGGAGTTTAGCCATACTATGAGAATAGAGCGAAATGGAGAAACCAACTGGAAATAGAGTTCTGGATCTTTCTTCTTCCTTAGACTTCATTAGGACCAGGAAGTGTTTGGTTTAGATACAGACTGATAAACCAATTTTCTTTTTCCTAGGTTCTTGCCACACCTTTATTTCTCTTATTTACAATATTCAAATGTGCTTTACTGCAGAAAAAGCTTTTTTTAACCCCTTAAAGTATAAGCACATGAACAAGTTACTGTGGGACGAGGTATATTGGGGGTGGTTTAAAAGCAAGTAGATTACCACTAGCCAGTAGAACGAGTAAATTATCACTAGTCTAGATCAACTGTAATGTTTTATATAGGGTTGCTATGGTTGGCCTATGTTAGAAGGGAACATCATGTACTTAGCAAGGTGTTGTGTAATACTTGGCACGAATGTCCTGTAGACACTATATTATACTCATAAAGTTACCACACCATAATTACCAGATAATCAGGTGTTTCTGAAAAGGAATTTTTGTGTCCACTTTTGGTTGCATGGCCTAGAATTCCTCTATGAGGATGGTGGATTACAGAGATTTTTAACTGGGTTGTCTTGCTGCATTCATTCTTTCCACGTTCAGTTATCCCTATTGTGCAAGGTTTAAACTGCTTGAATATTTATTATGTTAACCTATCTTGTCAAGCACTGGAAAGCAAATGAGTCAATAGCTGTATTATTCTTTGTGATATAATTTTATTACTCTGAAGGGCTTTGACTTGCACTTTTGGGTACAGATAAGGTTGGATGCAGAAAATGGAGGTCTTGAAAGTAGTGCCACCGATGTTTTGTTTGCTGTGTGAAAGGTGTCTGTCCCCTCTCCTGCTTAGCTGCTGCCTTAAACTTCACCACTGCGGTAGCGGGGGCCAGGCTGTTAATGTTGCATGTGTTGTTGGTAGTAAGGAAAACCTTTTGCTTGCTAGTTGTTGGTTAGGAAAGAACAACTCCACCTCCTGACATGTAGAGGGGTTTTTTGGAGGGTTGTTTCTTTTTAGCGACAGGTGAGATACTTCCTACTGTGAACTATGTTTAAAGGGCATGGGAAAAGAGAAGGCAGCATTAAAAACACACTTCATAGGCTAATGATTTTGAGATCTGTTTTGGGGATTTCTTGTGGCCCCAGGCCACTTTGGTCTCTGCCATACTTTATTTCACAGAAATGAAGAAGGATCAGATGGCTTGAGTATGTCTGCAAAGGCTGGGCAGAGGCTCTGAAGCTACTCTTTAGAGCACGTTCTGTTCATGGTGACAGAGAGCCAGCAACCATGTGTAGTAGGAAAGCACCCGAACACATGGGAATCCACATGCCTGAGCATGCGCACAGTGATCTGGTACTCTAGTAAGTGGCTTAGTAGATCACCAGGCATGCTTGTGCAGCCTGCTTGTACTCTGCCTGCCAGCAGTGCTGGAATATCAGCAGATCAGGCTTCTGTGCATCTGTTTTGTATTTCTAAGGTTATCCTTTAGGTGCACATAGGGTCTTTATGTCTGAATGTCTGCCCTGGACTTGTACCGGCCCAGTACAGAATCCTCTTACCTGGTCCTCTCTTCCTCTTGAAGAGCTTCTGAGGGACAACAGCAGTGTACTAAATTTCATGCAAGTTGCACAGGCAGTGATTCTGAAGAGTATGTTTTCCTTGCTTATCCATATATGTAAGTGAGGTTATGAGATTTTCTTTTTGTCTGTATGAAAGCTATTGTAAGGTCAAGAAAAGTTTTTATGCAGATGTTTTCAGCTGCTGCTGAAGTAGTGTGTGGTAGTCCTAGAGGACCGTTCTGATTTCTCTGACTTTTTTGGAGAGTCTGATTTAGACAGCTTTGCTTTTAGGACACAATAAGAAGTGAAGCTAAACTTATTTTCTTTGAGATATATAATCATGGAGTCTGATTTTCCTTTTTCCTTCATTTTCTCCCAATAGAAAGTAAAACTTTCTTGGGAATACTGAAGAGATAGAGACTCAACGTGCTGTTTACAGGACAAGTGGACTGAAATACACAGACCGTGTATGTTGGGGCAGAGTATGAGATTATTCTGCAGATTGTGTGAGCAGGCTGCAGAAGTTTGGTGCAAGAAGTACTGATGTTCATCCTGAAAAGATGTGATAGTGGGAAAGAGCTCATTTGTACATCAAAATGTCTGGGAAAGACTTTGGGGCTTTGGTTACAGCTGGTTTTGAGTGTACTGTGCTAATTCTTAATGCTTGGTTTTTTTCTTAGAATCGAGATTTCCTTGTATAGATGGCTTTTAAAAGTGGAAGTGGCTTTTTAAAAGTAGAACCAAATCTATACTGCCTTTCAAACATTCTGTCCTAAAACGGAGGCACTTCACTGTTAAATAACACCTGTAATTTTTCATAATTGAAGCTTAGGGAGACATGATGGAGTGGTGAGGATGTCCAGTACTTCTCTTTTTTGTTGGTTTTGCTTCCTATCCTCCTTATTCCTTACAGCTTTTGTATTTTAGTATGGGTTTTGTGCTTGACCTTATTACATGTACTTTTATGTTTCTGCTACTTAGTTTCTTTAAGTGTACAAAGATCTTCAGTATATAAAGCACTTCTTTGATTTCAATTACATCTCTACCATGGGTTCCTCTGTGACTTGAGCTCTTATTTCTCGGTACTAACGTAGCCAACTCAGAGGACAAGTACATTGTGTTTGTTAGGTTGCCATACTTTGTGGAGTGTATTACTGATGTGGTAGGGGCTGTATTAGTAATAGCTTGAGAATTTATTTGACGTAAAGTCTTCCAGAATGGGACTTTCGTTCTGACCGAAATCTTAACTGGGTGTGAGCTGCGGCAATGTCTAAAGAGCAGCATTAGTCTGGAACTTTTGTAAATGTAATACCCTGTGGTGAAATTATGCCCCTTTTTTTAAGGGGGGGAAGCACCAGGTGTGAAAATATACTGCTTAATGGAGATGTCAACAAATATTAAAGGTGAAATATGGTGTTGTAGATACTTTAGATCTAGTTTCACCTATAATAAAGGTGAAATATATATGACCGCATGGTGGAGTGTGATAATTTGTCCCTCCTTCCTGTGACAACACTTCCTCAAATGTATAATTTTTGTTATTTTCTTCAAAAAGGACAAGAGTTAACGTGCAAATATTAGAGTTCTGACTACTGACCTCCGGCTTAATAATTTCTCCAGTTCCAGTCAGGAAGAGAATAACACTTTCTGTTTACAAAGAAAACCACATGTCTTTTTAAATTCACACTTAATACAAAGAATTTTAGTTCAACTTTAAGAAGGCGCCTGTTGTAAGACTGGAAGGAAGTATGTCTGGAAATTAGCATGGGGCTGTTAAAAGAGACGATGTTTAGCTTCTTCACAAGATGTCTTGGCACAGCTGCCATAATCTTGTCTGTCAGGGATGTATATGTGTGCTCACTTTTTCCTTTATGGCAAATATCTAACCCATTGGCAATTAAACTTAGCTCTGTGCCATGGCTTATTATTCAAGGTGAAGGAATAAACTTGAGGAAGACAGTTTCTGTTGGCTCTTGGGACTCGTCAGTCCACATCCACTGTGGAGACTTGAGCACAGGTGGTGGGCTTAACAACACAAGGAATAATTACCTGAAAGGGTAAAATAAGCTTTGCTTCTGGTCTGGCAGAAAAGAGAACCTGCTAGATGATGGAGGAGTGGCTCTGACTGCTTTTTGTGTGGGAGGAGAAGGGGAGATTACTTTGGTACTTGGCTTCTTATAGTTACAGGAAGGCAAATGATGAATCGGGAGCTGGCCCAGGTTGGTCAGCACAGCATAGGTGAGATTGCCTCATGGAGGGTCAAACTTGATAAGTTCAACAATGTGCTAGTACTGTGCTATTCATAGTAAAACTGAGTTGACTTTGTCCAGTTACCTCAGGCTAACTTTTTGCTATTAGTTATTCCATGGGGAGAATAAACGGCTTTAAAACCAACAAAATGAATGTAAAACTGGAAGGAAATTAAATAATAGTGGTGCTGTGGGTGCTTCAGGAATAGAAGTGACTTGCGACATAAGCTTAGATCAATTTAGGAACTATCACTTGAGGACTGAGGGATTTATTTTTTTCCTGTTTGGTCCTCTGGGACATAGCTAAGGAAGCTTCTTTCTGTGGTTTTTGTTGTGTGTTTTTTTTTTTTTTTTTTTTTTTTAAAAGATATAAGCAAAAGAAGCATAACTTTAAGCTGGGAACAGCTTTTGCTTTAAGAATGCATACTTATATTTTGCAACATGAAACTAGTCTTGGTCATGATGTCATTACTTTTGCTCAGTTGAATTAGCTCTCTGAAGAGTTTTTCATCTGCTAAGGTTAATTTGGAATTTGTATTTCAGTGGTGGAATGTTTTAAGATTAAAATCTGTGGAAGAAGAAACATAACTTGAATTAAAATATATGATTTCAAATTTTATACTGGATAATCATTCTTGAGCTTGGATACTCTTAGATGAGTAAATGGTTGATTGTGAAATACACTGATTTCTGTATTATCTTCACAATGTTCTAACAATAAATGAAGATCATGGAGATGAGATTTTGCAGGGTTTCTTATGTTTATCAAGGGAACAGAATTCAGTGAATAGTTATTCTGTGTGTTGCTCAAGGAACCAATTTAGAAGTTTGGTTACAATAATAGTAAATATTTTTATCAGTAAGATTTCTTACCTTTCCTCTCATTTTGAAGAATAGTTATAAAGATTACAAATATATCTGTGGAAATTGTACTTTACGTGTCTGGACTTGGATTATTAAATGGACTTGATTTATGTTTTGTAAATATTTGTCTTGCTTATAAAACTTGGTTTTGTTTTTTTTTGTTTGTTTGTTTTAAATAGGAATATATTGATGACTCTTTCAGATTTGGAAAGATCATGGTTAGTACATTCATTAAGGTGAGTGTCTTATGCTGGCTCCAAGAAAGTGATTTATAGTATCAGTTCTTTCTTAGTGGGTCTGAACTGATTTTTGTTTTGTTGCTGCTTTGTAAGCTTCCTTTGAGCTGTAATTTCAGAATGCTGAAAAATATAAAGATAGTCAGGGCATTAAATTTTTAAAGACCTGTTGTACAAATCATGAAGCACATGGAAATTATGTGACTTCTCTAAATCTTTAGGAAAATGAAATTTAATGTAGTATCAAGTGCTACATCTGCATTGTTTGCTATGCAGAAGTGTATTAATAAACTTCCAGTCTTTTGATTGCTCTTGCAGGTGTTTTAAGAAACTTTGAATGATGAGGAAAATTTATGGGTCCAGAAAACAAAGTAGCTAATGTTACTCAGATAATCAGGATGATAGCTCAGGAGGTAAAAGGAAAATGTTATACTTCTAAACTTTGATTTAGAAAGCAGATCGTAGCTTCCAACGTTATTTTTTGGTCAGTTGTGTTCTACTTTGTAACAAGCTGATACTATTCTAATCTCTGTTTGAGAAGTTGAACACATGGCATCAGAGGTACTGACTTATGCATGTTTGTTTGTGCGAGCAGCTGATGACAAAAAAGGGTTATTACAACTCAGGGGGGATGTGTGGTGGATTAAGAAAGCAGAATAGATGTTCAGAATTATGGAAATATTTTGAAAATGAAGAAAAAAAGAAACAGCTGAGAGTTTAAAGGAGAATGGTGGTGTCATGTCATCTGTGATGCAGAGAAAATTTATCCAAGTGGTTTTGTTATATGTGATCTGGTCATGGGACAATATTGGCCCAAGACAGGAAAGGGAAGGATAGCAGTTTTGGATAGTACTGTAATATTGCAATATGGATGAAATAATTGAGATTCTGAGGATTAATACTGTAGTGTCTGATTAGTCTAAATGATTGAAAAAAACAATTACCATTTTTCTACGGCTACAGTATGTGATCGGAATAGGTTTGTAAAGCTAACAATGTTCTCTTTTTCAATGCTGCAGGTGTGACTTCAGTTCTCTACAGAAAGTGAACTTGGTTGGGATCCTGTAATACAGGTGTGTTCCCTAAAACAGGTTGTTCATTCTTTTCTAATATTTGAAGTCTTCTATGCTTAGAATAGATATATCTTAGTATCAAAGGAAACATTGTCACAAGTTCTATATTCTTTGTATACTGGTCAAATTAGACTGCCTTCTGTGGAAAAGACCTTGAGATGCCATACGTGGATGAACTCTTTTAGTTCTTTGGGATTTGGGCATTCTCAGTGACCTGTACATTTCCTCTGATAAATAATAGAAAACCAGAAGATAAGATTTAACTGCCTCTAATTCTACTCAAACCGATAAAATGCCTGGTTTAAATGACTTGTATTTAGGTTCAGATAAAGATCCTTTTGGTGTAGATTTGTCTTAACTTTCAGTTAAATTGTAGAGAGGCTTATCATGAGAATTTTAAGTAGTTTACAAGAACTGTTTTTTCTTAATGTCTTCCTAAATGCACTAAGTAGTTGAAGCCAATATGAGACCCAATTAAAATGGTACATGCTGCTGCTACTGCAAATATCCTCTTCAAATCTAAACTTTGTTAAACCTTCTTTACTTCTTTATCTATGAAAATGTCATGATGGAAGTCATTGAATTAGAGAAATGGTACGTCACTTCATAAATAGTCAGGCAAGACCTTGCGGCTAATTTCTCATAGATCTTGATTAGTGAAGGTAGAAACTTAACTCTATTAAGGAAATACAGATTACAGGGAGGTGAGTTAGTGAGAAGGAATTGGAAGAGCTGTCTTTAAACCAGGATTTAACTAGTGCTGAAAGACATTCCACATTTTCAGTGGCCAAGCTAAAAATTGCAAAATCTGCAAGTAGCTCCAGATACGGCAATTTCTAACACTTCTTGTGGTCAGAGATAGAGAGCTTATAATCCTGTTTTATCAATTTAAATGTTTTGTCTTTATCAGAAAGAACCAATGTACACAGATTTGTATCGTAATCTGAGACTCATAGAACTCTTATCAGCTTGGCGACGTTATGCAGAATGGAATGTTGTGAATAAATTCTTCCTGAAGTCTGGCCAACACAAATGTACTTTTAACAGTTGGTAGACGTGCAGCATTTTAAATTAAGGCATGTTAACATGGGCTACCTTCCAAACTGGTTAGCTTGTGACTTGAACACTGTTCCAAATTTTTGTTCCAAACATTCCTTCTGCATATTCAAATGAAGCACTTAAAGTGATGTAATTGTTTGCCACACAAATGTTGATCTTCTGAACTTCTGATTCTACTGTTTCTGTGTGTTACATGGCAGTGGAATGTACCAACAGGCTTAAAAGAACTTTCAGATTTTTGTTTTCCTGCCAAAATTCTCAGTGTCTTTCTTGGAAAACTGGGGGGCTTTTTAGGTAGAATAACAGTGTTGAAGGACTCTGTTAGTACAGACTTGTGAATGTAAGGAAACACCTTTTTTGGTTTTTTTTACCATGAGGGTGAGTGAGTACTGGAACAGATTGCCCGGAGAGGTTGTAGAATCTCCATCCTTGGAGATATTAAAAAGTCATCTGGCAGTGGTCTGGTCCTGGGAAGCTCGCTCTAGATGACTGCCTGAACAGGGAGTTGGACAAGATGACCTCCAGAGGTCCCTTTTAACCTCAACCATTCTATGATTCTGTGAATTGAAATTTTGTAACTGCTTAGTAAACTCTTTAATGCCCACACCAAGCCCACAGCGATGTAGATGAGTTTAGATCAGGTGTTAAAATGGTATTCTAACCAAACTTCTTAAGCACTTCGAGCAAAATGCCTGATGTGGTCAACAGGAGCTCTGTTATCTACTGGAGAGGTTGACCCTTCATTCTTAGTGGCTGCGTCAGCCTATGCAGACTATGCATGTACATAGTATGATACCATACTGATAGCAAATTGGAAGGGTTATTTTATCTAGTGTAGAAGATTCTGTTATTTTTAAAACTCTGAGACCTTATTTTAGACCAAAAGTGTTTAAAATGCAAATTTGTATCTGATTCCTCTGCTGGATGACAGTTTCATGTTTAACCAACATTTATCTGCATAGGCATGGCATAACTGTGACCATCTCTCTGATATCTGTTTGAAGAGGACACTGTTGGGGGGCCCAGGTATTTCTTTTATATTTTATAGTTATAGAGGTGTCCGGACTCTGTAATGGTCAAAGATTTCCAGTAGAAGAGGATGAGACAAGAATTAAGTGCATGTGGGAGACTCTGGACCTAGGCACTTCATGCTTTTGATGCTAGCTGGGAGGGAGCTTGATAAACACTTTTACCAACTTTTCATAGAAAATCCAGGTAAGAAACATGCATAATTGTTATGATTCATGTTAGTAGAAAGATGCTTTCCCCTCCCGCCTCCTAAAGCTGATGCAGAAACTATATTGTTCTGTTTGTTTTATCATAGAACTGTGATTTAAGTCATATATACATACTTACTCAGAACTATTGTTTAACTGGGAGTTACCTTATTTGAAGCTAAATGTTTTTAGCCTAAAACTCTACTTATTCTTAAATTCAGGTTTGACTTTCTTTACTGAGGGAACAGTCTGGTTGGAAGCATCCTTACTGTGAATGCAAGGGCCCTAGCCTGGTGCTTATGCTGACCTCTTCCTGTATAGGTGCTGCTATAAATTCAGGGTGGCACTTGAGTGGCTCTGGACCGAAGCTATGTCTTGGTCAGTTCCTCTGTAATAAAGTGGCAGCTGTAAACAGTGGGAAATCAGGATCACCTTTATAAAGATATTACTAATTTTTATTTAAATAACAGCCCTGCGTTCAGGATTCTCTTGAACTGAAAGGTGAATCCTTATCAACAAATTGTGAAACGAATGCTGTGAAATTCAGATTCTATGGAAGCACTTGTGATATTCTAGATGTTGTAGATAATTTTATTGATATGAATAGAAAATTGACTTACACCTCATTCCTTGTTAAGAAAAAGAGCAAAACTTGTTCATGACAACTTGCAGTGAGATGAGGAATCTATTAAAAAGAAAATTTCTTTTTTTTAATTCAAAAAGTCTTACAGGAAATTGTTAAGCATCTTCTGTTGTTTTTTTTTTTCTTATAGCGAAGTCTGAGAATACTGCCATCCTTTTTTTTTTTTTCTTCCCTCTTCCTAGAAAGTGTCCTAGTGAAGGTATTCTGTTAATTGTTCTTTATCTTGACACAAAAAAAGTGAAGTTCTCAATGTTATTGCTGGTGAAGTTGTACAGTTAGACAAGTCACTTCTTGGATTATTGTTTGGTTTTCAACATCTTTTCCTAATGCTTTGCTACTACCAAGCATTTCATTATTGTCTAATTGCACAGGGAGAATGCATTCATTGTGGATGTTAATTTCAAATTTTCTCTAAAATTGCATGATATGATTAAATTCCTGCTAGTTATTTGCCATACAAATGAGAAAACTTACCATTTTGCAAAGCAGTCATCCAGAAGACATGTGCAAACTCTTCTTGTTGGTAAGATCTTCAGTAAGGTTGAATCCTGACCCTTAGGAATGTCTCCTATTGGTTCTAGTACAGTTAAGAGTCCACAAATATTCACATGTCTAAAGTATAGTCATAAATTGTGGTGTGCCTCTTGCTTCATTTGGGAATATTGGTAAGTTCATATTAGTTGCAAATTTAGACTCAAATCTTAAGATGTTTTTCTCTTACTCAGTTCTTGAATTAGATAATTTTGGCTCTAGATTTTTAGTCTTTCATTCTTTAAATGCCAGTACTAAACATGGTATTTTTTGTGTGAAGAGAAGTCTGGAAAAATCTGTTCTCTGAATGTAACCAGATCTTTGCTGAAACAAGAGTTTAAATGCCATAGTTTCAAAAGAATTGGAAGATGATCTAATTCCAACCCCCCCTGCCATGGGCAGGGACACCCTCCACTAGACCAGATTGCCCAAAGCCCCATCCAACCAGGCCTTGAACACTTCCAGGGAGCCAGGGGCATCCACAGCTTCTCTGGGCAACCTGTTCCAGTGCCTCACCACCCTCACAGTGAAGAACTTCTTCCTAATATCTAATTTAAATCTGCCCTTCTTCAGCTTAAAGCCATTACCCCTTGTCCTATCACTCCATGCCCTTCTAAACAGTCCCTCTCCAGCTTTCTTGTAGGCCCTTTTAGGTATTGGAAGTTGCAATAAGATCTCCCCGGAGCCTCCAGGCTGAAAAACCCCAACTCTGTCAGCCATTTGACTCCTTGGTGTTCTACAGCCCTTTTTAAGAGGGTTTTTCAAAAGCACAAACCTATTATTTCTTCAAGTGTGTGTCCATACATATTTTGGTGTGTTTTTCTGGAGACAATAAAGTTCAAGCTGTTTCCATTGTCTTACCGCAGGATAAAGAAGCTACTGTAGCTAATGAATAATTAGAAGATGTTTTCTGCACATCTAACCTGGCATATTAATGCCTACGTTTGTCCTTGGTGCTCAGTGGAATTACGTTGCCTTTTTCATACACTGCATCAGGATCTTAGAGAGTTCTAGTCTTTGCCGGAGTGACTTTGGCAGCTTTGCTCTGTCTAGAAGAGTACAATATTTTTTTTTTGTGAGCCAGTTGCTTTAAAATCAAGCTTAACTGGTGCCAATTTAACATTAAAAAGAAGTTTTTCTTTACAGGGTCAAAATAGACAACCTCCCTTAAAAGTTTAGAAAGATGGAGCAGGCAAAGAAAAAATTACTTAATGTACTCCTCTGCACTTGCTTACTGAACTTGGTATGAGATGCAATTACCTTCCACAAACTGGTAACGGGAGAGAACCTCAGACTGGGAAAGCATGCTAGCTTTTACCTTTTCATTCTTGTTTGGTTGTTGATTGGAAATTCATTCAAGCCTGTAAGTGGGATGAATATGTGCAACTTATTATGTCATTTTGACTGAGATTACTTTCAACATTAATTAATCTCTCTGGGATGACTGACCCTCTGTGCTCCTGAAGTGTTTGCATGGTGCTTGCATATGCATGCAGGTGTTCCACTTAAGGTCTTCCTTGTCTGAAAGTCTAGCCAGATGCATTGGCTCTTATCTAAAATTACAGGCACAGAGCACGGTGTAGAGTAATTGCCAGTCTGTTCTTTTTTCATAGTCATTCCAATCTCTTCTTAGAAAATCTCTCCAAACTTAGTGTATATTATCATTGGCTTTTCTTATTTATTATACAAGCTCCTGTTTTAGAAACACTGCTCTTCCTTCTTTCCCCAGAAGCTCTTGGAAGTCTATCATAATGTTTTCTTGTTCCTTCCTATTTATTCTTCCTGTATTCCTTACTCTGGTATGTGCCTCTGGCACTGAGGCTTTTGAGATTTTTTGAAACAGAAGAAATTTTGTGCAAGACTGACTTTGAGTGACATTATCTTCCAGTCCTACCTAAGAACACCATTCTACCTCAAGGAGTTGAGCCAATTCTTCTTGAAATATATCTTTAAAAAGGTCAAGCTTGTATCTTCTCCATTACTGGGATACTCATTGCTGTTTCTGGTGTCATTGTCCTTGGGCTCCAAATTATAGTCACCGTAATGGAGTTATGTAGGAACTGCATAGATGCTTACTGTGGGCATAGCTGCAGAAGCTCTGGCATGTTGCTAGTTAGAGACAGAAGCAACACAACTTAAGTGTTTCCTGACACAAGTTTCTGCCAGGTATCAAGAGGAAGAAAATTCATGTGGTATCTCCTATAGGCTAGTACCTATTTCTTTTCAGTTGGCAACTCTCTTAATTTGGACTTACTGCTTAAAATTAAAAATAATTTTAAAAACCCTGAAATCTTGACTGTCATTGAATTACTCAACCCTTGTTCAAGGAGATGTAGGAAATCCCTCAAAAGTTGTTGGACAGCTTATATATATTGGGAATGATTCTCTGCCACCTAAGGAATTCCTATTGAAGTTTCCTGCAAACACCTGGGAGAAGCTTGCCTAGGTGTCAGGGAAAGAGGGGAGGAGATCAGACAATAGGTGATATTTGGAGGTGGAAAAAACTACTCATCAGTGGTTTAACAGCTCAGAGTTTCAAACTGTAAGACTCTACCTACTACTTATGGCACGATTTCATTGACTTTTAAACTTCCCAAGATTACAGAAAAGACTTTGGGGAAATAATTTTCCAAGGAAAAGTTGTTAAAAATATTTGTGGACAACTCTTGAGGCTTAAAATACTACGGCATACATAATACTCTGGCTTCAGAATTCAGGAGAAGAGGGTTCTCATGCTTAAAGACCGAAATACAAAATGTTTGCATTTACAGTAGGAAAGCTGTGGTACAATCATTGCTGTTCCCATAAATAGCACAATTTTCCCGATATATGTGTTACTGTAATATTGGGCTAATTAGAGAATTTAGAGCTACGCTAAGAGTCTGTCTTCTGGCAGTTCATGCTTATGAACCTGTAAGCAGCAATTTATATAGTTTTCTTTAAGGGGTTTAAGTATAGCAGCCCAAAGTTGGGGGGTTCTTTTGAGAGCTTTTTTCCCCTACTTCTAAAGAAATCATGTACCATAGTCTACTAGCAGATAGTATTTTTTCAGATATGGTGGTATGTTTTTTTTCTCTTGTATCTAAAGCTCTTTGTAAGCAATATTTGGTCAGGAAAATAGGAGTAAACTGCTACCTTGGGCACAAAATATATTATGAGGAACTTCTTAAACTCCTTTTTGGGTGATGTTGTGGCTGTCTTTTTTCCAAAAGCTTCATTTTAATCACAATGAGGTTAACTTGTGTAATTCTGATGTGCAAATTTTTGTGGACAAAATGCTGTAGATGACCTCTGAGGTTACTTTTAACCTTCTCAGAGAAGGTAAAAAGGCATCCTATTCCTAGCTCAGTAGTTTGCTGGAGTACCTTTATTCACAGAATCCTCTATAGAACTTTACCACCTCAGTGCTCATGTGTCATCTGTACTATTATTTCTCACAAGGAAGTGGCTTCTTGAGACTGGGTTCAGTTATTTAACAGACAGATGCTCTTATTTCTGCAATACTTGAAGTCCCGTGCTGTCCATATGGGTATTCCCAGTACCACCTTCTATATTCACTCTCCTGAGCCCTTTGACGTTTCCAGTCCCTCTCAGACAAAATGAGTTGTGACTAGTCCTGCATCCTTAAGCATGAGCCGTGATACTGCAGATAGTAGCATGGGTACCACTAACTGGTCAGGCTCATTAGGAGCATGTGTGGTGAAAGTGGACTATATACAGGGACAGAACGTCATTAAAATGTCTAGCTAAGGAAGGCAAGTGAAAATGTGAGCTCTATTTACCAGAGAGATTAAATCAGAGATGAACTGTCTGATCTAGTTAATCATTGTCCACCAGAGTACGTGCCATTGTGAAATAATACTAGAGTTTCATCTAAGAGTAAATACTCTTTTATTGCATGTTCCAGTTATGTAATTTTTAAGACAGAAGCGGCTTACTTAGTAGTTCTAACAGTTTTTGTCTGGCCTGAAGTATAATTTACTACCTGTATACTACTGTCCAATAAAATAGCATAACAGAATGCCTATTTAGTCTGGATTGGAGTACCTGAAGTGAATATATGCCGAAGTGAAGTGTCGGTATATTTTATTCTACCTAAAGGGTTTTTTTATTCTTATCTATAATAAAGTACTAGAGAACAATCTTGTAAAGAAAAGAAATAACTTATTTATTTGTATACCATTACTATTAGCTTAAATGAATGTCCTTAAACTACACTTCCTCTTTCAAATGAAAACAGATATCTTGCATATTACTTTGGCCAAACGAGGAGATGAGTAGTATTTTCTTCTGAAAAACTCAAAATAAATGTAAAATGTCTGGAAAAACAGCAATTAGGAGGGTAAGAAAATAGTTTCAATGCTTTTTTTTTTTTTGTGTGTGTGTGGAGGGAGTTGAATCATAGTGTGTTTAAAATGAATATTAATGTTTTCTGTTACAGGTTTTCTAAAAAATTTAAATATATTTATATTTTTGTTTGAAAGGAAGCTGCTGCAGTTAATACTAGCAAAACTTAGTTGCAGATTTTTTTCATTGACTCTGTTATTCCAGTTTTATTAGTCAACAATTGTAATCTTGAGTATTTTAAAGGAACAAAGAGGAAGGAACAAACATGATTCTGTTGTTTTACAAACAACCTCAATGATCAATTACACTGTTCAGAGAATCTTAGTTTATGGCTTTGCAGTATTGTTGTCTCTGTGGGTTGCTCAAATAGACATGGAAATGAGTCAGATTAAAGATCTTTATTTTATTCATAAAGTTGAACTGCTCTCTAGTACTTCTCCTTTGATGGCTCTTCAATATTAGTTTCTTCTTCATTTACTTCTGTATACACTCTGATTTTGAGCCTGCTGCATTAGGATTTGCTTTAAAAGCAGGGATTTTCTTGTTTTGTTTTAAACTTAACTTTTCTAAACAATGCAGCCTCTTACTTTTTATTTATTTTTCCCCCGAATTACTAGTAATCAGTAGATAAAATTACTCTGACTTACTTGTGTCTTAGAATTTTTGTTGTTGATAAATAGGCAGGTTTGCATACTTAGTTTCCCTATTCCTGCACTATGTTCAGTCTACCTACCAATGTGGCTCTTGTACAATGAAATAAATGAAGAATTGGTCAAAACAGCGGAAATGATCTTAAAAGAAAAAAACAAGACTGGGTATTTAGGAAAAAAACCCCCAAACAAAACCCAGACAAGATCCAAACCAAGTAAGGAATCCTCTGATGTCTGAATGGAATCTTTTTGTTTATCAAGGTAAACTGGAAGCCAGGGGAATAGTTTCACTGAAAATAATAGCAGCTATGGTCCAAATCCAGGCAGTAAAATTGTCACGTATTAAGTAGGAGAATAGAAAACAAGTGAATACATACATTTTTAAGGTGTTTTTCATGTTTATTCCACTTCCTGTTTTTGTGTGGGTTTTTACTAAAACCATAAATACCTGTTCCACAATGAAACATTAACTTTGCAATTACATTTAACTTAAACTTTTCACTATTCAAATGCTGAATATATTAACCATGAATGTCACTTTTAATTTTATCAGTCAGTGAGATTTCCAGTTTGTCAGCAAAGGAGAAAATAAGTGTTTTTTCTTCCTTCCCTTCCTCCTCAGGTTTGTGGGTCTGTACTTCCAAACAGAATTTGTACAGAGAGAAAATTCTGAATATGGCTTGATTTGCTCTTGATCTTGGCAGTGTTTCTAATGAGCGTCCCATGGACTCTATCAAGTTTAGGGGGTTCTACTCTAGCACTGAGGAGCAGAACCCTGAGCAGCAACCTGGTATCAGTGAAAACATTTCTTCATCATTCTCTTTAGAAGAGCAACAGAAAATGAGTGATTATTCTGGACTTGCAAATAACCATAGCCAGATGATTGCTGAAGATTCAGAAATTCAGGCAAAGCCTGAACAGCATCATGAAGTTCTTCAGGAAGATATTGAAATGAGCAGTGGATCCAGTGGAAATGACTTCAGTGGAAATGACACAAATGAAAACTACTCGAGTGGGCATGATTCTCATGGCCATGAATCTGATGAAAATGGGAAAGAGTCCGCAATGCTCATGGAATCTTCAGATTGTCATAAAAGGTAGTAGCTAATATTAAATACATTTCAGTTTTATTTTTGTCACTAAAGGCTTTTTTCCATTTAAATCTAACTTCTGAATAATGACTACGGTATAAAGTGTATCTTCAGATTGAAGCTTTAGTGTTCTAGTTAACTTGTAATCTTGTATGATATAAATTGTGTAATATATTATAACTCATAAAGAGAAGGTCTCTAGTGTTCTGTGGGCCCAGCTTCATTTGAATCTTTCTTCTCATCATTGTGTTTTTGGCCATATATATATATATATATATTTTCTTGTAAACCAACTTCTATAACTGTATATCAAAAAGTGTCCAACTATTCTTATGTGTAAGGATGCAACTGTGTTATTTTCATCTTTTAAATAATAGCTTAGTATACAGAGCAAAGCTACAATAAGAAGAACCTTCTTAGACAAATTCATAACGGAGCTATAGTTTCCATTTGTTGTACCAGGCAGAAGCTTTTAAAGTTTTTTTTTTTTCTTATAGATAGCCAGTCATTAATAGGAAAACAGAAAACTAAAATGAACTAAAAGTTATTTGTTAGGTTTACTAATATTAATCTCTTTCAATCTTTCCTTATTCTAGTTCAAGCTCAAATGCATTTAGTCTGATGATTGCAAACTCTGAACACAATCAGTCTAGCAGTGGATGCAGGTAAATTTAATGTGCATATATGCTCAGTAATTTGCATGTATGTGATGCTAAATGCTGAAAACTAAATAGTGTTGTGGTTTGGGTTTTTGTTTTGGCTATACCTGGAGGAGTATGCAAGAAATCCTATCTTTGATTCTCTCCCTGTCTGTAATCAGTAGCATGTCCTATTAACCACTTGGTTGAATTAGAGCTTTTTGTTGCTGTTCCATGCAAGTTGTATGATAATCTTTCAAGTCATCTTTCTTTGTTTTAATTTGGTAGCTTAACTCTGTAATTTTATATTTGTGGTTCACTTTGAATATTGCTTCAGCCATAGAGGTTTTTGAAGCTTTTCTTTAAATTTCCTGCTCTTCAGAATTTAGTCTGAAGCCTTTGCCTGGGGACAGCCTAGTAGTGTTTTAACATCAGAATTCACCCATTGAGTTGGATGTGTTCTGATGTCCAGCAGCCATATCATCTGCCTCTTCTGTGTTCCATTCGCCAGGATTCAAGCCTCAAGTCTGTAAGGACAAACCAACATCAGCTGCAGGAATCCCTCTATATGAACTCTACTTCTGACCCTGATAGCCTTGAGAAACCTGGTGACATTGAAGGCTCAAATATGGACACTTCAGAGTGCCCTACTGTACTTGTTGGGTCTTCTAAGTCAGCTTTTGATCAGGAGACCAACCCTGATCCTGAGCAGATCGAGGATATCTAGCTATAGCATACTGATGTTAAGACCCTTATTTACATGTACCTACCTGAAAGTGTTTCTACCTGATGCACTTCCTAGAGAAGTGTTAAATTAAAATCACCCCTTTGCACCATTTGGTGCTTGAATTTGTTTTCTGTGTCTGCCTTGCAGGCACTTGGAGATCTTGTTCCATCCTGTATTTTCAATTGGAAATTGTGTTCTGGAGTTCATGTTGCTTAGTATAAAAGACAGTGAAGCAAAGGCATTTCTTAATCTGCCTTTCCCATTGATTCCATTTCCTTCACTGCAAGATTTTTTGGGGGGTTACTTTTCATAGTTTTTCTGATACCTCTTTATTTTAAATTTCATTAATAGCTCTCTGCTCAGAAACAAATAGCAATCCAGATGGTACGGTGTTTTCCCCAGCTGTCAAGCATAGTGCTATAGAGGGTTACAGAGCAGAATCTGATCATCTTTTAAGAATGGGAGACTGAGGATGTCTAGAGAATGACCTTTAAAGAGAGGACTAAAATAGGCTGATAAGCTGTAGGTTTAGTCTTTGATTCAAAGACTACTGGGCTTTGGATTCAATATCGGCACCAACCAGCTACTTAGTTTAATATCTCTAGGTACCTTTCCAGTTCACTGTTCACATAAAGCAAAAGAAAAAGCTCCTGTCTTTATAGAACTTGCTTATTCTGTCCTCTGCAAGTCACAACTTCCCTGTGGTTGGCTACTGTGCCTGGTACTACCGATTTTTGGAAAAACATTTTTGAGTTGTAAAACTTATAGAAGATGGGCCTCCTTGGAAAATATTTGCTGCTGCTATAGGCTAATTTGGAAAAGTTTCTTTTCTTGCAAGAGTCTGACCACTCTCCTGAAGCACACTCAGAGAGTACAACACCAGCAGTGTGCTTGGTTCATAATCTTTTCCCTCTCTCTTCTTCCCTACTGCTAGCCTAGAGGGTTCTTCTGTTAACAAGGCCCTGTTTGATTGCATCGGTCCAAACTGTCAAGCCATGTTATAGATGTGATTTTAATATACAGCATGAACATAATGTTTCCCCAGGGAGTACTACACTCTTTTGTCTTATCCCTTGCCATTATTTCTCTGTACAAAATGACTACTGATTAAGTGAATGCTATGTTTCTCATAGTACGTTGTGATGTAAGCAAGAACAATGTGTATCCTCTAGTAGAAGCCAGCTTTGTCACTTTCCAAGTATTTCTTGTGAAATACACCCAACACCTGTCCCAGAAAAATGTTCAGAAATCCTCTTGAAAATTACCTGGAAGCTGAAGCCACTTTATTGAGCTCTTCACACAGGGCAGTGCAGTTGACAAGACTATTGTTTCTACAGTGGTTCTTAGGTACTTAGAGACTACCAGCTATGACAATCAGGTGGTAAGAGAAGAACCTTCCTTTTGATGGGAAAGAATTTATTTTCAGGAAGGTTTAAGAAAAGCTCTAGAATCTTCTTGATTGTTGTGACTGATTAGCTTTTAAAATCTACTCCAATGAGAAAGACAAGGTGATTTTTTTTTCATTCTAACTGCTTTGCACCCACCTGCCACCCATCTTTGTCATTCTCCCCCTCCCTTCTCTTCCCTCCTTTTATCTTTTTGATTTTGTCAGCACCTCTTAATAATGGGGAGAGATATCAGGAACTGCAAAGGAAGGTGATAATTTTCTGACGTTGGCACTGATTATCTCTGTAGTTTGACCTTCTACACTGAGACAGTGCTTCTGAACATGCACCTGAGAAATGTGAATGCAATTTCTGTCTCCAGTCTCCTCTGATTCTTTACCCTACGTATTTAGTCAAGTTTCCTTATCTTATTTAATGTATTGCCATGCTTATCTGGGATACGTTGTTCCAAGGATTTCTCCATTTGTTTTGTTAACTTGATGCTCTCCCACTGCCATTCCCTTTTCAGGGACCTTTCTTATGAGAACCTGCTCGAACAGGAGGTGAAGACTTGAATGGACCTCCTGCTTCTCTCCTTTGAAGTCCATGAACATTTCTATGAGTTTGAATTTGAAAGGAACTAAGGAAAATACCACTAAAAAGGGAGGAGGGAGACTGGCAAAAAAAAAAAAAAAGTTCTCTGGTGCTTGGGTATATGTACTATTGCACATACAGAGTACATTTTACAATAAGACTTCAGGTGGTGGTAAATCTTTCATTTTAAATGATTCTAGATAATTTAAGAATTACTGTAAGTTCTGAATGTTGATACTAAGTACTGGAAAAGTTAATGTGGCTGGCTGTACAAATTTAGGTACTCAAAGTGTCCAAGTAATTTGGGTTTCTCTGAGGATGGTGTGTCACTTCAAGCATTCAAGTGACGTTTTATTCTTTGTCTTTAATCTTACAGTAGTGAGCAGTCCACTAAAGCCAAAACACAAAAGGAATTGCTGAAAACATTACAAGAGCTGAAAGCTCACCTTCCCTCTGAAAAGAGAATTAAAGGCAAATCTAGTGTCCTAACGACTTTGAAATACGCCCTTAAAAGCATTAAACAAGTTAAAGGTAATCAAGTATTCTACTACCTAGATAATGCCAACTTGCATAAAATTAAACATTTAAAATAGGCATTTAAGTGTGATTGTCATTATGTTTATTATACTTGAATCTCTTAAGATCATCTAAACAGATGTTTTCATGGTGTTCCCATTTGTTGGCTCTGTTAACCTGTGCTCATTTGGGAGTCAAAGCAGCTCTCTAGATGTTTGATATTTTACTGATACTTTCTTGAGTTAGAAAATTATTTTGAAAACAACTTATAATTTCATACTATTTGAACTGCCAAACAGACCAAAATATATGATCATGCATATATGGGTATATTAAGATGGGTAAATTTATTTGGGTTATTGATGAGGAAGCTTTACTGAGGAAAAACTAATTTGGTGTAGTACCTAGATTTCCCAACTACCCGTTCTGTTCTTATGCCAAAAAAGATTTTGGCCATTCGCTGCTTCCAGGCTGGATGTTTATTGATGAGATTTTTAATTTTGAATATAAGTTGTTTAATGTTCTTATCTAGCCAATGAGGAGTATTACCAATTGTTGATGATTAATGAATCCCAGCCTGCTGGACTCAATGTGTCATCTTACACGGTGGAAGAAGTTGAGACTATAACCTCAGAATACATCATGAAAAATGCAGTGAGTATGGTGACCCAAGTCTGCACTGTGTATTGAAAATGTTTTCTAGAACTGGAAATCTCAGGCATGCCTTCTTTTTACAACAAAAGAGTTGGTAGCTAGGCCAGCAAGCTGAAGAAGTTGGCTTTTGCCTTCCAGGGGATGTTGAGTAGAAACTCTGAGCCTTTGCGGACTTTGCCAATATCATCTTAACCTAAGCTTTTTTCTGTCAGTTAGGAGGAAGATAAGTAGTCTAAACTCCTTGGTCCTCTGAATTATACCTCATGCTTAGAGGCAATGGTGTGACATATCTCAACATCTGTGTGATATAATGCACTCTTGAGACATCATTGCTTTTCATTTTAGAACACCTGCTAAAGTTAGAGTAATTCTTCCCAAATTTTAGTCAAGGCACACTGAATTGTTTGAGTAGGAGTTATTTGATGTTTCACCAGTTCTTTGTGTTAGTGTGACTGAAAAGTGATGCAAGTGTTGGAATCACTGTGTGTTGTGTCCTCTTCTGCAGTATTTGTCTAGTCTTTGCAACTGGTATAGACTTACTGTGTGATCCAGTGATACTGTGTCTTCTCTTCTAGATAAGAACAGCTACGATGATCAATGTAGTTTTAGCAATAAAATGATAGTCTGAATGATTTTTTTTATTATTTATTTTTCACGTTCCCAGTGTTTTAAGGATATACTATGGAGTTGTCAAAAAATAATTGCAGCTAAACTTATTAGACTACCTTCCACTACTTCTTTTTCCCCTGAAGCGTCTGTCTTGAGTGCATGAAATTCTGAAATCAATAAAATATTAGCATGACTGGGGATGTTCCCTAGCTTGAAGTAGGTGGGTTTTGTTGTATTTATGAATAGCAAAGGTTGCCCACAAGCTAAAATAAATAGGAAGTGTAGAGTGCAACTGAGAACTTCAGCCAAATATCATAAACATTGTTCAATTGATCTGAAGCATCTGAGTTTATGAAACTGGTGTTCTGACGACAGCTCTTACGTTTGTGTATAGCGTTAGCAGATAGAGCACTAAAGGTTATGATGCAGGAAGCTCTTCTGTGTTGAGAAGACAACCAATGTGAAATGATACAAGTGGAGCGTGTGTATGGCTGTGTGGGACTCTTTTCCCACCTGTTTACTCATTATTTTATGTTTACTATTATGTTTTATTAGTATAAATGTTTAGAGCATGTTTTTCTCATTTTGCAGTGGATGGACAAGCTAACATAAACAGCCTTTCACAAAACACTTGAACTTTGTAAATGTAAAATATGCCTGTAACAAGCACAAGGAAAATGTGCAGTTTTATAGCTGGAAGCTCTTTAATTCTTAATTCATAAATTCATTCTGCATTGTAAAATTTTAGGCCATGATACTTAAGGCTTGTAACCCATTAAGAGGCTAGTGTATTATTCTTATTGCATGGTTCAAAAAATATACTGTCTGTGTCTACTTCATAAGCAGATTAATTTTATTTTATTGCTCCCTAAACAGATGTGGTATAATACTATTTCCTTAATTTTTATTTTGAACTTATTAATGCTTTTATATCTTAAGTGTTTTTCTAAGAAATACGTACTGGATTGAAGAATGTTTTAAACTGTCTAAATAATCTGAGATTTTTGTTCTTAGGATATGTTTGCTGTAGCTGTTTCTTTGATTACTGGGAAAATTTTGTACATCTCTGATCAAGCTGCTTCTATTCTCCGCTGTAAGAGGGGTTATTTTAAAAATGCCAAATTTGTGGAGTTCTTGGCACCTCAGGATGTCAGTGTGTTCTATACTTCTACTACCCCATACAGATTACCGTCATGGAATATTTGCAATAGAGCTGGTGAGTGGTGTCAACAGCAGATATTCTCTGACCTTCTTTCAGTCATGCAAATGCAAATACTGGAATTGATTTCTAATATTCTTCCATCCTTCTCCATCACTCTTTGAGGGTATAACACAGATGCATTATTAGAACATATCTGAAAAATACTAGATGTATAACACACTTATATAAATCAGCAAGGCTTGTCTATTGGCTAAAAGTCTTCTGAACATCATTGTTGTGTCTCGTGTCCCTTTCATCCAAATGATGAATGAAAAAAAAGTAGGTATTCGTGCTGAAGAGTGGATTTGCTTTCCACTTTTACTAGCATTCAAATGACCACAGTTTTTCTTTAAGATTTCTTTTCAGATAGAAGGGGGATAATCTGCCTCCTTCCTTTTAAAATGGTTACGATTTGAATACTGGACACCTTGATTACAGTGTAGAAAGATGTACTTCAGCTACCATCACTGTGTATTCACCAAGTGTAATCATATCTCTATTCTTTTAGCCTTAAGAAAAATGTTGTTAGGCATGCTAATGATGAAGGATCAGATGTCTCAGGGCACTTGATATTTGTTTGTAGGAGGATTGTTTCACTAGTGTAGCTACGGCTGTTAGGAACTGAGAAATAGCTGCCAACTGTTTTAACCAAACACTTGAAATTCAAGGTCTGCTTTAAATGTTTGAAATTAGAGTCCATTGTATACTAGTCTATTAAGTCAGAGTGTGAATTGTATTTAATCTGGAGAAACAATTAGCAATAAACATACACTAAGTAATGCATACGTAAAGCAGGTCAGAAGGGACCTCGTGAGATCTCTTGTCCAACCTCTGGCCCAAAAGAGGGTCAATGGTGAATTCTGACCATGTGATCCTGATTACAGATATTATTCAGTTATGCAATTTTTAAAAAACATTTTCTGTAGCTTTATTATGGTTGTGTATAGCTTCAAATTTCAAAAAATGCATTAAGTGGATGATGCACACCATTCCATATATCAGCTGTCACAGAGTATAATATCCAAAAGTATTGTGCACTGAGGCCTTTGTAAGACCAGAGCTTGCCTTGAAAATCAATCTATGGCTACTGTAGAAAAGGAGGGAAATAGACTTAAGAGGTGAGAGGAAGTCTTCATGAAAAATACTCTTATTTTTGGAGGGAGGGCTGATGGGAAGTAGATTTGATGATCTAGCTGTCCTAGTGCCTGTCTGACACTTTTCCTAGACTTTGAGGTCCCAGATAATCAAATATTTTTGATCAACACTATAACGTACAGTGGAAAACTGGTAAGAGTAAACAGCTCAAACTGGAGAACTGTTTAGATGTGGTTTGGTAAAAGGCTTAATAAGCCTTAATAAGCTGTGATTCACATGCCAGCCTTAGAATCTGAGTGGTATTCAGATGTAGTTGCTTATGAAGTACATTGTTTAGCAAATGCACATGGAGACATAGGGTACATAAACTCAGCCTTTATCATTTAAGGAAAAATTCTTGTTTTAACAAGTTGCAAATTACTGTGAGATTATATTTATGAAATATGTTTCATATTTCTAGAGTCTTCCACCCAGGATTGCATGGAAGAGAAGTCTTTCTTCTGTCGCATCAGGTAAGGCAACAATATTATAAGGCTTAGTGTTATATTACAAAACCATGCATTACAGAAGTATTTGACTTTTATAAGGACCATATAGTATGTAAGTTTCTCTTCCATAATGTGAACATAAGGCAAAACATATGTATGTCCTCTAGTTGATTAATTCCTAGAAGCTACAGAGAAAACTGCAAAGTGATTTCAGGAAGTTGCATCTTAAAAGTTAATCAGTGTGAATATTGACATTTGCACCATAAAAGAAGCCGATACGGTATCTCCTACTGCTATGCAAAGTCTTCAGTTCATGTTAATTGTACTGGTCTGTTCAGCACCTGCTACAGAGTCTCTTTTATTCTAGAAGACTAATGTCTAAACTTAAACTTATCTCAGGTGTCCCGTAAGGAAAGATACATGAGGGCAACTTGACTTGTCCCTTTTGTATTTACTAGATTAGAGTTCCTTTTGGTTTTACTTTTCTTCCCTCTTTTCCTGCCCCCACTCCCTTTAGTTGCTTTTATTTAGGAATTGCTGGCAACTTATTCCATGTTCTTTCTTGTGCAATTTGATTTCTTGCTGCTTGTTGCAGCATTTCCTAAAACAAAAACTGTGGATCCTATCACTTAGTTACTTCTGGAGTAAATAAATACTTGTCATTAAGGTACGAGTAAGCTTTAAACAAATTGGAGGCAATGCACTGCTCCAGAGCAGTCTTCATAAAATACAACTATAAATTCATCCCTCTGAGTATAATGTCAAGATTATTTGATCAACAGAATAACGTAATCTATCAAAGCAGGTGGGTTTTTATTTTTCCATCAAATTTCCATTTAAAGTAAATTTTATTTCAGGCAGTAGAGAGGACAACATATTCTTTATTGCAAAAGATGCCATCAGAATTGGCTTCTCTTCTACAAAAAAAAAAAAAGAATTTGGAAAGTTAAGTTCTTGGGTGCTATTTTAGGAGCTATCATGCAGTCCTTGTGTCATGAGGAAATTGCAATAGATGAATTAAAAA
Source organism: Grus americana (assembly GCF_028858705.1). Lineage (NCBI taxonomy): Eukaryota > Metazoa > Chordata > Aves > Gruiformes > Gruidae > Grus > Grus americana. Next base: position 6,085,715 of record NC_072860.1, on the reverse strand, counting down.
TTTGTTTAGTGTAAGATGAATCTATTGAAATAATTAGCTCTGTTTAATTATTAGTGCAGGAAAGGAGCGTGAAAATGATATTTGCTATCACCCGTTTCGGATGACTCCTTACCTTATTAAAGTGCAAGATCCGGAAATAGCAGAGGACCAGCTTTGCTGTGTGTTGCTTGCGGAAAAAGTACATTCTGGTTATGAAGGTAATCCTTTGAATGCGCAAAGACTAGTTTGATTTCCTGAGAGTAAAAACTGTTCTACATTCTGCTACAGGAATCTCCATGCGGTGTAGCGCAACTGAATTTCAGCCTAAGAAAGCCAACTGTATGAGTTACTGTCAGTGATCTCCAGTTTTATTAAAGTGAAAGATAATTGGTTCTGTTCTCTACCCTTGCTGAGAGGCTGTGAGCTAGCAAGCTGCTTTCCTATGTGCTTATAGACAGACTTTTAGGCTTTACTCGGTATTTAATAGGAACATGTAGCTTGATGTATTTCATGTGTGGAAAAAAACCCCATTTGTTAATCTCTTATCTTTCTCTCAGCACCCAGAATTCCACCTGACAAAAGAATTTTTACAACTACGCACACGCCGACCTGTTTGTTCCAGGATGTAGATGAAAGGTAACTTACAAAAAATATTCTTTGTAAATTTACTGATAAGCAAGCTATCCAGTATCTTTACAAGTATTTTTAGGACTTAAGATGTCTGTGTGGAGTTAAAAAATTATGTGACTACTGAAGAGTGTTTAACCCAAGAAAAGTACATCCCCCAATTTTCACTATCATGAAAACACATTACACTGTGGTATTTAAGTGGAAAACTATTTGCCTGCTAACAACTTGTTCTTCCCTTTTTCTTCTATCTGAGGCAGATCTGGACATAAATTCAATGAATGAAACCCATAGTCAGGAAAATTCCTGTGCTAACAATCATTACCTGCATGAGAATTTCTGGGGCTTTTTTTTTTTTCTTTTAAGTTTGATCCTATTAATAACAAACAATATGTTGCTCTCACTTTCTGCTGGCCCATGTACAATTAGAGGCATGTCTTTTAAATGCACCATTAGATATTTAAAAATAAAAAAATTTTTGTGTTCTCAGTTCAAACTACAGTCTTCATAGTTCTTGCTGTTCTTGTCTGTATACAAAATCTACTCAAATTCTATTGGCTGAAGACTTCACGTTGCTTTGACGATCACAGAAGGTGATTAGAGTAAATATTCACATTTTCAGAGTAGAACCAAATATGCCATCTGTGATCTTAAGGCATACGTAGAGGCTCAGGAAGTAAGGTGTAAACAAAGCTTTCCTTTAGTTTTCTGGATTGCTTTTGCCTGGGGCCTTTCAAAGGATGTTTAGATGATGGAAATGTGAGTTCTAAGAAAAGAACGGAAGATACTCCTTCAGAGTTAAAGCATACTTGGCTGAGGAGGAGACGATAATCTCAACAAGCTTTTAAGGACAGGGATGCACTTTGGAATATTGTAGTGGTTTGAAGACTTGACAAGAGAATTCACTTGTTCCTGAGTTGAAAACACAGGCTACTTTTTCCTTCTCTCTTCCTCTTCCCTTGTTTTACTTGATATTTTCTTCATGATGGTTTCTGATGTGCTGTATGTGGGATTTTATTTTGATTTTTTTTTTCTCATTAGTGAAAACTAAGTTGGCTGCAATAGTAGCATCTGACTTCTTAGAATGCTTAAAAACAAGAGAACGGGAGAATCCCAGAATACTAAAATTTTCTTTGTAGGTCTAGGTGGGAAGTATGCTATAGACAGAGTAACAGTATAATGGACAGTTTTGGTTTTCTGTGGTATCTTTTGGGAAATCTTCTTGATTCTGAAGAAATATGCTGTTCTTGGCAAAATCTTTAACTGCAGCAGAGGAGAGAGAGATTGGGGGAAAGGAGGTTATTGGGAAGTTTGGACTCAATAAGGTAAAATTACTGTTTGATTTTTGAGACAACTTAACTGCAGAGAGGTCAGGCACATCGGTATTACTGCAGCACACGTGTTTTTTTATTAAACAAGAATTGCCAGACATAATAGCTACTGGAGACTACTATAGAAGACGACAATGGCTAATCGGTGGGGATAAGCTTGGAGTTTAAGGTACAGCTATTTTTGGTCAACTTGTGCATACGTTGTGGCTTAATATGAAGAGTTCCTGCAGGATAGAAGATAATGTAATGCTGACAAATTGTTTTTTCATGGTATGATTTATACGGTCTCTCTAAACAGCTTAAGTTGACAAAAGAACTACTTAGTCCAGCATAGTTCTGTCCTCTTCATGGATTTTTCTCTCCCTCTCATTCCCACACATACTCCAAGCCAACTGCAACTTTGCAGGGTTGGTTTATCTTTTCAAATAGGCTAATGGCACAATGTTCCTTCCTCCATGCACCCCCAGCTCGTTTATTTCCAGTAGTCATAGAATCATAGAATGGTTTGGGTTGGAAGGGACCTCAAAGATCATCTAGTTCCAACTCCCCTGCTGCAGGCAGGGACACCCTCCACTAGACCACGTTGCCCAAAGCCTCGTCCAACCTGGTCTTAAACACTTCCAGGGATGGGGCCTCCACAACCTCTGTGGGCAACCTGTTCCAGTGCCTCACCACCCTAACAGTAAACATTCTAACATCTAATCCAAATCCACCCTCCTTCAGCTTAAACCCATTACCCCTTGTCCTGTCACTACACTCCCTGATAAACAGTCCCTCACCATCCTTCCTGTAGGCCTCTTCAGGTACTAGTAAACCACAATTAGATCTCCCCGGAGCTGCCTTTTCTCCAGGCTGAACAATCCCAACTTTCTCAGCCTGTCCTCATAGGAGAGGTGCTCCAGCCTTCTGATCAGCTTCATGGCCCTCCTCTGGACTGTCTCCAACAGCTCCATGTCTCTCCTGTACTGGGGCCCCCAGAGCTGGATGCAGTACTCCAGGTGGGGTCTCACAAGAGCCGAGTAGAGGGGCAGGATCACCTCCCTTGACCTGCTGGTCACGCCTCTTTTGATGCAGCCCAGGACACGGTTGGCTTTCTGGGCTGCAAGCGCACACTGCCAGCTCATGTTGAGCTTCCCATCAATCGATACCCCCAAGTCCTTCTCCTCAGGGCTGCTTTCAATCCGTTCCTTGCTCAGCCTATAGCCACGCTTGGGATTGCGCCGACCCACGTGCAGGACCTCGCACTTGGCCTTGTTGAACTTCATGCGGTTCGCATGGGCCCACCTCTCCAGCCTGTCAAGGTCCTTCTGGATGGCATCCCTTCCCACCAGCGTGTCGACCACACCACGCAGCTTGGTGTCGTCGGCAAACTTGCTGAGGGTGCACTCGATCCCACTGTCCATGTCGCCGACAAAGATGTTGAACAGTGCTGGTCCCAGTACCGACCCCTGAGGAACACCACTCGTCACTGTTCTCCACTTGGACATTGAGCCGTTGATCACAACTCTTTGAGTGCGACCATCCAGCCAATTCCTTATCCACCGCGTGGTCCATCCATCGAATCCATGTCTCTCCAATTTAGAGACAAGGATGTCATGCGGGACAGTGTCAAATGCCTTGCACAAGTCCAGGTAGATGATGTCAGTTGCCCTTCCCTTATCCACCGACGCTGTAACCCCATCATAGAAGGCCACCAAGTTTGTCAGGCACAATTTTGCCCTTAGTGAAGCTGTGTTGGCTGTCACCAGTCACCTCCTTATCTTCCATGTGCCTGAGCATAGTCTCCAGGAGGCTCTGCTCCATAATCTTGCCAGGCACAGAGGTGAGACTGACTGGCCTGTAGTTCCCTGGGTCTTCCTTTTTACCCTTCTTAAAAATGGGGGTTATGTTCTCCCTCTTCCAGTTGGCGGGAACTTCGCCAGACTGCCAGGACTTCTCAAATATGATGGAGAGTGGCCTGGCCGCTTCATCCGCCAGTTCCCTCAAGACCCACGGATGCAACTCATCAGGTCCCATGGACTTGTGCACCTTCAGGTTCCTTAGATATTCTTGAACTTAGATAGTCACTTAAAAGAAACGGCAAGATTACTAAATGAAGAGCTTTGCCCTTATTCTTGGGCTTGGGTGGAGTGAGTACAGTAAATCCCTTCTCTATAGCTACTATGGAAGCTTCTTTCCTGTTAGTCTGGTGTTACCACTTATTCTCAAACACCTCACAGTGAGGGTTGATTACGTCTTGGTCTGATATTAGGACTTTGCTTCATTTATTTCTGTTCTTGTGGTCTGTGTGGTTGATTTTGCTTTTAATTATTTAACTCCTGAGAGCATTGGCAGCCAGATAAATGTTTACCAAGATATGCATATGTACTTTATTACTCTTAAGCTCTCCAGGGTTAGGTGGAATACACAAAACAATAGGTTATTAGAGAAAGTGGAGTCTAATGTTTAAAAATACACAATTGAACACCTACTGTTGAGTGAGAATTGTTTATAATATAATGCTGAAACTGTTGCCTGACTTGCATAAAATAAATTCTGTAATCAGTGTGTGTTCATGAGTTGGAAGAATGCTTATTTGTCCTAACTCTGCAAGTGGATCTCTGCACAGAATATGTTAAGTAAGAATAAATATTTTCCTGAAATTAAATGGATCATTCCTGTATATATTTGTCTTTGAAACGTATTGGACACTTCATGTGTACGATGGGTGTAAGGAGTTCTATATAGCTCACAGTGGAGTGATCTTAGTAAATGAATTTAAAGCAGTTTCCTATTTAACTTGCAATAAGAATATAAAGAGACTTCTTATTCATGTTGTTTTGATGCTTTAAATGTCATTCTATAAAACACAAACTGAACTCGTTGCCTCTCCTCATCAACCATTCTTATGCCATATGTGCATTTGCATTCATAAAATGAGTTTATTAACTTAAACTCTGAATTATTTTGAGTTATTCATTATGAGGAAGCATAATGATGCTGAGGCACTGCCTCTAGTAGATAGTAAATTAAGTATTCTCAAACACAGCATTATGTAATTGCAAAATGCTGGTTGGAAGGGACTGCTGGAGGTCTCTGTTCCATCCTTTTGCTTGAAATGAAACCATTGCCCAGTTCTAGGTTAGGTCAGCTGTGACCTTGTCTCAATAATGCCAGAAAACCTCCAAGGACAGAGGTTACACAATCTGTATGGGAAACTGTTCCTGTGTTGCACTACTCACTTTGTTAAAAAACTTTTCCTAACACCCAGCATAAGCTTTCCAGACTGCAGTCTGAGGCCATTGCCCATAGTTTTATTGTCTGGCACCACCAAGAAAATTTAACTCTATCTTTGTAACACCTCTTTCCAGTAGCTGTGGGAAGCTCCTGGGTCATTCCTTAGCCTCCTTTTCATCAGGACAGGCGAGCCAAGCTCAATCTCTACTCATTGGTCTTATATTCTAGATCACTGAGTCTTCCAGTGATCTACATATCAGTATAAAAATGCATAGGGGATGTAGAGTTTGCCAGCCTTTCATAAAGCAGGCGGCAAAGAATAGGAACAGTGCTGAACAAATTTGTGTTTTCTTCTACTTCTTACAATGTTATTTGAAGTTCTAACTGAAGTAATTCAGAGTTGATTGGTATTTTAAAATCCTCTAGCAGCATAACTTTTCTTAAGTGCTTTGAACTTGGTAGCATTTTTAAATGTCAGTGTGTCAAAATGGTATGATTTGGTATGAGTTTCATGCCAGTTTCAGCTTTGTAAAGTTATTGCTTCAGATCATCCACAAGTTTTTAAGACTTGTTATTTTAACTAATTGGCTCAATAATAAGGCATTAATTGCTGTACTCATTTTTCTCTGAATATCTCAACCCCTTTGTGGGAAGGGTATGTTTAATATTTTGGGGAACTGATCTAATTCCAGTGGGTTATTGGAAGTGCAATGTTGAAGGCGTGTGTCCCATAATGCTTTTGAGTTCCAACACAACACAGATCCTGTGTCTGTGGTGCACTGCAGCTAAGTTCTTCGTTAAAGCTATTCAGATGCTAGAGTATCTTTCTGCTCCTGGGCATTTGTCAGTGAATGGAACTGGGGGAAGGTAGACAGTGCTTAGAGTTTACAAGGTGACTTGTTGGCATCTGACAACTTCCTCAATATCACTGAGTAATACTGACTTAATGTTGTGTTAGGTTTTTTTGGTTTTGGTTTTCTTTTTCCCCAAAGCATGTTTTTGGTGATTAGCTTTCAGGGTAAGGTGCAAACTGATGTTTGTGAACTTTCACTCTTTCTTCTTAATATGAATGCTTTAAGTGATCAATAAAAATTATTTCATCACATAAATTAGTCATTCACATTATTGGGAGTAGTAATTGATAATGTGCAGGAATTCAGTAACATTACTTCAATTATCTATTTTAATTAAGAAACTTGCTTCCTTGCAGCTCCTTTATGAGTTGAACTCTTAACCTGCCTGTGAGAAATTTTTTTTGAGTCCTAGTCAACTACCCTGTTGCTGGTTCAGCTGTAGTAATTCTGTGATCCTTAGCCTTGGCTTGCCGCCCATAGATTGGGGCACTATTTACCTTCATGAGAGTTTTACAAGATTAAACTTTATTAATGCTCTTTTAAAATGCCTCTAGAGCTAGGCAGCATAGAAAAGACAGAAATGCTGTAGCAGACTCCTTGATTTTGTCTGCTCATGTTGTTTGTAAAGTTACCAAAAAACCTCCAACCACCCCACAAACAAAAACTCTTTTGTTTAAAGAGTACTACTGCTGTTGACACTGCTATTTCTCCAAATTTAAACTTAAAATTGTTCATTCTTTTTATAGGAAAAAGAGCAAAAAAACCACCCCCCACCTTAAAATGGAAACATTTTAACAATTAAATATACATTTATTCCACGTGATTTTTATTTTTATTTCTTTGTTTTTCTTTCTCCAGAGCAGTACCTCTGTTGGGATACCTACCTCAGGACTTAATAGGAACACCAGTCTTGGTGCATCTTCACCCAAATGACAGACCTTTAATGCTAGCAATTCACAAAAAAAGTATGTAATCTCTTACTGTGGCAGAAATACAATTTTTTCTCTAAAAGTTAAAAATAATGACTACAAAGACCTCAGCAAGTAGGAGGTGAAAATTAAGTGTGACTATGAATTTTTATGCAAGCAAATACTGAATCCTTTACTGTACAACTTGATTCTTAATGCAAATGGATGAAAACATGAAATCACTCAATTTCATGTTTTATGAAGCATGTGTCTGCTGTAAACAAATTGACTGCAAATTAATATTTCATACATAAAGAAAATTTTCCTGAGAATGCAGTGATAGAAGTTGTCATACTTTAAATGATAATCTTTCTTATTTCACAGAGAAGAGGAGCCATTCTGGCAGTGTTAATTTGTTAAACTTTTTGAAAATGTAAAGCTGTTTCTTCAGTCATCTCTAGCTTGTGTTCTGAAGGTGATTTTCTTGACGTAATCCAGTAAATTATGAAGGTCTGCTTATTCTGGGAGCTCAGAATTTCTAAATGTACAGATGTATCTGGTATTTGTTCCTTCAAATATCATCTTCCTCCTTTACAATTCACTGTAAAATCCCAAATCATTAAGTGGAATTGTGCTAATATTAATCTGAAATTTGTTTTTGAATCATTCATTACAGTACTTCAGTATGGAGGACAGCCTTTTGACTATTCACCAATCAGGTTTTGCACCAGAAATGGAGATTATATAACCATGGACACTAGCTGGTCCAGTTTCATTAACCCTTGGAGTCGAAAAGTTTCATTTATTATTGGAAGACACAAAGTTAGGACGTAAGTCAATAAACTGTTGGGACTTTAAGATATATTTTTTTTTAAATTTATTTTTATTTTCCCTCCCCTCAGGTTTACAGAGTGATCCTTAAGAAAGACATAAGGGATTTTAGGGGCAGGGGGATCACACACATACAAATTGCTTCCTTTTCAAATTTGGGGTTGTAATGTAGTAACTGCTTTAAAAAAGAAATTGAAGTCCTTCAAATTCTGTCAATGCTTTCAATGCTTCAGAAGAGGGAAGTCATGCTCAAAGTGAGTAAGGGTGTGGATTTTATCGGATTCAAAGGTTGTAGATGCAATAGAATAAGCATCAGATTCTGTTTACTCTATATAGATGGTAAATTGAAGTTGCAGTCTTCCTGTGATTGAAGTACTTGCATTTGTAATGAGCTGGGATATGTTTGGTTTATGCAGGGGTCCCTTAAATGAAGATGTCTTTGCTGCTCCCAACTATACAGAGGATAGAATCCTTCATCCCAGTGTTCAGGAAATCACTGAGCAAATATATCGGCTATTATTGCAGGTACAGCATGTGCTTTAATGTTACCCTTTTCATTTCACACTGAGAAAGGATATTTATCTCTGTATGACATTTTGTTTAGCTGTCTACTACTGTACTGGAATTTCTGGCTACAGTCCTGGAAATTACTTAACTCATGATTACCAGACAAGACTTACTGAAGTATGTTAAAGCTGCAGTTAGTATTTTAAGGATGTCATGCAGCTATGGAGTCCTCAGGAAAAAAAAACAAAAAACCAACCAAACAAAAAAAACCCCACAAAAACCAAACCCCAAAACACCCAAACCTAAAATAAATCCTTTTTTCTTCACATGGAATTACTGGTAACAATTTCAGTTTCGTTTCAAGCTGGTATGCTGAGGGGTGTGTGTGTGTGGGGGGGTGTGTGTGTGTACACACACACATATGTATACATATATATATTTGTTGTTGTTGTTGTTAACAGCCTGTACACAACAGTGGATCCAGTGGCTACGGAAGTCTAGGTAGCAATGGCTCTCATGAGCACTTAATGAGCGTGGCATCCTCCAGTGACAGCACAGGAAATAACAATGAAGACACTCATAAGGATAAACCAGTAGGTTTGGCTTTTCTTATTCAAATATGTGGCACAAAAGAAACTAGTGAATGTGGGATTTTTTTTACTTTTAGCATAAATTAGGGATGGAAGAAAATAAAAGGAAAAGGTGATCTTTCCTTTTTGTTTAACATGGAAAAAACTTTCTTTCTGGGGGAATAAACATTTATGGGATAGATAAAGTCTCAGGGTACTGAAGCAGTTATAGGCATGAAAGTTGGTGTGTGTAAAGAATTTAAACCTGTACAGTGTATTAACTTATTCTAATGTCCACTATATGTTATATGCTGTGTTTATGGGGAAAACCAGCTGGATATTTGAAAGCAGTTTCTTTTGGGAGGAGAAAATCTGTAATTACTGTTTTCCCAAATGAAACTAAGAAGATAAAATGCAGTAATAACTGCATAACCAAGTGATAGCTTGACCTTGATCACTTTTTATGTTGCAAAAATACACTATACAAGATAGAATTAAATAAATGGAATGGAATAAAATTAAAAATTTTTTGAGCTTAAAACTTCACTTTATTGTAGATTGGGCCTCCGCTACATCTAGCTGATAGCGAGATGTAATTTTTTTATTTCCATTAGTCTGAACAAAACAGCAACATTACATTTGTGTTTGTGCTTAACAGAATTATTCCATAGGCAAGGTAAATCAGATGGACAGTAATGTACTGAATGTGGATGCAGTCAAAGGAACTGCACCTTTTAACATCTCTAGTCATGTTGGCTTTCCTGTCATTCTTCCCAAATTTGGTGTAGCTCATTGAGGTGCATTTAATTCTGAAAGCCAAAATTTTCCTTTATTTAATTATATTGCTTATAGGCTAATTCTCCCAAATCTGATTTCTGCTTCTGTAATCAGGCATGGCAGACTACCGCTATTGGCAAGGTGGTCACTTTCCTGGCTTTCAGTCCTTAAACACTAGTGGCTTAAGCACTCTCTGGATGTTTTTGTTTAACAGATAACTTACTTTTCTGCATAGCTCTGAAATGTAGTAATGTTTGAGGAGATCTTGGTTTTGAGGGGAATAGATACCTATCTTTTATTCAGTATTTCCAGATAGTGAAGACTCTTATAATATAGTTCTATAACATCCTGTCAGTGCTTGGTTAAACTTCTAGCACAAAAAGTTCTCAGTCTTAGCAGCAGTATTTTTGTTTACTGAGTGATGCTGTTTTGTGTTGTGTTTTTTTTTTTTTCTTGAAGTCTTGTTTGTAATGTATCTTTATATTTTCCTATCCAAGTCATTCAACCATATTAAACAAAATACAGAGTAATTGTGTACAAAAACCATACTGTAAATTTCTTCTGTATCCAATTCCCAAAATTCTGCTGCTGCACAGTAAAATTCTAAACATCAGAATTTCTCCCTTGATCAGACTAATTGTAAGATAGACATTAACTAAGGTTTGATTTAGTCTACTGAGGAATCACTATGCATGATGTTTTATATCAGAATTTTTTAATAACTCTTTTTAACGACCTGCTTTCAGGAGGTTTGTCAAGATGCCCGTAAGGTCAAAAATAAAGGACAGCGTATTTTCACTGACAATAAAGCAAAACTGGGATGTAAGAGAGAGACTCTTGGAGGTAAGACATTATCAAGTTAGTTAAGTATTAGTCTATTGTGTTGGTGCCTCATACGATATGACAGTAAGATATTTGTTTCTAGTTTAGTTCTAATCAATGCATAAAGACAGCATTTTTATAAATTAAAATTATATTATCCTGTGTCTGTCCACTGGGTTCAGGAAAATATTGCGTTCAGCTATGTCTGAATTGATAATGGTATAACACACAGCTAAGGCATGTCTTAAAGCTGTTGTTTTGAAGTACCTTAATTGTAATTCATGTTTCCATACAAGTCAAGCGTCACCTTTTCATTTAGGTGGAGGAAAACGTTATGGATGTTGTCTTTCCTGTTTGCATTGTAACCTCAGGAATTTTTAAGCTGATAAATGAAAAATCTTACATTCTGCATACATTAATAGGTTATCATTCTAATACTTTGTTATAACTTATGGGCACGAGAGTCGTCCTTATACTGAGTGTGTTTCAACTCTAATGATATCTATTCTCTTATAGCCATAATATCTATTCCCTTTGGATCAATATGCATCAACTTAACTAAACTTCACACCTCCAAGAATCCATAGGAACAGGAAGATATTTACACAACGTTCGTCTGTTAGTGTGCAAACTTCTTACATGCTTTGCAGTGGTGAACTTGTGACCTGTTAAGAAATATGTATAAAAAAGAACTTTTACTGTTGCTTTTAGGGGAATTCGCAAGGATTTAATGCCATAATTGCATAATAGCAGTACCTCTTTTCACAGAAAAACAAAATGGTCCTGGTGGTCAGGTGAAAGATGCAGTGGGAAAGGATACTGCAGTAACAGCTGCTCCTAAAAATGTGACTACTGAAGAGTTGGCTTGGAAAGAACAGCCTGTGTATTCTTATCAACAGATTAGCTGTCTGGACAGTGTCATCAGGTAAGCAACCAGGGTGTAAATTACTCATAACCTCTAGACTTAAGATTTGCATATCTAATATTGTTAAATCATTGTATTTTAGGTACTTGGAGAGTTGTAATGTGCCTGGTACAGCAAAAAGAAAATGTGAGCCTTCATCAAGTGTTGCATCACTGAATTCTGGAGTTCATGAACAAAAACCAGCTGATAACACTATACAGCCCTTGGGAGGTATCTGTACATCACAGCTTTTTCTTGATTGAAAAGAGTAAATGAGATACTTGCTGATTCAACCTTGTCATTATATGAGGCTGAAGGGGAAGTGTCTAGTGGAGTTTCTCAAAAATTGGTCTTGGGAATGATCTCATCTGAATATGCTTTTGAGCTTTAAAAAAGTTCTAATGCAGCTTTTAGAATCAAATTGGAAGGTATCAGTATACATAGGAACGAAGTGTCCTGTAGAAGGAATTGAAATGCCTTGAGAACTAGAGAGGAGGAAATGGTAAAACTAGAATCATGCAATTAGGAACACAATTTCTACTGTCATTTGGAGTTTATGCAGTTCTAGCTGATGGGAGAAGATGTGTGTTGACTAGCTCTTTGGTGCACCGATCACTGAGAACAATGAAGCCACCAGCATACTCTAGTCAGGAAAAAGGCAAACTTAAGGTCTTAAATATGTCTTATGCCAAGTATTCCTGCTGGAGAAGGAATGTTTTAATGCTGTTTTATGAGGCACTGGTATGACCTCTGCTGGATTATTGTGTACAGCTTTCAAGTGAGAGAATTTAAATAGGTGGATGCTCAGAGCAAAGCTGTTAAGATAACCAGCTAATGACAGAGATTAGTGTACAACAATATGGGAGCTGGGCAGGTCTTAATCTTAGGCTGGAAGAGGCTAGAAATGTTTTCCAAAATTTTGTCATGAAAGAACAGTGAAGACCAGTAAAGAGCAAAAAGTTCTTAATTGAAAAGATTTGGTTTGGCTGTATGTGAAAGTAGAGGATTGGATTTGGTTGCTCAGAAGTTATTCTATTCCTAAAACATTGGTGGAATGCGTAAAGTAAATGTTCGTTTTGTGTTTTGTCAAGCACAGTTTAGCATCTCCTCTGCTGTTTTGCAACCTTAGCAGCATGTAACTTGCATTTGCTGTTATGCTGAATAAACAACAACTTTATTTCTTTTAATAGATCCTGCTGTGTTGAAGGCATCTGGTAAATCAAATGGTCCCCCGGTGGTTGGTGCTCACTTAACATCTTTGGCTTTACCTGGCAAGCCTGAAAGTGTTGTCTCTCTCACAAGTCAGTGCAGCTACAGTAGCACCATTGTTCACGTTGGAGACAAAAAACCACAACCTGAACTAGGTATGATTTTGCTAATAAATTTTCTCTAAAATGGCGATTGCTAGCAAGTTTAAATTTCAGATGTGTAAACAGCTAGTATCTGCTTGTGACTTGCATTTCCATAGGAACATTTTAGCTGTAAGAAAATGTAATAAATAGGGGCAGAATTTGTATCTTAAACTTACAACAAAATTATTACAGAATTGTAATAGCTTAAAAATGCATATATAGAGCTGCTTCATCCTGATTTATTTTTTTCCTCCTATTTCTGTAGAAATGATAGAAGATGGTCCAAATGGAGCAGAACTCCTCGATGGCCAACTTCTTGCCCCTCCATCCAGCTCTGCGCATGTAAATCAAGAAAAGGAGCCCTTTAAAAAACTGGGACTTACAAAGGAAGTCCTTGCAGTGCATACACAAAAAGAGGAACAGAGCTTTTTGAATAAGTTTAAAGAAATCAAGAGATTTAACATTTTTCAGTCCCACTGCAATTACTACTTACAAGATAAACCAAAAGGACGGCCTGGTGAACGTGGTATGGCAATAGTTTTCACAATAAAACTTGTATTTATATAGAAGTAAATCCAGTTGAGAGGGCATTTCCATTTTTAGCTGTATTGTGGGGTCACTGTGAATAGTGACAGTTGCATGCCATTTTTAAAGTCCACAGAAAAATTATTTCTGATAAGTCTTGCTTGAAGATTGAGAGTGGAATATAGCTTTTAATGTAATAATGAACGTTTTAGTAACAAATGTTTTGATTTTTATCTGTTCACTATACTACTACTGTCATGTATCTACTTTCAAGGGACAAAAGCCATGCTCTAGCATGTTTGTTTTACTGTATCTATGCTTGTATTCCCTTGCTTTTCTTTTCCTTCTGTCTTTCCATCTGTCTTTTTTCAGATTTGTGGTTTTGTTTTGTTTTCAGCCCCTCTACATCCAGTTCTCCCCATTCTGCTATTGTGTAATCAGTGAAGCAATCTGTTTCGTTGCTTTTAAGTTAATAATGTGATCAGTGGAATGGAAATGGCACAGACTAGCCGTAATAGTGAGATTTAGTTTTTATTAGGACTAGGAACTCCGAATGCATTTTCAGAAGTGCTTGATTCTGATCTGACTTTTCAGTCTTGACTTGACTTGGAACAGAAGTCAGACACTGCTAAGCATTTCTTGCAGATTCTTATCTTTCATTTTTTTATTTAAAAGTTATGCAGATCCTTGATTTAGGAAACCTGTTCTGGAACCCTTTAGTCACCTTGCACTCTTTATGCTCTATAAACTTTCAGCCTATCTAAATAAGCTTTAGACAAACAAAAAGTTTGAACAGCTTTTAGTGCCGGAAGATACTTTATGGATTTCCTTATGTCTGTAATCAGATGAACAGACAGCCTTCACCTAGGGGAGCTGCTTGGTGCAGACTTCTCCTAAAATAAGCTTGCAAGGGTAGCATGCTTTTTTTTTTTTTCTCCCCTCAGGACATTCTCTTCTTTATGTGTATTTTCTCTCCTGCTTTTTTTTGTCACCTTTTCAGTTATGAACCTGCATGACCTTAACTCTCTGGAAATGCTTTCAGTCATATCCCATACTGCTTTCATCATAATTGCTGGAGTAATTAGAAGTTTGCCCCTCTGGGAGCCACTGTTTGGCAGCTTTGTGATGTTTGGGTGACACGTATCTGAGCCTGAATTGATCCACTGCTGCCCTCTTTTCTTCCATGGTGTGTCAGCATGGTTTTCATTGCCCAGTTAGCTCAGCTCTTGTGCTAGAGGTAAAAGTGAACCTGACTTCTTCCCAAATGCTTCCATTTGCATAGGCTAAGTTCAGACCTGTGGTTTTGAGTAACTTATAGGGAAGACGAAATGGAAGGGCTCCATCAGATTGCAAGTAGGATCCTTCCTGATGTGGTGGGGTTTTTTTGTTTGTTTTTTGTGTTTTGCAGGTGGCCGTGGACAAAGAAATGGCACTTCTGGAATGGATCAGCCTTGGAAGAAAAGTGGAAAGAACAGGAAATCAAAGCGCATTAAACCACAGGAGTCTTCAGACAGTACAACTTCTGGAACTAAATTCCCCCATCGGTTCCCTCTTCAAGGCTTAAATGCTACCGCTTGGTCACCATCAGACACTTCACAAGCAAGCTATTCAGCGATGTCTTTTCCCACTGTTATGCCTGCATATCCGCTTCCTGTTTTTCCAGCAGGAGGGACTGTGCCACCAGCTCCTGAGACTTCACTCTCTGGTTTTAATCAGTTGCCAGACTCTGGAAATACTTGCCCTGTGCAACCATCCCAGTTCTCTGCACCCCTCATGACACCTGTCGTAGCTCTTGTGCTCCCCAACTACGTCTACCCAGAGATGAACAATAACTTGCCTCAAACGCTTTACCACAGCCAACCCAACTTTCCTGCCCATTCCAGTTTCTCTTCACAGACAGTATTTCCGTCACAGCCACCATTCGCTACACCCAGCCCTTTCCCACAACAGGCGTTTTTTCCAACGCAGCCATTCCATTATAATCCACCAGCAGAGAGTGAAAAGGTTCCTGTCACAGAGCCACGAAATGAGCCATCCCGTTCCTGCACTCCACAGTCAGTGGGTCCTCAAGATTCACCGCCTCTGTTCCAGTCAAGGTGCAGTTCTCCTTTGAATCTTCTGCAGTTAGAAGAAACCTCAAAAACTGCTGAAAGTGGAGCTCCTGCAGGTTTACACGGAGCTTTAAGTGAGGAAGGAGCCATCGGCAAAATCATGACAACTGATGACTGTAGTGGAAAGGGATCCTTGCCAGTAAGTATGCTGATGGGTTTTAGTTTTTTTTAAAGTCTTCACATTGTTGAACATATCTGAAGTTGTTAATATGTAGAGATGCCTAAAATGTTTTGGGTTTTCCCCCCTTCTCCCTGTTTTCCTGTCTCTGCCACATTGTTTTCAGTCATTTCACTTGTGGGATCTATTTTTTAATGATAGACAGTAATCGGTCAATATAATGCCAGGAGATGGACTGACAATTGTAGTCAGTAAATTCAAACTTCAGCAGACTGAATAAAGCATGAAATCCAATAATTAGAATAGTCAAACTTTTAAAAATTAAAACCACCTTGTTCTTCTTCTAAAGTTACACTAGGAAGCTTGGAAATACATCATGAAACAGTTTTGTTCCACTTTTTTTTTAAGTATGAATATGGATAAGCCTATTGAAAAGCACTGAAACAGATTTAAAATAATACGAGTGCTTTATTTTTAACAAAAAGTTTTGGGCTAGTGAATTTGTGTGGAGGGGAGAAACAATCTATAAGTGGTCTGAAAGAAGCTGATTTATTTGGTGCACTAAAACTGTGGTAAGCTATTTGGTAATTTCAGGGTTTTTTATTTCCTGACTCATTCAACTTTTGACAAATCAGTTTAACAAATATTCCATCTGAAGTTTCTGTAAGGTTAATATGTCTGTAAAGGTTTCTATGACAGAAAGATGTAGACTAATATTAGTGTTTTCTAAAGGCCCTATAGAGCGTCTTTGTAAATGCGAAGTGCGCGATGGGATGGAGTTGCAACCTAAACCTTTTAGACTGGCTCCTTTCTCCCTCCTGCTTTTCTTGTTCTGTGGTTTGTAACTGGTCTTTGTATCTAATGGTGCAGTTACAAAGTAGAACTTGGGTGCACTGCTGATAAAAAGAGAGCAGGCAGTGGAAGGGGTGGCTTTTACTTTTAGGCATGTCTGAGAACAAATACATTTGGTTTTCATTTAAAAAAAATCTGTATCATACTAGCTGTGTAAATGCCACTTACGGAGAAATTTTCAGGGATTTATGCATCCAGGGCCTTATTTGGACAAATGTATTCTGTGCACTACATAACATCTCTGCAATCTTATCTCTGACTTGTGCTGTGGTGTAACAGTGCATCTGCGACAGTCTGTGACAGTGCATCTTACAGCATGCTCTGAGATGCCTCTGCTGTATTAAAAGAAGCTTGATAACAAAACGTAATAGTAACAATTTTGCTGGAAAATTCTTTTGAATTTCTTCAAACTGTTAGTTTCTATTCTTTAGAAACCTGCAAAATGTAACTTTCAGTAATTTCCTTATCACTTACTGGAAAATGAGGGCAATATGGGCATTTGTTCAGGAGTGTGTTAAGGATAAAGCTAGTTCTTTTCATTATTACGTATTTTGCTAAGTTTTGTCAACCTTAATTTCAAATAGTCAATCTTCAAACTGACTTGCAGTGAGGTTTTGCTTATGTTAGAAATCAACATAGTTAATGCTTTTTCCCTTAAAAACATACAAATAAATTATTGTGCCTTGGAAGCTTGCATCTGGGAACACCTTCTTTCTTCTCATCATGTATTGAGAGTAGTAACAGTGATGGACTGTTGATGCAAATCTTTGAGGTACATTATAGTAGGAGCAACTGCAAGTATGTCTTAGGTGGCTTGGGTAAATTCTGACTTGTCCAGGACAGTAGCGGCTGTCAAAGCTGAATAGCAAATGCCCTCCTTACTTCCTCACTAAGCTATATTTATTTTTCTTAACAGAAATTGGATTGAAATCTCAATCTTAATGAAGGACCGCTTCTCTGCCTATCAGTTCATTATTCTTCAGTTGGTCTCTGCATATGGCATATGTTATTGGTGGTTGTCTGTCTTTGAATAACTGTGTAAACATATTAGAATATAAAGTGAAATGTATTAATGCTAAATGTAGATGATTAGTAATGAAATAGCCTTGGTTTTGTTTTTTTATTTTATTTTTTTCCCTTCCCCTTCTTATCACTAGGCTGAATCTCCAATGGATGCTCAAAATAGTGATGCACTCTCCATGTCTAGTGTCCTGCTTGACATTTTACTTCAAGAAGATGCGTGTTCAGGCACTGGCTCAGCTTCTTCAGGGAGTGGTGTATCTGCAGCTGCTGAGTCTCTGGGGTCTGGATCCAATGGCTGTGGCATGTCAGGGAGCAGAACAGGTAACACTGGCAGCGAGTACTCTCTTAGTTTAGAGTTCGAGCGTGAGGTATTGCAAACACCACTTGAACATCAAGTGTTTTATGTAAAAATCTCTATTGTCTTTAATCCTCATTGCATAGTTTATTCTTGATTTATTTTTTTTATTACACAACATGAAAGTTTTTTCTATTTATTGATTTACAGTATAGAACCTTTTTTTAAGTGTGTGTAAAATAGACATTAAGTTGCTATGTAGGTATGACAGATACGGTTCTCCATGTTTCATTTCAGAGTCTTTAAGCTAATTATTCTGTTGAAATTTAATGTAGAATTAGCTTGAGAATTTGAGTGCTAAAATATTAATGCAGTTCCTTAGGAGTGGAAGTTCCCTCTGTTTAAAAAATGAAATAAAATAGTGATTGTATTTATGCTTTCAGTTCTTTTTAATCTTATCTATTTTCAAAAGTATTCACATAATCTATGTATTTGACAATTTATAATGAAACTTTAAATTTCTTTTTAAAGGTAGTAGTGAAACTAGTCATACCAGCAAATACTTTGGGAGTATTGATTCCTCAGAAAATCATCATAAAACCAAAATGAAGGCAGAAATGGAAGAAAGTGAGCACTTCATTAAATATGTCCTTCAGGATCCTATATGGCTTTTAATGGCAAACACAGATGACACTGTTATGATGACTTACCAGATACCTTCACGGTAATTCAAATGTTGTAGTCCTTCATGAATTTTATATATGTTGCGGGGAGCAGGGTCTACAGAAGGAAAGATATATATGAATATCTGTCTCAATAGAAGTAAATTGGTTTTAATGTTTAGCTCAGTGTCAAGAAGAATTCTTGCTTCCTTTATATCTTTTGTATATTACACAAGAAGTTCTCAAAAAGTAAAAATTATTTGATGAGGCATACCTGGATTTTTAGATCAATTACCTGAGTTGAAATTAACTGTATATTTTTTTGAAGCTGTTTTATAGTTAGTGATTTGTAACTACTTGCCTGGAAACCCTTGTAGTCTGATTAATAGATCCTGGCAAGTATGCTTAGATCTAAAGATGGTCTGTAGCATGGAAAATCTTTACTCCCTGGCTGTTGTCTTTGAGATGCCACATTCAATGGCACGCTGCTTTCTCTGCCCTGTGAGTTATCTCCTGGATTGTTAACTTCCACATGTTCATTCTTCTCAATAAATTCTCATTCAAATAGGATAAGGAAGTAGAAGGTAAAAATAATTAGCTTTCTAATAGAAAAAAACTTTTAAAAAAAAAATTCCTGCTTCAATAGCAAAGAGTAGATGTAGGGGGAGAGGGGGTGACAAGTCTGCGGACTTTTTGTTTTAATCTTCTTGTTTATATTTCTTGGGAGCAGTGAGTGATATCTTGAAAGGAATAAGAAGTCTCAGTAAAGACAAGCCTTTTGAAAGGGAAGGAAAACAAGCTTTCAAAATACAGAAGCACAGGGATGATGGGGGCAGAAATAGAGAACACATCATAAGAACCTTAGAATTTTTCCCTATAATTAAAAATACCCTGGCATTTCTCAGGTTTTGTAGCCTGAAGGGTTGACAACTATAGATGGGAATTCTGGTAGACTGTAAGAGTAGCAAAGCCTGCCAAGGAGAACATAGTATAAAACAGGATATTGTGGTAAGAAGAGTTAAGCTCACTATCAGAACGTGATGTCCAAGAAGAGAAGTGTAAAGCCAACCTGTTCTTAGGTATGCTGTCAGGAACAGAAATAGTACTGGGTTTCTTGGAACTTGCTTTCTATTGTCATCTTTTATAGAGGTATGCAGCCTGTAAATGTTTGGTGTGGTGTGGGTTTTTAAAGTTTCTGAATCAAGGTGGGGCATTGGGGGGGGGGGGGGGGGGGGCAGGGAGAATGGCTGCTGAAATAGAGCAGTGTTTTCTAAATCTCTCCCTCTCAGTCTAGAAGTTTAATCTATTCCTGATGACCTTCTTAAACATATTTTACTTATTCTGCTTTATTATCTCATGTGCATCTAGTGTCTGTTCTGGGTTGTCCTCCCAGTGAAGGGGAACTCGGAACTTACTGCAGCAGCAGCAGGGGGGAAACTGGAGTTCTTGATGGTTTCACTGGTGGTGCTGCCTGAATAGCTCTAAGAAAACTGTTTTCACTGATGGGATTTGAAAAGACAATGAGCCAGCAAAGATGCGTTAAATTTGTCTGCAAATGCAGAAAGCTGCTGAAATAACCACACTTAATTTTCTTCCAATATAAGATTTGTAAGCTTAACATTCCAGAACAAAAATAGTCTTCAAAAATGTTAGTATTTGACTGTGTAACCTTATATAGGCATAAATCCCAGAAACGGTTGAAGCTCAATTTCTAAATACATTTTATTGTAGAGATTTGGAAACAGTTTTAAAAGAAGATAAGCAAAAATTAAAGCAAATGCAGAAACTACAGCCAAAATTCACAGAAGAACAAAAAAGAGAGCTTATTGAAGTTCATCCATGGATCCAGCAAGGTGGACTGCCAAAAACTGTTGCTAATTCTGTAAGTTTAAATGAGTTACTTTTGCATGTACAACAGTGCTTAAATTATTAGCTGCCTATGTTAGATTCTTCCATTCCTGTTGCTATGAAAGCTGGGTCAATTACGTAAGGGGAAAAAAATTAATTCAAACTTATATGCAGTGGTTTCTAGCTTGATTTAATTTACTGTAAGTCATCTTTCCGATGGGAAAGTCAAAGTAACGGTGAATACAGTATAAGAAATTTTCTTCCTATTTCTAAATTTCTGTGTATCTGTTTGAAATCATTTATCAACAGAGCCAGAAACTTCACTACATAAAAATTTTTATTTTGTGCGCAGAAATTTATGCCCATTGCTTTCTAGAAAGTATAAAATTAATGGGAGTACACTGTTCCTTTTTTCTATCAGAATTCTTATGTGGGATCATCTCTTGCCTTGATTCTATAAGTGGATTAATGGCTTGAAAAGCAAAAAAGAAAGCAAAACCAAAGCATCCTTGCAGTTTTATTTGTTGTCCATGTGTTTTACTTATTCACACTCAAATACCTGATTGCATTTTCTTTTCCCTAAGCTTTCCATCATTTGTAGCTCTTACGCACGTTCTCATGTGCAAAGGGAGCCTCTGCATTTGATTATTTCAAAAGTCAGTGTAACAGAATTGCAGTGGAATCCTAATCCTGATGTTAATGTTACTGCAACATTAATATATTGTAGCATCCACCTTGTGTAAGCGTACAGTTGCTTCAGTCTCTTAAGCGCTGCAGCTGACTTGAATATATTACTGCAGGGTTAGCAATGAAATGGAGGAAAAGGTGATTGAAAGTGCATGTAAAATGTCAGCATTATAAATGATCTATGACATAACTGCTTCCAGTAGAGTTCTCAAGTACTTGTATTGATTTACTACACATTATAAAATGATCGTGTGTGGGGAAAGTTGGGGAGTGGAATATTTAGTAGTTGCAGTACAGATGTAAAGGTTCCCTTGGAATTGGGCATTGCATGCAAATGGACTGTTGTTTGGAAAAGCTTTTTTTTTCCTTACGAGTGTTTCTATAATTTTCGTTTTTAGGAATGTATTTTTTGTGAGGACAATATACAAAGCAATTTTTATACGTCGTACGATGAAGAAATCCATGAAATGGACCTTAATGAGATGATTGAAGACAGTGGGGAAAACAACTTGGTTTCCCTGAGTCAAGTCAGTGAAGAACAAACATAGCCTTTGAGCCTGTTGTTTTCAAAGCTGCTCCAAAACTACAGTGATGATCCATAAAGGTTTTAATCTTGTATCCAGCAAGATGAATCCAGTTCATAAAAACAAATGTTTTTTCTTGCTCTAGAAGAGTCATTTGTGAATGAATCTCTTTTTAAATGGTGGCAATCTCTTCCCAGTAAGGACATTGTTGAAGATGGTATAGCTTTTCTTTAAAAAAGAAAGACTCATATTTTGCACTTACATGCCTCAAGTATTTCTTTATAAATGATAGAAACTTTCATTGATGCCTACTGTTTTTTGTAGAGTGGGTTAATGAGTACTGAAAATCCCCTGACGTACATACGGTTCTTCAAATCTCCTTTTGGTAATGATTCAGCATTATAAATTGTTCTAGCAATTTTGCTTAGTGGCTCTTCAGCATTGTTCTTAATATTTGAAGTGGTCCAGCATAGTAGAATAAATAACCTTCAAGCAAGTCAATTCACACTTGCCCTTTTCATACCATCCTCTTTGTTTGTTTCCTATAGTTTTGAATGTAGGAACCTTTTTTTGTCTGAGAAATGTTGAACTAATTTTGTAAGATGGTCTTGAATTAAAACACTTATGTGAATGTGTAAGAAAGTATAGATGAGTGCTGACAACTTTGTAGCCTTTTATTTAAATGGACGCTGCAATACTATGAACTGTTTATTACCTTGAAGCATAATTTCTGAGAATTTATACACAAGAAATCTTTATGCTTAAAGATTTTAAAAACTAAGACTGCAGAGGATGACTGCGTATGCTCCAGTGACTGTTAGACAAAGCTTGGTATAACTTTAACCTTGATTTCTGATTTGTTCTGTCAGGAGGTTGGCCATCAGTTTTTCCTGTGTGGCTAAACAAACACCAAACTTGTATGTGGCAAGAGAGGATTAGATGCATTTCTTGTTATTTGAAGATAGTTCTTAAAGAAGTGATTTTGAGAATAATGTTGACTTTCATTATATTTAAATTGCATAATCTAAAACTTAGTGTGGCTGGAATCCTTTGCTGTCAAGGATTTAATTTTAATGACTCTGAGATTGTATTGACTTGAATATGTGTACTTTATGTTCTTGTGCTGTTTATACATGTTGGATGTGGGAAGAGAACACAAAAGAGCAACTTGAATATATTGGTTAGTTAAAGGACCTTTAGTTGCAATATTGCTAGATGTCATCTGTAGGTCTTGGGGTGAAAAACATGGAGAAATTCAATTAACTTCGATATGTCTGTCTTAAAATATTTTTCATGGAAACCATTTCCTTTTTTATTAGGATAACATTTCTATTCACTGAAATCAAAGGTTTTTTCCATTCTACAAAAATATTTCTCTTTGCATACAAAGAGGATGTGAAGTTTGATCTGACACCACCAAAAACACGCAGAAGTGACTGGTATTTGCTTAGTGGAAGAAATAATTTGTGTAAAGCAATTAGTTACTAATTGGCCAGTGTCATGAGGAAATTTACATTGGAGACAGGTGCTGCAGATAGCAGAGCATGTGAACTTGTGAAACAAGTAGAATCACAATTTAAAAAACAAGTATCTTACATGTAGTGTGAAGCACTACCCAGCAAGATCTGATTCTTGTCTTTAATAGTTTAGCAAGGTCAAACTTAAATATATGTAAATATAAACTGAATGAGAAATTTTAAAATGTTGGTGTTCAAGTCCAATGTATTAAATGTTTAATCATAAATGGAACAGTGCAGCTATACCAACATATTAAATATATTCCATTTTTACATGTAAGCACAAAGAGTTTTAATTGGACCAGGGTTTGGGAAAAATAAAAGCTTTATGTAAAGGAGTGCATCATAATTATACAAATTATTTTCAGGGAATTCTCAACCACTTTCAACTTATTTGCTTTAGCATGCTTTTTTCTTTTTTCTTTTTTTAAATTTGTTCTCTTTTTTTTTTTTATGACCATCTTGTAACCATAACTTAGTGAAAGGAAGAGAAAAGTATATTTAGAGCATTTTGTGGATGTGCTTACTTATGGACTTAATCTTGCATCCTTAAAGTGTTTGCATTTACAGGGTGGTATTAAAATATTTTCCTGTAACTTTAAATCTACATGCCTCCATTTATAGATAAGATTCTGAAGCTGTAATTTTCCAAACTGTTGTAAGATGATTTATTTGTGATGACACTTTGTCAACATGTCAACAATGTTTTCTGTACACTGTGCAATATATTTTGGTTTTGCCACTTGTGACTAATTTTTATGACTTTGCTTTTTAGAAAACCGGTAAATAAAACAGATATATTTTTAGTTGCCTTTTTGTTTCTTGAGCCTTCTACTCCATGCAAGAAGCAAAAACTATATGCATTATTGATAGTATGTGAACTGGTATTTCAAAATGAAGAACTCGCAAGCTACGAAGTTAATTGTGTCCTGAAGTAAAATTGTTGCCAGCTTGTCTGACCTGTAAGTCTAGTGGTCAAATGAAAGATTGAATTTTTATATTGTCTAGTTGTTCTGAAAAAGTACAAAGTTTCTATCTGAAAGAGCTTATGCAGCTGGGTTCTCTGTGTGTGTTGTTCAAATCCACCAGAAGACACATTGTCCTTTTAGTTTTGTTTAATGTCAGCTATGGATACCTCTTCTCCTGCAGCCTGTGGTTTTATACTGGTAGCTTAGAGGTAGAGAATTCCAGTTATGCCCCTTGAATTTGCTTTGTACAGTCTTCTGTCGTGGTGTGAAGTGTCATGTCTTCCCAAGATTGCTGAAACTCGTCAAGCTAGTGTACTTTCCTGTTGATGTTCTTGTTTTATATTCTGATGCATGGAGAAAGTGGGGAGGCTTGAAGTCTTTCTCACTTTGAGCAGTGATGTAGTTTAGTGGGTGAGGGATGCTGCTTTGGATTGCCCCTCCAGTTTAGGATATACTCAGGTTATGAGACCCTCATTAGGTCTTTCTTTCCATGACTGCATTTTGAGAGGTTTGTAGTTTTTTAAAACAGAACAAGCTAGTGCAAACCCTAGTTTGGTCATGAGGGAAACAGATATTTCTGTGAGCTGCAAAATGAAGGTGTTTCTGTACCACAAAGCAGTTCACTGCACAGGTGAATTGCCTTCACAGCAAGGGTAGAATTGTCATGTCATGCACTGTGTTGCTGAGACATGCATTTTAAAGCATGCTTGTTCAACGTGTCCCTTTGAAGTCTTCTGAATTGGCCCTAACTATATGAGCAGTTCTGTGTATGTGAAGTCTGAAAACACTTTTATCCTAATAGCACCTCGGTTCCTTGCTTAGCTAAAGATGCAGAGGAGAGATGTATTGATGAAGCAGTTTACAGAACTACAAATCTGCCATACACAGGGTATCTGTGCAACTCAGCAGAGAAGGTATTGTGCTACATTACGTTTGGATATAAGTTTTGATGTGTAATGTTGGGAGGACTGAAGTGCTGCTGATGCAATAAATTACCAGGTAATGTTTCACGGTTACTTCTGCTTCCAGTAATTTTTTTGCAGTCATAAATGTAATAAGAGCACAAGTTAAATGTGGCTTCAGGTATTCACATACTCCTCCTTGGTGATGTGCATTCTGTCAGCGTTCAAAGATAATGGCTTACTTCACACTGTAGAACTGCTGGGAACTGTCTTTTGTCAGAGAGAGTTTCTCCCACCTCAGTAGCCCCTAGGCGTCACTGGTGTCCTGTGATTCTGTTTGACAGTTTTGCCACCCCTGTTTTTCTTCTATTCATCTTCTTGTATTTTGGGGCTATTGAGTTTGCTGTGACGTTATTTGATGTAAAGGGAAAGATCTGTGGCTTGAATTTCAACTAAGATGATGAGAAAACTCATGATGAAGAGCTGTTGGCCTAATGATAGTGAATGTAAATAGAAATTTTCCATTTGGAAAAGGGAAACGGACTACTGAAAAGCATCAGATTTTAGTCCACTTAACAGCTGTCGTGAATGTGGAGGGGAAAAAAATGCTCTACTTAGTGAGAATTAAGATCCTTGATTGTTCTTTTGTGTCTCTAGCAAGGGTGGAAAGAACATAATGCACTGATAAGCCTCTGACTCAAAGAACAAGGTGAAATGAGTTGCATGCTTCTGGCAAAGTGACAAGCGGATGACTTAAAAGGAGAATAACGTTTGTAGGTGTCATTTCCAGAAATTCCAGTGGTTACTTGCTCACAAGTGCTTAGGGGCTTGAGAAATAATTTGATCTATCGAATGAGGTAATGAACAGCTCATCAGTTCCTTTTTCTTGCGGGCTGTGGAAGAGGACAGTATTTTTAGGGGTGGGACACACGGTGTATAACAACTTTGTCAGTGTGCTTCAGACAACTGATCTCTTAATAATGGGTATTTCTTCTGGCATCTGCCGAAAAAATCGGAGGTACATCAGGCTGCCACGTGCAATAGCAGTGTGTGTGATGGGGTTTCTGTCATTCTAAGTATTTCTGTCCTGAGGTCCGCTGTCCTGAGGCACTATGAAAGGGCAGTTCAGGTGGTGGGCCCTTTGCTTCTGGTATTACTCACAGGACGTGTGTCTATACCTGTAAAAAAAAAAAAACAAACCAACAAAAAACCCAAACAAAACCAAACCCACGCAACCAAAAAACCCCCGCTGTTGTCAGCACTGGATTAACCAAGATGAGCCAGTGCTTTGGCAGAACTGTGATGCATTTCCAGTGGCGAGTACAGTGATTTTTGTGTAATACGGAATGGGGAAATGAGTAGTGAGACAGTTCTCGAGCACCTGCCGGGTGTAGGTGGCTTGGTGGGGGTGCCTGTACATCATCAGCCTTAGAGAGCCACACTGCTTTGCACTTCGTTTTAACTAGTTAAAAGGAGACAAATCTAAGGATGGATTAAAATTTCCTGGTATTCCAGGATTTGTCAAGGTGTACTTCTCTCTCTGTAGTCTGTATATTAATATAGTAAGACTGAATATAGTGAATTTATTGCCCTCTTTAAATTGTTATAATGGTCTAAAAGTAATCTGCTTGTGTTGCTGTTGCACTGTTAACTTCAAAAATTCTACTTCTGTCCAAGGAAGTATTTGCTATACTCTTTTTTTTTTAATGTATTTGGCCATTACTTGTCTAAAGTAAGGTCTGCTGCTTACCTTTCTGTTGTCACCAGCTGACTCCCTTTGAAATCTCATGTGGTCTTTTTGCATAGGGGAAACAAAAGAAAAGCAAACCTAGAAACCAGAAAAAAACACCAGCAAACCAATCATAAAAGTGCTGGATACATTTGCTAAATGTATTTCTCTAGTTGGCTTTAATCTTTAATTTTCTTAGCTGCAGGAAGCAGAAGAAGGTTTGGGTGGCCTGTGCTTGCCCCTGCTCCAATTTAGACGAGTGCTGGGACTGGAGAGGCTCAATTCTGCAGAGCTCGGTTCTGCGGAGCCCTGGTGAGACAGACTCAGCTCTTTCAACTTCCCAGGTAAGAGCCACATCCATGATGTGGGTTGTACACAGGCAGTTATACTAATGATTTAATCTGAACCATCTGTCTGTTCTGAATGCTATGACTTGTGCTCCTGCTGACTGCATCTCTCCAGCTTTTAAGTGTTTGTAGTTTTGTTGGGAGCATATACAAAATTACAGGGGCATACAAAGACTGAAGTCTGTACGTAGATTGGGCTCAGTGCTGTTCTTGGGCTTGTGCTAATAAACTTCTCCACCTCCCTTAACTTTCAGTTTGAATTTGGAATACTGACAAATCTGTCTCTCCATATTTTGGAAGACCATTTTTTCCATGCTTCGGTTGCATTTCTAGATTTGGTAAAACCAGGGGTTTATGATGGAAACAATTAATTATACTGCAGACTAACTTCTTTGTGCTAAGCAATCAGGAGCGGCAATAGCTGCAATGCAGAGGTACTGTTGCTTCTAGAGTCCTAAAATGTGTAGTTGTTTCTGCAGCAAGACAGAATTCTAAGAAATAAAATAACACCTTGTTATTTTTCTCTTGTAGCAACATAACACGTGGAATTTACTAAACTAATCAGTAGATTTTAGTATCAGACAATATTTAAGTGAACTTTGTTGTATTCTTTTATTGTGTAATAGCTATCTGCTAGAATTGTTTTTCTTCCTGTTTGGGTTAAATGAAGTTTTCATTTATTTAAAAAAAATTTAAAAAAAATCTCTCTAGGAAATAATGGAGTCGAAGAAAAATATGTGTCTGCATCAGGGCATGGAAACCCCAAGAATGACCTGAAAGCAGCCTGGCTGTGGGATGATCTCCAGAGTGCCGTGGAGGGCTCGGTAACAACCCCAGCCCTCGAGCTGAGCTCCGCAAGCTCTGGGGCTGCTCTGCCTGTGTCTTCAGGCCCTCGTACCGAGACTCAGTTACCAGCCTAGGGCCAAAAGCAGCATCTTAAGTATTGCAATTTGTGCACTGAAAAAATACGGTGTGACACAATGCAAAAAGAAGTGACAATGTGAAGAATGTGGTGATCGGGAGTTATTTCCAATGTCTATATGCAGTTGTTTTTATGTGCCCCTCCTTTGTTGTGTTCTGAAGAGCTGCTGCCTGTCTGTGAATAGTGAAGACTTTGTCCCAGCTGCTCTGTGCAGGGCCGGGAGGGAAGAGGAGGGTGGGGAGGAGTGCCTTCTGTTCAGATCTGATTTCTAGGAAGATGCATTCCTAAACTCCACCTCCCTGCCCGCTGCTGAAGATTGGAAGGCTTTTGTTCACTGCTGGTTGCCTTGAAGCTCTCTTTTGCCTCCCCTCCTTTCAGAGACAAATCCAATAATATATATATATTTATATATTTTAGAGTTGTGGTGAAATTTGTAACTGCCGAAATCACATGGCACCAATGAAGGATTCCCACATTAGGTAAAGAACTCAGAAATTCTTCTTCCATTGTCTTAGTTATGCGCATGCAAAAAGATGGTTACCAAACTACTTTGAATGGAGGCTCCTAGAGCTTTGGATGTAGTCAGGCAGTGTATTTAATATTCTTTTAATAATAATTACCTTGTGTTACATGAGCAGTGAATTTAAATGAGATCAACTATAAAAGACCTGATTATGAAAGCACTTATACACAACATTGTCCTACCAGTCCATGTAAGCGCTTTTCCTTGTATATACTCTGCCATTATGAGGTGATGATTAAGTCTTAAATTTAAATAGAATTTTCAGTGGTTTCTGGTTTGGATTTTTGAGGGAAATCTGTTTGGATTTTTTTTTTTAAAAAAGTTTGCCTGATAGTCTGTTAGCTAACAGATTAGCAAAATAAAGGTGTCTGTATCCTAATCTGAGTAAACCAGTTATAGTCTTGAATCAGTGTCACAGCAGAATGATTGAACCTGACTGCATACTGTAAACGGTTTTACAGATTTCACTTACTGACAGAATTAGCTTGATGAAGTGATATATGACTGCTTTTGTCACCTAATTTAGTGTTCATAGGCCTGTGAAGTTTATGGTGTTAACTTTTACTCATTATGCTGACAACAGTGGCTTTACAGGTAGAGTCTTTTTGAACATAACGTATTTGACAGGATCAAAGGGTCCAAATGCTCAGGAAGTTGTTGAACGGCGACGCTGCCCATAGTGCCTTCCGAGGGGACAAACTGAAGTAATGCAGTTGGTTGGGATATCTTGGCTACCGTAATGTAAATCCCCCATGTGTCTGAATGAGCTGGCAGTAAGTTAGGTCCAGGAAGCGCAGCAGTACGATCTAACTTGTTTTAAGAAGTGTCTATAAACGGAGATGGTATTTGTCACCTAGTTGATTTATATAGTCTAACTTGTTTATTCAAGCATTTCCAAAGAAGTCTTTTCAAATTTTCAGATATAAAATTTGTTTTTTCAGTTGAGAGGAAGGTGAGAGAGAGTGAAAAATCTGTATTATTTGTTCTGCAGGACTGTTCCCGGTAGTATGGATGATAACAGCCTGCCCCAAACTTCGCAGACATTATGAATACACACGGTAGTGACTTGAAGCTGATTGCTAAAACTTACTGTGAGTAAATTGCTGTAATTAAATGTATCCACAGCCTTCCAAGCATTGTGTGCGGCCATACCTCTAAGCCTCCTAGATAAGACAAGGTTTGACTCTGACACCTGGGCTATATATAGAAGGTGACAGTTTGCTGCTCTGGAAACATTTGGGTTGTTGCACTCTGGTTTGTGACTTCGGTGAAAGAATTGGAGGAAGAGAATAATAACACAGTTCCAAAGGGCACTGCCTCTTCTTTGAAATCGTTTAACACTACCTCTTTAAAAATAGTTTTATCAACAGCAAAACAGAATTTTATTTTTCTCTGGGCGAGATGTAGCGGTTCCTTGTCGGAGAGAGAATTTGAGAATGAGATGAAGACGAATGTCTCCGGAGTCATGTGGCTATTTGGACCTTTAACAGTTAAGCTGAATCGAGAAGGGGAGCTGTTAAAATACAGATGGAAAAGGCAGGCACAGGGTTAAATCTGTGTGCCTCCATGAGCTGTCTCCATAACAAATCAGAAAGTTCTCAAAACAGGGAAGGTTGGAATTGTCCTGTGTCTAGACAAAAAGAAGAAAAAAAATTGAGGAGGAGAAAGAAAAGTGATGTTTAGAGCTTTTGGCAAAAGAAGCTACAGCTGCGGAGCCCAGCCCCACGAAGGGCTGTGCTCACCTGGGTTGTCTGCTGGCTATGTTCCTGAATTGTCAGTGTCTTGGTACAGATCTGAACTCTAATGTAACTTTTAGAAACTGAGTCAAGACAAAATTATGTGTCCAGACACTTCAGATTTTGGTATCTTTGAAAACCAAAACTCAAATAAGTAATTGGGCCATTTGAACCCATCTATGTTTTTATTCAGAGCAATGTGTAAAATAAGCTTATTCTTAAACAGCTTCTTAATATTAAATGTTCTCTAAAAACAAAACCAGTAAGTACAAAACAAGTAAAAATGATACTCTTTTTGTTTCAGGGGAAGGACAGGGGAAGTGGAAGCCTTCCGCTTCTGAAGGTGCATTTTTTTTTTTATTTCTTGCTGCTCAGATGCCATGGTTACAAGCACTGCGGAAAACAAAACAGTGGCACCAGGTAGGCTCCCCCGCTGTTTTCCAGCAGCCTGGTTTCTCTGCCCACTGATGGGATTCTAACAGGGAATGGAGCAAGGCTGAACGCTGATGCCTTTCAGCAACAGTAAGGACCGGATGTCAAAATCTTCTAATTTGGGCTAGAGAGTCAAATCCTCCCCATTACATTGTAGGATTCTGTGACATTTCTAGGGGAAATGTATTCTGAGGAACAGTTTTGTTTTGGTTTCTCATCAACAAGAAATGAAGGAAAGGTGAAGGCAATACACTTAATTGGAGACTTCCCCACAAACTGATAGACTTTCCCAGAAGTGGTGAAACAAACTGGGATCCACAGCTAAATCCCTTCTTGCTTGGCCAACCATCACTGTTTCCTTGTGGCAAGGACCTGTTTGTTACAGGTGATTCAATGTGTTGAATGACTGTGTGGTGACTGTCTGCATATGCTGTATTGTAAAAGTAACTATAACAGATTGCAAGACTAAAGAGTTCACCTGTTTGTGTATACAAGATTTAAAAGTACTTGGCGTGGCGTCTAACGTATTCAAGGAGGGAGGTAATACTGGAGAATTCCCTTGGTATTGCCATTTCCCTAAAGCAGACAGGCAGTATGCTTGGAAGCATGTTATTTAGGAGCAAAGGGGGAAGAACAAAAAACCCACAACCAAACCAAACAATGCTTGAATGCATGTCACTTTTTTCTTCTTTTCCTGATCTATTTATTTTACATGACACTGATCATGTTTGTCTGCATATTTCGTTTCCCATCTGGCCTATGTAATTTACATCTATTAATTTTACATGCGTGTGTGTGGCTGAGTCAGAGTGGTCGTTGCTGGGCTGGCCAAGGAGACCTTGTCTCTGAACTGCTCAGCGTTGCATGGGACTTAGAAAACCTGTGTGAGTGACCAAATAATGCAAAAAGAGAGAGCATGTGCATCTGTCATTCACCCTAGCTACATCAACACTTGCTATTTATGCAAAACCTTAATGTTTTACCCAGTACCTGAGCCTCATATTTTATTCATAGGAGACTTCAGAACATAAATTTTGAGGAGGGTTGTGTAACTGTATAAACCCACAAAAGACAGGCAAGTTGTTGGCAAATTTTCTTTATCTCCTCTTTCTCCCTCAAAAAACCCTGAGATAATACTTCTCCCTTCTTTGTGAAGCCTTGCTAGAACTACACAAGAGCAAAATATTATTGGTTGTTGTTATAACAGCTGGCACATCAGGATAATAATATTGTTGTTGCATCTTTAAACTTAAATAAATAAATAAATCCCAAGGTCTTAAAGCAAGCAGATAGATGTTACTACTTGTCCTCCCTGGAAAAGCAGCCAATAGACCTTCTAGCAAAAAGCTGAGAGATAGGAATCTCATTGGTGGTTTTTTGTGTGGTTTGGTTTTGGTTGGTTGTTGGTTTTTTTTTTTTAAGGGGTTCAGGGAGTAGATTATAACTTCACAAATAGAGGAGTGGTGCTTCTGGGAAGGAACGGGGTGGGAACAGACTCCTAAGTAAGCACAGAGCATCAGGATCTTGAGGTTTTGCATTGTATTTTGAAGACTCGCTTTGTCACTGGAGTTTTCAAGCCTTGGAACGACACTCTGGTTCAGCGTTGGCTGAAAGGATGTGAATCATCTTTCCTGCTTCCTGCAGCAATTGAAAGTGCAGTCAGTCCCGCTGTTCCTGAGTCACCCTGACTGACTGTGCTCTGCGACGGCCAGCGTGGTCACTGCTAAGCAGCCAAGTGCTGCTGCTAACACACCGCAGTGGAAAAGCAGCTGCATAGACCTGTTGGTTGGCTTGGTTGTCCCTGTTGGCTGTATGACAGTGCTGTTCTGGGCAGCTGCTTCTGCGCATACGAACAGGGCACGTAAGACATGACGTAGGGGTAATTGTGCCGTTTGGGTCTTATAACCTTCTTTTTGAGACCAAGTACATTCAGGAGCTTTCCAAATTATGTGTCACTTCATCTACAGCTTTCCAGGAACTAGAGGACATCCTGGGCATCCCAAAGCTCCCACGAGCACATCATTGCTTGCTTGTAGGTTGCTGTCATGGACTTCTCTGGGATCTTGTGTTGTCTTATTAAGAAACTGCTGGTTCAGTGGAGGGGTTAATGAGTGGGAGGCTTGCGGCTGCTGTGAGAGTAGCAGCTACTCAGTAGTAGAGATTTGCTCCTAGATTTTGGTAAGAAGCTGTGCACTCCCTCTGCCTGGATGAAGGGATTCAATTACACTTGTTTTCTGACTGGTTCATCCACTCATGTGAAGAACAGGAAGAACCTGAACCAGGCTCAGATGTGTGTGTACATAGTCTTGGACTCCTGGTACTCTGCAGGCATCTGCTGAGGGTCTGCTGAGCGGCAAAGGAATCCGTGTATGTTGTTTTGGAAGGGGGCAATGTGTAGGCGGATACCACCTGTGTTGGGGGTCAGCTGTGAGTAACGAAGACACACTTGTTTTATGAAGGCTGGTCGTATACACCGACCAGCATTTGCAGGCCCAAAGGATGCAAATTTGCTAGAAACTTGTGTGATTCGGGCCTTTGAGGCTTATGGGTGCTGTGAACAACCTCTCTGAGTTGGTGGAAAAGTTTGATGGGGCTGATAATGGAGTCGATGTCTCTTCTGTGTGTGTCTTGTGTCATTTTCCCTCCACCCCCCCAGTCTGTGGAACACCACAGCAAAGGCTGTTGCATGGTGACAGTAGAAGGGGTTTTATCGTACGTTGCTTAGCACAGGTTAGTTCTGGTAAAGTCAGTTTAGGGAGAATGAAATTCTATGGTTTTGTTAGTGTGCCTGTTGGTCATGAACGGTCCACACCCCAAAACACAGTGCGTCTTCCACAGCGGGCCACCAGAAGCTGAAACCCATTTTGAAACGTGTAGCTGAGCGGATGCGCAGGTTCCATGCGATGCCCGGTAATTTCCCTTTCCCCTCAATGGGCACGTGATTTCAAGGATACTTTTAAAGTGTGCCTTTTGGTGGTGATTTCAAATTAGGCTGTTTTACTTTGTACTTAAATGGTCCAGGATCTTTGCGGAGTTCAGCTGGGGGAGGCTGAATCTAGACAATTCCTGAAGCTATCTGCAAATGTATGTTTGAAGATGCCCTAGGTCTGCACACTTTCCCAGATGCAAAGAAAAACTACTCACCGTGCTTTCAACCTATATGTTAGCCTGAGATCAATGTGAAAACTAAAAAAAAACCCCGCAAATTGAGGTAATTTTATACTTAAGAAATCTAAGGCCAGAAGGCATCAGCTAATATAATTGCTTGCATGTTATTGCTTTGCTGTGTTGTTTTTGTTTGTAACCAAAGCAATTTGTATTTGCTTCTGGAAAGAGAGTCTGTCTCACTTGGCCTGATGACATTAAGAGAAAGGAAATTCATGGCTTCTTCCAGTGTTTAATTTCAATCTTTTTCCTTCTCATTTCAAACAGCTGGGACTCACTATCTAGCTCTTGGCATTTAAGGCTCTACTTTATTGCATTAAAAGACTTTTTGAACCCATGACTTACCAGCTGAGGAAGTGAGCAGTATAACATATGTAATATAACATATGCAGTATAACTAATCAAATCACCCTGAATCATCATCTTGTTTAACTAAATTAAGCTTAAAGGCTCTTGCTGTAAGGTGTATTTTCATGTTTGAATGTTTTCCGTACCAGCTTTGATTTTTATTTAACCTTCTTAAAATGCAGTGCAATGAGTTGCACTTGCTGAAAACAATAATGAAATGCTTATGTTGTATAAGGAGCTAAAAATCCCATGGAAGGGGAGAGACTATTTTTTCTCCTTTTCTTTTTCTTTAGCTCAGCTCATGCAGAAGCCCGAGCGACTTAAAGTGCACAATTTCATGACACTATCCGTTTAGCTAACTATGGGCTTGGGAAATCTCTGTAAGAAAGAGTATAAATGCAGCTTGGAACCAGGGATCTCATGCAAGAAAATGAAAGTATGCCTTAAGAAGCAAAGGAAGGATAGGCTTCTGGTTAAGCCAGCCAGATTGGTGAACTGGTTTGATCCTTGAGTTTACCATGTGCTTCCTGCATGACCTTGCTCAAACCATTGGGCCCATCTGTGGAGCAAGAAGATGGTCTCCTCCCAGGTCCCATCCATACTGGCTTGTGTGTTTCCATGATCCAAGTGAGCACGGCCCAAGCCATGGCTGCTGGGCCAAACTCGGCAGGGGACAGGCTGTTTGGCCCAGTTGTTTTCATCAGCGGAGGGAAGGAAGAGCTGCTTGGGCAAAAGTCTCGTTGTGTTCCAAAAGCTGAACACCAGATCTGTAAACCCCACGTGTCTGCAGCCATGTCCCTGCAGGGCAGAGGAGTAGTTAGGGTTGGAGACCCGCTTCTGTGTGCGTGTGTCTGCACATAGCTGATGCTTGGAGATGGGGCCGCAAATTGGGAAATCCTAAAAATGGGCTCCAGCAGCTGGAGATGTCAAGACTGGGTGGCTCTTTGGGGATTTTATCTGCAGAGAGTTTACCGTAGTGTGGCAAGGTTCTGGATGCCAGGATTAACCAACAGTCATCCCAGCACATTTCTTATAGAAATAAATCCTCCTTTTTTGTGATTGGTTTCAATACAATTCTGCTAATAACACAATCTTGGATGGTAAAAATGTAGGTTTTCTGTGTTATAGATAGGAATGAACTATCTACTTAGCAGGACTTTCCCTGTCATGATATCCACATGCCTCCACTATACCCTACTGCTGAGGGCTGAACTGAGTTTTTATTTTTCTGTGTTAATTTTTAATTGGAATACAGACTGAAAGATTTATTTATTTGGAGGGGAAAAATTTGCAGAGAGCTACATGGTATGTGCTAGTGGGAAATAAAGGAAGATGTAAGTTGATTTGGAGAACGTGAAGGCTTGATCTTGCATCCTGGCCAGAGAGCTCGGACAAAAGACCTGGTACGTGTTGCCAAGAGGTTAGGAGAAGATTTGAACTGTAAGGCCTCCCAGCTGACCTGGTCTAACAAGGAGCAATTTTCCCCTGTAACAGGTGTGAGTGACTGACATGCAAAGAGACAGGAAAATGAGCCCTTCTTTCTATTATTCTGCAACTGCATATCAAACGAGAGTCCTCCTCTTAGTGTGCTGCTCCTCTCTCCTTTTACAAGGCGGTGCGTTGTCAGATGAGATTGTTTGTATTACTTTGGAATGGAAAAGAATAAAGGCAGTTTCTATAAAGAAGGACTTGAAAAGGCTTCACCGGTTTTGCATCAGAGCTGCTGGAAACCTTCCTCCCCCTCCCCCTCCGCCCCCTTCCCCAGTCCCACCCCCAAAATGCTCACCTCTTCCTGCCTTTGTCAGGGAAGTGTCAGATTTGACACCTTTGCAGTAAGGTACAGAAATGCAAATGGAGAAATCCAGCAACACCTAATCAGAGGATGTAAACTTTCTGTGAACCTAATTTGTGGATTTAAAAGGAGGGGAAAAAAAAAAGGCCTTATTGCTAACACATTTCTAAAATGCTTTTGCCACTTTTTAAAAAATTCCTAATAGGACTGGTTTCACCTGGCTTTTTCTTTTCAGCTAATACAGGACTGAAGTGCACAGTGGAAAGACCTGTTACCCCTCTGCTGTGGCTCTTCCTGTCCCCAGTTTCGGGAGAGCAGCTGGCCGGGCGGCCGTGGCCAGGGAGCTCTCAGCCCCTCTGCACGATTTCTTCTGCAGCAGCGGGGATGGGACGTGCCCCCGTCTCCAGCCCTGTGATGGCAGATGTGCAGGGAGCTGTGTGGGCCCACCAACCCACGAGGGTTACCCCGGGCGTGGGAAGCACTTGCAGCAACGTACACAGGAATGGGAAAGGGAGCAGGTAAATGGGCAAGGCCAGCTTCAGCTCTGATTCTCTAGGGCCAATACAGGAAAAGTTAAGTAGCACATCTGCAGTGCTGCTTAACAGGGAGGACTTTGTTACTAGACCCCCAAATCCACTGCTGAACCAAAGGTGGCACTTTTATGTTGACTCTTGGCTGTGTTTCTGTCACTGAAGTGTCAGGATTTGCACTTGTTTTCACAGGAGCGTTACAGAAGAGCCCTAACCCTGGGGTCTTTCATCTCATGGAAATGAAGCCGAGCCAAGCTGCCTCCGGTGTTCCCGCAGCAGCAGAGGGGCTGAAGCGGCCATGCCAGCCCAGGAATAGCCCTGGATGTCACACCTGAAGACAGCTAGCTCAGGTAAGCGTCTGCAGCCCAGTGCTGCTCTGTGTGTCTGTGTGTGTGCTGCAGTGAGCCGCGGGCTGGGCTGTGGCTGCCGTTGTCATGTTAAGGAAACATGCTGTGGCTTTACCTCTCTCTTGAGAGGGCCTTACAAACATGAGGCGTGTTCTAGATGTTAAAAGCAAGGGGCTCTGTCTTAGCACGGCAGGGTAACCTACTGCGACGTGTAGTGTGAGCTACCCTTGGTGACTGTGCAAGGTATTGTTATCTAGGCTAATTAAGCAGAAGTGGAGAGTGAAGTATCAACTGTGATACCTAGGGGAAGTAGCTTTATGAGAAATAAATCTGGCCTTGTGCTGGTGCTAGAGAGGTGCAGGCTCAGTCCGAGAGGTCATCTTGTGTGTAGGGTGTTACTTTTAGTGCAAGTGTTCCCCAGGCTTCTCCTTCATTTACACTTCAAAACACTAACTTCCCTCCCTAAAGCAGAAAGGTCACTACAGAAGCTCTCACCTTCCTCTGCTGAGCTGGTTTTTGCCCTTCTCCCCTCTGAGTTCAAAGGGATAAGAACACACACTCAAATCTGGACATCTTTGAATAAGAACATCCACCCCAGGTAACTTAAAGAAAAGTACAAAGGAGAGGTCTTACCAGTATCTTAGTTTCCATTTTTATTATTTCATAAGGTTGTTAACAAAAGAAAGTTACATGTCTAGTCCCTTGGTAGTTAGGTTGTTTCCTTTCTTGCTTGTTCTATGTTTGGGAACTTCCATGTATTAAGCAACTTTACAATTGTTGTTTTGTTTTTCTCTTTACAATGGCAGCTCTCTGAAAGGTATTATCACAGCATAAATAACCTGGCATCTCTCAAAAGTAGGAACAGGGGAGGTGTCAAACCTCATGTACAATAATGCTGAGGTTCCCCCCCAGCCCCCTAGAAACTTTTTTTTTTTTAAAGAATAGTTTCTAAATCCATTGCATACTCTTCAACTTTGCATTCAAGAGAGGGAAAAAAAAAAAACCAACCCCAAAAAACCCCAAACAACCCCCAAACAAACCACTCCAAACAACTAAACCAAACTCACCCCCCCTGTGAAGTCATGCTCCAGGACAGGATTTGCCTGGTACTTCTGAAGTCAGGACTGGAGCTGTATGAGCAACACCTTCAGATGGGAGATCGAGTAGCATAGGTTTGAGACTGGCATCCAGCTAGTCTAACCCAGAAATCTGTGGCCTAAGATCACCAGTATGACCTTGCCTGCTGCAAGAAATTAAGTGTCTTCTAGTATTAAATAGAAGAAATAGTTGAATGCCAATACTTGAGCTAAACAATGCTTAGTACAAGTAAGTGCTTAATTACCAGCATTGTTTCCACAACAGATAGATGCTTTTCTGAACAGGGAACTGTATTTTTAATTTTTAAACCAATTAGAAGTGCATCACACTCTAACACGTGCAATCAGTTGTGAATTCAGTATTTATTAAAGATTAAAAATAAAAAAAACATTTGACACCCTAATATACATAAAGTCTCAATAAACTCAAATGTGCTAAAAGCAAAATGTGCATAAAGACACTCATTTCTAAAAGGCACCCTGCCACCAATATCTTTTAATGTTCGTCTAATTCAAACAGGTTTCTAGTTTTCTCTTCCTTCACTGAAGGCGAGATGCTAGACTGCTACCGAGTAGAGATGCTAACCACACCAACCCCTTTCAGGGATCTTTGCTATCGCTAGAACACTTAAAACCGCGCATGCAGGCTTATCTGAGCTTCTCATGGAGTTAACTGCCATGATTTAAAAAGCACAAGGGCTTTTTCTTAAAGAGAAAAAGGTAGTGATGTTTGGGCCACTTATAAGGGCCAAGAGAAAGAGACAGGGTTATAAAATAACTGCTGTGTGTCCACCAAAGAGCTTTGCTACTACAAGCGAACTCCCTCCTTCCCCCCATCCCCTCCCCAACCTCTCATAAAAACAACCCCTAAAGTTACAAAATGCCACACACACACACACGCACATACACAGGGATGAAATGTTAACATGTTTAGCTATTAGCCTGTCAGGGCGTGACAGCTTAAGAGTGCCATTGATGCATTCCCGGAACGCAGCGATGCCAGCTGCACGCATGCTGGCGGTCCCCTGTGCCGCTTGGAGGAGCGTGGGGCCGGCTGCTCTCCCTGCTATAGGTAGGTCTGCGTTGACTCCCGCGTGCTCCTCTGTTACCAGGGTCTCCACATCGATTTGGGTAAGCTAGGCGAAGGCAGGCCCTGCGTCTGGGACACGTCCAGTCCGTCAGTGGAGGTCTGGCCCGGCTCGGCCTCCGCCTCGTCCGAGTCGGAGCAGGTCTCTTCGCTGGGGGAGGGCGAGGGTGCTGAGGCAGGGAGAGTGAGGCCCAGGGAGGCCTCGGCCGCTGGGGACAACGCCTCGCCGCCGGGCCAGGGGCCGAGGGACGGATCTGCCAAAACGTCCGCGATCAAGTCCGGGAAGCTGCCCTCGTTGAGGGGCATGGACTCCAGCAGATGGTTGAGCAGCTCGGCGGCCGTGGTGGCGTCGATGCCGGGGCAGCTGGAGACGAAGGTGTGCACCTCGTGCATGCACTGGATGTAGCCGGCGGCGAAGCGCTCGCTGGCTTCGCGGTGCAGCCGCCCGCCCTCTGCGCCGCGGGAGACAGAGAGGGGAGCGGGGTGAGGCGCGGGCCGGGCCGGCCCCCCGCCGCCACCGCCCCGCCGGCACTCACCGAGGGAGCGGCGCTCCAGCACGGCCTGCACCCGCCGCACCGTCAGCTCCAGCACCTCCGCGTTCTCCAGCTTCGCCTGAAACTGAACCGGGGCGCCGCGGCCGTCAGCACGGCCCCGGGCCCCGCCGCCCAGCATCGGCCCGGCCCCCGCCCCGCCGCCTCACCTCGCTGTCGGCCAGCAGCAGCCGCAGCTCCTGCAGGCTCTCGTTGATCCGCGCCCGGCGCTTCTTTTCCACCAGCGGCTTCCTCGTCTGCGGGGACAACAGCGCCGTCAGCCCGCCGTCCGCCCGGCCCGGCCCCGCCCGCCGCGGCGGCGCCCCTGTGGCTCACCTTCCTGTCGGCCCTGGGCTCCGCGCAGTCCTCGTCCCCCCGCGGCGGGCGGCCCTTGCCGGGCCGGAAGGAGGGCGCCATGGCGCGGCCCGGCGGACCCGCTCGGCTTCGCTTCGCTCCCCTCCGGCGGCTCGGCTCCCCGCCCCGCGCCGCTCTACTTATACCCTCTGATTTGCATGTCAATGAGCCCATTGGCCGCGCCGCGCGGGCAGCCGCCGGAGCGTTGGCCGAACGGGCCAATGGAAGGCGGGCGCTTTGTCTGCGCCGGGGCGGGGGAAGGGGGGCGCGCGCCGCCGAGCCTGTGGTTGCCGTCGGCCGCCGCGCTGCCCGCCGGCCTCTGCCGGCATTGTTGGCCCGGCCCGGGGCGGGCACGGCTGCGCCGCCCGGCCCGGCTCGGCTCTCCCTTCGCTCCCCGGGGCTTGTCACGGCCTGGGCAGCAGCGCGGAGGCTGGCAGGGCCCGGGGGGGCGGGGGGCCGTGCCCCGTCTGCAGCGTGGCAGCTCCCGCTGCAGCCTCGAAGCGCTGGGGCACGTCGGTCACCTCCAAAAAAACCCCACCCCGAAACCCCCAACCATCCGCCATCTGCGTGGTCAAAGGCTTAGAAAATGTCTGTGCGGGGGGTTCTGTGCGTCGGCTCGAGAGCGTGCTCGAGTCCATCCATGCCCCTCGCTGCTGGCCGCGGGCACGGCCGGCCGGGCGCGAGCCAGAGCCTGGGCGTGAAAGGGGCTGATGCATCCCCCAGCGGGAAACCAGCGGGGCTGAGCGTGCACAGCTGGGCAGGGGTCCGGTCCTTGTGTCCTGTCCCCACCCAAATGGGGATCCCCAAATGGATCGGGAGGCTTTTAAAGCTGGGCTCTGCGTTTGGGTGCCTGCCTGGGACAACACGCTCATTTCGGGTTGCGTAGCAGTGCCGCATTAGCACCATGGCTGTTCTCTGGCGCTTGGCCGAGATGGGGCCGTGTGCCCCTTTCCTCATCCAGGGGGGCTGCTTGCCCTCCTGGCAGCCGTGGGGAGCTGTGCCCCAAATGCTCGGTGCCGTCTCTGGGTGCGTCGCAGCCCTCCGCCTCTCTTGGCTGAAAGAGCGGGGCAGGCCGGCTTTGTGCGGGTAACTTGATGCTGATGACAGTTGGCAGCTGCAGTTCCCCCAGCAGACTGAGGCAAATAAAAGCATTAGGGCTCGTCCCTGAGGAGAGCGACAGGTGTTCGCTCCCGCTCCTTTGTTTCCCTCCTTTTATTCTCCTCGTTAATGCATGTCATATTTTTACCACCCGAGGAAACGGGAGACGCGTCCCCCGCTTGAATCGACATCGCCGGCACGGAGCCGCACGCTTGCCCCTCTCTACGTGTCCGGCATAGCTCCCCTCCCGCTCCAGCACGCCCCTGTTCATTTCACTGTTAGAACCCCCAGGGAACGCCCTCTGGTTTTGGCGGTGCTGAGGTTTTCCTTGCTGAGAGGTCTGGGGTGAGCTGGTGTGCCCACAGCCGTGCCGAGTGCCCTGGCACCCCCGGCTCTGTTACTCTTTATCGAACCGTGGCCGTAGGTTGGCGTCTGAATTGCCACGTGTGGTCCAGCGGGTACCGGCACGCATGCTGAGAAAGGCCGGGGTAGCCCTTAGTCCCGCTATTATTTAACGCCACTTTTCATCTTCAAAGCGCCGTATAAACATCCGTGCCTGCGGTATGCTAACCCGTGTCTGATAAAAGAGCAAACCGGGATGGAGATGTTCAGCACTGTCTTCTCGCAGCCATCGC
The DNA here is from genome assembly GCF_028858705.1 of Grus americana. NCBI lineage: Eukaryota > Metazoa > Chordata > Aves > Gruiformes > Gruidae > Grus > Grus americana. Next base: position 6,044,334 of record NC_072860.1, on the reverse strand, counting down.
AGGGGAGCACATCAGAGAGAAAGCCGGCACATGGGATGTCTTGGCTGCAGACCTAAGCTCAGAGCACTCTGCTTTTTGTATTGCAATAGACAGGAGATTTTGTTTTCAGAAAGATGCTTCTGTTGTGTTTCTTCCTTGTATTTTAAAGTAACAATGGCTGGATTTTGGTGGAGTTTGCTCTGTAGGTGACACGTTTCATTGCACTGGGCAGGACAGAGTAGGATGTAGCTGGGGCTGGATGACTAAATCTGTCCTTCCGATACACCCAACGCTCCATGTAACGCAATGTGGAAACCGGCTTATCCTTTTCATCGATACCATTAACACAGACTAAGCAGAAATGCTGTTTAGGCCAGGCTAGGTCCATAATGTTTTTGTCTGTATTTGGCGTATAGTTCATTCAGTTAGCCTAAACAGGAGGGAGAAAAGACAATTGCGTGGGTGCAAACTACAGCAAAGTAATGGGTGTCACGATTTTGAAGGAGCTGTGTTCTGAACCAAAACTAGGCACGTAAGGTCAGCAGTTGTGTATAAAAACACGTAAGCGCACACACACACGTTTATAAAACGTGCAGTAACACACTGACTGTATGTAATCACATGGTAAAAGATGGACTTCCAAGAGTTTGTGAGCTTGCTTTCTCTTCAGAGAAAGCTTAGCTTTTCCTAGCATATGTAATCAGAGATGCTCAAACAGTGGGTTTTACGCTGGTGTAAATTCTGCTGATGTACACAAGCAGCATTGCACCGCCGCGGCTGCAGGCATGGTCCCCAAATCCGTCAGGTCTCCTTACTGCAGTCATTTGTATTGGTGGTGCTTCAGAGCTCACTTAGGTTAGAGGTGCTGCAGTGTTAATCTAGGAAAATGTGGAGCGGAGGAGCTCCCCAATTCACCTCAGTCGTGGTTCAGATGAGGCAGGACTTGGGTGATGGGATGCTGATGGCTGCTGAACAGCAATGATTTCTCACAAACCTTAGATCTGCGTGTTTTGGAGCAGTGAGGAGCCGCTGGCACAGGGTGAGGATTTCTGGATGCACAAGAAGATGAAATTCCAGCAGCGGGCTAGCAAAGCTTGGCCAAGAATGGCCAGAGTCGGCCATGGCTATAACATCCAATTTCTGTTCCGACTTGGTGAGTGCTGATGGCAAGGTATTTTACGCATTGCTAGCTCTTGCTCGGCAGCACGTCTTTTTGTATGTGCTTTGAAAAGCTGCAGGTCAAATGAGTTGACAAATGCTGGAGCCGTTTATGCTGGACATTAAAAATGTATGTGCCATAAATATCAGGGCATTACTAGAGCTGCCATTCTGGAGGAAGAAGTCACTGCAGGCTATCTGCTCTGGCCCACAGGGATAAAGTGACATTTTTGTGCCACTTTGAACAAGCTCTGTCACATCAGGTGAAGCAATTCATGATAACCTCATGCATTTTAATGGAAATGTCAACTGCAATCTAGTAAAAGAAAATGTTCCTTAGATACCTTGTCTCATACCTCAGTGCTTGCTCATGCATGGTGATTCCTGAAGGAGATTTCGGTAAACCCATCGACTTAGCCATATCGTTCTTTCCAGGTCAAACCCATCCCGCTCTCTGCTGATGGAGAGCTGTGCGGGTGGACGTGGTGCACGTGGAGGGTGGGAGTTTAAGCTTTGCTAGAGCAGGGAGCTCTGTCCTGCCAGAGGTTGGTGCTCCCGCTCAGGATATAAATTACAGTTTAGCCGAGGAGCAGCATGGTTTCAGCAGAGATAATGGGATCGGTGTCTTGCTACGTGTGTTTTCCTGCAAGTCCATGTGTAGAGCAGTATAACGCAGCATATAATAACAGGTTTTAATTCTTTGTAGATCATGTATGATCACTAATGCAGCTGTGGTCACAGTGGCAAAGGCAACTGTGGGAGACAATCGGGCGGCCTCAGCTACTCGCCATGTGTTTTGGAGGCCCAGGCAAGTGGCAAGTGGCAAATCCTCGCGAGATGGGGGAGTCTGCCATGTAATGCCTCACGCACTTCTGTTTGAGCTGTCAGGTGCATTTGAAAGGTCTCCGGCTCCCAGAAGAACATCCACAGAGACATAATGCAACTCGGAAAAGTTTTAAGGACTCTACAGGCAACTGTGCTGCCACCCGTGTTCTTGGGCTTGAGTCAGTAGGTCACCCAGGCTCTCCGTGGATAATATAATCAGAGCAGGGGATAAAGACATGATGAGCATGGACAAGGTCCATTGGAAATGCTTGAGTAGTTTCTTTCATAAGTGGTATAACATCTGTTGTCGTCGGAGGCACAAGTTCCTGTCAAAGAGACACGTCATCCTTATAAATATTAATGGTGCATATAAATGGTGGTGGGCGTGAACTGTGGCGGATGTTAGGTTAATGGGTGAATTGCTCCTTAGGCATCAGTTTGCCGTCATCATACGTATTACCACACTAACAAATACAAACTGTTTAGGTGGCAGAGCAAGCACGGAGCTATCTTCTCCCTCCTCCTCTCCCTGGGGTCCCTTCACAAATGAAATGTGTGCTGTAATTAGTCTCGTGACTTGTCTCTGATGAAAATTAGTCCCCCTCGCAGAACCAAGGTGGAGGGGAGCGTGCCTGGAGCTGGAAGAGCTGAGGGCTGTAGGTGATAAATGAAGCGAATGAGGAAGGCTGTTTGGAGAAGTTTGTGGCGTTCCCCATCAGCTTGATCCTGGTTGCCTTTAGTGCTATCGATTTCTCTGCTGTTAAAAGCAAATGTTTAAGAGGAAAATTGGGTTGAATATCACCACCGAGCTGCTCTTGGACTTGAATCTGTTACTCCAAATTGTGTTTGCTGCCTTGAGTTTCCGTTATCCCTTTCAAAAACCATACGGCTTTTCCGACCCTTTTTTATTTATCAGCAGGCTTGGCGGCAGCGCTCGTGTTCACCGGCTGGGGCACAGAAGAACGGTTCATGCCAGCCACATGCTGCTAACAAGCAGCATTCAGAAGGGTCTTATGTCTGTTCACAGACAAGCCCCAAGACCGCGTTTGCTGCCTGCAAAGGCTCGGGTTCCCCTTTGACTGAGGGGATGGGCCCTGCTTTCTGCCATTGCAAAGCTGCTCGTGGTGATGTTCGAATGCAGCAAGCGGTGGGGGGCTGTGCTGAGCAAGCGGTGAGGACGGCAGAGTCCCTCCCCGCGGGTGAGCGATGGGTGGGTGTTGTGCACTGTGGGGCTCCCCCCGGCAAACCCCTGTGTGCCGCCTTTATTGCCTTGTCGTTCTTTCCCCTCAACCTGTTGGGGTCCAGTAGAGGTGTCCGCGCTCAGATGTCATTCACTGCAAACGGCTTCAACACGTACCATCTCCCATCTGTGGTCTGTTGTCAGCGACTGCGGCAGGGTCCCGTGTCTTGTGAGGTTAGAGGGACCGTCGCTTGGTCACACTGTGTTTGTCGAAGTTATTTCAGGGAGGTGAGAAGGACTATATCTGAAGCAAGTGCAGAGGTTTTTTTCAGTTGGATTAAAAAAATAATAATCTGCCTATGGTGCTTCAGGGAGCAGTTTCGTGGTGTTTCCAGGGAAGCCTCTTGTATTTTGATTTCTCTAATATTTTTGGTATTTGAAAGTTATCTTAATCATGGGGCTGACTTCATCGTAGGCTTCATCCTATCTTTGTAACAGTGATGCGTATATCACTAGTCCTCCTCTGCAAGATATCTTTATTAGTTCCTAAATGACTTACAGGCATCCTTGTTAAAGTAAATTTTCTTCAGAGAAGGTTCTGAGTCCCTCAAACACAATCCTGACTGAGGCTGAAAGCTTTGTTAAGTGTGTGCCCTTCAGAGCGTATTTCTTCTGACTTGCAGTGCGTGGCCGGGGTAACTCCCAGCCTGTACCTCTGGCAATGACACTCCAGGTTTGTTGACAGGACACAGGTTTTATTTTTATCAGATTAATATGTACATAACCAGGCTCTGAACTTTGCTCCCGTGTGTTTTGTGAAATGCTCTAGAAAATGTCTGCTTTCATAGTCTCGTCTCTCATGGGCTTGCATTCACGTTGCAAGTTCTGTCTGTAGGTGGGGGAAAAGACCCTGTGCTCTCAGGGGGATGTTTGTGAGATCCTTTTTAGCAATGACAGAATATATTTTATGGTCAGTTTTGATAAACATTGGTCTTCTCTAAATCAAAATGAGAAATATTTTACAGGCAGAGACCAATCCCCTTTACTTGAGAGTCCCGGCACCCATTTTGGTAGCTTGTGTTTTGTATAAATACTGGGTTTGACCCTATTGCAAGACACACCTCAAGTTGCACAGATGCGTTTCCTGGAGGTGCCCATGGACAACCTGGGACATGACCACACTAACAGATATTCGTGGATCTTGTCTTAACCGTGCCGTGCTGCCACTCTGGGCTGGTTGTTTCTCAAAGGAGGTGATACTTTATAGCCCAGACTCCTTTTAACGGTACGGAAAAGGACCATTTGGAGGACTTGGTCTATTGTGTACTATGGAAGAGGGTGTCTTTTAACTACTCTAAGTTTAGAGTGGATTTTAGCCTTGCTGTCCTGCACAGCTCATTTACTTGGCATACTGCTCAGCTAATTGACATTGGTGGTTGAGTCCTTTAATCCACTGCAGAAGCTTATGTCCATTTTGGTGAGGAGCCATCGTTTAGAGCGATGCTGGAAGGTGCTGATATGAGGTAGTGTGAAGGGAGCTTAGCAAGCAGATTTGAAAGGTGACAAGTGCTGTCATTCCTTCCTCTCCGTATGTGTCTGCCCTTGTTTCTGGAGAAGCCTAGCATACTTCAAGAAGAGCACAATGTCTTTGAATACTTGGTCTGAGAAATAGCTCTGGAACTTCATCTCAGAGAAACATAACCTCTACAAGGTGCTTCTTCACAGCTTGCTGATACAGGCAATGCACAGTTGAACCCAGTCAGCTACAGAGCAAGGGGCTGCTGCTGGCTGGAAACCCGCTGCCTCCAGTTCAACTGGGAGACCAACGCGGAGCTGGCAAGTCAGTCCCAGTAAATGTGGTTTGGGCTACTTGTGCGTGTCAGAAACGGGGTGGAAACAAAAACGTTCACAGATATTGCAAGCTATGGGAAGATACACTTTCTCCTGACGGGGCCAGTGAATGTGACCTGCCTGGGTCTCCCATTCCCAAGCCTCAGTGGGTTCTCAAGGGTCATGAGTGTGATGCAGGATTGCAACATGCAGAGGAGAACCTAATTCCTCTGCTAGGACAGTAATTTTTCTTGGTTTTTTGTTTGTTTGTTTGTTTGTTTGTTTGTTTGTTTTTTAATGGGACATAGGTATTTGCAGGAGAATGCAAAATGTCTTCCTGCTGTTTTCTGTGCTGACTTTTGATCATGTGGGGCTGCTCAGTAGTTCTGCTCACCTCTCAGCAGCCGTGGGGTGGTGATGGATGGGATCTTCGGAGGGTTGAAGCGAAGGTGCTGTGCCTCCAAAATCAGTAGAAAATGATTGCTGTTCCTGTGATTATGGATACCTCAACAGAGCATCGTAGCCAGCTCCTGTGACTAGAAACAAACCATGTAAGCAAAACAGCTCAGGAAAGAGCAATGGAATCACAGGAAGTCAGGAACATGCAGGCTCAGATTTATGCTACACAGGGTGACTTAAAAGAGGAAAAAATGCTAGTTCATATGCTACAATATTTTTTCCTAGAGAATTCAAAATGCTTTATTCTATTTTGGGGGTTTGTTTGGTTTTTTTAAGCTCTGGAGAAAGGGCAGCGCTGTCCTTTGCAGCATGCCTTGTTTTATGGAGCATGTTAGGAAGGGGTTCATTTACTTGATGAATTCAGGACCCAGTCTAATTGGACTCAGAAATGGCTAGTTTGGGGGGAAGGCATTTTATTGGCTTCTGGGGATTACTTGATGTTCTCTAAACTCCAGTAAAAATTTCTTAGCGCAGCCATGGCTTCTGTGTCCTTGCAATTGATAGACAAAGCAAATGCCAGGTTTGCACACATGCATGAACAGGGGCTTGTGAACAAAGTGGTAGGACTAGATGCACTAGAGGCTAGTGGATGTTGCTGTGTCAAATAAAAATCCCAATGATATACAGCCTAAAACTGTAATTAGAGGGCAGCTCTGAAAATCAATGTACAGACTGAAAATGCAGGCGGCTTTGGTTCACTGCCTGAGTCACTCTTCTTGCTTTCCTTCCCTCCCACCCCTTTCTGAGGTTTGGTATGTGGTCTGCCAGGGCTGCAAGAGAGCAGGGGTGGCTTGTTCCCAGAGCTGCTGAGCTGTCTCGATCCCAGCAAGCTCATCTGACAACTGTACGGATAAAAGTAGGGGAAGGAAAGGTGGGGGAACAGACACCTGAAGAGCTGCTTGTCCCTGGTTAAGTGTTTGCTGAGTAACAAGGAATTCAAAGAGCAAGATGTTGGGGAGCAAGAGTTCTGGGGCTGCAGCTGGTGACTTCCTATGCACGTTTGTGTCACAAGAGGCATGTGCCGGAGAAGGTGCAGAAGGTGCCCCTTGCTCCAGGTGGTCTACAGAATGCCCCTGGCTTACAGGGGTATGTAGCACAAACTTTGTTAGGGATGTGGTTTCAGGCCATAGCAGGGAAATCACTGAAGCCTGACTTTAGAGATATCTCCAGCTCCTGCTCTGCTAGCCACCTACTCTGATGTCTCCCTTAGCTTTGCTCTTGGAGACTTTCTGGCACAGCTTTGCTCGACTTAAGGATCTGAGAAGAAATCAGCTTGTCAGTCCCACGCCTCCATGCTGCGAGCCTGGGATCAAACCGTTCACCTGCCAGATGCAAGCTCAAGGAGTTGGCCAACACCAAACCCACAGTTGCCTGGTCTTGAGCGGAGCCCACTTCCTGTCTCTAGTGCCCGTAATTAGAGACAAGCCCAGAAGAAGAAACAAGATTGATTCCTTGAAGAGCTCATCTGGAGGATCAGGAAGGACAGAGCAGATGGCTTCAGTGCAAGCTCTGAGGTAGGCTTCAGCTGGGTGGAGTCAACCCTCAGGCTTGACCCTAGACGTCAATGTAAACAGATCCTCTGGGGACTTTCATTATGGAAAACATGGGCAAAAATGCAAGTCCCTACCTGTCAGTGCTTGAAATTCAAACAGCCCAGATCAGGCAGGTAGAGCTGAGCTGCTTCCCGCAGCTGCCTGGGAAGAGCTTTGGCCTCACCTCAACAAGAACGGAGAACTCTCTCAGCCCTGGGCACAGCAGGGACCTGCAGCAAGGTGGTTGGAGTGTGAGACTACTGCAGAGTGAGGGCACCAGCGACTGTGGGAGGCAGACCGGCAAGGCTGGAGCAAAGTAGTGCAGGATTCAATGTGTCTCTGCTGAGCAGAGGATCAACAGGTCACAGCATCCTTGGGAGAGAGTCTTCAGAGACACCGATGCTGTTCCTTATGGAGCAAGAAGGCAGGTCCTTTGGGCCTGGCACTGGACTCCACAAGATGAGGGCCCTTCTGTATGAATGGGATGTATGCTTGCCCCGCTGCCTGCCAGCTCTTCCTTCTTGTGAAGAGCAATAAGCCCAGGAGGGCAGGGGATGACATGTGGTAGTCGTAGATGACTACTGAACATGTTTCTGCCTGGTGCTGTGATTACAGCCTCTGTTCTGGGCATGCCATGTGTTGTGGCATCCTGAACTCCTTCAGTTTCTCACCTTTCTTCCTCCCATATCTCTTGGACATCTTTGCACCCTCTGGAGCTGGGTCAGACAGTTGCATGGAGGTTCTAGTCATGCTCTTCTGCTTTTCCCAATCAGCTGAAACTCAAGTATTCCTTAGTATGCTCTATACTGCCAAAAACATGTGGTGGTTTTGGGGAAAAATCTTCTGGTGATAAATATAATCCAAAGGGCAGACAGAAGAAGCTGTCACAAGTTCCTGTTGGCTGTCGTGTGTTGTGTTTAGCAGGTACTGCGAATGCCAGAGTGTGTGGTTTTCTGCAGTGTCTCCCCAGAGCTCTGCTGATACAGTCATCTCTCCAAAACCCCTTCCTGTTTTCTAGGATTTTCTCTTCTAGGAAAAGTTCCTTTGTTATGATGACTGTTTTGGTTTTACTTCATTTTTTATTTTTTAATTTATTTCTTATGGTTTTATATAGAAGAAAAGAGTTGCAAAGAGAAGAGTTGAGCTCCAAGAAGGGACTTAAACATCTACCATCTAACCATAGTGTCTGAGAGTTAAGTCTCTTGAAAGGGAGGTCTAAGAAAACCATGTGCTTAGCAAGAAGCTATCAGGACATTGTCAGTCGGGGACTTTGTATGGGTGTATCTGAAACCCTCCTGATCCCTGGAGCTGATTTAAGGCTTCAAACAGGCGCTCATCCATTCTGGATCCAGACCAGAATGTGTGGATGGGCACACACAGTGCTCACGAGCAGCACTGCTTCCATCAGGATAGGTACTGTCTTTGCTGTCATAGTCTCTTGGCGAGCCCAGAACTGCATCAAGTAGGAGACTTGCTTTCAGTTTTTCCTTTCAGGCCAGGCAAACCCACCTCTCAGGATTGTGAAAGCAAGGAGCGAAGGGGAACATGGGCTGTGGGCTACAGGTTAAGAGAGGGGAACTGTGATTTCAGGTCCCGACTCCAAGGCCTGCTTTTATTCTTTTTGTGTCGTGGTTCCCAGGAAAAGGCTTTATGATGTTTGTGTTCAGGCCAACATGGGGAGGGCAATTGACTGATTTACCGTAGTGATGTCTGTCTCTTTGTTGTTTCAATAGTTATTTGCACAGAATTCATCTGAAGGATGAAGTGATCTTGGAAACTTCTGGTCTAAATTAGAGCTTCCTGCTCATGGTGTGTGGTAAGTTCCTGGGGAGGGCAGGAGAAACATTAGTTGGCACTTGTAGCAGGTTGCCATCCCGGTGCGGCAGAGTGAGCAGGGCTGACATCCTGGACCTACGTGTTTTGTGTTTGAGCAGCTCATTGCTAGATGATGGAGCAATGCTCAATGATTCTATTACTGAAAGTTCTCTTTTCATCCTAGACTGCCTAGTATTTCACCACAACACCTCTTCCATGGTTCTGATGGATAGAAATCGCCTGTGTAAGACTACCCAGCATCAGGCTGCTTCTGAGCTTCAGAAACACTGAGTGCCGGGCTACGGCCAGGACTCTGGTTTTGTGCCAATGGCAGGTGCCGTAACGTCCAGTTCTGGGACCCAAGGGTAAGAAGGGTTCTGAGAACATGGAGAGGGCCTGGTAGGGAGCTACCAATGTGGTCAGGATCTGGGGGAGGTAGGCTTGTTTAGTCTGGTGAAGAGGAGGCTGAAGGGAATCTAGCAACATCCCACAACTAATGGAAGAGCAGTTACAGAGTTGGTGGAGTCAGACTCTTCTCATTAGTGGCAGATAATAAACCAAGGGGTAGTGGCCACACATTGCAGCTTGCAAGGTTCAGATTAGATATTGGGAAACCCTTTCTCTTATAGGGGTGGGAGCACTGGGACATGTTGCCTGGAGAGGTCAGGGAATCTCCCTCCTGGGTGGCTTTTGAGGCTTAGTTAGACAAAGCCACAGTCAACCTGATCTGCTCTTGGCAATGGCCCTGCTTCAAGGACTTTTGGACTGGAGACCTCCACAGGCCCCTTCCAACCAGCATTTCAGTCACTGTTCATTCTGGTAAGACTGCCAGCATGCTGTCAGAGTTTTCAAGGAGAATTTCTGCATCTAAATATCTGCTGGTTTTTGTTTGACACAGTAACCCAGATCTAGATGGAAGCTGTCTGCTCCAGCTTACTAGGGCAGCATGATCTCAATATGAAGAATATTGGTTTGGGGAGTGGGGTAGATGTGGAAAGGAGTCACTTTTGCCCCCTGACCAGGAGGTGGGTGCGAGGGGAGAGAGCTGTTCTAGCAGCCCATTCTGGCTGGAATTTTGTTTGAACGCTCTCTGAATTTTGCAACAGAAGCAAGGCAAAGTTTGCTGTGGCAGCAGAAGGCCTCTTGTATGTGTGCAGCGCTGTGCAGAGGTGGCCCTGGAGCCATAACAAGCTGCCTCTTTAGCGCTTGTGCAGTGCAAGTAGCGAGTGAAAGGGAGGAGGAGTGACATGGAACTATCTTTAATATCTTTTCCGATGTACTGTGTGCCTCCAGGAGAAAGTCTCCTTCCGTGGTTGCCATCTAGCAAGCTTTTCCGGGAGCAATGAAACTCAGTTCCCCATGGCTTTGTGTTGTCTGGTTGGATCTTCTCTCCTTTGTGTCCATACTTTGTGCCTTTGCATCCCAGCAAAAGCTGAACTCCTGTTGCAGGCCCTCTCACTTCGGCCCAGATGCCCACGTTCACAGAATTTACAGGAACTTCATTTCCTTGTAATTTTTTTCTTCCTCGTCCTTTTTTAAATTTAATCTGGAGAAGCCAAATGTTACTGGGGGAGGACTGACAGGCTGAGGAAGAGACTGAGGCTTGCAGCCAGATTGTTTCCGAGGAGAGGAGTCCATGCAACCCAGCAGCTTACCCATGTCCTCTTATCTGCAGATCTTGAACTTAATCATCACAAATATGTCATCATTGCTGAAGTCATAATTAAGTTCAGCATTTTACTGTCAGCATAATTGCATTAACCATCTTCCTTTCTTGCTATGTCTTGAAATGAGTCTGTTTGGTAGACTCTCTGCCAAGTTATTCAATTTTAATGCAGTTGGAATCGGGTTTTTAAAACGTACCTTGAACGCAGTAAATACACCGAGTTCCCAGGGCCTGCCTTGTTTTGTGTATGAATGAGATCAACCGACCAAGCCAAGCGTGACCATGTCATGTGGCTGAGCCCTGCTGCGCGGCTGTGTACTCGGTGGCACCGAGCCGGCTCGGCGTCCCCTGGCTGTCCCGCAAATGCCTGGGCGCTCCAACTTTTCCAGGAAGACCTGTAAAATTTTCACATTTCTGTCTTAAAACCCAGGTTGGCAGAAGAGGCTTGGTCTCTAGTGAATTGCATTCCTTCAGCCTAAATGCGTTTTCACGGCATAGCCTTGCCTTCGAGGAGTTAAAAAGAAAGGGCACCTGGCCCCGCAGGGTGCTGCTGAGGATGTCCCTGCAGGGGGGGCATGAGGGGCCCCCCAGGAGAGCCCTCTTGCCCCTCAGCTGCTCAGGAGCTGTTCTGGGATGTGATTTGTCTGGACAGACAGACAAGTCCCTCTGCCAGGATAAGCTGTAGCTCAGCGGGGGGCTTTTCGGGCAAATGCTGTACAGCTCTAATTAGCCTTTGGTTGGCCTCCAGCCTTTGTTTGTTTGTTTGTTTGTTTTTCTTGCGCTGAGTCATCTTACTCCTAAGATACGAGCAACATGTCCAGCCAGCCTCCTGAGCTGCCCCTTTCAGATGTTACCTGTGTTGTAGCTGATAGAGCCATCCCATAAAGAAAAGAGGGATAATTCTCTTCTGCCCTGTTAATGTCGGTCCCAATTCAAAATCCTTCAGGAAGAAAGCTGGGTTTGTAATACAGCTCCCTCTGTTCCCCGCTTTACCTCAGACAGCCACATTGGTGTATGAAACACACGGAGGAGCCGAGATGCGGAGAGAAAATCACCTGGTCTGTATTCCCTCCCCGCGTGCTGGGATTGCGAAGAGCAGGGACGTGCTGCTCTTCTGTCTGCTGGATCTCGGATACCTGAGGAATGACGGTGGCTGGAGAGCCGAGAGGAGTGAGCGTGTTTGGGAGGGAGTCATGCACGCCACAGATCCTTGGGGTGAGGGCAAGAGTGATCTCTTCCTGGTTACATCCTCTAGAGACTCAGGGGCTACTGTGCATGCTGTTTCCCAAAGGGCTGACGGTCTAAACCTGCGCTCGCTGCAGCGTGCAGGGGATGAGGCTTAGAGGAGTGTGCAGCGCTGGCCCGCTGCTGGCTCGACTTGTTTGCTCTAGCTGGTACTCCAGCGCGCCAGCTCGCTTTGTGTGACCCAGGACCAGGAGGTGTTGCATTGTGAGCTCTCAAAAATTGCATCTGTTGTTGCAGGAGATGACAAGAGGAAAAGCAAAGCAGAGGTAACCTGCCCCTTCCAGAGATATGCAGCAGATCATAAGGTTGGACTACATCCCCAGACCGTGGGCCGCTTGGGAGCCACAAGTGTCTATCAGCCACATCCTGCATCTTATGGGAATTCCCTGGAGATCACACCAAGTAGGTGAACTTAAGAAGTGTGATGTGAATTCATTGCTACCCTTATGATCTGACTGAGCGACCCTTTGCTTGCAAGTGTGCCAACGCTACTTGTGAAACCATATCCTCTGTCAGGGCTTCCTTACTGCTGGATTGTTCTGTTAGAGCACTAAAATTGGATGTCTCGTCTTCTCTCTTGTGGCAGCCGTCTCTTTTGTTGGATGATTTGTCAGCTGCTGTCTGACGTCCATCCTGCCATTTCTTCCCCTCTTTCAAGAGAGCCATTGCATTACAGCGACAGTCACACCTCTGTGTATACGATGCCATTGATAAATTCCAGTCTGGCTCAAGCGGGAGGCATGGTCCTGAGACAGCCCTTTTGAAGGTCTGCCGTGATCTCTCCCTGCCGGCTGGCTCGGGGCTATGTTCTGTATTAACGCTCCTTGATCTGTCTGCTGGTTTTGACACCGTCAACCGGGATGTCCTTGTGGAATGCTCTGAGCAGATGGTGCATCTGGCCGGGGCTGCTTCAGGTTGATTCAGATCCTATCTTGGGGAGAGCTGCTCGTTTGCACATTCCATTCCTTCCAGAGAGTTTCTGTCTGCCACGTGGCTCTCTGAGGGGACCCTCCCATTTTAGTGCCTATTGATCTATTTTGGCTAAGCTGATTAAGCACACGCTCGCTTCTGGCTGCCCGCAGGTGCTCCCTGCACTCTGTGCTGCTTTCCCCAGCCTGTCACTCCAGCAAAGCAGGGCCATATTTGCAGCTTTTTTGAGGGTATGTCAGTGCAAGCAGTGTTGATCTTGGTGGATTGGTACCCTAAGAGATCCAAGCAAAGCCCAGCCTGTCTTAGGGAGGGAAGAGTCTGAGTATCTTCCCTGGGTACATTGATCCAGATGTGCACACCTGGCTACTAATATCTCTGCTGCTGTCTCCACCACAGTGCCAAATCTGAGCGGTGCTGTCAGCCGGTGACTGATTGGATTGTTGTGCCAGGCTCTGTCTCTGCTGTTGAAAACCTTCAGGGGATGTCAGCCCCTAGGGCCACTGCCTGATGGAGACGTGCCAGCGGTCCCAAATTCTCAGGCTGTATGGTTGCTCGCTTATCACCTGCTCGTTGGTATAGTGTGTGGGAATTTTTGGCTCTCCGTAGGTTTTGGATGCCGTTCTGTGCTTCACCGTACACTTCAGTGGTGTAACATTACAAGGATTGGCAGACCAGTGTACACCTTTGGGCTTTAGATGTGTGTAAGAGCTGTGGCCAAAGAAAACAGCCCTTTTCTGAATACAGCAAACAGAATTTACTTGGGCTTGAGTAGGCCTATTTTATATATAGTGCTTTTGTTCTTTAGTTTGAAAATACTGTCACCTAAATACTTCCATAGACTGGAAAAGTGAGATGGAGAAATGACATGACTTCCCCCAAAGTCGCACAGTAGGCAGCTAGCAGATGTAGTAACGACTGCGTCCTTCTGTTGCCCTACCCACCAGAGTGCATCGCCGCTGTACTTTTCCTCGAGACACGGCCCGTGATATTCCTTTAGGTGCATCCCCTTCCCTTGTGCTTGCTTCCTTCCAGCCTGTGGGACGAGGTGGAAGGGGGATGGATTTGGAAAGACTGGGTGGCTCAGTTCCATCTGGAAGACGAAGCTCCACAACTCACCCTATTTGCAAACACCCCACTCAAAGAATTCAGCAGATGAGCCAGCCTTTAACAGGAATAAACTTGGTTGGTAATATTCTTACCATCTCCAGTACTGGGCTAAAAATCCACCTTCTTCCCAAAGGTGACAATCACTGCCAGTTGTCACGCCTTGCACCCGTGCTACGCAAACTCTCGTGACTCAGAGCAGCGATTTCAGGATGAAACTGGAGGTTTCTTCTTTATGAGCTACACGTTGTACCTGAACTTTATCATGAGCGAGGTGATCCGCGCCAGTCTATCATTACATTCCCCACCTGGAATTCACTACGCAAGCAATAGCGGTGTAATAAAAGCCAACAGACAAGCTGGGTGCTTCGCTCGGCTTTGAAGCGGGAGCATTTGGCGCTTTGCCATGCTCCTGTCGGGGCTCCGCTGCGCATCCGCCTGGGCCGTGGGGCAAGCCGGTGGGTTTTGGTGCTGCACAGCTGGTGGGTTTGGGTGCTGCACAGCCCTGGCTCTCCAGGGCTGGAGGAGTAGGCGGCTGGGTGGAAACAAAGAGACCCTGTTTGTGTCCCTGTTGCAGGACACGCTGCAGCGGGAGCTCAGCCCCTCTCTGACAGCAGGAAACCCCGCACCCTCGTGGCACTGGTCTGTGGATGCTCGATGGTATCACCTTCGTGGAACCACTTCATTGAGTGTTTTTCTTTCAGTTCATCCCATCGTTTCTGGGTGAAATCCATCTCCTGAAACGGCACTAAAGGTACACACTGGAATCAGCGGATCCTCCTGAAATCTTCATGCATCAACTGTGCCTTTAAATTAGCTGTCATCCCTTGGAAATCTGTGCACTGTTTGTCATGCCTCCCAGGGGGATGTATTTTGGCAGCTTTACTTCTGAATCTTCTCTTACCTGGCGTTTCACTGAGTCTAGCTTCACTAAATTTAGCAGGGCTCCATGTGGACTACATGCGGTATGCTGTAATTTGGCTGAATCCAGTCTGCTCAGAGCAAACCATTACTCCCTATTCTCTTTCATTTTCCTTAACTGTAACTCTGCTGCGTACAAGCCAGTCCCACGATGGTCTGAAGTCTGGGCAGGATCTGGAGCTTGGCATGATTCCCTTTCACACTCGGTGCAGAGGAGGATGGGGGAGAAACCGATCATTCAAACAGCAATTAAAAATACCCCGGGGGAAAGTTTGTGAGCTTTCATTTGGTGTTGTGCAAGATGATAACTTCTTGCTTGCACTTTTGAGGAGAAGAGGGCAAAGTACTCCCCACCTGACACACGCCGGCAGAGGAGCAGGGGCGAGGGGCAGCGCTAGCCTGGCCGTGCTGCTGTCGGCGCCAGGGAGGTGGGGAGAGGGCTGCAAGGGCAGGACACGAGCAAAGGGAAGATGAGTTACTCCGGCGGCATCCAGAGGAGACCAGCGGCAGAGCTGAAGGCAGTGCCCAGCTGTCCTGTGTGGTGGCGTGGGACTGTGTGTTCTCCCTCGGGACGCCAAAGGGTTGCTCTGTTCTTGAGTGCCTGTGTTTCTCCTTTCTCCAGCTCATAAACCAGAATGGCATCTGCATGCAATCCCTCCAGCCAGCCCACAGCAGCCAGCTCCTGCTCCGTACAGGGATACCAGCCAGGGCCACATATGCCCACACTGTCTCACAGCAGCTCACCTGGGCTGAAATTTCGCTTTGCTCAGCTTTTGGAGGCATTGGTTGCTCTTGCAATCAGTGCTTGCAGCCAAGCTGTCAGCTGTGGGTTTGTTTCCTAGAGCTCATTCAAGTGTGACTTCAGGCTTTCACTAGGCTTTTGCAAATAACACACTGACTTGAAGGGAAGAAGGAAGAGGTGCAGCTTTCAGAGAAGAAAAGAAGTGTGGGCATCGATGTTTTGGTAGTTGCCTCCTGGAGAACCTGGTCTGCACTGGTAAAAATCCCCGCACGCGTGCCCTTCCTTTTCAAAGCCCAGCAATTGCACCGAGCGTTTGCCCTAGCTGCCGAGCAATTTCAGGTTAGCCTATACTCGGTATATTTACCTTCCAGGCAGTCTGGGATGCAGGGGGCATGCAGCAGCTGTTGTACTGTGGTGGTGTACAAACACAAGCAGGTGTTAGCTGGCATCCTGTCTCTCGTATGTCGAGTGCAATTGCAGGAGCTGCCATGTCTCTGCCAGCTGGGCGAGTCCCCGGTGTATTCTTGTGGATATTGTATTCCTGTAAATATAGCTTGTCACACCACCCCAGAATGCTCTCCCCGCCAGGATGTTCCCCACCAGTTACCGCTGCGGGTGAGCCCCTCGCTGCACTCTGATTTCAGATGCCAGCAGGGAGGTGTTGCAAACCCTGCCTGCGCCGAGGCTCTCCGGCAGGCAGTCCCTGCGGGCATGGGGAGCTGGGCTGTAGGGCTTTGCAGACCAGTTGACCCCTCTGGTCCCAGTTTGGAAAGGGCTGCCCTTGCTGTGGGCAGTACCTCAGCAGGCTCCGGCTGCATTTGACATTGCCGACTCCTGTGCTCTGGGGTTGGGATGTGGGGTTGCTCGGAGCACGTGGTTCCTAAGTGGAGCACAACCTGTATGGGGAAGTCTTCATTGAAGGCAGTCATACCCGTGCTTGTTTTTCTCACAGATATGTTGTACATACATTATTTTTGGCCTCCCAAAGCAGGTTTGGTGGTCAGCAATGCCAAATTTACATGAAAAAGAAGGTCTTTCAAAGCGACCAGCCTGGAGTTCCTTCTCCCCTGGCCTGCCTGTGCTGTGCCTCCTCCAGAAGACACTTCACCTCCTTTTTTTTTTTTTTCTTCTCAAATCTGTGTTCATGTAACACAAATGGAGAAACCACCTGGAAAGCAAGTAAGGGCTCCCCATGGGCTGAGTTGTTGTAGGCAGCTGGGGAGTCACGGATCTGGTGAAGGGGTTTGTTGTGCAGACAGTGGACCAGATCAGAATCCCAAATTCCCGTGGACTGGGGAAGGGGTGGGGTGGATGAAGTGCCAAACCTCAACTCTGAAAACAGCTTTTCCTCCCTGTGAGTTGCCACTGCTGAAGTGAGCTGAGAAGGGCCTGCAGTCCCCGGCAGATGAGGTGAGGTACGCTGCTGTCTGAGGGCAGATCTGTGAAGGAGGATAACATGGTGGGAGCACAAGGTGTGGCAAAATTGCTGGAGAAAATGGTCCCCGGGAGTCAAAACGGGAGTTCCCGGGTGCTGCAGGCATCAAAGCAGCCCCCCCAAGTGCAGGTGGGAGCCTGAGCTGGCCCCCGCGCTGTGGCCAGACTCCACATGCCTCTGGTTTTCTTACTCATGCCTTAATCTTTTTATTCCCTTGGGGGAAACTCATAAAAGTAATTGTAAAAACTTTGGCAAGGCAGTGGGAGGAGAGGGGAAGCACGGGGGGAGCTCTCTGCCCCGGCTGCTCTGACAACGGCTGCAGCTGCCCCAGGCAGAGCTCCCCGACCCTGGGGGGAACCCAGGTAGGGGCCTTGTGCACTTGCCTGTCTCCTCCCTCTCAGCTGTGCTGGCTAGCCAGGACACCTCCCCTGGGGAGACCGGAGACCATGGAAACAGAGTACAGGCCCTCACCACATCAGGTGTCCTCACCGATGGGCTGAGGGACGCCTGGAGAAATGCTGCTGCAGAGACCAACGCCGCAGCTGCTCCTTCGCTTTGAGGCTGCACCGTCACTTGGAAAATGACATTAGGGCAAAGACGTTGTCGCATCCCCCAGAGAAGGAAGAGCACTGAGGTGCTGGGTATTTGATATGTCGAGTGATTGCTCTGGCAGCTCCCCGCCTGCCGTGGCAATGGGCAGCTAAGCCCAGGCGCTCAGCACCAGGAAATGCCTCATAGCACAGCGGCCTTTGAAGGCAAAAGTGACCCTTTGACTGACAGCCCTAAATCTGACTGGACTTAAAATAGGAACCTCAGCACTAGCTCTCTGAAATTCAAGTCTCCGTAATCTTCATTTTTTTGGCCCTGCTTAATTCCGATTTCCATATATAGGGATTGTAATTAGGCCATCTACAAATGGAAACCATAAAAAAACCCCAACAAGGTAAGAGGGGGTGGTGTGCTGTGGAATAACAGCTCCGTGCTCCCTCCTTTTGCTCTTTCCCCAGCCCATCAGAGATGGGATGCTGTGTTAGGTGGGCCCCTGCTCTCATCTAAAGTGGTTCTTATGCTCTTACCTCCTGACAGGCATTTCAAGTAATGGTGCAAACGGGGAAAATTCCTGTCTCTAACCTGGCTGTTAGACACCAGACACCCCTGCACACATAAATCTTGCAACTCGGAGGGTCTTCAGGCCACAGACCAAATACATCAGTGTTACAGTGGCCAAAGCCTCATGCTAGGCTCTTAGCATGAGGCTTCTCCGTCTTCCTCCATTTCCAGCTGCCTACAGCATTTTTAATCGTTTACCTCAGCCAAAGCACCTTTAGCGTTAAGCTGCTCTGTATTTCACCCCAGAGATGGGAGCTTCCCCGTGGCAGCTGAAATAGTCCTTTGTACTTGTTTTGCAGGGGACCCCCGGCTCAAACAGCCTCACGCTTTCAAGTCTGATCAGCGCAGGACGTTGGTGGCAAAGGCTGGTTTGTTTGTTTGATTTTAATTCTGCTGCTTCACTGCAAAATCCCTACCAGTTATACCAGCATAAAAGTGCCGGGTAAATGAAGGTGATTTTGCTTGTCTGATGTGTTGATTCCATTGGTGGATTTTGCTGTGGTGGGGAGTTTTGCCAGTATAGCTGCACCAGCAAAACTGGTAAGTGCAGGTGAGCAGAGCTGGATGCACATCAATTGATTGGCAGCCAATACACCGTATCTCCCCGTTCAGTCACTGCTGGCTCGGTGGTACGAGAAGCGAGGGTGTTTGTTTCCTGAGCCAGTATTCAATGTGGTATGGGTGAGGCATGGCCAATCCCTGCTCATAGCTGGAAGCAGGAATGTGTGGTGGGCTTCCCATCATGGGGAGCAGAGTAGTCTTCAGGGAACTCACCGTATGTGCATGTGTGGACCCATGCTCACGTGGCCATACCCATCATACCTTGAGGTTGAGGGTTTCTCTTGAGAGTGCCCCAGAGCCAGATATCTCAGCACCCAAAGCCTGAGCTGAGCTCTCTGTAAAGCCCAGGTCCTCCAGCAGCCAGGGAGCCCTCAGACAGTGCTGCGCCGTGGCCTCTCGCTGTGTCCTGGAGGTCTGCACAGCCTGCCTGCACGCAAGCCTTTTGGCTGATCGCTTTTGCCACCTTGATTTGCATTCAAGCACTTTGAGAGTCATCTGCTGGGAAGCCGCCAGTCACGTGCTGCTTCTGTTTGGGTCTGGGTCGTGCACAGACACGCAGGGGAGAGCATTCCTCCCCTCCGCCTCCTTATCTCCCCCAGAGGAATGCAGCATCTCCTTCGTTTCATGTATACACACCGTGCTCTGTCACTAGGAATGGCCAGGGCAAAACAAGCTTTTGAAATGACTTCTTTTGAGTTGGGGAGAGGGGGATGCTAAAGAAGAGCTGATGGTTTTGAGGGTGCTGGAGAAGGAGGGGAGCATGAAAATAATTAGCATTTTTATCCTTCTTTTTCCTGAGAATTGTGGTGGTCCTGCTCTCACACCTGTGAAGTCTTCCTTCAAAAAAGGCAAGGTCCCTTCTCCACAGCAAACAAGCTGCATAATCTCGAACCCATTTCATCCTGCCTGTGAGTGCAATAAATCTTTGGAAGCCTGAAATGAAATCTGCCCTGTCTTCCCGCCCGCACCAGGTTAGCTGTCTCTGTGCTGTGCATGAGGGGCATGCCAGGAGCTGATCTCTGACTCCTTCAGAATACCTGGAAGCCAGGACACTCCACAGAATGCCACGGTAGGACTCTGATGGCAGCGTGTACGGGGTGATGTGCTGCTCACCTCATGCCCCATTTATTTCTCAGTCTGTGGTTGTTTCTCTCTGCTCTACTGCCGCAGGTTTCACCGCTGCTTTGGGCTGGTTCTTCTGCCCTTGGTATTGTTGACTTTATTGTGGAAAAAAATAGGGAGGCTCTCAGAGAAGCAATTATTTTGTGTAGTGGCTTTAGTCTCCTCATGCTTTGCTGCATCCTGATCTTTCTATTTCCCAATCAGTCTGACAGATATTTCTTTATGTATATAGGTATGTACAAACATGCAATGCACACATATGGATATATATGTTGAGCCAAAGAAACTTAGTTGTTGAGTTACTGCAATGTCCCTCAAAATGAGCATGTATTGCCTTCACATATTTGTTGAGAGGGGCTTTTCAATTCTGTTTGAGGGAATTGTACTAGGTGGCAGCGACGTACCAGGGGCGAGTGCAGAGCCCTGGCAGGGCTGACCACCGCCAGGTCAGCCCTGCACCACGCAGCGGTGCAGACACCTGCAGACTTAATTTGGCCACAGATGTTTCGTGGCTCTGAGGCAGCCAGAATCTGCTCCTCCTCAGCCCTTGGCCACTCTGTGAAGAGGTGACAAGGCTGAGAAGAGTATTGTCAAAGCTATGAAAGCACGCCTGGGACACAGACATCTTGCCTTTGAGGAGGTAGATATTGTCCACCTCATCGTGGTTCACATCCCAGCTGTGGAAGGACTCGAGACCTCTGGCAGGGGATGGCAGAGAGACACACAGGCACTGGAGTGAGCCTGCTCTTGTTCTAAGATGTAGCTTGTGTATGTGCTCTCCTGGTTCATTTTTCTCTCTGTGTTTCCTCTTTGACTGATGAAAGCCGCTAAATCCGGTGTTTCTATTTCAGGCAGGATCCCATGTAAATGGAGAATTCTGTCCTCTCAAGCTGGCAGCAGTCTGTCTGAGGTGGACCGCACAGCCTGTATTTGATCCTCTGCCATGGGGGCTTTCCTGATGCCTACCTCAAGCTCCCTGTCCTCTCTCAGGATCCAACCCTACCACACGTAGTGGTTGCAGAGGAACGTGGTGTGGAGCAGAAACCCACTTTCCCATGTGGCCCCTGCTGCTTGTGATGGGACCCAGTCCAGCTGAGGACAGGTAGGTGCTACCCAAAAGCATCTCAAGACTGTTGGCCCAGTGTCTCTTCGGGTAGAGGGGTGTGCCCTTGGCAGGCAGGTCCCTTCCCGCTCAGACTTGCTTCCCGATCCCCAGGAGTACTGTGGGCTGGCTTTCTAAATGCAGCTGGAGCAGCGTCTGCCCCACGTTTAGGGAAGGAGAGCTGTCTGTGTGCTGGGTGAGGCCTCTCTGATCTGCATGCCAGGAGCTGGATATAGACACAGACAGCTGGATGAAAGGTGAAAGGTGTGTAAAATCCCCCCCGAGGGGCTAGGATTAAAGCTGTGAAACCAAAAGTTTATGGAAACACTTGGAGCTTCATTTGGAGTAGCCATATTTCCCTCCAAAACCAGTGGAAGTCGAGAGATCATAGGCTCCAACTCTACTGGTGTTCATTTTGGAGCAGTCGTGTGGTTTTGAAGCAAATTTCCTAATTGTCCTCACTCTCTGCACACCGTATCGGTTGGTGGTGCAGTTTTGTGCACACAAACTGGGTTCATTTTGGTGGAAACTAGATCAGAAGTTCTGCTCTGAGCTTGCACCAGATATACTCCGACTGCAGGGGAGGATATGGTGGGTGGAAGCAGCAGCTGGTCCTCTGAGGAGCTGTGAAGCACATGCATGTGCAGGGCTTTGGTCCAGGTGACTAAGTCTAGCTGGAAGTAACATCCTTGAGCAGCATACAGGATAGATGCAAGAGCCCCAAAACCAACTGCTTCAGCCAGCTGACCTCCTCTATCATGCAATTATTTGCCGATGTAGACGCTGCCCTTGAGTTTATGTGACCTTGAGTCCTTGGTGAGTAGCAGCCTCAAGTGGGTGTTGAAGTTTAGCTCTCCAGGGACCATAGGTCATCATGCTTGTGTCCCCCACCTACAACTGCAGTATGGCCTGCGCTCGAGTGTTTGCAGGCTCCACTCCGCCAGGGTGAGGGCTAGGTATTCCTCCTTTGAGGTAGGATCAGCGTGGGCCATCAGGAAGAACACAGGCTTCTGTTTTATACGTTAGGTGTTTCAGGGAATGGCCAAAATTGTTTTCTTCCTCCAACTCTGCTGACACCTCAATCAAGACAGATCCTGGGGTTTCCCTGGGGTTGCTGTGATCTGGAAGTAAGTGCAGCCATCCTGGGATCCTTGTTTGTTGGAAGCGTTTTGTTGGGAGGTGAGGGTGCGCCAGCCTGCCGCACTGCCGGCAGTACCAGTGGCTGATGTGCTCAGCTGCCAGGCACTGTGCTCTGGCTGCACTGAATCTGGGCTGAGCAACCTCACCAGGAGCTGCGCTGTGCTGGGGAATACCCCCAGGAGCACCTCCAAGCTCACTGCCTTTGGGCTCTGTCCTTCAGCTACCACCAGCCTGGGAATGGCGGCATAACCGGCCAATGCAGTGCTCAACGCAGTGCCAGCTTCCCTGCAGCTCTCAGAGGAACGGCTGGAACAGAAAGCAGCTCTTCTCAGGCTTAATGCCAAGGCTCCCCCGCTCCTTCTTGCCCAGCTGTGGGTATCACCTCAAATCACACGCTTCCTGAGTGAATCATTAGTGTCTGGAGTGACCAGGCACCACCTCCAGCAGGAAGGGACAGAGATGCTGAGCAGAGCCCACTACTCTGATACAGGCATGGCCTCGCAGCCTGTTGATAAGGGGCCAGGGCTGGAAAAAATTCCACATGAAAGAAACAGAGGGTTACTCTGCAAAAACAAGGCATCTCCCAGCCACAAATTAGTGTTCCCAAGCACAGCTTCATGCTTTCATGTTGCCTTTATGTCAACTGCAGGAGGACAAGCATTATCTGATCTGGTGGGGGTGACTTCAGACGGGACTGATGCTGTGCATCCTGTGAGCTGGGCGGTTTTGATCAGGGAGCAAGACCCAGGCTGACCATACCATTGCCAACACAAGGGCAGAACGGTAGGGGGGCAGTTAGGTGATGCAAGTCTGGTGGGGAGTGTGGAGCAGACAAGGCTGAGAGCAGCAGGAAGGCTGGGCCAGACGCTGCCTGCTCTGTAGGGAAGGCTCCAGTGGTAGCAAGGGTATGTTTGTATGGAGGAACTTTGAAGAGGCAAGTTGGAAAGATGTGGAGAAATGATTCATATGACAGGTGGTGGGAGAGGTGCTTTTCAAGTCCTGCCTCATCTCTTTAATCTGTGCAATCCGTAGCATCTTGCTGGTGCTTTTCATCTGGACATCTCCAAGATGAATACAATCATCACCCCAGGTAGGAGACTGGAAAAATTCAGGTGTGGAGCAAGTGGAGGTGAGAGTTGGGCTTAGAACAAGATCAGCTGTCTCATGGGGCCATGCTCAGCTGCTGCTCCACACTAGGCTGCTGTAACTGTGTCTGCTCTGAAAAACCACACAGCAATCGACACCAAGTCCAAAGCCGTGGGTGAGAGAAGCTATACTGGTAGACATAGGGCTTTCCTCTAGTGGAAAGCGCTCTCTGCTCATGGGTGCTTATGGACAAGGGAGGACAAAGCCTTGGACTGCCACAAAGATCTCCTAATAGGTGTGCGCTCATGTGTGCAGTGTCAAACCATGGGAAACCCTGGGAGGCACTGGTCTCCTTCTCCCCAGTGGATTTTGACAGCAACGTGTCTGGTTTGGAGAACCTGTCTGTCCAGGTATTGCTTTCATTGTTTTCAATGGTCTGGATGGTTCTTCTATCACACCTATCAAAATAATATCTCAGCACTTTTCAGGAGTGCATGAGGTGATGTGATTGCTATCCCATGTGGATTACTTGTTCTCACAGCCTCTCCAGTGGGAAGAGTGCATATCTTAAAGTGCTTGGCTTTGTACTTTAATACTTCTGTAGGCTAACTAGGGTAGGGCAGGGGAAGGGCAGGGGACAGAGAAGTTTGAGGTTATGTGGTTGCTCCTGAGTGGTTCTTCCCACAGCCCCAGACGTACCCAGGAAAGTCCCAGCTCCTGCACAGCGATGCTCTGCCCTTGCTATGGGGCCTCCTCTGTCCTGAGGAGCTCGGCCATGGCTGAGCCCTCCTGGCTCACTTCACCATCCTGCCTAACATCTGCTCTTCTGAACTGTGTGGAAATGCTTATTTCTCTCTTTCTGTCTTCTCAGTCCGTAGGTAGAAAGAAACAGCTTGAGCAGTGGGAGATGGTGTGACCATGCAGAGACGTTGCTGGGGGAAAGCTAAGCTATTTGCTAAGCTCAGGTTTGCACGTGGCTTGCATTACAGAAGGTTACCTGCTCCCTGACATGATCCACACTCCATCCACCAGCTGTCTGAGACAAAAAGGAGTGGCATTCTAGAGCCACTGTGAGGTTTTTCCTCGCCTTGTAGTGTTGTGGTTGTGTAGGGCTTGGTTTTTAGCTTTACAGTTTTTTCAACTGAAAAACATTTTTACTGGAGCAGCCTGGAGCGAAGGGTGAGGGACGTACAGGGGCAAGAAGGTGCTTCCAGCAGAGTTTGCTGTGTTCCCTTCGGCAGACACCAGAAATGAAGCTCACGGCCCAGGACGGTAGGAACTCCACCTCCCTGTGGGAATACATCTCTTGGTGAGCACTGCGGCTTTGGAAAACACCAACATCTCAGCTAAAGGGGGAGCTGCAGTATGCTGTCTCAGCAGTCGGCGATGCCGGGGCTGTGACAGATGGCTCCTCAGGGGCTGGCCGGGTCCCTGAATAATCCTGTTAGGGTGCTGTGCAAAGGCCAGCTGCTGGTGGCCAGGCTGCAAGAGCCAGCAGGATCCCGACAGAGCCTGTGCAGGAGGGCGAGGTGAATACCACGCCAGGACCGTGGAAATGCCTGCGTGGTTTATGTACAGCCTTGTTTCATACAGCTGACTAAGTCCTGTGCTTTTAAATGCACAGGATGTGTCAGGAGCAAGCCAGAGCTGCCCTAAATGTCCGTATCAACGGAGGATAGAAGTGAAGAGGCGAGCGCTCCATTAGATGGCTATGAAAGGCAGTACACCAGCTCCTCACAGCACAGGACGGCATTTCTGATGGGGTAGCAAGACCAGAAACTGGGTTTCTCTTCTCTGCAAAGAAATTTACAGCTGAACTATCTAGGCCTGTTATGCAGAGAAAGTTTCGGAGATGTGGGCTGTGCCCTCTGAGCTGTTTCTAGAGGACCAGATCTCTCTGTGGCAGCAGATGTGAGATCGATTGAAGAAGTCCATTTGCTTGGTGGTGTTAGCCATAGAAAACTTGATGAAAATGCTCTAACATGCTTTTTAACTCCAAATGTGCGATAGGATTTGTGATACCTAATGCAGGGACCATAGGAGAGTCTCAGAAGCAGGGCGAGTTCCCAGGCTCTGGTAGATCTGCGGTGATGCCTTGGGCAGCAAGCCACCTTCTCACCAGGGCTGCGATTCAGAAATGAAGCATCTCAGCAGCGCAGATCAGACCCAGGGCTGGCTTCAGCTTCTGCTGCGTTTATTCATGAGCATGCAAAAGCTCTGAAAAATGTGACAGACTTTGGGTTAGGTTGTCAACACAACATTACTTCTCATGAGATGAAATATGAGCATGTCCTTGTTAAGGCAGGAATGTATACACTGGAAGCTGTGAGATAATGGCATACATAAAGGGAAAGTGAAGTCTTTGGTGTTCTGCTCTCGGTAGGTTTGTTTTCACTTCCCTCCCAAGAGGAGCGCTTTGCTTGCGAGCTATGAGCACTCGCAGCCACGGCAGTGTGGTTCAAATCTGTTTGAAAACGTTTTGCTCCAGAATTGCTTTTGCATGGTGGTTTTGCGAAGTCATTTGCTTGTGAGTGCGGAGGATTCGGAGCCCCTCCGCGGCTCCTGGAGAGGTCACGCCGGCAGCCCTGAGCCTCCTCTTTGCCAAAGTGAGCGCTCAACAAAGAGGTCAGCTGAAAATTTGGCTCATGTTCCCTTTTTAAGCAGAGCGCTCAGCCCTCTTGGGTAATGATCTGCAGGGGCTCAGCACCACTCCTAAATCCCTAAAGCGTTTTGGCCAGGTTGCTGTGGGTGACTGGGGCCGGGTGGGTCAGAAAGAGGTTGCTCCGCTGCCCTTGGGGTAGGAGGAGGAGTAAGGGAAAAGGCAGGAGTGCTCGGAGGCCCCCAGGGTTGTGTGTGACTGGGAGAAGACAGCATGGCTGGGCCGTAAGTTCTCTTACAAACTCGTGAACCTCTGTGCTTTCCTAATGGAAAAGGATTTGGTCCCGTTGTCTGAGAAATAAGTGGGAGTTTTCCTGTTGGTTTCCATGAGAGCGGGTCTGGGAGCGCAGTTTATATAAAGGGAGCTGGCTGTGCAAGTGGGTATTTTGTCCACCTGGACTTATGTTATTATATAAATTTGTAATTGCTTTGTGTTAAAGGCACATGGGGGTCCTGAGCCTCGGGTCCAGCATTCCCCACATCCCCGGGTACACAGCAACCAGCCTCTGGGTTTTCATGCTTTTGAATTCACAAATAGCATCTGGAACAGCACTTCGGCAGGGGACAAACAAAGCCCAGATCTGGACCAGAGCTGTCCCAGATCTGCACCAGGGCTGTCCCAGCCCTGCATGTGCTGGGTGAGATGTGATGCGTCTTGTAACCGTTTCTAGCAAACAGGTCTGTCTGGCCATGCCCATGATGAGGAATCTGGTCTGGGTGCTTGTCTCGGCTGTTTCCAGTCTGCATATAAGGCGAAGACCTGGGCGTGCGGCATCCCCATCGTCTGCTCCTCCAAACCCCTGGCACATGCAGCCCAGGTGGGACTGGTGGTGAAGTCTTGAAGGTGCCTCATCTGGGTGCTGGGGGACTGAGCAAAAATAACATCTGTGTCAATCCTGCTACTGTGTCCAGAGCGTGTGTCATGGTGTAGCTTCAAACACCGATTTACGAGGACAGTGCTACCTACTCTGCATTAGCCAGCTGGCTGGGAGAGCTTCTCTATGCCTCCTTTTTTCTGGGGAGAAGATGGTAGTAACTGGCAATGTGTTTTTCGGTTGTCAGTGGACAGGGCTGTATAGAGAAGAGCAAAGTATTATTGCTCTTGTACAGTCCTGGTTTTGGTAAAACCACATGGGTTTGAAGAAAATACAGAGTTCCTTTGTCAACCACACATAATATCTGAAATTCGTGTATGTGAAGTGCTATGAGTAATCTTCTGGCTTTTGGAAGAAGTGTTTTCTTTACTGAAAACTAGTGACTCGCAACGGATTCCCGCAGCATTAGTTGGATACGTGACAGGGAGATCATATAAAAGGTCACCATTGGTTTGAAATGAAGGCAATGAAAAAATGAGTGTCCGATACCAAAACTGGAGATTGTTGGCCAAGTATTGCAGTCTCACTTTCCTATTTTTAAAACTTTCTCACCAGCTGCTATGTGACCCTTCCCTCCACACCCACAACAGAAAAAACCTTACTGATTAGAAACAGGAAATAATAAAACTCACTAACCACAAAATATTTTCAAATGTGCAAAGTAAACAAGCAGAGATGGTGAGAAATATGTATTTCCCACTGATCTCCTTTCAGCACAGTAACCATAGCCGATAATTATAGTCACTGGGGATTTACAGCTTTTAGGGGGAAAGCATGTTTTTAAGTTGATGCTGTCAAACCATAGTAAAATATTTTCATCACATCCTCTCCCAGCATAACAATAAGGTGGCCACAAGTGCCACGAGATGCATTACTGACAGCGTCTGGAAGTAAACGAAAGCTTCAGGCGCCATCTGCTCCTCTTACCTGCCCCACCGGTGTGCAGACCTCAGCGCTGGGCAATGGAGGTTCCGCTGGTGGGTGCAGCCACGTGGGCTTGTGTGGCATGGGGGTTTCATCTAAACTCAGCGATACGCATCATAATAAACTGGGAAGGTCTTTAATGTCTTTTCTCTTCCAGGATTTTGCGGTTTGCTTTGCCTGAATGTTCCCGCTGCCCGTGAGTAGTCGGCGTGCTTCGAGTAGTCGGTGTGCTTTGCTGTGGCTGTTTGCTCGGGCTGGCCCCAGCTCCCACCCTCATCTGGATTTTTGTGGTGGGATGATTTGGATGGATTTTCTGTATTGGTGGTTGCTTTGGAGGTCCCCATCAGTAAAGAGGGACGTGCTAATTTTCAGGCAGAGGGTGAAAACCAAGGTTGCAGTAAGAGCTGTACAGTTCTGTGTCTTTACCTGCCTCCTGACCCCACGGTTGAAGAAACCTGCCGTGCCTCCACGCAGCCATGTGTAGGCCAGTTGTTTCTCCTACCACCCTTATGCCGCTGCTCCTAATGGCTTTTCAAGCAGGCTGGATAAAAGGGAGAGTTTCACACAAAAAGATGCTAAACCCAGAGGTGATGAGGTGATGGTTTTCGCTCCTTCCGCACATCATCAAATAGATCTCGCTGCATAATGAGCCCCTCTGAACTGCGGGTCCATTAATTAGTATGCACAGTGTTTGTTTAAGAGCTCCTTGCTCTTTTATTTTAACTGTGAGGAACTTTTAACTGCCTTTGAGATGAAAAACTGCAACCAAATGTTGCCAACAAGCTGAGCAGATTTGTCCCAGTCTCTTTGGTCCAATTTGCAGGGAATTTTACCTTCTGCCCTTTAGATTATCTCTGCAATTCCCTTATAAGTAAAAGCTAAAGCATCAATCCAGGATGATAAACTCAACTCCTGATTTCCTTCATAATTTTTTAAGTGTTACTGTGAGCCAGGTGATTGTGTGTGTGGTGCACACTGCTTTTTCTACAAAGCGTCAGGGGTGAAACCCAAACCATCTCTTTCAACCGCATTCAGGAAAAACCGTTTGTGAAAGAAGAAAACAAAAGCAGAACCTCAAGTACTGTTTATTCAGAGCAGACAGGACAAGGCTGGGAGAAATATCAGTCGTTATCTTCCCAAAGTTTATTTAGAACTTTTAGTTATGGAAACCAAAAAAATAATCTCTAAATAATAACTATATGTAACATTATATATATACACGTAGCTCACGAGTTTAACAGTAACGTCAGGGTGTCCAGGTGGCTGGGAACAGCACAGCCAGCGTGAGCAATCCAGAGAGCATTTCTAAACAGCCTAAAAAGTCCAAAGCAAGCCTCTCCCTTTCTCTCTCTTTTTTTTTTTTTTTTCCTAATCACCGCAGCATTTTTACAGGAATCAGAACCGGAATCTCCTACAGCTGCACAGGGATAATAATAAAAATAAAAAGCAGAAGAGATCGGCCGTCCACCCGTTTACCCAACGAAGCGATCTCAGTGGCTTACGTGAGGTCTGAGAGGTAAACTTGATGCCAGAGGGGGTCGTTGCTTGTTGCCTTGTGTTTTTATTAATAGGAAGTTAAGTATTTTAAGAACATAAGACAAGAAATCTATATAATTAATATACACTAAAGAGCATGAGAGGATTCTATACAATAATTTAGATGTATTAAATAAATAAAAAATAATAGCAGCCTTCTACAATGCAGGCTACACATAGGTTTACTTCGGCTTGAAGTACCCTGGTCTTTAGTACACCTACAGGAACAGACTTGCTCCACAAGTGTTTTAAAGAAACATATCTATAAGATACATACGTAAGAGTGTCTAAGGTTAGGATAAATGTTTTAAAACACACTTTACCATGGTCTCCACATATCTAAGGATCCCATTCTAGGATTGTTATGGGAAAAATTTGGCTGCAGGACCTGTCTGGGAGGCGCAGCATCAGCCTGGCTGAAAACCGACAGCGATGGCAGCTGGAAGGAGTTTTTTGAAGCCTGCTTGTTCTCCGCGGGGTAGAAGCGCTCCTGTGATGGGTTTGTGCCCCGAGCGCTCCCCTTAGGGCTCAGGGGGCTTTTTGGCGTCAAGAGAGGCTGCTGAGATGGGCTCGAAGACCTTAATGCCGCTTTGCAGGTGTCTTCGCCAGACCTGGGTAAGGATTTCAGGAGGTGGTTCAACAGCCGCGCCCCGAGGGTCTTGTCCATCCACTCGCAGGTGAGGAGGAGGTTGTGCACCTCGTGCATGCACTGAATGTACCCGGTGCTGTACCTCTGCTGGGCTTCCAGGCCCACTTTGGAGTCGGCTGCGTTGGAGAGGAGACAAGGGGAGTTGGTGAGCGGGTAGAAGCTGCCCGGTGTGTTCCTGCCTAAGAGCATTCCCCTTTAAGGTGAACCCCCTGGGTTCCTGGGGGGCTCCTTGCTGAAGCCCGCTGGGCGTTGCTAGAAGGTGACTCGTTCGCAGGGCGCAGGGGGAAGGCGATGCAGAACGTGAGCCACCCCGGCACGCACCCCCACGTCCTGCTGCCCACGGCCAAGGGCAAAAGCAGAACAAAAAGCAGAAAGCGGCTCTGGAAGGACAAAAACCCTCCCGTGGGTGAAGCGGTGCCCAGCTCCATCTCCCCATCTAGTGGAGAAAGCCAAACCCGAGCAGCAGCCCGGGCCTCAACAGGTTTGAAAGATGCTTTTGCCGAGCTGCCAGCGGATTAAACCTGCTGGCACCCTCCTGCCCCGGCGCTGCCTGCGCTTGCAGGGTGCGGGACCGGGCACTCACCCATCAGCTTGCTGCTCTGGATGTTCTGGAGGTGCTTCACCGTCATTTCGAGGATGTCCGCTTTTTCCAGTTTAGACTGCTGATAAGGAAAGAGCGCAGCAGTTAGAGGCAATGAAGGGTTGTAGCATGCCCAGTTTCTCAAAAGAAAAAAAACCACAAAACCCAATCTCCCACCAGCAAAAGGACAAAAAGCAGCATAAAAATGAGCACTTACATCCAGGTGAAATGCACCCACGACGGTCTCCTTCAGCTGGTCCAAGCAGTTATTAATCCTCTCCCTTCGCTTCCGCTCGATGAGGGGTTTCCTTAACTGGGGGTGGGAAGAAAAGGAGGAGGAAAAATTGCAGTTGATATTTTTTCTTCCTCTCCCTGCTGCAGTTCAGCGAGGGCAGAGTGCCCCATCCCCTGCGTGCAGCCAGATGCTCGGCAGGGACAAGATACGGATGGAGAGTGCGCTGTCTCCCGCCACGGCCTGTCTCTCAGACAGCATCAGCTCTCAGTTCTCCCACTTCCACTCATTTTAAGCAGAATTTACTCAAATGAAAGAGAGAGAAACCTTTCTAAACTGGAGAAAGGAAGCAGAAAAAAAACACCCACGTGGCTTAAATGCAGAGAAAGCTTCTTTATAATCAGGGGGAAAAAAATTGTCCCCTTTCTCTTTCCAAGAAGCAGTGCCCGCAGCCCCGCGCTCATCGCTCACGTGCCACACGTGGGGCTGCCGTTGGGCACGCGTGGGCGCAGCAGCGCAGAGGGGACCTACCTTCCTCTCCTCCTTGGTGCTGGCGAGCTTGTGGGTGCTGCCGGCGGTGGCTGCGGCGGTCATTGTAATCCAGCCTGCCCGCACCGAGAGGACGGGAAGGATGCACTCGGACAGCGGGTCGCTCCCTTTCCCGACGGGCTCTTTGCTGCTCCGCTGCTCCTCTGCTGTATTTATAACCCAGAATTAGCATGTGAAAGGCGACTTTCCTTGGCGGGACTTCTTTTCCCACACGAGGGGTCGAGCCTGGAGGTTTGCGGCCATCAATCAAAGCTGACAGGTCACTGCTTCTTTTCAATGACCACGCCGGCCCCCCCAAACGGCGACAGATGTCCAGCCTCCGACGCCGGGCTTTGGAGGGCTCTTTTGTTAGCGAAGAAGGGAAGGAAAATGGGCGCGCTCTGAGCAGCTTGCATGGCTCCTCGCTCAGATTCCCAGGGAGGGAAACAATAGCCGGGAAGTGGTTGAATTACACCTGGGAAAATGCCTTCTACCCATCTTTTTTCCTCTCTATCTCCTTGAAGCGATGCCTCTTTTTACCTGCTAACCCAAGCCCCAGCCATTTTACATCTTTGAAACACCCTCTTAAATTAATAATAGAGCGCTTGAGCTAGTTCCTACTCCCAGGAATTATTATTACAAGATAATGATGATGGATGGAAAACTGTTGACAGCAGACGCCTGTAGGAACATTGTTTCCATCACAGAAATCCCCTGGGGAAAACAGGGGAACTTTATTTACCTCTTGGGAACCCGAATTCTGTGTTGCACATAGCTGGATGTAGGAAATATGCAACTCTTCCAGTTTTTGGCTGCTGTGTAGAATTTTAAAAATTAAACTTACAGGCCATTGCAGATGCAAACGAACCTAGAGGTGAGTTAGGACTGTGGGATTTTTAGTTCTTGGATTTTTCCCCCCGTGTTGCGAGGAGGCTTGGGTGGCTTTGGGGGGAAGGGTGTTTTTCTGTTCGCTCCTCTGAAATGCTAGTGCAGAAGCAGACGGGCCTTTGGAGAGACTTGGCACAGGATGAGAATGCACTTTTATGCTTCCTCACTTCTGCCTGATGTGGGGGGGGGAGTATGAAGGTGTTTGTCATGACCGTGCTTTTGCTTTCTGACGGGCGCTTTGCTAATGAGCAGGATTTGGCAGTGTCCTGTTGAGTCCCGCAGGTGAAGCCCTTTGGGTTGGTGTCAAATGTGTCACCTCATTGAAATGGAGAGGAAGTGGCCGCAGCGGTTCAGAAGCACTGCAACCCGTCCCGATCTACCGGTGGGATTTCCCAGCACCCGGCGTAGCGCTGCGGCTGCAGAGCCCTCTCTCCCCCCCCTCCAGCCGTGGGTGGGGATGTACCCTAGAGATAAAAGTGAGGACATTGCGTCCCTTGCTTAAACACCGTGTGGGTGTGTGTTTGCCTGTGTAAGTGCAAACATACTTGCAGCGTATCCGTGCGCCCCGCTGCCTGGGCTCACCACGAAATCGCATCTCCAGATGTGGTATCTTGCAGGCAGAGGTCGTTTGTCAGTCAAACGCAGAACTGGGGTGCAGTTACCCGGTTTTATAAGTGCCCTACTTGGCAAGGGCTGGAGACGGGCCGGTGTGCTTGCTGCGCTGGGAGAGGAGGGTTTGGGAGGGGAAGGTTAATAACCTGTCCTTTGTGCCAGGTAAAGGGACCAGGGATGGGCTCCTTACCTCAGGTGTGTCCCCTGCACAGACAGCCAAAGGAGCTCCCACTGCCCCGTGCGGGAGCCCCTCAGGTCCACCAGCCCTGGCTGCTCACAAGTGAAGGCTCCGTTGGTTTTTCAAGCTTTTTCCAGTCTGCCCGGGGAAGTGGAGCGTTGCCGGTATTTATAAAAGGTGTAGCTGAGGTATCCGTATCGCCACTCAACTCCAGCAGCTCAGCGTGGAAGAGGCAGCGGGTGGGCTGGGGTAGGGCTCTGCCCTGCCCAGGGGTAGGGGGGCACGGAGCAAGGGCACCCCTGGCTCTGGGCAGTTTCCTAGGGTGCCTGAGGCTGGAAGCACCTGCCCGTCACTTGGGCACACAGCTTCTTTGGCTCGGACGGTGGGCGGGGAAGAGGAGAAGTCCCCCGCTCCCACCCTAGCACTCCTCCACCAGCACCTTGTGCAGAAGGAGGCACCTTCCCGAGGCAGCCAGGGCAGCAGGGGAAGCCTGGGACCACCTTGGCTGCTGGCCATGGCAGAGGTGTCATCAAACGCAGAATTGCCTGAAAGCTCTGAAAACCACGTCCTGTGCCCATTGGCATCCCTCCCTGGCTGGGCACAGCTGCAGGGTGCTGTGTGTGCCCCCCCACATTAGTGGCCCAGGGGCTGGCCGGCCCCCAGAGCCACCAGGAAAGGTCTCTCTGGTCTCTGCGGTGGTGGCACCTCCTCCCTCGCCCTCCCTTTCCTCCTTGGCCTGGACTCGCTGTTTCTGCCTTACCCTCCTCCCCCTTTCCTCGCCCTGCGAGATGCCGCTGAGCGGGATGCTCTGCGGGAGGGTGGCACGCAGACTTCCTCGCCAAAGCGGCTTCCACGAAGCGAGCAGGCAGGGGGGTGCTGGTACGGAGGTGGTGGGTGCTGGGGACAGCCGGGTGCGGCGGGGGGCCAAGAACAGCGCGGTGGCATCCGGGCCCAGCCGCTGTCTGTGCCCAGCCCATGCAGGGCCCCCGAGAGCCCAGGCTCAGCAGGGCCAGACCCCGGGCTTGCCCGCTGGCGTCCGCTCCCAGGGAGCTTGTTTCAAGGTTCATTTGTAAGACAGCACCGCGGTGAAAAACAGGAGCGGCTTTTGCTGTAAACAGTTATTTTACACCTCTCAGGCAGGGCAAAGGCCTTTATTTTGGAGGCGGGAGGGTGCTGGCGGGAGAGCTGCCCCGGCTTTGGGGGAAGGCTGACATCTGTGCCGGGGATTGTAGGGACCCAACAGGCCAATGCAAATGAGCATTAAAGGGAGCTTTCTGCAAATTCCCGCTTTCCTTTTGCATTGCCCACTGCCAGGTTTCACTGAAAAGGGGATTCTCCTTCATAAACAAAGCCTCCCTTTTTTCCTGGGCTTTCCAAAAAAAAAAAAAGAAAAAGAAAAAGAAAGGGGTCAGCGCTGCTTGGAGTTTTCTTTTTTGCTATTTGTCTACATTTCACACCCTGGAGAAAGAAAACAACTTTTAACATCTGTTCCTGCACTTTTTAAGAGAGAAAGAAAGGCTCTTGAAAAGGGAGAAAGTGTGGCAGATGTTGGCAGGTTCCCTCCGACGCAGATGTCTTGCTCCGAAGAAAACTTTCTTTAGGGATTGGCGGCCAGGGCTCCTCTTTGACTCGGGACACGCGACTGCCTAGCGAACGAAGGGACGTGGGAAAGCGCCGGCGAACAAAAGGCCTTATTCAAACAAACCTGAGAGCCGTGAACAATCTAATAACCAGCAGAGAAATGGTCAGCGGCCCCCGGCCCCGCTGGGGAGGGGTTCGAGGCAGCCAGGGGCCACGGAATGAGGGAATTTTGCCGTGTGCCCTCCTCGCCCCCCGCCTGCTCCTTCTGGGGCATCCAAGCGGGACTTTGGCCAAGGACCGTCCTTCTCGAGGTGCTAAAAGGTGTCGGCTGGTCTGCAGCCCCAGCTGGGCGGGAGCTGGCTGCCCCGTGGCAGCAGCAGAGGAGATGGAGGGCAGGTACCTGCCGGGTGGCTGGGCTGGGCTGTCCCACACCCACCGGCCAGGGCACCGGCGACCCCCCCTCCGGTCAAAGCAGCAGGAGAGGGGCAACTATGGGACAGCAGGGATGTCTAATTAAGCTTTTAAATAAGAGGTTTTGCCAAGATAATAATAAAAAACCCCGCAACCCTATTGATTAGGACCAGTTGAAAAGTCCTTGTGAAACTGATTTTGAGGAAAGAAGATTTTTTTAATGGAAAGCAAAAATATTGAGAGAAAAATGTGTTTTCGGTGAACCTCTTGCTCACCCCCTCCTCTTGTCTCTGGCTGGTAAAGTGATTTAAAATAAGTTTTTGCCATGAAAGCTGGTAGTATTTCAGTTTAGGCACTTCATAGGAAAAGAGTGAGAAGCCTAGAGAAAAGGGAGCTGAGCCAAGAAAACTCCCGTAAGAGATTCTGGTTTGCTGTTAAAGCTGAGCTCTGTGATTATCCCTCTAATTCCTCTAAGTTTTGTTCTGCCTCATCTCCGTCCCGGTCCGTTTTCTCTGGGCAGGGCAGAGCTGCTCCGGGTGGCGAGGCCGCCTGGTGCTGGGGCGGCCGTGCCTCTTCCCTGCTCGGGGCTGGAGGGGAGAGCCTGGGGAGATGGAGCTGTGTTGCCTTTTTGGAGGCCCGGCGCTGGGGCGAGCAGCCCAAACCCCTGCTGTGGGTGTCCCCCGTGTTTCTGCCATCGGCAAAGCCCTCCCTGCACGGCGGCTGGGAAGCGGGAGCCATCTCAGCTGGGCTGAGGAGCCCCAGACTGCAGGAAGGATGCTGCGTGTCACCAGAGACCCGTGCGCCCACCCACGCCGGTCCCTCCTGCCTCCTCCAGCTCGGGGTGATGCTGCGGATAGCAGCTCACGACCTGGCAGGACTAACCAGGAGGCCTCTGTAGCACTGGAGCGGCTACTGAGTCAACCCCAGGCCCCTGGCTAATTAATTAAACAGCCTCGTTAACGTGGCTGAGCCTTTTGCAGGGATGGATTTGCCACGGGAGAGCGGGAGGAGGGATGAGCAGGTGCTCCTGAGAGCCGCCCGGTCTGCTGCACGTGTGCTTCACAGCAGGACCACGCCATCCCCTCTCCTTTCCAGGCTGGGGATGCATCTGGACTGGCTTTGTCCCCAATTAAGTGACTCCTTGCCCCTCTTCTGAGGCACCCCTGCTGGCTGGGTGTGGGGGCGGGGGTCCCTGGCCCGCAGGAGGTGCTGGCGGGCTGGCTGTCAGAGGGGGGGCAAGGTGCTCGAGGTGTCCTGCCCCAGCCAGCGCTCCCACCCGTGGGTGGGTTTGCTGGCTCTGCCTTTATTACGGCAGCTTTCCTGTCGGCACATGCGGTAACGGGGGGTTGTGCAGCGAGGAGCAAAGTGCGGATTCGGGAGCTGCGGTCCCAGGCAGGGGAAGGCAGCGGCTGCTGCCAGCACGGGGAGCAGGTCGGCCCCGATGTGCAACCTCGGTGCACCCTCCGCACCCTGCGCTCCCTCCCTCGGGGACGGGCTCCAGACCCGCCTTGCTGTAGGCAAACACTCACGGAGGAGGAGAGGCTGCTTTCACAGGGGCTTAGGTCATTATGAATAAAGAGGGGTTTGTCTGGGTTTTTTTAGAAGGTCAGTGCTGGTTCAAGGTTGAGGTTTAAAAATGAGGGGTAAAGCTCTCCTTTAGAAGGTTTAAATCTGGAGGTTTCTTGATAGCTGTAAATCCCAAGCAGCTCATTCTGAAGTCCTGTGTTGCCCAGGGGTGGTTTGCTCCCAAAATGTTAGAGCAAGAGAGGAATGTGAGGAGCAGGAGGACATGCCGGCGCGGTGACTGGACGCGCCGGGTCTGGAGGGTGCAGGCGGTGCCTGGGCAGGCAGGCTGGCTCCCGGCGCGCAGGCACGTAAACCGCAGCTGCTCGGGGAGATTACTCACTGCTGGATTGCCCGGGGGGACCAGGGCTACGTCTCCAGATTGGCTCAGTTTGGGATGTTGTACCTGCCGTGTCCCATCTCAGGCTGGTGCGGTGGAGTCCGCAGGGGACCCCGTGTCCCACAGCCTGGCCGGGACAGCGTAGCGCTGGAAATAGGCTGGGGCAGAAGAGCAAAGGATGATTTAGCTGTGCTGCGTGGAGAAGAGCATCTGCAGTCATTTGCTATGATAAGGGGAGTCGGGTGAGAGCACTGCCCCGATGCAGCAGTCACCATCCGTGGTGGGACACGGGACCGAAGGCACCATCAGAGCTTGCAGCGAGGGGAGCTGCGGCTGTGCTGGGGAAGGCTGCCCCAGACACCCTTTGTGTTGGGAGGCTGTATCGGTTAAATCCTTGTGGCTGGGGTGACACTGGCTGTACCGGGTCACTGTTTTTGGCAGAGGGCTGGCAGGCAACGGGGTTTGTGGCTGGGCGAGAGTTGTGTGGCAGAGGGTGTCTGGGAGATGAGTCTTGATGTCTGCGGTCAAGCGGTGGCCTGTCAAGGCGCTGTCCTGTGCAATTAATTCACCAGGGTGTAGGCAGGGGTGGGAGCAGTTGGAGGTTCACCTGCTCCAAAGACAGTTACAGGTGGAGAGAGCGAGGACATCTATGGCATCGGACAGTGCTACATGCAGTATTTTCATCACAGGGGAAGTCCGGCTCCAGAAGTAGCACTGGACATCTGTAAATTCTGTTGATGTCTCTTGATCCAGCTGCTTTACTGAGCGCACCAAACCTCGCTAGCCCCAGCTCGGCTTCCTCGGTACCAGCTGGCTCTGCCGCCTTCGGGAGTGGACTCCTGGGACAGGAAATAATTACAAGGCTGGTACCAGCTGAGTAATTCTCAGCTTCTCTTTCACACACCCCCATCCAGCCTCGGTGTTAAGGATCAGCTGATGCTCCTGCCGTTGCTCAAGCTGTCTCCTGCCTGGCGGGTTAGCAGCGCTCCCGGCCCCGCAGGAAGTTCTTATCTGCTGCTTCAAGTCGGAAAGCTGCTGCTTGCAACACAGCTCCTCGGCCAAGAGCACCTGATAGGAAGAAGAAAATCGGCTAAGCCGCGTGGGTGGGGACAGGCTGGTAAGGGTTGGCCCCTTGCCGAAGCGGTGGTACGAGGGGGAAGAGCCAAGCTTGTAGGGGGGCTTCGAGGGAGTGTTCTAGGGGGTTCTCGAGCTGTTCTCATGGGGAGTTCTTTCATTCAGGAGAGCGGCTCTGGGCTTTCTCACGCTCTGCGTGTGTGTGATGTTACCAGATGTCACCTGATAACAAACCTCATCTGTAACGCAGCAAGTGCTTGGTTTATTCAGTAAGCTTCACTTTCACAGCAACACCAGTGCCTGGCTCCCCAAACGTCGGAACCCGGGGCTCAGCACCCTGTATCCCAGCCCCTGCACAGCCCGTATCCCGGCCCCTGCACACCACGTATCCCAGCCCCGGCACATCCCACACAGCCTGTTTCTTTTAGCTTCTTGGAGGAAGAAGGATCTGGGTTGAGTTTCACCTTTGTGAGACAAATATCTCTGGTGTGACCGTGAGTAAGCGCGGCTTTCGTCCCGGCTTGGCCACGGGCCAACAGCACCTTTCTTTTTATAGTATGTGTGTACGCGTGTACTGACACCACATCCTGACCCCCTGACACAAAACACCTTGTCAGCACGAATGAGGCAACGAGGCCGGTCACCGTTACTGCTCTGCAGGCAGAAACACTCCCTGGGGTTTTTGGCACTTGCGGGTTCAGTCTGGGCAGAGCCCGGCTGCTGCTGGGGCGGTGGAAAACACACGCGTTTAGGACGGGAGGGCAAGAGCTGCAGGGTCTGTGGTCTTTGTGAGTCAAGTTCATCCTGGATTGTACATAAAATCACATCCTGCTCTCTAAGATAATTTTTTTTTGTAGCTGTATTTTTATATCTAAATTTTCTTACCAATTAAAGCAAAAAGTTTTATACTGCTTTTTGTTTTATAAAGCTGTCTGGTTTTAACCATCTCTCCTCTTTAATTTCTTTAATTTTTTTCCCCTCTTCAAGTATATCTAGGAGACTGTCCTTTTTTATTGGGACGAGGATTTCTTATTTCTCTGGAGAAACCGAAGGGTGTAGGAAGTCCTGCTAGCTTTTGGGGCACAGTCACTGGGTGGAGGGAAGACCAGAGCCCCGATGGGGTGAAGAGCACCCAGGACCCATGACAAGGTGGGGGATGCTCCACGGGCCGATCTGTGAAGGGGAAAAGCAGAGCCTACGCTTGTTTCAGCTTCTCCACAATGAGGCACGTAAAAATAATAACAAAACCCCACTGTCGCAACCCTTTTTTTCTTTCTTGTCTATTTTCAACATTAGGAGCTGTGCCCTGGGTTCGCTCTGTCAAAAGCAAAGGAGGCCACGACACACCTGAGCCCCCCAAGGAGTTTTCCAGAAGAATACCCGTGATCAGCTGGGTGTTTTGTTGCGTTTCGAAGGTGATGTTTCTTCCCGTCTCCCTGCTCCTGGTGTGTACGTATACACACGTGCAGACAGCAACTCGCATACCTGTGCACGGAAGATTTTCAGAAGATACAAGTTTCACTGTAGAAGGTAAATAAACTCTCTTTTGAAGGTGAATCCTGCTGAGCTGGGGGAAAGGGGCTCAGCCCTTCCCCAAACCAGTGCCTGACTTTGAAGGTGGGGACAGGCAGAGCTCCGAGTGCCCTCCTCCTCCTCGGGAGCCAGGGAGCCCATCAGGAGGAGGAGGAGGAGGAGGAAGACGAGAAGGAGGAGAGGCACAGAAAAGCTTTGGGGATTCTCAGGGAAGGTCCCTGCACGTATTTGCTGGAGTGGCTCGACACAGATTTAAGCGTCAAGCGACACGGCAACGGCTCCTGTGTTAACTCAGCCCCACGGCAGCTGAGACCAAATCCCGCCGAACAGCGGCACCAAGCCCCTGGCATTCGCTGCAGCAGTCTGCTGAGCTGATTAATCAGTTCTTGCAAAGTCCGCTGAAGGGGTAAAGCAGTAAGTGCGCGCGTAGCAGCCTTATCCAGAGGGCGTGGGCTTCGAAGCTTAACGGGCGCTACTTAAATATGAACCGAGGTAGTAAACTTGGTTTGTAATTTCTTTAAAATGTAAAACAACAGGGAAAGCATCTGAAAAAACCCTCACCAGTCGTTTTGGTAGTGCTGAGCCTGAGGAAGAGTCACTAAAAGAAGCCAGCTCCCTGGAGGACGAGCAATTGGCTTCCAGTTCCCCTTCCCTGGCTTTCAACCTTAACCTACCAGCATAACCAGGGAAAACCTTTCCCCTTCAGTAATTTTGTATTTTAGAATTGATTCGGTAAAAGCAGGAGAATAAAAGCGCTGAGAAATAATAGAAGAGAAGCAGTCCGTTCAGAAAGATGGGTGGGTAAATTCAGATCGGTAGAGAACGTCCCTGCGGTAGGTCTGCGGTGGCTCAGCCTCTCTTCTCCCAAAGCCTCGGGAAATTTTTACGTGGCAGCTAGCCCTGGCGTGGGCACGTGGCGCGGGGCCGACGGTCATTAGGCACGTTGGGGTGGCCAGCGGAGCAAAACGTCGCCCAGCGAGAGCTCCCACGCGGGCTGCCTGCCCGGGGGGGCACGTGCAGAGGTTCCTGGACGTAGGCTGCCTTCTGCCATCGCTTACAGCACCAGCGTTGAAAGGGCGAAAACTAAAGGCTCCTGCCAATGCGTGCAATGTCCTTTCGAATCCTTTCACCAGTGTTCAGAGCCCCATCTATCTTTCCTGCATGATTTGGGATTCATAGCTATATTTGCTTCCTGTCCTGTTGAATTAATGGACGTATTTGACTGAGGTTTTGCCTTTTTTTTGTTTTTTAAACTCAGGAAATACATTCTTCTACGGTGTTGTTTTTCAGGGCGACTTCTGTTATTTCCTTTCATGTTTACCGCACTGATGGAAATCTGGTTTTGGCTTTAGTAGTAGATTCTCACCAGAATGGATGCTGCACTTTATAGATAACTTCCAATTGTTTCACAGTAACAAAAAGTTTATTAAAAGGACATGGTTCTGCAAAATGACGTACTGCTCTTCTTGCTGTCCAGGAAAGGAATTTGCAACAGATTTCCCCCCCGCCATGATTCTTCTGGCAATTGTTTTTCTTTTCTGACAATCTTTATACGCTACCCTTAGTTCTTGTGATTTCCAATAACATTTTTTAAATGTGTTTTAATTCTGAAATGGCACCTGGAATTGAGGATAAATCATAGCATCCCTGTGCGAAAAAACCCAACTGATATGGACGACAATTACATTTATTTGTGCTTTCTACTGTAAATAGGTTTTGGGGGGTGTGAGTCTGTTCGTTATGTATTAATTGAATGAACTGACAGGTAACAAAATGCTCACACAGATGTTTCTTTGAGAAAAGCCTCAAGAGTCTGCAGTGAACAGCCCCAGCCAGTAACGGGTGAACCGCAGTTTGAGGAACAGTCACGGGCGCTTGCGAAACCCGGGTGATTAAATTCAGGCACTTCGGCTTGGTCCAAAGTCCACGGAAAGATTCAGGATTCTTGTTCTTCCAGACTTTAAGTAGAAATACTCAGCATCACTGCAGTTGTCCCTACTCCTAGTATTTCCTCCCCAAAGCCTTTTCCCTGAAGCACATTGTCAGGGACCGGGAACCTGGGCTCCGGGCTGTGAATCACACCAACGCGTGCCCATGCCCAGTTAAAACATAAACTGGATGTTGGTTATGTTCTTTCCTCTTTGTATATTTGTCAACGCAGCTGGCAAGAAAACCCAGGTTATTTTTTCGCATGGTCCGTGCCGTGCCTATTGAGCTGGCTGTGCAGTTGGCGGGAACACCTCCGTAGCCATCGCATGGTGAGGTGGTGACGTGCACGAGGCACGGGCGGCTCTTTCTACCTTTTTGCTCCCTGCCCCGCTTTCCTGTGACCGTTTGGGCTCTGGGCAAACGGGGCTCGTGCCGGGGAGCTCTCGCCTGCACTGCCACCGGGAAAACTCGGTGTGGGGCTTTCTGCAGGAGTGGCATTTGCCTTGCTTGGGACTGCGCCCATTCAGGCTACGGGCAGCGACACCCAGAAGCGCGTGGCAGGCTGCAGGACCTGCGGGGACGCCGTGCGGGACATGAGGAGAGGCACTGGGGACCTGCCCCCGCGGCGGGGTAGTGCAGGGCTCCCTGGCCTCAGACCAGCAGCAAACGCCCCGGGGTCCCATCCAGCTGGCTGTCCCTCCCGAGCAAAGCACCCGAGTACTTGCCTTTCTGACTGCCTTTTGGGGTTTGGTTTTTGGGTTTTTTTCCTCCAGTGAAGTAACCTGGATTTTTAATTGGTTATTCACTTCCTAATTTGCAAGGATTAATTAATTCACAATGGATG
Organism: Grus americana; assembly: GCF_028858705.1. Taxonomy (NCBI): domain Eukaryota; kingdom Metazoa; phylum Chordata; class Aves; order Gruiformes; family Gruidae; genus Grus; species Grus americana. The sequence goes on along the minus strand of NC_072860.1, from coordinate 6,002,457 downwards.
TCTCAGTCATGGTTGCGAATTAGCGAATTGCTAGCATACTAAGAGCTCTCTCACATGTTGAATTTAATTCCTGTTTCTAAGAGCTTAGAAAAATCATGCGCTCTCTGCTCAGGGATTTCCCCGCAGTGTGCTACACGGGGATGGTAATTGCAGTGAACCCATTACTTCAACGATCTTTTTTCCAATGGTCATTTGTAAAGCAGTAGTAGTCACCAGCAGGAGCTGGTGTCAAATCCCTGTACCAGCCCTTGCCTTTAATTCCTTCTTCTCCCTGTCAGTACCCTGAATATTATCTGTTTAAACTTGAATGTTTTTAGCATAATTACAGGTTAACAATTTGGATTCAGACATACACGCCCTTTCCACGTTGGCTTTGGGGCCCAGGCGAGCTTGGCAAGCCGTGCCCCGAGGTCCCATCACCTCAGGCAGGCAGCGTGTCACCCTGCGTGCTCCGGGTCCAGGGCTGCTTCAGCTTTTGTATTTTTATATCAGAGCAAGTAAATATTTGGGGGATACAAGCAAGTATATATAAATATATATATATAAATAAATATATACACTTGCTCTTTTATCTTTTTATGTGTGTGTGTGTGTGTGTATATATATATAGTTGCTTATACTCCCATGTGCTGTCCCACGAGGTGCTGAGCAGGGCCGGGCTGGCTGGGGTACCCCCCGAGGCGCCGGCACGCTGCCAGGCTGGCCCCGGAGCCCATGGTGTTGGTCCGGGGAAGCATCTCCACCGAACCAGCGCTGCTGCAGCTGCCCAGCGTCCATGCCGCCCGGCGCAAATTCCTCTGTGCTTCCACGCAGCCAGGCGCAGGGACGAAGGCAAGCGTGGTCAGAAACATTTTTCTGCGCCCAAGCTGTAGCACGCAGCTGACTAAGCAGGCTAATTCAAGAAGACGTGTTGGCCGAGCATTTCACATGTTCTCTGAGATCTTTCCACGCTGGAGATGGCACCAGAAATCTCTTTTCTTCTGCTGTCGGGAGTTGTTTCCTGCAGCACATCGCAGGCGAGCCCAAGGAGCTACCAGGGTGGGAAACTGGAGGAGAACAGGGGGTCCTTGCGCAGGGAAGTTGCAGGCAGAGCTGTGCGAAGCTTCCAGAAGTGAAAATCCATCTCACAGGGATGAGAAGTTGGATTGTGAAATACTGCAGGTTGCTGCCAGGCTGCTAAAAGACATGGCTAGCGCAGGGTCCGTGGGCTGTACATCCAGACATGCCACGCACGGGGCAGCACAATGGCTGAGCACGCTGCTTGGGCGTGCCAGCCCAGCACCGCTGGACCGCTGTGTTTTCGCAGCCAGCTGGGGATCTGTTTGTTGTCCGGGTATGAAAACTATTTTTGCTTATGTTTGGGTTTTTTTTATTTGGTAAAATTCCAGCTCAGGGGAAGCGGATGCCCACCGTTCGTGGGGGCAGAGAGGAGACCCTGCAGTCCCCAGGGGAGTGTGTAGGTCCAGCAGCCCGTGGAAACCCCACTGCGCTATTTCAGGTGTCGCCACAGGAATTGCTTTTGCTTTTCACCCACCCAGTCACCTCACCGTGGCAAGAGTACGTTCTCACTCTATAATAGGAGCTCGCTTAGCTGTGAGTACAGGCTAGGTGAGAGGAGCTTCAGCCCCTCCGTGCCACCCTCCCCAAGCCACCTAGCAAGAGCTGCTGCGTCCGGCGCAGCGTCCCGGCGGGAGCCCGTGGGGACGCAGGAGGCAGCTTTGTGCCCACCCGGCGCCGCTTGCTTTCTGTACGGCAGGCGAGGCAACCGCGACACGTGAAGTTTGGAGCAGCAACATGCTGCTGCAGGAAAAAATTACAGCATTGAGAAGCCCGACCCAAACCCTCCCCAGCGATGCGACGGGGAAGTGCAGGAAAGGGATGGGGAGACACGTAATTGGAAAGAAGCTGAAGACAGACGCTGTCAGCTGGAGCTGTACAGTGCGGCAGAGCGAGAGGAGCTTAAGGACGTTTCGGGAAACCAGGCCAGCGAGTTCCACACTGCTGCACGGCAGTGACGTGTCAGACCCGCGGGGGCAAGGTTTCACCTCATGGCTTGTAAGAAATTAACCATTTGTTCCATAAAAATGTATTTTTCTGCTTTAAAAACGATGCTGCGTATTAGACTGCACTAATGGACGATATCAACTTGATCTATGGCGGGAGAGATGTGGGGGTGTTTTGATTCAGGCTAATCCGCATTGGTCGTGGCGAGGATCATATATGGACATTACCTGCCAGGGACACAGGAACAGCCCGAAGCCCTTCCACGCCACGATGGGAACCAACAGAAAACCTTCGGACTGTAATTCAGTGGCAACCTGACGCGTGGGGCCAGCTGAAGTCCAAGTCCAAGGCACGATGGTGCGTCAGAACCCCACGCCCGAGAGCTGCCGAGCCCCGGGGTTCGCGACACGGAGGAATGTTGTTGTGACAGGGCAGAGGGTGCAAAAGGGTCTGCGGGAAGTCGGGGTGAAGGGGGGGGAATAATAACAACCATAAGCTAATAAATAATAAATGCAAATGAGAAAGGATAAAATTTAATAATAATAACGTAAAGAATATTAATAACGAATAACAACGAATAAAAGGAGTAATTAATTAAATTAATGCAAGTAAATTCAAGTAGAATTGAATAACGCGAGGTGACACCGGGCACGGGGCTAACTAGTGAAGCCGAACTGCCCGTGACGGCTGCGCCGAGGCACTGACCCGCAGCGCGGGCCCGATGGCGCGGCAGGTGTCCCGTGACGGAGGCACCCGTCAGCTGCTGACGGCGGGCGGAGCGGCCCCAGCGCCCCCACTCGCGGGGCCGGCACGGGGCTCCCGCGCGCTTCCCTCCCCGCGGCCGCTGCGCGGGTCCCGCGTGGGCGCCGCCCTCGGTCCTCCGCGCCGGCAGGGGGCGGCGGCGGGCGGCGGCGGGCGGAAGCGTCGCCGCGCTCCGCCGCCCGCTGCCGCCGCCCGCCGCCGCCGCGCTCCGCCGCCGGGCGAGGGAAGGGCCGCTGCGACGCAGCAGAGCGCGGGGCGGGGGGGGGGGGGGGGCCGGGCGAGCCGGGGCCGCGCCGCGCCTCTGCCTGCAGCCGCCGGAGCCGCGCCGCCAGCCGCCGGAGCCGGGGCGGTCGGGCCGCCACGGGCAGGCCCCGCCGGACACGCCGCCGAGGAGGCGCCAGGCCGCGCTCCGCACCGAGGTACCGAGGCGACGCGGCGGGGGCGGGGCGGGGGGGGGAGGCCGGCGGAGGGTCGGGCCCAGGCCCGGCGTGGCGGGCGGTGAGCGAGGTGAGGGGGGGAGGCGAAGGCCGCCGGGCCCGACGCGCATTGTCCGCCGCTGCCCCTCGGTGCGGGGCCGGGTCGGGCCGGGAGGCGGCGCCGCGGCCGGTGCGTGCGGAGCGGCCGCTCGGGGTAGGGCAGGGCCGGGCCGTGCCCCGCGGGCCGCGGAGGCCGCCGGGGACCGTGGCCCGGCCGGGCCGGCGCCCGCTGCTTTCCGGCCGCGTCTCCCCGCTCAGCAGCGGCCGGCGCTGGGAAGGGACCGGCCGAGTCCTGCCGGCCAGATTGGCCTCGGAGGCGGCGCTGCCGGCCTGGGCAGGGGGGGCAGTTCCCGGCTGGTACTGACTTCACCGGGGGGGCTGTGCCCTTTGGGGGGGGTGTGTGGGTGTGTGTGTGTGTGTCTGCACGTTTGTGTGTCAGCGCCGGGCGCGATCTGAAGGGAAGGAAGGGTACGGACCAGTCTCTGTGTTTCGCTGGTGCGGCAGCGCCTTTTATCCCCAAGTTCCTCAAATGCCGTTCCCGGGTAACGCCAAACTGCGCAGGGTTTACCTCAGCCCGCAGAAACGGAGCCGCGGCTGGGGCGGGAGGCAGCCGCTGCTGCCCCGCTCCTCCTGGGGTGGGCAGGGGAGGGGAACGCTCTGCCCGGGCAGGGGCGGGGTGGGCAGCCCCCCCCCGAGTGAGCCCGTTGGTCAAGGGAGCCCGCGGTTAAAATCTCTTCTTTGTTATGTCCTTTATCACATGAAAGGAGCGGAGGTGCAGAGCAGGCACTAACTTACACAGTCCTCTCAGTGGCCAGGTCTAAGGCCTCTTCCTACAATTGTTATTTGTGTTTGTGGTCCTAATAGGCCTCTGTGCAGAAATAACTGTACGTGAGGGCTGGTGAGATCCTAATTTTTTCACAGACTACCCCATAGAAAGCTAACGCAGTGTGATCTCTGTGTTCCATAAAAGGGAAAAGTTTTCTCATTGTTTTTTTTCCCTACAATTCAGTGAAATACTACTAGTATTGAAACTAGCATGTATTCGGTAATTTTTTTTCTTTTGGAATGTTAATTATTTTTTAAAGAAAACGTAATTTTTGTTAAGCAGTCATCTAGGTGCATAGGATTTATTTAAAACCTATACGCTGTCTTATGAGAATGGTGTGATTTACTTTGCATGATGAGTCAAAGATTAAATTACATGACCGAGGCTCTTTAGTTTCAGTGAGGCAAGTAACAATGCTTGGAAGGACAGTTTAAATGTAGATCAGAAATGAAATTGGATTAGCATCAAAATATTATAAAGTTTTATGTGTGTGTGTGTTTGGGTTGTTTTTTTTTTTTTCTAAACTTACCTGTCAGAAACTTTAATTCAAGGCCCTGTGTTTTCCTTTCAGCAGCATAGTTCATCATCAGGAAACGCATCTTCCTTTTTAACGTGAAGAGCTCGTGAAATCATATACTGTCAGAGGAAATTTAACAGCCTGAGCTTGTGCCTTGGCATCTAAACTTTTAAATAATAGATTTTTACTATTTAAAATGCTGTGTACCTTTAGTTAATAACTATTACCTAATACTTGTTGATGTGGCACATGCCTTTGACTGCAGAGAAAAAAAAGCCAAGAAATATTCTGTGGATTAGAATAAGCATGGTACCGGTTTCGGGGTCAGAAATAACAATTTCTTTTTTTCGTTTGTTGTGTGCGAATTGGCAGCTTATTTGATCTGTAAGAGTGGCATGATGCCCCATGGCACTGTGTCTTGCTAGGATTCTGTCTGTCATGGACTCGCTGTTGTAAGAATATTGTATTTTACAGTTAGCTTCATGGTTGTCTTGTGATGCGAGAAACTATTCAGTCAACCAACTAGTATACGCTTGGCTTAAATTTCCTTGTGTTTAAACTGTAATCTCGATGGTAGTGTAATATACGTGTTGTTGGGGACTTTCCTTGCTCAGATGGAAAAAGTACCTTAGTACCAGAGGAGAATTGTGTCTTCTGGCACTAGGAGCGAGCTGAATAAAGGTCTTGTAATATAAGTTTGTATGTATGGGCTAACATGCTGCTGAATATTTCTAAATACTGATAGCATTAATTGCATACTCTTCTTTATGTTGTTGCAGAGTTCTGAAACTTTGATGCGTTCAGCAGGCAGTTGGTGCATGGTTATAGATGGAGAATTATAAAACAATCTCCTTTATTTGTATAAATACATATATCTCTAAAATTATGAATTCTAAATAAAAGTGTCAGTTAAGTAATACTTTGTGACAATATGTCTTTAAGAGATAGTTATGCTCTTTGGGTATTATCAAGTGCAGACAAATGTGTATTCCCAGTGGGGTGTGATAATATTAAGAAAACTCCACCTCTTGGAATTCCTTGATTGCTTTAATGAAACATTTATTCAGTAGGGAATGGTATATATTTTGCATTCTATCGTGGAAGCTAATGTGTTAGTCTCTAATTAATGATTGGTAGTCAAATGAGACCTTACTGTTGTGCTGTACATGCTACACTTTCTAGGGTTTTTTTATGGCATTTTTGTGAGTGTTAGAATTAGTGATCAGTGTGCTCCCTTCTGAATCAATTCTGTATTGAGTTTTTGCAGGTTTTTTTAATGAGATGTTTGCAGGCTTAATTTTTGTGTAAAATCTTTCTGAAAGCTTTGATAATCTCTGTAATGCGCTTAGAGTCTTTAGACACTTGCTAAAATTATTTCTTTTGTTTTTTGTACTGCATGTAGAGTTTTGGAACGGTGCTCTAATACTTGATGCTGGTTTGAAGCAGGGGGCAGGAAGCAGCATAGATGACCTTTTGAATTCCCCTCTTGCCCTGCCTTTCTGATCTTCTGACACTTTATAATATGGTTTAATTACAAGAGCAGCTATTAAAGTCTGATTACCTCTGTCTAATTGGAGGCATCTTGGAGCTTTCTATCAAAAATAAGATTTGACTCATCTGCTCCTTCAAAATTAACAGTACCACAACAGCCCGCAGCTATTTACGTGAATAATGTGCAAAGCAAAAATGAGTTGAATTTCGAATATCTTATTTTCTATATCGTGCAGTTGAAATCTTATAAATTTAGCAATTTCTGGTAAGGAAACAGTGGGCTACGTGCACTTTTACCACTTCCTCTTAAGCTGCAAGTTGAAGCCAGATATTTATCACATTGGACAAAAACATTTTTAGTTGTTCAGTAATCCTAAGTCATAGCATTCACTGTAACAGTATTTTTGTAGCTGTAGATAAACCTCAAGCAAGACGAAAAAATCCTTTTGCTATTAGTGCTCGAGATTGTGCTGTTCTAACAGGAGAACTTCTAAAACGCTACTTCTCCTATTTTTTGTCTAATTTAGGGTGTTTATTAGTCTGACTTGTTTGCAAGTTCAGGTCTCATTCCCTTCCATCTGGGCGCTCTCTTTCCCCATGTTTTCTCTCAGTATCGTGCTTCTTGCGCCATAGGATGTAGAGGTGTGAGCCAGAAGGAAACTGAATGTCTTCAGTTAGAAGGTGAAACTTTATGCTGAGATCCTTCCCCGCACCCTCCCCCAAGTGCAAACACAAAGGTTAAATTAGAAGATGAGGCTGTCTCGAATTATTTTAACGGACTTGAGCTAGGCTTTTAAATGCATGCTTCAGGAGCACCTAAGGCTTAAACTGGTGTCATGTGAGTTTGGTCTGTCTTTAGCCTGAGCAGATTTATGTGCTTTTGTTATTCCACCTTATGATAAAATGGCATGTTCATTTGCCCCTATTTAAATACTCTTTATAAAGGATTAAATTCAGGTTTGATCCAAACTGGAAGCAGCCAAAATGCTGTGTGTTTATAGCAATAACTGTGGTCATTCCTCAGCAGCCTTCATGGCCTGTTTTTTTTCAGACAACGTTAATTTAGAAAGTAAATTGCTTAGGTTTAAATAGACAACTGCAATTTGCTTTTTAACTCCCTTGTTTTGAGTATTCTAGCTAATACTTCACATAGTCAGAAGACACTGAAAAAAGTTCCTGACTCTGGACTTCGAATACGCTGAAAGGAAGCAAATTTTAAGCCTGTCCACAAGGGTGTAAAATTCTGGGGGAAGTTGCTGAATCTTGTAGCTAATCTTTGTGTTTATTGAAAATCTGCTACTTCTAATAAAATACCTAATTCCTTTCTAAAGATCTATTTGCTCTGTACTTTTTTCCTCCCCTTCAGACACTCAGAGAATTCATTGCTTAAAAAGTTCAATATAGCAAGACAGTTCAAAAATTGAGAAGTTATAATTAGTACAGAACTGTAGTATTAGTGTAACATGTTTTTCTAAGTTCAGAAACATCTCTGGATGAAGTTATTTAGTACTTCCTACTTGGAGTTATTTTAAAATGTTCAGGTATACTGTCAAGTGTTTCACAGTGAAACGGCTGCATCAGTGAAAAATTGCTGTGTACTGCTTTTGATTCTTCCCCTGTTGTGTTTTGTTGGGTGTTTTTTCCCCAATTTGTATTGATAACAAATTCATGTTTCTTAGTAAAAGAATGTAACTAAAAGTTTAACTGCAAACCCTGCAAGATTCGAAACGTGATACTTAAAAATAGCTAAGGTAGAACTTGGCTATAAATTAAATTGAATTAATATGTCAGGTTCTCAGGGAGTTGAATATGTGTGATTGTGAGAGATGTACTTACATTCAGTCATTTGTGTGTGTGAAATGTCTTATCTCCTTTGAAGTTATCTGTGTTAAAATTGAGAAGCGTTCCTAGAAATGTGGAATGCGTAGTCTTTTTCTGGCTGCTAGAGATGCCCAGGCAAACAGCTGACAGCTGAAGAAATACCTTTCTGAAAAGTTTTTATTGTTTTATTTACTGACTTCTAAGTAAAACATGCTAGTGCACAGAAATAGGAGGAAAGCCTGCTGAACAGACAGTTGTGGAAGGCCTCTCCGTCTCACCAGCCAGCTCTTCTGTCTGGTGCTGCTTTGTATTTTGCCAGGCAGAAGCGGACTGTTATTTCTCTCTTTACTCTCCTGGCCAAGAGCTCACCTGGGAAGGCTTGCCATGGATGGATCCCTTTTTTTTCAAGTATTCATTCAGAGCCATGCCAGTTTCCCAGCTCATCTGCTGAGGAGGTTGCTTTAAAAAAAATCTGTAGACATTGAATTACGAGTAGCATCTTCTATGGCGTGGTAGATGTGTGTGCTGATAGCATGTGTTCAGAGCATCCTGCTACAATGGAGTCTCTGATCTCTTCCTCTGGGTAAGCAGTTTCAAGAGTTTTTGCTACAGTTGTAGAAATGAGGCAAAAGTCACTTGTGTCATTATGTTTTACTTTGACTGTTTGTGTGAAGTATGCCCTATACTGCTTTGGCAGATGATATTGATGTAAAAAGATTTTTTTTTTTTGCCTGATGTATTGTAATGGTTTATAAAATTAACCAGTGTATAACATTTTGACTATCGAATATCATGTATAGACAAAAAGGAAAAAAAAAAAGTTCGTTCACAGAGAAGTAAGGTTTTAGAAAAGAAAATGTAGGGGATTTTATTCTGCCTAAATGAGACCTTAGCGATACAGACGTGCACAGAGTGTAACACAGGTGAGCACTGCGAAGTCTCTCCCACACAGGTTATGAATGCATCGTTCTTCTAACTTGTAACACCTGCTATTCAAGTCCTAAGTTTCTTCTGACTGGAGATTGGTAGTGATGGAGAAACTTTACGGTGGAATTTAAAGAGATGCTTAGTAGGAAAGAGAGAGAGTTGAGGCACAGTTCTTGATAAAGACTTTGTATATGCTCAGTACTATATTAGAAAAATGTTCAGAAAGCAAAATTAATTTCTCAAGTTAAAAAATACTCAGAACCTCACTTTGCTTATACTGATTTGGTACAAAAAGTTTGATTACATGATTGTTTTCAGGTCTTTCAGCAGGACCTTTTGTTTCGTCAGTGCACAAGAGAACGCTCAGTGAAGGGGCATCCTTTGTGTGTACTTGTTTAGTCACAGTCTAGTATTTGGTCTTTTGCTTTATTGCATAAAACTCAATTCTCTGAAGACAGGAGGATTCAAGTCTTTATGTGTTTTTCATTGGTTCGGAGATACTAATGAAAGTACATTTCACAGTGTTCTTCAGCAGCGTGGTGAGTCTCCCCCTTTTTTTCAGGTAATGATGCTTAAGCACAGAGAATTTTCTCCTGTTTGAGTGCATGACATTGTGTGTGTTGTCTGGTGGAGCACTTGAGAGCTTACACTTCCAAAGCTTTTCTTCCAATGGCATCTGTGCACGATGTGAGATTCAGTTGCCTAAACATAGATACCTAGTATTATTTTACATGCTCCAAGGCATCTGCCCAAGACAGGTAGGAGGTTTGTGATACTCTGAAGGGGCAATTAGAGACCAGCTGTGCTGTTCTAGTTCATTTGCAGCGGCATTTGTCATTCAGGCACCTGAACTGCTGCCATGGTATTAGCTGTTAGTCTCAGAATCTCATTTTGGGCTCCCAGAAGAGGATGGATACTTAAGTAGTGACCACATGTTAGGCACTTGGGTTATGGGTGCCTAATGACAGAAGATTCAGGGTAGAATTCTGCTGTCCGGGGCAGTACTTGAGAATCTTGTCTGAGGGACCTGGTTTTGCTGTCCTCTACCTTGTTGCATGCTTTCCAACTTCAAAATCAAATAAGGAAAAGTTCCTATGGAAAATTTGTCTTTTTTTTGTAGTCTGGTATGGCTTGTCAGTGGAATGAATGAAGGCTTCTCTTAAAAAAGTACAGTTGAGGAAAACTAAAATAACCAAGATAATTAGAAAACCTTAAATCTTGAAATGTTGGATGGGTGTTGGACTTGAGGGCCTTGATACTTGAACATGAGAAATTCAGCTTGTCTTAAGATACGGTCTGAAAGCAAACACCAGCTCCAGTGACCAGGTCAAGCAGTCTTTTTCCATGGGTTTCATGGATAATGATTGACAATGAAGGAAGCTTCTTGAAAATACTCTAAGTTTTCTAAACAAGTGCCAGTCTGGACGTGATTATTTTGATTTGTAATCTCTAAGAAAAGCAGTATATTGACTCATCAGTATTGACTAACATAGTTCCGTTTTACATCTATAATTGACATTGAGCAATATTTAAACTCTTGCTAACTCTGTAACAGGGTGGAGCTGGAGTAAACAGTTTTTCTGTTAGGAACTGCATCCATTCACAGAGCATTTTGGGCAGACTCCTGGCATAGCTGTGCAGTCTGACGCGTGTTACTCTTACACCATGTGTTATGGTGAGGGTTAATGGCCTTGGATCCAAGACAGTCTCTTTATTTCAGGGTTATGGAATATTTTCAAAACCAGTCACAAATACTTCAGGGCATTTGTGTGTGATGACAAACTTATGAATGTATTGAAGTTTTAAATTCTGTGAAAGAATTGCATGTTGGTTTTTTTCATTCCTTTAACTTGGAAAAAACCAAACAGCCCCTAAGCCCCAGGTTTCTAACTGGTGATTGTAGTTGTTCCTTCCTACCTGTATATATACATTTTATCTATCTTAAAAGAGAAATGAAATTTGTTTAGAGAATTTTCATTCTTGTTTGGGAACTTATGTGTGTGCGCGTATGTATAAATAAAAATTTTAACAGCCATAGAAGCATAGATTTATAGTGTATACATCCAACAAAACATGGATTACATTTTTTCCTTTGAGATTAACCATGCAAGGCTTTTTGCTTCCCTTAGGAATTGCACTGGATGAGATCTCAGCATTGCTACAGTCAAGTTATTGGAGTGGAATCTGAAGTGTAGTTCTGCGCTCCCTCTGGCATTGGCAGTCGCCTCTCATGTATTACGCAGGTTGAGGACTTAACAGTATCAAATCTAGGAAGAAATGTCAAATCCGTGCTTCAGAATTAGCCGTTCTTGAGCTCTTTAGTGAACAAGGAGAAGGATTGTTGGCCAGAAATACAGAATCTTTCCTCTTTAAATGGGTTATTTTTAACTTTCAGAATTACTTACAAGCCTTGAAAAGTCTTAGCAAGTACAGCAGAAGTTTCTACAACTTTTCACTTCTATTTATTGTGGTATTCTAACTTACAGCGTTGTGGATTCATGTCTCAGATTTATACCGAAACTGAGAAAATCTGGCCTTTCATCAAGTCCCTAAATTAGATAACCAAGCTAAACTATAATTTTAAAATGATTGTGAATGGGAAAATTAAAATCTATATTTTAGGAGCGAAAAGGGAGATCTGGATAGTTTGAAAAGCAATGAAGTATAGTCTGTCACATTGCTTATTTAAATCTTGTTTGACTTAGTAGTGAAAAAAAATTATTTTAATAGATACCTGAATTGTGTAAAGTCACTTGATTTGCTTCCGTATCTAATGAACAGTTCATCAGATTCTGAAATTGTCACTGCATAATTTTATTTTTATTATTTTCAGAAATTTTAAAATTACCATTGCAAATTATCTTACAGAATTTATAACCAATAGTACATTTTAACTGTAGTCAAACCTTAGGTTATAATTTTAAACCAGAGTCTTGAAAGCATAACCTTATCCACTCTTTCTTAAGTTTAGCATTTTTCTAATATATTGATTATGTTTGTTGTTGAAAATAGAACTACAATATAGAAAATGTTTTGGAGACTTATGATCTGTTTTGGCTCGCCTTTGTAATTAGAGCACGTCTTTTAGCACAGGAAAGATTTTTTTGTTTTGTTTTGAAACAATTAAAGCTTTTGAATAACTTCAGAGTTTACCAAGGCTGTGAATTCTGATAGCTGCAAATTTTTATTTCTGGAGTATTTGATTGTTTGATTGAAGCCTCTTGGTGGTGTAGAAAGCAATGACATTACACTGTTGTAAACTCCTATCAAAGTAATTTTTATAATCCCTTATTTAAATAAAATTATTGTTAGGCTGGTGCACCAATTGACAGTTTTAAAAGTTGGGTTTGGGTTTTTTTTTTTCCACATAGCCCTAAGGAAGAGAAGGGATTGACAAGATGCCAACATAGCTGAAATAATAATAATCAGTGTAGGAGTATAAGTATCAGCATTTCCACCTGCACTTGGTGTCAGCCCTTTGGAAGATCTGCTGTCCTCTGGAATGATTTTTTCAGTAGTTACAGAGATGATGTGTGATCATTCTTTGGGTGAACTTGTAGAGATGATAACTCTGTCTAGTTGTGTTCAGGTTTCTCTTGGTGGTGTTATGCAGTAGTTGCATTAGAGGAAAGTTGAGAGCTCTTATTTTAGTATTGCAAAACAATTTGATAGTTCCTTTTTCCAGTCTAACTCTTCTTAGCAGATCAAATAAGGGAACTCTGTCCCTCGGAGATGCTTCAGTTTTTCCACTGTGTTAGTTGGCCTAATATTAGTTGCTTCTTGTTACAAACCTCATTTTTTACTTGCTGTCTCTAGACTGGTAGTGCTTAAACATTTTTGGTTTGCGGACCACTAGGTGTGTTGCAGGAGAGATACCAACTCCTATACAGAAAATATCAACAGTGCTGGTTTTAGTTTATTTTGGGAACCCTCTGGACTCTTCTGCCTTGGAGAATCACATCTACAACAGCTATTGCTAGCTGCTTTGAAGTAATATCAGTTGGGAAGTCTTCATTTTGGAAAGGTACCTTTCTGCTGTGGTATTCCCCCTGCTCCTCTTTTTTTAAATGCAAAAATGCTTTTTGAAACTTCTGGGCAGCTTGTCTTAGTTCTAGCAAGCAGGAGCTGTAAGGTATTTTGCTCTGAGTTTCGGCTGGAATAAAGTTAAATGTCAGACTTTTTATAAGGACCTTTTACCTTCCTGTCCCAAGATGTCTGTTTTCTTGTATTTGTTACTCTGATGGAAGCAGAGAAGTTCGCTTGCCATGGTGGAGTCTACCTGGAAAGATAACTTCAGTGTCCCCAGAAGCGGAAGCCAGATGAAATGTAGCGTGTATGTATGTATGATAGATCGCCACAGGCATCTGGCATGTTGTTTCTGTTCTGTTTCCATTTAATGTACAAGTAACTTTCAGTAACTGGAACTCTCGGGTGGTGTCAGGAGGGAACAGGACCTTTGTGTGGTTTTTTCAGGAATATCTGGCTTTTCACAGTGTGTATGCTGATGTGTCCTGCTGCATCTTGGATCTTTGGGCTGGCATCTTGTGAGTCATCGGAAGGACTCTTAGGTTGGCATGGCAAGAGCTTGGACATATTTTTGGGGGCAATCTAGATCATTACCCTTTCTTGATTCCTATGCTGCAGAGCATTTTATAGTATGGAGTTCAGGGTTAAGGTGAAACTTCTCTCCCTCTGCCTCAAAATACTTGCTACAAAAGGAAAATACAATGGCACGGTGTTAAAAGTTCTGGCTCTCGCCTCATCTCTCCTGAAGGTCTGTGCCACAGATAGTTCTCCTAACCCTGGTATGCATCATCTCTGCCCTTAAATATATCTTTCTGTGCTCTGTGATCTGCCTTGCCTCAAAGGAACACACCTGTCTTGGCAGTTGAGGTGCAATGTGGTTTATGTATCAGAAATTGAATCCATTAGTGACTTTGAAGATTTAGACCAAACATGTGAGCTGGCAGGAGAAACAGAGGTGGCTTGAGGGAACTGGGTAAAGGACACTTTTTTTACAACCACTTTAGGTATATTGTGATCTTGAAATTATTTATGTGGAATTTCTGTATGACCGTGGCTGGTTCTTTTCTTGGGAGAATGAAGTAAATTATCCTTTTGTTTTGTTTGCTTGTTGGTTTTTTATTATCATGGCACACAGTTTGATCATCAATTCAGAAATGAGTTCTAGATTTCATTGAAAAGGGAGATAATACTATCAATGCATTTTCTCTTTCTTAAACCTATGAGGGTTTTGTTCAGGCTAAATTTCAGCCAGCTGCTTTTCATAAGGTCATTCCTTACAAACACACTGGTGTCTTGGTAGCAATGAGATGTACATCTGAATATCATGGAGGTGTTCTAGCCTATAATGTGTATTGATTTTTTTTTTTTTTCCTGTTTTAAGTGATACCCAGGAAACTAATTCTTAATCTTTAGTATTTAGGGAAAAAAAGAGAAGTTTCTCCTGGCTAGCCTCTGATTTTGCTGATCTCTGTGCTGTTTTCCTGTCTGCCACATTGTCCTTGGTACAGTGTAGTCAGGAGGAAGTAGGGATTTTCATCTGAGGATAAGCTGGGTGAAAGTTCCATACTAAAAGATACCTCCATACAGCTAGTTTGGGAAAATTGATTTATGGTGGTACCGATGTTGGTTGGCAGTGTCAAGGAAAGAGCACTCTTAAAAAGGTACTTACACAAGGAAAGCCCTAACACAGTTGCAGTTATCATGATCAGAGGTTGTGTTTTTTACTAATATAAGCTGTATCTGCAACTAGTAGGATTTACCAACAGAGCTGTGTCAACAAACACTTTGTATTGTCATCAAAACTGTGTTTTAAGTGCTAGGGACCATGGCAAAAAATAGTTTGACAGAAAGCAAATTTGTCAAATGGATAACGACCTTATGGATCAGCTCAGATATTGCCTGTGCCTCAGCTCCTAGTACTAGATAAGAGATAATTTAAGGAAAAAATTAACTGAACAACTCTTTCCTTTTGCTGAATGAGGATGTAATGAACTAGAAGGAAAGGATTCACAGTAATGGTGGGGTCATGATTCTGAGTCGTTTATTGATTTTCCTCTCCTGCTTTCTCCATGACTCAGTACATAAGTCCCATAGGTTATTTGTCAGGAACTCCCTTTCACAGAGGAGATATGTAATCATTGAATAATGTGCCAAGTTCTCTTGGTTTCATGTAGCAAGAATCAGCTTGGATTGTGAGAGTTGATCGCAGAATAATTTACATTTTAATCTTTGTGTCACGCCAGTGAGATCTCTCAGTAGAGGTAAAAATGGCAGAATTGAGGAGTTATCCATGGTCTCAGGAGTTTGACCAATTGACTCGACATCTTTTTGCAACGCAGCTTGCTGTACCTTGTTGATTTTGGATTTCTGCCCTAGTTATGTCAAGCTAATGCATAAAAGTAAACCCAGAGACATGAAGCTATGCTTGATTGCATGTCATCTCAGCTAGTATCTAAAGGGCTGGTGGGACTGAGGTGAATCGTACAGTAGTCTAACATAAATAGTCTTTAATTGTGGGGTCCCAAATTGATTATTTTGGAGAGGAAGCTTTAACAGGTATAATACATCAAAATGCAGAGACTAGTGTAGATTGTTATATTCTGCCTATGGCAGTGGCCAGTAGCGATCAGTTAGGGAAGATGGATACTCCTTGATAGATCTTCCCGGTTCTTAAGTCAATATTTTTAGGATGTTCTGAGCTACATTGGGATCATCATTTAGCAGCCCATTAACTTCATGCTTTAATGTTGTTGTCCCTTAAGTGATCTTTTTCCTTTGTAGGTTATGTTTGTTAAATATCTGTTGTTATTCAGATAATTTAGATGAACAGCTATGATGTGTTGAACTTAGATAAACTTAAGTTGAAGATTAGAAATTTCTAGCAGGTCATGGAATTCAGTCTCCAAAGGAAGTAAAGGAACCATGGGAAAAATGTTGTTGGTGTTTTTAACATTATTTTTTAAAGTAATACTAAAACACAGTTCTTATTGAAACTGTATTTGGGTAAATCCTTTATTAATTTTGAATTTTTTTCTCCGGGCTTTGTTACTTGTGCTTCTAGAGACTGGCTTTAAGGAGTGTAGTTTTTGCTTTATTGAAGGAATATTCCCTAAAGAAAATTGCACCTTAGAGGATTGCACCTGGAGCAATCCCAGGACCATTCTTGCAGTTTAATTGTTCTCAACTTCTCTTCAAAACAAAATGCCTAAAAAGCGCACATGCATTTCTCTTCCTATCTTGTGCTAGTACTTATGATTCTCATCCTCCTTTCTTACATAATTAATTAATGTTTTAGATAATCTATTTTTCCTGTGTCCATTGCACCAGCTTTCTGGTTAAAAACTAAGTGCTGATGTGGTGCTAGTGGGGTTTCCTGTGCTTCGCCTGTGTGGTTTCTGATATTCATACAGCCGTCTTTAGTTATTGGGACATGTTAACTGTAGAGCATATTGCACTGTGTGAAATGAAGTCAGAGATTAAACTGCAGTGTACTTTCTGCCTCTCCTTTTGCCGCTTCTTCACTCTCAAAATTAACCCTTAGATGTATATCAGAAATCTGATGCAAAGAGAAAACCTGTGGAAAGGAATGGAAATAATATATATTAAGGAATAGAAATAGTTACAAAGGAGACTCTTTCGCTTTGCATTTTTGCTTCCAAGGGTGGGTAGAGTGGCACGTACATAATTGCAGTGTTTTTTGTCATGTAACAAATATTCTGGGTTTTGTGATGATGCAGTAAAGGCATCCGAGCCAACAGGGGATTGACTGTAATGCCAGGTTATGAGAAAATTATTTGAGCTTCAACCTGGACAGAAGCGGGCATATCATCTGAAAACTTTTCTGAAAGCTTGAAGTAAGTTCTTTTTTTGTGTGCAGTGTGTTAGAGATACTAGTCACTTTTTGTAGTGAAACTTGTGATTATTTTTTTTTTAATATTTACCAAGGAATGGGTGAGGCATTTACATGCTTGTCTGTATACCATATTGCAATATAGCAGTAAGGTTTGTGGGGAAATGAATGGGTGGGGTAACTCTAAACCGTACACCAGGGAAAGAAGCTGAGTCATAAGATTTCCCTGAATATGGAGATCTCAGATACTAAGCACTGGGATCTCAGATACTAAGCATTAGTATTAACAAGTTTTTGTGCTTATGCTGGATCTCTGAAGCCCTTTAAATGCAGCAGCCTTAATGAAAACCAATTTCTACCTCAGTTTCTGCAAAAGTCCTGTGGCTGTGTGTTAAACTGCCATGCATAAAATAACGTACAAGTCGCAAAGTATAATGTAGTTTTAGGAGGCTGCAGTGAGCTAGTGGAGTTTAATGGCAGTAGCTGCCCTTCTTTTCCCCCAGCGTGGTGCAGGTGTCTGCTGGAGAAGTAGGCTCTTGAAGAGGAGGAAGGATCAGTAAAGTAATTGAATGGCAAGAGAGAAGCCTGCTTAATGAAAGGAATCAGCTGGCACTTGGTGCTGAAGGAACAAGCAGGGCTGTGAACTGCTGGGGACTTAATTGCTTTGAAATTTTCAGAATATGGAAAGCTATCTCATATGGTGTATTTAATTTTTACATAGAAATGTATTTTCCAGTTTTCCTTTTTTCTGAATCCATTGAATTGATATTTTTTGTTTACTTAATTGTTCATCCGTGTTACAGCAAAGAATTTTTTCCTTCATGATTTCATCTTTCTCTGAATTAAGTTACGTTCTTAGATGGGGACTTTTTTTTTTTTCCGTTTTAATCTTTAAGTGGGTCACACCACAAATAATTCTGTGATGCAGAGTTGTGAAACTGCTTTTGAATCAGATTAAAGCTTTTGTGTGCTGTGGACTTGATAGAACAAGTTAATAGTGAATTTTAAGGAGCATGCTAGTGTTCAGTGGTGGGTGGGACGTGCCAGGTATGAAATGAACATGCTTCTCTTGCAAGAAAACTTAAATGTATAAATTATGTTCATCACAAAATATCGCAACAGATCCAAACAGATCATTGATGGCTTTAGTTGTTTAGTATGTCAAAAATTTTACTTAGGAGACAATTGATGCAGTCCTCCTATTAATGTTTTAAAGTTATGTTGAAAGAAATGGTGAAAAGATGTGCAGATGTATTTAGAGAATAGCAAAAATGCCTTAGAGCTGGAGTATGTTCTTAAATTTTGCCAGCTGGTAGTGCCAGTAGTTACCATTTGCAGCCATAGCCATTCTGTTCATGGCATGCTTATGCAGGTTAAGCCATGGTTATACTAAATAGCTCATACTGGAGCCCTGAAATAGATTGAGGTGCGGCTTCTGCTCTTTATCAGTCTCATTTCCTCCATGATAGGAAGGTTTTGCATGTGAGGTTGTGTTAATAAACTCTACTATTTAGACAGGTATTTTGGATCAGAGGCTGTCATGTTTCTGTTTGTTTAGCATATCAAAAAGAAAAATGAAAAATTACTTTGTTACAATGATGAGGCTCTAGAAAATTGTTTAATCTTTTGGGAAACCACATAACCAGAACGAGGGTAGTGGAAGATGTAGTGGACAACGGCATGTGAAAAATGTAGAAGAATGTTTTAATGACGAATGTGAGTACTCAAATATACCAAAGGAAATGATGGATGCTGCCTTCGGTCAACTACACTTCTGCAATTAGAAGTGGTAAGGCCTGTCAGGAAGACGTGCTGTGGCCAGGAATTTGCAGGGATGAGCTTGCAGTGATATTTCGGATGCTTCAGAGTGGCACCTGGCTGCTGTCCTGCTGTGCCAGCTGCTGCACGTGCCCTGGTGCAGCGCAGGGCAGCTGCTGCTCTTCTCGCTAATGGTACTTACAGAAAGTACAGTCAGTAACTTAAGTCTGGCTAAATACTCTGATAACCAGTAAAATTCTATAATCTTGTACGAGAGGGCTGCATAGCTAATATGGTGTCTGCTTCTGGCTTTGAAGTACTTGTATATTCTTTTCCCAGGGAGCATGGTAGCTTGCATAAAAAGTAGTTCTTGGATCAAAGGAATGGCTGTCAGTCTTCCTTCTGGATGCTGGGCATGTCTGAGAGTGAGGCAGTGCTTTAAAAAATGCATAATTTCTTGATCTATTTCTGGTTTTATCATTCCAACCAGACTTCACAGCGGTGAATTCTAGCTGAACTAATGGCCACTTGTAACAATAAGACCTGATGAAAACTGATTTACGTTATTGTTTTCAATACTGGCTTAATGATCCTTGTTAATCCAAGAGGCATACAACAAAAGAACAGGTTCTGAGGGGAAATGAGTTCTATCAGGACAAACACGCGCTCACTGTGTTGTATTTTTAATACAAACATGCCTCTCCTTAGCAAGATGCAGCATGTTTCGTCAGTGATAGACTGATAAATTGTCAATTAAAAATCCGTATACAGAGCAGACCCAACTGTTTATTGTGAATCTAGATATTTTGCCTTTGTAGACTCATTAACTTATTTAACTGTATTTGCTTGAGTCAATCTCCTGTGTGTCATTAACGCTGTTGAATGTAATCGCCACATGATATGGTTTCAGGATAGAGGTTGGCAGCCTCCCTCTACCTGGAGGAGGAGGTGGTGTGCCCTTCCCTCCTGCCTGCCCCAGCCCTCTCCTGTCCTCCTCCCTTTCCTGGGCTGGTGCTGGCTCACAGCTGAGTGCCTTCAGCTGTGGTTTGTCTGAAGAACCTCAGAAATCTTTGTTGGTTCTGCCCCCCCCATTTGGGTTTGTCCTCTGCCGTTTTGGTGAGTTCAGTCGGCACAGTGGGCATTCAGACAAATGTCAGACCACTCAAAGTAACTGACGGAGTTCAACTGAAGTGTTGATTCGGCTCCAGCCTTACCATGAAGTGCCTTAACAGTGAGATCATGAGGTGAGGGAGCTGATTCACAACTGCTCGCTCTTCAAAGGGATGCTTTTTCTACATTCCCTACGCTACTCATTGCTTACTTTCCTTTTACGTGTTGGTTTTCTGATAGCTTAGTGAGCTGAATCAACTCATGGATGGGTCAGCTGGCCCTGGTGTAAAAGTGGGGGAAGGAGCGTGGTGCTGGGAGCAGAGGGGGAATGGGACGTCGTCGTCTGCCAGCTATTGGGATGGCTCATTTGTCTTGGGAAACCATACCGTTAATTATTTGGCCTTATTATGTTGATTTTGTTTGATCTTTAGCAGTTTTCTTATGTGTACATTAACTGGATGTTCCATGTGCTTTTTCACTAGGCGTGGATTTTTTTAACACGTGCAGTTGGAGCCAGGAAGTGGCTGAAGGGTTTTTTCTTCCTCTTTTCCTCATTAGGAGCTTAGTAGAAGCAGTCACCTGAAACTCTTGGTGTGTAAACAAGGCAACAAGATCTAGCTGAAGACTTAATATAGTACAATTAGACTGTGAGGCCTACAATAGAATAAGAAATAGAGTTTATTGTACCTGGTTGTTTCACAAAATCGGGAACGTAGGCTTTATTGTATGCTATTTAGGTAGCATTTTGCATGGGAGAAAGGCGGATATTTGCTCTCCTGAGCTGGAATAGTGTGAATGCTTGAATTAATTTGATAGTTTGGTTATGGATTATACTTCTGTGCAGAGAGAAAAAAAGTTGCAACTTTTTAATGTTGTGGTAATTCATGGTATGTCATAAGCAGAAAGGCTGAGTTTACTTTTGTGTCTTTGCTTATACAGCTAGTGTTTCTTTACCTTCTGTCTAACTTTAAAAGCCTGCACCTGTGAGACTTAAGTGCTGGTAATTCATTTGTGGAGTAACTCTTTGCACATGTCACTGCGGTCATGTGCATTAATATACTATTTCTTGTACCAGTATTTTTCTTGAAAATAGTCATGTAGGCATCTTACAATATACTTTATTTAAAAAACCCAACATGCTACCTACAACAACAAACCTCTTTCTGCTGTTAAGTAATCAGGTTTTAAACTGTAGCACACATCTCTCTTACATAGGTTGTACATTTTCTGCCCCTTCAAATAAGAAAAAATTAACAATTATAAGAGAGGGCATACTCCAGGCTAGTGAATATATTCTTTAGAGAATTAAAATTTATTAAGAGGGATTTGTTTATCGTGCTTCCATATTTGTTCTTGCAGCTTTTTTTTTTTTGCTTCAACAGGGCTGTTGTCACAGAGAAACGCTTTTAAGTGTTGTCTGCTTAGTTAAAAAAACAATCTTATATATGTAACACATTAGTTTTAAATTGGACGTTAATTGATTGTGTGGTCAATGCAGTGAATAGAAAATGTAAAGCCTTATCCATAAAGCAAACTGCACATGGATGTATGCTGCATTGGCAGAGCTGGAAATTATATACTATCTGAAACAGTGGGACTGCTATCTCTTGTTACCACAAAAGCCCAAATGTCCCAGTGTGTCTGAGTATGTGTCAGTCGCTCTGTGTCAGTTCAGCTTAAATCTCTGGGTATTTGGCTGCATGCCATATTGTTGTTGGACTGTCCATTTGGATTTATAACGTCATTTAAGATTTCTAAATGTGGCCGTGACACCAGTGCTTTGAGGACCTTCAATTTTGTTACATTTGTCATGCTTGAGTACTGATGAAATAAAAAGCATGCCTAAGACAGCCCAAGTTTTGTATAATATTGTTCATGGTCTGTTTTAACAAATGGATAAAAGCAGCGAGGTTTCTGGGAAGGTAAGATAAGGCAAAGCAGCCCAGCAGAGCTCAGAGCTGTCCATGTACTTGTTGCAGTTTAACTTGTCAAGACTCCTGTGATCCCTTTCTTAAGCAACAATCAAAATTTTATCATGAATTTGCAAGGCAACCAGGTGCTAGTAATGTGAAACAGTTATCATTTGACATGATGTAAGGTCTGTTCTTATTTACAGAAAATGTCATTTGATGTTTCCTTTTTTTCTCGCTTTGCAGATGTGGGTGGTTGCAGTTCTTTCCGATCTCACACAGATGTTGTCATTGTCTATTGTGCACAGAGTGCTGCTGGGGGTAGTTTTGCTGGGCTGAAAAGGGAACAGCCTGTCTATGTTCTCTTCGCTGCATGAAGTACAGCTCTGAGAGACAAAGGACTGCTCCTGCTTGCCTTTTTTTTTTTTTTTTTTCCTGGCAGGATATGGCGCAGGTTCTTCAGTAACAGAGTTTTGCGTCAGGATTGGTGGGGTCTTCAGTCTTGAGGCCCCAGATGATGTTCCTGGCAGTGCCACTGCATTCCTTCCAGTAATAAAATTGAAATAGCAGAGACAATGCATTTATTCCATTTTATATAGTAAACGAAATACCTTGAAGCATGACGTCACCTTCAGTAATCAAGGATGTGGATTTCCTTCTTACTGGTGCTGGCAGTCTTTCCTGATTTTTCTAAATTGCTTATGAGAAATTCATACAGGAACTTACCTGAATTGGGAAAAAATGGTTAGTACAAATATATGCTAGTGAACTGTTATTAATTGATTATTTTCTATTAGATGTGCTAGTACATACAGTAAAGCTTATATATGACTTGTGTACGCACGTAGGTGTATCTGATTTATGCAGAACCTGGAAGGTTTCATGAATAAGTCAAAGTGGTAGGCTATTTTTAATTTAAAGAAGAAATTGAGCACTATCTGGAGGGAAAACAAGTTTTGCAAACCTAGACATTGCGCACACCGTGAGGACAGTTGTTTGTCGTTGTTCTATATTTCTATATGGTATATATGTTATCCATGTAGTCGTCTAGTTTAGAAGTAACATAGCTGTGATCCAGAAAATGAGCGTGCAGAGACATTTTCTTGGTTTTGATTTCTTTTCTTTGTATGTTGCTGTGATACCAGATTTTGTGATTCCGTATAATATTTTTATTCTCTTGAAGAACTGTTTTGATTCCTAATGGATTTTATTCAACACATAATCCAAGGAATTAAGACCAGCAACTTTTGAGCCAATCCTGCTCTGTTACATGGGCATAGCCATCTTCCAGAATGAATATGCTGAGTAGTTGTTAAATGCTATTATTATCAGTGATGATATGCAAGCATGAAAGAATCCAGCTTTGTTTTCAGGGCTCATCTTAATTTGGCAGGGGTGGTAATCAAAGGGAGAGATAAAGGGAACATTTCAAATGTTGCTGTGATGCTCGAGGTCTGTCATTTATGTTGTGGGGAACTCGTACTTACTTTCACACGTATCTCTTTCTGGAAAAAAATTCCCGTGTAAAAATTTCATTAAACATTGTTTTAAACGCCATTACATTTTCATTAAATAACAATGAATAGTCACGCTTTTCTTAAAGGTGGGTCTCTCTTCCACTACATGTGACAAAGTAGAGGAGTAGAATTCCCTTGTCTAAGGAATGAGCTGTGGGCACTTCTTTATTTCTTAGGACACCAGTCCTGCATTTGTAATTTCAGCGTTACAACCTCTTCTTTGTGCAGATTATGAACGACAGGTTACTATAATGAGACACTTACTATACTACAAAATAAAAGCAACAGAAAAGTCCTTATGATCTGTTAAAGAATGGAAATGGCTGGTGGAAGGTCATCTTTCAACATTCACGCTGATACTTTTATCTGAAAGTAATCTGATTTAAAAACTACCTACCGTATGCTTTTTGATCAGCTCTGTTAGATCGGTTGCAGGCATGGAAGACTGAAGGGATGATCTCTCTAACTGCTTACCCGAAATACCTATTTATGGAAACTTTCTTGGCTAAAGATCTGAGTGCTTGTATTTTTAATCCTTGATCAAAACATGATCAAATAAGATCAGGATTAACATTTTGGAGTTCATGGTGAATGAGCTGGTATCTTAATCAAGGCTCAAAGTGCATGGTATTAGGTAAGAAACTTTAACATGTAGTGGTTATAGCTGACTTGTTACTAACTTCACAGACATTGAGCCGAGATAGAAATTACTAACTTTCAGGGTAATAGCCCTTCTTTGTAATGACAGTGTAATCTCTGCTCTGTCAGCTTGAGTTGTCTTTTGTGTCTAGCAGAAGTAGCACTGTCAGCATTTTTAATGCAGGATTTCCTGTTCTTTTCTGTCTAGAGTTCTAGAAGTATGCTTTATGGAACTCATTTGTAAGAAGTTTTTATTATTGTTTAAATGGGGGTGTACGTGTTTAGTAACAAATGCTTTTGTATACTCATTTATACTAGTAATGATTTTCTATTTTGTATACAGAAGTGAATATATGTGCGTGTGTGTAAAAGCAAATATATGTAAATATACAGAGGAGTGAATGTATTTGGATTCAAGAGCCAAATATTTTTAGGGAAGGAAAATTGCCTCTGTAAGATAAGTTTTATCTTTCTGAAAAGATACATATCAGGTGTTTGGTTTTAATGTTTTCAAGTGCCTTATTTATGTCCCTGTTGGTGACAAATTTTGTTTCTCATAAAGTGAATGGGGGTGAGACTGTATTTCGATATGAAATTACAGTAATACGGATACGAAAAAAATAGGGCATACCAAATGTTTTGACATACAAATAAGCTGCTGTTTGTAGCCTCGTCTGCATCACGCTCATAGCTTCTGCACTAAGGCACAGGCTTTGTGGTCTGCTTTGCATTAGTTAGGGAATGAATATGGGTAAAAGCATGTACCGGGACAGTCATGGCAGAGCCACTGGGACATGATGACTTGTGTGTCAAAGACCTAGTATAAGATGTCATTTTGCTTGACAACATTAATTGGAATAATTTATCCTTGTTAGTCTTGGCCATATGTGGCATTTGTGCAGTATGTGGCTTTGGAAATAATTAATGTACTCTTTAATTTGTTCCTGTAGCGTGAGATAATGATCATAATGTGAGTTCTTACATTCAGTATCTTGTGTTTTAAAAGAATTAGAAACAAAAGTATTTGTTTGTCATGGCAACCTCTAGTTCAACTGTAGAGGATGGTTATTCCACATATGAATACCTTTACTACTCTCTCTTGATCTTCATGTGTGTTGTTATACTGACCTCATGTTTCTATCTTTCACGTGCGTTTTTTATTTTCTTCTCCTTTTCCAGGTGAAGCAGGAGCTGTAGAAGGAAGACCGTGTGGCTCGCAAACATGCCATTCCCTTTTGGCAAGTCCCACAAGTCTCCTGCAGACATAGTGAAGAACCTGAAGGAAAGTATGGCAGTTCTAGAAAAGCAAGATATCTCTGACAAAAAGGCAGAAAAGGTACAGTTGGGGCTTTCCAATTGCTAAACAGTAATTAAAGGGGGGGGGAGAGAAATCTACAGCTGTTGAAACTGACTCAATTAGGAATTTTTGGGGGGTTTTATACTCTGATAAAGGGTAAGTTTTATTATGTACCTTTGAACAGGTATGTTTCATGTTGATTGGCTTTGCTTTTTTATGCCACTGGCAGCTGATAAAATACTTAAAATAAGTTGGTTTGGAACTGTAGGACGTTGCATTCTTTAATAAGCAGCTCACAGCCATACGGTGTTGTGGTACTTGTGTGCACTGTAGTGACTTTATTACAGTACAGTAGTTCTGTCTGCGCTTGTCCATGCAAATGTTCCCAGTGTCTCTGTTACTGAAACCGAGGAACTTTGTGTCTCCATGCATGTCAGTAGAGGATATACTTTTACCTCTCCTTGCCTTTTCTTCAGCCCACAGATGTGGTGTAAAGTTCCTGTGCTGCTGCAGTTTCCTTTAGATAGGATGGTTTGCTACTTCATGATCTGTACCTGTTGACAGTTGTTTACTTCTCAACTAGTAGTCTTGATAACTTTCCTAAAATTTCAGCCTGTGTGAGCTCATCCCATCTAGTGACTTGTATGGCAGGGATATTCACTGTTTAGATGAGGTTTTTCCTGATAAACTCAGCACAAGGGCTTAGATTTCAATACTTCCAGAAAAGTCCTAGAACCAAACCAAAAAACCAAGCAAACAGAACATCTCCCCCTCCAATCTACCAGCTTTTGAAGCAGGCTAAGATACCCTCTTGGATCCTCTCCCAGCATTATTTAACTGTTCTGTGCCATTCTTGGCGTCCTCACAGGGTCACGTGTAGGAGTTAGTCACAGTCTTTTTCACATTCACCAGTATTTTTTAAGCAGAGTGTGGCCAGCTTCTCTACATCCAGTTTCACCTATATTTGGCACTGCTACTTTAAGTGCAGGTGAATCTGGGTCTTAACTCAATTGCCAACTTTATCCTGATGTTCTTTAAAATCAGCATCTTCTACCCCAGTGGCAGCACATGGTATGTTCCAGATCTCTTGCAGAGTTCCATAGTATTAATCCCTGATGCTTTTTCTCTCTTGCTGGAGAGAAAAATGTTATGGCCTGTTGTGCAGGCCTGTGTGGAGGCTGGGAGGATTTTCATTTGCTGCTGCTTTTCTTCTTTCTGTAATAAAGACATCTGTCAGGAGAGGAGGGGTAGGTGCATTCTGAAGAGTCTGTGATGAGGCATGGCACTGCCTCCTTCGTCTCAGCCTCATTATTAATTCCGAGAGATGTGGCTTGATCTTAAAACCCGTGCTCTTTTGTGTCATCTTTTTCTTTTTGCTTAGACCTTTAATGGGGAACAGACCATCTTCATTCCATTGTGCATAGCTGTACACTGTATCACGTGCCTGTGTTCTTGAAGCTGTAGCTGAAGATTATTATGTACCATTTGCTTCTTGCTGGCCTTTAATCTCATACCTCCATCTTCTTTAAAGACCTTGTTTATGTGAGGCTGCTGCTTTGACAAGAAATAGCACGCTAAGCCTGTGGAGTCGTTTCTCCTGTGTCACATAGAAAGCAACACATTTTGTTTGAAGGAGATAAGAAGGCAACCCACGTTCACTAGGTTAAACGTGAGGAGGGTTAAATACTGACATTCACAAGACTGAGCTGGGTATGATAGTGCTGGCCTCTGTCAGCCTTGTTATTCACAAAGGAGACCAGTTGATGAATCTGAATATTCATAACACCAGTGTCCACATGTCCATACAGAGATTCTTCAGGAAATAGTTGTGTCGTTGGCAAGCCAAGGCTTCCATGAAGGTGACCGTGGTTGTGGCAGTTTATCTCAGGTTCTCGGTTTGTTTGCTGGTTTGACAGAGAAAGTTCTTCTATATCTTATGGACCAGTCATCACATCTTGGAGGGTACAGCTCTGGTTAAATGCCCTGAATTTGTGCCCTCTTCCTATCCAGTCTATAGAAATAGTCTGGAGTAAATTTGGAGTTAAAAGACAGCCAAGGTCTGAGCAGTAGCCATTATTAAGAAAGAAGAAAAAATTCTACATGCCCATGTCTTAGTATTTAGGCATCTTTTTATCTTTCACTACTCCTTTATTATTATGGTCCCTTCTCCAATGTAACTTTCCAGCCTCCTTTGGAGAAGAATTCTGTGCTGATGAAAGGGTGAGTTCTGTGGCTAGTAGTGGAACAGAAATGGAAAAACTCACTGCATGTAAAGCACAAAAATAATTACCCCTTTAGGAAAAGGGGAGAATGCCAGAGTTGGTTTTTTTTTTTTATAACTCCATTTTATTAGTGATTAGACTTGCATAAAATATGATCTCTCTCTTCTATTAATTTCTGCTTCTATTGTTGCCGTTTCATCCAGGGGTGTGCTTTTGTAGCCTGTCACGTAACGGCAATGAACTTCCAAGGCTAAACAGCATGGTACATACTCAGTGTTGATTGTTGTTTGTGGTAAAGACACTGTTTTGGGTGCAGGGAATACTTACTTTTCCTACGCTGCTTTGTTTCTTAAAATTAAGTACTCATAGTTGCATATTTTCTTTACTCTTGAACATACGGAGTTTGAAAAGGGTATGTAGATTAGACTAAAAAAAAAGATTCAGTATGTCTTGAAGTGAACTGAATGTTTCAAAATGTAATTGTTGTTTTAAATATTTCTTCCACAAATTGAAATGAATAGTAAATGCCCTTTTGTTTTATACCTTATGCCTGGCTGAGGTTCCAAAGACAAACTAGTACTTTTCTACTGCAGTACCACAGTGGGTTTGTTTTTAATATGTAGTTCACTGTAGTTGCTACCATGCAGTAGCAGCACAATGCTGTTATGAAAATATTTAGTTTGCTGCAATGTAGAGGATGCTCTTTGACAGTTTGCTAACACACTTGGAAATACAGATTTATAAGAAAATTAGACAAATAATTTTCTGTAGAACTTACAAATGTAATTAATTATGTTTGAACGGAATGCCTCAGGTTTTTTTTCAGTGCTGAGACTGAAATTTAAAAGCTTTAATGTTTTGTGAGAGGAAGAAAAAGCAAAGTAAAAAAGAATGATTTTTAAAGCTTGGACTGTATGTTCCTGTATGTTCTTTATAATCAAAAAGGAAGAGATTCTTCAAAGCAAAAGATGTAAAACAACAGTAGTGGTCATGATGCATCTTGTGCGGTTATGAAACATTCTGCCCTGTAATACTGGAAAATTTGTTTTATAAATAAAAATCTGAAATTCAAAAATGAATTCTAGTTGCCTGTTAATCTACTTTTTTTTGAGCTCTGTGAATGCTGGAGAAAAATTAACCGGGTAATTCTTCAGGTCATTTTCAAATGTTCTTTCAGTTTGTGTTACCTGCTTAGGAGCTGAGATCTGAAGTGTCTGCGAGAGCTGGACTGTGCCTGGCCGCAGCCAGCCTGCCTCGCATGCCGTGACTCGGGGTGCTTCTTGGCTGCAGCCTTTTACTTGGGGTAGAGGCGATAGCTTGCGGTCTGTCAGTATTTTGGAAAGGAAACTTGACGAGTGCTCTGTAACTCAAAATGTGTTCATCACACATGCTGTTAGTTTTCCATTGCTTATGTTTTTTCACAAGGGGGCTAAAGGGAAGGGGAAGGAAAACTCCTTTCGTATAAACAGGACCTACCCTTGATCTAGTCCATTAGTTAGTCTTTTATTACTCTTCCTCCTCTTTGGCTGACATCAGCATGTATTTTTATACTACCAGTTCACTTGGTGTGTGGCACACGTTTACTGTCGTGAAGGTAAATATTTACTCATGTAATAAACTTGTTCTTCTCTACTCTCTGACCTTGGGTTAACCTGTCCAGAACAGCTCTGGTTTTGGCTCTCGGATAATTGTTTCAGCTATGTTGTTAACCCGTGCGGCTTGCCTCTTGCAGGCATGGTCGGTCTCAATCTTCTTTAAGTTACCAGCTCTATACAATGGACAGTATACTAAATGTATGGGACAAAGCAATATGCTATTTATTTGATTCAGCCATCCAGGTGTAATATTATGTCATGTTGCCATAGGCATAGATCAGATTTCATTTAGTGAATTAACCCTGTCATATATAAAGCAGTAAAATTTTAAATTTGTTATGCACATGTCTATAATTAATTCATGGTTGAAAGAAGGCTAAAGGTTAAGTAATCTGCCTTGCCTACTGCATGGGGCTGTTACTCAAAGGGTAAAGATGGAGTTTCTTCTGGGAGTGATGGGTGAGAAGACATGCTTCTCTTCTAATTGAACTTAGCTCTTTAATGATATCTTCATCCTAGACATCTGCTGAAAAGTAATGTAATCTTTTTTGGCCTTTAAAATAAACTAGTGGCACTGATGTAGATAATCATATATTTACAAAATTGCATGGTTTTGTAAGCATTTTGAAATCCAAATAATTTAAACAGAATCATTAAATGGTGTTTGTTACTTATGATGGATACTGCTCTAGACTAGTAAAATATTCACTAAGTACAGGCTCAAAATTAGCTAGTTTACCTTTTTCATTGATGTTTTCATTAATAGTGCAATTCATGTAATTGCTTTATCAATGTGGATAGAACCCCCCTAGCCATAGACCTAGAGCCCGCTGAGCTCACCTTAAATGCTTAAGGACTGATTGTGTGTTCTGTATCTTTCTCTAGTGTTTCTCAAAGTAAAGGCAAGTGTTGCTTCATAAAACTCAGATACTCCAGCTGTACAAGTCTATATGTAGTATTTGGTATTTGCACTGCTTAGCATTTAAGGAAATAGTAAATTTTGGAAATATCTGTGAAATAACCTAGGGACTAGAATAAACCATGATGGTTCATAGGTGACTATAAAGATGTGCAGCTGATTCTGGTGTGACAGTCATACATGTGACTTCATGGTGTCTGGTTTTATTTGTAAATAATTTCTTCCTGTCTTTGATAAAAATAGAGAAAAAAGTACTTTCTTTATCTTCCTTACTTTACGTTTTACTTTTATAGTTTGACTTGCCCTCAAACAGTATTGATTGTCTGGCACCATTGAATTTCAAATGTGACTTGTCACAGAGTTTTTCTCTAAAACTCTGTTTGCTTCTTCTCAGTGTTGAGAATATATAAATTTTTCAGTATCTGTAGAAATATATTTAAATTTAGTTTTAATATATAAAATATTTATAGACTATATTATGTAGAATACATAAAATATCTATTCCATGTGTGTGTATATATTCTGTATATATAAAATATACCCTGCTTATATATTATATTAGAATATATATATTTTATTTTTATATATATATAGTGTCTGATTGTTAATTCTGCTTTTGATCATGGGTTTTTGGATGAAGTTTACTATGCATTTTGATTTTTTCTCTAGAGATTTTTTTCCCTGTTAAAGCAGTGTATTAGGTAATTATTTAGATCTCAGTATCTTAGTAAATCTTGCAAGTAATGCTAGCTAGCCTTCTTTTGTCTGTCTTGAATTTTTTTACTAGTTTTTCACTTAGCTCTTAACATTGATACTTAATGTAGCATGATATTTTTTGGTGTAGCTATCTAAATTCCATTCTGCATCTGAATTGGCAAAAATAGCTCTGCACATCATGTGTTTGGACTGTGTTCGAGAGTTCATGGAATGTGGAAGAGTACAGAGATTCTAAAACAAATTTAAAAGTTTTTCTAGTCCTTTTGATGTTGAGTTTTAGAGTAGGAGAGGAGGGAATATAGAAATGTCATATTTTATGGAAGTGTAGTGCATCAAAACATCTTGGTTATTGATGTAATACTTTCAGAAAACCTCCTATTTTTGTATTTGCAGTATGTATCCAGAAATGATAGTTCAGCCTAAGTTGAAGTGATACAAGCAAGTCTCTTTCCATGATGAAGGTAGTCAGACATTGGTACAGATTGCCCAGAGAGGTTGTGGAGTGTCCATCCACAGAGATGTTCAGAGCATGGCTGGCCATGAGCCTGATCAACCTGATAGGACTTTGAGGTTGGCCCTCCTCGAGGAGGTGATTGGAGCCTGATGACCTCCTGAGGTACCTTCCAGCCCAAGCTGTTCTATGTGTGTCTAACCGTTACTTCCCACTAAAGCCCTATGTCATTCCAAGTTCAAGTGGTGCACGTTCAGATGGTCTTCACAGTTGTGAAGAGTATGAGAAATAAAGTTTCTTCTTGAATTTACTGAGTTGTATGTTTGTGTTAGGCCAGAAGGCTGCTTTTTTCTTCGATTTTATAAAATTATATAAAAAAAAAAGTCACTGTTTGGAAACTATTTTTTTCTGTCTGGTTTGTAAGTATTTCCATTATAAGTGTCTTTCTTGGGGTGGTGGCGAGGGACAGCCTTCAAGTGTGATTATTAAAGTTTTGGAGGGGTTGTTCTGTTTTCTGGGGTTTTGGTATGAAAAATTCCCCACTGGCGTTTTTCTTAATTGCAGGCATGCCCTCCATATTGCCACTGTCTTAAAATAGGTAGCTACTTGAACCTCTGCCTTTCTTCTTTCATCTTGCTTTCTAAATTAGTGTGCAGGGACAAACTGCAATAGATTTTTTTATTGCTGCTTCCTCTTTTTTTGGTAGCCATGCTTCAAAGGCATCTCTTTATATATCTACATTTGAGACATGTTCCTGTTCTTTTCGTAGTAAAGTGGTATTTCTTCTGAATTGTGTGGCATAATACTACTACAATATGGTGAGCTGGCTTTCTCATTTTACATCTTCAGGAGCTGTCATGAATCTAAGCAGGCATATTGAGCACCTGCTTCTTGCTGTCTTACTAACAGTGCACAGAAAATCCTTTGGAATTTCGATTAAGGAGGAGGCAACTGGGATTAGGAACTGCAATTAGCAAGAAAAGGGAGGCAGCAGGGAGTGGAAAGTTGTGGAGGAGCTAAAAATGATACAGAGCCTCTTTAAAGGTCACAGAATCCTTACTTGCATACCTAGCAAAGCTGGAATGGCTTTGGCTTGAGTAGTGTGGTCATGCTGATCTTAAGCCTCTCTAGATATAACGAGCAAACGAGAAATCCTTTTACGTCCTACTTATAAGACAGGTAATATCCAGAAAGTAATCACTTTTTTCACTTCATTAATTTTCCATGGCACCAATCGTAAATACTTTAAAGTGTATGCATACCTTCTTGGCAGGTTCATCTAATTACTAAAAATCAGTGCACTTACAAACCATTCATACTTTTTAGGCACGTGAAGAACTAATACAATATAATTAAACCAGCTATTTTTGATGATCATCTTCAGCATTTTGCCCCCGAGCTATGTAAACATATATATTGAAAGGAGTAGTTCTTTTTTTCTCCAAGGTAACTGTGTTTTATGTTTTAAGATTCAGAACTGGGTGTTTAGAAGTGTTCTTGTTGATTTTGGTGGGTTTTTTTTTTTTAACTTGTGAGAGAACTCTGCTTCCATTGCTAAATGTTATTCCAGCTCATCACGACAACTTAGGAATTCCTTATGCTGGCTTCCCGAAGTGAGAGGTCAGATCTGTCTGTCTTCTGTAAGATGTGGCTTACCAGTACCTGAAGGGGCCTACAGGAAGGATGGTGAGGGACTGTTTATCAGGGAGTGTAGTGACAGGACAAGGGGTGATGGGTTTAAGCTGAAGGAGGGTCGATTTAGATTAGATGTTAGAAAGAAATTCTTTACTGTGAGAGTGGTGAGGCACTGGAACAGGTTGCCCAGAGAGGTTGTGGATGCCCCATCCCTGGAAGTGTTCAAGGCCAGGTTGGATGAGGCTTTGGGCAATGTGGTCTAGTGGAGGGTGTCCCTGCCCATGGCAGGGGGGTTGGAACTAGGTGATCTTTGAGGTCCCTTCCAACCCAAACCATTCTATGACTCTATGACTTCAGTGGGAAGCATCTTAGACTTTTAATTGTATCACTGTGTTCGTTTGAATGCACCTCTTTCTGGGACTGTTTGCCAGTCTGTTCTTGTATACTGAGATATTAAAGGAGGTTCTCTTTCAGGTTTTGTTAGTTGGAAAGGAAAAATTTCATCCCCGCTGACTGGAATGTGAGCCTAATAGTTGACAAAACCTGATGAGTACAAATCTGTAGGAGGGACACATTTGGTGTCCCTGAGCAGTTCACTAGAGGCAGGCATGTGTCTCCATGTCATGTTTTCCAATCTGATCCTGCGTATCTCTGTTTTACAGAATGGAAATTTTGTTGGGTTCCTTTCACCCCGTTGCTATTCTTTAGGGGATTTTTGAATGGGAAGTTTAAAGGCAGTAAAAAGGAAGAGATTTTTGCTTTTGGTAACTTGTCAAATAAATTGCGTGTGTCCTGCCTCTGCGCTGTTTGGTTTTTTTAATAACATATAACAGTCTTATTTGCAGAAAGATTATAATTTTTTTTAACAAGTTGTCATTTCCAGATTTTTTTTTCCTTAAAGAAGTTTGCAGATGTTAAGAATAATAAGAATGTGCAGTTACAAAGACAAATGACATTGAGCTCTAACTGTATTCTTTTCCCATTTTCTTTAGGCCACTGAGGAGGTCTCAAAAAACCTTGTTGCCATGAAAGAAATCTTGTATGGCACAAATGAAAAAGAACCGCAGACAGAAGCTGTGGCACAGCTTGCTCAAGAGCTGTACAACAGTGGTCTTCTTAGTACCCTAGTAGCCGACTTGCAGCTAATTGATTTTGAGGTAAGAAAACAAGTTTGACATTTCTTCTATTGTATATGTTAAAATAAACGTATCTGAATTCCTGCCACTTTAATTGGTTAAGATATCTTTCAGTCTTCAGCTGTTTTTTTTTCTGGCTGGGACAAAACCGTTAGAAGAACTCATTGTGCCAAACAACCTAGAAAATTTAGCAAATATAGAATATGAAATCTGTGAATTTAGGCACATAAACCACACAAAATTGAAGTAGGTAAACCTCTAATCCTGATGATACAGTTCTGTTAAAATTATGGAATAATTCTTAACTGTGTGTACACAGAAGGGTTAATCTTTTAGTAGTAATACCATAGTGAACACAAGCTATAATACTGCAAGGCTTGTCTATATTCTTATCTCGTTAAAATAGATTACTTGGAAAAGTAAGAAAATTGTCATAACTTAGATATTTAAAATTCTTCATAAATGTTAAAGCTGTTAGTTTTATTAATAGTCCAGTTGTTCTCTCTCTCTTCAGAAACAAATGATGCAACCTTTTTTGTTTTCCTCATCTATTTTTCAGTTTAAAAAAAAAAAATGAACCCAAAACCACCTCAAATTTTTATTGATTACTTCAAAATAGCAATACTTATTTGTATTCAAATGTATCTCTATATAAACCTCTATCTGGCATTTGTCACCACACCACATGGAATAATTCAAATTCCCTCTGCCGTAGTGAAAAATCACCCTATTTAGTTCTGAGAAACTGCAGTACAATTGGATTGTCCTATTTTCCCTGAGGTCCTGCAAGAAGTGTGTGGCTGCCTAGGAAAGGAGCCAAACCCCATGTATCTCACCCCACAGCCTTGACCATAAAGACCCTCCCACTTGAGGTTACTTAAAAACGGGATTGTTCATAAGCACGTTGTTCACAATCACAACAGTTTAAAGTCCTATTGTAGTATGGCATTCCAAAAAACAATGGCTTTCTTCCCTGTTCTTTCTTCTCTCCCCTCCACCCCACCCATAACTCCCTCTGATTTGTGTTTAATTGTAATATGGTGGTATTTTTTTCCCTACCCACACAACTGTTTATACCAAACATAAAACATTCAGGCTGTTAAATAAGCAAGGAGACCTGGGAAAGCTGAGAGGGAATGCTGAAATGTGATGACCTTTAATTGCTGAAGAAAGGAAATCATGAAACGTCATCTGGATTCTGCTGACCTCTAGATTCTTATCAACTTGGTGTTTACTCAGCCTGGTTATTAGTGAAGCAAACCTTCATTATCTCCTGGTAATGAAGAATGATAACAATTTATGCAGGCTTGCTCTCATTAAGGACAACTATTCATTTTATTCTAAGGGGACTTGAAAAGATTGCGAATAGTTTCCTGCTTGTGGACTTTCTGCTGCTTTGTTGCACAAGGATATGACTGTTCCCCTTGAGAGAGAACAAGTCATTCACGCTGCTTTCTAGGCTGGACCACGTCTGCTTTTTAAGGATGGGATCTGGCAGATTGTCCAGCTATTGTTACCTAGAATTAATGACAACACACCTGTGCTCCAAATGTGCACTAGCTTCCCAACTGTTACAAAGTCAATCAGATGTTGGCTTTGATAGTCCAAATCTCTATGGTTGGGGTTTTACTGCATTTGAAATGATTTCTCCGTTACTGATGGAGATATAAACTTGATTTCCTGTTGGCTCTTAAACTTGAAGAGTAGGTCTAGCTTTTATTCCTTCTGGTGCCCCACCACAGCTTGAGGTCGTTCAATGATGAAGTAAATGTGTCTTTTTTTTTTTTTTTTTTTTTTTTTTGGTCAAGAACTTCACTCTGATTCCCAAAGAAGTTTTCCTTGTGGAACAGGAATGGACAACTAATTAATAGACAGAGACTGTTCACTCTGACTCTTAAACTGTCTCAAATGTATTTGAATAGTATTGTTAAAATCCCAGAAAAGTAACAAAGTAGAAACCAGGAAACTAACAACTTTAATGTTTTAAGTAAGAAACTGTCTGACTGTCCAGACCCTGCTATATGTAAAGGCCTGTTTAAAATTATATCCTTACCTGGAAGCTTGCTTTCCAAGTAAAGCAGTCAACACAACCATCTACTTACCAGTCTCATAAACTTACCAGTTACCTCCCTGCTGATTTGTGCTACTGTGTCTGTAGGAGAGATGGTATCCCTTGTGGAACTGGGGGTTTTTTGTTCTTATTTTTTTAAATGGAAAAAAAAAAAAAACCCCAAACCCCAAAACAAAAAATGCCTTTTGCATAAGGGAGCCCGAATCCTTCTGCTCGGAAGACAATACTAGCACAGTCTCCCTCTCACCTCTCGCAGTCGTGACTATTGGCACAAGGTTCAGCGTCTGTTTGCCCTTGTTAGGCCATGAGATCACTTAGAAATACATCCTTCTAACAATAACTAGCTTTGGTATTACTGTGTACCACTATCAGTTCAATTATGTGCATAATAAGGAAATGCTGTTCTTGCTGGTGAATCCAAAGCAAATTGTGAGATCCAGTGCGAAATTGGCAATGTTAGTGAATGAGAGTTGATGACTATATTATGTGGAGTTTGAGTAAAGCAATTTCTGGAAACACTGCTCTACTCATTTCAGAACAAAGAGTTCTGGTGTTGCTTTGGGCTGGCTTTCAATGGAATTGTAATTGAGAAAACAAGCGTTTACAAACAAACTCTTATATCCTGAAAACAACACTCTAACAAAACTGTCCCTGGTAATTCACAAACATGCCATTTGTAAAACTACAGTCCTCATACATTTTTATAAACATTGGATTTTTTTCTTCTGTGATCTTATTGATGTTGATTAGAAAACTGAAATAATTTTGAATAATTGCTGTTGTTTTTAAAATTCTTGCTAATTAAATATGCCCTGCATTTTACTCAAAAGCTTGCTGATGTTAGGGCATTTATAGTACAGCTAGAGATTGTCGAGAAACGTTACCTACGTATGGTTGTTGTGTATGACATTCAGGGAACCTTCAGGTGGAGTTGCTTAACAGGCCTTTATTTGCAAGTCCATTTATTTAACTTCCGTAAGTTATAGTTTTAAGTCAGATGTTAACACTGTAGTCAGAAATGCCCTGCACACTCTTAATGGTGGCATTACGTGTGCCTAGACAAGGGGAGAGGATAAGGAAATATTGAAGAAACACACTTTCAGGCCAGAGCACGGTTAAAAACTGGTGTGTTATTAGCAAAAACAAGTATAAAACAAGCCCAGGAGATTGATGCTACATAGAAGTATCTGATGAAACATGAGCTGGCTTTACTTTATGTAAATTAACCTTGATCTGGCTGCAACGTGATGTAATGTTTTGAATGCTTTGGCATATTTGAAATGGGTACAAAGAAGCAGAATATTTGATCTGTTTAAGATCAGCGTACAGAGGCTGACTGAACTGCAGAACTCACATGATATGAATGCATGAGATGGTGATAATGTTTAATTGTCACTTGCCCAGTGGACTTGAATATTATGTCTCTAACTGCTAATGTTTTTGACAGGGCAAAAAAGACGTTGCGCAAATTTTCAACAACATTCTCAGAAGGCAAATTGGTACAAGAACTCCCACAGTCGAATATATCTGCACTCAACAGAATATATTGTTCATGCTATTAAAAGGGTATGTACAGTGTGAAGCATAAATATGCTTTTATATGAAGTAAGAAGTTTTTAAATTCATGGGGAAGCAGTGAGCTCTGAAATGTTTTTTCTTCCTTTGCAGTATGCTTGATTTTTTTTTTTTTTTGTCTTGGGGCCTGTAATTCCCCTAAGGATAGGAAAATTTGAGTAATAAAACATGAAAAATATACTTTTGCGTGAAATATGACTGAAATTTGAGAACTGTTATAATCTAAAATACTCTTAGTGGGGTACTGCAGAAATTTTCCGTTCAGTGTACTATTTGATCCTATTTAAACTATTTCTTTGTGAACTTATTCATCAAGAGTTAAAGGCTTGTTTTTTTTCCTTTAACACCTGTCATTTCGAGTTTACTGTCCTATCCCCTGGTCTTAGTTTGGTCTTAGACTTCTTATTCATAGTGATTTATATTGCTGTAGTGACACAAATGTACCAACTCCTACTTGACGAAACAAAGAATGATTTGGGGCGTATGGTGCATGCCAGACATCTGTTTCTTCCTCTATTCTCGTATTATCAGATGTGCTGGATATTGGAGAATCATGCCATGCTGAATACGTGGTTGCATATGTAGAGCTGTGGATCTCAGGCATGAAAGCAGAAAGGTGTTCTTAACATTTTCATGTTAAAATAAGATTTTTAAAAAAATTGAGAATGTGCTCGCCATTTAAAAAGAATAGCTCGTGTTTCTAATAACATCAATTAAGAAAGTTCTGAAAATTGCAATTCCAGTGTGTTTCTTTGGGATAGAAGAATTCATCAAATATTAAACCATTTAAAAATACAGCTATTCCAAGAACTAGTTTTATAATTTGTGTTAAAGCTGCTGGGCAAGCTTACTGCAGTTGATGAGTACTTACTCCACCTTCTGGGATAGCTGGGGGATGTATGGAAAGCCGATGCTTCGCAGTGAGATACTTGCCGGTGTTATGTTGGTAGCATTGAGATGTGAGGATAATCAAGTATGGGTGTAACCTTTAAACAGGAAGGCTTATTGTGTTTTTCCTTTCCCTTCCTCCTCGTTCATATTAGCAATTAGAGATGCTGACTAACTTGCCACATATGTGGCGAATTAGGCTATTTTATTGTAACATCTCTACGTTTAGCTAATTGTGGCCATTTGTCTAAGCCACTGGAAACTAGATCATACAAGAAGCTTTCTGTGTGGCAAAAGCAGGTGGTTTACATCTTTTAGTTTCATGCTGACTCCAAAGGTTTAGCACCAGAAGCAGGATGGAATATTTGCTTCAGTTCATACAGGTGTAAGATGTGCACTCATCTGCCGGAAGGGCTTTGTTGTTTGGTTTTTTTTTTTTTCTCCTTGCATTACAGTCCTGATTTTGGGGGGAAGCGAGATTTAAATGTTAGAAGGACAAAAGGATTATTAATTTTGCCATAACACAAAAGAAAACATTGATTCAGTACTTCTTCAAAATAATTTACAAAAGAAGCAAAGACATTTGAGGTGCAGAGAGATGAAACTACGTTCTCAGCATGCTCTCATTGATGTGTGACTGAATGAGGGCTGCAAGACATTCGTCCTAATTTTTAGTCTGTGTTGTCACTCTTCAGAGAGCATTATTCTGACAGGGATTCAGGAAACACATATAAGTCAGGATGTTTGACTTGGGCATTTAGTTAGCTGTAATGACTTAAATGTTACATCTGGTATCCAACTGAGTCAAATTTATGTAAATTTAAACTATGGGGTGAATTGCAAAAAGTTCAGTAGATGTCAAATCTCCATGACAGGCTAAATGGGAAAGTATTGCAGGATTTAACATGAAAACTAATTCGTAAGAAAATGTTTTCGTATGGTAATATAGTTAGTGCTTAGTATGCACAATGATACTTTGCTCCTGAATTATTCTGGTGAATTTAAATTAGCTTCCAGTGGTACAGGATGAAGGATTCTTTAGGTGGGAGGCGGGAAGGTATATAAGAAGCTTTGACTGCTCCAGAACCAGATAGGAACAACAGACATGACTTTCCTGTAGATGGGGATAGCTTATGTTGTAACATGCTGAGATGAGTTCTTGGTTTGGAAAGGCAGTCCCATTTTCATCCAGGTTCCTACTTGTAGCTCGATTGGGAAAACAAGGAACCTGGTAGCAAGTGCAAAGGTGTATTTCTATCAAATGTGCCTTAAACACACTGTTGTGAGATTTTGGCAGCTGCTGTTAGTGTATGCTAAAATCAGCTGAGAGAACTCTGTAGTATTTGAGGAAGAAAGCCTGCTGAGGAAATGTAGTGACAGTTTCTAAATGAAGCCATCAGGGATGGCTTCATCACTTCCATCAAATCAGTGATGGGCATGTTCCAGAGGTCTCTTGTAAGAAGGTGCAGATGCTTTGCTAGAGGCAATAAAGGCCCAGGCGCAGAGGAGTTCAGTATTGTCCTTACAATCAGAGGATGCTGTTCACAGCATTTCAGGATTGAAGCCCGTGATGTGCAGAGTAGCCGGTGATGCTGAAAAATGGTTTAATGGAAGAGGAGACATGAATTTATGTCCAGTACTGTTAACCCTTCATGCTCATATTATGGATAGCTTTAAGTAAATTGCTGTCATGTTTAAGCAAACAGCTTCCAAGACAGAAGTCACTTACTGCTTTTCCAGATGTCTGCAGTCTCGCCAGTATGAAAAAAGGAAACTGATTCTGAGTATGAAGAAAATATTTTTATTTAGTCTCGCTTTTCAGTTTGTGAAAGTCATTTGTATTGGCTATAATTTGGCATTTAACTGGCAATGATTTCAGTAATATTTCATAGAAATATTTAAAAGTGGATTTTAATGCAGAAATAAGTATCTCTGATTTTTTTGAATTTTTGTTTACTTGATAGCATTGAAAACCATAATTAGCAGCATGGCGCTGAAGTGCTAACTTGTGGAAGTATTTATAGAGTATCTTTGTTGTGGTTTTTTTTTTTTGTTTGCTTGTTTTTTTTAAATAGGTACGAATCTCCAGAAATTGCTCTAAATTGTGGAATAATGCTTAGAGAATGCATCAGGCATGAACCACTTGCTAAAATAATCTTGTGGTCAGAACAATTCTATGATTTCTTCAGATATGTGGAAATGTCAACATTTGACATTGCTTCGGATGCATTCGCCACGTTCAAGGTAATTTACATACAACATTTGAATTATTATTTCTGTAGATCTTTGCTATGTGAACCCAGATGTTGTGTGTTACATTCTTGGGCAAAACAAGCTAGGGATAGCGGCACAAAATAGCTTTGATGCAAATGGGTAAGCTGGACGCAATTCTTTTTATTTCTCAAAATGCAAGACATTTCCTTTAAATAGATATACTATGTTCCCGATAACTTTTATTCTGGAAAGCAAGACTTAAGCTATCATGCATTAGCTGAATACATGGGGCTTTTAAATCTGTGGCTCCAAGTCTGCAAGTGAGCAAACTCCTTTTCATTCTGTTACAAACCTGAGTGTATTTGATGCTGATACTTTGTCTGGGGAATATATTTTTTTTTTGTCCTAAAATAACCACTTAAGGGATTATAGGCATAATATTGATTAGTGTTAAGTAGTGGGTTTTAACCTTGGTTGCGTCTAGTTCCGTGCAGAGCAGAGCCTTGATCCATAGATGGCATTCTTCAGTGATAATTCCACAGGCCATTTACCTGTGTGAATTAACAGAACACATAACAGACCTTTCCTAAGTGATGCCAAGATCCCTAGTAATGTCAGGTAACTGCATTCATGTTCTAAATTTCTTCATTTAATGAAATAGCAAAATTTTCTATTGGATGTCTTATGTGTACTGACTGTTTAAGGAGACTGTATATATATTGTTTCAGTATCTTAGTGAAAATATTGGGTTTGTGCTCTTTTACAGGATTTGCTTACAAGACACAAGTTGCTAAGTGCAGAATTTTTGGAACAGCATTATGATAGGGTGAGCAGATACATTTTAATATTCAGAATTTTCCAGTGCTGTGTATCTTGTTTGAAGAAATCAGTATTTTCATTCCTTGTTTAGCTTCATTTTTTGGAAATTTACATACAATATTAAACCAGTTGAACTTACAGTAATTTCTGCCAAGCAGTAAAATTAGGACAAAGACCCTATTGTTGAGTGCAGAAAGTGTAAACGTAAGAGAAGGCAGCAGAAACCTAGTTCTGTGAAAACTAGGTCGGATTTTTCCACTAGAGGGAACCCTTTCCTTGTCTTTGTCTTTTGTCTGTATTAACCAAAGAATACAAGATAGCCCTCCTCCACATGCTGGAGACTTCTGAAATTAATCAACAGTGTTCAGTACCAGGAACTACTATAGTTTAAGAAATAATGAGATAACTACTTCCACCACATTGCAATCTAAACATTAAAGGCTCCTAAAAGAGTAAATAGATTTTTTTTTTTTTCCTCAGCATATGCAATGTTTAAACAGTAGTGACTTACAGGAATCTACTGAGACTTCAGATTTTGTTTATGTTTTTGTTATGGATTTGCGTTTCCTCCAGTTTGTTGTTGTTATTTTGAAGAAGAGTGCGTATAACACTTGGAAAAGTCCTAACCCTTCTCTTTACTCTGTGCTTAGTTCTTCAGTGAATATGAGAAGTTACTTCATTCAGAAAATTATGTGACAAAGAGACAGTCACTTAAGGTAAGGCAATTTTACTTTCTTCTTAAATGCAAAGTTAAAGAATTCATTTCAAGGTGGGTTGACTTTAATTGAAATGTAACTCCAGCTGGTTTTCTTTAGTCCAGTCCTTCCATGATTTAGTGTCCAGCACACCCCAAGTCATTTCTCTCCCTATGCAGAAATGGCTATATGCAAGTATTTTTATTTTTGTTGGGTTTTTTTCCTTCAGCAAATCTGGACACATGCAAATAATTTCATAAAGATTCACATGGTGTGACTTGACCAATACTAATCTTACATTCAAGTAGGTCAGAAACGGTGATTGTAGATATAGTACATAACTTGTAGCAAGGGTGGTACTTTTGGGGAATATCCTTTTACTTTCTTTTGGACAAAGAAGGTAGCAAAAGAAGTGTAAATACTTCTCATTTGAAATCCTAACTTTTTTTTTTTAACCACATTCTTATTGGTGATGTATAGTTTCTGTAAAAAGGAAAAACTTTTCTTTCAATTCCAGCTCATAACAAGGGGAGAACAAAAGGCGATTTTTTTACTTGTTGGGAAAAAGGAGAAACTGCATCATCGAAATAAGAGGAGAATGCACCCTGCACGTAGAAATTCAGGAGATTTGAGTTCTGTTGTTACTATGTTTACAGACTGATGTCAACTACTCAGTGTGTTTGACAGCACTTAAGAAAAAATTGTTTCTTGTGTCCAATCTCAGTCATTTTTACATTGTTTTTCACTTTTAGCTTCTCGGTGAATTGTTATTGGACAGGCACAACTTCACAATTATGACAAAGTACATCAGTAAACCTGAAAATCTCAAACTAATGATGAACCTTCTACGAGACAAGAGTCGTAACATTCAGTTTGAGGCCTTTCATGTGTTTAAGGTATGTTTAAAAAAAACCCCCACAATAAAACAAACAACAAAAGAACCCCACCAGAAGTTGTTTAGTTGAGTAAACTACTTAGCTGAGCCTAGATGAAGTTTATCTTAATGTCTGCTAAGTGGTTAAATAGAGAGGTAATGTTTGGCGTTATTACGATCCATCTTTACAAATGGCTATCTTTGTATCTTTTGAAAATTGTTTAGAAACCATGAAGGGACTTTCATATGTTTGTCAGTATAATCTCGGTTAGAAAATTCTGGAATTAAGAAGATGAGGTGCAGTAAGACAAGGAGGAATTCCTGATCTCATATGAAATGAAGGATCTTGGAGTTCAAAAATGTTTTCATCATGCTGCATTATCTATGAAGAATAGCAGTATTTTAGTTGTCACCTAAATTTCAAAGCCTAAATTGTAGTTTTTGCACATTAGAACAGGTACCTTCTGACTTTGCAGCAGACAAGCAAATAGTGAAGAGCTTGGAGATACCATCTGAGGTGTAAAAGTTTTCAGTGAACTTTAAGATACCTGTGTGATGCTGTATATAATATGAAACCACGCATTTGCTACAAAATTTGGTGATGAGGTGTCTTCAGTGGTTTCTGCAGAGGGGTGGTGTGGCTGATCACCTCGCACAGATTGAATTTACTTTGATTCTGGTGTTCAGCTTCTATTCTAATTAAAAAAAAGGAGTAATTTTATTTTAAAACTTGCATGTACTCCATTATTTTTTCTGTAGAGATACTGGAATATGGAATAATTAAAACATCATTTTAAGTTATTGTCATCACTGTTTTGTTGGCTAGGTTTGGGGTTTTTTTAACTTAGCCTTCTGTTTCTTACTGTTATGCTAAATGCCTTTTATTTTCTTGCAGGTGTTTGTAGCCAATCCTAACAAGACACAGCCTATATTAGACATCCTTCTAAAGAACCAGACCAAACTTATTGAGTTCCTCAGCAAGTTTCAGAATGACAGGACCGAGGATGAACAATTTAATGATGAGAAGACCTATTTAGTTAAACAGATCAGGGATTTGAAGAGACCAGCACAGCAAGAAGCTTAATCTCCAATAAACCCTTAAAATATTAAACCCAAATTCAGCATTTGCTGTTAGATATTCAGCATCAGGCACTCTTATCGATTCATGAGGAACATTACTGCTAATCTGCTGTTCAGTGAACGGTTTTTGTTTTTCTCTTTTCTTTTTTAGTCCAAGTTGAAAAACATAGCTGCTGCTTTCTTGCACAATGTGGACTTTCTTGATATTTGTGTCATTTCAGAATTCAAAGACACTGCTTGTTTTAGGAGTCCTGAAAAGAAAGATTCTAGGTTCGTGAAAGCAAACATATAGATAACTAGTTTGGTTTAGGAGAGAAGGTATTAATGTAGTTAAGTAACAGGTTGCATGCTTGCAAATCTGAATAAATCTGTATGTTTGCACTTACCTTGTTTGAGATATGAGCACAATGTGACCTGTGCATACCTGGCACCATAGTTTAAGATTATATGCCTTGATTTAAAAAAAAAAATGTGCAGTGCTTTATTTGTAATCAAAGGGGAAATGTATGTAAGATGTGAGCTTATTGGGATAAACAGTTGTCTTGCAAATAAACTGATATTGAAACTTAGCAACTTTTAAAAGAGTGAAATTTCAAGGTTCATAAGGAAAATGTATATATGCCTTTCACTGCTTTATAGAATTTTTTTTGGACATGATTTGATTTTTCTGAGAATTGACTTGTAAACTTGGAAATATGTTCTAAGGGTTTTTGTTAATTTTACTTTAAAGGTATTTCAGACAGTAGACCTAGCAGTGACATTTTGCATTTCATTTCAACATTGCTTGCTGGTTTCTTTTGTATATAACTCCTAGGCTGCTCATTTCTTTAAAATATGATTTAATTTGTACAGCAGAGGAATGTTATTGTATTAGTCTGTAACTATTACCTAATATTGAGT
This sequence comes from Grus americana, assembly GCF_028858705.1. Classification (NCBI taxonomy): domain Eukaryota; kingdom Metazoa; phylum Chordata; class Aves; order Gruiformes; family Gruidae; genus Grus; species Grus americana. The sequence continues at coordinate 5,957,735 of NC_072860.1, read as the reverse complement.
TTTGCAAAATGAATGCTCATATGTAATTGAATACTTCAGATCACATGGAAATGCTGATTTAACAATCTTAAGTACTGCAGCATTAAAAAGAAAAAAACCCAAGCATTCTTTGTATTCACTTATCTAATGGGGTGCCATCAATTAGGGTAGGCTGAAATAGAGAACTGGAACCCTTTATACTGCATTCTTACTGGATAATATTGGCCTTATTCAATTAAACAAGCATTGTGCTCACCAGCTCCGCAAATGGCAAAGATTATGCTAAATTAACATCGATTCCTTTTACTTCTGGGAGCCTGCAGTGCATAGTTTCTGTCTTACAGTAAATAACTCAGTACAGTAGTTGTGAAAGTGAATGATTTAATTCCCTCCAACTGCAAGAAACAATTTCATAGATGTCCTAGGGTAACAAAATGATTTAATATTGTCGATTTTGTTCTTTAATGCTGCAAACTATCAGTATTTATAAAAACAAAAAACCCAACTGATTTTGCACCATGTTTTTGTTACTGTGACCATACAAAAGGAATCTACTAAATATAGCTAAATTATGTTATTAAAATTGTATCTATCCATCATATAGTAACGCTAAGATCACAACCAAGCAAACTTACGGATTGGAGTCTCAAAGTTCAAAATCTGCATGGCTGAATCTGATGGAGAATGCTATAGAAAATGTTTGTTGCTTCCTGTCCTCTTCCCAATTAAAATATTTTGCAATCAGCAAGGTGAAACTCCTAAGCGACGTTTAAGCTGATGTGAAAGCCTTCACCAGGGAAGTCAGATAGCTCCAGAAAATTGAGTGTTTTCACTCAGTTGTTTAAAATTGCTCTTAACATTATAATTGGTCTTTTTAAAGGTTCTTCATGTGTCCTTTACAAACAGATTCATTTTGCCTACAGGAAAGAAAATAGCTTACTCTTACTGAAGATCACTTACCCGGGCAGGCAGAATTGGCCAGGAAGTGGTATTATAGTTCAGTACTAACAGTCTATTATATTTTGGTTTATCATAGCTGAGTGGAGGAAAACATTCTTTGCCAAGTTACTCACCATAACATATAAGGCTTCCTCTTTAGATAAACATAGACGTGCTGAGGATTTATATATGTAAAGAAGTGAAAACATTTGGACTTGGGATAGAGGTTCCTCTATATCAGGCCTTGGAAACAATGGCTATGGTGACTTTTTTAATATGTGGAAACATTTGAATGTTGACTTTCGAAAAGAAGTTGTATTTAAATTAAAGCTCATTTGACGTGCTCTTCGTATTAAAACCCCTATTGTTCTGGAAGTCGTTTCTTATCTGCTTGAAGGCTTAAGGGTATTACTAAAAGTTATTTAAATGTGAGTGGGGGTTTTTTGGGGTTGTTTTGTTTTGTTTTTTTAAATAAGAGATGTATACAATTGTAATTCTGCTTCCGTGGTAGCATTTAATTTCTCCTGAGGAAAATGCATTTCTTATCCAAAAAATCTGGCTGGCCCCATAATTTAAATTGAAATAAAATTTTGAAGAAAAACGTGTGGTTTTTACTGTGTCACTGAAGATGATGTGTTTCTTGTGGACGTGAATCTTTTCTCCGTCATTGCCTTAGATGGGTTCAGCTTTCTCACTTTTAAATGTGAAGTAATTTTAAATCATGAAAAACTCTGGCTTCCAAAAACATTTTTAAGGAATTAAGACCAAGTTCTGTATTAGAGATGTAATCAATTTTAATTAATTGCTCCTACCTTATCTATTTGCTATCAGCATTATTTGCCAATTCTATTCCTCTTTTGCATGATCAAGGTCAAAGAGAGGAGATGCTCTTTCCTGCGTCACGTCTAGAGACAGGACCTGATAGCATTAGTGGAAGTGACTTCTGGATAATTGTTGGTCCTTCCCTTCTCTCTAAATTTCAGGAGCTGAAAGTGTGTGCAGTTGGTAGCTCCTCCTTAGGAAATCCTGTGGTCTCTTTGCCTTCGAAGCTGTCTGCCTCTGTTTTTCACAGGTAACATCCCAAATTATGCAGGGTGGCTAACGTCAAGAGAGCCTGTTACATTTAAAAAACAAGCAGAAAACGTTCAGGAGTTTTTGATGCAGATTCTTCAGATGGTTTTGTTTAGCGAAACTACTGAAAAATCTGGTTTCCTGCCAGGAACCAGGGTATTTACCTTGCAGACAAAAATATTTGGTCTTTTATAGTCCCCACGAGAGGCTAAACCTCTTTGAGCCTTTATATAAGATGTTAGCATTTTTCTCCCTCACTGACAGTAAAGTTACAGGTTACAAAGGGAGGGAGTAATTGATAGCTGTAATAAAAAAAAAAAAATTTGCAAATTTTAATTAAAAGAAAAAATAGGCAGGTTGGATACTTGACAGGGTGCACGGATGCAATGGCCCTGGCAGGGGGAGGCATGGGAAACGCAAGGAGATGTTGCACTTACTTCTTAAAATTTGTTTTCCCCGCAGCGTTGATCAGCGAGACCAGCCTTCTGAGCTGCCACCTCTAGGAACCAGAGCGAAAGTTGCCCTCGGAGCCCGTGGAAGCAGGTCATGGACAAAGCTGCTTTCAGTAAGTTCGCTTCTGTTTGTGGCCTGCCAAGTCACCCCTAGCAGGCAACTTCATCGGTTTTCCTTTTGCTGCTACTCTTCCCCCCTCCCCTTTATTCTGGACTTTTGCCGGCTGCTTTGTTGATTAATTTGCCTGTCCATATTGCTTTCCCTTGCGTTCACTGGAGCTGGTGCCATCTTGTTGGGTGCAGTACCTTTATTTTCTGTTATCGTTTTGGTTATTGATACATCCGTACTCCTTTCTCCAAAGATTCTGCCCTTTGTAAAGCTAAGTGTTGGGGTTTTTTTAGCTTTTCAGCATATTGTAATTCAAGCTGATGTTTAGAATCATAATGAGGAAAAAATAACCCTATTCTTTTGCATGGTATCTCTTTAAATCAGTGTTCACCTTAACCTGAGCCCATTGAACTTGTGAAGAGTTGTTTCCAGTGTATGTAATCTGTATTTACAAGTGTACCTGGGTAGATCCAGTTTAAATCCCATGTGACTGGAGGCAGGTCAAAATATCAAAAAAATCAAAATATGGAAAGAAGTTAAATGGAGGAAGGAGAGGGACACTTCAGAATATTGCAGTCTTTGAAGGAAATGGGCTGTTTCATCAGAGAAAAGACCTGTTTTGCTTCTTAGAGATGTGCTGACTCATCTCTACTTAAAAAACAAACCAAACCACGAGAAAACCCTGAGTTAGACAGCCAAGATATAATTAGATTCTTTTAAGTGTGTTGTATTCACAACAAAATATAAAGACAAGCTCTTTTTTAGAGGGCTTATACTGAAGATTCTGGTTTACACAACAGAAGTACGGATATTTTGATTTCTTGCTCAGAAATGTCCTGGCCAGAACTGGTTTTCTATCACTTGTCATAAATGGACCCTTTATACTAAAGGTTTCCTCGCCGTCTGTCGCAGGAGAGTTTTCCAACTGTGTTGTCATGGGGCTGAGCGTGACTCCAGCATTCAGGAGAGCGTCCCACATCTGGAGGTGACGCTAGCTGAATTGCCTTACGGGTTCCTAGTAAGGGTAAAACTAAAAGATTGATCAAGAGGCCGTGTTCAGAGGGAAGGAAGATGAAGAATGTGCTGTAATATAAAGATTTATTTTAGATATTCTTTGAGGGGTATATAATTTTGGAAAAAACAAGTGATAAATATATATGCTACTTTAGCTATCTATTGGAACAGCTAAGTATGTACTGTTTAAGAGAGATGATTACAACTGGAGTTGTCTGCTCTCCTTGCCTAAAATTACATCAACAGTAGGTGTTTTTCCGTTTCTTCCGCAGCAAATTCCCTGTACTGAGCTGTCATGGAGGATGCCGTTACAGTTCTTGTTTCTTCCTCTTGTGGCAGCCTTTGGGAAAGCCTTACATCCCACCGTGAAGAAATTCAGGGTGATAAAAATGTGAGTGTTGCTTAACAAGGTTCTACTATTAAAACAGATTTTGAATTGAATTTAATATTGGTTAGTGTTATTGAGATATACAGAAGATTAGGTTTGCTTTTAATTTGAGCAGAAAACCAAGAGTAGAAGCTGTATAGATTTTTAGGGCTGTTTTGGCAAGTTTAAGAATGTTGAGTATTCTAACATTAATAAATAAGGCTTTGTAACTGGCATGCAGTACGTGTAGTACAGTGTTTAAACATCTGCGGTGTGAGCAAGTCAAGTTTTTGGCCTCAGCTCCTTCACAGCCTCTACAGATAGAACGGAATTAGAAGAAAATGTCACTAAGAGAAATCAGACTGCATTGCAGGCTTCTAGGCATCTAGACAGGTTAAGAAATACTGTCTGGAGAGCCTAAAAGGTGCAAAGGTTCACCTGGCTGTGAAACTTAGCTCGCAGCAGCTGAATTTCCTCATCTTTTTCCATCTCTGGAATTAGAGTGCTGGGTCATGCCAGCTAACATCCAATTACACAAAAACAGCATTTAAGGATTTACAATAATACTACATAAAATGTTTTTGCCCTAGAAATTGTTTCTTAAAGAAGCAGGAAACAATCTCACAAACAAAACGGGTGTTATGGCAGAGTTAAGTTTTTGTAACATTTCTTCAGGCTATTAGAACAGTAGGGAAATCCTTTAGGCTTCGCTTTGTGATGGTGCATGTGCTTAATGTTTGAGGGGCCGTTACGAAACACAGATTAGGGTTGAATCTTAGTTCTAAGTCGTGTCAGAGCAATGTTCTAGAAAGAAAAAGCTCAGATAAAGCTAATGTTAACAGGGACAGTTACAAACCTACAGAGAAGCCTAAGATGAGTTTGTTGGAGGTTGTGAATAGGTTGTAAACATCTGTTGTTCAATTTAAAAGATGAAATAGGTTTGCCATGCTAGGTCGTAGGCCATCAGAGTGCAATAGATGTAATATGGTACACGCTATACAGATAGGATTGGAATTTTGGCTTCAGTTTCTCTAATGTAATAAACAGATATTTTAGAAAGAACAAAGAGTAAAGAGCTATGATGGACAGTGGCTGAAAGTATTCTTGCTTCTTGGTGTTATTTGGGAAGCTGGAGCCCCAGCTCTCCAATTTCTAATGCCAGTCTTCCCTTCTCTTGGGTATTCACCCAGTTTGGGTGAAACCTGCAGGTGGAAGGGGAGAGGCATGGTGGCAAAACCGGAGTTATTAAAATAGCAGGGAAAAGCACATCTCATTCCTTACTGCTGCTTTACAATTTTAAAGTGTTTCCCCTTTATAGCTTTGATATGAGAATAAACTAAAAGCTAGCATGGGGTAATTTAAACTTTTGTACGGAAACTTTGAAACAAGCATTAAGTTGTGAGTTCATTTCTTTTAGTTGAATGTTTCTTCGGAGCTATGTTTTTTTCTTTGAGCCTTGACTGGTGTAAATTAAATTTCCCTTGAGTACAGATTGCACCTGGTAATTACTAACACCTGACAGCTGTGCACAGGTGGTGTTACAGTCTGTAATGTGAAGCAAGTAGGCTGAATGCATGGGTACAGGGAATTATTTGACACCCTGGTTTTAGGCATCCCGGTTCCAAAAAGAAAGTCCTTATTTTACTCATAAAGATGTGCAAAACCTAGGAATTGCTAATAATTGTATTGATATTTATGTTGGCTGATGACTTTTCAGAATGAGCAGTAAACAGCAATCTAGTTTGGAAAAACATCTGCTAGGCAGGTAACACCCAAGGTGAAATATTATTGTGTGGCTTGTGGTTTCAGCTGGCTTCCACCAGCCGTATAGGCTCTGCTGCCAGCTCCGGCGCGGGAGAGAACTGGCGCTGCTGCCGTACGGCTGCCCCTTGCTGCGGATCAGCTTTCTGTGGTCTCCTGGCTGATCCGGCTGGGCCTCATCCCACAGGCTTCTTCCATGTTAGATAAAAACCTCCAGGAAAAAGAATATGGAGCAAGATAAGGTGGTGAAGCAAAGAGTCAGAAGAGACCTGGTTTTGCAACCACGCCGTCAGCATTCTTGTATCGCAGCACTGCAGCGTGAACAGCAGTTTTGTGTTACCTCTCTTTCACTCAGATAACCATGTTTAGTCAGCCACATGAGCTGAACTGTTTCAGGGGATACGATGGTTTGTAAATCTTTCTCTGCTGCTGCTCCCACTCCTTGCTTCAGAACTTCCAAGTCCTTGAAGGATATTTTCTGCAGCTCTGTTTTCTGTTAGTTAATCCCTCTCTTACCAAGTCTGATTCTTCACTTACGAACTCCCAATCCTCTTGGCAAATCGCTTCTTTCCACTCTTGCCCTTCCCTTCCAATTTCTGCCGTTTGTCTTTTCAGTCCTTTTCCCAAGGGACTCTTTTGGATATTTTGGGAAACGTTCTGAAATTGCTGAATGTCATGTAAGAAGTGCAGTTATTTATCTCTAATAATATTTTTCTCCAGTTGTAAAGAGTTTATCATCCAGTATCATTGCTGCAGGCAACATGTGGTTTCCTATAGGCCACTATTTGTATATCATTAGAAAATAGTGAATAGGCAAAGCGAGAGTAGATTATGAGTACAGCACACATGGGGCTCACAGCACTGTGTCAGGCACACGGTAATTTTGATGATGTGGAGAGGGATGGGAGGAGCACTGGTGTAGTTTGACCAGGATGAACTTTGCCAGTGGTTGAGGTGCCACAGGTTTGGCATGGGGCTTGGTTGACCAGGTTGTGTTGGGAAGCCAGGTGCTATCAACACCTACACGCAGCTGTGTGAGGCACTAAATACCTGGAATTGATAACAGATTTATAAAGCAGCCAATGTTTTACCTTTGCTTTCAAAATGCTGCCCTATTTATACAAACTCTTATGTTTGGGTTTCTGGTGTCAATGATGGGCCCTGTCAGTGAGTGAGCTTTTGCAGTCTTTCCTGTCACTTCTGTGCTGTAGGTGGGTGGCTGGGACGGTCTCCTGATCTCCAGCTAGCTGGCAGGGTGTTGCTACAGGTGAACCTTGCTCTCCAAACAATCAAATGGTATCTTGTATCGTCCTGTGACTAGACAGCAGTCTGCACTGAATCTTCTGAACTCAGCAGAGGAGGTCATGTCTTTGATTTCTTACTCTCTCAGTCCATTAGTCCTAAAAAGATTGTTCCTGCTGCAGCAGTTTTAGTTGCTGTGTCACTACCAGAAGTGACAGGTTTAAGGACGAATCTATGCCCCTAGTGCCCAGGTTCAGACTGACCCTGGCAATTTGCATACAAGGTAAATATCTCAGCCAGACCCTGTTTCCCTCCACTGCTGTGTGTCTTATTCATTAGCATGCTCAGGATAAGAAAAGGCAACTGCAAATCAAATACTGTTTAAATTGGTACACCAAAGGGACAAATGAGCTCAAAGCATTGCACAGACGACTGGCTTCATGGCCTGACATAAAGGCTACTCTTGGGACTGGTCTGCAGCCTCTCCTGGAGGGCCCTGGCTGATGATACCCACGTCACTGTTAGTTGTTGCTTGAGTGAAACTGCTTTTTGTGCCAACATTTCCACACCTCTCCAACCTTACCCTCAGTTTAGAGCTGTTGAAGGCTGCTGGAAATAATGCTGTCTGGAGCAATCTGCTGGAGTGAGGTCCTTCAGCCTGTAGCTGCTGAACTTGTGGACGTGCTTGGTCTGCTTCTGAGAGGTCTGCAATGTCTGCAGGTTTGCATTCACTGTACAGGGAGGTTTTGCGTTCTTTGGAGGGGGAAAAAAAAGTTTACAGATCAAGGGTCAAAAGTCCTTTGACAGTCAGGAGATGGTTTTAATTTGATTGTCCTTATAGTATGGCCTTTAAAGGAGGCAGAAGGTAAGTGAGAAGGTATCTCTGCCCATACAGAGTACTGGCAGTTTTGATTGGAGGTGCTCGACACCTCAAAGAAAACTTCTGTGCCAAAGTGGGTGGTTTCCTATCCCTTTTTGTCGGCACAGCAGCAGATCTGGACCCAGACACTGGTTGATCATGGTGACATCAGTTTCAGGTTTTGGATCTGGCTTCCTTGATGTTTCTGTGCATATTGTGGCCTGATCCAGAGCCCGCTGAAACATAATAGAAGATTACTGGTAGCTTGGAGGGTTTTAGAGCTGGCTTTTAGGGCAGTCCAGGTCTCAGGGCATTTCTGATCAGTACTGGCAGAGGTGAGCCTCTTTTTGCCAAGTACAGGGCATTGGGCATTTTTGTTTATAATGCAAAAAGAAACGAATGAAAACCAAGCCTTGGGAGCATTCCCGGCTGTAGGAGAAACGTTTGCTGTATAAGCAAAGGACTGGAGGGAATCTGCTTTCCAATGGATTTGTCTCCCGTTTGTGTTCCCTGTGACCAGCTTACAGGTGGGAAGCTCCATGGAGGTGGCCACTCTGGCTATACCTATGTGCGTTGCCCGGTTTACTGGCGCTAAGCAGAGCGTGTGCCTCTGTGTGGGGTGAAGGCAGCCAGCAAAGAAGGTGGGATGGGGAGGAGGAGACAGCTACAGCTATTCTCAGTGCCAACGCGGAACATGCCAGCAGGCATGTTACTCTGGAGTGGGAGTCGGGGTACAAGGGGTGAGGGAGCAGGAATGGGAGCTGAGAGAGGAAGGGGATGGGAGAGATCAGGATGTTCCCCTCGCCAGCGGAAGAGGTGGTTCCAGCAGGGAGGAGAGGACGCGGAGATGGAAATGCTCGCTCAGAAGGCATCTGGGGATTACTGGGAAGTGCCTCCTCCCTCACTGGAAAACTTGTGTCTGGGCTGGTGTCTTGCAGGTGGAGATCCCTGCATGGGGCTGCTGTAACCTTCTACCCCGCTCTGTAACTGGGGAGGATTATTGGACACCACCCCTGCCCTGCACAGCAGGCACCTCTGGCACTCGCAGCCGCCAGAAATGAGGCAGTCACGCAGGGCCATCTGAAAATTGTGGTCACAGCCATTGCTTTGTCTGAGACTGGGCTCTCTGGCAGGACTACATCCATCTGAAAGCATCCAGAATTCACGCAGATCCTCTGGGGCATCGCGCAGTTTAGTTAGTGCAAGTCAGTTCAAAAGTAAATAGTGTGTTTCGATCTTCTTTACAAACCAACCTTTTAAAATTTTTTTTGGCAGAAACAACCTTTTTTCCCCTCATGGAAAATTTCTATTTTCTCAGAAACAGAATTCTCTTTCAGAAGATCTCCCCTATGGAAAATTTCCAACCAGCTCCAACTCTAAAACTTGATGCCAGGCAACATCTAGCAGGCATTAGCAGGGGGTGACTCGGGGTGTAATGTATCATTTAATCCTAACTAGGGCAACATAGCCACATGAATCTGAGCACACGAGCAGGCGCTCAGCATCCTTAACTCAGCATGCAGTAGGCAATCCACCAAAACCACACATGCAGAACAGGGAAAAAGTTATAATCGTTTTTCAGTTTTGAAAGCTCAGTTCTACCCTGAGAAAGAAACTGGCAAAATGTCATCAGATGCACCATATCTGCTTCCTCTTACTGACTTCCAAATCCAAAGTGTCCGCTTTACAAAGAAGATGATGCATTTTATACTTTTTTTATCAGATAGTTTCACCAACAACCAGTCTGAGAGAGAAAAAGGTTTCCTCCTTGTATAAGAAGTATGCAAGGTAGAAAATTATCTGCCACGTCTGCAGGCACAACAAACTTCAACATTTAAGTTGGTTCTGTTGGTGCACAAGAAATAATAGTCTCTAGTCCTTCTCCCACAGCTCTGCTGCTGCTTTTCTGCTCAGAAAAGAGATCGCTGACTGAGAAAGTGCCATTCCCTTCAGCAGAAAAAGGATTTGGGATTCAAGCCAGTCTCAAAAGGTAACTCAAAGCTTATTAATGGAAGCATTGCCCAATTTAGCACACATCTGGGGGAAAGAAGCAGGCTTCTGGACAGGAAACATGGCTTGGCAGTGGAAGACAATATCATGTTGGGAAGGGAAAGGGAGGGAGAAAGGCAGGTAAGTGCTTTGAGATGTGGTAATGCTTTTGTGTCCTTCCATAGCATGTTGATGGGTCTTTCTGTGTTTCTGTGTGGGCCACACAGGCTCAACTTTTAGGGCTGAGCTCACAGGCTGTGATGAAGTATCTTAAACTTGTGTCCCAAAGATGTACTTTAGTGTATGTTAAGCATATCCAGACACTGGAGTACTTTTCTAGCTCCATTGTTGGCTCGCCTGCCCACCTTTGCTATGAACAGAGCAAAAGGAGCGGCTCTGGTTCAGGTTTGGGTACGTGGTGTCCTGGGCCAGCACTTGGTCTTTGGCAGCAGCCCGGCACTGCTACATCAGCACAGTTGAGGGGCAGAACTTCTGTTTCAAAACATATGTGGATGCAAGTTAGCTTAAAGCATTTCTTGGAGCCTGAGAACAGACCAAGCCGTTACAGTCACTGTCCTGCTGTTGCTGCTCACTGAAAGTCCCGATGGCACAGGAGATCTTACTGGATGAACAAATTGATGACTCCTTTTCCTGAAGAGGGACTTCTTCCAGACACACCTGGGGAGACTGTCTACAGACCAAATTGCAATAAATAGCCAGCCACAGATCCATCAATATAAATTGTTCCGTCAATATAAATTGTTGTCAAAGGCAATGAAAAGGTATTTTATTTATCACTAATTTCACTTCAAGTATGAAGGACAGGTTTCCTCTGCCCAAAGATAGCTGCGAATTTTTGGAGGGCGTTATTTTTTTTAAAGGTAAACGGTTAGCAGTTTAAAGATGTTAATTTTTTTGCACTTTTAAAAATATTTGTTGCAGCTGAACTATATTTGGTTTAGTTGGTTTTGAATCTTAAAATTTGTTGACTTTCATCTGCAGCCTTGAGAATCCAATGCAAGATGGGCACTAACCAAATGTCCTTACCAATGTGCTTGATCCTGACTTGTGCGTGTCTTTGATGCTGTTTGCCTCACAGCCTTCTATTCAAGGCAAGACTTGAATTTTTAATGTAAAAGAGAAGCAGGAGCAAAAAAATCCTTTTAGAATAAGAAAGAATTACAGAGAAAACCCTTTCATGTCCTCTATGCATTATAAAGAGGGGAAAAAAAAGAGTAGTCCAAAGGTTCTGTGCCCCCTTCCTTTGAAGGTCTTCTTTCATGATTTGTTCAAGCAGTTCTGTCCTGTTTTGGGGGTTTCTCTAGTGTGAGCCTTCCCCACAAAGAAGCAGATGAATAATGTTTCTCAGTTGTTGTTATGTAAAATACAAAGCTTTGCAGTGCTGCCTTTCAGGTGCCATCATGAGCTGCTCTGCACTTTGAAACAACAGACAAAATCCTACTGGCTTTTCCTATTGTTGCATCTTGATTTTGAGTGTGATAAAAATGAAGGTCAAAATGGGATGACAGCATTTAGGACCCATTGCGTTTCTCAGAGTTAGAAGCGCTCCGCATTTCACTGCTCCTGCGGGAAAGACCAACCAAACACATAATGAAGGAAGTCTTGTTTCTGAAGAGTTGAGCATGGTTCCAGTCTCATAATGGCAAGATTTCCACCTGAGCAGCTGTTGGCAGTTTTGAAATGTTCAGTTAGCCTGTTATCTCTTCTAAAAATATGTATTTAAAAAGAAAAAGGTAGAAAGTAATAGGAAGTTAAGTCATGCAGAGTGATACGCTAGTGCCCAACGTTCCTTGTTGATCTTGTATCTTTGCACTGAGTGCAGTATTGCATGATGTCACAAGTGCTGAATGTTTTCTCTAGCAAAATGATGCATTTTAATTAAATTCACCATTTAAAGTTCATTAAAAGTACCCAGTTGTCCCGAAGGACGTCCTCTGAAGAGGACTGTTAGGGATATGGACTAGAAAAACAGCATTTCATATAATTCACACACAAAAACCCACGGCTGAGCCTCGGCCCCCCCCAGACAGCTCTGGCCTCTCCTTTGATCAGGGTGGGAGCCCTTGGTTAGTGCCTCACCTCTGAAGGGTGTTTTCATGTGGAAGCAAGCAGATACAACAGCTTTGCAAAAATCAAGCTGCATTTATCTCCACAACAAAGAATGTACAGTTCTCAGCAAACAATAAAACATTTATTCATTTCCATGCTCTTTTTTTTTTGTTTTCCACTGCTCAAGTGTTCTCTGTGTTGAGGTTGAATCTTTCAGGGCCCAGTAGCCCTCTGCCAGCAGATGTCTTCTTTCCTGAAACAGAGAGGCCCTGTTTTCTCCTAGCATCTTTTGCCCTTGTCTAGCTTCAGTGTAAACTATCCTTTGCTGTAGAAATGTGTTTTCTATTTCTCTCATCTGTCCAAGGTTCCTTTCTCTCTGAATTTTGTCTTTTCTTTTATCTTCTCAGATACGACACTTTGATCTTGTTTTCCTCTGCCGGTGTTATCCCATTGTCAGCCAGTGAGAGACACAGACAAGAAAGCTGGCTTTATCAGGAGCAGAGTTGTTATTTTCTCCAGAATTACAAAGGGCTTGGCTTCTAATGGTCTTTGCTCAACCTCTGCGTGGATAAACAGGTAAAAGACACCCTGGTCTTTACTCGACATAGGAACACGAATCAATAGGCAATGAAAGACGGTCAAAAGATAAGGATGCAAACACTTAGGTTTCAAACAAATGAATTTGATTCAAGAGGTTTCCCTACCTACCAAAGTATCAGTGAAGCTGTAAGAGCTCACTCTACTTGTGAAAATTTAGACTCCAGCACAAAATCCAAGTGTGCTTTGGTGAAGGTAAAGGCTTCAAAAGGGATGGCATATTTTTTTGGTTTTGTCAAGACAATGTAATCTCCCACTATCTAGGAAAGCACGGGCAAAGAAACACTGTCTTTGGGGGTTGCAAGTATCTGTTGGGCAACTGAAGTGATGTTTAAAGGTCAGAGCACTCTGTTGAAAGAAACGTATTGGAAGGGCAAAAGAACCACAGAGGACTTCCTGCATCATGACAGCAGGTGCTGCATGAAGTTGAGAGAAGAGCTGAACGAAGCAAACCACAAGGATGACACGGTATTTAAAGCAAAACGGGCAAGTAGTGAGTCATCCCCATTTATTAAAGTGGAGGGAAAGAGATTTCTGCCTCAGTTAATTTCTCTATGGGGTATAAAGGCAGTCTTTAACAAAAGGGGAAAAATAAATCCCAGTTGCATTACATTCCCTTTAACCCAACCAACCAAAATCCCTTTAGACTATGGAAGTTACTGATGATGTAATGTTGTTACCAAAAAAACAGTATTTTTCAGAGTCTTGGGTTTAATCTTTCTTTGTAATCAAAGTGGTACGTTGCTAGTTTGTAAACAAACATCTGTACCCCTGAGTGTATCTCAGCTGTCCAGAGTTAAGCAGCATTAGTGAAAGCAGGTAGTTGAGGGCATGTCCTCCGCCGTGTGCAGTGCTGTATGAAGACACCCAGACCCTCTGGGTTATGGTCTGTCGCCCAGCTAGTGGTTCAGGGCAAGCTCGTGAACTGCTCTGCTGTGTTGTGCCGTGAAGACTTGCTCGCAAGGCCTTAAACAGATAGAAAGCCCAGGTTTGGTTGGAATAGATCATCCCCATATAATAGATAATGTATTGATTTGGGAATTTATTTTATTGGATTTGGTGTTCCTTAGTGCAAGTTTGACTTCCCAAAAGGAATGCTTATTTGGAGGAAGACCAATGCATTTTCCTTGAGATTCCTGCTGTTTTGTGCTGATTTATACTTCAGACCCTCTAGTATGTCAAGTGACCTCTTTATCTATCAGGAGCTTTTATGCAAGTCCTGTTGCTACTTATGACTCTGGTAGTAAATCAGCTTGCACATGTTGGATGCCTAAGGTGCCCACTCTTCACGGGTGATGCCCTCTGAAAGAGTCCTCCTTAAGAAGGCAGGTTGATGTGGCCAGGAAAGCTCGCTCCTCCCAGAGACTGTCCATATGGTCTGTTACTATCCGTCTGTTGATATGAAGACAAACATCTTGCAAGAAATGAAAGTCTGATAATGTGCACAGTGCGAGTGTGTGTGTGGGGATGGGTTAATGTTGACAACATTGGTGCTTGGTCACCTAGGTGATGGATCTTGCTGCTATAGTAACCTGGAGGCTACATCACTCATCAAACATGAATTATAACAAACAGGAATGTGTTTAGGTGTTTGTATCTTGTGTCCCCTGTAACTGTTGCCCTTTTAAAATATTTACAAGAATTGTAAAATGAGACTTTTAAGTAAAGGTTTTATTCCCCATTTTTTTCTTGGAATTGTGTCCTGGAAAAGACATGATATTTATGCCCAAGCATCAAACTTAGGATACAGCTTTTTGAAGAAAAGTAATGCTATTGCTTATCACCTCCTGAACTCATGCCTCTTAGGACCGTCCCTCACTAGGGAAGCCAATATTTTGACTTGTATCCAGAGGAGAGAGAGCCAACTCCGTACGTATCTTTAGGCATCCACATGGACTTTTAGTATACTTGGTGCCATCATGCATACCTGCAGCCACGTGCTTTTCCAGGGTCATGTCTGGAACATGGATATTCTGCGTATGGCTTGTGGTAAATTGTGGGACACTAACTTCTCTTTCGTGACCCAGAAAATAAGTGATTTTAATACATGAAGTGCTTTCAGCTCATTAACAGTGTAGTATGTTGATTTAAGGATACAACCTTATGTGCTGCTGGGTAAGAGATTTTCTTGGATTCAGACACCAGCATGTCTTGGTGTGTATCACCAAGATCTGTGAAAGATGATTCAGAAGTCACAAGAGCACAGTGTGGCAGATCAGTTCATAAGACTAATGGTTTTTCTTTTTGATGACTGTATAAAAATTGGCGGTGTGTTTTCAGGAGTCCCACAGTATATGCCCTCCATTACCCGCAGCGTGTCATCTTTTTCCCTTGGACAATGAAGATAGTAGGAGATGTTTTAAATTCCAATATGGTGGTATTTAATGCCAGAGAGATTTTTAGGTTCCTCTTGGCAGAGCAGGATGGGACAAGGGGAATATGTCCTGATGGCTTGTGGAGGGACAGACTGGTATATCCTCCACAAGCTGACCTGACTTTCTGCTTCTTGGAAATTTTTACAGGGGATGAATAAAAATCTGGAAAAACACTAATGAAATCAAAACGACGACTGATTAAAAATGAGACTGACAACTTCCTGTCCCACTGTATTGGGTCTGGCTGAGATAGAGTTATTTTTCCCCGTAGCGGCCTCATAGTGCTGTGCTGTGGATCGGAAGCTGGCAATGGGTATCAGCAAGGTCCTGATAACCCCGGTGTTGTGGCTACTGCTGAGCAGGGCTGGCACAGCATCGGGGCTGTCTCTCCAACATCCCCCCTCAGCAGTAGCCCCGGGGGTGGGTGAGGTCTTGGGAGGAGACGTGGCCAGGACAGCTGACCCAAACTGGCCAAAGGGATATTGTGTTAGATGTTTTGAAAAGGCCTGAGAAGAATATTTGTTCATGGCACTCCAGCTGTAATATAAACCTGAAAATACTATTTCTGGGCATTAACAAGACTCTTTAAATACTCTACTCACCAGCATCCTTTTTCCCCTCAATAATTTTCCTCTCAGGGTTGAGGAGTAGTGGCAGATCTGCCTGCAAAGCAGTTTTGTTCACCAAAAAGCTGATGGGTGAGCGGGTCAAGCCAGCAAATTGGGGGGAGTAGTCGAGTGTGACGGTGGAGCTGATGAGGCCATGCTCAGCGCAACGTAAGGGTAGCTGCCCTCAAAGTAAAAGAGGCTTCTGAGTTTAGAGAAGTCAGCTATCCTACATATAGATGCCTATGGTCAGGGTTTGAACAAAGACTATTTTTGGTGAAGGTCGTCTTAGATGTCATCTTTTCTTCCCTTGTCCCTGGGACCTTCTGAACAGGAACATGGCAGTTACTACATGTGGTTGAATTTGCTTGCTTTGGCTTTTATTTCATTTGGGCTGCAAAGCAGAGGATACTTACATAGCAAAGTTTAGATCGATTTCTGCCAATTGCTGACTCCGAGCTTGCTTGAATTTGTGTAATATGTGCTGATGCTATAAATAAAAGCAGTTCTGACTCTTGCACTGAAAACTCTGTCAACCTTGCAATACTGAGATTTTGTTAGATGTCAATTAAGTTACAGGTATGTGTAGAATGCCATGCGTTGCTAGGACGGATGGCAGATTGTTTCCGTGTGACCCAGTTTGCAGGAGGTTTGGGTATGACAAACAAGATGTTTGAACAAAAGGGTTGTTTACTGAGTCACCCTTCAAAAAGAAGAAACCGAGGATGTCCCAGCAGTTGCTTGGCTTGAGTTCTCAGTGAGACACTTTTGTCTGCGTGTCTTGTCTAATGTGCTGGCTGTGGTTTTGTTGTTCTTATTTTTTTCTCATCTTTTTGGTGTGTACTTTCAATACTGGGTTCAAAGGCAAGGCACCAAAAAGAAGTACTAAATCTAAGGAACCAGGGCAAGAAGGAGAGTGCCTGCTGTGCAAACATTTTGGGCAATGACCAGGCATCAGGCAAAAACGTCAATAAAGACAGGAGAAAGGGAGGAGAGGAGATTCAGGCTCGCTCCTGCTCAGTCCTACAGCCAGCTAACAGTGAAGTCTCCGTCTCCTGAGGATTATTAGTATTATTATGGTGTCCTGTAATACTTCATACCTCATGGGTTCAAGGTAATGGTAGTTTTCTAAGCATGTTACATAAAACCCTGAGATGTTCATTAAGATGTGCTAATTAAAGAGACAGAGCAGACTCATTTAAAGGCTGTCACGAAACACCACAGCAATTATCTCTGAGCTTTGAAAACCAGTTCTTTGACAGTCAAACTCCTGGAGAGAGACCACATTTTCTTTCCTCTTTCCCTGCATAAAACCTGCTGGAGAGCTGGTGCTGGTATTCAGTGTCACGCTCCTTTCTTTTCTGTGTGTTCTCCTCTTGCTAGAAAGCATTTTATTCAGGCTGAGCGTGCTCACTCGCTCTTAGCAAGCCCTGAAGAAGGGAAACTGAGAGATGAGAAAAAGGTGGGGTGGCCTTTGCTCACAGCGCGTTACTTGTGCGATTGATGAGCGCGAGCTGGTGAAAACCGAGGGTGCTGGTATGAGGTAATACACACCTATTGAAACTACCTGGCCTTTCCGTAGCTGACTAAAATATACGTTGTGCTCAGAACTGTAATTGCAGGCACGTTTTCTTGCAGCCAGGCATCTGACGCCATAGGAACTGGAGTCAATGGTGCTTCACTCCTCACATCTAAGACTGACGCTATGCTGCACCTGCGCTAAGTAACCTCACGTGAGGAGCCTGTTGGTTCAAACGCTGCTTTGGCAGAGCTCGTGGTGAGGGAACGCTTGCCTGCACCTCTCCGAAGCGTTTTGATTTGTGGACCCCCTAACATATTTCCAGTTAAATTGTAGATACATCTATAGAAAAACTCCCCCTACATCATAAAAAGTATAAACCGTACAACAGGTTTGGTAATTTTGTTGTCTCTGGTATGCTCCCTACTTATTCTATGACATAAAAATACAGATTGGGTATTTAGGGTGCTGTCTCCAAGCCACTGTTTTTCTTCCTTTTCTCACCACCCCTTCCCACTTTTGCACACATACCTGTTGGGGTTTTGGTGCCGTAATAGCCAGCCAACTGTTAACGAGCATCCTGGCTCTGGCTTTCCACGGTCCTGCCACCGGTGGCTAGCTGAATGTTGTGGTTCAGGTCAAATCCACTGTGCATCTGGTCTGTGCATGCTTTTTGAAATCTGAATGCTTTATTTCTTTTTGATGCTGCCTGAAGGATGCTAACTGTTAGCCTTTTATAGACTAGAGTTTATAAAACAGAGATAACTGAGATACCTGGAGCTCACCAGTTTCCAGGAGTGAGACTAATCCAGGATCATTTTTACTATTAGGAGAAAATTATTCTCTTGTTATTTTTGAAGTACATAATGGTAATAGATTTCCATTTATCCTCCTAGGTGGCCCAGGACTTCCTGCTGCTGCCTAACCATCAGGTTTGTTTCAAAGAAGAGAAGAGGAACAAAAGACTCGATCTGTGATAGCTGTAGTAGGGATGGACACGTTACCCTGGCTGGTGCAGCATGCACACCCAGGAGTGGCAAGAAATTCAGCTCAGTTGAGCTCCAGATGAACGCTGAAACTTCCCGTGGAAACTGCTGTATTGATTCTGTACCTTTGGCTACAGGTAATTGCTTTGTCTCATGCAATTATGTGGGGTAATTACAAGTAGATTATACAGGGAATAGCAAAAACCATCAGTGCATCCTCTGCATTTGTGGTCTGTTCCTTTGAGTGATTATGATTTTTTTTTTTTACTTTATTTTTTTAGCGCAGCCTGTCTCTTGCTTTCTACCCAGCTGATCAGTGCAGCATAGCAAGGGAAAATAAATGTATACTTTTAGCACATTACTGAGTTCTGCTCATTTTTACAGCAAGCTGTCTAGTACAAGCCCTTATTGGAACTGCAGTGCAAAAGCAGAATGATTTAAGGACTCTAAAATTCACATTTTCTTCTAGCCTGATATAGTGAGGGACTATTAATACACCAGGCAGACCTGAAATAGTTGCAGCTCAGTAAATGACAAACACATTTTGGTTGGCTCAGAATATATTAAGGCAGTTTTCTTGTGCTCTCTTTAATAATTTAGGGTTTTTTTCTACATTAAGTGGTACTTTTTTGAAAGGTGCAAAGTGGCAAGGTGCGGGCAGCTTCTCTAATAAAGGTTTATCCATCACTTCAGGAGTGCTATCGTGCTGCTATGCTTAACGAAAGATCAGTCAAGTAAATTGTTCCCGGGTTTCAATTTAATTACATGCAAGAGATGGAAACTTTGTTATCAAAGACTAAGAAAAGATCAGGTGGCTTAATGAGCTCAGTGAGGTGGCAGTTTTAACTGAAACCTGCTTGCTTAATAATAGAAAAGACATTAGATTTGAGCAAGGGGTTTTATAAGCAGCGTGTCACTTCTCCACTGCAAGGCAAGAGACAATTTTTAAGCTGTGTTTGCAAGAAACATTAAGTTCATTGTCAGTGTTTATCCTCTAAGCCTTAGACTAAAGGGCCTATAGCTGGAGGAGATTTCTTATTGGAAAAATTATTTTAGATTGAAACTTGGCGTATGATGACTAGGGTGGTTTTTCTTAATGCTTACAAAGCCATTTATCCAGATACGTAATTGAAATCAGGAGATGCCTCAGAATGACATGGCTGTGACTGATACTAAATTTTGAAGCATTGAATAAAGATGCTTAAAGTTTTAGACTGTTAATGTTGACCCATTTTATAATCATTTGGATGTTTTCCTATGAATTTTTAAAACACATGTTTTGGGTTCATTGTTATGCTAAAAATAACTTGACTTCCTTGCCAGTCCTGCAAATTTTTTTTGTGGTGCAGTGAAATTAATACGAATATTCCAGTTGTATTCACAAATACTGCAAACTGGTAGATCATTCGAGGCACTTGTGCATATTTGCCTTAAAAAAAGCAGTTTTTAGAAGTGCATATCAGCATCGACAGCATCCTGCAGGATTCCTCACCTCTTGGGGGACACTCTTTGCTCCGTGGGTGCTCTTAGGGCCCAGTTCCTGTTTTACAGGGTGATGTTGTTTAAGCCGTGCCTGCAGGACAGGGCAGTGGGCCATCAGGTGGGGCTTCCTGATGGAGACCAGCCAGACTGATCCAAGCAGGCTGCTGCTGAGCTGTGACCAGGGGACGCCCCCAACACACACACTCTGATGTCAGTCTCCCATACTTGATCAATGCTACTTTCCACTTACGGTGGGAAATTAGTCGTCGTGCTCCAGAGAAGACCCAAGTTGAGTGGGTAGATGACAGGTCACTGCTGCCTGGTGCTCTGCTGCTGCCTTGGCATGGTGTGATGCTGCCTTTCAGTCTGTTTGCCACTCTAAAAATCAATAGACTAGTTCTGTGAGGAGCCCTGATGAACATCAGGAAGCCTCATCCTTATTTCTCTCAGTATCTTTCACAAATGGCCTGAATATTAGAAGAGGATCCTTTGCTCTCCCGACGGCAGGATTGTCCCACCAGCCCCACAGACTGACTGGGGATGGGGGGCGGGGGCACATTTGCCACAAACTGAAAGGACAAACCCCAATTTTCTACAACTTCTGCCTTTAAACTAAAGATTTTTGTGTGAAGCTTTCTCTGCCGTTTATCAGATGTCTTGAGAGATTTCATATCACTTTTCCCCAGCTGGCAATCCTGGCTTTAGATTTCTCTGTGATGAGAGCTGCCCGGTGGACCGTTGGATTGGAGACAAAGGAGGTAACATAGCGTTTCTCGTTCAGAGAGCTGTGCATGAGGAAGAGTATAGCCAAACAACCTAAAAAAAGGCAGGGCCAAATTGGTGCCCAAGAGGGATGAAGGGGGTGGGAAGCAGGATAATCTGGTGGCTTGAGTAGGCTGGGGCACAGGGATTTCTGCCCCTTGGCTCCTGCTCTGGACACTTCTTGCCTGTCATTTAGGGCATACATCATCAGAATAGCTAGCAATCGCCTTACAGCTTTTGTCACAGAAGGTCCCAATGGTGTCTCTTGGTTTGCATGTTTGAGTGTGAGATCTTTGCATCTGGCTGTAAGTGCTCCTGATGTCAGAAACTCAGGACCAGCTTGTCTCAGTTTGAGTTCCTAAAATTAGGGGCTATTTTGGAAATGGTGCTCCTTATCTCTGTGTGAGATAAAACTTGCAATCCAGATGTAACTTTTACCCACATAGTAGGATGCCGGGAGGACTGAGCGGCTCTAAATATTGAACAATGGCAAGTCAGCACTATGAGCAATTGTTGTTGTGAGTCAACGTTGAATCCCTGCCAAAGATGCCTTTTGCAAATAAAATTTAGCACTAATTTATCAATGGTTTAGTTGATAACATGATGTAAAGCACTCAGTACATAATGAATCCTTCTGGATCTAAAGAAAATGCTCATAAGGACTTTATTATAAATAAATACTGTGTTTAAGTGGACCAAATCAATGTTAAGGGTATTGCTGTGTTTCTCCACTAACAGTTTGCTACTTTCCTTGCTACTCAGGGCTGGCAGAGAGGGTTTTGTTAATGTTTTTTTCCATTTTGTTACCTTAACAAAACTGTCAACACGTGTTCTTTACTCCTTGCTGTGCAAGTGCTTCAGTGACTCCTGCGTAGAGCCAGGTAACGCCCCGCTGTTCCTGCCGTTCCGAGCACCTTCGTATCCGCAGCCCTGTGCAGGCAGCTCTGCTCCCCGCTGCTCCCCAACCTGCATCCAGTGGCACAAAGACCAGAATCAGTGGCACAAAAGCAACACCCACCCCCCCCCGGAATTCTCTTCTGCACGCCACACTCTGCTTTTGTTAGGAAGGGCTTTTTCTAGATCATTGTCCCCATGATGAAGGTAATCCATCTGTTCTGCTGACGGAGCTCATCCTGGGGGAGCGGCTGCCTGGATGCCCTCGGTTCCTCAATGGATTCTGGTCTCAGGCCTCGAACCGAATGGCAGCTGGGCTTTTCCCAGCCTTCCCCAGAGTAACCTCTGCGCTCTGTGTGCATCTGCTCCAGGCTGAAGCATCTTCAGGCTTGGTGGGTTGTTTTGTTTTGTTTCATTTTGTTTGGTGGTTTTTTTTTTTTTTAATTTGCTGACCCGATTTCAGCAGTGCCATTTGCACTACTGAAAATTCAGCACCTCAAACAGCCGGGGTTTTCTGGGGCTGCCGCTGCACCCTCTGTACCCCGAACCTGCGGAAGGGATCCTGAGCCGCGGCCGAAAGCTGTTGAAGCAGGACCTGAGGGTGGCTGGTGCGGGGGGAGCACGCAGCTTTCCGCCGAGATTGGCAGGCGGCCGCGGGCGCTGATGAGGGCAGATCCCTACGGACAGGTTTAATCCCCCGAGCCTCGCACGGTGCAGCTGCCCCCCCCGCCCCGGACCCGCCTGGGGACGTTTGCAGCCCGCTGGTGCCCCGGGCGCAGCCCCGGTGGTTGCAGCCCCCCGTTTGCCTTCACAGCCCTCGGCGGAGCGGGGGGGGGGGGGCAGCTTGGGGGACAACCCCTCCCCGGTCCTGCCGGCGGCGGGCGGGGGAAGCGGAGCGCCCCGGGGGTCTGCCGGGGGCGGGGGCGGCGGCGGCCCCTCCCCGGGGCGGTGCCGGTGCCGGCAGCGGCGCGGGCAGCGGCGGCAGCGCGGGGCCATGGTGAAGATCGGCGTGCAGCAGCCGCCGGCGGCGCTCAAGCCGGAGAAGGAGAAGGCGGCGGCGGCGGGGGGCGATGGGGCGGCGGGCACCGTGCTGCTGCCCCCGGGCGCCGTGAGTGCGGGGCGGGGGCGGGCGGGCGCCGCGGCCCGGGCTGGGCGCCCCGGGTGCCGCCGGTGGGAGAGCCCTCTCTGCGCCGGTTCTGTCCCTTCTCTGCTAAGTTAGAGCTGGTGGGAGCCGAAGGGGGGGCGAGTGTCTGCTCGGAGCTCGCGCCTGTTGGGAGGTGCGCCCGGGGAAAGGTAGAAGCGTGTGGTGGTACGGATGCTAGCTCAGGTCCTAGGGGTGCGTGGGCATCTGAAGTTTGGAGAAGTAGGGAGGGGATGGGGCAGGGCATGGCACTGGCGCCGTTACGGGGAGCCACCGTCCTTGGGCACTGAAGTAAATTGCCAGTGTGGACGAGTGGCATCAGGCCTTTGGTCTGGGTGGTTTTGCCTGGGGGAATGTAATTTGGGATTAATCGTTCGTGGGTGGATTTCAAATTCTAACATCTCTGAAGGCTTAGGGTTGGCATGGAGAAGAGGCGAGAGGAACAAGACGGCTGGTGCTGGAGCAAGATGAGAAGCGAGGGGGATAAGAGCACACGCAGCTCTAGATGCTTTGCAGTTTTCCAGATGGGAGTTGACATGCTGAAGTTGAATTGCTCTGCTGGCTTCAGGTGATGGGTATCAGAGGGGAACGAGTGCTCGTGCCTGCGGAGGTTGGGAACCTGCCAGGCACAGGGTGAATGAAGGCATTGGGGCATCCCTGGCAGATGCAGAGCATGGCCGGGGCCTTGGGGTAGAGTTATGGCGAGTCCCATCCAGGCTGCTTGAGTCGCAGGCAGGCAGTGCTGGGCACGTACCAGTGGTGCTATGGCTGGTGTCCCTCTCGAGGAGGGGAAGGTGATTACGCAGCGCTGTTGTGTTTGGCCAGGAGTGTTTCTGAAGTCTTTTGTGCTAGAGAACCCCCAGCTTGCAAGCTCTTCTGCGAGGGTGGACCCCCTGGGGTAAATATGGCATTGTGTGGTGGGAGGGTGTTGTCCAGAGAGGTGGGCTTGACCCACAGCATCAAGTCCGCCTTGCTTCTGTGTCAGAGCAGGAGACTTAAATGGCATTTCTGTATTCCTCATAAATAGCTCAGACTGTGCATGCAGTTTGATCATTTATTGAACCCTAATATCTCCCTGACTTAAAAACCACAGGGGAGCTGTGGTTTTGCTCTGTTCCTGCAGCAGTGCAGAGCGTCCCTCCTCACGTGCCTTACCGAGCGAGTGGGAATTACCTGCCCCGGAGACTTGCTCTGCAGTAGGGGCTTCAGGAGATTGCTCAGTTCTGCAGAGAGTTGAGGGAGTCACTTGTATCGTAATGATCTCTTGCATCATGCACGGATGTGCTTGAGGCTGTCAGCTGTGCTGTCAGTGTCTGAATGTGCTCAGTCTGTCATGATTGCATCGATTAATCCAATGCCGAGGAGCTGTATAGAAACCTGTAACCGGGGGAATGTGGCCAACTATGATCTCTCGGTGATTTCCAGACTTCATCTTTCCCAATTACGAACAAAAGAAGGTGATAGGTTTCTTCACACCTTTGATGTCCAACCCTGAAAGTTGACTGTCACACTGGACTTCCAGCTCATGCTGCCATCATACCAGCTTTCTGCAGCTGGGAAGTTGGTTGTTCTGCTGATCCTGCGTGAGCTTGGGCAGGATCTGGCTTCTTTTCACGAGCACTGTGAGAAAAGTAGTTTAAAAGATAATAAAATAAAGGTAACAGAAGCATATATCCATCATTAGTGCTGGCATACCCCAGCAATCAAAATTATTCTGATTCAGGTCCTGCCAGATGAATGAAATTGGCTTAGGTAGCAAATAGTAAATTTTGGGTTCTTCATGTTGCCTTGGGCCTTTCTCTGACTCCTGGGGCACACAATATTGTTCTTTTAAGCCCACGTGAGCTACAGAGGAACTTAAACCCATGAGTTTAGAACAAAGACTCTGCAACAGTCGGTTAATTCCAGCAGACAGACGTATAAGAAAATTGGCATAAGACCCGTGACGGAAGGGCAGGAGCAGGCTGCGGTGAGTCAGTGCAGCGTGAGGGTGTCCAGGGAGCAGCACATCCACCGACAAGAAGGTGGCCTTTTCCTGATGCTGTTTTTCAGGGTATCTATGACACTGGATTCTTCAGTGTAGTTTGTAGTTTGTAGTTTCTTCAGCTGGACCGAGGGGATGTGCTGCTTTGTCAAACACCCAACCTGTGGGGTTGGTCTCTGCGTAGCCAGGCTTTCCTGCCTTGCGCTCTCTCCTGCTGCCAATAATTCCTGTCTGTGTGTGTCTTGCTCTAGCTGCCTTGCAGCAAAATGGCATCGGTGACATGCAAACAAGATGCTCTGCATTCCTCTCCTCTTTGATCTCACAACTTCAATCCCAGTGATAGGAGGCAGAGCTGGGAAATGATTCAGCGGCAGCTTCCGCAGCCTGTGAATTTTGGCAGGTGCTCCGTGAATGCGAAGATGTGGCGGGCAGGAAGATGTCTGTGATGCTAATGTGTCCCAAAAAGTAGTAGGTGAGGAGTCCTGACAGCAAGCTCACGTGTGCTGAGCCTCGTTTCTGCCCTGTGCAGCTCAGCTGGAATTGGAAGGAATATGCAGTTTGAACTCTGTCAGAAAAATCCACGTAATTTTGAGTCAATTGCAACATTTTAGAGGGCTTATAAAAGAAACAATCTTGTTGTCATTAGTAGGAGCTGGGAGGATGTAGCAGCCTCGAGCAGAAAGCAGTTTGAGGTTATGCAGTCAGTAAAATAATTTGTTGTGTTCTATGGAAAATATTTTCTGAGATGCGAAGTGGTATTCAGTGAGTTTTAATTGAACTCCAGATTTACAGTCTGAAATAGCAATAAATACATACCCTGTGTCTTTAACTGCTCTGTGAAATATGCTCCTTGTGTTTGTGATGGATGTCGAAATCCACAGGAACTGAGTAAAACTGATGGCTGGAGCTCTCCAGTCAAAATTTGGTTTGGGGTTTTTTTTTGTTGATTCCTTGTAAACCCTTCTAATACTAGCAGCTAGTTATTCTGCAGAGACAGCGCAAGAGCCAGAGGAGAAGGGGTTTCATTAAAATCTTCTGCTTCACGAGGGGTAAACAATAAGAACTGGAGGGAAGAGGCGCCTCTCATCCCTTTTACTCTGTACGTAGCGGAGACCGGCTGCTCGGCTGCCCAGGGCTCTGCTGAACGCTCCTCCCTGCCGTCCCGGGTGAATTGTGCCTTACAGCAAACGCTGCAGCGCAGACCGGGTGCCCGTGGGGAGCGGGGCAGTTTGCAGAGGATGGGAAGACATCTGTGTCCGTCAGGGGATGCTTTCACAGAAACCTTTGGGGAGAGGAAGCAGAAAGCAAAACCTGTTGTCTTGCGTCTGGGAAAGGCCGTGCTGATGAGACGGCACGTGCGATCGTGCTGCCGTGCAGGCATCTCTGCCGGCCCTCTGAAGCTTGGGGGTAGCTGCTGTGCCAGTGCGATGCTGGGGTTTGTGAGCGACCGCCTTGAGGTGGAAGACAGATAGTAAGGGAAGGGGATGTGAGGAAAAAGTCTTTGAACAGGTTTTTTGACAAAGCAAGCTGTAAATCCTGAGAGAGGGAGAAAAACTAGCTGACAGTGATGTGGATTGATTATGCTCAGTGACGTGTTTGTGTGCTTGAGTCCAGGCTTGATGCTCCTGAGCTGTGAGTATTTTCACCGTGTTGAGGTCTTGATTGAGGGATCTAAACACAGTAGATATTAATTTGAAGAAGCTGCCTCCTGTAACAGAAGGTTATTCCTGGCCTTTGCCCAACCCTCCCGCATCCCGTATGGGCTGAAGTGATGACTTCTTTTTGTATCCTGTATGGAGTCATCAGCTTCAAAAGAAGCCTTGTCGCTGGTTCTCGGTTTTCCGTGGTTTGGGGATGCCTTGGAAGCGGAGGAAAAGGGCTGAACTGGAAGAATGTCTCTGGACCCTTACAGGATCTGCTCTAGTGGAATGGTAGACTTGAGTGTCTTTCTGGACTCCGGACATGAATATTTGATATTCTAGCTGAGCATGACAAAGGATCTGGCTAAAATTGGCGGGGGGATTAAGAGAGGGAATGACTATTTCTAGCAGAAATGTTATAAATGCGACTGAATTCGGAAATGCAGAGCTGTCTTTTACCAAAGAGATGTAGACCGAAGAGCTGGAGACAGAGAAACTTGCAGTGTCTGTCTAGAGGCGTGCATTCTCCCAAAACTGGAGGAGAGCCGAAGCCAATGCAGCTTTGCACATAGGTGCTCTTCACGTGGGAAGAACCTAGCACGCTTGCCTGCCTTGGGCACAGCGAGTTCTTTGGCAAAACACAGAAAACCAAGAAATATCTTTAAAAAGTAGCAGTTTTAAAGGGTACAAATGAACCAAATGTAATTATGAGGTGGAAGCTTTGCTGCACACACTGCATGTATTAATACTGCAGCGCTATAGGTCCTGTCCATAGGACGGGGGCCCTCCTTGCTGCTGTAAGAAGCCCCGTGCTGGGCAGCGATAAGCAGAACGCTGGTTTGCACCCTGTTGTTGCACCCTGCTGCTCACGTGGCGCTTCGGGGAGAGGTGGCCTGGCAGGTGGGCTGCATGGCTGCTCGGAGGAGGGACGGCAGTTCCCACGCAGCAGAGCACCGCTTCCAGGTCTGGAGAAACGAAGCGTCTAGGGAGGATGAGTTGTCCTTGTGCGCAGTTCTGCAGTTCCTGCTTTTGCGCTACCAAGTCTTTGCTCATTAATGGGTTTACAGGAGATGGAAAAGGCATTTTTACTTCTAGATGAATATTTTCTTCCCAGGTGATGATGCGCTTGCTTTGCAGAGTTGTCTTCCTTGGTGTCATGCCCTACTGTTGAAGTGAGTTTGAACAATAAAGCTGAGAAGGGTAAGTTTGCCTCTTCGCTCTTGCTGTTGTTAAACTAGACGCCATTCCTTTGTGGTGGATTTTCAAGTGTAGGACTGACTGTCAGGTTTTTCCAACGCTGCTGCTGCGAGGAGAGGTAATCACTGTCAGTGTTTCTGAAAGGGAGCGGTGACTTCATTTCATGGCGTGACACTGTGTAAGCCCTCATTTTCAGGGAAGAGGCAAATGTTGTAACCTGAAATCTGGTTCCTTGTTAAGATGCTTCAGCTTGAACTCTGGGAAAGGCTGGACTCTGACCCCTCTGCTCAGAGCGAGTAGTGCGGGTTTATGGCTCTGATGCCCCCTCTCATCTGCAGAGCCAGCAGAAGGCAATACCTTGGTTGTTCCAGCTCGGAAGTGCCCTGGGCATGGCTGCATCCTCCTTTCCACCAGCCTTTTGGAATCGGTCGCCTCTAGTGGAAGAGTGAGGTGGAACAGCGGTGGCTTAATTGGCACAACCAGATCAGCAGTGCTTGGCTTGCCCTTGGTGACATCCCAGATGCCTAATTTGCTCTTGACCGTCTCCGCCTGCCTGACTGTAGAAGCTCAGAGGTGGGTGCTGTAGTTTTAAATTGTACGTTTGTTTGGACCTCAAAACTATCTGGATGTGGAGCTCCCTGGGGCGAAGCAGTGGTTAGAGCCCAGCCGTGGTGTTCAAGTGAGTCCTCTGCCCCACTGCTGCTCTACTCTGGTGCCTCAGCAGGATCCAAACCCATCCCTGATGGTGAACAACTTCAGGTGAAATCGTGTGCAACCTTTTAATGTCTGTGGAGGTCTTTTCCCTGTCACGTTTTCTACTTTCAAATGCATTGAGACAGCACGCGATCCTTCGCACCTTTTGCAAAATCAATCGCTAGCTCTCTTGGTTTGTGCCCAGGACTCCCTGGGCCTCTTGTGCAGGTTGGTAGGTGGTTCTGGTTTATATTGGAGCAATTGTACAATTTTAGTCTGGAAAAAGGTGAGTGTGTGGCTGTCAGAAGGGAAGTCCGTCGAGCTCCTTCCCGAGCGTGTGGTCCCACTGTCCTGTCACGGGACAGCTCGTCACTTCGGTGGGCAGTCAGGCTTGTGGCTTGCTTCTTCCCAAGCCACACGTGAAGGTGGAAGCAAGCAGGCTGGTTTTGTGGGCAGCTGGTAGCAGCTTCTCTTCACTTCACCTGGGTGGAGAAGGAAGACGCTACACTGAGGACAAGCTAAAAGCTGTTGGCATTTCCTTGCATCAGTTTCTCAGCATTCTTGAGTATTTTTGGCCTTGGTCAAAGGTCTTTTAAGGAGTCAGGTGTCAGCCCACCTGCATATGTCTTTACCTTTGAAGTAAGTCTCTCTCCAACTTTTCGAATCCCTCGATGTACGAGTTTCCTCTATTCCCAGAGCAGCCGCTCTGCTTCACTCTTGCTTGAGCTGCCTTTTGTCTTTAATTGCTCTAGGTATGTTTTGAGACCCAATGCCAAAGCTTAACCTTTGTTGTTCTTCTGGGGAAAATTCCCATTCTTTTAATGCCACCTCCCTCTTCGGGGTTGCAAAAAACCCCCCGGCCTTCGCTTGGCCGTGCTTGCTCCTTCCCTCTCCCAGGTGGGGTCTGCACGGTGCTCCAGAGCCTTTTAGCTGAGGTGGTGGAGCTGCCCCGGGGCAGGGACTGATTCTCCCCATCATCACGGTGAGTGGCTGCAGCTCCTGTTGATTTCTGGAAATCAGGCTGTGTTTATCAACTCTGTATTTTGGCAGTCAGGCTGTTAAATACCCAGGTTGGGACATTTTTTGCCTCTTTATCACAGCTGTTTATTTTCTCTCTGCCTGTCTGTTCAGCGTGACACTTGGGGCTCTAGCTATGTGCTGGTAAGAATAGCTTTATTTTTACAAGGGGCTTTGTTGGCTCTGCTAATGCTCTGAATGGTCTTACTCCTGGGAAAGAGGAGAGGGAGGCTGGAAAAACTCCAGCTGGAAGTTGTTGTGCCTCTGCCAAAAAATAAAATAAAAAATATATATGGAAATGAATTCCTCACCCCTGTGCAAAGGGGGAGGAGAAACAGTCCCTTTGTTCCAGAAAGAGATGGAAAAAGGAGAAAAGAGGGGGGTTTATATCTCTCTTGCTGACAGGGGAGAAGGAAAATATGATCACTGAGCGCTTAGGAGCTCCCACATGCTAGGCTGCGTTTTTAACATCCTGCTGTCTTTGTCATATAGTAACAAAGCTGGGGGTTTTAATTAGCCAGTGGTTGGTTTTGATGTTCTAATTTCCAGTGCTGCGAAGTGACTCCTGAGGCAGGTGGCTTTGTTGCTAGTCACGTGTGGTGGTGTCATTTAAAGATGTGATTAGATTCATTTATTGCAACCTTTTTGCCTTCAGCTGTGATAGTCTCTGATAGTCTCTTAATTACAGCCTCTTTTTTTTTTTTTTTTTGGCTTCCAGGCATCTTTGAGTCCAAAAGCTGTCATGTTCTCCGTGGAAATGCTGCTGCGTGCCCTGCACAAGCGCTGCTCAAGTGCTGCGAGTTCGGTTGCCTTGGAAACCGTGTGCCATATATATACGTGTGTGTATCTCTATGCATACACACATTGTTTTCTTTATGATCTAATGTTTTTCAGCCTGGAAGGACTCTCCTTCCAGGTGCTGGGCTTGTTCAGGGGCCTCTCGTAGCCAGTGCTGAGCACTGGCCCCTGTGACTCTCTGCCAGGGCCATGGCCCAGGCACTCTTCCCCGTTTGGTGTTGCCTGGTGTTTCGCCTCACTTCACTCCCTCTCCCCTCTCCAAGCATAGCTGCTTTTGAGGACAGGACTTACTTTTTTGTTCATCTGGCAGAGGAGCCGTTTTTGGAGCCTTGGAGATGCTTGGGTGGGTGGAAGGATGAACTGCCTTTGATCCCTCTCTCTTGTCTTCCTTCGTCTGCCTTTTCCCTGCTTGTAGTCTCTCACTTTTCCTTTCTCCAGAGCTCCAGCTTGGTAATCGCTCCAGTCCCAAACCCTGCCTGGCCACCCCTGCTCGCTCTGGCCATCCCTGGGAGCTATTCACCACCAAGCTCCCCCAGGTCTGAATGCCGAAATACAGGAGTAGTAGTCTCTGGGAGGCAGGTCTGGATCTCCTTGCCCTGCAATTCATCCCACAAATTCTCTGGTGCTTTTTATCATACAGAGCAGCAGCAGTAAGTGCCGGCAGTCTCCAGCGCCTGCAGGTAGTCGGGATGCTGCCCGTGGAGTGGATGGACGGGAGGGCTTTGCTCCGCATGCGGGAAGAGCAGGCTGCATCCGTGTGGACGTGGAGGTTGCTCTCCCTAGAGGTGACGCTCAAATCCAAGCCTGGTGCATCAGAGGAGAGGTCAGTCCGTACCAGCTTACACCCGGTGCAGCAGAACTACAATTTGCCAGCAGTCAGCTGTGGGGTTTTTCCATCTGAAGTCAATGGGAGGTGTGGCTATTGCAGGTCCTTATGTTTTGTAAAGCGGTAACTGATTTTGATTGTGAATATGGGACTTGACGTGCTGGAGATAGAGACCTTGAACTGATTTTTTTTCTGTTCCCATAGTCCATATTGGCCTTTGGTTACCAGAAATGAGTAAACTGCAAGATCAGTGAGATTTTCTGATGTGGGTTTCTCGGGTTTCGAGTCTGCTACCTTTGATGAAGCCTTGGCTGCCTGTGGCAGTGGCTGTAGTTTCATCTTCTACGTGGAGAGCTCAGGCTGCTGCTCCCTTGAAACAAGCAACCTCCCAGAGAGGGATGACATATTTTGCTGCCTTTCAGATAGCACTCCTCTCCAAACCGCATCCCTTTGAGTATTTACTCTGCATCGCCTTTCTCTCCTCAGTTGTCAGTCGTCAAAATCGCATCTATTTTTACTCTCCCGAAGCTTCTTTGCCTGTTGGGGGGTGTATATTTAGACACTTGCTGAGCTGTGCCTGCTATTCATCACCCCCTGCTACACCTAAAACGAAAGATTTTAAACCTGTGTGTTTCAGAAATGCAGGAAAAACAGTTTGTGGAGAACTCGGAGCTGTTTCCAAAGCTGAGGAAGCAGAAAAAGGGCGTGAGGCGAGCCCATCTCTGCCGAGGCAGTGTGTGATTCAGGAGGGAGCAAGGCATGACATGACACCTTTAATTTCCTCACTTCTGTCATCTTCAGCAAGACATTGGTGATGGAGTGATAGAATCAAATATCTATTTTTCATAAGGCTGTACTGTATTCATGAGAAAGGCAACACCTCACTGGGTATCGTTCTTGCTAGCAGCTTGTGCTCGTGTTGTGTGTCCAAAGGCTCAGGACCTCCAAGGACATTTTTTTCAAAAGGCTAAGTTCTTCAAAAAGACAGAGGACACCAGGGCATGGCAGTCTCACTGGGAATCTACGTGGTTCTCGCTGTCAGAAAATCTCTCGTGTGGGCATTAGCCCTGCTTTGCAGGCTGGGGAAGGACGCAGAGGGTGAGCGAGGTGCTGCGGCAGCCCAGTTGCCGGCACTGGGGACTGACGTTTCCAGCTGGGAGCGAATGCTTGCAGGCTCTCGTCTTCCCTGGCCTCACAGCGCTGGAGATGCTGACCTGGGACTGGGGAGCTCAACGCCGGGCTGCAAACTCCTCTTGACCCCATATCTGCAGTGCTGTGAAGCCCGGGGGATTTTGCTCGGCCCTCAGCGGTGCCTGGCAGGCATCGATGGTTTCCCTGCTCTGTCTTCCTCTGGCTTTCGGACTTGATTTCCATGTTGCGGACCAGACATCGCACCTGTACAGCACAGCCAGGCTTCTGTCCTACGCCCACTTGTAGGAGAGGCGCTCCTTAGCCATTGAGTAACAAACAGGGATAACGGGACAGCAGCCGTTTTTATCGTGTCCTCAGCGAGACCTGAAATTCTGAAGAAAATCCCCAAGACTGAATTAGGATTTCCCCCCCCCCACCGAATGGTCTGTATCATAACTTCATCCTCTCCCATCTGGGCATCTGCTGCCTGTGCTGTTCCTGCACCAGCCCCGCGAGCAGGCAGGGCGTTGAAGCGTATTGAAGAGCCCATTTTATCCAAGGAAAGGAATTTCTTTTTGTATTCCATTATCTATCTGCTGCCAGGCACTGGGTTGAGTGTCTGCAGAGCAGCTGTGCCTGCAAACTGGAGCCGAGTCAGCATGTCTGGTTATTCAGGCTCATGTGCCGGAGCTGCCTCTGTCTCTTGTCCGGTGGGGTGAAGTATGAGCAGGACAATGCCTGGCAGAAAACCAAGATGTGCAGGTGCTCTTCTTGAGAGATGGTTGCTTTCCGCCATTGCCCATGCGGAGGAAGAGCGAGCTGTGCTTTCCCCTCGGGTTGCTCAGGAAAAGGAGCTCTGCCTGCCACCTCTTCCAATTTTCCCACTGGAAAGGGAGCCGGACCAGCCCTTTCTGTAGCATCAGCGAAGCGGTGGCCTCCGCTGCCTGCACTGGCGCTGGAGCGTGTGGTGGTGCGAAGAAAGGATCAGCATGTGGAGTGGCAGGGTTTTCCTGCCCTAAAATCATAGAATCATTTAGGTTGGAGAAGATCTTAAAGATTGCAGTGGGATGTTCTGCAGAGCTGTGGATCTGTCTGTGCATCCTCCTCGTGTGTGCATCCGTAGCACCTGGACCGTGGGCATCGTGCTCTTCTTCCACTGCTGTCGCTTTTCCGTGTTTTTGTTCATGGAGGAGCAAATGGATGTTTGTCCTCTGCACAGCCCAGAGAGCGGAGGAAGGGCCTTATGTTGATTTTTGTGTAAAATATGCCCACTGTTGGAATATCGTGCTTAAAATGATGAATAAAGGAAAGCCCAGCTGCTGAACTGAAATACCTGTGCCTGCATCTGCCCAGAGATGGTTTTGACCCCAACATTTCCCATTTCTTTTGGCCAAAAAAAGGCTGAAAAATAGTCGGATGGCTCGTTGCAAGAAGAATGTCTGGTTAATGAGTTCTTATGGAATATTGTTAAACATCTGGTGAACATACAGTATTTTTGCATGTTAATATTTTGATTTTTGTCCTCGATGGAAATGCACGTCTTGAAGGCGTAATTCGCTCTTCAGGGGAACCCCACTGCCGAGTCTAATTCTCTTCCCCACCACCGAAATTTATGGAGGTCGGGAATGCAGCCAGATCTGCAAAGTCTGCCGTGCAGCATGAGCACGGTGTGTGGTTTGGTTTGCCGGTTGGTCCTGGGGGTCTTTCTGGCGGGGATGGCTTTCCTGCAGCTTGCTGCTGGGACTGCCTGGTTCTCTTTACGGGAAGGTTAGCTTCGGGGAAAACTGCTCCCTTGCTGGGGAGCCAGGCGTTCCTACGGCAAGAACAGATGGAAATCAGCTGCGATGGCTTTCCTGTTTTTTAAAATACCCACATTTCTACTGCAGGGAGCGGCGGTCCTGTGGGGAAGGAGGGACGTTGCGGAATGAGCAGGGCAGCAGCCTCAGATGGAAGAAAATGCCTGGATTTTTCCAGCCTGGTGAAGATTTGTTATCTTGGGTGAAATGCTGTTAAAACAGGTTGTGCGCTGCTCCGTGCACGGGCTGTCAGCACTGAGAATTTCTCCAGCCCAAAGCTCGGGTACCGACTGACATGTAGTTGCTTTTAAATTGTAATTCAGTCATTGTGACAAAGGCTGGTGGCCTTTTAATCTGCTGGACTGGGGACACAGATGCATGTTTCAGTGAGGGTTTACAGAGGTGATTTTTATGCAATATTCTGCAGGACTGTGGTTAATTGTTCCCTTGGCCTGCCTGGCAGCATTTTTAACCTCGCTGCCTTAATCTCTTCTCCGTCAGAACGGTTGCTGTTGAGTTTTTCTTTCCTCCCTCAGAATTTGAGAGGGTTTTTTAATTTTTCCTGGTGTTTAGTAATTTTTCCCAGGGCAAAGCTCTACTTCGCTTCCCCCACCTTCTCCTGAAATGCAAAACTTGGGCATTTTTCCCCAAACCAGGAATGCTTTGTAGGGAGCCCAGCTCATCTCCTTCGGCGATGAGGGGTGGGATGTCTCGCTGTGTCTTTGGCTGTGCAAAGAGCACAGACCTGCTCTAGCAAATAGCAAACCAGTGAGGGCTTATTTGTCCCTCCCTGCCATTCTTCAAACACAGTTTTTCTTTTTCGTGGGAGTAATTTTTTTCTCTTTGAGCTGCTGTGTCCTTCTGAACCCTCTCCCCAAGCTCTCTGCGGAGTTAGCGCTTGCAGCTCACCAAGGAGGCGAGCAGTGCATTATCCATCACAGGAACCTGGCACCTTTCGGATGTAATTCACTGACGGAGCGTTAAACATTTTCTCAGCCGTGCTTCGGTGTCAGTAGCAGGAGAGCTTTTCGTTCCTCTTCACCCCCACTGTCTGCACTGTTTCTCTGATGACAAGTATCGGGGGAAATCTGTTTTTGTGAAACACTTGACATGTAGCATGACTTTCCTGCCCTAGCAGTTCATGTCAGAGAGCCTTTAAACTTCCTCTAGTAATGTGATTTTTTTTTTCTTTTTTTATTTTCTTTGCGGCTTGTCACAGTTGCTGCCCCTCATCCGTAGGAGGAGGAGAAGGGAAAGATTGGAAGTGAATTTAAAAATGTGGTATTTTTCAGTTTGCTCATCCCTTTATTTGCTGGAGGAGCAGTTACAAGCTGATTAAACACTGATCCTTCATTGTAGGGAGCTGGCGGTGAATAGAGGTGCTGCAGATCTTTCAGCAGCTGAGATGAAGAAGAAATAAATATAGATTAATTTCTCCTGGAGGTGTGCTGGAATTGTAGCTCTCCCACAGCAATTTGGTCTTTGCGGTTATCGGTCTGAATGTGGCTAGAAAAGAAAAGGTCGATAGCTGGAGCGGTCCGTGTCGGCTGGGAGGGGAGTGGGTAGCAGAGGGGTTGCAGGATCCTGGCTCTGCCCCTGTTCTGCACCTCCGTGGAGCTCAGGTGCCGGGGAGGTGGGGGGGGATCCCCTCCTGGCGGGCTCCCCAGGGATGCTGGGGTGCCCTTGCCTCAGGGGTAGGAAAGACCTGTTAAATCTGTTCCTCCAGCTTGTACGGGACTCTGGCTAGCCGTGGAGAGAGTGTCTTTCTGATCAAACACGTCCGATCACGTACCACGGAGAGGGAGTTAATGTGCAGGAGCCCTCCCTGGCGCCTCTCTCCCCTGCTGCCTGCTCAGCTGAGGGCAGCTTTCAGCTCTTCCGTGCGGAAACGGGGGCATCTCTGAACCGACTTCTTTCATCTGCTTCTGAAAGGCCTCACAGCCTCCTGCTTAACATTTCGGAGGGTTATTTTGGTAGTAAAAACAAGAGCGTCGTAGGCTGGGATGAGTGGTCGCCGGGAGGTAACACTGCCTTTGCACTGCCCTCCTTTTCGAGGGCTGTAATGAGGTGAGCTGGCTCCTGTCTATGTAGCTTGGGCAGCACTCTAAAAATGGCAGATATGTTTTCTGTTGATGCTCTGACCACGTTCCTGGAAGGTGTGCAGGAATCTGCTTGAAAATGAAGTTGAGATCAACGTAGCTGTTTGGGTAGGCTTACCCCAGCGTGGCCAGGAGGTACCTCTCTGAGACCAGTAATTTCCATGTCAAAATTTTCCCCTGAAAAATACTGCAAGAGTGGCAGCATATCAACAGAAATTTTTGAGTATAAATACATAAATGCTGTTACATTCAGTCGCTAGGAACTGTTAGTTCCTGATTTCCTTTTTTTCAGCTGATCCTTATCGCCCACTGATGCAAAGCTTGACTTTGTTCTGAGCACTTGGTGGGAAACAGAGTAGGTATATATACATATACGTTCACACACACACATATATATATATTAAATATATATATATTTGGAGTGTGGGAAAGGAAAATGCCCAAGAAGTGTTTTACTCTTGCCAGAATGCCGC
Organism: Grus americana; assembly: GCF_028858705.1. Classification (NCBI taxonomy): domain Eukaryota; kingdom Metazoa; phylum Chordata; class Aves; order Gruiformes; family Gruidae; genus Grus; species Grus americana. Next base: position 5,921,868 of record NC_072860.1, on the reverse strand, counting down.
CGGATGCGAAGCGGCTTTGCAGGATGGTGCCTGCCTTCTTCAGTCGCACGCCATGAACTTGTGCGCAGCCTTTGCTTAAAATATAGCTGCTTTCCTGATCCCTCGCAGCAGCAGCAGCTGACCAATGCTCTCATTTTCATCTCACAGGAGGAGCCGGCTCCTGCGGTGCAGGGCCGGAGGTCATCGCTCAGCGGGGTGTGCTACCTGACCATGGGTCTGCTCGTGCTGCTCCTGGGCTTGGTCTTTGCCTCGATGTATGTGTACAGATACTTCTTCATCACCCAGGTAGGGGCAAGTCGGGAAGGACTGCTGACTCTGAGCCAGAGCAGCCAGACAAACTGCTTCAACCTTTATAATAGGTGGTGCTGTTAGTTATTGCTTTGCACTGTGGTAACTCGGGAGCCAGTCCTCTGGGCACTGCAGACGAGGCACGTCTTAAGTGGTAGGCTCAGGCTCACCTCCATCCCGACTGCCAGGAAGGGCTTTCCAGAAACCTTCCCCTCCCTTGTGGCTTTGTTTTGCTTTTTTTTTTATTTTTTTTTTTTTCCAAACTCCATAAAAATATCCTGCCAGTTCTACCCTTTAAACCCAACGTTATTGCTGTCAGGGATGAAGCAGTCTGAAAGCACGGCTGCTTGGGAGGGGAGAGCAAGTGCTGGAGAGAGCTGGGAAGTACAGGCAAGGGAACAGATCTTCGCAGTAGGTTTTTACAGCTGTAGCACAGCAAAAGTCTGTAGGTGTAGCAAAGAGAGGTGCTGTTATTAATAAAGCAAGCAGAGAAGTGAAAAGTAGGAGATAGTATGGAAGGTGAGCCCTCGACCTCCATTTAATTCAGCACCTTTTCTTCCATGTAGTCTTTGCAAAGCCTGGCCTAGCTGAGGCACTGGGCTGGCAGCGTTGTGGCGGGTCAGAGCATAGGGAGTGAGACAGGGCAGAGCTGCTTTTTAAGGACGAAACTGCTGAGCTCTGTGGCTCGTTGTTTAGCCGAGAAACTCCAGAGCATCGATTTGCACTGAAGCCCTCATTCTGCTGCAAAGCAGCTATTAGTGAATGAGTTCTCCCAGTTCTGCCTTCGTCTCTGCAGCCAGCACTTACCCACTTTTTATACACTCCCTTGCTCCATAGATTTTCTTGCTGTGAAATTAATTTGCAATCTTTAAGTGCTTTATTACCCGTGCTCATTTATACTTGATCTGGAAACCCTGTGACAACCGTAGGGCTGCTCAGCCCTCCCACACACCGCTGTGTTGGTGTGATGGGACCCTGTTGCAGCGTTTCCTTATGAGAAGAAGCCCCTGGCACTGAGGGAAAGTTATCAGCCAGGTGATGGACAGTGTTCAGTCCATCACCCTGTCAGTAACCTACCCTGAATAGTGCTGGGAAATGCCTGCTGGCCCATTTGGGGCCACCCGTTGTCACCCCCACTGCAGGCTTGTGATACCAGATGGCAGTGTATATCCAATTACACGGCAAAGCCTGTTCGGCATGGCCAGAGATGCTTTGGGGACCAGGGCAATGGGGCCTTTATGTCTCAGTCTCCAATGGCTGCAGTTTGTCCCTGTGATCTTCATGCTCAGACTTCACTCTGTGTTAGCTCTCTTGCCCGTAGCTTGTGCTTCTGGAGCCGTGGCGAGCAGCAGCTCCTGTTTTGCAGTGAGGCAAAGCTGCTTTGTCGTGGTGGCTTTGCCATATCCAGGCTACAAGTGCCTTTAGGAATGATACTCTGCTCGCTCCAAGCTTATATGCCTTATGTAGAAAAGTGCAGTTACTGGAACCTATGGAGGGATGTGAACAGCCTGGTTATGAAATTTAAGAGCCTACAGGCAGTCAGTTTGCCTTTCTGAATTACCCCTCGTGAAATCCCCCGGGGAATCCTTTGCTCCCTTTGGAGCTGACTAGCAGGATGGGAGATGTGGCTGTTTCACAAGGGTGTTTTGCACTACCTTCACCAAGAACGGTTTCTGACAAAAAGACTGATCTTAAAATATTCTCAAGCATCTGTTTGAAAAGGATGTTTTTACCCAGTATGGGTACATTTCTTCCTGTGTTTGCTGTAGTTGTTAGTGGGGTGTATGAGTGTTGTACCTCCACCTGGATCTCGTTCCCACAGCTGCCCCGTGAGAGCGTGTTCCACTGCGGCGTCCTTTACGAAGACTCGCTGTATTCGCCGTTCAAAGGGCAGCTGGAGTTGCACGAAGATGTCAAGATTTACATTGAGGAGAACTACGAGCAAATCAACGTCCCGGTGCCCCAGTTTGGAGGGAGCGACCCTGCAGATATCATCCATGATTTCCAGCGAGTAAGGAGCTCTTGGGGCCTTTGGGGGTGTATGATGGGGCTGAGCTGGGGTGCACCAGCATGGTGCTGACGACCTAGTGCTATCTCTGTTGTCACATATGTCTACGATGATCTTGTTACTGAGCTGTCCTCCTTCCCAAGGCCCTCTCTGAGATTTTCCAACCTGCTGGTCTTGCTTGGTAGGGAGGTCCTTGGACAGGTTTGTTGCTTAAAGCGATTTCCTATCTGCCCTGAATTCCCTTTTTTCACCCATCTTCACAGCCACGTTTCATTGTGAAGGGCTCAATTTCTTAATTTCTCTACTTGGAACGCAGGGTCTGACAGCTTATCACGACATAACGCTGGATAAGTGCTACGTCATCGAGCTGAACACCACTATCGTGATGCCTCCTCGCAACCTGTGGGAGCTGCTGGTTAACGTTAAGGTACAGCTGCAGTCCTTCTTATTTTGCATGCTCTTCTTGAGTTCGCTCCTGAGTGCCAGCTAGAAGCTTGTGGGAAACCAAAACTGCTGTGTCTGTGGAAGTAAGCCTTGGCCCTGACAGAGCTGAGCCTTCATGTAGAGCAAAGGCTTCGGTGGGTTTAGCTGAAATACTGATTTTGCAGACAGCACTGTAGCACTGGCATGACGGATCAACTTGACCAGGGTGACACAGAGAAGCAGCAGATTCCTTCCCTCTGTTTACTGATAGTAGGAATCAAGGAAAAAAAGAAAACTTTCCCTCCTTTCACTCTTGCCGTGGTTACCGCTGCGGTTTGCCATTTGCAGAGCTCTCGGTGTCCCTTGGGGGGTGCCAGGCCTTCAGCTTTCACCCTTTGGGGAGGAGTCTGTGCTGCCCTCCCCGCTGTGCCGAGGGTTGCAACACTGGACTTGGGCTCGTGCAGTTTTGCTCACAGCAGGCATTAATTGGGTTTAGTACCAGCAGGTTTGTTCAGTTCAGAAGCCTGTGCTGCTATTGCAGTGACTGAAAACAGTCGTCTTAAAATAAAGTACTATTTAATCTTAGCAGCAGGAAAAAACCCAGGATTTTTAAGACTGCAGAAGGTGCATATCTATCTCAGTCTTTTGCAGGTACAGCAAAGCACTGAGCCTGGGACTTACTCCCTTCTGTGACGATCTATTGAAAAGAAAAGAAAAAAACAATCTGACTCTTACTCTTTCTTAAATTCCCTTTGCTCACTTGCTGCTACATGCAGTGTGATGAATTTTCTAGGGGTTAAGCTCAGAGACAAAAGGTTGTGTCTTGAAAGATGCCTGATCTCCAGTCCTTGTCAAACTCCCAGTTTGTTGCTTTGCAGTCCTCGCAATTTCATGCACTGTAACCGTCTGGCAAATGTGCTGGGAACCCTGCTGGGGTACAACACATGTTTACTTACAACTCGTTCCAAAGCAGCCACAGCTTCTGACCATGGCAGGTGACCAGTCTCTGGGGCAGAGGGAAATGGAAAAGGCAGGATTGCACAAGCTGACAGCATAGCCCCAGAAAAAAACCTGAGGAGATTGGGAATGTTGGTCACATCCTAAAATAAAAGATGTAATATCACAGTCAATGAAAATGATGCTTTATCTTTATCGAAAATGGAATTAAAAAGGGGACAAAAATACAGTTAAAATGGTCTTACGTGTTTGATTCTTTAAAGAGAGTACAAACAGATGTGGGTTTAAATAACTTTCTGATTATTGGGATGGGTAAGTGTCCAATCTGTCTATGGAGGTTTTAACACGCACCTTAGAGACATTGTTTTTAAGTGTTTAGCTTGCTCTTAAGCGCAGAAAAGGGTTTTCGGCATGAGGACAGAAGCGGTGGAACAGGTTGCCCAGGGAGGTTGTGCTGCCTCCTTGAAATCCTTGGAGGTTTTCAAGACCAGACTGGATAAAGCTGTGAGGAACCTGGTCTGATCTCATAGCTGCCTCTGCTTTGGATGCTGGATGAACTGCATTGGTCCTTGAACTTGGAGGCTTTTGCCTTGTTCCTCTTGCACTTCCTTTTGCCTTCTCCACTCTTCTGAATCCAGTTCAAGTCCCTAATGAATGCGACTAGTTTCCACCTGAAAGTTTAGTTCTGAAGATGTTCAGTGGCTTCAGTTCTGTTTCTAGGACCAAACCTCGGTCCAGCAAATAATATTAGCTGTTTGTGCCAGCAGGCTGTGGCAGTACAGGGATTGAGTGAAGCTCCTTTGCCCTTTCTGGTGCCGGGGTGCCCCTTTGCAGAGTGGTTGCTGCATGCCCTGTGCTTGCTCTGCCATCCCTGCTGTGTGTGGGCTGCGCCAGATCCTGCTCAGGTCTCCGCGTATGTGTTACCAGGCCCCTCGTGTCTGGTTTTTCACCGTAAATGGCTCTGCTACTTCTTGCAGACTTTATTCTATGTAGGTGTAATGGTTTAATGAACAGAGCTACATTAGTATCTGAGAGAAAAGGATGAAGGGATGCTCTTCCTGCAGCAGCAGGAGCTTGGAGGTGGCCCAGTTAAATGGTGGACGATCCACACCTTTTGCAGAACCCAAGATGCTCAGTGCTCTGGTTACCTTCAGTTCTCCACCAAGAGTTTTAAGAAATCGTGCTTGTTCTGCAGGCCTGCAATGGAGGAGCAATGATTCCTGACTACTTCAGCTGTCACAGCTATTTAAATGTAAAACAATCAAGAAACTAGATTGTGTGTGCGCGTCTGTCTCTCTAAGCCCTGTTGCCATGTCAAGGATATGGCAAATCCCGAGCCCCAGCCCTGGGTGTTAACATGACAGCCCTGCCAGAAACTGCACGTATCGCGTGCCCTCTCCTGCACTCTCCCGCTGAGAATCCATAATTGAATTTCTTGCAGAACTGTTGTGTTAGTGTAGTACAAACTTCCACTAATAGTCCTCCAGCATCAGAGGAGAGCATTATTGATCCAGTAGGCTATGCTAATGGTGCTAAGTTAAGACAGCGTGTTTCCAGGTCCATCTCTATGGAGATAACCAGTCCTGTGCTGAAAACTGAAGAGGTGATACTTAAAATTGTGCTGTTGATTGCTTTCTGCCTGATTATATTTATATTGGCCCTAGGATCTGCTGGTTCTTTTATTTGACTCTTAAGCGAAAGGGACCACAAGTGAGTCTTTGCTTCATGGCCGAGTTAGCATCCGTTCCGCTCAGAAGTGCCCCCCCAGCCCAAGCTGTACTTGTAACACAGCTGCTTATTGCCGCAGCGATGCCCAGACAGCTGTGAGATGCCCTGAGCATCTGGAGATCAGCCTGCAGAGTCCTCCTTGCTGAGAAAGGTCTCTTTTCTCTCCATTGCCTCCATTCCTGAGGTGCTCCCTGGTCTCCCATTTTCTCTCTCCCAGTTTTTTCTAGCCGCTGGTGGGTTTGTGCCATGTCCCCCCTCCAGGCACCCACTCATCACCCTGAGCTCCGTAGCGGCCTCCACCCCAGCAGCAGGGAGCTCACGTGTGCTGCTTTGCCTCAGCTCGGTCCCCAGCAGGAGCCGCCTTCCCGCACTGCCCCAGGGTCGCTGGGCGATGTCCCTGGGGTGACAAAGTGTGCGAGAGCTCCCTTTCCCCGAGCGCCCACCACTACCATGCAGGGCAGTGTTTCTAAATGTGGTGCCCATGGCCCATCTCTAGTCCCCATTCCTGGGGGCTATGAGGGCAGGAGATGATTGTGGCTGTGCTGAACGGACCGAGGGGCACACGTGGAAAACTCAGGAAGCTGTTGGAATCTGAGCAGGGCTGGCCTTTTGGGGTTTTTGCCTTTTGAAGTAAATGTAAAATGCGCATTTTCAGTGGAGTTCCTGGCATTTTGCTTGAGCCTTGATCCCTCTCCGGATGGGTTCCTGATGCTCTCAGAGTTACAGCTTCACACACTCCCCTTTAAAACTGGGGTTACTTTATAACAGGGTTGATTCAACACTGGCTTCATCCCCTATGTAAACAATCAATTTTTGGATCTAATCCGTTTTGTGTGCCCTGTGCTAGTAGCAGGGGACAGTTTACTGCAAGGACAGGGACGCGTGTTAACCGGCCTTGGTAAGTGGAGTTTGAGCGTTCACACAGTGAATTTCCCGCTGTTTGCCTGTCCTTGGCGCTCTGTGTAAGACAGTTCTGTTCGAGGAGGAGATCATGGCACCCTTTGTGCTTTATTTTGGTGGAAACTGTCGTTTCAGAAAGGGACATACCTGCCTCAGACGTACATAATCCAAGAGGAGATGATCGCGACTGAGCACGTCAGTGACATGGAGCAGCTCGGCTCCTTCATCTACCGCCTCTGCAGCGGCAAGGAGACCTACAGGCTGAAGCGGAGGAGCGCGAGGAGACGTAAGAGCCTTGCGGTGTTCAGCTGTCCTAACTCTCTTCTCCCCTGCATCACAGCTGTTATTTCTGCTGTTACAGCCATGCTGGCCTCCGCATGGCGAGAGGGGAGGTTTCCCTGCGGGTGTAAGCACACAGGAGATCTTTTGAGGTGTTTCCCATCTAATTCATTTAAACCCAAATCTGGGGTGATGCTGCTGCAAATGGGTGATGGCTGCTGTGTTTCTGTCGCTGCGTCTATCAGCCTAATAGAAACATTGAGAAAATGGTTGCAGGAGCCAGCAATTCCTTTACACGTGGGGTCCTGGGGCTCAACTAACAGTAGTGCTGTTGGGAACTGTTTGGAAAATTTCCCTAATGGAGACACCCGCTTCAGTTGCTACTATTCAGAGCAGATTAGATCTGCAAATTACCTTTAATTAATTAAGTTCCTAATAATATGGGACAATCTGTGAAGAGGGAACATTGGACTACCTTAAAATGATTTCATGAAAATCAGCAATAGGTATCTTATACAGAAATGGTAATATTACTGCAAAAAGCTCCTTAATTTCAGTATTTGTATTTGTTTTTGGATACTGGTGTGCTTAAAGGCTTACCTGAAACATGAACCTATAGTCAGTTTGGATCTCTGGGGAAGCTGCAGGCTGCTGAGAGCGTTTGGGTGCAGAAGTCACTGTGGCTGTAGTCCATGGCTGCCTTCCCAGCCACAAGCTGCACAATTGTGCACGGGGCTGCCGACACGCTGGCTGCCGCTCTCGCAGAGCCCTGGCACCGTCCTGTGTCAGCAGGGCACCACCGGGTTTGCCCTAAGAGGGGAGTAGCTGCCTGGGAGAGCCGCCCAGAGTTGAGGTCCTGCAGTTTAAGGGCGTGAGGAGCATTACTTGTTTCCCAGAGAGGCTGAGGCCATAGCAGGATCAGTGCCTGCAGGGATGCAAACAGCCAGAGGGGTGGCTATTGTAAGCCCTCCTTGGCTGCGTTCAGAGCTGTGCTCTGTACCAGCCTGTGACTTCTGCCGGTTTCGTGAGGCTTTCTGGTCTCAGAGATAATATTGAGATGCTGTCAGCTGAAACCAGCTGTTTCCAGGTGGCTCCCCCAGCTCATGGCAGCTCTTGCTGCAGGACCATGGCCTACAGAATGTGGCTTTTCTTCCAAAGACCAGATTATGCTGCTTTTCATGTGGGCTGTGTTGTCCCTGCATTTCAGTGTTCAGCGGTTGCATCTCATCTGCTTTCCTTCCGCCACTTGCTGCAGCTCTTACAGCTTATAACGTGTTGAATTTCCCCTCTCCTCTCTTTCAATCACTTCTAGGTATCAGTCGACGTGAGGCTGGAAACTGTCATCGTATTCGTCACTTTGAAAACACTTTTGTGGTTGAAACTGTTATCTGCAAAAAGTCGTGAAGCCACTCTACGGATGTAACCTTCCTTGGCTTTGCTTGCACACCCATGCACACCCATGCTCTCAGCCCTCTCTTTAGACATGGTAACCTGTCTTACTTTTTTTACTCCCTCCCCTGCTTGTGCAGCTCTAACTTCCTGGGTCCATTGTGGCCTCACAGTGAATTCTCTTCTCTCCCTGCTACCTACCCGAGACATTTGGGCTTAAATTTACACAGTGGTCAAAGATAACCTGGGAGTAGATCAGCTTCTTCCATGCCACAGGACGGGAACCTCTTCATGGGAGCAGGTTTGGGGTAGAAGGGATGGCTGAGAACTAGGAGTGCTGGAAGTAGGTGCTCTTTTCCTGGCTCAGCGATTTCAGGCTGGTATAGTGCTTTGAGGCTGCCTTGGCACCGGGGCAGGAGGTTACCATTTTCATGCTGATGTAATGACCAGAAATACGTAACCAGATGCACTTAGGAAAAGAATAGTCGTGACAGGGTGATTCAGAAAGCACAGCAGAGGGAGGGTTTCTGCCCAAACTATGCTGTGGTGGTCCCAGCTTGCTGTGTGCTGTCCGCCTGAAGACCAGATTTTCGAACATTGAAAGCAACCACTGTGTGTTGTTTTTCTGTCTGGTTCCTGGACTCACCCCTCACCACATCTCCTCCTGAATGCAGCACGGCTCAGCCTGACCCGCTGAGCAATGCAGGGTGTCCTCATGGGTGCTCGGGGTGGGCAGGAGGCCAGGGCAAGGGGCAGTGAGGTGGGCTGGGAATGACACGAATGACACAGCGTCTTCCTGCTCCCCGGCCACAAAGCAGAGGGTGAAGTGCAAGGCTGTGTAGCCTTTTCTCTAACACACAGTTGCAGCTGGACAGATCTGCTGTCACTTTGCTCAGGTAAAGAGGTGAATCTTTGATGGAAGGTGCCAAAGCTCCACTGATGTCCCACCTGTAGGCTGTGGCTGTGGCTGGAGCAGAGTGGGTTCCTCCAGCCCCGTGTCTGTCCCAGCCAGCTCTGCTTGCCTGCAAAGATGAGTTATGTTCACAGGGCCTGTCTTCCTGAGCTGTCGAGATCCCAGCTGTGTGCGGATGGGGTGCCGTGCCTGCGTACAAAGTGGTGCCAGCAGCAGAACTGGTAGTTACTGGCAAATGCAGAAGCAGATTTTTTTTCTTTTTTTTTAAACAGAGTGTGTATTCTTGTATAACTCCTCTGATGAAAACTGTTTTGATAGTAATTACTGTAGTCCAGCCGTGTATCACATTATCTGCAGGCACCATTGTAGTACAGATATTGATACAAGCTGATCAATATACTGCAGAGAAATTGTGTGAACGAAACTGCATTTCTATTGATCATCAGACAGAAGAATTGCAGAGTAATTAAATATTCTTCCCTCTGTGCCATAAATATAGTTAAAACTAATTACGTTCTTGAAATGCAGGCAGTTTTTTGGCTTGAAAGAATGGGGTGAGTTTCAACTTGGCACGTTCTTGTTAATTGGTTTCCAGCAAATCTGGACTTGTTCACCATCTGTTGAAATGAGCTTGTTGTTTTAGAAGAGGAAGGATAAAGTAAATGCAAGTACAATCCTTAACTCAGCAGAACCAAAAAAAAGTGAATATTGTTTAGAATAAAACTTTTAAGTAATAATACTGGGAGTTAATTATGTGAAAACAAAACAGGATCTCAAAATGGTCATGTAATGCAATAGGAATTAGTATGTCTTTAGAGGCTGAGAAATCATTTTTAATATATTAACATAGTCAACTATAAACGTTAAGTTTTAACAAGTAGAGGAGGACACTTTGGTTTCATTCTGCTTTAAGCTTGATGTAAAACAAAGAATTCTGTGCACTTCATGCAGGTTGGTAAGGAAAGCTTCCCACTGCCAGAGGGGTATTTGCTTTTCTAGCATTGTGTTTTTCCAACGATAACTTGCTGCTAGGCCTAACCTTTCATTGCGGAGTGGATGACAAGAAGTGGGTCAGAGAATTGGTTCGCTTAATGGAAGTGCCATAAACTGGTAAATTTAAGCCCTGTGTTTCTCTTCATTTCTAGGAACCTAAGCCTGCACTCAGGTGAGCATACAGACCTTTTTCCCCTTCCTTCTGATGCTGCATGAATTAACTGGTCATTGAATATGCTAACTCTGTGCAATCCCGCAGCTGTAAGGACAAACCTTGGTTCTTTAAGGTGAACTAATGTGGTCACTGTTTCATAGGATGAGAATGCAGTTGTCTAGAAAGAAAACATAAGATGCTTTGTATATTTTGTCTGGTAGGACTCTTACTTCTTAGGAAAAATCCATGGGATAATAAAATCTTTTACCTCTGATACGTAAAGCGTGTGTGTGTTTGGGATGAAAAGCACATGCCCTCCACGAAGCTGTTGCTCGTGGGAGGCAGCCGCCAGATCACCCTGGAGGGGCTGGGGCCGCTGGGCAGTGGGAGGATGCTGCAGTGTGGGGACCCTTCCCCACGGGTGATGGGAGAGCTGGTGGGGACGTGGCAGAGCAGCCTGCTGGGGAGCCCGCCCACACCTGCAGGCTCTGTGGGGCTTTTCCCCTGTCCTTGCACTTCCCGGGGAGACCCGAGGGCAGCCCGTGGTGCGTAAGTCGCTGCCAGACTGAGGTCTGTGAAGCAGCAAGATACCTCTGCTGCTTGGGCAGCTAGTTGGCGTCTGATCTTCACGCTCAGCCTTGCTTCTCCAGCTCCCTGACTTCTACGTAGAAATTTGTTTGCGTGTGGCCTGAGCCGGTTGTTGCCTTCTGGCTGGCTCTGCAGGGCAAGCTTTCAGAGGGCTTCCCTGCTCTCCTCGCTGCACGCAGCGATGTGGGTCCCTTAGTGCTTTCCTGAGCTTGCTCCTCCCCTCTTTCATCTTTCTGGTAGGGAAGTGTCAGAATATTGTTCCTGAACTCAACTGTTCCTCTTTCCACAGTTAGTCTCTGGTCAATCAGTGAGGAACTTCACGTTTTGCTTGTTAGGGTCATTTTTGCTGCATTTACGTCTTCAGTATCTGGACGCTTTTTCCATTATTGGGGTTCTGCGCAAGAGAGCTGCATCTTACGGTAGTTATTTTTGCCAAAGCCACTTCTCCTGGGCTGTGCCGTCCATCGGCACTGGAGCAACGCTGCATCACCCCATGGGCAACCTGACCCCTTCAGACATGTTCGCCTTTTGGAGGCTGAAATGCTGATGTTAACATGACTGATGCGTTTCAGTAAATCCAGTTACCAGTAAGTCACCAACCTTGAGGCTTGTCCAGAGCAAAGAAAACCAGCTTATATTGTGAAATTTTACATTTTCTTTTGAACATTCACTCTTGGTTCAGTTTTTCATTTCCTGAGGTTGTGTTCATTACCCCTCGCTTTTAGGAAACTTGAAATAACTCAGTTCTACTTCCTAGTCTTGCTCACACTCTGGCAGGAGGCTGCTTTATTTGATTGAACAGTAGCACAGATAAAAGCTTGGCAATAAAGCCTGCTTTAGGAGGACTGTGGCAGAGGAGCAGCTGCTCTCCACAAATCACTTTTTGGTTTTGGGGATGAAGAGGGTTTGTTGGGCCACTTTTGTGCTGTGAAGAATGAAAATACCTGTCGGGTGTTACCCTGTGAAATGGCTCCCTGATGCACGTATCTGGAAATTGAGCAGTCCCCATTTTATTATTGTTTATCAGACTTCCAGTTGCCCTTACTGGGAATTGACTACAGCCTGTTTAGCTCAATGTGAACAGCTGTCTGATATATTTTGTGGATGCCGAGCTACTGAAAGCCTGTTCTCACTCTTAGACATACTTCTGCATGTACCTTAGGATGTACAAAGTTGTTCCTGAGCATTTTGCTACCATCGTTCTGATTTCCACCCAGGACATGATAAAAGTAAGTACTGTGGATGGTGTCACAGCTTCCTGGAGAAAAAAAGCTATATAATCTACCAAAAATAGCTTCCCAAATTAGTGTTCCAGGTCTCAGGAAAATGCCAGTTTCTCGTCCTTTTGGTAAGTATAATTCCTGATGGTGGCCTTCATGTTCAGGTGAAATCAATGAGGTGCTGCAGGTCCACTGGAGGGAATGTTTTCTGGATTAAATGAACAAAAAGCAGAGTTTGAGGGGAGAGAGTCACTAACAAGTATAGGTTGAGCTTTAGTGAATGTTTTCAGCTGAAAAAAATATAATCAGAGCATAAAAAGGCAGATGGAAGCACCTAAACTTCCTGATGTTAAGCTGAAGCATTTGTTTTAATAGCTTAGTAATTAAGTTAGTTTCTTGTTTTGAAACAATTTTTATCTAAAAATGCTAAATTCAGATGGTCAAGTAACATGGGTATAAAACAAACACTGTTCATTTTGTGTTAAAAGAAACATTTATGTTGACCAAAACGTCAACAAAACATTACTACTTTTTTTTTTGTGCTGGAAAAACCTGAGATAAAGAATCTAATTTTCGTTCAATCTGATTTTTTTTTTCTTTAATTTGCTCCATACCCCAACAGGAAAAGTCCCTTATTTTCTATCCAGTATCCAGCCTGACTGCCAGCAGGGCCCAAGGCGACTGAAAATGGAACTGGAGCTTGGAGCAACATTTGGACCATCCAACTTGTCTTACTGAAATTAGGAGCCTTTGCTTCCCAGAGAGTAAGGACATCTCTAGAGGATGATTGTGAGTGCTCAGTTTGGGATTTTCTGCACATCTCGCTCTCCTACGTTAGACAATATGAACACCCCTGTATGTCAGATATTTTTAATGACTGGTATTTGTTAAAACAAGACTGACTTTAGGATGGGGCGGTACTGGCTGTTGCTTTTCCTGGCTGCTGTAACATGGTCCCTCGTACTTAGGACACTTCTGCTCCTCTGCGTGAGGACTAGACCTGCTTGCTCTGAAACATGGCCGGCTCTGACTTGCTGTGTCTGCAGGTAAGGAGGTAAGTGCTGGGTGGAAATACTGGGCCTGATTATATACGTTTACCCACTTCTGTAGGCAGGGCTGGAGCTGAGTGCGTTAGGCAGGAAGAGCACGTGGGGCAGGGACTGCTCGACAATTCCCAGCACTTCAACTCCTTCACTCTTGCTAAAATCTTAAAACAAATGGGTGGGTTGAGGAATCAAGAATCAGATGTTTCCTTAGGTTTGCTGAGAATGTTTGCTCTGGGAATGTTGTTATTCATAGTGAATGTGGAATGTGTTTGTGCCAGCTCTAATTAACCATTCTTGCTAGCACAAAGATGGTCTCCAGTGGAAGCCAGCACGTTATTCCTTTCATTTGGATTAATTAATGTGAAAAGGCCAAGCATGTAATTTTATACTTGAACTTTTAGATCTGTATTTGAATTAAATTGAAATCAAGTTATGCAATGATTGGAATATTCTCATGATCTCATCAGGGAAAGAAGTTTCAAAAAAGACAATGTTGAAGAAAACCTCTCAAATTAAATTTGGTTGTCTTTTAAAGAGATTTCTCTAGGATGTCACTCTGTTCCCCCATTTGTTATTCATGGAGCAACTTGTTCTCAGTAAAAGGCTTTGGATCAGGCCGCAACTCATTTCTCTCTCTTTTCAGATGATGATTTTGTGGTCGCTAGAACGACAGTCAATCCTCATGAGCCGTTCTCCCTTCTCCAGAAACTATAGCATGTTAAAACTCAAAGCAGCAGCTATAAGCTTACTTGCTTTGGTGCTGTGGATACGTGGGGCTGCCTTCTGAAAACGCCCCTGTCAGCAGTGTCGTCAGAGCATTGCCCTCTGCCAAGTTGGTGGAGGTTTTGGGGGGGGGAGCAGCCTGCCGCTGCCCCCCCAGGTACCTTCTCCTGCTGGCACGGCTGGTCCGGCGGTACCGAGGAGCCCTGGGAAGCGCTTGTGGGCAAGCGGGCTGGGGCTTAGCAATGTATGTCATTAAGGAATTTGGCAAGCTGGATTTGAGAAATGAAAGAAAATTACAGCTCAGTGTTTTTGAAGGTATAGTTGCCGTTGTGGTAATTAAACCAGAAACACTGTGTTAATGGTCTCTGTGGGGGAGTATTGGAAAATACAGATCAATAGAGTTACCCTTAGGACCTGGCAGAGCTGTAGGTTTTGTTTTGAGTGCTGAAAGTAGCAACTTTAGGCAGCATTTTATGAGACTTAGGTTGAGTTCAGACTGGTCTCCAAATGGACTGATCATTTTGGAGGTCGAATATTTGGGAGCAGTCTAGTAGAATGATGTGTTATTGTTATACAAGCTAAGAGTAAACACTGGTGGATACTACAAAAATGTTCAGGGAAAAAAAAAAAGCTCAGAGAGGGCTAAACTGTGCACAGACACCTACATCTATGGGGTGGCTTTAAAATTAGCTGTGACTGGCTTTGCAAAGCCACCTGCAGCCCGGCTCCCAGTGGGGGAAGCAGGGGAGGCTGTGTGGGTAGGCAGCCCTGTGTTGCCGGCTTGCTCGTGTCACAGGTTGTGCAGCTGGTTGCTTTTGGTTTTGCAATGCTTTTAGCAAGATCTCAGGGTGAGTTAGGGCTGTCAGACTAGCTGAGGGGGGAAGGGGGCTTGGTGTGGGGGGCTGGATGCTGGCTCCAAACTTCAGAAAGTGCTCCCCATCCTTGGCCCTCCCGGTGCTACTGAAGACTCCCTGCATTATAAGGAGCTTTCAGTATGCACCCTTTGGATGCAGCACAGCATGCATGCAGCTCGCTGAGGGCCTCACGTCCCTTTGTAGGGCACATACCGCAAAGGGCTTGCAGCACATTGCCTTCGAGGCTTCCTGCTAGGGTCTGAGGTGCTAACACAACCTCCTCTCTAAAAACTAATAGCACACCCGAATTATTGAGCAATGCTGGAAGAATCCCACGGCACCACACGCAGCACCTGTTCGTGCACAGGTCCCCATGGTGTAAATGAGGCAGACACAGAGCAGGAGGGTTCATCTGCCCCTCCCTCAGGCACTGATGTGGCTGGGAACAGCCAACAGGTGATTTCCCACTTCGGGGCCAGCAGTAACTCTGTTCGAACGAGTTGTGTTTGCCTTTGTGGGCAAGGTTGTTGTGAAACCGTCCCCTAAGTTAGGGGTCTAGGTCTGGGCAAGTGCGGTTAGTCCCTGGGACCTGCATGGATGGCCACGGTGAAAGGGCAGCTGTTTTGGGGCAGACTGTCGCGTTTTCCTCTGTCGTGCTGGATGGTGACATGTTGGGAACAAGCGCTGGGCTCATCCAAAGCCCCCGAGCCTTGCCTGGCTGTGTGCTCCCTCCCTGGCCTGCCAGCCACTGGGACAGCACTTAACTAGGTCTTTATCAGGCGCTTAGTTGTATTTTGGGGACAGATGCGTGTTTGAGGGGTCACAGCTATCCGTCTCGCCTCTGCTTGAGCCCAGAGAAGGAAATGAGGGCCAATTAAGCATATCCTGTCTCCTGCCCTATTTTGGTCACTTTTCTCTGTTCAGTTGAAGACATCCAGGTCCCCGCCACTGCCAGGAGAGGCTCCTCTCTTGGCAGCAGCAGGCTGGGCTGCTGAGCAGTGGAAAATGAATTGTCTAATAAAAGTGCTTTGAGAAGCATTTTGCAGCGTTTGGAAAGGAGGTGTTTAAAACTGATGCTCATCCACCTCTCCAAGGAAAATGAGCGCTACTAAAGTGCGAACAGTTGCAGTGAAGCTTGGGCCCCTCTGGAACATCAGGCGGGTTTGCAATAAGCATTTTGGACCATCTCTCTACGAGCTTTATAACAGCTTTAAAAAAAGATTCAATTAAGATGTCATGGATATAAATGCTTTTTCTTTCTCCCCACCCAAGTATTTTAGTGTTAGTCCATGAAATGCATGAGCAAACAACAAACAAACTCAAACCTAGTTACCTTTATAACAGCAGGTACCAAATATCGAATTGGCTGGTTGAAATGTTAAGTGTGGAGAGGAAGGCATGTCAATTCTGTAATGAGGTTTGCAAAGGAAATGCACTTTGCTTTCATTCAGTGCTTTTGATGAAGTTGTTTAATTGCATTAAAAGGTAAATATTTGGTATCAATCTCCTTGACGATTTGAATTCACCCTGCATAGCTGTTTCTGAAACACCACCTCTGCCAGAGCAGTGCTTTGTGCTTGCCCGTAGGGACTTGGAGGGTCTTTACATTTTCAGTTCACTTCTTTCCCCAAATTTTCCATTAAGAGCAAGCGCCCGACTATTTTTGTGCTGTGACTGCTGGAAGGGCAGCTCCGTGTGGGGCTGTTTGCAGAAGCCGTAAAATCGATTAATGCATTCTAATATTTGCACCTCTCGGCGAGTTCAGTTCGTTTGCTGTGAAACCCGTGGTTGGCAAAACCTTAGCTGCAACGGCACAGGGTACCTGCTGCTTGGGCCCCCCGGTTTGGCCATAAAGAGGAGGAAGGCTCTCCATGTCCAACACCTGCCTCTGAGGGCTCGTGGCTGCCGCCATCACAGCTCCAGTCCCATGCAGCAAGTGGGGCTGAGGGCTGCTCAGCACCTGTGCCATAGCATATGGGGCTGATTGCATAAATTAGCATGTCATTAGCTCATCAGATGACCCCCCCATTGTTCAGCAGGTTTCTGTGACTCCCTTCAGCTGGCTGAAGGACCTGCTGAAGGGGTGGCTCATGGCGGCAGCACTGAGGGAAGGCAGCCCCACACCTCGATCCTCCTCACATTTGGTTTTGTATTCACTTGGGTTAACATCCTGGCACTCACCCAAACACAAAGTAAGTGGGGGAAGGTTAAACAAAAAGTTTAATGTTGAAAACTGCATTGTTTCCTCACAGAAACATGGCCCTGTGGGCAGAGTTTTGTCACTGGAGCTGCGAGAGTTTCTGTGCAAAATCCTCCCGGTACAGGAAACTTTTTAAAGTAATGCTGTTTTTCTGACTGAAACCGTTCTTCAATTTGGCAAATAGCATTGAGGAGAAAGAAATTAAATCGTTTGCTGCCCATATTTAAAAGAAACCCTTCAGCCGCCATGCTGAGGCACAGCCTGCAGTTGGCCTTGCCCTGCCAGTCCCTTGGTCTCTTGTCAGGGGCCATGGCAAAAACAGAATCCCCAGGACATCACATGGAGATGAAATTCCAAATGTCGTGGTGCATTTAGGAAACTATTTTGAGGATGGTTTGGTGTTTTTGTTTTGTTTTAAACAAAGCAAACCAGCTGTGGCAGGGGGCAGCAGGAGGTGAAAGGGCTGGTGCTGCTCTCCGGGGATGTGTGACACCAGGAGGGTGGCGTTTTCTTGTCATTTGTCATTGCTTTCTCACTTTACAAAATGTGATTAAAGAAGTCGCTGCCATGATTGGAGTCAGACACTGGGTGGCAGCGAGCCCTTTCTGCCATGGATGTTGGATGTGACTTGCTCTTGCTGTGCTCTGATGTCAATGGTGTAGTTTGCGGAAAAAAAAAGAAAAAAAAGGAAAAAAAAAAGCTGTCTTATGTCACCAGAGCTTAACAGGGGAAAAAATTGTAAAGCCATTGAGAGAGATACATGCAAAATACAGGATTTATTCAAAGAGCTGTCACTGTATTTACCTTTTCTTGGCATTTTCCCCCTGTGGCAGTTTAAGGCTGGAGTTTTCCCCACAAATGTAGCAGTCCTTTGCATAAGGCCTTAAATGCTCTCCACCTTCTGCTGCAGGCATTGCTGACTGCTGCTCTGCTGCTGGTTAGCTCGCTGTGCCTGCTCCCAGATGCTCCCCCAGCCCTCCGTGGCCTCCCACCATCAGCCTTCGCTGGCACTTGCTCGCCTTGGGTCGAGGGTCCCATTGCCAAGATCTTCCAAAGGAGCTTTTCACAGCCGGCACCTGCTGAGGAGAGCTGCCGTTGTTTGCCACCACTCTTCTTTCTACTGCATTTTTCTTTTCTTTCCTTTTTTTTTTTTTTAAATTCTTTCTTTCTTAAAGCTTCTTTCTCCTTTAAAAGTTTGGTAACAGATGTTAAAATTGTTCCCATCTAAGGGTGTGAATAGGAACTAAATGACAAAAAGAAAGTTAAAGCAAATCGGACACTTGCTTTTGGTTGCATCTACCAACTCCCACCTAGGGATGCAAAACCAAATATAAAAACAGTCTGAAATTTTGTTTACAGTTTAAAGAGCAGCTGATGCCTCTTGAAAAACCTTCAGCCCAGAAGGATTCTGCTGCTTTGTCTCTGACTTTTCTTTATTTCTCCTTCATTGTTCTTCCTAACGAATGCTATTTGCATGAAAATGGGACCTTTTGTGTCTCAAGACCTGATCCATCCCTATTACTTATTCCTCATTTGGACATTGTCCACCGGAGTCTGAGTCTGTCCAGAGAATGCAATTAAATCAGACCCTCCAGACTCTAATCCTCTGGGATGCTGGGCTCATTTCCACAGCAACTGATTGTGATACAGAAAGGGTTTCTAACTTCAGGTGGATTAAGTATGCAACAGAAGTTGAGTGAACGTGGTTGTAAAGAAGAGTGGGGTGCAGTAATACAGAAAATGTAAATTACATCAGTGAACTACCTTTCTGACGGGGATGCTTCCTCCGAGTCTCCAAGGGGCAAATGTAGCTGTTAAAAGAACTGAAATTTGCATGTGCTGTTTCTGGCCATGTTTGAAAGCCCACTTCTTCCCCAGGGCTGTGAATCCTGGAGCTGCGGGTGCCGGAACTGCTGCCCCTTTGCTCCAGTGGGCCACCTACAACACGGCTCTGCTCCACGGCTGGTTTGTCACCTGCCACAGGCTTGTGGTGCTGCTGCTTCATCTCACTGGATTTGGGAAACTTGCCTAATGGTACCTTGCGCTGTCTTCGTTAATACTCAAAATGTCGCAAGTCTTTTCTAGGTGTCCTCAAACTGACCAGCAAAGTGCTTCCTTCTTCTTATCTCCCTGTCAGAACCATCTTCAAGCTTTGCTGCTTTGACATTTTGTGTTTATCCAAGAAAATAGTGATTTTGTACCCTAAACAGCTTCGCCAAAACTTTGGTAAGAGAGATTGGTGACCTATGTGTTTCTGTGTACATCTGCATTTAAAGGACATGCAAACATGAGGTGGGAGCTGGATTGTAAACCTAATGTGATTAGGAAGAATGTTGAAAATAAGATTCTCAGACGTATGCAATGGAGTTCTGGAAAACAAACATTTCATCTGATGCAAACAAAACAGTGTTTGGTCTGGGGGTCTGGCTGCTATGTTGTGCAAGTTAAACTACCTGACTGACTAAAAGCTAGAATGGGCATATTTACCCACAGGATCAGATTTTTGATCCAAAAAGTGGGAGAGAGATTTGGGATGTCTTTTAAAGATACTTTGTGATAGGTGTACGTGGGCATCCCAAGGCAAGTGACACAGGCTAATTTGAGAGCAACAACCCATAATAACGTGAAGTACAATAATGATGTGAACGGTGCGATTATGTCCAGAAATGAAATCTAGGATAAGACTCACCGATACAGCTTGATTTCTGCCCCATTGTTCCAAAACAAGGGAACATATTATTCTTGCCCATGTATTTTGGGTTGCAAAGGCAGGGGGCATTAAAGGTCTAACAAATCTATCCACAGGGTTTTTACAGCCGCACCGACCTTGGTCTGTTGGAAGTCCCATTCCTTTATTTCTGTCCCCTTCCAGCTGTGCTGTTTTTGAGCCACTGCACTTCCTATTAGCATGAATGAAGTCAGACTGGTCTCTGCAACTTCTCGTACTTTCCTAAGCTCCTCTTTAAACTTAATAAAGCTATTTCAAATAGCTTCATTGTTTCAGGTACCATGGCTGGCCGACTGGGACCAGGTTAGATGCTGATCTCTGGGAGATGCCTTTACTTGTAGTCACAAAGTTAATACTTACCAGGGAATAGTCAGAATTGTGTTGGTATACTCTGATGCGTAATCTAAACTGGATTTCCTGTGTTTGTAATGCTTAGTTTTGGATTAACAATTGCCTAGCAGTGTTTCTAACATAGGGGAGAGGCTTGGGAGAAGAAGAAATGCCTCAAGTGCTTTTAACTTGTCCTTCATACAGTTTTAACTGTGCTTAATTTGGTCAACATCCCTGCCTCTTATAAGCAGTATGTTATTGCTGAGGTAGGTAGCCAAGAAGCTAAACTTTCCTAAATTTAATATTCATCTCACTGATGCCTCCCAGCACTCTAAATGAAATCACAGTGCAAGTTACTTCATGATCTATGGGACCAAGGACGGCAGGGTAACAAGTAAGAACAGGCATACTTCAAAATGGAAAAAAAGCTGAGTAACAGAGGAAGCATAAAACTACAGGTGAGCTTCTAGTCTCAATTATAGCAGTGTAAGCCCGAAGTCATGTCAGTAAAACTAATGGAGCTGCCTCAGGCTATAGAAAAGCAATTGAGATCAGTTTTCTCATATACTTTGGCATTTTCTGCCTCCTGAGGTACTGACAAAATCCCTGTTCTCTATGTTCAGATATTTTCAGTTAAAGTGGAGGCCTACTTGGCATGGCCCACTGCTTTGAGATGTAAAATAAATCTTCTACATCAGCGCTATTTTTTTCTATTCTTTGTTAACTCTGCTTCCAAAAGGACCCTGAAGTTTCAGTGGTAAAACCTTTGTGTCAATTGAAGCAGTTAGTTAAGAGATAAGTTATGAACAAGGAGATGGTGAGGATGCAGTGTCTGCTGGCAGGGAAGCTAGTCAGATACTCTGAATTTACTGAGGGAGTCAATGGAAATGACAGTTGATATGGAGAGGGAATTTTTGCTGGAATATCCTAGTGGGTTTTATTTTCACAGACTTGGACATAAGCAAGACATGGTTGGTGTAATTGCACAGTCCTTGTATGCGCAGAAGCACAGTTCGCTGGTTGAACGCCAAAAGGACTCTGTGAACAACAGCACATACTTAGGTCTATGGTGGGTCAGTGTTTCCCTCCTCAGCAGCTGGACTTCTTTGGTACGATCTCACACATAGATGTAGCAACTTCAAAAAGTTTCACTTTTACAGACTGGAGTCTCCACATGCAAAATTGCCAGCATGGGGAAGAAATCAATACACAATCAGCACCTTATCCTTCTCAAAAGTGTACAGAGAAAAGACAGTTGAAAGGCTGTGATTAGTATCCTTGCCTAAAAGAGGTATTGCGAGGATCCAGCTCAACAGGAAAATGAAAACTAATTGCTTTGGTTTTCATCATCCTCATCGCTCGGGAAAGTGGCAGCTGGCTGCCGGGTAGCAGCAGGGGCAGCAATGGGGGTCCCCCAGCGCAGTGAGCTGCCTCTCCCCAGGCTGGATGCATGTTGTCATTCAGTTCATCTAGAAGTCTGTGAGCACTGGTAAGAAATAACTGACTGGCATGTTAGGCTCCTCCTGGTGGATTGTCTTTTATTGCCTTGTTTATTTGGGAAGTGGTAGTGCTCAGCTTGCTCTGAGGTCTGAAAGGTTGCTTTCCCCCTGGGATCGTCTGTTGCTGGCTGCTGCTTTAGGGATCAGGGCTGCTCTTATCCCCCAGTAAGGTGGGGGTTGTTCCTTCAGGTTCATGTGTTTGCCACTACGTTGGACTCGGGCTTTTTATTTCATGCTCTTGTTTGGTTTGGCTCTGTTTATGAAACTAGGTTTGTAACCAAGCAGGAAGGAACAGATATGTGAAAAGCCTGCGAGGAGGAGAGGAGCTGGTGAGGAAGTCTGGAACTGGGATAGCAAATTAATCTGAGTTATCCAGGGACTTGAGCTAATGGCAATACTAGTTAGAAGTGCGATGTGGTAGGCACAGGACCTGTCACTGACACAAGTGTTGTACTTAGCAGAACAAGTCAGCCAGTGGAGGAATGGCATGGAGATCGTACTGTACCCATGTTAACCTAAAGCTGCCTTTGGATCTAGAGATACAATAATTTTAGATTTTAAACAGCATGTGCAAATCTACACCTGACAGGTGTGCATGTATGTGAGCACAAGCATGTATGATCAGGGCAGGGGAGGCAACAGAATTTAGTCTGAAGCTTTTTACCATAAACTCTAAGTCTTTGTTTTTCAGAAGCCCAAGTCTGTAGTGACTGAAGTCCTGAGGAAGGTTTGCAGGTGCGGTGTAGACAGGGAGACTGAAAGATACTACCACATATAAGGGAACAATTTTTTTTTTTCTTCAAAGTAAAGAGGACTCACATCCAAAGAGATATACATCACCATTTATAGGAATAATTCCATTTCTTTTTACCTGTAAATGCTAACACAAAACGTTATGGAAGGAAATTAAAAAAGTGAGGGGCAGTCTCCTGGGAATGGACTTAGTTCTGGTTTTTACGAAATATTTTCAGATCTGAATATTTAAAGTAAATCGCTTAGATAAGTAGTTCAGGACCCTGTACTTTCCATGAAAGCCTTTCCGCACATCATCCCAAGTAATTAATATGCAGCACATGGATCAAGGCTTTCATGTCGCTAGTTTTCTACTTTTTTGTAATGTGTCTTCCACAGACTCCTTTAAAACAAAATAATAACACACCCCATCAAGACAGCAGTTCAGGTTTGCCCAGCAAAGGGTGACCTGAACAATGTCTCGTAGCACTTGCTGAAAACTGATGTGAATGATGTTATTCTTCACCAAAAAATACACAAAGTATGCCACATGGTAAGGTGTGAAACAGACCAAAAATGCCACAAGGTTTGTCACCACTATCTTTTCTGCTCTGGTGGTGTGTGTTCTGGCGTTGTCTGATGTTCTGTGCTTTCTCAAACACCTGATGGTCTGAACAGTGCAGAAGGTCATGGCTGCCATGCTGCCGAAGAAGGTGGTCTCCAAGGCGCTGAACAGGCCTGCGTTTTCCCACGTGCTCTTGGAGAAGCTATGGAAGCAGGACGAGATGTTGTGGCCCTCTCCATGTAGTTGGAAAGTAGAGACTGTCCCAACTGAGGTGCCCAGGCAGATGACAGCACAGACCATAGCAGCTTTCTTGGTGGATCGCAGGGTGGGAGCTGTGAAAGGGTGCCGGATAGTGATGTACCGGTCTACACAGATGCAGAGGGAGATGAGGATGCTGCCGTACATGTTTACAAAGTAAAGACTCTCCAAGGCAGAGCAAAACACAGACCCCAGGTTCCAATTGTCCTGAAGGTGGTAGGAAATTATTTTAAAAGGAAAAGTAAACAGCAGCAAAGTATCCAGGAAAATAAGGGCTATCATGTAGACTGTAGATTCTGTCAGCTTTTTAACCTTAAAAAACAGGAACGACAGAGCCATCATATTGAACAGCAATCCCAGGGTAAACGTGGGGGCATACATGATGAACTGGAACAGTTCCACGGTAACACTGATATTGGCACGGGTGTCATTCATATCTCTAGGTATGCTGGAAGAGAAGAAAATCACCTTCACCACAAGGAAGGATGCAGATGACATTTAAGACCCAGTATGACGGCCAGCAAGGTCTCTGTGTGTCCACAGACCTAGAGATGCTTTTTCCTCTTGCTGCTGTGCACTGAATTGCAGCCCCAGTAACACAGAGCTGTCAGTGCCAAGGGATCTTGGGGCAAGGCTGTGCCTCAAGGAGGAGCAGGGCTTTCTGGGGTCCAAGCCTTACTTGCACTGTTAGCTGTTACCCCAAACAGTGCTGCCCTATGATTTAGGCTAGGCAGAGTGGAGATATGACTGCACCGTCCCCTTGGAGTGATGCAATCTCTTTGCAGAGCCAGGGTAGCAGCCCCTGATTTTAAGGTTACTCGGATTGTGGGGATGGAAGCAATTAGCTGGATCAGATTTCCTGAATCAAGCTGTCAGGGAGCCAAGAGCACAAGGGTCCCGCATATTTATTAATGTGAAGATCCCAAATAGTTGTTGCCATCCTGCACCCTCTCCCACCATCGCTGGGCAAAGAGGGGCTGTGACTGCCTCTGGCCCTTCTGACAAGCTTACTAAAAGAAGGCAGGCAGGAAGTTTCAAACAGGGCTGTTTCTAGCAGAGGTTAAGTCTTTAGAAGAAGAATCAGATTTAAGAACCCAACCTTTTGCCTAAACCAGCCAGACTTACCACAGCGGATAAATTTGTGTCTGCAGAGACGGGAGTTGCAGAAAACATGCAGCTGGTTTCTCCTCCACAAAGAGGGGACTAAAAATGTCGAAGAAGCTCTGAGCATGGGTCCCGAAGTAATTCTCTTCTTTAGAGGAAGGGTGCTTGTTTGATCCTGCCCTCAGACTCTCCTGATAAGGACTGGGAAGGCTCTCATTGGTTTCTGTAATGCTGGTCTCAGCTGGAATGGCTTGCAAATGCACAGGAGTACCCGGTCCTTTCTCCCAGCCAGTTCTGTCACAGCAAATGTAACCTGTAAATAAAGCCTTTCAAAGATCTCTATGTCAGCACCCAGAGATTACTTTTGTCTGCTGTTCTGTAATTGTTACTACTTCGACCTCGTGCCTTTCCTACACGAGTTACTGATCTTGATGCTGTTTTATTTCAGATTTGTTAGCTGGTTGTGAACTGTGCAGTAAAAGTTCCTGTTCTGCAGATCAAGTCACTCCCCCAGTGTTTCAGAGGTAAGCTCTCCCGCGCTGTGGTTTGAAAGAGATTAGGATCAGCAGAAAGGAAATTTATTTCTTAAAAACTAGCAATTATTGTTAGGAAGCAAGAGCAAGTTAGCTGTTTGCTCCTTAAGGACACACTGATGCCAGGTAAAGGATCCTGTAAGCTACTAGTTTATGTACAGAAATGAGAAAACCAGCTGCAGAAACGCAGCCTGGTGAGGAGAATGAGGTGCTGGCAGGGCTCTGGGTGCAGTGGGGTCTCTGGCTGGGTGAGGTGCGGGGATCCATCCGCAGCTTCTGGCCTGCTGTAGCAGGTACAGGTTTTATTCGGGTCCCTGCAGTAGGCAGTGCTGCCGGCTGTGCAAAGCACTTAACAGCCTCCTTCCTTGCAGAGCACTGCTGCCTGTAAGGCGTGGGGAGACATGGGGGACATGGCTCAGTGGGGCAGCAACCCTCTCCACAGTGCCTGCTCTGCTGCTGGCTGCGAGGGACTCAGGGAAAATAATGAAATTCCCTCACCAAATAAAAAAGGACCGGAAAGGCTGAGTTTGTGAAGTGCTGGAGGGGAGAAGCACTCCTTGTTATGCTGTCGGTTGTTTACTGCTTGGGAGTTAAACCCTCCCGCAGCCATGGGGCTGGGGAGTTTGTTGGGAGCTGGGTTGGGTCCTTGAACCTCCTCTGTCATGGACTGATGACCTGGGCAGAGATACTGCCTGGTACGAGAGGGTGACCTAGGCTCGGCAACCCAATATGCTGCTTTCCTGCTAAGTCCCCTTCATTGAGCGAGGCACAGTGAGTCTAATGCTGGGAAGAAACTCATTACTGAGAGCCCAAGGATTGAAAAGTTAATTAAGGAATTCCTAAAAAGTAATAAATATCGACAAAGTCCTTTACTCCATTGTCTCTGTAGGAGATTTCATTAGTCCTTTTTTCTTTTTCTTTTTTCCTTTTCTTCAGTGCCTTTTTTTTTTTTTGTATGATAGTGTGTCTAGGAAATTCTGGGTCTACAGACATAAAATTTCAGCTTCTTACCAAGACATTTACTTGATAAAAATCTAGTTATGATAAAAAGGCATTTTAGATTAGTCCATTGTATAGATTTCTAAACAAAACAGAAAATATTTAAAGCATAAATGCAAAGGATAGCAGTGTTCGTTCTCAAAAAAATAATACGTAGATATGCTATAAGCAAAACAGATTATATAAAATATACTTATTTTTCAGATCTTGTAGCAAGAAGAAAGCTTTTAAGGCAAGGTTTCACTACAATGAAACATTCTCTCTTGTCATCTTACCTTTGGGCTGTCTTTAGCTCTGGTTGTTGAGTTTTTCTCCTTCTCAGCTTGTAGAATTCTTGAGTCGTGTTTTAAGGCGGTGGAGTGAGCTGCATGCAAAGTAACTGTTGGTCATGATGTCAGAAAACGTGAAGTGCTTTTCATTCTATCATGTATTTCCATTACAACACCAGTCTCCTTGCGCTGTGTCTGCATACACGCACTATGTACATAGTATGTCACACAGACCTCATTTAAGGATGTAAATAGATGGTTTTGTGGGACTTGTGTCTCTGAGTCATCCATTCAAAATAGTTTCCAGTAATGAAGAAAGAAATTTTGGCCCTATAGACCTTTATCTGATACTTTTCTACAAGATGTGATTTTATTGATTGTATGTAACATCTGGGGGTAGAGTGTTAGCTGTCAAAATGTGCTTTAAGCTAAATCCTGAGCTATCACAGTCATTGTTTCCCTTTTCATGATACCAAAAAGGAAAAAGAGATCATAGATTTTTAGTGGTGAACTGATATGTTCTCTTCAAGTTGATATTAAAAAAAAAGACAAGAGTTACTCTTAAATCATTTTATACCCCCAAGGAGCAGGGAATGTACCTGTGGAGAGTGTCAGGTGCTGATTTTGTTCAGAGGGGAACATGTATGTGGGCAAATCTTTGCAATCTTATCAAAGGAGGCAAGAGAGGCCAGGGGGGTAGTTTTCCTTGGTCCTCTGCATACCTCTTAAATATCAAAACTGAGGATTGTATTGGCTGAATTAAAACTGTGCATCTGTGAAAGAGATGGGCGATAGGAGGTGGGAGAAAAAATAGTACTTGGGGTTTCCCCATGGTATTTTAGTTGAAATGACTCTACTTAAAATAAAATAAAAAGAAACCCCCCAAAACCACCAAGGGGAAAAAACATGTAGAATGTCTGAGTGAACAATACCTCATCGCATTCCTCAGCTAGGTTTCACTTCTGTGTATCCAGTGGTGGTCTTATGACCCTGACTGCATTTTGGATGTTAAAAAAAATAAAATCCAAATACCCCCAGACAACACAGGCCAGCAGCACTACCATGAAGAGTCACTCGGTGCCCAAGCCAGCCTGGGTGGTGGGAACTGAGACTGCTGTGAGCATGGGATATAAGCCCAGCTGCCAGAGTGCTCTTGTGCTCCTGCCCTGGTCCTGGGTTTGCCCATACCAGAGCTGATACAGTCACCAATGCTCAGAGTGGATGCTCTCTCTTCCCCATTCAAGGTTTTCCTCACCCACTTGGACCTTTGCCTCCGTGGGTGTGCTTGCTGCAGAAAGCCCTATGTGGCTACATATCAGGAGAAAGATGGTTTGGAAATGGGAGGATGAGGAAGTGGCAATGCCAGGGCTGGCACGTCACCATCTAGCCACTACCTGTGGTTGGTCTGTTTTTTTCCTGGCAAACATCCTCGTGAGTTTTTTAGGGAGGGATCTGAGCAGAAATGGCCAGGAAGGCATGCAAAGGGTACAAATGGACTTGGGACAAAGTGTGAAGGCTCCTCTCCCTTCAAAATTGAAAGGGTGAAAAAGGATGATGCTGAAAGCTGATGATGAGGTGAAAATGAGACTGAGCAAGCAGTGTAATGGAAAGGTTGGGTAGTCCACGAAGGACTCTCAAACTGTTGATTAATAGCTTAACTTGTGACACAGGGATGAGGAAGCTGTGGGCAGCCAAGGTACCTCTCTTTTCTCGCCATAGGTCCTACCCTGAGCTAATGGGACCTGGCTCTTCACTAAGTCCTCAAGACCAAATGTACTGTCCTTTTGCAGGGACACACACTGCAAATTCTGCTCTGTCCTTAGCGCCTCTGTGCATGTCACTGATGCCACCAGTGTGCGAAGCACCTGCTGCTTTGTGCAATTTCAGATGCTGAATGCATCATCTTGTTCCTTTTTCCTGACAATGGAGCTTTTTCATGTGCGTTTTTTTGCTAGTATTGAGGACTTTGCCATATTGCCGCTGCCACACTGACCTCCCCTTCAGGCCATGCATGCATCCCTGGGTAGCAACCAGTGAAGCTTTGCTGATTCCCTGTGCTTGCCCTTGGGGCCAACCTTCTCCTTGCAGTGTTAGGCTGTGCCAGCCACCCCAAGGCACTGCCGGTCCGTTGCACCGGACCGTACCACAGACAGCAGTGGTCCTGGTTCTTCAGCTGTCGGTCATGGTTCTTCAGCTGTCAGTCCTGGCTCTCGGGAAGAGTGTCGGTGTGGGGCTGGTGCTGCTGACATTCTTCCAGTTTAGGAGCTATATCAGTATCCATTGCACCACACAGGGTTGTGCAGTGGAGACATGGTGGTTTATTCTTGATCTAAATCAGAGACTAAACAGTGAGAAAAATATTTGCTCTACTTGAGAAGAGAGATCATCCACTGCTCTGATCCCCTTGCTTTCTTCCTTGATTTCCCACAGATGCCCTTCAAGTCTTCTTCACTTTTCAGTTTCATTCACCTCCCCCCTGCCTTCCCATGTCCCTAGGCGCCTGGATTTTCTCTTTTTGAAGGGCTGCTCTAGCTCTGTGCTGGGGAGGAAGCTTCAGAAGCCAGCTGAAGGAAACAGCAGGAGTTTGGGCAACAGAGGCCACAAACAAAGCAATGTGTGGAGCCTTAGGATGGTCCTGGTGAAGCTTTTACTGCTAGAGCATGCTTGGTTGGGGTGCCATGGGGGGCTGAGAGCATGTCTGAGCTCCTTGGTGCTGCTATGAGGCCTTGATGGGTGGCACCCAGGAACACCAACATGGACCAGGAAGCTATTGGAGCTTGCTCCTGCCCACCATAGGCCACGTACTCACCTTGGGGCATTGGAGCATCCCACCAGGGCTGCCTGCAGCCTCTGGGCGAGCCAGAACTGGGATGAAATGTCCCATCACCGAAATCGGTGGCTCTGCAGAGCCGTTTGTTATGGAGTTGCTCCATCTCGTGGCTGCAGGGGAAATGAGAAACACAGCTTCAGCCCTGCGATGCCTATCTGGGGCTGGTCACCCGGAGGAACCGCTTATCCTGTAGCTCAGACAGCTTATCCCACAACTTGCTTCCACCAGCAGAGCACTGGACTGCTTGTCTTCACCACCCTCTGTGTTTGCTCCACTGTCCACACCGTGGACAGCCCAGGAGCGATGAGAAAACAGAGAACCAAAAGCTCTGATGGTGATGGGCGGAGGGGGACAAAGCACAGAAAGAGCTGAAATGGAGCTTTTTGGGTAAGTGACCATAAGTACTGTCTGTGGGTTGCTGGTGAGGCCGAAGAGCTAGGGTGAGAAAGCTGCTGTGCCAGTAGAGAGGTCTGACCCCAGGCAATGGCCTTCTCACCGACTTTTAGTGTCCTCTGGAAGGATCCAACGGCTTGAGGGAGGCACCAGCAAACCTTGGCTGTGCACCAGGGCCAAGAGAGTCCCAGCCGAGAATGATCCTTTCAACACTGGAGGAGCTAAATCTGCTGCTTGAGAGAGGAGGTGAGCTGATTTCTCTCTTTGAGCCCTGATATGTTTAGTTTTGAAGTGATCTAGTATTTGTCGAGAGACATGTCTCAGTTTCCACAGAGAAACCAGCTGGGGATGCTCCTGTGGGACTCCTGAGGCCAGGTCAGCAGGGTGGGTATTTTCTGTGTCAGTGCTCTGAGGCTGGGGAGATGTGAATAAACTCAAAGGAAAATAAACTCTTTTTCCCAAATCTGCTACATTTTGATCTAAGGCGCAGGCAATTCAGGCATTCCTTCCCCTACATCTTTGTTTTGCTAACTCGCGAGCTGCAGCACCAGTGGCAACAACTTGGTGATCTGCCTCTTGCGTGGAAGCCTTTGCACTTTTAGTTATTCTCCGGCTCCGCAGAGCAGGATTCAAGCAGCATTCATGCACCCTGGCTGAGGGCCCTACGTACCACAACACAGTGTGTGCCTCTTTCCAGCCTAATGACTGAGTCATTTTGATACTTCTAAGGTATTTTTTATATTATTTTTCCTACTCAAACCATTAGCTACACTGGTCTTCAACTCATAATTACCTTTGAAAGAGTTGAGACAGCATTTTCGCAAAACAACTATTTCCCAACAGATCATACAAACCTCCAAACCTTAAGACAGCCTCCCCCCTCCCAGCATGATGAGACAGGCACTTCAGCTGTAATTTTGCAAGGTGGGAAAAAAAATCACTTACTGAAGATGATCAAAGAGATTTCCTTTTATTTTTCACAGTGCCGAAGTGCACGTATGACTCTAGGAAAGTAACTGCGTAACTGGCCCTCCTTTCCAAAAGGCGCTTGTACACTTTTCAAGCCAACTGGGCTGCTCGTACGGCTGAGGAACGGTGTCCTTCTGGGGTGCACCCCGTGGTGACTGGGAGAGTCTCGATCAGACCCCGCACGGCTCCGTTGCTTCTTAACAGGAAAGGTCAGTTTTCCTTGCCTCCTTTCTGGGGCTCGTGTAATGGCACAGCGAGTTTCTGAGAAATTGTTAAGTGTAGTTACGGCAGCCCTCATGGCAGGGAGGGAACTTCGTTTGATGTCATAATGAGAAAATAATGAACTGAAGAGCAACATAAGAGTCATTTTAGGCAAGAGAAAAAGTGCGTCTAATATGACATCCTGTCTTTGACTGAAGCCAGCAGTGGATGTTTAGGGGAAAAGCATAAGAAACTGCGTTCCTGTTGCTGATAACGCTTCTGGCAATAAGCAGTTCAGAAAATAAGGAAAACTTGATCATAAAGGCTCCCTTAGTTAGGTTCCAGACTTTTCTATTTTGCAGACAATTCTAGCATCTTTATGCTGAAAATACCAAAATGTTTAATCCATGTATCATTAGTATTCTAGGGAACCAGCTGGATATTGATGAACTGTATTACCTAACAATTGCTGCTTCAGGAACGTTGCTTAAAAAAAACCACAAACAAATTGTATGATACTACAACTTAAATTTTCCAGTGTCTAGTAGGGGTAGTTTGTTTGTTAGAGTTGCTTAACAGAAAAAGTAGGTAGATTGCCAGCTGAATCATGGTTTCTGGTCTTCCTAAGGTAGCAGAAATTGAAAGAAAGCAAACCTCCAAGTTTAGATAATGAGCATTAAGAGATTAATTAGTCAGAAATGCAGTGACAGCAGTCAGAATTTGGCAATGCTACTTTTCCCTGAATTTATATTGATAACATGTTCCTTGAAGTAAATATTTTTGCAAAATGATGTATTTCCAAAAGACTTATTGGGGGCGGGGGGACGTGAAGGAGGAAACTTTAAAAATTATTTAATTAAAATTCATTTTGCTTTCTCTGTGCTCTGCTCTTTTACTTCATTATGTAAACTGTGTGTACCATTATTATGCCAAACATCAACTCATGGTCTATTATAATGTTAACAGGCCAGCATATGTTTATTATATCGTAACGTACTAGTAAGATTTAACTTTGCTATCACCAGAGGTGGAGTGCACAGAGGATTTGGCTGTTAATGAAAATCCCTCTCCTTGTTGTATGCATAGCTGGACATGTCAGTTTGGTGCTTCACTAACCTTAGAAGCTGTTTATCAACTCTTAGCTCTGCCGAGCATTGTGCTGATGAGGTGTCACATTCGCTGTGCCAAACCACACCATTTTTAGGTGGTGTCTGTCTACACAAGGACCTCACAATGCACCATGACGTTGCCTGCTTGACACTGTTGAGCTTGGGGCTTTCCGTCCTCTCCTAAATGCAACTGTTCTGGTGTCATCCTGGTGCTGTAGGTAGGGTCTGTTATCTTTTCCATTTTACATGTGGGGAATCAAAGCAGCGATAAACAAAAGGACTTTCCAAAGGTGATCCAAGATACCTGCAATGGAGTGCGGTTTCCCAAATCCGGATACCTCCTTCCCAATGCCAATACACTATTTTTAGCCTGTTCCTTCCTGGGGTCCATCTCCCTGTCTGCAGCCCAGGAGAAACAGCATTGCATCAATCACGTCTGGATGTTCACACCCTTACTAGATGTCCTACGTTCTTCAGAAATAATTTGTATGTCTGCCCTTTCCTGTTCAGAATTAACTATTCTTGGTTGGTAAGTGTTGAAACTGTGTTGAAACTATTTAGTAACATGCAAAAATAAGTGATCAAGAATATGACAACATCTATTTCATGTCATTATTTTCCATATATATATGTGATCACGTAATTAATTTGAATCTTTCAGTCTTTCTATTTAATTTCAATAACATTTTAGTGAGACTGTGTATATGTGATAAAAGCATAGCATCTCTGCAGTTATACTCTGTGCAGATTTCAACAAGGATTACGAGAAGAATATCTTCCTCTCCCTCCTTTTTTCTGTAGCCAAACTCAGGAAGTGGTGGCCTTCAAGCACATCTTGCACTGTTGTGTGTAGATGGTGTGGTGTTTGTGCAGAAGCGCTTACCATTTAGTCACCTAAATTATGGAAATTTGCTGAGTACTTATAATTCATTATTTCTTTTTCCATTATTGTTCCTTTTAAGACAATACAGCTTAGAGAAAGAATCTACTTCTAAATATTTCATTTCTTTGGCCAAGTGTTTCTTGTGCATTTAGCAGAAGGCTTTCTTCTTTTCAAGCCTTGCCTTGCCTTGCCAGCACAGTTTTTCTCACAACAGGGACAGGTGCTGAAACACTAGTTTGGTTATGATAAAGCCTGTTGCAGTGCTGCTGATGGTTTTTAGCATGGTGTTAAGCAGTAGTGTTAAGCATTTTCTTCTTATGTGAAATGTGTGTGCGGCGTCCCACGTGTCTCCAAATCTTAGAAAATAGTTTGCACATTCTTATTTCCTTTTCACATATTTGTAATTTGCTTACCTTTGATACAGTATTTTTAAAGTGGTTTGTGTTGGTTTTTTGTTTTTTTCCTGAGACACTGATATTTATAGCTTAGGTTGCTAACAGCGAGAAGTTTATGCAGAAGGAAGTCCATTCCCTCATTCCTTTCATGTTCAGATGAAAGAGAGAGGAAGACTTCTGACAGCTTTGCGTCCCTTCTCATTGTTACCATTTGGCATTAGGTACCTTTGCAAGAGCTAGCTTCTGAGCTGCTCTCTCTTCTCAGAAGAGCTACTGTGCAATAACTACATTTGGGTGCAGGAAGGGAACTCTGAATTCCTAGCTCTATTTTTAACACCAATCCCTTTAAAAGCCATTGACTAATAAAATAGACTATTTCAGTTGGAAGGGACCTACATTGATCATCTAGTCCCACTGCCTGACCAATTCAGGGCTGACCAAGTTAAAGCATGGTGTTAAGGGCATTGTCCAAATGCTTCTTAAACACTGACAGGCTTGGGGTGTCGACCACCTCTCTAGGAAGCCTGTTCCAGTGCTTGACCACCCTCTCAGTAAAGAAATGTTTTCTAATACCTAGTGTCTAAACCTTCCCTGGCACAGCTTTGAACCATTCCCACATGTCCCATCACTGGATCCCAGGAAGAAGAGCTCAGCACCTCCTTCTCCACATCCCCTCCTCAGGGAGCTGCAGAGACCAATGAGGTCACCCCTCAGCCTCCTTTTCTCCAAAGTAGACAAACCCAAAGTCCTTAGCAGCTCCTCACAGGACATTCCTCCCGGCCTTCTCACTAGCTTTGTTGCCCTCCTCTGGATGCATTCAAGGACCTTCACATCCTTCTTAACTTGCGGTGCCTAGAAGTGCACACAGTACTCCAAGTGGGGCTGCACCATGCTGAATACACCAGGATAATCACCTCTCTTGACCAGCTGGTTAGGCTGTTCGATGCACCCCAGAATGCAGTTTGCCCTCTTGGGTGCTGATGACCTCATAGACATCTTCCCATTACCTGACATCAAGGTGGATGGAAGGAGAGCTCCTCATGGGATGGAGCAGAGAGGGGCTTTTCTGCAGGACAGTCGGGACAGGAGCCAGGGACTCTGGTGCACATGTTGGCTGGGACTCTACAAGTCAGTTTGAGCAGTGGTCGCTGGCTTGTTCCTGTCCTGCAGGCTGGCACCAGTGCTTGTTGTAAACCAAAACAGCAGACCAAGATGCCTGGAGAAGCTGGTCAACCAGCAGCCCTATGATTCAACAGTGTGAATAATCCCCTCAGTGTTGGTTTACCTATCAAATGCGGAACGTGCGAGGTTTAGTGTTTGTGGAGCAAAACTTACAGAATAGTTTTGTTCTCACGTTGTCCTTAGAAAAGCATTCATTGAACCACATTCAGGACGTGACTGACAGACTTGAAAGTATGTTCAGAAAAGCACTTCGCAAGTGGCACATTTAATCTTCTGAGCCCCTCATGCTGCAGAGTCTGGGGAGAGAATGGCTCAAGCATTGTCTTAAGAAATAACCTATAAAATAACCTGATTTAAGGGAAGCAGTTCTTCCTAATACCCATTGTTTTGCATCTTTGTATTGCTCCGTTGAATCCCACTAAGTTCTTGGCACTGAGACAGGAAGAAATGCAATTTAATAGAATGTGGGTTGGTTCTTTTGGTGTGTGGGTTTTGTGTTTTGTTTTGGTTTTGTGTGCGCGTGTGCGCGTTTTTACATTGTGGAAGTGGTGGGTTTTGGTCACGTTTGCAAGTAAAGGCTTTTTGTGTTATTAATTATGCTGATATCTCCATTATGCTTTCTTGCACCCCTAATTGTTCAGTAAGGCCAAATTTAGGGTAATTTTTTAATCTTTTTTGTCTCAAAGACAGAATCCTTAGAGCTACAGGTGGCCAATGCAGACAGAAGTGATGGAGCCTTTGCTTGCTGTCTGCACATGCTCGTGGAGAGACACAGGGCTCAAGGGGAGGGAGAGGAAAGATGGAGGAAAGAGGTTTGATGGCATTTTTACTTTTTACAGGGATTCAGCTGAAATTGTGAGGGGTTTTTTGACCCTTCTGTGCTTTCTTTACATTTTTCCATCTGTCCTCACTGCAGGTGTGTGCAGGGTGTTCCTGTCCTGCAGAACTAGGGCAGGGAGAGGTTCATGCCACCTGTACCCTAAGATAGCCTTTGCATCTATATGTAACTATATGCTATAGTACGTATGCATAGGTAGATATGTAGTCCCTGTAGCAAGGGGCCCACATGGCACCACAACCTGGGTTTCAACCAACCAAAGGGAGAGCCCTGGCTCCTGCCCTCTCCTTCATGCTACAGCCCCACTTCCTCCTCTTTCCACTGGCCACCTCTGGCTTTCTTCAGAGGGTTGGTATGGGGGGGCTGAGGCTGCACCGCTCTATGCTTTTTCTTTTTTTCTTTTTCTTTTTTCGTCTCTGTGCCTTCAGCGAAAAGTTTAAAGGGCTTTTAGCGGATAGCACTTGCTGTGAGTTTAAAAATGTCTGTCTTCCTGCCTGAAAATGGAGCTTATTTAACTGCTAATTTTGTACTGTGATATGCGTACACTTCAGACTTCTCACACTTATTAATTCTTAGTGAAATTAAATTCATATGAATAAATACAACACTGATGAAGTTGTTACACGCATTTATCAGGCCACATCCTTTTCCTGTTGTTTTCCTGGTAAGCAGTTCTAAAGTCAAGTATTTAAACATTTTAGCATAAAATTTCTCTGGTCTTGAGCATTTCTTTCTAAATAACCACAACCACTGAAGCAAAACTAACTAGGGCTATAGCATTGATGCTGATTAACCAGTCAGGCTTGTGATACGAATTAAGGTGGAGGGGGAGAAAGTGTTAGAGTATCTTTTTAACTACCAGATTTATTTTTCTTTAAATATTCCTACCATAGTTCAGGTTTTGCAGCATTGAGGCTTGGTTCATGCTTTGCAGTGTTGACATTTGGTTCTGGGTAAATTGTTCCAGGACCCAGAATATTCTGTCTTCCATTCCATCTGTATCTCAAACTTGTGAAAAGTTAGATGAAATTCGAGATCAAGATGAGTCCAGGTTTCTAAAACTGCAGTTTAATAGCATATACATAGCCTGCCACATTTCAGCCCAGTCTCTTCCTGGAACTACAACTAGTGGTTTAAAATCTGTTCCTCTTGAGTAGGACAAAAAAAGTAATGATCCTAAAGTAACTATTTGTTGTACCTTCTTTCTTCTTCTTTTAACCTGACTTCCTTTATCAAACTAAGAAATATTGACCATTTCTGTGTAGGGGGAACTCTTGCTTCTGATTCTGGATCGAGGAGATGGTACGTGTTTGGAGGACGACCTACGCATGCTAATTTAATTGTAATTCCCCCACAAACAAATGGACACACTATTTAATTGTAGCTTCCCACTGTTCTGCTCAAGAGCACCTTCCACACCAATGTCCAAATGACCACTGGTTAAGGGAGCTGCTACTCAGCAGGACAGATTTACAGCCTGGTCCTAACAACACATAAGCAACAGGCTAGGAAAAAAAAAAAGAGGTATGTGATGCTGTTGTAAAGCCATTTGTATTTGTTGACTTGATGCTAGTTACACCATGACACTTCTTGCACATACTGGAACCACAGAGTAAATGTGAGTGCTGGGTTTTGTTTTGCATTCAGATGAGGGTTTGGTTTTTTTTCACAGCCAGGTCGTTCATTGCTGTGCACGGGCATGGAGGAAGCACAGCTTGCCTTTAGCCCCGCTCCAGCTTGCAGGGGGTCCAAGGGCCAAT
The DNA here is from genome assembly GCF_028858705.1 of Grus americana. Classification (NCBI taxonomy): domain Eukaryota; kingdom Metazoa; phylum Chordata; class Aves; order Gruiformes; family Gruidae; genus Grus; species Grus americana. Next base: position 5,885,628 of record NC_072860.1, on the reverse strand, counting down.
TGCTGCCCAACAGAAGGGCAGGAAAAGCAGGCAGGCCCCCAGCGTTGCCTCTGCAGGAGCCTAAATATTGCCACCTTGTGCCTTCCTCCCGGTGGGCCATGCTCAGAGATGGACAATCTCCTTTTCAGAAATCTCTGCCTGTGTTAAAGGGCTGTGTTTTAAGGTGTTTTCATTATTTAAACGTGTTTCATTTCATTTCAGATAGGTCTGTCTCCTATACCAAGGTACAGGAAACACCCAGGCTGCATCATGCTGCTGAAGACAAACCTGGGTGAGTGATTGAGAAGGGTCTGGATGCTGTACAGTGAACCTCCCAGCAAGAAGGAAACCCAGGCAGGGTTTTCATGTTTGTGGTGTTTTCGTGTTGCACACAAGTCATTTCATTACTTGCAGTTCTTCACTTTTTACTTAGCGCCCATGTTCTCCACCCCCAGGCATACAGAAGATCTTCAGGTCTCCCAGCTCACAGAAGTGAGAAGAAAAGTGACTCAATCCCATGCCTTTTTAATGTACAGGAAAAAGCAGTGTTTTCTCACTGCTGTGGGAAATCTGGGGCAGATTCTCTGAAGAGTCCCAGCTGTGGCTTTCTAGCAAGCATCAAGCCTTGGGAAAGAGCTTTGTGGACAGGTGACTCCCTGAATGGGCAACACAAGGTAGAAGAAAGCAGAAGACACCTGTGGAGCAGGAGGAGGGGGATGGCTGCTTGGGGTGACTGCCACAGGTGCTGGAGGGATGACTGTCCTTTTCCTTGGCCTGGGGGATAACTTCCTCCCTTAGGTGGAGGTTAGAGGACAAGCAAAGTGGGAAAGTTTGGTAAGGACCTTATTGAATTTAAGCAACTGAGCCACAAACCAGTTTTGAGACTGAAACGTAAGATTAAAGAGCCAAATTTTAGGTGCAAGGCTCAGGAATGGAAGAGGGTTTGCATTTAGCCAAGGCCATGCTCAGAGACAGAAACATGTTGCCCAGAATGTTGAAATTTGGGCTAACTGGTATTACCTTAGGACCTGGAGGAGGATTGTGATGTATTTGGTACTCTAAATGGTACAGCCACTTAAAAAATGAAAGAAATTTTGGTTGAAGAGCATAGCTAGCCCAGCATTTGTCCCATAGGAAACTCTGCACTTGCTGAGAGATGGGAAGTGCTCCTGGGATCACTCTGCAAGTGTGTGTTGGTAGCTTGGCTGTCTGTGGTGATGGGGAACAGAGAGTGGTTTATTTATATTGTTTTATAATATATGTATATGTTGACTTACTGCCTTTTGCAAAGGAATTGGTTTGAAGCCATGTGCCAGGTCTTGTCAATGCAGTGAATGTGTGTCACATGCTCTGTCCTTTAGAGACCAGCTTTCAACATGCCCCAACTTCAGTGCTGCTCTCCAGACTGTGTTTGTGTTAAAGAAGTATGCAAGCATATCATAGAAAAAGAGTGGAGTTGACATCTTTAATCATTTGAAAAAATTTTAATACCTTATGATTCATGACAGCCTGCTTTTAGAGAGGATTCTGGCCACAGAGGTGAGTCACCGATGATATTACCGTTATGTAATGCACTAGCAGGCATGTTTAAAAGGACCACAGCTCAGCTGTAAGCACCACTGTTGTACCCCTGTGTGCACCAAGGGGCTCTGCAACCTCTGCCTCTTCTCCAAATCTCTTCTTCAAATGGGGCTTGGCAGCAAGTCTATGAGATGAGCTGTAACCCAAAATCAGACTGCTGTGGAGAAGCAACATGAGGCAGAGTTGGGGAACGCTTGCCCCGAGCCTCCTGCTTTGCTGGTGCTGCCCTGGCTGATGGGCACAGCCCCGGCCCTGGCCTGGCTGTATCCCTGCAGACCTGCCAGGGTCCTGGGGCGCAGGCTGTGCCTGGCTCCCCATGCTGTGCCTGGCTCCCCATGGCTGCCAGCTCTGCTCAGCTGGCACAGACGCAGCAGGATGCACCGTACAGGGAGGGTATGGCCACCTGATGCTCCTGACAGCCTACCAGAAAGGAAAAAACCTGCCCATTTAATGATGATGCCTAAAATTTGGCCGTGACTTCGTGTCCAGCTAGGTTAAAAAGCTGTGACACTTTTGATCTTGGTAGGTGATGCCTGTACATCTTTGGGCTAGGCTTCTGGTTCCTGAGTTCTAGTTACAGTAAGAAAAAACAAAAAGCCCAACCCTGTAGACACCCACTCTTTAAAAAAAAAATTCAAAAAAATCAACTATTTTTAAAAGACTTTAGAAATTACAACAGTCTGAAATTATTTTGAAGTTCAGGTGCCTCCTGCTAATGTATCTCTGATCTTTGGGCATTTACAGATCTCACTGAAGCTCGTGGTTGTGCTCTCCACCTTCCAGTCAAATGAACTGAGGTAACAGCTGACTGTTCCCTTTTTTAGTGACTGAAAAAACAGAGACCTGAAGACTAGGCTAATGATGGTGAGCCCCTGGTGCGGATGCTAACTCTGGCATTGACAGAGGTTAGTAATGGTTATCGGCCACACTGAGCTCTGGTTAATTTTAAAAAACCTTTGGTGTTGGCATTGAAAAAGGTTTCCATCAGTGGGTGGACTGGGTGTGAACAGGATGAAAGATTTATCTGGTCGCACGTCTCAATTTGTACAGGGGTTGAATTGTAGGAAGAATGCAGAAGGAAGTCAAGACAGCAGTTTAAAAGCAAGAGACAAAGAAACCAAACTGTGGCTGCATGACCAAGGGTGTTTCAAGCACAGAAAACTGGAGGGAAGATGTAGCTAATGGCTGAGAAGTGAGGAAATGTCTCCTTGCTATTTCCCACCTACTACACAATGGGAGACAAAGCATGATGTATGTTCTCTGTCAAAAAAATATACGTTAAATCTTGTCAGCTTCCCACAGGGGAGAATTCTCACTGGTTGGTTTACTGGAGTCAGAGGTGGTGATAGTATATTCTGACCTAAAGATCAACCTGAACATCATTTTTACATAGCAGACCTGGTACTTGGTGCAGTTAGGAGGTACCAGATTTGACAGTAGGACTTTTTTGCTTTTCTTGTTCTCCTGTCTGCAGTATTGAGCCAACCCAGGGGCAATTCCCACTGAGTTAGAGTGAGATCTGCAAGTGATGACACTTGAGGCATTAGGTTGTGCTCTAAATGAATAACGGTGTGAGAGAGCGGGCGTTTGCTTTCCAGCATGACTGTGGAAAGGGAGTGTGTGCTTGTTCTCACACGATGTCAGCATCCTTGCTGGCGAGGCTCTGGCTGTAGCATCGGCTTTGGTCCCTCCTTATGTTTGTGTATTGCCAGAAAACAGCAGTGAAATGCACTTTTACAAAGTTTAGCCAGCACAGAATTTGTTTGACAGGGATGTATAAATAAGACATGATTGAACCGAATTCCCCAAGGTGAATTTCCAGCACTGGAAGTCAAACCAGGAGAAAGAACAGAAGGTTTTGCTATGTAAATTGGGCAAATGTGGTTTAGCTTCATTTCGAGAAGTTTGTGACTCAAAACAAGTCATGCTGTCTACTTTTAAGAAAAAGATTTAATTCTCATGGTGTCTTTGCGCTTCTACTACAAAAGCCTAAAGAGACACAGGTTTTGAAGCTGGTACTTTCTGTAGTAATTTGACTGTCTTTATTGAGCTTAGTGCTTGGTGTTGTGTAAAGAAAAATAATAATTAAAACGCACACTTGCCACAGTGCAAATTTTGGTATTTCAACCAGTCAAGTGATCTCCTATAGTTTCAAGGCAACTGTGTCACAGGGCCCTGCTTTGCAGTATGATCTCACTAAGTTAGGAGGAGAGAGCTGGAGATATGCAGAGTTCTCTGATTTTACTGTAACTGTAATGTACTGGGCATGCATAAGAAGATACAGTGCAGTGGAAAAAGAGGTACAGAGATTTGCAAGAATTCAGTGCAGCGCTTTTTTTTTTTTTTATTTTCAACTGCTGTAGGAACTGGGAGTGAGTCTTGCTTTCACTGGATTGGAATTACTTGTCTTTGGAAAAGACTTGGTGTAGGAGCAGAGAAAAGGCAGAGTTCTGTAAAAGGTTCAAAGCCAAGGTATTAGGATCTCTTAAAAGAAATGACATCTTCCACATGCATTAATATGATTCTAGGAAATACTGAGGAAAATTCCCCAGCCAACGTAAACTTGAGCAAAGGGGAGACAAATCAGTTATGTTTACTCAGTAAATAAACAGATCAAAGGTTTCAGAAAAACACCGGAATCTTCATTTTTTCCAGTAACACTAAGCAATTAGTAGATTTAAAACAGATACTAATGACTGCTTGAACTCTTCTTAACCTACAAGGGCAGTCATGCATGGTCTCCTTTCCAGAGCTCAGATAGCTTCTGGCATAATTATTGGCTGCATCTTTTTCAGTAATGAGTTGATTGGGGCGGCAGAGATGCTTAATAAGCAGCTATATGGTTTCATCTGCAGGATACAGACATGCAAGTATCTAACAGATGTGGAGTACACAGATAGGTGATCTGAGAGCTGAGATGTCCTAGCAGCCTTCTGTCCTTGGGGAGGACAGACTGGCCCTTGTTAAGGGCAATCCAGATGTTAAAAAGTTAAATTGCTCACTGGAGATGCCAGAAGCTCTTCAGTGACTGTTGAGGGAGCCTCAACAGTTTCTTTATTTGACACTGTAGTAGGGTGCTTTGCTTGAGGTGGGAGCAGTTGCTTCACTCAGGGGACAGTGTGGCGTATTTACAGTGTCGTAAAATGCTGCTAAGAATTAGAGCTGCTGTGAGGACCTCTGGGACACTGGAATAAAAACCACTGAGCCCTGGCACTGCTGTGGTGGGCCAAAATGAAACCTTAGTTTCATTTCAGCACATTGTACAAAAGTTAATATATATTTTAAATCTATATCTCATATGACCGGACAACCTATGGCCTTTCTCTGCTGCCTCTGTTAGCTTTAACTGAAATTTCCCATGTGCTTACTTTAAACTGCATTTTTTAAAAGGAGAACAGTGGTTTTGGTCTGTGATCTTGATGTGGCAATCGTATGCATCAATGCTGTTGTTTGCAGTTTCCAGAACTGCAACAGGACTTTATACCCATGCACTGAACTAGGTAAATGCAGTCTTGGTTGGAATGAAGATTAATTGTGGAACGATGTCTCTTACTTACAAGTGTAGTTTGTCAGGACTCAGGAAATAGGAAAAAAGAAGCAGCAGACTAGGGCCTTAAAACTGAACAAAAAAGCAGTTTTCACCTTTTTCTTTTAACATGGAAATCTGTCTGTCCTTGAAGCTGTTGTACTTCAGTAAGTGGAGGGGGAAACCACTGATTTTTCACATCTCCCACAAATGTAATGGCACACAAGCAGCAGCCTGCCCTTGGCAGCACTTCTGGGAATGAGCAGGAGGGTGCCACAGAGCAGGCTGCGTGGTGGCAGCGTCTGTCAGCCAACATAGGATCTCTCATGCCTGTGGGATGCCCCTTGCCCCGCGGGAAGCTGGCCGCTGCGTGTGGGTCCAGGGCTGGGGCCCAAACTGCTGGCTAATAGAGGAGTCGCAGAAGTGGTGAGCTGGGGTGAGGAGAAGATAAATGACAGGACATGGTTGCTTCGAAACGTCTGCATCTTGGGCAAGCTTTGAGACTTGCCACGAGGTCTGCAAGCGTGCCCTTGCCTCCCCATGAAGCTGTGTCTCATGGTTGAAATGAGTAAGCAGTGTGACCTTCAGTACAGGCAGCGTGCATAAAAGCAACTGGGCATGGTGTGGAGGAGGTGCCAGATGCTGGGTGAGGGTTTTTTTGCAGTGAAGTGTGTCAGATGGTATAGATCAGACAATGTAGATGACATCCTGGTGCCCCAGAGCATGTTTACTGCAGGTCTGTTCAACTTGATTGCGTGCAGTCCGGCGGTGGCTGAGTTCACTCCTGGGAGCATGAGTCCTCACCTCGGAGCAGCAGGTGCTGGGGAGAGCAGTGCCATCCCTATGACCAGTTGACGAGGCAGAAATGGCAGCGATTTGAAAAATAAGTAAACTGAAAATCCATGGTTCCAGCATGAGTTTGGCTCTGCTGATCCCTCAATCATGCAGTATGCTGCAGTGAGTACTGTCAACATTTCTTTTATTTTCTAGGTATTTTAAAGTGAAATAAATTAGAGTAAAATTTCAGACAGGGCCAAAGGCAATGAATTGTGCCGCTCCAGGGACACAGAATCGCCTCGCAGAACCTGAGCTACACCAGCTGCTTGGCTACCGCCTGTCTGGTTCACCCTTTTTGCTTCCTGTGTTTCCAGCACTAGATGGAGAGCAGTCTGCACAGTGGAGGATCGTGTGTCTCTCCTTCAGTCATTCTGACTTCCTCAGATGAAAGACATTATATAAATATGACTATTCTTAATCTGGCAAGGTGTGCTTCAGTGCTAACGCTTGTTTTAGTCTGTGTATTGGCCTGACATTAAAAAGATAAACAGAAGATTGCCTGCAGGAACTTGATGTGTCTCTCCAGTTTTCCAGCTAACACTGAGATTATAGAACTGCAAAAGTGCATCACACTGATATTTTGTGGCAAGCAGTTTCTAGGAGTGATATTCCAATGCAAATAGCTCTCTTGCCAACAGAAACTCATTTCAATTATATGTTTAGAAGCAGCACAGGATCCCTCACCTAATATTCTCCATGGACTCATGTTTCCTAACTTTAAAAAAAGTAGGTGGGTTTTGTTTTCTTCTCTTTCCCACACACCTTTACAGGAGAAATAGTTTTAGCTGTTTTCAAAAGCAGTCACTGAAGCTGAAGGAAGCCCTAGCCTATGCAGACCCATCTCAGCATCCACCCCCGTGACAGTGGTCACCTCTGCTGAGTAGCAAGACGGGCACCACACGGTGTGCCCAGCGCCCAGTCCTGCCCAAGGAGCAGGTCTGTCTCCTGTGCAAGAGCCGGGTGGGAGCCGCAATGTGAGACGCAGTGGCAAAGGACATGGCTTGAGAGTGCTGGGTGGGCGCACACACACAGCAGCTTGGGGACACCTCTGGGGAGATACACAAAATCTTGCCTTGGGCAGGAAGAGGGGTTGAAGGGGTTTTCAGTGCCTCCTGTGGTTTTTATTCTAGGAGCAGATTTGCACCTTTGGACTGAAGCCACCTTGGGCTGCCCAGGCAGATCCTTCCCATGGCAGCAGGCTCAGCTGATCCTCTGCGATAACCACCGCATGCTGCAGCATCCTCTCCTCCTCTTCCTCTGGCTCTTCCTTCCCCCATACAGACACAGTGGGCTTCGAGAGTACGAGAAGAAGCTGCTACCCCTTTCAGTAACTGAGCCTTTGAGCTGTTCTCTCCACAATCCATATTTTGTCAGTGCTGGGAGAGCAGCCAGAGCAAAGAGTGTGTGTGTAGGTTGTCTCTGTTTCTCTATATGCTTAGCAAGCATCCTAATTTGAAATCTAACCAAGCCAGCTTTCCCATTTGTACTGTTGTGTAAATAACAAAGAGGGGCAGATTTCTTTTCGATTTGCTCAGGGCAAGCACATTTCTGCCCCTCTTTGTAAAGACAGTTCCCCTTGGGAAAAATTTAGTGCCTTTTGGTGTGTGGCAGCCAAAGTCTCATCGTCCTCCTGGCTCCATAAAGGGGTTGTCCAAGCTACTGCCATTTGCTGCTACGATGCTGAGCAGGTCCCTGCAGGCTCTCATGGCAGCTGCCAGAGTCATCTCAGGAGGTCTGTGTGCAGGGCCGGTGGGTTTTCACCTGTTAGACTTGCCAGTTCCTCAAAGGACGCTGCTTCTCCACAGCTTCTCTCCTTGCCTTCATGTGGAAGGACAGAGAGCGCACCCAAGATTCATAGGAATGAATCAGTCTAAAGTGGAAAATGTTCTGAACATGAGAAGGAAAACACCTGCAAAAACACCTCTCATTTTGATGAGACAGAAGTCTGTACCTTTGAGCAGCATTGGTTTATCTTTTGTTCATTTGCGTGCATTTTGGACAGGTTAAGTCATGGTGTTGGAGAATAACCTTTGAGTAAAATATTACTTAGAGCAGCACGCAAAGATGTGAGGGTTACGACGATATCTCTCTGAAGATCAGTTTCAGTCTTCAAACTTGTTTCAACTTCATTTTGTGATCTGGAGGCTGCCTTAGGCAGTTGAGGTGGCTGTTCTTCTCACTTTGCAGATTTCTGAACACTTGAAATTACTTGATACGATAAACTGCTAGAGTGGCATTTATTAAGCTTTGTGAGTAAAACTCACAAAGAAGAAATGGTGGCTGATCATTTTCACATGGAAAAACTGTCTGGTTTATGTTTTTTAACTAATGTATTTAATCATAATGAAATGATGTTGGACTGCCTCTACGGGGTGCGTATCCACCTATGCTCACCATGGCTCCTTGTAGAAGGCAGAAGACCATCAGTGCTTTGATCTAGGCTTGGATCCTTCCTCAGGTGCTCTCCAGCTTGTAAATCATGTAGTATCATACAAGCAGTTTTATGAAGACTATAAAAATAAATTCCATATTAGATCCTCTACTTGCTATTAAACCATTTGCATTTACTGTTTTTTTTTTTGTTAAAAATCATTTAGATATGTTATTTCAAAGGGACTTTGGGGCAATATTACTTTTCAAAAAGTCCGCCATTATTCTGACAGTACTTTTCTAGCATTAGAAATTAGTGGAGTGGAACTGATCTGAAGTTCAGTGCTCAAGCAGGCCTGCGAAATAGAAGGTGATACAACCCACCAGGCAAAGGGACAGGAAAAGAGTTTGGGGAACAAAACCCTGTGTGGTTTTGATGTGTCTTTTTGGTAAGGGTTTTTGGTTTTTTTTTACTTTTTTTGCATTTTTTTTCTTCCTTTTGTCCAAACTACTTTTACATTTTATGATCTTTCAATTGCTGCGTGCGTCTACAAAATACAGCTGGGGATCACATTCACTATTGAACAAATACTAATTGTAGGATGTTGATGGAGTAATCTGCCAGTGATAAAAATATCCTTGAGAGTAGCCACCCCTCTCCTGTGTTGTGAAGACCTGTGGGGTTTGGCCCAGCTGACTTGACTGGATAAAAACAAAACTGCTTTTTGTGAATATTCTCACCTGGCTGTCCTGAAAGAGCCTTGTCCAGAAAAATTAAGATTAAATACAGCTGCTCTTTAAGGACTGCGGTTGATTGCATCAGTTTTTGTTCAATTCACGGAAGACAGCAAAACTGAAAATGTAATTTTTAAAGGGATTATTTTGGGTAGTTTTGGTTAGCACTTGATTTATTTAATTTTTTCCGCACTAGGACAATGCTTCTTTGACTTTTCAGTACAACTGTGACCCTGGGAGGAGATCTGGGCATGTGAGGTGTTCGTGTTCAGGTTCCTACCATTTTTCTGTGTATTAAGAATAACATCAAGACAGAAGAAACTTCTGTTGTGCAGTCTGAACATAGAAATTGTGAACTTGTGTATTGACTCAGGAAGGCTTTTGTTGTTGTTTTTAAAATATAAAATACTTTGCAGCTTTGTTCTTCAACAAAATTCTTGTGCACCTTCTCAAGCTGCATGAGGTTTATCGTTGCTTTTGTCCTGCTATAAAAATACAACCAGCTGGAGATTCTCCAGAGTTAACAGTAAATTTCGTAGAGGAGCCTGTATGTAAAATTCTGATTTAGAAAGAACTGTAATATTAGCTGCAGGTCAAGGACAACAGAATTTAAGTATATTATTTAAATTTAAGTCCATCTTGAAAAGCAGTGAATTGAAAGTGACACCTTGCTCAAAAGATCTGCTCTTTTTGTGATAAAAAATTTGACTGTTGTAGTAGCCCTGTAAAACAGACACAGCTGGGCTCTCTTCCTTCTTTCTCTTTTTTTCAGAAATTTCAAATATGCTTAGACAGGGTGCTCTCATTTAAATATATAACAGGCAAAATTTAGACAAATGGAGTTATATATAAAATCACTTTTGGCCAACAAAGTGGCACTGTTGGCAATAAACGGGAAGAAAGTAGTCCAATTTAACTTTCAGATTCTGTTCTCCGAGTTTGCTGCCATGTATGACATGAGCAGACTGAGTCTGCAGAACAGTTGTACGTGGAGGGTCCCACTACTCCCCAATATGACAGCTAATTTTTCGTAAACTCACTTTTGTTTCCTTCTTTGAAAAAAATTACATCGATTTCTTTCTGTAAGTGGAAGTCTCTCCCTGCCTGAGTGTGCTGGAACTCTACCACTGACCGAACATTGGCATGAGCGAATGCCATCTCCCTAGCTCTCCCCCACCCACACGTACGAGAGTCCCTACACACTTTTCCTCTCTGCCTACTGCATATGTGCACTTATTCTTTTGAAGATTAGAAAATTATCTTTTCCAAGTACTTAGTGATAAATGAGTTGAAAACAAAAGGTACTGCTTCATTAGTCCTGTCTTTAATTATCATAGCCTTGTGTGATGGCTCACAGTTGCTGCTGCCTAGTAATTTTTAGGCAGCTAGCATATTTCCTCAGTCTTGTGCTGTGCTTGCAATAGAGCTATTGACAACCAGTGCTATAACATCAGCAGCACTAAGAGGTGGCTTTTTGTCTCGGAGGAGAAAAAAAATACACAAACTTGCATTTGCTGAGAATTACGGAGCAGTGGAAAGGGACCTCTGGAGCCAGCTTCCTTCTCCAACACTAGGTCAGATCAGCCATGACTTTGGTCATGTCTTGGAAACCTCTGTGAGAGGATATCACAAAGCTTTCCTGGGTAACTCCTTCCAGTGCTGCATGGCCCTTCTAGTGAAGCAGTTTTTGCAATATTGAACCTGAACCAAGGGCCATTACTCCTTGTTATATTGTTGGGAACTACTGGGCAGTGGTTGGCTCCCTCATCTCCATCACTACCTTCCAGCATGCTGGATGAAACCAGTTCAGCTCCCTCAACCTTTCCTTGCAGACCTGTGCCCAAGATCCCCAACCATCCTGCAAACCATCTGCTTGAACCTCTCTGGTTTCTCCCCATCTCTCTTGAACTGTGAGGCCTAGAGCTGAACATCCTATTCCAGTGAAGCCTCGCCAGGTTCGGTTCATTATTTCTTTCTTTCTTGACCCCATTTTTAGTGAATCCTGGTATCAATTTTGCCATATTTACACAGGGGGGGCACCACTGGCTTGTATCAAGCCTTTTGGGAGGACATCTACATCAGACCTGCTTTCCCAGCCTTTGCCGGCCCACAGGGTTGTAGTGCCATGGGTGCAGTACTCTAAGTTTCTCCTTTTTTGCCCTTCAAAAGGCTTCTTCTCCCTCCTCCTGGAGTTTATAGGACCTCTGGAATGAGGCCTTGCTATCTTAGCCATACAACTGGTTTAGTGTTGTGGACAGGCTTGCAGAGGGTGTGCGCCCTATCACCACCCATTGCATCTGCATGAAAAGCTTTAAATAAAAAGGCTGGTGTTATACTTTGTACCTTGAAGCGCTGTGTTTTTGCACAGTCAAAAAATTGTACTGATGGTAATGTAAATTTTCAGATAGTTGGTGTCGTGGTTTTACCCATCAGGCAGCTAAAACAACCGCACAGCCGTTTGCTCACTCCACCCCCCTGAGCAGAGAGGAGAATTGGAAAAAAAAAAAAAGGTAAAACTCATGAGTTGAGATAAAGACAGTTTAATGTGACAGAAAAGGTAACAAAAGATAATAATAATGATGATAATAATGACATAATAATAAAGGTAATAAAAGATTATAATGATAATAATGATAAAAGAACATATAAAACAAGTGCTGCACAGCAGAATTGCCCACTCCCTGCAGACCACCGATGCCCAGCCAGTTCCCAAGCCATGGTCTAAACCCCTGACCAGCTTTCCTGAAGTTATAAACTCAGCATGATGTCATATGGTATGGAATATCTCTTTGGTCAGTTGGGGTCTGCTGTCCTGGCTGTGTCCCCTCCCAACTTCTTGTGTACTCCCAGGCTACTCGCTGGTAGGGCGGTGTGAGAAGCTGGAAAGTCCTTGACTTGGTTGTTGCTAGGCAATGTTTACACCAAAACATCCATGTATTATCAACAGTATTCTCATCTTAAATCCAGAACACAGCACTATACCCGCTACTAGGAAGAAAACTAACTCTATCCTGGCCAAAACCAGGACAGTTGGCTAATCATAAAAGCAAGAGCTCAGAGCATTTTGGAGGAAAGATTGTGGGGAATTTAGTGGGGGATTGTCAAGAATTTATGGAGAGGGTTTCCACAGAAAAGATATTAAATTATCCAGACTTCTGGGTGTGATGGTCTTGTTTTTACTTTTTCTATTTATTACTGCTTATTCAGTTGTTCTTGGTTGCCATAGTTACAAACCTGAAGTAGTTCCTGGGAAGGAAAATCTCCAACTAAGTCTTGGAGTTCTTTTAAGGAGAAAATGATAACAATTTATGATGAAATAGGTAGATAAGAATCATATGCTGTCAGACTGGGGAATGAAAATGTATTTTCAAATCATACACTTCATATATACAGTTTATTTAGCAGACGGTGTTCTTTCTCACACGTATATTTGATATGCAAAGTAATGTGAAAGGTGCAAAAAAGACAGGTTAACTCATATTGAAAGGGCTGCAAGTTTCTGAATGATCAAGGCAGTAGCAAGTAATGTTTTGAAAACCTACTGTTTTGGAAAGCACTTCCTCTTGCCCGTCTGCAAATAATGGTGAAGGTAATGATAAAAACCTTTCTTTGCCTCTGAGCTCTTTGCGTGCCTCAGCTGTGATCATAGTGTTAGTACTACCAAGTTTTAAAACATTAGGTCCAGTATTAGATATGTGAAGCTGCCCACTTGCACAATCAATCATTTCTGTGGAAATCAATTGACGGCAAATTGTATTTTCAAAATACTGCCCCCCTTTCTTTTTAATTTGCTCCAGACAGAAGGTAATTTCTTTTCACATTTTGAATAAAGCCAATGTCTGCCCCAGAATGGACTTGATTACAAGCAATCTTAGACCATTTTTACAGCTGTTTTTAAAAGGCACAGAAATGGCTTTCTTGATGTGAAAGTGTTTCTGGCTAAGGGCATGAACCATGCCAATATAACGGTACCAGAAATGGTAGGCTTAAATTGCAACAGAGAAACTTTTAGTTTAGACTCAGAGCCAAACTTGCAAATGGCATAAGGGTGGTGACATACCAGAAGTGCTGACCAAGACGTGTTGAGGCACGTCCAGAGATGTTTTGTGAAGTGTCCAGTACAGGCTAGAAGGACTTCTCTAAGGAATAAGGTGGATAGAGCTGGTCCAGTCTTACAGCTGGGAGCAAGGAGTGTATTAGACAAGTGCTCATTATTTTTCTGTGATGTATTCCAAGAAAGAATGAGGAGAGAGGCAGAAGAATTTCATACATGTATCATATCTTTGATAGAAGTACAGTTAATCACATACAGTCTTTCACTAAATGCCATATTTGAAAGGGTTCTTTTTGGTTTTCATGTGCAAAACCAGTTTTAAAACTGCGGGAGAAAACCATGCTGATTCCTCAGCAAAGATAATCAGAAATGTTTGTTGCTCAAGGAATTGGTGGTACCCAAGATACTCCATTGGGGTTGTATACTCGGCTGCCCATCTTCCATGGAAGAGCAGGGGCTTCTGTGCTGTGTAGCGGCTCTGACCAGTGTATAATGCTTACAGGAGGGAGGATTCACTATTATCCCAGTCTGGCCAAGCTGCTCAAAGCAAATGAGCTCTGACAGTGACATTCTGTAAGCTTTACAGAAGGAAAGAGCAGAGTCAGACTTTTGGCCGGATACTGCCTTTTAACTCTCAGATACCTTCTAAGTTAGAAAGAAGGTTCTGAGTAGTTATTTCTATGTTTGGCCCTTAGCAACAACTTTCTGATTATGTTGGCAAAGGAAAACTGGTGCAACAACGACAGAGGTTGATTTTTAAGTGGCACTCCATGATCTGGGTCATTTTCCTCTGGCAAGCCTTTCACATTTAGTAGATAGCGTCAAGGGTAATGCTTCTTTTGGTGTCAGTCCGTCACTTTGCTAATGCTTGTTCTTTTTTCCAACATTTTTCTTCTATCATCTTTAAAGGGAAGAAGAATATGGAACATGTTCACATTCACCAGAAAAACATTGTTCTTCTCCCTCCTGCACCCTCCTTGCCGTGACCAAGGTGACCTTACTGCTACGTCAGGGATAATGCTGTCGGTGTCCTGTGAGGCAAGTGGGAGTCGAGGAAGATCTGTTCTTCTGCTGCAGGCTGTCCCGTCATGTGGCACGAGGCTTAAAGACAGGACATAGCTCAATAACCTTTTTCAGGTGTGTTTTTTCACGAAATTCTTTTGCAGCAAAGTAATAAAAGATGGCATCCAGGCAGCAGTTCAGGTTGGCTAATATCATTGACACTTGAATGAAGAGGCTGATGGTTTGTTTCAGACTGCAATCCACTATCACGTGCTGCCTTACCAGGCACTGTAGGCAGATCGCAAGGTGGACAGGTGTGAAGCACACCAAAAACACCACGAGGTTGATGATAATGACTCGTAAGGAGCCACTGCCTTCTAAGTTCTTTTTAGCTTGACTTCTGTGCTTCAGAAGAATCCAGATGTTTTGGACAGAGCAGAAAACTATCACTGCGAGTGGGATCAGAAATCCAAAAATTTCCAGAGAAACAATGAGGGGGACGCTCCACGCCTGTTCTGACATGTTGTAAAAGCATCTAAAATCATCTTTCTTGTGAAACACGTACATTGGGCTGCTGCAAAGCCAAGCTACTGCCCAGATGAAGGAGCAAATCAAGATGGCCCATTTGGGGGATTGATTAGCTCGACCTTTAAATGGGTGCTTTATGCTGATATATCTGTCGACAGTAATGCAGACAATGATGAAGATACTGCTGTACGTGTTGACGAAATAGAGAGACTCTATGAATGAGCACAGGAGTCCAGATGCTTCTGTGTTAGAGTAGTAGAGCTTGAGCGGGAGCGAGAGAAGCAGCAAGACATCGGCAAGCGCGAGATTTATCATGTAAACTGAGGTTTTGGTCTGTTTCTTCCAAACGCAGCAGAACACGCAGAGGGCCAGACTGTTGAGAACCAGCCCGAGAATGAAGGTGGGGATGGAGATCCCCATCTGCAGGGTCTTTGCTAATTTGTCGATGTCTCTAAAATTACATTCCCTGCTGCTGTTGGTCATTTCTCCCTTAAAACAACAGAACAGGTTGGAAATGTGTAAGAGTCAGAGTTAATGCCCTGATATATCAGAACAAAGTACTTTCAAACACAACTCTGGGCTTTTTTGGTTTTGAGCAATACAGTCAATCAGTCTTTGGCTGTTACTGAAAGCGAATCCTCATTTCAAGCACAGAGCTTTCTATTTCCAATTTGAGTGGCTTGATCTGTTAAAAAGGAGCTTGATTCTCAATGGCAGTCAGCATCCACTGACTACCATATCCTTTAAGATAATCCCATTCAGATATTGAAGAGACTGACCCATTCAAACATGTTTTCAAAAAATCTCAAGTGTACTGGCTAACCTGTACATCTATTAAAACTTCCATAACACTTATGTTGAGTTCCTTTGCTACACAGAAATTTATGAAATTATTGTTCCATATTAAGGCAGGTCAAACTGATAGCTGAGATTTTACTCTTATATCCATGATTCCCTATGCATCAGTAGCTTTTGCCAATGTGCTTTTACTACACCCGCATTTATATGGATATTTTCATTTCATATAGTGCTTGTATCCGATGCAGTTTTTTTAGAAGGTCAGCTTAAGATGCCTGATATTTTATCTAGGTGCAAACTGAGTAAGCACGTTTTCTAGCTTGTGTTTAACTTTCAGCATTGGTTAAGTTTTGGGTTTTCAAGTACTTTAAATTTTAACTAATTATCTTAGATAATCTGGCAAAGATTAGAAAAGTCATGACACCTTAATACAGTTCTTTAAAAAAAGTATAATTTCTGTGGACTAAGTGTTATCACTGCTCTTAAAATTATACACATCCTTTAACAAATTATGCCTTAAAAGTGCTTTTTGATAACGTCTTTAAATCAAAATCACAAAAAATCCTAATGAAGGAGAAGAAATTACAGTTAAAGTTTCCAGTCTGGCTCAGCCAACCAAGTAGCTCAAAAGAAATTTTAGGAGTTAGTGAAGAGGTTTTACGAAGAACTCGATCAAGAGGGAAATCTCTGCTTTGGAGGACAAAAAGTGACAGGTAGCTCATAAGCACTACCAAATGGAGCTGGACTTTGCTAAAGAAACCAAAAAACAAGTAGTGAAAGATTTTTTGTTTACATGGCTAAAATAAAATATTTTAAAAAGGGAGACAGAGAGAAATGGAGAACAAGTAGATCTGCTAAATATTAACTGAGGAGATGGCCTTGGGTTTTGCCAAATCTTATACCTCTGCTTTTCACAGGGATGCTGCTATCGTGCTGGAGGTCAGAGGTGGGATGAGTTACAGGAATCAGTGGGTGATAATGGGAATAACTATATCTGAACACAGAACGCACTCAGAGCTTAACATGCTCATATCAGGGAAAACAGTTTATTTCCAGCTCAGACTACGGAAAGAAGAGGCACGTAAAGCTGGAGGTTCAACCCAGTAATTGTTATGAAGCATGTATGTTATTAGGGTATCAATCTAGTCTATGTGTTGAAGGAAAGAGTGTCAAATGTGATTAAAGCAATTTTATAACTGTTGAGTCAAAGCTTTGTACAGATTTTTAAGGAAAACTACTAAATAAGGTTTTGACAGGTCTTGCCAGACCATAATCTTCTTTGATGAATTGTCTGCCTTTTCAGATAAGGGAAAGGCTGAAGATTGAAGGCACTTGCATGGCAGCAAAGTGCACTAGAAATAACTAAATAGCACTAGAAAACCCAAGGTTAGAACAAGGACTGTTAAGTAGGCGAGGAAATCTTTGCAATAAAGCTGATGAGGACTATGAACAGGCTGGACGGAGGTTACTAGGGGGATGCACAAATTCAGATACTACTCCTTGGCAGTGTTTCCCCCATTGTGGGAGCGAGTGTGACCTGTGGGGAGCCGCTGTTGGTCAGGGGCCAGATCCAACTGCCACTTCCAGACAACTGGACTGAGCTGCATGAATGGGACTGTCGCAGCTTTGTGAACATTTAGGAAACAGCAAAAGGAAATCTGACTGTTATCAGTGGATTTATCTGTCAGACATGAGAACGAAAAGAAAACCTTGGTTTGTTAGTCAATCTGAGATTGAGTCAATCCCTCTGAGCCTGCAATGTGTGGCAGCTGCTTAGAAAATCATGTGATTGTGGGACATGAGAGAGAAGATAATTCCACTAAAGGTGGAGATGCATTGGTGCTACATGTACGAGGCATTATCGTAGGCAGGACAAGTAAGAGGAGTGTTATGCTGTTGTGCGAGCATGTGTGTCCTGTGACCAAGAGCATCCATGTAGCTGAGGGAAAAATCAGAACATTAAACATTTGGGAGGGTGTGTAACAACACCTGTTAATCCAGCACTTTGTGTGCTTTATAAATATGTCAGAAAATGGCTTGTGATGTCTCTTAAAGGTATGAGTTTTGATCCTGCTTTTACTTGGTTTCTATTTCACCAAATGCTTTTTTTTAGAATTCATTAGTACAAAATTACGCATAACATTACTCCTGAAAATGGTTAATTTCAAGAAAATGTTATCCAGCCTTTAAACTGGTAATTTTAAGTAGTCAAATGGAGTGCCTGATTCTCAAAAACTTGATTTTTTTTATCATTTTGCCTCCTCTCAAATTTAAATTTCACATCTTGAGTAATCCAAGGGAATTGTTTGCAAACAGTTCACACTAAGTAACACATTTGCCCAAAATTATTTGAAGATTCATTTTAATTAATAAATAACCTTGCAGTTGTTGGATAAGCATCATCTTTACTGCATTGTCCAAATTATTAATAAAAATACTGATGATACTGAACCTGAAAGATACTGAACTGTACCAAATATATCTTTCCTGTATGGTAGAGGCTGATTAGTATCTCAGTGGGTACTCACTAATCATATAGAAGTTTCATACAGATCATGCTTCCTTTGTTTTCTTGTGAGAATTTCTTTAGAGATAGCGTTTGAAGCCTGTTTCCCCCTCCTACACCTCATCCCCCAGTACTGTCAGTGTGTCACAGAAGAAAGTCAAATTACTTCTATTTCAGTCATTCTTGGACGAATCTGTGCAGATTGTTACTTACCGCTGCGGTGCTTACTTCTGGGTGCTTGCAAACAGATTCTTTGGTGGCTGATTCCAATATTTTTCCAAGTACTGAAGCTTAGTGATCTACCATTTCTCTATACCTCCTTTTCCACCTTCTTAAGAGACGGGCACCACGTTTGCTCTTTTCCAGGCTTCTGAAGAAAATTCCTCCGTCCTCCACAAGTTTCCTGAAGGAATTGCCTGCAGCTCTAGGATCGTTTCAGACAACTTCTAGAAGCCAGAAAATAACATAAGAACCTGTAAATAAGACTGCTCAAGGGAGTGTCTCTCAGCTGGTCCAGACCCTGTGTCATCACTGCTCCTTTTATTCTCGATTTCTCCTACTGAGTGAGGATTTTCCATTTCCTATGGACTAATTAAATGTTAATTGGTTTTACTGATAGCAGGAACTTATGGTTAAGCTAGTTGCAAGTACTGACCTAGGAAATGGAACAGCAAGGTTTTACAGTATTAGCTTTGCTAGTTTTTTTGCAGCACAGCGGGATGCATGAATGGTTTCCTCTTCGTAGCTCATATCTGCGTTCATCTGGCTCTAGTTGGGATGCATACAAGTTTGTATGTTAGCACGGATTGGGGATGACAGATTAAGAATCCGTGAAAGCTTCGTTGGCAGGAACATCCTCATCGTAAAATCTATAACTTACTGTAAGTGTAGGTGTAGCTTTAATAATAAGGAAATTATAATCAGATGACAGAACACAGCAAACCAATCATTCTTAATCTAGCTATACTACAAAAGAGGAATGAAGAAAATTCAGGTCATTGCTTCACCAAGGACTTTTACAGCATTTACCATAATTACTCTCCTCCTCAATACAAACTAAGTAACGTTACTGCTATGAATCAGACTTTGTTTATGTCTATTTTCCAGAACATTATTCATGTTAGATATAATTTTTTCTCTTGTGGATGCACAGGAGAAGAGTAAGATGGCTTAGTGCAAGGAAGAGCAGTAAGTCCCACATCTGCCATATACTTCATCTGTAGTTGGATAATTTCTTATCATTCTATTCTCTAAGTATTTTGATTGCAACAGAATATATTTATGCTTATCACTAAAGCAGAAATTTTTCTTTCTGCTCTAAGCTAAGCAGCACTACATGTTTGATCTTACTGTCTGATCTTTGTAAGAAATACTTATCGAACTAGCTTAAAAATAGTGCCCTACAATCAACACTGTGATTAGATTATTGAAAAAAATAAGTAATTAGTTAAACTATGAATCACTTTACCTGAACCCCAGCAAGCAGATCAGCAGTATTGCTTCAGTCCAGGTTGTTCTACAGAGCATGAGAGGATTTGGTTATGTACCATACCGTACCCTACGAATGCTCTTACTAAATAGTATAACCACATCCTTCTTTTCTTCTGTCTTCTTTTTTTTCTATTTCAGAACACATTTGGTGGTTCTTTATATAGACAAGTGAAGGTGAAAGACTGTAAAGACTTAAATCCTCAGCTGTTTCCAGTCAGTAGTCAATGTAGGGCAGGGAGTAGTTTTTCTCTGAAGCCAGGGTTGGTTTTGGAGTGGACTTTATGTGGTGTGAAGCAGCTGAAAGATTTATGGGCTTGTGGTGGCTACCTTCAAATTTCCAATTATTTCTTCAGCTGGAGGGGAGATGGGGAAGCGGAAAGTTGTAGGAGAGGCTGTCATAGAAATAGGGCTTCCTCCCCCAGTTTCTGCTCAATTTGCTTACTGAAGATCAGTAGATCAGCACTCAGGTGCTTCTGAGAGACACAGCTACTTACACGCATGCAGCTGTTAAACTATTTAAAGGGCATGTGCCAGTTTTAGCCAGTTCAGGTGTTTGATTCATAACTGCAAGTCAGCAAACAAATGCTTATTGGTGAGAGGAGTGAGCTATACGGAGCACTAAAGTAGTGCCGTATATGTGAGTCATATAGTAATGAGGACACTTTTCTTGAAATGAGCTTTCAAGGCTTTTCTATCAATAGGACTTTCCTGATGGAGTCTGGAGCTCTTCCTCTGCTCTGGGAGGTGTCGTGCAACGTACACTTTTTGGAAAGGTAATTGTGCTCGCGAAGAGCGAACAGCAGGATCATGGGGGCATTCATCCACTGTTGTCTTCAGGAGATAGCAGACAAGGGTGGGACATAGCAAAGGACACAAAGCTGCTGGTCTCCTCAGATCCTGCCCAGCTGTGGCTTGGTTGGGACTGGCATCAAATGAATGTTCATGGTGACATAAAGTGACATAATTTACTGAAAAAAAATAAATTAATTGTTGTTTGATGACAATGCGACATTCTCATACATAATAATTTTATCTCCAAGCAACAAAACTGGCAGAAGAGTAAAACTCTAAATAGTGGCTCATCTGTGTACGTCATATGGACACTTCATACAGATGAGTGCGAACAGTCTCTCTCTGGAACCCCTCTGGTTTTGGCGTGAAACTCGCTTGCTAGTGCTGAGTGTCACTCTTCTAACTTGTGGCCTGCTCTTTTACCTCGCACACTGCAACCCTTTGCCACAGCACTAAATACAGAAAAAATAAAAACTAAGTGACATTTTTCAAGTTGCCACCCGACTTTGGAAGTAGTTTGGTCTTTGTGGGGAAATTCAGCACTTCCTGCAGAAAAAGTAGCACCAGCATCTGTACCACAGGACTTGAAGAAGAAAAAACTTGCCGTGTCTTCACAGATTTTTTTTTTTTCCATCTGCCTCATCTAAAAATGAGATTTGAAAAAAAAAAAAGCAGAACCCAAACAAAGCTTGGGTAAACCTCATAAGAAAAATCACGTGTCAGAGGAAATGAAGGCAACATGATTCGTATCATTTGGGAAACGCATTTTGGAATTGGGAGGTTTCAAGGGCTTTTCAACTTCTGTCTTCTCAGGGCTGTGGGCTAGCTACAAGTCTTGGCAATGGACCGTAATGAATCTGGAGTCACGAAAAGAAGTCTAAGAGTGCAACTAAGTATTAGCAGAAAACAAATACCCTACATTTATGTGTGACCGTTGAATTAATTTTTTGTGTCATGTTGCAGCTGAAATGGGGTTCCTTCTTTATCCTCTTGCCACAGGCATATTTCAGACTTAGCTGAAAAATGAATTTTAATACTTTGTGCTGCCTTCACTCCCAGCACTGGGTTCATTCCTTGTGGCTCTATGAACTTCCCACTTAGTATCACTTGGTGCAGCAGAGCTAGACAATAGCCCAGCATTTCTGCACACATCAACCACATGTTTGCTAAGTTGGCAATTTGCGTGTGATATGTGTGGGTTTATTGCTTGTAGGTGAGCATGTAATTTGTTGGTGTGCACGTAAGTCGTTCTTTTGCAGGTTGGCCTTTTTGGTTTAAATCAGGACAACTTTTATCTAGAGCATGTTTAATGAGGGCAAGTTATGAATGACTCACTCCCACACCTGCAGGTAGATTATTGGCTGAGAAATTAGAGCTTGTTTGCCCCTTGTCTTTGGTGACTGCTTTTGTAATTTCTCCCACCAGGTGCTATACATGAATATGCTCAGCAGTAATTACTTCAGTGAGTCCTTTGTGCTCCCAATTCCTTTATCACCTGGCATTGCTGCTTGCTAAATGCTGGATTCCAGCGGTGGCTGCATGGCTCTGAGGTTTTTAACGGGAATGAGAAGGGCTTTGTTTGTTTCAGTTTTTTTTTTTTTTTAATTAACTACTAAAATGTGCCCTGCTTAGAGACAACAATCTTATCAATCTTATCCTTTTCCCAATATTGCGTTCCAGCTAGCAAATGAATAGTGGCTGGAAGAACCTAAACCAAACTCTGAGTAACTAAAAGGAACTGTATGAGCAAAAAAATTATAACACTTGAGACAAAGATGAGTAGGGTTTTTTTGTGGTTTTGTTTTTTTGGTTTTGTTTGTTTGTTTGTTTTTAAATTGGTGAGCTTTCTCCATCTTCTCTCCTCTAGGTGCACTAAGTGCTGCTCTTGCTAAGTCAGGCAACAGCATGCAACACTTGCCACTTTCATGGAATCAAAATCTGATTCAGAGGAAACATATTCATGTAGTGCAAAACCACATTGATTTGCATTACAGCATCATGAATTCTGCTGTTCTTTTGTAGTGGAAAACATATCAAAGCAGCTTTGCACTTCAGCTTTCACAAATGTCTAAAATATGTGTTTGCATGTACTTAATGGCCAGAATGGAATAAGTTGGGTCTCAGATCTAGAATTAGGATGCTCCAGTGCAAATTAATCAAATTTCAAAGGAGGGATCCACTGTGTTTCTGTGCTACTCTGAAGGCGTGTGTGACTGTTGTTCTCCCAGATAGCTATAAAATATTGTCTCAGATAACAAGACTTAATCATCCAGAGCAAAAAGAGTCAGAAAAGACATTGCCCAGTTGAGCATTAGGAGGTGAGTTAAAAACTGTCTTTGTCCTTGTGAAGAGTGCTGGATGCAATGGGGAAGTAGAAGGCTTATCAGCCCAGAGCCGAGTCTAGGTTATCTTCTATGTTGTGCTGTGACTTCTATGTTGTACTGTGGTTTCTGATATTTTTGTGTGTTTTTAAAGGTTTCAAAAACTGGATGGCCAAAGTGAGTTATGCTAACAGGTTTTCTTGTTCTGAGCAGGCTACCACCGCTTGCTACCACAAAAGGGATTGGCCGCCTTCTTTTAAGAGAGGAGAAGCTGGGGACTTTGTCTAACTCCAGCTGAGCAGCAGCACACTCCTGGAAGGGAGAACTACACAAGGAGCTCGTGATGCTATCACCTACCTGAAGATGTACCTCGATGCTCTTTCTGCCTAAAGAACAGGTAAATTAAAGAACAAGCTCAGTTTTCATTGATGACTTAAAAATTGTCGTTTGTACTTGGATTGGAATGCAAACAGTTTTTTCTTTATCTGGAGGCCTTTTGCTTCACAGTAGTGCTCTTTGGGTTGCTCAGTACTCTTTTCCTCATCTTCATAAGCAATCAAAGCCTGGCTTACAGTGAGCTATCTTAATTGCACGGTTGGGAACCTTGGATGGCTAGGGGTTGTGTTTTTCTCATGTAGCCACTTTTTTGCAGCAAGTGCAGGAGACCGCAAAACTGGAAATCAGGAAACCTGGTATCCACTGTATTTTATGGGGAACAGTCACATTCAGCCTCTCCAAGATGAGGTAAAAGCCCTTTAAAGGCAGCTGAGAACAGAACAAAAAGTGCAGTTGTTCTCGGAGCTGGCCAGCTATGAGTGTAGGTTTGTTTCTGACTGCGTTTGAGAAACCTTACAAAGGTTTCTCAGGGTTGTATGTTGAGAGGAAAGGAACTGGCCAGTCTGGTGAGCAGCCAGTTTTGCACTAGTATGGTTGAGTGAGCAGAACCGTGGGAGTAATATTTTAAAGTACAGAATATCTTCAGCTGCATCTGATTCAGAAATTCACTAACAGGTCACCAAGCATGCAGGGTGGCATCCCCTTCATAACTTCGGAGACCCCACAGTCTACAGCTGAGCTGAAATTATCTGATTTACCATAGCTCAGTTTGGTTGTCCAAAGTCAAAAAGGCCGGTTTGACATGGCCAGTGTCAGCCAAGTGCCAATGAGGACATGCGTTTCACAACCAGTCCAGCCCTCCTCCGAGGCAGGGACAGAGCAGCTTGTGTGTGGCCAAACACAATCCTGGTTGTGGGCGTACTCATAGGCTATAGGTATTTGTAGGAAGGAGCAGCCGGTCAAGCTGGGAGCTCAGTTTTAGTGAAACTGTGTAAGAATAGACACAGAGCTTCCTGCACCAATACGTGGTCTGCTCCACAAGATTCACCAGCACACCCCACCTGTGTCATCTGGCCAGTCAAGAGAGTTTGTGGTTGCTCAGCATAGCTGGGCTTGCGCTGGTGAAGCACAGCGCACAGCAATTACCATCCACCAAGATGCATGCAATTCTTACAGGTGTTTCCATGAGACGTATACAGACTGTATCTTTTGAGGAGCCCCCTAGAAAGGGAAAAATGTGAGGCTGCTGTGTCAATCCCTTAAAACAGAAAAGCTTTTGTTTAATAAAGATGCCATGCTCTTGGCAGTGGCACTACCAAAGGAAATGGTAGGTGTGCACAAAACTAGGGTTTCAAATGAAACCATCAGTTAATTTCACAATCATCCAGTAAAAGGAACTAATGGTTAGCAGCAGCGTGGCTACAAACCTGGGACCTGAGCAGGGAGACCATGTGGCTCCTTAGCAGGCCTCCTGAGCACTCAGGCTCCTGTGGGTTATAACGTTATATTACAGTCAAATAGGATATTTCTTTGCTCTGTCTTACCACTCCAGTGGCAGCGTGTAGTTACTGCACACTATTCTTTTTCCTGACACCGGTAGTGATCAGGTCAGAGTCATGTTATGCTCACTCATCTACACTATATAAAATAATACTCTGATAAATTGTGTATCTAGATTTATTTTTTTTCATAGAAAAACATTTTCTTCTCAGCCTTTGCATTGCATTTGGTAATGAAACACATAATGAACATTATTTCCTTTGCCTTTTCATTATACTGAGTATTACCTGAGCACTGCTGACTGGACTATCACCATCTTCCATCTGGACTGACGGAAGTCAACAACCATCACTGCAGTCTGGCGCAGAGGGATGCCAGTGCAGGAAAGCAACAGCAGCTGCACCGCACACTTGTACCTTGCACAGTCATTCCTATACCTTCACGCAGACGGCCGTGCACGAAGGGGTAGGAGCTGCTTCATCTGCAAGGTTTATGCACTCTCAGTGCTACGACTTTCCGAAAGACCCATTTCTGTTGAATGTCTTGGACTGAAAAAGAGCTGACTTGTGTGGAAATTGCATTATTTCCATTTCCTTTAACTTTTCCTCATCCATCTCTCCTGAGTGTAGGGACTGGCATTTCTGGAAAGGAAGCCCTACACACTCAAGCCTATAACTGCAATAAATTAGAGTCAAATGAAAATCACAGAATGGCCTAAAAGTAACATTTTCCAGATCTGAGATTTGCCCTGTTTCATTAATGCATGCCATCTTTGCACTCTGGGTCTTTCCCATTTTAGCTTATGGGTTGCCAAGTTGCCACTACCTTTTTATTGTTTTCAGACCAGTGTGTATTCAGCTGTGCATTAATAAGACATGTCTCAAAGGATTGCAGAGAAGTGGGACCAGCTCTGGCTCCTCGCAGTATGACCAAAATGAATGTTGCTGTCCCAGGGACAAGGCTATTTGAGACGTCAGTTGGGGATTGTTTCTCATCCTGGTATTGTCTCACGTGGACAATGGCAGTCAGCATGTCCATGGCTCTTATGTTTGTTTAGCTTAGTTTTTCTTGACATTTTCTTGAATTCTATGAGAATTTCTGCAGGCTATAGCATGAATTGCTCCATCATAGCCCAAGTGTACTGGCAGGGTGCACTTGTCAGTGCATACACTCCAGCCTGTGTCCCCTCATCTTGGCTTAGATCCGAGGGTATGAGAATTGCTGTCAACCTCGCTGCTGCGGTAAGAGTGTTCTGACAGATCCCAGGGCACCAAAGTCCCAACTTGAATCACTGACTTAATGTGGAGGTGCAATGAGTGCTGCTGAGAAACAGAAAACGCCCAGGAAGAGCTAGTCAGACAAAAAAAAAAAAAAAAAAGGAAAGTTTAAGAAAATGCTTACAGGGATCCCTGCATTTACTTCAAAGCCATTGTTTTGAGTGATTGCTGGTGCTGGTAGAGGAAGGAAACGCTACCTCACAGTGCCATCTTGAGGTAGTTTATGTCTACAAGTTGGACAAGAGGCATCAAGGTGGAACTTGACTTTTCCTTTGTGTGGTGCTCTCTCTCCCCATATGTGTGTATGTGTATATATATATAAAAAATACGTGTGTATATATTTGTGTGTACATCAATATCATAATGACTTATTAACAGTCTTTACTTTGTACATGTGGGTTGCATGCACACTTACTTTATAAGCTTTATTTTGTTCTCATCTCTCTCAATTTGTCCTGGCTGATTGCTTTTTATTTTAATAGCATAACCTGTCTTTGAGAGAGAGCTGCTGAAAAAATGTCCCTTTGTGAAAACATGGCTTTTTTCTCTTTTGGAAAGTGCAGCTGAGCAAATTTCCTTATTTATTCCAGTGCAGAATGAGTTTCTGCCATGAAGAGAATTGGCCATCCTGGAATCTGGAATCAGAAGAGGACAGTAATGGAGGTAAGTTCAGTCAGCTGTAGCTTGTTTCTTCTATGCATGTAGGTTATCTGCCCTTGCTGTCAGCATACGGTTAGTATTTAAAATATAACTGTTGGGTCTTGGTGTCAGGGTCTTGGATGCTGCAGAAGGGGGAGCAAGGTGGGGATGCTGCAATGTGCTGCCAGCCCAGCTGGCTCCCAAGGGGAAAGGCACCCTGGCTTGTCTGGCTGAGAGTGGGAATTCATCCTCCTTTGTGCACAGAGAAGTTGCGGTGTTTGAGCCTAACGGTGGCTAGATACTTACTTCCTTCTGATGTGTAATGTTAGTCTAACTGAGTCGATATGCTTGTCTTTGTTCTGGCTGCCTGCCATAGCCAAGTGTCTTTACACACAAATTAGAGTGAATGAATGGCTTTGGAAATAAAACTGCACTTTATTTGAGTATAATCATGCCGCTTACAATGATAACCTGTGCAACATGCTCTAAGTGATCCTGCTGTAGCAGGGGGTTGGACTAGATGATCTCTGGAGGTCCCTTCCAGCTCCTACCAATCTGTGAACCTTCTAGCTTTGCACTTCAAACCAAGTGCTAGAGATTTATTTGAAATGCTGAAAAGGTCCCTGCATGTGAGCACAGGTGCATTCCTATAAATAATTCCTATAAATTCCTGTAAATTCCTATAGAAAAGCCTTATAACATGAAGAGGATCAAGAAACTAATTTGCAGGAAAATGAAAAACCTCAAACAGATGAAAAAGTCTCAAATTAATGCTAGAATGGCAGAAACTATCACACAATCAGATGCAGACTTTTTTGCATCCAGCGAGAAGTGTGTTGGCCTGTGCTAGGGATGACTCTTGCTGTATATTAGGTAGGGTTTCGTTGTGCTGCAGTGTCCTGGGCATGGGAGCCCTTGAAGAGTCAGATAAAGACCCTGAATGTATGCTGACTAGCCAGCTTTCTCCAAGAAGGACTGTCTCCATTTTTTATGCTACAAACCAGGATTGTCCTAAGGGACTGCCTCATCTATTTGGTGTAGAGTGAAGGGTGTGTGAGCTGAGCACAAGTGCCAGCCTCTACTAAAAAAACTATTGTGCTGTTGTTATAGGCTGCTCTGAACAAACCCCATTTCTTCCTGCGTTGGGTGGGAAGGGAATTGTACTGAGGTGGCCGAGAAACTTGTGAAGGTAGGTGGTCATGTAGGAATTTAATTGTGTCGTTGCCTTCAAGTCTTGTGCTTTTGGACTCCTCACTGATTCCAAGGATTACCTTACGTACGTGCATCAAGCGTGACCTATTTTGGTCTTTGCAAAAAGGGGCTTTAGATGTGATGCTGGGCTTAAATTTTCCAGGCCAGAGGAAGACGTTCCTTTGCAAATCATTTCACTGAGCCTAAACCTCCAATTTGGATTGTTCTGGAGCACCCCGATAAACAATGGCAACTAGCCAGATGTGCAGATATTTCTCCGATTCCACCTTAAATCTACAGTATTCCTCAAACGGCAAGCCTTTACCTGCCCCCCACCCCAGATCACAGCCTGAGGGTCATCTCCCAGCTTGAAAGAGCAAAGCTTCCCTGGAAATGCCTTCAGCTAGTGAGGGACTTGCAGCCCACCAGAGCCCAGTCACAACTAATGCCTTTGCCACTCTGCCAGAATGGGTGCTGGGGTCTTCTCAGGGTCAGACCCTCTGTTCCCATGGGATGAAGCTGCAGCTGGCAGTGCTGCCAGAGCAGGCAGGGTGATGGAGCCCCACAAAGCTCTGCTCAGGGCCGTGGTGGGACAGGATTCAGGGCTGAGCAGCAGAGGGCAGTTTTAGCTTGGGGGATGTGTTAATCGGTCACTAGTTAAACATGAAGGCATGATTTGGTCATCACTTTAGCCCTGACAGAGTTATCCTGTCAGGCGTGGGGTGAAGCAGGAGCCACCTGATGGGCCCCAGAGTGCCTGACTGTCACGTTACGCTGCCTCTCTGCGATGCATGTCGTTCCCCATTGTTTAACGAAAAAGTCTTAAACTGAGGTTAATTTAAAACCAAACCATGTTGCCTCTCAGCTTTGGTATTCTGAAGCACGGCAGCAGTATTGCTTTGGTTTGCATAGCTCACAGCTTGTAGAGGTGCAGCGTCTGTCGTGTGTGTCTGACCTCATGCAGCGGCGGGTAGAAACACATACCTTTGCAGCCAGTGGGAAGGGGCTTTACCTTCATGCTGCCTTTAATAGGTATCTGACAATTTCTGTCAAGAAATCAGTGCATAAGACAGAGTTCTTGCACGAGAAAGCAGTAGTATTTCTAGATTTTTGTGTACGCTGTCTACTAATAGGGACTAGAATAATTCATAATGGTACAAAGAAAATGGCTGTATTTTGACTGTATGAGCATACTCTTTTAGAATTATATTTCCCTATATAAGTGTTACGAAAATTACTTTCTCTGATTGCGGCCTCCTAACCTAAGACTTAACTCTATTTACAACATTATTAGTTGTTGCAAGAATGAGAGAATCTACAAGAAATTGGAAGTGAAATTTAGTATTTCAAATGGTGTTGACAAATGGCATAAATGGTTCTGAAAAGAAAGAATTTAATGGGGTGTAGAGATACATGCAAAATTTTGCACGTACATAGGAATACTTGTGAGCACAAACGTGAGATACGGGTGAGCTTGATATGCTGCAGATCTGAAAAAGGAGATCTGGGGCTTAGAGTAGATTGCAAATGGAGTAGGACTGGAAATGAAATGGAAGATTGGACTGTTGTAGAAGAAAGTTAACATGATTATGGGGTATGTAATCGTTTACGGCTTTAGAAGAACTATATTCAGTCTTGAGTGCCTCTCTTGAGAAAGAGAGAAAGAAACCAGTTCAATCCAAGAGAGAGCTTAGAAAACAGGAGCAAACATAGTAAGCTACATCTGAAGTGCAGAAGTAGCTGGGTGTATTTAGAGCACAGATGTTGAAGTGCAGAGGGCATAAATAGGTCTTCAAATACATAAATTGTAGCTACGAAGGGGAAAGGAATAAACAGTTTGCTATATCCACTGCAGATGGGAAAAGAAATAATAGATTTACAGTGCAGCTGGAAACGCTTTGCTTGGAAATTAAAGTAAACCCTTCTTATGCTGAAGAGTAATGAAGATAATGAAACTAGAAATACCCCTTGCTGTGAGGTGTTATTAAAAGCAGGTTAGACAAAATTCTGCTAGTTATAACATGGGAATACTTGAGCTGACCTTTCATTAGATGGTCTCTTCCTGTCTTTTCTGCAAGTCTGTGCTTTCGCATGCAACAGATTGAGGTGAATTCGAAATCACCTTGGATAATGTGACAGCTACATGTATGTTAGCATTGAGGGGGGCAGAGAAGACGCTAACTGATTGCACCCTTTGACTACAAATCAACATAATCCCAGAGTGGCATAAACTCTTACCTTGGTATGAGTCCTCCTTATTTTCTGCAAGTTGACAGTAGCTCTTTACCGGGTGGTATAATCACTAGATTGCTTTACTCCATGCCTAATTTTACACAGATTTGTTCCCTGATTTCGATAGTGGCCACAGCTTACTGTAAGTCTGGAGTTCCCCTATACATCATTGCACTCTATAAAAAGAAAACCAGCAATGGAGAGCTAAAAAAAAAAAAGGGGGGGGGGGAAGGGAAGGGAGGAGGGCAGACAGGAGGGGACATGAAAAGAATTAAGGTCATTTTCTTCAGATATTTCTTTGCCATGCATCATCTGTAGGCAAGAGTAAGCTTCACAGAAGCAGTCCTTTTGGGGTTATTGGCTGGACATTGAGGTAAGGGAGCTTGTATCTTATTTTATGTTATGATTTTCAGGCATCGGCTAAAGGGTATTCTAAGTTTCACTGCTAATTCTGATATTACAAAAGGCAATATCTGTTGCATGGAGCTTTATCTGGCAAAAGAAGGTAGATCATTTGTATATTGTTTTGTATCATTTGACTAAACAATGTCTAAATGTTTTTTAATACATTATTCTGCTGCCAAAATCACTAGTGCTGCAAAAGAAAAGGGCAGAAATACCATGCAGCTACAGTTAATACAGATGACAAACCTGGGGCCTGCTACTAATTGTTGGCTAGGTCACTCTTTTCCCCATTGTCCACAGTTTATTTTATCTAACATGGAAAAGAATCTAGTAAATAGATACAAACAAGGTATCTGCTTAACAGTAAAAGAAATGCCTTATTTTTACTGTTTAGGAGAATCACTTATGGCAAACACTGTGAGATTCTGCTCTGCCGTACCAAAGTTCAATAATGAGAGCTTGCCCCAGTGCACTGCTTGCATTGCAAGCAAGCGGCGGTCAGAGAATTGCTTTGAAGCGTTGCCTCTTCATCTAGTGTTTCCAGCATTTGAGCAGCATCTCACTATATGCTCCGAATCTAGACCACTTGAGCGTCACAGGCACAAGAGCTCTTAGGCAGACGTGTGGGAGAGCCCTGCTTAGAGCTGGGGTGAGCGTTTGGGAAGAGAACGGTGCAGCAGCAGAGGCTGCCTTGGTGCTGGCAGCTTGCGGAGGGCTGATGGCGGCTCAGGGCTCTTGTCAGCAGGGGTCACTGGTTTACAGCCTGAGAGCTGCCTAAGCCTCAGTGCCGCAGGTGCAAAGGCACTTTAATAACTCACCTGAAAGCTTTCACGGAGAGCCGTGCTGCGTGAGGTTACGGGCGAGCGCAGGCTGCTGTGTGCGCTGGGGCCAGGCTCCGCTGCAGGCAGGGCAGCGCGTGTCCGGCTGTGGGCAGCCCGAGGCCGGGGAGGATGTCCGTCTGTTAATTTGTGAAGCCAAAAAAAGATGACTTATTTTATTTACCTTTTTTTAAAAAAACTTACAGACTATGAGATGGAAGCAGATGTGATGTGTATTGTTGGGTGTTAACCCTAACAATATCACTTTAGGCACGTACAAAGGACATGATATCACCTCACTGATGTGAGTGGTTCACCCTGTGAAGTTGCTTGCCACAAAACACCCCTGTGGCCAGGTTCTTCTGCAATTCAGTGCACTCACCTGTGGCCAAAGGTGCCCGGGTCCGGTGGCCCCAGCCCTCGAGAGCCAGTGTTGCTGCCTCTGGCCTGAGCTGGTGCAGGTGCTAGCTGAGGGCCCACATGCATTGCTTCAGCTTGCTGCAGTGGTTTGAGCTGAGAAGAGCGGCCAGGTTAAACTATTCCCTTCAAAATCTTTATCTCCAATAACTCCAAAGTCCCTGATAGCTCTAATAGCATACTCTAATAGCCCATATGACCGACAATAACAAGAAAGTACCATTTTTGTGAGGCTTTTCTCAAGGTACAGCAGCATGCCAAGGCCTTCCCAAAACTACTACGTTTCTTTTTCTGTGTGCAGGATGTTTTTAATCACAGACCAAAGCTTTTCCAGAAGCAAAACATATCAGTTTCATTCTCTTCCCCCAGCAAAGGGCAAGTGTGTGGCTGGTTGCAATAGCACGTGGGAGAGGTGTTACCCTGATGGAATGGCTCCATCCTTCCAGGAAGCTGTCTCCGAAAGGAGAATTGCCCCGTGAGCCGGAGTGCCGCAGGAGGGGGCTGCCTCTGCAGTCAGTGCCCATC
This sequence comes from Grus americana, assembly GCF_028858705.1. Classification (NCBI taxonomy): domain Eukaryota; kingdom Metazoa; phylum Chordata; class Aves; order Gruiformes; family Gruidae; genus Grus; species Grus americana. Next base: position 5,853,768 of record NC_072860.1, on the reverse strand, counting down.
CCCAGAGAGGGACGGGGAGCTGAGGACTTAGCGTCTTCCTGCTTATCACCTGGGGTGGAAACATGTCTGTGAGAATTGTTCTCTTTTTTTATATTAGCCCTCTGACGTAGAATGGGAATTCCACTGAAAAATGACATTTCTTGGTTAAGGTTAGTCTTTGCTTCCCATCCCATCGCCCATGGAAATGAGCAGAGTGAGAGCATGAGTATAAAGGCACTTCAGAGGAGCTGAATGAATTTCAAAAGTATCAAAACTGATACTAATCGATGGTTTGCCTTGCACCCATGTTTCTTTCCCCCCTCCCTTTCATTTAACCCCAATTTGGGTTTCCTTCTTCCCCCAAATCCCATTTGCTTGGCTTTGAGGTGAGCTGAGGTCTCCCAGGCTACTGCATAAACCTCTGTGGGAGAGAAGAAACTGGCTAAAAAAGGATGGGGAAAAGCATTTAAGAAATAAGTTTTCGAGTGATTTTTCTTTTCCAGATGTATTAGACATACTGCTGCATGAGTGTTTCTAATGTATTTGTAGACATCCGAGGAAAGGTGTAAGTTCCCAGGGACTCTCCCTTGGGCAGCCCAGCAGAAGTCTGCCCCAAAACGCCTTTTCCTGCTTTCTAACGCTGCCGTCTGCCCTTCCGCTCCCGGGTGGGCTGGAGAGTTTGTCACAGACAGAGGTCAGGTTTCCCTTTAGTGGTTTGACCCTTGCTGTGCAGCCCTGTAAGTACAACAGCATAACTTGGGCCTTTTGGAGTTTCAGAGCAATCTTTAGTAGCTCTAGGTGAGGCCAGATGTTTTCTATTCAGAGCAGGATCCAGCTCAGGATTTACCTCGTGGGCGCTGGGTGCCGTTGGCTCCTTTTGCTCTGCCTGGTGCAATGCTGCATCAAACTCCGGCAGGTAGTCAGCAGGGGCATGCTGACTATGCTGTGAAAGCTAGATGTTGATGGTGCGGTTAGGTTTTTAATTTTTAAAATAATTTTATAGGTATAAAAAGTGATTCTGGGTGCTCATGGAAGGCAGAAAAGCCCCCAGGCTTGTCACTCCCACACGGATGGGTTGGAGGAGCAGACCTTCAATAATCATTGTTCCATTTGGGGAAGAGGATTGCTGGTTGGGGTCTATGACCCGCTCACCTTCCTCTCTTGGCTGCCTTTCTTCTCTTCAGTCATGGGCAGTTTTGTTAAGCTGTGGCAGTGAGGGGACTTCACCAAACACCAAGACATTCTGATTTGCCAGTCCCAGCTCTCCCAGTGCCTGCCTGAGCCAAGGGTGATTAATGGTCTCACGAAACCACATCGGCCCTGCATTGGCACCTGTTGGGAGGGGTGAGAGCAGCCTTTGCTGCCACTGGAGAGGTGGGTGAGGTTGCACCAGAATTAACAGTCAATGCTGCTTTTAGAGAAAAGCACTGGCTTTTCATGAAACCAACGGTCCCTACCACCTGCGTCAGCATGGCTTATAAACATGTTTAACAACAAGAGTATAAATACAAGCCTGATGAAAAGCTCTGGCACCTACTGCTCTTACTGTGAAGTCACCTTACTGACGAGAGAAAGTGTATGTTTTTAACTTGCGTGCATTTCCCCCAAAATATTGCTGTTTGCCAAGCCTGCCGCTTATCCTTCATCATGCCCCTGCCTCACAGCAGTGCTGCAATCTACAGCATTCGTGAGGCACCAGGTGGCTGGGCAGCAGAAGGTGCTGCAGAAAGGAACAGGCTGGCACAGCTCAGCACTTTGCACGTTCGTCGTTAAAAAAAAAAAGTGGCGTGTTTTCTAAGGCAAACCTCTTTCCTCCCAGTTTGGCCACTTCTCTGCACACTGAAGAGTTTGTCGCACATGAGTCACTTTTTCTATGGCGGGAAGATTGGTTAGTTTGCTTGTTAAGTTTTTTGGGTTTGTGTGTCGTTTGAGGTTTTGTTTGGTTTTCTGGGGTTTTTTTCCTTCTTTCCCTTTTTTCCTTCTTTCCCTTTTTTCCTTGCATTTATGGAAATTCTTGTAGTGCATGTGTTTCCTCATTGAGAACAGCACTGAGTACCCTCAGGCTGTGTTGTGGATACCACAGGGCTTCCGGAAAAAGTTTGCCCTGCAGGCATGGGACCTTCCCTGCCTCCTCCAGCCATGATAGCCCACCTTCTTTCATCTCCTCACCCTGGTCATGTCCATCCTTTCCCAGGGAAGGGGAAACCCGTTGTTTCTGCAGCTGATGGCGGGGGAGGCTGGGTGGTTTTGCTGAGCAGCTGGATCCTGCGTGGCTGTTCACAGGCAGGCCAGTCCAGCCTGTGGCATACCGCCGTGCCGTCAGGCAGTCAGAGACTTCAGGTGATTCTGCCGAGCGCTGGGGTTTTGCTGAGGATGGAGCTGCCTGAGGAAGGAAAGCATCTAAAAAGTAAAAAGAAAGCAGGGCCGTGCAGCACAGTTCCCTCTCTGGGAAGGGTAATTGCTAATATAGCAATTTCTAAAGCTGGATTTTCATGTGGGTCTTGTACCTCTATTTCTTTCCTCTGTCACAGCGATACAAGGCATAAAGGCAGTTTCAAGTTGCAGCAGGATCCTGGGGCAGGCTGGGTATGGGGACTAGCGCTGGGGTGGGGGATTTCCATGCCAGAGAGACTGGAGGAGAAAGGGGAGGTATACGCACACCTCCTGGAGCCAAAGGAGGACATTTCTTGCCTCACAGATGGACCTGAAAGACTCCTAGAGCTCCCCTGAGCATCCCTCCATGGAGGAGAGGTTTGTGGGATGCCTCTGGTGCAGATCCAGTTACAAACCACAGAGGGGGAGAGGACGGGCCAGTCCCTGCGCTGGGGACAGGGCTTGCAAACCAGCACTGTCAGCGCCGACAGCGATGGAGCAAAGAAGGGCTGTTTTGTTGCAGTTGCGTGTGCTGCACCAGGAAGCTGCGTGTCCCCGTTACTCTTCTGACACTGGCAGAAACCTTCGTGCCACCGGGGTGTTCACCAGCACTATGGGGGAGGTTGTAAGTGCATGAAAAGAAGCTCTTGTGATTTCTCTCTTCTGTACATGCTGACTGATGTGCTGTGCCTTTGTGCAGCTGGAAATTGAAGAAACTTGGCCACGCACAAAAGTGACGCACACTCTTTAGCATCTGGCTTACGCAGATTTATCTGAAAGCAGAAAAGCAATTACTCCTTTGGTCACTTTTACCAAAAAACCAAAAATTTTAAGACGTTAAATAGGGAAACGTTTCAAGGGAAAGTAAAGTAAGAAGTGAGAGGGTTGTGTGTTTATGAGGAAGAGGAAAGTGTTGAAATACACTAGTGGAAATCAATTGGCCTGGGGTTTACTGCCAAAAAATAAAGCCAATTTGAATTAATAAAAAACTAGAAATGTTCTGGATTTCATAACTGGTTTCAGTATTGTCATCTCAAATCCGCCTCACAACGATCGTGTAAACAAATTGTCACCAGCAGCACAGTCTGAACCTGGGGTGTGTCTTAAATGCAAAATCTGGGAAACCCCTTTTTCAAACAGGGTGCTTTTTCTGCCATGCTCTCATCTCCATGGTAGGCCTTTTATCTTTTTCCTAATGTTTATTTTTTTGAAAACCAGTGGGGGATGCTGCTTGGTTAGTATCCCTGTCCCAGGCAGGCAGGCAGTGCGATCCACTTCCTTTTCGCTGGGGGAAGGCAACGGGTGTCCAGGGAGGTGGGTGCTGGAGTGGCCCTGCCCTGGGCAGCGTAGCAGGAGGTGGGCACCTGGATGCAGGGCAGTGCATGGCCTCCATGGGAACTTTTTGGCAGAGCCTCCATTTCCTAGATTGCACTTTACCTAGCAGCGAAGTTAGTCAAGCATCTGACCAGATCTCTCTGCTGAGACTGAAATAGCTCTGAGGTCCCTGATGTGAGAGGTGAGAATAGAAGAATCTTAAAAAAAACAAAACAGAAAAACCTCAAACATGCATACCTGGAGCAGTCCTGTTGTATTTGAGCTCCCTTGTCCCTTCTTCCAGAGCTGGGACTGCTGCAGACCACCATCCCTCCGGGAGACAGGAGGTGAGATCCACCCTTGTTGCTCTCTGCCTACTGAAAATATCACCTGCTCTTCCCAAAGCAACAAAATCCATTGTTTGGGTCCAGCCAGCTGGTACAAGAAAAAAATTCCAGGTATGTTATTAAAGTCAGATATATCTTTTATCATTGCACAGTTTATAGCACCTTTGAAATTTTTCAAAGTTCTGTTTCTTTAAAAACAAAACAGAAGCCAAAAGCCACCTCCTCTCTAAAATTGCTTAAACACTGTGAATATAGCCGTGTCACTTGAGATGAAAACGTGTAATGGCAGTGGCAGCGAGCCAAGGTCCCAGTGATGGCGAAGGGCCATGGCTGGTGGGTGCACTCCTCCTGGGCACAGGGCTCGCTCTGCCGCTGTCCCCTGGGTGCAGGGTGGTTCTGTGGGTGACCGGGGGCTGCCCGGCAGCGGGGACTGGCAGGCAGCCCCTAGGGACGTGTTAAATGCCACCCAAGTCTGATATGGTCAGGGCCCAGAACATGAAAGCCTCTAAATGATAAAATAAAGGGCTTACTTCTTCATGATCACCCAGTTGCCATTGGGAGAGTAGAAAGGTATTGAACATCAACTGCGTTCTTCCATTCACCAGAATAATAGCAAAGACAGGAAGCGAGCAGCGGTAAAAGATCTATTTTACCATTATATTATAACTTAAACAAGAATCTCTTCCTTCCTGCCCCAAGAGCGCTCCTGATCATCTTCTGCCTGCCCTGCCCTGCCCTGCCCTGCCTGCAGTGGCTGATGAGCAGTTGTCCATGGCTGCATCTCTGCTGCAAAACCAGACTAGATTATGCAGTCCCCTCCCTTCTGCCACCCGGGGCTCTTCTTGGGGGAAATTATTGAATAACCTCTGTGACAGGCATAAGTGTAAATGTGATTAACAAGCAGGTTGTGAAATAGCTGCAGCAACATGGAGGAGCTGTGTGACCCACATGGGGAGTGCGTGGTGGTGTCCTACCCTTCTGAAATGCAACACCTCTGTGGTGGAGACACGATGCTGAGTCTCTCTGCTGGGGCACTGAGAAAAGCTGGTCCTTCGGTCCCTGGTTGGTGCAACATGACTTTTGGTGGAAATGTCATGTTTCTGGAGCCTGTTTTTATAGAGCAACATAGGGCAAGAGTTAAACAAGTGACTGTGGGCTGTGGCACCCACCAAGGGCAAGAGACCTACAGACGTGCTCTTGCAATTTTGAGGCTGATAAAAGTCAGGCTTGAAATATCTGTGCCAAATTTTTACTTAACCAAAGCAGGGAGCCTGGCTTGAAAGCCAAGGACCATAAAGGCTGAACTATGAAATGTTTATCTTGGTAGGAAGATGTCAACAGCAGAAGCGAAACGGGAGTTTTGAAGTTAGTAAAGCTGCCAGCAGACTGCTGCCAGGGTTTCTGATGAACAGGGTTGCAGATGCTGCAGCCTTTTAGCACCTTTGAGGATGAGGAGTGGAAGGTGTTAGACGCTGTCCCTGGCTGGTGCATGCAGTGCCCAAAGGTCATCCTGTTGGAGTGACTTGGTGATGTTTCTCAGCCTTCATTCAGAAACTGAGACATAGGAATGCTTCTATCTCAAGCTAACGATAATGAGCCACTCTGATTTTCACTTCCCCAGAAGTGCCCTCTTTTTCTATGTTCAATGAAAGCATCTTTGAAATATGTCGCAGTTTTTTGGTGACAGCTTTCACACTTTCCCCCTACACCTGACATTCAGCTGAACTCTCATTTTTCGGTCAGCTGCCCTGGTTCAGTACTTGGCAGCAGGCAGCTTCATTTTAAATGTGACAGCAACAGCAAACGGAAAGCCCCAAGCAAGAAAACTGGTGTGAGGCGTTACCAGACCTCTGTGAGCACCAACATGAACGTTAAAGGAAGGTTTGGATGTGTTCCTACACTCTGTATCTGTGTCCCACCTGTGCAGCCACTTCCAGTGCACCGCAGCAGCTCCATTTGTGCTTTCCAGTGACCTGTTTTTGTAACAAGTCCATTCAGTGCTTGTCAAGGGTATCAAACTGGCTGTGTCCAGCTCTGCCAACAGTTCATGGAATTAGAATTAGTCTAATGTAGGAGACACCAGTGCAAGATGTTTGTGCCTACTTGTGTCCTGCAGCTGCTGGGAGGGCAGCGTGGCCTGATGAGGGCAGGATGTGGTCATGCATAGTGGGAGATACCTGCCTTGGCCAGCCTGCGAGGTGTAGGTTCCAGCCCTCCTCACGCCTGTACCCTCATCACTTGGAAAGCATGAGGCTGATGTCATCCAGACTTGGCTCCAGAGAAATCTGGGAAGCCTGAATGACAGAGCGCATCCTATGCTAAGAAGGTTAAGTTGCACATATTTGAAAGCTTGGTGGATGTGATGAAATATGTAAGGTTTTGCAGCAAGATCAAAGCAAGCCAGGCAAGGCCGGCTCCACCTGGATAGTTACGGTCTGTCTGGGAGCGGGGTGGGGGCTGTCTGCCTTCCAGGCAGTGGTGGGAGAATCAGTATCTTGTTGGCAAGTGCTTGGATCCCCCTTGTCTCCTGGAGGTTGCTGAGCCCACCAGAACTGTCTACTACTGTAGATTAATGCTACCTCCTCACTGCTTAATTCATCCCTTAGCTCTTCTCTGTATGGTGTGGGAGAGCTTGGCCAGATGGGTTGTGAATTTAGAGGACAGTTCTTCTACTAAATCAACCCAAAAGCTCCAGGTGGGAAAAAAAAAGAAAGAAAAAAGAAAGAAAAAAGAAAAAAAAAGAAAAAAGTGAGCAAGCAGAACAGCATAATCCTGTTTTCTAGCTAGGGAGCCTGAGGGGGTTTCTTGGTCCTTGTGCCACATATTTGAGCCCCAGCACATCTGAATCCCTGACTGCCCTGTACTTGGGTAGACCCTGCTCAAATGGTGAAGAACAGAGGGTTTGGCCCTATGTCAAAGGGGTAGTTTATCATGTCTTTTCTGACAGTGAAATATGCTCTCCTGCCTCCTTGGCATCATTAAACAGCTGCTCCTGGGTAGTCATTAGGAGCGGCAGTGGTCCTGCTCAGAGCTGCTGCGGAGGCTGGCTGTGGCAGTGAGGACCATCCCTGCACTCCCTGCCCAGCACCATCCTGCGCTGGCACAACCTGACTGTCTCCTCCACAACCCCTTCAAGGCTCCCTCCCTCTCCAAACCTCAGTAAGCACCTGAGGACTCACAGCTGCACAGAGGCGTTGGTGTGAGGTGGTGAGGCAGTCTGGGAGTTTCTGGCCAAGTGTGCATGGTATTTATTTCTTCAGCTGCTAGAGGAAGGGGCGTTACTTGGAGTGAGACGGCTTAGCAGAATCTGCTCGGAAATGCTTTGTTTGTAGGCAGCTTTGTACCACCTCCACCCATTTAATGAGAGGTTACTTGGGGAGAAGTTTTGGGGTTTTTTCCCCTGCATATCTAAAATAGCAGTTTGGTTTGTGCAGAGCTTTCACCTCTGAAGAGCTCATGCCAATGTTGGTGAGACTGGAGGTACAGAAAAAAACACACTTGCAATCAGGGAATCTCTCAAATCACTGCGCTCTCAGCACACAAATCCCATACTGGGGAGGTTTGGGGGGGGGAATCTTAAAGATATGTTTAGCCTTATTTGGGAGCAGTCCATCAAATTAAAGTCACAAAGGTGCACACGTTACTACAGCGATGCAGGAGATCCATCAACACACAGGGCTGGGGAAGGCAGAGTGTGATCCCCACTGTGCTGGGCCGAGCAGTGTGCAATCACTGCCAGGGCTGTGCTGCACCTCAGGCTGAGCTGGGAGGAGATACCCATCTCTGCATGCACAGCGCCATTTGTTGCTGCTTTGATCTTTTCAAAGAAAATGCGGGGGTAGAAGAGGGGAGAAACCAACCTCCTTAAAAGGTCGTCTTTGCAACCGGAGCCTCTCCTACTCCCTCTCCCCATTGTGCAGTGAATGAAGGCCAGATCCTGCTCTCACATTTTGGTGTTGACAGAGCAGATTTCTGCCTGAATCTCTGGCAAGCACGGTGAGAAGCCTACATGCCCTTGAGAAACTGTCAGGGCTTTGCTACTGTCCTGTGCTAGTGGTGTGGGCTTTGCTGGGCAGGTGGATGGAGGGCTCTGCTCAACAGTTGCCTGCAGGTCTCTCTTTAAGGGGTTTCTTCCTTTTGGCATGCGTCTTGAGTAGGAGGAGATGCAAAGGCCGAGCTGGATGTGGGGCTGTAAGGCGGCTGAAGTGGCAGCAGGGTTTGGCCCAGCATGTGCAGGCAGATGAAAGCCAAGCCCAGGGTCAGGAAATGTGGGTGGAGGTACGTTCCTGGTACGTCCCATCCTGGGGCATGTCGGTGAGGTCTGAGCATCGTTACAAAGTGGCTAGTTAGTGGCTTTACCTACTTAGCTGTTTCTGGGTAAGTGCATCGCAGGGTGGCATGTACTGTTCAGCCTTTGAAAATCCCGGTTTCAGTTGCAGCTCATACCCCCTGCCCCTCACTTGGACAGCCAGGAGGTGAGCTGTCCCTTTTGGGGACAGACAGCAGAGCAGATCCCATACCACCCAATCCTCTACCATTCCCATTTAACTCATTAAGAGACTGCACTCTGTGCCAGTAACACAACTTTATTTATATTGGATACTTTGGAACAACTCGCTGCCACTTTCTTTAGGCAGTCCTTTATGTGATAAGGTTGAATAGACCCTAATACAGAGTCCTTCTTCCCACTGCCCCACCCCAACTCTTTGGATAGTAGCTTTAATGCTAGTTCACTCAAACACTTTGGATGTAAAGTTTTTCCCCAGTAGAAGCAATTGCAATTTCTTCTGACCTTGTATTGCAATTCATGACCATTTTGTAGCTGTTACGTAGTATGAACGGTGCTGTAAACTTGTCTAAAGCAGGCTAAATCTGCCTCTGCTACTGTGACTGCATTATTGCCAATTGAAAAACAAGACATTTGTGACTTATAAAAACATCCTCCTTTCTTTTTCTGCAGTGGTTTCACTTAGACGTTTTTTTCTTTTTTAATATTCGCAATAACCTGTTTCTTTGTCACACCTACAGCTGCATAAAAACTGATCCAAGGTGGGGATGAGGGACAAAAATCCCCTTTACCACTAGCTGTACTTGTTTTGAGTTTTCTGGGAAAATGGAAGACTTTTTTTTTTCAGGGGAAAGCTATCATTTTACTCAAATTTTACTCAAATTTGCATAAGAGAATTATTAGTGGCAACCAAGATCATTGCATCAGGTTCTGGACTGCTGTGGTTGTCTGAATCAGGGCTAATTTTCATGTGTCTGAATCCTTCCCATTAGCAGAAAGTCCCTCCGTCCCTCTCGCACAAAACCAAAGTGTGAAAGCCTGCTATTGAGTCCCAGTTGAACTTGAACGTAGCAAGTATAAAATGTGAGCTGCATGTGTTTTGCACTAAGGTGTTACGCATGGAAGCTGAATTTCAGTTTCTTCACTGGCTTCACATTTGGACTTCGCTAGCTTGGGAGACGCTTCCTTAAATTCCTTGTTGACAAAGTAGTAACAAATAGCATCCAGACAGCAGTTTGTGTTTGCAAGGACCGAGGCGAGGTGAACAAAATTGTTAACCCTCTGTATTGCAGAGCAGTTGGAGCTGATGGAGTCCATGATAAAGCGAAGGAGATGCCCGAGGTAAAGAGGCAAAAAGCATACGATGAACACTGTCAGGTTTGCAGATACGATGTAGACGGCCTTCCTGATTGCCTTTTCCTTGTGACAGTTTTCATTCTTCTTTCTCATGAGTTCTGCAATGACTTGTATGGAGCAGTAACTCAAGATGATCAGTGGTATGAAAAACCCTACAATAATAGCACACAGTGTGATCACTGAGGGCTTAACAGAAGATTTTTCAAAGCAAAGTTCATCTTGTCCTCGGTCCTCTAACTTTTTAATGAGGGACATCACACAGATAATGACTATCCAAAGAAATCCAGAGGCAAAAGCTGCCTTCGGTGGCGACCTCAGCACCTTGGCTTTCAAAGGGTACTTGATTGCAAGGTACCTATCAGCTGCTACAACGGTGATGATACTGATGCTCATTAAGCGGTTTATGAAATAGCCACCTTCCAGAACTAGGCACCACCTATCTGCCTTCAGATGATGGAACTGGGATAACATTTTAAAAGGCAAAGTAAAGAGCAGCAAGAAGTCAGCCCCAGCCAAGTTGACCATGTATACTCTGGTTTCTGTCCATTTGTTGAGTTTGCAGCAGAACACCCACAGCGCCAACACGTTCAGCAAAATGCCCAAAAGCAAAACTGGGACGTAAATACACAGCTGGACAAGTGGAAAGCTTTCATAGGCTGTGATACTGCAGCTGCTGAGGTTCATTTTGAGGGTACTAAGAGGCACAGTTCCTGCAAAAGCAGATTAAACCTTTTAGAAGCTAGTCTCTTGACTGAATTGGTGATTAATTCAGATAGTTCAGGGCTTTACCAACAGTGAAAACCAGACTGCAGAGATGACTCTGCATAGCACAACTGTCTGTAGGGTACCTAGTGGCAACGGAGGGCGAGGGACAAGCCTGATCAGTTCTGGAGGAGAGAAAATCACAGGTTCTTAATGGGTCCCATGCAGGGAAGACTGCTTGCGGAGGGCAGCAGGGGAAAATGCTTGGGCTCAGTTTTGGACCAGATTCAGATCAGGCAGAAGCAGGTATCCTGCAGCTAGGAGTTGTATGATCTGTTACGGCCCATTCAGAAATGGAAAGGGGATGCTTAAACTCAGCTCTCATCCGTCTCCCTATAGCGGTGCTTAGGAGAAGCCAGCCAGCATCCTTGCAGCTCAAAATGCTCTGGGAGATGTGCTGCAAAAGGACAGCTGTCCTCTCCTTCAGTCCTGAGCTGTCTCTGCATCACTTCTCATTAGTGATAAGAGCAATTATTGGTACATGTCTCATTATTTTTGGCTGCCATTGAATCCTATGTTCAGTGGTAGCATTTAGCGGTTTGCAGCAAGAATCAGAGTACTGGGGGCTATGCGTTGCTTTTAAAGGATTGTGAAAATCGGTTGTCGTCTCAGAAGTATTAGAGCAATCTGCCACATTCCAAGACAAACTCCCAACCCCCACCTGCAAAAAAAAAATATCATGGCAAGAAAAGTGATCAGCAGCCATGCAAAATAGAGAGATGAGCTGTATCTGGTCTAGCGGGTGGTTTTATTCCCCTGAATCTAAGGGCAATATTGCTGTTTGCCCTCCTGCTTTGGAGGAGTTAATACAGGAATATTTTCTAGGTGCAACTATTTATGGACAGGAAAGACCCAGGAGGTCTGCGATGTCTTTGGATCTTCCCTGCAAGGAGAACATGGCTCCATGGGTGCACGTTCCCAGGGCTCAAAAGCATCCCAAGCGAGTCCTGCAGCGTTTAAGTGCAGCTGAAGCTCTTGGCTAGCTTTGAAAATCGTGCTGCTGAGGAATCACACTGGGAGACCTCTTCAGAGGTGAGGGAACGTGCTACTGCCAATACCTGCAGCAGCTCTGTGCTTTGGACATGAGGAATGAGTTATGAGTCCAAAAGAAATAAGGGTAGATCGTAAGAGACAATGGGGAGATCTAGCAAAGGCTGAGACAGCCCTTAAGCATCCAAAACATGCCAAATATGGCCAGTATCTAAATAAGCCTTTGAAAATACACAGGCTCCAGCACTCTCTGTTTCTCCATGACCATTTTGGTGTCCCACCATGTCTGGGGAAAGGCAGTGCCTTGCAGAGCTCAAATAACCAGATCAGCAAATAGCCAGGAGGAATTACCTGCTCACTCACTGTCCTTGAAGAGAGTGGATATTCTTCCAGACCAGCTGCGGTGCGACGCACAGGCACGATAAGCCCTCCTAGCGCTGCTCCTGCCCCATGACCAGCAAGGTGTTCCTCGATGACCATTTGCTAGTGGCTGTGGCACCTACAATGCTGGTGGAGGAAGCACCCCCGCCCCTCCTCAACGCATTTCCCTGGGGTTGAGCTTCTTCTGTCACCGCTGGCATGGCTCATACCACCCCCTATTGTCTGAGGAGCCTGCAGTAGCCCTGCAGTGAGATGAAACGCTCGTCTGCCATGCGGCCCTGCTGTGATTCCTCTGGCGATGGAATGGCTTTGGGTTTCCCCCTTGATTTACCTTCCAGTGCCTGATGTCTCTGGAGGGTCCTGAGGTCTTCTCTCTGTCTTCTAGACTGCCACACTGCTGAGCCCCAGGACAGAGCAGCTCCAGCAGACCCCCAGTCCCATTCACAGAGCTGTTGGAGATGTGAGGACAGTGGTTTGCAGACAGTTTTGTGATTATCGTAACTGGGTTTCATTCTGAATCATGATAATTCTCGTCTTCCATAATTCTTATCAGCCAGAAGTTCTGAGAAAATGTGGCAATGTGACCCTGTGACCTGTTGACTTTGTGAACCCTCTGCAGTTGCAGTCCTCCTTGGCTGCCCATTGCAGCCCGTTTACAAGAAGAGCTCAGATAATTGGTCAACAAACTCAAAGGTCCCGCTGTTAGTACCTTGAATTGCTGTCTTGGGCAAACACATTGCCCCTTCCCGCTTTCCAGGTTGCCTTAGAGCAGCCTCAGGAATATTTCCACATTGTCTGTCTGTGCCTTATAAACCAGCTTGTGAGATTAATTCCTTGCCAGTGTGCAGTCAGTGTAGAGCTTAGCTTAAATACTGCTCCTGACTTTCCAGGGACTGCTTCTGCCTTTGTTGTGGCTGCTTCTTGGTGGATGCTCATAAATAGTTACTGACTTATTAGTACACCCAGCTCATTGATCCGCAACACCATCATTTTCATGTCATAGTCCTTGTTAGTACTTCAGTTTTCATCCAGCTCCTGAGATTGTGATAGTTTCACCACTGTACAGAAAACACTTCACATCATCCTCAAGTGTTGTCCAATCACTCCTATTGTCTATGTCAAGGCAATCATTCCCAGTATTAACCATAAACAGTCAAAGTCAGGCTTGCAGGGAACTCAGCTCATGGCAGCTCTCTAGTGTGATGCTTCCCATGCACAGCTTGGGGCTGCGGTGGCCAGATGAGGGCAGCTACGTCTCCCATCAGCCCGGTGAGGCTTCAAGGGAAGGACAAAGCCTGTCACCGGGCACAGAGCAGCTGGCTGTGATCAGCAGGTTCACCAGGATATGTCAGAGCAACTCAACACCAGCTACCAGTAGGCAAAGCTACGATGAAGTGTTATCGACAGAGAACTTACGTGTCTCCTGGTGTGGCTCTCAGGTACCTGTCTAATTTCTGGATACCGCTGGGTCAGGATCCTCATGCTTCTCTTCTCTCCCCCTCGGCTCCCCATCGGCCACCCTGTAGGCTCTTGCAGCTGCTTATGGCACCCTTTTTCCATCAAGTCATGAGTTTTATTACCTCTGCCATGGACCAATGATGCTCACGTGGTATTTTTCCCTGCCTCTGCAGTTTTCAGCCTGTCTCAGCCCTGCGAGTGCTGCCACCGTGTGGCACGGTGGTGGTGACACTCCTGCTGTTTTCTCACTTCCTTGCTGGCATCTTTCTGGCGGGGTAGCGTGGGGGCCTACCGCGCTGCTGAGTACCAGTGCCTCTACAAAGCGTGTTACTGCTCGCAGTGTGCTCCAAAGGACCTTTTACTGACACCAGCGTCTACCACAGCTTGGCTGGAAAAGTGATTTTTCTTAGTGAAAGAAGCCAGTGAGGCAAAATACTCTTGTAAGGTGAAGCACTATTTGTTCCCTCCCGTTTAATGTTATTCAGACGTGTTGTGAAACTGCACATTTTTCAGGTCCGAACATAGTAGAGCTGCTGGTGGCCAGACCCTTCCCTTTCTTCCCGCAACCTAGAGAAGGGACTGTATTTGGTGGTCTCTGCCTCCTGATCCTGTTTTGGCTGACTTATTTAAAATCCTTGTTGCTGGTGTGAGATTTCATGTGCTAATTCCTTTAAAATCCTGGACTTCTTGAGTTCCTCATCCTTACTGAAAGCTGTGACAAAGCAATCAGGTAGTTTTCAGGACATATCTGGACAATTTTTTTGTTTTTATCAGCAGCAGCACTGGGTGATCTCACTTCTTTGCTTGTAATTTGTGTATATAGATAGCTTTTCATATCGAAGGGAAAAATCTGCTAAGACCCGTTTGATCTTTACACTTCTTGATCTCTAAGACATGTTTCTGTTCTGCACAATCATTTTTCCTTTCCTTGTAAGCTCTGCCTGATGTTCTGCTTGAGGCTGTTTTCCTGTGTTCCTGGTACAGGTTGCTAATAGGCAGGACAGCTCAGGTTTGATGGGCTCCTGCCTCCTCTCCCTGCCAGGGAAAATCTCCATCTCTTCTGCCTCCCGGAGATTGTGCCCTGCTGGCTACAGCCACTGGCACATCACAGTGGGATAGGGCCCCTGGCAAGGTGACAGAGGTACCCGTACCCTCCCCCAAATGTGTAAGGGGGACACGAGACACTGTGCTAATCTGCAGCATTCGGGTTCTGCAACGCCTCTGCTCTGTGTGGCTTTTATCCTGGCTTTCTCACGGGAAGTTGTGATGTTGCAACAGTAGATTGTGACCAAACAGAACTACAGGGTTGAGAGCAGAACGTGTTGGTCTTATTTTTAGCATGGAAAGCCTGTGAAATGGGAGTGCTAGGCTAACTGCATCAACCTCACGCCATGACCAACCCTGACTGTTGAGACTGTTTCTTCTTTCACCTTCCTTAGCACCATGCAGGAACCTAGCCATGGCAGATAACGCGCTCGCAGGGCTCTCTACTACAGCCCTCTCCACACTCCCGCAGCATCAATGCTGGAGGGATCGGCTGGTTGTTGGAGCTGCTGATGGTCTGTGGCTGCTGTTCCCCACTATCATTAGCCAAACACTTGTGCTAGGAAACGGGAGAGATTTGTGGATAATCGTGTCGCTATCCTCATGGATTGCTATTCCAGTGTGGTGTGGTGGCTGGTAGTTTGTTGTGGCCCAAGTGCTGATAACTCATCTGTTTGATTTACCGGGAGCACTCAGAGAGCTGAGGTTTTGTTCACACTGAAGGAAGGTATCAGAAACCCATCATAAACATCATTATAACTTGACACGTAAACCAGATGATTATTTTTGTCCAAGGAAGTACATATGTCTTCAGGTAATCAGAAAGTTCGTTGCTCGTCTTTGGGTTACACTATAAATATCCTGTTGTAAGGCAGATCTTATGGTAGCGAAGTCTCCTCTCACAATCTCCGGTAGAGGTTTAGCATTGATAATAGAGGACTCTGATGTATAATGGTAATAAATGAAGATTTATTTATAGATACAGTAATATAAGATATCTTTATTTTCACTTGCAAAAGAATGTTTCCTTTTTTGTTTTTGTAGAATTTGGTACAAACAACAAAAATATTACTTAATGATAACAGGGGTTGTGAAGTCAACAAATTTCTAATTTACAATAAGAAAAAGGAACACAATCTTTTAAATTTAGAACACGAACAGTGGGAGACCTCAGTTTGCTTTCTACAAAAATTCACTTCATGCAGCTCTATATGCAGCAAGCTTGGCTATGTATAGGAATGCCACCTATAAATTTTTTAGCACAGCCGTTGTACTGGTTTTGGCACTGTCGGGGAGAGAGCGAGCAGTTATGTGGTGCTTAGCTGTCGGCTGGGGTGAAACCATGGCAGCTGTTTAGAGTGCCTTGTCTGTGGTCCTTCCTTAATTTAAAAACTATAGGCTTGGGTAAGCAGAAAGTGCTCTGAAATTCCTCAGTTACAAAACAGTAGCAAATGGCATCTTAATAGCACTTAGTATTTGCTATACAGCTATAGTATTTGCTAGTATTTGCCCTCCTATACATGAGGCCACGTGCACAAAAGCATTACTGTTTTGTATTTCAGAGTAGGCGACTTAATTGGAACCCATTGTAAATTGGACAAGGTGCCCCATGTTAACAGGGAGAAAACACGAACATGACTGGGTTCGTAAAAAAAAAAAAAAAAAGAAAAAGGTTGTTTTCTTTTCTTTCTGGGTTAAAAGTATGATAGCAGGTTGATATGAATCAAATTTCATCTTTTTCCAAAATAATAAAAATTTTCATAATAATCTCTTTGGACGGGCATTCATTATAACCAATGAGGTGCAACATCCCAGAAGGGGATCCCATAGCCCAAAGTGTTTTTGAAGACCCTCCACGCTGTTTCTGAAAACAGAAGTTCCCTGCTGAACCCCACTTGCCTGGACACGTAAGTGATGCCTGTCATGAAGATTGACAGCATGCCGTAAAGGAGAATGGGTTAAGAGGGACCCTAAGCCTCTTGTTCTCCGAGGGTAGTTAATTGCATCCTCTTTGTTGACAGCTACAAGGGTGATAACGCTCACTCATCTCCTTAAGCAACAGATGGTTTTTAAGATCAGGCACTATTTGTCTCTTGTATCTTTTCCTGTCTTTGAAAACAGACTTTTAAAGGCAGATTGAGGTTCAAACAACAGTGTGCAATGATTAAGTTGGTCACATACACACATGTCCCTTTTGCTCTGCTTGCAGTAAAATACCAGTAATGCCAGAGCATAAATAATACATCAAAGAAGAAAATTAGCACATAAATGATCATCTGAATGACCTGAGCTGTTTAACCCATTTTTATGCCACAGTTGCTCACTGTACCTTCCATCATTCTCAGACCTCTGCCAAAGTATTGATATAAAGCAGGTAGATCTAATGTTTGCATGGGGAGTACTTTCTGTGATGGCAATAGTTGCTTCCTATGTTGTCTGGCAAATGTCAAGACAGTGGTTTCAGCATGTGGTCTGCAGACACTAGAAGGTGACAGGCCACTTGTAGGGGAACTATTTGTAAGTTGTCACTAAGAAAGTTGTCTATAGGTTTAAATGAGCGGAATATGGGTGTGCATTCCCTGGAGGAATTTTTTAGGGGTTTACAAGTCAGAAGACACTGAAAGTCAAGGACCATGAAGCTAACCAAGATACAGCTATCACATGCATTTCAAAAACTTTCTAATGTTTCCCATGCTGACTTTAAGTTATTGAAGTGACTATGTGATAAAATGTTAGATGAAATTTCTGTGCAGATAAACATCAAGTAGTCACGTCCTGGCACTGGCTCCCCTCTCAGCCTAGATTTCTCTTTGTGCTACTTCCTTCCAGTGCCCCTTTGTGGCTAAACTGTTTTGAGTGCTCTGGTGTCACTTCCCCGTGGGGTGGGAGGATACATTGTGCATAGTCAGCAAGCAGGGATATTATAGAGTTTGGTACCTGCAAAGTTGGACATTAAAACTGATGCCTGATCTGGTATCCAGGTAGGGTAGATCAAGGCTCTCTGTAATTTGTATTGGAAAGAGTTAAATGTCTCAAAATGAGGTATAGGAGAGCTGGTGAACCCCCACCCTGCACTGTCCAAGCAGCTGAAAGAAAAAAACCCAAATCCAAAGCAATGCTTCATCACTCAGGGAATGCTGAGAAGCCCTCAGCTGTGGATCTGCCCTGTCTCTGCAGAAGGGCCTTACACACTCCACTCTCACCAAACCTCCCCTGAAAACTGTTCGTGGGTGGTAAGGGAGGGATCAGGGCTGCATCTGCTCCATGTTGCTCGTTGCTGTTTTCTGGGCATCAATGCTCCTGCAGCGTGAGGCTGTGACAACTAGGGCAGATGCAATCATCTCTCACCAGACAGGACACCCACTGAAGATTTGATCCCATTAAAGTACAACAACAAATCTGTCGCCAGGGCTTATCTTACACTTGGGTGAGGTAAGATCTTCACAGCTTTATAACTGATATGCAGAATACAAAGGATCTGTTCTGTGGTCCGCAATGCTTTGTGTAGCTCATTTTATCCATGCAAAAATGGCTTTATTTATACCCACAAATATTTTAGTCTCACAAATGCCAGGGCATTGCTACAAGCTAATACAAGTGTTTTATGGCAGCAATGGAACAACAGTCTCATGCCACTGTCTAACTCCTGCGGTTTACTCCATGCACAGCAATAGCTGCATCTTGGCAATAGATGTGAGCTTTGAAATTATATAGGTTGGCAGGAAACTACCACTGTACGGGCAAATTCTTTGATGTGAGCAGCACAGATGTGTTAGGTTTGGCATTGTAGTACAGGGGCTTTCTCTTGGTTTTTAAGTGACCGTATATATTACAGTGTTAGAAGTGGATTTGTGTATTGCTGTAAGGGTGCTCAGTTTCCTATGTTTAGCTGTGTGATATGTACAAATAAGCGCATGGCAGAAACAATAGCTTTATCTATTCTCCATACCACGTGGCTTTCCCTCTGGACCAGGAGATGCCTGAAGCTGTGATACAACAGTCCAAGACAATAGTCAGAGCTGGAGTCAAGTCACTGAGGACAGACGGACAAAAATCAAGTTAATATCAGACCCATTGGAGGGGGTTGCCCCTTTTTGCAGGTATGCCTATACCTATAATGATTGCAAATACTGTAGGTGGTCCCATTCCCTCTGCTTCAGCACTGTGGTTCTCAACACCTACAGTGCGCTACACCTTGTTTATATCATGACTTGTTCTGTGGGTGGCTGTGACTCTTGGCTTTGCTTCGTCTTGGACCTCATTGATATAAAAGTGGTGAACAGAGAAGGAAATTCCTGAAATTCCTTGGCGGCAAAGTAATAGCAAACTGCATCCAAACAGCAGTTAGAATTTGCTAAGCATGCACAGATCCAAACAGAGGCTCTAACTTCTGAGAGCAGAGAACAAGCTCCAGCAATATCCACTGCAAACCGCAAGAGCAGTGTGATGTAGAAAGGTGAAAAACATACAACGAACACACACAAATTCACAGAAACAATGTGGATTGCTTTCTGGATTAACTTTGTCTCATGAGGGCTCGTGGCCATTTTCTTTTTGAGACATTTGATGACTTGTACTGAGCAAAAAATCACAATCCCTAAGGGAATAATAAACCCAAAGATAATGGAGAATAATGTTAAATAGTTAGGTTCAGTAGACTCTTTCCGAAAGCAGAAGTTTTCCTTTGCTTTATGAAATTTTTGACGCAAGTAGGAGTAAATTATCAGTACTATCCAAAGAAACCCACAGATAGAAGCCGATTTCAGTGGGGATTGAAGAATATTTGATTTTAGAGGGAACTTGATTGCAATGTATCGATCAATCGCAATGAGGGTGATGATAAGGATGCTCATAGGCATGTTTGCAAAATAGATGTTCTGTATGGTGAAACAGAGATTGTCTATGGGATGGTTGTAGCTGGTAAAATATATCAGGAAAGGCAGGGCAAAGAGCAGAAAACTGTCTGCGACCATGAGGTTGATCAGGTACACCCTGGTCTCGGTCCACCTCTTCAGCTTGCAGCAGAAGACCCAGAAAGCAATTACGTTCAGTGGGATCCCCAAAATGAGCACTGGGATGTAGACGGTAAGTTGAAATAGCCAAATAGTCTGTGCAGTGTCATTCTGCCGCACATCGTTTTCAGTGCAGTTCTCCATGTTGGGCACTCTCTGCAAGAAAAGGATGCAGGCATGAGATCAAGCTCAGGGACAGGTCCTCTGGGCTGGGTCCTGCTGCAGTGCCCCGGCTCTCATGGCTCTGTGGCCCCTCACACCCCTGCAGTGCATGTGTAGGCAGCCCCTGGAGGGGCTCGGTGGTTCATCAGCACCATCTATCAGAGTAACACTGTCAGCACCAGCTAACACAAAACCAGCAGCTATTACGGGGCTAAGCCTGCCTTGCAGCTATTACGGGGTTAAGCCTGCCTTGCCTTCCATCCAGTCCTGGTTTGCACAGTTTGGATAATAGCAAAGGGTCTGCAAAGCAGAATGATAATTTTTGTGGTCCCTTATCTTTGCTGCTGCTGGGGTTATCAGAGAGCCACTGGCTTTAGGGCAGCCTAAAGCAGAGCTGGGCAGCATTCCCCCTTTGCCTCCAAGGTCCTTGCCTTGCTGCTGAAGCCACCCCGTAGATTTGCTCTGGATCTTGCCAGGCTTGTGAACCTGCAGGGGACTCGAGCCCGTTCAGCCACGGGTTAGCTCAGGTGGCGTTACTCCTGGGGGTGGTGGGTGGATGCCTGCTGCGGGCAGGCTACCCCCAAGAACAAACCTGGTCCTCTCGCTGCTGGACGCTGGGAAGGAATAGCTCAGCATGGGTACCACCAGCCCCAGCAGATAACAGGTCTCCAAAGAGAGAAGGGAAAGTGAGCACATGTGTCTGATCTCAACCTTCAAAGATAGGAAGCCAAAATGTTGCTAGAGCAGAAAACACGAATCCAAGAACTTAGACTATTCCCTGGGAGTCCTTTAATATTTCAGGGCATCCGCTACCAGGAAGGAGGCCGCAGAGGATGAATTAGACTTAGTCTGCAGCTCATAAAGGAAGTGTTTACAGTGAGGCACAAAAGAAAAATGCCCAGATTCCTACAATCTCTTATAAATATATTGCCTTATAAGTCAGTGGCTTCTAAGCATCAACATCTAAACTGTAGTGAAAATGTCTGACTAACAACGTCTGGGAGATGGATCTGGCAACCACGGAGGAAAAAGCAGCACCTGCCCTGGTGCCAGAACTGGTACGGCATTACTGAACCACAGGGTTACAGTCATTTTTAGGGTGGAATTTATGGAGGAACTAACATACAGCCAGTGTCCTGGCTCTCTTGGGCTGTCAGCCTCATAGGTCTTTGGCTGTACTATGCTACCACCTACCCTGCAGCCATTCCATGCTGTCCTATAGCGGTCATCCTACAGTGAAAAGCCAGTCTCTGCATGCATAGCACTGCCCCAAGGAGCAGCTGAGCCCGCTGGGCTGGGCATCCCAGCCCCATCAAATCCCGCATGTAAGCACAGAGCCAGTGGCGGTTCCCAAGATCCCGTGCCGCAGCATGCCTGGAGCCGGGTGTCTCCACGCTCACAGAAAAGGCATGGTAAGCAGCACTGGTGTGAAACCTCAGCAAGGGATGAAGACCCCCCTAAATGACAAATGGCTGCAAAACAGTGAGGCAAAACAGCTGTGAAAGCAGGAGGAAACTGAGGCATCTGTGCACCGCTGAGGATTATGTTAACAGACAGCCCTGGCTGGCGCTTCAATTAAGAGGTGAGCAAGCACATCAAGACATTACCTGTTTCTTGCGGGGCTGTCAGGTGGATTTAGTCCTCAGAAAGGTTGCAGTGTAGATGCGGGTGTCCTGGCAGGGGAGGAGATCTGTCGAGGCCGTAGGTGCCAGCGCAAGGTGCTGCTCCGTGCACGGCACAGCTGCCTGGGAGCCTGCTGTTGATAGCCCAGGAGCGCTGAAGCACAGCAATGAACTCTTGTTCCTCAAAAGTGCTTCATTTATCACCTACTTTTTGGGATGGTCGAGTCTCTGGTGCCCTCTATTGTTCGACTCAATCCGCTGAATGCTGCACCGTCATTTTTCTCAGTCTGTGCTCCCCCCACTCACCTCACACAAACTAGCAATTAAAATTTAATATTTTCAGTCGTGGGAAAACATAATTTCTGAAATAAAACCCATAATGGTTGCAAATTGCCCTTCTGGCAGTGAAAAGTCCCCCGGGGAGCACAGCAGCCCACACAGCCTCCGGTGCGGTTGCAGAGCGTGCCCCAGGCGGGGGGGGGCCGATGGCCTTTCCAAGGGGACGCGTCAATGCTCGTGCACTCTATGACAGTGAGCCCAGGGCGAGGGGACCCAGCATGCTTCTCTTCGGTGCCTTTGCAAAAAGGTGACAGATGTTACAAGCCTACTCGTCCTCTGCGAAGCAGCCAGGTGTCTAGCACTGCTCATCAGCATCCCTGGAAAGCCCAAGCTGGTAACGATAGTCACTGCCAACTGGGCACGGGTGAGAGATACCGGTATGGCAGTGAGCACACCAAAGGTGTCAGGATCTTTAAAAACATGTTTAAGAACGTGCCCCAGTGGTATTTTATAGTCATTTTGATGGCCTTTCTTGTCTGTTGGCTGCAGCAGTTGCAGTTCCATCTGTGTGAGCCAGCTGACAGGAGCCAGACTCTGACTCCCTCAGGATTTCTCCCACTAATTCCTGGGTCCTGAGCTGGTGGTCCCAAGGTGACCGCAGCAGACTGGGCAGGAGCCGTGGGCTCCCTGATGGCAGATTTAGGTCACAGGGGAAACTGTGTAAGTAAGTGGGCAGGGAAGGCTCCTCCATACTCTCTCCTGGAGCACTCTGAGCATTGCCTGGGTAGAGCTCAGAGGCCGTTTTGGAGATTTTTCAGTTTTTAGAGAGAAAAAAGCCCAGTCCTAGCGAGCATTTGAATAACATGTAAGGGGTCAATGCACTCCCGATCTCCCCTGACTTTTCTAGGCTGCTGACTCAGGGACAAATGCATTTCCCCCATGGAAACATTAGGGGTCTCAGTGTGGGCAAGATGCAGCAACCTGGACCCAGCTGTGTCCAGCTGTGGGATTCAGCTGTGGGGTGATACTCTGACCCTGAGCTGCAGCCGGGAGGGTGAACCTGGGGGCCAGCCTGGTGCCACAACATAAATCCAGGGAATAGCAATGCACAGGTGGCAAAGGTCTAGACAGAGTTAAAAGGGCTTCCCCACGGGTGGGAGCAGCGGCCCCGCAGGGATGGCTGCTGCAAGGAGGTGTCTCTGTGCCAGGGTTCTGCAGTGCAGCAAGGAGAGGAGCCGGCAGGAGGACTCAGCTCAGAAATCTCCAGGACTTTGTGCCTTTATGGCACTGGACAAATCTTGCTTTCATCCTAAAAGTGTTCCTTCACGTCTGTCTGACCTGTTGACTTGAAGGGAAAGGGCAGTCAGCAGAGTCTAGGCTGCTTTGTGGGACCTTGTACTTAGTAATATGCTGGTACTGCCTGGACCCCCCAGCCCACCGGAGGAATATGATAAAAATGAACTGGATTATTTTATTAATGGAAACAACCTGAAATACACAATGGGATAAAACATGATATATTCTTTTGTACATGTTGACAATGAGGATGAATTGGCTTAAGCTGCAAAATGAAATAAAACAGTGAGACATACATGACTCACCTGTCTGCTTGTAAGAGTAACAAGCAGGTGCTGGAGGATGGGTTGGAGACATGTTAACGACCAGCGATTACATACACACTTTTACACATCTCTGTGAAATAACTTGTTTAATAGAAACATAAAGTATAAATCCCAATTAACTTAGTAATGCTAAACCTAACAAAGATCTCCCTAGAGAGAAAGAGCCATAGTTATCCAAATAACGCTGTAGCTGTATCTTATCTCGATGTTACAGAGTTGTCCTGGGGTTTTTTGGGTTTGGCATTTTTCGTCCGCCCTTGCTGCACCCCCCAGCCCCCCCCAATATCTTTCTTTAGCAAGTGTGTGTCTGCGAGAGGTGGATTTGATCTGTTTTTTCAGTGCTGGGTTTGGGCAGTGGAAGGGCTTCATGGAACTCCTTGGTTACAAAGTAGTAGCAGATGCTATCCAGGCAGCAGTTGGATGTGGCAATACACCTCGTCACAGAGGAGAAGTTCTTCATAACCTGGAGCAGGAAACAGGTAGCTCCGACGCTCTCCATTATGAACCTGACAAGTAGCCCAAGGTAGGCTGGTAAAAAGCATATTAGAAATACAATCATATTTGCATAAATAATGTGAACAGCTTTCTGGATTAATTTATCCTCTGGTGAATTTTTGTTCAGACATCTCTTAAGGTTCCTGATTACTTCTGCGGAGCAAAAAGTCAAGATTGCTAATGGAAGAGTAAAAACGAAGAAAATAGAAAGCAGCCTCAGAGTAGTGGGCATGGTGGTATCCTTCTGAAAGCAGAGATCGGCGTGTCGCCACCAAAGCTGCAAGATGGCACCAGTTATCACAGAGACCCACAGAAGCCCACAGAGAAGGGCAGCCTTTGATGGAGACCTGAAGGTCCTGGCTTTCAAGGGGTGCTTTATGGCAATGTATCGATCGATGGAGATAAATGAAACTATGTAGATGCTCACTACCATGTTGATAAAATACATTGCCTCTGTAAACTGGCAGAGTTCATCTCGGGTTGACTTATTCCAGAGCAAATAAGCCATGGAAGGCAAGGTGCAGATGACGAAGCAGTCTGCAAAGACTAAATTGATTACATACACCCTGGTTTCTGTCCACTTCTTTATCTTGCAGAAGAACATCCAGAGAGCAAGGGCATTAAATAGTGCTCCAAAAAAGAAAATGAGGTTATACAGAGCAAATTCAGTGAGACGAACATGGTGATATATTTCTAGGTTTGTGACATTGCAGTTGTTGGACACATTCATTGTCCTGATGTGTAGATGTTGTATGATGTTCTGAGTCCTGAAATGGGAAAAGACATGGTAAGACTTTCCTCCTGTCTCTTAAAAGATGCATGGCTCCTATAAAAAAGGGTATTTAAGTAAATATTTACTTTGTTATGAATGTGAATTTGAGTCTACAAAGCTGGCCTTCTCAGTCAGCCTGTAACTGGGATGCATCCTTTGTCAAGCTTTGTTTATGTTTACTCAGTTTATGAGTAAATATTTCAAGGTACACTTCCAATAGGACATGACAGACAGCCTTTATTAAATAGGGGAATCTTGAAGGGGGGGGGAGCAGAATAGCACTTAGAAGAGCTCCCATAGATAGCATGGGCATCCTGTGACAACGTGAACACTAATTCCTTAAGCCAAGCCGTACAAATGCGGTAGAATTACCCTTAGCTTGGTTTTGACCTAGGCAAGGATTGCAGCAACCAAAGCTAAAGCCCAGCACAACCCATGAGCAAAAGCTCTTCTACCTGCTCAAGGCTGGCATCCTGCCACCCCGGGAAATCCGTGAGATGTAAGTAGTAGGTACTGAGCCTCTGTCACACTGGCTACTAGATGTTTTGCAAGAGTATTGGTTGTGTGCAGAGTGTGAGTTCATGGGCTGATAAAAATCAGCTTTCATGTGACGTGCACATGGAACAATTCTCTGAACTGATGATTCTGTGTTGATGTCACTGAATTTCTGCTTGCATCTAAATGCACTTTGGAAAGAATTTAACCTTTTAATTTAAAATAAGTTTTTTACCACTCTGACAGGAGAGTGATGTCGTGAGGGATCTGGTGAAATCCTACTGCTTTCAGACATGCAGGGACACCGTGACTGAACATGCCTGGTTAAGCAGTTATTTGCCTCTGCAAGCAATGCAGACCTTGTGGTGAGCTGGTGAGAGCACTGCCTGCAAAATCAGACTTCAGTTCTGAAGTAACTGATAAACACACAAATAACTCAATTGCTGTGGGGGATATGCAAGCGTATTGGGTGCTAGTGGACACTGATGTGACTCCTGTGTAGAGCTATCTTCCCAGCCCTTGTGTGCTCAGGTCTGGGTTTCCCAACAGAAGCTTGCTGCTTGCTGCCTGCACCCTGGGAGGAAGCTGACAGCTGTCACCCAAAAAAACCCTCTCTGAACTACAGTAAGTAGCAGCAGGGAAACACCTCACATTAAGGGCTGAAGCTGCCACATCATTATGCTCTTAACTGCACAACGCAGATGTCTTTGCTGGCATGGCTGATGCTCAGTTTGGTTTTCGTTGGCCCTGGTCTGCAATGCCAGCAGCAGCCTCCGTGCTGAGGTACAACGCAGGCAAACCACGCTGGTGGGCTCTGCAGCGTGAAAGGGCTCTGGCTGACACTGCCTTTGGAGCTGGAGATGTGGCCCAAATCCAGTTCCCAGCATCAGTGACCTGCCCCGGGGCTTTGGTGCAGCTCAGGGCTTGCAAGTGCTCCAGGGCATGAGGCAGCCCAGAGACTGGGGGAGGAGGGAGGAAACGAGCAGAGCGTTTTAAAGCAGGTCACATAGCACGGACAGGGTATGGCTGAGTACAAAATGTTTTTAAGGAGATGCTGTTTGATAAGCTAGCATATCCTGTGGCTGCTGGAAATGCTTAAGGTGAGGTAGATGAGATGGCTGCAGCATCAGAGTGGCTAGGCAGCAACCTACAGCTTTGAGAATAGGATGGAGATGGCTCTAAAACAGCGTCTTGCTGCTGCTGGAGGACAAGGAACGGGCTGGGGCTTGACGCACAAGGTCACTAGTACTGTGGAGTGTGTTCTGCTTCCCCCCCCGCTATAGCCTGGGGAGAGCTGATCAGCAGCTGTCCCTCGCCATAGAAGCTGGTGACCAGCTGGGGAGAAGGCTAGGGCTGGGCACATTTCCTCCAGCAGCTCAAGAAGTAGGAGGCTCCTTCCAGACCCTTAACAGGGAGCTTGGAGGAAGAGGAGCAAGGCAGAGGCTGAAGGCTCAGTGGGTGTTGCAGTAGCACCGTGGTGGCAAGCACCCAGTGTGTTTCCCAGTGAGATGCCCATGGGGAAGCAGCTGCACCAGAGGGGGAGTCTTGTGTGTAAAATCCTCCTCCTGCCTTGTGGGGGGAACTCAGAAGCGAGCAGGTACCAGAGGAGCGAAGGGTGAATGTGGGGGGTGAAATGACTAAGGACATCATGGGAGCCAAGGGGGGCTGCCGGGGTGGGGAAGGGAAGGGACCTGGAACTGTACAGAGGGAGAGGAAGCAGGAAATGGGGTGGGAAGGATGGGGTACGGCATGGCATCTTCTGCATCAACTGCCTTCAAACCTGCCACCTCTATGGCAACTGCCCTGATTTTCACCAACTTTCCTATAAATTGAACGTGTAACTATCAGCAAAGATTTAATAAATACGCTGCACAGGTCTGAGAATAGACTTGGACAGGGCAATACTTCACAGGGGTGTTAACCACGGGCCCTGGCAAGCTGACCTGGGAGGGAAGCACAGCCAGAAAGAGTGAGCAGACAAACTGCCTCCGTGGCAGAAGAGGCCTAGGGGAGGCTCCTGCCACAGAACTTAAGCGAGGGGCTTTTCCTCTCTGTTTCCAAATAGCAAAAAGAAACCTGGAAACTGCCTGCTCTGACCTTGCTGCTGTTCACAGCTCTCAAGCACAATGATCTAAAGCACAGCACTTTTTTCTTTTTGTTTTTGAAACTTCTGTTCTTTCAGGCTCATCTATCACTGAATCCCTTGAAAACAGTAATGCAGTCACCGTAACCACAGAACTGCTTTGAAAGACCCTGGAAGGGGATCAAGGGTTCACTTAGACAAGAAAGAAATCTTTTGGAATCACTCATTTCCCATGTTGGGATGAATTTAGCTTCCAGTTCCCAGCTGCTGAAGTAATACGCTCTGATCTTTCAGGTAGAGTACCTGGAGAATATCTTGAAGTTAGAACAGAAACTGAAAGGCTCAGAGATCGCAACCTACTGCTTGGACCTCTGCATCGCGGGGACTGCACTGCCCTGCAGAAACTGTCCAAGCCTCCTCTGCCTCCTCCCAGCCACAGCAGAACCCTGAGCAGCAGTTCACAGATAGCGAAAGGATAAAACAAAATGATGTTACCTGTAGATTTAACGCCACAAAATCAGCAGCAGGTCCTGCCGGAGGTAGGGCATGTGGGGGCTGTGCAACCTAGGCAGGAGGAGCAGGGCAAGCCGTGGAGCTGCAGGATGGGCACGGGCTGCATGCACAGGGTAGGTGCCCGGCACCAACAGCTCACTGTTACTTGAGGGTTTCTGTAGCACCTCCTCCTCCTGCGTAGGAGAAGATTCCATGTCAGTTTGGTCTTGAATATCGATCTGCTGACCAAATAAATGGTGACAACACTTTCCAGTGAGGTCTGGCCTCACTAACTTCATCATTCAGCGCTTTCTAAAACGGTGCTTTCAACAACTAGCAATGGTACTCAGCAACTGTAGATTTGAAATGCACTGCTGAAGCTGAAGCTAAGCTAGGCTAGGAGGATGTGATATCTGGTATTAGATCACCCCATGCAGCTGAAGGTGCAGGGACCTCCAGCTAAGTGCTGAACTGAGTCATGCTTGCACAGCTCTGGGCAGGGAGGTGGGCACACCGAGCAGTTTGGCACATAGCATAGGCTCCATCTAGGCTGGAGAAGGTGTCCTCAGCTCTCCTTGGATAGAGACTGCTGCACCCAAATGGCCCCTTGGGATGGATTGGGAGCCTGGGGCAGGGATGGAGCAGGAGATGGCCATGATGGGGCCAGCAGCAGGGCTCCAGCCTGCACTTCGGTATGAGCACAGGTACAGCCAAAGCACCCGGCAGCTTCAGGCTGGCAACTGAACCGAGGCCTTGGCATCTTGCATGGGTGGCAGAGCCTCACTTGTCGGGCCCTGCGCTGACAGAAGTGAAGGGGTGAGAGAGAGCTGTAAGCCCCAAAGGGCTCAGTGCTGGGCTATTTAATTGGTGTTGATAATCAGTGTGCAATCTAGCTAGTGGGGAATTGTCTCGCTGCCCACTTACCCTTAGTACCTGACCAGCTGTAACACTTCTCCATTGCAGTGATGCTAATGGTGGTTGGCTGCTCATAAACCAGCCCGATGGGTACTCTCCTGGCTGTGTGAGCTGTGAGAGATGAGAAACCTGCTGGCTGGAGCTCAGGGGTGAGAGCATGCAGGCACTGGTGTGGTGAGCGAAGGACCGCAGGATGCTGACGTGGCCCAGATGTCCCTGGCTCAGGAGGCACAAGGTGGCATCAGGCAGAGGAAGTGCTGCAGCACAGCTGTCCAGCAAGGCTGTGCAGGGGAGAGGACTCAACAGAACCTGAAGAAAAGACCCACTCGCTCTGCTCTACCACAAGGCTTAGGCACCTTGCAGCAACACTATGACCACAGAGATGTGTGTGCTGATCACAGCCTTCAGGAGGCAACCAGGCTTCCAAAGCCCCCAGGCTGCTCTGTCACGGAGGACAAATGATCCATGCATAAGGTAGGAGCCACGTAAAATTTCTCTGAACCACATGCTGATAAGACCCTCAGATACTATCTAGCATATGTGAGGTGCTGTGAAGGAAGAGGGCAGGGAAGCATGCTGATATGAAACACTGCAGAGGCTCTTTGTGTTGCAGCATGAAAGAGGAACTGGAGGGTCACTGCAGAGGTTTAAGGCCAGGAAAGACATGTGTAAGGAGAACCACAAAGGAAAGGCTGTGGGATCTGTTTGCCTGTGGTAGCTGCAGCTGTGTTTCCCAAACAGAGGCCAATGCTGTGAGGTTTTTTTGCCTCAGGATGATGGCCTTGTTCACAGAGAGGTTGAGGTTGGAAGGGACCTCTCGATATTTACTCCAAGCCCTTGCTCAGAGCCCATTGCCCAGGGCCATGTCCAGTCTGGTTTTGCATATCTCCAAGGCTATCTCCACAAATTCTCTGGGTAACCTGTTCCAGTTATCAATCACGCTGAGAGTAAACATTTTTTTTTCTTATGTTTAAATGGATTTTCCTGTATTTCAGTTTGTGCCCATTGCCTCTTGTCCTCTCACTGTCACTGCTGAGAAGATCTCTATCTTCTTTACTCCCTCCCATTGGGTGTTTATACATATGGATAAGATCCTTGCAAGCCTTCTCTTCTCCAGGCTAAACAGTCCTGGCTCCTTCAGCCTCTCCTCATATGAAAGGAGTCCCTTAATTGTCTTTATCACCCTTCCCAGGACCTGCTCCAGTAAGTCCATGTCTTTCTTGTACTGGGGAGCCTAGCACTGGACACAGCACTCCAGATGTGTCTCACCAGTGCTGGGTAGAGGGGAAGGATCACCTCGCTTGACCCGCTGGCAATGCTCATCCTAATGCAGCCCAGGATGCTGTTGCCTGCCTTTGCTGCCGCGGTGCATTACCAGCTCATGGTCAGCTTGGTTTCCACCAGGATCCCAATTCCTTCTCTGCAAAGCTGCTTTCCAGCCGGTCAGCCCCAGCCTATACTGGTGCCTGGGGCTGTTCGTCCCCAGGTCACTTCCCCTTGTTGAACCCCATGAGCCCATTGCTCCAGCCTGTCTGGTGCCTCTGAGCAGTGGCACAACCCCCAGGTGTATCAGACGCTCCCTTCGGTTTTATATGCTCTGCAAACTTGCCGAGGTGCACTCTGTCCTAGCGCCAGGCCATTATTCTTTGGCGTCTTCATTTTTTGCCCCAGTCTCAAGCTCCAAGGAACTCCACTAGGGACTGGCCTCCAGCTGGACTTCATGCTGCTAATCACAGCCCTTGAAGCTTGGCAGTTCAGCCACTTTTCAGTCCACCTCCCTGTCCATTTATCTAGCCCATACTTCATCAGTCTGTCTCGGCAGGTATTATGGGAGACAGTAAGACTTTCAACGCTAAAGTTGAAATGAACAACATCCCCTGCTCTCATTTTATCCACCAAGCAAAGTCATCACTTTAAAGGCAGCTATCAAGTTGGTCAGGTATGATTTTTTTTTTAAATCCAATCACCTTCCTGTCCTTAGTATGCTTTTAAATGGTTTCCAAGAGGATTTCATCCGTCTCTTTCCCAGGGATCAAGGTGAGACTGACTGTCCTGTAGTTCTCTGGGTGCTCCTTCCTGCCTTTCCTGAAGATAGGGATGACATGTGAGTAAGTCAGCAGTGTTAAAAGGAAGAGCACACCATGAGTGGCAGCTCACGTGCAGACCTGGCTGTAAAAGGAGAGGAGATGAGTACCAGTATAAAATTACTTTGGGCAGGGAAAATAAATGGAACAGGCTAAGCTTTTCAATGGAAGATGCCAGCTCCACCTCTGCGTGCTGCTGTCCAAAAATCTGGGTGTAGTGCCTGGGACAGGAGCAGTTTCACTGAGTGTGCTTGCTGCAGCCCCTTGAAGCTGCAGAGCGGATGCACTGACTGAGAGGAAGCAGAAAGACAGTGACACCCATCTTCCAACCGGGTAGACAAGGTTTTGAACTCAGAAATGCTACGTGGACAAAAGCCACAGGCCAGTGGGGAAGGGAGCAAATACCTCCCTGGGGGCTTTGCGAGGGGCGATGCTTGGGGCAGCAGCATGCTTCAGTGTCTGATGGTGTGGCATGGTGGGAACGATGCAGTGGAAACCATTAAAGCACAAATTTCTTTCCCTTCCAGGGGACACTCGTTGATAAGTGCGTTTGTGTCCGCAGCATGAGACAGCATCGAGATGAGTCACACGAGTGTCGCCTTTGCAGAAATGCAGCTGTCAGCCCCGGGAGCCGCACTGCACGTTCCTGAGAGCCCACTGCTGGCGGCGGCGTGCCCACGGCCCCGCCGTGATGGGACCAGACACCCACTGTGGGGAGAGGCTGATCCCCTGCCATGGCTGTGCAGCCGAGCTGTCACCCACGCAGAGCCGGGGAGTCGGAGCCTGTTGATGCCGTCTCATCCACCACGGGTGTGGGGACAGAGATGGAGGCGGGCTGGCCGTACGGTGAGGACTGATGTGCTCCACCCTGCGCAAAGGCTGGAAGTGGCCAGGGGACACAAAGACATGGCAGGAGAGGCAGCCAAACAGCACTGGGAGAAGTTAGGTCTGTGCCGGTAAGGCCGGCGGCACCAGCCTGCAAGTGGAGTGTCTAGCCTGGACCCAGGGATTAGTTCCTCCACAGGAGAAGGCTGTACATACCAAGTCATCCCGAGGACCTGTATATTTTCCTGGCATTTTTCACCAGTCTCCTACCAAATTTGTGCTGGAGGATGCTAAACTAACACAAATTACATCTGTTTGTGTTTTGCTAAAATATAGCACACTAAACAGGCCTAGATGATGCGGTTTGGGTTGTGGTGTGAAACAGGGGGAACGCCTACATGGGATGCTGCAGACCTTCACAAGACAGCCTGGGTGACCTTTGAAAGTACCACCTTTTCCATGGCAGCAAGGCAAAAACACTCTTAAACTTCAGGTTTGTGTTGTTTTTTTTCTTCTCACCCCTCAACCATGAACATCCTTTCCTACGTTATCAATTTGAAAGGTCACTTAGTTGTGCAATCCTTTGGGTGTGGAAGGTCTTCACTTTTATTAAAGTTCCAAATTCAAACCTTAATTTATTTACAATTTCCATTCACGTGTCCAAGGAGGAGGAAAACAGAGATGATGTAAGGATAGCATTGTTTGTAAAGCCAGCCATGCTTTATTCAAGGGCCAATTGCAGCAATACCCTACTTGTACAATGCTGTAGAAATAAATCATTCAGGTGCCTTCTGTTTTGAATGAATTTTACATATGACCTGCACACATGCTGGAACAGATCATTAGTGCTCTTCAGGCTGCACACCAGCCTATTCAGCCTCGTTAATGTTGATGCTATAGACTCACATCATTGATTTCTTAAGCTGAAAAAAACCCCTTTTGCTCTTACGTAAATATAAGAACCATTTTGTTTCTGAGCGCCCTGTGCTTGGATGGAGACACCTGATGTTTCAAGAGCTCCAGCAGATTTTTTTATCTCTTACTCTCAACTACAAGACACACACCAAAAAAACCCCCACAAACCCCAACCCAAAACCCCAATGTTTTTTGCTAATGGGAAGCAACAGACGAGAGCAGAGATAGGGCTGGTAACTGTAACACATGCTTGCCTGACCTTGTCCTGCTCCCAGAAGAACAAATCAGTTTATCCTCTGCTTTCACCAACTGGTCTGTAATTTGCCTGTAGTTACCCTCCCCATTTCTACATTTGAGCAGAGGTGCTTTCAGACTAGGGAGAGCGTTCACTCCGGCATTGTAGCACATGCGAATGTTAGAGGCTTTTGCTTCTATTTTTTGAATTTTGCCCATGGGGTTTTTTTTGTTCCTGATCTTCTAAGAATTACTGGCATAGACTAGGTTGAAATGTATACACCCTGATTTCCTTCGTAAAACTCACTGCCCTCTGGATTGCCTGTCATCCCCCATGCTTATTTTTCCACTTGTCTTCTAAACTACATTACATCTTGTTTTTCATAAATGCGGATGAGAACGCGCAGCATAGCCGAGAAATGGCTCCGTTGCCCCGTGTGGTGGTATTTTCTACAGGACACACAAGCAAGCCGCGCTGCACCCATCCCCGCTCTGCACCAGCTAACGGGGGCACGGCACCCCACCCACCGCTGCCTGGCCCGGGGTGCAGGGGTGGCTAATCTGCACAGCATCAGCCTTGTCGGCGCTGAGGTGGTTGGTGGCTCCGGCGCAGCGCTGCTCAAGACCGCGAGCTAACCTGGAGCTAGCTGTACGCCTGCAGGCAGGCAAAATGGAACAGAGAGAACAGCACAGATTATAAAAGGTCAAAAGCTAATGATATAGGGCCACTTTCTCATTTTCAAAGTCACCACTCGGGGTCCCGTGCCCTCAGGTGATCCTGCCTTTACGGACAGGTGGCCCTGCCCTGCCACACAGACTCAATACGCTATTAAACCGTGAAACTGTACTGCGGGACGCCAGAGGCAGAAAAGCAGTCAGAGCGTTCGCAGAGGTGCGGAGGGAAGAGTTTTCCATAAACATGCATTTTTCCAGAAAGAAGATTATCCCATCATTTAAGAACTAGCAATGAAGCGGCAAGGGAGAGCTGACAAATCAGATAGATACAAATCCATCTCGCATCACTCGTGAAAGGTGATAATGCATCTGTGCCAAAAAGCTGCTGGTTTATCACAGATCTCAAAAACATTCATGA
Source organism: Grus americana (assembly GCF_028858705.1). Classification (NCBI taxonomy): domain Eukaryota; kingdom Metazoa; phylum Chordata; class Aves; order Gruiformes; family Gruidae; genus Grus; species Grus americana. The sequence continues at coordinate 5,820,376 of NC_072860.1, read as the reverse complement.
GCAAATGTTTCATCTTATCTGTTTGCATTTCCTGAAATAGAAAACAAATTTAGGAATATAGTTTAATAATAAGTTTAATAAATGAAATTTTAGGAATAACTTGTTCACCCTTTGATTCAATATTTTCAGAAACTAACCAACTCTCGAGAGGGAAGTTAAGCAGAGATTATTAGCACCAAGGAGTTATATTTTAATCTCTTCTTCATTACTGTGTACCAGATAACCACACACGTTTCTGCTGGAAAGGTGAGCTGTGCACAGGAAGGTAGCAGATAAGCAAAAAATCTCAGAATCACATGAAAAAGCATAATACAACATGGCAGCCTTGTTAGCAATACGGCTGTGTGCCAGCATCACGCAGGGCACTGCCTGCATGGGGAGCCCATGTGCTGGCACCGGCCACCGCTGCTCAGCAGTGCCTGGGCTGGTGTCCTCCATGGGCTGCACTGAATGGGAGGTGGAAACCCAGCAAAGAGCATTTGGTGGAGGGTCCCCGAAGCACCAGCAGTCCGGGACACCGAAGCACCCACCACTGGGAGAGACTAGGATGGAGCAGTTGCTGGATGGTGATCTCCACCTGGTCCTCCAAACGCCACAGGTGACCTGCACCGGATCTGCTGCCAGCGGCACTGCAAAACCCAACGTGTGAACTCCTGCCCGGCCTCAAGCACACCATCAGTTTCCAAACCCTACGCGAGGCACAAGCTGTGCCCAGCTAACCAAGGACGTGGCAGCACTTAGGCACGTTGTTTATCCCTCCTGTGTGAACGGCCGGGTAACGTTACGACACACAAGCACTGTCAGCACCTGTCCCAGCTCCAGCGAAGACCAATGTCTCATCAAGGATGAAGTAGCTAAATACTTGTTTCTGAGCAGGGACACGCCAGAGCCACCAGTAGCGTCACACAGCTCCAAAGCGCCGGGGCCGGAGGGCACACCAGCTAATGATGACAAACGGGTTTTACCTTCCTGTGTATGCTACCAAGCATTTGATATAATTAAACTGTGCCATTGGAATAAGGGGATTTAAAGCAAATGACGCTACCCTGAGCCTGTTGGGCGACCTATAGAACTATCTCTGCATTTATAGAACATGTAATATGTCAGCGACTGGACTGATTCACAATCTTTGCAGGACTGCCTTTTGGATTCAAAGATTAAGTTGTTTGTGTTTGCATTTCAGCACAGGGAAGCACATAAGCAGCTGATAAATGTCAGCCTTTCCTTTTTCTGGAGCTGTGCTGACATATTACACTCAGACGATAAAACAGAAGAGCAAAGAATATGAACCTGGCTGATGAGCACATGCTCTGGGAGACGGGCATACCTCCACCTTGCACGGACACAAAGCAAGGAGAAGGTGCTTTGGGCAGTTCAGCTCCAGGCTCTGCCAGTGGAATTTAATTTTGAGCTTGGCTTTTGGTGTCTGTGTGTGAGGGAGCAGAGCTGAAAGCATGCACCCGCAAAGAGCTACTGATTTGCACCAAGGCATTTTCACTCTTAATCACTCGTTTACTCTGTCATCCAACTCACCACCAGTGAGAATTCAACGCAGCACGACACTTAAAACCCCTGCCGTCATGCCACAGGCAACCTTTTGTCCCAAGCCCTGAAAATGTGACAGCTTTGCGAGCGTACACATGCCCTCCACGGGCCTCCCACTTGAAGACCTCTGTGTTTTCTAGAAAAGAAGAAACAAAACTTAGGCAGGAAATTTGGCCAAAAAGACACCATCCACTTGTGGTGGCCGCTCTCCTCCCCGGCCCTCATGAGCACAGCGCTGCACAGAACAGCAAGCTGCGGGTGTCACAGAGCACATGAGGGAAGGAAAAAAACCCAAGAAACCCATGAAGTTGTGCTGGATCCCGTTTAACTAAAAAGTTCATTTGGTGGCTGGGGCTCTGTCTGCTTCACTCCATGACATGTCATCTGTGCGACAGCCTTTCACCACAGCTTCCTACTCAGGAAAGCAGCAAATTTCCCCACAGCTCCCTTGTGCAAAGCTCTGACCACAATGCATTTTCCAGATGCTGGTGATACAGACCCCAAGCCTGCAGATAAACTAAAAAAAAAAAAAAACCCCACCACCTTAAGACTTCAATGCCATCTTCTGCCTATTCAGGGCAGGGTTTTACTTGGTGTTGTCTGACTTCTAGACTTGCCCAAGTTTTGTTCTTGCAATAGTCTCAATAGCCTCTTATTTAGGTCCCCTCTTTACCTCTCCCTAGTTTTAATGGTTTTAAATACTCGTTTATCACAGTATTGGTGATTTTGGAGAATTAAAGGCCCGCTGTGAGGTCAGAAGGAGCTGAGGGGATAGCAAGGACACTCAATGCTCACCTGCAGATGAAACAGGGACTTTCTCTGTCTGCTGCTGGCGGCAACACTGCTGCACATGTAGGAGCTCTTGAGAAACCCCCATCTGAAACCTGAGGTTTCTGAGCAAATCTGCTGCTGGCACTGCCTAAAATGCACGCTCAGAATTCACCCTCTAACTCAGTGCTTTACAGAGAGCAAACCCGTGAACGCTTGGGTCATGCTGCAGCAGGAACCTCTGAGGACACACGTGCTGCTGCGCTGCTGCTGCGACTTCAGAGAATTGCTTCTTTCCGTCAGCCCACCGCCCCCCAGACGCGCCTTATTCATTGCACTGAATCGGGATCTTTTTGGCATTTCAGCTAAGATGTGCAGTCACTCTACTTGCCACGGCCTTAAGCACATTACAGGGTGTTTTGCACACAGACGAAATCGCGCCTCTAGTAGTTCTCCTTTCCTCCCTGAAGTAAAAGGTCAAGGAATAATGAACTGCTGCGGCTGGTTTTACCAGACATGCAACAAAGTCAGCTGCGATATTTATTTTCTGCACCCTAGACTCTTAGGTTTAAACACTTGCAGGTATAGGAAATAATTCTCCACAAATTACATTAATTTTTAAAGCAGTTTTCTACCCTGCTACAAGATGGCAGAGTTATAAATTTGTTTTATGGAAACTCTGAGGTACTAAAAGACAGTTACTGTTAATGTGCCCATAACCCTTAGTCACCGCAGGAAGAAAGATGTTGATCCTAGGTGACTGCGAGCGCATACGTGTCCATCTTATGTAAACCAGCGTACGTTCCGTGAGACGTCCCTCAGCAGTGACACCACGGCAGGGTGCGCGCCGCCGAAGGGGCACCAGCCGCACAGACCGGCTTTCCTTCAGCGTGAGCAATCCCGTGCCCCCACGCCGAGGAGCCATCAGCAGCGATTAAACCAGGGTGAGGATGGAGAGGGGCTCTGGGCACAGCGGGATGGGAAAGCTGCACAGGCACCCCCTGCACCCCAAGCCCTCCCACCCTCGCAGTCCACACCGCTGCAACCCACTGCTCCACAGCCCCCGCATCCGTTTGTCTTTTTTTTGCCATTGCCAAAGTGTCATTTCCCGGAAGATTGCTTCCTTTAACTGTTGCCACAGGTTAACAAGTAGGAGGCTCTGGGCAGCCTTCGGGCAGCACAGGACTGCTCTCCCCAGCAGAAACCACCACTCTGGGAGAAGCCCTCTTCTCCAGGACTATTCCGAGCACGTTTTTTTTCCTTTGACCTTCCCAATTTCATGCACCTTGCACCAAACACAGGCTGCATTTTGTTCCCTCCTACACTAGCATAAATCCAGAGTGACATTTGAACAGTGGGACAGACCTAGATGCTCATACATAAATACCTGGTGCCGGTAAATCCAAGCAAAAAAAAGGTCCTCTGCTTGAACAGGGAAGAAAAGATTCGCTCAACTTGCTTACGTGCTTAATTCAAAAAGTCACGGTTCCTCCTTTCCCTTCCACTGAATAACATTAATTTCATTGAAAACCTCATGTCACAGGAAATCTCTGCTTGATTTGCTTTCCTGATTGCCGATCATTGCGTTGCTTTTTCTCTCGACAGCAATCGATCTTCATTTTGCTTGCAGGCTATTTTGCAGGAGCTCTGTGGGGAATTAATGCTACTGTTTGTCTAATTGTCCTCCTGAATGCTAGAACAATGCGGGTCACCAGAAAGTTATATTCAAGGGGAAATAGTGTCCGACCTAAGCGTTTGAAGGTAATTTTTTAACTTTGAGTCATCACTGGCAGCCTCGACAGAGTTTTTAAATGCGAGAGATTGGATTAGCCCCATCTGTGTGGGCAGATACTTATGAGAGCGACGTTTCCTCTTGACCTTTGGATATGTACCGCTCCGCAGCCTCAAGCCCCGCTCCCGGGAAAGGCTCAGCCCATAGCTGGGAGGGAGGCAGTCAGCCGTACCAGCGCTGGAGCACCTGATGGCCTAAACCTGGTCGGGGCTCTGTTCAGGTCCTACACACACACAGTAAAAGTAATTCCTGCCTGAAAGAACTTGGGAGTTTAAAATCCCCAGTTCTGAAAGCGGCCTCACTGGCATCACCGGCATTAGTCAAAACGCGGCACAAGCAGCGGTGCCAGCGGGCAGTGCCCGGCGTTGTACATGTGCCCGAGGCAGCACCTTGTGATGAGCACAGCTGGTGGCACCACCAACATTGGCCTCCAGGACAGAGCTTTTGCTGTGGGGTTTTTTTGTTTTTTTTTTGCTATCCCAGGATAGGCTTTTGCAACCAGCACTCTGTACTTTTGTTTGAAATGTAGGGTTTACAGCCCAGGGTCTTGTCTTGTTGAGTTAGTACCCGTGCAGCCTTTCCAAGCCAGTGGGAGTCCACCATGGTACTCATGGTGTGCAAACCTTGTTGTTTGTATCTTTTAGACAGGGGGCGGACGCAAATTAAAAAAGCTTTGCCGTCTTGATCTGCTTGTGTGAGCGGGGGCTGGCGGGGCAGTTTCAGCGCTGAGAAGAGCTGGTTTCCCTGAGAGCAAGCCCAGCTCTGCAGCAGCTGAGCTGCACCGCCGAGGAGATGGTAAGGGCTGGGGTAGTGCGGGGAGGGGGGAACAGAAAATACAGGTTTGCCGCATTACAACCCCAGCGAATGCAGACATTTCCCTTCAGCTGCTGAGAGCATCTTCAGATCTTCAAAAAAAAAACAACCCCCAAAGGCACAATTATCACTCTTTTTATGAGAAGGGCTTCTTGATGTCATGCTCTTTGGTGTGTCTGGTGGGTTTGTACTCTTGCTGAGGTTCGTCTTCAGTACCTTGAGCTAATGTGCTTTGTTGCCGCCAAGGTAAAATTTGCTGGGGGGACAGAGCCTCAAATTAATTTTAACATGGCCAAAGAGGGGAAACGAGCTCATTTGAAATACTAAGGTCTATCTAGCAGACGTTCTCATCAGTACCACAAATATCAGGTGTGAATAACACCGGGCTCTGGGAAAATTAACACTTCTCTTTCGACTTATTTGGACCAGTCCTTTATCAGTGCAGCGAGTGTCAGACGTTGAAAGCAAGGTCCCTCTGGTGCAGCTGACAGCGGGACCCCCCGGCTCCGCAGGAGGCCTGAGCCTCTTGCGCCATTTACCTATGAGAAAAAATGACATCTGAACCACAGCAGGGACGCAGAGCTTTCCTGTGCACAAACCACAGTTTATCTCTGTTTCCTAGCCTGCCAGGCATGCAGCAATAGTGCACATTTCTAGTACAGTAAAGGGTACCATCTGCTAGACATTTTACAGTTATGAAACGTCAAATACACCTTATTTGACAGAGGCTTACAGACCATAATACACACAGTCTTTTCCACTGACTCCCCTTCCTGGCAGCCCCAGGTGCCACTCCCAGGGACGGCCGTATTTCTAACCCCCTAATTTCAAGAAAACACCATAACAGAGAGGTGCGTGCAGGCAGACGGCGCGTATCCAGAGCCCCTTCTCTACCGACGCCGCTGTCGCACCCTGGTGACCCCCAAGCCTCCGGGAAGCCCAGCCCTGCAGATACCGCACGCTGCCCAGGCCAGCCCAGCGGCAAAGGATGCAGAGGGACGCCGAACCCGGCCGTGCAGGGACAAGGTCCTCGGATCCTGCAGTGAAGCGTGGCAAAGTGCCGTAGGAGGACGAGATATAAGGCCTTTGGGGATGGGAATTGAAAAGTCTTGAAATTTTAACTCAGGGCTTCGGGAACCTGCCCGTGCGTTCCCCACGCAGGCAGCGTCCTCTCCTGTTCGACGGCTGCCGACACCGTCACGGTGCCGGGGACGCCCATGGCCGTGGGAGCGGGGCAGCTTTGTGTGCACCCGGCAGCATCGGACGGCTGCAAGGGAGGGACTCCCTCAGTATGTGCCCTTTCCCAGTTCTGGAAAAATAACTGCTGGAAATGCCTGTTACAGTCAGAGCGCAAGGACCTCTTTGGCTTTTAGCACACTTCCAGAAGCCTTAATAGGCCTTGAAAACAAAGGAGAAGAAAAAGCCATTAAGCTTTTTCTTTGTTTTCACAGCCTATTATCTATCCTCCTCTTTGACACTCTCTTTCATGGCCCATCACAGGGCAAATAACGCAACAAACTGCCTGAAATGCCAGCGACCTCCCTGCGCTGCCTCAGGCTGCCCTGCTGCCAGGGGGCTGCGTGCCAGTCCAGCCTTGCTACTCAAGCTGGGGGGGGTCTCCCAGCCCCCCCCAGAAGGGAGTATCGACACTTTCTGCACCCCTAAACATACACAGCTGTCGCTGCAAAGACATTGCTTGTGGCTTAACGGGAGGCAAATGCTTTCCTATGTGAAGTCCTGCTGGGACACTGGGGGGCGGGGGGGAACAGACCTCTTGCTATGAAGGCTGGTAGTGGCCCAGAAATATTTTGGGGAGCATTTCCGGGACTCCGATAAACTCCGTGTGTGTGCCTGTGCAAGCACGCACGCTCCTGGGCAGCAGGATGGCTCGGTGCACGTCCTGCCAGCTGGGGACCTCCAGGGCAGGCGCAGATGCTTGCTCCTGCCTCCCCCCACCGCCACCTTGCCAGCACTTCGCCTCTCCGCAGACCCCCTGGGGAGCATCGTCGCTGTAGCTGTGTCCCAGGAGAGCACCACCACAGGCAAAGCTTGTCCTGAGAGTCCAATTAAATCTCTGCTGCCTGTAAATGTTTTTAGCTGTTGCCATTTGTCCTCACACCGCAAGCCATTCCTGGTAACGCGGGGGGAACTGGCTGCTAATTCATATGGGTCCTTCATTACTAGCCATGGCTACTGTTGTTCGAGTTTTAGTTAAAACCACTTTAATTTGACAGCTATTCATTAGTGGCTAGAAAAGGGTAAATAGACCAAAGCTGCTGCACTCACAAGTGCAACAAATTTGGAGACAAAATTCTCTGTAGAGGACCAGCAAAACACACATTTGATAGGACAACCCGAAGGGATCCCATGGGAAGCGTTCGGCTGCTTAAAAAAACCCGAGGTCATACTAGGCACTCAGCACCTCACTAAAATCCTACCAAAAAATCTAGTAGGACTGTCATTAAAGAGTGCTCCCGAAAAGCAATAACTGATATTTATAATGATGTGTATCAAGATAACGAGATGACACCAACTCTTTGCACTGTGCAAATTCACCAACCCCATTAAGATACGTTGGGGCTAACAGCCCTGCAAGGAGATGATGATTTATAAAGAATGAAAAAAAAAAAAAATCTTTAAAAGGCAAAAAATAGAAAAGCCTGTTCTAAGCCTGCCCATTTATAGCAAAGAGAAGCAATTGTTCACACAGAAATTACTCACGCCATATTGTGGTTTAACCCCAGACGGCAGATTAAACCCCACGCAGCCACTTGCTCGCTCCCCCACGGTGGGATGGGGGAGAGAATTGGGAGGATAAAAATGAGATAACTCGTGGGTTGAGATAAAGACAGTTCGATAGCTAAAGCAAAAGCCAGGCACACGAGCAAAGCAAACCAAGGAATTCATTCCCCACTTCCCATGGGCAGGCAGGTGTTCGCCATCCCCAGGAAAGCAGGGCTCCGTCACACATAACGGTCACTTGGGAAGACAAATTACATCACTCTGAACGTCCCTCCCTTTGTTCTTCTACCCCCAGCTTTATATGCTGAGCATGACGTCATACGGTATGGGATATCCCTTTGGTCAGTCGGGGTCAGCTGTCCCAGCTGTGTCCCCTCCCAGCTCCTCATGCACCCCCAATCTGCTCGCTGGTGGGTGGGGTGAGAAGCAGAAAAGCCCTTGGCTCTGCGTAAGCACTGCTCAGCAGGAGCAAAACCATCTCTGTGTTACCAACACTGTTTTCAGCACAAATCCAAAACACAGCCCTGTACTAGCTACTGTGAAGGAAATTAATTGTATCCCAGCCAAAACCGGCACACACAATCATTAAGAAACTCATTAGCCAACAGACTTTATTTCAGGGGATAAAGATGAGATATCGTCATGGACGGCAACAGCAACAAGACAGAGAATATCAAATGATTCTCCACACGTACCAATGTTCAGCTACCAGCAGAGGATTGCCTTTTGGAGGAACTTAGGCTGATCTGCCAGGAAAAACACATTCTCATCACTATCTTTGGCCAGACCCAAAGGGTGGAGGGCAAGAAATCCTGTGCAGTAACTGGAATTACGGAGTGCAGGCATCCAGGACAAGGTAAATTAACGGTGAGAGGAGTTTATCGTGCGTGTTACTGGCAGACAACCGTGTGTAGCTCTGGCAAGGGAAATACTGGCAGGCAGTACGATTACTGACCCCAGCACAGCCGGGGAAATGACCTCCCAGCAGACAGCTGGCCATAACCTGCGTCTTGTTGGTTGACGTCTACCAGTGTTTTGCAAGCCAGGATGGACAAGGCAGGAGAGCACCCAACCTCCCCAGCACATGTCCCAAAGAGCCAGGGAGCTGCCTTCAAAGCCACACGGATCCAGCCATGCAATGCTAGGGAGACACCCGGAAAGCAGTCGGGCTGTGAAATGTTTGGGGACATTGCTTTGATTTCCAACAGCAGCAAGAAAGAGCTGGCAGGTAGGCAGCGGAGCAGGCAATATGTTCTGTGTGACAGATAACCCAAGTTTACTTTAAGGCAAAACCAACCAGAGTTTTGATTTTACATAATTTCCCGTGCCCTTCCCTGCAGCATTTCATCCTCTGCGTTTAATTACACCACGATTTTCTGAGATCAGCATAGATGGGACAAGAGAGAGCCATGCACAAAATAATAATCGCTATTCACATAAGCCTCTTTTTTACGTAAATTCATAGAATCATAGAACCATAGAATGGTTGGGGTTGGAAGGGACCTCAAAGCCCATCTAGTTCCAACCCCCCGCCATGGGCAGGGACACCCTCCACTAGAATTGTAACTCTTCAGATACTGGCAGTGGGAGTTATTTTCATTACCATATTTTCACTGGCTGTAATTAATCCAGTTGGAACATTATTACTTCTCTTATCATTAATAAGAGAGAGAAGATACTTTGCCACAATATTGCTGACTTCCTTGCCATTGACAGCCGCCGCTGCTGCTGGTCAGGGCCATTGGGAATCACGGGGCTTGCAGGGGTCTCACTCCCTCCCTCGGCCCAAATGCCACAGGGGGGTCCCTCAGTGAGGGGATGGCCCTTGGGGACTGCCCACAACCGTGATGCCCGTGCTGTGCTGCCACCACATCATCCCTGCAGGACTTGCTGTGGACTGGTGGCTTAAATAGCTCCAACAGCAGTGCAAGAGGTTACTCTGGGTTCCCTCCAGCCAACCCCCCCTCCCCGCTACGCTGCACACCTCCCAGCAAACAGCCCCGGCTCCCATACAGCCACCCACATCCTACCAGCACATCACCCTGACAGCTTTCCATGCTCTGAGTGAAACCTGGTCAACACCTCCACTATCTATTTAATGACCCACAAATACCAGCCAAGTCCCACACACCACAGGCTGCGATTCCACCACGGGACAAGGTATTTACAGGACACGCACCAGTGGGAACCACAAACCCTAGAGTGGTGAAACCCAGTAGGAATTGGCTGGATCACTTTCCCGCCCCTTTCCAGACATTACTAAAATATTTGTGTAGGAAATACATTTTTGGATACTAGCTGGATGCTATTCAACACAGTGGCAAAGCCTGCACAGAGCCCAGCTGCTAATGCCGTGTTTTGAGCTGCAGTGTGCATCCACCAACAGAAATGTCATCTCCCTGGGTGGCTGGGATCCTGCCTTCGAACCCGCTGCAAAAACCCCTGGGAACTGCCTTTTCTGCTGCCTTGCAAAACTCTCCTCTCGGTTCGCCGAGCGGCTGCGTGCCCTGCGCTCCCCGACCCATGATGGTCAGCTGTGGGAGCTGCCGCAGGGCCAACATGAACCTCCAGCACGTGGCTGCTGACCGCACCATCCACGGCAGCCAGTCTGCAAGACCAAATACAGGCATCTCCCAGCCTGATGAAGAATCTACCTGTCCCTGCGTACAAGCTGGGGTGCCACAAAAGGCAGCCCTTGTTCAAGACGTTGATCTGGTAACCACCTTCTCCCAGCTCCCGCTGGCCCCCAGCGTCACCACAGCCCTCCATCACAGGGCTGCTCCGTACCTGCCGAGGCGAGGTGGGGTGCAGGCTACCCTCTGCCTGCCTGGCACGTCCCAGAGACGGCTTGAAGGCCAGGTCTCATGGGCATCGTACGCCTGGAGCTCGTTTTCAAGCAGCCTTCCCTCAGCCTGGATTCAGGCAACCTGAAAAAGCCATTTCTCTGGTGATCGCATTCGCATCTTATTAGGAGTGGCCCTGTGCCATCTTGTGGCCATTGCTAAAATAGAGGTAAACTCAACCAAACCGAAGGAAAAAACCTGCTGCCAGCTGCAGCCCCTGCCCCGGCCCCTGGCCCCCACCGCTGGACACGCCACTGCTGCGGCACCCGGCAGCAAAATAGGCTTCTTCAGAATAAAATGGAAAAGAGAATTGAAGTGAAATCAGATCCACTTCTGCTTGAAAATATGTCCTAAATTTACCTCTGATTTACCCCCGAAAATGTATGCCAAATGCCATGCAAGAAGGGCAAGCGTGTCCCTGGGGTGCCCCGAGCACCCACACTGCAGCCCCCCCAGCACCGGGCAGGGCGAGAGGTGCTCAGACCCAGGGCACGGGGTCCCGGCCCAACCCAGGGGGCAGGGGCATTGCCAGCAGAACTCACAAATCATCACATCACATGCATAACAGAGCTCTCACTCTATATAAATTAATCCCAGATTAAGGTGGTGAGGTGCAAAGATCTCAGGACAAGTGCATTATTTCTTTGTTCACATCAGGAAGGATGGAAAAGATCTCTAGCACAAGACCAGTGATGAAGCAGAGAGAGAAACCACTTGGACTATATGGATTTAATTATTTTTCTCCCAGCAAAGTCTGGTGGAAAATTATTTTGGTGCTCTCAGCAGGCACCTCTGCCGCTCCCCCAGTGCCCGAATGGCACCCTGCTCCTCGCCAGGTACCAGCTCTAGCCTAGCTCAGAAACCTTCTAAAACCTTCTAAAAATGTGTATTACACTGTCTCTGCAGAGCAGGGGAGACCCGGAAAAGGGCTGAACTGTCCCAAGTTCACATCCCTTCTGGCACAGCCACCCCTCCCGGGGAAGGGACCGCTGGCAGCAGAGGCAGGGCTGGCCCCCCCGGCCAGCTGTGCCCCCCCCGGCCCCGCTCACCCTCCCTGGGGCCCACTGGCACCCCGGCAGAAGGTTCTGTAGCGCAAAGTCATCCCTGCACAGTGCCACAGAGAGCTGCGGCTGGCCCCGGTGCTGGGACACCCCTGCCTCTTACTGGATTTAGGGCTGCAGAAGTTACTGGGTTTTGCGAGCAGCTCTTCCCGGCTGCAGCCCATCCTCTGTGACGTGACTGGTGAAATTCTGCTGTTAACCCAGAAGCAGAAGCTGGGGTTTTTTTGAGCAAATGACATTTCCCTTGTTCCTATTGCAATTTTTTAACTAGAATTTACCCTTTCTGAAACATCCCCAAAGAGCTGTCATCAAGATAAATTAATTTAACGTTGCTAATACCTTTCTTCTGCCTTCAAAATCCAAGACCTGCTCCTCAAAGGAAGTTCAGCACATTGATATATCCATCCAGCTGACAATCAATAAGCTGCAGGCTCTTAGGGAGCATACCAAAATAGATTTCTGTGCCATTAACTACCCAAGTCAATGACAAGAATGGAATTTAGGAAAATAAGTCCCACAGGCTGTACCACAGTGGGATGTGATCAGGGGATTAGAATAGCCAGGGATGCAGACCGGGCCCCCACATGAGAGCAACCGAGGATGCTCAGACAGCATCCCAGATGCAGCCCAGTCTTCCACCTCTGCAAAGTGCAAAATGCTCCTTTGCTATCTTTCTGCCTTGCCTAAATCTCTCATTCCCTCGCTTTCCTCTTCACTTACTATTTAACGCAGCAAAGGGACTTGGCATCTCATTTGCAGGAAAGGTGCTGCGCAGCAGCGCAACCAAATTTGATCATCTGGGAACTTGGCTGAAATTGCACAGCTGCTGGTGAAACTGGCTTCTCCTCTGAAAAATGGGTAGGAATTACCTAGAAATAAATGTGAAATCTCATGAGATGCTTTTAATGGATTTGCTTTGTAGAACACAATTTCACATTCAATATATATTCTCTTGTTGGGTTTTGTTTTAATAGGGAGTGAAAATTTCTACTCCATGATATTCACCTAGAAAATCACATCGCTTAAAATTAAATGGTCAGTTCAAAGAAATTTTGTATTATCAAAAGGATTATTTGACACATTTTCAGTAAATGGTCTGAAACATCTCAAGCCAGCGGGAACAACCTTTTGGCTTTATTGTCACCAGAGGCTGCAGCCTCTTTTCATCTCGTATCAAAGTTCCTTTTAAGAAACATACAGGACCTGAATTTTACTTAGAATTTATTTTACGTCTATTAATATTTATAATTATAGTATAGTTTCCACGCAGGCCGTGCAGATTATGTAGCGTTCTAGAGCATCCAACAAGCCAGCCTGACGTGAACTCTGCCTATCATCTTCTTCATTTTCGCTTGCAAAGCTCTTTGCCTGCCTGCGCAGGCAGTGCCCTCTGTAATCAGCCCGCCCTGAGCACTGCGGCTTATCTACACAGATAGGGACATGCAAATCTTGAAATGAATCAGATCTTTTTTTTATAAAAGCAGACAGAAACTTGCTTCCTACAGGCGCCCCATATAGTAGACCCATCAGCAAGAATTTATCACCCGCCAGTGCAGCCATTTCCCAGTGTCAGCGTTTGGGAGGCTGCGCCCTCAGGGACAGAGCTAAATGCGATAGGCAACACCCTACCTTCATCAGGGCTTAGCTCTGGCCTTGTCTAGCTGTTTCTTTCTTCAATTAAGTTTGAGGATCAGATACTTTCCATCCTTATCTTTTTATCTAAATACCTACTCTCAAGGTAACCCAACTGACTGCCTGTGCTACCTGCCCAGTTACCATCCTGGTCTTCAGAACTGCTGAAGAGAAGACGACAGCACTCTGCTGGGCTGTGCCCGTCCTTAACCCAACACACCCTTGGCATCCCAGAGGGAAGGAAAGAGGCAGCCGGCCTTCCCAAAGTCCAGATGTTTGCTTTTTTAAAAAAATAACTTGAAAGTTCATTACAAGCAGAGATACTCTGAACTGCCTCCTCCTCATAACAACCATCCAATAAAAAGAGAAAAAAGGGGGGGGGGGGGGAAATTACCCTTCACCCTCTCCTTTTCAGTACTAATTGCTCCCAGCAACCAAGCTGCAGGAAATGAGACAAATTCCCTTTTTATTTGCAAACACAGAGAAACTCCCCTTAGAGTAGAACAGTGTGATATCCCCCCCCCCCGCCCCAGGACGGCAGGTTTAGACACCAGGCAACACTCTCCTTTCCAAGGGCTGGGATGTGGCCAGAACCTGGCTGTGTTGTAGGAAGTGTGCTATAGATTTTTAAGAGATTTGAATTGATAAGAAACAATTTATTCCATGGCTGGTTGGCAGTTCAAGCTTTACCCTTACTGTTTATGACAGGAGCATCTGGACCAGCCTGTGTTCTTCACAGCTTTACTCCGAAAGGCTCTATCTGGCCAAGCTGAGACATACATCACCTAGCGCTATAGCTATGTGCGTTTCGCATTTCGTGTCACTCAGTGCCTAAACACAGCCAGCTCTTTTGTTCTGATCTGAACTTATCTGTATTCCCAGCTTTGCAGCAGCTCCCTGAACTCCGAGCCCTTGCTCAACAGTGAGATTCCCCGGAGCGGGCTCTGCTACGTGGAGGTCTCCAAGCAGCAGCCACGGGTGCAGCACAGGGCAGGAGAGCACTGAAGGATGCTCTCTCCCGACCCTCAGGAGAGCACTGAAGGATGCTCTCTCCCGACCCTCAGGAGAGCACTGAAGGATGCTCTCCCCTGACCCTCAGGAGAGCACTGAAGGATGCTCTCCCCTGACCCTCAGGAGAGCACTGAAGGATGCTCTCCCCTGACCCTCAGGAGAGCACTGAAGGATGCTCTCCCCTGACCCTCAGGAGAGCACTGAAGGATGCTCTCCCCTGACCCTCAGGAGAGCACTGAAGGATGCTCTCCCCCGACCCTCAGAGAAGCACTGAAGGATGCTCTCCCCTGACCCTCAGGAGAGCACTGAAGGATGCTCTCCCCTGACCCTCAGACAAGCACTGAAGGATGCTCTCCCCTGACCCTCAGGAGAGCACTGAAGGATGCTCTCCCCCGACCCTCAGGGGAGCACTGAAGGATGCTCTCCCCTGACCCTCAGGAGAGCACTGAAGGATGCTCTCCCCTGACCCTCAGACAAGCACTGAAGGATGCTCTCCCCTGACCCTCAGGAGAGCACTGAAGGATGCTCTCCCCCGACCCTCAGAGAAGCACTGAAGGATGCTCTCCCCTGACCCTCAGGAGAGCACTGAAGGATGCTCTCCCCTGACCCTCAGACAAGCACTGAAGGATGCTCTTCCCTGGCCCGCAGCGCAGCGGCCGCTCGGCGCCGGGCTCGGCTCCCCGGGGCCGCTTTCCCGACCCACAGCTGTGATGAAGTCTCGCCCGGTCTCAGCTCTCTGGGCGGAGAGAGGACAGGAGAGGAGCGAGCTGCTGACGGCCACACGGTGGAGCACGGCCGGCACGAACCCTGCTCGCCTTCCCTTTTAGCGTAACGAAGCAGAACCCCCCCCGCCCCCGCCAGCGCGCAGGGACCGGCAGAGGCGGCGGGGGCTGCCGGCGCGGGGGGTGCTGCAATGCCCGGCGCGGGCGAGGCGGGCGCCCAGCGGGGATGCCGGTGCCCGCCGCCGCTCCCAGCTGCGGGGCCTCGCCCGGTGCCCGCGACCCGGGACAGGAGCCGGGGCCGTGCCTGAGCCCCTCGGGGCGGCTGGCGGCGGCGGTCTGCCTGGGAGCCGTGGGCAGCCTGGGCTTCTGCAGCAACCTGCTGGTGCTGCTGCTCTTCTGGCGGTACCGGGCGCTGCGCTCCCCCATCAACCTCCTGCTGCTCAACATCGCCGTCAGCGACCTGCTGGTCTGCGCCCTGGGCACCCCGCTCGGCCTGGCCGCCGCCGCCGCCCGGGGCCGGGGCTCGCCGGGGGCCGCCTGCGCCTGGCACGGCTTCGCCAACGCCCTCTGCGGTGAGTGGGGGCCGTGGGGAGGGAGGAATGGCAGGGAGGGGGCGGCCGGGGGAACTCGGCGGGGGTCCGCACCCACGGAGAGGGGACGAGGCTGCGCCCGGCCAGGCTCCCGTCCCGGGGGGGGGGACGGGACGGGACAGCCCCGTGGGCTCCAGGGGAGCAGAGGGTGAGGAGCCCCGAAGGCAGCAGCATGTGCGTGGGGGGTGCTTGTCTGAGCGTGGGCAGGCAGGAGAGCAGGGCCTGTGGGATGGGGCACTCGTGTGAGTGTGGGGAGCGGGCCCCCAAGCATGCAAAAGGCACAGTTAAAGTTTCCCAACTTCAGTTGCTTTTCTGGAAAAATGTCATAACCCCCCAGGCAGCATTAAGTATGAGTCCTCATTCAGGCTGCAACGTGCGTGTTTCTTGTGGCTCCTCAAACTGTAAAGAATGAAAAGGGAGCAGGCGGCTCGGAGCCTCGGGAGCCACAATTTCTTTGGAATTCGTGGCTTTCAGACCTGACCCCAGATCCTGACTGCGGGAATGGGCAGCACCGGGCAGGCCAGGACGGTGTTGCACAGCCCAGGGCGGCGGGGGCGAGGTGGGGGCAGACGAAGCCCCAGGATGCTGCCAGGCAGGGCAGTTGTGATGCCGGTGCAGAGGCACCTCGGTCGGGAGCAGCCCGGCATGCGGGAGGGGAGCACAGAGCTCCAGGTCCTGGGGACCGGTGTGACTCTGGGCAAGGCAGCCGTGTTTGCCAAGCAAGGGAGGGCAGTCAGCGGGAAAGAGCACCCACCCTGCGCCTCTGCCTTTACCCAGCCCCTTCCTCGCCTGCCAGCCAGGCACGTGGAGGGAGACCCGCGGTGCGGCGGAGGTGGCAAGGGGGCTGTGGGGACAGCGGGTACGCAGGCCTGCCCCCGGTCGCCCTCCCAGCTCTGCGGTATTGCCTGACCTATAGAAAGACAAGTTTGGAGCAATGTTGCGCTAAGTTTAACAATATTCAAGCTTCCCAGCACTGAAAATCTCTCCCAGCCTGCTTTAACACTCCAGACACTGACAGACATCAGTGGGGCTCCCCCAGCTAGCACTCACGGGGGTCAGAAGCTTTACCAGTAGAGTCATCGCTCTGCCCAGCAGTAACAGACCTGAACAACCAGGGGAAAACAGCTTGGCATGGCTTCCAGGCTGCACACCGCTGCTCTTGGAGCCACTCACATCACTTACACCCACTCTAAAGATACAACATTTTCAGCTGCTGTTTAGATGTTTGCTCCCCCATACAGTTACACAGGGTAGCAAGCCAGGCTCGTGTATGTAAAACCTTTATGTGCTAAGGAAAGTTTAAACAGAATATGTCAGCGTTAACCAGGAGCTCCAGTTACTCAGTTGTACCTGACAGCATCACCTCCAAAATGCAAGGCAGGAGGGGGGTGTGTGTGAAACTACAAACTCTAATATCAGCATTAGCAATTACTCTCCCTCCCATAGCATTACTGTATGCAGAAGAAACCTTTGATTTGCTGCTAAGTGGTTTTCTTGCCCCATTCACATCTGCTGACAGTGCCCCAATTGCAGGAGACCCATAAATGTCTCTGCAAGGGCTCAGGAGCTGCCCACACCCCTGCCCGGCCGTGCTGAGGGACACCAGGGTGTTTCCAAAACTCATATGGCTGCATGAAAACATCCAAGAAGCTGTAACATCTGGGGTCAGGGCAGGGACAAGGTAGCTTTTTCCTGTTTCCTTCACTACCTGCATGTGTTTCAACATCTTCACGTGTATTCGAAAAGCGATGGGGAAGGTTGTGTGAAGAGATCGGGGACAGGCATGGACATTTATTGTTCCTCACACACCTTTCCTGCAGGGGAAAAAAAAGATATCTGGGCAAAAGCCTAAACTGCAGGAAACAAAGAGCAAGTGTTAGAGTTTCAGGCAGAAGCAGTGAAGCTTACGGAAGCCTGTGAAGCTGGGTAAGCCCTGAACTTTGGGCAAATAGAGCTATTAGTCTTTACTCCTTAAGTCTTACAGGTGCACCAAACACCAAATCTGATTGAGAAACCAGGATTTTGCTGCAGGTCACACACACATATGTATACGTGCAGACAGATGTGCTTAATTATTAATCAGCATTTATAACAGGCTTGCTCTTGTATGTTCTGATACAGGCATCGTCTCGCTCATCTCCCTGGCTGTGCTTTCTTACAAACGCTACTGCACCATGACGGGAAAAACAGAGGCCGATGCCACCAACTACAGGAAGACATGGACAGGCATTGTCCTGTCCTGGACGTACTCCTTGGTCTGGACTGCACCCCCCCTTTTTGGCTGGAGCAGCTATGGCCCAGAAGGACCAGGGACAACGTGCTCCGTGAACTGGCATTCAAAGGACGCTAACAACGCATCCTATATCATATGTCTTTTCATCTTTTGCCTCGTGATCCCTTTTGTCATTGTTTATTCATACGGGAGGCTGCTGTGCACTGTAAGGCGGGTAAGTAGGTTCCTCAACTCCCTTTTTACTGCGACCCCAAACCAAGCAGAAACCAGCAACCACCATTTTCCACCTTTCTAACTTCTCTGCTGTCAGATGTGCTGCCACCCTCGGACGCTGGCTGTCCCGTGACTGTCGTGGTGACAGGCTGCCGGGGCTTTGAAAGTCACGCTCAAACGTGAGCAGCTGAGAGTCCCTATGGCAGGTGAGGGAAGTTTGCCAAACCGCTCGAGATACTCCCAATTACCCCTAATTAAACCCAGGGGTACCTAGTTTTAATACCTACCTTGATGCGATTGGTCCTAGGACTTAAATCTGCAGCAGGCCTACGGAGAGGCGAGCATCGCCTGCGGGTTCAGAGGCTGTACGGTCCGTGGAGCGTGTGGGAGCTGGGATTCCTGAAGACAAACGCTGCTGCTTTGAAAGCATGAGAGTGAACCCTGCAAAAAAAAGGGTGCTAAAAAGAAAGTCATACATAATCCAGCTGCTGGCAGGACCCAGACAAAGCAAGAAGCTGGAGTTTAGCAAATACAAGCTGTAAGGCAGTCACTCTGGCGTGAAGCTTACTCCGTGCACACAAAACAAAGCCAATCCGTGAATGACGGTGAGCTTTTATTCCCAAGATAGGTGAGCTTTTATTCCCAAGATAAGGGCCGTTTGCTTTCAATAGCGCTGACCCACCCAGTGCAGCCTTAGGTACCGAACACCGAGTCAGGCAGCTGGGAATGCTGAGGCAGAGGTTGCTGTTCTCTCGTGAAAAGCCCCAAGCTTTGCGCCCCAAGTCCCAGGGAGCCATCGATGCACCAGCGCTGCCCGCTCACGGCACGGCGACGCCGGGAGAGGACCCAGGAGCGCGGCAGCCCCGCTGTCGGGGGCCGGCCTGCGGGCAGGCCAGGAGCAGGCAGCACAGGCTGGGCCGCCCGCTCTCCCCCAGCACAAAGCGAGCTCTCGCTGCCTTACGCAGCCCCGTGCTCGGCCCCCGCGCCCCGGGAGCCCACCCCAGGCTGGGCATGAGGTCCCTCAGTGCTACAAGATCTAGCTGGCTTTGTCTCAGCTCCAGCAGCGAACGCCTGAAAGATAAGAGGGAATTAGATAACAATCACTCTGTGAGCCACATTTGCAGATGTAAACATTTAACTTAAGCTTATTATTGCTGAGGGACTTTGGGCAGAATTAAATCAAATCAGCAGCGATGTTTGAGTTAATCCTCATACCTTCCCAGCCCATCCCTTGTGTTCCCCAATAGTGAGCTCACTCCTCTTTGGTCCCCCCTTGCTGGCAACGGCGGCTGCTCCTGCACCGCCACGGACCTGTCCCCTGAGCGCAGGCGGGGGGCTGGCTCTCACGGCACTCCAGTTTTTCCAGCTTTTGAAGCTAAAAGCACTGGTTTAGAGGCGCTGCTTCTTGCAAGTCATTCACAGCAGCGGAGGCTGGAGCAGGTAGTGCCTGTAGGAGAGGCTCTTCCTCTCCAAAGCTCCTCCACGGGCAAGAAACAACAAGGAAACCTGGACGGAGAGTTGTGCCCTGTGGGAAGGTTGTGCTGTGT
Organism: Grus americana; assembly: GCF_028858705.1. Lineage (NCBI taxonomy): Eukaryota > Metazoa > Chordata > Aves > Gruiformes > Gruidae > Grus > Grus americana. The sequence goes on along the minus strand of NC_072860.1, from coordinate 5,800,864 downwards.
GATACATCGGAGCCATCCCCACGGCCGACACAGGCTTCTCCCGGCCGCTTACGCTGCCGCTCCGCTTCCCCCACGGCAGCAAGGTGCAGAAGCAGCAAAATCCCTGGCATGTGTAAGAGGGAGGGGAAAAAAAAACCCCAACCTGAACAAAATAAGCTTCACATGCAAGCTAAATATTTAAGGAATCTAACAACAGACATATGTGCTTTTAGACAACCCCAAATTATAGGCAGTACTCTGTAAGCCTTTTACCATGCTTTCAACTCCTGCCGGGAATGGCTTCCCGTAACCGAGGTTATCTGCACCGCTTAGAGGAGTAAAATTGTAGTGGGACATCGGGGTGTTTGGTTTCAGCCAGGCATGAAAAATTGTATCCTTTCGCTTGACATTTGTATTTTCATGCTCTGGTTTCTGACATGATTGTCATCACAGGAGATATGCAGGGATGCTTAAAATCTTTGCAGTCAGTCCAGGCTCTCGTATTCCCCTGTGCTGCTTGCAGACAGCTGACAGACCCCACCGGCTTGCTTCAAGCTCGCAGTTCCCTTGAACCTGAAGAAGATTGTCACCACTAAGAGAGGACCCATTTTTGCCCCCAGGTCTCAGTTCAGGCTGGCAGGCAATGGCCTGGGGAAGGGTTTGCTCGGAGCCATTTCAAACGAACCCCAAAGGAGCTTGAACATACTACAGTGCGCTGTTGACAGCAAATCTGAATACTGAAACAGCCATTAGAAAATGAGGGGTCTTTAGGCTTCCAAAGCCATGGAGCTTTCCTCTTCATTCTCTCCTTTCCGAGAAGTCTTTCTGGTTTGATACTGATTTCCGACCCCCCGGTGAGGCAGGACCCAGGTGAAAGCCAAGGCAGCTGCTTCACCCGGGGGGGCTGTTGTGCTGCAAAAGCGTGATGAGGTGGTGCGGTGCCCGAGGGCTGGGGTACCTCTTCTTCCTGAGGTTCCTGCGCGGGGGGCTTCTCCACAGTGCCTCGGGGGGGCGGCAGGAGCCGGCTTTGCCTCCCGTGGCCGGTCCCGGTCCCCAAGGGAGCTGCTAGCAGAAACCTGCCGACCGGGGTTTGCTGCAAAAAGGATGCTTCATAAATGCCTTAGTCTTGTTAGCAGAGTCTTGAAAGCGCGTCGTTCCCCTGTAGCTGAGTACGTAGCTTCAGATGAGCGCGCAGGATCTCACCCACGCTACGTGCCGCAGCAGGGAAGCTGTAATCCCTCAGCTCAGATCGACTCAGAAGTTAACAAAAACGACAGGAGCGAAACGGAGCCTGGGGGACAGCCGGCAACGAGGCTGAGCAAGCTGTGAGAAGCAGAAAAGCAAATCCAACAACCGCTTCTTATTTCACACAGCCCGATGCCCTAGGAGGTCCGAGGAGCCCGAGCAGGGTTAGAGGACGTCAGGCTAACCCATTTTGGTGCTCAGGGCAAAGCACGCGGGCGGCTGCTCGCAGCTGGGGAAACCCTCTGGGACACGAAGCTGGGCAGCGCAGGAGAGCGGGATGCGTCCTCCAAAGCCCCGTGGCTGGTTTGAAACGCTCGGTCGTGGCTATTATATGACTGCTTCAAAACCATTGTAGCCAGCAGCAACAGTGTGCATGGATGAGACTCTCAAAGACAACTTCAGCGATGCAAACAATTCATGGGTGACCGAAAACGATAGTTTGGGATTTCTTCTAGTACAAATACTTGATAGCCGGCATCGGGTTCACCCTGAGCTCTTGGATGTCCTGAAGAAGCAAGAGATCTTTATGGCCGTTCCTGTGTTTCAGCAGCGTGCACAACCCAAGGCATGGGGTGTAAAGGTGCCAAGTACATACCTGCTTGGGTAGACCATCTCGTCAAACGTGGTCTGCATCCCAGGCCCCCCGCCGGGAATTACTGGCTCACTGCAAGCAACACACGGCAGCCGTTGATCCGTTGCATCCATGAAACTTGCAGGAGACAACCATTCTGGTACCAGGCTTCAGAATAGCTGTAGGCAGCACGTGAAACCTTAAAAATGCTCACTGAAAACAGAGAAATCATTTTTTTGAGCACAGGGGTTAGAGTCTTTGGCAAGCTTGGCAGACTCCTCTTACATGAATTGTCAGAATGCAAATATAATCAATTCCAGCTTTTATGTCGCTGTATTAGTGTGGGGTTTTGGTTTTTTTTTTCCCTTAATTCACTGACAGGCTACTTTTCTGTCATCTCCTTGACAAATGAATCTGAAGTCCCGCCACCACATTACTGACCAGCGTTCATCCTAGTAGATTTGTACACGGGCTAAATATTCTGCTTTTCCGTGCTGACTCCTGCCCTGGGTTGAGTTACGTCAGTGTAAAACTACCACCAGTGCAGTGACGCAAAGCTCCTGAGGTTTAAGGGAAGTTTAGCAGCTCTTTCACCCCAGACTCTAAATCTGACCAGTTTCCAGACTTTCAGTTCCCCTTCTTGTCCCACCCTGCCGGAGCATCCTTCCTCGCAGAGAGAAAAGGAGCAGCGCAGCGAAGCGGCAAAGCCCGTCAGGGGTCAGGTTCTCCGGCAGGGTTGCAGCCCCATCTCCTGCTCTCCAGCTGGCCCTGGCACGCCAGCCAGGGGACGGGTGCCCAGCACCGGCAGCCCAGGGGAAATTCCTGCCCGAAGCCCCGGGCAGCCGCGGGGAGGGCGAGCGGGCAGAGCGGAGCCGCGGGTGAGGCTTGCTGCCCCCAGCACCTCCCAGACGCGCTGGCTATGGGGAGCAAAGGCACGTCAAGGACTGCGCTGCAGAAATAACCACATGTGGGCTCTCAAAGCGTGTCCAGGCTCGTACGGTCCTCACCACCCGCTGCAGAGCCCCCCTCGCCCCCTCGCTCCAGCAGTAATCACAGGCGAGGCAGGGAAAGCCAGCATCTAGGCATGGTTTCCATCAGCTCTCTGCCCCCTTGGTCCCTCAAGTGCTATGGAAAGGAAAAAAGAAATACTGCAGCGAGGTGTTTGATGTGTTACCTGTTAATTTCATTATGTCGATTAGCAAGTCCAACATTTTCTAATGTTGGGGCAACAGTTTCGTACAGCTTGGGCGGAGGAAACAGGGGGGGGAACCAGCACTGTTTTCCAGCAATTCCCTTCCACTGGCAAGAAGGGGAAGAGGTAATAACACTGGTTCTCAAGCATTTATCTAGACAATTATTAATGCTGCTGCAGCACTTACCCTTACTGAGGCTGAACTGGGGATGTGAGACGAACACATTCCCAAAGGCAGGAAGCAGTAAAGCTCGAGTACTGAGATACTTCAGATGCCAGAGAAATCAGTCTTAAGACAGCTGAACCCAGAGGAGCCTGCGGTAACAGTGCAGCCCAGGGGACTGAAGAGAGCAATCACCTTTAGAAACAAGAAAAATCCACCCATGCACAAAATAACCAAGGAATTGGGTTTCTTTGCATCATTTGACTTCAATCCCAGTGAAAACGCAACTGTGGGATGCCTTCCTGTTCTCCCACTCGAATGGTAGCAGGCACTCTGCTCATTAGAGCTGCTCATTCTTGGCCCATCGTCAGAGCTGCCCTTAGCTGGTTGGTCTCTCCCGCAGGTTCTCCTGCAGGAGGTGCTCCCTCCCAGAGCTGGAGGAACTCCTCCCTTGGCAGCAGTAACCGTGGGCACTGGAAGGTCAGACATCGACGTGAACACAAAATACACGTACGACGAGGGCCACAGGCCACACGACGGCTCTGAAGCAAGGGACAACGCGTCCACCCCCGGGTACTGTGATTCCTTGTGGGACTTGCTCTGGCAGCAGGGCACAGCGACTGTCCTCGGCTTCTCCCAAATCCTGGAGGGGTCGTACCTTGTGCTCCCCTGCTGTGCTTGTGCGCAGCAGAGGTTTGTCCAACAGCAGTCACTTACCTGAGGAACACACCGAGGATTTTTCGATTTTTCTAGCTGCAAACGAAGCAGCTGTGAACCTTTTTTTTTTTTCCCCCCCTCTAGCTCAAATACTTTTCAGCAGTTGCTTCAAAAACTCGGAAGTGAAACGTCCAGGCATTTGCAGTTGGGGAAGCCGAGTTTCGCACAGCACGCTCAGCCGGCAGGACAGCAGGGAGCAGCCGTGCCCCGCAGCCTGAGCTGCACTTTCCTTCTTCCCAGAGCACGGTCCTCGCCAGCGCCAGAAGCCACGTTTTCCTCCTGCGCTGGCTCTTCGTGTTACTCTTCTGCGTATCGCCGGACCGCAGGGCCAGCCCGGGCTCGTGTCCCGTGCTGTGCTACCCGCCAGGCAGCGTTTCTGTCTGTCCTGTTCTCTGCCCCGTCGCTGCCCTGGGTTTCACCCCACAACCACCGAGCGCGCAGGGAAGGTGTGCTGCGGGAACCAGAAGGGAGAAATCCGCCGTCAGAACTAAGTCAGTTTGTCACCAGGCAAAAACAATTAACGAGGAGGCTCAGCAAATGGGCGAGTCCCATCTCTATCTTTCCACAGGAGCACCCCTCGCAGCAGTCCCTGAACTGCTGGTGAAAATCCCCCCGAGTCAGCAAGGCAAAGGCACGTTACCTCTCACCTCCAGCTGCCCTGGGAGAACACCCTCTCGCCCATCAAGCCTCGGTCTGATCACTGGTCTTCTAGGCTTGGCAGAGAAAAGTATCATCACAAAAATTCAAGTCTGGAAGAGAGGCTCAGTTGCCTTTAGAGGAGGACTGCGACCGAGCTCCCCTGCCCCGACAGAAAGCCTGCACCCCCAGGGGCTCCCGTTGCTCTCTGAGCTCAGACAACCACAGGACGAAAGGAGAGCAAACCGCTAACCCGGAGTGCGGAGCCATTTCAAGCCTAACGGAGCTCTACCCCAAACACCACGGGCTTCACGGTAGCAGGCAGGTGTCACCCCCAAATGATCAATGCCGTACCCGAGTGCCCTGGAAGGTACAAGAGGCACGCCACCAGATCGCCAGCTCTCTGGGTGCACAGCGAGCGCTCCCTGTCCCCAAGGAGAAGAGGTTTAGCACTGCAACCACTCCGCACAGAGGAGCCCGAGTCTTCACTGAGACATCCTGCAGTTGCAGAGGTCCCACTGAAGAGCGTACATCAGCGTAGGGCTGCTATACAGATATACGGGGCTGTTACCACGTGCACTAGCACTAATTCAATTAATATGCTTTTAAAAGCACCGCTATTGCCTGTGCTGTTTGGGAGACCAGCGCAGGGCGTCCCACTTCCCGGGGAAGGGGAGGCACTAGGACACCCTTCCTCGTGGTGGGCAGCAGCCACCAGGTCTGGGCTTTGCTGCATGCCAGGACTGACCCTGCCCGCCTGGACACCCCAAGGACGCTCTGGACAGTCTTGGGTGAACATATCCTGAGGCTCCTGTTCTGCTAATAATTTGATTTTGTATCTAGACATCCCATAATGTTTGAGAAACCCTCCACTCTCCGTGAGAGGAACGTGCTATCATCACCGTCATTACTGATTAAAGCATCAAAGAAAGATGCAGGAGGGGAACCAAACCAGTGTGAACATAAGTAGTGCTGAAGTACTTGAATATTCATTCTCACTGACAGATGTGCTATGCAGATTAATGGCTCCAAAGGACATGCTTCCTTCGAACTGTAAACATTTTCTGCTTTACACACTTAAGCACCCCCAAACCCAGCAGCACACCCGCTGTTACAGAGAACTCAGTGGGAGAAGGACGAGGCAACGCTGAGAACCCAGAAACCTCCCAGCAGCGCCGCGCCGCACCTGCGCGCGGTACTTGAGCTTTTGCAAACGTCAACCACGATGAATTATTTTAATACTCTGATATTTAAAATTAATTTAACCCCTCTCCTTACAGTTATGGAGCCCTCTACGTTTATAAAGGCAAGTGAGGAACTGAATTTGGATATACGTGTTAATCTCAAATCACGTGGCCCACCCTTGCGAGGACAGAGGTGAGTGCGAGGGGATGCTGCGAGCCCTTCGAGGACACGTCTGAGCTGCAGAGCGCTCTGCCTTGCACAGCACAAGGCCCTTACTGTTACTCATCTGGCACCTTCCAAGCCCTCTTGGTGACAAAAATAACTCTAGCAGAGGTGAAAGACGTCAGCGCAGCGGATGGAAATGGATTTCTTCTCCTCTGTCTCCCCCCTTTGCCTCCCCATACGCTTTGGCAGAGGTCTGCATTGATATTGGAGACCGCAGCTCCCAGACAGCGATCGGTAGCGGTGGGGCCGGGTCCCTCTGCCCATGCCGTGAAGGTCCCTGCAGGGGCTGTGTGATCCCCTTCCAGCAGGTCACAGCCTGAGCCCACCTTCCGGGGCTTACAGCCAGCTCTGAGAAGTGCTTTTGGCCAAATTTCCACAGTATCTTTCTTGTTAATACACTTACCACCGGAGATTTTCCACAGCCTTCAGTTACTGGAAAAAAGATGATTTGTGGAGGCAAATCTTCACCCGACTCTTAGAGCTGGGCAGCACCGAGAGCACAGCCCCAGGGTCAAGTGTTTTATCTGGACCCACCAAAAGGGAGCTGTCAGGGTCCCCTCCTTATGAGCAGGCAGACTTGGGATATTCTGTTGCATACTTCACTGAGGATTGAAGTTGTGTGTTTTAAAATACAACTTGATGCACAAGCACTAGTGGGATTCGGGAGCACAAGACGTTCTGTACGTCATGAACGGTCATAACGTTTGTCACCTGGTTCCCTTCCCCTGTTGCACAGCCAAATGAGGTGGAAGTCTCTCCAGCGTTCCAAAAGCGAGGGGATGCTCAGCGCAGCCCAAACTGTGCCTTAATAACTGAGGGAGTGAACGGCAAAACAGCATAGGAAAAAGGCAGGAAAAAAGGAAATGTTTGGCTGGAAAAATAGATCACTCACATGGACAGTTACCAAGCTTCGATAATAAAAAAAGTATTCGTCTGGTCGAAGACTTCTTTGCATTTTCACACACCCTTAGAAGAGAGGGTGCCATCTCCTAGCTGCGTAATTGATAGACGTTCGCTCTCCAGGCTCTGCGTGGGCAAGAGGTGGGCACGGGGCAGTGTAGGTGAGGCCAGAAGCCTTGAGCAGGGAAAGCAGAGCCCCTCCTAAGCGACTCCAAACACGAGGCTCAGCTCACTCAGGCTACATCTCTTTTGCAAAAGAAAAAAAAAAAAAAGATGGAATTCTGGTTGAAAGTAATTAGCGGTTTGAGGCAAAAGCAATTTCTTACAGATGTTTTATTCCTCCCTGTGCATAAGGTGTTCCATTATCCATAAAATTACACTTAGTCCCAGGCAAGAAACCAAGCGCCAAGACCGCTGCAGTCACAGAAGTAACGTGCAAGTGCTACTGCGAGAGTCTCCACAGCCCTCCACCCACAGACACGCTTGCTTCCTTCCTGGAAAGCCCGAGGAAGACTTCCCAACCTTGAGAATAATTGCACTTTTTGCCGCTGAAACTGATACCAACTATTTGAAATCCGTTTCCGCCTCTGCTCCGCTAGCTCAGTGTTGCTGGGGCTGCAGCAGGAGCCAGAAGAGCCTCCCAGCCTCACTGGAGGCAGGGTACGAAGCTCTGCCCGTCCCTGCGGAAGGTGCTGGCGCATTTTCCGTGACTGTTAGGGGACGGGTAAACCTCTTCCATTTCACAGCCTCTACACAGAATCACACACCCCCAGAGAACTAGCGTGCAAACACACACACACCCACGCGCGCACGCGGGTCTCGGAGGGGTTTAGTAACTGCCCTTTTGCACATGGGGAGGACCTGGACCCCAACAAGCCCAACCGGCTGGGAACTCGCGTAGCTGTCGCCGCGCGAGGGGCACTAGAAAAGGCTTGTCTTTGACTCAGACGAAGGGATTTGGGGTTCTGTCATCAGGACAACGATACTGCTAAGCCCCCCAAGATGTTAACGTACTAGATCTAGACCAGGTAAGCAGCACACTAAGAAATCAGTGAGGCCAAAGGTTCCCAGTGACGAACCAGCGTTGTTGCTGCTTTTTGCTTCGAGTCATTTTAAGTCCTGTCTTCTGCTTTGTTCTTCCCCGCCTCTCCCTGTGCTGTGCCGCAGCCTGACCCGCTGGGTTCAAACCTGTTACACCAATGTAAACTCAGTTTTGGGGAGTACAAGCACAAGGTCTGCCAGGAGCAAAGCACTCCCCGCATAGATGAGAATTAGAAAGGAAAGACAATGCAAAGCTGGCAACTTGCTTTTCTTGCTCTTGATTTCATGGCAAGGCACTGAATTCATGGGAATTTTGAGAAAGCCTAAGCTCTGAATCAAAGATGATACGAAAATACTTTCATTATGCATGCAGGTAACATGTTTCTAGGTTTTACGATTGCAGTGGGAAGCTTTTAAGCGTAATTCAAAGACTCAGATGTTAGGAAGGATAGAAAAAACTTCCTTAAAAATAAAATCTCATCTGCTCTCGCATCATTTCTGGATGGTAGCATCACTCATTTATTTTCCTTCATAAACGTCAGTATTTCCTTTCCAGCCAAAACTTTCTTTATTATTCGGAGAGACCATGAGCTCCTATTAAACCAGCCACCGTATCACTGCCTACTGTTTCAGAGCTTCAAGGAAATTCTCATTAGCCCGAGCAATACTTCCAAGGCTAACTTCTTTCCTTTTTGTGAGCACCCTGTTGACTCACTCTTTGAAGTCTTCTGCAGGGCTTCCGTTTCTTTGTGCTCAGCCTTTTCTAAACAAGCCCATGCTTGCAGAGGTAGGCTATTCTCATGCCGAGAGGTCTCATGGACTCTGGGCCTCCTGTCCACGCTCGCCAGGCTCCCTTGGCCACCTGCTTCGTGCACGGGATACACCTGATGTCATTTCAAGCGCCTCGTAGCTCTTTCCAAGCAACACACAGATGTAATGATGTGCATGCCCATGGATCTCCTCACCTGAGTTATGAGCACCAACCAAGAACGGATGGCACAGTAACACTTCAAAGGGTTGAGAGCTTCCCCTGAAGCATCCAACATATCTACCGCAGACCCACCACCTGCATTTATCGATTCCACAGAGTGGGGCACAAGCTGACGTGCAGGGACCATCAGGAAGTCTCGCATCCACTTTAGAAGAAATTGGATTGGCCTTTAACGTACAGGCAATGCAACTGAATTGCAACTTCATTAGGTTATAGTCTGGTTCTCTAGTATACATTCCAGTAACTGCAGCTGTTAACTGACCAGGGCAGAGGAGAACGGGGTGTATCTGATTTCATAGCACTCGGGCACTATTTCTTGATGCACAAGCAGTGATGTCTGCAGGTGGTTCAGCTGCTGCCACAGCTCGGGGTGCCTGCGCCGCCCATTTTAGAGAAATACAGCAGCTCTGCTCACGTAAGCCAGGGGCCTCGGCTGGTGTGCTCAGGGCATCACATACCCAGTTTGGTTGAGGTTTTTTCCCCCCTCTGTCTCCCTTTATTCCAGCTTTTCCTCAAGGATCATCCTCCTAATCCCCTGAGCATCCCTGTCAACTCTCCAAGCTGTAAATACTGTGGTGGTTTCACAAAAAAACAAGAGAAAACATAGTCACTCTGCTGGGATCCTCAGATCCACCTGGGGATGCAGGAATTAATCCCAGCAGGAGCTTCGTGGCTAAGCCTCCCAGGCAGCCCTGGGTATACTCAGCTGTGCTCCCGGGTCCTGGGTGTTGCTGAGCAATTTCCATATCCACTGCTGAAAACGCATATTTTACTCTCCTAGCAATGTGATGACTCTGTTATTTCTGCACAGTATGTGTCAGCAATATCAGCCAGGAATTTGCTGTGTCCACAGTGACCTCTAGTTAAACCTGTTCTTACTGTTCGTTGCATTAGTCTCTCATCCACGTCTTTCTCCTGTCCGTGACACCCGGTGCCACACCACACAAACGCTGTCTTTGTGAGCATTTCTGCTCCTACAATAGGAGGATGGATGTGAAAGTTCCCAATTACGGTCAATGAAAAAAAAAAAAAAAAAAGAGAGAGGCAAATTAATCACTTCTGCAGGCTGAATTGCTACCTGGAGATGCTTCTCTGTAGTAGAAAACATAAAGGAACTTAGCTATGAAATGACAGATCTCAGCACAGGGACCGTCCTTCTGCTGTGTTCATGGCCATCTCCGCCATCCAGCAAACCCCCGAAGTCGTGGGGTGCGTAAGAGAGTGCATATTCCATCAGGTCATATAGAAATGCCAATATAATGTATGGGATTAAACACTTCATCGGGGCCTTCAGTGTTTGGCATCTTTGTGATCAAGCTTCAGCTGAGTTTCAGCTGGAAAGGGCAGAGCGAAGAGAGCTCTAGCAAGCTCTGGGGCGAAAAGGACCGCTTACGTGCGGAATGAACGCACAGCAACGTTTCCAGGGCATTACCCTTTTATCTGCTCACAGAAGTTGTCATGGGCTGTGACTCCAGCCCAGCGGGAAAACATCTTTTCACTGCCCAGCAGTGGTTCCCAACATCAGCCTCTACTGCCTGCCCTTGGCACGGGCTGCATGCAGAGCAGAGCCCGGGAGAAACGTGGTCAGGACCTTAACTGGGTACAGCAGATGTTTGCAGAGATCCCCACCTATTCCTAACTTTTTTTGTTAGTTTTCCATGTAAAAATTAACACCTGTGGGAAGCATGTGAAAACACCACTGTAAGAGCCAGATGTGACCAGGGCCTCCAGCTACGCTGGAGATGAACCCCCCCAATCCTGCTAACTCGGTACACCGGACCACACGTGCAACATACGGAATGAGCGATACAGAGGCATCATAAATTCTAGAAAACTGAAAAGATCATTTTTAGGAGAAACAGAGACTCAATTTCCAGCAAAGAAAACATAAAGCTATAAAAGCACATTTTCCGTAGATATTTTGTGTACCAAAACCTACAGAAATAGTGAGATTTTTTTTTTCCCCCTCAATTCTTGCAGAGTAGATTGAGGTTTATGTTTTTGACCAAACCAGAAGGGAAGGACGCTTTACACCAGCTCAGTGCACGGCCAGGGTAACCCTGCGCTGAATTCCTGCGGCAGCATCACCGCCGTTAGCCCTACGCCACAACCAACCGGGGCCGACTTTCCAGTCTCTATGGGCCAGCAACTACGGACAAGCTACCTGGCCCAGACTTGTGCTTTTTACTTTCCTGGAAGTTATGAAGACAAAATTAAAGTAAAAGCCCACAGCATCACTTGCCAGCATCACAGAGCTCTTTTGCTGTTGGATCGATTTGTGTAGATGGACAGAAGCGAAGTCTCAGCACAGCACTGGAGTCGTGTGGTATATCCAAGTCACCATCTGATGTGCCAGCAACATCTCCAGGTTGCTGAGCTTGTTTAGTTTTGCAAAAGTTTTCTGCATGTGCCTTGAACATTAATATCAAGGTCTCAAGTTTCCTTGGGTGACCAGGGGAGCCTCGTAATTGAAAGCAAAAATGCTTCAAGGAGAATTACAGAAGGGGGAGGATATTCAAACTTTCTGGCCTCGTAGGATGAAAATAATCATTTCCTACTGCTGGCGAGGAAATTAAAACCTTTCCTTGCTTACCCACGAAGCCATTCCCTGGCAGCATCAGTCTGAAAACTGCAAGCTTTTCTTTTTTTAGGCAAAGGGGAAATACTTAAAAAGCAAAAGCGAGCAATATATATGATATAGGTTTGCCTAAGAAGGGTGGATTGCGCTGGTAGAACACGTACCATCAGAAATACCCCGCTAGCTTTATGTCAGTGTTCAGCCCAGTGAGAAAAAGCAGCCTCTTCTCCCCGTTCAGCGTGTCACGCAGCACCAGGATAGGCAGAGGGACGCAGAGACCAAGCAGTACGCCAGCTGCCCTGTGACCTGAGCTCTGCTGAAGGTTATTCGGGTTATTCGACGGGAAATACCTCCAGAGTCCTGCTCTCACGCCCGGCCTCAGACCAGGCTGATTTTGATCTGGAAAATATCCAGAAAAACATTGGTCTTCTCTGACCTTACCTGAAGCGAGGAGAAAGGGTTGTTGGGTTGCCTTTTCTAAAATGAACAGAAATCAACAGGAAAAAAGAAGGCGCTTTGGGTTTCCTTAAGGTGCATCACCCACCACCCGCCCCGGGGGTCTCCTGGCACAGGAGGGCGGACAGGAGGGTCTCAGGAAGGCACAAAGAAATTGGGATTTGGTGAGGGGATAAAGGACGCTGGCAACCTCTTCTCAGAGGCCTAGAAGTCAAGGACACGTGATGCAAAATGCAACCCCTCTTCCATTTCCATCCCCGTACACGTGTGCCCCAATCCAGCTGCTTCTACGTCATCCCGCAGGCTAAGCATCTGTAAAGTTTTATACCAAGTTGGGGCAGACTTTCAAAAAATCTGAACGCAGGGAAGGTGTCATACAGAATTCATATCAGCTCCATGGAATACAAGAAGATAAATGTGAGCTTTCTGTCTGAGATGTCTGTGAATAAATCTGAGCTGCTGATGCCTGTGGGTGTGTCTCAGTGAAATATTCACCTCTCACTAATGGAAATATTTTGATTAACAACTTTATTTGCCTAGTGGCAAATACCACTTTTTTTTTCTTTTAAATCACAGACAAGTGTCACAAAAGATTTCATTTTCACATTAATGCGGTATTTATTATAAAGTACTCGGTATTAGAGTTCCCTCAGCAGGCAATTACAGATATGTTCTACTTTTTGGTTTTTTTTAATTAGTCTCAAGGTGACTTCCAGCACACAAATACATCCCGCTGGATCCCCCGTGAAACTGCTTGCAATAGCTAGTTTCTTGTGCTTACCACAGCACTCTGCAGGGCAGGCATTCCACAGCAATCTGTAAAAGGTCCAATTTTCAAAACATCCTGAAAACTAAGAAACAAGGGAGAGGCGTAAGACATCAGTATTTATATACAGTATGATTTACTTACGAGTACGCCTAAGTGCGGAGAAGGAGCCTGCTGTAAATCAGTTGAATTCAACTGCTGACTTTTCCAGTGGATTCAGGGGAGGAAGTTCTCTCAAACCTTTGTTCTTCGTGTTCTTGCCTGTCTCGTGTCCTGCCCCAGTGGCCTCTGGCTGCAGAGCATTTCATCCTTGGCTGGTAGGACTCGGACAAGACGTCCTTCTGGGAGCACTGGGACCCACTTCTCCAGGGCCAGTTAGACCAGGGCAGGTTCCCCCTTCTTCTCTCCTGCCCAAGATTTTCCTGTTAAATGCTGTGATTTAGAGAAAGCTGGAGAAGGCTATTCTAGATGAACAGCTCTATCGCTAATCCCGTTCCAACTGTTACGTACACACTTTGGGTACGTAGCATACAAACCCTGCCCGCGTTGGCTAGCTCTTCTCCAGCCGACAACATTTCAGATGACACTGCCAACCCTGCCCTAGCGCGGCCACTCCAGGAGCTCCCATCCGTCGTCACCTGCTCCCGGTATGAGCAGTGCTAACCGCGTATTTGTGCCTCTCTCCCACCCAGGTGAGTGCCGTCAATAAAGGGACGGGTCGGAGCCGGGAGCAGCGCATCCTCATCATGGTGGTGGTGATGGTAATTTGCTTTCTCCTTTGCTGGCTGCCGTACGCGACCGTGGCACTCATAGCTACGTTTGGGAAACCCGGTCTTATCACCCCCGCAGCCAGCGTCATCCCATCCATCCTTGCCAAAAACAGCACAGTCTACAACCCCATCATCTACATATTTCTGAACAAACAGGTAAGTAAAATGTTTACTCAGATTCAATGTACGCAAGAAGTAAAGAAATAATGAGGGGAAATAAAAAGTATATTGGTGACATCACTGAAAGACCATGTGAGAGGGAAGCACAGAAAAAGGGCTAAGAGGAGCAAATTTAACTGACAAGTCTGGACTTTTGGAAGTCAGATAACCAACTTCCCACATGTCCAAATAGCAACTGATGGGTCCTTCCTTTCCACTACACAATTTGATGAACAGCAAGTTAAATGTGGAGGAGGAGAAATCAACGTTCTGGCAAGCGAGAAGGCATCAGATACCGTCTGAAGTTGATTCAGATACGTGAAGTCTTGTAAGGACACGAGCCTTCACTACCCTACGCCATGCCCTGGCACAGCGCATTGCCCACAGTAACTCCTCTTCTTCGCAACATCAACTTTCTCTTCCCTGATTTTACTCTTTTAATCCCCCCTCAACTCCTCCGGTCGCTCTTCTGTCCTACTCCGCCCCTCCTAACAGCTGGTGGGAGCCATGACCGGCGAGGATCTGTCTGGAGATGCTGCTGGAGGAGTGCTGCACTGCGCTGAGCCTTGCTCCCACGTCCCGGAGCAGCACCAGCCAGCTCCAAGCGTATAAACCGCAGCAGCGTGACCAGCTGATCTGGCACCCGGGGGCGAGATGGAAGCCCCGAGGTAGCTGCAGTAGCTGGTGACTGCCGCCGCAGCCCAAATCCCAGCGCCAAGACGCGAGGCCTGGCTGACTCGCCGCTCACCAGCGCGCTCTGCGCCTGAGAGCGTCTCCACCCTGCAACGGCACCCGTGCATCGCTTCAAACACGAGCAACCCCAGTTAAATCGGGAGAGGCGGTTTATAAATCACAGGCTAGTCTTAACGTGTTCATGGGCCGGAAGGATCACTACGGAACAATGCAGTTCTGCGGAGGAGTTACCTTTTTACAGATGCTTTCTTAATCCTTTTACTAAATAGGGTGCTTTGAGGCAGGAGGCAGACACAAATTAAACTGGGTTTATCCACGCCAAACGCATCCCTTAAGATCACCATAAACTTTTACTACTAGGGTTATGTATGTGCTTTGTGGGGGGGGTAGGTTTGGGGGGGGGGGTGTTGTTTGGGTTTTTTTTAAATGCCACTTGGTTTTCATTGCTCAGTTAGTATTTTAGCAGTGATCAGCATTCAGGTTTTTATATTCAGACCACCAAGAAGTCAATACTCTGAGTTTCACTATGCTTGAGAGAAGACAGTAGAAGCGCCTCAGATGAGAAAATGCTGACGCAGGTTGTTTCAATGTTTCACACACACGTGTGAAATCCTCCGTGTTAAACACCTGAGCCTCTCTGCTAACGTGACAGCTTTGCTCCCCGGACGGAGCAGCGCCCAGGGACAGCTCGCAGGTGCGGTGTTAGATCCTTCGTGCTTACTCTGCTGTTTCTTCCCGGTTCTCCCACCTCTGTCCAGCTGCCTCTCTTCATCAGACTCATCCAGAAGAGTGGCACTGCTAATTCCTCTGTTAGAGCTGGCTCCGAAACTGGTTCAAAAGTGAGCTGTGTGCCGAGAAGAGGGACGGACAAAGCAGGATGAAGTGAGATTTATTCCTTAGCAAGCCATGCAAAAAAACCCAAACAACCCAAAACCAAAAAACAAACCAAGCCCAAACCACACAAGATAATCAAATTAACCCGTGTTGTCTCAGGCTGTATTTCAGCACGACGACCCAGCGCTCCCCCCACATTTCCTCTGCCGCCCTCTCCATCACATCCACGTTCTCACACAGCCTGCTCTTCCCGTCTAACGCTGCAGGTTAATATTTTTCGCATCTCTAAATTAAACTCCACAGCCACGGTCACAAGAGGAACTCCCAGGAACTACTGTACTTTGTTCACGTGGCACTCAAAGTGCTGGTGTTTATTTATATGTAAATTTTAGATGTCTGACCTTTGGGGCTGCTGGAGCATCTAACTGGTCACAGAAGTTTTATTCCTGTTTCGAGCCAGGTGTTTTCTTGACCCCTGAGTAACTGTCGGCTGCCCCTGGGATAGCGGCGAGCTGTGCCGCGGAGCACCAGAGCACAGACTAGCTGGGAGGCAGCCCAGCTCTCCGCAAGGAACCTCCGTCTGCCGGCAGCAATCCAGCACCCACGGAGTTCCAGCCCGCCCGGTCCCGGGAGAACTGCACCAGAATCCCCCCCTCGCCCTTGCGCCCAGCCCGGCGTGGTTTTCTCCGGCAGCGTCCCTGTTGCGCGTTTGATTTGCAAAATATTGACGGGGCAATTTTGCAAACTCAAGGCTGCGAAGGGACAGGGAGAAGCGCTGCACCCATGGCTGCACCTACCCTCCTGGGGGCTGGGGGGGGGGCAAACGGGTGCCAGACAGATTTACAGTGCAAACAGGAGGTGCTGGTCATCCAGACAGCATTGGGAACGCTGTCTGTGTCGAAGATGGTTATGGAAATCTACCTATAGGGGATATCTCATCAACTGATGCAGCTGTCATTGCCCTGTAATTTCATGGTATTTCTAAAACCATTCTACATCCAGGCTTCCCCCCCGCCCCCGGCTTTGGTAAACGATCAGAAATCTCTGATAGGGCTGGATAAAAAAATCAGAGAACAGGCCGGATAAAATAACATTTGCATCGAGTGAGCGCCTCCAGGCAAGGGCTGGGTGAAGGTCAGACAGATAAAAGAGACTCCGACACTGTAACAGAAATTCCCTGAGGGTTCAGCAGCTACACAAAGAGCTTCACCCACCCTCGTGAACTTGACCACGAGGGGAGAGGGGGGAGGCAAAACCCAGAAAAATAGAAATTTACAATAAATAAAATAGATATAGGCATTATATATAATATAATGAAATAAAAATGATTAATTCTTTGTACAAAGAAAGTCCATAATTCCTGTGAAATTTCAGTTTCTCATTAAAAAAAAGGGAATTGCAGCTGATGCAAAAATTGTGTGAAACTTCTCAAAAGCCATTTTCCCTAGCAAGCAATTCTGCCAACAAAAAGCCGCATGATTTCTCCCTTGGCCGTCAATAGCGAGAGTTGTCTGAGCTTGTTGCTATCAGCCGTGTTGTACAGAGACTTATTATTAAAGCTGGTTTGGACTCTCTTGACGCTAGAGAGATCGGCTATCGGTCTTTGACTGTGCAGTTGTAGGGAGGCCACAGAGACAATCCCTAAGATCTAAACCTGGTATTTCTTCTGCTGCAGGCAGTTTCCTCAGCTTCACGCAACAGCCTCCCTCCGCTCTCAGATGCGCCGTGTGCTTTGCCATGCAACTGAAAACAATCCCTTGAATAACGGATGTGGAACCGACCCCCATCTGAGAGCTTAAACCAAGCACATTACACAGCTTTTCTTCTTTTCCCCAGTCGAATGCAAATCAAACCAGCCAACATCGCTTTCGTTGGCGATTCAATCAGCTCAATCCCTACCGTGCTTCTAGTAAGGGGACGTACGGCTAGCTGGACTGCAGGCTAGCATGAGCCATCTCTCAGGGCTCCCCAAAATCTCTGCGCCACGGCAGACCGACGGCGATTCCATCCAAGCCCGCAGCCGGCTCAGTCAGGTACCAGGCTCCTACAAACCCGAAAAGAAGCTGAAAAGCATTTAGTCCTTTCTGTTCTCTGTACTGCTATATAGTCAGTAATACTGGGGCTAAATAAAACCACGGGATCGCTGCTACAGGCCGGTCTGAAAATTTCGTTTCTGGCTCTCTTCCCTCCCTACTGCTTTTTAATCAAGGGATAACGAAAACATGAATTGATCTAAAATATAAATTTAAAAACCCAGCTGCCCCCAAATAAACGCAGCACCCAATCCGCAAGCAAGCACAACGCCCCGTCTGGATTTTAACACTTCGCCTGTCCCCTGTAGAGCTGAAATATTGCAGCGGCGCTAACATTGCCTTGATCATGAAACGCGGGCCAAAATGACTTCTTTTGTTTTCCTTGGGTTCGTTGTTCTTTCATCGATGTGCCCGGATGAAGGAAAAAGGCAGGGACCTCTTTCCTGTTCCCTGGGACCCCGTCCCACCTCACCTTAGAGAGACCTGGGCCTCGGCACGACCGCCCACCTAGCACACGGGCCTGTTTTGTTCTACAAAACAATTCCATTTCTAATACAAAATATTATTACTTTTTTTTTTTCATGACCATTCCAGGAACATAAATGAATATAAAGACCATAAGATGAAGCCTGTCTTATAAAAAGCGAAATGAATAAAATTCCTGCTAACTTGCTGTTCTCTACATGTGTGCAATAGTTTTACAGGTGCTTTTTGGCACTTCTGAGATGCAACAAAGCCACCGTGAACTCCAGCAACAAGTCCAGGTCCTGCTGCATGCTGTGGCGGGCGCAGGGTGACACCGGCCCTGCAGCCGAGAGCCTGGACCCCCCCGGGAACCCGCACCCGCCTCCGGAAGAGGCCCCAACAGCTACAAAAATCTGTGCTGGTGGCTCCCTACTGCGCCTGACCCAGGCTGCCGGGCCAACGCCACCGGCTGCCGCCGTGTTTGGGGAGTTTGAGTCCAAACGGGAGAGTTTTGCCAAATAACCTCATTTTGTGGCTTTGTTTCTAATGCAAGCTCGCCTGGTTGCTTCCTCAGGGGTTGGTTTCACCAATAAGACGTTTTCCAGTTTCTCAAAGAACTTCCCTAATCAAACGCTGGGAGTTTTGGAAGAAAACAAAATAAAAAACATGGATGCTTCTAGAAAACGGTTTTTAAAAAAAAACCCCAAACCCACGTGTTCTAAAGACTTTCTGCCAAAACCCACCCAACCAAAGAAGCCCAAACCCAACAACGAAAGAGAGATGCGGGGCCCCTTGCTGCAGAATAGCTCCAGGAAACCATCTGCGTGTGAGGGGGGAAGCAAACACGTTGTTCTCCAGGAGGGAAACTATCAGCTTGCAGACGGGGTCTCTCTGGTTTGGATTACACTGTACCTGCAAAGTCTCACTTCACTTTTCAGTACAAACCTGAAGAGATTACGAAGAACTGCCGTTACGACGGAAAGCTCTACTGAAATTAAAAGTGCATATCTTGGATATGTTTCAAAGTACAGAAATTGCAGCCGAAGCTTGAGAAGCCAAGTATTTTAGGGAAAATTTTTTTGTTTTCATTATTAGCCTAGAAAGTCATTGCACCGACGAATACTTTCCCCATAACACCCAGCAAACAACCAACTCCGAATACTCAGCACTGAGCTGGGTAAAGCCCTCACCTCTGGAAATCTGCCACTTTGTGAGCGTCAAGACACAAGCGAGAGCGATTCCAGCTCTTTCTGAGAGGTGTGGTTATCCGAGTATTCGTGGAACCTGAAGGGCCAGGCCAGGCAGCGGGGGCTGTGAGCGGCGCGGCTGCGTTTGTTTACGCCAGGTGAAACCCTGTGGCACGGAGCAGCAGCAGCAGGTACGCTGTATTCTCACCCAGAACAGCCCCAGTGACCCCACCAGGAAAGCTGGTTGGGGACTTTTTTAATTTTTTTTTTTTTTTTTTTTTTTTTACAGGATCTTCCTCCTGGACCATCTTTGGGAATCGAGGTGGCAGATGGTATCGTCTACAAACAGAAAGGTGTTGGAAAGCCTCACAAGTACAGCTGGAGGAAGAATTAAGAACAAACGAACACGGAACAACCTTCTCCCTCATTAACGCTGAGCGCTGTCCCAATATTTTGACATATTTTTGTCATCCCAAATGGGAAGGAAAACATGAAATAGCAACAGTCTGTGCAGAATTACTTTTCAAATCCCACCGAACTAGAGGGAAATGCCATCTTTCACATGAGCTTCACACTGAAGTACGTCCACGCCACTGCCAAGGCAGCTATCAGAACCTGCTATCGCATTAGCCAGAACCGGGAAACGTGGCGGTGTGGGGGAATGGGTAACGTGGGACAAAAAGCTAATTGGATTTTTTTGATCACTGCTTGAGTTGGATCCCTTTCAAATTGCCCAGGTTAGATCTTTCCCTATAAATATGTACATATAGCACATTCAGGAGCAAGCAAACTGCTAAGGAGTTCAGCACAGTCACCGCTTGCAGCTGCCCGGGAGAGAGGATGCTCTATTTGCCTGTAGTTCTTTCCTGGAAGTAAAAATACCTAGCCCTAGACCCGACCATCAGAAACTTTAAAACTGAGTACTGCATCTAAGGGAGAGCAGCAGTGAGAAGGAACTGCCACAAAACCTCTCAGGCTGATTCCCCCATGCAGGACGTCTCCAAACCGCCCAGACCAGGCACGGTTTCTGCCGCGAGCCCCTGCACCGCCGCTTCCCCCGCTGAGCCTGCCAAACGCGCTCGGATCCGTCAAAAGTCCTGCTCAAGATTCCTGCTCAAAAGGTCTTAAACCTGCAGTTTTGCCACCGAACACGGAAGCCCTTCGCGCGCGCTCTCGGAGGCGGAGGGCGTTCGCCGGCAGCAGGGCTGGCGCAGCACAGCGTGCCGCATCCTTCAGATGGGCTTCCATCTCCACGTCCTCGCCCCCACAGAGCACGCTGCACATCGCTCTGACAGTCCCTGTTGCAGGGAGAAATTTTTGATTTTTGCAGGTGATTGTAAGCTGTCTTCTCCTTCCAGGGATGGGGGTTTATTTTTTTCCTTGCAATGTTACCAAAAGCCTTCTCATACTCATGCATTACTGCACAACCTATTTCTTTTTTTTTTTTTTTCTTTCCTAAGCCACAATTGTAGTATTAACCTAAATAACACCAAATACTTCAAGTACAGAAGCTGAACCCATGAAGTGAGGCTTTTGCTGACGTTACATTAGCGGGTGAAATCAAAGCAACGGATGCACCTATTGCTAACGAATACACATCAATTACTTATTCCCAAGCACACATCTCTAAAGGGTGCTTTGTTATTTTCAGATTACAAAGCACACCAGGAATTTTTCAGTTCATCTTTTCTGCTCCTTGATACTGTCTCTAGGTGGATTATTAAATTTCAATATGTATTTCTACATTAATTTTGTAACTATGTGACTGGTGATTTTAGTATATGCAAGAATCTGCTGTGTCTTAAAGTATACCGATTTGGCTTTGAGGTGTTAAATAGTTTGTGGCTTGTGTCTTCAACACAAATTGTTAGTTTCTGTTCCGTTGACGCCGTCACCTGTGGCAAACACCGCCCGTAACTCTGCTCCAGCAAGCGGCAGGTAACTGCGCCAATGCTGGGTGCAAACACGCAGGGCATTGTAACCACGAATAAAAATACTCTCGTGCTGTACCTTGCTAGCCTCGTTTCTTACGTGCAAGCAGAACAGCTCGGTCTCTCCGTGCTCTCATGGGTAAGCCGTTTTGACAGAGGACTTGAGGCTGAGTTTTGCAGCAGCAACAGCAGTGGGAAATCGTAGGTTGAGAAATCGGATCGCCACAACTCAGCATACTCCACAAAAAAATATCTGTGAAATGTTACAGCCCCAAAAGGTTTCTAATCCTTCCTAAGCATTTGGGAGACTTCGGCTTTCTTCCCAGGCAAAGAGTCTGGCAAAGCTTAGGCAAAACCAAACTAGCAGCAGTCCTTTGGGGGAAGGATGAGGGCCCGCAGGAGACGCGCAGAGGTAACTCGAGGAAACTCGCGGTTTCACTGGTCGCGTACAAGAGGGGACAGCCAGCATTCACGCCGGAGTTATTCTGCAGGGTTTGCGGCAATAAGCAGCAGGAGAGTTTTCGTCAGTGCAGGACCCAGACAGGACGGCACCCAGAAAGGCAGGGAGCTGAGGGACAAGTTATTTTTCCATAGCTCGGTCCCAGGGGACAACTGTATTTAGCATGATCAACATTTACTTCAGTTGCTGTAGTGACTGATTTTATTTGTCTTCTGCACGGGATGTATGGCTATTTTCTCCTACAGGCCCCAGAGACCATGACCCAAAAAGAGCAGCGCTCTTTGGTCACCCAGCTGGCAACTGAAATAACACCCACCCCCGAGGAAATGTTTCTAAGTTCACATGAGGGTTTAATGCAAGTTAAGCAATCTGCTTTTAAAAAGTTAATTCAGATCAACTGTCCTGAATATCCTCACGTAGCCAAAAGTCCTCCAAAGAGCAAACACTGGATTGTCAACCGAGTCAGTCCCTACCCTGCTAACGCCTGAGCATCCCCTTGTTAATCTGCAAAATGCACCACAGGCCTGGACATGTCCAGGGCCATCGAAGGCATCCATCATGGGCCTCCGCTCTCGCCAGCTCTTTCCCATGCCTCCCGTGAGCTGAACGCCGCTGTGTTTATTTGGTTTTGTTATTTGAGAGAAGGTGCAGGGCAGCACCCACAAGGTGCCTGGAAGCGGGACCGCCGTGAGCGGGGCGGGCTGGGCTGAGCGGGGCAGCGCTCGCCCCCGCAGCTCTGCACCGGCTTGGGTACCACGTTACCCCAGCCCACCGCCGCACCCCAGACACACCGATACCGACACCACCGCACGGGTGCGAAGAGAGCCCCTGCCATTGGGCTGGCCTCCCCCAGCCGCTAGAGATGCTCCAGACCTCAAAAGCCTCAATGAGGTACCACCACGCTTTTGTTGATGGCTTCTGTACAAGACAGCTTGACCCAGCTGCACACCTACAGTACCCCAAGCCACAGCTATAATCAACGTTGAAAACGAAGCCAAAGATCTCAAAGGATGCCTGTTGCCATGTCCTAATGGCAGCGCATTTGCCACGTCACATTTGATGCCGCTAAAAGATGAGACTTTTCACTGCTTTCAGTCCCACAGCAGCCAGCGTGGCACACGGTAACCATGTTTTCATCAAATAAATCAAAGCCTAATGCTCCTGCCTAATGAGCCCTCAGAAAATACCTCCCAGGTAGGAGATTTGAAAGCCTGGAGCACTTTTGAAGGCAAAGATGTTCAAAAAAGCTCCACTGGTGAGGGTTCATTCAAGAGTCACACTTATGATGTAAATGTAGTAAAAATGCACTAAGTGCCAGCCACAAACAGTTCTAGCAGCAGTCGCCGTGATCCAAGAAGAAAAACATCCCGTCAAAGGAGACGCGACAGGAACGAATACAGAAGATCTTACTTCACTCGCTCTAAATGATCAGCTGGCGCAGTTACACAGCCCAAACTGGATGAACGATGGAGCAAGTATTTCAGTATCTATTAAAAGAAAGATGTAAAATAAAACATAGAAGAGGACTGAAGTCAAAGTGCACACAATCCCGCTTCATCATAAGAACTGGAAATAGATTTATGCAAGCATTATATGACCAATTACCTGCCTTTGCTTTGGTAATTCATTCACATGAAACAAGAGTGACTCCCACACAGAGGCTAAAGATCCTATCTTGCACATCTACATAACCCAGATCCCTTCGGTAACTTGAATTATTCCTGCCTAAGGCCTTCTATAATGACCTTAGAGACAGGACCGCCTGTTTCTTTACATTTATTTCTGCCCGTCGATGTTTATCCTCGCCATGCAGAGGTACAAAACCTCTGCGTGTGCACTACCAAGCAGAAGAGGGATTTAACTCTCACACTTAAGCTCCCAAACCTCAGATCCAGCCATGCTCCAAGTTTTTCAGCATAACAGAAACCAAGGAGGAAATAATTGCGTACCGAGTAAGTCAGGTATGAAAACTGACTTCTTCAAAATGAGTTGTGCTTGGTCTGTGAGGATGTTATGTGGCCTCCTCCTAACTTTTTAGGAGCATGTCATCTGGAGAAGATCTTCACTCAGGAAGTAACCCAACAGCCTGGTTTTCAAAAGGTACAGGATTTGGGGCACTGGAATTTCTCGGTATCTCTGACTCCAGTCCCACATACCTACATAGCTTCACTTGAAGGCTTTTGAGTAGTTCCCTCAGCACCAGTATCGTCAGTCCGAGTTACGGTCTGTGCAGGATCCAGCCTACTCCGTGAGCCGTACGTTTGAGCGCAAAAAATGGAAGACTTGGGTTTCTGGCCAGCCTCCTCGGGTGAAGTTCTCAGGCCTGCTCTACAGAAGTCATCCCTCTGGACCTTTGAAAAGCCAACCAGTCTATAAATAGTCCATGAGAAACATTTTACAGTTTAAAATTAGCATGAAAGGCACTGAGATCTCAAATATATCAGCGGGAAGTTTCACAATCTTTTTCCGTGGTTAGACCTGTAACAACCTCTCCACAGCCGCTCCCCACAGAGCCCTTCCATCAGGTGGGGGTCTCCACTCCCGGCAGCGCCCTGCCGTAGCACAGACACCAACAGAACTCTGCTTGGGCTAAAACAAGATGCCCAACTCAATTGCAGATACGATGTGTCAAGGTCCACGCGCGTGATATAAGGAATGGTGGGTTCTCTCTAGTCACATCAGAGTCTCCCATTGCAAAAAACCCAACATCAGTCGTGGGTTTTACACTGAAATGGCTATCTTACAACTGAAATACAAATGAGAGAGAGGAAAACAGCAAAGAAAAAGCCAAGATAACTCACTTATAAATTTGGTAAATAACAAAAAAAATATTTCCTCTCGATCCAAAAGTAGAAAACGTCTCGTAACCACAGGTTTATTTTTAGTATAAATAAAGATGAGAGGTTTAGGGTTTGTTTTTTTTTTTTTCAAAATTGAGGTCTGAGTTATTCCTCCCAATAGGATGCTCATGTCTTATAAGAAGCTTTTATGACTTCCTATATAAGCCCATTTGTTCCCGAGCTGGTAAAATCACCCCCGGTGCTATCTAACTCTTTGGGGCTGCTGTTAAAGCTGTGTCCAAACACCCCAGCAGGCAGTTAGGAGGCAGTTTTATGAGACACTGAACTGCTGCAAACTCTTACAGCAGGATTTCAGACACCCATGAAAACCTATCCCAGGCTCGAAAGTAGGAAAAAAAATATTAAATCTCAGAGCATTTCTCCTTACGCGATCTTTGAGAGCAAGGGCTTAGCTGTTTGCAACGCCTCCGAATAAGCTGTCCTTGAGGGAAAACCAGTGGTGGCTGTAGGTGACTGTCTATGAACTACCAACAAAAGCACTGAATAAAAAAGTGTCAGGCAGGTTAAATGTAATCAACACTTACCTGGAGCTTGGTGACAATACAGTGATGTCTGCTGAAGGACTCAATTTTCTCTACCCTTGTTAACCACCTCAGGAATAACTGAAACAGAACTAGCACTCTGCTGCTACTAGAGAAGCTCCCTGGATTTTAACAAGCATTTGATTAACCAATCTAACAAAAACAGTTGCTTTCCTTCAACCCTTGAAGAACCACTCTCTTTATAAATAAGTGGAACTACGGTGTTAAAGCAATCACAAGCCAAAGCCACTCTGCTTGCCAGAGTCAACTGTGCTAAACTCAGACAAGATCTGCTTAACCCAACCGTGGGAACACATGCAGTTCTAAATACCAGAATAAGCCCATAAGGTTAATACTACATAACATCTTAACGGCAAACATAGCCTCATCTGATCCACGCTTGCTGAAGCAGAAAATAGGAAGCACTTGTTTCTTGAGGCTTATCCTAAAAGTTACTGTTGGGTTTAGGCTTTGAACATGAAAGGAAGATGCCCACGGGACTGCCCCACACTTGCCTGGTTTCCAGAGAGCCCCCACTCATTCCGAATGGAGTTGGGACTTCTCCACCGAACGAGCTCAGATTTGGTCTTCGGTACGGTATTCAAAGCCCTGCGCTTGACTTGCCATATTCCTCAAGAGCAGCAAGGCACTCAGTAGCGCTGCTTTTGTCTGGAGGCAGACCGCTCTTACAACTCCAGAAAAAGGCAGGAGAAACCCCCTATAGCGAGCCATCACCACATAAGATACCCTTACAGGAAGTTTCTTCTTCATTCCTGTTTACCAGGCATTGCTGTTACCCCTGAAGCAAAAGGGAATAAAAAGGTTTGGAATAAAATTATTCAAGTCTTAATATATTCTTGCTAGCCACATAATTTTCCACCCCTTCTTTCGGTGCAGCTAATTTTTAGTGGAAAAGTCGTTCTGTTTGATCGAGTTGAAGTCCGTCATCTCTCACTGTACTTAGTGAAAGTCGTGCTTCTTTTACTGCAAAGCATGAAGAATGAGGGCAGTCGTGCCCACATTAGCCTTCTCATCATCGCTGGCTAATTAGCTGGTTATTCTATTGAATGTACATAAGACACATCTCAAAAGAGTATCGTAAAATATACAAGGGAAAATATAAGAATGTTTGAGAGTATGCAGTTAGGAGGACTAACAGTCCAAGATTTCTTTATTATCAGAATTATCTAGTATAGCACAGTACTTTATCATAAAGTCATTTCACTTTGAAAAAAAGTGTAGAAGATGATAGAATAAAAATGTTTCCGTAACAAAGGAGGATTGATTAATCAAAGCAGCAGTAAGAGCTCCAGTCAATCTTATTTCTACATATTGTTTTTTAATATAATTTGCCTAAGTAGATGAAGTTTGTTGTGGGTTTTTTTTTTAAATAGATCAGTCTTTTTTTTTTTTCCCCCATTACAAGAAAAAAAAAAAAAACCAAAACACCACACTAGTAAATCAATGAGAATGAGCTCTATAAGACAGGCTTTTCAGTGCCAAAATATCTGTAGCCGAGTCTGTAACTGCTAATGAAACCAGGAGCGCTGGCTCCTGCTTTGGTGTCGTGACCCAGCTCAGCAACACCAGTGATTCACTGCTCCTGGAGAGGGACACTTGCCCCTCACTCCATCGCTGGCCGAGACCCGCGCAGCGGTACCGTGCCGCATGCAGCTGCCCCGTGCAGACATCTCCATCAAGGCTGCTCATCCCTGTACACATTTCTGAGCCCCTCGCAGCGGGAAATGCCTCCGTCTACTGACCTTTCCATCTGACATCAGGAGAGGTTTACCCCCACGCCGCATCAGAAAGTTGCTCATTAACCTAAAAGGTCGTAGACATGTCTGACAAACAGGGATCTGCGTTTCCCAGAATAGAGTGGGGATGTTTATTTTAGTTGTACTTCTCCGAATTCGCTTTCGGATAAGAATGAAGTAATTAAGACATGGGGGACAGAGGAAATCCATCTAGACCTGCTAGAACAGATCAGAAAAGGGAAGCAGTCACAGAAACGAGCACGCTCTGCAAGCCTGAGCTTCTCCTGGATGGCTGCAGCCCGACGAAGGGACCCAAACCCATCCGTTAGGGGTTGAGGTCTGACCCCTCTGTCAAGGCAGAGGTTTATTTACAGAGTACCTGAGACCCAGCCAAGCAACGCTACAGCTTCCTGAACAACGAGCTTTGAACGAGCAGATCCCCAGGTCAGCCATCAGTTCCGTCTTCGGGCAACGCGCAGCCACGCTATGGGAGCATCCTCGCCGCAGCGCAGGTGACCCCAAAGGGGTTTTAGCTTATGCCTTTTCACTGACAACCCCGACTGCGCGGCAGGTTCACGGGCCGATGCCCTTAAGATATCAACTTACTGACTCATGAGATTTCTCTGCGCTGGCAGACAACGCCAAAGCAAATGCCATTTCCCCGTGTTTCAGGAATGTGATTTCCCCACAGGCTTTTTCAGGTCAACCGAATCCGTGGCTCCAGCAGGTATTCATGCCAGTCAGCCCACGGTTTGGGCTACAGGCACTGCAGATTTCATCGCACTGAAAACAACTAAAGCTTTTTAGCCTTCACTTTCCCCACCCGTATCTTTTAAGAGTATTTCTAACAGCATTTTCTTTTTTCGAATAACAAACGGATAAATATTTGCATTTTTCCATAGCCAGGAAAGAGCGATCTCAAGCTACCCCGGTGACATGCCATTTCTTTGGCAAGTTTGCGGTCGATCTGTAAATCGGAGCACCGGACATCTTCGGCAATCCGTATCTTCTCCTGAATAAGTTGGCAGGGAGAAAGCCAAGGCCAATTTGAAAGCTGGTGTCCCAAGAGTCAGGAGGGAAGGCGGGGGGGTGAAGAAACACCCCAAACCCCTGGGGGTTTGTCCCACTCGCACACTGCAAAGCTCAGTCCTCGCACTTCCAGCGCTTGCTTTCCCAGCGCGTTTCAGTAACTATACCTCTCACCAAGCTGTACTCCAAAGATACACCATGGACATGATACTTCTTCCCTTCAGCAAATTTCAGTCCGAGACTGGTGTGTTTCTCGTTAGTGCTCATAGCAGCAAAGAGCAATACTGGATAAATTAATTTGTAATTGGGAAAGTGACTCGGAGACGAGCAGGGTCCTGAGGGGATAGATATTAATAACTTTGGCTTCCAGGAGGAAAGTATGTTAGAAAATTTTAATTAGAAAAAAAATGTGCAAGACAGGGAGAGCCACGTGCACGTATTTAAATGGCTGAGATGAATACTAAAATGGTGTCATTTTCTCCCCATTTCTTAAAAACAGACAGGAACAAGAGACTCCTGACGTTGTACAACATTATGCCTCCCATATGCTTGTAGCAAGGAAAAGGGAAACCCCAAACTAGTACAATTGCCATTCTGAGCTGATGCTAAATTACTGCAGAAGAGAAAACCATCAGGCTCCAGGTTATTTCAGGGGTCTCAAAAAATTCAAGTGATTCTTCATTTTAAATGTATGATTCCTTAGGTTTGTAATAAGAAAGTTGCAATTCTGCAAGTTTTTATAACACATACCAAAGGCTGTTTTCATTTAAAAATATATTTTTAAATACTATTTTTCCTCTGTGGGAAATATCTACTTGCGGTTGGGGAGGGAGCCTGTGGTTTTATCCCATTTGATATATTTAGACTTTTTTTTGAGCTCTTTTCTTCCAGCCAGATATCTAAAAGCATCAAATGACCAATCCTGAGAGAGAAACTGAGGAACAGCTGTGGTAACAGACATTAGAAAGGTAGTTTTAGACTACACTAGGGACTTTAATGACTTCAAAGACTACAAAACTAATCAGACAAGCCATCTTTGAAGCGGCGGTGAAAGCACCAGCCACCGTATGACAACCTGAAAGGACTGGAAGCATTGCCCTTGGGAACTCAATTAAGGCAGGCAAAATTCGTTCAGTAGCAGCTGAATGAAAGAAACTCATTTTCATCCACATGTCTTTAAGTGTGAAAATTCCCACTGATTCTATCTGCTCACATTTTAAGCGCCTGCAAACGTTTCCAGTACCCAAATTCCAACCTGTGCTCCACCCTCATAATGAAATATTGAATACAAGAAAAGCACCTGGAGACTTCCATCCTACCCCGAAAGACAAGAAAGGGAGGCTACGCGTTGCAAAAATAGAAATTCTTGTGCATTGACAACACACTACCATAAAATACAGAGAATCTCAGCCCATGACGGCCCTCCAGCTTGTGGATCTGCATGTGGCACGTAGGCACTTACCCATTACCAAGACAGATTAATGACCTTACCCAGACTTCAAAATTAAAATACAAATATACACCAGACTAACGAGCATCGCAAGTGTAATACAGAAGTGCAGTCTGGCCACATATCGCACTATTATGGGAAAATTTGGCTCTTCAGACCCCCAAAGTTATCCCCAGAGCCAGGAATGCCCCTCCCTGCCGTTCTTGCTTAAAACACTCCTGCTTCACTGTGCGTCTTTTTGCTGCTTCTCCTTGCGCAAGTGTCCGCGCGCGCGCACGTGTGCGCGTCTCTCTCGCGTGGCGCGAAAAGCCAGCGGAGTCCCAACAGTACAAGAGCAGACTTCTTAACCCACAGGGGACGTCACGAGTCTGGTTCAGCGAGAAGCAGCCCAGCACCCTGGCACCAAATCTCTCCTTGTGGGGCGGCGGGTCCTCGCATCACTTCCACAAGGGAAATTGCTCCAGTGTCTGCACCAGGCAAGGGCTTTTTTACAGCTTTGCAAATGGAAACACTTTCTGTAGCACTACAGGACTTCTGACGTGTGCCTGTGCATTTGCTCCAGTAAAAGGGCCTTAAATATTAATACTGCAGCAAAATCACGCTGACTTAGGACCCCCGTGACTGCCAGCCGGGACGCAGAGCGCCACGCTGTGAAATTGTATGTCGGGTACTTTGCCCATTAGACACACAGCTGATGAGATGCGGGGGTTTTTCTTTTCTGTTTGTTTTTTGAAGTACGCTTACAATTTCCTGAAACTTGTTTCACAGTTCTTCCCGTTCCCATCAAGTATGTAATTTCCCGGTTACGTTTCCCGATGCTTGTTAAGTTTTTTGTTACTGTTTGACAAACAAAGGAGTGCCAAGCGCTGCCCTCCGTACGCACCTTCCCCCTTCGAAGAAAGATCTGCTCGCAAGGGCTCTGCTCGTGGAAACTGCTGCGGTCGGCTCTGCCAGATCGCCGTCTTCATGCATCAAAGCAAAAGGCACGTTAGCAAATAAATACAGAGCAAATTTTTAACTTGAAGGAAGTTAAGCAAGCTGGTGGGGGGGGGGGGGGCTCTCCAGAGCACACGTGGAGCAAGCAAACTCTAAATTAAACACCTGATGGGTGTCTCTTGTGCACAGGGTCAGACCGACCTCAGCGCCTCCGTGCTTCCACCAGCATTGCGATTCTCAACCGTGTATTGAGAAGTCCCTGCGGTCTCAGCTCTCCGTGGAAGCAAAATAGAAAGTGTTTCTGGGTTTTGCTGATCCAGGAAAGAACTTTGAAATGCAACTTCATCACAACCGAAAACCTCAAGCAAGAAGGTACTCAGGCGTTCCCAGCTGCTCTGGGGAGTCTGGAGTGATTAAGCTAACGATGCAGTATGGGCTTTTGTAACAAAACACTTGGCGTAGACAGCTGTACTCACATCCATGTTGTTTCTACCAGAGATGCAAAAAAAAAATAAAATCTGCCTTCGCATTCAGCTTCCTGCTGCTGAAAGCAGCATGCGTATGCTCCTGCGTGTATTTGTGGTACACAACTGATACCTCTTTCTCTTGAAAATCCATTTACAGTCATATCCCTCTCCCCATCCTTTAAAGATCTTCTCGCTGCATTACCACCTCAGCTTCATCTGCGTCAGCAAACCATGAGGCTGACCTTGCCTGGACCCACTTTCAGAACTTTCCTGTATTCCTTGGTTTTCCTCTGAGCAGCTCCCTTGTGACCAGCCGCTCTCAGTTACAGCTGGGCACGGCAGGGAATTTAAGACCTCAGCTAACAGAGGGGCGTGCTGGCAAATTACACTTTATGAAAACAAAGCATGCCTTCAGGTGATGGTATCGGCTCAGCTGCTATTAATTTGCGTATCAGCTTTTCCAAAGATGCTTTACTGCTTATGCTGGAAGATTACGGAGTAAAGCATCCACATAATGCTGAGGCTATGGAAACGTCAAGCCCAGATCTACAGAAACCATCTGCTCACAACGCAGGATGAACAGCGAACGACGATGGGATTAGACCACTACGCACACACAGGTTTCATAAAGGCAAAACACACCCACGACCCGCATCGCCTCTTTCCAACTCCCCGGAGACCTTCCAGGGCAGGGAAAGGTGCGGCAGGGTGAAACACAGCCCCTCGGCGGTGCAGGGAACGCAAAACGCAGCACGGCCGTTCACACTCGTAGGGTGGCAGGGCTTGATCAGAAAAGGGGGGAGCAGGGGACAACGCAAGCTTTGTTTTAATATTAATAGCTATATAAGAGAACTGAAAATGAATTAACTTAAAGCTGTTTCCCGTATTGTCCATCTTACGGCAAATAGCAATGAAAATAGCTGATTTCTTGACGTACCACTTCCTCGTTCACACGTATCACCAAGGCTACTCATTTGCCTTTCTTTTTTTCCCCAACACAGTAAAAAAAAAAAAAAAGTACGTGCTCCGCCACATATAACAGTGCTGTATTATAGCACCATCATTAAGTTTCACTATTAAACAAAAGAGTAAAACTAAAACAATGAGTAAATGAGAACTGCACGGGTTTGGGCGCATACAGGCAGGAGGATGTCAGAAGGGACTTGCATGCAGAGCTGGATTAAACTTTCACCATGAAACCTGGGGCACCACACCTACCCCAGAGTCCAGCTTCCAGCTGCAGGTGTCCTTAGGTACCCCAGACCCACCCACACTCATTCTGCCCTCATTTGCTTTACACACCTTGAGATCTGAAGAGACCCTCCTTCCTTCCTTCCTTCCTTGTAGGACACAGCTAGGGAGGACATGGTGTGTTGGCTTGGCACTGAAGGCCTGTTTTCGAGTTTCATATTCATGAGAAGAGAGACCCAGAAGTTGGCATTGTTGTAATACGGGTTGCATGAAGCACCCACTCAGCCAACCCCACTCAGTGCCGGTGTCCCAGCAGAACTTGGGTAGGGTCAACGAGAAGACAATCCAGCAATGACTGTGTAGGTTTCATTTATGAATACATACCCATTTTGTGGCTTTTTGTTGGCATCCCTCACCAGTATCTGCAGTCAGATCACGACATGCAAAGCAACCGCTCCCAGCTACAGCTGTGTCACCTCCACTTGGCAGCAGAACCAAAATGATTCAGACAAAGAGGAACTGTTTCCACCCCCTGGGCCACAGGGACATCTCAGACCTGGACACAAGCTCAATACGGAAGCTCAGAGGCAATGGCTTGTCTCATGGGTGAGGTGAGCTCAAAGACAGCTCAAGCTCTCCCAAAGCTTATTGAGCAAGACTTTGAAAGTCTTGAAATCACTGGGCAGAAAAAGTGCTCCACACGCCTGGCATCTCTGGAGCCACCGAAGACCTGTACAGCTGGAGACCAGCTGAACACACACAGCTCAGACCTGCTGCCAGGATACATGACTTATCCATAGCATTACCTCATGCCATTCAAAAGCGAGAATGCTAAATTGCTATCGCATTGCCCGAGTCGCTCACCGGTCTTCCTATGCAAACAATGCCTAGAATTTGAGGTAGGAAAAATAAAGATAAGAGACCACTACACTTATCTTATTTATACAAGCTAGAACTCAAACATTAAAAATAAGAAAAGAGTTTTTCTAAACTACCAGTCACAATTAGCCTAGTCAGGCTCAAATAATCTGCCAAGACAGTCCTCCTTTAATAAGATTAAGTTGCTTGTTCAAACTGCTTTGAACATCTCGGTCCTAAAAAATAAGAAGTTTTCTTCATCATTTTCCTTAATTTCTTTTGCTTGAGTCCAAATTCACAGAGCCCATAGAAATAGCATTGAATTGGCACCTGGGACGAGACAGCACCTTCGAAATTACCTGGAAAACTCCATTCCCCTAACACTAACTTGCTTTGCAGTTTGTCCTAGACACAGGAGGTCCAGCTTCGACTGCTTGCTCAGCCTTCTTCCCACATTCAAGTGCAAATGCCCCCTCACACGCATCTTCTTAAGAAACACGGACCTTTAATATACCTTTGGTAAACCAAGAGACAATCAAGTAGGATAATGCCCATGAAAACACCTGAGGAAAAAACAGGCGGCTGAGAGGGGAAAGAGATTCTCAGTTCATGAAAATGATTTATAGCTTCCTTGAAGGCGGGATACTTCACTGCTTTACCCCAGGTCAAGGTTTGGCTCTGTTTTTGGGAAGTATTTTAAGCAGTAATGAAGCTATTTGGCATTTAGACTAGGTGTGGAACACTCAGCCGAGCAGGAAAAAGCTCCGTAAGTCCCTCCTCCGTACACTTGTGAAGATTAGCGTTTATGTAACACTTCAGACACCACAAATAATGCCGATTTGGTAATATATAAACCACACACTGAGCGTGCAATTCAGTTTTCCTGTTTTTACGCTGCTGGATGTACCTGAAACTAGTTTTTAATGAAATACAGCCTGCTTCCCCACACATTAGTGATGTCGTGCTACAAATGCAAATACGATTTTCACTATCCAGGGCCCTGCATTTCTTTCTAGTCTTTCCGTTTCAGAGAAGGACTCGGATATTCCACATTCAGACAAGTTAGACTCATAGACCCAAAGTGGCCCAGGGCACTTCAGCATCACCAGACGGTATGAGGTAAGCACCCATCGAGGGCTTAGCGAATTACACCTTCTCAGAGAGGACAGAGAGATGACTTCTGCTATGTTTACAGAATGACCAACCCAGACGGAGATTTTGAAAACTCCTGTTGGCCTGTTACGGCAAACTACTTTCCACCCTAGGGCCTTCAGAAGCCCACACGAGGTTTTAGAATTTCCTTGAAACTGTAAACTACACATCCTCATGTAAAAACTGGAACTTTTTCTGACACGCAGAACAGCCATCGGCACCTACCGATGCCACAGGGTTCGTCACAGGTTTGACACGGCGCTGGTTCATGGAAGTGCCTTGCTACTGGTTTTGTAAAGGACACCAGGGCCAGGCTGGAAAAGCACTGCAAGATATTTGCATGACTAGAAATGAAGACATTCCAAGCTGGTTCTGCTCCCAGAAGCACAGCTTTCAATGCACACCGGCCTTCAAAACCAGCAGCACGCTCAGAGCTGGCACGGAGACGGCAAGCCAAGCTCACTGCTTTGGGAAAGTATCCTTTCTGTTTAAAGAGGTCTGGTTTCTGCTCGAACTTACTTGCACCCAACCAAACCACTTCCAATTGAGTACCTCCACTCCTCCCCTTCTCTGGCTTTCAGAGAGTTACTTGGAACAAACTGCACCAGAGACACACTTTGCCAAACCATTTACGAGGTCAGTTTTTCCCTGTTCGCCTTCCATTTTGCCTTTGCAAACACCCATGTATCTTCCCAAAACAGACTTTGAACAGAGGACTTTTTGTTTGTTTGTTTTTTCCAAATACTCATTGCTTAAATTTCCTCCCCAAATCAGTGTTGCTCATTGTACGTTAAACACAAGTTAACGGTAGAGTGCTAAGCTTCAAGTCTGGCCTGGCTGTCCAAAGACGCAATTGATACAAAATTACCCCTTTATCACACATGAAGCTGCAAGATAAGTTTAGGCAGGTGAACAGCTACAGACTCCTGCAAAACACGGAGACACCAATACCCTGTTGCGTCACCTCTCTCCCTACCGGCAGTGGGCAAGAGCGTTTGTTCTCCCCTGGACGCGCACCGCCCACAGGCAGAGGAAGGTCTGCCAGCGCATACGCTCGGAAAAGCAAATAGGTGAACGAACGATAAACGGGGGAGTTTCACGGACTGAGATCCCACCCGAACACAGAGCTGACATCCTGCAGGGTAAGGAGCCGCTTACCTATAGGCGGACGGCATGTCACGGGACTTGGATGAAAGGTGGAGCGTGAAAGCTGGCCCCTGCGGGTGATCCTTCCTTTTCCAGAGGAGGTAGTGTGAGGGTGCTGTGCTTGCAACCCCCCCAGCACAATCCCCTGAAAGAAGCCCTCCATGCCCGACTGTAGAACAGCAGACAAGTTGTGCGTGACACTTGCACAACACGAACGGCAGACAGTGGCTGTGCACTGCCAGCTCCAGGAGACACCAGATCTCCCTGCGTGGTGTTATCGGCATGACCAGTCACGGTCTTGCATACTGAACCCCTTTTCCATACCTTTCAGAAGACAAGGCTGCTAAGCATCTTGTTGAGTTTAGTTCAAAGAGAGAAGCAGCTGTTTGCTTACAAGGCAGAGAGGGCCACTTACCAGCTCTCCTTCATCTTCATTTTAAAAACAAGCTAGAAACAAGCACAGCCTCCTCCTTCCAAGCTCTGTCTTCAAAAAGGAGTCCTGATTTGTGGCTCCTTCTCACCTGGAGTGAGGCACAAAGCCAGCTGGGGCACAGCTTGCTCCCAACATTTCCCAGGGAGCCCATTAGCTCCCGGTGATGCCACGCTGAACATGGTGACTGCAGGCAGCTCCCTTCTCAGGACACCAGGTAACGTGTCCACAAGCTCTTTCCCGCTTTCACCTCCGCTATAAATGCACCAGGGTATTTCCATCCCTGTGGCACATCGTTTCTGGAGTGTTGCTGGGATCTAAGATATCAATGGCCGTGCACGCTAATTAGCTGCTCCAAAATGAAGCCTGATGCTTCTGCACTGTGCCTCGCGTCATCACCCGAAGTAAATGAACACGTTTCCCTGCCAAGCTGATACAATTCACAAGTGAAAACAAACATCTGCAGTGCTGGACAAGAGCACCAGCCTTCATGGTACGCAACAGAGAAGAATAAGCCATCTTGCTTGGACCTGCTCCTTCAGTTGGGCGCACACGGAGGGAACAAAAGGAATATGTGGCTGGGGCGGCTGTGCTGCTCTCCAGGGAGTGCCATCACTGTTGATATAAACTGTCTTGTCAGATCTAGTTCCCACTCACACGCTCTGTTCTTCTTGGGGAGGCGAGGGAGGGTGTGTTGACTCAGGTACGCACAATTTGAATTTCTGGGACTTTTCTCCTTTTTTTTTCTTTAGTGAAAGCAAAGCAAAACAAACAAACAAAAAAGCACGGGTGGTTTTGTCAGCCCAGACAATGAAAGCTCTCTTTCAAAGACAATGAAGTCCAACATTCCTCTGCCAGTAACGTACCGTCATTGCTTTTACAATGCCCAAATATTTAGTCATCCAACCATGAGCCCCCGACAGCTGGACCTCACCTCCTCTGGGCTCCAGTCTCCGCACCCACGCCCCCAGCTCTCTAGTGCACCTAAAGGCAAAGAAGAAGAAACGGTTTCCAGCAGGAGTGCCAGATCAGGACCAAACTCTGCTCCCTGTTGCATGTTAATACATTTAAGACTAGGGTCTTTTGTAAGATGGGTATATTTATAGCGTGGAGAAAAAAATCCTGTCGCTTCCTAATACCTTAACATCACAAATCGGTTTCTACTGCCTTGTCTAAAAAAATTATAATATTTGATTATCACGAGTCTTAGCAAAAGTTGAGATTTCCTCCAGAAACTGTGTCTGGTTTTGGAATTCTAGGAATTTAAAGCTACTTTTTAAATCTGGACCAGCTAGGTTTTCAAAATGGGCTGATACGTGCTCCCCAGAGCCCACACTTAGAAAGAAGCTATCTTGACAGCGTTTATCTACCTGTCAATTCACCGTCATACTAAAACATCCTTTTTGTCAGTTAATCAGCACAGCTGCAGAAATAAGTGGAATACTGGATAATGCAAAGTTTAAACTTGATGTCAAGACAATTCTCTTTGACATTAAGGTACAGTTTCCACCACCTTCCAGTTCTTCCCTTTCATTCCCTTTCCTGTCCCCTTTCAGTATGCAAAGGCTGTAGCCTCTGCAAGCGCTATAGATTATTCTGCAGGGAGGAAGTTACAGCTCAAGAAGAGTATTTCTAAGCAATATTCAGAAACACCACCACAGTCAAGAGGAGAGATCTTACCAACATCAAAAGCCAAAATAATCCCTTCATCCTCCTCCTCCCCAGACTCGCTGACCTTCCCCCCACACCCTTCCCATATCATTATGGAGCATCTTTCCCAGTTCTTGGCCCTTCCGTGGCTAACTGGAAAGGGCAACGTTGTCCTCTTCCCGCTTTCCACATGGATTGAAAGCTGTTCACACTCCGGGAACGGTTAGAGACTGCAGGAGGGATAAGGCTTTTGTCACAGTCTAGCTATTACTGCCCACTAACTCAAACTTGGCTCTTCTAAACACCAGACTTGTCGTCACTTGCAATTTCTGTTAGATTTTGATCTGTGCAGCCAAAAAGAGAGAGAAAAAAAAAAAAAGGAGGGTTAGCACTGCCCTATTTTAAGCTTCGTCATAATTCCTGTAAAACGCTGTTTAGATTGCCGGTGAATCACATGTTGGATCTAGCTAAAACTGTTAGCGTCATGCTTGAAATTTCATGCCCAGTACAACACTATTGCTGGTAAGTAACTGAGGGCTCTGAATGACCCTGGGGAGCCTGTTTGACGTTTTGTCCTCTTGCAGGAGCACTGCAGAGGAGAAGGTGGTTTGGGGGACCCCCCCTCCCCACAGCAGACTGCGCTTGCCCCCCTGCAGCAAGGTACCATCCGCCCATCGCACGGCCCGAGACGAGGAGGGTGGCTGGTCCAGTCACCCCGGCAGGGGAGGTGGGGAAAACAACTTTGTGAGAAATAACAAGTGAGACAGCCTAGGAAAAAAGGCAGAAGCTCTTCAAATCCCAACTAAACACATACTAAGAAGGCAAATTGCTGTGGCAGACACCCCCTTGATCTAAGGGCCAGAGGTAGGACTGTTCCAGTCTAAGAGTGGAGGTGGAGAGAGGTTTGCTATGGGTCTCCTGAACAACCTCTGCTGGCTTTTCCTCTGTAAGCTCTCTCCTTCCCTCACAGTGAAAACGAATGCCTAACCAGCCACGACTGCTCATGGCCTTCATCGCATTCTTGTCCCAGCGCCCCTCAGCAGTAGCGTAAGGACCTGAGTTTTTTTACGTATATATTTATATGACACGACATAGAATTTGTCAACACCGAGAGATCCAATCCATCCCAACGGACGGGCGTGCAGAAAGCCAGCCTCAGAGCTGGAGGAAGAGCTCCGCGGCGGCCCTCTCACCAGGATGGGGCAAGAGCCATGGGCGTACTGAAACGAGCAGCTGAGCAGCTCGCCTCCTAGCTCTGCCTGCGCCAGTGCAACGCTGGTACAAGTCCCCAGGGCCGCGGAGCAATGACATTTACACTGGTTTCATCAAGGCGAGAACAGGCCAATGACTTCACAGGATTTATTGAAAACAGGAGAAGACAAAGCTTTCTTTACAGACATCATGGAACACATCAGTACAGAAAGGGACGTGGAAGGTGTTCTCACTGTCCTACAGAGATTGCAGAGCTACTACTTCCACCGTGCCGCTACAGGGCTGTCCCCTTGAGCAGGGAAAAGCTGCCCCCCCCCCCCCAATTCCACCTGTGTTTCAGCATGAGAAGCAGAGCACACCCTCCCTCCCCACCGTTCATGAAACACGGGGGCAATGCATCTGCTCCCCCCCGACCCAGAACGCACGCAGCGACTGAGAGTGCACCTCGGTTAGCTTCCAGAGAACTGCAACTCATCCGGCCAACAGCTACGTGGCCTTTCTGTTACCAGAGACGAGCCAGCAAGTAATTTGTCTATCATTGCAAAGGTAGACCAGCAAAGAGCTGGAAA
The DNA here is from genome assembly GCF_028858705.1 of Grus americana. Lineage (NCBI taxonomy): Eukaryota > Metazoa > Chordata > Aves > Gruiformes > Gruidae > Grus > Grus americana. Next base: position 5,762,458 of record NC_072860.1, on the reverse strand, counting down.
GAGGTACCGACTTCCAGTGACTTCTCCCATTTGTGCCTTGGAGCACCTTCCCCAAAACGTTTCTGAAATAAGGCTTCCTCTGTACCAAGCACTGCGCTGTACAGGAGAACTAAGTGTTCGCTAAAATTTATTTTAAGTGATTAAAAAAAAGTAAAAAGATTAAAAAGTCTTGCAAGAATCACTGAATTGTGAATTGCCTCCCTCTTCCTTTGCCAAAAATGCCACCTCAATCATTTCAGAAGGCTTACGATTTGAAAGGAAGTTGCCATGGTTATTGCGGACTGAGTTTAGCTTATCGGTACACAGCTTTGACAGTGTTTCCACAGATCAGCCCCACTCTCAAGAGCTCCTAGGACTATGGGAACAAGCTTTAAATTATTTTTCTTGTTTCTCATTGGAGCAGGTTTTTTGTTGTCATAACCCCTTTGAAGCAAGCCAAACTACAATCAGCATTTGATCTTGACTTGTGCAAACTCTGCTTAGCAAGCCTCTTCTGTGCCTCCCATACGCCATCATTGGTTGAGATGATGCCAGAGATATCCACCTGCTGCATGAGCCTGGCTCCACCGGGAATAAATGTATTGCGGTGGCTCATGCAGATACCACGTGGACGTACCGCAATGCCTTAACGCCACCTTACAGCCGGGAGAAGTGAGGCAACAAAGTCCTAAGAGCAAGTGTTGCAACGTGGAAGAGCTGTCAAAACACCCCAGTGCTTAGACCTAACAAAACTGACAACCCTGATTTAAAAAAGTGCTTTGACAGTCAGGAAAAATTCCTAAACGCACTAAAAACTGATCTGCTAGCAATGCACGTTTTGGAAGCCAGGCAAAGTAACTTTCCCGTGAGTATAGATGTCCTCATCTGCGCCCTGGTTTATATGCTTCACCAAGTTCTTCTCAAACAGGAGGGGGTGATAAGCTCCCATGGTACAGGCACGGTCGTGAAACTTCTGGTAATAGTGGCAAATGTCCGTCTGCCGTTTGGAAGGGAGAAATTCGTACACGTGCACTTCGTCACAGAGCGTCATCATGATCACGATGCCTAGGGAGGGAAAGAAAGCAGACATCCCCGTGTCAAACCAGAGAACCGATTAAACATTGCAGCGAGACAGCAAGGAGCATCCAGCTCCAAGGGGAAGGGTTTCCCTTCCGAACGTTCAGGCGAGAGGGGGAGAAAACACGTCCAGCCTGATGGGGCTGTCCTCTGAAGCCCTCCCTTGCAAAGCCTACGATTGACTTGATTACAGCAGATTGCTTACAGCCACAGCCAGGCCAAAAGGCCCGTTTTTAAGAGCGCTACCATTCCCCGCAACCTTCGTGGAAACTTGGGCGTCTGCCAGCCGTGTGCTACAATTAGCCGATCCAAACAGCCCATCTCAAACCCGCTTGGGTGAGCGGCGATGAGACCTTCAGCTTTTCCCCACCTGCCTGTTGGGAGTGCAGGGGACACAAAAGCGACTGTGCTTGGAGATGGCTGATGGAGACGGAACAGCCCCTGCTCCTCAGGCTCCCCCAGGTCCCCCGCAGCAGAGCAGCGCTGCCCTCCTGTCTCTTCCGACAGGCAGACCGACCACCCGAGGACATTCACGCCAGTGCTGGGCACGGACCTGTCAACCTTCTGGCCAGGCCAGAAGTAAGCCAAAGTTACTGCTTACTTTTCTTCCAAGCGTAAGAAATAGCAAATATTCTTGCTGTTACTAGGGAAATAGAACCAACGTATAGTATCACAGAAAATTCACGCAGTGTCTGAGAACATCAGGGACCACGCAGGATCAGAGGAACACAGTCTGCAAGACGTTAGAAGAACCCACACGCGAAACCACTTGTTTAACTAACGTGCATTTTATCATCCACCTTTTCATATGAGAATTTTTATCCACGCTTAGGCCTTCCGGGAAACCCAGAGCTGCAAACTGGAACTCGTCTGTGCCCCCGAGCCTGGCGAGGTGACTTGTGTTACCAAGCAGGGAACCTGGCCCGGCGTTAAGCCACAGAGGAATTTGCTGTCAAGCCCCTAAACTCCACTTAACAACAATTTTGCTGCTGAAGTCATTGGCTACGCTGCTACGCAGCTGTTCCGCACGTATCCCAGCAATGATGTAATAGGTGCTGGGCAAGAACGAGGTTGTGGAAGAAAACTAGAGGCTGGATTGGCAAAAATAAGAAGCGACTCTGTTTACACGGACACAGAAGGGCGCCGGTGCCCCAGCAGCGATGGGAGCAGAGGAGGGGCTGAAGCACAGCAGTCGGACATCCACGTGGCAAACGAAACCATACGTCCATGCTGTGACTTCAAATACATGTGAACTTCCTGAGAAGTTCACTCCTTTTTAGTCAGACGATCATGAGATCTGCTCTCCAATAAGAAGGAAAAGCTTTGCGACAGCAGAATGTAAAACGAGCCTCTTTGCCGAGAGGCTGGATTTCGGATGCTGACGAACAAGACGTTAGCATAGTGAATAAGGGGGAACGTCGCTGAACTTTTCAGGACAACTGTTGACCCTGACCATCCCCGACCCCCCATTAAGTCTTTAGCTATATATATTTTTTCCATATGTCTATATTTCCATATTTTATATATATTTTATATATAAATATATATATATTAAAAATAGACGAGCACTTAGATTTCATCTGCAGTAACCAGATGTATTTGCCTGACAAGATCTGAGCCCGCAGGAGCCGTATCCTTCCTCTGGCACCCCGCGGGAACTGCTCTAGAAGCTAGAAATCCTGGAGAACATCTTGGTGTTGCAATCTGCTCTCCTGTTTCCACGTGGAACCAGGCCACGTTTGTAACTGCTGTTTCAGAGGGGTGCTGCAAACCTCTTGCTTTAACACAACTGAGCTGCTGCTTTAAAGACAGGAAGCTTAAATTTTGGCATAAGACAAACACTGTAAAAGGAACTCTGATAAGCACCATAAATCTGTAGTCGTGTTGGAAAAAAGGCATCCTGGAGAGTTCCTGCAAACCCAGCGAGAAGTTTAGAGGGCAGTTATCTTACCGAGCATTCCTGACGACGGTGGATTAGGCTGAATATGCTCCAGGGAATTCTCCTGCAGAATATCCCAGAGTTGCCACTGCATTTTTGGATTCAGGATATAGAAGGGCTGCTCTGGATGTGTGCTGCGATACGACTTATAGCTTTCAAAAAAGTTGTAGTCTGGTTTCCTGTACCACTGGAAAACAGAAACAAGAAGTCAGACTCTTTATTTCTGGCCCACTCTTTCTCCGAACCAGCGGGAAACGAGGACGGGTGAACCTGCTGCTGCCAGGGAGAAGAGGCGCTGCTACACCCTCACCCCCTGCGCCCCGCCGCCTCATCAGCCCTTTGGGTCGCGGCGGTGGCTTGGCTCAGTGAACAGAGCAGGAAAAAACCCCAATCTCCTCTCTCTGGCAGTGAAGGGCCATCTGGCGTAATTTTGTTCTGCACCCCCCAATAGCAGACGATGTTGAGAAGTCTGCCTTAAATGTTACAGACCCCGACCCCTCTGCACGCTGGAGTACAAAGCATCTGCAGGCCAGTGTCCTCAGCACGGCCTCCTAAAACAGGCTCGGCTGATTTGCATCCTAAACTTCCCCTTTCAGTAAAAACACTTAGGAAGGGTTTCTGTTTTCTTAAAGTAATTTTGAGATTTTTTTTTTTTTCCCCTATGCTAAAAATATCCCATGCTGGTTTTACTGACTCTTAAACATGCTGTGCATACACCCTCGCGTCTCCTGGAGGTGTGGGACCAGACACAAGAATAAACATCAGTGAGACAATAGGAAACGCAGTCCAGAGAAAGGAACCCAAAGACCTCTCAGTTACAGACAGAGCTTAAAATAAAAGTAAAGAATGGGCTATTCACTCCTACCTGCTTCCACCCTGAGCCTCCAAAGCTCATCACTTATCAAATAACGCCCTTTTGTAATCAAAATGAAATGCGAATGCTAGAGGGACTGTGACACCCACAAGTGGAATTCTAGCTGACATAGCCAGGGTGCATTTGCTAAGACCTTCAGAGGGTTCCCCAATCCATTCATAATGCACCGAATATCCCTCCTATCTGTCTGGTGCTTGAAATACCAGCAAATCTTACAGCAGCTGTCAGAAAGAGGACATTATCCTCCGACGAGAGGACAGCTGCTGCAGCCAGCGGTGACTTCCTCCCTGCGGCATCAGCCCATGGGACAGTAAAGGCGGTGACGCGTTACGCTTGGCCTGGGGCCTGTCACAGCCGTGGGGAACAGACAAGCACCTCTCCAGGAGCACACGTGGGCGTGTGATCAGAAGTACGTATGGATATATCCGTGATAACGAAGAGGTAACCAAGAATCGCCTTGAAATGAGTGATCGCCCACGTTAGGAGGAAGCAAGTTAAGAGATGCGCTTCAAAGCATACAAATATAATTTTATTTATAGAAAACTCAGCCTTACCTCATGAATTTCTGCGTGATACGGTGCTGGATCCCAGACAATTAAGATTCCAGTGTTATATAGTGCTTCCCTCAGGAACTGCTGCTCCTCAACAGTCACAAGCTTGAATAACACAACACATACGATAATATACAATACGCTGTCAGAATTAGCAAGCCGCCAGGCAGTAAAACATACTCTGAACGTACGTTTTACATACCTGTGGTAAAATATACCACAGCCCCCCACTACTGGTCACTGAGCGTGCCCCGCTGCATGCAGGCAAGGACACGGCTCCCGGCGATGCCCTTCCAGCGCCCACTCCAGTCCTACCCAGCAGCACAGGATTGCGAGCACAGTCGCAAGAAAAGTTGCCATTACACTTCACAAGGTTTTTTTCTATCTGCCTTCAATTTAAAAAAAAAAAAAAAGGCCCCACGGAGTGACCCAGCTTGCACGATGGATACCATCGTTGCAACTACTAGAAACGGGTGGGAACATGAGTAGCTGCTACCAGGCCCCAGGACAGTCCAGGAAGAGCCTAACGCAAACACACTGCTGGCTTTATCAAGAACCTTCGCTTGAACCAAAAGAAGCCTGCACGTGGGTGGTTTCTCCCGGGCAGCCAGGGCTGGGAGAGCACCGGTGCAAAAGCGAGCACGGCACCCCAGCCCGCCCTTGCGCTGACCCCACCTCGCCTCTCCGGAGGCGATGCAGCTTGGGCAAGGGAGGTTTGAGCCTTGTGAGAGCGGCACCGAGAAGGAAAGCACCGCGACAAAGCCCGCGGGCTACAGACAGTGTCGGTGGAGAGAGACTGCTCCACCAGTGGCTCTCCCAAACGAACAAAACCAGGCGGTTCTTACAGAAAAGTGTCCCTCTACAACCTGGACACAACCGTCAACAGCTCATGACACCCGAGGGTAACCCAGCTCCGCAGCAAAAAGCAAACAGAGTCAAATGAGCCAGGGACTGATCTCCTGCCCTCCCCACCCAACGGCATAACCCGTACAGACACAGCCTGTGAACACCTGCTGAAGAAAAGCATCGTCACAGAAATCAGCTCCCATTTGTCCTGTTTTCTCCGCGGATCTAATTAAGAGCTAGCCAATTTATCCTTGAGTGTTCCAGGCTGCCCTCCCGGCTGTCCCCACAACCAGAGCACAAGGACGCTCTGCCCAGCCCAGATGTGAACCATTCCAAAACCAAAAAGAGTTGCCTCGCATCTGTTCTTAACTCTGCGGGATTAGCCTTTGGCCTTGACCGCGCGTTACCGCCTGGTTTCATTTCCTCGCAGTAGTTAAACTATCTGGGCCAGTTGTTAGCTGGAGCGTGCAGCGCTGCAGGTGTGAACTTCTGCCTCCGTGCCACGGACACCAGAGCAGGGGCAAGGAGGGGACACGGCAGCTGGCACCAGCCACCCCCCAGCCGGGTACGAGAGGGATGGGGCACCCCAACGCGACGGGACGAGGGCAAGGAACGCGGGCGCTTTGTTTAGATTTCATCATTTCTATTTAAAGGGTAGAAATCTTTCAGGAACTCTTCTGATGTGAAACACGTGAAAGGAGGCTTCCAGAGAGACTGAGCACCGGGGAAAGCGAAGCCACGTGAGCTGGCAGAGGCACACGAGCCCCCAGAGAGCTGAGACGGGCACAAAAGCACAGGGATAAGAAACCAGGTGGGGAGCAACCCCGCGGGCACAAAGCGCGTGCTGTTTCCTTCCCTCCAGCGCAGAGCTGGTCCTTGGCACCACCAGCTGCCCAGCAGCCATCTAACCCGCGTGCTGGGAGGAACCTGCCTCCCCAGACACCCTCAGGGACTGTTTGTTCTGTTTAATAGCAAATGGTTCTTTCCAAGTCATTAAATTAATTTAAATTGCTTCATGACTTATTTGTCTTGCCCAGCTTTTAGATCCCAAGTAGTTAAATGATCTATTGATTTCCTAGTTAATTTGTTCTTTAGCCAATGCACTAATTAGCGAGTATCTTGCTAATAGAGTCCCTACCCTCCCGGTACTGTATCAAAACGAGATCCTTCTCTCCGGCTGCTGCAGTCAATGCCCTGTAATCTAAAACACGCTCCCGCTTCCCATCACTATCTCACCCCGTTGTACCGACGTGCCATCTCCTTTCCCTTCCTCCCTGCAGACTCGTTAGTGCCAATAACAGCGAACGCAGCCAAAGCAGAGAGTGCTCTCCATGACGGCGAGAAGCCAGCCGAGGAGAACTGTGAAGAAGGGCTGGGAGGAACGAGGTACTTTGGTCCTCGGTCAGCTCTGCAGAAGGGAGCTGTGTCTACAGAACGACATTGGCACTTCCCCCACACGCTCTTCAGCCCTCATTTGTGCAAGAAGCGAGCGCTTTCCCAGGGCGAATTGATGCCTTGCGTAAGACTGCAGGAAAACATGCCATTAGAGGAAGCAGTACTGATGAACCAGTGAAGGTCTAAGAAAATAAGCGAGGCAACGTTAAAGAATTTCTTTCTTTACAACAACTACCAAGGTTGTGGTCCTACAAGCCTATCCTCAGATCTGAGGATCCAAATTTCAAATCCCTTGCCAACAGGAATCTATTAATCTTTTCCTCTGCGCACAGATGTACAAGATACCCCACTCTTCTGTTAAAACCATCCACCCCTAGATATGTGGTCAGCAAATTACACAAAAATATCTTCAAATAGTTATTAAGTGACTTAGGGCCGCTGGCCACACGTGTCAAAGAGATACTACTCAATACAGATTAGATAGTTTAGACAGATTAGATTCAGGAGATCCCATTTCCTTCATTTTGGGAATGGACCGAGGATCGCTCAATAGTAAGAGCCAAAAAAGAGCAGCCAAGCCACAATCCCATCCCTGCTCCCAGTGACCGCCTACAACATAAGAAAAGCCAAAGCCAGAACAGGAACAAATCACAGCTTGTCCAGCCCGTATCTGGTGATGCCTGCAAGTAGCTGAAAACAGAATGCTCCCAGGCAACCCCACTAACAAGAAGGTTAAATGATGTCGCCGCAATTAGAACACCACTGAACCATTAAAAGCGCAAATAAAAATACAGAGGAAACCCAGGCTCCCAACCCAGTTATCCCCGAAGATAACAGGGACTGCAATTAGAGCCGTTCAGCTCAGAGACTCCAGCACAGAGACTCCTTCACTGTCCACACGGAGAGCACCTTCTGCCCTGCTCAGCAGCCACATCAACGCTGCATTCTGAGTTAACTTTAGCCTCTCAAAACGGCAACAATTTTGCTCTCCCTGTAACTGAAGTTTTCTAAGCCCTTGTCTCCGTTCAGAGGGGATGGCGGCAGACAAAAAGCATCGCCCGCGGCTGCAGGCTGATCTGCATGGAGCACTGTAGCGGCGTGGCTGTAACTACACTTTGTCCAAAATAAGAGCTTCTGTATGGAGAGTTATTAGTGCCCCATTACAGGGTGACCCTCCTCCCTGTGCAGACGACCCTGGTATCGCACAGGTCACGTACACAGTGCTGCTGGTAAATGACTTCATATCACAGTAAGTTTGGCAATGAGCACATCCTCCAGAGAGAGTTTTCTTAAGTGATAACACCTATCTGACATCATAAAAATGCACACAGAAGGGAAAAATGGAAAAAAGGAAAGGTCAAACAGGGCAGAGGAAGAAGGAGGTCAGCAGCCAGATACGTCTGTTAAACCCAGATTGGTTCAGAAAGGACAAACTATCCCACATCCGACTGGTGGCTTGACACAGGGGAATTGAGATGCCACGAGCAGCAGAACAGAGCACGGCAGCAAGGGGAGGAGGCGAGAGCCCAGAGCAGAAAGAGGTAGCGACAGCATTTGCACAAGAAGCAAGAAGAACGTGCTTCAAAAGACGTGCAAAACGAACTAGGGAAAGCTAGCTCCACGTCTTGCCTCTGAAGAGAACGGCCAAGCTCCGGCTGCTGCTTTGAGAAACTTCAAACCCTGTTACACAGCTCTGACGGGCCCCTCACACAGGAGAAAACTCCTGGCCTGCAAGTCTCAGCTTTGGGGTGAGCCAAGGAAACCGCCTTTTTGCTTCTGGAGTACAAAAGCTACGCTTCAGCCCCCCATCTCTCCCCCGCTCACCCCCTCAGCCTTCACGTGCCTACAGCCTGCTCCCCCCCGGCCCCGGGTGAGCAGGGGCTCATCCTCGGCGTGCAACGCTGCACCGGCTCTTTCGCCCAATGGCTCTTGGCCTGTTTGGCACCTCACCGCTGTGCCCCGTTCCCTCACCAGCATGCACGACTGGGATTCCCTCTGCTCTGCGTGTCTACACCTGAAAATTTGTGCCCCCGAAACGGACAAACATGAAGGGTACCAGCTACATGGAGGCAGGGCGCAGACACTCTCTGAGATGTACTCAGAGCAGCGACGGTCTCTGTTGCGGGTCTCCCTCTGCTCTGAACAGGCCCTGCTAACGTATTGCTAGACGTGGTCCTAACCGCTGAGAGGATCCCTCAAAGCCTACTGAAGTTCCAAAGAAAATTAGCAGAGGGACAGCCTCATACCTAGGAAGACTTCTCAAAGAGTCAGGGAAAATTTAACTCAGCAAGCAACGCCTTGCATTAAAGGTGCTTTCTGCCGTGCTCTGCAATGAGGTCCTGGACCCTGCAACCCACCCACCAGAGCCCATACCCTCTCCTGGCTGGGTGCAGGCTACAGCTTCAAAGGTGGGTCCTTCGCCAGTTGTCTTCAGCCATGTAACCGCCCTGGTTACACGTTATCTACAGAGCTTGAGGCATCGCTGCGCAGAAAAGAAGCATTGTTCTTTTATTAATAGCCCATGTCTGGGGCAGGCACAACTCGTCTCTTGGCACACCTCTGTTTGCTGAGCGGCGTTAGCCGAGCTGTGGTGCCGTCCTGCCTCACGCTCCCAAAGCACAGCAGCAAGCACACAACTGGCCTTCCTGTACTAACAAAGACGCTTCGAGCCAAGACAAAAATCAAATTACCTTGTGCCTGCCGTAAATCGCGAGCAGGCTACTGCAGGTTCGCTAGCACGCGCTAGTTTAACTGCGGTAACCTCGCATTTACCAACTGCCCCCCGTTACAAGGAGAGACGTTCCCATCCTACGGCTATCTGCTAGGGGCAGGAGAAATCAGATGGAAAGCCCTATTCTCCCCAGCTCCACTTCAAAGACCTCCCAGCGGCAGGTGAAGCCAGAAGCCCCGTGCACGTTGTTGTTTCAGGCTGCGGCTCAGCTCCCAGGCGGGCACAGGGGAGGTACGCAGCTCTGCCACGCTTGGCCCGTTTGGCACACGTTGGTCACACCTACCTGGGAGTTCACAAGACGAATTGTTGTCTTTTGCCCCACATCTTCTTGAAACCCCTTGATAGGAGCCCCATTGAATCGCAAGACGGCATCGTGGCTGTCTGAAAGCAAAACAGGGTGGAAACCCGTGAGCTAACAACTGGGGTTTGAGTGATAGAAGAGACACGTAATAGGTTATTCACCTGCATTTTCAATACAATCTGGCTACCCCCTGGCTTTCCACATAACAACGAGAAGTACCAAGCCAGATTCTGTAGAACAAGCTGTCAGTCTAACTTCATGACCAATACCCTTTTAAAAATCCACTTTTTTAAACTACGATCCACCGGCAGGCTGAGAGCACAGCCCTGGCATTTGCCCCGCACGGAGGAGTGCCGCATCTCCCTCCCTCTCTCTCCCCTTCCTTCCAAGTACTTTACCAGGAGCGAGACTGATGGACAATTCATTTACCATGTGGCTGGCTGCAAACTAAGGAACTAGGCAATAACGGCGAGCCAGCATCCTCTCTTGCAGCTTGGAGGGTGACCAGCCCGAGAAACATGTAAACCGCCCCAGTGGAAAATGAAGCTGGCTTCAGCCTGCCAGCGTACCTCCCACGTTACAGAAATAAAACTGCCGCTGTGCACTGAACAGGCACTGCTTGTTACATGCCTTGGGATTCACTGCATTTTCCTCTGCTGGCATCATCTCTTAAGATAGCGCAGCATTCCTCCAGCATCCGCACAGCCGGCCACGCTGCTGTAATGCCACGGAGCCAGCCCGCTCCTGCTGCTGCACAAAGGGCGTACGTCACCCTGGCAAACCAGCTTCTCCATACCTACCGGATAGATTTGGACAGGAAACCTCTTACAGGGCCAGAGGTGCTCAGCTGCAGGAGCAGGACCAGCTCCCCGCCTTCGCACCGAGGCCACGCGACCACAGCTCACGGCGGCTGCACTCGGGGTCCGTGGGGAATTGCTGAGCCCCCCCCCCCCCAGCCAGGGCAGGAGGGCCCGTCTGGTCCAGAACAGGGTCTTTTCAACATCATTTTCTTGAAAACGAGAGTGCTCTCGCAAACAGTGGTGGAGCACCATCAGTAATCACTGGCAGAGAAGACTAGTTTCTCAGCTACTTCATTCTCATAGACAAGTGGATCTTGTTTAGAGCCCTTCCAAAGCAACACACAAACCCCAGAAAAGCGATGTTTCCGAAAAGCAGCGTGTCCACACTGAGAAGCAGCTCTGTAGTTACCACTACAGACCCTTCACTCCACATCCTACCTCGCATCAACGGAGTACGGGGTTATAATTTCCCCATACAACTTCAGCTAGACGTCAAGAGTTATTACGCCCTAAATGTGCATTTAAAAAGGGTGTTTAATGACTGCACAGGCAGAGTAGCTGGCTCTCTGAAGCACTCTGTCTCCAGGTGGTTGTGCTGCACTTGGTATTTCCCGTATCACGTTTTTCACCGGCGAGTTATAACCTCCCGTAACACCAAAAGCCCAGTAAGAGAAGAGCTGCTTGTTTACCAGCTTCTCCCCGTTCTGCTCTGTCAGCTGTCCTTACATCCACTAATTGCTCATTTGATATCTTAACGTGATTACACAGAACAAATACTTCCAGGCCATTTAAGGGATAATAATTCAGCAACGCGTTGTGCTCATCTATGCAAATACTTAATTTTAGGCCTGTCAGATATAGTACCTTTTTTGGCACCTTCCTCCAACGAAACCACGGCTTTTCCTACATCACGTCACAGCAAAACTGAAAAAACTGTACATATAGACACTGAATACTCCTGAATCCTTCGATATTCACCCTGCCCAGCTCCAGGCTGCAAGCGCCCAAAACTCTGCAGAATCGCTGGCAGGAAGGTTAAAGTCCGCAACCCCGGCGCGAGGAACGCAAGCCAGGGACGCCAGCAGGGGTTAACGGCATTCGCCTCGGGCACGTTACACAGTCACCTTCCCAGCATCCATCCCTTGAGATCTGGAACAAAGTGGTGCTTCAGTTTCGGGGACAGGCCCAGAGAACAACGGAATGGCTTTCCACGTCTGATGTCCTCTCAGCTGTGCCGCAGCCGGAGCACAGCCCATTGCACTTCTTCGCTGCTCCGATACCGAATCCAGCATTGGCATGGACTGCATTCCAGCACGGCATAAACACCACCCTCAGCTCTTGAGAAGGTCTCTTTACGGAGGAGCGAGCAGTTTTATCAATACGCTAGAGTCTAACAGAGACATCTTTGGGCACAAGCCAGCTGTGCGACAGGACAGCGTTCAACAGCAGGTCACTTCTGTGGAAACCTTTAGCTGCTGAACTTCAAGAGGCACCTAAACAAGCCAAGGCAGGCACTCAAACAACACAAGTCAGAACTGGCTTCTCAAGTCTTGACCCACCTGACCTCAAACACTTGTAAGAGGAGCAAACAATTACACCAACCAACTCCCACCTGTAATTTTTACCAGGAGGCAATGCGATCCCGGTTAATAAACCACCACTACCTTTTTCATCACATCTTTCATAGCATTTTAACACACTTCAGACTGTTCAACTTCATTCCAGCACCTGCCCACCTGCCCTGTGGAGCACAAAGGAGTTTGGGGGTGAACTTTTGAGCAACTACCAAAAGAAAACCAGATTGCTCAGGGCTGTGTTCAGTGGGTTTTTCCCCCTTTAGTGTTTGCTTGTACTACTTCTCTGAAGAAGTCGTTCTGAATGAAAAATTTTCTGACCGTTGACTGTGCGATGAGCACACCGGCGTTACTCAACCCACCCCAAACCCTCCCAAGAAACAAATGCTTGAGGAACCAAGACCTCTCCCTGGTATCCAGTATTAGTTCTGCCCTCTGGGGATGCCAACGCAATCATGAAAATTGAAAGGACTAGCTGGAATAGAACTACCTGCACACACATCATGTTCTCTCAGCTCAACCCAACCCAAGCCCTTGGGGCTTGCCCGTTTTGGCCTGCCCAAGGTGTAAGGCTCACAGGTGCTGCGATCCAGGGCATCGTAAGGCAGCCTGCGCTGCGCGGTGTGTACGCTCAGAAGGCAAGGGAGGATCGGACCGTCACTCCCATCACCTCCTAGGCCGTAATGTTCACTAACTTTAGAAGAAGTTTAAGGATAATATTTCACTGTATTTTAAACACTCTTGTGACCACGCCAGAGACTTACTGGTAAGAGCACGACAGTAGGTTACTTCTATTTGGCGTAAGTTATCAAACAATGCTATCTGACTTTATGCTAATAGAAAAATACCAACCTATCTCTTGTCCCAAATGAGATGATTTCATAGACCCTGCTGAGGACACAACAGCACAGCGACCCAGGCGGCCCACTGTTTCATTGAGGCTTTTCCCTGGTAGGTATTGCTGCCATTCAGGTGTATCAAAAGGACCATCCGATCCCTGTATCATGGTCACGTTCACCCTGTCCCGCAGCTGGCAGAGCAGCTTCTCCGGGCTGAGTTTAGCAGCATTCCTCTTCCCGTTGTAAGTCACGTTGTACTTGTTCATGGACAGGTAGTTTTTTCTGACTTTCTGCAGCCTGGGTATGAGATTTCTGGATGAACTGTCCTTATCCCATACCTTCACAGAGTGTGCTGCTCTCTTGGACTTTTCGGCTGTTCCAGAGGTGCTGCCTTTCACTTTGTTGTGGTTACTAAACCAAGTTTTGGGTATCTGACCCAATTCACTGGCTGCTTCATGGAAAAGCTCCTGCGATTTAAGTGGGTGCCATTTTTCCGAAGTCCTGCGAACCTGCGAATCATCGCTCCCGGTCTTGAAAGGAACGTAGTAGCTTCTTCTCGTCTCTCTCCACAGGCAAACGGTCAGAGCTACCAGTATCACCACAAGAACACACGTGATTTTTTTCAACACATTGATGTGAACCATAGTGTACGGTGCATCCAAACGGGACGCTGAACACCGGGCAGGAAGCTGGTCCTGGGAGAGAGGAACACATCTCAGTCAGGGCTGCACGCACAGCCGTGCGTATATATAAATAGCGGAGTGCGGGCAATGGGAGGGGAGAGGAAGCACAGAGGGGCAATTTTAAAATTTCAGGTTGTTTAAAGAGCTCATTTCAAAGTCCGCCACCTCCAACACCAAATGGATAGCCTCGAGCTGGCTATTAGCCGTTGCATGCTATGTAACGGTGATCTGAGGCCACTGCCGCTCAAACCATTCTTCTACTCCTTTCCACAAGTGACCGTCAAGTTTACCACAGCCAGTATCATAGCAGCGGCAGGGTAAGTCTCCACTTTGCTTTCCTTCACCTCCCATCTCAGCCAGCCAATAGCCAAATCCCACCACTAGCATTTCCAGAACTGAGCTTCTACTTGACCATAGGCATGAACACTAATGAAGCACATAATGAGACATGTAACTATGGAAAAAAATAAAAAGCTGTGAGTTCATGAACACCAGGAGCTTCACCACCCTGGTACTGACGCATCTGGTGACTTCAAAGGAAACTTCCGCAAGGCTGCCGTGGGCTGAGCACGCTCCCCACATGAAACCTCAAACAGCGGCTGGGAGCCAGTTAGTCCACAGTAGGGTCGGAGGCACGTTTGGGTTCATAAACCCGCTTTGACAAACACACCAGGCTGCTCCGGGATGTGCCCAAAAACATGGGAGCAGTATAGAGACAGCAGGCGTGCCGGTGCTGCTCCAGAGACAAACACATGTGGCTCACCACCCATGCCAGAGAGGCACTCCTAACAGCTCCCTCCTTCAGCCGCCCGCTGAAAAGCAAGCGGTGCTAAGCCGTGGTACTGAGAAGATACTGAGCTACCAACGCACTACCTGTGGATAAGGCAGCAGCTCTCCAACTCAAGTCATTTTTGGCCGTTGGCAGATTTTCTTCCGAGGGTTTAAGCAGGATATCCCAAAACACGATGGTTCTGTGATGCACTGAAGAGTTCAAGAAACATCTGCAAAAAAAAGAAAAAAAGAGGAAAAAAATCCTATTATGGAAGAGCCTCATCATTCTGGGGATGAGTAAGTATTTCCTCAGACGAGCCCTGCAGTCCCACAAAAGCTGTTACCCCGGCAGGGAAGGGCCAGCAGCAAACACACTGCCACCACGTCAGCCTTTTAAACGCTTAAACGCCCACTCAGCATGGGCATCTTCCTCCGCAGGCTGACACCCGGCCTCAGCCAAAGCAGGAACCAGTTCGCGGGCTGCCTGCTCTCCGCTCCCACCAGACTGGCAGTGGGTACACCCGTAACGCAAGGAAGGAAAAATCCCAGTGGTGATGCTTCGCACGACAAACAGGGGAAAGGAAAGAAACAGCTAACTTTTCCTAGGGAAATGTCTTACTGCCTATTCATGGGCAGGTCACGCTCTCTTCCTCAAATGCAGTGGCAGAGAAGTCTCCCTGCTTTTTTGGAGGAAGTCGTACGACAAGTGCCTTTATAACATATATCTCAATCCACAGGACTTCACAAAACAGAAAAATGTATTTTAGACTTTACGGCTTCACTCTACCAAGGAAACGCAGCAAGAGAAAGGGAGATTTCACGGTATTGTACAATTCAAGAAGTAGCTTGCTTTTGCAGGAACTCCGAGTCAGTACAATGCTACATAAGCTAAATCACGAATGTTACCCTTCACGGGATTAAACACTAAATTATTAAAGCTTCCTAATGCTGACTACTTACATTTTCTTTTAACTCTATTACGGAACTCGATTCCTCACAGAGCACCCCGCAATTAAAAAGCAAACATTGTTCTACCTCCAGTTCTTAAACAACAACGACAGAAAAAAAAAAAGATTCAAGAAGCACAAGTAATTCTAGCTTTTACTGAAATAATTTCCCCCGCCTTGACAGACCACCTCACTTTCCATTTGCTCGAGAAGCAAGTGCTATAAAGGCATGCAGAAGCTTTTTGGCCGGCGTGTTTTCAGACGCAGAGGTGCAGCAGCTTGGGGCAGGGGGGTGTCAGGAGGGGGTGCGGGCCGTCACCGCGCTCTCTTCTGCGAGGAGTTACTGCAAGGTTCCCTGTGATGTTTGCAGTTCCTCTTCTGCTGCGGTCTCTGCAAGACGCTCTCCCCCCGCCTCTGTCCCGGTCCCCTCCGCAGCCAGAGACGCCAGCGGGTCGGCCCGCTCGGGGTCTGCCTGGTGCCCCCGGGAACAGAAAGAGCCGCGTGAAGGCGGGGGACTGCAAAAGCCATTTGCTACAGCGGAAAGTGCTGCTGAGCCAGCCCCCACGCTGCCAGGGGCTCTGCGAACAAACCACACTTGGACAGCAACGTTCTCCAAATCGAAACACCGAAATAGAGTTGTCCAACGTCAGCTCAGTACAGAACTCCGAGACACCTCCCTCCGTGCAGCCCCCGACCTGACTTTATTCACGCTGTACTTCTCTACCAAAGATGAGGATCTGGCTTCCAGGACACTCAGCCAAGATCTTCTGCGGGGCAGGACTGAGCCTCCGCACCACGGGAGGTGTCTCGGCCGTCCCGCCGCCCCGTGGAGCGGAGTTCGTCGCGCCGGGCCCTGGAGGGATCTGCCAGGCTTTTGGCTCCAGAAGCGTCTCCTGAGGGGTTTCCAGGGGTCGGTGACAGCAGGGCGTCTCAGTGCTGTCAGCTCTCCTTTCCCACGGCTAGGATAATCTCGAGTGGCAGGTTCATCAGGGTGGAACAACCTTACAGCTCAGTGCAAATTCCCACTGGGACGCTCCTCCCGATGCCGCACAGCTGAAGATGTCCAACAAGTCACGACACCTTCTCTCCTTTCCAGGCCACACAAAGGAACCTGGAAAACTCACCTTCAGCGCTCAGGAGATCACAACGTGATCCCTTCCTTTGATGGCTATACGTGCTGCTGCAACGTGAACAGTTATTTTGCTTTGATTTTTCAGTTGGCAAAGTAGTTTCTGCAAGCGAGTCCACTGCAGCAGAGCCACAACATTTCAAGGTACCTTTTGTTCACCAGGGGTTCACTGCAGTTCAGTTTAATTATTACTACTGCTTCACATGATACGATTCTATTTTATTTGCACAAGTAGCGTCCTAGCGTGATGTAGCATTTTGCCACCGAAGCTTTTCTGCAAGAGCGGGAAGGCAGCCACCCTTCCAGGCAAGGTAGGATAGCTCCGTGCCCTTAGATAAGTCACTTGCGTGTGCTTCCGCATCGCAGCGGTTAGTACAAACAAGCTCTTCTGGAGCTGATGGAAACTTATCACCTACACAAAGCACAAGGTGTCAGCTATGAGCACTGAGAAAGGACAAAAAAAAAAAAAAAAATCCCCCAAACCTATAAAAATACTGAAATAAATAGCTGCTGCCTTCCTGAAACCCAGATCCTGCCGCGGCTGCGGGGTGCAGCGCTGGCTGGCAGGCTAACCCCACACAGCACGTCCCCCGGGCACAAATTAATCCTGCGCGGAGAACAAGTCAGTGATGCGCTATCTTCAGGGAAGTCGGGGCATTATATCCTGTCCACACACTCTTATACTTAACCTTTATTGTCCAAATATCTCACTGGACTCAGGTCTTGATCATCAAAGCACAGAAGAGCGCGAAAGTCCTGCTCTCGCGTCCCAGACCCTGCCACCCGCCCGGGGAGCTGCGGCCAGCAGTGCCCCTGCAGAGAACGCCAGGCAATCCCCATGTCCACAACCCACAGCAGATTTACCCTAAAACTGCTAACAACAGCATCTTCACCTCGTTAAAGAAAAAGTCCATCAAGCCCTTACCTGTCTCCTGTAGCGTCCGACAGCAGATACACAGAGAAACCACGTACGTATGGGCAAACGTATGAATATATTTCTCTTCCAGTAAATACACACAGCTTCCAAAAAGCTGTGTCATCAGCTGTACCAATGCCCATCCTCTGCACATTTGTTTAATTGCTTCTTGAAACCACTCGCATTTCCCAAACAGCCCAAGGCAATGAATTCTGCAATTGTGCACCGTACAGAGACAAGCCCTCCTCTCTCCGCCTCACCCGGGCAAACCCGATCGCACCAACGGTAATCCTTCTGCCTGCATCTTCTGCCCGTCGTTCGCGGTCGCACCACCTCTCCTAACAAACACCCTCCTTTCCCCACCCGTTGTTTCCCCAGGCTGAACCCCACTTGTTCCAATCCCGCCTTGCACAGCAGCTTTTCCGTACCTCCGACTCTCTCGGTGAACTTCCCTGGCACTGTTTGCAGCCAGTGAACATCCCGCGAGGCCGGCACACCGGGACGCCCCAGCTGCACGCGCTCAGGCCACGTACTCCAGCAGAAACACAACAAGGGGGCCGCTTTGTTCTCCTTCCAAAACTTCCTCCCCTTCTATTTCCCTCCCCGACCGTTTCTAAGCCCTGAGCTCTAGGCTCTCAGCAGTGACTTCAGGGCACTTTGCAAGCAGCGCTGGCTCTCCGAGAGTCGTCCCCAGCGCAGGGCATGAGCAAAGCACGAGACAGCGTTATCCCGCCCATGCCAACACAGGCTGCCCAGCCACCCGGGACCACCGGATCCCTCTGCCGGTGTCTCCTCTGGTCCCGGCAGCCCTCAGAAGACAAAGCCCATAACCTAGCCCTTCCTCCTCTCCTCCGCAGATCCATTATCGCTGCTCAACGGCGGAGATCTCGGAGCAAATCCCTGTGGGACTTCTGCGATGATGTGAAACCTGACCGCTTGGTTTCCTACCTGCTAGGCAGTCACTAATCCAGGACGGGAACTCTCTCATCCCACGACAGCTTAGGGTTTGGTTTTTTCTGAGGCTCTTGGTGAGCAATCTCACCAAAACCTTGAAAATTCAAGCGTGCTGTCTCCCCCTCTCCAGGTTCACTAACTTCTGAAAATGAGAGAAGAGGAAACAGCCAGATAGATTTGAAACGTGACCCTTCTGCAAACAGATGATGAGACTTCTCCGTTAATTCTTACGTATTCTACAGGTGTTAGCTATTTTTATTATGTTTACTGGTTTGAAGCAATGGATCCCACCAGAGTGCCTCTAAGACGCGGTCGTGTCAAATAACGCCTTTAATTTAATTTAAAGGAGAAGTTGAGAGAGGCAGCCCCCGGGGATGGGCACGTGCGGGGGTCACATCCACCCGTTCCCCCGCGCCTCTCCTCGCTCCCTCCGTTCACACATCGGCACCATTCACCTGCAGTTTTCTTGCCTCTGATGCACGCACAGAAGCTTTTCACTTTAGCAAGTTGTTCCTTAGTCTTTTTTTGGGTAATGTGATAATGATTTCATATTTAAACTTGGAGCGTTTACATTTCTTTCCAGGCTTCCGTCACTGATGCCTTTCCATCTGTACCTACAACTGTGCCGTGCCCAAATACAAAGCAGCAAAGCTTCGTTCCCAGCTTTTCCCGGTGTATTTTTAAAGGCTTTTATGCTCCCCCACACAAACATTTTATACTTCAGCTACCCTTTTTGTTCCTTTTTTGTACATTCTTGTTACTAATCCCTTCCTCCACCCAGCACCCTCTGGAAAGCGGCTGTGAAGAAAGCAGCGGCTGGTGGCTGGGGCAGAACGACTTCACGTGAAAGCGTGGGAAAAGAGGATACCTGAAGGAAAGACATGGAGGTGTAGGGCAGGAATCCGTCCTTTCAAAATAAAATAACATACCCAAAGAAACTGAAGAGGAGAAAAAAATTCAGATTCTAGAAGTAACCTTGAATCCACATCTGCTCTTAAAATTCCCTATTCCTGTCCTCGGGAAAAAAAAAGTCAAGATCCTTTATAGTATTAAACAAACTATGATCATGCCATTTTGCAGATGAAGAAGCTGTACTTTTCATATACTCAAGACATCAGATGAAAGGTGATAATACATTTGCTCAAGCTAAAGATCTGTCCCTCTGGACCTGAGGTTCAGAAGATCTCTCTGATACTTTCTTTAGCCTGGCCTGTTAATTCAACTGTGTGTATTTCAATTTTGTAAATACGTAAACAGGGAGGACTCCCTTCTAGCAATTCCTGAGGTTTTTTTCAAAACATCACTGTGTTGTGAAAATAAAACATCTGTTAAGCCATATATTTATGTAAGTGCTTCCAATGCCACCAAACAGAACAAAAAAAAAAAAAAACAACCAAAAAAAGTGGAGAATGAGGAAAAGAAGTGTTTTAAGTGAGGAACATGGTTAAATTTCAGATGACGTGTTGAGGAGCTATACAAGTCACTTGTGTAAATCATTCCATTAGTCCTGCCTGCATTAAAAATCTCTGCATGTGCCAGAAAAAATACGCTGCTGTCACAGCTGAAAAACAATCCTCCGGGAGAACAGGAGAGGCAGATTTTGGGGGGGAGGCACGGGGGACAGCTTAAGCATGTGTTTCATTTTGGGTTTACGTGTCAACAAACAGTGGGATTTAATAAAGGCAGCAGCCTTCGCTTCTGGCTGTGTCAGCCCTTTATCCCCCCCTTTTCCGAGGTCCCGTGTTGTTTTTGGAGGGTGGCTCTGCATAGCAGCAGCACGCTGCCTCCCCTTCCTTCTGCCCCAACTAAAAAGCAGCAGTTTTGCTTTCACTCACTGCAGATGCTCCGCCAGGCACCTGCAGAACCGCACGCTCTCCATCGGCCACCCAGCCCCAAGAGGCGACCGGCGCTGCTGGGGCTCCCCGTCCCCAGGTCCCCCCACCCCGGCCGGGCGCCAGCGCAGCTCTGGCCCCGGGGCAGCCCGTACCAGGGCACGGCCTTAAACAAAGCGCATGTCTGGAGCTGTCGGAGCTCAGCTCTAATAAACCGCTTTATGTTAGCGAGTATGACATACGCGATGACAACTCCGCTCCAGGGCGCCCGAACCAGGTAGCGCACGCAGATAAGGACATACCAAGCGTCCCGGCCGCAGCAAGACGCAGTACGCCCAGCAGCGCCCGCAGGCCTGAGAAGCAGCTGTCCCAAGAAGCGAGTTTGCTGTTGTGCTCCTGTCCAGACCCGGAGTGGGGACACACACACACACACACACACGTGTGCAGGGACCATCTTCAACACCGACGTAGCGAGAGAGAAAGGGAGGGATTCCCCAAACAGCGCTGCAGCGTGCTCCAACAGCGGGCGCCTGGAGAAGGGCCGGTCCTCCTGCCCCTTCGCCTTCCTGTGCAGAGACTGGCACCCGCAGAGGGACGACCTTCAGCTCCGACAAGCGCATCATGTTACCACCCATCCCTCCAATGCTGTCAGGAAAGCGGTTAACACCAAAAAGCTTATCTTCTCCTTCTGCAAAGCCACAAGCTCTAACCATCGCCCTGGATCACCAGTAACAGTCCCTGACCCTGCTGGCTAAGGCAGAAATGGGCTACTGCACGGTCCTGTGCAGGTGCATGAAGTTGGAAGGACAATTTAACTCTTAGGACAAGAAAAAATAATTATCAAGGCATGCCATGGTGGAGAATGCCACACACGTTTCTTGCTTGGTGGATTACTCGCCCAGAGGGACGGTGCGTTCACGAGCTCTCTAACAGGACCGAGCTCTCGGCTGGTGGGACCAGCGCCTCTTCCTTGCAAACCCCTGCTTCCTACGCCACGGACAGACGCCTGCCAAATACTCCCCCTTAATAGTAATGGGCAGGAAAGAGACCCCACGCGCGTGGGGTGCCGGCATGCCCCAGGCAAGCCCCGGGCTCTGGCAGCGTGTTCCCGCTCGGACGCGGCCAGCCAGCCACCACGGGAGCCTTCAGAGTGCGGTCCAACACAGAAGCCACGTCATGATGGGCATGTGCCCGTGGCAGCCTCGCTCCGTAAGGTGTTTGGAGACCACTGCATTTAACAAACCTTTTCAGTTTCTAAAGTTGCCAGTTTCATGTTCAAATTGAAGAAAGAGAAAGTGCATCTTACCATGCCTGAAGAGCACCGATGCCCAAAAGTGCTGCTTCTCCTCCCATACCCGGACCCCTCAGCATCGGGACTTTACAAGTGAGGTTTTCATTCTCAGTCAGCTTTACCATGACCATTCCCACGCTGAAGCCAACAATAAAAATCCTCCCCAACTCTTGATCACTCATTTAGGACTATTTACTTTACATGGAACATTTCACCTTCAAATCAAACAAACAAATCACTTGTCCGTTGCCCACAGTCATGTTTCTCTACGATGCTTATCTTTCCAAATGGGAGGGGAGCACTTCCTTATTTTAAACTAGCAGCATGTGGCAGGTGAACACTTAATGCCTCTGCAATATAAAAGACATGTAATTGGTGTTCCATGGCCCCAGGACAATAAACACACTTTGTGCCAGCTGCAGTTATGATACCCTTCAAGGTACCGTTTCTCTGATACCGGCCATGGTGAAGAACACCACACCTGTGTTTCTTCCTCATGAGAACACCGTACACGTGTCCTTCCATCTCCTCAAGGACAACGCAATAACGCTTTACAACTTACTCAGAGAAGCGTCTCAATTGAAATTAAGACAGTGAAATACACTTGCAGAACCGCGCGTCTGCCATTGCTAGAGATCTGGTTTTCCTTCTCACGCCCAGAGCTCATCCCTGGCAGGGATGGCAGGGCTGGCACTCAACAGCAGCGCCCCATCACGCCAACTTCACTGGAGGAGAGAAGTAAAATGGGAATTCTGGCAACTGCCTTCAGAAAGCACTATTCAACCCCCTCTGTGTTAAGCAAAACACTTCTTGCATTACATTTAAAATAAATCGGTTTTCCACTAAGAAATCCACACTTCATAACGTAAGAGAGGCATACAGATGTCAAGAAGCATCAGGCGCTGTGAAAAGAGGCACGTTCCGATGGCAATAAAGAGACTATCGGAACGGACACACGTTAGAGCCCATCAAAGCAAATAACGTTCAGAGGAATCGTAAGAAAAATATTTAACAAGCACTTTGATTGCTTATCCATCAAAAATCAAAACAGCTCCTTTCTATGCAAGGAACTTGAGGCATGGGAGACAACTGGAAACACCAAAATTACAGTTAAGTATTTCATCTCTGACAGAAAAGGAGGTGGAAAAAAAGACATTACAATAATCAGATGTTTTTCCACAAACCAAAAATGCTTGCTTTCGCTCTCCACAGCCAGGGTGTTAGGTAAGCTAAATTGATACAGCTTCTACCACGCATCATCAGTTCCACTGGTTAAACCAAGACTGAAATGACCACAGGAAAGCCGGGTCTAACTCAACGCAAGCTGTCGAGGAAGCCCTGGTCCAAGCTCAGCGTCAGGCTGCAGCAGAGCAGCCGAGGTAGCAGGAATCCATATACCCCAAAGTCCCGGACATCGCTCACTGGCGAAGCAGCAGCCAGGTTCTCAGAAATCAAAATATTTGCAGTAGCAGATGTCAAATACGCGTTTTGCCAAGGCACGTCAGTGAGTCACGTCCTTGTGCGAGGAGCTCACAGCATGGCTGGACTTCAGATGTTAATAACGGCTCTGGTTTTTAAACAAAAGTCTGATTTATTCATCTGGTAACGCTATCCCCTTGGAGCATCATTTCAAATGTGTCTACCGTCAATCAGCCCACAAGAATGTCGCCAGAGAAGTGACCTTGCCTGAATAAAATGCAATTTTGTAAATCACGGGCAACACAAATGTATAGCGCAAATCTGGGTGCCTAGATATAAAGACATTGCAAGAGCTTTAGACGCTCCTCTGCCCTCCAAGTTTCACATAGGTATTTATCAGAAAACATTAATGAAACTTTCCTGATAAAGCCTCCCTTGAAAACCTCCTTGCTATTTTCTTCTCTCAGCATCCCCCCCAGGCGCTTAGGAAAGAAAACCAGGTTCAACGATACCTCCCACCCAAACCCAAGGCTACGTCCTGCGCTTAAGGACCCAGCACGGAGCAGGCTTTGCAGGGGCAAGCAGGTGCCTCTCAAACCGGCCTCCAACGCCCGCTCTCCGGTGGGACAGAGGACCTGGCATGGCCTCGCACCGGCTCCAGCCGTAAGCTCCTGAATGGAGCGTGCCGTGCATCCGGCAGCTCCGTGGTGCCAGGTACGACCTACCCAAGGAATTCCCTTTTTCTTCCCCACTTATGCACCCTGACAGCGTCCCAGCGACGGAGCAGCATGATTACGGGCATGATACCAAGTGAGCTCAAGTGCATCAAATCTACGCAGTTGCTGGAGGGAGGAAAACACCGTGCTTGGGAAATTGAAACACATTTAAAGTTTGCTGAGGTTCAGAGAGGCCAAAAAGGCAATAAAAGCCATTTTAGTGTCTCTCCGCTCTATTTAGCATCTCCTGCTCCAGGTGCCTTTACCCTGCTTCCTCCTCCGTCAGGAGAGCGGGTGTAAAGCCTGGCGAGCGCTACCCAGCTCCTGCCCCCAAACACATCACGCGCTCCCCACCGTCGGCACTTCAGAAATCAGCCTGGCAGCAGAGCTCGCAGGCGGCAGCTCGACGGATCCGCCACGGACCTGAACCGCGCACCTCCCCACGAAGCAGGCTGCTCGCTCCACTCTGGTATTTGTGGCCGCAGAAATTCCACGCTCACGGGAGTTTGTGCCTCCACCACGAAGGATGCCAACCCCTTGCGCCAACCTCACTGGCAAGAGCGGACAGGATTCACTCGGTCACGACCCACGGCAGCACCCGTCCCTGATGCCTGCAGGACACGGCTCTCCCAGGGTGTCACTCACCACGGCCCGTCTTCCCCGGGCGCGCGCAGGGCCGGGGAGAAACGCAGCCAGCTCGCTTGTGCCAGCCGCGGCTGCAAGCGGCCTCTGAAGGCACTGCAGGCACACACGTGCAAACGGCACGAGGCTGAGCGTGCCAGCCTCGCGCACGGCACGACGGCAGACCAGCTGAGCGTGCAGGGCTCGCCGCACCGCGCCGAACCAGGCGCACGAAACAGAGAACGAGGTGGCTGAGAAAGCGGAAAAAAAGCAAGACAACCGATGAATCTCAGCGCAAACGTGTTCTTCGTCAAAGCCAGGTAGCAACTTACAGCATGGAGGAGGAGAGCTAGGCAGGTAGCTCCAGCAGAAACATAAGTTACTCCCTAACGCAGTAAAGGAGGCCCCAGACATTTTGTATCTATCTCCTCCATTCAATATTTGCTCTCGCACTGCTTTTAGCACAACACATTTCAGCAGTCTTACAGAGTTCTTGCATGACCTAAAAAAGCTCTCTGAACCTCCCAGAGCAATGAAAGATCCCTGTCCTCCCCTAGGACCACCAGCACTTCGCTGGAAGAACGGATGAGATACGGGAGGAGGGATGAGACATGGGAGGAAGACGTCAGTGCCAAGAGCTCGACTCCTGCACACGGGCACGCAGCTCTCTTCCCGCCCGCTCAGTGCCACCTGGCCACAAAGACACCAGACTACTACTTTCGTGACGGAAACTCCCCCCAAAGATAGAAGTCGGGCATCTGTCGTGCCTAGGACAGATGGCTTTGGAAGAGGCCATTCTCAACCACCAGTAATTTCCATTACTGGTTACCACACTCCACTCCTCACCCCCACCTTGTTTTCTAAACATAACTGTAAAACCTCCTAGCACTTAAGAGCTGGAGGGCCCCGAGATAAGCACACGTGTAACAGCGTTAATTCGCAAAGTTCATCCCCCGAGAGAAACCCAAATTTATCTGTACTGCAATTTCTCTTTTTATAACATCGCCAATTGGTTCTGATTTAATATTGAAGTTCTTCCAGCATTTCGCCGTATCAGTCAGCACTGCCAATCCCGACTTCATCTTCTTCACCAAGTAAATCCTAAAGGGAAGCTCAAAAAAGTGCACGTGAAAAATCAGGGGGATAGGAGGGGGTGTTCCTTATGACTTCTGTTGGTGTCCTGCTGCTGGGAAATGCAGTAACCCAAGTAGCCGGTGCAACCACAAGAGGTTGGACCATTCTTGGAAAGCTTCTTTTTGTCGGGTTTCACCTGACTTGAACTATCTTTGATCAGAAGCTGCTTCCCAGTATGGATGGAAACACGGTACACGTGGGGCGATCAGCAGGTCAGCTTCGATGGCACAATCTCGGTCCAGAGCGCACCACTGAAGCAGATGCCCTCAACTTCAACGTTAACCAAATGTATGCTGCATCACTCAGGAAGCCTAATCCCAAAATCCACCCAATTCTTTCAAGCAACAACTGAACAGCCCAGACACAGAAGACCAAAGTGCTTTGCTGGGGCTTCCCCCACCCTCGAAGAAGGAAACTGTGCCGCAGCATCAAAAATTGTCATTTGGTTGAAACAAACCTTTATGAACCAGGGAGAACATGCAGAATACTGCAAAACTCGTCTCCGAGGTGAGGCTGTGCAGCAAACACTACGTACAGTCATCTCTAACAACACCACGCCTCGGCGGACCGCACAGGTAAGCGCAAGCGCCAAAACCATCCGCATCCCAGCAGCAGACACGCTTCTGTGCGGACAAGGAACCTGGCGAAATCCAGCCGAGATGTTCCACAGGCGCAGCGGTGGCTGCCAGCTGCTGGGGTGGCTGATAGGACACCCCGGGACACACGCACCGTGCCTAACCGCGTCAGAGCGCCCACACGGTGTTTCCACACAGCCGTGACCTCGCACGCTGCAACACCCCGCAGGGTGCTCGAGGCTGGCAGGGGGCTCTCGTGCCACCTTCAGCACATGCCCAATTTACCTCAGCCAAGGCCATTTCTTCTTGCTGCTCAACGTCTGATCCAAGCTCAAAGTGGAAAAGCACTGGCATTAAAGTTCACCGAACTTCAAACAAGGCTGACTTTTGATCTGTCTCAGATCAAGCTTTAGGTTAAAAGTTACTCCTTCATTTTATTTAAACAAATCTGCCAACTTTTACTCCAGTACGCTTTTAAGGGACAAGTTTTTAGGGTGTTTATTTGGGAACGCCACCATAGTCTCATGGAGCTGCTCCTGGGCGACCCTTCATCTCCGCTTTCCTCCCCCTTCTCTCCGAAGGGATCCTTCCCAACGGCACGCCTCGCTCTGTCCCACGACCTCCCGCTCCAGCTTCTCAGGGTGGGAAGCTCTGTCGCAGAGACATCCGAAGGCACGCAGCCCTGGCCGTCCCGGCGTCTCCTCCCTGGCCAGGAGGCACACCGTTTCTCTTCCATCCTCAGGCCATCACCCCCGCAGCCCCCGAGGCAGAGAGCCACCAAGCCCTGGCTGTGCTGGTGAGACCGTCTCCTCTTCGTGTAGGAGGAGCTGCAGCGCTCCAGTATCAAAGCGAAGGAAAACGACAGAGAAGCCTAGCAGAGCCCTCACGCTATTTTGGGATTATTAATTTGCATTTCATTGGTCTTTTTGTTCGGGTTTGGGTTTTTCTTAATTTATTTTCAAGAATCAGGCCAATTCAGCTAAAGTTCTTCTGCTTCCACTGAAACGTGTGTGTCTCTCCAAGATATAACAAATACCTATACGTATGTACTTATATACCTATTCCCACCTACTTTTGAATTCGGTAGTAATGCATTAAGGATACAGTAACAAATTGATATTGCTGAAATAAAAGCTTTTTCATAAGCTGCCCAACACGCATATAGGTCAGAGTTGTAAGTCGTCAAGGGAAATTACTCTACGAGTCATCTCTGAATTTATTAAATACAGAAATCGCTAGTTAAAAAAATGCATCAGTCTGATGAATATTTTCTGAAGTCAGTTAGGAACAGTAATTTTCTTTTTCTTTTTTTTTTCCCCAAAGCAAAGTGGTAAAAATTATAAGCCTGCCCCAGTTTTTAGTTTCCTATCACTTTGGGTTGTATATAAAGCCTTATCTTGGCTCTATCTGTTGCCACCTCAAACAGCACATCAGCGCTTCAGAAACGAGCACGCTTGCAGCTAACCTCCCCTGACCTCTTTTGGGAGGTTGTTATAAGCTGACCGAACATCAGAGCTCTCAGATATCTCACCAGTTTACAGCCCAAAGAGGTGAAAAACCATCTGTGTGAGAGCCAGGAAGCCGAGCAGAAATTTCCCATGCGCTCGTCTAGAGGCGCCGGCTCCCTCTGACTTCGCCAGGGCGCCGCTGCTGCCCGGGAAGATGAAAGGTGCTCTGCACCGTCTGATCAAACGCTCGCGTGGCAGCACCGGTGGTTAGCGCCCGGCGAAACCGCTCCTCTGACTGCAGCGGTACTTAGGAGAGCTGTTTTTAAGACACCAAGGATGCACAGCACTGCGTGGAGGAGGGGAGGAGGGCTGGAGATGGATATACGTGCTACCCGTGAGGAACCGGGTGCCTTCCTACCATGTCTGCATCTGCAGGACTCTCCTCTTCCTCCTGGGAAATCCTCCCACACCCCTTCCAGCATTGGCACCGCACGACGGGATGCCCCAATTTCCGTGGCCCTTCCCCACAGTGCAGTGGCAGGCAGCTGCCCCCCCCGCCTTGGTGAGATCCGTATGCCCACCTCCAGCCCTCCTCCCACCCTCCACAAACCCTCCTTGTTGGAAGTCCTTTCCTTATCTGCATTTTCGGCCAGCTCTTCTCCCACCTCTCCTGGATCCCCTGTGTGCAGTGCCTGTGTCCTCTGCTCACCAAGACGTTTCGGGGCCGATGCATGAATACGTGGCCCAAGGTTTTTGCGAGTGTGCCCCACCGGTCTGGACGCCCACCTTGGCGAACCACTGCTAAACCTGGCCGCGACACACCGAAGCACATCCCCGTCCTTTTCTCCTCCGCCTTCGACCACCCAGCCCCAACGCACGGACAGCCCCTCTTCTCCAAGGGGCAGGCTCTGCTCAGCCCAAACGCTGCCCGCAGAGCGGGGGTCAGAGCTCCCACACAGCTACCTGGAGCACCGGGGGGTGATGGAGGGGGTGCGCCTATTTTTGGTTTTACTTCCCTATTTCGGATGCGCCCAAAGGAGGAAGGAGAAAAGGCCCTTTTCCATTTCAGATATTAACACATCACACAGCGTAACTGCTGACAAGAGGCTTGGGCAGACTGAGAGATACAGATATTACAGACCAAATATACCACTTTGCCGGTTTTCAAATATTCAACTCCCCCAGCAGCCTTTGCGTATTACAAGCCAGGCCTCAGCAGGCTGCCTAGCCTGAAACCGTGTTTAGGAACAGGGGGTTGGGTTTGGCTGTTCCACGGGAAGAGCTCTGAGCCTTTCAAAAGGGGCTAAAGGTTTTGCCCTGGCACTAATGGAAGGTAGCTCTTCAGGTCAGTGTTAGCAAAGCAGATTAAGAGAAGGAATATCTCTGCACCAAAAGCGAACCTGTGCTTGAGAGGCTGGCCTGGCCTTAGATTTCAGCTCTCCCGAAGACTGGGATTCGACCAAGGCCAAAATAACAGTAACCCGTCACTGCTGCACATCTGTATTTTCCCTGCACACAGGGCTGCCGCGTGCTCCCACGCCTCCCGAGGGAGGATGACTCCCGTGCCCACACGAGATCCTGCTAGCTCACCAGCCCACGTGAGGTCACACCCCAAGACGCATCTTTGTCCAGCGAGCAGAGGATTTCCACAGAGGAACAAGGAAGAAAAACAAAACTAAACCCCCAAATTTTTACAGGGGCGGAGCTCCATAGCTGACCTGCTTTTTGATTCTCTATTCCATACAAATCCCACCTAGGCAGAAGTCAAGCTGTCTCCAGCTTGGTTTCCTTCTTTCCCCATGAAAGGAGCAGCTCCCGAAGATGCCCAAGGCAACATGCCACACTCCTCCTTTTCCACTCACCTACCTCCAGCAGTGCATGGTCACTCCTGTCAGTGCTCCCCAGGCCCCACACTACTCTGTCTGTGACATCCACGCAAATTTTAGCTGCCCTCTGTCCTCTGTGGGGATGGGAATCCCGCAGCCCCCAGGTAGGCAGGCAGCTGGAGCTCCGCCGCCCCAGCCCAAGCGCCGCGGTTTGCAATGCTAAAGGTAACACAACACTGGGAGGGAGAAGAGTTCCCTGGCCAGAAAGGAAGAGAGAGTGGCGCATTTTCCATATTAAAGATTCAGGTTTTGAGCAGAGCAGAGGAGACTAGCGTGTTACCAGCAGAAGAGGAAGTGGGGAGCAACATCTGGCGCTCTTGATGCCAGCAAGTTAAGGATTTAAAGAAACAGCTACATAACGAGGTCATCCCAAACCTTCTTCCCACATGAAAGCAGGCCTGAATTCAATACTTGTATTTGTAGTCACCTCTAAGAATGCGCCCTGCTAAGTCAGCTTTCCCGTGCGCAAGAGGAAAGGGGGGTCCCAGCATCACCACCTTCCCCAGTCACTGCAATGGCTCACGCTGCCCCAAAGTTTCACTTCGCATGACCAAAACCTCACGGCGTACACTCGCTGTATAGCAAAGGGCAGGAGCGTTCACACAATTATGGCACTAATCAGGCCCGAAGCCGAAGCACAGAGCTCTAGGAATATTCAGGGCATGACACGGACGTTTTGGACCAGCTCCCAGGAGGCAGCCGGCAATAAGGGGCAGCGTGCCGGTGGGGAAGAGTGACAGAAAGGAAAAGTAGTGGCACCAGTAACGAAAGCACTTGAGGCACGTTCAGCAGCGGTCAGCTATGAAAGCAGCCAGCTAATGACTCTAACCTAGCACCACTGGCAGGACCCCCAGAGGGTTTCTGGCGAAAGCCCTAACCGAAGCAACCCCCAGCACACATTTTATATTAATTCTCTGCAAGTAAGAATATTCACTGGGTCTTAGGCATGTATCTCTGGAGCACAACCAACACGTATCAACATCTACAAGGACTCCCACAAGAAGCAGAATACATGTTTTATTTTGCTTTAAAAGAGAAACATAGGATAGTTACGAGGGGAACGGCAGAGCACCCTTCCTGTTTTCTTTACCGTCCTCCCGACCCTGCACACAACACCAGACAGCCCCCGTGCAAACGGCAGCGCCTCTGAACGCACGTGGCCTCGTCACACCGACAGCAGCCGTGCTCTTGCTGCAGGCGTGTGAAAGGGAAAAGAGGGGCAGGGAAAAGAAGAAGAAGAGCCATGGTCATCACCTTCAACTCCAGGTTCCTTCGCTGGCCGCAGCAGTTCCTGTCAAACCCTTCCAGGCAGGGACAGATTGCCAGGTAAGATCTGTAGGAGATGCCACCACGGGGAGCACATCCGTGCTCTGCACACAATTCTTCATGCTCCCATCTCCCTTTTAATCGAGTTCTCTAGCCTAGGGAAGAAATTAAGAGGAAGATGTTAGACAGCCACATCAGACTGAACAGGAACCACCGGACTGGGGATGACAACCGCCAGCTGGGACCACACAGCAGGTCAGCAGTGACAAGGAAACACCCAGAGCCTGCAGATGCTGCTGCGCCCACACCACAGGCAAGGGTGTCCTGGGTAAGGCCAAGAACCGAGCTGCCAACACCTGTAAAGATAACTTGTGCTCAAGTAAAACAGCACACAGAGCCTTACTTTGAAGGCAAAATCTGCTGGCGAAGACCTGCTGGCTGCAGAACTCCCCAGAGTCTAACGCCAGGAGCCAGGGTCAGGGAGAGCTGGTAATGCCGCCATCGGGGCAGAAGAACTTGCCCTCAGCACTGGAGTTGTGGGTCCCTAAGGAGATCTCCACAGTGCAGCCTGTACAAAGGCATGTGCAGAGCCCCTCCTGCGGACCCCTCTCCCACTGACCCACTAATAGCAAAACCCGCCGCCTACACTGACGCAGCAGAGCAGTGATGCGCTGCACTCAGCTGATGACCCTTGCTGGAAACACAAAAGAGCCTTTACAGAGTTTATTTTTCTAACCTCTCCTCTACTTCTAAAAGAAACTCAGTGTAACTGCAGCACGTGTCCTAAAATCCTCTTAAATAAGATATTAATCACAAGACTGTTTAGCAAGTGAGAGCACACGGTCCGCTCGAAAAAACCACCGCCTCCCGTAATTATCCTGCCCTGGGCAAGTTTCCAGTGTATGTGCATGGCCCGGCATATGTTTCACCCCTGTGTCCAGCAGCTCGGCTTTCTGCTCTCAGCAGGGAACCCAAGCGCTCACAGCTTAAGGAGAGGTCCTGACACGCTGATATCCCAAATTACTGCCGGCTCGAACCAGCCGGGGACCCTGACCCACTGCAGCACACCACGGCAGGGGAGGGAAAGCAGCGGGGAAAAAGGTAAGCCTACGCTTTACAAAGTTTGCGTGATGAGGAAAGGAAGGAAGATAGAAAAAAAGAGGGGTAAAAGGCAAGAAAGGTGGAAGACAGAAAAAAGAAGGGGCAAAGAGACACCAACATGCAATGCCTTACCACAGGTGCTGAGGTTCCACCAGCACCGGCTGATGCAGGTTCTCGCTGGGTGAGGAATAATGAAACTAAAATGGCACTTGAGGGTTAGGTCAAAGGGGAGGAAAACAAAGAGCTGGCTGCTAGACTGAAAAGTTCTTCGCTTCTCGCTCAGCGTAGCTGCACCTTTGAAAGCCACCTCACCCAGCAAGGGGTCAGCCATCACAGCCAGCAATTAGAGCAAGCCACCCTCCGGCAAGGAAATTTGGACAGGCAGACCACAGGACAGCTGTAACGCAGTACAGGAAGACTGGATGAGTAATGATGAGCCTAAGCCCCAGCACATTTACATGCCAGGCTAGGAAATCCCCGGCCAGTGAGCTCAGCAGAGCTGCAAGATGCCCTGGCTGCAGGCTGTGCTCCCACCGGGCCTTGTGACCTGCAGAAAGGGCACATCTGAGTTTGGGAAACGGTGCAAACAGGAGAGAAAAGGGAGGCAGAGGAGCACAGGAGGTGGAGCAAGCCCTGCACACTGGTTGTCCAGCCACACAGCACTTCTTCAGGGACAACACTTTTAAAAACATACGACAACCCACCTCTGGCTCTCCCCTCCCTGCCCGAGCCAGCCTTTAGAGTGACTGAAAAGCAAACCCAGAGATGCCATCAGAGGCGTGCAGGTTCTGCCGTGGCAGCGCCTGGGGCAGCCGCAGAGCTGGGGGAGAAGCACGACGGCCAGGCTGGGGCCGAGGGAGCTGCTCAGCTGTCCGTCCGCTCCCTCCCACTAACAGGGCACGATGCTCGGAAACATTCACCAGCATCTCCGGGAGGTAAGAGAGTTGAGGAGACACGCGCCCCTCACCACAGCAGGACAGCAAGTTTGCCTGCTCAGGAGCACCTCTGGCAGCCCGGCTCCTTCCAGATGTGCACAGAGCCCGTGCTGGGAGCCAGCAGCCACCAGCTGTGGGATGGGCAGCGTCCCTCAGCAGAGCTGGAATCCTCAGCGCTTGTCCTACAAGCCACAAGCACAGGAGTGATCAGCCCCCCTTGCCTTCTGGTCAAGCCTGGGTTTGACAGATTCATCAACACGGCATTTCTACAGGGCAAGCGTTTGCACCCCCAGCAATAATAACAGGGAGTTACTGGGAGAGAAGATACCTTGGAAGATGCCAAGGTTAAGTAAGGACCCAAAATTATCCCCTCATGCACAACAATGTTGTAAAAATTACCATTAATATATCATCAGTTCCTCCTCCCTCCTCAGACAGAAGATCTGTATGGAAAGATACTGGAGGATGCTGAAGGTCTCGTACCAGCCCAGGTGAGTTTATCTGCCCGAAGGGACTGGATTAATGCCCTAGTAACACCCAGGCTCCAGCGCGACAGGTACGTGCACCAGCACCCAGTAACCACAGGCAGTGGGACCAGGAGGCAAGAGGAGGCAGCAAGCCTGCGCTGTGGTTCAGCATCCCTCCCACTGGCAGAGACTTACGGCTCATCTTCCTTCTACAGGTGAGAAATTACTTCCCCTTCCCGCCTTCCCCAGCTGCAGCACAACCAGTGTCTGGCGGCTGCTTCGGCAGGGGAAAACATCCTGCTGTCTGCGTTCTTGTAAAAGAAACGGTACGTGGTTATTGCTTAATTGTTAATGCTGATTCATCCCAAAACTAGAAATCTTGCCACCACGACTCGTTCTACAACATAATCACAACCCCGCCTGTCAGGTTAATTATGGTTAAATAGAAAAATCATTAATTGCCCCCAGGCCAAGCGGTGCAGCAGCTCCCTCTCGCCAGCGGCTCAGAGCAGGGTGCCAGCATGGCCGGGAGGGCACCCGCATGCTGACGCAGGGCATCCTGCCCAGGAGCAGGGGCACGAATGCCCATCACCGCTAGCAGAGACACCTGCACCCACCACTCATGTCAGTCGGATGAGGAGAAGACATGAGGAAGGAAGGAGCCTGGGTCTGCCGGATGCAGAGGAGTGGGACGTGAAGCCCAGACAAGGGCTCAGCCAAGGACCGGAATGAGATGCTGTGGAGCTTCAGACCAGGACTGGTCAATGAAGAAGACCAAGGCAAGGACCTGGAGGTGGTCTGGGAACCGGCTGGAGAAGGGGCAATGGCTGGAGCAATTACCTGCCTCTCGGGCCACTGACAGAGCCCACGGCTCCCCAGGGCAGCAGTGCCCGCCAGCCAACAAATCCTCTTTGCGCAAGCTATCAGCGAAGCACCTCATACTCCCCACCGATGGTCCATAGAGAAGACTGTTTCACTGCTACCACTGACTGATCACTCAAACGGCAGAAGCCTATGTGGTGGACTGAGGAGCCCAGCCCCTGGCAGAACAGCCTTCTCCTCTCCCCACACATTACGAAACACCAAAAAAAACCCCAACAGCATTATAATCCTGCACCTCATTTTGTCATAGCACACTTCCTTCACGCAGCAGAAGCACTCTCTGAATGACAGCACTGAAGCAAGGTTCTGCCTGGGGTTTTTCCACTAAGTAAGTTTAAAAATAAAAATAATTAAAAAAAAAGGTGCCATAAATAAGGCACAAAGTCCAGAAGAAGTCCCATGACAGAGGCAAATCGAAGCTGCCAGAGAGAAGCAATTCCTGCCTGCTTCTGTTAGAGCTGCTATGAAACCAAACACACACCTTAAAATAAATTTTTCACATCCCTTATTGCCAGACCCTTGCACAAGCTCAGACCCATGATCAAGCCTGCACATGGGCTGAGCTCTCAGCACCAGAACTGCATTTCAGGGACATCACAAATTATTAAGAGGAGCAAAGTCCTGGCAAACTCCCAGAAGAGCACCCAAAATTGACTGGGCACCCTGTGCATGTCTTAGGTCTTCATCTATAGACAGATACTTTCCTACAAAGGCATTGCAAACTGCAGGACGCTGTGACATTTATGAGAAGACCACAGAGAAGCACACTGGAGAACTTGGGTTTCTATCTTTGGGGGATGGTTTAAGAGCACAACCAGTAAAGCACAATCTCAAGCAGCATAAAGAAAAGAAAGAAAACCCAAACCAAAATCACAGAACTACAAATAGACATTCGTTGTGCAAAATGAGCAAGGCAGCGCCACGCTGAGAAGCAGCTGTGAAACCACGCAATCAGAAGCTGTAGTGCACACACAAGTCAAATTTGGGCTGTGTAAGTAACTTAAACGCCATCCTGCTTTCTGGGAGCCTGGCTTTGCAACCCTTTCCTCCTGCTATTGAGGCCGAGGTTGACAGCTTAACAACTCCACAAGGACACAATAATACCTGATAAACCTGCCATTTCTACAATGTAAACTGTTGCATTTAGATATAAATTTTGGTATGGCTGATGCTACTACCTCTGCTACAAAATGGAACCTTCTTATAAATAAATTATAATAAAAAATAAAAGCAAAGGCATGAACGTAGCCTGAACTACAGGAATTCCATGAGTTGTGTTCATTTTGATGGGATGTAGCTTTGCTTGGTTTTGATGCCTTCAGCCTAACATGCTATTGTTGACCCTCCCTCAATCCAAACGCTTCACAATACTGCCAGTTTACGCTTAGGTGGCCCAACTCCACCTCAGAGCAACAAGTCTTTGCAAACACTGGACAAAGGCAACTGCACTGCAGAAGACACAGTATGCCAAACACCATCCCTTCTGTAGAAAAGGGGCTCAGCGGCCAAAGAGAGCAGCGCAGGCACTAAGGGGCTACCTTTGGCGGGGAATTGGGGATGATGCAATCACTGCTGCCAGACTTCAACCTCTGCTACCCCGGAACAGGGTTACAGCCCTCAAGGGCAGGGATTGAAACTCCAGTTACTGATTGCTACCTTGACCGTACGCCTGGGGAAGCACATGCCCAAGGTGTGACACTACCAGGATACGCTAGTGAAGAAATCCCCTGCCATCACACCACCTTCCCATGAACACAGCTAGAAACTTCTCTGTTGAAAGGCAAGGCAGGACTTTGTTTCCCACACCTCACCAGGACACAGTGCAGGAACAGGAACACAGCCAACCCACACTACAGCCACGGTTCAAGCAGGAGCTACATCATGGCCGTGAAGAAAGATTACCTGTGCAAATGACAGCTAACCCAATCTCTTTGCCCCAGCAGCAGCTCCACCCAGGCAATACCCCAGCAGGATCCTTCTTCCACACCTACCGGCTTTGAGGAAGTTTCTCACTGCTTTCTCCAGACAAGGTACTGCGAGCACAAACACTTCCATTTCACACCCATCTTGCTCGAGATAAACTCAACTTCCTCGACCCTCCTCCCCAAACCAGAGCTGAAGAACTGCTCTTTTTCCAGTGAGCAACACCAAAGTAGCTTCTCCCCGGGCTTTTTTTAAGCAGGTAGTTTTTGCAGCTCATCTGCTCTGAACCAGTACACCTACTTTTTGACACAAACACACAGCTAATAGACTCCTGGTAATTGGCTATAAAAAATTCATTAGAACTACTGATAACACCAACAGTTAAATTCACTTTGGGGAAAAATAGGAAGTGTAACTACAGAGGAGAGAGGCAGAACGTATCTGGACATTGGAGTGGTTGGTTGGTTTTGGGTTGGTTTTTGGGTTTGGTTTTTTTTTTTCCCCAGAGTGTGTTTTCATGAAACCTAAGAGAAAGAAAGCAAAAAGATGTGGGGGGGGGCTCAAAGATGCTCAAGGGCCAGAGACCCCCAAAGCTCTCTAGGAGATGGCTGCTTAGGAATCTGGCAGGAGCTGAGAAGCAGTAATACTGGAAGGAGAAGAAGGTTTCTTGGGGCATATGGTTAGCCAGGCATTTGGCCAAGGGAAAAGGTGTGCAGATTTGATATTCTGGGAATGGCTGCAAGGTGCTCTCGAGGCTGCCCATCTAAGAAATGCTTGAAAACCATTTTAAGATTGCGACGCGCAGCATTAAAACATGCAATAGCCCACGGGGCAATCTCAGGTGGGGAGACGTGGGATGTGATTAC
Source organism: Grus americana (assembly GCF_028858705.1). Lineage (NCBI taxonomy): Eukaryota > Metazoa > Chordata > Aves > Gruiformes > Gruidae > Grus > Grus americana. Next base: position 5,725,790 of record NC_072860.1, on the reverse strand, counting down.
CTTCTTGCCCAGCCTGCGTGTTTTCACTTTAGAAAAGCAGCCAGCAATGGAAAAATCTAGCCACAAAACCCCCCCACCAGCACAGCCCGTGGTAACCGAAATCCTGGCAGGTGAGCTTAGGGCAGACGTGGCGGGCCACGCTCTCCAAAAGTCACCACCACTGTCCCGCAGCCCCCGGGGCCAGCTGGCCCAGAACAGCATCTGTTGGGGCTGCATGCTCTAGGGACGCGGGGGGCTGGCAGCACACTCGCAGCCGCTGCCTCTGCTTACTGGGAGCCCCGCGTAGGGTTTAATCACCCCCCGGGTTTGTTTTCTTCCAGGTTATGGGGTTACAGCAAGCAGGGGAGGTCCACACCGGTGGAAGCTGGGAAGAAAGACCCAAGACCTCCTGAAAGCAGCAATTGGTTTTATCAGCTCGGCCCAGGTCAGACCACCGCTGAGGTGCTGAGCGCGGCCTGGTAAGGGCTCTGACAAACGGACAGGCTAAGACTCGGCTTTAAAACCCTGCGGACGGCGGAGCTGAGCCGCGAGCAGAAGCGGCTGTGACGGAGCCACCCCCCTCCTGCAGCCTCGGAGGCTGCCACCCCACCGCCGTACCCGCCTGCTTCGGTGCACGCGCGGCAGGACGTGACGTTCGCACCCGAGAACGCTTCACAGGTGTGAAACGCCGGCGAGACAATGTTTAGGCGCAAAGTTAAGCATTTGAACTATTACCCGTGGGGTTTTGCTCGCTGTCCTCACCCAGCGTAAAATCTCAGCTCGGAGGTTGCGAAGGGATAGTAGGGGGAAAAAGGCATTTCTGCAACGCCTCAAAAAAAGTCAGGGTTCCGCTATGTTGTCTGTATGGAGACAGATGGGAAAAATCAGGCCAAATTAATGGCAGGCATGAATTTTAAAAGTATGAGTTAATACGCATTAATGACCTTGGTACACCTTCACATCTGTAGCTACGGTAAGCTTAAATTGCATTCATTTCCATTCACTTCCAGCATGAACTTAACTAAATTTATTTAATACTGTCCATGCTGAAACTTAACGCCGTTTCTGACATCAAATTTTACAACTAATCTTTAATTAACCTTTCTGAATTTTTCTCCGTAGATTGCAAGTATATGATCATCTATTCATCTAATTAAACAATCCATGAATATCTAATAAAATATTTATCCAATTGCACTCCCTTAGTAACTAGGGAAAATGCCTCAACCTCAGAAGAAGTAGTTCATTGAAATGGTGTTGTCCATATGAAAGACATTAGTGTTTTGCAAAGTGATTTACCAAGTGATAAGAAGTTTCCAAAATTAAAGCGTGGAAAAGCAGAAGGAAGCTACGCCACACTTGAAAATTATCTTGATTTTTACCCCAGGTGCAGACTTGAAGAAGTTCACCTTAATTTTTAAAAATGCACTTCTAACCGCATTTGAAATTGCTGAGCCACATCCACGGGACCTAAAATATTCCCAGGCCACATCCACGCTAGATTATAAAAGAATAAAATAGAAGGCAGCAAGTAGTGACTGCTCTGAAAACCAGCAGATAAATCTGAAGAAAATGAGATGATTCCTTCTGAGCAGCTCTCCCATCTCTCCACGCTTTCCAGATCCCAGTTAAAAGCAGGCAGCGTTGCTGCCAGCTCAACACGGTCAGCTCAGCAGAGGTCCGTGCACACAACACATGGGGCCGCTACTCAACGTCGAGTCTCCATCACCTTTTCAGACTCCTCAATCCATAGGTGAACTACTCATTTTGCCAGATTCAAGATGGCTGGTATTTAAATACACGTTAAATTAAATTTGAAGAGCCTGAAAATGCCAGTGATCCCTCAGTCCCCACTTTGCATCATGAGCAGAAAGCCTGACTAACCCATCACACAAGTCATTCTTGAATTAAAGTGCCCTTCCAGAGTTGCTCTCCCTCTCTTCCTGCCCTCAAAACACCCTTTCACGTTACAGGCACTTCAGGAATCCCCCTGCCTCCAGCACTAAAACGCATCCTTGGGACTATTTCCTTCATCACAGAATCACAGGATGGTTTGGGTTGGAAGGGACCTTAAAGCCCATCTAGCTCCAACCCCCCTGCCATGGGCAGGGACACCCTCCACTAGCCCAGGTTGCCCAAAGCCCCATCCAACCTGGCCTTGAACACTTCCAGGGAGCCAGGGGCATCCACAGCTTCTCTGGGCAACCTGTGCCAGGGTCTCACCGCCCTCACAGGGAAGAATTTCTTCCTCAGATCTCATCTAAATCCACTGTCATCTCCACTCCTGATTCATTCAACCTGAGTCCCATCTCTGTTCCACTGAAACCTGCCCCTGCAGCACTTGTCAGGTGTAACCCAGAGCACGTCACTCACCGGAGAGGAGATTCCTCTCCAGGATGCGCTGCGTTCAGAGAGGCACGAGGCAGCTTCCTACGCAGAGTTACAGACTCCATAAAATATACGCCATCGAGCTCTGGAAGGAATTTGTTAAGGCACAACTGGTCGCTCTTTTATGATCTTCCCAGGAAAGCCCCGCTCTTTGAAACATGGACATAAGCATTTGCGAAAAGTGAATTTCAAGATTGCAAGAACAGCTGTTAATAGGAAACGAACAGAATTCACAGAGGCGATTATCTGGATGAGAGCAAAGTCCACGCAGCACCTTCCAGACCCTCATAAAACATACACGGTATTTCAGTCAGACTTGCTCGTGAACAAACCAGCACGGAGGAGCCAGAACACCACGTTTCCATCTCTGCTCCGTTTCTGCTGACGGACCTCACTTACGAAGCACCCAACTCCCCAACAATTCTTTATACTGAATCTCTGCTGGGGAAATAAGAGCTGGGTGGAGTATTAACATATATTTATATAAAAATGTAAACAAACAAAAAAAAAATACATAGTTTGATCCCAACAATTATAATCTTGTACATCGAAACCTCTAATTTCCTTAAGATCCCTTGCACCAAGAACGGTAGGATTACAGTCGGGCCATAAGGACAATCAAGAAATAACACGGTGATTATCTATCCCTGGACCAAAGTAAAATCTTTAAGTTATGCAGAACTATACCTTGGGGACAGGAGAAAACAAAAACCAACCAACCAAAGAAACATAACGTCCCAACATAGCTAACAAAGGATCACGCTCGCATTTTCCGTCCTGCTAGGCAACGCTGCTCATAGCATGAGGGTGTCTTCTCCAAGCAATCAGAGATGATTTTTATTTATGTATTTAAAAGACAAACTGATTGCTTTCGAGATGCTCTGTGCCTGAGCCGCTCGGATCAGACAGCGCAGGGAGCTCTACGCTCCCCCTCTGCCAGCAGCGTTTCCTGAGGATTTTGTCTTACAAACAAATTTAGAAAAAACCAAAAACCTCCTTACTCTGGTATTGAGAGTAAAATGTTATTTCAAGATAAAAAGCAGCTCCTTGAGATTAGTCATCTGCAGGGGGAAAACCGTGACCACAGATCTCTTTTAGTCCCCAGGAGATCCATTTCAGAAAGTAGCTATCATTGCTGCAAGACTGGTGTGACAATTTCCACTGGTGTCCCATCCCGTGGAGTGCCAGCACGCCCTCCCCACAGACCAGGGACGTCGCTGGCACACCCTGGGTATTTGCAGAAAATCCGGTGAGCGCAGCCAAGCTGATTTGAACCCCTTTGATTTTCTAATGAGTGAATGCTGTATTACAAAGATACAAAGGGCAAGCCATAATGCATACTAAAAAAAAAATGAATCAGTGCTGTCAACAACTTCTATTTTTCTGCAAAATTTTACAGCTGAAAATGCAAACCGCTTCATCCATCGTAAGCGGGAATGCATGCAACATTCACGAGGGGAGCGTTAGCTTGTTTCCAGTTTCTGTGGCCCCCAGGAATCCCAGGCACGACCCGGGGCTCCAGGACAAACCCGCCCGGCGGTACCACGGGAGCTGCTAAAGGAAGCTCAGAATGCAACGCGCACACAGATCGGCGTCCTGCGCTCGATGCGTTGAGGTTCTCTGCTTCCTCCAGCAGCAAGCAGCTTCGCTCAGTTAATTTTCAGTAGCTGCCAGTTCCCAGAGGAAACACGCATCAGGAGCGCGCAGAGATGTCAGCGCAGCCTGGCAAAGAGCTCTCTTCTTCGGCCTGCGCAGACGTTCCGCTCCCAGGCCAAGGCATCTGGGGCACAGGAGTAAATGTGAAAGAGCGGAGGCCTCCCTGCCCTTCAGCATCCTGTTGGTAACAGGGGGGGCTGCTCTGTGCAATGTTTCTGTTTTAAATACAGATCTCATAAACAGACCTTTTTTGAGCTATCAGAAGAAGCAGCAGCAAGATGCTGTGTTACAGCTTTCTGTGCAACCTTTGCTTGAGAGCAGGGGCTGTGATAACTTGTGAGCAACAGATGATGAGCAGGTATTTAAGATCATCTGATGACATGCTGGCAGAGCTGTAAGGTCAGAGACACTGCAAGCCAAGCGCCCAAGGCAGAGACTCAGCAAGCGGCTTCCAAACACTGCTGAGGGACCGGCAAACCCGAGCTAAGCAGAGGCACCACTTGGGACCTGCTGAGACAAAACCCAAGAGGACAGAGCTCCTGCGTTGCACAGGAGTGCTCGGTCACGCAGCCCTGGTACCAGTTTCACCGATGAGCTCCTCAGCAGCTCACAGGAGCAAATTAGATTCCACACCCGAGATCTGCAGGTGAACGTGCTGCCATACACACACTCCACTTGAAAGGACCTTTACGTTGGGAAGCACACGCACGCTTCTCGTGTACATGCACTTCTCGTTGCTTCCCGGCATCCTTCAAACTAAGGGATCTATCTTGCAGAGCTGAAATCACAACAACAGGTAGGAACGGGCTTAAGCGCTGCCATAAAACAGCTAAGTCACTGCTTCGCAGACCCAGTTCTAGAGCCTCCTTTGTATCATCGTTCACCTCGTTACTCCAGCAATCAGAAGGAAAACTCACCTGCGAGTGGAAGAAAGAGATGTGCATTCACATTGGTACCGTCGGTGAGCCTCAAGGAGGGATTTTATGGAGGAAGCTTTGGGCGCACATCTCACTAACGGCTGAACGGCAGTGCACGTTTCAGAAAGGCAACAAACCGTGATTTTCTCTTACAAGTGGTTCACACGTATTTTTCCAAGGTTTTTAACCACACAAGTGATTAGAGCGTCTGATAACAATGATCCCTGCTAGCTAGACATCTAAGAGCACTTTACACTGAAAGCATCTTATTTCATCTTCTAGTTCTTTAATCAGCACAATTATAATTAAAAGAACATTCAAAGGAACCACTTCTATTTCACACTTCACAGACAAGTTACCAGTCAAGCAGCACAGACTTCAAGCACATCTGAAGTCACCAGAAATTGTAGTCAATCTCTACATAATCTCAAGGAAAATGTTCTCCAGACACAAAGATCTCCAGCAGTTGCACCACCTTACACTCAGAAACAAAGCCTGTCCTCAGTGAAGCACTTATAGCAAAAGCTATATATAGGTCATCAATCTAAGAAGGGCTACGGTTAAGACAAAGTATCAGATTGATTCATAATGCTCTTGGATTGCTAATCCTGTGCAGAATTGTGATTTACATCACTCTAGCAAAGTCTGAGGGCTACGGAAAAGGTCTGTGCATTTTGTAAAAGATCATCAGAACAATTCCATGAGATCTTTTATTGTCATCTTTGTGAACGTCGAGTTGAGAACAGGAAAATGCCATGTTCACTGAGCGCTGTGCATGTCGCCGAGCCTCTCCTGCGGAAGGGAGAAGGACCACGACTCTGCTGCATCATTTCTGCCCTTTCAAAATCTGCCAATGCAACGGATCAGGTGGGTCAGGAGAAGCACAGGAGGGGAAAGAACTTGAGTTCGAACATCTCTGTGCCAGCCAGCCTGAGAGCAAAGGGCAGTACAACCTGAAATGGATTTTGACCAGCACCCATTATCACCCCCCGCTTCCTCCAGTCTGGAGCAACGCAGAAGCAGAGACACGCGCTTCCCAAGTGTCTGTGGGCAAGACGCCGGCGTGAGCGGCGTCACACACGCACTACCTTCGGCAAAGGGCTGCCCTTCAGCAGGACATCTATCCTCTGACAGAGGCGGGCAGGGAAATAAGCCTCTGAATATACAGTAATCTGCTTCTGCAGCCGAGCTCCTCTTGCACCACAGTCTCAAGGACAGAGTTAAAGATACGAAGCATTACTGGCTGCGTCTGCTTCGCCATTCATTAGACCCCCGCTGGCCACCTCATCCCGGCACCTCTAATTCCTCCCGCGTGTTTCCAGCTCCTGCAACAGGCTCTGCCAGCAATCGCTTCACATCCAGACTTAAGTAGGTGCCTGTTTTGTCCCTAGAAAACCAGGTCTTAGTGAACGACAACGCACGTCCATTTCCACAGTTTTGTTTTAACCAAGTTACAGCTTATTTGCAAACAACCACTAGCCACCAGAGCAATCAGCCTGCTTATTAAAGCCTCATCAACAAACATTTGTTTGCGCAGGAATCAGGTAGAGACGATCACATATTCCTCCTGTTTTCTGAAATTTAACCTCACATTTGCTGTCAGCAAGAGACAGATACCTGCCCAGCTGAGCACTGCAGCCCCGCTGGTAACGCGGCAGCTCACCGCACAGGCTGCCTGTCCCTCTCCATCGGCAGGCCAGCCACCGCCTATTGCCAGAGGCACACGTTTAGGCAGAGAACCCCACGATATACCCACAAAACCCACGCTAAGTCACCGCTGCTGCGTACAAACGCAGCCCAAACCACAGCTCCTTCCACAGTATTACATGTGCCTAAGGGAAGCGACCACAAAACGAAGGAAAGCGAGCCGGTGGATAGATCTGCCTGGAGCCAAGCTGCAGCCCGCGCGGCTGTCCTGTCCCCAGCACCCATGGCGGCTGTGCCAGAGCTCCCCGAGCTCCTCCTCAGCACCGCGGAGCTGCTCGTCTCTGCAGCACGATCACCTCCAGCAGCGGCGAACCAATTTATTAGCTAAACCAGAAGAAAGCAGATGATTTGTCTAGACTCAGCACCTGCATCCCCTCCAAAGCAGCAGCTTATGCCGAGGTGAGCAGATCGGCTGCTCGGAGGAGAGGAGACCTGGAGATGGGCTGCCTGCCCTCGGAGGTCCCCATGCCTGCTGACTCCAGTCCCCCAAGCCCTCGCCCTCCAACAGCAAAAGCTGCAGCTAATAGGAAAAGTTTGCCTCATTAGACGCTCTTGGCCTCTGTCCCAGGGGCCTTCTGGGGAAGGTTTTTCCTGGGAATATTCTTCCTCCTGGGGAACATTCAACATCACTCACGTCTATACAAACTCCTCAGTTACTGAAAGCTTCACTTAAACCTTCCCTGACAGAGTGACCCAGGCAAAAGGGCACAGTTATGAAGTGCAAGGGATGTGTGCTAGTGACCTTATCTTGTCCTGGACCCCAGCAGATAAGAACAACTGTAAGACGCACGACCAAGGCCGACAGCCAGGTTTTGCAGCAAAAGCTGTGACAGACAGCTGCCCCTTTCCCCCTCGCTAACACGCTTCAGGTAAGCCTGCCCCACGCCGCTGGGGTCTCCTTCCACTGACTCCCCTGCGAGAGCAGGAGGAGGTGCAGGCGTGCATCACAATGCTCCCACATATTTAAGGTTATCCCAGCTCAGGAAAATTTTTCCCCAATCCTTTGTGTAAGGAGGGTTACAAAATCCCGTTAGGTTAGCTACCAACCTTTTAGGCAAGTGCAGTCCGGTGAGCGTGCCACTAAGGAAGGAGTCACACATTGCAAGTTACATTCGTTCCTCACACATTAATAGGCAGCTCTGGTTTCTCACTCCCTCACAGCCAAGAAAATCTCCTGCTACATCCAGCTGCCCCGCGATGGCACCTTTTCCCTCTCGGATTATTTTTGTTTTGACACTGTCAGTGATTAGATCCAGTTGCAGCAAGCAGTTATGGAAACAGCATCCAGCAGCAGCAGTTTTCATTCCTTTACCTCCCCGGGTCCCCTTCCACTGCCCCGATTTGCAGGGGAACTTGTAAACACAGCAGCTGAGATTTGCCCCCAAAGAAAACGCTAGTGCACGGCAACACAGAAAACACGTTAAACGTTATTTTCCCTTTCTGCAGTCTGACCTGCTGTGAGCTATTAAAACCAAATCTAGCTACTTCTAAAATTAATTACGGTGTCTCTCCCTTGCTACAACTCGTAGGTCCGTGCGGACTGACCCACGCCAGCCAGGATCGGCTGAATTGAGACGAAATAAGCACAGACAGGAGGCGAGGAGGGGGCTGGAGGCGCGGGGTGCGGGTTCCGCCGGCATTATCTGCCTCATCCCCGCCCGACCTCCCTCGGTGCCGGCACCGGGCAGGCTCCCCGGCCAGGACCGACCGGGGGTTCCGCTGGCAAAGCCCTGCCGAGCGGCGCCGGGGCCCCGCCGCTTCCCGCGGAGAGGAGCCCGGGCAGCGGCCGGGGCGTCCAGCCGAGGCAGTGGGGACGAGCAGCCCCGGGCAGCTACAGCCGTGAACAACTACCGCTTAAAAGTTTATATTTATGGCGTAATAACAACAATGATTATAAGAGGAATTAATAAAGCCACTCCGCAGCGGAGCTGGCACTTGTCAATCAAGGCAGCGCCCCGCGCCCCTCACTCGAGGCCGCCCGGCCACGCCGAGACCCCCGAGGGCCGCGGGGCTTGGCCGGGCTGGGGGCGGCGCGGCCCTTCCCGCCCTCCCGCGGCACCTGCGGCCCCGGCCCCGGCCCCGCCGCCCGCTCGGGCACTCACTCACCGCCGCTCCGGCGCCCGCCGCCGCCCGCCTTTGTTGCCGCCGCGGCCGAGGCATTTAAGCGGCGCTCCCCCGCGCGGCGCTGCGCCGAGGCGGGAGGGTGTGGGGGGAACCGGGGCCGCCGCACTGGGGGAGGCGCCGCCGCCAGCCCGGCTGCCTCCGGCGGGGACACGGCAAGCGGCCCCCGCCCCGCCGGCGAGAGCTGCCCGCTGCCGCAGCCGCCCCGGGTGGGGAGCGAGCTGAGAGGTGTTAGGCGGTAAACGGTACCGGGGAGGGGGGCTGGCACCGGTAAAGCCTGGTCAAAAACTCAGGGGGGGCTGCTTTCCTGGAAAGGACGAGTCATTCGGAGCAGGGCAGCGGCGCCACAGCATCCTCTCTCCTCCTCCTCCTCCTCCCGCCATGGCAGAGCTGCGGGGAAGAGAAAGGGCTGCCCGCGGCCGGCAGACCCCGAGCCTTCCCCCGGCACGGCCCTGCGTGCTCCTCGCCCGCTCCCCGCGGGAACGGAGCTGTCCTCAGCCCGGGCAGCCGCTAGCGAGGCTGAAGCGTGAAGGGTGACGCTGTTCTGATGGAGGAGCGCGCCGGGGGAGAGGGGCTTGCTCGGTGGTGCGCTTGCCTGGGAGAAAGTTTCCACATGCCCCCGCAGAAACCCTTGGGTGGGAGCACACAGCATCCTTCCCTGCCCGTCTGCTTTTAGGGAGCTTTTTCTGGAACCACACAAAAAGCAATCGCACCCCTGTTACAAACACAGACCGAGCCCCGTGCGTGCCGGTGGTGCAGGGCACGTGCCCGAGGGCTGCCCGCAGCACGGAGAACAGGGCTCACGGCTCCTTTCTGCCTTCAACTAGGTTCAGGCTTTAACCTCTTTCAGCCTTTTCTATTTCTCCGTCAAAGATACAAGCACGAGCAGGGACAGTGTGTGCAAATACATTTTGCCAAGTTATGTACTCATTAGGCTCCAGGCAGGCTAACATGATTATTGTTATCACAAAAGCCTGAACACTGGAACAGGAGAGACCCTGGCCATGCAAGCCAAAGCAAAGGTCCTGCTTAAATCAATGCCATTCCCCCTTGGGGGACAATTGGGGCTGCAGAACATGGTATACTGTACCTACCCTGGCTGCTGCACTTCCACTACTCAACTGCAAAGAACGAGCAAACTGTTTCTGGGGTGTATCCATGTTTTTCCACCTTGAAAGGACTCAGCTTCTGGTCTGGGGTCATATTCTACAAGTCTGTGTCCAAACTCAGCATCTCACTACACATTACTCCCACCTCGGCAGCAGGTGATGTTCCCCTGCACGTGGACCTCTCCACTCCCGCCGGAGTAAGGTCTTCCCAAGGGCTCTCTGACGTCAGAGGAGATGAAACATCTGCAAGGACACAAAGTATTTTGAAATAAACCCCCAGAGAAGAAATAACCTGCAGCACTATCACAGAATGCAGGTTCACATCGCAACACGGTGCTCCCCCCAGGTGCTCCCGTTATGGCTGGTACCAGTCTGAGCCGGGCGCCTGGGGGAGAGGCAGCTTTCCCGTGCGATGCAGCTGGCTGCTGGTGCGTCTCCCCGGCTGCAGAGGGGATGGATAGGGTGCACCCCACCAGCAGTTTGACGCACTGCCTGGGAGAATCAGGGAGGCAGAGCCTGCTTGCCTGGGCAAGACTGGGGCACGGGGCTCGGGTCCTGGCCGGGTTTCCATACGGCACCCCGTGCCCTTCAGGACCCTTTGCTCAGAGCACAGTTCTTGGACTTTGAGCACTGGAGCTGGGGGTTCACAGCAGGCAGACACTTTCCTGCATAGGCAAAATGGTTTAGGGCTCTTCCAGCATTTAAAAGCTGGTTAAACCTCACGTATACGCTGAATCTGAAGGCAGATGAGCTCCTGCAGTTCTTTTCAGCAGGCACGTAAGTGAGATGGGCAGGTGGCCAGCCCACATTTACCACTAATTGTGGTATCTTTATGTGGATGTTTGCTCAGAAAGGTCTTAGCCTGGGCTGAGATCCTTCACCAAGCATCTTCCCAGTCCTTTTGCGTTTAGACTGCGTGGAGGTACGTACCTGCTGTCAGTGCAAGGAGCTGGACAAAAGCCTCCAGGTTGGTAACATGCGGGCTCGCTTTCTGCCTCTCCCTCCACTCATTCCCCTCTTGCAGAATTCCCCTTCTTGCTGGTCCTCGGCTCCATCTCAGATTCTCCTTGTGCTGCACTACTTGCAGGAAGGAGCATAACTTAGTGAGTTCACTCGCCTGGATGGTGCAAAAATCCCCAAACCACTGCAAGCACCCCGCCTCGCCTCCTGACACTGTTCATCCCTCCCTTCTTGCTGTACTGAGATTCCAGACCATGAGGGTGCCTGAAGAGGGACCACCCATGGTGGAGGGAAACCTTCCCCTACCTTTGGAAACTCTTGCAAAATCTGCAGATAACCAAAAGCAATCTTTGCTGGAGCCCAGGAGCCTTGGTGGGGTGAACCTCATTCACTTGCCTTGCCATGCCCCCAGGCAAGCAGCAGAGACCACAGGGGGAGCGAGGGAGAGCATCCAAATTCCAGAGGGATGTGCTGAGCTGTGCTGGCTTTTTCAGGCTCGTGACTCCTACCTTCCGGTGGTGCTTCTTTCTGAGGAACAAAGCCGGCATCGGCATCTTTGTCCAAGTCATTTTTTCCTACGCTGCAGAAGAACAAGCAGTTACAGGGTAAGCACTGGGAGTCATAGTCACTCCTCTCCATTTGTCACCCTAAAAAGATGGGCAGCCTCGAAAGAGGAACAGCATAAAAAGGCGGCTTTTGTCCTAGCACACTCTCGTCCTGTCCTAGCCACGTCCCAGGCCAGTTCAGGGACTCCTGTACCACCCCCAGCACTGGCAGCCGCTGCTGCATGTCCCAGCGTCACTGATTCTCCATTGGGTACCGTTGCCAGCGCCCTCGGTGGCTTCAGTGGAAAGAAGCGGGCAGGTCTGCGGGTTGCTGGCTGACAGCGTTGCCCCCATGGCTACACTCGCATGCCTTCTAGTCACGGCTGTCTCTCTGGGGAGGGGGCACACTTACCTGGGCATTGCTAGGAACGTTACAGATGAGCCCTCGGCTGCTCAATGAAGTGATTAAGATTTATGCTCCGTGCCTGCTCATATTAGAGGTTCAGGAACAAGAGGTAATGCTTTTATGGGACTATTAAAATGAAATCTTTTGTCACATCTTCGATTCCTTAACTCTTTGATTAAAGCTTTAATAGCTTTACGACAAAAAGTTCCCACCTCCTCGGTTGCCTAACCTGACTGCCCTTGAATCGCAGGGACACCGCGCACGCTGGGCAGACCAGGTGCGCAGAAGTCCCACCACACTGGAGATGTGCATGAATGCCTTCACCCCGTGCAACGGCAGAAATTTTCTCCTGAAGCTTCTGGCTTCAGCACAGCGAAACCAACTAAACAAAAAATATTGACATTAAGATGACCCCAAAAATCCACACTGTCCGTCCTTGCTGCCCAAACCTGCATTCTTGACAGAGGTTTGTCTAACCTGGTCTTAAAAACATCTATTGGTGGAGATATCCTAACCTGTATCTTTCCCAGGCCTTATTTATCCTGGAGTTGGAAAGTTTCTCTCAAGGTCTTTTCAAAAAATATTATTGTAATTTTTCCCCCGTCCCTAGTGGGAGACGAATTTACTGCCCTACTCTGTGGTGGTCTTTTATATACTGAAAGGCTTAACCAGCCTCTCTGGTCTCCCTTCCTCTGGATTAGCCAATGCCAGTTTGCTCAGGCTGCCCTCACAGGACAGGTTTCCAGGCTCTCCCGTCCTTCTTGCTGCCCATCCCTGGTTCCTCTCCAGCCAGGCTTTATCTTTTGGCGTCTGTCCTGAAGCCTACCCTGCCCTGAGCAGAGGGAAAGGGTTGCACGGTGCATACACATGCCCTTCTGTCCGTATCCTGCGTTTCATTTGCTCTTCTCACAGGGGGGTGTTGTTACTGGCTCGCCTTCAGCCTGGCACGCGCTGCACTGACCAAGGCTTTTTCGGTAAAACCAGCCCCCGGGCAGCGGCAGCAGCCAGCGCCCTCCTCAGAGAGGGACGTTGGGCAGAGCGGAGCACGATGCCGCTCAGCCCCCTTGCCCTCCCAGGCGCGTTCCTCCTCCTGGCCCCTTCAGGATCCTGGATTCCTGCACAGGCAGGATGAGGCTTGTTTGCTGGATTCCCGTGGGTGCACTTTCCAGGCAAAAGTGAAGAAAAACAAGAGTTAGGCCACGGTGTTTCATCCCTTGGCCAGCTCCAGACAGTCTCCCGGGGCTGAGCAAGTCTACCAGAGCCTATGATTCATTATGCCCGTGTTGTATATATCTCTTGTTAGTGTTGGGACATTGCTACTCAATAAAAATATGACACATTTAACTGGTAGAGAAGTGGCAGACCCCAGGCAGCAACAGCAACGAGAAGGGGGGATGTATAATCCCGTCTGGCACGCGTGCGGCGTATACACGCAGCAACAATTAGGCAGGTTCAATTGCCTCAGATCGCAGTTGCAGACAATGTTACAAATGCAAGTCCACACACAGCCCGAGCTAAAATAGGTGGATTCATTTTTTGCTGGAAAATTCTGTGTCGCTGAGTTGCCACACATGGAAGAAAGCAAAATCTCACTCGGAGCCAGGATCCTGCCTGCGAATGGGTAGCACGAATCCCAGCAGTCTATGGGCCAGATTTTCTTCTCCAATTTCTATCTGCCCAAGTAGAGAGTTTAGGATGGTACAGCAGCCTGTGAACTTGCATCTGCCTTTCATATGGCAGAGGAGGCAGAGGGGGCCGGGTCCTGAGCCGGGACTTAGCCCATCAGGGATGCACCTCTGCTCAGCTGCCCGCCGCGGGGACCGCTCCAGGTTCACTTCTGTGCACGGCAGGAGTCAAAGCACGAGGGAAAGGTAGCAGTTCAAATACACAGGATGTATCAAAGGCAGCGTTCACTCCTCGCTCTGTCCAGACACCGGGTTTTACCGGGGTCTGGCAGGGTGCTGGATTTATTGCGAGATCCGGCCCCTGATCAATGGGATGAGCAAAGCCCAGCGTGGCAGGTCACGGGAGCTGGGATGTGGTTTTGGTCAGGGGGACTGACCACATCGGTCCTCTGCCGCCGGGGCCCCACGCCGTGCCCGGGGCACAGCACAACCCCGGGTATACTGGTTTCTAACCTCGCTGGCTGTGATTATTATTTTCCAGCAATCCTGTAGGCCCGGCAGCAGGGTGGAGTGGTGTACGCACAGGCACAGGTAACCCGGCCCCGCTCGCTGCCAGTCTCCTCCCCGGCTGGCGCAGGAGGATGCTCCAAAGCCAGATCATGATGCACAGCAACACACAGATGAGGAAAATCGCACCACTCCCTTTGGTTATGTTCCAGCCAAGCTAAAAATAGCGACGGTCCAATTGCAGGTAGCATTTCTTTTGTTTTCTTCACGTGGGAGAGAAGGTTCAAGTCTGAACAACTACCACCTAGAAGGATTCCGGCAACCAGCATCCTAACACAATGATGTACGCTGCTAATGTCTCAGCTCCTTGCAAGTATAAAATTGGGAAGAAAATGGCATTGAGCGTTATTTAGGTAAGAGAGGAATTCATATACTTTAAAGCTTAGCAAAACCAGATTATTTGAATGACTTCCCCCCCCCCCCATTCTTATTATCTTGATTACGATAAAAAAAATAAAATAAAAGGTAAGTTAGCCTTTCTAACTAAGAAAACAAGGAACTCCTTCTCTGCAGAAAAGGATGATGCAGGATACACAACCTCAGCAGGGGAACTTGAGGTCCTTGCTGTTGCTACAGAACTCGCTGTCCTCCAGAAAAACACTTTGTAGACTGGTTAAGTTAAAAATGCAACTGAAACGTCTTTAAATTACCTCTTAAACATCTAAAGCAATATCATAATTCTGGAAGAAAGTCCAGTCCCACCTCCACTGCAAGCCATAAAGCCCCCAAGGCAGCAGCAGGAGGTAATCGGGTTCTCCCATGCGTAGCCGTTAGGAGCAGAACGGGACGGGGGGGAGGACTGGTCCTTTTTCAGACTCATTTCCCAGAGGTCAGGTGTACCACAGCCCCACCAGCGTTCTGGTGGAGGAGGACATCTTCCTTGGGTCACAGCCAACAGTCTGGGAGGTCAAGGACGAGCACGAGGAATTTATTGGACAAGAGCAGTGTTCCCCAGCCCAGGCTCACAGGCAAGAGGCTCCTCCTTGCAGAGCTCTGTTTTATTTCTCATGGATGCTTGTTTTTTCAGGCTAGCAGGAAGAGTGCAGTTGCCTGCAGCCGCTACGTGGTCAGTATTTGTTCCTTTGGGTCAACAGAGGTGGGTGGCCATCCTTTGAAGACTTCCTGCCTGCAGAAGAGCTGCACTCTGCGGACACGGGAGTGCAGCTGTCACACCTGAGACGTGACCGTCATACGCTTATTTTTGCAGTCACTCATGCTGCTCCCTGCTCCAGCAGGCCGTGGTCAGGCCATTGCCGCAGCAGGAGCTGCCCGCAGTCTGCCTGCGCTCACCGCTGCCTGTGCTCACCGCTGCCTGCGCTCACAGCTGCCCAGCCCGGAGAGCTGCCCAGCCCTTCGTGTGCTTCTGTGCAAAATCAGCCCAAATCTGCCTGACTTTGCGTTGAAGTAAGCAAGGAGCTTTCACAAGCTCTGGCCTACGACTGCGTGGGGTTTCTTAGTGTTTGGGGTTTTTTGGGCAGGGGAGGCAGCGGGCTTCCCCGTGAAGGTGAATTGCCTGGCACCAAACCTCTTGCCTCTCCTCTCTGTACTGTAAAACATCACGGGCCAAAGATAAAAGCACATCAGGGCACCGTGACCGTGTCAGAGGTTTTGCAGGGTCTTTTTTTTTTCTTTTCCAGAGGAATATTCCAAGCCAGAAACTGTTTTTACAGGCGAATTTCAATTTTGTTCTCATCCCCTGTGAAATGCAAACAAACCACATGGCTGAAAAACCAAGTGAGCTTGGTCTGAGGCTGGCTGAGTCATCCGGCTTGATTGTCAGCCTATAGTAATTAGACTGTGTGCACTCAGCCGTCTCATTACAAGGCACTCCAGAGTCAGACCCCTGAAAAAAAGATCAGACACTTCAGCCAATCCCGTCAGCACCTGCCATTAGTGATAACATAACATTTTCATGAGAACCAAGAACTCCAACATGGAAACCGCTCCATTTGAAGTGTTTTTCTTGATGGAATTTAATAAAAACATTTTTGTTAAGTTTGTTAGGAAAAAAAAATCAACAAACCAAAACACCCAACAAAAGAGTTAATTGAAAAATAAGTTAAACAAAACATTTTCAAGTAGTTCTCATCAGGACATAAAACTCCCCAGCACTCCTCAGAGTCCCGGACAAACGCAAGGACGCTCTACAAGCCTCCTCCTACAGAGGAGATGTTCCAGCCCAGCCCAGAATTAAGAAATAGTGGATCCAGCGTAGCTACTTCATGCTCTACCTGGTATATGTATGTATGGGCAGAATTGAAGAATTAGGAGCTTATCCGAGCTGAACTTAACCCAGTAAGTCTAAGAAAACTTTAAAGATACATCAAAACTCAGCACGCACCGAAAAGAGAAAGGCAGCCTCCGCAGAAACCACCATTCCCAGGTTGATCTGGACCGTAGAGTGTTTTGGTACCCACCATGCGATCACAGTGTACTGGACCAGAGATTTTGGCTCTGCTTCCCAGAGGGCATCGCCTCTCCCGGTTCCTCACCCACAGCAGAGCCAGCCATGAGGGGCATTCGCAGGCTCCCATGCTTCTGCAGGGTGCTCTGATGCCGACTGATCGAGTTGTCTGACTCGATCCAGCGGGGCTGAAATTAAAGGATGTATTAGACAAGCTTTAAGAAAATAAACCATTGCTTACCTTCCTTTTTAGTGAACTCATGGCAAGGCAACTGGCTTTAGAAGCTCCAAACTTACGCCGTTCCTGCCTGCTTCTGCAAACTCTGTTACCCCACGAGCCCTTCGTTCCTTGAAATCCAGAATGGTGCTTTGAATTTATGAAAGTGTAAACTTTTTTTCTGAGGTAATCAGCTACATGACGTTGCACCATGCTGTGCCAGAAAGGGTATGGCTCTTCCATTGTCCCTAGCAGGGAGGCTGCAGGATGTTTTTTGCCACGTGTGGTTCACATTAACAGCTAGCAATTTCCCCTTGGTTCTCCTGAGTATAGTGTAATTATTGTATGTGTACCTGCAGCCTTAACACACTTTACACCTTGAGATCCTGAACTGATCTGCAAACTAAGTAACTGCATTTTCAAGTTGCAAATGTGGAAGCGCTCAGGAATAGATTTTACAGCCCTTACACGTATCGATCCACGTTGATGGGTGTGAGAAGTTTGGTGGCAGTCCCAGCAAGGTATTGCTCAACACAGCAACGTGTCACAGATTCTGCATTTTTAAGATTTTCAGGTAACTGGTGGGGTAGTGAGAGGTCTTTGGTCTCTCATTTTGTGATGGTCCATTGGAAACTCAAGTTTACTCTATTCTGATTCTGGAACCTGCTTTCAGGGGATTTTACGATCAAGAAATAAAATTCTTGTTGGTTTCCCGAAGAAGCACAAGAAGAGGTTGTTGTAAGGGTACTGGAAATGCCCTGCGCCCACGCTATGCACAAGACGACAGGGACTGTGAATCCTTGGTTGAGAAAGTCCAGTAGGGAAGGCAAGGTATCCAACAGGACTCGACTATCTGGCATGCTGATTTTTTAATCTACGCCCAAAATAGGTATAAAAAGAGCTCCCACAGTGCCTGCTTCAGCAGTGCCTGGAAAGGCACTTTCAGGAGTGCCGATGCTCATGCCACTTGGCTGCACTTACAGCATCACAGCAGAATTTACTCCAAACGAGCCCTGATGTGACAAACCGGGGACTGGGACTATGGTCACCCTCAGCCCCTCAGCCTTGTGATTTAATAAAATAGCTAGAATTTCTTCTGCTAGAAGCATAGCGTGGAGGTTGTCAGGACAGCTTGCCAGTTGTGTTGGGTTTGCGTGGCAGGGTTTTGGTGGCGGGGGGGCTACAGGGGTGGCTTCTGTGAGAAGCTGCTAGAAGCTCCCCCTGTGTCTGACAGAGCCAATGCCAGCCGGCTCTAAGACGGGCCTGCCGCTGGCCAAGGCCAAGCCAATCAGCGCCTCTGTGATAACATATTTAAGAAGAAGAAAAGCACTTAGAGAGGGAGAGCTTTTGCAGCCGGAGAGAGGAGTGAGAAGATGTAAGAAACTCTGCAGACACCAAGGTCAGTGCAGATGGAGGGGGAGGAGGTGCTCCAGGTGCCGGAGCAGAGATCCCCCTGCAGCCCATGGTGAAGGCCATGGTGAAGCAGGCTGTCCCCCTGCAGCCCATGGAGGAAGGATGAGGGGGTGTAGAGATTCCACCTGCAGCCCGTGGAGGACCCCACGCCGGAGCAGGTGGAGGCACCTGAAGGAGGCTGTGGCCCATGGGAAGCCCGCGCTGGAGCAAGTTCCTGGCCGGACCGGTGGACCCGTGCAGAGGGGAGCCCACGCCAGGGCAGGTTTGCTGGCAGGACTTGTGACCCCATGGGGGACCCCACGCTGGAGCAGTTTGCTCCTGAAGGTCTGCACCCTGTGAGAGGGACTCCATGCTGGAGCAGGGGAACGATGAGAGGAGTCCTGCCCCTGAGGATGAAGAAGCGGCAGAAACACCGTGTGCTGAACTGACCGTAACCCCCATTCCCCGTCCCCCTGTGCCGCTGAGGGGGGGAAGGTTGAAGCCGGGAGTGAAGTTGAGCCCGGGAAGATGGGAGGGGTGGGGGGAGGTGTTTTAAGAGTTGATTTTATTTCTCATTCCTCTACTCTGTTTTGCCTAGTAATAAATTAGATGAATTCCCTCCCTAAGTTCGGTCTGTTTTGCTCGTGACAACAATTAGTGAGTGATCTCTCCCTGTCCTTATCTCGACCCACAAGCATTTCGTTATGCCTTTTCTCCCCTGTTTGGTGAAGGAGGGGAGTGAGAGAGTGGCTCTGGTGGGCACCTGGCCTTCAGCCAGGCTCAACCCACCACACCAGTCCATTACTATGATTTAACAACAAGATGCCCTTTTTCGGGGCTGATTTCCAAAATACTCCAAGGGGTGAAATCTGTTGTTGCTCCAGTGACTGGCAACCACACAACTCCCACGTCTCTGACCAGAAATGCCACATGGCTGCAGTTGTGCTCGCAAACACCTTCCCCGCTGCCGGTACCCACCTCTCCTGCGGGGTTCGCTGCCTCTACGGTGCCAATGAAGAGCGCAAGACAAACAGCAGCGGATTTACACAAGGCAGCAGTATCCCCCAAGCTGATGGCTGTTCCTTTTCAGCCTCTACCAGCAGCAGACGGAATATAGCGTTTGCCTCGATACCATTTCAACATCGCAGCATCACCAGCCGATTTGGGTCCCACACCTCCCTGGCCAGCGCCACGGGAGCAGCCAGGCCCTGCTGTTCTCTTACACCGGCAAGAACAGGCTCCTCTCTGCTGCAAGGGGCTGCCCACTGCTCCCACAAAATTCCCCAGCATTGCCACTTATATGTCAAGGATAATTAAAGTTTTCTCTCTCTAAAATTCTCAGCATGCATGCTTTTTTAGAGAAATGGCTGTCCTTCACCGTGCTTATGATGGACTCGCCCAATAGCACTAGTTACGATATGACTGCTGGGCTTCTCAGAAAAAAATTGGGAAAGAGAAGGTGACAAAAACAGGGGAAAAAGAAAAGAAAAAGAGCAGCAGATTTTCACCCCCCCTCCACTAACGCCATGCAATTGGTGCAGCACAGACCCAGCAGATACACAGCGCTTCCCTTTTGAAACACCAGCAGGTTAACCAATCAAAGTAACCGAAATAAAATATTTGAAATCTAGGTTATACTGGTTACTACTGGCCAGGATCCCAAGAAAACCTTCCCTCTTCCCGTCGCCCTGCAAAGCGCAGGCTCTGACGACCGGGCTACCTGTGCCTCAGCCCTCCCGCATCCCCCCGCGCTTCCCTTCTTCCCGAGGGGGGTGAGGGGATGCCGCAGGGGAGGATGAGGAGGGATCTGCTGCAGCCAGGCTGTCCTGGCACCAGGAGGGACTGTTCCCCGTGCTGGTACAGGAGGATTCAAGGTGCCGAGGAGAGCTCTAGCATCTGGCTGTAGGGGAGCACTGCTGAACGCTGTCGATGGCAAACGCTGCTCTGCGGGACGGGCACCAGCACCGCAGCACTTACCGTAAAGCACAGTATCCCTAAAAGCACCAGAACCTCTCTGGGGACCCACAGCCTACTGGAAAGTGTGCAGCTGAGGCAAGAGATAAGTGATGTTTATAGTGCTGAAGGAAAACATAAACGGGACTCGTCTCCGGCCCTGGGATCCCAGATAAATAAGGAGTTGGAGCAAATAAAGATGTCACCGGTTGAGAATATATGCACAGGAATTTCCAGGCAATTATTTACACTGACTCTGGTGTATTTCCCGGTGCAAAAATACAGTCACCAGCAAAGCGTTTGGGACACAGCCCTCCTTCCTCCTAAACGCACCTCACCCATAACATTTGCTCTAGTTTGCTTTAGAAGTGTTTAAGCGAGGGCCCGTGGATGCCTCCCAAGTGGAGGGTGTCCCTGCCCATGGCAGGGGGGTTGAAACTTTTTCATAGTGCTAACAATAACCCTACTCCTCTACCATCATTTGGATGCATAGGATCATATTTCTTCATGGTCACTGTACCTATTTTCTTTCACCATTTTTTCGGTACTGCCTGCTTGGCCCATGCTTTCTTGATATATTTTTTTTTCATGCCATGTTGATGTTTGTCTTTCATGCATTTAACACCTTAATTGTCCCTATAGGTATTACAGCAGCCGTCTCCTCTCTCTTTTAACATATTTATCATATCACTTCCTCCAACAAGGGACGCTTCAGCCCCCGAGCCCACACGATCTTGCAAAGCGCGTCTCTCATACCTCTGACACGCGCTCGCTTCCTTTACTGTCTCGACTTGCTCACCTCTAGCTTTTCAGCTGCCTGTCGCTTGATCCTATCTCCATGCCGCACTTTCCGCATGTGTGTGTGTATGTGTGCCTTCCCACCACCCCCCCAGCTGTGAACGCCGCTTTCTGAAGCGCTGCTGAGGCTGTGGGCTCCCCGGCCATGCCTCCCCTGCCCCCAGCAGTGCGGCGCCTCTTGCCCACGCTCCCCCTGCCAGGCTGGCTTCGCCGCTCGCTCGTGGCCCGTTTCACCCTCGGAACGGCCCCGCTCCCGTTGAGGCGTGGGCAGAATCACTGCCACAAAATCTCAGGCAATGGCATAAGCCAATCCCCTCTCCAGCGCGAAGTGGCGACCCTCTGGTCCCCCTCAGCACGCCTCTCCTGCATCTCTTCTTTTACGAGACACGACTGCAAAATAGGATGTGACCCGAGAGCTGCTTACGTAGCGGTGCGCAAAGGGAAAGCTGTGAATTGAGAAAAAAATCTCAAGGAAATGAGGTTCACAAGGGAAGATGATTTCTGTGCTACCTATAATAACACAGGAAGCAAAAGACTCACTATTAGATAAGAACGGCAGATAACTGTTCATTTTCTCAATAGCCGACTGAGCTGCAAAAACAGATACAGCCTTTTACTGCTGCCTGTTTTCACGGTGGCAGGGCGCATCCCCCGCTGTCCTCTGGCAGGAGATTCAGGCCCTGGCTTACTGCGGGGGGTGGTGAAGCCAGATGTGGCCAAGGGCAGCCTTTGCCACGCAGCGGCGGGGAGAGCGCCAGAGCCCCCTCCGCATCTCCGTGTGGAAAAGAGGGAGCTGGCCTTGACAGCACCTTTCTTGAAAAAAAAGTCAAGCTTTTCTCAAGTCTTCTTTGAAGGTGCCTGCAAAAGGCCACCTGCCTTGTTGGCCCTGTCCCCTCATGCACGCGTGTTTACTCACAGGAGCGCGGCAGAAGGGCCGGGGTTAGCAGAGATCCTACACACGGGTTTATCGAAGGGGCCTGTTGTCTGCAGCCCCATCTGCGAGGGGCTTGGATTGTATGTTGGGTTTGCGTGGCAAGGTTTTGGTAGCGGGGAGGCTACAGGGGTGGCTTCTGTGAGAAGCTGCTAGAAGCTTCCCCTGTGTCTGACAGAGCCAATGCCAGCCGGCTCTAAGACGGGCCCGCCGCTGGCCAAGGCCAAGCCAATCAGCGCCTCTGTGATAACATATTTAAGAAGAAGAAAAACACTTAGAGGGAGAGCTTTTGCAGCCGGAGAGAGGAGCGAGAAGATGTAAGAAACTCTGCAGACACCAAGGTCAGTGCAGATGGAGGGGGAGGAGGTGCTCCAGGCGCCGGAGCAGAGATCCCCCTGCAGCCCGTGGTGAAGGCCATGGTGAAGCAGGCTGTCCCCCTGCAGCCCATGGAGGAAGGATGAGGGGGTGTAGCGATTCCACCTGCAGCCCGTGGAGGACCCCACACCAGAGCAGGTGGAGGCACCTGAAGGAGGCTGTGGCCCATGGGAAGCCCACGCTGGAGCAAGCTCCTGGCAGGACCTGTGGAGAGAGGAGCCCACGCCAGAGCAGGTTTGCTGGCAGGACTTGTGACCCCGTGGGGGACCCCACGCTGGAGCAGTTTGCTCCTGAAGGTCTGCACCCCGTGGGAGAGACCCACGCTGGAGCAGTTTGTGAAGGACTGAGCCCGTGGGAGAGACTCACATTGGAGAAGTTTGTGAAGGACTGTCTCCCGTGAGAGGGACTCCATGCTGGAGCAGGGGAACCATGAGAGGAGTCCTCCCCCTGAGGATGAAGAAGCAGCAGAAACAACGTGTGCTGAACTGACCGTAACCCCCATTCCCCATCACCCTGTGCCACTGAGGGGGGAGGAGGTTGAAGCCGGGAGTGAAGTTGAGCCCGGGAAGATGGGAGGGGTGGGGGGAGGTGTTTTAAGATTTGATTTTATTTCTCATTCCTCTACTCTGTTTTGCCTAGTAATAAATTAGATGAATTCCCTCTCTCAGTTCAGTCTGTTTTGCTCATGACGATAATTAGTGAGTGATCTCTCCCTGTCCTTATCTCGACCCACAAGCTTTTCGTTGTACTTTTTCTCCCCTGTCCAGTGAAGGAGGGGAGTGAGAGAGCAGCTCTGGTGGGCACCTGGCCCCCAGCCAGGGTCAACCCACCACAGATTGCAAACACTGGAAGGCTCCAGCTGAGAGGTGGTTTGGGTTTAGAGCAGCTGCTGTTATTTTAGCGGCAGCAGCGCGAGAGAAACATGCAAATCTTTCCCTTTATTCTACTAATGACGCATCCTAATCACAGACCAAAGTCCTTCCTGGTGACCGTGA
Source organism: Grus americana (assembly GCF_028858705.1). Taxonomy (NCBI): domain Eukaryota; kingdom Metazoa; phylum Chordata; class Aves; order Gruiformes; family Gruidae; genus Grus; species Grus americana. The sequence continues at coordinate 5,702,745 of NC_072860.1, read as the reverse complement.
TGCTGCATGGTACCGAAGGCGTGGGTCGAAACGCTGAAGATAGAAAGGGGTGGGAAAAGCAGAGGTGGCAGGTGCAGAATGTGGGAGAGAGTAGCTGTAAAATCCAGTCTACCTCAGCCCCCCCAAAATACCTGTGACAGCTGGAAAAGATTCGAGCAACCCCATCAGTTTTTCAAGGAGACAGATGGAGCCTGAAAGGGAAGATGAATAAAAGCCACATTTTTTATTTAATACCTCTAAATCAGAGGCAGTAGGTCTGTTCCAAAGTGAAGTGGAGAACAGTAAGCAGGTTATTGTACTGTGCTGCACGGGTTTTAAAGATATTGCACTCATAGGTTAAATTAAACTTTGAAAAATGTTAGAATAAGAGAAACAAAAGGGGCAGGAAACTTGTGAAGAAGCTTTTACACAGAGCGCAGAGACAGCCAAATTAAACATGCTCTTCCGGAGGAGAGAGGAAACCTTCACTCAGGTTGTAATGGGCTCAGAAATTTAAAAGGGAGGAAGAGATTGCCAGCTTATTCCTCCTCGATTACAGAACACCACAGCTGGAATGGGGCAGCACCCACAGCGTGGCAACGAGAGGGGCCGCAAGGCTGCGCAGGAAAGCGGGGCGATAGCGCAGCAGCCCGGTACAGAAACCACGGGAAGGTGCCGAAAGAGGGCAGAAATAGGAGCTCTGAGGAAACGCTGCTTGCAAAATCAACACCAAGTGAAAAGGCAGGAAACAGGAGGAGCGCGCAGGTGGAGGGAATAAAGGCAGGCCTGGGCAGAGGGCACCTGCGGGCAGAGCCGCTGCGTGGGCAAGCGGCAGGGCTCGTTTGCAGAAACGTGAAACAAAATAAAGAATTTTGCTGTGGAGAAATAAATCACACGTAGACAGTGCACAGGGAAGAAGAGTCCGGTAGCTCTCTGTATGGGGAGGGATGGACGGGTAGGGTGGTTTCACTGACAGCAAAGGAGATTTCCCTGCGAGATTTGCTCAAGGGACGGCTGCCTCCTGTGACGAGGTCTCTGCCCTGAGCAGTGCACAGCAGGAACATGGCAAGGGGATGGAAGCCAACGCCAAGGCACGCTGGGCACCACTCGGCCATCCTCAGACTACACAGAGAGGCGATAGCTCCTGCCGATGCCTACGGAGCTGGAGAGAAAGGGAACTCCCGAGCAGGGAGCCTGACACGGAGGAGATGCCGTAGCCCCGCTGACATCCCCCCGCTCGGTGCGGGCTAGCCAAGGCAGTCGGTGCCGGCGCCGCTTCTCGGGTCTCCTTAGTGCCAGGAGGAGGCCGTGAGACCCTAACCAGCCTGCCCGACATGCACACCCCTTGGTGCCCAGACGTAACCTGAGGGAATGGTTGAAGCGCACAGCTCAAAGACGAGTCAGAGAGATGACCGGGTGGGTTCCTTTTCTATGGGAAATAAAGGGACGGTGTCATTTCCCTGTGGTCAGAGCTAAACAAGCATGCAAACCAGGCGCATTTCCCTGGGCTTAGAATAAGAGGCCGTATTTGGCGATGGGGCAGGTGCCAGATCCATTTTCCGTGCTGGAGGCCTCAGCTGACTTCCTCCAGGGGTTAAAACAACCAACGTCATGGCAGCCGAGCTCTCCCCACCCTTAGGAAGGCGCTGCTGTAGGGAACAGCCATTTGGACTGCACCCTGTGCCTCGGCCAGTTCACGGGTGGCTGCAATGGACACCAAAAGCCTTCAGCGATGCGCTGAAGGGCTGATAAGCAACAGAAGGACCCAACTGAAACTTCATACGGTTTGTGAAAGACTGCTCTACTTTGAAACCCAACAGCAGCATCTTAAAAACCTGTGCAGAGAGTGGAGTAACCGGGCAGCGACTGCAGGTAAATTCCCACCTATTGCAAGGAGTTAGCGATAGGCCTCCGCCTCCAAAACCGGATTCACTGGGAACTGAAAGTTTCGCCATGAAATGCAACATCCCCAGTCTCCGTGCTGCAGAACTGCTAACTGGGAGCCAATGGGTCAGACAGCCCGAACGGAACGGACGGCGCTGAGCAATAGTGAAACCAAAACACACCAAAGGCTTCCACGCTCTGCGGCTGACTCGCCGGCCGACTGGGAAGGTCACTGAACCACCAGATTTCACAACCCGCCTCCGCGAGGGGAAAAAGCAGGAGGGTTTCCGTACCCAGGGCTGGGCCACCACGCAGCAGCCTCGGGATGTGCCGACGTAGAGGAGCTCCAGCTGGGACAGGTTCCCGCCCGCGCTCCCTTACCACCTCTTGACCACGGTGTTTCCTAACCCGCCTGTTACAAAAACCTCATCACACATACGGTCTCAGCCACTGCCCACGAGGGCTAATTTGTGCTGCCCACCCACAGCCACAGCGGAACATCTGATTGGGATGTCGCTGGGTTCGTGCTCTGCTCGGAATGGACTGCAAATAACAAACTGAATACGCAGAAGGGGCGTCGGGGGGGACGACACACAAATATCGGTGTAGGAGACAGCAAGAAGAGTAATGAAAAGAGAAATGAAAAGAGAAGCTGGGTGAAATGAACAGGACAGAGAACGAGCATTTCTTTAGGGCGATGCGATGTGGTGCGTGCCCCTCTCTGATAAGGGTGTACAAAACCTCCCCGCAGGTGACAGAGCGGCTACGGGAGGCAGGAGGGCCAGGGCCCCTACAGCCCGGGGGGGTGGTGGGGTCTGCTGAGGGAAGAGAGAAAAAGAGAGCCACTGTGGTTAATTTAACAGTATTTGTTCCACTTCAAAAAGCAGGTGGTCTCAGTGCTGGGGAAACGCTGGGCCAGGGCAGTGGCGCTGGGGCTGCCCTTTCTCGCCGCTGCGGAGCGTCAGAAACGCTCTGCATTTTGGAGTCACTACAACGCAGCCTGAGCGCGCTGTCCCGAAGGGAAAGGCGGTTCTAATACTTTGCACTCGTGAACTGGAAAATGTTATCAAGGTAGAAAACGCTTTGCCAGGATGGTGGCAGGGTCCGCCGGGGAAACGTCATCGCATTTTTAATTGAATCATAAAGAGACACGCTGTACGAGCAGCAATCACCGAGGAGCACAGGTGGAGATGCCGCTTTCCTATGTGTCAGAAACTAATATAAAAAATGACCGAGACACGAAGTCAATTATTTTCAGAGGAATCGGAAAAGGCACCGTGCACCGAGGGGAAGGTGGGAGACAAACAAAGCCCAGAGACAGAAGTGAGAGATGACAAAGCCACTGAGCACAACAGCGCTCTGATTATCTCCGGCAAACACATGCTGGCATTTGCACGCTCATCACCAACCCAAACGGCAAAGCTGTAAGCAATTATTTGTGGTTCAGATGGGTGGAAATATTTGCGGAGAGCAAGCCAAGAGACAACAAACAAACAAACAAGCCGTGGGGCTCCGGGGGCTGCATTCTGCCCTGTGCCGCAGAAACCCGGCGACAGCGGTGATGGCACCGGCATCGCCTGCCCGCCTGGACGAGTGAAACCTTCGTTTTTGGCAGGCGTGGTAACGCCGCGCAGCCACGCGGTGCGGGTGACGTCTCGGTGCCCACGTGCCACCAGCGAAGCCACCGAGGGGAAGTCTGCCCAAGGGTTTCCCTGCCGAGGGCTGGCGGGCTGGGAAAGAGCCCGGGGTGGGCAGGCACCGGCGCTCTGCCCTGCCCTGGGAGAATGAGGCAGTGCCACAGGGACGCATCCCTGCCTCCAGTCAGCCGCCTCCATCGGGCGCAGGAACCACTTTTGCCTTCACAGGAATTAAACTGCACGTCTTAGCTGGACTGCTTCTGAGGTCAGCACAGGCCCATTGCTGTCCCAGTGGCAGGTACTGGGGCGTTTCCCATGAGGAATACCTGTATCATACCTCATTTTGACTCTTTGAATTTCCTTAATCTTTCCTCTTTGGCTGTGGGGAAGAAAAAGCCCCTTTCTCGCCCCTCTGCTCCCATGGAAGAGACTCTCTCTGGTGTCCCCGTGTCCAGCAGCGAGCCGGCAGTCTGCTTCACAGGCAGAGCCGCAAGGATGCAAGCACATGAAAAGTAAAAAACTGAAGTACTGGGGGGGAATTTTCCATGAGGTGGATACGTGTAGCTGCCTGGGGGAAAAAAAAAAAAAGCTTAGATCCTTTTTGTTTTCTCTCTGCTATTCAGAGAACCTCTGTGTCATCTGAGAAGAGACACAGCGGGGAGCTGGTGCTTGCTTTGCCAAAGCAACAAACAGGAACAGTCTCCGTTAAAGACACCACCTTCCTAGGGATTATAAATACAAAAGGAGATGAATTTATCCAGCTGAACCGAACCCATGGAAAACACCGCAGCGAGGAGCAGGAGGAGCGCCTGGCTGTGGGCGACGGGCCAGGCTGAGACATACGAATCACATTAAAAACCTATAAAGGAGCCCCAGCAAATGTGGTTTAATATAGAAGCACTTTCATTCCCGCCCGCCTGTCTAGCGCCGTGGCTTTTGCTGGAGAGACTCACGATGCCGAAGCGCAGGATCTCAGCCCGGGGCGCCGTGAGGCTCACGGATGGGGACGCAGCCCTGGGGCACGGCAGCAGGCTGTGTGCCATAGTGGGAGGGTTCAGGACGTCTGGTTTGCTGGTGGGTTTGGTGTCCAGGGGCCCGATCCCGCAGGATTTCCATGTGGGCACGGGTACTCGGCTGTCTCAAGGCCAGATAAGCAGCACTAAGGGTCTCACGGCCACGTGCCCGGAGCGGAGGGTCCCTGGCATCCAGCTGCGACCGAGTGCCAGTTCAGGGGCACCGACACAAATCATTGCGTCTTCTGCACGTGCCATCTGTAAAGGTTTTTTTAAACATCGGGTCTGCAGCAGAAGGAAGCATTTCTTCTGCTGAGGCTGAGTCGAAAGCACAAGGGAGGAAGCTCTAACCGGGGCTGCTGACCACGGCCCACCGCAGCGAACGCAACCCTGTGACTACACGGCATCCAGTTCCCTCCAGAGCTCCCCGGCATGTCTGCAGTGATGGCGCCTTGAGCCCCCCCGTCTGCTCCCTGCTGCCAGATCCGCCTCTCGGGCTCGCACGTAACCCTCCCGGCAGACGCGAGGCAAGGTGCTGCAAACGACGGCTGTTAGGTCACCCGCCCGCCAGATGGAAAGGTGCTTTCCACAGCAAGGAACATCTAAAATGTTGTGACAGCTGAGAGGGAACCGACATTGTTTTTCATGTGGAAGAGAGGCAAAGTCTGCAGCGGAGGCAAAGTCATTTGATTCCAGAAAAAAAAAAAAAATATTTACTGCTAAAACCAGTCACAGTGTGGTTTTGGCTGTTTAAGTCAGGAGAACAAGCACTTATAAAAATGAATAATTGAAGACATCATAAGTCTTTTATTAGCCCTACAGCAACCATAAACGGCTTCTGCTAAGCACAAAGAAATGCCCTATTGAAAGTGTCACGGATGCATCATTCTCTGCAACTTCCCAAAGAGCACTTCCGGGCGATTTATACCGTGAAATGCCCACAGTAAAAACATATAGTAATCATTTTTTATCAGATTTCCAGTTTCTTGGTGAAATATGCATTACTCAGATTCCAAAATGATACTTCATTTTATGAACGTAAGATTCGTAATGCCTTTAATTAATCATGTCCTCACTTCTAAGTGACTAGATTTTGTAAACAAGGGGAGAAACAAGCAAACCGTTATCCCTTAGCACCTCGCTGGTGCTTTGTAGCAAAGATTACGGAGTTTGAGCGCAGACCCTCCGCCAGGCACGCAGGGACCGGTCGCCTGGCCCAAGAATACAGCGACTCAGTCTCACTGGCACTTGAATTACAATCCAGGAGGGTCCTGCGCTGGGCAAACAGCTCCAAAATCCATCCAGCGGGCCAGTGCCCAACCCGCCTGCCCCACCGCCATCACATCCATCTCGCTGCAGAAGCAGGGAGTCCACTCATGCACAGCAGAGCTTACCGGAGCCGGTGGTTTGGGATCGATACCGCAGTGAATGGACAAACCTTTGTGGCCAAAAATTGTTCTTGTGCATTTACATAATGCAGAGAAAAGTGTGACAGGAGGAAGTTATCTCACTCGCGGGCTCCTGACTTTCACCCCAATGGTGGGGTGAACACACACGTGGATGGCGCTGGGCTGTCACCAGGCAGTGCTCTCAAACACAGCAGGCAAGGGCTGCGGTTTACGGAGCAAAGAGGAGCCCTGCCTGCACCCTGCCTACACCCTGCCTGCCTGGGGCTGTGTTCGGAGGAGCCGGGTGCACCAGCACCCACACGCCTGCCGGCAGCGACAGCAACTGTCCTGTTGCAATGGGGGATAAAAGGAGGGGAAGGACAGAGAGAGGGAAAGAAAATCCCCCTGTGAGGGGCCCTAGATCCCAACCAGCTGCTGTGGGGAGAGCTGGGGGTCACCCTGGAGCCCCAGCAGCAGGAGCCCCAGCATCCCGCGGCCCCTCACTGCCCGCACCACGTCCCAGCACGGAGCCACTCGCCCCCACGCAGCCTCTGCCAAACAGCTCAGGGTTACGGGGCTCTGCATGCCCCCCTTCCCATCAGACCCAGAGCAGATACACTCTTCTGGCTTGTGCGGCTCCTCCAGACACCCCAACAACACTGTTACCCCAAATCGAGAGCAGCCAGTACAGAGTCTGAAAGAAGAGACATTTCCAGTGATGAGGAGTGGTGACCAGGGTAGGGGGATGATGCCATTTCTGTCCCTCAGCAACAAAAAGTGATAAAAAATCGGGGACTGGGACGCAAGCACCCCTTTCAAATGCTGGAAGAATGATGTAGACCGTGGTAGTTGAGCTGGGATTACCTCCAGCACATTGCGCAAATGCCGCAAAGCCCCAAACAAACCCCGAAGTTTTTCTGTTCTGTTCTGTTTTCAGCCGGCTGGGGTCGCGGCTCCCTTCCACCCTCCAGCCCGCACTCCAGCGGGGGAAAGGGCCTGGCTGGACCGAGCAGATGGGAAACGCGGGAACATCTCTGCCGACAGTGCCACCAAGGGCGAGTGCCGTGCTGGCTGTCCGAGACACCTGGGGGAAACCGCCACGCTCCCTCCCACTGCTCTCCGCCTCAGCGAGGGCTCTTTGGGGAGATGGCTGCAAACCAGCCCCCCGGTTCCCCCCGCCTCGGCGGTGCTCGGCCAGGCTTGCGGCGCCAGGACGGTTAGCACCATCTATTGTCCAAACCTCACAGCTGAGGGGGCCTGGCTGGCTGGGCTAACGAAGAAATTCATGTGCACAAAGGAAACTGCTGTTCTCCGTGCCTGAATTATTCAGAAATGCTCTCCTAATAAATTATTTATCTACTTTGTAAAAATGCATTTTCGATGAACGCAAGTAGGCTTCGGGGGGGGGCTGCGTGATTATCAGCTGGAAGCTCTCCTGCCTCACCCGCATTGAGGTGTTCAGTTTAATGGGCAAGTAGGAATCTCATTAAATACCTCATTAACAGCTCAGCCTGTGGAGCACAGCTGAAGGGGAGAGCCGGGCAGAGGTACGCTCTCAGGTGCCTCGTCGGAAAGATGCGATCACCGCTGGGAGTGAAATCTGGGGAGGACATTTTGGCAGGGGATGTTGCAGGGGAGTGCTCCGCATACCAGATCACTGAGGTGGTTGTTCTGTTCCCTGCCTGGCCTCTTCCCAGCCCAGAACAAGCCCCAAAACACAAGACCAGCCTGTGCTAAAAGAAGCCAGTACCTGGCTCAGCTGCGAGTTGGCACGAGAGCGGAGGGGAGCTGGACGGAGCGGAGCATCACCCCTACACAGGCCCTTGGCTGCGTTTCGCTGGCACAGCCCGGCAAGGCAAAAGCGGCACCCTGAACTTGCAGCGCAGAAACGAGCGCCCTGGGAACAGCCATAACATTAATAAAAGGAGCTTTGAGCGGTATTTACAGGGCCCTGTTTCCTGAACAAACGCGTCTCAACGTCCCTTTCGGCATGGGAAACCCTGCTGCGCCAAGATCCCTCGCCGGGAGCCAAGCAGGGATCCCCTGAGGCCGGGAAGTTTATTTGCGATCGCCGAGAAGAGAAACACGCTGTTGCTCAAGCCTGGCAGGGAGCTGCTCTGCCCGACCTGCCCGTTGCAGGGAAGAAAAGAGCCCGTTTGTCCACGTGAAACGGGCTGAGGAATCGGCAGCCTCGCTGCTGAGAAGCAGACCGGATTCATCCAGCAAAGTCAAAGAGCATCAGGCAGGTCCCGTGGTCCTGCAGCTGGGGGAGGGCCAGGGCTCCCCCCGCCCGGCCGAGCAGGGTGCATCCCCTCCTCGCTGCTGGCTCCTGCTGCCCCCCAAATGCTGGCTCAGCATCCCCAGCGTGGCATGCGCCCATGGGGCTCCCGTCTCCTCCACTATCTGACACGCGCTACCATCGCCTTGGGTGAGAAACCCACCGTGCCCAGCCCAGCCAGGCTTCCACGTGGCCCCATAAAGCCTTCGTCCCCTCCTGCGGGCCGGCCCGACCTGTGCTGCCCACCTGGCCCACCACTGCCAGGGCTGCCAGTCCCCGCACCCGAGTCGCCTCCCCGCACTCACGTAGGAAAATCCAGCGGGAACATCAGGATCCGTGGGCTTGTAACAGGCATGGCTGCACCACGTGCTGCGCTGGTGGCCCTCGTGCCTCCCCGGTGGCACTGTGGGGGGACGCGAATGGCTGCAGCGGCCCAGCGCCATGCTGCACAAGGTGCACCCAGCGGCACGGCGGAGCCCGCGGGAGGCAGGCTGCCGGAGAGGGGGCTGAGCAGCCCCCAAGGGCACGCAGGACCAGGCTGGCACCCTCCAGCCTGCACGAAGGGAGAGAGCTCCTCTTCCCCATTAATAATTAGCCACTAGATGGAAGTACAATGCTGTACAGGGAAGGGTTTGGGTGCACAACGATGCACAGGATCAGGGAGAATTGCAGTTTGTGGCCAGGGTCCTTGCTGACAGCAGCACCGGTGCTAAAGGCCATTTTACTGCTTTTTCCTTGGAGTTGGCTCCTCAGCACTCGCCACTGTCTTGCACCCGATGCAGGCGCCCGTGGGGCAACGGCGGGGACGGGCACGGGGTCCGTCTGGCCACAAGAGCGGACTCAGCCTGGCTGCAGCGGAGGGGTGAGCTGGCTCGGCCGGTGCCACCAGCAGTGCCTGGGGACAGAGCCAGCAGCACCCCTGGCATGGGGGCGGTGGTGCCTCCTCTGCGCACAGCCTCGGGCAGCACCAAAATAGCACGTAACAGCCTGTCAGCCAGCCCACTAAATGGCATAAGCAGTTTTTGCCATTTTTAGCAAAGTGAGGATTGTATGTTGTTTCTGGGACGTGCAGTATCCAGGGCCAGCAGAAAGACGAGGGAAGAGCCAGGCATCCCAGGGGACAGCAAGCCGGGGCAGGGCAGGGGCCAGCTCCCAGCGGAGGGGCCACAGCCCCGGGGCGGCGGGGGGGGCACAGCAGCTTTGGGAAGGGAAGACCATGGGGACAACGGTTCCCATGGGCTGGGCTCCACGGCGGTGCTGGCTCGACCCCGCTGGGGAGGGACAACGGCGGGCAGGCGAGGAAGGACTCCTTCCCCTGCCCGCAGGGCACGGATCCTGCCCACGGGGCCAGGCTGGCCTGGGCAGCCGCCGACCTCCTCCTGAGGCAGCCATCCTGACATCCCCACGGCCAAAGCCGCTCTTCGCCCCTCGAATCGCACCAGCGGAGATTGTGACTGCGCTGATGGAGCACAGCTGGTAACGAGCCTCCTGCTCTATTTTATTCCTGTTTATAGATGGCTAAATATAACTCTCTGCTTATTTTTAATTCTTAGTGAAAACTGCGATCCACAGTCTATCACGTCAGTTCTGTATTTTTCATATTTGCAGGCTTGCATCAGATCCAAGAGAGACAACAAGGTCAGGCTCAGCGCAGGGTTGGTAGCTGAGTTAGGTACGGGCACCACGTCCTGCCCCGCAGATCTGGTGACCGCAGTGCCAAGAGGAGAAGGCGTTGCAGGGCTTGGGGACAGCGGCTTTCTCTCTGTGCCAGAAAGACCCCCCAGCCCCAACCAGAGCTGCCGCCTCTGAGCACCGCAGCCGCGGGCGCTGCCTGTCCACTCTGCATTTGGTGGCAGGTTTTGCTTGTCACCAGGCAGAGCAGAAAGCATTTTATATGTTTTCCTATCACACAGCCGAAAGTAGCTCAAGTGGATTGTACAACATCTCCCTCTGCAGTGGGAACAGGAGCCGGCACCAACCTGCAAACCGAGCGTGTAAGACAACACAACCACAAGCGAGTGCATCGGGGGTTGTATCAGCTGGCTGCACCCCCAGAGATAAAGCAGGCAGCCAGCGCTGCCTTCCGCCTGCCTTCTGGGAGGCAGAGATAACATCTGGGAGGCTTTTTCCTAACAACTGACCTGAAAGGCCATGCGGTAATTGCAGCACTACCTACCAAACACCTTGGGTCCAATTTTCAAATATTGGCAGCCTAATAAATACCCCAATTATACGTTTTGGGGTTCAGTCTGAGAGTTGGCAGGGAAACCAGCCTTGTCTTGCTCACACCTTGGGGAGAGGCAGCCGAACACCTCTTGTCTCCTCTGCAAAAAAAGTTCCGATTTCAGTTCCAAGATCCTGCTCCTCCATTCATTGCTCAGGAGATGAGACTTCGACAGAAACATTGGCATCACATGCACGCAAACACATACGCAGCTCTAGCAAATCACATTTATAAGAAAGCAACAAATCCAAGTAGATCTCTGTCATATTTTACTGGGATTGCATGAGGGATTGTTTTAAGTCTCAACATTGCATGGAACAACCATCATCCAAAACAAATTAAAAATCAAATTCTTCACACACCAGACTAAGGGTTTGACCAAAACAAGGCAGGTGGTGAGCAGCCATCCTGTGGCTCCTCCCTTCTGCACCCTTGCTGACTCCCAGCTCTACATAGAAATTATTGATGTGTTCATTTATGCATCCCTTTAGTCCTTCCAGATAGCCAGGTCTTTACAACAACTCAGTAATTCGGGATACCGTCCTGCTGACATTCGCTTGGATGGGTTTCCCCTCTCCCAAAGACACCAGCTCCCCACTCCCAGTCGCATCAGCACGCATCCCGCTATTTTTTCCTGTTCTGGTTTTGCAAGGCCAGGTTTGCCAAGGTCCCGCCTAGCTAACCTTGAACTGCCATGGAGCGGCTGGAGAGGAAAGCCTCCGCTCTCTGAGGTTCAACCTCCCTTTTGGAAGGAGACACACACACAGGAAAAAATGGCTTTGTTTTGACCTAAAGCCAAAACGTGTGATAGGTTGAAAGCCATCCGCGGGGCTGGAATTACTCTGATGATTTACATTAGCGCTGGCACGCGTTTGGCCGGCTTCAGACAAAACTCTTCCCCCGGCGCTGCCCTTCCCCTCGGGCAGCTTTCCCTTCTTTGGTGCGGCAGCAGCCGCCAGGCAGGAACGGCTCTTGCCGTTAAAAGGAGAAGCCAAAACTTCCCACACAATAATTCATTTACTAACATGTTGAAAAACAAAAAAACCTCAAGCCCCATATGAGTGCGTTAACGCAAGGCTGTAGACACACCGTCTCCATCAGCTGCTAACAACATTTCCCAATTTACACCAAGCAGCAGCTTGTGCTGTACAAGCCCAGCCCCGGACGAGCAGGTTTCACACGGGCATCTCCAGCAAACCGTCGCTCCTTCAGTTCCTATCAAAGTCCCAAACCCCTCTTTTCCCCATTAAGGATGTCTTCGCAAGATGTCCCAGTGTGACCAGATTATATAAGTGGTCCAAAACTTAAGTGATGGCCAGGAAAAATTAATGGGAAAACCCAACTTTTAGGTCAGCATGCGCAATAGCAAATGGAAAATGCAGTGTCTGAGCTGACAGCTCCTCGTGCCCTTAGGGATAGCGATGTGGTAGCCGGACTTCATTTCTAAAGAGACTGCAGCAAGCCAACTAGGACTCAAAGCAGCTGGTAAGCATGATTTTTTTTTTTTTTACTCTTACTAAGTTCAGAATTTTCTCTTCTTTTGGGCTGAATCAGACAGACAGACTTTTCTAAGTTTGCAAGCAGTTTTCTTTCTCAGAGTTTTTCTCAGAATAGCCAGCGAGCGTTTTAAACCAAGAATAGCCGATCTCCCTTAGATTCATACTCCTGTTTTTGGAAACGCTATTTAGAGATCGAAACTCCTAAATCAAAAGTAGTCAGGAACAACAGTGAAAACCCACATGGCTGTAACAGTGAGTACTGAACCGGCACCTTGTGATTCACCTCTTTCCTCGAAGACTCCTGGGAAGATTGGGTTTGCCCGAAATCTCCCCTAGTCATATCAGCTCCTTGCCAGAAACCTGCACCACCCAGATTTAAGGTGCGAGCCCCCTGGAGCAAGTCACTGCTGCAACATCAGCAAAAACTATGCTACAAGTAATTACAAAAAAGAAAAAAAGATCAACATAAGCCAAACTCCTGGTTAATACTCTTTGAAGAAAATACTGGAGTTGGAAAGCAGATGGATTTTTTGTTCTGTTTTGCACAGAGAGGTGTGGGTTTTTTTTAAAAAAATAATCAAATCTACATAGTGTTATGTGAAATTTAAATTCTGAATCATGGTCTGAATCACTACGCAGCACTTATGAATGGCATTATTCTTATGGATGATATACTGATTTCTGCTGATAAATGAGTAAGCTTATACCGCATAGGAGCTTTTAATGTAGTAGCTGCCAAGGGAATCACTGAAAGCCACCAGGAGTACTTAGTTCACCTATTAGTTGTCCAAAAGGTACAACTGACATTCAAATATAGCAGATTATTTCATGTTACACTGCTGAGCATCAGACGGAAAGACAAAAACAAATGGGAAAGATATAGTAAAGGGATATTGTACCTAAACCAAAGCTTAAACTCAGAGCTAGCAGAGCCAGCTTAAAACTTTCCCTTTGTAAGACACACCTGCTCCAAAGAACTGCTTCCTTTCTCAAACGAGCAAACCACTTGTGGTCGAGTCAAGCTGTAGCAATAGAAGTAGTTTTCTATTTGCCTATCACAACACTTTTCCTATTAGAAAGGAGAAAATAGATTGTGTAACACACGGGCTGTGACAAGCCGCCCAGGGATGCTGCGGGCCAGGCATCGCTTCCAGCCCTTCCCAGCAAGCCGGAGAGACGTCTGCCAGGAAAGCTCCCCGCAGCCCTGCACCGCTTCTCACCTCAAAGGAGGGGGTTAGTTTGTCTCGTAAGACCACCAGGCGCCAGGGCTGCCTATTGAGCACGCGTCACTAAAACGTTAATGGTATTTCAGCTGTAAGCAGCGTATGAGAGAGCAGAGCTAGCCCCAATTAAATCACCAAAACACAGCTCAAAAAATACAATTTTGAGGCAGATTTGTATTGAACGCTAGTGTGTTTTCATGCAGTTAGATGCTCCCAGACAGCCCATGCTGATTTTGGAGGGGTGCACACATGGAGCTGAGCCAGAGGGGACCCAGGTGGGGGGACAGGGCCCCCTCCGCTTAGTGCGGTCCACTGGGGCACGGCAAAGCGGCCATCTCGCACCGTGCCCAAGTGTGCACACCCTCACTTGCCAGTCAAGGCACTTCTAGGATTTATAGACATCTATTTCACTCGTCTATTCCGGTTCATGGACGACCACTGCCTCCCTCGTTGGAAAGGGGCATTTTGCTCCCTAAATCACAGAGAGGCAGGAACGCTGCCGAAGGTTCAGGCTGCAGTCGCCAGACCCCACGGCACCCTCAGCCCCCAAACTGCCCCCAAGCCAGGGCCACGGCCCCATCGCAGGGTGCCACGCGGCTGCTGGGTTGCCGGAGCCCGGCAGGGCGGGCATGGTTTGAGAGTTCCCTGATTTCATGCGTTAGGCACTGCCCACCAAAGTCATTCAGCAGAGCTTTGAAGTTTTCTTCAAAGCTCCCCCCTTAATGCTCCCCCCCAAAAGCTGAAATCACGTTAACCTCTGTTATTTAGCTTCTTTTGAAGCAATTGTGTGAGAGCTAATAAGACATTATTTAAATTATGGCATTTAAAAAGCTCGCCTAGAAAAATCAACCCTGCAAAGGAATTGCTCTGAATTATTATTTTTCTTGGAAATTACAGAGCTAAGGAACTGTAACGGCCATGCTGTTACTCACTATTTATTGCCTATTATGCCATTTACAATCCTCCTAACAAGATACCTCTATTGTGCCAGGGTGTAATTTCTGTCCAGGAAGCGGTACCACATAACAATTGTGATTTTAAAATACCTGTTTCCCAAAAGCCCGACCCAAAGCCCACCAAGGTCCCACCGATTTCTGGGAGCATCAGAACAAAGCCCCAGGCTGGCCGTGGGGTGCCACCACCGACCTGGCTCTGGGGAGCCGCGCTAACCGCTCTGACTAGCAAAGCGACTAGATTAAAGAAGAATACAACCCTACAGTGCCTAAACACTGCACAACTTGTCTTCCCATAATCCAACAACATAATTTGGGTGGAAAAAGACCAGTATCATAATTTCATACGGTCGCTCAGAGGAGATGGAAAGCCTGGCTGTGGTTTCTGTTCACATTAGATAGACCCAGGTTAGCAGGCACAGCAATAAACCACCTGCTCAGCTGAAAGGTGCTGAGGTTTTGAGACAGGCTTTGCCAGACTCCTGCTTGCTATCAGCTGCTCGCTCACCCAGGCAGAAGGTGGAGCATGTCATGACTAATCGAGCAGAGCTTTGCGAAGAAATCGGCCACAGATATGCTGGCATCTGCTGTGCTCGGTCCTGAGCTACATCTGTGCCCATGCAAAGAGTCCATGAGCGCCAGGGGAGTAGCCCTGGCGTTTGCTCCTCTCCGTGCTGGATGTGCTCCCGGGCTGAGGTCCACACTGGTCCCCAGAGCTCCGTCCCGGCCTGGCTCATGGAGTTCATGCCAGCAGTGTGCTGGATGCAGAGGGGCCCTTGGGGTAAGCAGAAGTGCTTTCCTTTGGACGTGCCGATTCAAACTTTAGTCTTCTGTGCCTCTATTATTCAGGGGTGGGGTTTTTCTTCACTTTTTTTTTCTATTAACCTTTAAAGCTAACAGTTATTGTCCACATCAGGAACTGATGATGAGGGGCCTGGCAAGCCTTCTCCTTTGCTCGCTGCTGCTGGTGGCCCCTCATTGCACAGAGGGGGCTGACCCAACAGTCCAACCCGACCCCAAAACACCATGTGCCAACTGGATGGGAGGAGCGCCCGGCTACCCCGGCCACAACGGGCTCCCTGGCCGAGACGGGAAAGATGGAAAAGACGGACTAAAGGGAGAGAAAGGAGAGGAAGGTTGGTGAGGAGCAAGGGGTACATTGGTGCTGGAGCCTGTGGACAGCCCCAGCAGGTCTCATGTCTGGCAGGTCCATGCCTGACCTTTGTCCAGATGGCTTTTGAATATCTGCAGGGATGGAGATCCCACAACCCAAGTCAAAGAGTTTGGCCTGGTGGTTATTTTTCCAACTAATGATGTTTTTTCAGACACGCTGCTCTCTGCAGCTCTATTCACAGCTGGGGGAGGGGCAAGCGGGCTTTCCACTCACTGTCTCAGCTCACAGGGGGTGTTGAGGTCACCCAGCCTTTCCTCAGGGACGCCCCTCGCTCCACGCTGCCGAGCAGATCCTCGTGCCACATCCCGCTCTGCACGTTGGGCCGGTGGGTAGCAACTGCCAGCACAGTGCAAAGAACTCCCCGTCCCCGCTCTGTCCCTCAGGTGTGCAAGGACCCAAAGGTGACGAAGGCGAAACAGGAATCCCAGGGCCGGAAGGGCCGAGAGGATTTCCCGGATACCCCGGGCAGAAGGGGGAGAAGGGTGAAGGTGCCTTCGTCTACCGCTCCGCCTTCAGCGTGGGGCTGACAGAGCGAGCCCCCCACCCCAACGTCCCCATCCGCTTCAGCAAGATCTTCTACAACGAGCAGAACCACTACGACGCCAGCACCGGCAAGTTCCTCTGCAACATCCCCGGCACGTACTACTTTGCCTACCACCTGACGGTCTACATGACAGACGTCAAGGTCAGCCTCTACAAGAACGACAAGGCAGTGATCTTCACCTATGACCAGTTCCAGAAGAACAATGTTGACCAAGCAAGTGGCTCCATCTTGCTGCATCTCAGCACTGGGGACGAGGTCTGGCTTCAGGTGTACGGGGAGGGTGACAACAACGGCGTCTACGCCGACAACATCAACGATTCCACTTTCATGGGCTTCCTCCTGTACCCAGACCTGGATGTCCATTAAAGTGGGGGTTCTGGATGGGAAAGAACGAGGTGGCTTAACCCAGGACGGCGTTCTGGGGCACCAACGCTAAAGCTATACTGTATTTACCAGAAAATTGCCTTTTGCAGGGGCAACGATTGCCAAGGGTGGACCCTATCTCCTGTGAAATCAGTGAGGTTATACATGAGTGACTTCCATGGGACCAAGAGTTCACTCCTACCTCTGCTCTTGCTCTCCTTGTGGAAACCTGGGCCCAAAGTCAAACACCACTCCTGCCACATTGTGGAAGAGTAACTCTCAAGATGGCCTAAACTTTTTTTAAATTCAAAAGTGATAAGAGAAAAATTGGTTACATTTAAATATCACATTCTAAATTTCCCTTTTTTAACCACCTGAATTAAACCAATAGTACACATTTTAGCCAGCATTTTAAAATTTGAGTAGAAGAGGGAGAAGACTAGTCACAAAAGCCTTCTCTGCTCTTGTTTTCAGCTGGAACAGATTACTCCATTTTTTCCATTGTAACTCCCTGTCTTATTAGGGCCTCTGACTTCCACCCATGGTTTGTTGTCTCCCTTCTTTAGCCCAGATCTTTGAATATATTCAGATTATTCACTTTCATTGATTTTAATCCTTTGATTTTTCATTTTATGTTTATCCCCATCATTATCTCTCACGCAGCCAGCATGCTCAGTCAGGGCAGGGATCTTCTCTTTTGATTTATCTGAAAAGCCTTGTGAATGCCAGTGAGGCTACACAACAAAAGCAACCAATTGACCATGTGGCTTTGGGGGTCCCAACGTGGTCACAGACGTGTTTGCCACACAGTTGTGATGCTCAGAAATGACAGTAGCTCCCCTGCAAACACCATGCCTAACCAGGGAACAGAAGGTCCTTCAAGGATCCTGGGCAGACCAGCTGGGCAGAGCTTCAGGTGGTACAACCTCCCAATGTTGAGTGGGCTCCTGGGATGAACACCCCCAGGACCTGCCCCAGCTCTTGGCAAGGTTAGCTCAATGGGGGAAGAGCATTAAGGCTGAGATTAGTAGCAATCCCATCAAACTGCTCTCCAAGGAGCTTGCTTGACTTTTAGCTAAAAGGGGATTTGATGGCTTCTCAGATACATTCAAAGATGACTCCCATTAAGCTTCAGAACAAGTTAACACAGATCAGAGCTAATGCGTTATTACAAGCAAAAATAGCATTAAGAGCTTCAACTGAAATTACTTCCAACAGCAGCATTTTCTACACACCAGTGAATTACCACATTACAAATAATACCAACAATAAAAAACTCTTTCAATGAGAATGCTCCCGCATTTTTGCATGCGTCGTTGGAAAGGGTTTAAAGAAAGGGATGTTCTCCTAGCCTCACCAGGCAGCCCAGAAAAAAAAAAAACACCAAAACTTTTCTGGCAAGGTGGGGGCACCCTGGGCTGGCACACACAGGGACACCCCCCTTCTGCCTTCCCAAGAAACTCCCAACCCTTTAGCTTTCGTCAAGGCTTCGGCATCTCTCCACCTCACATTGTATTGCCTCCTTTTTCTACAAGATGAGCTCTGGTTTCCAGACCGTTTCCCCAAAACCACCGTGCCTGAATCCACCCTGACCAGCCAGCCAGAGACAGGGGCTCCGCTGGCCCAGGAGGCTCCCAGCATATTAGATTTAGCAAGGGCTGAACTGATGCTCAGTCTGATCACGCTGAATTCAGAGAGCTGGGAAAAAACCTGCCCCTGTTGTGTGCGTTAATGGGAAGGGAACAGGGAAAAGAAAAAACCCAAAACACGCAAACTCAAAAACATAATCCATAAACAAAAGGAGATTTAAAAATGCAGCAGTTGCTGGATCAAATGGCGTAAGAGGCTTAAATTGAAAGGAGCAAGTCAGAGCTTTTGCAGTATTTTTTTCAAATATTTTCAGACAGATTTTCTGAAGGCAGGGAAAATTGAAACCACCAAAGTGCTAAGAGGCATTTGGGATAAACACTAGGAGGAAATACTAATTTAAAGACTAGTTCCCAAGAGGCAGCCAAAACAAATTATTCCTTTCCTTGCTGCCACACAGCAGGAGTAAATGTGCTTACAGTTTTATCCCATATATGAGGACTCAGAGGCTTAGACACGGCTTTTCACGCTGCTGCACGCAGCCGGTGCTGTGTGCTTTAGGCCAGGGCAGAGCCCAGGATATCTGCCCAGCCCCTGCAATGGCCCCATCACCAGCATGACCCATCTTGATATGACTTCCACCCAGGCCAACAGCATCTCCCACCCCCGTCACCACGGCTGCAGCACGAGGAACACGGCACATATTAGCAACTCGGGCCATGCCGGCTCTTAGCAGTAAGTCTCACTGAACCCCAGGTGGTTGCTAGCCCTCTGCATCATCCCACACCACAGCTCACCCCATTCGTGGTGCTTGCAGGTGCCATCAGACCTTGTGGCAGATGACCAGCACCCCAGGAGAAGGCCCAGGGTCACCATCGACTCCTGGTCAGCCTCCTGGCCACCGTGGCAGCGGGATGGCAGAGGGCTACGCGAAGGACCAAAACGAGCCCTGCAGCAGACGCCCAGCCCGGAAGTCCCTGTTACAAAGCCAGGCTCTGGCTTCGGTCATGGGTCTTCCCCTGTCCCAGCTGTCAGGGTAGGGGTGCTCGGGGCTGTGTATCCAGAAGGAGAAGTGTCACCTAATATTGTAGTCACTGCTATATTCATATACGAGCAGAATATATGTCTTACATGCACATTATCACAGACCATGAGATAACAAGGCTCCACAAGAATGCAGTATATTAGTACATAAGGTCTTTTATAGTAATCATTAAAGACATAACCACTTTATCACCCTGTAAATGGCTTTTCCATACTCCCCTGCGAGTGGCAGCCTCCTTGCACACTGCGTGGGAACATGGAAACCAGGATCACAGGGGGTTGCAGTGCTCTGCTCCCTGGGAGCATCGAGCAGGGTTCTGCACCGGAGCTGTTTGGGAACTCTGGCTCCAACCTGGGGAGCCACAGGGCTGAAACCTCACTGCCAGGGCTGGAGCCAGGCTGCTTGCTGAGGGGCAGGTTCGTTTCACCAAAAACAGATACAGGAAAACAGGAACATGGCTCCACCTGAAAGCACCTTGGTTGTGCCTCAGTCTCCAGGCTGACAAGCCGCCCCACGCTCTCCCACTGCGGGGGCCGGCACAGAGACCTCACATCAGTTCCTCCCACTGGCGTGCAACGCAGCGCGTGGCCTTCAACCTGCACCAGGTCTCTCACGTAAATATGTTGAGGAAGCAACCTCTCCCAAACCCTGCCCAGCGCTCCAAACGCAACCGTGGCAAGTAACAGGTAAAATATACGCTACGACGAGCAGAAGTACTGCTGCCTCTGTAAGAGGGCAGCCGGGGCCGTGCAGGGTCTGCGGGCAGCAGTGTTTGGCTAGGCCGTAACCCGGGGCAGGAGAACAGCCAAGCAGCTCCGGCACAAGCCTCCTCGCAGCTCACAGCGCAGTAGGGACTTCTGTCTTCTACAGGACGTTTGCAAACACACTTTAAAGGGTTAAACGCCAAGGTTTGAATCCCAGGCTAAAATCCTGATCAAGCAGAGATTTCCTGCTTGCAAAGAGCACACTGTTTCCACACTGCATGTTTTATCAAGAAACAAACCCCTGTAAACACAGCAAGACAAAGCACTTAGGAAGTTTTAAAGAAAACCGTTAAGGACTCGCTTTTCCCCCTTATCACAGTCCTAAACACTGAAATGCAGCTTCACCGGGTTACTCACCCTCCGATGCGAGTGCAGAGACCATCTTCCCCCCCAGCGCTGGCGACAAGGATGCTCCACACAGGGTCCCTGCATCATGTCCCGGCCAGGCACCTCAAAAACCAAACAAGAAGCCAGCTCCCCACTTAGCCCAGGCTGTGAACGAGGCAAGCTCCCACTGCATGGAAATAGGGCTCAAAGCCCTCCCTTTAGGGATTTAGATTGTTTTTGAGGCCTTTCACCTCATATCTGTGTAAGATTCTTGCTTTACAGAGCTCAGCTAGAGACACACACACACCCCTCAGTAGCAGGCACCAAACCCCAGTTTAAGCCACCACCCAGAAAAAGCCACTTTGCACCCCCAGGAGCAGCAGTCGTCCCTCTTCCAGCTCTCCCTGGGGCAAACGCTCCCAACAGAAGTTCACCCCCCTAGCAAAGCAAGCACAGCCACCGAGCAGGGCACACAAAGACAAAACTCCTCTCAGCAAACACACCTCTGCCCCACTGCAGCCGAGGTGGAGCCCTACAGCTGCCCTTAGCACCTCCTGAGGCTGCCCAGCTCTGCAGGTGTCCCACACACAGGGTCTCAACATGCCAAAAACCAGCTGAGGAGCTTCAGGAGCAGCAGCTGAGCATGGCCAACACCTACCCCACCAGGCAGTGAGCCCCCAGTGAGTCCCTACAGCCCAGGAACCACCCAAATCCTTGCACATGGTGTGGATATCACACCTCCACCTCCCCAGCTCTGCCATGCCAGGGGCACACAGGGGAGTTCCTCATGAATTCAGCTTTTATCCATTACTAAGTTACTGTGGTTTTACTGTCCCTCCATGCTTTGTAAGCCTGTGGGATGGAAAAACCTGGCCAAAAAAGGCACATATCCAAGGCCTGGGCTGACTCACCAGGATTGCACCATGCTTTGAACATATGATCATCTTGTAAAGAAGGAACCAAGAATGACACTGGCATGCTGAAAGGGCACAGAATCACCTGCTCACCAACAAATGTAAATGGCTTGGGGTTGGCTTTTTGTTTAAATCAATCCTGATAATAGATGCCTAGTACAAAGTTCAGTCTCAGTATTTACCACTTCTCTAGCTGTGGCAGGTTGAAATGCATGGTTTTCCCTATAGAAACTACAGTGGTGCTGCAAGCACACAAATGGGATGCCTCTGGGCATAAACATTGCCAGCAGCTCCTATTAGCTAGCAACCAATATGATGAAGACACCCAGGATGAGGTCTTATTTGCCACTTTGTAATCAGGGCAGGTTATAAAGAGAGCACTCAGCTCCTTTAATCCCGAGAGCTGCGTTTGACTCTTCCCTCCCCGTACTGCTGCGCAAAGACAGCAGGAAGGCAGCACACTCTCCTGAAGGCAGAAAGCAAGAACACCCCACAATGAAAGATTTAAGTCACTGCACTAACAATTAGGGAGAAATAACATGGCTACAGCTGGAGAGACTGGCCAGTCTCACCCAGCTGGGAAACCATCTGTGAAAGCATCCGTGGCCCTTTTAAACACCATTATAGGCTGAGCCTAATTGTGCCTCAACCCCATGTAATCACTTGTGCCAGTAATTAATTGGAATACAAATAGCTGCACTAAACCATGAAGAGCTACAAGAAAGAGATAAATTGCTTGCAAGACTTGTATTTATTTGTGAAGTATAAACTCACTAGAGGCTTTTTGGCATGGAAGAAGGCAGAGGGATTAGGATAAAGCCCTACATTTAGCTAATCAGCCATTGTACTTCCATGCAGGAAATACCATCAGATTTAAAGTTTACCCTTTGAAATACTCAGGAGGAATCCAGTCCTGAGCATACCCAGGCTGGGAGCAAGGCTGCCACGTGTTCTTACATTTGTACTAGATGTATGTACACAATGAAAAGGCTTAGCCTGCCACAGGACTGTAAATCAGCAAACCCAGCCTCAGCCCATCGTCAGACTCATCCCAGGACACCAGCCCAGCATAACACCATTGCTCTTTGAGGACAGTTGTGTTACCTCCTTGCATGCAGGTGCAGTTTGTTACTCTCCAGCCAATCCAAGGGGAAGGAAAGGTTTATTCCCAATGAAACAGAAGCATTAAACATCAACATCTCTTTCTTCCTGTGCAGCATATCAGAGGATTCGCACTCACAAGGCAATCTGCAGGATCTCTCCCATAAAGCAGAACAGCGTATGGAAAAGCATCAGGGAAGGAGGCAGAGCAGGAGATAGCACTTGAAGCCCCTCTCTAAAGCCCTTACAGAGTTGGGGAAGGACAGGGGGTATGAACCAACACACCCAGCTCCCCCTGGGCACCTGTGAAAACAGCATTCTGCCCAAAGGAGTCAGGACAGCACAGCTGCTCCACTGCCTTGTCAGGGATTTCTAGAGAAGCCATTCTAGTTCTGTAACATGTTTTGGTTAGTGTTTTAAGGCCAAGGTGGATCTGGCACCCCAGCTGAGGTAAAACACAGAAGGGGGTTCCTACACCACAGTACCTGTATCCCAGTGATGGGGAGGCAGCTTCAAGCAGCAGGAGAGTGAAGGACTAAAGCCTGCTGTGCTTTGCAGGGAGCCATGAGCGGGGGCACACTGTGACTAGGAAGCTCTCCAACAGAAGAGGCACTGTCCATGACAGGAGTCCCCTCTGCAAGCATCCTTGCCCAAGGATCCTCAGCTGGGCCAGGGGACCCTGAGACACCCCTGGCAGGGGCTGCTCCTGTCTGCACCAGGGATGCTTTCTCACATCCCCTTGTTGCTATGTATTCCCTTGCTCAGTCACCCACCTCATACACGACACTCAGCTGTATGGCTGTTTATTCCCAACAATATACTAAATAGGATCTTTTCCCTCAAGAGGTTATACATTTACATGACTTCACAACAATTATACAAGGTTTGTACATACATGTCACAGCTGCAGAACAGGTGCTGTGAACACAGCTGAAGTTAGAGCTGACTGGAAACTTCCTACATGCAAACTGACTTTTCCATAAATAAGAAAAAAGTATTCACCAAAAAGGCCTTATTTTCTAACATTCAAAGTTTTAGAAGGCTCTGCTCCTCCCTCCCTCTGCTCTTCTTGTAGTGGATTGAGAAAAAGGTTATAATTTGGATTAATATTCTAACCCTGCTGCCAGGCAAAGGCCAACCAGAGCAAACAAAAGGCAAACTGAAAAATAATCTGGAAGGAAAAACCTGGAAGCAAATCCTTGTCCTCAGAGCCATCCCTGCTGCCAAGGACTGACTTGCATTTCACTAGTGCTTTTCCAAGAACCCTGATGTGACACTGGTGCTCCAGCCCCATCACCGAGAGGGGGACTCGCAGAGAACAGGGCTGCACTGTCATCCGCCCAGCATGATTTCATGTGCTCAACAACTGCACATTGAGAGCAGGAAGATGCCTGCCAGCTTCCCAACACCCTGGGGAAGCAGGAAGAACTCAATTTATTCATCTAAGTCAATCCTTTCTTTATGGAGAAAAATATTTTCCGCTTCAATTATTTAAGTAAACTATTGAAAGAAAACTTTTAATTCCTTGGAAGTTAACCAAGGGAAAAAAAACTCCAAAAGAACCAAGGAAAACCCACTACTACCACACTAGTTCTGAGCTTGCCTGTTCTTGCTCCCATGAAGAGCAGTGGAGCACTGGATTCTGGAGCTCCTGCTAACCCCGTAGCCAGCTCGAAAAAGGTGCTGCAAAATTATTATGCACAGATGACAGCCAGTTTCCTTTAGCATGGTAACTTTCTCTCCTTCACAATTACTTGATTATTTTCAGCTCAAAACAGATCTCACATTAATTCCTAAGAATATAGCATGACAGCTAGCAGTTTCCTGCAAACAGACAATCAGCCTTGTGAGAGAATCGACAGGAACAGGCTGACATTTAAGCCTGTGGAAGCTATTCCTTTTCATCTGTGCTGCACAACAGGCTGTGCCCCTTAAAGTATTTTAGCACTTGGGACCTCAACCTGCCAAGACTCAGGTCAGCTTTGTCCATCGCCAGCTGTCCCACTGTAGTCAGTGGGACAATTCACAATACTAACCTCAGTACCTCCATATGTCTATTCAGACTAGAGCCTTACTTGGACACTGAAATACTGAGCAGTGCCACACAGCTTAGAGTAATCAGTCTAAACATGTGCAAAACACTGCTAGAACAGACTCATTCCTTCACTCAGAAATACCTACTGTGAGTGGTGTCAATCTCCACAAAAGGTACAAGAATCAAAGCTCAGTAAATGAAACAGCTAAGGCAGGCAAAAGCCCTTTAAATCAATTGTTATTAGAGATTTTGACATCTTGTGATTATTTCCTGACAACAGGCTGATTGCCCAGACTAATTAGACTGAACAGCTTGACAAATGGTAACACAGAAACAATTTGAAGCTGAAGGGCATTTTGTTCTTCAGATTAGCCTTTCCATATTAACTGTCCCAAAAGGGACCCAAACAAATTAGAGTTCACGATGAAAGCTCTTACGCATTGACAGCCCTCTTTAGAAAGATGAAGCTACATACACACTCCTCACCCACTCTCATTGCGAAGGAGAACTTTACTCCAGCTACAACATACATACGTTCAGTATCAGCCCATTCCAGCTCTGAACTTCCATTTCACTTCATCCTGAGAGAACAAACCCACACCAGGTATCAGACATATGTGCAAGCTTAGCAGCTGGGAAGCAATACCCAAGAACACCTAAGTACTCACAGTAGCTGCAGCCAGAGCAGCATCAGCTGCACACCAAGGCATTTGTGAAATTCAGCAGCTTTCCTCATAAGGAATTTTACTAACCCAAGCACTTTTATACACCTCAGAGTAAGTTCCTTCCCTACAGACAAGCACGTGATTTCCCAGGTGCCAGCAGTACTATTTATGTGCTTTTTACCATGAAACATTGATATTCTGGAAAGCTTCACAAAAAGGAGTTAGCTATACCTACCTTCAATGAGTAGCTACAGCCTGTCCAAGATGAAAACTCTTGATTTTTAGGCTGTGCTGGACCTGTGAGCATTATTTGCCCTCTACCCAGTTTCATGAAGATAGGTTCCATGTTTTCATTGAGCAAGATGACATTGCAAACTAGAACTATTCACCAGTAGCACCTTCAAGCCAATGCTTCACTGCAGTTTTGAACATCTCTAAAAAGGAGGTGGAAAGGATTGGAACACCATTCATACTGAAGAGCAACTGTTCAAAATGGATTTGCATTGTAGAATATACTCCTATTGCCATGATCAAACTTATGGCTCATTTCTTACAGCTTAAGGCAGGCAAATGAGAAACAGGAGAAATCGGTACAAAACAGGGACAAGGCAGTATTCCAAAACCAAGGTGACCATCTTGAGGAATATGGGCATCAATAAAAGTAGCTACAAAACCAGAAGTAAAGGTTGGTTGCTGCTTAAATCCGTTTCATCTTTTGGACCTGCTCAGAAGGCAGCCTCCATTTACTGGCAGCAGCTCATTTCTCAAAATCTAGTTTGGAGAAACCAGAGCACCAAAGCTAGAAACACTCAACACAGTTGCTACCACTCAGTCAAAATGTTTACACTGGTTTCAATGAGGAAAGCTTGAAATCCCTTCCTCTAAGCAAAGTGAGCACTAAAAAAGGAAAAGGGGATTGGCTTAGCAAGGCCATTCCTTCAGGGACGCGCTGTAATGTCAGACGCTAAGCAGAGCAAATGTCAGAATGCCGATTTAACACACACTGCATGATGAAACAGAGGATGTTGAGAAATCCACAGGAACACAGTAAGACAACACCTAATCCTACCATTTTCATTGTGCTTACATTTTTAAGTTCAGGGGCCCAGCATACTTACTGTTACATTTAGGATCTCCTTTTATAACACAAAACCAAGCAAAGACACATGAAAAGACAGGAGGAAACAGTTTCAGTCCAGGCAAAATTTAAGTAGTGTGAAGTCTTTAAAATAGATCCATCACAGTACTATTTTTGTGATCCATGTATGACATACAGACTGTACTTAAGATTAGACAGGATTCAATTCTTGACTCTGAAATAATATTCTAAAAACTCACCTGTTCCTTTCATTCAGAGATTCACTTTGGTCATGGAAGGGTGCAAAATCAAACATTTTTAGAAACGTTCTGAAAACTTGTGTCAAAATCTGACTTAATATCTAGCAGACTGATTCATACACACTGCACATATAAGTATGAATAATTACATTACCTGCTGCAGGAGAAGAGAGTCCTAAAATTATTTTCTTTCTATACAGTACAATTTCAAGAATTAAACTAATTTTTAAATCCAAGCATTCCCACGACCCAGAATGTTTCTCTGCTTAAAATATCAAGGTAAAATTACTGCTTTGTATTACTATGCTTCCCAAATTAAAAGCTAAGTATTAATGGTAGCTGAATCCCTCTTGAAAGAGAGGGAGACACACACTCTTCTTAGTGTGACTGGCAAACGAGTCAGAATATTCAGAACAAGCAACTGTCTTAGCCCTAGATAATCCCGTGTTGTGGGATGAACAAAACTTTCCTAGGCAGCAAGGTGTCCTGCCATGTATGTTTATATAATATCCAAAAGTAACAGTGAATGATTTAATACAAAAAACATTCTCTAAGGGAGCTCAGAACACAGCAATATCTACTTTCAAAGAATACCCCAAAGAGTTTTTGTTAGTATTTTATTGAATGAACACATCAGCAAGTAAAATTAAGAAAAGTCTACACACAGCTTCCTAGAAATAACAGTCCACAACTCCCTCCTTAGTTATCTTTAACCAGCTGGTTTTCATATTCCCCAAACAGCTTACACAGGTTCCCCCCCCGCCCCGTGCCTCGATTTTCCTGTTTTGATTATTTCAATAAATACTGGTGATCCTAGAGAAAAATCCGCATCTCAGCACTGCATAGCTGGACAACTAAGTTCACTGGATGTCATCATCATCAAAGAGATCTTCAAAATCTAGTCAGAAAAATAAGATAAGGTAAAATTAACCTTAAAAGTTTCAACTGTTATATATGCACATGCTCCAAAAGTACAGTTTTTAATTATTTGGATTAAATACAGAAATAAAAATGAACTAAGTGAATGAGGGCTACTGTATCATCAGTTACTACAAGTGTAGTATCAGGGTGGGAACACACTTATAAATTCTAGAGATTGACATTCCATTTGTGATTTGCTGTTAGAAATCCCTTCTTTAAAACACATTTCATTGCTATGAAGGTGCTAATAACATTTCTCTCACAACACTCATCTCACTTGGACTAGTGAAACATGGCTGGCTGATCACAGCTGTTCTTGTCATCTTTGGGAAGCGTTCATAACTACTTGGCTTTGTATACTGAGCATAAACTAACAACATAACTGATACCAAGTCATTATTCTTACAGAAGGAATGTACAAGTGCCATACATTAAACAGAAGATTAATCCTCATTTAGAAGAGTCCTAAACTACCAATGGAATATAATACCACAACCTGGCAGTAGAAACCTATGGAAATACTTACTCCCAAATATGCTGGCTCCAACAAAGAGCTAGGTCCCTCACAACTGCTGAGAGTATATCAAAGCTGAACTTCCTTTTTCTCCTGTACGCTAAGTCTTGAGCAACATGAAAAATCTATTTTATTTCAGAATAGCAGTTTGTGACATTAACACCACCACAGCAACCAGATTAATAACGTATCTGAAATTAATTCACTGTTGAAGTGTCTAATTATACTTCTCAAGAACCACAAAAAAACCACCTCAGTAGCCAAGTATAAGGTGTTGTATATTCCACCCCAAGTGGCCACATACATAGCTGTTCTCTGCTCTAAAAGCAGCTGTATATACTTATATACATGCAGTTGTCTTTCAAATGCAGAAAGCACATTCAAAAAGTTTTATTTTGCTTTGGCTACATATGCATGCATACCTTAAAAGAGATTAAATAATTATGTATAAAGTAGTAACACCCAGAGGTAATTTGTAAAGCTCCTTCCACATTTTCGTAAGTATTTGCATTGATTAATACAAGCTATTTGTTATGCATAAAGATCAAGGCACTTTTCCCTGCAGTGATTATCATGCTAAACCGCCTAAAATCTCCAGGAGAGGAGAAACATAGGCACTGTATCACTCCCACCCGCATCAATGAACACTGAAGCACTCTTATGATAGCGCTCACTAGATATGTGGTTAGTGAGAACTTTAACGACTACCAGGCACCAAAAACATGAGATTAGAGAAACAAAGCAGATTTATGTTGATAACCTCCAGGTTCTAAAGCTGTTACCTGCAGGCCCAAAGCCTTACTGTCCCCGGTGATACCCTACCGCCCCATCCCCGCAACGCCACGGCCCTTACCGTTAAAGAAGTCGGCGTGCACCGCTTTCTCGTTGGCGGCCAGGTCCATCAGCAGCCCCGTGCTTCCCCCTGCCTGGGAAAGCAGGCGCTGAGGGCCACCGGCCCGCACTGCCCCGCCACCCAAAACCGCTACGCCTAGGAGCCCCACCGCCACCAGCCACTACGCCTAGGAGCCCCACCGCCCCTCCAAACGCCCCCCCCCCCCCACCTCATCAAGATCCACATAAGGGCCGGCTCCCTCAGGAAACATCTCGTCCACCGCCGGCTTCATGGCGGCGGCGTCTTCGTCCTTCCCCTCCGACCGTCACTTCCGGCTAGGCAGACGCCTACGCGTTGAGCAGTGGCGCCTCTTATTGGTTGAGCGAGGGCGGGGCCTCGCCGTTGCCATGGCTCCGCCATTTTGTTCACCCCGCCCTCCTCGCCATGGCAACGGCGAGGCGCCAGGCCCAGGCCTGAAGTGAGGAAAATGGCGTTGAGCTAGCCAAGGGGCTACTAAGAGGCCACCATTACCCTGCAAGGGATGTGGCTGTGAATTATACTGGTGGTCCTTCCAGTCACCAAACTGGTTGGACTGCTATTTAACTGCTGGATGCACAGCAATGGGTTTCCCGAGTCAAGGCTGCAAGTATGCGTAAAAAAAAACCTCCCGAACCCACGCAATAGAATCACGGAGTTTATTGATTTGGCACAAAAGCATAAATTGTGAAAAAGAAAAGGCTAATTTAAAGCATGAACTGGGATGCAGGACTGCTGTGGGTATTAATAAGCAGCTGAGGGGCAGTTCAGGTGTGTTCGCTGACAGCCGTGTATTCACTTAAACATCTTGGCATTGGCTTTAGCAAAAATGAGTGACGCAATTAGTGGTCGTGGTTTGGCACGTGATAGCCAAGGTGACTCCCAAAAGGGAACTGGGCAAAGAAGGCTCTGGCCATTTCTTCGATCCTGTTGTAGGCTCCAAGGGTCCGGAAATATTCCACGTAGGACCAGAAATCGTTGGATGAGAAG
This sequence comes from Grus americana, assembly GCF_028858705.1. Taxonomy (NCBI): domain Eukaryota; kingdom Metazoa; phylum Chordata; class Aves; order Gruiformes; family Gruidae; genus Grus; species Grus americana. Next base: position 5,673,517 of record NC_072860.1, on the reverse strand, counting down.
GGCCAGTATGGCAAGGCTACAGATTCCTGGTAGAGATCTAAAAAGAAAATAAAATATTGCAGATTACTAGAATACAAAGCATTTTTGTTGAAAGCTTGGGCCTGGGAGCCAACATGGTTTGGGGTTGTAGGTTCCCTTGGGGGGCTTGTGGGCTTCTCTGGCAGAAGAGGGGCAGGCCGAGCCATGGAGCCCTCTGTGCCGCGGGAGATGTAACTGGTATCCTCTGCTCCAGTACCCCAGGAACGACATAGTGGGACAAGATGGAGAGCAGGAACAGAGGGGCACCATCAGCATTTGGGGTAATTCAAGAATTCATCGGGCTGCTTTAATTTCTAGAAGGCTGCTGGTTATTTAAAAGCAAGGAGCAATTGCAACTGAAAGCCATTTTCCCCCATTCCACACCATTTCCTCTGCCCAATATAAAAATATAAGGAATAAGGCACCATCGTCTATGCTGTGCCCTTGCAGCTGCCTTGCAAGCTCCTGGCAGCAGAGGCAGGGGAAGGGCCGTGCGGTTGTTCCTGCCATCCCAGCACAAGGGCAGCTCTGCTGAGCACAGCAGGAGGCGGGGGTGCAGGATCCACCCTGGGATCCCCAGGAATGGGTCCGTCCTGCCCCAACATTGTCTGGGACCGCAGGGTCGTGCTTCTTCTCAGCAGGCTGAGGAAGTGGAGAGTAAAGGCATTGCTACTTGGAAGACAGCAGCCTGCTCTAGGAATATCTGAGAAAACGTGAGATACTCATTGAAACAGGATTTCAAATTCAGCAGGAAGACAAAATCAATTCTGAAAAAGCTGGAGCTGGCCATCCTTTGGCACAAATCTGGGCAAACACAGAAGCATATATAAAATGTAAACACTTGCTGAGACCACATAGTTACAAATGTCTTTCTGTGCAGCAAAGTTAAACCTGGTATTTTAATTTGATTTAAAGCCCATTTAAATAAATGGGAGCCATTCCACTCACCAGGCTCAGCTTGGGACCAAGGTCTTTAGTGGGAATTAAAAGCCTTCAACAATCCTATTGTCAGGCCTTCATTTCACGGGGTAAAGTTTGCAGCACACAGGCACAGATGGCATATAACAAATCAAATGAACCAGCCAAATGCTGTCTGCAGAGGAGAATTCACTGTTTATACCCGCTGACCTTAGATTCACTTTGCAGTCTGCTGCTTGGCCCAGTGTGAAAGAAAACAATAATTGTTGATAATGAGAGCAACAGGATACTGCCTGAACAAGGTTTTATTTTTAGATTGACACACACTCTCCTAAGATGTTGCAGCAGAAATATTTGCTGTACGCAAATACAATAGTGCCCTTAAACTTGTGAAAGCACAGATGATGCATTCAAAAGATTTTTCAAACCATAAGGAAATATAATGGAGCATAGGGAAAAACATTTTGAATTAAAAGTAATCATATTATCCCTTATTCCATATATATATATTTCTGCTTTCTGTATCTGTTATAATACTCTCGCTACATATTTGTACCTGTGCAAGGGGGATGCTGCTGGCTATCCTGCTGGTTATACCAACGGAGATGTACACCAGCAACAGCAGTACCTTGTTACTGCTGATGTTTCTATGCAAGAAAAAATTTTGTCTGAAAACGCCAGAGAGGTTAACTAATATAATCATCAGTAAGCCAGTGTAAACATCATTAGGATGTTGAAGGTTTTTTTAATCAAAGGCAAACACTAATCCAATGGGCTAATCACGCAAAGAGACACGAACCGCAGGGTAGCTGTGCTAAGGGATTTATTCCAACATTTCTTTAATTGGATTTGTGGCAATTTGTAAATTTTAAGCTTTTTGTCATGGAAGTCAGTATTTCTTGCCAATAACTAGACGCTCATAAAATATTACTGTTTAAGACAGACGAAACTCTCAGATGTCTAATATAAGTTTGTTTATAAGTCTGGTGCTTTCCAGTTATGATTTTGTACAACAGAATTAGTGACTTGACCATAACCCCTTTTCATTTTAAGACTGCAAGTATATTAACTCTATTATTAGACATTAACATGTCAGCTTTTAATAAATTTTAAAGAAATTTCTAAAAATTCCCTCTTCTTTTTCCACCAGAACTAGATGAAAGCACTTCTACAACCCACTGAGGTTAGTAAGAGTTCCTGCCAAAATCACTGCCGGGAATCAGGTCTGGGAGTTACAAATGACTCTTCTAATTGTTAGTGATACAAAAGGACGAAAAAGACATTGAGAATTACCGTCTCCATCCTGGATTGATCGGGCATCTGTAAATAAAGAGGAAACTCATCAGTACCAGCTCCCGCACAGAAGGGCTTCCTGTTAATAAAAGGTTTGCCGTGTAGCCAGAAGCTGACAAGTTCTTTAATGCACATGTAGGACTCTGTGTATAGCCAAACGGTTTTTGTTTCTTGAACAGCTGAATAAGGAATTCCCCGTTTGCTGTCACTCAGTGCTACAAACCAAATGCTCTTAACTAACAGCCAGAGCACTTGTGATTAATACCCGAGTGTTATCTGGTACTAAATAGAAGATACTGAATTAGTATCAAAATATTTCTGGCCGCGTGAAAATATAAACGAGAATAAAGTCAGCAGTAGTCTTACCTGTTAGGATGTTCATCAGCGTACAGAAGAAAAGTAAGCCAATAAATGTCATCTTTTCTGCAAGATGCTGCTCGTATTTCTGAAAAACAATCTGTTTATTATTACCTGATACAAGGGATTATTACAAGAGATTAATAATTATGCAAAGTCTATTTTTTCTACTTTTACTAGACAAAAGTGTTCCAAACCAGATGCTAATCATTAATTTAGGCATAACAAGATTCAATTACATTTTCTTACAGTTTTTGAACTGCAATGCAGAGTACTAAAAGAACCACAGCCCTGAAGTGTGTACTGATATTTTATTTTTAGGTGGCATAAATCCAAAAGGCTCCTCTGAATTGACATGAAATGAAATGTCTTTGGAAATGTTTTATTTTGTGGTTAATTTCATTTCACTTTAGAAATTACCTCTCTCCCCTTTTCTTCTCCTTGCGGTAGTAAAGGTCTGTAGCTCCAAGTCAGCTACAAAATTCCAAAAGGATTTCTATCGCCGTAAAACAGCAGCGCTGTTTAAGGACGGGTGGGGTGAAAAGGAGAGAAACGTCACTGAGTTACTACACCAATCTGATTTTGTTGCATTCAGGTAGAGGTATTGCAACTGTTTACATTTGCATTGTATTTCAGCACGGTCCAGGAAGAGACAGTGGACAGTTTCTGAGAGCAAATCAGAATCAACTTTGGCAATAACACTTCTGTATTTTGAAGACGGAGGGAGAAAATCCAGAAGCAAATTCAGTGATTATTACCTTTGCTGTCCTCCTGATTTTCTTTCTTCGCCTTCAGAAAACCAGATTTTTAGAAATATTTGAGCAAATTGCTAAGAAGATATTGCGTTCCCTCCCCAGCTGAGTCACAAAAACCACAAAAACTTGACATTGATTAATATTCTTACTTGGGATCCTTAAAATCTAGATCTTCAAGCGTACATAGGCACCAAGCGCCCACTGAAATCAATCGGCTTACATTAAGCAAAGAAGTAGCTCCCCAGTGACCTCAGCCACGGCGATGGGGCAGGTCCTGCAGCCTCCAGAGAGGGTCGATAAGGTGCATTGAAATGCATTTTCACATTGCGCTGGTTTCCTGGAAAGATCCCTCTCCCCATGCCAAGCAGGTGCTTTGGGTTCCACCCTGTGCAGGTTGCTGAATGGATCCAGCACTTTGAAAAGCCTGGAGGGAGAAGCAGTTTGGAGAATATTCAATCGATGCAAACATCTTGATTGATTTTCTTCTAGCAGAAAACCCCTGGTGGCAGCAGGTGTGGTCAGGGACTAAGGTGTAGCAGACAGAGCTCTGCGGCTCATGGGGAGATGGGGGGATTTCCACGCTCCTAGAAGATGTGGCCATTCAGGTCGTGTTGCCAAACCTGGCAGCTGTTTCCAGATGGCTCTGCTCTGGAAAGGAGCTACCGAAACTCCAGTGCAGAGCTCATTGCTCATGTTCATGCTGCGATGATCTGATTGTACAGTAGCCGATCTGATCTGCTCCCTCTCGGCTGGGAGTTTTCGATTGCCTTTATGGTCTACAAAACCCTTTATCTATCTCGTTTCTAGACACCATTTCCCAACTGTGCGTGGGGGTCCTGACGGTGCCTTTGCTCTACCACATCCACTGCACACTCACACAAAGTCCTGGAGCAGAGAGACCCAAGCGAGTGGCCTTGCAGGAGGCCCCAGCTTTGCTGGAGTTTATTCCTATCTACACGCAGAGTTAGATAGTCCTGCCAAGAATTAATTAAAGATCTTCAGAGCAAGGGAAAAAAGAGTGCTTTGTAGCACACCGAGTTGTGCCAACTCTTGTGGAGGCTGAAAAGAAAAATATTATGAAAGCAGAACCTATTCCATCTTTGAAAGGCTTTAATCCTCCTGTTTAATATTCCCTAGGCCTGCAGGAGGGGTCCCTGCATCAGCCACGTCCCACCAGCAGCCCCGTCCCGCTCGCTGGGGTTACAGAGCTGCCGGTGGGAGAAGGCACTTCCCTTGCTGGGCGCAGGCCTTTGGCGCAGCCCCGCACGCGGGTCCCCCCACCAGCACTGCCTGCAAAGCCACGCAGCACTTTCCCTTTCACTGCCTAATCCGTGTATCCTGTTCAAATAAACTAACACACACACAAACCAGTCATTAGCTGTAATTAAGTAATTAGCATAAAGCCACTTCTGTGCACATCCATCAGTACCTTTTTGGTTTTGGCAGCCGATAAGGGAGGTGTAGTTCCAAGCGGGAGGTGAGATAACGTGTCTAGGATAACGACAAAGGAAAATAACGATGTTCCTGACACAGCCACATCAGGCAGCTCTCCCCTCGAGGAATTAATGGTGCTGTAGGCGGATGACAAAGTCACAGAGTTTATCAGGTTCAGGGTTACTCAGGTGACAATGTGGTCTGCTACAACGCTGGATGATCTTAGGAGGATTCACGTAACTGTTGAGGCTCACGCTGACATACACCTTCACACCTACCTCCTTTACAGTTTCTTACTCTGTCTTTTGAAGCTTGGAGTTACCTGCTTCCAAGGCTGGGAGGATCACAGGTCCGACAGTGTGAGAGTCTTCCAGCAATTACAGGCTTTCCGTTTAACTCGTGTCAAAGTTTTCCATTTGGTAAAGCACAGACTGGAGATGGAAATAGATTCTCAGGGTTTCCACACTAAAGGAGACCTAGGAAATTATGAAAAGAGGATAAGAATTAGCATTTAAAACAGTTGTATCAAGAGATACAGCCAAGAGATACAGTTGTTTTAAATGTTAATTTTAATCCCTTTTCTACCAAGGCTTCTGTTGCTGTACATGACTGCTTCCCCCCACTGGGTCTGTCACTTTTAAACACAGCATTGGACTAGAGAAGAACTGATGAGTTGGATCAGGAGAGCACTACTCCAGTTGCTCGAAGGACTGTGCATGGTGGGTTCAGTGTGCCAAACAGCACCACGTCTTCTGTGGCCAGCCAGAAAGCACACTGTGCGCTGACTCGCAGCATTTATAACACACTGCAAGCACGTTCGTTCCATCTCCTCCTTTCTTTTTGCTCTAGGACCTGTTTTCTTTTTTCAGACTCCATGCAGAAGGCAATTGAAGAAACAGCGCAAGTGCTGCTATGGATCAGTTAGCAGAGCCCTCCATTAATAGTTGCTGCCCTGTAGGTTTCTTCACTGCTGAGCAGTAATTGGAGATGCCATGGTGCCCACAAATGCAAATTTGGCTCAGCAGCGACCACATTTCAGTAGATACTATAACACTTAACAGGGCAGCTGCTGGAAGAGTCCAATGTTTTAATTTCTACTCATATTGGAAAGAAATCCACTGTTTTACTTTTTTTTTTTTTCCCCAGAAAGGCTCATTAGTTCAAAACACTGTTATATTTGCTGGCAGCAAGTTCTTCAGGTACCTTATTCTAAAGTTTGCAAGAAGTGTTTTAGATAAGGCCATTGGCTCATAAAATCTTCGCTACGTTCTGGAAGGGGCTGAGGGCAATGAGCTTATCCCACCCACCTCTCCCGGGAGCATCCGATCAATATGTACTTTTCGTAGATGGCTCTCAAAGCCAGAAAATCCCACGTACATCAGTCAGCTCTGTCAGAGACAGAAATCAATCGGAACATCGAGGGCGTTCCCTTGGGAATAGGGGAATGCAGTTTGGGCAGCGGGGTTGGTTGTGTGACTTGCTCCCTGACGGGGAGCAGTCCTGGAGCTTCCAGCCCCTCGAGCCTGCCTTGGGGAGGGCCCGTTTCTAATGGGCTGCTGTACACAGACCCAACCCCTGTGGAGCAATTCAGCTCTCCGTGTCAATTAACTAGAAACAAAGGTAAAGGAATAAGAAAAAGCAACTTTATGGATGCCTTTGTGTCCTCTGTAGCTATATTAGACTGGTATTACACACACAAAAATTTCTATAAGCCTCCAGGCACTGCAAAACCCCTGCACATTGTTTTAAAGAAACAGAATATTTCCTTTTTTCTAAATAGGCAAAAGCACAAGCATGCAGAGCTCTGTAAGAACTTATTTTAAAACTAAATGGCACTTACAGCTGCATCTGAAGTGCTTTACCCTTGGCTTGGGCAGACAAAATGTTCTCTGTAGGGCTGCAACACTTTTGCACATCAGAAATAACCAACAGCAGTGATATAGAGACCATCCCTGGGAAACAGAAATGTTTGATTATTTCCTCCAGCAATTTGGTCCAGATAGCACATGCCAAAAGGAGATTCATGTGACCAGAATATACTTTGCTCAGGCAGGTGTGAATTGCCCTAGATCTTTCAGGCGTTCACAGCTTCATTTTCTTTCCTTTGAGCTCTGCGCTGCTTTTTGTGAAAGCATACAGAAGCTCCAAAATGTTCTGACGATGCTGGGTTACCCGGGATAGTAGAGCCCAGGGCAGACAAGGAGGAATCAGGTGAGGACCTCACAGTACCAAGCAGGTGAATAACAAAATAGCCAATAAAAGTAAATGTAAAATGAGGTACCTGGGTAAACATCTCCAACTTTAAAGGCCCGTGGTATCTGACCGTTCCCACTCAGAAACTAGATGTGGGGCTACAATAGATAGTTCTAGTAAAATGTTGTTCAGTGCTCATGGACAAAATGGCAAATCAAAGAGGAAGAGAGGAAAAAGAGCACAAGACATCGCTATGCCATTGTGTCACAATTGCTCCGATTTTGGATATTGCATGCATTTTTGTTTCACCGTCACAGAAAGACACGATAGACCAAGAAAAGCTACAAAGAAGGAGGTGCGAGGAGTTCACAGTCAAGGGCTAGCTAAAGCAGACTGGGGCTCTTCAACCCAGCACAGGGATGAAGAGACCTTGATTACTACCAAGAAACACCAAATAGTCTGGCACCGGCTCGTTCAAGACAAAAGGTAGTGGGTTTTGATACAGCTGAGCTGTGGCACATCTTGTCATAACGTATTATCAACAGCAGTGGCCTGGCCGAGGGCGTCCCAGCCAGGCCTGGAAGCGGAGCGTGACCAAGCAGCGCTGCACTTCTGCTCTGTGTCTCCTCCTCCGCAGGCATCCTCTGTTGCCAGGTGAGCATCCTCTGGGCCAGGTGAGCTCCCAGGCGGACCCGCTGGTTGTTCTTACAGTCTCTTTTGCTGAAATATTGCTTATTTCCAGGTCTTGTGAAGATACATTTTTCTTTCCTGCCAGCAAGTGGCTTGATCAGCCTGATTATAGTTGTCCCTGGAGGCAATTGAAGGTAGACACAGCAGATGGATTTGGATAGTTACAAAACAATTAACAGAATAACTGTAGTGCAATTAGAGATCGCCCCTTTCACAGGTACTAGAGCTAACTGTCAAGGTGAAGGTCAGATTTACAAACCAGAGGATTAAGGAATAGCTCAACACTTTAAATCAGACTTGAGAGCAAACAAGAAAGTGTATCTGTCCACATTTATTTCAACACATCATTTCAACTTCTGTCTGAAGAAAGGTGTCCCCATAGCAGGTGGTGCTGTATGCAGCAGCAGGTTGTGAAACTGAAGCAAGGGAGCAGTTCCCCTGGCAGCAGGACTAGTGCAGCTTGGTCCCGATGAGATGCTGCTGCCACGTACCCCCCACCTCTCCCCAGGAACACCCCCGTATCCTCAGCTCCTGCAAGGGGCTCTCAGCTCTCCCCCACTGCCCCTTTCCCTCCTAGGGCAGCACTGCCAGCTGCAGGCACCAGGTTTGGCTTTCTCAAGGGTCCGGTGCAAGGCTGCTTGCACGGCACTGGAAGGTGGCCAGGCAGCTTCTCCTGGGGAGCAAAGAACCTCTACAGGGTGACTTCTCCCTTCCTATCACCACTGACATCAAGAAGTGTTTTCTCCACTGTCCACCTGCAAAGTTCCACCTGAATTACAGGAACCTCACATCAAGGTGTTAGTGGTTTAGAAGTGGGTTAGAATTTGCTAATTGTTTCAAACCATTTTTGCTATGGGCAAAATGGAAGATCAGATCCAACAAGTCCACTTGGTTGCCTACATCTTGTTTCCTCAGGAGCCGAGGTTGGCAATGGCTGTTAGTGCCACAGAAGGTGCATTGCAGTGAGGAGTGTTTGCTTCCAAGCAGCTCTGCTGCGGGAAGGGTGGGAGGCAGCAGCGCTCAGGGCATCCAGGACTTGTCCTCTCCCTTCCTGCACCCGCATTAGGCTTAGGTTTATTTCCAAGGCACATTTTTTGATGACTTGGTCAGTTCTTTGCTTTAGCCGTACTCAGCTATTCACCACAGCTACAGGTGAGTGTGACCTCAGCAGTGAATCTAACAGACTGGTCACAGAGCCCTCTCACGGCTCTCAGGAGAGGATCTATTTTTCCCATTGCCGTTATGGTTAGACGTATCATAGCAATAACCTCCACCATTTTGAAATATACTCACAATAAATTGCTTTTCAGATTGATTGAATGCCCCAGCTACACTTAAGCCATTAAGCCATCAGCAGCTGTTTATTGTTTTCATTTCACAAAGCAGAGATGTTTCTTTAAATAAAAGTGCATTAAATATTTTGTTACCAAACAATGTTAAGATTTTAGTAGGATGAACAGAAGCTTCTGTACACCCAGGGTCTCTTCCCTTTGATTCATGCTCCAAGGCTACTTCAATATCACCAGAGTTATACCTGCCCACAGCAGCTCTGCCCTATGGACAATAAAATTGATTAAACCAGATTGATGAAGAGATGGGCTTGATTACAAAAAATCCATCAAGGAAATCTGAGCAAGTTGCTACTATATTTGATACCAGCAATCAATGAGACTGCATCAGGGGCTGTATCATTGTAGCAGTTGCCAGACCAAAAGGCACATGTGAAGGGACCAAGCACTGCAGAATGTCATGCTGGCAGTGACCTGGCTACCCAGGAGCAGGGCATTAGCCCAGGGAGACCACCCAGCTATCAAAAGGTTGTTACAGCTGCAAATGGGGATGTCTACATTTGACTTCTACCAAGGAGGCAGCTTCTGTCAAGTTCCATGTATTGATCTGGACAATATGACTGAAGAGTGCAGTCACCCTGTGCGCTCACTGCTGGAGATGCGGCTTGGCATTACAAGCAGCACCCACATCTTACCTCCCCTCAGCTTTTGGCTGGACAAACTCAATTTGTAAAGGTGTAACAAGTGCATTAATGCACCAGGGAGCAACTGCCTGCCAGCGTAGGAAGCAGTTGCACCAGGGAGGACAGTGCCCCTCATGTTGCTCCAGGACAAGGCTCAGATGTTGGTGTTCTGTGATCTTGGTCCTGCAGAAGAGGGAAAGAAGTCTTCAGTGAAGGCTGCAGTAGGGTCAGGATGTTACCACGGCTTTGAACAGTCCCCCTGCCCAGTCAGCGGGAGGAAAAACCCCAAGAACTGCAGGAGTCCTGGTTTGGCCCAGCTGTACGTAGCCTCATCTTTCATAGGCCAGCCAGACCATGGGTACCACAAACACCATGCTGCCCTCGCTGCAGGTTTGTACCCACTCTGCCTTGGGGACACCTGGGTACACACCAAGTGGGTACACGCTCACTCGTACACTCACCTGCAAGTGCAGCTGTAGCTGGAGACTTGCACTCCGCTGCGCAATGAGGAGTAAACCTGAAGGGCACAGAGGAAGAGTCACATCTGCTGTCAGGAATGTGGCCGTCATTTCCCTTTGCGCTCCCTTGACTCACCACAGCCCATCCATGCCGGTCCCATGGAAAGGATGGCACATGGCTCGGCATCCCCAGCTGAGGAACAGGGAGGATTTGGGAACACTCTTGTCTCCTGCGCCCTATGTTCCCTCAAGGTTAGCGAAGCAGCCGAGGAGGGTCACGTACCTGTCATGAAATAATCATTTTGTTTCTCCATCTTACAAAGGTTTGCTGTTTTATACACTGAAAGGGTGAAGACTATCAGTCACCATCCCGAATGAAACAGCAGTTTTCTTCTGCCTCAGTTTTTCTGGGTAGCAGCGATCAGAGCTAATACTGTGTGGGTGCAGGTGAGGAACAAACCCCGCACAGCTCTAGGGGCTTTGTAAGTTGTAGTGACCCAGGTAGCTACTGTCTTATACATTGGAGGCAGAACTTAGCCTTATAGCTATTCTCTTTTAAGGCATTATTTATTCTGATCAGACATTTAGCCTGCTAAGTCTGTAGCCTCACCAAGTCGTGCAAGCTACTTTGCAGACAGAAGTTATTAGAGGTTTAAGGTTCTACTTCAGACTGATGTGCTAAACTCTAGTGAGGTTGAACAAGACTGAACCTAGTACAAAAGGTGACCAAATGGAATAAATTCATTTTTAAAACCGCTTTGTTGGTCTTGACACTCTGAAATTCCTTGATGCTTACAGTTAAACATGGGGAAAGCAGTTCTTGCCCGCAAGCGTTTATGGTTATGTAGTTAATCGTTTGATGATCATGCCCTGTATGTAGCCCATGTTTGACACATTACTTTGCAGTCAGTTTGCATCTGAACTTGACTGACAGCCCAGACTATTACAGGACTCAATATTCAGTTTAATGCCACTTTTTGTCAGTATTGACTGACGTTAAGCCATATGCATCTACAAGGCAGCTTTACCAGAGCCCTGGTATGGAAGTTCATTTCACTGACGCAGAGCAACAAAATCCGCATGAAGTAGGAAGAGTTGCAATTGCTGGCGATGTGTTTTCTGCTGGGGACCCGACGCTTCCACGGGAGACTCCCGGGCAGGATCCAGCCCACTCGGGGCCGCTGCCGTGGGGCTCCGGCTCCCTCTGCTGTCCACGGCCCGGGGATCCCCGCTCTGCAGCGCAGCCAGCTCAGGGTTTGCTCACACTTCCAGGTACCCAGCCTTTTCTTGGGTTTGGCATTTCGCTGGTCACGCACTTGAGAGTCAGGGCAACACTTAAGCTACATCAGAAGGTCACCAGAAAGCAGGAGCAAAGTCAAGGTGGCGATAACCACATCTGAGAATGAGGAAAGATGTTACCTTAAGAGACTTTATTTTATAGCATTGACATTGTTTGCTCAGCAGAAGGAGAGTCCTCAAATATTTTTGGGAGTGTGGGAATATTGGGTCAATGCTCTATTTAAAGGTCCAATTAGGCAATTGGATTGGCTACCCCAGCACACGCACCTCCCTTCCCCAGCCCTCCACGCTGTTAGAACCAGCAATAGTGCTCCGCAAACAACTCCCACTCCTGTACCTTTGCCATCGTCTCGTTAATGTGAGCCCACCCTCGCATCGCTGCTTTTCCCTTTGCTTTGAGGTAGGCCCACCTCTCTCCCTTGTTTTCACATGCTTCTTAATGCTTTTATCATCACGCTGATGATAAAATGCCCATTTTCGTTTGCATGAAACATGAGGACCCAGAAATACAGACTATAGATCCTTCAGCATGAAGTATTTTTCACTCTCTGTGTGTGTATGGGTTTGTTTGCATGTTTTTTTCTTCCCCTCTGGAAGGGACACAGCTGTTGTTTTTATATCAGCTCTGAAGCAGCTAATATTTTAAATATTGTTTATTTAAAAAAAAAAAAACAACAATTGCGGGTACATTGGATCTAGGGAGGCTCACACGGTTACATTTTAAGGTTTACATACAGCTCCATATGTAAACATTTACCTCTCTGATACAGCACTGCCTTTTTTCTGAAGACCTCAAGATGCTCTGGAGATATAAAGGGCTCAGCCCTGGAGGTGCTGCCTCCTTTGACCCTGCTCCAGCACAGCACTTACGCCCATGCTTAACTTTAAACATAGGCAGAGGGACTTGCTGAAACTGGCGGGCCGGCTCACACGCCTGGCGAGAACCATGCACGTTAAGTGCTCTGCTGGATCGGGGCCAGAGAGCCCAGTGCGTGTGAGGATGGAGCCGTAATTAATTCAGGCTCACAATGCCCCTTTGAGGTACGTATTGCTGTGAGAGCTGCTCGGAACGTGGAAATGCCATTCCGTGGGAAATTCTGTTATTTGAAATTTTTGTTGCTAAGGGCAAAGTGAATGTGGGCTTTAAGTAAAATAAAAGCCTTGTTTAAAGCTTTAAAATAGAAATGGTTTAAACGCGCTCTCCCTCCTTCCCGTTAACTGCCGCCTTCTCTTTGTCCTTAACAAAAGATTAAAAAGAAATAATGGTGGTTGTTACAATGGAAATAAACCAGTGTAGTGTCAAACCCTTGACCATCCTTAATGTTCTGAAGCTGTAAGAGTAAACTAAGATTTTGTCAACACATCATCCCTTTCAGGCCCCGGGTTTACATCACAGCGAACTTAGAGCATGTTTTATGGAAAATAAGGAGAAAAAAAGATGGAAGTTTGTGGTTTTTACATTCAAAGATTTTATATCCCCAGACACTAGCCTTGCTAAGAGAAGGTGAGACCTTTCTGAAAGCACATGGGTGTGTAAGGCAGGTGGCAGCAAGGGGATGGTGCCCAGGCTTACAGACCCGGGGGGTGAGGGGGGCACGGCTGCCAGAACTGGGAGAGGATGTAACCAGCACGGTCGGGACTCAGAGTCTTCCCATTGCAGCATGGCCGTAAATCTTCATTTCTTCTGGAAACAACGCTGGTCCAAAGCCAGGTGGAAAGTGTCCGGAGTACGTAGCTTTAGGTAACGGGGCAACCAGCAGCTATTTCTGACAGCACTGCAAGGGAAGTAAGTTAAACACACATTCACAAGCCTTATTGACCAGGGATGGGATAAGTTGGATGTTTTAATTAAGTACATGCTTTAATGTCTACTGAATCATGGCTTCTGCCACGATTTAAGCCAGAAACGACTGAAGTCTTTAGATTTCCACTGTCTTCACCCTGTGTGACATCAGGTAACTTATCCGGATGATTGGTTTTAAGCCTTACAACAACTCCATTCACTTCAGTTGGATTGCTCCTGCGTGCCAGCTGCTTGCAGTCAGCTGCGCCAAGTTTCAGCTAGAGAGGCTGGTAAAGATGGCACTAAGAAGAAAAAAAAATAATTCAAATGAGACCCGGGAGAGTCAGGCTATATTTAGAGCTCTGTGATAGCATTCCTGGGTAACCACAGGCAATTCATGCTATTGCTCTAGGTGTTAGATCTGCATCGGTGTAAGTAAGTGCTGCAAGACGATGAGCACAGCAGAAGAGCCAGGAATTATTGTTAATGCAAGGCAAGGACAGAGCCAGCAGGAGCCGAGGATGGGCGGGATGACTCTAACGCTCATTCTGATGTAGAGGTATGGTAGCCTCAGCAGTCTGTGTGAGTCTGCAGTAACCACACAAGATTATTTTTAAGGTATTTTTGTGTTGCTTTAGGTCAGGAGTTGATGATGTGCTGAGAGGAGTTTCTCTGAAGCTCGGCAAGGGCAAGGGGAAGCAAGCATGAACGTGATAAAAGGCCAGAGAAGGACTAAGCCCCTTGCTGGCTTCAAACATAAACATGTCCTTATAAAAATAAGGCCATTTCCTTGTAACTGGAGAGTGCAGGAAGTTTGTTTTTATAAGTAGAAAATAGAACCTGTTCTTAATGAGGAACACTTGTCCATGGTCAAACATATTGTCAACAATGATAATTCTTTCGAGCTCCTCCATGCCTGTGACATCCCGAAAGAATTATCTTCTAAGAAATATGATCAAAAAGTCCATAAAACCCAAACAAGGAATTTACTGGACAAGATTCTAAGAGCAGGAAATTGGAAAAATGAAAGCACAGTTAAAAAGGAAACCTACCATAAACGCTGCTGAGCCATAGCAGCAAAAAGTGGTGTATTGATGCTGACATCAATTACTTAGGGAAGGCTGGGAAAACCTTCACAACAGGAATACATATGCCTTTCATTAGTTGCTTCAGCCATTGGAAAAGATTGAACACCCCTGTGACTGCTTGTGTCCTCCCAAAGCTGATGTGACCAAATTCAGGAAATGTGGAAAACCAGTCAGAATGTGCATCTGGTGTCAAAGCCCGTCGTGGTTTAGCCCCAGCTGGCAGCTGAGCACCACGCGGCCACTCGCTCACTCCTACCCCTCGGGGGCATGGGGGGGAAAATCAGAAGAAAAGGTAAAACTTGTGAGTTGGGATAAGGTCAGTTTACTGGGACAGCAAAGGAAGAGGAAAATAACAGCAGTACTTATAAAAGAATATACAAAGCGGGTGATACACAATGCAATGTGCTCACTGCCCAGAACCCAATGCCCAGCCCAGCCCTGAGCAGTGATCCCTTTTCCCCAGCCAGGTCCCTGCCTTATATACTGAGCATGATGTCATATGGTATGGAATATCCCTTGGGCTAGTTTGGGTCAGCTGTCATCGGCTGTCCCCGAGCAGCTTCTTGTGAAAATTAACTCTACCCCAGCTGAAAACCCGGACAAAGACAGAGAGGAACAGTCAGAGGTTCTGGACAGCTTTAGGACTTGTAGCTTTTCATCCTAAAAAGTTGCACGCTGGAAGTTCAAAGAAGTACAAAGAGGCACTTAAAGCAAACAACGGGTGCAGGGCAGGGACCCCGGTCTGTGCTGTCATCCCCACTCTCCTTGTCCCCTTCAGGAATTACGCAGCCCTGTTCCATGCCACCTGTCACCCACATGTGCGGGGCGGGGAACGTCTGTAGCCTGCTGTGGGCATTGCCTGCATTAGTGACACAAATCACAGGGCATTTTTGAAGGTCTGTGATTTCATGGGCGCTGCCTATAGACCAAAAAAAAGAATGTTGTCATCATGTATGTGGGTGAAATTGGTAATGGGCAGAGTACTTTCAGAAATAATTTATATGATTTATTCTCAAGATTCTATGCTATTCTCATCGAACCCCTTTTCAGACCTTAATTCTGCCTAAGACCTGCAGAAAAAGAGTAAACTTTTGATGCCAAACAAGTGGCTGCGTGAAGGTCTCAAGTTTGCTGCCACCATGTAACCAGTCACATTTGGGGACTCTGCACTCAGGACTTAGCACCTTATTATTTTTGTTACTACCTCCTATCTCATTCTGTAGAAGGACAGGCAGCGAGCCTGATCATACTGCAGCCAAAAGATTTGCCATTAACTTTGCTGAGGCCAGAATTTCATCTTCTGTATGGGTCCAGTGCTTAATTCCATGTGTGTGCAACGTGGCTAATGCTCCAAGGTACACTTTTATCAACAGAAGCACCACCAGTGGCATCACTGTTTCCTGAAGTAATTTAACTCCATAATGTAATTCAGGGAGGGAAAGGTAATACAGGCTGAAAGGTGCAGCAGCTTGATTCAGCTCAGCTACAAAAATGACAGATAGCCCCATCTGACTTGGAACTATATGAAAAGTGTGGTTCCTTGTGTATTATGGTGGAACGGCCTCATTATTATTTCATGAGCTAGCCAGCCACAGTGTCAGCGTAGATAAACAAACATGGGAAAATCAATCTGACCGCTTCTCAGAATATTACACTGCAAAGCATTTGTGAATGTAAATATTAAGGGTGGGAAAACCTCAAAAGTCTCTGACCCTTATTTCCAAGATCTGGGATCTTGCGAGATTTGGTTACATAGTGAGAAATTTGAAACTTTGACAACTTGGCTTCAAAAATATTTTTTTAATATACATCATTTTCCTGTTACTAAGTAGAATAGAGACAAGCCTCTTCTCTAAAGCACAGATCAGAATAAAAAAGCACCTCTCTGTAACCATGGGAAATTGTAGACCAAAATGCTGCTTTGATATAAATAGTAGTAACTACAGTATTAAAAAATAGAGTAGACATTTCTGTCTTTAGTCATCTCCCTGGATCTAGGATGGGGTTCATTCCAGCCAATGTATTTATGCAGAACTTAGACTGATTTCCCTGGTTTCAACTAAATTGTTGCGTTCTGCTTCTCTTTCTTTATATCTGTATGCTTTGTGTTCTTATTCACAACTGCTTGAGACTGTAAAAAAATATATATCCCTGAATACAAATCAAATCTTTTGCACCTTTGATTCTGCTTAAACAAAAAAACTGAGAGCAACAGAAAGTTATAGGTTTCACCAGCAACTGGCAATTCGCCCCAGTCCTCACTCAGTTTGGAGCATGTGTCCACACGGTAGGACCCTCCTGGAAAGGACCCTGTCTGGGCTGTGGCAGTGACTTGCTCTATAAGCTTCCCTTCTTGGGAAAAGCAGTTTTTTGACCTGGCCTGTCATCATAGCAAGTAGCATTTGCCACAATCTTGAGACACTTTTGAAACTTGAGACAATTTTGAAAATTGCTAAAATGCTGCATTTCCCTGCTTTGCACTGACAATCCTAGCTGTGCCCTGCCTATGTGGGACACTAGACGTGAAGGTCATAGCTATAGGAAAGCATTTCCATCATCAGCTATGATAAGAAAGAAGGAGAGAAAGAGAGAAAGAGAGAAAGAGAGAGAGAAAGAAAGAGAAAAAGAAAGTTTTACACACTTCAAAAAGGAATTCATAGAAATATTCACAATGAATTGAGAATTGCAGAATTGAGACCATTTGGGGAGATGCACTTCTGAGCATTTCTTCTGATCTGCTGAGGATTTTGGTGTGATATGGAGCAGTAATTTAGAGACTCTTCCAGATGGCTTAAGGCTGTTCACTGAAGAAGACAACAGATAGCATGTAAATATATAGCTATAGTTCTCCCCAGCTTCCAGATCTACTGAATTCATATGGGATGAGTCAGGGAGAAAAGTGGAAGCTCCACAGCAGCGTAACGCTGAACAGCTGTGACCAGAGCCTGTAACTATCAAACTGCGTTGAGAAAATGGTCAGGTACTGTCTATCGCCTAAGCTGTTCTCCTGCTCAGGAATACTTTGTAGATGACAATATTCAGGAGTAAATTGAGCCCATACGGGAGAATAGCGGTGCACATGCTTTTGTTGCTTCAGTCTGTATGTGCTTTGGGTACGAATGAGCTTCCAATAAGGCGGGAAAGGTCAGGTAGGGCAGGCGCTGTTTCATGTTGCTCCAGCACTATACGATGTGTTATCTTAATTATGTCATACACAGCAATCCATGTAGGCAACGTGTTTTAAATACAAGCTGGAAGCGTGAGGCTTGAGTTTCCTCTCACATACGTTGGCTCCATGCTAGCATTGCTTCATCCTTTTCAGTGCAAATTCACACTGGTTTAGATCAGCAGGAATGAAATCAGAGAACGACTATATTAGCCAGATGCGTATAGTCCCCTTTCTCCTAGATACATGTCAGGCAACCAGCTTTTCCCCTGAGCCTCAGAAAATGACCATTTTCCAAAGCGGTACATGGTGGCCAAGGCATGCACGGCCACGGGCACGCAGCAGGGTGCCAGAGCAGACACTTGGGGTTTCCATTCCCCTTGAGGGAGGCAAACATGGGGACGGACAGGGGTTAAACTTGCTGCTCTGCTGATGGCAAAGGAGTTGTGCACAGCAAAGCCACTTGCAAGCCCCTGCCCACAGCCCCAGGAAGGACCGGCATTTCCACCTTCTGCAGATTTCCCCTCGTGTTCCTGCAGAGATATTTGTACCCTGCACTGCCAGGTATGCTGTGCTCTGAGGACGCTTTTAAAGGGTCATGGCTTTGCCTTTCTGTCCGCCTGCTTTTCCAGAATGTGGTGGGTGTCCAGAACATCCTTACTGGGCTCACCATGCCCAACATTTGCTCCCGTTGACCTCAAGCTGGGGGTACAATATTTTCCCCTTCCACTTTCAGGCAAAAGGCTCGCTGTGGCTCAGTTCACTGTCTGGGAAATGGGGATAACAAGAGCTCTGTTTGTCAGTCTGGACAGCAAATAGCCTTTGAAGCAGGAGCTGTGTCCTACAGTCTTTCTGGCTGTAATTGACACAATAGGGTCCACGCCTTGGTTGTAATAATTCTCCCCAATCAAATTCAGAGGCTGGATGAGTGCAGTTAAAGCACTGAACTATGATTTTGGCTCTGTTGACGCAGCAAGACTATCAAGATGCCCTACAGATTGTCTGAAACCTGTTAATTTTGCATAATCTGGAAGTGACATATTTTTATGTACAGGTATCTCAGGAATACACGTTTCTGCAAGAAAGTGGCTCAGTGTTTCTGTTCTCTGCTCTGTTAATCATGACCAACTGCTGGTGTCTGAATAATACAGCAAATCTCCCACAGGATAAAGCTGACGTATGACAATTTGAATTTGGCTGACCTGGAAATATCTCAGTCATGGTTTTCACAAGCTGCATTGTCAGAATAGGGCAGAGATAATTGCATCTCAGGCTAAAGGGCAAGGGGGACGGGAAACCACGAGGTGGTAAGCATGAAAATAAATAGCCCTCTGTCATGAGAATGGCCCCATTGAGGGATGCTGATTTTGAGCAGGAGAAAGAAATCAGTCTGTGAGAACCCTGGATATATATCAGTCCCCCTCTTCTCATGACCCCCAGAGCTGCTCGCTGGGAAACCTCCTGCTCATTGACCCCCTGGTCCCCCCCAGCCATCCCCGGCTGGGATTTGGGAAGCCCTGAGGGCAGCCCTTTGCTGCCCTAAGCAGAGCAAACCCAGCGGCACATCCCTTCAGCCTCTGGCACTGGAGGTGAGATGTGGAAGACACATGGTTGAGCACCCTTGGAGAGGGAGGGAAGCATGGAGCTGTGTGAGCTGCAGTGGTCTGTGCCCCAGGGCTGCCCCCGTATGGTTCCAGTGCCAGTGGGGTGCCAGGACACCAACTCCTCCCTCGGCCCTCAACAGCATAGTACAGCTGACAACATTGAGGTTATTTTGGTGATCCAGTCTTGCCTGCTTCCCCTGTAGCAGGCTGAGAACTGAGGTGTGTGGTGACCATCCAGGCCCCTGAATCATGCTGAGCCATGGGTCAGCTCAAAGCAATGGACCCCCTTCCCTGGTCCTTGTTTTGGGACTGTTAATATCTGTTTTTTCATTTACAAAGTCCTTACTAGGACACTGGTTAAAGGGCAAGTGTTGCTTCAGGTGGAGCTGCTTCAGGTATCTCCATTTCCCCACTTATTAACACTGATTGCTCCCCAGGGCTGCTGGGAACATAAGCCCTTAAAAGCAAGAGCAGGGCAAAGAGGATCTGCTTTTGTTCCTGGGGTTTTTATCTGTGTTGGTGAGTACTGAAGAGGGTTGGGTTTGTTTTTTGGGTTTGGGTTTGGGTTTTTTTTCTGAAAGAGAAAGCTTTTGAACATGGAAGGGTTAAAAGCTTTAATTATTCCTGTCTTGTAGCTTTGATCTCTGTGTATGTGGGGTGCTAGCAGGTATCTCCCACATGTTGGTATTATTGGGGTGGGCAGAAGGAAAGGAAGGGTTTGTCTGTTTATTTTGGAATGTTTCAGGGAAGGAATGTTTCTGGATGTGATATTTTTCAGACTTCTCTGTTGAATCCTTATTAAAAAAATAAAAGCTAGAATGAATGTTGCTGCTACGTGTGGTAACTTCTGTCTCTGCTTTGCAAGTCAGTTACACTGAGAAACCAGTGTAAGACTCTCCATGTGACCTTGAAGAGCATTGTTCTGTATGGTTATCCCAATGAGGTGGTTACCTTCAATGCTTTCCTGCAGGAGAAAGCTGTCCAAGAGGAGCTGGAGCCAGGGAGGTCAGAAGGAATGCCTCAGTGGACACTTAGCATAGGTGTACAGGCAAGCTTGCAGTCCTGGGGAAGCACTGGTTTTAGGCAGGTGCTTGTAACAGATTGTTCCTCAGAGTTAACTGACTGATGCTTCCAAATTACAACTTTTTGGTTAAATTAATTAAATCAAGCTTTTGTTTGGAAATTTACTTTCTCTGAGGTGGACAAAGTAGTCCTTCTAACCAGAGGTAAGATAGAAGTATGAAGGAAAACTTGTGGATGAAGAAGGGAAGGTGAGGGTGTGGAAACTTTAACTAGGCACAGACCTTTTTGGAGGCAAGCACTTCTGAGGAGAAACGGTGTTCATTGTGAACCGTGTCCTAAAATTATTTCTGTGTATTTTAGAGGTCTAAGGGTAGCAAGAACAGGCATGTCTACTGTTTCTCACAGAACTAAGTCTTGTTGATCCAATGGACAACTTGATTGTGAAGCTGGGCATCTGCGTAACTGCAGCACCATATGAACAAAGTCAGGGTTGCTCTTGGGGAGGGTCAGTAACTCTGGGTCCTCTCAAAAGGGCTATGTCTGGTCTGTGCAAATGCACTATTGCTTTAAGTAGCTCTAATGAAAGACAAGGGATGTGTTTGCAATTAATTTGTATTTGTAAGATTTTTTTTCAGTTGATGACTTTCAATGCTTGACACCTTTTTGTTTAGACAGATGAGAGTTAATACAAACCTCATGTACCACCTACTTGCATTTCAGCCTGGCTTGACTTCCAGGCTGTGAGAGGGTTCCCTCGGATGTTGTTAAATGGAGAGACCTAAGTATACAGACAGAAATAATTTTTGGTGGAGACTAATGGAGTGGCTCTTATTGCAGAAGTCTGCAGTAAAAACATGGGAGGTCTGGCATTTTGTGTTCCTAGATTTTGGCAGTAACTCTCATTCCAATATTTTAACCCTTTGCCAACCTGCAGCCTTCTGCAACTTCCACATGTGTAATAAATATTCTTTAATAAATATCTCTGGCTGTACTCATCAAGGAGGGTGGTCCTAAAGCATGCAGTGATGGCTGATTTCTAAGATGAGGAAGAGCAAATGTCCTCCATCAGGGTCTCTGAAATGGCGGGGCCTCCTGCCAGGGCAGTGCCACAGCACAGCCACCCAGTTTGCTGGAGCTGGTGGTGGCTGAAACTTGCATCCCTTCAGCTGGGATGTTCCTTGCCTAGCTGTTTGCCATCTTGTTCTGAGGTGTGGCTTTCTTTTTTATTCTATTTTTCCCTTAATTTCCCTTGGTGAGTGGTATGGTGAGCTGAAGGGAGAGAGGGCCGGACTGAAGGCCAACGGACTTCAGCCATATATCACTTGATGATGATTCAAATGTTTAAGCTTGTTCAAGTTCTGGCTTGTAAAAGCAATTCCTACTTGAGGAGAGGCCCTGCTGTGCTGCCTGTGGGAGTGTGGGGCTGCTGTGTTCCTGTCAGCAGGGCAAGGCCTTTGACTCTTGAGGTCTGGGGCTTGGAGAGAGGATCACAGCCTGAGCTCTGTATTTGAATATACTGATGCTTTCGCCATTTTTTGGTATTACATTTATTCTGACTTAGAGGGATGGGATTTAGAAGATGCTTCCTTAAACAGTTTGTTTCAGTTTTGTGCTTGAGGATCTGCAGGCCCAAGCATGGGGGCTAGGCCTCTGCTCCACACACCCCAGGGGAGTTCAGCTGTGCAAAACATGAGGAGTCCAGTCATGCTGCTGCTTTGTAGCCTACTGTATCCCCAAGCTGGCATTTCTTTCAGAGGGGCTGTGGGATATGAAGAAAGCCGGCTATTCTGGCCAAAGGGAAGGTGTAGGAGTGGCAGGTGTGACTGAGAAAGCAAGGGCTGGGAGCTAGTTGTCTTAACCCCCATTTCCCTACACTCTATTCAGCTGGAGAACTCACAAGGTACATCTGTCAGAGAGAAAAAGACCCAACAAAACACTAGTTAGTGTGAAAAGCACCAAGGACTGTGTGTGGATTGTAAGAGTTACAAATGGAGACACCCCCCCCAAAAGCTTGTTCTGTGTGCAGTTTGCAGTTGTATTAGTCCTTCTCTTGTCCCTGGTGCAGGCTCCTTGGGAGCAGGGGTTGTCTTCTCTGAAGCACACTGACAGGGCAAGGTAGTCTTTTCAGGGGCAAAGTTGTGATGGCTGGGCCTGAGAAGAATGTGGGTCTTGAAAGAGAAACACTGCTAAAGCAATTTAGTGAGGATATGATGAGGTGGCCAGGCTGTAAAATGTTTTTAGGCTTGTGTTTTCACCATTTACCACCTTCTGTTTGTGCCGCATTTGCCCAGAGGTGTCCTGGGCCCACGCTGAGCCCCTGGAGATGATGGCAAGACATGGAGTTGCAGCCAAGGCCTGAGGGAAATGTAAGCACTGGCTCTGGGCTGGGGCATGGAGGATCTGGCCCTGTGTCCTGTGTGCTCAGACAGTGCGTCGGAGGAAAAGGTATAGATAAATGCTGGGCATAAAGCATGCAAAAGAGTATTTTTCTTTATTAGCTTGATATCTAGAAGCTGATTTAGGTGTGGAACAAGAGTTTCTCTTTCAAAACTTGCTTTGTCACTTTCCAATAGACCTGTGTACCCTAGCCTGTGGTGGCCTTTGTGGCTGCTCATCATATCAGTGTGTCAACTCAGTGAAGCTCTTGGTTGTGATGGCCAGCTTGGCCAGTTAATCACGGATTCCTTGAAATACAATTTTGATAATTTTGAATTTGCAATGTTTTACCTCATGACTTCTTCATGAACACATCTGAAGAAAAATTTGTGCCAGTGATCTAATTAATAGTCCTTTTTTCAACAGCTATGCAAGAGATCTCTTAAAATTCTGACTTGGAGTGAAGCCTTTCTTTCAATTCTTGTGTAGATGTGGATATAAGATAGGGAATATTCAATTGGCGAGCTAATGTATAATTAATGTCCATATGAGTCATACTGAAGGGGCAAGTAAGTAGGCCAATTCTAAAATTCTGCTAGCTTAAAAAAAACAAATAGGAGTTACACGTATCTGTTTTAAATTGATTTTCCTTTATAGACAGGCAATACACTCCAGTGTAAACACTATGTATCTGTGAGCTCCTGCGTCTTCCAGACCAGGATTTTACCAGGATTGATCAGCTGGTCATGCACAAATATACAGTGAAGTCACCATATTCTGTATAAATCTTCTGTACAGGCTTTCAGCTGGAGAATAATTCTGTGTGAGGTAACATATACATTTCCTATGTTTTTAGACTTAAGTCTTGCAGGTACTGGTCCTAAAAATATTTAGCTGGTTCAGGGGTTTAATTCCCACTTCTGGGAAAAATTACCCAGCTGAAACTTCTCTCTTTTTAAGGTAGGTTCAGAGAAAATTTTCTGGATGGTGGGAACTTTATTCACATGATTTTTTGGTTGAGGAGAAGTTTTAAAATTGAAAGGCTTGTTTCTAATCAGAAGTGTTTCACAAAAGTATTTCAATTTCATTTTTATGAGGCTAAAAGGTTTGTAACAAATTAAACTGTTCCTCTGGGGAGCAGGAAGCTTTTGTTTTCCCCAAAATCTTAATTTAAAGAAATCTCCACCAAGAAGAGAGGAAAAATCCGGTTACTTCATCAGTACCTTATGCTCATCTGGTATAAAACTACTTTCTAATGTATAGTTTAACCAGTTCCACTGAGCCCTGAAGATACACTCTAGCCTGAATACCTTGACTGTCACTATCTAGCCAGGATTGAGCAGGTGGTGTCACTGTTGGTGCCAGGAGAGGGCACCAGACAGCAGTGACAACACCCGTGCTCAGTGCCATCCTCACTGCAGGGGCACCAACCCCTCTCGGGTCCCTCTGCGGGTAAAGAATAAACTTCCCTATTACAGCAGCTTTTTGTGGAGAGTGACTGTACATGTAATCAGAAAATGTTTGTGCTTATGCATAAAGTTACAGTCCCTGGAGACTGGATAGCCTGATTTATGTAGATCTTGGGAATCAGTATTTGTGTATGAAGGGATGATAGGAGTGCTGGAGAACTGAAGTCTGAGACTTTAAGAAATGTGAAGAGATTAGGAGCTGAACTCTGCCTGCAGAGGGGAGCTGTGTCCCATATGCTGAGATGCAGTGATGTATCAGTGCGGTGATGCTTTTGTGAAACCTTGCCCATGTATAGAGCTGAAACATGGGTGGGAATTGGGGGAATCCCCAGGGGACAGATAAAGGTGACCTGGGGTGCACACTCGCAGAGCCTGGCTTGGGGAACCATCCCTGCCAGGAGTAGGGCATCTACTGGCAGTGCTCTCCTGCCTTCCTTTCCCTCCTCTATCCCGAGCCTGCCTTTCATG
Organism: Grus americana; assembly: GCF_028858705.1. NCBI lineage: Eukaryota > Metazoa > Chordata > Aves > Gruiformes > Gruidae > Grus > Grus americana. The sequence continues at coordinate 5,649,153 of NC_072860.1, read as the reverse complement.
TTTCTTCCTTTGCCTTGTTAAAGTATATGGGAGCTTGGTGGATTCTTCCTGTAATCCACTCAATGACTTTTTGAATAAAATAGAGTAGCTCTGTAGAACTCTATGAATAATTAAACTATAATTCTGATCCTCTGTTAATGGAAAATAAATGCCTACAGAGACATAGAGGCTTAATTATTCTATCTAGAGAATACTTAAAATTGTCTGATTTTTTTTGCCTGCCTATTTAGAGACACATTAACAATATTTAGGCTGAAATACAGAAATTGACTGCATCTAGTTTCCTTTAATTCTTTGGAATGAACTGTTAGCTCCTATTATTGGCTACCCTTCTACTCCTTAGAAGCATTAACTAGCTGAATTTATCAGGATTTCATAACATGGTAATCATCCATTTTCTAATATACTCTGATCCTACGCCTTTATGGATGCTTTGACTCTCCTTGACTTCACTGAGAATTGAGGATAGCCAGCTCTTCAAAGAGTTGGCCTCACAGTTAATTTGCATGCTGAAATTGGCATTTATATTAAATTACAAAAAAAGCAGTTTTGGTGAGACCTGTAAAAGTTTCTTCATCATGCGCAGAGCTCTGAATCAGCTGGAGGACTGAGGTCTGACTTTAAGAGCTGATATAAAATAGTATAAAAATGTATTTATGTAGACCCTATTATTCAGAGATGTCAAACTCTAAAACTGATTGCCAGCTGCCAAACTACCTTTCTGGACATGTTTTTCTATTTCTGAATATTTTGTTTGAATTTCTGTTTTAACCAATATATTGCCTTTTTCATGACCTTGGGGGCAGCCTGTATTTTAGCTGCTTGTTTTGCTTCCTGGACAGCACCTTCTAGCCAGGTGTCTCAAAGTGGTCCGAGTACTTCCAGAAAGTGGCTAGTTATCCCCTCAGGGATGGACAAAGTCATCACCCCTCTGAACAAAACTGGACTGAGACCAGCCCCTGGCCAGGCAGCAGCTTTCTGTGGCTGCAGAGCTCTTCTCATCCTCAGAGTAAGACTGTCTTTTGTGATATTTTGTCTGCTTCAAGTAGTGGCACAACTTCTACTAATGCATTTCCCTAATAGCTTTTATACTAGCAGGATTAATCTGATAGTCTTGGCTTTCCTTCCTTCTGAGTTAGGTGAAGGAGTTTTATGCTACTGGATAATTGTTCCCCAAACCAGGAATAAATATCTCTTATTCTTGAAAGTATTGAGGCAACTGGAAGGAAATTCTACCCCACAAACCCTGCTTTTCTTATCTTAAGGTTTAAAAGAAATGGCACCATTGCCCTAACCCTTGCTATGAGCATCCCTTTTAGTGTAAAAATAAAGACTGTGTACTTGCCCATCATCCTGATATCAGAGCTGTTTCTGCTTTCTGTCCTTAAACTGGGAGGAAACCCCTGCCAGCTTCCATCTCTTGTCCTGTCTCTTTCCCAGCCTCTTCTGTGATCTGGAATTTGTGCAGCAGCTTCAGGTAACCAAGGCTGAGCATCAGCACTTGCCATGAGTCCTTTTGCAGGGAACTAATAAAATATTCCTGGCCACAAGTTGCATGAAATACTGCAGAGCACCTGCAGGAGGGAATTAAGCTAACACCTCCTGAATTGTGGTTCTTCAATTAATCTTTACACTGGACACATACATCAATAGCACATAGTTCATACAGTGTGACAGAAATGCTAAGAAATTAGAAGAAAATTAGGACTGGAGCTGGACTGAATTTTTATAAAAAGGAGTAAAGCCAGGCATTAATATTTACTTGTTTTCTTTTGTATTGTGCCTGACCTTGGCCCAAGCCTTGAATGTCTGTATGAGATCCAAGATTTTTTTGGCAAACCCAAACCTCAGCTTTTGCTGAAGATCTTGAGAAGGATTTTAATTCCTTGTCACCTGTCTCAATTTTCTGAAGCAGCTCTTAATTTCTTCCATAACATTTTCCTGACCTTTATTAGCCACAAGATCCTAAAGGTATCAAATACTAATTCTGACTCTGTACCCAGCCTTTAACTACTGCAGGGTTAAAGCACTGCAGGAGGTGTGTATGTGCAGTACTGCAAGCTCAGGGGAGGGGAGTCTTGACTCCAGTGTAAAACTACTGGTGTCAGGGAAGAACTGTGGTGTTTACTGGATATTTCTTACGTTGCTGGATACAAGGGGAAAAGGCATACTATCTATGTTCAGCAAAGGCTTTGTACTCCCTGCTCAGTGCCCAAATTAAGAATCTTTCACCTGGCTGTTTTCTTTACTGTAGATGTTGGGCAAGAGCCCTGTCTGTCCAGTGGGGGTAAAGATGACAACTGGTCATCCTACTGGAAAGGAGACAGACATCCCTGGGATGACAGACTTATTCAGTGACAACTGAGACATGTCCTGAATCAAGCAGCCTCACTCATAGGGCCTCTGGGTTGGTTTTGTTGCCCAAACTATGTGCTGCTGAAGGACTGATGAACAGCTATAGCTGGGTCTGCTGTGTAGAGTAAATTTTCTCTTGACTATTGGACAGGTTTTAACCTGAAATATTCAAAGTAATTACCTTATGCAAACTGCTACTTCAGGATAACAGGATTGTGCTGAGTAGTTGGGAGGAAGGTAATCTGCAGCATTACCAGCTCTCCCTCTGGAGAGAGGGAGTGCCTTCCCTGTTTGTTTCCAGATTGTCAAAGCCTACCTCACATACTTGGCTCTATTGCTATTTTAGAGGGTATAATGTCAGGACAAGTTCATTATCCTGCTCCTTAACCTTCTTGCACCGGCAGAATGTGATGTTATCAGTAAAGAGCATGACAGTTTCTTGTAGGCTGTCAGCCTGAGCACACAGGGCAAATGTGATACTTGTGCTCACAAACATGAAATCAAAATATACACAAACTGAAATGTGAAGCCCAAGGGTCTAGTCCCAGTGGAGCTGACTACAGCCTTAGCTTAAAATGATATTGTGCTTTCTGCATGTTAGTTTTTGAAGAATATACATAACTCATTGGGGTTTATCTATACCTTTAAATAAACTTTCTCGTTTTTCAGGCTATGTGGTAGAATTCATTCCTCATTGACCCCATGAAAGCTTCATTCTTAAAATGGCCATATGTTGTCTGATTATCCAGACTACCTATGTAACTCCCATATTCTTTTACCCAGCCTGGCTGCTTATTACTGCTCCCTCTGCTAGGCTAATGATGCCATCCTTAATGCCCCTATTAATCTTTTTTCTTCCACAAGTGTCACTATTCCTATTCTCTCACTTTTTTCATGTGAGATGCCCTATTCATTCCCTTCACCATCAAAATCTTTCTCAAACACCTGTTTTTTGCCAGTAATGCTAAATCCCTCTTCCCCATGCATGCACATCTCACCTAGAAGCATGAGAACTGACTCCCCTGCTGGTTGCTGCCCACAGCAGGGCTGTTCCTAGTGCTGCATTCTTACTATGAGCTTCCTCCTGTAGCTCCTCTCTGTGTTTCATGTATAGCAAGAACTGTATTTGACCTTGTCTGATGGGGGACTAGTGGCACTCCTGTGGTTCCCAGAACAGCAGCAGCCCTGGGAAGAAATAGGGTCACTGATTTCAATGAGGTGTGTCACTGGAGTGCAAGAGGTATAAGGTAACTGCAGAGCAAGAGTGCTTCTGTGGCATGTTTTGGTGTCAGTCTCTTGTTGTGATACCAGGAGATAATTTGAAGCTGGAGGTTTTGATAAAGTGAGGGGAAGGTGGGGAATGGCTGGTAAAGAGAAACTTGCAAAGCTCACTGTTGATAAAATTCTCAAGTGTCAGTGAAGCAGCATGAAATTCATCTTTGTTTCAAAAAGATCTAGGGATCCTGTCTGTTTTTTGGATGGGGATGAGGTATCCTTCATGACAGGCTGCAAGCCCCCAAGGGGGGAAGCTGTGACTGAGAAGAGTTAAATTAACATCCTCTGAGCACTGTCCTGGTTAACCAGTGCCCATGTTTTGCCTTGTCTTCATGTGATTGCCACTGGTGCAGCACTGTCTTCCCCTCTGCTTGTGCGTGGTGAGTTACTGGGCAGCAGCAAATCCAGGGATAGCTGTCTGAAGGCAGGGTTGTGGTGAGGGGGAATTGGGGATGTTTTCAGAGAAATATTGTCTGCAGTGTCACTTTTGTCCTTGAGAGGCTGTCTGGGAAGCCAGCTTTTTCTGCAGTTGGTTGAAAAATCACATTGCATCAATTAAATGTTCTGGCTGTGCTTAGTGCTATTCTGGGGGGGGAAAGTCAATTAGGCAGCAATAAAATAAATGTGTAATACTTTGACCAATCTGGCATGAAACAAGAGCTACCAAAGGTATGTCTGAGTGTATCTTGCTAGCAACTTTATAACAACATGTGGTGCTGTTGGCATCAGCATCCGAAGTGGGGAAGCATGGGCTAATGCTGGAGTCTGTGCTCATCCAAAGGCAGACTCCAGGCCCAACATGGGGGTGGCTGCCTTGCGAGTCCCGTTCAGACAGCAATCCCGCAGCATGCACACAAGCTGTCTGCAGGCTTGCTGTAAGAGTATTTTAAGTATGTTGCCCTTGGTCTTAGTTTCATGGATAATTTTAGAAAGCTTATGCCTCAGTCTCTAATTTCCACATTACTGCTGCTGTTCCATGTGTCAGATGGTATCTGCTCTTTCCTGACAAAACTTTCTCATCATTGCCACTGACACTCAATACCTTTGCTCCAATGTTGCTACTTTTAGTTCATGGGAGAGTTGCAGAGCTTGCTATGCTGACTCTGATGTGCACATGAGAAGGGAGGTGGCAGTGAAAGTAGAAGCACTCTTGCATGTTTGTCACTTTTTGCCTATTTCATTACAGAACAGCCATATCCATGCTTCAGCACAGGATACTAAAGGTTTTTTGGAAACATCAAAAGCATTGAATTCAAACTTAAAAGTTTCCAAGTGCAGTTTTAGATGCATAGTGGACAAGCGTAACCTGTGAGATATTAGCGCTCTTGACTTTATTTGCTCACGATCCATGTGCAGATATCAATTTGAACTCCTTTGTCTCCCTTTCAGCCTCTCTTTCATCATAGTGCTGACATCACCATTGTTTCCATAGCAGCTGGGACAGGTCTGTGTGTGCAGCCTGACCTCATCCAGCTGGCAGTTGGGAGGAGCTCTCAACAGTGTGGGACCCTGGCGCTGACCCCTCAGCCAGCTGCAGGCCTGCCTGGGAAGCCCTGCTTTCACTTGTTCATACTTCAGTGGTTTAAAGAAGCTATTTAAAACCAATTACCTGCATATAGTTACAGGTGGAGCTGGAGCAACAGGCAGTGGTCTGTTCACCCTTCCAAACTTCATCAGAATTCAAGTACCATGGAGTAAAGCTTTCCAGTTTGCCTATCTACATGAAGCTGAATGTTTTTTGGGAGGCTTCAGCAAGAGTGGCACGTGCATTTATGTAGGTACTGTTACATTTATTTTTGTAAATTTTCCTTTGCAAAGGTCTAAGACTAAACTTTCCAATACAGAGTGTTTTGGTTTAACAGGATGGCCTCTCTTCCTGTGCGAAAGAGCCATCCAAACCTGACCAAGAGGTCTTTACATGCTCTCCAGTCTTGCAGGCTCTGAAATGATTGGTTGATAGCTGCTTCCCAGTTCATCCTGGGTATGCCTTCTGGGGAACCTCAACATTTCCCCAAAAATCTGCTGGAAAAGTAGATTAGTAGGACATGTGCCACACGTTTTCTGGTGGCTGTGTGGCACCCAGGAGCTGAGGGATGAATGTGGCTGGCTAGCCTGCAGAAAGGTTAAAAGCTAAGTGGGGAGATGGGGAAAAGAAAACTAGGAGTGAAGAGTCTGAAGACTTGGATATGGAAGAGTAATTTTAGAATGGGCAAGCCTAGGAAACTGCACACAAGCAGGTGAAATGGTGAAGTCTCAGAGGAGGAGGTGTGTGGCATGACAGGACAAAGGCTGCCTGGGGAGCCTTTGACTCTGAGTACAGGATCAGAGGGTACCATTTCCAACTGAGCCTTCACCCCTTCACTGCACCTGATTGTACTCAGTGGCTGGTCCTTCTGCTACAAGATTTGCTTCACACCTGAACCCCTGTGTGGGCATGCTGTAAGGGGAGTCTCAGGTGAAGTTGAGAACTGCAGGGAGAACAAGCAAGCTTTGTGGAAGGGGAGATTGAGCCTTGCCTTTCAGGCATGTTTATCTGTGCCTACCTTGGCTTCCTGTGGAAATGAGTCCATCAGCATCTGCTATTGTATATTCATTATTTTGGAGTCAGTTTTGCTCAGTGCCAGAGTCCCAAACGTCATCTTAAGCAGGTTTTGGGTATGTAAAGAACCAAATATAATGTCAGAGTTTTGAGAATTGGTCTTAGCTGACTGAGATTAAGGTCTGGAGTGCCTTATCTTAGATGCAGAGTCTGTTTTGTGTACACATAGTAAAATCTCCTCATCTTCCTGTCTTATTGTGAAAAGATATTCACTGATGTTTGAAGTGTTTGGATGCAAGAGTGCTGAGCACTGGAAGAGGCCATAAAGAAACATTTTTCTTTAGCGCACCCTTGGAGCAGTGTGCAGTAAATAGAACCATAGGGGTAAGTACTGGTCACGGAAGATGAAATGTAATAATGTCATTTATTCTGTGTCTTGAATGCAATGGGAACCTTCTGGAGTAAAATAGGATGTGATCATGTAATTAGACTGTATCATAATACAGGCTTTTCAGGAAGCAGCACAAAGGCTCAACAGATATCTCTGAACTATGTAACACCTGGCTTCACAACCTTGCTAAAGTTCTTTTAATATAGATGGGCATAGTATAATACCTCATATTGAAATAGCTCTAGTTGCTAGGTTTGACCTTTTCATTACTTGTTCAGCATCCCTGCACCAGTTAAATGTGTTACTGCTATAGAAAGATTAAAATAGAGTGAAGAAGCCATTTCCAGAAGGATTTTAAGGATTTCTTGATAGGTGTTGTCAATAATAAGTGCTTTTGAAAAATCCTAGTCTAAATACTTTGTCTCTTGTTTGCAAATACCATGAAGTTTTGGCATTATGGGGCAATTGCAGTAATCTCCACTGCAATAATTTAAGAACCTGATGTAAGACCACACATACAAAATTTTGCTGGAAACTTCTTTTGTGTAACATGTTGTGGTCAGATATTGGAAAAAAGCTGTGGAGTGTGAGGTATCCCAGCATGGGCTGTGTTGTTTAGCTGTGCAGATTAGAAGAGGGCTTATGGATGTTTTGTGGTTGAGTAGTCTGCTTCTGTACCAATTATGGATGCTGTAGGAACTTCCTGAGATGGAGTAGAAGGAAGGGATGGTCTGAGTTGGGAAAACAGGGTCACAGGAATGTCTAATGTACAATACATAGCAATGGGTCCCTTCTTGGGGAAGAAGGGACAGTTGATTAGGTGAAGACTGCATCCTGCCAGAAACAGCTCTAAGGGAAGAAAATGTTTAATTCATTGTGTCCCTGCTTGAATAAGTCACTATGGTTTGGGGAAGATGAAAATCCTAAAGCATGCTTGAAGGAAGATTGTTGTAATATAAAGGTTTCCACCTTGATTTTTCTTTTAAGTATAAAAGTATATTGAAAGTAGGCTTTAAAAATGTCTTTGGTGCCTACATATGTGTGCACACACCCTCCGTCTAATCATTCCAGGGAAAAGCTTGTAGTTTCTCAAAGAAATAACACCAGAGGCTGACAATGTTATAATTGCAAGAAGCCTGTTATTTTCAGTGTGTTCACTTGCTCCCTTTGAAATTGTATCTCATGTTCCAGTCTAATGCAGGTCTCATTTTCATAGTGTGTCCACCGCTTTCAGAGATTCCACACTCTCTCCATACCTATGTATCTCATTGCTGTTCTTGAGCCATAATTAGCATCCTGTAATATGCAGTAATGGGATGAGTCTATCACCTACTCTTTAGTGCTCAATGACACCATCTCTCAGGGTTGTTTCTGGTTTGCTATGTTCTCCGAGGCACTGCTGCTGTGTTACCTTGAAATAGTTGTCTGATTGTAAATGAGGTTGCAGTGACATAAGTCAGGGTTAATTTTGTGGAAGGCTGGAACATGAAACTATGGCAAGTAAACAGGTGTGGTGGTGCTTGGATACCCTTACAGAGCCTTACACCTGCAAGAGATGTCCTGGACAGGTGTGCTGCCAGCCCAGCTCTTCCCCCTCCTCCTGTCAGGTGGAGGGCAGGGGAGGCTTCAGATTCTTGCATGCCCAGGCCCATCTGCTAAGAGAGGAAGGACATCTAATGGAGGCTGGGAGGTTAGGACATTACCTGTATCAAGAGTGGGGATTGGAGAAAAAGGTCTTGATATCCCTGTCAGATTTTGGATAACACCAGTGAGAATTAACAAAATAGCAAAATGTGTCTGTCACTACTAGAAATGTCTGCAAAGGAGCTGAGAGAGTTCAGAAATGATTATTCTTTTCCACAGACTGTATTTTTGTCCCCTCTTGGGGAACAGCACTGGTCTAGCCCTGACAGATCCTGGGGTGTTCCTGATCTCTTGGATGACTGTAGGTCTAAGTGCAGGTACTCTGGCCTTACCTGAGTGAGAACAGCAGGACTCAACTGTTGAACTTTTCTGTTGCTATGCAGGCTTGCAGTTCTCTAGATCCTACATTTGTGATAATGGTATTGCTACACAAAGAAGCTGATCTGTTTGCAATTCCTACTTCACTTGGGTTTGCTAAGACAATCTTGTATAAGTGCATTCTGGTTTTATGTGTCTATAAATAGTGCTTGGCATTGTAGCTGGCATAGGAAGGACATTGCAGCAGAGAAGATGTAACACTGGTTTTTCTGCCAAGACATGATTTTTAGGAAAAAAGGCAGGAACAGAACATTCAGCAGCCCTTAATTGTGACTTTAAAAAGTGCAGATGTTGGGAAGAGCTTTTGGGGGAATGCTTTTTGTAATAGTTCTGCACAGTATGTGCTGCAGATGAGCTGCATCTGAACTACTGAAAACTTTGTGAGCTTGTTTTGTAATCTAGACTCAGTTCTGCATATGTTAATGCCACCAACTAGATTTTGATGTTAGTTTGGCACATTCAAAAGTCTTTCAGACTTTCATTTGAAAACCTGAGTGTGGTGTGCACCAGACATGCCCCCAAAATATCACAAAGCTGGATTTTCCTCTTCTTTCAACCAACTTGGGGAAATGAGAGAAGAATTGAGGAACCCTTACCCCAATGGTTCATTTTTCCAGGGTGAAAAGGCTAAAAAGGGCTTCCTGTAGCCTTTCAGTTTGTTCAAAGGTTTTGTCCAGCTGGGGCTCTGCATGGGCACCCATAGTCTGAGGTTTCCCTTGGAAATCCTGGGGTTATAGAGGAAGCAGGGGTGTTGTCAGACCTGCTGATCACATCCTTCTTCATGAAGTGGTTAACTGAGACTGTTGTGGCCATGAGGGTTACCTTGGTCACCCATGGGGACATGTGGCAGGTAGGGGCTGGAAGGGTGCAGAGGTGACAAACCAGCACAAATCCCTGAGAGCTCAGTGTCCCCTCCTGAGGTTCCAGTGTCTCCCTGGCAAGACAGAACTGGAAGAGGGAGGGGGGATTTTTTAAGCCTAGCAGGAATATGTGATATAGCAGAGCTGGCGCTTAAAGACTTTAGCATTTACTGGCTAAGAACATTGCTGGCTGTGAGGGAAGTTACACAGGTCACTGAAAACACCATTTTTTTTTGCTTGTTTGCTTTGCTGCTACTAATATTTGAAGTTCTGGAATTCAAAACTAAATTGTTCCTTGGTATGAAATGGTCTGGGTGGTGTGAAGCTGACTGCCTGGAGTGCAGAAATCCAGTCCAACAGAAAAAAGGGTTTCTTTTTTCAGTGTAATGAATATTTACCAGTCAGCATGTTTGACAGGCTTTTAGCAGTAAATATCACTTGAAACCAACTGCTGGAATCCCTGACTATAATAACAGAAAGGAATGAATGGAAAAGGGAATTCACATTCCAAATACTTCCAGAGTAAGTTATTAAAAATAACAAAGTTGGAGTAGAGCTGGGAACAGGCTTATCAGCACCTGGAGAATGATGAATTTCATGATTGCTTAAAGCTGTTTGTGCTGTTGTAATTAAGGTCAGTATCTGGCACATGCTGACCTTGGAAGTGGTCAGTGGTCCCAATAAATATTTAGTGGGAGGAAGCTGACTCAATTCCTTGGATGTGTAAACCTGGGAATCTCAGCTCTGAACAGTTTTGACAGCTATCGTATGCTACCTCCTCTGACTTTACTCCCCACTGTCTTATTTTTCTTCCTCCTTCTGTCAACCTCATATGTGGAAATTTATGTGCAAAAATGGTAACAGATAGTTTCTATGGGTTTTCTATGGAAAAATCCCATTGGAGAGGAAAAATGGTCTGACTGAAGGGACTGACTGGGAGGCAGAACTTGAGTTGAGCTCTGTGCTCAGCTAAGGGCTTTTTGGATAGTCTAGAGGCAAACTGTTTAATCTGTTTGTTCCCCACCTATAAGCTCAGGGTAATGATGCTTCCTCTAGACATATAGTATCAGGGATGTGGAGACCTTGATTTTATCTTGGAAAGCCACTATACTAACTTCTACAGGAAAACAAGCAAGACAAGATTAACAGATGGAGCACCTTGTTTCTCAATTTGACAGGGTAAAGCTTTAGCCCCAAATGGGGGACAGAGGAGGAATGAAGGCAAGAGCAAATGCATTCACATAATCTTTTTTAGCTCTACTCAATTGAGTCATTGACTGTATCTGCTTAACCTTTGCAGCTGAGGGCTCCTGCTTGAGCTGAGACAAGTCCTGCTGTTTTATCCCAGAGGAGTTCTTTGAAGTTCCCTTGTGTCTGTGTGTCAAGGTGATTACACTGAAGTGCAGCCAGCTGAAAGACTTCAGGGACCAAAAAAGTGTGTGAATAATCACTTTACTGCCTGTATCTGGTCTTGACCAGTATATGCTCCAGTTACTGTTCAGCATTCTGTGGCTACAGCATTTCAGTAAGTTGGAGCCAACCTGGACCATGCCTCAAAGTCAGAAGAGATACAGTTTTTCAGTACGTAATTCCAAAACTTAAAAGCTTAACTTTAGACTGTGGCTTGGTGTGCAGCAGAATGAAAGAGGAATCATGTCCCAGGACTCTTGCATGCTGTATCAGATCTACTCCTTGTAGATTAGAGAGGCAGCATATGATTATGCATTTATATTTTGATAGTGCTAAAGGCCTATCTGTTTAGTGTTCTCTTGTGCTTGGTGCTGTATAAACGTATCGAAAGTGATAATTTCTGCATAAAGAGCTTTTAGTCTCAAGTTGTAACAAGAGAATAACATAGGCAACAAACCAGAAATTAGGTGATGGGGGAAAAAATTAAGGAAACTTTCTTATTTAGTTGAGATCAGTAACTGCAATCTATTTGGAAATGACACAGGTTTCCAGTGTTCTCCTGCACTTTAAAAACAGTCTGCTTCCCGTAGCAAAACAATAACAAGTGTCTGATCTAATCTCATGCTGTTGTGGATTAGGCAAGTCTACACTGCAAAGACTAAACAATTTATACTTAACCAAGCAAGCTTTAAATGAGCTCCTTTGGAGGCCATTAGCAAGCAGGTGAGGACACAGTGCAGGCTGCAGATGGCTCTTGGCTTCTGGGGTGATGTGATGTGTCCTGAGCCTTGTGCTGCTGTGAGATGCAGCATAGGCAAACCAAGCACTGCTCTTCTTATCCTCTTGCGCTGTGAGCTGAGTCTAGCCGAAAGGAGTGATGCTTTTTGTACAGTGGTGATAAAGCATCTGGCCCATCACAGATGGGTTGGGTTATTGCTGCAGCAACCTTGGAGTGAAGGGAGTTTGGGGGGGGTAAAGAGGTGCTTCTGAGATTGTATAAGAAATCTCCACTTAAGATGATTAGAGAGGAAATTTGATGTGCAGAAAGTGTGTGTGGGAGCTGGGGAAGAACACTGAGATGAATTGAGGATGGAGACTGGTGTGCTGGGGAAGATGTGACACAAGCTTTCCTTGATGCTGTATGTGGGGGGTCACTATCAGTATTTTAAAAGGGACACAACACTCCTGTGGCTTTCCTAAGGAGAACCAGATCCTCTTAATGCTTCCTTGCACTGGAAAACACATGGGAGATCAGGCACTGCTACCAACTGAGTTTTTCAGAGTAGTACTTGCTTGTGGAATTTAATAGCAAGACTCCTCCTAGTTAAGATAAAAGTGGGTGTCTGAGAGAATCACTTTAATCCTTACAACCCTTAGTTCTCAGATTGTCTGTGCTTCCTTTGTAGCAATTGACACTCATTATGTCACAAGTGCAAATTGCCACAGCATGTTTTCTTAAGTTTGATGTAATGAGGAAAGAGTTCAGATAGCATCAATACCTCATCATTTTGCACTGATTGTTAGTGGGAACCAACCACATCGGATACAGCCTTTCTGTATTAAGTGTACAAACTATCCATGAGATCAAAACTGCTGACTTCAGTCATGTCAGATTTTCATGATTAAGTCCATGTTTCTAGGACAAAAGGCAAATGCAGCTGAGCGTCTTGGACAGCCCTCTGTTTTAAAGGGGTATTGCTGCAGTACAAGGTTTGTGACTGGTCCTGAGTGGAGTGGGGCACACTGGTTTGGAAAGGGTTGTGGTGTGGTGGGCACTGCCTTGGTGAGCCCCTGGTATTAAGCCACTGTTCCTCCACACTGGAGTTGCTCAACTGTTTCCTCACCCTGTTATCTAGGGAGTTGTGTACTTGGAGTTTATTGAGACCTGATCTTGTCTGCAGGGAGCCAGTACTTTCCCTGAAAGATATTTACCTACAATGGCTGGGGAGCACATTCTCTAAACACAGATAGGGAAAGGCATGTGGAGGGCAGCTCTGGCTGCAAGGAATGGGCCTGAGTTCTGCAGGGACTCTGACTTCGTGGGAATCACTTCTGCAGTGGTCTCCTCTTAACAGATCTCTTGTTAATCTGCTCTATGATGAAAAGTGTATGGGTGTAAGTGTAAGACTTTTGGAATCTTACAAGATACTGTTTAGTTCGAAAACTAAAATAGAAACAAAGCACTTATTTGAATAGTTCTGTGTAATACTAACAGGAGTCACGAGATGGGGCTATTTTAGCTAAATCTCCCCAATTCTGTGTCACTGGTTGTAGGGCAGTTAGATGAAAATCCCTGCGCATGTAAAGATGCACTTGGCCCAAAGGTGAGCCCAGCACCAGCGGAGTGTGTGTATGTGTGTCTCCGCAGTCCTCTGTGTGGATACAGCTCTGATAGAAGCTTTCCTTGATGCAAAAGCCCAAAACTGTGTGTGTAAGCTCAAGAGAAGGATTTTCCCTCCTTCCTTTTCACTGCCCCCTTGCACAGTGTGCCTTAAGACACCAATTTCATCCTGTGTGTAGGGCAGATGAGTGTTCCTAGTGGAAGTCTTCGGTTTATTTGCAGAGATTCCTCTCCACGCTGCCAGGAAAGGGGTTAAAAAGCACACTGAGTTTGGTGTTCAACATCTTTAAACAGTCATATCTTCTCTTTAAAATGTATAAACTGTAGCTTTAAATAAATCTTCATTCTTCTACACTGTGTGTTGCTAGATGCAAACAAGCAGAACTTTCTCCCCAGGTATTGTGTGCCTCTCAAAAAGGCTGAAATAAGAGATTTCTGTGACCTGAAACACCTAATTTAGGCTCTGTGGGACTCTGCCATCCAATGAGCTCTTTGCTCCAGAGCTCAGAAATAATCTTTTAAAATTGTATTAAAATAGCAGATGTTAAAAATATGCAGCTTGGGAGAGGGAAAGCTCCCCTCCCCCTTCCTGAAGGCACAGAATAATAGATAACATTAATATATGACATCTGAGTCTGTGCCTTCATGCAGTTGAACATTTCATGGTATCTGGACTAAGTGATGATAAAGAAACCAAACTGAATGTGGCTTGGAAGATTTTGTCTGCATCTGTAATTCATCTCCAGCTTTTTTTGTCACTATGAGGGAAAAGCAGCAGCAAGTGCTGTAACAAAGGCAGCAGGCTCTACAGGTCGGATTTAGCCCTAGTGTAAGCTAGCACAGATCGTCTGAGGTCAGAGGAGTTGCACAGTTGCATGCCTGCTGAGAATGTGTCCCAGATCCCTGTTATATGTAGATTAACCACCAGTTATGCTAGTTGAAGCACAGAATTGGCCAATGCTGTTCGTAACTGTTTGACTATCAGCTCATTGAAACAAAAGAAATGTGCAATATGAGGCATGTGCAGAGATTTTTAGAGGATACTGTTAAATTGCTAATACTCGACGCATTATGTTCTGTGCCTTGCAGAATTCCTTGCATAAGGAATGAGCTAACACAGAGCTTACTGTAGGCTTGATGGCCAGAAATAGTAGATGTCAAGATATTAGCAGAGCTGTTGTGGTTTTACATATATGTATGTAAATATTTCCTCTAAACTATGGTGCTTCACAAACAAGTTGGGGTGACCTTGTAGCTTTGAGTTGTCTTGAAGTATGGTCATTAATCCATATGTGTTGGGCAGCCACAGTTTCTTCTCTGTGTATAAAAAGCAGAAGAGGAGGACAAGACTATTTCTAAAACTTTTGGAATGTAAAATACTATATAGAAAGGTGGTTTGGGTGACAGGAAATGCTGGATTGAAAACAGGAGGAGACTGTAGAAACTGGATAACGTGCTGTCTTGGCTTATAGCTTGGGACATGGGAATTCCAGGCTCCTGTAATGGGCATGAGTCATACTTATGTATGTGTGGTTACAGCAGAAAAAAGATACAGATGGCTGCAGAAAATAATGTTTATACAATGCTCACTTAACAATTGGAAAGAATGCATTTCTAAATTGCTTGAAGCATGTAGGGCTAAAACCTGAACATTCTTCAGGGTTTCTCCACAAATATGTATTGATGGCTCCAGATAAACCCAAGGTCTGTGGGATTTTTGCAGTTAGCTACTCTGACAGGGAGCTTGATTGCTGTGTTTTGGAGGAAAAGACCACAGGGAAGAACAGATTCCTTCTGCTGTGCCAGTCCAGTTCCACTGAAGCCAGTACAGTCATGCCAGTGTAAATGAAGAATTCAACCTGTGGTTCTCTGTAGTGCATCTCAGGACACCAGTATATGGCAAAATATGGATGTATTATATGGATGCACATATGCCAGTTGTGTACCAGTATCCAGTGTATTCTGGGTTTGTGTTGTAGCACATCATCTTGAAATGCATTCTTTGGCATGTTTGGAATAGCTGTTTGGGTTACCTCTAACTCAGAAGTACAATTTTTTCATTGTATTAATCTAATTTTCCTCTTAAAATATTAATAAAAGGAATGTTGTGCTTGTACAACATTGAAGCACTAGATGTTTTCTGAAGCTTCCCTCTGATTCTATTTGCATGGTCAGGTATAAAATGGCTATCTATTATATAAACTTTCTGAAGAACCCCATTTCAATCCTTCACCAAGTACAAGCACATTTATCCACAGCTCCTATGGTAATTTCTAAATGAAAGAAAGATTGACACATTTGTGCTGGAAATCTGGGCTGTTCTTGTTGGGTGCATGCTAAGGATCAGATGTATAATATCTGTTTTTTTAAAGGTGGCTTCTTGGTGATGTAGTGCATAGTTCATCTTTTAGTGTCAACTTTGTAATGACAGGGTTAACGTCCTACACTGCTGGGAGAAATTTCACCTCTGAGCTGAGGGAAGGGCAAAGTAGGAATAAAGGCAGTGTCGGTGACTCTAAGGAGAACTCACTGACCACACATGTCATGTAGCTGCCTGCTGTGGTTCACAGCATGTAGGCACTATCATCTGAGTTTAGGTTTTATAGCCATAAAACTCTACAGTGCTTTTGCTAGCTTAAGACAAAGCTTTATAAGGCTTATTACAAGACTTGATGGTTTGGGTGTGTGACATGTCCTTAGAGGTGAACCGATACCTTCAGCTGCAACAAAGGGATGTATTTCCCACTGAGGTGCCCTTTACATTGAGCAAAGGCCCAGCCCATGCAGGGGAGGATGAGTGCCTTGGGATGGAAATGCTTCTGTAATGTCATGTACAATACAGAAATCAATCAAGTGCAGATTATCCCTAGAAGCTATAGTCAGGTT
Organism: Grus americana; assembly: GCF_028858705.1. Classification (NCBI taxonomy): domain Eukaryota; kingdom Metazoa; phylum Chordata; class Aves; order Gruiformes; family Gruidae; genus Grus; species Grus americana. The sequence goes on along the minus strand of NC_072860.1, from coordinate 5,633,074 downwards.
AAGTTAGTGAGTGATTAATTTTCAAATTTGATCCATTTCCCCTCTATACAGCCAAAACCACAAATGGTATGCTATTTAGTCACTGAAGTGTCCAGTCTGAACAGTCAGATCCTGAACAGCACAAACCCTGTGTCTCCCACAGGTGCTCATCCTTTGGAAACTGCTTGAGTAGAGGTTTTGGTACAATGCATATGAAAAGCATAAAGATGAGGTGCTTCGTAGATTGCCCGTTTGTAGTAGGGCACAGTCATGATGGACTGGCACTGGTAAAATCAGACAACTAATTCTACAACTTAACCCAGTCTGTCCTTTAGTATGCAATAAAGAGCAATAGTGGCCTCAAAATCACTTTCTGGGATACTGAAATACCTAGGTCTGCTCTGATCTCTGAATCATGTAAATCTGAGAAAGCTAAACACTGTGTTATCCTTTAAAATGAAGGTGAAGACAGTTCATGTTTATAGTGCTCATAAAATGGTTGGCAAATGATGTTCACTACAACATGAGCTATCTTACCAGTTGCTGCTTTTTAATATAGCAACCATGGGAATTATTCATGGACACCTAGCTTAACCTGGCACAAAATACTGCATCTCATCACAGAGAAAAATTCTGCTACTTGCTCATGTACAGTAATAAAGATTTAAAATCACATTACCTTATAGTGTTATATATAGACTGTAGGCTGAGAAGTTATTTCAGTCCTTTAGGATTCTGGTTGTACAGAAAGCTATAGTTATGCAGTGAATTAAATGCAAAAAGATCTTGTGAATGTGACAGTAAAATGACAGTTCTTGAGCACTTGGGTCAAGAAATGAAAAGATTCAGGTTTCCATAGTGGCAGTTCTCTGTGTGGCAGTTTATATATCAAGGCTGCCCCTGAGACAGGTCTGCTGTGCTGTAATTAGGACTGTAACAGAAGGTCCGCTCAATGAAGACCATAATTTAGTTAGCTTATACAAAAGGTGGGAGGAAGGAAGCAAAATAACCTTGTTTTGCAAATAAGCTCTCTGAAATTGAGCAAGGACATCAAAGCATACTAACAAGAGTTTGAGTTGTTAGATGTTCCTTTTTTACTGAAGTAGCAATACTGGAGCCAGACTTCAAGTGCTCATCTCTAAGGGATGTTTTAAGATGAACCTCTTGAAGGAAGTTCTCTCTGAGGCTTTAGCTAGAAATAAGAATAAATTTAGTGGATGATGTGGAGCTGACTTTTTTCTACCCTCAGTAGCAACTTAGCTTCTGTTCCTGTAAGTTCTTCTCTGATACACTGTAAAGAGTGATTCAGATGCTGGACCACCACTTTATCAACTGCAATAAATCTCATCTGTAGTTTCCAAACTATACTTTCAAGGGAAGTAAACCAATCCTGATGATAAAGCAAGCCATATCACTCCAATGTGACCAGGACCGGTTACAGGCCAGGAATTGTTTCAAAATCACTAGCGACAATTTGTCCAGTTTACATTGGACAGAGGCTGAAGTCCTTTTATGAAGCTTCCTGCTGAGCATGTGTGTTTGATTTTGGTTTTATGGGGGGTGGAGAAGCTATATAGTACGTGTTCCTCCACCTTTTTATGAGTCTTTGAAATCAGCAGAGGAGGCTTAAACATACATATTATGCTTGATACCTCTGGTACTTGGTATCTCTGAATGTTTCATCTTTTTCTAATGCCAGAGCATTTCTTAATGACAGTCAGTGAGACTAAAGCACCTAGATCTTTACAGCTTTGTCTTAGCCACCATATGTGTCATATGCAATACAGCACTAGGTGAGCACTGAGGATACCCCCAACTCCTGTTTGTAAAGCCACATGTAGAGAATTAGTAACAAGAGTTAACTATGGAAAAATAATCCAGACAAATAAGGAAGTTCCAATCTGGTATCTATTACCTATAAATGTTTCATTCTTTTGTTTTATCGTATACTCACTGTCAGTCAATGGAATGAGAAGAAGATACTGGACATTAGCTACACAAAGTTTCCAGAAATAATGTCTAAAGTAAATGTTTTTGCACTTAAGTCTTATCAAAGTATCTTCTAATTAGTACTGTGTACAGTGCTAAACTTACTGAAGTTTTTATTGCCAGTTATTTATACAGTAAGGAGGGCAAAATGGTCTTCAGAATATCATCCTCTCTATCTTCTTTGTAGGCTTGCATTCTTGCCTCTTTACTTTTTTTTCTTCTTCCTAGAAACTGGAGGCATTTTCTGAGGCATCCAGCACAAATTTTAAAAAGTGAAGCCAGACTCCCCTAAGGAAAATTCCCACCCAGAGTTAGTCCAGCTGCACTTGCTTTAGAAACCCGTCAGGACACTGTTTTTCTTAGGAAGGCAGGACAACATTGCCAAGGATATTTTCAATCCTTAAAAAAAGATTTACTGTGGCTCCAGTAAGGAAACACATGGTTACAGCATGGTTACATTTGCCTTAAGGCAAATAAAAGTAGAAGAGACTCTGCAAGCATAAAACCCAGAAATACAAAACCTGTTTCTGAAAATGAGTGGTAAAGTTGGGGGGGAGTAACACATAAACTACCAGACATAGAATAGCTTACAAATTCCAGAGGATCTGGAATGAAGTGAAAGCTAAATATATATAAATGCAGAAGCTATTGTGTTTTAAACCAGATAAGGAACTTGATATCAAATTATTTTGCACCTCACGTAACAGCAACCAAGTGGCATTAACCTTTAGTATGTTAATTGTTTCCTTTGATCTATGGGAGTTTTAAACTATCAGGAATGTGTTCCATAACAGAGCTATTACCTTTTGCAGGTAGATACATTGGCATTCCTAAAAGAATAACAAAATACCATTTTAGAAACATTTCAATTTTTGCTGCTTTATCACTGTTGTCAGGATACCAAAAGGGCTTAAAGCACAACCAACCTTCAAAATAACCATTAATATTCCAGTTCAGAGAATGCTTTTCTCTCTTCCCAGTTCTGTTCCAGCACCTGTACTGTTGGCCTGTGAGAACCTGCTGCTGCTAGGTGGTAAACAAATGCACTTGCCTGAATAATATATGCAGTGGAGACTTTTGATTGGGTTTGTATGCCCACTCAGCTTCAATCTTCAAATGTTAGACATAGAAGCTTATGTGGTGCCTATAGCAGTCTGAACCACAGTGGTTGTGGTCTCCTGGAGAGCTACTTGGAGCCCTTTGCTTCAAACCAAGATTGTGCTGTAACTCCTGGACTCCCTTTGGCTGTAAATCCTAAAAAGCCAGGGGAGTTCTGTCTTCAGAGACATCTGTAACTGTGTGCTAGGACATAAATACACTGAAGAAAGTGGATTTACTTGGAGTAGGTGAATAGACTTGTCCTTTATGTGGCTTGATGAATTCAACATCAGTTTCTGCATGACACTGGAGTCCTTAAACAGCAGCAATCTGGAACAGATGTGAAGCTTTTTTGTTAGATGATGCTACAAAGTTGCTAGCACAGCAGATAAACACCTAGATGCTGCAGAAGCTGAGTGCTTTACAAATAAAAATAGGTTTATCAAGAAAGACTGAAGACACTGCAACTTCTTCCTACTTTTGACTTGCTCTCCTTGGCCCTTTACTATTGTTTTTGTGTCAGGTTTTTATCTTTATCCTAATGGAGGTGCTTCCCTAATTTGATGCCCTTCATGCCACACACCTACTGTCAGTTATCCAACCCTTACATTACCATCTACTCTGAGGCTGCTGGTGATACTCATGTTAGAGGTCTGATATACCATCAGGAGAATCCAAGGATATTCAGATGGCAAAGGAAAAATCTCTTCTGTCCTGAAATGATAGATGGGTGTTTTGTAGTTTCTTAGCTCAAAGATCTGACTTGCAGACTTATAGCAGCATCCTAAATCAGGATCCCGCTGGGTCAAGTGGTCTCTGTAAGCCAGATCTGTTTCAATTCTTCTGATTTCATTGATACAGCAACAAGCTCTTAATATTTGAGGGAAGTTTTCAAACATGTTCCTTTGAGTGTTATTTTTTTTAATAGTGTGGCTTTTACTAGCCAGTCTTCCAAGATTAAAATACTGGAGGATTTTCCCTTTTTGTTCTGGAGAGGAAAAAGTATGTCTTCAAAAGTTAGTGAGCAGTTTGCTTTCAATACATCTTTCAAAACAATGTTATCTATCAATTGTGTCTTAAGCATTTATCTGATGATGATAGTATCTACTTGAATGTGTGGGAAGTATCTTAAACCTGTTACAAGACCAGGCTTAGACGTTCATTTTTAGGTAAATTATCACCATTAAAACATTTAAAAGGGAGGGAGGAGATGTGTGGAAGCCTGTTCTTAATAAACTTTGTCTCAGTCATGACTTTGGCCAGGTCTCTTGGCACGACGAGCCCTGGTGTTACTCTAGGCTTGTACTAGGCAATCCGAATGTTGATCTTCCACACCCTTAGGAAAATACTTTCCCAGAAGTTGCTCTGGTGAAACTTGGATGGGGAGTTGTGACTAGAAATGTGCTTTGTTTTTAAAGAAATGAGGAATTCCTAATTTAATTGCATCATTCCTAAGCCTGAAAAACTAGGTATAAACCTATATGGCTCTGGATTTTTTCTTCAGAATTATTTTTATAAGTGTTTGGAGCAAGCCTTCTAATGTAAATATTGATCTCTTATCACAATTTCTGTAGAGTGAATAAACTTTATCAGTATGAGGGAAGGTCTCAGACACTATTGCTGTAAGCTGAGCTGCTGTTTAATATGTATGTTCTGGTTTTGGGTTATTGCTAGGCTTTCTCTGTGTGCTCCTAAAAGCAACAAATTCTGCTGACAAAACAGGATTGTTCCCTGTATAACATCACAGGAAAAGCTGGCAAATAAACCTTGTACCAGCCCATTCAATACAACCAGCTGGGCAGTCCTGTTTATTGAGCAAACCTTATAGGCAAAATTGAGTTCCCCATAATTTTTTCCTTCTGTTTAAATTTTAACAGGTGTATTTCCTTTAAATATAAAAGTTATCAGGTGATAAAATCCTAGTTAAACTGAGGAGGTTTTTTATTTTTAGTGTTCACTTCCTCTCGATCAGTGGAAACAGCACAAATAAGAATGATGTATATCATCCTCCAACATCATCATCCTTATTCCCCCTCAAGGGGAGTTGCTTCCTGTCATTTAGTGCAAAGTCATATAAGCTCCTCACAGTATTCCTTTTTAATTATGAGCAAATTGTTGCAGGTAGTAGGTGTGTTGCAGATTAACTCACTGGTAATCTCCAAAATTGCTTTTTGACCTCTTAAATTTTCCCGTTAATCAGCTAAATCAAATTATCATTGGTTGTTCAAATGGTTTTGCTTACATGTTAGGTGAAACCCTAGAATTTTGTCTGTAAAATCCATGGGTCCTGCACTGCTTTTTGTTGGACTTTTACTGATCCTTCCTGGGCTGGTTCATGCTCCATGGCGGTATGAGGCCTTGTACTCTGTAAGACATCCCCAGTTACCTGTCTTGCATCTGATTTCCTACATTGTTTTTGTTCTGTCTTGTTTGATTAGTACTAAAGGTTAATTTAAACTGCTAAATTAGGGACTTATTTCCAGTAACTTTATTGTTAATTTACATGATTTGATGTTAGACATAAATGTGTCAGTGCGATAGCTCCACACAGGTCATAGCTGGTCTTGCTTCATCTCAGAGCTGAAAGGGTCAGCTTTGGTGTCAATTCCTGACCTGATTATTGAGACTGCAAACATAATGCCTGCAAGCATCAGTTGTAAAGGTGTTGGTGGCGTAGACACCTTCTTGTTAAGAGCTGGCCTGAGATCACTGCCTTATTTCCCAAAGGTGGCCAAAGAGTCATCACAAGACAAGTTCAAATTTAATTTGGAAAGAGAATTAGAGCTCTATTGGGTGTTCTGTGAACTTTCCAGTGCATCCCAGTTAATGACTATGGTTACGATGAGACCCGAATCAGGGGCCACAACTGTCAGTGTCCCCTTTCCCAGTTAATAGTAACTAAATATTTTTCTTTGAATTTGTTGTTGGCGGTAGACAGGGGGGCAGTGCCTGAGCTTCAGTAAAGGTCCAGAGAGTTGAGTACCTGATTGCCCACCTACAAAGTTGCATATTTTGGTTCCTATCTAAGCACCTGATGAAATGCCTGTAATGAGCACAAAGCTAGGTTTCTGTTGGTTTATTCTAGTGATTTTCTGTATAGCTTATAACTGTTGCTTCACCTGCAAAGGTATTTATTTTGGGTTTTTCCTTTTTTAAGATCTTTCCTTTGTTTAGTAATGAAGCATATGCAGAGTGGAGAAGCAAAGAAAATACAACACAAATGCTCAGAAGCCCTAAGCATAATTGTTTAGTTTTCTAGTTATCCGTAACCTGTCCTTGGCAGGCCTCTGTCTTTGGTCATTGACACTGAGATCTGAAAATTCCATTTTTAAGGTAGAGCTGGATTCTGATTTCTCACCTGCTTGCTTTAGGATGAATCTTGATTCTTAACAGAGGAACTAGGTGTCTGCAGGTGGTAATTCAATATGAAATCAAAGTCAAGTCTGTCATCTTGCCTCAACCTAAAAACTAAGTGGATGATGAAAACTTGAAGCTGTTTTTAGAGCAGATGAGCAGCACAGAAGCCTGAGTCATCTCTGCCATGTCAGGATGCTATAGGGAAATTTCATTAAAACAAGGTTTTGGGGAAAATCATTATCATAGCAAATGGATGGGAACCAGTGATGAATTAAATTTGGTATCAAATGTACAAAGAGGATTGAGCAGACAAGATGTGTATAGGTGCTCTAGCAGTCCATGGTATTAATGTTTGAAGAAGCCACATGTCACAATGTTAGCTTTGCCAATTTTATTTCTTGCCTTTTTCTGTAATGAAATGGTTACCTGCTCCACTGTCCTTGTGCTGAGGATATTTCTAACCATTTGTTCGTTATGTGCTTATTCAGTCTGCACTAATGGTTTAGATTCTCTTCAAAAAAAATCACTTTTTTAATCCATCATCAAGTTGTTCTCCCTATTTATATTTTGAGTGGTGTTTTAGTCTGATTTGCATCAATTGAGACATTTTGAACTGTGAAGTGCTATGAACTCACTATGCAACAACCTCTACCACAATGAGCCATTGTCACCATCCAGTATCTAACCCACATCCCATTAGTCAGTTGCTGACTTTGAGCCAACACATGTAATGGGGGAAGATAAGGAAACAGATTCATAAAGTTGTTGGAGCAGCTAAGTGTGGGTAAATTCCTACCAGGGAATTGCACAATTTAATAAAGGAGGCTGTTTTTCAGTGAGGTAAATCTTAGCTCTTTCAGGTGGCTTCTGTAAAATCCATTCAGTGTTTACCTGTATATTTAGGTCCCTGAAATACCCTTGCAAATCCAGGCTTGATCCCTCCGGTTCCTAGAGGTATAAGTTTGACTTCTAGATCAAGAGGCATTCTGTTCGGTCTTTGCATATAACCTATATATACACACGTGTATGTATGTGGATTCCAGACCTCAGTTATTACTACCCGTACACTGCCGGGTATGCTGTAAACTATTTACCCTGCATGTGTACATACATGCAGATTCCAGATCTCAGTTTTTATATATTAAAACACCTCTGTCTGTGTGTGTGTATATACTATACATATATATATATATATACAGAAAGCCTTACCTCCAGATTACATCAATGGCAAGCTGAGTTTAACCATGACTTGGGGCAAGAAAGAGATTCTGGACATTTTATTCATAGCATATAAACATTATTGTGTCCTTGATGTATGTGAAATATAGATGTTGACAAATACAAGTCAAATTGTGGCATTTGAACCTAGCTTGAACTGGATTATACGTTTTTGTGTTTGTCAAATGTGTAGTTTCATTTTTGACTCAGAAGAAACAGTTTTTCTATCTGTGGCTCATGTAACCTTAGTCTTGTCTGAGTTACAAAAAAATTGGCAATTTTTTTCCATCTTGTGGCTGCATTGATTGTACTGGAATTGCACCCAAGGTTAATGTCTAAAGTTTTGGGAGTGTTTTGTTTTCTTAAATTGGACTGCTGAACTTCTGGAAAATTTAAAGCACTTCCAGCGTGGGAGCCAGCAAAAACTATTAACCCATATGGTAACATTCAGATTGAGATCACTGACATGATCTCATCCTGCATGTAACTTTTGATGTTTGCATGTCAGCAAGAAAGCCAAAGAGTAGAAGAATAGATTCAGCATCAGAAATTAGTTATTCTTCCTCTTGCTGAGGGTTTTTGTGGTGCGAAGAACTCTTCAGCTTTCTCCTTTCCCTGTAAAAGGCATGTGTCACAAAGGCCAAATGTGAATAAAGAAAAGCCTGTTCAAAAGCCATCAGCTCATCCTGATATCAGTTGGCACAACCTATGCCTGATAATCTGCCTATAAGACTCATCAGCCGTGACAGCTAGCTCCAAGAGTGTGTTTATTCTGTCTGATTAGTCATAAGAAAGGGAATTTAAGAGTACAGGACAAAGAACAAATGGGAGTGCATTGTCTTTCTGTTCATATTCAGCCTTACAGATGTGATCATGGCTACTTTTAAAAGATGTATTTGAAGGCCTCAGCTTGGTAGTGTGCTTTGCATTCAGAGATGAGCCTTGTTTCTTGGAAGTCATAAATTAACGAGGATTGGCAGACAAGCAGGACAAAATCCTTCTTGCTAACTGAATGATATTTTACTGCCTCCCGTATCTTCCGTCCCTGATTTGAGACTTTGGTTGATGGTTCTTAGCCTCTTCTCTCATTCTTCAGCCACTTCTCTCAGCTATTCTTGGGGTCATGTTAGTCCCAAGTGTTTTTACCTGTTAGTCATCCTATGGATTTATGTCATGATTCCTGTGTGCATGGAGCGTATGCAGATACCTTACTTTGTGTCTGGTTTCAGTATTAGCCGTTCATTGCTGTGGTTGCAGTCCGAGCAGTCATTTGTGGGGTTTGTTTTTTAAATCCTAGTTTTTGTGAGCTTCAGAAATGTAAGGATTAGGTGGTGCTTGTATCTGACTTTCCAGACTGACTTGTTACAGGGAGGCAAAAAATGCTTTCCTGTGGCTTTTCTTGTCAATGACGAAGCTAGCATTTGAGGCTGTGTATGTATCTCAGAACTGCATGCCCTCTAGGTGTTAAGAGCCTGCTTAATGTCCTTAAGTCACTCTATCTTCTCACTCCTTCTGACTGGGTGGTGTCCATCACCTGTGGAAGAGATGGAATAAGATGCCCTGTCCTCCCAAGTGATCCTGCCAGAGCTGCACTGGTTTTCAGCTGGGTCGTGTCCATGTTGTAGAGAGGACTCTGGTGCTTGGAGATCTTCATCTGGTACTCAGCACAGCTCCACTGTGCTCAGGCTGAGGAGCTAACTGTTACTTTTACTATCTGCTGAACTGCTAGAGCATAGCCGGTAGCTGTTACAGATGAATCCCTCTCACTTTTTTCTTTGGTTAAATTTTATTTACATTAGTCCTACAGGAACAGTGATGAGACAGAGGTCATGGCATAGCAACATCTGTTACCTTTGTATCTTGTCTGCTGAAGATCAGATGCATTTGTTGTCTCCTCCATGCCCCCAAAATTGTACAATTTAAAGCCAGTTTGTGCTGTCAGCAGCTAATTAATGGTATCTTTCACTGAAACTAGCAGCAACCCATCTGGGTTGCAGGCCATGTAAAGCTGTAGCTGAAGTATTGGGAAATCTTAGCTTTACAAATCTGCTTTCTAGCTATTTGGTAAAGAAATGAATAGTATTAGGGCTGCCAGGAAGAGGTTCCATTGCAATACATTTAAACTTCAACAGGTAGCAAAATAAGCGTTTTGAGCAATTGGTAACAGTCCTTACCTGTTCATATGGCTAGAGGTGGTACTTGGGGTGGGTGAAGTTTGTAGACGTACCCCCAAATTATTCCAGCTGCTTCCATCAAAGTCAGAGGGTATTTCACCAGAGATTACTGAGCAGCTTTTGAAGTTCAGGCTCTTGACACCAAGCTCCTGAAATCAGTGCAAAAGTGGCTCTGAATCCATATTTCACCCTGGCATGCTTGCATAAGTCTGAAACTTAGTTAATGAGCCATACTCTTGCTGCTTTTTGAGATGGGAAGTCCTCAGTGTCATTGAGTACAGCCCTCCTGCTGTTGCAGCTACATCACTAGTATTTGCTCCCAAACTAGTTCTAAAACTAGCTTGTTCAGACTAGCTGTGATGCCAAGAGCTCAGAGGGGCCTAACAGTGCAGATTTTTACCAGATTCATGGATGAGCTGCACCCAAGAGTTTAGGCCAAGCACTTCTGTATTTCTACTGCCAGCCACATCCAGTCTAGTCAAGTTACAGAAAGCTTAACCTGCCTTTATAGTTTTGTGAGTTCTTGCTCAGCAACAGGCATAAGGGACTTAAACACTAAATTCCAGGGCCATCACATTTCCCTGTGGGTTCTCACTGGTGTGCTATAACCAAGTGAGCCCTTAGATGTGCATCAGACATCATAACACTCGGAGGATCTCAGAATAAGAGTGTAGCAAGGTGTCACAATGTGAACTGATAGCTTGGGATTGTGCACATCTGTATATGATACATATGTGGTATAATCACATGCTGACTTTGTCCTTTCTCTACCATAAATAAGAGTCATGTGAAGGAACCACTAAAATGAAAATCTAGTGATGCCAAGTGCTGAGTCATTAGAGAGCTGCAGCTTTCAGCACAACTTCACTGTTGTGTGTGGCATTTCTCCAAAATGCCTTAAATGGGGGATCTATTGACAGAGCGTACTCATGAGGCTAGATGTTTAAACCTGTCTGAATTGAAAAAAGAAAAAAAAATGCTAAACATTTTGCACCTTTTCTCATAGAGGTTCTTCAGGTGATGAAGGATGCGTTTGTGTGATGGTAACTTTAAATTTGTTTAAACTGTTCCTTACAGTAGATTTTTGGGTACAGGTTAATCTGTACTGATGATGCATGTGAAGTTCTTGCCGCTTTCCATTAGAAACTGCACTTGGTTCTGGCAGGGAAGAGTCAAGCCCAGGACCCTGATGTAGATGGATCTGGCCTCTTGCAGATCCTTGGAACATGATTTTGGCTTAAGTCTGCTCTCATTAAAAAAAAAAAAATAATCAATGGGACTTATACCACTTTAGTTACTAAAAGCAGAATGATGCAGATACTGACTCTTATCTTTGCTCAGAGTTCAACTGTATGCCTGAGAACAAGAGCTGCTGAGGTTACAGGTCAGGGTAGGTGATCTGCATTTTAGGTTCCGAAGTAGAAGGGAACTTTGCATATAAAATGCAAAAGAACACCTTCGCTCATGACAGTTTTGTACATTGAACTCAACTTCTGTGTTTCTATTAGAGCTTATTGCCCATGAAATGAAATTTCTTCTGGGGCCAATGAGTCTTGCAAAACAGCTTGTATTTGGACTTAACTGCATACTGGGCAGTTCTGTGGTCACCTTCCCTTGTTTGCCACAATCATCTCTAGTTAAATGAAATTCAGAACCCCTTTGGTAACTCACCACCTGCTGAACTTGCAGATTAATGGACCAGATATTAAGGAGACGTTATTCTTGGACATAAGTTCCCTGTCAAGAACCTAAACTTGAAAAAAACAAAACAAACTTTAAAATAAACAATCCTTGCTTCATTTGAAATATATTAAAAAAATCCTTTATATACTTATTCTGTACTCTGTTTTTATCTGAAAGCAGGCTGTGCAAGGTATGATCTGGAATTGCTCTTGAGAGGAAAAACATACCTAGGTTTTGGGGCAGGGAGAGAGTTGAGCCCATTTAAACAATCCTATCAGTTTTGCATCTAAATCTAATTCCATTTTATATATAGGCTATGCTGACATAAAAACAAAGTTGGCTTAGCATCTATCTCTGATCTGGGCCTTAAATATTTCCCCTTTTTAGGTTACTTCCACTTTACCAGTTCAGCAGACTCTTAACCAAAAGCAATGAGATTTTAGGCAGCTGCAGCACGTCTTGCTTAGGAGGTGTTGAGTGACACTGGTGAGGACTGGAATATTGACAGATCAAAATTCAGTAATAGCAGCCAGGCAAAATGTTGGGGTGAGGAGGGAGGTGAAAAATCTTAGTCTATACCTTATGCTCCTTCTCTGCAAGCAAATAGTTAAGGCCTGCAGAATGAGACCAAGCCTCAAGACACATTTAGTCATTTGTGCAGGGAAGATGTTCTCCAAAGAAGCATACTGCCAGTGTTTGAACGTGCATGCTGTATGCGTCCGTGCTGATTTCTGCCATGCTTGCGTGCAAATCATTTTGTCTGTAAGAGCAAATAGCAAAGTGGCCAAAGTTTGCAGATCAGAGCGCACTTCTCTGGAAACTTGCTGATGAAATGTGTTTCACATTAAATGCGGGTAGCTTCAGGTGATGTTAAATGTGAGTGATGTTTTCTGGGACCAGCCAGTGTTACAGGAAGGTCGCTCCCAGTTCTGCTAGCTTATTCTGAAGCTCAGCAAACTTTTCTTACACAAATAAAAACAGTGCTCCTGAGTGGTATGGGCATAATGGTTTTGAACAACTTCTTTTGAACCTGTTAAACCCAACTCATAAGTCTCTTTCCCACACTGAAGTTAGACCAAAAAGAAGTTATCTTGATAACCTCTCTGCAGTCACAGAATACAAGGATGGCAAGCTCCTTGTGATCTCTATTGCTCTGTGTCTGTTCTCAAGAGCCGCACACCCACAGGGAGGTGAAATCCACCAGTACTCCTGGGCATCACAAGGGCCTACTTGGAAATATCTGTGAGTGGAATTAGGACCTATGGAAAGACCACTCTCTTGATCAAGGGGGCAAGAAATAAGTACTATATTATATGGAGGTCGCATGGAGAATCAATTCAGGTTTGTCTCAGTTCTTTCAGACAACCTCATAGAAATCCAGTGCCTCCTTTCTAGATAAAGGGACCTTTTTTCCCTTTTCATCTGTTTTGCTGTATTCTAATATAAAGCATTAATTTGAAAAGAAATTGCTTTATGTTTCTGGAAACTCTAGACAATCTTTGAAAGGGACTGGATGTCTCAAGAAATACAGTATTTCACCTTTTCATTTGCATTGGAGTACCAGGGCTAAGCATCTTTCTCATACTAGATACTATACAGTAAGTCAGACCCTTAACACAGAATGTGTGGTCTAAATAAAATAGATGAAGGGGGGCTTGTAAAAGGAGGTGGTTTTATTCCTTTTTTATAAATGACCATAGAGGCCCAGACAGACCTTCAGGTGAGCCTGACAGTCTGTAGCAAGACTCAGAAGCAGGATAAACTTCAACCTGTCCCTACTCCTAAAGGTTTGAAGTACATTACACTTAATATTAGACATACATAGGAGATGTGTAGATCTGAATGACTGTCCTTGCAGATGCTGTTGCTGTGAAACATGCTGTGAGCACTGTCTAGTGCATTTCTCCAGGTATGGGTCAATCCTGATAAAGTTGGGAGCGGTTCAATCCTAAAAGAAAGTTTGTAGTCATGCTGCTGATATATTTTTTGCTTAAATAGGAAAGGAGGACACAGTTCCCTAGAGCAGTGTCCAGCATGCTTCATTGTGAGAACCAATTATAGATAATAAAACAATGTTTTTGTTTAAATGAATCATTAGGACCAATAGTCCCATTAGTGACTAAAAAATTCTCTGCATTTTGGGAGAAGGGAGGGTTGCTTTTAGCCTTTCTTGTACAGCTTACAGACTCTTCAGAGTTTGCTTGTGTGGGGTATGTTACTGCTGCTTGTATTGTGGATGTTACTGATGATCTCAGATGAGTTCAGAGCCCCTTTGTGTTAGGCATTGTGCTCCTAGGGCTGGGAGTAGAGCTTGTACTCCAAAGCTGGTGAGAAAAGAGCAGGCTGATAAGAACTGTTATCTGTCAATCCCATTTCACAAACAGACAAAAAGTCCCAAAAGACTGAAGGTAGTGATGACTTATGATGACACAAGCAGAAAAAGAGCTGGTTTTCTATAACAACTAAAATTCCCATTAAGATCTGTATAGATTCAATTTAAAAGACTTAAAAGATTTTTTTAATTTGTTATAGCTGAAGATACTCTTCTTCCCTTTTCTCCCCTTATCTGCTCCTTTATTACCTCTATCAAATAGGTCCACAAGTCTGTTGCTGTGCCACAAACTGAATGCAGATTTTATGTATTCCAGGCTTTGGCATTAGTTTTGATACTTCAGTTTAGTGTCTGGGCAGATGAGCCTGTAATATTCTTCAGTTGAAATAGCTGGCAGTGACTGCTAATGGTGATAACTTCTACTGTTGAATTAGAGAACTTTCTACCAAATAACAATTAAAAAATAAAGTGCATTTTTTCCAGATTACTGTAAGGCTCTTGTATAGGCCATATTGTAAAAGTTCTCTCATTCACTTAGGATCTTCCTAGGATAAATTTATAGATCAGTTTTAGCTCTTCTGAGCCACAGTTGGACTATGTTGACACTACCTCTCCAGAGACTCCTCACTTAAACAAATGTATTTTGGTCTTAAGCTACTGATTCTTTGCTGCTGAAATAAATTGTAGCTAATCTGCCTCCTTCCAGAAACTATCTGCCTTCCCTTGTGCTATCCTTCTAGTGAAGGAAATACTTAAACTGATGAGACTTGATTGTTTTATTATGCATCTGCAGCATTTTTATACTTACCACTTTTTACTAGGGCCCAACAGGAGGAGAAGTCTGGAGTCTTAAATTTTTACTTCACAGGCTGTATTCCTTTTGGCTTCAGGCCCTTATCCTGCGCTGCAGTTTTTGAGCACATCAACTAAGCAGCCATTTTAAGGACCTTCTAGTTACTACAGATTTAAGCCATCTCTCTTTGCTAGCCCTATTCTTTCATCTCATATCTTGTCATATGTTCATCCTAAATTTTACGGTGGAAGGCAGTAACACAAGTGAGCTGAGAGCTTTACCTGTCCTGATAATTCTCCTTTGCTCTGCCTTCTCCTGTGTACCTTGACAAACCAAGTGCTTAAAATACCACTGTCCAAAGGTAATTAAGACCAAGACATCTTGCTAATTCTTCACTATCTGCATGTATAGTGAGATACAAGTGTATAGGGAGGGGAGATTTCTCCAAGGGTTTTTACTTTGCTTCCTATGTGATTTATTTTTTTTCATGGTGAGTCTTAGATCAACTGATTGTGGGTGACTTTCTGCTCACTAGGCTGTGTTCTTATGGGCTGAATGTACCCTGCTTCACTTTCAGCTCATATTTTTGCCCTCCCCACTGAGACGCGCACATCTTGTTCTTTGATTGGCAAAGAACAGTTTGCACTTAAGATGAAAATAAGTGAAACGGCAATGGCAGAATGCCAGAACTTGCTGTTTCTGCTTTTTGTGCAATAACAGTGCACAGTTGTGTTCTGGAGTCTGATGGGAACAATAGCACAGCACTATGCAGGAGAAATGCGTGTCGTTAAGTGATCAAAGAGGGGAAAGAAACTGATTATGTAAACCTGGAACAAAAATAAAGGGGATGCTTTTTAATATAAGGTCAAAGTAATTAAATGCTCAGTTAGAATAGCCTTTGTCATTCACTTAATACAGTTACTCTCACCGATTCATCTTCAATGTCCTCTCTGCCTGCTGCTTTAAGGTGACTTATGAGCCATGAGGCATCTCTAAAACATTTTTGGAGAAGTGATTGCCACTAAGTCTTTTGCCCACAGGCACTTCCAGCTGTGCCTTGGTAGCTTCATTCCTGAAATGTAGAAAGCTCTGGTGTGGTCACCATCCACAAACGGGGACATGCAGGAGTCACCTTCATTTATTCTTGAGTCTTACCTTGGAAAAATGGGGAAGCAAAATCTAAATGACAAAATGCTGTTGCTGCAGAGTGCGGTGCAGAGCTGTTACAGGGACATAGTGCAGTTTTATGCCATCAACTTAGCATGGCAGGCATGGTGCAGAGGGCTAAGGTGCTAGCAGTAATGCTACTGCATTCTTTAGAAAACTGCCTTCCTCATCAGAGGTGGGTTTTCCTCTCCAACTGAGGCCTAAAGTGGGCAAAGGCCAGTCCTGAGGCAGGGACTAAATTCAATTATGAGGAATATTGCTAGAAATGGGTGCCCCACTTGCATTTTAATCCTCTAGCATGCATGTGCATAGATACGCAGGCAACCTTCATCTACCACTGCAGTGTGTGGAACAGAACTTGTCTGGGGATGATGTGAAGTTATCCATCCTTCTGTCCAAAGTGTCTTCAATTATTGCTTCTGACTTGTACAGGAAAAACCAGATTATTTCCTTCTCCTTCCTGGAGAACTGACGCAAGCCTGTTAAGAAATTAAATAGAATGATTTTGAATTTGTCAGGGACTGGCCTCTACCATAAGCCTAAAGATTGAACTGTACGGAGATGGGAACTGTCTTCAGGCCACCCTGAATAACTGAGAGCTGAGTTCACAGAATAACTTACACAAGGGCCCTGGGGAGATTGTCTGGTCCAAACTTGGCTACAAAGCATTCCTAACACGCTAGTTCAGGTTATTCAGGGGCATCTGTTCTGCAATCTTTCTAGGATGTGGGACAATCACATGTTTGGTTCAGTTTATTTCTAGCAATGTTTCTTGTGATTCAAAAATTGCATACAATGAACTTCAAATGCATTCTCATTTTCAAGGTTCAAAATTAAAAAAAAACCCCACACATTCAAAAGAATTTCTGATAAGCTTTTAACTGAAGATTGAAGTATTTAGGAAATAATACAGCAAGTGGGTTTGAACTGAAGAAATGTCAGGTTCTGGTTTCTTCTGCAATCAAAACAATTTGCTAAGATTAACAAAAGGCTTTGTCCAAACCACGTTAGCATTTTTCAGCAAAAGTTTACTCATTCAAAAGAAAAAAACCCCCTTACTCCACTGTAATCCTTTTCAGTGTTTATCTTCAACTTCAGGAGAATCTTGCTGCACAAAGTAGCAGTAAATCTGAGTTGCTTTTATCTTACATGACAAAACTAAACCACTATCTTAAAACTCCAATGCAATGATCTACCAATCTACCTTTCAACAGCTTTCTATTAAAAGGATATGATCAGGAAAATGATTCTTTGGGGCCTCTAGAAATTCCATGTGTTGATTTACTTGAGTTTGACTTCTAGCTTATTTTTCTTTGAAGCTATACCTTTGATTTTTTTTTAACTCTTAAGTTTGATCACATTCAGACACTTTCATGAAATTTCTACTCTCAATGACAAAGAAGAAACTGTCAAAACTCCAGAAATATGACTCTGGGAAATTTGGGTTTAATGAAGTTCTTTAGCTTGTCTGATATCCTACTGCTTTTGGACAGAATACCTCTGGCTTTGTACATTAAGAAGCTTTGGTGGTAATAGTGATAAAGAATGGTTTTATCCCTTTTGTAGAGATGAACAGGACTGAGTTTTCCTGGCATGCTCTAATTCTCCCAAGGGCATTACAGTAATCCTCACATTTGTCACTTGTCTGTACTATAGTAGCCTCCTTGGGGGGACCAGGACTCCATTATGCAGAGCGGTTTTCATGCAGAGGTAATGAATAGATAGCTATTCAGCTGGTGATCAGCATAAGTAGGAGACTTAACAGGTGGCCCAGAGTTTGATATGAGTATGATGCTGATGGGAAAGAGCAGCATTTCCAGCCCACCTTCAGTGTAGTCAATGGAAACTATCTTGATATCATGCAAAAAAAAAATTGGTCTTGAAAGATGTTTTCTGATCTAAATCCTGCTCAAGGGAGAAGTTTTTGGATTACATTGGGTTACAGGTGGTGTTAGTCTATAAAAGCAGGTACAAAGACCGTGTTCAGTGCTACCCAGAGTTCTCTGCTTTCCTTTAGTTAGATTACTACAGAGAATGAAACAGATATTACTTACCTGTACTTTCTTGCTTGTTGGTAATCCTGTAGTGTCTCTCTGGAGAGAATTCTGTAGATGTTCACTGGTTCAATGCAGGCTGCATCTCTGCTGTGCAGAGCCCTCTGATTATCCTGCCTTGGAGTAATGCGTGGTCCCAGGTTTGTGAGCTGAGCTGGCAGGGATGGATGACTAGGTGTAGCAGGTGCTTTGTCTGCTCCCATCCTTATTTCTTTAACACAGAGCCATTGCTGGCAGCAACAGCAGGGTAGTCCTCCTGCTGAAGACCAGCTCAGTCTGGCCTCAGGATCTTTGAGGGTTGTAAGGACTTAAACTGCAGTCACCCACATGCTTTTTTTTTTTTTTTTTTTAAAAAATCTCCATCATGCCCTGAAAGCAAAGCCTGCTCAAATTGCAGGTGAAGTGGATTCCTGAAATTGGCTACCTTGTGCTTGATGGCTTCACTATTGGCTGCCTAAGAAACTGGTGGACCTTGGAAAGGGCTTGCCCAGGGTGGGAATGTACGGTAGATCAGTGTCCTTCCATACGCTGACCTCTGGGCTTGATCCTCTTTGAGGCCAAGAGAGAGTTTTGCTCCCAGCAAAGGCTGTTTAGCCCCAGGCAGTGGGGGAGGCAGGTGGGGGGCTCCCATGTACAGGAGGTGCCCAGGGCAGCAGCCACGTTCAGCAGAACAGGAGTGCCAGTGATTAGACAGGTGAACACTAGGTTGTGCCGAGACACACAGGGGACATTTCCACAGCCCCACACCTCCTTTGCTCTGCTCTGTAGTGGTGGAGACAAGGGGTACCCCAATGTATCCCAACTGTATGCTGGTTTATAACAACTTTGGCGTTAAAAATTAATTGCTTGAGCATGTATGCTAAATTTTAGCCTGAAGCTCATTTTTACAGCCAAGTTATAAATCTTGAAAGTAAGGATTTGTAATAAAAACACTGGTACAATCTTGAAGCACAACCGTGCTAGTGGCAGTTGCTGCTGTGGTGTGGTTTGAAAAAAAAATAGTGTGTGGAATAGCTTGTGTTAATTACTCTTAAACCTGTTAGTGTGTTATGCCTGGCAAACCCTGAGAAGCTCAGCTTTCTGTGACAGAGGAATGGTGTTTAGTTTGGGGTTTACTTTTTTATAAAATCCAAACAAAGAAAAGATTAGACACTATAATGATTTCATGGTTTAAAATCTCTGTGCTAGAAACAACCTAATTAAATTCCTGACATCATCAGTTTTGTTAGTAAATAGTAACCATGGATGCGGAAGAGTCTTGCATCTCATTACATTCAGCATAGGGTTTCAATACAAGAGCCATTAGCTGTGGTGTGGAAATGTAAAAACAAAGGGAAAGTATGGGACACGTTTTTTTTCTCCCATTGATCCAGAACAGAGTCCTGGAAGAATATCTGTAATTAATTAGCAGGGCTTTAATGTAGGGCAGTAGGCCATTGGTTTTCTCTAGTGAATTTAGTAAATGGCAGCGTATTGCACAAGATAGGAGACAGAATATATAAGAATTACTCAAACTCCAGGAAATAAGTGTACAGTGTAGTTAAAAAGCAAGTACAGATTTTACACAGACTCATGAGGGTATTTGTATGTATGTACGTCTCTATCTTAGGACCAATGCAATCCAGTTGAAGAAATCATTTACTACACCTGTCTTAACATGGCTTAAAAATATCCAGATTTACTTGGATAAGTGGTGACAACATTGCATGTTTAAGCAAGGGTGAATTAGCATGCAGACAGCAAACATGGGCAGAAGGGAAACAGACTTGCTCATAAAGGAACTGATTAGAATTACTCAATGCCACTCTTTCTTTAACAGGAGATGTACTAGTTAGCACTTCATTTCAATACAAACTACAAACAAATGATGTTCAGTTACCAGGGTTTGACATAAAACTGGTGTCTTCAAAGGAAATGAGGCTGATTCAATGCAGTTAGAACAGATTTTGCTTTGGACTTGTGAATAAATTGGTACAATGTGTCTGAAAGCCACTATACAGTATATTTGTCCGCTCCGTAGGCTCCAGTTCTGCAGCGGAGAGGATTTATGCTCAGCCTTGCAAGTAGTGCTAGTGGTTTCAAAGCCAGTAACAGGGTCCTCAATGAGTATATATGCAGGTGGCTGACAGATTTTAATTTTTATGTTAACAAATGAGTTCACGTTATTAAAAAAGCATTACAGATTGATTTGTAGCAAAGCTTCAAATATACGTGACAATCATATGAAAAAATAGCAATACAAAAACCATAATAAACCCTCATTCAGATAACAGTAACTTACAGTGTGTCATCAGTTTCAAAAGGGAAATTTGCTTTAAAAACAGCGACACAATGCTGATCATCTGTTCCTTGCCGTTTTTCGTAATGGTTCCATGAGAACAGGGTTCTTTTAGAAACTCAGGTAAGGCTTAGTCTGAGTTGCAGGGGGACATACCCTTCTTCTTTAGGAAAAGATGAACGCTATGCAACTTTCTGTTTAGTGGCAACCCCCAGTGCCTTTTTATTTTTAAAGGAAAATGGAATGATCTAGAGATTGTGGGACTTGTTAAAAGTCATGGGAATTTCTTTACTGGGTGTTGGGTCAGAGGCTGTTCTGTGATTTCTTTCACAGTTTTAAAAAATGCTGGTTTTCAAGACAGTGTTTAGGTTTCTCCCATTGTATGGCATTCCTTTACTGGTAGATGGGGTCAGAGTATACTTCATGAACAAGTATGTCTTAGAAGTCTATGAAAGTATAACCATTTCAATATGAAAAAGGATTTTAGAAATGTTTTCACTATCAGTGAATGGAAGAAAAAGACAAACAGGAAAAAAAATCGTTTGTAGCTTTGATAGTGAAATACGTTAGGGGATAAAGGGGCCTGTATTGGAAGCTGCTATCAATCAGAGTGTACCTAGTATATAATACTGCTCTGGAGACCTCTTAAATGTGGAACTTTTGTGCAATAAATCTATTCCTGCAACATGTTTATTCTTTTGTTACATTTGTGGGAAGCAGAGATTTCATTGCATATTCTGTATAGTGATGCATAAAATCCATATTTATAATCTTGCTGTATATATTCCACATGTTTGATCAACGGTTTATTAATTTGTTATATAGATTCATTCTTTGCAACCAAGCCCTCTTCTAATGAGAAATTTCAGTGTCCCTAGAGAAATTATGGGAAAAAAAGTATTTGGTAATTATCTTTTTTTTGCTGATTTATTTGTGTATCATGTATTTTGTCATCGTGGTGTCCACAAAAGGACTTACTAGACCTAATGGGGAAATTACATAGCTATACTGCTAACCTTAAGCATTGTTAGGCAAATTTCTTGCTGAAATTAATGGCCATTACTTGAGAACTGTCTTTTTATTAGCAGAAATTCTGTCCTATTTCTAACACAAAACTTGACTATATTGGAATGCCTTTCATCAACCAATTGGAATAACTCTTCTGAATAGAGGTGACTTTTCTTATATATCATTTTTCACTCTATTAGCTACAGTCTTTTGTCATCTGGAGAGAAGGTCTGGCTTTTGAAAAGAAAGGTTTATTTTGTTGCAACTACAAAAATGTAAAAAGAAACAAATAGAAATCAGTGATGTTTCTAAATGCTCAACACTTCATGCATAGCATTCAACTAGAGACACTGATATTTAGATTTTTTTTAAAATGGGGAAGAATCTGTTGTTAAATTACTAAATAGCAGTAAAATACCATGTTTAAATGTGAGGTTTATAGTACCAAGAGCCGTGACTCTAGTCCAGTTCTGCTTCTGTTGATACAGATTCTATTATTCAGCTGGCAGTGAAGTGGATTGATAGCTGAGGCCAGACTGGTTCCTGCATGGAGAAATCATCCTCCTAAAAAAATCTGATTCAAATGATTAGGTTAGTCAGGAGTGTTAAGGGGTAAATGCATCCTTCTCCAGTTGCTGCCATAATTGAAAGAGGATTGTGATCCTTAGAAGGTCCAAGGTTTTTTTTACAGCTTGATTTTTTTTTCTGCATATGAAATACTTTGAACTGACTTTGCCTTTTAATAGCAAGTTTTATGTTTCTATTTGAACTTTTACCTCCCCCTGGAGCTTTGCCCCAACTTGCTGAAATCTTACATTTCATGTAGAATTCCTACCCTTTTTCAGGTGGAATTCTAAATTAGTGACAGTGCCTTTTTCTGCAGGGTGCTTCATAACAGAGGGAGGCTCCCTCTGAAGAGGGCAATTGCCTGAGAATCAAAAGCAGCCCTTGTGTGCCCATTTCTGACAGCTAATTGCAATTCCACAGTTGCCTGGCCCTATGCAAAGAGCTCTCCAAACCCTCTGTGCTCTACCAAAGCAATTTTGTTTTCTTGTAATAGGGATGAAAGCTGGTTCTCTTGGCTCTGGTGATTTCAGTAAACTCTACTGTCCTTGTGGATTTTCCCCAGGGGAAATGGGAATACAGATTTATGATGGTATAGCAAGGGACACAGGAGGGAGTCATTTGTATGATTTCCCTGCTGCAGTGAACAGCTGTGGAAGTCCTGATTGCAAATTTCTGTATACTTTCATCTTGTTATGCAATAAGTACTGGGAGAAAAAGTCTTTTCAGAAAGGAAATAAAACTAGGGAAAAAGTTCCAATGAAGGCAGCTTGACATAAAGAATACTCTAATCCTGAAAGAAGTGCTGCTTTCGTGCCTGTTTTCTCATGGGTGAACTGAGGTATCAATAGAGTTGAATTCTCCTGATAAAAGAAATTGTCAAAAGAATTTGGAGTAGATATGATTGCAGCCCACTGGATTTTTAGCCTGGGCTTTAAAAAATACATTTAGATTTTTCAAGAGTTTCTAGGAAGGGGCTTGGGAACCTGAACTGATCAGATATCAGGAGGACCTTAAAAGTGCCTAGAAAGAGCATGTCTGCCATGAACATGAGTTAGCAAGGTGGATTATCTCCCATTCCTATTTCCAGCAAGATGCTTCCCTCGAGCAGATTTTCTGGATAGTTTTCTGGACTGCTCTGATTCATCATCTCTCCTATTTCCTATCACTGTTTTCCTTTCTTCAAAACCTCTGGTGCTGAGGGGGAAAAAAGCAAGTGCCCCACTGATGTATTTCACCTATGAGGAACAGAAAGGAGGATCCCTTTTAGCCATGAGCTTGACATGGTATTGAAGAGAGGGGGAAAAGTAGAAAGAAAAGGAATTTGTGGAGTTCTTGTAGCCAGTTGTGGGAAGGGTTTTCTGTAGAAGATTGTTGCAATAGGAAGAGAGTGTCTAATTCATATAGCAATCCCTGATGTGTTATTGCTACCAGATGCTCTTAGATGCTGCCAAGTTGGGCAGGTTTCCTCTTCTAACACCTCTGTGTAAGCATCTGCGCTTAGCTTTTCTGAATGAATTTACTGAATGAAGAAGTCCACAGAAAAATTTCTGGTGGTGGAATGCAGTGTAACTTGAAGTAACACTGTGCCTGGTAGTAATAGGTCAACAAAAATAGGCAAAAAAACCCCTTGGGTTCCTGTCTCCTGTAGTTTGGAGCGCATTCCTGTGAGGTAGATTGGATGTTTTGGAGGGGGTGCTGTCTTTTGACTCCTGTGCTGAGCTATGAGAGATCATAACAGTCTTGCCAAAAAGATGTTTTGTTGTCACAGCTCACCTGTGGATCCCTGTGTGCATAGTGCTAGTGATCCAGGGCAGCTAATTAGATAATGAATTACTGCCTTGCTAAGGCAGCCCACACCCATTGCATAGCCACCTCATGCTTTTGAGGAATTGCATCAGCTTTTTGCATTTGCGTTCAGTTCAGAAGAGGAGTTGGGAACTGACAGAGAAATCTCAACTTGCTTAGGGCTGTAAGTGTCAAAAGTACATTATCCAAAATGTTGGCCTTAAGACAATGACAATGGAGTTATCTTTACTCAGGAGGAAATGAAATGTAACAGCCTGCATGAGTCATACATTTTTAGTGCATCAGCTTTGACTCTATTGCCAGAAAATTGTAGTGACAGGACAAGGGATAATGGCTTTAAGCTGAAGGAGGGTAGATTTAGATTAGATGTTAGGAAGAAATTCTTCCCTGTGAGGGTGGCAAGGCACTGGCACAGGTTGCCCAGAGAAGCTGTGGATGCCCCATCCCTGGAAGTGTTCAAAGCCAAGTTGGATGGGGCTTTGGGCAACGTGGTCTAGTGGAGGGTGTCCATGCCCACAGCAGGGGGTTGGAACTAGATGATCTTTGAGGTCTCTTCCAAGCCATCCTGTGAAAATGTACTAACTACATAGGATTCTGTGTTAAGTAAAGACATATTTGAAAGCTCTGGCAATGAAAGAGCTAACGTACCAGACTGTAGATGCTATTGTTCTCTCCAAGCACCTCACAATTTTTACTTGGTTCTTACATGTGTCTGTTTTCTGCATTTATCTTTTAGATGTTAATAAGAAAGGGCCTCTGAACATCAGAAAATAGATGTTCAGCGCTATTTTGAATAGTGTCAAAATGAGCCACTTGTCCATTTTCAGTGGCTTAGATCTGGTTTCCCCATCTCACCCACCTTTAAAAGGGTGTTTCTCCTGTGTTTATCCTGATCTGAATGCTGCTGTGTACAAAGTAGCTACTTGCAACTCATCAGAGCATTTTCCCCTCTTTTGGTGTAAAACCATTTTCTGTGTAGTTTCTGTATCACATGTTCATGAGTCCTGTCAATCTGTCACTTGAGAGTCATGGGTAGCTAAGAACTCATTCTGTGATAATCATTTCCAGATAAAATTTTCTGAGTACTTATGTGAGTTGGTGAGTACATAATGGATCATTGAGAAAGGAGAGAACTGATCGTAGCAAACGGCTTGGAAAATACTCTCAGCAAAATAAAAACAAGACAAAGACTCATTTTGGATAGCAAAACATTCCTAGTTGAAACTTGCATCAAACACGTGCTTTTAACTAGTATCTTTTTTGAGTCATTGTCTTTGCATCATTTTAAATCCAGGCTGCCCTCTGACATTAGATGATACCAAGAAAATTACAAAAGATCGATTTCACACTGTAAACATGACCTTTTTTAAACACAATCCATGCACACTTATAGCCGGATGATCAGGTTGTTTCAGAGAATATTGCAAAAACAAGTGATCATGCTGAATCATTGTAAATAATTCCAATATTAAAGGTTTTGCACACAAAAAATGGCATGCTTCATAAAAAAGATCATATACCAGAAGGAGTTTTGGGGAAGATTTTCAAAGGCCCATTAGTCAACTAAGGCAATGCTCCTGTTTATTCCCATTTTGTGCCTTTGAAAATATCCTCAAGGTGCAGGTTTTTTCCTTCCAAAGCAGAACTGTATTAGGTTAATTATTGCTTTGCAAGAGGCAATTTAAGGTGGACATTGCTGCAAATCAGCTGTCCATGAATAATCTTTAACATGATGTACTTTGACTAGAATAGTTAGTTTTTTCTCCATGCATCACATACTCATCTAAAAACAATAAACGAGGAATAAGTTTAAGTGCAGAATATTCTTTGTTGGCACAAACAGTGTATAAAGCCTGATTAATAGTGGTTCTATATAGTCTTATGCTTCTTGCATCTAGCGCAGATATCAGTGTGTAAAATCTGGCAGAGAGGGACATCAGATGGATTTGTAATGGTCTCTGAAGGGTCTTCGGCTCCATAAGCCAGTTAATGGATTGCACACAGCCATACGCAGCATTTCCATTTCCTATGGCTATAATGGAATAGTAGTTTTCATTTAATAACCAACCCAAGTATAATTGAATACAAAGACACGTTATATTCCATTTTAGCGAACGAAGCATGGCACAGCTTAAGTGGCATATCAGAACTAAAAATAAATAGTCTGACTCTCTACCTTTTCCTTCACAAAGAAGCTTGCCACATATAAAGATCTTAAGTGCAAATTCTGGTTGTGAGTATATACTAGGTCCTAGTATCTAGTTTACGGGTGATTTTTAGGGCTTTGTTTTGGATAGATGATCTATTTCTTAAACTCATACCTTAAAGGGCTAAATTCTTGCATGTTGGCTTCACAAACAGTGCCACTGCAGTCACTGAGAAGAGCTGTGGCTAATACATTGCTTGGTGGAAGTATAGAAACCCTATCAAAAAACCACCAGTACCCCCAGCTTCAGGATGAGGTCCTGCCAGTGGGCTGGAACTGCTGCCTTGGAGGCCAAAAGTTCATGTAGCTTCTTCCCCAAGGGTCAGTCTGAAAACTGAGCAGAAAGTGGGTGTCATCCTTGTGAGTTACAGCACAGCACAAGCCCTTGTTTCTGTATGGTCAGATGTGAGACACATACAGGAGCACCAGGTGACAGCAGACCTGTCCCAAAGCTCACTAGGGTCACAGGAGCTTTGCAGTATTTTTGAGGAGCCTTGGATCAGGTACACGGTTACCATTAGGTAGACAAATCCTGATTTGTTCAACTCTCCAACCACGTGAAGAACTTGACTATAGGGGTCACATTTTGGGGCCCACGTTTGTTCCAGATTGATGGTGCAGGGCAGAAAACAACTTATAACCAGCTCTGGATTTCTTCCTGAAGAAAGAAAATGAGCTGTGTATAATAGGTAGTGCTATCACTGCTGAGTAATCTGTACTTCAAAGTCAAACAAAGCTTGCCTGTTACCTTGTGAAATACGGGTGGGATTTATCCTCAGTTTTGTCACTAAAAACTGCCTGTAAGAAATCACAGCAGTCAGTGAGAATAGATGGCTAAGAATCAAGCCATGGCTCTGTGGACCTGGAGTCCTCCAGGGACCATCACAAATCTCATGATGTCTCCCAAATGCTTGATTTGTGCAGATGATGCTCTGATTTAGCAGAAAGATGCATATAAACTCATGTTGCCAGCAGCCTCTATTGGCGTCATAGATGCAGAGGCTCAAGAGAGTACATTATTCCAGCAAATGTCAGCATTAATTTATACTTGCTCAGGGCTCATCTGCTTTTTCCTGTAGTCTATTGGAGAAGAGAGATTATAGTCACGTGCATGAAGAATTCAGTGCCTAGCAGACGAAGCCGGGACCTGCTCGGCATCCTGGAGAGCAGTGTGTGTTGTGGGAGGAGGTGTGGTGGCAGAGGGGTGGCAGCAGACTGACCTCCAAGCAGAGGTGTTTTGTCACTGCTTGTTACACCCTCTGTTAATGGAAGCACCGTGAAACTTGCGTCACTAAGAAGCTACAGAGATGCCTCCCCAAAGGAGTTGCAATTTAAACTGCTGATCCACTGGCAAGAACCACTAATACAGACTTATTGCAACAGAAGAAAAAAGTTTACTGAAATCAGTGGACTTTGATAAGAGTTGGTCCCGCAGTAGGACTGGAGCTAAGGGGTCAAATTCCCGTGTCACTTATGTGAAGGATTGCTGTGGTACTCATGAACAAAACCAACAGAGAAAAGTTTGCAGACACACAGATTTAACTGAGCCATTGCATTCACATTCTCTCAAGTTGAAAAAACACTTTTCAGCCCCAGGATTTCTTCTTAGATTAGATCTACAAGTCACTTTATGGTGTAAGACAAAACAGCAAAAGATGACTTTCGATATTTAATCAAAAGGAATCAGTTTTTCAATATAGTTGTTAAAAAATGCAGTGGTACATCTAATGTGTAATGCACATTAAAATGTAGCCTAGCGTGCTTCCTTTTTATTTTTCTAATTCTATATCACACTTGCTCAGTTTGCAAAGGTGTTGGGCGTTTGCCCTAAGAAAGATCCTGCAGGCCAAGTTATGCAAGAGACCTGCCTGATTCCACCATTTCCAGCTCTTGCTCAGAGGGATGCCTCTACAAGTCCATTTGGAGCGAATGCATTGGGCAGTTGCTGAACCAGAGGGAAACTGAGGACAGTGGACTTGCCCCAGCAGTGCAGAACCGGGAAGCTTTTCACAGTTTTCTTGAAGTGCAGATTTCTTCTCCAGAATTTTCCTATTGGAAATCTTTATCATAGACTCTTCAGCACTGAGATCTTTAGCAAGGGTGTTTGTCTAAAACTGACAACACTGAATGCCAATTAGAAAAAGCTCTTTTCAATGTGTATTTTCTATGAATAGCATATTTTAAACAAATGTGTTTCAAACTGCATAGGCAAACTTCCCAGGCATATTTCAGCAATGACTTGTGCCTGTTCTGCTATTGCTGTTCCAGCCTCCAGGCTATCAAGCTGCTGTTGCCCTTCATTAAGAAGTGGACTAGGAGTATAGTATGGATCTAACATCTGGAAGATGGACTTAGTGAAATGTGGTGCTCTGTTCATGTCTGTCAGTTTGTTCCTCTCTCCACTGCAGAATTTACTGGTAAATGATGGTCTGTTTCCACACCAGCATTTTTTAACACAATCCTCTCTTGCAGCAGCTCACATACCCAGTGGGTCGCCTTATGCAAGTCTTGGATGACATGCTGAGTAGCTTTGCAAAGGCTCCTACCCAAAAGTGTAAGGCAGGCTGATGGCTGTCCACACAGTGAGTTGCCTGTCTCATTTGACCACTACCTGCTCTGTGGAGCTGAGCTTGAATAGGATTCTTGGCATTTGGGAAGGATTTGACTTCAGGGAAAAAGGCAAGTTTGTGTGTGTTAAATAAGTTTGAAGGCATGATCTTAGGCTACAAAATATAATTATACAGCAGCTGGTCCCCTATGAAACCTTTTCTACAGCAACAGAAGTTATCTTCAGTACTTGCTTGGGCTCCCTACTGGTTGTTGGTGCTTATGATGCTGTGTGTGCTGACTGGAGCATGCTCTGATCAAGGGCAGTTGCTGCATGCTGGCTGCTTGGTGAGCTTCATATAGGTGTATTGTCGTGTCCCCTGATATAACCCCTACAACCAAATTGTCAGGAAAGGAGTGATTCTCATGCTGTGGCAAGGGCTTCCCCTGGGAGCCTGCATTACAGCCAGCATCAGGGTTTGCAGGGGGGATGTCATGAGGCTGGCAGCAGTCTTAGAAATTTGGTCCTAGCACCCTTTGTGGGTGTCAGATGGGGGGAAGTTAGATAAGCTGAAGGCACGTGTGCTAATCCATAAGCTAATGTGAGCAGGTGATGTTAACCTGCCATGCTGTACATGAGTGTGGTGGCAACCAGCCTGCTTTTGTCGTAGCTGCAGGAAGAGTCATGCTTTTTCACTAGACTCAACCTGTGTTGTGCTGGAAATCCAGGGGCCTCTCCTCCTTTCTTTCCTGTACTCCTTCCAGACAGAATAACCATCTGCTGCTGCAGTCCTCCAGCCCCTCGTGCTGGATGACACCTGCAGAGACTTGTGACTGTGTGTGTTTTCCCCTATTTAACCCTGGGTTTGCATCTGTCATATACCCTCCCCATGAAGGGAAGAGGTACTGCCATTTTATGCGATCCAGCATGTGGAGACTTGCTTTCTGGACACACAAAAAGTTGGAAAGGTCTGCAAATGTGCCAGTGGTGTGTGGGAGTAGCAGCAGTATGTTTCCTGGTTGTATGTTTGTTCTCAGTAAAGAGATTTACTTTACTTCACATCCATATGATAAAGATAACGAATGCTGCTGTACCAGCTAAGTAGTACAGTGGTTCTGAGCTATAAAGTTTTGCTACAGGGCTGAACACATAAGAATTCCGAGGACAGAAAATGGTGGCTAGTGGGAACAGTAACGTGAGATGTCAGAGGAGTTCATTTATTTTGATAAACTAGTTTATATTCTAGGATGTTTTTTCTCATGTTGAAAAAGTGTCAATCTTAGCTATGAACTTTGCTATTTATGACCTTTCATGTAAAGTTGCAAGGCAGGAAGGAAAAATAAACAACTCAATACAATTAAGGCAAACCCAGAATTCAGTCAATGAGACACACCAGTGTTAAGTAAATCATCCCATGGAAACAGAGCTATTTGAAAATGCAGTGGCATCACTTACAGTACAGTGGGCAATTAGTTTTAATTAACTTCAAATTCTGACACATAGTTAAAAATCATCTTTTCTGAGTGCCCAGCTAGACAAATGAAACTTGAGCCATTTTGTCCTGCTAGAAAAAGCTATTACAAGTATTATAATGATGTTATTCACGCTTCTATTATAAGTATTATGTCATCTTTTTAATTTTTTATGAAATAGTACTTTTGGAAGATGAACTTGTTCTGTAGCATAAGCCTTTGAATAAGGGAACTATTTTCCAAGAGTAGATTGTTAATCAAAATTGTTAATCAATTCAAAACAGCTTCTCAGCTGCTCAGTGACCAGGATATGCTTTAGGAAGAAGAATTCAAACAGAATGAGCTGGTATTACTGAGATGAGAAGACTGTTTGTTACCATGCAGTCACCTTGACATCGTGTTCCTTGTGCATCATGTCAGTTATTGGCCCTGGGAGATGCTGTATTTCTGAGTAAGAAAAGTCTGTGTGCCTTTTCCTCCCTTACATCTCCAGTGAAATTTTAAGATGCCTATTTCTTGGGAAAATCTTTTTATGACAAAAAAAAAAAGAAAAAGCTGCCTTTCTGGGGATTAGACTGATGTTCTCAGCTGATGTCAGAGAAAATACACAGTAGTCTCTGGTGGCCAGGGTGTGATTTGAAATTGTGATCTACAGAGAGCAAGCTCTGATATGTTGCACGTGGTGTACTCTCTAAAGAAGCATAGTAGGTCTGATCTCTGCTAGAGCAGTCAAGTCAATGGGCTAAAGGATTTTTGGTCTGAACCAACATAATTGCTCTCATACTGTTAAAAGGAAATACTAGAAAATGATGAAAAAGTTAATGTCTCTTCAGCATTGTCTGGAGAATGTTTTCTCTAAACTAGTGGCTGTCCTGACTTGCTGGGTTGTTGCATCAATTGTATTTATTTCATAGATCTTTTGTTGGTTGGTGGTCTAATGAATTTTTTAAAAATGAGTATTATGGCATAGTTAACAGCTGTGCCTTTCAGGTATGATTTTTTTCTTTCAGGATAAAAGTACAACAGTCACTTTTAAACTCTGCATTTGAATAGGTCTAGTAAAGTGAAAAATACCTATGAAATAATGAGGCAGCACAGGAATACTGCGTTCTGACCATCAAAAAGGTCTGCACACATTTTTTCCATGTGGAGTACATACAGCACAGGAAACAATTCATGGTATGACAGCATACTTATTCTCCTTGTGCTCAGTACTTTGAATGAGAAGGAAATGGGATCTCTAAACAAAAAAGGAGAATGATAGGCTTATGCTGGTAATTTTTCTATTGGTTTGATAGCATTCATCACTTTAACAGGATGAGAAAATTTTGACTAAAGTTACCAGAAATAATTTTCTAGCAGTGCTTTTTAGTCTTGGCATAGTTATGAATATTTCATCCCTGACTTTTTTACTATTAAAATCTATATTTAAAATTTCATACTCAGCTTTAAAGTTTGCTCTGACTTGAAATATAGTAGTCTTCAGAAAATAGATTTAACTCCCTTAAAAGAAGAAAAAACTGAAAATTATAAAAACCTGAAAAAAAGAAACTTGTCTTAATTACAGATTCTTCTAGACAGAAGATTTTACATTTCTTTTGAGGCTGATTAAGTTGTTTTTTAAATTAAAATCAGCTTGTGCTGTAGGCTTATTCCAGTGACTTAAACAGATCCCTTAATTTTACTTCTCAGTAGTCAGCTGAGTTCCTCAGGTGCTTCAGTGACACAGGTACCTTGGAAAATGGACCTTTAAAGATAAAATAAGGCTTATAAACCCAGATTACTAGCTTTCTTGGAATGGCTGAGACGCACGCAGTAAGGCTTCACTCTGGCAGCTGAATTGGCAAGAGCAGACCTTGTGCCTGTTAAGTCCCATTGGTGGAAAGTCCAGTGCTGGAGATGAGCTTATCTTAAACATAAGGGAATTAGTCCAGCTTCCATTTAAATTGCTGGCAAAACTCCAGCTATATTCAACAAGAGAAGGGCTCGAGGCAACAGGCATACAAAACCCTGTTTCTAGGCCTGATCCCAGCTTTTCTTACACATCCAAAGCTCATGCTGAGTATTGTGGTCACTTTAGCAGGATTAAGGCTGAGCGGATTGTTTGGGCAGATTTATATTGCTATTCATTGTAAGAAGGACTGATACAGTTCTCAGTGATGTACAGTTAATAAATATTCATTTGTTAAAACAAGAAGACACCTGTTGACAAGGTAAACTGTGATTGTTCCCAGCAAATTGCTGAAGTGTGGTAGAATGTCATGTACAATAATTGGTTAAATGGCTTGTCTGTTATCTGTAGCCCCCTTCCAGCAAAGCATTTAGGCATGTGTTTGTCATTAAGCACCTGACTACCTCCACTAAAGTAAATCTGACTGCCCTGCTGTATGTGGAGCATGTGTTTTGGAGAAATAAGACCTAAATTACTTGGGGTCTGCTGTATTCTGCCTGTGGTGTGTGTTCTCAGTCCTCCGGGAAGTCAGTTGTGCCCAAACATGACACTGGGTCTGATCAGCATTTTGTAGGGGAAGCACCTAAGGTGCCTGTCACTTCACACTCTCTCAGTGGGTTCGAGCAGCAATCTTGCATGCTCATTGGTGCTGTAAGGTTATAATTTGTCACCAAAGTAGTGTCAGAAAGAGGTGTGATAGTTAAGTGTCAGCTCAGAGATGCAGGGCTGTCAGGGAGGCCAGCATTTAGCTGTGTGAGTGTGTGTGCATGCACATCACCTGTGACTATTAAAGGTGATAATGACCATCTTATTGTTATGGGTGATTCTAAGCAACATGTTCTAAAACATTTCTTTTAACTAAAAAGGCATATTTAAATGTATTCAGACATGTCAGTGATCAAGAAATGCCCATTTCCTAAATTAGCCTCAAACTTTTCATTTTCCCTTTCTCCTATCTGCACTACATTAAAAAAAATAAAGGAAAAAATGTAATCAGTGACAAAAACCTACATCCAAACAGTGTACGGGGTGGGGGAGTCTATGTATTTTTTGCAGAGGGGAAAAAATTCAAACTTTAACCTGAAAAACATAACAGGCCATCATTAATTCATGCTTCTTAATATAGTTATTACAAAACCGTTAGAAACATAAATATTTCCTTATGTATTGAAGTAACCAGTATTATATATATGGACATTCCAGTTCACTGACACTAAGGTTTTTGTTGTATTTGTGTGCATGTATAATTCAGGTTCTTTAGCAGGATTTTGAGGAGAGGAGGGGAACTGGAGATGATAATGTAGTGGACTGTCGTCTGCTAACAATATGAGGACCAATTAAGAAATACAGATAAGCAACATGCCATAACATAGCCTGAAAAAGACACGTGAGAAATAGAACATCCATCATGTAAAGATGAGGCACTAAAATAACAGTCATGTCAGAAAAGAATTAGCCGTTTGGGATTTGAATTTGCCACCCACTGAAAACAATGGCAAAAATCCCACTGAATTAAGTGCCTCAGGCCCTTGCACAGGACTGATTAGATGCTGTTCATAGAATAATGTATATGCCAAATAATGCTGTTATTTGTCAAGTAAATTATTCATCAGATCCATCATCCTGCCATTTCTTTTCTGGTAGAACTCCCACAGAAGTCAATGGGAGTATTGTCCGAATAAAATCTTTTAGGATTGGGCCTGAGGTTACACAAAATGCAACTGGGACAACTTGTTCCTCTTCCTTGGGTTCATAAAACCACATGCTGGACAACAGGTAGGCAGCCGGGGTGCTGCGCCTTACAATGCTAATTGTTCTTTCACTGATACCGATTATTTCCTTGTGTCTCTTTATCTGTTGGTACCTCAATCTGGGGCCTGATCCTGTTAGTGCATGCATGTGTATGTGACTTAAACCTTGCTGGTGCTATAACCCATATCGAGCGGAAAACAAAGCTAACCTGTATCAGTGTCTGTGGGCTCTGGGCTTCCTGGGGGTCAGCCCTTTGGGGTGTGCTGTCCTGGGCTCTTGTGGGGACCTTTGAGAGCTGCAGGACAAGTGAAGAAATGCAGCTCCGACTGGGGTGAGCAGGAGGGGTTTAAGGTGACTTTTTCTCTGCTTTTGAATATAGAAGCCTGATTATATGGCTGGTGTGTTCTTCCATTTTGTTTTTTAGCTTAGAAGTTAAAACCTTGCCACGCAAACCCAACACATTGTTCTGAATCGAATTGGGGGTTTTCTGTTTGTTTTTCAAAAAAAGAGAATTAATCTCTTGCTGTCTTGATAGAAACATAGTTAATACAAGCAAATTGCTTAAAGGATTTGCGCTTCTAGCTATTAAAATACAACTCAGGCAACTATCTACATCACTGAGCTCAGCCTCTCATTACTACCTATGGGAATGTATAATGGTTAGATTAGCTGCAGGTAGGCTCCCCTGTTGCTCCGGGAGCACATTAGAAGCATCCTGAGGGTTGCAAGTAACCTTAAAGAAATCAGAAATAATGGCCTCAGACAATACTAATTCGTGTAGCTCGTAACGTGCTCCGTATGCCTGAACGGTACTGTGCTAATGGGGCGGTTTGTGGGATACTTCTTGTGTTTGGCTTCTCTGGAAACTGAGTGTTTTTGTGAAATGGAAAATATTCATCGATGCTGAGCGTAGTTCTGTGCTGAAATGTGTGGTAAAGCAGTTGATACTGAAGCAGGGTTAGGGCAGTGAAAAGATTGCAGAGGACCTCTGATGGTGACACCAGCCGCTCTCAAGGCAGTCTTAGCCCCAGGAAGGGGGGGTCTATGTCCCCCAAAACAATATGGGACGTAACTGCTGCTGGTTTTTGCACAAATCAACCATTTATCTGTGCAGTTGATTATTAAGGATATGTTTCCTGGTGCAGAGTTCTTCCTAGTCTCTGCAGTGACTGTTGGCTGGAGGTAATACTTGTCTTGTGAAGATTCTTCCCTGGCCTCCATGTCATAGGGTAGGAATTTCAGAATTGAAGCAAAGCATGCATGATTTTTCCAACCTGCTGGGCTTAGGGTTTTAATGTCTACTGCTCTGTTGGCACTCCATACCTGTTTTTCTTGACAACTACATGCAGAGAGAGAGTGTCTGAGAGAGCGCATCTCCCTTCTTTCGAGGCTCTTTGGCAACTCGAATTGACCTTCACGGCCTGCAGAGACTGCACGGATGCTCTGTAGAAACTTTTGCATTCAACTTTCCGTGAGGCTGCGCAGCAGCACATCGGCAGTCCCCGCAGCTACCTTTTGCTGCCTCGCGTGGGTTAGCGCCGTGGGGGAGCCCTCGGTGGGGCTGGAGGGGGACCAAGCATCGCCCGAGGTCTTCAGCACCCCCTCTCCATCAGCGCTGCCCAAGGCTGAAGCCCTCGGGCCGGTCCGGGCGCGGTGTCAGCGCGGCTGTACCGGAGGCGCCCATCAGGGCTCTTTCCTCTCCTCTCTCCGTTCTCCCCCTAATTACGGCAGAAGCCAATGAGCGGGGGGCGGCGGCGCCCCCTCGGACCCCGCGGGGAGGGGCGGGGGCGGGCGGCGGCGGCCGCACTCGCCGAGGAGGAGCGCGGGAGGCGGGCGGGGGCAGCGCCGCCGCCGGGACTGGCGCCCGCCACCGCCGCCCGGCACACGGCCCGCGCCCCGCAGCGCTCCGGCCCGGCCCGCGGCCGCCGGGGGTGCGAGATGGCAGCTGACGGGAGCCGCGGGGTCCTGGGGCTGTGGCTGCTGGCGGCGGCGGGGCTGTGCGGCGGGGTGGCGGCGGGCAAGTCCCCCAGCTGCCACGAAGTGCGGACGGCGTTTCAGCTCCGGCAGATCGGGCCCCTCAAGCTGGTCCCCGACGTGCCCACGGCCGGTCAGTACCGACCCGCGCCCGGGGGTGGGGGGGTGTGTGTGTGCGCGCCGCGGGGCGAGGGTTGCGGCTGGGTGGGGGGCGGGGGTCGTGCCGGCCGGGCTCGCCTCTGCCTGCGCCCTCGGAGCGGTGGGGCTCCCCGCGGGCGGCGGGGTCCCCCCCGGCTCCGGTGCTGCTGTCGGGGGCTGCGCGCCCGCTTGCGAAAAGCCGGTGCACCGCGGCTCTCTTCGGCCGGCTGTCTTGCCAGTCGCAGGTAGTGGGGAACCGGGCGGATTTGGCATGCCTCTTAGTAAAATAATTTTGAAAGACTTCCTGGGAAAAGAGACCGCAATGACTTTTCGGTTTTTACATTGTGCAGGTATTGCTTATTGATTGCCGCCGTAAGCACCAGACCTTTTTTCCCCACGCGTAAGACCGGTGTGATCCCTTTGCTAGGTATTTGAAGCAGGGGCTTCCTTCTGTAAAGGATCCCTTTCTTAGAAAGCAAATTAGTAACCGAGTCGTTAAGGAACGTTTGTTTGCTGACCAGCTGTAGGGATCCTCGGGCAGGCTGGCTAATACATTGTGCCTTCCGAATTAAGAGTTACCTTGCATATGAATTCAGGACCGTTGTCATAAGGAAAGGCAGAGGTAACACCTTGGAGAGATACTGTCAACAGAACTTAGCTTTTGTGTAGTTAAGTAGTAGGTCTGCAGTACTTAATATTTGTGAAAGTTGATGAGTAGTGTGCTGTTCCCTTTTGCCTTCTCATACGGTTCCTGAACAATGTGTGACCACAATGAAATGGAAAAGTAACACGCGTGTAGTAAGAAAAGATTTTTTTGTATATTCTACAATTATCCTGTAGAATTCGTTGTCAGGGGATAAAGTACATTATAATGTCAAAAAATGAATAAACTCTTCTAAATGACCATGTATCTATCTAAATAATGAAGTCACATCCCTGACTCTTACATGTTTTAAGAAAATGTTTACAAGAACTGGAATAAAAAAAGCAAAGACTATCCATCTCATAAAACAATCTCTAGCTGCCTCATGCTAGCATAATTGCCTGTAGGTGTGTGGTATAAATGTCAATTTGGGTTGTTGCTTTATTATTTTTTTCACATCTTTTTTAAAGTAGTTCAGTTCAAAGCCTGCTGAGCCTGATGGAAACACTTCTTATCTTAAATGAGTTTTAGATATGTTTTCTACTATGAGTTTCTGTCTTAGGGACAAGATCTGATAGGCCATTGGGCTGATTTCTTATGGCAACACTTACGGCTGCAAGCAATTGCACAGTGCTGGTGATCTTTAACTTCGCTTTGAGATGACGCATGACTGTAAAGTCATCAATGAGCAAGGAATCATTCCTTGTTTTGTGGTAAGAGGAGATTTGCAGAAATGGCATTTTGAAGCTTGAATTATGGTACCGTTCTCTTGTGCTGGTAGAGGCATCAGATCGCACTTGTCTTTGAGAGCTAAATATGAAAGCTAGTTAAAAAAAAAAAGAGGGAAAACAAGGCTTTTTGTCCATTTTGATGTACGCTTAACCCTGTTTCCTGAGCTCTTTCTGGAAGAAGCTCTTCAAACTTCAATTAAATTGATCTACATTTTCTATAAAACTCTAGTACTGTAGATGAAACTTGGGGGGAAAATTGTGTGCTTCCAGAAGGAAGGTGTCGATGCTGTGATGCTTCAGAGAGGTTTCATTGTGTTCTTGTATCATATTGAACTTTCCTATTGAAAAACAAGCTCTCAGAAAATAAATAGCATGAGAGAAGGTGAGCGAGGGTAATAAGCTTTTAAATTTTAGCTCATAAAGGTTTCTTTTGAAGAGGATGATTGGAGCAGAGGAAAGCTGAGGAAAAGTGGCTTATATTGATCTTCCCTGTTCGTTAAGTATAGTCAGCTCCACCAAAGCTTGCGTGTTTTAATGATATATTGCCAGGCAGTAATGCCTCCTGTCTTGTGCCCTCTTAATTAAGTACTGAAGTGTTTTCCAGTGTTTTCATCTGGTAGCTGTTATAAGTGAATATATCTTCATACAACCCTCCCCCCCTACACACACGCTCTTTCTCTCTCTCTGTAGGACGTTGGGGCTCATTTTATTATACATTTTAACAACACACAAACGTTGAAGCATCTCTCCTGAAGGCTTCAGTTGTCAGTTTAAGTAGAGGAGGGGAAGAGCAGTGGGCATCTGAGGGTGATGCTGGAAAGCAGTGTGCTCAACTGAATCCAGTGCAGAGTGAAACCTGTGGAGAGCTTCCCACTAACTTCTCATGTGGGCCACGGGTGCACTGGAGTAGTCCTCAGTTGGCTTGTTTTATTGTAAAGTGTTTTTGGTTGGAAGGGACCTTAAAGATTATCTAGTTCCAACCCCTCCTGCCATGGGCAGGGACACCCTCCACTAGACCACATTGCCCAAAGCCCCATCCAACCTGGCCTTGAACACTTCGAGGGATGGGGCATCCACGGCTTCTCTGGGCAACCTGTGCCAGGGCCTCACTGCCCTCACAGGGAAGAATTTCTTCCTAACATCTAATCTAAATCTCCCCTTCTTCATCTTAAACCCATTACCCCTTGTCCTGTCACTCCATGCCCTTGTAAACAGTCCCTCTCCAGTTTTCCTGTAGGCCCCTTCAGGTACTGGAAGGTGCTGTAAGGTCTCCCTGGAGCTTTCTTTTATCCAGGCTGAACAACCCCAATTCTCTCAGCCTGTCTTCATAGGAGAGGTGCTCCAGCCCTCTGAGCATCTTTGGAGCAAGTCCAGAGGAGGCCACAACAGGTCCATGTCTGTCTTGTACTGGGGACCCCAGAGCTGGATGCATTTTCTCTAGAAAACAGAACTTTTGCAGTCATATTCTCTGTTTACTAGATATCTTCAATCACCAAAGTGTTGAAAGCCCTTGGCTAATCTCAAGCTAGTATTTACAGGCTAATACAACGAATCTGACAGAGTTTAAAGTCCTAAGGATTATTAAGTTCCTACAACCTTCAGGAAAATCAGCAGCTCGGTTGAGGACGGAGGCCCAACCCAGTGCCAGGTGAGGGATCAGCAGACAGACAGTCAGGTGTATAGCTTCTGTCTCCCTTATGGGTGGTGCCCATTTCACCATAATAAAATTGGAATATTGGGAGAGCTTGTACCCTACACCCTCCTGTGGTATTAGTTGTGGCTGCAGTGTTGAAGTTGCACACTGATGGATCCTGGATGCAAGCTCCATGGGGAGCTTCCATGTAGCTGCTTCCCCATGTTACACGTGGTCTGCAGAGAGGTCGCTGTGATCCCTAAGTGGGTAGGTGAGATTAGAGAGGGACATTAGCATGACCTACAGTGAGATGGAGAGCGACTTTGGGCAGAACCTGCCAGCCTCTGGTATGAAATGTATTGGTGAGGGAAGGAGGAAGACTCCTGGTGAAAATAGGCTTTTGTTTTTAAGGTGTGATGTGAATCTGGCAGCAACCTTGCTGAAAAATCACCTTTGCAAGAGAACAATTATTGATGCCTAGCAGCCTCCTTTTAAATTTCTCTTCCATAGTTTCCCCAAAAGATAGCAGATATTTTTCTGAATCTAGTCCATTAACAAGTGCAGGACTAAAAGAAGAGTGTTTTGATGTGGGATGGATAAGAGGCCTGAACAACAGGTATTTTTTAGCAGCAAATATCTTTTTAGTCTGTGTCTAAGACTCTCTCCAACTAGCAGAGTCTGTGATGCTATTTTGTTCCAGAGAAACAGGCTACCAACTGGATGTTTCAAGGGTAATTTGCTGCAAATAGCAAACAGATTGGTCAGGTGAAGGTACTGCTGCCTTGGCTGTGATTGAGAGGAAGGGGTTTTTTTGTGTCTTCCCCCAGACTGGAAAATGAGGTAATATGTTCCCGGTCTTGTACTTTGATTATCACAGGCTGAGCTGGGATGTTTTTGTAGGAGCTCCTTGGTTAACATTTTGAAGAGAGAGAATTGTATGCTGCCTCCAAGAGTGAAGGGCTGCGCTAATCCTGCCAGGAGACTAAGCCTTTGGTTCCAGGGAGTCTAGATATCTCAAATCTGATGCGTACTGCTACGTGTGGTATTCCTCCCAGACATGGGGCTGCCGCTAGTGATACCTTATGAGCCCGGGGTTATATTACAGCGTAACTGCACACTGGCACGGACTGTGTTTAAAGTTCTGTTTATTCACAGGCTTTTCCATGGAACCAAGCACAGTGGTGGCTGGCCGTCAGTGCTTTGCAAATTCACAGTTGGAAAAGTGAATGAACCCAACTGGAGTCTGTGACTTGTCCACATTCAGGCAGTGAATTGTAGCAGAACCAGAATAAAAGTAGCCCTCTTGATTCCTTTGGTAATCACGTAACCATGAGAATATCTTCTTTTTATATAGGCTCAGTTCTGTCTCTTTTGCTTATTGACTAGTTTGTGATCATAAAAAAAAAAAGTCTGTAAACATGTAAGTGTAGAGATAGAAGAATTGGGCTGATTTCTCGTAAACAAGGAAAATATTTGTCATTTGTGAGAGAGTTCTAGGAACCCTCTACCTTCTAAATAATCATCTTGAAGACTACCACATGGACGATTTGCTTATCTTGCTGCTCTGCTGCTTTACAAAGAGCACAGAAGCTGCCCAGGTTGTGCTCAGGGACTCCCCTCTGAAAGGCAGATTCTGCCATTAAGAGCTTCTTTATTCTTTACTGTCATCCCGCACCTTAAATCAGCAGAAGTGTTCATTACCATATGTATGTCTGAATATCCCTTAGCAGAGCTGGACATGCATTAGCAATTTATACATTAAAACTATTTTACCTTCTGAATAGCAACAGGGAAGTCCTAGGTTCCTACCAGAAGCTCCTTGCTGCGTGTGGTGCATGCATTAGACTGGATCTCATCTCAGCCTGTGGCAAAGCTCCCATCATGTTGAGAAAGGAGCATGAGCTAGATCCCTTTTTGAGTATATCCAAGAACATCTATTAAACTAGCCATTTTATTATTAAATGGGTCATGCCACACTTTATTTTCCTGTTTTTCTCTTTTATTGCCACTCAGCTCTTTATTTCTATCATCTTAATGAGAACACTGTAATTCCCCTGGTAAAGGCAGAGTGCTGAAACACATTTTGCTCACAGCAGCATTCTATCAAAGTCACTCATAAGTCTGGTGTGCACCAGATGTGAAATGTACTTGCTTTATTGGCTCTGGAAAGTTTTTGCCCCATCAGAATGACTGACTAAAAGCCTCTGGTGTGAACTGCAATTTATACTTGAGTTTACTGTTAACCTGCGTACATGGTTGCATGGAACTGCCTTCAGTACCGTGAGTGAAGGGTTGCTGTATGAGCATAGTCATGTTAATGCTTAGAAACAGTGTAGAGTGGTTAAGACTTTAAGAAAAGGTACAAAAAGTAATCTTGTTTCCATGAGGTTTCTTCTTCTTTTAGAAAAGCTATAGCAAGTTTGTAAAATGTCCTTGGCATTACTTGCAGCTTGTTGTAATGGAAGGTTTTCTTCCTATTACACTTAGTATTTTCTTTTTATATGGACACACAGACTTCTTGGTGGTTTAAGCTGCAGGCCGTTGACCTGTAGGAGGGAGTGGACTGGTCTGGTGTGAGATGGATTCTTTTCCCATTTTCGTCACTCTCTGAATAGCCTAAAACAAGGCCAACCATGCCTCAGTTTCCCCTTCTGTGGGCTGTATCATGGTATGTTATTTTGAGGGGTATTGCTGAAAAGCTGCCATGAAAGGGAGGTAGATTGCAGCCAAAGGTATCAGTGAGTTATACTTTTATTTCTTCAAGCTGACTTCTTAATTCTTTCTTTGTGAGGAAAAGGGCTAGAAGTTACCTTGGTTTCTGATGAATTGTAAGCTGAACCTGACGGCTGTCCTTCCTTCACTCCTCTTGTCCAGGGGCAGTCCCAAGGAAGAAGGCAGCTTTCTAGAGTCTCTGAGCAGTCATGGGCTGTAGTCTGCACTTGCTGCAATAGCTGTTCTGAGCAGAAGAAAAGATGTGCTTTTGCAGCCTGCAGCTCCTCTGGAGTAAGGATGCTTCCTTTGTTAATCTTCTTGGGATTTTATAGCACTCTTCAGGCTTAGACTGTCATCAGAAGTGTTAACCTAAAGCTGGTGATGACTCTGGTGCAGGCAAGACTCACACCAGCGGTAATAACTTTTTCTCCCCTCTTCTTTTCCCGTGCCTTAAATTTCTGTTTGACGTGGGACCAGCTGCCCACTCTGTACTGCCCTCTTGGGAGTAATCTATATGCAAAAAAAATCTGTTTAAACTTACTTAGTGCCTCATAAAGATGGAATCACTGTTCCACTGCCAGATGGAAATCTATAGTTCTCATATCCATGAGCCTCAGAAGCAGCAGTGTCCTCAGTGACTTGCATGAGTGTTTGGTCCAGGTGAGGAGAAGACTGGCTTGGTTATTCAGATCAACCTTTTCTGTAAATGTCTTGGGAAGGAAACCAAGAGTCAGCAGAGAACCTACTTTCCCCCAACACACAATCCTGTTATCACACTGAGTCAAGGGAAAGAGCCAAGTCTTCCTACAACTCACATCGTCTATTCATTCTCTCAAAAATCTCTGCTGAAAAGACTGTGTAGTGATTTTATTTTTTTTAATGATCAGCTCAAAATCTGGTGATTCTGGTGTTGAACTGGATCTCAGGATGGAGAGCAAGCTTAGTAAGAAATGACTCATCCTTAAACTACTGGTGGCTGCTAAGAGCTGCCTCTATAGCACCTATGTGCCACTGAAGTTTTGCCATCAGATTGTAATTGGAAAGTAATAGAAAAGTCTCTCCCACACCCCTGCCCCAGTATTGCAGGGATGAGCAGTCAGTTCTTAACCGAAGGGCAGTATTAATGAAAAGGCATTAGTGTGATAAGTGAAAACAAAGTTGGCATGATAATAATCACTATATAAATCAATAAAATAAATACATCAAAATGAGTAAAAGCTTTTATAAAGATTAATCATGAAAACTGGCATGAACACAAGGATCTGTAAAAAGCAAGGATATGTGTAAAATGCACCCTGGGCAGTAAAATGGATTTCTTTTTAAAAATGGTTTTGCTTTTAGGTGGTACAAAACTAGAGCTACAGTTCCAAGTACTGCAAAGTCTTTGTAATTGAATCTTTCTCCCATGAAAGCATAAAATGACATGATAGAGAGGCATATGTTTAATAATACGTCAAATACGTACTCATCACTTACCAGTTTAAAGCACAGCATCTGCTTGTAGGGGAAAATATGAATTTTGATGGATCAGAATCAATTTCCAAACAGTAGCCAAGCCCATGACACAGAATTTATACTTAGTCTCTCAGTCTCTGTCAATTTGATTAGGTATTGCTATTTAATATGATAGAAGCATCCTGATATCTATAAAGAGATATTTACAGATATTTGTTTCATTCACATTAAGGTAACTTCTGAGTAGCATCAGTGGATGAAATGAGGTACCTACCTAACATTTAATGACTTCTTAAGGATAAAAAAAGATAGGGAAGTAAGTGTGCTTCAACCTTCTACCAAGCACTTAAGATTTAATTTTTTGAGGCAATATATTATTTGATGGAAAAATGCAAAATATTTTGTTTAGATCTACAAAAGTGATGTGAGCCCCAAGCTAAGAGCTGGGACCACAGGATTACGTAGTACAGACTTAGGAGGATGAGGATTTTCCCTCCTTTTTTTTTTATCCTTCATGACCCAAGGTGGTCTTTTGTAGATTCAGGTGCGCTAGGACACTACGCGTGATCTCGACTAGCTGCAGTCTGGACAGGTCTTGTGTGTGGAGTAAGTGTAGCAGGACTGTGTGCCAAACTGCTCTGTTGGAAAGATAGCAGGCGTCCAGCATACCTTTTTTTTATGGCTGCATTTTGTCCATTTCAAGAGCTAAATATTTTCTGTAGTGATGCTGATACTTGGAATTAGCTCTTTGTGTCTGAACTGCTTTAGCAACACTGGTCCTTACGACCACCCTGTAGAAGAACGTAAGGACAGTATTTGTATAACCCCATTTTAGAGTGTCAGATGAAACTCAGATGGCTGAGAAGACACTGCCAACTCCATATTGAGTCCTGTAGTCTAGTGGCATCTGATGGCAAGTAAACCTACATAACTTAGAAATGCAATGTAACCAATTCCACTGCTCCATGGTTTTTTTCAGCAGACACTTCAGTTGCCTCTGGTGGGTATACTCCTGAGGTGAGAGGTTTCTGCACCGTTATAGTAGGATAAGACCCAAAGGCTCACTTGGTATTGAAGGTGGTGTCTTCTGTACGAGGTGCTGCGCAGGCGTGCCAAGGTCTTGCCCTAGCAACCTTACAGATGAACTCTAGAGTGCCTGACTGTCCTGAACTGCCTTGGGGCTCCGAGTGCTGCTGTATAGAACCAAGCACCTTAGCGGTATTTAGCAAGTGATTTATGATGGAGCAAACACAGCCTTGCCTCTTATTATGGATAAGCACTCTGCATATACTTTCACAAGAATAAATCCATCTATTTTACTCTTTTCAGTACATCAGTTTTAAAGGATGGTTATTAATTACCTTCTTAGTGTATTCATACATGCATGATTAATGTGTAAAGTTTTTACTTGTGAAATTTCAAGGCATTAGTTCAAAGAATACAGAAAGAACTTAAGAGAATGGAGGGATTTTAAATATCACAGATGATACCATTAAATTTATTTGCTACTTTCTGGACTCAAAAGTCTCAGGAAGTATCATTAATACGTATAATATCTCTTGCATTTTGCTAGCTAAAACATAGGAATAAAGAGCAAGTGTAGCCAGGCAATTGCATGGAAACTTCAGAGCTATAGAAGACAGAATTATTTCCCCAGAAGTTGTTTTTAATCAGCCTTTCCCCTCTTTTGATATGTAGTTTCTAGCCTGTGTTATATGATTCTGAGCCATATTCTGCCTTCCTCTGTTCTTACTGGGTTTCCATTAATGCTGACGGTCATCGTATATATATGCGTTTGAAGTATCTATGTACAGATTTTTTGTCTTCTAATGACTCTGCTTGCTTCCTGGGGCCATGGTCTTTCCCTCTCCAGAGTTCTTCCATCACATGGTGGATGTGACAGCCATT
Source organism: Grus americana (assembly GCF_028858705.1). Classification (NCBI taxonomy): domain Eukaryota; kingdom Metazoa; phylum Chordata; class Aves; order Gruiformes; family Gruidae; genus Grus; species Grus americana. The sequence continues at coordinate 5,588,448 of NC_072860.1, read as the reverse complement.
CTGGAGGGCCATCCTTTTCTGAGGGGCTCGTTCTGACAAAGAGCCACCGGCTCTGCTACGCAGACCACTGTCAAGTCCTTTAAAAACAAATGAGAGACAAATTTCAGAGAGCCTCTTTCCGAACCTGACAATATCAGATAGGTCATGGTAGCTTTGTTTGGCAGCTAGTTAAATTGGATAGTTCAGCACATCCCTAGATGTTAATGGTTAAATGTATTCATTGTTCCAACAAGGGCCCTATTCATAAGGGGACTATTCTCTGCTCGTTATGCATGCATAATTCCCATTAATGCTGCTGGGGGTTAAGTGTGTATAGCGAGGGGGGAGAATGAAGCTTAGGTTTACACATCCATGTTTGCACTCAGAGAAGAGGCTTTGTAACACATGAGAAATTGATTGTGTTTCCCTTAACTTTACGGAACTTTAAATCTCTGCTTTAAAGAGGAAATGAGAATCGAGAAAAAGTGACACTTGCATAACTGACTACTGCCTTGCACACTATACTTTGTCAATGATTAGAAATATTACTCTGGTGCTATTATTAGAGAAGCCTTTTGAAAGTAACTAAGTGCTTGGAAATTCAGAGTTCTTATTTGGGTATCAAAAAAATGACTCAGAATCTTTAACTTCAGGCACAAAGTTTTGCAAACTTTTGACTCATGTTAATCAGGGTGACAAGATTTTGTGATTTATTATACAATATGGGTATTTTCCATAGAAAACCTTCAGATTAAGATTCCTCACTCTTAGGTGCACATCAAAGTCATGTAAAAGCCATAAAGAAGCTAAGCATCGCCTAAGAAAGCCTTTCAAGTTCCAGAAAGTGCTTGAACTACTGAGGGTTTTGAAGTGCTCTAATCTCTGACATGGGTGACGTGCTAGGCTAGCACTTTTTTGTTTTGTCACAAGTCATCCATGCACATAGTGCAAAGGGACCCTGACAAAGTCATTTTACTTTTGAAAAGGACTGCTTTTTTCATACCATTATGTCTCCCATTCACATCTACATGTTTGCTTCCACTTTGTTCAGGTCTAAGTAGCAGGGCATTTGCATAGTCTTCCCTTTGTTCTCAGTAAATATGGAGTAAAATGAGCAAGATCCGTGCTGTGAAATTAAAGCTCTACTCTTGAGAGATCTTAAAGGCCAAATCCTCACAAAAGGTACAGCAACATAGTGCCAAAGGAGCTAGTGTCCAGAACAGCTTGCCCTGAGTGTTTGTGCTAGGAAATGTGAATAAAGGGAACGTAATCTGGTGAAAACTGGGTGTAATTAGAAAAATACACTGCTGAGAGCTGCTGAAAGAATAGAATAATAGAAAATAGTGCTGAAATGGACCTGAAGTGATCATCTGGTCCATTCCTACTACTTGCAGCCAGGATAAGCTGTGTTTAAATCAATGATACAAGATCACAATCTTTTTAGGCTGTTTATTCCAGTGCTTAATTACTTTACTGGGGTTTTTTTTTTTCCTAATTTAAAACCTAACTCTCCCTCACTGAAATACAGGCCTTTTGCTTCTTATCCTATTCTAAACCTTCCTCTTTGCAGTAACATTCATGTATGTGATAAACTGCTCTGGTTTGTTCTGTTCTGAAGCAGTGCTCTATGCATTTGCACTAGTGACAGAGCATTCAGCTTTTTTGTGTAAGTGAATCCTGCACCTGGAATGAATGAAGTTAATTGACGATGTGGTGACTCATTAAGCATCATAACTTGATTTGGTGTTTGAGCCCAAAGAATGTGTTTCTTCCTCCTTTGTAAATTTTGGAGTATTGTGAAGAAGGAATTGTGTAGCAGACATATAGTGTGGGGATATCAAATCCCATGCTCATTAAAGCAAAATAGCTAATTACAGATTTGCCATATAATGGTAGAGGGGAACATGCAGAAAAAGCAGTTTTCAAGTGATCAAACTCTCAACAGCAGTTGAGTTGCAAGGTTGCTAGTGGAAAACCACAGTGTTGTCACACAGCAGCATGGAGATACCTGGAGACATGAGACTTACATGAAGTAGGATGTCTCAGGGCTGCAGCAGGGCATTTGCCCCTAACTTGAAAAGAATACGTATTCACCCTAGACTTTGCTGGCAGTAGTTCACTATATTGCAGGTGTGTAGGACAGAAGATGGAAATCAGGCTATTGAAAACAGAGGAAGGTAGGCAAAGTTTTAGATCTCTTGCAAAAAGAAACAGGATTTCTAGAGCAAGTCCAAGCATCTCCAGTTTTTCAGGTAACGAGTAGCTCTGGCGCTTAACCCTCCATTCTTCAATGTGTCACTGTCTTGGGTGCTCATTCTTGAGCAGTGTTTTATTGTTACTGATGAAGGGGAATTATTCTTACTTTGTGGCTGAAAAAACGAGGCTCAGAGATTGGGGTTGTTTATGGTTGTCTCCAGGTGGATTTGGTCTTGCTCCAGCATGCTCCAAATAGCTACAGTCCAGTGCTGTGCTGCGAGCAGCCATACCTGGCATGATGGTGTGCCTGAATTCAGATTATCCTCTGCTGCTTCCAGATCAGAGTTTGTGTCTTGCCACTCCAAAGCATGGATGTCTGTCTGAAAAATACTGTATGGCTGTACTCCACATGACTTGTCCTGGGAGTCTGTCAGAGAATGAAATCTCAAACCCTTCTGTCCTGTGTTCCCACCCCATTGTCCTTCCAGAAGGACACGCAAAAGGTGGGAACTGGAAGGCTCGTGTTATGTTTTTAGAAGGGACGGGGGCTTGCTAAGTAATATTTGGGGAACAGCACCCAGGATCTTGTATGGCTGCCCTGTGTTGGCAGTCAAAATATTCCTTCCTTACAACATACAAGATGAATCGGTTTTTTCAGAAGTGCAGAATAGCATGTGCTTTTTAGTTACCTTCTACTTTACATGGGCAGTTAAAAGGAGAAGTGCAATAAGTCTGAAGGCCAGAGAACAAAGCATACGTAGAAAAAACACTCACTTCCTGAAACAGAGTAGGGCTTTTAAAAAAAAAAAAAGAGATTGAAAACATTGCTCTGAGAGAGGCTTTCAAAATTCTGCTCAGAGAAGACTTGACTATAGTGTCCTAATCTTAGTTTTGAAGTCTGGGGAAGAAAATATATCTGTTGCCATTTGGAGCAGCTCAAAGTTATATTTGGCTAAAGTATTGCATTTTCAGTTTCAAGCTGCAGTAATCAAATTTACTCTTCCTAACCTGGTTTGCCCTAGATGTGTCAGAAAATATAAACATTTGCCTTCCCCAAAAAGTAGCTGTGGTTTGGCCGTACCTGGTTGTGATCTACAGCTCGCTGGGAGCTCCCCCTTTGCTGGTCACGGACCTGCCCTGCTCTGTGGCCTTCTCCGATGCAAATAAACCCCAACTGTGATGAAATGTGTCAATGTCATTTGTTGGCAGGGCTGTTGGCTTAGATTTAGGAAGTTTACTCTAGAGTCACTATCACAGGTGCCAAAACATTAGCTGAGTAGCAAGAACTGAATAGGGCCAGCTCGTGTCAGTTTGGCTGCCGCTGTGTCTCTCCGATGGCTGCCATCCTCAACCCAGCTTCCTTACTAACTGCCTGCCTCTGGCCTTTCCAAACGTGGACTGTGTGTAGCCAAGCGCTGCCTGCCAGTGTGTATAGCTGGCTTCAAACAGCTCTGCAACATGGTGGGGTGCTCTGTGCATCTTGAATGATGAGCTCTGAAGCATCAGTAATGCTGTCAGTGTCGAACAGAATAACACAAGCAAGAAGGGAAACATAATCAGTTCAATGTACTGGGAATGGTGCCTTGTTTTAGTGATGGAAGGGAAGAAACATGATTTCTTAATTTATATAACAGGTGCATAGGATCACAATCAAAAACAGGCTCTCAGAGAACACTGGACACACACATAGCAAAAGGCAGTCTCTACTAGGAATTGCTTGCAATCTAAGCAAACAAATATCCTCCTTTCTTACACATGGGAAACAGAATGTGGAGACTGAGGGACTTGCCTAAGGTCAAACATACATTTTTGTATTGCCAGACCTAGGAGCCCATCAGAGGTTTTCAGAAGTTGGTCCGTGTTCCCAGCTTAAAGGCTTTTGGAACATCTTCCAAAGGATCCTGCCTCTCCTCAGTGTTTTGGGAAGCTGCATCTGTTCCTGAATCCATTATCTTGGCTCAAGATGTCCCAGCAAAATACAGGCCTTCCTGCTAAACATACTGCTGGGGACCAGGAGTGGGTGGCAGGATGCATCATGTGCAGTGAGCTTGGCTGCTTTCCAGCTTGGGGGTATGGCTTGGTACTCAGAAATAGGGGAATGGTTCCTTCAGGTGGGATTTCATTTTCTTTAACCAGGACAAGACTGTTGTTTTCGTTACCCTTAAGTACTGTGCAGTTGTCCTGACCTTTTGCATGGCATAACTTGGAACAAGCGTTCAGCTCGGCCAGCCTTACTGCAGGGCTGTGTGGATGTGCAGAGGGATGGACCAGCATGGCAGCGTGGGGCCAAACTGCTGAGACAGCACTTGCAAGTTTTATTTCTTCTGCGTGTTTGTGTGGAATGAGTGTTCATCTCTAGTTAGACTGTCATGTATGTTGGGCTCTTTCCTCTTTTGCCTGCTGTGGGTTGCCTCCCAATGCCTGTGGGTCCAATTCGTGACAACAAACTCTAGTTTTACGTCAATGTCACTGCTCCTGACAGCAGTGGAATTATCTGCATGAGGAACTGAAGAAAGGGAACAAGATGCAGAGACCTTGTGATACTGTAGCCTTGCTGTTGCCTGTTTTAATTAATTACTGTGTCATGGGTGATGAAGTTGAACAATTGGAACTGTGAGGGGTGTCTTACCTAGTAATCAGTTGCTTTGTTCTGGTTCAGCTCTGTAAATGATTGCAATTCCTTTTGTGTAAATAGTAGCATGAGCTCGTTGTGCTTTTCATCTAATTTTGGGGTATTTCACCTAGGTTTTTAGAGTTTTCCCCTTTTCTCCCTAAAAACAAAGAAATAAAATGGAAGGGCGAGTGGAATCCTAAAGAAATTTGTTCAAATACTGGTGAAAACTCTGATAGAAACTGTCCAGTAAGCCTCTATATAACTGTTGACTTTGGTCCGTGACTTCAGAATGAGAAATGACCAAACTGGTCAAAAGCATTTGGGCTGTAAAATTAACACTTCAGGGAAGATGGATACATATGTTTAAAGGCAAGAGAACACGTTGTCTGAGCACTTGACTTCATGTATGGCTTTCAAGTGAGATGGCAAAAATGGAAGTATTCAAATCTTGGGGGCGAAGGGAAGGTTGCGGAATTGTTATTCCTCACTTCTCCAATACTGTTTTTCTTGCATTTTCCCTTCTGAGGCTGTGGCCCAAAGATCTAATAGCCCCATGGTTCCTTCTGAGTTTGCTTTGCTTTTGTTGTTTCTTCCAGTCTAAGCTTCTTACAGATTTTTGTGTTGACAGATAAAATGAAAGAGAGTAAGAAGTAGAATTGAATGTGAACGCATCAATATCTTTGAAATTTTCTGTGCTGTGTCACCTTATATGGATCTTACCACAGTGGGTAAAGCATATTAGGAAGCAGTTCTTATAAAAAAAGGTCATCTGTCATTGGTAAAACAGTTGGCACTAACGTCTGAATTATTGTTAGGCTTCAAAGTTGAGATGAATGAGGCAATTCACACCTCTCATAAAGCTATTTTATTTCATCTCCCTGTAGAACTAGATAGACAGCCTCATATTGATTTGCATTTGGAAGTGTTCTTTATAACTGTACAGGGCCAGAAACCTACATTTTTCATTTAAAAACAACTTCCGTTTTACTGTAAACACTATAATCCACAGAGTGCTTCGTAGCTGTGTTTCAGTTTAGGCTTTCCACCCTATGTGGTTTGTGGCACTTTCTTCAGTCCTATAAGGCGGAGTTCTGTGGCAGTGAAATGCTCTCCCCACTGGAGAGCAGAAATGCAGTTGTTAGTTTGTTGTTGTCCTTGGGTGATATGGAGCAGGAAGATTTACTAGACTCTTAGAAAATATTTTGTATGTATTTATGACTTTTGCTGCTGGGGAAAAAAAAAGTATGGGATTTTCTGCTGTGAATGTGGTGAGACATAATGAAAGATGAGTCATAGTAGACTCTAAATTAATGAAAGTTCTTGTAGTTTTTTTCTCACTTCTGTATTGCAGTTATACATATTGCCCCAGGAAAGTTGAGGAAGGAGTTGGCATTACAGTAAATAATGTAGAAACCCCCTTGGCATAGACCCACTGACCTCTATCAGCCTAGATTGTTTTAAAATGTACTTTATATGCATCAGTCTAGTTTTCATGCTTTTATATCAACTCTAAGAGGAAAGAGAAGGATGGATCCTCAAGAGTGTAAATCTTTTTAATTTGCATGTACTGTGGAGTTAGCAAGCCCTTTAGCATTCACAGTCTTACTGTCAGCAAGTCTTCCGCATAGGCCCACATTCAAAGAGTTTGTCTTACTTAATGCTGGACTGATGTGAAGTCATTTCATTTAATCAGCATTAAATAATTTATCACTTGTCTATAGGAGTGCAAGATCTGGGGGTAGTGACCACTGTGCTCTCCCTTGGGCATGGTAGCTAGCGCTTGCTCTACTCAACACCTGGCACTTACCAATCTGGGTCTCTTCTCAGCTGCTCAGTTTTAAACATTAACAACTTGGACTGAGAATCTGTAAGGTGGGTTTCATGCCTCCTGCTACTGAAATTATGCTGTTCCTGAGGTCAGGGCTGGTGGTGGGGAGAGGGGGAAGAAGGCAAGAGGAGGGAGTAGTGAGCTGGAGGAAGGCAGTAGAAGGGAAGCTGAGTGGCCGTGGGGAAGAACAGTAGAAGAGTGTCTTGTTTGAGGAGGGTGAGAAGTGGTCAGAAGGAGTCCAGGGAGTAAAGGGAAGAAGTGGCTAGTTAATGGTTTTGTAGGGTTTGGTGAGTGGAGGGATATTCAGTTTTCAGGGCACAGTCAGACATATTGTGCTCCTTGGGTCCAGGCATGAGGCAGGTTCTATGGGGGTACAAGCCGAGGTGAAAAAGCTCATGAGTATAGGCATACAGTTAACCTATGGTGTAGGGCAGAAGGTGGTTTGGAAACTAGGCCAAAAGTCAGAATATGAGAGAAGTGAGAACCAGGCAAGCAACAGAGGGAAGTGGGGAAAATTTTGGACAAAAAGTACTTAGCAACAGATCTAACAATGCTGCATTGTGCAGATGCTGCCCTTAAGACCTGTATATTTTGGAGAGTTCCTGCTCCGGAAGCTGATCAGAGCCAGTGCCTGATGGTCTCCAGCTGTCCTGCAAGCTGTGGCACTTGCTGATGTTGCCAACTCTCTGGAGTCATGACATCTAGTGCTTCTTGCTGTTCCCCTTCCTTTCCCGTTCAAGGTTTCCACCCCCCTTGAATTTGCTGGCGTAATTGCAGTGCAATCAAAATGGTCCTCCTATTTCGTGGGGTTTTTATATTTTTTTTTTAGGTTTACTCAAGCACTCTTGAGCTACTAATGCAAGCTATTTGACTTTACTAGAGTTGGAAGTAGCTATACATGCTAGTAGTTACCTAGTAGTTAGGTCATCTAAGTGGTGCTTGAGAAAACTGGAGGTGTTCATCTTTTATCCTTGATTATTTCAATTGGAATAGCACATCTGGTCATGACCTTAGCGATGCTTCAGTGTATTTTAGAAAAACAGAATGTAAAGTCCACGGATCAAGTTAAACAATACCTCTGTTAATGTACAATATGAAACAAGGGATCAGGGAAAGGAAATTTTCACAGCTTGTATTTTCCAAACTGCAGTTCTAAGTTGTCATGCTGGATATATACATGTTGTCAAGCTGCATATAGTGAGAAGGGACAAAGTCAGGCTCTGCTTTGGTATTTTTTCAGCTTTTTGCCCTTAAAGGACCTTTGACATACTGTTTGTCTATGTATTCTTTATATTAAAGCTGATAGTGGGATTACTTTAACAAAATAAAGGAAGGAGTTAGAAACAGATTGGTAAGTTCTTTCTGACTAATCAGAAAATGTGTGTGGGAGGGCCTGGCCACAGTTTATCTGAGGCAGGAAGAGCAGACATCTCCCTTTGACTTAGAGAGTCTCTGCCCCTTGGAGCCTACCTGGATGTTACCCCTTGCTTATGGGAGCAGAAGGTTTATAGGGTTAGGTGCTATTTAACATACCAGTCATCTGCACCAGTGCATAACGCTGTGCGCCAATCAGTCTGTTGCACTTGTTCATTTTTCTGGTAATTCCTGGCATGCACTACTTCAAGCGTAGTAACTACCATATTTTAAACATCAGTAAATCAAATAGTAGCTGTTAGACTATGCACACGTGCTCAATGAGTTTAATATACTCTGTGTGTCTTTCTAGTTGAAAACATTTTATTAGTTGCAATGGGACTGGGTTGTGCACAGTGAGCTGTACTCCCTGCTAGGTGAGGATAGCTTGTGTTTCTGTGGATGAGTGTTTCTTGACAGCAGCCTTGCAGCTGAAGGTAATGATGGCTTTAGCACTGCTGGGGCACAAGTAAACGATGGACCTCACAAACTTCTGGCAGCCTACAGTGGTTGGATTCCCTTTCCCTGGTATGGCTGTGCTAGTGTGGGCTTTTCTCAGGCACCAAGTAGTTGCAGGTGGAGCCCTGGTTGGAAATTGCTTCCTTTTTCATTTGCTTTGTCCTCCTCCCCTAAATTAGTTGGGTTTTAATTGCTGAATTTTCCTGTAGCTGAGGCAGCAGCTGCACCAGACAGATGAGTCTCAAGGAGGACAAAATGTTGGCTCCTGTTCAGCTGGGCCAGGCACAATGCGAGGTACTTTTGGCACCTTCCTCTGTGTTACTGAGGCATAATCAATCTTAGAGTCTTTGAAGACATTTGTACAACATTAAAATCTTGGGCTTTGGACTAAAGCTTTGTTTGGAAATACTGTTGAAAAGTTTGTCAAAATATGAAGGAATAAAAACTATGAGAAGACAGATTGCACTGAGTTCGCCCTCTGCTCATCCTTGCTTAGGAGTAGTCTGTGCAGTGGAAGCTATAGGCTCAGCCTGTTTAAAAAAAAATCAACCTGTCTCTGGAAAAAGTCAGTGAAGGTAGATCAATTAGCCTATGTTAAAAGTTTGGCTTTCTGGTTTCAGAGTATAGCTTTTACAGTGTGGACAGCATTTTAAAGACAGTGCGGGGCAGTTGACGTCTCCACTGTGTGTTAGAAAAACTGTTAAATTACATGGTCAGCTAACAAAACCAACTTCATCTAAAAGCTAAATATATGTTCATTTTATTTACTAAACAGGTGCCTCTCTGCTTTTAGGATCCTAAACTAATTCAGCTAGCTTTAATGGCCAAAGTCTCTTTGACTTTATTTGTACCAAAGTTCAGAGTGCTGATTTAAAACAAAGCGAAAAATCCCCAAACAATACAGAACAAAATACTCCACAGCCAATTGCAGTAGAGCTGGCTAGACAGACATCAGGTAAGGATGCATAGTTTTCTGTGCATTTGGCAGCTTAAGTAATTTATAATAGTGATAGGGAGGTGTTTGAAGGTGATGCCTTTGGCATGTATTATTTTAGGGTTGCAGAGCGGTTTGGAGTAGCGCTCATTGCTGCTTTCCAAATTACTTGTGCTTTAGACTCCAGTGTAGTATAATTTTTCTTGCGCTTCTGAATGTGACTTTGTTTTTCAAAGTGGAGCAAGTTACTTCACCCTGTTTTTTATAACAACGGGAAGGTTGTAAAGTCTATAGTTTTCCCACTTTAGAAAATAAAAAGCTTAGCCACAGTTTTAACCAGTACTCAAGGAAAAAACAGATTTGAATGGAAAAATAATGTACATCATCATCAGAGTAATCTATCTGATGTGAAGCAGAAAATGGATTTGTTTTAGCTATAAACCTTTTAGAATTGAAGCCCAGGTATGTATGGTGGAAGGTGTTCTGCTCTGTCATTAAGTTTATGCATAAGAAAATGAAATAGGTGTCTTGGGATGCAGGTGCTCCACGTCTATGGCATAAAGCTGGAGTTTAGCAGAGGGCTCCTGTCAGGGGGCTGGAGTACAAGTGGGAATTAGGGAGCTGGGTTTGCTCAGTTGTAGGGAGAGAAGGTTTAGGGAGATCGTACTTCAACTGTCTACTGGGAGGAAATAGAGAAAAAGGAGCCAGATTCTTACAGGCACATGGTCATGTGTTGAGAAGCAATGGACACAAGTTGGAACATTGGAAATTATCATTAGATACAATTTTTTAGTTTACTTTTTCTAACAAGGGTGGTCAAATATTAGAACAGGAGCCCTGAGAAATTATGGGATCATCCATCCTTGGAGATGCTTGAAACTTGGCTGAATGAAGCCCTTATATGTTGGTTGACCTGCTTTAAGGGGAAGGTTGAACTAGAGGTTCCTTCCAAACTAAATTATTAGTTAGGAAATAAGGGACAGGTAAGAAAGTCCTAGAGAGAAATTAGCAGAATCAATTGCTGAAATAATGTTGGTAAGTTTTCTTCCCTCATTCACAAATGGTGCTTTTTCTCCAGTGCATAGAATGGCTTTGTTCCTAGACTTCAAGGAGGACTTTGCCCTGAAGGCTGTGTCCCTCTTGCTGATCGGCAGTGCCCGTACAGAGCAGAGGCGATTGTTGCGGCACTGTGGGGTGCTGTCTGTCCCTGGGGTGAGAGCTGTGGTGCTTAGCCAGCATCTCGGCTATGTTCATGCAGTATGCTGCTTGGTCACCACCGGGTCCCTGTGTTCCTCCCCTCTTCTGTTGGAGAGAGTATTTTGCATTAAGATGAAAGAGATGAGATAAACTAAAATTAGTATCAGAGTTATTGAAGACTTCAAGATATTAGTAATCAGTTCTAATTTAATCTCAGCACCCAGGCACGTGTAGTACTGCAAACTTTTATTAGGTTTCTGTAATTGTGTTAAAAGTGATACCCCCCAGGGTATCACTGGAGCAAGTGAAATGGCCAAGATCTGTGCGTGACAGTACTGACCTGATAGCACTGCTAGGGGAGCGGGGTTTGCTCTTTGCTGGTCTTTTAATGCTCTGTGTTTTACATCAGTCTCCTTAACTGTCAGAGGCTTAGTGCTATTTCTATTTAAGAGTGCTTTCTGCATCATCTTGGCTCTGGACCAACAAAAACTAATCTTCAGGCTCCTGGAATATTTATCGGAGGAGATAGCTGGGTGGGGAATCCCAGGAGTGCAGTTCCAGCCGAGATATCCATATTCTTCTTAAGGCTTTCTGGAAGAGATGCAGGTTCCTGTGGTGTCTTGGTTCAGAGGGGAAGGCCAGGCACAGCACTGATAGCCAAGCATCGCTTCCTTGCCAGGACCAGTGCATAGTCAGCGTGGAGCACTTTGTATTTCAAACCCTTTTGGTGCAGGTCTGAGCTTTGCAAAAGTCTTTCAAACAAAAATTCAGAGGGTTGCTGTAAGAAGAAAGGCTCTGAGTAACAGCGGTCTGGCACTGGAGATGCCAAGTAACGTTTACAACACCTCTGCTCAGACACCTATTTGCGAACTGACTTAGTTGCTCAGCAGTCTGTACTATAATTTCACGTGCGCTTTGTGGTGCCAGCTCAGAAGCGGTCCTTCCCCGACCCCCGGTTCCTTGTGACAGAACAAACATATGTTCATGGGGTGAACTGGGTGAGGGAACCGATGCAAGTTCGAATTAGCCTGGCCAAGAAGCTAATTTCAACCCGGGACAGCTTCTCTGGAAGATGAGAGCAGGTGAGCGTGCCCAGCCCATGACGGGCTGCTGCTGGCTTACGCCAGGGTGCAGTCGTCTTGTCTCAAGGGCTTTCAGCAGGGTTTAGGACTTCAGGTTTGAGTGGGCAGAGTTGTTTTTTCCTGTTTTTGAGATTATATCGAAGTGTGAAACAAATCCACCTCTAAAATGGTATCCTAAGCCAGCCCAGTCTGTGACAACTTTGATGTTTGTTTGTGAACTGATATAAAAATGTAGGTGAATTGAAATATTTCACTTTGATTTTGATCTTTTTGATATAAATTATCTGCTCTTTCAAATGTGAGTAGTTGTAAACTGGAAACAATGTTTTCAAGTCAAATGAGATGTTTCAACTGGCTCAGTGTTTTTCTTTCTTTTTTCCTGGCAAGGGAGATTTATTGAAGCCCCTCCCTGCAGTTTTGGTCTCAATGAGCTGTTGACCTGGAGCTGGCCCTGAGCAGAGCCCAGTTGCTTCAATGTTTCTCTGCTGCTTTTTCAGTGTACATCCTTGTACCCTCTTGTTTTTCATCATCATCAACTGTATTTGGAGTCTTGCTTTGCGTTAATCTGCAAGACCAGATGGTGAGGATTAATGCAATGTAATTGCTCATTAATATTTCTGTCCCAACGCCTGGTCTGGGCGCTCCGTGGTGGCCTGGGCGAAATCCTCTGGAGGAATATGGCCTTTTGGGAGAATCAAGGAGAAAGGGTTTCTTTGTCCCTAGAGGCCGATGGCGATGGAGGTGGGCACCTCAGGGCCCCCGTTTCCATCTTGCGGTGGAGGGAAGGACATCCTGGAAACATGCTGTGGTGCCAGGCTTCCTGCTGGGGTGTTCATACTGGTTTTGCTGAGAAATTGCGTTGGAAATATCTGCTTTTTAATATTCCGTGACTATTTTGGCTCTGGTATTTTTTATGCATGCCTCTGGTTTTGGATTTGCTCTACTTAATAGCCCCTTGCTTTTCTTCCTTCCCTTCTTAAAAGATGTATTTGCAAAGCACCAGAATATATTCATCTGTAGTCTGTAACAGCTCCTTTCGGAAACTTTCTGGCACCTGTAAATCCCATGGTGCGGAGCAAATAGGCCCTGACTGTCCGTCACAGCTATATGATGTAGGTTTCCTGATTAAGGACACTAAACTTACTGAAACACATACAAAGATGGAATGATTAGAAAAACAAAACAAAAACCCTAACCAAACAAAAAAATATTCTACAATAACTAAGTTTTTCATCAACTTTCAGCTTTCTCTGTAGTTGTGAGGTGGGAGTGATTTCAGTGCCTTTACATAGGCAGGCTAGAACTTGGTTTCAAAAATGTCGAGGTTAAGTAGATGGAGATCTACTAAATTTAAAACCAGTTCTTTTTGATTCAGGTGAATGCTTGTTGACTTTCAATACGAGTTAAGCCTAGAAGTTGAAATAGCAGCCTCTACCTTCCCGGGGATTGTAGGTAGCTCTGGGTCTCTCTCAATGTGGAGTCCTCTGGTGCCAGACAGCTAAACTCAGGCTGTTGCAGAAATCAATTCGGTTTTCATGGCAACTATTGCTGCTTATTTTGTTTTGCTATCTGATTCAGAAAGGAACTAAACATGTTCAAACTAGAGAGAAAAGGAGGGGGAGAGGAAGCCACTCCAGCTTCCATAGCTTTTAGAAAATTCAAATGCCTTTTTTTTTTTAACTGCTTAGGAGTTCAGAGATTTTTTTGAAAGGTTTCCCTAGTGTAAGAAGTGAATAGGTGGTTCCTTGAGGCACTACACAGGTGAATATTAGATCCTAATCTGAGGTGTGGTTTTCATGCAGATGTTGAAGTTATGATGCCCTTAGCGCAAGGTGTACAGTGGCAATCTTGTCACATTGAATGTCCACCTTCAGTGATTCTGCTGTGCCCTTGACTGAGTCTAGATGATTTTGTGCCCAATGCTCTTAGTACCGTAGAATAAGTTAGTAGCTGATAATGTGATGTTATCCAAATTTAGGTGAAAGTCATAAATCATTGTCCTTGAGACGCTGAGTTTCAGTGTCATTCCTTATGGGTTGTGCTTTCTTTCAAAATTTTAAATGTGGTGGTTGTTTTGACATTAAGAAGTATTATTTATTTTTATGGTATATGTTGAAAGGTTTTCTAATTAATGCGTGTTTCTTGTTTCCTTTAAGAGTCAGATTTACAGATCTGTCAACACAGAGCTCCAACCTGCTGCACCAAAAAAATGGAAGAAAGTTACCAGGCAGCTGTTCGAAGGGAGAGGACGCAAAGTATCCAGGCACTGAACTTTGAACTGAAGTACATGATTGTTGGTCATATCACAGCTTTTCAAGGTAGGAACTTTTGAGGTACTGCAGTCCTATGAGCAGTTTATAAAAGTATCCTCTGCAATCAAAAGGGAAAGCTCTTTCCTTTGTTTTTCATTTCTCTTGCATTGCATGCTATAGTCACTGGCTTATGGTTTACTTCCCTGTGCTTTGAGGATCCTGCTTTTGGAAAAAAGTGATGGCACTTAATCTTGACTGGTATTTTAAGCATCTGCTGAACTCTAATTAGGAATAGATGTAAGCTTAGACCTTGTTCCTGGGATCATTTTAAAAAAGATTGGCATGGATTTTTTTCAAGGCATTTTCAACTGTCATCTAGGTGCCTGATGGGTTTTTGTGCTTTTTGATATTCTCTCGTGTTGCCAAACCACTTACAGGTGTAGAGAGTTAAATGAAAATGCATTTGTTTGTTGATGCTGAAGAATAAGTGCTCTAACTGATATGTCAAATGAGAACACAGCTTTCTCTCTCTGTGCCAAAATGTTTCACTATCTGGCAGGTCACGAGTGATCTGTTTTCAAGAATTATGGCTACACAGTTAAACATGAATGCATGAAGGAATCTGTACTGGAAATCTGTTCTCATAACTCTTGCTGGTCTCAAAGCTAGCTTGCTCTACCAGGTTGATTGATGTAAGTCTGTGTAGTTTCTTCGTACAGATGGTTATTGTGTTATTAAAGGGAGGAAAATGCTTGTGTAGGATTGTGCACCGTACAGTGTTGAGCATTGGAGACTTTTTTCCAGAAGGGTGTTTAAGCATAGGCTGTGAACTTTAAATAGATGAGAGTTAAGTGATTAAATCAATCATTGAGTGATGAATCCAGCTTACTGACTTCTGTGGGTCTAATTATGTGCTTAATTTTAACTCACTGCTTTGCTATGTTTAGTGCTGAGCACCCTCATGGAATGGGTTTTGAAAACAAGCCAGTAGTTATTAAAATACAAAGTGTTGAGGTCTGTATGATTAAGCCTATTGTTACAAGGCAGTTTTTATCAAATAGTAGCTTTTTTGTCTAGTTTATTTTATTTATAGTATTTTCACTCAAATGGAAGACGTGATTGACAGTTAAGAGATAACATATCTAAAATTGACAATAAGTGATGGTTGGAAGTCTGAAAGAGATGTGGAAGGGCAAGATAAAAATGTTCTTGTGTTTTTGTTTGTTTACCTCCCTTTCCTCTGTGCTGTACCTATGGCACTTTGGCTTATTTTACAATTAATTTTTGAAAATTAATATCCCCCATGATTAAAAAATTTGGTTGGAGCTCCCTTTGAAGGAGCACTGTAGTAAAAGGGTGACTGTTGGCATTGTTAAATGCTGGTAAGTTATTCAAGCAATCTTTCAGTATCGTGATTGAATAAAGATAAGGTCAGAATAGATTAACCTACCAGCCCCTTTAGGTCAAGCCAGTGGCTTTATTGTCCATTGCTGATGAAGCCTTTTGATGGAATGAAAGAAGTAGTTAGACATTTCACACAGTTTAAATTTACAAGCATTTTCTGGAAGTGGGTAAATAGGTTGCCGCTTGTAACTTGTTATGGCTGGCCTTCTGTGTCTACATTAGGTGGGAACACTTGAAAAATGTAACTTTTCTCTTTTGCGTTGGGAGCTGCTTTTGTTCTTTGGTTTTGTCCCAGGTGTCAGTGAAAAGCCTTTCTCTCTATCTTGTGCTGTGTAAACATTCTGTTGCTAAGAGTAGTACTGGGTGAGACATTTACTGAGAGGGAAGATCTTTGCATTGAATTAACTCTGTCCTTTTGGTATGTTGATATTTTGAATGATAAAGTGTGAGTGTGCCAAAAGCACGTTTAAAGTCTGAGAAAAGAAATATCCTTATTTTAGAAGTTTTCAGGTGCCTCTCAGATTTCATGTTTCTTGCAGCAGTGAGAACTGGCTCAGACTTGCAAAAAACAGCATTTTATTAATTTGTCTGTGGTGGTGTTTGCTTGTACAATTTTCATGCACAATTTACTTTCTTTTATATATACACTTTTTTAGTACTGTTAGTGTAGTCAAAGCAAAGCAGTAGTTAGCCTTGCTGCCTACTGCTGAGGAAAAGAAATCTTAACTGCTTTTTATGCACTTCTAGCAGACAATACTGTTAATATTATACCCATACTGATGAAATAATTTTCAAGATTAATACAGTATAAGAAATGGATTTTCGGGAATCTAGCTTTGAGAACATAGTGATGGGAATTAAATTTCAGTGACACAGAGCAATGTTTTTGGAGGGGAGAGATGGAGAGAATGTGTTTAAGTTCTCATCTCCCTGTTTTCTTTCATGAAAGTCAAAAGACACTTCGTTCTGAGGACCTGCAATTGCATACCACAAGTATAGGAAAGAGCTTTCTCATGTGAGTAGGAATCTTGATATGAGTTCAGTTAAATATTCCCTCTACACTGCCTGAGTACTGCAGTTAACTGTGGACATTTTGGGCTTGAAGAGATTTTGTTTTGGTTTTTCTTCTTGAAATTGAAAATGTTATTTAAATAGCTTTGCCCACAGCTGAAATAAGACAATTTGCACAGGTGCTGGATTTAGTAGTGCGAAATAATTAGTCTGTAAGACTTGGTTAAATATACCACAGCTGCGGGCAGGCTTGTTATATTTGGGCTAATGCCCAGTCCCTACATATGGACAGCCTTAGCATTATGGTTCAATCCTGCTATTTTTCCCCCTTTAAAGTTTTTAATATTAGCAACCCAGTCCTTGCTCAAACACTTAATAAATCAAGCTTATGCTTGGATGGTTTTTTGCTTGAACTCCTGTCTCTAATGCTGTTGCTGTTACACCTGATTTGAGTAGGAAGAGGCACGTTGGCATCAGCTGCAGGCTGTAAAATGCCCTGGCCATTAGTACCAGGACAGGAGGAAGGGAGAGGGGCAGGAATGAAAGGGCCAGCTGGCTGGTTGTGAAGCACATCATCAGAATTGGCTCCTGCAAAATCATGCATGGTCACAAAATCTTTATGGTGTTTGGCATGTTGAATGTAACCAGGCCCCTGGGGGAGGGTTTAATGGAAAGCTGCTAGATTCACTTTCTCCTAATGTTTTGGTCCATGGTGTAGCCTAAAAGTCATAACCATGATATTGGTCACTCTACAGATGTGTTATTAATGACTTAGTGCTCCAAAAGGAGTCAAAGGCAAGGTGGAGCAAGTGGGTGAGATGTGTAAGCATGACAACCTGTAAAAGGAGCAGCATAAGAGAGGAGAATGTGCCTGTTATAATGACCCTGGTATGTCCCCCTCTGGCTCTTCACAGGTGGCTTTGTTTTGGATGCATAGGGTCAGTTTGTCCCATCCAAAGGTGTGCCTGTGTTTCTGTCTCTGCTCCTGTGGCAGCAGCTTGAAATGCCCAGCAGAACTATCTAAATGAATGATCAAACAGGATGCTTTCATTTTGTAACTCACTTTCCCCTTTGATAACCAGTAGATTCTCCTTTGAACTTACTATTTTCTTTGTCCCAACCTTTTTTAGGTTTACACGTAAACAAATGTATTGGTTTAGCTTAGATTTATGTCTTTGTGGTGATACTACATATTACTTGGCACAGTCATCCTTCTATTACCTGCCCCCGCAATTCCCTCATGCAGTCCTCGCGCTCCTCGGGGACACATCCAAGCAAGGCAACTGATTCATTGTTAGTGGATTAAAAGTGGCATGGGTGTGCAGGCTGGAAGTTGCTGTCAGAAGAGGTATCAATAGTCTGACAAGAAAGCTTTGTTGTGGGCAGACAGCAGAGAGAAACCTGGCCTCCCTTTTCTATGTCCTTTATGGAGTGCTAACAGGTGCCGTGTAAGGACCCACAGAAAGCTTGGCTCTGCTCCTGTCACCTTCTGCTGAGGCTAATTTGAGGTAATGAGAATCCAAACACTGGTAATTTATTTGTTCTGCTGATGGTCTCTGCAGAGAGACAGAACAAGATACTTTGAAACCTACATCACATTTCAGTCACCAAATTAGCAGGTATCAGAGATACCACAAAAAGCTTTGTTTCAGCTCAGCAGTTTTTTAAAAAAAAATTTACTATTCTTTGCTGCACTTCTTGTTTTTACAGCAGGCAATAGGAATTGCTCACTCACAGCCTCTGAAGAGAAAGCTCTTTCATGAATGAAAGCATGTTGGTCGTGAAGCAGTAATTTTGCGGTGTTTCTCTGAAACAGCATTTATTTGACCTTGGGGGGGTCAAATGGTGGGGCCAGGTGTTCCCATATTCTCCCAGCTATAGGAACGTGGATTAGCTTTATAGCACTCTGTTCCTCTCACTCCTAACTCAAGGGGTTTGGCAACGCTGTGCTTATGTTCTGCTTCATACGGGATGGGGAGACCCTAGCTGGGAAAGCTCCTTGCTGCTATTTCTAATAGCAGGAGTTGCAGTGACATTGCTGTGCACACACATTTTTTTTTTTCCCCTGCTATCATCTGATCCCAGCAGGCAACTGGGAAGGACATGAATCGTATGAGGCAGAAAGGGGAACCTTGTCATAGCAGGGATGGAGCCCAGCACTCCTGGTTGTCTGTAAAATGTCTGTAAGTTAATGCCCAGTTAATCCAAAAAGTCTTTAAGCACGAAGTTTTTGATCTGGCCTCCTCCCTGGTGAATGGGAAGGGTCAGCTGGTTTCTGTGGGTCTTGGGATGGATACCATTAGTGGATCCAGTAATCAACTGACCTCAACATTCCCAGGAATAAGTAATATAGTACTCTGGCACTCAGAGCTATATGGAGTCAAAAACATTCTCCATTTTAATTTGGCTGAGTCGCAGTGTTGCTGATACTTATTTTTACTGAAATTAGAAATATCAGCTTGAAATAGGAGTGGCTGGTTAATGGTGTTGAAGTGCAGTAAAATTTACAAAACAAAAAAGACTTGGCTGGAGAAGTGTACTCTGGTTTGTAGTTAATTACTATATGAAGTGTAGTCACACAATGCTGGAGATGGATGCAGTCCAAAATCAATGAGATGTTTAAAAAAAAAAAGGCAACTATCACCAACAGAAGCCTGCCAACCATCACCAACAATGCCTCTGGCTTCTTTCATTTACTGTTGGATTATAGAAATGCAGAAATGTTGGTTTTTAAATAGTTTTTTTGTAATCCCGTAGTACTTGGTCTTTTATTCAGACAAATTGTTACCCACCCCTTTCCACTTGTATAGCCCTGCTAAGTAGAGTTTTGTACTCTGCTGACCTTTGAGCTGAAAGCTGGCTGAGATGTATAATTTGGTTTTGGCTCAATGCAAAAATGACTCCCTACAGAGAGAGAGATAGGAGAGAGAGGCTCCGTTAGAGTATTTCTGTCCACCTCCTGTATACGATTCATTCCTATTCCAATGCACCAAACAATCTGTGTTTTCTAGCTGGAGTGAAAGCCTGGTTTATGTATGCAGCCCAAGGGAGGCTGGTGCCATCTCAATTGATTAAATGTCTGCAACTGCCATGTATTTCCCCGTGCTGCACATCAGTACTGTCACATTGGGGGAGGCTGCAGGGCCACCTAACACAGTCTTGTCCAGTGGCCAGTAAAAGAACAGGGAAATATATCAGAAATGCAAGCACACTTCCCTTTCCTTCTTCACTGACCTTGGTGTCTGCAGAGTTTCTTACATCTTCTCACTCCTCTGGCTGGCTGCAAAAGCTCCCTCTCACTGTTTTTTTTCCTTCTTAAATATGTTATCACAGAGGCGCTGATTGGCTTGGCCTTGGCCAGCAGCGGGTCCGTCTTGGAGCCAGCTGGCATTGGCTCTGTCAGACACAGGGGAAGCTTCTAGCAGCTTCTCACAGAAGCCACCCCTGTAGACGCCCCTGCTAACCCAAACCTTGCCATGCAAACCCAACACAGTGGAAAAAAAAACCCAAATTAACCTTCACCTTTAAAATTTTTCTGTAGTGCATATTAAACATAAAACGAGTGTGTGCAGAAGTTCATCCCAGCCTCTCATGTCCTTGAAACAGTATGGGAAAAATCAAGAGGCACGGACAGTCTTCGTCTCCTGTAGTATACATTATGAAAATCAAGTATGCCATGTTGTTTACTGTTTTCACTATTGTTCACTGTTTTTTCAAGGTTATCTCAATCTTACTGAAAAGATCATTTCCTTGGTCAAACTCCTGATTGCATTCTCTGTTTCCTTGACAGTGCTACCCTCCTGCATCTAAAATGTGCCTTTCATCTTGTATTTTCCAGTGTAGCCCGTGCTGCTAGTCACCTGTGATCCATGATCTAAATGTCAGTTACTGTCACAGGCCTGTAATGCCAGCCTTTTCGTTCACTTAATATAAAAACTGAGATGGGTACCTTTTTGTTTTTTCCTATGCTGTTTCATGTTAGAAGAGCGCACGCTGTAATGATCCTCCTCGCCTTCATTGTCTTCCTTTTAAATGCCGTTCTGAAAACTCTCCTTAAGGTCATGATAAACAGAATACTTGTGAAAGGTCAGCCCAAAATATGCTGAATCCAGTGCCCGTTATGTTGACCAGGTTTGTCATGCTCTTGCCCCTTCTTGTCCTTCCTCCCCTGTGTATATCTATTGGCTGTCCTTTGCCTTTTATTGGCAGCTCTGAGACGAGCACCGTGCTCTAGCCTTGGTCTCTACAGTACCTGTGATCCTGGTGTTTTATTGACAACCCCAGCTGCTAAAGTAATGAAAATAACTGTTGACCTTGGTAATTTTTGTGCGCTTCTGATTGCATTAATGTATCCCCCTGCTGCGCCTTGTCATTTGGGCAGTTTGTTTGGAAGAAGAAATTATTAGCCTTTAAAAGAACACAGGAAAAATCAGAGGAGGAGTAATGGAGGAAATAATGCTCTTTTGTCAGAAAATTCTTAGGACTTTATGCTTTCAAAATAGCAAATTCAAGTGGAAAATTTAATGAAAACCTAGGAAGAACACTTAATTCTAGCCATGGAATGTAAATCACTACCTTGCAAACTGTATCTGGTAACGAAGATTGTGTCCATAGAAGTCTCTAGAGGATAACTAAAGCTAGTGACTATATTGTTAATAGTGGGTTTTTCCTTAAACATAGGAAAACCTTATATCAAGTCTTATTACACTGAAATGACCTTCTATCAGTCAGCAATCGATGGTGATGCTGTGGAGTCACCAGCACTGAGTAGCTCACTGTAATGAGTTCCTGCATGTAGTGTGCAGGTTTGACTTCTGAAATAGCGTGCAGTTGTTTCTCAAGAATGCAACGTGCAGAACGGTGCTTGTGGATAACTGGATAATATTAGTCCTGCCAGCAGCTTATATTAGTAATCATTATTTATGCATATCAGAGTTTTTGACTACTTACTAGAATTATAGTGCTTTGACTGTTAAGCAAAAGTGTTATATTGTTTAGATATCTTTGTTACTTTAAAAACTGATTAAATACAGATTTTAGAATTGTTTGGCCCAAGGCTTTGAAAGGATGGTATAATTTCCTGTGAAGTGGTGAGAGAAATATACATTAAATACATTTAAAAGGAAAGAGCAAATCATCTAGGTAAGATATCATCGATTTAGCCTTTATAATCATCATGTAAACTTGTTTCCTGAGCTTGTCTGGCTTTGGCTGCCATTTGATACCTAGAATGTAAGCGATTTGGGGCAGGGACGGTCTCTTCATTATCTATTAATAACTGTTGTTCGTGCAATGTGGGTTGGGCACATTGGTGCTAGAACAAGAAATCTAATGAACGCAAACATCGTGTGTTTGGTCATCTTCTATCTCTGTGTCCATATTTCACCTGTCCGTTGCCATAATTATATTTTTCTTCCTCTTTGTACTTTCCAGTACCTTGTCAGGCTGTTGACCGTATCTCCAGAGTAAAAGCATGGTGGAAGTCTAGCCCAATAAATCAATGATAAATTAGTCCAGATAGAAAGAAAACAGATAGCTGGAGAGAAAGTGTTCATTCCTAAAAAAAAAAAAAGAAAATTAAGAAAAGCCTGCAAAAGCAGAGTGAGCAAATGAATCTGAGGGCTTGACCGCCTGAGAAGGCTTTAACACAGTTGCTGTAGTGAGGCTAATGTTTTTGTGACATTGGTTCTAGAATCTCATGTAGTGTCCTCTTCCTTCTGGAGTTACACACTTTATTCACAACTGTGTTGTGAAATTTCAGTGACTTCCTTACTGTGGACTAGTAAGTAGGTGATTTTCTCCCTTTATTTCACTTTTGTTCTGATGTGGCGTATTTCCATTCAGGTAGCATTACTGCTTGCCTAAGTTAGTCTGACTTTTTGTGGAAAAAGTGGGTGAAGACCTGAGAAGTAAAGTGCTCTGACAAAGAGATTTTTTGAGTCAGAGTGTGCGAGGATAGCTCCAACCCAAAACTTACTTGGGGAAAAAAAAGGACCATTGGCCATCCTTCAGTTTGTGGGGATGGGGGGCATTACTTCAATTCAGCTTTTAATTACACATCCTTTTCTCCTAAAGATGATTGATTTTTTTTAAACTTCCTTTTGTTGTTTTATTAGTCCTTTTACTGTCAGATTGAACACCGGAAAGGAATTCTTTTAGGCCATTTCCAGATGCAAAATTGTAGATGTTCTTTGAGCAAGAGTATAGGTACTATAACATTGAAACTGTTGGGCAATTCAATAAAAACAGGAGAAAAAATGTTGAAGATAACTAAATGCAAAAGAAGCGATTTACAGGAAATTCTTGCTTCGTTCTCACTGTTGCATTTTGAGACCTAAAAAGAAAATTTTTGAGCGAGACTGACAAGGTGAAGAGAGCAGGTATCTCAAAGCAAGTTTGTTCAGAAGAAAATAGATGCAAACCTCAGCTCCATGCCCCGGTAATGATAGTGTGGCATTTCAGTTTGCAGTGTGCTCTCTTCTGCCAACTGTAGCCTCCCAAGGGATGAAAAGAATTTTACTCAGAAAATAATTTTTTTTTCAGGTTAACTGGCATTAGGAAATACATTTTCATTATTTTCTAACCTTATTTTAGGAGGCAAATGTGGAATGTCTTAAATTCTTCTGTTTTTTTTTCAGAAAAATTAATTCACCATCTCTCTTATGTACATTTTTTAAGAGTAGTTTGTATATATGCCTTTTAGTAATGCTGTGTAACATCATTCATTATTGATCTAAACTGTTAGGTGTGTATAGTTGTAACGAGAGGATAAAATTTTTATTTTTCCTTCTAGTTATTTACAGAAAATGACTTATTGCTGTTGCTGTCATGTGTGGTATTTTATTTATGGACTAGGACTTCACTGTGCTGTATATAAAAACCTAAGAAACTGTGCCAGTCCCAGGAAGATTACAGTGTTACTGTAACATGAGAGACAGGAATATAGACAGATGGAGGCTGTGTAAAAGCAATAGGATCATGTTTTTAAGTATAAGAGAGAACGGTCTTAGTGTTTGCAAGCACATTTGTAATGATGGGATTTTTAGATCAGATTTCAGAGTTTCTGTGCTTCAACTTAGCACAAAATTTGCTTATCAAAATTTTGTTACTCTGGAATGTCAAAGCTTCCCAGGTTGCCCACCAGTTGAGGGCATTGTGGTCGAAGTGGATTTGAGGGTACTTTAGTTTAAAAAGAGGTGTACGTGATTTTAAGTGAGTTTATTCATGTGAGCATTTACCTTCGGACAAAATATTTTCATAACTTTTTAGAACTGTAGCAAGCTTTGGAAGTAAGGAAAGGAAAATTGCTTGTATGCTTGTTTTGTAATTGTACGCTTGCATGTTTCAGCCACTCACAGCATGAATGGACAAATACAGAGATCAATCATTTTTCACCTCCCTTCAATTTTCCCCCTTTCTCCTTTATGCCCTTCCCTTAGGTGTCTCTCTTGAGGAGGAGAGGAGGAAGAATGTATATGCAGAGCAGGGAATGCCTCTTTGAATGTTGGCCCTGCACTTACCTGCTTCTCTACCGCTAGTTTAGAATCACTGATTTGCAGTTGGATGATTGCATGTCAGAGCAGCTGAGCCACCTCCTTCTACCTTCTTCCCTCCTCACCATGGCACAGCTATCGAAGCTGCTTTGAAGCAGTACTTGGACCAGTCCTGTGTACGCCGGTGTGGCAAGAGAGACTGAAATTTATAGGTAATGTGAAAATAGACTGCTCTGCTATAGCTGTGTAGAGGTACCTGGTCAAATCCATGGTATGTGAACATGATTCTCACTAAAACTTACTCTTCCATCTGACCTTAAGTTGAAATGGCTGTTCATCATCTGTCTACAAAAATATCCATGAAGTGATATGTGGAATATATCAGATTTGAAGTTAGCATGGATTCCTTGTTCCATACTGCCTTCTTCATGGACATCTGCTTGGATTGCATTTCTACACTTCTGGCCATGCAGCTGGAGTGTAAATATTTTGGAAGTGTAGCTATTGGATTATGCTTTTGCTTACTATTTTGTTGGGAGTTGGGGTTTACTTAATGAAGTACTGGGTCCATAATTATCACTGTCCTTCAGACATTTTCTCTACACTCAGATGGTTTAGATTTAGGAATTAGGAAGACTTGTGTGGTTATAGATACAATCTGCTGCATGCTTTCTATCCATTTTATTAGGGAAATGATTAGCTAGCGCTGCTACCTAGCAGCTTCCCACTGACTCTACCTGTTCTTCAAACATTGCATGGAGCTTTTGGTGTGTATCTGAATGCCATTGATGATCTATAAAGTCTTACTGATTTTCTGTAAGATAGTCTCTATCCCACCAGTGCCATTTCTATTTGAAAGGAGAGGGTTCTTCTGCCTGCTTTTCCAGTCAAATTTACTGTCTAAATGGAGGACTTAGTTGCTACCATAACCATGTTAGCTGCTTGTTAGCATTTCATGTTCATCTTGGAACCAAATGCAGGTGTTTCAGTAGACACATTGCAAACATATGTGTAAAAATGTTTTTAACATTTGTTTGTTATTCCCTCTTCTGTAATTAACAAGGTTCTACAAGACTGTGTTGAAATGAAGTTGTATAATTGTGTCATGGGAGAGCAGGATTTAAGGGGAACTGCAGCTGGCCTGCAGTTTGGTTAGAGTGGGGTGTGAACTCAAGCTACTTAACTCCTCGTGTGTGTGTTTGTATGCTAGGATGAGAACGCCTTATTTTGAATTACTGGCAAGCTATGGTTTTGAACGAGATACTATTCTGGTCAACTGCGTGTCATACCACTGCATTGCATTTTACATTATTTCCAAAAACTGTTGATCAGGTGGCTTTGGGACCTTTTTTTTTTTTTGACAGAAGCAAATTAACAGTGATCGCCAGGAATTTGGGATATCCGCACACGTAAGCAACAATGTGAGAATAAGACTTGGAATTAAAGAATTCATGGGTCACGTCTTCCCCACGTCCCCCCAGATCTTTCCCTCAGTCTTGTAGGCCTATTCACAGCTACTAAAGGGTGGCTTGTGTCAGGTTGTAGAGGACCCAACAGCCTTGTCCTGCAGAGGATAACTACATCTGCTCCGAATCTTTAATCGGAAAGGGAAAGGTTTGGGAGACTGGCTCTTTTCTTTTTCCTGTATGAAGACTTTTGTGTTTGATGTTCTGTGCTAAAACTAGGATCCCTGCAGGTGTTTATGCTTGGCATGGAGACACTGATACAAATCTTAGTGGATTCTTTAACAGGTAGTTGTTCTTGACACTTTTTGCTATGACTATTTTGCAGTTGCGTAACTTTTTCTGATTTGTGCTGTGAATTTCTTGGGAGAGCTTCCTTTGACTTCTTTTAGATTGCTGTGGGAAAGTGTTGTTTCCAGCAGATGTAACCATTTCTTTCCTCTGTTGTTGCTTTTGTTAGGTTTCATAATGTTCATTGTAAATAGAAGGCTATGAATAGGAATAGTGGCTTTTCATAAAAATAAATAGTATGTATCTGCTATCAGGATTTTAGAGATGCACATGTAGAAATTCAGAGCTTTTAGATCTCCTTTTCTTCCCCTTTTAGTGGCATTCTGAGAAGGCCTCTCCTTGGCTTTTTTTCTGGTATCTACATTTTTCCATAGGTGAACATTCTTGGAACACTTGAGGCCCCATGCCCCACTGGCACCTCGCGTAGAAGTCGCTGCTCCAGAAACCACTTCTTGTTCCTTCTCTCTGTGACCAGGCTTAGCTTGCCCTAGCCCAGCTGCAGAGTTCTGTTTGACTCGGGATCCATCAAGCAGCTTTCATACAGCTGGATAGGTAGTAATTGTGGGTGGATAAATAGCACTCTGAGAAATACAGCTGACCAGCAGACCAAAACCAGGTATCTAGGCTAGAACTTCCTTTCTACATGCATTTAATCAGTTCCTCATGTATTAATCTTTTTTCTCTTAGTAGTTTTGGCCTAGGTTGTGGTGTGAAAGTCATAACAGAAAATATGGTCTAACATCTCTGGAAAACCTTTCTTCTATTTCTACCCACACAGAATCCTCTGCCATATGCCAAAACATTTCCTTAAAGAGCTGCTTTTTTTCCTCCATGGACTAAATGAAAAGTTACAGATCAGGGCTGCTCTGAGCCCGACTCAACAAGGAGTGATCCAGGTGCTTCTGAACAATTGATTCTTTGCTTTGTATAACAAGACAAATGAAGATCTTATATCTGTTAGCCAGGAAGGAAAATTGCACCTTTGTGCCAATAGGAAATGCAGGTTATTTCCTAGTAACAAGAGGACTATATTTGTGTCGTGGTCAGCTGGCGTGGGAGGGAGTCTCAGGAGTTTCAATGGTGCCATGTCCATTGCAGGATCTAAGCCATTCACGTAGTACTATTCTGATTCAGCCTGTCACGTAGGTATGCACCTCACATTAAATGTGAGATTTTTGGTTTAAGAGCAAAGAAGGGTGTAGGTCTCTTCCTGAAATATACTCTTACAAACTTTTAAATCTGAGGCACGTCTTTTTGCATGGTGCGTAGGGTGAAAGAGGCTATTTGGATTCAGCAGAACTGTCTCCCCTCCTGTAGCACACTGCATCCTTCCTTAGTCACTAAACCTAGCGGAAAAGGACTGTGTGATACACTGTGGTGTAAACATTAAATATAAAACATTGTAACACTGCAGACCAAATAACAGCCTACAAAATTGGGGGTAGTTGTACGAATTTAAAAACTATATGGAATATTTTTCATTTTTTAATTCTTTGAACCTTATGCTCCAGAAAGACTAATTCCTTCAGCTGTAATCATCTGTAAGACAATGGTCAGAAAATGTAAACATCTCCAAAGTTATTGCCAACAAAAGTTAAGTTTTAGGGGTACTAGCAAAAGAATGTGAAGTTAAAGAAACAGTGGGCTACCTACAGGAGGGTGAATCCATTTAGTCCAGACTACTTTGCTATTGATTTTTTTGACTCTCTGGGTATCAAGCTAACTGAATAGTGATGGCAGACATTAGTAGGTGGATATACTACCAGTGCGGGACAAAGTAGCTCTTACCAAGATTAACATTTTTCTTCACCTGAAATCATAGGAATGAGAAATGGTCGTCTCTGATTTAAATTTATTTATATAGTCTTCACGAAACTGAATAAAGCATTCCCCTTGGCTTTGGTCCAAAAGCAGTTAAAATCCTTGGTAATCTTTCCACTGATTTAATTGAGCTTGGACTCTGGCTCCAAGGATAGAATGAAACTAAAGTTTTTAAATTACAATGCCAAAGAAAGGGGGAGGCTTCTGTTTCCCGAGTGCAGATTACTTTATTGAGATGTGCCATGGAATATGTTGCTAAGTGGCGAATGAGTGAAGCACAATTGGTGTGAGCCAGCTCGAACTCATTCCTGAAAAACCTCCTCCTGGCAACCTGCAATGCAGCTCGCAAAAATGGATTCCTGTGAGAAGGTTCATTCATCTGCTCCTGCTGGGGGGCGGTAGGAAGTCAGAAAGTGCCAAAAGAACATACAAGATATCACTACTTAAAATTTTTTTTATATACATATAGAAAGAGAAGCAGGCATATGCTCTTTTTCATTTGGCTTTAATAATACAGTTTATGGAGACTGAGGCCCGCAGAGGAACTAAATGTGTAAGGAACCAAAATCCACTGTAATTAATTTTTGTTGAAAACAAAATATTCATGTGACATTTTAATGTTATAACTTACATGTTAAACATAGCTGCTAAAATATGCTTTCATGCACCCTCACCCCCCACTTCTAAGACTGTGATGATCAGACACACCTGCCTTACTGATTGTGTATTTGGTAGCAAAATTGGAAAAGTTGGAGGAAGAGGAGCAATGCTTTGATATTCAAATGCACAGAGTAAATTCTGCAAATGGTATGAGAGGAGGCAAGGTACTTTGTTTCACTAGATTTGCCAATATAGTTGGGAAGGAAAATAGACAGAATAGTCCTTCAGAATTCTGTGTCCAAAGAAGGACTTTTGTGTCCAAAAGATTTTTTTTCCCCCTCCAACTGTACTAATTCACCTAGTAAGAGATGCCATCCTTCCCTGTTAACCTTTCATTTTCCGATATCCTGTCTGCCATCCTTACAGCAAAGCTATTACTGTTCAATACCAAGTTTATTTTGAGACATCTAGGGCTGTTGTACAGTAACACACCTGACGTCAAACTAATTCAGCAGAGCATACGAGCTCAGGCATGCTTGCTCTGAGTTCTGATACGTTGCACAAATAAGTCTGGGAGCTGTGGGCATTGGCTTAAGATGGGAGCAGACTCGGTGTGTTTGCAGTCTGGCCTGCTGATGGGGAGCTCTGTGTGTGGATGTTGAGGTTCAATCATTCTCTTTCCTGCAGTCCTTAACCGATGCCACATGCAAGTGGCATTTGGTAGCACAAACCTGCCGTTTCTTCTGAGCGTGCTATAAACTTCAGAGTGGAGCGGAGTTTTTTAATGAGTTGGGTACGTTTTCAGTTAGAGAATAGGAAATGTAATTGCAGTAGTTTAAATCAGAATTTGTTTTAATTTTTTATTTTGTAATCTAGACACTTTCTAATGGGATATGAAGTTTGTAATCTTTTTTTAGTATTCACAAAGCTTCCTTCCCTCCCTTTTTTTGAATTTTATTCAGTAGGTTTGAGAGAATGTTAGCCTCAAAAATGATTTTGCTATTGCAAGAAGGACTACCTAAGAATTCAAGGACAGATAAGACATGCAGAAAAAAACCTATATGAAAAGAAATACTTACCTACACATCTACCCGCTGTATGCTTAGAAATAATGGTTTGATGAATAGCAAAGATAAAATAAGCCCAGGGATGGCACAGCTTCAAGGAAAACGCAAAGAACTAACGAAGGTTTCTAAAACTTCTTAGTTATCTCTCCCTCCATTTGAAAACTGATTCTCCTCTTAGCTACTTGAAGATGGAGTAACTTGAGTGAAGCCTTTCAAGTTACACTAGGTATAACTGGCGTAAATTACCGCAGCGTGAGACCCACAGTGATTTATCTTGTGATGGCAGAGACAAATCTTATCTGAAGATTCCTGGTTCTGCAGAGGATGAAATGTTCATTTTCCTGTCATCACTCAAGGCAATAGATAGTTTTATCTAATTTTATAATCTGTCTGAACAGAGCAGTTTTGAGGCTATAAACATTATTTAAAGATGTGCTTTCTTGTATTTCCGAAGCCATCATCAAGGTCTTTTCCTCAAGCGGGCATTTTTTCTGTAGGCCTGCTTTTGATCTTGTTTTATGACTGATGGGTTTTGTAGCAATTTTCGATGACTTGTTATTTCAAGATCAATAAAACTGAAATACTAAAAGCAAAAAGCAAGCTTACACCCCCTCTACTTCCAGCCCACCCACTCTTCCCACCACGCACTCAGCAACACACCTTTTGGGACTGCTGTCATATCAAGTGCCACCGGAACATGTGGCACAACACAAGGTCCTATTTAAGCAGGGGTCAAAACTGTTCTGGCCTTAGCATGTTGCTTAAAATATGTGTAGTGAGATTACAGGCCTGAAACATGGGAAACACAGCCAAACATGAATATACCCATTTGCATTGCCTAAAAAAAAAATTAAAAACCAACATGTCATCCAGTACCCCAAAATTCTGAAGACCCTGGGGTACACTTGCAGTGGGTGAGGCTGCTAGATAAGCAAAGGATGAGGGAGGCAGGCCCCTCTGTTAGTGTTGTATCCAGGCCCTTCCTCTGAAATGTTGGGGAGCCACCACACACCTGCATCCAGGCCAGGGAAGAGACTGCAAGCAGAATGAATTGTTCTTCAATGCGCTTTCATGAAAGAAAGGAATGGATGTGATATTGCTGTATTGTTCCTAGTTAATAGGCTAGGGAACTCAAGGCAAAAAGTTTAGTTGCACAGCTGTGTTTGTTTCAAACTCAACTAAAATTAGGCTTACAGGTAGAAAAGCTTGGAAAGCACTACCTGACTTTCAAGGAATGTCACTGTCTATCATATTGTTGTCTGCTACCCTGTTCAGCCTGCCCTACAACCTTCCTGCGGCTCTACTCTGCCATCGGTAGAGTGCAAGGTACCATGCAAGAACCTCCTTTATGAAAATACTGCAGGGGCACTCTGGCTTTATGCTGCTTTCAGAAACGTTGGCTTAATTGCAACTTTTGCCTGGGTAGAAGAATCTAGTTTGTTGAAATTCTGCATATGGCATCACCAACACGGTGGAGTAGCTTCCTTCTTGCCTAGACCAAAGACCACTACATAATATCAAAACAAGATAACTTCCTGAGGATAATACTCCTCCTCTTGGTGGAGGTGCTGTCTGCACTGGCAATACCCTGGATAGTGTCTCAGAAGGCTTGAAACTTCTCCAGTGTTAAAACAACATTCCTTCCTAGGAGGCAGCTGCACAGTTGCAGCTACTGTCTGTTGACTCCTTATTGTATAAGCCTCCTTTTCTTCTTTAGTGAATATCTCAGTGTTTTTATTTTATGCAGCAGAACAGCCATCTTAAAACCAGCTTTGATCCTAACACAGTAAACTGTCATGTTGTATTTTCATGCTTCATTTAGTGCTGTCCAGTCGCATGGTGATATGATGAGTGGAAAGGGTGCTCGGTTGACCATTCCCTCTCTGTGGAAAGTGGTGTCTCTCCTCTTCACAACATGCTGTGAACTCACAGCTATGTTTTTGCTTTCAGTCTCTTGAGAGCATTTCCAGTTAGTTGTCCAGTTTTCTGTGTAACTGTTCACAGCTGTCACCACAGATCTAAGCTTTCTTGGCTGGGCTGGACCTCCGCATAGGTGCAGTATGCTCCACTGAGTGTCTGCAGCAGGCAGATTAGCTTGAGATACTTGGGGTCTTCCAGTTTAAGATTGCCATCCTGTACAGTATAGCATGTCTAAGGAACAATCTAAACACTGAATATATTCTTTTTCTGTCAACTAAGTTTCTTGATGCCTAAGGACAACTCATTTTCGTCTTCCTTCCACATCCATTCATGGGGACTCCCTGACTCCACAGGCCAGGTTTACCCCTAGATTCATGTGCTTTAAAGATAGACACGTGCTTAGGTTCTTTGTTGGTTTGGGACCAAAGTACTCAATGTTCTGTAGAACAACCGTTTTGATTTTGTACAAATTTTAGTGGTCTGTCAGGAAATGAGTTTCAACAGCCTGAGGGCTCTTGAGCAAAGTAACTCAAGTCCATTTCCATGCTAACCTTTGAATTTCTCGGATTCACGTGCATGATAATTTGTTTGAATAAAGGTTTGGATATAAAAATGGAATTAAACCTTTATGATGACCTTTAGAGTAATTTGGACACGTTTTCATCTTGGCTTGCTATTTAAAACCTATGCAGTTACTGATCCATGATGTGGGCAATGAAACTTTATCTGAAACTGTTTTAATATTTGTGTTGAGCTGTAAGTGTGAAGAGGCTCTTTTCTTGTTAGTAGTTGGATGCTATTTCTGTTTTGTTTTCAGCATAACTTATAAGCATAAAGAGCACAAAGATTCTTTTATTTTTCAATTTTGGACTCCATTTAGATTCTATCTTTGGCTGTATCCCTGGTTGTGCTCCCTCCAAGGGAGAGTAGGATCTTGAGGTTTTAGGTAAAGAAGGTCACTCTTCAATTTTTCAAAATAACTAATCTATTAAATGTGCATATTGTGTGTGAAGCAAAAAGTCCTGAATGTTTTTAATTCCCCTTAGTTTTTACAGAGCAAAACTGACTTTACTACTTGAAATGTCATCCTTTTCTGTATTTATGTCACATCTGTCACCAGTGATATTGAAGACCATTTGATGTTGCTTGGTTAAACCATATCAATTAAAGTATGAATCTGTATGTGATGTTTTAGAAGTGGCATGAATACCCTTTACAGTGGAAAACCATGTGATAGCTTCAGCTGTATGTTTTTTACCCACACGTGAATCAGGTTGGCCTGTCTTGTAACATAGAGCAAGTCCTAAAATTTATTTTAAAAATATTCTGAGTTAGGATAGTGTGCAGTCAACACAAAATGATAGATCAAATTGAAATGTATGGGAGGGTCATCACCAAACCATTCCTGGAAGAATTAAAAAAAAAAAAAAAAGAGAATTGCTTATGTTCTGCTTAAGATTGGTTTTGAAAATCTAAGTAATAATTATGATGTACACCAGCAAATCTGAACCCATATAACCTGTAGGCCAAAAAGCGTGTGCATTGTGATTTCATTTACGCAAGGAGATTTCTGTATATGACATCTTTGCTCTAAGGTCTCAGTAATGACCTTGTACGATTTGTTGTATAGCTGGAAAAATACATTGTGTTAAGGCAATATGGACACTATTGCTTATAAGTTGAGGAACAGAATTAATCAAAAGTGTATGTATATATCTTTGGCTGGTGCCAGGGAGAGTAAAAAACAAAACAAAACTGTTCCCATTTTTTATGGAAAAGGAAATCTCTTTCAATCAACATTCTTGAAGTGTGGCAGCCCTTTCCCCCAAGAACCCATTCAGCATATCACAGGGGCCCTGGGAGTTCCCTGCTGTCCCTGGGGGGGATTAGAGTGTTTCTATTTGCAATTCATGGCCTTGATTCAAATCAGAGCTAGACTGAATCTTAACTCTGAATGTTCTTGAACATCTCTGCATAACTGAACCTGTTTTACCCCGCAGCAGAAACAGCATGCTTTGCAGATATATCTCTAGTTAAAAGATTCCTACTGATAATGTTAGAATTCCAGATTAATGCAGCTAAAAATCCCAGATAGGTCAGTGCTAGCAGCACTTGTGGTTCCTTGCACGTTCAAATCAAAATGCTGCTGTTGCGCTTGTTACAAAGAAAACCGTACCCTATCCCTAACCATCTACGTACAGCCACATATGGGAGTCTACACACACATGTCAAATGTCTCAAACTAACCTTGGGTAGTGTCTCATTTTAGGCAGGAGAATTTCCTGATGAAAAATAATATTTGTTAAATACTTTCTCGCTCATATTATTTATTAAATCCATATTGAATGTGTCTGCCTACAGAATAAATTGATTTCAGCTATACAGCACAATGAGCTATTCTTAAAAAAAAAAAGGGGGGGGGGGAGGGCAAAAAAGGAAGAAAAAAGTTACTTTCAATAAAAGAAGCCAGATGCTGACTTCATATATTCTGGGGAAAGAAAAGCCATGTAAATTCAATGCTTTTCATTGAGTCCCCTTAGTGAAATTATATCTAGTGTTTTGATCCAATGCAATTCGTAATGTAGTAACATCTTTTGGCTCGAGAGGCTCCTTGCTCTTTCCAGACCAATAAATCTCTGAGGCTGCTGCACTAGGTTGGTTTTAGTGTTTTTGGCAGTAGGGTAACTCATGTTGCCTATTGATGATTTCTTTGCATTTTTTAGTACATTCTGACAAATTCTACTCATTCAGTACAGCTTCTAATAAAAGAAAGTAATGTCTCTCTTGTTTTCAGGAATATTGAAGTGTATTTTTAAATAAACAAAACCAATTTAACTTTTTAGGTGCCAGTGAAACACAGAATATAAATTAAACAATAAAATAAATATTACAGTAGTATTAAGTTACAGAGCTTTAAATACAGATATGAAAAGTGTGTGTTAAGGTCTTGATTTAAATCTGTCAGCAGAGACCTTGTATTGGACCTGTAGACTCTGATTCTGCACACACACAGTGCTATTGAAGGCAAAGTTAAGAACACACAGGTAAGATCTCAGGAACGTGATTTTAGCAACATGACTGTTCCTATTGTCTACTCAATTCCCAATTTTCAGTTAAAACATGTTCTCCTTTAAACTGGATGAAGTTTGGTTGGCAGAGAAGGGGATTGGCTTTCATGCCTCTTTTCTATAGGACATCTGGAAATAAAGATGACTTAAGGTCACCTAAGGAATGCTCAGAAAGAAATCTACTCAAAGTGCTCAGTGGAATGATTTTTTTTTTTTACAGTTACCTCTTCCAGGTTTCCCATGTGCCATGTCAATAGCATGCATCTTTGGTTTAGATCTTTCAGGTCAAATTCCTTGGTAGTGAAAAATCCAGCTTTACAGCAGCAGAGAAGTTTTTGACCGTCTGTTTTCAATTGTGTATGCAAAGGCTAGAGACTGCCAGGAGTGCATTAGAATCACATAGAGGACCCCAGATTTATTGCGTTTGCAACTGGCCATTCACAGCAACATAGTGGGTTAGTGGCTTCTGGGGCAGACAGAGGAAGGATTGCCTGACACTTTGAGCCTGCAGGAAAAAAAAGAAGAAATCCAAGATCTCCCTAGTGAAGCCTTGGATCAAATAGATGAAATTGTTTCTGAAGGCAAACAGTGAGCAGTGAGTGAGTTTTTTAAAAGCAGGAAAAAGTTGTTGGGCAAAGAGGGACTTGGACTCCGTGAGAACTGAGGGCATTACAGTTCCTGGAAGACAGGAAGGAGTTTTCTACTGCAGATGTGGAGGATTGTGAAGAGTCAAAAAAAAAAAAAAAAACAAAACTGGAGAGTGTCAATATGTGTGTTAATGATGTCTCTGAAAAGGAAGTCGGCAGTAATCCCATTCTCCTCATTCAGAAACTTATTATTCAAGAGTCAGAGCTTCCTGGCAAGGAGGCTGAGATTTTGGAAGGAAGGTACTGACTTCTGAAGCATGGGGTTTTGATAGAAGTCTAAAGGGTTTAGGCTCTTCTCTTTTGATAGAAGCAGCTTAAGTAGTACACTCATAGCCTGATGAATACTCCACCTTGATTTCAAGGGAGATAATTCAAGTTCATCCTTAAAAGATCGGTTCTGTGTGTATGGAGGAGAGGATAGAGTCAGAAGCTTGTTTGTGATGAACAATGCAGTGCAGCCCAGAGATAACAGACAAGCTAATCCGTCAAGCCCAAGATATTCTGAACAATCAGCCCTGATTCCCTGACCAGGGTTTTCTAATGAATCTTTGTCACTAGAATATTTCTTCTTGACTTTGATTTGCCTGCTGATAATATCATAAAGTCTTGACTGCATTACTGGTTTTTGTGTAGTCACAATCCAAACATTTTTACAGTCCAGAAAGATTGAATAGTTGGGGTTTGCTTACTGCAGCAAATGTTTAGAGAGCACAAGGTGTTTGAGATTTGTATGATGATTGCAATATTTATCTGAATTTATCTTCTCAAACTGAATGATTGCTAGACTATAGCAACTGCCTCTTTAGCAAAATGTTCTTAAAATGGAATAAATATTCTGTTTTCCTGACTTGATAATGTGTGGGTTTGGTAGAGAGTCAATCTTCAGATACTTCCTGAGAGCAGAAAAAGCAGCTGCTTGTAATAGTCCATTGATGTTAAAGAACAAGAAGTGATGTAGTCAAAGTCTTTGGTGGTTCTATTTATACTTTTCTCCCTGTTTTGATTCTGATATCCCCCGCTTCCCAACCTTTTTGTTATTTATTAATGCTTTATTCCAAAAATTAACTTATTTGTTTTCAGTGACAGTACTTTAGAAGTAAGGATAAGCAAACTTCTTTGGTTGACTGTCTTCCTATGCGGATATTCAGAAGTGTTAAAGTGGCAAGCAATAAGGAACAGCATTTCTGGGACAACTTCCCTTGAGTGGACAAAGTTGCCATTTTATAGTCGTGATTTGGCCATATCCTGTGGAGATGATGACACCAGTCTTTTCATCTTTCCTGTTCCTTGCCCAGGTTTTGAACCTGCAGTGCCAGACCATTCTTATGCTGCCATAGTACGATGGCTGCCATCCACCTCTTAGGAACATCGATGACATACATCCTGGATCTTGCTTTGTAACTTTCCTTTTAAGAGGACTCAATGCTTGCTACATCGAAAAAGGAAATCCAGGGCTCTTATCTGATCTCATGACTCTAACACAAGGGCCAATTCATATTGGAAAGGAGTGATTTTTAGAATTCTTTTGTATAAAACACAGTTATCGTGTGGCAATAAATGCCGCAAGCTATCAGTAAAGCCAAATGCTTATTATGATTCAGACAAGGATTACGTGTATTCTGTATATCTTGCGGAGCATGATTTATAATGGACGATACTTTTTAAAAGAGAGTTCATTTTTCAATACATTTTTTTTTCTGTAAAGAAACTCAGACACATGCAGTGGTTCTAAATGGACCAGCACTCCACCAGAGCGTGACCATTTTCCCTACTCCCAACCTCCCATATTTCTGTTTTAATAGCCAATAGAAATTGAACTGTTCTTCACTTTACATGCCATTTACTTTATGCAGTGAATCGCTCAAAGCGACGAAACTGAAAAGTAATGAGCCATTCAGATGATTTTTACTAAAATTAAGACTTCAATACTGTGCTGCTTTGTTTCTTGTGCTAGCAAGTTGAATGCTTTCTGATCAGAACAATAATCTTAAGAACAGGGCTTTAAAAGAAAAAGTTCTGACTTTCAGGTACGCATGCAGATGCTAAAGCACGTATTGCCCTTCGCACCTAGGAAGATGTGGCTGGCTTGCTTAAGGATGAGGAGAGAACCCCCCCAGCAGCCTTTTGTTGATAAGTTTTGAACATTCCACAAGAATGAGCTGGACTTTGGGCCCTTATGTAATTATGGGCTAGCAAATATATTTAAAGAAATTCATGAAGATACTGATGAAAGTAACTTCTGGTTCTTGCCTCTTCATATGAAAACAGGTTTAGTATTACAGGCAAAAGCATCTCATTCGCTAGAGATTGTTGACTGTTTTACATGTATATTTGGAAAGCTGTTGTTAAGAGTCATAGCTTATAACCAAGTCCCACAGTGCTGATCAAGTTCAGAGATTTTACAGGGAAGATCTATCCTGTGTGGTAAATCTGGTAGCCTTTAAAGGGTAAATAGTTTTTCGTCTATATATAAATAAATATGTATCTAAAGGAAAAGATAAAAATGACAGTGGATGGATACAGAAGATGACCCCATCACTAATGGAGTTCATGTTGTGTTTTCTGGCTAGTTCACTCATACAGAGCCTGCTCTTCCTGCCTTTGAAAGTGTGCTTTCATATTAATCAGAAATTTCAAACCCAAGGGATAAAACATAAGACAGGAGATTGGCTTAGTAATTATGCAGTTGGAACTCTTTATTGCTCCACAGAGCTGGAATTTGAGAGAGCATTCATGTTACACTGCAGGCATCAGGGCTTGCAACTAAGCTGAAAAAAAGATGAAAGTTCCTATTTTCACTTGTCCATAGGGCTGAGTTTCAATTAATATGCCCAACACAAGACACGTCCTAGTCAAGAGAACTGACAGGGTTCTACAACTTTAGAGAAGCAAGTGTGTATCGGTATGAGAGCAATTCTGAGTATATTGAGCGTCTTATACTGAGTCCTCCTTTATTTTCATACTAGTATAAGGGAGTTATAAGTAATATCAATGTGTAGTGTTTTCTTTTAACTTTTTTGCGTGAGGTGGATTGACTTTTTTAATACTTAGTGTTTTATATGTGCGTTTATTCCAAAACCATATTCCAATGGGTCATGAAAGTAAAACAATCTTATTTTCACTTATAGAAGAGATTATTTGACTGCTTCAGATGCTAGGGATTTGCCTTAGTGACCAAAAGTCTGTTCCTGTTGTGTGTGCTGACCTCTATGGCTGTAACTTTGAGTTCTTTCTACAGAAGTTGTAATAATACACCTGTAGTTGCATTTAAGGCAAATCTTCATAAAGTGGTTTAAGTCCTGGAAAAAGAAGGGCTTTTTCCTGTATTGTAGGCTTTATTAGTTATTTTACCCATTGGTAGGCTTTTCAAACTGCCCCACCCCAATTTTGTATTTGTGGAATTGTAAAGAGCATTCTTGGTTCTTAGTTTAATCTTGCTCTGACATTAACTACAACCCAGGCATAGGAGGGTACATAAAGCGTTCTCTGAAGACCCAAAAAGTATAAAGTGCAAATAGATCATCTCTTTCATCCTGAGCAAATCACTAGACCTAGAAACATGAAGGAATGAGTCTTTTTCTAGTCGTTAAGAGATCAGAGGGTAGGTAATTAAATTGTGTTTATTTTATAAACACGGCGCTCTGAAATAAGTGCGATGTTAACCATGCCCTAGTGATGCAAACAAATGCCAACAAACTTAGCATTACTAATCTCAGAATTCAGTGGAATGGACTTAATACTTGAGCATGTTTGGGGCATTTGGACCTTTGGAAATGGCTATCAGAGGCTTTAACATCACTAGGGAAGCCTGACCTTGTTTACCTGATATACTATGTTCCCATAATTAACATTTGCTATTAAGAAGATGCTTTGATGTTCTTTGGTCAGAGGTATCAGCAACAACCAATTTTTTTTGTTTGAATGTATTTGGGAGAAAGGTGGTAGCTTTTGTGTTATTAAGTTGGAGTCTGTTTCACTGCTGAGTGATAGGTGAAATATCCATGGGTTTTGATAAATTTGTCAAAGCAATCTAGTGTCTTTCATCTCAGATGTGACCAGAAACAAACATGTAAAGCTAAATCTTAAATGTTTAATTTACAAGAAGATCTCTCCAATTTTGCTAAATCAGCTTTACTTTATTGGATATAATGCAGGTCTCTGAGAATTTGCAATGGTATTAACATATTGATATAGTGGTTTAAAAGAGAACAGGAGGAGGCTACCCAGCTTTGTAATTTTAGGAAACATGCTAGAACTGCCCTGGAGTCGGAAGCAAGAGCACGGAGGAAGTGTAGTAAGTTACTCTGCTTTCATGAAATAATCACGGGGTGATTTTGTGATTGCTGGATATCTTAATGAAGACTTCCAGATGATTTTTATGAGGGTTTATTTAATCTTTCATGTGCAGGAACTAGAGATTTCAAAATATTGAATTTCCTCCTGCTATAATAACTTACATCCTGATGTTGCTGACTTATGCTGTGTGTGACTGTGTGCACTGTATGTAGTGAGCTCCTTGTAAAGAACAGGAAGAAATCTTTTCAGAATCAGGGCTGTATTTGCAAAGGTAATGTAAAGAATGAAATAGCATGAGAGTTAAAGAAATTAGTGAAATATGGATGCAACGGGCAGCAGCCAGTTGTCTTATTTGAGTAATACTGAGCGTGTTCTTTGAAATAATCACAGTTGGCTGATGGCTAAACCCCACTTCTCTTGTAAGATAAATTACTTTTTTTTTTCCTAGGAAGTGCTGGTGTCTCTTGATACTGTTCAGTTAATAGAGGAAACATTAATACAGCACCGCAATTCATGGTACTTACGCATATTCACATGTATTTCAACTTTGTGACATAAATACTCTGTGAATTCAAGAGCCATGGATCTGTTTTATTTAGCACAACAGGTTGCAAAAAACTGGGCTAGTTCA
This sequence comes from Grus americana, assembly GCF_028858705.1. NCBI lineage: Eukaryota > Metazoa > Chordata > Aves > Gruiformes > Gruidae > Grus > Grus americana. The sequence goes on along the minus strand of NC_072860.1, from coordinate 5,548,782 downwards.
GTCTGAGATAAGGTTGAGGGTAATTTGGAGTCAGTATTTATTAAAAATTACTCTGAAATACATTTTAAATATACATATGTGTTTAATATTGTTGAGGTAATACAAGCACAGAGCTAAAATGCAGAAAAACAAATTCACTCTATATCCTTGTAGAGATGATACAGTGCTTGATCTATTAGTAGTAAGATATTTATGTTGATTTTTTAAAAGTTAATTTGCATATTTCTATTTCTGGCTGTTTAGCTGTGTGACACAAAGATAAATGTACACAAAAGGACGTGCATGTGAGCTGGAGAAATCAATTTAATGGGCTTAGCAATGAGCTATTCACTGTCAGTAGCACCTTTTAAAACATTAGGCTGAAATCTTTGGTTTCCATGTTCAGATACAGACCAGATAAACAGCAATCTAAGTGTGTTACCGTGTTAGGATGACTGGGCAGGCTTTCTGAAATAGTGATGATAGGGTACACTTACCTTTGGGAAAATGTCCACAGCTCAGGAATCATAACCGTGATGGAGCTTTGTTATAACTCTTTAAAAAAACCCTACAAAACAAACCCCCAAACTAACAAACCGCTTTAAGTCAGTAGAGCCTCCTGGTTTAGCCTCTGCTTGATGCTCTATCTGCCACGATGGTGATCGTGATTATGATTGAACATGACGTGTTAGGTCAGGGTCTTGCAGCCTCCTCCGCTGCAAAGGGCAGAAGGGAGTATTTTTGGCGGTTCCAGTGGAAACGTGTGTGAAGAGCTCTACGGCAGGTGAAGCAATAGCAAAGCGCCGTTCCCTTCGCCTGTAGCCGCAACTAACACGCGCAGCAGAATTTGTTGTGTTTGTGACAGGCAAGCAGGGTCAGGCGCACAGCGAGGGGACAGAATCTAGGTGTAATCACCCTGAGTGTGAGCGGTGGCTGCATTGGTGTTCCTTCTGTGATTTCTGAATGATAACCAAAGCCAGGGCTGCAAAAGTGGGATGGAGCTAAGACAGGACAGGTTAGCACTAGGGAGGTGAGGGCACGCGGGAAAACAAATTCTTGCATTAATACGCACAAATACCTGTGTGGTTTGAACCACGTATTCTTGGTCCTTTTTCTTCTTTATGGACTAAAATACGCTACTTCAACTACTCCATTCAGAAACAGCACATGAAGAAATCCTGCAACAGGTATCGCAGGCCTGCACACAGCAGGTGCATAATAAAGAAAATATACTTACCTTAAAAAATGTGACAGTGACTTAAATTGTAAAATGAATACTAAAACCTGACTTTAAGGAACCTGACTGGAAAGAACGCAGGCTTTTGAGGTTGTAATAATAACACTTCACTTGCCATGTGCCTCTGAGGATTGCGTTGTGGCAGGAAATGTCGCAAGAGTTCCCCGCTGGAGATCACAGCATATGGTAAATGGGTTTATGAGCCCAGGATGCAGTTCCCTTATGGAATTGGGGCATGAATGCAGATGTGAAACCAGGGTACTGTGATCAGGAAAGGAGGGGGAAAAAAATAAAAATGGGGACAGCTGTACATCTGCATCAGCGCAGAAAGACAGGAACCGATCCATGGGAAGCTTAGACTGGGGGCTGTCTGCAGCTGTAGGGTGATTCAGCAACAGTTTGTCCTTTGTCCTTCATCCCTGCTGGTCATTGTCACGCAGTCTCCTCTCATCTGTAGTGCGTGCAGCAGATCCCCTCCCCTTAAATTAACTGGCTTAAAATTTTAAAGAACTATTTTTCATGGGAAGTCATTGAGGAACTAGGAGAGTATGAAGACATTCTCAATGAGACCAAAGAATTGCTTAAGGCAGGAAGTTATGGCAGGTATTTTTCTTTTTCTTACAGACTTTTCTTAAAAATTAGATGTCTTAGTCAAAATCATCTTTGCTAAATACTAGAAGGCTTGGCAACAATATGAATTATAAGCATGATTAAAGTAGATACTATTACTTTTGTAATGCAAAGATAGCTTTAGAGGAAGCATGTCTATAGAAAGCCTTGAATTTAATCTCCAGTGATTCTTTGAAGAATTGTGTTTTATGTAGAGTTATACACTCAGGTAAGGTATCTAAACAATCCAAGGTGGCATACATTTTTACTTGAATTGTGTGAAGCAATTTTGTGTACAAATTGTATTTCACATATGTCTACCATGGGTGTAGGGCATGGGCTGAAAGCAGTGACAGAATGTTCCCAGGGTCCTGAAACACCAACATAATCCACCACGTGTTTAATTTGAAGTATGAGTATTTCCATTGGTTTCCAAGACATCATTTGCATTCTTAAAATTAAATACAAGCTTAAAGAATTTGACCCAAGTTAAAACTAAAATTAAGAGAAAACAGTTCATTACTCTGCAAATTTGGTCTCATTTTCCTTTAAATGATGCATTGCAAGTTGTGCACGCAGCTTATTTGTGAGACTTAATACTTAACAGTAGCTGAATAAAGATGGTTGTATACATATGGGTTTGATAAATGGGCACAAATAAACAAGCATTCATTCCAAAGTATCTGTTCTCCATAATATTTTTCTGTGAGACTTAGACTTAAGTTCAAACATTCAAGGGATTCCCAGAAAAACAAACATTACTTCCTTTTCCAAATCTTCTCATCACGGTGTTGTTTTCCAACACTGTGTTGTGTTCCAACACAGCAGATGTTTAACAAAATGACCTAAAGTGTTGTTCTTCACTAGTGATCTTTTGTAAATGGACCTCGTTATTTGCAGATGTTGTCTTAAACCATTTAATGGGGTACAAATCAACAAACAAGACAATGTGTCTAGTATCCAGGATTTTTGGTTAAAATTCAGCCTTTCAGAAAGATTTCTGTAGAGATATTACATGCTTTTAATAGTATGTAAGAGAATTTCAGATGATAGGAGGCCTGGAAACAGTGTATGCTTGATTTCAGGCTGTTGTTTCATTTCTCTGTTAAGCCAGTGGTGCCCACGAAGGGACCTGTTCTCTGCCTCACATGCCCAGGCTGCTGGTTCTTGGCACCAGGTTGCCTCCTCCATTGTGCTTGCACAAGCGTTTGTGCGCATGTGTTGTGAACCTGTTACTAAACTGGCAAAACAAACGGTTGGTTTTAACCCACATCAGAACCTTGATAGGGTTTGCTGTGTGGTTTTGCAGCGGCTGTGGTCTTGGACTCTCCTCACAGGGAAACAAAGCCCTGGTGTAGATGTACAGCGTGCTGCGAATCCCTTGCCAGGAGCTTACTCAACTCCAGGCACATACATATCATCAATGCACTGAGTGTCCCCTCAGAAGACAGATACAATGGCTGATGTATGTTTTAATTTACACTATAGCATGCTGTGTGCTAACTTTTGTGTACAAAGCCTTAAACTGCTGAGGTAGAATAGTTTAAACTTATTTTTCTAATTAGCTTTCTAACGTTTAGTTGAGTTTCAGATTTGACGTACATGAGTTTTTCTACATGAGTTTCTCTAAGGTGTGCACTCATAAAATATTAATGCCTCTAATAAAAGATAAGCCAGGAGCATCATTAACATTGCCACGATCACAAGGCAGATTCTCATGTAAAGCTGACATCCGACAGCCCATGCTTCACTGGTGCCAGCATTATTTCCTAAAATATTCGAGAGAGATTTCCTAGATGATTGAGAAGGCTGGTAGGATTTGCAGTCTGTGGTCTTCAGGAATTTCCAAAATCAATACAATGGTTTTGAAATTTCTTCGATGTAAAAACTTATCTTAAAAAAGCATTTTCATTTCAATCATGACAGTCTAGTCTAAAAATATGGTCAATGCCTTTTTTGTCAGTGTTTAGAAAATACTATTTTTTTTCCAGGTAACAGTGAAGTAATTATTTTTAAAGGCACAAGATTTTATGCCACTTTAGTGCATATAATTTTACCCTGGTTACTGCATATTCTTATGAAACATACAAACTTTTGTTTGTGGAGGTGAAGAAAATACCTGCTCTTTTTAGTGCTTTTAGGATCAGGGCCTCAATTCTGAGTGGTGTCAGCTTTGATTATCCCAGGTGGTAAAAGGATAAGATTATAACCCAGATAGAACAGATTATTCAAAACACATGTAGTTTAGGTTGTGAGAACATCCACTGAGGATGTAATGGAGAAAAGAAAGGTCAGTGACACTGTTCCCTGTGGTTCAGAGATCTCTTGGCTTGTACTGACCTGATGGAGTAAGTCTGGCAGCATGGCGACAAAATAAATGCAGCTGTATTGCTTCCAGACATGAGCTGTCTTGTGCAGAGTTAACTTGGGTGTCATCGTACTCCTGGTGTGATAAGCTGCAACCTTGAAAAGCCACCAAAGGATGATTGAAAGCCAATTTTTTTTCCTCTGTAGAAGCTTAAAAGCTTTATGGAGGTACCTCATCAACAGCAGCAGGATGAAATATAAGTTAGTTCTTTGTAACAGTTAATCTTGATTTGCCGGACCATCAGTTTTCTAATTAGTTTTTGCTAAACTTCAAAATAATTTAAAGCAATAATTTAAAATTATGTAAGTATCAGCTGATTGAATTCAGCATTTTAAGTCACTTGCTGTTAATAAGTCTTCTATTCAGACTAAGGCATGTAGTCACTTGAACTGCAGCATGTGGTTTGCAAAGCACGTTGGCTCACACAGAGCGCGTTACGTTCCCCTTTCCGGCCAGTCTGCCATGCCGGGAGTGCGTGCGCACGGGCAGCATGCAGTGGCAACCTGCAGTCGGGCTGGGGAGGAAGCGTAGAGCTGTAGCTTACAAACCGTAGTATCAGCTGTGGTCATTGGTGCATACTGTTGTGCAGAACCATCATTGTTTCTTTCATCTAGATTTTTGTCACGACTCTTTTGGGGACAAGTACCTGAATTCTTCCAGCTTTATAGCCTTGCTGACAAGAGTTTAGTTCGGCTCAGGCCTTTGCTTTTTGCAGTGGATGCCTGCCAAGGATATGTTGTGTGTGCGTGGATTAAATTTAGTGCTGTCTTCCTTATTACTCCGTAGTAAGAAAACATGCTCTGATTTTGGCAATTATTGCTCCTGTCCTGTGTTTCTGTCTTCTCTCCCTTTCTACTCCCATCTCTCTATCATCTTTATTGTGTTCCCTATTATTTCTGTCCTTGTGACAGCTCCAGCCCTCAGCCTATACAGCATCAGTCTGCAGTCCTGCGTGTTAAAAAGATAGGTGGTTACGTTGATGTTGTTGATACTTAAACACTGTCACGGGCTTTAGCACTACTGCTGCAGACCATGGAAGGGAGCATAAAATTCCTGGCTTTGAGCCTTTGTGCAGGCTGTGTGTAGATTTGGTAGTTGTGTGCTCTTCACAGCATTGGCAAGATTGCTCTTTATTGCTGTGAAGGCTGGAAATGATGTTGAAATGGTGAGATATTGGAAAATTAGGATTATGGCATACAAGCCATATTCATAGGAAGCATATTTATCTGAAAGTTAGAGTTCAGCAGACACAGATTTTGATGAATTGTCAAAGATCAGACAGCTGAGGTCATTGTGGAGTTATTGTCTTCAATCAATGCATGTCTCATCATTTATTTCTGTTAAAGATATTATTTGGTGTGAAGTCCTCGATGTCCTCAACCTACTTTGACATATCCTGTGAACGTGGTACGTGCTTTGAGCCTCCTTTCAGACTCCTGTCAGCAGAGCTTCATGTCCTGGTGAAACTCCTGGCTAAAAAATGAACAGCATTTCATCACACTGGTTTTCAGTTTGGTCTGAATAAATATTTGATATCAACTATACCACTAAATCATACTGCAAAGTAATGTGCCTCATATCACGTTGTCAAATGTGATAATGTGAACTGTTGTAGTGAGGAGCCTGAAATGAGCAGTGTGTCACAATGTGAAAAGATCACGTAGCTGCCCCTAGGCATGAGATCACTGCATGACACATAGCCTACAAGGACGTTCTTTCAAACAGACCATCTGCTGCATTTCCTAAATTTGTGGATTCTGGCAATGTCCTGACATTTGGGGGGGAAAAAAAACCCATCAAAACCAAGACACAGTGCATAGAGGGAAATGATGAATTCGGTAATCAGGTTTCTGCATTCAGCACTGAGGTGTGCAGATGAGCAGTTTGAGTCATGTCCAGAGATGCCTGAATGTAAAGGATGAGGTGGTGGGAAAGGGGACTAGTGAAATGGGTGTCCCCACAAAATATCTAGCTGTTTCATACCAGCCTAATGGAGCTTCTGGCCAAAAGCCAGACCCTCAGCTGGTGCAAATCAGCCTTGTGCTGTGGAAATCAATGCTGCCAAGCAGATTTGCTACCACTGCGAATCTGCACCCAAGTTCTAAAGGTACATTCAAATTTGGTCTTGTTTAATTATAGAGAGAAGAGACGAGATTATGATTCATGAAAAGGTGTCATCTTTGCCCAAGATGCAGCTGAATTAATTGTGCATTATTGATGTAATCATTTTAATTAGGAGCATGGATTTGTTTATATTATACTTTAGAAACAGTACAAATGAAAAATATTTTTAAACTCTGCATGCTTCCAATACACTTTAACTGTCTCATCTTTCAAAATCTCCCCTTTTTCGATCCAAGTACTACAATTTTTCTGTCTTTAAAACTTTTATTTACAACCTGCCTTAAGTGTATGTTAAATTGGGGTCTTTATTACTATTTACGTTGATCTTTCAATGTAAACCCTTAGGAAATCCAAGGTGCATTTTTAACCCTTTTTCAAGGCTATCAACATACAGTTCTCTAGACACTTGCAAATGAAACATTTTTATTAAGTAACTTATAACAAACATTGTAGAACCCTCTAGGTCATTTGTTAAAGATTTGCTGTGCTTGTTGTTGGTGATGGGAAAGAATGATACAATGCTGAGAAATGTTGGAGGAGGAAATTAAAAGTTTATTGTTTTATGTGGATTTGTTGGAAATGGGTCACGCTGAGGTCTAAATGTATTTGAAATGACTTTATGAAGCACTCTGACCATGGTGATTTTTTCGACCATAATGCTTTTTTTTTTCCAGTTTTTCTCCTCATTAAGGAGTATATTATCTATAGTAGAGACAGATAAACTGTATTAACACAGTACTAAGACTGCACAGATAAAATCTGGTGAACTTAAGAAACAGAGTAATGGGTTCCCAGGAGAACATTCATATGGCAGTACTTCACAGCTTCTGTCCTGTGCGGTATCAGCTTTACAACATCATGTTCTACCTCAGATCTTTACATTCCTGTTGCTTACCTGGAGCTAGAGGGATCTACAAAGCCCTAATCCCAATGATATTGAATATGCTTCTCTGACATAGTCAAACTATTGAGGGTTTGGGGTTTTTTTTCCATATTGGTGTGAGATTGATCCTTCAGGACTCAGTTTGGAAAAGTCAGCCAGATACCCTGGCAGGAAGCAGATTATTAATCTAAAAAAAGGAACAAGGAAAGAATTGAACTCTCCTCTATAGAAGTTTTCTTAAGGTGTAACTGGCCTTGTAAAGATAACAGTCCTAAAGTATGTATACTTATAGTCTAGTCCAAAGGAGTGGTGGGGGTTCACGCTAGCTCATATAGCTGGAATTCAGTCCAATTCCTAGACTGAAATGACTGAAGTTAGAGAAGGGTTGGATTTGATGTGCTTCATTAAGTGAGGGGAAGAAAGCAAGATGCAAGTGTAAGTAGTGCAATCAAAATTAAAATTTATCAAACACATTAAAAAGTTCCTGCATCCCACCATCCAGTGTTGCCAGCTAACTTCTGTTTACAATTTGCAGAAGCCGTTTCAGTTCCTATATAATTTGTGTCAGATCAGTGAACTTCAGTGACCAATGCTATATTCCTTAGGCTGGTTATCGTACCACAGTGGACACCAAAAGAGTAGACAAGTCAATGCAGGTAGTATGGCATTCTCTTTTCAAGTTAGTCAGCCTCACCTTTGTAAACTATTGCAATATCCATCTCTAGCTTAATTTTGAAGAAGATAAATTCCATTTTCTTCCCACGAGACTTGTCATGTATACCTTTTGTGCATTTGCGATACCTTCATCCAGCGTTGTTATGAAAAAGAGAAAATAAAATGTGGACCTGGGAGAAGGAATGTTTTTGGGGAGTCACCTGCAGTCTATGTGGCTCGTGTTAGGTTGGGTTCTTCCTCCCGGTACTAATAAGCAGGTCAACTACAGATTGGAGGGAGGTCTTATTCTTCTACTTTATGGGCTTTTGGGGGTTAAAGACCCCCCTGGAATTGAAGAAACCATATGGTCTGAGGAGTTGCACAGCAAGTGCCCATAGGTGATGTGAGGATGCCTACTGTACAGTTTTAAAAAAATCTATAACTGGGAAATATGATTAATTGTAGTTGATCCCCATTTACAGATATGTTTTCATACAAAATTAAAACAAGTGTAAATTTTCAGGTGTCTCTAACACCAGAATCATTTTTGTTTTCCATAGTGAAGTTTTACCACTCCTCAGTGGAGGATCAAAGGGGAAATGAGTGTTCTGTGCCAAAAAATATCTCCTGTGAAACACTTTGTTTACTCACTAGATGCCTTTTCTGGTTTCATAATAAAATTCCAAAACTTTGGAAAGCCTTTTCTTAATGCAATTTAAAGGAAAAATAAAAAAAAGGTGGAATACTCAAAATAAATATGGTGGTGTAAGAACACTCTATTCATCCAATTGGATTAATTCAGTTAATCCAATAGTGATTAGAAAAGATTATACATTTGTTTGGAACCTTTCATGGATTAACCTGGCCGGGTGAGGTTGATCAAATTAGACATCATTCTTCTAATTGGTCCTTTCGTTATATAACAGATGGCCAATATTCACCTTAATTAGAACATAGCCTTTTATTTACTATTTTAAAGTATGGCAGCTGAGCTTCCTCTTTAAGAGAAAACCATGAAAATTATAGCAGGCATGCAATTTCTATATATTAGTGAAGTCTTTATATAATTTCATAAGAAAGTACTTTTGTGGGAGATGCTTCAGTATTATTTTCCTTCTTTCTTTCTCTTTCAAGGCAAGGGTGCTTAGTTCCCTAATTTTCTCTAGTCTAGTTCTCTAGTGGGAAAAACACACCAGTTAAAAAAATACTAATATTTCAGTGTAAAGTGCTTGTAAATCTTAATACTTCATAGCTTTTTCTCTAGTCTTTTGGGGAATAAGAGTTATTTGTTAACCAGTCGGAATATTTGGTTTCTCTCAAATCCAAAGTACTTTTTCAAAATATATTTCTGTGTGATTAAAACAAATTAAGCAAATTAAAAAGAATGTGTTGTCTCTCTTGCAAACCAGTATGGTGGACATGGGAAAGAGCACTGGATGCGAATGTCCATGGGACTACCAGTAGAATCAAAGTTATAGTTTTACTTGTGGTTATTATTGTCACTCACTGCTAAGTGATTTCATGACAAACCTTAGTCCTTGTCAGGCTACACTTGAGCAGTCAAGTCCTGGTATCAGACTGGCCTCTGCTTTTCTTAGGGGCTGCAGTTTGGTACCCTGTTCTTCCCTTCCCTGGGTCACTCGGTTTCTGTGTGGTCTTCCTCCACCAGATTCTTGGCTTGGTGCAGCCCTGAGTTTCTCTGACTTCTCATTCTCTTCCCCTACATGTGATGTGCAGGCCCTTGGCTTTGGTCTTGATTTCGTCATTGCTCAAGATTTTGGGCATGGCATCCCAGGTAATAAATCCGCTTAGCGGCTAAAATTCCTGGACGTGTCCTTCGTGCAATGTCAGAAGCTGGGAAAGCTAGCAGACCAATTTTTTGAAATGTACTTGTTTCTCTGCAATTTTTTATGACCCCAAATGTATAAACATTTGGTAGCTCGCTTTGATGTATTGTCTGCTTGTAGTTTTGCAAAGATAATTTCTCTAATGGGATTTTCATCATAGCAGTCTAAAAATAAGTAAAAAAAAAAAAAAAGCCTGCTATTTGTATGACTATTCAACAGCAAGTAACTACTAGTAGTACCAATAAGCATTGTGTGCATACAAGGCCCAATTTTTATTTTCATGATAGTGAATTGACATCCTGAGGCCAATTCTTTAAGTCATAACTTTGTTTTCACTCAATCGTTATTCACAAAAGCTTGACTAATTACATTTGGGAATGAATAACTAGCTATGCGTTAAGTAAAAACTGGCTGAGCACCACTGGGATTAAACTGCTGGGATTAGTAGAGGCTTGTAAATGGCAGTTGTGTCTCATTAACTTGGTAATTTTTAAGCTTTTCTTATTTCTGACAATTCTCTAGTGCAGGTGTAGGTTTTTTGAATAGTGAATGGAAGGCTTCTGATAATAGACTTGTTTAAGCTTTTGGACTCCTGAAACTGGTTCATCGATTCTCCTCTCTTCCCCTCCTTCCAGTTTTCTGTGGATCTATACAAACTATTGCTGTAGACAGACGTATCTGGGGAGTTTTTATTTGTGCTGTTGTATGAGGTAGAAATCACATCGCATTCTTGGAACACGGTTTCTGGGCGGGAGAGATTTGCCTGCCTCTGGTCTCGGATTTTCTACAAGAGGATGGGGAACAGGATGGGGACAAGAGTTCAATACAGCATGTTTGTTGCTGGTAAAATCTGACTGCTGCATCATTAGGGCAATCCAGAGATCTTGGCCCGTTTCTGCTCAGCACTTACTAGTCTGGAGGCTTCGCTGGCTGCCTCCCGGACCTCCTGTGGTGTGTAGAGTTTGCATGTGCCTTACCCTTGCTCCAGGTGAACTTTCCCATTGATGTAGTCCTCCGTTGGTGCCTGTTCTGCCTGAAAGTAGCCTATTGTCTTTAGGCTAGTGAAAGGCTGATTTCACTCAAGCAGGTATATATTTCTTAAATTCAAGAGAGCTAGGTGGAATTACAACACTTAAGATTCCTTAATGTGTGGTTTGAATGGTCACTGCTTTAAACCTTGCAGATGGCACAAAGGGAGCCAGCTGTTTTCACTGAGGAATTTCAACTCATGTATATATATTTTTATATTTTTTTTCTGGCATCTGTCAGACTGGCTTGGTGACTTTGAGCCATCATTTAACTGTTTCTTAATTTGCAGAGAGGGAGGCTTACTGAGAATTTTTAAAATTACTCTTATTTGCAGAAGAAAATTGTTAGCGTTGGTTAGAGCTGGGTGAAGTAAAAGCAAACATGACATAACCAGAGTGCACCATCCTGCCTGTGGCCTTGTGGTTGTCATGAGAAATGCTCAGGGAGGCTTGGAGCTTCAAGCAGGCGATGTGCAAGTTCCTCAGCGTGGGCAGTCCAGCTGCAGTCACCTTCAGCCCCGCAGGGCTTACCGAATACAGCCCCTCACTTGTAACACAGCGCAACAGGCAAATATCGCCCTTATATTTGGAAAGCATTTGTGGTATTTGGATGGCAGGCACCATGCAGAAGAAAAAGTCATTTCTAGAAATAGGGAAGTGTAGGAGGAGTGATAAATTGCATTAAAGTTTTTTGTCAAAATATTTTTTTAATGAACAACGGCATTTGAATCAAAATGTGAAAGTGTTGTTTTCTGCCTAAAGATGTTAATAAACATAAGTGTTTGCAAAGCCAAAATAATTTATGTTGAAAGCTCAGGAAATGTTTTGAGCTTTAATTTTCATTGAGGATGCAGAACATGTTAGTGAGAAATTAAAATAAACAAAAGCCAACCACTTGGTGTTCTGAGGAGAAAAAAATATACTGGGATTATAAAACCAACCCAGTTTCACATGGGGGGAGCAGGGGAAAGTAGCTGAAGCTTTTGCAGCTCCTGGTTCATCAGCTCAGGTGAAGTACAAGATTTGTGTAGTGACTTTTCCTTTGATTTCAATTTTTCATTCTTTGCTTTCCTTCCTACTTGCATCTCAAGCGCTGAGGAGGAAATTAAATCCTGAAATTGAAGTAATAACTGAACAACACCGCATTTGTTCAGGAGAGACTGTATGACCATGGGGAAAAGAACCCCAATTGAAACGATGCTGTTTCTAGATTTTTTTGGTGATACCTATGATGAATCTTTCATTTTTCACATTTTGTTTTACTCTCTGTTGTTCTTTTGTGGCAGCAGGTTAATTGCTAGCCTGTCAGTAGAAAAATATCTCACCTGTCAAGAAGCTGGTGGTAGGGGAATAAGGATGCAGGAAAAATAAAGGGAAGTTCAGAGTACTGTTTCATATCTACATGGTAGCTGATTCTAGTGAAATTATACCAGTTTTGCAAGCATTTAAGGAGAAATTGACCTCAAGTTTTATATCTTAAGTGTATGCTGTAGGAGTCCAAATCGTGGAAGTACTTGCAAACATGTTCAGTTTTGTGTGTGTGGGTAGTCCCTTTAGGCTCAGTGAGGCTAACTAGAAATAAATTAAGATTGCTTAATTTCTTAAGTAATTTTTAATGGCTTAATTTCTTAATTGCTTAATTAGGATTGCTGGTTTACGTTACAGTTTGGGACTGCATAATATAGGTATTTGTTTACAAGAAGTGAACATCGTTAACTCACCAGTTGTTCATTAACTTTGTGCATAAGACCAACAGTCAACATTGTGTATAAGGGAGTGCGTTACATAGTAGAGGGAGACCTGAGCTGAGATGAAAAAGATGTGTTTTACCTAGGTTTTAAAGAAATGGAAGCTCTACTGACCTCAAGGTATAACCATGTATCAAAGGAAATACAGGAAGATGATGGAAATTTGTAGGTAAATCAATAATGGAATTGTGTATGGCTTTCTGATGTGGAAACACATCTTCAGGCAAATGGTTTTGCGTTCTCCCAACATAGGTAACAAACACCTCATAAAACTCTAGCTAATATTCAGTATGGTCAGATAAGAATTTGATACTTGCCCTCAAAAAACATCTTTCCTTAGGTGGTACTGGAATCATATTTCAAGTCTATTGAGTACAGATGTGGCCATACTAATGGGAATCTTTGGAAATGCCCCACTAGTGGCGTCTGCTTCTTTTGGTGTATTTGCATGACTCTGGATAACATGAAGGGATCTGTGACCCTGTTCCTGTATAAGACTATGCTCTTTGAAGAGGCAAATAGATTATGGTTAGTTGATTATAGGCAATAGCTTATTCCATGGCGATGCTTGCTTTTCTTTGTGTCTTCTGTTTCCTTAATCTTGAAAAAAACCTCTTTTGACATGAGCAGCAAAAAATTACTTGTGTTATCAGAGGTTTTTTTAGTGTTTGTTGTCCCTGATATTTCTGAAAGGACAAAAGTTTCGAGCTCATGTTTTAATAAAGCTCATTTGGGTAAACTCCCTGCACACTGCTCTGTCGTGTCCTGGTGCTGTTTAGGAGCTCACATGATTGAAAACCATATTAATCCCAGTGCTACTGTCTTATTTTTATGGTATTGTGGGAGAAGATGAGTTTGGTTCTGTGGTTTTGAATGAAGATTTCAAGGAAATGCCTCAGGAAAAAGAAATATTGTTAGAATCTTTAAGGACATTGCCTTTTTTTATCCCCAAGGCCAGTTTTGATTTCTTGCCAATTCCAGAGAATGATGATGCTGTTTTGGGCTGAACTCAAAGCTAACACTTCTGTGTTTCTGTGTGTGGAAACAAATGTCCTGTTCCTGAAGTCCTAAATATTTTGGGAAATGTCATTTGTTATAAAAGTCCAGGCCAGTTGTAGAGCAATGATTTTAGAAATGTCTAGTGCTTCTCGGGAGTTTTAGCCCTTCTGCTTCAGCAGAGCAGCACTAAGCGCAGAGTTTCCCTTCCGTGTTGGATTATAGCACACAGCGTAGCTATATAGCATGCCGCATGTGTGTAGGAGCTCTGAGTTGCAATACATCTGTGCTGCTTAGCAACTGAAGGAAAGCTTGCTAGATCTACCAGATGTGGGGAAAACCCCCAAACATCTGGACAAATCTAACTCTTAAACTCAGACTTCTAAGAAAGAGGAGGAAATGTCTAGAGGAACATGGATGAATGACACTCCAGCATCTGATTTCAATGATCTTTGAACTGGACACTTTAAGAAAGTTGAAACTTTGTTCTTTTGCTGGTTTTTGCTTGGGTTTTTTGCCTTTTTTTTTTTTTTTTTAATAAACGTGTATTCAGCAGCTAGTCTAGCCGCAGAAAAAGGAGAATGAGAATGTTACCCACCAACCTGATGGGCAAGGTTTAGACTGATGCCTCTCTGCAAAATGGTTCCTGGCAGAAGGGAAACAAGGTCCTGGTGGAAGCAGCTTGAAAGGCACACAGAAGGAAAAGCGGCTCTTTTACCATGCTCTATGCATACCCTGCTTTCCTCTGTTCCTTCTATGCGCACAGGCATATTGTTGTGTAAGATTTTTTAATTGTATAAATGCCATTAATTAATTATTTAATTCCATATTAATAAGCCAACAACTCGTTAAAAAACTTTAACTGCAGAAGTTGTTTTTTCTAAGCCACCTAAGGGAATGCAGTTTCCAGTGACTTTTGTTTTAGATGGCCATTCCAAAATATCTGATTTATTCTTGAGAAATTTATCCTAGGTGTTCAAGATACAGAAAATGTGGCTGTAGGCGCGTGTGCGTTGTGACTGTACAGAGTGCTGGTGTTGCTCTGTGCTTACTGAAGCGTTCCTGACCAGTAGGTCTTTTAGCTGTTCATCTGGGAAACCTCTGCCTCCGTTGTTTTCCCTTCTGGCCTGCCAAGGGCTTGTATGGCACTGTTCCATTCGAGCCAGGCTATATAGGACATTTTATATTCATGGGTAGGTGTGATAGTCTTTCAATAGAAGGTCCTTCCTTTTTATGGTACAGTACAACATTGGAAGTCTTTATTAGTCACTGTAGAACTTTGTCATGCTTGTGTTTAGCAGGCAACTATATTGGTTTCTGCTGTAAACAGCACTAAGTTGTAGAAAAAAATTTTTTTTTCAGAGGTAGCTGTAAATGGAGAGTAGGAAAATGAACAGGATTTTGTGAATTTGCACCTTTGATATAACCGTGCTGCCCTTCCCTCTTACATTATAATATTTGTGGGACTGAAATAGGCAGCCTTACTTTGTTCAATATTTTTAGCAAGAACCATTATTTTTGTCTTTGTTCAATAGATTAACGAACAACATTTGATAGATCTTCAGTAATGGTTAAAAAAATATTATAAAGATAACATTGATATAAAATGGAATGTTACTATTTCCTTGCATCTTCAAGACCGTTGTTGCAAACCTTTTTGCATGATTTAGTTATTTTGTGCTGATCAATGTATTCCAAATTTCTTTCAAAAGCAAATGCACATTTAAAAGATAGCATGGTAAATTACCTTTATATTTACAAGTTTCATACAAAATGTTTAATCCCCATTTAGTGTATTTCAGTCTATTTGCAGCTGTATAGTTCAGTTGGGTAAGCAGTCTGAATTTAGCATTTAACTATTTTTTTTTTTTGTATTTGTAACTTCTGCATTATTCAGCAGCTAAACACAAAGGAATGTGAAATGACAAAATTTAGGGATGAATGTTTCAAGGAAAAGTGAGAAGGGAACGGCGGTAAGATGTTTTTGTTCTGTTAGGAAAAGACTTGAGGAGGTCATGTGGCTGTAAGAAGAATGATCTTGAGATAGGGATTAATAGAGTTAAGAAAGCTGTTGCAAAATGTGACTGCAACGGAGATGAAAGACATTCTGTAGTATAAGGAGAACGGGAGTTAGAGCGGGAAAGAGCATGATGAATGGTCCGGAAGAGTGGAGGAGATTAATTCATAGAGGCTGAAGGAGGCAAATCCATGGAGGATACTGAAGATGTGAGAGGGATGATATATGGCAATTTACTTTTGTCATTAATCTGTGGATAATGTGTTTATTGATTGAGGGAGACCCCTGAAACCATGCAGTGGAGCATGTCATTGGGGGGACAAATTTTAATACTCTTATTTGGAGAAGGACTTTACTCTGAGCTGTGCCACTGAAAAGAATAGGATGAATTCTGTAGCTAGGAAATTGGTCTGTAATTAATTTTTGCGTTGTTTTGTCAGTTGAAATGGGAAACAAGTCCCAGATGCTTAAGAACTATGGGCTGAGATGTATGCCAGCATTTCAGGAAGTAGAAAGTTTTTTAAAGTTGTATTTGTCACTTATATGCAAACTTCTAGGATCTCAATGGCAAATATTGCCTAAAAATGTTAATAAACAGTATTTCCAAAGATGCTACAGTTTTCCGAGCCTAGAGCTCTTTGAAAGTTTTGCTATTGCACTCTTGCACAACTATTTGTAGCTAAAACAACCCACTACTTATCCATGTGACTTTTTAGATACCACTGCTATATTTGATTCGGAGATCCTGATATTACTTGTCTACCTTAATTGTTTCAGTTAGCTGAAGACTGGGTCTGGTTTATGTAGACTTGAATTGAAATGTGCAAGTTGTCTCATACTCACAGAGTTTTACAGTTGAAGTTCAGCCTAGATTATACAGACACTGGAAAAAATAATGACCAATGTGCTTGGGGTCCCCTCTTGATTACTAGAACAATGTGAACACTGTTTAAATATACAGCTGTGATTAAGTATAGAAATTAAAATCTTAGTTTAGGCATAGTAGCTACTTAAGCACATCACAGTCTGTCACTGCAAATAGGAATAGTACCACGCGAGAAAAGGAGCAGAAAGACAAGTGAATCCATATGCTAAAACACAAAGTTCAGGAGGTTATTTGAGCAAAAGAAATAGCTGATAGAAACTGGAAATCCAACACTAGTGAGTCTTAAAGACGGAGACGCAGTCCAGAGTGGGCAGTGTGAGAAGGAAACTGAAGAGCCTGAAATGGAATTTGAAGAGCAAAGAGTCAAAGCCATAAAAACAAACAAGTAATTCTTGTGGGGTATTAAAGACAGGAAAAGACTGTGAGAGTTTGGGCAGGTCCCCTGGGCACGTTATTCTATACCCTGGAGCTGTCAACTGCAGGGCTTCATATAGCTTTGTGTGAAGCATGTGGTGCTAACTATTTTGTGCTATCAGACCTGGGACTGGATCAATCTCTAGCTTTTCCTGTATGGCAGTTCCTTCATGCTGACTTCGTGCTTTCTGTCCCAAAAGTGCCATGCCGTGCCATCCCAGTTAGCCGCCAGATCCAAAAATAAATTCTGTATGTTCCCTGGATATTTCTGTGATATTTTAGCAGCTTTCAGTGAAATCAAATGTCAGAATTTCAGGACCAATGGGTAAACACTTTTGCATACCTCAAGGTCCCATTGTAATATCAGACCTTTTGTCTCTACGATGTAGATGGATGTTTGTCTTGGCCAGTGTGACAGACTGCTTGTCCATTGTACTGTATCTGAATAGTGTAGTCAGGCTTGGCAAAGTAACGCTCAAATACTATAGAGAAATTTATAATGTTCCTGAACCTGCTATAAGAGCCAGCATTACGTAAAGTATATTAACCAACTCCAAATTTCATAAGGCTTGTAGATACTGATTTGTTCTGTTCTGTTCAGAACCAGATTAAGGGTTCCTGTGAAGTTCTCCTTTGCCATGCTGAGCTCTCTGCTTCCATCATCTTGAAATTCCCCAAGTAACAAATGTCCTATGCCTGCTCTCTGAAGAGAAGATTGAAAACCAGTCCTCAAGGTCGTATCCTCTACATGTGGAAACCCTTTCACCTGATGCCACTTTTATTTTAATGGCTTGTGTCTCTTGTTCGGTTCCTCTTTGCTAAATTACTGTTTGGTGTGTTCTCTCTCACTGTGCTTTGCTAAATTACAGTGCAGGCTTTTCAGCATCAGTGAATTTCCATTTCAGGGATGCTTTCACAGTTTCTTGAATTGGGAAGCTCTTGGTTCTTACAGAGCTTCCCTCCATTAGGATGGGGAAGTTTTTCCAAGTGTTGCATATCTGTTTCTCTAAACACTTTCATGTAAAAGCTGCATCGAGCAGGACATCTGTTCTTAACCAGACTGATCGCGGAACCTGTGTTTCTGTTGTGCGAGGGTTAAGAAATTAAAAATGGAGGTGCTTAGGACAGATGCCGCCCGCTGGGGCAGAGCTTCCTTCTCTGGCCTCCTGCAGGAGTCATGCGGCCAGGGCAGCACTGGGGAAAGGAAGGGTAGGAATGGAGCCTGATTGGGATTTTTGAAGTCATTTACTTTTCTGGCTTGAATAAATTTTCTTAGAGTTCTTCCTATTCCTTACTTGCTTCAGTAACATCTACTCTCCTTTAATCTTTGTTCCAGGTGAGGTACGTCTGTAGGAATAATGCTATCCCAGAGACATCGAAGTTGTAACAGCTCTTTTAGTTGGTTGGCAGGATCAGCAGACTATGGACCCTGCTTCCACCCGTAATGCTGCCCAGAACCAGCAATAGGTGGTGGTGTTAGATGAGATGTGTAATAGGTAAAAAGCGCAGTGATCATGATGTCCTAAAACTTAATGACATTCAAATGTTGAGTGAAGTGGCACAGGCAGGCCAGGGAATGCTGTTGCAGGTCGTGAAATGGAGTAAGTAAACAAAAAAAAAGTGTTAGGGCATGATATTTCCACAATATTGGAAAATTTTTGATCAAGGCAGAGTATTGGTTCAAAGCTGTGCCAGGGAAGGTTTAGACACTGGGTATTAGAAAGCGTTTCTTTACTGAGAGGGTGGTCAAACACTGGAACTGGCTTCTTAGAGAGTTGGCCGATGCCCTAAGCCTCTCAGTGTTTGAGGCATTTGGACAATGTCCTTAACACTACACTTTAACTTGGTCAGCCCTGAAGTGGTCAGGCAGTGGGACTAGGTGATCATTGTAGATCCCTTCCAACCAAAATAGTCTGTTTGCGAGGAGCTGGTTTATAACCTTTCCCAGAATAGATTAATCAAGTCAACATTTTTTTCCATAATTTTATGAAGGGTGCCATTATACAAGATTGATCTGAAAGACAAGAGAAAACTCTTCAACAATTTGACATTTGTGGAATGAGAAGGCAAGAGATTTGTCAGAGGAATTGAAATAGCCTTACAGAATTCAAATGATTTTGCGAGGTTTAAGGCCTTGTTTCACAAATCTGCTTTCTTGGCAGAAAACTTCAGCGTGCACTGACGTTCTATGGGGCTTTTGTGGATTAAGAACTGTATGGCAGAGATAGGAAAACCTTTGTGTATGTCAAAATGGATTTTTGAGCTGGGTCTAAAATGCAGCAAACATATTTTTCTTCAGGGCCCAGAGTTTCTTGTGCTTTATCAGTTACCCTCTCATTTTCAGTCTACCGGTAGTTTCCTTATTTGGTTGGGTGGT
Source organism: Grus americana (assembly GCF_028858705.1). Taxonomy (NCBI): domain Eukaryota; kingdom Metazoa; phylum Chordata; class Aves; order Gruiformes; family Gruidae; genus Grus; species Grus americana. The sequence continues at coordinate 5,529,615 of NC_072860.1, read as the reverse complement.
TGTTCCTCTCTTGGTTTCTTTTGGTGCTTCTGAAAAGTTTGATCCCATTACAGGGTTATACAGATAAAGTTTCATGCCAAAGGGTCTGTCTTAAAATAAGCAATCAGTTCTGGGGCTTCAGAGAATAGAACTTAAATAGTGGGAGGTGTCTATTAAAATGAATTTAAAGATTCAGAAAAAGAAGTGGAGAATTTACTTGATCATGAAAATGGCTGAATCTTGTAATTTTTCCTGAAACAAAGGCAACAAAATTGCTGTCAGAATATTTCACAGTGGTGATCCCCCCCTCCTTTTTTAAAACTTCATGTTTAATTCTTTATTTGCTTGGGCTAAAAATGCGATGCCTAAATAAGTAGGGTACAAAAATTGATTTATTTTTATTGCTTCCACATGACCTTAAAATGAAGATAAGCATTTTGAGAAGATAAATTCTTCATAGACTTTGTCTTCTAGTTAAGCATCTTGTTTACTCCCTGTATGTTAGGTGTTTTTAATATAATATGAATTGAACAAAGTTAGGACAGAACTGATTAAAATTGGCTGTTTGAAGGATAGAAGAGGAAGTGACCATACAGTGGAGCTCTCTGTACTCACTGTTGAGAATTACACTTTTTGTCTTATGAGAGAATAAGAGTAACTAATGGACTTCAGTGTGTTCAAAAAAAAAAAAAATCAAAAAATTGCACTGTTAACAAACCAGGACTGTGCTGTAGTACAGTGAATGGCTGTGTATTTGAGATAGTTTCACTGTGCTCTTTTTATATTGAAGATGTGATTGAGCTAGGGTTCCTGTCAGAGCTTTGAAGTGAAATTTTGGACTTCCTGCCTGGGTAATTTTCTGACTGAAGAAAGCAAGTTGGCAGTAGGATTATATACTCCACGAGTCTATTTGGAAGCATGGAGAGAGTTGCACGGGGGTTATAGATGACAAAGTAAAATGCACTTTATAGCTGCAGCTTACAGCTGCACCCAGAACTCATCTGTCATAGACTGGTCCATCTGCAGCAGGCATGCTTGTGTCTCAAATGCATTCCAGTTCTTTTCCAGTTTAGACAGTTCCCCAAACTTCTTTGCCAAATAGAGCACTTAGTTATATTAGACAGTTCATTCATGATGGACATGATAGAAACCAAATATTTTTCTTAGATGTGTCCAGTGTTTCCTGTAGTGTATTTTGAGCTTTACATATCAACCTCTTTTAATGTGTCAGCGTCTTCATTTATGAATATTTTCAATTTTCTGATTCATTGTACCATTATTCTGCAATGCTGCTTGTGTTCATGAGACTCTCTCTTTTTGAAAAGACACTACATATTTAGCTGAAGCTCGTTAAGGCTTATGATACCATTTACGTAGTTCACAGTTCTGGTGCTTTAGTTCTGAATACTTGTTTGCTAAACTCCCTCCAAATCTACCTGGAAAGAGAAGCTCCAAATTGTAATTAGAGAGCATTATATTGCTGCAGTCAATCTCACCTCGCTAATTCGTGTTTGAAGTCTGCTGTAGCATAATGGCTAATTTGCTTTCATTATCAGATTGATTTATCTGTAACTCTTATTTTTCATTAAGTTGTTGAGTAAAAGATGGCAAAATCTTAAACAGAACTATAAAAGCTGCATATTTATGAGAGATTTTAACAATTGCGTATTAAAACTTCAGCATGACAGATGTATATAATAAATGCTTTGACCCTCAATCCAAAGTCTATTTCTATAGTTGAGTTTCCATCACTAATGACCAATGTTTAACCAAGCAAACTAAGTACACATTGTAATGTCCCAAATACCCCTAAGCAATAGAGGAAGCAATACAGCAATGACTTCAATAATACAACATGAGAAAGGAGAAGAACACTAAAATGCATTCCCACAAAAATCTACCCTTTAGCTCTTTGGGCCTGCACTCAGTGAGATAACTGAGAATGTCGGTGGTCCTCTGCATGTGAAGCTTATGCTTAAATACCTTCCTGAGTCAAGGCCAAAGTTGAAAATGTGAGTTTCAGGCATAAAAATTGAGAGGACTACTGCTTCTTGTGGGAAGACACTGAAAGGAAGCAAAAAAGACCTGCAAGGTTTTACAATGCATTTTTCCAAGAGTTCTGACACACCTAGGGGAAAAGGGTGCTAGAAAAATGGACAAAATCAGTTGCATGCACCTTTCTCCTATAGGAATAAGCAGATCCGGCAGAGCAGGGAAACTCTCTGAGTTCAGAGAACGGTCCTTTTAGTGCAGATAAAGCATGTCTGACACATTTGTGAGGGCACACGAGCAACTTATGGAAGTGGGGATTTAACATGGCATCTGGCTCTCTTTGGTGAGCTATCTCAAGAAGCTCCTGTTAGCAAAATGAGCATCGACTCTTTAAGATACCCCATCAATTAAAATAAAAAATAGACTTTTTGTAGCAATCCTTGAAGGTCAGCAAGCCCAGAGGGGAAACAGTTGCTCACTTGTAACAACCTTGCAAGTCCCCTGAAATTCAAAGTTCAGGACTAGTCATGGGAGCTTCTTCACTGAACACATGACTCCTCGTGCTGGTCCTTGAGTCAGCTCACTTAGATCCAAGCCATAAAGCTTCATACAGAGGAACTTAAAAGGATCAAAGCAGGTCTATGAATTCTTTGGGCATTTTTTTAGCCTATCCTTGTTCTCTCTTACAAAATTCCTCTGCTGCTCATGTGAAAAAATGATGTACTGAATTGTGATCTGACCACCAATAGACTTAGGGGTGAATAAGCAAGCACAGGGTTGCAACTATGCAATTTCTTTAATTTAAACAAATGCTATGATCTTACGAAGCCTTACTCATCTCAGATGGCATCTGGATACATGTAACAACGTTGAAATATGCTGTCAGGGTAACTTTATTTTGATCAAGGACTGCGCAATTTTCTGCGCATAAGTAGTTTCATTGCTTTGGTCTTTGGTGCAGCTGGGACTTGCTCTGTAAAATCTCTGTAGTCAATGTGATTGGAACAACTTACCTTCACGTATTTTCTCTTTTTAAGGAAGGAATTTCAGGAGAAAAATAGGAGTGTTGATTTATTAGTGCTAATTGACTTTATGTGCTTTCCCTTAGGACTAACTGGAGCTAGTTCCCCACAAACATCTGGTTAGCTATCAAATCACCAACATCTGTACTGCTGTCAGTGCTGACCCATATGTTGAACACATGCCAGTCACTTTACTTGAAGGAATTTGGGGGATAAATCAAGGAGAAGCTCTTCACCATAAAGAAAAATGTGTTCTGTTTTTATAGGATTATTTTAAGTATTGACCCACCTTTAATTTTCCCATTGAGAGAGGCTTTGTAAGCATGGGAAACTTTAAAAAAGTAACACCCAAAATATTTTCCTAAACTTATAGTGATTGTCAGTGTCAACAGTGTCTGTGGAAATCAGTCATGGAAGTTTTTTTTCCACTATTTTTCTTCAGCACTCAATGAAATTCTTTGTTCTGGCTGTGAAGAAAGTCCATGAACAAGGTCAGTTTCTTCAAGCAAACATGTCCTTCCAATTACCTTATGGTTTTATGATATCAAATATGTTTGCAAAATAATCTACAAGAGGAGACAGCCAAAAATAGATGTTGCAGGAAAGTTTTTTTTTGTTTTTAAGCATTAGTTGCCTGTGTCTTTTATCCAAGGTGAGTACTTTTGCATTTAATCTAGATGACTATATGCTTTTCAGTGCACTATGGAAGAACCCAAGGGCTCTTACCCTATGGACCATGAACCATTTAGTGGCCCACAGCTGGTCCGTGGAACAATACCAAAGAGTACTTTCAGGTGAAATTTGGGTGAGGATGCGGCATCTGGTACGTCACTAGTTTTGCTGGATAGGAGTTATGTGAGGATCTGAAAAACACAAAAGCCACTGAATTAAACCGTTTGCAAAAGATTACTCGTATGAAAGACTCTCTCTGCACCAAGACTTAGCTATTGGACTTTTATATTTTCCTTAGTTTATTTTGCAAAGGCTTCCCTACATAGACTAGCCTGAGAAAGAAGATTGGGTAAAGTTAGTAGGTTCACAGTACTGGGAAATGAAGTTGATGTTACCTAATCCAGAATCAGAAGAAAGAGCTGAAAGGTTTTGTGACCCGTGCTTTTGACCAAGCGAGAAGTACGCAGTGACCGTGAAGACGGCTATTCAGTGTCTGACTGCCCTCAGGAGTGATGATCCTTTTCCCTCTTGCAGCCGAGGGCTGGAAGCTCGGCGTGCGGGCACATGGAGTGCAGTTCTCAAGCCAGCTGGCAGCTCTGGCTTAGAGACTCTTCATTGTTGAACACACAGGGTTGTATTATTGCTGTTCTCTACATAAAGACTATTTTCTTTGGTGTAAAGTTGTTGATAAATACAGATTTAATCTAGATTTTTAAAAAGGAGGCATTTTTAAGTCTTATTTGTGACCTTAGCTCTTTAATGGAACTCAGACTTAATTTCTTGTATTTCTACACTAGTACCTAAACAATCAGGAAAAAAACCATGAAAACCAAACAACCTCCCCCCCCATCCCCAAGATTTCATCTTTGTTAATCTACTCCTGTCTCTTGTAGCTGTTTTTCTCTTAGATTTTTAGAAACAGGTCATAATGGACCACCTAACTAATTCAGCTGGAAATCATGAAATAGTTCATGACCTTCTGAAACAAATGTATGAGTTTTCCTACTGTCAGTTGAACTCCTTAATCAGAGGGTCGAGAAAATTATCTCTAGAGACTCCTGTGTGGTTGCTTTTCTGTTAATGAAAAGATTCCCAAAAGAATGAAAGATTTTTGCATCTTCCTGCTTTCTCTTGATTGACTCAGAAGAGAGATTTTTGATGCTTCTTAACTAATGCAAGTCTTTGAAACTATTTTGTACTTTCCTTTCTTGATAGTATTTAATACAGCAGAGATACAGAAATGAAATACTTCAATTTCTTCCGTGTCCCAAAGTTACTGGCAACTGTGAAGTGTGTTGCTGCCAGGAGTTATGAACATGCAGTGCAGCAATGTACCAGAGACTAGTTTTAGAGTGTATCAGTACCCTAGATGCATCTGGATTATAAAGATATGTTTAATGTTTTATACTTCTCCATAGATAACATCCCAGTGCTCAGTGCCTCGTGGATCGTCATCAGTGCCACTGTGTAACAGAGTCAAGCAACAGAGAGAAGTCTGTAGTGTTTTTGGCAAGCCCTGCTTGCTTGCTCTCCAAGCACAATTGTGTCAAATGTGCGCTGCGTTTGAGCTCGAACAGACCACCAACGTAATGCCCTCGCTTTTTCCAACGATGGCATCTGTTCCTCTCTGGTATTAGTACCTGGCACTGTGCATAGTTGGCACAGCTTTTACTTTCTCCGTGGTTTTCATTTGCAGGAAGGCTGCAGAAACAATTTTTGGCCATTTTTTTCCCTAATATTTTTTTGAATAGTCCTCTCCTCAAGCTATATAAAACAGCAATATCTCTGCATAGCCACGTTTTACTTGTACATTAGCTGTGTCCCCACCTAATTGCATTCTGGACTTTCTGGTTTTCACATGACAGTAGTTCACGGTTACTATGACTTGCTTGCTCCTGAATACTTGTATGTATATGTCCTACATGTGTTGTCATTTAAGTGTTGTCCTCACCCTTACCTAGGCATAGATTCCTGTTAAGAGGTTTGTTGGTTTTGGTTTTTTTACTCCTTATAGATCCAGAGCATTCGGAGTGCTATGATAAAGGACACGCAGGCTCTCAAGCCAGCCTAGACTGCAGCTGTGAATGCACAGAGATTCTTCCACAAGTCTGTTTTAGTTCTGGAAACTACATGATATGCGTTAAATATCTCATTATAAAAGTACTTGTGATGAAATTAGTCTGGGAAAAAGAAAAGTGATCCCCTTTCACTCTGTCCAGCAATCTGTGGGAAGAGATTACCTGAAAGACTGAATCCTAGAGATTACAATAACGGTATTATCTTCACTCGTAAATTAGCCCTATGCTAGCATGCATAGTGCAGTGATCCGCAGCATTGAAAGACCGCTTACACACATGGAAAAGTAACTGCTATGGGAAACCCAGAAAGAATGAGGTAATTGTTTTGCACCATCTCCCAATGATAGTAGCATTTTTGTGTGTCGGTGCTTAACATGTGTGATCACCAGGAGCAGTTACCTCCCTGGCTAGCTTCAGATGTCGGCATGCCCTAAAGGTACCTCGAGCTCCATTTTTCACTATATATTTTAGTAACCACTGTGTCAGTTTTGAGAAGTGTACAATTACAGTTAAATAACCAAACTGTTGAAAATTGGTAGAAAAAGTGTGCAAGACTTTGGTGCTGGAGGTTCTGCTCTTTCAAAAGAATTTCAGCCATATATACCAAGTATTTGTTCTGAAGAAACCAAACTGAGGGTAATCCACTTTTTAGAGCCCGGTATAAATTCTGTCTAATACGATGCGAGTCTTGGATTGTTGAGCCAACACACCTTTTGGGGCTGACCGTGTTTTGACAACAATATTCAAATATGTCAAAAAATCCCACCCACAGCAAGAACCTTACTTGAAAAGATACCGGGGATTTACCTCATCCCATAAAAAGATGATTCAGGGTTGATTTTTAAGAAAATACTGTTCAAGCTGTTGTTTATTTTTGTTGGAAAGGGTGGGGGTTTTCTATTATTTTTTATTATTTTCTAAGGAAAAATGATGACTTTTCAGTTAGCTATACATCTTTGCAACTGCACACAGGGTTTTAGCCTGAAAAAAATGTGGCAAAAACTTTGTTCATTAGAATAGTTAGACCAGACCTAATTTAAGCAACGTAGACTGTTTCTGTGGATTGATCTTGAAAGAAATGTTGATGGCTACAGAGTTGTCACTCAGAGCTATTTAGCAAGTGCTTTGTGCTGTTATCCATCATGGGAATTGTGCTGCTTGCTGTAGCTGTGGCTTCAGTCATCGCTGTCTATGTTGGTGATTGATCAAATAAATCAGAAAACAACATTTCTGCTCCCAATCTGATGGCTGTTAAACCTCCTAAGAACTTCAAAGGTAGTTATAGTTATGTGAAGAACCTAGCTACCTACAGATATATAGAACTGCTTGTGGTTTTTTCCCTTGTAGATTGAGAGAACAGTTTTTATAAATTAATTGTTCTTGGAAAGCAAATTAAAGGCATAGCTAATGTTGTTGAAACACAGTTGTAGTTCGTTCTTCAGTTATTTTGGCCCAATTCCTGTTAAAACTGTGAATTGATATTACTAAGTAATAGCTGACAGGTTTGAACTTGGCAGATCTGAATTATACGAATCATCTTTTGGAATTCTGTTTTGACGGAAGGAGAAGAATACTGATAGCCATGGCTTTATAAAAAGTCCAGCCACAGTCCTCAGGGCTTTTACTGCTCTTCTAGATCATCTTACCATGGTGATGCTAGATGTCCATCAGCCTTCTACTGCACAAATATTCCCAAAGAACTCCTTGCTTTATTTATCTGTCAGCGGAAGCCCAGTGGTGTCATAAAAGGTTAATACCACATCTGGTCTCCAGCTTTCTGCTGCTCAACTGATCTAGTTGTACTCGAGACTGCTCCCTTTAAAAAGGAGTAAGTAATTGCACCCTATAATTACAGTGTATAAAATAAGGTACAACTGTACTGAAATGCAGTATACAGAAATAATAAACAGTTCAATGAATGAGCTGGTAATTAAATTTTATTTGCAAAGTTTGAAGTTGAAATAACTAGTGAGCAGCTCAAAATCAAGCTAGCAAACTCTGATTTTGTGAAACATAACTTAGTTATTTTCTATAAACACTTCCATGTAGTGTTCCCTTTAAAAAGGGCAGATATGGTTTGATACAGGAGCCTCCAGAGCTTTCTCTAGTTTCTTTGATAAATACTTTTGCAGCTGGTTGCAACTTCGTTATACGTTGTTGTTTTGTTAATGATAAAGCCAAGGCCACTAAGTCTGAAAAACCTGTGTGCGGTGGTTGCTGCTTCCACCAATTTGGATATATTCCCCAGCACACAGTCTACAGAAACCATTATTTGATTTCATGGCAAAGTGACCACAGCGGAACAAAAGATTGCTATTTATCACTGGACCATCCTGGTTTTATTGTGTCTACTTGTATCTACTGCCTTTTTTTTCCCTTTGCATCGGCAGCCTGTGAAGCAGTTGAGCCTTTTTGAAACTTGGTGATGTTACTACTATTACTGATGCTTGCAGAATCAAATACTTACCCAAATAGTCCAAAGTTAATGGATTCAATCTCACCAAACTGAGCTGCACATTTCTGCCCCTTCTCCCTGTACAAGATCGTACAGTAAAGAAGCTGTTTAAGTTTACAAAAAAAAAGTAGAAAAAGAAGAAGAAAGTGTACTGTAGGACTGTGTCCTTTGGACAAAGGTGTGGGTTTGCTGGAGGGGCAGCACTCCGAGGGGTTAGTTGGTTCCTATATAACGGCACAGCTGTGCCAAGGCTGAAAGGATAGGTTTGTGCATATGAAAACAACAAACCAGACTAATATTCATGCCAAGACAAAGTTTTCAGATGGTACTTGATGGTGTTGGCTCCTTTTGCTCTCGTCAGAAGTCAGTCTTCCAACAGACCATTTGGAAATTGGTTTTCCGAAGTGTCTTAGGTTTGCCCATGTTACCAAACTACAATAGTGGGCCTGCTGCTCTGAAACTCAAGTTGCACCAGGCTTTTCCTATCCAGCGTTACGTGTGGCAGAGCGCTGTGCAGGCTCCCAGCACAGCAGATATTACTCAGAAGAGACTGGGTATTCTTATCTTCTGGAAGTCTCACTGCTAGAAATTTTTAAAGCCCTTGAAACTTTTCATAAATTTTCTTAAGTTAAAAACAGCCTTAAATTACACTTGGAACTGAGCAGAGGGTTAAAGGATGATAGCAGTAGCTTGTAAATAATTCTACCCATTGATTTCCAGTTAATCAGGGTTGTCCATAGCCGTTAGGTATGGACAGAGGAGATGGCACAGACTTCTTACTCTTCAACTTGGGCAGAAGTTCTATCAATAAGTACATGAGAGGATATTTGTCTGATGTTATCAACGTAGACAAACTCATGGGGAGGCTGTTAAATAAAGACCTTGCCCCTACACGCAGTAGGAAAGCTGTTTTGTTTTCTGACTGATCTATATTCTTGAAGGGCCGATTAGCTCTAAAGACAACATAGCCTCTCCTTGCTGTCAAGGTGAGCAAATTCAAACTTCCCTTTCCAAAACTGACTTTGTCTTGCTTTTGAATTTGTTTTGCACTCTGCCTTGTTAGAAGCAGCTACAGGAGGCGAGTGGGAAGCAAGAGATGTTTCCACTTGGCCCAGATTCTGAGAGCTTTCAGGCTTTCCTCTGCCTGAAAATGGTGTGGAGCAGGCTTGCGGTGTTTCCTGCAAGTGTTGGTGTAGTGTCAACTACAATGTGGTGGACGTTGTATTTCCATGAGACTGCTGATATGTTTATTAACATGGTGTTTCTTGTCAGCTTCAGCAAGAGCGACTGTGTTTATGTATAGGAAGACTGCCATTCTGAAAAACAGTAAACCACATGAAAAGTAGGGTATTGATAAAGAGCTTTGGCCTTACATTCAGCAGAATGATTCAGGATAAATCAGAAGGAAATTTCCAGTGCTTGACATTCTTTGCTACTATCAAAATGTCACAAAAGAGAAACGAAGCTGTAAGTTGTAAGAAGTTGTTTTCAAATGCAGCTTAATGAATGAATGGATTTCAGGTTCTGTCTGTGCAAACATGACACAATTTGTTTTGCACTTCTTTTAAATTCATCTTAAGAACTAAAAAAAAAAACCCCATCTTGTTTAATAATGCTTTTTGAGCACTCTTTGTTCTTATCCTTGTAAATATGTTGAGATCATTGCATATCCAAAAGACTAGGACTCTTAACTTTATAATTTGTGTCTGATGTAGCTGTGTATCTGGGTGTGATTTTCTGTTGACTGCATTGTTCTCTATGCATCAAATTGCAAATAATATGTACTTAAATTCTACTGCTGCAAAATATTGATATGTTGTCCTTTATTTTGGCAAACCATAAAGATGCAGAAGATTTAATGGACTTGAAAGCATTAAAAGGAAGCTATTGTTCAACAAACTGTAGCTTTCATTCATCCTGTAACTCTAATAAATGCAAGATGTTGAGGGGAAAGGAGCCAAATATTAGTGTGGTCCTAAGAGACCAAACAAATAATGGAGCTACTTAAATTTGTCATTCTTCTTTCATGATTACACTTCAATCTGAAATATACACAGATGTTATTTCTGTATAGATAGTTTCAGCGTTTGCTCCTACTTTTGGCTTATTGAGCATTGTTAAATCTTTTCAGTAATGTTTATAGTATAATGGTTTCCTTTTTTCTTTTTTTTTTTAGAAGTCTGTGGGGTTTTTACAGTTAATTTTAAAATGTATTCAATTATCGTAGAGTGTATTAACGTGGAGAGCCATTGCATTAGCAGGGTGGTCTTACCTTTTCTGTTCTGTGGGCAAGGCGCCAGCTTTGGGTCATGTGCAGAAGCGTAAAGGCAACGACAGTAACTTTCCTTTCATGTGTGCGGGTCGTGGTTTGCGCTCAGGTTTATGACTTTGGCCTTTGAAGACACAGCGTTTCAAACAGTAGGCCCGCTCTATCTGAGCCTCAGCTACTGCACAGCAGAAATGGTCCTCTGTGCACAGAGGTTTCTGGTGCTTAGATTAAATTTATTTGGGGAAAATGGTTCCCGTGCTAACATTCCTGTGTTGGACCTGCGGAAAGAAAAGAACGTGGATTTGGACTGATTCATAATCCAGCAAGTTGGAAGTTGCTTGGCCTCTCCTAATGCTCCCCATCTGAACCCTATAGTTGCTTACTGAATAAGGATCTCAATAGCTTGTGAAGGTCTGGTGTAAGAGAGGGAGGCAAATGAACTTTCTCTCTGCATGGCTATTGTGTCAATCCAGATTTTCTTGGGAAACTCCTACCTGCGTGTATTCCCTGAGAGCACGTCTGCTGCCCGTCAGGCACTGTAAGAAATCTAGGGTGTATGAGATGAAGGCAATCCTGAATGCAAGCGCTCGTACTACCATATGTGCGCAGACTCGCTGTACGCTTCGGTGAATCGTTCTGTTGGGGCCTTTCTTTGAGGTTATGCTGCCATGTGTCTGGGAGCCTGGAAAAATAAGCAATTCCTCAGAACACATTCGGAAAGATTTTTGTGGCAGGGAGAGTAGCAAATTGATGTGTGGCAGTTTTGCATCTTTGATTCTCGTCCCAAGGAAAAGGCAGCAGGAGAAGGGGTGGTGGCCTGGACACAAACTTGGAGAGATGTTGCACCTGACTGCGCTAAAATAGGGATGACAGCAATTTAAAAACACAAGAAGCTATTCCTGCTGAAGTGAGTTAGCGTAAGTCATTGAATGCAGTGTTTATGTGACATGAGGAACTAGTCAAAGCTGCAGTTACAATGCTAGATATTTTTCCATTGTCTGCACTGTTACTTAAAATCTACTTGTTCTTTCCCCAAATAAACCTCCAGGTGGTAAAAAAGTAGAGGAAATCTTTGGAAAATGCTGGCACACCAGTGTCGGGCAGACTGATACATGCCTCCTAAATCTGTTTCTCCCTGTAGCACTATCCTTTGGCGGATTTCTTTAGAAGAAACACTTAAATTCTGCAGCTTCTTCTGACATACAATGGGCTTAAATCAGGATTAAATCCCACTGAAGAAGTCAGTGGCATTACACTGCTGCAAAAGCTGGTGTGAGATAAGTCAGGAATCCTTTGTGATTTTTATTGCATTAAGTATATGAAATGTAGCTGCTGGCTGGTTTAAGAGAAGTAAAACGTCCCCTGTGTCAGGCTCGATGTGTTTCTGTCGGAAGGAAGCTATCACTCAAAACCAAGCTGTGCCATGCTCACGAGGAATAAGCATGGATGCTATATGTGCAAAGCAATGTTTTTCCATGTATGTGTGTTAGACTGAGCATAACATAATTTTTAGTGTGACTGCTAGGAACCAGGCTAGAAGCCCAGTATGCAAACTGGTTAGCTGCTTGGCCTGGCAGGCTCTGTGCTGCCAGTGGCGCAGCAAAACCAGTGTGATGCCTCGTCGTACCTGGGCTGGTCTCCGGAAGCTGATTTTCAAACGCCAGCAGTTGGGATGGGAAGTTCGCAGAGGTGAGCTGTGTTTGATCGGCTGTGTTTGACTGTCAAGACACATCGGTGGTGGTGTCAAGTGTTTTGTGAGCGCACGATAAACAGTTTGAACAAAATTCTCCCCGTGGAAGGTGGTGTTGCCTGACTTACATTAAGTAGTCACGGGGGTGTTAGTTCAAAATCCAAAGCTGGCTGTTGTTTCGCTTTACCTGTAGTCTTAAATCAAAAAAGGGCTTTTGAGGAACATGAGAACAAACCTAGTTGTCCACCTTCCTATTTATTTCAATACTCAAGGAAGACAAAACCCACGATGTCTCTATCAAATTCTGGATTATTTTGGTTGTGTCTTTTTTCTGTTCAGAATCAATATATTTGCAATTTTTAATACAGTGTATGCTGCTGGTGGGAGTTGGAAGCCAAAGGCTGTGAAAGAGGATCAAATGTGTGTGCGTAGGGTTAGAATTCAGCTTTTTGGGAGTTCGTAAATGTCTGCAGTTTGCTGTATTTGCTTGCACAGATGAGTGCCTGTTTTTTTAGATAGTGGTAAACCTTCCTTGGGATTTAGAAATTCCATACAAAGCACCATACAAGATGCACTAAAAGCATATAATTAATCACTTTTAAAATGAGATGCTAAGGTTGCCTGCTCTGTACAACCAGAATGCAAGCTGTCCGTTGTTACAAAATCGTTTGACTGCATGAAGCCCTGTTATTTCTAATTAAAGGTCTAAGAACATCCAGCTGATCCAGTAATTTGATTGTCTCAAACATCTCTTAATGCCTTATAACAATGAAAAAAGACCTACGTATTTCCTTCTCAAACATCACTGCTAGAGTGCCTGCAAGTATGAGTCATTTTTTGTGTCTGACCAGTGGTGATAAGGAAGCAAATGATACCTTACAGGTGTTTGCAGCACATCTACAATCAAACATATTATTTTTCTTGTACCATACTTTTGATGTTAGGACTCTTTTTGCAGGAGGAATGAAGCTATATACCATCACAATTTTTCTCTTAATAATGAAAAATATATGACACTATTAAATAGTTTTATTTCATACTTGTCTCAGAATAATGCAGAATTTTATTTAGTTGAATGCAGAATTTTCACAGTTAAGAGGTTTGAAAATAAAATGCTACATGGTTTCTAGTTTACAACCTAGTTATCCCAGGAAGCTGCTGAAATCTGTTTCCTTGGGATGTATGTTGTCATTGTGGTGTTCTCATCTTTCACTGAGGCTGTTATTTCTCAGGACGATAAGGATACTTGTGCATTCATAAATGCATTTCATTTACTTTTCGGATAAGGGAGATGATGCCTGCAGTTCTGCCCTTACGGGTGTGGAAAGTAAAGCCACAGCCTAAGACTGTTGGCATTGTAGGAGTCCCTGCTCCCATAATCTAATGATAAGCTGAATATCCGTAAGAGAGTGTGTGTAGTTGAAGGAGGAAACTTAAAACACTGTTTTCATGTTTTGAATATTTCCATTGCCTTTTCAGCATGATAAACAATAATAGTGTTTATGTTTCCTCTAGAAATAAAGATAAACACATAGGGTGATGGGGAAAACAAAAACCTTTTTACAGTGCAGTAGAACTACAATTTAGGTTGTGCCTATTTCCATCATAAATCCAATTTTCAGATTTTTTTTTTTTGGCTGTAAAAGTCTGCTTCAGTCTGAAACTCGGCAAGGTGTTTGTCTGCCTGAGAACGAACTTCCTTCTTTTTCAGCTGAAGTGTATCTGAATTCTTAATTTCTAGGGTTTTATAAGCACTTCCAGAGGATTGCTTGCCATAATACCAGTGGGAATGCTGAAGTGATTCTCTGGCAGAAGGATACAGCATGTGCGTGTGTGTGTGTAAAATACTGATGATTTAATGTACAATGAGATAGGTTGTGTTATCTGTCTAGTTAAATCACCCTTTGTGGTAAAGGGATTGTAATGCTTATCATAACAAGCAAGTTAGTTGCCCAGGGAGATGTAATAGAGGAAGGCACTGAGCGGCTTTTTATAAAACTTCACCAGTGTATGCTAATCTTGACTTACAGTATTGTATCTGCTCCTTTGCTGAGCTGATCTGTGAGCCACTTCGGTTTGTGTTACATTGCAGTGAACCGCGTGGTGATGTTCAGATGAACGTAGAGCAGGATTAGACCGAAACGCCATTATCTGGCCAGTCCTCAGGAGGTATAAAGTGACAGGTCTCCTGCCTTGCCTGGAACTACTCACCATCCAGAGGAGTGCAAGAATGATTTATGTCAGAGGCTTTTTGTTGTAGAGCTTCCAAACAAACCAGTGGGAATGGTGTGGATTACTGTCTTCTGTGTCACTAAAAATAATCTTGGGAACTGATCCTTTCCTTGCCCCTGTCTATGAATTCTAGCACACCAATCAGTGTTTTGGGTATATAATGTTTGTCCTTCGCAATTTGAAATGTGTTAAATGTGACACTCCTTAAATTTTTTTTTTATTTTTTTAGGCTACTTGAAAATAGTGTGGTTAAAGGAGATAGTTATCCTGATTTTATAATTTCAGTTTGTTTTTCGTTCGAAGCAGACTTGATGTCAAGTCCTGCCCAACCACTGGCTGGTGTCCAGACCTAGCCGGTCTTAACAGGGAGAGAATTTATTCACACAGCATCTTTCCTTCATCCTTGAGTTGTACTTTGCAAGAAGTGCCTCTCAGCCACCCACTCACAGCACTGTGAAACAAAAGCTTCAACTTCTGTTTGTTTTCATTTCTCTCTCAAGCTTCCATTGAGGTGCTGTCCAGCAGCTTATCTAAAGTTGCTAGTTGTGTGCCAGCTCTGTCTAGCCTTTCCTTTTGGCACGTGTGTACTCGGCGTGTCAGCTCTCCGTGTTGTACAAGTGGAAATCTGGACCCGTTGTAGGAGGACACGAGTGCCTTATGCTTTTTCCATTCTTGATTTCCTAGCAGTAGATCACCTGGGATGAAAAGCTAATACAACTTTAAGCTGTTGTTATGTTATCAAGATACTGCTTTCGGCAACTATTGAGTTATTAAAACAGTTACAGTTGACAAGTGCAGCTAATGAATGAGGATCAGCATTTCTATGTGCTGATGAGATGTTATTCTCTGACTTTAATATCAATATGCAGTGAAGTCTTATAGCTTTACAAGAAGCTTGAATATGAATTTTGCCCCTTTTATTAAATGTGGATATTTTATGATTATTTATTTGGTCCAGTGCAGCAGTGATAGTGTGATTCGCGTATTACAGACAGTTCTTGTTACCAGTTACTCCTCTCTCACATTTCCAGAAGTTGCATCACGTAAATAATTTTGCCTATTCAGGTATTCTTCTCTGGAGTTCTGTAGGAACATTGAAAATGTTGCAGTCCTCCCTGTGCACTGGTGTCACTTGTATGTAGAGGGATGTTTTGGCCACATATCTAGGTGAACTGCCCGGATGCAGTGCCAGTTACAAAAGCCAGCTTCGCTAGACCCTGCCCGTGCTCCTCGCTGGAGTCTCTGGGAGTCCTTCAGTGACCTCTGGAGTTTGGGTCAGGGTCTAGCTACTGAGCATATGGTCATCTTTTTTATTTTTAAAGAAAATATTTGTGTATTATGTGTTGCTTTTATTATGCACATGTAATATTTAGGTGTCTTTTTAATCATGTTACTGATGAAATCCGTATTAACTATTAGTGTATTCATATTGCAGATTTCATGTAACTATTGATGTTCCTGTTGAGGATAATATTAGCCCTGTGACTAAGATGTCAGGTGCTTGCTATTAACCTCCAGTTCTTTCTCTCCCCTGCCCCTTTTTTAGAGGCCTTTGAGTCTTTGCTTCGCTTTGCTGAAAACCGCACAAGTTCCCTGTTTGAGACAGCTTACAGACCTATGGCAAAAGAAGCAGCAGAGCCTGTTAAAGAACTTTTTACAGACATCTCTCTCTACATTCTGGGCGCAGAGACTACAGTGGAAAGCGCAGTATTACGGTTCTTTGACAGCCTCTTTCCTCTGGTGTATAGTCGGCTAATAAACCCAGGAATTACAGATTTATCAGAGGACTATACAGAGTGTCTACGGCTTACAAGGCAAGACATAAATCCTTTTGGACGCTATTCTAAAAACATGGTTACAGAGCTGTCAAAATCTCTTTGGGCAAGTAGGATGCTCAGCCAGGCCCTCAGTCTGGGCATCGAAGTGATAAATACTACTGAACACGCGGCTCTCACGAAGGAATGTAGCAAAGCTCTGGTGAAGATGCAGTACTGCCCGCATTGCCAGGGCCTGACGCTGATCAGACCCTGTGTTGGATATTGTCTAAACGTAATGAGGGGCTGTTTGGCCAGTGTGTCAGAACTGGATGCACAATGGAGAGAGTATATCTCCACGCTGGAATATCTGACTAATGAAATGGCTGCCTCACATGATCTGGAAATTGCACTGACGGGAATCCGGAACTCCATCAATGAAGCCATCCTGCATGCGCAGTTGAATGGACCGCAGCTCTCCGCTACAGTAAGTGCTCTCTATTCCTTACTCCCATTTATCACTTTCATTATTTGATGAATAAACATTTAAACAAGTTGGTGTTGTCTTTGCATCAATTTTTAATCTTCAACTAGATCTTTGTTTAATAGTCCGTGAAGACATTACAGATAATTATGATGGGGTTCAGAACAGTCTGCTTTGAAATGAAAGGGTTGGGGGGGGAAGTCTATTCCTTGAGAAGCGAGCCTGTAAAGAAGATAGCTCTGGCTTGTCTGCGGAATTTTCTAAACAAAAAATTGGGGTATATTATACTTGATATCAACAGTGTATTTTCATACTTGAAACCATCTGATTCTGTATCTCTAGGAGCAGTGTTCCCCTGGCATGTGAGTATTTGTAGTGTGTGTGGACATTCCACAGGAATTGGTTTGACTGGGTTAGAAGAGTGTTTCTAAATAAAGGCAAAGACATTAACTGTTTCCTAGTTCTACAGTCCCTTTACTTTTGTGTGACTGAGACATCAGGAAAGTAGTCCGGGTCTATATGCATACACCCGTCATACAAAAGTTGGAAAAAGAGCATGAAAAAAGTCAAACTTATTTGACAGCATTTACGTAAGTAAAGGATAAAAACACACTTACAGTAGATCCATTTTTGTAAGTGGTAGGTTAAGGAGGAAAGAACTAGGGTGGTAGAACTGTCTCATAAATAATAGCAGCATATGACTGGCAGGTGTTCTCTCAAGGTGTTGAAGATTAGACCAGAAATTATTGAAATGACTAATGAGGCAGCTGACTACATTTTCTATGAAGTTCAATATGACTGTCAGCGGAAAAAAATGTACCAGTGTGGCAGGGTAAACACTAATCAAAAATTGCAGATAGATCTGCCTGTCTTGAAATTAAAGGAATTCTTGCAGAGAACAAATGAGAAGGAAATGCACAGATCTAAAAATTCCTGTGCTGAACTCTGGTGACCATATAATGTAAGAGAAAAAATACCTCGAAGAGTCAACGGAAAGAAGCTGCGGCAGAGGGTATTCTAAACTAAGGAAGTATTTTACTGGGAAAAAATGCCTGTATGTTTATAATCTTCCAAGATACCTAATATCACAGCTCTCTTCCATTTAGAACACCTGATGTAGCCAGAGATTTACAGTCAGTATAATATGTAGATTATAAAAACCCCCAACCACTTCTAGTAATCTGATAAAATTTGACTTTATATTTGTAGTTATCTTGGTTCACATTGTCTCAGGTTCTCCTTTACTCTTCATCGATGGGACTTGTGTCTGCTAGTTTATCTGACATCCAAGGATAAACGTGAAAAACTAAGAAAAGATTTGTCCAGGTTCTTGGATAATGCACAGTAGGCACTGGAGCCTATGCACATTGCAGAACAGCCAGTCTTCATCGTGCTAATGTCTAGTTGGTAGCGTCATAATGCATCCCATAAAGCAGTGTTAAACCTAGAACACATAATGAACAATCTTCTTGCATCTGCTCTAATTCCCCCCCCCAAGTTATTTTTATGTGAGTTTAGAGGGGAAATGAAAATCAAAGTACACTATTATATTTACTAGTTTTATCTGACTATAGGTAGATACCTCTTAGTTCATAACATGGCTTCATTACTGATTACACAGAATTAATTAGGAATAAAATTAAGCTTTCTGACTAGTAGCAGCAAAAATGGTCTGCAACATATGCAGCATGTTACAAAATGCTAAAACATAATTCTGCATTGCATTTGTCAGCCTCGTAATTAATACGCACTTGCTTAGCTTACTGACGGGGTAAAATTCATAATCCAGGTAAATATCAGATAATTAAAGATGAAGTCAATGAGTGTATTGCTTTTAGCCGATGTAGAAGTAGAATTCTCTCTGAAGCGTCTTTCAGGCTGAGGATTTTCTTTAATGGTTATTCAAATAATTTTATTCAGGTCTTTTTTTAGATCCCTAGCAGTAACTTTAAACATTTTCCTTCTCCCATTCAGAATGAATTCCAAAAGCACTGTTGTGTTTGAAACTACATTAATTCTTTTTTCCCCAAAGTTCTGTTTTGTCTCACTAGCGAAATCTCTGTGCACAGAAAAGGATCGTGTGTTGTTTTAAGGACTGCTCTGTAGGATAGCAAAGGATGTTTTCTGTTTGAGAAAAAAACCTATATGCCAGTGTGTGTTATCCTCAGTCTTCTAGCTTTTTCAGTTGTCAGCAGGGTAAGATTATATTTTAAAGACAGGGCATGTTCCACTATTTGAACAAGCATTTAGTCTGATACTGATTTAAAACTTTACTGATTAGTTACAGAGGATAACCATTATTTAGAAAATTGATCCTAATTAAGCTATATTTCCTACTCTGAAGAAACGGAAAGGAGTTCAATCTACAGCGTCAGGATTTCCGGCTGTGAGATGGCTTCTCGGAATCTGAGGCCTGATTCTCAGTTACACTAGGGCCCTTTTGGGCCATGCTCATGGGAGTTGTACCCAGTGCGTTTACTGTTTGTTTTACCTACGGGAAAATTTTTAGAAAAGAAGATACTTTCTCTTTTCCCTTCATAAAAACATAGAGACCTTTTTCTGTTCATGCAGTATGCTCTTCAGCTTCTGTAAAAGTGGAAACGTTTAACTTATGTACAGTTTCTGTTACAAATGCCGTAATTGGTTTCATTCAATTATAAATAATCTATGGAAAACTCATTCAGGAAAGCAGAGCAATCCTAGTAATTTTCATTTATCCTGAGGCACCCTTAATTAATGCACCTGCCCTTTTAGGAAACATTTTACTTTTTTTAATAGACAGTGTGGCTAAAAATTAGAGTTCTTTTTTAGCTTGCTAGCCTGCCTGGACGATAATGAATAATGGAAAGTAAGATTATGTTTTCTTTAAAACAGGGGGGAAGGGGTGAAATAAACCAATGAAGCACGTAGGTACAGTCCATTATTGTAAATTTAAAAAAAAAAAAAAAAAATCCTATTTGTATGACAAGCGCATAACTTCAGGAGACTGGCCTCTGCTGATCGTGTCCATTATAGCCAAAAGAATTGCCTGATTTGCTGGGATAGCGTGTGTGAAAGGTCACCTTTAAGATATTAGTAATCTCTCCTCAGATTCCTCCAGAATACGCCGTGCCATTTGTTCGATGATACTGGCTTGCATCCAGCTTACTTAACCTAATGCGGGCCTGCCACGGTCTGCAGCATCAGCAATCATAATCATTACTTTCTGGTTTGTCTGCTGGAATCTAATTGTCTTTTGTATTGGTAGGAGCCCTGACTGCTGCTTGGTGCCAGCTACAGAGACCAAGTTTATTCACCCTTCCTTATTGTTTTTGAGACTTCTTCTCTTTGTTTTTCTTTTTGTGTCTTTGTGTTTTAAAGCTGGTCTCCATTGTTCATGTATTCAGTCTACCATATTGCTATATTCCGAATTCTGTATTTATGTATCGTTCCTGATTTTTTTATTATATTTTTATTTTTTTATTCAAAGTGAAAATAAAATACCCTCAACTACAATTGAAGGAGGAGAGGCAGTTTTGAAATGCTGGCCACTGGCACTTCGGGGAAGTGTATCACCGGGGTAGCGTACCAAACGCTGTCTGCGCCTGTACTCCCTGGAGCTGGGTGCCAGTGAGGTGGTGTTCGGTTCCTTCTGTAGGGCTAGTAAGGGCTTGCTTGCAGCCTGCCTCCAGCAGACCAAGGGTCGTGAATGGGAACAAGTATTGGAAACAATAACGTATGAGGTAGGGAAGATTTCTGTTGGATCAGGAATGGTTAGAATCTGCCTGGCCCCACTACCTACAAATCTGCACCTCCCTGGATACCGAACATATCCCTGTGTCAGGAACGTTCTGAGGCCTAAGAGCAAAAGGATGGCTCTTCCATTTACTAGAGTATCTAAGCGCATAAGATGCATTTGCCCACATTGGTAAGCTGTGTGATCCTCTGGGCTGCTGGAAATGGTGATTTGTTACTCGTTCCACAAACGTGCGCGGTGCTGTACGGGTGGCTGGCAGAGACTGTGTGTATCAGTTGCAGTCATTGGGTCATGCTTCAGCAGAAAGCTCTGTGAGGCTGCCAACCCTGATATTTGGTGCTTTTCTGTATGCCTTAATTCAAAGGGCAGCGAGGCCACATAGAAATACCTTTTTAGAATAGAAAAGTTCTGGACTGCTAATGTTGCTGTGTATTAGGGCTCCATTTGTCAAGGGCAAGGCAGAGGCAAGATTTTCAAAGAAACAACATTTTATCATCTGATTTCTATTTCAGCTTAATAGAATTTGAACACATAATTACCTGTTGTTCTTTTAAATGCGTTTCTGAGGTATTGCTACAACTTCTTCTCTGCGTGTGGCTTCTTGTGAAACCTGCCTGCCCACCCACGTGGTGGAAAATGCAAAGTGTCGTGTGTTAGTAGAAATACTTGGAATGTGGGAGGGCACGTATTCTGGTGTGGTGTTCTTGCTGTGTGAAGTTCATAAAGTATTTATCTTCATACTAATGTTATAATGGCTGAAAATGTATTAAATTAAGAGAACATAAAAAGCCAAAGACCTAATATTTTTAGAATGGCCAACTGTTATACAAGATAAAAGTCCAACATATTGTGTTTCTTGATTATAGGAGTAATGAGCAAAAGCTAATAAGGCTTGATAGAGGGGGATTGTAAAACCTGGGTATGACCAGAGATTAGGCATTATGAGAATGCAGAAAGATCTATGCCTTGAGCCAATTAACTTCTTGGAGACAAGCTTACCAATTAATGTGATAAGTGATATAAAAAAAAGTGATAGAAGAATAAACTTTGGGAAGAGAAGCAGATAGAAGCAGGAGAATCACAGGAAGTGAGGGATATTTAAGATGCATGATTCTAGGCATTTCAGGAATGTCAAGAAGAACAGAATTAGTGATTGTGAGAGAAAAAAATCTGATCAAATTCCCAGAGAAATCAATGACAGTCTTTCCACAAGTTGTGAAGACATCAAGGAGAAGGATGGGTAATATTGAGAAGAGATCCACTAAATACTGATTGCGTTTTAAAGGGGATTGATTTAGGGTTGTAATGAAAGGGACTATCTGATGCCTATTTCTGGCAGAACGTTTGAGAGGTATTTCTTAAAAATTTGATGTAGCTCAAGAAATGCAAGGAAGGCATGAGAAGGTGAAAGCTTGTAGCAGGGACTGTTGTCCTTGGCGATGAAGAAAAGACAGACAAAAGAGTTAGGCTTTCCATGCCTGTCCAACTATTGCTACAGTTGTTTGCAATTAGAGATGCAGTTGGGAATTGGGGAGGCAAATTACATAGAATTAACAGCAAATTAGAACTTAGAGCAATTAAAAAAAAAAATCAATGGAAAATACTTATAGGTCAATGGTTGTTCTTGGCAGCTGATCCATCAATCTCCTCCCATCAATGGTTTTAAAAAATTTATTCCTGTTGCAAAGCAGATAGCAGGTAGTCATAAAAGGCATGCCCATCACTCTCCACTGTCTTCTAAACTTGCTTCCCGGAAGCCATTTTTACATGCGTTTTCCTCATTGTTTATATTACGTCATCGTTAATATTTTCATTCTGATGTTGCTCTTGCTGACCACTATATGGTACTTAGCACTAAAGAAAGTGGCTGCTTTGCAGATGAATTTGGGGGAGGCCTATAGGCATATAGTTTTCTGAGGTATTTAACCTATACGTGGGTAAGATGGGGAATGGTGGTAGAGTTGGCGAGAGCTGGGAGGCAACAAGGAGTCAAAAAAAAAGATAGAAGCACTGAAAGAATATCTAGTATTTGGTTCTTGCAGTATTCTTATGGTGAGTTCATATGATTTGTTCAGTAATATTCAACAAAAAGTCAGTGATAGAAGTAGAGCTAGAAATGAGGATTTTTTTAAAAATTATTTTTTTCAGTTCTTAGTACTGCACTGCAACAGCATCTCATTTTTAGAGATATCTGAGGGTAGACTTTGTGTCCTTTACAGGCACATAGGATGCAGCTCCGCGTGTATCCTTAGCCAACTGGAAGTTGCAAAGATTTGTTTAACTTCGCATTTAATTGGAACAAATAATCCCTGCTAAGAAGCAGCATATATCATCTTAGGTACTGAACAAGAAAACTATATAGATATTTGCTAGATTCAATTTAAGGATGGAAAGGGGCAACTGCCTGTGAAAGAACATAGTTGGTGTATCCTGAAATGCCTGTGTTAGTGGTAGGCTTGAGCCAGAGCTTATGGGAGGTAGCCTTTGGGGGAAAAAAAAAAAAATTAAAGTCTTGCCACAAATTTTCTGGTAAAAATTCAGCAGTGTATGGAAGGCTTACAGAAAATAATTTAGGTGGTCTGAAATCATTTGAAATGGAGAAGAAAAACCAATCCTGAGAAATAAAAGACTTGAGACCCATTAAAACAGTCACCTTTAAGAAAATAAAAGCTTAGAGAAAAAACTGCCAGACTTACAGCAGCAGGAGATTGATGCACAGTAACCTTACAAATTTGAAAAGGAAGTGGCACTGCTATGAACAAAATAACTTTGTGCTGAGTGAGTTCACAGCAACAAAGAGTTTCTGCCAGCCAATAATGAACTACTTGATTAAAGACCTTGAACTGCATCATAAAACACTCTTGGAGACTTTGGAGAACACTCAGAGCTGAACTCAGGTGCTTCCTTCCTGCAAGTTTTCCAGTTCAAATGATCAACACCAGCTGTCAATAAGTATAAGAACCATACTTCGCAGTGGTTAAAGCACTATATTCAATTCATGTGGTTAGATTGCTGAAAATAACTGTAAAAACATAGAGATAGCAATGTTTGTGCAATATGCACTAGAAATGTTATTTAAAATGACATTTTGCTTTTTCTAAGCACTTATTGGGAAACCTTCTCTGAAAACAGAAAATGGAGGAAATGTGTGACTGTGATGAGGTATCTGTAAATGGTCTTGAAGAAGCCAGAATGGTTGCCCTATGGAAGCTGTCTGATTTCATAGTGCTTCTTGCAGATGTGATCTTGAATGACTCAATCACTTACATTGAAGGCATGACCTTACATATTTTCTTCTCATGAACCAAAGTTAGATGAGTGTGCATCAGATTCAAATCCATTGTGAATCCAGGGATAAGAGGAGACCTGTTATCAACCCGGTGAGTTGGACTGAAGGCGCACCTTGTAATGTAATGACCCATTTCTGTGTGAAAGGTAAAAGAATTTTACAGTGGTGTAAGGTGCATAAAAATATGTCTACATTAAAATTTTGTTTTATTTCTCTTGGGCTTTATACTCATTAAGATACTGCTCTCATCTTACAGTCGTGAATGATTTTTAAAAAATGAGCAATGGAACTATATATCTGGAATCAACTGAATTTCATGGAGTGTAAGCATCTAATTCTTGTAGTCAGCTTTATAAGTCTTGCTTACCTGCTATTTGCTTGATTTAAAAGCATTTTGACATTTGAGTACTGTAGAAGTATTTCTGGAAATAATCATCTAAATTGTTTAGTGCATTTGCCTCATTCCCATCTGTTACAAAAGTCCTCTGGAGAATTAGAGCTCACGTAGTCTTGAACAGCTCTTTAAGGGGATGCAAGGAGCTTTCTGGCCTGTGCTGGTTAATGACAGTTCTCTTCCATGCAGATGTTTCATACCAAAGAGCAGCCTGATTTCCTGGTGTTAAGGATCATCTCCTCTGTAGTGATGGACCTGCTTGAAATTTGGTATTTATGTCAATATGAAGTAGGTTAAAATGAAATACATATCTTTCAAGAAATCTAAATTATTATCAATCGAGTAAGAATAAAAAACACTTTATAATTACAATTGAGTTGGTTCTGAGAGATATTTACTGGGTATTATCCAGCTGTCATGTTATTTGACTAAACACGTAGCTAAGAATTTGCATTACATAAATTGTATAGCCTTGAGATTGATTTTGCAGAAGTGATCATTCATTTGGATGTACGTGTCTCTTCATACCCAAAGGCATTCCATTGCAAGTCATGTCTTACCTCCCAACTGACTGCTGACTTGCTGATAGTGCTTAACCACACTATTAACAAGTCATTAATCTGTGGTAAAATAAAAAGCTCTTTTCTGCCTGGTGGAGCAGTATTCAAGTTTCACTTTCCATTCTCTAAATCTTGTATTTTGTGTAAACATGTAACCTGGAAGTTTCATGCTAAACATTCATATCAATGGAATTGCTGGATGTAGCTTTTTTACCAGCTTTTGATCTGAGACCAGCTCTGATTGTGATTAACCATTTGTGGTTAATTAGTGTGATTAAGGTTTTGGGAATGATAGTGATCTGTGGCTGCTGCCTTCTGACAAAGGCTTCTGTATTTGAGAGGGGTCACAGCACCAGTCTTTTTTTTCCCCATTTACAGTCAAGTTACACTTGTTTAGCCTAGTCTTATTGCCAAAGTGTTGTCAGGTATTTGTGACTGCGGTCCCAGAAATGAGTTAAGCTAGCATAGAGGTGAGTATTTTCAGGAAATTTTGCATGTATTTTTGTTCAAAACAGATGAAATTCTGCATCATTCTGGTGTTTCCTCTAAGTTGCACAGGTATGGTGTACGGCCAGTAAGTTATCCAAACGTAGAGAGCAGGCTTAGCAGGTTAAATATAAAGCCAAGAAATAGTGACCTGCTTTCAGAGCAAGAGGCCTAAACAGTGTAGTAAAAAAACCAAAATCCTTATTTATTAATCAGTCTGCATTATGGCTACCATCTTCATTTAGAGAAAATAATTAAAAGGGGCAACAGACTTCTAAAAAGTACATTTTATTACTTCATTGTTGTTTTCTTCTTTAAGTTTAACAAAATCAATGATACACCATTGATATTAATTCTAAATACACACTTAAAAGCGCATGGTTGATGAAGCAAGTGTCCTTGGCCGCCGCAGGAGCGTTAAGCCTGCCCCTCTGATGTTAAGACTGTAAAGACTAACACAAGCGTATGCAAATCCCTGTGCACACATTAACATACACAGCCCACTGCTTTTCTTCACTCCTTCAAATGAAGCTGCATCTTTTTAGGGTGCGGATAGTCAACTCGGTTCTAAAAGGTTAGTTCACGTAGCATCTATTTTTATTTAGTAAGAATTGAGCTTATTAGTTCTACTATTGATTTGAATTTAGTTTTTCTGAGAGGGCTGTGTATCTGCACGATATAACCATTTTTTTCTCAAAAAATTTCAGCACCTTTTGGTTCCTGGAGAATTACTTTCTGGGAACTCTGTAGCCAAGTATAATTTTATTAAAATAATAATGAAAAGCAAACCCCAAAGTCGTAACCTGTGTAAAATACATGGTTAGAATGATGCTCATTTTCACCTCGAAGTTGCAAATGATAAAGAGTGTTCCCTGAGTCATAATGTCTGTGTCCTGTTTGACTTTAACTCGACACTGTATGAAGAGGAGAGTGTGCCCATGTGGGTCTGATGGCAGGATGTGAGCTCCAGAATAGAAGTCCTATCAAAGCCATAATCATAAACCTGCCAAGATAGCAGCCGTAATTTCAGAGAGACAGTGTTGTCACTGAGTGCTCTCTATCTTACTTGCAATGTGATTCTGGTGTCAGCGCTTCACCATTATTACAGTTGAAAGATGAAGGACGTAAACATGGTAAGAGTCCAGGATTTTGCTTGAAGCACAATATTGAGCAAGACAATCAATGTTTGGGATAATATTTATGGAAATGATGATACTCAAGATGACAGATGATGTGCTTAGTGTTTCAACAAGAGTTGTGTACACTTTATTCATTGTTTCTACTTCTTTTTTATTCTATTCTGTACCCCTATTGTAAGCCTCTCTAGGTCGTGTAAGTCATCTACTGAAATTGAGTGTTATTTTCTATTACAAAATCAATTTAAACTGCAAAAGAGAAATTAGATGTGCAGGTTTTTTTATAAGCCTGACTTTCTGTATTGTGGTTTAGTAAATATGATGGATTTTGTAGCTGTGGTGCTTTGGAATTTTGGCACTTCTGTTTGTTGTGGTTAATTTTTGGTCTTATAAATTAACAAGGCATCAAACAATGAAGTTAGAGTGTTGCTGGGTTGGGGTCCAGTCCCTGGTAAAAAATGCAGCTCTAGCATATTGGCAGCTAGACTGCTTGTTATTCATTGTAAGGCGTCTAGCTATGGGAGTGTTAGAAGTTTGACAGCATTGAATAGATTCCAGTCAGCCATACAAACTACCTCCAGTGAAGTGGAAAGGACCATAAAATTGTTTTAGCAACAGCTAATTCTCTTGAGTCTTTTAAGGCCTTTTCCCACTTTTTTTTTTCTTTAACTGTTTGGTTGCCAGTAGAGGATTTGCCAATTTAAACAGTAAGTTCCCAAATTGATTTCATGTTTTGAGATTAGTTATGAAATCTTTTCACTGATTTTGCATTTAGCATAGTTGGGGTTGTTTGGGGTTTTTTTTGGGGGGGGTGGGGGGTGGGGTGTGGAACAAACCAAAAAACCTCCACCAAAACAACCCCATCCAACCAAAAAAAACCCCAAAACACCCAAAGTGTGTATTTAACAATGGTACTTTTCTTTGAATATAAAAACTTACCTATAAAGAAACTTACAGCATTGTTTTTTCAAAAGTTATTTTTCTGTCAATAACTTCCAGTCCTATTTTTATCAACAAGGCATTTGGATGCTAGTCTGTTAGCTTGTAAGTATTTTGGTTCATGTCCCTGTTCATCTTGTAGCTGTTGAAATGCCATGCAAGCTTGGTGCTGCAGGGTTCTTTTACAAGCAGCTTGGGGACTTGTCTTTTCAATCTCCAGCTAAAGATGTGTGTCAATTCTTCCATCTTTCCTTACTTTGAGTATTTTTTCTCCCGAATAGCATAGACTGTGGATACAGTGTTTGAAAGAACATAAAAATGTGTCCTCATCTGTCAAATTTTTCGTAAGAGCTGGTTGCCTCATGACGTGCCATCGTTCAGTCTTTAAGAAAAAGCCACGAAGACAAAGTGTTTAAATAGTCTGGGAGACACAGTGGCATTAGCTTTGGAGGAAGCCTGAAAAATTCTGGCTTTTGGAGTATGGGGGAAGGTGGAAAATGAGGAGATCCTCAGCTGTTACAGCTTCATTGAAGGGATTTAAAGAACCAGGAACCTGGGTAAAAGAGTCTCAATTTTGCAATGTGAGTGCAAGGCTTCATTCTGCTGACAGTAGATGGGCAGATGAGATCAGAGTGAAAAGTAAATTGGTTCTCTTGCCATCTTCTGCCATAAAAGAGGCTGCCTCTTGTGAAGAACTCTGTCTTGTACATTGGGAGAAATGACATATTTCATCCAACTGAGTACAAACCTTTCCTTTTCCTTCCTGTTAGCATCTTTTTCCAAAGAATTATTTAGTTAGATTACCATTAACTGGAATAATTGAGATAAAATTGTCATTACTAGCATTTGGTCTTACAATAAAAATGCCAGCTGTGCTAGGAAGGCATCAGACAGCCAGCAGCATCAGCACATAAGGCTGGACTGGATCAGAGGTAGAATAGCCAGCTTGTGAGGAAACCTAGGGCACAGCTTTGGAAACAGAATCCTGATGACTCATGGTACGTGTTCCCTCCTTCTACAGTAGATGAGGTGAAAGTCCCTGGTGATTTTATTGTGGTTCTCTAGACTTTTGTTAATTGTAATGAAGCTTAGTTATTTTAAAGGCAATTTTATTCTTCTAGTCTATCTACACAAAATCTTAACTTAACAGACTTTTTCTCTAGTCTTTCTATGTCCATATGAACCAGAGAAGTGGACACAGCCCTTGTAAGGAGAAATGGAACAATAAATCCCTAGTTATTGAACTTGTTGTACCTGCATTTAGAGAAGACCTGCCTTTTCATTTAGATACTTCAGTCTCAGGGGGAAAGAGGTGGGCTTTCTAAGGCTGCACCCCTTATATGCAGCAGCCAAATGCTTCCTGCAGCTGTAGGACCAAACAGAGCAAGGAAGCATCTTCCCCTGAACAATCTCTTTCCTCTTAAGGGGACTCTACTCACAGAAAAAAATTGGTGTTTGCATAGAAAGATGCACAAATTTCGTCGTCTGTGACTTCAAGCAATGGCTTGGCTACCTCAGGTGTTGGCTTATCTACATCACTAACTGGAGATACCATAAAATATCTGATTTTTCAAGTCAGAATGGGGCCTGAGTGTTTTGACAGCTGTGTATTTTATCTGAGCTACTAGCAGTCACTAGGAAAACTTCCAAAGCTTATTTTTTACAATGGTAAGAGCCTATGTTCTCCTTACCTGCAGCAGATATTGGTGGCTCTAATCTCTATTTCTTTGCAAACCTGCTCCGTTATACACCATCCCCTGTAGTCATTTTCTGGGAGATCAAATAGTTTTAATGCTCTCTAATCAAATTTTGTGTTGCTCTTATTGCAGACTTATAGCTCATGTGCTTGTGAGCCATCTCAATGTGTGAATCCTCATTTTGCCAGAGATAGACCTAGTTGCTGCTGAGGTGCCTAGAGGGCATTTACTGCTGGAAATATTTATAATGAGTGGACAATAGGGGAAAGAGAAGAATATATAATGGTTCTTAAAATGTATTTATCAAGTATTCAAGTGTCTGCTTTGTTCTGTATAGTCAGAGTGGAGTCAGGACTGTGATTTGAAAGATGAGCACAGGACCCTTGTGCCTTGGACTGGCAGGAGGCAATAGGAAAATATGACGTACAGGAAGACGATTTGAGGAGTGTAAGTCTGTCTGGATAGTGAAGAGGAAATCGGGGTATTTCACTCCATCGGTGTGCCCTTACTGAAGGATGTTGTTTGCTCACATGTAGCTGCAGTAGAAGTATTCAAAGATGTGCACGTATTTGAAAGATTCATTGGTTCTATTCACAGAGACACCTCTGCTTTCAGTCTTTGGTTTTCTTACTGATTTAATACTTTTTGTGAAAAACTTCACTTAATAAGATGGTATGTTTTGAATCACTACTGTTACTTCAATATATGGTGTTCACCCTTGGTTTTAATTTTATTCTAAATATGCTTGCTATATAATTTTAATTACATGCTGCTTTTCCTTTTTTTCTAATAAGCAAATGTGACACTGCTTCCTTCTGTGGAGGGAAAAAGAAATAACCTTTTTGTACTTCTGTATGAACCCTTGCTGTCACACTTTTATATGGTACTAGACCAGGGACTTGGAAGAGCTTGATGGACTTTTACCTACTGATTTTTCTGTACCGAAGCTTGGAACTCAGCGGCTAACAGAATTGTGAACAAAAGTTTCCAAACAGGTGACAGCGAAGCAAATTGGAGAGGGATATTTGGGTTGAGGTGATCTTGGCTGGCGGCTGGCTGCCCACTGAGGCGCTCACCATGCGCCTGCAGGAAGGCCTCCTTCCCGCCCCTGGCCCAGCCTCGCTCCTGCATTCCTGACTCCTCTGCCCCGCCAGGGGGCACTGCCGGCTCCTCTGATTGGCCCAGCTGGGCTCTGCCCTGGGCTGGCTGGAACCTGCCAGAACCATCCGGAACCAGCTGGAACCGGGTGTGTCTGGCCGGGGGCAGCCTCCACCTCTCCTCACAGAGACCCCACAGCCCCACTGTGGATGTGAACGGAGGAGGAGGAGGAGCTTTGACATGAGAAACAACTTTTTTAGGGAATGGAAGATTCAAGTAAGCAGCTAAACAAGATAGACTTTCAAAAATATTAAGTTGTGTCTGAGCAAAGCCCTGATTCGTGACAGGAATTCATTTATATTTCTGAATTGAAGGGCATTGACAGAAGGGAAAAGGGGGGTACAAAGGACTGAAGTGGTGATTTGAGGCAATGGAGAAAAATATTACACTATTCCCATTTAAAGTAACAACTGTAAAGAAATCTTCAAAGGAAAATAAAATGAAAGGCCTGTCTGTAAGGGGAAAACATCTCTTGGATCTAAAGACTTTTTTTTATAAAACAAACTTATCACTGTTAGAATGGGACAAGTGGTGGTTCAGAGAGACTTTATTTTTCACAGAAAGAAGGAAAAAAAAAAAAGGGGGAGGGGGGAAAGAGCCAACCAAATAGGAAGAGCTTTAGGAGAATATGAAGTTGAAGGGAGGCAAAGCAATGAGAAAGGTATGTAAGAAATTGAGACAGAAGATATGGAAAAGAGCTAGAAAAACAATTATAGGGACACCCCCCCCCCCCCCTTCTTTGAAGAATCAAAGAACTGGAATGTGTTTTAAGACAGAATAAATGATGATAACTTCTTACTGACTGTAGGCAGGTATCAACAGATGGCATGGGCTGGCTGCTCTTACAAGCCACTAAGCAATACAAGCTGGTTTCCCATGGGTTATTCTGAGAAAAATAGATTTAATACAATGAGAGTATCATGAGTCAGGTCCAGAATCAGTATGGCCATGTTTACAGGTCTTCGCAACCAGGCTTAGCATCTTGAATAGTGTCATATAAACACAGCTGTGCTGCATCTGGATGAAAGCGTGTAAGTCTACATGGTGCTGTACATGGCCATGTGAGTTTACCAAAGCAGAGTGATATTCTATTTTTTCCTTTGCTGTGGTTGCTCTTCAGACAGTGGTTTCCCTCAGTGCTGGGTGGCTGCAGTGCTATGGCTTTTCCAGTAAAGCTGAAGACATTCCACATGATGTTTCCCATGACACCCTGTGGGGAAGGGTGTCGTATCAGCTAACTGTCAGGGTGGACAGCCTCTTCTGGAAAAATCTTTCTTTTCAGTCATCACCTCCTTTTTTTTGTTAGTTTGGGGCGGTGGTGGGGATTTATCAACATTGGTAGTGTCTCCCTTCCCCTGAAACTGCCCCGTTTGGATAATTCTACCATGTTAAGCTGGTTTTAACCATATTTTGCATATGCTGGAGGAGACTAGGATGGACTATAATCTGGCTGTGAGTTCTCCTGAGCAGTTAGCCTAATATTCTTAGGTGTGCAGTTATCTGTGGCTGATAGCTAGGGAAGGACTGGAGTGTGTGAATGACAGCACACAGCCTGTCACACCCATGGCGGCAGCAGATCCTTAGGGCTTTTGCTCGGTTTCTCGTGCCCCGCTCCGCTTGGCCCTGCCTCTTCTCCCTTTAATCAGTTCAGTGTGTTTTACAGAAAAGCATGTTGCATTTTTTTTGCAAGGTATGTGATGCATTACTCTGTAATCATTAAGTATATAAAATTTATACTTTTCCTATTGTCTAAGCTTGCCCCGGATATGCCCTCAGTTCTGAGGCTTCATCCTTGGTGGTATTAAGAAGTCGCTTCTTGCAGGATTGGGTCAGGTAGCTGTTCCATTGATAGACGCAAAATTTCAGTATGAGCTTAATTCTTCATGATGATTATTTGAACTGACATTTATCATGATCTGAAAGTAAAAATAAATGGCATGTTCATCATAGTTCACTATGAAAATATATACTCAGTCCATGATTCCATTTTTAGACTACATTTAGTGACCCAGGATTTCCAAGTCATAAGAAATGTAATACACTTTTAAAAGCCTTTTCATATTCCTTCCCACTGCATATGAATCCAAGAAAATTTTTCATCACTGCCCTACAGTATAATAATGCTTTTTTTGACATCAGACTCCAAGGAAGTATTAAAAACAAGAGGGATGTCAGCAGCTTGGGTTTTCAGTGCAGGTTAAGCCTAAGTCTCTTTCTGTTCATTTTTGAAACTTTAATCTTTTAGTACAGAAATTCATTACAGCACTGTGAAGTGCTCAGAGAATGTGTACCTTCTGTGGGCCAGATCCTAGTGAGTCTTCTGAGCTTAAGCACTGCAAATCAAGCTGAGGGTTTGGTCTATGTGGTTCATATTCATGTGCTTTCAGCCCCTTGAACTATTATAACCAAATTGCAAGTGCCTGGATTAAGCATGAAGAAATAATATACACAGTGAGGTTTGCCTGGGAAAGAATCTAATGGCTTCTCAGCCCTGCTGATCCATTGTAGAAATGACTCTTGTGCATCACAAATCACAGTGTCAGTGTTGGCTAAATGTTTGGATGTATATGCCAAACCTAACTTGCTTATGTTCAGAAATAAACACGTGTCCTGATCTGAATTTTGTCCCTTGGAGCCTTTCGCAGAAATGGAGGCAAGCTGCTTTCTGCTCGGAGTTGTCTTAGTAGGTTTGTATTATCA
This sequence comes from Grus americana, assembly GCF_028858705.1. NCBI lineage: Eukaryota > Metazoa > Chordata > Aves > Gruiformes > Gruidae > Grus > Grus americana. The sequence continues at coordinate 5,496,893 of NC_072860.1, read as the reverse complement.
AAGGTTTTGGTGTGTGGAAAAATGGCAACAGACTTAGGGGAGGTTGTCACCTTCGAGCTTCTAAGTCAATATTTGTCTTGTATATAAAATATGCTCCAATTCAGTGTCTTCAGTGGGATCTGTGATTGACCAGCAGGACTGGAAATGGCAGACCTATTTTTTCAGTACAAAAAAAGTGTTAGACTTTTTTTTGTTGTTTTCTACTTAGATGCTTTGTCCTCATGCTGTTCATGGTGGGTTGAAAGCTGGATGTTTTCCAGAGCTAGTACAGAATGTATTGAGTGGAGTCACATGATGCTGGAGCTGGAAGAGATTCCAAGAGGCTATGTAGTCTAGTGGAAGGATCAGCTGTATTTTTATTTGGTTTATGTTACTTATCTAATGGACGAGAATAGTACTTACGAAGAGCTAGTCCCCAATAACCAGTAAACAGTTAATTTGCTTTGTAGTTCTGTGTACTCTCGTTATATCCACCTTTCCCAGTCCATCTAACTAACTTTGACAATCTGACTTAAAATAAAGGACAAAGCCAGTAACATCACTCTAGGTTTTGCATTTATATATATTGTACTTACATAGTTACAGCCCTCTCCTTTCACACTTCCAGTGTGGTAATTGACTTCATCTCTAAATAATATTTTTCATTCTTACCTCTAGCTTATCAATTCTATGGTGCTTCTCTGAATCTTTGGGAACTGCATGATTTATTAACTGCTTAATACTACGGTGCAATTGTAATCTGGTTTAGAACAGGCTCAATACTGAAGATGCAGAACCAAAGCGGAAGTCAAAAGTACTAAGGGAAAGTGCTAGGTTGAGCAAGAAAAGATGAGTGAGGATCTGTTATTGTCAAATTTCAGCTTCTCAGGGAAAAGTGATTCAGTCTAAAATGAAACTCGTCTTTAATGAAAGGTATGAAAGTTTTTGAAGTCTGAAAGAATGACACTAATCTTTGGAATCACGCTGATATGACAGGGGAAGTCTGAGGAGCTGGTGGTGAAGGACAGCAGCCTGTGCATTCTGCTGTTGGAGAACTGGAAGACTACTCTGCAGAAATATCAGGGGAGAAAGATAGTTTGTGGTGTTGGTGAGAGGGGTTTGGTATTTTTTTTCCCCTGGGACTACATCCCACTTTCAGTCTGCTTTTCTAAATGCTTATCCTAGTTCTACAATGAAGTTGGTCCTAAAGATAGTATTAATTTGAAATGGTTTATGCTACTGTGAAGTTTTATAATTATGAACTATTACCGGATACTTCTTGGAAAGTCAGAAATCAAGCCATCAAATATCGGACAGATCCCACCTTGACTTTCTCCCTAATTTTTTCCTAATTTTTTCATCACTGCCCTACAGTATAATTATGCTTTTTTTGACATCAGACTCCAAAGAAGTTGTATTAAAAACAAGAGGAAAGTCAGCAGCTTGGTTTTTCAGAGCAGGTTAAGCCTGTAGTAATTTTATGAGAAAAATGAGTTGATTTTTCTTGTTTTACCACAAATACCTTAAAATTGCAAACTATTCAAGTAGAATGATTGTTACTGATTTTCCTTGCTTTATCTGTAGGTTTCATTGCATCCTTAGAGTTATGTGGACATACTGAAAAGTAGTAAAGTCTAAGAGCTCCTCCAGTCTTTTGAGATTATGGAAAAATGGTGTTCTGAAGCAGGAGAGACTTGCTGCAAGCCCATGTTAGATTGTTTACAGTTTCTAGTCTGATACATAGTAAGACTCTTGAAAAATGTAACTTCTTTTATTTGTTGCCTGTGTGTATCTCTGGTATATTCAGTTGCAGATATTTGGTTGTTGCCATAAGATGTACAGAGTTTTAGTGTTGAAGAGAATTTTCAGCTACATATACTTGTATCTTCCTTTATATTTGATTGGAGAACTCACCTGTCAATCTCGAGATTCAGAGATTGTTCCCCTTGAATTCATTGTCATCAGAGATAGTACGCTGGATCTTTTTTCCCCTTCCCTGTTTGAGTGTTAGGAGATAGCACCACTGTGATGTGCATATCAGAGCCAGAGATTGAGCCAGCTTGTGTTGTCAAGAGGTAAAAGACCTCCACCTGCCTTTCCCCTGCTGATTACTGCAGAAGAGCTATATAAGGAACCACAAACAATCCCTTATAAGATCACTACTCTTACAACACCATCTTCTCTGAGTCTCATAACCCCCAGCCTCTTGGTGATATGCTAATAGTATGTCCAACCTTTTGCTTCAGGAGGAGACCAAGGTCACATTTCCCCCCACCAGCAGACAGTGGATAAATTTTCCCCTTCCATCAGTTCTAGTAGTACTCAAACTTTGGCATTATTATAGCTCTAGTCTAGGACAGTTTTGATTCCCCAGCGTGGAAAAATCTATGTCCACATACTGGTGTCAAAATTGCAACCAAATGCTTTGCCTGGACTCAAGATTGCTCTACCTGGCAGGCTGGATGACATCAAAAACTTTCAAGACAGATGAATAATGGAAATATCAAATACTCTGCAAATCAGGTACCATATCTTGTATCAGAAACCATGCAAGGACCTAGGTGCAGATATATAAGCTAGGGTAATATTTGTCTCCCAGAGTTACGGGACTGTCCTCTGTTTCTAATTTTTTCTCTCATTCATTATGAAAAGTCAAACTTCAGTAGAGAGAATTAAGACTAAGCAGTGTAGTAAAACAATAGCTTTACAGTGACGATGAGTACAGAATTATGTAGAAAGATAGTCTTGGGGGTAAATCTCTAGTGAGATGTGAGGGAATACTAGTGTCAAAATCCTTTAAGATCACAGTTGCTCCTCCAATGAGATGCCTGGGAGGGGATGATAAAAAACAGCCAACTAGTAAAAAAGTTTGGTTTTGTATTTTTTGTAGTGGCTGGTTTACTTTGTACACTAATGTGAGACTAAGACTATAAATATTAGCTTGTCATTGTAAGGTCTGAGTGGTTCCAGTTTTCCCTGAGTTCATTGTTTATTTGTAAAATGTTTTATGAAAGGTTAGAGAGAGAACAGGAAAGTCTGTGCCTCACTGGTTTGCTGCCAAAGACCTCACCACCACTTTTGCTTTGTAGCATCTGAACTTTCTTGAGTCGAGCCTTAAGACAGTAAATTCTCTTCCATTATTGCTCGATGTTTTTTTTTTTCCCACATTTCTTAAATTAATTTTGTGAGGAAAAATTTTCCAAGGAAGTACGCTTGCTTTAAGACCATAAGGGAAACAAAAGTTTTTAAAATCTGCTGGGAATTCATAGACTTCAAAGCTGTGCAGCCTTGCAGGGTGTATAGGATGGAGCCCAGCTCCTCTCTTCCACACCTGCCCTTGCAGATTGCCTCAGTGTGGCCGCAGTAGCCAGCATGTCTCCTCTTCAGCTGTGTTGTCCCACCCAGTCATTGCTACCAGCTGGGAAAGGAAGAAAGGTGGTGTAGAGATGGCTTTCCCACAAGGTTCCTGAAATAAGCAATTTCTTCCTTTGTTTTTTTGAAGCTTATGGTCTTTGCGTATAAAAGTTTGGGGTAATTTTTCACCAACACATTGGCAATGATTAGAAAAAGAATTTCTATTTTTTGGGTGATTTGGAGGGTGTTTTTGTTTAGGCATTTGCTTCTGAAGTATTTTTCCAAGTAGTTCCTTGTTTTCCTTTTTCCTTTGTCTTAGCATTTTAGATTTTTAAGCCATGTTACTTGGTATTATTTTTATTTACTTTTTCAATATATAGTTTGTTCTCTTACAGATTGAATGGGAGAACCTCACTTATCCCGGTGCTGCTTTGCTTATCACTTGCAGAGTTAAGAACCAATAAAGTGAGCATACTTTATAGCTTCTTTCCAATATAAAGTGCCTTTAACATACATGGCAATCAGGCCACTGTACTTTAGGTTAACCCCCACCCCTCACTGAGCTCAATCCTAAAAAATAAACAAAACTCAGGGAAAAGAGGTTTGCTTGGCAGAAAGATTGAGCTAACATTATGGATATAAAAACATAGGGCTCAACTCTGCAAGAAACTGAGTATTCTGGCCCCAATCCCATCAAGCACTTAAGCACAGGCTTAATTTTAAAGCAACTAGCAGATTGACTGACACCTAGAAAGGCTGAACCCATAATCCTCAATGCTACATGTAGAGGAGGACTTGGGTTGCTTGTACAGTTGTCCCATAGCCAGGGCTTGCTCCTCCAGCACCCAGATGGCGTGGCAGCACCCAGGTCTCAGGTGGCAGCACAGGGGTTTCTGGGAACAGCAGACCAGGTTCTACTGCCAAACCCTGGTGCCTTGCACAGGGTCTGCAGGCCTAGAGAGCACAGCAACTTCCCTTGCCGGGGGGAGGAAGGAAAACATGTGGAAATGCTCTCTCATACCGATCAAGAAGTTTCCTCTGCCCACCAAATTCCCACCCTTCCTGAGAAGGCTTTTGTGCTCAATTTGTCCTCTTTTCCCTGAGCTAAGCTCTTGCGTATAATCACTCTGCCCATGAGTTGTTCTGTCCAGGAGGAACAGCCCCTTGTATCAAAGGGGCTCCGCTATGAGGGGAGAGGGAGCGAGTAGAGAGCTGATCTGTCAATCAGCTGTCAGGCATCCTGGCATTTTCGTGATGAATTAGGCTCTGTAGTTGCTTTGTGGCTTGGCTAACAAAGAGACTTTTTTTTTTCTTTACCAAATTCCCCGTGCTATTCCTACAGTACATGATTTTACCAAGATTTTTTCTTTCATACTTTGAAAATGTAATACAGAGCATTGAATAAAAAAAAAAACCATACACACATTTGAAGATTAATTTTCTATCAAGTTCTGTTTTCTTTTGGTGTAGTATTGTGATGAAGCTGCATCCTTGGTACATCACCAGTGTCTGCTTAATAAGGTTTTCTAATTTTATATGCTTCCTTGTGAGTGTGCTTTTCCTTCAGAGACTATATGGGTTATTTGTATTTTGCATTGCAGAGTACTTGCGTGTATGTGTTGTGCTTTTATATGCATTTATAATGTTTAGTGAATAAACTCTAATTATTTGTGTGTGGTATAAGTTACAGATACTTATTCCACAAGAAATATTTCCCTTTCATAAAGTGAGATGACTGCTGTAGTCATTAATCTTTCTTTGATCTCCATACTGTGTTTACACATATCACCAGTGCTGATTGTTACTATGTTCTTTTTTTTCCTTCCAGAAACTGATTTACTGTCTGAATCATGCTATTCTATTGGTAATTATAAGTAATGGAAATCAGTCTTCTGGTCTGTAATTTTAGACTCTAGAATAATTTAGTGTTACAGTATCTTAGATGATGTTCCTTTTATTTTTACATTGCTTATGGCTAGCATTCACAAAGTAGAGGTGACAAAGTTAAGGCCATGTATTTCTGTCTTCTGCAAAAAGTCCTGAATTGCTTTCCATAAAGTGATGAAAATTTCTTATTTTGAACCAGCTTGGAAGTGAATTATCTAAAAGACACTGAGGCCTCAAAAGTACAAAAGTATATTTTCTTGGAGGTGGCTACTGATAGCAAAAAGTTGCAAAGAAAATAACTGGAACAAAAGGTTAGTTCTGATTCGATAGACATGGCTAGCATTGCAAGCAGACTTACCTCCCACACCGCATAGCAATGAGAAGGGAGCTTGGTGAGAAAGTTCAAACTGCAGAAGATTATCCTTTCACAAATAAATTCTTTTAACAGGCCCCTGTTGAAAGTGGTAAGATTATACCTCTGAGGAGAACTACCTCTCTGAAGAAGTGCTTATGCCACTTACAGTTTTTGGAAACTCTTAAATCTTCTTGAATAAAAGTAGCAAACTTTTCATCCTTTTAAATGATACGTATTTTCTGTCAAGAACAGGTCTATTAATTGTGAATTACTTAGGGAGCTAATACTCTTTAGAGAGAAAAACTACTGAGATTTGCATAGCAAAATGTACTTTTATTCCATTGTATTGCCATGCTTTTTGAGTGACTGAAAGTTTCTTTGGCTTCCGAGTGATAGTATCTAACACACTGTTATATGTCCATCTCATTTACTTGTGAGTGTGCAGTTTTCATTCTTCTGACACAAAACATTTTGTTACAGTGCAATCCACATTCAAAATTATGGACTGGGAATATCCAAATACAAATTGTTACAGTAATTTGATAGTCCAATGTAAATACATAAGCTCTCTAGGTATACTGAACATAGTTATGCAAGTTAGGCATATTTTACTACAAAGTTGAGATGTAAAAAAATTGTTTAAATAAAATTATTATTTTTTTAATCTATAGTTTTGATCTGTTTCAAACACATCTTCTGAAGAAAGCAGTAGGTCTTAAGTGTGGCAGTAGTAATGATATGCCCAAAGTGTATGTATCGTATTTAAGTATAAATTGGAAATTGATGTAATATTATTTACAACTGTTAAATTAGGTCCCAGTTCTGCTCCAAATAATGAATCAAGAGCTAAGTCTAGTGAACTCCAATGGTAGGATCTGCGGATAACGTTTTCTGGGATATTTTGATGATGTGACATCAAACATAAATATTTTTGTGTAACTGATCAGTTTGACATTTGTGTGACTCTTCTAAATTCTCTTTTGCAAAATAGATGTTATGTCCATATACTTGAGAAGAGGTGATCAAACTGTTTTGAAAGAGAACATATTTTAAGAGAAAACAAGTCCCTCTTACATTTAAAAAGCAGAACTAATCATGTTCATTTTCTGCAATTTTTCATCTCTTTTCACCAAGAACAACATAAAATGTTCACAATAAATGGCTGCTATCATGCTTTTGCACATTTTCTTACTGGAAACTGGCTTGCTCACTGCTTTAATAAAATTTGCAGTGTGTCAGTTCCAAGGTCAGATTCCTGACAACCTTGACAGTATTTAGAATTTCTTTAGTAAATATATCCTGATAATGAAATGGGAGTAAGATGCCCATGTAAACTTTCAAAAAAACCTGGAAAAGTGACAAAGAAGGTAGGATTTGCTGTGGCACTTCAGCTGAGCTATATAATTTCTGTGTGGTTGCAAGGCCAGGCGGAGCTTGGTCAAATGTGTCTACGTTCATTGGGAGTGAACTCCAATACTTGCTATGTTAAGGTTATGGTAATTTTAATATTTAGTTGGCAAAGGTGGAAGGCAGGGATGCAGAGAATGTCAACCATTGTCTTGTAGTTAACCTCCCAAAAGGTTGAGAGTGGATTTACCCATATTTGGAAAGTATATGTTTCAGTGCCCATTTTCCCGTTAGCGACAAATCTTTTTTTTTTAATTTGCAATTTTGAAGCAATAATAATAATGGGAAAATTTTAATGCTGAAGTGGATTACTAAGGAAGATCAGGAATAATCTCGAGGTTGATATAGCCTGAATTACATGCATGCTGTTCATTGTCAGTGAATGCTTCCATTTTGTGATTTTTGTGATTTTTTTTTTTTTTTGGAAACTGGTTGTTTTCCAACTTCTTCCTGCCCAATTTGATCTATGTTTGAAAGGTTAATTTTAAACAATGGGGTTTTTTTCTTTTGCGTTGAGTTGTTTAAAAAGTGAAGCTTAGAGAATGTTTCTCAAATTATGCACTTCTTTTCATACAGAATAATTAAGAGTGGTAGGTCCTGAAGCCTGCTGCTCTTGTTGAAAACTTGCTTACTGCAGAGATTGGGAGTCAAGGACTGGATAGAACATCTTCCACTCATGGAGGTCAATGTCAACAGCCACATGGGTGTGAATAAGGCAACCATTTGTGAAAGCTGGGAATTGATTGCTATTCTAAATTTTGTACTGTCATGTTTTCTGACAGTATTCCAGCTCTATTTCCAAATTAAAAAAAAAAATAAATCCTTACCAGGTAGTACTGCAAGCTCAATGTGATTCTTCACAATTAACCTGTAATCCTATTTATCTTTCAAATAATTGTGAACTAAAATTCATTTCTGGAATTGCTTTCCTGTGGAGAGTAACGGACAAGTAGCAGTGGAGCCCAATAGTGTCTTTGAAACTACAAATATAGAAAATGCAGGGGAAAACAATGCAATATCCTATAAAAAAGAAATGCACAGAAAACATGCTTTCAGGAGGGTTGAGACCACTGTTCCTGAGTACTTGCCATCTGGCAGAAAAAATCCTTGGTCTCTGAGGTTGAGGAAGGAGGCAGGGACCTCCTACCAGAGAAACTCAGTCTCATTGGAATGGCATCCTTTTGGCAGCTTGTGGACTAATGTGATTGTGGTATCATTTCACATAGGTATTCAGTGTTGTCTTCTGTGCCAATATTTAATGCAAAATGTTTCATCTCTGCGGTAAATAAATACTCTAATCATACAGCACTAGGGTCAGCAGATGGACTTCTTCATGTCATGTAACCCATCCCATGCCTGAGGAAAGAATAATTTTCTTTAAGCCATTCCTAACAGATGTTCTTTAAACTCTTCTTAAAGACCTTTAGTGATGGAGATTCTGTAATGTCCCCAGACAGTCTTTTCAAGTTTTTCTGTTATTACTGTAAGAAAGATTCTCTCTAACTTAAATCTCCCTTGCAACTTATTACTTGTGAGAATGCCTCTTGTAAGGATATAGAGAATAGATTATTCTTATAAGCAGCAAATTTTTACATATTTTAAGTTTCTGAGTATATCTTTTTTTTTATGCTGACTGGTGCCAGTTTCTTCAGCCTTTATTGGTTAAATTATTTAGATTGTTTTCATCTGTCCAGTTGTTTCCTCAAATAGCCTGATACTTGCAGAGCTGGGTCTTGTGGCAGGCAGTTTGAGGCCAGTGGGTCCCCTTAGAGTGTCTAGAGGGAAGAATGAAGAGTGAAATGAATATTTATTTCAGGAAAGAGTAAATCTGAAACTCTGGAGTTTTATCAATCCCACCTCATCCTCTTGTAGCTGAGTTAGGATGAAGGCACTGGGATTTTTGAGGTGGCAGGCAGCTGTTGGAGCAGGAGTATTCACTCTTAAGGATTATGAGCAAATAAAAGCTCCGTTTCTTCTCTTGTCCTGCTTTACATGCCATACCTGTCATGGACAGCTTTATGCATAACTTGGTTATATGAAACCTTTGAGAATTATGCCTTGTGGAAAACAACAAAAGCTTATCTTTGTACTGGGATGTATTATCAATACTGTATCATGTGGACTGGGTTATGGGGTTTTGGTTTGATTTTTTTTTTCCAGAATGCATAAAACTATTCCATGGAAATCTTTTTTCTGTTTGCATTTCACTACCTTTCAGATTTATTGGTAGCTTTTTAAAAATCATTTGTTGTCTTCTGGTGTTTAGGTTAATATTGCCTTATTTTGGCACTGGTTATGGGCCTTTGATTTTTAGGCTAATGAAAACATCTGTCTTTGCTCTAAAGAGTTTTCTGAGACATGCAGATGCTACAAGGAGATTAAAACAAAGTGAGAAACAATTTCACAGAAATGAATTTTTTAGGACTTAGGATATTTTTTAAGACCTCCAGGTTTTAAAGCCAAGTGAATATGGGACAAACAACTGTTTAGAAATGCACCATGAAACAAATTGCTTAAATTTTTGCCATCATCCTACCAAGTACAAAGAGAACTATGCATATACATGGCTTACAGATTTTTGATACCTACAAAAACATTGTAAGTATAAAAGCTTTTTCAATTCAAAGTGCTGCAGAATACACTATGTTTTCTATCCCTCTTGAATTTCCACAGAATCTTGTAGAATTGTGAATAGGAGGTCAGATTCCCAAATAAATGGCATTTCAAAGTTTATTTGATTAGGGCATTTCCACTGTGACATGGATATCTTTTGGTAATTCAATCACAAGTGGAAGCATATTCTATACATCTTGTTAAGTTTGCCCTCTGGCTTGCCATGATGGGATAGTCTTTCTCATATGTATAGGCAAATGGAGTAATTTCTTCTTCTGTGTCTTTCTCCTGTATTGTTCCCCTGTTTCTTAAGCAGTCTAAATCTTTTTTTAATGGAATAAGTATTTTTTTATATAGGAAAATTCTGGTTAGGATTCAATCTCGTTTTGTTCTTAAAGTCAACTCTTTGGAAAATTAATTATCAGTTCTTTTTTCTGTGTGATTAGGCATTGAGGGTCAGCAGAGCAGTGGGATGAACTTCATGAACCTAAGGATGACTGTATATCTTTTAGGCCTCATTGCACATAAAATTGCAGCTACCACAGTGAATAAATTTATTTGATGGTATAATCCTTCACTGATGGAAATAGCAGTGGTTCTGAGTTGTTAGACAAACATCTATAAAATTAGATTGGCTTAACTGAATGCCAACGGTAGCTACTGTACTCTGCTTCATACTGGAGCTGAATATACAGAATGCCAGTGAAGTTTTAAAATCTAAAAGAAAATAGCCAAAAGCAGCACATGTTCAGATGAAGAATTTGGTCATGCATGTTTTCCAGCAGCTGTTTTTATTTTAGGTTTAATTTAAAATACATTGAGCTTAATTCTGTGCTGAGAGTCATCAAAGCCTACCAAAAATCCTCAGATTTTGTTTCACAGAGATCATTATCAAGTTCTGAGCAATTGTATGTTTATTACTTTCATATTTTGCATTTCTGGGGTTTTGTATACTACCCAAGGGCATGGTCTAACTCAAAGAATAACAGGAATCGGCATGCTTTTCATTTATCCTTTTTCATTATTACAGGCATACTATATTAAGACCTGTTTTAGAATCAAGCCAGTTTTACTTTTTAACCTCCCATGTGTTTTATGAGGTTGCTGAAGTTTTAATTTTATTTTTTTTAATGGTTATGAAAAGAAGGGATTTTGATCCCAATTCCCATTCAAGCTATGCCCTTTCCAGAAAGTTTTGTCATAATAAAGTGTTATATACCAGTCTTTCGAGCAGATGATTAAAGCAGCACAAAGGCCAGAGTATAAATGAGAGAAGCCCTTAGTGTCTATTCCTGGGAGATTGAATAGTCATCAAGTATTCTATGCTGTAGTGTAGTTCAGAGTAGCAATGCCCATATAGACAACTTTTAGGTAAAGACAGTAAAAAATTTATGCTACATAGCATTGCCCTCCCATCCCAAATTATATTTCTTACATTAAGGAATATCAACCCAAGACGTCTAGGATTTAGACTTCAGGATTCACTTAAATGTCTAGAATTCAGGAAGAAGTTCTAGCTCCATGCTCCTTTAGTCCTCTCTCTCTGTCTGATTATGGTAAGGGGTTCTGTCATGTCAGTTCTTATCTATCAGAAAAAAGTTGGACTTTTTTTTTGCTTAGGTAAACAAATAGCAGTCCGCTGTTACCACATTTTGCTTCCTGCTGTTGATTTGATAAACTGTGGCTGAAGGACTTTGAGTCAGCTGGTTGCTATAGTCTAGTTTTTATTATGTTTATCCTGTATGTGTATTGAATAATGAAAATTGTAACGTTTACTAAGACATTCAAGATGCTTTCAGTGTATTCTAATATCCAGTTCCGGTTAGCTCAAAACCATGCCAAACTGGGCCTCAAGTAGACTGATGACCTGACATCAATGAACCTATTGGTGTTAAGTGTGAAATTCCATGCATGTTTAGAAGAAAGAAACTGTGCAGAAGGCAATAAGGAAATAAATGTTGGAATTTAGTAAATGGGAAATACATTTTTTTTTTGTGATTAGTATTTTACTTGCTATTATTTGTTGCTGAGACATTACAAGATTTTTTTAACGTAAGGTACTTACCTATATCTAGTCATCTTGCCTGGTGAGAGTCTGAAACTGAAAATGAAAGTGTAACTATGGTAGATTCTTTGCGTGATAATGAAATGATCTCAGGTGCATATATATTCCCTAGCTTTGGTTTGTTTTCTGCAACCAGATGTTGACTTTCATCCTCACTGGTCTGCCAAGCTCTTCCTTCATGAACTTGCTCCTAAACGAAACCTTAGGTTCTACCCCAGTAGGTGCTGAAAATTGACCTTTTGGCTGATTTATTGGCTAACTTTGGAAGAATGCACCCCAGAATTTGCAAGATAAAAACCTTGCTGGATGCTTTTTAGGTCAACATTATAGTAATCCTATTTAAATAAAGAGGTCAAAAGAAGAAAGCTAAGCTGTGGGCACCAACATTTGAGAATGAAATAACTGCTTTCTCTCCTGTTTTGCATTAAGCCTCTGCAAATGGCCGTTTAGTTGAATATGCCACTGAAGATGCTGTGAAGAAAAAGGTGTAGGTTAGGGCTTCCCCAAAACTGTCGATTCATAGGCAAGTTACTTCTGGAATTGAAACTTGCTGTTACAGCTGTGTGAGCTTGAGTGCTGCTGTGGAAAGTTGTGCAAGAGGGACATGAACACGGATGGAACCTCATGGCAAGGGGAGGGGTGGTGGAAGGGGGCTGCTGCTCAGACGGTGTCTCTGAGTAAAGCACCCTGGTAGGAAGGGCAGGTCCTTCTGCAGCACAATACCTGTGGTACCTGTTCAGTAGCAGGGTCCAATGCTGCAGGCATAGGTGGATGCAGGAAGGGGCCACAGTGTGGTCTGTGTGTATAAGATGCAGGTGCAGTGCTGTGGGAGCATGAGGGGAGGGCAACCAAGTGGGTCCCATGCTTGGAGCATACGACCTGACAGGTCTGCCCTTACCACAGATGTGAGCCTGGTGCCGTGTGACTGAGAGTGCCAGTTCACCCGCTCAGGCAGCAGAACAGGGAATAGAGATTGGGATTCAAGCTAAGCAACATAAACAGTATATTACTTTTTCCTTTATTTTATATTGTTGTGGGCCTGCTTTTTGATGGCAGTGTCTCTTGGCACATGCATTGAAAGGAGCAGTGGGTTAATTTAGCTTCGATTTGAGCCAGTAGTGCTTTCTTATGGCTGGAGAAAAAGGGAAATTAAACTCTTCTCTAGTGCACTGAGAGAAGTAAAGAAATGTATGTTATTGATGAAAATCTCTGGTACACGTTTTGAAAAGCAGATGAGCACAGACCATATAGCTTCAATCAACTGCTTCCAGTTCCTATTTTAGGCAAGTAAAACAATTACAGAGCAAAACAAGTTTGTGTATTCAGGGGAGTTTAATTACAGCCTTAATAAGTTGGGTTGCATTAATGACTGCCAACTCCTGTTGCTATGCTGGGCTGCTGGGTGGTCTTGGACGGTAGCACAGTGCATCATGCCTGGATTGTCCACACATTAGAGTCTGCAGAGGCAGCCTTGGATCTACTAGGATGTTTGTGAGACCATGTTCTTGTGGGATTTGTAACCCAAGTCAGCAAATCCACGAGTTTTAGGTAGGCAAGGCAAGTATCTAATCATACAGGCACTTTGCTAGAGCTTTTGAACTCAGAATGTGATTTAATTGTCAGAGAACTAAATTGGTTGTCAGGAGTTGGTCAGTTCCAAGCCTGTCCTGCATGTTTTGCTCAGATTTGTTAATCTCTCTGCCTTAGCCTCCTTGTCTGAAAAATGGGGATAAAAATAAAGAGTTACTGCCTACTGTGAGGTGAGGGCTTGTAAGACGGGAAAGTTGCAGTGTTGGTAAGTGCCACTCAAGATGTAGCTAGAAGTGAGCTTCCCGAAGCATAATAGTCTCACCGAGCACGTAATTGTCCTATGAATGCCATGCTATACTATTGGATTGCAAGTAGGTAGGCAAGTTTTGACAGGGAACTTTTCCTGTGTTTTTTGTAAGTGTGTTTTCTTTCATTTTGTTTTTTTAAACTGTTGTTCATGAGCTATCTGAATTTAACTGTTATTTTCTCTCCTAAAATTCAAATTTCTTTCTTTTCTTTTGAAGTGCTTAGAATGTGTGTTGAATGCTAGCAATTTGACTACATCGAATTCCCATCAGTCTTGGTACTTCTCTTGCCTCTGGTTTTTATCTGGTATTTAGACATTATACAGTGGCTTAAGCACTCAGTGTCCTATAAGGAAGGGAAGCCCCGATACTCTGAAGTGTCTTTTGGGTAGGAGGAGGGTGTTGTTTACCCTTAGGTGACTTATCAGAAGTCACAAAGGAAATAAAGTGAATTTTTAAAATCACAAATTGATTGAGGTTGGGAGGGACCTTGGGATGTCATCTAGTCCAAGTCCCCTGCTCCAACAGGGTCACCTAGTGCCCAGAACTGAGCACAGTATTTTAGGTGTGACCTTGCCACTGCTGAGTAGAAGGGAAGATCACCACTCATCCTAATGTAGTCCAGGATACCATTAGCCCATTTCATGCCCCTAGGGCATTTTGCTGGCTCAATTAAAATTTTGTGATACCCAATCCTTTGCCCTTTTGGGACATCTTTTCCATACTAGTTCAAGTTCTATGCTGAGAATCCCTATTTTCTGTCAGCATTCTGCATGCAGTCAGCAGGCTTTAAAACTCCACACATGTTCACTATGCTGCTTTTTATGTGATATGATACATAATGTGCTGCTTCATTGCATGGTTGATAAAACATGATTGATTCTTGACAGCATTGCTAACACTAACTCAGCATGTTGTCAGAGCTGGCAACTCATATCCAGTCAGTTACCAGCAAAAGGTGATTAGTTTTTGTTAAATGGATGCAGTCACAATTTATTGAAGTGACTGTGTAACTCCCTGTTGACTACAACTGATTTCCCTGCTTGAGTTAGTCAATCTTTGAGTAAGACTTAACATTGTAAAGGGAGACTTACTTTGGATTATGATCTGTTTTTAAAAGTCAAAATGTTAAGTTTTCACTACCCTCCAGCTCGAAAACATCCTGTCTGATTTCCTTCATATTTTCTAGGATTATTTCTCTGAGATTTTATACACAGTCTGAGAAATTTCAAACCAAAAGAAAGGCTAATTTTTGCTAGCTGTTGTTGCAGAATTTCGTTAGAAATGGGTCAGACAAGTACATGAATGTATCTCAGAAATTTCAGTGTGCTGTCAGTGAGCATATGGCAAGACTTCTTGGCTTATAACTGTTCAAACTGGATGCTTTTGTTGCTTTTGCTTTAACAAAGCATGGATCAGAAACAAAGTTTGGAATGAAAAAGGCCTGACAACCATAAATGAAGAGTCATGGTCTTGGATCTGTTATAAGCGTCTTTATTGCTTGTTTTCAGCTCTGTTTTCATACTGTTCCTCTTCCCTAACACCAAGCTACCATAATGGTACCATTCCAGCACTCTGAGCACAGTCAAAATGAATTCTGCAGAGAGCAGGCAGTTTAAGACAGTGCTTTCTTGAGAATTTGTTTCCTTTATTTATCAATTTGTCCTTGACTCTTAAGTTGAAAACAGGATGCATGTACTAGTAAATAAATTGTGCCCTGTGTTTTGCTAGAAAGATCTCTGTCTTGATGAAATTCAGAGGTACAATATTAAAGGTCTGATCTGCAGTTTGGACTTAAAATTGCAGATTTAGTATCTTTGTCTAGTTTCAAGTGCAGAAATGCTCAACCAGTAAAATGGCATTAATGGTTTAATAGTCCTAAATAGATCCACGTTAATCAGTTGCTGTTGTAAATCCTCAAAGCGTCCTGCCTTTCACCAGGTATACAAGTTCGGAGTCTGCCTGCCACATGCTTAGAAATCAAAAGCCTATTAATGCCTGTAGGCCTGGCCCAATAGATGTGATGAGAAGCTAGGGTTTTGCACTCTGTGCAGGGTCCCAGTCCTCTTTGATAAAATTCCTACTGACATCTGCCCAAGTTCCTAAGGTAAAGGGAAAAACCAGCTATTTTGGTACCCGCTATACGCAACACATCACTACTGCATTAGAAGTGATTTCTGTAGGAGACAGGACAGAAGTCTTAGAATTTGCTTATAAATGTAATGGACTTGTCTCAACATGAAAAAGTCTCCTAAATATTTTAAACAAGGGCAGCTGCTGCTGCGCCTGATAATTGTGCTACATACTGTTGCTACAGGTCTTGAATAAATACTCAAGTCATCAGTGTTGTCTAAAATTACTTATTTGTGTTCAGAAAAAAAGGCACAAGAAAACATGTTGATTTTGACAGCGACTATCAGAAAATCATAATTGAAATGATGTGTCTCATGAAAAAAGAAGAATTTAACGTGTTTACCAGTCTTTTCTAATTATTATATTCCTGTTATATACAAAATAGAAGGTCATTCTGACCTTCTTTGGAAGTCTTGACATTGTTATTGACATGTTTATTAAGTGATTGCATAAACTTACAGCATTACTTCAGCTAATGTAACAATGTGAAAGTATAATGACCTTCTGACTTCCTACAAATTTTTGTTAGGTCACTTGCATAATGTCTTTTGGAAGAGAAAGTTCATCCATTTCATCTATCCAACTAAATGCTTGTAGTAATGATGAACAGAAAAAAAATATATCTTGGAAGCATTTAAAAAATTTGCTGAAAATCGATGTTTTCCTGATCTTGATTACCATTTTTGGCAAACGTCTTCAGGGTAGGTATGTCAGTGCTCTTAAATATATAGGATAGCCATGACTCTTCTTGTGTCTCAAAGTCTGGATCACATTTGCAGCATTAGCCAGCCCTAATAAGGATGCGCTCTTCCCTGTAAATATCCCTCTGAACGTACTCAATGTCAGTTTAAAGTAACAGAAGCAGGTTTTCTCAAAGAGATTTGGAGTAAACTCTTACTTAGGCGTTGTTTCCTCCATTTATTTTCCTGAAACTTGGTTCTTAAGATGTATCTACCTGCAAAGAAAGGGGAGATTTTGAACAGGAGCTGCCAAGCCTGTGAGGCTGAGGTCCCTTCTCTCCTGTGTGGACATTCTGCCTGTCCTTCATCACCCTGGGGCTTGTCCCTAGTTCATGCGACCCTGCTTTCAAGTACCCTGCAGAGGACGAAACCATGCAGGATACACAATGGTTTTGAGAAGCATTTCAAATTATCTGAGAGGCTGTAGCACAAACAGTTATGTAGTTTATTTGCAAAATTAGATATCTAATTAATGTAATATTTTACAGACACCAAATTGGCGTAAGTCATGAAGTAAGCAAAAATGAATCTTGTTCTGTGTTACCGTTCATTGCCTTCTCTTGGATATACTGCATAATGCCAGCTACATGTAAACTACTAAGAAACAATTCTGTTTGCATTATATAAAGACTGGAGACCAAATACTTCAGTTGAAAGCTGTGTTTAGAATGATTATACCAAAAGGCCTGCTAGGATGCCTGTTTTCGTTGTCTGGGCTTGTGCCTAAATACCCAAGTGGTGATGCCCGCCTATGAAAGTGTTAAAAATGAAGCTGAATTGCATGCACAGAGAATTACGTGACTAAGTTATCCATGGATCAGATCTGGCTCAGGTTCCTAATAATTCATTAGGAATTTTTACTCGTATATGAAGAACGAGCGTTTGCAGTCAACTTGGCCGGTTATTCAAAATCATTCCTGCAATTCTGTTGTAATTATGATTGCAATAACTATGTATAGAGGAACATAAGATTCCAACTGGGTCAGACTAACGGTCTGTTCTACCTAGTCGACTTTGGCAATACCAAAAGGAGATGCTGTTTAGGGCGAAACACTCCCTCTTTCAGTAGCCCCCGCTTCATGTTGATTCATTATGTCACTGAGCCATCTTGCAAATTCTGTTGCTGGACAGCTGCAACTCACTAAAAAGGGACTGACTGTGTTGGGGTGGTGATCACACTAGCTGCATTTAGTGAAAAGGGTCCCTATCTTGTCTCAGAGAGCCCTTGGGCATCATCAGGAAGTCAGGTACAGATCAACATTGCTAAAGTTAACTTGAGAAAAAAGTGAATTATTGATAGCTTCTTATGTGACTACCTTCTAATCTCATTTAAAGCAAATTGAAGAGTGACAGGCTCTGTTTTTTTGACTAAAGACATCTAGGAGGTACCCAAGTTGAAGGAAAGATGTTCTTTTCTCGAATTGCCTGTGCCAACTGGTGACCTGCCTGAATCATGGGTATGATCCCTTCTGTTTGTCAGTCCCTGCTGCTAGAGGTTGCCAGCCCTCATCGCTGTCAGGCATGGAGCTCTCTCTGAGTCAGCACGAATTGAGCCTTATTAGCTCAGCTCAACCCTGATACTGTTGCTTGGCTGCTTTGACCGCAGAGGGCTAAGGACTATCACCGTTGGGTCCTGCCAGCAGGGGTGGGGTGGTGCCAGCCCTTGCTGCTGGGGAGGGGGCAGCAGCAGGTGCCAGGGCCACTTGGTGATGAGGGTGGCACCACCTTCTATACACACAGCAGTTTGCACTGGCAACCAGTCTGTTCTAGGGACCTGTGTCTGCAGTGGTAACTGCAGCAGTTGGGTGTTTAGTCTATGCAATGCTTGCATAGTAGGGAAGCGCTATATGTGTGTGTGTTTTTAAGATGTGTGATTCTCTGCTACTTTTTGTACTTGGTTATTGAACCTTTGAAGAACAAACTATGAAGGGTTTTTCACAGTTACATTTTAAGTGTGCAGTGATTAAAGAAATTCCAGTAATATTTTGATAATTGCTTTCACTTAAGAATGGGAATAAATAATAAACACATAATATGCAATACCATTTTGATATACTATAATTAATTTTACAGTGATAAAAGGAAAATTTGAATAAAATATTTTAATTTATTTTCTTATGTTATCTTTAAAGTTACCTAATTTTTCTGAGAGCTTTTAAAGTGACTCACTTGGATTGATTCCCAATGGAATTTTCCTTCCATACTATATTATTGTAATTAATTATAAAATTGAGCTTAACCTTTCTAGGTTGTCAATATCTAAGGACAAATGTCACATCTAACAAAGGCTGACTGCCAGGAAAGATTAGTACTGGATCTTGGGGGTATTGTGGGGGAGGAGAGGAGCTGTCATTACCTCTCAGGTGCTGTTTGTATTTTGCTTTGGCTTTATAAATGATTACCACTTCTCTTTTCAGCTTGGTAAATATATATACAATTTGAACAAAAATGTTTTAAAAGCTCCTAATAAAATAGACAAAGTTATTGACTTATGTGTCCTTAAAGGATTTTACACGTAGAGAGAAACTGTGGATAGCTTATCCTGACCAGTGTATGCAATTTTTAAAGTCAGTGAAGGCAGAAAAGAACATCATTGCATTTTACAGGGAAAATTTGTTACATATAAGCTGTATAGAATTCTTGAAATATCTGATATCGTGTAAGGTATTTCCTTATTTCATGTCTTTCCAGAAATCCTCAGCTACTATGCCTGTGAACAAAACCTGGATGTATGCATTCAGATAAAGGCTTCGTGGCACGCCCAGTTGCTTGGCTCAGTACAGATTATCTAGCCACTCTTTCTTATGGATGTTGTGGAATAAGGCCCCAAATTCTCATTACTCATCATTTGCATTTTTAATTGGGGAGAAGACATTGTAGAATTTGATTCATTTGAGTAGCTGCTGCAGAATTTGACTATTGTGTGTGCCCAGTGTTGCTGCCTGAAAGGATGTCTCTTCTGCCACAGACAGACCCTACCAAAGACAACAATGTCGATTCACGCAAGCACAAAACCTCCTAACACAGCACTTAACTTTTCTCTTTTCAAGAACCATTTTCAGGGCTGTTTGCAGAATATTACTGCTACTCCACTTTTGCTGAATACTCATCTTTCTCAATGTATCTAGTAGCCTGGAAACTTGACCTTCTTAGTTAAAAAGGAAGAAAGATGAATTGTTGAATAGATGAACAGAGTCTTTAAGCAATGTGTTTTATAAGGGCTTCCAGGTGTACTGCTTGGCCTCAGGTGGACCCTTAGAAATATGTAAGAGGAAGTTGATTGTAGCCCTGTAAATTATTCTCCTATAAATTCTATATACTTGAAACCTGCCCCTTTTTACTGGAAGCTTGTGTGAGCTGACATCCTATGCAATACTGAAAATCTCTATGACTAATTAATTCTACTTCTCCCCGTACCGCCCTCTTTATATGTATACCTGTAAAATTGCAATGCATTTCTGAGTTTGGAATGGGGTGCTTGGGACAGGATACATGCTACTAGTCCAACTCCCTAGCTGGTTCACAATGCAGTTAGGGAGGTCCTCTGAGATCTTCTTGGCTGCCACTTATTAAAAAGGAGACAATAACCAGGCATTTCCTTAAGAAAGACACTACAGTTTGTGAAATTTTGTAAGGATACATGTTCTCCAGTCAAAAGACCTAGGAATCACTTAAGCTTTGCGGTTTGCACCTGCCTGTTCTGTACTTGTGTGGCAGCTTCAGTGTTGTTCTGGGCAAATGCCGCTCTAGCAACTCTGGTCTGGTTTTCTTTAATCCTTCCTTGACCTTGAAATGTCTGCCTGAAGTTTACAGCCCACAATTTTAGCAAGGGAATTTATTAGAGCTTTCTGGATTTACTGATTTCAAGTTCCAGCTTTTTAAGACTCTAAATAACCTTTACATGTGTGTTTTCCCTTTTTGTATAGGGTATATAGTCCCCAGGAAAAAAGTGTGACTGTCTTAAACTATAACTTGTTGTCAAACAACTCTGCAAACTGGTATCGAAATTTTTTATAGTTACAATTCCCAACCTTTTCTGAGACAGAAGGCACTTTCCGATTAGCACCTGTGACAGACTTTCTCTTGCAGTTAGGGAGAAGCAAGAAGATATTCTCAGAGTTTGGTTGTTGAAATGCCTCATCCCTGTACAGGGGCCAGTTTCCCTGGCTTTGGGTGCAGAACGGTAGCACACCAAAGCATGTAAGATCATTGAAACAGATGGGGTTAAGTTGGGGAACTGAAAGGAGATTTCAGCATCAATTAATCCATGTCAGCTATGTTAAATAGTGTTCCATTACTTCTGCATTCTTGTTAAGATGAGATTACTTTCCTGTTGATTTTTTTTGTTTGAGGAAGATTGTGAGATATGCCTAAGAGTAACAGAAACCCAAATGTTTCATTAAAATATCAGGATAATCTGTATCTTTGCACTTGTGCATCATTTTTCAGGATATGCCTAGAGTTTCTTCTTGTTTCCTCGGAATGTGAGCTCTTCCTTTTACAGGACTTTGTTGTTTCTTTGTGGCACATTTGTATCTTGTATTCCAAAACTGAACCTAGAAATATTACTATAATTCAAATCACTTGATTAAAGCCAGATATTTCCAGAGGCAGCAGAGAACACACAGAACCTCATTTCTTATGGATTTAAATTCCATAGCTGGATTCTTTGATCTCTAAGTAAGCATCAACTCCAACAGGTTTTTCTGCCCCTGAGGAATTCATAATGCCACTCTCCTTGGTGGAATCTCATAGAATCATAGAACGGTTTGGGTTGGAAGGGACCTTAAAGACCATCTAGTTCCGATCCCCCTGCCATGGGCAGGTGCACCCTCCACTAGGCCAGGTTCCCAAAGCTCCATCCAATGTGGCCATCAAACCTGATCTCCTACAGTGGATGGTTCTTTGTTCTCCCAGTCCCTGCCTTTGCCTTCTGTGACCTGGGTGGCGTGGCTAGAGCACTTGCCAGTGAAGACTGAGGCAAAAAAGGTTGATGAGTACCTCAGCCTTCTCCACATCCTGGGTAACCAGGTCTCCCGTTTCCTTCCAGAGAGGGCCCACATTTTGCCTAATCTTCCTTCTATCACTGATGTACCTATAGAAGCTTTTCTTGTTCCCCTTGATGTCCCTGGCCAGATTTAATTCTATCAGGACTTTAGTTTTCCTAACCTGACTCCTGGCTGCTCAGGCAATTTCTGTATTTACCTAATGAACTTCGGTTGATGGTTTACAGGAAATGATAAGCGATATATCTGACAGAAAGGAAATGAGATCTCATGGTAAATGTGCAAGTCTGAAAATTCAGACCTGATTTCCCTGTAATTCAGTGTTTCTTGCTTCCCTCACTTCAAACTTGGCAGCTGGAACCAGTGAACTCCAATTCTGATTTGAAATGCGTTTGTGGCACGTGGTGTGGAGTATGGCTGTGCTGATGCCTGCAGGCCATCAGAATCTGGGCTGAGGGGTGTACTTTGTCAGAGGTGTTCACCCAGATGTTGGCTTCTCACACAGCGGAATTGGGTTACAGATGCGGGGGTGGGTAGGTGGAAATCTGCTGGAAAATGTGTCAGCATTTTAATAATAACTCAAAGCCCAATCACTAGAAAAATCTTGTATTTTAAAATTCTAAGCTTCCCATTATAAAATCAAAGAAAATTACTATTCTGAACTAGTGAAAAGGTCTCCTGCTTTAGAGAGATAAGATTCTCCTTGTATTCAGAAGGGCATGACATTTCTCCCTTGTTTGATTATATTAGGTATATTAAATATGACCTCAATGTTTAAGGTTGCTCAAGCTGTAAGAGTTCAAAAGATTTCAGATGAGATTTTTTCCAATTTATTTTCTTAAGCCTCTGCAATAATTGTAAATAGTCATTCTTTTAAAGAGCAAATACTAAGAGGTCAAATAATTCATACATATATATATGACTGTATTTCATTACAAAGGAAAGTTCACAGGAGAAGAAATACAGCTGTGGATGTTAGAAAGACAGATATTTAAGAAGAATGATTGGTGTATAAGTAAAAAAGCTTTAATCCAAAGAAAAGTGTATAGAATTGTGAAACTATTGATAATTCAGAAGATAATGAGGTATGAGGAATACTGGTTTTCAACTATAGGTGCTCACTGTTAGAAGGTAGACTTGATTAAATATCATCAAAGAGACAAGAGGAATTACCTTAGTGTTAGTGTAGTTAATGAGGGATGATTTTCTATCAGTTTGTAATTTAAGATTGGCAGGCTTATTTTTAAGTTTAAAACTCAAAGAAATAAATGAGCTTAGTCATTCTTTGTGTTGATTCCTAATTACTCTGAATACAAAAAATTGGATTTAGGAAAAGAGCAACAGATCTTCAGTTTCTACTAAATTTCGTTAAAATTTATCACAAGTATCTCCAGTTCTTTGCAGATAATGTTTTGCAGTTCTCTTGCCTTTCAGAATATTTGATATTTTTTGTTATTATGTCAAATTCTAATGTCCAGTGTTAGTAGAGCAATCTTAGCTTCTGTTTAAAAATAAATAAAAAATCACTTAGTCTACACTTTCAGTTTAAGAGATAACTTGGAAGCAGTAAGTCACACATAAAAGGAAATAAATCTTTAAAATCCCAGTCACCATTTTTAGTAGTACTATTTTTCCTTTGGGTGGTGAGGCTTGATTCATGAGCTCAGAGCTAAACTGACAGTGCAGTTGTCTGGTGCCCTTAGGATGGGAGGGAAACCCTCCATGTTCTTACCCTTGTTAACAGACAGGTAATTTGTAGCAGTAGATTCCAGATGTTGCAGTTCCAGAAAACACTTTTTTTTTTAAATGACATGTCTCACTTTTTAATTCACATAGCATTAACTCATTTTTCATAGATGTCCTAGCTGGAAGTTTAAGATTATTTTCTGTACATGAGTGTTCTCATTCTTACCATCAACTTTGTGACTGCCAAAATTGGCTAGTAAAATTCAGCCTTTTGTCTTATCTTATTCTGCAGAAGAATACACATTTCAATGAGATGTCAACATCAGTCCACATGAAAAAACAATTAAAAAAATCTGGTTTCTGTTTAACTCGTCCAAAATCTGAAACAAATATGCCAAACAGGGGTAACTCAAGAGCGATGGGAGACAATCTCTTGGGAAGGAGTTTGGTCTTTGCATCCAAAGGTGTAGGGTACACCCACATTCATGGGCATAAGTTTTCAAACCAGCTGTATGCACCGTGGCAGCTGTGGTGGAGTGAAATCCCCCATCCTTGCTGCCCCAAAGAGGTTGGGAAGAAAGAACATCTGGTGATCCACACTAACCTTGAAGAAACTTGGTGTTGGAAGGGGTGGGGGAAAAAAAAGGGGCTGATGAGCTGCCAGTGTGGCCCTGCGGGAATTCCCAGGCCCCTGCAACACAGGTGGCACCAGCCTGGGGAGCTGGGTCTGGGCTGAGAGCTGTTGGGCTGAGCTGCACCAGGAGGCCAGGGCACTGACTGCACACAGCACGAGCTGTTGTCTGCTGTGGGGCCCTGCTGTGACCCTGGAGAAGTCACTTTGTGCCTCTGTACCAGCTTCCCATCATTTTTTGTTCTTTTAACTGTCAAATGCTGTTTGAGAGGGACTGCCTTGTGCTATTTTTCTTCCTGGTAAAACAGTCCAGATCTCAGCTGAGACATTTAAGAGCTACTGTTATTATGAATAATATGTCATTATTGTATTTTCCATTTTGTTAATCTCACTTCAGATTAAAATGTCTGTGCAGTAGTTTAAATTATGGAGCATTACTAGTGTTTCTTAGCATATTAATGTGAGGAAAGGCACTAAAAAGCCTGCACGACAAAAGTGTGATTGTGATTTGCCCTTTCATTTAACAAATTGCTTTCTTTTTAATGGAGTAGAACTGGTTAAAATTTTCCACTGAGAAATATTTTTTTCTTAAAATACTGTGGTTTTGTTTGATATGCAGGAAACTCTTATTACTAGTTAAAAAGAAAACCCCAAAGTTAAGGTTTGGCATAGAAAATACTGAAACTTTTGCAATTTAAAGAGTCATTTTATTTCCATGGTATCAAAAATACAAATCAAAACAAAGTGACTATTTTCATTTGGATGCTTAAACTATTGATTCGCAACAAAAATGATGACTCTGAATCTCTTTGAAACTTCTCACAGGAAAACCAAAAATCTTGGAGTTCTTCATTGCTTATGCATATGAAAACCACATTGCTTTTCCAAACTACTCTGGTGTTAGTTGGTTAAAACTGTCTTAAATACATAATGAGTAGATCTGAGGTGTATGTAATTTGAAGACATGAACTTTAGTGACGTGATGTAATCTAAGATGGATTTTGCAGAAATCTATGCTGGGAATTTGGGTCTGCATGCTGTAGGAGACCTGGGAAACCTGGGGCGCAGGAGGGAGAGCATCCTGTGCAGGAATGTGGTCCAGCTGTGTTATACTCTCTGTCTAGCTCCAAAGGGTTCAAAAGGCATTTTTGTTTTATATTTTCATCTGTATAGAGTGGTGGGGTTTTTTTCTTTTCAGAAGTGTAGAAGGGACTGAAATAGAATATTTTATTTCACAAAGCTGTGTTTTAAAGCAATGCTGTGCTAGTCCCTGGTGAGACCAAAATAATACACACAGTGCATGGTGTTGAGTGAGGCAGCTGGCTCCTGCTCTGACTGCTGGAGGTATGTCAGGATTAATCCAGTACGTTTCCATTCAATTGTTACGGGTTTAGGTTCTTCACAACATATTATACTGGAACAGGCCGTAACTCATACAATTAAAGTTGATGTTAAGTATCATGTCTATATAGCTTCCAACTTCTCATGTTCGATTTGCCTGTTTTTTTGAGAGGAAAATATCTTAGTTTTACGTAGCAGTAGTTCTTCTGCAGAAAATGGGCTAGAGAAAATTGTCCTGTACTTGCACTGACTTATACAACATAGTGATGGAAAGGGGCAGAGAAAATATTTGAAGTCATCTGTGGTCTGAAATATTCAGCAGATAGGCATTTATGACTCAGGTTTTTAAAGATGCAGTAAAATGTCAAGACCAGCAAGAATTCATCTCACCCTGGGTATAACGGAAAACTGAAGGAGGGATACCAAATTTGGTGTTGTGTGGGATGATGGATTCTGTGTCATAAAGGTGTCTGTGGTAGTACCGTACCCACAGTAGGATTTCCTTTGTCGTCTTCTTATGTTTGCTTGAGCATTTAAGTGTAGGTGAAAACATTGCGGATTACTTATTTGTGGATTATAAAGGGAAGAGGTTTGTCTTACTATTGTCACTTAAAGCTGTTACAGCAAATAAACGTGGCAGGATGCAGAAGCAGTGTCAGATCCACAGTGCACAAAGGACAAACACAAGCTTGCTTTCTCCTGATCTTGTATTAAATCCCCTGTGAGAGGCTTCAGGAAGAGCAACAAGGGCAAATGGCTGAGTGATGTTAGTTTTCCGAACCCAGGATCCCAGACACTGATGATTCCAGGGCTAGAAATTCTCTTTTCGTTCTGTTTTGTCCAAGGGAAGACTTTATTGACAGTGATTTGTTGATACTGATGACTTCTGCTCATTTCCTTGTTTTAAGGGAATGTTGTGTAGTTAAAGGCTGGAAGACTCAGTTGTCTTCTGAGTACAAGCCCCTTCAAACACCAGATTGACTCTGCTCTCTATATACAGGGCAGATGTTCCACCAAAATCTGTGTACCTTCAAACTCCAGGTATGCTTCTAAATTAAAGTTTGGTTTGGAAACACTTCTGTCAGTCACTATTTGAGTCTGTTTCCAGGTGTGCTATAGTCCAGGTATCCAGTGACAAATCCATGACTGTTGGCTTTCTGGTAGCAGTGCTCTTTGCACTGCATTGTAATTTGGTCATTCTTCTGCAGGGGACTAGCTTCCAGGTCCTGGAAAGAAGAATCCTTTCCTCCTCTTGCCCAGACACCATCTCTTGCAATAAACACTGACCACAAAGAACAAGCAGACATTTGGACAATTGTAAATCAGTTTCTCCATTCAAACCCGATTTTCCTTTCCCTTCCTTTCATACAGGTCGATAAAGTGTGTGGACAGCCCAAACAACAAGAAGGGAACCTGTCATCAGACAATATAGTGCCAGTGAAGGAAGCGACTGAAACCCAGGCATTTGTGATGGCTCAAGTTAGTCTGAACCATAAAAGAAGGTAACCCTAAGCAGCAGTTGCTTTGAAATAAACTCTCTGCCTCACAATTTGTGTTCATGGTTCTTTGCACCGTAGTGCTTAAGCCAGAGCCACAGTTCTGTCACCTTGTCTGTGTGCTATCCAGCCATTGCCATCACTGATAGTTACACAGATGTGTTTGTGGTATTATGTTGCAGGTCTCTCCAAGAAAAGCTTTTTACGTCCAGACTTGATGTCATTACTTAGCACAAAGCGTTTGTTATTTCCAGAAACTTTCAGTGAAAATGATGAAGCTTTTCCGCAGCAAAGTCTGAGAAATTTCCCCAGTTGAGTCTAAATTACTTAAAATACAACTGCCCAGGTCTTTAAGGGCTTGAGCTTATCCAGGGCAGAGGTGGGAAGGAGGGAGGGATGAAAAGGAAAGTTTCATTGCCCTGACTCAGTCATTTAGCAAACCTGGGGAGGAGTAATAAGACCCCTAGCAGTCTCCTTGACTTGTTACATAACAGAGCAAGAGCAGAAGCATTTATGTTTAGGCTTGTTGTGTCCATCTTGGCTTCTGTTCTTCAGCTGTGTGCCAGTTGAGACACTAGACAGCTGAATTACTGGCACTGGCCCTGGCATGAGTATCCCTGCTCCCAGATCTCCTAGTCTTTCTTTCACTTTCCCTTATGTAGCTCCTAGATTGGTTTTCTGTAAATTGTAAGTGGGGAAGGAAGGATATCTTTGCAATCCCACTCATGATACATGAGTAGATGTCGGAGCTAACTGACCATAAAATCACAATGACATATTTCTGGCTAACGTTGTTCTCCATAACACCAGTATTAATCTGGAACAACTTCAGTGAAGTGAGTGGAATCATGCTAGGCTTACGCCTTTATCAGAGAACAGTATCTATTCTGCCCAGGGAGCCTGTGTGAATCTCTGTATGTTGGCTAGGTGGATGACAGCAATATTAAAATTTCTGTAGCCTGGATTCTGGAGATTGAGTTGTGAAGATGAGATTTTTATCCATTTCTATTTTAATTCTCATCTAAACTTGCATGAATGAAACAAACACTGCTTTAAAAGATAAAAGTAATAGCAGTGAGCTATGTTTTTTGAGTGATAATGATATTTTTATCCCTTTGTAATTTAAAACTGAAACACAACAGTTTGTGCTAGTGCTTGGAGCTAATCAATTTTTACCATGCAAATCAGAGAAAAGAGCATTAAGGAAATTAAATTAATAAATTCAGCAGTAATAACCCAAAGAACAGTTGTAGTACAATTCACAAAATATACTTTTAGAAACGCAGAGCCCTACGCCATCTTTTGTATAACCCATTGACTTCACTGGGACTTGCATGCTGGCAACCAAAAAGGCAGAATTACCAACCTATTAACAGGTAATGTCTTAGAGATGCAAATCAGTGTCTTTAATGGCAAGACAGCAGTTCTTTCTCACCTGAGGATCTGCACCCTCCCCTTCCCAACCATCTAGAATTATTTGCATATTGACCTTTTAAAATGTAAGACCTGTAGATGGAAAAGAAAATATACTGAAACTAATATACTGTAAATTAGGCGGTTTCCCAAAATTGGTCTGCACACTGAAAATGAATTTATCAAAAAAATCTAAACTAAGGCCATCCTTACATAATTAGCATAAAACATTACTGAAAATACAGTGTTGATAGGTATTGTGGAGAGCCTGTGCACCAAAAATAAATGATGGAGCCATGCCATAATAAGAAAGTGGAGAATATCTTTAAATTTTCCACAATTTCCTATAAAACACATGGCATGAAGCTTGTACTTTGTTTCTTGGAAACAATTGTGAAACAGTGGAGTGAAATACACAGTGATTGGATACACCACTGTGTTGTTCATCATCTATCATTTAATCACATATGATATCAATAAAAAGCAATTTTAGGTAATAAAATTTTATAATGGATGGGTGAAATCATTCCTGCAGTGGGTTGTATAAAATGCACTTAGAGTGACAGATAACTGCTACAGGGGATCTAGATTATGAGAGTAATTAATGAATCTCTTTTTGGTGCCATTCCTTCTGGCAATTTAAAAAATGAAGAGCAATAATGTCAGCTGTCTGTCATTTTGAGTGCAAGGTCACACAGGGAATTGGCCTGACTGAGTGTCTGTTGGTCTGTGTAGTAGACGTCCCTCCAAAAGATCCTTAATTCAAGGGGAGTATGGAACATGACTCCTGCCTTTTAGGATAAGGCAAGAAAGAGAGAAGGAATGAGCCAGCACTCCCCACGTAAAGAGAAAAGCTGTGGCTCATTCCCTTTATGTGTCAGAATATTCCCAAGCTGAAAGAGAAGAACCAGTCTGGTTAGCACATCTGTAGGAGAAACCACAATAAAGTGGCCTCTCATCTCTTCTGTAGAACCTGCTTAGAGATGCCCTCAAAAGCCTAGTGCCAAACAGCTTATATCTATGTATGTATGTTTGCTCCAAAGATATTACATCTTTGCAAGACCAGTTAGAAAATCAAGCTCCTTTTCCAAAGAGTTTGAGAACTTCTGGTTAAGTTGTTCAGTAGAGCTAAGGCTGCTCATGCAGCTGAAAATTGGGACTGTTAAGATGCTGTCTCTGCTTCACTGGTCTGTTTTTTGAGTCTGGCTGGAAGCAGTCTTTCTCACCCTCCAGTGTTCTGCACAGCATGGTCCTGCATGGTCCCTGAATTCATGTAGCAACTGGAACCTCTTTTGTGGTAGTTGAACCCTTTTCTGCTCCTCTTACTCTTCTGGGCTCCTGGGAGATTTCCCATCTTTCTTAATTTTCCTCTGCATTCCATTCCTGCATATTTTTGTTATGCAACACCAAGTGTCAGGGACAATAGTGTAAGCAGCTGAAACTTGAATAAATGTTCTATGATCTTGTAGGAAACTTTTTCCTCTGGTTAAGCTGAAAAGTATAGATTTGATTAGTAATTATTTATTTTTTTGCATTACACAATCGTATTCAGGGATTAACTGAAACTGGCAGGATTGCTGCTGTAGTCATTTTTTTAATGTGGAGGTTACTTTAACATGTAGTGGAGATGACAAGAAAATTGAAACCATATGATGGTACAGGGAATGTACCTGGCATGTACAGAATCTCAATCAGTAAATTGGAATGTTATTGCTGAGTTCAGCACAAAGTACTATTCTGGTCAGGGTCTGGACTCCTAGCAAAGTTGAATACCTGCCTTTTAGCATGTCTGCTACATGTAATGTTTCAAACCACTAAACATAGGCTGGTTACAGATCTGTATATAAAAATATCTTATGTTTAACGAAGAACTATAACATGATACTAGGTCCCTAATTGGAGGAGGCAGGCTTTGAAATCATATTTTGTTGGGATTTTTTTGTTATACTGTAGACTTATGGATCTCAAAATAGACAATTTTAAGGGTTTTGGGGAACATTTGAAGTCAATGGCATCTATTTTATTTAAAATTAGCTATCTATTGGGTCAGGCATCACATGGTATTATTATTATTATTGAGTATTAAACTGCTAGTACAAACCAGATTATTAATGTCAGATACAAATTAACTTACTTTGGAAGCAAATCAAACATTTCTGACTGACTGGCAAAGGCAGAAGTTTCAGCAGGTCCAGATTTTCCCTGTTACAAATTCTTATTTCCTTTTTTACTGGCTGTGTTGGAATCACTGCTTCACTGATGACAGGTGACACTCACCTGATGATCAGTGCAGGTCCATCCTCTCCTGTGGCCACCCCTGCTGCTAGATCCCAGGAAGTACAATGGCAAAGCTACCATCTCTGGGTGTCCTCAGAGCTGCTGAAGGTGGTGCTTACTCTCTCCAGTAAGAGTTCACTGGTTTGACAAGAATCGTAGAACCTGTTTGCAGGCATGTGTTACTCCAGCTGTTGTCATTTCTTTGTACGTGAGAGTATGGATGTAGAAAGAGCAGAATGTGGTATCAAATCATGTGAGTGGAAAAATGCATCATGATGTTAATGTTAAATACAATGTTTAAGGTTGGTTAAGGGAATTCGGGGTATCAGTGCCACGAAATGTATTTGCAGTAATTAACTACCAGAGTGATTTCCACAGTTTCTCCTCCAATATAACCTTAGAGCCTGTCTCTCCTGTTTTGCAAAGTTGGTTGGTTTTTTTTCAGTGGTGCAATCTGACCAGAACTGAATAGAAAAAAATATCTGTGTTCACATTATTTATTAACAGACAGCAAATTGCTCATTGTACCGAAAATGAATGCTACTCATTTGTATCCCCCTTCCCATGGTGCTCATTCTGAACTGTTTGCCATTGTTTTCTTGTATAGCTTGATATATTTACAGTTCTTCCATTTGGTATCAGTTATAGTTAATTTAAATACCACTTAATTTATTTTCAGCTTTTTGCTGTGCATGCTGCATTTGTAATTGTGTTCTTATTTGAAAATGGGAGAAACTATATCAGTTGGGGTTTTTTTTTCAGTATTGCATTGACATTTTTAATTGCATCTATACTTTGGAAATATCTCATGACAATTTTCCTCCTTATTTGTTTTCTTATATTATCCTATGCATGTGCTTGATGACCTTTCTTTCAAATAATTTTTACTTTTCTCTTTTGTTTCTCATTTCTTTTCCTCATTTGCCTGAATTCCTGCCTCTCCCCTACTCCCCAACCTCTCCTGATTGATGCTTATTCTCCCCGGCCTATACCAGTTCTCTGCCTCTGAAAGCTTCAAAGAATGACAAATCAAGAAGTTTGAAAAAAATCTCTCGGTAAGAATGAAAACAAGATGACATACTTTGTTGTCTCTACACTTAGCTCATCTCCATTGTAAGCTGCTGTTTCAGCTGTAATCTAGGAACTGGCATATTTTTGATTACTGCTTTTTTTACTATGGGGCACTGGGAAACTACAATTTCTACCTAGTGTGTTTAGTTTTATACTGATGAAAAGTAAATACTGTCACTTGTTAGGATTAAGAGTTGGACGCAGAATTCTGCCTTTGTTAAGATGCTACTTTGAAATGTCAGAGCCCCACTCTGCTGAAAATGCAAAGGAGTTTAAGCCTCTTGGGGTGGGCTGAGTAAGACAAGCTTTAGACTCTTAGAAGGATGCTCTTTTCCTCCTTCAAGGAAAACTCCATTTTAGAACCCACAAAATCTTTAGCATCTATGTTACCTTTCATAAATTGATACTCTTAGCCTGTTCTATCAGGTAGGTGGCCTTCTGTCTGAACCTAGCTTTACTGTATAAGTACTTAGAGCTCATATTTATAAGTTAGTGATCAAGAGGTAGAAATACCAATTCCCTCATCGTAAGCCCCAAAATTCCTGCTTTTTTTTCTTTGCTTAAAATGACAGCTTTCTTGTATTGTTAGGGTAAATTAGTTCCTTAGGGCCAAGTGATAACTAATTTATCTAGAGCAGGATTTTATCACACTGTAAGATAAATGGGATGGTTAAATGCTTTTGAGAAAGCATAGACAGCTGTGGGGAGAGATGACCACTGCCTAAACCTTGTAGGGGTAGATACTTTGCAGTGGACTTTGTTTAAAGCACCTGTTGCTCTCAAAAGAATAATAAATCCTGACTGGTTTTGTGCCAAGCTCCATCTAGCCATATTCCCAGGCACCTCTTTGGTGCAGTGTCCCCTTGCAGCCTGCCAGGCAGAAACATTATAAACCAGAATGAGCCCTTTGGCCTTCCCGTTAGGGCTGTTGAGGGACTTCTGAGACAAGCAGGTAGCTCCATGATAGCTCTAGCTCCATTTTTGTGTCCTGTATCTTGTTCTCAGTATCTTTAACATCTTATACCAAACAGGAGCTTCTAAAGCTGTGGTGACAGGGTAATTTCTCATTCTGAAATACTCTCAATTGTGTGCTGAATTAACACTTGTTTTGTTACAGTTTATTTTTATGGCTGCCTCAGCCAGATACATATTATAGGTATAATCAGATTATAAAAGAGGCAGCAGCGTGCTTACAAGGCATTTTTCCATACACACACAATCTGAAATCATGTGTTTGTACTGGCCAGGAGTTTTGGTTATTCACCAAAACAGCAGGCACAGCCTCCTCTTAACAGGTGAGGTGCCAGACATGATGAGAGAGAAATTTCTTTCTAATAACAATGTGACATGGATAGTGACGATGGGGAGGAATTGGGCCCACCACAGCTCAAGGAGATGACTTTCTGTGCTCTTGTTTCATGTGTGGGGTACTTATAGCATATTGCAGGTTTTGTGATGGGATGTTAGCTTTAGGAAGCCTTTTCCACCCAGGAGGTTGTTAACAGTGTTGAGAAATACTCACTTCCAGTAGCAGAGAAAAAGCCTTTAATGATAATGTTTTCTCTTGATTTTTTTAATCTGTTTATACAGAGATAGTAGGTGTAGATTTTTATCAAATTTTGAGAGATGTGTTAAAACCACCCTCTATACATAATTATGTGTATTAACACTGACTAAGTAAGACTGGATGATACATGGGAGTACAAATACACTAGAAATAATCAACTTGGATGACAATTTCTGTAAGGGTTCTAAACTGTTAATCTTGTGGAGGGTTAAGTTGACAGGGGGCTTAAACCAGAAGTGTACTGTTCTGTTGTTAAATATGTGTTCTTTCTACATTACAGAGAGTTCATCAATTACATGAAGCGATCCCGAACCTTTTATGCCTCTATAGCAGAAAGGCTGTGTGACGGAGACCTGGTGATGAGAGACAGCTCAACCTGCTGGAATGGAGAGGATGTTGTAGAAAGGTAAAAGTTACGAGTAAAAGTTTTCCCTAGCGTTGAAAAAGGTGACTTCATATCCTTCTGATGGTTCAGAAGCATTCTGAGACGCTGTTGTCATCATAGGTTTCTCCTTCATAGTGAACTTGCATAATTGAGCAAGGGTTTTGCTAAAATAGAAGGTTGTTAATGCTGAGTTTTAGGTATCTGTATTAAGTATAGTGGGATAATTTTTTGAAGAGATGCTTTGTAGAGTTGCTTTCTCTCACTATAGAGGAACAGCTCTTTGTAGAGAGATCTTACCCTCTAAAGCTCAGTTAGCAAGCAGTACCTCTGTGACTGACTGGAGGTCCCTTCCGGTCTGCTGTTTATAGGCTAATTAGTGCAGAGCTGAGCATCATGTTTGGCCATAATTAGAAAATGTATAGCTCTTCCTGCAAAGATGTCAGAAAAATACAGTGACTGGACCATTATGTTTTTAAAGGATTTCAGTGCCGTTTCTTTTCAGAGTTTCTGACATAGCACTTTGAATAACAACTGGTTTTGGAATTGCCCGACATCCTTACCAGAGCATGTTCTGCAGGAATTCTTATAAAGTAACAATTAATAAATGCACTGTTCCATGTTAGTAGAGCAGCTAGAAGTTCTGTAGGGTGAAAAGATCTTTCTAGTTTGTTAGCTGTTTTTTTTTCCCCCTCTGTATTTTATCACAGTCTTTCCCATCGCTCTTTAGAATCCAAACTGGAAAATACACTTGCGGTCTCCATGAGCTAAACTTCTTGCTGTTGTTTCTCTAACTGTGTATAACATGAGGCAACGTTGCCCTGAGGAGAAAAAGAGGTGTTCAGAATACAACTATATCTGTTACTATCGCTGTCAAAGTATACATCAATTTTTGCAGTGAGAGCTGTTTGGAAGTGTGCCGGTGAATGTTTTCCAAAAATGTCTTTTTGTTGAACCAGAGACATTCCATGGGATTGTGTTGGCTTTCATGATGTTTCTTTTTGAAGTGTATTTTGTGGTCTGTGGCAGTTTTAAAAGATAAAGTTCTAGCATTCTGTTTTCTTGCTTTAAAACAATTTTCATGATTGAAAATAGTTTTGTAGGAACTCATGGAGCAATTCCAATGTGGAACAGAGAGAGATGTTACAATTATAGGCTGTCCCATTAAAGGGAGTTCTGACTCCCACACAGCCCTGCTTAGATTTCTCATGTGTAAATAACTTCAGCTTAATTATGTCTGAGATGTTCAGAGATAAATACATCTCTAATGCATTCAAAGATAACATTAAAGTTTAATATTTCAATGTATGTTGGCATTAGAAATTAATCATAGAAGCATATATTTGGAGATTGTGGCAACAATGCAGTATTCTAAATATTAATATATAGTGATTGCAATACTGATGGAAATTTTTACTGTAGAAGTAATGGAGAGGAAGTGGGGAGAATATCAGTATTTCTAATCAGTATTTCTGTTCTAGAGTCCCTTTTGCTGGTAACATGTAGCTGGATACACAGTTAACTTTTAGAACAAACAGCTTTCTGGCCAAAACCCATGAAAAGCAAAACCAATAAAAACAGTTTCTATATCAACCCTCTGAACAAAAAATTAAGTCAAAATTTAGGTTTAATTTTTATCTTATTTTGTTCAAAAAAAAAATGCTTAAATTGCTGATATATATGTTTTAGGCACAAAGGTGAAAGCTGTTATTTTTTTTGTCTTTTACCAGTCTGTAACTTTCCCAGAGCTGGAGACATATGGAAAAATTTCAGGTTTGAAAAGGGTAGGAAACTGGGAAAAGTGGCAGTGAAAAGACTAACAAGACCCCACATATTTTGAATTAAAAAGCAAAACAAAGGAAAAAAACCAACACCCCAACAACGACATAAAACCCACAAAACCCCACCAAAACCTGAAATGTATATTTGTAGTTAACGTATTAATGGACAAATTAGAAAATAAAAGTTTAAATTCACATGTTTAATCAGGCAGCAATATGTATAGGTTTTATCAGTTCTGTCGCAGTATTGATTGCCTTAAAAGGAGGAGACTTTCCGGGCAGCTGGCAATGCTACACAGCAGCACAAACATGGCACCTGCTTGCTGGCCAATTTTACTCCTTTCATTGTCTCTTTTATATATAGGCTGGACTTGTCACCAGTTCTCCCCACATGAGAAATAAACCTGTCCTGGTGATGCCTGAAGATGCATTTCTCTTTGCTCTTTCTCCTTTCCCAGGCGACCAGAGGATTAAATATCAGCAGTAGTAAACAGCTCTGAACTGAAAATAGATCCTTATATTTAACTCTGTATCAGAAAATAGATCACCCCAATTAATCTGATGGATCTCTTGTGAAACTGAGTTTAAGGTTACTCAGATCGTGGAACTGGCAAAAGCTGTAGTTCCTTTTCCTCAGTGATTCTTGCATATCATAATGCTATTTTAAAGCAGAGCAGTATTTATGCTGCATGCTAATTGGCATTCAAGCTCTTTAGGAAAAACAAACTCAACATTTAAAAACAATTTGACACAAATGCAGCCTGAAACAATATGAAATTATTACTCACAAATGGGGATCGTGCATTCAATTAGTAGAGGGGGCACTTGAGGTCTGTCAGAAAAGCTGATAAAGAGGATACTCATTGTACTTTTTTTATTTTAGCATAATTCTCTAGATTGGGTTTTATCATGTTTAAATCAATGCACTAGCAGGCAAAAAAAAAAAAAAAAGCTTGAGCTGCCAGTAAATGCACTGTAAAAAGAGCCAAGTTGTTTCCACCAGTTTGAGAATATGCTTCTGCCCTGCTCTTCAAATGAAGAGCAAAACATGGCTTTGCTATGAATGCTCTAGTGTCAGTTTAGGGCCTTTGAAGACATTAGAAATACTTGCACCAGGAGTACTGTCTTTGTCTTAATTACTCTTTTGAGCAACTTGTTCTTGGATCAAGACTTCATATAAGAAATAGTCTGTGAGGCTAATAAATGGTCTGAGTATACAAAGAATGTTCAGAGAAGATGAGGCTAGAGCAGAAAAACTGGAAAAATATGTTGCAAAGTGAAGCAAACTTGGAGAAATTTCTATGCTGGAACCTTTCTTTCCTGCAGCGTGTCAGATGATTATCTCAATACCACATCAGTAGAAGAGATTGCAGAAGTTGACAGTGTGAACCATTATGCAGTGCCAGGACCAGATACCATTCACCTGAGAACTCTAGAAGGACTAAAGGGTTAAGTAGTTGAATTACTCATTGTGATACTGTATTTTCTTTAAGATTGCTCCAATAGCAAATGATGGAAAGATGTGAAATGTGAAGCCATCACTGTATTTTTAGCAAAATAAGGATTTCGGAAAGGTGTGGCTGGTAAACTTGATATGTAACAGTAAAATCTGTAGAACCTATAAGCAGATGAACATGATACTTAGGGAAAGGAATCAACATGTTGAAGGAGGTAACAAGCATGTAGACAGGGTACAATGCTATAGTCTGCTTGGATTTCTGATAGATATTTTATAAGGTCCTTCACACAAGGCTGATAGAGTTGAAAACAAGGGTAGGTAGTAGATGGTCATAAGTTACAGTAGGAGGAGGTCACCAGTGGCAGCACATGAGGATTTGTGCTGGAACCTGCACTGTTCATCTGTCATAAAAGACCTGTGAAGGGGAATGAATAGGTGACAGCACGTGCTGATGATACTAAGTTAATCCTGGGTAGAAAAGACAAGGGTCAACTGTGGTTAATTGTGGGAGGAACTCGTGACATGGAATGACTAGGCAATAAAACGTATGAAATTCAACACAGGCAAATGTAAAGTGATTCACATAAGAACAATCTAAATGTTGCGTACAGAATGGTTTGCACTGAGGTGGCTTTCACTGCTCCAGGCACGTGGTGTCTGCAGTTCTGCAGGCTCTGAAAGGTAAAGCACAGCTGCAAATGTAGAGAGGGAGCAACAAGGAGGAGGATCAAGGGTGTGAAATGGATCCTGTGTGTGGAATGGCAGGCACTCCAGCCTGACATAGGAAAGATAGAAGGGGAATATGATAGTGGCCTATAAAAATCATGTATGTTGTGGACATGCTGAATAGGGATTTGTTGTCCATTGTCTCTTTCATTACAAGAACAAGGGGCATCTTCTTAATAAGTGACAGCTTGAAAACAGAAGTAGATATCCGTTTGCTAAACTTTTGGTTAAGCTGTGAAACTTCTTGCCTCAGGATATTTGGATGTTTAAAAAAAAGGATGAATTAATGAGCAAATTCAGCTCATAGAAGGGCAAGTTGTAAAATGACTGAGCAAATACGAGGCAACCAGGTGCCACATCCAAGTGTCTTTCTCCAAGAGCTGAGGCAAAAGGTTGGACAAAAGACTACCTCTGGCCACATTTAGGTAGCTGCTCCCACGCACTTTTCTATAGGGGCTAAACTGCAGGAACCTTCCTCTCCTCAGGAGTATCTCTTCAACTAAGCTAAATGTTGGCATAGAATCACTTTCTCCATTCTCCCTGGCTGTGGTAGCTGAACAGGATTTGCTGTCTCAGGTCTTGGCCTCATAAATGGCAGACTAGTACAAACCAGTGCCCAAGCACTTTCCCCAAAGCTCATCTTGAGATTTTCTGTTGATGTCAGATTTACATCTTTGCACAAAACATAGATTCCCCTTTAGAACTCCTTTTTATGAAGTTTGACTTTTTGTGAAGTCCTAGCTGCAGAACAGTAGCCTTATCAGAGACTGCTCTTTCTGCTGCTGGAGAGGGGAAAAGGTGATGTAGTCTCACAGGCAGGATTTTGGGGTGTGCCTGTGTACAACACATGAGTAATCATGACTTGGAAATAGCATTTTAAGGGAACGGTGGGTTGTGAGTACTACATCAAAGTTAGATAATCATTCAGTCTTTCCATCTCTGCCTGCCTACTTATCTCTTGCAGTTTCTATTTCAAGAGAGATGAAACAATTATAAATCATAAATAGACAAGCAGTAATATGCATATAGAAGAATTAAAACATTGTGAATGTAGTTGATTACAGCCAGCTCTAGGCACTGCATACACTCCCACTCTCCCCATAGCTGTGCCATCAGCTCTCAGAAAGAGGCTGACTGCAACCTGAAAACTACCAACTGCAGGGCACGCAGTTCAGGCTTCGAGGCTGGAGTGTGAATGTTGCTGAGGGACATGTTCAGCAACCTCAGCACTTGCCTTTCCAATGGCAGTGAGAGCCGCTTCCTCTGTATGTCTGGGCTTAATCCTGAACCAGAGGCGGTGTTGCAGCATTGTTCTGCATCCCCTGAGCTCTGCTGGAAGGTGCATTCTCAGGGCAGCCCCCAAAGACACATTCCCCAGTTATTATCACATAAACGGACATGTGCCTTTAGCATTACCATTTCAAAGATACTCCTGTCACATGAACAACATGTCAGGATCTTGGGATTTTTGAAAGTTGAGAGGTCTGCTCATGACTTGTGTTAGAGTGCAGCTGGCAGAGCATGGGGACTGTTCCACAGAGGAACACACACTAAAACCTCTTAAGTTGCTCCTACAGAAAGTGTTGTCATTTTATGAGTTGAAATTTAGAGGCTGACAGATGCTAGTGAGAACTGTAAGATTGCTGCTACCATTTCAAATTTTTTTGCTTTTAAGGAATGAGCACTTGCAGTTACTTTGATATATACATGGAATGTGCAATCTCTATTGTGATGTTCCGGTAAGAAAAAAAACAGCTTGAGTCTTATAATAGCAAAATGTGAGCCGGTACTGAAGAAGAAAATTAAGTGACTGGCTTCGTTATTAGCAGCAGTGGATGCTTGGGATCTCTGTCATAAAGCCTCTTATTCTCAGGTGCTGAAATATGATTTTAGGCTGTGTCTCCAGTGCACCATAGGCATGGATCTTTAGAGAAAGGGATGGTGCTGATAACCCAATGCCCGCACTATCTGTGCTTTGGAGGTTTCACTTCAGACTAGCTCCGATGCATTCCTGAGCACAGAATGCCACTAGCATCCTCGAAATGCATCCTTAGTTTCGTTGAAAAATAATCTGGTTTTGAGACTGCTCTGCAATATAAGCTGGAGTGTGAGAAATGGTGACGCTTAGGGGTTTAATTGAAAAGTATAAACCTGATCAGAACTAACATGGTAATGTAGACCTACCTGGTGGTCACCTGGACACCTGCATTTGAAGTTTGGGGTCTGAAACTTCAATTGCCTCAAATAATAAGTACTTAGAGGCTGTAATTAGTGTGTATATAAAGAAGTTTGTTTGAAAATTCTGTCAATGCAATCTATTGTTGCAGTTAGTCTGTGGTGACAATTTTGGTAGCACGCTGCCCCTAACAGTGAGGTGGTGTAGTGCTTCAGAGCTCTCAGACTGGGCTGGCTCGCAGGTTTGCTGCTTTCTGAAGAATTCAGCAGAAATGTCCCATCCGGAGCTGAGCCAGCCTGCCTGTGCTACATGTGTGAAACTTAATGAGATCACAGCAGGTACTGATGTGGCTGCAGGTGGTAATCTGAATCCAGGCTCTTGGCTGCTTTTGATGCTATATTTTCCATTTACCAAAAAAACCCTGTTAGAACAGTGTCAACCTTCAGGTTGACTCTGAAAAAGAAAGCTTTCAAAAGTTTGCCAGAGAAATTGTTCCTCAGAAGAAGCAAATCCAAATCATGACCATGATGTGCAGAAGCTTTACATGACTGTTTCTACGCAAAGGGTTGTGACACTTCTAGGTCAGTGAGACGTTTTACAAGTTACAATTGCACTATAGATGTGCAATTTGTTTTAGGAGTTATTGCTACTTGATGCCTAGCTGCAGAACAGGGTTCTACAGAATTAGGAGGTTGAAGAAAGGGTTGTTACTTTTTTTTTTGAGGGACAGGATTGCTAGCTGCTTCAAACATTTTTCTTTTTCCAGGCTCCTCTTCACGTCATGTGGTTATTTTTTCCACACACAAAGTCAGAGTTAAGAGGTCAATTAACAGGAGTTTGGGCAAACCAGTAGTGGCAGAATACTTTTGAAAATGTGGAAGTTAAAAATATGCAAAGGGAAGAGTAGATTTACTATATGGCATGTATTGATGTTTAAATGTCTCGACAAATCTAAGACAATTCTGTCTCTCATTGTATTTTTAGCAGTCTCAAGTCAAACACTAGTTTGACTAGCCAACACAGGTTTT
The DNA here is from genome assembly GCF_028858705.1 of Grus americana. Lineage (NCBI taxonomy): Eukaryota > Metazoa > Chordata > Aves > Gruiformes > Gruidae > Grus > Grus americana. Next base: position 5,456,485 of record NC_072860.1, on the reverse strand, counting down.
GATGGAATGAATCTCTAATGAAACAGAGCAGCTGTAGTGGTTATTGTGGCCTGCTGATCTATACTGCATTTGTGAAATGGCTTAGTGAAGTCATGAAGAAATAGTAGATTGTATCAAGAAGAAATGAACGTCGCTGGTATTTATTTTTTTTTTATTGCCCTGGTTATCAAAATATTTCCAAAGTAAATGCTGCCTTAAATCCTGATGGTTATTCAGTGATTCATTATGTTCTGACTAGATCTTCAAAAAATATCTTGGAACTAATATTTCTGATTCTAAATCTGATAGCTTGGACCACTCTTACCTCCTTTGAAATAAAAGGGTGTGTTCCTGTAAGAACAGAATTGGGAAGTCCATGTCTTAGAGCAGTGCTTTGCTTCAGACCAAAATACCTATTATGTTAATTACATTTAAATGAGAGGTCTCTGTTAAGTCTTCACTATTTGCACTGAAGTTAAAGGCTGTTTCTAATGTTTTTTATCCACCACAGAAAGAGCAAAATAGTGGTAATATTTGTTTAGATTATAAATTAGAGGACAAATAAACCAGAACAGCTTATTCCCCTTCCAGGTTTTTGCATGTACTTATTTAATACAACTACATTTTGGACACTGAACCATCCGTTTCTGTGGTCAGCTCCTTCTTGTACAGCATTTAATAAGTAAGCTGTGAGTTTGATTTCTCAGAATATTTTAAGAAAAGCAATCTGCCATACTCATTTTTTTTCTTTCAGGCAAGACAAGGAAGCACTGAAATGTAGTTACAAGTGCAAACAAGTTGTGTACTAGTGAGTTTGAAGCATGCTGTTTCATCCGTAGTCTTAACCGCTCGGCAGACCAGTTTCACCATTTTGGGTTATCCCATTTTTTACAACTGAAAACCAAAACCAAATTCTCTCCCTATTGCTGAAAATCCACAGCTTCAGGAGAAACTATGAAATTATGGCTATATGCAAAATACTTTCAAATCTGGAAAATCCTGTAAGAGGAGAGAAAAAGGAGAAGAATTCTTCTCCGTGTTACTAGGGATCTTCTTTCCTCATTTGTAGCAAGTAAAGCATTTTTGGATACATGACTGGTTATCCCATGAAATCCCCATGAACTACTGTGGTGGGTTTGACCCTGGCTGGGGGCCAGGTGCCCACCAGAGCCACTCTCTCACTCCCCTCCTTCACCAGACGGGGGGAGAAAAAGTACAACGAAACGCTTGTGGGTCGAGATAAGGACAGGGAGAGATCACTCACTAATTATTGTCACGAGCAAAACAGACTGAACTTAGAGAGGGAATTCATCTAATTTATTACTAGGCAAAACAGAGTAGAGGAATGAGAAATAAAATCAAATCTTAAAACACCTCCCCCCACCCCTCCCATCTTCCCAGGCTCAACTTCACTCCTGGCTTCAACCTCCTCCCCCCTCAGTGGCACAGGGGGACGGGGAATGGGGGTTACGGTCAGTTCATCACATGGTGTTTCTGCTGCTTCTTCCTCCTCAGGGGGAGGACTCCTCTCATTGTTCCCCTGCTCCAACATGGAGTCCCTCTCACGGGGTGCAGACCTTCAGGAGCAAACTGCTCCAGCGTGGGGTCCTCCACGGGCTGCAGGTGGAATCTCTACACCCCCTCATCCTTCCTCCATGGGCTGCAGGGGGAAAGCCTGCCTCACCATGGCCTTCACCACGGGCTGCAGGGGGATCTCTGCTCCGGCGCCTGGAGCACCTCCTGCCCCTCCTTCTGCACTGACCTTGGTGTCTGCAGAGTTTCTTACATCTTCTCACTCCTCTCTCTGGCTGCAAAAGCTCTCTCTAACTGTTTTTCTTCCTTCTTAAATATGTTATCACAGAGGCGCTGATTGGCTTGGCCTTGGCCAGCAGTGGGTCCGTCTTGGAGCCAGCTGGCATTGGCTCTATCAGACACAGGGGAAGCTTCTAGCAGCTTCTCACAGAAGCAACCCCTGTAGCCTCCCTGCTACCAAAACCTTGCCACGCAAACCCAACACAACTACTATAATTATTTTTACTCTTAAATAAAGATTTGTACGTATATTTAGTATCCATAACCAGGAATTAGAACTAGTGTTATAAAGAACACCCGCAAGTGTGTTTTAAGCCACTGTAATATTTGTTATTTTTCTATTTACCTTTTTCCTCCATTTGTCAGGCTTAACAGTTCTTGAACTCTAACCAAGTTGGAACCTATATATAATAGTTGGATCAGAAGGTCAAACTTAGTTTTATTTGGAGCAGGGAAAGAAAAAACCTTTGTGAAAATGACTTAGGGAATTTTGTGTTTGTTGCCTCTCCATTTCAAGAGGAAATTTCCTGAATTTCCAAATGAAATGGTCTTTTTTTCTTATTGCCAGTTAGTTTGATATGAAATACTCTTAATGATGGTAGAAGTAGTAGAACAATTCTGGTCAGACACAGCTTTCCAGTGCACTGGTACAGATCTCATCATCATTTCAGATGTGCCTCTTCAGGTGCATATGGGTGGATTTTATCTGGAATGAGTTTCTCTGAAGGTGGCAAACTTTACCATTGGTATTGCATTAAAACATTTGAGACAGGCTAAATTCTTCATTCTCATTTCTCCAAATATGCTTTGGTTTTGTAGTGCTGTGGGAAGTTAAAATGTCATAAAAACATGTTCGTATCACTGAAGTCTACAGGTTTGACGTGTAGTACCCTGATTTGGCAAGGGAGGTTCTTTTACAGCCACTGCTTTTCAGATTGGAGTCACTTTCTCAGGAAATTTCAAGTGTAACATTTTGGGGTTAAAAGCTTGCATATAAAAATGGCTTTTAAACCAGATTATAGGGAATATGAAAGAAGGATGTTTTGCAACACTCAGCAGGAACCCACACTTCTTTTCCTTCCTTCTCTCCTTCTGTCCCTTACTTGTTTTTCTTGGAATTTTGCATTAAGTGGAAGGATAGGGGACACCTGTCCACAGGCCTGAGCAGATCATGTCATGGGTTGTTAGGGCCTGTGCAAGCTGGTTGGGAAAGGAAGTGGCAAATCACAGTGACTTCCTTTCCTCAAAATGTTTTCCTTTAGAGACTTTCAGTTTTTATGTGTTTAGCACTTTCATTGTCCCCTTTCTCATTTCCTTAGGCTCTAGCAAGCAGCCATCTGGCTATAGAAAACAGAGATGATCATTTAGCCTTAGCATACTTAAAAAGTGTTTAGCTTCTGTTATTCTTGTGCCATCGGTGTAAACAATTTCTGGAGATATACTTGTTACTCTAAGTTGTAAAATGCTGTATCTTTTTTAAGTATTTTGCAGTTTTTAAGGTATTTTCCAGGACTTGCGGCAGTTTTGTTGGTGTTGGTTGGTTGGGTTTTTTGTTGGTTTTCGGTGGTTTTTTTAAATCCTGTGGAATAAACCAAAGACGCTGTGTTGGAAGTGACTATTTAAGACATAAATTTGCCTGAGCTTACCCTTCAGAATGATGCAGAGCTCTGACAGGCTTTGAATGGCATATTATGTGTCCTTCTGTGAGGACACATGAGGGGTAAGTGCTAAAGTTCATTGCCATGCAAGCATGTAAATGTTAATAAGGCTGCTAATTACCCCCTGCACAGCCCCAGTGAGCCACAGGAAGGAGAGATGGCAATGGTTAATAGCTACCCCTCACTGCATGTAAACTTGTTGTGCGGTCAGGGAACCCCAGTTTGGGGACTTCCTGCTTGCCACCTGCAGTAGCAAGCAAGTTATACTGGGACAAGAACAAAAAACAGGTAACGTTTGTGCAATTACAGTTGAAACCCTTTATTTCAATATTGGTGACCTCTGAAATACAGGCAGCTGGTCCCAGGCAGGTTATGGTGAGTACTTGGAACAGTTGAGGTGACTATGGAAGTCAAAGATGAAGATAGCTCAGGTTTCCATATTCTGGCCAAATTTAGGTCTGCCGTTAACCAACTGTCTATGTGAATAAAGCATCCTGGTGAACTCAGACTTGATGACACAGATTTGAATTTGCCCCGTGTTCTTCTGATGCCTGTCTCATAAAATGAACAGTGGCTTCTCTGAGTATTTGTGTAATTTGTATGCGCAGGTCTGTGGTGTGTTTAAGGATAGAATGTGATAATTTGCTGTAGGTAAAGCTTGCCCTTTCACGTGAGGAAGCAAAAATCTGCATTTGGGCTGGTTGGGAGGAGAATATTCACTTTCTCTGGGCTATTTCAGGTGTTTGGGGATATTGTGTTCTGCTCTCTGAATTGGTGTCTTCCCTGCTCGTGAAGGCAAATCAGTTAAAAAGCAGCAAAGGACAGCACTGGGCCCTGTTCTCCCAGTGGGTTTGTTTTTTTTTTTCCAATGGGAAAATAAATCCTACATTTTTTGTCACTGAAAATTAGACATTTTGCAGAAGACAGAAGGGTTTCATACAGAAACTGTTTACCTTTCTGTTATAAACATACATACAATATCTGCTCCACAAAATATATTCATATGACTTTGGTCAGATTCAAATGAATGGATCAAAACTGACTCCGTAGGCCATGCAGTGCCAGTGCCAGGCAACAGAATATGAAATAAAGAGGAAGAGTTGTAGGGAAATTAATCAAGTAGTATAGGTAAGGGGGAATGTGGAGGTCAGGTGTGTATAAGAGGTGAGGTAATGGAAGATACAATGGTCTAGAGCTTCCACCATGAGGCAGCAAAGACTGATATCTGTCAGCAGCGGCACGGCAGGAAAGGCACAGAGGCTTTACTCACTTCTGTGGAATACTCTGGATTTATGCTTGATTGCCGAGAAGGAAGTTTCTAGAATTAGCGCTTCGAGACTGGTCATAAAGAAGGATGGAAAAGCCAGTATGTTTAATGTGCTGATTCTACTACTCTGCTTTATTTGGGAGCATTTTGCAAATTACAGTACAGTCCCATGAATTAAATATATTCTTAGAACCATAGTTACCTTCATCTTGGAAAGGAGCTCAGGGGATCTTTGGCCCAACCTCCTACTCAAAGCAGGGGCTGCTATGAGATCAGATCGGGTTCCTCAGGGCTTTATCCAGCATGATCTTGAAAACCTCCAGTGAGGGAGACAGCAGGAGCTCTCTGGGCAACTTGTTCCACTTACTGACTGTCCTCGTGGTGCAAAACTTTTCCCTTGTATCCAGTTAGAACCTCTCTAATGTCAAATTTTGACCTGTTGTTTCTTGTCTTCTCACCATGCACCATAGAGTCTTTGTGAACCTGAAACACTTGAAGGCCATGCTGCCAGCAAACTAACAAGTGCCAGTGCTTAGTGGATTTTCTTAATAGCTGTCAGATGCTTTGAGAGACACAGCTACCTGCATTATTTTCTGTTTTTACAAGGTGAGAGTCTTCACTGATGATGGAAAGAAGCAATTATATTCTCAACACAGAGCATTATGCACAGAATGAGATTAGAACTGGTTTTACTTCAGTCACTAACCTGTAATACTTAGGTAAAATACATATGATATGAATAGTGCCACCACAGAGGACTGTACTAGTTGTTAAAAGATGCTCACAAAGTAAAATCTATTTAAGAAAACAGGAATATGAGGAAATAAATGCGCCAATAAGGATACAATATTTGTCATCCTTGTTTCTAATAGGAAAACATTCAATTTCAATTCAGTTTGAGTGGATTTCTTAAGAACATGTTAGGCAGCTTTCAGTTATGAACAGAAAATAAGGTCCAAATGAATTTGGAATATATTGTAAAAGTAAAGCTGTTTCAGTTCATTTCACCAGTACTAGCAAACAGGAAAGTAATTGGTTAGCACTGGATGTTTTGTATGTATATAACCCATATCAAGTGCTTTCTTATGAAAAGGAAGCACACAAAATTCAACTAAGAAGCTGTGTTCAATCTGTGAGAGTTATTAAAATGCCATATAATAACGCCTAGATGTTTTTTCTTCTGCATGATCACAGAAGCCAACATAGTAAGCAGATACTAATCGAAGGAATTACATATTTAGTGCCAGAAAGGACGTCACTAAAACATCTCCCAGGGAGTTATGGGAATATACATATGTAGAAAGGAATGTCTTCTGTGGTGATTTGAGATTAGTGCCATGCAGGATCCTGTGGTTAGATTACTCTTCTGCTTCTAGTTCTGGCTCTATAAAAATCATGAGCTGTTACAACTTTAATCACATGGGAGAGGAGAGGGGACTGTCTTTCTAACAATGAACAGACATGTTATAATGCCATTAAATAGTTAGCAGAAAACTCCTTACCTGTATTTATTTGATGACAGTCTTTAACTAAAACACAGAATGGGGAAAAAATGGGATTAGGACTTCAGTCCAGGGCCATTTCTAATATTGCACAAGACTAAACTGTCAGAGGCAGGCTTTCAGTCCCGATTTTCTGTTCAGTCAAAAGGATACCTATTATGCTTTCAGGACTATCTACAGTGCTGTGTTAAAGAACCGGGATACATCACTGAAAAGTAAGTGGTCATGAAATACCTTATATGTGTCCAATAACTACTTGTGAGTAAGGTACCTCCTCTGCTGGAGAAGGGTTATCAAGATCAAAAAGAATATGTTCCACGGTCTCTGTACTGTGTAGTGAGACCTGATACCTTTTGAATTCCAGAGAGAACTTTCTAAAAAATGAAAGATTGCCCCTAAAGAACCCTTCACAACTCTGGTGCTGCAGCCAACGAGCGTAGCTTTGTGAGTTCAGTTTCCGCTGTGCGAGTATGCATGCAGTGTGGATGCGAGCAGCAATACTCTGAAGTACAGGCTGGATTGAAGCCATGTGCTGAAAACAGGTATTGTTTTACATGCTACATATATATATACACACACAACACCTTTCTCTTTATGCTATAAAAGAAACTTTTACAAGCATACATAATTAATTTTAGTAGCAAGCCCTCTTTCCTTTCACCTTCCATTGTGCAAGCCAGCCACCAGAGGGAAGGAATGATTGCAGACATGCCCATATACATCTGCAGTATTGTATTAAAGCTTCTTGTGGTGCTTCAGTGCATTTATTTAAGGATTTTCTGTTAAGTAGTAGAATCCTGACTAAATGAGGAAAGAATTATTTGCTGCTGGGTTGTATGACTTCTGAAAATTAATGTTTGGGCTTGCAAATACGAACTGAGTTTCCTTTGTTGAGGAAAGTTTTATTAGTTTGGTCAGAAGCATAAAAATTTTTTTACAGTTTTGACCAGAAATCATATTTTCTGATGAGGCTTTCTATATCAGGAATATAGACTCTTTAAGTCGCTTCCCTCCTCACCACAAATTTTAAGAAGGTCGAGGCATGACTTCCTATGACCCACACTGAAAAAATGGGTAAAGAAAAGTGACAGAAGTCAAAGATGCTTTTCCGTGATAGCTGCCTCATGAATATCTGTGACAGACTATTTGGCTGGATGTCATCTGCACTGATCTTTTGTCATTTAAACTGCTAGGTCTATATGCTTACAACTTGATTTTTTTTTTCTTGGTTTGTTTTGTGGAGTTTTTATGCAATGATCAAGGAAAGACAATTTTAAGGATTTCAGTCCTGGAAGCTATTAATAGATTGATCTCAGTGTAGAGATGTCATTAAATGAAATTGTGCCAGCTGTTGGGAAAAAATTTAACACCAAAAATTAGCAACATGCTGGAATATCAGCACCAGCTACAGATGAGAAGTTAATTTGAATCAGGAGGCAAGGTTTGTACTAAGGTACAGAAATAAAAAGAGAGAAAGAGAAAGCCAATAGCAAGCATGTAAGATTTTCATGTGGCACAAAAAGAGCACATGAAGCCTGATTCAACACATGAGTAACTGCTCACCCAAGATCTGTTTGCAAAGTATGATAGAATGATTTACGGTCCTCACTTCTCCTGGGCTGGACTGCTGTGGAGATTGTATGATTGACATCTGGTTACTTAACTGGGTGCACGATGTGTGTGACCCCCGGGTAGACAGCAGGCCATTCTGGTGCTCAGTTTGGGTTTTGGGGTCACTTGAGGAACTCCCCTGGCCGCTTCACTAAACCAGTTACAGTTCAGTCTCAGGGAAGAGCTGAGAAGCTACCTCCAATATTTTGGTGCTTGTCTTTAAAGCTTTGTTTTTCTGCTTTTTTTTTTAAAGTTGCATTTTGACCATGTTTCTGTGCACAGGATGATTTTTATTAACCATATCCTAATGTGGCAAATGCAGTTTTCTGTGTTGACTCATGGTGACCCCATGCCCACTGCTAGTTCAGTATGACCTGCTCGTTCAAACCAGTCTTCCTTTTGCGTAATCACACTCTCATCTTACTGCAGTGTTAATGGTAGGCTTTCTCCTTAGTTAATACTGTTACTGTGATATGTCTGGGTAACTTATGTTGATAGCTCCAGTCGGTATTTGAAAAGCATTTCTGTAAATACAAATAGGGATTTGACTTGTGAAGGCCTCTCTCTAACATCATAGCGTTAAGCCTTTTCTCTCAGGTTCAGGGAATTGAATACGAATAATTAATACCGGGTTTCAAAGTTCCTTGGGGGACACTTGTGGATTTGGTGTCTACTCAATGACTCCTTTTGATTTAAATACTCTGTGGGGGCAGGACTTTGAGCAGAATACATGGAAAAATAAATCTTGTCATACAGTCATCTAGGTTGTTCCAGCAGGGGAATATTTTGCAGATGCAGCATCTAACGGGCTAATTTGATGCTATCATAGTATATCTTTTTTTTTTGGCAGCTTTGGGATGTTCTTTAAGAATGAATGATGGGCAGGTACTCTTTCTTTTGTATGCTATTTTTTCTATTTATTTTCTTCAGAAGAAGGAAAGAACAGCCCTTATTTAGTCAGAAAACTGAAACTTTCCAATTAAAATAGTACAGTAATAATATGGTAGTGTTCCAATTATTGAAACTCTTCTAACAAAAACAATCCAGACATGGTTAAAGTCTATGGAAAACATCCAAGATAAAGTTTATTTTCTTGTGCAGAGTCCAACGTAGTGACTTTCTACCCATTCCTATTAGGAAAGGTCACAGTCAAAGTCCTATTGAAAAGGTAGAAAGTGAAAGTCTTATTTGATCCTTCAGTCTGGCTTAGCCAATGATTCTTCCAGTGGGGAAGTAAAATTCATTTTCTTTCATTTGCAATGGGTATGTAATACAGTAGTATCAACAAGAAAAAGAAAATCCTGTTTTAGCTTAGAGATATTGGACTGAAAATGTATTCTTCAGAATATCTGTTAAATGAGATATCAGTAAGAATGCTTTGAATACTGATATACCTAATCCTTTCTCCTAAAACTATAGGATAGAGTCACAAGTCTGGCCCCTGTGTCTGTTGGATGAAAAGGGAATAACATATGATGTTTGGTTCCAGTCACAGCCAACTTCTTGGACAAATATGTGTAGCAAGGTGGGGTGGAATCCAAAGTCAGGGATAGGCATTTTTATTGACCTGGTTTTCACTGGGAGATGTTGATTCATCAAAATGAAGAAAAAAAAATAATTAAAAATCTGGATTCTAGCATGGAAGGCTGAAGAATCACCCAGATCCGCAAGAAACCTGTTAAATTGTGGGGGAATTTGCCAGTCTCTCCTGTTGAACCTGCTCTATGTATAAGCAATAAAACATTGAACATTCCAGTGAAAGGAGAAGAGAGGCTGTTGTGTAGGTCTGTGGCGAGGGTACTCAGCTGCAATGTGGGTAGCTTTGGTATAAATCTCAGCTCTAATGAGTGAATATGTAGAGTGAAATGATGTTATTCTACTGTCTGAAAGGGTTTGTGTTTTCTGTATGCAGAACAGGTAAACTTTTGAAATGTTGATATTTTTGGCAGAATAAAAAAGACATTGCTGCCTAGTTCCATCCTAGAAATTGACCTCCCAAAAAGACATGGTATCTAAGCATGTTTGCTGACTAGTGTTCAGAGCTACATCTTGTGTTTAGAGGCAGATTTGCCTATAAGCAGCAGATCAGATGAGTAGACACAAAGATAGTTTGACAAATGTTAAATATTGTTTAAAAGTAGTTTAATTTATACATTGTTTATTCCCCCACCTCTCCGTGTTGTTGATATAAAACCATCTTGCTGTAGCTTTCCCTGTCTGCTGTGTACATTCACTGACCTCTGTTACGATTGCTTTTTAAAACAGACGACCTCTTCTGAGAGTTGTCAGTTTACATACAGCTACAGAAAAAACCCCTATGAATTTATGGGAATAAAGAAATTGAGCTCTGATGGAAGGGTAGTAAGAAATCCCAAAATAAGTTCTTATTTTCAATTGCATAGGATTAAGCCGGTGCTTCAGAATAATGTATGTATAGTATTGGATCTACAGTAATTATGTGGATATATCATAGTCCTGTAGCACTTGTAGACTGTGCAGCCGATCCTTTCCTTCACTAGTTTCTGCTTTTACTCTGACACTTCTGAAAGTGGACTTGAATCTGAAACGCTCTGCACATGGGAGAATATCCCTGTGCTTGTGAAGCTGGCACACCCAGGAGTGATGGTGAGAGGAAATGTGCTGGAATGAGTGTGTCTTTGCTGTAGAATCCCTTGGCATTGCCTCCATGGAGCAGCAGTTGGATACAAGATCTTTCATCACCTATGTCATGCACCTTCACCTCCTTTAAATGAGGACAAAATCCATCAACTTCAGAGCTGCAATTTAAGGCAACAAAGGCTTCAGTCTCTTCTTCTGTGGAGGGACATGATAATGGAGGAATTTTTGTGGGGACTAAGTTTGTTTTAAGGAAGGGGCACTCACTGCAGGAGACATGTTTTTATGTTTGTGAGTAGAACTGTGCTTAATGGAAGTTTGAACTGGAAGGGAAGTTGTTTGGCTAAATTGCTGTCAGGGTCACGTCGGAGCAGGAGAGAGCACTAACTCCTTTAAGGCTTTCCTCAGGTCAGTTAGTGATGTTTTAGGCAGTATCCTAAAAATAAATAAATCGAATACACACTCCCCTTAATTATGAAAGATTACTGGAGAAATTATTTTAAGCCCAGAAGCCAGAAGATTTCTCTGGTGTTTTTTCCTAAGTCTTTAACAGAGGACTGACATAAATTTCAGAGAAATGCAGATGATGTACAAAGTCTGATAAGTTTTTCAATTTAAGTCCTTACAGCGTTAACTATGTCCTTGCTCCTGGAGAGGTCTCCTCCTCATCAGTGTTTTTAGTTAGAAACGCACAGTGTCCTGATTTACTGAGCCTTATATACTGCACGTGAAATAGTACGGACTCAGCGCAGCCAAATCCTCGGCATGGTGCAGTGCTCAGGTTGTCCTGATCTGCACACCCATCCTTTCCACTGCCGGGTGGCCTGGCAGGCTGCCCTGGCAGCAGCACCCAGGAAAGGTCGGTCGGGCAGAGCAGCCAGCTGTCTGTAGTGGCTCTGCTGGGCAGGGAGAGCCTGAAACACCCCTGAGAGTGCCCGCTCTGAAACAGGCTCTGGTCCTGCAAAACCTTGGCATGCCAGACAGAGAATATCCCTGTCTCCTTGCCATGGCCAAGTATGCTGATATTCATAGAGCCATAGGGGCTGAGGTATGTATGTTCCTATAGTCCATAGAGCAAGTACTGCCCTGTGCCTGAGTTTTACCAGCTGAGGAGCCAACTGATTGCTCCAAACTGGAGCCAGTCAGACAGGCAACATGTCCAGAGTGTGGACAGCAAGAACGAAGGTGTCCTAAGCTTGTCTTATGGCAGGCTTAACAGAGATGGTGTTTTCCTCCTTGCAGAGCTGCAGCTCAGGATTGAGTTTGTGAAAAGATTGGAGGGTTGGGTCACACTTGAACTGGTGTAGTGAGTGAGAGAGAAGAATTTCCTATGGCTCAGAAGCCTTGCTTTTCAACTAGCTACAGTTTTATTGTCTTACTGATAAAATAGTTATTAGAGCAGTGAACACAGCTAGCAAAATTATTCGTAAGTGACCATGAGTGCCAATTATTGTACTAAATACAATTGTTTCACATCTGATTTGACATCTTCCTGCTGATTATTCTTCTACCTCTCTATCTCTATATATTTTTAGATCATAATCACCTAAGGGGTAGGAATGGATGATCTTTCTTTGTTAGACAGGAAAATGACTATTCAGAGAACTGAGGCTGTTTCTTTAATGTGAATAATTAATGGTAGTTATGATAATGCTGTTTTTGTCACGTAGAGGAGAATAGATGGGAGGAGACGGTAGAAACCAAGCAGATGAAAATGAAGAAATAGTAAAATATAGCTGTAACTATACCATGCTTCTCAAAAAGTGTGGTAGGACTGAGCCATGTGCTAGTCACAGACTTAATTGTCCTGCATACATGTTAAAGCCTTTTCCTATGTTTTACAGAATTGGTATTACGCATAATGTGTCCTTCAGTTAAAGGGCTGTATATGCAGATGTACCCCTCTCTGGCTGAAAAGGTGAAGTGATGCAGAAGGATTACTGCTTAGCAGGGAGAGTAGATGCAGTGTTCAGGAGCAAAATTTGAGGCTTATGAAAAACAGAGATGACAGGGAAGGATCTCTCAGGAAAAAGGTGGAGAGAAAGTTTGGCTGGTTGCTTCTAGGAGTCTCTGGGCATGGAAAATGGAACTGAGCCTTGGAGAAAGTCCAGACTGGTTTGTGCTCTGTGATGTGGAGAATGTTCATTAACAAAATTAAGTCTTAGAGCAAGACATCTCAACCTCCTTTTTTCCTTCTCTCTGAGAAGCATGAAGTTCACTGGAAAACTTTGAAAGATTTTGATTACATTACAAGCCTGTATCTATAGTATCTTATTATCTAAATAATTTTGACGAGGTAAAGATGGTGGAGTTAAATCCAAGATGGTTTTATTTTGGCCATATCCTATTAGAAATCTGTAGCAGTAAAAGTAATTTCTGTCCAGTAGTTGATACATCATCTTTAAGCAGCGTAGTCAGTTGGTTTTTGGTGGTTTTTGGGTGTGGGTGGGTTTTGGTGGGGGTTTTTTCCGGGTTTTTTTCTTCCAATATGCCTGTAGATAACTTCTCTTTCGGGCTGTTTCTGTGACTAGCTTCTACCAAGATGCTTCCTGGGAAGAGGACACTATGCTAGCAGTGCATGACTGGACCCTCTCCCTGATGTCTACACAATGTATTTTGTCATATTCCTATCTTCATATAATGCTATTTTAATTGCTTATGGTCTAATTATCAGCAGAGACTATTACAACTAGAATATCACTTCACAGGCATAATAGGGCAGTGGATTTACACATAATTCCTGGTTTTCTACCCATGGCACGGACACAGTGCTTGTTTTATAAGGACATGAAAGGTTTGGATTATTTGTGCTCTTTCGCAGTGTTAAGTAGGAAAGCAGATTATAGGCAAGGCCATGCTGTCAAACGTGGTTCTGTTTTGTCAGTTTTGCATGACTTGGCTGACGTTTAGAATCTGAGCTACCCTCCCCTATTCTGACCAGTCAGTGCCTTGCCAGATAAACTGAGTGGTGAGGATGAACCAGGATTACATTTTCAGACAAAATATTTTCTCACCCAAGGTGCTACCTTGACCAAATAAGAGCTAATTAATGACCCAGTATTTTGTTTACATTGATTAGTTAATAGAAAGGAAGGGGGCCTAGCTTGTCGACCTGATTGCTGCAAGTAGTTCACAACTTAGTAAATCTTTGGCTCATCTCTGTGTTACTTAGAAAAAATAATACAGAGATTTGAAAAATTATAAAATTTTAAAATTATACCCAGCTTTTTAAAATATTGCCAACACCATTTTTCCATCAACTAGATTTAAATTAATTTCTTAGAATGATGAAGAAGAGAATGTTACATGTTTCTCATGCTTTCCTATGCTTATTTTCTTCTTGACCTGGATTTGCGTTTCTTTGAGTAATTGCTGTACTTGGTTTAGAAATAATTCTGTTTGCAAAGGTGTTCCTGGCAGTCCTACGTAGAGTTTTGATTTGATCAGAAAGGGGAACACAGAGTCTGCAAACATCTCAATGTCTTTATTGGCAATGCTTATTGTAGAAACATTTTAAATACTCTTGAAAACTATGCTGTTGCTGGAAAAGCAAATTTGACCAGAATGAAAACTTTTCAAAGCTGGATTTGAAAATCAACAAAACTCCCAACTATCTTATTTTCTAGGCCATAGGCACCACATGTACTTTACTGAATATGAAAGCATTCTTGAAACTGTTCATGAAATTATTTAATTCTTTGAACAGGAAGTTGTCAAATAATTTTTATATATTTTAATTAAAGGATAGTATTAATGCTAGATGAGCTTACAAAGCAATGAACTGACTTCCACAGGTAACTAAACATTGAAGTGCATGCTTGATAAATGCAAAAAATCAGCAGAAGTAATTTTTAGCATTATGAAAATTTGTCCAATATTGTGGAGAGTTTAGGAGGCTCTGAAAAACTTCACTAAATGAAGATATATAGATGTTGATAAAGGCCCATCTTTGACTCTCCTAGTTTTTCTTATTTATTGTATAATGTCACTTCAAAGCATACTTCTAAATTAAAAAAAAATATTTGAGAGTGAAATGTTAAAACTCAAGACTTGAGAGTCGTTAGCTTTGCCTCTCAGCTCATGATGCCCTTGTCTTATAATGAATTAGCTTTACAGTAATCTGGCAGTGGTCTGGATCATGACCTGGTAATTTTCCCAGGGTCATCGTCCAAATAATTAAGTTATTTATATATACATTTATTTACATACAGTGTTTATCTATGAATATTCAGTTGTTATTTCTGTTCATACCCAGGACTTGGCAGTTGATTCCCACTGAAGAATTTGGGGCATGATTTGAACAATATGTTTGTGGGAACTTAAAGTAAAAAGGCAAATAGTATATTTATTAAAAGCATAAGTGATTATTTCTGCATACAAAAATTTAAAGAAAATTATGTCTATACTTGCCCAGCTGTGAGAGTCCTTTCAAATTACTTGTACTAAACTGCCTGGGACAAGCAATGTGTTTGTAAGTTAACTTAAAAAATACAAGTCCACGTTCAGTGTTGACCTCTAACCTTTGTAGGCCCTTTGTCTAAAATTAGAATTTCACCTGCTGACCTGCAAAAATAAAAAGGGATGTAGAGATGGACTTGAGTTTTGAGAATCAAGATCAGCAGTCTTAGGCTCAGGAAATGCATTTAAAATGTTATCCCTGAAATACTAGAAAATTTCGATATATGTATTGGCATTTTGAGTATGCATCAGTAAATTCAATTTCACTAAGGAAAAGCAGCAGATCTTGTGGTATCTTAAATGTCTGTGGTTGATTCGTGATAGTGGAGTCTTCATTAGCTAATTGGAAAATGCCTTAGGTAAAGCAAGATAATAAATGATTCCCTGCTGCAAAAACACCTGGGGCCAAACTAAAAACAGCTGCAGTTATATTTTCTATTTTTGCAGAGGCAGGACAGTCGAGCACAATTAGTGTGGTGTAGCACGTTGCCATGATTTCCTCAGCATTTTTTTGTATCCCCTCAACCTCTTACCAGGGTGGTAGAGAAGAAAGGATGCCACCAAAGCCTGTAACAGAGTCAAAAGTAAAAGAAAGGAACAACTGGAGTTACTGCTGCTCCAGTCACATATTTTGTTTTGCTGTATTTGTAATACCAGGAATACAAAACTGTAAGGCATACTTTAAGCTGTTGTGATTTTAATAGAACTGTGCCACTTTAAATCAGAGACAGATTTGATCCATAATAATTCATTGCTTCCTATAGCCACGTCCCTGGGGGAAGACTGCTAGGTGGGAAGTCTTGTGTGGCTACAAAACCTCGGAATGAGCTAAAAACAAGTAGAAGAATGGATACCTATGTGTAGTATTACCCATTGCAGAGATAATTTTAGAAAAGTTAGGTTATGTACAGCAGATATTCAGGAACATCTGCTTCTGTGGCATAGCTGGTTCCCCCAAGGCTCAGATACCTTGGCTGGTCTTATTTAAGGTAAACCCAGGTGGTTGTCTGGGTGAGTTTATTTGCAGCTGGTCTGCAAGGAGAGAGGATTGAGGTCTTTTCTGTGTGGTGGCAGTCAGCTTATCCAAAATGTTTGAGTGGACGTTGCAAACCTTGCTATTGTAAGCAAGAACTTAACTACAAGGAAAAGAGAATAAAACAGAAGTTGTAATTCAGAGATTCATATGGCAAATTAAGAGATACTGCAAATCACGGACAGCAGCGAATCTTTTGCTATGTTACAGTGTAACGCTACCTAGTAGCCTGTCGGAACATCTCCGTGGTTTGGGTGGTAAGGATTCAGTTCCAGACATCTCTCCAAGAGTTTGTTAGGCCAAGTTGTACCTTTGTGGTGCCCTTGGGAGGACGGTTCAAATGTGCAACAAAGAGTTGATCTGACCCCACGTCAGCAGAAAACACAGGGCACGTGTCAAAGTGTCATCTTGCTCCCAAAACCGCAAGTTTAGAGCTTGCACCCAGGAAGTGAGGTGTTAGGGTACCTGAAGGAGATTTTGATAACCTCTGAAGTTGCTGTAAAATGGCAGTAATCTCCTGTCGTTGATGTTTTGGAATTAAGAAGTTGAATACGATTCCTACTGCAAAGTCTATGAGAGCTGCCAGGACTCTGCAAAGATGTGAACTATGTTATTGCTGTTGTTGGTGTCACAGAGGCAGAGTTGGAGCAAAACAGGCTTTTTAGAGGGGAAAGAATGCCCTTATGCTTAGGGATGTTTGCTTTCTAGTGCAGTAATTCCAAAAGCACAGCCCTCCTGAAACATTGAGTAGAAACAATCCATGCTACAGGTACAGCAAAGCCATCTCTTACCTGGAGGAATGAATTCTTCTGTTAATGAAAATCTTTGCAGAGACTAATCTTTCTAAGCTTAAGATGTAAGTTCTGTTTCAGTTTTGTGTGACTACTGATAATCTTAGATTGCTTTGGGGAAGGGAACTGCCTCTCATCTTGCCATTTGTGAGTAGCAGAGTAGGGTGCATTTCAAGTGAAAGCTCTGCATTCCTTTGAGAAACCACCATGTTTCTCTTAGTCCCAACCCCAGCTCCTCCTGAACCCCTTCCAGCTGAGGATTCAGCAGAGAGCATTCCTGAAATGAAGGGTTCATGGGAAGAATGTTTATGCCTGGTGTGTTCAAAATGTATCATCTGTGCAGGTGGTGTACTACATATCACTGCCCAGTATCCACTGGCCAGTGCTGCCTCTTCAGTGCTAGCACTGTAGCTGGGTATATAAAAATGTCGAGTTCTCTGATGGAAGGACGTTTTTAAAACTTCTTGCTGTACTAATTTAAACTGTGTGGAACTAATGTAGCTTGTGCTGATCAAAACCACTAGAAAAATGCTTTCTGGCTGATTCTGTAGGGCTAGTCTGTTTCATTTTTCTTCCTGAAGATAAAGGACTACTCAAGTGATTTTTTTTTTTTTTTTTTTTTTACATTCAATAAGTAGGCTTTTGCAATTGAGAATTCAAGTTTAATTGCAAACTGCATTGGGCTATAGCCATGTTTCAGTCCTTTCCTTTTTAATTCTTGGAACTTCATTTAATAATGTATTCTCTTGAGTTCCTTTGTTATTCTTTTATCAGCAATGAGTCACGTGTAGTAAGGCTTTCTAATAGATTTCAAAATACAATAGTAGGCTCTAAAATGCCAGGTGAAGGGCTATGTATTAAATGTCTTCTACAAACACCTCCTGATCTAGGTAGCTGTCATGATTGTATTAAAGGCTTATTTCACAGAAAAAAAACTTTAAGGGAAAATTACTCCTTTAGGATTGAAAAGTAAACCTTATGAACGCAAATACTAGGTTATTAGGGTAGTAGCGTAGAATTACTAGTGTTGTGCAAAATAGCATGTATCAACAAACACATTCTGGAATAGGGATTGGTTTGTATTATTTCCATATTTTCACTATTGGTTTTGGACCTGGTAAGACTGGGAACACCAGCTGTTCTTGTAGGGGATTTAGGTGCTTCCATACAGTTTGAACTCAATGGGGGTAGTTGTAAAAAGCCAACTTTTTTACTGAATTACTTGTTTACCATGCTCCTATGGTAATAGCTCTTACTGGCCAAAGCAAGATTAGCTGTCCTAGTTGCTCAGTGTGCGTAGAGCAAGGGACAGTTGCACACCTAAAATATTTGTTCTGCATGGAGAAGCCGAGTTAAAGCAATTTCCTGGAGACAGATAACCAAATACAGTGTTTGAACCAATGCATCTGAAGTCATACTGAATGCCTGCAGCAAAACTGGCAAAAGGACACCTCTCTGCCGATTCCTGGTCTGTTGCCTTAGCTTAACTCTATTATTCACTGCGTAATGTAGCAAAAAAGTTGGGTGTCATCTAACATTCAGTATTGTTTATTTTAATTGTGAAGCATATTTGGGCAACTGCCCATGAAGTTTTCATCGGAATGTATGGTGAGGTGGAACGGGCGGGAAACAGACTGGACTGAGAACTACTGTGTGGTTTTTCCATGGCTTTGACCCAAACTGTAGAGAAAATGGTACTAAGCTTCTCTCAGTCCCCAGTGGATTGTGTTGCTTGCTGCGGAGGCACCCAGTAGCCATGTCACAAGCCATGTCCGTCAACTTTTACTGCATGTGTGCCCAAAAAGCAGGTATCGCCTATCATGTGATTAATTGTGCAGGTCATTGAAATAAATTTAAACCAGTAAAAATGTGAAGAAAGTAGCAACATTATTGAAAAAGGGTAGAAGACAAGGTGAGACAGGGTATGTTTGTTTACACCTGAATTTTCTTGCTAGGTGCAAAGGCACTTCTCTGAAAGATTATAACTCGTAGCCTATTTCAGTGGAGGGGTACTAAATCAGATCTGCTTTCTCTGCCACCAGAGAGCTTGGTTTATGAAATCTTCCCAGTTGTTTGCTGATCCACAAAAAAATATGAAAACTTTCCCAGACTGGTCCCTAAGTGGCCTTCCTTACAGCATTCTCTGTTGCCATACAGTTTCTTTCTCTCAAGCAGTTGTTGATTGTGGGGTCACTTACATGATCATCAGCCCACCAGGACCGACACAAAGAAAACTACAGCTGCTCAAGTGCTAAAAACCAATTGGAGCAGCTGTTTGAGCCAACTGTAATTCAGCCTTGGGGAGTTCAGATTTTACAAGCACTTGAGTGCATAAACAGGCAAGTGATTCTATGATTATAAGTGTGTGTGTTTGGGAACATTTGTATTTCTTGTTCACTAGCCATTACACTTGTTTCTTAAAGGTTATGGGGAGCACAAGCAACAGCATACAACTTGGGTGAACAGCCTGCATCACAAGTTGTCCATCGTAATATTAAAGCTCAAATAACTTAGTGGATACCCAGAGCTTTGAAACTCATCAACAAAAATTGAGATAACTCGGAAAACTTATGAAAAGAATTCTGCAATTGTGAGATAATGGTGATAAATAATACTAGGTCAGCACTTAGAAAAGTCACTTAGCAATCATTAGAATACACATGTTGCTGGGTGTTACCTGAAGCAGTGAGTTAAACATTTTATTGCCTTTCATAACTTGTGATGGGATTAGCACTGAGCAAAACTGATGCTTACATACCAAGAAGTTAAATGTGAATTAAGTTGAATAGATCTAAAAACTAAGAAAAATAGAAACTAATGTAATGCGTACTTTTTACATATATATTGAATTAAATACTTATATCTGAATCAGACAAGTTCTTTGGAAAATGAACTATCTTGAGAATTCCAAGTGCATTGATTTAGTCAATTTTATGGAATGGCCACACATTGAGATTTGGCAAAGGACCTAAACCATCTTATTGCCTACAAAGAGCTGCTGATTGCAAGCAGACTTGGAACATAACAAAGTTCCTTTCTAATAGGAAGATGGTTTTGAGTTGCATCCTCGCAGACTGATGTGAATTATTTAGAGAGTGGATAGAAGTTCTCTATATAAGGGCCTGTATTAGGTAATAGGACTCAATCCAGCTTAAAAATAAAACGGTATTCAGTTTCTATAATTTGTGTTTGTGGTTTCTAAGTATTTACAGAAAATTCTATGATGTGTAAATCAGTGCTTTTTAATTCATCATATTGCTCATATTGTATTAATAATTGTTACAGCTTTTCTGTGTGGCAGAATTAATAGTGATGAAGCCTAAGTTGTTCCTCCAAGTAATAATATTTGTGTCAATAATGCTAGATGATGCTAGCAGTACACTCCTACAGGATAAAGTATTTCAAGTAAGTCAGGTAACTGACTATAAGATGGAGTGGGAGTGTGAAATTTTATTGTTAGCTTCTAACAATGAAAACAGAACTTTTATTATGCAATACTGATAATACCCTGCTATTGAAACTACAGGGCACGACTCTCTGCAAGCTGCTTTCTTAATAGACACAAGAATGGATGCTGCTATTCAAAGCATTGTATCCATGACTTGAGCATTGACTTCGTTGATGGAAATTTAGGTTCCAGCTCAGCAAAATGCTTAAACCTGTGCTAAGGCTGTAGTTCTACCTGACTCCAAACTAAAACAACATGCTAATCCAAATCTATCCACTGGTCTGAGGGTGCAGTTTGACAGCTTTGCTGATCTAATGGTTACCTGCCACCAAAAGAAAGGTCATTCCCCGTCTGCACCTGCCTATAGGTTCCTACCACCTTCCACCTGTGTTTCAGATTTATTAGTTATGTGGCTGCACAATGAGTTGATTCAGATCAGGTAGAAAATTAGGGGAGCAAGGGAAGCAGTAATATTGTGTGCAGGAAGGAGAACAACCATGTTTTCTGGGTGCAGTTAGGTGTCACATCAGCTGAGTTATGTCAAAGCACATCCTAATACACAACACGGCTCTGTAAGCAGTTGTGTTGATACAGCTAGGGGAAAGCATAGGCAAGGACAAATAATTTGGAAAAGGGAAAGGATGGACAATGGCTCCTTAAGCTAACATTGTTGCCAGAAAAAGTGATCCTGAAAGTGCAGTCTATTAAAGATCTTGTGGTGAGTTTGTGGAAGCAGCTAATGGGTTATTTGGGCACCTAAAGATTGACTTGTTTTAAGTTGATTAGTTAGGTAACGTTGCCTGAGGGACGTGTAGTATCTTAGTAAATAAGTTTACACAATGTTGTGTATAACTGAAGTGGCTGATAAGAATTTGCCATTCTAGTGGCCAATCAGTGTGTGGATTTACTTGGGAACAATTGTTGTCTTAAATTCATGCACTTACCACAGCTTTTAGTTAGTACCACAGCAACAAAATGCAATGGAAAAGCAAGGTATATCTGATTATTGACCATATTGACCACTACATCCCAACATTTGCTGTAAAACATATTTTTTTTATTTAAAGGAGTTTTGATTTCAATTATTTTAGTCATGCCAGTCACTGTACCAGAACAAAAAATAAAATTATCATTTGTTAACATGAGTTGTATCATTTCTCTTCTCAATATTAAGCTAGTAAATGATATTTGGTTTTGAAAAAATGCTGAAAAATATTTGGCATAATGGTCTCTCTGGCAGCCTTTGATATTTTTATTTTATTACTGAAAGTTTAAAGCCACATCTTTGATAAGCAGCCCTGTTTTGTGTAGCAGAACATACTCCCAGTGCAGAGAATCTCCATTCAATGAAGTTAGCAAATGCATCTCCACTGGGAACCCCAGGGAAGAGGGTCACAAAGGTGCCACAGTTAGCTTTATTGATTATAACAGTGTGTAAGCAGAAACACCTATAGTGTTATTCTGTTCTGAGACAGATAATTACCCTGTGTTAGGTCCAGGATATACTGGACCTAATGTATATGTGCTCTACTAATGATGTATTTACACACAGTAAATATAGCATGTTCTTGTGCACTGCACAGATTCTGCATGGAGATCTGTGCCTGCAGACTGTGTGCCTGTGCTACATGTTTGATCTGCAAGTATGTATGGGAGTTCATTTGTGCGTGTCCACTGGACATTTTTGAGTCTTAGAAGCATTCATGAGTGAAGTGGGAAAATATGTCTATACTCAGGATGTCAGGTGTGTGGGCAGAAAAAGAAGATATGATCAAGAAGGCCTGAAAAGTAGGGTAGTTTCATGTAAGCATCAAAACCCCTTTGTGTTGCCCATTATAAAATCTTCATTGGAATTTACTTTCATTACCTTGTTTGCAGTAAGATCTGGTAAGTAGCAGTGAGTTTTCAACACAAGCTTAATCTGGTGTAAATTACCCAGATTTTGCAGAAGACTCTATAACTTTTCTGAACTACAACTTTTCAGGAGCAATTGTCCATCATGGTTGCTGTTCCTTTAGCTGCTGCAGCATCTGCATCAGTGGAACTGCACCACCTCATAGCAGCAGAAAATTTTATTGTTTTAAATGTGTGATTGCTGTTATGTAGTAGCTGTTTGTCTTAACATATGCTGGTTTATTTTCCTGTCTACCAAGTATTCAAAAAATTGTACTTCTCTATAAAGATATAGAATGCTTCATTTCAATAACCAGTCATGAAGTGGTTCAGAAATTAAACTCAGATTCTAAATTTTTATTGTAGCTTATTTTGGCATTCTGTAATTGAAAAAATGGTATAATCAAAGCTTTTTCTTCCTTTGCAACTCATTCTTCATAAACCTTTGAGTCAGAGTTTTATCTCTTTGCAGGATTCTGTTCAACTTTGGTCCAAATTGCCTGCTTCTGTTCATAAATATTACTGTAATCTTGTAAGAAGTCTCAGTCTGGTGAATACCTTTTGTTTCTTGGCCCTGGATATACCAGAATTTATGGAATAAACTGCAAGACATTTTTGGTCAAGTCACTGTCAAACGAAATGACGAGACCTGTTGAACAGTTTGTTGGAGGAGAACAAACATAGCTGAATGTATTCATATTGCCATACCCTAACACACAGCCCCAAAATCTCAAAACATTTTTAGAAGAGAAGCAGTCATGGTTTTGATCAATTAAATAATAAAAAAAACCCCCAACCCCAAAGCAGAATACAATGGAAAAAACAACTGACTTGGAAAAAAGGGGTATGGGTGCTTTTTAGGTCAAGTTATACCTCCGGACTGATATGCTGAAAATAGTAATAAAATATGTCTTCCCTTTCCCAGCCCTGCCAACATGCACACAACTAGAGAAGAAACTATGGCAAAGAAAAGCTTTTACTTTGCCATAATTAACTGAAAAATTCAACAGAGTTCTTGTGAATGCCTGCTGGTTAACAGTGGTTGTCTGGAGTTCCATTTACTCCCATAGTGAGCTTTGCTGGGGGAGGTTAAATTTGTTCTAAACAGCAGCACCTCTTTGTGTTTCTTGCAGCTTATGGGAATGGTGTTGAATTGCTCAGTAATTTTTCCAAATCTAGGGCCAGGATTGTGCAGGCTGGTACTAGAGCTCCAGGTGAAATTTCTTTCCACATTTGAACCATTGGGTTTTTAAAAGTACAGGTGGAGTCAGTGACCACTTTCTCAGATGGGCTAGAATAATCGTATTTTGGTTGAAAGTATATAGCTGAGACAGTGTCAGTATTTACTGGGCTGACTTCTGAACATCCAGTCTTAAGGCTGTATCCTCAACAATTTTTCATTGTTGTTTTCTTAACCAGCATTGGATTCTACAGCTACCATAGTCAGCTTTTTCATTGTCCTTACTTTTCTTGCTGCCACATTTATTTTGTGAAATATGATGAAAATGCTCTGTAATCTTTCTTCAGAGATAACTTGGATAAAAAACAAAAGAAAACAAACAAAAAGCCCATAAGCTCTCTTGGTGAATCAGTAATGTGTCATTACTAGTATTTTACTATTTTTATACATCAGCCTGTTTCATCTGATGAAACAAACTGGAGGTATCAGGGCTGGCTCCTTAGGTAAAAATTTTTCTTAAAAATAGGATTCACACACCCCATTCATGTTCATCTGTAGTAAAAAAACCTGTGTCTAATTTATTGGGTATTGTCAATATATATGCATAAGCATATGCACATGTGAATATACATAACTGATCTGAAGAGTGCTGAATGCAGTAGTTACAGAAGTGATATAATTAATGGGAGAACAGCGCCTAACCGAGCTAGGGAAAGGGGCAAATGAACTGTTTACATGCAATGCCTGGGCAACAAAACAAGGAGGGTTGTGAACAACTGGTGTTATGTGAAGGAGATACAATAGAGCAGAAACATGACAGAGCAACAGATGCTGTTCAGGAAAGTGAAATGGAGGTAAAGCTGGTAGGAAGGCATTGAACACTACAGCTCCAATTGTCTGTAATGGAGCTTGATGATATATAGATAAATTTGGTGATGTTTCTCTGTGCAGAGGAAGCAAGAGAAGATAGTGCGGAGAGGCATTGATAAGACATGGACACAGAGCAAAAATCAATGCCTGAGAAAGCCAGCAGTTCAGCTCTGGCTGAGGTCAGACTGAGAGGTGAGGACAGAATGGGAGAGCCTGCCTTACGAAAGGAAGCAGAAAGAGTGTGGCTTAGTTGGCTTAATAGAATGGAGACATGGAGGGGCTGTGATTGCTCTCTATAAATACCTTGTCATAGAGGGAGAAGAGTTATTTAAGTGGAAAAGATTGTTGGCAAAGGCATGTGAGTGGGTGTAAACTGAATAGTAGTAAATTTAATCTGGGAATTAGACATCAGTCCATTGGAGAACTGAGCTGCTGGAACAGTGTATCAACAGAGTAGTGAGGGACAAATAACCTATATTGTTTTAATATGAACCATTTTAAGCATGAATAAAGATGAGACATTATGGCTCAGGAATTCAGTTTCAGTCCTGTGTCCTAGGAAGAGTATTGACATCTGAAAGAGACCAGCTGCATTATAAGGTTGTATATAGGAGAGCAGAGATTTCTAAGTTACTCTGGTGGAACTGAAGTCCTGATCTCATCCACTCCTCTGGTTTCATGTGCAGGGAAGGTTTAGATCCTGGGTAGGGAGGAGGAATGTAAGGCATAACCTGCCAGGATCTCACTGGCCATTGCCGTAGAGCCTTATAGGAGGTCTAATAACTGAGAAATCTTCACAGGAGTTTTAGCACCAACTCTACTGTGCTCAGGTTTATTCTCTGTTTATTGCTACTTCAGCAACTCATGTAGTTAATTGGCCCCTGTGGTCTTTGATTTTTCCCTTGCTCAAAGGACAATAAAGCTTAACATTTCTGTAGATTCTTGCGCTGCAAGAAATCTATAGTTGCTCCTATCTAGTGTTTCTTGGCCCAGCAAGGGCCCCTAAATCTCACCCTTTGCTGCCAACCCTTGCCCTATGCTGCTAGAAGAGAAACCATTGAAAAATACTTTTCCCCTTCTTTCCCCTTAACACAGATTTACTTCCTACGGGAACTGCTGACTGTAGATCACAAATAACTGGTTGAAATGATCAATGGTTTCCCTCATTGAAGTGAAAATCTAGTTATAGGATGAAGTGTGTTTTTGTTAGATTTACTATGGTGATAACCCACAGAAATGTTTAAGAGATGGTTGCACCAATTCATTTTTCTTTATAGCACAACCTTGTGGAAGTTGACAGTTACCATGGTTTCACATTGCTCAACATTAGTTTCCCGGGAAAAAAAAAACAACAACTTGTTTTTTTCATAGTGAATGAGGTATTGTTGTGTAAATTGAAATCCAAACAGATAAAGGAATTTGAATTTAAAAGGAATTTCAATAAAAGCGTTGAAAAAAGGGAAGGAAGAAAACATGTCAGTTTGCAGAAATAAACTAACTTGGAGGTCACTGAGAAATCTGAACTTCAGTAAATTTCTTAGCGCAGCACAGATGTGTTTACAATGACAGGGCTTTTCCACCCTCCAGCTCTCAGGTGAATCTCACTGCTTGAGATGGCTTCTGCTAGAGGTATGAGGAAAGGGGGGAAATCAGTGCTGAGACAAATTACTCAATTGAAAAAACTTCATTGTGTTTGATGTCTTCATTGGAAAGTTTTCCCAGAAGGAAATAGCTGCTCTGTCTCATGCAGAAAAAATGATTATTTATACTGTTTAAATGAGAGGGGGAAAAACAAACAAGAGGAGTGATCTACCTGGAAGGGAAACATTATTTTATTGTGTTGTAATTGCACTGCATGGTTTGGTAACATTATGCACCTTGTGTTTGTTGTGCTGGGCTGGGAACTAGCCCCCTTTCTTTCACAGGTACCTGTGGGTGTTCACAGCTTCTTGAGCCTGTCACTCACCTTCCACCTTTGCTGAGCGCAGTCTTGCCCAGATCATTTGATAGCGGCCAGGGCCTTTGCTTAACGTGGAGGAGAGGAAATGGAGGCATTAACAGTCTAGATTTATATAATGTATATAAATTATCAGATCTGACAAAATGCGTTTCCACTGATCCTTTCCCCGAGGGCTCCCAGTGTGCGCACGCAAAGATCTGAAGAGGTCAGTCAGTCACCATTAAGCCAAAAGGTCAGGAAGACCCACCGTCCAGTATTGCTTTTTTCCATTTCTACCTTTTTCCCATTTGACGTTTCTGTCTGTGTAGATCTCAGGGCTGTCCATCAAGGGGCCTTAAGGTTACAAACAGTGTTTGCCACCAATTAGAATTGATGCCTTCTAATTGATCTACTATTGTCAAAAGATGAATTGTACTACTGAGTCATGTTTGAAATGGTGATATAAATCTTTAGGCTGTTTTTAGGCAGATTAGATTTTGATCATTAAGATGAAAGGTGTGATCTTTTAAAAACATTCTTTTTTGTGTGGAAAGTTGGTATGGGCACTGTGTGACAGATATTTTAGATATAACAGGGTCTGCACATGAGAGTTCAATCTTTCAGTGACATCAAGTGGACTTCTAATTATGAGACGATATTTTAAATAAGCTTTCTAATCTATTTATAGAGTTATTCTCTTGGGTTTTATGGTACGTCACCTTAATGTACTAACTAATTCAAATTAAAGAGTTGCCTAAGCACAACAGAAATTGTGATGCTCTGTTTGCTTGTGCAGTTTTTTCTCTAGATTTTTTTTAAGAAGTTAGAATACAGGGAGTTATGTTGGTTGATGAAACAAGTACATACACAGCATCTGGATGCAGCTGATTCATGATTATAGTTGTAGGTAGTAAAAATCAGCATTATTATTAACAAACATGCACACAAATACTTGTGTGTTGTAATGCCTATCTGTGTTTGGGAGATGGTGTGTATTTGATAGCACTGCATGGGAGTAGGCTGGAGCTTTGTTCCATTTGCAGGTGAACCCTGATCTGATTGAGAACTACTGTTGAGGTGTTTGGCTGACTTCTACTTACCATCTGCATACTGGGATCTCATAGTCAGGTAGCAGTTTTTGAGCCTGAAGCTAGACTTCCAGTAGAAGAATAGGAATATCACTGAAAAAGTTCTTATTTTGGTTTAGCCACTGGAATTGCTGTTGAAGGTTAAAAGCGCAGTAAGAAAGAAAAACACAATACAGGTATACATATACAGGCATAGCTGGCTCATAAAATAAACCTGTAAACTGAATTTAGAGAGTGTTCTTAATAGAAGATGTACTGATATAGCTACAAAGTAAAATATATTCCTCTGATGAAGTCTAAGTGCTGTTATTCAGATTAGGTGTCTTCAGTACACCTTCCCCTTTGATGGCTACCAGAGCCTGCAGTCCTCTATCAGGAGACCTGGCACTATCAGCTTGAGCAACACTGGAACATAAGCAGTATCTGCTTACATGCTGCAAATACAGTGCTATTTCTGAGCATAACTAGTTGGAGAGGATTATTTCCCAAATATACTGTCCCAGCTTGCAGCAATCTGTGGCTGAGGTATTTTCTGAGTCTTTGAGTTTTAGCTCTTAGTAGTCTTAGGTACCTTGTGCGTTAGGAATTGCTTACTCTTTTGGTCTCCATGAGGTAGTGGTGGTGCCAATATATGTGATATAATGAAGTATATTCCTGTTTTAATTCTGCTCTCTGATAGTTTAATGCCCTGTTCCTCCACAATCACCCCAAGACTGTGTAAAAAACAAATTTCCTCCTTTTACAGGCCGCTCATGATTTTATTTAGTCCATACCACCCACAGCTATCTAGTGCCCACCTTAGAGAACCTTAATGTATTTAGCCTGTATTCCAGTTAGCCCCCATCTTTAACAACTGCCGTTTTTATACCTCTTTGTACTCTAGCTGTATCCTTTTTGAAGTGGGATAACTGGAACTACACGGAGTCTTCAAGACACAGGCTTACTATGGCTTTGTAGCAGTAAAAAATATTTCTGATATGGAAAGAAAAAGGGGGAAGAAATCTAACATTGTGTTTGCCCTTTCTGGGAATGACTGAACACTGAGCTGATGTTCTCAAATTGACTGTAATGACTCTCAGATCTGTTTCCTGAGCGGCAATGGCTGATTGTGTGCCCCCCAGTGTGTAGGTATGTAGGACAGCTTTGCTCTGGCTGCATTTGCTGATGTTGAACTTAATCTATCAGTTTTGTTGCCCAGTCACTCAATATAATGAAATCCTCACCCATAACTCTTCTAAGTCAGCTGTGATTTTCCCCACACTGAATAATTTTGTATCATCAGTAAATTCTGTTACTTCAGGGGAGCTTAAATCTAAACATGTTCTTGAGCTGTGTTTCTGAATAGAAAGTCAGAGTCTCTCCCAGGATGTCACATTTCTCACATGCTCTTTTCCAAGAATAATTAACTGTGAAATTGGTAAATTTAAAGATGGTATCACTCAGGGAAGTTTTGCCATCTTCTGTGGTTACAAAATGGTGTCAGTGCCAGTGTCCCAAGTCTGAACTGATGACTGAGTGCGAGTGGGCAGATGCCTCAGTTCAGTGGAGAAGGGTAACTCAAGAAAATATCTGACTTGGAAAAACTTCCATGCATATTTTTCATAACTGGCTTGAAAAGCTAGAAGAGCAGCTTACCAAGCTTTTGTCTGAGCCCAAATAGTCTCTAGAAGATGCTTTTAATGCAATTTTGCTCCAAAAGTCATCTTGGAAATTCAGCTGTTTTAATTCTTTGAATCCTTTGAGCAGTTCTGGTTCCTTCCATTGACAGAGTTGTTGACTTCTTTTTTGTTTACTTGACATTGTATCAATTCAGACTTCTATTCTGTGTCTTTGTGGACAGGAACGTGAACACATGTGCATGCACATGCACCTCTGCCTGAGAAAGTTCCAGTATATCTATTGCCTTTGGGAAAAGCAGCAAATTCCCTCCATAAAATGCTAGCTCTTATTACAGGTAGTAGAAGCCCAAGGATATTGCTTGTAAGACAAACCTGATTCATTTAGTTCACCATGCAGTTACAATCATCGCAACCTTGCTGGGCTCCCACTTCTTGTAGAGGTTTTACTATCTGTGCGGCAGGGCAGCTTCAATACAGAGTCTACCAGCGTCATTTTGAGTTGTTGGGTAGGATTGTAACTTGAAAAATTGTCTGTCTCGGCCAGAAAATGGAGAAGTATTTCCTTTCTTCGTCTGTTAGATTAAAGATTGTCTTAATCTTGCTAGTAGCACAGTAATTGCAGGAGTATCATAACAGTACTGGCCATTTGAAGTGTATTACAAACCTCAGCGTATTTACACACAGGCATTTAAGCTGACATGAACAACTGACTTTAAAATCACTGAATTTAAAGTAATGCTTTGTTAACACTCTGTACTTTGAAAGTAGGCATACATTCTCCCACCTCACTTTTTCCCCCCCCCCAGAGAACTGTAAAATACAGCACTCAGTGTTTCCAAAGCTGAATACTCTTAAAATTTAATTGAGGAAACTGTGATTCTATAAAAAAAAAAATCCCACCTTACTTGGTCATTAAAACCAAATTTCAAACATCTGGAAATCACTGTTCATTTCTTGTGTTACACAAAATTAGCCTGTCAGCTGAATGGAAAAGAAAACAGGGGATGACACATTCTGCCAGTTATATTGATACTGTGCTGCTTCTATCAGATATAAAAGAAAAAACCAAAACACAAAACGTAGGAACATGACAAATGCAAAAATAATAGACCATTAAATTTACTTGAGCTGCATTCATTACTGGAATCTGTTCTGGTAAAGATCAGCTTTCCCAGCAAGGAGGGATAGTCTTTCTGCAACTTGCTCCCTGAAGTTATGCCTATTTGGACATAAATCTTTTCTCATGACCCACCCAACAGGTGGAGGATGAATTCAAGGCACTTAGAATACACTGTCATTAGGGGTGGACTGTTTGTTTATGTTTTATGCCACCTTTTTGGTTTTGCTTGTAGGATTTGTTCATAATATTAAAAATAGTTAAGCTGAATGGAGTGAACATGTGGAAGTATCTGCATGATGGTTATTTGACATAGTTCCAAAGTGTGATGCTTGTTCTTTTTACTAACAGAGATCCTAGTAAAAATAGCAATAAACTTTCTAAAGAAAAGCCATGTGTCACTGGAAGGATAAATCCTGAGAGAAAAAAAAGCAGATAGGGCTCTTACTTTTGTGCCTCTGTGCTGGGGCTGGATGGGTCATAACCCATAAGCTTTTGGCACCACTCAAAGCAAAATAGCAGTGATAGATATTTCATGCAGAAGTTTAATGTCATTATAGACAAGCTCCCAGTATTCATCAGCTACAGAGACAAAGAGCTTCCTGTGCTTGTACCTTGCAAAGTCTCCTGACCCAGACTAGACACAGACAAGCATCCCAGGGAACGGCAGTGAAGTGTTAGCGTTAGAGGCAAGATGTACAACTGAGGTGGTTTCTCCACAGAAAATGAGCAAACAGAAAAAGGAAAACAATGGGATGACTAGTCCTGCTGTCTACTGGTTCCAAATTTAGATGTACTTGAAGCACTAAAAGAGTCAGATTCAATGAAATCCAGTCTAGTATGATTCATGGTAAATTTTCCAATGAAAATGGTCTTTATGCTTCTGTCTTGTCACTGGTAGGCCATTTGGGACTGAAAAGATATCTTTTGTGTTCCTGACTCTGCCACTGACCTGTCACCTTAGTCAAACCGCTTCATTCCCATATGTGTCTCATCTCCAAAGCTTTGCCTGTGGGAATTTTTTTTCCCCACTACATGTTTATACTGTGCTTTATAAAGTACTGCCATGATCTCCTGATAGCATCTGCTCATTGCAGAAGTGATGCATTACGGCTATTAGAACTGGCAATAAAACTCATGGTGGGAACATTATCTAAAAATCCCTGCTTCCAAACTAGAACAATGTCATTCAGCTGCTTAGAAGACTCTTGATTGCTCTGATTGCTACTTGTAGTTGCAAAGTCAATGATTCATAAAGCTTCAATATAAATCTCTTAAGATGCTTTTGCTACTATATTATTGCATCCTTGTGAGGTTCACAAAGATTTTATGTGTAGAAAAACGTTTAGTTTTCTGTGAAGGCTGTAGAATTTTAGTAAATGGAATAGTAGTTTTAGGAACTGGTGACTGTGGTGGGTTGACCCTGGCTGGGGTCCAGGTGCCCACCAGAGCTGCTCTCTCACTCCCCTCCTTCACTAGACAGGGGAGAAAAAGTATAACGAAACGCTTGTGGGTCGAGATAAGGACAGGGAGAGATCACTCACTAATTATCGTCACGAGCAAAACAGACTGAACTTAGAGAGGGAATTCATCTAATTTATTACTAGGCAAAACAGAGTAGAGGAATGAGAAATAAAATCAACTCTTAAAACACTTCCCCCCACCCCTCCCATCTTCCCAGGCTCAACTTCACTCCCAGCTTCAACCTCCTCCCCCCTCAGCGGCACAGGGTGATGGGGAATGGGGGTTATGGTCAGTTCAGCACACGTTGTTTCTGCTGCTTCTTCATCCTCAGGGGGAGGACTCCTCTCATCGTTCCCCTGCTCCAGCATGGAGTCTCTCCCATGGGCTACAGTCCTTCACAAACTGCTCCAGTGTGGGTCTCTCCCATGGGGTGCAGACCTTCAGGAGCAAACTGCTCCAGCGTAGGGTCCCCCATGGGGTCACAAGTCCTGCCAGCAAACCTGCCCTGGCGTGGGCTCCTCTCTCCACAGGTCCTGCCAGGAGCCTGCTCCAGCGTGGGCTTCCCATGGGCCACAGCCTCCTTCAGGTGCCTCCACCTGCTCTGGTGTGGGGTCCTCCACGGGCTGCAGGTGGAATCTCTACACCCCCTCATCCTTCCTCCATGGGCTGCAGGGGGACAGCCTGCCTCACCATGGTCTTCACCACGGGCTGCAGGGGGATCTCTGCTCCGGCGCCTGGAGCACCTCCTCCCCCTCCATCTGCACTGACCTTGGTGTCTGCAGAGTTTCTTACCTCTTCTCACTCCTCTCTCCGGCTGCAAAAGCTCTCTCTAACTTGTGTTTTCCCTTCTTAAATATGTTATCACAGAGGCGCTGATTGGCTTGGCCTTGGCCAGCAGTGGGTCCGTCTTGGAGCCGGCTGGCATTGGCTCTGTCAGACACAGGGGAAGCTTCTAGCAGCTTCTCACAGAAGCCACCCCCCTGTAGCCCCCCTGCTACCAAAACCTTGCCATGCAAACCCAACACAGTGACATAACTTTTTTACTTTTTTCCTTTTTTTTTCTCTGTAAAATCATGGACTATGTGTGAGCTTAAGAGTGAAATTTAATAAAGCATCCTTAATATCAATCTCCCTTACTCTAGCCTATGATCATTCTGAAGAAATTTATGCCACTTTGTAATACTTCACACTATGTCTGAAAATACCTTTTGTGTCAACACACAAGAAAATAGGTAATTATATTAGCAGAATTGTGGCACAGTAAAATAGGCTTCGCAAAAGGTGGGGTGTTCAGGTTTCCAGCTGGGATTCAGTTGAGTGATTTTTAAGAGCCCTGCTGCTCCTTTGCTGCTCTGCAAATGCTGACTGTGTGGAGGGAGCCAGCATGGAGTAATTAAAAAAACTTCTCAGAGTGCTTTAGGAAAAGCTCCAAATACTAGGCATACTGTAACACAAGAATGGCACATAAAGATGTGTGCTATTCTCTTCTGCTTCAGCTGTGTCAATTTGTAAAAGATTAACACAAAAAGAGATTCTATTATTTTATATTATTTTTAATTTGATATTAGCACCTATGGGGTGCTCTACGGTTCTAAACATGTAGTTTAGAACTCAGTTATGAAATGTAAGAAATTGCTGGCAGGAAATATTTGAATGAGTATTTTATTACATTCACTAGGTAAAAACTTTCCCCAAAAGAAATGACAGTATCTAGAAATGCACGCATGCTCCTTTCATATTTTTCCCGTTGTCTCTGTTGGTAGATAGTTTTTCCTTAGTGCAGTTGACAGAAGAGAAATTGAGTTTTTTCTGTCATTTGAGTATGATCCCGTACAGTGTAAGCAAGGCAAAAAGTATTGCATCTGCAATTTTCTGGATGATTGATTAAATTGGACTCGTGACTACTAAGAAACCTAGAGAGTAATAAAAACTGGAGGGTCTCACAGCAAACCCCTAGAATAAGTCTGTCCATATGGGAATCTTTCTGCAAAAGAAAAGTTCTTTTATTTCGTCTTCCTATGGTAGTTAGGCACACATTTATGGTTAAAGCATGGGTTTAGTCTAAAAGACTAGGCAAAATGCTGCAGATGGCATCAAATGTACAAAAAGGTTTAATCTGACTGTATTGGCTAGTAGTTGGTGTATGAGAGGTGAAATGCTGGAAATTGAATCGCGTTTGCCTGCAAGCAAATTCAAAAAAAAAAGCTTGCACACTTTTGCATCTGTGAAAAGTTACAGAAAATGAAATTCTTTTGTAAAATAATCTGAACTTTTCTTTCAATCAAATATTTTTCCAATATTGAATGTTTCTAAATGCAAAAAGCTCTGCTAGACTAGTAATATCCATACCCACAAAGCTGGTGTTTTATGTGCTCTGGCTTCATACTCTGCAGCTGACATTTCAGAAAGAGCGCTACTACCTTTGACAAGGCTTGCTCTAAGTTAGCAATGTACAAATGTTATTTATAGACCACAGGAGTTCTTAGATATAAATAATTATATTTCATCCCTTTTTATTAGGAATGAACCTCAAGCTTTCAAAGAAATACGGTGCTAAGAATTTTCTCTGGCAGGAATGGCTGATGCTAACCCTAGTTTTGGCAATAATGGTTGTGTAGCCTTGGGCAAGTCGCTTAACTTCTGACAATATCAGTTTCCCAGTAATATGTGAGGTAGTTATGTTTACCTTACAGATACACTTTGAAGCATAACCAAATAGTCTTGATTCAGTTCTAATTAAGTGCAACATATTATTAAGACCAGTGAAGTGGCTGGCCTACAATATAAAATATAGAAGTTGAACAAAACTAGATTTTTTAATAAGATCAAAAAAACGGTTTGGGGGGAAAAAAATCAAAAGAAATGGTAATTTCTCTGGCACAAAAATTTCCTGATATGAATTGTCAAAATGAGCGACATCTTTTTGTGAGATTGTTTTCATTACATTTGGGGCAATAGCAGCAGCTTATTGGATACCCTGTCTGGAAAGGGATCAAACAAACTGCAGCTCCTATCTTCCTGACAGACCTGAAGTCTAGATTTCCCAGAGCAGACAGAAGTTTTACGTGGCCCTCAGAAAAAGGCATTTCCTTAATTTGAGTTACGAGTTTACAAATAGAAACTTTCTTCATTTTTCCAGTTAAGAATTTTAGCTTAGGCAAGACATGTACGATAATGGAAACTGTTTGCTGTCACTATAAGAAGGCAGTGGTGGAAAATCTCTAGCTTTTGACTAGCTTTAGTTGGGTTTGTTTGGTTTTTTATTTGTTTGTTTGTTGGTGGGGTTTTTTTAAAAAAACACAAACAAAACAACAAACCAAAGGAAAAACAGTAACTGAAGAACTGTGTGGCAGTTTTAAGGATATTGAAAAAGCTTGGATATTTTCTTTTTAATTATAACCTGCTGTTTTATTAATGCTTGTGAATATAGTAGGGTTAAGCCTTTTAATAAAAGTATGCTTCAGGCCAGATCGTATTTTATCAAAAATCTCTTATGCATTATATTAGGCACTAATGATATGCCAGATTCAAAAGTGAAATAACTGTACTTGTACTTTAGGAGTGAAGTGAGATCGGACAGGAAAGACTGACAGATTTTTTTGCTCCTAGTGAGAATTTCTGTGGGCTATGCCAACCAAAAGAGAAAACTGGAGTTTCAAAATGGTGCACGTAGAAACTGCCACCTAATTATGCTGCTGAAGTGAGATTGCAGGAGCTCATTTAGGATGCAGAAGAGCTGGTAAGCCCAGCAATGCAGCCCTCCTACAGCTTGTCAACTCCTGCCAGTGGCGAGAAACAGCACCATGGCTCAAGCTCCTCTGACTCTGCTGACAAGCGGAGGGCCAGCATGTCCTCCCATCCTCATATTCTCCATCCAGCTAAGCTCCTGACCAAGCCTCTTCCATCCATCCCAATTTGCCTTCCCATGGCTGAGCCTCACACTGGGAAGAGCAGCAGCGCTTCTGTAGCAACTTGGCCCCTAGTGCATCCCTTTCCCTCATTACCACCATCGCCTTCCTGTTTTCATTCTCACTCACACACACGTTTTCATTTCGAAGGACTTGTACTGCATGTCCCATTGCTCGCACTCCAGAAAAGAAATCCCTTTGCTGTTAGAGCTCATCTTTTTGAGACACAGACCCCAATTCTGCCCTCACCAGGCTGTGTAAATGCCAAGAACCACTGGTAGCTCCTGCCATGTGGGTGGATGTTAATGACATTGATATTGTCTGTACACAACTATGAGAGCACAATTTGGCCCACTGGAGATATTAATGCTTGATTTGTGTGACCACGTCCTTGGTTTCTTCAGCATAGATTTTTTTCGAGTGGCCACAGTCCTTTTTGTGCTGACTGAGGAAACGGACATAATTATCAGATGTGTTTGTCCAGTGCTTCATGCTGTTCCCTTCTTGTGAAGAGATTTAAGACTGCATCTGCATGGAATACTTCAGCAACCAGGAAGGGATTGCTGCCATCATTTTGTGCCATGCAAGGCCAGGTTTTCTATCTGAAAGACTGTAGCACTGTTCTTCCATCCTGGATGTAGCCCCAATTCCCCTTTCCTAATTTTAGCTACTTAACTGAGGCAAGTAATTTAGGAGCCTGTTGGTCCCAGTCTCCATTTGCTGTCAGCAGAGAGAGTTTTAGGCAGTTCAAGTGGGTGATTCAGCTCTTCAGTGGGCTGTGCTGGCTGCCAAAAATGCCTCCTCTCCTAAATGAGAGGCCAGCCTCAGTTTTTTCCCTGGCTTTGTCCTACCCTGCCATATGACTGCTCTTACAGTGTAAGAGGAGTCCTCTGTCCTGGCTAACAAATAATTGAAAAATTGCTTTCCTTTCATATGTCTAATTCTTTATTTGTCCCTTTTTTGCTGTATGTGAAAGGGGATGTTTAATACAGGGTATCTTGAGCACTGTAAGACATTAGGGAAAGAGAACAAACCCTCCATTTCTTTTTTGCTTGTACCTGCTTTTGATTCTCTTAGACACATAAAAGTTTTTTAAAAAAAAAAACAAAAACCAAAACTGAGCCCTCATTTTCCCAGCTGTATTGAATATTTTTCTTTAAAACCTGGATTATTGTTTGCATTCTGTATGTTAGCTCCCTGGCTTCCAGGTGAGCAAGGCACATTTTATGTTATTATCTTTGTAAGCAAACAAACATAAATTGGTTTAAGTTGACTCACTTCAGCAGTTCCAACAGGATTTTCAGAACATGGAACCTGCCTGAATGTGGCAGTTCATCCTGTCACTTTCAGGTGTTTTCTGGCATCTTTGTAATGTAATGTGCCACACAGTCTATGGCTTAGTACCATTTACAAATATTTTCTGTATTTAGGGGAAAAAAGGCACCTTTTTTAAGGTTTTTTGTTTCTTAAAATATTTACCCACAGTCCTTTTGTATTTTCTTTGTTTCCTTTTTCCTCTTTTCTTAATATCCCTTCTTTCATCAGAATCCACTATGCTCTTTGCTTCCAAGCTGTGTAAAAGTTGTGTCATCTGGTTGGAGAACACATGCTTTCAATATGTGTCGTCAGTATTGTTTAACATTGTTTTTGTTGTCAGCAACATCTTAGGGCCATTTGCAACAGAATCAAGTATGCTTTCAGTAAACTTTGGCATTAATTTACGTTTTCCGGCTTGCTTATGCTAGAAAATGAAAAGTAAGGCGAGAGAGAGAGAAGTTAGAAAAATACTGCTAGAAATGTTTGGCCTGTGCAATTACTTCTTTGTGATTTTTATTTTTTTTTCACGTTGTCTTTTTTCCCCTAAAGTCTGGTGTGCTTATGAACCACAATTTTAGAGTCTCTATTTAAGACCATCCACTCAGGGAATCGAGACATTGCCTCACATTAGCAGGGCCATTCAGGAGTGACCTACAGGACCTGAAGAGAAATACTTGTAGAAAATTACTATTTATGTTTAATCTGTAGAGTTTTGCAGGATCTAAGCAGACTGAGGAGGTCACCTTGTTATAAAAGGAGATGAGGTTAGTCGGCAGGACCTGCCTTTCATAAACCCACGCTGACTGGGCCTGATCACCTGGTTGCGCTGTATGTGCTGTGTGATAACACTCAAGATGATCTGCTCCATAAGCTTCCCTGGCACTGAGGTCAGACTGACAGGCCTGTAGTTGCCAAGAATCCTCCTCCTGGCCTTTCTTCTAGATGGGTGTCACATTTGCTAACCTCCAGTCAACTGGGACCTCCCTGGTTAGCCAGGACTGCTGATAAATGATGGAAAGTGGCTTGATGAGCAGTTCTGCCAGCTCCCTCAGCACCGTTGGGTGGATCCCATCCTGCCCCATAGACTTGTGTGTGTCAATATCCATTTTCACAGATATTCCCTGAGCAGGGGAGTCACTTTAATTTATTAAGTAATCAGAAATTAGTTACTTGATCAGCTTTAATGAGAACAGTTTTTCACTATAGCCTGTTTTACCTGAAGGCTCATATGCACAAGCAGAGTACTGTAATCTTGGATTGTAAACCATAGGCTAATATTAAATTCCAACCCAAAACCTGTTTTCAGTTATTTTTTAATTAAAATTCCTGGCATTTTGTATTGACAATGTTATAGGTTCCAGAGACAAAACAGAAACATACTTTACACTTGACAACTTTTGTATTAGATTAATAAAAGGACAACTGAACACTCCCAGTAAAGAGTAGGAGCCCATGTCTGCTTCTCCTCACTTGTGTGGAATCAGCTCTACTCCACAAAATGGCAACCACGCCTATAGGTCAATTCCCTGGATATGTACAGGTATGGTGTACCAAAAAATTGCCCAGCTATGCTTCACACTAAAACACTTTGTTCAACATTTTCATATATGCATATGCAATTCTGCACCAATGCCTAATCTGGTCATAAGCGGTACCTGAACTTACTCTGCACAGCTGAACTTAAATATTTATCGTATTTTTTGAGTACAGTTGGTTATGGTTTTATTGCTTCCACAGAGGGGCGTATTTAGATGTTGCACTTCTTTTGAGGTTTGTGTGTAAAAAGAGGGATTGAGGAGGGATTGGAAGGAATGGTTCTGAGCAGGTGAAATAGCCGTATCCCCAGTCAGTGGTAACAAAAATATTCATGTTAAAGCATTGTTTTATGGAAGTCAGTAACTAGCGTAGTATTTTTCTCAGTCTCAGAAATAGCTCACAAATACAGAAAGAGTGAATGAAAGCATTACCTTCTCTTGTGTTTTAAAGTTCTGGAGTTCCTTTTTCAGTGTTTAGCTCAGCTCCTATGAGAGAGAAAAACAGAGAAATAGACGATTCTTTAAAGCGTCAAATCATAGCTTTCAGAAGAAAATGTTCCAAAGAATGAACTGTTCAAGCTTTACTGGATGTGTTTTAAGAAGTCATAAATGTTACACTGTAATTTATTCCGTTTTGCTGATTTTTGTGCTGGAAATGTGTTTCATCTGTGAACGTGAAGGAGAGAAGCAAAGACTTTAAGAGCAAGAAATATCAAAGAAGATTTTTGTTTTAGGTTATTCAGTGTTCACTAATTTTCTGAAAGATGTCCAAACATCACTTTGTCCATCTATCTGCTTGTAGAATCCTGTCACTTGGTTTAAATATATTTCAGCAGAGTTTGAAATGATCGTATTATTTATGAACTGGAAAGCACTGCATGAATCTTTCACTGCAAATGAAATGTTGGTTAAATCTTTGTAGCATACTGTTAAAGATGTTTTCTATATTTCACCAGTAAGAATTACTTAGCCCTGAAAGCCTAAGGTTTATTTTCCATAGCCCAAAACAAGAGTTGGTGTAAATCAATGTTGTGCTGCTCACTTCAGAACAGCAATGTTGATTTATTTGTTTGGGAAGGTGACCTTATTAGCCCTGCTGGGCAGAGGGCAGGTGCAACAAAGATTGAAATCAGTAGTATTTTTCAGTAGCAACTTTCAGTAGCCTTCCTTTCTTTAAGAATGTCAGAACTTTAAACCCTGATTGTATGGGCTGTTCTGGGACAGGCAATGTATTCTGGTCATGTTTGGGAAGCCAGAAAATCTGTCTAGTCGTATCGAGCTTTTTTTTTTTTTTTTTTTTTTTTTAAATACTATTCAGGAATGTTAGACTTTAAGGTGAAAGTTGTTTTTCAGAAAATTTGGGAAGGAGACTGTACTAATGCTTGCCCAATTTTTGGCCATAGTCAGGGGGTGGCTTAGAGCAAAACCAATATCTGTCTTTTTGGTGGCAATAAACCATAATTCATTTGAAAAGTTGTTTACTGTTTATTTGCTTTTCTTAAAAATTCAGCAGTTAAAGACTTGTAATGTTAGAATGAATTATTCAGAGGTGAATAATTGGTCAGGACCTAGTGCTTTTGTAGTTTGTTCCATTTGTCATCATCTAATGAAGTGTCTATAAACAGTATATTTACCATAGCATTGGTAGTCATCTGGTACTGTGGGTCTGTATTAAGTGCATTTAAAGAGGGAAAAGGGCTTGTGGGTTACACACCGTGTGTGAGCAATACAAATTCCTGCAATGTGATAATGCAGATTTTAGGTTGGAGATTGTGAGTAGCTTGTCTTGGAGATTGAAGTCCTGGCATATTTTGATGGATAATACTGCATCTAATTTTATAGTTGTTAAAAAATGGGCATTTGTGCTGTTTGTCAGCTTCTCGGGCTGCCCATAAGAAGACTACCGTAGCACCAGAACCATCACAACTGTTCAGTGATTTATCAGTTTTCTTATTGTTAAAGTGTATGATAAAAACTATAAATCATAGCTTGATGAGACTTACCTAACTGGACAAATACAATGAAATTAATAAAAGGCAAATTTCCCCATACCCTACCATATCCCCAAAGTTGCCCTCAGAGAGCTGTTAAGCTTCTAGTGGAACAGCTCATTCTTTGTCAGTGCCTCCCAGCTGCCTGTTCTAGGTTGGACCCAGGCTACTTGAGATAGGATTTGTGGTAGAGGACTTTGCAATGGTCAAAGTTTACCTGGTTATTGATGAAGCAACCTTGCATATTGTTAAAAATACCTGGTTATAAGTCATTACAGATTGTTAATATTTTTTGCCACAATATTGGTCTGTACTCCTTCTCTTCAGCAGTTAATGAACCCTTCAACAGAAAGGGCAAACTCAATAGTTAT
Organism: Grus americana; assembly: GCF_028858705.1. Lineage (NCBI taxonomy): Eukaryota > Metazoa > Chordata > Aves > Gruiformes > Gruidae > Grus > Grus americana. The sequence goes on along the minus strand of NC_072860.1, from coordinate 5,416,018 downwards.
GCTGATACATGGAATAGCTTTTTCCAAGCTGATGTACATGGTTGTGTCAGCGGTGGCTGGCCCAGGTGCTCAGATCAGATTCTTTTTTCTGTTGATCCCCCTTGCTGTATAAACAGTATTTTAAATAGTGTAGACGTGGTGCTTAGGGACGTGGTTTAGTGGTGGACTTAGTAGTGTTAGGTTAACGGCTGGACTCAATGATCTTAAGGGTCTTTTCCAACCTACATGATTCTATGATTTTGGGTTTTAGATGGAATATCTGATGCATAGCTATGGAGAACGTGTTAATGGTGGGACATCAAAGATGCCAGAACAGGCATCAGGCGTAATACAGAAAGGACTGACCTCGCCCTTTCCCTTTCCTTGAATTTCTCATGAATTCAGGAAATGTGGTAATCAGGAATTTGCAGCAAGGTAGTCTGGTAATACAAAAGAAAACAAACTGCACCACCACCAACCAGTGCTGCTTTTTGCCCACCTGACCCTAAAATCCATCAGAGCTGCCGAACAACACACAACCTTGCACAGCAACCGCGCAAGTTTGAAACATTCTTTCTGCTCGTTATTTGCAGAATCTACCACCCTTGTTGAAGCCCTTTAGCAGCCTTTATGCATTGCTGTGACCCTTCCACAAGGCTCTTTGGAGGAAACCTACCCTCCTTGTTACCTAACAGTTCATAAGTAATTGTTGGTTAACCAAGAATTCTACCCCACACTTCACATTCGTGAACAGATTGGAAACTGCTATGTCCATAATGAGGGAGAGGCTCAGAATTTTATGGTATGCGTGGTAATAAAAAGCAAAGCAATTGTCACATGCATTTTGGCTTGAGTCATGACAAGAAGCAGATGTGTGGCATGCCTTTTCCTTCACTTGCATGTATGCCAAATGACGCAAAATTCTTAAATGTTTTCTGCTTTTTGTTGCAATTTAATCTTCTCCTGAATAAACTGTACATGACAGTGAGTCCATCCAGAGCAGTTGCACAGTTTGACATTTCAGTGACTTTTCCGAAAGTGCTTGATTTACATTTATTTTGAAGGAAAGTAGGGGAAGGATTATATTTATCTCGTGGTGAAAAGATTAAGTGTGTTTTCAGGTTAGAAAACCGTAAAAAGCATACTCTCCATTTACAAATAATGACTGTCTATTTTAACAGCACAGAGGCCAGTGAACTCTCTTGTACAACTTAGAGCTTTATTTTTTTGTGTTTAGATGCACATATGTGTGCTCAAAAATACAGGTATCATTAAATCCAGTTTAATCTAGTGAACCCAATATCAAGGTTGTGACATGTACCATATACACCTGGGGATGGTAAGAGAGCTGTCTGTAGGACTTTCTTCCTGATAAGTGTATCACTAGGGTGCCTGCACCATTCGTGTTTGTTTTCAGATATATTACTATGACTGTAGATTTCCGCTTCTGTATAAATGTGTATAAATCCTAGTCTGAGCTTTCCTAAGCTCTTGTCCTCAGTAGTGTTCTGTGGCAATGAGTTCTACAAGCTATTTGTGTACGGCAAAGAAGCACGTTTCCTTTCCAGTATAATCCTATGATAGAGAAACAGAGATTATGGGGCTCATTCTCATGCCAAGACCTGCACAGGTAGGTCTGGCCCATTTGCAGAGAGTCAAGTGATCGTAAGGTCAACTCTCAATTCTTAAGAAATTTAGCAGATAGCCCACAATTTAGACAAGTGTGTCCATTAAATGAGAGAACTTCATTTTAACTGTATCAAGCTGGATAATAAACTTTCTTGTAATAATTTTCAGTCTAATAGGAGATGCCTCTCTTGGGATAGTTGTATGAAAGATGCTCTCTCTTAAATATCCAAAACAGACTTGTAAAATGGTTATAAAGCTGCAAAGCATTTCTGAGCTTGAACCACATTTCAAATTAGAGCAGTCTTTTTCCGCAAATACAACATGCGTAATTGCCACTGCTTGAAATGTGTATCTTATTTTGCTAGGCAATAAAAGTAAACTTTAGTTCTCACTATCTTCTGGCTTCCATGATTGCTTGCAATTTAAAAACCAGTGCAAAGAGAGCAGCTTAGCTTCTTGTATGCAGGATTTTGTGCAAATGCAGTTAAAAAAAGTGAAAAATATCAAAACGAGGACAAGAAATGTTGCTAAGTATTATAATGCTAGACTGTGAGAGGTCCAGTTAAAAGATACTGATAAAGAAAGGTTACCAGAATTCTTAATCGCTCTAACCTTTCTCCCCGTGAACTTACTGATAATAGCAATAATATAACAAGATGGATTTCAGTCAAGTGAGAAGGGCTCCTTAACACTGTAGAAAGGGGTGAATTTGATAGAAGCAAACAAAATTAACATCTTTTTAAGAATTATTCTAAATGCTGTTCATCCCAGCACCCCTGGAAGCATTAGATTTGTCTTTAGCCATTGCTGTGTGTATGTCTCAACTGCTAGCATAACTGAGACATGTAGAAGAATCCTTAACATATGTTAAATATTCTTAATGTTCATTTTTAGTAAGATTAGTGATCTGAAGCTTTTCTACTGAAAATCATAAAAGAGAATTTCAAGTAGAAATCTTCCTTTAATCGAATTACCAAGCTAAACAGTAATTTCAGAGACTCTAGTAGTGTTAAATTCTGTCTTACTGGGGGATGTAGACATTTTGCAACTGTTCCATATCGAGACTAAAGCTGGTTTCCTCTCTTGAGTTAATACCTGTTGTAACTGTAGTTCTTTTTCTGGTCCAAATGACCTAATTCTTCACACAATTCAGGAGAAGAAATGGAAAGAAATTCAAAACCACACCACTTCTTTAAGACATTTTATATTTTAAAATATTGTCTTCTTACGGTCATAAATCTTTTTCCATTTTGCTTCTGTTCATTAAAAAGTATCCTAGCCTCCACAAATAATTTCTCATTCCAAGAAAATATGTGGACAATGAGCAGAATTTAATGGATGTTAGCAGTATATTTTTGAAACCTTTACTGTACACTGAATAATCAGTTATATCATCAGTTACATACAGCAATATATTCTATTACTGAGGAGACCAAAGATGCAAATTTAAGATTAGCTTAATGGTATAATTTGAGCAGAGTAATGCTGAGCAATGGGACATTGTATGGCAATTGGGAATTGGCTGTGTCTCTTAATTGCTCATGGCCAGGCTTTTATCTATAGACTGCTTTTTTTTAAAGGATGAATTTTTGTACATATAACTGAATTCCACTGAATTTCCTAATGTAGTGCACTCAAACATGATCTTGTCAGGAGAGAAATTATTTAGGAATAACAAATTGAAAGTTAATATATTAAGTAGTTATTTAAAGTAAGCACCAGCTTTTTTAATTGCATTCCCTGCAGAAATGGTAATAAGGATTTCCTATTCCTTGTTCACAGAAAAAGTGAAATCATAGCTTGTTCTGTGACAACCTGTAAGAATAACTGTCTGCAAAAATCCCAGTGGAAAGAAAAAGATGATGCGTTATTCCTGTACTTCTTACCTCTATAGCAGTTCAGTAATCCCACCAGAGTCACTAGGTATGAAGAAGGATGTGGAGATTAGGCAGCTGGCAATATTTCATACTGATGCTAGATGTGTGTTTAGTGTTAAATATTCAAACCTTGAATTGTGCTGTCTAAAAACAAGAAACCACTTGCTGGTGGAAGATGTTTGGAAGGGTAGCTACAAAGTTTACATTGCTTTTCCCCACTTTATTCCCACCACCGATCTTGCAGTTTCGTATTATTCAGATTGGTTTTGGGGTTGTTTTTTTTTTTTTTTTTTTTTTTTTTTTTTTTTTTTTCCTGCAGGATGTGCATAATTGCAGTGTATTTTTCAGGGGACTGAAAATACCAGTTCTGGAAAAACCCAACCCCTAAACCTAAAAACAATTTACTTGGTGAATAAGAGCAATCTGTAAATTCCTGGGGTTTTTTTGCAGAAGAGGCAAGTGCTGACCTAAACTCTTAACTGTCACATGCTCTACCCTTCTGCCTTCCACTGATGGATGGATGGATGGATGGATGGATGGATGGATGGATGGATGGACGGATGGATGGTGAGCTCCTGTGGCAGTCAAGGGAGCATTCTGCATGATACATTTGAGAAGGAAGGAAGACAATACTAAGTAGTTCTCGTAAATCCTTCCGCTTTTATCCCAAATACCTTTAATTCTTCACCTGGAAGTCTTCTTACAAAAAATAGTGCCCTGCATATGGAACATTTCCTGCTTTGACTAGATAACTATTTTACATAAAAACAAATGGCCTTTGTCATACACTCTTTTTTGGCAAGCAGGTAAATACACAGTATGAGGTGGTAGCAACTAAATATATTTCTTACAAAAGTTACTCCTGCAGCTGCTATGAATGGGCATGTTATTATTTCTTAAGTTTGTTCTCATTTGCCCTTTTCTAAGTATGAATTGTTTCAGAATTTCTGTCTGAAGGCTCCAGCATTGTTTAAGAATGATCACTAATTAAATGAATGCAATTGCCCATCTTTCATGTGGAAAATTCATGTCCTATGTTTTTGCTGTCCCCTTGGAGTAATCAGTGCTTTGTGTTTCCCTACTTACACATAAAGTTTTCTCCATTCACCTCCCCTGACAGTCGCTGTAAAACGACGAGTGCAGTCAAAGACATTCCATGACCAGCGCTTACTGACTTGCATTCGTTAAGTATTCTAAGAGAGCAGCTCACTTCAAATGGAGTCTGTGGATTTTGAAGCTTGGTCATCCAGTTCATTAGCTTAATGCTGAATCAGAAATTCCATATTGCTGTTGCAGTAGAAAAAACAGTGATCCCCTTAACACAGCTTCCATCTGCCACATTGGCAAGCAAGCTCTTATTTTTGCTTCTTGATATACATTCCACTTCTCTCTCAAAGGAATAGGACACCAGTATCTCATCAGTGATTTGATTTATGATTAATTGTTAAAGGACCAAATTTTCTGCAGTAACATAAAACTTGGGAGTGGAAATATAAATTACTGTATTGTTTTCTTTGACACAAATAGCTGCTTTGACTTCAGGGAGTTTTATCTTGCCATGTTTAAGTCTCTTAATGATACCAGCAGGTACTTTTTTCCTTCAGAAGATTTATTACTTTCCAGTGAAGTAAGGGATGACAAAAGTATTAAAAAAAAAAAAAACAACCAAACCCAAACCTTTCTCCTGTTTTGCTCTGGGGCTTCCTACCTTTTTTTTTTCCCCATAAGTCATGACATCTGTGTGGAACTGTTGCTGAAGCAGCAGTGCTGTTGCAGTTTTACAAGTTATCTTTAAAATTATTTACAGTTACTTCTTTTTGTTTGTTTTGTTTATTTGTTTGGTGGGTTTGTTTGCTTGCTTTTTTCATATTAGCATCCTTTAATTGCTAGAACTTTCTTTTTGCACTTTCACACTTCACATGAGAAGCAGAAAGAGCAGTGAAGCTATGTATTGGGAGGAGAAATGCCCTAAAACTTCTGGGCATAAATTTCACATTCCTGTTAAGTAACGTTTTTCTCTGTTTTGAGAGCTGAAAGTGTGAACTGTGTCAGACCTTCATAGCCTTAGAAAGATTAGCAGGCAGCCCACAATGGCACAAGCAGATAGATAACAGAAGGCGACATTGATAGAGGTGACAAGCAAGCATTCGTGTCACTTTCTGATGCCCGTTGACTTGGCACTGGGCTACAAAGAGTTGTGGCAATTAAGAATTAAGAACAACAATGAAGAATTAAAATTCATGTGAAGGCTCTCTGAAGGCACACATGTGCATGGCGTGCCATGCTGAAAAAAAAGTACTGAGGGACATTTACCAAATGTAAAGATTAATCCAATTCGTTCTACCCAATGAAACAGGATCATTTTGATAAACTAATCAGCAGTGACAGACTCCTTCCTTGGGGAGACTCTTAACCAAGTCCTGGATAATTTCTTTGAATCAGCCCCAGAAAATGTTTGGCTGTCAACTTCATCCTGTTTGCTGCCAATCAGCAAATTTCCTTTCAATAAATTAATTCCAGGCACACCCTGTTGGTTTGGCTGTTCTCTTTCAGGCACAATGCTAACATCAGGCTTTGAATTAAAAAATACTTACAACTTTACATGGACATCTTTGCTAGCTTTCAAGTCCACTGCATTGTTTGAGATTGTATGCAGTGCATTCCTTACGACTCTTTTTCACATACTTGCAAACTCTTGAATGTTTCAGCATTCCCGGAGGGTTCTTAATTAACTGCAGTTTCACGAGGAAAAAAAAAAATTCACTCCAATGTATAAGATTTTTCTTGTTTAAAAAAAAAAAAATCTCAAAGGAAACTAAAAGTTCCTTAAAATGTTAGAAGTGAGAGAAGATATTTATCACTTTTATTGAATATCTATTTACTTCCCTGAATAACTCTCAGTTTTAGATGTGGTTTGAAATGTGGATTTATGCAGAATTACACACTTGGAAAGGCCAAGGTAGGTCTTGCATACAGAATGGTGTTGGTATGATTTTTCTGCTTTCCTCATCATCCTGAAGGCAGAACCTTAAATAGCTCAGAAGTATACAGAGTTGAGGATGGGGGTATTCTTTGTACCAATGATACAGAAACACTCAGTTCTTCCTCTTTGTGTTTCAGCCTTCAAAAAATTCCTATGGTCTTTAAAGCAGTATGAAAAAGATGGTTGTGCGTGTAATTGGGTGGTTAGATATGTAGTACTAGTTGGACTTTAGTTACAGTGTTTTAGCATTTGTCTCAGTTAATGCAGTTTCTCATAAGGATCTTTCAGATATTGATCATAAGAGTGCCTTAGGTGTTAGTCTTCTGGAGGTTATTGGCATGAGGTCAGGTGGAGACCAGTCAGCAGTTTCAGGAGAAAGAGTCCAGTTAGGACCAGAGAGGTATTTTTTTCTTGTGTGTTCATGTTTTTTATAAGTTCATCCTCAGCTTATGAATCCAGTTCATTGTGTGGCTAGCTCTTTGTGTGAGTTCAGAGACTGCCTATTGGGAACAGAGAGGGAGACTTCTTATTTCAAGAAGTTTTATCAGACCAATGCTCCCGGAATGTCAGAGTGTCCCTTGGTGTGGTCAAAAATGAGCTTCCGTATGTCAGAGTGTGTGTGGGCTTCAGTTTCTGTGAGAACACTTTCTATCCAGGCTTTTATGGTTTAGCAGTATGGGAAGGCTGGTCTAATGTAGCAGTTCCTAACTGGTGATTAGCATATTTGGATGATCAGACAATTATTGATCTAAGGAAACTATTAGTAGGTTTATGCAGAGGTCACCTCTCAACCATGGCATACCATATTCTTCACAATCAAGTGCTTGCATCAGCCTCTTAAAATCTCACACAAATACTCTAACTTTTCATTTCTTTCTTATTTTCAAAATGCTTTCAAAGTAAATACAAGGAAGTTCACGAAAATTGCTCACTGCAAATAAGGATTGCCAGCCTGAAAAAATCAATACTGGCTTAGAACACAGGGCTTTGGGTGAACCCCCAGAAGTGAGTTCAGTCCTGTCTCAGCCTGCTTCTGTCACCATGTCAAGTCACTTGCAGAGAAGGTAAGGAAGTCCATTTGTCCCCTTTCTGGAAATGGGATCAATGTTCCCATCTGTCATCCCATTACTGAGAAACTAAAATCCATTCAGGATTAAGAATTGCTCAAATAACAGGTCAGGCTTCACTTGCTCAGCCATTTTACTATCTTCTTTCCTAAACTATCTGTTATTCTGTCATTTGAATGTAATTACGTTATGTTTTTCCTTTTGAAAGACAGCAATTTACTCAACCCCATAAATTCTAGGAGTATTTCTAGACCAAAGTGTAGCCATTAAAATTTCTTCAGCAAGTTAATGTTCAGGATGTAGCGTTAATGCTGTTAAAGACAAGTAGGTCAGAAAAGGGATGCTACAATCTCTTTAGTTTATATGACTAATTTTATACCCATCTACAATCCAGTTCTTCAGCATATAAGGGCTGAGTTGACTGCAGTGGTACAGAATCAAGTCCTAAACAAGCAGTGATGTGACACTGAAGTCAATAATGTAAATCAGAGTGCTCCAGCTGCCGTAAGTCTATCCTGGAGGAGGTAGAGTGGCTATTCCTCCAGTGCCATAAATGCAACTGCTCAGCACCTCTCCCTCTGCACAGCTGGCTGCTTAGGAGGTATCATCACTATATGCAAGAGAAAGTGCCAGGCAGTGGCTTTTCTGCCATTCTCACCTTCTTTCTTATTCTGCTTCCTCTGACACTGCCAGGTGCCAATGCTTTCCATGGTGACTTGGAGCAGCTTATGGCTCCTTGCAAGCACACACATGCACGCAAAATAGAAATTCTTAGGGCAGTGCAAAGTTTTACTGTTCTTGGCCAAAGCTAGGCATGGAGTGACAATTTGTCTTCCTAAGACCAGTGAAGAAATGACAGTAAGGCTGAAATAAGCAATAGAAGTGTCTGTCTGTTTTCTCCTCTGAAAATACACACAAGATAAAGGAGGGGAAAGGCGAACAGTCTGGGTTTTTTCAATAGCACTGCCTGTAATTATGACTCTTTCCAAGATGAGAGCGCACCTTAAAAAAAAAAAACAAAGACCTTAAAATAATTTGGACCCCAAACATGAGACTTCTGAGGTGGAAATGGGAAGATGTCCACAGTTGTCACTACATCTCTGTCTCCTTGTGTGCAAGTGAGAACTTCGTTGGTTGAAGGAATGCAATTGAGAGGTGCTCTGACCCACGGGCACAGCTTGCTCTGGAGTAATGGCCCACGCTAAGTGCTCTGTGTTTGTTAGGAAGAGGACGTGTGGGGTTTTTTAGTGAGTTTCTAAAGAGAAGTAATGGAAAGATTGCTGTCCCTTAAGCCCTGCAAGGCCTGTAACACTCCTGTGAAGCACACATTGGAATTTCAGCTACACGCATAGAAAATGGTTTTCATATGATGTAGAGAAAATATGACAGTGATTCACTGGTCTTGCAGAATCAGCTAAAGTGCCCCAGTTATATTGTCCCATCCTCCCAGACTGTTTGATGATTCTCTTTCATTAATCAATATAAGATATTGCCTTTCAGTCAAATCTAGCAAGTGAAAGCAGTAACAGGTTAGCAATCACCTTATCAGTAAGCTACGAAGGCTACACACCAGTGTTCCTCAGCCCAGTATATATACCTTACCCCAACCCTTAGTTTGAAATGACTGCTTCCCTGACCCACCACACAATGCAAGCTCTCCACAGCCCCTTGAAAACGGATATGAGAACATTTCCCAAAGCTCCACTTAATGAGCTGTAAAAATGTTTTTTATTTACCAAATCCCAGCAACCTAACCACAGCCTGAACAATATAACCAACTCCCTTCTCCCTAGAGCTTTGAAGTTTATACTGTACATAGGAAACAGGTTTTTGAGAGAGAGAGAGAGAACTCTTCACCCTCTGCTCTTTCAGAGCTGTATCTTCCCCCATTTCCACACAAGCCCAAGTAGCTGTGCTATCGGGCATGGGGCCCTGTCACATTAGAGAAAGCACACTTTTCCTCCCTAACCCCTAAGTAGTGGGTCTGCTGTGTGATTGCTACCATGATCCTTAGTCTTCAGTAGCCCTTATTCCTGAAGGACATTAATGAGAAAGATTTATATTACACACATACTTTATCTGTGCCAGATATAACAATGGTGAGGGAGGAACGCCAGGCATTTTTGGATCAGTGGAATTGCTTGTGGGTTTTGGCTCTCCAAGAACTCGGTTCTTGTCCTAGTTGCACCAGTGGTGATTAAGAGTATCTGCACTGAAGTTCATGAGCCACTTTTTCAACTGCTATAAATTAATATATCTCCACTGGCAGGTGCAGATTCATGCCATTTTACGCCCACTATCAAATTGGTAGAAACACTGTCTCTTCAGATGAAAATTGAGTCAAGACTTGAAGTTTTAATATGGAACATCTCATTCCACATAGGCAAACTTTGAGTCAGCAGTGAATCCACTGAAGGCTCTGCATTGTGCTTCCTTGAAGAGAATTGGTGGGAAAGCAATAACTGTGTCTCAGAGCACTGTCTCGGATATTCATCTCACTGGGGGGTAGTATTGCTGCCTATAACCGTGGAGAACCTGAAACTAAGTGAGGATGCCATGTTGTGAGAATAAAATATTTTCTGATTGTAATTTAAGTTGGAAAGGCAGCTGCTAATCCTTCTGAAAGTTGCTTACCACAGATAGAATTGAAGAAAATAGGTTGGCAGAGGACCTGAAGAAGTCAGCTCACTTTTAGAAAAAGTATTTAAGGCTATTCAGTACAGTATTTTTGGTTAAATTCATGCATTTAAGTGCCAAGGACTTTACCTCCAGCTTCTACAAGTATCTATTGGAAGGAGTTTGAGACTTTTTTTTCTGGCTACTTTGCATGGTTATGGTGCATATCCCTTTTCTATCTGTTACATATTCCACCAGGAGCATCAAGGCAGGAGAAACAATATATGTCCTAGCATTGCATTAGTGTAAGTCATGATGGCATTAGTCATCTATATTTCGTGTATCTGATGTTTTGTTCAAATCACACTTTGTTGTATAGGCAGTGGTGCCTGCCTGTCCATTGCTCTCGCTGTTGTCATCAGTTACGGTCACATCATGAAATGACTGCAAAACAGTGGAGAAGCTATACTGAAAACATATTCTTCAGCTCTTTACTTCTTTCTCTCCCTTAAACATGGATATTTATGCCTTAGTTGTTTTTATAAAATAGTTTGGAATTCTGGTCTTATTGGATAAAAATGTACAAATTTGTCATCTGATTTTAGATACTGAAAGTTGTGCCACTGATGCAGCATGTATGCCAGATTCAAATATACTTTTTTCCCTGAAATCTTAAGTAACCTAGCTTATACTAAAATTCAAGATAATTTTCTGCCTTGCCACTTCTCTTGAAGTGAACAAGCCAAGCTGAACTGTGCTTATTTAATACAATCACTGTATTAAATTGTTTCAAAGGAAACTATTTTTCAATGAAGCAGTAATTCTGAGAAAGCTTGCAACACTTTTGGCTAAGATCATCCTAGGAGAAAAAAAGCAAGCCCATTGTTAGTTTGGAAAGAGTTCAATTTGTAATGACGTATAGAAGGATTAAGACAGAAATGACTTTTCAATATAGTCTTCCTTGGGATGGTTGCAGTTGCTCGCTCACTTCTTGGCTTTGTTTTTACAATCTGGAGGTGCCTCTGAACTGCTAAATTTCTAATTTCCCAAGTCTAGTTTCTGTACATTGCAGCAGCCTGTGCTACAGCGATCTGTTCATAATCATTAGGAAAATATGTCATCCAGGTCTTGATGGTAACACAGCAGGATGTGTAAGCATAGAGCTGAGCAAGGCTGCGGGATAAAACTTTGTTGTGTATAGAACTTCTCCTGTGTAGAGAAAAGGCACAAAGGGGAGGGTGGAGAAGCAGTGGTGTGTGGTGACAATTCCCCGAAGTCAAAGAGTTTCAGAAAAATGATCAAGCTTTGTGTTTCTTCCTTCTTATGTGAATAAGGGTTTGGCAAGTTGATATTTAAAGCACACTGTGGATCTGAGGAGATATAGGCCCAGCTCTGAGTTAGGCTATGATTCCTGCTCGCAAACATGACTTAGTTTCCCTTTGCCTCAATTTCCTATCAGTAGAACAAGGCTAACAACCCTGCCTTTCTCCCACCTTTGATCTCTGTTGCCACCCAAACCATTTCAGACAAAATGGTCCAAATGAGGTTGAAAAAATTTCAGTGGGAACCAGCTCAGGTGGTGATGGCACCAACCACCACTGTGCTGCTGTCGTGGTAAGCGGTCACTTCTAGCAGGAGAGATGCAGGTTGGCCACCACTAGAAGTGGCATACTCTTGTCTGTACCCTTGCTGGTTTATTTTGTTCAGATGCTTCCAGTTTCCCCAGAGTTAAAGGACTTTACTGTTGCTAGGACTGAGTAATAGAGGATTTTCTTCTAACTCAGAGATGTCTTTGAGGTATGTACTTCTCCATGCCATCTGAGCCAGCACACAGCCCATAAACTTACTCCAGCAATTCATGCTGCTTTTCAAGAATGCTAAATGTAAGTTGTTATTCCCTGTTCAGGGGACTTTTTCTCAGAACAGAGAGATGGCTGCTTCCTAAGGGTTGAATTAGCAGCTCTGTGCTTAGCTGGAGGTGCTTGTTTTCTTCCCTTTCTTCCTCTGTGCCTTGCCATGTATTAATTTGTCTCCTGTGCATTTCACTAGTTTAGATTGCTCATGCTGTCTGGTTTGAACTCTGCCAACACAATCAGTGTGTGTTTTCGAACACTCACTGTAACACCTTCGCTTTGGGAAGGGGCTGTAATGAATCCACTTAGGAGCGCTGCATTACACTGTGGTGTCTTGCATCTGCCATCAAGCTTATCCTTTGCCCAGCCATTCATTTGTGCTTCAGCAAGTGCCTGGGAGCAGTTTGCTTTTGCATCACTGGTGTTGTCCATCTCTGTGTTGTAGGCTAGTTTCTCATCTTGGGGAGAAAAGGAATGTTAAAATTTTGACTTCTGGTCTGTTTCTAAAGTCTAATGATTACTTCCCTTATGTGGCTTCAGTGCAACTTCCAAACAATATTATTAATTCTTGGGGGAAAGGAAGGAAAAAGCTAATTCCCAGTCACTTACACTAGCAGAAAATCTGCACAAGGTGCAACCACAGTCTTTTAATTACAAATTTGCCTCACTTTGGACAAGCATAAGTGCTTACACATGGTACAAGGTGAGGGAATGGGGCCTTCAATATGTGCTGGGATAACTGAGATATAACTTAGCTACATGACTTCATCTGTTATATAAAGCCTCATAGAATTCATTGGTATTAGTTCAGAAGTTCATAACTTGGGTGGCTGGGAAAGATGGGGTGTTTTAATATTGTAGTGAGGGCAGATTGAACCCACTTGATCTAGATCACTCCCTCTGAAAGCTGTAGCCCTTCCAAACATGCCCAGCTCCCTTTGCGTTCCCACAAATAGTGCTGTTCCCCAGCTGGTGGAAAGCTGATAAACTCTTATAGGCAATGGTATTATGATCATTTATTCCACTTCAGCAGTTTTGCCACCATTTTCCCTCCCAAGCCCATAAATCCTTTTTCACCATCATCCTGATTTTCTCCTTCTTTAATATATATTCTTCTCACCCAAGATCAACACTAGTCCTCTCATTCTTCAAAGGAAAGGGAAAAAAGCTTTGGCAGAACTTGCTGTCAGCTTTTCCTCTGCCTCTTGCTTCCGTCAAATATACAAAGGGTTTGTATGTGAGGAAGAACAGGCAGCTCAGCTGCGTGTGCAGTCAGAAAAGGACTCCATTTGTGTGAAAGACCTTTAGGGTACATGAAGGGAGGGAAGAGGAATGGAGACTTTCAGAGAGAAGAGAAAACTTCTGACCTCCAGGAGAGCAACAATCTGGAGAGGACCTGCCTTGCATCCTCCCCCCCTGCTTTTTTTCCTGTAATTGTTTCTGTCTTCTTAGTGTTCCTGTCCCTTGTTAGAAGTAAAATAGTAGTGACTGATGGTCATGTTTGGTGTAACAGGCACATTAGCAGTACCTAAATGCATTATACTACACCACCACCGTGCTGCCTCATCCAGATGCCCCTTTCCCTCCTCCCATCAGCACTGAGAATAATTTTGTAGCTCACAGCTAAATGATTCAAGCCTTTATGCTGAAAGCACTCAGATGAGAGTGCTTTTACAACAGGTATACCAGGCCTAAGCCATCTATTTTCATTAAAAAGTAATTTCATTGACTAGTATGTGCCATGTTTGAGGGCCTGGTGGTTCTGTCATTTATATGTACGTGGGATGGTGCTTTGCTAAAAATTGCAGCAGTTACCTCCCTTTTCTTCATCCAAAATGTTCTTGGCATTAGCATACCCCCCCACACACACACACATATATTGGTAATCCTGTTGTCTTACTGGCTTTCTTGTATCAACTCCCTGTTCATTGATAAATACAAGCAAATTCTTTCATGTAAAATCATTTGCTGACACTGAAAAGTACTAAAAATGTCCATGTGCTGATGCAGCTTTGACCGAAAAGGTGCCGTCCCTGCTGTGTGAGAGTAAATCAGATATTTGTGTTTCACACAATATTGCTTGACCTGGCTTCAAGATACTAGAATATTTAATCAAATATTTCAGAAGTGGAAATTCTAACACAGTTTCACAATTACTAAACATTTGGAAGAAATGTGCTTTTAAAGCATGGGCAGAACTAGCCAGGCATTTACAAGGATCCTACACTGAGTTAGGTTTTTCCCTGCAGTTAAGCATTGTTATAAAAAAGGTAGCGGGTTTTTTTTTTCCCTTCTTTTTTTTGGCTTAGTTTCCTACAGAAACAAGGCATCTACAATCACACAGTGTTCTCCTGTCTGTCTGCTCTTAACTTTTCAATTCTTGGACAATTTCAGTGAAATTTGAACAAGTCTCAACCAATTCAATGGAAAGGAAAAGATCTCAACAATATTAGCTCTACAGCTCCTGTAAGAATAGGAAGCAGAGAGAAACCACATTAATATTTCCATTCAGTAAAAAACTGCAGGGTGAGTCCAGCTTTATTAGACATGAAAAAATCCACAAAGGAAAGGCTTCACTAGTTCTGTTGCTCACAGAACTACGTGTTTATGTAGCGAGAACACCTTCTGAGCTAGAGTCTTAATGTTCATAACTGGTGTGTGAGGCAACAAGCAGCAAGGCTGTTGACAGTATGTCTGTCTGGATTGCAACTTCTGGGCTCCAGAAGTTCTCGATGTGCACTGAGAATGTGGCGTTTGCTTTCCAGCTCAGGACGAGGTGAGAGAGGAGTGAGCAGCAGTGAGCAGCCAGCCTTTGAGCAGCTCTCGAGCTTCTCCCTGCTCTGTCTGCACTCAAAAAAGCTGGGAGGCAATGAGGGGCAATAATGTCATGTGCTAGACCTTGTCAAGGGGTAGTGCAGATGGTCTTCTCTTCCCTCTAACAGCAGAGGAAACAATTTGATTTCTGAATCATAAACACCTGGGTGGAAGGAGGGACTTCTTAGTGCTGGTTATATGACTGCATCCATGAGCATTGCCTTTGAGGAGGTTCTGCCACCTCTACTCGCAGGGAGGTCCCTCTTGCTTGAGTGTGATGCTGTTCAAGGTGTCAGGATTGTTAGTAGAGATGAAAGCAGTACACTTTATTGACTATAGATTATATGAAGGTAATATACCCACAATGTCTTTTGCACTCATCTGAATCAGAATATTTAGCAACCTGAGGGACTTCGCTTTCTTAGTCAGAAAAATGAGAGTTCTGTGAGGACTGAACTCTCCTTGGTTTTCACATTTGCTCCCTTAAAATGTCGGTATAGGGAGTTGGCAGACAGACTCAGCATGGGAAAGGAGCTTCATCTTAGTTTTCTATTTACTTATTGTTTCCCTCTGCTAATGCACCATAAAACAAATTAAAAACATTCTTAACTGCTTACAGTACAGAGAAGAGGTGCTTGGAGAAAGCAGTAAATTTGAGGCCAACTAACAGTGGGTTTTGATTAGAAAAAAAAAATTAAGCACCTTTTCAAGGAATATAGTTTTTTAAGGTTGAGATACAGATGTTTAAATAGTGTATTGCTTTAGAGTTGAGCATTAAGCATTACTGATGGTCTTGGAAATTCTACCCTAAATTGTTGAAAGAGAGGAAACAGACAGTAGAAAAGAGATTTATATGAAAAATTCATGTATAAACTCATTTCCTTGATTTTGATTAAATGGCCAAAACAAAATTTTGCCTAACGTTACTGCTTGCTTGCATGAGAGATCACTTTCAGTTGACAGCCCCTTGCAATTCATTATCTAATAAATATCTTTTTATAGCACATTACTGAGGAAAAAGTAAGCTCCTGTTAGTAAGGGACTCTCAGTTTCTCTCCAGTCCTGCAGAGAGTCCAGGGAAATCAACATTTGCAGTGTATTTATTGCCTGACATCTCCAAGTCCTGTCCAGAACATGTCGTCACTTTATATTCTCTGTGAGGAAGTAGGAGAGGAGGCATTTGGGCTCTGACTCCAGCCAGCAGCAAAGCTGTGAGATTCTTGGTTCCTTTTTACAGTCTCCTACTCTGGGTGTAGCATCCTTCATAGTACAAAAAAAAGGGAGGCCAAAATCTGCTGTCTTCAACACCATAGAGCTGTGTTGATTTTATTTGTGTATGTTTAAACAGCAGGGCAGAGTTTAGCTCAGCACTGGAAATTCTGTTTCCTAGGAAAAAGGTCAACACAAGATGGTATTTGCACATTCAAAAAAAAAAAAAGCATAGAATTATTACTTAGTGATCCCTTATGCTTAGTATTTTTTCTCTGAGGATTCCATCAGGTGACAATGCCAAGTTGAATTACACATCAGACTGTCTAAGCTGGCCTGTCTCCTACTATTTTTAAATTGTTTTGTCTTTTTGCCTCTAATTCCTAGAAATTGCATGGATACTCCTTCATGCCTAATGGGCCAAACTTTTACACTGTGTACAACCAACTTTAGTATTGAACCGTTATACTCTGTTCCTAAAGTACACCCCATCACATACTTGTGGTGGCAGCTGAGACCCAGGGTGGCTGTTTCCTCCTTTCTGGAATGAGACTGCTCTTGATTCACCAGGGATCTCCCATGTAGCCTTTCATTTTTCAGCCTCACTCCTTCTGACTGGATTTTGACCAGAGCTGAGCTAATAGGTTTGAGGCATACAAGCAATTCTCTAAGTGTAATCAAGATTCATATAATTCGTAGTTTGATTTTTCTGTGTATCACACCCTAAGGAATTATTTTCCCCCTGAAAAGATCTTTCCCTTTTAATAGCACTTGGGTTTTCTAGATTAGTTTTCAAGCTGCACAGATCACATCAGGATAAAGGCAACACTATTGTTCTGGTTCCTGGGGTGCCATTGTAAAAAATGTTTTTCTTTTCCCCCAAATATTAAAGGCACCTTCTGCCAAATTTTGTTCTTAAAGATGTAGGGATGAAATAAAAACGCAAGAATCACGAGGCAGTTATTGCAACCAAGTATTTTATTGACCATAAATATGTGCAGCTCTGGGGTGTGACAGGTTTTCCAATTCTTTTACCAGTAGGTAGATACATGGTGGTATTATAAAATGAGTGTCATCAGGACTTCAAGAAAGATTAACTATGCAAAGAATAACTAACATGTCTTCGCATATTGCAAATAACTAGCAAAGTGAGAGCCTCTCAGTAGTACCCAGTGTGTGTAGTTTTGTGGGCCAAACCTGGACAGTGCCACTCAGCTTTTCTCAGATTCATGATGAAATAACTTATTTGCTCCCCACAAACCTACACAGGAATGTGATTCTCAGTGGAGTTATTTCCTGGGTCTCTGTGGGAAAACCTTCACAGCTCCAGGATCTGTGCACGTTGTTCTCCACTCCCTAGGAAGAGGAGGTGGCCTGTGACTTCAGGCCATGCTGCCTCCTTCAACCCTTGCTGTAGCTCTCCCTGTGATGGAGAGCTGCGGCCATCATGGAAACCTGTGGAATGGAAGGAACTTTCCATGGGTGGGGCATGGAGGGGGCACAGCCATCGTCCTCATTTGTCTCCTTCATCCCATCCATCTCCACCAACAGGAGAAATTTAGGAAAATTTAGTGTAATATTCCACATTGAGATGATGTTTGACTCGCAGACATTCTGTGGTAATGTGTTAAGTGAGTCGGCACAGCTGTGCAGGTCCATTTTGATAGAATTACTGAGATTTTTTTCTTGTCTTGTTTTCAAAAAAACATTTTCCTGTGCCACCTGTCCTCTGTTCATCCTGAGAGCGGTAATGAGGACCTGCAGAAGTAGTCAGAAGATGTCTGCTAGCAGTGCCATTTCTATCTATGGGATCCTACAAAAATGCATTGGATTTAATTTTTTTTTTTTTTGTTAGGACATCTGGTTTTTGTCTGCCATAACCAATTTCTTTGACTAACCGCATCTGGTCTAAGCAACATGCACTATATTTATGTGGCTGCAGCAATTTCACCCTGGTTCTAAGATTTGCAGAAGTTTGTTCATTTATGAGCAAAAAAATGCTCAAAATTCTTTTGTTAGCATTGCTGTGGAATGGCTTTTGTTTAGGTTACCTTGATAGATACTCAGACACTGTATGCCAAGAACTGGCTTTTAACATGAGCCAGACTTGTTCTTTGGCAGCCTTATTTAATTACAGATCCATCCTAAAATTTGTTTTGTCCTCATTGGAGAATTCATTTTTGAAGACAGCAGAAAAAGCTCTGGAAGTTTTAATGACTCTGTAAAGAGGTGTTCATTTCAACTGGGAGACTTGGCTTCAAGTGATCCTACAGAGACCTCTGTTCTCAGGGCTGAGAATATTTCACTCAATTTCTTTTGCAGATTCCAGAAAGTATACATTGATGTTTGATACTGTGTCAGACAACCCCAATGACAAGCAGGTATTAATACATTTTCCCCCAAAACAAACTGTCTTGAATGACAAGACTCTGCAGTATGTTTTCTGATACTCAAGTCTCTAGATTATGGCATAGCACAGAGGCTGACCTATAACTCTTCTGAATACAATAATAAAGCACTGGCAGACAGCCAGAATTCATAAGCCAGTGAGTGTATTTCCTCATAAATAATATTAATATTTTGAAATACTACCACCTTCTGGCAGTTAGGGGAGAGAATATTCAGATCAGTTCTTGGTGAAAACCATTACAGAAGGCACACTTTCTGAAGTTAACTTCAAATTTTACATTCCATTTATCTTCTTCAGGAGCTTTGCTTTCAAAGACCTATCGATATGGATTTCCAATGTGTTCCTGTCAGGGAAAGTGTCATGTGCTTTTCCAGCTTCATTCTCCATCTCAGTCATTTGTTTTAACAGGTGCCCTCAGTCTTCACAAGTGTCACTGGGAAGAGGTATCCCTTCCATGGTCCCCTTTTTCCATTGCCCCCTCTAATATTGGTATAGAATTTTTATAAATATAAGGTGAAGCAAGCATTAACAGGATAACATCTTACTAATTATATTCACCTTTGAAGCTAATAGTTTAGGAATCATTAGTTTACATGCTGATAGCTTCCTTGAAATGCATTCCCAGTGTTTGTTTGACTACAGAGACTCAGTCAAGAACATTGCATTTGTTTACAGTGGAGAAGGAAATGGAGTGATGTTCCCCTCATGCAAAGACTCCATCCCATCCACTAAATTCCTGAAAGGTACCTGCTCTTCCATAGGCACTTGCCGGGGCTTTGAGACAGACATAAAGCCATTGCTGTCTTCCTCCCACAAGGGCATGTGGGGATCAGCTGTGCCCTCTGAGTAGTTATGACAGAGCTGGACTTGTCTGGGAGATGGTGGAGGAAATTATTTTCCCTTGGTCATGTATTTCAGTCTGACACACAAAGGTATTGGATTTCCAGCCCTCAGGAAAGGGGAAGATTTCTGTGTCTCAGGTTTCTTATCCTGTGGCCAGAGAGAAGTCCATTTACTGGATGCACATAAAACATTAAAGCTGGCCAGAAAAGTTCTTGTTTCATGGGGAAAAAATGATGTGTATTACATATTTGTTTGGACATGAGGGTTCCTTTGTGGTTTTTTCCAAAATATGTTTCTTGTATAACAATACAAGAAGTTGTTGTATTTATATATTGTTGGGTTTTATTTTTTCTGCTCTGAACAGCTTTCTAGAAATATATGCTCATTTTTTGACCAGACATCTCTAAAAATAATCAATTTCCAAACAACTGGTTTTAAATTTCTTATGCTAAGCAAGAAGGCAGACAATGCAAAATGTTGTACTTCATATGTAGAAGTTACAGTGCTCTGCTCAAAAGACTGCAAAGTTGGCTAACTGTCATCTGAATTTGTAAGAAGGTGCTTGAAACACAGAGGCAGCCATTTAAAATGGCCATTGTAAAGCTGAAAGGGGAATTAAAGTGCCCTGACTGTGGTCTGCCTGCAATGGCTGTCATTCTCATTGTAATATAATCTGATAGTGTGGTAACTTAGCTGCTTTGAACATTGTGATAACCTGTTTATTTCATTTTACTTAATGGGGAATATAATAGTGTCTTCATCAGCTTGAAAATACTTCAATATTTGCATTAACTTTCAATGCTGCTCAAGTATGAAGATGGTTAACACTTTCTCAGAAAGAGGTTGAATAATGACATTTCGATGTTGTGATTATGCTGACTCTATGAAAGGCGCAGGTCCCTATATAGGTAATTAACAACTAAAGAAAAAGATGTACTCTGGGAAACTAATTATCTTTATTCCTATCTGGCAGTGACTAATTTATAGTTGAGCAGATGCTATACAACGTTAAACTGCAATAAATTCTATCTTGAGCTGATAGGCCAGGTGAAGGAGACAAATAGAAAGTATAATAAAACAGGAATTCAGTCTCTCTTGAAATCTAGTGGGTATGAATTTGAGAGTCAGGTGGGAAGTAAGCTAAGACTTGGCATGAGAGGGTAGCCCAGAAGTGTGGATCCTCGAACAAACCTGGCTACCTGAATGGCAAAATGGCTTATCGCAGTCCTATGCACTGAGACTTTGTCAACTTTCTTCCTTTCCTAGTGGAGGATATCACTGAGTAGAAAAACCCCCACACTATTAGTGACCCTTTGATTTGGATTTGTATCCTCAATACTTTCTTACACAGATCTGTGGCTCAAATTCACAAAATTATTTACATTTTAGCCTATGATTGCAAATTTCAGAAAGGAACGTTCTTGTGTCCCACCACTTCTATCCATTTATAAACTGAGGGGAGGAGTAAGAGAAGAGAGCATACTGTGAGAAGGGGCATCTGTTGTCCTCAATTAGTTATTGGTGATTTCAGTCAAATTTCACTTGAGAAAGGGAGAAGTAAAAGCAATGTAAGTTCTTGGGCTGTGATCCATTGCAGTTGTCTAACTATATCAAGTCACCTGGGTTATTCAGTTGGATTAAGTCAAGGTAATGAGACTAAATGTGGAAATGCCGGGCTGAACTGGACCTGTAGGAACGCTGGCTTATCATGTAAATTTAAATAAGATATCTGGGACTGCAATTAATTAAGTCATTATTAGCAATCAGATGTAGCTCTTTTGAAGAGTTACTGTTATTTTCTAGTGGTTGCTGATACAGGTCTGGAAAAGCAGATGCTGCATGTGTTTCTGATGCAAAACTATCCTAATCCACTGGTCAGCACAAGGGCAGTGTGGGCAGAAAGGAGATGGAGCAATTATTTTTCAGGAAGATAAGGTAGGATGAGAGAGGTCAACTAACTCAGTCCAGGGGGTAACCCTGAAAATGGCAAAAGCTGCTCTGGGTCATAGAAAGCATGTGCAGTGAAATTTAAAATGGCACCAAAATGCCACTTGCTCACTTCAGTAGGAATTTGTCTCACACCGAAGCTCCCTAGTGGTCATTCTTCTTGCTTGCTTTTGTTGCATCTGGCTTTGAGACGTGGTGGAGACAAGGCTGTGTTTTATCTGCTTTGAGCCCAGACTTCATTAGAAAGGAGGACTGCATATGTGAGTGAGAGGAAAGACACAAAGAAATGCAGTGCAAGATGGCTCTCAATTAACTGTGCTTGGATAAATGCATTACTATATAGAGTAATTGGATGGGCAATACCTGCTGCTCCTGGGTAACTGCCTTAAATAGAACAAAGGTCCAAAGTGTCATATACGAACGCTCTGTTATGTAAATCAGCTAAACCACAGGGAGAAAGGTTGTAGCTCTGAGATGGGGGCAGGTGGAGGAAGGGATTGTTACCCTTGGGGACTTCCTCTGGCAGAGAGAGAGAAAAGAAGAGACAGGTCGTTTGTTGTCTGCAGCTCATGAAGCGGCTTGCTGTGAGATGGGGAAATATACTGGTTTCAGGGCATGTTATATATATATTGAATGTGATTTATTATTTTTTTTAGTGTCCAGCGGAGTTATGAATTTTAGTTCCAAGGCTTGTATTTTAGAACTGTTTTTGAAGATCCCTCATAAAGGATGAGAGGTCACAGATGCAGTGGTTGTTTGTGAATTATGTTGTCCCATGGGTACCTGGGGTTTTCTGTCCATTATTAAGAATCTGAGTGAGCTCATTTTGGTGACTAGTGGTTGTTTAGTTGCTAAGAGAGCATTTAATGCACTGGATATAACGTACTACATGCAGAATACACATCCAAGATCCAGAGAATTTAACGATGTTACTGTGGGGCATTTCAGTGTGATGGTTTCCTGCTAAACTTGCTCGGTTCAGCAAGATCATGGGGTATGTTTGAGAGTTCAGTGGAAATTTTTTTCAGTGGAAAAGCTCCTTTTAGAATAGCCTGAAATTGTTTAATGATTGTTGTATAGGTTACGGCCTAAGGGCTCTCCCTTATTTGATCTGCCTTTTATATTAAAACTGGCCTGTTAGCATTTTGTTGGTTTATACAGGCAAAACTGCCAGGAGACGTGGGAGCAAATGGCAGTTCAGTGTTGAGAGGAAAACTAAAATATAATTGTAAAAATTCTCAACAAAGACATTCACCCATAACCCCCTCCTCCTTTTTTAATAAAACCTTGTCTCTGCCCCTGGGAAAAAGGGGAGGCTTATTCTTCTTTTGATAGATTGCCTTTTAGGGTTCGTCCATAAGTGAGATTGCATTATTGAGCCAGCATACTAGTTGCTAGCAGTACTCTACTTCATCACTGCCTGCAATTATCAGCAGATATCACGAAAAGCAACAGTCCAGAGGAGCTCATAAAAGGGCCAAGAACAATAAGAGAGAAGGCTGAAGAAAATTAATAAATGAAGGCAAAAAATTCCATTTAGTATCAATTTCCTAGTGGACTTGGTCCTTTTTATCCACTGTTTCTGTAACTTTATTGTCAGTTTACGCTAAATCTAGTTTTAATATTGCCTAGTGTAGAGAAGCAGGACACACAGCACGAAGTGACACACCACAGAGACATCCCTCCGTGCTGTCATTCAGTAGCTTGGTCCGTGAGTGTGCACGTGGAGCTAGTTTGCTTAGTTGTCTTTGCTCCCATTTCACTAAACTGCGGGACGGTCAATCCTTGCCTCGTTGAGAGTTACTAAAGTCTCCCAGACATCCTTGACAGGCCACATAGTGAGCAGTTTCATCTTTCCTGGTAGTAACATAGGATAGAGTTTTGTGGACAGGGCTGTGTGAACAGGAGCCTCCCCTGCACACAGCCAGGGAAGTTGCCCCCCTGCACTGTTTCACCCAGGCAGTTTGGGTGAGATTCACTATTTCAGGACAAGTATACCCCAGTTGCTGTTTAAACTGTTTTCTGATACAGGAAGGCAATATAACCACTGTTGATATTTTCCATATGCGGTGATTTGATGTACAGTTGGTGCCATTTTCCTTTTCAGACTTAAAGGAATATTGTGCAATGAAAGGCAGAAAAATTTAGATGCATTAAAAATATGGCTAAAAGCACCTGCTCTGTAACTAAAAATGTCAAATAAGGAACAATATGCAAATAAGAAATTATGCTATTGGACTTGGTTTGGAAAGGTGCAATGTCTGCCCAGTCTCAGGTATAATGATAGTTTTCATTACTCTCCTCAAATCCGTGACAAAAGCCTTTTGCATTGTGCTGAGAATATATTTTTTGCACAATACTTCTGGTAGTAATTCCTGCCAGCCAAGGATTTATAATCAGGCTTTGAAAAATGTATTCTTTAAAGTAAGAATAACAAAAAAGATTTTCCGTCTACTCTGTTCCTAGTGTATGGTAGTGAAGCTGTGTAGTCTAATCCAAAGAGCTGACAAAATAAAAGAGAGATAACAATAGATTAGCTTTGATTTGTTATAATGTATTACATGTTTATCTCCTAAAAACACTCTCAGGCTGACGTTTCACAAGTTAAATTTCAGTATGAGTGCACAGGCCATCTAATGGTCACCTTTTTGCTGTGGTCCATTTAGAAAGTGGGGGGCACTTGATAATTTTTTTTTAAATCAAAACCCAAGCATTTGCAAACTCACACACATCTTCAACAGAAGAGACAAACATAGTCCCAAAATGGTAGTTCTTTTTAATTCACAGATATGCAAGCTCAGCCAACAACAACAATGACAAAAAACCATCCCTAGTCTGGAGTATTCCATGAGGAATTTTTTGTGGGTTTTTTTCATTTAACATTGGAGGAAAGAGAGGAAATAAAAAAAAAAAATTCATGTAATTTTATTTTTTCTCGGCTTTGTGAGTACTTTTTTTCTATTTTCTTTTTTCTCCTTTTTTGCTTTGCTATGGAAAATAAGAAAGGAAAATATTTTTTTAAATCTAAAAATTCTTTACGATATAAATAGTGATTGATACACTCTAATTGTGAGTGGCAGAATGAGCTGTGGGAAGAGCGGTGGCACACATAGAGGGGAGCTGAGACATTCTTACTCCCAGTGATGTAGGACTTAAGAGGGAAGGGAGGAGGGTGCTCGTGCAGGGCCAAGGGGGCTCTGTGGAGAGCCCTGGACTGGCAGCAATGCTGCCCAAGTCCTCAGCAGCAGCTTCCTCTGCTCTTACTATTCGCACTTCCACCTGGCTCCTTGCTGGACTGGCAGGCAAAGGAGCATCACAGCACCGTGACACCGCACGGGAGGGATGTTCTCCTCTCTTGAATTCTGGGCCCAGAAGGGGGGACGCTTTATCAAGGCTTGCTCTGACTGCAAGTCTCTAGTGGTTCTTGTGTAAGTCAGTC
The DNA here is from genome assembly GCF_028858705.1 of Grus americana. Classification (NCBI taxonomy): domain Eukaryota; kingdom Metazoa; phylum Chordata; class Aves; order Gruiformes; family Gruidae; genus Grus; species Grus americana. The sequence continues at coordinate 5,391,352 of NC_072860.1, read as the reverse complement.
TGCAATGTCACATATAAAGGTTGTAAGCGCACAGCTGCCTTTGGAGAGCTGCTGTTTGGTGTTCCAGTTTATACATGCAATATTTAAATCTGCACACTTTTTTTTGAAACACACACAAATTTTTTTGACACTTGTAGCTGTAAGAACATCATCTAACTATATTTACAGTGACTTACCTCCAGTGCTGACCACATCACCCAAAGAATGACTGCGCTTAGGAACTGGAGGTTGCCTGGTCCCGATCCTTACGGGAAACAGCACATGGGAACAAAGAAACGTTTGAGCTTCAGTTAGTTGTTCCCCATTAAGGACCAGAGGCTTGGATGCATTTGTCCCGGAGAAGGGAGTAGAGAAGATGGTAAAATCAATTGGGTTTAGACAAGTGCCCTCCTGAAATCAATGCAAGTCTTGCTATTGATTTTTTACAGTAGCGGAGTTAGGCTAAAATTAAATGATTTTGAAAAATTGCAACAAATATGTTTTTCAGGAAAAAGGAAAACAGCAGTTTCATAGTAGATACGGCCCTAACAGAAGTTGCTTTGATTTGCTAAGGGTTGGAGAGTGGAAAAGGTGAATGGAGGGGAACCCGGTTACTGTGAATACAGGACAGCACTTGGTTGCCAAGAACAGTGGTTGGTTTTACCCTGTTCCTTTGTTGCTCTCCCACAAAATGCGTCACCATAAGCATAGTCTGTGCACAGTTTAGGCTTGAAGTTTAAATACGCTCATAATTGTTGAAGTGTGGAGCCAGGGTTTTACCTGGTGCAAGTTAGTGTCTCTCCACGGACTTCTGTGGCAGGCAGCAGTTGCGCAGCTCATGCAGACACGTGTCTGTCCGTGCAAGGACATAGACTATTCAAACACTGATTAGAAAACCTGGGAATAAAAGCTCATGATGTACCACTGTTTCAAAGTCAATGAATGGAATGGCTCAAGCAAATAAAGACTGGTTAGTTAGATGATAATTGTAGTTATATAGGGTCATATGGGACCTAATTAATACAGAACCAAAAGGTGGTAACATAATTCCAGGCAACACTGGTTTATGGACAGGAGATCTTACCAGACCAACTTAATGCTGGATTTTTGTTGGAATTCACAAGAATTTGATAAAGATAACTCTGTTAATGCACTTAGACTTCTGTAAGGCATTTGACATAGTGCCAGGTAACATTCTGGGTAAAACCATGTGTGATTATTAAATCAACACTGCCCATATCTACTGTATTAAGACTGCCTAAAAGATCACAAAAAACAAATTGGAAATGAGGAGTACTCATCTGATGAGGCTGCTTAATTTGTGTTCATTCCATGGGGATCTGCATTCTGCCTGGTCCATGTCAGTACCCGTGTCTGGGAAGAAAATGCAAAATCACTATTATAGAAGACAACAGAAAAATTAGAGTAATAATTAAAATCAAAACACTCCAAAAAAAATAGGAGGATATTTGAAGACCAGTCATATTTTGCAAACTGGCCACCTGTTTAGCATGCAATAGAAAATTCTGGGAGAACTGTGGGACTGATAAATGATTTACGAGCATTTTTACAAATATAAGCGCTGCCCTAAAGACACAGATTTGCTAAATATTGCTTTACTTACTGCATGGGGAAATGGGTGATGTGTCCATTGTCTCTGTCTCGCCGTATCTGTCTCAAATCTATTCAGGAGTCAGTTTTTGCTAGCGGTTGCTGTACAGGTTTTATTTTACACATCTCCACTGGAAAAACAGAATTTGCCAGTTAAAGTATATTTCTGATCTCAGAAATTACTATATAGGAGCATACCTCTGACTGAGGAATTACTCAGCACAGCATACTACATGAAGTCTGTTTTCTCTGTAGATGTTGGTGATAAAAATGGACATATGTTAGCCTTGCAGGCACAGCTCCAAGTTGGGATCTGTTTTCTGTGCATGCTGGTGCCCTTGGATTCTGAGGTTCCCGGTCACTAATACCTGTGGAAGCCCAGGGAAGGCAGTGCCTTTAGTCATGTGTCACTCAGAGCCTACCTCGGCTTACAGAACATGTGATGGATGAAAGAAAAAAACCCCACAGCCTGCTCTTATGGTCCACACATTTACAGACCTAGCATATCAACTTCTTGCCTTTGTGCTGAGAGCCCTTGCTACAGAAACAAGAGAAAGACAGCAGACGTAAATCCCAGAAAGAGCAGGTTTACAGCAGCACTCTGCAGAGCTATGCTTGAAGGCCCAGAAGAACATCAGGCCATAGACTTTTAACACACAGAGTTCTTTTCTATTTCAATATAAATGCAATTTCTAAAGATTTCAAAAAAAATCTCATCTTTCAAAGTTTGCAAAGCATGGCAAAACACCTGTCAGACTGTGTCTTATGCCTCACACCCTCAAACACTTATGTGTCAGCTCTTAAAGTACTCTAAAAGGTCTTCAACCCTCTGGTCCTGTCCTGCTCTCGTCAAGTCTAATTTCTCTTTGCTTTTAAGGGGAGCAGCATTTTGGCTTGATAAAACCGCTGGTGTGAGGGCAGTTCTTAATATATTTTTAAGATGTATTTTATATGTGCATTAATTTGGTTTTTAAGCAGTGTCACTTTGAGGAGGTTTTTATTTGCATGTGGTTTATAAGCCAAACTCAGTTACAGGCATAAATTTTCCTTATGAGAATAATATCTCTATTTCAAACAGGCAACTTTGCTTGAAGAAATGCTTTGCTGTTGTTGAAATGGATGATTGTCATTCTTGGAGTGCTCAGGTGTCAGCATTGGTTACCCACAGCATAGTGGAACTAATGTAACCAAACTGTCTTTTCTTTCTGTATTTATAGATGAGCTATTACTTTATTATAAAATAATAAATCTGTAATAAGGGGTTAGAGTGACTGGCCTCAAAGACTGTCCTTGGAAGCAGTCTAATTTGTTGTCTACATAGTTATAGCCTGTGTTATTCTCTGTTTTCAAAACATTTGACAGTTACGCTAAAGCTAGAGATGACATTTGATTTTTCAGAGACCATTCTTACGTTGGACTGTATGCCTCAGGTTATGTGGCATTTCCAGATGTGTTCAGGGAAAAGGCAATATTCTTTGAAAAACGTACCACAAATTGTGTTTTGGTCAAAATGAAGGAATCGATGAAGACAATGAATCTAGATCCTACATTTTGCATGTAATGTGTATCACATGTGTTGATGCAGCTGCATTTTGATGTGAGTGTCAGTAAGGTTAAGAAATATTCATGCTTTTGAAAGCTGAGCACAAGTTAAAAAGCCCTGTGCTTACATACCATTATTTTTTTTTTCAGTCGTGTGCTACATTGAATTGATATATATGATATTAAAGACTCGTGTGGGGATAGGCCAGGCAGTGGCTGCCCATTTGTCTATCAGCATTTTTGGATCCACTCACCAAAAATCCCCACCAGCCAAGGCAGTAGAGAAAACCCAAATTATTCTGTTTGTAATTTAGTTATGTGGCACAAGGGGGAGCTCAAGGCTAAAATTGCTGCTGAATATTCATAGCATTGTACAGAACATCCCCTAGCCAGACTCTGTTTTAAATTGTTCAGTGTATTAGACCTAACTATAAAATTATGATTTCCAAGAATGTAGTAGTTTAATCACTGGTTTAATGGCGCCAAAGCTACTTGATTTTTTTTCAGCAGAATTGGTGCAAACTGGCTTTTTCCTCTCCTGAGCTAATAGATAGTAATTCACAAGGTTGTTGGGGTTTTTTTTAAACCTACTCAGCTATAAAGATGATGTGCAGAGAGTCACTCTCCACACTGAATGCAGTTTTATAACTTTTGGGAGTCTGTAGGAGGCGATCACTCTGCAAGCTTTAGTAGACATGAACTTCAGCAGTCATATTGTGCCACTTAGCTTTTAATGGAAGTACTGGTACTAATCACAATAGATGTGCTATTATTATTTGAAATTATTTTAAAATGGAAGTGCAGTTCCTGCTGGGTTATCTTTTGTGATTGGCATCTCAAATGAGCACAGTGAAATGACAGAAAATTACAGCATCGACTTTTAAATTAGAACTGAAAATTCTTGAGCTTCTTTCCTACTGAAAGTCAGAATTTAATAGGTATTGAATCATTATCAGTACTAGTCTGCTTCATCTGTTTGCAGTATGTTGAAGTAACAGCAGCGTGTTTGCAGGGATGTCTGTGGTGACTGTAGGAATGTCTCAAGCATCCAGGGGAACAGAATCAGCTCCCGTCCCTGTCCCTCTCAGGGTACCTTGTGCACTTTGGAAGTGGTATTGGTGCTCTGTCAGAAAAGCTAGCGGTGCCTTTTATTTGGATTTTGCCAAGCTTACAGATTTATTTGGGATCAGAAATTATAGCTTGCTTGCTTTGTAAAGAAATGCAGTAATACATTCCTTTTTACGTATAAATATTGTCAAGGTCAGGAGTTTGGTAGATGATTACAGCCATAGGTGTAGCTTCAGTTACAGGCTCTGGGTCTCTTTGGCGGCTGTGTGTAACCCCAAGAAGACATGCCATCCCTCCGAACGCTTGGATCTGCCTCATGAGATCTCTTTTGTTGGATAAGAAATTCATTTTCTCTTGTTTTTGGGAAGGCCAGTGAAAAATACAGCAGCATAAATAGAGTGTAAATGACAATATATCTCTGAGAGGAAAGGTGGACACAAGATGTAAACTTAAGTAATCAAATTTCATGCTTGAGGCTACAAGCTGGCATGATGGTTCAGAAAAACTATCTTTTGTTAGGAAAACTTTCTTTTTTTTTTTTCCTCTGTTGAAGCGCTAGAAGTTAGGCAGTTGCCAGAGGCAGGAATTCAGGGCTAAATGTGCTGGTGTGAGCTGATCTTCTCTGGCAATTCCAACATGCCTCTTGCAGTTGGGAGAAATTACAAATGAGACAGATTAGAGCTGCTGGAGACTAACGACATAAAGCTGCAAGAATAATTTAAGCAACAGCTCTCCCTTCCCCACCCCCCCCCCACCCCCCCTGCCCCCTCCAAAGCACACAGTGGGTAACAGTTTGTTTAATTCTGTATTATTTGGATTTAACTATGCCATTGCATTTCCAGTTTTCTTTACATTTGAGGGCTAACTGAATAGCTTTTAAGACATTTGTAGAAGGAGCAGTGAATTTGCCTCCTATTTAAAAAAATAAAAACTGGGGGCAGTTTATGGTACACTGGGCTCTAATTATCATTAAATAATGAGGATGCCAATAAAAGGCTTTTCATTTCCACTCCCACAAGCATACAGTTCTGTGATTAATCACTGCTTCTTATTGAAGATATAGCATTTCTATTCCTGAGGTCCTTCAATGTGAGCCCAGGTTCCTGCGGGGGGGATCCATGCTACCACAGAGTCTTTGCAGGGCTGCATGGTCTCTGCACTTCCTTGCAGGAGCTCTGCACGTAAAGCTGGTGCCTGCTCCATGCAGCATGGTCTGGCCTCTGCAATGGTCCCTGAAAGGAGTGCTTCACTGCCCCACGACATCTTGGAGCTTTTATTTACCTATCAGCTTTCGGAGCCCACACCTATTGTGCTGACAGCCTATGGTGGTCACTATTCTAGTCTGAAGGAAGCAGACAGCAGGTTTTCAGTGAGGCAAGTGGCGACAGGTTTTATGAATAAAAGATATTTGCTTTGCATTAAAAAAAAACAGCCTGCATGGAGCAGGTTCAAAAACCTAGAGGCTGGTGTGGTCTCCAGGAGCAGCTTCCAGGCAGGTCTCAGACCTTGCCGTTGATGTTCAGCCTTTTGCTGTGTCTTACAGCCACCAAGCACTCAGTGTTCAAGATGCTGTCCCTGTTGTGCCATCCATGTGTGTCACAGGTGCTGCTGTTTTCCTGCAGGAAAAACTACTACTACTACGAGCTGCTTATTCCACTTCCTTTTCTTGCAAAGCTTTTTTCCATAGTGATAAGCAGTTGTCGAACAGCCCCATAAACCTGGGGCACCCTGAAACAGAGCAAAGTGGGGCTGACATTGCAGTGGGCTGCAGGGCATCTCTTGCTCCGGCCGGTATCGGCTGTGTCAGGCTTATCACAGGCTCCAGCCACTTTGCTCTGCCCGAGTTTACAATCAAATTGTAAGGGTATATGAGTTGGGCAGCTTTATGTGGGACAGGTGAAGTAAGCAGGACTTACAGGGTGGCTTTCAGTTGTTTTCTTAAACTAGGTGTTTCTAGTCTTTTTCCTCCTTTGATTGATTCATATAGTTTGTAGAAGGGGAAGAGGAGAAAAAGACATGTGATTCTCATGCCCTCCTAAGACCTCCAGGTGCTAAGTAAAGCAATAAACCAGCCTCTGTAAAAGTTCCCACTGCCTCCTCAGCAAGGCTGTCCTGCAGCCACCTCTTCATGCACCTCTTGTGCCCAGGGCTGAACTGGTCATTGGAGGGATGTGTTGTGGTACCTGCTAGGGCTTTTGGTTGGAGCATTCAGCGGGGACTCTGAACTGCTGCTGATAGGAGGCAGCTGAGAGCAGTCTGTCTCGGTGTGGCCATCCTCCCAGGCTGTTGTATGGTAACAGTGAGAATGATACCTCTCAGAAACCTGGTACAGACCTCTCTGCTTGGCTTCTCATTAACCTGCAATGTGAGTCATGAGCCTGCATTATAACATCGTCTTACAGCTTCTGAGTATGATATCTCCATCAATAGCTTTTACTTGATGACCGTACTAATGGATTTTATGGGTATCTCTAACTGCTTACTAACAAAGGCCCTACTCCTGCAAACAGTATGTGTGTCCAGCTTTAAAGCCATGAGTAGTCCCCTCTGATTTGTGCAGATCCGAGCACAGTTGTTTTCATGACTGAGGTCTAAGGTTTCCAGTCTGGAGTTCAGTCCACTAATGTGGAAACCTGCCTCACTGCAGAAGCAGGCGACTTTTGGGCAACAAGTCTCTGGCAATGAGGTGGCTGAAGACACGGTTGCACATGGGGAAAGAAATGCAGTCTACTCTGTTCATAGCTCTAGCTCAGAGTTTGGCATTTCTTTTGGTGCATGCTTTGTAAGTAGGATAGACGTCTACATCCTGATGGTGTGACCACCCTGTTGTGTCTCTCACAAGTGACTCTTGGTTCTGTTTCTACAAGTTCCAGACTTGGCCCTTCTATAGCACTGGCATTAAGGCACAGGCTTTGATTGCCTAACAAATCTGGACTGGGCTAAGCTAATCATCCAATAATTTCTAATAGTTTTATGTCTTACCTTTTCATGTGGATCATATATTGCTCTATTGAAGATGAAAACTAATAAAACATTGATTAAATGTTTTTTCCCCAAGCAATTTGATGTGTTTGCACCATTTGCCAGAGGGAGAGCTGTCATTAGAGTTTGAGATGCTTTTGAGAAATAGATTAGAGATCATTATTGCTGAGCATAACTGTCTACATGGAGCCTATTAATTTTTGATAATAATTACTCTCATGCCAAGGCAAGATCCAAACAGGAGCTTGTAAGTGTATGTAAAACTACACAGACACGTTGAAATATCTTGTACACCTCAGGAATTCATGGACTTTTTTAATTTAGACACTAAAACAAAAAATCAGGGCAAATAACTTACTTTTGGCCAAAGTGATCTCTAATTTTTTTCAGTTAATTTTTACTATGGTAAAAAGAGGTGATTCATCTAAAATGCAAGCAATAAACTACTCCTTCCCCCTCCTGCACACCTTTTTTGATTAATTTTAATCTCATTTAAAAACCTTCTCTCATTAATTGTTCTTTAAAATGCAATCTCAAAGTAGAGGATTGAAGTGTTTAATAAATGTCTGCAGAAAATATTTTGCAATTCCTGATAGGAAACACTTAAAGTTAGTAAAACAACAGAACTTGGTTTATACCTTTCCTACCCAGTTGCTTTGGTAAAAGATTTTCTGTGCAGTTGTAGGAAATGACAGTCAATGCTTCATCCTTCTCTTGCTCCTCTTGCCTTTTCCCAGCATAACTTTCAAAGCCGGTGGATTTGTGCATAAAGTAATTTCTCTCTCCTCTGCAAATCACTGCAGAACAGATTCAGACATCATTTCTTGTTCAGATTTTAAGACAGTCTTTAACTGGGAAAAACCTTTCAATTAATGATGACAAACGTGTAAGACTCTTCAGCTGCTATCTAAACAGAGTATTTTTTTTGTTCACTGTCACATCAAGGCCTTGTGCAGGATAATGTTCACAGATTTTTTTCCAACCATATATTCCTCAGATCTGAATATTGACTGTGGGTATAGTGTTCCTCGCCGTTAAGTTTTCCAGCTGCCTTAAATTGTCTGTGTGTAATCCAAAGCTTCTTGCAGTCTATGAAAAAGCTTGAAAGGGTTTTAGTCTGACCCTATTACATTAGCTTTATCTCATTAACTAAGAGCATAGCAGAGGGTGGGAAAGGGACATGGTCCCTCCACGGTTAGGCTGCAGGCTTTGCATGGTAGGGGTGGCTGATCTGGGCCTGCCATCCACTGATGCACAGCCGCACTACACAAACACACCTGGCGGCAGCTCAGCAAGCAGCAGCAGCAACCTCTCAGGCCAGCCTGCCCAGCAGTATCCACTCCCCAGCTGCTGTGGGGTGACCTGCAGAGTTGTACGGCCCTGGGCACTGCTGCAGAGGTGAGGAATGCAGCCACCTGCTTGCTGCTGAAAGCCTATGGCTCCTGTGCCCTACTTGGCTGCCTTTTGGTTCCTGATGCTGTGATTGACCTTGAAAGCTGCAACAGTCCTAAGAGCGAGCTCAGGGAAAGGTGTATATCCCTCTGCCTGAGCTGGGCTGCTGCAAACGTGACCAGGAGTGGTAAGATTGTTTTTGACTTGTTACAGGAAAGAACCCTGGGTCTGTGCCTCTTCAGGGAACAGTGTGGGACTCTGCATGTCCTTTACCTTCACGGTATTCATTGTGAAGAATCATAATACAAGTCTGTCTCTGCCAGCTGATCAGAAAAGGAAGTGTCAGAGCTGACTGTCCCTGCTGTCACATCCTGCTGCTCCATCTCCCTCTGCAGGAGCTAAGGGCTGGGCTGGTGGCACCTTGCCCGAGAGCCAGAGGTAGTGCTCACATGGGACACCTTCCCACACATCAGACCCACTGGCGCCATGGCAACCCAGTACCATCTCCATCACCACCTTCTGCTCCGCCCTGTCCCTTTAAGCCTATGCCATGATTAAAGAAACTCAGTGCCCTGAAGGGGACAGAAATTCTCTTTCTCCCTGCTAAAAGGTGCCAACCCTACCGACAGTCATCCTGCCTGACATTTCCCAAGGAAGAGCGTGCTCTCTGACGTTGCTTGCAACTGTCCACAAGGAAACATTTGCAATGGGCTGCTGAATAACCAGCAGGCACTGCGGACACTCAGATGTTGAAGAATTTAAGCCCATGACCTCAGAATGAGCAATTGTCCATCACCAGTGTCCTTGTGCTGTCCTTGCCATCTTATTCAAAAGATAACTTAAGTATCCAACAGCGTTAGCTCTATAGACTTGCAAAGTTTTTTGACATACTGAAAACCAGCTCTAGTATTTGTTTGCAGGTTGTTTTTTGTGACTAATGCCTGTTGCATTTGCCATCAGAGTTACAGCAGTACCAGCCCAACCCGCCCCTTTTGTAAAGTTCTTCGGGATACCTCAAAGATGAATGATGCTATAGACAACTGAAGTCTATTCAGATCCTATTGTAAATGTTGAAATGTCACATGCTTTTTTTTTTTTTTAAACATCATTACATCATTTATTCTTCCATCTATTATTTGTTTTTTCCTTCGTCCTTGCCATTAATCATCATAATATTTTTAGCACATAGATAACAAGTGGTGCTTTGTAGCTGATAGCTGTGCCACAACAAACTGCCTGCTTATTCTCTCATTCCTTTTGTCTTCTGTGTTCAAAATGACTTTGGTTCTCTGTGTTCTTTAACATTGTACACATCTTAAAAGGAAAGAAAAAAAAGAGACTTCCTATCTTTTTTCTTTTCTTTTTTTTTTTTCCTGATTTTAGCAGGAAATCAGAGTCAGTCTCTTGTAATTTTTTTCCTAGTGTTTGTAGGCCTTTCCTTATGGTTGAGCACAGGCAGGTATGTATTTCCCACGCTGAGAGGTGTCAGCTCCAGCATGTGTGGTGAGCAAAAGCTCTCTGCATCTCGGGAAGGACTTGAAAAAATACACAGGTCAGGGCTGTTAGCCTTGAGGAAAGAGCTCTCTGTCTGCTTGGCCCATGGCAACCACTTGAAACTATCAGCTCCTTTTTTAACTGAGGCTCGCCACACTCAAGCTCTGAAGTACTTTGTGTTGCACCTTACATCCACAGAAGAAATGACATGCTGCTTGATAGTTCCTGACCTCTTTGCCTTACTATGAGGAGTGCTTAGGCTGTGCAGTGAAGTGCTCGTCTGTGTTCTCTGGGGAGCATTCATTAAAAGGCAGCTTGCTAAGTCCTCCAGTGGGCAAATGAGCATTCATCTTGCCTTAGCTATGCCAGCTGAGCTCATGGGTTTGTCCTGACAACGTTCAAGTGTCTCCTTGGCCTTGTGCTGGGAGTGCAGTAATGGAGACCACATCTTGCTCCTTCCAAGGTGCCAAGAAGAAGGTCCAAGTGAGCCTTTGCACCTGGGGGCAAGTATTCCAGAATGTAGTTGGTGACAGACCAATCGGATCAGTGTGCCTTTATCCAGGAGGGTGGAAGAGAACACCTATTTATTCCTATTGTTATAAACCAGGGAGGATCAGGAAGGAAGCAGTGAGTGGGCGATTGTGGGAGATCAGGATTTGATTCTTTGCTCATTAGCATCTTCCAAGTATCAGCCTAAGTTGTTTAGGCCCAGATGATCAATGGGAACTGGATGGGATAGGGTCCTTTTAGGATCTCTGCTTAAGGCACCGTAACTTCATCTCTGTGTTGGGTTTGCATGGCAAGGTTTTGGTAGCGGGGAGGCTACAGGGGTGGCTTCTGTGAGAAGCTGCTAGAAGCTTCCCCTGTGTCTGATAGAGCCAATGCCAGCCGGCTCCAAGACGGACCCGCTGCTGGCCAAGGCCAAGCCAATCAGCACCTCTGTGATAACATATTTAAGAAGGAAGAAAAACAGTTAGAGAGAGCTTTTGCAGCCGGAGAGAGGAGTGAGAAGATGTAAGAAACTCTGCAGACACCAAGGTCAGTGCAGATGGAGGGGGAGGAGGTGCTCCAGGCGCCGGAGCAGAGATCCCCCTGCAGCCCGTGGTGAAGACCATGGTGAGGCAGGCTGTCCCCCTGCAGCCCATGGAGGAAGGATGAGGGGGTGTAGAGATTCCACCTGCAGCCCGTGGAGGACCCCACGCCCGAGCAGGTGGAGGCACCTGAAGGAGGCTGTGGCCCATGGGAAGCCCACGCTGGAGCAGGCTCCTGGCAGGACCCGTGAAGAGGGGAGCCCACGCCAGGGCAGGTTTGCTGGCAGGACTTGTGACCCCGTGGGAGAGACCCACGCTGGAGCAGTTTGCTCCTGAAGGTCTGCACCCTGTGAGAGGGACTCCATGCTGGAGCAGGGGAACGATGAGAGGAGTCCTCCCCCTGAGGAGGAAGAAGCAGCAGAAACAACGTGTGCTGAACTGACCGTAACCCCCATTCCCCGTCCCCCTGTGCCGCTGAGGGGGGACGGAGGTTGAAGCCGGGAGTGAAGTTGAGCCCGGGAAGATGGGAGCGGTGGGGGGAGGTGTTTTAAGAGTTGATTTTATTTCTCATTCCTCTACTCTGTTTTGCCTAGTAATAAATTAGATGAATTCCCTCTCTAAGTTCAGTCTGTTTTGCTCATGATGATAATTAGTGAGTGATCTCTCCCTGTCCTTATCTCGACCCACAAGTGTTTCGTTATACTTTTTCTCCCCTGTCTAGTGAAGGAGGGGAGTGAGAGAGCGGCTCTGGTGGGCACCTGGACCCCAGCCAGGGTCAACCCACCACAATCCCCTAAACTGAGAATAGTAACACCTTATTACTAAACAGATTATTTGTGATGATACTTCCTTGCAAAAAAAAGTCAGGTTAACTTGGGCTTTATGTAGATGAGTGCTGCGTGAGAGTCCCTGCAATCACTGCAACTTCAGTTACTTCTCTGAGTACATTTCAGTTGCTTTCTCTGTTGCGTTTAGCATAGTGCCTTGTTAAGGTTATTTCTATGTTACGTTATTCCGTCTGTTTATTTTTCAGCTTGCAGATGTCTACATATTTTAGCTAAAAAGTGAAAAATACATGTTTGTGAGTGTACTATACATATATGCATGATGGGAATGTCATTTGAGTTTACCTGTTTCTAGTGTCTCATGATCTGTTTTGTGTTCATTTACTTGGGGATTTTATAGCGAATATTTTTACTGTATCTAACACAAAGGTGTTAGAGCTCTTGTGGGGGGTGTAAGGGAAAGGAATGTGTGCAACAGCAATCAAAACTCTAGAGGAATGATGCTACTAACTTGCAAGTATGTCAGAAGTGGTTACTCTTCCCAGTTACTATCATCCACCTTAGATGTGACTATCAAAAATAAGATTCTGCTTCACATGATTGAACTGGGTTTCTTCAGACAGAAGCCTCTGACACTTGGATTTTCCAGAGGAGGACATTTACAGCAGGGCAAAAAGGATTCCCTGTCCTTATTTTTCTTCATAGCTTTTCTTCTGCACAGTATTTTGTGGCATATGTATTTGTGTTTAAATGTTCTTTCTCCTAACAAATTGGTCCTTGATATAGTTAATCCTGCAGTGAACTTGTGTTGAATTTGTGTTGCTGTTTGTGTCTGTGGCAACAAAGTACGAAATCATGAACTCAGGATTGTGACCTTACTGTAAAATCAAGTGGGAGAGAAGCTAAATTGTGGAAGGGAACAGTTTTAACCAGACATAAATCTTCAACAGTATTAGCAGAAGAATTGAACAGTATAGGTCAAGTAAATTGATTTTTATATAAATATTATCTTTTTCAAATTTGTGATGACAGGAAAATCTTTCTACGGTTGACCTCTCTTCTAGTGCAGTTATTTTTGTGAGAAGTACCAGACACTCAAGCAAGGAAAACAATGCTTTGTATTTAATGACAAAAACATGAATTGAGGCTGCTCAGTTTTCCACAAGCTCTTCAGCCTTGACCTGGGTAAACACTTCTCTTGGACAAGTGCTAAGACATTTTAATTTCCAGAACTAGACCATACTTGCATAATAATAATAATAATAATAGCATTTTCTGCAGCGTTTTCAAGAGTGATATAAATGAGGGGGTTTTGCTAGATACTGAACTACTGCATCAAACAGATATAAGCTAGCAACAAATTAAAACTGCTACCTGCCTAAACTGATTCCAAACCATGAAGCTGTCACTGGAAAAGGCCATGTTCAAAACAGATCCCTGTGGTACTAGTATGTCAGAGGCTTTGGTGTATCTGCGAGGAATTCTAGCAATAAGGGTGCCTACAGGATAATGGTAATTAAGCTAAGCCTGATCCAGTGCCCGTAGCTATCAGCCAGTGGCAGCAGAATATGCTGAGTGCATTTTGGCTGTTGGTGTTTTCTGTTAGGGGAACAATAAATGTTGATTGTCCTGATCTATGCTAATTACGCAGTTGCAGAAGGAAGGAGTTGGATGAAATCTATAAATCTGCTGGTGAACCGAACAGGTAGCTCATAGCTTCTGCAATAAAATACTGCTTCCTCTATAAGGAATAAAACGTTGGTGCTTTGGAATGATGAATTTGGCTGTCTTGCTGGTGGAAAAGATTAAGCAAAAGGGAAGGAGTTTAAGAACTCTCAGTCAGGAGATTTGGAAGTCTTAGTGTCTGATGTTTTTCTGTATAGCATTAAGGCCTCCTATTTACTTTTTACTTATATAAAATTTAGCATCACCATCTTACTGATAAAGTTATTAACCTGGAGATAGGAATAGATTGGAACTGTGTACCTCGCACTCCTGCAGCCCAGAAAGGGTCAATAACTCTTCCATCTGTGGCTAAAGGACCAAACACCTGCTATAAGATATTAAGACCTGAGCAGAAGTGAAGGCACTGGAGCAGATAAGAATTGTGCTCTGCACAAATATATTGGAAAAACTGTACAAGGGAACAAAATCGAATGTGTGTGCGTTAGTGCATGTTTAGAATACATAATGGTCACAGACATCCCTAAGGAGCCATAATAGCCAGGGGCAGTGCCGGGGGTTCAGAAAGTGCAAATCTCAGCTGCCTTATACTTGAGCATGGAGGAGAGAGTCAGCTGGACTACCCAAATGCCTTCTTCACATGAGAGGGGAAGGAGTGCTGTATCTTATCTACTCCCCGTGTCCCGTAAGTACCAGCTAAGTGCATCTTTCCATTACAGAGCACCAGCTTTGGCAGTAGTTGATGACTTTGTCAACATTGCAATACACATAGGCATTGAGGGATCAGTGAAGGTAGGTAGTGAGTCACCTTCAAGAGCAGCCTGAGAAGATACTTCAAACTGGCAAGGGAGAGAAGAATAGGGTTTAGAATAAAGTAAGCAAAGCTGGGTTCACGTTAACATAATCAACAGGGTAGATAAAGGCACGTGGAGATAAGCATAGGGATCGCAGTTGTGGAAAGCAGTGAAAATGGAGACAAGAAACTTGCAGTTGCTGCAGGAGCAGTGATATTCAACAACAGTCATGCTGCACTATTAGGCCCAAGAGTAGTTTTGATTCTGGAAGGAACACATACAGGGCTGTCTCAGTTGGAGCTGTAGGCTGCAGTGAGAATGACGGGGTCCCAAAGCCAGAGGGCTTAAGCCAAGACTGTTTGAGGGCAGAGTTCAGTCCCTGAGTTGAGCTCATACAGAGCTGCAGTTCATGTATTCATTATTGTCAGCTGTTCATTAATCTCCCATGCGTATCTAAGTGTATTTGGAGAAACTGACTTCTGAGGAAAGCTGCAATTTTGACCTCTTAGCATGAAAGTAATTTTGTTATGTTTTGCTTTGCTTTTAATGAGCCACACAGGTCTTCTCCCTGTGACATACATCTCATACTGTGCAAATTAGGACATTCTCCATTTTGCTTCATAAAAATTTCTATCCTGGGATCGTAGAATATCCTTTTGTATACCCACGGTCATCTGTCAAGCCTAATTTTTAAGTATCAGCAACCAGGGTTTCCAGAAAGGGAACTGGATCCTTGCCGCATCGGCCTGCCAAAAATCCTATCAACCAAATATTGTGAACCCTTGTTTGATAGTCATTCTCTCTCCACTGCTGTGAAGTTTACTGCTAGTCTGCTCTTATTTTTTCTTCTAAGAGTTGAAATCTTCTCTCTTGAGACTGTATTTTCTTTTCTGCTGAGTCAGTCCTGGTTTCCACTATTGTACTCCATCTGGCAGGTTAAAAAGTTAGTTGCATGTTTCTATTTGTTTTCCACAGTCCCTAGAACAGGGTGCAAGCTGCCAGTCTCCGAGAGGTGCAGAATCAGATTCTCCATCTGGATTTAGCTCAGCTCTGTTCTGTTTGTACTTGAAGAACACTTTCCCCCAGTCTAGGAGTTACTGAGAACAAGGTGTTTCAGATTAGCTTTACTTTTTCCCCTAGGAATGGCCCCAGATGTTACTTTGATAAGTATATATTGTTTGTTTATTGTTCTGTTTTCTGTTCTGTTTCTCAGTTTAATGGGGAATGGTTTTTATGCTGCCAGTTCCTAGTTAGGTTATCAGCTTTGGGTTTGTATCATTTTCACTGCTCGTTATATTCACTTTGAGTATAGAGGTATCATTTGTGTGTCCTGTAGAGTTTATTCCACTTTAAACTGAAGAGCTTTGCTATCTGATATTATTCCAGGCAAGTACTTTCCTTCCCTCAACATAATAAAGACTGTCCAATTAACTTCTACAAATTTCTTTGGTGCTTTCAGTGTGCCTTGAAGGTTGTTTTAACTTTTCATGTAGCTAGGAAAAGAATGTAGGCTGTTTCACCTACAGTCTGGAATAACTTTTTTTACAACACTTTTCAAGCATTTTACAAGTATTCTTTGACGCTCAAGTCAGTACCTTTTCAGCGTGATTCTGGAAAACCTGATGAACGCATATTTTTTTGATGACAAGATCTCTTACATGTACACTCCTTCACGGAGCTGCTTTTCATTGTGATTTTCAGTGTGTTCATGGGGTGGCATCATCCAGTCACTTGAAGCCTTCTGGTAGCTTGTTTTTGTACCTGCAGTCTCAAAATTGTCTTTGTAATCTAGACTGCAGGAGGTCCTTTTTTAGGCCTATAGAAGTGGAGAAAGACCATTATAAATGCTATTTGGCTTTGCAATTTTTTTTTTAATTATCCCTTTAGCACACTGTATTTGTCTCATCATTTCCAATAATTACTAATAAACAAGATTATTTGTGAAACTTCCACTGAAGCCTGTTAGAATAGTTCTGGCAGAGACGGTATTCACATCGCGTCAGTTCTGCTTCACAAAATCTTCAGGGCAGCTAAATTCATTATGTGCTAGACTTGAGCTTTCTTGTAGTCTGTTGGCAGTTACTTAATCATTTGAAAATGAACTCTTTACATAGGTATTTTTAAACAGATAAATCTTTCTCTTGGAGAATACTGCTCCAGTTGTGCTCAGCTGATCATTTAGAACACATGAAAATTTTCTTTGGGCACAAAGGGTCTGATTTTCATGTGATATATCTAGATTTTACCCTAGTATGACTCCCCTAACTTAAGTAGAATTGCTCCTGCTGTACACTGGCAAAATTTACATGTTTTTCCCTTAAAAGCAAACAGAATGCCCTGCTGGTTTGCAGGTTACCCAAGAAGTCATAAAATGTCACTTTTGGCAATTGCACAAAAGCCTGCAGTTGTGCACGCAAGGGCTAGAAAACATCTGGATCTTTCAAGATTTCCCAGTGTGTGCACTTGCCCACTGTCACTTGCAGGATGTTACTTGTTAGAGGACACCTTTGTCAGCTGCGCGGTGAAATTCAGCTGCTACGAGTGGAGGCCTGACTGAAACCTTTCCTATAAACAAGGAATATATCCATTTAAGTTAGTGGACCTAACTGCAGAATGCCCTAATGGGTCAGGCCAACTGAATAAATGCTAGAGTCATGAAATATTCCAGCATCAACACCACTTCAGGAAAATGGCGTTTTCTTTGCTTCCTTCAAGTTACTTACTGAGCCACAAGCAAGTATGATAACCGGGCAAGGGATATACAATTGCCATATATTCTGCTTGTTTTTTCCATTTTGCAAAGAAGTGGACAGAAGGGTTAATCAGATTAAAGCTGATAATCTGGATGAATTATTTCAAATCCTGCAACCATACAGGTTTTTTGTCATTGTTGTTACTGGTTGGTGCACACTTCTGTGTTCCCTGAACTGGAAGAAAATCACTCCTTGCAGAGCCCTGTAGGTCAGAGTGTCGCATGTGCCAAGGGCTGCATCTAAAAACTACAAGGGAAATGTCCAAAAATTATTAATTTGGAGACACAACAGGCCATTGTAGATCAGCAGTGGATTCACATAACTGAGTTTCAGGCAAACCATTCCAGCCCAAGGGTCAAATTATGAATAAATATAAGACAAAACACTCCATCTGCTGAACCATGCCTAATGTAACTGAATTAATTGTTCAGTGGACCTCAAGGCCAGTTAAATAGCTTATCCGTATTTCTCATTGCTTCTTACTAAATGACACATTCAGAGCTCTCCCCTTCCTTCTCCCCCTCTAACCCTTTAACCTCTGAGTCATTTAGTGGTGGTGGGTGGTGTCTGCTCTGACAGTGTGTTGAGTATATTGCTGACATAAACAGGCTACTTCAGAATTTTTTTTAGGAAATGAGAGCCTGTGGTCAATGACTGACTTTCAAACATATGGGCCTAAAAAGATGTAATTTTAATTCATTGTTGTTATTATTTGCATAGTGCTATCTACTTCTGGGTGGTTTTACAGGCAACATATGTCTCTAGGATTGTTTCCTGTTTAAGAAGTTATGCGCAAAGATGGAAAACAGCAGAGCTGGATGTGAAATGGTTGTTGCAAAGACTAGCTTTGTCTTGATGGTTTTATGATTTTGTTGGTTATAAAATTAGTGACTTGCCTTCTTTAGATTTCTCTGGCTATAGCAGGCTGCTGGACAGCTGTTGATTTTTAGAATGCTGAGAAGACTTTTTTTTTTTTTTAATAGGTGGTCCAGTCTGCAGTTTTTTAATGTGATTTTCTGTTAGGGGGAGAGGAATTGGGTTTTTACAGAATAGTTTCTACATTCGTACAGAAAATAGGACAGTTAAATTTTTATAATGTCCATATAAATGGTTTAATATGACTTTTAGAAACAGTACAGTCTCAGTCACAAAGAGTTTGAGTTTGCCAGCATGTCTTAGAAAGGTGTTGCTGGTTTAGCTCTTCTTGATTATAGCAGAATTATTCAACCAATTCCAACAAAAATGATGAAAAAAATGCATGAATGCATGGCAGATTATGAAAAGTATTTCTAGTTCAAAATTGCTGCCTTCATGATGTGCAGTGTGTAATTATATTTTTAAAAAGTGGTTAACAAATTAGAAAAATCTCAGCAAATACATCTTCAATTTTGTAGCAAATGTATTTTACTCTTATTTTATATATATGGCAACTCTCAAGGTTGTATGACAAATTACTTCATCAAAAACAATTTCTGTCCCACAGAGATGTTTATGGCAGTTCATGGATTCCTCTGAACTCAGTGTGAGGCTCAGATTTGCCTTGTGATGTTAGATGTCCAATTTCTCCCACAATTAAATAAGAATTTTGATGCCTCTTAAGCAGCTATGTTGGGCCAAATACCCAACTGGAGAAGAGAGAACTAAAATTAAGAGAATTGCATTCAGACGAAGTTCAGGTTCCAAGTATCCTAAATTTCCAATATAGATAATTCTGAAATGCTCAGTGCATGTTACAGAGCACATGGAGTGCGGTGCGGTGACTTGCTGTGTAACCCCTCTGGTGAGTCCGCGTGCTGGAGCTGACTTCACCCAGGAAAAGGACAGGCCATTAGCTACTGGATCAAAGCACCGGGGTGCTTAGTGGCTGCTAGTGGCACAACTCAGGGTAATAGCACCCCGAGGAGTACGGAGTAATGGAAATAGTCTCCCAGCTGGAGCTTGATCAATGATACTTGGAAAAGCTGCCTGCAAGAGCTTTGTCTGCCACTTGTATCCTGACTGGTACGGCCTCCTGCAGGGAGGAGGGAAGGAAGTGGTGTGAAAACAGCACCCTGTTTCTTGGGCTTTTGTGGCTATCTATCACTGCTAGTTAGGTCTATCCCTAATGCAGCTCCTGCAGTCGTTTGCCTGGAATTTGAAGTTATTTCTATATTATATGTTCTTTTTAAAGTATTGAACTATCTAAAAAGGCATATTTGCCTTTGAGGGAATCCTGTACCTTGATCCCTTTTCATATTACGAGCTAAAAAGAACACATTTCAGAATAGCATTTGGATTTATTTTAAAATAAGTGTTTAGACTCAAATATCTTAATTTGTCTATATTTATATAGAAAATAAAAATGCGTGCCTTCAGTTGAAATGCAATCCCATGTGTAAACAGCATTTCACTTTTTACCTTTTTTTAAACTTTCGATGGGCTGTGTTAGCTAAGATCTAAAATAATTGATACTGTTCTTCTGAAATACTGTAAAGCTGGCGTTTGGGGGGTTGTGGTTTATGTTGGTTTTATTTGTTTTTTAAAGTATCATAGCTTTGCCCAAACAATCAGTGGAATAACATTGGCATGAGGCATGAGGTCTGGATGAAAATTCTGTCTGCATGTGCTGTTCCTTGGGCTCCAGTGGAACAGTTTCTTTCAGGATTCCTCCAGTGACAATATTTTAATACAACTTTTCTGGCCATTCCTGCTGACATTTCTGGGTTTAGCATGAATAAAGTACTAGAACTGTAACCAGAGTTAACAATTCTGTACAACAATATTTCAGCTAAATTGCAGGTTATTAAATAAAGCAAGCCAATTTCTGATCTTACTTAATGTACATTTCCAGTAATTCAGGATCTGATGTCAACAAAAAAAATGTTTCAGATAGTGCAAAGAAGTGAAGTAATTGGATTATCTCTCAGGAAATGTATAGTGTTTATTTCGAAGTATTTTAGCATGATACAGAGCTAGTAGAAGGATTCACAGTTTACAGGGTAGTAGTTTGAGTCATATGGACATAATGTCTTTTTCCAGTACCATCTTTGGTTCTTGGCTGTGATCGACTGGAGGAATTTCTCCCTTCTCGCTGGCTGTGCAATTCTCCTTCAGTTCTCTGCTCTGTCTCCTTCTCAAGAGATGTAGCCCACCTCTGAACTCACCATTTTTTAGTTCATCTGAGTCTGTCTGGACTTGGGTTTGTTATAGAAGTGATCTCTCATTAAGAACATACAGGACAAGCAGAGCTTACAGGTTCTTGTGGGGAAACCCAACAGGTGGTTTTGTTGTGCTGTGCAATTAAGTCTTTTGCCTCTCCCTACATCAGCTTTTTACACCGTTTGTTTCGCAGATCACATGAATTTCACCACTGCCAAAAGTCTGTAGTTGGTTTTTTGGGCATTGCCAGTCATGCATGTCACATTCCAGACCATAGCTGGTCCAACTCTTATGTGCTGGAGCCTCACATTAGCAGTTAGGTGTAGTTGTTAGTGACTGCCATACTGAAGCTATGCTAGACCAAGGACATACTGAAGCTATGCTAGACCAAGGACATAAGGAAAAGATGCAGGATTCACACAACTCATGCATGCTTTCTCTGACATCTGAAATTTAGGTACTCCACATTATGAGTCTAATTACAAGCAACCTGGGCAACAGAAATATCTGTGCATAATATATGCATATCTCCAGAGTTTTAAAGAGCCCTTAAACACATATGGAACTTTAACGATATGAGTATCCCCTTTGTCTTGGTGGACTGTGAACTCATTTATACCAAATGGTCCTATTTTCCCGATAACGATGTATGTGAAAGAGGGTATGTATTAGCAACAGCACTATATATGTGAGTTGACTGAGACTGACTTTGCACATTTTGGGTCCCTTTGAGGACTCTGGCATTAATGCTGCTGCTGCTGATATCCCCGAATTGGTCATGTTTATGCAAACCCCGTGCAGTGCTGTAGGTTTGTCATACCACTTAGAGGCATTTAATGGAGGCTTGTGATTCACCAGAAAAAACAGTATCATTTGCCAAAAAAACCCCCAGCCCAACCAGCCCAGAGGGGATGTGATTTTGCATTCTTTATCCTGGATTATAATGACATAAGTCTCCAGAGAAATTCCGATAGCTCTAACCAGGGGTTGAATGGAGAGCAGTCAAGAGCAATGAAAAGGAAAACCCTTGCTTTTTGCTGCTGTTGATGAGTTTCTGAGCAGACAAAGAACGCACACAGAGAATCACTGAACAGACTGGTGGAGCTGACCCCTTAAATTAAATTTCCCCTGTATTAGAACTAGATGATCTCAAAAAACTGTGTCAAGCGTCCCTGTACATCTACAGTGGGTAACCATGTGTTTTCACATGGTGAACAATGACAAGCCTTCAGCAGATAGTATGATTTGTGAATAAAGGTAAAACTAAAGGCAGGTAAGGTGCAGCAGTGTTCCTCTATTGTCCAAATGAATTTCTGTGGATTGATATGATCTATACCAGTCTTGACTTCAAAATAATACTTTATCTGGGTTCTTCCTGAAGACATTGGTCCAGCTGTCTGAGTCTGCTTGTAAGATCAGAACCTGACCATCATTTTGCACATGCCATTGCATCGTGAAAGTTTATACTTCCAGATTAGTTTATACTTCTATGAGTTACACATCAAGAAAAATTAGAATGTTATCTTCAAAGGCTTAAATACAAACTCCCTGAAAAAGATTTTCCTTAATGTTTGCTCTCTAAATACTATCTGGCTATAGTGAAAAATATGATTTTTCTCAATTTATTGTTCTAAACTATTTATTTTTCTTTTTTTCCTGAGAAATGAAATTTATTTGGTTTACTGAAAAGGTAGACTGTTCTTGGATCTTCCTCTTTTTAAGCCACATGTTTTACAGCAGTATAATACAGTATGTTTTGCCAGTAGTTTGCATAAAATTTGTTGTTCATCCTAAATTAAATTAAGGTAGGACAAATATATTTGGAGATCTAGGTCTCCCCCCACCACATTCTATTGTCTTTCTACAATAGAATTTGGCTGCTTTTTTCTACTTTGAAGTGGCATCTTAATGAGATCCTCCCAGGCATGTCTGTGAGTCTGAGTGAGTTTGGTTTCTCTTGTCCAGTTCATACCTGGTCGTGCAAACATCTGTGATCCACTTTGTGACAAATGAGCGCCGAACTAATGAGAGTGGTTACGTACAACCCTCAAAAGCATGACTGACCAAACACGGTTGCTCTGTGTCTCTCTGGGATTTGCAGTGGTTTGCGGATGGATTGAACTTAAATCGTGCATGAACAGATCAACTCTGGAGCCACTCCGTGGTAGTTTGAATACTTCCAGGAAGCACTGGATTCAGCATACGTGTGCTGATGACTTCACCTCCCCAGCTGTGGTAAAGACACGTTCAGAATTAGAGACCAAATGGGCACAGTCCTGGAATTTTCCTAAACAGAGTACATGGGTGGAGCCCCAAACCATTGAGATTTTAAGAATACACTATGGTCCATTCCAGAAAAGCCTGGCAGAAACTGTTTAGTCAATAGGTGGTGAGAGAAGGTTGCTGCTAAGAAACAGGTCCTTGCCGTGTGAGAACAGCTGCTATTCCTCAAATAAAGCAAGACTTGGTTAGAGACAATTCTTCACCCTGACTAGTGAGTTTGTAATGCAGACAGGGCATGGTGAGGAGCGTTGGTAGAACAGCAGGTCCTGCTTTACAGTGTCTCTAGACAGTTTGGCTATAAACTGCTAGTCTAGCAAGAGAAGTCTAATCTCACACTTTGATTAAGAATCTTTTCAAAATCAGACTGCCATCTCATTAGATTTTACTTCAATCTCATGATACTTTTGGTCTTAAATTCCCTGGGTTTCTGTAATTATGAAAGAATGATTTTTTGGAAACTACCAGCTTTGACTGCTGTATGGAAGAACTTGAGAATGTCAGTTAGAAAGGTTCAAATATTAAAATACAAATGAAAGGAACCTCTGTGTGGTTTATGAAATTGTCAGTTCATGACTTGAATAATTTGAAGTGATGAATGATACTGCAATAAACTGATTTTATTCTCATTTGGTGTATTTAGAAGCATAAATATTTATTACAAATTTCTATTCCCATTTACAAAAAATTTGCTTTTTATAAGTCCCCTTTAATATGATTTTTGATTCCAATGGATATGGTGCCAGTCACTGATGTTTTCTTTTTTTTTCTCTCTTTTTCAGTTACACCAGCAGAGTTGTTTCCAGTGGACTGAAGGCACAAATTAATAATCCAGAACTGAAAGTCAGAGGGTTGGACCCACTCATCAGCAATTTAATTGATAAACTTCAGCACTTTAATCAAGTAAGTAACTTGTAGAGATAAAAGCATTTTACAGCATTACAAGCATTACAAGGTGGTACTGCTTCTCATGTTACATTTCCCAGGATAATAGGCTTTAAATAGCCATGTAGTGGGTCCAGTTCTGAAGGCAACTGAAGATTCTGTTGTGCCAGCTGGTTTATGAACTCTAATGAGGCAAAATTATTTCCCTGGAAGTTGCTCTAATTCCTGCCTGTTGTTCCACAGCTGTTGATTAACTGTCCTACAGTCCAGAGACCCAGGAACATGGAGGAACTCCTGAGCCTCACAATTCACATGAAGCTTGTGACTGGAGTCAGGCTGTGTGAGCACCTTTAGGAGTCCTGTGATATTCTTGTGTTGGAATATCTCCTTGATTGTGCAGCTTCCTGTTTTACAGTGGTGTAGATATAAACAGATCAAAAGACAAAATGGGTCTATAAGGGTGTGATAACTGAACTGTACAGAATGCTGAAGTCAGGACAGAAGGTGGCCCAGGATAGATTAATCATGCACCTTTGAAAACATCTCCTTGACAGACCTTGTTCTCAAGCCCCTCAGCCCAAAAGGCAAGATAACCTACCAATGAGTTTGTCAGAGGCATGATTAACCTGTGCCTGCCTCTGTCATTTGTTTGGGTTCCCTCAGATGCACTTGCAGTCCTGGTGCATCTGGCATCTTTCAAAGCTGAACGCATAGTTCTCTGATATTACCACTTCAGCACACCTCTTTGTGAGCTCTTATAGTACTGCCAGTCCAAATGAGCTGGAGCTAACAGATTTCACAGAGATTGATTTTCATTTAAAGTAGGCATGTTTTCTTGTCAGCTTGGAAGAATGCTTACAACAGTGTGTTTGGAGTCAGATGTGTTTGCACATTAGTCTACTCGTAATCTTTCACCGTTAAAGAGTGATGGAGCATGGGGACATAAATAGTAGAAAACCATTGTAAGATTAAAGTCCACCTTTGCAGGTGGGGTGTGCAGGAAGAAAAAGCATCTGCGCAGGTAAAAATGGGAGGAGGAATTGCTTAGTCAGGATGTGGGGGGTTGTTAGGACTGTGGCTGTGCCGGAATCATGGTTTCATCTCTTATTTGCTCCTGCAAAAGTACAACCCTCCTTTACTGCTCATCAACCACTGGTGGTAAATCCATAATCTAACCAGTAATTAGTGTTTTTGTTAAATCTCGCTTGGCTCTAGTGTTCTTCTACTGTTCTGTAGGCTGCAGTTTAGGGATTCTTTGTATCACACTGTTTGATTTAACTTGCCATGGGGGATTACAGCAACCAATCTGATGCGGTACTTAATATTACAGTGAAATAGACATTATGTGGTCAGATTGATGAAAAGGATAATTCATTATTTATCTGTCTTTGCATGTTATAAAGTAGAGTGTTAATTTACTTCATAAATATTAGATATATCCATCTGTGTAATAGTCTTCTATAAACACTGACAATAGGAAATAGTTAGAAATAGATTAAATTAAAAGTAGCTGTGTATTGGAAATTCTTTTTCTTTGCTGTAGAAAAATAAACATCTGAACAGTCTCATAATGAGCTGCATACCAATTTTCTTAAGTTACGTACATTTAAAAAACAGCTTGAAAGAACATTTTTTAGTCAATAGAATAAAATTCAATTCCTAGCTCTTCCTGTAAGTTGGAGGTGTTGCTTTCTGTTACTTCTAATTCTGTTTTAGGAGAATATCATCCCTAAGTAAATGTAACTCCCATCAGATTGAGGTGCTTAGCAATAATGGATTCCAAGGGTGAAGGATTAAACAGAATACTGATTATTGCCCTAAGATGGTTCATTCTTAAGTACTTGGAATAATATAAAATCCTTTGATCATAATTTTAGTAAGATTTCTTCAGAGATCAAAGCATCAAAGAAGTTGCTAAATATCTAAGGCTTTCACGTACAACATCAAACATGTGTAGCTGTTTTCTGCTTCTTGAATTTTCATTTCTAATATTAATATACAAATAAAAACTGACACTGAAAAGCCGATTAAATCAGGAGTTTAAAGTGTCATCAATAGTGTGTGTAGACTGCATAGAAGAGTTGTACAGAATCCCATTACTCATTTTACAGGCAAATTGATTTTTTTCATCATTTTTTTTTTTTGAGGCAATATGTAAGGTGGAATTTAAACAGTGATAAAATATGGTGTTATCTTTGTATCTTCTTAAGTGTTTGACATTTACAACACCATTTTAAGCAACAGTTGCATATTGCATATTCAGAAGCAATCCTAGAGAGGCAGGAAGCCTGGAGAGCAGAGAACAAAGCAATGCACAGAACGTGCATCATAGGTGATTTCATGTGTCTAGGCCCCCAAAATCTTCTACCAGTTATGTAATATTGCTAAACTACCTAGAAGAAAGCATATTCTTGGATAAGAGAAAGATGCGCTAAGATTTTTAAAAGAAATAACACTTCTGTCTTAACAAAACAAGCTTAAGCCATTCTACATCTATCCCTCAGAGACCCTGGACCTGTTGTCTTTCTGTCTCCCTCTCATTCTGTTTTGCAAAAGTGCATGTTTTTGAAAATCAGTATAATCTTCTGCTAGATCAATTTGCTGAGGTTGTGGAGTGCTGTCAACTACAGCTACGTTCAAATCAACAGGATTCATTCTTCTAAAAGATGTACCTTAGCTCAGCAATTCTTAACAATTTCTGGAGCAAATCTAATTGCTGCTGTCTCTGATAGTTCCTCTTCCACCTCCTGTCATCCACTGCTGGACCCCAGCTCTTCCTCATCGCTCTACGACTACTGCTGCCACCTCCTTCCCCCACGCTGACAGTCCAAGGCTGTGGGGCCTGAGATACCGTGTGCCTCTGGTGACTGGGGTAGCAAGGCAGCACAAGGCTGTAGTAAGAGTGGCTTGTAACTGGCCATGCAGAAGTAGCAAACTATGCATTCATTTAAATGCAAAACTGACAGTCTTTGGTGCGCAGCAGCCATTTCTTTGTTAGCTCCTTATTGTGACCCATCCACAAATGTAAAGAGATTAATAAATTCATTGATCCTAAATCCCATGGACATGAACAAAACTCTTGCAAATGTATTATTGTTCTAGTTGGTGCAGCCCAACTTCAGCGTGTTACAAGTAATCTGTATGCAAGTCATCTTCCATTTCTGCCAGTCATTTAGGCTGAAATGCCAGTTCATTGGAGATTATAGCAGTTCCTCAATTTTTTCATCTGGGACTTAAATCCTCACCACATAGTTGTTTTTTAAAATGATTATGCAAATAGCAGGCTATTTAATAACCACTTTGCCAAGCCAAAAGTAAAGTGAAATTTAGAGAATATTATTCAACAATTACTGTTATTTGCATCCGTGGCAGATAAGGTATTTGAAGGGTTTATTGTAGCTGCTGATTCACATACCAATAGAATTACTGAGTTACAATCTACAGTAACTTTTACTTTCAGTAATGCAAAAACGGAACAAGTCCCAAGTTGTTTTTGAAGAACCAACAGTTAGAAATAACATCTTTTCCTCCCCCTTTTTTGAGAATAGAGCAGATGTGAACTGCAACTGATAATAAACATAAAATCCCCCATTGCACCTTTTTTGAGTACTACTACTTGCCACATAATCGCACTTAAATATGTTTTAATGTTTTTCTTCAGCAGAATGCTTTTCACAGTTCAAACACAAGCAGTTCTGAGGCCAAGGTTAAAAATCCTAAAGGATCAATTGCATTGAAAAGCAATGAGAACATTAGGGAGGAGTGAAATAGCTTTGACTATAACTTTACTTAGCAGGGTTGCATGGGCATTCTCAAAGAATTGTAATATAATAAGTATTACACCAGTTCAACTTATTTATCTTTTGTCAGCCTAAATCTACTTTTGACAGATTTTGAGAATCGGTGTGTTTTGCTGTTGTCAGTCAGAGATGAATGCTAATAATTCAAGATAATTCAAGAAAACAGTGCAATATCCTAGCGCTTAAAATGAGAGCAGTGCCATAGCAAATCTTGCTGAATCTGGACCCACATACTCTCCCCCCACCCCCCCAAGTCTCCTGGATCTGCCAGCTGAACTAAGAAATGCATGTAACTTGAATTCCTTTTAGATTTGTATATGAAGGATGCCGACATAGAAGACTTCAAAGCAACAGCACTGAGATGTTTCTTATCAATAATATGAGCTAGCCATAATTTAATCTCGAATGTGAATTTAATTGGGTTAGACAATAGAGAATAATACAATAAATCATTGAACTACTACTTAATTTGAAAGTGTATATTTTTTTAGACATCTATAAAATTTATTACATTATAGACTTTATATGAAATTTAAGTGGAGACAAGTCGGTTTGATTTTCATCCAAAGTTGTAGCTGACTTGGACTGAGACTCAAAATATTCTGTTTTTCATTTCATCCAATGAAAACATAGAAAGAAAGGTAGTCATCTTAGAAAGACTGTTGCTATATTACTTCTAGTACTTGGGACTTAAACAGCCCCAACAGGCTTAGAAATATTACTGCTTTTTCCCCCACATACCTCCCAAAACCAGCAGAGACTTGTGACTCTTACAAAACAGAGCACCTTTCCCAGAACTGTCATATGTCTGGATTTCCAAACCAGTTCCTCTTTTTTTTCTGTCTAGAGCATTTGCAGACTTTGAGCATTTCTTAAGGATTGTAGATATCTCTTTTGGAAGTGTGAAGCAAGACATCTGGAAATGCCAGAGATATCCATTCTCTCTTCGGTGGCTAACCACAGACTATCTGTAACTTGAGGCATTGAATTTAATGCAGATGCACAGATGAATAAAGACACACTGAAGGGATTGGGCCCCAGTCCTAGCTGTGTAGTGTGTACAGTGCACTGACAATCTGCGCACACGCAGTATGCTTTAAGTGCTTTCAGGATTCATTGCAGGCAGACTGTATCATACAGGCACTTCTACGATGGTAATCCTGTACAGAGCTATAGGAGGTGAAAGGCTGCGTTCTCTGCACCACAATACTGCAAGGCACACCATCGTAGCCTGTAGAGGATGCCACCTAACTGACCCCAAAACTGATTTTATCTTTAGCAAGTAATGTAGGATCCATGTCACCACTCAGCTGGTGAAAGCGATCCTTAGCACAACAGACACTGTTTACTCTTCAGTGCAGGTTTTGAATGGACTGGGTCATGGAAGTCTTAAAGATTAATCTTGCCTCAGCTTGTCTGCAGTTCAGGTACAAGAAAGGTTTTCAGTGAAGTAAACATTTCTACAGTTGTTTTGGTCCTTTTTGAATTCACATCACTATAAAGGCAATAACAGCCCTCACCACCTTCATCTCCAAATATGAACAGCAGTGATAATTGAAGTAAGACAATAGTTATTGGCTGATTAAAAAATAGCAGTAAGAAATGCATATACTTCAGGAAAATAAAGATAGAATTAATTGACACCTGAAACAAACCTTAAGTCTTAGAATGCCAGAAAAGAGCAAATGGACTGTTTGTTTACTATTTTTTTTTAAATTTCTGCTTTGCTGTATAAAAGTTGTTCATCCCTATCTTCAAATAAACTATCTTCTCAGATTACTTCATCAGTTATCCGCAGTTTGTTTATCATCCGATTTTTTTTCCTAAATGTTTGTTCTTATTAGATTCATGGCCTGCTTTTCTTCTCCCCTGCTACATCTCTTTGCTTCCAGATATCAATGCTGAATGCTCAGGTCTTAGATAACTTACGATCTTTTTCATAATCCATATGCAATGAAACAACTCATCCCAGTGCTTGAGACAATCCAGATTACTCAAAAACTGAGCGTAATCTTTCTCTGTGTTGTCTTCTGTATGGTTTTCTGTTTCTTAGGAAATATATATATATACACACACATATGTGACGTACACTGTATAAAAATTTTGAAGACCTCAGATTTCATCATATCTGTGATTAAAGCCAGAAATTGATACATAAATGCTGCCAGCCTGGACAAAATAAATAAAAATTCTAGCAGCGATTTAGCTCTCTTGTTTCTTTAAAGAACCTGGCAGATTTCTGTCATATATAAATCTCAACAAGTAATCTTTGGGTCCCTAGCTTTTTGCTTTTGTAACATATTTTCACATTGACTTGTCAGTCAAAGTTGAGAAAATGCATCCGCTGTCCATTGGGGGATTTTGTTACCAAGAAAAATCAAAATCAACAAAGAGCCCTCTTTGCAAAGCAGCGCATCACACAGTAGTGCATCGGGGTATGGTAGTATATAGCAGACTACATAGTAATGGGGATGCTTCACTAGGAAATGTTTCTTGCAATAAAGGCTGTAGTTCTCAGGCAATTAAACAGGATGTAGTTGCTGATAGCTTTGGAGCATTTATCTGTCAGGGCTTCCATTAGAAAGAGTAAAATTCACAAGAAATATATTCAAATAGCAGGCTGGGGCATCTCAAGTCTGTCAAAATCCTATTCTGGTCTTAGTTTTCTGCAAACTGCTATTGCTTTGAGACTGGCAATTTGTGCCCCCTCCTCATTTCTGACAGACGCATCCCAGGTGAGGCTGCTGGGGAGCATCCATGGGGAAGGAGCAGGGACAGGCTTAGGGCTGCAGACAGCCCAACTGGGCTCCTGCTGGAAAATACACAGATGTGGCCATGAAGGAAGAAAAACTCACTCAGATGCCCTTTGTCTGCGTACCTTGAGGGGCAGATAGGAAAGCAGACCAGCCGATAATAATTCAGTCATTTAGGCTATTCATCTGGAGATGTGGGATCGCCTCGTTCAAAGCCTGGCATTCCTGATCACTGGGCTGTGTGCAGTGGTTCTCTTTCGTACGCCCTTGTGTGGTAAAAAGAAAAGGAGTTTGGAAGCTCTAACCTTGGTTCTGCTGTGGCATTAAAACTCCTGTCAAAACCAGAAGTTTGTCCATGAATCACAACAGGAGAGCTCTTTCTAGGCCAGTCCCGCTGAAAAAACATCACTGGAGCATTGTTTTATGGAGAGCATATGTTAACGTTGTAATTTATTGCTAATTGAGGTATATATCATCTCTGGCTGAAATCAGTGTACTTTTGCTGGCCTGAGGTTTGCAGGTTGTTTGTTTGGTTTTGTTATATATATTGTGACTTGAGATATAATTAAATAATTTTAATTGGAATTGAGAAATGACTTTTTAGTATTAAAAACAGCATCCAGATTTCAACAGAAATGGAGATCATGTGAAATACTGGCTCAACTAAACCAAAATGTAGCATTTTAAAATAAGACAAATCTGAATCTCGATGTAAATCCTGCATATCTTATTATATGCTAGCAAATATATAATGCTAAAATGCCCGTTTATTATTCATGTGTTGTGTCTCAGAGTATGCTGTGCTATTTGTCTTGCAAGCATTTTCAGAAATTATTTGCCCAGATGGACCATTGTATGTGTTTTGTTTTGCTCATTGTGGGAAATTAGTCTTAATAAATCAAAATCACATATTGAGTCACAGTAGTGACTTGAGCCAAGTGGGGGAGAGGGACGGAAGAGCTACTGTTTCAATCTATAACTGAGCCAAAACATTTCACATATAGAAAAACACAGTTTGAAAAAAAGAGTCTTATTTAAAAAAATAAGTTCAGTCTGTCCTTTGGCTTGACTGCCCAGTTCTAGTTGCAAATGATTAGCAAAACCCAAGCTGATACTTGTTTTCACAGATGAGCTGAAAAGTGGTTTGGATCCTCTGGTGTAAAGGCTGCAAGTGAGGAGGGGGTCACGCCTCAGAGGGATCTGCTCTGGCCTGACCAGCGGAAAGTGCTGCGGGAGCACGAGGCCGGGCACGGGAGTGCGAGGGCTGGTGTGGGCACCCACGGCCAGGCAGGAGAGCAAGGCAGGAGCGTGAGGCATCTAGGAAGGGCTGGTCAGCCCTGGGGTTTGGGATCCCTGCCTGGGAGGTGGAGGCAGCACAAGGGAAACTTTTCCATCATTAATGAAAATACTGTGGTTTCCTGCCACTCTAAGAGAAATGCATCGCTGTTGTCTTTGTGGTATAAGGTGCTAACCAAAAGGTGTTGTGTTGTCACTGTTCAACAACTGTTAACAGTTGTTACGGTTCTTGACCAGAAATGCCCCTTTGTGGGTGTTGGCAGAAGGGAGGAAGCATGGATCCCTATGAAGCCTATTTGTTTTGATGTTAATTGGTTTTTTTTAAAGATAGAAAGTCAGCAATTATCATTGAACTAATTAAGGTTGTCATACCAAAATTATAAATTCTCTTTTATGTAAATACTTATTTTGTTCTATTAGCTCATCATCTTTTTCTGATCACTCTAATAATTGTAATTCATATACATGTTTTTAAGTTATTATCATCAGAAGTGTGATTATGGTATTTACTTTTGATCTCATTCCTGAGGTACAATAATGTGCCTATTTCTGGAGGTGGTAAATTTAGTATAATAGGGAAGGAAAGCAGAGATTTATAGGCTGATCATTGTTTTCTTTAGGGTAGAGGAAAGGTCTTCAAACAATTGATTGATCATCAGCCAAAAGGAAGAACAGGGTCATTTTCCTCTCTTTCTGTTCCGCTACTAAAGGGAGAAGACAGGTAGAAAAAGCAGTGTAAGAGAATAAAACTAAAGACTACCTAAAGCCCAAACTTAGTCTGTAAAGCTCAAGTGGGCCTGTACTGCTGGTGACAAGTAGATTAATGCTACTAAAGTATGCTGATACTTCCCAGTTAAAGCAAACAACTTGTTTCCAGCAATAACTTGGGTTGTGTTGTAGCACAAGTTGGTGAATCAGACCTAGACCACAGAAGCCCCAGATCAGGTGTTCCTCTGAGAGGTTTCTCTTACTAGATGCCTGATACGGCTGCCCACTGTGGCTGCCCAATGCCACTCCCAGGTGCTTCCCGCACAACCAAGAAGCATGGGAGCCAAGTCATCGATAACGCCTGCAGCCCTTGTATTTAGGCTGCTTAACTGGTGGCAGCTTAACGTGAGATGGTTCGTACTCGTATGCCCAGGCAAACAGTCTTTTAATGTCTCCTCACCGTGTCTGCAATGTGTACGGAGGCTAAAAGCTCTGAATCAGTTTGGTGCCATCTCTATTTATGTGATCAGCCGTGTACTTCTTGGGGGATAAAATAAAGAGAATGATAGGTGTGAGGTGAGGTTAGACAAACTTCCTAGTGTCACTCTCTAGTCTTTAAAGGAGAAAATAGGGCCACGAGCAAGCATCAGAAGAATACTTGATCTACACTCCTATTGGCGTTCATTTCTTTACGCTTGGGAATTTAGAAAGCAGGGCTAAATATTGGAGAGAGGCCACATCAGAAATAGCCTTTCACTTCTACTTAGGGAGGCATTCACAAGTAATTTCTAAAATAGGAGAGACTAAAGGAAACAATCCTCTTGTTTGAAGCAGAGCCACTACTGTGAAATAGCATTATTTGTCAAGTTAAAGAAATTCAGTCTTACAATAGACCTGTTTTGCTTCTGACCCTGTCTTATACTTCTTTAGTGTCTACATAATACTTGTAAAGGTTCAATTATACTACATCTCACACCCGCCTGATCACACGCACATCCTAGAGCCGTGCTGAGAGTAGTTCACCAAACCCGGAAGAGATCCTAGGATATCAGACTCACATTTTCCTCATCTCATCATGAGTTGGGACCAAAAAAGCAAGATGTATGTAGGTGCATCAACCTAATTTGTAAAATCACAGAAATGCTAGTTTGGCATGATCATTGCTGCTACTGCTCATTTATCAAAAGCATGATGCAGTTCTTAAATGGCCACAGACCACCTTGACCTTGCTGTCAGTGTGTTCCACAAAACATTGGGCATCTCAGAGTTCTGGGTGCTGAGCCTGATGGCCAGCTGGGCTGTACTAGCGCTGTGCAGAAGGTGCCTTCCTGCTTTCTGCCCCACGAGCAGGCCTGGGAGGCTTCTTCCATCCTGACACTGAGATACAGAATCAAAGAATATCTCAAGTTGGAAGGAACCCATAAGGAACATCTCTCCCTTCCTCCAGCTTTCAAGTATAGCTATTCCCACTTCTCCAGGGAAATGCTTCCCCATTAAAAGCATTAATTCTGTGTGGCTGACGTCTTGTTTTCTCCATTACAAAAGCTTGATCCTGTACATTTATGTCTTGTCAGAATTCCCATTGTAAAATTCCCATCAGATAGATACAAAAGACTGAGTCTTACCTGCCTGTTTGCTAATACTGACTGCAAGAGAACCCTCTGGTACGGAGAGAAATCACTTTCTTTTTGGTAACTGTTTGTTTCTTAATTTTTATTTTCTTGCTTGTATGTCAAGACATGGAGATTTGCAAAGAACATAAGTTCAGCTAATACCAAAAAGTTTAGTGGGAATTTTACAAACCCTACTGCACTCTAATTTTCACTGTCTGTTCCTTTTATGAGCATTGGCTAGTCTTTAACATTCTTACATTTTTACTGGCCTTTCTTACCCATATTGAAATATTTTGTTTCTGAAAATCAGCCTAGTTTAAGTCCATTTTAAAATAATTAAGTTAGGTGTATGATTTAAAGGTACCATGAAAGCTCTTCAGCTGAGTATATCAGCTGATTTCATTGTACTCCAGACAGCCTGTGCAGTTTGCTCCCAACTCAATTCAGTCCTGTGCAGGTATGAGGCCAGCATGTAGGCTTAAGAGGAAAACATAGCAAGGAATGGAAAGTAATTTCTTCTGTCATAGGAGACTCTGACATAGTTTCCCATAAACATCTGGATTATAAGGGATGGTAAAAATCAGGCAGTTATATCAATAATAGGTTAAATGCACTAGCACTCAGCATGGATCCCAACTCCACACCAAAGCCATAGAAGATGGACTGAGTGTCAGGGAACCACACAGGGACTTCATCTTTAAGGAAGGTTAAAACTCACTTTCCAATAGAGATGTGCTGATGTTCTGTCACTCGATCTCTGCATTCTGTCCCAAACAGGAGCAGAAGTTGCTTATGGATATGTAGCACCTGAGAGGAAATAGCCATGGCCCAGGCCTGAGCTTTGGGCAGTGCTTGGAGCAGGCAGCTGCAGCGCCTTGCAGATGAGGGCTTAGTGCTCATGGGAACTCTCTTTAAAGGGCTCTAGGAGGACTGTTGTGCACAGCTGCAAGGCACCAGGATCAGCTGAGATCTGAGCTTCCCAGCAAGCTGGGGACCCTGCCACTCACAAAGGACAAGTGTGGCTTCCTGAAGTAGCAGACAGGTTTTCCTGACCCTGCAGAGCTCGAGGAGCTCAGAAGCCCTGTCTGCCCAAGTGGTGGGTGGTGGTCTTAAAAAGTGACTGTTAGGAACGCCAGCTGTGACGCGGACTGGGATGTAGTCTGGCATTCACCTGGCACAGGCTGAGATCCAAGGTTTTCTGTTAGCGTTCAGTCACCATCTGGAGAGTTGGTGTGTTTGTCGTGAGATACAACATTAACCAGACTGTCCCCACTGTGCCTTCCAGGTTGATACCTTGACAAGTGACATTTTATTGCTCCTATATCCAATGGCTTCCCTCACCCAGGAGGTGAAACACTAAGAGACATAATGATAGGGAAATACTGTGTATGCACTCACTTACATGGTGCTTAAATGACAAAATGCAGAGCGCCCCACAGAGCACTTATGTTAACGGCTGTCATAAGTAATAGTTAATGGGAATTAAGGATTTTTTTCAAAATACATTAGCAATAAGACTATTTTTAGAGGCATATATTTTGATTCTGGTTCTTCTATCATCTTCTACCAGCATTTACCAGAGTATAAAATTTACCAGAGAGTAATAGACAATTTAAGGTTGGAAGAGACGATCTGGAGAAAATCTGGTTAAACCTTCTGTTGAAAGCAGAGCATTAGATCAGGTTATCCAGGGCCCTGTAAAACCAAGTCTTGCGTATTTCCAGCAATGGAGATTCCATCTCTTCTGTGGTTGCCCCTCCGCTTTGTGTTTGTTTGCTTGCTGATATCTATGAAAATAAGTACACTAGTCTTAAATGCTTCACTTCTTCCTGTTTGTAATGTTCTCAAGGTCCAGCTTGAATTCATAGACAATAGTTCTTGGGCACAGAATAGGCGCTTTATACCTTTACACACTGAAATATGTTCCAGTGAATAAAGCAAGAGCAGTTATATAATAACTTGATAGCGGGATACCTGGAAATTCCTGCTTCCTATAGGAAAACATCCAGAGGAAATGACAAGCAAAGTAAACAGCATGTCTCCCTATCTTGCACGAAGCAGATTCCTGTGCGAGTCCAGCCTGCCTGGATTACACCAGTGAGACATAAATAAATGGAGAATACTGGTTAAGCAGCAGCCTGCTCATTTACAGAGCGCAGAATTTGCATACACTTACTGGCTGGAAGAAAATTTACTACTGGGCACGTGATGCTGAGAAAAGCCTCAGGTGTTACAGTTGGGAACCATTTGCTCATTACAGTTCTTTTGAATAGCAATGAGGTGCGTGTAAGAGTCCGTATGCCGTGGCTCCTGTGCATTGCAAATGTGGCCTATTCCTGAGCATAGATGGGACTTTTTCTACCTTTAACTGTAATTTCATGGCTGAAAATGCCACTTAGAGATTTGAGCTCTGTAGTCCTGAAAATATCCAGGTCCTCAGTTTCTATACCCCTAAACACCTCAGGCTTTGGCTAGCTGACGTGTCTTGCTTTGCAAATATGATTTATTTACTATGTGCTGTTTAGTGACACCTACAATCTATCCTGCTTCCCGGGACTGTATGCATTTTAAATGAGATAATACATTTATTTCACTTGCCTTTTTCATGCATCTGAAATGAGCCTGTGCTGAATGCAGTTACGTGGGAGTGGGTCTATTTGGGACTGAGTATTCCCAGTCCCAGATGTCATGGATGAACTTGTCACGATGCAGAACAGTCACCCAGGAGACCACTGGTTCCCTCCAGAAATGGTGGCCTTGGTATTGCCTTAACACTAATAGCAAAGTGAAGAATGAGATGTGGTGAATAAGATGGTGCTACTTCACAAGTAGAAATTATACATTTTCATCACTGTTTTCTCAAGCTCACTTTTGAGCTGTGCAAAGACACCGGTCTTCACTCTGGAAGAACGTCGCGGAGAGTCTGTTATCACATACAACTGCAGAAGATACCTGCCTCACTGCAAGACAGAAACTGGGTTCTCTGCCTCTTTACAGCAATTGAGAGCTCACAAAAATTATTAATATAGAAGGATTGGGGAGTATTCACAAAGGGTAACATTGGTCTAGTAAAGCAAACAAGACCCAGCGTGTATAACCATGCTGAAGCCCAGAATCAATATTTACATATGTCCATAACTTTAAAGATGTAAATAATTCCATTGGCTATTCACAGTGTGTATAATTATAAATATATGCATGCTTGAGCAAAGGCCATGCTCAAAAACAAAATAGATACAGGGCCTGGTGTAAGACTTCTGAGGTTAAACTCTTTGCTGGAGAATAAGACTCCTTCAAGAGGGTAAGTCAAAATCTCAACCTCGAGGCTTTTACTCCAGACCACCCTTCTCCATTGATAATAAAGGGAAGCTAGGGAGGGTCTTCTGGCAAGGCTAGCATTAACCTTTGTCAGTCCACTACCGCTTATGCCCTCAGTTTTCTCCTTACCAGAAGCCTTCATTCAGTATGGCATTTAAACACACAGGTCACTCAGCCATTGTGTGTAGGTGCGTGTAAAGAGGTGCGTGCTTTTTTGATGCTTTAGTGCTGAGTTTATGCATTCCAGGCTGATGGCAGCGTGCACACCGCATCACAGTCCCCAAAAGAGAAGGGGGTAACAGGATTGAATTGTTTTGAAGCAACCACAATGTGTCCTCAGTCTTACACAGTTCAGTCACATCTGAAGATGAATTTATGTAGGCCTCTACATGCTTTTAATGTGTGTAACTGAAAAAAAAGAAACTGAAGTACACATTCTGCTGTTTCCACCATTTGGAAAATAAGGTTTCTAGCTCTAATTTATTAATAATTCTGATATGGAAGATACATTTTCTATGTGACAAAGACTTTTCCACAGTTGCGAGAGTATGTCTAACAACTAATTCAAATGGATTCAAGTGATAGTCAAATTTAAACACAGCTTTTAATAGCCAGAAGCAAATAACTAGAACATAGCCTACTGATATGAAGCATGTAGTGTTTTGAATGCTGCCATATGTCCCGATACATATCAGCCTTGCAAACAGAATCAAAAAGTGCTCAACGTCATTTCAGGGCTCTGCGTCTTGTTTGCTGCTTTCAGTATCTATAAGAGGAGCCTCTCACAGCAGAGTTTTTCAAAATGACATGTTCATGGGAGTGAACTGGCAGACAAACAATGTAATTATTGGATAATATAATGAAATATGACTTGTGCTTCACTGCAGTAAAATGACGCTGAACCATATTTGATGTGGCATTTGAAATAAGAGAATCTAATAATATAAAATGGATTTCAGAAGGGTAAATGGAAAGCTTGAGATTTGTCTGTCTTAGGCCATATAATTGAGGCTGGATGAAGTCATAAAGAGAGGGGAGAGGGCCATGGGTCGCGGCGCGCTGCAGGCACTTTGAACCCCTTGATGAAGCTGACCATTTGTGCCAGCCACTCGGATGAACATTTAATATTAAAGAGCTTTGTTGCATGAAGTTCTAGTCTCGAGGGTAATTTTGAGTCATGCAGCACGATACAGAAGTTTTAACTGAGGTGTGTAAAATGAATCACTTCAAGTATTAAAGTTCAATTTTGGACTTCATTTAGAGTGTTTATGAACCATATGAAGCAATATTATACTTTCTTACGATAAAGATTATTTCAGTTATTGGTTAAAATACTTTTTTTGATTTTTTTTTATCTAACTTTGCTAATCACTTCCAAGTACTTGGTAGACTAAAAATTGCACACTAGTTATCAGACACGTAAAATATTTTTTGAATCAGTAATATGATATATTAACTAATAATCCAAACAAAATATAATAAATTGCTGTGTAATTCTGAGACAGTCAGGCAAAACTAAATGTATTTGATTTATTTTGAAAGCATGAATAATTACTTTTTGAAATAAGAAGTTTCTGATTTGCTCCTAAGTGTAGCGGTAAAAGCCAGAAAGTCATGAGTACGTATTCAGGAAATGGGATTAGCTGGCAATAAAACATCTCAATTCAGCAGCAAAGGAAAAACACTTTACAATTTCAAAAGTAAGAAAATAAAAATACTAAACAGTATAAAGCAGAAATTATGGCATGTAAAAAAACTCGGGAAGAATAGCTAAAGGTGTGATGTAAAACCTGTGAGGGCCAAAGACAGTAAGAAACGCTCCTACCTTGTACGCTAAGGTATACTATTAGCAAGTAATTAATAATGGGGCAAAAAGTATCCCTGTGCAACACATCAGTTCTAGTAAATGCTATGAAATTTTTGCCTTTATTCTTTGAGGAAGCCGAAATTGCCCTGCCTGTCTGCCTATCAGCCTGCTCCTCCCTGCTCATTTTGAAATGATTGAGTTCAACCACATTTCCATAGCTGTTTTTATCTGTGCAGGAAGTTTCTCTCCTTGCCGGTTACTCCTGTTTCAGAAGTTTTTGGACTACACTGACACGTTAGCACATATGGCAGTTTGATTCCTGAGAAAAGATTCTTGGAAGAAGTGGCTGAGAGCGATGCACTGAGCACATGAACAGGGGCAAAGGATGCAGGGCATTGCGCTCTTCTTAGGAATTGCCTGTGTTTTAGCTGTAACTCTGCTGTTGCACTGTTTTGATTAAGCCAGCACGGTTTTTTGTGTGGATGCTTTTTTTGATCAGTTTAGGCAGGGGAAAACTTGAATGACTGTAATCTAGGTTTAGCTAAAATAGTTCAATATGAACTGTCAAGCTGGAGTTAAACTAGTGAGCAGGAGTTAAACTGTGTGCAATTGCTGTGCAGCCTGCTGTTAGGCTCATAGCAATTTCAAAGACATCATATGATCAAAATGCATTAGTTCCTTCTGGCTGATACACAGAGAGAAAAAGAACAAGATCATTTTGCTGGAACCTCAAATCCAAGCAAATTCTGGTCTGTGGAGAATATTCAAGGAGTTTGAATCCTAGGGAAGATTTTAGCCGCCTTTTTCTATGGGGAATTGGGAAGTGGTCTAAAAAGAGCAAGTCTGGTCTCTATTAACATTATTGTCTGGGTCCCAGAGGATGTCTCCAGCATGATCTAGCTGTGGAGGTAAAAATTACTGTGGACAGATTGTAGAGGATGAGAAGACACCAGAATATTCAGTCTGCTTTTTAGCTCTCTCCTACTCTCATTTTTTTCTCCTATCCCTTCCTTCTTCCCAATCCCCGCTGTAAATGAAACATTCAATTTTGCCAGTGGTAACTGGGTGACAGGAGAAGGGTGGAGTACAAGCCCCCTGTGTGTGAAGCAGGCCATATGTTTGTGTGGGTGTGGGTGAGCGTGTGGACATGCTGCTCTGTGGAAGATTCAAGTGGGATGAAAATGCAGTTTGTGGAGGATGCAGTTTGGGGGTGTGGTACTTCACTGCAAACCCCAGAATTCAGGTCAAGTTCAGCATCACCCCCAAAGCTGTTTCTCAGCATCCCTCTGTTCCTGTTGTATCAACCATTCACAGTGGTTGATAATACAAGTTTAGGCGAGCTGAAACCTCGGGGTCTTTCAGAGGGAGGAGCAGCAAATGGGAGATTTAGCAAATTCACAGTTAGTCCCCAGCTTCTGCCTTGGATTCAGATTAAACCCTTGACAATCACAGCTAGAAGTACATGACAGTTATGTTGCTGCAGTTAAATCAGTCAAATTTCTTCCACCATTTTGTAAGCCCTGTAAGGGGGATGGGAGAAGGCAGTGTTAGTCTGGCTCCTGGAGGGGAAGATGGCATTGATTTCTTAAAGAACACAAAATCCTGAGAATTCAAACACACCGTATTTTCACTTTCCAGTCTGGGACTAAACAGAAAATAGTGACATCAGCCCCAGAGACGTGATACTGAGGAAGAATTTTGTTTGTCTTGTTCCTCCCAGTCCCTCCTTCACCCCAAAATATTCTTTAGCACCCACAAGTCCACAGTGCTTGGTGGCAGTTCAGTCTTTCATTTTAGGATGCTGTTCTTTAATGTGGCTTTACACAAAGTTTTAGATGTGACAGAAATCAGATGAAATATCTACAACAGCTTGAACAGGCTTCCATCTTATCTGGACGTTGGAGGCTTTCAGAAAGCTGTCAGCTCTAATCCACTGTGTTGGCATGTATGTATGTGTGTATACATTTGAGTATGCATATAATTTTGAGCATTACAAGTTGAAGACAGCAGAATCAAAAGCTAGTTGATCAGTCAGATGCTCATGTGCCACTGACAACTTTGTCAGTAGGTGTAGTTACCTGTGACTGTCATACTGATGTGATTTTTTCTTCCTCTGTCTCTGAAAGAAGACAAGTTGATGGCCATCCACAAAATATCTCTTTGTCATCTACTATGCTTAGTTCTCACCCAGAGGGTTCACTCTGGACAGCAGTGTCTCCCATCATGAATCCTTCAGGCCTGCTGCACTTGCGTGTTTGGTACACAATCCTTAGAAGGTATCTTATCCCTTCCACCCTGCCCTGTGCTCATCTGCACATGTAGTTTGTAAGAACTTTTATTTCAAATTCTAGGCAAGACAACATCCTTTATTGAAGTGTTATAAGCTGAGTGTTTTGAGTGGATGTCACTTTTGGAGCACTGCTTTAATCTGAGACAAAAGTCTTAGCTGCATCTGATGGAGCTGCTCAGGTTCATTTGGTGTCGGGCTGCTGCTGCTGAGGATATTATTGTAGCTCTTGACTAAGGCAGTAGACAAAACTGTCCATTTGGGTTTTTGGATTAAAACATGACTTCCCAAACTGAATTTGCCAAGGTTACATGAACCTCGATCTGTAGGACAGACTGTATCATACATGGCAGTGGCAGACAGAAGGTCTAGGCTCAAAGCTGCCCTTTGCATAAAGATTAACAGGGACCAACTTCCCCCATCTCATCCAAAGAAGAAGCTGAGGGCTGTTTTTTCCTTTGTGAATGCTGTTTGAATTAATATACACACCACAAGTGCTCTGCACACCCCAGTGTGAAGACCCAACATAACTAACCTTATGGCATTTTAATAAAAGGTAGTGGTTATTTTTAGTTTACAAGCAGGAGTTTATGTTGTCATGTGCTCTGGGATGCCATGTTTCTAAACATTTTTGTGGCTTAAGCTTTACCCTTGCAAAGGCTGACCTTTATAAGGGTGCTGATCTGAAAAGGATTTTCTGTCCTTGAGATCTAGCTCTTTCAGACCTCTTGGGAGGTTTTAGACACACAGTTATTATTCTGCATTCTTTTACTTAAAAAAATGTAGAGGGCTACGCATTAGTTCCTTGCTAGTCTCTGTCGGCCTGCTCTATTCAATATTATTTCTGCAGTAAGATTGTACTATTTAAATTCTGGTTTATGCAGCACCCCTTGAGCTAGTTTCTCTCCAAAATACGAGAATTGCGTGGCTAATTTTGTGTGGTATCTTTAAATAGAGGCATCTTCCAGATCATTACTTTCTTTGAAGATGAAGGTTCCCTCCCATCTCTCCTCAGGTTGTAAGGTTCTATCTTTAGGCAAATGAATGGCTTTCAAGCTGAAGAGTCGGGTGTTCATGTTGCTTTGTTTGGTTTTTTTTCCTCTCATGATTGCAGAAAATGTGAAATTGCTGTTGCTGTTAGAAAACAGCTAATGTTTTTCATGTATAGTTGCAAATTCTTTGTGTTCTTTTAATAACAATTGAAAAAGCTAGAAAGAGGGGAAATAGTTGCAGCAGGAATAACAGGGAAAGTTCACTGGTCAAACTGCTGCTCCGTCAGCGTATTCGTGTATCAGAAGCTGAAGCGTTTCTTCTAGAAGCTAGGGCATGGGCCAGAGAAAACTTTGCAGTAGATGCCCAAACTGAAGCAGAGCGTCAGGGAACTTTATCAGATTTTGTAAGCAGTCGATGAAGCCTGAGAACAGCACCAATTGCAGTTTGTCCACTCCATGGAACTGGCATTCAGGTATGGGGTGGGTCAGAAATTGCCTGCTCATCCATCGGTGAGTGAACAGGTCAGTAAATAGCTCAGGTCATCCTCTCAGTAACTTTTGAACCTGTCAGTCACTTCAACCAGCGTTTAAGTCTAAAAAAAAAATTAAAAAATTAAGACCTTAGAAATTTAAGGAGAATAGGTGTTTGGTGAGTGAGATCCAGTTCAGTGCCCTGCTGACAGAAAGGCTGCAGGGTGGGCTGTGTTTTTATATCCCAAAGAATCCACATTAAGGGGAGGGAATGAGAAAGAGGACTCTGAGTGGCCCAGCTGCAAGAAAAGCTTCAGTCAGGTCTCATACTTCATTACATATGAGACAATCCAGCCACAAAGCACAAAGCCAAAGGTAATCAGGCTAAATTCTGCTTCCCACGGAACGTCTCGTTCCATTTCTGCCTGTGTGTTCAGTTTTGTTTCCCCTGTTGTACTCAGCGGTTTGGTGAATAAAAATGTAGATAAACTTTCCTATTTTCCAGGCTAGACATTGAGAACAGTTAAACTCTTTATTGTCAAAATTGTAAGCAAGTAAACTCTATATGCCTGTGCTTACCCTTTCCAACCATTGCTTTCTGCTGTCTCTTCTATGGGACTGTAAATTGATCTGCAGCCCAAAACACAGAAGATATGATATAGCCTAATCTGGAGTACTCCTAATATGGAGTACTGTGTCCAGCTCTGGGGTCCCCAGTACAAGACAGACATGGACCTGTTGGAGCGAGTCCAGAGGAGGCCACAAAGATAATTGGATGGCTGGAACACCTCTCCTGTGAAGACAGGCTGAGAGAGGTGGGGTTGTTCAGCCTGGAGAAGAGAAGGCTCCGGAGAGACCTTATAGCACCTTCCAGTACCTAAAGGGGCCTACAAGAAAGCTGGAGAGGGACTGTTCACAAGGGCAGGGAGTGATGGGACAAGGGGTAGTGGCTTTAAACCAAAGGAGGGTAGATTTAGATGAGATATTAGGAAGAAATTCTTCCCTGTGAGGGTGGTGAGGCACTGGACCAGGTTGCCCAGAGAAGCTGTGGATGCCCCATCCCTGGAAGTGTTCAAGGCCAGGCTGGATGGGGCTTTGGGCAACGTGGTCTAGTGGAGGGTGTCCCTGCCCATGGCAGGGGGGTTGGAACTAGATGGGCTTT
This sequence comes from Grus americana, assembly GCF_028858705.1. Classification (NCBI taxonomy): domain Eukaryota; kingdom Metazoa; phylum Chordata; class Aves; order Gruiformes; family Gruidae; genus Grus; species Grus americana. The sequence continues at coordinate 5,347,728 of NC_072860.1, read as the reverse complement.
AAGGTCCCTTCCAACCCAAACCATTCTATGGTTCTGTGATTCTACATGATCTTGGACCAATTGTCTGGTTAACGACTACTTGCTGAAAGTTAATGTCACTTCAGAAAGGCCTTGCTGTGCTGAGAACTGCAAATTCCCAGTGCTTCCAGAAAATATAAATTAACAGCTCAGGAGGAACTCTTATCTGGATGTCACCTTTAACTTTCTGTGCTTTACTATGGATTGTTCATTTTATTGAATGCATCAGTAAACCACAAATGATTATATTGTATAATCGAGGGATGATGTCACACACTTGACAGCTGTCAGTCACATGTTGTGTTTTTTGGACTTGAAGGACTCTGAATTATTCATGTTTCAGATGCCACAGAGCCTGTTTAACACTTCATATACAAGAGAGCTTTGTTAGAAAACTCTTAAAATATAGCTACTGTCTTTCACATACACCAACAGTGTGGTCATAATTAGCAATGCCAAAAGATTACTACACACACTGGAAACGTGCTTCATAAAACCAATCCCATGTAAATGCAGTTCCCAACTTACAATATAGCAAAGCTGAGGTGTTCAGACGGGGAAAAAAAAAAAAAAACAAACCACAACCCAGGAAATAAAACCAAACCCACAAAAAATCCCAATACACCCTCCCCTGAGTTACAACTTGCTATGCTTCCAGCTGTGAGCTTCTGCTCAAGAAATCAGTTATTGGAGCTCCCTAACTGGGAGCAGATTCGTGCTGCCCTGAATTGCTACAATTTTGAAGAAGCCTAAGATAGGGAAAAAGTAAAAGTGTCTGAAGCAGCCTTCAAAGTCTAACCAAATATTCCTGAGTGTTTTGCTAGTTGAAACGTGATTGTTTTTATAAGTTCATGTGTCATTTTGATAGCCATCCTCTTAAACACAGATTTAATGGCTTGGTGATAGAACCCTGTTCTTTCCATGGGGTTTTCATGAAAGAGTTTTTCACTGTACAGAGCCAAAGAGAGCCTGTGGTGAGGGACGCTTTTGCTGAAGTTGTCCAAAGACACAGCTCTCTCATTTTGGTTCCCTAATCCTCCAGTCCTCCTTGCAGGCTGGCTCCAAGTCAGCGCAGGGGCAGTCCCTACTGTTGGGCTCTGGTTGGGGTTTGGTGGGTGGGGTACATCCACGTCCTGAGCTGGGAAGCTGTGATGGGCTCTGGGGAAGCTCCATCGCTGTTTGGAATAAGTCGGTATTTGCTTTCTTGGGTCTCCTTAATATAGAAATCTGTGGCAGTAGCCAGATATTCATGAAGTTAGTGCAGTAACTAACAGAAGTGCACTCAGGGCTAAATTAAGAATAAGATCAGGGCATGAGAACAATTCTGGTCCCAGAAAACAGCTTGAAAAATGCCTCCTTCCTAAATAACTTATAAGAGATATCCAGATGTCCCTTGTAATCGTAGTTTCACTGGGGGCTACGTGTACGTGACATGTTGCTTCATAATATGATATATTGAAAAATACAGAATCCACAAAAGTTGCACTCTGATTCTCTTGTACCATTTTTCTGAACATGCCTCTGAGTATTAAAATAGAGGCTTAGGACATAGATGCTAGAGCTCCAAACCAAATGCTGATAGTTTGAGCTGCTTTGGTTTTAGAATTACATTTCTTTAGAAAAGAGTCGTTTTCAGTCATGCTGAAAGTCAGAGCCTCGTATTTGATAAAAGAAAGAAGGAAAGTTCAAGCCTGCTGTAATTACGTTTTGGGTGTTGGCGACATTTGACAAGTTTGCCTATTGCAGATGAATGGCAAAGGTAAAGAGTTGGGGAAGAGGAGATGAAACAGGGACAGAAAACTGCCTCACAAAAGGAGGCAAAAGGTTAGCCATAAAAATGAAGAAAATAAAGAAACAAAACCCCTTTTTAACTGGGAAAAAAGCTCTTGAGTTTTGATGAATGAACTGCCAAAGTTTCAGGAGTTCAGTTCGCTGAACATGCCCAGGTTGGGAATGCACGTAGGAACCCTCCATTGTGTCTGAACCAGCAGCCCTCTGTTAGAAATCTTGTGAAAACAAGTTTCTTCATGATGTTTCGATACCTCTGTTTCTGGCAGTTGTCCAGCAGCGGGAAACACGCAGGGAGCAATGGTAACACAGGTTATCTGTGTGCATGTTTTAGTGTATACATACACTCAGTTTCCCAAGTTTTTCAGTTTCCTTCATATTTTTGGTGATCGTTTGGCATTTGCCAGTGGAACAGGGGTCTTTTCAGGATGTAATGGTATTGAAGCCTTATCATTAAACCTGTTTCACAGAATATATTCATTGTTAGTCCCCGGAAAAGGAAATGCTTCAGAGAAATACATAGTTTTGTTAAAAAGGGGGGTTCCTTCCTTTTTTTGGGTAGCTATTGTTTTATTAGTCAAGCAATCCCTAGCCTTTGCACAGAGCATGAACTGCCAGCTCCAGTTCCTGTGTGGGAGTGGAAAGAACCTGTGTGTGTAAAGGGCCTCAGTCCCTGCCCCACAAAGAGGAGAAAAGTCACGTCACAGCAATAGTGTTTTCCTCCAGCACTGTGTTCTGTGGGAGAGTGGTGAGGGTGGCCTGACTCAAGAACAGTTTTCTCCCTCTTCTTTCTGTCCGTTCCTCCGGAAAGCCAGATCTATCCTACATTAAGGTATATAAGGCACTTTTAAATGTATCATACAGAAGATGTATAAACTGATACAGAAAGGGAGGAAGAGGAAATACAAAGCCTCGTTTGAAGCAGATTCACACGTTGAAGATTGTGCTGTCAGATGGTAAATGCAGTTAAATGTAAATAAAGCAGACTCTCTAAATATAATTTTGCTAATCCATATAGAAATAGTTGATCTTTCCCAGTCCCTGAGAAAGGCTGAATAGGTTAGTAGTGAGCCTTCTTATCATTACAACTTATGATTACGATTATTATTATTATTATTACAAAATACTCTGTAGCAGCTTGCTGAGACAGAGCTCATAATGGCCCATTCACTACCAGTGTGATCGAATAAGTCTGAAGACTCAATATCCTGACTTTTTTTTAAAAAAATGTCCATTCATTTATTCATAAGCATCTTTCTTAGTATTCAGCTAGAGGAAGGCAGCCTCACAGGAGTTGGGTAAGTCAAGTGGAAGCAAAGGATGATTATGTGGCAGAGATGGAGAAGTATTCAGAGTGGATATACATGACAAATGAGAACTCAGTTTTAATTTCCATCTTGGAGACAAACTCCTGGTGTTCCCAAGGACAAGTCTCCTTCCCATTATTTCCTGTTCTGTAACAGACAGATAAACAGTACCTTCCTTTGGTGTTACTAGGGCAAGTGATCATGAAGGACCAGCTGTTACCACAGAAGGAGATCTGAAGATGCTCAGGTATCAAAGGTTGTCCCACTGATGTTGCTGGTCGGAGCACCAGCTGTCAGACGCACGAGCAGGGGCTGTGAACAGAACGCAAGACTCCTTCATGCTATAATTCAAAATCTCCCACCATGTTTGTTTTAGGCTGAATTCGTAACAGCCTCACTAGTAGTGAGTGTAAATTCATGGCATCCTGAGGTCTCCTGGGAGCAAGGAACACAACAAGAATGCAATGGAAGTATAACTTCCTTGCTTCCTCTGGGATGCTGGGGATAAGGCTTTTTACTGTTCGTGGGCAGAATATTACAGCAATGAGGCAATAGAGGTTTTTAAGGCTGAAGCCTGAGACATACTGAAAGTGAAACCTGATTTCACAGGAATTTGCTCAGGCAAAATGGGATTTTTTCCTAAAATTTATCTAGAGACTCATCAAATACATAACACTTCAGTCTAACTGAAAGCTTTGGAAAAAAAGGAAGTTGGACAAAAAGCTATAAGGAAAAAAAGCCCAGAGTAAATAGGGTCATCATTTTTCACAGTGAGGATCATTAGATCATTTGTTGGAAATGCGATTAAAGGATAATATGTTCATTGGAAAGACGGCTGCCTTTATTTCTGGGTTAGAAAGCAATACTGGACATTGTGACAGATGAGGAACACTGGACTGAGAAGAGGACATATGTTTCATAGAAATCACCTTTTCTTTGCCAGAATTTCTGACCTTGTAAAATTCTAAGCTAGTTTCCTTGAAAACTGAGGATTAGAGGAGTAATGACAGTTTCCCAATTTACAGTATGCTATATCCTCTGGACCACTGCAGGGAGGGGACTATTTGTACTAATTGTGTACTGTCTTTTAGTATTTTTTAATCCCATTGTTTTAAGATGTTTCTTCTTAAGAAGACATACTTTGAAATACAGATTTGTTTAGAGAAAAATGTCCCCTGAACATTAAGCAAATTTACTGCCAGTTCAAGATATTTAACCATCTCACAGTTTTCTCACGACAACGATGAATTTGTCTGCAATTAAACGTAGAAGAGACAATTTTTTTTAAATGGTACAGATAGAAAGCATGTGGTGCAATGGCTATTCTATGTACACGAAATACATTTAGCGCTAGAATATATATTTGAAAGGGCTCACTGAGATTGTTATGTGCTGTCTGTACTAGAAAAAGCTTAAACTGAAGGCCATATGTCAGCATGGATAATGTAAAGGATAGATGGTGGTAATTAATGCTTGTTGCAAGAAATTTGCTAAGCTGAAGAATTTTAGAAAAAAACATTGTGATCTCCTTTTTTGTTCTAGACAGATAGGAAGTAGAAATAAATGAATGATATCTGAAATGCCATTCAAACCTATTTATTTTGTAAAATGTCTGTGTATCAGGCAAAATCATCTAGTAATGCTTTGGACTGTGGGAGTATATGTTAGCAAATAAATTTTGTTAGCAGCAGGAAGAAAGATCTCGTTCGTTATCTAGACAAATATAAATGAAGCTTGATAATGTTAACTGAATTCATTAATTATTATACAGAGCTTGTTCTTTAAAATGTACTTTTGATTTACTTTTTCTAAACTACCTTTTTCTTAACTAGTTAACTAGCTTCAGTAATGGCGGTAATGCATTTATAGAATGTTTTGGGTGTGCCGAGCGCTCTACCTTGGTGAATAGTCCAATACCCACCCCAGGTGTGTGAGATCAGCCTGTGGTGAGGTGTCCATCCTTCCTTAGGGCTACATCAGCTGGCATCGTTGGGAGTGGTTTGGTTTGGGGAGGAGAAGCAGGGTGCATTCTCTGTGGAGCCCTGTCAGGAAGCTGGGTGAAATGAAGCTGAACTGAAATGCAGCGGAGCTCTGGATAAGGCTCTTTACTCGTGTTTGGGTGGGGACCTTGGACCGATTGACCACTATCCCAGGGTCAGAGGTTAATTCCAGCTGACAGTCCTTTGCTTCTCCAGAGATTATAGTATAGCAAAGAAATTGGTGCCCTCTCTTTCTTACTCCCTTTAATCAAGGGCAGTTTCATATTAATTGACCTTGTACGAGGAGGCTCAGCCCTGTGAAGCTGTACCCTAACAGACAGATCCTGCTCCTCACAAGAGTCATGACTGAAGCTGTTACTGATTGCAGGGGTGGAAAAACAGAGCTTGAAATTTCATACCATTTTTAAATCAAACACGCTACAATTGATAATACAACATTTAGGATCTTTTAGCTGACAGATTAGATTGCAGTGTAATGCAAACTGGGTAGTACTCAAACATAGACTAATTTAACCTTCAACAGCAAAGCTCGTTAATTCATGTTGGATCCAAGATGTTACAGCTGTGGTGTACCTACTGAAGTAGATTTTATCATCTTGTGCTATTTAGTGTTGTCACTCTTCTTGTTCACAGCAGAACCTGAGTTACTTAAGCTTTGAATTAGACATAACAGTAGTAGAAGCATGAACTTATCAATTATATTTCACATGCATCGCACCTTCACAGGCTTCAGTTGTGATTGTGTTTTATTAGGTACCCTATAAACATCAGCCAAGACAATTCTCGCTGGAAGGAAATGCAAAATGAAGTTGACCTATACGTTCTTGCTTAGGTGGTTTCTAATGGCTGTGTCAAACACATCTATCTAAGCTAACTGCATATCCTGTTTATTAGAAAGAGAGAAAAACAAAGTATGCTTAGAAACAGGCACTCTGCTCACTGATTGTGTTGTTTTTCTGGGCCTGTTTAGGAGGAAAATGCTTCATTCCATTCTTTTCAGCAAAGCACTTAAAATAGTCTTAATTTTCATCAGCGGCTAGAAGGAGAATGTAGCATATGCTTAGCAGTTAAGGAGATGCTGAAGTGCTTAAATGCTAGCTCATTGCCTGATCCAAATAGCCCTAAAAACCTAGGCTGATTTCAAAGGACATTTGATCTTAGGTCTATTATCTAAATACGAAATGTAAGCTACCTCTAATACGGTTAAAAGAGATTGGTGATGAAAAAGAATACTGTGTAGAGGGTTTTTTTTAAGTTTAAATCATGATTAATAAAATGAAGCATATTAACAGAAGTTAGCAGAGGTTCCCTCCATTACTTAAAAACTGTGATGCTAAACCCTGCCTAATCTTTTAAAGTTCCTAACAAAGCACAACTGTTGCATAGGAGCAGGCAGGTTTTCCTACAAGCAGTTAATATGGATATAGTTTGTTAACTAGTGCTTTCTAATGCATTCAGCACTTTCAACCTTTCAAGTTGTCTGCAGATGACCCACAACATGCTTTATCTTCTGCCCAACCTACTGAATGACTTACTGACTACTTCTTAAAAATTACAATCAGCAACTTTTTTCTAAGAAACGTTTCATGTTTCAAATAAATCAGTTCCTGAAACAAGCTCTGATATCTCTCAGGCATGCTTTCTTCATGCCAATGAGGATCAGCTGCGGTTTGCATTGCTTTGAACTCTTACTTTGATAAAATTGCATTTAGCATTTATCATTCTTCCGTCAGAGTCAAAGTCAAGTTACTTTTTAATTTAGATTTTTACTACTACTTAAATGTTAAGATTCATCTAAATAATATCAATTATTCTATCTGTAAAACAGGACAGAAAATTTCCTTTTTTACCTCATATTAATGTTATAAAGTTAATTTTGTTAATATTTGTAATAAATTTTGAACTTAGATACACTTTAGATGTTTTCACTTGTGATCTCCTTGATAAGGAGATACAGGAATACTATGAAAGGCCAATTTTAGTCCTTTTTAGTGTCCATAGGATCCCTCTGTGGTTAGGGGAGAGGAAGATTAATTCTAGGAGAGATTCAGAGCCCTTTCAGTTAGGTTCCTGTTTTGGCATTTCCCTGGGAGGAAGAAGCCACTCTTTCCCTTGGCTGCATCAACACCTTCATCTCCATGAGCATCTCCTGTCTTATGTGTTTGTATAGCACCAAAGACTCCTGATCCTCACTGAGGCATTTAGTATCATTAAGTATTAAACCATCATAAACTTGTAGAAACCATATAACTTGTGACATAATAAGATAAAAGGGAAAATAGCTTTTTCTGTGTGCCAATAAAGATATATAGAATGCATGTACGAAACAGGAGCAACACAGTGACTGGTTGATAAGGTCTATCAGAGAAAGTAACATTGCTATCAACTTCTGTGCACTGCTTTGATTCTCATGGGAGCGATTGGCTTTAGAGGTCTTCAGGACACAAAATCCTGCTCCATGCGAGCAGATTCTGGCCTCAATTAGTCAGAATAGGACAATTCTCCAACACAGCCAGATCAAAAAAAAATATATATAGCGTGATAATGCTGCCATGCTAGACTTAAATAAATCAGCCTGAACGCTTCTCTTATAGATGTCAGTTGCTATGTAAGGGTGGAATTTTATTTATAAAGAACAGTCCTAATATGCCTTAGCATGCTTTATATAGTAATTTTAATAGATACTATTATTGTTGCTACTGTGTTTTTTTCTGACAGTAAGTTTCTCTGAAACCATCCAGGGTCAATTTTACATTTCGAGAAATAAACCCATTTCTTTTACTGCAGCTAACAGAGTGCTCTGTTTTTAAACTCCACTTAAATAGAACTCCTTTAACCCATCTGCAACAGATAGGCACAAAAATGTCTTCTTACATATGTGAGTATTAATTTGGGCAGCCTGAAGCAGGATGTATGTGCTTTATTTAAGTTGCCAGTGCAGATGTTATATAGTTTTTTGAAAGACTCAAACTCCTGTGAAATACATTTAATTTTTTGTAACATAGTTTTTTGCACTGCTAAAACCTGTGCACTTTACCATTGGCTTCTTTGTGGACAGAGTTTCAACCAGAACAGCTAGGTTTTCGTCTTGCAAATTCTGGACTCAGATGTTGGTAAAACATAACCAAAAATACACCTAATAGAGTCATTGCAGTCCCAACTTGTCATCTGTTCCCATCATCGAGCTTCCATGCAAACTCACACAACTGCCAGTGTTCTCTACAGGGGAATTAGCGTGGAGGTGCATTGCCCGAGCCTCGTGCCATGTTTAGACCTAGCTACTGATACTAATTCTTGAGATTCAGGAGCTCAAATAGGTGAAAACATAAAAAATTAATAACTTGGTTTGTGAGAACAGACTTCCATAACTTTCTCACGATTCTAGATTGGAATTAGGAAGTATTCACTTTGGAGGCTGGATTAGTGCAGCGTATCAGAAATGCCCCCTCTGTTTTCCTTTCTCTATCACAATTCCATTGCCGAATTGTCAAGTAGCTTTTTTTTCTTCCCTCCTAGGGCTGCATGCATTTAAAAAAATACCGAACACCAATTAATTTGTCTAATTTACATGAAAAAGTGCAGAAGATGTCTTTTTTTCCATAATTAACTATATTTTGCAATTCATTAAAATTCTGCAGCCCTTCACATAATGGAGCCCTATTCACTACATAGGAGATAAGTGCTTAATTCCAAAAGGGGCAGACGGAGAAGGCAGAAAGGAAGTGGAGGAGGGCAAGATTAGCATTTTATATATTAGTTATGCATATTCATGAGGGAAAATGAAGCCCTGCCAATTCATGTTGGCTTTAAGTTTATTTTGTGGGTATTCACAACACTTACCTCAACAAATGGTTCATGTGGATTCTTCCTGGTTTAATTGAGCAGGAACATGGTGACAGGCATTTTAACGAACCTGGAGTGCATAGAGCACATGAGGAGCAGTCAGAGGTTGTGTGTCAGGGCATGGCATGCTCCGCTCTGTGGGGTACCACCATCCACGTGAAACAGGGAGAGCAGTTTGGGAGCCTGGAACCTGCAGATGGACCCCAAATATTCCCTCAAAGTAGACTGCTGAATTATTAGCTGCTTTTGAAGCTTCTTTCTTTTTATGGTGCAACAAGCTACTTTAGAAAGTCACCTATGCAAGTTTTTCACTACATCTATTTGTTAATAATTTATTCTTTCCTCTGGAAGGCCAGACCAATAGTAGACCACACCATCTGTTATGTGCAGAGGAAAAGCACCTTGGCCACGTGCATGGGGTGGTGGTGTCCCTGATAAGGAGGGGAAGCTGGCAGCTTGCTGGTGGCCTGCCTCGATGCTGGGGGACATCGGTGTCATGGAGGAGCTCACCCAGCACTTGGCAAACAGCTGGATTTTGGTCCAAGCTTGTTGGACCAACGTACTTTGAATTTCCTTGGGTCTTTGCAGACAGCAGTGACCGCTTCTGCTGGAAGTCTAGTTTTTCCCCCTCTCATAGTACAGGCTGCCCCTCAGCCCCTTCTGCAACAAGGGGACCTTCCCAAGCACTACTATTGCAGAATTTAAAGTTTCGCTCCAGGGACACGTAAGAGCTGGGGCAAACAAACATAGGGGTTTATATAGGTTGTTAGGAACAGTCATTCTTTACTTTTGTTTGCATAACAAATTAGTAGATTTAAACTGAATAATCAGTGTTTACACATTTTTCTCACTGCCCTTACCATGGCATTTGGGATTAGATCAGCCCATCATGCAACTTGTGGGTTTTCCACCAAACTAGAGCATCATCCACTTTCTCTCAAACCCAGCAGCTGGGTGAGCCCTGACAGTGATTGATGACAAATGTTTGCCCAGCGCTTTGCTCTTCATCTCCATCCTGGCTCTGTCTCTCTCTCTCACATTTCTCATTAAAGAATTTTTCTTTTATAACTTAGTTCTGTTGTCAGATGAGCCTCAAATGCGCACATCAGCTGGCTGAAAGCCCCTTCCGAGTGGCATGTTGCTCGTTACCAGCTGAGCTGGCAGAATGATTTTCCTCACCCTGGTAGGCCTATCTCAAATGTGGTTGAGCATCTATTCTGCTGTCCCAATGTCTTCAGAGCAGTTTAGAAGCAGAACAGGATTAAATGATAACCTGAGATAGGGATAGTATATAATAAAAACAATGTAGCTATTTATATACTTTGCACAATTTATATCTATGTTTAAAAGAAAGTGCCATTACAAAAATCCAGGTGACATTAAAGAGAGAAAATAGTTGTTTTAACGACAGGGCTGGTAATACTAATCGGCGTTAAAGCCACACTGCACAAAAGGCTAACTAATATCTAGTGCTAGAGTTCCAACTCCAGACTGTATCTCAAAAAATTGTCTTAAGAATGACTCACTCTAGAATTTTCTGCAGAGTATTTAGTTAGCATTTCATATTTCAGAATATGTCAACCTGCAAATCATGCTTTTTTTTTTAATTCATCCCATATTTTGCTGTGTCCTTATGTGTGTGTGTGTTTACATATGTGTATATATACCTATGGAGGGGATGGCTGGAGTAAGGGGGAGATGAAAGGGAAAGGGGAAATTAAATCCAGAAAGCTTCAACCAGGTGTAAATGGCAAAGTATTTATATCCCTTCAGCTGGCTTTGGTACAGGGGGAGTCTTGAAACCTTGCAGGAGAGAGGGAGTTCCTTTTGACCAAGTCACACCATTTACTTTGGCTGCTCCATTCATTTCTCCTCACATCTGTTTTATTTCATCTGGAGATCAGGAGGAGAGCCAGTGGTATAGACACAACGTTGGGAGCCACTAATTTAATTGAGCTGTCTTTTTTAATTTTTTCCCCTGCATCTCAGGTTTCTGAATACCAAAACCTGAAACAGTAACATAAAAAAGAAATTCATTTGAAACAATTCTGCCTTTCCTAAAAACTTACAAGTTCAGACTATCACCCCAAAATAAATCATAAAGCTGCTTATTACTGTCTGCCCCACAACTTGTGCAGGCACGATCACAGGCAGTAAGAAAAGCATAGGTCTTTGTCATTAATACAAAATGCTGCAATTTAAAACATCCCTTGAGGCAGCTGGGTTCAAAAGGATCAATATATATCTAGCAATGAGCCCGATCTACAAAAGTTCTGATCTGGAAATTAGAAATTTCCTAAAGAAGAGAAATGCATTGCAAGCACAGTAATTAAAAGCAGCAGCCTGTACCCTGGGTCTCACTTCCAGCAAGGGCCAGGGCTGCGGAGCTTTCTCTGGGAAACCCACAGAGCCAAATTAACCAGCCGGCATCACCGTACGTCCCCGCTGCTTGGCTGCACAGCCCTGGGCACTTCCCACCGGGAGAGAGCTTGATAAATGTGCCACTTTGCTCTGATTTCCTAAGCTGAAAGAACACCTTGGGAGTATCGGCAGGAGATATCAGCAGTGCTTACAGGGGTTTGAAGCCTCTCTGACTGATGCTGGAGTTACCAGTTGGGTCCACTACAGCATGCCCTGAAAGGCTCCTGCAGGTTGCTTCACCTCAGGTGTTGCAGTTGCTCAGAGCAGGCAGTGTGGCTCACCTGAGACACCTTCTGGCACTGCTTTTAGTCCCGCAAGTAATGTTTATTGCTAGGTTGATTTTGTCATTTTTGCATAAACGTAATTTGGGGTTTTTTCCCTCACTTTTTTTTAAATTTTTTTTTTTTTTATTTTATGATGCATAAACCTTTGGGATGTAATTCCTAAATTGAAAATTTAGAGAGAATGTGAATAGTGGTAGCATGGTCCTGGACGTAAGGTTTCTTATTTAACTTGTGCTCACTCAGCTGGCTAATGAGTGGAGTTTCCTGTAAGCGTGCTGAAAATCAAATTATACGGGCAGTTTTGGTAGCACTGTAAGTGCGAATGACAGAATTCTGTATTTCAGAAAATTAGGTTCAGTCTTACCACCATTGCCATGCTTGGACAAGTTACTTGTTCTCTGGCTCGCAGCTGAAAAATAGCGTTTCTTATCTAATAGGTGCATCATGAGGAAAAACCAGCAATCCCTGTGAGGTGCTGTGTTTCTGCAGCGATGGAGCTGTGCCATCGCCTAAGACAGGCTGTAATACCAGTCATGTTCTGAGCACTTAAACTACAGGACACACACTAAAGCAGGATTCCCCTTGCTTTGAGGGAGTTATTTCCCATCTTTAAGAACAAACTTACTCTCTCCCTGCATATACCCAGTTATTCCTCTTGGGAATAAGGGAGGATATGGGTGGCATACAAAGCCCAAACACTTCCTGCTGCTGCTCCAGTGCTTTCCTTGGCCAGCGGCTGGCAATAGAGAACACCCAAAAGGTGACCCCCCCCTCTCTGCAGGACAGCTAGGCAAAGCAGAGTGACAAGGAAGTAAGGCCTTTTCTTTCTTTTACTCCTTAACCCAAGAAAAGTCACGACAGCTGAACCCTCTGGAGCTGGAAGCCACAGCTAGGCATAGGCATAGATGCACTTAAGAAAAGCAATCCATCTTCAAATGACACCATGGCTTCCAGCAGTGTGAGCAAGTCTGCCGTCAGGATCATAGATCTAAACTTCCAGCGTCTGCACTGTGTTTTGCTAAACCAAAGGCTAAATATTCAAAGCACTCCAAGCAGAGAGAGCACATCGGCGGAAAGAGCCAAACAGACGAAGATGTATCATCTGCTTCTCAGTGAGAAGAGGCTAAAGTGACCTGGAGAGAGGAGGGCTTGCAGCAGGCAGAAGCAAGGAGGTAGCAGGAGAGAACCAGAAAGGCACCTTCCCTACAGCAGGCGAGGGAAGAGCCAACCCCGGCTCCCCAGGCTGTATGCAGATTGTGTGCATTTCCCAGAGCACAGGGAAGCAGATTTATTTGGTGCTCACTGGTTAGCTCCATCATGAAATATTAAACAGATATTGACTTGAATTGAGGAGTGCATCAGGATTTATTGAGCCAAGAGTTAAATACTGACTGAGGCAAAAGCAAGCTAATACTTGCTACAAGGGACCATTTGACCACTGTAATATTTAGTACGTGTATTGCTGCTTCTGTTTGGTATATCTTCACAGTTAAGCATCCTAAGAATAATTTAAGGGTGGAAGTTAACGGCTTGTAAATTTTTAAAAAAAGGTTAGGGGCTAGGATGAACATTGCAGTTATAAGAAGTAATACAGCAATCGCTAGTGCACAAAAAAAGTCATGAATGTGAAAATAGTAGTGAGCACAGAAAGAGATCCTTATAACCATCTCTCCTGAATTGGAGAATCCCCAAGAAGCTTTTAGTTTCTGTGCAGGACAGAGCAGCACTCGGACTGATTTCAAGACCTGAGCTGATATAGCCTTTGGGACAGCCCTGCTACCCCGCAGTAAATCACTGCAGCAGCCATGGAGTGTGATGTGTGGAGAAGTCCGGGGAGCGTTAAGGGAGAAGCCAGGATTTCATGAATGCCTTGTCAAGCCCTGCTAGTTGCGCTGAATTGATAAGATTGTGACAGAACTTTCATAGCAGCAAGGAGCTAAACTCATCTCTCATATGTGGTATGGATGTTGAGCTCATCCATCTAGTAAATTAGAACAGTAATTTGTTATTAAAGGAACGATTACACGTGTTTTTGTTTAGTTTTCATTCTGTTCCCAGCTGGGGTAATTGCATGTTCCTGAAAACATATTTTAAAACACTGTTTTGAAAGGACAGGAGTATTTTTTATTTGTATTGGTTTTTCCAGGGTTTTAATATTGCTAATGAGAGTGAGATGCTCCAAAGCTCCACATAAGCAGCTCATTTGCAGCCCATATATGAATACTTATGAAATATTACATATTTACTTTTAGAGAAAGACAGTACTTCATTAGGTTCTATATCATTACATAGCTCTCCCTCTCCTACATGCTGAATTCAAGGGTCCTTGTTCTGTCAGATTTCCTTAACATCCTGGTGATTTATAATATACATATTCTTGATTTGGGGTTTTGTTGTTTGCTATAGGGCAGCTTCATTTAAGTATTTTCTTCAGGTCGATGTCATGGTGGCATCCTTACCTGCCACAATTAATATGTATTATTTTTAGAAAAAAGCCACATTTACAGTGTTCTAATGTAGATATCAGGGGGGTTTATCTAATAAAATGCAGTTGTGGCCATCGATCTATATTTGTAATCTTGGCTGTTTAGTATGCATTAAGGTCACATGCCAGCATTTCATTAATTTTAAACACTCTTAGAGCATGTCTAAAAACGTAAGATAACTTTTGTGCTGATAAATGTGGTTTATATTAGTGACGACAAATTACTTCCCATTTAGCTCACGCCACAAATGTGAAATTGCATTACCTTTTACAGCAAAGCCATTCAATATTGCCGTAGTAAGAGGGTGTCAGCATTTCCCTTCCAGCCTCCTTCACTGGGTGGCTCAGAATTCAACTGTAAAATCTCATTCAAAGCAGAAATTAAATGGACCAGGTGTTAACACAATTTGAGGGGGTTACTCCTCATCAGCTGTTCCATTTAAGCAGAGTAGATTTTCACATGAAATACAACTTTCATTTCTGCAGATATTGATAAAAACAACAGCTTTTTCTTGTAAGCTTTCCAAAGCCAGTACAGTACCCTCCTTAAGCCATCAAGTACTAATGCTCGCCATGTAGCATACTTTCACTGATCTAACTCTGTGTGTTTCTTTTCAAAATCGGCCTCAATTTGTATGAGTTTTGTGTGGTGACATGGTGACTACTCAATTCTGAGTCTGAGTGATGAAGAGAGCAAAAGGCCTTTGCTTCACACGCTTTCCCCTACTACCTGATCCCATCTTCTCCTCCTGTGCCTGCATACCCTGCTCTCGTGTCCGTGAGAGCCGTCGTCAGCATAATTGGACTCCCCAAGTGCTGTCCTGGGCAGAAGAGAGCAAGAGGGTGTCAGCTGCACAGGAAGAGGCAGGTTGGTGAAGGATTGCTGCTCCTAACCCTGCCAGCGCGCTGCCGATGCGTTGGGTTTCTCTAGGACACATCCCAAAGGAGAGGCAGCTTACACATCACCAGGCTTCAGGACTAGGCTTTACGTTTCCAAGTCCAGAGGCATCTGCTTGTCTTGAAAGACCTTAGAAAAAAAATCATTTTTTGGGGGGTCTTTATTAATTCTGCCCACATGCTTTAAGTGATACGTGTTCCCAAGTGCTTTGCTGCCACATCAAGTGTGTCTATAATGTCATTTTGCGCACTCTCTAGGGCAGGAAACCTCATTTACTTTATTTCTTGCAGCTTTGTGCATATTTATGGATAAACAGTTAATGATTCAAAAAGATGAGCCACTTTGCTTCTTTTGAAAATACTACCTGTTTTGATAATTAACCAAATAAACTATATTTTATGTTAAAAGAAGGAGAATTCCTCCCTGCCATCTCTTTATCTCAGGTGTGCTCAATAATTGCAGCTGGGAAGAATTTGCCTTAGGAAGATTTCCCATAAATCTAATTAAAATAGAGTTGTATCTTTTTTTGAAGCAGTAATTCCACAATGCAGATAGTATAAGCACCATATGTCAGACAGCATGAATCCTCTGAACGGCCTGAAAGTTCAAGATGGAAAAGAAAGCTGAGCAGCACAAATGAAAACCCTTAATGTCTCTTGGAAAAGGCATCATCGTACAGGACAGTGTAGTAAGTGGACAGTTTGCATGATAATTGCAAATCGCTGTAGTAAGCTTTGAGATTTAGAAATGCTCCTCTCAGCACCATTGATCCAAACTAACAGTGCTGGTTCTCAGCACAATTAAGTCATAAACTTGAATGTACTCTGCATGTTTGAACCTGCTTTAAACTTTTTGCTGGCTGATAACACACCCGTGCAGTGCAGCTGAGCATTGGAAAATTCGTAACCACTTATCCCATTACCTCTGCTGTAGCATGAAGTCCTGTGCAAGGAGGTATTTTCTACAAGGAGAAGGAAGAAAGCTTTCAGTCTTGCTTTAATACCATATTTTGCTCTTAGTATTGAAGTCTGACAAATGAGTGCTGATTTAGAATTCCTTTCCACTTCCTGCTGCAGCTTGCTCTATAAATCAGATGGATAGGACCACAAATGGGGTAAAGAGAAACAGGACTCGAGAGTCATATAATGATACGCAATGGGGGAATAAGTGTCACCGAATCTAGTGCTCATTTTTAATGTTTAGTTACGTTCTAATGGAGTCTAGTGGAAATAAAAAATCATATTAATATTCAGTCAGCAGCTGTGAAAGATGTCTCTTTAACTATGTAATACTTAAAATTTTAGTGGCAAAATACGATCAGTGTAAAACTTACTGAATAGCTAAAGTTTTCCAGCAGTTTAAGTAACGTCATACCATAATCAAGAGGATGCTGAACAATCTTAATTTAAGAGTGTGCTGGTTTTGCTTAGGAAGTAATTTAGTAGCCCAGAGGCTTAGGGCTAGCTTCAAAAAATAGTCAATGGTTTCAGGCCCAAATTTCACACTCCCTGGTAGAGCAATCCTCTGGAAAATATAGAATGAAAAGTGGTGGTGTATTGCCATATATAGAGATTGTCCTGAACAAAACATAAAATTCAGAAAAATTTTGAATTAATATCTTCGCTATGGAATAGACTGGCTTTGAGAACTCTGAAAGAATTATCATTCTTTATTAAATTATTCCCTGAGATTTTTTTTTTTGTAAGGAGTACTCTAAAAATAATTTTTGTCATATGGGAAGTCAACAGGTTTGTAGGTGTGTAAAGACAGATACTCCCAGTGAAACCAGCACAGTGGTAACTCATATCAGAAAAGGAAGAGCTGCACTGGGTCTCGCTTCCATCTTAATCTATCACTTTAGAAAGAATGAAGCTCTGCATTTTTGTGTCAGAGGAGTGAATCAAATGGAGGATCAACCAAATCAGGCTTGTTCTGGGCTCCTCATGAGGAGCTGATGTGATGGATCGTGCTTCCCTGCCTCACTGAGACATCACAAACACTGTTCCCAGAACAGGGTTGGCAGCTACTGATACTGCTGCAAAAACGCGGCCTTACTTTTGAGATTACTGTATCTTGGTTCAGATGCAAGGGAGGTAATCAATCGTGTGCGTATGCAGAGGGTTAAAATTGTAAAAGTATGCACAGAAGAAGCAGGGATGAGAAATTTGACATCTTTGCCTAACAGCCTTGCATGCAGTGAATATCCCTCCAGCTCTGGAATCCAGTGCATTGTTTTTGTTGGATCAGGGCATCGGTTTCCTGAAGCTACTTAGGGTAACTACTGCTCTATGTAAGCAAGAATATCAGGATCAATTCCTAAAAATAAAATCTGATGAGATTGAAGAGAATAATTAATAATAACGAAAGAGGAAAGCAATGAGAAGATAAAAGAGACCCCATGTAATAGCATATAAAAAATATTAAATCTTCTCAATTGGTTGAGGTCTGTTCCATGGTAATTGGCAAAACTATATACAATATATTATTTGTCTGCTTTCTTTCCCACCCTCTCTCTCTCATTCATCAAATTGCCTGTTCAGGCTTCAAAAAAATAATCATCATAAAAAAGCCAAGGCAGATCCTTAAAAACTGAATGAGCCTTTCAGACTCACAAAAGCTTGAAGTGCTGGAATTTTTTTCCCTGAAAGGGCTAAACATTAAGATCATGAACAAATCATTTTGTCCAACTAGTGTGAGCTTCAAACACACAGCTGCATACATCCAGGGAAGTGACATATCTTCAAAGAATATAGCCAGCCTGAATGCTGAAAATCAGTCTGCCAGCCTGCACAAATTTACATGAGTGCTTACACTATCAGTCAGGCATTTCCTGTACTCCCTTGGTTGGTTTTTTTAATGTGAACTATCAAGGATTACTACCCAGCATGTCCAGTCCATTCTGGCCCTCAAGTCCCACAGTGGGATGAAATCCCTCAACCAGATCAGATTGCTGGGAGAGCAGCAGGTTAATGAAAGGGGGGAAAAAGACACCCCAGACATAGCCTCCTGAAGCCCCACTGTCATCCCCCTGGAGCCCCACTGAGCTCTCTAACCCCTAGTCAGAGCCCTCTGAAGCTCTGTTACACCTCTTTGTCTCACAGTGCTACCCACCACACTGCCAAGAGAAGTGTCAGATTTGCTTTCTAACTCTCTGCTTTTGGCCGCTGTCAAGGATGGGATACTGGGCTGGATGAACTCCTAGTCTCAATCTGTATAGCCATTTTCATGGCATGCTGATCATTTTGATCCTGAGCCAGCTATCCAGCAGTTCACTCTGGCACTGAGGACTTGTAGTACATTATCATACAATTTGAAATTCATGCAGGAAAGATGCGATATTGCAAGTATAAATCAAGAGGTGACAATTCTCTTTTGGAAGGTCATGTTGTGTGGTGGTGTGCTTTGCGTTCAGTAAGCTTCTAGCTTGAAAAGTTTGGTGCATTTGTTATTTTATTAAGTGCAGATGCTGTTTATCTCCTTTTTGTGCTTGATATACCTTCAAGATTCAAAATATTTTTCTTATTCTTTACTTGTGACCAAAACCTAGTCCTGCAAAGCTGGCTTTCCACTGCTAGGCAGCAATGTGGGGGCTGTGTCAGGGAGGTATTATGTCGCTGTGCCTGTGTAATTCTGCATTTCCTTAATCCAGCTCTTTCTCCTGCAGTAGCATGGAGGGTGGAGAGTGTCGTATAAAGCTTGATGTGAACGGGAACAGAATGCAAGGGCCTGGGCTGTAGCAATCAAGGTGGACTGGGCCATTGTCAAAGCTAGCTGGCATGATCCTGGATTTATGGAAGGAACAGGAGAGGAGAAGAAATTTCAGGATGCGGGGAAGAGGTCCAGTGAATTTCTCTGAATTGTCTGACCTGGTACTTGCAAGAGAGAGGGAAACAACTCCTCTTCTCTCTACCAGAGACACTCTCTTGACCTGCACAAAATCCAGGAATACTGTTGCTGTCAGAGTCTGGTGGGGGCAGAAGCCGATAGTGTCATGCAGCACTCTAGTTTCTTGCAGAACAAGGTAAAGGATTAATGCTACTGACTCCTGTATCACACGTGCCAAGATTAATGCTGTAATAAGAAAGCAAATGCTTGTGTAGGTATTTCAGTGAGCAATAACATATCTTTTGCCTTGCGTTATTGTCCCCCGAGAGCATTTCTTCCTTAATGTTTGCTTTTTTGTTTTCTGATTAAGTCTTTTACCTGTCCATGCTATACAAGTAGGGCACATTTTTAGACAAGTATGTTTCAGAATTGCTTAAGAGCTTGACTAAATCCTCCAAGAGCTGTGCACAGCTGTTGAAATAATGTGCTTAATTGTACGAATAAATAGAGTAGAAGTTTGGTTTAAAGATTAAGAATGTAAATGATAGGACAATAGTAGATACGTTTGTGTCTTTAATAGGTTCTTGCTTACCCCCGTAGCTGTCTGTGCACAATATTCGCTATAACATTGCTCAGTTTCCAAGTCTGTGTAATCCAGTTTAATCATTAAGGACTTGCATAGAGTGCAGTAGTATCGCTGCCTAGTGAGATTGCTTTAAAGTATGTTAGTGAGGAATGACAGTGGGATCTGTTACCAACTTTTATTGGTTGGGTCTGCATTTCTCAGTTGCTTCCCGAGAATATAACGCCCACAGCTGTAACCATGAGAACATCATCTAAGGATACTTCTGTCTTCAGTCCTCTAAACCTACCTGGCATATCTTTAGGGAGGCTGGCCTTTGGTAAAGATAGGTAACCTGCTTGAGGGTAGGAGACTTTCATGAGGATGAAAGCTTCAATTTTAGATAAAATACTGACAACAGAGAATTGTGGACAGAAGCCTAATTGCAGAGATGTATTTGTAATGCTCCGTCCACCTAATGATATTCGAGCTTTGTGGAACAGTTTGCTGAAAATGAGGTGGAGCGTTAAATGACGTATCACTGTGGTGTTAACCAGCTGATGTTCCTGACTGATTGAAGGATTAGAAAAATCATATAAAGAGTTTTGAGCCATAATGGGAATGTGTTGCCCAAATGTCAAATGTTAACAAGATCCTGAGAAGGAAGTTAGGAGAATTCCAGTATATGTAGACAGCAAGTTGTGCTCCTTTATGGTTTTATAGATATGTCATTTTGCATATGGAATGACCTTTTACACATGCATGCCATTGTCTTTGGTATTAATTTATTCTGAAGAAGTTGGAACTAAGGAAACCATGTCTGAATGTGTTGCTAGAAGACATCAGTTGCCTTTGATGGAAAGAACTGAGTTAAACATAATGTGCAAAACTGTGAGAAACAAATCTGACATCTCAATAGAGGAGTGAATGGTTTCCATTAAGCTTGCTAAATCTGTCTTTCTCAGAATACCCAATATAACCTCATACACTCGTGATTTTAACAGGCTTTATTATACTTCATCTCAGCTACATAAATATAAAGCTAAAATATCTAAAATATTTAACAGATGTGGAACAGTAGAGAGAGGCCTTTACAGCATAGAGTATGGGATTGGTCCAAATTAAATAGTGATCATGGGTTATTAAATATTAAATACAGTTCTGGAGGTAGACCATTATCTCTCACCTTACATTGGCAGTTCTGTCACTTAAATGAGAAATTAAAACACTCTTGACTAATATGATCTTTGAAAATGAGTAGCCTGAGAGTGGATTGGTTCTGATCCTGAAAGCTGCACTAACCTCCTAAAGAGTTAAGTGAGATTAAATCATGCTCCAAATATCAGGTACATCTCTCTTTGTATACTGTCTTCTAAATTGAGTTGTAGTACAAAAAAGTTAACGAAGGCAGCAGCATTAGATCAGCACCCCAAGTGCTTCCATGCTTTCATAGCTGAATAAAAGGACTTAGAGTAGATATGGCAAGCAGACTGCAGTGATGGAGGCTCTGCAGACAGGGAGAGTGGGCAGAATAAAGTATCTATGTGAGATCAGGTAAAGGGGGAAGAACTAACCCAGGGTGGTGTGAGAGGGGAATGGAGACATGAGCCTGGGGGAGCATGGCAGAGATGGAATAAAGAGATGGGATGAACGTCTGAGAAGCCCCAGTGTGTATATCTAGGATACAAATTACTAATCAGAAGGGTGTGGGAGAAATATAACAGGGAGAAGGCAGATTTCATGGAAATGGTAGCAAAATACGGTTGCTTCAGTCAGTTACCCTTCCTTACAAACAATAAGGCAAGTAAACAGTGACTTCGTCTGCTCTGCACTGCTCATTTATTTTAAGTGTTAGATTACTGTGAAGATAACACATGTATGATTTATTGTTAATACAAAGTATCACGTTTATGAAAGTTTTCTGTTCCAAAGGTAGCTTGCACCCATGTTGTGAGATAAATTCCCATTTTTGATAGAATACTAAGAAGAATCAGAGAGAATAATCAATTACTGCTATATATTCCACTGTATTGAGTACAATTAGAGAAATCTTAAAGATGGGAATTTTTGAGAGAGGCCACTAATGTAAAACATTGACTAGATCCAAAGATAGACATGCACCATAGGAACACAGTTTACTTGGTGGTAATAAATGTCTTTATCTAGAAAGTATTAGACTAGAGGATCTGTTGAAAGAAAACTCCTGGGCTCCTGGCTAATGAACAGAAGAGAGAAAACCAAAACATAACAATATAATAATAAAACACCACCTTATGATGTTTAACAACTGTTGTCATAACTGCTTTCATTCTTTTGTTAGTATTCAGTCTTTCATTTCCCATTCTTAAACATTTAATTATCAGTGGCTCTAATATCTGACACAAGACAAAACATTTCTTCGTTGCAAGACAACGAATAGCTCATCAGCAAAACACACACCATGCTGAACACCTTCACAAATAGATCTGAGAGGCACAACAGATTGTGGCAATTAAAAGAGTCTCTCAAGCACTTCAAAACACAGATACCTCAACTGTGTGCTTCATATTAATCCAAGCCTCCCTGAAGATAAAATTTGACAAGAAGGTCCTTCATTATGGTTCCATATTGCCTTCTCTTTTAACAAAAAACATCCAAAGTGAATAAGAATTAGGATACTGGCTATTTAAATATTCACAATAAGATTTGCAAGATGTGTAGTCATGATATAACTTACCTGGAGTAAAACGTGTCAAATGAAAGGGGGTAAGAGGAAACACAGTTTGTAACATGGGCACAATTAAGCACTAGTCCCCTTACTAAAACTGCACACACTTGTCCAATGTATACACACACTGTAGTGGAGAGGTGGTGAGATCAGAAAAAAAGAAAAACCCAGCATAGTAAAAACAAAAAACCACAAACCCTACCATCTGTACAGTAATGAAAGAACAAAAAGGAGGGGGACATCCTTTTAATTATCATGATTAGTCATGTTTATTACAGAAGGAATAAGGGACCAACTAAGAACAGCCCTCTGTAATGGTAGTAAATCCAAAAGAGCAGGCAGCCCCTGCAGAGCTTACAATCATACACGAGCCCAGGTAAAGCTCTGGGGAAGGTGACATAAAGCAAAACAGAGAGTTTATGGTGGAGGTAGACCTTAACATGATTTCCACAATAGCTTTTTGCCTGCTTTCCTGAGTAAATAGGTTTGTAGGATCATTATCTTTGTGTCCCTGTGTGTGTGTTGGTGACCGTGTCTCTGTGTTTCCCTCTGTAACAACATGGGAAGGGCATGGGACTGATGAGGGAAAAAGTTTTGAGAGATGACCTTGGCTGAAATAGGTGAGCAGAATTTGATTCAGTCGTCCGTCATTCACGACATCAGGGTAATCTGAATAAATAGCAATATTCTGCCCCATAACTTACACACTAGCAAGAGAAAAGAGAGAAACAGTGTTGTTGAGCCTTTCCAGCTGCCTTAGATTTCCCACTGGGTGTGTGCCCCTGCAGTTGTAATCGCAGAGTACCACTGTGAGTCCTACCTACTTGACAGTAAGAAGCATAGCCTTGTCTTTGAAGTTAAACTAAAGATAGATTCCTTCTTTTTCATGCATAATTAGTATCAGATGACCGAATGCACAGCAGGGGTTCTTGCTCTACTTCATGTTATGTTTCAGTAGCTAAATATAGCTGTATTACCTCAGAAATAATTAAAAGACCCGGACCAAACAACTCCCCCAGATATAGTAGTCATGCCAGTAGTTCTTTAGGGCCTCCTGTTACTTTCCAGTTTGGTTACAGTCAGCGCTAGCGTGTGTGGCTGCTGCCAGAGCAGCCAGCACTCAGGATTCAGCGCAGCCATGCCTGAGCTCTTGGGAAGGAGGAGAAGCCATGACGCAGCTGAGGTATGCTAGAAGTGTAAATTCTTCCTAGTCTCTTTGTGCCACCTCTGCCTTGTGTTTCATGATTAATGGTTAGGAAAATGCCCAGGGCAGAATGAAGGCTATGTAATGTGATTGCTGATGCATAGGATGAGAAGACAAGTGCACGAGAGTCTGCCTTTGTTTGCTTAGATCATCCTTTATCATCACAAATAATTGTACCTTCCAGAGCCGCATGTGAACACGTGAACCCTTGTGGGGTTGAACGTACAGCAAGCAAGGCTGTTCCTGAGTTGGTATGTCAATGAGACATGCCACAACTTGTTCTTCATTTCAGTGGTAGCTCCTTGTCAGGAAAGAATGCTGATTTGGGCGCAGCGTTTGCTGTCAGTTCTAAAATCCTCTCTCTCACTCGTAGCTTTTTGTTTTAAAGCAACAGCTTATCCATGTGTGTGTTTACTGGTACTTGCTGCAGTTTTGTGCCACAATTGAATGGGATGAAGCAAGACATTTATTTGTACAAAATGCCAGCACTTGATACCAATCACATCTCTTCCCTCACTCAGAGGAGGCCAGAGCCAGCAGTGTGCCAGGTCTCGCAGGGCCCGCAGCCCACGTGGGCTGCTTTGCAAGCAGAATATGAGCTTTCCTGGAGCCATCTTAATGGTCTCTGAATAGCATACCTGCCCATGAAAATGGGCTTTTCCAGTCCATATTTCTCCCCTAGAGGGATGTATTGCTGACTAGCTTATCTAGGAGTTCCCAGACTGTGGGGAAACTTGGTGATGGTCAGTGGTGAGACCACTGGGTTTGGCTCCTCTTTGTTTCCATTGAGAATCCGCTGCATAAAGAAGATTCAGAGTTGTACAAAAGCTGTGGGAGAGCAAAATGAAAAAGTAGGCAAGCTTTCTTCAGAGCTCTAAGGCAGGGGAGAGAAACAGGTGAGATGATCGAACGGTCCTTGCAGGCCTTCAAAGTAACTTAGCGAAAGGAGGAGAAAACCATCCACTGGGCAGAGCCGCTAGGGGTCCAGAAGGGACCAGCCTCCAATGGAAGAAGAGCTTCCACATGTAAAACCTAGTAATACATTCAAGCAGAAGTGGCCAAGAATCATCATGCTCAGCTGAGTCGATGATTGCATTTAGGTGGGAAAGAGCATGCTGTTGCATGAAAAGGCAAAAAAAGAGACAGGCGATGGGTCACAAGTGAGCAGTAAAGAAGAGCTGGCAAGAAGGGTTAGATACAAATGAAATGGGGAGCAAAAGCATCTTGCTGAGAAGGGGGAAAACAGAATATCAGCAGAGTGTTTTGATTTACACTGACTGTCTTCCAGTGGTAGTTCTTGGGTCATTTTGCTGGGATTTCACCTATTCCAAACTAGGTCTCATTACAATAACAGAAGCCAGCTCCAGTCCAGATCTCGCTCTTGTCTTTAGTAAAGCTGACCTCTTTTCTTTGCTCCTCTTGAACACTGCTTGAAATTTAGGTAAGGTCTACACAGCTGTACAAGAGCAGAATCTAATTTAGACCCATCATTGGAGAAAAGAGGATGAATGTTTCCATTTTAATTAAATAAAGAAATAAATTTTTGGTGACATAAAAAATGGAATGGAGAAACTTCAGAAATCTTGGAAGAGATTTAAGTGAAAATTATTCTAATTGATTAAATGGGAACTTTGTCACTTGTGGAGAAAATATTCTGAAATAATGCGTGTAAAATATAAGTGTAAAACAACAGGACAAATGAGTCGTGCGTGTATGTGCTGAAACTGCTTAAATGAATTCTG
Organism: Grus americana; assembly: GCF_028858705.1. Classification (NCBI taxonomy): domain Eukaryota; kingdom Metazoa; phylum Chordata; class Aves; order Gruiformes; family Gruidae; genus Grus; species Grus americana. The sequence goes on along the minus strand of NC_072860.1, from coordinate 5,322,644 downwards.
CAGTAAAGCGCTGGTAGCACAAGCCTAGAGACCTGTTCTGAACATTTCAGTCCTCTCCCTGGAAATAGCAGTTCCTTTATATAGTGTGAATGAGAGAGAAAGAAAGACTTTCAAAGCCACTTTACATCTCTGGTAAATGTGGGCCAGCTCCCAACCCTGAATGATGGGTATATGCAGTACAGGAGAACGTGGTCATCAATTTCCCTAGTGCACCACGAGAGAGCTTTTGATCTTTGTGATCAGATTATCTTGTTAGTGGCTTTTGAGAAGGCAATAGGAGCAGATGATAGTCCATGAAGACTGATGCATTGACCTTTTTCCACTTACCGTGCCTGTTCCAAGCCTGAACAGAATTTAAACCCACGAGGGGACAGGCAAAGCTGCTGTCAGGCAGAGCAACTCTTCCTGCTCTCCAGAAATGTTACTCGTGATCTGCACAGACGGGTGGTTTGTTTGCCCTTACGTTGCATTTTAACCTGGTTTCATCAACAAACACCGCTTATATAATGTGCTCTGCTGTGTCCCTGCCTGTCAGCCCTGCTGCTCCCTCCATATCTTTGTAGCCTTTTAGCCACTTTTAACTAAATTGAACAGATCCTGAGTTCTGCAGGTAGAGGAGAGAGACTCACTGGGAAAAACACTGAACTGTGAAGTCAATCTTTGTGAGACATCAGAGAACCTCTAAGCAAAGCCACCAATGAAAAGGAAAACGGTAGAAAAAAGGCTTCAGTGGCTGCTGCTGCTTGCAGAAATATCTTGTTCTTCTCTCTTCTTCCCTTTTTAAATAAAAATGACTTAGCAAAAACAGTCAATCATATGTCCTCAAATGTTACCATGAAACTATGCGAGTACAACATCTGGAAAGAGAGAATCTTTTCTTCTGCAAATTCATGCACTACAAAATGCATTTGCCTGTTTTGTTACACCACCATGCTTTCCCAAATGAAAAAAATCTGGGCTGGCCCTTCATGTGGAATTAATTGGAGCAGCTCCACGGAATTCAGTTTGCTGATTCATAGCAGCATAGGTTCCGATCCTTTCTTTTTCTGTACATATGTGGTACCTTCTAAATAATAGAACACATTTAGAAATGTGATATTCAAGATTTCAGAGAAGTCTGGTGGCACTGAGACAGTGTGATTGTTTTTAAATGTAGGTTTGGGTTGCGGCGTTATTAAAGCTAGTTAGCTTACGTAATAAGTAATTTGTGATTTAGCTCCCATGTTAAATGGATGACAAACATCGTTATCCGTCTTCTTACCATATTTTCCATATTTTGTTCCATATTGTATTTTAGTGCTCAGTTGCTGGGATTTAGTGTGGAGGAGACTAAACAGACCGCTGCTTCTGTCATGTTTTAACGTGAAACATCAAATCCAAAGCCTGGCTCCGTTGAACATTACCAAATAATCAGAGGCTTTGATTGTTCACAAGTCTTTCCAATGAAATGTCAAACTTTTCATACTATGAAAATGATCTTTACCGACATAGAGCTCAAAAACAGATAATTATCCAAGAACATGAAACAGAATTAACATGCACTGGAGCATGTCATGAACATTTCCTTCAGCAAATAAAAACGATAATTGCTGTCTGAGTACAAAGCAAGGAGAAAGGTTGCCTCTGTTCCTTAGACAATTTAGATTGGCCACTGTTTACCCATAAAAACATGCAGCTTATCAGAAGGGTGCCGTTCTAGGGCTGATGGACTGCGACCAGCTTCCTGATTGCAGGCACTTCTCATTTCATGCCTCCCAAGTCTGATCAGACAGAAGGTTCTTGGCTATTATAAGAAGTCCAAAACCTGATGAGTCAGAGCTCCTAGTTAAACAGGACATTTGTAAACCACGTTAAGCCCCAGCAGTAATTAATACATTTTTGAGCCACATTTTGACTTTGGGCACAGCTAAGAGGCTTCATTCTTAGCCTAGAGGAAAGAAAGGACATAATTTGGTATGTGGACACAATTTTCCTATATAGAAATCAGACAAGGAAGGAAATAATACTCCTAATGGCTAATGGGAGTGGTCCTGGTTTGTGATTTTGATTTTACAAATCAATTTTCTAATATTAGAAACTAGCAGAGTATAGAGACACAGGATGGAAGCCCGGAAGAGACCACCTGAAATATCTTGTATTGACATCACGTGCCACTTTACTCACAAATTTATTCAGCCAGTTCTTGAAAATGCTTGAGAATTTTTGTCCCTATCTTCTTCTTGGGAGGCTCCTCCCAAAACTCTTAAGTCTGGTAGTTAAAAAGCTTGTTTTCCCTCTTTTTATTTCTATGCTAGTTTTATTCTCAGAGATCTCTTCACATTTAAGGAGAAGGCTAAATACATTTATAGACAATAATCATATTCTCCCAGTCATCTTTGTGGTAGGAAAAAAAGCAAGCCAGGGTCTTTCAGAGAAGACTCTTCATTTTTTCTGGTCATTTTATTAACCCCTTGCAAAAGTTATCCCACTTAAATCTCAGGTCCTCCTTTCCAAGCATGGAGAAATAGTGTTGTTAGCAATGTGGAACAGACTTCTTTGTGCGAGCCCAGGAGGCAACGCTTGCCAGGTCTGGCATCGTGCCTTTGTATCTCAGTGTGGCACAGACACGGTGTGTTCATCTCCCAGCCACTTACCCTTGCAGAGATTCATGCCTTCTGGTCTAGTGCATTATTGTGATTGTTGCAAAAAAAAAAAAAAAAAAGTGCAGCTCCCACTGCTGATGGCACCGTCATCCGTCTAATATGTGCACACGTGCCATGCACGCACGTCTAGAGATGTTGCGGCCCCCGTTGTTCTTGCAAGGGGCTGCATTGCAAGAACTGGTGACACCGTCATTCCAAGTGCCTTCTGGCACACTCAGCAACCCTCTGCCTCTGAGGCTGTTGTATCAAACAGCCACTGTCCCAAAAATGAACTATTTTGAAGGGTCAAATAGCTTTTGTAAGCAACCTCTGCATACTCTTCACCAGTCAGTTACAATGTTTACCTTACGTTTTTATTACAACTGTTTACCTTTTTTTTTTTTTTCTCTTTAACAAGATGTGGAAAGTCTTAATATAACACCGACAGGTTTTTTAGCCATATGCTCTATTTTCAGACTACATGTTGTACTGCAATTTAAAAAGCAGATTTTATTTTTGGAAAAGACTACAGTAAGCTAACTGTCTAAAGGTGAAATTCGTGCCTGTGGCAGGGACTAACCCAAGGTATATGTCTAAGTTAAGCATGCTAGACATCAGGGCAGAAAAATCTTCTTTGGTGCATTCCGTAATAACTGAAAAAGTACAGCCCAACACTAAAGATATGACATCAAGGAAAGGTGCCAGCTTGCTTCCTTGACCCACTGGACTTACTGAATTCAAATCAAATTGCGTTAATTCTCTTTAAACAGCTGTTGTGCTTGGTTAAAACACATTATTAACTGTAATAAGCCTTTTAAAATTTGTGCTCACTTTACATCATTCATAATTAATACTCTTTGGGTGACAGTTTACCCAAACTGTTATTATGAAGCTTTTGCTAATAGCGATAAGATTCTGTGGGCGCACATTCTTGTTGCTTCTTCACAGTGTAATCAGTAAATATGAGAACATATGTAGCTTGTGTAATTTAATTCAGTGAATATTAAGCTGATCATGGTGCTAGCACTCTTCTAGAAATATACTCACCTTTAATAAGCAGTTGAAAAACAGAAACCATAAACATCAAAAATAGAAGCATTAATGCTGCAGTATAACAAGGTGAATCTAAAAGCCATCTTAGATTCCTGCTGAAATAATTCTATTACATTAGTAATCAACTGAGAGAGAAATAATTGCTTTCAGCTTTTCTACTGTGGAGTATGGATCTGCAGTGGACCATACGGAAGTCAGAGAGAAACAGCCAGATTAGAGGAAGGACACCAAGGGGAAATGAAAAGTATTTAAAGATAAATGAAAATGCGGATCCTTAAGTATCTGGTGTGTCGTCTGGCAATAAAAATATGAGGAAGAGGGTAACGAGTCAATCTGCATAAACCAGGGGAACAAAAAGTAATCACCGCTAAAGACAGACTTATGTGAATAGAAAGCTTCTAGGACAGAAGATTGGAAAGTGTGTGTGGAGAAGTTAGGGCTATAATATTAGGAGAAAAAGTTACATATTGAAAATAAAGGACTGGTTGCAGGTTCTTATGCTTCCACAGAAACCATAAGAAGCTAAATCCATTGTAGGAACACAGATGCTGTTTCAGAAAGTAGTTTAGTGATTTAATAGGAAAAAACCAAACCAAACCAAACACCAATTGCATCACCTCTTTGGCTTGAAAAGATGGGTAAAGTCAGAAAGCAAGTCCTAACCTTCTCAAAAGACGTACAGCTTGTACTGAAGATGCTCAGAAACACAGCAGGAGAGTTGGTCAAATAAATATTTTGAACAAAAGAATTCTAGATTGAAGCAGAATATGAAAAGCAACACGTAAAACACATTAGAAGTAGGTATGTCATTTCCCCCGTACGTATAGTGACCCTAAGGAATCCTTAGGTCACTGTGTTTCTACCAGGAGTCTTGTGAGCCTGTTGTGCCAGGCCTGCGCCTTTCCTCCTGAGGAGGTGAGGAACGGCGACGGGGCAATGGGGCTGCTCTTGTAGCTCAGCACTTTTGCCTCCATGCTGGTGGGGCTGGGCAGGGGGCTGCTTCAACATCTGGGTGATGGGTAAAGTACTGGAATTGCACTCATCATTCCAGTGTATATTTTGCATCATCTTTGCAAGATTTTCTGATTTCTCAACCAGAAATTTGTGATATTTGTTGGAAAGCTGGCTCACTGGGGAGCTGCAATATACTGAACAAATACAGAAGGAGAGATGCATGCATAGTTACAGGTTAGAATAACCCTGGCATGGTTATTCTAGGCATGGGCCATTTCAACTATGGACATGCTTCCAGGCAACCTGAGAAACTTGGTGGTAAAACAAACCAAAAGAAGCTTAAAAAAAAAAAAATTCAGAAAGGGAAAAGCGAACTTCCAGAATGCTGTGTACAGCTCAAGTGGAGATACACTGGGGCAGAGGAGAGGAGGCTGTCAGTCCCCCTTTGTGGGCACAAGCAGTCTGAGGCTTGCGCTTGGCATGTTTCCATATGCTTGAAGAAAGCCTTCCCCCTTCAGTTTATATATATATATATATATATGTATACCAGGAGCACTGGCATAGACATGAGGTACAAATGTCAGTGTAAGTAAATGCAAGGTGCTTAGGCTAGGGAGAAAAACATAAACCAAAGGAATCTACCGGTATTGGTCCAGTTCCCTAGTTGGAAAAGGTCTAGTGGGGAGAGATGCGAATAAAATTCTAAACCCATTGTCAGTCCTTAACTATGTTGCATAAATTATGTATAGCTGTTTGGTTAAATTAGTCTCATAATGTACAGGTGACTCGTATAGCAAGATGTGTTACGCAAAGGTTATTGTAAGTATCTGAATAAATACAGCAGAAGGAGACCTTCTGAGGGTGTCAGTTGCTCCAGAAGGTTAGATGTCTGTTTTCTTTAGCTAAACAAAAAGGATTTAAGAGTTGAGTGCTACTACCTCCTTGATTTGTACTACTTTCTGAAGAAACTAGAAGGGGATAATGCATTGGGCATCTTGGATTTCTATGAAATGCAGACAAAGGAAGAACAAACTAAAGAAAATGTCTGACAAAGTTCAAGACAAATAAGTTCATTTTGCTTATTTATGCTGTAATATATGAATGCCAGTTAAATGTGAAAAGAAGAAGCAAAAGCAACTGCCAAATGTTTTTAAAAAGGAGCTAAGAGCATATGTGGAGGAAAATTAACCATAAATGTTATCTCAAAGGAGAGGGCCCACTTGGAATAAGCATATATATGGCAGTTATGTCTAAAATTTGTTATGTCGCTATTGTTTTGTGAAATGACAGAACATCTGCTCAGTCACAAGGCACCAGTAAAATGCAGCTTTATGCCTAAAGCACTATGTCAGTCCCTAACAAAAAATGTATATGATAGGCTAAAAACAAAAGTGCATTGTCTTTTTTCAGTTGTAGTAATTTCTGACCTAATAATGGTTTAGAAAGGATTTTTTATTTTTATTTTTGAAAAAAATGAATGGAAGGATTGAGTCACTTATGACTCTCTTCAAGATTAGGCTTTGCACATTATTTGTGCATAAGCTGGCAAAATGCTTTGTCTCTGCAAATCATATTTATGTCACTAAAGCACTTGTTAAAAGGCAACTGCTTGTGAGTACCTTGAGAAAAGATCATGCTTAGCTTACAATTTCTAAATACAGTATATAATCAGCCATTTTTTTATCACTGTGAAAACACCAGCAAGAAAGATGTGTGCTCACCTGACAAGTGGACAAAGTCAGATTTCCCCTCAAAGCTGTCTTTTCAGAGAGGAAAAGCATCCATACTGCAATCCATCATATAGAAAAATAATTAACAAATCCCTCAGGAAACAATTATTGTATGGGGTTTGTCTCTGAATATTCCAAGTACGCAACTTTTAAGTGGCTTTATTCAAAAAGTGTATTCGCTTAGATTTTCATTGTTGTGTTCACTGACCTGAAAAGCCTGAAACTGTGGTGCAAAATATAATTTTAAAACCTATTTTCTGATGAAATTAGTTCATTATCCTACAGCTTGGAGTCATCCCCTCAGATATACATGCATATATTGTCCCTCAGAAAATAGACTAATCGATGAAAGGGATTGAAATTGGCACTTTTATCGAACAGTTTTCATGGAGCTAACCAGTTCGTATTTAATTAATGTGTGGAAGTATTCAACTGGAACATGCCTTCATGAAAAACCATGAGAATAAATTTATATTCTAACACATCTGTGGTCAGAGTGCGAATCAGGGTTAGACTCATCGTGGAAGGCTCAGGGGTTGTGTGTCACATACTCTTTGAAGCCTCTGAAGTCTGAAGGGCTCTTTTATGTGACTGGGAATGCATGTGCTACATCATCAAGTATTAATAGGGGAGAAAGACAGCAACCATTCTCGTATGACTTCTTTCTTCTCCGTAAAACTGTGTGTCAGCAGAACTTTTTTTTTTTAATGTCACTTAAGGTTGGCACCTTTGCTGGAATAAATAAAATGCATGAGGATGGTCATCTGTATCTGACTCAGAGCTGAATAGTAATGTGTGATTTTTACCTTTCAGCTGACTCAGATATAGATGCTAAGCTGTCCCACAGAAAGACTATATAGTTTCTCAAAAACCCTTTAGAGGTTTATGAACCTGATCCAAACCCTACTGCAGTTGGGAAAATTCCTGATTTCAGTCGGTTTTCAGTTGGGCTGTACAATTCTTATTGATCTATTTATATAACCTTTTCATAAGTAAAAACCAAAAAATTTCTTTCAGATGTGCAAAAACTTGAAGACTTAATTTTTAAGCTGTTAAGATTCCAGTATTTTCTGGAACCTTAAGCAGCAGGTATCTTTTGCTTTGTGAAAGTAAAGGTCCAAGCTCCAGTGCCCAGCCTGAAATCCATTGCAGTAGTTTAACCAAAGCGTCAGTTCTCAGCATGGAGACACTCCCAGGCTGGAACTGTTGTGCAGAGTTGCCAGAGATGGCTGGATGGCAGTATGCATCAGCAGGCGGAGTATAAGTCAGCAAAATAAGGCTTGTTTAAGAGTGGTTTATAAGCAGTAATAGAAATGACATTACTGACTCCAGTCTCTGATCTCCACTGATAAATATGGGCAAGGGACTGTGAGGCCCTCTACAGCCATCTGTGGGGAAGCTGAAAGTTTTAGGGGTTGGTGGCAGCAGCTAGGAGAATTATTCAGGCTTTTTGGCATATCATGGCTGTCTCTGAAGAGACCTTGAACCTTCATAAGACCTACGGCTTCTCTTGCAGACCTCTCAGTTCCCTAGCCACAAAGCATTAAGGGCATTCCCTGTCCACACCTATCTTCTGGACCTAGCAGAGCATCATAAAAAGTGAAGGTTATGTCTTTCATTATGATCTTCTTCTAAAGCTCCACCTTCAAGGTCCATCCTGATGCTGTCTGTGCTATTTCAGTGCAGTAACAGGCCTTTGAGAAAGGTTTCTATGATTCTGTGAAAACAGGAGATGGAGAGATGCTGGTGTACACTTTGCTATTGCACTAAGCCAGCAATCTCACTAAAGTCATGAGGTGGTGGCCAAAGGACATGTGTCCCTTCAAAATCTGAAAAAGAGAACGGTGCTGGATCACAAGTCACTATGCAGTGGTGACATAGCCTTCTCAGCAGGGCTGCACTGCATGGGTGGAGCTCCTCACTAATGTGGCTACACTATTTCGTCTCCTGAATGGGCTTATTTATAGGAAAAACATTATCTCTGCATAACGTTGGGCTCTGGTTCATCATTCCAGGTGAACGGTAGCCACAGATAGAAAATTCTTTCCTGGAAAAGCCATTGGAAGAGGTTGGGAAAGGGTATACAAAGTGAAAGGATTTGGTAGGTTGCACGTGAGTTGACTTTCAGTCGTAATGTTGGACACATATATAAGGATGCTGTGTAATTTGATGCCCCTCTGTCCTGGGAGGCCAAGAAGGAGCTGGGTAGACCTTCATTAATATGGGCAGGAGATGCAGGTCTGGGCTACGGCTAATCTTTTTGTGGGGAAGGCACTAAGAACCCAGAAGTCTGCAAAATGCTGCAGTGCACCATGTTGAAAAGCTGAGCTTGTTTCTTGGTCTTTGTCCAAGCAGGTGGTGCACATTTGGTTCAAGTATTTACTTGTTTTGAGCAGAGGTCAGGATTGAGCCATGAGCACTGAATGAAATCAAATTTTTGAAAAGGAGGAGTACCTTCACAGGCAGTAAACGTTTCTGCTTTGACTGGCAAACAATCATGAAAAGCCTTTATTAAATTTTGTGTCTGTTCTGTTCACCACTTAGCCATTTCTTTTCATTCTGAAGCATTATAGCTAAGAATGAATGAATCTTCTCTAATATGGTCAGGACACAATAAATCTGTGAAAGAACTGAGTTGTTTTGCTCCCTCATAGGCAAATTTTTCCAATTGTTTAACAAAATGTTGTTTTGTATTGCCATGACATCAGTCTTTATGCCTGTGAATAATGAGGCTCAACATTAAGCAACTTGTTTATAAAAAACAGTCATGCAGTAACAATTAGACAGTGTTTAATGCGCTTCCCCACTAGAGTCCATACCCTCTCCTCCCACTTACTGATCTTCCCACTGCAGTGTGAAGTTATTTGTGTCTTCAGAATGAGCAAACAGATCTTTTTAGTGAAAGGGTGAAAAATTTCCTGAGTTCTGCCATATAGAAATTGGCATCTGTTGTTCCGTAGAACAGGATCTCTGCTGCACTGATCCAAGCATTTGTCAGCCCCAGAGCGGAGGACGGCAGCTCACAGTATCTGAAGAAGAAGGAGACTATCACACAAAGCTTCCCACTACAGAGAAATTGCTGCATCCATCATCATCCTTTCAACCCAGTTAATACAGTTGTATTAGCCCTGTGCTCCAGTTCCTCCCCCAGCTCCCAGCCCACCTCCTTTTTAGTGGGAAATGTATTTGAATCTTCAAAGTAGCTACATTTCAAAATACATTTTGCTCAGTACCAAGAATAATCAGAGTCCTCTGGGATAAAACAGATCACAAAGCCTGAAATGGATCTGCAGTACTTTGTGGGGGGAAATACTTGGATAGGTCCAGCATCTGACCAGCTCTGAGAAGCATTACAAAGTCTTCCCATTTGGTTAAAATATTTCCATGTAACTAGAATAACAGGTCTTAATCGTAAGCTCGTCATGCCATACCAGCAGAGCTAACACGAACAAGGTTTTCGTAACTCCGAAAAGGAGACAAACAAGCCGCTCCTTTTCAAAACAATGTTCCTATGCATTGTAGGTTGAGTTTCAGCTATGTGAAAGAAATGATCAGAAATACTGGAACATCTCTTTCCATCACTTAAAAGCAAAACCAACACCCCCCACTGTAATTTTCCAACAAGATTCAGAAAGTAAATTGGTAGTCACTCACGAAATGGAGATAGGAGGTGTGGGGGAATGGTAACTTGATAGTAACCAGGGCACATTAGCCAGGTTGTGAAAAAATCCACTCTGAGTCAGGGTATTTCCCTGTCACTTGGCTGTAGGGGAAGCTGAGCTGTTGGGGCTTCTCTCTGCAGAAGCTGTCCCACCTTCTCCGATACCCTGAAGTGTCCTTTGCGCAAGCAACCACAAATACAAGCTGTTGAGGGGAGGGTGGCCACTGAGGAACGTGGAGCACCTTGGTTCTGAAATGCTGTACAAAAATGGCACAGCTCCAACAGGAGAGGTGCCATGTAGCTCAGCGAGCCCGTGCTCCTCTCAAGTGTGGGGGACAGGTTCAAGTTTCTCCTAATCCTCCTTCCTTGACAAATGCCTTCTAACAGAATGTTAGTCTAAGGCAGGTACTTCATTTCTTTCCAAGTATTGCTTGTTTTGTTGTTCCTGGATAGGCTGGGTTTAGATTCACTGAAAATGAAATGGTAGTTTTCATTTTTTGGAACTACCAGTGAACTGAAAAATCATTTATTCCCACCGGACTAATAGTAGGCAACTGTTCACGATGACAGAAGGAGAGTTATCTAAAGCTCCAAAAGATGAGTTTGGGGAATAAATATGTTGTTATAGCAAGTGTGAGCTAGTATGATAAGTTTAGATTTATTTTAGAAAAGGCTTTCTTATTCTATACTTGGTCCAAGAAATATATTTCAAATGAAATTTAATGAAGAACTTGCAGTTGGTACCTGCATCTTACATGACACCATCTTAAAAATCATATCCAGAGGCCAAGGATTCCAAGTGACCAAGCCCATAATGAAAAGTAGCAAATACCCTCAACTCTTCAAAGGTTGTCAAGTATATTGTGGTCTTCAGTTGTAAATAACCAAAAATAAGTACTCAGTTGGCAGAGTGTACCATCATTAACCAGTGATTTGCAAACTGTGGTTTGCAAGAGGAAAAGCTGCAGGACTGGAACTCCCTGTGATGATATTGGTAGATGTGGTGTTTTCAATTAAAAGTTTGGTGATAAGTGTCCCTGGTCATCTGTGGTGGACAAAATTTGATGGTATAGTCTGTTATTCCAAAATATTTGGATGTCACTGCCAGAATCAACCTCCAACTTGAGGAGCTGTTCTTGAAAGCGCATGAGAAAGTGCTTGTTGCTTTATACATCCAGTTTGGTCACCAGAGGTAGGAACTGTGTAAATATTCTGACCATTGTTGGGTTTTTGCTTCTTCCATTTTAGCTGGATGCTGAGAAGGCAAAATTAAAACTGGAAAGATGGGCTTCCCGAGATGCTGGCAGTGGGGGTGGAAGAAGTGAAGAGATGGAGTCAAGCGGGGATTGCGATGATGAGGATGGCTGTCAAGGATCCGGTGACAGGATTCACACAGCAGGTAAATACAGTTTCTATAGGCACATACAGAGCTTAGAAATTCATAAGTGTCACAATTAGGTGGACAGAGCTAAGACTTGCACTGCTTGAATTACTGTCAAAATCCTACTAAATTCAAAGGATTTGAATCTTAATCTGTGAAGAGCTGCAGTAAAAATAGAATGATACAGACAGTAACCCAATATAATTTAACACTTGGCGTGCAGATAAAAGACTTAAATTTAGAGTGAATAATATCTGCAGTGAAATCTAGATCATAGAAATACTGGAAAAGCCTTCCTAGATAATGTAGGCTCTTCAAATAAATAGAAAATTAATGTCCTTATAGACTGTGCTAAGTGTTAACATAAATATTTATTTGTTGCATAATGATACTCAATGACGATCCAAACAGAGTTGGCTGAAAGTATATATTCTTGAAAAAACACATGAAGTATTGTGTTTTTTTCTAGTGGTGAGCTGCTGGTTAAATAAAATTTCTTGACAGTCTCAGATATGCATTATTTATTCATGAAATTACTTGGATAATAGGTCATCAAATGGTGAATCGGCATCAGAATCTAACAACTTCCATCAAAATACTGGCAATTTAATATGTAGTTAAGTCCTTATTATAGTAAGTCAATAAGAAGAAAGATGTTTCTAAATACTTGATAGTATTGGTTTATCTTATCTGGAAGTTCTGATTCATTTCGGCTCATCAAAATGTAACTGCTTTAATTACCATAGTGTGTATAAATATAATTTGGTTTGGATGTGCAAGTATATGAAATACAGGTGTAATAGTGCTGACAAATAATGCTCATTAAGATGGCTGGAACTCAGGTAAGTTTTAAACTGCTGCTTCGTTCTGCTGAGATAAACAAGTGCCTCTTCCTCGTCCCTTTACCGCTAAATGGAGAGTGGGAAAAGGGATCCCATAGTCAAGTAAGACTTGCACAAGCTGTGATTAGTCTGTAGCCAAGACTTCCGTTGTTCCTATTAAGAATATTTCTTCAGGAAAACCGAGCTTTAACATGTACTTTGAAACTTGTGCAAAATGTTAGATTTAGTCTGCAGTCCCGGGTTATAAATACCTGAAGTTTAATTTGTGTTGACAAGCTGTATGATCAAGATATATGAGGTATTATCACAAAGGGACAGTATTTTTTAAAAAGTATTAAGTAATTGCAACTAATAGATCAAGTAGAGATTTTCACCATGATTTTCACCATTGATTTTCACCGATGTTTTTGAAAAGAACAGCTTTGATACAATGTTATTTTAAAACTATTTCCTTAACTTTTTTTAATTGTATTATATACATAAGCAATGAAAAGACTGCTAGATGTTTTGGGCCCTGGGGATTTTTGAGGGTAAATACTTTCATATGCTTTCCTCTCTGTGTGGAATAATACAAACAAAAGCCAGGTGCTAACTACCCGTCAGTGAACAATTAAACTATTAATACCCTGTTTGAGGAGGATGTGCATGCATGCTCACACAGACAATGGCAGATTTCAGGTGTTCAGAAATAAAATCTTGAATACTTTCAAGACTTGACTTACAGCTGCCTTTAAGAATGGAAAACTACTCGATGTCTCTTTTTTTTCTCTGTATTTGCAATCTATTTAATTAACACATCTTATGCTGTGATATCATCCTGGATTTAAGAGAGTTATATTTGTGTAACTATATGTTTCAGAATTTAGTAGGGTTTAAATCCAATTAAAAAGGTAATTACATTAATTTTAGAAAATGGTATTAATTCAAAACAGTAAGAATAAGTATTTCATTGTGTGACAATAGTAATGCTGTTCATAATTAGCTTTAAAATATTGTACACTATACAAGCCACTAGCAGTAAATCTGTTTTGCATATCTGGATACAATTAAGAGATAAAATGCAGTAATCTCATTATAGAGCTTCTTTGCTTTAATAGAATGTTAAAGAAATAAACAAACATCAGATTAGTTGAATTTCCTCTTGCTGCATATCTGTAAGATGGTGTTTCTAATTGTACAGCCTGTGAAGTTCCTGTATTTCCTAAACTTAAAACCTGTCAAGTACCTCTAACCATTGTTTTGTAGAAGTGGAACATGACAACATTGACTATTCCTTGGTTGCTTGAAGTACACGGTGAATTGAGAGGTGAATTAAGGCTAAAGCTAAGTCCCAAATCAACCCCTGATTTGAAGCTTAGTAAAGTCAGTGGGAATATTCTTACTGACAACAGCAGGTTTGGATGAGACATAAACGATAGCTATAAAATGCCACCGATCTCATCAGTGCATGTTGTTGTATGGAGTCATACAGTGGAACAAAAGGAAGAAAAAAGGAATAAAAGCCTTTCAAAACATGGGCTTTTTGGCACAGCAGTCATGTTTTTAACAACAGGTCCATGGAAAAGGGAAAAGAGCGGAAAGGATTTCAATATCAACCTCTAAAATGCTGAATTTAGAATGTAGTAAAATAGTACTACATCTGCCATTTATTTGAAACCTACATGAAAATGATATTTACAATTTATGTGTTGAGAGCATTGCAAAAGACTCAAATTGCTTTTAAATTGTTTCTGAAAACCTACTGAAAGCTCATTCCTTTCCACCTCCCAGAAAAAATATTACCTTTTCATTAACAATAAATTGCCAGGAGTTTGATCAACGTCTAGGTTACCATCTACAAAACATTTCTGTTCATAACTGCTAAAAGATCTCCCGGACGGGGTACATTGCCGTCTCCCCAGTCTGCTTTTCCAACTTGCTAACAGAGGGCCTGGCTCCCAGGTTTTACATTTCAGCGTGTACCAGGTAGGTAAACACAGAAGTGATTCTGCGCTTGTAGATTCCAGCCGGGTCCATTGTGCACACGCAGCCTTTCCCCCTTGTTTTGGCTGGGGATTGCTGTCTGCGTATTTCAGCTCATCTTGCAATGGACAGTAAAGTCCGGTCCTTTTACTTGTCACCTTCTAGTCTTTGAGAATCATTTGTGCTTATCAGTTAATAATTTTATTTTATGTCTTCCATTAAGGTATGTGGCTATTATTTAGTGCTGCTTTTTTGTTTACTTTTGTTACAAATAAGTCTTTGCTCACCAAATTCGTTATCTACAAAGATCACCACTTACTCCTTTAATCATAACAGGCTTACTTATCTATTCTGTATCATGTGGGTTTATCCAAATGATTTCATACAAACAAGATAAATTCTCAGGAAACCAGTGTTCTCTTAGGAAATTATGTATGGTAGAAGATACTTTAAATGTCATATTCTCACAGGCCTTACCAATTACCACAAGTATCTCTTCTTGGGGAAAGCTGTGGAAGCAGCGCTGTTTCTCAAGCAGACCCACGTGTTATTTGTTGGCAAGTACCAACTTTTTAATGACAGCATGTGTTAATCATCTTTGAACAAAGCTTTGTTAGGAGAGATTTAAGAAGAGGAAAGCAAGCCATATCAGTCTTGAGCGTGGATGGGGACTTTGTACCGCTTCAGTCCTGCAGGTTTCTAGGCAGAAGGGCAAAGCAGCATCGCGGTTTGAACCTTGCTTAGCACTGCGTGCTCACGTAAGCGTAGTCTTACATGAACTTTGGTCACAAAGTGAGTCCACTGATGTAAGTAATTCTTCTTAAACCCTTACTGGGCCACGAAGGGTCGTGGTGGTGTGGAGAAGAGCAGGGATTGCTCAGTGCCCTGCGGCATCGAGCCACAGGAATATTTACTAGGAGAGGGATTAGCACCCTGCCATTCATGAAAAGACACAACAGCAACAAATTCACCTTGTGTCCTGCCTCTCTGCTGTTCAGAGAAAAGGAAAAATGTTTGTCTGTTCAGTGAAAAGTGGGAAGGAAGTTAGTGCGGGGGATTTCCTGTTCCCAGCTGTGCTGCACAGCTGTATGTTGTGAGGAGGCCCCACCCAAGCAGTGACAACCAACATTAGATCTCTGTTCATGGAAATCATCAGGTGATTAGCCATTAAACAAAGTTTAGAGGAAATGTTTAGACCACAGGCAAGGACCTGGCTTTAGTGCAGGGCCAAAGTCACCTGTATGGAGCTCTAAGCTTTGTGCGAGTTGTGGAGCAGTATGTTGAAGAAAGCTTGTGCTGACACCACCTCTTGTCTTGGGTCCATGTGCACACCCATCTGCGGATGGGGAGGACACGGGTATTCCTGGGCTTGCTCCCTAGCATGGATCACTGTACTTGATAGGAAGCTGTATGTTTCGCTTAGTCCATGTACGACAGAAATTAATCCAAGCTTCTTCGTAGAGGAGCCTGCTACAATACTGTGCAAAGTCATAGGGAATGTAGCTAGGGCTGGGCGACAGCTGTCCCCTTGCTGGCAAGGCGGACAAAGAGCACGGGGTAAGGAGAATGTACATTTTAGGCAGTCCTTGGGTCCATCCTCCGCTGAGCAGAATAGACAAAGCCAAAATGTCTGGTGTACATGACCTGCAGTCTCTGCACCAGATTCACCCCTCTGTGGGTATGATCTATATACGGGTCAAAACCCTCATCCTTCAGATGGGGCATATATTAACCCTGTTCCTTCTGACGTGCCTTGAAACTTTAGGGTGTTGGGAAACAGAGACATGGATTTTACCTTTTCCCTAGGTGGCTGCCTGCTCCACAGAGAGATGGGCTTCTGCTTCGTTCCCGTCCCAAATGCAGTGGGTTTCCATGGAATAACAAGAAGCACTGACCCTTAGGCACAGCAGATTTTAAACAATACTTTAAAATCATTTCTGTTGGTGCAGGCATTCAATAAACAAACCCACCCTGTGACATCCCAGCCAGACTTTGAACATGACTATGTGTCAAATGTGCTTTATTACTGTGATTTTTGCCAAATGCTTATCTAATCCTAGTAACAGTTTTCTTCTGTGCCTCTTTCCAATTCTTTAATAAAGCTCCCTCCCTTTAATAGGAGTTTTCTGATTTCAGACATCTCTCTCAGTCGAATATCCTGCTTATTTTCACACTTTAGTGCCCGAGTGGGACCATATAACAAATTTACTTTGTTAGCACATTCAGATGACATGATTCCAAACTTTGGCTTTCTTCTTGGCTGTTTAGACATTCCACAGCTTCAGTGCACCTTTCTGGTCTAGAAAGAGAATCAGAAGAGATTATCCTGGTTTAGATTTCTTCTTCAGGGCATATGAGAAGGATATTTTTTTGCCCCAGAATGCCTTTGTAAGTGCAGACAAGTAAATTCTCTTTTTTTCTTAATGTCTTCTGTCTGATCTGTTTCTGCTCTCAACAGCTATGGAAAGTTAATGTATTTTTCTCACTGCTCATAAATGTTTTCATTATCAGTTTTTTCTTTTTGAATATCAAGATTCTTTTATCCTTTATTATGTTATCGTTCTCCTGCTTGTCTGTCTTTTCTAGGCATCAGTATTACTGTATGAGCTGTCATTTTAATCATACTTCATTTCCATTCACCATGCTACAGGATGCACTTACACTTGTATTTATCCAAATATGTAATTGTACAGCTGCTGATTTTGTAATTATTAGTACAAAACATCAATATTCTGAGATCACAATATCTGCTGGCAGACAGTCATGCTCATCAGCTTCTCATCACCACATGTCTTCATTTTCCTCGCAGATGATCCTAGCTCACAGAAATACTGCATTTTCAGTGTCTCCCATCTTCCTGCCTAGAGAAACTCTCCATCATGGCTCATCCCCATCTCTCTGCCTTGCATAGCCATTTGTCTACGTCCTTCGTTGCACAAGACATTTTATCTCCAGCTCCGTTTTTAGAGAGCCTATAAACTCCTTTATTGCCCTTAATGTAAATGCCTTATTCTATCCACAAAAGGGCATAGTAACAATTAAGGCCTTATATAAGGGTGATTTTTAAGAAAACTTAGTGGTTTTAAAGCCTTATATTTGTCATGTGGGGTGGTAGATAGAGATGAGCCTCTGTCAGGAGGAGCGTAAGCAAACCCTGCCCGAGAGCCTTCAGCATGTCTGGGCAGAAGCAGGCGGTGGTAGTTCCACAGCTGCACGTTTCTGGCTTTGGCTTCTGTTGTAGAGATACAGTTTGGGAAGAGACATGGGAGCAAAGATGACGAAAGAAACCTAAATAATCAGGGTGAAAAGTACAGATGTTGATTAATGCTACCTGAAATAGGATCTGATCCTGAGATGAGTTGCTTTGGACTCATGGTGTTGTCACAGTGTTCTCTCACGGGCGCGCTTTGCTAAGTGTTTCTCTGGGGACAGTGACATTCCCTGCAGGCTCTGTTCTTTGCAAATGGGGTCAGATCAGAGAGGGGGCTTCTGAGAAGGGGATAGGAAGAAAGAAAAAGGTTTCCCCACCTCTCTGGCCCTGATTAAATCTCTTTTATAATCCACCAACACAGGGATAAGGTATTATGTGTCAGTTTAGTGTCCTTCATTACACAGTATAATTTAAACTGAAATGCATATGAGAAGAGTATAATCATTCCTAATCCTTCCTCAACCTCAGCATTTACATGACAGTTTGAGGGGTAAAGGGAAGGGATTTCAGTTCCTTCAGATTTTCACTCCTGGACCTGAGGTGAGAGAGTTCCCAGCGCCACCAGCTCTCCTGCTCGGATCCATACAAGACAGGAGTTTTTGCCAAGTTGTATAAATGACTTTCTGCATGAGCAGATAAACACATCCCCTGTAGGAACTTCTCCTAATGCTAACCACAACCCTAGCTAGAGGAATAGCAGACCGAGTGCCAGCTCGGCGACTCTCTGAACAACTTTGGTGAAAAGGTAATCGGGGAAATGTAACTTTACCATTTCACCAGAGAAATGTAAATTACAGCATATTTTTCATCATTTTAGCACTGTTTAGACAAAATTAAAAGGTAAAAGCGTTTTAGTTGCTGAGGGTATAAAGCCTTCCAGTGTGCTGTTCCATAAGGGGAAATTAAACATTGGAGAGATCAAGATAAAGACATTTGGGGCTTAACTGTTTGCAGTAGTTCTGTATAAGGGGTCATCAGAGACTGCATTGTAGATCACTGAAGGGTAACATGCTTTTACCAATTTTCTATTAGAAATGTTACCAGTAATCTGTGTCCTTTGAACACACTTATTACAGCAGAACAATTTTTACTAACTTTGTCAGCAATGTTTTATCTAGTTACTTTCCACAGGAGCAATGTGATGTTTACATACATTTCTGAGATGTGTTTTGAAAACAGCCCTAAACTGAAAACTCATTCATCAGATTTTCCAATGAATTCCCGCTCACCAGCATTGCTCACATGTTTTAATAAAATGGACTTTTTTTAAACAAAAAATATCACAAACCTGAATGGCCCCAAACAGGGACAACATAGTCAGATGAAGAGCATGAATGAAAAGAAGCAACTTGATATGTGATGGCTAAAACTATGAGAGACGCAAGCTTCCAAGAAAAATTGACTTAAACGCATGAAGCTGAACATACTTCTTGCTTCAGGCCAAGAGTGGTCTGCAGATAGATACTTTGACCCCCAACTCATAATGCCGACTTCTGTGAAAGTCATTTGCAAGCATCAGGCTGGCACGCGGAGTTTAGAGGCCAAGCTAAATGGAGAGTAAAACCAATCCTCCTCAAGTAACTCTCGTGAGCTGTGTGATTTAGATCCCTCTGACAAGAAATTCACTTAAGAGCTGTAATATCTCGGTCACGCCAAGTAGCGATAGGATAAATGTGAAGGCTAAGGCAATTTGCCCCCAAAACACCATAAAGCCAAAATTAATTAAGAGGAGTTAACAATGAAAGGTCCTTCAAATTACTTCAAAATAGATAACTTGTATAACTTAATGGAAGCTCAGTTTAAAATGCTAATGCCATTACGCTGTAAGTTATCGAAACAATCCTGCAAGCCTAAGGAAAACGTTCACCTGCGAGTTAGTCTCCATGCCACACAAGGGAACACTTACCTGTCAGAGCTCAGTGACCGTGGCGTTAGTGCCCGCTCCACGTGCTGCACCCCCGCCTACCTTTCCTCTCCCGAGCCCTTGCCTGCCCTCCGGTGAAAGCAGGAGAGTAAGGAACTCAATGCAGGGAATTGCTGTGCCTTTTAAACCCCACGCGGGTTTGAAGCATTCGTCGTGCTACTTTGGGTTCAGGTTTTAGGAATATGCAGAGATCTGGCTGTGAGAAGCAACACGTTTGCACTTGGGGATATCTGGAGGAAAACAACCCGCGTATCTCCACAGAAGGAAGATAGTAAAAGCAAACTTAGGATTTTGTTTATTCCAAAGGTAAATTATTCCAGGTTAATTCAGGTAACGTTATGAATTACTGCAACCTTAAATGCTCTAAGAACCCCTCTGTCATCTCTCATTGCATACAACAAGTGAAAGGCAGGTAGTGCAGCTGTTTGTCAGTGGATGTAGAACTGAAAGTCACTGACAAATAAAAATCCAGTTTCTGTTTCTCCCTGCTGCCACCTTTCCCTGTTTTATGATTCATGAGGACAGCCAAAGCAGGCGCTGTTCTTTTAAAGGAGGAAAAGAATTGCTTTGGTTTGTTTTTCCTCTCTCCTTCTCTTGGTCCAGTATTTCTTGGGGGTGTTTTGTCTGCTTTTAGGGAGAAAATGCCTCGAGTACACCAGGTACATATTTTGAGGTTTTCTATTCCTTGATTGTCCATTTTAAGGGATAATAATACTCCTTTAAAGAGTGCTGTTGTGCCTGAAGCCAACAGATATGCCATCAGAATGTCTCAGCTGAGAAATTTAGGATCAAAACAATACCCTGAAAGAAAGCACAGTTTAGTTTTACAGTAACAGCACAGTACAAATGCTCTGTGCTCTGTACTCGATTTACTACAAGAACAACAGAACTTCAGGGTGAAGTATGTGACGTATCAACAGGATCATGACTTTATAGGGCTAGATCTGGCTGCTTTGAGATCAGGGTACTTATAATAACTTCAACCAGCTGATCATCTTGCATGTGGTTAAATGCCTTCCTTGAAAAGAGTTCAAAGATTAGGCACATTATTCCCCTGCAGATGATTTTGCATCTGATTTATCCCACAGTGTCTCCTGTCTACTGGATTTTAAGAGTGTTTATTTCTGTCCTTCAATCCTGAAAGCATTTAAATAATGTTTCCCTGAAATTTAACATTTTCCAGAATGGACAGGACAGTTGACACCTTTCAGAAGTGCCTCTTCTAATACTGTTTTTAGTCTGCTTACCCCCATTTGCCTCAATTAATTGCCCCTCGTGTATATTCATATCAGAAGCTTTTCTTTTTCTGAATTACATTTCTATTCCTAGCTCAGGTTCCTGAATATCGCAATCAGAAAATGTTTTCTGTCCTTATCTTCCTGTCTTTTAGGATTTAAACCGATTTTCTAACATTCTTTAGGCTGTCATCTTTAATCAGTCTCTCTACCCCCCTTATTGTGCTTGTTCTTCTGTGAATGTCTAATAGTTTGTCAAGCCAAATTTGCATTGTTTCTGAAATAAAATACCATAAGGAACCAACTAAATTTTGAATATGATTAAATGATATTTTGAAATTAAGAGATTTTTTTAAATTTTTTTAATCTCTTCGGGTATCTTGCATCACATTAGAGTTTGTTCATCTTCAAAAAGAACACTCCTGTCAAGTTTGCAAACTAGTCTTTGCTTCAGCAAGATTTAAGTCCATTTCCTATTTTAACGCTTTCCGGGAGGATGCACGTTCTTGATCTAGATCAGATTTGCACAAGCAAACCTGTCTTGCACAAGCAACCTGGGTAGCAGCATTCCCCAGAAGGGGGTGAGACCCAGTTGTCTGGTGCTGTTGAGAAGAAACGTAATTAGCATTTTGGAAGAGGTGAAAGCAATAACTGTATTTTCTGGTGAGCAAACATCTACTTTTGAACAAGCAGATAGTATGATTTCGGGCACTCTGCAGATCATAAACTCTCATCTGAAGTCCAGATGAAGCATGAATGTTAAACAGTGATGATCCAGGTGGCCTCTGAGGGTAATAACTACTCTTTCAAACTTTATTCAATTTAGTTGTAAAAATCATTAAGCATTCTCAAAATCCCAGTTTTAGCCCATTTACCATGGAATTGTTGTCCACAGTTAGCAGTTGATTCACAAAGATAAGGAGGACTAGACCAGTATGGGCAATGAACCCCGCTTTGAATGGCTAGGAAGTAGGTACATTGAAATCAGTTGATGGGAGGTGTGGGGGGAGATTCCACATTGTGCGTGCCCAGGGCTTTGCCATTATTTGCACAGAGAACCTCAGAAATTCTCAGCTTTCAAAACTGTTTGCCATTCATCTCAAATTAAAGAGATTAAAGAGATTTTGCCATTGCAGTATTGAAACTGCCAAGTAATAAATCATCATCTGATATTTATAGCCCCAAATTAAGACTGGTGACTCAGACACACCGCTGACCATTTAGTAGCGAAGTCCTAATAATCCAATCTGAAGCAGTAGGGAAAGGAATAGCTTTCTGATGTGAAGTCAGACAAGTAATTTCCTATTTAAAATTTGATTAGATGAAATCTTTTGAACATGTGCTTGTAAAGGAACAGCCTGTTTAAATATGTATACTGCTGCAGCACATGCTGTACGCTGTTACAACTAAAGCCAGCACAAAGAACATTTGCACTAACCTGAACATGCTGGGGGACGCACAGCGCCCAGGGCTAAAGCGTATCAGGATAAATCTCTTGCACAATGGAAACAGTAGAGCTGATGGAGGAAATGCAGTTTTCATCCTATAAAAAACCATAAACTAGTTTTTGAAACATTTTCTAAAACCAAAACATTTGGTAACACAATTGGAAGAACATGCATTTGAGGGGATATTTTGTAGGTTTTTAATACAAAAGGAAAAATACAGATTTAAACTGGAATATTTTGCCACCTGCAAAAAACCGTGTAGTTGTTAAAGCCACCTAGTAAGCTTGGTATTTTCAGCCAGGAAGTTCTCCTTGATTTAAAGGCATTATATTATAACATTCAGGAGAAGGAATAAAGGCCAGAAAAACCAAGATAGGGGAGTTTGGCCTATTTCTGACCCAGTAACCGTCACTGGGAATTTTGCCTTTGACTGAATGAGATAACACTTTGAGCCAACGAATGAAGGGTTACATTCTGCTGCCCTCATCTGTGCTGCACAGGACAGTATCCCACACGTAGTGATGCTTATGCCTGCGAGGCTGCCTGCAAAGTTCCTGCTCGGGATGAACTGCAATGATGAGCCTGGCCTGTGCCAAAACACAGAAAATGACATTGTTTCGGGTTAAAGAACAGTGACACTGTCTTTTGCTCATATCCTAATTTATATAATTTACAGAGGTCGTGGCAGCAATTCAAAATCAGCTATTGATAATAAAGCATGCTGTCAAAGCTGGGATGCAGTCCCATTTCAACTGAAAGTACAGAATCCCATTACAACAGTTTAGTACAATTGTAGCCAAGCTGGAACATTTTATCACTCATCATAAAAAGTACTCACAGAATAGTCCTGGGAATTGAAATATTCACGTTATGTTCACACATTAAAAATATTATTTCTGAAAGTGACCAACTACTTATGTTCACTGGAAGTTAGTTTTTCTCCTTCTCTCTTCATGGACCTCTTCATTTTTTATTAAAGCCCCAAGGACTATATGTCTTGTTTTAGCCCATAGTGTGAAAAACATATTCTGCATACCAGGCGGTCAGATAAATATCTGCTGTATTTGCGTTCATTCCACTGGCTTTAGGTGGGGGAATGTTTCCTGGAAGTTTCTTGCCTTATCCCCGAGGGTGGGTTTTCTGCTATACTCCTCCTCCTCTTGCTCGTACAAGACGACGTTTCCCTTCAGTTCTCCTAGTGGAACCTGTTTGTTGGGGTTGAAGGCAGGGATGCTACTGCCCGCCACATCTCTCCCCAGCGCCGTCTGTGCGGGATCACCACCACCTGTGCGGGTTTCATTGCAGCCCTCCAGTTACGAACTGGTGCTGCCTGGGTTTTGCTTTTCCAAAGCCAAGGGAAAACCTCGAGCATCAACAGAGGCTCCCAGTCACGAGCCTTAGAATCACATTCAATTTGTATCTGGAGGCTTTTCTTGCAGTTGCAGAGCAATTCTTGGATTGGCACTATCACATCTTTATATGGGTTTCCCATCAGACGAGGATGTGTGTGGCTGAAAAAGCATCAGAGCGTGAAGCTCTCCTGTTCCGAGTGATTCTCTTGGATATGCAGTCCTACTCAGTTGAGTAGCAAAGTACTGACTGTCTCCAGACTGTTTTAAGGCTTTAACTCACTTGACATAAACTCCACATGGATATAATGAACTGGAAAGAGCTTAATAAAAAAAAAAACCAAACCCAAACCCAACACTTTAATCATATTCCAGGGTCCTGTGACATCTCCAGAGATCCTTGACAGCTTGTCAGTAAATGAAAAAGATGCATGACACTAATGGGGACACAGCAGTGGTTCAGCAGCATACCCAAATGTATCACCAGGAAATGCCCAGTGGGAGTCTCCCCATTAATCCAAAAAACCCTGAGAAATCAATGTCCACCCGTGAGACTAAAAAACCACAATCCTTTTGATTTAATGCAGAAGCCTAGGTACTGGCAGCTGAACTTCCTACTTTAAAATCGGTTTGCGTGCTCTTTGTCAAGCAAATTTGCATAATCTGTGTCACAACAAAAATTGGAAGTGTGTTGTATCAAAGAAGATTTGAAATGAATTTTTTAAACTGCAGATAAATCATAAACTTATATTTGCAAACTATATGAAAATATATTGCAAACTATAAAGAAGTCTACTCAAAGGAGCAAATACGCAACCACAGAAAATATTTTTACATCTGTATAAATACACTGAAACCCCATCAATCTGCAGAATACATCAAAAGAAGGTTTTGTAAGAAATAAGTAAATTATAAATTCCTAGAGTGACAATTTTCTTCCACAGATTATGCAAACATTATGCATGCTTCAAGTAAAGTTGCATTTTATTAAAAATGTAACTCATGATAAAATAGATGTAGCATTTGAATAGCAATTTAGAATTTATATTATTCTTACCTTATAAAATGATATTGAAAAAATGAATTGAGCTAACACAAGTGTATTCAATATGCATGAAATGTCTATTTAGTCTATAAAATGCGGAGGGGATAGACAGTAGCCATTTCCCAGTACTGTAATTACTGTGTCACCATTTCTAAAGCATTTATGTAAAGTACAATACTTCTGACTAACCATGTACAAACTCTCTGCACCTTGTTCAAAATCAAATCATTGATTTCAAATCCTTTACATTGCGCTGATATTGATGAGTGCAATGTAATCCATCACTACTTTTATATAACCAAACACAATCTCTTCTGTATGCGTTCTTTTTAGGCAGACTTACGTATTATACACAGTACCTTAATATTGTAATTTTCAAAGAGCAGCAGACTATTATAAAAAAAGAAATTCTTCTTAATTTCTTCCCTCATGCTACAGAGAAGGCTTGAATACTGGCACAGGCGTGTCTTTACTTAAAGGTTCTTTCTCCTTTTTAGCAGATATGTGCATTGATTTTGATGGAGATTACTTTTCTGTGTTTGCTGTATTTCCCTGAAAGAGCCTTACTGTTAAATCTTTGCAATGATCCCTTTTCCATACTGGTCACAGCTGTTTGAAACTAGATAAATGCTAACAAGTTGAGAAGGTAAATAGTCAAAATAAAAGTTCTTCCCTAGCGAGCATTCAGGTTCTCCACTCTTTCCATTTTATTCATGCATCACACATCTCTCATTGATTTCTGGGATTTGGGACGTGGTCGTAAATTAACTTCTGAGACAGAAGGCTTTCCCTTGCTAATCTCTTCTTTGGGAGTGGCCTCTCTCATTTGCAGGAGCGGGCCATGTATCCGTGCCCTTTTCTGAGCTGCGAGGCACATCTCAGCGTGGATGCCGTCCAGCGGCTCCTCAGGCGGGTCTGCCAGCAGAGCATTGGCAAGGGCAAGGGGTAAGCGCTGGGAGGAACAGTTTGCAAGATCGGAGATCCAGGGCACGTCGGCGTGCATGCCCTCGGCACGCAGCTGGGAGCTCCCTCTCCCTCTCCTCTGGTCCCATACAGTCACGTTAGCGTGGCATCAGTGATCCTGAACTAGTTGATCTTAGCCCTCAGCAAGGCTTAATAGCTTGCAGTGACAGCATGCCTCTCTACCTCGCGTTTGCAAAATGAGCAGATGTGTAATCTGTTTTCTCCTGGGGTCTCGTACAATTCACGGGTATCGTCAATGTGTTATACGTAGACTACATTAACACTGCTGTCTTAGAATGTAAGGCTTTTGTTCTTGGAAGGTGTTAAGATATTATGAGCTTAAGGAGATTTGTCCTGAAAAGAATTTAGAGAAAATTGCCCAGCGTTAATGCCTTAAAATGCCCATCATCAAATGCCTGACTGCTAAACTCTCGGGCAGTATGCGGTAATGTAATAATTGATGAATCCGTGGGAAGCTCACACCTTTTTCTGAGAAGTACCACATTAATACTCTTTTTTAAATTCTTTATTAGGCTAAGGTAGTGCACATGTGTTATTCAGCGCTAAGGAAAACCAGTTGTTATAGGTTGTAGATTAATTTGATTGTTGCCTTATTTTAATTGGATACTTATTAGGAAAAAATATACAAACATGATGAAATTAAATGACTACAGATTAATAATACAGTGCACCAAGGTGATATTTTGTTTGGCTTATTTTTAATATATTTATTAGCGTTGAAGACTTGAATACTATAACTGATCAAAACAAAAGTATTTCAGAATGAACAACAGGATTCCTTTCCCAGAAATCCAAATTGAGCACATAAATTAACAAAGCCTCTACATGAGAACTGGTCAGATACTTTTAATATTATTTAGCTGGTAAACCAGCTGTTTGTACAGTAAACCAGCTGCATGGCTGCAATCATCTTCTTTTTCCTGTTTGATCTAATAGCTTGTAAAATACCGTTAGGGGTAAATCCCAGGAACTGGAGAGATGCATGTGGTTAGGGCTTTCCTGGGGGCTTCGGTTTTGACAGTTTCTTGAGGGAGAAAACAATATGATCTGTTGGCTAGAACCAGATGTGGGAGCATGTGTGGATTCATGGCAATGACTATGGTTATATTTTGAATATTATCTGAAACTATCGGGGCTTTAAGATTGGAGAGTGTGTGTGTATATTTCCGTTTAATTAAATAAATCACCTTTGAGTTGACTAGTGAGAGTTTCAGATTAGCTCCTTAGAGTGGCCGGAGGTGTTAAATACCCGAGGCATTTCTTAGATCCACAGGGTAGTTCTAATTCAGCACGGTACGGTCCCCAGTGGTACAAAGGGGTTGTATTCTCTCCAGCACCAGGTAAATGTGGAGCCCCTAACCCAACGATCCTTCCAAAACAACATTCTCCTTCACTTGTCAACTAGTAAGAATCTTCTGGACAACTCCCACAGGCATTGTTTCTCAAAATTTCTCATGGAAATTGGTGAGAAATACTAATGAGAAAAAAATTTGGTAAGTTCTCTTCTTTTTCAAACCCGAAGCTTCCCTTTACTACAGTCAGTCAAAAAATTCCAGGCTATTAATACGCCAAGATGTTAACAGAGCTCCACAGGATCTGTCATCGTAGGTTACATCAGCTATGTACCTGCCTTTAGTATTTTCATCTTTTGAGTATGTATTTTAAAAAAGTCACACAAGTTTTCAGCACAGTAGTATATTAGCAAAAAAATGAATTGCTGTATATAATGAAGAACATACATTGGTATTATGTGCTCTATTGAAATAAAATTATCTCCAACTTTAAATAATATTTATTTTCAAATTTAAAACAGGTCATCTTTGAAGATGAACAGACATGGCCCCTTGCCAAAAGAACAATCAGATTTTCTGCTGCAGAATATATAGAAAATCATAACAAACTTAATTACCTGTACCACTGCTAAAGGCCCTTCAATCTTAGCACTCTTGAGATTTAGCAGATTGTATCACATCTTCCTGATTAACAATTCTGACTGAGAAATGAAACATTCAGACTTACTGAAATAAATAAGAAAATACGATTCCATTTTAAAAGAAGACAATATGTGAACAGCCTCCATTTAAAACAATGTAACAGCTCACAATAAATGTTTAAACTTCAGTGTATTTTCTCAAACTATATGAATTATTTGTTCCATGTGAATAAATATCAGCATAGTTTTAATTTTCTCAGATCTCTCATCTCTTCAGCCTTTCTTAGAGGTCAGTATCGCAGCCTGAGATGATGATGATGATGATAACAATAATTTTTCTCTCAGGAAACTTAGTACAATGATCATTTTTCACAATTTCTAAATTCCAAGAATCCATGCAGTATTCAAAATCTCTTATTTTTCTCTGAAATTCTTGGGCACTTTTTTCATACAAGTACATCTTCAGATCTCAGAAGTCTCAAATCCCTTTTTTCTCTGAGGGACACGAGAGGAAAGCCCAGGTGCTGGAGCAGGGTGCCGTGGTAGGAAGACCCTCCTGGCTGGAGCTGCGGGAAGGAGGCAGGACAGGGTTTGTTGCAGAGCACGGGAGTGTGGGGAGAGTAGCTGAACCTTTCAGAGGGAAAGGCTTTTTATCTGGCTGTGAAATGTAAACCCAAATTTTTGCTTTCTGTTCTTTATTAACAGTCCCTTGGTATTGCTTATGAGTATAAAAGTTAAATACTAATTTTCTGGCACTATCTCAGAAGTGATCAGTGCCTTATGATTCAGGCATTTTTTCTAGGCAGAAAATAATGTATTCAGCGGGGACTCGGGGTGGGAATAAAATCACCGGTGTCCCTTTACTGCTCATGCAGCTACGGTGGTTCAGCCAGCCATGGTCCCCTGAAAGCTCTGCTCCTGATTTCTTCAGCGTCCTCCCCTGAGCTCCTAGTTTCCCAGTGCCACAGCTCTGCAGACAGCATTGCCTTTTCTCCGGGCGTGCCCGGGCTCGTGCTCCTTGCCTTGACTGACACCCGCTTTCATTAGGCGCTCTTTCCTGGAAGTGCTGCAACCCGATCACGCATAGCACCATATTTGATCACGGTAACTCTATTTGAGCCTAATTCTCTCCTAATCCTTTGCAAGCCTTCAGTGCCAATCAGAAATATCTTTCCAACATCCTCCAGACACCATCCTCTCCCTTGGTTTGAGAGATTCCAGTTTCTAAAACCTGGCAGTATGTAATCAACAAAGGAAAGCCCTCACCCGCCGCCTTTGGTGCCAGCTCCTGCATTTCAGACCCGGCTGGCTCCGACTGCAGCAGAACCTGCCAAGGCCAAGCGCAGAGCATGGACAGAAGTGGCTGATTAGGGCAGGAGCTCTGAAGTCCTCTGGCCTTAGGCTTGCTAACAGTAACAGTACTCGGAGTCATTTGCTTTATGCGATAGAAATTTCAGATGAGAAAAGAAATAACACGTCATTAGCGTTGAGAGAACACACGGTGCTAATCTTGTCATTGTGCAGTGCACGCGCCCAGCGCGCAGCTCGCAGGGAGAGCAAGGTCCATGCTTGGGCATTTGCCTTCCAAAGACTTTAACCCAGGGAGAAACTAAAGCAAATAGTTACTTAGATCTCCCTCCTTCACAGTAAGGGCTATGTGTGTGCTTAATCTTAGCTGATTTGTTGGATCAAGAGCAGAAAAGAGCAAGCTTTGTCCCTTCTGAGCTTTCTTTTGCATCGTACCAGATTTTCATAGTGTTTCCTTTTGTTGCAGTGAGAGCATCACATATAATTTTCCCCGATGCCCGCCTCCGGGGAGCTATTGTATGCACGGGACTGATTCTCCTGCCACTTGCTCTGAAGTGGGAGAGGTGATGGACAGAGAGAGGAGGAATTTTTTTCTGTTCTGAGGAAGCAGTCAGATTCAAACACTGATAACTCTAAGGCAAGTCCCATATTCTGTCTGCTATCAGTGTGATGTGGTATCTGGTGATTTCACGTCAGAAATCAGATTATCCTTCCAAATCATCTGCTTTTCTAATCAAATGGCATTCCGAGGAGTGCATTTTACAGCTTCTCATTATGCTGCAGCTCTGGCCTCAGCTCTGGCTGTGCAAGCCTTTCATTGTGTGCACGTGTGCTCACACACATGTGCACGCAGCCCCCCCCCAACCATTCTGCCTGTTTGCATTCATGTGGCATCCCATTTAATCTCCTCCTTTCACTCATCTTCAGCATGTGCTTATCAGCTGAACAAAAGTCTGTTTGCTTTCCCAGCTTCATGTTACAGGCTAGGATTACTCGAACTTTAAAAAGTAACACTTGTTTAATTAAACGAGTTTCTAAACTATCACTGGAGTGCCAGATGCAATAACTGGAATCATCCCGCCCCTCATTTCTTTTCTTCTCTCCTCTCTAACACACCTAGCACCAACCAAGAAGAAAATAATAAGCCTATGAAAGAAAAAAAAATAGCCAAAGAGAAAAGCAGTGCTGACAGGTATGTCAGCCCCATAGAATGAACGGCATTATATCAACCCATCTTAAAAAAACTAAACACAGAAGTCCTCCCCGCTTCATTTGCCATCATATTCCTAAGTGTCAAGTGTCATATTTATTGTTCTGTCATATTTTAAGTTGTATTTTTAATATTGAGAAAACGATCATAAAACCTATTGCAATACTTAAACATGGCTATGAAAGTGAAAAATTGATTTTTCCATAAAAGTAGATTCTCTAGTGGAATTACGGCCCTGGTGAAAATGTACTCCATTTCAGCATGCTTTAAGGTGTGCTTCTTGGATAGTGCGCTAATATTATACCTAGACGTATTGTCTGCGGGCACTGGACACAATCCTCTGGGTGTGCAGAAATTAGATAAGGAATAATTCTTTTGTATAATAGTATTCCTTGTGTAGTCTTCTGTGCAATACAATAAAATGAATTCAGCTTCTCTCCATAGAGCTTATCTTCTGTCCCAGCATTAGAGTGTACTTCTCCCACATTTTACCTGGGCAACAAATATTTTCTTACTTCATTGTGTTAGAAAGTCCAGCATTGGTAATTTACAGAGCGACTTTGATTCCAGAGTCAGCCCACAACTCCATGTATATTTTTGCAACATGCAGCTCCTGGGTTAAGTTGAACAGGAAAAAAATAAATATGCCCCAAAGCAAGCTAATCTGCCTGTAGCGTGATGTGAGGGTGGTTATAGGGTACATCTCAGAGCACTGATCAGAAGCTAGGACCCCCATCCTTATGAGAGCTTCTGTACATAGGTTATTCACAATGCTGTTGACCCATAATTCAAATACCCTATTACTCATCAGACTGTAAGTTCTTTTTGTCTGTACCTTTCTAAATATAAATTACCATTTAACCTTTCCTTTGGGGGGAAGGACTGCTGTTGAGGTCTGAATTAAAAGAGAAGAATCTCGGCTGCTTGCTTCAACCTGAAAAACTCATTGTCCAGTGCTGGAAATTTGATTCACCTTTCCCCTATTTGCAGAAAATATCTTTAGACCTTTGCTAGCATGGTTTGTACTAGAGAAGCGTTTAGCAGTATGTTCTGTCTGTAGCCATCTGGCCTTCTTCAAAATGTTTTTAAACAGTCTTATGGTTTTCTACCCCTATTCCACTACAGATACTTTGTGCTCTTGGCCAGTTTGCTATAGACTTCGATGTAATCACAGTTAGATCGGAAGTTTTGTACTGTTTTGGTTTTCCATCAGACGTTACCATGGATTACTATTTATGGTGAATCACTATCTTCTAATGCTTCTCACAAGCAGAGCATGCGACATTGGGCCGTTTCCTACTAAGACATTTCAGTCTGTTTCCAGTTACATGTATTCGCTGGTATAATCACAAAGATGAGGGAATGCATAGCAGTATGCTGAACAGTTCCTCTTCTACTTTGCTGTTCTCTTTTCATATATACACTTGCAGAACATTTTTGCCATGTCTTTTTGTATCTTTCAGCAAGTCTCAGGTTGACTTTTGGCATCTCATGCTCTACCTTTACACTCCTTGGTTGCTAGAATCTACTTAATCATCCGCTTTTCCATTCTTTGCAAACGCTCCACTTATTTCTGAGGTTCACCTGGGGTGATCTTTATCCCTTGGTGCTGCCGGAGGCTCCCAAGTGACCCCGGGCTGTCTGTGAGCCCGTGCAGAGCCATGATCACCTCACATGAATTCTGTGCTGATAAACCAACACTGCAAGGTACTCACATCTTACGCTTTTGGGTGCTTAAAACACAGAACCTGATTTTTGCTGTCTTAGCTTCTTAGGCCCAGGTGGCTCCGGCAGCCCTTACTGCCTTGAGCAGCCTCACCTGGGACCTCCACTCACACGCGCTCCAGCTGTGGGCCCTGGGGCCCCATTTAAGCTCCAGCCTGAGCCTTCAGTAGTGGTTTGGGCTCTGTTGTAGCTGGACCTGCTTCTGGGGCTGTAGCCAAATGGTTTGGCTTTTCTGGTTTGACCTTGGAGCCTTTGTTACCTTGCACTTTGCCTGGTTATCGCTGTCTCATGGATTGGATGTGTTGCTGCTGTCACCCTGCTCTGCTTGCCTGGCTCTGGTGCTGTGGGACCACGCCATGGGGTGAGCTCGCTGCACTCCCCTGACTGCAAAGGGTGGGAGGAAGCTTAAGAAATTTGCATTTATTCTGAAAAGCAATTCTGCTTCTCAGGTCTGTGCAATGATGAGGAAATACAGTGTAATATTTAGAGCTTTGTGGAGGAGAGAACCTTGAGGTCTCTTTAATAGAAATAGGCAAAAACACTGGAGGATGGGAAACCTGAGGAAGAAGTCCCTTTTGTTTGCAGAGCACTTTGTTTCAGTAACTTCTAAATGTGCTGTTACAGCTTTGACTCTGCTGATGTTTTGTAACTCTAGTTATCCTGAGTTTTGAGATGAAAGGTCACTTTGAACAGAAAGTGTTTGGTTGGGTTTTTAAGGCAAAAAAACTCATCCAAGTGCTTGTGACCAGCATTGCCATTTAGTCAATTGTGTTTCACTTTGCTTTTCAATTGGCTTTGACTGAGCCCTAGCTATTCTGCTTTCAGGCTTTGCGAGCACTACGTGCCTGTGGCATGCTCTTTCATCGCAATGGATTTCAGTGGAGATGTACCTTGGTCATGCAGGGCTTCCCATCAATTTGACACCCCTCCCGATAGAGGCTAAAGATGAGCTGAAAGTTGTGGAGGGCCATATATACGTAGCGTAGCTTACAGTAAACAATGACAGTCTCTCTTCTCGGCACTGCAAACCAGCAAATATTGTCAATTTTTGCTCCATTATATCTGAAAGGTCCTTTGATTCATGTATGTTCCAGCTACTCAGTGCCTGGTGCAGCTCAGGTGTGTGTCACAGCCTTTCCCTTGAGGAGCATTTTGGCAGCCCTGCTCACGCAGTATCCCACAGTGAGTGGGTGACCATGGCCTCAGGGCTGTGGGTAGGCAGCACAGATGTGCTACAAAAGGCTGGCTGTGCTAGGAAAGAACTGTGTAGCTCTGAGCAGATCACAGAAGGTAGGACATTATTGGGGAGTTTTAAAGGTGGGAACCAATGGAAGTGCGTCTGACTTCCCTAGTAAATCGGCACTTGTGTGCTGGATGGCCAGTTTTCAAAGTCCTCTCCTGATATTTGTGGTATTTCCTTCCAAACAAACACAATTTTGTATTACTTGGATAGTCTTCTCCAGCCCACCTACTTGCATGGTATCCATTACGGTTGTATTGGAGCTCCTTAGTCTTTCATCTGTTTTTCCTCATTATGCCCCCAAGATTTGTTTTCTTAATTTTACAGCTGGGGAACTGGAAGAGACAGTCAGTGGGAAATAGGCCAGTCATTCTGCACGAGTTATGTTTTGCATTGATTTTAAGTGAGACTCTTTAAAATATAATTAAAAGCTTTATTGTTGCTTGATTAATATGCTGCTCTGTTTATAGTATAATGCCACATTACCCATAATGTTCCTCAGCCATTTTACAAATATTTCTATGCTGTGTTTATTTTGGCAACTGCTGCCAGATGTTGACTATATGAGCTCTTTCCAGCTTTTTAAAAGCTGCGTTGCCATTCTGTCTGGAAGATGCATCCACGCCAGGGTCCCATGATGTGAGGAGCTGCATCATCACCTGGGAAACCCCCCAGGCATGCTGGGCTGAAGTGATGGGGAGCAGAAAAGGGGTCAGGGCATGGGGTTTAGATTTTCCCTGCCACCTCCCAGCACTGGGATTGGCAATGCAATCAGGGCCTCCTGATCCCTGGCTGCCACGTTGCTCAGCTGCTGCTCGCTAAAGGTTTCTAAGCGAGGGGAGAGAAACACAGGAGGGAAGGTGATAAAGGGAGCAGAATGACCCACTTCAGAGACTGATAGGTGATGAGGGCCAGAACAAACCTGGGAAGGTGAACCGGGGATTTAAGCATGTGTCTCAGTCCTGTGGAGCTCCAGGAGCCTTTGTGGAAATCGGCAGGTGCCATGCCCACCTTTGCACAGTGTTCACAGAGCTAAATGCTTTAGAAATCCAAAGGAGCAGCAGGACAGCATGGTGTTCTCAGTGCTGTGGGAATACATATGCATTAGTTTGAATTCTACAAAATACGCTTCTGTGGAAATAGGTGGTTTAGGCCAAGTTTTTGAGTGATGTACATTGGCAGGGCTTGCACAACTAGATATAAATCTGGTCCAGAATTTGTAATTTAAGGTATATATTAGACATCTGACTACATGCTTCTGAAGCTTTTGAGGGAAAGAACTGGTTTGTGTTACATTCTGTGGCTTACATAATTTTGTTTGGTGCTCTGTGTGCCAGCTTCATGTCAGGAGTTTGAGCCTCGTTTGTACTGTGCGAAGGATCATTTCCCTCTGGAAACAGGAAGGGAAAAACAAACAAGTGACTTAACTTCTTCTATAGATTTTTTTTTTCTTTTTCTGTAGACCTTTTGCTATGAGCTTCAAGGCAGAGAATCTATCATAACTGCTTTCTGTTCAGATCTGGACATAGGAAAACCATCTGGAAAGTCTGAAATATGGGGCTACTGCAAGCATTGATACCCTTCACAGACTCTGACACCTTTTAAATGACCTGTCTAGAGCAGATAGGAAATTTGAAGCTGCCAGGCAAAATGAATGGAACAAAAACAACAGCGTCCCTCCCAGGCATCTGCACTTCCATGAAGCGGCTATCACTCTTGGGGTTTCAAGGCATAAACTGGCCATGAAGAACTGTTAGCGTGTACCACCCATCCCGTGGTGCTCTGACACTAAATCAAGCAGTGATTTTCCTTGCAGTGTTTTTTCCTTCCTACTGCTTCTGGTAACTGTCAGAACTTAGAGTAAATGAAGAAGTCTTCTGCTGCAGCGTGTTCATTTGGGATCAGCTTTTCCACTGAATGTAACATTAGAAAATATAATTTGATTCTTGCCAATTAACAGACTAGCCATGCCTCTGGTAGTTACGGGGATTAGTTGTCTTTATTCTGCATCATTTGAGATCTTTAGATGCTGACAGGCTGCAACACAGAAGACCAGATAGCCCATTTGTGTGCTGCAAAGCACTTTCAAGTTAAGAGATCATTGTGCTGTTGGAATCAGGTGTGTAAAATAAATCATCTAAGGTTTTGCAGGCCATAATTCAGTGAACAAATACCATAACCCTCATTGTATTAGAGCAAGAAACTGATTAACGGGCATTCTGCAACATGCCCAAAGGGACTGGAAACCATCTCGACAGTAAATTTCGATTCCTCAGCCCAGTGTGCAGACCACGGTAGCTCAGGGTTAAGGATGTGGCCCCTGTAGGCAAGTGCAAATGCTGAAATCCACCATGATGCCCCATGCTTGGACATCTTCCTCTGAGGGCTGTGTAAAGACAGATCTTTTCCCTTTCCCATTCCTAAAAGCAGAGTGGCTCAAATCTGTGCTTTTTATCTTCTCTTTTCAGTCTTTCACTTCACCCATGTGTAAGCCTGCTCACCAAGTGTCTGCACAAAGGCCCAGCGCCAACCATTTAACTGTGTGTGGAAGCGAGGATGGGAGGCAGAGCTAGGGAACTGCATGGTTCACCAGGAAACAGATTTTATCCTGTCCTTGGTCGTGTGAGGCTTCTGGCACATGCAATTCCTGAAGCTCTCTCCCTCCAGGTGCTCCTTCCTTTAGGCCCTTCCCCATCCTCTTTGACAAAAAATAAAGTTAGCAATATAAAACTCAAAGTCAAGCGAATGTTGATAAACACCAGTTTGTTTCTTTCCTGCAGTGGTTTAAAAAGCAAAACCCACGGCACAAAATCAACCTAAAAATAATCTTATCTTTGGCTTGATGTGTTGTAAGCAATGTAATGTTATTTAAGGGTCCTTTAAAAAACAGACTAAACAAATGTTCATTTCCTTTATATACACCCTTCAATTATATTATATATAGCCCATCTTTTGTTCTACTAGTCACTTTTTTTGTTGTTGTTGAGTTTTTTTTAAAGATTTCATCTTAAACGTGTTTAAACAGGTTGTGCTCTAAGTTTTGGCATTGACATGAGCCCCACTTAGGGCAGTGCACGTACTTCTACAGGTTTTGGAGCTGTGCTGGGGGCTGAGCTCTGCCCTGGTCAGACACCCATGGCAACGTCTTCCCTCGAGCTGCAAGGGGGAAAGCTCTTCACCTGCGTTTGTTGGGAGGAAAGTGGATGTCTCAAAATACTAGAGGAATTGTCGTCAGCTAATTCCTGATAGCTGAGTCTGTCAGTGAATGGGATGCCCTAGGCCTTCTTCCCATCCTCCCTGGCTGTGCTAAATCAGCCTCTTAGCCCATACCCAGGAAGGTATTTTCGCCAGAGCAGAATCGTTTGTGTGCAGGGCTCTGCAAATTAATGACTTTGGAAGGGGGTGGGGGGAGGGAGCTATAGTGATTTGTAATACCAGGATGGCAAGGACTTGTGTGTTTCCCCTTCTTTGATTTGCTAGCTGTTTTTCTCACAGAGCTCATGAGATCTGAATAGAGAAAAAGGATGCCCAGTCATATTTTCAGTGCTACTAGTTTGCATATGTCGCACATTTTCTTCAAAATTAAGTGCATTCATTTGCAATATTTCTGTTCCTTAATTGGGTTTACCAATTGCTAAGGTGAAGAAATGTGTCCCTTGGTTTGGAGGATAGTTTATGAAAACAGCCCGTGCAATATATCTTTTAGCCTGGAGGGCTGGTTCATGGCATTTTGTTCAGGACTCAGCTTCTCTAAAGTAACAGAACTAAAACTGTAATAATATTATTTTTGCCAGATATTGGATAACTTCTGGCATCTGAAGGAAGGTTCTTATTTTTTGTTATGATAATTAGTCAACATCAGAGCGATATGGAGATCATACGAGTGTTGTACGTGCCTGTCTGTGGTGGTGGTGTTGCTGTTCTTTTTTCACTCAAACTAACTCTGCGAAGCCAGTTCCAAAAGATACACCCACTTTAATTGTCAGTAAAAGCTCACTCTAGAGACTCAGTTTAAAAAGTAATGATTTTATCAGATATGAATAAACATTGCTGTTTTGGGAAGATACCGTATCAACAAAGCTAGACTTTGCTCTGAAGGCTAGTATTGTACAGAAGGTCTTGGAACAACAGAGGTACTAGTTGGTGTTTGGGGAAAGGTTTTAATTCCTGTTTTTAAAGTCTTTTGAATCTACTTTACTTGTTACTATTTTGGGACTTTAGTTTATTTTAAGCATCTGTGGCTATGTTATGAGTTCTTTTGCTTCCTTCTAAAGTGCATTTGCCCTCTTGCTTGGCTTATGGTGCAGGTTTTTTTCTGGGGATTGTGTCAACTCAGGAATGTAAGTGACTGTGTGATGGATGCTGCGGCCAAGGCTTGAACATGCAACTAATCAGGACCTGTTTCCTTATCACTGACTCTGGCAGCAAATGAGGCTGCTTTTTCCTTGCCTCTGCAATCTCTCATTGGCAGTCACAGTTGCTGAGAGCAAGCAGAGATTGCTGATGTGTCCCAGGCTCAGTCTGCAGCCTACGTTTCTAGCCAGAGACCAGACAGGCAACTCTGCTGATTCAGAAGAAACACATTTAATGTCAGAAAGCCTGAAGGGAAAAAGACTGAACTCAAAGCACAAATCAAAGAGTAGTATCCAGCACTGTTGGTCTTGCTCTTTTGAATTCTTAAATGCGGAACCTCCAGGGCACCCCTTTAGGATGGGATGGTTAGTACCAGCCTTGTTAGAAGCTGTGATGTTTCTCATTACCATTAGGATGTAATGATATCCTTTTGGAATAAACTATTCCAGTACATTAAAAACAAACAAAACAAAACCCAAAACAAACAAAAAAACCCTCCACAAAACAAAAAAAACCCAAACTTTATAATGGTCAAGAAACTTCTTAAGGGCGTGGGCTCAGAGCAAGCTGCTGAGTTGCCAGCCGGGCTGTTCTTTTAGTGCCAGAACCACTTTCAGTCCTATCAAGGAAGAATTATTTAAAGAGTTCCTCTTCCATTGTTTTTAAGATGCATCCACTATTAATTAGGGACAGGGAATGCTTCTGATCACATCCTTGTGCCAATTGAAATTAAACTACCAGCAAACCAAAGACTCTTTCAATTGGGTTGGAAATCCTTGTACGTAGTGCTGGAAGAAACAATGTAGAAGCACCAAGAGCGATGTGGCTGTGGTGTCAGTAACGGAGGCTTTCCTTGGGCTTAGACGGGAAGGAGAGCAGCGCGTATTGTTTGATCTCACCGAGCATGAGCTGCCAGAACATCGGGCTTCTACTGGAGGTAGACATCCGTGCTCCCCTTGAGGGGAGGGTATCTGCAGGGGCAACTTACTACTCACTCTGTGGAAAAAAAAATTCCCCCAAGGAGGTGTCTCCTGCCCTTGGCTACAGAGTGACGCAGAGCAGGGCTTACGCTGCTGTCTGCCACTTTGCTGGCGGGTGGCAGGTGAGAGGAATGCCACCCTCCAACTGAGAAACAGAGATCCTATTGACTTTATTTCCTGATTGCCAGGAGAGGAGTGAAATTCATCCTGCAGGGTAACTTGCCTGTGTTCCTAACAAAGACAGATAATCAAATAATTACTATTATTTTTTACAAGATGTGCCCGAAGGAGAGAGGAAAAGCTCTGCTGAATAGGAATGATTCTGTGGCGAATGCATATTACTATTGGAAGGGGATTGTTCCAGTGCATTGACCAGAGGCAAAACTATGTCTCGTTCTACTAGTGCTGAAATTCTGAGTGCTGGAAAGGGTTTTGACAGAAACAGGTTATACCTCCATGGTCGCCATGATGGTTTTCCTTGTTTAGCTCTTTGTACCAGAGAAATTCAATTATCGCCTGAGAAAGCATTTGGTCTTGTTAGCTTAGTTGTATTAGCTGAAACTAGTACTATGATGTATCTTGGTCTGAGTCCTGTTTCTAAGGCATTAAGTTTCTTCCAATAATTTAACTCTTTAAATATTGTCAAGTATCCAGCAGATATTATCAGGCAAAGGGACTCAAAATCAGGGCTGTTATGACAGGAATGCTTGATAGGAATTTTAAACTAGTAGAAAAGAACAATTGCTGTGACTTTCCATATTGAATCAGATTTTCTTCACGATGGGTTTTTAGCCTGCAAACCATGTCAGGGAGAACCAAGTGTGTGACTGTGACCCTGGTTCCCAGTGTGAGGTGCCGGAGCCAGCGCCTCAGCCCCAGGGCTGTTTCCAGGTCTCGTGTTTGAGAATATGACCTCGAAATCAGGCAACAAGTACGGAGTGATGCAGCGATGGCTGCCTGAGCCTGGGGGCACGCAGGAGCAATAACAGCAGTGTGAGCCCTTCCGTTTGTCTTGGAGGGTGCCTGTTGTACAGAAGCACAAACACCTGGAGACGGTTCCACTTCCCTCTTACAGAAACAGTTGTATCATTGCTAAGGAGTTTGTACGTTATAACGTCTGTATGTAAAGAAGGGGTAGTAAGCGGTGCTGGCGTAACCCTGGGACATTGCTGTGATCATGTGAGGGGCTCTCTCCAGTCTGTCTGTTGTAATGTGAATTGACACCCTTAACCAGAAGGGTTGTATCAGCACAAAGGTGGGTATGGAGCAGATTTGAAGAATGGCATCTCTCTTTTGCAGTATGTTATGTGAATGGTGAAAAAACACCTCTCAGTTTTGTCACAATCGGTACCTTTTCTAATAATTTAAAAGCTTGAATTACTTACATGTGGAGCTAAAATAGCTCTAAGTGCATTTTTATTGCCTGGCTCTGGAGTTGCCATTTACAGGTTAACAGTCCTAATGCTTTTAAATAATCGGAGAAGGAATATATGTAGTACG
The DNA here is from genome assembly GCF_028858705.1 of Grus americana. Classification (NCBI taxonomy): domain Eukaryota; kingdom Metazoa; phylum Chordata; class Aves; order Gruiformes; family Gruidae; genus Grus; species Grus americana. Next base: position 5,282,995 of record NC_072860.1, on the reverse strand, counting down.
GTGTTAGAAAGTGATATATGTCCTGTTATTTGGACACAAGTAGAGCACTAAAAGCCCTATTCTGCTTTCTAAAGAATATTTTCTATTGCAGACCCTGGTTTGTTTTAAATATCTTCCAGTGGACTAGTAAACATTGAGAGGCTTTGAATGTGTAAAAATGCTGTTGTATAAATCTTGTGATTAAGAAAATTAAACTATTCATGCAGATATAAGTATACCAATTTTGTGGTCTATTTTAACATCCAGAATTAGGCTTACAATTTTTGATAAGAATATTATTGCTTTTCTTTCCCCTCCTGCCCAACTCTTACGTATTTAAGAAACTGAAGTCAGGGAAATAGTGCACTGGAGGAGCAGGAAGCTCCGGGATGTTCTGCATGTGGGGAAAAAGAGGTGTTAAAAGTACCAGCATGTGATTCTTTTTTCTTTTTAAAATTTTTTTAATTATTCAAAAAAAGGGAGGATTGAAATTCACAGACTACTTAACTTTCTTTATATTCATAAATGCCAGAGTAATTCAGTGGGGATAAGGGTGATAATCTCCCTTCTGCAGATAAGGAGACTGAGGCACAGAGGCAAAGTGGCTTGTCTGAGTTCACACAAATGTAATTGTACAGGCAGGAGAGATCCCAGATCTCTCCACCTCCATCCTTCGTTACTGGGCTTCATCCTGCCTTTCCTGTGGGCTTGTGGTTGCCCCCAACAGCACAGGGGCTGTGGAGAAGAGGCTTTTGTCCTCCTGACTCCAGCACACAGTGGCTGATGCGCATTATGCTCATAAAAAGATAGAGCCTGAACTTTAAGCAAGTGCTAGTTATTTCTTAGTATATTTAAAGAGACTCACTGGTCTTTCCTACATGTACCTCTTTTAAACTTCATATTCCTCTTCAGATACAGAGCTTGTTTCGTACTTCTGGCTGGTTGAAGGATGCGTTGCTTTTAGGCTTTAACTGCCCGCCCCCAAGTTAGTGAATAATCAAAACTCTGGAAGTCAAAATCAAAAACTTTCTATATCAAATGTTCTGTGGTGTCTCATGTACTTACCTTCTGTCCAGTGGTACCTGGTCCAGACTCTGCCTCCTGTGATGCACCAAACTCTCTCCTCTTGCTACCTGTGCTTTAGGGTAGACAATGGCTGTGGTAGTTCTTTTTATTTAAAAAAAAAAAAGTCCATGTCGTCCACCAAAAATATTAATTTAGCATAAAATGCTGAATTTAGTCAATACTTGTTGTTCTTTGTTTCTTAAAAAAAACCCCACTTTTTATAGAAAAGAAACAGCATCCTGAATCTGTAGTGCAGGGCTCTTGAGAAATCTTGTCTAATTGCCTGTTCATCCAAGTTTGCTATGTTTAATTCCTGAAAATTTTATAGGTCCCTGAATCAGTATTGTGACTTGAGGTTTTTTGTGTATTTCTCATTATGAAAAAGTTTCTTAAACTGTGAAATTAGCACTGCGCGTATACTGACCAAAACTGAGCCTGGCACAATGCTCTTCTATGTGAGAAAGGGGGATTAGCTCGGAAGCAAGCTGCTGCTTGTATCTCCCACTGCAAAAAGTTACCTGTACTGAGCTCATGCACTAATCTTTCTTCTCGGTAGTGTAATTCCCAAAGTATTCTAGCCTTTCCCACTTCCTCCAGCAAAACCTTAATCATGATGTATTTTGCTTTTCTGTTAGCCATTAGATGCATAATTGTTCTTCTTTAAATCATATTAAATTATCCAGCTGATTACCTGCTTCAGCAGATTGTCTGGATAATCTTGCGTATTACCTACCACGAACAGTACCAACCAAGCGGCGCATCTTTCTGCAGCCCTAAAGTAAGGCATGTGCAGGCTTTCAGACAAGTACGTTGCAGCTTTTTCAGATTGCTAGTCATTTATTCAAACTCAATATTTTTTAATGACTATCCTTCAATTTTTTATTCTCACTCTTGAAGTCATATATTCTTAACGATCGCAGAGTTAAACCCATAGAATTTAGTTTCTTGTGCACGTTGCATAGCTTACAGAGGATGCTCTGCCAAGGTGTTTGGGTGCACAAGGAATGAGTTCTTTGGAGACCGCAATGTGATATTCACCATCTTGTGACCTTTTTAGTGCCTTGCCTGCTCTCTTGCCTAATATTCCTGACCCACCAGCTGAGAAACAGTATCTTGGACAGTTCACACAACCAGTAAAGAGAATTTTTCAAGTTTATTGAGCCTCAGGGCATATCCCATTTGACACTGGTTTCTGTGATCTCTTGCTGCTTGTTATGGAGAGAGCCTTTGATCATGCATGCATATAATATTCCTCATAAAGAAGTCGGGGTTCCCTGCACTGAAAAACCTTCAATGGATGTAGTGTAATCGCCTTGCCAGTCAGACTTCTACCAACACTCCTCAACTTTTGGCTGAGGCATCGCTTGGTCTCTCTTTGCGTTAGTCACTGCCGTATCAGATGAGCATTTCAGAAAGCAGTCCTGTCGTTAAAGCATCCCCTGTCGCCTTCCCACCATTGGGCTTTGTTCATACATTTGTTTTCCCTGTGGCTCATCCCCAATGTTTAGCCAATTGCAGTGGGGGAATTGAGGTTTTATGTGCAAATCTATCGTGGGTGATAAGGATCAGCGTAGTTTCTCAGGCAGGTGAACCACAGCACAGCAATACCTGCTTGCATCTTCCAGTCCTGTGCAGGCTATAGGTAATGGGCTGAATTAAGACATCAGGTTCATGCCTTAAGCGAAGAAAGATAAAACAATTCATGAGGGGCAGAGCCCACACAGTGAATATTTTATTTATATGCTACCTGTGCTGAGCAGAACAGATTGGGATTCTTTTTTCTGCCTTACACTTCAAAATCTTACTGTGGCTGGTACTGGGCAATGAGGCAGCACAGAGATAACGAGCTGGGCCAAATTCATGTCTGGTGTAAGTGGTACTGCCTCTGCTGATTACAGTCAATTTGCACCAGCTTATGCTGTGAAGTTCATTTTTCTTCAGTAACTTTCACTGTTTTCTGAAACAACATTGCTCAGGACCTTACCCAGACCTGTTACTTTTTCAGTGCACTAACCAATATTTAAAACCCCTTCCTTCCTCTTCAGGGCCAAGCTGTGTCTCAGTTAGCTCCGCGTCTCGTGTGGACTCTGCAGAGCCAGTTACACCACGGCTGAGCTGCAGCTGAATCTGACCACAAATGTAAACTCCCGTTTTCTGGTAGTGCTGACAAGGGCTTCAGGATTTACTCTTCCCAGCTTTGCCATAAACAGCCAGACACAGAGGTCCCAGTAGCATGGCCCTGACAGCCCTTGACAGAGGAGGGTGCCGGCAGAGCCCTCTGCCTGGGATCCGGGATGCTGCTCCTTGTCCCCACGCGCGGCAGGGCTGTCACTGCCTCAGCCTCCCCCTCGGCTGTCTCTGGAACCTTTCTCTACCTAGAAGAGATCATGGCTCCATTGGCATGATTGCCTTGTGTGCCAGGTTCTTGCCTTGGGACTTACAGGTGACATAAACTGCCTAAAAAAACACTTCTTCACATAGGGCTCATTTGTTGCCTTTTAATAAACTTTTTCTCACCTTACATGGATGGGGAAATGTGCAGTTTGAATTCTTTATTCTGATAAAACATTGCTTTATTTTTTTTGTATGTGTGAAAGTGTGTTGGGTTTGGGTTTTTTGCAGTTCTGAGAGTAAACCTAAGGAAACAGGCAGACAGAAGGAGACTTTTGCTGAGATCTGAGTGATGCAGCAGGGCCCTGTACCTGCGTTAGGCACCCGGGTTAGCTACAGGCTTCACTTGGGTTCTAGTCCCAGAATCTGTAACCCCTTGGGGAAGCAGGGTATAACCCGGGAAGCAAAGCATCACTGTTCTCTGCTGTAGGTGATGTAGGCTGACTGTGACTTGAACAGCAGGCTTTGTGTTCTGTTCTTGTTGAAGTGTAAAAGCTGATTATTTTTTTCTTTACCTAGGGCTTACTTGAAATTTTAGTTAATTTTGTGTTCTGTCAATATATTTACAGTCAGGAATACCTTAGAAAATACTTGTTCATTTCTGCAAGGTGTTTTGAAAGTTCAATAGAGAACAGAGATTGAGAAACAATCTACAGTGCTGTAAAAATATAATCACAAAAGGTATTACAAGGATATAATGTACAAAGACATTCAGGTTGCCCAGAGAAGCTGTGGATGCCCCATCCCTGGCAGTGCTCAAGGCCAGGCTGGATGGGGCTTTGGGCAACCTGGGCCAGTGGAGGGTGTCCCTGCCCATGGCAGGGGGGTTGGAGCTAGATGGGCTTTAAGGTCCCTTCCAACCCAAACCATTCTGTGATCCCTTTAATTCAGTTATTAATGGAAAGGTTTAGGTTTATGCCTTTGTACTTTTGCAAGCCACAGATACTATGTCCTCAGCCTAAAGCATGTTTTTATACTTCTACCACCTCTAACTCATCCATGGCTGAAAAACAGTTAAGGAAGAAAAGGGGGGGAGCAGAAGTTTGAGCTCGCTGTTCATGTTAAGTCAGTGTCGGCGAAAGCAGCCACTCTCTCCATTTCCTTTCCTGTAGTCAAGTGAGTTTCTGCAAAGGGCAACAGGATACTTTGTGAACGGCAACTGCAGAGATCTGTTGTGGAGTCCGTGCTGGGATCTGTGCAGAACTCGCTGCAAGTCCTAGTCCCGAGTTGGCTGATTTTAATTAAGTAGTTTCATTTCACAAGAGTTGTAACCACAAGAAAGATTAGGTATTATTTGCTCAAGTTTCACCCAAATCCTCCTCCTTGTAGGAGCTGCCCTTAGGTAGCTGCAAAAAATGCTCCAACATTGACAAACTGGCACTCAGCCCTTCTCCTGGGTGCGGGATGAACACTGCAAACCCTTCAGCAAAATCCAGGACTGCTAGTCCTGCACAGTGATATTTGTGGTACATTATTTCTAGTTCTTTTGGTGTGTCCATGATCTGCGTGTTTTCTGGAGAGGGATTCTTCAGCTCCCCTGGTTATATTAGCCTGCGCTGGGAAGTGACAGGGTTGGTACTCGTTGTGAGAGGCGGTTTCTGGGATTTGGAGTATTCTCACAAATGGTTATGTGTGTTCGCTGGTTCTGCGTGCTTGGAGATGATACACTGTAGAAACTGCATTATGGATCGATCCTTCATGGACCACGTAATGCTTTCCAGATTGAGTAAAGTAACTTTGGTTTATAAGAGTCAAGTTGTTTGTTTTAGAAAGCATAAATGGCACTAGATGTGTTGTGTTCACGTGAAAACCTTTGCTCGTATAGGACAGCCTGTCTTTAACACCACCGAGCAACCTCTGCTGTGATCAGGCTATCGGAGTGGTAGTGCATTGGGGTCACAGGGCTGTGCACGGAGTTTCTTTTCAGCTGCAAGCAACCACGGTCAAGGATTTCTACATGTTGAAAACAGTGAAATCCGTTAATGCGCAACATGAAGGTTATTTATGCATTTACTGTTTATGGCGGATGTGCTTTTGGGGAAGAGAAAGCTTGTGTTGAGAACATTCTATTTATAATTTTAATTCCTTGCTAAAGGTTTATGTGCCCAACTGTCTGAGAACAATGAATGTAAATTCCTTTGTGCAAGAAGCAGTTTAGTTTCCTCTCTCTGCTTGGTGTATTTATTAAGTCAAATTTGTGCATATTCCAGTAGTAGTAAATTCATCTCCTTGCAACAGAAAAATTCATCCATATTCTAAAAATACTTAAGTCGTTTTATTGTTATTTTAGTAGATAAGATTGCTTCCTATCAGCAAGAATTCAAGAAGTAGCCCAGCTTAGAGTAGGTTGCCTTCATAAATTATATCCTCCTAGGAGGAGGAGAAAATCAGAAGTAATAAAAGAGCTTTAGCTAGGGAAAAGGCTAATAATGTCATAACCTCATGAATTCAAGTATGGAAATTGTCTTACAATGTGAAATTCATTATTTTTAAGATTCATGATACTGTTGGACTGTTTAATGAGAAACAGCATAATTGATTTTCCATAATGAGTCATCTACCAAAAAAATATTTAGAGAAAAATTGTATGTTGGTCATCTAAAGAGGTTTTTAAACACAATTTTGTATGCTATTCAAAACAAGAACTTAACCTCAAAAAATATTTTTAAAATGCAAAAAAATTAGCTGGTGTTATAAGTAAATGTGTCATTGTGGAATGTAAAAGCAGACTTCTTAATACTGGTAGCTCTCTAAATTTCAAGCTTGATGTCAGAAGCTGGGACACCTCCCCTGCAATCGGCACACATCTGTGAAATACCTGAAATTCTCACTTGTGTGTCTGCAAACAGTGAAACACTTCAGCTGCGCGTGTGATGAAGCTGAGGAAATGGAGGCCCTTGGAAAAGGAGCTTTCCTGGGGTGACACTCAGTTGTCCTGTGTGCTCACTCTGGGCAAAGATAGGATCAACAGTGAAAAAAGCCCTTGGATGTGCCATCGCAATTTCTGCTTTAAACTGTTTTACAGCTGCTGTTAGTAACACTACTGCACATCTGGTGGTTCCCCATGTCAAGATTCAACTATTGCCCATACGTCTCCCTGAAACTACTCCTAAATGGGGGTACTTATTCCTAAATCAGTTCTCAATCTACAAAACCTACTGGAAGGATCTGGTGCCCAAACCATACAAAGGGCGTGAGCTTGGAGACCTCTTAGGAGGGTCGAAGAGTCTCCGTGACCTTGACCCAACGTGCTAGATGCTGTGCACAGAGCAGGAAGCTTTTCCTACCCTACAGAGCAAGTAAAGTGCATACCCAGAAGGCAGAGGGACTGCAATAAGGCTAGCAGACTCAGCAGAGCTTTTTAGTACACATTAAGATGCTTTATAGGCATTTGGGTTTGCCATTTGATATTGATGAATAATCCTGTAGTAGTCACTAGTAAAGGAAGGGCTCAGTCCAGAGATGATGGCCCTCTGACACCTCACTCCTCTTCATGCTGAGGCTACCACTCACAGATCTAAGGAGACTAATTTTTTTTTCCCCACCAAAATAATTTTGAAGCTTGGGTAGAATCTGCCTCCAATAGGCTGGAACCTCACTACTTTAGACTTCTTTAAAAATCCATACACTCTAACATTAATACTCCTGTTTATTGATTAATTTTGGAAGTGTTATACTAAATACCTCTATAGTGCAGTGGTTTTGTTCCATTATGTTTCATTCATTTGCTGAATTCCATGCTTTATTGCTGCTGAAGTTAGCTGAAAATGAATCCTATGAATATCTTTTGCACCAAGTTCTTTGAACTCTGTTGCTGGCCAGCTAATGTCTGAAGGGCTGCTCGAAAAGGTTAGAAAAATGTTGCTTGAAACCCCCTCAAATAACTTCAGGTGTTGCTCCAGTAGTCTCCAAAGTATCGCTTGTCCAGGCTGGCTTCCCTCACTGGCACTGCGCAACCCCGTCATACCGCTGTATAGGCAGCATAAATAAGTATTTCAGCAAAATCGTGTGTCTGGAGGAAATTCTCCATGTAGCAGCCACCAGCACTCTCAAATGCTGTAGGTTTTATGCAGCCATATTCAGCAGTGGCCTTGTGATTATACTGAAATGAAATGTTCTGGTTAAATTGTTTCATCTTTGAAATAGTCCAACACTGAAAACCCTAGGGGGAAAATGAGCATATAATTTTCTCGCTATTTTAAAACCACATAAGCACCAAGAAAAATAGTATGATTCATTTATTTTGGAGTATGTTGATTAACTAGCAATTAAAGCTTTATAGTATTTTCTTTATGGAACAACAAAGGCCAGTTTAATGCTTTTACTTTAGTTTCGGCTCATTGGACTGGCTTCGTACCTGGTACAGACAGATAAATGCTCTGAAAGCGTATGAAGTACCTGCATGCAGCTGAACACGGCCCACTTAGCTCAAAAATATGATGGGTGTTCACAGAAGGAACTTTCATTCATTCACAGCATCTGGTTCCATTACATTCAGCCCAATCAAGCCATGAAATTGAAATTAAATGACTTTTGATGGTGGTAATATTATAAGAATGAAAGCAGGACTGGGGGAAGGGAAATAGCTGCATGGCGGAAGAGGCTCTTAGTGAGGACAAGCTGTATAAAGTGCCTTTAAATTGTTTCACATAAATGACTTGGATGCATGGAAAGATGAACTTGGAACTATTTGATTTATCCACAGTGCATTTCACCTGCCCTTTAGAATCCAGATTGTGTCTGCGTAATGCAGCATTGCAGTACGGCCTCTTCCTGCAAAGGCTGATGTCCGTTCCCAGGTCTCTGGTGGGTGGCACGTGAACACCCCCCACCCTGCAGCACCCCCTCCACCACCCCGCCCTGCTCCCCTGCGCTGCGAGTCCTGCTGCCGCCCGGAGTTCTGCCGGCTTGTGGATGTACGTCCTGCTGCTGCCCCCTTCCTCGGGAGTCCTGGGGCAGCAGCCTGGAGGGAAGGGCAGGCAGGGGAGCCGTCAGCAGGAGGTGTGAGGTGGGATGGCAACATGGAGTGAGCAAGAGGAAAAAGATGGGTAAAGAGTGTGGGCGTTATGCAGAACCAGAATAAAGTCAGCATCTGGAAATGGGCCATGGTTTCTAGCCTGAGGGCTCTGCCAACTTGTGTGTTGAAGTGTGGGCAGGGGGAAGGCAGGGGTTGTGTGTGTGTATGGCTGCTGAGAAACATCAGGTGGCAGAGCGGTGCAGTGTTGTTTTCTACTTTGAGGTCGCTGGTGATATCTCTGCTTGATGAAGAACTTAGTGCAGCTTCTAAGTCTCATTTATTTTTGCCAGCATTACAATAATCTTCATTCACTGTGCAGCCGTGATTTTCCAATGACACGTATGCAGCAGGGTAGGTACATAGTGCAAACGTACTATATATGCATTATAGTATAATACACATAATGTGTAGTGCATTATATAATGCATTTTTATTGTAATATATGTAGTACATACATGTATATGTATTACTTAAAAACGTATATTGTGTATATAGTTGTGTATGAAGGCTTGAGAGGTGGGTGGTGTTCCCATCTCCCTGGGCAGTTAGCCACTGAAAACATTGTGCTATGGCATGTTTCTCGTGAAGCTGTTGAGCTGCTTAGGACAGCTTTGAGTCATGTGGAAAGAGAAGCTCTGTTCCGACGTACCTACGCCAAACTCGTACACAAGATGAGTGCTGGGAAGTGTAGTCAGACTGTTTCCCAGGCTGAGCTGCTAGGTCCACGGGAGGACTGGACTCTGCTTAGGGAAACAGGGATATGCTAAAGGCTACGGAAACACCACCCAACTTACAGATGCGGCTGCTGTTTCTGCTCTGCAAAAGTTGTCATAGCTCTGGGTGACATCTTGGTGCCACGCTTTTCTGTCAGTAAAATGGTAGTGTCCTCCTATGTCTGAGGGGGTGTTTTCAAGATGTTGGTAATGGGGATCACTGATGAGGAAACAGTGACAAGTCATTGACCCAAACAGTCTGCTTGGGGTGTCCCAAAACGAAATGGAGAGCTTGTGCCCTTCTGTCTCTCATGTGTTTGCTGGATGCCAAGCGCCAGTTCACGGCCTGATTCACAGCCTGCTGTGACAGCAAAGAATTGTTGCCTTGGTGCCAGCGTGTTCCTCCTCTTGTGGCCAAGCTCTTGGCAAGGCAGTGGCATCAGTGCAGGCTTGAAATGAATACCTTGCTTTCTGTTGAAACAAGAGGAAAAATACAGGGTAAAAATACAGAAGTGCTAATAAAGCTACTGTAGCCTTATTTATATACATGTACAAACTTCCAAAAGTTTTTGATTATTTCTTAACTGCAGAGTTACTTGAAATAGTTGGGAGCATCTTCTAGTAATGTTGCTAGAGCTGTTGGCGCCTAGCCACACAGGCAGCTAGACGCTGAATGAACGTTCTTGCTGTGTAGGACTAGATAACCGCTGTCTTCTGCCACCTCGTAGCTCTTCCACGTTCAGTTCAGGTACAAAATCAAGTGTCTCTTCGCTGCACCTTTTTGCTCCCAGGGAAGAGCAAAGGTCCGGCAGCTGTGCAGGTACCGGGGGGCTCCCAGCACAGAAGGCAGGGGCTGCTCGTGCCCCTAGCTATTTCCAGAGGTTAGGGAGTGTGAGGCCTTGAAACCTTGTCAGCATCAGAAGCGCCCTGCCGATGTCCGACACAGTCCTGATGGCGCTGGGCTGGGCGCTGTGCTGGTGTCAGGCGGGGTAGCTGAAGCCTGGGTGGTTATACAGCTTGCCCAGGGTACCCGGGCAAATCGCTGCTCGTGGAAGGAAGCACGTCTGTGGGCTGCGCCCTCATCTAGTGCTGAGCTTGTTGCAAAGAACAAGTGCTTCACTTGATTTCTCTAAATACCTCATTGCTTCTAATGCTAAACCACACTTACCCGGCAGCTTCCCTGGCCCTGAACCCAGCTGTGTGCAGCTGTTGAGTTTCCTGTTTATGCTCAGGCACTGAATCAGTCACTTCCACAGATTTTTTTTTTCTGAGCAGTTTCACTGTTGCTTTTTTAACTGGCTTCCTAATATTTCTGCGATTGTAGGGGAAGGGCTTATTAAACATTACTCCACCTAGGCTTACATGTATCTGCCTCAGGTCGGCTGGTGGGCTTGCTGCCATGCAGCTCTTGAGCAAGCCAGCTCCTGCCTGCAGTAAGGGCTGGGGTGCTCGCCTCAAACCCTGCTACTCCTTTTCCTCCCTTCTTCAAAGCACTGTGGAAGCAAAATACCCATAGGTGAAAATGTTGGATGGTCTACCCCGATGTATGCTGCTCTCTTGGTGAGTCAGGACTTTATTGAAAATTTTGACAAGTATAATAAATGATGAAGAGCTGCAAGACATGAGAGGATGGCAGCGTCTTCCATGATGTGTTGAGTTGCTCTCTTTGACAAAGGTGTGTTGCTGGTTTGGGGAGGTTTTTTGATTTTGGGGGTTTTATTTTTGTTTTCCTGAGTGCATTAGAATATACCAAGTATTTTTCTAGGTTAGTGGGTAAGATCCCATGCAAGTTGTTCCTGAAAACATGCTGTTCCTGGACAAGGAAAGCAAGCATGCCTTTTCATGTCTATATTTAGCCTTCTCATAAACACGGACAGTTCCTAAAAACCAGTGTCTTTCCCTTTACACAGCCAAGTCTGCCAGAAACCACTCCAGAGAAAGCAATTTCATTTACCACAGCGTTTCTCTAGCCTTACTATTTTTGGAGGTGTTTTCAAAGGCAAATGCACAGAAAGCAGCAGCCGTTTCAGACACACACACTAAAATCAAGTTCCCTAATGTTAGCTGAGGAATGAATTTTACAACACATCACTTTTACTGTCATACCTGAAATGAGTGATTTAACTGATGACTATAATTTAAATCAAAATATTGCAGGCTTTGTTCCAGGAAGAAAGAAGTGGGTGAGATTTAAATGAGAAATAAATCTAGATTGAAACTCTAGACTTTGTTTTCTGATGCTAATTTTCAAAATAATGAACATACTTCATCTTGTTATACATGTTACACAACATTAATCCCCTGAGGCATGGTCCACTGTGCCAGTGTCGCTCGGCTAGTCCTGACAGGGCTGCCACTTCGTCAGCTTCCAGAGCTAACGGGCACCTTGCCAGTGTGGGTTTCTGTGTGAATGCAACCCGCCGCCGATGTGTGCGTAATTAAACAGGCCTTTTCCCACGTGAATACATACCTGCGTGGTTATGAAAAAGAGTAGGACAGAGAAGAGATGAGCTAGTAAGACTGGGGATGACTGGTAAGACAGGGAGTATTCCGTGTCTGAGTAACAGCTGCCCGGCAGAATAGCGGGGGCAAGGCTTGCTGCTCTGCAGGGCTCTGGGTAGGAAAGGCACCCTGGGAGGGGACACCTCCTGACCAAAGGACAAAGTCCTCTTCTCGTGCACGTTAGCATTTTCCTGGTTCTGCCTGCATCGTGCCAGCAGCAAGTGTGTTCCCAGCATCGCCTTCCCCAGACAGATGTGGATCTGGCAGATCTGCTGTGAAGACTGGGCAGCACGCAGCTGGCTGAGGTGCTTTGTGGGGTCACCTTCTGCTTCACCAGCACTGAGATTTGTGTTCCTTGTTGCTTCAAAGTATGATGCTGTGAGTAGCAAACTACCTAGCTGTTCCCTGGGCCTCCCACCTACAAGAGGCACAAAAGCACAAGGGAACCCCCTGAGTTCTGTTCATACCTGTAACCTTGAATCCTAAGAACTAACCTGAAATTATATTCTACAGTGAGTCACAGGCATTGTGCTTTTTTTATTTATGAGTTTTAACAAATAATGTGTCAGCAAACAGTTGTGTAACTCATCTGTCATAATGTGTTTATCCTCAATCAGAGGGTATTTTGAAAGAGAGTGGTATCGAGTGAAGCTTGTGACGGTGTATGAATCTGAGTGCAGCTGAAAGATTCCGGAGCTGGTGAGTGCCTGTGGCTGCCAGGCTGCAGCGTGCAAGCGGTAATGCAATGAGGGGGAAAGTCACAAATTAGATCTCCTTTTTTTGCCACTATATTCTTTCTGTATTCCCTCATAATGTATCAGGAAGCCACCTTGGTTTTTATAGGCTTCAGAATTATGGGATAATTTTCCTTCACATGTACATTTGATAACAGTTCAAGAAAATGAAGATTTCATTAATCCCTGAAGTGCGTATTTGTACAGGATGGGACGCTCTTTTAGTCTCTGTTTCTAGGTCTGCTCACACTGATAAATGAGGCCAAACTACACTGAATGCTTCCAGAGAGAAGGACCCAAGTGTCCTAAGCTTTTAGGTAACTTAGGGCTTCTCTGTCTATAAAAATTAACCAGATCCCCAGAGTTATGTGGATACCCTGTTCCTGAACAGAAGGGAGCTTCTCCTGAGTAGCTGTCTTTGCAAATAGAGCATCCTTTGGGGGAGCTTCTTCTAGTGCTGCTGTCAGAGGATCCTGTAGTCATCAGGTTGGTGGCTGTAGTGGAACTGGTCTGGTTCTGCGAGGCAACAGGGAATTCTGAAGAATCTACAAGCAATCTGTTATTTTTGGATACTTAATGCTGACCTGGTAGCCTTAGTGGTAACAGATTACTATGTGTAGATATACACTGGCCTACCCATCTGTTAATTATCTTCCCTGATCCACTGAAATGGTGGAATATTTTTCTCTGTCATATGTTAAATCATATATTTATGCTGGAAGGGACCAGGCAATATAAATCATTGCAGTGCTTAGTTCTTTGTTTAGAAGGAAAGAAGGGTTTTCTTTAGTCTTAAGTGCCTTTTCATCATAGAATGGTTTGGGTTGGAAGGGACCTCAGAGACCATCTAGTTCCAACCTGGCCTTGAATGCTTCCAGGGATGGGGCATCCACTACTTCTCTGGGTAACCTGTGCCAGTGCCTCACCACCCTCACAGTAAAGAGTTTCTTCCTAATATCTAATCTAAACCTACGCTCTTTCAGCTTAAAGCCATCACCCCTTGTCCTATTGCTCCATGTCCTTGTAAACGGTCCCTCTCCAGCTTTCCAGTAGGCCCCTTTAGATTTAATTCTATCAGGGCTTTAGCTGCCCTTGCTTCCACCCACTGTAGGCTTCCTTTTTGTGTTTGAGTTTGTCCAGGAGCTCCTTGTTCATCCATGCAGGCCTCCTGGTGGGTTTGCCTGACTTCCTCTTTGTTGGGATGCATCGCTTCTGAGCTTGGAGGAGTTGATCCACATGTGATATAGGTTGAACTGTGAATTTGGGGGGGGGGGAACCACACAAAAACCCCAAAACAAAACAGGACTTGGTTTGGGGTCTCCAGGCTTTGGCTGGAAAATGTAAAACTCTCTGTTCCTGAGCAAGAACCAAATGCCAGGGTCACATGGAAACAGTTACAAGGTTGTCCTGGTTGGTTGGTTGTTGTAGGGTAATTGGTTTATCTGGAGGGCAGATCTTTTCCTGTGCCTGAACATGTGAATTTGTAGCTTCCTTTCAGAAGATGCCATCCCAGTTGCATATCTAGTTATTGACTCTTGATGCGCAGAAGTAACAAATGATACAAAATATTTCATTAATGACTTGGAGGTGATAGAGGGGGAATGGAGAAGTGCTGAGATGCATCTTTTCCCGGCTATGCAGTTTAACTGTAGTCCTTATTCCCTTCTGGCTCTGTCCCAGAGGCCATCTTAACGTGAAAAGGAGGAAGAGCTAGGTGGGACAGGCAGCCTGGGAAGAGGGGCAGAGCGGGGCTCACGTTGCACTCCGTACTGTAGGTCTTAAAGACACACCCGAATCCCTACTTGATATCTTGAGCAAAAAAGGCTAATCTGTTAGGCTATGTAAAGGGATAAAGTCTTCTGCAAAGTGGCCAAGCTGTGTGTCAGGCTGCCTGGGGTCTCACTGGATGAAAAGGAAAGCAAGCAGCTCCCACACTTGCTTGGGAGCAGCCCTGAGCAGGACATGTCAGGGTGCACACCTGGGTCCACACCGCGGCCGTGTGGGCAGCGCTGCTCCTGCCAGTGCTGGTACAGCAGCTGCCTGCTTCTGTGGAAGTACAGAGGGCAGGATGAACCTTCTCTTCCAAACTGAAGGTCTTTGTGTTTTAGTGAAGAAAATGCATAATATCAAAATAAGCTGAAGATTATCTTAAACCAGAAGGAAGATGTTTTGAAACAATAAGCCCTCAGAAATGGGATAGAACTTATGAATCTGTGTGACGTTAAATGCACTCTGGTCAAGAGTGCCTCTGGGTGCCCTGAGCTCTGAAGAATATCATTGAAAAGGGAAGTAAGCTAGATCATCACTTGAAAAGAAGATTCAATAGTGGCACAAGCCCTTCGTAATTTCAAATTTGAAGTCTCTCTGGGAGAACAGTAACTAAGGAATCCAAAAATATCAACAAGGCTTTCACAGGCTTTGGGCTTCTCTCTTTTTGTTTTGTTTTAAAGCAAAAAGCTGTATGCCTGATCCTTTCTCTATAACCCGGAGGTGATTAGAGAGTTCCTGTGAAGTATCAAACTGCCATACTCAGATGATAGAAAAGATGTGAATAAGCATATCTTAGAAGAAACATTTGAGCTTTGCAAAAAAAAAAAAGGTAAGAACAAATCTGCTGGAGAGGTAAATGTGTGCAAGTAAGAATTTTATCACCTGTGTTAAAAGCTGGATCCTATGTTCCTTTAAAAAAAAAGTCTGTTTAATCGTTCCCTGGAAATGAGATCCCTGCTGTAACAATTAATTCATAAAGCTGCCAAAGACTTCCAGGCCTGTGGGAGTCAGGCTGGTAGCTGTGATTAATGCTAACTGCAGGTGTGTGGCTGGGTTTCCGAGGAACCAGCCGTAGGGGAGGCATCAGAAATTACTTAACCCTGCCCAAGCGGGCTTTGTCAAGAGACCCCCTATGAACAGATAACAAGAGGAAAATTGTAATTTTACAGCAATTCAACAGGTAGTGCCGAATGCCTCTTGGGGCGCTTTTTGCTTCAGCAGAGGAACAGCTTTAGATATGATTGACGGGCACTCTCCGTATTACAGATCTGAAGTGATTCAAAAAGTCCTTCAGTCAGTTATGCAAAAGGAACGACCCACGGCTGCTGGGCCTGGTTGTCCTGGGTAGCTGCAACTGGAGGGGGGGGGAACCAGAAGAGCTAATCATCTGCCCCAGTTTTCTGTTTACGGGTCTTCACTGGAAGATCCAGTAATATCGGGAAGTTCAAGAGGTAAATACGAGCTGGACTCAGTAAGCCAGGCTTTGGTAGACACCCAGCTGGAAGCCTAGCTGGGCTGGGATCAATAACATGTGTGCAGAGCTTGGCTCGAGGAGTTCAGCTCTCCCACCAGGAAGGAGGGAGGGCAGGCAAAGGGCCTTGAGTCGTGATTATCATCTCATTAGGAGGGAAACAACAATTCAGTTTAATGAGGGAGAGAGGCGCTTTTCTGATGTAACTGTAGTGTAACTAGACTAAGGGTGGTGTTATTTCTTTTTGTGTCTGTGTGTCTCTTAAACACGTGTACCTCTGCTGTCTGTCTTGGACATTTTGGGTTTTTTTACCTTAATGTGGATTATTGTTATTTAAGATTAAGTGAATGAAACAAGGTATTTTTTATTTGGTATGGCAAATCCGTAAACTAGGAGGTTTTTGTTTAAGAAGTTTAGCAAGTGCCCCAACTCCCCAGCACATCCAAGGGGGATACATCCTGCGGTATCCAAAGGATGACACCACAGTGGGTTCCCATTTGAGCTGCACAGACCAGGTAGGGTGCTAATACTGCTGGGAGGGGTAGGAGGAATATCATTTAGTGACTGCTGGTGACACTGCAGTCTCCCTGGTGTGTAGGAAGGCGCTCCCAGGGAGCGTTTCACAGTTACGTACCTGATTCCTGCCAAAAATGTCACTGTGTGCTGAATTGCATCCCTGGACGACAGCATTATTCTGAAACGGTTTGGCCTTCAGCGCTACACGTGACGCTCTCTGGTAATATGATGGAAACACGCAAAAGCCAGGTTTGCAAATACGCGGTGGAGCGGACGTAGAGAGACTCCCGATTGCTGCAGCATGGCCCCCGGCTGGCAAGGCCCTGGGAAGGAAGCATGAGTCTGATTTACTGCTTCAGCTGAGCATTTCCAGCCTCAAAGATCAACAGCGTATGGTTTGCATTGACGCTGTTTGCGTGGGGAAATATCAATATCAGATGAGCATCGCTCAGAAAGGTGTCTCAGCGCCGTGCGCACGTCCCCTCCTGGCTCTTTGCGTTGAGCAGAAGACACGTGGCCCCTGGCTTTTTTGGAGAGGAGGCTGTGTGGAGCTTTAAAGGCAAACTGTAGGAAATGCCTGCTGTAGGGGGTGGTGGGGATCTCTGTCATGTTTCCAAAAAGCAGAAGTGATTTGGTTTACTCCATTTACTTCAGTGCTGTGATACACCTTGACAGAAAGGAGGAGCTCACCTTTGAGAGAGGGGAGTGAGGAGGGACTGTTTGTCCCGCTGGTCTGGCTGGGGAGCCTGGCATGGGGGTCCCTTGTGGTACGGGGCGGGGGGGCATTGAATTATACCCTTGAGCAGCTGAGAGGGGTCAGAAAAGTGAGAATAGCATGGACCAAGCTTGGAAAGAGAAGCAAAGTTATAAAACTGTCTGAAAAGTTTGCTAGGAATCAAGCAGTGCATAGATTGATCGCTGCCAGCATCCCCATGCCAGTGCGTACCTGCCTTTCCCTTTCTACCTAAAGGCTTTAATTCCCTGTATTCTGCTTGACTAAGACATCTTCTTTTAAAAAGGGCTACCCTGTGTCACCACAGACACCGGCAGGTTGTGTAGCTCCCCAGGGAATGAAGCCTTTAAAAAGACACTGGGTGGTTCTGGATTCCCTGTGAGGGGGCAGCAGCAGACTGAAGGCGTTTGAGGGTGAAAGGCAAGGTCCCCACCGATCCATGACCCAGGTAAGGAGGTCTGACAGGGCTTGGCACGTATTGCCCATGTAATCACATACTTCATATGAAGAGATTAATTTTCTTTAATTCATATGCAAAGCAATTTGAGAAACCACCTAGGATTACAAAGGTTGATACAGATCTGGTTTTATGTTGGCATAAAACAAGATTATGTGTAGTTTTGTGTTTAAAACATATTTTAAATGTACTGTGGTAATGGAGTGCTATCTTTTTTAGTCAGCCTAACCTGAAGAGAATCAGAGAACTTATAATGATATTAGAGGAACACTCAGTTTTGGTAAATTTTTCTTAAAGCATCAGCAAAGTAAAGAGGCTGATTTCTAACAAAGCTCTTTGTGTGCCTCTGAATTCATGACAGCTAAAACAATTCTGTTAGCTCGCAGATTAGATTAGAATTGTAAAAATGAAATAAAATGCCATCTAGGTAAATGATCCACTACCACAGGTGTTGAAAAACAATCCTGAGTAGAAATGGTCTAGGCACCAAATAATTAAATTACAATGACAGATGATAGTTTAATAAGGTGATCGTTATGAGACTTCTTGGTAGGCTTGCAATCTTGAGTGCTTCTAACAGCATTGGCTGGCACATTTGGAAGGAGGCAGCGCAGAGGACTTGAAATGAGATTTCCATCTGACAACTGTCAGTTTTGCAGGGAGAACTGTCGTTTGCTTCCCGTAGTACACTGCATAAAGCTGTGTTGCCTGTCTGTACGTTAGGCAGCTTCTTCGCATTATATAGCCTTACTGGGTTTCAAATGTCTGTTTTCAAGGGCTGTAAACCAACTAGCTTTATCTCTCCTTTATTCAGATTTTTAATAGGTTAAAAGGCCAGTGCATAAAAACTAAGAACCAATCCTGCAAGTACTGAGCATGTTCAAATCTGATTCTCAGTGTCTATGAAATGTTGACACTGGCTGATCAAAAGAAACCCCATGAAATTGGGGAAAGAGACGCATTCACGATATCCTCAGAAACACGGAGTTCTCACACTGTATCGCCAGCAAACCCTTCCTCTGAACTAGGTGCTCTTGCATTAGAGAGGAAAAAGCAGTTGCTGGCCTTCAGTCAGACAGGAGTGTTTTGTCTCCCAGTAGAGGTGTTTGGGGGTTGAGTGCCCATCTACTTGCTAGAGGCACTGCAGAACCACCAGGCAGCAGCATATGTCAGATATTGGATACCTAGGTTGATGCATACGATCAGATTAGAGGCGAAAGGTGCCCTGATGTCAACGTACTGTTGACACTCACTCAAGTGTTTCCTGTTTTCCCCAAGATGGCTTTACAGAGCGCAGGTGACAGGGCAAAAGGGAGAAACTTGGTCTCACAATGCAACCCTGACCTCATAATGACTTTTTTCTTGGGGAAAAAGCCAAGCTTTAAAAAACCCAAACTGTTTATTTTGGAGTCTCACATAATTTCTTCCTTTGCATTTATGAAGTAGCACGTGTTCTGACAGAAGCTGGCTTACCTGAGCAGCAGTGCGGAGGGACAAGCTGGGAGGCAGCTCTAGGAGGTCAATCTGCTTGCATTAGGCTAGCAAAGTAGCAGTGCTCGCAGCATCTCGGGAAATAAATCACTTGCTGAAGAGCCAGTTCAGGTTTAGAAGCCCATTGTTTCCCATCAGAACGCAAAACAAAAAGGACAGGTTGCAGCAGAGGCAGCTTTACTGCCATAAATTAAACGTAAGAGTGGTTTGGGGTTCGCGCTTGCTCTCCTGTCTGATCAGTGGAAGGTGAGAATGAGTTAGAGACATCACAGAAAGTGTAAGTCATGGTAGAAAACAGCTTCACTGCTGAGCTTTGCTTTCACAGGAGAATTTATTTAGATTGTCCTGTTGCCTCTCTTGATTTGAATTTAGTAGTCATAAGTATATAACCATGAATGTGAAGGCAAATGTTGCAACCAGTGGAAAGCCTCTCAGATGGTGGAATAATTATTACCGATTTTCATGAGCTGTATTGATTTGAGTGTGGAACTTATTAGTTGGTATCTCTAACACACTGTAGTGTTAAAATTCATCAATACAGGTCTCATAAATGCCGATATGTAACAGCAGGTGCTGCTGTAATTTAGTGAATCATTATAATTTCTATTTAGTAAGTCAGATGCCATCACTGTTAATGTTTAATTTGTAAGTTAGTGCATCACCCAGCAGTGTAAGAGGAATGAGGCTGCAAACACATTTTCAGTAAAAATGATATAAATACCGTGACTCCTGCTATTCAGTACATCCCATATGTTAGCTGTTGATAACTATGATTTTTCTATAAATACAGCATTGTACCCTGACCTTTAAAAGGATGAGATGTAAAATTGAGAAATTTACCATGATACATAGCTTTTGAAAGAAAGTGAAAAGGATCTGAATTTAGGATTGAGCAAGGGGAAAGGTTATTAAAGATAAGTATGTGCTTCTCTTAATGAGTTCTTAGGACTCAACCTGGGTTAAACAGGAAATTCTGATCTTGAGCATGCATTTGTTCAGGAGGGGTATGTCTCCTGATGTGAGCAAAAACGTCAAGTCTTGATTTATGTGTGTTTGGATGGGATTTCAAGAGCTCCCAAGGCCGTGATAGTGTTGTCATCCCAAGGTAGGATTGTAAGCCCTGTGAAGATGCTGGTCCAGCACACACGTGTGAGCTGAGGTGCCACGGCAGCGTACCTACAGCACCGTGGGTTTCGCGGGCCTCTCCCCAGGGCCTCGGCTAGTTTGTGACGCCTGTTCTCAGATTGCTGCTCCCTGGTCTGGCTATTTTGCAGCTAACTCGGGTATCTTCACGTGATCTGCTCTTGTGCTCCTAAATTACAGAGGAGATAAATTTTGTGTGCCCAGGTGCCAGGAGGTGCCTTACTTCAGGTGGGCCACTGACATTTTTTAAGTCTGCAGCAACATAATCAATTTTGAAGCACGTTTTAAGGTGGTTGTGGCCAGCCCTTCGTTGTAAGGCTCTCGGGATCAGTGGCTCTAAATGAGTGAGCGAGCAGGAAACGAAGGGTCACGAATGGCTGAAGGACAGCAAATGCCATTCCACAGGCAGGCCGCTGATAAACACTGCCTCTAGTGCTCACAGCTCAGCCGGAAAATCCAGAGTGATTCTTACTTCTGTGTTGGAAAAGACACTTTGAGTGGTTTCTCCAAAGTTTCTGATGATTGAAAGGTTTTGCTTCCCTTTAGGAGGGGTCTCTACATGTGCCTGGTAATAGGAGGAATGCCAGTCCGGCATCCCATCCCTCGTGAGTGATTTTGGGTCCATTCCAAAGGAATCCACTTACCTTTCCTTCCTTCCCATTCTCTGTCCCTCACAGCTGCTTCTCCCAGAGAACTATTGCAACAAGTATTAATAAAATACTACTGTCATTTTGCAAGTGAGCTCTTTGCCTAATATCACAGCATTTTACCAAGATTAAACAGTACTCGATTGGAATTAAAAATGCCTTCACCAGGTTAAGATCTTATCATTGAAGAGTCAAAAAAATGCTGAATTGTCTGATTCTGACTGATTCAGTTAAAAATACCCCTTTTCCAGCATGCCTTCTGATACACAAGCCTGCTGTTATAACTACATGAAACTCAGCTGGGGTGGGGGAGTGGAAATCTCCTGCTTCATTTGCTGCTTTTTCTGCCCTCAAGGCAAAATTTGCAACGCACAATATGGAAACGCTAGTTCCAGTGACATGTTTTATACCACTACCCAATCTGGCTACAATTTTAATATAAGCATCACATTAGCAAGTGTCTCATCTCCCTAAAATATCTCCTTTAGTTTTTTTAAATGTAGTTCCTTAAAGCTTTCACGACAGTTCAAGGAGGTATTCTTTCTTCCTTTCCCCATTCTTCCCACCTCCTGCCATCCTCACCAGCTTGGCAACGTTTCCTTGGCCCTGTGGTGTCCGAACTCTCGCTCACTGGTACAAAATTACAGCTTGGTCTGTTCTCTTCCAATCCACGGGAAGCAGGAAGAAACCTCGCATATCACGACTAAGTGACATTTAGCACATTGCGTGTCATCAGTTTCAGCTCTTTTTGAGCAGGCGCTGGTAGATTTAAGAAGTCAACACAGTAGGAAGTGTCTTACCCACAACAGTCTGCCTACTCAGAAACAGCGAGTTGGACTTTATTTAATCTATAGCTCCTTTAAAGTGACAGGGTTGGTAAATGGGATGCTCGTTTGCATCGCTGCTTCTGGAAAGCCTCTTGCTGGTTCCGCTCTGTGGCATTGCGGATCCGGGTAACTGGGACTGCAGGGATAACGTTATTACCGGCAACTCGCGCGTCTCCAAGGAACTACCATGGGTTGTGCTTTCAGGAGACCCTTAACAATTCCTCCCGCACCCCGGAGGCACCAATCAATACCTGACTTTCTCTTGCTGGTGTCATCTGCACAGGGTATTGGCAGCATCTCTTACAGCAGGTGCTCATTAAGAAATAGCAGCTTTCCCCACTCAGACCTCCACTCGCGCAGCATTTTGTGGTCTGCATAATCCCTTGTGCTTAACGTGTTCCAGGGGAGCAAATGAGATCGCAGAATCAGGCAAATGTGCTTGTGTAAATTCACCCCGGAGACCTGGCTATCAGCTAACCCCAGCTCATGTGGTCGAGCCGTGTTTTTGATTTATTGTTCGGACGCTTATGTGTACATGGCCTTGTTCAGAAGTAAAACGTACAACAGAAAATTCAGTGAAGCTCTTCTGAGGGTACAGTGTGAGGAAGTAGAAGATAATGGATGAGGAGGATGGATTAGGGAGAGGTTTGAGACATGGTTTAGGGGAAGAAAGGAAGGCAATAGGATCAAAATCCTATTGTTTTACAATTTCCATAGCAGTCATACCCCCAAACAAGTCAGGCCACGTACTACTCTTAATTATACTGGTTTCAGACAAAAGAGAACAACTGATGAACTCTTACAATGCTGACTCATGTAGCTAAAGGATTAGAACAGTTAAAGGAGTGGCAGAGAGACACCTTTGAGTTGCATATTGAATTGCAGAGGGCTACATGGATATACTTCCACGGGGCAGCAACTGCAGGCGATCAGGCTTCGCTCCTGGCAGTAACATGAAGGAGCAGAAGGCACGTGAGAAGGCAGAAACAAATTAGGAGAGGCAGAAGAGGAGTATTTACTTCAGTCAGCATCACTGTAGCTGTTTACAATGTGCGTGTCGTAATGTACAGTACAAAATGTGCAACAATATTTTTCATGACTCATGTTGCTTTCAGTGACAATTCCTTCGGTATTGGGAATTGCGTATCTCTGTGGGTCTGTATGCTTAATGTTGGAATAAAAATATATAAGCTTTAAAGTCAGACATAAACTCTGCTTTATTTGGCCTTTCCTTCAAGTAGCTGCTGTGTTTCTAGTCTTGTCTGAAGGCCAGATGAGGTAGTGAGCTGCAGTCAATTGAAAATGTGGATCAGGATGATCAATGATAAACATGTTTATAAGGTCACATTTGGTTCCGTTAAAGTATATTTTCTTTGAATGAGGTGGGTGATCTAGACTCCTCCCTTTTTTCTTCATTTACCTATGTTACCCACAGGTTTTAGTAGCAGCAATAATTTATTTGCATCTGGAACAAGGATGAAAGCGTTGATAAAAAAAATAGGGAGACAAGTAACAATTCATTAGGAAACTCCATTAGAAACATCTTTTAAGGGTTCTGCCTTTGGCAAGCTAACACTTTAATTTTTTCAGTTGACTTGTTATTAATGTGTTTTTAACCAGAGCGTTATGCTGCACTAAATCAAACCCCATATAAAAACTTATCACAACGATGAAATGATTGTTATCAATCAAACATGGTCTTGTCATGGAGTGAAACCATGGGATTTCCTTTGCTTCTTGGCTTGTTTTTGACAAGACCTATTTTCCTTAAAAATATTTAGCTGACATTAATTGTACTTATCTACTTTAAAGCTTCATCAGATGCATAGCTAGCAATCTGGCAGGTTGTTTGCAGCGCAAGAGTAACGCTTGTCCTTGTGATCTAAGTCAGCATAAGAGCCGATGCTGTGCTGTAAGGATATACTACGTAGATAACTATTGTCAAAGCAAGTCTTTATTTTGCTGTGGAAAATATGAGTGTTTCATCTTATCTGCCATTATCACATGAAGCAAGAGATCCCTCACTGAAACTGAGTGTGTGCTTTCTCTGCTTTCTTCTCATCATTTCTTGTATCTTCTTGGGCTGCAGTATAACCGTATCGATAGCATCTCTTATTCTGCATTGTCTTTTTTTGTAAATGTGGTACATGTGAAGAACAGCGGAGAACAATCTGTGACTCATACCTTAGCAATTAAATATTGTCAAATATATTTTACATATCTTATTGTACCTGCCACTGGCTCAGGGTCAGCTGCTCCTGCCTCTGGCTCCAGGTGCTGTCTTTACCTGGGCCGGATGAGATCCCTCATTCTGCTGGTCTCAGACCCTGCCTTTGGCAACGGTTTCCTTCGTCTCAGCTGTGCCATCCGGGAGATGTAACTGAGTTTTGGGAATCTCCGCCCCAACAAACCCGGTAGTGACCTGAGTGTTTTTTCAGAACGCACGAGCTGTTTGTTTTCCTGACAGGAGCAAGGCACGGAGAGTAAGAGGGGTTTGGAAAGGCAGCCAGCGTTAGTGCCTCGCTGTTTATT
The DNA here is from genome assembly GCF_028858705.1 of Grus americana. NCBI lineage: Eukaryota > Metazoa > Chordata > Aves > Gruiformes > Gruidae > Grus > Grus americana. Next base: position 5,259,007 of record NC_072860.1, on the reverse strand, counting down.
CCTGCCCCGTTCCTCCCCTTCCGTTACTTCTGGATAACTGTGTGTGCGCACAGCGTGAAACGTGAGGAATTGAACTACAGCGAAAACAGGATGGGAGAACTGAGGTTATCATAATGCACGAGCGGGGACTGTCCGTGGGGATGCGATGGAAGCGCTGAGACCCTTACAGTGGCTCTGCCCCCAGGAGCAATGCTTCCAAACCGGTCACCTTCGCCCGGGAGACTTTGGCCTGTGGGGAAGCCACTGCTTTACCTGTGTGGTGGCGCCTTCTGTTCCAACGGTTTTGGGTGCGGGTTTCAAGGCTGTATATGGAGTAAGAGAGTAAAATAGGGATGTAGATAGGAGCTTCAGTGAGCTTAAGGGACGGTCTGAAAAGAGGCTCGGCAGTGCGTTTTCCTTTGTTTACTAATGAATAGGTACTTCTCTGGCTCACAGTTATTTCCAGTCCTAGCCTTAAGTGGTCATGGATCACCAACCTTTGGGTCATGCTGCACAACTCAACTGTGTGCCCAAGGGGCTAAAAAGGCTAGGACCTGATCAATGTGGATTCAGTGACACCGACAATAGGAGGTATGCTTATTACATTGATTTTGGAGGGGTTTTTTCCTAAAATGTTGACCACTGCTAGTTTTGATTTTGAGTGGTTTCAGGTATCTTGCCAGGAGAAGTGTGTGTAAAACAACTCATTACTACTTTATTAGTGCTGTGGCACCTGTAGCAGTATTGATGGGAAGGAGCTAATACCACTTACTGCTGCTCACGAGCTTCAGTTCCATCCAGCTGTTAGCATCACATCTTCTGCTTTTGGCCACTGCCTGGTAAAAATCACTTGCCTCAGGGATGAGACGTGTCCTTCTCCCCCACCCCCTGTCCTAGATCCAGAGTCAAGCAAAATTAACTTGTTTTGGAAACTTCATGTAGTGCGTGCACAACTTCAGGGTTCAAGAGGTTTAAAAAAAAAGTTGTTTTCAGAGCTTGATCCAGCTGCTTTTTCATGAGGAGGGTGTTCAGTGAGTGGGATTTCTGTGTGGTTAGTCCTCAACACACTGCCAAGAGCGTTACCAGTGTATAGTCACGTGTGAAATCCCTTATTTTTCATTTTGATGCTTTAAAGACCTTTTCTCGCTGCCTGTTTCAGGAAAGCGGCTCTCATGAGACATCCTGAGTAGACAGTGAACGGTGGGACAGTCTCCACTCCCAAAGGTAATTCAGAGCTCCTGAGTTAGGTCCTGGCTCTGAACTGCCTTCTGGAGGCACCTTCGGAGCTACAATAGGTTCTTGGTCATCCCTGACCATCTAATCCTGTAAATATTTCCTGGTGCAATATTCCTTCTTCTGAAGTTTAGCTACACTGCAATCACTGAAACTGGTGGTGGTGATGTAAAATACAGCTTCTGGAGGTTACGTCATGAGGTCCCAAATATGCGTGAGGAACTCTAGAGCCAATTCATTGCAGGTAGTTACTGGGAAACCTTGCAAAGCAGGTGGTTTTCCACCCTCTCTTTCTAGTATTAGAATGACAGCATGGTGTATGCAAACCAGGAAGATGTGCTTTGTAAAGAACTGTTAAGTGTAAATTGCAGCATTCCCTGCTTCTAGATATTAGTGGGGCTAATTTGAAAGGGAGAAGGGGGAACTGCTAATTCAAACTTAAAAAAAAAAAAAAAAAACCAAAACAAAAGAGCAATCACTGTTTGAACTTCATATTCAGTATTTTGTCACTTGTGCTAGAGAAACAGCTGGTAAATTTTCAAGTATAAATTTGCCACTTTGCAGAAGAAAACCAGATTTGACTCTGAAATGGTATGTATAGAAAAATGTGATAGAGCAGTCGTGGTGGGAGCAATGTCCAGTGGTGAAACTTGATCTTCAGGCTAGCATGATTAACAAAGTATTTTATTTTTTGCATGTGTAAATGTAATTATTTTGTGTGGTTCTGTTTGAAAGCTTTGCTTGTGTTTTCCAAATGGGACAGAGTGTAAGTAAGTGCAGAAGGATGGAAGTGACCTCTGACTGCACCTTATCCTGTTTTATATTCTGGCGCAGCAGTAACCTGTTAATACGGTGCATTTCACACCTCATTGCTGACCGTATTAAAAGTTTTTATCCTGATTCCTTAGTAAATATTAATGTACAGTATTCACTACTATCTATTTCATTTACTTTACCCATTCTTCTTTGTAATTTTATTTCCTTTAGCTGATGGTGATTCTAATCAAAGCCAAATCCAGTTGTTTTAATGATAAGTTTTTATTAGTCCCTCAGGCAAACCGCACTGCAGAGAGATGTCATTGGAGCCCAATATTATTGTGCCTCTACAGAAATGATTAATTTAACCTTTTTGCATATTGCAAGAATTAAAAACATAATAAATCAGTAGAGGTTTATTATACTAAGTGATGTATGTAACCTATTAGCCATTTTGTTTGTTTTAGTTGTACAGTACTTGTCAAGTTTTCTTTAAAAACAATCATCACTTATGGTCCTGATCCAAAGGCTACTAAAGCTGATGTACAAGTTGCTGTTAGTTTCGTGGCTGACTGATCTCAGCTGCTCCCATATGAGACTCATGATAAAGAAAAAAAGAAATTAATTAATTCTTACAGACTTCAGTGAGGCTAAGATTGCAGCAAAGAAATTTACATTTTCTTAATAATGATGTTTTGTTAGGTTTTTTAAATCAATGAATATAAAAGCCCCAATCTGCACGTAAAATTATACGTATTAGGGGATACTCATTTCTCTTATCTCTGCTGTGAAGTGTATTGTGGATAAAGCGTTTGGACTAGCAGCTGCAATGGCGTCATTACTGTCGGTGCAGAATGTGGGAGCTGGCTGTAGTCAGGGATCACAGCTTTGGACAAACACTGAAAAACTCGTCCCTGCCCCAAAATGCAGGTTTACTCAACTGTAGTAACTCCTGTTCCAGCATGCGGTGCTGGCAGCAAGAGGCAGAGGACGAGGGCTCATACGTGGCAGCAGCAGCGATCTGAACCCACGCTCTTGTTTACGAGGCATTCGAGGCTCAACTGTGCCCTGGGCAAGAGGCAGCCTCCTGGGCTAGCGGGTTTGTTCCGAGGGAATCATTTTGGCAAATAGAGACTGATCATTCAATTAAAAAAATCAGTGGGTAGATTGAATAAATGTTGCACCTTACATGAGTAAACACAGAGTAATTCCGAGTCACAGAAATGGTTAAAAGAGCCAAGACAGGACTTGGTCACCATCCTGCCTGCCTAGCGCAGCAAGCACGGCCCGGAGGGGGGATTCTCGGCAGGCAAAACAGCAGGAGTGCTAACCATGTTCCCAATACTCTTATCCCAAGTAGGGCAAACAAAACACTTTAATTGGTTTGCAGTTCCAAAATATTTCACAAACACCAGACGGTGGAAACCTTTCAGTGCTTCCGAAAGGTCCCAAATCTGATTGCCAAGAGGGAGGCTCTGCGGCTGGCGCTGCCTGGGTGCGAGGCAGCCCGAGGAGCACGGCGAGGAGGACAGCTTGTTTGCTGCCTCGCTGGGACTGGCACAAACCCAGCCTGGCTGGCAGCAGGTCAGCAGCTCATCTACCTAGCCGAGGGCTTGCTTAGAGGGTTTCACTGGTATCTACATGTTCTGTGTACTTGGCTTTTTCTTATAAAAAGCTTTTGTTCAACATGTTTGAGAAGCGCTTTTCATCTTTGCTGTTCCCAACTGCTACAAATAGTGGCTTGTCACAGGTGGAGGGGCTTCTCCAAGGGACAGGGATCGAGGGCCTGCCTGTCCATGTGGCTGAGTGGCTGATCTTGAAGGTTCATCCTCCTGTGGCTGATCTTGAAGGTTCGCTCTTGCAAAGCAGGAGTAGTGAGGAAGCAGGGTGGTTCCCTGGGTCAGCAGGCGGTGTGAGGGGGAGCTGAGGAGGAAAGGAAACAGAAGGAGGAGCACAAGGCAGTCAGAGGGAGAGGACCCAGGGTCCGCTAACCGCAGTCTGGGTGGAGACATGCAAAAAAGACGGTGGCTTTTGGCAAGTGGAAGGGCACAAATGACTGGGTTGGGGCATTAGATCTCTCCAGGACCCCTGGCAGCCACCCCTGGGCTCAGTGCAGTTGTTAAAGCCAGGAGTGAAGCTGAAGTGCAGGGTTACCCTTCCCCAGCCCATGAGTGAGGGGGAAGCCAGGGGTAACCCTGCACCTCTGCTCACTGGAAAGGCCTGGAAATCATCAAACATGAGAGAGAACTTTGGTACTGAGCTAACCCTGGTGAAAGCTGCCAGGAACTTTCTTCCACAGGCCTGAAAGGGCAAAGGGGGAACCTGAAGCTCTGCTGTTCCTGAGCAGGTCTGAGAGGGGCAGTTAAAAAGAAAACAGCTAAAGGGAGTAGGCGAGAGGAGATACAATTGAGGACACAAATATAAATTCTTGCATGTAAAGACCTGTTGTTTTGTACTCAAAAGTAGAAAGGAATAGGGTTTGGAGAGACAAAATGAGCAACATATATGACATTGAGGGTTTTTTATTGAATCAAACAACTTTTGCTGAATGCTGAGAAGCAGAGGAAATGAAAAATCAAAAGCCTAATCAGAAATGAGCCTTTATTCTAGGCTTTTTTTCAACTTTGGGAGCTGGTCTATTTTACTTTGTGGTATAGCATATCTTTTAGAGACACATTTATTTATAATTTTAAAATTATCAGCAATTCCTCCAGTGGTTCATTCCTCTATTACTAAAAGCGTGTGGCTTTTGCCAGCCTGAATTTGTCTGGTTCCATGTCCTGCCTATGGGACTGTCGCACCTCTCCTAGGATGAAAAGCCTCCTCTTACAGTTTCCCTTTCCCCAAGTATTTACTCAGTGATCAGACATGCCTTAACCTTCTCTTTGATAAGCTAAATAAATTGTACTCCTTGAAACTGTCACTGTAAGATGTGTTCTCCCATCCTTTAATCAATCTCACAACTTATAGCCATATCTGATTTATCTAAGTGCTCTCCTGATGTGTGAACACCAATGCTGAATGTAGTATTTTGCTGGCAGTAGTGGTAATATAATTTATTCGGTTTCCCCTGCTATATGCCTAAAGCACTCTCTAGCCCTGTACCCATAAAGCTACTTGGCAAGCTCGCGCTCAGGTCACAGTCTGCCAGGACGCTCCCATCAGGCTGTGGGCTTTCTCCCTGCATGCGTATGACCTGCTCCCTTTACCTGCTGTCAGGCTTTTCAGGTGACCCAGCACACGCAGGGGTTGGTGGGGTTTCTCCCCAGTGTTTAGCCTTTGCTATTTATCATATAAATGATTCATCAAACAGTTTTCACTTTGTGCTAATCAGTGGCTGCATACAATTAACAGAGCATGGGTTTACCAACGTTGCTGTGCACATAGCTCTTCTGACTGTATCAAAAAGATTGTTGTCTAGCATAAAAGACTTCAAAGGAGGAAGCACTTGCTCTGTCAGCAGTTTCTAAAGACTCATTTTCTTTCTTCATCATATTTTGTAGCTGTCCAGAAAGGCTTTGCACAGCAATAGAGCTGCCTGAATAATCCCTCTGCACTTACTATGCCACATGTGCCATGGGAATTCGCAGCCATCTCTGTTAGAAAAATCCCTTCCCCATGGAGCTGAGTGAGGAAGGAAGAGGTGAGGTTGGGTTGGTTGGTTTGTTTGGGGGCTTTTTTTTTTCTGCTGGCTGTTTTGTCTTCCTTTGTGGGAACAGGGTCTGGGGAAGGAGGAGGGGTCTGGGGTTGGAGGGTCTAGGTTAAAAGGTAATTATTTTTGTAACAGCATTAAAACCTGAAACACATTGAACTGATTTCTAATACAAACAGGATCAGCATTAGCTTTTAAAGGATTGCTATTATCGTTTCAGGACTGCAATGTGATTTAAACTGTAATAGATATTGATTTCTATATTAGTGTTCTTGCTCCTTGTATTGCATTTCTGCTGCCATCTGCTAAAACAGGAATGGCATTTTTCACTTTATTGACTGGACAATGAGTTGGAATACTGTATTCCTGCATGCTCTGGATCACTGAGATGACTATAAGCTTACAGGGAAAAGGAAGACTGGGGACAATTGAGCTGCTGAGGCACTTGCATTTTGAAGTTATAGGTACCAATTATTAAGCGTATATAGAATAAAAACTCTTAAAGGACTTGTAAGTCACTTATGGAAAGGCAGAATTTTATTCTAAAGAGCACCATGGCTATTCCACAGGGCACTATTATTTAAAAAAAAAAGAAATAATTACTGCAGTGTCTTGTGCTGGTGGTCTTAAACCAGCATGGGTGGGATTTTCCATTTCAGTTTTGGCTTGAGCTCCCACTAAAATGAGCGGTAATCTCACTCATACAGGCAAACCAAGTGCTGTCCTTGTGCTGGTAACCCACAATCTTCTTCCCCCGTCCAGATCAGTAGCTGACTGGGAATTCTCAATCTCCTCATTGAGCCTAGCATAACCAAACTCTCCCTGAGGCTTTCCCTCCAAGATCTCCTCCTTCCCAATTCCCACATCTCTCTTTGTTCGGCATTGGCCTGTTGTCTCTTACCTTTGCCAAAAACATGGGAGTCCTCTGTGAGGCAGCTCACAAGGTCCAAGCTATGTCTCGGTCTGGCGGGCTCGCCAGGGCCTTCTGTCCACTGGCCATGTGGCAGCTCCCGACCAGCTGCCTTTCGCATCAGCAAATGCGCATCTTCCGACTGCCTCCCCTGTTGCTCCTCACACTGGAGACAACTTGCACTTCATCATTTTCTCTCCATAAAAGTCCTTATTGTGCTATACCTAAGGGGAGAAAACAAAAAGCTGCTCACTGGTAACAAGCGTGCCCGTTTATCCCTTTTCTGGCACAGACAAGCTCTCGTGGCCCTTAAAAAAGGGATGCCCTGTTCTCTCCTCCCTCTGTCTTTCCGCAGTGTTCCGCAGGCAGGCTGGCTGCTGCCCTTTGCTGCAAACGCGGGGGTTTTCCATCGCTGCTACACCTAGTATTTGTAAAATGATTTGTACTAAGTTGCTCTATAAATGAACTTTATTACAGAATGCTATTCAAAATTGGAATATTCTGAAATGAAGTTGCCTCTTGATTATGACTTTTCCCAGAAAACTGATTTTGCCTAATGATAGAGAATGGTAATAAGCAGTACTTAATTAGCATAAATTAAATTTAATGGGAACAAATTCTGCTTGTGCCAAGTAGCTAAGAGGTGTTTAATAGAACTGAAATTCTGAGAGTTCATCTTGTACTACCTGAAAGTTTAAGGTCTGTGTTCTCCAGGGCATTCCGCAGGCCTCTGTCAAGGGTGCAGCTGAAGCTTGGCCTTTATTCAGGGAGAGCTGGTCCAGACTGTCCAAGTTCATGAAAAAAAATTGTGTAGGAGCCCATTTATTTATTTTAAGGTAAACATAAACACTTCTTTCAAAATTTAGAATTGGAATATAGGAATATAAGGGTCGTTTAACTTTGTCAGAGATCTGACTGTCTATTGCGTCTCTGACAAAAACCTTGCAAGTGCGTACTTGACAATTCCTTCAGTGTATCTCTGTTTCCAGCCCTCTATACCCGAGGGACTTCCTCAGCTACTTGCTGCTTCTGTAGTGTTGAAAGATATTCCCCCCCCATTCAGCAACTCTTGGACAGAAATCATAATGTACGGCAAAAGCCCAAACTGCAGACTGGACCTGAAGTTTTCCAGCTTCTGACTACATTTCCTGATCTCTGAACGTGCAATTTCTCAATTTTCAGTTGCATTACTGCAGGTAGTTAATCACAAGGGTGAAACATCATTTTTCCTTAGTTACTGAGAGAATACCGTGTTCCTCCTCGCCGAGCATGCTGGGCTGTGCTTCCCAGGTCACAGGCTGACAGGAACTAGGTAGTTTGAGAAGGGCAACCCCACAGTACAAGTGTGCCTAACCCATGTGTACGTGTCAGGCTGATGTCATTGACCCCGTGTGTCAAAGAGGATCAGAGAGGGCTGGAGGAATTAATTCTAGAAAAAATGGAATACTCCAAAAATATCAGTCATGGAAAGTGTAGAATATAGCAAAGGAATTTAAATAATGCATATTTTGCATACAAGAATAAATGTTTGGTGGGTTTGTTTTTTTAAAATCTAAGAAAGAAAAGAATCTTTGTACTGAGATTCTGTTACTGAGAGGCCAGCCCACCAGCACCACATCTTGCCCTGTGCTTCAGATCTTACGCTGGAAGGAAGGAAGGTGTCTCTGCATCACTAGGTGGGAACCTGGGTGTGAGCGTGAGTTGAGTGCCAGGGGAGCACCGCTCCAGGGCAGAACCAGTTTACTATCTAATGAACAACATAAAGCAACAGCATTACAAAGAGGAAATGTGGTTTTACTTAATTTGTCATGCTGGTTTTGGGCAGACTGGGTCTAAACTTGGCCTTCTATGCTGTGCTTACCGAAAGCAGCCTGATCTATTCCCTGGTCAGTTCTAACCATGGAGCTTAAAGTTCCTTCTGCAGCTTCTGCCTTTTTTTCTTGTCTTTTTTTGTCCTGACTTAGGCTAAAAGCTTTAGTGTACCAAGTCTGAACTGCCATCACCTTCTACGAGGACGGCTGCAGGAGTCTCCTGGCATTACCACAGCCCCTCTAGCATTCTCTGAATAAATCCCTTATTTGTTCTTCAGATTAGGAGCAGGTTTTTTTTAGTCTGTGTGTGTAAAGCACATAAGCTTGGTGGTGTTTTGGCCCAGGACTTGGCCTTCTAGCTACTATTAAAGGTCTACTTTGAGCTCTGTGTGGGTAGTAAATAACTTGCCCATGTTTGCTGTGAAAGCTTCTAATTTACAGGCAAATACATTAGTAAATTAATATTTGGATTTTTAAGCAATTAAGTCAAACACAAACTGAAGGCATGTAAGGCAGCTAAATGCTACGTGTATTTTTGCACCTCGCTCTAAACATATTTTTCAAATGAATGCTGTCTCTTCAGCTGCTTCTTTTGAAATCAGAGGAGTATATTACTCATTCTGGCTCTATCCTTGGTGTTTGCGTGTGTCAGACCAGGAGTGAAGTGTGCCATGGGTCTGGGGTGAAGGGACGGATTTTGGCCCTCTCTGCACTGCGCCATATCACAGTCTAATGAAGCTTAGCTCTCTCATTTCTCAAAAGAAAGAGTCCACAGTAAACAGCTCCGCTTCCCCTAACCAGGCCCCTTATAGGAGGGAAGCTAATGAAAACTCTTAGAAAACAAGGATTGTTGTTGCATTATGACATAAATCCTTACAATCTTAAGATAATTGTGTTGTCTGTTGCTGTAATAAAAGAGGACCTCTTAGTCCTCCTCTGCATGCATTCTCCTAGAGTACCTGCGCTCCCAAGTATAGGCTGGGAATGGAGAGACAGAGAAAAGGCCACAGGGAAATCTTTCAGGGACTGGAAGGCGATCCACCTCCTGGGAGTTCCAGCCTGGGGTCCCTGCCCTGCCTTCTGGCCGAGGGTACAGAAGAGGAAAGAGAGCTGCTGCCGAAGTGTTTGGTAGCTGCTTCTGAAATGGAGCCTGCGGTTGGGAATGTTTATCATCCCGCTCATAATGAAGCCATTACACTGCAGTCACAACTCTGAATTGCAGCTAATAGATTTTCATTTTATTTTCTCAGTTAAGTCATATTTGATAAATGCAGAAATGTGTAGGGAGCAGCTTATCTCAAGTAGACAGTTTCTTTTTAAATGGGTGGCTTGAATGTGCTTTGCATGAGGATTTTTGGAAAGGAAAAAAGGATTCCATAGCACAACTTCACAGGTATTAAACGGCAAACCCAGAGTATCCACTTGCTGAGTACAAGTCTTCTACTTTTTAGGGATCTGTTAACTTGTAGCTGTTGAAGATAAACATTAATTTCTTTGTGTATGTGTGTATATCCATGTACTCCATGTATTTGCATAGGCACACAAATTTTATAGTATTGGATATGTACTTCTCTGCAATGCTTTCTATGTGGTTTTAAAGACTGGCTTAAATGAATCTTACTAAAATCCTTTTATAGGAAACAAAATGCCATTACCTGCATCTCTGCAGACAAATGCATAAGGATGTAATTTTTGTCTGATTTATTATCTTTTTTTTTGTTTGGTGCAGACTGGTTTGCACATAACCTAACAGTAGTCTGGGAAATGACAGTGCCAGCACATGGTATATCATTGCACAGGGTTGCCCATTTCAGAATTACTCTGGAGAAGTTTTCAGCACAAAGTACCTCAATATATATTACACAGGGAGGTGGAGGTAATTTGTTACTTTTTTTTTTTTTATATCTTGGCTGGAAAAGTCCTTACCACAATAAGCCAGCATTCTCAGAAATACTGAAGCTAAGCCAGTCTCCCAAAACTATCCTTAGGAACTCTTTGGTATTTTCAAACTTTGAGGCCAGAATGCAAGCATGCAAACCTGTGTTTTGGGTCAAATTTTCAAAGGAGTTTTATAGCTGCAGATAGGATTTTCAGGAGTACCCAAGCAAATCCGCAGCAGACTCCTTCCAGCAACCGAAGGAAATATAATAAAATCATAAAGAAAAATCTGTCCTCTTGGCATTTCAGACAGTATTAATTTCAGAGGTGCTGAGCATCACATGTTCTTGGGAGCTAGCTTGGTGTTCAGGTGAAATGCAGCCCAGCACAGTGACTGCGTGTGGTGGAAGCCACAAGCCTTCTTCCCACAGCCGACCCTTTTCCTGCCTGGCACGCTTGCAAAATCAGGCCCTGCGTTTCTGCCCCATGCCCAGTGCTCTCTGCAGAAGGCAAGTCTCTAAATGTTGTTAATGGGATCAAAAGGCTGAAGTGTTTCTGTCACAGCTACCTGTCTCTGAGAAGAGTTGCCCGATTGTTGGCAACTCTCTCGTCCCCCTTTTTCTTTCTGCCTCCCTCTGCTTTTTTCCCCTCCATTTGCCTTCTGGGTTTTCTCTTGCCCCAGTGCTGCCCATGTGCTTTCCCAGGGTTTTCCTCCTCTGCTCATTCTCTTGCCTCTGCTGCTTGTTTTTTGCCTGCCATGGTTCCTGCTGCTGGAGGTGAATTTGGAAAGCACGCCTCTCCTTATCTGGGCTTTGTGCTCTCTGTTCAGTTTTTCATTTGCCCCCTGTTCCCAAGGTGTAGGCTGTATGTCTGCTGCTTTCTGTCTGTCCCTGCCCATTCACTAACTGCCACCATAACTGCATCCCTAGCCCCAGGCTGTCTTCTCCAGCTGACCTTCACCCCAGCCCAACTCAGACATATAAACCAAAATTAGCCAGTATCACGTATTTCGATAAAAAAGTCAGCCAGCAGATCATGTAAACTGTCAGCTATGCACCTACAGTAATATGACCTCAGACCATTAAAATCACACACTTTGTGTCTGTTTCAGCATTTGTATATAAATGTTGTACAGAGAGACTTTATTAGAGCTTAGTGAACCAAAATCTGGTCTTAGATTTCCATAGTTCAGGAGTTACTGGTTTGAATGTACGACAAGGGTTAAAAAGAAAAGTTTGAAACCATGTTTGTTGAAACTCCTGGTGAATTACACAGTCTGTTTATCAGAGTATGTCATCTTTGTAAGACAAAATGATGGGAAGAATCCCATGTCAAGAAAAAATTGATTGATTTGCTAAACTGTTCTTCCAAATGTTTTACCAGACTTAAGACATACACAAAATAGACTTTGGCGGACACCAGCATGAGGACACTGCTATGAACTTGAGAGCTCTTGCTTACCTGAAAGCTTCCGCAGTCACAGACCATTACTTCACATTGCAGTTAAGTGGAAAAGGGTACGTTTTAAGTTCAAGCAGATGGTATGAAAATTGTGGTGAATGTTTTCAGCAGATTCTTCAGCTGAAGTTGTATTTCTCTGTATTTGTGATGATAAAAGTACACAGCAATAGCTGTGGTCTGAGCCACAGAGTTTCCTCACCTCAAAAATTGCCAGCATGGGCTTGCAAAAGGGTACTGTTTGCTTGGGTAGCTTCTTCAGTCAGCTACAGCTTTTCTGGCAGATATGTCTAAACTCTGAACTACTGCTTTCTAGGTCACTAGAGACCAGCAATGAGGAGTGATGTGTTACAGATGTTTTGTTGGCATGTCACACTTCAAAAATGCGTGGGCTCAATCCTGAGAGATGCTGAGACTGGCCGCAGGGCCAATGGTCCTAAGGACAGGCTGCTCTGCTTCTACCCCTCGTGTCCCGGGGAGGAATATGTGTGAAAGCATTTGGGCATACGCAGGTGTATGCTGTTCAACCACTTCGAGCACGTACTGTGCTGGTCTAAGGTTCTGGTGCTACTGCAGTCATGTTCAAACCATTGCACGTGTGCGTCAGTGTCCAAACTCATGGAATGGCAGCAAACGGCTATCTTGGTGGTAACGGGGGAGAGAAAGGTTGGCTGTCAGAAAATAAAGCATGCTGAAATCCCAGGAATTTTATGTTTGCATCTAAGAAAATCACACAATCTTTGATTCAAAGCCAAGTGGCAAGAATCTGTTGAACCCAGCGAGCATTTAAAACTGGCTTGAAACAAGTAAGAGGTGATTCAGCCTAAAACTGTCCAATTCTTCTTTTCCTTTCCACATACAAAATAGGTGCTAACGTTTGAAGGGGGTGCAATTAAATGCTTTTTATTTCTGTGTAGCAGTTAATCTTCTGCATAAATAGTTGTGACTGAAACTTTTTATTATTACTGGTTTTGCCCTTTCAGTGGAATTTAAACTTTCTTTGTGCATCCCCTTTTTTTATATTTCTGTTTCATTAAGAACAGCTTCCTGAGACTTCCAGACTCATCCATTAGCTTTCTAATGATGACATAAGAGCTAGTGTCTGCTAGTGTCTTCTGTCAGCAACAAACTAAAAGTAAACATGTCTGAGACAGTTAGTTTTTTGCTTGGATTTAAGTAAACATCCTGTGTCCAATGAAGCACTTCCTTTTCACTTACACAAGTGTCTCCAGCACTCAAAGGTGGATATCTGAGCCCAAAGCAACCTGTTTGCTGCTCTGGCTTTCCATGAGGATCACCTTTCTGCTGATGTCACTTATACCAACTGTGGAAGGAAATCCAGGTGCTGATGGGCAGCTGCCTTGTGTAATTTCCTTCCTAGACTGGATCTCTTGGATCCTTCCTCCAGCTCCCATACAGAGGCATGGCCAAGTTTCCTCTGCCTCAGGAAATTAAACCACCTGTTTTCACTCCCAACCTCCTAACTCTAGGTGGAAATAGCCTCTCATGTGCAGAGCACCTTTCTCCCCACACAAGCCTTTCAAGCAGGCTTGATGGCCATTTATGTGACATGCAAGAGATGAACAGGCGCAGCCATCTCCCCACAGAACTGTCTAGTTGCAAACCAGCTGTGAAAGCCATGCTACAAGATGGTACTAATGCGGTCCTCTCTCAGAGGGGAGGGTAGCCCTCCCTTGAGCATGGGCTGTGTCACTACAGGCTGTCTCTACCCTTGAAAGCCACAGAGAGGCCATCACAGGCAATCACAGTAAGGTGGCACATGGGAGCCTGGTTGTGTAGTGGTTGCTCTTTTGGATGGCTTCCAATTGAGAGGAGGACGTGGGACAGAGCTGAGTTGCTCCCCTTGACTGGAGACATCTCCAACAGTCTGGCTATAGGTGGGCAATCTTCTTGCATTTCTGAATGGCTCTTGAATACTGTGACAAGCTGTCAGGACGTTTCAGTTGACTAGTGTGGTGGGTTGACCCTGGCTGGGGGCCAGGTGCCCACCAGAGCTGCTCTCTCACTCCCCTCATTTACTAGACGGGGAGAAAAGGTACAACGAAAAGCTTGTGGGTCGAGATAAGGACAGGGAGAGATCATTCACTAATTATTGTCACGAGCAAAACAGACTGAACTTAGAGAGGGAATTCATCTGATTGATTACTAAACAAAACAGAGTAGAGGAATGAGAAATAAAATCAACTCTTAAAACACCTCCCCCCCACCCCTCCCATCTTCCCAGGCTCAACTTCACTCCCAGCTTCAACCTCCTCCCCCTCTCAGCGGCACAGGGGGACGGGGAATGGGGGTTACGGTCAGTTCATCACATGGTGTTTCTGCTGCTTCTTCCTCCTCAGGGGGAGGACTCCTCTCATCGTTCCCCTGCTCCAGCATGGAGTCCCTCTCACGGGAGACAGTCCTTCACAAACTTCTCCAATCTGAGTCTCTCCCACGGGCTACCGTCCTTCACAAACTGCTCCAGTGTGGGTCTCTCCCACAGGGTGCAGACCTTCAGGAGCAAACTGCTCCAGCGTGGGGTCCCCCACGGGGTCACCAGTCCTGCCAGCAAACCTGCTCTGGCGTGGGCTCCTCTCTCCACAGGTCCTGCCAGGAGCTTGCTCCAGCGTGGGCTTCCCATGGGCCACAGCCTCCTTGAGGTGCCTCCACCTGCTCTGGTGTGGGGTCCTCCACAGGCTGCAGGTGGAATCTCTACACCCCCTCATCCTTCCTCCATGGGCTGCACGGGGACAGCCTGCTTCACCATGGTCTTCACCACGGGCTGCTCCGGCTCCTTGAGCACCTCCTCCCCCTCCTTCTGCACTGACCTTGGTGTCTGCAGAGTTTCTTACATCTTCTCACTCCTCTCTCTGGCTGCAAAAGCTTTAACTGGTTTTTCTTCCCTTCTTAAATATGTTATCACAGAGGCGCTGATTGGCTTGGCCTTGGCCAGCAGCGGGTCCGTCTTGGAGCCGGCTGGCATTGGCTCTGTCAGACACAGGGGAAGCTTCTAGCAGCTTCTCACAGAAGCCACCCCTGTAGCCCCCCTGCTACCAAAACCTTGCTGTGCAAACCCAACACAACTAGGTAGAAGCTGATTCATTGCAGAGAGGTCCTAAAATCAGCAGACCATCCCTATTTGGCAAAGCATTGAAGTGCATCTCTTTGAGGTTAATAGGATGTAAGTATTGACTTGAAGAGTTTGGTGCAGTAAGGATTTTAATTAAAATATGCTTTCTTCAGTAACATGGCTTAGATAAAATCAAACTCTTGGACAACTTCAGTAAGGAAATGTTTCCTTCAATATTTGTAAATATGTGGTGGAATTCTCTTTGAGTTTAATGCAGATGTAACCTTTAATTTATTTTGTTTTCAACACATTAGCAAATCTCAAAAAAAAATTTTAGAAGACTTTTCTATTGCCTCAGTTCATATATTCAAATCTATCATTGCTTTGATGTCTTTTACAAAAAAGAATCACATTCATGAAATTTTTGGTGTATTGATGTATGTTCGCTTTCAGTTAGAAAGTAATTATTCCAGAGATAAGAATTTTCAGCTAGGCGATCTACTTATTATATACAATAAATAAGCTGCAACAACATTTTCCTGTGTAATATGAGGCTAACTATATTTTTTTTTAAAAAAAGTTGTAAGGTACCAAACTTTCCATATTTCCTTGAAGTTTATGACATTGCTAGAAAATAGGATTTTTCTCTCAGAAGTCTGACATAGGCGTTGAAGGAATCCCTCCTTACATCTTCCTACATACAGAATTAACTTTAACAGAAAAGATACAGAATTTATCCCCTGTTAGTTGAGAAAACCAGCCCTTTGATCATAATGCTAATATAAAAAAACTTGTGGGGAGATTCAGTAAGACCCCAGTCAGTCATCACCAAACACTACGAATCTCTCCTGTGCTTTCTCTGGTTTATTTTTTTAAGGAGGAAAAGGAACACTTCTTAGATCTGCTCATAGAAACCTTTCAGTGACAGTTCCTCAGGATTAATCTCTTTCCGATGGAAAGGATGTCGGACATGCTTGCAGAACTGTATAGACTTGTCACTGTAGTATATGTGCATCTACCAGTTACAAAGTGATTTTATTCTCTCTGCAGCCTTGTGAAAAAGGTAAATTCCCTTCCACAGTACAGGAAGTGAGACTTGGAGATCAGATTTGCCAGATTTTGTCTGTGACTCCAAGATGGAAGAGTTTTGACTTTATTTTACTAATGCTGTTTAATCATTTAATAAAGCAGAGCAACTGATTACTGGATCACAACAATGGGGTCCCTCCAGGCCACCAAACTCCCCGTCTCAGTACACTCTTCCCTACATTGCCTGGAAAGGAGCATTCCCTCAAACATGCCTTCTGGTGTTTGACTTTTGGTTTGAAATAGCTCTGGCTATATGCAAGGCTGATTTTCTTAGTAGCTGGCAGGAGGAGATGCTTGTTAGGGAGGTCATTTATTTTGGGGAAATGCTGTGTTTTGCTTTGAAGTCTGATTTTTTCCAGGGAAGTGTTTGGGGGACAAGAAGCGTTTCTGGGGATAGCAGGTTTGCAGTCCTCTTGCATGTTTTGTATGGCCTTGGTGACATGTCTGCCTTCTATCAGAGGTGTCATTTTTGTAAGCAGGTCTATTGCACAGCATCCATTAGGAGATCCTTCACAGCCTAGCTTTTCTGTGATTCCCAGACAGCACTGAAAAAGGCATTGCCCAGAGATGTTGCTATCCAGATTTACAGAACTTCTTTTCCCATTGCCTCTGGCCTCAGAGACTTGAGAAGAGAAAGATCCGAGTGCTCCCCTTCAAGGGCAATTACAATCAAATCACAGCAGTAACAGCACCAAGCAAGGAAGGGAGCAGTGGGGCTTGTCGGCTGCACCTGCAGACCTCTTATCTGTTTCATCCTCAGCTCCCACTGCTCTTGTGGTGTGCGGTATTGTGTAGGGTACACTTTCCGCATGGGGGTCAAGTGTGCAACGTTACACTCATCAGCAGTTAGCTACGTGTGCATTGTGTTCTGCTGCTGCAATTACAAATCACATCCTGTTAATCTCTGGGCTCTGCTGACACTATTATTTCAAATGCCAATGTGAGTTATTGTATCCTATCAAATAGAAAGGTATGTATGAACTATCAGGGAGGAAACAATTGATGTCAAGTCAAAATACTGGTAAGTTCATTTCTAATGAATGCTAGTCATCCAGCCAAGTTTGCTGTAGAGGGAGATGGCAGATTCAGGACAGAATATAATCCCTACTATCAAATGGTAATTATGAGAGCAAATACCTGTCTGTATTCATTTTGAGCTAGATGCTGAGCAGGAAATGCTACTGTGCAGAATGTTGCCTAGGGAATAGAGAGAACTGCAGGATCTCGTAACATCTTTTCTCAGAGGTGATAAAAATGAAAGGTACTCTGTCTGCTTTTACAAACGTGTTCATTTCTTAGCTGGACCAAGGAAGAAGCATTTCAGGTGCAAATTATATCTCTGATAGAGGTTAAGAAGCAGGTATCAGTACAGGTTCTAAACACGGTTGGTTTGAGGTTCTTCTGCCTGGTGGCACATTCCCACAGAAAACTGAAACCCACTCAGGTTTATCTGAGGGACAACTTGTCATGCTGGGCTATAGCCCAGGGTTGTAAGCGGTATTTTGGTATGTGCCCTTCTCCTCTCCATTGTCCCCCTTATTTCCTGCTTGGTACCCCAGGTTATATTTCAAGAAGGATTATATGTGATGGAGCTTTTTACTGGAGGGTTCTGAAGGTTTATTTCCCCACAGAGACTCTTTTGAGCAGATGTAGTGACTACTGCAAGAGGGGGAAAAAAATATCCTTTCAAAACTCTTTTATTTTTTAGGTTCTATTAAAGGACTGGGCTCCTCTGCGCACTCTTTTGTGCTCATGCATAACACAATGTGATACCAATCAGGCTGCATAGAGAAGTTGCTGGGTACAAGCAAAAAGTGCCTTTAGCTTTCCTCTCAACAATGCTTTTAACTCTGAGCAAGTCAGAGGCCCTTATTTCTCCCCAGATTATTCCAGGCACCTCTCCAGTATAAATATGAGTAACTAACTCATTCTCAGATGCCAGAGTATCTAGGGAAAGATTTTTCCATCAAGCCTCTCTTCTGATTTAGGCACTGCTCCCCACCTTTTTCTCCTCTTTTTGGTTTGCCACTTTGTCACCAAAAGAAGTCTTTCCCTCCCCAGCCACCTAGGAGGAAATAAGCAGATGATCAGGGGATGGGGTTGGGTATCATGTGAACTTCTGCAATTCCTTTGCTTTTGGAGTGGGACTGAGTGCAATTGCTTGCCAGATGGACAGGAGGGGAGGGAGGCCAGACAGCAAGCCTTGCCCTCCCCACAGCAGTGTCTCTGGCAGGTTTGTGTACCTGCACCTGAGCATATGAACAACCCTATGCTCAGCCTCCTTTTCTGCCACCTGCACAGAGAGGGGTGAGCAACTGGCTCACTTAAAGTATTCAACCTCAGTGTTGCATTCACATCTTTTTAATAATGCCCTTTTTAGTTGCAGGTTGCGGAGTGACTGACAACCTTGGTTCCTGACAGTGCTAACAAACCCAGCTGCCAAATAAACTAGACCAAAGGAGACAGCAATAATATACTGATTTGTTCATTTGATTTACGTTAGAACAGGTTTATAATGACCATAAATGATTATTTTTACAAGAGGTACATAAAGAAGTAAAATTGAAATGACTGCTCTGCATCCTACTGCACATTCCTAATGCTGCATTTATATGTGTACAAATGAATTCCTTCACTTCCACTAGCCAATTACTGCCATAAAGTGCCTGTGGCTGCACAGGATGGCAGTCCCTCCTGTAGTGCATGTATATGGGGAAGCCCATTCCACTCACCTTCACAGAGAGGGGATACTGATGAGAGGTCTGGGGCTACCCAGCTTACCTATAAATCTTAACCACCTTTTGTCATTTAAAACATGATACTTAACATTTTTGTGCATTAACTGGAGTCAGACTATACATTCTCTTCTGTTTTGGATGCAAGACAAGTGCAAAGGTTTTACATGTATGCAGTCCGTTAAGGTCTCTTTGCAGCAGGACCCTGCATGCTAGCAGAGCTCCCTACACAAATACTGCACATCCCAGACAAAGGTTGAGCTCTGTTGCTACATAGATGTTACTGTGACTTATCCTACCTGTCAGAGAACTTGTGCTGTTCCCTTTAGTACACAGGGCACCCAAAAATGTTTGGAGCAAACAGGAAAAATAGCACTTTGATTAGGGGAAGCAATTGGGATGTGCAGAAAAGCAGAAATGTCAGAAGAAAAAGCAAATTGCTTAGAGATACCTGAGGAACGAATCTTCTTTTTCCTTCCAGAAACCTGGAGGTGATGAGTGTTTTATGCCCTCAGCATCTCTCTTGGAAAGCATCCATGATTTCATGCATGTGAAAGGCAAAACAGCTGAGATGTGAAGACACTGGGGGAGAGAAGCAAAGCCAAAGGTTGACAGCTAGACTGGGTCTGTGCCACGCATGGCAACGGGAGAAGCCCCTTCTGCCTGTTTTGGCTGTACAGATATCAGCACTGTCACTATTCCCTTGTTGCAGCAATCAAAGCAGCTCCTTCAGCTCTGAGCACAAGGAAATCTTCTGTCATCTTTAGTTTTTCCTTTATCCAGCACAATACTAACCACAGCATCTTATTGGGAGGTTCAGGTGTGCTTCTGGCTGTGTCAGGTGTGTGAGATCTGCTGAGAATATTCAAGCTGTACTGAGCACACAGTCCTTTGGAAAGCATTAAGTCCAAATCTCTCCATTCTCTGTCTCTCACAGAATCTGGTCCAGAATTATTAACATGTGATAAACATTTATGGATGATGTTTCCATTTCATAGTGATATTTACAACCAAGTCTAGCCCACCCTTCACTTTGTGCCAGTGTGCCTACTTCCTGCCACTGAGCTGGCTGTTGATTTATGCTGACTTGAAAGGAGAGATTTGATAGCTCAGCACAGGCCAAGGCAAAAACAAATAAATGAATATCAGTAAATATGGGAACAGGGAAAAAATATGAAGACAGCAGTAAGATTAGATGTGTACCAAATGGCTTTAAAATGTTAATTGCATTGTATACTTGGTCAAGCATGAAGTTATTTCTACATAATCATTCAGTATATTTCAAGGATAATAATCTAACAATGTAGCAGGTGGGCCAAAAAGCAAGCTACTGTGCCTCTCAGCCTTTGCAAACAAGGTTTGATGTGTATGTTGCATAGTAATCTCCAGATGCCAAGGCGTATGTTGTCATTGGGTAACTTCATTTTTTACAAACAGGTTGGGTGGCTTTGTGACCAAGGGAATTTCTGAATTAAATAGCTGTTTCTAATAAGCATGTTAAGTAGTGCTTCAGGAACCCGGTATCATTTGTTTCCATCATAGGAAGTATTAAAAACTCTAATGCCATGCACACACACAAAAATACTGATTTCATCAGACCTTTGCTGTAGCCCATATCACATCAGATGTGAAACTTCTAGGAGGCTGCATAATTTGGGGATGGCAATTTCATCTTTCATTGTTCCCTATCTGTTTGCTGACAGCTTTCCCCATTATAACACTTTGATATGTCCAATTTGTAATTTACCGCTCCTCACAAGAGCAGAAGCCGCTGTGTACTTGTATTGTCTAATCTGATTTTTTTTTTCCCAAGAACCATAACATCATTCTACACTTTCTATTTTTGATGCTCATTCTGTTCTTAGCAAGATCATAGAATCACAGAACCATTTAGGTTGGAAAAGACCTTTAAAATCATCCAATCGTTACCTCAGGACTGCCAAGTCCACCACTAAGCCATATCCCTAAGCGCCACGTCTACACGTCTTTTAAATACCTCCAGGGATGGTGACTCTCCCACTTCCCTGGGCAGCCTGTTCCAGTGCTTGACAACCCTTTTGGTGAAGACATTTTTCTTAATATCCAAGCTAAATTTTCCCTGGTGCAACTTGAGGCCGTTTCCTCTTGTCCTATTGCTTGTTACTTGGGAGAAAAGACCAACACCCACCTGGCTACAACCTCCTTTCAGGTAGTTTTGGAGAGTGATCAGGTCTCCCTCAGCCTCCTTTTCTCCAGGCTAAACAACCCCAGCTCCCTCAGCCGCTCCTCATTAGACTTGTGCTCCTGAACCTTCACCACTTTGTTGCTCCTCTTTGGACACACTCTAGCACTTCAATGTCCCTTCTTGTAGCGAGGGGCCCAAAACTGAACACAGCGCTCAGTCTGACCTCAGTGACTCAGTCTGATCATCTCGACAGGCCTGTAGTTCCCTGGATCCTCCTTCCAGCCCTTCTTATGGGTGGGCATCATATTTGCTAACCTCCAGTCAACTGGGCCCTTCCCAGTTAGCCAGGGCTGTTGATAAATGATGGAAAGTGGCCTGGTGAGCAGTTCTGCCAGCTCAAGATCAGCCATTCAGTTATGGTACACCCTAGGTAAATACACTAAATGGTTGATCCTGCTCCAAATATTCCTGGTTTTCACTAATCCAGGAGCCCCAGTGTTAGATCAGGACACTATTGTGCTTGGAGCTATACAAACAGAACAAAACCAATCCCTCATCAAATATTGTGGGCTAAGAATCATGAGCTACATGTGAGCTACAAGCTTGAAACACAGCGTATCATTACTTCTGCAGTTTGGTTTTGATTTGGAGATACAGTAAATTACCTTTTAGTAAATGCCCAAACATAGAATGGAATGAAATGACATCTGGCTGCATGAGTTTCTGGACTGAAGGATGCAAATGTATTGCTGACTCCGAAGGTAATTGCAGGTTTCTTCTGTGATTACCACCTGGATCATTTTAGCCTCTTCATGTCTCCGTTATCTCATCTGAAAAATGGGAATAATACTTCCTAGGAGTGCTGCCACATTTACTATTTACAACATCTGTGAGGATTCTGGAACAAAAGACTTTTTAGAAATGTAAAAAGTTACTTCTTCCATTGATTTTTATGGAATTAGTGTCGGGACAGTAATGCTTTGATTTAAGAACTTCTGGGATCCCTTGTTACCTGCTTTAGGAGGTCAAAATATTTGGCAGCTACTGAAATGGTTTTCCGTCTGCCCAGGTCTCTTCTCTTTAACACGTGTATTATAGTGGTAAGTAACTGTATTCATTTCAACTTATGTCATCTTGGATCTTTCTTCAGGCCGGACTGAAACACTCCTGCTCACAATGAGTAGTACCATACTCCATAAAAAGTCCCATTGATTTCAGAAGGGCTTTTGCTGATATGTTGTCCTATTCATTGTTAAGTAAGGGAATAAATATCATAGTCTGGCTCTGTACAGTGAAAGCAACAGTAACTGGAGAGTGGGGAGTGAGAACTACAGAGACAAGGAAACCTTTCATTTAAAAAAGATGCAAAGAAAACGTGATTCATCTGAATGTCTTAACTCTAAAGAAAAGCTTTCACTGTAAAATGATAGAACGTAGTATAGAGGCTGGCATCTGTAGTAAAGCAGAATTTAGAAAGCTCATTCCAAATAAGAATATAAATTACTTGGCTGCTGTATCATAAATTTTACCCCAACACTGGGAATTCAACTGAAGGATGACTTTAACCACTAAAGAATTCCACAATTTAAAGGATATGGTGTTTCTGGGAGTGAGGCTGGGGTTTGTTTGGGGTTTGTTGCATTCATTTTTCAGTCATATTTTACAGGCAGATCTTTTAGAAGTTATGTAATACCCTAGCAGTGCAGCTTCAGAGCTATTGAAAAAGTATGGGTTTAATTTTATGGACTTAATGGCTAAATAAGGGCACAATAACACCTGAGTCAAAAGTATTTTATACCTCTAAATGTTTGTATATCTGCTAGTCTAACTGCTGGCTTTCCGTCTCCCTGCTTGTGCTGGGGTATGTTTTTGTGCTGCACCATCCTGCTGGCACTGCAAAGCAGCAGTACGCTGAGCTGGGTGCCTTACGCAGTGCTGAAGGTGTGGCTTCCCTCTGTATCTTGCTATCCAAACCAAAGGGAGGCGTTTAATGGTTGAAGTTGGGGGAAAATTATTCACACTTGCTTCACCAGTGCCTTGACCTTAAAGTAGTCTTTCAGAACTCTGAAAGGCCAGGCACAATTCTTCTTGCACTTACAGTAGTAAGCAGTGTTTTACATCAAACTGGCAGATGTAACTACAGTATGGTGCAGAGTGGAAAAGGGCCCCATGGCTGCATATACAGTGTGCTTTCCATTTCAAGAGCTAGCCGTTTTTTAAAAGAAAAATGAAACTCAGTGTGCCGTGCTGTTTTAGACCAAAATACAGGTCATAGTAGGAAGCTGCAGAAAGCAGCTGTATCTTTTTCTCCCATCCTGATGCCATCCCCATACTGTCTTTCACAATCTCTCCTTCCTCCCCCACTCCACCCACAAAGAGGAAAAATGTTGCTGTTCACATCTGTTGTTGAGTGCTAACGTTAATCTGTGCCTTTGTGCTCTGGTAGCTACAGTGTGTGTGCGATGATGTCTGTTGGGGACAGGATGGTTTCTCCCTAGTATGCACAAGAAGAGCTGTCCCAGATACCTGCTAAAACAAAGTATGTTTGCTCACCTCTGTATCAGCTGCTGTAGAGTGTCCTATTGGAAGACACAGTGAAAGACCACTTGGAAACATTTCTGGGCACAGTGTAGCTGCTCCCTTGCTGTGGCGGTGCATAGTAAGAGAAAACCAGTAAGCCATGCTCCTTGGTCCCACTACAGCACTGCAGTTGGATTTTCTTTGACGTGCATTTCAAGGTCTTGATGTCAGTGGGAGTTATAGATTCTCATTTTATCTGAAAAGACAACAACTTACTTAGACACACCCTTGGAAAAGCATTTAGCTGATGTTTGTAATTGCCTATTTCTTATTATTTCTACTGTAGAGCAGTGAAGAAAGTAAGTTGATGAAAGTTCAACAATCAAAATCTCATGCATGCTTTATTATTTCCATTGCTGCAGCACCCAGAATCCCTGATTAAAACAGTCATGTTTGTAATTTTGGGGGGGGGCTTTCCTTTTTGATATGTAAGCAAGAAGATAGTAATGAATTTTTAACAGGCTATGTCTGCCTACTCAGCTTTCATTTACAGCAGACTGTTTCATAAAACGGAAGAATTAAAGCACCAGTAATTTTCAAATGGGCAAGTAAATCAGACTTTTGGTCATGTTTGTGATTTTTCTGTCTTGAAATTTTCCTGGATAGCAGGTAAAGCAGAGAATAATCTTCCGGTACAAACCCTGAGTTTAACTGGTCCCTTTATGACTGTAAGCCAAGCTCAACCTCCAGTTATATCAAATTCAGCCCAGTTACAATTAATTTTTCCTTAGTACAAGCCATTATTAAGAATATTGGAGACAAACCTCCAATGACCCATATTTTCTCTGTAATGGGAAAATACCCAAAACACTTGAGGGTGCTGAGAGGCTGCAGGTTTCCACCATTTGAACTAGCAGAGGTCTGTAATGCATATTCTTGTTGAGAAAGTAATTTCTTTTTTCTCTAGTTAGCAGATTAAAGAACAGGGCTCCATTGCATTTAATTAGAAAGAAATGGGAAAAAGGAATATCTTGAAAAAAAACCCATGAAGTGAAAAATAAATAAAAATCAGTCTTCTGGTTTTAAGGAAAAACAGCAGTGGATGGGCTTGTGAGGTCTTACAGCTATCGCCTCCCTCTCAGGTTACAAAAGTACAGGGTAAGGTGTTCAGAAAGTAAAACCCCAGCAGCAGAGCCTCCAAATGTCACACACTCGAGGTGCCAGCGGCACACAGTACATCCAGCCACACGCCCAGCTTACTCCTCACTGAGGAATTCGGGAGCTGGGCCTTTCAAGTCTCCCTCTTTGGCCTCTATCCAAGATTACTGAGGCTTTGAAAAGCAGGATTGTTCTGAAAGGGGGATGGCAGTTCCAAGCAGCCATTTGCAATGGTACCGCACATCCATCGTCTCCCTGTAATACGTGACCACGTGTATGCTCGCATCACAGACAGTGCTCTTTTCACTAGCTGAGCGGCTGGAACGGATGCCAGAGAATTAGGAGGAACTGGCCGGCCTTCAAGATTTCTTCACAAGGACTTCTTAATCAGCTCCCATGCCTCTGTACTCTCATGTCTGTGTGTCTGGTAATTTGCTCTACTTTATGTACACTCTGTTCATCATACAGATTGGCTTTTTACTTTCTGCAGCAATTCCTCTCACTTTGCCAACACCTTGCCATTTGCAGCTTTAATGCCTATTGATAGCACTTCATCAGCAATAGCTGCCAATGTATATTCCTTTTACAAGATGTTCACCCTCAGTTTTTATAGATAGTTACAAATTTAGCCACAACTGATTGAATAGTTCATTTTCATTTGCTTTTCACATGGAATAGATTCATCAAAATGAATAGATCATCATAAGATTGAAAACAGTGATGAAGCTTCACTAGTGTGTATTTGTGCTCCAAGCCAGAGTCAGCTCTACCAAAACCATTCCTGTGTGCCTAGCCTGGTTCTTAATACCTTCAATGAGAGTTTTTACAGCTTCCTATAGCCAGCTGCGGGCGCAGTCCTAATGCTGGTCCTCATCCTGGCACCAACACACACTCCCTAACTTGATTTTCTTCTACCATGGGTAACAGGCCCCAGAGTCAGCCACAGGAACCTGAGCAATGACCTTGTCAGTGAAGGCAAGGCAGAGGCGCCTTCTGATACCTCAGCCTTTTCTGAGTCCCCTGTCACCCTGTCTCATTTCTCAGTGAGTACATGTTTTTCCTAGTCTCCTTTTCACTGAGGATGAGCCCTTCTCACGGCCCTTCAGAGCCCTGCCCGTTTCGATGCACATGGAGGTTTTGCTGTCTTGGTTGTCACCGTGTGCCCCATTCCCACCATCCTGAACCTCTCCTTCTACTGTCTGGCTAAACAGCGGCCACCTGGCCACCTCTTCTCCTGCCCACCCGTGCTCTGACACACTCTGATTCACTAGTTGGAGATGTTATTTCTCTTTTTCAGATGCTCTGACAGATGCTCAGTTTTCAGCAAAACCTATTACCAAAAAAGATCCTGGTTAGTAATAGTAAAGTCCAAAGCAAGCTTCAGGCACTTCTCCCAGTTCAGTTTCAAACTCGCCTTGGTATAAAGATTGTAATTTACAATTTAAGCAATTTGCTTCTAATTTTTTAACACAAACTAGTGGAAATGCGAGGGGTACGGAAGAAGATTGAGCATCACCCCATGCACAAAGGACTTTTTTCTCCTAAGGGATGATACTACAATAGTCCTTACACAAACAAGACTTTTCTCCTTTGGCGTTTTACAAGAAAACTATGTTTTTAGAGTTGCATGACCACTGTCATTACACAGCATTTCTTTTTCATTTACTATCAATGGTAGAACTAAATTGCCTTTGTTTAGTGAGGTGCAACAATTTGTTGCAGAGAAAGAGATATGAGATTGTCTGTCCTCCTGCCTTTTCTTCTCCCACACCATAGCTAGATATAAATGCTCTGGGTGTTTCTAGCTCTCATCTCACACTATTTTCTGCTTTATGGAATGGCCATTTCAGAACTTACGGGTTCTTATGGCTTGGCGACGTATGCCAGGAGTATCTCTATTTCCTGTTACAACAGCCTGTCTTGACTTGCTTTAAGCTTTGAAGATGTCGTTAGCCTGCGCTGCTTGAGGGTATGAAGTCAGTGATGGAGGGATGTTGTTTAGTGCATATCCCAACACATATGAATTGCAGAAGGTTCAGTGAAATGAGTAGTTCTATCTTTTATAATTATTTTTAATGTTTTTAATTAAATTTGTAACTAGATGGCTACAAATTGGTGGGGCTTCTAGTTTAGTTTGATTGTAACCTTACTAAATGGCTGGTAACTTGGTAACTGCTCTGGATATCAGTAATGTTAGGTTTCAATTAAATTGAAATTGTCTACAGTTGTTCTTTGCTGTCCTTTAATTATCAAGGTATATGTCTTCTCATTATTGATTTGACAGTAGTGCATGAATGCCTCAATCAAGATCATGACCCTAGGATGCTTAGCTACTGTAGATCCACAGAAATTACTGTCCATGCCCCAAGGAGCCAAAACAGGTTAGTAAAGAAAACTGAGTGGTTGCAAATTGTTTTCCAAGCTCCTTGTTTTTTATAGGAACTCGTTCATGGCTCAGGGAATACTACTCGGCCAACAGTGATGAGAAAGACTCTTCTATTCACCTTGTGCTATCACTGCCAGTCTGGGAAACTATTACCTCTGCTTTGTAACATACTAGTCTTTATGAACTTTGCTTCAGATCTCTAATCTATCCTTAAATCAGGTAATTTTTCCTCAGCTAGCTCAGTGTGCAGCCCTTTCTCCATCAGCTGGTTCCAATTATGTGATCCTCACATGCTATCTCTGAATAAATGTTCTTTGAAGATATATAGTAGAAAGATGCCCTTGGTAAGCTACTTTGATTCAACTGCTTCAAATAGGAAAGCACTGCTGAGGTATAAAGGTTAATTTCACCCATCTCAACTCAAGTTAAACAAGAATTTAATGAACTCCAACAGATGCTGAGTTTACTCCTCCTGAAAACCCAGAGTCTCCAAATTCTTTACACAGGTAGATAGTCTGTGATGTTTTCTTTTCTAGCAAAGGATATATTGCTTGGCCTAGATTTTTCTAAGATCTCAGATGCTAGGAACGGGCCTACTGAGAACCATCCAAGACGCTTAGTATGCTCTTAATAAAAAATAAATAATCTAACTGCTTGATTTAATTCCTGAGTGGGACCCCAGCCTCCCTAATGAGTGCTGAGCACCCTGAGGAATTGACCTATACCTATTGTGTCAAGCGTGTGGCTTGAGCTGACAGTCCAGCCCAAATTCCTGTTTGTCTCTGCTGTTTATGTTTTGGCTTTGACTTGAGTCTGACCCAGGGCTAGGAACAGGATTGCAGAGATGGAGAACCACGACTCAAACCCTTACCCCCACTGGAGAGTGAGCCTTCATACAGACATGTAGATGTTTGGCATGCGTCAAGTAAAATAAAAAGTCTTAATTAAAAAGAAAAACCCTTCGTAATCCCAAATGAGCAAGCGCATACCTGAATTCCAGATTGGATCTTCTGGAGCACTGCTACAACAGCAAATTGAAGGGGCTGTTAAAACTTATGGTGTCAGTGCTACGTGGCTTAAGTAGATCATGCCACAGTTGACTTTTACAGCAAAAGTCCATCATACCAAGATTGAATCTGTATGCAAAATAAGGTTTGCTAGGCCTAGACATCCACAGGCTGTAGCACAGCAGTCCCTGAGTGCAGGTTCACGTCAGAGATGTTAATTGTCTCCAAACATCAGGCAAGTAATCTGCATTTTGAAGAGTCTCTAAATGGGCATTTACATAATTTATGTTTTACAAAGTCCGCTGATGCATATTTGCATAATAGACCGCAGCAGTGCCAACAGATCCATCGCAGCACACGATGTCAGCTCTCATGAACTTCCAGTGGGTTTTTCCTTTTATTGGCGCTCTTATGACAGAAAGAAATTGGCAATAACTGATGAATCTCAAAGAGAAGACTGAGTGCCTGTCAAAGCTGCTGTGGCTGGGTAGAAGCAAACAGAAATCAAGCCACATGCTCAGTCACCTAAGAAGTGCTCTGCATATGTCCATGCCAATTCTGTGCATAGAAACAAGCAGAGATGGTCCTCTATGTATTCATTCAAGTTCATTCAATTTCCTGGAATCTCCCTTTCCTCCCCATTCGCAGCAACCCCTTGTTGCTTTCATGCTCTCCAACTTCCTCCTCCTTAAAAATGAACACATTTTCTCATCACCAACCTCAGCCTGTCGGGACGATCCGTTGCAGAGGTGCTGTAGGTGCCTGGAGAAGGGCTTTGGGAACCACGCTGGCTTTGTCACTAGTCTCACCTGGGCAGTCAAGCTTGAGCACATCAGCGTAGAGAGAAGGCAGTTGAAAGTTGCAGACCTTTGAGTTCCAATGCAATGTTCATCACTCTCAAAATGGTGTTTTTATCATTCTCATGATGCAGTTAGTATCTCAAGGGGTTTTTATCAGTTCTGTGAGCTATGGGCAGAAGTGTTTTTTCCACATGGCTAAGTGGGAGAAGAAAGCGGTCGCCACTTTGTCACTCCTGGCCAATGTAAAGTTTAGCAATGTTGTTACCCTGAAAAAGGAGGAAGATTTACAGCCCTCAGTCTGTTACGTACCACAGCATTAGCGGACTAGCTAAATTGAGTCCTGGTGGTTTTGGTGTAACTGTCTCCCATGAAAACTGGAAGGAGCAGTTCCCACCCTCCCAGAACAGAACTGGGGAATGGGATCATTGCCAGCTCCAAACAGGAATTTCCTTCCTTTAATTTGCTCCACAGCCCAAACACTGACTGAGCACAGTCTTCTGCATATGCTAATGGACAGTGCTTCATTTTGTAAGACATTTTATTAGAAAACTTTATTTTTTACTCCTGGTTGTATATCTCCTTTCCGTTTCTGTTGATTTGGGTGTTCGTCATCCTGCTGAATGTGATAAGGGTTCATCAGTTTCACTGCATGCTACTAATAAGATAATGCTTTTAAGCTGTTTGGTATTTTCACATGAAACATGTTCTTCTTGCTACAGATATTCAGTAGAGTGATGGCTCTAATCATCCTCTCCGTCAATAACTGTCAGCTGTGATAGAGCTGGGGTTCTGGTTGGCCGGATAAACCTAGCAATGTGAAATAGAGGATATGCATGCTGAAGAGTTGCCAAACTAGAGCAGAAGAGACTGATTTAAACTTCCCATACCAGAGCTGAAGCAAGTCTAATGCTGTGATGTTTTCCTTTACTGCTCTTGATATTAAGTCTAAAATTAGTAATATCTTGCCACAGTTTCTTTTGATTTCAGTTCTGACTAAAATGAAACACTGGATTCAATAAACAAATGTTTCCTACTGATTGATCTAAGGACCAGAACTATTCTTTGGCATTATAACTAATTCTTTTTGTTATCTAGATTAAAAGAAATCAGATGATATGTGGATTGAAGTGATTTCAATGTTTATTCTATAATTAAACATCAATTATGATTATATCCTATTAGAACCTCTTTAAAAGATTTTTAGTATAAGGTTCTACCTGCGTTCAAGAAATGACAGAAATACAAGAAACATTTTAAATCCGCACTGCAACCATTGGATTCTGTCAACTTCAAAATCTTGCAATGGGAATCGTGTCTGCCCAAGTTTCTTAGGGAGCAATGGGAATAACTGTAAGAATCTGACTGGCTTTTAAAGACTGAGAAATGATGAGAGCAACATATTTGCAGGGTGAAAGAACCTTTCAGATGTCTTCTAGGTATGCTTGTGATTGTTTTTCTGTGTCTGCTGTGCTCGAAGTTGATGCCTTTTTTGTGGTTATTATATTCAGGGATTTAGTTGGGCTGCTTCATTGTGTTGAATGCACCCTGCCTCACAAAGGCAACTGTGAGCTCAAAGTGCTCTGCCCTGAGTCACAGAGCCCTTTGGTGGGAGGGCAACTCTTCTACCCACTTCTTAGAGATAGGACATCTGCTTATGCTAAAATGTGAGAGTACAGCTTCCTAAGCAGACAGCAGTCCATCTTCCTGCCGCTCGCTGGTGTCTCCTTGTGGAGGCATGAAGAGACCTCCCTCAGTGGCACAGAGCAGCTTCTATTGTCTCTCCTCTTTTTGCTGACACCTTGTTACCTGAGTAATTCTTTCCAGTGTATTTTGCGCCAGTTTGCTCTCAGGGTAGACCCAGGTAGTCAGAGCATGTCACAACATTGCAGAGCCTGCTTCAGTCTGAGACACGCACGTCTCTCCATATGTTTTCTACCGAGATAGGGCAGGAGAGACCTGGGTTCCAGCACCCCTTCTAAATCAGCCACAGGAAGGATCTGAACCTAGATATCATCTACCATTGGTGCCCTAACCGGCAGATGTTACTGTTTGGTGTGATCCTGCAAGCCTATGCTGACATGGTCTGGCAGAGGAGCCCTGCAGGCCATCCTCCACCTCCATCACAGCTCCGCAAGGGCCGTGGAGCTTTGCCCTTGGGCTAGACAGCTTTGAGAATCTCATTAGTGCAAAAAACGTTCGACTCTGGCAGCTAACTCTGGAAGCCTAAACTTTCTTGTGGATTGGTGTTGCTGGTGCACAGGCTGTAGCGTACTCAAACCTGACCTTCCTCTCAAGCTATGATGTGATTTTCTTATGGCACAGAGAAACTGTAAATGGTGCTTTTATATGACCTGTGAATTCTTCAGCTGAGAGAGATGCTGCTTTTCAGTTTTAGGCCTCAGGGCTGAAAGACATATGCCTAACCCCAAGCAGGTAGGTGATAGTATTTATTTTGGTGGTTTAATCTCTGTTTAAAGTTAAGCAGATGAAGTTCAAATCCTTGCTGAAAGTTGAACTTACTTTGTTGCTAGCATAAGATCATATCCAGTCTTTTTGCAAAATGGAGCTTTGTCTGTTCAGAGCTGCAGAGCTAAATTAAAATCCTTGTTACAAACGTCAATTGCAAATACAATTAGCAGTTTATGAAAAGACTGGATATTTGTACCATGTACATTTTCAAGCAAGAAAAGGTGCAGTTTTCCCTTAAGGGAAAGAGCGCCAACAATACATGTGCTTTTTCTTCTCAAGAAATTAAGGGGTGTCTGGGGGAAAGGAGTTGGGATGGCTTTAAATGTTTTTGTACTCCCTTCCAAAATAAGTTTATAGTTTCCCCATATACAATTTAATTAAGCCTTCGATTTGACCTTTGTATTGAGCAATAAAAGTTAACTGGGAAAGATGTGGGTAGAATGAGAGCACAAACAAAGCATGCCCCGCGTCAGCCAGTGTGAGAACTGTTTCTGTAACCAAAACTAATGAGATCATCAGGACAAAAGCAACAGCCAAAGCATTTTCAATTATTACTAATATTTTTCTTCCTTGAGCCAGTTTATATTTTTCTTAATTACAGCTTTGAGCTGTGGCGTGATATTTAGCAGATGCCTTCGGCACTTGGCGTGCTGATCACTTGCACACTCCAGACTGGCAGGGGCACCTAATCTTTGAAGTCTAGAGCGCACATTCATCTTTAACCATAAAGGTCAATCCTGCATTCCTCGCATCCCCCCAAACTCCCATTAAGTTTAATAGGAGTTTTGAGCATGTGAAGCATGCGGTATCGGGATCGCTCTCAGTCTTCTGGATATTACCAGTGAGGCATGTACAGAATTTCTAAACTTAACTAATTAATTGCACCATACAGTGATGGCAGAAGGCTGTCACAGAGCTTTTTAGTTGTTTCTTTCATTACAAGAAAGTTACAACAAAAGTTTAACAGATTTACTGGGAACATCATGTTTTACAGATACTTCCATGCTGTGTTTCAGGATATCATGTCAGCTGTGCTGCAGTATGTACGAGGTATCTGGCAAACTAAACAAGCTTAAACATGCAACCACAAACATGTGCCTAAGACTAGACTAAAAACAGATGTTTCCAGGAAATGTAAAAGATGTTTGGCATGTTTTAAGCTTATACTTTCAGCTTGTCTGCATTTGAGTTAAGTCCCATATTAATATAAACAAAATGACAAAACCTTTTCTTGCAAATGACTGATTGATTAATGGAAGTATTGCTGAATCACACAAGGTTTGTTAGGTTAGGTTATTTCTTCCCAAGGAAAAGATGGATTGTTCCATCTTGACATTTACCATGGCAGGAGCTGAGGCAGTTATACGTGTGGGTTTACTTTTTAGCCCTCAGAACTAATACAATTTTATTGTGTCTCATGAAAATCATGCAGAGTTTGCTATGGCAGCTGTATATCAAAAGCCAATCAAACACAGTGACAGGTTTCCTTACAGCAGTACAGCTGAGATAATGTCCTATTCTCTCTCTCTATATATATATATATAGAATTCAAATGTATATAGAAAAAAGATTGTTTGGGAATGGGGGAAGGAGTTGCTATTTCACATAAGTGTGGCTTCCAGGCACCAGACATCTCAAATTGTCTCACAGTTGTTCCTGACTTCTCTTTATTGCATTTTTTTCTTTGTTGCATCTTTTTTTTTTATAACAGTAGTTCCTGAAAGGTCCAGCCAATGTTATTTTTTGAGGAAAGTGTGTATAGTTCTTCTCAGCCTGAAGAATTTACATCCAGAATGCGCAAAATGTGTAGGAGAGAAAGCAGTTCTCTCACTGGCCTACAGGGAGAAGTGATCTGCCAAAGATCACACAGAGTGTAATGCAGAATTAAAAACTGGTCGTAGATATCCTAGTCCCAATTTATGACTATCCTCCCAAGGACAACGTCTCTTCAGTTACACACTCCTTTAAAAGAGAAACCCTCATAATCTTGTCCCGGAAGTCATCTGGAGAGGCTGGCCTGAACCTAATGCAACTCAGTAGTTAAGTGAGGAGAGTGACCTATTTGGTTGTAACTCCTGTAGTTCTCTCTTTTCTGGTTAAAGATCTTCTCCTTCTAAGGCCAAGTTTCCATAACAGGGTGTGTGGGGAAAAGGCTTATATGGACACCATGTTGTCGGGCTGAAATAGAAGGGGGCAGAACAGTACACACATGGGAGGCTGCAGAGCTGTTAATTACTCCCTTCTTCTGGCTCCAAAAGGGCTATGCTACACCTGCCTTTTACCAACTAGTATTATATGGTGGACAGTAAGAGAATGTGGAGAATTGCATCACAAGCTCATCACACTTGGGGAGTTTTTGCATTCCCATTTCCACAGCATTCTTGTTTCCATTTGTCTGCTGCAGTTGTAACTGGTAATAATTAGTGCTGGTTTTAATGTCAGGATAATAGATTATTTGGAAATTGTTGGTACATTTTATGGCGACAGCATTGTTTTGCAATTTCAGAGCTCCTTCCTTTGAATATGTAAAAGTAATTTCAGCTTTTGCTACCAGAGGTGATAAAAAGCTAATAATAACACTGCAGCATCTACTGTAATTTAAGAGCCTGTTCCACCAAGTTGCACCTAGCTTTAATTTTCTTATGAAGCTGTCAGCCAAAACCAAGCCTGTGATCGAAGTGAAATTTATCAAGCAACTGAGCCACAACAGGGAGAGTAAATGCAGGTACTGACCAGTTCACTTTAGACCAGCATCACGAGTATCATTACAACCATGATGAGGCATTCAAGATCGAGGCATTAATTTGCTATCATAGATGCTGACATTCTGTCTTTTCAAAGCACAGTGTTTGCATGAAAGTCTAGGAAAAAATGGACAGGTCTGACTTCATGTAATTAATGTGGGAAAGCAGAAATAAATAATCTCCCCTTCTCCCCCCTCTCCCCCCCCAACTCTCTCCCCAAATAACTGGGTTGAAAGTTCTCCCTAGCAACTCATGGTATAAAAATGATGAAGATGTGTTCAAAGTCTTCACTCAGTTGTGGGCACAGTGGACTGATAAGCATCAACTCTCTGCTGTCACTGCCCCAGTTCGTTAGAAACTGCGCTGCTATAATTAACATTTACAGGACTAGTCTGGCAAATCTGTTTTGTTTTTATGCAGAATTCCCTCACAGGATTGTACACCTGTGTGGTGTGATGATCTGTAGCCTTACGTGTATGCAGCCACCATGGCTGTTGGTTAATTGCAAGTATACTGCCTGAGCAACAGAGGTCCTGAGGCACAAGCACATTACTTCCATGAGCACTAGCTCAAACACAGGCTTCCCCCAACATGAGATCAGCCCATTCAACTGCCCTTTCCTTCCCACCTTCTTCCTTTGCTCTAGAAATACTTTCTCTTCCTCTCTGTCGGTAGCAGTAGCAGCCTGTCTACGGAGTCTCTGCATTTACCCTTCAGCTCAACGGAGACTGTGCTGAGCACAACTCAGATGGGAGATGAGGAGGGTTCAGTGGCAGTGGCAAATCTTTGCAGGGAAAGACCTCCTATCACACTGATCGTTTGCAATCACAGAGAAAGGACTGAGCTCAAGACAGGTCAAGAGAAGGACAAAAATGTAAAGGGGATTCTGTTAAGTAGATGAGCTTGTTCATCCCTTGGCAGGACAATAGGGAATCTCAACAGACGTTTAAGTAGACCTTGCTGATGCTGTTCATTAGAGAGCAATAGCATGCAAGTACAACAATAAATATTTACATCTTTGGTAATCTGTACCAGCAGCAAATGGCAAATCATTTAGGCTAGGGAGGGGGAACTAACAGCTGGGGTGCCAATATGGCTTGAACTTCTGTCAGATAACCTGGTAATAACCTAAAAAAAAATAATTGCGTTGTTCTTTCCGGACTGGCTATGTCCAACGTTCTGGACACGACCCGGCAACGTGTGCTTGCAGCCCAGAAAGCCAACCGTGTCCTGCGCTACATCAAAAGCAGCGTGACCAGCAGGGCGAGGGAGGGGATTGTCCCCCTCTGCTCCACTCTGGTGAGACCCCACCTGGAGTACTGCATCCAGCTCTGGGATCCCCAGGACAAAAAGGACATGGACCTGTGGGAGCGAGTCCAGAGGAGGCCCATGGAGATGATCAGACAGCTGGAGCACCTCTCCTGTGAAGACAGGCTGAGAGAGTTGGGGTTGTTCAGCCGGGAGAAGAGAAGGCTCTGGGGAGGCCTTACAATACTTAAAGGGGGCTTATATGAAAGATAGGGACAGACTTTTTAGTAGGACCTGTAGCAACAGGACAAAGGGTAGTGGTTTTAAACTAAAAGAGGGTAGATTCAGACTAGAAAAAAGAAATTTTTTACGATGAGGGTGATGAAACACTGGAACAGGTTGCCCAGAGAGGCTGTAGATGCCCCATCCCTGGAGACATTCAAGGTCAGGTTGGACAGAGCTCTGAGCAACCTGATGTAGTGGAAGACATCCCTGCTCACTGCAGGGTGATTGGACTAGATGACCTTTAAAGGTCCCTTACAACTCAAATCATTCTGTGATTCAATGTGTGACTTGCCAAATGCGTTTGAAAGGCATGCTCAGCCCTCACTATAGGGGAGGTTTCCTGTTCCTAAATTAGATGACAGTGAGAGTTTTGACTCTCCCTTTTATCCCAGCTAGTCCCTCTGAGGAATAGTATTGATCCATATAGGTATTTATGAGAAGTTCAGTGCCGTCTGAGCGGCACATACATTACTGGGTAGCAATCTGCGGTCAGATCTTTGAGGTGAAGATAATCCTAAATGCTCTAAACATTGAGGTCAAGCAATTTTCATTATGAGCTTTGTTTATGTTGTCAAGATGTAAATTTAACAGCAGTTAACACGGATAAAAATTCAACTAAGGAAGTGGACTCAATCCCCTGGACTAACTGAGCTGTTCTCTGCACTCACAGTAATCATGGGGCCTAGAGGGACTCCGAGCCATCTTCACTGACCCCAGCAGACCTCGTGGTCGGCAAGAGTCCGGAAAGGCTGTTCACAAAGGCTGCTTTGGCAGTCAGCTGCCTTCACTAAGTACCCCTTCTGGCAGGGTTTGAATATTCACGCTGAGAACCTGGATAAGGGAACAGCACAGTAGCTACTACAGTGGCTGTATCACTATTATGATGCAGTGATAAATAAACAGTGTAGGATAATAATTAGATGCCAGTGTCCAAAAGGCCATCACATGTGTCAGCCTGAGGGTAGCTGAAGCCTTCAAAGATTTCTGGAAAGGAGAGAGGGACTGATGATGGGAAGAAAGTTTCTAGCGATGGAGACAGCTTTTAATTGGGAACCATCATAAAGCCTTTAAAATGCAGAAGGTAAATACTAGAACAAACCAAAGTTGTGAGGTTTGGTTGGTTGGTTTTATGAAGTCATGATCCAGGGGCTCAGTTCATGGGTATTGAACATCTGGGGTTTGCTTCGTTGGGACTAGATTTAATTTCTATGCTAGTCTTCATAGTGACATTTTCTTTTTTTTTTTTTTAGCATGCTCACTACTCTTTTGCCTTTTGAATGTCAGTAGTAGACCGAACAGAACCATCTTAGACTCTAAGAAAAAGATTTAAGAGGAAAGACCTCATTTAACTCAGAGTCTCTCAGCCAAAACCCTGGAGTGAGTAAGCAACAGGAACTCTGAGGAAACTGGAATACAACATCTTTGCACTGCTGAAATTTGTGCTTTAAAAACTAAAGATAGGATTGAAAAAGATCTTGAACTGAATTACGGCTGAGGCTATTTTTATTTATTTTTGCAAAGCGAGAAAACAGAGTATTTTAAATAAAATGCCAGTTTTGCACAATTAAATCCCAAATTAGAATTGTCCATGAATAGCATCAGAAGATACTCCGCTGTAAAGACAGAGAGAGAATTCAGAATGTAGTCCTTCCCGTGGAAAGGATAAAGGCAGAATTTTCTAATGTATTATTTAACGCTTGTTATGTAGTGCATTAAGCAGTCACTGAGAGGAAAGCTTTTAAAAACCAACAGCCTCTCTGATAGCATTAAATCTTACCTTAGATTTTTGGCTAAGTCAATATTAAGAAAATAAACGAATTAATACATTTCAGTCTGCCCGATTTATAGAGGCCAATCAAGTTACAATGCTGGACATGGCCAACTGAAAGAGGGGAATAGATTTACCTGAGTGAGGTCTTAATTTAATCAGCTGGCCCCAGAGAGCTGAAGTCAGCAGGCTGGGATGATATAAGAGGCAGCAGAGAAATAGTGCCTTTACCACAGTCGAAAAGAAGAATGACAGTGATGGAAAGGAGTCTAGGCAGTGTCAGAACACACCTATTTCCATGATTTATTCTTAATTTACTTTAATGACAGTCTGAAGGTTGTCCATTTTTCTTTAAGTGTTCTCAGAATACTGATATTTTCTCTAAACATTTAGAGCATGCTTCTTCTCCCCCTCCTTTCTGTTAGGTCCTTTGCAAGTTGGAACTGAAGAGGAGCTATGTCCACCCTTTGCCATAGTGAATTTTGAGCGCAGTGGCAGACTGCCCTTTCCCGCCATGCACCTTGCCAGAGAGCGTCCCTCTCTGCAGTCACCCTTGAGTCAGCTCTAGGAATTACAGGTTCCTCCAGGATTAATGTTGATATTATGATAAAATGGAGGAATTCGTTGCGTTTCTTTTACAGTTTATACTGGCAAAAGAACAACGTGTGCCTTCTCAATACAATAGCTCATTTTTATTATCAATTGAGTTTATTGATGGTTGTTCAGAACTACTGACATGCAGACAATGATCTCAGATTGTGTTTACATTTCTGGAATACTTTCCATCTTTCCTGTTTCTGCCAGGAACTTGCTTCTCTGATTCAGAGGTTTTATTTTAAGATTGGACTGTTGTTTAATCTGCACTACAAATCTATGCCTTTTACTTTCTTGTGTATGTGCACTGCATTTGTTAGTATCACAAATCTTTAAGCTTGGACCTGAACAATTATTGTTAGTTTTTAAGTTCTTCCAGGTAGGAATTCATTTTTAGCCATGCATTAGGGTATGCTTTTACAGGGTAGTGGCAAAGTTAAAAGAAGCTGGGATTAAGTCACTATGTTCTCTGGTCTCCTCCTGCAGCAACTCAGCAATTTGACGGGTGTTTCACTGGGGCATGTTAAAAAACAACTTGATCATGTTTTAAAGGATGAGCCAGTTCCCATCCCAGGTGAAACTGAAGGTACTTTTCATGAGAGAAAACCAGGTTCTGACACCAACCAACACAATGCAGAAAGCTATTATTCTGCTCAGGCTGTGTCTACAGGTAGACAAGTAGAGCAGACCAGTAGTCAGAGAAGATCTGTTGAGCAAAACAGTGGGTGCTGAGGACCCAGTGGCCATATTGGGTCCAACTAAAACATTAATACAAGTGCCCCATCGCTCTCCATACATGGTTCAGTTATTCAGACTAGTGTACAACATGTTCCTGCAACAGACAATTTAAAGCCACTATTTAAAAGATGTGTGATTAATCTTACATTTACTTTCATGTTTTCAGATATACTCAAGGACAAGAAAACCCATCCAGAAAACAGAAACGAACCAAAACCAACTGTGAAAAAGATTGACACCACAACCACCACAAGCACTGTCAAGTCATCCTCTAAACACAGTGTAACTGGAAACGGGAGCAGTCCAGCCCCAAGTTCCTCACTTGTTATTTTAACAGCACTAGCAGTTCTGTGGCATTGTCCGCTGTAGCTGTATTGCCCTGCAGCCACTGCGCAAGCGTTTCTGTTCACTGTCATTTATACCTACAGCCTTACCCAACAGAAAACAAAGTTAAATGGCTCTCTAGTTTATGTGCTATGTTAGAATAAATATTAAACTATATGCTGGAGTTGGCAGATACCAAGTGTCATCACTTATCTGAAGATAGCCTTTGACAAAGCCCACCCAGGATACGAGGGAATGATGACAAGGGTCTGAGTAGCTTAAGTTATGGGGTAGAAATAATTGAAAACACAGAAATTGTGTATGTGTGTGTTACTGTTATTCTCAATTTTGTTCACTGGAATCTGACTGGCTGGTTTTGTTTGTTTAATTTTTCTGATAAATTATATGAATGGTCAGTCTTCAAATTCAAGCCAATACTTACTTTATTTTTCTAGTGAACAGCTAACAAGCTACGTCTACAGTTGTAAACCACGTTAACATTAAGTACTCTCTACCAGCTTGATGAAATGCCTAAGTGGTCAAGAAGATCAAAGCATGTTTGAAACTTCTTTTCACTCTTACTGTTTAGATTGTAAGAAGCAACATAAAAGCATATGGTGTGTCTAATATATCAGTATAGTTGCCTTAACTATGGAAAAAATTAGAAACGCTTTGTTTACTGAGGGATATAGATAGTGAGTTTCCCTGCCCCACAAAATGCCATCACCAGATGCTTAAGCATATGCTCAAGGCTTACTGGATGAATGTCCAGCAGCGGGAAACGTAAATAAACATAATAATGTCTTATCCAGTTGAATGCAGCTCTGTACAGAGAAAAAAAAAAAAGAATTCAGTTCAAACTTGCTTTGCCTATGTGATGTTAAAAGAAATTTTCCATAAAGGTCCCACAGATATAAATTATTGGGAACTCCCTTAGACCCTAACTAGATTTTCTGCATTGTGGATCTCTGAAATCAACTGTTTCATAAACCGTGTATTATTTAATGTTTAAAATTTTGTATCATGGTAAGTGTAAATGTAAAACAATCTGAAACCTAGAACATTCTCTGTTATGCCTCATCCTGATTGCTACCCTAGAAAATGTCAAAATGTGCATTATATTACAAGGCTATTTTTTTTAATCAGTGATAACTGATATGTTTTAACTTTTCGGATGAAAAAGTACTATAGTAACTTCTAATGAGTTAAGAGTTAATGTTTGTTTTCCAGCAACTGTTTACAGTGCCATTGAATATATATACAAACACAACTGTATGAATACAATGATTAATATGATAAATATATGAAACATTAGAATTGTTATATTTACTACATTTCATAACTATTACAACAGTTTAATGGTCATTTTCATGTTGTAGACTATTATTATGTACAGTTTTATAAGATTTAATGTAAAACACTTGCCTTTGTTTTTTTGTAAAACATCTCTTTGATACTTAAACAGCCACCGACATAACTCAAAAGAAGAACCCTGTATCTTACTAATCAGCTTGAGGCATTTTATTGGCAACTTTGATTATAAAAGCCTGACTCAAAGAAGGTGCCATGTGCCAGTATTACTACTGGCCACTTAAATAGAAAGTGGCAATAATACAGTGGCATACAATAAGTGAACGAAGACTCACTACACTTGTCTGTTTTCAGCTAGCATTAGTGAACATGTCTAATTATGTTTGCAAAGGTGAGGCTTGAGTTTTGTTTTTAATTTGGGCTCTTAGATCATATTTACAGACATAAAGGTATAATCGGAACCCTCGACACACCCAGCTGCAAGGGAGGTGTCTCTAAAGTGGCAGCAGCTAAGTTTTCTAAAAGATAATTCAATTTTAATGTTGAAACAAGATAAAATGGAAAAGATACTTATACTAACGTGAAATATTTTATATTTGAATTCTGATTTTTCAAAATGGTAAGGATATTAATATCACTAAGCAGTGCTTTCCAGTCATATCAGTGAAAATCAGTTTTCCCCAAAGTACTAAAATGGCTATCCTGTTTTCCAAGGTTTGTGAGGTGCACCAGTTTCTTGACCATCATTAAAAATGCCGCTCCTGGTATTCATTTTCAGTGCCCTTTGGAAAAGTGCACTTTTACCTGAGGACGTGTGCAAGTCATGTCATTTGTACAGTGAAAGGACACTGTAATTCCCTGCAGTCTTAAAAGATCAGCTGTTAAGACAGGCTGGTCTCTGTGCACACAGAGAAATGTACATCAGGTGCTAACTCTTACCACCAGCTCCTCAGGTAATACCAGTCACTGTGGCTTCACTGAAGCAATTCATATCTGTTGCTTGTGAACCTGACCCCTCATTTAGTATTCTCACACTTCAGATGCTTAGTCATCATTCAGGCAAATGCATCTTGCACACCTAAGGACTTCTATGGATAGAGCTAGGGTTTCAGGGCTGGGCTCTGACGCTACCAGATTTCAGCTGTGCAGCCTGGAGTTTTCAGTTCTTCTCACCTGCAGAGGGGGAACCTGAATACTCAGACTTAGGTGTCTTTTTGAGGCCTTTTCTGTAAAAGGTTTTGTGCTTTTAGCTCAGAGTAGTGATCCAGCTAGCCTAGTATTCAGCTGGAACAGAGGAAGTTGCAAAGGCCTGCAGTAGGTGTGCACAGAGTAACTCACCCAGGGGATTATTTGTTGCTGCTAAATGTCATGATCTTGCTAAACAAAAACCTCTGAAAAATCAAGGGTTTGAATTTTGAGTTTGGTTGGCAAATATTTTTATGATGTAGCATTCATATCTCAAGCTAAACAAGACAACCCTTTTAAAGTTTCTGTAACAAAACTAGAACAAGTTCAAATTGTAGGGTGAGATAGAATCAACTCATTTCATTGGATTCAACCAATAATTTAATAGACACAAATTGTTACAGAATGAGGGAAGAGACCTCAGAGGACTCCACATCTATTAATACACTTCACACTAAAACACTTTACACTGTAAGAACAGTACTGGTCAAACCAACATGAAACATGTTCATAATGTGCATCAGAAATGGTGCAGCTTTAAAGGGCAGTGCAGTATATTTTTACTGATGGTTTATGATTTTTTTGTCCTCAGGATCAGTTGCATTTACATATTAAAAAAAGTGTTTTCCATCAAACAACAAATCTGTACCAGCAAAGGCAAAAACAACTGGCTGTGTCAGATAAAGCAAGTATTTTTTTTTCAGATGAGTAAGATACCTATTTTACAAAATCTTATTTTGTTATCCAGGACACTGTAATTACGATGTAATTGCAAAGGTCTAAATTCAAAATACTTTTAAACTTGTCTATGTAATCTCAGTGTAAAATAAGGCACCAGTCTAAGAGCATTGCTGTAGCTTTGCCTAACAATTATGAATTGTATTTAGCCACTGCTTTTTGAATGTTTATTGTTGTGCTATGACCTTCTTTTAATATTTTGCTGTGCCAGCATTTGTGAATGCCAGCATTGGAAAGTAACTGCTGTCATACATTTGTGAGTAAAATCAGTCTATAATTTTCTCTTGATAGTGATGCAGGCTTCTTACCAAATAAGACAAAATTGCCATGGGCACACAGTCAGTTCTTAGCGTTTCACTGATATTTGGGCTCTGTGTTACACCAGGTTCATGTGTCACTAGTCCCCTTCCTGGCTATGAAAGCCTCAGGGAGAAGAGTGAACAAGGGTGGACAAAAGCGTGTGTGGCTGCAATGTGCCAGTGCTGGGCAACCTCCAGCTGTCTTTGCTGAGGCCCTCAGGCGAGTGCGCTCAGCTAATTTCAAGTGGCTTTTACACCTCTCCAAATCAACGCATGGAGACTGGCCAGGCAAAGAGCAGCAGAGAATCTAGTTGCATTTACAGGCAACTTCAGAGACACCTGCTATGAATTGCACTTTTGTTGCAATTTAGATGCTTTACTGAATCCCGCCTCTCATTTTCAACCTTGCACTTGCTTTCTAGCTTGCATATTGCCAGTGTTATGCCCTGTCTTCTAGTACACCAGGTACTTGGTCGTTGCATAAGGAATTGTGATTCTGATCTCTCAGTAATGAACCTTTTGAGGTACAAATATCTGTCAGAGCTTGACAAGGGCAACACAAATAATAATGTCCAGCTGCACTGAGTTCAGAGGCTCTGTGCATGGGTATCTGGCTATGAGATTCACATCTCTTTGATCTCTTAAATCAGATCTGTATTTAATATATCTCTATTTCCTTTTGTAACCAAGATTGCAGCATGTATCATACTTTTAAATTTGACACTCTAATCCTGCGTTGGTCTTCTCAATATTGTCCTAATGGCTGTTGTGGACAGACTTCATTTTAATGTCAGATGAGCCTTTTTTGCCCAGATTTACTGAGCCATTCTTATTCAATATTGCACACGATTAGGTTTAAGCAGTTATCTGTTAGAAGAGCTGAAACACACATTAAAGTGAGATTCTGAGTAGGACGAAAATCCAGAAAGTCCCTATGTCCCTGCATTGGACTCTTCACATTAAAGAGATTTTAAGGTTTAGCTGAAATTACTGTCAAAATTTCATAACTAGCATGGTGTCAAGGGGATTTCAGCCTTGCATTGAAAATTGATAAGGAGTCTACCCATTTTTTAAGTTGGAATTAATTGATGTACATGCTTCCTCATATCTCTGCACGTGGGTAAATTTAGGTCTGTAGAAATAGGAGACATTCCCTAAAATGTATCCTGTACATTGAGCATCACAACATTGTAAGTGCTTAATGTTACAACTAGACAAAAGCAAGAGACATATATT
The DNA here is from genome assembly GCF_028858705.1 of Grus americana. Classification (NCBI taxonomy): domain Eukaryota; kingdom Metazoa; phylum Chordata; class Aves; order Gruiformes; family Gruidae; genus Grus; species Grus americana. The sequence continues at coordinate 5,215,462 of NC_072860.1, read as the reverse complement.
TTCATTTATAGCATTTCACTACTCACAGTGCTTCTTGTAAACATACGGCATGTGTGTTAACAAAAGGTGAAGCATCTTTCAGTGTATGTCATTATAGCTGTGACATGTGTTAGTCAAAAAGAACATTATTGCCTCAGAAGTCCAGAATTATTCCCAATACTGAATTCGCTTCTGGTTTCCGCTGTCACTCTCTAAATAACCAGATTTAAATTGTATTAAATATTAAGCCACCACAAAACAAATACTGGCCAAGAGGTTGTAATAAATAGAGAGATAATAACCTCAGAAAAGTATGCGGCATTTAAAATAGAGAATACTCCTAGGTAAGAAATCCCTCCTAGACTAGAACAATTTTTCAAGTCCCTGTCCCCTCTCCAGATTCATCACCTTCCCCTTCCACATCCACACAACACAGTATGAAGCCAGCATGCCGGATGCTGGTGCGCTGAATCCAGAAAAGTGAATTAAAACTGCTGCTGTGGTATTTCCAAGTATCGTGCTTAAAGTGGGCCTCCTTTTGATGGTTATGAGGAATGCATTCAAACTGCATGTGCAATTGCTTACCTTCTTTTTCAGTAAATAGCCACAGCTGCTGCAGCTTTCAGAAAAGGCTGCTGGACACAGACCGTAAAGCAGTATTTTTGTGTTGCTCTCATGTCATTGAGATTAAACTCAGTCCTTAAAATAGATTGGTTTAGACATTCCAGTTATTATCAACACTACAATGAGCTCCCCCCATGAAAATAATGTAATAACCTTTTGAGAGAAGGGCACGTAAGAGAGGCCACTGATGCTTTCAGGAGTTGCATAAAGTACTTCATTAAGTAGCCAGTAACAACCATGGGGGTTTTCTTTAATTTCTGTGCAGAAAGCATTAATACTACCTTGCAAAATTATGCAGTTTGCACTTAATAATTTCAATTAATCTTTAGTAAATTACCCAGTACTTTGTAATTATAATATTTGCAGCTAATTTAGTGCCATGCTAAAAATCATTCGTTGCATAATATAAGCAATTAACATTTATTCGGGTTTTTTTCTGTTGCAGGGGGATATATAAATTATCCTCAGTGGCCTTTCTGTACACCTAATTAGCACCTGTTTGAATTATTCTACAGGCTATGGACATTTCATTTGAAAAATAAATGCGTTGCTAGTTTTGTGAACTCCTTGCAAATACACAGTTGTAAAAATTACTTTTCAGGGGAATACAATAACATGTTTTCATATGTCTTCTGGGTTTATGAGCTAGGCTAGGCTTTTAGGCTATTACACCTAGAATAGGTACTGACATTTTTAATGCAGTTAAAATGGAAATAGTCAGATACCTCTTTCCCATAATTAAGTACAGTATCCCAGATTTGTAGCCTGGTTTATTCAGTAATAAAAAAGGAAAGCATTAAGACATCAAGAACATAGATCCTAGTGTAACTTTCACATTTCTGTATATGCATTTACAGTTAGGAAGTTTTACTAATCAGAGACTATCAAAAGCACTGCTGTGCTGGAGTGTCAAGGATACTATGTTAAAGTTGTGGAAATTAAACCAGATTGCTTCAATGTTGTATGTAAGCTTCTAGGTAAATCATAGTTTTCTATTTAAATGCACAGTATATTGAGGAAGATCATTTGATCTTTCTAAAAAGGAGATCTGAAAAAGACTTTCTAACAAGAATGCCAATATCAAATATTTACAACCTCCACACATATGAAATTAGGAAATCAAAAAAGGACTTGAGACTTCTCTGTGGGTATGAAATGCTGCAGCACACCCTCAGCTCCTATAAATCAGTATAGCTCCTTTGATTTCAGTTTAACTATGTAAATTTACCCCTGCATAGTATCTAGCCCAAGAATGTGAATTCCTTCCCATCTTTTTGCAGGTGCAGAAAATCAAGAGTAACTGCAGTGATTACAAAATTTGCATAACAGTTTTACATTGCCCAGGCCACTGATCAGATAGTATCTTCATGCCTGAAAAGAAAATCTGTAACACATGGGATGCCATTAAGTCTTCTAGCATTTTCCCTTTCCAGGGGCACAGCAGGGGCCTTTTCCAGAAGCAGCTAGTATGATTTGGGGCTACAAGGAGATACGCATACTGTGAGTATCTCCTAGGGTAGAAAATCTCAGAGGTTTGTTGATACGGATCAGGCCTTGAGGCAGATCAAGTTTGATTTTTCTGTTTCATGTTAAAACGTAGGATCCAGGTCTTAAACTGGCCTCAGAAACTAATTGAGATTCAGTGGAGAGAACTGATTGTGGCTTTGATGTTTTCAGAGAAGCTTAAGCAGCAGAGAAGGCAAGCAGCCATATTCTGCTTCAGCTGAAGCTTGTGTGTTTTGCATTCAGTTTCAGATAAAATTACCTGTGAGTTTCTAGATCAGTGGTGGCAAATTTGTGAGTTACTATAGCCTGTTGTTCTTCTATGGAGAAGAAATGAAATTTCCTCCTAAGCAGAAAAAAAAGAGAAAGCTCTTTATTTTTATTTTCTATTATGCTAAACATCCAACTTGGAAGAAAACCAAAACAGGATGTTGGGCCTCCCAAGGACATAGATTCCCCTGAGTGGGGTTGTTCTCAGTGCATGTAGTAATAACGGTGTCAGAGTCTGCTTGTCATGAAAGAGGATGCCTACTCTTTGGCTCTTTTTTGGGGCTTCAGAAAAGCTACAGTTTATGGCTCAAAGATGACAAATCATTTAGAGGCAAATGTTGTAGTCAAGTCCATGAAGCAGTGAAGAAAGCAGTAAGATGTGGTGGTGGTCTCATTGAAAAATGAGAAAATGAATTTAACCGAAATATTTGAGCTTTTGCATTAGGGATGAACAACAGAGTTGAAACCTACTCCCAAAACACTGCAGTCGCATATGGGAACAGGCTAATGTAGCAGCAATATTATAAAAAAATGTTTATTGTATCCCACTTATTATATGGGGCAGTATTAGAATAAAAATGGAAGCCAGTACACTAAACCTTGCATAATACTACCACTTACTGTACTTTGATATCAGAACTAATACAGTATGAATGTTTACAGTACACTGGGGTAGAAATTCTAGTAAAATAGGTGCTTTGTCATTTAGCTTTTTGAATAGTTTATGGCCTCCTAGTCTTTTTTAGTTCATTTTATTTTACAGGAATTAATAGGCCGCTTACATTTGTATTTTACATTAGTTGCATCATGGGTATTTTAAGTTCCAAAATAGATTGGGTTTGCCCTAAGCAGTATTCAGGCTCTAATAATTATTTCTATTTCCCAATCACGTGTTTTATTTGCAGTGTATCTGCTTATATTTTTATTGAATAAATTTGTCAGTTTTCTTCAGTTTGTTTTCAGCATTGAATATGATAAAGGCAATTTAAAAAAGCATTCTGCAAACAAGATCCTTAAAGAACAAGGCTACTTTGAAAAGTTCAAGTAAACAGTGTGTTTTGTAAAGGACAGTGAACTATGAATGGGAATAAAAATAAATAATCCACAGCAGGAAATTGTTGTCATCTATTAGAATTTTTGTATTTTTTTCTGAATATTTTTCATCATTGTTGCTGTAAGTTACAAGGCTGATAAAATCTTAAATAAAAATATTTTAATCTGTTCAGATGATGCTTTGAATAAAGGATGTAGCCCTTGAGAACTGCCGAGGAACTCTTAATATTTTGGTCAGAGGCTGGCAAAGAAAGGTCTGTTACTTCAGCACATAACTACTTTCTTGCTCTTCTTTTCTGTCTTGCAATAAATACAGTGAGATGGAAAGGTGCCTACCTGCTCTTCTGGGAGCTCAAATATTAGTGAAGAGACACAATACTTGCAGTGGTCTCCTGGGTAAATGCCAGCATACCTCTACACAACAGGTAGGGCTTTTTCATCAAACTTCCATTCCTACATAAACAATCAGATCTGACTCCTCCATTGACTGAGGTCTTGCAATAACTGTGTGCCATATTAAAAGCCTTGCCCTTGGTTTTGATTAGACTCGCATTATTTTTCTGTCTTCATATAGCCAGTGTACTAGAAAAAGGAAACTCCCTGCTGTGAGCTTGGTGTTTTCATCACTTGTCAGTTATGAACTTTGCAGTTCCTCTTCTTTTGAGGGGGAAAAAACCCTTATCTGGTATTTTTCTGTCAGATGCTGATTATTGTGGTTGCATCTCTACCATTTCCTAAAATGACACAGCAGAGACCTTTGCTCTTATCAGCATTTGTTAAAGCTACTTTTCATGAGCTTCTCTTCACTTCTCTATCAAAACAGCTGCTTTTTTCCTGCTTTTAAAAGTTGGTGGGAAAGGTATTAGCTGTTTTATATCTTTTATTTCCTGTTTTGTAGTATTTAGGAGCTCTTCTTGTAGTATTCCCAAATGGGTTGGATGAAAGCTATAGGACGGACCACTAAACCACAAAAGTATCGTGAACAAAATATTCTTTTATTGTTTAAATGACTGCATACCTCCTATCTACCTACCTAGTTTTTTCCTACTCATTTTGTTTTCTGATAGCACGATGATTTGAGTGCTGCCTCCTAAAGCATCCATGATTCCAGCTTTCCTCGATTCTTTCAAAATGCTTCCTATCCAAGGTCTGGGAATTACATACAGCTCATCTCACCATCTATGGAGAGTGCTTTTTGCTAATACATTCATTTTTGACCCAGCTCCAAAGATAATAGCCAACAGCTCTTCTCTGCTGATGCTAGAGGAATGCTTGTTCTCTGAAGTGCTGCCTCATAAAAGCCTTTTAAGTTTAAGGATTTCACATTCATCCTCTAATTAAGCAGGTGTCTAAATCTGTGAAGCTGCTTCATTCTGAAATCCAACCTGCCTCCACTTCAAAGGATGTTGTTTCTTTTCTCAAAGATGTTTTAAAAAGTGCTTCTTTGACGGTTCAAATTTGTAGGGTTATTTAAAGGCTTTGCCTCTCACCTGATTCAGTACTTATTTTCCAAAAATACACAGAATACATCAGATCTGATGAGATGCCTCGAGGATGTTCCTTAATGGTGGTGCTGGAGTCCATATCTTTGACTGAAGATCTTTAATTGCATTGAGTAACTAGCCCTTCTGCCAGCCTAATGACAGAAGTGGTTGCAACCATATATGATCTATTTGATATTTCTCTCATCAGAAATCCTAATCTTTCCTTATGGTTTTTTTGGTTGTTGTTGGTTGTTTGGTTTTGGGTTTAAGCAATATGTCAGTTTGGCTCTGAAATATGTCTAGAAATTGTCATACCCAAACCCTGGAAAAAACAGTGGATTTAGCCTAGCTTGTCCCAGGGGTTCCAGTGTGGTGCAGCTCTAAATACAACCACTGACTTATAAGAATGATGGCTTGCCTTATGATATTGAGAGAGGCAGCGTGACTTCAGTGTAGGAAGTCTTCCTACACTTCAGCTTTACATCTGAAAATAAAGTCTTTTTTTGGAAAGAACGCTTGTGAAATCATTATTAACTCCAGAACCCAACATTAACTACCACCATACTAAAAGAGCGAACTGAAAATACTCCTGCTTGTATAAGAAAAAGACAGGTTTTATTTGTGTTTATTATGTCCTCAAGGAGAATCAGAGTTAACTTTAGAAGAAAGAAAGAATTCCAAAAGCAACAGAAACCCATGCCCTACACCTACAGTTTTATGTCCTACAACCACAGATTACTACCTTCCCATCTTGCATGTTTTTAAGAAAACAACATATGGATGAAAGGAATTTGCCAGAGCAAGCGGGAGGAGATTACACCAGATGTGTGAGCCCTATTTACTCAAAGTGGCCACTCGGTATTTACTTACCAACTTTTGTTCAGTCATTGGTCCAAGGTACCAACTAGAACCTGAACGCCCCCCCACCCAATAAGACAGAAAACTCATTCAGGTGTTCCCCAAGTAGCCCACAGGGCATGAAGGGAGAGAAGTTTATGCTGATCTTCCTCCACCCAGGAGCAAAAAAAAGATGAATTACGCCTGAAACAATCCTTCGGTTTCAGAGCTATCCTTTCAAAAAAGGCCTTTTTCCATATGACCCAGTATTTGTTGATTCAGGCAAGTGCTGGGGCAGCAGGAGTCTGCTCCCTTTATTGTACTGCACAAACTGTTATGGTGTCTGCCCTCTGTTTTCTCAGCCAGAGTGAGCAGACTTTTCCAGCTGCAAAATCAATATTTTTCATTACAGAGTAACTCAGTCTGCAGAACTAGAAAGTATCCCAGTCCTATCGGGTCTAAAATGTGGATTTCCTCAGATCTTTCAGGAAGTAGAGACTGCTAAGAGTGGCCATGGTTTTGCTTTTCCCTGGAAAGCATCCACATTACCCGCACACCAGGTATGCACTGCTGTTTCTCTGACGCATTCAGCTTGCGGTCACCATCTATCACATCTTTCCTTTCTCAGTTCCACCTTAAATTGGATGTAAACTTCTTTAGACACATTTAGTGCATCAATTTCCTCAGGGCATTTCTTTAATTTAAGGAAAGGTACAGAGACTCCAATTAACCTCAGATGAAGAGACCCATAGTTCATTGTCTGTCTGGGAAAATGAACCTCAGGGAATGGTACTCTTACATTGTAAGTGCATGTCAGAACCACAATCAGAACTCATGTTTTTGGCTCCTACTCTGGCATGTAATCTATTACAACATTTGAACAAACAAGTTCATTAACCTCCCAGAGCCTTAATTTTTCTCCTTGCAAAGAAGAAATTATATTTACCATGGGTGAAATATGAAAAAAAAAAAAAATCAACACAAATTAAGAACATCAGCATGTGCTAACTTACTACACAGTGGTAACTACCCTGACCTTTTCTTACAGGCAGAACAGGAATTGTCAGAAGTAAATGCACTGGTAAATACTGACTTTCTACTATTACTCACAAGATTATGTTCATACCCACAGATATGCAAGTAACAGAGAGCAGCAGCTTATTTTGTCTGAACAGAAAGTCAAAAGCACAAGACTGATACTTGCACAGAGCAAAATGAGCTAAAAGGAGTAAGATTCCTCCTGTTTGATGCTGCCTGCTACCTCCCGATCGCTCATCCTTAGGCAAAGCAGAACCTAGGAATGTGTTTCATTCGGACAGAAAGACACAGCAGCACATCCGACTGTAGCAAGATTCAGACCTATATAAAACCCTAGCTATCAAAGAGCCACCTGCTTTGTCCCAGTAAGCAGCTACGTCCAAAACTGAGATTCCTCCAAACTATTTTATTTATACTGGATTAAAAGGTGGCCCCAGGATGATGCAGAGCACAGGTATAGTGTCACTCCCTTTGCCTTCCTCCCATGCTAGCAGCTAGGAGCCATCTCCAGCCCTCCTATTACCCAGTGCTCAGCTATGCCCCAGAAGTGAGGCTTGTCTTGCAAATGGACAGATCTGTGCAGCACGAGTCTTGCACTATTATTGGGTTCTCTTTCCATATACAGATACCTAGCTGTGCAGAAATACCTATATGTATCCACAGGTTTCTTCAGGTCCTTAAAGGTTTTATGAGACAAACTGGTCCATCTGACAGACTCCAAAGGGATGGGTCACACAGCAAGTTCAAAAGGCAGTAACATATTTCCTTGCCACTAAAAAAAAAAGGGATCTCTCTGCCAGGAAAGAGCTTAAGAAACACTCCCCTGTGGATACCTAAGCTTGTAGTCCCCAACATATCTAGGACTTACTCTAAGGAAAAATAGAGAAAGAGTATTTCTGCTAGCATTTCTGGGGAGACAGACTGGGACACAGGGCTGCAGAAAAGTTAGTAAGTGGCTGAGTTACAGGCTCTGGGTTAAATATGAGGGCTTAATTCATCGCTTATTGAGAACAAAGCAAGGCAGTGATTTAATAAATTACTTTAAGGTGCTTCACTTTAATGATGGTATAAGACGGTACTTTGTGTTGTGACATGAGCAAAGGTCAGTGAGCTGTCAGTCCTCATTACTTGGGCAAATGTTCTTTTGAGAACTCCCAAACGACTTCATGGTATGTGGAAATGAGTACATGTCTTTAATGGTTATCTTCAAAAATCAATAAGCATAAAGTTTAGAAAGAAGACAAATCAGTAAATGGAAGGAATCATAATTAAATAGCTGCAAAAAAAGAAGAGCTTAAAAAAAAAAAAAAGCATTACTCAGTGTTACCAGCGCGTCCCATGAGAGAAGAGTTAAGTATTACAATTCCTGAGTGGATTGGTGGCCCATCTCAGTCTAAAATAACCTATCGCAGACAAGAAAATAGAAAAGATGAAGAATATGAGGAAAGTACAAAAAAAACCCCACAAACCCATAAAGAAGAATAATGGAATCAGTCATGCCTTAGGTACATTTCATCTGTCTCTGAGATTTAGCTTTATCCTCTGAATTTGCTGTGACAACGGATCTGGGGTCTACCAAATAAATATACATCCTTGTACCACCCTGTGCAGTGCACATTCCACTCAGAGTTCACAGCTTTCTCCTGAACCATTGTGAGACCCCAGCTGGTTTTGATACCCCTTTTGCTTTACACTTCCATTTATCATATTGAACTGCTTAGCTATTTTGAATCATGCTCCTAGATCCAAGCTGTCTTCCAGAAATTTTTTTTTTTATTCTTCTACTCAGCATTAGAATAACAGCAGATACTCATTAACCTTTTCCATGCTATGTACTAATCATTATATCTTTATAATAGCCTCTCATTAAAATAATCACTCTAGGTCTTTTTTCAGTTCTCTACTAAGAGGACTTTCCTTCCTGTCTCTTATCAACATTTAGCACCTGTCCTTAAACTCTGGTATCTGCTCTACCTATTATTTTCCTTCCTAATGGGAGATCTAGAAATGACCAAAGCCATTCAGGAGGGAGAGCACTACTGACTTTTGACAGTAATCTTCATCCAGACTCTTAAGCAAGGTCCTAGAGTGTAAGCACAGCAAGTGTAAGGCAGGTGAAATATTCCTTCCACTAAGCAATGGAATAAAAGAGGTGGGTTTTTTCCCCCCCCAGTTTTAAGCTCTCACTTAAATTAATCAACACCAAATTCCACATATTTTTTGCCCTGGCCCTAGGCTCTCTGTCTTGGAGGGGAGTAGAAGGAAAAAAAAAAAAACAAGAAAAAAGAGCAGAAGAAATAGAAGAAAGCAAACAAACTATACAAAGTCATCTTTATTCATTTGTTTGTTTGTCCTTGATAGGGAAAAAAAAATAGGTTTGCACCGAGCAAACTAAGCACCAAGTTGTGAAAAGTCATTCATGGAGCAAAATAGAGGTTATACTCTGACACCTGAGGAAAGTCATAGTTACAGTGCAAAAACATTCTCAGATTCTACTCCTGTTATTGCCGCCTTATGTTACTACATATGAAGGAAAATTTACAACCTGTCAGGAAAATTCATGATGCACAGAAAAATATGAATTGAATTCTTTGTCTATGTTTTTGAAGGGTAAATATTTTCTCTTAAGACTACTGAGCATTGAGTTTGGTCCTGTGTTAGGCTTCACCTTTTCTTTCTTATCTTTATTGCTGTACAAATTAGATAGAGGTATATAGAGGAACAAATTTATTATTCCACTCAGAGGTAGTTGAGAGTACACTTAACTCATCAACTGAGGTGGAGGCTTAAGTTTTTCCTTAATCCGTGTTTTATTGTATAAAGAAACTTACAACACTTGAAAATGACTGTGCTTTCACCAAAGAGAGCCTATCCACAGGAAACTGAAAAGTGGTGCCTGTTGGAGCTTATGGCCTTTGTGGATGATGACTAATTGATCAATGAAAAAAAAGAGATTACACAGTCCTCCACTTAATGAATAAGTGGGTTTTTTTCCTGTCTGGGACCTAATGAGAGAAGGATCCCCAAGAGTCATCCAATAAGGAAGAAACGAGCAGTATATATAGTATAATGATGTGAATTCAATACCCAACCAATTTATTTTAAAATACATCTGTGCACATCCTTTGAAGATATCCTCTGGAAGAAATTCCTTTGTAATCTGTCATGTTCCACTGGGGTTGGCAAACATCTGTGTGTGCAGCAGGGGATAAGATGGGGGGGATTTATTTTATCAGGTTTTCTTTAGTGAGGTTTAACCTTCCTTAGAGTCTTCCAGCTTCTCTTCCTCTCCTAATGGCTTCCCTCAGACATTTCCCTTTTTAAGCAGCCCTACCATGTGCAAGCGTCCACATTTGACTTAGATATTTAAATCAAGCCATTTGTATTGAGGGTTATAATAATGCCAGATAGCTGGACCAAGCTCACTTCCATATTAAGGCAGATGCATGTACACAAACCCCTTTAATTTTGCTTCTCATTCACTAATGAACAGTCATTAGCAACATGAAAATTAAATATTATTGGTTTATCTTTTGCTCCTTTAGCAATCAACCCTCTCATTTGCTACCAAAAGGCAGAGATAATCCCTGTAAATAAGTCAAAAAGCCCAGCAACTGTTGAGTTGATTTATTCACAGACAGGAATAAAATAATTTATTTCCAAGTAACTTATTGGACAGTTGCATCATGTGGCATTTTCTTTCTTCTGAGAGAAGAAGATAGGAGATGATGAACAGAGAGAGAGAGAGAAGATATCCAAGACAGTGAGCAATGGAAAAAGGACTAGACAAAGTGAAGAACAAATACAGGGGAAAGGAAGGTTAGCTGAGGAAACAGGAGCAAAAAGTTATAGTGGAAAAATACCTAGTAAACTCTCTGATTTCCAGGACTAGGCCTGCTGAGCTCTTTTCACACAAAATCTCACAAAAACATCAATAGAGACCGGAATAATTAAAAGGAACTTAAATAGAGCAGGTGTACAGATGTTATTGACACTGAAAAGGAATAGAGTTTAAGGTTGTTATATATAAAAAACACATTTAGAGAGTTTGGCCTACCTTAGAATGGTCTCCTGTGGTCCTCTCATTTGAGTGACTGTCAACTGGAGAAGAAAAAGGTTGTTTTCAATGACAGTTTGGGGCTCAAATATAGATTAGGAAGCACAGATTGGCTTTGTCCCACCCTCCAAAAGGTTGCCTGTCCCTAACGCACAGGTGCCCGATTTGGGCCTCTCATGGAAATTTCCTTTGAAAGCTGGATCTCCCTCATAGCTACTAAAGACAATACAACTGCAATGAAGAAGCAATTCAGTTAAAAGAAAATGAGCCAAGAGAAAAGCAAAACCTGAAGAAATTGAGATCACAGCAGAAGAGGAAAAATACACTTAATGTTACAAAACAAAGCAAAACAAAAACCAGCATCTAAGTTTTCCTTCCCACAGTACTGAAGAAATTTCACGGCAAGGAATTTCCTTCTCCCTTGGAGTACTTTATGAAAGGTATGCTTTGAATTTTGTGTTTTCTTGAGGTATTGTGTTCTATAAATTAAAGGTATCTCGAAGGACAGGTACACACCCCTTTCAAGACACCAGTACTGCGTGTTTCAGGCCGGGTGTTTCCACCCACTTCCCACAGGTTCGGGAAGGGAAGGCTTTCCCTCCAAAACCCAAATCAGGCCACACATGAAGAGAAAGGCCATGGCAAGTGCTGTTGCTGTGTGGTGGCTCTCCCCAAGGGACAGGGGCTGGGATACAGGGCCAGACAGGGCAAAGGTACGTGGCACCAGGGCCCTGGGCCTCCAGGCCCCTCACGAGGAGCAGAGTAAGGGTCTTGCTGAGGCAGCCACGTTCCCACCTCAGGGGGCGGACTGGCCTGCAGAGCTTTGGGGGCAAGATCATGGCTGCAAGTACAACTCTACTGCCTCAAAACACACCCTGCATGAGGCACCCGTGTCCGTGACAGAAGGAGGAAAGGGACACATCCCCGTGTACCACCCCCGTGCAGTGAGGGAGAGGAAGGCCTCAGGGCAGCCGGGCACCTGGAGCTAGTCCCCTCACCTGCAGCTGCTCCCCTGCTAAGTGGCGCTCACCTGGGGCTCGCTGGGTAAATGGCGGCTGCTCCCCTCACCCCTCCTTGGGCACAGGGTAGCTGTCGGTGCTGGCAGAGAGCAGGCGGAGGTGGGCGATCAGGGCCTTCCCTCGGGGCCTGCTGGCAGCGATGTGGGGCAGGCGCTGGCGAGGGGAGCTATGCCCGCTCTGCCAGGAGGGGGGCAGAGGGGTCCGCCTCACCTTCCCCAGGAGCTGCGCCCCGGAGACCTCGAGCGCTGCAGGGCCGCGGCCCGCCCCAGCCTCGTCTTCCTGAGATGGAGCAATGGAGCTGCCCCGTGCGGACAACAAAAGGTGAGCGGGAAAGGGGGAGGCCCGGCTGGGCTCGACAGGCGCCTGCTCGGTCCCTGGGGGCTGAGGGGAGGGGTGGCGGGGGAGCTGCGCTGCACTTCCTTCCGATCGGGTGTCTCTGTGCCCTCCGGGCTCGTTTGTTGGCGGGTTTGGTTGGTTTGAGCTGTTTCTTCCCCTTCCCCGCGGCGACTGCGCGGCTTCGCGGGGTGAGGGCAGGGCTGGGCTTCCCGCGCCGTCCAGCCGAGCAGCGGCCGCGGAGGGTTGATTCTGAACGAGGAGAACTCGGTTGGGCTCTGCCTTCTGTCAGTCCACGGCTGCTTCTGGCCGGGCATGCTTTGCCTGCACGTTACCTGCTGCAGTGAGGCCGCAGCTGAGCTTGGCACGTACTGTATGGTGTCCCTAGCTGAGCAGGGCTCAGAAATACGAATATCAGGGTAACCTCGATTCTTTGCGCTCGCTTTAGCAGATTAATAACCTCCCGCTGTGGCTCTGCCCTGCCCTCCTGGTAGCAGTCACATAAGACATGTTGTGGGCTGCCTGCACCCAGCCGGGAGGAGTCCTCACCCGGCAGTTAAGTGGGAAGGATGTGTATATTTTCCCCTCCTAATTACTTTATTGCAGTCTACTGTTTCTTCCACTGGGAGATAATTATGCTTTAAAAAATAAAAGTAATAGACGATGGTGCTTGTTCTGCTGTCCTGGAGAGGAGAGTGACCGACAGAGGGGAGAGGCTGCGTGTGGGGGAGCGCCGCTGTGCTCTCCTGCCTTTTCGTGTCCCACAGTTTCACGTTTGTCACAAAAAGCATTGCTAGTGAAAATAGTTGTGTTGGAAATAGTTGTAAAAGCACTGTTGGGTATGTATTGTTCCAGCTCTGTATCTAGCATGAGGAAAATCCTCGCAAATCAAGAAGCAATGCTAAATTTCTCTCATACCGCATCTTCTCTCTCTGAGACCTTTGTCATCATTTGACATCAGTGCTTACTGCTTTGAAATGAGAGATCCACAGTGGTCTGTGCTGTGCCTATTCACAGGCAGTCCCTTCCCTGAAGATGATAAATCCCGAGTAAAAGTAGAAGGGGGGAGTAAAGGAGAGAGAAAGCAGCTTGTGCAAGGTCATGCTGAAGTCATTGGCAAAATAATAGGATGTTTAAAAATAAAAAATTCTGGCAACTCCAGTGTTTTCCACCTTGATCCACACATCAGTGGCAGTGATGACGCAGCAGCATGTCCAGAGCGGATGTCAGTGATGTAGAGTCTTCATCTAGATCTGGTGCCACAGGCTTGAAGAGTTCTCTGATGTAACTGAAATGATTTTTCAGAAATAAAACTTTTATGGAAGAACTACTTGGACTGCACATTTGTTGGTAAATGTGGAAGGAACCAAAGATGCTCGTGGTTGTGTGTATTAGCATATCTTGAAACTAATGGTCAGAGAGGGAAGAGAGTTTGGAGAGTGACAACCAGTACACAAGTGTGAAATATGCAAGGAAGCTTTCAGTCGAGGCAGGCTTGTAAAAGCTAGAGCTGCATTATGGTAGTCCAGACAATAAACAAGCGAGAACAACTAAATAAGAGTCCATGAAGTCCCAAGTACAACTCCTATTTATGGCAACTTGCAGAATATGCATTTTGAGCTATCTTTATCCTCTTGCTCAGATTCAAATCAACAACCGGACAATTTTCATTCTTTTATTTCGGACGTTCCACTAACAATGTGGAATGACAATATTTTTCCGTTTGTCTCTTATTTACAGGTCTTCCTGTTTCTCCCCTCCCCGTGCAGACATATGCAGAAAAGAATTAATTGGAGAGTTTGTATTAATTCTTAGCTGTAAAATTATCTTGACTTCTTGAGAGTTAAATGCAGATTTACTCCTCCACATCCATCTAAATAACATTCACTCTTAGTCTTCTGTCTCTTCATTAAAACTTACTTTGTCAGTTCTTTTTAAAATTAGTCTTAGCAACTCGCCAATGCATTTTTCAACTGTGGTATAAATAGGACTGACTTTTAGTAGAATGGTGTCTAGTGAAAGGCTACAGAGGCAAACCTAGAGCCAAAACCAGAATAAAATCTTAACTAATTGGCTGCTCTGTTAATGCACAACCAGATTCCCTAGCTCCAATGATTTTGTCAGTACACCATGCTCACTATATAATGTTTTAAATCCAGCCCCAAATGCCTCATTCACACTATTCGACATTCCAAGTAGCACTCCTCCCATCCATCTGTCTGACACATGAAATGCCAAATGCCTCTCCTTATTTGGGTCTTTGAAAAGTTGATGCAAGGTGGCTGTCACTTAAATCCTCCACAGACCCCTGGGCTACTGTGCTGGAGGAGTAAAATCCCTGAACTTGCCTTAGAGTCCAAGAAGCAACACTGAGTTTGGTTCAGTGGAACCAGTGCTGCTGTCTATCTAGTAAGTCTGGCAGTCTTTCTGGAAGGACACAGAGCTGGAACAAAGAACTAGGTACCAAACCAAAGGTGGTGTGGACTGTCTCTCTGAGTTGATTAGGTGACTTCCTATCTCCTCTTAGCAGTGGTTTGGGATAAAAACATGCCTCATGATTATTAAGGGTATGTTTATAGTTAATTTGTATAAACAACTGTAAGGAAGTAAGAAGATGTCAAACCTACTCAATCTGATGTTGCCTTCAGACAAGGGTCATTGCAAGAATTTATCTCTCGGGGTACCACAGGTATTACTTGATTCCAAGAAAAGCTATGTGAAATTCTTTCATCAGAACTTTGTCCAAAAAAAAAAAAAAAAAAGTGAGCCCACCAGAAAATTTGCAAGTTCAGTATGAACTTGTTTTATTTCAGTCATTCAAAGAATAAAAAAAAGTTAGAGTATATCCTTTTCTACTTTTGAAATGTGCTTTTGTATAGGCTTTTTTATTATAGATGGGACACATTTTGTTCCAATACTCTTAGCTTCCTTGGAAAATAAAACCAAAACTTTTTGTAGCAATCTGAAGTTAAATTAAAAATAAAATAGCTTTATTCAACCAGCAAATAGTCAGTGGGCAGACCGATACAAACAGCTGTTTTCACAGCCCTTGTTCAAGTAACGAGTGGTCCAGTTACTCCTGATCTTAGCTCCAGTGGCTCATCAGCAGTTGGTTCGAGTGGATCAGAAATGGCACACTGAGCCAATCCTGAAATCATCCATAGCTTTATTGCTAGCTTCGTACAGATTATAAAATGAAATAAGACAAAAATTATTAATATTGATGGTTAAGTTCTCCTATTCAGCATAAAAAATGTTGGAAGATAAGTTTTTGAAGATGCTGTGCAACTAACCTGGAAATACAAACATGGTCTGGTAGGGGGAGGTTCTACATTTTTAATTTTGTATTGATTTTGTTAGTGCAAGTACTATTTAAGCAAGAAACTATTCCTCTAGGGCCTTCAAGTTAATACACTTATTGTAGCCTCCTTATCCTGTTAAAATGAAGAGAATCGGATTGCTTTGGGTTGAACAGCTGCTTGAAGTCAATCTCTGTGTCCACTGTTAAGGGAAACAATATTAGTGAAGGGAAGCAGAAGGCAGCATATCAAAATGATATCCTCAAAGCATTTTCTACAGATGTCCCAAAAGTTCATGGGGTATTATGAAGCATGGAGAACATCTGGTCACATTTTTGTAATCTCATCAGTGTATAGAGAAAAATCTTCTCTCTGTTTACCTCTACTTGTCAAAAGCCACGGAAAGGCTTGTATATATTTTTTATTTATCTTATTTATCTTACTGCAATGTGAACATACTCACTGATTCTTAACTATCCAAATCAGCTTAATGTGTTGTTAAGTCACCAACTTCTCTCGCTGTAACATCTGACTCTCCTGCTTATTTATAGGTCTTCATTGAATCACTTTGTAAAGTAGGAGGTTTGGGGATATTTTCACACTGTGTTATGGGGCATGTTGTCTTTCATCTGCAAGTGCTGTGAAATCACTCTTTCCTGCTCGAGTACTATTGTACTTTTGTTCAGTGTTAATGACACCTCAGTTTGGTCTGTGGAAATACTTCTCTCCTGAAAGGAGAACACTAAATTGACTGTTTCCGCAGGCACCAATGCGGCTTCCAAAATCTCAGTGTGATGAACTATTCCTGGTGCCCTGCTCCTATGGGTTAACAGGGGCTGCCCAGCCAGGTTCACCAGTTACTGTGGAATCCTAATTAGACCAAGAACATGTTGCAGAGCCTAATTTTGATGAACCAACACGGCAGGCTTTATTTACTCTGATTTGTCATCTTGACCTAGTTTGATGTGGCCATTTCTTTCCTAAGAAGTAATTAAAGCAGAAACATAGAAAAATACTCTGGCTTTTGTTTTGCCTGGAGGACAACATATTCTACACTGTTGTGCCATTAAACTATATTTCTTGATCCAAGGCTTTTCATTTAATTTGCCAACATATTGGACAATTTATTTCATTCTCATGATCGTATTTCTGAAGACTGCATAAGCCACACTGTTATCCATGAGGATTGTTTTTGTTGCCTGCCTTTTGTTACCTATTTTGTCAGAGGTCTGTAGGAAATGTCTTCATTTATGCTGTATAACTAGTTGAATCTAATTTTTTTTTTCAGTCTTTCCTCCCACTTCTAGACCAACCCTAGACCTCCTGTTCTGTGTGTGATATCCAGTCTCTGTCCTCTTCTATCTCTGCCAAGAAAACAAGCTGTTCCTTTGGAGATTGTTTTTGACTTGCAACATTGGGACATTCTCCAGTGCTCACTAACTCCATTTGCTGTAGTCTAAGGGGGTTGGTCTAAGCAGGGACCAATTTTCTTGCTACATAAACTCTGTATGTACAAAAGAAGAGAAGTGATAGCTGTACCATTACACTAAAATGTCAGACCTGCCTTACGCTTTTCCAATTGCTAGGTTTTACCCACAAAATAATCTGTCCTTTACAAAGCAAAATGGCTCTCCCTTCCCATCCCAAACTCTGAACAGACATATCTTCCCCCATGTTGTATACTTCCTAAAGGAACAGAGAAATTGGATCTACTCATAGTGGAGGTCGCTCCTTTATGTAGGAGGTGCTGTGTCATTACCTCCAAACTCTGCTGATGGAGCCTAAGTGGTGATGCACTGATTTTGGGGGCTGGCCTCGGCCTGGCCTGTGGGATGCTGCCAGGTGGTCTGTCAACTTTCCCTGTAGGAGAGAGCAAGCTCTGCTCGAGCACTCAGTGCAGCAGGAACCTGCCACAGCTCAGTAAAAAGCATCAAGCTGATTATGCCCTGATAAAGGCATGCGAGTGGGCACGGTAGCCAGGATCTGCAAGACCCTGCCAGACGTAACTCTGCCTTGCATCTCCCTTCAGCAGCAGCTAAAACAGCAGCAGCCTGCCTGGCCTGAGACTCTGTCCTCAGTAGCAGCCTGCTTCTCTGGGGTAGGTACTAGAGGGTGGTGGCTACTTGCATAAGGATTTTGGAGAACAGACCTCTTCTGCAAGAGGTAGATGGGAGTGGCTGGCTTGCCTGGGGGATGTGGATAGGCACTAGTTGGGTGAGCAGAGTTGAACGGTTGTATGCAGAGGGTGAGAAAAGAGGGAAGGCAACAAGTAGGGAAAGGGAGGGGAGTCACCACAAATCAAGGTTTAGGACCACTGGTTTACTACTCTGTTCTGTCTGCTTTTACCCAGTGAGGTGAGAGCATAGCCCTCTCACTTGTGCTCCTCCCTTTGGACCCCAATTCTGGCTCTAGATCCCAGAGTAGAGATGGCAACTCTGCTGTGCCTAAAGTCTGGGATAACAGCTACAGAAAGGTGGGTTGATGCCCATGTGTGTTGCTATGCAGTGGGAACAGGGATCCCCCTCAAACCCTGCATTGTTTAAATTGTCTGATTTAAACTGATCGTATCTCCTGGCATCAAAGCAGCAGCATAAAAATGGCTTTAGTGAGTCTTCTAACTCTAAGTTATATGTATCACTAGCAAAAAATCCTGTTGTATCACCTGAATTACTGAGTCAGCTTGAGAAACCACTGAGGTGAATTGAAAAACTGGAGAGAAGAAATGAAGCTTAAGTAACATTCAGTCCAGTGTTGTACTGGGATTTAGTCTCACAAGAGCTTGCAACTTTAATTCTAGGCAGTTCTTTGAAGATGCTTGGTTTAGCATCTTGAAAAGTCAAAAACTTTGGTTTGTCTTTCTAACCTAATACACCTGATATGCCTTGAGTATTCCAGGATCTAAGGTCAAGCTGAGTTTATAGAGTGTATTTCTTGCAATCCTTTTGCACAAAGACTAAGTTAAAACAACAGCTAAATGACCCAGCTAACTGACCCAGCTTTTCTATTGGTAGTGAGCAAGGTGTCTGGTGTTTAAATGAGAACCATGCTACCCCAGAAATCTCTCATCTCCTCCCTAGTGCATTAGCTCTATTGATGACCCTGCAGCATAGACACATAATTTAAATGGTGTTAGAGATGGGGCCAGAGCAGGTGGTGTGTTTTGATAAAGCAAAGTTCCTAACCATGCAGTGGTGATGTGTTCATGCTATCCACAGTGAGAAGAACAGTTTGCTTCATTTATCCACAGGTGACGACGGCACCATCTGCAAAGTATTTTGTTACTAAATGAAAAATAATGACTTGTTTTGTCATGGTGGGATTTTTTTTTTCTGTCTGTCTATATCTATGCCTTTACTTTCTTTGCAAAGGTATAGTGACCTAGTTTTGTGCCTGATGTGGTGCCCTGTGGGAATTGATGTCTGTTCCTGGAAGGAGGTACACTGCAACCAGCCCAAGCTGAGCTATTGATATTAGGTTTATGCTGTATGTATGTTTTGTCTCAAGGGTTTTCATGTCAGTACTTGAAAACCATGTTATGCTGGAGAGATGCCATTTGCAGCTCCCAAAAGAGCAACTAATGAACCTGCCAGTTCCTTCCTGAAATGGTGCAAGAACACCCGTCCCACCTGCATAAACAGAGCCCGTGCTTCTACCAAACAAAGATCTCTGGTAGTGTGCAGCTCTAACTGCGTAAAACAGGCCTTTTCACTCGCTTGGATAGCAAACGGACCTGGGGTGGTTGTTTTTTGGGGGAACATGTTGGTTTCCAGGTTCTAGATGCTGTATTTTTCCAAGGCTAATGCGCTCTCTCAACTCACCCAAGTTACATGTTTGTCAGTGTGTCATGGTGGTAAGTTTTCCTTTTTGGCTTACCTGCAGCAAGTCCATGCATTGACATGAAGTGTGAAATCATATTGGAGTGCTTTATTGACACTCGCATGGGTACCCCTAGAGCTAAATTATATTTTCCAGGACTTCAAATGGAGCAATTTTAATCTTGTTCTGATTTGATAAAATGGTCTGTTTTCCATTCCTTGAAATGGGTTTTTCCAGCCCTGGTCTTTGTTTTTTCAATCCTTCTCTCTGCTTAGCCAACAGTTTGAACTTAGCACTAGTAGGGAGCCTGTCCTGAAAGAACAGAAGAGAGCAGCAAATCAGTACTTCACTGAGAAATGAACGGATCTATCAGGTTTTAAGACAGTAGAGAATTGCATCCTTGCAAGAGGTGACCTACAGGTGAATTTGTTTAGTTCTGGGACTGGTGGGCATGGAACCACTGGGGAGAGTTCCGTTATAAGCAGAGGGTATTTACTCAAGAGCTACTTAAATGGCTTTCTGGAAAAAACTGATGAAACTGACATCCCATCTTTCTATTAAAAATAGGTCAACATTACCTTGTTATGTCAACATGGTCAATGTTTTTTTTTTTTTTTTTTAATGCCAGTATGACCTAAATGTCATGTCTTGTGTTAACCTCACACACACACAAAAAAAAAAATTTCACATGTGCCCACTCTCAGATCTTCTGCATACCGAAGTTGCCTGTCAGTCCTGGCCCACGCTTGCTGGAGGACAGCTAGGTGTTGGATACTAATGGAGCGTGATGATATATTTGATGCACAGCACAAGTGAGAGAGATTCCCATACTGCTCCTATCCTAAAAGTTTCACAGACGTCAGGCTGGGAATAGAGCTGCGCTTTGTTCCCCCTGTTCAGTCATCCAGTATGTTTTTCTGGTTGAATTCTTTTTAAGACCTGTTGAGGGATTCTGTGGCCATGTTATGTAAAAGAGCTTTAAAGAGCAATCTGTTTCTCTTGCTTAAACTTCCCCCAACCCACACACAGGTGCTGACTTTTGTGGCTGTAGTGATTCCCCTTTAGAAAGGGTTATTTAGTGATACAGTTGAAACACAGGCAATACATTTTAAAGTTCTGTGGGATAGTACCTAGCCTTTGTCAATACCCTCTTCTCATAATCTCACATGTGCTCATTTTGTTTATCCTGCTTAGAGCAAACTTTGTGTCACAGTATTTTGGGGGCAAGGTGTGACGCTGGGTTTCTAAGCGCCAAGTGCTAGAGGCAAGTACTGATCTGACGGTGCCCTTAGTGAAAGCGTATATGTTGGCTCCATGCGCTGGTCATATCTTTGCTGTGCTTGTTGGTGCGAGTGGTGCCCCTGCAGTTTCGGTGGGATCTGGTGGTGGTCTCTTTCCAGCCCTATGTGTTGTGCAGACTTGCAAAAGGCGCTGTCTTCCTGCGTGAGATAGCTGCGTTTCAGTGGCTTGTGGAGTTGGTGGCTCCCCTGTGGAAAGAGGGCTGCACCATCAGGTCTGAGTGGTCCTGTGGTGAATTGGAGGATGGAGGCACAAAGATGGAATAATTCAGTGGCCACAAGTGGGGAGCTTTGATTTTTGTGTGTGTGTGTAGGAAGAATGGGATGACATATCTAAGTCATCACTCCTCGGAAAATGTGGCTACAGGATGACTTTTCATTTGGTTGGAGATGTAGGCAGGGAAGCAACATATGTGAAAATTTTACATTATTTTTTTTCCTCTTACTTCTGGCATACAAACAGGGAAAGTCAGTATAGGAATGCCTGGGTGCCTGTAATTCCTGCTATCTGATTTGATTGCTTCTTTATGTCTAGTGAGGAAACACTTCCCTGCTCTATAAAATACTATCTAATGTACATATTTAAAGCAGTGACTAGGTAGTTCTCTGCAGTCTCTGATTTGATGTGCCCCATCAATTTACTGGTCTAGCTTTCTGTCTCTGGTGTAGCCCAACACAAACTGCAAGGTTCATAGGTAGTTTAAGCAGTAAAGAGTGTGGTAAAATCTTTATCTTGACTTTATTTTATTTGTTTCTGTGCCCAGCTTCTGGCAAGGGACTTTGGGACCTTGTCCCTCCACAGTGTTGCATCCCAGTTAATAGGAAGTACTTCGGATATGAATACAAAATATGTAAAACTTAAAGTTCACATTCTGGAAGATGCCTCTCTGAACTAAAGGAGATTGCTTGTATCCTAATGGAAAGCGAACACCTGGTTTCTTGCTGCGTTGTTGATGCTGGGGGACTCAAGGACTCAGTTCAAGTTCACGTGCTGTGTGTGGGCTGTTGAGAAGTTTGGGACATTCGGTCCTTAACTGGAGAAGGCCTGGAGCAACCAAGTGTTTTAATCAGGGAGCTGGAGAAGATGACCTCCTAAACTACCCTGTGAGATATGAGGGAAGTTGTGCCTGAATCGGGTCCTGGCAGACAGGGGATTAATGAGCAGAGGCCATTAGATAGGGGGGTTTACAAAACTGGTCTCCTCCCCAAGGGTCCAGTCAAGCAGGGAGGGACATTCATTGCAAAGAGCGTAATTCTGACTCTGCAACTCCTATGATGAGAGCTAAGGATGTTGTACCTGCTGCTGGTGACTTCACTTTAATCCATTGCCACCATCTCCTCCGCTGAAATGCTGGCAGAATCTACTATACTGCTGACCTGTAGCAATTGCTGTTTTGTGACTTTTTTTCCAGTGGATATAATTGCTAGTTCCATCCTACGTTTTTAGAAGTCATTTTAGTGTTACTAAGACAGTGATTCCACCTCTTAAAAATGATGAAGCGTTGTCTAGCCATCATCACGTTTAAAAACACCACTGCTAAATGACCGGTCATGATTCTGGGAGGAGACTGCACCTTCCCAGGATGCAGTGATGTGTAAAACTGGAAGAGAGCAAAGTTCATCGTCACTTTAGTAATTCTGTTAGTGAACTTCATCTGCCTGCAAAGGTGTCTTCTGCTGTTAATCATTAGGTCGTTAACCTTAACAGTATGTAGTCTGCCTGAGCAAAATATGGCAGTGCATCTCTACCTCTAAACTCAGCAGAACTCCACAACTTGCTGACATTTAGTGAGGAGACGACATACTTTGAAGAGCAGGTAGGAAGTGTGTAAAAGTGACTGTGGATGTAGGGGTACTGGGTCTCTTGCGGTGAGCGTAATGCTTTTAATACTCAGCTCTTCTGCAGCTGCGAGATTCGTTCATTTATGTGAAGCATCTTGAGGGAAATGAATGCAAGCAAGTTCAGATCAATTATCACACCAAAAAAAGAAAAAGCTTGCATTTCTGTGGGCAATCTGTGTGCACTGTAATGTCAAGCTGTGCATGAGAATATGTTGCCACAAAGGAAGGTAGTACGCTCTAATTAGCAGTCACAAAAATGAAATACCAAGGTGTTATTTCAGTGACTAAGAGCCAGACGTGTACAGATTGTGATACATGAATGTTACGTAGATGCACTGTGCTCTGAGATGCTTTCTCACAGGAGGATATTGCATAGTATTAGGCACTCATTACATGTGATTGTACTCCTTTTTTTGGTAGGGTTCATATAAACCGAGCTTGAAAGGGCTTCAAATGCAGATCTACTGCCGTAGGTGTATATCACAAGTACAGTTGGATGGGAACTTTCCAATAACACTTCCCCCCACCAGGAGAGGGAGTTTGTTGGAAAATGTCAGTTGTGTCAAAACCAAAATGTTTGAGGAAACCTGGCTATTTGGCAACCTATTGCTGACACATTTGTGAGTTTCTAATAGAGAACTATCTGGTTTCTTGCTGCTGTATTGATGCTGGGAAGCTGAAGGACTCGCAGTTGAAGCGCAGGCTGTGCATGTGGGCTGCCGAGAGGTTTGGGAGCTCAGGCCTCCTGGGCTCTCTGATATGGGGCCTGGAAATGGGAGGGTCTGGGCCCCTCAGCTTCAGTGTGAGATGGCTTGCTCTAGTCTCCTTGGCAGAGAGCCTCAAAGACCCTTGTTCAAGGCTTTGTCCTTCTCTGTGTAGGGTTCCACTGATGACTTTCAAGGACTTCTTGTGAAGTCCCTCAGAGTAAGAAAACGTGCAGATAATCCTCCAGAGCTGGGAGCAATCAACTGTTTCATTCAGAAAAAAAAATTGTTTTGGTTTCTGTACTCTCTTATTTTATTTTTTTCTTCTTCCACAATGTCCTTAGTTCTGGATATTTCTAAATTTCTTCTTGTTGTTCTAATTCACAACAAAGCCTTTCACAAAATGTCAGAATTCCCCATAGGAAGGAAAGCCTGAGGTTTTCCAGTCTACGTACAATGTCTTTGGGTTTGGTCCCTACGGGGATGGTGCTTGCAAAGTGGCTCCAGCAGGCCACTGGCTGGGCCTTTGCTTTTTAAGAACTGTTTGTGGATCCACTGGTGAGATGAATTAGAAACATCAGTGTCCCTGCTTTTACATAACTCTCTCACAGGGCATGCTGAAGTGGTTATAATAAACTGCATCCTGTTAGCGTTTCATATGTATTTCTTGATGCATGTGCTAGCCTCATTTGACTTCATTATTCCATCATAGAGGTGTCTCATTTATCTTGGGTTTTTTATTAAACTATTTCTAGAATTAGAGTTCATACAGAAAAAAAATTAAAACACAGAACACACACTAAATCCTTTCATCGCATTAGACCCTGTCTAGCTGATTTCCCATTGCCTGCCAGGTCTAGTACTTAATGATTTTTAAATATTATTCTGGGCTGAGCTGACAGCAAACCTTTAGCTAAGGCTATTACATGTAAGACACTGAGTAGTATCTCTTCTACAATAAAACTGAGTAGTTGTCTTGTCTCCTCTGTCTCTGCAAGATATTTGCTCTCTGTTTTGCTGGTCTGCACAGATCTGGACTGCGTTATTTGTGCTGGATTCACAGTGTTCTTTGTCACAGGAATGGCTGCTAAACAGAGCTGACATTTGGAAGGAGGAGCAAAGAAGAAACTGGCCAGTCTACTAAATCTTAAAATTTGAAAACCAAACATGTTTCTCAACGCTTATTATCAAGACCAACAATATCATTCTTCCAAACTACATATACTTTGTGCAACATAGTAAGATAATGTTTTGAAATATTACTGCCCTGCTTTTACTTGGCCGGTAACCTTAAGAGGTAAACAGATAAAACATAAGTTGTATTCACTGAGGAGAACTGTTTATGGCAATTGATGATACTGTGTATGAGTTGTCTGAAATTACTAATAATTACAATTCATCCACTTTGAAGTCTTATCTGATAAACTGTGTTTCAAAGGCTGCTAATCCATGTAATCCAGAAAAAAGAGACAGAGCCACAGAACCAAAATTTTTTCATCAAACATTCATTTAGCCTCTAGTTCATAGAACTGAAAAATAAGCTCCTCCTTAGGTAAAGTTTTTGACTTGAAGACTGGAAGCATCTTTCTGATTGACCGCTGCAAAAATGAATGAAACCGTTCAGTCAAACCCATTGGACTCCTGCCCCTATTAAGGGACCACAGCAAAATGTGGGTTTGTACAGGGACAGTCCTAGTGTGGCATCTCATCAGCAGTGCTGGCTGTCATAGGGAAGTGTTGGGGGGGAGTTTCTGGTGGACAAATTCTTGACATGAGCAATAGCAAACAAGTACCCTGATTCCTGCTGGGTACAGTGAACAGCATAACAAGAAATTGGTTTGGTTGGTTTGATCTATTACCCGAGGCAGGAGGAGATGGCACTGAGGAATGTCAGCTTTCAAATAAGCCATCTAGCACATCAGAACCAGCTAACGTGTTTATTAACCTTCCAGTGGGTTTGGAGCAGACATGCACATGAATACTAGTGTAGGATTTGTGCTCAGCAAAGGGAAAAACACTAAAATGGATGCTGATAAGCTCTACTAATAGCTCTAAAGCATCAGTGTCAGGCACACTCAGCTGAGTGTAACAGGCTTCAAGATACGACCCCCCTGGAAGTCAGGTAGTAAGCACAGGTCATTTTTGACAGGCTTGCAAAAATCCTTCTGCCCTGAAAAAAAGAGAAGGCTGCCAGCACAGTAGTTTCCTGGGAGACTTCTGTTGCTGCCCTCCGCTTCTCCAGAGGCTAAACTTTCATCTAAATGGAACACCTAACTCTTCAGCCCATGCAAAGAAACCCTTCTGAGCATGAATTTTGGCAACTGCTCAACAGCATACAAACAGGTTTCTAGATCTGCCTCAGTTCAGCAGCAAAATGAGTAGAAAGGTTTCAGTAGCTGCTTGTGCAGGTTTATTTTGAAGAAGCAGTCTACAGAGGCCACCATAGCATGGGCTATCCAAGTTCTTTTTTCCTCGGAAACAGGCATGGGGTTTATACTGCACCCCTAGCAGCAGCTGGACTTAGAAGGCTTGGTGTTGCTAGCCCAGTCCCTTTCCAGGCTTTTCCTCTGGACTCGAGAGGGAAGAAACTCTCTGGGAAGAGGCCAAATGACCCTGTGGGTTTGCTCTGCTAAGTAAGCAGGCTTAAGAAGTGTGGAGTGTCTGCTTATTGAGTGCAGGCTCCAGAACAGATTTGGAAAAACTGACAATTTTGGGAGCACAGCGCTCTCTGACAGCAGGCGTGCTCTTCAGATCCGGAATGGTTAGAGGCTGTGCAAGGGTGGAGGAGTGACCCCTACCTCTCCAGAGAAAACTGGGGAATCATTTCTAATTACTGTGAATAAATCTCTGCTCCAAATGTTAATGATTCATTGAGCACATGGAGCTGAGAGAATACTCTGGCATTAGTGAAATGTCATATGTAGACAAAACCTGTCTATCGTGTGTCAGGTGCAGAAAAGAAGTAAAATAAGAAAAAATACTGCAATTGTTAAAAATTTCTGTGATCACATGATGACACCTGTTTGCAAATTTTGCTGATAAAGAGAAACATGCATTGCTCTCTTCAAGTCCTTAAAAACACAAACATTTCTTCCAGGTGGCATGTGGCTTTTTACTACTTTCTTCACAGCATGACTATCAATCATGGCACGTTTTCCTATGTAACTGTGTGTCCACAACCCTCCATCCCTCTTCTGTTCACAATTACTTGCTGTGCTAAAGTACCAGCCTTTCATTTATACTCTTACTAACCATTCTGCCCACCAGTAGGAGGATTATAATAATTTATCATTTTTAAACCCAGTAGGGGGGTGTGTGACTTTTAGTCATTCACAACATGCATTGGAGAGGGATGAAATGGAACATAAGTGGTGCAGGTTTTCTCCACTGTGCGAACCCTCTGAAGCATTGGGAACAATGGGAATGAGCTCTTGCCAGGTGTGGATTGTTTAACTAGAACAAGTGTATTATTTCATGGGACAAAAGCTCTTAATATACATGGTACTTAATTTTTTTCCATCTCAAAACCAGCAGGTGGGTGTTTGCCCTGTGGTTATTTCCCTTTGTCTTTTGTGTTTGTTGTGGGGGCTTAACAAATGATTCAGCACTGTGTGTGAGAGGGTGACATTTCCTAACGCCGTGCCCTTTATTAGCATCTCAGGATTCAGCATGGCAGAGGGCTGTATTTCCTAGGCACTGTCTGTGCGGCTGGTGCCCCTCTTCTGCGCTTGGCAGTGGTGTGGAGAACAAGCTGCCCTCCTTGCTGCTCGGCTCGGCTGGTTTACCGCCGCACCAGGGACCCATCCTCGTGAGCCTTTCAGCTGCAGCACTAAATGGCTCGAGGTCTTGAATGTCCAGCCAGGTGATTTGGTCTGGTATTTGCATCTTCAGATATTCATCCTTAAAGCACCCCAAAAGTAATAATGACTGATAAGACACATAAAAGGAGCCTTTCCTTCATTCTGTTGTCTTTGGCAGTCATTTTTCATTCCTTGGTTGCAGGCATGTATTTTGTGCCTCAGCAAGTGTGCGACCCGTGTGGCCTTGCCAGATGGGAACTTAGTCAGGATGATGAAGATATGGACAAGGGCAAGAATTGTTACGTGGGGTGAATGTGAGACAGCAGTAGGCTATGCTGAAGCAGGGGGGAGCAAAGGTTGGAGGAGATTTACAGATGGACTGATCTTGTTTAAAATATTTATTAATGGAATGGGTAGGTGGGAGTACACACATAAAATTGATCCAAAATTTAGAAGATCAAAATATACAGGAAAACCAAAAGAACTCTAAGGACTGAACTAACAAAGTGAGCAGAAATTCCACAGCACACAGGGCAAGTCTGTGCTGTTATGGATGAATAATAAGAGTTTCTATGTACTATTGGAGCTCTACATTTGAAAAGGAAAAAGGAGAAGCAAGGTATAAATATATTCACTGATCAGAAGATGACTGTCTCTGTAAGTGAGATGAATGTGAACCTAAAATGTCAGGCAATATTTTTCCACTGGAGATAAGGCTATGCAGAAGCTCCTGAGTTAACTTCATCTTAAACAGTGTGAATAATTCTAGTAATTTGTGTTCAGACAGGATTAACTCACGCTGGAAAAGGTACAGAAAAAGGCTTCTAGGACACCAGGGGAGTGGAAAACCTGCCTTATAAGTGGAGGCTAAGCAGACTTAGCTAGTTTACTTTGGCAAAATAATTGTTTTCTAACTATATGCTGTAGGGTAACATCAGAGGCTGGGTGCAGAACCAGTTCCATAAAAAACAAATAAGCAGGATCTGATGGCTGATTTTTTAGAACTTACAAGAAAAACCTGGAAGTAATAGTATAGGCATAGCAATAACAAAAACTGTAAATGAGAGAAAGCCGGAACAGTTTGTGAGAAGATTTTTGTAATGGGGTCAGATACTGTAGCCCATACTTCCAATCTTGATATTATTAAAGGCCAAGGGATGCTCATGGGATTTATTTTTAAATGATTTGAAACTACTGAGTTGTTAAGTAGTCCTGTAAGCCCTTAGGTTCATGGGAAGTCTTTGAAATACAGTACTGTGCTTTGGAATGAGGTTGGAATTGCTTTTAATCAGATTGCTTTTGGCTGTCACCAAAGACTTGCATGCTCAGATCTTAATCTAAAATTCTATTGCACTGGGATTAATAGTCA
The DNA here is from genome assembly GCF_028858705.1 of Grus americana. Lineage (NCBI taxonomy): Eukaryota > Metazoa > Chordata > Aves > Gruiformes > Gruidae > Grus > Grus americana. The sequence goes on along the minus strand of NC_072860.1, from coordinate 5,187,137 downwards.
GATCATCTTCTAAAGTCAGTTGGTATAATTCCTCTGATTTCAGTGGAGTTATGTTGATTTCCAATAGCCCAGTAGTTTAACTTAATATAAAATTCATTAATTCCCATTACTTTAAAGAAAAGAATATAACTGGGGTTCTCTGTGCTATCTGGAGGATTATAGTAAAGAGTACAAATTAAAAAAAGTACCTATCAACCTGTCATTATAGAACTTTATGATTTATAGAGACCACTTGAAAACCTTTACAAGTCTGTGCTTTTAAGTTGTCTTACTTGTTCCAGGAGACTGTTGGCAAGAATCACAGCATCACAAAAGTCTAGAAAAGAAAGCAGTAAACAAGGTGGGGAAGGACAGACCACATAGATCACATTTAACTTCTTACTTACAATTATGTGTACCCTGTGTTCATGAAAAAATGTTTTGGAAAAAAGTAATCTTTAGTATGATAGTCCGTAATGCAGACCTTTCCAATCTAAGGTCTTCAGATCTGAAGATCATCATAGATTTGAACTTTCAAATCTTCAGAAAGTCTTTTAGAAAAATAAACCCAGGAGACTCTAGTCTGAACTAAAGCGTACAGGTTTAACACAAAACCAGAACTGCACAAACTCACAGAATCATGGAAGTTGGAAAGGACCTCTACAGAGTAGGTTGTTCAGAACAATGTCTGGTTGGGTCTTCAATATTTTAGAGAATGGAGACTCCCTAACATCTGAGCAACTTGTTCCAGGATTTGACCATTCTCACAGTAAAAGAAGCGCTTGGGTTTTATTCTCATGTTTAATGGAGTTTCATGTATTTAGTTTGTATCTCTTTTTTTCTTACCCTTTCACTGGGCACCACTGGGCTCATCTTTTTTATACTCTTCCATCAGGTATTTATACACACAGATAAAATGCCCCCGAGCCTTCTCCAGGATGAACAAACCCAGTGCTCTCAGCCTCTTCTCACATGAGATGTGCTCTAGTCGCTTAATCATTTTTGTGGCCCTTCCCTGGACTTGCTCCTCCCCAGGGATCAAGATGAGGCTGACTGGCCTGTAGATTCCTGGATCTTCTTAGTCTTCTTGAAGATGAGAGGAAGATTTGCTTTTTTCCAGTCCTCAGAAAATTCCCCTGATCACTATGACCTTTCAAAGATACTTGAGGTGGCCTCGCAATGATGTTGGCAAGCTCCCTCAGTGCTTGAGAGTGCATTCCATCAGGTCCCGTGGACTTGTGTATGTCCTGTTTGTTTAAATATTTCCTAGCCAGCTTCCCCACTACCAAGCATAATTCTCCATTTCACCAGTAAAGAAATAAAGCATCAAGCAAGCTGTTGTCCTTGCAGCACGTTGACCTCACAGCGGTCTGTCTCCATAACTGTACTGAATGCTTGTTGGTGTGTGTTACACAGCAGTAGGCAGGAAGCCATAGCGCTCTTGCGCAAGGAAATTTCCCAATACAAACAAGAATCATATGTTTCCGAGGGCCTGTACATTCAACAGTGTTCTTCCATGGATAACTCCACAGCAAGCCATTAGCTATGCTTGAAAAATTTAAAGGGAATTTAACAGTTGAGATAAATGTGATAAGGGGAATGGAGCAACATGAAAGCAAAACACTAAATGGATTATTTTCTCACATGGTCTTTTTATCATTTTAAATATCTATATATAGTCAACATGCTGTCCGCCATAATCACCAACTAAACTTTCTTTCACTCAACCATGTGTGTTTTTCCTTCAGGAGAGCCTTTCAATGGCACTCTATATTTTCTACTATCTTTCATTGGTTTAATCTCTGTTATATCTGGAGATTAAATCCAGTACTCTTAAAGGCTGCCGGTTGTAGGCAACCCTTTGAGAATGGTGAGCTGCAAGGCTGCTAGACCTGACATGGCTTTTTTTCCCTCTGCAACTTCTGCTTCTTTCTAAATCACATTCTGGTGCTGAGGTCTCTGTATGCCTGCTCTGTTTTTCCATTGTTTGATTCAGCATATGGGGGTTTTTTTTGATCAATATTTGAAACAACCCTGTCAGACTGCTGACTTACGTACCTTGTAACAGCAGTGGATGGTCAGCAGAGTCTCTGAAGAGGAAAATAAATAAATACACTTTTATAGGTTTGGGAGAGTGATTCTTGGTATGACTTGCTGTTTGTTTTAACCATTAATTCTGACTCGCTGTGTAGCATAGCAGGGAAAAGTAATGACAGAAAGAGCAAAAATCTCTAGCAGCCATACCTAAGGCCCTGTATGGTGATTCATGGCATCTGGAGCTCACCCCTCCCACAGCGAGACCAACAGATGATTATTTTTGGAAGCCCTAGGCTCCAGTAGGTCACTGTCTGCTTTTATTTTCTCCCCAGCTCTTGTGGGTAGGGAATGGCCCTGAACCTGAGGGTGGTCAAGACATCTTCTGTGATGAGTGGAGGTGGGGGTGCCTGCTATAGCAGGCGGGGAGGTCGTTTTGGGACTGTGTAGAACCCTGGATGGCTGAAGCACAAGGCTCTCCTTTAGCTTCTGCCTTTGTCCCCTCAGGCCATCAGTTGGGCTTTGCTTGGGCAAACCAAAATGAACAGTGCAACCCAGTTCACTAATAATAAAAATAGAGGATAAAAGAAGGAAGAAAATAAACTACCTCCAGTTTCCGTGTTAGTGCCCTTCTGTGGGGTATGGGAATATATACATGGCAAGTATTATCTTGGAGAAAATTATGTACAATTCACTGTGTCAGCGTGTCTCAGCATCCTACAAAGATAACACATACAATAAATTTATTTTTCTTCAGTGAGAGAAATCCCTCACTGGCTGTCCAAATCAGTTTCTGACTGTAAGGCTTCATATCCTGATGCTTTTGTCTCTTCTGGATGCCGCTTTACTATTTTCCTCCTTTGATATCTTAGTTGTGCAAACTCTTTATCTACTTTAATCTTGCAGTAATCTTTTGGCATTACCTAATTTCTGAAGAGTTGAGCAGTCACCGCTGCCCTGACTTTTTGGATGCACGGCCACTCTGTACCGCTCCTGTTGGCATTGGCTCAGGGTTTCACGGCATGTCCTTGGATACAGCTCAGACCTCTCCTGTGATCAGCAGTGGACTTCTGTGTTTGTTTCTTGCACCTTCTGGTTTGTAGCTCACTGCTCTACCAGTATGAGCCAGCAGGATAACTTTAGGTTTGTGCTACTCTCATGGAAATAAAGGATACAAATTAATTGTCACTGACATTTTGCCTGTAGTCTCTAGTTTTACTGTATAGGATGTATTTGTTACCTTGACTTTTCTTTCATGCAGTATTTCAATAGAATACATCATTCCAGAGGTAATGCAACTCGCTTGTGCTATCTAAACAATCGCTGGTTTTGAGGAGATATACTTATTCCAATATTTAATAACCAGTTTGTCAGCTGCATTAATTGCAATGTGACACCGCAAGCAAATACTAAGCAGCGTGGTGGTTTGACCACAGCAACAATTAGCTCTGAAGTGACTTTCTGCTATAGGTGGTCACTTCGTTAAGTATTTATGAAACAGAAATGTTTCTGTTAATAAAACACAACTGTAGCTTCTCAGGGAAAGATTGATGTGTAAGTGCTTTGCTTCCTGTATGATTTAATGCATTCACTGACTGGTAATGTCTCTGCAAAGAATAAAACAAGGAAAAAATAAGAAATGATAGAAGCAGCAGCTTTGAGCTCAGTGATGCCTCTTAAGAGAAGAACAAGCAATAATTGCTACTCTGGTATTTCAGCCTATGCCTTGTGAGATGCGATCCCATGAGATAATAGTGCCTGCTACTTTGGCAGGTGGATACGTACGGGGTCCGTGAACCCAGCTGCAGTCTGGGCTTGGGCTCTTGTGCGAGCGGTTGTGCAGCAGCCACCAGGCAGCATCCTGTATTCATAAAACCATGTATTTCATAGTACAGCCTGGTCCTGGAAGTCACAGACACCATTTAATGGGCAAGGTCCAGAACTCCTGTTCGAATTCAAGTAGTTATGTGCTGCTGGTAAAGGGAGAAGAATGCATGTAACAAATCAAATTACCTTTGGATTAATACTGAGGTGTTGGAGTCACTTCATGCCTGGTATTTAGTGTTTGACAAGTGGGGTTTTTTTAAATGAACATAAGCAATAGAAGGGACCTAAAGATTCAGGCTATCAGCAGACCCCACATTTGATGATGTATGGCAGGTTAAGGGGGTGAGAGCAGCCAAGGGGTGCAAGTCACAGCTGATGGCTTTAAATATAGAGACCGGGGGAGAAAGAAATGGAGTCATGGAGTGGTTCACAAAGACCTGGGCAACTGGGACCTTCCCTAGTGGAAGAACTTCCCTGTTTCCCTGGACTAATTAAAAGTGCTGCTGCCTAACCCGGAGGAAGAGAGAATGTCTCTCTCTTTCTTCAAAGGCCAAGTTTCTCTGTGTCAATTTTTTGAATAGAGTCTGGCCGAGAGCCTGTGGTGGCTATGGCAGTCAGTGCTTAGGCTGTCAGGAAGCAAGACTAGCTTATACAAAACCACAATGGCATGAGCTAGTTTTAACTAAAATGAGCTCGAACAAAGCAACAGTATGCTCCAACAGCTTCCACCTTCCTGCTGCTTCTACAAAAGAAAAACCAGATGAAACTGTAGATGTATGATCAGCAGGCATACTGGGCCTTGATCAGGTAGGGATGTCTGTGCTGAACTTTATGCAATCAATAGGCCTTTTGACTTAAATGTGACTACTGCACAACTACGCGCTTGCTTAGCTGGGTGACTTTAGCTTTGCTTTCACTGTAATCTGTAGGGGTGTTTGCCCTTCACCTGAATGGAGAAGGGCCGGGCATTGCTTTAGTCGTCTTACCCGATGTCAGTGTGGCCACACAGCCAGGAGAAACAAGAAAAACCCAAATGGACAACCCAACTGGCTACAGCAGTAAAACACCAGGCGGGTAGGTTTATCCTTTTAAAAGATGAAAAGTGGATTCAATATTAGTACTTTTTTTGGTACTCAAACAATATGATTTGATAAATATTTCCAATATTCCTTGAAAAGCCAAAGCTAGAAAAAGTACTGAATGCAAAGCAGAGGTCTTTAAAGTCATTAAAAATTCTTCCTTCTGAAAATAAGCAAGTAAATGAAATGAGAATTCAACCTGCATTGTGGTTTTTTTCCTTTTAGCTTTAGGTAAATACAGCCAGAAGTTCAGTTCACTGTTTATTTGCAAACACTGCATAATAAACATAAATTTACTGCTGTTAAGAATAATAATGCGATGCTAATGATTCTGAAAAGCAAGAAGAGAATAAAAGAACCATCTGAAGGAAAGGGACAGGTAATTAGGCAAAGCAGGGAGATGAAAAGGTAGATAAGTACCTAAGAAAATTACACAGTAAAGGTGATTAAGAATAAAGGAATAGAAACTTACATTATATATTAGAACAGAAAGTGCTGACAAGGCTGAGCCATGAAAGGTGAACCTAAACTGCAAGTGTTAAGTATTTGGAATGTACCTATCCCCCAGTTAATCTGATCAGACAATCCACTGTTTTCAAAATAACTGGGGTGAGCCTTTGCAGTATAACTGAGAACATTGACCACAAATAAGAGCAGAGTAACCATGAAGTTTTGCTTTCCATGTGTGGTGTAGAGCCCTTTGCTGTCCTGACGAGTCTCCAGCTCTCACAGCTCCTCCCTCCCACCTACCTTTTGCATTACGGTCTCACAGGAGCTCCTCTAGCTGCTGTTCACTGATGCTCAGCCATGGTTTTTCATTCGTAGCCCATTTCCTGCAATGCAGTTGGCCAAGAAGGTTTCCATCTCCTCTTGGATGGACTCCCAGTAAATGGAAATTTAAGGGATGCCACCTGGATCAACACATCTAGGCTAAAAATACAAGGCTTTCGCATATGCGTGAGAGAGGATGGTTCTCAAGCTGACAACTGCAAGACATTAACAGTCCCACTGGATCAGCACAGAGGAAGGAAGGTTCCTAACAGGCAGTGACCAGTAGATTACATAAATTAATCATGATTTTAAGTAAATGTGTTCTCCTACTTCCCTCTGTACCACTTTTACCATTGCCTTTGATGGAATGACCTTCTTTCTGTTTCCTAGGACTATAACTGGAAGAATGCAGCCAAATATTATATTTGTATTATAGAGATTTTAACAGAAAAAAGGGATGCTGATATTGTAAGTGGGGGAAAAAAGTGCAGCAAGTACTCAAACATTGAAAAAAAGCTATTAATTCATTTTATTAGTAACCATAAAATAAAATATTCTAAATGTTTAATTTTAATGCTTTTTTTGTAGTCAGCAATAAAAATTGGATAACTTTCCATTTGCAAGAAGTGAGATTGGGACGCTACAGTTTGTTATATTACATCTACTGAGAACAAGCTCCCTTCATTGTAATCAGTTGCTACAGAGATGTTGCTGAGGAGCAACAGTTTTAGTATTGCCAGTGAATGCCTCTGATTGAAGGAAGTTTTAATCAGAAGTTGCATCTTGAAAGGAACAGTAAAATTGCAGAAGTTCAGCTTTTCCCTGGGAAAAGCTCTGTCTCAGCTGCCTGGAGCGGTGACGGGAAGCTCTGACTCCTCGGGTGTATTGCTGTTGTGTGCAGATACAGGGATTGCCAGATTCTTCTCCCAAGGAAGGAGTGTCTGTGCAAGTAGAGCAGCATCCAGATGTTATCAGATACACAGAGGTGCAGAGAGCAAGCAAAATATGTAGCAGGGTCATACAGTGGCACTGTTTCATGTGAAAAAAAAATCTTTTTTTTTTTTTTTTTTCTACTGCTAATGATGATGGTCCATCTTTTCTCAGACTTGATTCCTCCGATCATTCTTTCCTAGCTGTCAGTCTGCCTTCCCATTTTTTGGCAGTAAAATGATTCTGCCCAGCCACCTTTTTATATAATAGTCACCTTTGAGTATCCTGAACACCCGGATAGGGAGCAATTAAATAGCCGTAAGCGCTCAAATGAAGGGATCCCTGTGAAGTATCAAATAAAACGTCAAAAGATTTGGTCTCGTGAAAGTCTTTAGTTGCTTTGGAAGGTGCGTGCTGTAGTGCATTGATTTCCCACCTGTGAAGTGGTTAAGGGCACTGTGATATTTACTTAGTATTTGTAGAGGGTAAAGTGGTAAATATTTTTAAATTATACTTTTCTCTTCACAACTGAATGAGTACTTTCTCCTCTGATAGCGCAAACTTGACTTTTGCCCAAGATTAACAGCAAGCATACTTTGTGTATTTTAATACTACTTCATTTTAGCTCAACCAACTATTATTATTATTATTACTTTAACATTTCTAACCAAATGTCACCTGTACTCCTTAAGCATGTTATGGTAATGAAAATTTAGTTGATTTAGTGATTAACTGAGTTGATTTAATTATCTTGGGTAAATAATATTATATGCTAATGTAAGGTAATTTATTTCTTTTTAATCTCTTAGAACCCTATATACTGCAATCAGATTCTTTAAATATTTACTGAAGTGCTTAGATGTAATAAATCTGATAGAATTATTCTTGAGTGACATGATGCTAGCGCCAGCATAAGTTCCTTCTCTGAGCACTTACAGAAAAGATGGAGAAAATGTTCCTGCTATGCGATAGATGCAGGGAAAATTATTTCTAAGGCGTTGCCAGGCTCTCGTTCCTACTCGCACTAATTCCTGGGCTGCAGTTGCCTTTGCAGTTGACCGGCCAGGGAAGCAGTCCCTGCCGCAGCTGGCCTCCCTTCTTCCAACCAGCCTTCCCACAACTCCCTCTCGGCAGAGAAGAAAGCGGGAGCAGAAGGAGCTGGCTCAGGCGAGGGAAAAGTGGGTGGTGATGCAACAGTGGCAGTGGGAGGAGGTCAGAGGATGCAGTGGGACAGAGTGTGATGAGGATTTCTGTTGCGAGAGTCACGTTTGAAGCCGGAGCAGAAGCTCAGCTTCGTTTCTGACTCTGCTGCTCCACCGGCTGCCCTGACCGCCGCAAACATGACAGAACAGTGTGTGTCTCCAACCAAGTACTGTATATTTGAGTCTTATTGCATCTTGCTGCGTTTTATTTCCGTTACCATTTATAAAGAAAATGAAATATTTACTGCTTTAATACATGCAGGCCTTAGGAGTCTCATAAAAGTTCTGCATTGATTCAGTTCTTTAGTAAACTATTATATAAAACTGCTGTAAAGATCCATAATGTTTCTAATTACAGGGAAGCTTGTATAAGTCTGTGCCTGCCTTTTATAGCTTTTTGAATATAGCCACTGGAAACTGCATAGGTGCTTTGTTATGCAGAGTTGTGCATTTCCCAGACGTGTCCCGAGGTAGACGGTGTATTACAATTGCCTTCAGTTACAGCTTAGGCCCCTATTTTTTTTTATTTTTTTTTTCTCAAGCAAAACTATGGTAGATACTGCACAAGGTCTGGACACGAAGAGTGAGCTGCTGAAGGTTGTAGCATCTGCTGGGCGATGCGCTCTTCTAAAACTCCAACCATTTCAAGTAGGTACTTGCGTGAGCATCAAGCCTGTTTAAAATGCCTGTCCAACTTTGTGGACTGAATATTTGAAAATTTCACTTTACATCCACAGATAGTTCATAGAACAGTTTCAAAGTTACTGGGTGATATTCATATTTTGTAAGGACAGTATTCTTAGAAGTCACAAAACTTGTATGAATGTATCTAATGGCTCTGGTCAGTAGCAAGTTTCCAAATATGCAGACATTTGAAGTGTCCCTTTTCTCAGAAAATGGGTAAGCACGTTAAAAACTTTTAGATGCCTTGCAGTCTCCGTAATGATGCAGTACATGCTACCCTTTTTTCTTTCTTTTTTAATGCTGGGATGTCTGTGTTCTTCATACTGGAAAAGTAATAAATCTGATCTACTGTCTACCATAAGTATTGAGTAACAGGTTAAGCTAACTGAATAGAGAATAGTAATACCAATCTGAGCACATGCCTGTCTAAATTAAATAGATCACTAAATATTTATTTCATCATCTTAATAGAAATTATAAATGCTAGGAAAAAAGGGGGAAATAATGATAAAAATTCTTATCATTAATAAAATTACTGGAAAGTAGGACTGGAGATGAGATCCATTGAAATCAAGACATAATATTCTCCCACAGGTACTAACAATATTTTAAAAAGCCCCAAAGGCAATAGTTACATCACTAAATTCTTGAGATATTTTCATGGTTTGCCAAATGCGGGGAAAAAACCCAAACTGGAGAACATCAGCAGGATGTGAGACTTCCTTAACTGCTGAGTACTGATACGGACAACACTTAGTGCAATAATATTATCCTTACAAGACAATCTTTTAAGCTGTCTAGGGTCTGTGCCATCAGATTGACAACTGACATTGTGAGCATTGGACACCACTTTCTTGCACTTGCAAAATGTATTCTGTAATTTGTACTCCTGAATCTCAGGATTCATCAGCGGGTGAGATCTGAGGGTGGTCAGCGTGCTCAGTAATGATGTCCACAAATCGTATCACACTTGGATGCCAGGGCTGGTTGAACATCCTGCTGCTACAGATAATTCATTTTCAGGTCTGAGCTCTGAGAAATGTGCAACATATGATAAAAGAAGTTAAAAAATACTCTGTAATCTGCTACTTCTAAGGCAAAAGGGAGTTCTTTAATATATATTAAGCAATCATTCCCAGGAACTAAGCCGTGACAGCTATAAGCCCATGTGCATTGCTTACAGCTTCACACTGTAATGATGGCTTATTGATATTTATATCGCATTTTAAAGCATTGAAGTTCTTCACATTATTTACAATATATGTACTGCTACAGCTGAACCCGATCGCTTTCAGATATAACTGGATGCACTGTGGAAACAAAACCTGGTTTCACATATGCGTGCAGGGAAATTAGACTTGTAGTTGCCTATTTTGGGGGCCTAACAGCCAATTCACACTAGCAGATCTTTATAGCTGTCATATATCCTATTATTCTTGGATGTGGCTTATTTTTAATTTCTTCAGAGCCGAGCCAGGCAGATTTTGGGCAATTGCAGCCTGTGTTCAGGTTTTGAAAACTTTTGCCAAAAGCAGAAGACAGAACAACCATGCACAGTCCTGGGAAGACGTGAGTTTGGTTGGCCAAGGTGAGAAGTTAGAACATGGCAGTGAATTGAAGTTGAAGCTCGAATGAAGGACCACAAAATTAATAGTCATGTCAGCATAAGTAGCACAGCTGGGACCCCAGCAGGGCTTGTGGCCCTGAGGTAGGGAGGGGGGAATCTGGGTACAGAGTGAGGAAATGAAAGTGAAGGGGCATCGTGGGGGGTGCAAAGCCAGACAGGAAGGTGTTTGGAAGAGAAGGGAGCCGGAGATGTGGGACAGAAGCAAAGAGGGGCTCAGGTCTGTGGAACATGGGATGCTTTGTGGTAGACAACTGAAAGTCTTCAGAAATATTGACAAATAGGATGGAGGTGGATGAGGACTGGAGTAGATTTGGGACAAGAGCTCAGGGAAGAGGACTTCTGCACTGGGAGAGTGGAGCAGCTGCAGGGCTTGGGAGATGAGCTCCCAGTGTGAGAGCTCTGGGCACTGCGAGTTGTGCAGCGCTGTGGGACATGAACGTTGTAGGTATCACAAACTCGCTCCGTCTGGACATCTTTAACAGGGATGCTGGCTTGGGAGCAGGCACAGTTCTCCCTTCCACCCGTTCCTCTGGCTGCCTTCCCTGCCTGACGCGTGGTCAGAGCGTGTGAACTCAAGCCCCAGAGTCTGCTCTTAGGTTAGAATTGTGCTGTTTCAACATTCAGGCTTTTGTTTGACTTTAGGGGCTATTCTTATACATAGGCCTGTCAGATTAATATGTAGTCCTTTACAGCCACATTTCATTTTCTCTGAACTACAGAGAAGACTGAGTTAATTCACCTTAGCCCTCGGCTGCCTATACCTTTCAGGTACAGTATAAAATAACAGCATAAATAGAGCTTAACTTTTATTAGGAATTGCAAGCTGGATTTACAAAATAGTGATGAGAACTGCAAAGCTTTCTCTTATATCAGTGGGAAAACGGTTTTTTTTCAGTCCAGGAAGCATGTATTTTGAATTGAGGGAGACAAAAGCAAATGTTAAAGAAAATCTTTTTTAGACATAAAGAAAACATAAAGCAATTCTTTGTAACATCCTGTGTATAAAACACCTGACATGAAACATTGAATGGCAGCTAGAAGACAAAGCATGCAGAAAAATGAATTCATTTTCTCTTCCCCTTCCTGTCACTTTAGACTGAGTCAAAATCCAGCCCCAGATCAGATGCTACATCAGAGAGGGACTTGGGTGCCTGACCGCCACTGAGTGCTGAGATCCAAAATGAAGAGTACCCTGAGTGCTGAAGCTCTCTCTCGACACTTGCAGATGTGCGTTGTTTTGGCAGTTTTGGGGGTAGGTAGGGGCTTCTCTCATCCTCGCCAGGCTTCACAGACTGAGAGCCTGTCTTTTCTCAGAGGATCTCAAGCCTCAGAGCAAATCTGGTGGTTTGGTCTCAGCACCAAATACAGCTGACAAAAGAGGGAACGCTGTTTGTTCCAGGCTATCCAGCAATGTAGGAGTCAGAGCATTTGCTTGAGATGCAGAAGATTTGGATTCCGTTATTGCTTTTGTTGTGCCACATGAATTCATAAGTTTGGGCTACCCTGGGCTGTGTGAGGACCCTCAAGTCCTTCCACTCAAGCTGTTCCACTTTGCCTGACATAATTAAATATTAATTGGGCCAGACTGAGAGAGTAAATGACTTTTTTTAGCCTGGCAACTAGGCCACTCACCCAGGAGAAGAAAATCTCAAGTCCTAGCAATCATATTTTACAACTAGAAGCATAAAGCTATATTTAAGCACGTGAATGTTTGTTATATTTAAAAAAAAAAAATTAGATGTTTTCTTTTTAAACTTCACTATGCTAAGCCCTTTTGAGGACCAGTCCACCTTATTTGGATGTCTAATGTAAGGACATATGCATTGAAGGTTACAGTCCCATTTAAAAAAAAACCCAACACACAACCACCCAACACATTTCAGCTGACTTTGAAGAATCTGAGAATAAAGTTCAGCTCGGTCTGATGCTGCAGGAGATGATTCACTTTGGAGCTTTTTCAAGAAAATACAGTGAGTTGCTATAAATCACTGCCTTAGTTACCCAGTTTGAAACAAGAGGGCTGCTATTTCTGGCAGCCTTGTTGGGAGCACTTACATTTCCAGACAAACCTTTTCTTTCATAAACTTCAACAAATAAAACCCCCTATAGTTTCTTATAAGACTCAAGCCTACATTTCCTGCTAGTATAAGTAACCATCTGATGGATTAAGGTAGACTTTCCAAGGTGTATGCTTGTGCCAGGCGTTGGTGGAGCTTAACCCACAAGCCGCGTAACACACAGAAACCCCTTGTCCTGGTGTGACATCGCAGGCGTCTCTGGAGTTGTGTTTGGGAGGAGTTTGTATTGCATGTGAATGCCTTCTGTCTTGTCTCCTGCGTGCGTGATGAAGCAGCGTCAGCCGGCACAGGTAGTTGCAATGTTCAGGTTTATCGCGGTTAAACCACATGCCTGTTGAGTACATAGTTTTGATTCCTTGCAAGTTGCAAACACGAGCTTTAGCTTTGCGGAGGCCAGGTCCCACAGGCAGACACAGGGAGCACTCCTGCACTACTTCGTACCCCTGCTATTTCAATGTCGTATCGGACAAGATGACACCATTGCTTCTTTTAGTGACCCAAGGAGCGTGAAGGCATTAGGAGGTGACTGGCCTGGTGCAGCTGGAGAGCAGGCAGTGGGAGAGGGACGGCCTCACATGTAGGGACCTCTGCTGTCATAGCGGGATGGGTGCTCTGGGCACGTGCCATGTAATTTGAATTCAGGGTGTGAGAGAGATGCTGGCCCTGTACGGAGCTCCCAAACACCCTGCTGTGGGACTGACCAGCCAACGGGGGCTTTTTTCATAGTTTAAATAATTGAGGCAGCAATGTTGAATAATAAATGATTTTAAACATTTCATAAAATGTAGTTATTAAACATTAATTTTTTTAACTTTCAATATCTTTTATCTCCAAAGCATTTATATTCACTGGTTTGTGCTAAAAGCACAATATCAATTATCTCTTCACTAAAAAATACTTTTAACTCAAATGAAATATATAAAAACATAAGTCCTCTAGTTATCCTAAGATGCTTACAGTAGATGACAGTAGATAATATTTTTGTTTGTGAAATTAGATGCTACAATGTCTGCCAGTCTTTTAAAATTGAAAAACTGCAGTCCTTGAAAAGGAGAGGATCTTGTTCTTTACTCTCAAAAATTAACTGGTTTAACAGAATTTCTAGGCTTTTTCAAGCATTCTGTGATTGTATTGTGCATTTTAGATTTCTCATTATAAAAATCTGACAGTAAAAATAATGCTTAGTCCAAGTTATACTTAGTATTTGAGAAATGTACAGACCAGAATCAAATAAGATGTTAATTTTATGATTTCTTCATTAATAAAATGTACTGTATTTTAATAGAATTAGGGAAGGCCTTTGCAGATGGACAAAATTACATGTCCAGGGTTTTTTTTTGTCTTTTGCTACAGAGGTTCTTCATTAAAGATTAACACCAAGACATACCTGAATAATTTACATCACCTTAATTCACTGGGCGGGATAGTTAAGGTAAAAAAGACCGCAGTCATTCGAGCAACAGAAAGAATGTGCTCTAGAAAAAGAGCTTTATTAAAGCCCCTCTCTGAATAGCAGACTGTGTGTGTCTACGTATCTGCATTTTAATGTTGGCTCATACTTGTCTGTTCTCTGTAGGTGGTTTCCAGTTTAAAGATGCTGGATTGATAGTGGAATTATTTGCTGTTTAATAAACTCTGGACCACTTCCACTCAAGTCAGTGGAAAAAGAGCCTCTGGTATTTTACATCCTTGCCTCATGTTAAAATGAAGGGTCACAGAGAAATGTACTCTTGACCCCTGAAGGAGAGAAGCCTATACATTTTCTCAGCAGGTCTCACAGTGATTCATGACAATGCAGAGTACTTACTACAATATGGTTTTCAGACAGTCATATAATAAAATATATAGCTTATAATCTTCAGCTCTATAAACATAGGTCACTACCTCGTGGGAACTCCCATGATTTAAGTCTGTGAAAATACCGCTGTATATTGTAGATCTGACATAGCCCTTACTAGGACTTTTTCCAGAGGACCGTCCCCATCCACAGAGGTGAAAAGCTTACAGAGCAAGATTAGCCGTACAATTGCATCCAAATGGTGGAAGACAGTTTTGAAACCCCACAAGAAAGCTCACTGCATGGTTTGCAGCTACTATGGATGTATGGATGATAGCATGCATGCTCAGCCATTGACTTCTTCATAAATCTGGTCATCAGAATGCTGGCTGCTGCTGAAAAAAAAAAAAAAAGCAAAGCAGAGTGCAATGCTGAAATCTGAAATTTTAAATTGAGACCTTAAAATTAAACTTTATGATGCCTAATTGCTTTCCAAGCTTAGAGGTATGAAAACAAGACTGGAAACTTCTATTTCTGCTAAAGTATTGTGATTTTCCCACAAAATGCACACTTTAATGTTTTAGCCCATGCTTCCGGGTGCAGTCATGTCTACAAAGTATATTTGTCAAATTTGATGTTCAATGTGAAAACAGTGGCTAGCACAATCTCTTTAAAGCCAGTGAAATCATTAAATAAATTCCCTGACAGGCAGCAATATCTGTGCAGATGTATCTTGTAATCTTCACTGAAGTACATGGGAGTATGTTGACATATTCCAAAAAAGAATGATAGTGTTTTGCCTAAGATATGAGCTTCTAAATAAAAGTATATCAAACTTGTTATTGGTACAACAGTTTTGTTGTCCAGCTCATGCTGCTGATAAGTGAATATAGGCAAGTGCAAAATCAACCCAGGAGCAGGTTTCTCTTGAGCAAAATTCTAATGTTATTGTGAATATGTCCACAGAAAATATTACAGCATTGAAGGAAGGATAAGTTCTGTTTGTTATGTTAGTTCAAGTGTTATCTCTCAGATAAGCAAAGCTTATTAAAAATATCCTTTGTTAACTCCATCAGAATAATTATAGAAGAAAACAGTAACAGTTACATTGTAATTTCTCTGAAAAGTAATGACCCAGAACTTTGTCTGACATCTAAATTAGATTATTACAAGAAATTGCAAATTAATTAGCCCTTCAGGCTTCCTACTCTGAAAAGTTTGAAACAAAAAATTTCTCTTTCACAAGTCACAGGTGCTTTTAAGAGTGGAAAAAGTGTCAGTCCATCTCTCATCATTTTTAGGTCCTTTCAGCTTTCCAAGAATTAATTTCTGGATTTCCAGAAGATGAACCTCAGATTGTTCATCACATCAGATATGGAACTGAATCAGCTAAAATCCCTGTCTTCTCCCCCCTGTTCCCAGCATGTAACTTCTGTGTCAGCATGTTTTGGAAAGAAATAATGTCCCGAATCCACAGTGGCTGAAACTGTTCTTTTCCATTGGCTCATGTGAAATATTCTTTAAAGTGGAAGGTCAAGGCCAATGTTTTTACAACTCAGTACCTCAATACTATAAAAAAATATAGTTGGAAAAAAAGAAAGCTGGAGAGGGACTGGTTATAAGGGCATGTAGTGACAGGACAAGGGGTAATGGCTTTAAGCTGAAGGAGGGTAGATTTAGATGAGATATTAGGAAGAAATTCTTCCCTGTGAGGGTGGTGAGGCACTGGACCAGGTTGCCCAGAGAAGCTGTGGATGCCCCATCCCTGGAAGTGTTTAAGGCCAGGCTGGATGGGGCTTTGGGCAACCTGGTCTAGTGGAGGGTGTCCCTGCCCGCGGCAGGGGTTTGGAGCTAGATGGGCTTTAAGGTCCCTTCCAACCCAAACCATTCTGTGATTCTGTGATGCTTAGGGCTGAATCCACGCATGGGACTTAAACCCCCTAAGTCTGTGTGCAGCGCATGCAAGCCATGTGCCTGTGCTCCTTGGGCAGTGTGTGGAGAGATGCTGGGCAGCCGGGTTTATAGGCAAGGGACTAACTTGTACCAAATAAATTGATGGAGTTGGCCAGTGGGTGAGTCATGCAACCTCTTCTGCAGGATATCACTACTGGATTCAAAGGCGGCTGCTATGAATGTAGCCATAGGAAATGCCAAATCCTGGAGCATCTGCTGAACAGAGGCAGCCTCCTGAATGGAAGCCGGTGAGCATTTTGCCACCTCGCCAGTATTGCATGCCTCCTGCCGAGCCACCACATTCATGCTGGCACCATTCATTTGTTCCCAAATCGGGCATCCTGCTCTTCAGAATTGCTGAGCATCCAGAAATTTTTACTCATTGCGATGGGAGCTGTGGGATAAGTGGTCTGGAAAATCAAGTGATACGTCTCTCTACTTGAAATAGCATCTCAGGAGCTAGTTTTGAAATGCTCATCTGAAATCCTTTTCTTTCTCCTTGAATGTGTCTGAAGTGCTCATCGATTCAGGAACCTCTGATTCAGTTGATCAGCGTACATCCTACTCAGAGCACCGTGTAAATCTTCCAGTGGACTGCTCCTCAGTCAGAAAGTAATGGTATGCACTGAAATAAAGGTAGTTTATGGGAATGCATTGGGGGGGTTTTATTCACAATTCTCCAATGGGAACAGTTTCTTGTCAATTCATTTGCCTTCTAAGCAGGCTGCTGCTGGGTTGGCAGCCTGTCGGAGAACATCTCAAAGCAGACAGCAGCACTTAGAGCGAGCGGTGCCCACAGGCCTCGGTGGGTCTGGCTGGTGTTCCCAGGGTTTCCCCGCTCGTGGCTGCAAGGCTGGGATCTTGAAAACCGTTGCCAAGGCATGACTTTGGAAAAACGTCCTCAGTGTGGTAGTCAATGATATGTTTGGAGTTTTCATCAATTCAAATCTCTTCCTGTGGTAAAACTTAAGGATTATTTAAATAGGAGAATTAACTTTTTTCTAATGACGTTGTGTCTGTGTGTGTGTTTTAATGCAGTGGGAGTTCCTAGTTCCTGTGAGCTGTAGTCATGTTTCTCGTGCTTTCTCCAGCAAGTTATGATTGCTGTTGCTGTAATTGCTGGTTTCTGCAGGCAGAGTTGATCTTCCTTATATTCTCCCATTAACCAAGAAAATTCTCTCCCATCCACTGGCAGCAGAGAATACCACTTCTCCCACTTCCTGGCTTTTCTGGCAGCTGCAGGCAAATGACTGTCCCACTAATAGTCCCTCTGTTCCAGAGATTAGTGCTTTAAGAATGTGAAAACAATATTTCTCAATTTATTTTGATGGACTTTTATTTGTCAAGTTTATGGAAAGCTTAACCAAGTCAGACGCTGTGACACTCCTCCCAAAATCTTCTTTAACTGGTTCAGTGAAGAAGCTAGGATTTGCTCATCACCTATAGCGTTCTTTCTCCCCAAGCATCCTTACTGGTATTTTACCCTTCCACCTTCCTGACACCAAGCACACTCTAGATAAAAATATTTTTTTAATCTCTTTTTTCTGTGACACAGTTATCTTATTCTAGTAGAAAATAGATTAACAGCTAGTGGATATCTGACCCGCAGCACAGTTATATAGTACCAGAGGTGACTTAGGCAAGGAAATGTTAGGAAGTTCTCCTTCTTAACCATTTAAACCTCAACTTTTAATGCCTAAGGGACAGAAACAAATGGGCATTAACCAAATATAAATTAGGGAGAACAGAAGGAAGTTTTCACCATATAGTGAGTTTTGGGGCAGCTCCCACTAGGATTAACGAGGAATCAGGTGGAAGGAGATCACTTCATGAACAATATTATATGACATGGTTGTCTGCAAAAGTGGGCTAGACATGGTGATGCTCGGTGATAACGGCAGTTCTGTTCTGCGAAGTCTCTGTCGATGGAGAGGTACTATGACAACAGCCTCTAAAAACCATATTGCTTAACTGGCTTGTGTGCTTAACGCCCAGGAAGATTTATGGGGAAGGCGGTGAGGAGAAAAGGTGACTGTGATTACGGTTACTACTGTGGATCCTTGTGCGTGCATTCAGGCTTGTCTGGGAAGATGACAGGTATGCCTCTAACATTAAGTGTGCCAGTAGCTTTTTTGAAAGCAAAATCCAAACCCTCTGGAAATCAGTTCTATCCTTTAAGTTTATGTAAACACCCAGGAGCTCTGTTCAAACCTATCAGAAAGCAAGAAATATCCTTAGGGGAAAGAGTTGCAGGAGAAGAGAAACACTGAGGACTACAGCAGCGAGCGCAGCAAACTGTGCTCCATCCTCCCATGCATCGTCTCCCTGGAGTACGTGATCCCCATCCTCTGCGGTGTTGAGTGATGAACAGTGACAGTCTGAGGACTGAGATGTCTTCCCACGGCAGCAGAAAATTCAGGCCCTGTGCATAAAGACTAACACTGACACCCTCCCCAAAACAGGGCAGGCAAAACATGCAAGGGGCTTCCTACAGGGAATAATGCTATGCGGAGACTAGATGGAGCAGGTCGTTAGTGGTAGCTGTGTAGTATATAATAGCAAAAAGCATTCACAAGCATTTAATTAAAATAAATTTAATGGCTGGATTTAAGCTGTTATTCCAGAAGTTAAATGCTAGTTACCAATGTGTTAAAATGCACAATAATCACTGCATAAATAGATAGATTCGTTGTTCTAAACTGTAACTATAGTAATGCTGCGCATTCAGTAGAATTGTGCTGGGGGCCCTAGCTTTCAATTGCTATTGCAAGAGCTGTCATCCATCACATTTTCTTGTCATGTTCATATTTTTGCTATTGTTCATTGGTTAAGGAGGAGGGGCTTTTTTTTTTTTTTTTTTTTTTTTTTTTTGAGCAATTCTGGGAAGTAGGGAGATGGAGAAAGTAGAAGCCAAAATTCTAATGTTCTAGCTGATAATCCTTGTTAGGCTAAAAAGACAAATCTCTGGATTTTTCAGTTTGGGAAGTTAGACTCTAGAGGTTTGATTTTAAAAGGAAAGCAAACCCATTTGAACTCATTGTGGAGCCCATTGCAGGCTTTGCAGGAATTCCTTTGTGTTTGTTGGTACTGTAGAAACCACCTTTGTAGACCAGATGTCTTGTCTGTCCAGTCTGGTGTCTTGTCTCTGAGAGGGGCTAACACTGTCAGAAGATACATGTGCTATACTGTTGTTAAAAAGATTTAATTCTCAAGGTACAGAGTAAGTTACATGAAACTTATCTGCAGATGGTCTGAGGATGTTATCATACAGAACTGAATTTTTAAAGGGAAGACATCAAGATTTTTATGAAATGTTTTATCAGAAAAAGCCCCGTTTAAGAAAGCAATTCAATGAATAAGCACTTCTGAATAAAGACCTGAACTCCATGAACAGTGTTAAAGCTGCCAAAATTCTTGGCCGGTGCTGAGAAATCCTCCCTGCTTGCCAGTCTCTTACATTAGGCGCACATTTTTCCAAGGTTTCATTCTTCCTTTGGGATTTAGAATTTATTATGAAGTGAAATCGCTGTGAAACATTACATTATCAAAACTTTAATGAATTGCTTCCTGTTACTCATTAACCTCGCAGGTTTCTTTTTAACTCTGAACTAAGCAGTAGGCACAGAACTGTTCTGTTGATTCAAGATGCTGTAACATCTTGATGTGGATGAAAATTAACCTGGTAAGCTCCACTTGGGTCAGAAAATGTTCCAGCTTTTAATCTAGTGAGCCTTCAGCGAGAAACTCCTGTGAGCATCAAGCAATAAATGATAATGAATAAAATATTCACTGGAAAAAAATCCCCAAGAAATGAGTGACTTGAAGTACATAATACGAAACGCAAAGCCGAGTTAGCAAATGTTTTCCGTTCGGTGGCTGAGTGGTACGTCTCTGGCTGAGACACTTTCCCCGAGGAATCCACCGCGACCGTGCCGGTGAATGCTTGGGGCCACAGCTGAGGCTGGGTCCTCCTTCAGTGCTGGGAATCGCCCCTCTCTTCCCCTTCCCTCCACCACTGCCTACGGCTGCTGACCACGCCGGGGAACTGCCCTCTGCCTAACGCTTAGGTAACCTGGAGCTGACTCTGTCAGCACTTCCCATCCCACCCTCCCGCGTTCACCATGCTTGGGGAAGGAGTGTTGTTTGTTTGGGGGCCCCACACCCCAGAGACAAAGCTGTCCCAGAAAGCAGTTGGGAATGTTCAGAAATAGACCCAGCTGCAGAGAAAACTAGAAGTGGGCTACCTGTCCCAAAATAGAGATTTAAGGTTTTTTTAAAGCGTATTGGTGTGAGAACTCTGCCAGACATGAGAAAAGTGAGTTAGCACATTTTATGGGCCCAGAAAAAAAACAGGGTCACTCAACTCTTTTGGCTATGTGAGCTCCTTCAGCACATTTTTCAGCTGCACTGTTTGTGTTTTGTTTCTTCCCGTGCCTATTTAGCTATTTGCTGATACACTCTTTGAAATTAATTTGAGAAATGGGCTGAAGACATCAGGTATCATATGTGTTCATCTTTAACATAAATGAATGGCATGTTTGACATACAGATACACTTCATGCGCTCTAATCGGAGTCATTTCCTGTATTCTAATTCTTAAATAGCAAAAGATCTTATGGAGGTCATTTCAGCCTCCGAGCATTGCCTGTTAGATTGGGGACAGAAGGAAGGATAACATAAACAGTGTTCATCTGCACATGAAAAGGTCACTTAGAGACATAGAGAGTCAAAGGCATTATCTGAAGTTAAGAATTGTTCTGAGTTCTCAGAGAGCATAAATGGGCATCCCAGTTACCTGAGCTTGAGAACCCAGGCGGTCACCTTACCTGCACAGATCCCCTGGGAGAAACGTGGCACTGAGCTGTGGCCACTGACACAACCCCCCAGCACACGCCTGGTGCTTCCCACTCCATCGTGGGCTCCAGCCGCGGATCCCTGGGGGTGCTCTGAGCAGGTAAAATGAGAGGGGGGAACGCGGCAGTAGGTCATCCCCAGCCACTCCTGAGGTGTGTGCCTGAGAGCAGGCTGTCGGGGAGGTGGGAATGAAGATTTTGATCACGTGTAGTTCCAAAGGGCCTTCTAATTGATGGTGAGCGAGGCTGTGAGAGCGTCCCAAATCCAATTCCAGTTACTGCACTGTGCCCGTCCAAATCCTCCCAACAAGTTATTTGGATATTGTGCTCCCGTATAGATTCTCCATAAACTGTCAGGCAGAGCTTCTGTCTGCAGTTAAATTATTTGCTGTACTGTAGCACAGAAACTGCCTGTGCACAGCAATATACAATTCTATACAGAGTTTGTTTTTTAACAAGAGAGATTGTCTACATTTTTATGATCGTATATGGGTGCCAGGTCTGGGGATCTTCATTAATTTTACTCTGTCTTCTACTGTATCTTGCATTTATTGGTTGTCCGTTGTGATTGATTGTGACTGTGACTCGGAGTGAAGTAGATATTTTTTTTATTTTAATTCTGTGCAAGTCTTCATCCAAGAGCAGATTAGTTTTGAAGAACAGGTGTGCTGGAAGTGAAGCACTTGAATTTTAGGAGATTGGGAAATGGTGTTTTATTGTCTGAGCTCTTCCGTGTCTCTTCTCATCTCCACCTTGGCAGCATGCTTCTGCTTGAAGGCTCGTCACCATCATAACAAATATGTATCCTCATCTCTTGCTCCAGACCAGTTTCTTTCCAGTTACTGATATTGATCTGGTAAATGCTGAGAAGAGATTTCAAAGTGCTATTACAATATGTAGTGACTGGCTGTTTTGAAATCTTTTGTCCTGTCTTAGATGAGGAAGATTTCACTGAAGTAGACATCATGTCATTGTATTTATAGATATAGATGATATAATATCTATTATGTTGTCATAATTGGTTGTGGCTAATCAAGAAAAGCCACCATATGGACTTTAATCTAGGCCAGGAAAGAAAAGACTTCATCTGGTAAGAAGAAAACAATCAACTTCCTCAGGATATCCTTGTGAAAGCAAGAAACCAAATGAAGAAGCTGAACAGCGTTAATAAAATTCAATATTATTCCTTTGGTTTATTCAAGACTTTGCAAATGACTATCCAGGCTTAATGGCATTCACTGACATTATGACAAGAAGGGACGCTCCACAGACAGAAAGGGGAATTAGAAGTGTGCAAGGTTAACTGAAACAATGCTGCTAGTAATAAGCCACTGGAACTAGACTGTCACTCATCCTCTCCTGCTTCCAGGTCCTGATTATCCTGTCACTTGTTCATATGCTTCTCCCATCAGCTTCAGTAACAGGAAGGTGTGAAAAAGAGGGACAAAACGGTCATATATTTGAAACAAATATACTAAATACTGTAAATACAGTGTGTGACATGCCCCAGAGTACGTATATGTCATGGCATATCATTGTACTGCCAAATGTAATGATATGATATAAGCTAACACAATGTGAAATGACACAGCCTAACTACAAGTGCCATTTGATGCAGAAAGATGCATTTAAAGAGCAATGCGATGAACCCACCATGTATGATGACTTTTGAACAGGGTATCCAGCCTGCTTGTGCTTGGAGTTGTGAAGTTGTTGGACACTCCTACTTTGGATTTCCTGAGGCTCTCTGCTTCACAACCACTAGCCTGTCTTAGTCTGGCTTATGGCTGGAAGTTGGTGCTTCATCTCACCAGTCTTTGACAGGGTGACATGTTTCAACTGAGTGCCAGAAGCCACCTGTGATCCATTACCATAATTAAGGTTGGATGTGCAGACTTTTTCCTCTGTAATTTTTTTTCTTTCCTCTGTTTTTCAAGCTCTTGAAAAATAAGGCAGTAGCTAATGTTTGCTGGGGGGGGGGTCATTCGCACTCCTTCCCAGCCAGAAATTTGACTATCCATCTTCCTTCTGTGCGTCCCTTACATGTTTTCTTTCTATCTTATAACTGCAGACAGATGGGTTGTCCAAAAAGCAGCAGTGGAAACACAGCAGAAGAGAGATGATACAGCTTTGCATGCAGAGGTAGAGGCCATCTTGTGGACCACTTCTAGAAACACGTAGGACACGCGCACACAAAAAAAGTATAAATATCCACAGGAGTCTGAACTGTTTTACTTGAACAGCAGCACATTGTCATACGCTACTCTGTAGTTAGCTGACTTCATTGCCAGGCTGTTTTTCTTGGTCTGGTACTTGGGGAGGAGAACTGCATGCACTGCAGATGTTCTGTCACGTCATGTCTCTCTCGGGCAGCCATGGTAACTAAAAGGAAAAAGACCATAGTGATATGTCCCAAAACAAACTTAACCAATTTCTCTAAAGCCAAGCGAGAGCAGGATTCAAATTGGGTTTTTCTTCTGTAGATTTCAAGCCAATAGCTAGTACAAGACTCCCCATCGCATACAGGAAGGCTAAGCGGTTGGGTGGCTTGGCAGAAACGCAAGAGAGCAGAAGAATTAAGTGTATTTTTTTTGGTGGTTTGAGATTGTTGTACAAAGTTTTGGATTTGAGGTGGGTCAGTGGGGCTAATAAGGAAGTCTTAACAGGGTTTTGGAGACTGATACTTTTCTAAGTGCTAACAGCCAGACAGCTTGGAAGAGGAATACTCAGTGGTACGTGCTAACTGTGAGACGTAAGAGAGTCTTACAGTTCTGTTGCTGTATCCCTCCAAAACTGTTATACGTAAGTTTACATCTATGAAAGTTAAAATTGTCAGCACGTGTTTGCAAAATGAATAGGAATAAGCAAATTGCCATGCTGGGTCTGACTGACTGACTGAATATACGTGGTTCTCTGGTAGTTCTCAATCTGTGATGTTTTCACGCAGTTACTGTTAGTCATACAAGTGCTGGTACATGATGACCTAGGCCAGAACAATAATGTTTAAGGAATCATATGGAGAAAGTCGAAAGTAATCCCTACCTTTAAAGTTTGTGGAACGGGGCTGGAGACGCTGGCCACTGCTGTGTATGCCTCCATCCTGCCCCTCTGCCTAGGCCTGACACAGCGCAGAATCACAGGCAAAGCTCTGCTTTTCCAGAACCTCCCAGAAAGCGTTACGCAGAGCTAAATAAATGCCAATGCTGGTTTTATATAAATTAACTGTACGTGGAAGAAAGGAGTGTGATCCCTGTTGTCAGGGCCTGGCTGGTTTTTGAAGCAATATAGCTCCTTTTGGTCGGGACAACCGACCTGCGGGAGCCCGGGGAGGCCCAGCTGCCTGGCTCTCGTGTCTCTGCAGGGAGAGCCAGCGTGCGGGTCCTAGCTGGGGGTGCCGGGGAACCTGCTGTAGCTGGGACGCATTCGGTGTCTCTAGCTGAAGCCTAACTACGTTCAGGCCTGAAGCAGAGACAGACCGAGCTGACTCTGAGTGCGCTCCCGGGGCGTCCTTGCATCTATGTCTAGAGCGCTGGTGGTGAGCAGAGAGCTGCCGACAGCGCTGACCCGAGCCTGGAAGCTGAAGATGTGTAGCTGTGTATAGTAGTATATCAAGGGAAAAGAAAAATGGAGATTGCCATTACAGGCAGTGCTTTGCCTTTCCTCCTTCAGATGTCTTTGGCTTTATCCATCACCTACCTGTGGGCAATGGGAGGCAATGAAGTCTTGGTGGTGTTTTCTTCACAGGCCAGGTTTGTTTACCAGAGCCTTTCATTTCCAGTGGTGGCCAGGAGAGTGCTTCTGGCCGCTGTAGCATGGGAGCAGCCCTGCAGCTCCCCACTGCAACGGGGCGGCAGGGATGTGGTGGGGTCTTTGGCCAAGAGTGGAGGGGGGTTGAGGGGCCATGGGTGCTGGTCCTGCGGACTCCCTTAGCTTGGGTGCCAAGGAGCTACAACGCTGGGCAGTAGTTTGAGTCTGACTCGTGTAATGGGCTTTTTGGCTGTGATTGTTGCTTCTAAGATGTTAAATTAAGCCTTTTTTCATACTACTGATATGACAGTGCTACTGACCTTCCATTTTTCTGTAAGTCTGTGTCCCATACTTCCCATCTTACTACTAGGGTGTGCCTAAATCTATGGCTCATATTGAGGGGGAGGTGTTTAAGTATGTCTTTTAGTGGATTTACTGTCATTTTCCTCTACAGTCCAGAGCTGCTGTAGACATCAACAGCACTAATCTGTATACATAACATTTGATAAAAAAGCTACAGCTGTTTCCACAAACACTGCATTAGACAATTTCTACTGGAGGGCAATTTAAGTTGGAGCCAGAGAGGGGAGTAAGTCTTGTTGCTTAAAGAATGAGTTCAAAGACTTCCACTGAAGTTTGGGGACAGGGTAAAGTGTCCCTGAATTATTAATTACTGCTCTGAGTAGGGAAAATTTATGTGCTGCTCACAACTTAAAAAAAAAAGTGCCTCCTTGGCTAACGGTGAACTCTAATAAGATAGAGCCTAGCCACTGTTGGCATGAAAATGGGAGCAGTTTTCAGGTTTCTGTCATACCTGACTCTTCCCTTAAATTTTGATCTTAAACTCTTGCATCGTTAACATGCAGTTAATCATTTGGCAATTAATTTAGCAGCCATCTGTCGGTTTGCATATTTTGTAATCTAATAACAGTTGCAGCTATTGGAAGAGACCACTTGCCAATGAGTCTGAGATAATATGATGGTGTCCGTTCATTCCAGGCACAAAACAGAGACTGCACTTTCATCCTTGACAGGAACCTTTCAAGCGCATCCAAGAATTCCACAGGGCAAATGCCAAGTCTCTGCATCTGTGTCTCCAAGCTACATTCAGACTTTCTTCCATTTCTTTTTTGCCTCTAGGGATCCACCAGCCACAGTGTGTCTGAACTGATCATTTACGACCAGAATCATCTGTGTTTTGGATATCTTTGATATCTTCGGTTCATCCCTCACAACAACATCTGAGGTAAGACTCTAATTAAGGACTGTTGTTTCTTCTCTTGGAGGTTAGTATTCTTGTAGTTCTGTGGCCTCTGCTTTGAGACTTCCTGACTAATGTCAAGGACTGAGCAAATTACTCAGAACTTCTTGTCAGCTATGTTCCTTTTGAAAAGTTTAATTAGCAGAGAATAACAGTTTGAAATAAATGTAGCCAAACCAAAAGCCAGCTCCTGCAATGTGCTTAGCTTGTTAGCAGTAAGGCTCTTAGGACTATATCTCTTTTGGAATGGTACAAGCTTAAGACAGTTAGCAGAACTCCACAATCAATGAGTCCAAAACTGCTTTTACACACACCTGCAGACAAGCTAAAAATATAGAACATCTGGTGTGTGTGTATGTATATATAAAACCAGCTTTTTTAATTTTTACTTTGCATTGGGCGCTTCCACGTGGGCTAAACCAACATAATGTTACTGGTATACTTTAGAACTCAACCAGTGCAAAAGTGCAATCATTTCTTTGTTCCTGGAGATTTAAAAGCTATTCTGTGGGACTGCGGAACTCTCATGTCTGGAGTAGGGACCACATATGTATTTTTACTGTTATCTTGTGATGCAGCAGGGTTACTGTTTGAATCACTTCAAGTGTTCACAAACCTCAGTGAAGCTGGTTGGAAAAGTTTAAAATAGAGAAAAGAAAGTGCTTCTGTATGCAGTGGGTGGTGAACTTCTGGAACTTGCTGCCTTAGGAGTTTGTAGAGTCAGACAGTACGAGCAGGTTCAAAAAGAGATTAGACATTCATGGATCGAGAGTATAAATGGATACTAAGGGGACTGAGCAACATACCCTGTAACATCATTCATACAACAGCTCTGGGGTAGTAAAAAGTAAGTGGAGAGCAGAGAGTGACTAGGCTTACACACACTCTCTAAATAGTTTATCCTGTTGCCACTATCTGAGTCAGGATCCTGGTCTGGATGAACCATTGGTCTGACCCAGGAGGCATCCCCGTGCTGTTTGTATAACTTGCACTTGAGCAGCGCAGGCTGTCAGGTTCATCTTCAGCTCTAGAGGTGCAGTCCTTGTCAAATCTGCAATCAGAAGTGGACTCTTTCTGGAGCCCTCTTGCTAGCACAAGTAGGACAGGCTATTTCAGAACAGAGCTAAGACATATTGGCTAGTCTCTGTAGGGAAAATGGTTACCTTGACTTTTCCAAAGGAGCTATACTTCATAATGCAAATTGCAAGAATCATTTCTCACCGTGCCTCTTACTTTCAGAGGTAATATATCTCTAGCCATTTCCATTAGTCCATTGTCCTTCTCCAGCACTGTCCTTTGGCTCATTTGCTTGGCTTCAGTGGGAGGTGAGCAAGGATCTGAGTGGCGTTTGGCTAACGTGCTTTGAAACACTTGGTTCATCTGAAAGTGTTTGCAAGTACTAGCTGTTTCTATAGCCACCTTTTCTGGAATTAACAGGACAAATGAAGGACAGTAAATGCCAAAGCAATAGGCTTTTTCCCCTCTCATGTAGATACAATACACGTGTAATTTATGAGATCTGCACATCTTGGATTTTATTTCCTCACTCGATGAATCTCTTCAATACTGCAGAATACTGCTTGCTTTGAATGGGAATTTTCTTTTTGCATTCCCATCGCTGCATACTGTGATATACATCTCTGCTGTCTTTTTGAGAGAGCTTATGCAGTCAGAAATCTCTGTTTGGGGTCAGATCATCAGCTGACAGACACGTGCTGCTCTGGCTCCAGTGAAGCTATATTGACATTCTTTGGCTAAAGAGAGCTGGGGCAGTATCTCTGAGAACACAATGTAAAGTGCTTCATATTTCTTTTGCTGGTTCAGTGCTTGGAAGAAATCCAGCAAAAAACAATGTGAATTAAAAATGGAAACTACTTCTCCAGCCCTCTCTGCATGCTGGCTTAGTGATTGCATGAATTAACCAGGCATGCCTTCTTCTTAGTACAATGCAAACATCTCCTCACAAGCAACTTGGTGTTAAAACATGCACAGTTAAAATGTGAAAAATCAGTGTTAATCTTGCCTTCTTCTGACCCTGTCACTACAGCTGAATGTACTTTATCAGAGAGAGTACCTTTTAGGTGACTGTACCCCTATAAAACTCTCACAGGCTTTTGGTTCTTCCCGTTACCTTGTTTAATGATTGAATTTATTTCATCATTTGTAAGGTACAGATCGAAGGCATCTCAGCACATATAACACACAAGCTGACCATTAAGAAGTGTGAAAGAAAAGCCAGCCAGTTCATATCCAAACTCACAATAATCAGCCTAAGAACCTGGCACAAAAGCAAACCCAGCACCTGTCAGAGAAACCACTTTGGTAGTAAAAGGGGGCTTCAGATATTTAGAAAGTACTGCTCCTATCTAGGCACAAAGCATTCTTGTCACACTTTGCAAGAGTCATGATTAAAAACTATTTGAGGATAAAAGTGTTTTCTGGTATTTATCAGTGGGTCATTAACCTTAACAATATCAACAGTTCAGTTGTCAGCCAGATTAAAAAAGCCCATTATAGCAAAACGAGCACATTGTACATAGAGATATTGGAGTGCTGATGAATTACTAGCTCAGCTCAGATACAGACTTCAATATGGAACAGCCTTCAGTGTAGTGAGAAATAGAGGATGAATTAATTGCTGTGTGAAATATAATGCTGAACAGTTAGAGGCAAACTAAATGAGATGGTTTAGCACATGGAGAGACTTACAGGTTTTATCCTCAAGAGAAAGAATATACATCAGCTTTTAGTTTCTGCAGGTGATGCCAGTAACGATGGTGCAGAGAAAAGCAGACCTGAGTAATGAAGTCCATGGATCCAAGCCCTTATTTAGATACAGATGAGAGAAGGAGTCCAGGCAGGAAACATGCTGATTCCACATGTAGGACCAAGCAGAGGGACACAGAGGCAGGGCAGTGGGTATGAAATAAGACTGGACCTGACAAGTAACACCCTACCATATCTACCTGGTCCTTCATTTATGTGATTCCAGATGAGAATAACCATCTGGACCTCTAACTTTTGGGGTTGGAACTGAGTGCATGACGTGCAGAATTTAGGATCCATATGGCAGGCATTGCTAATTGTAACTTGGCAATGCATTGCATTGTATGTATAACGTGCTGAAACCTGCTCTACAGAGAGCCATGAGCACAAAACTCCTGTCAGAGGAGCAGTCTTTTCATTTCAAAGCCAGTGCCAGTGCTTTCAGGTGAATGCAATGTAAAGGAAAGCTCAGGGAGGCGCAGCCTGTACAGAGAGAGGTGTTTGGGACAGGGTGGATAAAGGCTCGCTGCATGTTTCCGTGATATGCTGAAGCAGAAGGGGGACCTGAACCTTGCAGTAACAGGATCTTTACCATCCCCTCAGTGGCAGAGTGAGCAAGAGTTTGGTTGGAAGGAAAGCCTTAGGAAGGAGCTCTCTTCTGCATCACTGGCCACATCTCCAATTGCCACTTGCTGTCACCAGAAGCCTCCTATGTGAGGGACTCTGCAGGATGCAGAAACGGATGGCTTTGGTCCTCTCTGAGGCACCAGACTGCTTGTGTACTGCAAGGTAAGAAGGACCAGGAACCAAGGTCGAGCTGGCAGCCCTGCTGGCTGCCGTGCAGGACCACCGACTGCCTTGCTCTCTAATATGGCTTTTTAGTTATAAAAGTTAAGATATAACAGGAGCCTTTGAGAAAGGATTTTTGTTGCTCTCTTTTCCCTCTGCTGGTTATGTTTCAAAGTGTGTGTGTGTGTGTACAGGAGAATGCTGTTAGGGGTTCATTTATTATTGTCAGACAATTTTCATTACAGTAATAAAATTCCACTTTCTGACAGCTTCTGTACCTGGATTCTGAATTGTTATGCTTTTCTGAGGTTTCCTTCTAACCTCTAGGATGTGTAAGGTGGGTGAATACATTTGTGAATGTCTTAGATATACTAGAATTCAGAAAGCCTGGCAGTTCCTGTCTGGTAGATCTAATTTCAAACTCTAGTGAGACCATGGAAAGACACTGCAGATCAGCCCAGAAGGCAGCACTAGGAGCAGGCTGATTTTTTTTAATTTAGTTTTTTTTTTTTAAAGTGAAGCATCAGTGCAGAGATGACCAGAAAGGTCAGCCACAGCTGACAATTACACCAAAACCAGGTGGAGGTCTGAGACCCAGCAGCATCCTCTTCCCTTTTGTATTTTCCTTTGGTCTGCTACCAACATAGGCACCCAGTCCTTTCTGCAATAACAGGGACAACCACATGCTCTGCTACAGAAACTTCAGGGCAGAGATGGGTCGGTATGAAGTTCTGTTCAGAGAAGTTCTTGTACAGGGAGGGCTGATGTACTTATTTCCCAAATGAAAACAAAAGCATGTGCAGACCCACTGCAAGGTGTCCTGCAGATGTGTAGTAGGTCTGACACTTTTTGAAAGGTTACTGTGTAGGATTTACTCTACCATAATCTGGGTACATGTTCAGCACATTCGTGGCAGTTCCAGTGAGTCCCAGGAGAGGACTGTGCATATATGCAAGGGCACACGGCTCTTGTGTGGCAGCTGTTTGTGCAATCCCGCCAGCTGGAGCTATAGCTCTGATCGAACTGCTGCTCCTGCTCCAGCCATGCCTGGAAACCTCAAACAAATAGCCAGTGCTGAGGCAGAATCTACTGAAGTGTCCCTACACGCAGTGACAACTGCTTCTCCTTCTCTGTTATATGCTTGCTCTCTGTCGCAGGCCCCTGTTGGAAAAGGGATGGTGACCTCTCCTTTTCAAATAGCAGAGGTTTCCATGTGAGACTGTGCAGGCATCCTGAAGTACATCACCCACTGCAGAATTATAAACACGTGCTTTTTTATTAGGCTATAAGAATGAAACCTGGCTTGAAAACTGGATTTTTGTGAATGAAGAAGACTTGGCTTGATATTAATGTGGTTTCTGGTGAAGTCTTACTCATAAAATTTAATTTTGAAATGTTTTGGAATTTATAAGCGTCTTTGGCTGCTAACTGGCAGAAGGGAAAGAAACAATTAGAAATAAAAGCAGGGGGCTGATGAAGATGATGTCTAGTGGAAATTACCACACTAACAATAGATCTGTTCTTGCCTAACATGTTTTCTACAAATCTGAAAGAGCACTTGGTGGCATGTGAAAACAGGATAAAGTTTGGAGCCTTGTACATATCCATAGAGTCTCTAAAAAAGACATGGTATCAGTGCCAGCACCTGCTGTAAATAAAGCTGGAGGAGACAGCATTTTAGGTTAAAACAAATCCTTTGTTTCTGAAGATTATAGGCCAAATTTTACTCTCTTCACATCTCTGCACTTCCACTAAGGTAAATGAATTTGCCCAAGGAAGTATTAAATGAACCATTCTGATTTATGACAGACAAAACCCTTGGTGAAGGTACCATTCACAACAATTAAAAAGATTGAACAATTAACAGTATGGATGATTGAGAGTGTAGTGTCTGATTAATTTGTATATAAATGTATTGTTATGTGTCAAAACATTTATTGTTAGTAATACAATATTCCTGGCATAGTATTGATAATGTCCTGCAAACTACCTGCTATTCAAACAGTGGCCATTTATCACCTGGCAAGATGCACTGAATCATATCTAATCAAATAGTTTGAAAATATTGTTCAGTGTCCTCCAAGATGTCTGAATATTTATTGTCAAATATTTCACCAGCTGTGCTCTTTGCACGTCTTGAGTTACTGAAATTAGATTGCGTTAATGACTGCTAGACCCACCAATGGAAATGACTGAGGGGATCTGATACATGCAAATGTGAACACTCTGAACAGTTTTCTGGAAACAAAAACTATTTTAAAGAATATATTTACAAGTGTCTTGGGAAAAGTCGTCTTCTCAGATTTCTCTTGCTATTTTTGGTTGACTTGAAACAGAGAGGAAGAAATACAAGAACAAAAGATAATGGGGAGGTGTGAAACCGAGTTCCTCTGTGACTATGTTTTATAAATATTTGATACTGCCCTCTGCCTGAATGGAGCTTTGTTTGGGGGAATCAGGCGGCAGATGTTTGGCTTTACCTGATATCTACTTTGGCAGCACATTTTACTTCCCTGTTTTGTGTGACATGGTGCTGAAGCCGTGTTTTGTTTTATAGTCTTTTGGGGATACCAGGTGAGATCCAGAAGCTGCAGAAGTGACGGGAAGACTTGCATTGACACAGTTGGCTTTAGACCAGGTTCAGTCTCGCTGTTTCTCTGAGTAAGGAAGGGACAAATGCTGTGCTTTGTCATGCGACTATTTGGTGAAAAATACTGCTGCTTATCTTTATCATCTTTCAAATAGCAGACTGCCATCCGTACCATAATATCACATTTCTATATTAAGACTAAAAACTTACAAAGAGTTTGTACTTACATCGGTATGTTTTCAAAGCAAATATGGAAACCTGATCATTTTAACTAGAATGTAGTTTCTGTACCAGCTACTAAAATATTTGTATTGCTTTTGCATTCCCACTTTTGGACTAATACTGTTTTACGTACTCTGTGTTCATAGCAGAGATGGTCACTCTTGCAAAGAGCGATGCAGTGCCAAAGAACGTTTCTTAGTGCTATTAAGTGTCTGCTGGCTAGTTAAGCACCACTGCAGATGTACGATAGCCTGAATTTGCTAGAACTTAAACTCCAGAAATACATCCCTGCTACCATAAACAAAACTGGACCAAAATATGAACTGTAAGCTGGTGAGGAGAGCAGGGAAGAGAGGAGAGATTTCAATATCACAAGTGCAGAGTGGAACCGCTTGTTCCACAAATGTTAAATACTCTGGAACAGGAACTGTCTTTTGACAATGATGACCTTATCTGTCACACTTACACACCTGTGTGCCATACTGTGCCCTAGCAAAAGACAAAAATACAAGAGCATTTCTGTGGCCATTCGTCCCAGAGTCTTAGCCTGCTTATGGTCTTGTGTGGGTTGTAACTTTAAAAGGAAGAGCTGGCAGCAAATGAGCCGGAGTCACTTGCAGGGTTTTTTTCTCACAAAGCCTTCTGACCTTGAAAAGCCTTAAAGCTGCATTCCTCATGAAAAATAACTTCTACTTAGTGCTGAGCACGTGTATTGTTGCACAGACAAATAGACAAATAACAATGTGAGTACATGCCTTGATCATTTATCCTCCTCGGAGGGCCATAAACCATGAGTAAATGCAACAAAAGCAGAAGATTAATAGTGGCTGCATAATGCTTTGCATTTTTCATAATGATTCTCTACAGATAGAATCAGTAAGTGTCACTAATTGGTAGGCGCTTGTTCTGCAAGGGAGCCCGATCCTCCCTCCAGTAGGGTTGGAGGCCAGTCTCTGGTTTTCGTGTGGGGGAGAGCAGGAGCAGGCTCCTCAGGAACTTCTATGGCTGCTCTTTAACAGATGCCATAATTCAGGCAAAGGCTGCGTGCCATGTGGGGAAAACCCCAGTAGCCTGCAAAGACGGCACCAGCCAGCCTGTCTGGTGCAGGGGCAATTGTTTGCAAACCCGCTGGTGGCTATTCAGGCTTGAGGAGAAATAGAAGGTTGGCCACAAGCCAGCTGCTGAATTTAACATGTATTCGGCTGAATGACTGGGCTGGCATAATAATATAATTCTGCAGCGTCCTGCTGATTTCCTTCAGATCTTCTCCCTGGTTTGTTGGCTGCCACTGATGCTTGTCCCCTCTGGATGCGAGTGTGCTGTGCGGGAAACTGCTGGAAAGCCTGCCTACCCAGCGTTGTCCAAACATTGTCTGAAGCAGCAAGTATGCGCAGGAGCACCCCATACCAACTGTTGTGGAGGGCTGTACAGGCCTGGGAAAAACACTTGCATCAAACTTTCATCAAATTTGCCTTGTTGCTTAAATTGTTTGGTTTTTTTTTTTTTTTAAGTCTTACATAAAGAATAAGAGCATATTGTGTCTTTTCTAGTGCTCTAACTCTGCAATTACAGACCTGCTTGTATCCAGTATTATGCCAAGTAGAGATACCCAAGCGACCTCCCTGGAACAGTGCTGTGCTTGGGCAGGAAGCTCTGCCCATGCAGCTGTGCTGCTCCCAGTACCCAAACAAATCTGGCTCTTTATGTGCAATCTGGGTGTAGCGTATGGGCTCAGAGACTGACCATACAATTGGGTGCTCCGAAAGGCGAGCTGGTACCACACCCAGCACTGCAGAGTCCGCTATCAGACCTCCCACGCTGAGATGATGATGGTCCCAAAAGCCGTGAGCTTGGGTTTCAGCTGGCTGCTTGACTTTTGAAGTTGCCACACACACACGCCACAAGGCCTTTCCTGTTGCCAGCTCTCTGAAATGTAAAGCTTAAATTGATTTGGGCTATGCTGCCAGAATTTCCCCAAGTGAATTCAGAGAAGGTCATCTTACACAGATTTGTCTAAAAAGCTGCCTGGTGGTGTGGATCTTTTTCCATTTCCCCACATCCAGAATACCTGCATTATATATCCCTGCTCACATTCTCCATAGCATCTTTTAGTGTCTCCCTGCTCTTGTGCAACTCCAAGGATCTGTCCTGCTCCAAGAATGACACTGGAATGGCGTCTTCTCTGCAAAAGGGAGGATGTAGGACAGATGGAGCCACAGGAGAGGAGAGGGGAGAGCATATGGGGCTTTCCAATCACTTTCTGTCTTCACCCCTCCTAGGTAAGTGGACTTTGTCCCTTTCTCTTCTCCTCACTCCTAGCGAAAACCTTTCTTTAGCTTCCTGTGTCCTATAGAAATCTTGATTGTCCATTCCTCCCAAGGAGACAGGAGAATAAGGAAGGCAGCTTGTTAAACTAGGTAAGACTCGGAGAAAAGTCACTCCGCAAATGGCTCTGGCGGAGAGCAAGCCCATTAGGGAAAAGCTGTCAGTGCTTTAAGTGCCTCTGCTGACCAGACATGAGCTCTTTTACTAGCTGCTTTACCTATTGCTAATTCTCTTCATCTCTCCCCCTTTTTCTGGCTATTTGTACCCTTGTCTCTGTGCAGTGTCTTGAACACAGTATGGTTTCAGTCTGGCTTCTTGGCACT
Organism: Grus americana; assembly: GCF_028858705.1. Classification (NCBI taxonomy): domain Eukaryota; kingdom Metazoa; phylum Chordata; class Aves; order Gruiformes; family Gruidae; genus Grus; species Grus americana. The sequence goes on along the minus strand of NC_072860.1, from coordinate 5,152,320 downwards.
GCTGTAATAAAAGTATTTCTGTTACTAAGAGCAGTCAAATAAAATGCAGCAGGCTTGGGACATGAGCATTTGTGGTCACTCTCAAAACCAAAACCAAAGTAGCAGCTTTGTTCTTTCCAGACAGATCATCAATTAGGGCCAAAATCAGTAATGTGTCAGTATGACTTACTGACTCCAGGCTGCTTTTGAAAAAGCATCCAAGACCCATAGACTATTAGTTGACATGCTATGGATATATTCATACAACATTTACCCTGCAGATTTTGAGAAGCTTCTGAACTCTCCAGGATGACTAACTTCAGAGCTCTCTCTGTTTACTGTTTATTTAGTGATGGCAGCAAGCAAACCAACATTCCTTATGCAAGGCAAGGATTTGGAAGAAAAGAATGCAGAATATAATGAAATCCCATCCACTTAAGCTAAGGAGAGTCATAGCCTATTCAGAGAATAAACTGAACATTCATTACTAAACTACGCCATCAGGTACTTCTGGGGTAATCAGAGATTATCACCTCCAGAAAAACTGCATCTGAAAAGAGAGCCTAGCTGCCAGACAGGCATCTCGAAAGCGAAAGGAGCTTCTCTGCTGCAATCCAAGGAACATATGCTCTTCCCTCTATGCTGCACTGTATAGTAAAGAAAAGGACCAGGGCTTTTAGCAGCGCTGTCCTGACACACCAGACATACATGTGATGTTCAGTGGCCTGGCACAAGTGGAAGAGCAGGACTTGGATGGTAGACATGGGAAAAGGTGTCGACTGAGGCCACCAACGTGCTATAGATCAGAGCTTGAGTATACTGCTAGAAAACCAGGGCAACCTGGTCTAGTGGAGGGTGTTGCTGCCCATGGCAGGGAGGGTGGAACTAGATGATCTTTGAGGTCCCTTCCAGCCCAAGCCATTCTATGATTCTGTGATTCTATGATAAAAAAAATACAATCCCTTCCAAACCCATACCCCTTCTTTATTCAGCATCTCATATTCTGCTATTTACTGGTGCTCTCTCTAATTTGCACCACTTCATATTGGGACTTGCTGAAAATGAAAGGATAATTTGAGAGAGCAGATTTCAACTAGTATGTCATATCCAGGCAGGTTTCCGTGATACGAACTTTTCAAAATTTCTGGGCCTGACTGTTCCGCTCATTTACCTTGGGAATGGTTTACCAATGCCCATGTCCCCCATCAGATAGATCCAGGGCACTGAGAAAACCTTCCTCTCCTTGTTGCTTGTTAAAACGGTACCTCTGCGAGCTGGCAGCTACATCTCTACAGTTAAAAATAATCTTTTGCCAATGGAGTTTCTGTACTCTTTCTGAAAATCCCTGCCTATAAACATGAATCTGTAGGAAGGTGAATATTTGAATCCTCCTCTAGGCATAAGCATAGTAGGCTCTTTTCTAGGTAACGTTGTTGGGGTCAGAAGAAACAGCCATTACCTCACGGTTTTAATTTGCTATGTGTCAAAGCTCTGGAGAGTCCAGGTGACTGCTGCTTGCATTAATGGAAAAGAATTTCAGACATTGCAGGGTGATAAATCGGAAGTGGTACCCGATAGGTAAATGAGTCCCTGAAACAACGTGAACCAGAACATGGGTGTGGTGACTCACTGGAAATCAAGAATTGAGCTGAGAGCGCCTCAAAAAGGGCGGGGGGGAAGACTTGGTTGGGCTTGCTAATGGAACTGAATACAGCTGGGTAGGATTGGCAAGGAGATTTGCTTTCTGAGGGTTTGTTTTTCTTGCTGCATGATGGAGCGCACCTGGAGCAGGAAAGGGTTTGGTCTGGCAACGAGGAGAATGGGTCACACCTGAAAGCTCTGGCTTCAATTTGTAGCTAGAATGGCCGTGCTATCTATATAGCAGACAAAGACGAGGTGTTGCTGTGGTTCCAGGGTCCCAGGAATTCAGGGTGAGGCTTTTTTTTTTTTTTTTTTTGTAATCTACCTCAAAGAGCCATGGTTTATAGGAGCAAGTGTCATGGAGATTTTTGTGGCAAAGTATGCACTGTGTTCTGAGGGTGTTTTGTTGTGTGAAGAGAGTGTTTTTTACATCTCTAATTAAAACATGGCTGAAAGTAATTTACTAGAAGTACAGTTAGGATTAAAACTTAGTGAAATTTTATGAAGTAATTAGAATAGCATTTGTAAAGCCAGTGGCCAGATCAAAAATGCAGTTTTATCCGAAACACATCTGCTACATCTTTTCTTATTAAGCACTTTGACCTTCTACTGTGAACAACAGAAAGTTTGGCAGGTGATATCATGTGCTCTAGTCACAAAAAAAAAGCAGGGGGGAGTTGCAATAACCCTGGAGTTTGTGGAGTTTTGCTTCCAGAGAGCATAGTATGATTTCCACTTGTCCCTATGAAAACTTTGCACTGAGGTCAGTTTTTATGTGAGCTCAGAAAGAAAACACCCTGAATGGTCATGTATGCACATCCCTTCCTTCCATGGCTAACCTGGGCTCAGGCTTATCCTAAACTTACCTATGTTCTTTATCTAGTTCAGACACAAAGAAAGCTTTATGTGCCTGAAGGCTTGTTTTAATTTTTCTGATACTACCTTTTTCCACAAACTTGACTTCATTAAGATCCTCTCTAAACTTAAGAAAATGGCTGTAAACACAGTTATTTCATGCTGTGAGTGAGCCAAAGCCAGCATTAGCTTGTTGTTAAATGATGCCCTAGGTTGTCCCTGCATCTCCTGTCTTTGCAATGCCATCCCAAAATACGCTTCTCTGCAGAAGGTGGAAGTTCATCACCTTGATCTGTGAGCGTGGCGGCTGGCACCACAGGAGTTGGACAGGCACCAGTTGTGTTAGATGGTGGAGGGGCTCCTGTGAATTTTCTGTTGAATCAGAAGAGGGTGATGTTGCTAGAAAAACGTGGATTTTTTTTGTGTTTGGGTTTTAACATGAAAGCTTGGTGGGTGGCAGGGTTGTCTTTAGCTGTCTCCAACAGAGGCAGTACGCTCATGCGGACTTTCCTCTCCGCCACTGTTCTAACATGTGGACTAACCATGGACAAAACTAGAAATTGCCTCCTCAAGTTAGAAAATTAAATACTTCAAGTAAAGCATAGGAAAATTATGTGGAGACAGGACTTCATGAGGGATTCTTGAGCAGGAGAATAGTCACAGGTGAGGTAGCATAGGGCATGGGGCTCTTCTCCACTCTGTTCTCTCTGTATGTTGCCGGCACAGTCGTTATTACACGGGTATGGATTATAATCTTCTTTCCCTTATAGTTCAAACCTTCACTAGCAACAACTCTCCGCTCCATGGGCATCCCTAAAATTCCTGTCTGAAACACCTTATAAAGACTCTCTGAAAGGAACGAAAGCCTATCCTGAAAATCAGATCCTTGTCAGAATATTTCCAATTGGAAACCCCAGACTGTGAGCCACATCTGAAGAAAATATGGTTTCTGAAAGAAGCCATAGATTATGTTTTATTTTTTTAAAGATAAGACATTGAACTAAGTAGTACCCTATATAATGTAGTATATTTGTAGTAAGTCATTGCAATCAGGAGAACATACTGATTTTTTTCCCTTTTGTATTCACTGTGCAAATCTTCTAAGAGAACTTTGCTTGGCAGCTTAGCTTTCCGTGGAAATGGGGTGTGGTGACAGTACAAAGTTCCCTTTGCTTTTCCAAGTATTTATCTGGCCCAGGAAGACAAGTGGACAAAAACATGTACCCACCCTTGTCAAGCGGTCAAGGGATGGAACCCAGCCCAGCATGTGGGGGTTGCTTCTGCTGCTGAGTCCTCCACTAAAGGAGAGAGAGACTGCTGCTGCTCAAAGGCTTCAAAGATTAAAAAAAAATTGGTTTTCTTTAAAACGCTTGAGTCTGATTTTGATTACCATTAAATTTTTATTCATTACCCTATGCCACAGAAAATGGCATGTCTTGTATTCATACTTGAGCAAAGATCTTGCTGCTCTGTGTAGAGATGTCTTGAAGGGTCTTCAAGACATGCAGCTATATTTATCTGAAAGAGAGATGCTTTCAGTTAGCGTCCTGAAGTATAGGCTAGCCAAAATGCGCTGTTCTAGATCTTTGCCTGAACTAACAGAGCAGAGGCTCAACCTGCAATTAAATCTGTTGTTAGTCATGCTGTGGGACTGCTCAATAGTGCCTTTCACTCCTCTTACAATGGGAAATCAGAGGGACTAAATGTGTTTCCGTGGGGGGTTTGTGTTTTTCTGGTTTTTTTCTCTTTTTCATCATCTGCTTGATTCCTGTTGTAACCCAGCCTGCCGTCACCTCTTCCTGAGATACATCAGAAGCAGTTCTGGGGTTTTTTGGTAGGTGCAGAATCAAGCAAAATGGGACCTTCTGCTTTGCTGGTGCTTGTAGGTGCCAGAGTAGCACAGAGAACTGTGCTGCACAGGGATATCTCTCGCTGTGCAGGGTGGTGTCATGTTGGAGGTGTCAGCTCCTGAAAGCAGAGTCGTCATCTCAGCAGAGTCCAGCGCTTGGGCCAGCCGGTCCGTGTACCTCCAGGTGCTGCGTGGCCATCGCTGTGCTGCTGCCGAGTTGTGTGGGAGCAGCGCCCTGTGTGTGGTGGTGCCAATTCCCGAAAGCTATGCTAGCGTATAGCGGTTGCCTCTTAAAGGAGAGTAATTAGGCAGCCGTATCAGCATCTTAACAGTGCTTAGTAAATTTGCTGCCCTGAGAAACTGCATGCATCTGGCAATGGGATGAGCAAACACAGGGTTTACTAGGTTGTTAGTAGTTCTTGTAAATGAAGGAGCCTAGCTGAGATCTTAAAATTCATGTCCTTATATTTAAAAGAAAATTATTTCATTATATTCTTCCACAGTCAAGAAAGTCAAAATCATCTCCCCCCCTGCTCTCTGCCTTCTAGGCTCCATATGAATGGAGAGGGAAGGACAGAAGCTGCTTGAACCAAAGACACTAATGGCTCCAAAATGTGATTGAACCGACTCTGCTTGAATCCCGTTTTGAAGTCCTTCAGATCTATCATTGGTGTGGCTTTCTATCATCTTCAGTCAGATCTAGCTGTAAGCGCGAGTTTCCAACCCTCATCTGCAATTTAGGCACCACCACAAAGGATGTATGAAAGGCAAAGAGGAGGAGGGAGGACTATCCTTCTTCCAGAAATGATTTCATATGTGTTTCATTACCATATGGCATCAGGGAAACGGGAAAATATGGCTTCGATACAAAGTGCATTCAAAACGCATCACGAGTTTTTGTTACCGTGTGACCACAGTGATATTGATCAGTGTTTGATTTGTTTTGCTGTTGTAGCAATGCTTTTCTGTGCTTCCCTGAATGCCTTTTGTTTTCATTTTACTATTTTAAAATTACAGAATCATTCCAGTAATAGAGTCCTGAGTTATTAACATCTTTCCAGATCCCAGCTCCTTCACATTTGATGGTGAATTAACCAGGATTGTGCCTGTTTCTTTGCTTTATTTCTACCAATACGTATGTCTGTCTTTGGAAGAGAACTTGTTTTAGTGGCTTTTTATTTATTTGTTTATTTACAAATGAAGAAATCTGCAAAAGTGTAATCTCATTTGGCATCTTTCTCTGGCTTCATCAAATAAATTATGGCTACAATATTTATATGATGAAATTACAAGGACTAGACATCACTCTTTTGAGATTACCGTATTCTTCCAACAGCAAGACTTTCCCAGAATTTATTTTGATTCTATACATTGTGGTAGGTGCATAGGTGTGAACCAAATCAATAATCTGGATGAAATCTTCCACATAGAGAGAGAATACATCCTGGAATGGTTATCTTGGAAAAAGTGAAAACTCCTGAACAGTCGCTGCAACTGCTGAATAAACCTAGCTGCAGAAGCTCATGGAAGCTGTTAATCTCTCATTCTGTTTATGCTTTGATCAAAAACTTTCATTGCATATTCAGAGGTAATATCATATATACCAGTGATGCTGAATGTGCAGCACTGTATGTTAAATCATCCGTACAGGTGTAGAGGTAGTTACCTTTAAGGATAGTCTGGGTGTATAGGCTTTGTGCAGCATATGGAAGGAGCTCAGGGCGAAGGTAGTTTGTTTTGCCAGCAGCAGTGTCATTAATGTACAATCTGTTGGAAAATGTTTATCGGCTCAAAAATAAACTACAGCTTATAGTTGTAGTGAGGTGGACCTGTGTGATTTGTATGCGTTCAAAGCTGTTGTCTTGATTATTGATTAAGGCTCTGTTCCGTGACAGTCAAGTATTCGAGCAAGAACAGTTGTGGTTGCAGGGTTTCTTTCAGTGGAGAAATACTAAGGAATTTTCTTCCAAATTTACAAAGGTGAAACTGAGGCAGTTTCATGTGGACAGGGTTATCATGGGTGGCCGCTGGGATCTACGGAAGAACCAAATCGGATGAGACACATAATTCTGTAAAAGCCAGAGAGAACCAGAAAGCCATTTGAAGGCCTTTTCTAAAGGTGTTAAAAAATACACCCTTGCTGAGTGAATGCAATTTTTTTAAACATGTCTGAGCTAGCTTGCAGAAAATGCGTTTCCAGCTCGGACTGAAAATACCACCCAAGAACCTAGACACAGGCTTAGGTTCTCATCCCAGCCAGTGCCTAAATAGGTAATGAAAAGCATAAAAGGCAGATGACAGTGCTGAGGAGCACGGTTCGGGCATAGTTTCTGCTGTAAATGACTTCTCTAAACGTCCTTGCTGTGGGCAGAGATGCAGGCCAGATGACTGCTGCTGACGTGAGTCTCCTGCCGCAGTACTGCGTGTTTCAGACCCACTGCACGCAGTGGCTCCTGCTGTCACGGGCTGTTGCAGGCACTCATCCATCCTTCCTGAAAGGGAACTGCACAATATTACTATTACACTGTATTCCAAGTGATCCAAAGTCTTGGAAAAAATGGGATGGAATTGATTTTTTTTTTCTTCCCATTCCCTCTCTTTTCCTTTCTCTGTGCTACTGAAAAGGAAGGGAACATTCTGAAAGCAAAGATTTTTATTTTCTCTTTTTTTAATTTTTTGGTCAAATTTACTTTTAGAAGAAGTAATCACAAAGAATATTTCACATTTTTGCTAAAAATGTGGTTGTTCTATCTCGCTTTTTTTAACTGTGAAATACACATCATTGATGGACCAAGATAACACAAAAAATATTAGTTCTTAACCAAAGCTTCTTATTTTTTTTAACTAATTTAAGTTTTGTTTATATTTAACTGGAAACCACCCAGTCTGCTGAGGCTTCAAATAATCAACCAGAAAACCCCTCAGAATACCAAATCTCTTTACCTTGTCTCTCAGCAAAGTCTTGTCTATTCATGTGAACAAGCTCACTGGAGTTACACGCTTGTCACCCAGCATGAAGGTCTCTGCTCCTCATCTTCACGTGTGGACAGGGAAGCAGTGACCGGGACAGGACTGGGAGGATTCGGCATGGTCTGCTCTGTCTCAGAAACATAGTTTTCCTTGGAGGGAAGTATTCCCGTTCCTTGTCTTGCAAGGGAAGTGCATCCATTTGGTAAATTATGCCAAATCTTCAATGTCTTGCATTGTTAACAGTATTTAAAACAAATAGACTCAACTCAGCAAGCACTTGGAAATCCAAAATACCAGCTGGCTAGGCTGTTAGTTGGTACAGTATGAAGACAACGTGCTCAGGTAACCTGAGCACGTGAGCTTCTGCTTCCTCCTCAGTGCAGGGAATTTCCTGGTCGCAGCGCATAGCTCCCCACACGTTGTTTCTCCTTCCCCCTCGCCCATGGATGGGATTGTCTCGTAATCAGTGACAGACGCGGGGGTGGTTTTCTGTCCCTTGATCTCAGGAGGGAACCGCGATGGAAGGAGAGGAGAATGCATCATTTCGGGCTTTAGACAGACGATGGTTAAGCTGGATGGCTAAAATAAGATCCAGCCCAGGCATGCTGTTGACAGCGCTCAGAAAAATTCCCAGGCATGGATTCCAGCTAACCCTGGTGCAGCCTACCCACCATAACTGCAAGTGTAGCTGTTAGCAGCTCGAGATGTGTGCAAAGCACCGAGCTCTCCTGTCTCCTTCATTTTTCCCCAGATGTTTATTTTGAGTAGCCTTTTTCTCTTATACGTGCCTGGTTCCACATGTTCTCATGTTAAAGTCAGCGCAAGGTTCCAAATAAATCCCTGATGCAACTGTGACAGCTTCACTGAACTTGGTGACAACTGCGCTGAGCTACAGAGGGTGGTGACTTCACTGGAAACTACAGTGGGAGGGGGAAGCTGTGAAGGAAAAAGAAGGTCTAGTTTTGCATTCCTCTTGCCGTATGCTTAGGGCATGGGTATCCAGAGATACTAGTGAAAGTTAATCCACATTAATTTCTAATGTGAATTACTTCAAATGCAGGAACCTAAACTTTGCAAGTGAAGTTACCAAAAATTAATGTTGTGACACTTTTTTAAAGTGTTTAGGTAGCGTGCTTAATGTAGTTTAACTGATCAACTGAGCACCCATATTGTCTACAATGGGCTCTCAAGTTAGTGTAAGACCTTACAGGTTCATGTATACATAAGCATTATACATGACAGTACTGTCTCTGGGGACATAAGCATAAAAACACATGTGCTTGTTATGGTTAGGCATGATTTTATCCATAGGGTACATGGTATTCTTCCCAGGTGTTGGTCCTCCCTGAGCTTACAGTTGTTGAATTTCAAATATTGGCAATCGATGACTGAGCCTTTAATTTCTTTTCAAGGTCAATGTGTGCTCTTTCTCTGGGAAGATCCTTGCAAACAGTTTTAGGGCTGTAATCTCCAGTGATGAAAGTCCATTGGTTTTAATGGAGTTGTGTCAGCCAGGAACTTGCCTGTTGGATTTGACGGAGCAATGGAGATGGCCTGATGGCAGTAGCTTCTGTTGTTGTCTCTGCAGAGGGGAATGAGGAACATGGATAATCCTCATCAAAAAGGACTGGGACTCTCTCTGGATTCCCCACACAGAGCCTCAGAGTGAGTTTCATGCTGCTTCTGTGTTTCTCTGCAGCAAAATAAAGTAACTGAAGTCAAGATAAGTCAGTTAAAATATGCTATTCAGGAACTGAACACAAGTGTGAAATCAGGTATCGGCAGTAACTTGCTGTAACATGCAGCACGTGGGGCGGACCGCTGTCCTGGCTTCCCCACAAGAAGGAGAAGCCAGGAGTGTTGGGTTTCTGTTTGAGGAGCCCAACAGTAAACACCATCCTTTCTCTTTTGTGCTTTGGTGCTGAACTGTGTGCTCTGACTTAAGATATGTCTTCAGAGGGGGCTGCTGTACAGTCTAGAGATACTAGACGCAGACTAGTGACAGCAGCGCCCTTAGTGCGTGGGGGCCTGTGCTGCATCTGAGCTGACGCTGTGCTTTCTGCTGCTGCATCAAGGCTGCTCCTGGTTCCCACTTAGGTTATTTAAAATGGCTCGGGTATATTTATAGGATACTGCAGTCTGCAGCACTAAGACATCCTCGTCCTCCCGGCCCTTATCAGCATGGGGTTTGCACGTGGGATTAATCACAGCCTTGGGATCCTGTGTCACAGAATCATTCTCTCAGTCCCCGCTGCAGAAACCCTGTAGATCAGCCCCCTGGGAAACAGCACTCTCAATATCTCTCATTCCGCTTTAACGCAGACAGGTTTTTACAGCCTTCTGAATACCCGTGTCCTCCTCTTGGCTGGATTGGTGCCTTATAGCTTGAAATGCAGTAGACTCTATGGTATGTCTTTCTTGAGTACTCAAACTTAATCCTATAGAATTTTTATAAAATAAAACTAATAAATAGACTACAGTCCTATTTAATATATCTGCATACTTATACGTAAGGTCCTATTTGTAGGTGTCTATATTCTAACTTAACCCCAAATACGTGTTTTGCATAGTTTACATATAGGCATGTGTACATAGAATCATACATGCGTCTTGTATGGAGAGTATGTGGAGATAACCACACTGTGCAATGTGTTTGCCTGTATAAAATATTTTTATAATAAATTAGAATATATTTCTCTGTATATTTATTCTGTATTACTGGCAGGTTCTAAGAAGGATACACACTGCCAAAATTATCTTGCAAGATGCTTAAAAGACCATCTTTCCTAGATGTCTTAAATGTTCCGCTATATTTGCAGAAAAGCTAAATGAAGTGGTGACCTCTCACCAACACCAGTGATCCAGAAAGCATGAAATATAAGGTATAATCTCCACATGCTTTCAGTTAATACGGGTACAGTCACCCATGCTTTTCATGCACACATGTGCATGCGCTCATCTAAACTTCATTCTGAAAACCTAGCCATGGCGGCATGAAGCTTCTCCATCTTCAGTTTTAGGTTTCTCCTGAAGGCTGAAAGGGTCTAAATGACTATTTGTCTACATTAATTGGAATAAATAATATTTTTCCTCAGGCCCTAGATGGCTTTAAACAACAAACTGGTATCCCTTCTTGTATGAGGGATAGCGCAAAAGGGCAAACAGCGTTTGCATCATTTTCATGTGGAATAACCCCACCTGCCATACAATCCCATGAAACCTCTCAAGCCTAGTAACCCCTACCCCTGTTAATCTTTCACACAACCAGCCACAGAAAAGTGCAGCAAAAAAGCAACTGCAACCTGAGGGCATAGCAGGTGGCTTTCTGTGAGTGAGAGGAGCTAGATTCAGTCATGTTTCTGCTCCCAGGTCCTAGAAATTATTTGTGCCAAATATTATATTTTCATTAATTTTTATTATTAAAAAAAATCCAGAAAATAGTAGGATTTTGGGCCTTTCAAAAAGCTGCCTTCACTTCTCCTTTTTATTCCAACTGGAAAATGTTGACTTGGTCCAGTTCAGAGGCTGGGAGCTGTGTATGTTTTTTGCTGCATTTTCAGATAAGCTAAATCCACTAATGGTAGGTAACACTGGGAGAAAATTAAACACTACTTCTGCGAGAAATATAAACTCTAGCCGCTGACTATATTAGCAAACACTGAATGATAATAGGCTCTAGTGTTAAAGCATCAATTAAGCTTGCTGTAACGAGTGTTTACTGCAAATCAGGACCACAGTCTTGTCATGGAAAAGTACATGGGGATGTTTTTAATTAATAGAATAATATAGTTACGCCTTAAATGAAAAAACATATTTGCATATGTTTACTTTTACAGGAATAACAAAGTGCAAAATAAGCTTGAACGAGTGTGTTCAAGAGGAAAGGAAGCTTTTGTATGAACTGTCAAACAAAATTCCTCTAAAAAATTCTTATTTGTTGGGTTACTGAATGACTGTTAGAGAGCAGAGTCTGATAAGCACTTTTAGCTGAAACCTTCCCATAAGGAGGAAGGAGGAGAAAACAGATGCCCATTTAACTAGAAGCGTGAAAAGCACGTACAGAGGGTCAAAGACTGTCAGGACAGAGAAGATGATGAGATGCATGGTCTACCAAAAAAGACCACCTGTCTGAAGTGGCAGAACAGATTGTAAAGCGCTGGCAAAAAAAAGACATGCTAATACTTATTACTTTAAACAAAGAGTGTGGGGTAAGGAGCCATAGTAACAGGGAAGTGAAGTAACCGGGGGAGAGAAGGTGGAGTATTTAAGAGACAGATGGTGAAAGCAGAGCTTTACGTGGAGAGTGCCCCCGCGCTCAGGGGGCTGCGTCGCAGGTCAGCAGCTGCCCATCCTGCGAAGGCAGATCAGCAACTGTGTCAGTGTGATCGCTCAAGGACGGTGGTCCTGCCGTGAAATCCACATCTTACAAAATATTGGATTTTGGGACCTCTGTCTTCAGGCCTTGGTTCAAACCATTAAAGCAGGTGGCTCTAGGTGTTTGGAAGGCCCTGACCTCTCTCGATGGGTGCAGTGACTATCTCAAGCTGGTCTGTACTCATGAAACATTCAGCAGTACAGCCCCAAAGCAGGAGATTTACCTGTTAGTCCATGTGCTGAGAAGTAAAGAGTACCTGGCTGGTATCTGAGCGGCCTTCCTGAGCTCGTGTGGAGACCTACCTCCAGCGTGAGCTGTGCTAGGCAGGAGGAAGCGCAAGCTCCAGCTGGGTCTCCACTGCCAGGGAAGCACCCATCATCTGCTACACAAACCACACTGACAGCCAGGGAGAGGATTTTAGGGATATTTCTTCTCCTTTTCTGATCTTCTACGCGTATTGCTGAGTCTGGTAAGTTTGATTGTACTATGAAGATCTTGGATTGCAGATGACTGCTAGCTCTTGAAAGGTTATTTTCATTGAAATTCCTGGTACGCGCTCTTTACTCTTGCCTGAATGAGTGAACAGCTAATAGCCAGGATGAACTTTATGTCTGTTTAAATGCTTGTGGCTTTGGTGTATAACGTAATATGATGCTGTCCTCTGGGACAACGTGGGAAAATGTAAAAACCAGCTCCATACACATGTTTGCAATATTAGAAAGGCAGCTTGATCAGGTTGGGCAGGCTTGGATTCTTTTTATAGCAGGACAAGTAAAACAAGACTACGTTTCTCAAACTCTTTGGATTAAGAATTTTTTCACACGAGTAAATATTTAGAGAAGTTATATTCAATGGTTTATTCACTGTAGAAGGATAGCTTATTTTATTTTTAATGAGCCTTCCACAAACTGAGATAGCTTGGTAGACCCAACTTTAACCTCATTTAACCATGTGTACCAGGGTAAACAAAATATCCAAAATCAACTTCAGTTCTGGCATTCTCAGTCACCTAATTGAAGGTTTATATGGATACTTAGTCTTAGGTAGATATTCAGTTAATTACACACCTGACTTTTGCTGCATAAAGTAAAACTGCATGCTTCCTGTATGCAACATAAAATACTTTCCCAGAAGTTCCCCGACTTCCATCTTACTGTTCTTACAGAGAGGAAGATGCCAGGTTATTAGTGATTTATAGTAGAAAATGTGACTTCAGGCACCTGAACTGTAGAGTGATTCAAGGTCAGCCCTGGGTGCCAGAGGGGCACGTGGCAGCCTTTGTCCCTGCAAAGGCATCAGCAGTGGGTCTGGTCCCAGAGCCCTTATCATGGCTCTGAGAGTCTCCTCCACATGAGGACCTCAGTCACGGCCTCAAAGTCTTCTTGCTTGTCAGGAAGCAGTTTGCTAAGCAGTATGACCTTGATCCTGCAAGATCCAAAGCTACAAGAGAAGAACAAGCACATGGGCCCTCCCCCAGTGAAAGTACGAAGAAAAGCGGCGTGTGGAGGAGATACAGCCAAGCCTGAGCTACGATCTTTCAGAGCGAACAGAAGTAAGTCACAAGATCCTTGCACAGTCACTGCCCTAGTCATAAATAGCGAAATTAGACATTTGTCTGGAGACAAGAATGTAAAAGCGATCCTCAGTGCCCTGGGCATGGGATCATTCTGGTCCTGAAAAGCTTTAAAAGGTTCCTCTTCATTCAGTCCCAGTTACTTCTGCCTATCTGAACACAAACTTCTGCAGCCTCTTCCCAGGCTTCTTGTTTCTGAAACAAAGGCATTTCCATTTAGAGCCCTCCAAGCCTCATCCACCATATGCTTTTCTTTGACCTGCTGGGTGTGGACAGTTTCCCCAGAGCACACTGTCCTGCCCACCCTCCCTTTACCAGACTGGTCAACAATTAAGCTAATTAAGCTATATGCAGGATTAAGTCTATAGGGCCGGATTCACAAAGGGACTTAGGTGTTTGAAATGGGAATTAAGCTGATTATCAGCATATCACTCTCGTTATACAGTCTTTGAAACTTTCATAGCCTTGTGCTTGTGCACATTTCCTCTCGGTGAGTTCCTGTGTGCACAGGGAGGGAACAGAATTCCCTTTATGCTGTTCCCCCAGTGAGAACTGCCCCAGGGCGCGTCCCGGGCTGGGGGTAGCCAGCCCCCACCTCACCCATCCGGCGTTCAGAATGTATGAAAAGCTATCTTCCCCCCATCCCTGCAATAGGCTTTGCTTGCTTGATGTAGGAGGAAAGCCTGTTCAAACCGTCTTGTTTCACACCTTTATGTACAAAGTTGTCAGGGAACAAAAGACATTTTTGTTAGCAAAGGCTCACAGAGCTTTTCTTTCATGTGTGACAGATGCTTTCAGAATCCATTTGAGGGAATCTGCATAATTGATACACAACACCAGTGACCCAGCCTGAATGACTTAAAGTCTTTATTTTCATCTCGGGTGGTTCAGAAGCAGCCAGTGGAATTTGTAAGGCTCCATTAAGATGTTCAGGTCTTCAGGCTCTCTAGCACTGGGGACCATGTGAATACCTGAGGACAAATAGCCTAGGTTTCATTAGCAAGATAAAATCTGCAGGGTGAAACATGGGAAATCAAATGTGATAAGGCAGTGATTGTGAGCTGGTTATGCATAGTGTCAGCCACAGCAGGCTGAAGAATAATGAAAGGAAGGAAAAATATGAGCTCTAAACTGCAACAATTGCCCTATGAGCTTTGACTGCTGCAAGACATTTCCTTCTCTCTGTCAGTCCTAGCAAGGGCTAGCAAGCTTTTTAATAAAAACCCAACATGGAAATTTTTTTGACAACGTACACCGCTCAAAGTGTTGTTTCTGTCAGTGGCATGTTGTATTACCAATCCCTCTTCAGATTTTCATCTTCATCCAGGCATAAAGGCTTATCCCAAAATGAGGAGAACTCAGGTGGATTAGTTTCCTCTCATTGAACAGAAAGTATTTGAATTGCCCAGGCTGTGAGCTTGGTGATTCTAGTTGAGGCTTTTTGACATGCTGTAACTTTCCCAAGGATGAGATATAGATAAACACTGCAGGTTTCTTTTAAAAGATGTTTTACAGATCATTACTTTGTTCATTAATGGTCCTCTCTTTCATTCTCTGATTTTCCTCATTCCCTAAACCCCATGGATCACTACAGCGTCCATGCCTCTGTTTCCAGGGTGTGTGGGATTGCAGCCCTTATGGGCTGGTGGAGTTCTGCTCGGGGTCCACAGCAGGGCCTGTCCTTCCAGTAAAGACTTCGGCAATATTCAGGAGGGACAGAATGTTGTAAAAATAGCATATCCAGAGTCATACAATACTCATTTCCAGTACAGTGGTGAGAGTCATTTTACCAGATTTATCCCATGTTCAGCTCCCCGAGTCACCACAGATCACTGGATGAATTGCTTATCCTCTCTGTGTCACCATGCTCCATTTAAATTGGGGATAAAGTGTAGTATTTCTTCACCTGCCAGAAACACTGGCTTTGCGCTGATGGCTTTATGTTCTAAAATAGCGATCAATATAAGCACTTTGTTTCTCCCACCTTCCTGTGCAGTTCCTGGTGTCTCTGGACGAATGGCTGGTGCTGGGCACCCTTGAGAGATGGGCTGTGAGACCACCTGGGTTGGATCCAGTATGGCAGGTCCCAAGTTCTCGAATGCTTTGCAGCAATCGTACCTGTTCTCTGTCAAGTATTAGCGTGGTGAGCAGTGCGAGTCTGGAAGACATTATTTGTTCCCTTTCCCACTCTAGTTTCAAGAAGGTTTCTAAACATAGTCGTAGATATTCTTCTGTTCCAGCTTTCTGTGTAATTACAGAGCAAAGAAGCATGTCTTACAGAGAGACTGCATTTCGGGGGGAGACTTGGTGAAGTATGGAAATCACATTAAAAACGATCATATCAGTAGCCATGAATAAATTGTCAGCACCATTCAGCCTAGCACTATAATCACTATAAAACATTTTAAGACACATTTATGTTTAGTGGCTGGTAAGAGTGAGAAGCTTATAATTTAGCTCTGATAGATGCACTAATAAATGCTGCTTTAATAAGTGCCCTGGCTACGCAGGGCTCTGCATTATTTGCAGACTCTGTTGCCTAAGAAAGCACTAACATGCAGGGTGTATAGCTGCCTCAACAAGCCAGTCAGGTTTTGTACAAGTGAATCCAACAAGAAACAGTTACAAATCAGATACCAGAAACAAACCAACAAGGGAAACACGAAGCTGAGCTCTTGAGTTTCAGGTCCTCACCTTACTCTTCCCATTACTGAAGAGACTCAAGCCCCTCTTCTCCACAAATGGGCCAGGTGTGTTGAAGTCCTACAAACAAACCTGTGCAGCTCTGGGATGGGCTCCTCCAGACGTTCAGAAACCTCTTGGCCCCATATCCAGTGGGATGACGCACTCCAGGAATTTGCCAGTGCCCCCTTGAGTAACGAATTGGCCTTTGCCTGAAGGAGCAGAGCGATGCTATGCTATCTATAGGTTACTAGAGAATCAGCTTTATCGCTTGCTAAGGGAACATAGATTTGCAATGATGGCGCCAAGTTCCAAAGCAAAAAACCGACAAAGCATGTTATCAAAGTTAATACTGAATAAGAAAGATCCTCTTTAACTTCTGCAGCCTTTCAGTTGCTTATGAGGAGGCTAATTAGCTATTTGAACCTAGTCCAGGGGTAACGTGTCCTGGAGAATTCTTGAAGGAACAGCTTTCTTGCTCTTGTTTGAAGTTGGGTCTGTGCTACCCAGACCACCGGATGATTTGCTCTTTTCCAGAACCCAAATGGAAAGATCCAGCTTTGTTTTCTTGCCCATTCACTATTCTTGTGTTTGGAAAGTTAGGACATCATACGGCCATGAAGATGTTTGGGTCCTTTTGTCTCCTCTCCTAACATTTTGATTAATATAGCTATTTCTAGTCTGTTATTAGATTACATACTGGCTTCATCTTTGTGCTTTTTCTTGTTCGTTACTGGAGCCTTAAGACATAGTAGCAAGATTTTATAAATCTTGTATCACAACAGTTTATAATTCTACCTGCATTTTAACAGGACAAGTGAAATTTACTACTCGCTATCCATAGAGTTCAAAAACACCACTGAAACATGAAGGAATTAAAAAATGGAGGTGACACCTCTTATAATTTTCGCAAGATCACATTAGAGTCACCATTGCGTGTAGTATATGGGAAAATGTGTTACTTTGGCTAGGAGACACTGAACCTGTATAATTCATTGTTCAAATCTACTACAATATTAGTCTAGGTCCTTGTATTAACCAAAAAAATTCACTGTGATTAAATGGAATTAGTGGCTGATACAGTACTTAATGCAGAGGTAATAATACGACTTCCCTCATTAGTGCAGGACTGCTATAGCTTCCTAATTGATTTTAATTGGCATTTAATTAGAAAATGTGAATCCCCTGTGGCTAATTCATATTTTGCACTATTCCAAGGTAGACTATTACCTCTTTCCTACAAGTGGCATCCCAATTCAGGTTAGGAAAAATATGAAATCTTGTCTTTGACTCGTGACCTTTGAGGGTCTCATATACAGAGATAGGACGTCATAGACTTGGGCTGTTTATCAGCTCTAAGCCTCTAAAGGTCACCATCACATGTCTCAGTATAGAATCCCTTTTTCTATCTCAGCTTTTACTCTGGAGTGAAATTTCCTAGTGCCAAGGTACCTCACAGGCCGTTGTACTTACACAGCACATATCCAAGTATTTCTTGGGGAAATAATCCAAGAACTCTGTGTTCAAAATTTGTGGTAAGATGCAGACAAAAGTTTTATCATTTATGAAAGACTGAGAATACCTATGAGGCCATATATAGAAAGTGTGCTGAAAGGAACTCAAATGAAATACCATATTGTTTCAGCTCCGGAAAGAATGACTTGAAATAGAGAGGGAGAATATCCTACTCTTTGAATGAATAACACAAAGAAATCCCTGTGCTTGCATGATATGAAAGTTTTATTGCATTCTGGATTTTCAATTGTGCTGTATTAAACCATATTAATACTTGGTTTTTCCAGGGCAGTCAAAAATCATCGGTAATGATGAATTTTTCATTTGCACTAGTGCCAAATGATCAGCCTTAGTGCTCCGAGGTCAGTCAATCATCCCACTCTGGTGGAACATTTCTGCCTTTAAGGCAAATGAAACTTTTTTCTCTCTATCTCAAGTGCAGATAACTTATGGGACAAACTCACTAATAGCTCATCCTGTGTGCCACAGCTGTTGCCCTATGATCCATCAACATACCTAAAATGAAAAGTGATTTCCCTGGAGACAAGGGTAGAGCTCCTCATAGCTTTTTTGTGTACCTGAATGTAGATTCTCTAATAAGCAGCTGGATCGAGTGAAGTCTTTCTATCCAGCCTTTCTGTGGCTTGCTAAGAAGAAAAAAAAAATACCCCACGATCCAAACCTGAGTAGAGATGTGATTCCAATGGGCTTCAGGACGGCAATTTCACTGAGTCAAATAAAGATAACTGGACTGTCAAGTCGGCTGTTCAGATGAAAAGTTAGTAGCTAGCCTTTCTCGCCTCTATCCCAAGCTCAGATGGCTGGCCACATCTTACTACAGGTGGGTTTTAGTACTTCATCGCGGCTTTCATCTAAAAGCGTTCAGATTAGTCATTCCCACCACTGGAATAACACGAGCTCACATTGAAGGAAAATAGCATTTAAACAAAGTGACCTCCAAAAACATTAATCCCGGCAGTCCATTTTGTAATGGAAATCTACAGGATTATTGCCTGAATTGTGGGTTTGCTGCGAGCTTGATGTATGGTGTAGATTTCTTACAATCCTTTGCCTCAGTACAGCAAAGGAGAAGGCAGGTGTGACTGGCCTTCAGCTCTCTGCTTACGCCGTCACTTCTGAACAAAAGCATCCGAGCCTTTGGTTTCCAGCTTTGTTTGGCACAGAAGTGTAACTACAGGGATTTTTCAGTGACATTCACTCATTTTATGTCTCTTAATATTGCTGTTTTGAGATTGGTCATATATTGAAACTTGAGTAATTATATCTGTCTTCATGGTGTATTTAGCCGTACAACACAATATTCCTTTCTGTGCTCTCTGTCATTTTTTATTGCTTGTGTTCTGAAGCCTTTGAATTTAGCTCAGACTTTAAGGCTGAAAGCTGTTGATTTCTGAAAGGTAAAAATGAACAAACAGAAACTTCTCTGAAGTTCACTAAATCAACATATTTGTTTGCAAACCAGCACCAACAAAAAGGTTGCCGAAGAGACCTGCTTCTTTCTGCTTCATATCCTTGCTTTGTGCTGTGTGCCAGTCCTGCTTTCCCCCCTTTTAATTTCTTTCTTAACAGTACATCTTTGTTTCTTCTTTTCCACCTGCTATTGAACTTTTCATCTGCCTTCTGTCTTTGCCTAAGTCTCCTATACCTCTGTCAAGTTTCTCTTCCAAGGCACCTTCCATCCTGAAGATCGTATTTTTTCAGAGAACATCTCCAGTAAAATATCAGCAGACCAGGTTCTTCTATGTCCCATAATGGTGGAAATCGGACATCCTACGCTGTGAGCAGGATTTACCAGAAGCTGTATTCTTTTTCAGCTAGCATTTTGCTTTTGTATTAACCCGCTTAAGCTGGCAGGAATAATTCAAGTGTAAGGCATGAAGTGTAGTCGGATCTCCGGCTGGTTTAGTGAGGGAAATACTGTAAATCCACTCCAACAAGTTGGTTGTTTTTGACTTTCACAGAGAGAGCATGACATCCTTTTGTGTCCATCTCCGTGATGCTTCGATGAGGCGAGGTGCCCAAATCTGAGTTAAATGTAATCTGCAGCTGGCAGTTGTTGGTGTCTGGATAGGCAGTCTTCATTTTGCAGTCTGTATTAATGGTTGTGTGTGGACATTATTAGGCATTTGAAAGCACTTTAGCACTGGTCTAATTATGTTTTTACTAGGGGCAGTGATAAAACTGCTGTTGACCTCACTGGAAAGAAGTTTGACAAATGCCAAGAGGTTTTGAAAATGCCACTTAAGTGTTCTACAGTTCTGGTGCTCTTCTGGAGCTTTAATAAATAAGGATGTTACGAGCACTACTTAACAGCCGTTTTCAGGCACCTCCTGCAGTGATGGCTGCTGCTTTTGCCAAAGCCAAGTTGGAGAGTGAGTATTATACAGGAGTTGCACTAAATGACCTACCCCTGTTCACGCTCAGATTCTACTTAACACGAGACATTTAAGATTTACTTTTAAAAGTGCTTATAAATGTAACTTTGTGGTATGCATGTCTAAGGCGGAGTTAGAACCGCACATCAGTAGCATGTTGTTCTGCATCAAAGACAAACAGGCACGAGAAGCATATGGGAAGTTGAATAAAAATGCAGTGACTGAAACTGCTCTTGTGACAAGCTTGTAAAGTCGTCGTTCTCCACGTTTCTTAAAAAATGAGAATCTCTTACTAGCCCAAAGTGGAAAAAATCATAATGTTTGTATGCAATAAAATGTGTTTGTCTTTGAAAAAATCTATTTATAGGCATTGTCAATGGCAGCTGTTCAGCCCACTGTCTAACTGCTACCTGCCAATTTTCTCTTTATGCTTCTATTAACTGGAGCTTTGGGAGTCACAGTTTATTCTAATTCATTCTTAACGATAGTAAGCCAGAGTCTCTTGTGTTGGTACTTGTGAGTTACGCTGAAGCACTGGAGTGAAACTTCTTACGGAGAGGGAATTTTTTCTTTTTCTTTTTTTTTAATGCTTACGGATGATTTTTGCAGTGGTATGCTCTGAGTATTAGGAACAAGATTGGTTTCAGAATAGAACGTGTCAGTAAAAATAAAATAAAGTTCCACAACCTACGTTCTATTAAAGGACTTTGACCCTGTCTGTCTATGAATAATTTCGTGGTCTCAGGGATATTCCTTCAGTCTGTTTAGGTAAGGGCTAAATAAAGGTTACTGTCCCTTTTACTGAGGCAAATCTGTGTATTTCTGAGATGGCTATTTGTGATTCTGTTAGAGTTATCTCAGAGATGTTGTTTAGCAAAGTTAGAGAAATGCTTGCTTTTGTAATGCATATTTGTAAGCAGAGTTTGTTGTCGCTTCTCCCTTTGTTCTCTCTCAAACTGTGTACAGCCACGCTGGCTTGGCTTTAGAGACACCACTGAGCAAGTACAGTACACTTAGGGCGGGCATCACAAGTTCACGTGGGTCAGGAAAAACAGTATTTGTGAAATACCATTTTCCATGATGTGTCTCGGCAGCTAGTGCTGATGCCTGTTCTGCGCCTGTGAGGGGGTAGAGGTGAGTGCGTATGCATGAGATTTAGTTGATTCATTTCAACAAACTTGGCTCCACACGGACGGCAAGTCAAAGCAAGATGTATTTAGTGAGAGGCATCCTCCTTAAATTAAAATTAAAAACTATAAATGGAGCTGAAACCTTGAGTATGGCGGGAGAAACAATCCTTTATTGTCCCAATGAGGGTGAAGAATGAAAGAAATGACGGCTCAGTATGAATGAGTTTATAACAAGATCTAGCACCTTGCCATATTCTTAGAGCTGTTCAAGGGTGTTGAAGAAGAAAATGTAGTCTTGGGTCATATCATGATATCACTAGGTGCAATATGCATTAGTGTCCAAGGGAATTGTGCTGTTTCTGCGAGGACTGAATTGAATGGGCTTTTTTTCCATTGCTCAGATGTGCAGATAAATGCAATAACAGAAGACTGTCAGAAAATTTACAGTAAAATTATCAGTGAATATCAAGGCTACAAAACTTCTCCGGTTCTGATTGCATTACCCTGGAGCAGCCAGGAAAGCCATAAAAGAAAACAAATGTCTACTCTGGCAAAAAGACTGCTCTAATTTCTACTTTCATCAAGTGATAGATATTTGAAAATTGTTATATATTCCTAAGCTGTAGAAAAACACCACTTCAGTTAACTCCAAAAGAAGAAGAAGAACCATTGGTGAAAATACAGTGGACTCAAACAGAGAAATTAAATTGATGTCCTGGAAAATAAACACAGATCAGGGAATCCTCTCACTCATGGGTGCCCCAGAAAGCGTAGATGCATAAAATGCTCAAATATTCCTTTACCCCCTCCCTCTTTTTTTAACCTGAATTTAAAAATTTCTCCATATAAGATTATTTTTCTTCTTTCTCTGTACTGAGGGTATTTGTAGAAGTGCAGTAAAAATACAGAAAGGAAATGGAGAGTCTGCTGAGGACAGGTGACCTAATTTATGGCTTTATGTCCCAAGTCTCACCAGAATGTCCAAGGATAACATCAGCTAGCTCACTCACAATTACTAATTATGAGAAAGCTTGGCAGGGAGACCTGAAATCTTTTTATTAGACCAAGTAATGTAGCTGTGGGGAAAAGGAAAAGATCTGGAGTAAATAAGACCTTCTGCAAGTTCATTAAAAATACATGTTTTGGACTGTTGGAAGATGCATGTCTTCCTGACAAGACCATGTTGGTTACCATGCGAACCTTCCTAATTACTATTAATGTATGCACAGCAGCTTTGGATGATTTATTTTTTCATGTTCTAAGATACAGGGCCTTGAATAGACCTGACTTTCAGAAGGTGGGTACCTGATAATTTTGGGGAACATATGCTAACCTTTGGTTGAGACAACTTGGAGTGGGTTTGTTAGAGTTGATGGAATTAGGTCAGTGCGTGCTGGTTGCAGAGCTGACCAACACGCAAATACAGGCGAGAAATAAGGGAAAGGTGCAAGCGTGAGTTAAGAAGCCGTTGTGAAAATCGGTAGTTGCATAATTTAAAGAAACAATTATCTGAGGGGAGGGAAAAGAGAAGGCAATGTGTCCTTTTCAATGAGAAAGAAAACTCCAAATCAACTCTGAAAAAACAAATGGCAAGGTCATTGGCTTGACAATGAATAATAGACCAGCTAAGAAAGGCAATTGTGTGCTTCCATTCTTAAGAAAGCCATTTCTTCTGGCAACCAACCATCCCAACCGGAGACTTGAGTCTTATTATAGTAGGAAATGAGTTGTTCTGCTGACTTCACGCGGGTAGTGAATTGGCTGCAGAACTTCTACAGCAAAGTTCTTTTAAAACAAGTAGCAAATTGCAGATGACATTCGTTAATATGTCTCACAGCATTCAGCTGTGTTAATCCTGGCAGAATGCACGCAACATACGGAGTTTAGGTATAGATTTAAACGGGTTAGATTTGACTCTCAAATTTGATTATGTTAGTGTTAGACAAATATTATCTGAAAGGACACAAATACAGTAGTTACCGAAATAAAGTACCAACCAGAAAGACTGATGTAGCATGCCCAGGCTTAGCTGAACTTTATCAGGTTACCCCGTGCTGGTTTCTCACTTGTACGAAGTGATTGCACTGTGCGATGGCAGCAAAAGTCCCAGCGATCTGATTGCAAAGATTAGTAAAATGCTCTGTATTATTAAACTGCTGTCATTCTTCCTTCTTTTTCCACAAACGTGAAGGAAATCTATTTTGAGATATAATAAGAAACAACACTTAACACTTCTGCTTTGCTTTGCTGGGAAGTTACGGGATATGCCGTAACGCTCGGTGTATCAGGTGAACGTGAGGCAGTCCACCCAGTAACGCAGGACGCCTGCTGGGAGAACTAACAATACAGCATTCACTAAACAAGCACCAGTAATTAATGCTAGAGTTACACAAGGTTGTTATAGGCTAGTTAGAGGCCTGGTGTAAATGAGTATAGCTCTAATGGTACCCTAATTTACACCCATGCTATATGGCATTTAAAACTATTTACAGTATAAGCATTAGTTTTTATAATTTGTCCTGTCAGAGGAGAGATTCTCTTGTATTTTCAGTGTGTAAGTGCTGGTTTCAGCATTTGCCAAGAGAACAGTCAGGTCAGCTTTTCTGGTTGGAAACTGTTGTTCTGTTGAAAGTGATTGCAGTTTTCATGATAAAATGTTGTATGTATTATATTAAATGTATTCCTATCCTCTTGTATTGAGCGATGGTGTAGTTAAGGATATACCAGGGATCTCCACTGTAAAAACCAACCACCTATTCTGAAGACTTGAATATAGCTGTAAAAGCTGATAATACGTTGGAGTGTGAGAGTAAAGATCTTGGCGAAAGAGCTCTTTAACACACATAAAAGATATCTCTATATAATGGCTTATAAACATCTTCCCTCAAAACCTGACAATATTGAAGGGAAATGATGAAGAGCTACTCAAAAATCCATTTAACTGATAAGCTGAATGCTCCTAATAACTGAATTTCAGGTATCACAGTGAAATAAGTGAAAACACAGTCTGAAGCAAGAGTCTCAGCCATAAGAAATCCTGCCCTTTCAGGAACAGTTTCTACACAAAGTGCGTTTTTTAGAGCTCATTTAATATTGATAGTGTCAGCCCTTTGGGTGCCCACAGTTGGCACTTGCTGCCTGTCTCTCGGTGCCAGGTACTGTACGAGTAGGAGCTGTGTAGCAGAGACTCCTGGGCAGCAGATCCCATCGGTCGCTGGGGGATTGTTCGTCAAAATGGCCATTAAACGCGTGAGCTCATGAGACTTGGAGGATATGAGCAAAACTTGGTACAAGCTGTTTATGGAAAGGTGGCTATAGGAAACACAACAAAAATTTTGGTATTTGGGAGTGTAAGCCTCCTGCAGTGACATACACTGAAGAGACATTGTAGCTTACGCCATACGACAATTACAGTCGACTGTTTTTCCAATACAAGAAGGATCACACAGGATAGTCCTGTCTGGACCTTGCTATGAAAGAAAACCATTACTTGAACCCTAAAATTGAAGCTAATATGTAGATGCAAGAGCTCATGAGCAAATACATGGCAATCTCAACCAGAAATGGTCAGAAGAACTAGCTCCCTTCCAAAAAAAAAAAAAAAAATAAGAGGACAGCGCTCAAATGGGAAAAAAAACGCCACTAAACAGAACCTGGAAGTTGTGTAAGAAGAGCCTTTTAGAAAGCTACAGGGAAGGAAGATTACAATTTTAGATTCAAGGTTTTCTTGGTTCTGCAGTGAAGACAGCCATTAAAGATAAGTGTGTGTAGATGAGAATTCAGTGTATTTAGCTTATCAAAAAGAGAAGAGGGGAGAGTTGTTTAATGGATAGTGTCTTCATGGAAGGGGGAGGACATCTAGCAAAGATTTCTTTAAACCAGCACATAAAGACATAATGAAAACCTATTGCTGGAAGCCAACTGTAGACAAATTTAAATTAGAAATTTAGCATGCATTTTTAGCAAGTGGGAGCAGTTCACCACTGGGAAACATCGCTAAGGGTGTGTGACCCCATGAGCCATGGGTTACAGCTTCCCCGAGGAGCCGTGACGGACTTTTCTTCTAACCACACCAGTGGGAAACTGTGCGGAGTTACCCTGGACTGAAGTTGCTCTTTGCCCATCACACAGCAAACTCATTGCTCTCCAGTGTATCCTTTAGAGATTTTTTGGCAGTAGTTTATTCAGTAACTAAAATTTTCCGCTTACCAATTCAGTTTCAGAACATGAACAGAAAACCAAACAGAGGGTACAGATGGGAACAGCAGCTGAAGGGGGCAGGGTGAACCTCAAGTAAGTGACAGTTCCTAAGCAAAATGCTCTAAATTTCTTAAACGCTTGGATTTTTGCTATTTTGGCACAGCCTGTCTAGAAATAACACTGCCTGGGATAAGCTCTCCTTGTGGCAGTTGCTTATGTTGCAGAGAAGGAGCACTTTTGCAGTAAAGGTCGGCGTGAGCACTCTGCACGGTGGAGTGCAGCCCGGTCGCCTGTGGCTTTTCCCGTAACCAGCTGTTTGCTGTGGTCGAGTTCTGTGATGATGTGTGTGAGCCCAGGGCGTCCCTGTAACCTGCAAGATCAGAGCCCAAGTTGAAATGTGCCATCGCCGAGCTTTGTTTTCAAAATAAGGGGCTCTGCTTGGCCACAGGCTGAGCTCTGTGCTTGCCTGAGTTTGAAACTGCCTGTTACTCTCAAGTCCTACATCAGCTTCTTCTTGCTTCTGCCTCTTTAAGGGCTGGCCCTCAGGGCTTAATTTGCATATATGGTTGAAATAATTATGCATGTAAATTAGATATGCTCTTTTAACTTCATCGCCTGACTACCCCATTAAAGAGATTTAGGGGCACCTCTGGTCAGTGAAGGTGACTTAAAACCGACTTGTTTCACACCATGTGAGTACACTTTGTCTGTTTCAGCTGGGTCCCGACCAACGGAAACATCTTAAACCATTCCAGGTTTGTTCTCAGCTCATGTCTGATGGCTCCCTTAGGGCCATTATATTTATATATATGTATATATCCTTATCCATATCTATATATAAACTCATTTTTAATCTAGGTTCACATAGATAAAATAAAACATTTCAAATATTTAGAAGAGAAGGGAAAGGATGAGTTTTTTTTCTTGTGAGGAGAACCAAGTCCTCCTTGAAGACCGAGCACTTTGATAATTTTCTGCAGCAGTTATCTTCAAGACCAGATTTTGGCAGAACATGATTGAATTAGGGCCTGAGGGTACAAATTCCATTTCAGGAGTGTGTTGGAAGGAGGAGTCTGCCAGGACAGAGACAGAGACAGTACCTGCAGCGTAAAAACGTGGGAACAGAAGGGGTAAGGTCGGGAGAAGGGGACATCGTGGTGTTGATGACCGGAGAGGGAGCAGCGAACAGAAAGCTTTGGCCAAAGCCCCCTGTGAAGTCTGCGGCAGAGCCTGGGGCCAGCGCAGCCTCAGTGGAGATGAGGGAGCCTGCGGGCACTGATGCTCTTATCTCGCCTGGTGGGAAAGCGCACTCTGTACAGGCTGAGGGTAAGATGGATTTTTCTGATCCTAGCCCAGTATTTCAAAAAAGTCCTTTCCTGTCTCTGTACATTTTTTTAAATAGGACTTTATTTTATCCTTGCTATGGGATTTGAATATTGGCAGTAAGCGCAAATGAGCATTTTCTTCTGTGCAGTTGAAGACCACCCAATCAAAACCAGTACCAGAGCAGCTGGTGTTATGTACATGCTTAACTTAATCCACCACTAAACTTCAGCTCCTTGTGTTGCACCTTGTTTGTTTTTAATCACTGTGTCACTTGTGTTATTATTTGAAGGCGACAGCATTTTATTTAATCGAGAACACTGACTTAATTCAGTGTCTACAGTGCATATCTGACAGTCTGAGAGCAAGTTACAAATAGCATCATTGACAGTGAGTGGCCCAACTCCTCGTACCCAGAGCAGCAAAGTCACACCTTGTGAAAAACCTGGAGTAATTTCCAGGAAAGGTGTCTGCTTGGTTGGAATTGCCTGTGAATCCCAGGGGCGACAGCACAGTGCAGTGCTCCAGAATAACCCTTGTGCACGAGATGTGAGAAAGGGCAGAAGGGGACAGAACAACCGATAGTTTTAAGTAATTGAAGGACTTTTTGAAAAATAATTTTTGAAAGTGAATTCAATGTGCAACTTGCTGTGTCGATATAGAGGCAGTAAGAAAATAAGATACTGGCTTACAGTGGTTTCTCTTTAAAGCAGCGTAAGCATCTTGCTTTAAGGACATGCATTGTGGGGAACTGCAAATTCAGGTCTTAGCCGTGCAGTCCAGTTCTTCAGGCCCTGTGACTGTCAGCCCAAGTGAGCCTGTTGCTTTGGACTGCAGGAGTTGGACGTCTGCTGAGCAAAATGTGGAGGAGAATGAACAAGTATTAACCTTTTTCTCAGGGGTCAGAGCGCAATCAAAATGCCCTTCCACAGAAAGTAAGAGAATGAGATTAATTTTACATGCTACAGCTATGATTGTCCAAGTGTTATGGGGAAGGCAGGATAAATTCAGGCAGACAAGGTTTCATTAATTGAGGGAATTTCCAGGCTAATTTACAGGTGTTTGGGGACCTGACCTATTTCAGTTTGAATAATAGCTGATGACAGAGTTCGATATGCACCAACCTTCTATTTAAACAGAGGGGAGAGAATTGTTTTGGGTTGGGGTTTCTTAATTAGTATTCCACAAATACGACATCGTTTTGCTAAGCCCAGCTAGCACTTATTTCCTTGTGAGATTTAAACTTAAAAGAAAATCAGTGCATTTAACTTTGCTCTATGTAAAAGATAAAAAAAGCCAAAAACCAAAACACGAAACTTGTGCTATATCTGGTTGTTGACTTAAGTTTTAATCTGAATTAAGGGGGAAAAACCGTAAAAACTGTCAGATGCTCTTGACTCTGACAATTAGACTCTAATTTCGAGTTTCATTTGTTTAATGGCCAACTATCTTGGCCATTAACTTTAGATAAAGTGAATGCTAATTAATGCTAAATTACAGTTCCTAAGGTTCTATGTATTATACCCACCTGAATACCAACAGTCACCCACCATTCATGGGATTAGTAAGAGGGAAACAATGAAAGAAAGGATGACAAGAAGCCAGGAAAGACGATTTCCCTTCAGCTCTGGTCTTCCAGTTATTCACTGTAACTTGAAGTTAATTGCTGAATTTTAATATTTCAGCTATAATTTTTAACTGTAGGTTTTTTAGCCTCTTTAGAAAGAATCTCAACCCCTCTGGGGAATCAGTTAATATTTAATGCTGTTGTACTCCAACGTCAAAATTTCGTAAGTAGGTAACCAAGAAACGTGTTTAGCTCACAAATTCCGTGAAGCCCAGTGCGGTGTGGAACACACACCTCCAATGGTGGGTTAATTCAGCTGTTTTCAGTGTCACTTTTCAGTTAATACAAAACATTATGCTTGCCTGAGGTAACAGTGGCACTGAGCGGCTACCACCTGGTAACTGTATATCATTACAGTCCTCAGTTCCCAACAAAGATAGTTCTTCTGGTCCTGCATGCTGGGGAAATACTTAGAAGAGGAAAGACCCCATCTCTGGGATGTTTGCGGTCTCCTAGATGTAATCAAAAGGCAATCCCCTGACTTCATAGATCTCCCTAATAAGCTTTAAGCAGAGGGAGGTGCTTTAAATGTGTAGTCTCTTATGTAAAACCAGGCTTAACCTTTAGAATGGTACTGCCTGCAGAGCCATCTATCTGTTAATCATTTAGATGTTTTTCTGCTGTTTTCCATCCATTTCCATCTCTCTGCTCTAGCTTCTTCTGGCTGCAGGGGGAATACAGTATTTCTCACTGTTTGGCCCAAAATCTTGGCATAACTGTATGGGATTCAGCATATACCAACCTTTAGAAGTAAACTTGTGCTAATAGCAATCTTACTCCTAACAATCAGACCAGTAGTAAAATAGACAGCCCCAAATGTTGCCATGAGATTAATGACAGATATCCACTATGCAAAACAATGCAAATTGGTTCCTGAGAATAACTTCTGTTCTCTGTACCATAATTTAAGAAACTGTTGAGCATAGACAGCTCCTGTGAATGGTGTTTCTCCATCTCCTGGCAAAACATGCCCATTCATGCCCAGTTCTCATACAGAATCATAAAATCCTAGAATGGGTTTGGTTGGAAGGGACCTTAAAGACCATCTAGTTCCAACCCCCCTGCTGCGGGCAGGGACACCCTCCACTAGACCATGTTGCCCAAAGCCTCATCACATATTTCACATAAAATGTGAAATGTGAAATATTTGGTATAATAGTGCTTGAAACAAATCTCAAATCAAACAAATGAAATTTTAATTATACATATATAATTACCTTGTAAATCAACAAAGTATTTAAAAAAGTAAACAACATTAAAATCTGCTTCATCCATATATATGTTGCATTACAGACAGTATCTATGACTATGACTGGGGAATACAGTTTCCGTGATGCTAACTAGATCCCACGGTTCTTCCCAAGATACATAATCTTGGCATTTGTGAAATATTAAGTTTATAAAGAACAGCAACTTCTTTTTATTCAAGAAATAGAGTTGAGCTCTCCCATGTCATTTTTATTGGTGAAGTGTTCATTCTCATAAAAGCTAATAATCTTATTTAGTTCCTTGTCTCCACTGTGAAGTACATTTGCAGCTTCTTTAATCTTTTCAGGATAAGCAAGCCAGCCAGAGGCTAAATAATTACTGACAGCTGTTAGGTACTGTCAGTCCTATTAGATGTGTTAAATTTTGTAACTGTTTAGAAATTTCAACATTAGCAGAACAAGGTAGTTTGGTCTTTTTTTCCCCCACCAGATTTATCCAGAACTCTGTATTCTGCACATTTTTTTCTACACAGTTTCCTAGAAATCTTAAAATCCTGATCCTTCTCTTTCTTACACAATCACAGAAAAGACTAAGTCGGACGGGACTTCAGCTGCTCCAGCCTTCTGTGGAAAGCAGGGCCTACGTTAGGGACATCGGCTATCAGCTTTTCTGCTGACGTTGCAGGTACGCACGGAGAATCTGGAGGGAGCGATCTCCACGTAAAATAAGGGTGAACTGCACAGTTAAGCAAGTTCAGTATGCCGTGACAACAGCAGCGAATGCATCCACAATATTTACGTGTGCTTGGTGAGTCCAATTGCAGCATGCTGCCATTCATATCAGCTAGCAGAGGCGCTGATAGCTTTACAAGCTGACACAAAATCTCTTTTCTCTGTAGTGGTTATTGCCAAATTAACATCCAGATGAAAGAGTTTTATAAACTGGACATTAATTTGTGGGGCTTGTGCTTAAACTTTTAGCCCTAATGCAAGCACAGCTTGCAGTATTATCGCTTTGCTTCGGTCTCCACGTCCGTGTATGCCCTTTATGAAAGCGAGTGCAGACATGGCTAAGAAAAGGCTGCTGAACCACACCTATATATGTATGTGTGCAACTCGGTGTGGTAACAGTCAGACTTCTCATAGCTGATCTTCATTACTGTAGCCTTCTAGGTAGCACCCCCATTCACCTTCCACACCCCAAAACTACTGCTGTTGCCTTCTGTGTTCATTTTGTCTTGCTGCTTATCCATCCTTACCCCCACCAGTGCTCTTGGGCTTCTGCTGTCCCCTCGGTCCTCACGTCATCTCCAAACTTGCCTGTGGGTCCTGCAGCACTGGAGTGGAACCCGGAGGGGCTCCGTCTGCAAAAGGAGCGAGAATGACATATCCCTTTATGCGTGCAGCATCTCCTAGAACAGTAGGTGTAAAATCAGATTTTTGGATTTAGGACACAGCAGAGATTAATATTATGGGTTCTGGCCAGTGCTCTAATGGGTTTAGTAGAAGCATGCTGTGCGTATGTAGGTACATCACCGGGCCAAGTCCCTTGTGCTGTAACTGCTGATTTCAAAAGCTAATGAGACAAAAATGCTAATTTCATGACCCACCTCTTCGAGTCCTCACAGAGTTTCCTCTCCCTTGGGATTTGGGAGTGAATTGAGATTTAAGGTCAGACTGCTGTGGAAGTGTTGTGTGTTGGGCTGGGGTAGGGAAGAACAAAGACAGTGCTTACAGTGGGTGGCTGCTATTTATACACAGTGACAAATATAGGTCTTCTCTGCATTTGTCCAGGCGTCCCAGGCAGGTAGAGCACCAGGAGCCTGGACCCTGAGCTGTCTCTAGAGTCGGATTCCTCTGCGCTGAGGGAGCTGCCCCAACGAGACCCCAGCCCGGTCCCTCTGACAGCCCAGCGTGCCAATCGGGCAGGTGTGGGGGCTCGGAGCCAGAGACTCAAACTGTTCCCAGCACACTCATGAGCCTCCAACGGGCCAACAAAATTGATCTGCGGCTGTCTCTGCCTGGTCCCTCATTACCATCACATCAAGTCGGATTCTCTCAGGCCCACCAGCCTTCCTCAAAGTCCCACCCCTCAGATATCTGTTACTCTGGCCAGGAAATAGGAGCGAGCCTAGGATCTATCAAATAATCCCAGCAAAACTGAGATTCCTCCAAGCAACGGGACTAAACTAGTCATATATCTATAACAGAGATCACAAAAAGGCGTAAAACCAAAATACCTGTTTATTCCTCCGTCATCTCAAGGAACATTAAATGTGAAATCAGATCTCAGGGTCAAAACCTGGCCACTGCCACTTGTTCCGCCATCACTTGTCAATTTTCAGTTGTTCCCGCAGGATCTCTGTGCCTCGCTGTGTCAGTTTTGCTGTGCTCCTTGTCAGCTTCACAATAAGGAGCAAAGGGAAAATTGGCAACCAGCACACAGGGATCAGAGGTGGAATAAATTGAGAAGGAGTGGCAGAAAAAACACAAAGGCCTTGGAGCTCCAGAGCACTGAGCAACCAACAAAGAATTAAAGGTGTATTAGGCATGCAGTTACAAACTGCACAAGCTCTGAGACATCAGGAATGGTTTTAAATTATAGAAGAAGGTGAAGAATCTGTGAATATTTGGGTATTCACAAATAAGTGAAGATTTGAAGAGGCTGAAAGATCAAGATGATCTCAAACTGCAGCAGAAGGAAGCAGGAAGAGGCAGAAATGATGGTAACAGAACTGAGAAACAGATTACAAATTTTCAGTCAGCTGTGCTGGTTAATACTAGAGCAGGAGCTGTGGGAAGCTGTGAGGTTTTGCATAATAACTGCTGTGTGTCTGTCTGATTCTAGAGACATGGACAAAATTTTGGGGAACAGGGAGTGAGTATTGAGTACGTTATTTAAGCACAGACTAACCTCATACTCACTACAACTGTTCTGAAACCTTGGTAGGCAATCTGCTGCTGCACCCAGTTCTTGTGTGCATCAGTTGCCGTTACGGCATCGCTCCTACTAAAAGGAGAGGTTTGGTGTATATATTAAAAGGGAGGGGGGGAAGTTAGAAGCCCTCTGACTACTCAGAAAGCAGTAGCCATCTGTTTCAGAAAAAAAATGTCATCCAGTGCCTACTTGACAAGACCATGGTGGTTATTGAGTGTGTTCTCTGTGGAAAGAGTAGCACCTGGGGGCAGAAGGGATTCTGTAGCCCACCATCCTACACGGCTCCGGCCACTGCGCTGGAAGATTCTGGCATTGATCTCCCAGCATCTGTTAGAACCAGTGTATTTTTAGATGTATGGCTGCTAGGGATTTTAAGACTTTAAGAAATGGAAATTGTAACACATCCCTGAATGGGCTGCTTTCATATCTGCTTCCCTGGTGGTTAAAAAAAGAAATATCTTGCCTCATCTGAATTGCTCCCATTCAAAGGTTTTTGTTGTGCCTTTCTCTCCCAGGTAAGGAAGATCTCTGCTTTGAGAAATTCCCTCCCCATGTACACACTTAGCACAACACCCACTCTTTAACAGCCTTGGGGATATATAATGGTTGCCTGATGCCTCTCACTGTAGGATTCTTTTCTTCCCAGTTCCTTATCATTTCGCCAAACTGGAACCAGTTAAGTTGATTTTCCCAGAGTTATTCTCCAAGCTAAATGACTGCTTATGGCTTTATGGCTTTTTTTTTTTTTTAAACTTTCAGCCAAAATGATTCCGTCATTGCTGTCGTTTAGCCCCAGCTGGCAGCTGAGCACCACGCGGCCACTCACGCACTCCTCCCCCCCTGAGGTGGGATGGGGAGGAGCATTGGAAGAAAAAGGTAAAACTCATGGTTTGGGATAAGGTCAGTTTACTGGGACAGCAAAGGAAGAGGAAAATAACAACAACAATATTAATAAGAGAATATACAAAGCGGGTGATACACAATGCAATGTGCTCACTGCCCAGAACCCGATGCCCAGCCCATCCCCGAGCAGCGATCCTTGTTCCCCGGCCAACTCCTCACCTTATATACTGACCATGACATCATATGGTATGGAATGTCCCTTGGGCTAGTTTGGGTCAGCTGTCCTGGCTGTGTCCCCATTTCTTGTGAAAATGAACTCTATCCCAGCTGAAAACCAGGGCAGTCATATATAAGAATAAGCAGAGGGAAGCACATCTTTTGGGTTGTTTGTTTGTTTTTTTTAATGGCTAAGAAAAGAAAAGCAA
Organism: Grus americana; assembly: GCF_028858705.1. NCBI lineage: Eukaryota > Metazoa > Chordata > Aves > Gruiformes > Gruidae > Grus > Grus americana. Next base: position 5,118,791 of record NC_072860.1, on the reverse strand, counting down.
CCTTGACAAGCATTTGGGAATGTGTATCATTGGTGTGGAAATAAATTTGTGATGTTCTGAAGTGCTCTGATACCATCTTGCCATTTATAAAAAAAAAAAATTAAAAAAAATTAATTGTTCCGCCTTCAAAGCTGGGCTTGGATAAAGGACAACAAACAAGGCAGTGTTTGGGGCCTTGCTGAGAAGAGCAAGGTTAAACCAAAATGTTTAATAACTCCCCGATGTATGTGCATTGTCCATTTCATGCCCCAGCTGAAGCAGGTGATGGATACACCCTAACATACAGAGCTAAAGGCTATGGCAGAACCTATTGCAGAGGTTATAGGTGTAACCATTCTGGCATTCTTATTTTTGAGTGTTTCCATTTGACGCTTTCAATGGTGTCATTTTCATGTTGTATTTTGCACGTAATGAGCCAAACCTGTACACTACATTTACTGTCTCAGCGTCAGGTAGGTTTGCAGTCTCTGAGCCACAGCTGTAGCTCTCTTGCAACTCCCCTCCGTCCTGCCAGCGTCCTTTCTCTGAAGGATGGTATGGAGTTCCAGTAATGCTTGCACGAATAGTTGCTCTGTAATTGCCATCGTTCCCGTGGTACATTTTATTGGCAAACACAGAGTGTATTTGAGGCCTGCTCCCAATGCCAAGGGGTTTTTAAGATGTGCTGAGCACTTCTCTGTCTCGCTGAGTTCAGCTGGCGTTGACAGCTCCAAATACCTTGCAAGAGCAAGCACTTGGCACATAAGGCAAGTGAGACAATCAGCATTTTATGCATGTCAGGATGTGATCATGCTTGTTTTAATTCACTCTCCAATAGGCTTTCTCACAGAAAAACAGCTCTTGCACTTAATAAAGTCCATGTCTTCAACCAAAAGGCAGCAAGTGTAATTATAGACTGTTTACGAGCAGGCTTTTTGCATGAGACAGTTATCTTTGGCTTTAGCTATGTTCGTAGCCTATTAAATTTTAGATGACTCAAGATTTTCTTTCTTGTTCATGTAAAAATGTGCACCATCAGTTTCATGCAGGTAACTGCATTATCTAAAAATATGGGTGGTTCTCACGTTTTAGAAGAGAGATGCACGCTTAATGCAATGTTAGCATCACAGTGTGTGTGTGCATATAACAGAACTTTGTGACAGCTAGCGAACCATGCTGACCGCAGATTGAGCGTTACAGTATTTTGGAGGGTGCGCCCCACCATAACGATGGGGAATGGGGGTTGCAGTCCGTCTGTTAATGAGACTTTCATGCATGATCTGCTGGTCAAATGCAAACAATGCAATATGGATAGAGAAGGAGGAGAGGATAACTTGTGAAAACACAAAGAGAAGTAACTATTTTACCCCAGATCACATAATCTGTCTCTGAGACCAGCGCATTGTGTTGGACAACACCGAAGCGTTACATTGACATCCCACGTGCCATTTCTTTCCGTGGAAGCACTAACATCGTTAGCAATAGACCCCTGCAATCAGTGAAAAATGTATTGAGTTTAATTCTCCTTGGCACCGGAGAATCATTTGTATTGCCCCACCGTGGCAAGTCTGTGCTAGCCACTCTGGCTGAGTAGAGAGCATTTTATTATTTATCATCTTTAAGCATGTTCTTCTCTGGAGAAGTGCTACTTTTAATGATAGATTTTTGGTGATGGGAATGTAAAATACATCACAGTTTCTGGTATCTTTTTAATTTTATGGATGGCATAGCTTAAAAACAGGAACATCAAATAAAATAACTGCTGCTGAGAGTGAATAAAAGTTGGCAGGTATGGCAGTTTAAAATAGCCCTATTTTCACCCTAAATATAGCCTAGTTTAATTGAAATCTAGTGGTAGCTATGAGACAGCTGCTATATCAAAGACCAGTGACAGCCTGCTGAGGTTAAAAGAACACAGGCAGCCTGTGTCTCTGCTGAGATAAAGTGGCATCGCAGAGAGCAGAGCAGCAGATAGATTGATGAAAAGTTAAGTTTTTAAAACACTGATTTGTAAAGCCCTTATGCGGTTTTATTTATAGTTTGTTTGTCTCTGTCCCCCTAATAAAATAGGTTTCTGCCTGAAACCAGAAGCGTGATGCAGATCCTCAGTTGCTGTTAACTGCTTTAGCCCAGCTGGAAAGGAAGCCACAGATACAGGCAGTCAGGTGTCCCCACTGAAATTCTGCCGATGGAGGAACAATAATGATAGAATTGTAACTTTTTCCCTGAGAGTTTCTTACAAATGGGTATTCCAGCCCCGTGAGGTCAGCTTAAAACCACCGGTTTGCAAATGTCACATGATTTAGGGGAGAACCCACAGTACATTAAGGCACAATCCTATGCTTGCATATGATAAACTAAGTGGTCTAACATAATGATGTTGTTAGCATCCCACTCTAACAGGACCATGCACAGAAAGACCAGAGATTTAATTCTAGGAAGGAGTTGTCTCCGTTGCCACGTGTGAAAAGTGGACATTTCTCATTATCCTGCTGCTTTCAATGCTCTCTAATTAACAAGTACTGCTTTTAATTTCCTTGCTTTCTGGTTATTATCATTTTTTCAGCCTCATACAGTCTAAACCCCAAACTCTCAGACTTATCCTTCCTGGTAGCTATTGTAATTCTTTTTACTTTCTAGTACTTAATTAATATTTGCCATGTTCTTACTAAGGTAAGTCCGTACTTTCTCATTATATGAAATTAGAAGTAGATGAGCTTAGTTCCCAACTAAGAGAAGCTTTAGAAAGATACAGGACACTGTCATATCTGGATTTATTTTCTTTTGATTTTGATTATCAGGAGGGCCCTTAAGACCTTCTATCAACCCTATCAATCAAATGAATTGATGACTCATTGAGCCAGAGCTATGGCCACAAGCAGTCCTGCATAGCAGGTTCCGAGGTGAGTTCCTGACTTGCTTGATTATTGCACACAAACAAAACCTCTTTGTGGCTGTGGGTCACTGCTGAGTGAATGCAAAATAAGGCAAGTGAAAGCTCATCCACCTCAGTTTTTGTGATTGCTCTTAGGAAAACGTGAGTTCAGTTCCTCTTCTGAGCCTCACGCTCCCTGGACTGGCAGGATCAGGAGGAGCATTAGAAAGGTAAAGCAATCTGCCTAAACGGGAGAAAGAGCATCCTAACAGCAGCCCCTCTAGCTGAGTAAAGAACCAAAGCAGCAGGCAGGGAAAGAAGGAAGATTCATGGAGTATGGGAGAAGACAAAGATAATATATAGTGTTATTGAAGGGTTTGCACAGACATGCTCCTCGCACACCGCAGGACAGGACAAAGAGGTAGGAGTCTGTCCTCAGCACAGCGCCCCACGCGTGCGGGCTCCCTGGGGCTGCTTGCTCCTGGGAAACCGATGTGCTGCTGCTGAGGGACCTAAGTGCACAAGGAGCCTCGCTGGGAGTCACCCGAGTTCTAATGCTGTTGTGTACACAACTGTAACTTTAACGGCTTTCAGGTAACCAGATTAGTAAATTGAGACTCTGTAAAGCCTGCACGAGAATGGGTCAGGCCAAAGGCTGTCTCTGACAGTGGCCGCTAGTGGGTTTATAGGGAAGAGCATATAGCGGTGCTTCTGCACTGACACGCTCTGAGCTTCCAGCAGTCTGTGCCTCAGGATCTCTCCAGCCTCGAGTGATATCTGTGCTTAATAGCTGTGTAAAATTCCCATTGATGTTAAGGAGAGATTGTCTGAGAAAAGAGATTCCAGCCATCCCTACTGAGCTAACAAAAATAATTTTGCAGTTTTTCTCTGTATTTGGCTATCTCCAATTTTGCTTTTCATATATAAAAGCAACAGTTAAAAGGATGACATCAAAACTTCCAAATCCATATGAACAGAACGCTTAATCAAAACCCATAAATGGAGAAAAAGAGAACTTTCTCTGGTGGGCTACGCTGCATCTCTTGAAGAGTGAAGTTTACATTTATTATGCCACTTTTGGGAGGGAAGGATTTTCAGCTCCTTCTCAACAGACAGTTTTGAACAGTTCATTTCACAAAACATTAGGAAGGAAAGATTTGGGGAAAATTGTATTTTTCTGCCTTAAAATTGAGTTATGGGCAGGGTGTTTGCCAGCTCATTTTTCTTGTTTGTGTGAAACAGACATTTGTGAGTTGTGGAAAATGAGCAATGGGAGGAGGAAGGAAATTGTCTAAGCCTACACACGAAGGTTAGATAGTATACTGGTATAATTTATAAGGACTTACAGATGCTGCTGTGCTTTGATACCCAAGAAGGCTATTGCGGACACACTGCATGGTATTTTCATCTTGTGACCCATCAAGCCAATGGCAGCCATAGATGGGTCAACTTTTGTCTACCTCGAGGACATGGGAGCAACAGCAGCTGTTAAGTGAACAACTCTAAATTCTGATACTAGCTTTTGTAATTGACCTTGAGCTATCAGGCTGATGCTAGTAACGTAGATGTTAGTGACACAGGCTCCCTCAAAGAGCCCATAGCATGCATGAGGACCTCAATGCAGGGTCATCAGCACACTCATCCGCATAGTGGAGGGCCACAGGAGTGAAAACGGAGATCTTTTAGAATTATTTTCATAATGGATGCTGTATGGACTGTAATGGTTTCTGGTTAATTTTTTTGCAAAACTCTTCATGCAGGTAACTAACTGAAATAACCCCGAAATATGGGGGGCCACAGTGAGAAGGACACGCTAAAAGAGCCCTGAACTCTTTTCTGACTTTCAAAGAGATGGATTACAGCATTCTCCCTGGAAAATGAGTGAGTACTTATGGTTGTGATCTGGTTTTGTAGCACTGTGGTGCTCAGCTGCCTACCAGGGTTAACCTGCAACAGGACATCACACTGGAAGGCAGGTTACGATTTTTTACAGGCAAGTACTTTATGAGCTTTTAATTGAGGTGAATGTGTGTTTGTATGTCAGAAGAGTGAGGAGAGTCTCCTGTTTCCATTAGGCTGGACGTAGGAAGGACAGGCAGGCAGAGATTGCAAAGAGCGCTCTCCTCTGACACTGGATCAGTCTCTTTCTAAGCAGAGAACTCTCTGGATCCACTGGGATCCAGTACGGGTCCTCACTTGGTTAGACAAATGCACGCAGTTTCTGACAGTGGTTTTGAATATGCCCCAAAAGTAAATTCTTCTCAATGGTCAGTAATCTTTGCAGGTGCCTTATACTTGGTTACCTTCAGGTTTATAAACCTTGTTAACGTGACAAAAATGAGAGCCAAGAAAGCACAGCAATGAAGCATTTTACTATGAAAATCTGGGAGGACAGCAAGGCTAAAGTACAGTGCTTCATAGTAGGAGCTAGTCTTTATTTTCTTAAATTCCGAAGACATGAGCTATGAAAGAATAATTTCTTCGCTTATCAATTGCATGTTCCATTAGGAAACCACTTTGTCTTTTTCAGTTTGGGCAGCTATAGTTATGAAGGCACTCGGTACCTAATTGCTTTGGTTTAATAACAAACTTTCATACTAAAGATATATGGTTTGTATATATTGCATCAACAAATAATATTTGTTAGCTGCTGCTGCACTGGAGGGAAGAGCGAGCACAGCACATTAGGCTTCTTGTGTTTTTGCAAATCCATTTCTAAACCCAACGTGAACATTTTCAGGTTCCTTTATAAAGGAGAGGATGTTCTGTTTGATTTGGAATCTGAAACATAGTCTCCATCAGACCATAATTATTTTTATACGCACCTGACATTGGGAAGAAACTAGTGGAGTCCTCTTTTGGGGAAAAAAGGAATACTTTGTGGGCTAGCAGTCACTGAAAGGACTCAAACCCAGAAAATCTGGCCCTGATTTTAGTCTCAAACCCGAATCTGTGTTAAAATCTCTTGAGGGTGCAAACATCAGCCTACAGAACACCGTGGAAGTAAATTTATTATATTGTAAGCTGTTGTGGTTTAGCTCCACAAGTTGGTTTTTTTTTTTTTCTTTAGCTCTGACAGGGAAAAACTGGGGGACTGGGAAAAGGCAAACAGTGTGGATAGAGCAGAACACAACAGCCACAAATAATCCAATACTTCATAATTTAATTTCACACTCACCAGACTGCAAAGGCATTGCAAACTGCGGGGAGAATAATCTAAGAAGGGTGTTGGCTTGACAATGGTAACATCAGAGCTTAAAGAGGGCTGGCAGCTTTCTAAAAGTAAATGTGTGTCCTTCCTTCTCCCTCTCTTTCTCAACTCAATATAGATTAAAGTGACCTCTGGAGATAAACTCTACTGAACCCCCCCAAGTAGTTCTGCAGCGTAGTTTTTATTTGTACAGTATGTGAAAGAAGAGTTCAGATTAAATTCCTGGCCTTTCAGAAAAGTTTGTCTGTTCCTTAAAAAAAGAAACAAAAAGAAAAAAGGCTATTTTATTTTAAAGCCGGAGCCTCTTTCATGGTCCCATGATCTCATGAGTTCTTTGGCTGGCCTGTGACCTTTCAACCTTGCACTACATGTTTCTTTTCTAAATTAGCCAGTGTTGAGACATCAATGGGGGAATATCAATGTTATTATAAAAGGCATCATTCTCTCCCAAAAATGTCAGTGTGAGTGAGTCATTGCACCTAACTGCTTAGCTTTTGTAAGACAGCAAGGAAGATTTGAAAGTGTGATCCAGGGTCCCCCAGTCCAGCAACTTCTATTTAAAATGCTTTAAAAAGCAACGTCCCTGGTATCTGCTACAATAGAGGCGAAGGAACTAAGCTGTGCTCCTTTAGCCTCAGAAGGAAAGTCCTGCCTAAGGCAGAACTATATCTGTGATGTAAAAATACATAGCTATTACAAACAATTTATTTTCAAGGCTATGCTCAAAAGTAGCACTGTAAAAACAAACCAACCCACAAACAGAAAACCCTTTAGGTAAGTGTGTGTCCTGGTGAGTTCTATCATTTCTAACACCCAGTGTCTCTGCATCTCCTTGTATTCATGCTTTCTGGTTTCTAGCAGGTTGAGGAGATGAAATCAGATTAAGAGAGCTCTATTTTTAATCTTAAGAAGATGGGTTTGCGTTGTGTGGCATCTTGAAAAATCCAGCACTGGATGTTTATGTGGTCCTGACCAAAGCAAGAATACCCAGAGAGACTAACATTACACGGGGATGTTGGATTATAAGGGTGCTGAATGCTCAGCCAGGATAAACTGGTCTACCTTTACTGGCACCATGCTATCTTGTGAGGGCTTGGTCTTTGAGCACCTTTAAGGTTATGTAGCCATAGCGGATTCATACACTGTCTTCGTGGTGCAAAATGCATAGATCTTAAAATGAAAAACACGCTGGCCCAAATCCATTGCAGCCGTAACTCTACTCGTGTGTATGGTTACATCAGAAGTGAAGCTGGCACACATCAAAAAATGTGTGTCACCTACTAATTATCTTACTAACAACATGGAGAGAAAAGGCAGAGGAAGGATGCATTTCCAAACTCAAAGTCAGGTTTTCTCTTCTGTGTGTGGCAGGCTGCTGAACGTTTGCTGTAAGCCGGCCTGCCAGCTAGCTCACGCTTAAGCCTAGTTTACCTGCACCTCTGGCTGCCGCCTGCTCAGCACGGGGCATTTCCTCTAGCGCAGACAAAGCCTGGGGTATGAGAGCCTCTGCTCGCAACTGAAGGCGTTCAGGGCTTTTCAGGATGATGCTGTCAGTGTTTCCTCATAGTCGGTTTCTCTTGAAAAACAGGTTATGTTGTACCTAACTGGATGCGAGGGGAAAAAATAAACACTTGAGCAGAATGCAAGGTAATTGTATTAATTCATCTAAGTGCTTTAGTCTGTAGTGTTTAATGTAGCAACAGCTGAAGATAAAGTGTCAGCTGAGAAGTTCCATTAGCATTGCCAGATGCCTGTATTGTGACTCCACACATTTCTTTCTACATGTCTGTAATTTTTTTTTTCTCGCCAAAGTCTCTGGGATGCCTGTCCTACTTCTACGTGCCTCGGACCAATGCTCAGAAACGCGCTGCTGAGCTAGCGTTCATAGGAAGACACCATGTTCCTACCAGCATTTTTCTTAACCTAATGCCCAGAGACTGATGACAGTGAGAATGAGGGGAGATTTATACTTGAAAAATCCTTTTCAAAACCAGTCACTTCCAGATATAATCTCTTGAATGATAAGAGGAAGTTGTCCAGTTGCAACTTTTGCAGGAAGTGGGAGAAATCTTCTACGTATCACTGTAGTGGCATGCTGGAATGACACATGTCTAACCTAGTAATTGTGGGGCCAGTTTTGAGCCATTTCATACTATTGAGCTAAGCTCTGCTTATCAAACATAAAACAGATTCAGTGCCGTGTCCATATTCTTTGTTTACTGTCGCATATGTTTTGGGGAGCTGGGAGTGGGAAAAGCTTTATGGAAAGTTGTGTCCAGAAAGGATGAAATGTACTTCCTGGGGCAGACCCAATTAGCAGCAGTTTCTCTAATGAGTTGATGGCATTTATTTATTTTTTTGGCCTTTAAGACTTCTTTCTACTGGGAAATCTCTGACTCATGTAATACAAGTACAGTCCTGCAGGGTGGAGTCATTTGTAAGAGGTCATTAAAGCAATACATTCCTTTAAGTCGCTGCTGTCAAATTGGGTTGTTCAATTCAAAATAGAGCACAGAGTGGCAATTACCTGCGTTAGCCAGATTCTCTGTCTGAAATTATTTAGTTGTTCGTAATCTCCCTCTGCAGAGTACTAGCCACACACGGGGGAATTAAGCATTGCGTTTAAAGGGAACTGGTCTGTTCCACCAAAGGGTTGGGCAGCAGGTTGGCTGAGCCTTGGTGTACGCTGCTGCGCTTGTCCTCGTGCAGCCCCCTTCCTCTTTTCCTCAGCAGCCAGAATTGTGATCATCCTTGCTCTGGGATGAATCTGGCTCCCTCAAGACCTGGGAAGGATCCCCAACTCTGTACATCTATTGAGCAATATTTTTGATTAATTAATCTGGACACATAAATGCGAACAAGTCTTAGCCTTTCTGTAAGGCAAATGGCTTCTTATGAAGTCAACTGAGATCAAGCTGGATTTGTCAGTTGTCCATAGATGTCCCAGCAATTCAAAGGTACTGATCTGATATTTTTGGTGACCAAAACAGCCAGACACGCGCTTCCTGCGCATGTCAGAAAAGCTTTACGGGGGAACATGCGCAGAGGGGAGGAGGAGCTGCCTGATTTCTAATGAAGGAAGATCCAGTGAAGAAGTAAGCAGCTGTAGATAGCAAGGTATAATCTAGTAAATCCTCTGAATAGCTTAATTAGATTTGATTCAGCAAAACACGTCCAGCTTCTGCTGAACACCAGCCAGTGTTGGGGGGCAGGGAGCAGGGGGAGAGCTTTCATGAATCCTGTAGGAGACACATATAGCAGAGATTAAAAGAAACGGGCCGAAAAGGTACTGAGATACTCCTACTTTGATGAAGATTTTTCATCTAAAGGTGCCAGATTTTCTGATATTTCCAAAGAATCAGAAGTAGCATAAAGCTGGCTAAGGGAAAGGTGCCGAGGGTTTTGTTACATGACATGGATGAGAGGGAAGAAGTTGTAGCCCGCTTAGGGTTTGCCCATCTCCTTTCCCTCCCCAGCTCCCATTCTGTGCTAGCTCTGTACTTGATGCAGAGTGAAAAAGGTAGAAACACCACTGAATTCAAGTAGGAATGCTCTATTTTTTTTATGTGGCATACAATGCAATTTGATAAGGTTATCTGAGGTTTTTGCTGCTCTCGTTTTGCTGGCAGACTCCAGGTTGCCGTAACACAGGATAGGTCCATTTTGGAACCAGCTGGAGGTCTGGTGGGTGTAATTGCATTGCTGCCTGTACAATTCTTGATTTGCATCAATATCAAAAAAGAGAGGCATGTCCACTGCATTGCGAAACTTTGGGAAAGTGCTAGAGAAACAGAAGACATCCCTGTGAAAGGGGAACACAGCCTCTGTTCGCTTCTTTTTTAAAGGGTAGCTTTCCCCACTTGTGCCAGATGATTTGGCTCTTCTTCATCATTCTTGCTTCTTCATAATGCTTGGATCAGCTTTTCAGTGGGCAGCACTTTTTGTCGGGACTGTCAAGAGGTGATCTCCACAGCAGGATGGATTTTCTGTCTTCCTCTGACTGTCTTGCTGGCTGGCTGTGTGCTTTTCTCCTCCTCTGCATTTTGTCTACTCATCTTTGTGTTTTACTGTGCTTTTTCTTACCTTCCCCAGTTCTAGCTCATTTTGCCCGTCATTGGACAATCTTTTGTTCACTTTTTGCCAAGCTCCATTCTTTTAACTGAGAACGTTCAGAAAGTGGATCTGGTCCTCAAATACACACAGAAGACATCAAATTTATAACGCATGCCAAAAATACATTTTCATCATGCATTTTGAAGATCTTTATTTCAATTTGCTTAAAATGCACCTAGCCCAAATCCTGCGTGTGCATACCAACTTTATCAGCAAAGCGAATAAACGTGCCTTATGATTTAATATGTGTTTGCTCAGGATTGGATCCTGTCTAGACTTGCAGATAGCTTCTCTGTTGAAGAGCTTCTATTAGCTTGGGTTTATTTTTAATTTGTCTACCTATAAGCTTCTCATTATGATAGTATGTGAGGATCTCACAGGCAAGTGGTCAGATAAGAAGTGCTCTTTTCCCTGTTTAGGAGATAAGTGACCTGATGATGGTCACTTAATCACAGAGGTTTGTGGCAGAGCTCGTACTTCCAGTTGTAGCTCCTGAAAAGGGGCTTGGGAGCTAGCAGCGTGATCTGTGCTGGCAGTTGGTAGCCTAGTGTTTCACCATGGGAATAGCAGAGAGCACGTGAATAAGCAGAGCGTGTGCTGCGGTCTCTCACGATTTTATCGGGAATGACATGACTTTAGTCCCCGCCACAGGCACTGTTGTCACCCAGCTTGGGGAAGTGAGAAGTGTATGAGGAAGGGAAAGACTTCCGTCTGTGAAACGGTCTGTAGCTCAGGGGATGGTTCACAAGGCCAAAACCCAAGGGTTTCAGTCCCAGTTCTTTCCCTGTCAGCAGTTAATATTTCAGTGCGCTTCAGCAGCTGTGTGATTGCGGAGGACTTCATGCTGCAACCCTGGGGTGCAGCCGTAGCTCACAGAGTGCTTCCCCAAGGTCGCTTTAGGCAGAGCTGGAAGCAAGCCCTCAATATACAAAAGCCGCAAGTATCCAACCCCAGGCTTTGAGAAGGACAAGTGAAAATTAGGTACTGCTTTGGTCCCCCATGTCATCCTCAGTCATTCTGTAGCAGCCAGACAAGAGGTTTAACACTCTGCCTTTCTTCTCTATCAAGTACTTTGTCTCTTTGGAGTTTGCATTCCTGGAGTTCATTCCTCAACAGACCCAACTGAGAGTGTTGTTAACTGTGTGTCTGTAAGTATTTGATTTTCCAGGAGGAGGAACCAAGATCCCGGTGTTCTTGTTGTCCTGGCAATACTTGTATGGATTCCTCTGGTGCTTGTTTTCTGCTCTTACTGTAGTTGGATTAACTAGATGCGATCTCTGACATAGGTCTCCAAGTGATGTGTTCAAAGCTTGGGGTGGGGAGTTATGGCTATAGAATTGGAATAAATACCCAGGAGTAAGGGCTGAAATAACCTTGTGCCACATAACGTGCTTGGTAACCTGTTTTGTGTGCAATGCTCTGGCATTTACAGAAGAGATCCTTTTAAAAAACAGGGTGGGTCAGACTTTAAATCATCCATGGCAGATTTTTTTTCCATGTATTTCCAGAACAAGACCCACTTCCATGCTCCAGAAAGCCCACAAAGCAAGCTCCAAGGTGAGGTGTACCAAGTTTTGGGGAATCTGCAAGCCCTGGGTTTCTAAACTGTGCGTCACTGAGATGCAGCACAATGTCATGTGTAAAGAATTAAGATTTGGGGTGTATCTGACTCATAGTTTTTAACTTCTGGTGGAAATGATGTGTCATCTTGGTCATGATCTTCATTACAAAATTCTCCGTGTCTTTGCAGTTAGATCCTCTTAATCTGCTCTGTCATATCTCATAGATGAATTTAATTGGGAAGATTTCATAGGAAATCATTAGGTGATTTCATAGGAAAGCAACAACTTTTCTCTCCCCCACTGCCATCCTTCCCCTCCCTGGAGCTATTGCTGTGCTGTCACTTACTCCTCCCTTACTCATTCCTCAGGAGAACCAGCAGTTCTGAAGCAGCAAGATGAATGACCCAACTTTCCCATGTACTTTTGCGTGGCTGAGCGTCGGACTAGTCCGAAAGGTACAACCTCTGATAAATTTTGCTGCATTTTGGAGGGGACCGTGGGGTGGGGTTTTGGATGGCCAGGAAGGTGTAAACTCATGCAAGTGCTTCAGCTGAGGCACGGGGAGATTCCCTCTCCTTTTTCCCCTAGAAAACAACTGCTCTTGGAAGACTCAGAGGAGCGATCTGTGGGTACTTTATCCGTTGTGAAACGTGTTTGTTAGCGGCCAAAAGCCGGCGAGCTTGTCTGGGGGAAACGCACGGGCATTACGTTGGCGCAGAGGTGATCGCACATGCCTCGGCTCTGGGGGAAGCAGCCCGAAGCCCAGCTGGCTGAGCCACAGAGCACCAGCTGCAGGAACTGCCAGGCTGCTCTAGGAACTAAACTCCAAGGCAGAGAATCTGCAGTTGAAAATCACCTCTCTTCCCACATCTGCTCTTGGAGGGGCACTTTCAGCCTCCCCAGGACCTCGCTGGGATTCCCAGGCTCTCGGTTCAGGTGCTTTCTACTGAGCGTCTGTTGCAAGCTGTCTTCCTCGTGGCTGTGTTCTCACAAAACTCGGGGAAGCTCTTCGGGTTCAGCACCTGGCCCGGGACGCAAAGATGGGTTTAAAGCCCGTTTCACCACCTCCTTCCCGAAGGACGGCGTGCGATCCCCGGAGCTGCCCGCGCTCCAGCTTTGAAACCTGCCCGGGAAGGGGCTGCCGGCGCTGCCGCCGCAGCCGGGACCTCCCGTGGACAGAGGCGGGGTAGCGATGCTCCCGGCGCTCCGGCGGCTCTCGGGGCCGGGCCGTTGCTCTCCTCCCGAGCCGCTCCCGCGGCGAGACCGGCTCTGCCCGGCGGTGCTGTGCCGCGCTCCCTGCAGCCCCGGGCCGGGCCGGGCCGGCGGGCGGCGGCGCTCGGCGCTGCGCAGCGCGCGGGGCGGTGGCGGCGGGGGGGGGGGGAGGGCGGAGCCGGGCCCCGGGGCGGGGGGCTGCGCCCTGCGCGGGATTGGCGCCGGGCGGCGTGATGCCACGTCCGGCGGGGGAAGCCCTGCCTCGCTCGGGAGCCTCCCCCGCCGCCCGGCTCGGCGCGCAGGTGGAGCGGTGCCGGCGCGCGCACGGACCGACCCGCCGAGCCCAGTCGAGCCGCGCCGCGGGAGCAGCCCCGCAGCCCGCCACGCTCCGCGCCCCGCCCGGCCCGGCGGCGGCGCAGCCGGCAGCATCGCGGCGGGACTGCCCGGGGATGCAGCCGCGCTAAGAACAAAAGCCCTCTGCGCGGTCACGCTCCGGGGCTTTAAAGCGGCCCGGCCCGGCCAAACTTGGATCTCTGCCCTCTCCGCCTAGCCGCGGCGGCGTCCGGATTGAACTCCCCGGCGCCTTCCCCGCACGCCGCGGGCAGCGGCAGCGCCTGAGACCCGGGGTTCCCCCGCCCGCTGCCCTCGCCCGCTGCGCGCCGTCCCGCCGGGGCTGCCCGAGGAGGAGGTGGGGGGGGCCGCGCCCCGGACCCCACGCCGCCCGGCACCGCGCCGCCCCCGGGGACCCCGGCCGCCTCCCCGCCGCGGGACCTTGGCTTTGCCCTTCGCACGGCAGGTGGCGGGGCCAGCGGAGAAGGATGCGTTTCTTCCCGTGGGGATTTTGGCTGCTGTGTGTCGCCTCCGCCCCGGCTCGCGGTGACAGCGGCAGCAAGGCGAGGAGCTGCGCCGAGGTCCGGCAGCTGTATGGGGCCAAGGGCTTCAGCCTCAGCGGCGTGCCCCAGGCTGAGATCTCCGGTGAGTCCCGCGATGGGGAGGCGGCCGAAAGTGCGGTGCCCCCGGGCCGGAGCACCCCGCGGGGCCGCTGCGGTCTGGGGGTTCCCCGGGCACGGCTCGGGGGTGCGGCGGGGCGGGAAGGGGGGGCGCGCCCGGGAGCCGCCGCTGGAGTTTGTCTCGGGTCGTGGGCGGCGAGAAGTCGGACCGGAGAGGTTTCCCCCAGGGCCGGGCACCCCCTTTCCCCTCGCAGCACCCCTCGGAGCCGCTGCCCGGGCTGGAAAGGGTCTGTCTCCGGCGGTCGCGATGCGAACGAAGCTGTGAGAGAGGGGGTGGTCGCACCGAGTGTGCAGTGCTGGTTTTCTTTTTTTTTTCTTTTCATTGTCTCGTTTCTTCTGTTTTGAGTACAATTGAAGGGGTTTCAGGGTTTTGGTTCAGAAATCGGGATAATCAAACTGTGACGGGTTTTGGTGTTGGAGCTGGAAAATGCCACAAGGTTATGAGAGAGAAGAATTGTTTTCTCTTGGGGTTTTTTTGGGTTTGGTTTTTTTTTTTGTATGGGAAACAAACCTGTAAATAGCGTTTGTCAGTTGTTAAAAATGAAGCAGGAGTAAAATGACCCAGTGTCAAGCTCGTAAAGCACAGAGGAAACCTGAGCAACCTACATCAGCGCGTGTCCTCTTGTCTTCATTCTGGTTTTGGACAAATCTTGGTTGATTTCCTCCTCTTTGCAGAAAACCACTGAAATACCAAAGAATATTCAAGGTCTGGTTTATGTTGGGTTGTTGAGGATTTTTTTCCTTTTTTCTTTTTTTCCTGAAAGCTTGGGGAAAGTATGCTGAGGTATTATATTTTTTTTTAATTCTCATCTAAGTTTTGATACACCAACTTGCGACCCATATCCACGAGCTTTCTCCTCACTTGTGGGAGCTTCCTCCTTCAGACAAAGCATAAAACATGCAGGCGTACGTGCCAAAGCCAACCTACAGGGACATCCTAGTAAAATTGCAGTTTGTAGTTCACATCTAAGCTACAGAATGCCTTATGTTGAATATTTCATTGTGCAGTTTTCCAGGGAAACCCGTTCATTATCTGACCCATGAACGGAAAAGGCTGAACCATATACAGGTCTCATAAATGTGAACAAATTAATACTTTCTTTGTTAAGTTGCAACCAAATTTCCAAAATAAAATGAGCAGTCCTTGAAGTTATACAGTGGGGAATTTCAAAATCATTTGAACATCACTATTAATAGAATAGTAATTCAGCTGAGCAAGAAAGTGGCTTTTTATAAATTTGCATCTAATTATTACAAATGTGAAGACATTAGCAGTCATGTTTCAAGTAGAAAGTTCTTGGAAGACCAAATGTTTACAATACTTGTGGAGATGGCTACAGTGCTGTACACAGGGAGTACTATAGGACCAGTCATTCAGGATCGCATGAACCGCTCTTACAAGTATCACGTATCGCAGGTTAGCAGCGATAAAACATCTTGTGCCTACACATTGTTGAGGCTCAAAAAGTGACGGAGGACACACAGATTTCTAGGAACCAGGAGCTTTGTTTCCTACTGTTTGTCACTACGAGCGTGTACGCTGGCAGTCTTAAGCAACGGTAGTTAAAATTGTAGTATCAAACTGGGTATCTCTGGCTGTTACTGTAAACAGAGAAACTCTATAGATAAATGCTATAAAAATTTGAGGAATACCACATGGAAAGTAATATGAAGAAGTGCTTGGGGGAAGAAGGTTCCACACATAAACCTGCTGCTGCTATTATTAGCCTGGTATTTAAAACAGCTAACGGACTTAATGATTTTCATTGGTAATTATCATGCGTACCTTCTGACTGATACATATTCAGGAATGCCCTTCTCTATTGCTCTAGTACTTACTCAGTACAGTTAAAACATTGATGTACATTAATACTAACCTCAGAAATACACAACACTGTACTTTACTAGGAGTGTTGTGTATGCTTTTTAGCAGTTGTGCAGGTTAGCGTGGAAGTTGACACCGGTTTTGTTGTCTCCAGAAAGAAAAGTCTTGCGACCCTCCTGCAGTATCCCCACACGTAGGAAGTACAGGATCGTGCAGTTTATAGTTCCAGCCTTTGTTGAAATACTCAATCATCGCTTAAGGCTTGCTTCGGCAACATTAGTCCAGCTTGCTGGCCACGGGGGTTGTAATCTGTACGGAGCCTTGTAAGGTTACACCTGACTGACACCTGTAAAGGCATACACATCAGCATACGACAACTTTTGGCTGAGTTAAGAAATGCTGATGAAGGCGGTTCAGTGGTGGCTCCAGTTGGACCCATGCTGAGGTTTCCTGATGGTGGCCTTTTCCGTGTTGTCAGAGATATTCAAGAACTACCCCAAGAACCACGTTTTTGTCTTATTTCTGAGCCCTTCGGAGGCAAAAGCTCTTCGCTTTCTCTCTCTCCAAGGGGATCTTGCTGTTCCTTCTCTTTCCATTGCTTGCCCTGAAGCAGAGGGGAGAACTCATTCCCTGGCCCTACGGCCTTGTCCCTGAAGCGGTGCTGCCATGCTAGGCTGACCTTGCTCCTGTCTGCTTTGAACTGGCTCTAGGCGCTGCTTGGTGCGTGTTGCTGTCACACCAGCCCAGCACCAGGAGCCAAACCACACGCTGTTTGCACCCCCAGAACCTGACTTAGAAGGAGTTTAGTAAGCTCCCATGATGCAGACTCTGACTCAGGCTGAGATGGCTGTGTTTGTGTTGGTTTTAGAACACTTATTGCATGCTTCACACCTTCTAATCTGTGTTCTTTGTTATGATTTAAGAGGATTATGAGTAATATAAAGTCTCCACAGCTCAGCAGAAGGTAGTCCCTGCTTATGACTGTACAGATCAGTTAAAGAAGCAGTCGCAGCGTTATTAGCTGGCTAATAGATAAGCATCAGATTCGGGGATAGGCTCTTGGCTTACCGGATTTCTCATGAACCACCTAAACAGGGGTTCCTGGTTTTTTTGCTAATGTTGTACAACGCCTTTAACATGTCTAAGCATTTTAGATGTGTCAGGTGCTGTTATTAAGTGTGTTTAGGGAATACACAAGGTGTTATATCTCACTACTTTGAAGTCAATGGCAAAACTCCCAAACATGAAAGAAGTGTCCGCTCATATTAGTAATCCTGACAGACGATGTGCACCCAGAGTCTCCGGTGAAGATCTGCCTAGGAGAAAGTTTCTAATGCTGGAGCAAATGCTCCCTACCCCTCGGGTCTGGGAAAGTTCTGACACTTGTACTTCCATAAGATGTACTAACTTGAGCAAAGGTTTCCTGTGTGTTGGAGAGCATTCCCACTCGCTGGCTGGGTGACCCACACCCCCTTTCTGTGATTCCTACAAAATATGGGAAAACTGTTTGAGAGCTTCTAGTTCTTTTGTTTCCCCTCAAGTCTTCTGGAGGTAGCAAGCCTCAGTCCCTACTTTCCCACATTCTTGCTACGTACACCCCATCACCCCATGGGGTGACGGAGGGGGAGAGGTGCCCTGCTCTAGGTGTACTGCTAAGGGCCGGTCCTCTTGGGCTCACAGCATGGTTTGTGACGAAAGAGAGCGAGTCTACGGCAGAAAATCCTGCACTTTGGGGAGGATCTCCAGCTTTTGCTGCTGACTTGATGGAGTGGTTTAGGATTACTGATGTCAGATGGGTGACTGCTCCCCAGCGTCTCGAGCAGACATGGTTCTCTCATGTGCTGGAGGAGACTTGAGAGTTGTGCTTTGACGTGGATGTGCTTGGCTCTTGCCTGCTGTTTGGGCTAGGCTTTGGCTTGTGCACTCCCTAGATTAATCCTTCCTGGACTTGGCTCGCTGCTAGGTTGAGCTTGTTGACATGGGCGATGGGTGTAATGCAGCGAGAGGAGGGCACAGAAAAAAGCCAGCTGGGCTTTGCCAGGCTGTATTGCTGCTCATCCAGTCACATAGCTCATGAGTATGCGTCCCTGGTTCCTTAGCTGAAAGGAGTCAGGACTTTTTTTTTTTTAATCTTTTGGTCTTCTAGGCTGTTTAATTTGGTTTTGTGATGAAAACACTGTCACATGCATGTGTTGGAGCCATTTGGGGGAGCGTTAGCTCAGTAGAGAACAGGTCTGGCTACAGGATGGGACTTGGCGAGGCTCTTGGAGTATGAAGAGGGTAATGAAACCCAAGATTGGAGGCATTTTAACTTCCGGCAGCATCACTACAAAAGACGTAAATGCGAAGATGGGCAAACCTGCATCTGTGGTATGAAAAATAAAATCTGGGGCTCCTGCGCTCCCAAGGAAAGATCTTTACCACGTAGTGGAAAGAGGCTGCTCTGTTGCTCCAGCACTCTTTGAGGTGGCTGTTGTATTTGGTTTGTAGTTACTCGGGGCAGGCGGGATTTCTCAAGGTTAGCAGCTACGCGATGAACTTCCCAGTCCAGCGCCAACCCCTCTGCGCCCATGAATTTACGGGCAAATCGGAAGGGCCTTTGTAGCCTGCTTGGGTTAGAGCGCTGCTGCTGAGGCAAAGCACGGCGAATCGTGCCTTTTCCTCCGTCTGGCCACTACATCGGCGCGAGCGTCAGAGGCGGCCGTGCGCGCGCAGCGGGTCTCCCTTCCCGTTCAACTGAAAACGCACGCGGGAGCGTGTGCGCGTGCCCGCGGAGTGACCCGCTGCGGGAGAAAAGCGGGCGCCCTCTAGCGGCCCTCTCCGGGCGCGGCCCCTCGCGGCGCTGCGTGCGGCGCGCGCCAAGCCGGCGCTTGGGTGCTCCTCGGGGCTTGGGGCCTTCGCGTGGTGTCTGAGGGAATCTGCCTTTCCGTCACAGTTATGTGGGTGACCAAGCTCTCACCGCGCAATTATCCTTATCAGCCGTGTCTGACAAAACTGTTTCAACAGCTTCTTTTGTTGGCGAAGCAAAAGCCTGATATTTTCTTTAAAAAAAAAAATAAATTGCGCACGTATAGCTGGAGACACCCACCACCAAGCGCTGTGTGAAACTGCAGAGCTCGCCTCATGTCTCCTTTTCCCGCTCTTGCCCTGTAAGTGCCCTGCTTTGTTTAAGAACGCGTGTCAGTCAATCTCTGGATGCGCTGGGTGCGTTTGATAGGAGATGTGCGGCTTTTGGCAGGGACTGTGAAACAGTTGGGTTCGTGTTCTGCTGCTTTCAGTACAATTGTCTCGCGTCGAGGGGACCGGATAGGTGTATTCCTCTGGGTAGTTTCAATAATTAAGTGTGCTTTGACTTAACCAAAGGCGGGGAAGGGAGCTGCTAACTTGATTACCAAAAATGTGTATTTAGAGCCAGAGGTTTTATTTTCCTCGCAGGTCACAGCAATAAGAAGTGAAAACAGAGGGTATGGAGCACCTGCCCAGCAACGGCAGCGGAGCGCAGGCTCTGCGCCCTACCCACCACTGTCCATCGGGCTAGGAAGGGGCGTTAAGTAGCATCTATTTTTACTGCAGCATCAAATTGCATGAGCACAGTATGGAAAGTGAAGGCAGGATAAAAGGATGGCCCGGGCCTCAGAGAGCTGTTGGTCTGAGCAGTAATCCCAACTCTGCTGTCTGCAGTAGTCTCGGCACTGTGTGGCCGGGGCCAGCGCTGCAGTTTTGGTCTCCTGGCGGCAGCTGGGGTGTTCCTCTGGCTTGTTTTGTGGGTCTGTGGAAGTGAGGAGCAGGGTGGGTGGGAGGGAGGGCAACTGGCAGGTGTCGCTGGCGCAGGGAGAACTTCTGCATCTGCTTGCAGCATTCAGCTGGAAATACTGGCCGGGACTTTCAGGGGAAAACCAGGGAAATAGACGTGCCAGTTCTGTGGAAATCTGCAGGCTTCCTTGGGGAAAACAGCTTTAATTTGTTTGCTGCCCTGGCCCCGCCTGAACGCAACATACTTCTATATATTGGGTTTCTTTCTTTGTCCCGTGAGGCGCTTTTGTGTACATCTAGCAGGCAGGTAGCCTTACGGAGGGGATTGTGTCAAGGCAGCACGCTGCTCTGGTGTACCGTTGGCCCTGCCAGCTCTGCCGAACTTCTGTAATGGGGCATATGTTACTTCCAAATGTGGTGGCTTGCTCTCCTGCAAGCAGGAAATCAGCAAGCAGCTTCCAAGATGGTATGTGCACGTGTTGCTCCCGCTCAGAGAAGCAGTAACAAAAGCCCCCGCAGAGCGTTGTCTTCAATGAGGCATCCTGTCCTGCAGTGGCAGGGTGTCTCCTGCCGGAAACGCAGCCAGCCCCACCGCGCTTGGCGTGCTATGCAGCTGCTGCCTGTAACGGCAGGGCTGGGCTCTAACAACCGCCTTCGATATGTGCAAAGGTCCTCTCATGCCCCCTCAAATGTGCTGCGCTGCACCAGGCACGAAGCAAAGGTGTAGTCACCTCTTTGGCTTTTCTCAAGAAGTGGACGATTGTCTCCTTAGCGGAGTGTTAATTCAGGAGGAGTTGGACATGCTACTTCTGATTGCATGACAGTAAAGCTGGGGAGGGCGCATGATGCTGACTTTTGTCCACCTCTTCTGAACTTTCTGCGTAGGTTGAGTCTTTCTGAAAATCCGAAGCAAGTCCTTCCTCTACAAGTTAGGTCAGAGTTGGGACATCTTTTTCAATGCTGCTTCTCCAAATACTACGAGGCACAGCTGTGAGAAGGAAGGAGGGGTTCAGCAGGCAGCTTGGTGGGGTGGACATGCCACCTGCTTGGGTGGTGGCCTGGAGCAAGTCCATACAGAGTCTGTCTTTAAATCTCCCTGGAAAAAGTCACATTCTTGCTTTTCTGTCTGTGGAATGAGGATTGACAGTGTCTTCCCAATGGGCGTGAGGATAACTACCCCATCATGATGGGAAGAGACCTAGGGAGGGGAGACCCTAAGGCTTGCAGGAACCCTTGTAGCAGTCACTTGAAGATTATTCCATCGTGTTTTGTAGTTTGTTTGCACAGAGTTGCTGTAGCTGCCATTGCATTAGGACACTTCCCCTCAAAGTTATCAAAAATAAATAAAATTCAAAACTCTGTGAAGGCAGAAAATTCCCTTTTTTTCCCCATCTTAGCCATGAAGGACAGACTTTCCTCTCCTGTGATGTGTATATACCCTGACGTTTTGTTGCTCAGAATGTTATATCCGTGACAGGTGAAACCTGTCTTTAAGTAACATTTGATTCCCAGGGAATCAGGTTACCTCCGTTGCCAGATCGTTCTGCAGAAAATAATGACGCTTTAGACTGTAGACACTTAAACACTTGTCTATACGTGACAGAGCTGTGAGCTGGGTCAGTCACTTCTGCCCAGTTGTGTGTTCCCGTTTTACTTGGAATTCTTCAGATATTGAAAACCTTTTTTTTTTTCTTTCTTACGATTTGAATAAGCAAACTGTGCTGTGACAGTTTTTCACAACGCTCTTGCTCCGAGTCTTAGAAAATACATTAATCACAATTGTGTTGACTGTACAGAGATTATAAAACTCATTCAATTTCTCATCCCTCTTCATATACAGTGCAGCATGAATCAAAAGTACAGTTACCCAGCTCTTATAAAACTCCTGTGCTAGCAACATGAGTAAACCATTTTTTTTCAAATTGCCATGCATTCTTCTGAAGTATTGAAAAAAGAAAACAACAACAAAGTTTTACTGTGGTTTCAGAGAGCAACATGATAGTAATTATGCAGACAGTCAATCTTTTATATGACTAAAATGCGAATGCTCTATGACAAACATTTTTGGCTTGCAAAAAAATTGGTATTTTACAGGATTGTAAAACTATACGGTATAATTTAGTTGGAGTGTTTCCACTAGTTTTACCCAAATCTCTTGCCTTTTAGCTGGAGCAGACAGGCATATTTCCAAAATACAAATATTTTAGAAATTCTTTTAGTTGTAAATTTTGTTCATAAATAAAAATATAATGAGCACTGTCAGAAATTAAGATTAATTTTACATTTTTTAAAATACAGATAAAAAGAGGCTACTTCAGTCTCTTCTGCTGTCAGTCTGTGTTGTCGCAGTAAAGTTTGCAGTGATTTGATTGTATAATTGATGCCGACATGAGGGCCAAGCATAGCGTAAAGTGAATCTTGTACAAGTGGCAAAGCAGGGCTGCTGTATTAGCATCTCTTGCCTATTCCTGCCTCTCCCCAGATCAGCTGAGTGGTGGAAATAGGGTGCTGTAATTACCGCATGGGTCTGGCAGGAGGGAGGTCTGGGTCCTAGTCCCCATCTGGATGCAGATTTTCACCATGAAGCTGGAAAAGCCACTTCACTCTGCTCTTTTCAGCAGTTTCCTCTACCGTAAACACTAAATTGGAATGAGAGCGCTTGAATAACTCATGGGAAGTTTGGTTTATTAAACTCTAGTCCCTAGATGCCTTAAGAGAGCAGTGGTCTTCTCCCCGATGCAGTTGCTCGCTGTGCACAGCTGCATGAGTTTAAAACAGTTGTATAACCAGTTTAGATTTTACAAACATCTGTTTGGCTTTGTGACAGAATACCAAACAAGCCCTAAAAAAAGAAAAAAAATCCAACCTCTCTCACTCCCCTTTCATTTGTGGGAGGTCTCTTAGAGGCTCCAATGTTGAGGGAGAAGGAGGCTGGTATTTTTATTAGAGAGGCTCTCTAAGGCCAAGCCATAGCTAGAGACTCATCTGCTGTGAATTTGAGGAAGGGCTGCACAATAGTGGGAACCCGTGGGTAGAAGTCCCGTTGACTCATCCGCAGGCTCCCCAGGGCCTGTGCCCCATCCTGTCTGATGGTGGTAGGATGTAGCAACGTCCTGACTGCTTGTGCTTTGGCGGGGGTTGGTACGGCGGAGAGATTGGGAAGTGCCTGGGGAGGTCACAGAAGTGTTCCAGTTTGCCTTTTGCCTTTCATCTGCCACTTGCATGTTCCCTAAATGAGTTTAAGCCCCGATAAGCAAAAAGTGATATGATGTTATATAAATATACACATGGATCTCTAGCACATCAGGCAGTGGAGTCCTTGCACGGAGTGTGAGAGTAGGGAAACTCCCTCATTCCTCAGTGCTGTCCTTGGGTCAGTGAGCAGGTACTACGTTGTGTCTTCAGGTGCATTTGTCCTCTTTCTAGGCTTTGCATTAAGTTGATTCTCACTGTGTCTCAGGAAGCTGTATTTGATCACTTAATAGTAAACAATAATTTAATTATTTCTGCTACACATTGATGTTAGAGGCAGAAAAAGTTTGAGTGTGGAAAGTGTGGCTTAAATTTTTCTGTGTGCTGGACTTTATATGGGGTAATAATACGTGATACCACTTACTAGACACGTTAATGCAAGGTGGTCAACATGTTGTTAGATGTGGAGGGTTGGAAGTAGGTGTGGGAGAGCAAAGCAGAGTGCTGTAAAATGCTCTTTAAATCAGGTTTACTGGCAAGTGTTTCACTTGACTAGTTGTAGAGTATGAGAAGTGAGCCAACTCATGCTAGGAAAAGACTTGTTCAGGTAACTGATGTCCAGCCTGAGGCATGTTGTGTGCTGGTGGCCTACTCTTTGCTTCTCTCTCCATGAAGTTTCACAGCCACTCCTTGCCGTGTTGACTCTGAAAGGAGGTTGTAGTGAGGTGGGTGTCAGTCTCTTTTCCGAGGTAATGAGCCTCAAGTTGTGCCAGGGGAGGTTTAGATTGGATATTAGGAAAAATGTCTTCACCAAAAGGGTTGTCAAGCGCTGGAACAGGCTGCCCAGGGAAGTGGTGGAGTCACCGTCCCTGGAGGTATTTAAAAGACGTGTAGACGTGGCGCTTAGGGACATGGCTTAGTGGTGGACTTGGCAGTGTTAGGTTAATGGTTGGACTTGATTATCTTAAGGTCTTTTCCAACCTAAATGGTTCTATGATTCCATGACTTGTGGCAGGTCTGTTTTGCACCCAAAATACAAACTTTCACAGGCACGTGGTGGGTATATGCTGGGCTTGTGATGGATGAGAGCACTGTCTGGCCACGTGCCCTGTGTTCACAAATACACGCACTTGTCATGCAACTGGGTAAATCATCTATTGGATATGATGCAATGTCTATATTTCGATGTAACATGCACCTTTGCTTTCGCAGTGCATAAGGGAGTCATTGGTATGGCTGTAAGTGTATCATAAATGGAGCAATGACTCATCCCAGTCCAAAGTCAGGGCTCTATTGCTTTGCTTTCAGCGTTGATATAAAGGTGCCATTGGCATCCAGAACAGGTTTGTGTTTGAAAAGGATGGAGCATACAGCTATGTCTCTTTGAAAAGCTGACTGCTTCTGTGGTATGGAATGACATCGTAAGAGAGGTTATGGTTTATTGCCAAGAAACTAGGAGCAACTCAGAGGTTTTATATACATGTGTGGGGGTGTGCCTGTACGTGGGGTGGTAGCTCTGGAAAGGGAATTTTGACAAGCAGCTCTTGAGCCCGTGCTCTGGGAGATGTAGACTGGACCATTCTCGGCTTTGGCTGGAGGGGGGGACATGGCCTGGTTTGGGCTTGTTTCTTCCTGGTGCTGCTGGTTCGGTCCCAGCCACGGAGGCAAAGTTCCCACAACAGCTTGCTTGTGCTGCTGTCTCTGTGGGATGGGATTTCACTCCTTGAGCTCAGATGTGCAACAGCCTCCCAAGACGAAGATGAGGAGTTACATGCAGAACCATACTTGTTTCTGACACATAACTGCCTTGTCCCATCCTGGACATCAGTACGGAGGACAGTTTGTTTTGCCTGATTGTCATGGTTTAGCCCCAGCCAGCAACTAAGCACCACACAGTTGCTTGCTCATCCCCCCGCCCCCCAGTGGGATGGGGGAGAGAATTGGAAGGGTAAAAGTGAGAAAACTTGTGGGTTGAGATAAAAACAGTTTAACAATTGAATTTAATAATAATAATAATAATAAAATTGTAACGAGAAGGAAAATAACAAAAAGAGGTAGAAATAAAACCCAAGAAAAACAAGTGATGCAAATGAAAAACAATTGCTCACCACCTGTTGACTGATGCCCAGCCAGTCCTCGAGCAGCAATCACCCCCTGGCCAACTGTCCCCAGTTTATATGCTAAGCATGATGTCATATGGTATGGAATATCCCTTTGGCCAGTTGGGGTCAGCTGTCCTGGCTCTGTCCCCTCCCAGCTTCTTGTGCACCCCCAGCCTACTCGCTAGCTGGGCATGAGAACCAGAGGAGTCATTGTCTTAGTGTCATCAACATTATTCTCATCCTAAATCAAAACACAGCACTATACCAGCTACTAGGAAGAAAATTAACTCTTTCCCAGCCAAAACCAGGACACACATCCACCTGTACTGTGCTGTTCAGCTGTGGGATCGCTTAAAGCCCCAAAGGTCCCCATGCCATGCAGATGCCTTTCCTATCAGGATGGCTGGACTGATTTTGCTGTTCTGTAGGACGCTAGATTCAGGGGAAATCTAAAACAAACGTTGATAGCGCTTTTGCAGAACTAATTAAAATGAAATTTGCGTTGGTAAATCTTCACAGGTGCCAGCAAATATAAATAAGCAAAGCTTAAACTGTGACTTTGCTCTTGTTAAAATAAACAGCAAATACCTTCTGACACAGGGCACATTTCAATTGTACACCAGGAAGCAAAGCCACTGTGTTTAAATGCAGTATCGTTTCTCCCACTACCCTGGATCAGCTGTCTGGGGGCTTGAGTTTTGTCTTAATAAGTAACACTGCTGTTACTGTTTGTGTTTCACTCTTGTCACAGTCATAAATTAAATATTTTTTATTGTTACCAATATACTCTGTGACAGGGTTTGGGACTTAAAGTCCTAAATATATCTGCTGATGTATGTGTATCCAGCAACATGGTGTCTTGTGTTATCCTGCTATCACTGATATATTTTGAGCATATTACATCACTCAGGCTGATCTGGCTATCCTTTTTGTCAGCCAGAGAAAGACAGCTGAAATGCCCCTTTCCAGTATTCTTTACGGGAGCGGCAGTTGCTCTCAGAGCCTGGCGTGTCTGCGTGTGCTGAGACCCTTGCAACAGCAAACTTCCAGAAGTGGTGGGAAACACCGTTTCTGTGTTGTTTTGTAAACTGAGGGATGTGGGGTTTGTGTAATCAAAATGCATAAAAATACAATAATTGATTAAAGAAAATTAACTATTTGCATGATTTATGGAAAGGAAAAAAAAAGTGTGGAGTGCCTTATTCCTTCTGTTCAGTGCTTGTGAAGCTGCATCTGGAGCATGATGTCCAATTTCGGACCACCCTGTAAAGGAAAGCTATGGCTATATTGCCTGGCACAGGCCACCAGGGTGGTTAGGGTGCTAGAGTATGGGATGTGCAAGAGGAAGCTGTGAGATCTGGGCTTGCTCAGCCTTGAGAAGTAAAGTCTAGCAGAAAGAAGGCTAGGGGAGATCCCATTGCTGTCTGCAACTACTTAATGGGTGGGAATAGAGAAAATGGAGGTAGACTTGGGTGCACAGGGCAGGATGGGAGGTGGTGGACACAAGTTGGGACCGGGGAAGTTCTCACTTCATACATGGAAAGACTTTTTCAACATGAGTGATTGAACACTGGAACAGGGGCCCAGAGAGGTGGTGGGATTTCCATCTCCATCCTTGAAGATATCTGAAGTTTGAGGGGAGAAGGCCCTGGGACATCTGCTCTAGTTGGCCTTGCTTTGCGTGAGGGGCTGGACTGGATGGCTCCAGAAGATGTTTCAGCTTAAATTATTCCATGATTCTGTATAAATGCCGCCATTGTGCCCTACACAGACAAATCGGGTGTACGTGTAGGTAAAGCTCTTTCATTAATGAAGGTCTTCAGAGCAACACAACAGACAGAGGTGAAAGGAAATCCTTTATATTTTTTTGAGCTTACTTATTAGTTTGTGAAATATAACATCTAGTGAAATTAAAGAGGAGAAGCAATATTCTCCTGCATGAGTAAAAACCTGTGCTGGTACTCCAGAGATGCGAGTTCAATTTTCTGCTCTGGCCCATGTGTCTGGCATGACCTTGGGCAAGTTGCTTAATCTGTCTGTATCTCCAGGCCCCATCTGTGCATTACTGTCTTTAAATTATAATGTCTTGTTTTTGTAATTTGTCTTTAAGTTATAAAGTCTTGAAGTACTAAGTCTCACTATTTCTCTATATTTCACTATATAGTACTTAGCACTATGGGACTATAAATCTTCATCAGTCCCATGATACATGAATAATAAACAGTAACAACATAATTTAGGGCCACATTCTGCCTCTGTTCTCATGATGTATAAAGACAGGGGAGTTTTGTTGATTAAAATGCTGTGTCGTTCAACCTAACGAAGATACATGGGCCTTACTGAACAGATTTTTATGAGCCTGTTGTTGACTTTTTTGGTTTGTTGGTTTTTTACTTTGTTTCATCATTACTCATTGATTGCAGGTATCTAAACAATTTGCTTGGCAGATCAGGGAATAATAAATTCCTTTAATCTGTATCTCTTTCAGTTTAATTATTGTTAACTCATTATTTAGTCTTTAGTTCAGTGGATAATGAACTCTCTTCACTGTGTGGTGGAAAAGAGTTGGACTACAGAGAGAGAACTGGATTCTCCGGTTCTTTTGAAGATACAAACCAAAATTGCAGAGTCACTGAACATTTAACTCCAGGTTAGATTGAAGGTTACCAGTAGGCGTACCGCTATTACCTTTGCAGGCTTGAAAATAGGTTAACATTATTTCGGTTGGTTCCACGCCTGGCATTGCATTACATTTGTTCTTTATTTTTAGACAGTTAAGAAACTGGTGACTACTATGTAGAGAGCTATTTTTGTCTTGATTATAAGACAGTGTCTAATAAAATCGTATGTATTACAATCCTAATTATTACAGGCAGACTTTACATTTGTGACTGTGGTAATACTTACTGTGTTAAACTACTTCCTGCGAAGTTTAATAGCGTGGTCAGACCTTGCCATTTCAGCTGCAGCCGGGGAATAAATACTTCATTCACTCAGGGGTGCTGTGGTCTCTAGCGCTGTGCTGCTGAGCATGTGGGCTGTGCGTGGAGATTACCGTTTCTTCATCTTGTAATTTTTGTCGTCTTTTCATCGTAGAAGACTCAGGGAGCCTTACACAGCAGGCGTTGGCTGTCCCGTGACAGCTCCTGGGTCAGCGGTGGTGCTGAGGAGGCTGTTGCTGACCCCGCAGAGCATGCATGAGTCAGGGGCAACCCCATCGCTTCGCTTTCACCGTTCGGCCCCCAAATCCAATATCCACTGTGTGTCGTATAACACAAACTAAAATACACCGGTACATTTTTAAACACCTTGGCTATGTATATTAAGCTTTCTTCGTAAGAGTAAGGAAACCTAGACACCAGAAGTTAGAGGAGACTAATGTACCAGGGAGGGGAGCAGGACACGTGGAGTCACTCTAAAAACGAACAGCACGTTGTTCATCCGTTGCTGCCTGCTCTTGCACCCTGGCAGGCTGGCTTCGTGCGTGCCTCCCTCAGTTCTGCAGCTAATTTGAAAGACAATAAAAAAACTACTGCGGCTTTCCTCTTATCACCAAGGCTGAGGCTCTGGAGCAGACCGTGAAGCCTGCAAACACAGTTGTCCCTGTTAGAAATGGAATTTTCCTATCAGGATATTATCAGCTTTTTAAGCTGGAATGAAGTAAAGAGAAAAGAGATTTCGGTGAGAAGCCATGCTGAATGGCTTCTGAGGGTTTGGCAACGTGTCACAGAAAGGTTGGATATGGCTGTATGTCAAAGATGAGCATTGAAGTGTTTATTATGGGCTTGCTACTGCATTCCGCTCAGTCATCAGGAGAAGATGGTTCATAGCACACTCATTGTCAGACTATTCTCAGCACAAATTTAATGCAATGCACTTTCTTGCAAAATAAACAAGGAGAGAGATCCTGGGTGCCCTAACATACTAAGCTGCTGCTCTGGAGATACTTTTCCACTCCTAGGGAAGGAGTTGTTCTTTGCATGGTGTCCCCCACAAAAGCCCTCTTAATATGAATGACATTACCCACATTTGTGGAAAGAGAAAATGACACTTGCCAAATTTGCAAATCACAGTTGTGTTTCTGTCAGCTTTGGCAGTTACATGGCTTCTGGTAACGCTAATGAAGGCAATCTGCTTTTAATTTAAAATCCTCCCTGAAGAAAAAAAAAATAGCTGGCAGTTGAGGGATTCAGCAGTGTCCTTGTGTGAAACTTCTCTTTCCTTATTTTCTATGGTTTGCTTTAACCGAGGAGAAACTGTTAATTAAAAAATATTCCTAAAGTAGCCAAATATGCAGGAATGTACTTATGCAACAACTACCTGTACCAGTTCTGCAGTAAATCACTTCTTTGTTTTCATTTGATGAGCAATTCTAATTAACCAAATAAAAATAACTGCTTACCTTGCACTTAACTCAGCATGTTTGCTGCTTCTCATGTGATTGAGGGACCGAGGATGGCAGACTTTGTTTAGATGACTCTTTTGGACTCAGCAAGGCCAAGGTGGTCAAGCGGCAGAAGGAGGGGATGATGCCCAGGGGAGGACTCTGCCTGTGGAGCAATTCCTTCTGGCTGGGACGGGCAGGAGGGGAGCACCAGAGGCTGTAGGCTCTCCTGAAAGGCTTGCCTTGGGTCTGTGCCTCCCGTGGGCACGGAGGAAGGAGACAGAGGACTGGAGGAAGACTGACCGCATTTGAATGCAGTTTCTGTGAAGGCATTTTTCCTTAGTTCAGGAGGTACTGGACCAAATCATGGATCCAGTCAGCATAATTTTGTGCTTTGCACAACGGTAAATAGTCTGTGCTTGACGAAGAGCGTAAGGAAAGCGTGTCTGTGTGTAAAACAGGCACGCATACAGCGATGCTGATGTGGTCCTGCAGCAGAATAATCTAGAAATTATCAAAGTGCCCACATGTCGTGGTTGCTTGCTTCAGCCCTCGGTCCTGCCCTGAATCCTTTGCAGCAGTTCAGAGGCGCTGCAGGCAGGAGCTACACCATGGTATTCTGCCTTTTTCTGCTGTGCAGAGCTCAGGACATCTGTGGAGCTGTAGAAATCTGGGGTTGGGCAGGAGATGCCAGAAGACTTCTTAGCAAGTATAAAGCAATCAGACTGCCTGGTCAACAACTGCGGTGATCCAAGTACAGTATTTTCACAGGTCCCATTTGACAAAGCACCATCAGCTGCAGCCTGTCTGCCAGCATCTGGAGCAATAGAAATCATTTCATATTTTGTTTCTTATTTAAAAATAGGCACATAAAGATGGTGAATTGTCTCTAACTTTAGGAGAACCAAAGTAAAATCTACTGTAGAGTTGTCTTGAGCTACTCCATAAGTAGGGCAAGCATTTACAGTGCCAAATGGTGAAAGCATTTTGCACTTTATTGGATTGTAGTGGCTTCTTCAGCACTGCATTTCATGTGTGCAGGAAGGAGGGGTTTGGTTTGTTTCACAAATATTTCACAATGGTTTGAAATGTATTTGTTCCTTTTTTCATCACAAATGAAAAATGGCGAAAGCTGCTAGGCCTGTGGCTTATTACCTCTTCACACTAACGCTTGTTTGAAAGGGATGGGAAGCTAATGAAAGTGCTGATTCAACCCGAGGCAGAGTATCGCTAGCCTTTGCTGTAACATAAGGAATTATTATAAGCCAATAGCTGGAGCAATTTTTTCTACCGCCAGTTTGGATGTCCGGCGAGAGTCCTGACAGCTCTGTTGGCGCTGGTGGAGCAGCGGCTGGCGCAAAGGGCCGTAGCTACAGCAGCGTTCAGACAGCTGAAAAGCTGGGCATGGCGTTCCAGGGCCGCGCAGGCAGCGCGGTTTGCTCAACAGCGCTGACCCCACGCTCCCATCTGCTTTAAGGCTGTACCAGAGGGAGGAAATTCTGGTCTCATTGCCTCCTCCGGGAGGATTTATCTTGGAATTTTGAAACCTAACCTCCTGCTCCATCCCTAAATTTAAACCCATAGCTTCTGACTGAAGACAGAACCATATGTCAGTGAAGCACTGGGGCACAGCCGTCCTCTGTGTATTTATAATCTACTGTTGCATTAGGAGTTTGCTGTAGAAACAGGAGCCGGAAGAGGAACCAGCTTGGCAAGAGGCGTCATGCGGGATGCGCGCTTGGGCTGCCCATACACTGCCCTGCTAAGGGGCATGCCATTAGCTGCCTCTCTGCTTGGTGAGCGAGCGCTGGGAGTGGGGGGAGGATGGTTGACCTCTAATCCGGAGGTCACCTGAGGTAGTCCAAAAGCACCGTGCTGTTCCGTGGAAGTGCCGCGGTCATGTTTTCAGAAGCAGCCGTGGTCTGAAGCCTTGCTACACAAAGGGAGTCACTAAACAGAACGCTCACCACCCCGGCAGAGCCTTCTTGAGACCGCAGGCAGTTGCATCTTCCCTGGTGACCTTGGGGAGGGGGCAAATAATCTTAGCAGATGGAGAAAATGTATTCTTGTGATTAGTGGGTGATGGGCTCCTCCTAAGCAGAGAAAGTCTGTTCTTTTAATTAATTAGCTGTTTAATATGTTTGTGCAGCGGCAGGCCTAACTAATGTGCAGTTACTATGAATACGCATTCAAATGGTAGTAAAGGGTGCAGATGGCCATAATTACCCATGTTGATTTCTGCAGTAATCACACATGCAACACATCAAGTTGGCACAAAATCTGACATGTATTGGGTGATTTGTTTTCCTCCCCTCGTTGTGTATGAATGTGCTCTCGTGACCATCCTCTGTACACCCGGATTCCTTGGACTCACTGCTGGGCTGTAGACAAGGTTTTGGATTTTAACGTGTGCACAGAGAAACTCAAGCAAGGTGAAGATGACTCTAACTTAGGTTTTCTCTGCAGTGTCCTACACCCAGTGCTTTGGACTACATCTTTTGCCTGATGATGGTGCAGAAGCAGAGCTCTAGGGCTTCTGAGGGTTCCGTATACCTGTGTGTGGTGTCTGGTTGGCCTTCACAGGGCAGCTGGTTCTTGTTCTCACAGCCAGCTCTAGGAGCGGTGTGTCAGGGGCTTTGGTGCCCTGCAGTTGCCTTGTAGGAATGTAAGAAACATCTGACTAGGTCACCCCATGGTCTGGCTAGCCCTGGAAGCTGTGTCTGATGGTTCTAGCAGAAGATGACGTTTAGGAGCGGAGTGTGGCTCTGGCACCTTTCTGAAGTCTCTCACTTTGTACTCCCAAGCACCCATGGTCTCTGAAGGAGGGATATCGAGGGTACATCCCTGCCCAGTCCTTCACAGACCTTTTGTCCATCAATCTGTCTCATCTCTTTTCAAACCTGCTGGATATTGTCTGCCTCCCCAAACTCCCATGGCAGCAAGCTCCATAAGTTCACCCCCCACTATGTAAAGAAGCATTTTCCTTTGTCTGTTTTAAACTGGCAAAGTGCTTGAGCTTGTATGGCTGCTCTGGCCAGATTAATCCATAAAAGGGCTTTTATTAATAAGCCGAAATGCTAAGGAGGAGTTGTATTCAAAAGATAATTCAATGTGTGGGGAAGTGGTGACACCTTTTCTTCCCCAGGGGATGCCCGGGGAAGGAGACAATATCAGATAGTTGTAGAGGTGCAGCTTTAGAAAGGAAATTGAGCTGCTTGGAGTGACTTGAGGACCTGGAAGATCCTGGTTGGCAACAGGAGCGGGTGCTGCCAAAACCCTTCTTTGCTTCCACACTGAATAGCACTTGCCTGAATAGGATGATGGGCTCCCTCCAAGCCCAGTGACTGAGGAGCTACTTATCCATGAGGCTGAGTTCTAGTTTAGGAAATGGCAAAGACAATTTAGGGGAAGTATGCGTCAGAAAGCATTTCGGGGATTGCTAAGCACTGCTCCAGGTATAAGCACCGAACACCATCTGCTCTGGGATAGCTCAGCACGGAGGAGGAAAAGCTCTGGAAACTGCTGTTGCTCTGTGCATTGCAGATCCAGCAGGAAGCAAACAAGAAGGGAGAACTGCCGGCTGCTGCCCTTCACAGTAGAGGCGGCTCCGCTCCAGCCCTGGGGTGTGTGCAGGTACCTGCCTTGCAAACTTCTTTGGGCAAAAGTCTCTGTCAGAATGAAAGACCTGTGGATAATTCATGTGTCTGCACTTCTTTGTGGAGTGGCATTAATCTTTGCATCAGGAGACTGCTGCTTTGTCTCCTAAGGTTAAATCTTGAAGGTTCATGATGGCAGTTAAAAAGCTGGGGGTACAAAGGGAAGTTTAAAGAAGCCTTGTAAGAGAAATTCATGTCAGGTAGTGAATAATCTGAAGACTCTGTGCAGTGTAATGGAGAGCCGATCTCGGGCTAATGACTTTAACGTAGTCAGTAGTGCAGAAAAGAACTGTAAGTACTTCTAAATTCTATGGCCATCCTTTCTTTCTACAGCAAAACCATCTCTTTCGTGATCGTTTTTTTACAGGCTTTTTTGTCTGTCTTTTAGCAGATACAGGCCCTGTAAAATACATACTTTTCAACTAACAGTTTCCCTATCTGGTTAATTTGTTTTGGGACACTATTTCTTGTTTTTTTGAAGCTTGTTTTGTTAGGCTGCATAGTAAAGCTTTCCATTTTTGTCAGCCTTTTTACGCGTTCTTTAAGTCTCTTCTTTGATGTGGGCTCAGAAACACAGATCTTATTCTTTTTATCACTTTCCCCTGTCAGTTTAAAACCAGTTATGTGTACCGCAAACCATTAAAAACAATCTAAGCTAACCTCTCAAGTGACAGATATTCAGGGCCTATCTCTTATTTTCAGGACTCTGTATAAAGCAGACTTTAGTTTTGAGGAAACAAGAAAGGATGCTGCTTGGTAAAGAAATGTGATTGCAGCAGCTCAAATAACTGTTTTGTAAAATTCATCTGGAAAAAGGCGGAGCAGTGGGATGTCCCGGCGAGTTTAATATACCAAGAAACTTAACTATCCATGCAGTCATGCCTGTCCTGAATTTCTGTTTTCTACGCTAATGCAGTTGATGCTTTGTTGATGACTGAGTTACCTGAATTCATTCCTCCTTCAGCAAGAAGGAACAGCAGTCTGGCAGGTTAGCTCGTGGGGATATGGAGTTGGAAAGGACAGCTGGGTCATGGAAACCGGTCCTCTGATATCTCATGGAGCCTAATAACCGAAGGTCTGCTGAACTACCTCCATGTGTCCCCAGACACCACTAGCCGTGAAACGCTGTGAAGGCCAATAACGAGGAGATGCCAGGTGAGATCAACAGCATCAGTGGCGTCCCAGTGCATGCTAGAAAAGAAACTAAAGAGCTCCCCAAGCTGCTTCTCTTCCTTCATGAGGCACAACTTTTAGAATTCTCCTAATGACCCATCTCTGCCACTCCATGGGGCAGAAGTGTATGTTGGTATGAACTAAGTGACGTTTTATCACTTGTCTTATGCAGTAATGGTGCTGCTACTGTTTTTTGCAAATACCTGCCATCCTGGAGGACAACCCCCCATCACGCACACCAGACGGCATCCTCGAGTGCCCAGGGCTGTCCCGGTGCAGCCACCTGCTTCCACTCTGACCTTGGCTTCTCATTGCAATCCACCCAGGAGACTTGTGGGCACAAGTTACCCTATTCAGGTCAGGACAGACCAGCTGCAGTGGATCCTTGGTGCTGTGGGAGTCAGGTAAGAGTAGGAGAATTAAAGGATTTTTGGTGCCTGTGAACCTCTGGAAAATAGTCAGCTGTTTCCAGGTTTTTGTCCATCAGAAGTAGCCGCGTCTGCCAGGTCCTGAAGCTGTCTAACTAGTAATAAGAACTGGTAGAAATATCTTGGAGTGGAGGACAAGAGGGCCAAGCATAGCACTGGCAAAAGGAAACCAGCTATTAAAACTGCTAGTAGAAAACTTGGATGTCTGCTTAAGAATAATTTTTCCCACTTCTGCAGCCAACTCTGACATGGTAGTGCAAGGGGCTGGTGGGAGACAAAAACCCAAAGGAACCCACCACCACCTTCTGCTAACTAGATGAAATAATTTAAAAATGCCTTACCTTCACCTTTTTCAACACTGTCATAATTTAAATTAAGAAAGAGGATTTTTTCCCAATATGTAATTATTTTTTAGTAGATATGATTTTTTTTTTTCCTTTTAACTGGTGGTGTACAATTATCTGGCATTGCTTAATGGTCCCTGGTGTGCTGGAAAAGCCGTGTTTCTCTGGGCGTTAGCTGCTCAGAGGTGCTGCTGTAGCTGTGAACAGCAGCAGCTGGGCTGAACTTGGCTGGTTCAGGGCTCTGGCAGGCCAAAATAGTGTCTTTTAACTCTATCAGATTGAGTTTCCCAGTATCCACACTTTCAATAAGTGGGGTTTGTAGCTTTACCCTCAGAAGATCTGCCAAGCTCTTTCGCCCCTGCCTTTTTGGTCTGAATTAACCATGTTCTTATGGGCAATTTCCTCATATTGCTTTTCCACAGCTGCCTGACAGTCCTTCACAGACATCTGCAAAAGCTGGAGTGTTTGTTTGCGGTAACGTAAATGTTTGAGTTACCAAATCCCGTGGGACCCTTTATCCTTTCTACTGAAAGAGGGGATACTTTGTATCGCCGCTTCTCCATCTCGGAGTCTGTATCATCCCCTGATGGCGTATAACATTTTTGATGGTTTGCCCATGCTGCCTTCTTCCAGCTTGGTTCCCATGGCCAGATTTTGCAAAGCACTCGGCACCCAGTGCCTCGCAGGAGGAACGAGACTCTCCCAGCAGCATCGCTGGATGAGGCTACAGAAACGGGAGCAATGGGGCGACTCCGACCGCAGTGCCGTTGCCGAAGCTTTCCCCAGTGGCCCGTGTTTCTCTCTCAGCTGTCGTTCTCAGCTGCTTGTGGATACAGACAGCTGCTATTGTCTCAGCATGGGTTTTGCTTTGTTTTGTTATAATCTGTCCACTTCATTTATGTGCCTGAATTAGAGCTGAGCTCTTTGAAGATCTAGCCACTTGTTTAGATCCTTATGGGAGTACTTTTGAAAGTCTGGCCCTTAGCCTCTAAAAATCTTTGATTATAAACTCACACCAGATTGGAGAATGAGGTGTCTCTGCATGGTTTTTCTCCCTCCTCCCTTGCATTTAGCTGAGCGTCAGGGTATCTGGCACTTGCTACATCAGAGGGCTTATCTATAATTCATAAAGGAAAGCTCTCTACCTTGTCCAATCTGGGAGTTAACAGTACCTTTTAAAAAGTGCTTCTGAGATGCAATCTGATCCTAGGTCCTAACCTCTTTTGAAGCTCCCAAGGCTGTCTGTCACCACTGAAGCCTCTGCTTTCACTTTGTTTATGTAAACACGAGCCTCTTGCAAGGAAACCAGAAGTCTAGGCAAATTGGTGCTGCTTCTAGCATGTCCAGGTCACAGCTTAAAAGGTTTCCCAAACCAGCCATCTGCCTGGGTTCCCCTCCTTTCAGCAGTAGTTCTGCAGCATTCGATACAGCCCCACGAGGGGCTGCACAAGGACGGTGTATAAAGACCTGTCGTCAGGACTGACAAGGGAGAATCTGACTTGTCACGCGCGGAGGTCAAGGTTCTGAGTTTTACTGAATTTAGTCATGAGGAAAGGATATGCAGTAGTGGTTCTGGAGCCAGAAATCTCTCTGCAGCAGAGGAGTGAAGCCAGGGATTTACAACTTCCGCGGAAACTCTGAGCAGAGCACAACCTCAGCCTTCGTGTTTCTGTTGCATCCTCTTACGTGCACACCTCTGTCAGCGATCAAAGCTCAGGCCAGGCGGGAGCTTCAGTACTCTGAACAAATGGGGAAAAGCAACTGGGCTGGAGCCTCGGGGCTTCTCAGCTGGCCAAGCTGCAGCTGCCAGCACACAGAGGATTTTAAGAGTAGGACTTCTCACAACCACCTGTGTGACTGAACTGTTTCCATTGAGGCTCCCCTGGACTTCACTGGAAACCATGGGGCTGGGTGCTTTTGCAATCCCAGTCCAACAGATACCCGTGTCCATTCGCTTGGACCTAACTTGCAGCCCATTGACTGATCTTGACTCATTCTATCCTTTGATAACGCTGCCTGTTCCTTAAAACCAAGGCTGGGACTGTGTGTGTCAGTTAAATACGGGTAAGTCTCTTGTGTGACCCATCTGTAGCAAATCCAGAGCCGTGCTCTGCAGTCCCAGCCCTGCGCCTGCCGCCAGAGAGACACAGTGCACGTATAGGAACCTACAGATGAGCAAGGATCACGTGTGTCTGACTCTGCTAGTGAAGCATCTTGTCAGCAATATGGAGGAACCACCAGATGCTATTAACAAATACATACACTGCTTCACACAAGCTAAAACTTTTAAGCCCAAGTTTTCTATATGGATTCCGCATGGGCTGCCCAAGTGTGTCTCACCAGCGGCCCAGCCCAGCTTCACGGGGTTTGGTGCAGTGACTTGGCTTAGCGTTTGTGCTCCCGGGAGGGATCAGGTGTGCCCACACCAGGACTTCTGCCTCTGAAGACGTGCAGTGGAAAGTGGGTCTGTGCCTTGGGAGAGGGGAGTAGGTTCGAATCCAAGTGCGTGCAGGCAGGGCTGCTCCCACACCTGCTCCGGCAGCAGCGCCTGGCGGGATTTGGGCTGTGTCGTGCGATGGAAGTTTGTCGCTATCACAGGGCTGAGAAACGCGGAGGCTTCCGGCAACAGAGACCTGGTTGTTATTAGGACTGAGCTCTTCCCAGAGCAAACTGTCTGTGGTTTGGGTACGTGTGTGTATCTGGAGTGCATTTCCTCTGCCCTGTTCATCAGTGACAGAGGGGAAAGAAGAAAAAAAAAGCTGTTCCAGTTCGGTACACGTGTCTGCCAGTAAGGGCCTCCATTTGATCAAGCCTTGGTGGTTTGCAGCACTTGGCAGCTGCGCAGCTGCTCCTCTCCTGGGTGGGATGGAGCCATCACCAGGAATTTCTCTTGTGCTTGGGAGAGCCACACTAAGGCTGCTGGGCATTTCCTTCTTGCGCTGCTTGCCTCTGTGGGACACACCTGCCCTGCCATAGGGACAGCAGGCTGAAAACTGGGCTGAAGTTGGGCTTGGTGCCACCTTTGTGGTGCACATACGGAGCCAGACATCAGCCGTGGGGGGAGGAGAGCTGAAGAGAAGGGATAACCCATTGGAACAAATGTCTGCGTGGCTTGGCAGTCCCTGTCTCTGACGGACACCAAATGCAGGTGCTTGAGGAAGGGTGAAGCAAGAGGATGAGAATATTGTGATTGTTTGCCCCAGAATGCTGTCCCAGACTTGAGAGATCTGTGGCTTCAAGTACCTAAGGGTTTAACAACCTTTTTGGATTTTCTCTTTAGGACTGTGAAATGAATAGCACATAGTGTGTTAAGGGAGTTTCAAGCACCTTTTCTATACTACATCAGGATGGAGAAACATAGCACATGATTTCCTGCACAAATTCTTTCATCCTGTGACACAGTAAGTGGATGAAGAGCTCTGCCCATCTAAAATATCAGATCCCATTTTGTCAAACAGGGCACAGGAAATAGCAGTGTCGTTCGCGTACTCTTCTTCAATTTCAAGACTCCTTGAATTTCATTCCTTCCAAGAGATAAATTTGTTGCAGAAAAGCTTGGCTGTTTCTGCATGGCGAGTGCTGGGGGGTGGGTGCTGGTGGCGCGATTACACCTGGTAGAAGTGATCCTCAGGCTCAGGAGACACTGTGTTCATGGCTTTTATGGGACCTCATCATGTGCCTTCCTGCTTAAATGGAAAGCATTAAATGGTCTTCTGTAGCCTACAGGGGAAATAACGATAGTCTCTTCAGGGCACCTGTGCCACATGCTGACTGTGTGACTTTATTACTAAAATCACATTTCTTTCATTGAGGAAATAGCCTGTCTGGTACGCTGTCATTTTGCCCCATTGCCTGCAATTATGATTTCTTTATTCACTTTCGGCTATTGAGACTCCAGTTTCTTGGAATTATTCCTTGTCTAATGACTTCCATTGCTAATTTAGTTCTAAGTGATCCCTGGACAGCCACAACTATAAATGCATGTAGGTGGCTGGGCGATTTGTCAGGGCTCTGCCTCTAGGAGATGCTTAGTTTCAGTACTTTTACGAAGTATTTTAAATAGTTATCATCTGGTTTATGTCTGCATTATAAAGCAATCCTGAAGTATTGTCCTTTTTTATTTTTTTATTATTTTTTTATTTTTAAGTCGAAACTTGTTGATTTCTATTAGCAGTTGCAGTTTTCTGGCCTGCCTAAAACATTCCTGTTAGGAACGTACCGGGCTCCGAGAGCAGAGTTAGTTGTGCTCTGCATGGTGTGAGCTGCTCACGGGACCACACTCACCTTGCCTCTCGCTGATACTATTTTCACGTTCTGGCCCTCAGCAGTCACCACACACGTAACTGTCAAAGTTTGTCATCATTATGCAGTTGAATTGACTAAATATTTCCTTGTCGGAGGTTCTTGCGTGAATCTGGGCTGCCTGTCTCTAATAGTTTAGCAAAACACAGAGAAACTCTTCTGGGAGGTAATTTCGAAATTAAGCATTTAGGAAATGTGCACCATCCAGAGCTAACAATTTTATCTGGAGACATTTATGTTTTGCAGACTTAGGAGGACCTCTGTTCCCACAGGTCATAAAAATATCTGCTGTCTTTTGCCCTGATAAGGTATTTATTTCCTCCTATTCCTCCAGGTCCTAAACCAGAGAAAGGAGTGTTGCTAGTGGCCAGCAATAAGGATGAACAGGTCATAGCTGGTAAAATGAGATCCTGCCTCACTTACCCAGGCATGCTATGGGATGTAATTGCACCTGTGGAAGGAAGGAACTCATGCTGTTATATTTGCAAAACTACCATCATGAGTTAAACAATATTTTTCACTCTGCCATTGCTTCTTTGCTGTGTTGGGAGCTCAGCACGTTGGGGCATATGAATGTTTTATGTATGCATATATATCTCCTCATCAACTTTTCCATCTGCGAAGCATATCCTAAGAGACTTCAGAATGGCCGCTCAAATAAAGTAACAGCAAAGCATTTGCTATCCTGTTTTGTGGTTGGGGAAATCAAGTTGCTATGAAGCAGAATGATTTGCTCAAGGTTGCTCTGAGAGCCCTGTATTCAGAATTATGTTTCCTAATTTCCTTGATTTTCATTAATACAGTTTCATTCTTTACTGTATTCTTGAGCTTCATGAGTTTCTACAGATAAAAACAAGTGACACAGGGTGGTCAGAGACAAGTCATTGATTCAACTGGGCTAAGAATAAAATGAGACTCTATCTGTTAAATAGACATCACAAAAACGTGATTTCCTTCCTCTTGCACCAGTGCAGCTTTAGGCTTGTTTTTAATCTTGCTTTGTCTCGGGCCAGCAGCACGGTTCCAGCAGGCCGTGTCACCCTGCGCCAGGGAGGATGGGTTTGCTGACCGGACCCAGCTGTTCCCCAGCTGGAGACCCAGCAGTGGCTGACAGGCCGGCCAGCCCACAGGGTTCAGGGCGGCTCTATCAAGTCTGGACAGGTAAAACCTGCGCTACAAACTAACATGCAGAATGTTGAATAACAGACGTTGTGCAGTTGCAGTGGTGCTGATGAATGTTAAGTGAGAACCAGCTCTTACATGATCTATACTTTAGCATGAAATTTAATTTTTTTAGTCCTTAGCGCAGAGCATGAATAGATACAATGATTTTTTTTGCTGGCAATACCACCAGAATCTAAGTTGTGTTGCTGGCCAGGGTTAGGACACTGGCAGAGCCTGAGCAATTTGTCAGTAAAGCCCTTTCCAGGGTGGAAGCAGCGAAGATGGCGTGAAAGCCTGGGCCACACACGGCTCTTCAGCCTGGGCTTCCCCAGCTCTCTGGGGCAGGTGGCTGTACTGGTTTCGTGCGCCCGATGCCTCTCCTAGCTGTGGCTTGGCTGAACAGCAAGCGCACCTCAAACTGTGCTGGGGCATCTGCTGCTCAGGTGCAACACCTTCCAGAGCTACGTTGTGCGGGTGGCCTTTAACAAGTCTCTGGCGTAGCAAAGCGGTGGAGCGGTTGCCGTGTGCCCAACATAAGCGAGTAGGCAAGTTCCTCCTGAACGTGCCGTGTAGCTACGGTGTCTCTGGGTGTGAGGGCAGGAGAGGCATCAGGCCGGTGGGTCCTCAGGGAAGGCTGCAGGTCAAGGCTTGTATTTCCTATCCACGCTGCATTGCGCGTAGCACATGTTAAAGCTGCAGTCTGGAGCTTGGCTGCCAGCCTGCTGGTGACCTACTGCCCGAACTAAAGGCGAATTATGTCTCTCACTCCTGCTGGAAAGGTGGCTCTGTACAAGGCTTGCTGCTCTCCATCTGCAGTGGAGAGAAGCATTGGGAACAAGCGTTGGGTAGAAACTACACGTGCAGCCTGTAGAGAAAGGAGGGGGACAAAGGTCCTTGTCAGCCTCATGTAATCCTCATTTCAGTTACCCTCAAATTACAGACAAAGAGGTAATATACCACATTTTCCTAGAGCATGAGAAAAGCATACATCAACATAAATGCTCAATTTGTCATGTATCTTAGTGGGATATCCCCTTCTGTGTAGCCTAGTCACTGAGCTGGTTCCAGCTGCTGAACCAGCACTTCATGAAATACCCTTTTAAAAAAAACCCCAAACCAAAAAACAAACTGCATGTTTCCATACATTCATATATCCACTATAATGTTTTTTAAATGGACCTCCAGGGCAGCAGCTTGGTGGGAAAACATCTGCTTCTGCACATGGACCCCTCTCATGGTGATAGCCACATAACATATGGGGGAGGGGGGTAGAAGGTCCTTCTGGTAATGAGGGAAGCTCTAAAGCCCAGCAGAGACAAGCTGCTGGGTGTTTCAGGGGAATGACTCATATGTGTGTGTAAATCAAAGCATCGGTATAAGAGCTCATAGATTTTAAGGCCAGGAAGATTGTCCCCGTTTCCAACTGTGGATTGTGTCCCTTTGAGAGTTGCAAAAAGATGCAAAGTATAGAGGGCTGTGAATGATTATTAATAGCCTCATAAGGTGGTTTGTTTAAAAAAGCAAAACAAAACAAAATAGCCCTTACCAAATATTATGAAAAGAAAACAAGATAAAAATCAAAATCAATAAAGCTAAGTGGTTGCACACACATTCTCTTTCTTACTTGAGTGCTGATCATGAAATTATACCCATTGTTTCAGCCTTCAGCGGGTTTTATGAAGACAGATGAGCCATGAAGCAAATCAAGCTTTCAGAAAGTTTGATAAACTCTGCCTTTTTTAATCACTCTGCATAGCTCTGGGTGTAAAATTTACACAGAATAGAGTTTGTAGGTTCAGAGACTAAGTAATCATTTTTCCTGAGTTGTAGAGCAAGCCCAAGAGAGCTGTTAGACGTCCTAAAATAAATAAATATTGAGCCCAAGGGAGAGATGAGTATGTAATTACCTGAGGTCTGGCTTTTGTGCCCTCTCAGAAAGTTAATTTAAACTTTGGATAGCTGAAAGCTCTCTGCAAGAGGCAGCACCAGAACATCGCTGCTGCCGGTGAATTTGTTTGGTGTGGAATTTTTATCTGTCTGCTTTCTGACTAAAATACACACACACGAGGAAATCGCATGGTTTGGAAGGGAGGCACACGTGGGATTTAACTAATAGTTGTGACCATGAATTACAGGAAGGAGAAGGAGAATAAAGGGCTGGTTCTGCACAGCCATCAACTCAGTGCTTGTTTCAATTTGCAAAGCAATTTTTTTCTGTTTGGGTTTTTGCTTGGTTTCGTTTGGTGCTTATTTATATCATTATGCTTGGGGAAAGATGAACATGTGATAGCTGGGAAGAATCGGACTTCAAACACGTTCAGTTAAACAGAGGCGAGTCAATGGCATGATAGAGGTATTGAGTACAGAAACAAAAAGTACTTGTTAGATGAATTGTGTGGTCAGGCCTTGGGAGACTTGCTTGCCCTTGTTACTCTGCACACTGTCTCACGCCATCATGAGCTAATGCTCTCTTCCCTTGGAAATCCCGTTTGCTTCCATGGGGTTGCCCTCATCCCAAATTCAGTAGCGCATAGGGAGGTCATGAAGCCCACTGTATGGTTTTTTTCAGTGTCTTTAAAAACAGATGTATTTGGCAAAGTACAAACTGATTCCTCATAATTCTTATGGAAGTCTTCTGACTGCAGAAGTCAGCCCAGAGTTGAAGATCTGAGTAGAGAATTGCAGTATGGGATTTTCTTTCTCTTGCTGTTTGAAATCCCTCCACCTTCACTGTACCCGAGGATGGTCCTGGCACGCACAGGAGCCGGGTCATGTTCTTTGGTCGCTTCCTCCGCTTCTGTTCGGCCTTCCAGTCTTTTTATACTTTGTCTACTTGAGGCAAATAACAGCTGTGGCTTTAGCCCAGCGTGGAGGAGGCGGCAATTTCTGTATATTGGACGTGTAAATACTCCTGATCGCTTTCCTAAACATTGCAGCAAGATATGAGTAACTGGTGTCATGATTCATTACTGCTGGAGCTTTTGAAGCTATGCCCAGGTCTCCGAATCGCATAACCCAGCCGAGCTTGGCTGTAACAGGAACCGCTGCGGCTCACGAGCAACGTCCTTGGGGCAGGGAGCCACGTCTGTCCTGGGTGCCTCTGGCATATGTGCAGTGCCATTCGTGTTTATACTGGAGCTCCTAGATCTTAGGCTAATAATAATAATAATAATAATAATAATAAACAACGAAATTCTTCTTGGTAGTATTCCATATGCTCCCAGCCCTATAGGAGGGGGGT
Source organism: Grus americana (assembly GCF_028858705.1). Taxonomy (NCBI): domain Eukaryota; kingdom Metazoa; phylum Chordata; class Aves; order Gruiformes; family Gruidae; genus Grus; species Grus americana. Next base: position 5,075,265 of record NC_072860.1, on the reverse strand, counting down.
TGCATACTGGACGAATAGCTGAGTGCTGTGCAGACAGAGCAAGCTGGGGTGGCTGGGAGGAAGAAAGAGGATTTCCCCCCAGGCCACCAAGTACCGGGTGGCTGGTGCTGGGGCTTGGAAAAGCTGCAGGATTTCTTGTGATATTTCAATGCCTGCCTAGAAGGTGGCAGTGGGTGAGCGTTGGATCATCTTCCAAACGTAGCCTATACAGCAATGCATATGGAGCTCCACCAGGCTGATGCTTTTCTGTTCCTTGTGCTAATCCCATTTATCTTTTGGACAGCAGAGCCTGGCAATCCAATGCCACCTTTAGAATCCCTGCATTCAGAAACGTTGCACGAGATTTGCCTATTATTTTTTTTTCTTTAAGCTGCTCAGGTTTGGAGATTTTCCAGAGGTGTTCTTGTAATTTTGGATGTGAACATTCTGTACCAACAAAAGAGAAAAGGTCAGTGAACCTGCATTTCTGTTTCAGCTACTGAAACAAGTGGCAACAGTCCAGTGCCTCAGCAATGTACTCAGAGGAGGACGTTATTTTTACCTTTCTGCATTTGCAGAATTGCCTTGCTTTTTGGAGGAGGTAGCTAAGTCATTGTAAGCAAGGAGCTCAGATCGAGACCGTACTTCTTGTAACTGTGCCGTGTGCTGTCTTTGGGCAATTTTTGGGTTATCGCTCATGAGGTTTGTTTCTTTTAGTGCCTTTCATTGCTAATGGAACTGCATTAGCACAAACTACAGTGGTTTTTATCTTAGGCGTGAACACATCCTAAATCACAGAAAGATACCAAGAAAAAACTTGGTAAAACCCCTATATCTCAACAGGACGACCCAACAAAACTGTGTGAGACTGCTTATTTTGCATTTTTATAATGCAAGAAAGCATCTGAAGTTGCTGTGACTGGAAGACAAAACCAGAAGAGATGTTTGTGCTGCAAAAATACTTCTGCTGCACCTATTTGGTACAGCTGTTAACTGTTGCATTGAAGGCCTATCTGTAAAACTCAGAGGAATAGCTCCACAAATGCAAGCGGTTCCACGTTGCGTCCCCCTAGTTGCAACCATGTAGCTCGGAGTGGGATTTGGGCACCTAACTTCCAAAGAGACTTAAGAAAAGCCTGGTCTTAGATCATTAGTGATTGAAGTAGCAATTTTATTCTGTATGTGTGCCTTCAGGACTGAAGAAGGTGAAGTGCCCATGTTTTCCTGCACGGATGCTCCTGGCCCTGGTTGGTATGTGGCTGTTAGAATCTGGCCTGAATTTACAGATTTAAGGTATTAAGTCCTGCAGCCTCCTGACGCTTTTGGACCTTTTTGCACACCTTCCCTTTTTTTATAAGTAGGGAATTTGAAAGAGTTCTTAAAATGGTGTTAGACTTTGCTAGTGTCTCTTTCACCTGAAAAACACCACCTAATTAAATTCAGGTTGGCAATACCAAGTTGCATAAAGCCCTCCTTTTAAAATGCACTTCTTCCACGAGGCACTGAACTTTAAAGCACTGTACACAGACATAGATACAAAATATGAGAGGTTATAAGTCTAGACATAATCACTGTACATAACCGTGGAGAAATAAGGGCAGCTCAAAATGTGTTCCTCCACTGTACGTACTGTTTATGACTGTTCGGTATTGTTTCTGCTTCAGTTAAAATGAAATCTCTCTAGGGAATAGCCAGTATCATCTTCTGCATTTCCACTGTAGAAAGCGCACTATTGTGGTCTATAAATAATAACTGTTTAGATAGTGTTTGCCTTTAACCTTTCCATTCCCCTTGCAAATAAATAATGGTATTGCTGTCTTTGCAATATTCTTTATACTAAGCATAGGGAGAAATAGTATTATTCAGAGCAAGGTAAATTGCAGCATAAGGGTTTAATATATTTAGTGTGGAAGACCACTGCAGTCATTTCTGTCTCTGGTTTATAATGAAGGCAGACTAGATTTAAAACTAATGATTGATGGTTAATAGAAAACTATTGCAGAAATCCTGTGGTTAAAATATACAATTTGCATAGATCTCTCTGGCCACTTTCCAGATTTTCATTTTAGGAGGCACTGTTACTTCTCTATCATTTATTTTTCCTGGCATCCTTCATTAGAACGTAACAAGGTTCTTTGCAGCAAATATCCCCCATCGAGTTCATGACCAGTACAAAAGTACGCAGCAAATACCCGACTTCGGTTGCTGTCTGCTTTACTTGTAGGGAACTAGTACTGATGGTTGTGAGCCCTCAGAGCATGTCACCATTCATTGCTACCTTCTCCCTCATCCCATCTCATTTTTACTTAGAGCTAGCCATGGTCAGTGACAGTGAATTACTGGTATGCAGGGATCTACGCCTGCCACGCCTGGGCTCCAGTTTCTGTTGCCCAGTGTGCTGTAGACCAATACAGTAAATTGCCTTGCTGGTAAGGGAGAGTCCGCAAGTTCATGTTCCTTAAACTTTCAGGAGTTGTGTTTCTTCAGGACTTTCAGGAGTTGTTATCATCATCTTCATTACCAACTAGAATGAAGTCACTCACCTGAAGATGGGAGGCCCTGAATTTGCACAGCAATTTCCCCCGCCATTCAGTAAGCTTTATGGGCTATTGCTTGTATGGTAAATACCAAATCTATAAGGCCTTCATGTCAAATATCCAGGCTGAATCTGAGAGCAAATGGCTGACTGATGAGTTTGCATTTCCAGGCTTCTCCAGAGGGCTTGGGAATTGAAGAGGACTAGTAAGTGATACCTCTGCCCTTTCCGCCTACACAAGTTGAGCTTTGGAAATTTTTAGTGTTTAACCAAATGACGATACACCCTGTATGGGGAATACTTGAAATCCTGAGCAAGTATTAGCTCATTTCCTTTTGCAATAATGCTGGAGGTGGGTGGTCAAAATATGCTTCTGCATGGGGAATTTCTGTCTTATCGGAGAAGGTGAAACTGCAGGACGGTCCTGGCAGTCGGAGTGGGACTTTGGAAAGCTGATCTGGAGCTCATGGGACTTAATGCAGTTCCTGCAAAATGTCATACAATACACAGAGGTATTCCTGAGGCCAACTGCAGGTATTTTACACAAGACAACCTCTGTTTGGATGTTCTTGTTCTCCAGGTTCTGCTCTGTCTCCATCACTTATTTAAGGAGATTAACCTTCTAAAAGAGCCTTAAAATTTGTGAGGGTAAACATTTATGCAAGTGATGGTACTGTATCTTCATCCTGTACTTGTTCTGTAATGCTTTCACTTTGACATACTTTCTTACCCGTGAGAATGAGGAGTAACATGGAAATCTCTTTTCATTAGGTTCTCGCATATGTTGTGTGTAATGTGGCTTGCCCAGTAATTTAAATGCAAGTATACATTCGGTCTCGCAGGCATATTGGCTTTTGAAGTCCTGAAATTGCTGCATCTCTACCCACATAGAGCAAGCTAACCCCCTTGGTTTCGAGAAGGTTCCTTGAAGTATTTATCCAGAGGCTCCATGTAGCAGCATATAAAAAGGTTGTTGTTATTTACCTCCAGTCTGACCACTAAAGACCCTATTCCATCTCCCACAAAGAAACTTATTCACTGTGGTAAAGTACAGCTTCGGCATCCAGTCCCAAATTGCCCGAAACTGCACGGGGGGACTCCTTTTGCCGAGTGCTCTGTAGTGCCTTGAGCCACTAAACAGACTTGGAGTTATATAGACTGACTGTCTTGCTCTAAAACATCTGCCCAAATAAATTTCTTTACAACCAAGAGCAATCTCTCCTCACTGGTTGTATGTTACATCCACTAGCATTAATGGCAACTACACAAAGCAGCAGAGAGGGGTTTTACTTTGAATTCTTGGAACAAATGTTGGGAATTAGTGCTTGCAGCTCATAAATAAAATAGCTTTATTTTATATGCATCTCTATTCATTGGATCAGATGTCTAAAAATACATGTGAAAAAAGTAACTGGTGGCACATACTCAGTTTTCTGGGGGAAGTTTCCATTAAGTTGAATAACTATGTCAAAATCACAGAAAAGAAACCAAGAGAGCTAAGAGGAGACGAGAGAGGTTTTTGAAGATGGTTGGAGGATTGATGCGGCTGACAGATCAGAGGGCTTTTCCGGGCAACAGAGGTAGGCAATGGGGGATGCTTTTTTATGAATAATGTTTAAATAGTCTGAAGGGACAGCATAGAGAGTAGTGAGAGGTGAGCTGGGAGAATGAGAAACATGTTTTGCATTGAAAACAATGACCCAGCTTCCACTGAGCATACATCCAGAAGCTGATTTGTCAGCTACCACTGATGGCAGATCAGTGGATGAGAAAACGCTCTGCAAAACACGTAATTCTGCTCTGATACTTACAACGTGTTTCTGCATTGCTGAAACCGCTTGGTGCGGATGGAGGAGAGTTGGTGGCCTTTCAAAGGGTGCCTCTAGTGATCAGCTCAGTTTAAGGGTAGTTTCACTGCTGGTAATTACTTGACAGTACACAGCTGTGATGGTAACAAATACAAAATAATATTAAAGATCAAGTTCAAAGTCTGGCAGGGACAATAAAGCAAACAACTGTTCTTTCTCTTCCAATGCAGGAGTTGGGCAGCAATGAATGAAAAAACCTAGGTGTCAGGCACAAAACAAGCGAGCTGTGGGTTGGTTGTTTTGGGTTTTTTTTTTTCCCCCTTTTCTTTCCGTTACATGTGGCTAACCCCCAGTTTCAAGTATCAAAATGCAGTTTCTGGTGCATGGGATGGTATTTTCTTGCTGCTATAAAACTTACAGTGAACTACTGAACTACAGCAGCATTTCATCCCTGAGCTGCCTGCACCTCAGTGTTGGATGAAGTAATTCAGAAAGTGAATGTGTATTTTATCTTGTTAAATTAATAAAACACCGAGATGTTTTTTGAGAGTTGAAGTGCTACATAAGTGCAAGATCTGATTATTTTGGGAAAGATGCTGTGAAAAGTGGTCCTGAGGGATATTAGCTCACCTGAGGGCAAAGTGGACTTCTCAAGGGAAAGGAGTATGAGCAGGAGACCTTGACCTTAGCACTGTGGGCAAAGGTCCTGCTGTAAGCCACCTGAAACCCATGAACTGATGATTGTGCTAAATGAAGTGCTAACTCTTGTTGATGCTGGTGCACAGCTGCTCTCTGCAGAAGACACCAGGATTTGATTTAGGTTCTTTCCCTTCTGAGCCTCTCCGCTCCATCCATTGCTTAGATGAGCTGGGGTGACTGACAGGTAAGAGCGCGGTGCATTTGTTGTCCTTGCATAACTTTTCCTTTCCTCCCTTTCTGGTCCTTTGCAGCTGGATGTAGCATGTTGGTGAACTCCTGCCTTAGTAGACTTGATCAGCCTGCCTTCTGCCGGGTTTGCCTAGCTGGCTAGCTGTATTTGGGCTTGTGGTAGTCACTCTGTGCTTGTGTGTTAATGCAGCAGGGTGGCAGTTCTTCTCTGCTTTGCCTGAAATCAGGTTTTAGACTCTTCTTCTTCTCAATGGCATCTTTAATCCAAAGAAACCCAGCACTGAAGCAAATAGAGCTTTCCTTTACGCAGAAGAGGTTTTGTTTTGAAAGCTGTCACATCACGGGCAGGAACAGAAGGGCACCAGTGGCTAGGAGAGAAGATACAGATTTCTTGGCTCAGTGAGTTGTACCTAGGAGCTTTTCAGAAAACGGCACTAATTTCCTTCTAACACCCAAAGCAGCGTACTTCATGCTGACACATAGCTTGAAACAGAGGTTAATAGTACCCGATGTTGGCTCGTATTGTTTGTGTTACAGCAGCACTTGGTGGCCTTGTTCAAAGCGAGCGTTGGTGTGTGCGGTTCTGCCGGAGCAAAACGTGATCCAGGCCTTTCCTGGTGGGCGAGGGATGGCAGGGGACACGGGAACGCCAAGATGCGACCTGCCCCAAGCCACAACACCAGTTACTGGCAGGGCTGCGAATAAAAATCAGTTCTCATGAAACCCAGCAGAAATAATATGTGGGTGATAGCAGTTTTGGCACTTCATCCCGGTGTAGTACACTGGTTTATAGGTTTAGAAGGTGTCCGGTTTGATCCTCTTTAAAGGTTCGGTATCTTTAATCTCAGTATCTGTGAGTTTATGGGGAAAGCTGGAAATGGAACAGGAAAGTGGCAGTCTCTTGAATTTGTCCTGATCCCACAGGTTACAGTAAATCGGTGATGAAAGCACATTGCATATCATGGTGCCATGCATGACTGATCAGCTCTGTCCTTCAAATGCTATTAACTTCAGCCCGGTTAATCTATATTCCTGTATGTTGAACACAAAGCAGTGCTGGCTGAGGGATTAGGGGAGAATTAAGTATTTGTTCTCTAGTCCTGAATGTTTATAAATCAGTATTAATTACTTTAGGTGCTTTTGGAGAGTTTACATCCCAGGTTTTGTAATAATTTCACGATCCATCTGGCTAATAAAAATACTTCATTGCAAGAGAAGAAATAAAATCTGTTGCTGTGAAGTGTAAGCATGCAGACCTTTTGCTTAATGGGGTCTAATCGCTGTTGTTATGGATTCTGTAAGTTAAAAATAATTGTGGGGCTAGCCACACCCAAGTCACTGTCTGTAAACATGCTGCATAGATTCAGCCCAGTCTGGGGGAGAACAAAGCTGAACCCAGGCCAGCAGGGACCCCTGTTTCTAGGAGTGACTTTATGCCTTCAGGGCTTTTAAGGAGGTGGGGGGGGGGGTTTGGGGGGTGGCATTTGGGAGGATGTGGGGTGGTTGGTTTTGGGGGGGGTTTTGTTGTTGTTTTGGGGCATTTTGAGTGATAAGGTACCGGGGCATCAGTAGGAAAGGAGCATCCTGGCTGGCGGTGGTGTTGCAGGCACTGTGCGGTAGTGCAGCAGTCCCCAGAAATGGTGTATGTGGGCAAACAAAGACAGACGTTATCTTCAAAGCATCATCTTTCCACTGATAAGGACAATGGTCTCAAAGCAAAGAAAAGGGGGCTTGGCTGGAGCAGGAAATCTTGCACTAAGCACCAAGAGGCCTATTGATTGCCCCAGATTCAGCATTTAATCCTTCCTTTAATCACAAATCAATTCCACTGTGCGTTTGAGATTTTTAAACTTTTCATCCGTATGCTTCAGGACAACAGTGTACCCTGTGCAGGGCTTTGGGGAGCTGCAGCCCACCAATACCCTGACACTGGTGCAACCAGCAAAAAAATATTTGGGGCAAGCACATCTATCAGGGCTTGCTATGTTTGTGTCTTCATCTTGGAAGGAAGGAGTACTTTCTAACATTTTCTCCTTAAAGTCCTTAATCAACTTGGGATTTTGCTAGAAAGAGTATTTGTTTTTCTTTCCTTTGATCTGCATTTAGCTCACAGACTAGATAGGCTGACATGGGTTATGCTCCTGCCCGCGTAACAGTCAATCTTCTGTATTAACTTCTTGCATTTAGTCCCAAAGCTCAGCTTTTGGGCCTGCTGAGAAACAACAGGACTGGAAAATATCATGAATACGTGCTAATGAACATGGCGTACCGCTGTGTTCCCACGTTTAATGCTGCCCCGGCGTTTCCTGGCGTTGCGATGCATCCATTGCGATTTCTGTGGCAGTGGTGTCACTGAGCCTGCGGAGCACGAGCCTGGGTACCCGTGTGCGTGTCCTGCTGGTTACACACCTGCCAGCAGAGCAGCCGCAGTTCTTTGGGGTGCAATGCTGCCCATAGCTGGCTTTTAGGATCCAGCTTCCAATGCATTGCTTAGCTAATGTTCATTACCCATTAAAATGGAAGGGACTCAATTGTCATGCATATATGTCACAGAAGTGTGTTATAATGACTAAATGACAATCTCCACAGGAAGAGGAAAACTGATCTGAGAGAGAAAAATTTTGAAGGCTGTGGTGCACTGTTCCTAAACATATTTTGTCATAGTAATTAGGGGTATAAATCTGACTCGAACAGCATTATACAGAGAAAGAACTGAAGCTCAAGGCTCCTGAACTGGATTTTTTTTTTTTTATTATTTAACATAGCTACATTTTTCTCTTGAACTCTTGGAGTTGCTCAGTGGGACCGGTGGCCACATCACCTTCCCTGGCATCTGCCCGCTGCCGTGGAAGGGAGGGTGTCCTGCCCTGCTTGGAGGGCCATGCCAGCCCTCAGCACGTGCGGGTGGTTCTGCGCACTGGAGGTCACCGTGCTGCTTTTGGGCCTTAAACCTTAACTCAACACTTGGGTGTCTGCCTACCTTTCATCGCTCTGTAGAACAAATGCTTTGTGTGATTCATTATACCGTCTCATTTGAAGCATCTTCCAGGCCCGCTTTTATTTATTAGTTTCTCAAGAACTGTTTTTAACCACTCTGTTCTGTGATGGTAAAATATGTCTGCCTGTATGCAGAAGAAGGCAGGGGAGAAGGGGAATGCAATGACTAAGAAGGGGGGGTTATTGCCATGGCTTTGATGATAGCACATTCCTTACAAGCGGGACAGCTGCTGCTGAGGTAGAGTTGCCCCATTGTAGTAAAACTTCCCAAACCTTACGGTGCCTCATGCCACATCTATTTGCTGACATAATTTGTCACCTGCTTTTAATATCTTCCTCTAGTCTCCTACACTGCAGTAGCAGGTGTGTTATTTACTGGGCAAATATTAGTGTTTCTATTAAAATTATACTGGAGTGTGTCAGTGGAAGGAGAGTTATAGATGGGGGGGGGCTTGCCCAGAGCACTTACTTGGCTGGTGGCACAGGTGAAATTTGGATTGCTGTCCCTCAGTTATAAAGCTGATGGACCTTGTTCCCTAAGAATCAAATGTCTTGTTGGGACTGCAATATTACTGTTGGTTTGCACCTTTTCTGGCTTATTTTTAAAGATGATTATAATCTCTGCCTTGTATCAGACTATGGAATAGACTTTAAATGTCAGTCTTGACATCACTGAACACGTCCTAGCATTTACTTGTTTTCTACTTTCCTGGGAATTGTGTCTGTACTTGCCATATCACAGTGGCTGGCAGAAGGGACACCTAAACAGGTGGACTCCAAAACAGTACATCCAAGTTGGGGAGTGAGTTTGGGCATGGGGAACTTGTTCTGTGGTTGGCACAGGATTATTTTTTTCCTGTTTTGTTGGTTTTTTTATATCCAGCAAATACTTTTTACATACTGATGCTCCCTTTAGCTGTTGCTTACTCAAACCCTGAACCCCTGAGAAGGTGATTCTTTCAATATCTAACCCCAAGCCAGTCAAGGTCAAGAGGAGTCTTGGTCTTGGCTGTAATGAGTTTGATAGTGTCTAATCCTGAATGTTCCTGCCTGCACAGCTCTCCTAAACAGCGCGATTTTAAGAAATGCCAAATTGACCTTAAATATTCCCTTGTCTGTCAAGGCTTTCCATATGGTTTGTCCTCCTCTTCCTGAGCTGCCTCCAGTATTGCTCTGATATTGGAAAGCTCACTGGAGGAGAGGGTGGGCTTTGAGGGCAGGATATCCCTGACATAAAAATAAACACACAAAATGGAAAAAGAAACCATCTTTAGCAATTAACAAAAGAATGTGAAAGGTGACGAATGGTGGAAGGTATAAAAGGCTGATTTGCAGCTACTAAATTAACTCTGCTAGCATGTGGTACTGGGAGAGAAGCAATGTGATATATGAAAATAAAAACATTGACTATCTGAGCTGGAGAATTCGCTTCTGAAGCAGAAAGCTAAGGGTGCCAAATCCTGTTAAATTTTAATGAGATTTTAGCTACAACTCCTTGTGTGTCACTGCTTGAAAAACAACACTTGAGACCGATAACAGCAGAGAGCCGGTGAGTTAACACCTGCAACCCAGCGTGTGGCTGTCGAGGCTGAAATATTGGCCGCTCTGGAAGGCGCTTTGGTTGGGAGTGGTGGGAAGCAATTCCTTCGGCCAAGCCATCAAAACCGCCGCGTGGTTGCATTTGCTGCCTCCGAGCTCTGTGAGCTTACGTGGCACGTGGGACCTATGACCAGGAGAAGGGGAGGACTGGTAGAGTCGCTGTCCTTCCCCAGCCGCCCCTCTCTTCTAGCCCTCTTCTTCCCAGGCGCCCTGTAGCAGAGTGGGAAGGAGGCGTTGAACACTAGTTGTATGTGAATGGAAGAGCGAAGCTTTGAGGGTTTTTTTTTAACTCCTGTAATCATAGCTTGGCCAATAGGTAATATTTCAGGTTTTGCTCTTGTTTATGGGAGGTGGAGAGGTGCGATCATACCTTCTTTTCCTTTTTGGGCGTGTTTTCTGAGCAGGATACTAGTTTTGCAGTTCTTTTTCTGGTGGTTGCGATAACTGAAGCATTCCTCCAGTCTTCAGGTGTAGAAAGTAGCATAATAACGATGTCATCGTTCAAGTGGATGAGATTTGTGAAAACACCTCTGTTTTTGATAAGTTTTGCAAACGAGCCTTTGAGGGCTGAGAGGAAGGAGAAGGGGGATAAGAAAGCTGAACTATTTCAAAACATCACTTTAAAGGCTTTAAAGTACCAGTACTTATTAATTCCTTTGGCATGTATTAGAATAATATTAATCTGAAATGGTATTAGTGCAGATGTCATAAGTACTTCTACAGGCATTCAGCTGTAATTTAGCATCAATTAACTAGACCATTATTTAAAAGCGTTATTTTAATACATTAAATTTCCCAGTGTGTCCTCAGGCAGTTGCTAGAGCTGCTGTTAGCTTCTCTTATCACTCTCCATTTTTCTTGCTAGCTGTCGTTCCTGTTCTCCTTTACTTGACAGCGTGTGCTTCACACAGCCACAGGATTCCTCAAGGGTGGCTGGCGGTGCAGTCTCACGTTCTGCTTAACCTAATTTAGCTGCAGGAAGCTGCTGCGAGGGACGGTCCTGCCTCTCTCCACATCCCCTCCCCGTATTCTTTTTCCTCCCTTGTAGGATATTTAACATTTACAGAGGTAGGGTTTTGAAAATTTGAGGGCGGCTTTTGGTGACCTTGAACGTGTCCTCTGGGCCACATAGCTGCCGCTCAGCGCAGCGCTGTGCTACAGGTTGCGTAGCTGGCGCCCGGAGACATGGCATTTGCTCCTGTCCCTGCTCAGAGCCGTGCGGAGATGCTCCCTGGATGCCAGAGGCTCTGTAGCTGTGCTGGTGCCCTGCCATCAGGGGCTGCGTGGCCTTGCCTGTAGCAATGCTGCGACAAAACGGCTGCTTGTTGGAGAGCTGGCAGGGGAACGCCTGTGCCTCCAACTGCAAAACAGGCACAGTGATTGCTCGATTTACCTACCTCTTCTTGGGGAGCGCCCTAAAACCAGCTTCTGCCTTCAAAGATTGACTCTTCTGATGTAGGTGTAAAATGCCCAGTACAGCAAAGCCCTCGTGCAGATTGTTCAGGGTTTCTGTGCTTTTCTATAGTACAAATTAATAATAAGAATCTGATACTGGAGAGTGGAACAACCTTTTTCCCCATATAACGTATAAGAGCCAGTCTGCGGTCAGTCACTGCTGTAGAGTAGTCCACTGTTTTCCATGGAAGAGTTTGGCATGTGTTAGGTGTTTTCTTCTCAAAGAAGAATAGCTGCTGCCTCGCTCTTTCCCCACAGCACGGTCGTGGACATCTTGGCTGACGCACAGGGCCGCGGGGGCCAGGATACACCGCAGAGGACAGAGCCCTGCGGTCGCCTGCGCTGACGTTTGGATTCGTTTTCGTGGGGCTCGTGACGCTTCCTCAGGAGCCCGCTGAAGGAGTTCCTGCGGCCCCCGGCAGCTCCCACCTAGCGTGCCGTGTTTCAGCTCACGTGCGACGTGTCGAGACAAGCAAAATTCCCATTTGTAAAAAGCACTGTTAACAAATGCTTTCTTTAACCTCTGCCTCCAGTCTGCTATTCCCGTTCACTCCCTCTGGAAGACAGATTTGTGTGTCCTCTACAAATGACCTTAAGGGTCTACATTAATGCCTCCAGAAGGCAGGGAAATGACTCTATGGAAGCAGCAGCCTCTAGGTCTGGCTCTTGCCAGTGGGGACAGGCTCTGTCTTGGACTTTTATGTTTTTTGGACTTTTTATGGTATCTTTTCTCCCAGCTTTACTGATCTTTGCAATCTTATGTGCTTTTTCTGAGTGTGCCAGCCAATGACCATAAGCAGGGCTAGGTTGGCAGGGAAGGTAATACCTCCTCTTAAAACCAGCTAATAAGACAATATAGCTCCTAACTTTTTCCTTGGATATAAAGTGGGAGCTCCTCCTACACTTTAATTAACACACTCAGTGTTACTACAGTTACTACCATAAGCATTTTTTCTGCAGACCAACAGAGGCTTGAGTGTTAGCAGACCATACCAAATCAGCAAATTCAAAATTTGCAAAATGTATGGCAATCACTACCAAAACCTCCTGATTTCAGTAGAACCATCAAAGTCACTGAATTCAGACATGTCCTGTACTGCAGTATATTTTATTTGTTATACCAGGCGCTTTTGTGAGACTGGTGTGGATGTAAGCAAACTACTGAAGAACTCTGAAGTCACTTGTAGGGGATGGAAATACCCATTTACTAATGGGAGAACATTTTTCACCAAGCATCTACACCAAATTATTCCTCTTAGTAATAAACCTCAAGGGAGAGCAATGAAACAATTTTTAAAATGAAAATGTGTAACTCCACTGAATCTCTGATTTTTAGTTGCAGTAAAGATGATGGACTTTCTGTCCCAGTAGGATTTTCTGCCCATGTTCCCCAGTTTCCTAGTTCATCCCAGATACATGGATAGTGATTGTGGGTCTCCCTCCTCCTCTGCCTGTTCCACAAGCACTTTTCTCCTAACTAGATCAGAATAAGTAGTGTTCTTAATCTGTACTTAGCTTAACTTACAGCTTCAGTTTTAGACTTTAAGGAAGACCTGTGACCATGAAGTTAATAATTTTCCATCAGTCTGATAATGATACGTCTCCCTACAGTGTATTCTTCCATTTAGTTATATTTCACTTAGTGCCAATGTTATGATATTTATATGCTGTATTTTTTCCCTTTTAAGCAGTCAGAATTCTTTAAAAGTGTTTTCCAAGCCATCTTTTGGAAACAGATGATTGGTGTTCTTGGGTTTTTTGTTCTCTTTGGTTTTTTTTTCCTCCCCTGTCCTGTTCCCGTTATAAGAACCTCAGTTCTGTTGGACATTGCTTGACCTCATTGCTGTTCATCAGCCTAGGACTTTGATCTACCATCTGGCCTATGCATTTGACTGTGTTTTCCACAGAGTGATGTGGACTGAGATGCTTTAAAAACGATGGCCTTTTATGTTGTTTTGCATGGATATCTAATCAGTCATTTAGTAATTAAACCCCTATGAGCAACGCAATGGCTTTTCTTTATGTATTTCTCCTTGGCTTTCATACAGGCTTCTGTGATGTGTTTGTTGAAGTATTTTAGATTTCTTTTTGTAGACCAGCAATCAATGTCCCTTGTCAGTAATGTCATCCCTCCATCTCCCTGCCTCTGAAGTTCCTCCTGTTGGACTCTGGTAGCCAAACTGGGTTGACGTCGCACCTTGTGAAGATTTCATCGCAGTGAGAACACAGTCATTACCTTCCACCTTTTGTCTTTGTGAACATCAAAGAGTTGCAAGTCCCAGCAAGTGAGGTCCCAGGGAGTGAGGTTTGGTTCAAGGTTCCCATAAAGCCAAATTGGCAAGTCCAGTTGTGTTTTTCCTTTGCAAATTGTATCAGGAGTCTTCTCCAACATCTAAACGGAACAGCGACTGCTGTTTGCCTGTCTCCTTTTGACCCAGCGGCTTCTGTGCTTCTTGCCGGTGCCCGTAGGTGCTAAAGCAGTAGCTGTCAATACAACTCACGCTTTCTGAGAATGGCAAATTCATATAGTGAAACACTGGGAGCTGACGTTAGAGCGGAGATCCCAAGTGACAGCCACTACCCTGACTATAACCATTGGTTAGAGCTTTCGGAAATCCTGAAGCAGCTCAAGTGATCAAGAGGTCAAACCCTGGCATTTATGAGAGCAACGTGTGCGAGTAAATCAGTATATTGTATAAATATGTCGATACCTAAGGCATGGGGTGCAGAATTAAGGGATTTCCTAGTTTTATTGTTTGAAAGCAGAATTGATCTTTTGTCTGATTTTTGATACATGTAGTCAGTTGAGATTTTATTTATTTATTTTGACATGGGGCATAGGCTACGCCGTAATGCTCCCTGGAGACTTTCATCTGTCTCTCTTGTTCTGTTCAGGTTTTGATATTGCTGTCGCTGTGGTTCCTGAGTACCTTCCAACCACGTGTTAAGCAATATGACTAGCATATGTCTCATTTAATTTCTTCTCCAGTCCTTGGGGATGAAACTGGTTTGGATATATTTTGCTAGTTAAGCTTTTTTTTTTTAATTTCTCATTTTTAATGAGCTACAGATGTGGCCATTTGAGCCAGTAAAATTTGACCAGTTGCCTCAACAATGTCAGTCTTTGCTGTGCGTTTGGAGAGTTGCTGTTCCTAAGGGTTGATCCCAAGGCTTGCTGAATGCCCACAACTCCTCTTACCTTCAAGAACAGGTAGTGGGTGCTTGACATCACTCAAATTCAGCTCCCAAACTTTATACCACCCGACAGCCAATTTACTGAGATGCTTTCATTATGCAGCATTCATGATATGTAAAACTGTGCATTAATCTGAGGGCTTTTTACAGTACATTGAGATGAAACCAGCTATGAATTTTTATCTTTGAAGGACTTGTGAGGCTGCGTATCCAGTTCACCAAATTTAGTAGAATTGTACTTTCCTCGTTTTGTACATGGTGCTGTAACACGGACTGCAACTGACTGCTTGAAAATACTTGGGAAGAGAAGCTATGTTGTGGTCCTGTGCATGTCTGGCAGTTCAGCTGTACGCTTACGTTGTCTTATTTAAAACAGCCCAACAGCTTTGAAAGTTCAGTTGTTAGAGCTTTTACAAACAGAAGTAGGTATATGCTCTGCCCTGCCCAGTGAACAATGTTTTCCCTCAACCTTTCGTAGTAGAGATTGCACTTTGAAGTTATGTTTTAACGGCTTACATTATAGTATTGGGATAGATGATATCAGGAGAAAATAATCTCATCCCGATAAAAGTTGCTGCCTCATTGATACTCAACTTGAAATAGAAGATTACAGGGCTCTGTGCAGGTCTTGACTTTGTGTTAAACACGCTCTTAATCAGATGTCTGTGGTGAGGGAGAGATCTTGAGTGGGTGTAGGTCACTCTACCTCTCGTTTGCTATTGCTTTATGGTACTTCGCAACTTGTTGAAGAAGATCGCTGGGCTGTTGGTGCTCTGTGGTTGTTCTTGCAGCACTTGGGTGTAACCCTTTATACAGAGTCAAGTCACTGCCACTTCTTCTCTCAAAGTACCCCTGGAGACATTTGTGCATCTATTACTCAGTGAGGAAATACGCAGCGGTTTCCCCAACTTGCCCTTGGGTCAGTGCCCGTGAATCGGCTGGTTCCTGCCAGCTGCCCGCAGGACACACAGCCTTGAGGGGGCTGTGGGGATGGAGAGGTGCAGCACGAGTGTGCGGGGTGCTGGGGAGGAAGGCTTGGAGGCCTTTAGGCAAGGCTCTCACTCAAGGATTTGCTCAGTGTCACTGAAGGAAGGAGAAGGGGATTTGATGAGAAACTGGCGTGTACGAGCAGGGAAGGATGACACTAACGATGATGGCCACATGCAATGCAGTGATGGGGAGCCAATTTGTGCCTTGGTTATGATGCAAAGCTGTAAATGTTTTCTCCAGACTGTGTAGCTATGTAAACAGTCTGCAAGGTTTCTCTAGAGGCAGCTAAGCTCCAGTGTGTATGTGGTGCTTACTCACAGAGCTCCAGGAGCAGCATCAGGAAGATACTGAATTTCAATCAGCCAGTGACTTTCCTTCTTGTTTGTGAACTATGTCAGGGTCATGATGTAAAGGCCCTGAAGATGACAGCTGAGGCTTAGTCACATAGAGGGGTCTGGATTTGCAGCATCTCTTTGTGGATGGCCACTAGATAGATACCTGCTGGAGTACTTCTCTGAGCCCATCGCTTACTGACACAGAATTTAGCTGGAAACTGAGCTGTGGGGTCGAGAAATGCTCTTCACTTGCTTTACAGAAGTTTTATAATTAAATAGGACTTCGCTCCTACTGTCTTTACACGGATTAAGTTATGTTTTGAAAATCTCAAATGACTTGCTGCTATTAGGTGGAAATCCCCTCCCTGCAGCTGTGACTTGTATCTTTCTGTCTCCTTAAATGCATCGATACATTGGCTAAACAGACGCTACCTGCGGAGCTGTGCAGCCACAGGGAGCTCAGCCTTTTGGTCTCTCCCGGGGTCTGGGAGCCTTCCGCGGTGTAGGCACCGTAGTGGCTTCACGTTTAAAACAAAAGTTCCCCTCTGCACAGCCTAGAAATGCATTCAGAAACGCTTGGCCTGAGAGCAGCTGATTAATAGCCTGCGTTCCTGGGAGACCAGCACTGACATAAAACCGTCGCAGACTCGGGAGGAGCCCAAGCATCTCCTCGGGGACTCCTGGTCCCAGCTTCCCATGGTCCCCTCAGTGCTGTTAGCTGTGCGAAGGGGCACATGCTGGCGCTCCAGCAGCTGTGCATGTCACATCGCATCACTCAGGCAGTATATCCGGGATTGCTTTCTTTCTGATCAATGTGTTTTAATGGCTCAAAACCCGACATCTTCTATTTGAGATATACTTTGCTTTGCAATGTGTGAGCTGGAAATCAGTTCAGTTTAGCAATGTCGTCTATGAAAGAGGTTGTCTTTTTTATTTTTTCCAAAGTTGTGATCAAGAGCACGTACTTTAAGTAGTTCAATGGTTTTTTTTTTTTTTTTTTTTGCCTCCCTTTTGGTTCACATTTTTGATCTAGGTGATATCAAAAGATATCAGCTCAGATTTAATTGCAATATGTTTTATTTCAAAGAGGTCATAAAGTGCTATTTCCTAACGTGGCAATACTCTTATTAGGCAAAACTCATGTTGCAGGTGCCTTGTTAAGGAGGCCCTCCTTGTCGATGAAAAGAGCAGTCATGAACAGTTGTTGGGGTTTACATAAAGTGGCAATATCCGTGTGCCTGGAGGCTGGTAGAGCAGTCCAGATTTATACGTGTGCCTAACTATGCGACTGATAGCCTTGTCATAACCGTGCTGGGGCTGGGATCGGAATGGGAAATTTTTGTGCACTGCTGCTGTACATAGATCCTAGTGCTGGTAACTCATAAGGTTTCATCACAAGCCTGATGATGGGGAACATTTGGCTGCCAAGAATGGGGCTTTGTGAGAAGGTTGACTCCAATTAAAAGAAAAATATCCTCACACAATAGAAAACATAACCTCTTCATGATAAAGAGATAAAAGATACAACACAAAGCATTAAACTCTGGAAGGCACGTACAAAAGGAATGTATAAAGCATACAATGCCCTTTTTTTTTTTCTTAGTAATTTCTTTAAACATTGTGGTTGGGGTGTTCTAGTTGTTTTCAGGGTCTCAAAGGGGGGGGGTGTTTTCCGAGAGGTTTTTTTTTTTTTTAATTTCTTGGGATCAGCCTTTCTGAAATAGCCATCTATGTAAAGACACATCTTGGTAGTCTCCACTGGACTCATTCTCCATCCAGAAAAACAACTGAGGAATGAACGGAGCGAGGCCAGGGTGCAAGCTGATGGGTTAGGTGCCCTTGGCCTCCCTCCCGTACCAGAGGTGGTTATGAAGCGCAGCATGTCAGTTGGTGATGCTGTAGCACCCGAGAGGTGACAGGCAGCATGACGGGTGCGCTGTCCTTCTGAGCAGTGACATGTCACCGCAGCCATTGAGCTACGCAGACACGCGGCCATCATCCTGCCTTAGCAGAAACCCATCCGGTGGTGTGGCAGGCGGATGCTCCGTGCTGTTTGTGCTCATCTCCAGGAGTCCTGCTTGATTCCTCTGCAAGTTGTACTCTGAAACAGGGCGGTTTTGTGTCCTTTTGAAGAGTCAGCTGAAAACAGTCCCCTATGGTGTACCTTGCTGATTGTCCATGTTTATTGAATAGAGAAATTGTCATTATATTCCTTGGGTTTTGATCACTGCAATCAAGTGAGGATAATTCTAAAAAGAAAGAGTAGTGTTAAGCACTGCTGAACAAATAGTGAGAGACTGCTAGATGGGAATAATGGGTGGTAGGAGAGAAAGATTTTTGGAAAAATCTTGGATTCAGGTACTAAGTAAATTTAACAAATGCTATTTTTCAGAACTCTCTGACACAGCTTTAAAAAAAAATCTTCATGCGGCATATGAAGTAAGCAAGAATTTCATATAAAAGCCCCTACAGAAATTGAGTTGGACTTTGAGGTTATGTGCCTAGACGTGGCATTCTCCCTTCATTCAGACTTCCTTTTATTACTGTATGATCTTACTGCGAACACTGCTGAAGGGGGATCTGCCCACACAAAGCATATTGCAGCTTCAGTGGCGAAGGCAGTATCAGCATCCATCCGCTCTTATATCTGAATTTGTTTGGGGGGTGGGGGAATCCCTTCCCTTTTGGATAGCAGATGTCAGTCTCCTACTCTCCTGCAGCTCCCAGAAGTGAACTCTGCCTGGCTCGTGCTGGAGTACAATGCGAAGGAAAGGTTCTCCCTGCAAGCACAGGATGATAAATAAACGTACAGACCTTAAACAAACTACCTTGAGCAATGTTAGCGCAGACCTCTGCTCACCGGGTAACAAATGCTGTATCAGGTTTCTCTGTCTCCTCTCATGTTTTACGTTCAATTACAACACCTTTGAAATAAGCGCCTTGGTCAAGAGCAGCAGACACTTCTGTCTTCAGCCGGAGTGTTCTCCGGCTCTGAGCAGGATTTGGCAGTGTGTGCAGCACACGGATGGCTGAGGCCACTGTCATTGCTGGTGGGAAAGCTAAGGAGGGGGAAAAAACTTTGGGGGGTTGGTAGTGTAGTGCTGGGGGCTGTGTAAGAACCTGGAAATTGGGATAGGGGGAGCACGGATTATCAGTGCTGAACAGAGATGCAATGGTGGCTTCTTCCAAGTGCTTTGCTTCTGATTGACAAACTGGGAGCCACTGGCTTGTTTGATAATCTCAGCTGTCCCCCAAAGACTGCTGTCTTTGGCAATGAGAGTAGTGATGGCTCCACTGGCACGTGCAGCTCAGAGCTTGCAGCAGAGCAGCGTGCTCATAACGGGTGCTAACCGTGCTAACCTCCAACATTGCAAGAGACCAGTAACTTGTGACTTAAGGCGTTGCTGTCATGGCTTTGCTCAGAACATCATGCTACAAGCCCACAAGCTTAATTTTGGTTTTGACCGTTCATAAAGGGGTTGCTACGGCCTGTATCTGGAATACAGCACGCTCACGATCACTGCTGTTGTGGTTGTGGGGGGCAGGGGGACTAGGGTCTCCTCGCTGGCTCTGCCACAGCCCCACCAGAGAGCTGGGGTCCTTGTGGCCCTGTTCGTGGCGCAGCTTTGGCACTGGTGAGATGCACGGAGCGGAGCTGCGCTGAGGCGCTGCCTGGTTGTGCCTCACATATTGAGCGCCAGGTTTGATCTGCCCTCCCTTGTGCTTCCCCCCAAAGCCAGCCGTCATTGTGCCGTCATTGTCCGGGTTTGTCGGGAAAATGTCCCCTCCTGTGGGGGAGGGGAGAGGCAGAAAAGGGGTTTTGTGCTCCTTTGTTGGGTGGACTAATGCAGCCTGATGAAAGGAGCCACGTCCCCGCTGCCCGCAGTCAGGCTCCAGGAGCGCTGCCCAGCACGGGGTGCCAGGGCTTGCAAGCCTTCTGTGCATGCCCTTGGACAAACCCTGGCGTACCAGCGCTTTGGGAGACCTATTAACGCTCCACCAGCTCTGCTATGATTTATAACCCGTTTTATGGGCGCAAAATTGCAGATGGCTGCGTATTATAACTGCACCAGAGACAGTGAAGCATTTTCTGGAATAGCCTTTGGCTGCAGGATTGGATGGGAAACCCTCAAAGCGCTGTGGGTTTGTCCAGAGACACGGTTAAGCGTGTGGCAGACGGGCATCCTTCCCGAGCGGGCTTCTCGCGCAGGGACCTTGCTGGCCCCAGCCAGGCTTGCGCCTTTCTTCCCAAGGGGCAGGCTGCATCTTAGAAGACAAACTGTCTGCCCTGCAAAATCAAAAGGAAAAGGCAGAATTCGTACCTGCAGGGTTTGGGTGTCAGGTTAGCTTCCCCCCCGCCTCGTAACAAATCATGCCCCGAAGTGGCGAGGTTCTGCGTCTGCCGGCCTAAAATTACCTTGTGATCTTAATGACTTGAAGTTCTAAAAATTAAATTCCAGCAGCAATTGATGTGGCAGATGTAGTTTCTTCAAATAAGGGAGAGATGATGAAAAGTAAAAAAGGATGAATAGATTATTGTTTTTATTAAAGGTATTATGGAGGAAGAAATTCTTCTCATGAACGGGCTTTCTTGTCTTATTCCCATCCTCTCAATAAATCATCGCCACGGTGTCAGTTAATACTGTTTGGGGATCTTGCTCAGGAATGTTTTAGATTGGAAGAAAGAAATTCATATAACAAAACAAGCTGTCTCTCCGATCACCATAAGGGTTACTGTAGCTTAGAGAAAGTAAAATATTTACCATCTGATTCACATAATAGGTAAGATAAAGATAGAATGCTAAGGTGGGGAGAATAGCCTGAGGGCACAAGCCACTCCTACCAATGCCAGCCGGGATTAATGAACGGCTTTCGCTCCTACTCGATTTTCTTTGCTTTGTACTTGAAAGTCTTTGCTGCAATAACTTTAGACTATAATTAGATTGACTGGAAAACTGAATTATCTGCAAAGAACTACTCAAATCACGAATGAGGTGCATGGGCTTTATTTGTCCACCCTAAGCGTGTGTCACCTTCGACAAGCAGCAAAATACTTCCAGCATTTAATCAAATAAAAGAAAGATGTGTCTTAGGAAGTTGGATATAAAGACACAGCAGTATTAGTCTAGAAAAAAACGGAGTGTCGCGGCTTCTTCAGCATGACAGACTTAAATGAACGACTTTGATAAGCGTTTTTGACTGGCAGCATGATTCAAAGAATAGTGTTTACCTACCTGAAGTTGCAGCACTCGCTATTGGGATGAATAGATTTCATCGAACGTTGTTCTTTGTTCTTTGAACTTAATTAAGCAACAGAAAACCCAATTTCTAGGCTTGTAAGAACAGCAGTTTTGATGATCATCTCGGTTTCTTTTTAACACATGTATTTTTTTTCATCTTGCCTTTGTATTTGATGTAATGCTTTCATAGTTTTAGTAAAGTGTGTGATAATGCTGTTAGATGAATGTGTAGGGTCTGAGCATCACTGTCTCTGGTGCTGTCGTTAAAGGCATCTGATGTTGCTCAGCAGCTCAGGAAGATTGACCTGTAATGCGAGTGCTCTGGAAACTTTGCAGATGCCTCTAGACGCCGTACCGTGGTGCTGAACTCCTGCGGGCTCCGGGGATAGAAATTGAGTTTGAGGTAACTGAACTAAATGTCCAGAGCAGTCCATCTTGCAAAACCATGCTCCAAAACCATGCTCCCTAGGGAAGCTTTGCCTACAAGTAATCCAATTTTTGTTTGAAATGAGCTTGAGTTGGCTACAGAGCCGTAGTCTACCCTGGCTTTTCTCCGACAGCAAACAGGAGAGGGATCACCAACCTTTTAAGCCCACACTGCGCGTTCCCTCTCCCCTCTGCCAGCACCACAACCGTCAGGAACGCGTGAGAATGGATTGACTGAAAAACCTCGGGGGTTTTGTGGGGTAAGTTGTCAAAGGGAAGCTGGAAAATAGGTTTAATCCATTGTTTTCCTGTGTGGTGGGGTAAGCTGGAGGCGAGTCCCGGTGCTGATCTTCTGCAGTGTCCGTCTGTCCGCAGCTCCCTGCCAGCAGCGCGGTGTAGTGCCAGTGCCACTGCAGACATGGGGTAAGGTCTTGGACAAGATCTGGCAAATAAGGGCAGGAATTTTACAACTGAATAAAACGTGAAGTCTGTAAATTTAAGGGGGTTTGCATTTTGAATTACAATGGAATAAATTTCCCTCTTAAAGGAGAAATTGTCTCACTTCTGACTTTCTCCAGTGTTTTACAAGGTTACGAAGGAAACTTCTGAGCGTGTTTTGGCACAGTTCACATTCTGTGGCCTGTATTCAGAAGATCTTTTTTAATTTCCCTCTACAGTTAACTTTCTCTTGGGGCATCTCCCCTGGCTACCTTTTTTGTGTTAAGCCTCTAGGAAGTTGGCAGCATCCTTGAAACTTCAAATGCGTTTGTAGCAAAGGCTCTTCTTGGGACATATGAGTGTGATCAGATGTGAAACAGAGTTTGACTGACTTCTCCTCTTGAGATCCACTTACCTTCAGTTTAAACGAGACAAGTTGTTCTCCAAAAAATCCTTTGAAGAGTTTCTCTTGCATGTTCAGATGAGGTACCTGCAGGAGGAAGAATGAGTTTGGTGGTTGGAAGCCCAAGGTTAGCAGACATATCATATGTCACTGATTTTTTTTTTTTTTCTTTAAATGAGGGTAGAATGCAGGATCAAAATTACCTCATGTGCTTTGCCTTTGAAGTTAATGCTTTTCTTTTTCTTTTTTTTGGCTGCCATCACAAGTGACCTTTTAATGAACTAACCAGTGGGGATATTGGCACCCAGGTGCTACCCAACCAAAGGCAGCACTAGCACTGTGGTGAAACTGAGGTCTGGGCAACCTGCATTACGTGACCTATGGCTCCCTAACACAAACGTGCAACCTGGCCTTTTGGGGGGGGGGGGAAAAGAGAATAACAGAATCTGTAGTCATTGTCGATGTCTGTACTGAAGAAGGCGACAATGCTGGTGTGTTTTGTAGCCCAGTAAGCGCTGGCCACTCCTGTCGTCCGAGGAGGAGCGGGGTACCGAATGCAGTGTGAGCGCTTGGCTTGGGGGGCTGCGCCGCTAGCGAGGCAGGTATGAATAGCCCCATTCACTTCTGGCCTCTCATGGACACGGCATTTCCTATTCTCTTTCAGTCCGAGTTCAAATATCAAAGGTCAGCATAAGTTCACATTACAGCTTTACCACAGGAGTGTTATATGGTTATTGGAAAATAATAACAAATACAGGGCAATAAGGTTCTTTTTAATACCTGGTTTCCTTCAAGGAGGCATCAATTGTTCTCAGAATGCCTTTGGTGAGCCTACTGCAATAGTATTGGTCAGTATGCTCTTACCTTTATAAATCTTCTAGTCACTATGCTTGCTAAGCTTTCCCACAATGTTAGTTTTTAGGGTTTGCTTGATTTATTTTTTTTATTTTTGGTTTTTCCATCGTATTTGCACTGTCCCTCCTCTCTGTGGTAAAGCAGAAACAGCAAAACTCTCATACGACTCTGGCAATAAATTTTTAGTCTCTTATGAACTGCAGCAAAGTTGAAGGAATTAAAATAAATGTGGAGAGCAGACACCTGTTTTCTCAGGAGGCAGTAGTAATATGCTGCTCCTTCCCATAAGTCCAGTGCCTTTGGGTGCCTGTGGAAATACTGGACTATTATGCCGATTTAACATGCTTAGCATTAAAGGTTGATAGAGATGGCTCACCTCAATAGCCATAGGTTTCTGGTTTGCCTTCAGCCACGAAATCTGCTTCACTTAAAGACACCCCATTCCCCACCCAGCTGTGGTAGGAAATCTCAGTCCCCTGCTTAAACACGAGCGTCATTGTGTGGCTTCTTTTGAGAGCACACTGCAAACGGGAGTAATTGGCACAGAGGCGGAGAAGCGCTAAGCTCAAGTTGTAAAGTCCTTGTAGAGGAATGAGCTGAATGCTCCATCTTAGTACACCACCTCACATGGTGGGACCTGACCCATGGGGCTTCCTAACAACAATTAGTCACTTCAGAGACTTTGTCTTAAAGAAAGGAAATAGTGCAGGAGACTTCATGAAAAAAGAAAGGAATAAAAGTCAATGGGGGGAAAAAAGGCAAAGACCAAGAAGTGAAAGGGGCTCTGTGCACTAGGGGAGTGCAGGGGAGAACGGGAAAAGAAATGAGATGAAGAAGAGAAAATGAGAGCGGAATTAAAAGGAATAAAGAGAAGGGTAAAAGGCAGATGTAGGAAAGAAGAAAAAAAACTGAGCAGGAAAGTGTAAGAGTAAAACTAATAGAAAAGCAGAGAGATGGGCAGAAACCTTACTTGCACGTGTGCTGTGTGCCCTCTGCGTGGTGCTGTACAAATAACGTATACATTGAGGTCCTGCGGCCGAGCAAATCGTGGTTTCCTGCTGGAGTGCCCTGGGTGACCGTGGTGCCCGCGGGCGAGACCCGTGAGGCTGCCCCAGCAGATAACATGGTGTGTCGGAGCAGAACAGCACGCAAACCAAATGTCCACGCCGTACGCATTCGGAGGGCTTTTACCACAGCCTGTTTCTGACCTGCGGACAGAATGCCTGCCAGCAACAGACGCGTTTCTGGTGTGCTCCTGCGCACGGCGCTCAGTTTCGTTCCAGCTGAAAGGAATCCCCTTCTTGTGCTGTGTGAGTGCCGTAACCTTGTGAGCCGAGGCGTAGTGGGTGGGGATGATGGGGAGATGGTCTCTGAGGCACGCTTGCCTACAAACTGCAGTTTTGGTGTAGACACATGCTGAAATACCCATTAGAGAGCTGCCAACTTCCTTAGCTCAGTTGGACTAAGCAACTAGAATTGAGCCTGCAGGTATTGGATTTCTTTTCATTTACATACCTCAGTCAATGTGGGAGAGAGACTTTAGGACCCCAAGTGTGCCGAGTTGCCGTACAGTTTGGTACTTAAACCACTGCAATAATGCAGGATAGGTGGGGTTTCTGCATTGCAGGATCAAGGAAGAGGTAAGTTTAGGGTCAGCGCTGAGCACCAGATACGACCCAGTAATGTGTAGTGTCACTGGTCTCTGCACTTGCCCACAGCCCCGTGATTTAGCATGCAGATAGAGGCTTGGAAGGTTCAAGTGTGGATTAGAACCTCTTGCATTAGATCCGAAATATCAAGACCAAAAGCTAGCTCTCTCTAAGCTGGTGGACATTTAGCAGTGGCGTACGTGCATGCGCTATTGCACGTTGCGTGAGCTTGTTTCTCTCCAAAGGTCAGTCAAAACCAAAAGTAAAGAAAGAATTTGACTAATACTAGCTTAGTCAGATGAGGGAACTTGGCCTAAAAGTGGTATCTAGGTCTTTGGAAAATTACTTAATATTTGTAATGTGGCAGCATATAAAGGTCCCAGCCACATATGCCTCATAAGATTTTTAATTCCCCCCCCCCCCCCCCCCAAGTGAAGGGTGTTGGATTCTAGATCGTAATTCTAGAGCTCCTGGACAAATTGTTTGGGAATGGATTTGTGTACAGCTACCCTCAAACATCTCCAGGCTCATTGCCCACTCCCCTGCTCTTCAATTTGACATAAGTTTATCTTAGGAAATAACTGTTTGAAAACAAACCAACAAATAACACTATTGTGTAAAAATTCTCTGGAAGGAAGGTTTGTTTTTGTTTCTGTGGGTGTGGAGCCAGGGATCAGAGACAATAATATTCCCTGTTATTTAAGATTCTTTGAGAATTGCCCCAGTTCAACTTGGTTTCTAATCCTTAAAGCTCACTGCTATTATTTTTACATGGTTTTTTTGCATAAGAAGCTAAGGGCCAAAATTGTGTGTTGGGTTTGTCCTGGACTCTGCCAAATTCATTTCCTGTCCTGGTCATGACTTTTTTTTTTTTTTTTTTTTTTTTTTTTTTTTTGAAGCTTATTGCAAGTGAGGTCACACAGTCCTTTCTCACTTCTTTCTGATGGGCCTGAATAAATCTCTCGCAGACGGAGGTATAATGACTGCACCCAGCTCACTTATCACCTCTGCCTGACAAGCCCCGCAATCATGCGGGACAGCAGATCTCCAGTGAGTACTGGATATTTGCTTCCTGGGTT
Source organism: Grus americana (assembly GCF_028858705.1). NCBI lineage: Eukaryota > Metazoa > Chordata > Aves > Gruiformes > Gruidae > Grus > Grus americana. The sequence goes on along the minus strand of NC_072860.1, from coordinate 5,049,393 downwards.
CCCAGTGTGCTGATGGTAGGAGCCAGCATTTAAAACTGCCCTCTCGAGCTTCATGTCCCGTTTCCTCCCAAAGTGCCCTTCTCTCGAGCCCATTCACTGGGTGTGAGGTGTTTGCTCATCCAGTGCTTTGGGTCAGATTGGGCTGTTTATGCCAAGTACAGAGCGTGGGAGGGGTGGGGTGTGTGTGTAGGAAAAGCACCTCCAAACTATGGATTTGCATTTCTGCAAGCCCCACTCTTCTCTTGCAAATGCTCTCCTGCATTTGTGGAATGGCATGGAGAACCGGGGTCATCTCCAAGCGAGGGGATGTAAAGCAGTGGAAAACCCACCTCACCTTGCGCTAATTGGCCTTCACAGTGACTGACTTTATGGAGGGGTCAGGGAACAAACGGGCAAGGTGATTACATATTTCGTAGGCTTCAGAGACAGGAAAGACATCGTAAGACCTGCAGGCCATATTGATTTGGAGCATGACTGCACAATCTTTTTAGCTCTCTCCAGCCCAGTTCTAACTAGATGTCTATTAGTAGTACTTAGGGGACATGATTGTGTTAGAAAACACATCTCAGCACTACATTGCCCTGATACTCAGTCTAAATTTATTTCTGCTGATTGTTTTCATCATATTTTACTTCCTTATAAGACCTGCTATTCCTTCTGAGCTGTTCTTGCCTCTCCTGTGAGCCAGCCCAGTTTCCATCCGGGACGTGCAGTAGGAAAGCAGCTCGTGGGGTCTCACGCCAGGCTGTCGCCTGCATTTTATCGATCGCTACTGCAGCACCGGTTTGGTGGGTTGTGACATTGGGGCTGGAAACCTAACAAGAGGCTGCTCTGATTAGGTGGCATTACAGGCACAAGATGCCACACGGAGCAGGGATGAGCTAGTGGAGATAAGTGGTACCGCTCTTGCTGCGTTTCCTCCTTTAATAAATAGTATAGGGGGCAGTTCACTGACAGCTATTTTGTATTGTGTTGTATGATTAACTGCAAAACACTCTGCTGGCCTCTGTCCTCAATTTATACAGAGCAAAGCAAACTGCTAAGAGCACTCTTTGATTATAATAGTTTTGAAAATGAGTGTGTGAGGGAGTGCTACATCCCCTAACTGCTAGCATTTAGGTACCACCATGTTTTTCTCATCAGACTCACTGGCAGGCACAGCTTTAGTGAAAGCTTTCCTGCCTTGACAGCTCTCTGCTCTATCCCTGAGAGAGGGAATATTCTTCGGCCGTCAACACAATCCCGCTGTCATGCTGAGGAGCAGCAAGCCCACAGCACAGCCAAAACTCTAGGAACTGAACTTAGCTCCTGGCAAAAGGCATCAAAAGGGAGGGAGATGTTTATCCTGCTCTTTTCTATGGATGTATAAATTATATATGCTCAAAATACCAATGTAAGGTACTCTCTTCCCCAGCTAAAAGCTGCCCCGTTCTGGTCTGACATAAAAGTAGTTCATTCCATCGCTTGAATATAAAAGTTCTGCTTGTGTTCAGGAACTACAGTCTCTGGTTTGAATCAGAACCAGACTGCTGGTGACAAAAGTTTTGCAGTCTAGCGGCTGCTCGTCTGCATCCAATATGTGCTCTGAATTATCGACCCCGCTCCAGTTTCTAGTGGACAGCCTTCCACATCACAGCAGTACCGTCACTGGTAGCCTCACATGGGAAGCCAGGGAATGGAGGAACCTGGAGACTTGGAGGCTTCCTGCTGTCAGAAGCAGTCCCTTTGGATCAAGGTTAAAGCAGAGCAGCATGTGGAGAGTTTTGATTTGACGCTGCCTATCACGTATGTGTCCCCAGTATTGGTAACTTTGCAGTTAATGTGCTGCCAGTACAGATTGAAAGGGAAGATATTTTTAAAAGCAGTGACTAACGTGTCAAATTTCACTACTCAAAAACCTTCCTTGTATTTCTAATATCATTCATCTCTCCTGTGCTTTTCTCTAGCAGAGTTCGTGCCAGCCTTCGGTAACCTGAGTCCCATTCTCATCTCGAGGTCCTTCCTACGCCCCAGCCCCGGTTAGGGGAGATCCTGGTTTACGTTCCCCCTTTGGCTGGTCTCTTAGTGGTGGAGTATTTCGTAGGCAAAAATGCGTTGTTTTGACTTTCTCTCCTGCTGTAAATTCCTCCATGCTTTTCCATGTTGTGTAGCCAGCTTTATTTTCCAAGCAAGCGTATCACAAATGGCCGTGCTGTGTGTAATTACAGTGTTGCAGTGTCTCCGGAGGAGTTGGGGCTTGGTGCTTCTAGCACTCCGTGCGGTAAGGAGTTGGGGGCACAGGGACAATCTTTTAGTGCAGTGGGACTTAGTACAGAAAATATCCATGATGCCACACAGGCAGAGTGGAGGGAAAGCAGCCACTTCCATTTCATTTTTTCATTGTCAGCGAAACTAATTCCAGACCCCTGCTAGAGAAGTCTCAACCCTTTGTTCGTCCTTGTCTTTTATTATATTTTTTTTTTTTAAGGAAATCTTAAGAAACGTGCAGGCACCCACACACATGCACAGAGTTAGATTTCAAGTCCTAACAGGAAATGTGTAATCTGCTTGAAGATTAAAGTGCCAAGTGCTTCTCTTAAGATTGGGAACCTGACACGGATGTGATTATGAATTAGAGATTGCTTTGTGGTATCAGTGGGGAAGAAAAATAAATGTGAAAATAGAAGGGTACAGACTTGTTGAGTTCTGCAACCATCTTCAAACAGATACGGGAAGCCTGGAGGTTTTGGATCTTAGGGGATATGCGGAAGTAAAGCCAGAGTGTTATAAGAACATGTTTTTTCACTTTTGCTAAGACTTTGTGATAGGAGAAAAATACCAATTTGGGATAAAATGTTACAGAGCAGATGTCTGAACATGTGTCCTCAACGCTGAAGGTTAAAGGTGTACTAAGTAAGTTTTCAGAGAGAAATTCCTTACTGCTGCAGCTTGGTGGGAAAAATGAACCATCCCTACTCCCAAAGCAGGGCTAGCAAGAGCAGATACCCACATCCTACCACAGGCAGACCTGCTGCTTTTTGAGGAACAGAGTGCAGTGCCTGCCAGATTATCCCAAGTTTACTCCTACTGCCAGAAGTTGTTAAAAATAAACCTTGTCAAAGAGCACTCCAGCAGAGTGAAAGGTTTGTACCTGGCTTACAAAACTGGAAGCAATGAGGGAAAGTGGAGAGACAGCGGATTAAGGTGCTCTTCCTGGTGACAGCTCTGCTCATCACTCCTGGCTGCTGATCCCCGCTCTGGACACTTGCCTGGCTGCCGGTACAGCTGTGTTCTGCCACTGAGCCTGCCTTTCCAGAGCGAGCAGCTCTCCGAGCTTACCAGAGCTCTTTCCTAACTATACCCTTCGTTTATAAAGTGTACAAATATCTTCGAAGTAACTCCTTTAACTTTTCTCCCTTCATATTACTCAGAATAGTGGAAAAACATGCTTGGCTTTACATTTCAGAAAGAATGAAGTAGTTGTAGACTTTCCTGTGACCAAAGCTAACTTTGGTCTGCAGAGCTGTTTCCGGGCTTTTCCATTTGTAGCTCTGCCTTGAGAGCTGGATTTCCTTTATCTATATCAATAATATCACAGAATTGTCAGGGTTGGAAGGAATCTCTGAGGTCATCTTGTCCAACCCCCCTGCTGAAGCAGGATCTCTGAGAGCAGGCTGCCCAGGACCACATACAGATGACTTTTGAGTATCTCCAAGGATGGAGACCTCACACCGTCTCTGGGCAACCTATGCCAGTGGTTGGTCACCTTCACAGTAAAAAAAGTGTTTCCTGATGTTCAGACAGCACCTCCTGCGTTTTGGTTTGTGCCCATTGCCTTGTCCTGTCCCTGGGTGCTGCTGAAAAGAGCCTGGCTCCATCTTCTTTGCACCCTCCCCTCAGGTATTTGTACATGTTGATGAGACACCCCCCAACCCCCACCCCCCCCAAGCCTTCTGTCCTCCAGCAGCGATTGCCATGAGGCTGACTGCATCCTCCTTCCTGGCATGGGAATGGACTTGAATGTGCTTGATCTTCTTACTAGTATCTCGATGAACTGGACCAAAACCTAACATGATGCTTAATTCTGTTGTGTTGGAAAAGGGCCAGAAAAAAGGGAGGAAAAGGGCCGGAAGAAAGGGAAGAAAAAGTCCTTCTTTGCTTTTAGGATGGATTCAGGTCTGGTCAAGGAAGCCTGGGGCTGAAAGGTGTGAGAGGAGCCTTGAGTACGGCGATGCTACGCCAGAGGCTTCTGCCACCCTTGCAGCCAGCTGAAGGGCTCTGGGTTTGAGCTCTTTCTTTTAACTAAGATGTGTTTAGGTTTGCAGAAGCCCTTTTCTGCTGAGCCACTTGCCCTCCTTGCAACACCTGCCTGTCTGCTCAGTGGCAGCCTGGGCCCGCGATTAATGTGGAAGCGTGCCTGACACGTGCACGTGTGCGTGCGTGAGCAGGCACCAACAAGGTACACGCTGACCCTCCACACCCCGGCTTATCGCAGCCCCTGGCATTTTATCTCACGACACGCGTATCGCGTGTGCGTTATCTTAATGGGATCCTGTTTCTCTGCAGCTCTGAAGTGCTGTCAGGCTGTTAGGCGTACAAAGGGGAACGAGCCGGCCATGTTGGGCATTGCAGCATGAACGTCGTCGATCAGAAGCAAGGGTTTCATCCCAGCTACTCTGCCGGCAAAGCAAAGCCGTCCTGTTCCCCGGCCCTGAAGGTGTCTTTGAGAAAGATGTTTTGTTACCCAGCTGGGCATAAGCAGAAGAGAGGTGTTTCGTTATTAGTCTTGCTGTATGGATTATATATGGTAGAGAGACTGATCTCTGCACGCTCCGGTGTGCTCTCACACGAGGGGGTTCTGGGACTGCCTGTGGTTAAGAGGGTGAGAGCGGGTAAAAGTCTGGGGGTGAGCTGTGAGGGTATGTGTTACTGCAGCATTGCAGTAATGCAGAGACACTTACTTGGAGAGTTTCTGCGTTTGAACTTACTTTAGAAAATTATTTCTAACTAGCTAAGAAGTTACAATACTGCTTGGGGTTTTTTTTTTTTCTCTGGGCTAAGTCCAAATACATGTGCAAGCCGCAAGCTTTCTTCCTCTGAATTGACTGGCAGTGCTGCTGTGAGCTCTAAGGACAAACTGGCCACTAATTTTAGGAACTGAAAGAGTTTCAATTTAAAAAAAACCAAAAACCCAAAACCCACAAAAAAACCAACAACAAACAAACGGAAGGTTGAAAGAATAAGGATATCTGTTTCTGAAAGAGCGAATGTACGGCGAAAGGCTGCAAGACAGTTTCTCTCGGTTTCCCCAAAGAATTAAGATTGGCTGTAGATCTGCAAGGAAAGACTCATAGAAATAACATTTAAATAAAGAATTTGGTTCTCAGCCAGGGAAAGGCACTCAGGTTTTGGCACTGGTGCTTCTCATTTCGCAGTGACAGGCGGCATATTGTACCGCGGCTGTTAACAGCGGCAGGAAGCTAACTCGTGCGAGCTGGAGCTGCGTGACGGAAGGCAGAGCCGCAGGGCTCCCTCGCACCCTTCCCGGTGGGTGGCTAGTTCAGCCGAGGGGAATTAGCCTTCGTGGTGGCACCAGGCTCAGTGTGGCAGTAATTTGTCTCCTTGTAATGACGAGGACAGCCACTAGATAAGTGCATATCCCTGAATTGCTCTTCTAGAGCAGTTTTCCTACCGTGTTCACTTAGGGGCATTCTTTCTCTCAGGACACCCGTGCTGGCTTGCTTTGTTTTACACTTTTGCGTTCCTGTCTGCTTTCACCCAGCCTCCCCTGTAACCTGAAGCAATCCTGAGCAACACCAGGCAGAGGTGAGCTCCGGAGCGTGTTTGGTGTGGGTAGGATCCATCCCAGGTTTGGTCTTTGGGGCCGTTCCTGGCTACCAAGTTTATGCCAGCAGGGCTCGTGGCTTGCTGGATCACCGGGAGGAGAGCTCCTCCCTGTTCCCTTCGGCTTCGCATCTGGGAAAAGCCAAATTTCTCACTTGCCAAAGAGAGGCTTTAAATTGATGACTGATGTGCGTGTTATTGCAGCGGCTCCCTTCTCCTGTTACGTTCCTCTATTTATCCTCATAAGGGCAGGATGAACCCAGTCGGCCCCAATAATAGAAATGTCAGAGGCTGTCGAGGATTTGCTGAGATAAATGCTTATTGGAATTTTAACATGGCAGGAAGCATCCATTTTGATAGTAATTTCCTTTGTGGAAGAGCTTGCTTGATTTCTTCTTATTCAGGTATAATTTTGTGTCATCTAGGCTCCTTTTATATAAAAGAGTTTGAAATGTAGAATTTTTAAAAAATATATTAAAAAAAAAACCCAACTTACCAGTATTGCAACATGCCAGTATTAGTTTGCTGAAGCTGAGCTCCAAGGAAGTGCCGGGGCTGCTGCCACGTCTGGTTTTTTTCTGTTTGTTTTTTTTTAGTTGCAAGAATATTTATTTATTTTAAGCAACAGCGTAAATAATTACTGGGATTTTCAGAAAATATTTAAGGAAAACAAGAAATGTGTCACTCTTTAGGCCTTTCTACCTTGATTATGTGAGAAAACCATTGTATTAAAATAGTTTCTACTGCTGTAAGCTTGCAGCATTTGTTCTGCCCTTAGATGTCCATTGCAAGAGCACCTGGTGGCAAAGGAGGTGGTTTCTGGCATTGTTTTTTTCTTGTGGTTGTTTTTTTTTATTGTGTTTTAAGAGACAGAATCTGTTTAGAAATATAAATCCTAATGTCGCAGCTCCCTTGCTGCAAAGTAAAGCCAACCTAGCAGTTGTTATTTTATCAGCTTACATGTTTGGAAAGAGAGGACACAAAGTTTTGATGGTAATTTGTGATGTTGGAGCAATTGGAGGAGCAGACAAGGAGACACATCATCTGCCAGGGCGGAAAAAAGCTGATAAGACGAAAGAAAACCGATCTCCCTAGGCTGGTATGTACTAGTAAGCTCGGCTGAAGGCCAAAGTCAGTATCAAAGTATCGCACTTCAGGACTGAGCCCACAAGAGAGATTTTTAGGATAGCTCTATCAGTTTTCACTGAGTTATTTTTAGGGTCCTTCTAACCTCGACACAGAGAGGCTCAGGAGTTCATTGTGCAGGTAGATGTGCCAGATGAGGCCAAAGACGGTATGTCACTTTTTGTCCTCGTTTTAGTTTGACTTTGGGTTTTTTTTCTTGGTCGGGCTGCTTTGTGGGAACTGTAGTGAACAGGAACAGCCTCACTCCTTCACAGATGATGTCCAGGGAAATCCTGGATTTTTTTTTTTATTCTTCTCTCTGTGATTTTTTTTTTTTTAAAGTATTTGGAAACAGCTGTGGAACAGACCCATGGCATCTGCTGTGTGATGCAGTGTGTGCAACCAGTTGTGAAGGTTTTGGGGAAACTTCCCGATCCTTGTGAGCACTAAAGAAAAACAGGATCACTTTTGAGTCTGTCTGATAGATGCTAAATCTCCTGCTGCTGCTCTGCTCTTACTGCATGGTTTCGCTCAAGGTCTGTGGTGTCCCTGATGAATAGGTAGTTGACGGTGGCAGCATCTTTGTATTCCTCTCTTCTCTTTGCAATGAATCTGGAGGAGCTGAGCGGCCATCCGTTTCCAGTGATCACAAGCATTTCAGTGTGATCCTTCTCCTTCCATCAAGATAACGGTCTCATTCCCCCCGGGACGATTCTTTGCTGATGTGCCCGCAGCGGCATTTCAGCCGCCGAGGGACGTAGGTCCTCCCCCAAGCTTGTGCTGGGCTGATGCGTCCTGACAACTGATGGCCGGCTCTGAAGTCACTGCCCTGTTCGCAGAGGTCGCTGCCTGCCTTGGCTTTGTCGGTGGAAGGAGAGCAAACCCTGAGGAGCTCACTGCTGCTGTCTGAGCCTTCTGCAGGAGTGCTTGCCTCAAACCTCTGGGCTGTCATTGGCGTCCTCAAGGTCTCCATCGCTGTGGGCATGAACCTCGTCCCCGTTACCTTTTTCCGGATTGAGCCCAGCGTGCCCACGGAGGGCATCTCAGCATTTGTGCCGCGGTCCTGCACGCTAAATGAGGCTAATTTGTTTTGCACTTTGCCGCCTAGGGCAAATGCTCGCTTGGATGTGAAGGTTAAGTTGCATTACCAAAGGATTAATTTTTTTCTTAGGCTTCCTGAGGAGACAGACTGATCATTTGGTGAGGATTTTTCTGCACATCTCTCCACACAAGCACACCTTAATCAAGGACTCACTTGAATGTAAGAAGTGCCTTCGCTAAGAGAGCTGGCATTTCAGAGATGCCCTTTGCTTAATTCCAGTTGTCTGCTTAATTAGACATTTGAGAGCGCCGTTAATTGATTGATGAACAATTAAAACAGCTCCAGCTTCTCTCCTGACTAAGATGCATTCAGCAACTAACCCTTCTTGTCTTCCCCTCTGGGAACTTGCTCTGCAGTTGGTTAGCTGTTACCTTGCCTGTTTTGGGCTGTAGCTCTAGAAACACACAACGCAAACACATTAGAAGTCTCTCTAAATAAACACACATTAATGTTCAGAGCTTGCCGTGCACTCACAGCTGCAGTTACACCCTGGGAAGAAAAAGCTGGAATGGGAAAAAGTAAAAGCCGCAGAAGCCAGGGTTTTTCTTCCCTAGGATCTTGCATTTGCAGTTCCACATTATATTTTATAATTAGACTGAGGGTCATGGGGTGTTGTGACAGTCATGCCAACTATAAATTGCCCTTTATCAAAACAGGAAAAAAATAATCTGAGTGAGCATGTATTAATTAACTCTGGTTCAGGCTATCCGTGACCGTCAGCCTCACCCCGATTTCTATTGCCGGGTATATTGTAATAATGCTTTTCGTTTAATATTTAGAATCCCCGAGGGATTTGGCAATTTGGAGACATTTAACAGATGGAGAGATGGCATTAAAAGGAACGTCTCAGAGGGGAACTCACACTAAGTGTGTGTAAAGCCTAGTCTCGGTCCTGCCTCAGGAGCGCCGGGGCCAGCGCTGGCCGCAGCAGATGCCGGCGTGTGCGGGCAGGTTGTGCCTGGCTGCCCTGCAAGGAGCACGTGCGGAGGGATCTGGGTACCCCGGGCAAAACAAGAAAAAAACCTCAATTAAAATTAAGATTAGATAACAGAGAGAGCAGCTGCTCTGAAGTGTGCTCTTCACAACAGCCTCAGGGGCATTTATTCCTTCGTTCTCCCACACAGCTTTGCACCAGAGCCCTTCGCTGTGAAACAAACCCAGTTGGAAGGCTCTTGGTGCTCTTCTGGAGAAAGCGGCGAGCTGCTTGCCAAGCTCTGAGGAACCTCTCTACTTCTTTGGGTCGTGTCTGCCCATGCTTGTAACAACGACCTGCAGCCACCGTACCCCAGCCTGCAGAGATGTGAGCTGGATGTGACCGACGTCTGCGGCGTGATGCTGGTGGGGCTCTCGCTCGAGTAACGAGGGATGCCCTCTCCTGCAGGAGCACGCGGGGCGCTCGGCTGCGAGTGGTCAGGAGAAACCCATTACTCCTCTGTGCCTTATTTGTACCCAGCACACCTTTGCGGTGTATCTTATTTCCAAGGCAAAACAGGCTTTTATCTGGTGGGCAGGAGACATGGTGTACATGATCCTTTGTTGCCCTTACTGTGCGCCGGCCACAGGTTTGCTGAAGGTTTTGCTGTAATGGTTTAAGGGCCAAAGAAAAGATGCCTTGCGTGCTCGTTATTGTGATGTGGAGGGGAGCAGTGGTGTGGGTGGAGATGGGCCGTAAGAAGTCTTGGGCTAATACACCACAAATTCCTCAGGGAGTGAATGAGTCAAGGAGTGCAGGGCCAAGCAAGGTGGGGAGCACAGGGCTGGCAGAAACGCGGGCACAGGGAGCAGATCCGTGTGCGCCCTGCTGCGGTGAGCAAATCACGGTGTCGCCAGGAGGCTTTTTGCTTAGGTGAGAAACCAGGGGATGCCAAGGTCCTGCCCTGCCCTTTGGCCCCTTTGCAGGAGGAGGGTGCCGCCATGGGGGGCGAGAGATGAGACCCTTGGTGCCGGAGGGGAAGGTCTGCGTCCGTGGGTCTTGCTGGCAGCATGGGCAGGCCTGTGTGTCCTGCCCGCAGCCTGTCTGCAGGAGGGTGTATGTGGACTTGTCGCAGCTTTTTGAGGGTGGCTGGAAACATTGGGTCAGCCTGGCCCCTTTCCTGCCTGACTGCCACCCCACGGGACTGCCAGATGTGCTGCCAGATGTGCTGTCCCTCCCTGTTCCCCAGGTGGCTAGGTTTCCAGTTTTCTTACAGATAGGCCATAAGGGTCTTTTTGCTAGGGATAAAAGTGTTTTTAAGAGGCGGGGATGTGCTGGCAGACATACAAGGGACAGGCTCGTGTCGGTTCCACATCAGCAGCTCGGACGCTGAAGAGCAGCAGACACAGCTGAAGGGTTGGGCTGGCGTTGGGAGAAAGGGGCAGGCTTCTCCTTAGCTCTGCGTGTTTTCATCACTGGGTTTCATATGAAAACAGCATTTGCAGAGTTTTCCACAAAGCCTTGCTTCTGTAGCATTCGGACTGCCCCAGCACGCCTCTGGCTCTGTTCCCCAGAAGATTAGAGGTCCTTCCGTCTTTGACAGTAGTGTGAGACTAAGTGAACTATTTGTTCTTTTTTTTTTTTTCCAGCAGTGAAAACACAATCAGCCACTGTTTGTGTTACTGCCTTTATCTCTGTTTTTGTGGAGATGCGCTATGCTTTCCTGCTGCAAGATACATCACGTGAAGCGGCTGTCGGTTTGGGAATAGCTGTCAGGTTTGGACAGGGCTTGTAAGTGGTTAGAAAACCATCACCTCTGCCTTATGCCATGACCCTAGGACTTCAGGGAGGTGTCCTTGTTCCCTAGAACATGTTAAGTTTCCTTTTAATCGCTTTCTTTTCTACAGGATGCTCATCAGTGATTCCTAGCAATTTGTTAAACCTGCCTCCACGATATTAAAAGGCAGAGTCGGTGATAGGGCACTTGGTTAAAACATTAAGCAAGATCAGAATATGTTTTAATGAATTTCCTTGTTCTCCCAGGTGTGATTGAAGTTACTTTTAAGTGGAAAATAAATACATCTGCCATGCTGGGGGAAAAAAAAATCACAAATATCACAATGTTCTTGTTGAAGAGAGGAAGAGTATGGTCTCAGTGACTGGTCGTAGGTTGTGATGTTGCAGTCTGAGCTTGTCTCTGTAGAAGGTAAAAAGAGCCATTGCATTTAGAGGTGTTAACTGAAAAGCACAACAGAAGATAAGAAAATAAAGCCCTCCACCTTTTCTGGCTACTGGGAGCTGCTGGGCACAGAGCACTGCACACATGCAGGCTTGGATCTCCACTCCCGAATGCCTCTCTGGCTGCTCTGATTTCCCTCCTGGCAGTACCTAGAAGGTAAAGCTGTGATTCACCACAGGCTATGGTTGCCTGCGTGCTGGGGAGTTATTCTGGGTGGGTAACATGTCCCTTCATAAGGGGGGAAAAATAGGAGGTGGGAGAAATCAGGTGGATGGGGAGCTGCCTATTTGTCCATGAGATAAATTAAGTTCATGCCTGAAGTACTGCTCATTTTTAGGGCTGGTTAAATCATTCCCATTTCAGTGAAGTTTCTGAAAGTCCAGAGGTGGACTTGGAACCTGTAGTGAGCAATATTTTCCACTTCTTCCTGCCAGGTAACTCCACCACAGGCACAGCCACAGCATTGTTACCTGGGTTTGTCAGACCATCTTCCAGGCTGGAGGTGTAATGGGTTGTGAGAGGACGGGAGTGACGCAGACTGCGGCTGATGTAGTGCTGAGCCTGATGAATGCTCTCCAAAAGGACTGATGGATATTTTTGTTGTTCAAAATGGCCTATCAGAATTCCCTTCCCATAGTACTGATACTGTCGGAAAATAGTTAAAGCAGATTTCAGACTTATATGAAGTTTTGAAGACCTTGATTTTTTTTTGAAGAGCTGGTTTCAGTTATCTTCAGTATTGTTTTCCCAGAGGGGTGATTGAGCGTCACCATTGCTTCTGGCATGAGCAGAGTGAGGCCAGTGTTTGTGTGGGAGCCGAGCAAAGTCAGATGCTGAAAATCCTGTTCTTGTGTGACTTGTATCCTTCCTAGCACTGCACTGGAACAGCTTCCAGTAGTCTTGACATAAGGAATGTGTCTGTAGAGATCTTCAAACAGAAGACCCTAAACCCCTTGGTGTGACTCTGATTTTAGTCTTTTGCACTCAAAAATATTCGTCATTTGTTTCTGCAGCTCCAAGGACCCTGAAGAGGGCTGTATTTGGGGAATTAACTTTGTGTTAACCACTGGAAATCTTTTGTTTGGCCTTTCTGTGTGCACAATAATGGGTACTGATGCTGGAGCCCCGTTACAGTGCCTGGATTTCCACAGTCTCCTGAGATACAGAGGGCTTTCCATCGTGGCAAAGCTGCCGTGGGAATGAGCCTTTGTGTGGCCCTTGGGTAGAGTCCCCCGAAACATGTTCAGAAATATGAATGGCGTTAATGTTGAATTCCTGTTGTTGAAATAAATCTCCTCGTTTGGATGAACAGTGCTCGAACCAGTTTTGAAGGAACCTGAGTGCTTCCTCAGGGAGAAAGCTGCTCGTCTAAGTTCTGTGTAGTTTTGCAGATCAGGTGCTTGGTGAGATACAGAGCGAGCAAACGTACGCGTGGTTGTTAGTAGCTCGCTTCCAGTGTGAGATTTTCCTTTTTTGCAAAAGGAATGGATGTTGATCTGGTACCACCTTTCTCCGTCAACAGTCGATGTTCAGTTTCCTTCTAGTAAGATCACAAATATCACAGTGGATATAATTTTGATCCAATTATATGGTGCTACTTTGTAATGTTGTGGAAAGCTCAGTTGTTGCTTTAATGCGAACTCAAGTTGCAGCGCTTAGAGCAGCAGCGGTAGTGCTAATAGAGTCAACAAGGGCAACTTTGGAACAGAGTTTTATTTATTTGGGTTTATAAAGTGGCTTATGCAAAAGTAAGGAGCAATTTTACAAAGCAGTTGTCGTAGACTAAATACCAGATTCCCCAAACATCTGTTCCAAAAACCCTGTTAAATTCTCTTTCCATTCCACGGGGAAAGCTTGAGAGAAAAAAACAAGCAGACCTTTCAGTATAAGCTAAAGGAAATGAATTGCAGACTGAGGAGGAAGGGAGTTGAGGTTCCCAGGAACGCGTCCTCTCATTTTTGCTGTGGTGAGCTGTTAGCTGGAAAATTCCAGCTGCCACAGATATAAATGGACAGGAAACTACTCTATTAAGCACATGCATCTTCCAGAAGAAAATAATTTAGTTAACCTGTATGTAGATCGGGAATGTCGTATTTATTAAGACAGCCACCAGCCCTCACACATGCTCCAAGTGAAGCCAAGGTGCCCAGTTGTGCGTGCACGCGGATACTGGTGGAGAGGCTCCGAAAAGCTGTTTGGGAAGCTGACGCCGGGGCTCGGTCCCACCCATCCCTCTGGTTTGTGTCGGCACGTGCCCTCTGCTTTCTGTGCAGCTGCACGCCTGAACCACCGGTCCTCGTTCAGCCTTTTAATGGGTGTACTTGTTCTGTCATTCCTTAATTTTCTGAGAACATAGCAGTAAAACCAACTATTATTTGAACTCGAATGGACGTGCAGTATGTACAGTGCATACTGAGTGCAGGTCGGGTGGTGCAACCTAGCCAACTGCTGTAGAGAAATGGTGCATCTAAATTTTCTCTCCTTTTTTAACCCCTATGTCCTAGAGTGTTTTTTGAATTTAATAAACAAGATTAGTCTAGTAAACTGGTCCAGATAGTTCCTTTCTCCAGCTTCCAGCTTTTAATCATAGTCTGTTTTCACATTAATAAAAGAGCAAGTTATATAAGTAATTTCACTAATATTAGCCCCAGGCCTCTCACTGCTGAGAGTTTTGTGGTACAGAGCTATTCTCTGAATCCCAAAGCTACGTGTAATTGTACGATGCACAATTCAGCTTACCATATGCGCTTTATATAATTGAGAAAATTTACTTAATTTTATCCACCATTAAAACACAGCTTTAAATGAGAAATGAAACCAATTAATACAATGGACAATTCCTCCTGACTCTAATAAACTCCGTGTTTATGTTTTGTTGGTATCAAGCAGGGTTTATTTTATTATGGAACAATAAATACGGCTGAGCACCCAGCCATTTGTCAGTATAATAAAGGACAGACGTAATTACAAGGTGGAGCTGACTGACCAAATCACATTAGAAAAACAAACAAACACGCATTCATATCTTCTTAGAGCTCTTTGGTAGGTGTCAAGTCATGCCCCACGTATTTCGACAGAAGGGATAGATTGGGTACTTCCAAAGCAGCCTGTGTGTGGTGGGAAGGAGCGGTGCCAGCGACCCCGGCGCCGGCTCTTGCTTTGCTCAGGTGCTGGGCAACGTGTGCGGGCTCGTGAATCCACTGCAGCCCTCCTAGAGCTGGCACTTCGGTTGTTGTTACTGCACCAAGAGGGGCTCCTGCTCCTCAACGGCTGTGGGTTTGGCTGCGTAGAGGAGCTGTTGCTTCCCAAACAGTATTGGATCTGTCTTCCTGTCCAGTGCTTATCTCCATAAGCATTTATATCATTCATAACTTTCTGGAATTGTTTTTTTACACCCAATTGTTCGTATGCTGCGGGATCTCCTCCTAGGCTGTAGTACAACCATGTCAATGTCCCATCCAGTTTGATCACCACTTGACTCTCAAAGCACCTTCTCTATGGCAGGGAGACTCGTCTAGAGGAAAATAAATCTAGCTCTTCAAACGCTCTCCCTTGCTTTTTGAACCGTCTTTGGAAAGCAGTCAGCATGCGATGTTGCTGTTACCTGGTGGATCATGCAGACATCCCCAGGTGCCCTTGGACAATACCTGGTATCTTGAATAGCTGATCAGATCGATATCTGACTGTGCCCAAAACAGTTTTTTGCGGTTGGGTAGAAGTTGACCTTGTCACGTGTGCGCTTGCACACGAGTCATAATCTACTTTGCCAGCAACGAGCAGAACAATTTGTTGTAACCACCTTTATCTGCGAGCCTGGCCCGCTGTTCCCGTCATCGGACTCCACAACGGATCCCTGGCGGCTCTGCCTCCCTGCCCACGCCGAGTGAGGTTGGTGGCCGGGGTGTGCCGAGCCCGGGCGCTGCTGGCGGTTCTTGCTCGCTTTGTGGAGAACTTGGCGTGGGACAGCAGATGGGGAGAAGCTGCTTACGTTTCCCCAGATGGCAGATATTAGACCTCGGGGATATTCAGAGCTGCATTTCTGTTTGCTGACCAGAGCGTGGGCTGTGCTGTGAGTACTGAGCTTCCCCTTCCCTTGGGTTTGCGGACGGTGGTCAGGTCCCGGGCGGTGAGACCGAGCTCTGGGCGAGCCTGGTGCAGCGCAGCCGCCATCATGTGCTGCGCTTTGTCCCAGTCCCCGGCTACTGGTTTTCAGGTTTCGTGTGAATCTCTCCTTCCCTAGACTGGGGAAATGCTTGCCCTCATGCCAAACACTGCGCCTGTGGGTGGGGGAATGTCGGAGTGATGTGCGCTTATTGTTCTTATTGCTTAATTAAACCATTTAATTAGGGTATCAATTAAAATACTTCTCACTGTTTATATGCATTGGCAAGGGGCGTCATTCCTGCTGGTTGGGGGAACAATACGCAGTTGCTTTTCCTGTAATGGTAGGCAAATAAAAAGTGTGGTTGATTATGGTCTGAAAAGTTTTTCCCAATAAATTAATTTCCTTCACTGCATTAGCTCTGACTGGCTGCCAAGGGGGCACTGTGATCCCTTTTCTGTGGAACAGGTTTTAGTTTTGCGCTCACGGTCACAACAGGCAAATTTACCTCTTGGTTAGGAACTCGTGTAACAAGATAGTGGAAATAATATCTTTGGCTGAAATACGTTCAAAACAGGTTCACTGTTAAAAAACCCTCAAGTAATTCAGAGCTTGTTATTAAGGCAGTAAGAAGCTTAAACAAGATTTCAAATCTATATCTGACCTTTAATTTACCTCAGCAAGGCAGAGCTGCATTAGCATCATGCATCTAAACAGAGATTTTGATTTCCAGAACGACATGTGAGCCTTGATATCATTCTCCAATTTCACAAGCCGTGTTGTAGAAATGAGAAATGCTTTTTTTTTTTTCCAGTCTGCCTGTTTGTGGAGTAAATGTTAATGACACATTTCCCCCTCTTTTATGGGCTTTTACTTGTGAGCATTAGATCTGATCCCTTGCTCCATGGCTGTACTTGCTTGGCATATAAATTAGGATTTATAACAGAGTTTAACTCTTCCAAATGATTGTGGGGTCAGAGGTGACTACTGCTTTATGGTATGGTCTCAAGCACAAAATGTTGTGATGTTTTTGTCTTGGTAGGAGAGTTTATGATATGAGCTTCCTGTGGTAACACAGGTTTTAGGAGGAAAATAATTCTGTGCATCCTGGCGGCTCTAAACAAGAAAAAGGGCTTTGCTGAGCAGTATGTACATGGCTGGCTTAAATCTTTGCTACCCCAGTGAAGCCTTGAAAATAGGTGACATTTGGGGGCGGGGGGAGGCTGGTCACAGTGATGATGATGATGTGTGTGTGCTATGGAGAACATTGTCCATGCAGGGTGGCCAGTTCATTTGCTGTTCAGAGGCACTGAAGCAATTCTAGCAATGGGAACTGCAATAAGGTGAAGAATAAGCTTTTTCTTCTTTATTCATCAAGGTAGCCCGATATTATTCCAGGCATAAAGCCTGCATAAATAGATGGAGTATAGCTCAGTCTCACCCTTCTGGTGCGCAGATCCAGGAGCTCCTGAGAGAGGGGCTCCCTGCACTGGACTGCTTCTAAAGCAGAAAAAAATAGGTTATTTCTGCAGGTCTAAAGTGCATGGGACAAGGCATTACAGGTAGGTCTCACATTATGGGATCCTTATGTCTCCTGACATCTTCATGCAAGCCAGGAGAGCGAGTACGTTTTTTTCTTCTTCTTCTTCAACTTTTCTGTTTTCTGTTGTAAAGCGGGGGAGGGAGATCTTTGTTGCGCTTCTGAAGCCAACTTGTGTCACAGTCACATGCAAAGAAAACATTTGCACTTTCTAACTTGCACACGTGTAATTGCTCTTTGTTAACTCGCATGCAGTTCTTTAGGTAGGGAGCCTCCAAAAAGGTTTCTTGACGTAGCAGGAGATCCTTGCCAGAATGAGGGGACAGGGAGTGAATTTACTCCAATACATACTGGAAAAATCCTGCTACTGCGAAGGTAATGAATGCAGAGTCTTTGTGCCATTCTGAGTTGGGATTTCCACAGCAAAGGCGTGAGTTACGTGCCTCGCGGTGCTGGTTAGCCGGACAGCTGACTCCTTTCAGTGCCACTGAAAGGCCAAGCAATAATCTCCATGCAGTACATTAACAGCTAAATATTTTGGGGCATATTTCAGTCCCATCCTTCTGCCATGGCCACCTTTCCCTTTCCTTTGACTTCCTTGTTCCTCTGTCATCTCCTTCTGCTCTCGTTCCTCATCTGCTCTTACTTACCTGCGGGTTTATTCAGTTTTGTTTGTGACCCTCTAAAGCTGGAGGAATTGGAACAATTCTTGTCCTGATGACGGGCTTCAAACCACGCCTCTGATGGGAACCCCAGAGCAGGAGCGTTCAAAGGGAGCTTTCAGGACCGTAGTGCCCACTTGTTGCTGGGAGGAGGACTGAGGCATCTCAATCAGCTTTTTGATGCTGAAATAACAGTGGGACAGTGCATGCCTTATGTTCCTAAGTAAAAAGAAACTCTTGGTGATAACTTACCCGAAAAGACGTTACGATGGCTTTTTCCAGAACAGAGCGGTACTGGCAAGAGCTTTGCAGAACAAATTTTGCTTTTGTGTCTTACCTTACTTGCAGTGTTTGTGAAAGGCGAATGTTTCACTGGCTGGAAAAGTGGCTGCAGTCGCCCCGGTGGCAGGTCCCAGGGCCCCGGGGCACGCGTGTGTGCCTGGGTGCACAGGGAGCGGGTGCCTCACTAGGGCCGAGAGCGAAGGGCTGAGGAGGGGGCTCAGGGCAGTGCCTGCAGGTTCCCCAAAGCGGTGCCATCCGGGGCCTGCGCCAAGCTGTGAGGCAGTAGAGCTGGCTTAAATGCCATAAACGAGGAAGGCAATGTAACGCAGCTTGGTGCATGTGCCAACATGTTTATTTTGTTGAGCTGATTTGTGGTTTGTTTTTTTTTTTTTTTTTTTTTCTCCTGACCGGGGACAAGGAAATTGATACAAGGAGCTAGAGGTGGCCTCTGCAGAGGGTTTATCATCAGAACTTAAGTGCAGCAATAAGAGTCCTGCTTCTGCCTTCATAATTCTTCAGTTTAATTTGCCATCCTTGTGGTTTCTCTGAGCTTTTGTTTAAGAACTCAGGAGGATGTGAATGTTTATGTAGCCAAGCATAGAGAGGTTTAAAAAATGACTTGCACAGAGAAAATCCCTTAAATATGAGGCGCAGCAAACCCCACAAGGATGATCAGTTTTTTATGATTACTGCGGCTTATTTGGGTCAATGAAGAATGTCTGCTTTTATTCAGAGAAACCATGACTGGGGCATAAAAAAAACATTGCAAGGACTGTTAAGGGATTTTTAAGTTCCTTATGATATGTGAGGAACACCCAGGAGGCTCTCAGAACTTTTTTTATTATTCTAAAGTTGTTTTATATTGTGCTTGGTCTTTATATGGAACACCAGAACTGTCAATGCTTCAAGCTCTAATTAAGTCGAAGGCCATTACTGGGCTCAGCAGAGGGAAATAGTACTTTACAGGTGGTCACATTAAATGATCCAGTGGCCCCCTTCTGGTCATAAAAATGTAGGATTTTTTTCCCATTATCCTCAGATGTAAAATATGCACTGAGCTCTTTGTTAGCCTTTAAATCAAGCTACAGAAGGTGCTGAAAGCAAACCCAGAGTTTTATACCAGATTATGAGGAGTATGAAGAGAATGAAAACAGGAAACAAAGCATGTCTAAAATAAGCCAGCGTCCAGCTTGGGGGAGCTAAATCAGTTTAATATATTGTCAGGCCTGAATATAATACAAAGCATAGCCAACTTTTTTACGCGTTGCAGGGCCTTCTGCTTGCCGTATTGCCCTGACGTTCTGCGTGACACCCACAAGTAGGTCTGTATCAGGTGCCATGAGAGATCAGGAAACCTCCTCCACTGCTGGGATAGCTCGTTACCTCAGTTGTGCGACTCCTGCATGGTGTCACCAGCAAAACGCTCTCCGTGCAGCAGTGCATTACGTGCCCAGGAGAGCGGGACTTGCCCTGCAGTTCACAGGGCTTGCAACGGTGCCCAGGGGTCCATGCGCCAGCGAGCCACAGGCACCCCATCCTAGAAACTGCCATCATGAGCGTGTTCTGGTGGGGCCTGCAGCGAAGTGCTCAGAGGATTGAGGACTTTATCAGAAGCACTTCGAGCAGGAGGACTCCCATTAGCTCTTACTAGATACAGTGAGTGCAGGGCTGCTTAGAGGCAGTGGGAGTCACCCAAGGGTTGGGGCTGCTGCCACACATTGAGGTTAGGAGTCGTATGGCGCATCCTACTCGTTGGGTCCACCTACACTCCTTAAGTAGTGGAGGGCTTTGGTTTATGGGGCTGGCAACATAGTGCCTTTTAAGGGGCATAGAGTCGCGTTAGGTTTAAAGATTAATTACATTTTTGAGGAACTATTTGGTAAAGATGAAGTGTATTTGTAATAGGGTGTGTGTGGAGGCTGTGGCTCTGTGAGGCTGAATGGCGAACATAAGTGACAGAAGGAGAAATCACCGGGGTAATTTAAACCAAATATGATTTAGCAACAGCAACAACGGAAAGATCTGAAACTGCATGCACCAGATTGTTGTTAGCTCCCGGTTATCGTAGGGACTGACCAGCTGTATCTCCCACCACCCTGAACGGAGCCAGCACTGTCTCCAGTCACTCAGATTTCCCGGGGTTCTTTTCCCCCATGAGTCCTTTGAAAAGCTTGGCTTTTGATCTGTGCAGCTTATAGGCTGGGTAAGAAAATGTAATCCTCTTTTCTTATTACATCATTATTTTCTTGCAAGCTAGAAGGTATGTCCAGACATGTATATAATGAGCCCGGTAAACTATTTTACATGAATTGTGATGGCACCATCAGGTCGGCCACTTACCCCAGGAGCCTTCAGTCTGTGGTGGCCCAGGAGGGTTTCCTTCTGGACTTGCCTCCTATCATTTGTGGTATGGCTGGTATTGCTGCTTGTACTGAGAGGTCAAAGACTTTGCTACTTTAAAGTAGCCACTAAAATAATGTTGACTGCTATCCAGGGTATGAGCAGAATGAGACTCCAGCAGTGATTTGGTCTGCGGACAGTGGGGACAGGTCACAGATGTTTACAGCTGGATTGCTGTCTAGCTGTGACGGGTCCCTGGTGGTGTAGATGGCAGAAGGTTGGCCTCTTGCAATTGCTGTGATGGATAACAACTTTGCCTTCTCCTCCCCCTTCTCCATCCAGTAATAACCTCTCCACTCAAGAGATGCTCAAAGAACTGAAAGGCATGTTTAATCTACTGTTTAAAACCCTTTGCAGGCATTAGGTCTGTCCCTGTGTTGGGGTGTTTTGGCAGAGAACTCCCTTTAAATTTAATGGCATCACCTTGAAGGCTCTGCACTGCCCTGATGAGAGACAGCACACAGATATTTCAGGCAGCTTTTAGAAATTGGGAGGGGAGATGGGAGGAGAAAATGCCGCACAATTGTTTGATGTGCTGATCAAAAGATAAACTAGATTCATATTAAACCCCAAGGGTTTGTACGAGCTTGCTTATGTTTTATGCAAACCCTGCTGTACCAAAGGAAATAAAACACCGTTGCCTTTCAAGGCAGATGGGGTGCAAATGCTGAGCAATTTTTCCCTTTTTTATCCCACTACTTAACGTTGTTGTTTTACAATATCTCCTTACCTGTACCGTTTCATTTCTGATCATTAGGAATATGGATATGGTACTTGCTGTTCGTTCTACCGCTTTGAGTCAGGAACACAGGCTCTTTGGAGAGTTTAAATTGGCAGAGCAGTGGGTCTCTGTGCTCATTTCCAACACACCAGGCTGGCTCGTGGCACCCTTTATACTGGGGACCGTGAGCTTTCCACCGTCTCTCGCTAAGGCATGGTGTATGCTTAGAAATATGGTCTGCCGCTTAATAAAGAGAGCAGCCTTATACAATATCTGTGCTCTCTTGTTCTGAAATATGTTCAACATGAATGTAACCTAAGCTCTCCCTCCCAAAACTGAACAGCGCGAACAGAATTAGGTCAAGACCCACGCAGTGGATTCCCCATCTCATTGCACCACCTGAAGTTTCCCCCAGTGTAAGAGGTGGTGGTACCGAGAGATGACTCTTTCTCTGAAGCCTCAGTGCTGCAATGAGCCATGAAAAATCCTTCCTTTTCCTACCCCGGGACTTCAGAGCCTGCTAGGCATGTGTGTGTTTGATTGGCACAAGCCTGGGTTTGCGTATCACCTCTGTAGATGCTGCAGCAGAGACGACAAATTTTCCTCATCGCTTCTCTTGTGCTGGCTGGGAAATGGAGCCGTTTGTCTCTTGGCTTCTCATCAAAAGGCCAAAGGTGCACAGCAGGATGGCAAGGAGGTATTAATTTTATTCCGTAAAATGAAGGGGGGAATTCAAGAAGTGGATGCTGTCAGAGGCAAAGACAAAATCTCAAAATATAGCCAGGTATTTTCTCAAATTAAACACTTCCCAAATGTTCTAGGTCACCTAAAACATAAAGGAACAAGTTCGTCTCAGGTATGAACAAGCCCCAAAATATCTTAGAACAAAACCTGACAGTGCTGCTGGCAAACGTGAGGCCTCTTGTAAAGCAGGAGAGCATCGCTCTTCCAGCTCAAAGTACAGCACAGTCGTCCTGTTCTCCGGTCTCTAGAAGCAACCCTGGGAACAGGAGATAGTCCTGAGCTGTGAGACTGAGCCTACCGGCAAGGGGTTTTTTGTTTTGTTTTCTTCCGATCCTGCGGTTCTTGAGCACACAAAGCTTCCCCAAAGAGTCGTTAGGTGCCATATCTGCTGGCAGCATTGCGTGGGTGAGCAAAGATGCTCGTTTGGCCTCAGCTGGACTAAAATCACCAGTGAAGTCCGCACAGGGCCTAGAACGGCTTGAAGTGGTGACAGCTACTGTCCTGCCCAGGCTCAGATTAATGGCCTGAGAGTGAGAGACTTCATCTCCCGTTCCCAGCCCCATGTTTGGCCCAGCAGTGTGTTTTGCAACAGCAAAGACCATTTCAGTGGGCACTTTGGTGCTGGCTGCCCTTTGCTTACATCTCGTTTGCTCTTTAATTAAGTGTTTAGCTGTGGAAGTGAAACAAAGAAACAGCTTGGCTCGTGCTGGGAGAGCCATGTTGAATTTACAGGATGGTTTCTGTCTCAAGAGCTGGATTTCCAGCGAGTCTGCTCGTCTCGTGTTTCCAAATAGAAGGAGTCAGTGTTTTCCTTGGACAAAGGACAGTATCAGTCAGTCACTGCTTTCAAATTTCTGGCTCTTTATCTTATCATGAAGTAGTGTAAGATGGTTTTATGAAGGTGGCTATTGCCATAACTACTATGATCATTTTACTGGCTTGGCTGTATTGCTGGCCTTTTGTCTTTTGGTAGCTGGCTAGTGAAACAGTAAAAAAGCTGTTTGTGGTTGAATTCACAAAATGGCAATAAGGTGGTGACACAGGCAGGGTTCTGAGGCACCGACTCATTTTTCATGATACCACATTTCTCTCGTCTTCACTGAAGCCAGAATACCCTACGCTTGAGAATACCCCTGTGCTTGCCCTGGGTGTCGTACTCCTCCAGGATGAACACACTCTGCCACTGTGGCATTGCAGGCTTTGCATCCATTAAAGCTGCCGTGGGTGGGATGGACACGAGGGGTTAAACACAGATTATGGTTTGTAATACAGTGCAGCAAAGGCTGGATGCAGGAGACAGCCCTCCCCTGGGCTGTTAGCGCCATCTTCTCCTGGGCTCTGATGCTCTGGGGGACACGCAGAAGTGCGTTCTTTGGTACGGCACGTCCCTTCCAAGCGTCTGAGTTTGTTGAGTGTGTTTAAAAGAAAACATGAGATGAATGAAAACTGATGAGAGGTGCAAGGGACTGAAACTGCTCAAGACCGTCAACTTTAAACTGGTTTGTGGGTTTTTTTAATCTTTAAATTGCATTTTTTTTTATCTTTTAAATTCTCACTGCCATGGCAATCTGTGTACAGACAGTGATAATATGGAAATGCTGACATTCACAGAACCTTTTTCTATCACAAAACTTCTGTATAAAGATGGAGTTTTGAGATTCTGGAGCTGAATATACTGCATTTTCCTGGCCTATGCAGATGGCCCTTCTTTCTGCACGCCTGTCAGTCACAGCACAAGGACTCATGAAGAACAGCCTGGTGGTGAAAGGGCAAATATGAGATGCAGGAGTTGGAAATGCAGTTTCTGGCTCTGTTGCAGACTTGCTGCGTAAACTTGAGCGCAAGGCAAGTCCCCCTTCTGCACAGGGCCTCCTTCACCTGCCCTTTTCCTGTAATGTCCAGTTAGGCTGTAAATTCTTTGGTATGTGGAAAGATCTTTTCCAGAGCTAAGCAAGCCCCGCTGTACATCCATACAAGCATGCAGCCAGAACCCTTATTAGGTTGATGGCTGCTGGCAGTTGTGAAATAATTGCTAATGAGGAGTCAGCACTTCCCCATCTGCCTTCCCTCCCAGGATCTGCCCGTAGACATCCTCAGAGCAAGTCTTGTGAGGGCCAGGCAGTAGCCCAGCTCCTTCCAAACCGTCTCTCATCTTTCCCTTGTCTCTCCAATACATGCCCAGGTGCAAGGACATCGTAAGCTCTTCCTCAGCAGTAGCATGGAGGAGCCTTGCTCAGGGTTAGCCCTTGTGTGGAAGTCTGTGACAGCAGAAAATGATGCAGTCAGTCTCTTTGCGTTTGAGCAGCCTCTACACATACTCCCCTGCAATAAGGATAATTAATGGATGCTAGCTATTAGCAAATGAGGGCCAGCTGAACTGCTCTGGCTTACACCAGCCAATTCACCCTATCAGAACTACATCCATTAATAATAGCCTGTTGCTTTTGTTACTGTAATTGAAGGTTGGATTGGGGCCTCGCATCCAACCCAACTCACCTGACTATCCTTGACTATCACTGTCATTAAAAAATAATAATAAATCTTATCAATCCAGGTGTTCCTTGAAGCAAATACAGGAATGAATTTTTAAAACAGCAGCAAATACATGCTGCTGATGGGGCCAGACCTCCCGTACTCAATGACTCTCTGCTGACTTTCTCTCTCAGCCGAGACACATGCATGGTGCCCGCTAGGTCAGCCTGCTTATTCTTGAGAACAGGCACGTAGAAGGTGCAAAGGAAAGAGTACTTGACAGGGAGTCAAGTCTTGTTTGAAGAACTTTGTGTGCTTTGTGCCGGAGAAGGAGGGTACAGGATTTGCCAAAGGCAGGAAAACACCGTAATCTTTCCTTTAGACCGCAAATCTTGGCATTTCCCAACACAGTATGTTACATTTCGATTTATGTTAACCAATAGTTTTGAAAAGTAAAAATCCACTTCTCAGACATTGTTTTCCAAATGGTGAAGCACGCAGTGGTTTTGGTGAAGTATTTAATGGTCAGGAGTAATCACAATTATCTATCAGCTGTTGTCCTCTTTCGCAGGGGTAAACACAGAACACAAGACCCGCAGTTTAGCAGGGACACGTGTCCTGTCCGAACTGAGATGAGATACTGAGATGTTGGTAGTTTGTAGTCCCTCAGAATGGCATTGGCTGCATTGGAAGAGGAATGATAAATTCACAAGGAAAAGCAGTGTAACAAAGATTCAGCTTTGCCATCAGTGTTTGTGGACTATGGGATAGTCACCAATGTCAAGCTGGGCTGTCAGGATTGCTGGTTGCAAAAAGCGACAGGATGTGGTGCTCATACAGCTGAATTCAGTTGGAAGCATTCAGCCTTCTATGTCCAAGCCTCTGCTACCAGACTGCCTGCTGCGTCTTCTCTGTCGTTGGGTTGTAATGGTGTTTGACAAGGATTTTTCCCTCTGGAAAACTTGGAAGAACTAGGCTTTCTTGCAGATGCATGGAGATCATTTAGTGACACCAGTACTGGGACCCTGGTGGAGTTGAAACAGCATATGAGTAACAGCCCTTAAGTAACTGCCTAGATGCATTGCTGTTTTGCAGGGAACTCTTCTGTGATTTATTTTAAACAAAAACAATTTGTAAGTTGCGGTGCGTTGAGACAGTCGATCCTGAAGAATTCTGCTCTGAGAATTGCCTGTGCACAATATGTGCAGGTAGGCTGGATTAAGAGCCTGGCTTGCTGAAGTTATGGCCAAAACAAGCAAATGTTGCCATTAACGCACGGCATGTGTTGAGCCCGCTGCAGCTGTGAGAGTTGAGCTGCTTTTGTTGCTTTTTCTTGCATCTTCAGCAGAAGATTTACTCGGTTCCAGTCAGGAAATGGTGTAACTGCACTATGTCTGCTGAATCTTTTGTTTGATAATTAGTATATACTGGAGGTACTGGGGAGGAGCAGCGCCCTAAACTGGCTCCTTGGATTCTCCAGATCCAGGCTGAATTTGCAAGGTGACCTGTTAGGGAAAGAATGTAACCGTCAGCTGCATGCATACATACATACATGCATACATATATATACCCATCTCCTCCCCTGAGTCCACTGCAGTAATACGGCTACAGCAAGGGGACTCGGTGGGAAGGAGGTTTGGCCCCTCGTTGCTTTTAGCTGCTGCACACGTGAAGCAGAAATCACTGAAACACAATAAGGCTGCAAACGGCAGCGCGTTACAGGTAAAACAGTTGGTCAGGAAGGCAAAGGTAGAGATGTATTCAGCACAGATAAACTCTGTTCAACGCTTGGAAATTGGAGAATGCAAATGGCAGCTGTCACAGTGCTGGGGGAGCGTTTGGGGACTGGGAATTGAGCAGGCAGGCTGTCTCCCTCCTTGCCGCTTGAGTGGTTTGGATGAAGCATGAAGACACACAGACCTAAGTCCACGGCGTGCCTTTTCAGCTGAATAGGGGCCGCGAGATTGCTCTCGCTGTGGTCAGCAGGGGAGATGAGGAGAGGCTGACAGCAGCAGGGGAGGAGGATGAAGTGTTGGTTCTTGAACTTCTTTAGTTGCCATTGCAGTGAATGGAAAAAGGCAGTGTGAAAAGGTTCCTGGTGGGTACTCTCAGGCACGGCTGCATGTGCTGCTGGAACAGAACTGCCAGGCTGATGGTCTGAGCAGAATTTAATTTCATAGAACGTCCTGAGTTGGAAGGGACCCATAAGGGTCATCGAGTCCCACTCCTGGCTCCACACAGGACCAGCCGAATCAGAGCATATGACTGAGAGCCTTATCCAGACGCTTCTTGAACTCAGTCAAGCTCGGTGCTGTGACCACTTCCCTGGGGAGCCTGTTCCAGTGCCCGACCACCCTCTCAGTGAGGAACCTTTTCCCGATATCCAACCTAAACCTCCCCCATTGCAGCTTCATGCCGTTCCGTCGGGTTCTATCACTGGTCACCAGAGGGAGGAGATCAGCGCCTGCCCCTTCGCTCCCCCTCGTGAGGAAGCTGTAGGCCACGATGAGGTCTCCCCTCAGTCTCCTCTTCTCTAGGCTGAACAAACCAAGGGACTTCAGCCTCTCCTCATACGTCTTCCCCTCTAGACCCTTCCCCATCTTTGTTGCCCTCCTTTGGACACTCTCCAATAGTTTTATGTCCTTTTTGTACTGTGGCGCCCAAAACTGCATGCAGTACTCAAGGTGAGGCCGCACCAGCGCAGTGTAGAGTGGGACAATCATTTCCCTAGACCGGCTAGCAATGCCGTGCTTGATGCACCCCAGGGTACGGTTGGCCTTCCTGGCAGCCTGGGCACACTGCTGACTCATGTTCAACTTGCTGTTGACCAAGACCGCCAAGTCCCTTTCAGCATGGCTGGTCTCCAGCATCTCATCACCCAGTCTGTGTGTATAGCCAGGGCTGCCCCTTCCCAGGTGCAGAATCTGGCACTTGCCCTTGTTAAACCTCACGCAGTTGGTGATTGCCCAGTGATCTCGTCGCTAACCTGGTGAAAAGCAGCACTGGGAAAAAGATGATGGGGGAGGCGATGTCTTTGGAAATCAGTGGCGTGCTTGATCTGCAGCATCTGTTCTGGGCTGAATGCACAGGGCTGTGTCTAATCTTGCAAACAAAGCAGTTCTAGCTCTGTCCAGACCTTGGATGGGAGATGGAAAATAAATTCCAGGTATTGTTGGTGCACGCCAAGGAGTCCTGGGGGGAGAAGTAGACCACAGAAATGAAGTGAGTAAAGAGATTGCATTTTGGGTGCTGTGGCTTCTGCAGAGGGGTGGTAGGAAAGGAAGCACATGCTGTAGTCTGAAGTGCCTTAGGTGGTTTAAACAGGGCTTTTCAGACACTTCTTTGCTCTTGCTCTTGGGTTGTGGAAGCTGCAAGTATATTAAAAGTCTACTTATTGACTTAAATGCTCTCTCTACATGTAAAGTAAATTCCTTGCTTTATATACAGCCAAAGCAAAGAACTGATAAAAGCATTTAGATATGCAGTGCAGCGTCACACACAAGAACCCTTGTCCAGTGGATATATACTCTCAAGATAAACCTAAACAGCAAATAGCAAACTATCCCTTCTGCATCCTATTGCACATTTTCTCAAAAGGTGATTTAGAAGGAACCTTGAATACCTTTTACTGCTAATGGTAGGTGATATCTTAAAGATATCCTGGGCTCAGGAAACAGCCTGCTACTGTAATGTCAAGAATACTGGTTTTATGACTGCTTAAACCAAGCCTGTTCTAGCTGGGAGTTGTTGTACTGCGCATGCGCTATCTTTGCAACATGTTGTAATACCTACTGTAGCTTGTGATTGTCTGTTGTATATTAAAATACTAAACAATAGCATAAAATCAACATATCTGGACTTCACATCTTTCCCTCCCATGCCATTCACATTCAGTTAAGCCCTAATGAAAAATCCCAGAGCAGTATGTATGAGAAATGCTCCTTAAAGCAGAAAACCCATTTCAGCTGAATTAAGGGGTCAAGTAGAAAATGCCAAAGTCAGGGATGGTTCACGGGAAGAGTGTTGCCCCCGATCGTCTCTGGTTACGACTCTGCGGGCTCACTTAGTGCACTTGCTCTGCCATGAGAGCAGCACTCGGGTTGCTGAGGCCAAGTCCACAGATGCTCCTCAGCTCTGCACGCAGCTAGTACCTGTGAGCAGTTAGGTACCAAAATGCACTGGTGGATTTTGGCCCGGACAATAGAGGCCCAAAGTGCTGAGGGTTTTTTAATACCCCAAGGAATAGGGAGATCCTCATCTGGAGGTGAGTCAGTGTATAAAACTGAAAGCGTTGAGGAGCAGCACTCTCTCTGCCGGGGGAGTAGCAGCCGGGTTTGCAGCAGAGGACACTTGCAGGTGGTTCTCTGGCTTCGCTGCAGGGCTGGCTCTGGGGCCGAGGAGGGCAGCAGGCTCAGCGCCGGGTGCTTGGGGAGCCAGCAGCGCTGTTCCTTCCATGGCTGGGCTCTCCCTGCCCAGGCTAGTGTTGCTGCCATGGCTCTCCAAACACTGCCTGCTGGCTCCACTGGACAAGGCGGCTCTCCACCCCCATCTCTTCCTCTTTTCTCCCTCATGCGCAAGGGATAGCATGGCAGACAAAGAGGAGAGTGTCAGCCGCTCCTTGTCAGGGGGAGATCAAACACAGCCTTGTTATTGGGAGGTGGCGTGCCGCAACTCGCAGAGCGCCGGTTGCTTGCTCGTCTTCCACACGCTGTCAGCAGCCGTGCAGATAAGAGGACAGGGAGATGCACTGCAGAGACCTGGCAGTTGTTTAAGGAAAGTTTCAAGTTTGTCCAAATGACGCAGAAAAGCCACTGGGGCTTTGCAGCATCCACCCAGGGTGGAACGGGGAGCGGGAGGGAAGCACGCTTTTGGCTGGCTGGATTTGGCTCTGCGTGGTAGGTGATGGCTTCCTTTGATCCTGCAGCTCGGCATTCTCTCCTCCTGAGCAACTGTGGCTGCTCGGCTCATCGCCATGTGATTTGGGCACAGCAGCATCCTTATAAACCTGCTGCTGTCCTTAAAGACTCCACTTAGCTCCCTGGTGTTTTCAATAAGGCTTTGCGTGATGATATTGTTCCCTTCTCAGAGCAACATCTGCCATTCTGAATCAGTACAAAACCAAAGCCCTGGCTCACCCTGGGAGCTGTGGCACCCCTGCAAGGCAGAGGTGTGCAGCTCCCAGCACCAGCTCTGTCCCCTCCACGCACACCCCTCTCTGGGTCACAGACTCGCATCTGCAGGGATTTTGAAGAGGCAAAGCAGAGGCGCTTGCTGGGGAGGGCTGGGAGCTGGAGCCCCAGGTAAGCCGCAGCTGCCGTGCTCTGTTCTGCTGCGCACAGCTCTGGGTGTCATGGGTTCCTGTCGCCCGGCCAGCGTGTTTGAAGCAGACCTGTCAGAGGCTCCGTGATGGCCTGCCTCCCCGGGGATCACCTCCCTTTGTTTTGACCCCATGTGCGGCCTCTGGGCCTCCTGCCCGCAGCCCTGAGCAAGCACCTTCGCCCCGCTGCAAAGGGAGGAGGTGACCACTCAGGCGGGGGCTCCCCACGGGGCAGAGGTGCTTCGCCTGCCCGTGCATCGCGTCATGAACTTGAGAGGCGACAGGATGGGCACCTGAGTCTCGTCCTGCTGCAGGGCATACAGCTGGCATGAAGAGCGACTTAGATAGATATTCAGCATTTTTTTCCCCCCTGGGTACCTCATTATTCTCAACAGAAAGAGAATTTTAAAAGAAATCCAGCTGGATTTGTAATGTTGGAAGCATGGGAAAAAGGGTGCAGAAAGATGGCTGCTCCTGACTAGCACATGCTCTCTATTTTCATCATTTACTACCAGATTTTTATAGTCACTTCCATTGCCTTAACTTGTTTAGTTTGCTGCAGTAAGAGAGGCTGTGAATTTTGGAAGGCGAATTTCAGCACTTTTTGAAAACTGGGCCTCTTTAAGATGCCTGGAGTTAGTCACTCAAAATAACAAAAAAATCTTGAACATTATTAATCAGATTGTCTTAGTAACTCCACACCAATGGCCAGAGTGGACAGGAAGATATCCAGACTAAGGGCTTCCCTTGTGAGTCACCTACCCAGACCTCAAGAGACCTATGTTTGAGGACTGCCACATTTCAGGGCCGTTCAGCTGCTGGTTTGTAACTGCGTGGTGTCTGGAATCTGAACAACGCAAGTTTTCACAGACCCAGCTTCAAAGTCTTGAGCGTGCTCTGGGAACGAGGGGGCAGCAGCCGCTGCTTCGCAGTGGGTCACATCCTTCCCACAGGAGATACAAGAAACTTTGGGCGAAGCGGAGAGGGGACAAGGTGGGTCTCCCTGTGGTGTGTTCCCAGCCTGGGGCTCTGTGGTGGTCTGGCCCCGGCGTGTGAATGCGAGCAAAGGTCTGTCTGGGTCCAGCTCTCAGCTGTTGATCCTGCTTTAGCAGACACTGAAACCAAATTTGCAGCGACTGGAAAACAGGAGGGATAAGTGCATGAGCTCAAAAGGCTGAGCTCTGGAGCTTGGCTTGCATTTGGTGTTAGTCAGGCCTTAAGGGAAAAAAAATCAGTGACCGGTGGGAGATGTAAACACCAGATACTGCTTAATTTACTGGCACAGAGGTTCATGGTCTGGGAGCCGAACCGAAAGCAAAACAGTGGCTGCGCTGCTGGGAAAGACAAGGGTTATAAGCTCTTGTAAGGGCCTCCTACAATCTTGCTTTCATCAGTTAGGATAAAGCAAAAATACAGCCTAGCTGACAGCAACCCTTTACGGCGCTGGAAACAAATAGTGATTGCAAGCAGGAATGACAGACAGCCCAGAATTGTGCTTTCCAGGTCTGAATAGAGCTGTTAAGCAGCATTTGAAGGGCTTGAGCAAAGATGATTAAAAAGATGCTATCTCCCAACCCTAGCAGGCTAGAAAAGGTGTATTTTTCGATGGCTAAATTGTGAAACAATTATGGCCTGGAGTGTAGTCAGGTTATTTCTTATCTTTCTGATGGCCTGCTGGCAAAATCTGTTTTCTTAAACGAGGTTTGTAATGTCTAATACTTCCAGGGAAAGATGGTATTGCGGCTCTTCCGTGTGTGGTAGTGAGGATCAAAATAAACATAGCAGGCATTGCTAAAACTGTGTAGGCTTATAATTAATAACCCATTCCTTGGGAAAGTGATATTTTCACACCACTTATGGAAAGACTTGTCGCTTGTTATGGCAGGAGTGCCGTGGATTGCGCCTGCCCCACATTCCCCACGTCCCCCCCGCAGAGGCAGATTTGATGTTTGCATGTGAATTGCTGGACTTGTTTCTACTGGGTTCTCCAGCCGCTTCTCTGGTGGAAGGGGAGTTACTGCACGAGGCTATGGCGATGTGTGTATGTTTGTGCAGAAGTGTGTTGTGCGTGGAGGGGTGGGCACGCTGACACCCAGCCCAGCGCAGTGGTAGATTGCTGTGAATGAGCTGTTTCAGGGGACATGGTGGGGGGTTTTCTGATCCTGGTCCTTAACCATCTTTTCCAGCCATTTTGCTGTGCATGTCCAAGATGGACAAGGTGCCAAAGTCCTTTACTGGCATAATTCGTCTCGCCTGAGAAGATGGTGGTCTGCGGTTCGGGTGCCAGTGGGCAGCAGTATGCTTTGGGGGCTTCCCTGAGCCTGCCTGGGGCTGAGGGTACATAGCAGGGCTGAGCCTTAGGTCTCCAGCTCAAAGCAAGATAAACAGTGCCTTTGCGTTGGTGATTTTGTGAAGATAAGCACAATTTATGTTTATAAACCACTTGATTGTAAGCCTCAGTGCAACACACCCTTTCAGTAAGGCCACTCTGTTAAATGTTTGTTTTTCTGAGATAGTGAAGCTTTCTTACGAGAAGTTTATTTTCTGTTTAAAAGAAACACCACGGGGATGCCCGTTCTGCCTTGCAGAGACAACAAATTCATAACAGTGTAGCTGATGGAATTTATTTCTTCCTACTAAGCAAGCAACCTCAGAGTTGCATTCAGGTAGTTGAAGTTGCTAGTGCGCCCTTGTCAAGCTCCTTATCTATGAGACAAGGAAAGAGGAGAGATGATGGCAAAGAAGTTTGAATTGATGAAGTCAGAGGAAGAGATAGGAAGGAGGGACAGACTGCTGGGGAGACGCTGGCTGAATGGTGCAGATTGCTGCAATGCAGAAGTTTCCCAGCAGCTGACTAGGGGCAGGTCTCGGGCATGTAACTGGTTGGTGGTGAAGCTGCAAGGGACTGTGATCTTCTGGAGTGCTCTCCTCCGTAACCCATACTGCAGGATCACTATGCATTAATTCCTTCTTAAGGCAAAGCCTCCCCTCTGACATTGGATCTCAGCCCCATGTGGCTGAGCACGGAGAGGATTCCTGCTGGGAAGGGAGCCACGACCCACTGCCATGAGCAGACTGGGGGGGCTGCTTAGAGGGAGCCAAGAAAGCGCGTGGAAAGGGGAGCCAAGGTTGGGTTCGGTGCGGCGTCACACAGGTCGAATAGGCAAGTGGTCTTTGGACTTGGTCTTTCTACTCAACTGAGCATCCTGGCCTGGAACATTGGAGTTTAGAAAAAAATGTATCAGAATTTCTTTCCAGCTCTCCATTTGGTCGGATGAATATCTGAGCATAGTAGAGAGTTTTCCAGAGACAACAGATATCCATCAGAATTGGAATAGTGGTGTAGGGGGCTTTTGCAGGGGGTGAAGCATCTGCAGAAGAGGGAAGGAGTAGGATATTCCAAAATGACAGCAGTCCTGAAAAGTACAGTACTGCTGCTGCATTGCGGGCTGCTCCGTGTGGCTTCTCTGAATACAAATCAGTAAGGAAAGGGGAATTTGCTGCAAATTGAAGGAGATAATATGAATAAGGGACATGTTGAAAATTGCCCATGTTAGAGACTGATAAGGCTTTGAGATCATTTTCCTGTCCTGAAACTGTTTTACTATTTTTATTTTCACGCAAAACCTTGGTAGCTTTGAACTGCCTCAGGAGGTATACGCTAACTTGTTCTTGTGATCCTTGGATCCCTTTATTGAACTATCATATTTCAGGCTGGGGAAAAAACCAAACCCT
This sequence comes from Grus americana, assembly GCF_028858705.1. Classification (NCBI taxonomy): domain Eukaryota; kingdom Metazoa; phylum Chordata; class Aves; order Gruiformes; family Gruidae; genus Grus; species Grus americana. The sequence goes on along the minus strand of NC_072860.1, from coordinate 5,016,216 downwards.
AAAATCTATTTAGGAGTCCACGTCTTTCGGCAGGCAAAAGCATCAAATCAGAATACTTTCAGGACGTGTGAAGGAAGCTCATCTTTGCCAGTATCTTTAATTACAGAGTCCAAAGCATCGTAGCTAGGAACTAGTTAACCATTTGGCACAGAGTATACGAAGTCCACCTTGGAGGGGCTGTTGGTTCAGGCCCGTAGTGTCTATAAAGCATCATACTTGCAACATGCTTCACTTGTGAAAAGCAGCACTTTGTTCAAGCTCCTGACATCAGGACAAATTGCTGTGTAGTGGTTGTGATTAAAGTCATTGAGCAAAAGGCTTTGCCTATGTTTGGGCAAATCTCTCTCTGCTGTTCAGAAAAGGGTTGATGGATATGAAAGCTCTTCCCGATTTGGCTAACCTGCTGCTAAATACACGGGTGGGTTACAAGACCTGAAAGCACTAGGGGTCCAGTCCCTCTGCCTTTGAAGTCAGTGGGAGTTTTGCCATCGACTTCAGCGGGAGCAGCTTTAGGCCTCAGGTGGGCAACAACCTGAAGTTACAGCAAGTGCTTTGCATCACGTTGAAAAGGAGCCGGATTTCTAACAGCAGTTCCTCTGCAAGGAGATCTGATCCATTCCCATTTGTTCCCCTTGTCAGATGTTGCTCGGAAGTCAGTAGCTCGGTGTCTCTGTTGGCTTAAGGCAACCGCTGATCAAAGTGCAGGTTTTGTTATTTGTGCACCCTAATAAATATCTTATAAAGGCAGATGCAGAACTCCGTAAGTGGAGGGAGGAGCTGGTTGTCGGTGGAAGGTCGTGCTGGGACAGAAGCAGAGATATTTCCTCCATGTCCCTGGCAAGCCAGGTGATTGCCACGTGCTGCGAGGGAGGTGGGAACTTTGAGGAAATCAAAGGTTTTGGCTGGCAGGAGCTGTGGAGTTCGGAGCGTAGCTGCTGGGCTGCCAGTCCAGTATTGCTTGCTTACCCAGCACTAATGCGGGGAAGGACGGGATCGGAGTGGGGGGAAAGGGTTCGAAGAAGAGCAAGCAGGAGATGGAGTGACTGGACAATCTGCGTCAGTGAGAAGAGCCTGGGAAGGAACAGGAAGAGATGGCAGTCGAGCTGCTGGTCAGCCATGCAGTCTTCTTCCTGCAGTAATACGGTATGGTCCACAGCTGATGAGCTGTATGTGTGCGAGGACGTGCGGAACTGTTGGTTATAGGAGACCAGCGACATACATTTTTTAAAATGTAGCAGAGAAGTCTCAGGGTCGAATTTCAGAGACAGGGACTGAAGGGCAGGTGGAAGACAGGGCTTATTAAAGGGTTAAGTGCCGAGGGAGGGAGGGCAATCTGGAGTGCTGAGGAAGCAAGTCATACTCAGAAAGGAGGGAAGGGGGGTATTCCATAGCGGGGGAGAGGTATCCGCCGCTGTCTTCCTGCTTGAGTGAGGCCAAGTGATGGACATCGCAAATCCCAGAGGGGCTCTCAGCAGGAATGGAATGAACATACTCTGCTGAAGGTTGGAATTTGAACTGGATGAAAAATAGACTGTGTGAAGTGTATTAATTAAGGGGTTTTCAGCTGTCAGAAGGAATGAGGATGCAATTAAAGGTGCAGATCTTGTTGCATCCTCTTATTTCTAATGCTGGATAAGTATGCTTCACTGTCAGCCTCGCATCCTGATGAATGTGTTGTCCTGATTCCCAGATGAGGTGCGAGAACCTCACCTACAATCTCTACCATTGCCTGACACCCCAGCCAGGGAGACGGACAGGTTATAACATCTTGGGAAATGGAGGATGAAAAAGTCCTCTGAGACCATGTGGTCTCAGCGGATACAGCACATAAGAGTTGCTCAGTAGAGTCTCCTTGGAGCTGTTTGCCCAGCCTGTTTCTGTGCATCCCCAGTGACACCACCTGTTCCCCTGAGATTTCTACTTGGAGTTTCTCCAGCGCAGGTTCACCGAGGCTCACCGTGACTGGCATTCAAGCTGTGTGAGCACATATGGTAGGAGAGGAGCAGTCCCTCAGCAGTACCCTGGGGAAGCCTGGAGGCTGGAACAAGACTTGCTTATAAACACCTAGACCGAGAGAATTGCACAGTGTTTACTTCGATGGGTGCTCAGAGGAGCAAATCCTCTCCAGTTTCCTATCCAAAGTAAAGGCTGATTGAAGGTACATAGTTAAGTGGTGGGAGGCAAACAACCTGCACGCAGGTATGATTGCTCAGCAGGACACGATCTTCTGCTCTGGGAGCCTTTGCTTCTCTGTGGGTACTTGGTTTTATATCAGTAGCTCAGAAATAAGCCAAGAGGTGGGCAGGGCCAGGGGAAAGATTGCTGCAAGGCATTGCTGAAAAACATATTGATCTTGTGGTAGTCATAGTGTAATTTAATTACTGGTCAGACTGGTATTAATTTTTTCCTAAGATCTTGCAAAAAGAGAAGGTGCTTTTGAATTATGTTCATGAGTTACGGTAGTAGCAGCTGGACTGGTGAATGCATGGAGGTAGTACATCGCATCTTTAAGAGTGCCAAGAACATTTCCCGCTGGCTTACCTGAATCTGGAAGTGGAGTTGACTTGCAGACTTGATAAAACTGCTTTCTGAATCCTGGGGATGGTTCCTTCTTTCTTGTTAAGAAAGAAAAAATTTGGTGACAGTATTATTGTGCCACGATGCACAAAGAATGTGATTATTCAAGAGCAAAAGCATCTCTGTGAGCTCAGAGAACAGAGGGATCAGAAGGAGAGCTTGCCGCTTTGACTGGGATCCTGGGTTTAGATCTAGTACAGTACCTGGCACCTGGTGTATGAGATGCACTTTGAAGCACTACAGATTTTCCAAGGTGGGAATAACATACCTACTCAGATACACAGTATCAGAACAAAATTCAGGTTTTAAAAGTTGCATCTTTTACTGACTGGCCCAGGGTATCTTTTAAGGTGGCTGCAGAAGACTGAACGCTTACATTCAGGGGAAAAGAGGTGAAGGAAAAAAACTTCTGCAGCTTGCATTTAAACTGAATCTGCCACTTCTAAGCAACACTCAAATAAAAAAGACCCAATAACCAAAATGTCAAGAACGGACCTTTTTCAAGTTATAAATTCCTGAAATTGTAGAGCTTTTCCTTCACCCATCTTTATGCATTTAGCCGAGTGCTTAATGAATGACAGTTTCTCTAAGATATTCCCTAATCATAACCATACTCTATGGAGACCAGTTACAGCATCGTTATCATCTCTTACTCTATGAACATGTTATGCCAGGTTAATAATGGTTGCAGTGGGAAAGCGTGATCCAGCCCTCTGAAGCCAAGATCTTGCTAACATTCCTGTAAATGATTGAAGGTACATGAGTAATCTCACTGAGTTCATTTGCCTCTTAATTTCTAACTATCACCTTGAAAAGCAGATTCAAGTAGTGTATCGAGGAATTCTGCTTTGTACCGTTTTTAAGACGTGGCAGGAGTTCAGATCCTCACTGCAACGTAAATACTGTGGTTACTACAATTTGTAGTAGAGGTAAATGCTTTCACTATAAAAGGAGAATTTTTCTTATATGGTTTTCACAAATCGTAGTGATCAAGGTGGTGGTGTATCTGCTTTCCTTCCAATCAGGGGAGATGGTGTTGCTACTTCTCTGAAGAATGCATTGGGATTGCAGGGAGCTTGGTGGCAGCTGCCCTCGGGAATGCTGCGTGGTACCTTGCAAGCACTCTCCTCTTTGTCACCTCTGCCAAGCTATCCGAGGGGAAGCTCATTAATGTTGGACTGGGGAGCTCCAAGGCAGGCATGAACATTGCGAGGTGTTAGAAGCTTAGAGGTGGCCCAATTTCCCATACGCCAACATCAAGGTCCAGGAATGCCGCGTTTGAAGCATGGTGGCGTTACATGGTGGCATCTGTTTCACTGGAAAATCATATTGCCTGGATAAACTAGTCTGTTCTTTAAGAACCTGTGCACCAAAGGTCTTTCTGTGAACACGCAGACCATTCCCAGCGATCCAGTTCCAGACTGAGGCTTGTAAGCCTTCAAGCTCACAGTCTTATACTAGGGGTTTTTTCAAGCTAGGTAACTGTTCCGCCACTCTGGGCTGGGACTGCCCTTGAAGCAATTGTCTTCTGATGTGCGCTGCTTGTGGCATGCAGTGACAACCAGGTGTGGTGCCCAGAGACTGCTGTACCTTGCTAGCGTGTGGTCCGTCTGTGCATCCAGGGATGCTGAATCTCTAGGATGCTTCAGCCAGAGCTAGTTGGAAAAGAGCAAATGCATTCTTCTGATGTTCTTACGAACGCAAACAGCAGTCTGTTTCTCTTGAATAGTTGAAAATGTTGTGAAAGGCTCGATTTAATACTGTCTGCAATAAAATGTCCTTTTGAGGTGTTTCTCCTGTCGCTTCCTCTTCAGTGGTCGCAGCCATGCCCGTGTACCTGCTGAAATGTGAGCCCTAGCCAAAGAGTCGGGTAGGTGGGGAGGAGGCAGCAGGGCGAACACAGGGCTTGGGGGTGAGTCCAGCAGAAAGTAATCTCTTACAATCCCTGGAAAATGTTATTTCAAAGAAGATGTAAAGAAATGTAAAGAAATCTAACAGCTCTATCCCTTGAAATGTAAACCCGTCTTTGGCAGTAGATGAATATATAGGGTTTACTCTGAATGTAAAGGCTCCTTAATGCATAGCAATTAACACTATAGATAGTAATGCTTATGAATACATCCAAGGAAAAGTTGTGTTGTAATTGTTGTGGGAATCACAACTTCAAATCCTTAAGACTTCTACATTTGAAAATCCCTGCTGAATTGGTATTTTTGGTCCCATTAACCACACAGAGACATGCACAGAAACCAAACATCAAAGAGCACGCAGAAGTGTGTTTTGTTTCTTTTACGAGTACTGCTACAGCCTCAGAAGTAAGAGAGGAATTGGAAGGGAGGGGGGCAACTTTAAATGGTTTAAAAAAATAATCCTTGCTCTAAAATTTTATGCCAAATTTCATCACAGAATAATTCCTTGCAGCTGAGCTGCAAACCTCTATGAAAATAGGGGTTTACAGTGGAAACACTGACTAACTACAGCTATGCAGATCCATGAATAATGATGCTTTAATTATGCCTTCTGATTTACCAAGACCTGGTTTCTGTATAGCTCGTGAGCTTTTGCTGGTTTTGGGAGCAAGGGTTTGTTTTTTTTCTTGACTGTGGTTTGCTTCCTTTTGTTCGCATTATGTTGGCACATACTTTTTGAAAAGCTTTCCTCTGAAGGGAGCTGGGCAGACAGCTATGATTAAGTATGAAATGATTGGGTGAGCTGTTTGTCAAAGTTATAAATAGGATACCACACAAACCCAACACTAATCTCGCTGAAAGACAGATACTGGCAACATTTCTTAGTCATCTGTTCCTGACGCTCAGGGGAGAACAGCTACACTTCCATTAAGTTTTCAAACAGAAGTTGCCCAAAATAAATTTCTGTGGTAAAATTTTGGGCATACGCACTATGAGCCACGCTGACATCTAGCAGGGCGTTGGAGTTTTAACTGTTCATCCCAGTTTAAAGCTGGTCCTCTGGGTCACCCCTCTGTGCGGGGGGGAAAGGTGATGGTTTGACTCTTGTGGAAACAGAAATCTGTTCACGAAACGGTTGTGGCGGGACCAAACTGGTGCCCTCATCTCCTCATACCCCTGGACTAATTTTAAGGGTAGAAGAGGAGCTCCTTATGGATATCCATTGCATCTTTGGGTTTACAGGCAGCTTTCTGTAATTTACTTTTGGAAGATCAGATGGAGGCATAAAAAGAAGAGCGATGGCACAGGTTTCACCTACATGCTGCTGCAAGCAGAAGTGAAAGGCAGCACGTTGAATTCCTGCTGCTGCCGATCTCTCTCACGCCGTGGCCAGAGGCTTCTGCAGACTCCGGCCTTGATGCTGGTACTCATCCATCCAAGTTCTGCATCAGCTGTGTCAGATTTGTTGAACGGAAGTCTGCAATTTCATGTTCCCACAAGATGACCCCCATACTTTTCATCTCCTTTCATGGTGGGTCAAGTTGTAGGAAAGGGCCCCACAGTTCATCACTTTTGCTGCCGGCCAAAACATTCATGAGACAAATAAAGCAAAGCAATAGCTGAAGAAGAACCAAGCATTTCTGGGGCTGACAAAAGCTTCAAGTTGCAAACTGAAAAAGCCCACAGCAATCAGGACTTGCCCCTCCAATCCTGCACCTTCCCACATCCCTGCCAACACGTACAGCAAAGAGTTTTAGAGGAGGTATAAGCACTCCTGATTTATGGCACAAGCCAACTCTGCATAAGTAAAGTCTCTTAAATTTTTACAAAGATCTAAAAAAGGATGATCTTGAATTTGTGGGGTTCAGACAATTCATTACATGCATCTTTTTATTTTTAATTTTGAAAAGTGTATGTACATTTATGGAATTTAAGATTAATGAGTGTCATTAAACCTAGTTTCTTAAATTTTTAGGCACAGGCGTTTTCATTTTGCGAACTCTCAGAATCAGATTCAGATCCAAGAACTTAGTTTATTTAATAACTATTTAAAGACAAGATTTTTTTTGCAAACTCAGGAATTATTTTTATTCTTACCAGCAGACAGAGTGGTTGGGGTTTTTTAGTTTGTTTATTTTCCCTTGGGAGATTTTTGTTGCTAGAAGGCAAGATCCCTTCTCGGACACACACATCCTCCCGCAGGAAGGGAATGAGCCGTGCCGCAGTCCCCGGCGCTACCAGGAGTGTCTGTGGTTGTGATGAGCAGGAGGAGGCAACGTGCGGTCCTTGCTTGGGCGAGCTAGCAACCAGGAGTGTGGCTCATCAGGGTGGGCAGCTGTGGCAGCCCGCTGTTGTGCATCATCCCCGTCCTCCTCCTCTGGTGTGGTACGTCCTGCTCATCACAGCATCCTGCAAGGGTGGCAGAGGGATAAGAAATCAGGGGTGCCTTGCAGGAGCCTGGTGTTGAGTGTGTGTCTGAAACCCAGGAAGATGATTTTCATCGTCTTCACGCCAGCATCTACTGCTTGAGCAGCTTTGCTGGGGTTAGAAGGAAATGTTCTCTAAATGCTACCTTCTCCATGAGAGGTGCATCCAGGTCTGTTCTTTGCAATGAAATGATTGGGACTGGCCACGAGCACTACCCATTCTTGAGCAACGATCTTACAGCCTTGCTGAAACTTGGTCTCTTTATCCCAAAATAACCCAAAGTGCAGGATCACCACTTTCTTTGCAGGGCTTCACCAGGGGGAAGGGAGTAGCCTTTTGATTTTGACCAAACCCTTCCTCACAGTCCTGTCATGGATTGTATGAATTATTGCCCCCAAACTTTTTTCTTTTTTTTTAAATGGAGAATAAACCAAAAGCCGTCACCTCTTAAACCTCTTAGTGGGAACTGCATCTTTAATCTTCAGTTTACTACCGAGATTCCTTTTCCAGTCTGATCCTTCTGGCAGCAAGCTGCCAGGACATGGGGAAGGGCTGACAGTTTCTCTGGTAGATATTTTTCTGAGAAGAAACTGAAAAAGATTCCTGCTTAATGAATCGCTTTGCCTCTTATGTAATAACATATTTGTGTTGTAATGAAGTTGCATCTGATGAGTGATAGGTTTCCAGCTTGATCTTTTTTTAGATTGCAGCAAACTGAGGATAAAAAGACTCTTTTCTTCCAAGAAGAAGAAGAAAAAAAAAAAGTAGCAAAACATCTGGTGAGAAGCTGATGTGCTCAGGACAACTCCAAAAGAGGTTGATAGTGATGGATTACAACACACAACTTCAATCCATCCCCACAAGTGTTATGTGAAGAGACAAGATAATTCTTCCCTTGTCTAAGAATCTTTTTAAGATTTTCTGTTTTTCAGAGAAAGGGAGAGGAAAGAGTGTAACAGTGAACTCCCTGTGCATTTCTCCATGATCCTTGCAACTGGTCTACTCTGAACTAAAGGCTTCTTTCAAGATTGATTTATTTGGAAAGTGCTAATTGTAGACCATGTCCTGGCTCCCCTTTGAAGCCTTTCATAATGGATCATCTCCTCTACTGGAGCAGAGACCTGCTCAGGAGCTCCCCAGCGGTGGGTCCAGCACCCGGAAAAGGATCTGGGGAGCATTGGTTTTTGGTGTGTTCAGTCAGTTCTGCTAGGTAGAAGTCCTTCGTTTCTTGTGGTACGTGTGGATTTGGCCCTCATTCTTTCATTCCTCTCTCAAACCGCTCAAAAAGATATTTTGTACTGCAAATTAGAAAGCGTTTCCTACTTTGTCCTTAAACACAGGCTTGGATTGTTGCACCCTATGCTGAATCCTGCTGTGTGCGTGCAGCTTGGAGTTGGAGGCAGAGTCGTGCCCGTGTAGCTAAGGCCCAATCCCGGTCCTGAGGGAGGATCTGGGGGAGCAGAGTGATGGGAAGGGATGATCTCTTTTGTTCAGAAGGACACTCCCAAAACCCAAAGGAGCAACGCGTGGGTGAAGTGCTTTCGTGCAGATCTTTTCAGTAAGAATCAAGTCTGTTGTCAGCATTTGTGACATCTTCTCTGTTCCCTTCCTTTGGGCAGCTTGCCACTGTAGCACACACAGATGACATTAGGATTTTCAAACCGTCATTTCTGAAGGCATTCTTATCTACTCAGTACTTAATATTTTTTCCAGGACAGGGAGATGTCTCTTTCTCCTCTGTTAATTAACTTTTTTTGCCCATGTTTGCCTGCCTTTATAAATTCCTCTGACATCAGGGTCTAGGATTAAACAAATTGATACCACACTTCCAGCGCGTGAGCATGACACCGAGCTGACAGCCTTGGAGCCTGAAGTATTTTGACACACGAATAGAGCAAATACAGACAAAATTCCCGTTCAGGCTCCCCGTGCCCTCCTGCCCGGCTCCCTGGGAGCCAGGCTCCTGCCTCGAACAGCCTGTTGGTAGGAAACAGGGGAGTCCCAAAGCCGTCACCCCCATCAATAGTTTTCTGCCCTGAGGATGCCAGTTGTGATATTTCTCAGAAATACATGTATCTCTTTGCTGCGTCGGGGTTTCACCATAACGCAATTACAGAACAGTGCTAACCTGGGAGGGAGCCAACTCCACGCAGTAGCCAGATTAAGTTGTTTTATATGATTAACAGTGTTTTGATAGTTTATTAAATCCTAGTAGGAGTAAAAAGGTAAGGAATGGAAAGAACAAATCTCATAGATTATCTGTTCTTAGTTTTTCGCTTCTGTTGGTATACTCCCAGTCTGAATCATGAGCTGTGGGAACAAGCATTGAATGTTTTGCTATTGTCTCGTCTTAAACGCGTGCATTGCTTTAACAAAATGAGCATATTCTCTAGCTATTTTTTCCAGTTTGCTGTTTTTATCACTGATGTGGAACGTAGTGGTTGTTTTCTTTATCTGGAACGAAAACATTAGTTCATCTCAGATAGCACAAGCTATTTGATCAGCCATCAGATGGTAAGGCATTATAAAAGCTGCTGACACGGGACAAATTCAGACCTGTGGTGTGCAGCTTGAAAAGACTTCATGCCCTTGTTATCAGTCCCTCGAGACACCCAGCTACTCCCTCAGCAGCGGCAAAGAGAAATAGGAGTTGGTTGTGCTACGGCCAAATCCCTCTTGCCTTTCTGAGGCCGGGAGGCAGCAGCGATGGGTGTGAGGAGGCCAGCGTGGATGAAGCAGGCGAGATGGCACTTGCCTCTTCCCCGCCGTCCTCAGTGTGAGCTGTGACACGGCTCTGTGCTGGCCTTGGGATGGCTGAGGTTAACCTGGGTCTTGCTATGTAGCACGCGCTGAGGTCCATGTTCTGCCCTTGATTTCTTGGCCAGCCCATACCCCGGCCCCACCATGCATGTCCTTAACCCATGGTATCGCTAAGACCAGGAAGATATGGCTCAGTGCATTTTGATCCAAGTGTGAAGGTTTGCCGTGCAATGCTTAATGTTCAGGCCTGCTATGACTCCCCTGACGTTACGGGCAAACTGAAGCCAAACAAGACAATACTCTTCATACATAATCAGAAAATAGAAGATATCATATTTTGCCAACAGCTGACTGCAAATCAAAGAAACAGGCTGTGCACGGCTCTTAGCTAACACCTGCCTTTGCAATATGGGAAAATTCCTGATTTGCACTCTCCTTAATAGAGTGGTCTGGTAGCCGGTTCAGTTTGATGTTAGCAGCTACTATGAAAGACCAGCTGTAAGCCCAAACACCTTACACAAATATTATAGGGTGTAGGTGTTTGGAGGTGGCTTGCCAGCTGATGTTTCTCAGTGCATCTCAAATGAAAAGGGCATGGAGAGTTCTTCCCAGGGTGCTCAGCCAGGACCATCTCCTAGTCCAAATGTTTTTTGGGTACCTCCGTTTCCTCTAGGAGTTACCTGTGACAAGACTGGGTTTCAAGGTAGCACCGTGGTACTAGTGCTGGAGGCTGTACTGTCAGTTATATATCAGCATGCACTAAATCATGTTCTCTTTAAAGATATGTAGTTCAAGAGAGATGGGGACAGGAACACCTGAAGCAGGAAAAGCCGGGAGGCATAAGGAAGGGGATTTACTTGCATTGCACTACCTCTTTGCAAGGTATTTTTAACATCTACCACCTCCAGGCTCGTTTTCATCAGCTGCAGACACTCTGACATCTTTAAAAAAGGGTGGAGGGGAAGCCATGGTCTGAATTACACTGTTTTGTCCTCAGTTCCTGCCTGTGATGCTCATTCGCCTGGATGGGATTTAGGTGTGAAGAGGGAGAGGACAACAGACTGCCGTGCCTGCCAGGGACAGTAGGAGAGGACTGGAGCTGCCAGGTCTCCAATGCTCACTGGCTGTACCCAGCTGGGGGCTGCGTCCCAGCGTCCCTCCCGTGCCTGGCAGGGGTGTCTCAGCAGCGTGGGGCTTCAGCAAGCCTGACTGCCTGAGACGTGTCCACCCAGAAACCCCCGAGCAGGGGGTTTGGGCAGTAGGTGTCCTGGTGGGGAGGCTAGACTGAGGCAGCTGGGGGTCAGTTCTGGTCTAGGAGCATGAGATGAGGTTTTGGAGCAGTTTGGAGAGCGAGTGGGAGGAGGATTACAAATATGAGGGAAGAATCATGATGGATTTATCACAGCCTGAAATAAATTAACCTCTGGGAGGAATGATTTTGTAATAATTTGCATTTCGATACTCTGACGCATCCAAATAACCCCAAACCTTCTGCAAACATTGTAATGAATTCAATCTCCAGCATCCTGTGAGAGGGATAGAAATAGTGCTATTTACATGGTTAAAGGAGCCAAGGACTCTTCTCTCAGTATTGCATTTTAAACCCCTGGGACTGCCCTTCTCTGGTATTCATGGCTGCGGAGTCTTGCGGTGGGGTGAAACACAGCAGCAGTGAATAGCAGAGCGCTTTTCTGAGCTCAGTTAGCTGAGATCCTGCCACCCTGGTGCGTTTCACCACATGCCATGGGCCACAGCAGCTCCCGGCACAGCCTGTGGCAGGCAGACCCACAGCCGAGCCCACATGGGCCAGGGCGGCGAGGCTGGGAGCACCTGGGGCAAGAAGCATGGAGCTGAGCCCCGTCTCAGCTCGTGTCGGTGGTGGCTGCGGGCAGGGCTGTTCCCCCTGCGAGGGGCCCTGCCACAAAGCAGCCCGGCTCCGTCCCCAAGGGGAAAGTGGTCAAGTGATTTAATATTCAGCACTCTCAAACACAGTAATGAATTTGATAGCCAAAATGATCTGCTAACCCAGCCAGCTGAGAGGGTATTTGAAGGACGATCCAAGCCTGTAGCCAGGCAGTGTGATATTTTCTTGTCATCAGCCTCCTGCCTATTCCTTTCCACTCCAGGGCAGTTAATCATAAATGAGATGTTTGTTTGGTGCTGTTTTCATGCACACTCTGCTCTGTTTCCGTTTCCAAGAGACCACGAAGTCGGTGGGTTACATCCCACCCCGACTTCGGCAGCCTTTGCAGGAGAGCCGACTCTGCCAGGGAGACCCAGATTGAACTGCCGTTTCTTTGGCAAGCCAATAGCTTTCTGAAGGAAAGCCGAGCATCCCAAAGTGCATCTTATCTTACAAATGTGTCTTAAATCCGGAGCGCTCGGGGCAGCGCGGGGCTGGTATCAGCTGAGCCATCCAACGCACCCTGCGCTGCTCCGTGCTCTGCTCCGTGCCCCGCTGTCAGGCCTGCGAGTCAAGGGCTGGCGAGAGATGGCTGGGTTTCAGTTACAGGCTCGCATGCGATAGCGTAATTCTCTCTGGGCCTGACCCAGGGTTGGTCTGAGTCCCTGGGAGCGTATCCGTTACCTTCAAGGAGATTTGGAGCAGCCCTCTGCTTGCTGCCGGTTTGGCTTCTGCCGTGCTTGCTGGCTTTCTGCAAAGCTCTTCCAGGGGCCAGGAGCATGTGCTCCGCAGCAAGCGGTTAGCAACACGTCAGCTCTATACAAGGGGAAATTTCTCTGACGCAGCAGCGGAGAGGAGAACGCACGCTCTATCTTGCAGATTTACTCCTCGTAAAACACCTCTAGCTCTCCAGATATCTGCAGATAATCTCCTGCCAAGTGAACCCAGAGATATTTATAGTGCAGCTTCAGCAATGACATAACAGCAAGTTAGCAAACAAATGAACTTTGAAGTACAAGGAGAGCAAAAATACAGTCTAGAGTATGTTTATTTGGGAGTCAATAAAAAAAGGTTAAATAATAATAGTGAATGTTTCCAGGGTGGGTCAGGTTAAAAAGCAAAGAAAGCAAAGCATTTTCGTAGTGCTGTAAGACTGTTTTGTGTGCACTGAGTTTGAATTACAAAGACAAATGATAAAAACTTCACTTCCCACTGAGATAAAGTGCTGTGGTGCTCAGAAAAGCAGAAAGCTAAGATAAACATTTCTTCAAAAGGGATTGAGACTGCTCTGAGTTTGAGCATTTAAAAAAAAATCTATCTTGAATTCACAAAGTTGTGTAAAATTAAGCAATTTTAGCTACAGGTGTGACTTTTCCCTTCCTTTCTGTCTTTTTAATTTTTCCCGTCTCTCTTTCCCGCTCTGTTCCTGGTGCCGGCCGGCGGGAGGTTATTTGAAGCTCAGCTAGCGCAGCAAGGGGTTGGACTGATGCCATTGTGCTGAAACACGCTCCGCTTTGCCTGGGGTGGGAGCGTGGAGGTTTTTGTCTGGTCATGTCACGTTTTAATTAGCGTGCCTCGCACTGCTGCTGCTCCTCATTGTTCGTCAGGCAGCTCGGGCGCAACGCGGGGCTCTTCCTCCCCGTCCATCTTCCTCCTGAGGACAGGCCCTGCTCTTCCCCAGAGGCAATCCCCACGCTTTCCCCCTTTAGTTCCTAAGGCTTGTGTGGGGGCAACCCACTTGACCGGCAGCTTTGATGAACATGTAGGTGTCTCCTTGCTGAGGCGGCCATGTTTGCCCTCCCTAGTTTCAGGCAGGTCTCCTGCCTGAATCCTGCCTGAGGCGCCGGAGACCATGGCACAGCCAGGCCCTGCTTGCTGGCAGCAGGCCAGGAGATGGAGGTTCCCCAGGCGGTCGGTTCCTACTGCTTTATCTTGGTTTACCAAAACAGGGGATTTATAAAGGGTTGTTTGTGGCTTAGGCAGATCCTGTAAGCCCTGGTGGGTAACGGTGCATGGAGAAGTGGCGGGAGTGCTCGTGCTTTTGGGTGCTATCGAGCACAAAGTCTCACAGGACCAGGGTCTCATCTGCAAAATTTTTCAGCGACTGAGCCAGTGGTGGTAAAGGCAGTCTTTGGGAACCATTGTGATCCTTTGGGAGCTGTTTCCTTGTTTACAGGCCTTTCAGAGAGGCTGGGCACTGCAAAGGCCTCACTTTGTCCTGAGGGCACCAAGGGCGGCCCGGAAGGATGCATGCCGCAGCAAAACAGCTGTCACCAAAACTTCGATCCCCATCAGAAATCCCGTGGCAGCAGAAATTGGGTGGAAGAGGCTGGACAGGAAGAAAGTTTTTAATTTGCCGTGACAGGAAACAAAGCTGTGTCTTGTCAAAAAATTATAGCTCCCTTTTTCTGCCTGTCTCTCGCATGTCAGCAAGCCTCATGATGACTTTCTCGTACAAAGGCAGCTTTACAGAAATGAGCTCAGGGAATGAATTGCAAGAATCAAGTTTATGAAGGAAGGAAAGGCAAGCACCGTAACTTAAATTGCATTTGGTACGGCAAGCGTTGAGCCACATGATGTTTATATTTGACTCTTAGTTTTTATATTGAAGCAAGTTGCTGCTTTTCCCGTAGCTTTGATGGTGTGACACTCTGGTGCCTGGGTTCTCGTGGGGACTGGGAGGGAGTCCTGGGGGAGATGGGAGCCCATGGGACATGCTGCCTTCCCTGACACTCCTGTCAGCCAAGAGTAAGACACAAGCCTGATGATGGGAGTTACTCTCCTACGAAAGCTGGTGAGCAGCAATTCCCGTCGCGCAGGCAGGCAGGCTGCTCTGGGGGTGCAGATGCACGTGATACCCTGTTCCCCAAAGGGCAGGCTCACCCCAGCGCCCTGCAGAGGTTGCTCCAGAGCAGGGACGTGAGGGCCAGCAAAATGCGAACTCATCATGAATGGCTTCTGCTTAAAATACATCAACCACAGAGCACTCCTGTTAAAATTGCTCTTAGGTTACTAATGACATGGCATTCACAGGGGTAGGACGCATGCCCAGTTTCAAAGACCCTTTTACCCAAAGGCGCCCACTTGCTAAGGGCTCTGCGCTGGAAATAGCGAAGAACTTTAATGGGAAACTCTGGAGGACTCTGCAGGTTCAGGATTTGAAGCTGTCAAGACACACAAGATAAAACATGATTTTGAATATATGGTTCAGCTCAGCTATGACGTTAAGATAGCAGTCCTGTAAAACTGCCAGCAAAATCATTGGCAATCCCAATCAAATTATGTTAAGTGCGGTAACTTCTTTGTAATTGGTTTATCTCATGCATGCTTGGAACAAGGGGGGGTGTTATTATTTAAAAAAAAACCCCAACCCTGATATTTGATTTCATTCAAATGAATTCTTATTGCTGGGTAAGGAGACACGTAGGGTGTGTTTGCAGGTGGATGTGTCTTTGTAAGGACTCATAAGAATTTAAGCAATTATTTTTAAAATGTTGCTGACTCTGCCTATGCAAACGCTTGCTTCTCCACAATAAAGAGATTGCAGAGGGCAGGAGGAGATCCCATACTGAAGAATTTTTCAATTTAACTGCTGTGTCCTCTTACCTTCCTGTCCTTCCTTATAGCAAAGGGCATATTCCATCAGCGATTGTCATAGCAACCCTTTTTTGGGTGGTGGTGTCTCTTTCTGGGAGATAAATTTTTCATTGAAAAAACAGTAAATGGGCAGATTTCAAAATTTATGGAGGGGAATGTGTCACCCAAATTCCACTGGCGTTCAGCACGTCTCTGTCTTTTGAAAACTTCTCCCTAGTCTCACCTCTCTGGTTATGGAAATGCCTTCTCAGGAGACGTGTTTTGGGGGGTTGGCTTGGGAGCCGGGGGTGCGTGGTGGAGTTGGGTTTTTTTCTTGACAAAGTAGTTTCAAACAGTTGTTCTAATATACGTGTTAAATCTAATGAGGACAGTTACTGTGTCATTTAATCAGACTTCCATGTCCCAATTCCTAGAGGGATTCTAGGGCAGACTTTGAATGGGAGACACTTGTATTTCCCTTCTCCTTGCCCCACATCTGAATTTTATCTCCTTCACTTTTCTTTCCCTCGCAGTCAGCAGCAAGAAAATTTGTACCTGCATTCACACCAACGGCTGAACTAACGCAGGATAACTCAAATTAGGGGGTAAACATGTAAAGCTTGATGCAATCCCAGGTTACTAGGGAGCTGGAATATTTTTATGCTGAGGTTCTCTGGGTTGAAATCCTCCCTTTTGCAGACCTGGCCATTCAACTCTGTTTTCTCTCATTTTAGGGGAGCACCTGCGAATCTGCCCACAAGGTTATACCTGCTGCACCAGCGAGATGGAGGAGAACTTTGCAAACAAAAGCCGAAGTGAATTTGAAGCCATGCTGAAAGAGGCCGGTCGCTCCGTGCAGACAACCCTAACAGCGCAGCACAGAAGCTTTGACAGTAAGTAAAACCTGCTCAGTTCCCCCCTGCTCAGGATCCAGTCACTGCTTAACTTTCTAAGCAGTGTTTGAGCCAGGGATTTGTGTTTGACATGCCTTCCTCTGCATCTCGCTCGATAGTTTGTGTGAAATGTTGACCTTCAATAGGAATTGTACCTTTGGCAGTGTTTTTGCAAGATCAAGTAATTTTGAGAGCTCCGTTTCAGTGAAGCCATTGCAGGAGGCTGGCAGGCACTCGTACCAACAAATTGTGTACCTTGGCATCGACACAGCTTTTACAAGCATGGCGTAATCAGGTCTACCACAGCAGCATAACATTTGAGGTAGCGATGAAAAACTTGGCACTGTGCCTTGATCTGTAAGTTGAAGAATGTGGTAAAGGTGACTGGATAGCCCTGAGTAGATGGGGAGGGTTTAAGGAGGCATGAATTTTTCTTGTCCTTTCCATATAGATTGCAAATGAAAAGGAAGTTAGTTCATATTAGACACTTGCAAGTTTTGGCTTTGTACAAACATCAGAAAGTGTTGTACAGCAGTGAAGGTTTTAGAGACTCTGGCACATAAGATGTGGACAAACATGCTCTCCAAAGTACAGTATCCCTCCTAACGTACTAAGCAAAGGCTAAGGATGGCTCTCTTATTGTTCCCTGAAGAATCCATTTTGCAGTGCACAGTAAGGCTCAAGGTCTGAAGGCCACTGGAAATAAGTGGTTTATTGGCAAAATTGAGATGACCTATGATTCAGAAACTGTATCCATTATCAGATTTTGAAGAAGGTCAGACATTTAGAATCACGGTCCTCCTAACTTTATCAACAGTCATCATATGGAGTTATCGTGAAAAGAATAGGAGTTGGGGAAAGAAGCTATAATAGCCAGAAAGGTGGAACTGGAAATTTCAAGCAGTAAATAATAGATCTAAAGAAATAAGCCTGACCTTCAGGGAGCTGATAACTGAGATTAAGTGCTTTTGCACTGAATAGAAAGAAAAGGCAGTGCATCTCTGCAAAATGCATTGTAACTGTGTGGCCAGGGGTGACCACAGAGAAGGCATTCCTTTAAAAGCTCAAAATTAATTGATTTTTCAACTGCCTTAAAAAGTGATAACCAAGACTTTCAAAAGAGCCTTAGAATGCTGGTTGCTCAGACTGATGTCTGAATGGGACCTGATATTGCTGCCGCTGAGCGCGCTCGCTGACCTCTGAAATCCAGCCCTTCACAGGGGTGAACACCAAACACTCACCAGCCTTGGCACCCTCTCCCTCCACTGACTATTGCAGCATTGGCTGGTATCGAATAAAAGCTGCTCTTTATTTTTGCCACAGACGCTCAAAAGAACATAGTTCTACGTCTGTCATGTAAGAGAGTGCAAAATTTGATGGAAGCTTTGAGGATTATATTGATGAGCAGAAATTGCCTCGTGAAGAACTGTTTTAGTATGAGTGTGATGTTTTGGTGGATCAATAATAATAATAACAGCAACAAGAATAATAGTAAACAAAGCCAAGCATATGAAAGGAGGATGCTTGTACTGAGATGGCATTAGGGCTATAAGGGCTTTTTTTTTCTTTTTTTCTTTTTTCTTTTTTCTTTTCTCTTTTTTTTCTTTTCTCTTTTTTTTCTTTTCTCTTTTTTTCTTTTCTCTTTTTTCTTTTCTCTTTTTTCTTTTTTCTTCTCTCTTTTTTCTTCTTTTTTCTTCTCTCTTTTTTCTTCTCTCTTTTTTCTTTTCTCTTTTTTCTTTTCTCTTTTTTCTTTTCTCTTTTTTCTTTTCTCTTTTTTCTTTTCTCTTTTTTCTTTTCTCTTTTTTCTTTTCTCTTTTTTCTTTTCTCTTTTCTCCTCTTCTCCTCTCTTTTTTTTCTTTTTTTTGCTCCCCAGCATTTTACAAAAATAGAACTTTTTTTCTGTGGTGCATACCCGAGTTTCTTTTAAGCATCAAACAAAGTAAGTGTTCAATAAGCAAAGTACTACTTTAGCCGACCATAATGCACAGACCATTGCTGTTTTGCAGTGGGAATAACCTCACTTGAGCCCGCAAGGCCAAGAAGATGTCTCCTGCTCCCATTATACCTTTTTAGTTTGCTTAACTGCCCTTGCAATCAATATAGAGTTTATAATTTATGCAAGACATGATTTTAAAAAAGAAAAATTCATCATATTGTGTCTGAGTTTCCAGCATGACTTTACCTATAAGCAGTATTAGTATTTTTTCTTTAGCTACTGCATAGATGGTTTAAAATTGAGAGTGTTCGGTGATGGGGTAATGGAATTACTTCAGCTGCTGAAACAATGCCATAGAAACCACATAATTTTCCAGTTAATGTTATTAATCTCACAGTTAACAAGACTTTTTGTAGGTAGTGCTATTTAGAATTGTTCAATAAAAGGGTTTTTTAATGTCAGATTGATGAGTTCTAGTCTGTCTGGCACCGAATGCCTGGTTTTGCTGGATTTCCTTAGCAGCAGCTCGGAGTGCAGGTTTGGGGGTTGCAGAGGTACCAATGCACTGCTTGTCTTCATATCAGTGATTTTGTTTGGCCTTAGGAGGATATAGTGGGGGAGGCTCCACTGGATGGGGATGTCCAACCCTTTCTTGTAGTATTTGCAGCCTGGAGATCAGATTATTCATATATTCTCTGCTAGCAGGTGTGGCACATTGAACTTTAAGCCTGGAGCTGTCTTTTTTAGATTCTTCACAGCAAATCTTGCTTTTGTAATCTCACCACTGATCATGGCAACAGTCTCTACTTGTACGTTGCCCTGAAGCTCCAGCTAGAAAATAACAAGGCTACACCAATCTGCCTCTGAAGTAATATTCTCCATGCTAGCGGTCAACATTTTGCTTTGGAGAATAATTAATCCTTGCAGGTTGTTGTCTGTAAAGCCCTAAATTGTCAGAGCACCTCTATTCTGAGCTACAGCTTTGTCCTGTTGCAAGGAATAATAATCTTTATATATATATATATATATATATATATATATAAAAAAAAATACAATCTGTTGTTTCAGTCTCACTGGCTGCTTTTGGGGCAAACACTTGGTGGCCAAGGGCAGAATGTCCTTTATCTCATACAAAATATTTTTAGAGAAAATATACATACAAAACACAGATGACATACAATAAGTATAGCCAGACAGTCAGAAGTGATATATGTGGAATAGGATCCTATGGTTTGAGCACTCTCTCTGCATAGCAGAGGACACATGCCTGCTGGGATGCCCTTCCCCCAGGATCTGCCAGGGCTAAATTTAAAGTTTAACAGCCTACAGTATTGCTTAGCTGCTTACTAGTGCATTTATTGTTTTCCTTTAGTTTACTGTAGTTAGCAGGATTTGGGGGTATTGGGTTCGAGCTACACGTGTCATTGGCTTGCTGTTAACCTTTTAGCTGAAAAGGTAGGATTTTGCTCTACAACCAATTGGTTTTAATTTAAAAAAGAAAAGGAAAAAAAAAAAGCACAGACTATGAGTGATAGGAGCATATGCTTTTGATAAGTCAGCGATATGGAGGACGTTGAGGTCAGAGTAGTGGTATTTCATTAGCAGGATTATACGCACAAATTCTTTGTTCATTCTGATGTCCCAGGGCTCTTGGTCAGGCAGGGAGGGAGATGTAGTTACCTGGGTGCACAGCCTGTGGCAGGGACCTGCTGGAGGCTGCCAGGCTGGCTTTGGTCAGAGTTTATTTGCCTGGAAAATTGTACATAACCCATACTTTGAAAGTAAAACTTGAATAATAAAAGTGAAAACAAGATTAGGAGGCTTGGAGGAAGCTGGGACAGTCTCTGTTGAGACTGGTACTAAATACTGTTTTAAAGATGCTACCAACATTATACATGCCTCAGAGATTTTAATTGCAGAATGTGCTTGTTTTGGTATCATCTCAGTGGATGGGAAATTTTTGGTCTGTTATTATAAAATAAAATACTTTGAGAAAGAACTTTCCTCAAGCAGATGGTTTCAAGAAACTGCTGAGAGCTGCCTGTTGCCCCCTCTGCTGGCTGCAGAATAGGAGTTAGCCAGTAAAGTGCTTTGGTTCTTGATTTGTGCTGCGAGCAAGTTACAAACATTGGGCAGGTTTGGGGGAGATTCCTTGGGAAAATGAGGGGGTTTTTTTGCATATGACACGACTCTAAGTCACTGTTGCACAAAGTTATGGGACTTCTGAACTCCAGTCCTTCCCAATGAAACTTGTGCCTGCATAATCTGTTACAGAACACAGAGCTGAGCCTGGAAAAACTTCTGGACCATGCAGGAAAGGCCAAACGAGTGATTTGTGATGCTTAGTCAGAGCAGTCACGATAGGAGCCGGCGCAGCCCGAGAAGACAACATGGGCTGGGGCTGCATGGCTGGTAGAGGGGCGGAAGGAGGGAGTGAGAGCAAGCAGTGCTTGGAGTGACAGCGAGGGGCTGCAAGCAGCAAGGAACAAGGCTGTTTTTCTAGTCTTGATGAAAGCTCACTTGTTGAGAGCCTAATCCTTGTCTGTCTCTCTCTTTTCTCCCTTCTTCTCCACTTAAATCACTTTTTAATAATACTGCAGTGTTGTGCCAATCTTTCCTTCCCAATCATTTTGGTACACTTAGCAAGCGCTCCCTATGTGACTGCTGACCTTTAGCTGTGAGCCAGGAAATCTGTCCTTTCAGAATTGTTTCATGTTTTCAGGAAATATCAACAAGCCGAACCAAAAATCTTGGCTTTTATTCCATACTGTATAGTCTGAAAACGATTCATAGCTCTCATAAATTCTGGGATTTTTAAGCTGTGACAATCAAATGCAGGTTAAAAATTATGTATTTTATAGGTGGCTGCTCATTGGAAAGTTGATGTCATGTAAAAGCTTTCATAATGTCCAGTGTTGGTAGCTGGAAATTGCATATGCTGAAACACAGACCATGCAGATAATTAACGTTATTCGAGAGTTAGTTTTAGACCGTTACATATTTCGTATGAAGATGAATCATTGTTTTAAATGTTACAAGGTGGGGAACGTCCTAGAAGCTGTTACACACTGATGGTTAAAATTTTGGAGATTTCTAAAGGCCCCTTGTTTAAAATTCAACCAAACGTACCTTCATCAGAGGAACTGACTTATTTAACCCACAGTACCTAGAGTTTCAGCCCCTAGAAGGACTGTTTGGGGAGAGAGGCATATATAGATATATTTATTTACGTATACTGTGGATGCTTAAGGAAGCTGATCAGGAGGCTGTGGAATAAGCCCAGCAGGCAGAGCTCTGTCCTACCTGCTGACTTTAAACATGGACTACAAAATCCAGACCTGAATCTGAATTTTGCAGGGATTTTCTCAGTTGCTGATAACATGAACCAAGCCCTGCCAGCCTGAAATTTTAAGGTATCTGAATTTGGTGGCCCACACACCAAAGGATGTGTTCTGAGTGATGTAGGACTACTCTGTGCAGAAAATGATTGACAGAAGACTGAAGCAATGATGATCTGGGCTACGGGGACTCTGTCCCCAAATGCATTGATCCAACACAACTGCTCCACACTTCCAGCATCCTGCCACCTCTGCTCTGGGCTACGAGTGTTCCGTGGGTTTGGTGAGGCGCTGTCTGAAAGATACTGTGTTTATGTAGGAACAGGAAAGAAGTTTTCCAGGGGCTGGTTATGCCTTAAAATATGGAAATGCTGCTGTGTTTTGAAATAGCTTCCTTTATTTCAAAGGTTGTGGAAAGGAGCACTTCCGGAGCCGGCAGTGTCCCTCTGGCAGTCCCAGCCTACGCTCGGTGAGCTGGCTGCCTCCCGCTGCCCTTGGCATTGGCACTGGCTGCTCCTAGGAGCCAAGCATTTGGGTCTGGACTTTAAATATATTACTTTTCATCCAGAAGCCCCTAATTAGCCGGGGATGCTCTTTTTTGTGGTAACTCCCCACGCTGGTGCTCTGCCCCTCAAATTGTGGTGTGTGGCTTCAGTTGGTGGCCTTGGCCATGGACTCAGCTCTGTGGGAGAGTGCTGACCTCTTGCATTGGCTTCTGTTGGTCTCATAACTGAACATCTAATATCAAGCAGTGCCTGTGCACAGGCATCTTTTCCAAATTGGAAAGTATAAATGGGCCTAAAACACTTGAGCCCCCAAACAGAAAGCTAGTAGAGTCAGGGAAACTGAGGAAGAGGAGGGAATTAAGGGGAGGAAGGTGTTTGACATAAGCAGGAAGCTTAACGGTCTTTTTTTCCTAGTGAGATGACACAGAAACAGAAGGACAAGAAACCTGGGAGTCAGTCGCTTTTGCTAAATAAGTGTTCGTCACCTGCACTGCATTTCTCTGACAGGCCAAGGGTACCCTGTTTGGCAAAGCACCATTAATTGTTTTGTGCCCCCTCCTGCATGAGGCTTGGGCAGCATCGCTCAGAAGCAGCCCAGTTCTCCCCCAGCTTTGCCTCTGGGAGTTGTTAGCAAAAGTACTTATAAGAGGGGCTATCAAAGATTGTTCCTTTGGCTCCCCTGGACTTCCTTCCCTTAGGGTTGGTTTTGGGAGGAGATAGAAAGAGAGAGAACATCCTTTAACCTGGAAATAAAAAAAACAGGGTCCTCAGGCAGATCCAGGATGGGGAAACAAATAAGGGGGTTCCCTTGGAGGCCTTCTTAGGAGGAAGGCAGCAACTTGCCTCCTTCCTTGTTTCCCCCAAGGAGCCACCTTAAGAAAACCACAGCACAAGGCAGGATTGATGCAAGTCCGACCGTCACTCCTCCGCAATCACGCTCTGCAGAAAGAAGATACTTTCATGTGTGGTGCTGAGCATCTTGTTTGGTATTTATGGTTTCCTGGAATGGGGTGCGGTGTCTACTGAGGCGCATTCCTGGGCTCAGCAAGATTAATCCTGACAGGTAGCTGCCTCGGGGAAGCAAATGCTTAGGCTCACCTGTAACAGCTCCAGCACCTGGAGTTTTCTCTCCCCTTACAGCCACTTCTCTTCACATTTAATCTGCGAGGCTCTGTTGTGTGCTGCAGGGTATATTGCAATGTACGTGCTGCACTTTGCTTAACAGATGGTATAGGCACAATATTCTCTTTTATAGAAAGAAAAGAGAACAAAACAAGGCAGTGGCTGGGATGAGAGCACTACACTGGGGTGCCTCCTGCAAGGGCTTGCACACCCCAAAGAGATGAGCTGCTTCACCCCTGCAGAAGTCAGATTAGGTAGAAAAGGTAGATCAGGCATCTTGGTTTCAGTAGCTGTCACCATGTTTTGTCTTGCACTCAAAAAAAGCTGCCTCTGAGTGCTCAGGGAACAGTGAAATGTGCATCTGCTTGGGGACATAAAAGAAAGCACCTGCTCTTCTGAGATAGTGGATGACACAGGCACATTTTGCAAGAAATTAGTGGTGTCCAGATAGTAATTTCAGAAGAAAGTGTCGGCAGAGTTTATTTTAATGTTCAGGAATCAGTGCACAAATCTCTTGAAAACCTCTGATTTCACAGAGTAAGCAGCCAAGCTTTTATTACAAGTGCTGGATGTGGCCTTCAGTGACTGAGGCAGCGTTGCACTCAGATGGCCGGATGGATGTCAGAGCAGTGAAACAGGAGACGAACAGCTGAGGTTTTTCTGCATGGCTCTGCAGAAGAGCCCGTGTCTTGAACCAGTTTACGGTCAGCCATCTTCCAGCTGGTTTACTGGTTTCCACATGAAGCAGTTTTCACCCTTCAGCTCTCCGATGCTCAGTGTTTCTCATAAGAGGAAAAAACTAGGATTTCCTGGGCTACTCTTGTTGCAAAGAAATGTGAGTGCTCTGAATCAGCTCTTGAGTTGCTAATTCCTCCCCAGTTCAACATTTGCCAAGAATCCCGTAGTTTGGTAGCATCAAGGGCTCCAGAGGCAAGGTGCTGTCCCTGCTTACAGATCGGCATATACAAAAGCTTGAAAATACGATACTGAAATATGCGGCATGTCCTGGCATAGGAGATTGTGTTATTTTGACTACTTCAAGATATCTGTTCCCATTTGAGATGATAGAAGTACTTTGTTCTCTCTCACCAGAAATGCTCGCAGCAAACTGTTGATTCTGCTTTATTGTTATTGGCATTGAAGTAGCACATCCGTAGAGCCAAGAAGCATCTTGTTACTGTAAGACACTGCAGGGCATCCTGCCTGTCTTTAGGCTCAACCTGTGGTCTAAGGATGTTGTTTAAAAACAAAAAAAAACCAAACAAAAAACAGGTTTGAGTGAGTGGACTATGGAGGGAGGAGATGAGTGGAAGATAAAACGACAGGTTTGTGCTAGAAGTGGGAACAGAGCTCAAGTCCCTTGGCTTTGGGTAAGATGCAGAAGTACCAGAAGTCCCTCTAGCCCACAAAATGCCATGATCATCTTCTGGTAAGAGAACAAAATACATCATGTCATCCCACGTCTTACAGACATGTATCAACCAAGACCTTTTGATGCATTCATTCTCAGTGTCCCCCACCTAATTGGGAACAGGCACTGGCTCTAAACACTCCTCGGGTCTTGGTACAAGTGGGTTTTTGTGTAATGACCCTTCCAAAGTGGAAGCCATCATCAAAACCCTGAAGGAAGTCTGCAAACAACTTACATATATGAGGGCAAGGATGTAACAGAGTTTTTTGGTATGTGGTAACCCGTGTGATTAGGGGAGTTGGGCCAATTTTTAGAGTGTAGCATGAGTACCAGAGGTACCAATGGAAGCTTGAAGGTGCTGTGTGTCTATAAAAATGAGGCTGAGAATTAATCTATCTACAGGGAGAGTGAAAGATAATCTATTTTGGGGGTAGAAAGAGGCTGAATGCCTTTACTGATAAGCATTTCACCTTTACATTTGCCATGGCTGCTTAAGGACACTTCACTTCTCCCCCTCCCTTTCCCATTCTCATTTATTTCCTCCTTTCAGACCAACACAGCTTCTTGAATTTAAAAATACGGTTAACATGGTGTAATATGTGCAGAGCTTTTTCCAGTACCTCACTTCCCTTCCAGGCTGTGTCAGGGTAGTTTGATTCTATATCTAGTATTTTCTGAAATTAGCCAGGTTAGACGGAAAGAAAACCCTCATTTTACCCACCAGTTCATAGCTACTTCTGAAGAAACTGGGTAGTATTAAGTCATTCTTGTTAAACCTGCAGATTTGGCCAAGACACCAATGAGCTGGGTTTGTTTCACTGTGAAGAGAAATAGAAATTAGAAAACTCAGCTTTCACAGGACCTGATTCTGCAAAATGTGAGTCCAGCATCAGGTGTTTTGAGTTGGTGGAGCCAGGGATAGGATACACTACGCATTTTGCTTCAGCTAGAAAGCCTTCTTTAGATGACATCTAAAAATGGTAGTTTTGTCAAGGGCCTATAAAGATTTCTCTTTAGTAATAGTCCTCCTAATCCTCTGCTATCCCAGCAGGGTCAGTCCTTTGCAGAAAGTCACTCCACATTGCTCAGCGGTGGTTCCTGCTGACCAAGGGGCACCATCAGCACGTGCTCACCCGAAGGCCACCGTGAAAGCAGCCCATGTAAGAGCCCAGACAGGAAAACAATGAGAGTGCATTCATTCGTAGAGAAAAGAAATAAGGATTCAGTTTTTCCCTCTGCAGCACCTTTTTATCAATTGCCTAGTTTTATTTTTGCATGTAATGCTGGAACTGTTGTCTCCATTTGTCGTAGCTACATCTCCAAGAGGAATACATACATTTCCACATTGATCGCTACACCTGCTGCTTTAAACAACAGCCATAATCTCTTTCGCTGGCTCAACCTGCGAGAGCTGCCAAATGAGAGTCTGAAACAAAATTAAACAAAATAAGAAAAATTATCATAGAGAGAGCCATGAAAATGGCTTTGATTTTCATTCTTATAAAAAGAATGAGGGCTGTGATTTATTTATTTTTTTTAAAGCAGTATAGTCAAGAGCATGAATTCATTGAAACTCAGTGGCTTGGAGGTGTTGATTAAGGGAGGGGGTCAAATACATAGAAAATGATATGTGTGTATGTACGTATGCAGACAGGTGTGTGTATTTCAGGTGAAATGCGGCAAGCCTCAGTTTCAGGAATTGCTGTATTTATAGGTGTCACTAGGGATGAATATTATAGTATATTTACATGTCAAGAGGTAGCAAGTATGTTAGTTTGATTTGGGAATGCCACAAATATCTAGTTAAATGTGAATGCTAAATTGTGGTCTCCAGCTGTTCTTAAACAAATGAAGCTCCAAATGAAGGAGAAATCAGATACAAAAAGAGGAACAGCTTCACTCTGAATACCGAGGGCTTCGATCTTTTGGTTTTCATTTCCAGTAGTGTTTTGCAAGTGATGCACTGCTTAGCACCCCAGCGGCAACTGTCTCTGCTCCACAGTTTCCCAAGCGGCATGGCAATGGTAAAAATAAATAAACAAATCCAACACCTCCAACCTCCCTCCCCAAAAGCCCGAGACAGCTGCAAGCTGGGAGTCAGACTGTCGGTTAATCAAGGCTTGGGGAAATAATGTTTCTTACAATTTAAGATTAGCATCGAGCTTGGATTCAGCTTTTAACACACTGGAGATAATTGAGCGGCTCCCTACAGCCCCAGCAGTACAGCGATTCACTTGTAAAATGCAACCTCTGTTTTAATGCTGCTAAAAATGAATAAATTGGTCCTCAAGGACTAATGAATGCCAATAAAAGTATTGCGTGGCAGCATGTAGTAAACTTGTCGTGGGGGAAATGGCTGGAATTTACTTTCCTGAGAGCAGGATTTCAGCTCTCTTCTGGTGCACCCATCTGTGCCCACAGCTCTGCTCCTGCTCTTCTGTCATAGGAAAGCAAGGGCTTAGACAGAAATATCCAAGAATAATATATAGCCATAATTTTTTTGGTTTGTGCTTTATTTGTGACATCTGAGGGCAGAAGTAGAGCATCCTGTTTGTCTTGGTTCACTGTAAATCAAGGACTTTTTTGTATCTTTGCTCTCCAAATTTGGCTCCCAATTAATAATGGTACAGAGGTAGCGTTCCTCCTCCTCCTCCTCCAATGCTCACCGCTTTGGCTGGCGTGAAGAGCCTGGGTGCACCAAGCGATCATCCTCCCTCACACTTCTAAGTGAATGAGAAGGCACTACACAGCTGGCTATACCCATCACAAAAACTGCCAGTGTTTTAAATGTCGGGCGTGCATTTGCTGCAGCTCAGAAAAATCACTGCTATTTCAAACTTGAATTTTGTCCAGCTTGAGGAGCTCTTTGAAAGGAATATAATTGTTCTTGTTTCTTGTTTGGCATCCTCTGCTTTTTGTGTCTGCCGCAGCAGTTTTTAGTCGGGTTGGAGAGAACATGGTTGAGCAGAGCCGGGTGAGCTTCCCTCTCGTCCCCCACCGTGTGGGGTTCCCAGGAGGTCATGGCAAACCCCAGCCCAGTACCGTGTTTGCCTTCCTGGTAGTGCCCGACCTGTCACCATCAGGTCCCTGACCTAGTACACAGTTCAGCTTCTGTTTGACCATATCTGCTGTATGAAACAGATAAGAAACACTAAATATTTTCATGTTTGCATTGTCCATTAACGAAATAGCAAGAAGGCAAAAGGCTAGAAGTGAGATTCCTTGTGCAGCCTTAATTTGTGCCTCCCTCTCTGGCACAAATATACTATTCATACTCGCTCTCTAATGATGTGATCCAAGACTTTTTTTTTTTTCCACAGGCCCCTTGCGTCTTGCAGGGCATATGATAGATGATGTCTGCTGAATCATCGTCATTTGTTGTGTAGCGTGGTGCATTATTTACTGTGCAGCAGCCAAATCCTGCACTGAGTACATAATTATTAATTTCCTCATAGGCTAATTAAAGATTGTATCATAATGCACACGCATCAGGGAGCTGAATTAAGGTTTCACCAGCAACTTGAATTTTTTTCTTTCCCTAAGTCTGGGGATGTTTGGCTTTGCAATTACAAGACAGACTTCACTGTAGTCTTTACAAAAAGAAAAAGAAAAGCAAAGGCAGCAACCTGGTACCATTGTAAAGTACTGACTGCTTTGCTTAATCTCAGCCTTAGAAGCAGTTAACATGCTTGGCTGATTGTCTTCCCCAAAATTCATCTGCAGCAGGTCCCCAGCAGGGAAGATTTGTGTAAGATGTGTAAGGTAAGTTTGCTGTCAGGTGTATAATTACAGGAGCAGAGCGGTCCAGGAGCTTTTCAGTCTGTTCATCAGAAATTTACATCAAGTGTGATTAGTTAAGTGAAATCTTTAAAGGCCTCTTTATTTGATTATCCCTTTTTTGTTGTTGTCTAAAAGAGAGAAAATGACATATTTAGACGGGAAAAAGCTTTGGAGAGGGGTGATCTTTTTATTATATGTTTCTTCAGTGGTTGGCACAGTGTGGTTGAGAGCTTCCAGCGCTATAATAACAGGTATAATAAATATGCATTGCCAGTGAAATTGTATTTTTGTACTTCAGACATCACAGGTGAACTGATACAGACTCAAACTGTTACCTAAGGAAAAAAAACCCCAGCTTTTCTTTGTTGTTGCCTTTAAACTGTGATAAGTGTTTCTGTTGGAGAACGAACAAGTGCTTTTTTGCATGTTTAAAGTTAATGCACAGAAAGTCTTCGGTTGATTAGCAGAGGTCCTGCGTAGGATGGCTGTTTCATTACCAAGAGTTTAAGTGAGCTATAAATATATTTTATGTCCTTGTACAAGTTCAGAGTACCATGAAATATAATTAAAAGATTCTGGGCACTGCACGTATAGGAGCAACATAGGAAATAAACGTTTGACCTTTCTTACCTTTGGTCACCAGTAAGCAATTGCTCTCTATGCTTCCTGCCTAGATTACTTACTGTTTTGGCTTAAATACAAGAGGAAAATGCCTACTGAGAATGCTGAATGAACATTCACAATTCATTCGGTCTGGATTTTTCTCTTCTCTAGAAGGTGCAGTGGAAAACGCTAAGCTATTAAGAAACTAACAATTACCTTTAATTACGCAGGCCAGCTTCGGCTATGAACAAGAAAGAGTTGGAGTCTATTGTTATTTCCTCTTATTTCTGAAAACAAAACAAGAAATGCTAATCGAGACATTTTATACAGCTGAAGTACTGTGTGTCTGAAGCAGTTCTATTTTATTCCTAGCCAAGGAAAACACCGTGCATGTATCGTACCGGAGTAGGATCCGCCTGCAGATTAACATCCCTGAAGATTTACTGGGAAGCTGACTCACTGAAGAACCTTTTCTGTAAAACTGAGCCAAGTTTTGACACTAAATAAGTTGATGTAACTGGGTTAGGACATGGCCCAGTGATTTTCAGGTTTGCACTGGGGAATAAAGCTGTGACAGACTATATCATTCTGAAAGAAACCCAGAAAATTAAATACACAGTAACAAATACAAATTTTATCTCTTGGGGCCAAAGCAAATAGAACAAGCCCTTGTCTTCTCTGTGTAAAACAAGGAAAGAAACCATCAGTCAGCAAAGCTAACGGAAATGAGTTTACAAGATCCAATTATCTGTTATTTAAATCTGTGGTTACTGAGCTCAGAGAGCGAGCCCATAGGGCTTACAGCCCTCTCCTTACCATAGCTGCACACTTAGTTTTCTCTAAGCTCTTTGGGGCCGTTCTCTTGGCTTGTTCCGAGAGCTAGCAGGGCTGCCTCGGAGCTGGGAGCTCTTTGCCAGCGATGCCGAGATCAGTAATGCTCCTGGAGGAGCTGCAAGCGTCCGTGGCGGCAGTTTGGGACACTTTTGCTGGAGATGTTCAAGGCAGAGGGTCGATAGGCACCTGCCTCGTGCATCCCCAAAGGGAAGGGAGGAGGTAGCCAGCATGAAATGTGAAATACTTCCTTTGCCTGGCAAACAGCTGCCGCAGGGGTGTGCCTGGGTGAACTGAGGGTGGAATGTGAATCACCTCAAGAAATCATCTTCTCAAACCCAACTGCTGAGTGAACAGTAATAGCAGAAATACAGCTGTAGGAATAAATGTCTCCATGAGACCAGGGGTAAGCATTGTGGCAAGGCTTACTAAAGAAGGGATACATGTGAGTCTGTGAAGTGTCTGCAGTGCCAGATCCTGGTAGCCACTGCTCTTGTGTCAGCGTGGGAGCTGGTGGGGTGCAGGGATGGGGAGGAAGCGCATGCCTCATCCTGCACTGAGTGGTGCAGCCAGGCATCCCTCTTGGGGGATCTTTGACTTCTCCCTGCAACAGGCAGAAATTAGCACCACCAAAAAAAGGCTATTGAAACAAACTGACCTGTCCTCACAGCAACTCTTTCCCCAGGATCTCTGCTCTTCATTCCTAAACAAGTAGACACACTCCTAGTCCCGTGACCCTTCTTATGGAGTGTAAAGCCTCCCTTCCATTTAAATATACATGATACATGGCAAGGATCTTATACAGAGGCTGTTGAAATAGCTAGAGGGGAGCTTCTATGGCCACTGAAGTGGACATTGTGTGGATGAGGTGAAAAACCACCTCGAGACTTAGGTGTGAAGAAGCTGGAGAGGCTGAATTTTAACAGGCTGTCCCTCCTGGGCATCAGGGATGAGAATTTTGCTGCTTTGCACGTTCCACATTTGCAGATCAGAAGGATTCTCTGTGGAAGGTGACTCTGCTTTGAAGATGGGGGTAGCTTAACACCAGGAGAATATATAAATAACCTGTAACCAGTAACACTTGCACACCCTCCATTCAGGCTCTTCAGAGGCGTGTTCCTGAGCGCACAGAAGGGAGATGCTGGCAGACAGCTGTCAGGAGGAAATAGCCGGATCAGCAGCACTCATGTTTGAACATCTAGGGGATAGTTTGGGGTATATCAGCAAAGAGAGAAAAGGGATATTTCTTGTAAACATAAAAAGCACAGTTAAAGGGATTAGGAGTGATATGCAGAAGTCTATCAGCAGGCACAGTTTAGGTTTGGTCTTCTTCCATTAAAAAAAAAAAAAGTATGATGATTAATTTTCATTAAAAGGACTGAAAAGATTGGAATCTGTGCTGTCATAGAACTTGCAGGTCTCTATTGTGCAATATATTTTAAAAGGACAGGCATTTGAGATAGCGGGCGATATCTGTGCAAACCACAAACCACAATATGGATAAAATGCTTCCCTGCCAGACCCAAGTGATGGGTCACAGCGTGTTGACTGAGCACTTTCATCACGGTAATTGGACTGTTTGATATTTGTTGTGTTCTGCGCCAGAAGCTTCCCAAGCAACCCAGGAAGCCAGCAGCCACCAATGGCACGTTTAAATCTTCTCAGGGCTCTCCTGCAGTCATAGCGTTACAGTAAATCTTGCTAATTATTTCACTAGAGTTTTGTCCTCTTTGTACATAAACCCAGACATTTATCTGTAGAGTTGCAGATTTAGGGTATTTTGTAGCAGTGTTAAACTGGAAATGGAGTACATTTTCTCCATGCTTCCAGAGATTCACAATGAACTGAAAGAATTTGGAACCTGAAATCGGATACTGGAAGTTCTTTTTCTTCCGATAATAGAAATTCACTCTGTCAAGCTAAGCTGATAAAATACTTCCATTTCAGATTGCAGCAAACAGGCAATTTGGGCAAGGAAGCAGTCATACTTTGAACTCCTATTAGGAATAAAATTATTTTTCAATGCTGTCAAATTAGCAAAGCTAATACCCAAGGAACAATTTGTAATTTCCTATTTACAAGAATTGCTGATCTGATGAATGAGACCTGTGTTCACGCTCTGAGGGACTACCATTGTGACCATGCTGGCACATTAATGTCTTAGGCAAAGTGAACAGTTGCAAGTCCAAAAACCTGATATAATCCTTTATAGAGGGAGTTCTCGTCTTCATCCCTCAAGGAGTTCTCATCTTCATCCCTCCTACCCCCAATACATGTGCTAACATGGTGGTTGTATTTGTAAGGCTAATACAAATGCTCTGTTTTTAACAACCTAGAGTATCTCAAGTTAATATAAAAATCCACCTAACAGGCTCAAGACACTTTTCACATATGGGCTAAATAATAAAATATTAATTTGAGTCTGGAAATAGATTTTTTTTTTTCTCAGCTTCCACTTTAGGGAATTTAAGTGGTCAATTTCCAGACAAAATTCTGTGGCTTTAAAGTAACAAGCTTCAAAGACTGTCTGTTTTTAAGATGTTGAAAGATGTTGAAAATGTTCAGGTAGTTAGCTTTGGATGATTTAATACTTGGCTTAATTTAAATCCTGGAAAGACTGAACTAACGCATATCTTAAGAAGTAATTGCTTTGAGGAATTGGAAAATACCGTCTCGTCTTTTTTCAAAGACATGTGCCTATGACAATTAGGATGGAACAGTATTTTGGGGTTACTCTGGGCTCCTTAGTGACCGTGGAGGAAAAAATCACGTCTTCCTGTGGTTGCAGTGAGAAAAAAACATTCCGCCCGTGCTGTCCCAATGAATATTTGGCCACTGTAGATCATAGTGCTGTTGTGTCAGGAGGCCGGGGTGCTTGTGGTAACCCACCCAAAGCAAGAGGTTCAGCGTAGCTGCTTGTTTTGACCACCCGAAGGTGCCTGTATTGAAGGCCAGGCGTGAGACAGTGAGGTTTTGTTTCTTTATGAAAATTGTGTACTGTTACCTTGTGTCAGACCGGTTTGCTGTTTGCTTTTGGGAAGTTTGACATCCAAAATAGGTATCCGTGTTCGTAAGCAGAGTATGTTTAGACAAATTCTCGAGGGTGCAGGACAGGAGCTACGCTGCTCCTGTTGTGCCGTGTGGGTAGGTGGCTTGTGTGTTTTGTACGTCTCCTGCTCGGAATTGGGCAGGGAGCTGGTGGAGAGCCCCAAGAAAGATGGAAATTTCCTTTATAAGGTGGCCATGCTGGCAAGGGGCATGTGTACAGACACTGCACAGCCACCCAGCCCTCACCTGAGCATGCTCTGCTTTGCAGAAGCAATGCTCGCCAGCGCTTCTGCAGAATAAAGCCAGGTGCAAAGGGCAATAAAAGTCTGTTTGCTACTCTGTAGAGAAAGAAGTCAGGAGTCTTGAGCTAAATAAGAGATTTGGTAGTTATTTGCAGATTTTCATGCAAAGCAATTTGAGAGAAAACAGAGCAGCAGGAAAGCAGAGTATACCAAAGTGGTTGCAGCCAGGGTATGCCAACAGTTGAAAGTTTTTAACAAAGATATGGGTAGACAGAAGAGAATAAGGACATGATTTTTACCATATCTAATATTTTCATCCTTTAGCAACATAAGACTAAATCAAAAAGGAAAATCTGATCCAGAAATGAGCCCCCCCGCCCCGGACTAGGAAGTGAGACTCTTAAGAGTGGTTCCCTGCTTCATTTAAGATGTCCTTTGTGATTTTAGGGACATAGTGAAGGCTCTGAGCCAGAAAAGCCATGGGGCAGCTAATCCCATTTATCTCGGTGGCAGGCCCCTAAATATCTCTGATGTTCTGAGCCTCAGACTGTAATAGGACTTTCCCAGCTCCCACAGGTATTATGAAGATACATAGACTAAAAAGACGCACACATCCTTTAGTAACAACAGCCATGTAAGTACCTTAAATGCACTTTATTATGCACGGAAGGAGTAGGATAGAGGAAGAATAACATTATGTGTTAAAAACAGAGTTTAGCTCTGTTAAAGAGGAGCACTTGAGAAATAAGCAATAGCCAGGAAAAAGCCATGTTAAGAAGCTTTTTTCTAGACATGGCTTTGCCTCATTTTTCTCTTCTCATTTCTCTTTATTCCAAAATGAAAATGAATGACTATTTCTTTTCAGAAAGCCCTGAACCCAGAAATTAGACTAAAAACTTGCCTGCACATAATGAGGGAGAAGCTAAAGTACATCATCATAACTCCGAGAGGTAATTTCCAGAGCTAGATGATCCCGCGTTTGTAAATGTTCATCCTTCAAAGCCGTTCACTTACTGCGCTTGCCATGATTGTCTGGGTTACTGGAACTTTACAGCACAGAAATATTGGTGCTTCTCTGACTAATTTCAGAGCAGCATAACAGAGCTAACATACTTGGCGGTGTCATTGCTCGGTTCTCTGCAGTCCCACCAAAATCAAAGGGTGTTTGAAGGAAGGCTCAGGATGGCCCAAGACAGGCACAGTAATAACAATTAAAAGACATTTTGTAGGCTTTGAAGTGCTTACAATGATGGTATTTGTAAATGGATTTCACTCAACAAAAGCATGCTGGGAAGATGAAACTCCAAATCACTAGGAAATAAAGCTTTCTATATTCTTAATATTTTAAGGATATTTTTGGTTAAAAGGCTGACAAACTTACGCTTTAGGAAGGAAACCGTATACAGTCAGGCCTCTTTACGCAGCAGTGCTTCATGGGGCACTTTGCTGTCTCACTTCCATGTACCCTGAGAAATAATAAAATAAAGAAAACAAGGAATTTAGCATTAATTCTGGAAACAAAACCAAGGGGATTTTAATATTTTCATTTACATTCACTTTGAGTAGCTGTTCAGCCTGCTGTAAATTACATACAATGCTATCACACTATAGCCTTATAAAATGGCGTTATATGCAAAGCTTTGCAAAGCATCCACAGCACAGGCTATATAGACTGGTTTTTAATAGATGCAGAAATCAAGCCACAGTGAACGTGTCAAAAAATAGCCCTTGAAATATTTCCTCTTCCAGCTTGGAAAGTAATAACATTTCTACTGCTGCTAAGCCCAAGCCTAGCAAATATTTTTCTGTCATTAAAATAAGCATTTCCCAATGCTATTTCCTTCCTGTCACACTGAGTATTGGGCTATAATTCTCCCCACTGCTGCTTTTCTTTGTGAGCGAGCGAGGGAGTCTAGACGGGCCATGGTTTTGGAGGTGCGCTCTTAGCTCTTGTGTTCTGGAAGCGTATAGGTTTGCTGTAGACATTTTGGTGGTGGTATCTCTTTTGCTGCTCATTTGAGGTTCTGTATATCTTTGCTTTTGCAAATAGCCCCTTGGAGACAGTGGGAGTAGTTGTGTGCTTAAGGCAAACAAGATCTGACCTTAAAATAACATAATAGCAAATATACGGATTCAAACTGATGGCTCAGTGGACAGAAGTACTAAGAAGTACCTACAACAATTAGCTGCTCACGGATTAGAAGCATCATGCCCTGCATCCCTCATTGTAACGCCATTTATTTTTTCACATATTTCAGGAGAGGTACCATTTAGTTTACATTAGCATGAATGGTGAGTGCTAATCTGAGACGACAGAGCAATTTAAAACTGGCAGTAAGTTGCTGAGGTAATATCTAAAATGTGAAATGTCTCATTCATTAGGAGAGGTGAAGATGACGAGCTTAGCTGCACCCTCTCTCAAACTGCTTTTATGCCAAGGCAGGTCTGCTGATTTTTGTAGAACCCATATTCTCTTTGTACTAGCTTCAGTTCAGATTAGAGTCAAGGTCCAAATATCACCTTCTTCACAGTAGCTCAGCAAAGTGGGTATAGAAACTGAGTGCTGTATATATGTCAACAAAAATCAAGCAAAAACTATTAACAAGGACTTCAGCCTCACTTTTCCTAGCGACAGGTAAGATAATTTAGGGTGATCCAAGAAAAATTAGGTCTCTTAAGCAAGGCGGTCTGCTTCCTATCTTCAGAGAAAGGGAATGACAGCTGTCCTTCTCCTTGAAAACACAAGTGACACTGTGGCACAGCTGGCATAATTCGGATTTTTAGGAGGATGCACAACTTTTTTTCATTACAGGCTCCACTAAATGATCTTGGCCGGAAATATATGACCAGATGGCATTAGAGCTGCTTTCCCTATAAGATTACAAAGTGCCACTGTTCACAATCTCAGCAGCTGAGAGATTATAAATTACTGCCGCAACCAGTCATTGCTTTTTCAAGCTCATTTTCTTGATGCATGGGGAGTCTTTAAGATTCTCATGATAATATCTTCAACTTAAATATGTCAGGTTTTATTAGTTGCCTTGTTTTAGCTCGCAAAACTCACCTCTTCTTTGTTGTGAAATTAGTGTAATGTTGCAGCCTCACCCTTTACTCTTTCTTATGCTTATTGTCTGTCATCTATGGGCTTTCTCCACATCTTCACCTTCTTTATTGACTGCAGCGTCTACTTCCAACCGGTTTATTGACTTAAGTGAGTACATTCAGACTTTTGCTAACCATGAAACATGCTGTGACGTTCTTGTGCGACAGATACACCAACAGAGAGGTAGCAGTGCTTTTCTTGCTCTTTGCAGGTGCATAAACAATGAAGGCACATGATTTATTCCGATCTTTGTCCATCTTGGGTGCAAGGGTGTCCCGCCAAAGTAATAGCAACCTGTTCTGGATCCAGGAGGTGTGCGAGTAGAGCTGGGGATGTGCCTGGGCAGACAGCGGTGAAAGGAAGACATGCTCTTTAATCCTGGGCAGTTTCTGGGCAAGAGGGGACAGCAGTGGGGAATGAACCTTGCTGGATGATATTTTTCAGATCATCTTGGAGTATCAGCCTTTTTTTTAGTAGGCAGTTGTATCAAATTAGCCCGATCTATCCACATGACCCTGCTTTGTAAGACCTTGGAAGGCAAGAATGAAAAAACTTTACTGTAGGTTCCTGGCTATGTCCATGTTTTGAAAGTGAGCTCCAGAAGTGTTACGTGATCCCAGAGAATCAGATAAAGAAGCTCATGGGGTGAGTGAAAGGGGATTTAAGGGTGTAACCGTACTTTGGAGGGATGCCCTCCATCCCTCTGCACTTCCAGTGGCATACCAAATGACACTGAGATTTTCTATGGTGGGTGATGCAATTAGTTTGTCTTACAGGTTTAATTGCAGCAGTATTTTGCAGATGCAATGTTTGAAAATATCTGTCTCTGCTGGAATCCTTTGAAATGGAAATGAAAAATACTGCATTTACTGGCCCACTAACCCTAGTTAAGTACAGAGCACACTAAGTCTTAAGCAAATGGTTTTAGAGGACCAGAAATAGGTTTCTCATTAAGCATTCCAAAGAATGTTTTGCAGATACGTATTAAAAGACATCCTCTATCTGTATACACATTTATTTATTGCCTGTAATTTTCTCTGCACCGTAACTCTGCTTGCACAGTGCAGCTGTGCATAAATCTCATTTTTAGGAGCCCTGCTCATGTTATGTTTCTTGACTTTCTATAATAACAAGAAATGGGATGCTTTGAGATAATCCAAACAACAGAATGTGCAATGTAATGCCATCTAGAAGAGTTACAAAGGGATCATTAATGCCAGTGGACTTAATGACTGAAGCCTGATTGTCGTTGTGATGTGAAGGTGACCTGAATTGGAAATCAGTTGCAGTTGTGCTGGCCAAAATGCCCATTTGAACTCCAGAGCAAGGTACAAAAATCTTAATATGAATGAGTATCAGCTTGGCCAGCATTCAAGAGACGGTACTGTCGTGTCCAGTGCGTGGCTGGCTGACCAGGGCTTCCCAATGCAT
Source organism: Grus americana (assembly GCF_028858705.1). NCBI lineage: Eukaryota > Metazoa > Chordata > Aves > Gruiformes > Gruidae > Grus > Grus americana. The sequence continues at coordinate 4,978,819 of NC_072860.1, read as the reverse complement.
CTCAGGTTGAAGGTGGAATAGAGTGGCTGGGGGAACAGTGTACCAGAAGAGGGAGGAGGTGAGCGAGAACAGACAACGGAGCTGGGCTAGACCAGAGCCAGGATGGGCAGAGATGTTGTAGATGGGGGTGTAAGGGCCTGTTCAGAGATGGGTCCAGGAAATGGGCAAGAGAGGCCCCTGAGTCAGAGCGACCGCTGCGTAAGTAGGTGCTGCAGGTTTTATCGCCGTGTTGTTGTTGTATTATTATTATTATTGCTGTGGGCGTGACTGTGTGTTAGGGGAATGCCAGACCCTGAAGTGGGTCTGGCCCATGTCTTCACCTGTGCTAGCGCTACGTATGACCTAAGGCAGATCCTAAGCAGAGAGAAGAAAAGCAACCCTTAATTTTGCAGACAGCGATTAATTCTAGCTGCGTTTGAACTGATTATGGAGGGGAAAAGAAAGCAAAGCTAGGATTAGAGGCTTAGCAATCATGAGTGTGTTCTTGGGCAGCTACTGCTCTCTTACAACTCCATAGCACTTGGGTGTCGCTGCGCTGGTATTATGCCATTGTCCCAAGTAACCTGCAGAAGTCCCAGTGGCTGCACCCAAAGAAAAAGCATCTTGGTGGTTCCTGGCTTCCTGATGCTCTCCCATCACAGCCTGCTGGAGACTGACTTGTTTATTTCCTAATAAGCTTCTGTATTACATTTTATTATCCTCACCGTGTTAGGCTGATTTCTGCCTGCTGTTGAATGTGAAGGATTGCAATTTTGTGCACAGGTGAAATGGCTAGAAAATTTCCTTGACAAGATAATACTCATTGGCTGTGCCTGTAGCTCACTGGCCTGCTATATCTTTGCATTAATATTTATTACTTTGCGTTTGGAGTTAATCTCTCCAGTAGTAGCTTGGAAAAGTTGTTGCCTCTGTGTCCTGGACTCTCAGTGCCTTTTTCTACTGAACTAATGAACTATAGACGTTCCCTCACCAGGAGAGGCACGGTCTGTCTTTCAGAGCATACTATGGAGCAGCTCTCGGAGCAGCTCCTGTTAATGAAGTGCTGCGCTCCCTGGCCAGGGCCATGCGGCTACTGCGTCAGAGAGCACAGGAGCTCCTTTTTAGGAAAGCCTTTCTGTTTGGGGCAGCCTAAGAACATAGGCATAAATTGTTGCCCAAGCCAAGATTTGTTAGTGTGTAGAGGTTCCCAGGCTTCGTTTACCCCCTACCCTCGTTTTACGGTAATTAATAATTGTTACATTTGGTCTTTGTTCTTTGCAAGTAGCTCTTTATCGAAAAAAATACTAACAAAAACTTACTCAAAGAAGTTTGCTTTAACAGGTACTTGCCAATTAATATTCTGTGTATATGTATTTTTACTTTTTGAAGAATATTAGCACTCAGTGTTTCATGAGCTGTATAGGAGCTCTCTGAAGTTGGCCTGAACATTTTAAAACATTACTTAAATAGGATCAAGAATTTTGAAAATAAGATTTGTTGTAAGCTTTGTATTGTTGCCTCTCATACCCTTGCATGTCTGTTTTTCAAGGAGCATTTTATAATCTGCAGTAAGCCCTGAAGGGTGCTTAGTTGTTATGGTTTGACTTAATATGATCTAAAAATGGCTAGTAATAAATCCAATCATTTCCATGTAAAGGAAATGTAGGATTGGGCTGGTGGAACTATTATACCTGACTCAGGGGAAGAGCCAATAAATTCAATATATTTGTTCAACTCCAAAATATCCACCTTAATTTGGTGCAAAGGGGGAAATTAAAAAGCACAAGTCTATATTTTGAAGTATAGTACACCAATAGTGGGAAACATCTTAGCTTGTACCCCTGAGAAGGGGGAAGGCAGAGAGAAGTGGGATTTGGTGTGATTAATACCGTACCAGGGACGGGGAAAGTTAAAAGGAAAACAGAGCTGTCTCCCGAAGGCTGTTGATCTCTGCTCTGGGCTCCTGGCCAGTCTAACTGTCCGCTGAAATGACTGTAATTTCCTGAATTATACAGAGCCAAACTTCCATTTTTGAAAAGGACAAATTAGGCCATAGGAGAATCACTTGTCGTTACAGCTCATGACAAAGTGCTCCCAACTTAGAGGTTGGCCTCACCTTTCCTTGATTTTATAGAGCTCTTATTGGCAAGTACTAGTCTTGTTATGGTTTAATCAATATTAATCTCAGTTGGAAGGATACTTCTGGTTGCTAATTGAGATCAGGTTCAATTCCATCTCGTCATATTTGCTGTATAATTATTAGATGCTTTACATCATGTCAAAAGAGACTTGGCTAATAGCATCAGTATAACATTCCCATGTGCCGGCACGACGTATGGCACAGAAAAAGCCTTTGCGAACCTGTTGCTGTCTTTGTGGGCTATAATTCTCTGAAGTTCTCCGAACGATGGAAAGGTTCACAAAACCTAGCAGCAGCTATTCTGTTCCTATTCAGCACATGTTGATGCTCTCTCATTTATAGTTTAGTTCATCTAAATACTTAAACGTGATAATATGGCTGCATATTTCTGATACGTGATAAACATATTATACTCTTTTATGCTTGTTTCCCTTGAAATGAGGAACAATTTACTGTGGGAGAAAAGAAAATTGATGAATATCACTTCTAAAATACCTGTGGTGGAAAGATGTATGTATAAGAAATAACATCCATTTGAAAAAAGAAGTCCCAGTGGGTATCGCACTGACCAGCTGTGTGCACACCACATGCAGCAGAGATTGTCCACATTATTATCCAGTTTCATCTGACCATCTGCATATCACAGGCAATTTTATTTTGCATAGGTGCTATTAAGGAATTTTCTTGTATCTCAGTGACATCTGTTCCCCAGGCTGCACACGCGCTGCCACTGCGGGCGGCTGCACACCCGGCTGTCGGCTGCTGCCCCGCTGTGGGATTTCCTCCCCTCTCCCATCCCCACCACTGCATTTCTCTGGGGCGCTGCCTGATCCACAGCAGCTCTGCACGGATGGTTCGGATGCCTGCACTAGCTGTGCAGATTCGGGAGTGGGCAGCGAAGCAGCTGTGTGGTGGGGTACCCACCGGGCAACCACAAAACACCTGGTCTGGAAAGACTGTCCCCAGGAAAGCTGCTCTCCACGTAGCTTCGCGTCTTTGTGCCGTGGTTTGCTTGAAAATACAAAACTAGTCCTATTAAACTCCTGTTCCTGGCACTGGTCTCTGTGATGTCAGTGGGACCACTTCAGCCCCAGGAGGTCGGGACCAGATCTGGGAATGGGGCATGGGATGGGAGGAGCGGGTGGGGTTTGCGTCTGCATTGATTTTGATGCCCTTGACTGATGTGTGCGATGTTCTTATAGGAAAGGGAGTCAAGTCTGTGGCAGAGGACTATCAAAGTTGGGAAAAATGTAGGTATTCCTCTTTGGAAGTAATGTTCTTGCTCAGTGTCCCACAGTGAGAGCGAGCAGCCTTTTACAGGTTAAAAGAAATGGAGACAAACATCAATGCACTGAACGATTTCAGGGGGAATTGGGAGGTTTTGACAAAAGTAAGATTTATTTTTCCCCCTCTTTGGCACTTCTGCCTAACTGTGGTTCTGCCAAGTGCCGAGTCTGGCCTCTGACTGGCAGCTCGGCTCCAGCCAAAATGACTGAGATTAACCCAAAAAAGGCAGCGATTTGTGTCATCTGTGCAAAGCTGGGTACAGCATCGGGCCTGCGGGAGCCTCTGGATGTGGTGGGTGAGTGCTGGGGCCAGGCAGCAGCCAGGGGCAGCTTTTGGGTGGGATGGATTTGATGTTCAAAGGGCAGCCTGCAGGTCCTGGGGAGCCTCGCTGCGGAGCAATCTGGCCGCAGTTTCGGGGATACGCGCATGTATTTTTAGAGCTGTATATTGCAACATGTGCAAATTTATTAGAGCTTGTTAATTAAAATTACTGTGGTGAGTGCTTGTTACTATATCTGACTAAAAAGCTTCCACAGACAGTTAGAAGAAAAACCACCAAAACCCACGTTAGAATAAATGCAGGTTAGTGACTAAAATGGGGTATCTAAAAATAACTGCACTGCAAATAAGTTTAGGTATTTATGTGGTGGAATTGCTGCTTTTTTCTGCCTTTCATTTTATGGCTTTCCTTAAAGATTTTCTGGTTTCTTTTTTGTCATATATATATTTTTTTATTCGTATGTCCAGAACCCATTTTTATTTCCATGATATTGATCCAGATGTACAGCAGACAGCATTGATTTCTGCTCGTGTGTAATACATACGCATTAGCAATGTCATCCACCTCTGGGAATAGCGAGAACCAGGCTGACTGTGGTCTGCAGAAGGATAGAAGTGATTTTGTAGGATGAAATCTAGGTGCAGGAAGGGATACAGAGTATAGCGTGGGATTTAGCTCACCAGTACGGAATATTGTAAGTGGGAATGTCACAACCAATTTCTAAATAGATCCACGTGAAAAACAAAAGAGGGAGGAAAATTTAAACTTAGAAGAATAAGGATGAGAATGCAATTGGATAAGATTATCACAACAAAGAAATGGCATTTCAGAAGCAGCTTGGGAAACTAAAGAAGGTATAAAGAGGCCAAAGAATCTTCCCTCCAGCATCCTCCCAGCCCGCAAATGTTTCTGTGTTCTTAGCTCTTTTCTGCAGCAGGGCATGTGGGTTTTTTAAGATGTGGTCCAGACCCCATCACTTAGGCATTACCCATGACCAGACTAAGAGGCAAGGAAGAGCTGGGTTTTTTTGTGCTTGAACCTGCAAAATCCTGCTCCCTCTGGCATGTCCAGGCTGGGCTCACCCTTCCTGTGATGGGATTTCAGTTGTAGCTCTTAGAGGGACTCAGGTGGTTTTTACTCTCACAATTAATAAGTATGGGCTAGTCCTCTTTACCTTCTAGTCATTGGCTATTGTCATGCCTTATTTCCTGGCAGAAGAGGTGTTTGTGGACAATTCCCTGTATTAAGTTGGTTTAACAGGCTCCACAGAAGTTAGCATCTTTCTTTAATTCCTTGCAAGTCAAAGCCCCTGTCAGCCAGGGCACTGGCATCCGGCTGGCAGAGCTGTGTCTGCTCGTTTACATTCTTAAGAATTTGTACAGCATTCACCGTTTTCTTCTTCTGAAATTTGTCCAGTGTTTTACAGGCTACTAAAAGTAACTATAAAAGCTACAGCAGTTTTAGCACTCACAGATACTGTGTAGCTGAAGGTTTGGGTTTTTTTAATGTGCTATTTCAGCTGTTACTGTTTTACCGTTACTGCTGGAATGAGAAATATTTGGTCATCATCCTGTGATAGCACTGCATTCATCTGAATTTTTTCTAAATAGTGAGCAAATATAATTGCTCTCTCCTTTGCGTTATCCTTGGCAATTCTGCTAATTCTGCATAGAAATAACTCCATGTAATTGTGAAGGTTATTTTCAGGATCCTTAAGTTTTTTCTTAAAATCCTTCTCCTTGTCCTTTTTTCCTTCTGGCTATAGATTCTTCTCCTCACTTTCCTCTGTGCTGGCACGTGGGCCTCTCTAGGCTATGAAGAGCCCAAAAAGTGTTCTTCAGAGGGTCTGTAGAAAGACCACTGTGGGACACCTGTTTTATTCAGGTCATGCTCTCCTTCTAGAGGAAGTCCATGGTAATTATTATTTTTAATAAGCAGCCACACAGAAGACACAAGTAAGGAAATCTCTCACTACCAACGTCGAGGAGGACTGGAGAAGATGGCTTTCTAAGGTCTCTCCTACCCTGAGGTAGTGTTGCATTTTAACACTAACTTTGAAGTCTGTTCTGTCAGAGCTTTTCAATTCCGGAGCGCAGAAATGTGATGCTGACAGACTGCATTGCTCTCTCTGCATGATGCTCCTTGAAAGCTCCTCCAAAGGCAAAGTCCCCAAGCCAGCCCTCACGCGTGACGGGAGGGAAAGGCCGCCTGCACCCCATGGAAAGCCCCCGGTGCTTGAGCAGGAAGAAGGGAGGTGCCCGTTTGCTCTTAAGGCATGCATTAAACATTAGACAAGATTTTACTGTTCTCATTGAGTCAGATGTAAAGACGAGCCTTGACCGGAGCCTCCAGGGCTGAATGACCACAGAACTGGAGAGAGGTATGGCTATAAGTGCAAATTCTGCGGTGAAGCTCAGCCCTGCTTAATGTGAGAAGTTGGGTGGTGAGCGCAGGTAGCCCTGTGGCCCCCTCACAAGTGTGTATCTTGAAGCACTGGGATCTTTTGACTGAGAGTATGAGAAGTGTTTGTAACTGTGTCTGAAAAGATGTGGAGTGTCAGCTAGTCCTGCGGCTATGTAGTGTTTAAAAATCCTTATTTCTTACGTTCTGTGTGTGCCAGGCATTTCACAACACGGAGGTAATGCCGTACTGCCTCCCCTGGAAGGACGTGCCGTCACACTATGGGAAGACAGGGTAGATGCAAGACATGTAATGAGAGTATGTGTCAGATAACCTGGTAGCTCGCTAGAGCTCTGTGTAGACGTGTACACAGTAGGGAGTATGTTTTTGAAGAAACAAAATAAATTGCAGAGCAATGGGAGAGGGAGGAGAAGAGGGCGGAAGAAGGGAACAGTGGGGGAAGAAAGCGCGAGACAACTGCAAGAGGAACAAACGTCGCTTTGAGGATGATGTGCCTTGTGCCTTTTGCGGGGGTTTCTAAGTTGCCTTCAGGCAGTTTGGGATGTGCAAGAGAAATCTGGAGATCAGAAGTGGCTGGATAAAAGTCTGTGCTCAGCCTCCTTTATCATTAAGCACGCTCTCCTTGTTTGAGATGAAAAACAAACATTGGGTGTGCAACCTGCTGTTTACACGTCTGGTGGATCTATTCACACGGGGCTCTTCTTGCAGCTGAGGAAAAGGCTTTTTTCATGGTTTCTTTTTAAGATTTCTTCCTGTTTTCACAGAAAGTGTGCAATCTAAGTAGGGCTGAGCAAATAACTTGGGAGCGTGGGCCTGGAAACGCAGGGTCTCTGGGAAGGCAGGGTCTCGGGCATGGCGGATGTCTCTTAGGGCACCACGGGGCTCCTGAGACAAATGCAGACCAGCCCTGAACCAGGCAGGCACTGTGGGTGCTGCAGGCAGCCCTGTGCCCACGTGGAGAGTCCGGGACAGCGGGGCGCAGCACCCTGCCCGTGCAGTGAGCCATCATGGGGGCATCACAGGGACGCTGTGCTGGGTGCAGCACTGGGCTCTGCAGTGATACGTTTCCAGGATCGCTAAATGCCGGTGTTCACCATCCTGGCCCCATCCTGGGGATGTGCTGTGTCTTAAAGCAAACAAGCGTGGTGTTACAATCCAGCTGGTAGGGTTTAGAAGTCCAAATAATTTCTTACTGCAGTATTTCAAAGCATGGACTTGATCCCCGTATCACAGTGTGTTTGCAAAAGCTCGCTGCGTGGCAGGCACGTAGCCTGTATTTTCTCAGGTGTCCCATGTGAGTGCTCTGTCAGTGGGTAGGACTTCTCCTGGAGGTGTGTGCTATAAATAGACTCTACAATTTAGAGCTAGTTATCAAAAAGAATTGAGAAAAAGTTTAAATGTAGGCAGTGCTCACTTAGGCTGGGTCAGCTTTGCTTCAGAACTGCACTCCATGGGCTGGGGAGTGTTTGCTGTCACTATGTGTTAGTGTTTCATAGCAGCCTTTCATTGTCAGATGGATTTTTAGTCTTTATTTGCTGTTCTGGTCATGTTACCTGTTCATGCCATTCATCACGTTGTCTTTTGAAGAAATCCCAATATTACACGTATTCTCAGAGTTGAGAAAAATTAATAGCTGGAAATGAGATGCCGATTTCAGTTTCTAGTCCTCCTGTGAGACATCAGACAACTGAGGAACCTTTCCTGGCACGGGGCTGGATGGGCCAGGCCTGGTCCGAGCAGCCTGCAGCCCCTCGGCATTCAGCAGGCACCTGGCAGATACAGCACAGGGTTTGGTTGTCAGAAGTGTGTGCCGAGGAAGGAGCTGCCCACTTGGAAAGTAAGGAGGTTGAAGCCTATTAAGCAATGCTTTTTGGTGGTCATTTGACGACGGGCATGAATTTATGGAATATTTCAGTGAACACAGGGGAAAAAACTGCATCAGAGTTTTCTGTAAACATATTTGTCTTTTCAGCTGCAAATTGAACATTACAAATTTACTTGCAAATTAAACATTTGGGCCAAAACCCAGAATGTTGTTGAAGAGGTGCCAGGAGCTGTGGGTTGTTTCCATTCTCGCTGGCTGGGCTGCCTGCTGGGGCTGCGAGGCTCCGCCGCGGGAGCAAGGAACATCCCCAGGGACATGCTTTGACCAAAAACCCACGGGCAGGATGGTGGACAGGAGGGAATTGAACTATGGTTCCCTCTCACAGGCTGTCCAAACTGAATTATCTCAGGTTTGGGTCCTTCCTTGGAAAATGATACTTTGGGCAAAATGCTTTTCTCAAAAGCATTTTTCCAGCAATAAAAGTTTCTGTAGAAAATGTTTACCATCCTTTCTTATTTCAAAACAATTTGCCAAGTAAAATAATCCATACTTGTTATTTAATAGAGGGTAATGGTCGCATGAGCCCCAGGCAGCATACCCGCAGACTGTCTTATAGCAATAGTTAGTTGTGTTTTCTTAGTTATAAAGTAAACAATTTTTCTTCATTATGATAATGATTAACAATAGGACAAATTTCAATTATGACAGCAAATCATTACAGAATATTAAGATAAAATCAAGCTAAAACATGTTGTAAATAAGAATCCGTAACTTATCAGACTTGCACGGATAATACATTATTGGATTTTTCCCTTAGTCCCATGGCAAAAAGAGAGGAATTTTATTAAATGTCTTTTTGCTTTTAAAAACTTAAAGTTCACATTGCTTTCATTTTCACTAATAAATTCAAGATGTCCATATTAGTTTAACTTGAAATGAATTTGGTTTATTGCTGAAACTGAAATTCCTCTGTGAACGTCTCAGTGGATTAGATATATGTTGGTTTTATTCTTCCATGATTACGTTTTTATTGATTTTTTTTTTATTTTTTTTAAAAAGTCAGTTTATGTATGTTACTCCTCATTGCCCACCTATATTCTCCTGTACTGCCCTTGACGTGTCGAAAAGGATGATATGTATTTAATTTACTTGGTCTCTCAAGAAGTTATTAATCTTTGTTTAATACTCTTGAAGGTACGCTAATTTGGGATCTAAAATAGTTGGTGTTTTATGCAGCAGGAATCACCTAACGCTACTAATCTGCAGCAGACAGACATTGTAGCCCGTTCTTTCCCTGTCCCCTTTCTAAAGCGGAACAGAGTAGGTGCTGCTTTTGTTCGTACGCCTCTGTGGTGGTGCTACACTGTGGGGGGAGATGGGGCCATCTGTGTGATTGTGGGTGGCTCTCGGTATGTGTGAATTACCGTTTTGGTAGATAATGATTAAAGTAAGGGCTGGTCAGGCGTTCTGGAGGGGGAATAATAACCGTTACTGTTATAAACATACCTTGTGGCCAAGGTGCTGAAATCCAGACCCACGGAAGCTGGATTGAGTGTAGAACATTTTGCAGGAGTGACCCATCACAGTACTGCATACTTAAACACAAGAAATACCAGAAGGAGTCAGATGTTTCTCTGTGTTTGATTTAGATAATCCCTGTTTGTCTCCACTGGCTGAAATTATTTTCTTCCCAAGCATGTGAAATAGCTAAATTATTTTTTTCCATTAGGTCACAACTCAGTAGCAAGAATTTTCTGATTGCTTTTTTTCATCCCCACCCAGCAAAACTCCCTCCTTCGCTTCAGCAGAGAGACAAACGAAAAGGCTTTAATCATAATAGGGTCACACCTTGCATTTTGCAAAAATAAAACAGCTGCACATCTCCCTTAGCTGCATGTCTCACAAGGTGGGAGTCCAGCCCTGTTGACCATTGGGTCTGCTTTTCTTTTGGGTTGGGTTTTCTGTTGGTGGTGATGGTTTGTTTTTTTCCCCCTGGAGGATGATGTCAGAAAAATGCATAGTTACTTGAGCAGGTTAGTGATCCTAATCATCTCCATCACATTAAATGATTTAGAGGGAGGGGCACTGGGAAGAGATCTGCCCAAAAGTACAGTAAAATCCATTTGGCTAGGAAGAACGACTATTGGAAATGCAGATATTGTTTTCCTACAAGTTGAAGGTCATTTTCACAGTGCATGGAGATTTTCAAAATGCATTCATGTATAACACATCGCCTGTTAGCATTCTGATGTCGTAACTTTATATTGATTGTCCTCTGCAAAGATTTTTAATAACAGCAGTAACATAAATTCACTTAATGTGAATAGAGGCTAATTAAGAACAAATGTGCTGGTCGTGTTAGGAAGTTATTTATCACTAATTATGTACCCTTCATCTGCAACTTGCCCTATATACTGTCGTCCAAGCTGACCCTCTAAACAAGCCAGTCCTACCTGTCGGTGCGTGGGCTGCCTTTCCTGCAAGGCTGCCAGGCCCTGCCGAGGAGGAGGAGGAGGAGGAAGGGGACAGCGGCTGTGGCTGGGGCAGCCCAGCCCCTGGGTGGGAGTGGGAGCATTTGCCAGAGGAATCCGGCTCCGCTGGGAGAGCTGGGGGAAGCTCCAGTTCTAACAAGAAGCCCTTTTGCAAACTTTCACATAATTTGGCCCTGTAAAAGCCCTGAGAAATGTGCACAGATGTGCCTCAGCCCACCGTGAACATCACTAAGCGATACCCCAGAGTGGCTGTGTTTTGAAATCGTTATACTTCAGCCATTTTCTCTCTGTGAGTCCTTGGCACAGCTGAGAAAGAGGGGTTTATCTGCAACAGGGCGATATGGAAAAGAATTTTAAATGTGCCCACTTGAGCATTTGTATTGACATTAACATTTCTTTATCCTGCTTGATAAAACCTGTGGAGAAGTCCCAGCATGAGGCAGTTAAATGGGTGAGAGAAGACCGTGCGCAGGCAGATGTGACAAGAAGGAAACAGGGCAGCGGTGGCACGTTTGCATGGGACCAGACGCTGCTTGCCAGCAACAGGAGACCTGTGGTCCCCAACCTCTGGCAGCTCAGGCTGTGGGTATTGTGCAGAAGCCTGAAATACAGACTCTAAATCCAGGTGCTAGCTCTTACCTCTCATCCCCTTTCCCTTGGAGAAAGGTGCCTGTGCCAAGGTAGGTGGGCCCGGGAAGGAGAGTTCTGCCACCTTTTGCCGAGCTGTTGAAAAGCTCCAAAACTTTCTCAGACCCTCTCATCCAGCTGGGGAACCGAAACTCCCTCCTGGGGCTGGAGAGGCTGGCATGTTTTGGAGCTTATAATATAAAGCAACAGTTATTCTTTGCAAACAGTTTGTGATAAAGCTCATAAAATGAAAATAGCCTGTGAAAATCATTAGGTGCCTTCAAATAAAAGAACAGCACTTAAGAAGGATCATTAATTAAATAATTTTCTAGTGTTTTCTTGACTGTAACATGCATATCTGTCCCATATCAAAAATTATTAACTTAAACCAGGCTTTGTAAGGGAATAAAATCCATTGTTTAGCTTTTCTCATGAATACACTTCCGTTCTTGGGAGGTGATGTATTATTACAACACGCCTTTTGCTATCAACTTTTGTATATTTGCTTAGAGTGGAGAGATTGTATTTGCTGTTGAAGACATGCTTTATCCTAAGCTCTGTCCTAACTGTTGCAGGATTTCCCATCATAATGGGGAGGTATTGCATTTCATGTTGGAGAAAGTGCCATCGGCAGGCTCGGCAGCTGAGGGGAGCTGGCTCACCAAGTGGATTCTTGAGACTTTCCCACCACAGCTGTATTGACAAGAAATTAAGTTCGGGTTTAAACAACGCTGCTCTGTTTTCAAGGGATGATATATAGTCACTGGTGCAATAACAGAGTGATATCATGTTGTCCAGTGAAATCCCTTAGCAACTGATTCAATATTTACAGAAAAATAGTCAGGACGGTGGAAGCCAAAGCTGCTGAATGACTGAGAGTGCCCCAGCTCCAGCTCGCAAAGCTCTTCCCTTCCCTGTGGGCTGTTGTGCACATTACATCCTCAGAGCTTCTGGGAAGGTATTCAGAAGTGATGATTTAATGGTATCTGTAGATAACAAAATGATTATTTATTTCTTTTTTTAAACTAACATTTGTTTAGTGCTTAAAGCTTGGCTGGCAGCTGCTTCCAGCATTTGAAGCGCCCTGGAGCTCACGTTCAGTGACACGAAGTGGGCAAGGCTGTTCACTGGGGACTGCTGTGTGTTGAATAGCTCAGGTCTGAGGGAAGCGTTCAGTGCCTGCCTCTGACATTTGCCTTAACAAAGAAGCGCTGTTCTGTCGTAATAGCCCAGAAGACCATAATAATGCTTCTCTGATGTTGGAGGCCCCTGTTGTAAGGGGCTTCTCTCTGTGTAGTCTTCATGTCTGGGGTGGTTTTTGGGGGGTTTTTTTTGTGGGAGTCAGAAAGGGAGGACCAAATTTCCCGTGAATCCACTGGGACCTCAGCAACTGGTCATGTTTTAGCAGGCTGTTAAGATTTATTGCACAAACCATTCTGAAAACCATGAAGAGATTTGCCATGCATTTCAGTGTCAGAGGAGCTGTGGGAACAGAAAGGTTGGCATTTAGAGCTAAGTGACTCCCATAAGAAATGGACCAGTTTCTCCAAGTAGATGAGAGCTTCTGCACTGGTTGCAGGCATTCAGCCTGTTCATCATCTTGTGCTGTAATTAGCAAGCCTGTTAATTTGTGGTGAAAGCCCAGCTAGGGTCAAACAGATAAACGGGAGAGCTGAGGTGAGGAAGTGGAAGCCTTCAGGTCAGCAGCTGGGGCAGCTAGATGGGCACACAAATATTTTTAAATACACTCTTCATTAAATTTAGTTCTTTTGGAAGGTTGTGCCCTCAGAAATGTTCGGGAATGGTGCCAGAGATGTGATACGTAAACCCTACCTTTCACCACGAACTGGCTTCCTTGTCTTCCCTGTCATCTGCTTCTATATTGGTGCTGTCAGCACTTCTGCTTTCCTTACCCTCCGGTTTGTTTTCTTTCTGGCCTAGTCTTCTTTATCTCTTCTCATCTCCTAAGCGTTCTAAGTGCTTGTCACTCTTTCCCTCCCTCCGCCCCCCCTCCTTTCAACCCAGGAACATGATATAATTCTGCTTTATGTGATTTCTCTTTAGTGATGTCTGGCTGAGGCAGTTGTCAATAATCCACTTCCATCGCAGTGTTCAAACTGTTGGATACAACAACCAGGCTTAAGTTTTGTATTTCTAATCTTATATTTTGGCCAGTCACTTGGACTTTGAGCTCTTTTCTTATCTACTGCTTCTGAAAATGCATATTCCCGTTATTATGGGCTTACTTGCTGTGTCACTATCTGGAATCCAGGAGAAAAAATGATAAATAAATGAAAATCAAATGTGAATATATAACAATAAATGTGAGAGTAGGAAAAAATACATAAAACTTTAATATAGTCTGTTTTCTAAATGCTTTATTTTTGTGCTTATCTATTTCAGTCATAAGAGGCTGCAATTTGTTTCAGATGTGCCTGTTTTGATACTGGAATTTGATTGGGTTTTTAATAGCATGACCCTGTATAGGCACGAACTTCGACAAAAAGGAAGGTTGTGATCTTATCATGATGCTGGTGTAATAAAGGAGATTAGTTCTCCTTCCAAACCACGTCTTGCCAGATAGTGGAAGTGTTAGGGCACATTCAGCATTCAGGGTTTTTAATCAATTGTCCTTGATTGCAACCTCTTTAAAAATGCACTGCAAGAGTCATCTAGAGGAATTATTGGTTTACTTTTAATACACATGGAAGGAAAAAAGAACCAAGATATAATATTTTTATTACATTTGTTTATTTGTTTTGGTGTATTTGCTTTTGATTTCATAGGATGTAATTTGCGCCATGTGTTTCAATGGTCTGACATGTTTTCTACCAACTCTGTAGCTGGCGTAGGTTGGCAAAGGTACTGGACATCAGCAAAGCTAAGCTGAAGATTTGGCCCTCTGATCTAAGCAGTTTCATACAGCCGCAAAAATTTCTGCTCCACGCATATGAGGAGAAGGCATATTTTTAGGCTTGTCCAGCTGAATACCAGCTGCATTGATTTTGCTCCAACTTTCCAAAAACAGAGAAGGTTGAATGATGAAGCAAAAATAAAGCAAGGCAGAAAGGCTTGGTCAGCCAGAAGTACCTCAGGCATATTCTCTGTGTTGTCCCCCCCATAGTCTCTGAAGAGCCTTTGCTGTCGCATGGATGTTCAGAGAGGGGAATTAACCTGTGCTGCCCTTGGCGAAAAAGCTGTGCATGTGCCTTCTGCCTTTGTCATGCTGCTCAAAGCAGGCAGCAACGTTACTCATGCCACTGGGAAAGCACAGAGGGGTGGGAAGCTGCCATGGAAGAAGTCCTCTGAGGTCTCCTTTCACAGAGATACCATTTTCTCAGAAAGGAGAGAGGGTCAGTGTCTCTCTGTGTGCACTCCCATGGGCTCATCCTCAGTGGCTGGCCTCTCAGAGGATCAGCGGCAAATTGGGACTGTTCCCATTGTGGCCACTGGTGTTGGCACGGTCTTAGCAAGCTAGTCCTTGCCAACCACGGTAGCTGCCAGGCAGTTTGACGAGCCCAAAATGGGCTTGTGCGTGCTTATGTACACTAGCATGTAGGTCCTCGCGCGCTTGCGCTCTCTCTCTGTGCCTAAATTTTTATGGGCGTGTTATGAACAATTGTTTTGGCAAACATACTCTACCTGTAACTATAGTTCCAGGATCCCAAGTTTATCAAGGCATGTGTCCCTGTAACCTTTTGTATTCGTAGCCCTACTTTCAGTTACACTTTCAGGACTTAAGTTTGCAAACCACCACCAGTATTAACAACTGTTTCTGCCAAGCCTCATATGCTCTGGGAAGCCTCCATTTCCACTCACTCTTTGGTGAGTCCTTGGCATCTTCTCATCACCAAGGCTATTCTTTAGCTCACACTGTAGGCAATGGTGATCTCCTCATTTCTCCTACTGGCACCAGTTCCTTTCAGAAACCTCATCATTGAAGTCACATTGCTCTTTGTGCAGGGAGTGGAAGCTTTTCAGGTTGCAACTGCGTTAATAATGTGCCTGAAGCTGAGCAGATGGAGCAGGCATGTTTGCACAAATAAAACCAACATGTCCAAAAAACAACAATTTGCAAGAGCTTGCACTGTGTTCTGGTGAGTCTCATTTTGACGGAAGGAGAGTTATACTGCAGAGGCAACTTTTCCATTGGAAAGGAGAAGGGGATTCCTACAGTAGCCTAAGCATGGTCACCAGGTGGGTTCCCCATTCACAGTGCTCCTGGCTGGAGCTTGCATGGTTGAGGTGACATCACCAGATGACTGTATGTGATTCCTCTGTGCTTGATTGTTGGGGCAGGAAGTGTTAGACTTGCAGAAGAGAAAGGTCTGTCTAAAAACAGGTACAGTGTATAAAGACAGAAGGTTGAGCATCAGAAATGAAAAGTGTAGTCCCAAATGCTGAGTACAGATAGCATTGAATCTATTCATTGGGTAGCATCTACGTAGGTAAAATATTGAGAGAGTTTTGACACTCTGAGAGAGTCAGAGTGCTTTGCTAACCTTGTTTTCACTGAAAGCTGGTTCTGTGGGGATAGATGTGTTAGAGACACCAGGGAAATGCTTGCCCACCATGCAGCCCGCATCTGGAAGGACCAGTCCATCATGGAAGAGCAGCCAAGAGATTTTACTTTGCTGTTCTCCCTGTGCAGAGGGGTACAATGGTTCAACATGTTAAGCCTCTGCTTAAAGCTGTATTTTTAAATTGTTAGATATTTTTAAACATCACGTTTCTACAGTAACTTCCAACTTAAAACCAGTTTTCTAGCTCGAGTATCCTGTGAAGTCAGAGAGAGAAGGAGAGGAAAGCTGTTTCTCACACAGTATGTCTTGTTGGTTTGACCTGGCAACACGCTTTCTGATTTCTGCAGTGATGAAAGCCCATGCTGCACTGGGAACCAGATGTACCGCTGAGCTACCTCAGTAATACGGGGGTCTTTGCAGGGGTCTCGTGCGGCTCCCCAGGGCAGGGCTGTTGGCAGGGGCAGCTGGCTCACCGTGTGGTACCCAGCGGCAGGGCGCAGGGCTCGGGGCAGCACCCGTGGGACTGCCTGGGAGAAGCTGCACGCTTGCTGGGGTCTGTGTAATTCAGCCAAGTGTTCCTTTTCCACTTTCATTCCTTAGAGGGCTTTTTGTGGCACTTCTACCCATTGCTCTGTGAAGATACTGGGTCACTTTGGGGAAAATCCTAGTTTCAAGACCAGCCCTGATGAAGGCAGCTATTCTTGGCTGTTTGAGAAATAGCATAGTTTTTGGTTATAAGCACTGCTCCCTGGAGCTTTTTCCTGAAAATAAAAACAGTATCTTTTCGCTAAAGATAACAATGCACATTTCCAGGAGAGATGTAGGGCTAATGTGTTTGTTCATTTTCTTAGAGTGTAAGCTGTGTATTTAAAAGCCTGTTAACCTCCCCAAAATGAGCCTCGGCTGCAGTGAGTTGACTCCAGGTGAGAAGAGGCCAGTGCAGCCTCCTGAAACAAGAATGAGGTTTGTCAGCCTTCTGGCTAAAGACCTGATTATTTTTGGTGACTGACCGTTCCTTTCTATCGTGGAGGGTGTTTTTGGATATTACTGCACAGGACAAATTGCTGCAGTCTGCCATAGGTGACACGGCGTGGATGGGTCAGGCCTTCCCTCTAGCTCAGGAAAAGCAGGTTGGGGAGCAAATGGGTGGCAGGAGCAAAGCCATGCCAGGGGCCTGGCGCAGCCCTGCGGGTCCCCCTGCCACACACGGGGTGCCTGTGGTTAAAATAGAGAGAACAGCTTGTACGAAAGGAGGTCTGAGGGGCAAAATAAGTGCTCATGGAGTGAAGGAAAGTTGTTTTAATTGGGAGGGGAAGGGAAGGGAGAGGAATGTAAAAAACCACACAGACATTCCTTTCCCTACAGGGCTGCCGGTCACCAGCCCGTTCTTCAGGGGGAAAAACTGCGCCTGTGGAAAGGGATTTGAATAATTAAATTACTAGTTAGTGAGACCCTATGGGATTTGGGTTGGTAACATTTCCTAGTATAAAAATTGTCTTGTTGAGAGATTTTTATTTTTGCCCTGCTGGAATTTTTCCTTTGGCATGTCACATCCAGCTGCTCCTCCAGATGGAGGCGAGGAGCAGTCGCCAACCCCCTCTGGGACTGGGAGAGAGATGGGAATGATTACCCAGGAGCGGCCATAGCGCAGCTGTTCAGCTGCAGACACGTGAGATGCTTGGGCTTCCCGGAGCTGCTGCGGCTCCCACCGTTGTCACCGAAAGCTTAGAGGCCTCACTGGATGTTAAGGCTGGTTTCTCAACAGCTGGACACACGGCTTGTGGCCCCTCGGAAAGCATGCATGTCTGCCCAGCCTCAGCATGGAGGGTATTTTTGGAGGCACAGTATTTTTGCTGGCTCTCCTGGGTTATTCTGTATTCCGGCTGCTTTTAGGGAAAAAAAGAAAACAAATAAGGAAACTATGAAGTTCTAGAGAACTTTCGTAGATGCTGCTCATCTTTTCCATAATATGATTTCTGGTGTGGAGAAGTCAGTAGGATTCAGCCTTTCTGAGGAGTAGGTAGGGATTTTATCTAGAACATTTTCGGTTGTTTTAACTTCCGATCAGAGACCCAGCATGGTAGGCGGGATCCAGCAGACATTTGCAAGCCTCCCTTGCTCATCCAAAGCGATTTGGTCATGGTCGGTTTGCCGAGATAGTGTAGTTCCCCTTCAACTTGATCCTGTTTCATCCTTATGGTTCCCAAAGGGCTAATTTCAAGGTGAAACTTCCTCAGAGTTTGACATCAGTTTTTACCCCTCCAGTCTTCACTTTTAAAGGCTTTCATTTCAAAGTATGATAATGTCCTTTCTACCATATAACATTGATACACGGTTATATCACACTTTATGTATCCAAGCTGGCTAACACTCTGTGTTTCGTATCATTCTCTGCACCTTCTGGGAACAAGACCTCCATCCCTGAGAGGCTTTCAGAGGCAGAAGAGATACCACTCAAAATTCTGCCTTTGCATCTGGGTACATGAAGTTTGTACTGAAATCCAAGAGACAGTGAAAGGGACGAGGGCAAGACAAAGCTTGCAGTGATCATCCAAACTTCAAAGTCAACCGGCTTTCCTTTTGCATTCCTGATAAGGAGGCTGGAGCACATGGAGCTGCAGAGCAGCAGGGTTATCTGGGAGTTACTGGGGGAAGAGCTCAGTCTTGCAGCCTTTCACACATTAATTAGTTTTTATTCGTTGGTATCTATCTCCTCATTACATTCTGTAGACTGAAGATGACTTCAGCTGGAGACAAGCTTTAATTACAGAGAGGTACCTGAAGCCTTTAGGACTGTGATGGACTTACTCTCCATTTCCAGGTCTCTTTCCCTGGCATTATTTTCCCTTTGGTTTAGATTCCGTGTTCAGCACCACATCAAATTTTGCTTATCCAGACTTTACAGGTACCTTTCCGCTTTGATTTAGCTTGATTGCAAGTCAAACAAGACCGTGGTTTCTGCTTGTAATGCTTTCCTATGACTTTAGGCCCAGCCTAGCCTGGATTTCCCCTCTCTGGCACTGCAGGCAGGAGGTTCAGGACACGTGAAACCTGTCCTTGCTCTGTCCCAGGCTGTCACATTTTTAGTGTGTTTCTTCTCCTCCGTTGATGCGGTAGTGATTCTTCTTCCAGCATCGCACCATCTGAATAAAGTTACAGAAATCATTCCTGGGGTAAGACACAAGATTCTCACCTGACAGGAATCAGCCAAGATCCACTGAGATCTGCTGAGCTGCACCCAGCTGGGGGACCTGGCTCTGAGGCTGGAACTGCATGAACAAGGTTGACTGCAGTGAGTGTATGTGGATACAGACACAGCTGGTACAAGAAGCTCAAGATTTCCTTTAGCCAAAGGCACTCGACAAACAGGACAGCTTTTCTCAGCCTGTCTCATAGTATTTATGCATTCTACATATGTGAGATGTTCCAAACTTTCATCTCCAAAATAGCAGGAACAGAATGAGTAGCACTGCCAGCCAAAGGAAAATTAAAGTAAATCCCCAAAGAAGTGATTTATAGGATGTAAATAATTTACAGTAATGAATGTAATCCCGTCCAACAAGTTCTTCATTATAGTAACTTAACAGTCATCTGTTGATTTTTTATATCAGATCATAAATGCAGTCTCTGCAGTTTTATAAAAGCATTTATTCACAAATGATGTTGAAAACTGTCTGACAGAATAAGTCTCATCTTATACATGAAGGGCAAAGCTCTGCATTCTTGTAAAATTTTTAAGTAACACAAGCTTGTGAGTCTGCCCTTTCTGCCTGCCTGTGATGAGAAGCGAACTGGCTCTGTAAACACCATCTCCGCAGCACGGTTCCCTTGCTGGGAGCTGTAATCAGTGCACATGTAATAAGATTGTACGACTTAATGTGCAACAAGTCAGCGAGCGCGGACCCATCCTGCAGTTTTCGGCAAAGGGGGGAGTGTGTATGTGGTGGGCAAATAAGTAATTAGAATGCTGAGAGCTACAATTAGAAGGACTTTGCTGTGATGTGCTAATCCCTTTCTTAGTACAGAAGAATATTTATTTTCTTCTGTACTTCGTGTTTAGCTTTGAAGTTGTGCAATAACATCTGCTGGTGACCACAGAAGATGTTATAATTCTGGTACATCAATTGCAGCTTCGACTTCATTTGAGACTCTATTAGAGGCCCTGGTTTTCTGTCAGTTCTCTGGTTCAAATCAACTTTTTTCCCTCTGAAGACCCTAGCCCTTAAGGCACTGGATAAAAATCTCATATTTTTGGTGCTGCGCTAATTAGTTATTTTAATGAGCATTTAATTACCTGCCTAAAACACTGTTTACAACGTCAAGAGAAAACTTCAAGTAAGGAGGAGGAAAAACAATTTAAACAAAATAAGAAGCCATCCCCAGTTCCTAATCGAACTAAACACAAGCAAGTTTTGAGAGTTAGAAATGGGATAACGCTCGGATGGCTGTAGTGTCAGCTTGCCTCACCCCACTTCGTCTGGACACAGGAACACAGAGATCTCAAAGGAGCAAGTAGGAAGAACAAATGCAAACAACATAAGGAAAGCAATGTGGATGTGTTTGGATAGATGGGCAACAAGCCGCGATTTTTCTAACTGTTTCTCTGAACCCAAACTTTTGAATAGGTTTCTGTGCAAAGCAGGAAGCCAGTGGTTGAATTCTAGTGTCTGGGGGTGTGGGAACCTGAAGCCACAGCTCTGGCTTCCATCGGCCTCTGAGATGTGTTCCCTGTCACCAAATCACATAATCAGTCTTAACAGCATTAATGATTTGTTTGTTTGCTTTTTGTAAACCTTAATTTTTCCTTTAGCAGTGCTTCATGCATATCTCCTTTTTTACTCTCCCTCCTATGTTTATCTGTTTATAAAGTTTTAAAAGGTGTCATTTTGAGCGTTAATGATTGTCTACATTCACATGCACCGTATGATAATGGACAGCACTCAGGATCTGCTGGATGTGATCCAAAATCCCGCTGAAGTCAGTAGGAACACTTCTTATAGGGGGCTTTCAATTAAACCCCTATGGTCTGCCTTTTCACAAAAAAATGCCGAGTAGCTAACTGTGGCTTGTTGCATTCACCGTATTATACTTTCTTCTCTATCTGTTGCATTTCTTTGCTTTCTTGACATGCATAGAGGACCTTCATTGTGATTTGGTCAGTATTTCCTTCTGCTGCCTTTATGTAAGACAGTGTGTGCAGTGCAAATACAATTAGAGCATATTCAGTAGGGTACACGTGCGCAGCAGCGTTTGGCTTTACATATGGGTTTTGTTCATTTCTAAGGGCGAGTTGAACATTTTTCTTTGGCTTTTTTTTTTTCTGTGCAGCAATTACAAATCAGATTTTGCTAAAAAAGAAAAAAAAAACAACACTTTATCTTGAGGGTGTGCATCATGCTGAGGGAAGTATCCGTAATCGTGTGTTAACTTAAATGGGTTCTGCCGTGAATACAGAGTTTATTTTTCTAAGTTGATATATAACAAACTGATTTGTCTTGACAGACTGACTTGTATAGCAGCTCGTCATCCAAGTGGTTCCCACTGTGGCATCACTTGGGTTTAATTATAAAAAACTGTTTTGAACGGTTGAGAATGGAAAATGTTGGCTTAAGTAAAGGCTCAAATCCCAGAACATCTCTGAAAAATTAAAATATCTGAGTTGACATGGGAAGACTCGCATGCACAGAAGTGTTCCTGAGGTTTAGACCTCACTGATCATCTGTTACACTCCCAGGAAGATTTTTTTTAATGTTTAGATATAATTGGTTTTCTCAGCTGGGTAGAGAGAATGAGTTCTGAAGAGAAGTCTGATGCATAGGCTGAATTATATTAGATACTGTGAAAAGTAAGTAATTTTAATGAAAGCAACCAAGAAGCGTTATTCCCTACTACGCAGCCCTGCGTGCCCTTGGCTTTCAGTGTGGACAGTGTTCATCTGGCTAGGGAGCAAATTCCAGATTTCCTGCTGACAGAAGGAAAAATA
Source organism: Grus americana (assembly GCF_028858705.1). Classification (NCBI taxonomy): domain Eukaryota; kingdom Metazoa; phylum Chordata; class Aves; order Gruiformes; family Gruidae; genus Grus; species Grus americana. Next base: position 4,957,262 of record NC_072860.1, on the reverse strand, counting down.
CTAAATGTTGCTGTAGGCAACTTGCCATCACCCATTATTTCTTATGAAACATGTTTTTGTGGTTTGATTTTTGAGTCATGCCATTTTTAAGGAACATGGAGGGTGTGTCAGGGTAGCAGGACTGGTACTTTGTGCGAGGCTCACCAGCACACCGCCAAGCTTCACATCAGCTTATTTGGTTCTATTTCTCATCTGTCTGTCACTTGCCTATAGCTTATGAATCACTTGCTTCAAGGGCATTTTATAAATCCCCCACAACAGGTGTCTAATACTAGATCCAAGTATAACAGGGGGTTGTTTTTGTTTTGCTTTTACTCTAATTTGCTTTGCTCAGTAGCTTTAGGCTTAGCAAGCCCCTTAATTATGCATCGTCACCTGGAGGCTCTTCTGAAGGTTACCACAATGCTTTAGTCATGGCTTTGTGTGTAACATATACATTATGTATGTAAGCAGCCCCAAATCCTGGCTCTTAAAGCCCGAATACTTTGATGACTTATCTCTTTGTATCTATGTGCATGTATATAGGCAAGTAAACCAAACAGCATGATGTATATAAAGTTTAAAAGAGAGGAAACAACACCAAAAGCATATTCCGTATTGCAAACTATGACTCAAAATTAAATATTGATGAGGCCAAATTTTTCTATATTTGCACAAAACTCATTGAGCATTACCAGCAAGGCCAGCAGCACCCGGGCTGTAATTTCACCTCTGTCCCTGTGCCGTAAGACTCACCTTGGCCAACCTACACTCGCAGGTTTATATGTAGGGGATGTCTGGGTAGGTTCTCAGGCATCCTCTTTTTTCCCCTTCACCAAGCAGCTTTTATTCCTGGCTCGCCACTTTTTGCTTTGCATAGATAGTTAAGGTAGACCTGTCAAAGGCATCAAGCTATGTTGTAGGGAAACAGGTCAAGGAGGAGCACTGGTGACAGCAGTACGTGCTGCGGGCACCGCTGTAGCCCAGCACGCATTACGCATTCATGGGCACAAACAGGTAGGCTGAAGATCTCAAGGAAGCTATGTCAGGTCATGGATAAATTACTGCGGATACATAAAACAATAGCTGAAATTAGCATTTTGCTATTTTTCAAAGGTCACTTTCAGTTGCTCTTTTTTTTTAACTTTGCATACCATGTTAGAATGTGAGATGCAGTGTGAGTAGGTATGAAAGGGCAGCGCTCGGGAAGCATTTGTAGTAGTAGTAGCCAAGAGTGGCTGCATTATAGGGTGGTATTATGCGTTGTATATTCAATAATCTGCCTGAAGCGAAAAAGATATTCGGGAAGTTTGCTGTCTGCCTTTAGCTACTGACATCTCTGCTTTTGTTTGCTGGTTCTTAAAGTCAGCTCAAAAAAAAGCTTTTTGTACAGGTTAGTCCACTACTTTCCTTCTGAAACAGCCATTCTGTAGTAGTAGTGACCTGGTAAGAAAAAGCCAAGCCTTTGTGATTTATGAGCTGATTGCTAGTGATGCCATATCAGTAAGGGGGTAATTTGCAGGACTTATCCAATGTTATTTGGAAAAATTGTAGCAAAGTAATAAAATTTAATAAAGGTACCTTTAAAAAGTTGGGTAAAGGAATAAATAATTTCCAGTGCTGTTGCCCAGTCCTTGGAAGTGATTCTCATCCAGCTCTAAATTTGCTTTTTCCTTGACAGAAACATGCATAGGTAACAGATGAAAATGGTTGATTTGCTGTTTTGGATACAGTAGTAATTAATTACAGAGAGTCCTACGATTTTGTTCAGACCTGCCTGTAGCGAGAGGAGACAAGGATGTTCTTATTTTGCTTTGCTGTCATTTATAAAAGCGAATGGCCCTTCTTTTTCCATTTTCTATTCAGGGTAGCCATGGGCTGGTCCCCAAGCCACCAATCCTGGAGTGTAAATGTTACATAGAAGCCTATTTTCCACCTAAACAGAAACTGAAAAATCAGCGGTTTGCCATATCCTGGTAGTCACGTACTGCTCTGACACCCTCCGTGGTCACTGGGGAGAAGGCGTAGAGCGTTAGCTTCTCTCTATGCCTGCTGGCAAAATGGCATTGAAAATCCAGTAATGTCAGAGGGAACCACAAAGGCTGGCAGGGCGAGGACAGCGTGCAGTCAGCGGCTGCAAATAGAAAAGACTGATGGCGTTTGAGGGTTTTGGTTTTATAGAAAAGGGCACAGATTGGAAGGAGTGGCCCCCGTGGCATCTGCGAGACTGGAATATGCGTGTCGGCCTTTCTCAGCCCCTGGCAGTTTCCCCAGGTGGAATATGTTTCAGCTTTGCACCAGACTGCAAGATGGTACATACTTGGTAATAAACAAATGGGAGTTAATTTGTTGGGAGGACTTAGTTCGGGTTGGCAAATCTCTATTGTTTCTGAATGGCTGAATATTTTTTTCTTTTTTTTTTAAAAAAAAGTCAGGCAGTAGTTTTGGATGGTTTGAGCCGAAAGTTGGCTTTGTGTGGGCAAGCACTCTGCATGCTGCCTGGGGATGAGCCCGACTTTCTGAATTACTTATGGCAGCCTCCCACCGACTATCACTGTGGCCAAGGAGGGCCTGAAAAATACAGGTTTCTTTCATTGGGCTCCAGAGGAACTTGACAAAAAGCCACACTTTCCAGACAAAACATGGAGGATTACATCAGTTCAAAGGCATGCCACGCTGAAACCTCCAACACAAACCAGCTGACATAAGCATGGCAACATATCCGATTGCACCTAGATTATAGAGCTGTCATCAGCTGTGGCAAGCTGTGGGACTGTGAATATTTCTGTAATGACCACGGGCACCAGTGCTCTCGGGTCTTAGAGAGAAAGGGGGCTTGTTTGGGACAGCAAAGAACTGTTGAAGAGGTGTAGGGTGAAGAAATGCATTTCTGCCATTCCTTGGCACCATTTGCTGACGGTTTGTTTGGTTTTTTCCCATTCCTTGGCACCATTTGCCAAGAAACTACAAGCACATGGTTTAAAAAAAAAAAAAGAAAAAGAAATATCCTTCCAGAGAATATAAATATAATTGAGAAAACATTCATTCTGTTGCTGAGAGACTCTGTAACAACAGGACTGAAGAAGTGCCTATGTAGAGGGATACAGATAGAGCACCTGTCGAAGCTTCAATTCAAAGTTAGTTGGTGCTGTATAAATATGGGACAAAGAGACAGTCCTCAGCCCTAAAGGCCCCAGTGGCAAATGCTCATCTGAAAGACAGGGAGCAATCACAGCATCACTGATATTTTTGTAGGATTTGTATGATTTACAAAGAGCTCATTCCATGCACGAGAGGAATTACATGGGTGCCTGTGCAAAACAAGCCTTCCATCAGTTCATCCTGGATGCCCAAGTGCTTCAGATAGGATTGCTTCAGAGTACAGTCGTGACCCTCACCTTTGCCACTGGTATCTGAAATACTCCACTGTACTCTAAAGAGAGAAAAACTCTGTGCTTTCCACTAAACTCCTGGACAAACGTTTCTCCACTAGAGCTGCTCCCACCCAATTTGTTTTAATGACCTTGGTTGAGAGATTCGACTCTCTAAGGCTGCTACTTGTGTCACACTTGCAGTTTGTGAGCAGGCAAAGCTGAGTGCTAAAATCAGTTCAGTGTAAACTAAGGTGCCTATTCTAGCACCCGGGAAGATTAGCTGTTGGAACATGTTTCTGAGAGGAGCAATGGAGTCTATTTTTTATATACCCTTCTGGAAGATATGCATTACCAAAATGCAAGTTGTGGCACCTCTAGTGCTGCAGCTGATGAAATTTAGCTGTCTCTGACATGACAAAATCTTGGTCAGCCTTGATGACCCACAGGCACTTCTGGACTTAGGGTCTCTCCAGCTGTGGAAGCATCATGCAAGTGGGGACACGTATTTTGTTGTTAATAGCTTCTTCTCAGAGATGCCTTACTTTCTAGAATCCAGCTTAGTCATGAGACTGGATCTGAGGGGCTTGTGTCACAGGATGAGGGTAATGTAATGCTCTGAAAGATCTTGCTATTACGGCTTTGGAGGCGAGTGTGGCAGCTCCAATGGTTTCAGTTCCTGCACAGCCGTGAGCATTCAAACCCGTGTTATCAATACAGCGAGGAGTACTGGTTGCAAGCCTGATCCAAGGGATCCTTGCTCTTTATGAGATATGCCACAGGATCTCCAACTTCTATCATGTCAGCTTCTACATGAAGGAGATACATGGAGGCAAACCTGTTTAGCAGGGAAATAGGTGCTTCTCCTTCCCAACAGCTACTGAGCCCTGTGGGGTTTGGTTTATACGAGCTGGCGTTCTTTGAAGCTTTTCTTCTCTGAGCAGCATTGCAATGTTTCTGTGATGCATTGATTTCATCTGTGGAAATGCAATTTAGTACTGCCATCAGCTTTCGAAGGAAAAAAAAAAATTTCTCTATGGGGCCCCATAGATTAGGTCAGTTAGGGAATGCAGAAGATGTCTCCTGAGGTTTATGAAGAAAATTGAGTGGAGCTATTAAAGTGATGAGCAATCTACTCTGCCGAAGCTATGTAAATTCTTTATCCGCAGCTTGTGGTTAGCTCCTGTACAGGACGGCAGCGCTAAGTAGAATGAGTGTGTGGAGTGGACCCCTTCAAAACCCCAAGAAGGCAATTCTCATTTTCCTGCCTTAGCAACCAGATATGTTGTACCGCAACGTGAAGCGTCGGTGTGCAGCATGCGTTAGCAGATACTGCGCTCTGGGTGTCACTGGTTTTTAGGAGGAGCGGGAAGCTGCACAGGAAGGAGCTGGTAAAGCAGAGCCGAATCCCACGAGTCAGGCTGAGTCAGACCATTTTCTCTATGGGGGTGGCAGATTCCACGTCCATGGAGAAGGAGCTCCCTGGGTTTGCTTCCAAGTGTGTGTTTTTGCCATTTCTATCAGGTGGGAGAGAGAGTCTCAGGGTGTGACACAGCTGAATCTCTTTGTGCTTCTTGAATGTTAGGTGGGACCAAAGTTCCCAATAGGTGGTGGGTGGTTAATCATACAACTGACAGGTTTCTGTCTTAGTGGACTGCGCTGAAATTTTCTTCAGTATTTGTATAGAAGCAGCTTGTTGAATGCTGCAAACCATGCTTTGCTGGTTGCGTTGCAGAGGAGGAAACCCCTCTGAGCAGCAAAAGGGTTGCTTTATCGGACTGTGACGCTGGTTTGTGCGTTCCCCCCCGCCAGGAACACAGGCTGCAGATTGAGTAGAGGACAAGGAGTGTCAAGCACAGAGGACACTTGTCAGTTTTGGCGTAAAAGTCAGATATTTTTAACTCAATCAGTTCGTGCAAAGTCTAGGATGGAGGAACTGTTTGGGTTTTGCGAAAGAGTAAACCTCATTTGAATTTCAGCTCTAGACAAATTCGTGCTCCTTTCCTGAACTGCCCGCTGGCTTTTGGCATCGTGCCCTCGGGACCTCTACTTATGTTTATTTGATTAATAATTTGAAGTTGACTTTAGCTATTGCTGAGTTGGAACACAGTAACACAAATAGTAACAACAATAAAGTTAATGTCAAGACTGTTTAAAAATCATATAGCAGGCCCTTAGGTGCAGAATCACGTTTCTTAAGATAGAGGTGTACGTATGTAAATGGTCTCTCTTTATGTCTCTAAGCAAGTTTTCGCGTGGTTTGGGCAAAACCTTGGCTCAGAGATAAAGTATCTTAGTAAGGCTGGAGATTGTATGGCAGCTGCACAGTTTCTAACATGTTCACACTGGTCAGACTTGAAGTTTTCAGCTCATTTCTTCAGGGTTAAGTTTCTTGAAATGTTCTCGTCTTCCCCACAGAGTTCCCCCAGGGCAAGTAATGCTTTGCAGTCTGTGGGAATTGAAGTGATATGTCTTTATCCAATGTTTTGTTAGTTCCATTGTTTGTATGCATTGGATTGCCTAGGAAACCATAATAATCTCGTTAAAATGAAGATTTAATCTTTCTGAGGTGTTGGGACTAGTTCAAAAAGCCAGGCTAATACTGGCTGCTCATCACAGTTAGAGCACATTAATGTAGACAGGCTCGCTTTCCGGGGAGCGGGCGAGGGCCAGCAGCCCACAGCGCTGCCGCGCAGAGCCTGCGGCACGCAGCTGCCCAAGGCAGCCCCGACAGTTGCTTTGGGACAGCGGAGGCTGGGCGGGCCAGCTGCACCGGGCAGCCGTGGCCGGTGTGCCAGCCTTGCTGGCGGTGCCACGAGCAGATGGAGAGAGCCTCGAAGAGAGCCCTCGGTCAGCATCTCTCCTGCAGGACTAGCAGGGTAGTTGGTGCGGTGGCGGCTCCGAGGAAATAGAGCCAGGCGCAGCAGTCGCCAGCTGATACCCGCCTCTCCTAACATCTTCTACTCCCAGAAGAACTGGAAGTGGAATAAACTGCACTTCCCTGTGTTTCCTGGGTTATGGCCAGCTCATTTGATAGCTGAATGGGCAATGCACTGCCACTTTTAAAAGCTCCATGCAGCTTAGTGTTTCCCCAGTTGCACGCGCTATGATGTATTTTAGCAAAAGAATAAGCTGGCCTCTCCTCCTGCTCACTGGGAGATTCCGCTGGGGTAGGCTTTCCAGGAGGGAATCTGCTGTGGTCTCTATCAGCTCTTCCACAAAACTGTCCCAGTGGTTGGGGCTGGTGTGACCAGATCCATCATCTCGATGGATGCTCAGGATGCTGAAACACTGTAGTTGGCTGTTCCTCCTCTCTTGGTCATAGCTTTTAATTTTGGATTGCTTTAGGTCATTTGTACATATGTAGTTAAGAAATAAAAAACAAAGCGCTGACTTCTGTTGACATCCAGCAGCTCCTTCAAACAACTCCATCCTTTCCTCTCTTCCCTGGTTCTTAATTTGCACTTTAAAGAGCAGGCTGTTGCTTGGAAGGCGGCTGAGTTGCTGATGGAATAAAACCTGTCACAGTTTGAAGATAATCAACAAAGTTAGTCCATGAAACAATTTCTAAGATATAAACAAGATCAAAGCACTATCAGATGTGGACACCAACAGACTAGGCTTTGATAATTTAATCTACCAAATTACCAATTTTAAGGCATTTGATTTGTTATTTCTGCAAATTAGGGGCCAGACGCTGCTGTACTTTCTTAGTTTTTAATCTCTTAAAAATAGAAGAGATTACTGCTGGAGGAATGTGCCGCTCAGGCAGAGTGATGCTGGTTAACCCTTTCTTTAAATATTTTTAATTGCACTTTGCTATATGATCATATAACCATGTGCTCAGTGCAGTTGTTCCAGATAGGTGAACACATGGGAGCTGCCTGGTGCAGTAGAAATGACCCATGCTGGTTTTGGCAACTTCTTCCTTTGGTTTATATTTTTCTGTCTCATATTTTTCTGCTCTTACTGCCGCTCTCAGCCCAAGTGGGTACATCCTGCATTTTCACAGTCTTTTCATTTCAGCCTATCTCTGTTGCCTTCAGTGCCTCTCCTCATTCTCCTTTCTGCCTGTCCAGTCTCACGCCAACCCCCTGCTCCTCCTTTTTCCACCTCTGAGAAAATCTGTATCCACTGCCCCATATTCTCCTGCTCGAGAAGAACGAGCAAGATTCGTGTCTGTGCCGGAGGCGGGGGAAGGTGGAAGAGAAGCCGGGCGGGTCGGTCGGTGGGATCACCGCAACCTTGGGGAGAAGGGCTGTGAGGGGTGAGCAGAGCTGCAGGAGTCACCTGGAGTTTCAGTAGCCATCTCCGCTCAGCACGGCGGGAGGCAGTGGGTGAACTGGTGCCTCTCCAGTATCCACTGGAGAAAAGATAATGAATCTGGCACTGATAAAAGCTGTTCACCTTATGCCTCTGGGTGGAGGAGGCTGGATTACGTGATGATGGGCAAGTCTGTGTGTGTATTTCTGAGGGGATTAAAGAGCTGGTGTTTGACCTGGACGCTTCCCATGCTTTGGGCTGTTTGAAAAACCTCCCCTGGGGAAGGGAGGCGTCTGCAAGTGGCAGAGAGTGTTCTTTTCTATAAAATAATGCAGAATAAGGTCTCATGTTATAAGTCTGTTTTATTGTCTATGTCCAAATTAATTCAGCGTGTTTTTAAGCTAAGAGAGGGTAGCTGAGCCCCACCAGAAGTCAACAGCAAATTTGGTGGTAGATACATTCTTTTCTTTCAGCAATGAAAACACATTAAAGATCAGGAGGAATTGCCTTGGGGGTGGCATAGGGGGGGAGATTTTATCCTGGAAGGGAGACTTGGAAGAATTTCTAACCTTGGGGCAGAGAGCCTGGGAGAAACAATGAGATGACACATCTCCTGCTGCTGCTCTGCTCCCTGCCCACTCCCCTGAAAGCTGGTGTTGAAACACTTTTTCCTCTTCTGCTGACAAGTGCTTATTATGGCCTGATTTTTGGTGAGAGAAAGTTTGAAAGTGAGCATTTTTGTTTCTCATTATCAGTGCAGGCCTTTTCCCAACTGTATACCATCCAGACCCTCCTACCAATTAATCCACTTGGTATTTTCATCCCATGCAAAAGCTGCCGTAAGGTGGTGACGTGTCTCACCACGCAGCTGTGGCCTTGCAGAAGGCTAGGCACCAGCACACTGACTTTTCGCACCAGCTCAGAAAGAAAAAGGGAATTATTGCACCCTGCCGTGTTGCAAAGGACACCGACCTTTGCGCAGCATTATTTTAACCAGGGATAGGGCCTATCATGCAGCCTCGTGCCATAAACCCAAGGCAAGCGGTGTGTTTCAAAGGAATAAAGCATTCCTGCCAGCAAATGCATCAGCAGGGATTACCTGGCCTCCTTCATCTGCTCCTTTTACCAGTCTTATGATTAACACAGGGCAGGAGAACCGGGGAGATATCACTGGGGAAATGTGGTCTGCTTTCCTCTTAGCGGGAACAGGACAGACCTGAAACAAAGCGCTTGCTCAGGACAGCACCGCTGCCCTCGCATCACTGAAGTGTGTAACTGAGCACCGTCCCGAGCTGGAGCCTCGGTTCGTACCAGCCATGCAATTTGCCCACCATCCCTGCGAGCAGGGTGGCACAAGGACTTTATTTAACCACGTCACCAGAGTTGGCAGCAGGGGATTCTGGCTTTTTTTATTAAAAAAAACCCAAACAGGTAGTTCACAGGCCTTTAGAGTCTGTCTCACCCATTCTGCAAACATACATTAAAATGACAACCCTGCTGGTTTTTGAGATCCCGAGGGAGCTGCCTGAGCTAAAACCCAACACAACAGTAGATAACGCTGAAGGAATGCATGGAAGGGTTTCACAACATGGAGACAAAATGATTAACCACCGCGGCCGATCATCACTGGAATCCAGGAGCCTGCGGCTACATGCTGAGCTGCTGAGTTTTATATCTGAGGAGCTGCAAATTGTGTATTGGCTGAATGATGGAGCTGTGCTGCAGTGTCATCCCTTGGTGTGGTGTGAAAACCTACTGCCCGTTCCTTTGCGGCGATGGGAAAAATGAATGCCCAGACATACCAGCTCAATTAGCATTCAGTTTTCCATATATTCATAGCAGTAAATTAACCAGAGATAAAAACCTGAATACGTTCATTTTTATATCAGGATCCTCTCTCACACAGCCGTCATGCTGCAGGAAGTTTCATTTCGTTCCTGCTTGGAGGGGCGGCTGCCGCTGGGGTGGACGGAGCAGCCATGGGATGCCACGCACCCATGGTTTTATGGCTGGGTACAACAGGGAATGCCACGTTCAGCTGCAATGGCAGCGGCAGTGTTGCAGGTAGAATGTAAATGACTACAATTAGCTGGCACAGGGGTTGATCATGTGATTTATAGACCCATTAATAATAACAACTGTTTATTTGTTATTGCAGTATATCAACAGTGCTGCAATCCATCAGGTCTGTACCAGACGTGAAATTATAGATTATGGGTGTGGAGAAAATTGGAAAAGGAGGAAGGAATGATTTGTAAAATCTCCTGATCTTACGCTTATAACAAATTTTCTTGGGGGCAGTTTGGTATCTGTTATTTGCTGTACGAAAGCAGCAGTATACCTTTTGAGCCACTGGGGACCTCTTATCTTTCATGCTTGCCACTGAAGAGCTTTTCCCCGTGTTGCTCAGGTTTGACATACAAAGCCACACCACACAAAACCGCTCTGAACAGCAGGTTAGTTGATGTTTGCCTCTGGGCGGAGGCACACGGAGGTGCAGCGCTGCCGTGGGGCTCTGCGGGATGAACCCTGATGAACGTAGCTGGGGCGATGCCAGGTGTCCTGGTTGGCAGGGAGTTCCCAACCCCAGGGGAGTTCCACCCTGCCAGGTAACTGCTGGGTCAGAGATGAGTTTGGTGCCAGGGTTTGGAGACTGGTCTGGGGCAGTAGAAGATGAGGGGCAGCATATGAGGGGGGAGTGCGGGGATCCCAGGGAATCCCTGCTTGTACCCTGCAGCCTGGGGGCTGCTGGTGCTATCTGCCAGCAACACTGCTACTCGAGAGCATCCCCGATGGACGTGCCCTTCTTCCCTGGGCACAGTCCCCAGCCAGCAGCTTGGCGTGCTCTCAGCTAACGCAAGGATACAGCCACAACACGGGCCCTTTGCGTCTCGGGGCTTGTTTGGCCCGCGGTAGCTGTAAGTTGTGTTGCAGGCGCGAGCAGAACTGCAAAGCCCTCAAGCGCAGCAGTGCCTGTGACTGCAGAGCTCGCCGCCTGCCTGGGTTAGGGGACGTGGCAGGGCATGGCGTGGCCCCTGTTTTTCCACTTCTTATTACAGCAGCTTGGAGCTGCGCGTGCAAGGGCCCCATCAGCAGTATGGAACAGTTAAAGTCAATGCTACTAAAAATTATCTTTTAAAAACCTGCCTCTGAGGCTTTCTGAAATGATTTAGAAAATATTTACAACTGCCGCTCATGTTAAAACCAATAGCTGAAAGACAAAGGCTGGCGTTTCCAATATTCCCCACAAATAAATCCCCCACACCCCACGAGAGCCGTGCCGCTGGAAATACGGCAAAAACCATGGCAGGCAAAGACAAAACAAAAGTAAAATGAAAATGAAGGCCCCGATCCCACAAAGTTCAGTTCTCACAACTAGTTTAACTGGTGTGACCTCTCCCATTGACTCCTGTAAGACAACCAGCATGCTGCAAATTAAGCACAGGCACAGATGTTGTTCCTGAAAATGTCTATTTGTGGAACAAATTATTTATAATAGGAAATGGCATCTGTGTTAATTTAAGAAAAGCTATATATGCACCAAGCGAGGATAATGGGTACTTTATAGTCTAAGCTGGAGTGGGATTCAAGGTGAGCTCCTCGTGTGTGGAGCGGTGGCTCCGGAGAGGCACGGATGAGTTATGGCCTTCCTACTTCTTACTTTGAGGATGCTCGGCCTGTCAATCTCTTGTCAAGTCTATCACACTTGTAATTTTAGTGGGAGGATTTTTTGCATCACCAAGCCCCAGGCTTGCCCTTTGCAGTTTACAGGACTATTTTAAATGTAAAATGTAGAAATCCTATGTGATAACCCTGAAATTCTTTTAGGTATTAATGGCACCCAATTTAGCCTTGTAAGACTATGGAACAGCAAAGAGGAAGGAGTAAAACTCTGGCAGTATAGGAAGAGAAGTTTCATATTTTAAATTCTAAAAAGATTTAAGGTCTTTGAATCCAATTGTTTTAGTAGAGCCCTCTGCATGCTTTCCGAACCTCAGCTGGGGATTGTGTTGACTCCTGAAGCTGCAGAGGTCCATGAGCCTTAATATTAAATTTTGCAACACTTCTGACTGCAGGCTGCCAGGAGCTGCTGTGCAGCTTGTGAACCACAGGACTGGAAAGCTTTTGTCGTAGCCATAAATCTTTATTTTTTTCCTCCCTCACAGAAAATTCGGCCATAAATGTGGTGTTTGTCAGGGGCAGTACTTAAGCGTTCACTTCGCTTGGTAGGTTGTGATCCTTATCCGCCAGATGCTGCAAATGCCCTCTGTGGCTCTTGGGACAGAGCAAGGGCTGTGAGATTTAACCCTTTGCATATGTTTTTTTACTATTGTGCTCTTGAATTCTAATAATTAATAGCTTTCCAAAAGAAAAACCTTTAAGAAAAATATGAGTTCTGGTTTGAAAAGTGATGGTTGTGTATGCACTGTTTAAATCAATAGCTTTTTCTTTTTAACAGAAGGAAAATGAAGTAATTGTAAACATCAGTATTGTGATGAATTGATATTTTTTATATCAAAACAAATGGAAATCTCAAAGGCTGATTGGATTAAATTGAAGAAGCCAATATTACAGAATTTTTGTTTGCTTTTATGTGTGGAAATTCAGTGTCATCTAATTTTTGCTACTTTTTGTGCAATTTCATGCTTTCTGAAACCAATGCTTTCCAATCTTCTTCTCCTTCCCCTGGGATAGTCCAGTGTTAAAACCCTAAAACACACATAATTTTTCAGTAAAAGCAATTACTGGTTTTGCTTTGTTTATGGTCAAGATCAGCAGTACTTGATAGCCTACCTAAATTATCACAGATTCGATTTTTATGTAGTGTGAAATTATTGGAGAATCAAACCCTCCACTGCAGAGGATGACTCAAGATTGCAATAAATACTCTGGACAGAGAATTCCACTACGTGTTCTTCATCCCTTCCTCTTATCTGCCAAACGCTTCCTTAGGATCAGTGGGTATAGTAGAAAAAAAGGCAGAAAACGGTGCAGACAGCAATGATGCCTCAACCCTGCAGTGACTGCTGCAACAGAGGACATTAAGATGGTGCTGGTTGATGTTGCTGGAACTGATGAACCCTACTGGTAATGGTGCGTATTGTCATGGTTAGGGCTAAACGTCACGCCAAATGGCTTGCACTTCTGCCGGTGTCGAAGGGTTTGGTTTGCTGTCGTTCTGGTTGTAAAGGTCAGGTCTTAACATGGCCAGGTGGCACTGGCTGCTCTTTGTCGTGGCGGCAAGTATCGGATGTCGGTTGGGGGATTGTGCCAGGTGAAGAGGACTCAGAAGTCAGCCTGGCCCAAAGCACTGTCTCAGCAGGAAAATCGTTTCTGGTGTTGCAGCTAAGAGGCTGTGAGACAGTGCAGTGCTGCGCTCAACCGCAGCCCTCGCTAGCACAGCACGTCCCGTAAAACCCTGCAAGCTGGAGAGCCCACCGGGTTTCCTAGTGCTCCCTCCCGCGCCCGGAGAGCTCTTGCAGGCAGGAGCGGCAGGCTCGGGGGTTTATTGCGTCTTTGGGGGCAATTTCTGAGTGGTAAAAACCAGGTTTGTGTTGGAATAAGGCCTTTGAAGTGAGACAACCTGTAATGGTGTGCACTTTTATTTATGTGATAAATACACCGTGATTTTTATATTCAGTGACATACGGTTACTTAAAGGCCTCTGAATTGCTGAAGAAAATTGAAGTCAAACATGAAAATACAGGGCAGAACCAAATACTACTTTAGAAAGCAATTCAGTATATTCAGCTGATCTTATTCTAGCAGGGGTTTTATTTTTAACTTATGATTATGGTTTTTTATAGTGTCACGTCAACATAAAGGGCTTTTCTTCACAGCGAGAGCAGAACAGAGGAAACCCAAGTAAATGAGATCCAATGTCCTTCAAGGAGGCAGTGCTAAACATGTTCTCAAAGACGGAAAAGTTCAAATATAAAATAACCATGCTTGCTGTGGGGAGAGAAAAGAATACAGTAGCTTGATTATATTTGAGAAGACAGCTGGTTGAAGACCAAAATCAGTATTGTTATCCCCAAAGTCTGCCACAGTGATGTTTCAGAAAACCATTCAAACCTCCTGTGGCACAGACAGACAAAAATAAATCTGGTAGTCCTGTTCTGTGGTATCTGTTTAATACCAGAGAGCAGAAACCCTTCAGATCCATTCAGAGCCACAGTAGGAAAAGCAAAAAGGTGAGGAGAAAAGAAAGGGAAGCGTTTGGAGGGAGAAAGTTCCACAAAAGCTAATAATGCGAATGGCTGTGGTTGTGGAAGTGAAACTCCCGGGTGGGCAGGGCGCTTGCCTGGTCCCGGGGATCTGTGCAGGATTCTCCCTGCCTGGCTGCCACAGGGAGCCCAAGGAGCCGCTCTCCCTCCTCCATGAGCACTCTGTGTCCGTAGGAGCTTGAGATAAAATTAGTATGGAGGCATGAGTCCTGTGATTCAAGCTACACTTGTTTTTCAGCTAATTGTCATCCTGCTAATGAACGCCAAATAGCTTTGCTCATAATAACAATACTTTAGCATCACACTCTAAGTGTCAGCTTGAGTAAACCTTTAAAACAGCCTATTTTAAGAGGATTAGAAAAAGGAGTGCTATTAGATCAAACCAAGTGATAGAAATGCCATGGGCTAAAAACATTAATTAGACTTAGTTAAAGCTTTCAGTAACGCAGCTAAAGTTAGTTGCAAAGCACACGCTCTGCTTTTGATAGTGCATGGGTTCTCATCTCGATGTCTGCTGTACAGCCCTCACGTCTGGAGGCAGAGGAGCCCGGAGGAAGGGCATGGCTTTCTCTGGTTAAAACTGAACCCACGTTTCTCTCTCCCACCCCCACGCTGAAGCACAAACTGTTGCTGTGGCTGAACAAAGTTGAAAATCCAGCAGATATTCCTTCCCCTTCCACGGTCAGCAGGGAAGTCTAACGCTTCTTAGGCTTGTACTGGGCTCCGGCTGCTCTAGCAGAGAGATGTTCACACCTGATCACCAGGATTTGTGGTGGTGGTGGTGTCAGTGGTCATGGACCCGTCAGAGACCAATGGCTCCATACTCAGGTGCAGAGCAACTTCACTCCACACCTCTGCTGTTGTATTTACAGGCCAACGCAGGTGACTTTTGTTCCCAGCCACTTGCATTCAGGGTGTTTTCCCATGCAATTTGCTGAATTAGAGATATGTCAGGATGTAACAGGTCCTGCCCAGCCTCCAAGGTTAGCTGTTAGACTGGAAAAAGTAGTACTGCATAGTTTTGAAAAAACTACTTATAATCACAAATATGGTCTGCTTAATATTGCTACAGATTATTTCATTCTAAGGCAGTTCTTTAAAGAAACAGCTTTTGCTTCCTCATTTGTTGAGGATGAATCGGTACAGTAGTTCCCAGGGCCATTTATTCAATAGATCTCTAATAAATAAGTTGCAGCTATTTGGCTTCTCTTTCTTCTGACTCATTTTAGCTTCTGGACATGCAGCTCCATTCTGCCAATATTTTATGACCGGGTTTTCTATTATTATTTTTTAACGTATTGTGCAAGTGGTTCTGCAAGCACTAGAACTAATGAAGTCTGTTTTTCTAGGGCTTTGTATTTCATGCACAATTGACTTTCATGTCAAAGAAGGTGTAGGATCCCACTGAAGCTTTTCCTGAACTCAGTACGTTTATCTTGGCTGTCTCCTGCATGTGTTCTCTAGGACGCAGTAAGCCGAAGGCTCACTAAGCCTTTCCCGCGCAGACAGCGTGCGGAGGGTCCCTCTGCTTTTCCTGGCCTGCTCTCCCTCATTTCATGAGACTGGTGGGAGCTGCGTTACTACCCATCTCATTCCCTCTCTCTGTTAGTGGTGGTGTGAATCAGCCAGCACGTTCCAGCTCCATCCTAGAGGATGGACCAGCATAGATGGGTAACCCTGCCTTTTTTTTTTTTATTTCATCTTCTTCTTTACTTGTTCAATCCACTCGCACAGATTTCCATGTGCACATACAGGTGTCTGTGACACTTCATCTCATTTGAGAGATGCTGCAGACACACTGCACACTGTCAGCTATCTGAGACTGCACACAAGAAACCTTACCAAGGAGCACCAAAGCCTATGTCACAAACCGAATAGCTGGAAGGACTTTAAATGACTTCTTCCCTGTTGTCAGCACCACAAAGCAGCAGTGGTTTGTGTTGCTGTAGGACAGATTAAAGGAACTGAAGCAGGAGCAAGCGGGCAAATACCAGTGGTTTTCTTTCCCAAGCATTTATAGTGAAGGACAGGGAGGTGGTCCCAGGAGCATAGCATGTTGGTTTAATTAATTGAATGGGAGACTGAAGACTGGGGGTGAGTATCATCTCACCTCAGCTGAGGTCTCCAGGTGTCTGATCTAAGCAATTGCCTGAGTCAGTGAAAAGAGATGTCTTTGCATTACTGGTGGAACTACCATTAGGTGCTGGAGGAGGACTTGGGTAGATAGCGATTATGCAGAGCAATTCTTCCATTTGTTATGTGAGAGAGCAGTAACAGCAAAAGATGAAGCCAGCAATGTCAAATGCTTTGAAGGCTGAAGGTTTGGTTATCCATTGTGTGAAATGGGGGGGTGGGGGGTGTCTCTTGTCTTTGACTTACTGATACTGGTATGTACGTGCTACCCCTCATAGTTCTTTTTCTCTTCTGTATGAAGAATCCAGTGCTGCGATCCCTACAGCATACCAGAGGGACACAGGGAGCTCTAAATGAAGTCAGATTGCCCTTTAGCTCCTTAACAAGGAGTTGAGCTGCTGTTCCCCTCTTTAAAGAGAGTGGAGAAGCAAAAATGAAGCATGTAGTGAAATGGGAATTAAAAGTGTAGGAAACCAGTTATGTAAGTTGTTGGTTATGTGCAGCAGTTAAACGGCGTAACTGGGGATTTCAGAAAAGGTACTGTGAGAGCGTGCCCCATCGGGGGGGTCAGTCTTCCTTCCAGGGCCCTCTGGCTGGTACCTTCTGCATCCACGGTGTTTTAGGGCTAGGAGCGGCTCTTCAGCTCCCTCAAACATTGGGAAAGGTCTTTGGGTTTGCTTTGTTCTGTCTACACTGTATGGAAAAGTACTTAATGTCCTTTTGAAAACCTAAAATTGGTTCCTCCAGGCACAAATTGGTTTACTCGGATGAACTTCTCTGGGGAATGTACATCACTTGGCCAGTAGTATTTCCTCCTGAGTGCACCAGAAATGTATATGATTGTTTTATAGCTGGTGAGTTAAAAGCAGACTTCAACTGAAACAGCTGGGTGGGCCATCGATCTGAACCCAGATGGAGCATCCTGAGGGAATCAAAGGCGAATTGTTGAATTGCCCCCCACCACAACAGGCGTGGAAAAGTCGATATGTAGGATAGGCTCTCCGTACCAGAGAGCCCTAATGAGGGTACTGCTCAGGTTGTCTCTATTGCCTCTGCCCAGTGCTGACAGTAAGCTGCATTTATTATTATCATTGCAGGGGTAGCATAAGATGTCTTTGTAGGTTTACTTGGATTCATGTACATGCAGAGATTTTTCAGGTCTCACTCACCAGCGTGTTTGTAAAGAAAAGGCTGCGTCTGTGTCACTTGGATGAGCTGTCCCTTAATGAGTTAGGTGATAGCATGGTCTGCTTCACCCAGCCGGAGCTGGGTTCAGAAAGCACGTCTGCACGTCATCATCTACTGGTGTATCACAATGGCTTTTTGTTAACAGGAGATACATAAATTGCTATCCTAATTAAGTCAGTCACTGAACTTCTAGATTATGGAAGATCCCTAGGAATACATTTAGGCACAACAAGGTCACAGAAGGGGATTTGTGTCAGGAAGACGGTTCTGGTTTAGGGTGACAGTGCCAGAAAGAAGAGCCTGTCCAAGCCCCAGCTCCCGGCTGTAGCAGACTGTGGTGTGCCTCAATCCTGGCAAGCTGAGCAGGACCCCGAGGTGGCTCTGGGGAGCGGTCCATGGCTAGGGAGGTGCGGGTTTCCTGCGGTTCGGTAGGTCTGTGTTCTGTGTCTAGCATCTGGTTTCTTAACTTTCTTTTTCCAGAGAATAAAATCCATTTTGATTCTTACCTCAATGTTGACAAGGTCCCAAGGTAATTAAGGTAATGGCAATTAGTAAGGTGCACCCTTGCTTACGGAGGAAGCACAAAAGTTATCTTGTATGTTTTCTGCCCCATGAATCTTCTGCGGTTCCTCTGCTACCCTGGATGTCTTGTTCATTATGTTTCATGTTCACCAAATGGACTTTACTTTTTCTGATTTGATCATCTTTTGATTCTATTTTAGTCTTCAGCATCCAGGACGTTTTGTAACAGGGGTGGGGGTTTCCATAACTTGTCTGTTTGAAATAGTATTTCCCTCTGTCTGTTCTAAATCTCCTGCCAGATCTGAAATTTCTCTGATTGTCCCCAAGCATTTGTGATAAAAGATGAATGACAGCTGCTTGTCAACATGTCTGTGCATCCTCATAAATCCATACTAAATGCATTAATTTATCTAGCTATTTAATGAGGATCTCAATCTAAATTCATGGGAGGACATTTAAAAGAGGTCAGAATTTATTACTTATGTCCAGTTCACTGGTGCAAAGTTCTTGGGATAAAATCTGACAGGGAAAAAAAGGACATTTTTAAGTTGGGTAAAGTGGAACCAGCACATGCTTTTAAGAAGTATCCATTTCTCCCATCCTTCAAACTTGGGACTGAGCCAGAGCTGCTTCAAAAGCAGCAGAAACCCCAACTCAGGCAGGAGAGTGCCAGCATCTCAGGGTAACCAAAACCTTTTTTTAGTTTTTTCAATGATTTTTTTTAAAAAGTAGGAGCATGTGTAGTTTCCTCTCTTTTTTTTTCTAAGCATAGCAGTCAGAGCGTGGTTAGTATTCTGGGTCTCAGCTCCTATTTTCTTTAACACACATTTTTGATCTGCATTCTATAAACATGATGACAGCCCATGGCAGATACAGATGTTTTCAGTCATTGATGTATCCAGCAGATACAAGGCGCCCAAGCAGGTTTTCTTCCAAGGTTTTGTAATGCTTGCAAATTCTAAGGTGATTTATGTTCGATTCATATAAATTATAAATACATGTATTATATGTATGTCTTAAAATGGAATTAGTGAACATGGGAGGCAAGAGACATTTCTCAACTTCTTGCAGACTCTTCCCCAAGCCTTCAAAATTGTATTTCCTCCAGATGAGGCTCTGATGAGGTTTAAGTGTCTACAAATACTGTGGAGGTGACTGGTGGACTGTAAGTCAGCCCTGGCTGAGGGAAGCACACTTGATTGGGAGGGGTGGGACATCCCCTCACTGGACCAGGTTGCCCAGAGAAGCTGTGGATGCCCCATCCCTGGAAGTGTTCAAGGCCAGGTTGGATGGGGCTTTGGGCAACCTGGGCTAGTGGAGGGTGGCCCTGCCCATGGCAGGGGGGTTGGAACTAGATGGGATTTAAGGTGCCTTCCAACCCAAACCATTCTGTGATCCCAAGCAGAAATTACTTTCTGCTTTGCTTAACTTTGGCCCCTAAATAAGGATTATATTGTGTTTGTGGTAGTTCAGGTTTGCGGTGCTTGCACAAAGTGAAGATGCCACATGGGTAAGTGAAAATACTAATGTCCTCTGTCTGCCCTGTTCATATAGGATGAAGGCAGAGGGTGCAGAAGTGACCACTAGCCATGTATTTATAGGTTGCTGCTACATTATGCACCGCTGTCAGGTGTAGCCTGAAGGATTTAGCTGAATTGTTGGACTGGGAACATTCCCTTGGTTACTGTGTCTCATCTGAAAACAGTGTTGGTGAACAGCTGAGGGACCAGGGAGTTTCAAGCCATAGTTAGGATTGAACAGCAGCTTCCTCCATCGTGCAATTTTCCAAAGCAAATAGATTTTGTGGCAGATTTTTCCATACTGGTCACAGTCATGATGTAATTTTACTTTAAAGACTTATACACAAGTAGTAAATCAAACCAGTAATAAGTTACTTGTATGGTCCACAAACAAACAAAAATGTTTATGCCTGTTAGAAAATATATTCAGACATAATTGAAGAAGGTCTAAATACTGGACAAGGTCTTCTACTTTTGTGAATCTCAATGAAATGCAGTGAAATCAGCCAGAAGTCATTCAGTAGTAGTACACCTATGACTTAGATGTCCATAGCTTGTGGTGTCTCAGTATTTTGAGTCATTCTAGATTCGAACTGATCCTCTTAATAAGACTTTCAACACCAAGTCAAGGCTTTGGACACTTGAGTTATTGCTCCTCCGGGTCTGGTACCACGTTGTCATCTATCCGTTCAGAAGAGATGACAGGGCTGAACGAAGTCTTTCTACTTGTTTGGTTTTCTGCGATCTAACATTCACCGAGTGATCCACCACATCTCCTTGGGTAGAGCCAGCGCTACCTGGGGGTTGCAGGTGGGCTCAGGCCAAGCAAGGCTCCTGAGCTCAGACAGAGAATCCAGTGGGTTTATCACAGCATGGCTATAGGCCAGTATATGCTTAGCAACCTTTAAAAAAATTTTTTTTTAATTTTTTTTTTTTAAAAGTAGTAGGTAAGCTATGCTTAAATCTCTCTTCAGGACTCCTTTATAAGTGTCTTTGTGTTTTTAAAATAGAAGTAATTGAATGATGCTCAGGATTTTTGAAAATCAAGCTATATCTAAGTTTTTATCATTGGACAAGGTGAAAAGTTAGTGTTTAACAAAACGGGTGACATCAGATGGGAGGGGAACTAAAATTTGCTACTGGTTTTATTATTGTGATATCTGCCAGGGAACATAAATTCTTTTTCCTTAACAATTGTTAAAATTTTCTTCTTTTGAAGCAGGCACCTAAAATTTGGGAAGAGGGCACACTTCTCTGCCCTCTGGGGAAAGAAGTACCATGTAGTTATACCTAGTATAATCCCCAAGCGCTGAAGGGCCGAAGGAGTGCTGTGTTACCCACCAGCCTTCTGGCTTTTCCCAGTTTCTGAAAGTGTATTGTAATGTCCCAATATCATTTTAGGGTAGCTGTATATAATATATCTGTATTTCAGCTGTATTAAAATAGCAATTTATATTAATTTGCCTATTAGTCAAATAACAGACATGCATATTATCGTATGTATACGTTCTTTCCACTTCCAGCTGTCAGATACGCGTACATATTGCATGCTTTGGGTTGCCTGCTAACAATAGCTGTCTTCTCTCATCTTTGCCTATTTCTCCTTTTTCCTTTTCTCCTGGTTCCATGGGTGGGAATGTCATAAGCAAATTATATTTACAAGAGACAAGTTCTTTTCTGATGGCACGTCTTGAACACAAGGCGTTGAAAGAGAGAAAACTAGAGATTAAGAGCTTTACACAGACTTAGATAAACTCCTGCAGTGATAACATGGGAACTTCACCTGTCTAGAATATTATCCCCACAGCTGGTAATTTCTGTTCTCCTTGTTCCTTTGGGAACACGTGTCAGTTACCCAAGATACTTGGATATCCAGGGACCGTGTGTCTTAGATACTCTATACTGCAGAAATGCAGTGGCAAGCATGGATTCAAATGATCTAATTAACCCGACAATAAATAGTTTGTCTAGAGGCCGTTTTGAGCAGAGGGCAACACTAATGAAAAAGATAACAACCCAGTCAGTTCTGTCCCACTGCCACAGTATGAAGCCTACAGCTTTTGAAAACTTGGACAAGGAGTTTTGATCTTGAAAAATACGCAGTGAGGACGCTTGAGTGCATAAGTCACTCTTTGAACATGGGAAGTGTCAAAGATAGGCACAAACCATGGGGGTTTTCTCTGCTTTTTTGCAGAGACAATGAAATGCATTTAATTTTAAAGAGATAATCAATCACTGATGTTTTTCTCAATTAAAATATTACTGCAAAGAGCCTGACTTAGTGACTAATTGGTTCATGATAATGGTATATTTTATAAGTAAGGAAGAAGTTAGATGATGTGTGTTGAAAGCTATAAAGGCTTAATTATTTTCAGCCTTCAGGAGTGTGTATTGGAGGTGATAGAAGGAGGCTGAGATGTGCTCTGGGAGGTTGACGTGTGAAGTGGCAGCTGTCTGACACTCACTGAAAGGGGCAAACCTGAGCTCAGTGAGGCTGATCGGGAAGGTGTTGATGGAAACGTGACAACCTGCACTGGTGTCTCCTGAACGGATCCGTTGCTTCTCTCATTCGTGCCGTGTCTCTGCGGTTTGTCACCAGCCCGGTACACGGTCGTGCAGCCGGGGCGTCAGGAGGTTACCTTGGCGGCAGCCCTTTTATCTGCAGCTGGGAGACCATGTTTCTGCGTAGCCAGTTGTTCATTTCAGCAGGAGGAAAGGAATAGTTTTCTTTCTGGAGTGAAAAAATACCTCTGCTGTGCACGTATGTACTGTGCATTTATCCAGGGTGTATACCACACCTTTTAAAACTGCCAGCAACCCTCAATATTGTAAAATACTTCTGAGTTTATTTTACCGTTAAAGAAATAGAACCCTTTGGGTCTTACTAAATAAACCTGGAAAGGAACAGGCAGTATTAGCAATTACTTTTACCATCTTTCATGTTCCTGTCAGTGATAGCTATGACGCTTGTTGGTTTGCCTTTAAATGCAGGCTTTCTTAGAGGAAAAAATTAAGAGTGGAATTCATCTTGCAAAATTTAATTTATCCAGAAGTTCAGCCTACTCTAGCTTAATTATCCCAGCTCCTACTACAGTCCAGAGAGACAGATGAGTGGCTCTGAAGACTCATGCTAAAGTGAGCGTCTCAGTAAGCAGGAGGTGCCGCTTCTTCCTTAAGTGGGGACTAAGCCGCCAGATCAGACTTGACTCCTGTTTGATGAATCCCACCCACGTGCCTTCCCAGTTCTTATCTCACAGAGAGGTTGCTGTGAAATCTGTTTGATAAGAGCCTACTGGGGCAATACTTGCAGTTCATCATTTGCTACAAGTCTGTAGTTGTAGCACAGATATATTTAGAAGGAGCCATGATTAAAATCTCTTGCCAGCTCCAATCCGAGGAACACACGTGGGGAAAATAATCTTAAGATTCACATCTCTTGTATTTGCTTATTCCACCCTGGCTGCAAACAGACCAAATCCCTTCTGCAGGGGCTTTCAGCCTACAGCAGGTTTCCTCGCAGCACGGTGCTTTGCTCTCCATCAGGCAGGCTGGAGCACAAGGCTTCTCGGCATGGAGCATAGGACCTCGGACCACGAGAGTTTTCTGAGCTTGATACACTGGCAAAAGGAGCCTGTGCTGAGGAGGAAAAGGGTGATGGCAGAGAAAACGGAAGAATTCGGTTACTTTTTATAGATAAGACTCTTCAGCTTAGTGAAGACATAGAGGCATGATAGAGGTCTGTGAAACACTTAGAGATGGCAAATAAGGAGTGAATACACTGTATTTCTTACACTAGAAGGCTCATGGTTTGGCTGTTGTACTGAAGAGATTTAAAACCAGCGGAGGGAAATACTTTTCCCTAGAAAATGTAACTAAATGTGGGGCTCATGGCAAGAGCCCAGCAGTGTAGCTCAGCTCAAAAAGGGTCTGACCAGTCCATGGAAGCTGGTGCCCAGCAGTGGCTCTTAAACATAGGGCTTGGCCAGGAAACCTTATAGTGGGTGGATTTTGAGGGGTAAGACCACTCCTCGTCCTGCTGTTCGTGCCTTTCCTAAGTACGCAGCATCGCCTCGTCTCAGGGGCTGCACGCGTGCCTCTAACTCCAGACTGTGTAGCTTTGGTGTGACCCAGTACAGCTTCCTATGTAAGTATTCAGAGTATCCAGAAGAGACACGTTTCTCTGGCTTGTTACACCGTATTGGATTATAGGCATCAATCAAAATAAGGTTTTGAGAGATGTACAGGGAGCAGGGTTGAAATTTGATGGAGGCCCAAGTTTGAGGAAATGATGTGAAAAATCTAGCGTACGTGCAGCTCGTCTTTCAGTCTCATACACAGAGCCACAGTCACATACAACTTTTGAATATTTCCAGCCATGCGTGTGCAAGGGGCCGTTTGCCTGCATGCACCACTGGAGGCTCTTTGACCTTGTAGTTGTGCACACAAACCTTGGCACACCTTAATAGCTGACTTCTGCGCAATCATTTCAACCTTTGGAGCACAGCCGCACGCGCAGCACACATGCACTTCCACATGTGCAGCCCAGAGCAGCCGCCGGGCCGCCCTTGCCCGGAGCACCCCTCCTCCTGCCCCACGTGTTGCACTGCAGCAAGCTTCCTAACATGGAAATTTCAAGCCGAAACAATAGAGGAGCTACCCAGGCAAATGGCTTGGATGTCAGCTGCATTACATTTCGTGGCATTTAATATCCCGGGGTCTGCGAGGGTGTTGTGTGGTGCCTGGAATCACTTTCCGAGCAGGTGCGTGCCACTTGCTCCTGCTCCCTCCTTGCTATTTTTCCACCAGGCAGAACGGAATAGCGCAGCAGGCTCGGGTGCTCCAGCGTGCGGATGCTGGCTCCAGTTAACGCTGCAGCAGATGCACAGGCTTTGTTTATACGCCCTGCCAGTCATACAATTTAGTTGCCTTTATCCCCCATCCCCAAGTGACTCTTGTATTGGCAAAGTTATATGAATGTGAATTCAGGGATGTCCTAAGGTTTGCACAGATCTGCTGCCGAGGGACAGCAGGAAGGTAATGCTGAGCTCATCAGGATCATCAAAGTCTAAAGTGGTTTCTTCACTAGCCATGTTTTGGAGAGAGCTGTTGCTGGGGCTGGGGAGGGTCCCGGTGGCTGTCCTTGTGACACAGGCGTGTTGCTGTCACCTTGGGTGGCTTTCATTGTGTGCCCAGTAGTTGTATGGTGCTCACAAGGAGGACAAAGCAGAGTATCCATCTTCTCGCTGCTCCTTGAGTGAGGGTCATCTTTTCCCTCTGGGGAACTTTCTGGCCAGGGAATGTTCTCCACTCCCTTATTTCAATAGCTGGATCCAGTCCTGCTTGCCTTAGAGAAAAGCAAACTATCTGGGCAAATCATAGAAACAGGGGAGGGGAATACGCAGAATAAAAAAATAGGTGCAAATAATTTCGTGTCTCTGACTGCCATTCAAAACACTGTCAAATGGGCACAAAGCATGTATTCTAAAGTATGAAAGTGTTATCCAAGACCTGGCAGAAAAAGCATGCTTTATTTCTTAGGAGTGACTGGAAGTGCTTCCTCCCTGGGCCTCTCACTAGCAGAGCCATATTCCAAAACAGTTTTTCACACAACAGCAACTTTCTTTTACAGGAAAAAATTTGTGTTTTGTCAAAAAGTTGTCCTTTTTTTTCCCCCTAACAAAAGGAACGAGCTGTCTGCTGTATATCCCAGTCTAAACCCAGTTTAAGGTAGGCCACCTTTTGCTCTTACCCAAAGCCAGCTAAGGTAGAGGTTAGGTCAAATCCTATATAGCTACCTGCTTTCACTGTTGTTCGTGGTGTGTCTGTTCTATCAACTAATCTCATCTCAGGAGACTTCAAAGGCATTTGCATCTGTGCCTTGAGTAGTTAATTAAGCTGAAGAAGATAGAAATTAGTAAAGGAATTATCAGGTGAAGAACTTGCTAAAGGGGAGGCAGCAATACATTGTGTTGAAAGAAGAGCTCCTGGGCTGGAGGGAGGTCCTGGTTGTGGTTCTCAAAGACATGCCTAGAGCCCAGCCTGGGTAACAGCCCCATTAAAGACCAGCACAAATGATAAGAAATGTGTTCATGAGATTATCGATGACACAGTGCTGGGAAAAGTTGTCGCTGTTGAAGAGGATAGTGGATAACCATGACAACCAAAATAATAGAAATAGGGTGACATTAGTATTCCAGAGTGAGGCATACAGCTGGGGACTAATTGGCTGGAAATAGCGAAGGGGAGAGTTGGGACATACCGGTTGGTGGCAGAAAGTCTGTGGAATGCTAATGTGATGCATTCCTAAAAAAGGTTAGTGCAGCCATTGCAGTATTCACAGTGTTATTTCCAGTGAAGAAAATGAAATGTTCCTTGAGGTCTTTCTGACCACCCACAGTTAATAAAAGTTAATGCCAACCAGAGGAGCTGAACAGAAGAGTCAGTGGAATGATCAGGGGACTGGAGAATCTGTCAGGTGTGAAGAGGGGGAAGTACCTTCGCTGTGTAGCAAGGCAGCGTGGATGCTGAGAAAATATGGGACTTTGCGTATAAATGTCTCAGAGAGTGAACACCAGGAAACAAAAAATTATTGAAACTAGGGGATCATATTGGCAAAGACCTAGTGGATAAAGAATGAACTTAGACCAGAATTAAGAAAAGGAGCCCACCCATCTGAGGAGATGTTCTGGACCAGCCTTCCAGTGGGAGCAGGGAGGGGAAAACTTGTAACTGCTCTCATGCTGGGCACTGAGTGGGTTTAAGAGAGTACTAAATCGGATGATTACGTGGCAGGGCTGGCACTTGTCTCCTTGACCCACAGCATCTCTTCAGTCCTGTGCTCCTACACTGTTCTCAGCCCCCCTCCAGGACACGGTGTGCAGAGGAGAAATCAGATAAAGGTATTTGACTCCCCATTAAATGCAAAGTGGCTCTTTGGAAAGAATCCTAAAAGTTTGGGAGTCATACTACCTAAAAGCATCATAATTCTTGCATCCTGGCACATCTGTTCACACTGTTAGTTCATCCTTTGGTTTCTAGGTAGAAGCTAATTTTATCTCTTATTTGTTTGGGGGTTTTTGCAATCTGAGACTTGGTTTCTCATGATGCCTCTCAGGTTGCAGCCACCAAACAGGGGCGACGTGTAACGTGGGACAGACATCTCCACACAAGAGCAGCTGTTTCACACGAGGGTGAAACTGTGAGGTGAGAGGTATCTCCCAAGGAAAATGCCATCAGGATTGCTACGTGCAGGGCTATTTGCATGTGGAGCCTAAGCCACTTGGTCTCACCATGGTCGTTTCCTTTGGCAGCACCCAGCTAAGGTACAAATCAGAGCATATCACCGCTGGTGTATTGGTATCGGCTCTTCAGCACAGGCATGGGTAGTACTTAAATTAATAATAAGTCATAACAATTTTATAAATAAAATATCACTGTACTTGCTGAAGTTAATAAAATAGACGTGAATGCATTAGATTTGGATTTTAATGGATTAAATCTGTTGCAGAATTATTGTCTTCTAGTGGTTTGACTGCAAGGACAGCATTAAAACCAACTGGAGAAGCAAATTGGTATTGGGATGTGCAGCAGCGTATTAAATGGGAACTCAGCCTAAGAAAACGCTGTGCCTCAGACTGACGGGGCTGGCCCCGAGAGGGAGCTCTGCTCTAGTAGATGTCCCCATGCTGTTTCTTTCCCTGCTTTTACTGCTGTGCAGGACACCACAGAGTTAGCGTATTTTTCTCTCCTGTTCTTAGTCCAGTCTTGTCGAAACACAATCGCAGTGCTATTGGTGAGCATGTTTCACTTGGCCTCCCTTCAGAGCCACAGAGATGCTCCATGGCTCTGCGTGAATTCCACCACAGGCTCATGTGCTTGCTCAAACTTGACAAATTATGATATGGTATTTGATACTTCTTCCTCCTTGCATGTTTGCCCGCATCTCTGGCTGTCCTGGCAGTTTATGGCCTGCTCAGCAAGGCTCTTGGACCACAAGCCTGGCTTGCCATGCAAAGCTGTCCAGCCTGCAGGAGAGTTTTCATCTCACCCCAGTGCTGAAAAACTTTTGTAGCATTTGTACAAGAACACTTCTGTAGGTGTAGAGCACTGCTGCACTACACGGTTGCAGTATAAGTCATTAGGAGTTCCTGCTGGGACTACTCAAGGCTCTTTGGAAGCATAAGCAAAACTGAATTTTGCTGTCCCAGGGTGGAGCAGTTTGCTCATGTATTAAGAACACAAGAGGTAGGGGAGAGGTTGGAGCTGGAACATGGAGGCACGGCAGAGCCCTGGGTGCTGCTTCTGCTGCTCCAAGGGAAAAGCAAAGGGCTGGAGGTATCACCTACCATGGGCTTCCTTCTTCCTGGAGCCCGGTACCCTGATGCCTTTCCCCTCCTCTTATGTCTGACTTCTAGATGCAGGTAGAGGTGATTGCCCAGAGTCTTCACCAAATCAAATCATCCAATGCTAAACCTGCCTTTAGGAACAGATTTCTTATTAAAATCTGATTTTGGAATTAATGGCATCATCTCAGCAGTGTCTTTTCCTCCCTCATGTCCTCTGATCTGGTACTGCTTTTTTTCCAGTTGTGCTTAAGACTTTTTATACAGCAGTTTTCTGCTTAAGGCTTTAATAATATTCAGATCGAAAGTAATTCACTCCCCTTTCTCCAATTCTCATATTTCTTCTAGTATGCCTCTAAAATTTGATGGCTTTTGAAGAAAGAGATCTGCTACATGCCCGCCCAAAGAGCGTTTGGATGCTCTTCCTTCAGTGACCTCTTCATTCCCCCCTGCATCCACTCCCACTCCATCATTATATTAGTTGAAGAAACCTCAGTGTGTTCCAGATGTTGAGTGATCAAATGGTATCAAAGAGCTTGGATAAAGTACTTGGTTTGGGGGGGGGGGGGGGAGGGGAGGTGAGGAAAGGGAAACTCAAAACTTTCCATCTTCAGAGAGAAACTGCTGGTCCCTGCCTTGCTGTTCACAGCTTCCCAATTTGAATCCAGAGTTGTGAAAATGTGGAAACTGTGAAAATATGAGCTGCGAACACTGGGAAGCTGTGAAGCAGGGGAATGGGTGGGGATTTACAATCTCTCGTGAAAGCAGAGGTTATGGATTCTGGTTGAAAACTTAATTCTCTGATAAGTAACTTTTTGTCACTACAACAGCAAGAGAAACAGCGGCCAAGGTTGTAGAATTGTCTCAGTTGTAAAAAACTTTCATTTTATTGCTCATAACTTTCTGGAATTTTTTTGTATTTGAGGCAGAAGTTTTTCAGACCTGGCCTCTGTCAAAAGGCAAATTTCATTCGAGCAAATCCGGTTCTCTTGTTTCTGAGCCTGGAAGTGAGAGGCAGTAATAAAAAACCCAGACTCTCATTTTATTTTTTTTCTTTTGAGTACTGTTGCAGCACCGCTGTGAAAGGTGATACGTCATGTAGGAGCAGCCTTGACTGAGGAGCTGTGCCTTTCATTGGCCCAGGGAAAATTGAGTTTGATTTGACTGAATTTCTGGTGTTAGAAATTCACCTGCAGCAGGGAGCCTGCAGCAGCGAGCAAGGACTCGCCTGTTCAGTGGCTCTTTGAGAAAAGTTTGGGAAAGAGGGGAAGCCCAGTCATGGATTTAGCAGGTGACTCTGGCTAGTACACCTCCATTGTGAAATTTCTGAGGCTGGCAGAAGCTGAGAACATGCATGATTTTCCAGCATGGGTCCAGAAAATACATAACTGCTTTCTTGTGACTCAGAGTGGAAACAAAAGCATCATTTCCAAGGGAAGCTGGCCCTGTGCAGAGCCACCTCAGGTGTTGGTCTGCATGCTCCTGGGGATGGGAGTGCTGCAGTGACTCCTGGAGCAAGTGAGGTCTTTAGAGCTCCAGCAGTGTTTCCTCATGAGCCTTTTCCCTCAATCCCTGGTGTTCCCAAGACTAACGAAGCCCCATGCTGTGGTGCATGCGTGCAGACGTAGGTTGAGCCTGCTGCTGCCATCCTGGAGAACATGGTGTTAGCAGAGCTCAGGGACCTTGGGAAAGTGTCCAGGATGTGACCTGGATGGAGCTGCCTCCATTTGCTCAAGCCCTGCCTGAGCTAATCACCCTAATTGTCCTTTGGGAGCCTGGGCAGACCCTGCAGTGGTGGACCAAGTGAGAGTTAATAAATCCAAAATGGACCCACTGGCGGTTTATTTTTAACTTCTTATAGAAATAGTGCGACAGGTGTATTAGAAGCTTCTTTCTAACCACCTGGGTTACCTAAGGGCCCCTCGCCCACCGTGGCTACCAATAACAGGGTGCTTCCCCTGGAATAAATAATTGCTTCTCCCCAAAATCAAGAAGGACAGATGTCTGAACTATGGTTCAGCAAGTTGTTTTATCCCGAGGCCCTGCACACCTTTAATCTATGACAGGTCTAAAAACATTAAAAGGTTGGATATTAGGAGGCAGGGAGTGTTGAGGAGAAGTTGCTGTCTTAGCTGGAGATACCCGTGCTAAGTGTACAAGCGGTGCAGGCTGAGATCACGAGGACCAGGGCAGTTAGCACAAGCTTCTGTGCATCCCTCTTGACAAACCCCACTTCTTAGTTCCTTCTAATGCTGCAAAATGGGCATTTAAATTCTCTGCCAGGTCGGCTATTCATCACAAACACATTGAAGCTTAATTGCTAATTAATTTTCCCTAGATAATGTAGATGTTTTTTTTTTTTTCAGTGTGTGAAATCTAAAAGAACTTTCTGAGAACCAGCCACAAACGAGTTGACTGTAATTGGTGTTCTCTCACTTAGGTGAGACGTAACAGTTCATCAACTCTTAATTAGCTTGGACTTTTTCGAGAGCAGTTTCCAATTTTTTGACAGAAAGATATACATCTTGTTTCTCCTGTAGCGATACAAAGAAAGTCATTTTACCTTGAATTGACAAATCGGGCTGAGTTTGTTGGTGTTTTCTTCCTCCTGATGGTGAGCGTCAAGCTGCATGTTGTACCTGGATTGCTGAGCAATTTATTCAGTTAGTATCTCTTGTCACAGAGAAAAGAGCACTGATTATACAAGACAGAGAGTTTGAGCTCAGTTTAATTAAATTGTGAATGGGTAACCAGCAGCGCTTGGAGTGATGCATTAAGATACGGAGCAGATTTTCGATATCAGCATCAGAGAAAATTCGTATTTTGTGTCTGTTGTAGGTGAATGCCATTTCTGTTCCTTGTACAGGTAGGAAGGCTGTGGCAACAGAAAACGTGAAGCCGCCTCAGATTAGTCAGACCCGAAAAAGGGTCCTGCCAGGACAAATTGTCTGCCTGGCAGTTGTCTGCTTGGCTTGGGAGCCCAGGAGTGAGCCCCTTCAGGAGATGCTGCAGGGGAAGGTGACTGCGCAACAGGAAGTGGTGACGTTGCAGCAGGATCAGCCCCAAGTCAGCTCACTGCAGCGCCCGACCGGGCGGGCTGGGAATCATGGTTACCAGGATGGGTGCTATGTATGTGCCAGTAACACTTGCCAAGTTTTAATTACATATTGTAGGATTATTCAGTGTAGATGAGGCCTTCTGGCAAAAGGAAAGCTCTCACCTGTGTTAGCGCACATGGGGATAATTTTGTCACAAGAAAAAATGTCCATGTGCTGCCCGCTGCCTTTGGGACTCGTGATGGCTGATCTGTTTGAGTGGGGGGAAGATTCAGACTCAGGTGAGCCCCATGGGCAGGGATGAGAGGCCCCAGGCTTTGCAGAAAGCTTGTCCTGCCCTGGCAGAGAGCTCCCCTCTGGAAGCTGGGCAGGGAACGGGAGTTGGGATGTGGGTGGTGGGGCCACGGGGAGAGAGCAGGGGTCGAATCACCCTTTGTCTTGAGATTCAGGAGGAGAGGCTTTGACAAGCTCTGTTAGCATGTACTGCATGTGTTTCTTCTTACTAAACCGCAGCCCTTTAGCAAAGCGCTTTTTAATGGGATCAGCTTTTGGTTTGGGTTTTTTTTTTTTTTTTCATATTAGGAACCTGCCATTAGAAGGTAATTTTATAGGTGGCTTAGGTGCCTCTAACAGCCCGCTGGCAACACACTTATGCTGGTGTCTGCAGGAAGAAGTCAGCTTTTAGTAGGGAAGATGGACAAGCACATGCGGATCAGTCATTTGAGAGATGGAGGAATCCCAGTACAAACGTTTGGGGATACAAACTGCCAACCAGGTCAGGTTGAATAAGAATAAATCTCTTCCAAAGGTACGCTTGAAAACCACAGGTTTCATTCAACATTTTAGATAACACATTTTTATTCTCTGCATAAGTGATTAAGCCAAACTTCTGCTAAGACCTAGTTTGCTCACAACCTTTTAAAAGCACTCAAATCAAATTTTAAACTAAGCAGTACATGATTGTGGCTGGAGGAGGCCAGGCTATTAATGCTCGGTATCGGTTTGTTAAAATACTACAAGGAGTTTCAGTATTAGCAGCCTGTGGTGCAGATGCAGAGCGTGTTTCCACTTGCTCAATCCACTTGTTAAGTTTTAATTTCATTCAAATCTGAGAAGCCAATGAGAGATTATTAATGTAGGAAAGCTTGTATGGCCCTTCCACTCTGTGAATATAAACAAGACCCATAGAAATGAGCTTTACTAGTTCTAAAATTTTAGAGAAGTTTAATTGTAGTCAGTGCCGTTTCCTCAAAAAATACTTTGTTTAATAAAGCTTTGTACAGGCAATATGCATTTTTCAGAAGCGTTTCTTTCTTTTGTTATATACCTAGCGCAGTGATGTCAATTTATATACCTAAAAACATGCTGTTTGATTTTAATTGAATAACAGTTTCCCTCCAACTAGAGCTTATCGTACATCACCAAAAAATAATAGTAATTTAGATTTAAAGAATAGTATAATCAGGTTTGCTTCAAAAAGTCCCTAAAAAGTACAAATGTAATTGAAATGAAAATGATTATTTAAATCATTTTTCCTCTCACTGACTTAAACGATGATTAAAGTTGCTCATGTAAATCAATAAATTGAATCAGGCTGGTCCTGCTATGAGTTCCCCACTGTGCAGTCTCGGAGAGCCTGCAGGTAGCTGGCAGCCGAGAGGATGTTGGTAAGGGAGGAGTTGAATCTGGCATCTTTACCCTGCCGTATGTGGCAAGAGAGTCACATTTCTGTCACTTCTACAGCCACTGAACCTAGGCTGTAAAACCATTTAGCTGTTTATACCTAAACAAAAGCAGGGTGCAAATCCAACTGAGCAAATGGGATGAGAACCTCAAACACGATAATCTCGGCCTCAGTTCAAAAACACTTGAGCACAACCCTGTCTTTAAATACATACTAAGACGTGCCTGTTCCTGTCGTAGCACCTGGGACTCTGGCACACGTCGAGAGGTTGTGCCTCAGAGCCAGGGTGGCTGCGATGACTAGGGCTGATGTGGGCATCTCTGCGAAGGGTTGGCGCCGTGGCTGGTGGCCACCTGCCTGAGGTGGATCTCACCAGGGCTTTGGAAATAATGCATGAGAAAGTAAGCATTGAGGCAGGAAAGAAAGGTGGCTCAAACAAGTTGCACTGATTTC
Organism: Grus americana; assembly: GCF_028858705.1. Taxonomy (NCBI): domain Eukaryota; kingdom Metazoa; phylum Chordata; class Aves; order Gruiformes; family Gruidae; genus Grus; species Grus americana. The sequence goes on along the minus strand of NC_072860.1, from coordinate 4,924,524 downwards.
TTCGAAGGGAACTTCAAGTTGTGCAGTGGATTGTGGTGGTTTTGGGTTGGTGGGGATGGCAGCTAGGCAGGGTAGGGCCACGTTCTCTTCAAGTAAACGTGCTGCCCCAAAGAAAGGCTCGTGCCTGCACGGACTTTGTCTTTGACAGCTGTGCTTTGTGCTTCAGACATGTATATTGTACTGGAGTCCTGCTGACTTCCCCAAATTATCAGTGCCTCAGCCAAGAATGGCAACCTTCTGAGGAAAAAGGAAATGGGGGGACAAGTTCTGCTTTAAAATTGAAGAAGTTGCAGTCGTCTTCAGAAGATCCCTCGCTTTTGTGTGATGGTAAGAGCAGGTGATGCTGGAGGAATTCCAGCATTTGACAGGATGAAATGGAAGACTTCACGTTACCTTTTAGATGAAATCTTTATCTTAGTTCATTCCGGTGTGGATGCTAATATTGATAGACTAGTCTGACTCTAACAGCAGTCATTACAGGATAGACCTCCATGGCCTGAGCAGCATCTGGGCATCCTTGTATGTTTACAGCATTTTCTAGTGATGTTTAACAAGTGTCAACTTCTGTGCCAGAAGAGGCTGGTTCTTGATTTGGGGTTAAGTGTCTCATCAGTTGTTGGATGACGATTTTGGCAAGTTATGCTGTGCGTGAGCGACGCCAGTTGATGTGTTCTGTAAAGAAAACCTGTGAGTAGCACTATGCCACCTTACACACTCAGAGAAGAGCCTCAATTTCCGTTCCAGGTGAGGCTGCCAGAAGAGACGGAGAGGCCCAGACCATGGTGCACTGGCACTGGGGGGTTCCTCCTTCGATCTTCTCAGCTAAGGCTCAAGACTGAAAGTGTGGGTAAGGTTGGGTGGAGGATAAGCTCTGTTAGGGCCATTCTCTTTTCTCAGGACATTTGGTTACGCTACCAAACAGCACAGCCCGTTGGATTCCTGCTTGTCCGACTGATGCATCACCATCTTCTTTTTCTTCTTTTTCAGGTTATTTCCAGGATTTATTGAACAAGTCAGAAAAGGCCCTTTATGATGCTTTTCCAAGTATGTACGGAGAATTGTACACTCAAAACATGAAGGTCTTCAAGGACTTGTACAGCGAGCTACGCCGCTATTACCGGGGCTCCAACATCAACTTGGAAGAGGCCCTCAATGAGTTCTGGACACGCTTGCTGGAGCGGCTCTTCAAGCTGATGAATCCCCAGTACCATATCACAGATGAGTACCTGGACTGCATGGTGAAACACGCAGAGCAGCACAAACCCTTCGGGGAAGTTCCCAGGGACCTGAAGGTGAAGGCAACCCGAGCCTTCATTGCGGCACGCTCCTACGCGCAGGGCTTTCTTGTGGGCAGCGACGTGGTCAAAAAAGTGTCTCAGGTATGTTGGGGTTCTTTCTTCTCTGTCCTCAGACTGACAGGAGCTGGGCAACTACTGCTGTTGGGGAGGGGGGGGGTTATTTCCCCTGATGTTTTCATTACAAAGCAAGCAGGTATTTTTCAGTTTTATAAAACAAACTGCTTGAGGGTCACCCATCAGCGGAAGGGAGCAGCAAGCCTGGACTTCTACAGGCACTGATAGCGCAGAAGCAAGGTATAACTCACCACAAATCAGTCTTTACCTCATCTTAACCTATGCAGCAGAATGCCAAGGAGATGTCAGTCGCCCAGACTGTAAAGCTGTTCTGTTGCTGCCTAGATTCCTTGCGCTTCCCTGGCAGGGAAATGGCATGCCTCTAAATCATGCTGCCTATTTTTCCTCCTTGATGGCGATATGATGTAGGGTGTGCAGAGCTGACTTGCCACGAGTGTGCTGGGAAAACGCGCGGAGAGATGCATTTCAGCGGTCGGTGATGGGATTGCTATGTCTGTTTATGTAGCCGTGTATATTTGTACAGTGTCTGCGTGCAGAGAGGGAGAGTTTGTAAAGTGCATTGGGATCTTCAGGGATGAAAGGTGCTATATAAATGTAAATTAACATGACTGAATCCAGGGTTTCAGGAGGAAGGAAATTGTCTGTATTCTTTACTGCAGAAGCAACCTTTCAGAGCCAGAAGAAGGTGATGGTCCTGAAACAAGATATTCAGGCTGTTCACACAGGTAGCGAGGAGAAAATTCGTACTAAAAAAAATGACTTGCATACTGCATGTGGAGATGGCAATCAGCAGGTATGAGAATCAGGGCATGATTAAACTGTGAGCGTAAAAATACGGAATCACAATTCATTTCCTTGGAAGGTAATGCATGGTAATGCGTAGCAGAGGGCAGTACTATTTGATGCAGCAAATCCAGATTTTGATCTCAGGAAGAAACATTAATGTGGTAACAGTGACAAATGCTTTAATTTATCAGTGTGGGACTATAAAACTGTTCAGCTACCCAAAAGCCTTTGTACATCTCATTAACATCACACTGTCCTGACACTTAACAGGTAAGAGGAGAATGGTGTAATTTCAGGGGGACCAAAGTAAAATATTTTTCATAAATCCTCCGAATGGCAGAGATTTCTAACTCAATGTGTGTGATTCTGCCGGTGGGTGGGTTTGGTGAGTAAAGGAGGCTGGCAGAGCAACTGCAGTCGTGGTATCAGCAGAAGGAAAGGACCTGAGATACCAACATGCAGCGTATTTTTCCCCCACCTTCCTGTAGGCTTCTGACCCATTGGATTTTGATTCTGGTCCCCCCTTTCGGAATTCTCCTCCTTTTCTTGGCATCGCTTATCAAACAGGGCGTGGGGTATGCAGCTAGTCACAGATCCTCCTCTTCCTCCCCACAACCCATTCCTCCAGGATGGAGGTTCTTCCAGGAGGGTCCCAACCGTTCCTCTCTCTCACAAGAGCCCTGCCTGGGTTTGCGGTTAACCCAGCATCTTGCTGTTGGAGCACAATCTGCACGAACTGAGTCAGGAAACCTCAGCAAAGCCTCCCTGAGAGCTGATTTTATAACGAAGGCCAAAACTGACCCATTTTCCCTGTCTTCAGGAATGGGTTTAGTACTTTAGGCAAGAGAACACTGAGATGGGAAATCCATTTTATGGATGCCCTGGTAGTCCTCAGCTGGGTCTAAAATAAATGGCCTGGTTTACCCACTTTCCTTTACCAGACGTGAGTTTACACAAGTGCCAAATGGATGTGAAGTGCTGAATGCGATCCAGAACTGGCGCTTTGGTTTTAGTCGTTTTTCATGTTGCTTTATACTTGCGACGTTAGGAGAAAGGATATAAGACTTTTTTTAAGATCAGAGACTGGGATTTGACTTTCCTGTCAGCTGGTAGCAGCAGTCTTTAAAAATAACTCTCTGAGCTGAAATTTCTTGGGGAGCAGCAGTGAGCGTTTTGGTCAGGAAGTCTGGGGAAAGCCCATGGAAATGGACACATAGAAATAAATTACTTAGCTTTGCCGTTCTGAAATACTAGATTACTTTGAGTTTGTTTGTTTGCAAATCCCAAAAAAAGCTACTGATTTCTATCACAACCCTCCCGGTTTCATCTGCTTGCACACTTCCAGTTCAGTGTTTGTCACCTGTAGTCTATCGCTGTTTCAGGTCCTTGTGCAGCGTCTGCGTTGCTGGGCATCCTAGAGAAAGGCTGGTGCTGTTTGCCAAATTTTCTGGCTTGCTTAAAATGGGGAAGAGCCTGTTCTGACTGAGCTAGCTACAGGTGGGGATTTCATGAGATTTCTTTAATCCCTGCTGCCTCTCCACTGTGCCCAACGGACACTTCTTCCCCAGCCTCCGGCTCCTCTTTGGGCAGCCCTTGGCTGGTGGGTACGCAGGGATAGGAATGGGAGCAGTGTCCTGGGAGCAGCTCTGCATCCTGCTGGGGATAAATAGTTTGAAGGCAGCCGGGGAGAAAATGGCAAAACCATTTTTCATCTTTACTGCCGTCCCAGCTTTTAAGGCAAAGTCACCCTGACAGACTGCAGGCTCTGACACCAAGATCTAAAGCTTTTAATGCCACAGTTCCTGCCATCAACCTGGCCCCATGCTGACAGCGGCGGAAGCGCTGCCATCTGCACAGCGGCTGTGGGAGGGGGCCGGGGGGGGGCCTGGGGCACGTGTGTGGCTGCTGTGGCTCTTCACAGCCAGGGATGGATGTGCAGGTTGGCTCCCTGCCCTGGTACAGGGTTAGGGGTTATTGATGTCCCACGTGTGGGTGGAGGTGTTGGGGCAGCATCTCTGTGTTCACAGTCAGGTTGGGTGTTTCTGTAGCTATTCTTTCAGCACAAATTGCAGGTTTTCCCTTAAGTTGCACAATGCCAAATGCATTTTTCATCATCCATGTGAAGTAGTGGCTAGGAAACAGCAGCAGCCACAAAATCCCTAGTGAAAGGCACACGGAGAAGGGGCTCCCCCAGTGATGCACACCTCCTGCTCTGTGCCAGGGCAAGAGAGAAGAAATATCCCGGTTTTGTTTAGGGTCCTTTTCTTTGGTTGTGAGATTGGACAGCTGCCCAAAAATAGCATTTGCTCCAACTCCAGGCTTCGTGTGACCAGGTGAAGGTCTTGTGCTGGGACACTTGCTGCCTGCCAGCTGCTGCTCAGGGGCTCCACACTTAGTCTGAGGGACTGCCATGTTCAGCAACGAGAGCGAGAACACGCTCTTGTGAAATACGTGGTATAGGTGAATTGAAATACTCGGGTGGAGGAAGCAAAACTGAGAAGGTAAAAATGGCAAGGGCTGAGAGATAACCCCTTATAAAACAAAAGCAAAAATCCTCAGAGAGGTACAACACGATAAACAGGAATATCCTGGCTGGTTTTGTTCTTTATTACTCACGTTACGGTACTGCTCAGGCATCTAAGCCTTAGTTAGGACTATTGCAGAGGGTGCTGTGGGGACAGGTAGCAGAGGTGATCCTGCTGCACCAAGGCACCCAAAAAGGGCAGTGAGGCTGCACGCGGGTCCTTGCTGGCCTCCTGCATCTCAGTGCCGTGTCTGTGCTGCACTGATGGACAGGGAGGAGACCTGCCCCACACGCATCCAAAGATGTCCAGAGTCCTCAAATTCCCCTTGGAGACCTGGACAATCTGCGAGAGCACAGAAGAAGTAAAGAAATAATGTTCCGTTTCCAAAGGCGGGAAGAGGAGGTGTTTCAAAATGAATTTCGCTCATCGGTCAGAAAGTGAGTTATTAGGATGATCTTCCCTTTGCTGGATCTTTGTTGCTGCTTGCTCCTGAATTTTAAGTTTCCCCATAGTAATGGGGATTGATGTGAAGCAACACCAGCTACGTAAGCAAGAAACACTTACTTAATCAATTTTAATAGTTGTTTGCATTTCCTCTTCTCAGTAGGTGTTCTTAAGGCTGATTCTCACTTGAGTTTGAAACAAAATACAATGATTTTCTTTACTAATTATGAGCTTTTTCACTAAATGCTGTATTTCATTTTACCAATGAAGTTCGTCTGTATGTAAGTACATTTTTATTTAAGCAATACTGTGTCTCACAATACATTTCAGCCTTATTTTTTAAACTTTTATGTTAGTATAAGGTTAATGGCAGTTTTCCTATTTACCATATAAGTAATTTTTAAACATATGGTGGGTCAAGCTGCATTTGGATGGTAACCGAATTCCAATTAAAAAGGCCCAAAAATAGAATTTTTATAAGTTTTTTTAACAGTTAAATGAATGTGCTGGATACATATGGAAAATAATGTTTATCTAAACATGCTTTACATTTCAAACAAGTCAATAATATAACAAAGTCATAGAATCACAGAATGCTTTGGGTTGGAAGGGACCTCAAAGACCATCTAACCAAGTTCCAGACTTCCAACCCCCTGCCATGGGCAGGGACACCCTCCACTAGCCCAGGTTGCCCAAAGCCCCATCCAACCTGGCCTTGAACACTGCCAGGGATGGGGCATCCACAGCTTCTCTGGGCAACCTGTGCCAGTGCCTCACCACCCTCATAGAGAAGAAAAGACAGTATGGTCATTCCTGGTCCACATGTCCTTTAAGACAGTAGCCATGTCTCATACCCCACTGTTTTCCATAGCTTGGAAGGACGTAGTTGACTCCTGTCTTTCAGCTTTCAGTTGTTTTCTGGGTGAACTAGGCATAAAATTGATCTGACTGAATAAAGTGAAGTGAAGAATATAATCTCTTTTCACACACTTATGAAACCACTATGCTAAAACAGCTCGAGTGCAATGAATTCCTGTCCCATGTGCTCGGTGACACATCTCCATCCTTTCAGTGGCTTATCTTTATTCAAAGCATCAGCAAGTACATACAACCGTAAACAACATTTTATTTCATTTAAAGATTTCACTTTTGTAATAAAATTAAATATTTATGTAAATGATCGTGAAAAGACAATATTAGCATTTGTAAATAGATGTTATAAGAATGTTATTCCATGGCATTGGCGAGCGGCAATATCCTCACATCACCACATTTATTTCCTTATCACTGGCTGTTATCCCACCTCTCGCTTTGGAGCTGTTCAGGTTTTTTGCACCAGAGATGTGTGTTCTTGTGTTATGACAATGACTCGACAGCAGGATGCCATTGTGCAGAGACTAGCTTCGCCCCAAGGAGCCATAAGGTGCCACAGTAAATTCTCCCTCCATCTGGGAGAAGCTCTCATCTGGGACCTGCTCCCACCAAGGGAGGTAGCATTTTCCATCAGGGAGATCATCTCTTTGCTCACGTGGGATTTAATAAGCCTCCCGTGTTCAGACTGCAGTCTGTACCTATAGACAGCTCTGCAGTCCTTGGTGTAAGACATCCAGGAGTTCAGCCTCAGGTCTGGCCTCTCCTTTAAAAAAATGAAGGTAGGTAGTGCGAGACAGAGCCCTGCAGGATGGGATGCAGGCAGTGAGGAGCAGCAGGTCCCACGGGTGCTGGTGTCACCACAGGGATGGGAGTGGAATGCAGCTCACCACAGCCGGGTACAAAAACAACTGCAGGAGCTCAATGGTTTTCTTTTTTTTCCCTTCTGTCATTGCAAATCATTGATAGACCTTTCTGAAGATGAGCTGGTCAGTGCCTGTGCTCAAAGTTCCAGCTGCTCCAGACCCAGCAGCAATTCACAGGGTGGAAAATGCCACAGTCACCCCTTGCAGGGCTGGCTGTGTTCGGGAGGTGGAGGTCTGAAGTCCCAGGGGCTGAGAAGCCTGTGGCACTTCGTACACCTCTGCCTGTGAACACCACCCTAAACTACAGGCTGAAATAAGCTCTGGCACTGTCAGGGACTAGTTTCTGCAGCAGCTCCTGCACTTGCTCCCTCCTGCTTGTGCACAGCCTCTGGCACAGCTGCCAAGACCAGCCCCACCATGGGGCCTGCAGGTTCAGAGGGTTTCCAGCACCGCTGCGTGTAAAGCTAGTGAGGGAGTTTTGCAATAAAGTTGAAATTTGTTTGGACAGATTCAAATTGAGCTGGATGGGGAGTATGCAGTGTTGAACACATCCTTATGTATTTCAGATATTACTTTCCAGTATTTCTATCCAGTATTATGTTTAAATCACAACCTTTCAGGGATAAAAACCCATAGGTGTTCTGAATATAATAGAAATAATGCAGTCAAGCAGATATATGTCTCCCATATTTACCTGGTGGTTAAAAGTCAATTGAATCTAGTTTTCAAAGGATTCAAAAGTGTACCAGCTGGAAATAACTGCATCAGATGAACAGAGCAGGGAGTGCGTTGAATAGGCAGGTGGTGGCTTGCCGTATTTTCCTCCAGAGGGAGAGGAGTATGACAGCAGTCTCTATCCACATGAATCTTTCTCATTTTAATATCTGAAGGCAGTTAGGCACTAGACAAGAATCCGAAGGCGCAGCTCCTACAGGTTAGCTGTGGGTCCTGCCCTCGGGTCTGGTGTCCCTTGCAGGCTGTGCTGCCTTTTGGAGTCATGGTCATTGCTGGCTGCAGAGGGAGCCGCGACCGACTCCGCTCTATATTTCGCTGCCTCAGTTTGGTTGGATTACCCTAGCCTTTTTTTTTTTTTTTACATTTCTTTTTCTGAGTGTGCAAAATGGCCGTTTGGCTGCTGGGCTGGTGGGGACGGACCCGGGCAGTCTGTCTGGCCGCGGGCTTGCCACCAGCTCTGGTTTGCTGGAGCACGAAGGGCATGGATTTGGCATCAGCCTCCATCCTCTGTGTCCCTTGCCCTGTGCCGAGCGGAATGCAGAGAGGTGAAAGCAGGAGGGTCACCAAACTGCAGGGTTGTCTGTCCTCTACCCCTGCCACCGGCCCCCAGCACGCTGTGCCTGCGCCCCGCCTGCCTTCTGATCCCTGACGGAGGGTTTGGAAACATGCTTCACGTATCTTGAATGATGGGCTTGGTGAGGCTTAAAACTCACTGTGCTCCAAGGACTTGTGGCTCTGCATTTGTGGAAGGAAGATGCAAAATAATGACTGAAGTGATTATACAATTCATTAGACTTTGAAAGAATCATATTTCTGTCAGCCCTGCAGCTGTTTCTTTTAGAGTTTTATTCTGAAAGATTGGAAAGCTTGGTTCATTTAACACACGTCAAGGTGCTAATTACATCAGGGCTGGCATAAACATGCACAAGGCAGCTGCTGACCATGTGGCGGAGAGAGCGAGGTCTGCTCCCCGCACCCACTCCCCCGTGCCGGCAGAGAGCTGGGAGCACCTGCAGCTCACACTCCTTTCACCGGGGAAGTTGGGCGCTTGTGGCCCAGTGCACAGAGCAGCCGTGGCCGTGATTTCCAGCTTGCGCACGTGGAGGTGGAAAGAACAGCATAGCCTCGCTTTTTTTGGTTGTAGTATTTGAGGGCCTTTCCGTGGGGAGACTGTAAAAATGAAATGTTTCCCAACGTGAAATTGCCATGTTGCAGATAGCCCCGATCACGGAGCCGGCCAGCTCCCCAGTGCGACACAAACCTGTCCTCCCAGTGCTGATCTTGTTATAAAAGAGAGGGCAAGGTTGGCTTTCTGAGCCTGTTCCTGGGCTGCCGTTCGTCCCACGGGCAGCTCGGCAGCGCTCCTCACCCTGGCCTGGCAGCACCCGCTCTCTGCTCGGCCTTTTTTTGTAGCCGCTGTTCTTCGTACTGACAACTTTATCCCAACTGTACAATTCCAGCTGAGGGATTTGGGGTGACTGGAGTGGCTCTGAACACCTGCCTGACGTCATTGGGTTTAACTGGTGCTTCTGGAGCATTCAGGCAGTAAGTCCTTCTACCTGGCAAAATATACCTGAGAATTAGCGCAGGCACATTTTGACATATATCGCACGTGTCTGGGGGTATTTTGTGTTCGCCCCAACTATCCCCGCATCACACCAAAACCACAGCCAGGTGCTACAGGTCCCCGTGCCCACCTTGGGTCTGCACTGCTCCTTGGAGGCCAGAGCCAGGAAGGGACCAGGAGAGCAGCCGCGCTGCAGGGACGTGGTCCAGCTCGGTGAACGCCAACACCACACCGCAGAGAGCTCCCTGCGGGACAAACTTGTACTCCCCTGGGCAACAGTTTTTGAGGGGACAGAGCCCACAGAATGACACCTCCACCAGTAGTGTTAGGGACTAGCTCAGTCCCCTCCCTCCATGAGCCCACCTGCCTGCATCCCCGTGACAAGCCAGGGGGGCTGCCAGCACTTCCAGCAGCCTGTATTTTTCACCCAGGCCTCTTTCTCCATCCCCAGATCTCTCCCCTCTACCTAAGCCTGGTTCCCCTGGGAAGTAAGGCACAGATGGCTCACAGCAGCCTGGGGGTGAACGTGCAAGGGGAAGGGGGGGGGTAGGAAAAATACCAGTAAGAGCTCAGCTTATTTTATTGGTGTTAAATGCCTTTCAGATGTACTTAAAGGCCCCTGAAGGCCAAGGAGTCCCATCATATTGCAGCTAGGCTGCAGGTTCTCATTTGCTTTTAAGCCGGGCTTCAAAAGGAGAAAGGATTTAGGGTTGGGGGTTTTTTTTCTTTTTTTTTTTTTTCTTTTCCTTGTTTGAAGCCAGCACTTCAAAAGCAGCATCTGCAGCTTGACTGCAGGTTCTGGGTGCCAAAGGAGCTGGCCACCTCCCGATGGGCACAGGAGGGGCCCTGCCACCGGCTGCAGGAGGAGCAGAGCTGGGCTCACCCCTCGCGCTTGGCCGGAGCCAGGCGTGCCGTGCCTGAGAGCCAGCGGCACAGCCCGACCGCACGCCATGCTGCTGCGATAGCAGCTTGATACTGCCACTGTTAAAAGTATTTTCCAGATGCCTGTGGCTTCCTAAAGCTCAACCTTTCTACAATGCTCAGGAAGCTGGGAGGGAGAGGGAGGATCGTTGCTCCATCAAACAGATCCTTTAACTCCAGTACATGACGTACGGAGCTTGTCCCAGCACTGGTGCCTCTGTGGTCACTGCTCCCCAGGGCCTTCCTCTCCGCATCCCACGCTTCATTCTTTGGTCTTTCCAGCCACCTTTTCAGGAAATAATTGGCTTGGATAAAGAAATGTTATTTGGAGTGAGAAGGGTGTAGCAGCTTTTATCTAAGAGCTTGTGAAAACTCAGTAACATGAGACTCATCATCACTTCCGTGGTCCTTTCTGTGCTCTGATATTATTCAGGGTGTTTCGGAGGCTCTTGAATATTTTCCAAGCAGTAGGCATTAGAGTCATGGCAGAAAACACCTCTCTTCTTTGCACCTCTCTGTTCTTCTGTGTGACCTGCCAAATGAGGTCTCAGTTCAGAAGGGTAAAAAACCTCCCACTGCTGTAGATTCAGAGAGGTCCAGGGTCAGGCCAGAAGGAATTGCACCCCTCTTTTGCAAAGTCACCCCTTGGGACTTGCACCAAACCTTACGCTGAGAAGAGACTAAAGCCCTGGCCATCCCAAGAGCTGTCTGCACTCAGGTGTCTGTAGTCCCTCGAGCGTCTGTGCAGGGGTGTCTCGTCTCGCCTGTTGGAGCTGAGTGCTTTCCCCTTCTACAAATAGTTTTGCCTCCGTATGTCTTCACTTCAGAAAGTTTGTACCAGTTCTGAAGTTATGTTTTAGGCAATATGAAGGATAACAGCTCTCCTCAAATGTGTCTCAGTGCAGGGAGACAGGGTAGGTGACTGCTTGTTATCCCTGAGCCTCCTGTGCTTCTGTGATTCTCTGCTTGGAAAGCATATTAATCAAATACATGGCAGGAGCCCTTTTTTTTTGTTAGAAGCCATTCATACTGAATGTTTTCTAAATTGGCTGGGGGTGGCAAGGAACCCAGCTAGCAACTAATCCCCCAGCCCATCCTCTCAGCAAACTGCTTGCGAAAGTCATTAATTTTACTGTAATTGATTTAAACATTGCTCAGGTGGAGGAAAAACCAGGGAAACAAATGCAACTCGGAATGCTGAGAATTGTGTGTTCTCAGTTTTCTGTCATATTATCTCCACGCGTGCCTGTTCTGTGCTGACTGCTGTGCAAAAAGCTGGTGCCGAATAGTCACACGGTGAGCCCCAGCTCGGCAGTCGCGCTGGGCGGCTGTGCCATGAGCTGTGCAAACCTGAGAGCAAGCTCCAGCTCCATCCGACACATGATACAAGAGTGTCTGCAAAGATCTTTTGCTCTGGCAAAGCGCTTGCCTCCAGCAATTCACATCTGGTCAGGTGGCTCCATCAACAAAGCATGGACACATCAGGCTTTGGAAAGTAGCCATGGAAAAGTACGGAGCTCGGCTTTTGCTACCAGCCGCAGTCGCGGGATAATACCTGATGACAACCTCCTTGAAATGTCAGCGCTTATGGTGGAACGGTGCTTTTTATGAGTCAGCCACCTGTTCCCGTTGCATTACCTCATTGCTACTCGAATCAACTACTGTATCCCCAGCTGTAAAGTAGTTTTAATTAAAATGATTTATTGTTCAATACTGATTTGTCCCCTATTTTGGGTGTATCTTAGAAGATAATACTTTATCACTCGATCACTGGGCTTACACTTTAAGGGACTGTACCCACTGATGTCACTGGGATCAGAATAGAGCATGTGGATTTTGACTGAGCAATGACATAGGAACAATGTATTTTTAAGCTGGGCTTAGCTTTGTTCTGTATATTTATTTATACCTCTGACAACTGAATGAGGAGTGCCCTGGCTTCAAGCCATGCCTCTGAGTAATAATTTTTTTTCAGATCCTTGAGAAATGGCTTCTCCAATGTATTGTGCCTGTTCTCTTGACATCTTAATGCAGTTTCTAGGTCACTGAGCTAAGAAAAGACTATAGGTGCCACTAAAGTTAAAGGAGAACCATGTCTCCTTAAAGGAGAATCAGCCACAGGCTGGGCCAGGTTGATGGTACTTAGAGAAATCAATTATTGTCATGTACTGTCTTCATGCTGTGCCAGATCACTTCAAGATGAAGGAATTATGTTAGCTTTCACTCCGTCGGCAGGAGTTTGCATGCTTCTGCTTTCAGGCCACCTGTGATGAATAGAGGACGTTGCTTATTGATCTATCAGTTATTGCAAATCTGCGCTGGGCAGCCAGAGGGACTCTCCATCAGGTCTTAGCTGGCATCCATGAGGCGTTTGGCAGGGGGGTAGGTCATAATGCTTCAGGTTCTTAAAAAGGCTGAATGTGAAAGCAGAAGCACAGGGAAGTGAAGATGTCTCAGTGTGCAGGTGGAGGTCAGTCTTGACTTTGCCAGCCTGGAGAAGCTGCTTCACTCTCACTGTGGGGGTGTTTATCTGGAACGAGGTGCCACGGAGGGTGCGTGGTCCCACGGCTCCAGCCTGAGGAGCTCTTCTCCCCAGTGCCGCTGCTGGAGCTGGCTGTGCCCCGGAGGTGAGCAGGCAGGAGAGCTGCAGTGCTCTCCTGATTGTGTTGCTGTATCCGTACGGGGTGGGAATCTCAGCCCCTCCTAACTGGGGCTGGGATTCCCCTGTGTGGATACAGCATGCCTGAGAAAACTCTGGAAGTTTACTTCAGCAAAGTAATCCTCAAGGACTGAGAGACGTTCAAAGGGTTCCATTCCCTAACGTGCTGCAAGTCCCCCAAAGGGATGGTGCAGGATCAGGGCTGGGAGGGGCTCTGGGAGCCCCAAGCCCTCACTCTCCTTTGCCCTGTATGGAGCAGAAGTCCGCAGGCTGGGTGGAACAATGAGGAACTGAGCTCTGGCCAAGGAAAACATGCAGAAAATAACTCTGAAATTCCTCTTCCTATTCTCTCATCCCTCTGTTCTCAGTTCACCTCTGCAGCCTGCCTGTGAAAAAGGAGCGCTGCTGCCAACAGGAGAGGTTTGAGTCATTCTTTGAGGAAAGGGAGTGGAGCCTCTTCCACCTGCAAAAATTAATACCTACCCTTTCTGCCAAGAGACTAAGTTGAACACTTGGCACCTGCCAGATTCAGTGAAGCAATAGCTGGTGGTGGATGTGTCACCTGCTCGTCTTCAGAGGAGAGGCTTTGGGGCAGAGGAGCAGGGGTGAGGGGTGCCACCTCACCTGGATGCTGCAGACTCCCCGCTCCTGGGGCAGTGTGGCACTCCACTGTCCTCTGGGAGACAAAGCCACCCTGCGAGAGTGACGGGCTAGCGGTACACACACAGCTTCTCTCTGACACCCAGAAATGATCCTTGCTGAGGTGCAAAAGCAGCTGGTTTTCCCCCCAGACCCTCAGGAGCTGACCCTGAGCCTCGGGCGCCATTGTCACCCAGTGCTCTGCCTACGCCCGCTGCCCCAAGGCAGGTGACAACAGCCTGCAAGAGCTGCATGGGCAGGAGGTGACCGCTCTGTGAGCACCGGCACGGACGCAGGCGGTGTAGCTGGGGACGGGCGGTTCTGGCTGGCTGACAGCCGTGGAGAGGTCAGAGGGAGGTGGGTTGCAGGACGGCAGGCAGCTGCCTGCACCACGAGGAGTCTTGGCAGCTGCCCGCGCTCACCGGTCCTGCCAGAGGCCAGATGGAGTAGCTGGGCACCGAGGAGCCGGCTCCCGCTGCTGCTCCCTTTCTGCAGCTCTGCGCGGTGGCAGGGCACGGGCGGCCCTGCGTGATTACTCTCTGGTGGGCAATGGAGTGCTGTGCTCAGGGTGTCCTCTCTGTTTTGTTGGAAAAAGACATGCACAAAAATAAACGCAGAGACCAGGATAAATTCTGCAAACAGAAATACTTGTGAAATCTCCACTGCGGCTGGCACAAGCGTCCTTTAAATACAGGCTCGCTGTGGTCACCTGGGTAGCTCCAGTACAGTTGCTGGGTTTACACCGTACTTTAAAGCTAAGTGTGTTGGAGATGCTTTTCTGAGCCAAGATCTGTCACTTGCCTCTCTCCGTGTCCCCCACGGGCTCTGGCAGGGTACCAAATAGCTTTGTTTTCTAGCTGCTGGTGGCTGTCCTCCCTGCGGCTGGATGGCTGGCCCACACCGCCCCAGGGGTGTTCCCTGCGCAGGTGATGCTGCACTCCGCTTTCCAGCCAAAGCACTTCAGCTCCCTCCACTCCGAAAGGCTGCGGGGTACAGCCACACATGTATGTGGGTGCAGGCAAACCATCCGGCTGCTCCCTGGTTCCCATCAGTGCTGTGGGAAGTCCCTCATTTCAGGGCCCAGCTATGGGACTCATTTGTGCCACAGCTCCTGGGCTGGTGCAGCTGGTTTGTGCTCTGCGAGGTTACGGTGCTCCACGGCCACAGCTGGATAAGCCATGACGAGCGGTGACGGGGCGTGCTGGTAAAACACGGAGACAAAGCTGTGTTCAGGACCTGATTGCCTGCACAAGTTACATGCTCTGGTTGGAGCTTCACCATATAATTCATGTTTGCAAATGCTCTGTTTGGGGAAGGAGAGGTCACACCTCCTTTCCTAGCTGCATCTCCTCGTTTCTGTGTAAATGCTCTGGTTTCGGAAAGTCTTCAGCTACACCCTGTGTTAGTGTTCAACATGCTCTTACCCGTTGTCTTTTCAGTTACTATTCAGTCATGGTTATTTAAACCTCAAAATGAAAAATAAACTATTATTTTGTTTGCCTGTTCCTCTGCTTTGTGGCATCCCCTCTCAGATCAGTGAGGCAGGAGACAGCAGTGCCTTCGCTGGCTTCTCCCAGGGATGAAGCGTGTGGCACCCGTGCGATGCGGTGGGACAAAGCCTCCATCTCCTGGTGGCAGAGCCGCACAGCAGCCAGGCGCCGGGTTCTGTCTGCAGGAGTTGTTCCAGAAAGGAGGCAGAAAGCTCGCCGAGGAAGCGGAGCAAAGCCTTGGCGTGCATGGTGTTCCCTACAAGGCTCGACCCCTCCGGCCGCGGTGGAGTGTGGCATTTATCCACAGGCATCTCAGGGCTTGTTCTGGTGGCCGAGGCAGGGAAGGGTCTCTGAGTTCTGTCTCTGAGACCTAGAAATTTTTGTACTGGTCATGAAAAAGGTTCTCATGAGGTTATTTTAATGCATTTCTGCAATGAAGCCCCAGCACCATGCAACATCTCTTTTCCAGGGGCGACTGGAAGTGAGATGCTACCCTGCAGGCAGTTTAAGGAGGGGTCAAGCTTAGGGATATTCTCTCTCAGCTTCTGAGAGTGGGCTCAGCATGTTCACACTCTCCTAAGGGTACCTCAGAACTGAGTCTTTCTGGAGTCCCCCAGAAGAAACTTAAAAGACCACGTTCAAACTATTTTTCATAAGTAATAAAGAGGTGAGGGGCAGTTCTCAGCATTGCAGCTGCGGCTCGAGGCTCAGGGATTTTTCCATGTCGAGATTTGCCCCTTCCATCACTTTTCCCCCTTTGAGCTTCTTGTGAGTGCCGACTACCTGGTACCAAGGGAGACTTGCACGTAGACACTTATGTTTATTTTTGTAAATGTTTTTAAAAGAACAACAAGGGGATTGCAAATGGATCTGAGCAAAGATAGAAAAAGACCACAAAGGAGAAAACACTTTAGCAATAAGACAGGGGAGCGCTGAGCTCTGCCAGCATCTCAGCAGGGTCTGCCAGGTTGTTTTGCATCCCTCAGCTTACACTGACAGCCCCTTGGCCCTGGCAGTTGGAGAGTGACAAAATTGTCCCATGGCTGACGGTCTGAGGGGACTTTGACGTGCTGCGTAGGCTGCCACCGTGCTCTCTGGGATCTGCGCCTGCGCTGGCTCTCTGCTTATGGGAGCAGGGTGGTTTAATTAAAGGTGGCAAAGCCACCTCCAGAGTCACCTCTGCAAAGCATCGGCTGCACATGTAGTGCCTGCGAGCCGCTGGCACGGTGCGTGTTGGCCCACTTCACCGGTTGCCTGTGGCTCCTGAAGTGCTTTCAGAGAGCAATCACTTCCCTGTGTCGAGAGCTCTCAATTGCCTGTATTTTTGAAATTGTTCAAATCTTCCCCCAACACCGTCCTCCTTTCCAAAGATGCCAGCTGAGAACTGTCCATGTCCAGGCCCCCGCTGCGCATCCCCCCAGAAAGCTGGAGATGCATTTTGTGGTGGGACACCTGCCTCTGCCAGGCGGTGACAACAAACCCTTCCTGCAGAAAGGGCACGGCGGTGGCACAGATGGCAGCGGCTCCAGGGGCCCACACATGGCATGTGTCAGGGTTGCACAGATACAGCCTGTGGACTGCCCCAGCCGTCCTTGTGGCCACCCCCCCGTAGATCCTGCCCAGGCAGACCTGGCTGGAAGGGGGATGGTGCTCACGTGCGGGTTTTTCCCAGTCCCCTCGGTTCAAACACAGCCCAAGGAAATAGCAGCTGCCTTGGAGGTCCCATCCCCACAGCAGGGGTGGCACCCAAGGGAGGGTGGGGGGAAGGAGAGGCAGTGAGAGGGGAAGTGACTTTCCCAGGGCCATGCACCCAGGGAGCCGTGCTGCCTTTCAGGTCACGCCAAGCTCCTTCACCCCAGGGAATGGGGCAAGTTTGCCCCCGGGGCCAGGGCCCCCTCGCCTGCCCGTGTGTCTGACTGCTCTGTCTCCCCCAGGTATCTCTCAGCCACGAGTGCACTCGTGCCATCATGAAGCTGATGTACTGCCCGCACTGCCGGGGCATGTCCAGCGTGAAGCCGTGCAACAACTACTGCCTGAACGTCGTGAAGGGCTGCCTGGCCAACCAAGCGGACCTGAACACCGAGTGGAAGTACCTGATGGGTAAGGTGGCCTTTGCCGCAACACAGCTGCCTCTCACGGCACATTTTGAACTCTCTGAGGTAGTGTTTGGCGAGTAAAGAAAGGACTGTTGGAGGCTCTTTTACACCACGATTTCTCTGTCTGTGATCTGATGCCTAGAAGCTATTGCAGGACATTTTGGTGGGCTTTAGTACCATTAGAAAGGACGCCGCTGGGCTGGCTAACAAGGGCTTAAAGCGTTTTCATCTTGCCTGTGCTCATTTGGGATTGCTCACATGTTGCACTCAAGTAATTTGTTCTTCCCTCTCAAGTGCTGAAGCTTAGGGACAGCTCCCGCCACCTGTATGCTGTCAGAGCTGCCACCTCATCTGTACCAGAGCACTTGTGAGAGCACAGGAGCAGCACTTGCAGCCCTCCTTGGGAAGCAGTCTAGAAACTAGCCATAAACTGTTTCCATGGGTAGAGGGCAAAGGGATCAGAATTGCTCACTTCCATATGGGAAGAGGTATCTTAAACAAATACATGGGGAGAGAGAAGTCACAGGCATCACCAGGAATGGGAAAATTGTCTTTTAAATAAGAAAAGAGCTCGTTTTGGTTTTGTTTTGTCACTCGGCTGAGATGATGGGTCTCTTAAAGTGGGTTGCATGTGTATAGAGATGTCCGTTTCATTGAGACTAAAGCCAGAAATATCACTGTGATGGTGTGGTCTGATCTCCTGTGCAACACAAGCTGGAGAACTTCAACCAGGCATTTCTGCAGGAAATTCTACCTTGCCTGATGTCTTTTAAGAAGACCTCATGTTTCTCTTAGCTGTTTTTCCAGAGCCTGTGGCTCCTATTTTAAATGTGAACTACTGCTCAGAGTGGCTTGTGGAGC
Organism: Grus americana; assembly: GCF_028858705.1. NCBI lineage: Eukaryota > Metazoa > Chordata > Aves > Gruiformes > Gruidae > Grus > Grus americana. Next base: position 4,906,692 of record NC_072860.1, on the reverse strand, counting down.
TGATGACCATGGTTCAAGACCGGTGAGGGTCCGTGTTTAGAAAATGGTGTGTGTTACAGCACACATCCTCTCCCCATCCGCAGTCCATCAGGGGAGGTTGTTTGCAAAGGTAAGGCTCTCACTCTTCCTCATGCCCACAGACCATCACCCAGCAAGCTCTTCTTTCTCTCCTGAGTCGTACATTGAGACCAGGAGGGATCTGAGACCTGAGGGAGCCTTGGTGTTTGTCTGGGCTCATGGAAGGCAGACACTAGGGGAGATGAGCTTCGGGCTTGGCCTTTTGCCTTGTCTTGGCTCCCGCTGCCTGGCCAGCAAGACTGCCAGCTCACTGGCCAGCTGCAGTCTGACAGGCTGGCTCAGGGTTGACGTGTGGTGGTGTTAACAATAAAAATCCCACTGAAGCTCAAGGAGTGTCATCTGCCTCTCAAGGGACACTGCAAAATAAATATCGAACCGCTGCACACAGAGGCCGGTGCGCTTGCTCGGTGAGGTGCGTTGGCCAGCTGCCCGCCTCGCGCTGGGGGCTAATGAACCAAGCGGCAACTTACTGCGGCTAATTGGAAGCGCTCCCCGTGAGAGTGACTTGGGAGGCTGCTGTTAAAGAGGGGGAGGAATATTGCCTTCCCCAAGGGTTTACACCAGGATTTTGATGGCGCTTTGGCCTTTCTGACCAGAGCAAGCCAAGTGTTACCTGTCACTGCTCTCCTGGCAGGATGACTGCCCATCACCTGAAAGGTCATCGTGCAGCTCTCCTTGATTGACAGGGAGGCAATTCTGAGTGCATTTTGCACTTATTCTGGCTTCCTCTTCCCCAAGAGACACTGTTGTTGTCAAGAGGTGATGGCTAGGAGCTTCTTTCAAACTGCAGTTGGACATTTTAGTGTCAGAGGTCACAATTTGATCAAGGACTGGAGCAAGACCTAGAGTCAAAGATAGCAGATCACTGGCATTGTCCATTCTTCACCCTTCTCCAGGCCCTTCTGTGTAGCTGGAGAGCATTTTGTTACACTAAACACAAACTTACTCTTTCAATTTGACAAATTAGGGCAGGTCAAATTAAGGGAGATTTTTATAGTAAGTGGTTCAAACATAATTTATCACTAATTTGGGGGTGCAGCCTTTGATTTAAATGTCTGTATCTCAACATTAGTGCCTCTGCAAGCTAAAATTGTCTGGAAAATAGTCTCAAAGATGACTCTGCAACCCCCAAGTGGCAGCAAAGTTAAACTGCAAGCTCTTTAATATTGTGGGAGATGTTATTTCCCAGAATACAAAAAAAAATTACACCCTTGTATGGCATGTTTAGCTTTAGAAATCTGCACTGCCATAGGACTGTGTTGCAGGAAAAGAGAGCACATTAACTTGGAAACTGTGGCCCTTGTTTCCATTCTTGCTCCAGCTAACCCGTAAAACCTTTTTTCTTTCTTTTTTTTTTTTTTCCAGTGCTGAAAATAAATACCTAATGTTTCCAAGCTGTGACTTTACATGTTGTTAAATCCAATATTATAGACCTGAGCAAAGAGTATTTTGTAATCCACGCTCCGGACTGGCTGAGGTTTGAGCCCTCCTAGTTATTTTTCTAATTGACTTGTGCCCTTGCTCCCCACCAGCTGGACCTGCCTTTGGACTGTGAGCCCTGTGGGCATGATCTGGTATCTTCTGTGGGTTTCTGCTGTCCCTATTCTAGTCCTTGCCCAGCTTGGTCATTCTCTGAGAGCTGTCAGGGTCTGAACATCAGTCATGTAACAGCAGAGAGAACATACTTGTGAGGGTTGAGCGTGCTGCTAAATAGACAACAGTGGGCTCAGGATCAGGCCTTCCTTATTAACATAATACCTCCTCTGTGGACCTAGTGTTTCTGCACAAACCTCGCCTAGACCTCGTGGAAGTCATTTGGGGTCTTTCTGTCAAGTCCTGCTGGCTTGCCCAGGCACAGGACTGAACGCTTTACTTCCCTAGCAGGTTTGAAATGGTGGTGGTCCCTGGTTATGCTCCAGCTGGCTGGACTCCTGCTTGAAAGAAATTTGCAGTGCGGCTCAAAGACAAGCGTCAGTCCTTTAAAGCGGTATCATGGGTGATACATACACACTGTGGTATGGTGAAGGTTGAAGGACATATTTTGTTCTGTTGAACTGCCGAGTATCATTCACCTGGTGGTTTCATTGCTCCTGAATAATGTCGGGAGTACAAACTCATGCTGAATAAGCTTTTCTGCAACATCACACCATCTGCTGTGACAGTCTCCTGCCAGGCTGATGGGTGAGGTATCAGGATTTAGGACAGAAGAATTAATCACTCCTAATGAATAACTCCATTTATGAATGGTACACATCTCCAACCTAGACCCTGGGGTTTGACCCTCATTGTTTAGAGAAGAAGAACCAACATGAAGCCATCGCGCTTGTTTTCTTCCATGTGGCGAGCCCACAGGAACGTGAAGCACCTTCTGTTCCAGATGGGTGCAGGCCACCACATCGATCCTACAGATCCCTTGTCCTGCCAGAAGGTTTTTGGTGTGCCCTGGGGAACACAGACCGCACTGCAGCCATCTGAGGTCACACGTAACTGAGTGACAAGTCCCTAAATGCTGATGAAGCCTATGCATGGCCTGGCCTCCGGCCCACTAAAGCACAAGTGGTAGGAAACTAGGGCAGCAACAGTGTAGCAGTGACTTTCAGAATTACAATTTTTGACTGGCAAAGTCAGACCTGGTTAAGATCACATTTTAGACGTCCAAACCCAGTCTTGGCCCTGCCGTGGGATCCTATTTAATTTTCACTGGACACCAAGGATGTCAGCCTCCCTCTGCAGTGGCGTTCCCCAGTGACCCAAGCCCTGCGAGCATATAGGCTGTCCTTGCTTCAGACCCAGCTGGAGTGGTGAGAAGCATCTTCGGAGGTAGGCAGAGGTTGGTAATTTTTTTGTAAGCCAAGCACGGTCCCCAAGCAACCATCCAGGCAGGAGCTTCCAGGCCACGCAGGAGCGCTTGCATAGCAGAGCTTTCCAGGACAAGAGGAGTTGAGAGCAAGAGACACCCCTCAGTGACTCCCTGTCCTGTTCACTAGTTCAGTTGTGGGCATTGTGGTCTGCTCCTCTGCCTTTAGAACCTGATATTTCCCTGGCTAGCCACATGTTGTCTTTCCAGAGGTGAGGGTGAGAAGAATTACTCCCTTTCTCACACCTTCACTGCCACAGAAGCTATTGCCCGCGTCCAGTACCTTTGGCACTTGGCTGACCCCAGTCCTCCCACTGTCTGCTGGCTGCAGTGCTTTGCTGAAGGTACACAGTGAGTGAAGAGGGTTAGGTCCAAGTTTTGCTATGCATTACTTAGTATTTCTGCACCAATTTTCTGTTTTTCCTTTCTGTAGCACCCCAGGAAATGTTGCTCACTTTGTGTGAATACAGGTTCCATCTACCATTTGCAGGAGGTGACCTCTGTTCCTCTGCCACTGAGGGTGGCTGGGAAGGGACAGCTGTCCCATGCCAGAGGAAAATGAGCGTGCACTTGGGCAGCAGTGAAAACGGAGAGACGTCTCCCAAGAAGCCTGCTGAGGGGCCAACAGCTAATCCCACCCGGCATGAGCGTGGTCTCTAGCCTGGTTTGTACAGACTCTGATGAGAGTTGTCTCTGTCTTGTTTTACTAGACTCCCTGGTAGTAGTGGCTGATCGGATCGATGGACCGTACAACGTAGACACTGTAATAGGGACCATTCACATGAGGATCGCTGAAGCTATTTCTAACTTGCAAGAAAACAAAGATTCGATCACAGCCAAGGTAAGAGCATGTGCCTGGGCCTGGCTGAGCACACACCAGGGGTAATTGCCAGGACCAAATGGGTTTTGTGCTCACTATTCAGCTGACCTAAAGGAGATGAAGGATGAAAGAGATCAAACACCCACTCTTTTAACGATAGAACACCACCCATCTTACATGGGCAAAAACCTTCTCAAGTGTTTCCAAGTATTCCTCCCTGACCCAACCAGCCAGCCTCCTTTAGGTACAGACACACAAGGTGGACTGCATGTGTGGTGACTGTGGGAGGCATGGTGCCATTTGCTGTCAGGTGCCACTGGGTCTGAAGAGCCCTGAAGTATTTTGGCTGAGCTGAGGCATGTGCAGAAAGTGCACAGTCCCTAGTGACAGAAGGCAGCTGCTTTAACCCGCCGTGGGGTGACGTTCTGCAGTGGAAACACTGGGCTATTGGTATGTGTCTGTGGGACAGAGTTGCAATCTGGCAGTCCATCTGGAGAGTATGAAACAGGCTCTCCTGATGCTCACCTTTCTTCCAAGAAGTATATCATGAGGCTCTCTTCTATTGGTCTTCTATTTTTAGTATCTTTATCCACTTAACCACAATCACCTCTGTAGCTGCAGGTAAGAGAAGCTTTGGGAACCAAACCAGCCCTCCAGGGCTCCTGCTTTTTGCCCAGACATTCCCCAAGTCCTGCAGCTATCCCGCTGTTAGCGCAGAGGTGCAGATGAAAGGAGCGGGGCAGGTCCTAACTGGGTCTTGGAGAAGGGAAGGGCCAGAAGTATTGCTTAGCCAAGCAGGAATTCACTGGCACACGTCAAAGCACTAACAGCAGCATGCATCCAAGAGCTCGTTTAGGTTTCTTTTCCGACATGAAAGGCTGTATTCTTTTTTCCCTTGTTAGGTGAGACTGAGGTTGTCCACATAAAAGCAAGCCCATGATGTGGGAAAACGTGGCATCGTCTGCAAAGAAAGGTGTTTCTGAGGGGCATATAGTAAATCTGGTAAAACAAAAGGGAGTAAGTAGTCTAATTGGTGTTTGATTGGAGCAACCAAACGTGCGATAAGCTGCTCAGTGTGATCTGGTGGCCAGATGAATGTGGCAGTCTGCTGGTGGCACTGGTAACAGAGGTCGAGAGCTTGCAGAGGGCTGCAGCTCTAAGCTCTGGTTCTGAGCATGGCAAAGTGGAATCACTGTCAGATGAGCTCGGGACTGGCCCAGGCCAGTCCTAGGAGTCTTTGTCTGTCAGGGCCGAGGGCAGCGGGCTCAGGCTGCAGCTGAGGGCTTCAGCCGTTACCAGGCTGGAGCCAGGGCACTGTCTGCCATTTGTAAGAAGAGCCAGAAGCGGCCCTTGGACTCAGTGACACCCTCAGTCACAGGTTCTCCTGGGATCTGGGGAAAAACTGGAAAGAAACACTTTTGGTACAGAGCCCTGTGTTCGCTGCACCGCGCAGCACTCTCCCTGCTTCCTCACACTCCCCCCTCGCTCCCCGTGGCGCTCTGGTGGATTTCCGGCAGCAGGAGCTGTCGAAGGCTGCAAACACCTATTTGCTGTCATTATGCAGGAGACTATTGATCACCTCAGTCTGCAGGACTTGTGTTCTCTCCATCGGTAACGCGTGTTGCTCACCTAAAGCCCCTGGGCTGGCAAGGGGATTGCCTTGATTGCGTGCTGTGCTGGAGCTGCTAGAAGAGCCGCTGTCCTGGAGATCTCCCAGGGGTTTTACCTCCTGAAAGAGTTGTCTCCTGCTAACAGTAATAGGCCAATAAGAAAGATACAGCAGAGAAACCAAATTGGTTTTATTTTGGTAGAACCAAGTTGAAAATGCTCTACGTGCAGTTTTCAGGGTGGGGCTTTTTGCACAGAGCAAAGCAGCCAGATCAACAACTTGGCTTGGTGCTGAACTGTCGTTGGATCCATCTGGTCAGCAGCACAGTGCACTCCAGGAGAGGGCTTTCTGAATGTCCCTCAGATGCACCGATGAGACCCACTGTCACCAAAGGGACTCTTGTCTAGATTAGGACTTTGCTGATGGCTGTCAGAATCCACTAGCAAAAGCGTTCAGCAGCTGGCACGAGCTGCGTTAACAGCGCTCCTGTCTGAGGTCTTGAGTGCTCTGCTTTAAGGGGACACCGTGCAAAGTTGGATTTATCGATAGCTTCTGACAGCTCCCTGGTAACCACAACAAGCTTGGAGCCATCTTTTCAAATCAGATGGCTTGCTTTGTAAAGGCTGGTGTTTCCTGAATCAAACCAACAGTGCAAAGGCCCTCCTGACCTTTGGCGCTTCATTAAATCCGGCTGTCCGAGCACTCCTTCCACGAGCTGCGGCGAGGCTCAGTTGCCTGAGCATTGGCTATCTGCAGCGGAGGTATCATTGCCTGGACTGGTAATGCAGAGACTGGGAGAAACTGGCACTTCCAGGGCACTCTTCATCTCCTCCTAGAGGCAAAGTCTGAGGATTTGTACCTTCAAAGCGCTTCTGCTCTCCTTTGGCTACAAGCACACCTGGGCCAGTAGTTAGGATGATGGGAGGTGCCCAAAGTTAGGGGGTAAATCAGTTCGACTTCCTCATTTTCCCCTGAAACATCCAACCTGCCAGACTGTGACACATCTACTATCTTAGCACTCCCCGGGCCCGAGGGGACGTTCATTTGCTGAAGTGTGGGTGCCAGCTGCAAGAGCCATTGGGGTAGTCCCGCCTCGGTCTGTCGTCCAAATCAGTGAAGCTCACATGCTCTGCAGTCTTGAAGCCCACACCACTGCTGTAGTGAGTGTGAGCAACTCCCATCTTGTTCTTCCCAGAATTTTATTTTTCAATCATAATAGTAACAGATAAAATTGCTAGAAATAATTTAATATCCACATTGGTGACTCATCCAAAAACCTACTAATTTTGTGTTAGTGCTGAACGGTTTGCTTGATAGTAGTAACCAAAACCAATTACAGTGTGCTGAAAACACATCCTGCAAATGAGTAACCTGGCCAGAAACTGAGCCAGAATCTCAGAGATCTTGCAAGTAGGAAAGATAAAAATACTTGAGAAGAAAATAAAAACCATAACTGTGAAGTACTAATTAATTAAAGAAATAGTATCAAAACATGAGATTGAGAGTTTGGTTTGCTTTTCAGGTTTTCCAAGGCTGTGGAAATCCTAAAATCAGCACAAAAGGCTCCAGCAGCGAGGACAAGAAGAGGCGGGGGAAGGTGGCGTTGGAAGCAAAATCCTCTGCACAAGCCCTGGAGATGCTGGTGAGTTTGCCTCTGACGCTCCCTCCAGGTCTGAAGCTCCCTCCTGGAGCCCTGGAAGCCCAGCTGACGCAGCCCTGGGGCGCCCCAGAGCTCTCCTGGCCCTGAGCACCCTCTTTGGTTACAGGTTTTAGACGCCAAAGGGAATCTGACAGCTCTCAAGACTTACTGGATCACCCTGCCTGGCAGCCTGTGCAGCAAAAAAGTAATGACCAGCTCAGTGGCAGACGACAAGTGTTGGAACGGGATGACCAAGGCCAGGTATGGAGAGGGTCAAGGTGCTAGGATAGCACCATCCTGGGGTGAGAGAGGGAGGGTTTGATAAAAGGCACTTAAACATCATCTCAGCCAGGCCCACTTGTTCAGACTGAGCCGAAAGGTCTGTCCCTGTCCACAGAAGTGCTGCGTTTCCTGAAAAACTGCTACCTGGGAACGTCAAGCCTGTTGCCATTTTGCTGGGTGTTGGAGGGTTAAGCATTGAAATGCATTTGCCATGAGATAACTGTGTAGTTTTGTAGTAAGGAAGCAGTTTTGCATTCCACTTCCACTCAGAAGGCAGAAGGGCCGGACTTGGCTCACAAACTCCAGAGCCATTGCCAAGAATTGCATGCACATCTTTCTATCCATACCTGCTCTGAAATGCTGTTTCCTCATGAGAGGAGACACCCAGGTGACATCAAGCAGCTGCGGAAACACCTCCCACCCATGGCTGGTGGTTAAAGGATGGCCGGGAGGGGAGATGGGCAGCTGCTGCACATGCACCTTTCTCCGCTCCTCTCCACAGACCTGCTGGGCTGGTCTCTGCCAGCCCGGAGCCGGCGCCTTCAGTGTTTCCATATTTCTCGTCGTTGCCAGCAGTGCCGCAGATCTGCAGGAGCACTGCTGAAGCAGCAGCGCAGCTCTGTTTGCTGGTTGACAGCTCCCCGTTAACTGAAGCTTCCCTGGGGGCCTGTCTGGTCGTACCGGGGCAGGGGGCATTGAGTCGTCCCAGGGTGTCAGTCCCCACAGGGATTAGCTGGGGCGGGGATGAAGGTGCTCCTCAGCCTCCCATATGGACAGAGGTTTTCCACAGGGGAGTGTCACTGTGGCTCCACAGGTACCTGTTGCCTGAGAGCAACCCCTCAGCCCTGTGCACAGCCTTTCCTGCAGGAAACCCCTCCCCACGCCAGGACAGTGATGCTGCAAGGCCAGCAGCCACCTCCTGCAGCTGAGGTGGCCTCAGGGCAAGCCCCAGGCTCTGATGGGGTCTGGCCATGGCAGCATGGCTCGGCCATCCGCAGAGCTGGCTGCCTCGCAGCAAACACCAGCGTACGGAGGCTGTTCAACGAGCCAACGCCGCTGACTGCAGCTTCTCTGGCGTTCACAGAGACTGGATTATCACTGGTGTCCGTAACGGGGAGAGGTGAGCTTAGCTGGGGGGAGACTTCTAAACCTGTCCCCTTCCTTCGCAGTTACCTGCCCGAAGTGATGGGGGACGGCTTAGCTAATCAGATTAACAACCCAGAGGTGGAGGTGGACATCACCAAGCCAGATATGACCATTCGCCAGCAAATCATGCAGCTCAAGATCATGACAAACCGGCTGGGCAACGCAAACATCGGGAATGATGTGGATTTCCAAGACGCAAGTGAGTTTAGCAGAACCGGAGAGGTCTACGGCAGGCGGGAGGGGCTGAGCAGTCAGTCCTGGCAGGCGGCACGGGCCTCTGTGCGGACGCTGCAGCTGGGCCCTGAAGGCAGAGGGGGTTGTGGCCACCTGGCCTTTGGCTCAGGGCTGTAGAGGGTCTGTTCGAGTGCAGCCGACTTGCTGCGAGGTGGCTGGGGGCTGCACTGCTCCCAGCACCTTACTGAAACCTCGGGTGCTCTCTCCAGTCCCAGCCCAGCCCTGCTGATGGGGCCACTGGTCCGTCTGCTCCAGAGGTTTCCAGCTGCTGCAGCTGGTGGTTAAAGTCAGCTGGAGATCAGGTACGGGCTTGCATCCTGTACTGGGGGATGCAGAGAGCAGGAGGTGGCCGGGGCAGTGCTGGTGCCCTGAGCTCCTGGGGTTGCAGCAGGGACATCGCCCGCTGTAAGGAAGGCAGTCGGGGCTCACCCCGTGTTTGTCTCTGCACAGGTGATGACATGAGCGGCTCTGGGAGTGGTGACAGCTGTCCTGATGATGTCTGTGGCAAAAGACTTTCTAAGAGCCCCAGCACCAGGCAGCCAGAAACGCACGCTATTCCTAAGCAGTCTGGACACGGCATCAACGGGGCCAGCAGCAGATCTTTGCCTTCTACCTTCCTCCTCTTCCTTTCGGTGGCTTTCATTGCCGCACAGCACTTGTGGCGGTAACTCATTAGCACAGCCAGGAAAGAGACTGCGGCCGAGGGCTTCACTTTGCCAAAACCAACCAACCAACCAACGAAAGGACATATTTAATTCACCTTGGCAAAAAAAAAAAAAAGGGGGGGGGGGGGAGGAGAAAAAGGTTTCAGTTGTTTGCTATTTCTGGCAGTGCTCGAGCTGTTTTCTTCTTTCTTGGTCTCTTCCCCAGTGCTGGGCCCTTCTTTCCGTACCTCATTGTTTTACTTTTGTTATTGCCACAAACTGGCTCTCGGGGCTGAAACAAGCCTTTGCAGAGAGGCCTCCGGGGGGGGACCCGGCCGGCCCCTCCGAGGGCAGCTCTTCTGCTGCCTCCAGTGGAATATGCAATTGCCCTGATCCTGTTCCCCAGCCGCTGGCCAGAGCGCCGCTTCCCGTACAGCTGCCGAAAGCACGACAGTGCCCACAGCAACGCCACTTCATAACGCGGAGAGACTGGGCTCGTCGGTGCTGCTCAAGTGCTGCATTCAGGGGCTCTTTGGGGTTTTTCCTCTGTACCTCCTAGGCAAGCAGAGATGGCCCTTCACTTCCAGCGGCGTACGTAGGAGTGTGAGCAGGTTTGGCGGGTTGAACTGAAACGGTTTGGCAGTGGCTGTTGGACCCAAAAACGCAGAACTCCCTTTTTCTTTGGAAAGGTCACAAGTGGGTTTCTTGACTAGAGCTCGTAGCTGACGACGATTTGAAATGTAGGTCTCCTACATCTAAGCGACCGGGAATGAGTGTTAGGGGTTGGGGTTTGGGGTATTTTTTCTTTGCATGCTAGTTGGAAAGCCATTTTTTACCCAAGTGATAATGGTCCAATTTCTACCTGCAGTGCAGTACCGTCGTAGGTAACAGAGAGATGAAAATATGCGCAGTGGGATTCTCCGCTTGACAAACAGTTGTGCTGCCGCCTCCTCCTCTGGCCCCAGCCGTGGATGGGAATCCCTTTTTTTTTTGGTAATAAGACAGACCAGGGACTTTTTACTAACTGGAGCATTGTGACTGGTTGTGAGAGCTCACACGGGCACGTGCAGGAGTGACCCCCCCCCAGGCAGCTGCCTTAGGGCAGAGAGGGGCTGGTAGCGATCAGCCCCTGCCTGGGAGACTGACTCAAGGTAGCACCGAGCGGGGGGGGTGAGGACGGGACACATTTTGTTTGGGATTTTTTTTTTCTTCTGGTATTTCTTCCTGTTGCATTGTAGGTTTTTACATGAATGTCTGTTTTCCCTGCCCCTTCGCCATCCTTCCATGCACAGTCCCTAACTGCTGCAGGGACGGGGTGAGACAGCGGCTCTGACACCTGCCGGCGGCTCCGTTTTGGCTCAGGGAAGGGCCAGGCTCACCCTGCCGCCCCGTCCCACCACACACCAGCCTCTGGGTCACAGGGGCGGTTGCCCAAACCCCAGAATGCTTGGTGGGGTGAACTCTGTGCTGGGCTTTGAGACTGGGGGTGGTCGGTGGAAGATATAAATATCCTCACGTAGCTGTAGGAGTGTCTGTGCTTGGAGGGCTGCGTGCTTCGGGGCTTCCAGAAGCTTCTGTATCTGACAGGTACAGCGAGCATCGGCTGGAGATGTAGGTTTAGCAGATGTTATAGATACCACACAGTCGCTGTCACCGACTGAGCCCAGAGCACACCCAGGGGCTGGGCTTCATTCCCACAGGGCTGGGTTTGAGTTGCAGATGTGTTTGTACTGTGGGCAAGAGGGAGGGCAGAGATTTATCGATCTCGTGCTTCACTGCTCTGCACAGCACGTGTTTGAGCATTTCTGCTCTGGCCTGCCAGAGGAGACGTGTCTTTGGGCTGAGCAAACGCTATGGGGTTGGGGTTTGGCTGGTTTCTAAGAAGGGGGGAAAAAAAAACATTTTTAACATTAGCAGTTTTTCGAATATGCAATTTAAGGGAAAATGAGAACATGAGCAAGATAAAGCCAAAAGCCAGTGCAGGCGGGCACGGAGGGAGCTTGTTGCCTGCCCTCCCCGGGGCAGGAGTCCCACCTGGGGTCAGGTAACGATGCTGATGGTGCCCCAAACTAGGCAGAGATTTTAGGCCAGCTTTGACTGGCTTCTCGAGGTCACCATGACTGATGTGACTGACGTGGTATCCTATCTGCCTTGTACTCGCCTTCTTGTAAGGTTGAAACTGATCTGATCTGGTAGGGTTTCAGAAATGAAAGCCAGGATGCTGGATGTTGGCTAAAGGACAGCCAACGCCACTAGACCTGTCAGAACCCAGGAGTGGATAAATACAAGTCATGGATTTATACAGATTTATTCACTTATAGAAACCTGGCAAGTTCCACATTACTTTTACTGCTCTAAAGAGTTCCTGTCTTTTTTTTGTCTTTTTTTTGTCTTTTTTTTTTAACCAGAATTGCCAATACAGATTTAGCCTTCCGTTACAGAAATCCTCACAACCGATCCTGCAGAAACCTTAGATCCAAAGCAAAGAAAGGGTGGGGAGGGGGCATTAAAACATTGTACCCTCTTCAAAAAAACGGTTGGGTTGGAGTTTTAACACATGGATGCTGAGGTCAATGTTTTGCTTTGCAGAATGGGAGATTGAAAGGAAAGTCCTTGTCATTTCCATTTCTGTGCAGTTAGTGTTTGCCGTCAGCCTGTTTCCCTCAAAAGCCTCTTACGGACCCCAAAGGGAACACACCTTAAATGTGACGCCAAGAATTTACTGATTGTCCAGTTAATATTTTAACAATTTAATAGCCCAAATTATTGGTCCTGTTACAATAATAAAACCTGATAGTCCAAATTAATAAGGCAAAGCCTCAAGGATACGGTAAAAACTGTTACGCAGCAGAAACCCTTCCCGGTGCTTTCCCCTTTGGCTGGGGTTGAGCCCCACTTCAGTGTCCTGCCAGGCCCCGAAGCGATGGCTGCGGCGCTCCTGGAGCCGAGCTGGGGCCAGGGCAGTGCCGGGGGCTTCGCCCCGCTGCCGGGAGGCGCATGGTGTGGGTGTTGACGCTCCCTCCCTCCTCGGCCCTGGGGCCGCTGGCTGTATTTTGTATACCTTTCCACACGGTCTGCCTACGCTGCTGCTTTTTGTCGCTTCCTGGTTATTCACTTTTTCTGTTCTCTTTGTTGCCCTGAAGTGGTTTCCCCGACCTGCCGCATTTCCGTGGCCGAGGGCTGTGCTCGGCCATGCCACCTTCTGCTGGAGAGCCGAAATGCCCAGTCTCCCCAGGATATTGACTTGGTATCGCTCTAAACTAAAGCCAACCTAAAGCAACCCATAGTTACCTGACGGCTGGGCAATTGCTGGCATGGCCCAACGAGTTGAAGTCAGCCCAGGTCCTGACAAGCCCTGAGCGCGCGCTCCGGCTGGCACAGAGCCTGGGGCCTTTCACTGCTCATAAATGACATTTCCTGGGGTACTGCCTGCTCAAAAAATTGTGACAAACCTCCCCAGCCCCGTGGCGGGCACAGGCTGAGGGCTGCGGCTACAGCAGGGGCTAGCAGCGGCTGTGGGGTGGTTACATGAATGGGGGGCTCTGGGGAACGGGGGGGGAAGGGGGGGGGGGCAGGGGGCAACATTTGCTTCGATGTTACCGAGATGGGGATTTGTGGTGGTTTGGTTTGACAAGGCCTCATACTTCACAGGAATGCAGCGGGGTGTAGTGTGCTAGGAAAAAAAAATTAACAAGGACCCCTGTTCCTGGAAAGGGGAGAACCAGAAATAGTGGATTTCCAAGTGTCTCTGTCTTTCAGCCTGCTCTTTCGTGCCATAACGTGTATCTTTTAACTAAGGGCGAGGGTCTCAAAAGGCTTTGAGAGCGCAGCTACTTATCATTTACAAATGACAAACTGCCTGTTGTTTTCTGGTGGGCTTGGTAGGGGCTAAGGTATAGCAAAAATATCTAAAGTCCACCTTTGCTTTAAACAGATGCATTTCTATCTGCAGGAATAAGAATTATTTCACTTATTGGCATAGCTGGACAGTTATCTATTTCTTTCTGTTACCAAGGTACTTGTAACTCTCTTGCACTGTTTATCTAAAGTTGAAATATGTTCTTTGAATCCTTGTATAAATAAAAAGGCTGGAGACTTAAATCTGTATTTACAGGGCAGTTTTATTTCTTCTCCATTTAAGCTGAGTTTGCAGTTTTCTTTCTTTTTCCTTGCCAAGGCCCAGATAAAGGCCAGGTCAGAATGAAAGCTTGCTTCAGCCTCCAGGTTTGTAACGGGCTGATGCCAATGGTGCGCTGCGGGTTTGCCTGCAGCCACCCCTGTGCAATCTGGAGAACAACTGCCAGGGCTGCATGGATGGGATGTGTGGGGAGACAAGGCAACCCTGACTTCAGTCATCGAAGCAAGTATGCTAAACATTCTCGTATAGATGCACAAAAAGTCGTGGCATAATAGTGCAAGGAATCAGAAATACCTTTGGTATTTGTTGTTACAGAGTGTTGTGCTAATTATTTACCATGGCTGTGTACTAGTGCAGCTGTTGGTAGGGTTAGCAGCAGGTGAAGCAGACCGCAGGGCCCTCGCAGTGCCGTGGATGTTGGATCTTGAGCACATGCCTGAGACCGAACTGGTGCAGCAGAAAGGTTTGTGCTTCGTCTCTGCGCTGTCCAGTTCCAGAAGGGGTGAATGCAGGAGTCAAGGTAATGTGTCGAAAGCCGCTCATGAAATGTCTAAGACTTGATAACTGGAAACTACTAAAAGTGTATCTATCTGCTTGGAAGCAAATATCACTTAAATTAATAAATTGAGTGATACCCTTGAGTGAGTAGGTATTTCTTTAGTTTCATGTCCTGCAGTTACAGCTATTTAGGCACCACACGCACAAATTTATATAAACACAGACAAGTGTAGACACATTGGTCCTCTCCGAGGCAGAGTTGTTTGCAGATCAGTCTCCTCCTTTGCTTCCTCTGTGTCTAATTATGATCTTAAATAATGGCCACTTACAACTGCGTGTGTATTGCAACCGTTTGCAAACATTTGCTTTGGTTTGTAAAGCGACTGAATGCTGCACGTTGGCAAAGTCACAGCTAAGAAATTGTGGAAGGGGTGGGCATGATACAAGCTCAGCTCAGCTCCTGCTTCCTTGTAGCCACACGCAGCCCTGCTTCCCGGAGAAGGGCGGGCTTTGGGGACCCTAATAGCAGCCCTTTACCTATAAAAAGGTCACCAAGAAGATGGGGCCAGGCTCTTTCCAGCAGTGCACAGCAAGAGTATGAGAGACAGCCAGCACAACTGGGGCTGTTTGCACAAGGTGTTTGCACCATACCCCAGTGGCAACGGCATCGAGACTAGAACCCACCCCCACCCCAGCAGAATCTGGACTGAGGCATTAGACCTTTTCTAGCCAGGGGATGAGACTATTACCCTGCAGTTCATCCATCTTCTTGCAGAGGAAGCAAAAGTCTTCAGCACCAGGAGATGGCATTTGCATTTGGCTTATGTGCTCTGTACCAATAACTACCCTGTTCCTATTTCCTCCGCCGCACAGGGACACGAGACAGGGCAGGCTGGTGGGAAGGGGCAACTTCAAGCATGAACTTCCTCAAAAGTCAACTGCAGGCAGGTAGCTTGTAAACATCTGCGGCTGGTGGTGAAGCATCACGGTGCAGCAGCAGTGACATTTCCTGGTGCTAACATGATGGCAATACTGCTCTGGGCTGGTGGCACATGGAGGCCTCCTGCACCAGTGCTGGGGTGAGTGTCCCAGTGGCTGGAAACCTCTCGGATGCCCTGGGGCTGAGGATGCTGCTGGCATTGCGTTTCCCACCAGTCCTGTTAGTCCATGCCCTCCTGCTGTGATAGGCAAGGTTCATCTTTGTGCCAGCAGCCAGTATCAGTCACAGGCTCCTGTTTGCTTCATGGCCAGAAAGGAAAGTGTTGAAGGAGCTCAACACCAGGAAGCAGCTGGTACCCGCGTCCAGCCCTGCAGCACAGCCCGGCACTGGCTGATGTGACGTTCCTCTGGTCAGGCCCTTGGCCCCATCCCCGCCCGTCACAGATGGAGCGCGTGTCTGTACAATTGCACTCAAGATACTCTGCCCTGACACCACACAGCAATTTTACTGAAGTCCAGAAAGATTAGCGCTACCGTATCTAATTAGCCTAGTAAATCATTTTCTGGGTACGCACAAGACACTGCTGCTGTAGGTGGGGGCAACTAGATGATCTGGCAGTGAGCTGGAGGTGATCAGATCAATATTGCATCGGTGGTGACCCCAGCAGCAGCCTTCCTGCAAGTTAGACAGAGGTTTTAGCTTCTTGTAAGAAGCAGCTATAGAAGCAGGGCCTATACAAATCTGATTGTTTTACAAATGTCCTGTGAGCTCTGAAATGGCTTTTAGCTGTTTAAATGCAGCTCTCAGGATCCAGCAGGCACTAGGACCCGCCTGAAGCCTTCACACCCAAGAATGTACAGAGGGGATAAATATAGCACAGCCCAGCGCAGCCCGTACACATTGCTGGGGGGAGCAACCCGCACCCTGACACCCCCCCACCCCTTCCCCAGCGTCCTGCTGCACTGGGGCTGTGCAGTGGCTCAAATGCTGCACGGAGGAGGCAATTAGGGAGCTCTGCGGCAGTGCTGGTGCCCCTGTGGCCTTGGCCACAGATGCTCCAGCTCTGCAAGGTCACCTCCTCGCTGCTCATCAGCAACGCCAGGGCAGCCTGCAACGAGGACCTGCTCACGCAAGAGGGAGTCACCTTCTGCGTTAATGTCACCAGGCAGCAGCCCTTCCCTGGCCTCCAGCAGGTGCGGGGCATACGCGTGCCTGTGTTCGATGATCCGGCTGAAGACCTGTACCGGTATTTTGAGCAGTGCGGTGAT
Source organism: Grus americana (assembly GCF_028858705.1). Lineage (NCBI taxonomy): Eukaryota > Metazoa > Chordata > Aves > Gruiformes > Gruidae > Grus > Grus americana. Next base: position 4,890,539 of record NC_072860.1, on the reverse strand, counting down.
GCTATAGAAGAGGCTGTGAAGAGCGGTGGGAAGTGCTTAGTTTACTGTAAAAATGGCCGCAGCCGATCAGCTGCCATTTGCACTGCTTATCTGATGAAACACAGAAAGCTCCCGCTCAAGGATGCCTTTGAGGTATTGTACACCCAGATTTATATTTAGACATCGATTGGGTAAGAAATGCAATGCTTGTTATGAGTAATGATGATTTCTCATAGAACTATTTTGGTGCTCTCACCTGTTTATTAGCAGTTACATAGATAGTCAACATTTGAATAAAAAAAAAAAAATGCCACTGTAAGTTTTTTCACAAATAAGCTTTCAGCATGAGGTTTCTAGGACAAATATAATTACAAATGCAAATAGGATTTAAGCACTGGTAGCAAATAGGCAAAGTTGGTTGTTTTGTGACCATTTTCCCTATTGTTTGCTTAGTCATGATAAGTGAAGTTAAAGACAGAGGCATTGAAGCAAACGAGTGAAATGGATGCGCATGTGTGCAGAAGTCATTTGGCAGGATTTGCTCTCATCACCGATGTTGACAGCTCAACGCAGCAAAGCAGCAGCATCTGCCAGGTGTGCTAAATAGCTAGGGACTAGCTAGCTACGAGTAATACCATCTCAGCTTTGTTAGGAAGCCCATCCAATACACGACTCATGCCCTCCAGTCTTTTAGTCTTCACCCATTTGGTAGGTATATATCACTAAAGTCTCTAATCTAGGTAACAGTTTTGCTCAGTACTAGAGAGAAGCGTGCAGACACGTGAGCCAGTTCCAGGCTATCTCAAACAGGAGCGGCGTCACCACACTTTGTGAGAGACATTCACATTTCCAGCAAATTCAAGAGCTCCTTTTCATCTCTTGCCTATGAATCCATTTTGTAACAGGGACCACATGCTAAGAGGTCTTAGCAAGCACAGAGCAAGGTCAGCTCACCAAATAGCTGTTTATTATTCTGTAGCCAAATCAAAACCAAAGTAAATCATCTCAAAAGTCTAAGAGAAAAAAAAAAAAAAATCCGTTTGCATGATAGCCACGCTTGCTTCTACAATGTCTCTCCTTTTTCCTAGACTGTGAGGACTGCCAGACCAGTAGCACAACCCAATGCAGGATTTTGGTCTCAGCTGCAGAAGTATGAAGAAGATTTGCAGATACCAAAGCAGTCTGATCTGCTGAGCAAAGGACTTAACTCTCTTTAAAACATCTTCACGCATTGCTATTTTTAAGTGGCTTGCTACAGATTTAAAAATGAAATAATCACTTCATATATCATCTATACATAAAATGCCTTACTCCCCAAGCTGAGTTGATGGTTCGTCTAATCCATTCAGAGCGTCACCGTTGAAGGTGCATGGGAAAGGGGCAGATAAGCAGGGAGAAACAGCAGAAACAGAAAATGGTTGGAAGGACTGTAAACAAACAAAGGCATGATATCTTCAGCATTTATTTTCCCCTGAATGGCCCTGAATATGATAACAACGTATTGAACGAATTAATAAGTTACTACATAGGGATTTTACTCTTGGTTTTTAATTAAACTTCCCAGTGACATCACTAGAAGACCTGATGCCAGACCAAGGAAGTTCTGAATGTCTATCTCACTTACTGGGTCATAATTCATGTTCATGAGCTGACACAACCTTTGGTGGGAAACTAACTCTGGAACTGCTTAGTCTCTGCCTGAGTTCTGCATTTTCCTTACATTCAACAATAACAAAATACCTAAAAATCCAGAGGACAGAATATACAGATGATGGTAAGGAGTTCAGCTTCCACCATGCAAGTTAAGTGCCTTTTCAGCTTTTGAAATCAGTCTCCAAAATACCAAAGGAATGATTTTAAAAACAATAGTTGATAGTGGAGGGAAGAAGATGACACTGGCAATCTAAAAGTAATCCTAACTCCTTTTAGCTTTACTTACTAAGCCTAACAAGATCTATCAGTGCCCAATTCATGCCTTGATGTGTCAGTTTACAAGTCAGCTGTATCTGCATGCAAGAAACATGGCTAAATCATTTCTGCTAAGACTGCTTGCCCTGTGAAATTATCTATTGGGATATCAAGGAAGCTGCAGGAACCATCTAAATCAGGCTACAATTATGTTTATCATTAGACATTAAAAGCAGAGAGAAACACCAAGGTATTTTGTCAAACTGTATTAATACATTTGTAATTTAAAAGGGATGAGTTATAAAACCTGTGAACCTGCCGTGTGAAATTCCATTCCACGTTGCTCAAAGCATCAATACAAAGTAAAGTTAGCTCATCGTCATCTAAGTGCTTACACAAGGCAAACATATGTTCCCAGCAGTGGAGTAGTTTAAGGCAGAAATTGTAATGATGGAACAATGACAGAGAATAAAGCTACTGGGGAAATACATGAATTAGACAATTCAGATGCAGCAGAAGTTCCAAAAGTTAAAGATTGCTCAAAGTTAAAATGGGATTATTTTAAAAGCTGAAAACATAGCAATAAAAATAAAAAAAAACAAGTCTATCATCTTCTTAGTTATCACAAGGCATTTTCGCACCAGATGCTTTCTCCACTCCCAACTGTGTTTGGTTCATTCTGTATCATTTATCTTTGGTATCTGCTTTACAACCAACAAGAAATTTGTTGTACATCTGCAGATTTGGAGGTGAGTGGTTGTTAGGGAATTTTTGGTAGCTTTTATAAATCTCGACTATCATACATAATATAAATTTCAGAATAACATGAGACTTCAAGCCCACAGTATGTAGACTACATCCTTATTAATGGCCAGGATACCACTCATCAAAAAAATCTGTTTCAGCCAGTCTATGGAATAAAGTTTATTTCCTGTCAAAAGCTAAAGCTGCTAAATAAAAGCAGGAAGCTAAACATTAATGAAAACACATTTCTAACTGTGAGGCGTAATAACTTGCAGTCAGCTACAGCATATCAGTTCCGCATTTTTGAGTCAGCTGAAATAGAAACAGTTGCTCTTGATTGTCACAAGATACACCGCACTCTGTGGTTAAATTTTACCCGCCTTCTCAGTGTGCAGAAAACCTTCAAGCCGCAGGATTTCACATCACAGCATTTTCTGCAGAAACCTATTTACATTTGAAAACCATTCCCGGAAAACTATTCCTGTTTACATTGAAAACGGTACCTCCTCTTTGTACTGTTCCAAACTAAGACGAAAGATTGCAACTTCGAACCGGAACCCTGGAAGTAGTCTCTTCTTTATTTGAGTTCATAACCTACTAACGTTACAAACGATGTAAAAGATAAGTTTAGACATACTCCTTGTTGCTTATGATTGTCTCAGAGTTTTTGGTGTAAATGCGCTGCTGATGAGCTGCCTGGCCTGCTGAATATGCGTATTTGCTGCAACTGAAAATTAAGAAAAAAAAAAAAGATACGAAATAATAGGTATTACACACGTCCACAGTTTCAGGTACTTAGGACATTACTCATTTGATCTGCATCCATCCCACCAGTAGCACATACTTCACAAAGGTGTGGAAATGAGAGGCCTACTGTTCTCATCGGTCTTGTAGCTATGGGGGAAGAGATGGGCTCTTGGCAAGCAGCACAGCCATCTCTCTTGTAACCAGAAACACACTCTGGATTCCCAATTCACGTGTGCTCTTCCTCGAGGCATTTTAGTCAAGTCCCAAAAGCAGAAGAGAACCTAGATCTTAATGCCTTTGTGCAAGCTGCAGTTTTTAATACAGGAATCAAGATGATAAGAAAGGAAAACTCAGCCAAAATCTTCAGCCAACCCCTTCAGCTGCCATTTGTCATGTTGAACTTCTTTTATTTCATACATCAGTTTTACCTAATTTTTTCAGATGTTTCAGGATATTTTGTACTTTGTATCAAAGTACGGTGAGCAAGATCTAAAGTCCAATGTGGCTGATGAAACATTACTATAAAACTTAAATGGCTGCAGATTAGACAATGGAGTATCAACGGAACACTTTCACTTGTTATGTATTTTGAAAAAACTTTCCTAAGATGAAATACAGCAGCAGCAGAGAGCATGCTTCTCCCTTCCATGTTATCATCCCCTCAAGCTTAGCCAGTACAGCCTCCAAGCTATTTGGCCTCTCCTGAGTAGACATGGACCTCTGCTATTTCTGACAATTTCATCCCTCTCCTTCAGAAGGGGACCTTCTGTATGTGTGAATAATTTAAGTTAAAAAAAAAAAAATATCCAGGCAAGGTTAAACATTTAGGCCAGAAATCTCAACTTTTCTGATTTGATGCGCAACAAAATCATATACATCTACTGATTGACTGGATATGTTTTGGGAGGAAAATGCCATTACACTTTCTGCAAATTAAATGCTGTTTCAGTATTTTAATAGTAGTGCGTATTGCAGGAGAACTTGATTAGAATACACTGTATTCTTTGATATACTTTTCTTTTTGTAACAGATAGTTCGCTCTTTCATTGCACATTTTCATCATGTAAATCTTAGTACCATCAGCAGTACCCAGAATTACTAAATACTCATTAGAGGTGACCACTGATGGCAAAGTATTAACAAGTACACTATCTGAGAGGCACAAGTGTTTGGTACAGCATCCCCCCCCCCACCATCACAAGTCTGTGCCATGCCATAGCACTGAATTAACAGGTACAATTTCCTGTTTGTACTTTATATGGCTACAGATTTATACCAGGGGGTGAGGGAGAGAGAATAGTATACCAACAGAAAATGGTATATAATTGACAGTTACTATTTCAACTGACAAATCCAAGATTACCTGTAATCCTGTCTTTTCTTCCCTTTGCATGAACAGGTCAGTAAGATCCCACCAAGCATATAAAGAACAGATCCAGCCCAGCCTAAGTACAGAGCATCTCCTAGTTCATACCTGCAACACGAAAGATTTTATGGAAACAGCATATAAGAGGATCACAAAGCCATTATTTTAGACTGAGCCATGAGATGCACAAATCATGCAAACAAACAAATTCTATTCTGCTTAGAAATCAGCTAATTGAAAGGTACTTCAACAGATAACAGAGGAGAACAGACATGGGTCTGCGTCTGTTCAGTAAAATTCTTACATGGTTAAGTACTCTGGCAAATCAGTGACAGAGCAGCAAGTACTAAGCAACATAAAGATAAGCAGCAATAAATACTTGCATATATTTAATAAAATGTTGATAATAAATGATAATAATATTCCTTCTGTGCAGTCCACAGCACTTATTTTACCCTTATATTAGCTGTGCCACTGAAGTAATTTTCTGAAACTGAATGATTCAGACCTTACTGCCTGTGTCACGAGAAGTGGCAAACCATAGGAATCACTTTTCTATGGACACAATGCTAGATTGCCTACAAGTAACCATTTGTGTAGGGCTAGTTATCAAACTTAAGCATCCTAAAAATATACAGCACTCTATGTGGTTATATAGCTGAAATACATTTATGCACAGTCCCAGTTTAAAAAAGAATAGTTCTCCATTTTACTGTACAAAACTACACCCTTCAGGAAATCCCCTAGTCCAGTCCAAGAAATTCACAGATAATGAATCTGACCCAACAACTAGACATGATCGAGCCTGGTAAAGCCTGGCAGGAGTTTCACAAAAGGAGAAAAACAAGTTTTTATATTTGGACAAAGACTATATCCACAATATGGCTGCACCTCTGGTATGAGGTACCTAATATAAGAGCAACATAAGTGTTGTGGACTGTGCAGAAGGTATACTGAAACCAGATATGTGTGTTTCCTTTCTATTTGTAAACACAAAAATCATAATTTAAAAGTGTGAATGTTTCTGATTCCAGAATTAATTGTTAACAGGAAGGTTTCAGGGGTTTACACAGGTTCGCCGCTCCCCATGTTCCCTGCAAGGTCTCCACTGTTTTAGGTGCTTTCCAAACACAGAACAGAGACGATCATTTTCACAAAAAACGGGGTGGAAATTGCTGGAGGAATACTAAGGAACAATCAGAGGGTGCTGCACAGTGCACACAGTCATCTCTGCTCACAAATTGCTTATAGACAGGAATGCTGTAGACATCATACCAAAGGAAAGTATATAAGAGGAGTCTGCGGGAGAACTTGGTTGCCTTCACAGCTGTATGAGAAATTCCTCTAAGAATTAATAGAGGTTAACTTCACTATTTTGCTGAAGTCAGGCCAAAAAAAATGCGATGTGAAAAACCAGATTTGCCAGTTTCTTAACAGTGAAGATCAATACCGGCCTGCAATTGAATTTAAACCTGTCTCACAGTCCAAGGAGCGCAAACTTCCTCAAGAGCATGTCTGCCTTTATCAATGATCAAAGCTAAGTCACTAAGAACTGCTTAGTGAATCGATAGTCTTAAACATGAAGTTCAGATATTAAAAAAAAAAAATTTCTTTAGCTACTGAATGCAAACACTCTGGTAACTGATTAACGTGCATTGATATTGAAGCCCCGAAGTTATACCAGATAAGTATAAAACTTGCTATCTACCCCACTAACTGAAATTCCTTATCAACAGTTGTTTCAGTCCTCTAACATATTTATTACCCTTCATATAATTCTCTCCAGAGGATATAAAACAACAAAAAGTATTTGCAAGTGCAATTTCTTTGTAAGAGCTTGTTTGAAAACACAAGGAAAACTGACAAACATCCAAAGCAATTGCTTGAAGTACTTTGATTCATAACAAAGCACTTCACCTCTGATTTCCCTGAACTGATCCTCAGGAGGAAACTTATAAAATACTTCAAATGTGATCCTAGGAACTAAAGGGTTATAGTTTACAGATCTAAAAAATTACATACTTGGCAGAGGTACCGCTGCCAAGTGTATAAGAGGTACCCCTCTTCCCCAAACCAGCGCTCTCATGTTCCACAGACAATACATTATGTCTCACTCTCCCTTTTTCCCCCTCTCTAAAGGAGAGGCTCAGTCACCTCCACCCTTGTTCCTCATTGCTAATTCTAATGACCTAGATAAGGTGCCATAAGCAGGCATTTGGTTTTGAAGACTGTTGCTTTTATATCAGACAAGAATGAGGGCTTTTATATCTCAAAACTTGTTTGTGCACAACTGTATGAGCTGATAGTCCCACAAGCTTTGCCTCATTTTCATTCATAAGGCAAATAAATGTTGAGCTGTTAATATATAGTGAAAAATATTTTTTTACTTCTTTAAGACAAGCAGCACACTTCAGTGATGTTTCTCAGCTATCTGCAGGTCACTAGTATGCAGTTCAAGCTGGTTTCTGTACATTTTTTCATTTGCTCGTACATCTGAGGCATTGTATTCTAGCCATAGCTAGAATTTTGTACCTCTTTTGGGCTAAATGACAAAATTAAGACTTTCACTTCTTCATAGCACTGAGATGTGCGCTTAATTCTCACAAGAAAATGTAAACACAGTACAGAAACCCCCTCAGTGTGGGGTTGATATGCGCACACATTCACTAAACCTTCCCGAAGAGACCTCTCCTCCCTCCCCACCAACAGCAAACATCTCCAAGGTGAAAAGTTTCCCTCAAGACAGCTTTTTTTTCCTCCTGTCTGTATGACTGGATAATGGGATCCATCTGAAACTCTGGAGCAGCTGAGGTTAGTGCAGCTGTCTGTAACACATGATGGAGTTTGGTTTGATGGATCTATTAACTTACTTGGTTCCAGCGTACAATGGGTCAAAAAACTGAGCAGTAACCATCGCAGCATACCAAGAAACAGCCACCATGGAGCAGAGACCTACCAGAAAAAATTTAAAAAGCACACAGGTAAATGATTCCTTTAACAGCTGTAACAGCTTTAAACCAAGAACAAGTGTTCATTTCATTTAGTCTAGCTGTGAAAGCAATACAAAGTGTTGCTAGCATTCTCATTTCAGCCTCCATATTACCTCCTAAAATAAAGAGAAATCCTCCCGTGACAGCAAACTTCATTTTTGCATCTTCATCGCTCAACCCAACGTTTGTGCACTTCAAACCAAGCAGCGAGAGTACTGCAGCTATGAATCCCAAAAGGATGGAAGAAATCATCAAGGCACGGCATGCCTGAATATGAGCTAAGACAGAAAAAGAGAAAACAAATCAGGCTCTATACAGAAATTAAATTAATCTTGTGCTGAAAAAATTGATTAGAAGGAGTGACAAAATTAACAGGAGTAGTAATAAATGAATCTTGTCCAACACCCTCAAGTGTTTAGCCTTCAAGTCAATCAGATTTCAAAGTTGAACTACATTTACACTTTATAAGCTCAGTAAATCCTCTTGGGGCGTCAGTAAACCCCGAAAAATTACACGAAACCCTTCATAGCTCACATCTTTAAGTCCTGTGAAAACACATAGCAGTATGTATGGTCATTTACAGGAGCAGAAATAAGTCTCCTACTCACAAGTCCTGATGACTTCCTTACACCTGCACGGCTGAGTGCACAGCACACCTCTGAACTCCAGGCCCTGACCAAGGTGTGCGGGGCTCTGGCACTACAGAGGAACTGAAAAAATGTGCCGGCTGTGCCACTTCCAGTAAGAGATGAGAAAGAAAATGCTCGAGTTAGCAGTGCACTTTAAACTCTGAGTTGGGGTAAGGAATGGGAGATGAGTGGATCCGAGAGCTGCAGCACTCCTCTCCAAGAGAGGTTACAGCTGGTGTGAGCACATTAGGGAATTTGGTATGCTGACAATTCTGCATCGCTTAAGCTCCCAGTCTTCACCTTTAGGTATCTACTGCATGAAAACTGGGACCAGATTATTAACCACCCTTAAGAAGTAAGGTCAGACAGGGACTTTGCGCCCCTTTAAAATGGCTCCCTGGATTTGGCGGGTTCCAGGTCAAATGGCACTTTGGCACCTTTGTTATGAGATAAACATGCCAAGTGTCACCAATCTGGCAGGTCTTGGCTGCTAACTTTGTTGGCCTTGACGATCTTAAGATCTTTTCCAACCTAAATGATTCTATGATTCTATGACCACACATTAAAAGGGTCTGAACGGGACTGCATCTGGACAGGCGCATTGTTGATGCTAGCATTCAGGCTCTTGCTCCCTGATCACCTCCACGTCCTCCACAGTAACCTGCTCTCTAGCTTTATAGCAGAGTGAGCTCGTAACTCTCCAGACAACAAAAATCAGGCACAGAAACAGGAGGTAAAATGATAGATTCACACTCAGACTCAGTGGGCTGTATAGTTTTATGTGGCTTAGGAGTGTTGGTCCTGCAAGCTTGAGAGTTACCAAAGACAGTAGTAAACAGTCATGAGATAAATACACAGAATTAAAGGATAACATCGTTCGAGGAATTAATGTTTTGTTAAGCACTAATTTTAAAATTTTGGGGGAAAAAATACAGACAGCAATAAAAGTGAAAAGACCCCCTCAAAGCACCATTAACAGTTCAAGGGTTTTGCCTGCAGAAGATACTGTTAGGACAAGCACTCGACTCTGATGCTGCTTTTTAGTTTGGGATCTTACCCCATGGCAGCAGGAATTACCCACAGCAGCGATCCAACAACTTACATTTCAGGTCCTTGGGCCTCCTGCAGTGTAAGACGGGACTCCCTGTATCTTTCCAGGACACAGAAGCATACCCTCAGGCTAACTGCTTGCAAGCCAATGGCTGTACTATTTTAATAGAAGAGATTTCATACCATATCCTTTTTGTACCACAATACGATAACCTCAACAGCCTTAACTGAGGAGCTTACTTCACAGTCCAGAATGCTCAATTTTTAAAAATGAGCCTATGGAACAAGATACAAAGTCAGTTCATTTTATCAACTAACACTAATTGTAAAAAATTATCCCAAAATCCTGGGAAACACCTATGGAACCTTAAAAAGAATTAAAAAAAAAAAAAAAAGAGTTTGAAAAGCATTTGGCAGCTAACAAATTGCTTTACATCAAATGTTTGATCTAGTTGGTAGACAGGGCTAGCTATACATAGTAGCCAGTCATGGTCTCAACGTTATGCAATATTGCTTTTAAAAAGGGCCTCACTTCAAACATTTCTGATTTGGGCTAATGGCTTGCTGAATTCAAAAGCTTTAAATCTGTTTAGAAGAATCAAGTCTGATATTTCCCATGCACAAAACAAAAACCAGAAGTATACCACCTAGCTCAGTTGCCAATAAGGAAACCTTCATGGAAAATCTTTATGGTTCTTCTGATGAGAGGTAACAAATACACTTTTGTGTTTGGGTTTTTTGGTTTTTTCCCTCGCTTGCCAATCCCTGGCATCTTCTGCTGTAGCAGTTCCAGATAAGTTTCGACACAGCAATTTGAAACACACCTAAACTGACCATGTTAATTTTTGGTCTGCCTTGGCTCATATCTGCAAGGGCTGCAGACATTTCTTGGAGGTCTGCTGTTTGCTCGGGCCTTGTTGCTACCAACTCCACTTTCTTCCTCTTTCCTGGTTTGCCCAACTGTCCTCTTGACTTTTTCTACACTTCAGTGTCTTCTAACTGGTGTCTTTTTTAGGTCTCCTTTCTAAAACTCTTTTTTCTCTAAAATTCTGCAAGCTGCTTTTCTCTTCCCCTTCCCCCGCCTATATCCCTCAAATATACTGCCAAATATACTGCTAACAGTGTAACTGATGTCCTCTTCAGTAGATCAAATTCAATCTTCACAAATTCACTTTCAGAGCCTGGTCTATTCATTTACTTTCTGTCTGGCCCCATTTTTTTCCTTCCTGCTGACTCCATGTTGTTATCTGCAATACTCCAGGAGCCTTGCTGTTGCTTGCCTTCCTTTCTCTTTTGCTTTAGCACATCTACTCATATGCTCTTTTCTGCCTTCCCCTTCTCCCCAATTTCTTTAAAACCCACTTTTTTTTCTTTCTCAGCAGCTCCAAGATGCTGACCTGATGTGGCCCCGTTGCCCACATCTGCACACATGGGAGCTGTATGACACTCTCAGAGGCAACACTCCATGTAAATACATCAGTGACAAGATGCTGCCTAGAGTTGGTGGCAGTGAGTTACAAACCAGCCCTAGAAGGGGTTTATACATGAACCAAATGCACACTCACATAAGCACTCTGCAGAGACTAATGCCTGAGGGACACGATCCTGCTATTGCTGAGTCTAAGAAGCTTAAATAGGGTTATGTTCCTCTTAATACACACGTGCATTTAAAATCCAATTGTTAGATAACACTAAAAGATGAAAAGAACAGATTATTCCCTAAATACCAGACAGACAGTTTCAGAGAATTGCTATGCCAGCGTCAGAGCTGGTCAACAACGTTGGTTTACTTCAGGCAGCGAGAAAGTGAATGTAATACCCATTCCCACTAATCCTATATTACACATTCTTCAGATTAGGAGTATCTTCCTACCTATTTAGTTTAGCCACCTCCCAGTGTAGATTCAACTAAGTAGGAAGGCATTTTTATTCTGGGATAAGTATTTACATACCAAATTATTCAAGATTAATAAAAACTAGCTTTACTGTCTATAAACATGCTTACTAGCCACAGAATATTGCCTTGGTTGAGTATTTGAGCACAATCTGCAATTCTGCTGAAGACTGATATAAAGTACAGGAGCCAACAGATCTAAATTTCCTGATATTTAGAAGCACATCCAACAAGACATTAGTTAACAAGTCCTGACAAGTATATTAATTTATAACATATACTCATTGTATAACTTACAACATGTCTAACATACGCTCATTGTATTTCTTGCATTATCTATGATTTTCAGTCTCGGCACACAAAAACCGCTACCACTTCTTAGCCATAAATAGTATTTCTTACCGATTATATGAAAAAAAAATCCAGGTACAGTACATTAGCTATCAAGTATTGCAACAGAAGGCCTATACAATAATTCCAGATAAACATGGAACTGTCACAAGATGTGTTAAAAAAAAGTCTCGTACTGATTCCTCCCACAAGATGCTAGAAAAGAGATTACACCATATTTAAAATTCCTATTAAAATAAATGCTTGATCGAATGACTTCATTTACCTTATTTTAGAGCCTTTCCTAATGTGCTTGACACAATTCTGCTGCTTAAGAGATTTTTATTCTTCAATCCACAAAGTCCTTCTTGGCCAGTTATTTTCCAGTACTACCAGATTACCAAAACAAAAGCCTTTCTACTTTTTTCAAACAAGTTTTTAAGAACTATAAACAAGACTGCAAAGTCACATACCAGGCAGTGCAAGCATAGAGTCAAATTCTCTGCAGTTGGATACTCCAGTGCTGTCTTCTGCACAGCTCTTCCACAGGTTTTCAAACAACGTAGACGTTGTGATCACGCTACCATGTATACTGGAGACTTTCCAATAATTATGTGGCAAAGTAGCTCCAATAATTGCCAACCCACCCAAACACAAAAGAAAACCAACAATTTCCAATGCAGCAGTCATGCTTGTGAGTAGTAACAGTTAAATATCCCTATAATTAGATTACAATCAACTGAAGCCTTTCAGAAGCCTCCTTGCTGTTTTATCTCTGGGTTTCACTCCAAAATGAGACTACCTTTGCTCTTTGCTCAACCCCAGAGATAAGGCTTACGGTGCATGACAATAAGAAGTGGGAGCAGTTCATGATAAAGATATTAACATTTTTTTTAAAAAAAAAGACAATATTGATTCTTTTTCTAATGAGAAGTGACAAAGTGAGCCTATTTTTAGTCTCAGCCTAGAAAGTCCAGTCAGTATTTCTACAAAATATCTTGTAAGAGTGATAATCTTGGCAAATATTTTATTTCTGTCTCTCCTCTGAAGTCAACTAGAGTTTACATAAGATTAAAATTGTTTGTAATTTTATTATTGATCTCTAATCAAAAAGCTTTACTGTGTTATTTTCCTGATGACTCAAGCATAAAAAAGCTTGAGAACAGGAACTTAACACATTTTTTGGAGTTATGGTGATAAGTAATCCATAGCAACTGTACTGCCAGCTTCTTTCAGGAAGGTTAAGTCTGTGGATGAGTGGTTTCCATTAATATTTTAAAGTCTATTGATCTATAGTTAAACACGTTCAGTCTTAATAATAGTCTCACTTACACTGGAATACAATTGTAATAATGTATGTTTCACGGAAATTAAATATAAGGGAATGAATGAGCCAGTGTGGCAGACCTATCTCAAAAGGAATAAAATTATGAAGGAAAACAGCTATATGAAAAATAATACATATCATCTGATTGCATCTGTTTGTCAGAATATCTTAGTATTAAATCTAGGCAAAGTAGAAGTATGTTAAACTTGGTTTATTTGCTCCTGCTCTTGACAAAACAAGATCATATACTCAATTCACATCACACACTAATGTTAATACCTTAAACTGCTTGTATATCCAAGCGGGGTTAACCATCTCTTGCAGTGATAACCTGCTCTTATCTCCAGGAAATTGAGTCAGAGTTTCTTCATAAAATAATCCTGCTATGATGCAACACAGTAACAGATTCAAGACACCATAAAGACTACCATACAAAAAGACTACCAGAAGGATTAGCCATTGAGAAAGTCACAACTTGCCCATAACAGCTATCTGTGGGGTTTTTTTTCAAAATTCACTGGTCACTCTGAGCTGATGCTGTAGGTTGGTAGGCTCAGCTGTAAAAGGATACTACAGAGCCACCAGGACATTTTTGCTCCCTTGGCAGCCAAGAGGATCATTGCCATTGATTTAAATAAGAACAGATTTGGCAGCACAGCCAGTGCGATCCTGTGCAGCTCTGTACTTGCAGTCTTTTAAAGAAACTAGATGGCACATGGCAAGAATTGATCTTCTCAGCTGACTTTTACAGAATTCCCTCCTTCTGCTAAGTCAATGCAATTTGAAAAATGATGGCACAGTAAAATGAACACATTGTACCAGTATACTGGAATATCTGCATCCCACTAAAAGCCCTTCAAAGTTTCAAATTAATTTATGAATGCACAGATATTACTCTGGTGACCCCAGCAACCACTTCTGCTGACAGCACTTCCAAAGTTGAGGTTAGTTGGAAACTTGAATCAAGTGTCCCCAGATTTTATACTGCTGCCAAGAATTTTAAAAAAAAAATCATTTAAAAAATATCTCTTCCTAATGGCAGTTAAGGTGGCTATTTCAATAGGCACTCATAAGGCACGCATATAAACAGAAAAGATTAAAGTGAAGATCTAAAATGCATGAGTTTTTCCTATATGGCACCAGACATTTCAGTCATTCTCATAAGGAAATCACTCTTCAACAGTGTTGAAGAACAGAGGATTATTCTTTGTTAAATTTCATAAACTATACCTTGGTAACTGATGGACATAACAGCACATGCTGCTCTGCAGGAGGCTCTGCATCAGCAGCATAAAAGAGTTGGTGTTGATAGCTTAACATCAACACCATCCACGACTGGGGAGTTTTCCTTCAGACTTGCTGTAACCCAGTGGGGCGAACTGAACACCTGTTAACAGTTGGAAGTCAGGAGGTGTATTCCTGGAGCATATTTCCCTGCTTAGCTTCATCCATGAGGAAAACAATTTGTGCACACCAAGACCACTCTGCAATGCAAACCAAGTACAATAAACAGGAATAATTGGAAAATTCACCACAAAAGTGTACTCCTGATGTAGTAAAATGCTAACATTGATACACCAAGATGTAAACATATGTGACCATAGAAAGAAATTGCTCCTAATTCCTGATATTCTCAAAACAGAGCATATTTGCATGTAATATGGTTGAGAGAGGGTTTACAGACCGAGATAGTATTTTTTAAAATCAGATCAGCCAATACAGTTGGGAAAAAACACTGAAAACATTAACACCTTATATGTTTGATCAACATGAGCTGTACCTTCTTGATCACTTCTGCAGATTTGTTTCAAGACCCAGGAATGCTGACCGAGCACTGTAGGAAGAGAAACAGCCCTGCGATAGACAGCAATTACTGTCCAGGCAGCCACATGACATGCCCGTCATTTGGCACGAGGAAGCCCGCACTGATTTTAGGGTACACGCACTTCTTTCAACAGCTGAAGATGGTCCACTGAGCCCTGGCAAACAGAGGTCCTCTCTTCCAGTTATGCGGGTCACGGGAAGGGAGGGAAGAGAAACCCTGCTTCAGTTCACCAGGAAGTCTTCTGTTCCTGGGGAATATTTTCTTTCCATGTTGGGTGTAATGAAACTGCAGTTTAGAAAAAGGAGGCTGTCCCACATTGACTCTGCTTGTCTCCATAACAGGGCTGAAACATGTTTCTGCCTGTTACACAAGGCAAGGCAGAGCTGCCACACGATCGCAAGCATCCGTGTCATCTTGCTACCACGTACAAGAACTGAAGGAGTGTTGGTCCCATCTCATCATTCTAATTTCCAGAAATCATACCTAAGTTTCTAGATGAAACCTGGGCACCCTGGTATCTACACAGAGCAAGTCTTAGAGAGGAGCATTCTGATACTGGGTACCAGAACGGTATGAAAAGCTGACATTGTCTCTGACACAATGAGCAGAGTTTTTAAAATCCTTGGAAGGCTATGATTAGCGTCCTTTTGAGGCTAGAAATTCTGGCCTCATTACAGGATGCCGATACTTATTCCTAAACTGGCACCATCGTTATGAAAGCAGATGAGGCCTCTGAAGTCAGGGCCCTGAGGAAGAACCACAAATATGCTGACTCTCAAGAGATAACTCTTGAGAGTTAAACTCTCCCATTTTAGAGATCTGCCTTACAGCTAGGCAGCTCTGACTTCAGTGGAGTCCAGGTCTGTGTCAAAAAAAAGCAAGCATTCGTAGTTTGTGAGATGTGGTGTTTGTAAGTTTTGAGCACTGCGAATCAGGAATAAATCAGCTGGAAAGAGTCCAGACAAACAGCAATGACAGTAATCAGGGATCTATAAAGCAGGGAAGGCTTGAAGAAATGATTCCATTATATAACTCATAAAGTGACTGCACAATACTGAAAGTTGTAAAAGAATAAATGCAAAGTTCTGTTTATGACAAAAAGCTTAACAAAATATCAGTTTTCAAAGACTACACTGTTACTGTTTCTACACTCAG
The DNA here is from genome assembly GCF_028858705.1 of Grus americana. Lineage (NCBI taxonomy): Eukaryota > Metazoa > Chordata > Aves > Gruiformes > Gruidae > Grus > Grus americana. The sequence continues at coordinate 4,874,595 of NC_072860.1, read as the reverse complement.
TTTTCTGAGGAAAGAACTTAAAATGTTGGTCCTTCACAGTCCTTTACCATAAAAAAGGTGTTTACAGAAAGATATTTTAAAAATCCAGAATAATCCAAACAAATAATTTTCAGTCCCTACAAAGACAATCCTTCTCTTTCTATTTGCAGATAAACTACCCTGCTAGCACAGTCTACCAAGAAAATACAAAAGCATCAGTGGCACAGACATATTGTAATCTGGCCACCTCTGAGAAATTCCAGAACAAATACACAGATTTAGCACAAAGTATCAAACAAGTTCTGGAATATCTACGAAGACCTGTCTCACACCAAGCCACAAAAAAGCAACAGCGCTCATTGACCTATGATCTGCTTGTAGTTATGAATTAGACCAAGTAAAAGGACACTACTTCTTCCAAAACAATAAAAAAAACCCCTTAGATTAATTGTATACCACCCCTATGCCAATGTAACAGAGATGTCAGTAAAGCCAGTCAGTGAGCTGAATTGCGGGGTGAAGCACATGGGTTTCACCGGGGCCCTTTAACCTGTCTGCAAGTACTACAGGACAAATCCTGTGCATAGCAGACCCTCTGTGACACCTGCAGTATATGCGGTCCAACCGTGCTAACACGCTGTCCAGAAAGAAGGGATAAAACAACATCCCTGGATTCTATATACATATGCCACTTACTGTCGGAACTCAACATGTAGAGAAAGTTCTTGCACTGTATTGATCCTAAAGCAGTCACTGCACAGTCCATCCAAAGACCTTCAGAAATCCAGTCTGCAGTAACGAGCACTGTTGCGGTGTCTGAAATCTTCCATCTGTTGGATATGGTAGTAACAAGTAAAATGGAGAATCCTGCTAAAGCCAGTAGCAATGCACAAATTTGTAGAGAAGATGACGCCATTCTTCAGACAGAAGTTGTTTTCAGAGAAGCCTCCCAGAATTTCTGATATTAAAAACCTGTTGAAACAGTTTGTACACATACAGAATATGGAGTTATCTTTAGTGAAGCCTGACCTTTACGAAAACATCAAAAAGATGCCTACCAACAAAATAATTTATCAAGTAAGGGAATTGTAGAACTGGAATCTAAATCTCAGTGAATAATTGGAATACTTAAATATTCTATGACATCTGAGTATTTTCTTAGGAACACTTTTATTAGCGTACTTATTTACTACAAAAAATACCTACAGAGCAAAACTAGAGGACCCAATTGAGGGCTTCTCTAATTTGACTTTGCAATGTTTCATCGGTTCCTTACTTGTTTGTCAACTCAAAATTATTTTAAAATTAAAACTGTCGATGCTTTAATAAATTATTCATCTCCCAATTACAATGCCTATCGATACAAATTTAAACCAAAATAAATGTTGATACTCACGTTTACGGTATGTTAGTAACCTGTTTCATCTACTTTCCTGCTGGACACTAGTGTCAGCACTTTGCGAGGACCAGTTTGATCAAACAAGTGAAAGTTTCGTACTCTGTAGGACCTTTCCCCCCATTCTAAAAATCAAGGACCCAGGGCCAAAGCTCTGCAGGACTGTTGCACAAAGGCTCAGGCATGGCTTTTCACTACAATGAAGTTTCAGTGAAATGAACAACTCAAATATGAAAATTACAACCAAATCATGTAAGTTAGTACCAAAGATGCTCAGATTAAGCTGGCAACCATTGGCATATAATGTGCTTTGTCAGTGCCACTGAGCTGCCCATGTACCATCAGACTCCAAAGCAAGACAGAAAAATATGATTACATTTCACAATTTTCACAATGATCATTTTACTTGAAACTGTTGTTGCACTTGTCACCAGGACACTACTTTCATGGAAGGAGGCCTGTGTCCATATAAGACAAGCAAACGATTGAAGATAGGATTTGTTTTAGGATGCAGCCCACACTGTGAGGGAATATGCACATTTGCTGCATTTAAAAAAAAAAAAAAAGAAAAAAAAGGAAAAGAAGAATTCAAGTCTCCTCCAATAATCAGTCATTTTAAATGGCTCCAACACTCAGAATTTGTTTGCACAAGGAAAGAAGGATTAAACTTATTCCACTCTTAAAAATGTGTATATTCCACTATAAAAGTTTAATGAGAAGGGAGTATTTGTCTTTCAAGTGATTGTGTAACCTCTTCAAAACACACAAAACTGTCAACAGAGAATATCAGATATAGATGATAAATTTAAATTAAGCAACAAATTCAAGCAGACTTTACACCACATGGGCAGGCCAATAATCCAAATGAATGTTTCCGCCTATTATATAGGTATGACCCATGCAATCATAATTCATTCCTGGCAGTAAGGAAAAGAAGATAAAACGACATGCTCTGCACCATCACTACGGGTAGGACATATGTCAAAGTTGTAAACACAAATTTCTCATTAAAATACAATAATTTAAAATATCATAGGTTTCAAAGTGAGGAAGCTTGGAAACTAGATTTCACAAATACAGAATAACAACCTAATAATGATAAATACAGAATAACAACCTAACAATAAGTGGCAAGAAGACTAAACTTTGATAACATGGTGCACAATGGACCAACTGAAAGGTGTTTTATTTTCCAGATCTTCTTAAGACAAGCATGCAAAGAAAATCTTTACTACTTAGAAAGCAAAGCATGCAGTGCTGGTATTTGAATCCCTAGGGGCAGGGAGTGGGGCTGGTGTCTCAGTGAGGACTGGGAGCCCCGTGATGGGTCACATATCAATAGGCCACACAAGGCAGAAACAGAGCCCTAGAGCCTCTCCTGAAATGCAATGCCTCCAGTGGGTAAAACATGGGCCAATAGGGAAAAAAAGAAAAAAAGAAAAAAAGGGGGAAAAAAAAGAGAAGAAAAAAAGAAAACCAAAGGCAGAGGGGCTGTTTGCTTGTTTTTAAAAAAAATCCCTTTTCTTTATATTCTTTATATTTCCCTGGCAGCATTTAGGCCCTGCAATCAGTAATCAGTGCAGACAGACACCCATCCAGTGGATCACATTAACAAACTGTGACTTCTGACATGCCCCGAGGCAGGACAGACCTCCCTGGCTCCTGGCTGAAGGAGGTCCAGCAGCCGGGGACATGGATGGCTCTACAACCACTTTGCTGCTGCTGTTCCTCCTATCTTTGTTGTCCTCTGCTCCAAGGAGCCACTCTGACTCATCCCTTCCTGACCCTGCTAACTCCATGGGACAGACCAGATGATACCTTATTCCCTCTGGGCCACCAGCCATGCACAAGGCTGCAGTCCCCATGCAATGGCGGTGCTGATCTCTCACCACTCTTGTAGTTTTAATGACACAAGTAATGCCATTGAAATGCACTGCTTTAACAGGGTTAAGAGTTCGCTAATAGAAACCATCTGCAAAAGAGAAGCTTTCAAAAGCAATCAGCTTGTTACTTCAACTGACACCACATCCATCCTCTTCTTTCAAACCGTACCATGTACACCTTACCCCTCAGGACTTGATTGTGTTAGCTGCCATACACTGGCACTGTCTATAGATTTGAGAGGATAGCACAACTAATAGCAAATATGCTTTGCAACCGTCCAAAGGAGAATGAGCATAAACCAAATACATACATAAACCCAGAGCATCATCCCTCACAAATTGCACACATAGGCTATATTCAACTAAGAGCTGTAACGTTATAAATAGAAGCCCTGAGGGAGCAACAAGATCACCTTAACATTAAAGGGAGCACAGTCAAAATGTGTCTGGTTTGAACACAGGACAGGAAGGGTTAACAATGAAAAATATTTAAGTCACTTAAACAAACAAATCACTCCTGATAAGGTCTCTGGAAGCAAGAACGGGTGATAAAAGTGTCAAAACTGGGAAGTTAAAAAACTCTTTTACTTCTTTTTCATTTTGTTACATAGAAAAACAGAGACAGAGCATTGATTACCACACTGGTTTCATTTACATATATACATATATATACATTTTAACACTAGCAATGTATAGCTTTGAACCTGCTAATCGTTTCTTAGTTCAAGCAAATTCTGAGTCTGACCCATGGCCACTACTGCAATCAGAAAGAGATAAAATGCAGATTTAAATACAGTACTAAACCACTTAGAGCAGTCTCCCACCACAAGTCTACAGAGGTTTCTTCAGGTCAGGCTCTGGCCTTGAGTTGAGAAGTCAAACTCTTTCACTACTTGTTTAAAAAAAAGGAACAATGTTAATTCATACCTCTCTGCTTCCAAACAATTTGACTTTGTAACTGTGCTCCTGAAGCTGGTGTAACTTATGAATAGTCTAATTAGGCTTATAGCCACTTGCAATTATAATATACAGATCATTCTCGTCTTGCTATTAACTTTCCCTTCACATGACGAGCTACACAGTAATTTGGATTGGAAGGGACCGCACTGCTGCCAACCTCCCTCTAAAGCACAGCTTCAGCATCGGTGAGCTCGCCCAGGCCCCTCCAGTCACGCCAGAGCAGCCCCAGGGCTGGAGACGGCACAACCACTCTCCCGTAAGCGTGTTCCTCACACCCGTGCCAAACTTTTCCTGCTGCAACGTGTGGCTGCTGCCTCTCGTCCTTCCCGTGCACCTCCAAGATAAACCAGTTTATTGAGCGGCTTGATTTTGGCAGCTCTGCACTCTGACCTCAGGAGGCCCTGGCGTGACTGGCACGTAGGTTGCTTGGTTGTCCCATTAGTATCTCCATGGCAAGATAACCAGAAAGGTGCATGTGACTTCTTGAACCTTCCCAATGAACCAGTTATTTTCAAAGCAAACACGCCTATGTTCTTTTCCCATTTAATTTCAGGAAGGGGGTCGGTGTTTGCAGCAACAACAAGTCCTGGGCAAGGACTGCTCCCTGCCAGCATGCCGCCTCACCAGCCCTGCCAGAGCTGCCCGGCCGCACTGCCGACAGGAAGATCGTGCCGGGAAGAGCAGCACAGTGCCAGAGAGCGGGAGCCCTGGACAGCAGCAAGGATTGTCCGGTGCCTGGGGACAACCCACCCGGGTGAGGAAGAGCATGGCAAAGAGGCCTGAGAGGAGGCTGCGGGGCAGGAGCAGCTGCCTCGCGCCTGGTCAGCCATGCGCAGCCCTTTGCTGCAGCAGCCTGACGCTGAGGCGAGGTGAGGAAAGGCGGTGAGGTGCGGTGAGGTGGAGCCACACAGCGGAGCAAGGCAAGTCTTGCCTCCTTGGCTGCTGCAGGCTGAGCCCCAGCCTAGGGGGAGACAGGCTCTATCTATTCCAGAAGGCTTCTAGAGAAAACATTAAAAACATAGAAACCCTTCGTTACATGGCGCCAACGCCACCCGCCAAGGGGATCCGCGAGGTAAACGAGCTGCCACACTCATCATGGCGGCCACGGGTGCCCCGCAGCGCCACTCCCCCTATGGCGGAGCAGACTGGGACGCCCTCTCAACATGGCGGCCGGGGCGGGACGTGGACGGATTCGACCCGGCGGCCGGCAGCAGTCCTGGCGCTGTCGGAAATGCCCTCCTCGGCAGACCGCCGGGAGCCCCGCGGGTGCCCACCGTGCGGAGCGGTCCGACGGCGCTGGGGAGCCCCCGGGCCGCCCCCGCGCTCGGCGCCCTGGGGGGTATCGAGCAGCTCCCCCGGCCACACCGCCGGGCGCCCAACGCCGCGCCCGCAAGATGGCGGCCGGCTGCCCCGGAAGCGCTCGGCGCGCGGGAGGCGCCCAACATGGCGTGGGGGTGGTGGGCCCGCGCCTGGGGCCCGCGGCCGAACAGGTACCGCCGGGCCGCGCCGGGGGTGGCTGTCGGGGGGGCGGGCGGGCGCGGCGGTGCTGACGGTCCGCATCTCTCCCCCGCAGGCTGACGGTGCTGCTGGAGCAGCGACAGGGTTTCCGCCGGGCGAGGCCGCGGCCCGAGGAGCCCCCCGCCGCCACCGCCGCCGAGGCGCGGCCCGGCCCGCCGCCCCCGCGCCGCAGCCTCTGCCCGGCGCCGCCGCCGACCCGCGCCGGCCGCCCCTCGCCGCGTCGTCTGGTCAAGCCGCTGCTCTTCGCGGTGGGGGTAAGCGGCTCCTGCGGGCCGGGGGTTACCCGTGTCCGGGCGGGGGGGGGGGGCTGTCTGCAGGGAGCCCCGGCGGGCGGCTCCGTGGCGGGACCCCCCGTCTGTCAGCGGTGCCTGAATCGCCATTAACGTGCTGGCAGTGCTCAGGGCCGAGCGACTGGGAACGGCGTGTAGCGTCACCCCAGGGCGAGCCTGGCTCCCTCGGCCGAAGCCACGCAGGGACGGACCTCAGGACGGTGCGTTCGTTCTGAGTTTTTACCCGATGTCGCCCAGTTCACAGGCTCTGCTTTCGGATCCGCCGCCATCTGGCAGTATGAGTCGCTCAAGTCGCGGGTCCAGACCTATTTTGAGGAAGCTCGAGCAGACTGGTTGGATAAAATACGGCCGCAGAAGAGGGGGGACTTCAGAAAGCAGGTACACGGAGCCAGGCCCGGCCTGTTCGCAGGCGGGTGGGTCACTGCAGAAGCGTAAAACGTGACCGCATCTTTCATCTGGTGCGCCGTTCGTACAACAGATATGTGTCCTGTTTATCCTCAGTTTTTACTCGGAGAAATCATAGGTCCTCAGCAAATTGCAGTAGATACCTTTCCTTACCAGAAAAACTGGTAGAATTCGTTCTGTAAAACTGTAACTTACAATATCACTGCAAAAGCTATACTGGAGAAAAATACCATCTTCACCCTGAAATGCAGGGAAGGGAGGTCGGTAGTAGTTTGTAGATCTAAACTAGGTACCCTTTGCTTTTTTACTATAAAAAATTCAATTGTTGCTATGTCTCTGTGTTCTCAAAAGTGAACACGAACTCCCAAAGAGGACGGAGCTAGTTTAAATGCTGAACCTTACGTATAACATTTTTTTAATGCTCTGGCTTCTGGAATGCATTTCTAGTTTCAACCTGTACTTGACAAATATGAGGGTTTAGAGGTTTGGTTTTTTTTCTTTTGAGAGCTGACATTTCTGTGCAAATACTTTGGAGTTTGGGCAGTAAGAACAATGTAAGCACGGCAAGACTTATTATAAATTTAGCTGCCATCCCAAAAGTGTAAGTCATTTAGTTTTCGGCTAAGTATATTTAAAACTAAACATGCATGTATGTTTTACATTTGTTTCAAGGTTACTGCTGTGGCTTGTGATAGACCAGGCTTAATTACTCTTTAGGGTCTGCTTGCCCAAGGGAAGTAGGGCTGAGTGTGGAGCTGGAAAATCACAGGGTCCTGGGTAGGACAGAGGAGCTGGTTTTGTAACGTGAATTGTGTGCACTGTGTAATTCTTTGGAAATGGGCACATGGTGTGGGTTAACCCTGGTGAGCAGCTAAGCACTACACAGCTGCTCACTCACTTCCCTCACAAACCCTAGTGGGATGGGGGAAGAGAAAAGGAAGAATAAAAGCAAGAAAACTTGGGGGTAAAGATAAAACAACCACCAAAAATTGTTTAAAAAGCGATGGATAAGTCGGAGAAGAGGGAAGAAAAAACCAGTGATGCAAAGGCAGTCACTCAGTATCTCCTGTGGGTAGACCAATGCTCAGCCAGTTCATGAGCACAAGATGGTTAGACCTCTTAAAATCCCCTCTTTTCCCCTTTTTTTGCTGAGCATGACATTATATGGTAGGGACTGTCTCTCTGGTTAGTTCGAGTCATCTGCCTGATTGTGTCCCTTCCCAGCCTATTCCGCACCCCCAATCTATTCACTGCAGGGGCAGAGTGAGAAATGGAAAAGCACTTGATGCTGTGCAAACTCTGTTCAGCAGAAGCCAGAACGTTAGTGTGTTATCAGTACTGCTTTGGTCAAAAATCTAACACAGAGCAGCATGTAGGAGCTGCTATAAAGAAAATTAACTCTATCTTAGCGAAGCCCAGCACAGCATGCTTTCTTGCTCGGTGTGTATGAAGTGCAGGTGAGATTATGATTGCCACTTAATATTTTAAATAATTTTGGTTTTATACTGTTGTTTTCCTTCAAAACCTGAAGGGGAAGATCTGGTGATTGGCTATCCAAAATATAAAAGAAAACTGCCCTGTTGTTAATAGGCTTAAGCTCCCAATCCCCATCTTCAACTGGTAAGTTCTATTTTTAAAAGTTCAGGATCCCCCAATAGCTTCTGAGGGCATCTACTTGTATTTTAGAAGAATCATGTTTGTTTAGTGTTCTTATACTGGAGAACTTTGTAGGAAAGAACAGTATCTGTATCCTATGCCAGAGAACTGAAAAAAAAAAAATGCAGTGAAGTTGTTACTTTGATATCAACTAGTGAATGATTTCTTTCATACACCATTATTTCCCTCCGCCTCCAACCTACAGATAATTTTTTTGACATTGTCCCCATTAATATGGTTGGAAGGTCATTGAGCTATCAAGAAAACATTTGTCCAAAATGATTCTGAAAGCTGAGGACGGGAAAGGGGGGGTGGAATTTATCTGTGGGCTGACTGCGCTCAAAATAAACTTTTTCAGGGGTTTTAAGCTTGGAGGAGGGCTGGGTGAGCTGGACGCAAGGGGGAATGGATTCCACATCTTGTGAGCCACCTCTGCAAAAGTGACCCTGGCACAAAAGTGGAATCTCTCAAAGGTGGGTGGTGTGATGTTAGACAGCGTTAGGGCGAGGCAGGGTTTATGCTAGCTTTGGCTAATCTGCTAAAGTAAGCATTATGGGATAGATCCTTGTTTAGTACAAGCAGAGGTAAAGCCGTGGAGTTGTGTAAAAGGCTATGACCCCATTCTTTTTGAAGAAACTCTTCATCTATGTTGGGATATTTTACGGAAAGGAAGGTAGATAACTGCTCTTGAGTAAGAAAATGCCAACTCGAAAAGCTAAACCTTTCAGAAATAAAAGTTTGAAACAGATTTACTTAAATTTCAAACAAATGCTTTCTGTTCTGAAAAAGGTAGAATCTCACGTGACTGTTTTTGAAATTGCAAATACTCCACAGTGGCACTGATGTACAACAATTCCGTTTCAGGTTAACAGCTGGTGGAATAACCTGACTGAGGGTCAGCGGACTGTGACAGGTTTGTGTTAGCTTACAAGTATTAGACATTCACAGGAAGCGAAATATGGCAAACAGGTACAGTATGTTAAAACAGATGGCTTTCGTACACGTTTAGGTTGGTAGGCACAAAGCATGTGTAAACTTACACCTGCACATACACTATTTCTGCTATGCTTCCTTCTCACAAACTATTTTTTTGTATGCGTTAAAAAAAAATTCCGATGCATCTGCGTGAGAGAGTGTGGAGGATTAGCTAGAATCTTCCCCCAGCAAGATTTTTACTCAGGAACTGTGAAAAACAGCAAATGCTTTTAGAAGGAATGTGAGTATATATTCTACTGATACATGGAAATAAAACTCCATGATAAATTTTTTGCTATTTTACATACATTGTGTTGCAAACAAGAAGCAACTATTTTGCCTGCTTGCCTTTGGTTCTGCTGTAGTTTTGATTAATTAGCCTAACATCACTTGAAACCGCCAAGATAAATGTAATGTGTGGAGAGAAATTGATGAGAACTTGATTAAAATCCAAATAAAATAGCTAAGCCATATCTGCTCTTATATATTCTACATGCTAACAAGTCCTGTCAACAAGTTTTGTACAGTGCTTTGAATTGCTCCTCAACATGCAAACCAAGTCATGATACAGATACAAATATTGTATTGGGGCAGAGGGATGTGAAGATTCATATTCCGTAGTCCCTAGAGCATCCCTCAACATCAAGTTAATCTAACAAGCAGTATAAATTCTCACTGGAGACCCTGAGCTGTTCGGACGCTTACCCCTGATTGGCGTAACAAGGTCGGGCTTACTGCACTGAAATTGCTGAGAGTTCTGTAACATCTTGGTGTAGCATGCAGGGAAAATATTTCCTCTGATAAAACAGTATGGTGGAATAGTATGGAGTGCCAAAAGAAGAGATCCATTAAAATTTTGGTTCTGGGATTTATGTATCATCATTTTTCACAGTTCTTATATTTTGTTGTGAACTTCAAATAGAGAATAATTATGTGACGTTTACCATTCTGTAAATGAAGCACAATTATTTTCCCCTTTAATGTTTCTAGCTATTATAAAAACATTTTCAATACCTAAATGCTTGGATAGAAATAAAGAAGGCACTTTAAACAAACGATAACTTTACATCATTATGTTTCTGTTTATTTCATATTTAAACTGAAATAAGATTGCAGTAAACAGCTATGAAGTAAAAAAGCTGTGTGTTTGCGATATCCCACAGGTAACTATGCCTTAGCAATGCCAACTCAACTGTTTATACTCAACCTCTAAACAGCATTTTTACAATTACCTCAAAACCAAACTTCCCCGGAAAATGGAAAGGATGTGTGCTGCATGTCTGTATACTTCCTCCAGCCTGCGTGCACAGTTAAACGCAACTGTGCGGCATTTAGGTGGCACTTGGGAATAAGCAGCTAGAGAGGCAAGAAATGAGACCTCTCAAGTTGGCCCTTGTTGCATTGGTTCTACAGTGAAACAGAAGTTTGAAACCGTAACTTGAATGTCTTAAGTAGAGATTTTCTGGGTTGTTGCATTCATTCATTCATTCCATCATGCATTAAAACAGTCGCAATTAAATGTCATGTTTCTGAAAGGCTTCCGCTATATAAATACAGCTTCAAGTATTTTTCTTTGCTTTTTCTAAACTGTTTATAAAATAAGTGGATACTGCTTTTAAAGAAGTAGCAAAGAGAAAGTATGATTCTTGTAAGCTTACTTTTGAATGTTGTTTACAGTAAGTATTATGGCATGTTACATTTATAACTTGCTTTTATACTGTTTTTTTCCTCTTAATAGGTATTATAGCTGCAAATGTCTTTGTATTCTGTTTATGGAGGCTGCCTGGTATGCGACGGGTTATGTTTACATATTTCACCTCAGATCCATCCTCCAGTAAGTGAGCAGTAATTTGGGGAACTTGTCTACATGGGGTTGTAATAGAACCTCTGATTGTACCACAAAAGCTTTGGATGGCGCATAGCTTGCAGCTCCTCACTGGTGCTTTTCTAAATACTGTGATGTCAAAACTTGCCTGTTGTCTGGCTTTTTACTGCATTCAGTGGGATGCAGCTCCTGCCTTTGTAAAGGTGAAGAGGCACTTCTCTCTAAGTGATATCTGTGCTTTCCTGGGCAGAATGTTAATCATGCCAGTTCTTGGGAAGGAGGACAGTAAATCTTACTATGTAATGCCATTCAAAAACTAGTCTCAAATGTGATTTTTTTTTTCTTCTTGAGGCTTTGGGCAATGTGGTCTAGTGGAGGGTGTCCCTGCCCGCAGCAGGGGGGTTGGAACTAGATGATCTTTGAGGTCCCTTCCAACCCAAACCATTCTATGATTCCTCCTTTAATGTTCTGTGGAATGCAGATAGAACAGTCATCAGTCACATGCACGTGCACTTTCGTCAACAGATGACCATTGGTCCGTATGTTCTGTACGGAGTCCTTGTTTCAAAGCTGTCCTTTGGGTCACATTAAAAAAAAAAATCAAAACCAACAAAACACAAAAAACACTTGGCTTTCACCATGTGTGAAGTGTTTTAAAGAGGTTAACTTAGGAAAGCAAGTTACTGGTATTTAATGGCAGAACAATTAGATAGCTATTATCCAGATCTAAGCATCAGTCACCCCAAACACTCCTGTTTTAAGTAATGAAATAATGCTGACCTTTAAACCTGCTAATTGGCTGCTTTTTGCATTTTCAAGACTGCTGTTTCAGTGAGGAAAGATAGTAGCTTTTTGAAAAACCTAGTTTTTCTTTATGACTTTAACAAAACAATTTTATATAGATGCTCATATAGTATGTTAAAAATCTTTCACCATACACATACATAAGTAAAATCTCGTTTTTCCTTTCCAAAGCATAGGAGAAGCGCCATAAGATAAATGTCTTATATGAAATGTTCCCCCGTAGGCAATTAAGACTTTCTAAAGTAGCTGTTTGTGCAGCTTGCATGTCTCTGGGGTATGTGTTCTACCTTTCAAAAGGTATTGCATAGAATTTAAAATTTGTTACATTTCTGGGTTTATTACATAGCTTGTATTTGAGAATTCTAAGCATAATTAGCCTATAGTATGTCTTGATAATTTTCTAGTTTGTAAGTTCAAGCAAATTAAAACACTGACTTTTTTTTTTTATTATTTTTCTCTTTTGTAGAAGCCCTGTGTTCTCCCATGCTGCTGTCTACATTTAGTCACTTCTCTCTATTCCACATGGCAGCAAATATGTATGTTTTATGGAGTTTTTCCAGTAGCATTGTCTCTCTTCTGGGATGTGAGCAGTTCATTGCAGTCTATCTTTCTGCTGGTAATGTTAAATATATTTATTTACAACATTTAAAAAATATAAATATATATTCATGCAAGTAAAGCACATGCATGGTTAATAGTTTTATGACGACAGATGGCCATCATTCAGTCCCACATGTTGCTCTGTACTAACTGCAGTCCTTATTTGCTGTCATACAGAATTTTGATGGGTTTAGGATATTTGGCTTCAAATTATCATGACAATACAAGTATCTGGTTTTAAGTCATGCTTAGCTACCAAAATAAAATAGCTCTTTATACAGACTCATGGGAGTTTCATGGGAAAAGATAACAGATAATTCAAGTTAAAACAACCACCACCACCCCCAAAAAAAATCCAACAAACCACACCACCTACACTAGCTTTTTTAGTAACATGTACAGATAATACTGTACTTTCTGATGCTTGTCTGTATTGCTGGCGTTGTTTCTAATAGTCATTTTTCCTTTCTAGGGGTTATCTCCACTTTTGTCAGTTATGTTGCTAAAATGGCCACTGGAAGGTTTGAACCATCCCTTGGAGCTGTAAGTATCTCAGAATATGAGACACCTAATAATGATCTCTGAAGCCATTTTCAAAGCCTGCTGTATTCTCTAACCTGCTTAAAAGCCAAGAATGTATTTGGGATAGTGGAAATGAGAAAAGTTTACCAAATTAACCAGGCAGTGATTCTTGTGTGCCTATTCTTCCAATATGTTAACTCTTGTAGCGGCAACCCAGTAATAATACCACTTAATGCTAATGGCTTGCGAGTACTTAATAGCAGGACTTCGTGTCACTGAGCAGATAGTTCAGTTCTGTAACTTACACAATTATGCAATAGCATTTATGAAGTATCATGGTCTTCTCTAATTGAAAACAGAATAGAAAGAGATAATGTAATCAGACAAAGTCAGCACGTGATACTAGTGGAAGTTGTAGGGAATGTTGTACAGAAAGGGCAGCATTCCTGCCAAAAGTCTCACAGCATGAAAGAGACGAGGCAGGCTGAGGAGGTGTTGTAGTTGTCTGTCCTTTACAAGTATTTTTAGTAGTAGAACATTTTAAAACGTTTGAGGTAAACCTAGCCATTTGCCAAGTTTTAAAGGCTTAACTTACTTTTGATAAAAGCCAAAAGTCAGTCTTATTTTTCAATTGGAATGAAAAAAAATATATCAAGCTGTCCCAAAGTTAGAATTCTTGGTAGTGCTGTCTATGTATTGTCCCTTTATCTTGTGAATAAACTATATCTGGAGCAAGTTACTTTCCATTAAGATTATTGCTCTGAACTTACTGATGTTGCCACACATTGCATTAGTTTACTATATTCACAGCATTTCCGTTGAGATATTTCATGGATACAAAAGCCTATGGTCAATTTAGTATAGACCAGGGAATTGCTTGTTTCATTGACAAAAGATTTCTTGTCCCTGTCCATCTGTTATTTTCCCTGGTTTGGTACAAGGTTCAGAATGATTCCCTTCATATTAATCAAACACAGGCATCTCAGATATGTTAAGTTTCTAGGGTTTACTGGGTGGAAAAAAGCACATTAACATAAATTATCTTAAAAATCAGGGACGTTCTTAATTATATAAAAAAAGCTTAAGAGGGGTAATTTTTTTTTTACCCCAGTATTTATAATTTTGGATACTGAAATTAAATAAGTGTCCCATTTTATTTTTATTCTGAACTTTGCTGGGGTGCTTTGAGGTTTACCACAGGGCTACATTTGAAAATGAAAGCCAAAAGGAAAACAGGTTCACATGCAGAAAAATAATTTTTCCCTTATGTAACATCTCAGCTTACTTTCATGTGTTTTAATGTATTTGCAGTCAGGAGCAATAATGACTGTCCTTGCAGCCGTATGTACAAAGATGCCGGAAGCAAAACTAGCCATCATATTTCTTCCAATGTTCACATTTACAGCAGGAAATGTAAGTGCCTTTGAACTTCAAATAAATCCTACTCTTAAAATATTTTCCCTGTACGTCTCCAGTATCTGAGCATGTCCCCTCTTTGTTTGTGTTTCTAAGCTGTTTAATTTATTTTGAGAGAGAATACAGGTCATGGAAGTCCTGGAGACCAATTGTGAATTGTTGCAGCCTAGCACGGTCATTGCACAAAAGTGTAGTGAATTTAGAATTTTTCTAAATTCCATCCTCCACAGGTCTGTTTCAAATCTGATACTAAAAGGCAAAAGAAGTTGGGAGGGACTCGGGAGGAAGTGTGCATACACATACTGTTCTTTCTGATGGATGATTATTTTATAGCAGCACTTGTTACAGGCTAATCTATTAGATGTGCTTTTTTGAAAAAAAAAAAATATCATCAAGATGGGAGAAACAGGATTTCACTTCTCAAGGGAAATAACATTCCAACCCTAGAGGAATACCTGCCTCTTCATTTGGCTGCTACCTCTTGATACTTTTAAGAACACTGTTGGGATTAGAAATAAACTACTGAGGCTCTTCTTCATGTGTAGCACTAAGACTCCTTTTTTGTTTCATTAAGTGCATTTAAGCACATCCACTACCCCATTTAAGAAAAGCTTCTCTTGTATATCTTGACTTGCTTTAATAAGTTAATCATCTTTGGTCCACTACTTGAAGTTATTTTACTGTTTTACTTAAAGCAGTTAAACTTTGTCATTTCAAGATCATGAGATTTAGTTTTGGTTTTTTTATAAGTGAAGCTTACAGTTTTGAACCAGCATTCTTAGATGTAGCCTTCATATTTTTCTTGCACTTCTGCTCGAGTGGACCTGTCTTTTTGTACGCTACCCTTTAACTGCATCTTTCCTAAAAAGGATGGCCAAGGTAGAAGCCACAGAGAGCATTGCCATGAGGAAGTACTCATTGCAACAGAAAACAAGAGCAACATTGGCTGTTGCAGTATAAATGTTGGAATAATTTTAGCCCTAAGTAAGAACCTCTACTACGTAACTGTATTTCTAAACTGCATGTACTCCTTTGGCCTACGTTACATATACTGTAATCTGCTTTTAAAATAAGAAAGCCAATGTAGCAATATAGCTGCTATTCTAACACATGTGTGTTAAGGAAAGAAATCCTACTTAAAGTAACATTTCATCCTAACATTAAATCTGTTGATCTTTTTGGAATGAGGCACTTAGTAAAATTTTGCATAATTACAGTTATGGTGGTTTGTATCTCCTGAGGATGGTACACCATTGCTCATGCTGTTTCTGGCCATGGAGTTGTTCATCATCTCAATTTTCTACCTTCCAACAGATGTGTCATTTGGGAGAGTGTGATGATCAATTTATATCCGATGACAGGGATGCTGCCCCACATGTTCCATCCACTAGAGAATTGTGTTGGGGAGAACAGATGCACATAAGTCTAAGCTATGTCAGAATTAGTGAATGAGAATGTTGCAGCTCCATATTTTGTAGTCTCTCGTAGCATGTACTCTTTCAAGTAACTAACTTTTTTTCCTGACCCAAGTTCAGAATGTATGTGTAGCTTTAGAGATTAAGACTATTTGAGACGTTCACATTCTTACCATGCGTTATTCTGTAGCTGCTCATGTCTGTATTTTTACAGCACGGTACAGCTAAGGACTGAATCTGTAGTTTTAAAACTTTTTTTTTTACAGTGATTGCTTTGATTTGAAATTTATGGGGTGTTTTTTGATCTCAAATATTTGCTCTGTGCCAGAATATGAACCTTTATGATCAGTGGCCATTATATGCTGTGACTGATCCCGTCCATTCTGTGTTCTGTTCCTTTCCAGGCTTTAAAAGCCATAATTGCATTTGACACTGCAGGGCTTGCTCTAGGCTGGAGACTTTTTGACCATGCTGCACATCTTGGGGGAGCTCTTTTTGGAATGTAAGTCTGTATTTACTAACTTCTGTTTGTTTTGTATTTAAATTCATCCTACATTTTTTCCCCTCTTTGCTTCCTCTTATTTCTGAGGTGTGGGGTTTTTGTGGAAAGTTGTCTTAAGTAGCATTAAAGAGAACTCACTGTTATCCTCGTAGTGCTATAAAATTGTGTGGAAAATACTGTTAATAGATGCTTAGAACTGAAAGAAATTGAGATGAACTGCCTTAGAGCAATAGATTAGATGTCAGATTGTCCTGTCACCATAACCTGGGCTGGCTGTCTCTGTCCTCCTCTCCCCAGCACATTGAAGAGTCACAAGGCAGAAAAGATTCTCACAAGCCACAGCATGGACAAATTAAAATAACCTTAGAATTAAACAGCTAAGAAAAATCCTTTGTCTCAGTGTTTTTCCTCTAATTACTGATTCAGAGAGCTACAGAGTTAGTATAAGCTCAGGCCAGATTCCTTTGAGCAGCCTGTAGTGCTGTTTCTCAGTGTGGCTGCATTGTCTTTGTGTGGAGCCTTCTTAATTGGGAAGAACTACCAGAAACCAGTTTGTAGGAAACAGTTCTGCATTGTTCTGTGTTTTAACTACATTGTCTAATGAGTTTATCCCTTTCTACCTGATTGCAGTATTTTCTTAATTTGCACACTTACTGCTAAGAGCATTTTTAAACTTTTTATGTAGGCGTTTTAAAAGCCTACCTGACATTTAACTAGGCCAGACAAAGAGCAGGTGGGGGATACTTTTACTTTGGTCTACAGACTGGTTTGGCTTCGTTTGCTATTTCTTGGCTTTGGTGTCAGTAAGTTCTGTGCTGCACAGTCTCCTTTTCTCCCTTCCTCTGGCATCACAAATGCAGTTGATGTTGTCTTGCTGATTCTTAACTACTTTCTGCCATAACGCATCTATATCAGCTTGTTCATTATAATACAGGTTCACATATCATTAAATAGGATAGTTGCAGTAAAAATTGTCTTGAGTTGACAAATATCTTTCCTTCCTCACCTACATATGTTCTACTCTGATCAATTTTGGCCACTTCATCCTAAAACAGGACCTCTATTTGGGACGTATGTTGAATGGACAAAGTATTTTTCTGTATATTGCCTCAGACAATTGTCTGCTTCAGCGAGCAGCTGTATGATTTAATATAATGGCCAGTTTACCTGGCACTGGCTGAAGGCTCATATAAAAGTGTTTTTGTTATTCAGGACTCGGGTGTGAAGTTAAGCTTGTGCAAGAACTTCAGCCTACTTCCACGCAGTTGCTTCCCCTCCCACCTCTCCACCATAACCTCCCTTGCTTAATTACTTATATGCTGCTATGCGAATATCAACATACATACAGCACTTCAATAGATTAAATCTTCATTTAGATGTTTATAGAAGAAAATTCACTTTGAAGGGAGAGTGACTGTTCATTATGAGGCAGTTGTATTTACATGTGAGAAAAATACTTTTGCTTGGTGTTGTCAGTAAGGATTAGAACAAGCAACAGTACCATTGTAACAGTCTCTTAAATGAAAATAGGTTTTTGCATCTTCTTTTAAGTCGAAATCATGAGAGCATGAAATTAAAGGCACAAAAAACATTCATTCTTAGGACTGAGACAAGCAAGAACACAAAGAAGTTAACTATTAGGTGTCAAGAGAACAAGTGGCTTACCTGCCACTTTCCAAGAATGTTGTTCTTTCTGCCTCAGTTTATCTTGTCTCAAAAAGGATTTCGGTTACTTGATTGTAGTCATCTGTCTGTTCCTCAGATACAGAGAAAAGTTGCAGTTAGTTTTAACTAGTCTTTTCTTTCTCAGGTGGTACGTGACTTACGGCCATGAGCTCATATGGAAGAACAGAGAACCGCTGGTGAAAGCTTGGCATGAAATGAGGACAAAGAACACAGGAAAGGGAGGAGGTGGAAGATCTAACTGATTCCAATCCTGGAGATTCCTTGTGCCCAAGTGGTATATTACTTGAAGACATGGGATTGAATCAGTTTTGAAGGTTTTTTTGCTACTCCACATTAAGCCTCTAAGGAGCTGAAGTTTCTAGTGTTAACTACAGTTACAAAAATGCCTACCAATAGAAAATGAACTCTGACAAAGGTGGAACAATAAAGGTTTTTATCCTATTGCTCTCTGAGGTAACAGTCTGCATTACATTTTTTAAAAGGAAGAATAAAAAAAGCTTTTAAGTGACCAAAACCTCTGTCCAAATAACTTCAAAATAGGGTACAAGTGGTTAATACTTAGGAAGATAAACATTTTTTAAAACTGACAAAGGTAATGGATCACACATCCCCCTAATGTGCACCAAACACCACTAGGTGCATTCCTTCAAGGCAGCTTTATACAACCTGAGGCTACTGTGGTGAAATTCAGTGGTCTTGGTTGTTGAAAAGATTGGTTGAGATAAGCCAATGGTCTCTCTTGATCTTAAACTCAAAATACCTGAAGCAGTACTGGATTGTTTACCAAAGCTTATGTAGTGTTTAATGGTCTGGCTTTGTCAGCTGTGGCTTATTCAACCCATGTTTTTCATTTCTATCTGCTTCCAAGATATTGTCACATCTTGTTAGAGTTCACTACAATGATATCTTTTTCATAATTACATGCAGTGAAAGAGCGACTTAAGCTGTGGTTTTACCATGAATTATACTGCTTTAGGTTTTTGGTTGTGGGGTAGGTTTTTTTAAGTCATGCTGTATTGCTGGTTTCCTTTAAGGTTTTTCTAAGAATTTTAAAACAATAACATTTAGTTCAAAATGTGCCAGTTCTAGAAAAATAAGCAGCTTCAGCAAAAAAATATGAGGTGCTGGAGACCAGCAACACTGTAACTGGAAGTAACTTCTAAAGTAAACCTGAGGGTAGTACCATGACCAACATTCCTGTGCTACAAATAAAAACAAAAGTTGGATTTTGGGTATGTTGCTACTCTCTGCCTATCTTGCAAGGATGACTACCAGACTCCTGCAAAGTGCCGATGAGTCTGCCCAGATACGAGCTGGTGGGTTCAAACCCTTAACTCTTCCCTGTAGGCTGAACTAGTCATTCCAGAGGGACTGACTTCCCAAAGAGCACGTGGCACCTGTAAGCAGCAACTGGTGCCTTTTTACTTTACAAAAGTGCCTTGCAGAAAATACATTTCCTGTAGGGATAAACAGTACATAATGCTAAATGGCACCAGTTGTAATAAATGGAGTACAAAATTGCTGTAAGCTCCCTTACTGCCACAAGCCAGTGCTCAAGTCTAATTTTTTTTTTCTCCCTTGGAAAATAAGACACTTGAGGATTTGTTCCTTTAAGTGCCTGTCAACTTAAAACACTTAAATGAAAGAGTTGGGAGTATCTAATATTCCTTTGCTCTGTTCCAGAAGCTTTCTGGCTGTTTCTAATCTGTCACTTCTCCTTTCCTACTTCCTTCTCTGATGCTCAGGAGAAGCACGCCAGTTTTTAGGACTTCGGCCCCCCGTGCAGCCCTGCCTGCAGCAGCAGGCAGCCGTACCAGCAGCCAGACACACTGCTGCCAGCGGCAGTCACTTGCCACGGAGGCATCGGAAGATGGCCACTGAACAGGCTTGTCAGAAGGGAGTATTTCATGCCAAAGCAGCTCAAAAGCCATAGCTCACGATATTTTGCATGTTGGTTTTACATCTGTTTAACACTTACCTGTTGTCTTTGTCCACTTCATTTTCCCCCCCCCCTTCTTCCTTGCATTACCTCTTGTCCACTCAAGAGCTTATTTAGTCTCTCCAACACTTCTGTATTTGCTGAGGGGTTTTTTAGAGATCCTGGCTGAAAGCAGCAGGGAGTAACATTGCAGGACATACACTGTATAAACCCTGAATGACATTAGAGTTTACAGGTTTGGAAGAATAAGCCAAGGTTACAATTAAGTTCTTCACTATAATAGCCAGTGCCTACCTCAAACTTCAAAAAGTCACACCCCTGCATCGCTTGCAGAGACTGGAGTCCCGCTCCCATGGTCTGTTAAACCTGCTAAGGCAGCGTGGCATTGCTGCACCCTTTCAGCTGGCAGGAAGGGTGCTGATGAGCACCACAATGTTTTCAGGCTGCCTCTGAAGGGTCAATGACTCCACCTCTGCTGGATTTTTGGAGTTGCAGGGGCTGAGAGCTCCTAAAAACCAGCCTGGAACTGCCAGAGAGGTTCAGGAGTCACCATCTCTTCAGTCAGTGGCTGTGGTTTGAGGGTTTCATACCTAAGCATCACTTAACTGTTCAATACCTGAGTCTTCCTCATTTGTAGAGACCATAGAGGTATTTAACATATGTAAGGCTGTATCAAAAAAAACATTAATGTGGCCAAGCAGTGGGTTTGACGTCACTTTGCACTTGAGCCTTCGTGCAGCATAGTTTACACTTGGCAGACAGTCTTCTCTGGTCCAAAACAACATTCAGATTGCAAAAGGAAAGTCAATACTCAGACAGGGAATGGCCTGGAGTTACAACAACTCACTAGAATAAATAAGATAACTTTCTGGCAAGCAAATGCCCTTCTTGCAAAACCTGGCATCAGTACATACCAGTATTTAGTCACACCTTTGAACAGCAAAGAAATTAGAAAAATGAAACACACACCAGAAAACCCAAACCCAGAAAAAACAACAAAAAGAACCAAACACCTAAAACAAAACTAACCGCATGGAGAGACTTTTTTTCCTCTTTTCAAAGAGCTTATTATTGTGAATAAAAATACAATGTGGTAATTATGCGGGTGCTTGGCAGAGACAGCAGCTAGTGTTTGTGTAGGAAAATAGCAATAAGTATAAAGTCATGGTTAATCATGTAGAGACCAAATCCTTCATTCCTTTTCAATGGCTTTAAGAACATCTGCTGTGACCTTGCTGCATTTAAGGAATATTTTACTTCAGTGTAGTGATCTGCTGTATTGAAATTTCATTTTAGTATTAGAACAAACCGAGCTTTCAGCCCCCATTCCTGGCAGCAACAGCTGGTTTGCTTTCCGATTTGATGGCTTGCCTTTGTCTTACTGTTGCAGTACTCCCCCTCCCTTTAATCATGATAAATCTCTTCTAAATGCAGACAACTTTTTAATCTCATCCAGCTTCTTCTGGTTTCCCTGTCTGAGATAGCCTTTGTGCCAATTTCATCCTACAAGCTATGATGAGCAGCTGCTCAAAGCACTCCCTGATGCCGTAGGTGGGCTCCGAGACGCGCAGTGCCAGAGCTGAACTCAGTACTAGGAAGTGGCAGGCACAGGGAGAGCAGAGACATCCAATTTATTCTCCAGTGTATTTTGCTAAGTCAGGCCTAGGAACAAGGATCAGAGCATCATTTGTACTGTGCCAGCGATAACAGATGATAGAGCGGGTGTTCTGCTTTCTCCCATGAATGCAAAATCCATTTCACTTTACCAAGGTATGTTTCACCCAAATATGATTTATTTAAAAATTACTACATAAAGCAGAGTAGTTCTAGAAAGAGAGAGCAGCAGAAAATTAAGAAATGTCTCCCTGCATATTCCTAAAAGTAAAATTATGTTTGTGGGGTTTTCAGGCAACAAATGAAACACAGCATCCAACATCCCATATGTTATTGTGTCGGGACTTCTGTATGGGACCAAAATGGTGTTACCTGAAAATCCTGAGCCTCCTTGCCTTAACTGACACACGTGTATGTGAGGAGTGTCAAACAAAAACTGCTAGTAGCACCAGCAAGTGCCAAATCAGATATTTGGGACAATGGGATCAGCTGCAAAGGAATTTCTTTTTATCTCTTGATAACTGTGTTTCAAAGAAAGGCCAAACACCCAAGGAGAGGTTCTGCCTCCACAGTTCCAGCTCTCCTCCCCACCAACAGCAGGTACAAGTCCAGACTGAGGTGCTAGTACGCTACAGATACAGGCTGCTCAGCCGAACTAAAGCAGTAAATCTTAGCTTTTCAAGTTCCACTGCATAATTAATTCCTTATCAGATAGCCACCTGTAACTAGATTATTACATTCTAAAATGAGGTACCTGTCCAGCTAGCCTTTAAATAGACAATTTTTTTTTTCTAATAGGTGCTGTCTCAGTTTATCCGCATTCTTTACTTTTACAGCCTTCTATTTCATAGCTTGCTGACCCATTGGGAGATTCAGCTTCTTCTGTAATAACACACTGAATGGGGAATTGTGGAGGAGCGTTATGGCCCATAGCCACTTATTACATAAGATGTCGAATTTCAAAAGCCAGACTTATCCCCGATGTAATTCTGTCAACCTCAGTGGTTCGCACCAGGACTATTGGGGTTTGAACCTGAATGTACAAAAGAAAAGCTGTAATTTCCAGTCTCTGGCAAGCAGTATATGATGCGGATCGTGCATTAAATATAAAATAGATGCTTGGATTTTCATCAGTAGGCAGTATTTTAAAAGTGAAGTGGTTAAATTGTTAATGTAAATGGGGGGGGGTGTGTTTGTACACAGCTGTCTGAGGCTAACGTTGCAAAGCTGCTATTTCTCATCAAGACCACTTACTTTATAAATATCAGGTTTCATATACAAACGTCTCCTCTAACCATAATTCCAAGTTAGCCGTGACCATTCCAGCAGTACTACCCAGCTAGAGCAGAGCAATGCTCCCCGCTCGGCCGATGCCGGTGACTGAAGATGCTGCGGAGCTTCCCGGGAACGCAGAGGATCCCAACGCACCGAAACGGACACCCGGAGGCGCACGGAGACGGGAGAGCCGGTGCTCCCGAGCAGGCACCCCAGCCCCGCCAACAGCCGGGCCGGCAGGCAGGGATCCCCCGGGAGCAGCCCGCCGGCGGGGGCGGGGGGGCGGAGGAAGCGCGGCCCGGGCGCAGGGTCCGGTCTCGCCGGCTTCCGCCCCCCCCCCCCGCGCATGGCCGCCAGCCCCCGCCGGCACCGGCAGCCGCACGGAGCTCCTGCCGGCAGCCCGGGTCACGTGTGCGGGCCGTAATCCCGGAGAGGGGGTGTCATTACCGGGGGAAGGGGGCGGCGGGAGGAGGGGCTGCCGCCGATGAGGGCTGAAGCCGGGTGCGCGGCCGGCTGCGGACGGCGGAGCCGCGGGCGCCGCTGCGGGCGAGGCGGGGGCTGCGGCCGCGGCCATGGCCTGGCCCTGCATCAGCCGGGTGTGCTGCCTGGCCCGCTTCTGGAGCCAGCTGGACAAGTCCGACCTGTCCGTGCCGCTCACCATCCACAACTACTCGGACATCGAGGAGCAGGAGGACGGGGCGCCCCAGCGCGGCGGGCATCCCCCGCGGGGCAGCGCCCGCCCGCCCGCCCCGGCTCCGCGCCCGCGGGACCCCGCCGCAGGGAAGCCGGGCGGCCGCAGGAAGGGCCGGGCGGTCGCCGCCGGGGAGCCCTTCGCGGCGGAGACCCAGTACCGGCGGGACTTCAGAGCGTGGCCCCTCCCGAGGAGGGACGCCTTCCCCTGGGTCAGCGCCAGCAGTGGCGGCGGCGGCGGGAGGGACGGGGCCGCCCCCCAGCCCGCCCCGGGCCGCGCCGCCTGCGCCCTGCCCGGTGGCGGCGGGAGGCCGGGGGCGGACGGCTGCGGCGGCCCCGAGCAGCTCCGGCCGCGCTCGCAGGCGGACAGCGGCCACACCACCTCCTACAGGTAACCAGGCCCGGGTGACCGCCCCGCTCCCCGCCCCGGGGGGGGGCTGCCTGCCGCCGGCGAGGGATGCTCCTCCGCAGCGCGGGGCGGGGATGCCGGCAAGCGACCGCGGCGGGGAGGGGGGGAAGCTGTAACCAAGGGGAGGACTGGGGAGCCGGGGCTGCCGCCTCGCCAGCGGGCTCAACCTGTCGCCTAAGCCGCGTTTGCCTTTGGAAGTGCGGTCCCGAAAACCGTCGCTTTTTCCCCGGGTGGTGCTGGCGGGGTCGGACCCGGCGGGCGCTGCGTGTGCCCCGGAGCCCGCCTCGGGTGCGCACCGCGGCCGCCAAAGCCGCCAGCCCAGCCGCCCTGCCTTGGCGGGCTCCGGCCGTGGTTAAGAGAGAGGCAAGGAGTGAGCCGGGGCGGGACCCGGGATGCCACCCCCGGGCTTCACCCACCCGCTGCTGGGGGGCGAGGCAGCTGGAGCTGCCCCGGACCTGTCCTCACTCGGTCACACTGAGCTGCGCTCCCCAAATCTGTCAGTGCCATCTTCATCTTAAAACTCCTGGAATGCGACGTTCAAGCTGAGCCAAATTACTGCCTCAAAGATCACTCCGATGCAAAGACGCAGGGGATATACACCCCCCCCCCAAAAAAAAAATGCTATCTAATAGGTAACAGGAAAAAAAAAGTCACAAACCACCCTTCCCAAAGCGCTTTTAGAAATGATTAAGTGACTTTTCTGTTATTGATGCCTTCCTTTCTCTGTGATCAGTCATACTGATCACAGACACTTATTTTCTGGAAGAAGCAATCAGGAGGGATGCATCTAAATTCAGCCCCTGTTCTCATTGACATCCACCATGGGAGGAGAGGGGATTTCAGCTCCTGCTGCTGAATATTGTACCAGTTTCATGTTGTTTCCACACGCTCCCTAGTGATGATGTTTGGCAGATTTTAATATACCTCATAGGTATATTAGAGTAATTATTTTTATTCCAATAGAATTCCAAGTATTTAGATGCTTATCTGTTATGTACCTAGGAGACATTTCTCTTCATGGCTGCAGTTCATTAGATGATTATTTATGGCAGTGCTTTTAAGACAAACATGGTGGGGGCCCTGGGAAGGATTCCAGTCCTGCACGGGAGAGCGTATTGCTTATCCTGCTCCTCCCCGCACAGGCAGCTGCCCTGGTACTAGTGCAGTTAACATACGGAGTCTGGAAGGGATAACTGCAGTCTTTGAATTTATGCGCTATTTCATCCTTTGCCACATCTCACAGGATAATCACAGAGCGATGATTATTTTTGGAAGAAAAGCACTTCTAAGTTTCCAAGCAGCACAGGAATGACTTCAGAGAAACCTGCCTAGAACGGGACTAGCGAGGTTCATCTTTCACAAGCGCATCCATCTCCATGTTGTTGTTGAAGCCACCCCCGCTTCAGCCTGACCCCAGAGGAAGGGCGCATTGGCCTCCCAGCATCCCTACAGCTGTTCTAACGCCCAGCAAAGAGTCGCTTCTCGCACCACTCTGACACGTCTGCTCTTACACAGGGCTCTCAACTACTGTCAGGAAAGGGCAAGAAACGTGCAGATCACAGGACAAACACTGACCAAAACGAGATACCAACAAGCAAATCAAAACAATTTCTACAGAAAAGGAAGACTTAAAGGTAGGCAGGGAGCTCCGCGCAGCTGATGGGAGGAGCGGCGCAGCCCGAGGACAGAGGCACAAGCCAGGGCAGCCACACCAGGACAGAGTTCTCACACAACACCTTTCAGCCGTTTGAAGGCTATACGGTACAACTGATGCAGACAGGGCTATACAAGTCGATCCACCTTGGTCTTATTCCAGTAATTACCACAGGTTCTTTGAATTATTACCCAGTACAACATTGCAAATTTAAGAAATCCCCATACCACTGAGCGCACCCTGGAAAAGTTACAGGAGTTGCAACAGGCAGCAGCAGCAGCGTCCACAATAGCTTTGGAAGCTGTCAGAGTCTATTTTGTGTTGGATTTGTTGCCTTTTTAAAAAAAAAATAAAAACATTAAAAAAAAAAGGTTAAGCAGGAGTGGAGTGGCTGGTACTCGGCAGTTACTCACACTCGTTTTCAGTTATGCTTGGGGCACTAGGCTTGTATTTAGCAGCATCAATCCCTCCAAAGGCCCAGGAGCACTCCACTGGTCTGAGGCAGGGAACGGCGATCCACAGCACACCCACAACCACAAGGAGATGTCCACTAACGCCATCACAGTTAGGTCCTCCTTTCCTCTTACCTTATTACTGTCCAAAGGCAGGACTGCAGTCTGCAAACACATATCTCATCTTCAGGCAGCAAGAAACAGCACCATTAAGCGCTAGTGTTCTTCATCTTCCTACCAAAGACCAGAAGGACCCTCCTTGGGCATTAAGCTGTTGGTGGCCACACACAGCCCCACCACTCCCTGGCAGCAGGGATCTGCCCTGCTTCTTGTAGGCTGCACCCACTCACAGGTGAGGAGGCAGCGCCGGGGAAGCAGGAAAAGCAGGTCAGCTGTGGTAGAGGCAGAGATTTCTGTTACGGGGCAGCGGGAGGGTGCTGGGTCCTGAGGAGGAGGTTGGGTGTGACCTACATAATGCCTTTAGGGGTCTGAGGAAAGGGAGGGGGTGTCCTGCAGGGAGGCATGCAGGCAGGGACCACTGCAGGCAGAAGGTTAGAGGAACAAAGTTGTGGAACATGTTTTTGGTTAGACGCTCTCATTTCCTTTCTAAGGAGAACCTTAGGGAGATTCCCCCTTTTCTGCTGTTGCACGAATATCATCCCTTCTCTGTGTCTCAGCCCTGCGAGCAGGTAGGGTGGCCCTGAGGACCGGGCTGTGTGCGTGGGGAGCTCCATCCACTCTCAGAAGAAGCTGGTCCTTTGAGTCCTGCGTGCTACAGGCGCTTCAGCAGGCTCTGCCCCAGCTGGCTCGGGCACGCACCACCAGCATCTTGCCGGTAGGACCAGCTCCCGCGGTGCGGATGCTGCCAGTCAGCAGCCCCCAGCTGCGTTTTGTGACTTTGTCAGGTCTCAGTAGCTGGCTGGGCTTGCTTCACGTTAAAGAGAAAATGTCCCGAAGGGAGGGAAAGACTGGCTTGAACAGGGCGGTGCAGAAAAGTTGGGGTCAATACATGGTGCGCTTCAAGCTTCTAATGGCAGTAGTGGTTGTCTAGTTCTGTAGAACTAGTGGCTTCAGTTCTGTAAGGCGCTGGGGGTTTTTTAGGTTTTGTGGTTTGTTTTTTAATTCAGGGATTTTTGAGTGCATGGTTCTACCACAGCCTATTGCGTGTTTGTTTCTGTGGACCACCCCAGTGTAGCGGTGAGTCCCCCGCAACGTCCAGCACCGTTTGATATGCTGTTGTGCATCAGTGTGCTGCTCCCGTGAGACTTCGTTCTGCAAGTTCCTGCTACGTCTTTCTCTCTACGCTCTGTTTTAAGCTCAGATGGAAGCCCAGCTGCATACACAACTGGCTGTACATGGTGCAGCCAGTCAGCCTGACCTGGCATTTCCCAGAACAAAATAAACCCCTGGGACCAGTGACCAAGACCAGCCCCATCCCTAGTGACTTCTGAGGGAGCCTTTCTATGGCCAGAAGAAAGATCAAGGTGGAGGGGGTACTGGAAGAATACCTGTTTCTGTGCAGAAGCGAAGATATTTTTAATTTTGAAAGAATAATTCTGTATAAAGGGTGGAAGGACAGCACAGCTGCCTGCCCTCCAAACTATTGCCCCATGTCCCTGGATCTTTGGGCAGCTCCTGGATCTTTGGGCAGCTCCTGTCTCCAGTCCCTGGATTTCGGCTGGAGTTCTGCAGGGCCTGAATGAAGTCAACTCCTACGTGGGGGGAGCTCAGGCAGACGGGTCGAGGCAGATCGATACAAGCTGCACTCAAAAGGCTGAAATGGGATGTGCTCCACCTGTGAAAAGATCCCGGGGACTGCCGCAGAGGGTTGCGGTAGATTACACCTTCCCGATGCTGGAGGAGGCGGAAGGAAGCGCTGAGCCGCCCTCTCCGCACCTCCCTGAGGGTTCGTCCTGTGGGTCATGGAAGTGGCTTCTCCCTTTCAGCAGAAAGTTGCAGGTGCCGTGTACTTCTGACACAGCGGAGATTTGCACACAGTTAATTGCAGGACTAGGTCTTGATTGCATTTAGCAGACATTTTAGAAGTAGTAGAGTGCTTTCCTTAGCTCCCTTCAGAGAAGCTGGTGCTGTCAGCAGGTATCTCCAGCTGGCTCTGCCTCTGGATGTCATCTTCTTACAGGCAAGGGGGATGAGGGCACAACCTCTCTGCCAGGGCTAGTATCGCTGGGAGGAGAGCCCTGCGCAAGGCTCAGCTTTACTTCTTTAGGTCACTTCAGACCTCGGTTTCCCTTTCAGTAACCTGCCAGTTTCCTGAAAGCACTTGAAACGTGCAAGTGGAAACGTTGCATCAGAGCTGTGAGTGATTGTTTCACGTCTTCTTCCCCCACCCATCGCCTTTGCTTGTGTTAGCACTTGGGGAAGGGGGAAGATGGCTCTGAATTTCTGCATGTGTGCACGCACAACGCCGGCCCCGAGCGCAGCCTGATCTCTGCAGCTGGTGTTTCTGCACTATAGGTATTTTGGGTGGGCGTGAGAGCCGAGAGCGCCCGACTGGCTTGCGGGTGGGAGGCACAGCAGTAGAGCAGACCAAACCGAGGGCCTGGAGATCAGCAGGGTTTCCTGCTCACCCCCAGCGAGCAATTTTGTTTTGTTGCTTGGAGGAAAAGAAGACGTGTAAAGTGTCGTTGCTACTGATTTCGGGAATGGCAGGGTTGAAGATCCCTCTGCAAACTGCACTCCCAACCTTCTTGTGCGAGTATTCAGCACGTGCTGTTCATTGCGCTGCGACCACGGAGCGGGGACATCCGTCCTCCCCAGGGGAGATGCCGCAGAACGAAGGGGAATGACGCTTTGCCCCGTATATCTGGATGCAGTCACAGAGCACATTACCTGGCTGGACTATCCACCCACCTTTAAATAGCACCTGTGCAGATGGGCAAGGTGAGCCGTAGTGACGGCTTCACATCGAAAAGCATCTTATTTCGGCTGCGCGGGACCAAGAAGAGCAAATACCCACAGTCATGTTCAGCAGAGTGGGAGATCACAGCACATACCTGAGCTGGCAGGGTTAATAGTACTGTGTATGAGGAGCTCCATCCTTGATCCAGCGAGATATTTAAACATACTTATCCTTAATAATAGGAGTAAAGCCTTTATAATCAAGGCTTACAATTATCTTTACATTCTTAAGTATCTTGCTGCTTGGGGAAATTAATACTGAAGCCTCTGATTTTTACGCTATTGAAGACGTAAGCTTGCTTGGTGCAGGCGTTGGGATGGATCCAGAGAGACTCGCTGTGTGCTGCATGGCCTGGCTGGGGGAAGGGAGGGCTCGGGGGGGGGACAGAGCTGTGGGAGGAGGGAGCAAGGGGGGCTGGAGAGAGCGTCTGTCCTGCGAAGTACGCTGCAGAACTGAAATGAGGAAGCTTCAAAGCTGTTGCATAAGGGTAGGAGGAATTTCCTCCACTCAAAGTACACCCAAACTTACGTTAGAGGAAAAGGGAAAAGAATGGGAAATGGGATAATGACAGAAGACGAGACCCTAAGACCTACCCACAGACACCCATTCACGCAGCTCCGGCAAGAGGGAAGCCGCTGCCTGTCCCACCGCACCACTGTAAGTGCTCCTTCCCTGGGCATCTGTCTGTGAGCGGGGCAAGCCCCCAAACCTCACCCTAAGACAACAGGTTTAGGCTTAAGGATTTTTTCCTGGCATTTCAGTCCAGTCTTTTGCTGTTGCTTCTTTTCTGTGAGTTACGAGCAGCTCCGTGTACTGGAGCTCCATTGCTACAGGTGAGAGCTGAGACAGGAAGCAGCCAGGTGTCTTCTGCTTTCCTCCTCCCTAATTCCCATGAGCTGGTCTCTCTACCCCTCTGCTGTGTCCTTCCTCTACCTCTCTACCTTTTTCGCTCCTTCAGCCTCTCCTTTCCCTCATTTCTGTCCTTGCAGTGCGCTCTTTGGCTGGATGGGAAAATGGGCACAATCCGCTCCTGTGTGCAAGGCTTGGGAGGGTGTCCAGCACCCCACCGGTGTCTGACATAGCTCAGGGAAAAGCAGTTCAGTGGTCCCGCTCTCCAGGAGGGCTCCTGGCTTCGTCCATCCCACCGAGCTCTCACTGCTGCAGCCGTGACTCGTGATGTTTGCAATCCTCTGTTGACCAGGAGACGTCACAGCGCCCTGATCCGTGCAGGTCTTTGCCGTAAGCAGACACAGCCTGTCCTCTGGGAGAGCACCCCTGGCTGCCCAGATCTGCCCTGGGCAAACCAAAACTGTCCCACCAGAAGGGGCGGCCGTGCCAGGAACCTACCGGAGCGCCCGCGAGGGGCTGCATTGCAAGCGGGGCGCTGCTTCATACCCCACCACCCTCTGCACCCGAACCCCATGCACACCAGCCGGGCTTCCCCAACAGATGTCTAGAGTGGTATGTACTTTGGAAAGAAAATCTTCATAACAGAGACCCCCAAAACGTACACGAAACTTTCCCTCTGAAGGGGAAATGTGGCCAATGTTTGCTGTGCTGCTTAATTCTCACTGGCGTGCTGGGAGAGAGAAAGCAAAGGGCAGTGAAGAACCAGCGCAGGCTAGCTCACGCAGCGTCGCTCAGCATTGCCTTCAGCTCGACAGGATGAGCCTTCTCCTCTCTTCCTTAAATGAGAAATTGGATTATAATGCAGTGGCTTAGAATGCCACTGATAATTAATCATGTGAAGCAAACCATGACAGAAAGACGAGGTACTGTGATGGCACTGGTGGGGTGCTACGGGGCAAAGGAATACTGTAAATACCAAAAGTAAATCTGGCTGGAAATGGCAGCCCCAGCGTTGCAAACAGCACGGTCGGTATTTCCACCCTCTGCCTCCCCACCCCTGGTAGAAATGCCCTCCATCTCAGTGAAATCAAAAAGCTTTCTAGCTTAGATTTTTCACTAGGTCAGTAAAATGAAAAAGATTTTGCAGGCAGCTTGCTCTGCAAAGCCAGAAAACATTTGCGGAGAGCGTGAAACGGGGGAAGAGCTGGCAGCAGCACAGGGGCCAGCAGCCGTTCGGCTCGCAGCACCCAGCAACTTCAGCTGCAGCAGCGGCATGCTGTGGTCGGAGAGAACAGAAGGACCAGTCCTGAATCCATCGTTCCCGAATCATGCCCTGAAGTCTGCGAAGCCGCGCGATGAGAGCTGGTGGGAGCATCCTCCCGCCGCCTGACCCCTTGCCTGGGCTATTCCAAGCCCTGGTGCCGCTCACGCGGGGAGGGAGATGGCACACAGCCACCAGCTCACGGAAACAGCTCTCTTCAGAGCTGGCCTTCACAGTAACCCTCTGGTAATTGCAGTCCCACGTTTGCTGTTGCTGTTTCCAGCATAGGCGTTAGCTGTACTCCCACTCGCTCCCTTGCCCGTCGCTGCTGCGGGGTTAAACTGTCCCGGCAGCCGTAGCCTCCCGCTCCCCACACTGCATCGATCCAAACCTTCCCCTCCAGACAACTCGTCCTGACACATTACAAAAGAAACGCCTTTCCCCAGGCTCTATTAACCAGTTACAAGAAAGAGCAAAGGAATGATGGACGAACCAGTGATTTGTGTGATCAAAGCAGTCCCACAGAGTAACGGGGCAACCACCTGCAAAAAGCTGCTGCTTATTCCTTCCGAGAGTGAGTCGGAGGTAAAGGAACAGCGGTACACAGAAAACAGCCCTTCCCTTTTGATCTCTAATATTTTAAAGCCTGCCTACAACTCAGGAGGACGACTTCTTTCACAGTCCCAGCACTTTAGTACTTCTTAGTACCACTGGGTCATTTCTACTCACGGAGATGAAAAATCTCACCTCTAGGTTGTAACAATGGAGAACAAAACAGAACCTCGAGAGAGCCTGGACACCGAGTTGTGAGCCTGGACACTGAGTTGTGGGCCTGGAGGCTGTTCCCCCTCCACTTCAGGTGCCTGCAGCCCCAAATAACCTGACAACGGCTGCGGTCTAGGGACAAGGCGGGGGGTAACAGCAGGAAGGACGAAGATGTCCTGTCTCCAGCAGCAGCTGGACGTCACACCACGCTGGGCTCTCCCCTTCTCCATGCCATTTCTGTAAATTCCTCTCCCACCATGCTGTTCTCTTACTAGTAACTGCTACTCGTGGGACCTCGGGCAGGCACCACCCGCGGTGTCGGATGTGGGGAAGGGAGGGAGAAGCGATGCACCGGCTGAGCTTGACCTGATGCATTGGCTTCCTCCAGCACAGGAAGCAAAAGTTGCACCAGGGAGTACGAGGGGGCAGAAAGTCACTAAGCCTCGACACTTGAAATCTTAAACTGAGTACCATTAGAAAGAGGTGGTTCTTCTTCGCCAGGCTCCGAGTAGCTCGTGCGTTTTGACTGGACTCATGACTCCATGACTTGATTTTTAGACAAGTCAGCAAACTGATACTTGGGCTCATGGTCCTTCTGACTCTTGGCTGTACGGCTGGAGATGGGTGCGTGCATCCTGCAAGCTGAAAGAGTGACTTTAGTTAGTTGTCCTTGCTGGACCAAAGGTTATAATTTTCATTTATTGCTTTGTTTCAAGTGTCCTAGTTCCTAAAGGAGATAAGTCATCTCTGTTTTGCCCAGCCCTTCCCTGTGGCCCAAAGTCCTGGGTTCCAGGCGGAAATGCTGGGTCCAAATAAGAACTGCTGCTGTGGATCTGAGCCGTGACGGCATCTGCTGTCACATTTCTGTTTCTGTGGGTGAAGGCAGAGCGTTTCCTCATTGCATGGAGGTGCATCGAAAATAGTTTTGGCTCTCCAGGCTGAGAGGAGAACGGTTTGGCTTCCAGCCAGAGCGAGGGTCCCGAGATCCAAAAGGGCTGTGTTTGGGGGCCCGCCAAACCAGCAGCTGATCCGCACAAAGCAGCGAGACAGAGCTGGCTGCAGAGACAGGCAGCGCAGCCACGCGTTGAAAGCTGGGGACACCCTCCATCGCAGCGTAATGCAGCGGGGGGAGCAGCCAGCACGAGGATGAGTGGTCAGGAATCAATGCCACCAGCATCCTTGAGGCAATCCAGCTTTACGTGGGGCGGCAGGTTTCAGTTCCTGGAAACTGCTGGGATGTAACTGATGGCTTTGTACCATTTTGCTGGTGTTTTACCCAGTAGCTCTGTGTCCTCCCTCTGGCTGCTCAGCAGAGCAGAGCTCAGATTTAACTCAGTGTTCGCACGTGTCTGGGATTCCCTGCTGAAAGGTTGCCTACCTGGGACATTGCTTGGCCAAAATCACCTTTCTGCGCAGGTGCTTCCTTCCCCTGAGGTGCCAAAGCAGCAGGAGCCAGCACTGGGAGAGCCGCGCAGGCACTTACCCGCTGCCGGAGCAAGCCTGAGCAGCAAGACGCGGGGAAGGTAGAAGTGGCGGCTCGGAACAGGGAGAGCAAACCGATTATAGACAAGATTTGCAGTGCACGTGGACAGTCCTGACAGGGGCCTGGTGTTCCTTTCCGATGGGCCCGAAGCATTTCTGTAGAGCAGTATCTGTTACTGAGTGGATCTATGAACTCACCCCACCGCTCCTCAAGCTGACAAACTGCTGTCAGCCCCGGGCTGCGGGCTCCTGCCCGGCTCCCTGTGCCCGCACCACGCTCATCCGTCCTGACAGGCGGCCGGTGCCGGCAGCTAACTCGGTCAAGAAACAGTTACTTTTTTTTTTTTTTTTTAATTAATTTTGTTAGCATGCTGGTTTCTCGCTGGCTTAGATGCAGTCCAGGGTTGGAGCCTTGTATTTAGGGTCTGGCTGAGATGGAGTTAATTTCCCCGTAGCAGCCTCATCGTGCTGTGCTGTGTATCAGTGGCCAGCAAGGTGCTGGTAACCCCGGCGTCGTGGCTACTGCTGAGCAGGGCTGGCACAGCATCGGGGCTGTCTCTCCAACATCCCCCCTCAGCAGTAGGCTGGGGGAGGGCAAGGTCTTGGGAGGGGACAGAGCCAGGACAGCTGACCCAAACTGGCCAAAGGGATATTACGTACCGTATGACGTCTGCGCAGCAATAAAAGCTGAGAGAAAGGAGGAGGAAGGGGGGGACATTTGTTATTTATGACATTTGTCATATGGGTACTGCAGCCCTGCTTCCCGGGAAGTGGCTGGACATTGCCTGCTAATGGGAAGTAGAAAATAAGCTTTTTCGTTTTCCTTTGCTTCTACATGCAACTTTTGCTTGATTAAACTGCCTTCATCTTGGCCCACAAGGTGGTTTTTTCCATCTTATTTTCTGCCGCCTGTCCTGCTGAGGAGGGAAACGATAGAGCGGCTTGGTGGACACCTGGTCTCCAGCCAAGGTCAACCCGCCGCAACCCTGGATCTGCAAATCAACCGAGAAAAGCAGCAGCATTTTAAGGCTGAGTCTATGTTTAGAAATCAAGCATAAACCAGGCAGCAGATATTTTGGTAGTACACTAAAAGGATCAACACCAAACTACACATTCTAAAATAGTACTCCACACTTACTTTAAATAAGATTTTTTAAAAGAGGAATTTGTAGCTACTATCAATGTAGCAAATAGCATGCTTGGGAAGAATGAAAATCAGAAAGGCTGCGATCAAAGCTAAGCTTGGCACATTAAAACACAGCCTATTTCCCTAGCCTGGACGTGGCTCAGGACTCAGTTTTACCCCTTGATCCTGTGTACAAGCAGCCAGTAAAAGGCAGTTATTATCTAAGTATGCCAGAGCATGATCATAAAATTGTCACGGCTGGGTTAGTCACATCTTCTTTTGCTATAGAAGCTGCTTGAATTGGTTGCCAGAGATACGTACACAAACAGAGCAGACTTCTGTCTTACCGTGAGAGCAACCACGCCAGCTCGGCTGGCTGCCACTGCCGCGTCCAGAAAGTCCTAAGGGAGAGGGCATTGCTGCAGCCCCTTTGTGCCAGGAGAAGCAGAGGGAAGGCTGCAGAAGGGGGCCAGCAGCCAAGTCAGACCCTGCCATGCTGCTCTTCAGTGCTCTCGAAACATGTGCTGCCCCTTTCTCAGTGCGGTCTCGGCGCCCCTTGCTCAGATGTCGCTGCTCCCAGAATAAGTCAGTCAAGCGCCGCCTTCTCAGACATCATCACGCAAAGTCAAAGCGCTTGCCTCCAACTGAGGGAAAAATCATCAGCGGAAGCATCTTCCAGCTGAGGTGGTGTCTCCCTTCGTACGCCTTTCCGAGTGAGTTGCCAGGGAGCGCAGTCTGTGCCCTGTTGCATCTTTCAGCCTGGGCTTTGTGAGAGAGGCAGGCCTCTAGGCTCAGTTCTTTTCTTCTCAGTATGCCTTAGACAAGTTCAATAATATGAGCTGCCTGTAACCAGCCTTGCGTTCTGGCTTTGCAACCACTCTGAGCAGAAGTATCCTGTATGTTGTGTTTTATGGGCTGTTCTGTCTTGACAATCTCATTTCAGGCAAGAGTATCGCCCGTGGACTGGAGCAAAACCATCCAAGCCTATAAAAACAAAGCAAGGCTTCATTATCCCAGAAGACCATTTTGTTCAAGAAACAAGCTACAAGGCAGATTTTAAGGTAATTAACATTTTTTAAAATCCCAAAGTCAATGTGAGTAAAGCCCAAAGTATGCATCAGGAACTCCTCATTCGTTATCGGTGTGGTGCATGTAGAATGAAGCCATGTCTTCATTGACCACTCTTTCGTCAGTGCCCGTTAGGTAACGTGGCCATCCCTCACTTTCAGAGAGGCAGCCAGAGAATGTCATACCATAACTTAATCCAACCCGAGACCAAGATTTTAGACTGCGTGACAGTCAGGAAGTTCAAGATTCGCGATTCCCTCAGTTGCACACCTCGCACACAAGGGGGGGGGGTGTGTCTCTGCAAAAGACGCGCTGAACACCCTCTGCACACGCTCAGAGCGGTCAGCGTGCACCAGCGTTAGGGCTGTAGCACGAGGTTCAACCTCTGGTGCTACCACCAGCCCCAACCACGGACATGGGTGTTTGCCCGGGAACGTCTGCAGCTCGCTGCCTGAGGAACAGCACCCACCCAGACAGGACAGACCCCCCCGGGCTGGTAGGGGCAGCAGCCACCCCGGCTACCAACACCAAGGAGGACACAGCTGTGGCGAGCAGCCCAGCCGCACAGCTCTTGGGCCTCTGAGACCGCCTTGGGATTTTCCTGCGAGTTTCCACAACCCTCTATACCAGCGTAAGATTTTCGTGTTGGTGAAATACATCTAAACGTTACCAAAAATCCCACGAGGAAAGACTCTCTCTGTAGTCAGCGTTTTCCCTGGCAGAGCCCCTCACGCTCCCCGTCCCCACGAGGAAGGGAAGTGCACGCTGACGAGGTTTAGCTGCTTTTCGCATGAGGCCACCGCAGAGAAGGGCACCTCACAGCCAACTGCTAAAGCCGTTCACAGGCTGCACCGAGAGACGGGGCCGGGGCTGAATTCCCCAGCCGCAGCGTGCCGTGCCATTAGAGGTAACGGCAGCTACTCCGGGGCCACACGTAAAAAGTAAATCTTTGCCTTGGAGGAGATGAGGAAGAAGTGTTTAATCAGCAGACAGTCAAGTGCCTCCTTTGCAGAGGGCTGCTGGCATGCTGCTGCGACAAGGCACGCGATGGGTATATCCAGCTCCACCGAAAGTGGGACGGTGACCTCAGGCAAAACAGAATTTGCAAACCTCACCAAAACTTCCTCCTTGCTCTGAACAGTCTGGGCTGCTTACTGAGGTGCAGCAATGAGGAGAGAGGGTGTTTAACCCTTAAACCCTGTATTTTGACCCTGGAGGGTCAGCACAGGCTGTTTGTGATGCTCCGCTGGTTCCTTAGCGCGTCAGATGCATCCCCAGAGGAACGGAAAAATCAGAACACTACAACAACAAACAGATCGATAGCTTTCCCTGTACTCCCTTTGCCTGTGGTCTTGCTCTTCTTTCTCTGCTCGGATGGTGCCATCAGAATACTCAGCACCCAGCAAAGCTTTCCACCCTGTCACGTTTTATGGCCAGATTCACCCAGAGTCCTGGGCTGGATGCACAAGGAAGGCCAGCCCTGTTTCAGATCCCTTGGGCTTTAAGCGTTAGGGAAGAACACAAGCGTCTAGGTGTCCTTCGTGCTTCGGTACAACCACAACAGCTACGTATTGGGTGAAATTCTGACTCCACAGACATAGAATCACAGAATGGTTTGGGTTGGAAGGGACCTCAAAGCCCACCTAGTTCCAACCCCCTGCCGTGGGCAGGGACACCCTCCACTAGACCAGGTTGCCCAAAGCCCCATCAGAGGGAGCAACCTCTGGTCTCTACCTTTCCTCCCGGCCTTAGGAGTTTACATCCATATCAAAGACCTTGAAGTTTCGCAGCCTGGCATGGCCAGTAACCAATTTTTCTGCTTTGGGCACTCCGGGTCCGTGCCTCTGCTCGCAGCACGCATAGCTTGTGGCCCCATAAAGCATTCCAGTGGAGTGTTTTGACGGAGCATTCTCCAAAAGGTTAAGGACCAGACACGCCCCACTGTAATTCCTCTCACTTAAATCCAGCGCCAGGCCAGCGGTGAACTAGTTGTGAAGTTGGCAGAGGACGTGCCAGCAGGGCTTTGCGGAGAGGGCAGCTCTATCTCGCGGAGGCTGGCTCCTGCTCCGCCACGGTCATCCCCCATCCCACCGCACGCTCGGGGTCTGAGGGCTGGGTTACGACAAAGCCTCCCATGGTGCTGCAGCACCACAGCTGCCCTCGAAGCATCCCGTTACGCCGAGGCCGGTCTCATCCATGCCCGGCCAAGAGCTAACGCTTGCCGGGTAGCGTCACGTTTCAGGGGAGAGCCGAGTGGTCGCCACAACGCCCCAGACCCCTCAAACTCTCCAGGCAGCCGCACCCTGCGTCGCACTAACGTTTCTCTCCCCCCTCACCCCGCCAGATCCCAGAGGTGAAGACCAGGTTCTCCCCCAACCCTTCTGCTGTTTTCCAGGCGCCGTCACGGATCCTCAACGTGTGAACCCGGACCCTCCTCGCACCCAGGCAGCTTCAACGCGGCGTTTCTGTTAAGATGTATCACTATGCAACTTTCATGAGGAGCGTTAAGATCAAAGAGCCGGTATTATCAGAAGGGGCTCCAGTGATTAATGATATGCACACACACTTTCTGGTAACACAACAAACCGCAAAGCGCTCGGTTCAGAGCTGGCAAAACGCGGGGCTGTGAGGACTGACCTAGTTTTTCACGGGTTCGTTGCTACGCCAGCTGGCGTCACATTAGGAGATCGACTTTGGGCAGCAAAGGCAGGGTTTGCAGGCAACATCCCTACGCCGAACTACACAGGGTGGGTGGGGGGGGAAACAACCACAAGCGGGATGGATAATTAAAACCAAGAAAAAAAAAAACCCCCAAAACCCCAAAAGAGTTTGATTTAGCAGCACGCTGTAAATGGGCCAGTGAAAGGCTGACTTCTGAGCTGCTTGAGGGGGTTTTGGAAATCGGACCTCGAATGTCATCACCAGAAATCATGGCATCAAAGGGGCTGGTCTGAACTTCCAGGGTTGTTTTGGAAGCTGGAGGAGGGCAGAATCGCTGCATGCTAAAATAAAGCTGGCACGCGCGGTGCCTTGGGGCTTTAAGGCTGGAAAGCTGGGTATTTCCAAAATCGGTGGGCTGAAGCAGGGGCACAAGGGGATTGAACTTTGGGGGACAGCCCTGACAGCAACACCCCAGCCTGGTTCGGAGAGGATTGCATGGACGGAGTCAGCAAGCACCTACCAGACTCCAGAGGATCTAAAAAAATTTATCTAATTTGTATAGCTGTTAGGGTGAGTGTAAATATTGTATATTGATTTTACCTAAAGCAATTTGTGATCCTTTAATGAAAAGGACATGCTTATACTTTTAATAAATATTAACTCTTTGCATATGCAAGGTGGAAAATATTGCCTTGAAATTCCCAAATTATTGCCTGTGTATTGGTATCAGTAACGCTAATGCTAGGAACAACCAGAAGCGAATGTTACTTAGAAACTCTTCCTAAAGAAAAACGTAACGTAGAATGTAAGACATCCTTCATTTTTAAGATAGGCCACTTTAAGTGTCATTATTCTAAAGCTGATTTTTTTAGATTGCTGTGCATTTAACTTTTGCTGAGGTACACGTGTTTTAAGAAACCCTTTTTTTAGCCTTTGTCCATCGAGACTGTAGTGGGTTTACAGTTTCTATCTCAATGACTTATGCAATATAATTAGTCTACTGCTTATTTCATGGTTTTGCTAGTTATTTCTTTTGGGGAAAAAAAACAATTGAAAAACTTTTACTTTATGTGTTTGAAACATACAAATGCGTTGGCTAGAACGGAAGGGAACTATCCTCGGACTCGAACAGCGACGGGACACAGTCGTTCATCTGTAATGAAATGGACTTTAACACAGGAGGATTCCTTTCTTAACCTTCCTACTAGCTGAAGTCAAAAGCAAATTTAGTGAACTTTGGGGACTCCGCAAACACGTATGCATTGCTGATAATTCCCGTAAGAACAATTTTTGAACTGTTGGCATGCGGATTGTATTCGGAATACGTGCAGACAGCACCTCCCCGCTGCATCACGTGGGAATTGAACGGCGCCAGCTCTGCTCCTTACGCTAGTGGGACCGAACACAGCCACGAGAACAGGTAACATCTGCGGTGAGCTGCCTCTGGTTGGGACAAGGGACGGCACGTCCCACACTCATCCTCGCATCCGGAGGAACGTCCAGGAATACCAGTGCTTGCCAAAATAATTTTTCAGGAGATTCATTTTTCAGGAAATTCATTGGAAACATTCAAACTGTACTAAAGGTTTTGCATGTTAGATGTTTTTAAGAGTTCAATCTGCTTGTTTAATCTCTTTGTAATGTTTTTAACGGTTTTGTTCAAACAATTTAAGTTCATTTCAATCCTGGACTTTATTAAGAGAAAAAAAAAAAGGGAAAAGAAAAAAATTATAAATTGTCTATTCAGTCTCTCTTCTTAATTCACTGTATTTCTTAAAAAAAAATAAAAAAATCAGCCCAGTTCTAAACAAACTGGTAATATAATAAGCTTGTATTTTATCAAATGGACTAGATTTAATTTAATAAATTAAAATGTATTTTGGCTATTGGTTCTTTCCCAATTTTTGTTGTTGCTGTTGTAAAGCATAACCTTTGGGTATTCAACCTCACGGGACAACTTGCCACCGCATTTCTCCGGCACAGCTGCACACGCAGCCAATTCCTCACTCCTCAAGCTCATCTGCAGGCACAGACCCCCAGCAAGAATGTGCCCCCCCCTTCCCCCCCAAGGCACATTTCAAGCTGTGGCCCAACCCCTGGTTTGAGAGCACACCTGCTTTCTGAAGGAAAGCTGCCGCTCTGCACAATTCATCATCACGTACGGGATTATTTCCCAGACGTTTTCAAAGGGCAAGCAAACTATTCAGCCAGCAGTCCATCAACCAGAGGGGGAAAAGGGCATGAACCACCGACAGCAGCTTGCTGCGTTCACTGTCGGATAGGCAGAAGCTACCTCTACTCTGACGCAGGTGCCGTGCTCTCAGCACCCCCTCTCAGCGGTGCCCAGCGTGCCCTGGTAACAGAACAGGACGCACAACTTGCGTTTCGCCGCAGTTTCACCCTGCCATCTCACACGCATCACAGGAAAATGGCGCTAGCTTTGAATTTTAAGAGACCGTCGCTTTACGGTTGCTCCCAAGAACGTTTTAGCGAGTAAAGCTGCCGGAGGTACAACCAGCTTCCCCAGACAGCGCAACGCCAGCTCTTCTAGCTATGCCTCAGAAGACTTCCAGGAGAAAGCCAAAGGCTCATGAGCTGTTGCCTGGCTCCTGCTACAGGGAGGATGAATGGAAGGAAAACCAAGCAGGTACTTACCACCGCAAGGGCCAGGGCGATGCAACCGGCTGCTGCTGTCGGCAACATACCTGGTTTTGTACGGAAAGTGCCTGCCTCAGCCAAATTGAAAGGTATCACACCAAGTTCCTCTGAGGAGGGCAAATCTACGCCGGTTTGGCAGGCTCCAGGGAGTCACGATGCCAGGACTGCTCCCAACGCTGCTCTCACACTAGTATTTGTCTTCCCAGTTGCTCTGGGTTCACGTCCAAGTCCACGAAGGCTTTCCAAGTGTGAATCACACTGCAAACAAGGGTTACTTGACACATAAAGAGAGGTCCTTTAAAAGGAAGGTTTTACGCCTGAAGCTTTATAATTTATTACCCGTAGGGTGGCACTGAATGCTTGTTTCATTCCATCTTGCTGACACCTGGCCCGTTGGGATGCTGAGAGTGTTTTGTGCCAGCTGCATCCACTACGCCGGGAAGCTGTGAGCACCTGCGCTTCCACGTGCTCAGGTGAAGCTCTGGCATGGGAAACACTCCATTACTCAGGGCAGTTCCCACTACCTGAACTTGAAAATTTCACAAGCAGCACATTAATGATTTGCCTTGCTTTCAAAAACTGCACATTTCTCTTTGCATTGCACTAATTTCTTGGGAGGGTGAACAATCAGACGCAAACCCGTCACCTCTGCCTTATTCATACCAGTTTTCTCTATCTTGGCCACCGCAGTAACGTACGATCCTGAGGACCAACCTGTTTTACCACGCGTGGATGTTGGTGCCACGTAGCCCAGAGAGGCTGCGTCTGCTTTCAGGGCAGAGACGGCGCAGAAGGGATGGACAATCCCTTGGTCCTGGTGGCACAGGCTTTGGTGTCACCAAGACTGCGCCCTGTGACCCAGACACACCGCTTGCGCCTGCACCAGCTCTGGGTGCAAACAGCCTCATTTCTAAAGCCGGTGGACCGGCACCTTCTGGGCACGCTGCACCTGACCTCCACATCCCGGAGATGCGTTGGTGAACACGAGGGCAGGGCTGCGGCAGCCAGGAGGGGAGGCATCGTGGTTAGCGTCATGGGCCCGGTCAGCCTTCCTTGGCTGCGTCGTCGTCACCTGGCTCTGGCAGCCTAAAGCCGTTGCAGCGTGCGCTGATTTAGGAGGCACTGTTACAGGATTTAGTACAAACAAGAACGAGTTTTGCAGTATTTTGAAAGACAATTGAGCATTAAAGTCTGCTCACAGGCACCTACGATTCCTCCCCACAGCCTGGGGAAAACAGAGAAGTTGCTTCTCTTCCTTGTTTCCATTACTTTTTGGAGCAGGTGCCCGTGCCCAGGGGGTGGCAAGTGGGAATGCAGGGTCTCTGAGGAGGTGGGGGCAGGAATGAAGGACTGAAGTAGAGTCTCAGGAAAAAAGGCGGGGGGGGGAAGGTGGTTTATTTTTTTTGTCTTGTCCCTGGCAGTGTTCAAGGCCAGGTTGGATGGGGCTTTGGGCAACCTGGGCTAGTGGAGGGTGTCCCCGCCCCCTGCCCAGGGGGGTTGGAACTAGATGGGCTTTAAGGTCCCTTCCAACCCAAACCATTCTGTGATTCTATGATTTGTTTCTCACTATCCAACTCTACTTTAATTGGCAATAAGTTCAACTAATTTTCCCCAAGTTGAGTCTGTTTTGCCTATGACAGCAATTGCTACGTGACATCCCTGTTTTTATCCTGACCCACAAGCTTTTTCATCTTATTTTCTCCCTCTGTGCCATTCAAGGGGAGTGAGAGAGCAGCTGGGTGGGCGCCTGACAGCTGGCCAACGTCAACGCACCGTGCTTCTCAATCTTCCACACAAACCGACTACTTGCTGTTTAAACAGGCTGCCCTGGAGGATGAAAAGTTGGAGGAGCTAAGCGTGCTGAGCTCCTGGCTTCCCTTTCCCCAACCTCCAAAACCAAGAGGTTTTTTTTAAATAACTAGAAAAGGGGGAAAAAACCCCACCAACCCTTTTCCTTCAGATCAATTCAAGAACAACCATTTTTTATCCAGAACTAACTAAAATGTTCCGCATACACGGAGCACACAAAAATCTGTGGATTTGGAGAAACTTTGAGTGACAGGTGACAGTCAAGACAATCCCATCACAGCTAATAAAAGAATTTATTGTAAACATACGTATCTTACACAATTATACAGTATAATACAGATAACATGAAGGATTTAAACACTCAGCATTACAAAGAGGGGCAATATTTGTAAAGAGATCTTTAACTTGCATCAAGACTCTTTAGAAAGCCAGAGAAATATACCGTAACATTTCAACACACCGTATCATCTGTACGTTCCACACACACCTGAACGGGTGCGTGAAATTCCACAACCTCTACCCTCATCTCCAAGCAATTCCCACAGGAATTTCTCACCAACAAATTTTTCTGCCACCACTTTTCAAAATTCAAAGAACTCGTTGTGAACGTTTCCTATATCTGAAGGGCTAAACAAATGTGTTACTTTCTATCTGCTTTTAACAGATTTTATTTTTCTTCAGCAAACTTTATATATTATTAATACAGCCTCTCCTAGGAGAATAACCTGTGGTTGCTCAGAAATGTAGCAATAAGATCTCTGCTGCAAGAACCCCATTTCAAAGAAGGGGCGTTTACCTGCCTGCTTCAGGGCCAGGTTCAGGACTTGTTCTCAAACTCCATTCCTCACAGAGAAGCAGGACACAGGCAAGGAAGCCACAATTTGCAAACAGATGCCAAAAGACGAGCTCCTGCATCCTCAAGAGCTGCTCTGGGCGTCCCAAAATCCCAGGAACTAAGCCCACAAGAGACGGGGGCTGGAAACGCACGTGTCATTGCAGAAGATCACGGCATGACTGAGTTTGCCCCAAAGGGCTGTTCCCACACAACCTGCAGGCTGTCACAGCGATAGCGACGGGTATCTCGAAAATGCCCTTCTCTTTCGTAAAAGCAGTGTACAGGCGTGCCTGAAAGCAGGATGGACTCTGAGCTCACCACAGCCTACAGACAAAGCGTGGGGCCTGCCGTTCCCCAGCGACCTGGGTTCCTCCCGGCTCTCAACACTGAGCTCACACGTCATCACCACTGACCTTGGCTGAAAGACCGGTGTCAGAGCTAAGCTGCGCGCTTTACTTGTGCAGGCAATCCTGCGCTCAGCTCACCCGAACGAGCCAGGATTATCTTTTGAATCCAGAGCATCTGAAACGCCCTTTCTCGGGGGCATTTAAGTCCTCCTCTGAACGCTGTCTGGATTTCATCCATTGGTCCCGTTTCCTAGATTCAAGGGCCAGGTTCTGCCACTCCTATTCAAGCGAGCTGTAACTCCCTGTTAGCTCTGATGAACTGAGGGGGGGCTTATCTGCAGAGCCTAGTTTTCTTGAAGGTGGAGAAGACAGGCAGCATCCCATCTGAGGTACACAGTACCTTCTTCAGTTTAAGAACTGCACCAAACCCAGGCTACCCTCCTTGCAAGCCTGAAACCACCCTCTAACTGAACCGTCTTCCACAGTTCCTGCACGCTACTGGAGTTACCATCACCTGTCTTC
This sequence comes from Grus americana, assembly GCF_028858705.1. Classification (NCBI taxonomy): domain Eukaryota; kingdom Metazoa; phylum Chordata; class Aves; order Gruiformes; family Gruidae; genus Grus; species Grus americana. The sequence goes on along the minus strand of NC_072860.1, from coordinate 4,830,427 downwards.
TAGCCCAAAAAAAGCACCAAAAGATAACATTTTGAAGATTTCTGTTCTTACCCCAGGCCAGGAAAGATAATTGTAGTTGTAATGTTTATAAAAGGCTTTGTATTGTCAAAGCACGGCACCGACAAGAGCAAGGCCTCAGTACACCCCTGTGAGGTAGGTATCCTGCTCCCCATGCTCAGAGATGGGGAAACTGAGGCACAGAGTGATTAAATCAAAGGCCATGCAGCAGATCAGAGACCCAGCAGAGATCAGCACATTGGAGGTTCTGGCTGTTTGACTCATGCACCACCCACAGGACAGCACTGCCTCACAAAACAAGCACCCTGAAAGCGTGACAGTCCAACAAGAGTCCCACCAACTTTACAATGGCTTATTCACACTACTAGCAAGCACCCATGGGGCAGGACGAAGGGGTGGTAGAGGCTGTCAGCGAAGCCTTCTTCAGCAAGGTGTTGACAGCCAGGCTGCAGACCTGTCTCCTACACCAGTGATGTTCCTGAGACAGGTAAGTGCTGGAGTTAGTAGCAAAACTTCTTCCTGCAGTCAAGACATCAGAGGAGCTCCCCAAAAGCAGCAAATCTCTCATTTTTTGATCCTATGATCTCTGTGTTGAGCAGAGCTTAAGCCACAATGGTGCTGCTCCCACAGCACTTCACAATCTAAGCTGATGATCATTAGCGAATGCTGTCAAAGCATTAAGATTTGTACCAGACAGCCGGTCACCTGCCCTCCAGCACACCCCAGACCTTCTGGCAGCCTGGGGAGGCACTCGCTGGGCAAGCAAAGGGTTTCAGCCAGTCCAAGCCCACGCTCACGAATACTGTCCTTGCTCCTCTCCTTTCCCATGCAGGACAAGTGGTCAGTCAAATCTCACCAAGCCTGACTATGGTTTGTTCATCTTGATTGACCATGTGCCAGTCTACCCTTTGAGGTGACTAAGAAAGGTGACATCGGACACCTCCCCTAGAGAGGCAAGGAATGTGGTTAGGTGACACTTAGCTGAATAAGCTAACGATAAGCCTACCCAGCTGTGTTCTCAGTCACATATACTCAATCAGGACTGGCAGAATTTGTTGCAGCCATCAGCCTTCTGCTCCCCCACACCCAAAGCTAACCAACCGACCCACCCATCTACTCAAACAACCCACCTTTAAAAGCTGCCTTTGACTTTTCGCATATTCAGAGTGCCAAAGCAACTGTTCTGCCCACTGCATGGGGAAATCAACTTGTATGTAGACTGCATCAAAAAGCATAATTTCTTTTCTTAAAAAAATGTTCAATCTCATCAATACAGCTGTCTCAGAGGGACCAGGCCTGTGGGGTCTCTCACAGCTAGCAACTCGATGCAAACTGACAATGTTTGTCCAGCCACTGAACATACACTTACCAAGTAAACACTGACATTTAACAACTTGATTTGGAACAGAGCATCGTTTTGTTGCATTAAGGTGCATCTTTAATCGGAGGTAACGATCTAGTAGCCCAATGTTATAAATGTATATAATAGTGTCCTACAGAAATACTGGATTTGTCAACCCAACTTCAGTCATAAATCCACCTTTCCTGTAGCATCTTCTCTGCTCTATTTCATTGTTCCTCGTTTAGTATCTTCATATGTTTGTTTGTGAGGAAGTCAAGAAAGGGAATATTACAGATGGCTTTGTGAATATTCATCACTGTGATCTCTCTTGGAGTCCTGCAGGGAATGCATCAGAGATGCTATTATAATACATAAAAAGACACGTGTCCATAAAGCAGCAAGTCAATAAATTTACTAACAGGGAAAAGAAAAAAAGAAAAGAAAAAAAATATCAAAAAAAAAAGGATAAAAGAGCAGGTGTTAGAGCAACACAGGAAAAGCATTAAAATGTCACACCATAAAAAAGCCACTCTTAAATGGCTGGGAGAAACATCTTGGGCACTGGGACAGGAAAATCAAGTGCTGAAGTATTAATTCCTGAATTTCTATAGCACAGACTATGCGTATATACTTACATATATATGTATATATGTTTAATATATTATATAAATATTTATATATTGCATACAAGTAAATATTTAAACTAAGCATTTTCTCGTAGTGGTGGGTTTGTTTTGGTTTTTGGTTTTTTTTTTTCAAGCTATCCCAAATCAAGGTGCTGAACAGAAATCAAAATGTGGCCTAATCTTTACCATAAAAATCACTCCATGTCTGAGCAAACTAAAGAAGAGATTATTTAGGTTGTTTAAGGTCTGTCTGGCCGTGGGTAAGTTGTCTACATGGTAACCTGAGATGGACAAGAGTGAGAAGGTTCTTCCAACATGGCTCTGTAGAAACAGGTCATCTGCCTTTGAGGGTAGCAACACCAGAGAACCCCTCCTCAGTGTTTAGTGTTGTCTATGTTACCACTCCTTTGCCACGATGGAGCTAAGAGATGACAAACCCCCTCCTAAGGCTTGGATCTCCCCAGAATATAGTTCAGAAATTCCCTCACTCGCATGGTCTGAGCTAATGCGACTAAATTCCTCAAGCAGTTCAGCCCTTAGTGCTGGCATATGTGGTTTAAGAGGAAACAAGCTGCTGTACCTGTTGTGAGGAGCTGTCTGGTATGCCACAGCCAGCGCTTGCCGTAGGATATCACTCATAAGCTGTTCAGTGGCCTGTGACAAAAGACATTAGGAGATGGCATTATGAAAAGAGGAGAGGAACGTGCTATTTGCTCAAGTATGGGTGTAAGAGCAGCTGAAAGCCTGGCTCACTTCAATCCAGTGTTTGATCAGCAGGGGACAGTTCAAGATGCCCAAGTGAGTTTTACTGGCACAGGAATAAGAACCAAGTATATTTAACAGAAAGAAAGAGACCTACAGATGCACAGAGCTCACACTGCAACTGCCCGGTCTGGTTCCCTCTGGACCTGCAGAGCTGTATGTGCACAGCAGGGTGGATCCGATGTTCCAGAGCCTGTGCTTCAAAGAGCATTTTAGCATCCTGCCTCACACCCCAGAGCTTGCTTTGCACACGGCAGATTCCAGATATTCTCCTGGGAGCTGGTATATGCTTGTTATCCGCTCCCTGCGGTCACCAGGCTTACGTCAGGACACTTTCACAAAAACCTCCCAGCCTGGACAGCAAGCAGAGGGCAGCCGTATGCCCTACACACTTGGCTGAATCAAGGTTTAATTAAAAGCTAATTAAGGCTCTTGGCTTTCTGTGCCTGTATCAAGACTGGAGCAGAGGTTTCTGGGATGTTCAGTCAGGAAAGCTGGCATAAGTCTACAATTATAACGAGCAATCTGATAGTTACAATCTGTGTCTACAAATGGATGTATCTGTATCTGAGTTCAACTATGATAAGTAACGGAGAGCACAGCAGAAGTCTGCATGCGTGTGCATATGGAATTAATTAGCTTTTGTAAAACTGATCTTCTGATAAGTAGCAGTCTGGATAAACAACCCCAAAAATTGTCTTTGGCTTGAAACACAGCACAGCACTGCTAAAAATAATCTGTGTGAGCCTTCAGTCCAAACCCAAGAACTTCAATTCCATGCTGTTCAAAGCTTTGGTAAGAAATGGTCTCTGTTTTTCCAAAATTGAGTATGATAGATAAATGGTTTCCTGTACAAGGCAGAATTGCTGCTGTCTGCAGGAACTCAGCAGTCTCCCAGCAGAGACAACCCAGACAAAAAGGAACTGAACAGTATTTAGGAAAAAATAGTTAACCTCTCATAAAATAATCAAGTCTTAGAGAACTCTGGCAGATTTCCCCCTCCAGTTCTGAAGGGCAGGACAAAGCAAGGAGTACTTTCAAAGTTACACAATGAGTCAGTATCTTGCTGGAGGTGAGAATCTGCAAATCACTACTCTGTGTCCAAGCCAACAAATCAGTTAGAAAGCTGGAAACACACACAGAAGCATATGACACTCTTTGGTCAGCTATCGATCTTTCTTTACATGCACAAAGATAGATATCAGACTCTCCATCTCCTGATTTGATAAATGCATACTAGTACGGATATTCAATCTTTTTTTCCTACATTACTGGCCTAATACAGTTACAGAAAAGTTCTTAATGTGAAGTAATTTCTTACCTTTAAAATCATATCTTCTATTACTGATGCATAAACATTCTTTTGTACCTCAGCAGGCTGAAAAGAAATTCCTATCTATATAATACAAGAAAGAGAAAAAAAGATTAATACATCAAATAACACCAAGTAGGTTTTGCTACAGGTGATATGAGAATGAGATAACAGAAACAAGCTGTTACAAAGGGTAGTTAAAAAACAAAAAACAAGCAAGCAGACACAGCAGAACTTTCAGGCAGCGTAATCTCAGGCTTCATTTAAAAAAAAAAAAAAAAATCTGGAGCAAATGAAGCTTGACCATTAGAACAGCCTGCAGAAATGCCTCTAAAACACAGAAGAAATGAAAGCAGGTTTTAATTTTTGTTTCAGAAAGTCATAGAATCATCATAGAATCATAGAATGGTTAGGGTTGGAAGGGACCTCAAAGATCATCTAGTTCCAACCCCCCTGCTGCGGGCAGGGACACCCTCCACTAGACCAGGCTGCCCAAAGCCCCATCCAACCTGGTCTTAAACACTGCCAGGGATGGGGCATCCACAACCTCTCTGGGCAACCTGTTCCAGTGCCTCACCACTCTAACAGGGAAGAATTTCTTTCTAACATCTAATCTAAATTGACCCTCCTTCAGCTTAAACCCATTACCCCTTGTCCTGTCGCTACACTCCCTGATAAACAGTCCCTCACCAGCTTTCCTGTAGGCCCCTTCAGGTACTGGTAAGCCGTAAAAAAGTCCACACAAAAAACAGGCTGCATTGGATATCTTTGGATTGAGAACGGAAGCTCCATTTTAAAACTGTACATATATTCAATCCATCTATTTATAATCTTCCCTGCACCTAACTATGGCAACGGAAACCACTTTAAACAGTACTCCTGGCACAAGGGTTCCGCATCAAAAGAGTGTTTCATCCCCCAGTCACACTCTCGTCATGCCTGTGCCCTTGCCACCTACGTAGCAAGAGCCTAGACACACTGCAGAACCGAAGTTTTGTCCCCTGATGGCAGCATTTGAGGTGGAGACAGAGATCCTTTCCTTCTCCCACAACTGCTGCATGCAAACCCCTTCTGCTGCTCCTGTCTCGGCTGGTGCAATGACGAGCACTCTTTCCTACAAGCTGAGTCAGTGTCCTCTCTTTCCTTCCTGCCACTGTGAGAGAAGATCCCCCTCTCCCTTTCTTTTACCCTAATTTGAATAGGGGGGGGAAGTTTGCTGTGGTCTTAGCTTTACCACAACTCCTTTTCAGGAGCTGCTATTAAACAGCACTGCTCTAAGCAACGAGCCCAAATCTTTCACGTGATGGGACAGGAAGAATTCAGTGCTAGTGCTCCTCTTCCCTCATTTCCCCTTGCTTCTAGCCTTCCAGAATAATTTTTCTGGTGCTAAGCCCTGCAACACAACCACTCTGAAACGACCTCCCACCTGGCATGCTTCACTTACTCCTGCCAGCATGGCCAGCCGAGCGTCAGGAGGACTCAGAAGGTCCAATTTTTCCAGGGCATTTATAAAAAATTTCTTTCATCTACATGGACCTCTGGATGCTTTATGAAAGGCAACTAAATAAATGTAAGACCACAACTAGCTTAACAACAGTTCTTAATAGCTTTATGATTCACTTATTACCTTCTCTGCAGTGTCCCTCACAAACTCTGATGCAGGTAAGGAAGCCAAGTAGAACTTCATCTCCTCTTGTTTCTCCTCCTGTTCTTTCTTAATGTTTATTTTTAATGGCTCGCTAAAGTTGAGAATATCTACTTCCTCTTCGTGTTCTGGTTCTCGTTTCAGAAATTGCTGTAGTTCCTCTAGTTTTCGGCACAGCTCCTCACCGCTGCTGTAAGATGAAGGGCATTCTGAAAAAGAAGCAATTAAACACATGACAGATTATGGAAAGCTGTTTATAAACAGATGCACACTCAAAATATGGCAAGAAATTAAGGTAATTGCAAGTTATTTTTGTAGTTCCTACCAAACATAAGGATGAACAGAAACACAAACAGTCATTGAGAGTCTTCTAATTAAATCTTCATGACACTCGTGGTCCACTCCCTCATCTGCCCCTAAACCAATCAAGAAAGCTGCATTTCAAACAAAACCAGGCTAATGTGAGTCTCCTAAACATTCTTTTTGACAAAGGGCAAAGCAGTCTGATGCTCTTCAACTTGCTTGGAGAAACGGAGTTTCTACCATGTAGGCACCACGTACCACTAAATCATCTTTTAAACTGTGACAAGTATTATCAAGCTTTTCAAGAAAAATCAGAAGACAGATTCGCAGTGGAATTATGAAAGAGTAACCTCTTCTCCGCATGCTCAACCAGAGCCAGTAAAACCTTCAGTGGAAAGCTACGCAATAAACAGATTCTTGTCTTCAAAGACAAACACAAATCTAGTTATTTAGATACAAATATGAATAGGTGGATGTAGGCTTCCTTTCCACCTTCAACAACTGCAATGCATGGCCAGACTTAGCAAAGAATAATCAAATCCATACACTTCCGTGAAATACCTTAAATCCCTGTATGATCAGAACAGAAAAACATTCAGCTTTGGGAAAGGGATTATCTGAAGGTTCTGAAGGTGAAACAAGGGAGCTTAACTGTGAAGAACAGATGAAATGAAAGATGTATGTTTAATACATACTAAACCGGACTGTGGAGATCCCAGAGCTATGCCTAGTACAACAATGTAGCAGCTGTAATAACAAAATGTGAAGCTTCACACGGGCCAATTGACTTCACTTTTGGAGGTAAACTAACCCCCACTGAGCTCCATGCTGCCGCTGCCAGTTTTGGGGGGTTTTTTTGTACCTGAACTCATTCGCACTGTTTGCACGGTAAGCCTTTTAGCAGAGGCTAAGCTTACCCAAGGGCAGAACTGTCATTACTCCCTATGCTTTGTTTGTGTGCCCATTTATAAATCATTAGATTGTGGGGCAAGAATCATCTCGCGTAAGATTTATCTACACTGGGCTTCCAAAGGCCCCAAAGCACAATAAAACCCAAAAGAAGTCCCAGAGAACATCAGGATTGGTAGGGACAAGGGGCAGCCTCACTTGTAGGCTAGCCCTTAAGATCTCCAACTTCTGTTATTCCAGAGTGAATCAAGTTAAAAAACAAAGAACGTAAGAATTCCCTTCTCGTGAAGAAGCAGCACACGTGTGTGCACACAGAGCCTCGAGCCATTTAACAAACAGTGTCTTTGGTGAGAAGGAGCTTTCTGTCCCTCCATACTCACCTGGCTCACTGTCTATCTGTGTCAGCACGTCTTCAATCGAGTCCTCATCGTTCCGCAAGGTCTCTGGGTCAGGTGGAGTGTAGCCATGGCATCGACACCAGTGCACCACGTGCTTTGTTTTCAGGGGTGTAATGTTGTGAAACCTGGGGTGCTTCTCTATGATTTCTTGTAGGATCTTTCTCACTGTCATTGCTCGTTGCCACTGTCACAAACCAAAGGGACATCTCATCACGCTGACTAAAATGTTTAAGGCTAGACTATGGCCCAGGATGGTAATCCAGGTTGCAAGGAAAACAAAAAGGAATGCAATTTTCTCAGAAGTCAGAATGACAAGGAAAAACAAATGTGGAAGATGGTCATAATATTGGTATCGGGCAGCTGTAAGCAGGTCATTTAAACTCTGCTTTCTCATCCAGGCAAAAGCTCAAGAAAAAGGGACACACACTTGCAGGGGCCCAGACACATTTGGCTTGCCTTGAACCGTCTCATCTCCCGAGTAACACCTAAGACGGCATAACACAAGAAATCCACTGAGCAAAATATGCTGCTCAAAATTTTGGTTGAACTCTTCAATCATTTAATTTGGGAACAGCAGAGGGTCTAATTGGTAAAACTCCATAGCAAGATGACAGAACTATAAAGAAACAGGGGGAAACATAATCTGGGCCTTTTTGTATTGTGCTTGTTAACTGGAATATTTATCTTTAGTGAACTGACAATCTATTTCAGCACTAGCATTGCTTGTGTCAGAGCCCTCAATTCTCATCCTACAGAAAGCAGACACAATCCCATGAAAAAATGGACAAAGTATGTTGGGTAAAATTCCCACGACCGCAATATGCCGCAGAGGAGTGACGAGGATAAAGTGCTAACAGGACAGTTTGCAAAAATTCTGATTCTGAAAATGCTTCAAAAACATCTTTCTTTGAACCAACTGAAAAATGACCATCAGGGTCCCTTCTGCTTGAGAAAGTCTCTGAACAATAAACTGGATCACTACTTGGACACAAATCAGTGCGTCTTGCAGTAAGGAATGCTTCCATTTAAAAATGCGACAGACTGCTTCAGAAAACAAATCACTCCACAACAAGGAAAGTTCCATAATTCAGAAATCCTTCTTGTGTCCCTAATGACTGCTTACGAAACACAGGAGAGGATTACCTCGGCTGCCCTCCTCTTCCCAATATTCCAGCTGTAATACTGTTCCACTGAACTGGCACAAAACGGGCTTGCATCTTCACCTAGAAAACACAAAGCCAAAACCAGTATTAAATTTTAATAAGTGAAGCAAGATAAATTCTGGTTTTGATATTATTTAGTGGAGAAGAGGAGGGAAATGTGTTTCATGGTCACAGGATCAAGGACCGTAACTCTTACAAATGCTGTGCTCTCTCAGAGCACAGTACAGATACGTGCAGCAGACACTTTGGTTTTTGAACACAAAATCAGCATCCCCCTTGGGCTGGACATACAGACATCTGTGGCTAGGGGCTGTTTTAAACCTCTGCTTCCCCCCAAAACTGTAATGATGTAGACCTGTAAGTCTGTCTTACTAGTCAAAGTCTCTTCCTTTGGAAGACATTTTTTTTTGCCAACAAACTGCAATATAAAAATGAAGCAGTGTAAAGGTTTCCTGGCAAAACCACGAGGAGGGGATATGAATCCTAAGCAACGGATTCATGAATGCTACCATAGGCCAGAGAGCTGTATGCAATGAAAGCTTTACTGTGCCGTGCCACCCACTCCTACTTTGCTCACTGTGCTTATCTTGAGAGGGTCTGCCCTACCCAGTCTCCAGGACCACTTGTTCAAAGTGCATTAGTTACCAGACAAAGCTGATACATTTTCAGCTATGTACGTGACTAAGAAGTATGCAATTATAAAGTACCACAAAAGATTAAAACGTTTCTCTGCAATCCACCACCTTTTGTTTAAATAAAAATGCAAAAACCCCAACAACACACACATTCCCATGCTGAGCTATGTTAGCACATTTGCCAGCACTTCTGAAACCCTGGAATTAAATTAAAACCCCCAACAAACCCAACAAAAAAGCACACCTGTGAAGGACAAACCAGGGAAAAGAAGACCTACTTGCAGCTATTATGTGAGGAAATACAATCTATTTCTAACCAACAAAACAAGTGAAAGTTACTAACTGCTGACAACATATTTGGCTTTGTTGGAAGAACCTGATTCTAAGCATCTTTAGAATAACCCCTGGTGTAAGCTCTCTAGGAGAATGGCTTCATTTCATTCTGTCTTTTAATAATTTTTGTGGCTACAGAGTATACAAAGCATTCTGTTGATACACTGAAAATAGAAAGCAAAGCCTTTTCATTTACTGCTTACTTTTTTCAGCAATTAATGGAACCTTCTTCACTACTGCTGTTAAAAGCTGCTGGATGTTCTCCAAATATTCTATGCTGCAAGGGATAAAAAGAATCACAATGAAGAATATTGTTGGCAGCAATGAATCAGATGTAAAAGGTTTTAAAATCCCTGCATGGTTTAAAGTCCCTAGCCCCAAGGCATTATAGCAATACTGGTATGAGGATAATCTCTTATGCCCCGATCTGGAGAAGGTATTTCAAACAGCCCTTCCACTTGCCGAAGCATCCACATCTGAAGCTGCATTTGTCATGATGAAGAAACCGAAGACAGGCTTTTTTGGGCGGGCTTGGAAGAAATCTCTGCATCATCTCACAATCTGCAGCCCTACTTTGAGGGATAAGACGCACCCACTAGTGCAGGCTGTCCCAGTAGGAACACGAGATACTGCATGGGAAGATTTGTACTTACAGGACTTTACGTAAATTTTACTTAACCACCCATACTGTATTTAACTGGCAAGAACTGTATTTTCCATTAGTTGTTTTATAACTAAGATAATTTCCAGTGTGCAGTGACTTAAGACTTATTCCTGTCTCCTACACATACTCTCCATCAGGGTAATGTCTGCAGCAGTATGTCGGAATAACAAAACTTTTCAAAACATGGAGACAGGGAAGTCAGCCACTGGAGAAATCAAGAGCAGAAGAAACATCCTACACATAACAAGAAATATGCAGAGAAAATTCTGCACAGTGAGTTCTGGTGAAAAAAACACTAATAAGTACTTGCAAGAGCATCGCAAACAAGGCATTGGGTTTCACAGCATCCAGTGAAAAAATAGCCCAGGAATCTTTATTATTTAATTCCAATTCTGAACCAACACAGCCCTCGTACTAAGTAATAACAGAAATAGATGAGCCTTACAAGACTAGAGGCAAGAAGAGAGACAGTTCTACCTATTTCAGGTGCCCCTTTTTTAGCCTGCATTTCACTGGGCAGTCTGACCTTAGTAAGGACAGACAATGGCAATGGGAATTATACAAGCAATGGATGATAAGGAGGTTTTAACAGCTTGAGATTTCAGCAAACCCCAAAACAACTGCAAATCTTCAAATAATTTTGTCCCCTTTCATAAGTCCTGCATATAAATCCATTTACAAAGAAAATATTGCAACACTGTCTGAAACAAATGCCAGCCAACAGGATTACTACTGATACAGCAGCGTATGGGACAGAAGATTGTATCACGTATTTCTAGGTCAAACTTAACACTACTGCACACTTCCCTAGAATCAACTCCTTTCCCCTGGTATTCCAAAGATCAGAAATCCTTATAGAGAAATGAACAATTACTTGATAACGTAATTTCCAAGTTCAGAGCTCTCTTCTGTTTTTACTGCTGCTTGGCCTTCTTGGGTACCCACAGAACTGCAGTTTTGTCCTGTTGAATCAGGCTCCATCTTAACTTCAAAGAAACAGAACACATTTTAAGAGACAAAAAGTACCAGTCAGCTTGATAAAGAATGTCTTGCGAGACTCCAGTAAGACTAAGGGTCTTACATAACACCACTGCATTTATTGTCTGCATTCTGATTGTTAAGTATGAACCAATCTGGCCTTCAATTCTGCTGAAAGCAAGCCACCAGAACATGTCACCCCGTCCCTCAATCTCAACCTGCTCGCATCTCATCCTTTTTAGAAAATTTGCATAATTAATTGCTGATGTTTTGCATATTACTGCCTGATCTAAATCGACCTGTCTGCAAATGTACAATGGCCTTTCTGTAAACAAAGAGAAAACTACTAACAGTTTTAGCAAGAAGTGACATTTCAAAGTGAGAACTTTTTTTTGAAGACAACACTGATTTTGACATCAGTGAACTTTCTCACATCTAGGTCAGAACTCTGGTGAGACAGGAGCAGGGAGAGAGAGAGACGTTCCCAACCCAGAACAGCCAGGCAGTCTGGTCATTCCTCTGGGATGGGAGAGATGTATGACGGTTCTGCAAGAGCTGGACTTGAGTATCTCAGCTCCGGCCTGTGCATTCTTCTGGGAAGTACTGTACGTACATCTTTCCCCTCTGTGTGTGTACACACACACACGTGCTGTCTACATCGAGTGCTGCTGGAAAGCATTCTCCAGTACATTTCACCATAGTCACTCTTTTGAGTACAGCAGTTACTGTGATTAAATGCATGCTGCTCTATGCATTTCTGCAATGATGGATTGAAATAATAAACATTTAGGGTACTCATGGGTAGCTTTCTAGAACATCCTCATTTCTCTCTGTACTTGCCTATGCTTTGGGATTTGTTGACAGGGAAGTCACTGTTCATTTCCTAGTCCCCAGATGCCACTTTTACTTGATTTAAACCCTACTAACAATGGAAATAAAGGAACCCATAGTCACAGGCTCTACTGTCATAGTCTGGCCACTTGCACAAAGCAGCACCAGCTTATTTCTACTAATAATCTTACTGAGAAATTCCTTCTTACCTTTAGTGATGGATGCTGTAGAGGGACTAGGGACAACCGTACTCGCTGCTGTGACAGCTGTAACAGCTGAAACTTTGCTGGTAGAAAGGGACTGTATCACTGGAGAGGAAGAGCAAAAAACAAAACAAAACAAACAAAACAACAAAGAAAAGAAAAAGAAAAAATAATCAAACTTCATACACTTTGAAAAATAACCATGTTCAGAAGCAACACAGTGTTTGTAGCACAAAGTTTAGGGATGAATTTCCTTGCTACATTTTCTTCTATCTCTAACTTTGGACCATGTATGCCAACCAAGAGCTTTGACCCTGTGTCAAAGGGGATTTCAAACACCATCTGTCATCCTCCTCTGCCCTTTACCTTTGTTCATAGGCATGAGTATTGTCTGAACACCTCCAGAAGCTGTGTTTACACCGAGCTGTTTAAGCTGGCTGGGAACTGTCAGAACAGCCTGCTGTGGACTAGACTGATTTGAGTGGATTTTTAGCAACCCTGCAAGAAGAACGGAAGACAAAATGTTAAATAAAACACACCATTTTGTTTATCTCCAGCTACTTCTCTTCCTTTCTGCCTGAACCGGGATGGCATGTAAGCTAGCACTGCCACCCTCTTAACAAGCCACAGTTCAGTGAACCGTCAGAGAAGTTTTTACTGACACAAATGATTGCTAAAATATTGGGGCGCTGCACCATAGTGTGTGCAGTATCACATGCTGCGCAGCGCTCTGATATTTGTGAGGCAGGTTTCCTAATTATGTAAGTAACCTTAAGTAAAAGTTGATCTAACACAAACCTTTCAGCTGAAGCAGGCTCAGCACAGAGTAAAACGCTCTGGTCAGAACAAGACCTTGCGCTCAAGGGTCTGGTAAGCCAGCGAGCGACAGCTCTGTTCTACTTACACAGCCACTCTCACTGAGGCACCCAAGTGCCGCACACACCTCTGCAATTCAGCTTAGCAGCATCTGCTGCAGTCGGCAGAGCGCAATCAACCATCTTTTAACTACCTGACAAGGCCAAGGCTGCGCAGCAAGTCTGGTGAAGGACAAACCTGAACGGAGTGTCCTGTGCCTTTCTGTAATATGCACTGGATATAGCCGTAAGGATGGCTAATCAAGCTATGAAGCATATTAAAGTGGGGACTGAATGAAATCACTGATTTTAGTCAAGGCTAAGAGAACAAGCAGGACATTCAGGTATTAACAGCACTATCCGTGGCAGCACCCAGTGACTTGGGTGGAAACAAGCTGCACCACAGTGCCATGGGTGAGGAGCACTCATCACCTCTCCATGACACCTCCAGCCACCACAGCCAGCACTCTAACACTGTGAGCTGGGCCTGTGTCCATCCTTTCTACTGCTAAACGGGCTACTTCCAATATAATTGTCTTCAATCTATAGCTAGCTTTTATTCAGATTGTGGGAATCTGTTAGGCTTCTATTTTAGAACATTGCCAACAGTACACGTCTTAGTTTCACGACAGTAATTTTATACTCACGATTTGTATCAAGATAAAGTTTCCATTTTGGTCTATTATTCTTGCGTGAAAAGCATTAACTGCCTTCCCAAGTACTAGACATGCAAGGTCTGGTGAAGATATCTTTTGGTTTGGAAGATGCATAGCACTGGTCAGTTAGGCTTTCACCACCAGGCAAGAAGGCTAACCTAGTATCACCAATTCATTTTTTAAACACTTTAGTCTGTTTAAGACTCATTTAAATAAAAGCCCATCTTTTTAGAATTAAAAAGCTGACTGCACAACACCTTGGCAAAACCTTTTCTACCACCTCCAGCCTTCTCAAACACACAGCCCCAGGATGGCCAACTTCCGCGGTGGTGGCTGGCTCCCTTTGACACACGGACCCCCCCAGCACTTCTTCTGGGGATGTTAAATGGTGAACCAAAGGTCTCTCTTGGCATAGAGCCAGGCTCCAGCAAGCAACTCAATGCTCATGGCTTTGCAAGTCTCTTCCCAGAACAGTTTACCATGCTTTGAGAAACTGCATCGTTTAAAAGTGTGCCTTGGGGGGTGCCCCAAGTATGTGATGCACAGACATGTCAGGTAGAGCACAGCCCAAACAACAAGGAGAGTAGAAAGGGACATTTTCAACTAACCCTATTAAGCCTGATGGGTGGAGAGACACTGTTCATTGCAAAACAATGGGAAATTTTGAGATTCTTTTTGAAAAGTTGCCTTTAAAAGTATGAATCTCCAGAATTTTAACTGTTTTGGTTTGCTTGTTTGTTTTGTGGTGTTTTTAAACATCAAAGTAACTGCTTCTTTTGGGATTCATGATGAAGTCAGTGCATCAGGCTAAAAAAAAAAAATTAAAATCTAGATATATTCTCATACCTAAATGGCAGTCTTAATCTGAATATTATTTACAATGTTGTATTTCCTACCAAATAAACCTTGCTGCTTTGTAGGCAAAGAGGAAAATAGTCAAGTGCTTATTGCAGAATTGTGGCAGTCTTAACAGACTCTGTTATTTACTTTCAAGCTCTGTGACACAAAGTGATGAAAAAAGGAGTTTGGAAGACTGTATGTAGGAAACAAGATCTGCTTTAAAAAGACACTGTCAGATGGGCTTAGTATCACTTACTTTCTCTTTTCTGTATTTGCATTCTGTTTCCACTTAGTAAGAAGTCACTTCAAATGAACAGAACATGACAGCAGGTAAATTAGGAGTCAAAATGAAAATTTCTAATTTTAACCCATAATATTCAAATTAAACCTGCTATATTTGGTCTCCGTGATACAAAAGATACCGAAGGACAATAAAACTAAATTAGGAAAACTCCCCTCTACATAAGGGCAGTCCATCTTTCTTATTTCTTCATTAACTTCAAGCATTCCAGATCCAACCTACCTCACTGTACTTAATGGATTTTGACTTCAAAGCCTTCCGTTCCCCCTAATCAACATCTCTCTCCTTTCCAAGCCAAACAGAGCAGATGCAAAGCCTCAAAGCCAAATTCTGCTCATGCAGCTTCTCCAACTTCAGCAGTTTCACTTTCACAAACTAATGAAGTCTGTAGTATCGCTGATACCTTGATAGTTTCAGCATTCAGTGGCACACAGTGCTCTTCAAAAGGCAGAATGCATCTTCTAATAAGAACCTGGCATGAAAACTAAAATCCCTCTCCAACACCAATGGGCAATGCACACTGTTATTTGTAACAGATACAGTCAATGCACTCATGATAGGATGCCAAATTATTTACACATCTCTTTGGCTAAGCCAAAAGTTATGCTAATAAGGTATGCTTTAGAAAGCATGACTTTACTTTTACACATTCACAAACACAGGTGACACTACGTTCTTCCATTTACAGTGAAGTCATCCAAAGAACGCACACCTGGATTCTAACTTTCTATAGGAAAGGCACAAAGGGAGTTTAATACCTGATACTGCAGCTTTTCCAGTCACAGGCGTTGGTGTAGTCATCAGAGAAGCAACACTTACAACAGTAGAAGTAGCAGTCTTATTCACGACTGATGAAGTAGACTGGCTCTGGCTTATACAGATTTGGTGTTGTTGTCCAGATGTCTTTGCTGTAGGAGCTCCAGAAGACGATGAGCTGGAACCTGCGTTATCTATTTGCTGCATAAAAGAGGCAGAAAGGGATAACAAACTCCTTTTCACGTCATAGATGATTCAATAATAAACACAAGGGAGCATCTACAAGTAGCAAACCCAAATGTCTATTTAACCATCATTAAGAAACAAGAGGTTCTCAAGCACATATCCAAAAACCCATATACAGCGATGGTACATATAGAATGGAGGCTGTTTCAAGCAAAGTGAAACTGCACACAGGAACTGCTACCACTACTGCTTTGATAGTATCTGGAGCCAAGTCGCTTAACTTCAGCAAGCAGCTAGGCCTCCAGATGAGAAATTTGACCCAGGAACGTTTCATGTTTCCCCGCTGCTCAGAAGTCCAGAGGTTATTGGCAGAGAAATGGGAAAAAAGTTTGGGATAAAGAGGCTGGATTGAAAATTTCTATCTCTGCAGTTTCACCAAGAGCTATAAAAACAGTGAGTAGCATTTAACACAAATTTTAGCATCTTCACCTATATATGCTGCGTATGCCAGTGTTCGGCCCTCTGAGGGCAGCGCGGCATCAACTCTCCGCTTGTTTAATCTTCACCTCTCCACAGGCAAAAGCAGCGAGGCTGGGGGAACCCTCCCAGTGAACTCCAAGTCCACTCCAGGTTCAAAACCCACATCAATTGCATACATGGCTGCATCCATGTACAAGAGTATTCACTCTAGGAACGCAAATGTTTCACTTCCAACCTCACTCTATGCCGAAGCACCTCGTTCCACGGCTGCGCTGTTCTGACTTCCCTGGGGTGGAGAGGAGTGACAGACTTGGTGCTTCAAGGCTGTGTAGCCCAAAAATCTGATCTGTATGACTGCGAAAACTGTTTCAGATAAAGCCTTTCCTGCCTACCTGAATTTTAACAACATTCAAAGCAAGAAAATCCAAGTTTTAGTTTCTCCTCTCCCCTTGTTTCTTCACAGATATTGCTTTGTGCCAAACAGCAAACAAGACAACAGAAAAAGAGTAGTATGCACTGCACTGGAACACAAATAAGAGCAGACCCACCAACAAAGCTGACTGAAAAGAAGAATACCAATAGGGGAAAAAAACCCACTAGAGTGCAAAAGTTATATTACAGAATATTGGCAAAGTTGTTTCTCACCTGGGCCACGCCGTTTGCGGGAAGAGCCATGGCAGGAGCAGCAGCCGTGGTGATAACGCCTCCTGATACTCTCAGCACAGTGGTGCCGGGTTTGGAGAGCTGGGATGAGGCAGGCACTGATTTTATAGACCCATCTGATATTTTCATCAGCGATGTCTGTCCACTGGGTGCAGCCTTTCAAAAGAATTCAGTACAAGGAAGAAGGTGTTTTTGTTTGGATTTTTTTAAAAATTGCTTAAAAAATCCAAAACAACAAAACAAACAAGACAAATGCTTTTTATACCACTGAAAAATATTTTCGAAAAACTTTTGAAAAAGGCAAATTGTGGCAATAATAGCCAGAACAAAATGATCACCTCAGAAATTAACTTTATCAAACTGTTGACTTTGCAAAAACATGCCTATCAATCTTGAATTTTTGATGATCAATTACAAGTACTCTTGGGGAGTTTGAATTCCATAGGGACCACCCGGTCATTTTTAAAAGAAGGACCTTTGTGGAATACCAAAATCGGAATTTTTTTAAGACCTTTAGCAGGCAACCCATTTCTAAGTTTCAAATATTTAAGCACGTTTTCACACCTGACTGTATTCACTTCTCTAATCCCATTTCACTAAGAAATCCCAGAGCATATTTACAAACTAGCAACCCAAGCTTACACACTTCGAAAACAGAAATAAAGCTGGAAAACTATGGTCCAGTATCTGCATATGAAAGTAAGCCTTCATGTGCTTTCCTTATAGTACAGCCAGCATCATAACTGTACAAAAAAAACCCCAAACAACTCCAAAAGGAAAAGCTTTCATAATATGTGACTGTGGTTCCTATACTTTCTCTGACAAAACGCTGACCGGCAAGAGAGAAACACGTTGTTTGCACATTACCTGTGTAAATAGAGCTGTTTTCTGTCCAGTTATCACTTTTAGTGCTTGTCCTTGTGTGGAAGATGCTCCAACTCCTACATTGCCCTGAACAACTGAAGTTGGAGTCAGCTGCTTCCCAGAACTCTGAGGAGAAGGCTGGCCAACCAGAAAGGTACCCTGCTCCAGAAATAAGTTAGGGAGGTTAGCACTTTGAAACACAAAGTCATCAGAAATCTAGGATTGTCGATACAGGATATAAGGCTGTAGCTGTTACGCAAGAACAACATTTCATCTTCTAAAAGATGGCACTGCTAATTACAGTGCTTCTGCACTAAGAGCTGGACACAGCCTTCTCTTCTTGGTGCAGAACACCACTTTCTGATGCAAGGGAAGGGGTGAAAAAGCCACAGCTGGTTTCCTGCCTTGTCAGAGGCATCCACTACAATTTAACACATTTTATGCTCTTTAAGTTTATCCTTTGTGACAAATGCTGCTTAGCGTGCAAGATTGGAGAGGCTACTGCTGGGCTACAGGAAAAAAAAAAGAAAAAAAGGAAAAAAGGAAAAAAAAAGAAAAAAAAAGAGAGAAATCAAGATATTCTGTCACCCTCTCACTTCAAAATGTACGTACTCCCCCCCAAAGGCTACATATTCAGACCTCAGCATACAGAAATCAAAGCAACAACTGGAGGTGTGCACTCCAATAACCTACCACCTCAGACCTTGCCACCCTTCCAGCTTCTCATCAGTGTTCAGCTGCTACCCTTCAGAGGCTTCGCTCACCCACTACCACACATGGACCCCTTCACACAATCTTCTGTTTTCTCATTTTTCTTCCTTACTCAGCATTGCCGTTTCTCTCCAATAATCATAGAATACCAGGTTGGAAGCTACCTCAAGGATCATCTGGTCCAACCTTTCTTGGCGAAAGCATCATCTAGGCAAGATGGCCCAGCACCCTGTCCGGTTGAATCTTAAAAACGTCCAATACTGGTGAATACCCAGCATCCCATTGGTTTGTTTTGCCACAGCAGCACACTGTTTACTCATACTGAGCTGCTTGTCCACCAGGACCCCCAGGCCCCTTTCCACAGAGCTGCTCACCAGCTGGGTAGATCCCAGCCTGTGCTGCACTCCTGGATTGTTTTCCCAGGTGCAAGACCTTACATTTGTCTTTGTTGAACATCATAAGGTTCTTGCTACCCCAGTCTTCCTTTATTCTCCTATCTCTACTGCCTTCCTCCAACTCTTATACATCCTATTGTGTTAAGATAACTCTTCATCTCTGTCATATCGCCTATCTTGTTTTGGAGACCCTTTGGAGACTCTGTCTCTTCTCCACCCACTGCTTGCCCTGGTCTTACTCAGTGCTGCTTTCTCAGCCCACAAGAAGCCATGAGGGTACGCACCACCCTGCAAGGGATGGTGAGGGGCAGAGATGTAAAGCAACTGGTAAAGCAGGTGCCTGGCAGAGGGGAGAGAGGCAAGGATTGTTAGAGGCTCTAGATCCCGCAGTCCAAGAATGTTCCATGTACTACAGAACCACAGGACATCCACATACTGTGCCGCTGCTGCCCAAAATGTCAATCTGCTGCACTAAAGATGCTCACACCACTAACCTGGGGTGTCTGCTTCAGGATGTAGGATGTATAGGTGAGGTGCTGTGACAAGTTACTGCTGCTTGTGCTTTGGGTTCCTCCTCCTCCTCCTCCTCCTCCACTATTCGTAGAAGAACCAGATTGGAGACCTGTAACCAGAAGAAAAGGCTTGACCCTTTGGTAAACCAGACACTGTCAGCTGCAAAAGCATCCCTGTATATACAAATAATTGAAAACACTTTGCAAGACGCTTGCTGCCACATGTTTTGCAGCTGAATAATATTATTACCCAGTACAGCACAGTTCAGATGTGCTGCTGTGCTTTCTTATAGCTCAGCAAATGCCATGAACGAAACGGACTATGGGGGAAATAAGGAGGGCTGGTGGGCAAGCAAAGCTCATTTCAGGCTGTTTTGAATTTTCTATCAAAAGAAGATGCTGTCCCACAGATGAACAGTCTTTTCATCAGTCCCTTGCAGGTTATAAATCTGCAGCAAAAGCCCTAGAAACATTCTGAATCCCACTGGTTTCTTCATTTTACTTTTGTTGGCTGTTCCAATGCAACCTTGTTAACAGAGTATTAGATCATGGATACCAAGCAGTGGTAATTTGCAGTGACACTTTGATACTGCTCTGCCTCCAGAAAGAACAGCCTGGACACCAACTTTTTTGCAGTCTTTCATTAAGAAACAAGGGTAAAAATACTTATGGCTCTGTCATAAAAAACACAACTATTTGCTCTTCCTCAAAGCCTGTGAGATTATTTCCTTGTCAGGGATGGACTGCCCCAGCTGCCTCTCAATCTCAAGCAATGGGGCTCCCATCACAAGTTCTCCAGCCCAAAAATGCCTTCACCAAGAGTATCTACATTTTCAGTGACACGTACTCTATTGCCATGTTGCTGGTATTTACAGACTTATATAGTAAGCTGAATAATACCTCTTCCACACTGCCAGTATTAGAACTGGGAGCAAAAGGTTTACACCCAATCCATCTCCCATCCCAACCCCCAGCCTCAAAAGGAACTTTATGGAGAAGGCTCATGACAACAGTCTTCATCTACACAGTCCAAAACCAGCAGTATTCTTTCCCTACAGCAACAGCACACTATAAACACAGTAGTGCCCATCAGAACTATTTTAGCAATGTTTTTCTCCAGGTATTTCACAGTAAGTTTGACTCACAAGCTCATTAACAACAAAGTGTTTCTGCTGGTCTCAACAGCTTGGGGCCAAACCTTGCGTCAAAATTCAAAATTATTTTTGTCTCTCATTCCAGATAGAGCATCTTGTCCTTTTCAAAGTTAGTTTCTTATGTTTCTAGTTTCTCCAGAGTAGCATTCCATTACTTATTAATAGCTTTCACAACTGCAATGAAATCCATCTCAGTTCTACATCACGAAAATGCAGTTGTCTCTTCCTACAGATCACAACAAAAAGTTAAAGACAACCCTTCACCTATCTTTGAGGAAAATTACACTGTCTGCTTTCTGCAAAGACAGATGGAGAGAGCACTGCATGAAAAGCAGTTTCATCTAAATCAGAAGACACTCGTGAGATCTCGGTCTTAAAAAGCACCACACACTGTGATGGTGTGAATAAAGAAACCCCATCCCATTACTGACTTCCACAGTACCAGGATGCTTTATAGCAAAAATGCTAAATGTATTAATTATGCAGTGATTACATTATTTAACTCATTAGATTTCCCTGCAAGACTAACTAGCATTATTTGTTGCTCGTAGTATGGCTCCTTGGGGTATCAGAAGCAGTTTTCCTTTCCCAGAAGGATTCTTGCTGTTGGTGGTGAGGTACAGTTTGGTGCCTGGTGGTAAGTTTGCCAGGTTTGCCAGGTTGGTGGCTGGTAACTGCAGTGTGGCCATCACTAGAAAGAAAGAATATAAAGAAATAAAACTAATGCTTGCATAAGGTAGCACGCATTGAAATCTGCACAGGATGAAAGTACTAGGAGTGACATGCAGCTAGCCTTTGACAATCCATGCTTAGCTGGCCTAACCGCAGATTAACTCTACCAGTGATGCACAGACACTTTTTTGAATAGGTCTGGGGGAAAAAAAAAAAAAATCTCTCTGCGTGCAGCACCACTCATGGCTACAGGCCAAAGCAGCACAGCCATGGGGTCTACAGGCTTACTCCAGCCCAGAGGCCACGCAACACCTTTCAAACAGCCCTGAGCCTGAGGTAATGTGCCCAGCTAAGCCAGCTGTGTGCAGAAGCAGGCAGGGTGCTTCTGCCCACACTCCCATAACCATAAGCACGAGGGAAGATGTGAAGATGCAATAAAGACAGTTTGGCTCCTGTTGGTTGGATTTATGTGGAGCCCTTGGAGCATCTAAGAACTACAATGCTGGGCAAAAATGTGAGGCCTGGCTCCATGAAAGTCTACCAGGTCTCTAGCACACTGCCCAGCCTACCTGTCTGATACCTGCTCACAGAAGACTGCATGTTTTAAAGTACCTGTGCTCCCTCTTCCCCCTTACAGATAACGAGTTAACATTTTCTTTATTACTAATCTCAGTCAGCCAGAATTTCCCTACAGATCCCTCTGCTCATTTTGAAGTTTTTCAATCACACATAGTTATTTTGCAGTTGAAGAAATCATTAGAGAGTCCCAAAGTCTACCCATCATGAGCTGTTAACAAGGTGTAAAATGACTCTACCTGAGCCTTGAGATGTAGTTTTCTGAGCACCTGTGGAAGAGACCTGCGCCTTTGTTATAGTCTGCACAGGCTGAGCAACAATTGTCCCTCCACCTCCACTCACGATGGCTTTGGCTACACCTTGAGTCACAACCTGCTTCGGACCAACAGCCTTTGCTACCGAAGAGCTAGATTTTGCCACAAGTATCTGGCCACCACTGATAGCCACCGCTTGTTTCACTGTCGACTGTAAAGCAGAACCAACTGGAACGCCAACAACCTGCAACAAATAAATATTGGATGATGTGCTGCTGGCAAGAGCAAGTGTGTGAATTCTAGCTGGTACACTTCCTCCACCTCTAGACATTTCAGGACACTTTATACATGTCTAGTCACGTATAAAAGCTATTCATTTGGAAACAAAATTAAATTGGCAAGAGGCCAATCCCAAGTGAAAAAGATAAACTAGTAAACACAACCGGGATTTCAGAGCACCCACAAAAGATTAAGTACATTCAAATTACAGGGCACTTCCATTTTTTTCTGATATATAAGCAATGGCTTAATTACAGCTGAAGATAAAGCTTGCCTTGGCAAAGCACAGAGATCCAGAAATTTAGTTTCAACACATTCGTGGGAACAGACTCCCTGGGAAAACTATGGCCTCAAAGCAGAATCCACAAAGTGCTTCAATTTTACATGTTGACAATAACTGCAGGCAAACAGGAGTTTGCATACCTGCTCCAACAGGCAAATAAGGCAGTAAAAAGGACAATGAACTGTTGCAAATGCAAATATATATTTACTTATGCAAAAGTGAAAGGTCCCTATGTAGTCTCTTGTGCTTGGCACACGATTTAACTCTACCCACAATGGAAACAGGCAAGAATGGAGACTATTTCTGACACATCTGTCATCTCGTCACTGCACAGTTACCGTGCCTCCTCAGAAGCTGCGTCACTCCTGTCATAGCAGCACTGCATTGGCACAGACTCCTACAATAAAACACTTGAGTTGCCACTCAAGTAGGACTGCTTTCCACTCCATGCTAGTTCTGGCTCAGCCTCCACCCCACTTCCTATTTGTCCTGTTCTTTTCCATTGCAGGCCTGCAGTCCAAAGAAAGAATATGCCTCCTCTTACAGAAAGACTTGGATAAGTTTCAGCGAGAGCTGATGATGGCAGCCAACCTTCTGGGTTGGCAGGCTCCAGTTCAAAACCACCCCCACCCCACTGTTGCAATGGCTTAGAGAGAGCTGGGAGATGTTCCCTGCACACAACAAAATGCAAACGTGTAGTCCCCTTCTCAGGGACTGTGGGTACGCATGGTATGAGCCTCTCTGTGCACATGGAGAAACCAGCTACCCACGGTGCTGCCGCCTGTGTCTGAGACAGAAGCGACCCTACACCCTTGAGAGAAGCACGAGGTGTTGCAATGAAACCACAAGAAAGCCACCTTACACCACATCAAAGATGCCCAAGTGTCTCATACCTTAGACTGCACCGTCCCCTCGCCTGTGCTCACGACCGGCTTCTGTGGTGACAAGGCTAACATGTGGCTCCCTTTTACAGTGACGTACTGCTGCACAGAGGTTTGCGTGCCTGTCCCTGTCACCGGTAGCTGGGGTTGCTGGGGCAGCTCTCCCGGCTCCTGCTTTATTATCACCTTTTAAATAGGAAGAAAAAATAAATAACAACAGCAAACACCTTAAATCACTGGGGATCATTTCTGGAACAGTCTGTCTGCAAGAAAGGTCAGGCAACAGTCAGTAAACTCAGAGGTGGTTCTTACACAGCACCAGGTGGGCTCTCTAACTCGGCTCCAAGACGAGGGCTACTCCCAACACAAAGCATGTGAGGGAGGTGTCGGTATTTACAAAGTATTCCAGATTTGAGAGGTGCTCAGAAATTACTAGTAATAATCCAACTACACGTCATACTAACATGGACTTGGCCAGACCTGACTTCTTCAGGCCCTGCATCTCAGAAAGGAGCCAGAACACTTTAAGGTTTCAAATTTCTAAGCATCTTCCTGCTCAGAACACATTCTAAACCTCAGGGTTTCTTTCTATCCTGCAAAATTACATCTGATATTATAGCTATAGATACTGTAAATTATTATAGCTAACATCATTCTCTTGCGTGTATGTTTTATGTTTCTCTGTGACAGGCCCTAAATCTAATCGCTAAGATCAGTGACTCAAGAAAGGCTGGGGTTTTTTTGCATTAGATTGCTGTAGGTACGTACTGTAACTGGTAGGAAGCATTCTTCCACGTTTTACTTGGATCGCCTAATACTGCCAGAAACAACTTTAAATTCTATATGGTAACATTTAAGGAAATGTACTCACAAGTGGCAACATCTGACATTCAGAAATCACCAGCATTTTTTAAGAAGCTCTTCATACATCTACTGCAGTTTACTTTTACTGTATTCCACTACAAAATAGCATTAAAAAGATCAGCCTCAATACAACAGCGTGAAATGGCATTACTGGGCTCCTTGTCCCAGCACAAAAGCCGAGAGGAATACCTTTGTAAAAGCTCCGAGTCCTCCAGTGACTGATTTAGGGCTTTGCACCTTGGAATGACTCCCGATGGGACAAAGGGGTGGCATGGTGGCAAACAGAGCATCCTCCTGCTGCGAATAGAAAGACATGGCGCAAAAAATTGGTGAAACGTCCAATACAAGAAAGAAAACAAGTGACTGCTAATGAAGGGTAGCGTGGGCCATCTGGGCAGTCCTGAATTACCTGTACAAATAAGCCATTTCCAAAATCAGTCAACACAGAGTAAAAGGAGTGTAACATACTTAATACAACCTATAAAGCAAGTTTTATTTGGAAAGTTACAACAGGAACCTTTTCTTACCACAGGTGAAAGAAATCGACTCATGTTCCCCCCCCGCCCAGCTTTCTACACAAAGCATTTCAGAGCCATAAAATTCAAGTAGCCTGAGGGTGGATTTTATCTGTGTATAAACACCTGATGGGAAGGTCTAAAGAAGATCGAGCCAGACAATGCACAATAGTATCTAATGAAAGGACAAGAGTCAATGGGCACAAACTGAAACACATGAAATTCTGTTTAACTATAAGATTTATTTTTTTTAACTTAATAGTGAACAAACACTGGAACAGGTTACCCAGAGAGGCTGTGGACTCTCCGGCCTTCAAAATCCGACCAGACACAGTCCTGAGCAACTTGCTCTAGTTCACCCTACTTTAAGCAGGCGAGTCAGACTAGACCATCTCCAGAGGTCCCTGCCAACCTCAACCATTCTGTGACTCTATACACAATCTCAGAGAGAATACAACCTAAGAAGAAACAAGTTATGGAAGGAAAAAGAAAATGTTCAATTCAAGTCTGCACGCAAAATTCTCTCAGATGAATTTTTTTTCTCTTGTAACTAGAAAGACCTGATTACGCAGTCCTTCTAGGCAGAACTCACCATCTGGCAGAAACAGCGAGGCAACCTAACTAAATGGAGTAAAAAACATTTCCACACCTGCAAAATCATGTGCCTGGAACTCCTGGATCTGAGGCTGGTAGAGAAGTCAAATACATTTGAAAAGATTGCTATGGTTCTGTTTTGTTTAAGTAAAATAATTGTACTCTTTTACAATCCACGTGAACTCCAAAGCTACGGTTTCACAATCACTTGGCCCATCCTCGGGTTAGATTGTGACCAGAAAACAAGCCATCAGACTCTAACCTAATACTCCTGCTGCCTTCCTTGTACTGACGCGTATGGCTGAAAATAGATTTGTTTTCAACCAGATTGTTTGTTTGCTCAGGTTCACCACATCACGGTATGACCGGTAGCAAATAGCGGGAGGTATGAAGACAAGGCTAGAGGCATAACCAGTCCTCTCGACAGCAGCCTGCATATCAGTCATTTTAAAGTGGCCGAGGAAACACAGCCTTAAGTCATTAAAAAAATACAGAGAAAACTAGCACATAGTGAAGAGATGGAAAGTGATGAGTTAAACACAATCTGTAACATCATACTGAACCACCAGACACTCCCTCATCTTTAAAGAAACTATAAAATTACAGCTTTCCCACCAACCAAAATACATTTGTGTTTACAGAGCTATGATTTTTATATTTTTTAAAAAAAACTTCAGTTTTTAACTTTGCCCTGAAAATATAGAATTCAATTGTTACTAATGACATGTGCCTATTTTGAGTCACTGAAAACCTTTCAGAAAGAACTGTCCCAAATCAGTAAAAAATAAAGAGTAATGAATGGTTCTCAACATAGTTAAGCGAAATCCATCTGAGCAGACAGGCTCTTAAAAGCTGAATAGCTAGCTGCACACCTGACACTTAAAATGCCGCTCCACGCTAATTGCTTCAGACAGCAATCTTCAACACTTTTTCCCTAAAAGACATAGGAAGCATTTCAGTTCCAAATGTAAAGTGATTTGCTTTCTGAAGGCTGACTGGCAAATTTCCTCCCTGCACCATACCCAGAATTAATATTCTTGTAACTTGGAGACAGGGAAACACTCCTGTTTTCAGCAGCACACCCACCAGCTGCTTTCAGCAAGAGCCTCACTGACACCACTTGCCTGCCAGAAATATCCTTCCTAGCACAAGATGTGGGAGAGATTTTATGTGAGACAGCTCAGCTCTGTACCTTTTGGGCTTTGCAGATCAGAAGCATGAACCCTCTTTTATCACTGTTTGTTTACACATTTGGTTACTCCACTGTTTACACAAATATTTTTCTAAGTGCAGGCAGTTGTAAAACCACTAAATGAGCTATTTTCAGGCTGCTAGGAGCAGCTGCTGCACAAAAATAATGAACAGAGTGAAGGTTTTGAGGTAGGCACCTCTGGTTCAATGACATACTGTCACTAACAAAGTGAGAAAGATCAAAGTCAGCTACAGAAGAGCTTTTCTGAAAGATAAGACACTTTAAGAGCTATGCCCTCCATGTATTTCCTTGTAGAAAAGCAAAAGAGCAGCGCCTTTAACAGAGGCGTAGGCAAGTCTAATTAGAGCTGCACAAAGTGACACTATCACCTTGTATAACCACCGTGTTCTCATATGGCTCCATCTGTTAGACACAGTCAACCTTCATATGAAATGAATGACAACCAAAAGAACTTGCCTGAAACGCAGAATTTGTAATGCTAAAAAGCCCTATTTAATAGGAAGCTGAATTTTAAATGGAAAGTACACATCTACTGAGAACATTACCTTCACAACTGAGGTGACAAAACTGCTCCCATGGGTCTTTGATACAGGAGATCCCGTTCCGTGAGAGGCCTGACAAACACTGGTCAGTTTGCTGGTTGGGCTCCCTGCGTATCAGGAAATAAAGCAGATGTCAAGTGAGGGACTGGGAGCAATGCTGCTGAACGCATGAAACCTCTTCTAACAAGAAACACGGCATTTCATTTCAACTCTATATTCTCCATGAGTACATCAGTGGGAGTAAGCGTGAGCACAAAACAAACCCACTAGTGAACTTCCACTTGCAGAATCCACGCCACAGAGAAGGTACTCTCCACTCAGAGCTCTGTTTGCTGCAAACAAATGGTCGGGCACCTTCCTGGGACACTGAGGATATCAGCTACAGATGTGACTATGTGAAATTATGACAGTAAATGAGCCACCAGTCAGAACTTGCTGCTGCAGATGTAACGTTCTCCACTGCCCAGAAACCCTCTGAACCTACGCTAGCCTCGGACACTGTCACAGGGGAAGGCTTGGAGGAGCCTGGAGTGGGAGGGAAAAGGAGGGAGGCAAAAGTGAGGAGTAACAAGAGGAAGGCACAGTGAGGTAGGGAAAAGGAAGAAACAAAGATAGGGAATGAAGACATAGGCTTCTCTGTCTGTGGAAGTCTGCTCTTGCAAAATCATCGTACACACACGTGCCACAGCACTCTCCTGACCCCGAGATGGATGGGGGTTCAGTGGTAAACTTACCCTGCGCTATCAGAGCACGTAAACCACACTTGCTCAGCAGCAGTTTTGTATCTGCTGTTGGTGTGGTTTGTTAGTTTCATCTGTTTGAGAGATGCCAAAGCCCTGGATTACACACATGAAAACGCAGTAATAGTCTCTCATACAGTTAAATGTAAGTGCAGATTGTAGTACAAAAGTAAATGAGCAGCCATTTCTCACAATAATGGGGTTTGGGAAGGCTGGTTTTCACAGAGCACAAAGTTTCAGATCTCGCCCCTCTTCAAATATGATCTGTGACTGTAATATCACATTATGCTCAATCCAGCCAGGCTGCTGTTGCCAAAAAGCCAGTTCCACGTTCTCTCTTGCTCTCTCATACGGGGGCGTCTGGTGATGAGGCTATCTGACAAAACTCAATTTGGGGAAGGGATGGTATTAATCTTCTGCCCTCTCACTGATCTGATCTGACTCATGCAGGACACAGGGGAAGCAGCAGGAGTGCAGGGGAGGGAAAGGCAGCTTCTTCCAGGCCACTCTGTACTTACATCCCACTAACGTAGTGGGAAACTGCACCTTTAGTGGCATTAAGACTTGTATGTCCAAACCATCTGGTGCATCTACAGATCCTATCCTCCCATGTACAGATCTCTACTAGGAGAACACAAAAGTTACCCAAACCATACCAAACCACAGATGCAGAGCAGACAGTCAGGCTGGAGGTAAAGGAGAAACAGAAGAGAAAAAAGGCAGAAAACCCCCAACCAAAAAACACCCCCCCGCACTGGTGAAACAGCCTCAGTGTTACCAAGAAAGCCCCAAAACACACAGCTATGACTATGCTCCCCCTACCAACTCCCTCTGTGGTGAAGTTAAAATGAACATGACAGCTGTGTTCCATCACATAAAATTGCACTTTCCAACCATGCCCAGTGAATGGTTTGTGTGTTACATGGATGCTGCAGTTCACCACATGGCTCTAAGCATCCTTCTAAGAGGCTGGCAAGCACACACACATACACAAACAAGTGTATTTTTAAATAGACAGCAGTTCCTGGCCACAAACCACAACAAATAAATTACTTCTGAGTGACCTCCCCTCCAGCCCTGACGCAAAGATTACCAATTGACTCCCGTACTCATCACCCACCTCCTGCAGTTCAGTCCTCCCCCTGACCCTAGGCTTCTGTCACCACTGAACCACGGAGGGAATCCAGTTAGAAGAATCCAAACCAGCTGAAATCAGACCAGCTAGAAGTTGAGAGCCATAACAGGACCTAACACGGCTGTTATCCTGGTAACCCGGGTCTACTCAATCACTTCAACACATCTAGAGCACCATACACTGGAACTAAAGACTGATCTGCAAGTCGTTGCAAGCTCTCCACGCCTTTTGCCTTTATCTGCAATACAGTCCTTACCCGACCACCTGTGCACTGCTTCTGTTTAAATCTCTGTGCACCACAGTCTACATTGCTTTCTCCTCTTCCCTTTTTGCCTGCAAAGAACAGGGTCTCTTTGAAGAGGTATCTGTGAATTCAATTTGGCCTTACGCTACATGCTGTTTTCTAAAGGTGGTTTCGTTAAAGTCTTAGATACCCTTAACCATGTTACACCAGCCAGTTGTGCAAACCAAAAATACCTCCCTCTTTCTTTGCTGAGTACTTTTCCATCTTTGCAAGCTGAAATATTGTTATTATACTAATCATTTTAAAGGGAGAAAAAACTTGAATGGGTAAAACTAAGCCACTGCCTTCTGTGATCACACTACACACCTGTGCTTGTGGCTGCTGCTCCAACCATCTGTCCAGGCTTGTCCACAATAATATACGGATTATTAATGACTGAACTAGCAGAGCCTTGCTTCATGTGCACCGGAGTGGAGGTTGGGGTACGAGGTAGCGGAGATGGACTAGGGGTCGATATTGGAGAACCTTAAGAAAAAAAGTCCAATGCTTCTATCTTGTAAGTGTTGTGAGAACATAAAATACAGCAATAGCAGTACTTATTTAAATAGCTTAGCAAAGAAACATTTTTTGCGGATGCAATTCCCAGCCTGAGTGACATCACAGAACTTGGAGAAGGAAAGAGGAGACAGAAGGAAAGGAAAAGGCATGTGAAGTACTATGGCTGATACCTACCCTGGGCATTCTCTGCCTATCAGGACAAGCAGGGTTCAAACGGACCTTGAGAAGCCATCTAGTCCATCCCTGAATCCTGAGGGACGTTACCTAAATCGTTCTCACTGCCAAGACCAGTCCACCCAAGGAGATGAAGAAAGAGAGCCGAGCTCCTTGACAGGTGCTCTCTTTCCCTTGTGGAGCCCACAGTACAGGCACCCAGAGCCAGGAACCGAGCAGTTCCTGTAAAAAAGCTGTGTGATACAGCAAATATCAGGCGGGCATGGACGCTCTTGTCTCTTCACTGCTCTCGCTACAGCAGAAGCCCTTGAAAGCAAACTCTAAAATGCGCAACTTCTGGGAAAGAAGACCAGGAGAGAAAAACTAGAGAAGAAAAAAGCTGCATGAGGGCGTAAACAAGAAATGCAGAGAAAAGGACAGGCAAAGAAGCGATCAGAGAAAGAGATGGCAGCAAGCACACTAAGCTTCAACTGCCTGTTAATCTGCTTTCTTGGCAGTGATGGATAATTAAAATGGAACATAAATGCTGATGAAAAAATCCCCATGTCTTACAAACTGCTTTTGAAATCTGAAAGGGGTGACACTTCTCAGCAGACAGCAGAGCCTTGGAAAAATATTTAAGAGTGAAACACTTAAATAGCAAAGATCAAGAGAGAATAGTCCAAGGATTTTAAGAAAGATAGGATGGCCCCTGTAATTTTTGCTTTCTGGGAAGCCTTGGGAAAAGGAGATCAAGAGGAGAGCCTATTAAGAAAGAAGAAAGCACTTGGCATAGGTTCAAATGTAAATCAGCCTGAGTACAGTTTTAAGATGTCAAGGAAAAATATCGAAATGTCATAAAAAACCCAACAACAAACCAGACACACTTGAGTAAAACTATTTGGGAGCAGATCATCAGAAATCACAGAGAAATAGCTGGTGCTTCATGCTGTCTACCCTGAACACCAGAAAACGAAGGGATGTAACAGGTCATCTTTCAGCTTCACAACATGTGCCATGGTGAGGTGCACATTAAAACTTTCTGATGTAAAACATCTTCCAGTGGATGGCATCATGCCCAGGCAGGGAAGGGACTATAAGTGAAATGAGTAAACAGCACCGTGACCATGTTTGGTTCAGAAGCTATCAAAAGAGTATCACATTGCTCACTGCAGTCAGCTGACAATTTAAATCCAACAGAGGGTGGACTTGTGGAAGAAGACCACCAAAGCTGTTCCATTTGAGGAGATATCATAAGTACAAGAGGGATCACTCGAGTCTGCAGGGTTGAACCTAATTATTTGCCTAATAATCAGGAAAAAAAATTATTCTTAATCCATCCCAGTTGTCTGAAAGTGGGAGGGAGAAGAATGGCTTCTTCCCACATACAAATATCCCACATGGAAGATGTGTCCTTGCCTGGGCCTTTCTGGGGATAGCAGTCCAGTTAAAGACTATCATTTTCATACTTAAAAGCACTGGTGAACAGGGAGAAAACAGCTCTCATCCTGCTTTTGATCTCATGTGAAGCATTTCACACTTGTATTTTTTTCCCTTGAACATTAAGAAGTGCATTTAGCTCCTTATTCTAGAGCTTCCTACTGACTGCCGTTCAAACATTGGTAGGAAATCAGGGGAAGGACACAAAACAAGTCCAACTGGTTCACTCTCTTGTTTTCCAGGGTGAAGCACTCGGATAGGTAAACTAACATTCACCTGATACAATCTTGCAACTCATGGTGATAGGCTGGAAGGATTTTCCTGGCGACTCTGCAGGGCTTGGACTCTGACCTTGAGGCACTATTTTACAGCTAGCTGCAATGGGTTGAAAAGCTGAATTTCCATGAGAGCCAAAGGCAACTTTCTGTGTGGCTAACTTGGTGGGAGTCCGTTCTATCGAAGATGGCAGGGAATAAAACGTGGCATGTCTTTCGGTTTCAGCATTCCCAGGGAATCCTGATTAAAACAGGGAAAAGAAGAAAAATAGTTCTTAGGCTGAGACATCTAATTCCTTACTGTGCTTCTCTACACAAACAAAACTCAGGTATGACAAACACGCTCTCAAAGGAAGGAAGGAAAAGCAAGCGATGGGCAGCGCTGAACGGGGAGAAAGTGAGGTAGGGGGTTCCTCCTGTGCAAGCCTGTTGGATCTGTCCCTGAACAGAAGAATAAAACGCTACTGTGTACAGCCTGTTCAGCTGTGGCAGGCGATCAGCCACTCCTAACACATTTTCTTGGAACAACCCTTCTATTGACCAAAACCTGCTGGTAGTTTCAAGTGTCCTCAGTTAGGGGTCCACAGGACTAAGGCTGGCTCTCCTTTGCAGAGAATCTCGCAGTGCATTTTTTGGAGTAAGAGCACAAGGAGACCACCTACTGCCTTGTGACCTGGGCTAAGGAATTCACCTTACCTAACGCAGAAGGAGATCAATTAACCTGGAGCTGATGAGAGAAGCCACTGTGTAAGAAAGAGGCAGATTTACTCCCTCCCTGTTTTCTGCAGCACTGCTCACCTAAAGGTGCTGCATATCCTCCTGTTTGAACAAAAAGCATTTAAAATTCAGTTGTGTTTCTCCTTTTTTGGCCACAAGAAAACATGGCACAAACAGTGGACATTCTTCTCGCTGAGCCAGAACATCGCCAGTGGCATTACGGCACCTACCAGAAAGCACACCATGCAAGACACCAGCTTAAAGCCGTTCCTTGAGCACAGGAGTGTCAGGATAAATCAAGAAAGGCATCAGACCATGTTGCATGTGACCATCTTTTGAAATATAAAGTTGCTGTTTCCAGCAAGTTTCTCACGCTAAAATGTGCAAACCATAAAAGACATCCTTGTTTCTCAGCCCAGTTAACCAAGGTCTATCATGTAAGCCTTGACACCATGTATTTCAGAAAATAAAGCTAAATGCTAACAGAGGCACCGTTTTTCCTACTTCACACAAACTAAAAATCAGAACAGTGTGCCCAACTGGCCAGTGCTAGCTTGCTTCAGGCAACTCAAATGATCCTAAGGCATCAACTGCTGGCCCACTACAATGGCTGCTGTGTTTCCTGATCTTGCAGGGGAAGGTCAGAACGAGACCGCGACATGCACAGATGCCATCCCTTGGACAAACGTGCACTACATCTTTGTCACTTTCTATTTTCAACACCACAGTTATGTAGTCTTTTTTTTTTTCTCCCACAGCTAACTCATGTCTATAACTGAACACACCACTAGACCAATTCTTTAAATCTATACACAGTTCCCAAAACATTCAGAAACCTAAAAAACCCTCTGAAAACTGTCTGCCAGGAACAAAACTACAAGTGCTATTCAACAACCTCTTTTCCAACTACATCTGCTGAATAAAGCTCCATATTCACTACATTTAGCAAAACAGAGCCCACTCACAAACTCCAGATTTGAAAAAAAAAAAAAAAATAAAAATCCCAACCAACAAACAACAAAACCCCGCAAACCAAAACAATTTCTGAATTGCATTTCAGAGTACATTGAGGAAATAATCATCTGGGGTGACGAAGGAACAGGAAGCACTGGCAACCTTTAAGCCAAAAGACCAATTAAGATGAGGTGTCCAGAAGAGCTGAAGTTCCAAGAACTTGAATTTCACTGATACCCATTCGCTTTACCTTTGTCCGCAGAAGCATCTGGGCTGGAGTCCCGCAACTGTTTAATTGGCGACGAAGCTTTGACTGGTGCTGGGATACTCAACGGCAGCGGTAAAGATGTAGGAACGTCAGAAAGGTCAGACTCCGAAGACTGGGAGAAGAGATATTCCTCGCCAAGGGAATGCCTATGTAGCTCCACATCCACTACCTTCCAGAAATAGGAGAAAGGATGACATTAGTATTTGGTAGCTAGGTAAAGATATAAAAAGTGAAAACAACTATGCCTTTTCTTTTTATTTTGATGTCTAGAAACCTCTCCCTCTCCTCCCCCCACCTCTGCAAAAAACTTCCGTTTGTTTCGGGGGAGACTTCCCACAGGTCCAACAGCACCTGAGCTAAGACAAAAATCTTGCAACATTTAACCACCATGGTAAAATAGCACATCTCTCAGTCCGTGGGGAAGTCCGAATAGTGAACACTGTATGGAATATAGAGCCCAGCTCCAAGCATCCCACTAAGGAAAGGACTGCATACTCCCTTAGGGACAGGCAAAAAACTGCAGCTTGCCTTTTTTGATAAGGCCTTGAGAAACACACATTAGCTGCTCTTCAAAAGTGTTCTTCAATCACAGTAGTAGACATCTCACACTAATGTTTTCTCCACAGACTGAAAAGCTGAAGTAATGCAATTTCACCATAAAAATTTCCATTCACTACAGTACAGCAAGGGGAAAATAATACCAAAAAAACCCTTTAGGGATAGAGCAAATTATGAGTTATTAATTCATTTATTTTATTTTAAGTTTTAAGAGTTCATCTTCCATGAAGATACTGCATCTTGACAGACACAGAAGCCTAGAAGTACTTAATATACTGCAAAATTCCAGCAGGATAGTTGGGTGATCCCTTTAACTTAATGAATGAGATCTCCAGCACATCAGAATGCAAATCAAGACATTGGTACCAGAAGCTCCACAAAGAAATGAAAATTAAAACTGTAGCACAAGTTGAGTTCTTTATGAAAGAAGAGCTGGAAACAGTCTCCCCTGAACTGGAAAGCGGAAAAAATGACTCTTGTCATGAATAGTGACAAGGTGTCATAATCATTTCATTTAACAAGAGAGCAAAATCTACATTCCAGAAATTGTGAAATCAAATGGGTCTGTACCAAGTCCCGTGTATCTTTTTGTTTTTAAATATTCTCAATGGAAGCAAAGTACAACATCCATCCCATGACCCATTGACTCACCGTTTCTGCGCCAAGCGTCTGCAAGCCTGTGTAGGTCCTGTCCAACTAGGTAAAACAATACATTTGTATTAACCAGGGCAAAGCCATATATTAGCTAGAATTTACAAAACAATTTGTTTGAAAGGGGTTGAAGTTATGTAAGTTGAGCAGCAGCATATCAAATATTTTGAGGCTACAGGGTCAGAAATCCATGTGCTCTGTTTAGTACCCTCTCACCTGCAAAAAAGCCAACCACAACCCAAAGCCTGCACTAAAGTAGAAAGGAGAAAAAAAGCTGAATGAAATGAGGTTGTTGGGGAGATACAATCATAGAATGGTTTGGGTTGGAAGGGACCTTAAAGATCAGGCCAACATACATGTCCCTAGAGCAGGGACATCTTCAACTACATCAGGTCGCTCAAAGCCCCATGCAACCTGACCTTGAATGTTTCCAGGGATGGGGCAATTATTATTTCAACCTAAGAGGAGCTTTTGAGGAGCATTCTTTTTTGTTCCTGAAGTCAATATAAGGAAATAATAATGGGGGGGGGGGAATCAAAGAGATTTAAACTAACCAGCACAAAGGCTATGTTTGCACTATACTTTTGATTAAATAACTGTTTACACTGAATTATCAGCTGATGAAGAGGCAAAAAATCCCAGAGGCATCTATTAACATACATATAGAGCTGGGTTTGACAGGATCCTGGTGCCCCGGAGCTCAGTGGCAGATGGGCTGCCAGCCATGGATGAGAGCTCGGCTCACTCACATCACCTCACAGCTGCCACAGGCTCACTATACAAACAGCAAAGATTTGGTGATTTGAGTTCTTGTGTGCCACAGACTGGATCAGTTTCCTTCTATAGGCTGGGCTTCCTTTTCTGCACAACATCCATCAAACTGTTACCAATTTCTTCTCAAGTTATATCTCTCCAAATATATTTTACTCATCACCTGCATTAAGTGTCCCTAAGTTCCAGGGGAACATTTCCAACCTTCTCTACTGTCTGTATTTGGGGTTGCAACGAGGTATTTACATTAGCAGGAAATTCATTAATGCAGGCAGGGTTTAAATAAAAACTAATCATGTTGCTCAAAGAAACAGGAAACTAAACCAGCTCAGGACTTAATTCCACTAACACTAGGGACTACTAATTAAAAGGAAAACAAGAGCAATGGCCTAGTTTTGCAGGACTGCTGCATACTATAAATCCTATTGAGCATGACAGGACAGGTGGATGAGTTGAAAAAGAAAGCTCTTTTCAAAAGGAACAAGGAACAAATGGGGAATCTCAGCTCCTCCCTGTCCATTCTACCAACAGATATAATCCCTAGCTGATATGCGCAAGTGCTGAAGGAACAGAACAGATACAGCAACGACTTTACCAACAGAAAGATAGCCCTGCAGCACCCTGTCAAATTAAAGCCAGTGAGAGCATGATAAAAATCTCAAACTGCGGGGGAAAAAAACCAGGTAAATGCTTTGCTGCTCTGAGCAGTATCAGTTCCAGCTTCTGCAAGGCTGGGTTCCTTGGCTACAGCATCACCTTCAATATAGCCAAGGTAAGAGGTGTTCCTGGATCTGTTCTGGTTCTCCAGCTCAACTATTCGTGTGCAAATAACCAGCAGGACATACACACAACAGAGAGGGACAGAAGCGCATACACAAGCAGACCCTCTTCTCTAGATTATGCAGGAGAGCTTATTTAATTGCCTTTCTCTCAAATATTTTGTTCAAATACCTTCAAATTGTGTATGATGTCAATCCTCTTGTTCTGGCTATCCTTGAAGTGTATCTGGACTCTCACAGGGAATTCTCCCCAGCCTCTCCTGGTGAGGTGAAACGGAGGTTCTCTGGAAACAAACAGTGATTCACATTTTGGATGCAGAAGTGGTATAGCTTTCACCTACCTCTTTTTCAGAAAGCCAAAGGCTGCTTTTCTAACTGACAACTAAAGCTATCTTCAGGCCTCCTCTTCACCACAGAGAGAATGCAATCACAGAAATGATAATTTTATGGCTTTGGACAGCTGAAACCAGAGTTTTATTTTGCACAAGGGGACAGGGAAGAAAATGTAAAACACTGCTGAATAAGAGAACACAGGAAATGTGCATCTTTGGGGGTCAGGGGAAGGCTGTGTAATGCCAAATGAAAAATACTTGTTTCAAAAAACCCCAAGTCAGCTCCTAGGACACAGCTGCAAGGTGAGTTTTCAATGCAGCATTTTGCAATCACTTTCTGCTATTCCCTATCTAGTAGCAAGAACACACACGCTTCATGTAACACCACATTTATCTGTAACATTTACCATTACTTTGTTTGTATCTCAGCTTGTTGTTATTGTAAATCCCAAATGCAGTTTTGCAACGAAACAAAACACAAGAGGCTTAAAGGCTATTTTCAGTCCAGAACATTAATGTTCACTACAATGACCAGGACTGTGCAACAAGAAGAAATCAATTAACTAGACAGGATTAAAACAGAACACAAACAGCATTGACATCAGATACTAGAAACTGAGAAAGGCACAAAAATAGAGCAGTCAACTGTAATTTAGTATGTTATACAAGAAATACAAAGGAGTTTGCTTTCGTCCTGCTCAGGGTTGCCTTCTCAGAAACATCAGTGAGCCTTACCAACACCTTTATCTCAAATATACCTTTCTGGAGTTGCCTTTCATTCAGTTTAACTTTGCGAGAATTAAGTTGCCATTCTGTACCTAGGCCGTCTCCCCACCTTCCTCCAGGCAGGCAGCTGAACGGCCCATGGACAATAATTTCTTCGGGAAGACGCAAAGTAGTTTGAAGGCATCCTCCCGCTGCCTCGTCCAAAGGAGCAAGAATGGAAGATTGACAGGGCATTTCCCTGCAGCAGTCAACAGAGAACCGACTCCGCTGATCTCAGAGTCACAGCTTTGAACATAGGTTTGGGAGAGGACAGAGAAGCTGCCCTGCTTCTGTAGCACCAACGCCATTACACTGACGGGAAATTCCTTCAAGCATGCAGCCAATGCCACTGATCTCACTACAGTATTTGGGAAAGGGATAAAACTTCTTGCCCAAATGCACATGTATCACTAAAGCTAAGGGCAAAAAAGCTTTCTGAGACTCCTCTTTCTTTTCCACTCTGGACAGGGTGGGAGGTGGAGAACACCTCTTTTAACAATGGAAGTCTAACCTGCACAGCAGACACCGTAAGGCATACAAGAGATGTATAAACTCACATGAATAACATGAAATGCAAAAATTAAATGCTTTTTTCCAGTAGGAAAATAAAAAAACCAAAAACATTTGGCACATTTGCCACATAAGAACTAATTTATTTTTACTGTTATTTTGGAGTAAGTCAGGCCAAGCCAGAGGTTACAGACAGACATGGAATACAAAACCAGGAAAAGAAGTTGTTAACTTTCTAAGAAACTTGGCATAGTAAGCCTGGCAAACATAAAGACTGGAATAATGACTGGAATAATTCCTTATTACCTCACTTCTACCAGGTCATTAGGTTTGTAACTGGGATGGAGGAAGAACCAAACTTTCTTGACAAAGTGATTTATGCTGGGTTCTCTCCGAGAGCCTCGGACATACACCATCCATTTATGGGTCGACTGATCGTTTTCTTCTCTCTTGTCAGGGGGAATGTATCTGGCAAAGACATTAAAAAACAAACACAAGATAAAAATCCCAAATAGATAAATACCACAAAAAGTATCTCGGGAAAGATTAGGTAAAAAAAATTAGAGATGGTAAAATGCCCATGTCATCTTGTGCCCTGTATGGTTCTGCTCATTATTCCTTACTCTGACAGTTCATCCAGCTCTTCAGAAGAACTCCAGAAACAGATACAGGTCCCGTAATCTACTCTATGCTCCTAAGACATTTCCTCAACTTTAGTGTACAACTGCTATATGAAACCTGTCCATTTAAACATCTGCTTCTTAATTAGGCTTAATTTTAACATTCTACTGTTGTCAAATCCCCTTCCCCCTCTTTTCTGAGATATTAAGAAGTCAAATCACTCCAGATCATCAGCAACAAAAAATAACTATTCTTATAAATTTTTAAGAAGCTTCATAGTCAACACTTGGTTCCAGGTCCAGGCTTAGGTAGATTTTCAAGATGTGTTTCTAACGCCGTAAGTCTCATCAGCAAATGTTTGCTACTTTCTGCGCCAGAGGAAAAGACTAACTTGAGTAGTGTGAGGGTAGAGAGTTAAAACCTGGGCTTCTCCATAAAATGAATGCCTTTCTTCACTAATTTCCTCAAAGTTCAAAAGTTATGTATATTTACTTGTCTTAATTTTTTTTTTTTGAAAAAAAAAAAAAAAAAAAACCAAAAAAACCAAAAAAACCCCCACAAAAAACCACAAACTAAAAAACTGTACAAATGACTTTCTTCAGACTATGCTGGACTTTCACAATTTTCCTCATTATGGTGGTTTGTGGGGGGGTTTTTTGTTTGGTTTTGGGGTTTTTTTTTGTTTTGTTTTAAAAAAAACCCAACACATCGTCCCTGTGAACCCACTGAATTAGCCATTAGGACAAGTGGCTTTTCCAAATTTTCATGGAAAAACTTGGGATTTCTAATTGGTCAGAAAAGGCTGAGACTCCCCTTGAAAGAAATAGATCTTAAAACCTCCAAATATATGTACACACACACAAAAAACCCCAAACAACCCCAACTACTAAAATGCCTGTTCCTCCCACAGAAAAACTCATGCAGACACTCGAGGAGGGCAGCCTTGGGTACAGTGGTTATTCAAGGGCAACATCTCACATTGTGACAGCCTAGCAATTTTATTTGTCTCCTAATTTTAACATCCTATTTTTAACTTCCTATTCCATTTGATCCTGAAAAAAAGGCCCATCCCTCAGACTGTGGATACTAACTTGGAGACGTTGCCAACCACAATCGTTTTCTTCACATAAAGCCGTGAAGTTTCATCATTTGACAGTCCAGCATTTCGTTGTCCTGGTTTTTGAGAGTTTGAAACACCCGAACTGTCCTGAGGGTAGGGGAAGAAAAAAAAAGGCAAACGAAAAAACCAAACATTCCTCTTAAACATCATTTTGTTGTTAAAAAAAGTAAACCTGCATAGTTAAATGAGACGCCAACAATGAATCATCCCTAAAAATACTCAAATTGCTATCTAGGCATGTTTAAGCAACTCGGGCACGCAGCAATGATATACTACCTAGCCAAGTGTACACTGCATGGCTTCACTGAGCGTACATTATGCAACATACCATGGATCTGAGCCACGACTTCAGCTTGGGTTTCAAAAGCACTGCCACTGCACTATCTAAAAAACATCAAGCACTGCTAGAGTGGCATCATGCTGGTTGCTAATCACAAATAAAGCTAAATTTCCTCTGAGTGGCTTCTGAAAATCTAAATCTTTCTCATTCCCAGTTTTTGCTGCTTTGAGGGACTCCTGCATTGCTTCATGGTGAAGAGCTGAGGCTGGGCTTACGACGACATGATGACCCACAGTGCCAACCTAGGCTGCGCTGTCGTTTGCATGGGACTGAGAGGCTTTTCTACGACTCTGCTGGGTAAGGAGGCTGTTCAGAGAGTAAGAGACTGACATCCTCTCACGAACAACAGTGTTGGTGCCACAGCTCCCTGGAGGGTGCTCCACTGAGCATTCGTCAGACGAGGGCCAGCGTGGGGAGCAGTGGATTCACTAGGAACAGCTACACCTCCTCTGTTAAGTCAGTGATGCCTCAAACTGCAGCAAGGAGCCACAGAAGGCTGGGATGGCTCCTGCTCCTCATCACTCCCTCAGCCACCTCTGGGCCACGGGCCATGTTGGTCAAAGACGTACCAACACGCTACACTCAAGCAATACAACTGCTCCATCAATGCCACCAGTGCAGAAACAAGTTATATCGGTCTGGTGGGTTACGATATAAGTGAGTCCACATTATATATTGTTTACCTGCCTTCTGCTATGGATCCTACACAGTTTCAGCAAACTGCAGCCCTGTTATCAAGGGTCTCACACTGCTCAATGGAGGCAGAATCATTGCTCTTTCTGCCACGTATTATCGCAACTTGTTCAGCTGCAGAACAACCATGCGATGAGATAT
Source organism: Grus americana (assembly GCF_028858705.1). NCBI lineage: Eukaryota > Metazoa > Chordata > Aves > Gruiformes > Gruidae > Grus > Grus americana. The sequence continues at coordinate 4,789,495 of NC_072860.1, read as the reverse complement.
ATCCATCTCTGGTTTGGGTTAGAGGCTGTACTCCTCTGGCAGGCCCAACAGCTTAAAGGAACTGAAAGGAAACCAAAGAGTTTCATCTCACCTAGCAAGCTGCATTTCACCTGCAGCCAGTGAGAGAGCCTCCCTGGTGGCACTAACTGCAGCCAACAGGTGAAGCATTTCTGTAGCTGCACAGCGAGCCATAAAGGGAATGGATTCAGGTCAAAAATAACCCAGAAAAAAGCATGGGGGAACAATGAAAGAAGGTATTTTTAACCTGGGTCAGTCTGGTTCACTTAAGCAAACAGTGATGTTAACCAAGACAAAAACAACTCAAACTACGCACCCAGGCTCTACCAGCCAATCCACCACGTCACCACGTTTTCTCCACAGGCTGCTGAGGAGGCCAAACCACAAACTCTAGTGGTTCAACCACTCTAAGCAATGCAGTCCCCATGGGCACCCAGGGCCAGGCAGCAGCACTGCTTCTTATAAACACTGCTGGGAATGACATATCTTGCTCTTCTCTCCAGGCTCTACCCTTCCTGACCTGACTTCCATCTGCAGAGCAAAAGCCTTTGCTCAAGCTGTGAAACACCTTCTTCCCCAGAGGCTATCAACCAAGGCAGTGGCAGATAACTGGGCTAACACGAACACTATCACTGCTGCCTGACTGACCTCTCTGTTGGGCAAGACTGAGTTAAGAGGAGTTACCCAAGTTACATATACTTCAGTTAGCCTTACAGCAAAGCCAGGCTGAGAGAGTGGGAGCAAGCAGTTGGAGAGGGTAAGAAACAGATCTTCAGCAAGGTAGGTGAAAACATGAAGAGCTCCTGGTGCCAGCACTGAGTCCAGACAGAGCACACACCTCCAACAACTTGACCATCACTTGAGTTTTACTTTACCCGGCCAGTATTTCTGCTCTGTCTCTGGTCCAGGCTGTTTGTCAGCCGCTCGTCTGCATCCAAGTTGCCATTGTCCTTGTCCAGGAGAAAGTCATTGTGCTGGGAGAGCGAGTCACTCTCGGAGTGGTTGGCAGATGGAGTGTCTGAGCCCTGGTTAGCTGGAGACGACGATCTGGAGGGCGATTCCAAGAATTTCTTGATTGAAGGGTGATTAAGAATTGTCGCATCACATGACCTGGTCCCCTGCAACAAAGAGGTCAGGCAGATCCGTCACTATTTCCCTGCGGCCCAGATAAAAACAAAGCTGCGCCAGAAGCAGAGCAAAAAGTCAATGTATGAAGAGCGAGCAAATATTTAATCAGCTGCCTTGCAGGAAAAACATATGCCCAGTTCTACAGAAACAGGATCCCAAATTGAATCTGTTCCTTTAGACCTTCTGATCTCAGAAACTCACCTGGTTTTGGAAAGGAGGACTGCAGCCTGCTGTCCCTTTGAAAACAACAGTTTCCCTTCCTGCACAGACACCTACAGTCTTATACCGTACAAAAGACCACAGCTGCCCAATTTCTGCAGGCAAGCAGGGTATGTAAATGCATCAGGATCTTTAGTTTTGATACTGACTGGCAGTACTGCCAATGCCCATGAGGCAAGCTACACATAATTAGCACCCTGTCTGCTCCCAAAGCTTAACAGAGGATAAAGAATAATGTGCTTAGGCATGCTTGCAAACTTTCCTCAAAATGGACATATTAGAACTAATCTTAGGTCCTCCTAAACCTGCAAGGGGGAAGATGGGGCATGTGTGTGTGTGTGTGTTTAAATCTCTTTTGGTTTTTTTCATTACTGTGACAAAGGACCAATGTATTTTTTTCCTGCATTTGCTTTTAACCTCAGAAATAGCAAGGAAAACACCCATCACTCAAAGCAAGTGTCCCTCAGCCACTTCTCCCAGCCATCAGTCCTCCCTGTCACCTTGGTTTGATGATGAACCAACTGAAGGCAACAGAAACACCCTTATGCCAGCAGCAGAGCACCAACAGATAAGCTCACTCCAGCTCCTGAAGCCACACACTCACACTAGAGTTGCACTGACAGCTTTTCTTGCAGGCAGTACCAGCTGAAAGAAGCTTTCTCCTTTTCTGCCTGAAGCACCTGGATCAGCCAGGCTGGCACAATTATTCAAGGGGAGTGAGCAGGTCACAAAGAAAAACAAATCAAGAGACTGATTTGAGATTTTTCTTTGGGTGGTTGGAGCTTCCTTTTCCTTTGCAGGGTTATTTTTAATCAACTTTAAGTTCCCTGATCCAAAATTCTGCCAGTGTGATGGAGGGGGTGGCATAGGGACAGATACCAGCGCCACTACAGAGCAGCAGAACTGCCCTCGAGAGGTGGTAGCAGGAGCAGAGTTAAACACTGATCCACCTTGGACTTTGGAGGTTCATTTGAGAACTTTCTTTCCAATGTCCATTAGGTACGTGAGCAAAGCAATTACCAATTCTCAATTAGCTGCTCGACAACACTTAAGAGTTATAACCACATATCCAACAGTGGGAACACACACACATCATGACCAAAAAACCCAGAAAAGAAAACAAAGCAGCACCAAGAACCTTTTTTTCTTTTCTACCTCTAGTCAAGTAAACTGACCAACAGCTTGTCCACTAATTTGTGGGAAAATGTAATAAACTGTAATCATACAGAATTATAAGCCTCAAAAACACAGCAGCAGTAGGTTGAAGAACTGTTTATATTTAGGAGAACAGGTTAGGAATTTGCAAATCATCTTCCTAGAAGTTCTGAATTAAACTACAAAGACTCCCATTCTACCAGAAGCAAAAACAAGACAATCATTCCCTGCCAACTGAGTCAAACATACAGTAACCGCACATTAAAAACTGACAACAAAGAAAACTGAAACCAGTAACAATTTTAAAATAAAAAGACAACTGATTTAGCCTGCATGCAAATCACGACTTTTAGAAAAAATTAAAAATGCAATCGAAGATGCAGCTACACTAGCCATAAACTCATAAAAACTACAGGGAAACTAAACAAAGCAAGGATGCACCAGTAAGTTTTGTGAACACTTTGAAACAATGACAAAAGTTATTATTTCTGGCAAGTGTGAAAATCAGCAAGGAAAAAGCAAACACCCTGCATGGCAGACCAAGTAAAGAACAAGGGACAGTGCAAGCTCTTGCTGACACATGGTGACATCAGATAAAAACATTTTCAAAGACCAGAACCCAGCTCACATTCTTCAGCCGCCTACATAAAAATCAAGAGGGGAGAAGGGATCTCCAAGCCTCCTAATACTACCATAATCTGTCTCAACTCCGGGTTGCTCAACTCAAGTTCAGTGAGGGAAAAACAAGCTGGACCTTTTTGTTTTTACTCCCCTCCAAGTCTTCTGGAAATCACCATAAGAAAACAGCAGTAGCAGGAAGAGTCGTTGCTTGAAAGAGAAATTCTCCTGGTACTAGAGCAAAGCCTAGGTTTGCAGCATCCATCTACAGTTTTCAAAAATCAACTCTCTACTGGAAATCAGATCAACTCCCTGAATTGATGGCAACTAAAATACCCAAACTGGTAGTGAACTGCATGTCAGCTGGGAGACTGCATGAGTCATGAACAACCTGTGATTACCAGTCTGTTACAGAGTGCTCAGAACTGGGGTTTAACTAGTAGGGTTTGGGTGTTTTTTAATCTCCTTGTGAATTTTTAACCTCTATGTGATATCTCTTCAATTTATCTCCTGCTTTACTGCTGCCATCAGTACGTTCATCAAACCATAAACAGACTGGCTGTCAGGGTAAAGGGAGGATGGTTTCATGGCACTGCCTGAGACCCAAGAAATCTTGATTTTTAATTTTTTTTTCCCCTGAGAAGCTTCAAAATCCATCTGCTTTCACTTTCCTCCTGTGAAATGGGAAAACATGTTCCCCACTTTCCAGGGCTCTGCAAGGACAAACTGTGCAGCGTGTGAGAAGCAAGGTGCTCTCATGCAAGAACGGATGAAAAAAGTGCAGAGTATTTCAGAAACCAGAACTAAGTGCTGCTGAATGACTTCTCAGCTGCTGAGTGATGCACAGGTCTCCTCTCCCACTACCATCCCATTTGCAGATCGTATTCCACCATTTCAGAAAACCACATCTCAAAACCAAACATCAGTTGAATAGTCAGTGAACTACACATCTTCCCTAGCAAATATTCCCTAAAGTCTTATTATTTCCAAAGTAATTTTTACCTCTCCAGCTTTAAGGAGACCAGCAGATGCGTAATAGTTAGCCACAATACAGGCACGCAGCTTATCCATCATCCTTCTTGCTTCAATCAGGCGCTACAGAAAGAAGAGGTAACATATAGTAATGGATAACCACTGGAGCAATATCCCCGAACCCCAATGCACCAGGATCTTACGTATTTTTAAGAATAAAACCTTTATACCTGATCTATAACTTCAATTTCATGTTCTTTACTCTTCATTTCGACTGCAAACTGTTCTTTTATAATTGTCTCAATCTTCTGAACAGCAACATCTCGAGCTGCACAAGGCCACACATGGAAAAAAAAAGAAGTATTTATATTTCTATTTCTGAGGCTCTGTTTGAAAAATTAAAGATCAGAAATCATTACGAAGTGAGAAATAAAGGGATAATACGTTCAGCACACACACAAAAAAAAGGGAAGGATCATTTTTCTGCAAAAGAAAGCAATTTGTCTTAACAAAAACCACATGTATCTTTAAAAGCTGGTTCACGTGGAGGGCTATTTTCTCCTTTTTAGGTCTGAGATGATAAATAACAGAAGATGGGAAGAACAGGACCAGTTTGTTTACTTCTGTCTCAGCAAAGCTGTAAACAGAAAAAGGAAAACTCAAATGTGCTATGGCCAAGTGCAGTTACCGCTGCGATTGCGCAGGAGTACGCTGGAACACTATGTACATTTTTCTGCTCTCTTTGGCCCAATTCACATCCAGGAAATTTACACCACATCATGCAGCAATAATAAGGCAAACTAATACTTTATACGTTCAGCACTGGCATGAAGTGCAGCCTGCTCTGGAGTGCCTACAAGCCTTTTATTACCCACAAAGGAAACGACCTTATTGAAAGCTGGTCTACCTCTTACAAAATCCTCTTCCAGCACGGCAGTCAAAATATTTTAGCCTTTCAGCAGGAGTTTATTAATCTTAGTGGAAAGCATGTAGTTTAATATTTCAAACTGTGTGAATACCTTACTGCAAATTAGTGGCTTAGAACTAAATTGGCATCTTACTGTGTTTTCCTAGAACATGTATAAACATAGGAAGACTAATTCTTTTTGTTTTACACCTACCGTAGACTTTAATACTGCCCTTCCCTTAAGTCACCTCCATTATATCGGGGAGGGTCAAACATCTGTTTTTAGTAAGTTCTAAGCAAGAACTTGGAAAAGCAGGAATTATACTTCTAGAAGAAAGCCTGGAAAAGGTCCTCCAGCCTGTGTCAGAAATACAGTGACCTCACTGCAAAGAAGATCAGAGAAACAGCCTGGGTTCCTCTGAAAAAAATCTCACATTGTTTCTACATCGAATAGGAGACCACAGCACCAAGACTTTGTTTTGAGCTTCAGAGGAAGCATTCGTTTGACTAAAGGGTGCATATCTGTTTGAAGAGGTTTCTAATATCCCAATAGAAAGAATAAAGAAATCAAAAGCAAATCAAAACTTTGCTGGGATGTTCCAGCTAGCATACATAATTTTACTGTCTGATTAGGTACAACAGCAGTAAAGCAACTGATGCTCTATTTACAACAGGGGTATCCTAAATATTTTTACTTATTTCCAGATATCTGTGTATATATATTTTAGGACCAGAAATAGTTCAAGCCTACATTAAAACAGGATTATGGTTGAAACTGTACGAGTAATGCAAAATTAAAAAACAGAGGGATATGATTTTCCTCAAACAATGAACATCATGCCTAGGAAATTCACATGTAAGGCTACACTTAAAATAGACCTAAACAGATTAAGGTATGAGATGTACAGTTCAGACAGGGACAACTGCTTCTTCCCAAGACCGATGCCATGCAACACTAGCATTATGACAATTAAAGCACTTTAGGATTTGCGGTTGTATTACAGAGGCTTTTAAGAACACTCTATTTTCATATTTTTCCCAGCTTAGCATCAACCACAGTCCCTAATTAAGATCGTGTTAGTGAAATTTGTATACTTAAGAAATTCTTTTATCAAAACTTGGAGATCTTCCATGAGAAGAAGAAAGAAGCCAATTTGGAGGAGTCACCTGAACAGAAAGTTCACTTTGGCAAGGACAGTGTTCCAAGGCCCTGAGACTTTGCCTGCTAACTGTTAAGACCTTCTAAGAAGTTGTTTCAGAAGCGGATTAAAAACCTGCCTGCAGTCACCAGGACACTCCACCGCAGAGGGTGGTGACTTCTGGCAGGCAGGCAGGCAGGGCAGGGCAGGGCAGAGCAGAGCAGAGCAGAGCAGGCAGCCGGGAGTGGCGATGCTCTTCTGCCACAGCCAGCTCCACTGTCAGGGCCCCGAAAGGACCTGGCAGATACGACCTGCCCAGCAGCACACTGAGCCCAGAGTTCAGCCTCCTCAGACGTGTCCAGCTGTACGCTGTCCTCCAAAACATCACCCACGAAGCCATCATCTGTCCCTCTCCAACTGGCAGCTCCAGCATCCTGCTCTGCTCCTGGATCTTCTTCAGATCCCACAGCCAGCTTTGGTTTTCTCATCTCCCTGTTTGTCAGCTCCTCCCATCACGATCCTCTCACTAGCTGCACGATGCCAAAAATCACTAGCCTACTCCCTGTCCCAGGGGCAAGAAGCTCTACTCTCATTTGCCCAGAGATGACTGCAACCTGTCATAGGCATCCAGCCAACAGGCTGGCTCCCAAAGCAAGCATATCTGAGCATGCCAAATGCAAACCTACTCACCCAGCTACCCTCTCCACTACACTTCTTTATCCACCTTTCCTTCAGTTGGGTAAGCTGCTCCTCCTCCACCTTTGCATCTTTCAAAGCCCCCTCCTTCTCCCTGACTTACCCCTTCTATGCTGCTCCATTTCACTTTATCTGCCTACTCTTGCAAACATCTGTCATCTTCTAAGAGCCAGTCTACCTACCTCAGGGTCATAGATTTCTTTTACTCCCACTGCAGGGTCATGGATTTCTCCCCCCGCCCCCCATGCAGTACTGGGACCTGTATCCCCCAAAATGTAAACAAACTGCCAATCCTTCTGGAAGCAGACTTCAACTGCAAAAGAGATGCGCAGCAGGTTGGAGCACATCGCAGTATGGGTAACTGCTGGGAAGATGCACTGGCAAATAATTCAGCAAGAGGAACCAAAGCGCACGGCTGGGGCCTTGCAGAGCTTGTGCCCTAGCTGTTATCACGCGCCAAAGTCTGCATCCTCCTGCCTCACTGAAGCTCAGTTCAGCTAGCTGGTGGAAATGGCTCCATGTAGGACAATTACACCTTCGCAGAGGTATCAGCTCCTTGCTCTATTTCTGCCCTTTGACCCCTTAGCTCCTACTCCAGTCCTTTTCTGATCTGTTTGCATGCACATCCATAGCATTTCTAATCCCACTTGCGATAAGATCCCTTCACTTCAGACAGCTCCCACCTGACTGTTCGGCTGCTTTGTGACGCTTGTTGGGAAGCGTGACGGTGATCTCCTCATAGTCAGGGTCCTTCTCCACGATTACTCTCTTGATCCCAGACATGTTTGCTCCACTGCCCCACCGAAAGGAAAAATACGAGCATTAACATCACCCACAGCGACCTTCCGGGCAGGCTTCAGACCTTCTCCTGCAGCCGTGGGAGTCACGGGGGAGACCTCCCGAAAGAGCAAAGGACACGGCCCCCCGCGCCCCACGGCCGGCCAGCTCTGCCCCCGTGGTGCCCGCGGAGGGCCGAGGTTCCCTCAGCACAGGCACCACCACCTCGGACTGGGGAACGCTCGGCGCGGCCCAGCCGGGAGCTCCAACGATCCGCACCCCAAATACGCGGGGAGACGCCAGGGCCCCGCGACCTGGCCCGCAGCGGCGGCCGGGCACAGGCGCCTCCGCGCTAACCCACGCCCTCGCTGGGCTGCTGGAGCCATGGCTTCCCCGAGCGGGGTAACACACCGCGCCAGGCGCGGCTCCCCCCGCCTCTGAAAGCTGCTTAACCCGAGCCAGGACCCTTCCCGCGGGAAGGGGCAGCGCGTCCCCAGCGCCTCGGGCGCAGCATTGCCCGTCCGCGCCCGGGAGGGACGGCGGCCCCGGCCCCGGCTCCCCCCCCCCCCCGCCTTCCCGCCGCCGCGGAGCAGGACCCGCAGGCGTGAGGTGAAGCCGAGGCCGCGCCAGGCGCAGCGCTCCGGGGAGCCGCGGGGCGGCAGGGCCGGGCCGGGCCGGGCCCGGGCAGTGGCGGTGCCGGGACACCCCGGGGCCGCCGGGGGCGGGGCAGTGCCCGCGCGGCCGAGCCCACGTGCGCGGCCGGCGCCGCTCCCCTCCCCCCGCCCGCGCACACAAAGCCGCCGCCGCGGCCGCGCGCTCCTCCCCCTCCCCCGCCCGCCCCGCCGCTCACCCGCGCTCTGCCGCGCGCCGCCTGGCCCCGCCGCCGCCTGCACCGGCCGCCCCCGCCCGCCGCCCCGGGGCGCTCAGCGCCGGCCCCCGCCGCCCCGTCCCGCCGCCGCCGCCAGCAGCGCCGCCGCCGCCATGAGCGCAGGGCCGTGCGCCTGGATGCCCGTCAGCGGCTGGGGCGGGGCCCGCGCAGGCGGACAGCGGCGAAGGGGTGGGACGGCGCCGGCGACCGCCCCCCGGGGTGGGGGGGGGGGGTGGGGGAGGTCCGCACCTGCTGCCGCGGGCAGGTGCTGCCTCGGCGGGAGGCGGAGGGCAAGCCGGGCCCTCACCCGCCGGGCCCCGAGCGGAGGAAGGAGCGGGGAAGGGCCCTCAGGGGAAGGCGGCCGAACCGGGGCCGCTGCCGCTGTGGAGACCCGGCCGCGCCTCTCTCCCGCGGTAACGAACGGTTTGTGGGCGCTGATTTGCCCTCAACACCACAAAACCCCGAGATTAGCGACGCTGTAATGTCTCTGCTTAGGTATATTGACATAGTGGTCTAATTCTGATTTATTGTCTGAAGCAACCTTATTTTATGAAGTAATAAAATTTGAGGAAGACATTTTAATACAGAAGATATTCAGTGATGATGATTAGCAAAAAAACCCCAAAAAACTAAACAAACCAAGAAAATGAGGCACGGGCTGACCGAGATGCAAGATGCACCGTGTCACCTCACGGCTGGGATGGCGGCCCCGGCCTGCCCTTACCTGTTGTGCCCACAAGGCCCACCGAAGGGAGTTCTTGCACTGATCTCACAAAAAATAGCCTTAAAAAAAATCTTATACCATACTTACTACTCACTGTACTTCATAGGCTCTCAAATTGGAGCTAAAATTGTCCAAATTAGCATAGTTAATGCCTCAGTTTAGTTTTGGCCAGACTGTAATACCTCTGTCAGGTGAGGCTAATGGCAAATAGTGCTTTGGTCTGTGGTAGTCCCATGGGTGTGTGCAGTGAGCTGCTAACCAGCATAAATTAATGTCCTGCTCATACGTGTATTTGCAAAATTATTTGAGGCCACTGATTAGCAAGCGTATACTGAATGTTCAAGGATTAGCCCTTAAAGTCCTCTTTTTTTTCTGATTCCAGGACCACTGCTACAACAGTTTTCTGACGTCTTACCAAGCAACAAACGTGAACTATGGCAAATCGATTGAGACTGTTCGTATACTTGAATTTGTGTCATGCTCATCAGGAAAAGTACGTATATAATGTAGTTCAGTTTTATTTTCTTCCTTTTTCCTGCTTAATAGAAAGAGGAAGAAGGGGCTGTTGTTAAAATATTGCTGGCAGTTGACTATTTTTAAGACTTAAAATATCTTAAGATGGACTTCCAGCCTTCAAAAATATTTCCATTGCTTTGCAGTCTGTGGATTCCCTTTCAGGCAGTGTTACTTCTTTCAGGAAAGTAAACTTCTGCAAGCATTGAACTGGGTTGTAACTTACTTTTGGCACTGCAGCAAGAGCCACTTGGTTGCTGTAAACGAGCCCGGCCACACTGTAGAACTGCAGCAGACACTGTTGGCTTGCCAAGTTTTATTTCATGTTTGAAAACCCCTATGCATCTCAGTAGTACAACAGACAGACTTATTTTGGGTGTAGCCAGAACACCCCACATCTGAATACACCACACAGGGAATAGACTTGTGATACAGGTTAGATCTCAGTGGGCCACAGGGCAAAGCTGTGGAAGCTGTATTTGATTGCCGCAATACCTAAAAGAAATGGTTTTGAGAAGGCGGCAAGACTAGGATTACGTGAAGGGCAAGTTGAGTCTGGGATCCAGAATGTAGATTATGGGCAAGAGGGTCAGGAGTACAGCTAGTATTCCACTAGAAAGTACAGGAAAGATGGATATGATCTTTAAAAATGGGGTATTAAACCAAATACTTTCTTTGTATCAGTCTGAGCCTTTACCCTGCCAAGTAGGACCTTGAGAGGGCCAAGTAGTAGCTAATTTTAGGAGAATAAACTTTCTATGGGATTCTTTCCAACCTGTATTGTTGCCAATCACCTTCTTAGCATTACGTTACCTTTTCCTGATTTCACGTGCTGGTTTTCTCTTCCAAGTCCATTCGCATCCTTTTCCTATTCCAAAACCCAGGACTAACCAGCATTTCACATCCCACCCTCCTGCTTTATCATTTTTCCAGTTTTAAGTTTACTCTTCTGCACAGCCTCCACCTTGCCTTTATTCACATCAGTAGTAAGTTCCATGTCGAGGACAGAAAGTTGAACAGGGAAAACACCTAGACTGGGAGACGTAAGAAGGGATCGATGGATACAGAGACTGCAAAGGGGCAGAATCCAACAAGTTAAATGGCCCAGAAAAAAAGAGGAAGGAGTTTCCTCCTTGCACCACCAAGCCCCACCCTGGAACTTCTCATAAACTAAATAAAACGCAGTGAACTAATCAAAAGGCAAATGTTTATTAGGTACACTGAACTTTAAAAAACTTTCAAAGAATTATGCAAGAAATATATTTAAATATAACAGGTGTTATTGCAATTGCGCTACATTACAAAATCACTTTCCTACCATCAGCACAATCTGAGGACCTTAATGTTATATGCGAGATAACGTTACACTGACTCTGGCACACAGTAAGTGGTCTGCACTTTTTTTTTTTGTTCAAGTGTCAGTTGTGCTGCACCAGGTTGTTCTTGAGGACAAGATCAGCTCTTCGCAGAACTATGCCTTTTATGTTTCAGTAAATAAAGGAACTGGCAAGGAATAACATGAACTGCTGTTTTCCTCAGCAAAAAAGGAAAAATCAAAACATGATTTCAGGTGAAGATAAAATATCATATGAATAACAGTTCAGGAGGTAAACTCTCTATGGCCAAGTAGCTCCTATTAATCTGACTCCAAATTGCTACAGGTGCACCAAAAGCAGAATGACTCATAGGTCCAGCATTTATTTACACAGATGAAATTAGTAATAGTACATTACATTCAAGTCTCTTGATTTCTTATTGCCATGCTGCACCATATTATTGCTTCATATTACGTATATTGAACAAGAGGTTCGTGACCAACAAGTCAGAGTGTTCAGAAATATCACAGAGGCTACTGACTAAAACAAAAAACTGTACATGTTAAGGACAGGAAGTCAAAGACTAAACTCCAGTCCTTTGTCACTGAGGAATGCTGGAAACAAAGAACAGGAAAAAAACAAATACTGATTTCCCTAGATTAAATCTGCCATAGCATTGCAATAATGGAAGCATTCTAGGCATATTCTAAACAGGAGGTTTAACTATTCTAGTTAATGAATGGCAAGATTTATTTCTTTTAGAAGAATATCAACAGTCTGGAGAGTAAGACTGATCCTAATAAACTGGGAAAAGTAATCCAAGCTTTCACAACAGATAAAAATATAGGTGAATTCAAGGCACAGGCATTTTCAAAATTAACACACATTATTTTCTTTGGAACTAACAATACAAAGTAAGCCATAATTACATTATCAACATGCTGTACAGAGGGGCTTTTATGTGCATTACTTACAACAGCATTATCAGAAAATGATCACGAAATTATTCACACGCACAGACGTGCGCACAAACATCTGAGCATAGACGGGAGCACTACAGCAGAAAAAAAAGCAATGTTCCTGTAAATAGAGTTCTTAGACAGTAATGTTCATGTTACTCAAAGTATATAGCCCTGATAACTTATGTGTATTGTTAGTTATGGAAAACAGCTGATGCAAGGCCAGCGCGCAGAGAACAGGCGATTGACACATCTGGTTTGGGGTTGGAAGGAGGCTGCCGTTTTGTAGCAATGCTCACAGCACTGACAGTCAGGATAAACTGACAGTGAGATGCATTTTTATTAATGACACCTGAAATGAAATTCAACACTCGGGAAACTTGTGTGCTAGACATGTTTAAAAGAATCACTGGTTGGCCCCCAATCAGATAGCATATTTCTGCTTAAAAATCTCATCTGAACTTGTAGACTCCTTTTCTGAGTATATAGTGCTCAGATTTAACCAGACACAACAAACCATTAAATTTGTACTTGCCTGTGTGCACAAGACTACATTCAGATGAAAACATTCATTTTGCCTCACAGTGATCAAGTCGTGTGAGTTTCTTAATGCTCTTGAATTGGCTTTTGCCATCCTCAGTGGTAGAACAAAGACAACCACATATACTTGCCTAGTTGGGCAATTAGGAAAAACGAGCCTTTGGCTTTCTTGAACATTGCCACTGGAAGACAGCATCTTTATCACTCCAACTGAGTTCAGTGAGTTGACAAACATGAAGTATTTTTACCACCTGAGTTTCAGCATCTGGAATTGCAAACTTAAGAGCATCCAGCGTGTCTTTGTTTCAGCAAGCCCAGCCAAATGCACGAGCACCAAATGCACTGCGTTTCCTCCTGCCATCTCGCGCCACCACTCCAGGAGTTTCTCATCTCTATGGAGCTAGGCTGAGTTCACAGCTCTGCCTACCCGCTGAGAGTGACAGCTCCAGCACACCACCATGCCTTGGGCAGGAGGGAAACCTGAAGTCACACAGGGAGTGGGACTGCTGCTTTTTTTGTCCTTGTAGCTCACAACAAAAGCAGGATAAATTGAGCAATTATCTAAGATAACGCAGTGAACTCAGCAATTTTGAGGAAGTAGCTGGTGCAGTCAGCAGTATGCTTGCTCTCAAGCACAAGTGACCAAAGCTTCCTCTGGGAATCTCTGTCAAGGTGAGCACCTCCTCTTAGAAACAAAAGCAATCTTTGATGAGAACTGCATCGGTGCCAATTAAAATAAAAAACCAACAGTACAACTCTGGACCCTTGGTGTTAGCATAGAAAGCACAGTGCCTAATCCTCACCACACATATTGGGCACATAGCATAAAATGAATCATCTCGTGGTACAAATGGAAGAGACCCCACAAATGATGCCTACTTAAGCATTGCCAAGAAGGGAACCTACAGGTAAAACTAAACAATTACCAGGCAATGCTACATGCTTGATGGCTGTAAAATGAGGGAATGCATGGTATACCTAAAAGTGGAAGGCTACAGGCTGCACAGTATGCAGTACTGAAGTTGGCTATTCAGAACCTTCTTGAAGCCAGGCTGCAAGGAAGCATCAACTTCTTTTCAATTAACATCATATTGCTAAGAACAGAAGGATGTAACTCATGAAGCGGACATCAAAATGGAGAAGGAAAACATTTACTCTCATTTCTTTTAAAAAGTGAAATACTTTAAAGGTACTTATCTGTTTAGTGGAGTGAAATATTAGACAACTCTTAGAATTTTTTAGGTGTGACTTTGGAGATACTTGAGCCCTCTTCCCATGTATGGGTGAGACTGAAGTTGCATCTTTGTGCAGGTGTCTACTTTGGAGCTGCCAAACCTATTACCATTAATGATGGCAATCTTTTGATTGTATTAGACAACATTAATAACTTTCTCTCCTAGTTGAGACCAAAAAACCTCCAACTTGCTGCTGCAGCCTGTAAACTGCAAGCAGCCAGATATGTATAATAGTGAGAGTTTAAATCTTTGAATTCATCTATACCTAAGTGAAATGCATTGGAGAACAGGTGGCTCAGGAATGCGACTTCCAAATTAAGGCATCCTTCTAGAAAAATGGTACGTTTTCATTAAACCAAAGTTAATTGTTCTTTTTTAGTACATCAAAAAATAATTGTTGTAACAGAGCAGGCCATAAGTGCAAATTATTTATAGAGTCAATAAGCAAAAAAAGTTTACCGCTTGTTTTAAGGAAATCATTGCATGATTAACTGCCATTATACCAACACTCCACACATGTAACTGTTCAGCATTGAATACCGGTTCTCAAGAACTGTAAGCAGAAGTTTTCTTCTACATCTACATTTCTGCATTTACTGGTTCATTAAACACTGTCATTTTCAAAATAATAGGTAACAGTAAAGTTTTTAAGAAAAAGACAACTAAACTATAAAATGAATATTCAAAACCACAGAAAGCGGTATCTTGCTATTTACAGAGTAGTGCAGTATTATAAACACAGATTTAAAGGTACTTATACATAAATGACATTGTTCTACACCTACAGAATAAAGAATGTTTTAAAACAGTTTAGCATGACAATCAACATTACAAGTCTTAATACAAACAAGAAGGAAATCAAAGGAAAGGAGATATTTTTCAAATTGCATCTCTAATGAAGTGCTCCTGCAATTTTTTTACATTTTCATTTACAATGATGGCACAAGTTATATACAGTGTTAGTATATAATATCAGTTACTGGGCAATTACCATTGCTATCAACAGACCTTATTCACAGATACTGAAATTACCTTTTCAAATTAACATTTAGTGAGCAGAAATGCAAGGAACTTAGAAAAGGATTAATTTATCCGATTCATTTCTCTTATGCTACTGAGGGACTTTCTTTTTAGGGCAATGTGAATGTACATGCTTGGGGACTGACTTCCTAATTACATCATTGATATGCAGAGATTTGTATTTTATCAGTATTCTTAACATATACAAAGCAGTGTTTGGTATTCAGCCAGAAACTGAAATTTGTGTCCTTTCCTGAGGTTACAAGTTAATGCATCACAAAGTGCAGCTCCCAGTGCTCTTTAAAAGTCATGACCGTATGTTACTGAAAATGATGACTCCCAGTTTGGCATAGTTTCACCGAGGGTCAGAATTTCCATCTCATGAAATACTCTGGGAAAACAGATGAAGAAAGTCCAGTGGAACAAACGACGTTCCAGAGATGGTGCTTGTTTTCACCCTCCTGAGCACGCACGGAGACCAGAACCCTGAGGCCAAGGCTGTCTCTGCAGGGGCCTTATGGTGGTTTTTTTCTGCTCTGGCACTGACCAACTTCCCTACTGGCTGCTGTCCTCAGAATTCCTTTGAAAGGCAGTTCCTGAGGTTTTTGGTGATTAACAGGAAATTGGTACACAGACAATCCTATTCATTTTCCAACTCTCAAGTGCTATTTCAGGTTTTTATGAACTTGTGCCTCAACTATAAACTGTGTACTGGAAATAAAGAGACCTAGTATAGAAATCTAGGGAGGACTTAAAAAATACCTTTACTAAAAAAAAAAAAAAAACCCCACAAAACCAAACACCACCAAACCCAAAAAGGGTCAAAATACAGGCACTTCCTAGGCTTCAAAATTATCCAAAACATGTTATGTAGGAGTTACCTCATATGGCTACATGGCCAGGTCCACAGATACCTTTCTGGTGACAAGAGGGACCTTTTCAGAACTACTTTAATCTGTGGCCAAGCAGCTTATACAGTGGTTTAACTGTGCTGGAGTAAGTGATTGTCTGAAGAAAGGCCAGGTGGGTACTTGGTGGGTACTCTGCCATCTATGCAGATGAGATATCCAAAAGACCGATTTATAAGCTGTAGGGTGTAACCTAAGTCCCTACCTCTATCGTCAGGTAATTTATAATGTCATTCAGAAAAGCAGAAGAATCCAGAGTTCATCATCCTTTATTCCTTGTTCAGAGATACTTCACAGTAAGTGAAGAGTGAACCCAGTAACTTTCAGACTTCAGCAATACTATTCAAAAAGTTAAGAACTGGGACTCAAAATTTGCTTCATAGATGCACACCTACACTCCAGTGGTCACTAGTATTCCAGGTCATATAGTCTTGTACTCTGATAAACGTTTAGCAACACTATGAATAAGGCCCATAGTGGTAAGGTACACAGTCATCACTGCAGTGTGTTGCAGTGGTTCACTAAACAACCAGTTTCTCTCTTAGAAAAAAAAGCATTCCTCAAAGATTCTAATATTTGTCCTATGTAGATTGTTTTGTTGGGTTTTTTTTTTGTTTTGTTTTTTTAATTCCAAACCACACATGATCTGACATAAAACCTACTTGGTTAAACCAAGTAATCTGCTTGTAAGAATGCTGTGCATATGGATTATAATTATATAAGCTTTTTTTAATTGTAGGTAATTAACCTAGATGATTCTTTGGAATTTACTTGCCTATGTGTTTTTCCAATTAGCAGAACCTGAAATACACAGGCACAAATGCTTATGAAGGCACTTTCCCCAAAAAGCTTCCAAGATTTTAACTGCTGATCACACACAGGGCAAACTTTCTGAACACTAGTACAATGCACTATTACTGCTCTCATATCAGAGCCTGTAGCAGATGGAACTGAACTCTGGTTACTGGATAGATTTGTAGACTTGTTTTTAAAGTTAAATTAACCCCTTTTTCTAAAGGCACAGGATGTAATTTTATATGACACTTAGGTAGGGAAAGGGCATTTTCCCATTTCAGGAATCTTTAAAAAGCCTGTCTTGCAGCAGACCGCTGGATTCATTCATGCCATCTTCATTTTTGAAGAAAAAATTACAGTTTAAAGCCTTTTTCATTATATCTATGAATCGTCACACAGCCGTGATACGATACTGGCCTGGGCATGGCTGCTACTCCTGTGATAATGCCCGTTGCAGGGTCATAACAAAGAATAGTGTCTGTGGCTTCACCATTTTCTCGTCTTCCACCAAGGATATAGATTTTTCCATTACACACAGACATGCCACAATTCTCCTGTTTCAAAATACACAAAGAAATAAACGATTATTTACAAAACAGGACCTCAATTCCTGCATGTCTACAACAGCATTGTGACTACCATTTGTGAACAGACTGGCCTATACTATTCCCTCCTGAAAGGGCTAATGCAGAAAACACAATAATTGGGGAAAGCAGCAGCACAATCCTAGAGAAAAGATTATTTCAGGTCTAAGCCTTCACTACACATAGCTCAGACAAGGAAAACAATGGAATACAGCTGAACACTGTACTTACTATTTCATCATCTGAGATAAGGAAAGGAGGAGAGAACAAAGGTTTTTCAGAAGAGGGACCAAAGTAGGAACTATTAATGCAAAAAGTGGGAACAAGGAGAAGCACCTCAGAGGAATAACAGATAATGAAGAGGGATGTCAACAGTGGAGAGGAAAAGTGCCATGAATAAGAAAAGAGTGCATAAGAAAAAGATAGCCTATGTCTTACTTGAAAGAAAGAGAAAGAGGATTTTATTTCTTCCTTAAAAGCAGGCATGGAAAAAATAGTCATTCATACAAAGAACAGGGATCAAAACAGACGAAGAGGGGGAAGGTCAGGAAAAAGAGGAGCAAATTTCTGTTAAGGTAGATACCATAGAGTATGTGATTGATGTTTTAAAAACATAGGGAAAATTAACTGATACACACACACACTTTACCACTGAGGGGACACATTTAATTCTGCTCGGTGTTCCATATGTGCAAGTGATACAGCTTTTGCTGCTAAAGTCAGATGCTTTCTGTGCTATACAGTCGAGTTTTTTCTTCACACTGTAAAAATTCTTCAATATTTTTTGTTATACTGAAAGGCTTTAATCAGTTATAAGAAAATTACTATCTTCAGTCTAAATTAAAACATGCAGCAGAACTTGACAGAGATCAATTTCTGTACAGCGAAGACATCATCCATTATACTGTTACACCATTCTCCAACAGTAACTGCTCTCAAACAAAAAGACTGGACTAGCTAACAGTGACACCCAGCTGAAAAGCTACTGGTTTAGAAACTTCCTCTTCTGCGGGGTTTTGAATTATATAGATGAAGAACTAAAGCAAGAACGGAATCAGAGATGCAATTTTAATAGGGTTGAACAAGTGCATATTCATTTCATGCCAAGATACTCATGTAAAAAAATACCTTTCAGATGTCTACAGGCCTTCTAGTGTTAATTACCTGTCTGCTGAATGTATTCTGTACATGCATCCAGTAGTCCTCAATTGGATCATAGCAGTATATGGCTTTGGTAAGTCCACCAGCAACATAGATCAGATTGTTTAAAGACACAGCCGTAATACATCTTTTTGCGATAGGGATAGTTGCACGGAGCAACCAAGAATTAGTATCGGGATCGTAAGACTGAACCTGAAAACAAATACATGCATTTCAGATTAAAAGCCTAACTGAAATAACAACCTGGCACACCCACACAGGTTGTACGAGGAAAGACAAAGAAGCAATATCTGGTGGGCAATACCTCACCAAGAAAATGAAGTCTATATACATCTAGGTTCATATATCAATGATGTCTATACATGCACTATATTCAACATTGTTTTCCTAACAGTTTAAGAATTCACAGAACCCGTGAAGCCAATGACAGTACCCACAAGAAAGACCACAACAGCAGTATGTTACCGAGTTAACGTTTTCAACTCCATATTTTTTTGTATTATAATAATTCCATACTCTATTCAGCAAACCAGTTAAAACAGATCCTTGAATGATCTAGTTTTAAACCAGCAATACTATTTACCATGGATAGAAGATGCAATCAAATACAATTAACTGACCTTGTCAGAACACGTGTTGTCATCAGGACCACCCCCAATCACAAACAGTTTGCCAACACAGCTGGTGACTGCTGGAGAGCTCACAGCTTCTTTAAGGGGAGCCACTTCTGTCCATCGATTGGAAAACGAATCGTAACACTCCACACTGCTGAGACGGTTTTGCCCATCGTATCCTCCAACAACATATACCTATGCGAAGTGGTGAAAACTATCATCATTTCATTTTTAGAGCAGTTATTATATTTAAATACGAAATTAAAGTGTCAAGAATCCTAGGTTTGTGAAGGGATACTTTCCTCAAATTTTTAGTTTATACATAGGAGGAGAAGAATATGGTCTAAAAATAATTGGTAAAGACTCTCTGGAGAGTTCAATTCAGTCACATGTGGAATAACACAGCAAACACATGTCCAAAGCATAGTATTATTAATACTGAGATAAAAACGTCCTATTTGAATGGCATTTGTGAAGAAAGGCACTTCTCTGCATTTCTCTCTTTACAGATTCCATTCAGCAACAGCAAAAGTCCACCTGAATCTACCTTTGCTTTTCTGTGTTTTACTTTTTTCCTACTTGCTTACAATACTATTTTTTCCTCTCACTTTGTAAACTTTTTTTTTTAAACTTTCCTGTTACTTCTCTCATATTTAAGAAGCAGAGCTCATTAGTATCTGTGTCTCCCTTCTTCCCTCTGTATGCTCCAGCTGCAAGTCTCATCTCCAAGGGACACCACATGTAGATCTTCCCTAACTTTCATTGATGGAATCCTCACAAGCAGTTGATTCCAACTACTGTTTTTATGTTAAGGCATATACGCCTTCAAAATACAGCAAAACCTCCCATTTCCCCACAGCATATATTTGGTTAATTTCAATATAAAGCATTAAATAAAAGAGCACAGAGCTGACATTCAGAGCAGTACCAGTTTCTGTTAACAACTCCATGAACTGTTGAACTTTTGACAGGACTTTTGAAGCACAGGCAAATCCAGATGCTTCTTTGCCTCCCAAAAAATTGCTTCTTGGGGATAAGACACTTCAACGACAAAAAAAACCCGCACAAAGAAAAAACAACTGAGGGGTAATATGATTTTCATGTCCACAGACAGTGTCTGACTGATGAAGAGTCTAATTGTTAAAAATATTCTTTTATTTGAAAATAGGTATTTTCAAAATTATTTGATAGGAAATATGAAGTAATACTAGATACATACATATGTTTTCTCCACTGTTTTCTTATATACAGCAGACATCCCCACTATAAAAATAAAAATATAAATACATTTCTCTTACTTTACCAAGAAGAACAGCCATTTTATGACGCCATCTGCCTTTATTTAAGGAGGCAACTCTGATCCAAATGTTAAGTTGAGAGTTATAAATCCAAACATCCCGGCTATTGATTCTTCCACCTTTAAAAACAAAAATATGCCAATTTGAATAAACTCATGATTGAATGAGAAATGTTAACTATTAACATGCCCCTCTACAGTAGGCAATGAAAACTTTATATCCTTTTTGGATGAAATAAAGATCTATCTATATACGTTAGACTGAAAAAGTCAGTTTCAGTGGATTTCAAACATGAAAACATACAGTAAGTCCCTTGACTTACGTGTGCCTTTCCCAGTAACATGCTGAGATCACAACAGATTATTTCTTGAGATTGGAATGCATTTTAATGGCTTTTGCCCATGCTCTTCAGATTTCCTTTTGTGTCACTACCTGGATGAGACACTTGAAACCTTAACCGTTTATGTGCCTCGTGGCCCATCCCTAACACTACCTGTTCCCCTACCTGGTTCGCGCATACATCTTCGGTTTAAGTTTGTTCAAATGACACAGGTACCACAAATCCGAGACAGCTTCTTTGGGTAAACTAACACATGTGGCTTGGCGTCTAAACCATCAGCTGTACCCTACAATTTACCCTTGCTAAAAGGCTGAACGAGAGGTGTTTAAAAACTGATAGCTATTGCTTATTTCACAGTAAAAGGCTGGTGTAAATGGATCCCCAACTCGGGTACTGAAAGGAATTTGTTTCCATTTTACATTCCCACAATGAGAAGAAGCTTTAACTGTTCTTCCTTTGGAGTCTAGGCAGCCATATGATGGAAGCGAGTCACCAGCAACCTACCAGTGCTGCGGTGCTCCTAGGCAACTGGGGTTTAAAGCAGCACACAGCACCTTTTGTAGCAGAGAGAATGCTACTGGGAAAAGACTGCTTGGGATTTTTTGCTTGTAATTTCTCCAACTGTTGCTGCAAACAGGCCACTACTGTATTTTAAAGCAGCATACTTAACAAGCATAAGTGAGGCTCTTTAAATACAATTGATATTCTGGAATCAGCTGTAAAAAAACCTCTCGATTAATTTAATACCAAAAATAAAAAAATCCCAGAAAACACTTTTGTCTACAATAAGATTGGTTTGGGGCTGGTGTTCACCATTTACATCAGAAAGTGACTTTCAGTTCAGCTTCTGGAAGTTCACAGTACAAAGATCTGCCACATTACTTACAAAAAACAAATGAACAAAAAGAAATCTTAATGTTTTTAGTGTTATTCACCTGAAACAAGAATATCGTTCCGCAGAGCACACACCGCATACTCAGACTTGGTAAACTCTGGAAGTTTAGCCAGTGACTTCCACTCTCCTGTTACAGGATCGTAGCACTCAGTGTATGGCAAATTAAACCCTCCAACTCGTTCACAGCCTCCAACAACAACTATCACCTCAGAATAACCAGTTGATCTAAAAAAGCAAACAGAGAAAACTAGGATGTAGAAGATATTTATTAGTATATGGAGGCCAAACAACATTGTCTTAAAAACTGTGTGGAAATAGGGAAGTTTACTATTTAGCATCAACTTCTACTACAAAGACAAAAGAAGAAAGTAATTTAGCAAACAGTTAGAGGTTTTCACTGTTTCCAGCTGTCTTACTACACAGCAGGTTACAACACGAACAGGTGTCCTGGAGTTGCACTGCTCAACCTTATATGTACAAATCAAATAATTAAAAAATACAGAAAGCCCTTACTCTAGTAATATTTTTGCTTTGACTGTGTATGTAGAGGTATCAGAAACAGAGTTCAAGTGAGGCCTAAGACAATGAGATGAGCAATCTGTTTCACAATGAAACCAGTCCCCAAGTTTTACAAAATTCATAGTACTTTACATTGCTTAAATATTCAAAGAGTTTAAAATGTTTTGGTTATTTCCTGCCAAAAACCCTGAAGGCATTTAGTCATCAAAATAAGGTAAAAGACAGCTTAAAGTCAATGCACAGTTAAAGTGAAAAACAAGTGTAGTGATAGAAGGAAACATTAAGGAATACTGAATTAAAAATTCAGGCCTAAAACAAAAACTAAAACTCAGTGTGAAAAATTAAGCATTAGACAGTCTGCAATGTACACAAATAAGCCTTTAAATTCTATTCCACACTCTCATTCTCCTTCTACTAACCTGATGCTTCTGCATTATACATATTCTATATTCGCAGCAATAATAAAACTTGTTATAGGTTGATCCACATTTGAATGTAGAGAATCAACCATCTTTGATGTGCAAATCTATCTGTGACCAACTTTCATTCCTCCTCTCAAATTTCTAATTTCTTGTAAGCATTTGTTAAAATCCTTTCTTTTCAGGGCATTTTTAGATTAAAGGATTTTGTACCAATGTAGCTATTTCAAGGACTGCTATCTATTAATTAAGTAAAACTGAACGCAAGATTGTTTTTATTTTTGGTAAGCCTTTTTGTTGAGTTGTGCTTTAATTTTGACCCCAATACGAACAGACATCTCATTCATACCATTGCCGAGTACTGCAGTCTTCTCCCTAAGAAAAAATATGACTTATGACTGCATTTGAGATAAAAATTGCATGACCTGTCCCCGAATTTCCTAACATGTGAACTTATGCACATATTAACTTATAAATCCTGATGACGTTTTCCCCATTTTGAAACATCAGGAATAAAATCAATTAGCCCTTCTATCTCCTTGTCACCACACACCACAATTTAAATATACCATATATATTTCTATTCAGAATATTTTAAATAGGCAAAGGCAATGCTAAATGAAAACGTACTGTACGATTACGTAGTGAAGATAGGTATCTGAAGAAGCATACTTACACACCTGAACTAGTCAGAAGAAACACTCTTCAGCTCTCAGCTTTGAAGTCACGCCCGTTCCTGGTTTCTATGTATTTACTGTTACTGTTTTTTTGCATTTTTGAGGAACAACTCTGAAAAGAATCTCTCAAAGGATAAGAGAGGGGAAGTTCCTGTGCCAACAAAGCATTACCCAGAAAGAGAATTTCCTTAAAAACAAGACACTGATCTCAATTTGCCTTAAAAGCAAACCCAAATACATCAGCTAATGGCATGTACGAAAGAGGTTTGTCTGTTGGTTACTTTCTAGATTAGAATCAAGGCCTGCACTTACTTACTGAAAAGCTGTACCAGATTATCAATCTTTATTTTAAAAGAACCAAAAATCTTTTATCAGAGAGCTCTTTATGAATTGCTATGATGGAGTTTTGCTCTTTAAAGAAAATATTAACTTAGTACAGTATTTCAAATCCACAGAAAACAAAAAAATTTCCGAACATTTTAGTATCCATATAACCATATCCTTTCCTCAGTTAAGGAAGATTTTCTCTGTTACATTTTCTTGAAGGAGTCTTGCACTGTACAGGTTTTAAGGTTAGTTCTGAAAGATTTTTTCTGAAATGACGGAGAGCACATCAGTTTAAAAAAAAAAAATTAAAAATGTGGGAGTACACAAAACAAACATACAGGCAAAGGCCAATTCCAGAAAAAAACTAAGGATATATTTAATGGAGATTAGAAAAAAGCTGTGCTCTCACTCAGGAGTACAAAAATCCTCCTTGTAGCCCTCAGAAGAAGCAGCGTGAGCAAAATAACAAAGGTGAGCTAAAACAGGCAGTAGAGAGATTCCAGGAGACACCCTCCTGTCAGGAAGAGGTGCACAAAATAGAAAAGGGTGAGCAGAAGACAACCGACAATGTCATATAATCCCAAGAGCAGGTTTCCAAGGCTCCTGAGTTAGATGCAGACCTCGAGACGAGGTGAGAACACCAACCAGCACAGCATCAGCTGGACAGAAGAACTTTCAGTAGTACAAACAGACAACATTCGAAAACATTTTAAGTTTGGGAGACAAGTCACAGGAATTCTGGTTAATCACTACTTTTTCTCCTCCCCTGTTAATTCACTTTTGGATGGTAAATGAGATAACAGACAGAAACATGAAGTGAAATAAAACCTCATCTCCTTGGGGGAAAAATAAGGGACTACATTAAAGCTTTCTAAAGGCAACCAAAAAGGATGTTAGAATATATAAATGTAGTAACTTCTAACTAATTAAACAGAACACTAATATATTGTTATCAGACAGCTTAACAGTAACTGTGGGATCAAAGAATTCACAGGTACGTGAAAATCTGAAGATAATTCAAAGCATACTGTAGGAAGAGCCTGTTTTGTTTTGTATATGGAAATGTATTATTGCTCACTGCTTGATCTCAGCTGGGAGATCTGCTGTGCAACACAACCAGCAGGGGACAAGAGAGACTTAAAAGGAGCATGAGAGACAACCTCAAGATGTCACTATGTCGTTGCAAGTACATAACTGAAAAGCTCTTTCAAAAAGACCTTCTGCATGCGCCAACGATGCAAGCAGGCAACCGTTATGCCACATTTTAAACTTTTATTTACTTCAGGTAACTCTTCACTGCCTTCATAAAGAAAAAAAAAAATCAACTGTGAATTGCAATCCACACTGTTCTTTTGAAAAATGCATAGAACCCACTTCACCCGTAGGTGCCTACATAGCCATACAAGGACTCACAAATAATTTCCAGAAGTTTCAGTAAAAACACTGGTGTGGGAATTTCTGATACTGCAGCCTGTCTCCTTTTAGAAACAGTTTATACAAAAGAGAAATTAGAGGAAGGCAAGAAAGAAGGAAAAGAGCTCTCCAGCATCCTCTCCTCCCCAAGCCCCCACCCCGAAATGCCCAGAAAAGGTGTGATGAAAACATGGGGGGAAGGGGGACCTGGTAACTGGTTTAAAACATGATCTCTTTTTGCTATAGGCAACAGAAAAAAACAGGCAACAGAAACAAATGACAAAGAAGTATTCCATGAATGTAATATAGAAAAGGGGAAAAAAATTCCTGCTGGGAGGCCAGCCAGTTTTTCTATTTGTAAATTACTTCTCTTGTTCCTGCCTACTGGAATTCACAGTGCAGTTTAATAAGCTCAGCAGTAAAACCAACAAAACCCACAAAGCAACACCCTCCCCCCAGCTTCAGAAACAACCTGTATTAGGCAAGGTACTTCTTTTACAAACTGGAATGCTACACTGAGGCTGTTGGGATTCTCAAGTACATACACAGCATGCACTTTGACAAAATTGTTAGGTCTGAGTGTATTTGCTTTCTTTATCAAACGGAGTAATAAACGTACAATGAATACCACATCAAATACCACAGCATACAGCCCTCCCTCCAACTGCTCATGACACAAGGAGGTCTTCAGTCTGAATTCCACGGTCCCTCCCTCAGACCCCGAGTCAGGGTATGAAATGCCTCAGAAACTGTCAGTGCACCAGTTTCCAAACCGCCCTGTACCACAAGTCTCCAAAGACCCTCCATGGCAGCGTACAGCTTAGAAAACCTGGCAGCAGGGCTGCAAGGAGTTTAGGAAGAATTTCTTCTCCCACAGCAGGACTGAAAACTGGAAAGCCACTAAAGGGGCAAATGCTTGCTAAGTATTTCTTTTCCCCCCATAAGCAAGCCTTTAACACATACCAAAAGAAATAAAGGTTCCCTGCATAGTCACTGTACAGCAACCACATACGACCAAGAGTAAACAAAGAGGAGTAACTTCTAACACAATCTGTTTGTCCAGACCAGATCACTGCATCACCTTAACATAACACATGATTTTATAACTACAGCTTAAATCAGCTGGACTTAACAATAAACTATCATGTCAGCTATCATGTGGAGGTAAGGCTTTTATTGGAAAAATATTTTTCAGGAAAAAGAATAATCACAACCACCATTGCTCATAAACGCCACTAATGGACTCTTCCTCATTTCTTCTCGCAAATTCAGTCACCTATTTGTGTAACACATTATTAAGTAGCAGCAATTCTGAATTATTAAAATGTCATAGAATAAGCATGAAATACTTCAGGAACTGTTTCATAATTCTTTAAAAATGCAAAATTTAGTTTCTTTACAGTTAAGAACCTGTTGTTCTGCTGTCCATTGTCTGTGACAAATCCGTGTACTACTCCATCTGTAAAGTATTTGTGATGTAGCAAGTGAATGCTCTGAATATATATCCCCATCCACATCCTGCTGTACACTTACATGACGGTGTTATAAAAGGAAGGAAGGTTGGGAAATGGGATGGTTTACCTGCTCTAGCACAGTAAGTTCTCTTCAAGACACTGCCATTGTACGAAGTAACTTAAGATCTCACCTAGCAAACATTAACCTTTAGAAAATACTTTACTTGCAAGGTAAAATAACTTCACTTACCCGAACAGTCCTTTATTTCATAGGAATAACGTGATCTGTGCAAAAAGACTCACTTATGTAAGTTTTGAAGACATGTGTGAGCTTCATGTGTTGTGGGGAAGTACAGAAGCGTGACTGTAGTAGCCGTGCGTATATCAAACAGCTCTACGTTGACCTATGTCCTTCTCCTACAGAAATAAGGGGAGGGGGGGAAACAAGAAAAAGGTTTCCTCACCTGCGTGGCCTAGTTCTGGGAGACATCATCTCATTTCCAAGGATATGGTATCGCCGGGCTTCATGCAGCAGCTGATAGCACTCTGGAGAATTCTGAATCAGCTGGTCCACTTCCACAGTCTGAACAAAGTAGTTTGGGTGTAACAACGGGAGTCTGACGTGCGTCAGAAGTTCATGTAACACTGGTCTTCGCAACTCAACTGCCCGGTACACCCAGCGCATGACAGCTTCAAACACCATCTCTTCCTTACTGATCACCAGTTCATCACTGCAAATGTAATCAATAAGCTCATCCTTCCCCAGTTCGAGGAACTCTTCATGCTGGGACACATCCTCAAATGTCTGCAGCGCAAAATTCCTGCACTTGGTGAATAGCGTCTTGAGCGAGTGGGTATCTGCAAAGCGCTGGATTCCCAGGCAATTGCAAGGATCCAGCTGTTCTTCCAGGAACTTGGCACAGGCGTCACGCAAAACACTGATCTGAAAGAGACTTGATGTTTCAAAGAGATACTGCACGTTCTCTGTAGTGATTTTCACCTTGCCAGTGTATACATACTGCAAAAAGCAATCCATAGCTTCAGCAAAAATGCCATTGATCTCCACTAACATCTCTCTGCTTTCTCTATGATCGTTGCAGAACATAGCTCTGAAGTAGCTGCTGCAGGCCGAGAGAACCGCTCGATGGCAGGGGAACTCCCTTCCTTCCACACAGATAATAACATCCGTGAACAACCGGCTGTCTCGGAATTCATTGAAGATCTGGAGAATGCTTTCAGCATGGGATGATCCCGATGAGAAGTCAAAAAACTCAGGGCCTGACAACGATTTTGGGTCCATTTCAAAAACTTTCCGCTTGGTTGCAGGGGAATCTCGTATCCCACTATCCTCTCTATTCAGTCTGCGTCCCAATATTAGTACCATTGTTACATCAGTTGGCTATAGAGTCATTGAGAAAAGTTTGCAGAGTTTCTCCTTCGCAGTGCTACGGTCTGAAAAATTAAAACACTTCAGTATTCAGTCTGTTATATTCTTAACTTCATCACAAGAATTAGACAAGATGCTTGTCTGGTCACTCTGAGAACTGGTACAATTTTTGATCTTCACTAGAGGTGACACAGCATTACAGGGCAAGTTAGCGTGCACCTTGCGCAGGGCAATGCAGCATTATCTGCTACACGTTAAATACAAAATATACCCACAGAACAGGTGTCATGGATGGCAAGTTCTGAATGTCCCAGCACCACTGGCATTGCATTAAGTGTTCAAGATAAAAAAACCCAAGATCTCTGCTACAGCAAATCACCTGACTGACAGAAGCCAAAGATTTCCTGGATAAAGATCCAGAGCTCGGGCTTTTCTCATTTTTCAGAATAATGCCCATTTCAGCTGAAGCCTCCAAGTACTACTAACAGCACTAGTCAAAAACGGGGAAAAAAAAAAGGCTTAAATTTTAAAAATAAAAATTCAGTTGAGAAATCACTCCATTTTCATTATAAAGTCTATCATAATGAAGTTTTATAATACTAACGTTTAGTAACATTCAGTTATCTCAATGAATAACCTTGACTAAGTTTTTACCTGTTCATTCCTAGTATATAAGAATTAGTTCCCTGATAATCTAACATTCAATTACAAATGAATGTAAATTGCTAGCACACAAAACAGAATGAACAAAGAATTACATTTGTTTGTGTAAAACTACTGAAAATAATAACCAAGGGCAACTTACTGAGGACAGGGAGATTTTCTGTTTTCCAAAGTACCACTAGCAGATAATTATTAGCAAAACTTTTTGCTCAAACACTTTCCAGTTTCAAATACATAGTGCACAACGTTCCCCCGGCACACAAACACACACTCACATTATCAGAGCACTGAAGGAGCAAAAATCAAGTACTCAAATGTTAGCATGTGCCAATATTAAAGTTTGCAGGTGAAGAAAACAGAGCCAATTTTGCAGATACTGCAGATTAGAGGTAATAGGCTCAACCATTCTAGCAGCAATAGGGCTCTTTGCCACTCCTGAGCTTTAAAATGAACTGGGTGAATGTCCACCAACATAAACTGAGACAGCAAGAGGCTGGGCAAAATGCCCTCTTGGGTCTGACATAAGTTTCATTCCAAATGCATGAAATATTTATTTGTATGCCTAGAAGGACATGCACTGAATTATTTTAAAGTTTATGGGAATTTTTTTCATGCTTCCAAGCAGTTATATTCAGTTTCCCTCATTCCCCACTTACACAGTCAGAAAACGTCAGCTCCTCACAGCAATTTAATTTCCTGACATGCTAGCATCTTTAGAGCTGCAATTACCCAATCCAAGTCTGGCTACATCATCGCTTAATATAGAACACAATGAACACGCTTTTTTTAAACAAGCTTTTTACACAGCACCTTTAAAAGGCACCATCTTAACAAAGAGCAAGAAAAGAATGTGTGCTGTACATTTACTCATTCAGAAAACAGGTTTTAAAACTATCATTTTCCATATAAAATACTTTACACATATTTACAAGGTAGATTCTTGGTACATCTCACTTACTCTACAAAACATTTAATTTTAACTTGAATTAAAATAGGATCAGTTGTCACTTTGATACTTGAAAAAAACACTGTTGCAATGAGCCTATCTAAAAACTGGTTGCTTCAGAGAGATTTTAGCAAGGCATAAGTGGACAGTCTAATCTGTAGCTGATATCTATCCAATGTATTTCACAACTCTAATGACGCAGGCCGGGTAAGAAACAAACAAACCACCACCACCACGACCACCACCTCACCAGCTCTGTTGCTAAAACCCCAACCTTTACATTGACCTTTACCTGCAATTCCTTCCATTCTACTCGGCATGAGAAAGTGGGCAGAAACAAAGCATCAGCAGTAGAAAAGGGAAATGTAACAATGAAAATACAAATATAAACCCTAAAGGCTTGGTTCCAGTGTCACGGATTTAAATCAGAGGAATGTCACTAAAGCTAATGGAGCTTTTCCAAAGCAAAGTTAGCCTTAAATCAGAAACAAGACACTGGCATATTGCATGAAAGAGAAAAACACTGCAACTAAGTAAAAAAAGCTTCAAGATTAAATCTTTCTCATTATGTGAGAAGTTAAGACTTAAGACAACAATATATTATGCAATCATTAATAAATGGAAATAAGGGCTCTGGGTTAAGACTGCTCATGAAGGAAGCAATGTCCTCTTTATGCTTGGAACAACATAAAATTTGTGGTCAGCAAAGGCTTTTTTTTTTTTTCTTTTTTAATGTCCCGATAGCTTAAAGACATTGGAGACTAAAAAATAAATAAATATTTATAAATAAATACTTATCAAAGGGATAAATATTGCAAATTCACAAATAAGAGAATGGAAAGGAAAAAGAATTACACTCCATTGCAGAAATCACTGCTTTAGAAATTGAAGCATAGTATATTCAATCCAGTTAATTATTTCTGTAGGTTGGCTTAAGCAAAGTAAATTTATGAGACTATCAGTAACACTATCACATGCTCGGCTCTATCAGACACACAGCCTTCTTGCTCTGGCAGTTTTAAAATGTCATCACTTCCAGCTGCCTGCCCCATATTTCAACCCCAAAGCTGGAAAGGCAGAGGGGAACCCATGCCTGAAGCTGAGCTGCTTAGCGCACAGAGGAGGGAAACACAAGAGGATACACCTGTCTGCACCTTCCGCGTATGTAAAGGTACTGACACATGCCTGCAGACTCTGCATTATAAAGCACCAGTCATCTACAGAATTTAACACTGAGGTATCTTCAGTAAGTTTAAGCAAAGCAAAACTTTTTTTTTTTTCCTAAATGCAACTATTGCAAATTATTTTATCAAAAAAAATACAAAATGCATTGGATTGCTTGGCTGAGCAAGGGTCAACAAGGACGGACCATAAGCAAATCAGGGAGTCTACCCATTCAAAAAACCGGAAGGGAAAAACAAATCACACTTTGTATCAACAGGTTTTAAAAAACGCTTTACAAATACAGACACGGCTCCGACATGGATGTTACGTGCAAATGCACATCTCTAAATTAAGCTGAATTCACCAGAAGATCAGGTTCCTGTTTTTTCTTGATCTATATTGTCTGTAGGCTTGTCTACACAAGATGTTCCTCAGAAATAAGCCAAGAGCCCAAATTCAGAGGCTGGAAAACAAGGTCTGTAAGATGTTTGCCCTGACACCTTCTATCAGTAAATCCTCCTATGCAAATTGCTTTTATCTTGCACTAAACTCCTTCCTCCACTGCAACATCATCACGTATTTTACCCCTCATCGGCAGCTCTGGCGACAGCTAGCAACTTTCTGGCAGAGCTGTTTTTCTGTCACTTCTGCGTCACAGAACTCCTTCAGTCTGTTAGCAGAACTGAGGAAACAGAGGAAAACACACAGCCAGGATCGGGGTGAGGCCCTTCGGTAACACCTAGTCATCAGGTGTGCCCGGCTCTACCTTCCAAGCTCGCCCTCAGGCTGCAGTTTCAAGAGTACCTGAAGCTGAGCTGGGCTTCTGCTGCCAGCGGAGGTGGCTTCCACCCTGCACTCGTGCCCACTGCCGCCTCACGTCAGCACCAGCACTCGCGTGGCGTGGCCGGACTGGCGATTGTCTGTAAAGGGAAAAAGGAGGCACTGGAAGGAGGCAGCTGCCCTGCGGAAGGGCAGGAGCCACTTGCACGGCCCCGGCGCAGCCCTGCGGCACCCCAGCACACTCACGGCACAGGGCACACAAGCAGAGACCGGCAGCCAGAGCTTGCAGACAAGTCACGTCTACTATTACCTGGTACGGTATTAGCAACAGCACCCCAAGGTAATGCAACCAAAATTAACAAAATAAATGGTATGTTCATTCTGAAGTACAGGAACTGTAATGCCGGTTTGGCCAATTCTAGTTGCTATTTCAGATAACGTGATCTGCAGATGTGCTTCATCTCAGATGTCTGGTTAGCGCAAGAGGCAGAGTAAACAAACTCCCAGTTGTATCTACTGCAATACACTGGCTCACCCACAACACGTGCTCTAGTTTTTTTTTCTTTTAAAGGAAGAGAGGAAAAAAGTGCATAATCCTTCCCTCCACCAAAAAACAAACGCAGCATTTTTTCCTTGTGATATAAAAAAAGACCAAAACACATGGTTTTAAAGGACTCTTTTTTTAAAAAAAAAACCCTCATTTTACAATAGAAATTGAGGATTCGAATGCCTTTAAGATGAAGTCTTTAAGAATACTGAATAGTAAACAAGAATTCAAAGTGGACAAGCTGATTGACATAGTAAGGAGTTAGTTGCACTGCAGAAGTTTTTAATTTTAATCTAAGACACTATTTTGAAAAAAAACCAACCACAACTCTGAATGCCAAAATTCAATAGTAATCAAGCTAATGACACACAAAAAGAGGCCCAAGTGCCCTCAAAAATTACCCAGCAAAACCAGGAACTGATTTGGACATGAGACTCGTGATTGTTAAGTAAAAAGAAAACAAAAGCAAGCAGCGAAAAGGAACACCTTTAAACTGTGCACAATCTTTAGGTAACCCTTTTGTAAGTGAAAAGGTCACCATAAAGGGCACGCACACACCCACCAGGGAAATAAAAAGCACTGCCTGCTGTCATTAACCACGGGGAAGAGGCTGCGAAAACGTCAGCGCTCTTCCCCCTTGGTTTCCCTATCGTTTGTACGCACGTTCAGATTTAAAACCAAAACAAAACACAGGACAGGGCGCCGGTCACCGCACACATCCTGATGAACAGTCAGGGACTTCCAGGGGGTTCAGCCAACTGCTCCCAGCTGCGACAGCAGCCACAAACCCACCGCAGCAACCCAACGGCGCACGACAGCCAGGCTGGCACCACCACCCAGCCGCTGCTTCCACCGACAGGAATTTTCAACACGCAGCGATATGAAAATGGGATCGCACACGTCTGAAACTGTCACCGAGGGGCCCGCACAGCGAGGTGACGCCAAACACCCAAACCGAACCCCAGCACAAAACCACGG
Source organism: Grus americana (assembly GCF_028858705.1). Taxonomy (NCBI): domain Eukaryota; kingdom Metazoa; phylum Chordata; class Aves; order Gruiformes; family Gruidae; genus Grus; species Grus americana. The sequence goes on along the minus strand of NC_072860.1, from coordinate 4,756,822 downwards.
GGGATCCAGGCCCACACCTGCCCTTAACTCGCACCATCCGCTCTCCCACACGGCGTGTGACACGGGTGTGACGCGAGCGTGACACGGGTTTGCACCGCTGCACCTCCTGCCGCCGGACCCCGTCGATACCTCGTGCCCGGGAGAGCCGCGGCCCGCAGGGGTTCATCCCCAAACGCTCCAAGGGTGCTGGTGCCCCGTTGGCTATGCCAGGGAGCAGAGCCCCACCCGAACCCCCAACCCGGCAAAACGAAGGCCTGAAGGAACAGGCCGGGGCAGGGGACGCCCCCGGGCCCGCTCCCCGGTTGTTTACTGGCGGGGCTGGAGGCGGCCACAGCAGCGCAAAATGGCAGCGCCTGGGGGAGCGGTTCCCAGCCGAGGGACTCATCCGAACCAGGCACGGCAACACGCACGGGAAACAGCCCGCACCGCGGGTACCGGCGACGCGGGGGTTTACCCCCCGGTGCTGCAGCGGGCCGGCCCCTGCACCCGCGGCCCAGAGCCCCGGAGACGGCAGCAGGCCGGGACCGCCCGCCGGGACGCTTCCCCTCCCTCCCGGCCGCCCCCGGAGCCAGCGGCGGCCGGCAGCCCGCCCCCCCCGGGTTGACACGGCGCGCATGCGCAGTACCTCCGCCTGCCGGCCCGCTGTCCCCGCACAGAGCCGCCGCGCGCACGCGCGCCCTCCAGCTCACCTTCACCCCGAGCCGCCTTAGCGACAGCCGCCCCCCGCCGCGCCCTGCCCAATCCGCGGGCGGTCCCCCGCCGCGGCCCCGCCTCCCCCCGCCTGCCCGCCCAATCCGCGGCCGCGGGGCCCGGGGGGCACGGAGGGTCGCGGGGGAGACCGGCGTTACGAAACCCCCGGGGGCACCGGCCACCTCTTGCCCCGCTTCGCCGGCCTGACGCGCCGCGCAGCCCGCACGCGAGGGGACACACACGCACACACACACGACACACGCACACAGCCGGCAGGTTCCGGGGCACCGGCGCTGCCAACGGCCCTTCCCCGCCGTACCGCGGCGGCGGCGGCCCCACGGCGCCCGGCAGGGCCGGGGACGCGCTGTCCCCACCGGGGCGGCTAACGGTCCCGGCCGGTCCCGCGTCCTGCCCCCGCCTCCGCGACCGCCGCGCCTCGGCGGAGCCCCGCGCTGTCCCCGGGAGCTCCCGGCCCGCCGCGGGGGTCCCACCGCCGCCCGAGCCCCGCGCCCGCAGCGCGGTCCCGCGCCCCCGAGCCGCCCCGCTGCCCCCCACTCACAGCCGGGAACGGGCCCCGCCGCGCTGCGCCCCGCGGGAGCTGCCGCCCGGGCTGTCGGGTCGGGTCGGGTGGGGAGCGGAGCGGTGCGGTGCGGTGCGGAGCGGTGCGCTCGGGCCTCTCCGCCGCGGCCGGTCGCGCTGCCAGCGCCGCTCAAAACAAAGGGGCCGGCGGGGCATGTGACCTGGAGCCACTGATGTCACGCTGGCTCCGCGGCGGCCCTGGGAGCTGTAGTCCCGCCGCCCCGCCCGCACGCTCGCTCCCGGAAAACCGAGGTCTGCGGCGGCGTCCCGGGAGGACCCGGGGAAGCGAGACCCCCCCGGCAGCGCTGCAGCCAGCGGCTGCTGTGGCCGTGAGCCCCCGCCGTTCGCCTCCCGGTGCCGGGACCGCGGGCAGCGCACGCACCCCGGGATTGCCGACCCGACCCCGCCAGCGTGCCACGGTGGAAGGCGAGGAGGACGGGGCGCCCCGGGACGGCGCCGTGCGCAGGGCCGGTCCCTTGCGCCAGCTCTGGGGAGCCCAAGCAAAGCCTTCAGCAAGGGCCCGTCTCCCAGACTAAAGACTCAGCCGCCGGGTCTCCGTGTCGCTTTTCAGTCCACAGGACACAAATAGAAACCGCGAGCGTACACCGAAAAATGGATCAAAAGAGGCTCTTTGCCTTACCTGAGCTGCAGCTTCACCTAGTTAATATCGAATTTCCAACGCACTAAGCTTTTCACCAGTTCCTGGTCAACAGTAACACAAAACGAGGTGCTCCTTGTCCCCGCTAACCGGAGAAAGGCAAGGTTAGTTTTAGGCTGGGACGCAAAGAGCGCTGCTGTCGCAGCTGGAGGTCGCAGCGGTGGCAGCCAGTCAACTGCAAATATAAAAGCAGGACCCTGGTGTCATCACCATGCAATTTCAAGAGCAGGTCTGAGCCTGTCCTGGAGCCCAAATTCACTTCATATCCAAACTATTTGGACACCGGCCCATGCTCCACGACAGGCTGATGGAACATGCCTGGGAGTATGGAAATTTATTTTTGCTCTGCCCTTTAGCATAAGCAAACTTGCAAGTCCATAATGCAGAGTAGCGAGGCAAGGGCAGGGACATTCATGCTTAAATTAAGTTCATTACCAGGTACTAAATGAGGCTTTATGCAACGCCATGGAGCTGATGTGGGCAGGTAACTGGCTGCATTCTCCTTCCTAGAAGGATGACCTCTCCCTCCTGCCCCTTACTGCCGAGGGACTGGAAGAAATATCAACGCTTCTATTAGCTGCCACCTACTTCGGTCTCCTAAATGTTAGATATCAATCCCAGGCATAATATATCTTTACCTTTTAGCGAACCTACACAATCTTCTGACCTCAGGATATTCCTCCTCTTGCTTCCTTAGGCTCTCCCCAGGAAGCGTATGCAGCCTTGGGCTCTTTGCAGTGGCTGACTGACGGTGCTCCTTTGCGGAAACTATTAGAAGAGCAGCATTTGCTTAAGACCCCAGGATTGATCCTCCCTGGAGCAAACCAGTTTCAGATTTTCGTACGCTAAATGAGCTCCTCTTTTTCCCGGGGTCAGGTCAATTGCAGCTTTGCAAAACAGTTAGAATTACTAATTAAAAGGCTAAGTTTCTGAGGATAAACTGAAAATGTCAATTGACTTCGGTATGTAAATTGTGTTCATGAAGATGTTGATCTTAAAAAATTGAAGACTTCAACCATTCTTCTGCCGAGCTAAAACTCGGAACCACTTAACAGATTTAATTAGAAGTGAGACCATTCCGTCGATTTTTCATCCTCTGGCTGGAAAAGCAAAAAGGACCCCAAACAACAAACAGCAAAGAGAAAATCAACAGACAGCTCACCTTATATAGTACAGTTGCGTTGCAATAACTTATTTCACCCACTGAATATAAAAAAGATTAATAACCTGAAGCATCACTCGTTATCAAAGGCATTAAATCTAAAAAGTACATGACCTAAGAAAAATGTTTTGCTTAAAATAGATCTCTTATCTGATATATCCTCTCATCTGCCCCAGTCCTTTCAGTCTGTAACCGTTGGGGTCAATGTGACTATGTAGAGTTCACTTCAGAAAACATAAGCGGGAGAAAGGAATGAGTCATGGGAAGGGAAAACATCAAAAGAGGGTCAAGATATCTCTGAATTGGCTTCAAGGAGCTGTCTGAAGGGAGTATGTTTACTCCAATAAAAACTGCATGTGGCAAAAATACTTTGTGTGAAGAGGGTAAATGGAGCATTTAAAAGGAAAATACTAATTAAAAATACTCATTGAGCAATCAATTGTTTCATAATGTGCACATGTATGCATGCAGTCACATCCAGGCACTTCCAGTTCTGAAAGCCAACGTCACGGAGGATGTCTGAAATTAAGGATACTTGAGTTGCTACTACATCCTATTGGTCTGCATTCCTCTGCTAGCAGGAGGATTGGCTGTTCTTTCTCAAGCTGCGCCGAGCATTTCTCTCAAAATAAGCAGTTGCACGCTGCCTGAGAAGCTGAAGCCAATTATTAAAGATTACTCATTTCTATAAAGCTTCGTTAATATTTTTTAACACTGTAAAGTACTTGTAAAGCATTCAGGCCAATATTTTCTGAAGAGGTCAGTGATTTGGGAGATTTAGAAGGCATCTTCAGGGCACTGGAAAGGTTAAAACCTAAAATTAGAAGCCTGCGTGAAAATTTTGGCATGCATCCACGGATGTTCCTGTGTTTTTCTGGTGGTGTTGAATTTGAATACCACCACCGTCGGGCACTTTTCAGACGCATTTCGACGATGTGGTGTGCCACCTAAATGGGTCAGTGCGTTCCTCCAAATAAAGACACTAACTATTTTGGGAAGTCGTGTGCCAGTACGCTCCTGAGAATTTTCCTCTGCTGTGGGGAGCGTCTTTACTCCTTCCTGGATTTTTCTAAAATTAAGCAAAACCCAGATGGTTTTCAAGTAGTCCAGACACACAGAAAATGAAACCAAAGAGAATCCGTTATTTCTTTTAGTGGTTATTTACTGCTAATGGACACATATCCTAACCAGTCTGGGGAAGGGCTGAAGGAAGAGGGGAAGGTGAGCACCACAGCAATCGAGAGACGAGTGCAGGGAACTGAAGGAGGATACGAAGGGAGATGCCAGTCTGGGCGCTACGTCCCTCACCGTGATCACTGATCAGAGAGAGGAGAGCAACGTTAAACAGTGAACGATACTAAAACCCCTGAATGCAACATGGGGATTGTATCACCAGATAAAAGAGAGAATTTAGACGTTTAATTAAAGATGGAGGACGAGTGTGGGCTAATGACTGACAAAGAATAAGCAACATAAGGAACGTTATGAAGAGCTGTGCAACGAACGGAGCAGAGAGGAAACGAATACTTCTCAGCACAAGGAGGGAGAACAGATTCTGACGTTGCTAGAAAAAGTTTCAGTGGACAGAAAGCTTCAAAAAGAAAGAGGTGGTGTTGAGCGACAACATCATTGCAGATCCCGACGCAAGTAGGCAGAAAATGTAATGACAGAAGGCATTCGGCAGCATTACAAACAATAGTCAGTACTGAGCAAAAGGAAAGGTGACGTTAATAGCAATTTGCGAGGAAGAGCAGAAGAGTGAGTTCAGTAACTATTGAGGAATTTACTTTTTGAGTATGCCAGGAAAAAGCGCTAAGGTGCATTACGAGGTGTATGGAAACAGCATTAAGAAGAAGGGTCTGGATTTAGATGAGGATGAAAGTACAGCAGTCTTTTCATGTGATTTAAAAAACCCAAAAACCTCTCGAAGACGTAGAGAGAACACATCAAAACTTGCTAAAATCCTTCCCTTGACTTTGAACAGACTTTCACCATCATCCTGCCAAAAGCCCTGTGGGTCACATTGACTTGAGTGAGTCTGCTGTGAATAATCAGCAGGCACAAGCATTTCGGGTGGAAGGCACTTCTCCAGGACCTCTCCCTTTCAGCCCCTCCTCTTCCCATCACCTCTTTGAAATGGCAACTGCACCAGCAATGTCACCTACCAGGCAGATTGCTGCACTGGCGCGCTTGAAGAGCAAAGGGCCCTGGCAAACCAGTACTCCCTCTCCCCAGACACCTCGTATTCATCTTTTCCATTTTCACTGCCTCCTGGCTGACTCTGCAGACCCCCCCTTTCCTCCGGCCCCGCATGCGGCACCTCCTAACCCTTTGCTGAGGCCAGCAATGCTTCCCTGGGCGTCCATCTGCAGCGGCGAGGTGGCAGGACGAGTGCAGGCGGTCTCACGGGGAATGAAACGGGGCATCCTCTACAGCCAAACGCCGTGCTCGTCCCCGCACGCCCAGCACCGGGGCTGGGCACCGTCCCACTGCCTGCACGCTCGGAGCTCGCTCCTGCTCAGCCGGGGAGACACCGGGATTAGAGACACTGCGTACTTGACTTACGCACAAAAGCCGCCTGGCAAAACATCAGTTTACCGATTCGGCCCTGCACGTAGTATTGCATGTGCCCCTGTACACCCCGGTCCTCACTTGGCCGGCCCACGTTCCAAGCCCGTGCAAATCCCCGCTCTTCCCCTCATCCCAGCAGCCACCCACTGCTGTAAGCGCCTCAGAACAGGCCGTGCCAATAGTGCTCCTGTGCAGAAAGCATGTGTCTTATTTTTCCGCCCAGTATTTCCCATCTCCCAAGCCTGGGAGACGACTATGGGAGTGTAATTGCAGAGCTGAGAAGAATGAACATTGCATCACTGCTGCTATAAACACTGAACTATTTATTTTTTTACAGCGCTTACAGTATCGAGGCACCATGAAACCAGTGCCTAACCAAGGGAGACAGAGTCTACTGCTGTTTGTCAGGTTCTTCAGGCAGAAATAAGAAGCAAAGAAATAAAAAGTGTCTGAGCTGTTGTTGGCCACACAGGCGAAGACTTGAAGGGAGTTGTTGTTGCAGAATGGCAGACAGACGACACGTGCAACCACTAACCTGGCAAAAGTGAGGTAGGTACCTGAAAAAACAGTTCCCCGAGCTGATATGGCGTTATCGCGATGTTCCCACCTAGCCCCGTAACCTCACCCCAACCACAGCCCCACAACTGTTTGCATTAAGTATTTTCTCACAAGCGTATTTTTTCACACATCCCTACACCACAGGCCTTCCCTTTATGCAACGCCACCGCAGAGCACCCTACTGCAGAACTCCAGCTCTGCCCTTCAGCCACGCTTAACAGCTCTCTCCTCAAACCGTTTGCCAATGCCAAGACCAATTAATAGGCAGGAGCATTGCACCTCTTCATCTCTGAAACCTTCAGGTGTTTCACAAGTTAAATAAATCCTTTCTCTAACCCAAGTGACCATGAAAAGCTTTGTCAGTGAAGCAGAAAATAAGGTACATTTCAAATAAACATTGTTTTGACCTGGCCTGTGCATGCCGGTATCCCGGATTTGGGAATCTCAGACTTGGAAAGCTACCAGTGACCTCCACGCTTGCAGATCCATGCCACCGGCTGCTTCTGGTGCAGCACACGGCCCTCCGGCAATAAGCCGAGGAATAGATCCTAAGCTTACACATTGGTTAGCTTGGACTAATACCCTTGCTACACCTAACAGTGAGCGTGGGACAGCAAACTTGCAGCTGCAGGACCAGCCAGGCTGCCTGCTGAGAAGGTCCTCACACTCTGCTGCTGCTGCTGCGCCTTTGGGGTGATGCTTGGGCAAATCTCTAGATGACCTTTGTCATCTTACGGTTTTGGCTATCCCTTCACTTTGGTCATCAACAAAGCTTCATCAGGTAAATTTAACCCAGGAAGAGTTAGTTCACCAGGAGCTCCATGATTTCTTCCTCGTCTGCTTGCAGCCAGATACGCTGAATGCCACAGCACCTGCTTTCTAAGACGCATGCAGCTGCTTCTCCATTATTGGCACCGTGGTGCAAAGCAATCTCTCTCCAAGCTGACTGACAAGACTTGGCTCTCAAAAGGTGGAGGAATCATGGGATGCCAGAAAAACAACTGGCAAACTGGTCCTCAAATCCCAGGCTTCCTGCACCCAGCAGAGCAGCACAGAAAAAAGCCCCCTGCTATCCAGAAATCACTGGTGGGACTCACCAGCCCGGCATTCCCAGCCTGACCGCTGCTGCCTTGGCTGAAAGCGGTGGCTGCCTTGGGCATGGACGGATGGGGAGGGATGTGGAAACAGCTGCTGTGCCGATACAGGTGCTTTGGAGCGGCACCCAAAATCCCAGCCCAGATCAACACGCCGGTCACCCTCTCCTTCGTAAACAAGCTTTTGAGCACTTGCTCTGAGGTCTAAAATGGGACTGTTTCCGGACCTGAAGTACTCCTATGGAAAAGAGTTGCATGCTTCGCTAAGGAAAGCTCTCAGTTCTATTAAAATGCTAAGCCAGACCAAAGCAACCTAGACAAAGATTTGTCATACAAAGACAGGAAAGAAAATGGTAGCCAAAGTAATCCCAGGAAAAACACACTAAAGGAAGGTTTACAGATTCCAGTGCAGTAGCTAAATCAACATGTTGTTTTGCCAAGAAAAAGTTGTGAAATCTGCGGTTTCCTCTTTGATCCTAAGCCTTCCCTACCCATCTATTCATAAGCAGTATCATTAGACAGAAATGATCGTAAAAATAACACTGGCTAGTTGGTGAGCTTCTGATAATAAACAGATTGTTTTGTCATGTCGCGGCCGGCTACTAGACTTTTCTGGCATACATCAATATGGTACTGAACCTTGAAGAAAATAATGGAAGACGTAAAATATTACATATGGTATGATAGGCTTTCTTAGCCTTTTATATTCACATTTTAATATACAGGAGACAATATTTTATAATTTCAAAAGGGGAGGAGAATTGAAATGAGGAACAGGTCATTACTGTAGGCAGGAAGCAATAAAAAGGCAAATACACGTCTCATTTCTTTAGATCCTTGTATATGTATGTTATTTATATCTTTTTCCTAAAATTAAATAAACCTGATAATGCCCATCTCTTCTCTAACACAGAAGCACATTAACAAGAGCATGAAGTTTTGAAGCTCTTCTGTCTTTCCCTCAGGCAGGTATCATGGAAATGGAAATTGCACTGGAATATGAAACTTCTCCACTCTCTTTTTAATGGGAAAATTAAATTGTTTACAATCAATATTGAATGGCAGAAAAATTAAAGTAGCGTTTCTAAAGTTAAGAATCTAAAACTAGAAGTGACAAGCTTTTAAAAGTTACCTGCTTTCTCAAGTCTAAGATGACTTTGGTCCCCTCTTTCTCCAATGTCACACCTCCAAAATTTCAGACGTAGCCAGATGCACCTCGGCTCCCTCCCCGACGCTCAGTAACACTTAGCCGGCGAGCTGGGCTCCACCTCCTGGCCCTGATACCAGCCAGCACAAGTATCTGTCAGGGTTTCCAAATTCAAAGCGTTGCGGCGTTCCGGAGCTCCTCGCCTGGCCCGGTGCAGCTGTCCCAATGCCCTACATTCCAGACAGCTTCCCTGATGGATTGCACAGCCCCGGACCTGACAGCTACCGAGGAGCTTTCACAGCACCTCCCCGGGCTCATCGCTCCTGCCAGCCGCCAAGGTCTGCAGCAGCCACGCTTTAGACTCTCGGGGTATGTCAATACTGCAAGCGAACCAGAGCCTGCGAGCTTGCGTAAGCACATGTTTCTTGCCCCGTGCTCCTGGAGCTTTCCCCGCACGCTCCCGTCCCAGGCAAACCGCAGCTTGCCGGCAGCGCGGCGAGGCCAGCTCTGGCTCCCGGGGCTCTCTGGGCTGCGGGCTGGTGCGTGAAGCTAAAGCGTACGCTGGCGTGCCCAGCCACGCGCGGCTCAGGGTGCTCGCTGGCAGCCCACGCAGCGCTGGAGACTGCAGGACGACCAGCCCGGAGAGCGGGCTGGAGCCCTCCATCCCCAGGAGCCTGGGGAGAGCGGAGCCTGGGGCACCTATTCTTACAGACGTGGGACTGCCTGGCCTACGGCGCACGGAGAAGGAGGGCTTGGTATAGAAAATCGCAATGTTCTTTTCTGGCCACAGCTGCTAGGAATCTGCCGTATTCATAGACAGAAAGTTAGGGCTGTGCTAAGCTGAGATTACTCTGATCAGCTTGAAAAACAAACTAGCAAAGGCACAAGCTCCTAACAGCATAACATCTTGAAATTTGGTACACAGGCAGTTAAAGCATACTTAGATAATTTCCCTTCCTCATCAGGAAATACTACAACTTTTTCAGCACTTCCTCTTTTTGTATTTTAAATCATTGCACTTTACGCAGTATCTTTATTTGCATAAGGATATTAACAACTCACCTACACTGTTTCTAACTTTAGATCATTCATAATTCAGTTACGTAAAATGCAACAATGACTTTTACTACTAGTAATAATTAGCAAAATGCACATTTCCACAGCACCATCTCTGCTCAGATTAATATTTTTCCACCTGCTCAGCTACTTAGCTAGCAGGCTGCCAATTTAATTCCTCCCCAGGCTGCAGGTAGCTGGAAGCCGTGAAGGGGGGCTCTGTCACGTCCCTGAGCTCCCTGGCTCACACCATACAGAGTGAAGGTCAAAGACCTTTCCTGTGTATAACTAATGTCGAACTGTCTTGAAAGCTGTCTGATGACGCTGCCTAAAAACCAGTTTCACACAAGTTTAAATTTCTTGCAAAAGAGACAATTAGTCTCTGAAAAATTGCAAAAGCTCCATTTTTTAACAGTACTTTAAAACTTGCTGAAACTTCAGCTGCTGTAACGATGATGCGGAACTAGCTGAGCACTACATTCAATTTTTTTCAACCAACGTTCAGGTTCATGAGACGTTAGCCATTCTTCTCACCATCAAACTGAAAGTTTAAATGTTAGCTGTGAGCTAAACAAAATAGCTGTGGAGGCAAAAAATAAGCTTGATATCAGACAGACAGACGCACTGGCTTTGTACAAGAGAGCACGTGTGTGGAGGTGTATTATGTACTTTCTCCAGAAAAGGAGACACAAGAATTAGTTACATAAATTTGGGTTTCCAGTGAAAAACTCATGTTCCAAGAGTAGCAATATTTGCCAATGGCATCCTTATTTTTTTGATAATTAGACAAGCTAGTAAATGACCCCACATCAGCCAGCAGCAGGCACTATCTCCTACAGTGGTCAAAAGAAATGACTGATTCCGTGAGTTGCTGTGTGCACCACACAAAATGTCAACCCCCTCTTGAAAAGTGTCCCGCTCCCTTCCCCTGTGGCAAAAAAAAAAAAAATTAAAAAAAATCTCAAATCTCCTTTGGCTTCAGCCTGTTTAGATTGGGCTTCACTTGAACATTTTCTTTTGCTTTGGGTCCGTGCGGGTTTCTAGTCTGATAGACTTAGTCCTGCAGAGGAGGAAACAAAGGAGCCTGAGGCTGCGAGTGGCGTGGAAGCCAGGCTGCTGTTTGCTCTGCCTACAGAGCACACAGGTCATCACCTTGGCTTTTCCTCTCCTGGTCTTCCCAAGCAATAGGTTGAGAGTCTTTACCACCCGAGAAGGAAATCTGTGTTGCAAACTAGCAAAAGCCCATCATGAGGAATGCAAGGACCACGCTGGTTCTGGGACCAGCATTTCTAAGCTTCAGGCAGTCCAAAAAACAAAGCGAAATTCGGTCACAGCTCTGGAGCATCACTTGGAGCGTGAACACGTCAGTTAGGTATGTGTGCACAGAACTGGCTGAGATCAACAAGCCTTAAGGAAAAAAGAAGTCAGCATTGCTTTAGACTTCGGTAAGATCTGAGACTAGGCTTATTTCCCATGGTTTGGGGTCACACTGTCAGCACGTCACAGGGCCACTTCGCATATTCTGTGAATAGACTCAAGAACTGAAGTTTCAGTCCAACCGCTGTCCCTATCATTCATTTACATCAAGCACACCCTAAAACACAGACCACCACATAATTCACTCTAAATGGCATTTCCCTCCATTTCCCAGCTCTTGCCAAGCAGAACAGCTCTCCTTCATTTCAAGAGCTACTTTGGTGGTCACATTTTATCAAGCCATGGAACAAGCGTCTGAACGATAGTGCTGTTACTTCTTGCCGCGGCTGCGTTTCTTACCTTGGCATGCTGGACGCCAGAGCCTGGCTGCAGCAGAAGACGGAGGTGCACAAAGAATACAAGATCAAAATATCCCTGAGGACAACAGGCCTCTACCTCTTCTAGCATGTGGCTAGTTCCTTGTGTCCACTTATGGAGATCAAAGGTATAATTTACTTAGAGGAAGAATTATTTGTGCATAAACAGCCATTAACTAATAATACAGAGAAGATGCTTTTAAATTCAAATGGGTGGCACAGCAGCCAGCACTAGACAAGTGACCCAGGCATCTTGTTACTTACATAAACTGAAGCAGGAGGGAGTCTGATGCTGATGACAAAACCTCTTTGTGAGTAACACTGGCAAAATCTCTTAGAGAGCAATTCAGGACTAAGTTAAAAGAAAATGGGGCACTTCTCTCCTAGTAGAAACTAACTTTAAGAATCACATTTCTTTCTTTCTTTGCGTACAACAGGGAACGGAAATAACTGCTGCTATTTTGTTTCAAAAACTGATTATCTTGAGGGGGGAAAAGGGGAAGCACTTGTCTGCTCTCATGAAAAACCTGTAGTAGCGTAAGGTGTTGAGGAAAGAACAGGGAGAAGGAAAATACTGTTCTGAATGAGGAAGGCTGGTTACAGCACTCATCAACTACCATGGCCTGCACCTACTGCATTTCTTACTAGTTTTACCTTCAGCCCCATCCCTGGGCTTCAGTCCTCCCAGTTTCATTTGGGCGCATCTCATCTTGGACTATAAGGTCTTAAAATACGGCGCTAAGTGATGCCTCAGTTTGTTCTGCCTGAAGCTTTGGGAGTGACCATCCTGCACCCCCAGACTGCAATTCAGCTTCTTCAAATAGAATAAACACTTATTTAAATAGCCGCCTTCCTCCACCACTCCCTCAAAAGCCTATGAGCAGGGGATCAAAGATTTCTCAAGCTCAACTGGCCCATCCAGACCTCAGGGTTAAGGCTCGCTGACCTCCATAGCCAATAACACACATGGGAGTAACGTGATTTGGATAACAACCTGAGTTCGAATACTGAACCCAAATAATCTGGCATTTACAGTTGGGTCAGCTGGGACCTCTCTTTTATACAAGGTGAAAGCACAGTTTGGAGTCACTCCTCTGGATTGTTAGCACAATGCCTGACTATCCCACTACCCCTAAGAAAACAATACATGGAAGCAGCAGTTATTCTAGAAACTTCCCAGTGACTTAAAATAAAAGCATAAACAGTCTGAGAGCAAAAGTTGGGAAGATAATAAACGCAGCGCTAGCAGAGTAACATTGTGATACTCTCAAAATAGGAGGTGCTTTTCGAGAGAGAGGGGATGAGACAGGCCAACCTCACAAATCATGGTTGTTTGCTGACTTTGGACAACTGCAGCTGCCCAGAGGGAGGGAGATGAGATGGTTCAGGGAGTAGGTTTTGAAATGGAAGGTGGTGCTGGTTCAGAAGAGGGAGTACAACTGTGATGGAACACAGTTTACAGAAAACCCGATCCACAAATTCTGGATGTATTTTCAAAAACAAAAATCACATTTGTTTCCCTATAGCTAAAATAAGAACATGCTATTTAAAGCTGGTGAACGTTATCCCAATGTACTGAAAACACGGACAAAATATCCAGCAACTTTCCGGGGTTGGCAAGATTACCTCGGGCCTCATCTATCTTACTTTGCACTGTGCTAGAAAATAGCTCATGGTTAACCATGATGAGCACTGATATATGTGTCCATCTGTCCAGCTGCAGTCCCCATCTCTGCTTCCACACAGAGGAACTGTCTCTGCATTACGCAGTCATCTGCGTGTCCCCCAGCAGGGCCTTCTGTATTGCAAGGTTTTTTCTGCGGTATTTATCAGGTTGCACGGTGGAACTGATTACAGTGTTGGGACTTCAGGTAGAAGCCAAAAACTTCCCAAGACTCCTCTTCTGCTGTTGTGTCCTCCTCCTGTTGGAGGTTAACACCTTTAAATAGGCCACCTCAGAGGAAAGAATGCTCCTTCCCACAACCATCAGGAAGTATGTTGAGGTCTGAAGATGTAGCTGTCCATACGTTGCTGGGTGGCTTCAGCTTTGCAAGTTATCTGCTTGCTCCTAGGCAGCTCTGGTGATGACTTTTGCAGCATGAGGGAAGTATAAGGTGGAATGGCCAACAGCAGCCACTTGGTCATGGATCACCCATACCTGGAGCAACGCTGGTGGTCGTGAAATGGACATGGTCTGGAACAAGAGGAAGAAGACAAGCAAGGGTGCGCTTTGTGGGAGCTTTGCAGTGACAAGACACTCACAGGAGAGTTCCCTTCCAGGTGAGAAATATGAAGCCATTGCCACCTGCGAGTTCAGCAACCTGCTCATTACCTGGAGTAGGAAGTTTCCAGGCTTCAGTGCAATACCAGGCTGGCTCAGCATCTTCTTTCTCAGTTCGGAAAACATCTGCCACTCTTCATCTGACCTCTTCCTCGAGGCAGCCACATGCTCCCATGTTTCTTTGCTGGTCCCTCTCAGACTCGCTAGGTTCATAAAGTCTCTGTTAGCTAAAGTGCAATGACTGTGGGAAGCAAAACAAGTAACAAGAATTGTCAGAAATAGATTTCTATGTTTCTGCCTTTGTTTTAAGAATGCCTCAGCATCTTGTTCTTGATCCATTGTTGGTGGGTGTCCCACGTGTGATTTCTTCTGGCCCTTCTCTTAATCATGGCCCCATGTCCACGACTCTTCCCAGGGACTGCCTGAATCTTTCACTCTCCAAGATGGGAACCAGGACCCATGGCCCTGTCATGGTCGAGCTTTACAGTACTGAAATGCCACAGTGATGAGATGCTGGTTTCAGGAACAGAGGGTTGAAAATGATCTGGTGTTGGCTACAGATCAATATTTAAGCAGGGAGCACAATCGATGGGTAACAGAGGATGCAGGGGTAAGGAGGTCAGGGGAGGGTGCAAAGCAGTCTCTGAACTCAGCTCGCCAAACACGTACAAAGCAGAGATACATATGTACCAGCAGTACTCTGTGACGTTACAGAGCTCTGTAAACTTACGATGTGACAGAAGTGGTGGATATATATTATTTAGCCAGTAATTCCAGCCAGTTATCTCAGGCGGGTACAGAATTGACAATTCAGCGTGTGTAAGCTAAAGACAATAGACAAACCCATCATGAACAGACAAGCCAGCAGCTCTTACCAGATTAAGGAGTTCATTTAGCTAGCAGGTAATTCTTTAATGAAAACAGTAGGAGTGCAGCCAGAACAAGTTTCTAAAGGCCAATAAGAAGAATGTATTTGGAAGCTGCTACCATGAAGTAACAAGCTGGATTTGCCCCAGGATTAAATAACGCATTGCTGCTGCAGTCTCGGGCGATGGAGCAGCTCAGGCAAGCAGCTCCCTCATACTGGGCTTGTTCCCTTATACTTGCAAAGACACGGCATTCACCTCAGCACTGCCCTAGTGCTTGTCCAAATAATGAAAATAAGGAAACTAGCTACTACATTTGTGGATTAATCTCTGAGCAAGGGATTCTGTAAATATTAGGCAGCCCTATAAAAACAGACTGACTAAAGAAGAAAGGAGGGGAGGTGCTTGACAGAAAAAAAAAATAAATTAAGGGTTAAAAATACATCATATGGGTTGGCAATGGCACAGAAGGAGACAGACTGCAGATAGTGATCACTGCTACTACCAGTCAACACTTGCTTGAGCTACTAAGGTCCTTTCTGCACGTTGACAATACCACAGCTATCAGCTGACCTAGTTACTGCAGGGTTTCCGTTCCCAGCACTCACAGCCAATACAATCTTACCTCAACTTTGGCAACTATTAAGGCTTTGTTTAAAGCTTCAGCAACTGGAATCAAGTGATCACTGCTGAATCTCAGCTTTCACTTAAACAGATAAAGAAAATACAAAGCTTCTCACCATTAGAGAAAAGCCTGATAAGATGCATGCCCGAAGGTCAAAAGTCATGACGATAAACAAAGAGAACCTAACCCAACATAGGTTTAAAATATTGTGATTTTAAAAGCACACCTGAATCCAGAGGAGGCCATGAAGATGATCAGAGGGCTGGAGCACCTCTCCTATGAGGACAGGCTGAGAGTTGGGGTTGTTCAGCCTGGAGAAGAGAAGGCTCCGGGGAGACCTTAGAGCACCTTCCAGTACTTGAAGGGGCCTACAAGAAAGCTGGAGAGGGACTGTTCACAAGGGCAGGGAGTGATGAGACCAGGGGTGATGGAGAGGGTAGATTTAGATGAGATATTAGGAAGAAATTCTTCCCTGTGAGGGTGGTGAGGCACTGGCACAGGTTGCCCAGGGAAGCTGTGGATGCCCCATCCCTGGAAGTGCTCAAGGCCAGGTTGGATGGGGCTTTGGGCAACCTGGTCTAGTGGAGGGTGTCCCTGCCAATGGCAGGGGGGTTGGAACTAGATGGGCTTTAAGGTCCCTTTCAACCTAAGCCATTCTATGAATCTATGAATCTATGATTTTTGAGGGGTCGCCTTCATTTTCTGATTGTATTCCTGGCAGAGCACGTGGTGGGAAGATGAGACTGGCTTTAAAAAAGGAAGCATTCATTACCAAAAGTTAGCACAAAAGGCAGCAAGAACACATTTACATCAGCTGGGAAAGGAAGAAGTCAAAGCTCTGCACAGATGACACAAAATGAAGAAAAACCCATTACAAGGAGGTAGGGGAAAGCAGGAGGGAGATTTTTTGCTTTCCTTCTTGATCATCCTATCCTATACAAGAACCCTCTAAACCTGTCTCTCTCTGAACACAGCTTTCACCTCCCTCTTCTAAGCCAAGCTTCCCTTAACACTGTGAGTTCAGCTATACAAGCTGGAGACAAAAGAGGAAACCAAACACACAATACAAACCTGAGGATTGGCCAAACAAGGATTCCTAGAAGTATCACAAAGGCAAGGTCGGTTAGCACTCAGGCTCCCAAGGTTAGAGGTTAGCCCTGCATTCCTCTCGGGGGGGAGGGAGGGGGGTGTGATTTTCTAACTCCACAGCCTGAGAGTTTCCTAAGCGAGCCAGGGGATTTACCCTGTTACTTTCAATAGGCTGTGTGGCTTATTATCTCCATCAGCTTGGGTCAGCTTCTCATCTCGGCGAGGTCCAAATAGATCCAATTCAGCCTGAGGTGAAAGCAAAACTTCCAGCACTGTGCTCTGTGTGCTTCTGGCGTGATGGGGGGTCATCCCCAGCGCTCCCCTGCAGCGTCCCCACTGCCAGGCGCTCAGCCCATGGTCCCACCACCATCTGTGTTTGTCTTGGGGACTGCAAGTTAGATGTAGATGTGACTCAAGCTACCTCCAGCAGCGGGGATGGTGGGGATGAGCATGCATACACTGCTCTCTAAGCTTTTTCTCCTTTATCTTCCACTATTAGCCAGAGATGGTGGCGTGACACTGGCTGCACAGATGCATGAGGGACATCACTGTGCCTAGCAGCATGGCCTGAAGACCATCAGCTGTGAGATCTCTGATGCTGCTCCATGTCCTGGAGAAAATTATGCCTATTTAGCCTTAAAGAAAAGCCAGTTGGTTTGCTAACATGTCACGAAGGACAGAAACAGTCACTTGGAGAGCTTTCTGAATATATGAATATATTATTAAAAAATAAAACCAAAACCAAAACCATCTCAGTGATTAATAATCACATACTCGGAAAAAGAAATTTAAAATAATACCCTCTTTCCCTGAGCAGCCCAGTCTGGCAGGCGTGACTCGATAGCCATATGGTGCACCTATCTCTACAACCAGCAGATCCGGATAACAGCGAAGGACTGGTTTGAGGGTGGGAAGCAGGCCCTCCCTGTCACTTGTAATCTTCTCACATCCAGAGGCATCTTAAGTCCTTTCTAAACACATTGATACTGCCTGAAATTCACCAAAAAAACCCAGCCTTTGTTTGTGTTAACAGGATGAGAAAGTGCAAGGCTTCCTGTTATGTGTGTGTGACAGCTATAGATAAGCAGAGACCTCTGGACAGGAAATCCGCCCAACTTCTGCAATGTGACTCGTCTGAAGCTTAGGAGCTCTTTAGATTGAAGCACCAACAGTATGAGACAGTGCTGGCCCGAAAATGGGGGACACGCTGGAGAAGAGCTCTGAGGAGCCCGAGATCTCTTTGGACAATGAGTGTTCGATGAAAATGGGGGACCTGGTGGAAGTCTCGAGTGGTGAAAAGGTCAAGTTTGATGATACAGGACTCTCTCTGGTGCTCCAGAATGGCCTGGAGAACCTTCGGCTCGAAAATTCCCTTACAGATGTCATCCTGTGTGTGGACAGCAGGGAATTCTCCTGTCACCGAGTGGTCCTTGCTGCAGCAAGCAATTATTTCAGGTAAGGCATGTAAGAAACAAACCCCAGAAACTTTGCTTCTTAGGCTTTAACTGTAGATCTCGAAGGAGTGTAAACTGGGTGCTAAATTCTGCAAATTTGCAGTGAGTCTGTAATTCTTGACACCTTTCAGCTCTTTTTTTAAAGTTGCAGACTTAAATAAGTCAGGTGCCAAGTTGTGGATTGGCAGGAGTTCTGATACCGGCACTCGGCACGTCTGCCGGAGGCATGCAAAGAAATGGAGAGTGGTTGGCAGACAAGTGGATGAGAAAATGGTGTTTTAACCAAGTATCTGTAGCCCCTTGTATTGCCCCTTTCGGATTCAGGCAAAGAGGAATATTCATTCAGATCATGTGGCATTTTTATTGAGATAGGAGTGGGTTTGTGGAACTTGATCATTTTTCCCAATACTGTTCTGTGGTAAAAATATATATTGCATAAAATTGTTGAGGGGGAAAGGGAAGGAATTTTCTGTCTTTCCTAGGGTTACTGAAAATCAGTTGCAATGGGAAATATCTCCTTGAAAGCAATTTTACCATTTTACCCCCTCCTTCTGGTCCTCTTGAATTTTTCATTCTTTCAGTACTACAATAGATATTCTATCTGAGACTACTGGCCAGCAAGAACAAATTTTAGACACACAGATGAACTCGGTATCAGTTTTAACACAGATTTTCCATTATCGTTTAGACAATCACATTTGCATGGCTGGGATTTTTTTTCTTTCTTTTTTTGCTGCTGAAGTGGTCAGATGACTGAATAGCTACAGAGGAAACATGAGAAAAAAGAACCTGTGACCACTTGTGACATGAGCAGAAAGCTAATTTTAATGGAGGCTAGTAAGCTTTGCTGGTAGTGCCTGGAAGAACAGTTCTGCTTTTATCATCTCATAATAGAGATTGTGTCTGTGAATATATGGACATAGGTATTATTTCTACAGATAGACTATGCATATTGCATATGTGAAAATGTACAACTAAAAGCAGAGATGCCCAAATATTTCTTTCCAGCATTGTGTGCAGGAAGGAGAGCGGATGCACAAATTAAAATCAGAATTACCATAACGATACTTTGACAAAAAAACCCAATTCCTCTTCCACTATAAGGAAAGGTGCTGCAATCAGAAGGGACTTCAACAGTTAAAACCAGGCAAGACAGTTTTCTGATAACTACTGTTGGCTAGTTTTCCACTGAGCCCTGAGCTATAGACTGTCCCTTGGAAGGAAGGGAGATACCTGGCTGGAGGTCATCTCATCCCAAGGCAATTGCACACGTCTGTAGGGTCTGCCCCCCCGGGTGCTTTTATTTGTCCTGGCGTCCCACGGAGATGAGATTTATTATATCACACTGTCTGCCTGTCCATCAGTGCCTCTTGTCACGACTCTTTGGGTTAGTTTCAATCACGTTTGGCAGAGGGTGGAAATCTCAAAACTGAAGTTCCCACAAGCTTGATGGAAATCCGTAGCTAGGCAGAGGAGAGATGCCGGGACCGGGACCCCACGGTGCTCAGCTGGGTAATGAGCACCGCGTCCTGGCCAGCCAACACACGCAGTGCCCAGAACCAGCCAAAGCACGCACTGCCCTCGCTCAGCCGGACACAGGCAGCCAGCACAGAGCTGGCGTCCTGAGAGGGATGGCGAAATCTGTGAGAGGAATAATGAGAGAGAATGGAGATCCCTGAGCCTTCCAAGCTGAGGTTAAAAGGAGAACACAACATGAGCTGGCAGCGTGCGCTTGCAGCCCAGAAAGCCAACCATGTCCTGGGCTGCATCAAAAGAGATGTGACCAGCACGTCGAGGGAGGTGATCCTGCCCCTCTACTCCGCTCTTGTGAGACCCCACCTGGAGTACTGCGTCCAGCTCTGGGGGCGGCCCCAGTACAGGAGAGACATCGAGCTGTTGGAGCGACTCCAGAGGAGGCCATGAAGCTGATCGGAGGGCTGGAGCACCTCTCCTGTGAGGACAGGCTGAGAGAGTTGGGGTTGTTCAGCCGGGAGAAGAGAAGGCTCTGGGGAGATCTAATTGCGGCTTTCCAGTACCTGAAGGGGCCTACAGGAAAGCTGGTGAGGGACTGTTTATCAGGGAGTGCAGTGACAGGACAAGGGGGAATGGGTTCAAGCTGAAGGAGGGTTGATTTAGATTAGATGTTAGAAAGAAATTCTTTACTGTTAGAGTGGTGAGGCACTGGAACAGGTTGTCCAGAGAGGTTGTGGATGCCCCATCCCTGGAAGTGTTTAAGACCAGGTTGGATGGGGCTTTGGGCAACATGGTCTAGTGGAGGGTGTCCCTGCCTGCAGCAGGGGGGTCAGAACTAGATGATCTTTGAGGTCCCTTCCAACCCAAACCATTCTATGATTCTATGATTCTATGACACAAGTCTGCAGAGAACTGAGCTTCACTAGTTCTGCTACTCACAAGGCGGCTTGTTTCATCTTGCCATAATTCACTAGAAGCTGCATGGGCCCAAAGAAAGAAGAAATTATTACAGGGCCTCTAACACCCGTGCACAGGAGCAAAGCAAAGGGACCCTGTGAGTCATGGGCTTCATTCCCCTGCAATGGCATGTTACACAACCCCCTTCCTGAACGTTTGGTGCCATAATGCAAGCAATCTGTAGCAGCTGACTTAAACACAGTTAAACAAAGTTAACTTCTAGTCCTTCCTTCAGCACTGCTTGAGTGTAAACTAGTACTTCTGACACGTCCTGCATCTATAGACATAGAAGCATTAACTCTCCATTTACCTGGATGAAGGTAACAAAGCAGAGAAGAGAAATACAACCTGACCAAGGCGGAGCAGTAATTCTTTACTCCTGCACTGCCCAAGGTAGTGGGAGAATGGGGCTGGGAGAGGTTGAAGCAATATTTTCCAGAGCATCCTCAAACTGCAGCACAGTTGTTTGAAGTCAGGTTCATCATTCCAAGCACAAGCACTCCAGTGTGGGTGGGTGCTTAAAAGGTGCTTCACAAACTGCAACTCCTCATTTATTTCATTGAGATTTCTCCCTGGTTTTTCTAAATTTACCCATTTTTTGGTATCACTTCAGATGTGCATTTCTTAGAGTAAATATTGGTTCAAAGGCTTAGTTTAGAATTACACAGGGACAGGAACCAGGGAAACAGACAATGAAATTAGTAGCCACATCTGAAGGATTTAGAGCCCCAGAGAAAATAATCACACACTTCTCTGGGTAAGTACAGCGAAACCCAGAGGTTCAGAGGCAGCATTTTAGTCCCCAGGAGAGAAGCTCAGCTTGATCAGTCCTGAGTGGTGTCAGGGTCTTCCCTCCAGTCTGCACACAGGGTGGGAATGAGGTCCACTCCATCTGAGCAGAAGGAAGGCCACTACAGGAGTCAGCTCTCCTGGATAGGATGGCCCTATTCACCCCTGCCACCTTCTAGAGACGCGTACTGGTGAGAGAGCATGGTGCTTTAGATGTGTGATTTCTGCAGATTGCAGCCATGTTATGTGAATCTGTACCCTACGAGATCAGGAGTGGATGGCAGCTCTAATGCAACTTTGCAGATTAGGAGAGAGGTGAAAGCACTTTGACAAAGATCCCTGTGCAAAGCCTCTGCCAGAATCCCAAGGCTGGTTTCTGAGCAGGCTTGCAATGGTGTAACGCTGGGTATCTCCAACTGACCTCCATCAAACGCTCTGGCTCTGCGGGACGGAAGTGAGAGCTCTCACCTCCCCGACAGGGATTGTTAAATACAAGACTGGAGTCACCAGTTTAAGAGATAAAAGGAACAAGAGCAGACAACACCTGCATCCTACAACCGCCTATTTCTCATTCAGATGAAGCATTCAGCACCTATCAATCCCGTGCAATTGAAACGGCTGTTCTGTACAAACCTTCCTCTCCGTTGAAACCCCATTCCTGGGCAGAAGTGGGTACTGAGGGCTGTTGTTTCCAAATGGCCACCTGTATGCGTTCAACGCCGCCAACGGGGAGAGAAGCGAAGGAGGATGCCAGTCTTGCACTCACTGAAGTTAAGGAGCATTTTGTCTTAATGCCTTTCAAATACTCTGATTTCAGTGGCAACAGAAACTGGACCATGGAGCAGAGCAGTGAATCAAAAACCTCTAATGAGCTGAGACAAGTGAAAGGAAAATGAGAATTTTGGCTGAACATCTTTTCTGACAAGTAACTTCTCTGCCACATTTCCTGCTCCAAAGTTAGATCTCTTTATCCAAAAGGCAGTTTTATACACTGAGATAACTAATACCGGCTCTCTCTTGCTATAAAATCTCTGCTGAGGCAAGGAACAGGTAGCACTTAGAGCAACGAGCAGCTGGTATCTTCATCCATTTGCCATTCACCATGCCTAACTGCTTTGTAATAAAAACTGTTGACATCTTGGTTCCAGTAAGATGGGTCAATCAGACAGCTTTATTCCAGCACCACTTTTACAGGACAAGCATGGCCTAAGACTTTGGATCTCTAGCCACTTCCTAGCTTGCACTGTCCTGTCAACATTGTACATGACTAATGAAGAAGGGATTGGTATGCAGGGTAAAGAGCACTTCTAATTACACTTTAGATCTGCACGTGTTTTTCACCAATGCAGTTGCAAGTGGACTCACATACTTCTGATCTGTTGAACCAGATTCCAAATGATGTGAAATCTTGCTCGCTGAATGCAGTGAACAAGATCAGACTGATCAAACTAAGTAAAAGCAAAAGCATTGGAAGAAATACTTAAAACTATGAATTGAAAATGGAGATGAAGATGCGTGCGTTTGCCTTGCAGCTATCACAATACAATGTGGACTTAAATAGCTCTTAAAGAGATTTCTGATTTGTATCCCGCATGAAATATCTGACTAGTGCCAAAGGTGTGTGTGGTGGTCACCTTTCAAATGCAGTATTATCCACCAAAGGAGAGGTGGTATCAACATGCATGAAATCACTGTGCTTTCTGGCTAACAGTAGTTCCAGTTCATGATTATTCAAGTACTTCTCTAGCCAAGAGGTACCAAATCTACAATCCTACCAGAAGCTCCCAAAATTTAGCAGAGGAAAAGTCAGCCTCTTTATTACAAGCAAATCTGTAAGCCATTCCCTCCTGGCCCATCCCTGGTATTAATGGAGTCAAAGATATGTTGGGAAGCTTAGAGGTGAGGCTATCAGACATGCATCTCGTCTAGCCCTCAGGGTTCAGTCTAAGCAGCGTTCTGCAGCTTGGAAGCACAGGGGTATTGAGCTTGCAAAGGATTATAAAGTACATGTGCTATATGTTAACGAAGTATGGAGAATGCCAGCACCTTGGAGGTTTGGGCTTAATGTCTTTCTGTACTAGAAACACAAAGAGTCTGTAGGAGGCCAGCAGGTGAGACATCACAACTGCTCTGCAGCATCAGTCCAGACACAGAGCACTTCTCAGGGAAGGTCCCAGCTGCCTTTTGCTGCCATGGAGCTCCAGGTCTACTGCAAAGTCCAGCTCTGGGGTATCCATCATGTGTGTATGCCTTGGCAAACTCATGAGTAAAGAGGTAAGAAAGCAACAAAAGGATTTTCCTTGTTACTTTGCTACAGGACTAATTGCATGAAATGTGAAGCAATAGGACTATTCTGTGTTGAAATCTATATAACCAAATGTTTTCAGAATGCCTCATCCAGGCTGGGATGCAGTAAAAGATAAATGTTTCTTTTCAGGGCCATGTTCTGCAATGATTTAAGAGAGAAATATGAAGAGAAGATCATACTTAAAGGAGTTGACGCAGAAACCATGAATATACTCTTGGACTACACCTATACCAGCAAGATGCTCATCACAAAGCAAAACGTACAAAAAGTCTTGGAAGCTGCCAGCCTCTTTCAGGTACAGATAACTCAAATGCACTGATCCAGTCTCCTTGCTCTGGCAACACCATGTCTTACCCTGGTTAGCACACTGCAAACTTCTATGATTTCATGAGTTCTGGAAGCGTTTTGCTTCATATTTACTTACATTGTGGTAAAAAGTGGCAGTCGCAGCCATGTACTGAAATGCTGCTGTGCTGGGTGCCATGCAAACAGGCAAACAGCCGAGCTGTGCCTCCAAGAGCTGTTCCCATGTGCAGCCTGCCAGGCAGCAGGGTTGCGTTCCTGGGGCAGTGCTCCCTAAGGTTCAGGTCAGCCTGCGAAGGCCATTCGTCCTCCAGCCCAAAAGAGTTGGTGGGCAGAGGCTGGCATGGCCAGCCAGAGCTGGAACCTAACTTTGTCTCTCCCTCTCCCTTGCTGAGATGGAGGCTCACCAGCCAAAGTTAGCATCTTCCTTTGTAGGACTCCTGATGTAAAGGGTTTTAGTCATGTCCTGGGATTTGTGGGAAGTTGGACTTGAGCAGTGTTACTCAGCTTTTGGTTCATGAGGTATTCACATGGCCTGTAAATCACCTGTGAGGTCTACCAAATTGCAGTCCCTGGTACCAAGCTGTAAATTGCTAACAAATTGTGACCAGCATAACCTGCCAAGTGCCAATGTGTGTATGTGTGGCCAGTCTTTTCATTAAGGACTCATGAACTGCCTGACTCCATATTCATCGTGGTTCATTATGAGCTTCAGATTCTTGAATCTTACAAACATGGGAGGCGTTGCTCTGAAATGAACCTTTGGGGTCTTTGGGAGTTACCTTTGGGGTAATGGGAGTTGGTACTTGCTGCGGGGAGAGAAAGGAGAATTATCACAAAGTGCTCCCCAAGGTAACTCAGACAAGGTGGTGTAGCTGTGATGTCGCCTGGGGCCGGAGTGCAGTAAATTACTGACATTTTCAGCAGACCAATACTGCAAACTGGTAGTGCTCAAAGGTTACTGTCGGTTCATTTTCAGGATACTTTTGGTGGTTTTTTTGTTTTCTTCTGAATCGCTTTTATTTATGATCATTTCTCAAGCATTTTTTCTGAAACCATCAAAAGTATAAACGTGGTTTTTTCCTTTCTCTTCCCCATTTTTCATTAAGATTAAATTTGATTCCCAAGACTGGTGCTTTAAGAAAACTATCAAACACTGTTAGAATAATGATAAAATAGTAAGGGTGCCATGAGCAAGAACAGTAAACTACAAAAACCTAGAAAACCAGGAATGTTCAACTAAAAGCATCGATCCCAAGTCTTACCGCAATGGTCTTGGATACTATCAAGATTTATGAGGCCTTAAAGCCTCACATTATACATGGATGAGGTTTTTGGCTGAAAATGTGTTTTGTGTAGAAAAGATTTAGTAACTACTAGCGTTCTGCCAGCTTGTCTCTGCTATTTATGCCGAAGAACAAACAAACACTTGAAAGAATCAAATGTTTCATTTCAATGTATCAACAGCTGAAAAGATTAATTCTGCAATTTATTGTGACATTTTTGTTTGGGAAATTGTTTCCCTTCCAATTAATGACGTGAAAAAAACAAATTCCAAATAGGACTTTTTTATCTCACTAGCAACAATTTTTGGCAGCGCCTCTTTTCAATCTCTCAGACTTGACAGAGAACCAGAAAAGAAATAACTTGCATGGTTCTAGATATTCCAATATAGATACTCCACTTTTCTCTGGAAACTATTTTTGAGAAAGTTTAACATAATTATGCCTTCCCTTAGTCCCTTCCAATAAGTTTTGACCAAATGCAGCCAAGACTGACAGCAGATAGAGGTGGAAGGCTATTCAGAGTGAGCAAGTCCTTGCTGCAGTGTGCGCAGAGATTTCCTCCCGGGGAAGCAGCTGAAGGCTTTGAGCAGGGAGCTGCTGAACAGCTAAGCCTCACCCTGAAGTGACCCAGACAAATTTTTCCACCTAGAGCAGAGTTGCAACATGAGTTCAGTAGTCACCTCCTCTGTCTGGGCTGGCGGCTGCCCAGCCACCATGCTCACAAGGCTGGTGCCCACCCCGGATCCAGCCCGGCACCCTCTGCAGAGCAGCTCATCCTTTCACCTCTTGGTAGGGCCAAGATCTGAGCTGCTTCTCAGGCCTGAGGCAGTGAGCTGTGCTTCACCTGCGGTAATTCAACAACAACCTTCAGACCTGTCTACCCGCCTTCTGTCCCCCAGGAGCCTCTTTATTGCCCCACTCCCGCAGCGTGGCTTGGGTGAGGGGCCACGTCAGCTGCTTTGGTGGAAGCAAAGAGTTCATGGGAAGGAAGCAAGCTTCTGAGCAGATGTAAAAGAAACAGTACTGTCCTCAAGGGTTGTGATGACCACTGCCATGGAAACGCCAGCTGCAGTGGGAACAGCAGAGGAGCTGCCTCACTCCGCTCTAAGCAGAGGAGAGCCGCTCTGTCCCCAGGGCACGCTGACGCACCACCAGCCTGATGGCCTTACTGACTCCCAAAACACCTCTCATCCATGTTAGGCCACTTTTCAGGACACTATAAAGGACAATACTTTGCCAATTATCTGAAGACCATCCGGTAGGCACTCAGCACTGAATGGCCAGGGTGGCTGTTGCAGGACAGTGCTAGTTACACTGCAGCCACTGCGCGGTGCCGGCCGTGCCAGCCAAGAAGGCAGGATTTGCTAACGAAGGGCTTCTGGGCAGCTCCAGGTCGGAAATGGGTTCGCAGGCTCAGAAAGCTGTCAGCTCCCCGGAGAGCCGCCCTGCAAGGGTCACTGTGCCCCTTTACTGCCGGGCTGGCTCCCTGCTGTGGGTTCCCTCGGGACGCAGGTGTTACTGCTGAGCCGGGACGTGCTGCCCCTGCAGCCACAGGCGAGCGGGTGGCCGAGGGCAGTGCAGCTGCAGGGTGCAGGATCTCACCCCGAGGTGTGCTGCATACAGAGAGGGACTATGAATAAGAGCCCTTTTGACCACCGTTCCCTTCCTTTCTGGGGTTTATAGCAGAAGGCAGGGCTGCTGGCACTGCTTATGCTAGACAGTTGAATCAAAGCTGGGACAAGCAAGGACTTAAATGGGGAGAATAAATTTTATTATTCAGAGAGAAGGCAAAGTGGAGGCCAAGTAAGCATATGGGATGTCTCTAGCAAGTGAGAACCTGGATTCAAAGGGGTATTAGGAGGAGGACACAGTTATTGAAGAAACTGTTCCCAGGGAACAGGACCTTTAAAATGCCTGGGGTGGCATTAGGAGGGGTACTTGCAGAAGGGAAAGAAGAAAATGTAGTGCTCTGCAAGAATAATTAGAGCAGATGAAGCAGAGGCTCAGGGGTGTCTTCCTCCTGGGTGCTCTCCTGAGTCACCTGCTCTCATGGGACTGACTGAAGCATGCCCAGCGAGTTTGAGGGAGTTTTGGGGGGAGTTTTGTCTTTAAATGAGAGGAGTGGTGGGGAGACAGCAGAGCAGAGAGACGAGGAGCAGCAGCCAGGGAAAGTCCTGCCTTGATGCACTCCCGCGTGGTCCGACCTTTCTGGTCCCCTCGGCAGGGACTGTTTCTCACACCCACACCTTGCAGTTCCACGTTTGTCTGGCCACGAACACAGCTACCCAGCGTGATTAGTGGTGCCTGCGTGGCCGTTAGACCAGCGTGCACCGCCTGGGAGAAAACCCTCTGGTATCATCTTGTATCACTCTTAACAAGCCATGTATAAATAATTAGAGCACTCTACAGTGGTTGGGCCATAGGCTGGTGAGAACAGAATTTTGGGGTCTATTCCCAGATTTGTGGGCAACCTTGACAAATCCCAGATTTGGTTTTTTTGCATCTCGCTACTGCCAACTTTTGAAGGGCTAATGTTTAACCTGCCTCAGGTCTGAGGACTACACGGAATTGGCAAAGCCCGTTCAGATCCTCAGGGAAATGCACTGGTGAGTTCAAAGCGCCAGCCCAGAGAACAGGCTACGTGAGCACGGCAGACACCAAGGGGCCGCCGAGCTCTGCCACGGTGCCACGGTGTGCCGCTGGCATATTTATATCACAACGGCAGCGACATATTCTGAGACCTTGTGTACCCTTGTTCATCAGTCAGTTGCATTTCTCTAAACTCTTGACCACATCTAAATGTAAAACAGGAACCAGGTAGTCTGTATGCAGCGTCTGCGATCGCTCAGCTCTGGTAAACAGTCTAAATGTGTCAACAAGACACTGCCGGGTCTGGAAGATTCTACCCTAATTACTGAAACAAATCTACATACTACAGTGTTTAAAAATGTTTCGCTTCCTCTTTGCCCTTAAATTACTGTTGTGCAACTTTCCCCAGTGGGGCAGAATAAGTTAAAATGGTTTGCTTGCTGACGGTGGATGGAAAAAGGACCCAAAAATCGTGGACGGAAATGTGCAGCATCAGTTCTGACCCATCTTTCTGAATGTCGCTGTTTGTATTGCTCAGTGTCAAAACCTACATGAAGTACCGATGCCCTATCCATATCTGAAATCACAGAGGTGACAGAAAGCCCAGGATGAAGCACTGTAACTTATCTGTTCTACCCAAAACTGTTTCCCAATTCCTGAATAATCACCAGCAACCCAGCTCACATCATAGTTCATGGCAAACACCCCACAGACATCTGTGGTCCAGGATCTGCACATTTGGGACCCTCCAGTGGGGCTACTGTGCAAAAGAAATTAATGAGAGTAGTTGTGATGCCTGATTGAATGCAAATATGGGAAGTTCTTTGATTAAGCAGACTGTGAGTGTAAAATGCACATCTATGTTTTTTTGAATGAATGGTGATGACAAGGAAAACGAAGATCACTAAAACCCCCGAAGACCTCCACCACAACAGACACTTGCTAGACAACCCTGGTTGTCAGGCAACTCAAAGATTTGCTGATGGTCAATCTCTTCCTGCCATGTCCCCCAGCACAGGACAGCGCGCCCATATGCTGCGGGGAGCTGCATTTTGGCCCAAACCTCCCAGACCCCAGCACGTGTTCTCCACCACCCTCGCAAGGCCTCAGACACGTTCAGAGTTTGGATGGTGGGAGCATAAATACAGACAGTGGAACCACCTGCACTCCAAAACCAGACTCCCCTTCTAGTTGATCTGAGCTGACATACAAGACGAAGCAGGGCAAGCACATCTGAAGCCTGGGGACCTCATCTGTGCTTTGCAACTCCATGTTTGGTAGTACTTTGAGATCTTATGGAGATAAGGGGAATGGTAGAAACCCCTTTACTTTTGTGAAACAAACAAAATTCAAAAAGCTCCATAGCTGTTCCGTGATACAGTCATACAAGTAACCGCTCTGTACTTATGCGTGCTTTTTCTGTCCACAGTTCCTTCGCATGGTAGATGCTTGTGCCAGTTTTCTCACCGAAGCCCTCCAGCCGGAGAACTGTGTTGGCATCCTGAGGCTGGCTGATGCCCACTCCCTGCACAGCCTGAAACAACAAGTGCAGAACTACATTATCCAGAACTTCACCCAGGTCCTGAACTACGAGGAGTTCCTGGAGCTGCCAGCCGACATTCTCTGCAGCACGCTGAAGAGCGATGACCTCTACGTCACGGAAGAGGCACAGGTGTTCGAAACTGTAATGAACTGGGTTCGTTACAAGGAGTCGGAAAGGTTTCCTCTCCTGCCATACGTGCTGGAGAATGTCCGTCTGCCCCTCCTGGACCCTTGGTATTTCGTAGAGACTGTTGAAGCTGATCAACTCATTAGACAGTGTCCAGATGTTTTTCCTTTGCTCCAGGAAGCAAGAATGTACCATCTGTCAGGCAATGAGGTGAGTAAAAAAGGAAGGTATTTGCTGCTCTTTCTAAATGTCTCATGCTTCTGCTCAAAAATCCCATCAGAAGGAGCAGTACCACGAGGCAGAAAAAGGTATTCACGCTGAAGTTTCACTAACTGGTGCTACCGAAAAGTCAAGGTGGGCCTCACCAGTTATCCTGCTCATTTAGAAAGCTTAGAAGTTTTTGGTAGCTTGTTTTAAAACAAAGCGTACAGCTTCCTGTATATGAACATCTGAGCTCGACCCTTCGTACACACACTTGTGCAGCTAAAGACCCCAGATGACCTCCCTAGTAAAAAGGCAAATGATGTTACTACTGACACCTCACCCTCTTAGCTAATATTTCAAGCCTAAGAAAGGAAGAATAATTTTCCCACTAAACTGCCACAATCTGTAACAACTCTTTCAAATCTGAATACTTAACATCTCCATTCATTACTTATGGGCGGAAATCTTTCAGAGAGAAAGAACCTCCTGTGAAGAAGACGGTCTCTTCCCAGAGGAGAGGTCTGCCTGTCTTCCTCATTTGCAGAGGTCCCTGCACCCAAAGAGACAGGTTCATCCTGACATCCAGTTGAGTCCTGTCCTGGCTGCTCAAGGCAGGCTGTGGTCGATCTCTAGCTCTTCAGTTGCCCATCCTCTTTGGAAAGTTAGATATCAGTCACATCTCCTGGCCCAAAATGTGGGGTAGAGGGGAGAGCAACCAGAGGTCAGGTTTCACAACAGCAGCAAAGGTATGTGAGCGTGTGAGGAAACTTGTGTGCCTCCTCAGTCAGGGAGTCAGAGGAAGGCAGGAGCCCTCAGGAGCATGTTGTGGATCCGTCGCTAACAGTGGATGTGTCACTGGCACGGGGGGAGAGACAGAGGGCTCTGTGCCAGTGACCGTCTAAGACAGTACACGGTGATCTGGGGCAGTGCCAGCCAGTCTGGTGGGAACTCCTCGAGGAAGCCTTGCCCCGCTCAGCGGTGCTGTCAGGTCCACGTGGGATGGATAAAGGGAGTGTTGCTCAGGGTTGAACACTCATGACGCTCATCTTCAAAGGGGCAGCCATCAGAGGCAGCCCTGACAGCTATCCTCCCTGGGGCTGACACCTGGCAATGGTGACAGATGGGTTGAAACCAGAATTCTGAAAGCTGGCAAGTCCTGGGACAGATGTTTTTAAAAATTTGCCTAATAATTTCCTAAACATACGGAAAATACAAGATTTATGGCTGTGGAAATAATCTTTTTTTAGTATAGATAAATGATGCCAATTTTTAGAAACATATTAAAAGTAGTTTAGAAAGAGAAGTAGAACTGTAAGCAAGCTGCCTACTGCCACAGAATTTAACCTGTGGGTCCACAGACTGCTTCTCTGGGGCATGCAGAAGGTAACAACTGCAATCCAATCGTCACTGATGTAAGGTGGCTGCAGAGAAGCGCAGACCTCTCCCAGCAAACTGTGAGGGTCTGCAAACTGGTAAATGCCCTGTGATACAGCAGAAGCAGAACAACAACTTTATGTGCTCCCCATACCTTTTACACTGCATTTCTGCCAGTGTACTTTGGGACACTAATGCACTAATTTCCACTTGCTTGTAAGTATTTCCTCCAGGCAGAACAGAAGTTTCCAAGCACCCCCTGCATTCTTTGCTCCTGGTGAACATCTACCCGGGAAGTGGCTTTTTCCAGTGTCCCTGAGACAAAGACCTGGTCAATAAACTGAGCCAACAGGCAGTAAATTAGAGCTAACCACATCACACAGCCTGGTGCTGGCTTTAAGTAAATCTTCTGGTTTTGGCTTAAAATTAAGGCTTATAAACAAAGAAACCAATAAAAAAACCCCACCCCACAGTAGAGAATTGCTATTGCTTTGACTCTTTAACATATCTCTTTGGGACAAATAATGAGAGCAGTTATTTTCTGCTAGTGCTAACTGTGCTCTTGCTCTCTCCAAGCTCCCCACGGCATACACAAACTTTAGGGCCCTTGTACCTTGCCCTCACTCTGTCAGCCCAAATGAACCTGTTCTCTTCAGCTGCCTCATGTGCAACCAGCCTTGTCGCTACTGCTCACCTTCATAGCTCTTGGTGCCACCCTGGGAATTCCCAGGGGGATCTGAAAGGATCCTAGCGGGTAGGCAAAAGCAACTAAGTCCAGCGTTGGAGAAATCCTGCTGAAAGAAGGATACAGCAACCTCTATTGCTACGCTTCTAGGATCCTTTCCAGGCTTTCAGCTTAGAGAGCATTTGATAATTGGTTCATCTGATGTAAGCCAGTTGTGATTTACAAAACAGGTCATCAGAAAAAAAGGTCACCAGACCTTCCTGAACTGCAGGTGTAAGTGCCCTGTGTACTCATTCTGTCTTGCTTGCATTTAGATTATTACAGAAAGAACCAAGCCCAGGATGCACGAGTTCCAGTCTGAGGTGTTTATGATCATAGGGGGCTGTACAAAAGATGAGAAGTTTGTAGCAGAAGTTACTTGCCTGGATCCTTTGAGGCGAAGCCGCCTGGAAGTAGCAAAATTACCGATCACAGAGCAGGAGACGGAGAATGAGAATAAAAAATGGGTGGAGTTTGCATGCATTACGCTAAAAAATGAAGTCTACATATCGGGTAAGGAACAAGACATTGGGAGCGGAAGTGGGGAGCAGAGGGTTCTCACAACTATTTCCAGCTTTTATCACGAGCACGCTTGAGGCAGCTTTAGTAGAATTAAGCACTACAGGTATTCATTCCTAACGCTTTGGCTTTGAACAGACTGCGAAGAAGTGCTGGATGTGTGAGGACATTGCCTGGCCCTGGCAAGAATTTTGCCACAGGATTCATTTTCAAACAATGTTAATCTATATGCATGGCTATTGTTCCTTCCCTAGTTACAAATAAAGGAGGTTTTTCCTTGCAGCCCATCATAGGGAGCTTCTTTTTACTCTGGCAGCAGACCCTCTGTTAAAGGTTAGCCGCAGAGGGGAACCCAAGTCAAACATCCCAACTAGGGAACGTCCCTCACACCTTCACACCCTTGAGTTGAGAGGTCTTTCTTCCAATTTGCCTTTAATCTCTTAACCTTCCCGCTTTTTCAAGGTCACAGGCTTTTTGCTTCCTCTCATTCCTGACATCTTTTCCAGTGTCTCTTCTCAGCTTTTCTTTTATGCTCTATCCAGGCTACCTCCCCGGCCAGGCTAACACCCCCTCCCTCTGCTATGGTGAGTCTAAGCTGGCTTTTCCTCTTACTGCTGTTCTCACAGGTCCTCTTTCTTCCTTCTCTGCTTAATTTCATATCTTTGACTCCCTCCCTCCATTTCCTCTTAGCCTTTCTCCTATCTCCCTTTCACCGTTCCCACTCAAATAAAGGGCTGAGTGGACCAAAGTCAGTAGTAGTTTCTTTCCAGCTAAACCAAATTATTAGTGTCTCAATCCCAATTAAACATCTGCGGCCTCCTGCGTATCCTTCCACTCTTGTCTTCTTCCTTTTAGCTCCTGTGACTTGGTTCTTTACTAGCCTGACTTGCGTCTTTCCAACTTAATCTCCCCTCCTATGTGCTCATTTCGCTCAGTATCTTGGTACAGTTTGGAGTCTTCCCTGCTCTTTTAGCATCTGAACAATTGGAAAGCCCTTTGTACAAGATTACGACCACTTTTAGATCACCATTTCCCCAGACAGTTTAAATGCTTTGACTGGATGGACTGAAACACTACATTTGTAGCGTAACTAAAAATGACGCTCATGATTCTGTTACTTTTATGAATTTAGTTACAATTTTTCCTCAAATTAGAAAGAACTGTGGTCTAGGGAAAGAACAGAAACAAAATAAACCTCCAGTTCTCTCAGAAATCTCTTCCTTCCCCCTGATGTGCAGCAAATTCACCCGCCTGGTCCAGCTCAGGCTCCTACCCGAGTTCCAGCCTCTGCAGGGAAGAACAAGCTCGTGGAAAAGGGAAATTTCAAGGGAGGGGAAGGGGAACACCTGCAGCCTCTCAGCCCCATTGTAACCATGAATGCTGCATTCAGGCCCTTCAGCCACTTCAGCTATTTGAGTGCAAATAAAATTCAACACATACATGTGAAAAATACTGAGACAAAAGCATTACAAACGACTCTTTCTAGCATGCTAATTATCTCCTATTCAATCTGCTATTTGGCCCAGAGATGAGCTCCATCAGTTTGCAGTGATCTGACTGCAGTACAGAATACCAATGAAGGCAGACGCTTTCTCAATGGAATATGAATTCTCTTTTCAGTATATTCACCAGTGAAGCAAATGTTTAATCAGGTTGCGGATGATGGAATAAGCTACTCAGTCTGTAAATGTGGTTTCAGGCTTAACTAGATCCATTCATATTGCTGTTAGACCAAAAATTATATGCAAACAAAAGTGCTTGTTTAAAACACTGCTCTCCGCTTTAGCGTGAGTAAAGATTCACTTGCAAGTCAGCTCTAGAATGAGTGCATAGGGTCCAATTCTTATCTTCAATCTGTAAATATGAAGCAAATCCAAGTCAGTAGAGAAAGAGACCAGAAGGAGAGGTACAAAAATGAGATCCTAGGCACATGATCCCAAGGTTGAATAGTAAAACTTCTAACATGTCAAGCAGGACTACTGTTGATAGGAGTTCAGAGTCAGGGCTTTTGTTTCAGGAGGTAAACCACTAGGCTGGCTGACGGGATCTACCCTGCTCAAGCTGGCAGTTCCCCAGCGCAGGCCTGTCTTCCAGGGATTTGGCACTACCAACGGCAGAATCCTCCACTATCTCATTTAAATCATCTTTCTTCATTTGTCATTTCCCAGCATCCTACAAAGCCCTGGTGGTGCACAAAAATCTCCTGTGTATCACCATGCTCTGTGTGGTTGGTCATTCACTCAGTATTAAAATGAAAGTGGTTATGGTCTGGTAAAGTGAGGAACAGTGATTTGTCTTTACTGAATATTTAGCTGTAGAAACTGTTCAGAGTTTCCTTCACTATTAAGTAAACTACATGCAGAAATTTTCTTCTTGTATAACAGAGCCAGGCCATTAGTATAGGTAATTAAGAAACTAATAATAAGGACCACTGATTTATTTTCTATTGCGAGAAAACATTTTTAAATTTAAACATATTGGAGATTTGGCGTAAATCCAAGCTATGGTATCATATTTACATGTGTCATATACACTACAGGTGGCAAAGAAACAAAGCATGATGTCTGGAAATACAACGCCTCCATCAACAAATGGATACAAATCGAGTATCTAAATATCGGGCGATGGAGGCATAAAATGGCTGTACTGGGTGGCAAAGTATATGTCATTGGAGGGTTCGACGGCATGCAGAGAATCAACAGCATGGAAGCATATGATCCCTTTCATAACTGCTGGTCAGAGGTAAGATACTGCATCATGTAACATTTTACTCATTTGGAACATTTCAATCAGAAAATGTTAGGGCTTTGAATCATAAAAATGAACAAGACAGTATCTAGTGCAATTATTTCTGGTCTGTAAAAACCCTAAATATTTTTTCTATAGAAATGCGTATCCTTCAGAAAGTAAAAATCACAGGATTGCCTGCCAATCATTGCCTGTGAGACATCTATTACCTAATTTTTCTTTTCTTAGTTGGCTTTTAAAGCCAGTAGTATACATGAACCAGAGCACGGGCTGAAAACTACTGCTCTGATACATAACATATATACATAACATGTATATCAACCTGTGCATTATACACGGTATGGGTTATACATTTAAGTTGAAAGTACAGATTTCAAAGTAAACAGGATGGAAAAAAAACCAGTTCTAACTGTACTTCAAGCAATAAGAGTATTAGACAGCCAATTAATCCATGAAATTAATGAGATTAGGCATCATAATGGCAGATACGAACCCTAGTTTTTAGATGATACAAAACCGTGCGAAGGAATCCAACAATCACAGCTGCAAGTAGAAAGATCAGTATGAACAAGTTTATTGTGATTTTTCAATGTACGTAAGTATGTAAAGGAGATTTGGGGCATTTCTGACATTTCCTAGCTTTTGAATTGTTGACAATGTAATTTTAATAACAGCATTTGAACAGAGCATATTTTCATTAGGGGGTTTACAGTCTTAAGAAAAAGCTGAAACATGCTTCTCCCTTATTCCCAGAAATGTCATTTTCCGAACCCTACTGATCATCTTAAAGGGACACCTGACTTAAAATTCAGCAGGCTCCCACCCCGTAGGCATCAGTCTGACTGCTTGAAATCAAAATGGTTACTAATGAGTGTTTATGGTCACACAGGCTGCTCCCCTCATGGTCAATGTAAGCTCCTTTGCAGCAGCGAGCTACAAGAAGAAACTCTATGTGATCGGGGGAGGACCCAACGGGAAGCTGGCGACGGACAAGACTCAGTGCTATGACCCTGCGAGCAACACGTGGAGCCTGAAAGCTGCCATGCCAGTAGAAGCCAAATGCATCAATGCTGCAAGCTTCCGTGATCACATTTATGTTGTGGGTAGGTGAAGCATTAATGTTCCTTCTTGACTAGACACAGCAGAGCTTGTTTCTGTGCGTTAGTTTTACCCATGAACTCTGTGGAGTTAATCAAATGGAGAGATGGCTCTTCCCACTGAGCTTAGTGAGGGATGGCAATCCAGCACATTCACAAACAGTAGTGAAGAGTCACCAAGTCCAAGTCCCTGTTAGTGTGCTAGGTATCTTGGAAAGCTGGAGCTAGCCCAGAGGCAACTTAAAGCCATCCAAAGGTGGGTTCATAGTGACAAGGGCATGACCTCATGGCTACATCATGTCTCCTCTCCAGGGGCATTATACAGCCCACTGCACACAGGATTTATGTAGGGATATGAGTAGTAGGAGCAGGTCATGGGAGCAGAGCCACTGATACCCAAAGGTCCAGACCTCATCGCTAGATCGTGCTTGGGGTTAATTCTGTCAGTTGCCAGAACTGGAAGCAAAGATGGAAGAACAAGAGTTTAATGGTGGTGAGCTGAACTGTGGAGGGAGTAGGGAGCCTGCATGCATCTCCAGATGGTGCTGGGAAAACCAAAAGAAGGAAAGAGGAATGTTTGTTTCCAAAACAGGAGCTCTGAAGAGTACCCCTGCTCAGCCCTGGCACAAAAAGTTTCAGACTTGCAGCATAATCAATATGGTGCTGAGGGCTGGCATAGAGCCAGGGTATCACCAAATAGTAAATGGTGTTCTGAAGGGAGATTTATAACGTGTGTGTGTATATATCTGCATGTGCACCTTGTGTGTATGTAAATACCTTGTGCTTCTCCTCAGCACAGGGATTGACATCACCCTCTTTGTACAAGATGAGAGGCAGAAAGAGAAGGCATGACTTACAGGCTAGCTGATACAACTCCTGACAAAATTTGACATGATACTCTAGCTACATTCATTTAGCATCTTTCACCAGTAAACCTATTGTTTCCCTATCTGAGAAACAAATCTAGTTCAGTTGGATAGAAATCAGCCCCACCTGAGGTTTAAAAGATAAAAGAGCTTTTGGTTACTGCATCCAAAGCAATCAAATTACCCTGACCGATGAATTACCAACTGCCAGATGAATCACTGTAACTGACAGTGTGTATGTTTTCAGTCTGGTCCAGTTGGGAAATAAAACAAGTCACCTCACAGTAGGTTGATCATCCCTGAAGTACTGGATTAGTATTGCCAAAGCCAATACTTATTGTAACTACAATAGATAAATGCTCACTTTGCCAACAGGTAGGATCCCAGGCATTGTTGCAACTCATCAATAAGACCATGCTTTCAAGGTTTCCCCAGCCCTATTCTATACAGTTGAAGACAGACTCAGTCCCTACAAATTTCAGAATAAGAACCATTCAGCTGCTGGCTGTCTCAGGAGGGAATATGTTTCCATAGAGTTTCTTGAGTACTGATGTATTGACCATTTTTCAAAAGAAAAGGACTCAGCAAAATTGGAAAAGGTGCACAGAAAGTTTCAAGAATGACTGCAAATTTGGGAAACATGGAGAAACTGGAGGTCACTCTCTGTTTAGCTTACCCATAGAAGATTACAAGTTCAGCCTGACAAACCCCTAAACGAGGAATGGGCTTTTGAAAACAGCCAGCTCCAGGCAGAAGAAAGTTTAAAGGGACACTGAAGTTAGAGGAGTCAGTGAAGAAATCATATACCCATTTCTAATAGAGACAGCTTACCACGCCTAGTCCCTCACGATCTAAGCTCTTCTAAACAAGATTGTATTTTTCTAAAGTCGTGTCCTTCAGCTGAAACAGCAGGTATGAGAAATGTCTGTTGCTGGGTGCACTGTGATCACACTGCATGACCACAGCAGTTTGTTCTGGCCTTAAATTCCGCAGCCTTATGAACAATAAGCGGCCTTCTGTGGATCTGGCTTTCATAACAATAAAATATCCTGTGACCTTGTTTTTTTTCTTAGCTTTGAGGCATAAATCATTCTTACGAATGTCAGGAATGAAGCCTTATTGAAGTGGGTGGTTTAGTTAAAATCCCTTACAGGAATGGCTGGTGCAAACTGATATCCATTTCCTCTCCAGGTGGGGCAATGAAAGCACTCTACTCCTACAGCCCCGAGGAAGACACATGGTGCCTGGTGACTCAGTTCACCCACGAGAGAGCCAGTTGTGGGATTTCTCCTTGCAACAACAAGCTGTTTATCACCGGAGGCCGAGATGAAAAGAACGAAGTCATTGCAACAGTGCTGTGCTGGGACCCTGAAACTCAGAAGCTGACAGAAGAGTGCGTTCTGCCTCGGGGGGTGTCTCATCACGGGAGCGTTACCCTCAGGAAGTCTTACACACACATCCGTAGGATTGTGCCCGGGGCGGTTTCTGTCTGACCGTCGGAGAACTGCAAAGAAACCCAATACCTCCGTGCCCCTGCCGCACAGACTGCAACGATGGTGGTTTTCAGGCAGGTAGCAATGGATGGGAATACCGCCACTAGGGTCCTCTGGGGAGTATCTGTATATATGCTCAGCCCGTGTGTTTCCTCTGTACAGTATATCCTTAAATTATCTTAATTCCTTCCCTCCACAGAAAAACAAAGGGACCAACTGTTGTTTACTCCCACCAACACAATACCTCCAATCAGGCAAAGAAATGTGATATGTAGGTGGGAAATTTACTTCCCAGCTATATCTGCCCTAAAATGTGCTTGAACTGGCTCAGCCTGGTCCTGAAGTTTGTGCAACTATTTATTGTGTTAAGTTGGATTTGCAGTACCTACTAGTGAAAAAGAGAAGGTGCTTTCTGGAATAAAAGATTTGTAACTTTGGTGAAATGTGACACCATTTGC
The DNA here is from genome assembly GCF_028858705.1 of Grus americana. Taxonomy (NCBI): domain Eukaryota; kingdom Metazoa; phylum Chordata; class Aves; order Gruiformes; family Gruidae; genus Grus; species Grus americana. Next base: position 4,718,342 of record NC_072860.1, on the reverse strand, counting down.
CTCCAAAGCTGTGGTTTTTTCCAGTGGTTGGCACATTAGATTAAGTTAAAACTGGTTTGTTTGAAGACACTTTGTTAGTTTTTCAGTTCTGCTTGACCAAAAAAAAAAAAAATCCATCTCCATTTGCAAACCTTGCTGTCATTCCCAAGAAAGAGACTGCACAGGCTGCAAATATAAATGAACGCTAAACGGGTTCCACTGAACATCATTGTAGCTGTTTTCTAATAAAGCAGACCAACCCCCAGTTTCTTTGCCTTTTGTTCTATTCTGGGATGGTTTACTGTCCTGCCTGAAAGGCTTTTTCCCCACACTGTGGCTGTACGCAAGTGGAGTACCCGTGTCCCCGGCTGCTCGCATCCCTGCCTCCATCCCCACTGGGTGGCAGTGCTTTCCCAGGATTTTTCTCACGGGTTTTGATTTCCTGGAATGCAAACGGACAGAACAGTCTGCTGGAGAGAAAAACAGTTCCAGGTACTGTTCCCAGCCTGATTCCTGGGACCATCACATGTTGTACCAGAAGAGGCAAATGTTCAACAGGCCAGGAGGGCCCTAATCTCAAGTCCCAGCAACTGGGTCAGCTGTAGAGAAAGAAAAATAAACATTGGAGAGGTCACGCCTGGGACGCTCTGGGACACTCTTGGCCAAAGGCTGGGAACATATTCCTGTCCCTCCTCCCCTGCCTACTTGCTGGAAAGAGCCAACTCACCATTAAATCAAGACAGAAAACACGGTGCAAAACAAATCTCTCCAAGCAGAGAGCAGTGACTCCTTCCAGCCTCTCTCCCTCTCTGTAACATCTCCCTTTGCCTTATACAGTATTAAAAATAGTATTTCTCTCATGTTGGGCTGAGAAAAAACCCCGCAGGTTCCTGAATTTCAGCATACGAATTCCAGAGTGCTCAGCGATATGGCAAGGCCCCAGACCATACTGGTGAGTCTGCCACAGCCATGCAGGCTGAGCAGGGCAGGCGCAGCCTGTGGGGTAGGTGCGTGCCCCTCAGAAGGTCTCCACCACGTCCTTCCCTCAGAAAGCCTGTGAGAAATCCTGTCTCTTCTGCAATTGGCCCCATGCCTTGAAACTCACGGCCACAATTCCAGCCAATCCCCATATTTTCTTACTCTAATCTTCCTACAGTCCTTCCATTTCCAACTGTTTTTTTTTTTAATTGGTTCTCTTCCTTCTTAACTCTCCTGTCGTTCTGCAGGGTGCAGCACTTCTCATGCTTCCACACTGGCCCAGATCGTCCCATCCTGCTCTACTTTTTGGAGGGCATAAAGAAATACCTTCTAAAAAAGGGTATTTCATTACAGAAGGTTTTCTGAAGAACGGTTACCACCTTTGACTTGGCTCGCAGTACTGGCTGGTCTACAGGGACACAGAAGGTGGATGAATGGGGAGTCTCCCCTTCCCCTTGAGAAGCTGCTGAGCTGACCAGTTCTTCCTACAGGGAATCATTCTAGAAGCCAGTAGCCCTAAGGAGTTGGTTGCTGATTTTCTCCCTGCGATGTCAGTAGCAAAACTTGTATTTTTTTGCTTGAGAAACATAATCCACCGAGTTGGAAAAAAGTTGTCCAAATAAACTTTCAAATACAAATTTTTACTCTAGATAGCAGATACAGAAAACAGCCTCTTGTCTCTCCTGTGGCGGTTACACCTGCAGACCTTGGGTAAGCACAAGCCAGACCATCCCTCACTGACAAACACAAGACAGCAAGAACACAGCTTGGCTCCTTTCCCTCTCCTAACTCATGATAGTCTGTCAAAAATTCTGATGTTTTAATAGCAGTTCACGAAGAGTTGTTTTTATTTGCCTGCCTGCTCTTTGTACCTTTCAGATTGACAATCTGAAGGACTAGAAGCATATTGAAAAACAAAGACATTCAGGATCAGTAGTTCTATGAAAACACCAGAAATCACAGGGCTTGTGAAAAACTGGCAAGAACTAGCAGTGCTGTGCCCAGCAGAGAGGTGGGAGTGGAAAGAGGAGACAACAGAATGAATATAAGTTTCAAGGAAACTTGTAATTTACTTTTCCTATCACAGGTTCCCTTTCATCCATTATACATACCCACCTCCCACAGGGAATGGCCACAATCACAGTTTCTGTCCAAAGGACATACAGTATCTCGGTGTACAAAGCCAGCGACCAGCGAAGCGCAGATGACTGCCTGCAGGAGCTGCATGACCCGTTGCAGGGGCAGCCAGTGCCGTTCCCGAGCACGGGGACGCAGCCCTGGGGTTCTCAGGTCTGCCTCCAGCGCAACCAGGCAAATGCCCGTTTCCTTCTGACCTATTACTATATTAAATTTCCCTTAGAAAATGATGGAGTAGGAGTAGACACTACTATTAATTACTAAAACTGCAGGAGGTTAATTAGTTTTACTGAATAATTACTCAAATCATTGCAAATGAACTAAACCCCAAATCCAAAGCTGTGTGCTTCTGCCTAGAGATTCTCTGTATCTTGTGACACCAAAACTGATCTCATTTGAAGCACAGACCTAACTGCAGATTTAATTATTTCTCCAGCGGTATATGGCACAGGCCCAGCCCCTGGAATGAGGTCTGACTCCCTTCAGTCTGCAGGTTACAGACAGCAGTCAACTGCACTGTAAATCCAACTGAGAGGGAAGAGAGCCATGGTAAGCTAAGTGACAACATTGGCACAAAAAAAAAAAAAAAAAAAGAGGGGAAAAACTGACCAGGAATATATTTAGGCTATAAATTAGAATACCTTGGTGATTCATGCTATTGCAATGTATTAAAGGATTACTGCCCCCAGCTGCCAAATCACATGTTAAAGTCAACTGCTCTCCATTTCACTTTAAATTAAAATGCTGGGCAGGCACAGTGACATCCAAGAAGTTCACTTATGTGACCTGGGAGAGGTCGATAGCTGGGCGCCGGTAAACAGTCTCCATTTGAATTTCCAGAGCTTATCTGGAGACATCCTTACAAGGTTGCTAATCACCACAGTCATGAGGTTCTGGCAAAAAAAAAAAAAAAAAAAAGGAAAGAAAAAGAAGCCTAACTATCTATAAGACAAAACTCAAGACATTTAGTAAAAGAATTATAAGAACCTAGTGCTTGTGATATTGCCCTGGTGAGTCCTTTGGTCCTAATCAAATAGATTTGGGAAATCCTCAAAGGCAAATGATTCAGGCATACGGCGTGTTTCTTCTATACACCATACTGCTTCTGTACCAAACAGCACAGTAATACCCCATGGTAGAAAGTTGTCTATAAGCAGTCACTTAAGAAAATCTTATCCAACTAATTTTAACCCAACTTAATGGGGATTAATAAAATATCATCAACTTGCAATGCAGATGACCTTTTTAGAGTTCTATTCAACTTAACAATTTCAGTTCAACTAAAATCTTTTCTAGACAAATACCCATTTTAGGGAACAGTATCAAGGACATGAATATGATTATTTAATTAATCTTTCTTAGAAGGTCATTTCCACAAAGCAGTGGGGTTTTTTTGCTTGGTCCTTATGATATCACTGTAGGTAGATTTCATATACACAAACTTGCCACAATCATCAATTCACTTCTTTCTTCTTTCAATATCCTCCTTTATGTTACCAAACTTCTAGTTGTCTCCAACTATACCCAGGGGATGCGTATGTAAGAAAAAACTACAGAATTGGCAATATAATCTTATCTGAGTCTGTCCTGGAGATTAACTTCATAATTGACAAAGGTTAGCAGGAAGATCAAATACCATTAACCTGCAGCTATTTAAAGTCATCTGTGGCTTTATATAGAACTACCTTACTTTATACTATTTACACAGTTATCTTTACTACTTATCATGAAAATTTACAATATAGGTAAACTTTAGGTGATAAAGCTTGAAAGAAACTTGCATGGACAAAACAACCTGTAAGTTATCAGCATCGTTGCCAACAGGCATTGGCATAAAGAATTGGCCCAGTGCATGAGTGGCCTGGGGAGTTACAGGTACGTCTTCCATTCTCAATTACACCACGTGCTAAAGGGATGTAGCAGAAAGCACCTGATCTAGTACACAGACATTTTCCCCATCCTTCCTAGTGTTATGGAAGAGCCCTGTTAGAGGCCGAAAATGAAGTCTTTATACAAACATAGGTTGTACGTCAAATGCCTACGGTACATTCATCTTGGAGAAAAATAAAAGCAGCCAGCAAAAACCAACTTTTAGATCCTATTTTTTTTATTGAAGAGCATTGAGAAGAAATGTGGGGGTTTTTTTCTGGAAAACAAAGCAATTAGGAATTTAACGTTCCTTTTGGTCAAAATAGGGGAAGCACAGAGCCATAGTTAAAGGAAATATACAATAATACAGTTTATTGACCTGCAACAACTTTACCTTAAAGATGCTTTTACACAAGAAGCGTCCCTTAGCAGCAAAGCCTCTAACATGCCTCATTCCTACCTCTGAACTGGAATTTGTTGTCCTCTCAATTGTGCTGACACAGCTGTTCTCAGAACATACTATAAAACAGATCACTGGGATAATCTTAGTTAAAATGAAAACACCACCACTTCTCCAGAGAGATATTTTTAACCTGCAACCCCAGAAGCAGTTGTTATCAGCACACTGCAGAGAGCAGGCACTGCAATGTGAAGAGAGTAGCAAGCAGTTTAGGAATGAGGAGAGAAAAAGAGATAAGCAGGAACTTTTCAAACAGGCTTCATTGCCAAAAACCACCTCATGCAACCAGACACCAACCTTCTCCTGGCTCACACTTAGTGGAATTCTTCAGATGAGTGTGAAATCCCCAAAAGCCACATTCAGCACTTTCTGTGTATTGCTTTAAGCAAACAGAAGGTGGAGAGAGTCTGCACACAAGGAAAATACTGCACAGAGTGAAATCAATGGCCATTTTCTAATGTGTATTTTTTTAAGTCCAATGTATTTTTTTATAAAAAGTAATAAATTCTAAAAATGCTATCCTTAGACATATGAAAGCTCTTTTCTCAAGTCCAAGGAATGGCATTGCAATTCAAATTTCCCACAGTGATGTTTATGTCATTTTGGTTTCTTTACAGATCAGAAAGATGTTTCACTCATCTTCTGTAGGTAGGTGGCTGATCTGGAAGACCTAAAAGGCTCTTACAAGATATTATCTTTCTTGCCCCTGAGTACATCAACAGGCTCTGCAGCTTCTCCTGACCTTCCTAGGGGTTTGGTGGCAGGTACCCAACACCAGCTCTGACGTGGTACAGCTGTTACCTGGATCAGGCTGCTAAGATTTGCGAGACAGAACTGGGAGATGCCTCGGCAGGGACTCAGCAGCAGTGCTTACGCTTAGTCCCTGACCCCGGTTACGTCTGAGCTATGCTACGGGTACACCTGTGCCCAGCCTCGCACCTCGCTGCTCCTGCCCCGCTGCTGGGCTCAGCCTTGGCCTGGCCACATGAGTACGGACCCAGCGGGGAGTCAGGGCTCTGGGCCGGCCCAGGCTGCCCGCAGCCACCCACTCGGCTCAGCCGGCACAGGCACAGCAGGACTGCACCCTGCAGGGAGGCACTACGACCCGCTGCTCCTGGCTCCATTTCCCTCACCCAGCACCCCATCCCTCTCTGTTACTCCCTGACAGCATCATGTGCTGGGCTGCCCAACAGACACTGATCAAAGGTGACTTCCCATCAGACAGATTTTATAAAAATTCAGTGTTTTGCAGATTGTTAGGCAGAATCCATAAGGCAGCTAATAGGCTAGCACGCTGCACAAGATGAAGTACAACATTTCACCGAGTACGGCAGTTTCCTGAGGCACCTTCCTGTATATGTTTTAAAGAACAGGACACTGGCTACCAACCTTGCAAGAATACACTGTGAGTGAAAGAAATAGCTGGTGTGTTCACAGCACATTTGGTTAAGGATCCTCTCTACTGTAGGTGATACTGTCAAGATACCTGTGGCTATCCCCCTTTGCTTTGCACCATCTATTTTTCATTTTCTATTTTCCAGAAAGGCATCTGCCACAGGTGGGTGAAAGTTATCTTGGATCAATATCTCCTCCAACAGACACTGCCCTTCTACATCACAACAAAGCTTAGAACTTCGTCCAGGGTAGCATTTGCTGTATTCCCAGCTGTGATGAAAGATCTGTGGCTTTCTGGCACCAAGGAGACAGAGCAATCAACCCACATCTTCTCTGACTTGGGTTGACCACTACTTCTTCAGAAGCTGAGTGATTTTTGTCAGGCTCACATGCTAACAATGTCAGGGCAGCTCCTCTGCTGTGGCCGTGCTCTGCATTGGCTCAGGATGGTAACGGAGCAGGCGACGCCAGGTGAAGATGCTTCCTTCTGACAATAGATTTGAGAGATGCCAAGATCTCTCTGTATCGAAGCCCATACAGAAGAGGGAACAAAACTTTAGGCAGAATCATCAGGATGCTGCAGACCGTCAGACACACCCAGATTCCTGTTTGCAGTCTGATGACAATGTTAACGCACAAGAATGATTCTACAAAAAGGGCCAAGAGTGGAAAGAAGTAAAAAAATAACACAGTGTTGTGCATTAAGAATGTTACGCTGGCTCTGGAACAGCTACTCGCCCATATACCCGATTGTTTGGTTTTAAAATACAGAATAGCATAGCAACAAAATATTAGAGACAGGCAGAGAAAGATAACCGTGGTAGAAAGCCAGAAACAGAGTTTCATAGCATCAGTCCCATTCAGAGTTAATAGTAGTATTACTGGAACCGAGCACGTTTCCAGGACACAGGGCACAAAGCTGTGAGTGCTCGATAGCACCAAGAAGAAAATCCCAGGGAAAGCCCCAGAACACATCCATAGTAATACAATAATTTTTTTAGTTCGTGAAGGAGGCAAAATAGCAATGTAGCGCAAAGGAAACAAAATAGCTATGTATGTGTCCAAGACTATTGCAGCAGCTGTGAACAATCCTCCACAGTAAGCTACTGCCAGCAAAAATAATAGGACGACACAAGCTTCCTTTGGGAGATGTACACGTGCTGCATTGAGAGCAGCTGACAGGGCGTAGAACAAAAGGTAGATCAGATCAGAGAGCAGAGCATTTCCCAGCAGCATGTACCTTGTTTCCTGACGGATGCTAAACCTGGAGAAGATCACAAACAAGATTGTAGGAATGATGAGGACACCTGCCACGAGGCAGACAACTGGAGGGATTAAAAACATCTTCATGTTTGTGCCTGATGGGCTGAGAGCCCATTCCTCCAGCAAATAGTACAATGAAGCTTCATCCAAATCTGAGGAACTGTTGAATTCCATCTCCCTGCGGTGATATGCAGTTGTATTTGCTCTCCTTGCTACAGCACAGCCAGAGAAGTCCATTTCCTTCAGATTTTGGGATGATTGAATTGGAGAAAGCAAGATCTTCTACACCAAGTCCTTAAAAAGGCAAATGAAGCAGAGGATGCAAAAAGCCCATGGAAGCACAGTGATTTCTGTAGCCAATTCTACCAGCTCTTCTCAAGGACAGAAAGCTGAAATTTGTAAGTGAATTCTCTGGTGCCAAAAGATGTTTTTGCCTGAAGTGGAGATTTTCTTTTCTTTCTGCAAAATCTAATGTTTAGAAGAGAGAACGAATCTTTGTGTGCTTTTTAAAAGGTCTAAATCCCTCAGCTAGCTCTTTAATCAGAAAGGAACAGGTTGATCATTTTCAGTAATTTGAGTTTCTTCTCATCACATTATCACTCTGAGGCAGATGAAATTTGATTAAATAAATATACGATGATACAGAACAACATTGCATGTATACTGATGTAGGAGAGCCATAAATGTGACTGGGTGACGTTTTGTACCAATTTGTATGCAACAACACAATCGATTTGAAGTGATCAATGAAAATGGCTCTCAATCCTGTTGTAAAATTGTATTGCAATGGCTCTAGTGAATGAAATTATCTTGTTTATAGATAACATTTTTCTTTGGTGAATCAAATCATGTTATTTATAGATGATAAGCCTTCCCCTGCCTTTTTTAATGTATGATACACAAATACTGAATTCTCATATATTGCAGACTTACAGTCAATCTGTGAATTATCTGGGATGAGCGACATACGCTGTAACGTACCAGATACCCTACAGCAGACTTGGCAGTTCCAACGTCCATTTGGAGATCAATTCTCGGCTTGCTGGACAGCACACTGAGCTGGGAGCACAATGAGAGAATTGTGAAGGGGCTGGACTGCAGAGAAGGAACTCTTCAAGTTCTTCCAGGCATGGGTCTGATCAGAAGAAAAGCTTTTTTTTTTTTTAATAGGCTCAACGCTGGCTAATAAAGTTTTAGATTTAATCAAAAAGACTGTATCAATGCAGTTATTCATCATCTTGTGTGATGCAAAGCGAACATAGCAGCACTATTTTACTTCATGGTCTATGCCTCCTGCGGTTCCTTACCCCTGTGTACACCGCACAAAGCAGTGCACCACTGCTACGACATCACATTACTCTGTTTACACAGGGTATAAGTAGCAAAAACAAGAGGTCTGGAGGATATGCAGCTTTATCAACTCCCAACTCTAGATGCTCTTTCCCACTGGTGGTGCAGGTATCCTGGAGCTTTTTAAGTAATGGTAAACATCAAAGGATTACTCCCAGTATTTGAAAAATAGCGTGAGCACAAGCCAAAGGTCTAAAAATAGTCAAAATAAGTAGTCACTGAAATCTGCTGGCTGCTCAGCTGTTTTGAAGTTGAGGGGGTTTTTTGGTGCCAAAAATAAAAATGTCTAAGTCCAGACAACCTTTTTGGCAGTCTGGACAAGTCTACCAGGACCTCTGACATTCACCAGCATGGTCAAACTTAACCATTGTTTCAAGCATGATCTTCCTTCTCCTCTCAAGTAATATGGATTCTGCTGCTGATGCTACAAGAGCAGAGGGAACACAGCTTCTTAACACAGCATTATTGTGTTCATTATTTCCCCATCGCTACCAACATATAGCAATGCAGCGTGCTTCCATCCATGGGAGACAGTGCATAGTCTCACCTTGCAGAAAGTCGTGCTGTGCCATGGACATGCTGTTTCAGGGCATGCAAAGTAATAAAGCAGAGAGCTTATGAAACTCAGCATCAGTCATCAAATCTTGTGCACATTTCATTTCCTTACACACTGATAGTTGGCATCCGCGGAACTGTACGTTAAGACAGTTTGACAGGCTGCACCATATGGAACAAAGGGATAGGAGGAAAAAACCAATGATAATTTTAAGCACAGCATTTCAGTTGCTATGGTGCCTGGGTAGGCAAAACAGAAGGTGATTATTTTTGCTCACTCAATCCTGGATCCACTGAAAAGTGCGTGAATGATATTGATGCAATTATACATTTAGCTTCAGGATCATTCCCTGAATCTATCAATGAGTCACAACACAGTTAATACCTTAAGTAGACAATAGCACTCAAACACCCAAACTGTTGAATTACACTATTATTGCAAAATGGAAGGGAAGCAATGAAAACTCAAGTGTGTGAGAATCACCTCCAACTATAATTTCAGACCTCTGTTAATGGTGGAAGTGTTTCCTGCCTCCCAGCTCATGTCATTCCAAGGATGTCCTATTAATGGGTAGATTCTCTCATTTCCATATAAAATCACAACTGTATTTTCCACCAGCTAGTTAGGTTTAAATATGAACAAACAAACGAGTTCATTGTCATCTCAGCTGCACACTTTTGGCTGACGGAAAAATAAATGCAATATACAATGATCTGCTGGCATTTATAGGAGTGTCTAATGCAGCCAAGTATTTCACAGAGTGATGTTATATGGCACTGTAGTTCTGCAAATATATATCTCAAGGGCTTATTGTTTACATACAGTCATTCAATTAACAAATAGTTCTTACTTTTTCAGCCTAATTATTTTTCTTCTTCTGGTGCCTGAAAACCAACATCCTTCTAGCACAGCTATTCCTTTCTGTTGGATTAAAGAGTAGTTATCATGAGCAAGAAGTGCCAGCTCCATCTTGGAGGGTAACAAACACTGACATCCTCGCTACTGAAAAGTACAAAGCCAAAGTGGTAACTCCAGCAACCTTCTATTGAACCACCTTTTGAAAACCCAGTTCTACAGCCACGGAAGTGTAAATGTGAAGAATGCAAAGTAAATAACATGAAAGGTAAGCAAAGGTATGAACTTGCTAATTATTCTGCAGTAGCTGACTGCAGGTTCACTCTCAGCTGAGATCCTCATAACCAATGCAAAGTAGCTCACGACTCTTCCACCTAGTCCACATGATAAGAGTACCACAGAGCCCATGAGATATCACAAGTTCACAGCCTCATTTATCCTGTGCTCAACTGTTTGTCTGCTATAGCCTATGGATGGCAGAGTAAGCCCTATAGCATGAGCTTGTTCAGCTTTAATTGTGCTACTGTAAAAGTCTTTGGAATGCAGGTAGGATTTAGTTTTACAAAAATGGAAAATAGCTAATAATTGAAAGCTAGAGTCAACCCCATCAGACATGGGCAAGTCCAGCCAAAGCCAACCCTCTCAGATTTCCACAGGGGCTTATAACTGTTCAGTACAGTTCTGATAGATTTAAAAGGTTGGTGTCTTGGCACACTGATACATACACCCAGAATTCACCAGAGCCACCTATATCTGGTTGTTGTCTCCTTTCATTTTCTTGAGCTTAGGAGGCATTTTCACATCTGGACCATATGCAAGGGGCTGGCAGCACTGCAGACCACTCCTGAGGATACTGAACTTAGACAGCTTCTTGCCACTGCGTCTCAGTGTTCAATATTTTCTGGTGCCAAGCTGAATGATTCTCCTGCAATTTCCTGTAAACCTGGTCTTAATTGCTCTAGTTATTGATTTTTTTAAAATGCTCTCTGGTAAATTTATGTTAGGTGGATACATTTTTTACACATCTTGCTGATTCAGACATACAGTATTAGCAGCCCCTCTTCTGGCTCAATACAGTCTGTATTGATTTTTAAACTGAATCATGCACTGTAAATTACTCATTTCTGCTTCAAACAACATCCTACTGAAAGCTTAGTTATCTGCTGAGTGTGGGAGATCTAAGAAAGCATGCATTCGGCCATACTGAACACTGTAAATCCAGCAAAGACCGTACTACGTTATATTCTGTTGCTGACTATAAACAGGTGTCAAATTGAATGGAAAAGGTCAGAAATATTACTGCCTTACAGTAGATGGTATGGACCTAACTGTGTAATCACACAGGGAAGCTTCCTATTTCACAGAGTTTAGTCTAACTGATTCAACAGGTCGACAAGCACACTGCTGCCATAACAGGGAAGCACCACACCAAGGGAAGCCAAACAGAATAATGCAAAGATTTCCCCAGCCCTGCATCCCAAGAGACTGTGTTAGGAGGGGATACCCCAGATGAACTGTGTGACTAAACTGCATGCTCACATTTGCCTCCGAGGTTTCCTGGGTGCTGCCATGTTACCGTCTCAGTATGAGCATGGAGCCTGTGTTATGGCTGCCTGCTCCAGCATCACTCACCAGGTCCTAGCCTAGAAAATGATACTGTGCTTTGGGTCTGCCCCAGAGACTGATCTGCCTGGCCAGAAGCCCAGGGAGAGCAGTGTAGAAAGGCTGCCTCAGAGTCCACCGCAGCTCCTCGAACAGAAGTGTTTTGGATGAGACAGGTCCAACAAATCAACATTTTCACTAGATTTCATGGGGATATTTCCAGCCACATTTAGTAACAGACCCTTGAGCTCAGGAACCTTCATGTGCTATTGCAGTTTCTTCAATTTCCTTCCAGGCTTCTCTAGGTCCAGAAGGCATCTCACTTGCTGATGAAGCTCTCCCAGCTGTGAATAGCCAAGTGCCCACGAGCAGGTCAGAAGAACCAGCTGTAATTATTTCTTACCTGTATCCATATTCTCACTCTGGGGAAATGAGCTACTATCAGTGAAAAAACAAGTAGTCAGAACAGTTGAACTGTACTGTTTTTCTGGTTGAGCTTTCCTTTTTTCTTCTCCTTTAAATAGAAAGTCAATTAAAAGATAAAGGTTTAGAAAAAAAGTTTAGTGGGAATCTTAACTTTTCTGCAAGCCTCTTCAGGGTCAGAACCTGCAGGGGAGAGGTACAGCTTGACTGTCCTAGTCTTAGTGTCCTAGTCTCCATGCCTCAGCTATCTGAGGCTCCTCTTGACTCCAGAACTATTGTTCTGCGCCTTGCTTTGTATTTGCTATAGAAGAGACACAGGCATTGCTCTTGTAACTGTACAGAGTTCACAAATCAGGCACAGCAATTACTAAAGGAAGCAAAGAAATGGGTGTGAAAACTAAGCTCAGATTACAGTGATTTTAAAGGTCAAATGAAACCTGAAACAAAAGAAAACAAGGATTAGAAAGTGGTGGTTTGAAGACATTTTGATGAGGCTCGCAAACACAAGAGAGGACATTGAGAGAGAGAGACTGGGAAGACTCAGTATTAAATCCCTAAATCGCTTTTTCTAATTTCAAATACCATCAGGCCACAGTGATCACAAAGCCAAGGTAAATTTTGTGCCAAATCTGACTTGCAGGTGCAATATTGAGAATTAAGCTTGATATCAGAAAAATAGAGTTTTGGAATATTTGATAAATATTTCAAAAAAAGGTTAGAGAATAAAACAGCCTGAGAAAAAAGTGTCTGTAAGTCCCAGACACCACCTGCTTTCCTGCAGGTCACTGCTTGGCCCTGACTGCTGCGAACTCACCCATTTTCATTTCCTGAGCCTGGCAAGGCAAAGCAAGACAGGTTTTCCTCCTCGGCCACAGTGCCTCTCTTGTGCTGAAAGGACCTACGTGATTCATTCACTAACATGTTTTCATGTGACAAGCTGCAGATATGACCAGGGATTTATAGCAAATAACTGCTAGTTTATATGGTCACTTATGGACAGATTCACAGGAATCTGAGATTCACAGCAAGAGAAGCAATCACTCCTGCCTACTTTTCATAACAATGCATTTATGAAACAGCAGAAACAGCCTACTGAATAAGGCCTATTTTAAAATATCAGCCTTCCTTCCTAAAGCAGTTAATCTGTGAGGAACCTTTCTAAAAGAATTTCAAACACTATTTCAACATGGGCACTAAGAGGAGTTTCCTGCAGAAAGCTAAGGCCTTTAGATAAAGAACAATAACCTATCACTCTTATCAGGATTTAGTAGCTATTAGAAGAGATTAAACCCATATTCAATATCACACTAAGTCATGAACAGAACTAGAAATACACATCTGAATCCATGGCTCCTTGACTCCTCTTTTAAGTCAGGGAGAAAGCTGCTTCTCTCTCTTGAAATAAAACTTCTCATTTGAGGGGAGCTACATACATCCACCAGCCTCCTAGAAGTATCCTTCCATCTCAGGCTGTCTTTCTGGTTGCAGCTGGCACTGAGAATTTTGTCTCTGTCCTGTCTCACCAGCAATGATCTCCAGCGTTGCCTAGGAAGGACCGCTGCAGGCAGGCAAAAGCAGAAGTTGTCTGGCTACATCCCTGTCTTAAGATGTTTTGTCTCATGCAAAAAGTCAGGCAGTACAGAATAGGTTTAGCATGGTATTTCCTTGAAGGATGATTTGATGAGAAGGGAGACAGATGGCTGGAGAGCATAAAGCGAAATACCAGAGGAGAGATGGAAGGAAAAAAGGGTAGAAGAGACAGGTTGGCATATACAGGCAGGGGCTTTAGTGGTGATGCAGCAGATAGGAGTACCCCAGCCACAGCTGTACACTGTCACAATTCCTCCCTGACAGCTGGGAAGCATTTGCCTGCACTGTACAAGCTGGGGGGCAAAGACAATATAGGAATCAAGATGGAAGGAAACATGCTAGAAGTGGAGCAGAAAGAGAAAAGGGAGGAAAAAAAGCAGTGTGAAAGAAAATACATGCGATCTTTTCCTATTCATGGCTTTTGATGACAGACTGTGAATGAACAGATACAATCTGCACACAGCACGGACTAGCACGAGGCACAGTACCATCCTGGGGAGGAAGGAGCCTCACTGCCAAAGTTAAGATGCTCCTTCCCAGCTCCCAGCACTGTACCTAGGAACGGCAGTGGTTCCCGGGTGGCAAAGACACAAGAAGCAACATTGATTCTCTGAAATACCTCAGCCCAGAGGGAGACGCTGACCTTATCTCACACTGATGAAGCAGGTGCCAGGCACAGTCACCATATGGCAGGGAGATTAACTGCCAGCAGCTGCTGAATAAGAGTCACAATCTCTCATTAGCCAAGCGGGGAATATGCCGTGGGTTGCATACACAGTGCCATTCACAAGCTCTGTTGTCCCTTCCCAGCAGCTCCTTTGTTACTTATCCAGCACAGGTGCTTAAAAATTAGATTTTCTCCACATGAGGCCTCACTCTGCCTTGTCCTCGTACCAGCGGCTTTATACTGCTCCCACTCATTTCCATAGCAATATGCTGTCCTCTCACACGGGAGATTCAGATGTCATGGCAGGAAAACAATGTTAGGGAGGGAGGAGGAACATAAATGTTGCAACACAAGTGCTCTGAACTTGTAAAGAAAACAATTAATTTTTTTAGGCAAGACTACCAATGTTTGGGTTACATAAGCCTACATCAGTTTCACTCCTCTGGTGATCTCCACAGGCACAAGGCAGAGGTCTCATCACCTCCTGATAAGCCCAGAACTTCTCACCAAAACTGGCAGAGTTACAGCTCACAACAGGGAAAGATTGAGGCCCAGAGAGAACATTGCTGAAGGCAGCCAACAAGCCAAGATCTTCACTAAACACAGTCAATTTTATTTTTAGTTTAATTATTTCTTTCTTCTCTGGTCCAAATTCCAGCTCATTAAAAGATGTGCATGAGGACCACCAGAGACAATACGTCTTTCTCTTTTCCTTTGCTATTGTCCTCAGCAGCACCTAGAGCCAACAAAGCCTCTGCGAACAAAGGAAAATGGTACGTGGTGAAGAACTGAGGCCAGATGCATTTTCAGCAATTTAACACAAATCATACTGAAAAGCAGTCGCAGAGTCAGAAATTAGAATTTCATCTCCTGAGTCTTGGTTCAGGCCCAACATATCCCACTCCCTTTTCAGTCTCTCTATACTTTTCAGCATTGCTACCTACTGGCGTGGCAGCCAGCTCCAAAATGCCACCAGGTAGCTCAGCTACCCACAGGCAAATGCCCATCCTGTAAGAGTCCATTATATTTACAGCTACTGGGGAAAACTAGAAAACAAACAGTTTTTCTAACTCATTCTCAGCATTTTCCCAGAAATTCCTAGGTCCTTTTAATTGAGCCACTTTAAACTGCCATGAAGCAGCAGCTTCTTGCTCCAAAGAAAACATTTCAATGCCAGCCCAGCACAACAGATAGCAACTAAGACGAATATAAAGATGCACAAAACTGACTGTAGATCACAAAAGGTGCAAGACAACTCATACAAGAAGAAAACTTAAATGAATTAGCAGCCTGTTTTAATTAGCTGTGAGTTGAACTAGATCAGAACTGCACTGTTCCCCCCACTGAAGTCCCGCAGCGATGCTCTGAGGCAGTTCAGGGCACACACCCCTGTGCAGCTCCCATTCCTGGAAGCTCTACCACCATCAGATGTTCTGGAGGTCACCCCAATATTAGCTGCCCCATGAATCCTTACCCTTCCAAACACTTGGCTTCCCTGGGAAGCCCACAATATGCTCTTGTTTTTGGATCTTGCCCAAGCTGTATTCAAACCAGCACTGTTACATCAGTGCCAGCTACAGCTCGAGCACAGCAGCTGTGGAATTGTGTGCCGTCCCCCAGGACACCACCTCAACCCCTGCCACTTGTGTCTCTCCATTTCCTGACAAGTATCACGCCAATTTCTTCTGCATCAATTTCTGAGCTGAGATTGCGTCTTTACTTATTTCTCTCTCTTGCCTGCTATTGGAGATTGAAGTGACGGTGAAAATGAGACGCACAATGCCACTTCTCATCCCCAGCTATCAGTCCTGAAAGTCTCCTACACTATTTGTGAACCACTCCAGCTCCTGTCAACACCCTCCGTGAGGCAGTTTCTGATACGCATCACTGAGTCCCACTTTTAGTCAAAGCAAACACGCATCTGAGGCAGCTTCTGCTGTTGGCAGCCCGAGCAGCTGAGGAGTCAGCATAAGGGGAAGCCCCTCCGCTCCCGTGGCCTGAAATCTGCACCACCAGTACTACAGGCTTTCCACATAAACCAAACGCTCTTGAACTCCTGCTGTCTGCTTGGGCTGACATAGGAGCTGCCTGCCACGTGGTCCGCGTTTGGTTTCACAGCAGTGTCTCACCTTGACACTTTGCAAAAAAACCCCACCACATTACAGAAGCAGTGACCTCAGCCCTGAAGTGAGAGAAATGGCACATAAGGACAGAGGAAGGTAAGGGCCCTTGAGGCTACACCTCAAGCTGTTTACTGGCAAGATTCCCAGGCCCACCCTTCCTGTTCCCAAAATAGAGAGAGGTCTGTCCCGTGGTTAGCCACCAATAAACACCAGCTTGGGGACTTCCCCCCACCCAGCAAAGCCTTTCAACCTGTCAGAGAACAGCCTGCAGCAGGTTAACTCCCTTCGTCAGGCTCCAGACAGGGTCCTTGGAGCCTCACAGGGCGTCTGCAGAGATACAGAGTTATAGAACAGTATCTGTTTTTGTCAGCGAACTGGAGGAGGCTCGGGCCCTCCTACCTACCCTTCGTACTGTCCCTTCTGGTTTTAGCAAACCAAGTGGCCAGTTGATCTGATAATTTATGCATAATCAGGACTGATTTCCAGCAAGAGGCCTAACAAAACTAGCTCTGAACTACTAAGTAATTTACTGGGTTTGTTTTCAGTTAATACTGAAAGCCTTAGGAACAAGCAGCCTGTTGTCTTTGTTTAGGCCCAAGAAATCTCTAACCAGACAGATCAGAGGTTATGCAGCATCTAGTCTGCTGAAGAGCAGGAAGAAATATGCATCTTATTTTTCTAAGGACCCCTCCTAATCTGGAAATTTTTCTCCATTTTCATCTGCTCTGGAGTTTCCTCCTTCTGCCTCCAGACAATCCCTTTCCTCTTCTCAGGGAAATATCACATCTCCCCTGAGCTTTTACTTTGTTTGGTGGCTTGTTTTTGGTTTTGGGGTTTTTTTGGGGTGTGTGTATATGTGTATATATATCTGGGGTGTGGTGGAAGAAAGGGCTCTTCTGTACAATCCTGTCCTAGGAGCTGATCAGCCCAGGCCTCCTGCATCTCCACGCAGTCCCAGTGAAGAGAGCAACAAATGCAATAAGCCTACATAGCATGCCTCCAAATCCATCCTGGAATTAAGCCCAATATGAGAGGACGCGCAGAGGAGGAGAGATTATGGCCATCTAATTCAGTGTGCTCTGGGCTCTTAGTCCAGAGTGTGGAAGACACCTCCATCTGATCTGTTTCTGCACTACAATCTTTTCTGGAGACTGGACATTAGGGGATTATGGCTGCTGTGAGCAGCACAGAAAAGCCACTAACACCTCATCCCATGCTAGATGCACTTTTCCCCCCCTCCAGGCCAGAGCAGACAGGTTCTTGCTACCAGACCCCAGCAGAGTTGTGACTAGCACCTCCAAGACTCACTTAACGTGTTGAGGTACACTTTGAACCACATCTGCCTTGTAACATAGAACAGGATGGGCCAGCCATGCTTGGACTGGGAACAGTTTGGCTTTGGATAGCCTTTTGTTAAACAGATCTGGCCTGGGCTTGGCTCTACTACAGTATGAGCATAATTACATTTATTATGATGAGCCATGACTGTGTACAGGCACCCTTTTTCCCAGACTCAACTCCCATAATTACAAAAAAGTTGCATTAATCCTAAAGCTTGCCTTTTCCTTCACAAATTCACACTAGTACTGACCCTTAAAACTGTTTTATCTGCAATCCACATGCTCACATCTCAGCTTCTGGTACCAGCCTTGAGGTTGCCCAGATTGTCCCTTTGTCCTTTTAAGACCTCTGCACTACCCACACTAATCCTCAGTAAGCAATCAAATCTCCCCATCTGTGCTTTTACTATTTCCCTTGGCACCACAGTATGACTTCTCTATTTTAATTAACTCGAGCTAGATGCCTTGTCAAGACTTAGCTGCTCTGATTTCTCATTATGTTATTATAATACCATTTAGCAACACCACCCTTCTCAGCAAGGAAAACCGATTCCAGCCCCTTGAAGGCAGCACAGTGAAACAAAGAGCACTCACCAGGGCCCACAGCAATATTCAGTCGCATTCTTGTTAACCTGCTGCATTTCCATCCCAGTGAATGCACCAGTTCTCGCCTACTCACAAAAGCATGCTTTAAGGTATGTTTTCTTATTTTGTTTTTGACGGTCACAATCACTTAATTTCAAATTTTTAAACTCTGTGCATTGCTTGATGAATGCCCCCTACACAGACCTCATTACTGACGGTTTTAAATTTACTCCTTACCAGCATCAGTTGTTAGTACCTCACACCACTATTTGCCCTTTTCCTGACAAGCAACTCATTAGTTCAAATTGTCCTGAGCCTATTTCATATTTTTGCAGCAGTTTAAGACCTGAAGTCCATGGGTCACTTCAAAGAACGAGAAGGAAGACTTTGGCTTTCACTTTAGTACAGACATTTCCAAACCTGCTTAGCTGGGATGCCATTATTAGCGGGGGGCAACTGAGAGGACAGCAATAGCACCCAACTCTGCAATGAGCTATATGCACTGCACTGAGGTGGGACACAAAATTCTTCTATCCCATCCTTGGATTGCAGTCTCCAACCCATAAAACCTACTCCCCAACCTCTTCCTTACCCCAACTTAAAATACACCCAGTCTCAGCAACACCTTACCCTCAGTCTCCTCCTCAGGCTGGCTTCCATCTCAAATTGTTGTGTGGTTCCTGCAGGTGCTGCGAGTTGCCATTTGTGCACAAAGCATCAAGTTAGCACCAGGGACCTGTTTCACATTAACTCCTGGTCAGCCACTTGGTGAAACTCCCTTTGTAAGCACCAGCACACCAGCACAGTTAGACACAGTCTCTGCTACACATCCACCATCGGGCTCACTTACAAAGCTTTGGAGTGGTTGTCTGCCACTAATGGTGTGTGAGCCACCAACTAGCACTGGAAAGAGCTGTGTGTGAAAGGAGTTTACTGCCACAGAGCTCATGGCAGGAAGATGAGACTTGTGTCAAGCATCCAGCAATTTAACACTAGGCAGCATCAGCAAATCGCAAGAAGCATAGGAAGGTGTGATTTGGACAAACAGCAGTGACCTGGGGGGACAAATACAAGGAAGTATTCTCTGCCACAGTCTAAGGAGAGACCTCCAAAAATGGCCTCCTGTTGGCCTGCCATAGGCAGAATAATCAGAAGGGATCTCTCAAAATTCCTCAACCAAAGCCCAAGCTGAGGTTGATTAATGCAATTCTTTAAATGTTAATAGAGTAATGTCTTCTGAACATTCTGTGTTTCTGAACACTTATGTGTTTTTTCCCCCCTTAGGAAACCCTGCCAGATGTAGATATTTTAAGCAGAACAGGTGCAACAAGACAAATAACAAGGCTGTAATATCATTGCTTTCTCTTTTGTTCATGAACATGCATGACAACCTCACAATCTTAGGTCCCAGATCTCGATTTGTTTATGCATGCATAAAAAGAACATCTAAGCCATTTATATAGCTCCCATATACAAGAAGTCAGAATTTTAAGCGTACATATTCTGAGTACAGGTTGACAGTAAAAAAAACAAACAACAAGGTATTTTAATGTAGGCATTGCGTTGCAGGAATAGGGGTGCCCAGTTTCAGGACTGGAGAAGACTCGAGTTTAGCCTACAGGAATCATGGGATACAAAGTTTGTTGGCAAAGCTTAAAGTGAAATTCAAAGCTAAGAAATTGTTTCCGTGTTTACATGGAAACATATTCAATGTTTGATGTGGAGGGCCATCTAGTGGAAAGTCTCTTTGTTTGCAACAACAGCCCAAATCTAGGTAGTGCTTTACAGGAGTCTGAGCAAAGGCATCTTTGCCTGTTAACATCTTAGAAATGCATTTTATGAGCTTTTCTTTTCAGATGGAAGGCTTCCCTGCTGAGACACTACAGCATCCGCAGGAGAGCCTTTGGAACAAGAACATCAAGCCTGTCTCACTGCAGGATCCTTTGCAACAAAGCGTGCATTTCCTAAAATTAATTTCCTTTGACTAATGACTTCAGGAAGCTTTCCTTAAAAAAAAGGAAACTACAACAACCCCTCCCCCCCAAACCCCAGTTTCATTTTTTGGGTCATTAATACAAGTTCAAAAAAGGCTCAGTGACACTATCAGGGTGCAGACTGTGGTGGTGCAGAAAGCATTAGTATATATGTAACACTATCTCTGGTATTTGACTGAATTAATCAGATTTCTGTGAAAAATACTGAGTATCAGCAAGCACAGCTATATCAAGTGTTCTGAGCAAGATTCTCTGGTCAAATGACTGTGATAACCCAGAAAATACTGAAGTTGCTTCAGAGACATTCAGATTAATTCTCAGGAGGCTGAGAAGTGAGTTTTACAGCAGTTGTAGGGTTACTGATAAATCCCACTGTGAATCTGGTAAACAACTAGGATTTCTGAAAACATGGAAAAATCTCTCATTATTAATGCTGACTTTGGATATTTATTTCTTTATTATGAAGCAAATTAAAATGCAGTTAAAGAATATGCAGTGTCCAAAAATGTACTTTCAACTGGCATGGCTCTTACAAGCACAATACTTAATATATTAAATACAAATTATGCCTGATTCGACCAGCAAAAGGAAAAAGCCCAAAAGAATTAACGGGAACAATAAATCCTCACATTTTCCTAAACATTTCTTCTATCTATAAATATCTGAAATGCTTATTAAACAAGAGCTGTTCTTCCTGGCTCCTTTTTGACTCCACTTTCCTTCTCTTTTTTCATTGTGCAAATGCACTGTATACACCCTGCCCACAAACCAGGGAGAAGTCAAGAGAGACCCCAGAGCTGCTGTGTGGCCTTTTGCAGCCCTCTTGCTGCAGCACCCACCCCGGGCAGCTCCCGCACACCGCAGAGGCCGGGGCTGTAGACGCAGCAGCGGTGCTCCCCTTCCCCTGCCTCCTGTCCTCGGCCAGGTCACCGCACAGCTGGGATGTCACCAGCATGTCACCCACAGCTCTGCATGGGGGTGCTGGAGCACAGACAATAATCTGTTGCTGGGGTGCTAAATTGCAGTGTCATTACGCCTGTTTGCTTCAGCAGTGAATCTGGTCTCCCTCTCCTCACGGAATAGTCTGACAGGCTCCACAGAAGGCTTTTGTCCGCCTACGAGCAGCCAAAGATGAGAATTCTGAAATAAAACACACGCTGCTGTTCCACTCATCCCAGACCCTTGAACGCCGAAGGGATGTGACAGGCTAGCACCTTAATAATCAGAAATACATCAGGCATTTCAGGTGGAAACTGCAGCACACATCAGGTAGAGCAGGCAAAAAATTCACAACTCGATACCTGTTTAGGCATTGAAGAAAGATCTTTATAGGACAGGAAAAATAAGGAAATAAGGTTATTATCAGAGAATCTAGGAGCCGTGATCAGGGTGCCTTGGGCGCACTGTGCCAGGCACCGGGCACGTACACTCACCTGGGAGCTGCTGCTGGACAAGTGGGCAATTCCTGCCCACCTGGCTGCCCACTCCTCCCCTCACCACCACAGGCAGCAGCACTTGTGGGAAGAGGACCAGAGCTAGCCTCCTCCCTGACTCACACTTCTCTGCATATTACCTGGGCTCTTCTGCTACCTAGGCGTTACAGCACCTTGTTATTTTGGGTAGCTTCTAATTACTGGGGCAACGCTTCCCAGTTTGGAGCAGACTAACCTGGGTTTGATCCATGGTGGCATTACGGAAAACGTCTATATCGGGGAAAGGGCTGAAGGAAGAAAAATCTGCCTCCTCCATCTCCAACCAGCAGTACTGCAACTCCTGTGACTGATTTGCAGGGTGTCCACCACAGACCCCTTGCCCTACTCAGGGTGAGGAGATGCAGCAACATTTCTTAGCCTGAAGTTTTCTGTACAAAGCAGCAAATGAGGAAATCAAGGTCCCCATCCCTCTGTCATTCTCATACCATTTCTGTGACAACACGTCCCTACGTGTGAATCCAGATTTCATTCTTGACCAGCCAACTCATTTAATGAGCTGAGGAAGAAGCTAACTCATTTTGTGGCTGGCTTCTGTCCATTTTGGGATACCATTCTGTTAGCTCTGAACAGAGCAGGCTCTTTGAAATGCTGTCAAGCTCCAAATGACTGTGTAGCTATGACCATGCAGTCAGCGCACTCCCCACTTCATACTCTTTCATACACTTCCCACTCAAGCTCTGCAAACTCATCAGTGTCCTGCTGCTCATTTTTCCCTCCCAGTAAAATCCCCACACATAAAGGGCTTCAAAGCAACTTAAGGCATCTGATTTTTCAAGAAAAGTTGGACTTCCTGTAAGGTGTTTCAAACCAGGTGCCTAAAAACCAGAGGTATTTAAAAAACACTAGTTCTTTTCGGAAGTGCAGGTTGTGGTAGTGCTTCTGCAGGGCAAGAAATCACCATCTCTGTATTAAAGCTCAGGAATAATTTCTGAATCTCTTTTCCCAAATGAAGGTGTCCATTTTCACAGGTTTACCACCCCCTCAACACACAACAACAAAGAACAGGGCATCCACCCTACCGTAACACAGCGCTACTCACGTGGCCCCAGCTGAGCTCAGCTCCCAGCTTTGTCCTCAAACACCCTGTTCGTGTCTCGCAGCCACCACACCACCCGGGCTTGCACTGGCACTTGGCTACTGGTTGGAAAATGGCTACCGCACATTCGTAAGAGGAATATGTAACAGTTTAATATGCTTGAGTACTGCCTAGGCATGTCAGCTGGCTTACAAACATTAATAACCCCCCTGTGAAAAATCAAACTGCTGGGAGAGATTGTTTTGTTGCAGAGCTATGGTAACAGCCAAAGCCAAGAAGGGATAAAGCCCACAGAATACTGCTCAACAAATCACCCCTCTCTAAATAGCCTGCCAGCTCAAAGATGCATAAAATACCACATTTTAAAACTGCTGCTAATTAGCATAGCTGCAAACCAATGATGACCTTGGCATTGTCAATACTCATGATACATTTGATGGAGCACTTCATCAGAAGCTGAGTTCTTTCAGTTTTACTGCTTTATTTACTGTAACTGCAAAAATATATTAATGGTCATATTTCACTACCACAAGTGCCTTGCTTGTAATGCCATACTCCTACCACAGACATCATTTAATGACTTCAAAGAACACGGTCAGAAGTTTCACCTTCCAGCTGCGATGGCAGTTTAGGCAGCAGCAGGCAGCAAGCTTCTGGAGTTAGCTGCTACCACTTAGCACACAGGAGGCAGAACAAGACAAACAAACACCGCCAAACATTAGCTCTAGGTCTGCT
Organism: Grus americana; assembly: GCF_028858705.1. NCBI lineage: Eukaryota > Metazoa > Chordata > Aves > Gruiformes > Gruidae > Grus > Grus americana. Next base: position 4,694,912 of record NC_072860.1, on the reverse strand, counting down.
AGAAAACTGCCTTTAAAAGTCTGCATTTTATTCCAAGATGTACAACTTGCCACTTTAAAATTAAATTTGGCTGTAACACTACCACTACAACATAAATCCAACACACAGATTTGTTTCCAAAGTGTATGTTCCACTGAGTAAATCAACCATAGGCATTTCTAACCACATTGTTACAAGCTGCACTGCTGGCTATTTCAAAGGCTTCGTTTATCATCCATCTTCCAAATGTTCTTTTGTTTGCCTGAATTTAAATATTGACTGGTTGACAAGTGGGATTTAACATACACCAAGGGGCTACTTGTCACAGTTAGCAAACTGGCTGCAGTGCTCTTTTTCCTTGAGGTCCCACCAGCTACACACTCAGCCAAGAGGTTTCTTCCCTCAGAACAGGATTTGTGATTCAGTTCACGGTCCCCACACCACCCGTGAGGACTCCTTTGCAAGATCCCGTGACAAATATATCTTCTGCAGTGTGACCAAGCCAGCGTCTCTGTGCAACACAGGATTTATTTTTCCACTGATACACAAAATAAAAGTATACAAACAGTGAAAGGCAGAAGTCGGAGCAGCAGCCTGTCCTGCTCACAACTTAGTATCCACCTGTCTGTGCATGTGGATCTCAACCTGCTGTGCTATTGCACTCACCCTCACTAACTTTATCTAATTATTCACTTCTCTCTTACCTAGGTCTCTCTGGTTTTAGCCCTCCTTTGATCCCAGCTTTAGCTTTGAAAGACTATTCCATTAGAGCCACTGAAATAGTTTCTCCCTCACTGATGGTCTGTCTGTTACTTGAAGCTGTGTATCTATGGCTACTTACACCTATATATCTTTTTTCGGTTTCCTGACTGAGCCTTTAACAAAGCCTTCAGAGCATTTAATTGTATGTATTTAGGCAGAGAGCAATATAAAATTAAGCAGGGAAACCAAGTAATACAAAACAGTCATTAAAAATTTCCTATAACTTTCATTCAAGTCATCACAATAGCATCTTCCTCAAGAGAAGCTGAGAAAATTTTTTCTCATAGGTTGCACTGGGATGTCTGTGGAATAGCACTTCTACCATCCCCCGTGCTTTATGCTGAATGATTATTTTGACTTTGATTCAGGGAGTGTCTGCTAATGACAGTGGCTGTTCAATAAACTGGAAGTATTCTTGCCTCATCTGGACAGATATCCGTGACACTGAGGCATATCTGGAATGGAAAGACTTCTGAAAATGTGCCTTGTATTTAAATATTTCTGTAGTCAGGTCATGAGGTGTCATGTTCCTCCTACGTTTTGTCTCTGGTCTCTAGAGCCTTGGAATTCTTCATGATTTTGTGAAACAATTCTTCTGAAGTAGTTCTTCATAGCATTTAATGCAGCTCATTTTGCCCACATTGATTTTATAGGTAAGCATTTACTACCTGAGAGCTTTTTGTCTAAAGCAGAAAGTTTAAGGGCAGCCACTATTCTACCATGAAACATCCTCACCATTTTCTTTTTTTTTGTTCCCCTCAAAATCCATTTTCATTCTCCTTTGAGGCAACAAGCAGTTCACAATCAGTTAGCCATAGTCCCCAGAAGAGCAGTAGTGAGAACATGATCAGTCCCATCCTGGAGGCACCGGGCACTCCTTCCTGCCCTCAAGGGCATCATTATTGGCACTCCGAGGGCTGGCTGGCAGGCAGGACAGCCGAGCTTTTTAATACCAGTACTGAAAGGGGCTCTTGCAACCCTGCCTGATCCACTTCATTCCCTTGGTTGCAAATATGGCAACAACAGTGCCTCTCAGGGAAGACAGGCAGGAGATGTTGAGGTGGAATACACTTACAGAAATCTGTGGATAAAAATCCTCCTACTTCCTTTGCTAAATAGTGATGTTATTAACAGCAATTCACAATCCTAAATTTTGCACCAGACTCTAGCTCACCAGATAACAGAGTAGCAATTAACTTAATGTGGGAAGCAGCCAGATAAGTAGCAAAGATTGTTCCCTTCAACCTAGGCTAGTCTCCTGCTAGCAATCTGGAGAGAAAACTCAATATCCCATTACCAATTCTCTATGACATGCAAAACCAAGAAATACTGATAAGGATCCATGAATAATTAAGTTTAAGCTGATGTTGCAGAAAGCTAAACTGGACTGGGGATGTTAGACTCTTCATTAGTTCACTGGCAGAAAATAGCCTGGGTCAAATTCATTCTGTAAGTAATTCCTTGGAAACGAATAGAGCTATCTCAGCAAATGGTTTTGTTCTGAGTCTTGGGGTTAAAGAATCTGCTATATTCTTCCATGACAGAAAATTTAAAAGATACTATAGTTTGTGTTTTGTGAGTTGCTCATGCTAATAGTTGTCTTCAATTACTTGATGCAAACATTTGCTGCCCACACTGGGGAGATGCAGGCTTCCAAGTTCTGGCAGGCTGGGCCTGCTTCATATAAAAAACTCCCTCCCTGTGTTCCCATACCACCCCTTATGTGGTTTTTCCGCCTCCTTTCCCCAGGTCTCCTCACTGGATACCGAGGATCCCTGCTGCCCTACTCCTGCCACACCAGGGACTGTACATTCATTCAGTCCCTTTTCTCTCAAGTGCCCTCTTCTTACTCCCCATGCCTGTGTGCTTCTGCTAAAACAGATGGCAGCTGTTCCACGTGCCTCTCATTTACAGTTTTCTAATTTCCCTTCCCTTTTCTGCCCACTGATGCCCAAAACAACTCTAGACAGACTGAATTAATCAGAGAGGATGATTAGCTTCTCCAAGAACCAACCTTTTGAACCAAACTGATCAACAGCCACAGTGAAATAGCCTGAAATGAAGCGATAGCAAAAAAAGGATAGTTCAGGGAACTACAAGTCAAGAACTATTTAGGAAGGAAAAAAGCGCTGTATTGCAATGCATAAATGCTACCATGGTTCAGCTGCTATTCAACATGCTGTGCATTTACCAGTGCGTACAATGAGATTGTGATTTAGGCCAATGCAGGCTATGGCTATGGATAGCTACAGATAGCTATGGATGACCAACAGATTTAAGCCACTTGCCTTGATGAAAAGAAGTAAAAGGCCCTAAAGATGGAAATGTTTGTCCATATGGACATCCTAAAGTAAATATCCTAAAACCTAGAGTTCTCTCATCACAGGAGCTGCTTTACCTGAGTCACCATGAACAGATTTGGGTATCTCATCCAGGTCTACAATAGTCTCCTCTAACTCCTCCAGCAAAGGGACAACAGGTACAGAAACAGGGCTATCTATATGAAAGCTTTCCCAGTTCCTGAGGAGCAGCAACAGACTGTTTTAGAGACAGCAGGTATGGGAACTACCTGAAACACTACTGGAGCCAAGAGCTCCTCCCTGACCAGATTCTCTTCTCTAAATCTTTGAGTATGGCTTGTCTTATTGAGCTTGAGTTCAACATGAAGTAGGCTTCAAATGCAATTTTAAGTGTTATCCGCTGTCTGTTTCCTTCTCCACATGGCATATTTGGGTAGATCTTTTCCGATGTACCTGTGCCTACACTCCAGATTTCAGAAACTCATCTCAGAAATTGGGTGCATGAATAATTTTCAAATAAAAAAATCTAAACCCCTAGTTTTGCTAGCTTTGCTCAGACAATACCAACACCAGCCATCAGCCCTGAATCAGCACCAGGAGTGACCTCTGATTGACTCTTACATTAGCATTTCTAACAAGCCTTGGTGTTACATTGAGCAAAGGTGGCCTTCAAAGTTTTAAAGGCTCCCTCTTTCCAAAACAGAGTGCACAAAGTGGAGGCTCTCAAAAGTGACATCACTGCAGAGCAAGGATGTACTACCTGAAAACTTAGTTGCTTCATATACCCATCATGAAGAAAGACTTCCTCCAATATTAATGCAAGTATTTCATGCAGAATAAAAAAAATCAAATCTATTTCTAATTAATGTATTTTCTCTTATAATTGGTCTTAATCTACTTCCCGGAGCTACTAGGATTCACCCACAGCTTGTTCCTTCCTCCCACCACTCTTTTGGTGAAGTCACAGAAGGGCTTTCTACTTGTAGGGTGTTATCCAAGATTAACTTTCCAGTGTCTACCATGGGGACACCCGAGTGGCTTACTGGCTGGCACTCAGAGCAGAAGCACTCACTTCTGCCTCCTTTAAGGCTAACTGGCTGATTTTCAGGTTTAGAAGCTTAGACAGCACAAAAGTTTAAGCTCCTTCCCTCCCCCCATCTCCAAAGTTCAGCTAAAGCACACTGTGAAAAGGAAAATGAGAACAGGTCACAGGTTAAGGCTTTTGTCCCCTTTCTGCTGTGACGTGGGGACAGAAGAGATCAGCTCTCCGACGGATGCACCTGCTCCAGTTGTGAGGGAATGCTCATCTTCAGTTCATACAGAGCTGGAGGATTTTCTAAATACCTACACAGACTGGACCTGTCTGAACTTGCTCCATTTCACTCAGTCATCTGAGAGCTGCCTGTTCACTACCTTAGAGCAACCATTATGTCAGCCCCTACATCAGAGGGGTGAACTGCCCACAGATATGCCAGTCTGTATGCAAGCTACTGCACCATCCTAGAGTACAGCTCTAAACTGCAGCTCACAGGAGAGCTACTGAAGTGGATTAAGCCACTGCTTCATGGCATATACTTGTGCTTTTAAGAGGCTCCTATCACACCCCCAACAGAGGTGTTTCAACAAGCAGGAAGAAGGCAGGGGGGTTGAAAGACTGGTGTAAAGGACTTGGAGAAGAGTTAATGGGGAGGGATAATCAAGATATGATCAGGTTGGAAGCCCTTCACCAGGAGACGGCTGAGGCAAGGATGCCAGCTTTACGCTTTTGTGAAAGTAAAGCTCTTGTGTTTGTGATGGTAATAAACTCATCTGTACAACAAAGAATGATGTTGTAACATCAGATGTTGACTTCACCGCACACTGAAACAGAAGTTAGGCTGACTAAGGAGAATTCAATAAATCGTGTTTGATGAAGGCAATACGAGGCTGACAGCAGGCACTCTAGCTTTGGGCAGCAGAAATATTCACTCTCCCCTTATGCCACTTTGCTCCCACATGAAATCCCCTTTAACTTCAGCATTAACAAAAGCCCTACAAAGGGTGGCACAGCCCAATAATCTGCATACATTGCACAGTGAAGCATCTTGCTAATCTAAGAACATTAGGATTGCTTTTCCTGAATCCTAGTCAGAAACAAACAAAAAAACATGTGAGAAATGAAATTAATTTGGATGTGTTCCTCCCTATTTAATAAGCAGTCATGTAGAGAGGAACCAAAATGCTGGCTCAGGACTCCCGAGCTTACCTTCTGGCTTTTACTACTTCGCAATGAAGGCATTTCCATGGCATCAAGCAGATAGCTGAAATAAGCATCTTTCCTAAATCAAGCTACATGTGGAAGCCTAGAATCTATGTAAGGTACAAAAAGCTACAAGCAGGAGGAATGAGGGGGTGGGGATCAAGGAAGAAGGAGGAGGAAAAGACAGGGGGTGGAGAGTAACACTGGAGAGCAGCAGTGGTCCAGCCCCTCAGCATCTGAAAAGCATCACAGGAGCCTCTGGATAAAGACCAGCCTCAGTAGCAAGGCTAGGAGACAGAGGATTTCTGCTCAGTGATAAAACATGGTGAGTAGGATTTTTGTAATCTGCCTTATTGTTTGTTCTGGTACAATGGCATTTCCTTTGCTCTGACACTCTCAGCAACTCCGAGGGACTATTATTTTGGGATGACTGCTTGTTTCTAAAGCATTGTTTTTTACTTATTTTTCCATATATCTGACAAGCATGTGCCTGTATTTATATAAATGCACATCCTATCTCCTTTTAAAGCAATAAATTACTGAAAACAACCAAAGCTGACAGCATTAACACTTTGCTGTCTGGTACCAACAGGCTGCTGGCCAGAGCAAATAGAAAATGCCCTGTTTCCTTGTCAGGTACACAGTGGAAATTTCTGCTCAGCTGTCCTCTCCTAGCAATAGAGTGATGATTCACTAACTCCCTGGGCAGGAGTTTTTGCTGCCCTTTTACATGGTGTAATTGGAACATTTCAAGCAGTTACATTTCTTTCAGCCTCAGGTATAGAAGAAAACTGAATGAGGGGTGCAGAGGTTTTGTCAGAGAAGGAGCCTCCTTTTGTCATGGTCTCAGCATCCTTCTGCCCCGCCACACGCCCGGGGGAAGCAGCGGGTGCCCCACACTGGGCAGGGGGAAGCAGTGGGTGCTGCTGTTCCCCCAGGGATCCCTCCTGTCCACACACTGTGGGACTGTACGCTGGGAGTAGAAACATGGTTAATTTTACTATGAAAAATCCTGAGCTTCACAGAACAGTTGGCAGGGCTTAAAGGAAGGTTCAGGCTTCCCTATAGCACATTGCTAATAAGATTAAGCATTTAACTACACATCCTTCTTGTATTCTGCTGGGGAGTGTAAGATTTTACTTTGTGTGCTCAGTGGAATTAAGGTTGGAGAAAAACACACCGATGTGCTTTTTGCTGGTTCTTGGCGAGAAAGCCGTTGCCTGACCTAAATCTATGTGCAAATAATTAGGCATCCTGGGTTACCCAAGAGAGAGAAATGATTAAGGGGAATGATAAGATACAGCCGCTAACGATGACGAGAGGAACACTCCTAACAAGAGGCATGATCTCAATGCAGGTTTGTGTGTCACACAGGCATCTTTAAAAATAAACATTCTTCTGTTTTGTGACTTGTGACTCTCCCTGATTACATCCTCCATTCTTTCTACCCTTTTCTGTTTTCTAATGGAGATGAGATACTAGCAGAATAATCAGTTTGAGAAGATGGTCCTGCTTTAAAATCCTCTTTGCTTTTCACCATAAGAACTATTACATTTATTTGCTTACTAGAAACAGTGTTACAATAACTGCAGACAGGATATCACCACCTTCTAGCAAGGAAGCATTTTATTCATTTGTAATTAAAATCAAATTAACAGAATGAATATATGCTCATGATTATTAGTAAGTATTTCTATTACTAACTTCTATCTTCTGAGCTACAGAGTTAAGGGTTTTGACTGTAAATAAAGTAATCTTATTCCAAAAATACCTCCCACACACACTTTACTGGGGGCACCAGCTGTTCTTTATGCATTGCTAATTGATTAGATCCTAAGCATTAAAAATTAGTATCATCCACTGACTTTAAAAATAGCTGTTGCTCTCACCACCTCATGCTTGGTTGTGGGTTTTGTGTTTGGGTTTTTTTTATTTTTGGACTTCCAACTGCTGCCCAGCAAAAATCCTCCCGAGGCTAAGCATAGGAAGGGAGAGCCTGCTGAAACGCTTCATTTTTTTTTCCCTTTCCCATTATACAATTTCTCAAGAAATATTTTAGAGAAACATTTCATTTTAAAGTGCATCCATTTTAAGCATAATACATGCCAAAACCAGATATGTGTTTTCAGGAAACTTAATTGCACTACCATTTTTGTTTAGAAAGCAGGGGTAACATTTTCAAAGGTAACTCTGATACTCAGGATCTTAAGTCTGATTGATATGAAGCCACTTGTGGAAAGGGTATTTTGGAATCATCCCAAACTTGTGTCCTAAAACATAAAAGCAGTCTAAATAGAGGTTTTTTTCCTTTTTAAATTAAAAAACCCCTAAAAGAATATGCAATGTTTATCAACTCTTTAAGAGAAGGAAAATTCTTGGAGGGAGGTAAAATTAAGACTCCAAGTACCACGCAGAATTCTCCTTAGCAAGGGACAGCAAGGTACCATCTCCACAACCTCCCAATTTTAAGTATGAGCTAAATGTAAAGAATCAGAGCATTCCTATCTCACCTGCAAAATGACTGTATTCTGAATTTTTCTTATTTCTATCTCCATGAGAGACAATTATGTATAAAATTACATGTCAAACAAGCAAATAAGAGTTTCCAAGCCAGAGAACTAGGAATAAATGAACCTTACAAAACCTTAAGTATCTTTTTTCCTACTTAAGCAAAAGTAGTTGAGCCAAACTTGCCAAAGCCAGAGAGTTCATCAAATTTCTTCTTTGCAATACTTTTACTTCTATCAATGCAACCTCACTGAAGCAGCTACTTCTGCTTTCCCAGCAGGATGACCTTCCTACAGTTACATCCAAGAGGACTGCTATTTTAGCTACTGACACGTTAAAGCACAATCGATTTTACCTTTTCTTAGAAGATAAGCTAAACAAACCTTTCCACTGTGAGATACGAGATAATTTTGACACCAGCCCAAAAACCAAAGCAAGCCTTCCCCCATTCCTTCAGAGAGGGAAAACTGTAGACAGCTCAGCCTGGCAGAAAGCTTTGGGGGCCATGGGCAGAGGCAAGTGTGACCCCCCTCTGCTCTGACCCACATGTCAGAGGCAATATTAGGACAGTTTGAATCCTGCCTCCGCCTGTCTTCCTCCTGCCGCCTGATGAACATCCAGTCCAGCTCCCCTGTACCGCTCTTTGGCCTCCTTGTCTGCTGACCTGGACTTAGGTAGAATTTAGGCCGTCTGAATATGGCTCTTATTAACCGGAACAGTTACCTAACTCAGTCTTGTTCAGGTCCTCATAACCCAGGACTACAAGCAATTGCTTTGACTGTCCTAAAACCAGGTCTCCTCAGCCCACAGGAATGTGTTCACCTTCCCATTCTAAAACTTAAATTTACTTTTAGATGAATCACAGACACAGGAAAACCTTCTGTGTTTATGAAAAGGCTGTCGGACACCCTGCACAGATGGTATATGTTTGAGCACGAAGTATCTCTGTGTTTTATGAGCAATATTATCCAAATTTAACCCAAAACCTTATTGCCATTATAGTATAAGCCCAAAATCTGGATCTAATTGCCTGCTTAGATGCTTGTGAAATCCTGAGAGTGAGCAGCTGGTATGATCAAGACAGATAAAAACTGTTTACTGTAGATGGGAAGTCTCAACACTGCTGCACCTAAGATCATTGTAAGTGACAATTAAACTGTAGCCCAGTATAAGAACCAAGGATGTCCTCTATTTAAACATGCGTCCCATAAGTAATTTCACAGATATTAAAAAAGTAATATTAATGAAGAAAACATCCAGAGCATGTTGAAAACAGAACAACCTAGCCTTAGTTGACTGACTGCCAGTTTCCAGGTTTCTGTTCTTCACAGTGATTTTTAAATGCAAAATATATTTCCTTTAGCAAAGGTGGAAATCAGTCCCTCGTGTACCCTTTATCCCTGCGGAAGAAGAGATATACTGCAAGTCCAGTCCAAGAGGAGGATAACTGAAAAGGAGCAGAGACAGGCAATAGTGTAGCTGAGTGCACGGGTTACAAAATCCTAAAGAAGATGTACCATTTTCTAAATGCCTAGAATCATTTTTCACAGAATTTTGATTAGCTTTACATAACCACTGGAGGTTAACTTTCCCTTACAGAACTTTAATCTGTTTCTAGCTTCGCTGGTACAGCTTCTGAGGTTAGAGATATAACTTGTGTCCCTGCATAGAGGAAAAAAAGATGGTATCATGGTATAACCCATTACAACCAAAAGTGCTAAAAGTATTAATAGATATAGAACAGAAATATGATGTGATGCTGCTCTCTTTCTACATTTGGAAAGAAGCTCATTGATAATTTAGATCATATGAGGGTAAAGAGGAAATCATAGCATGGGACATCACAAAACAGGATCTGAGATGAATCTTTTTTAAAATCTGTGGACTCTGGTAGGCTGCCCTTAAGAGCCCTCAAAAAGTTGACTGAGGAGATCTTCCCTTTCTTGGTGTTAATTTTTTAATAACATTTTAAATGGGGAAGATTCCCAAAGCTACGCCAGTGTTAAAACAGGATAAGCAGGATGACACAATGAACTAGATTCTAATTAGTCTGGCATGAATCCTTGGGGAAAATGAGAAAAAGAAAATATGAGAGAGACGTTAAACAATTAGAATACAAAGTTGGTGATGATATGTATAGTAGATTAAAAAAACAAAACAAAAAACCCACCCCACAACTCCTAACTTATTTTTTTCCTCAGAGAAAAATGAAAAGGTAGCATAGGCTACCATCACTGTATCTTACAATATTTACTACATGTATTCTCAGTGCAGATGTTATTCAGGCCATTTGGGCTTTCATGTTAAAACTGTTCATCTAATCTATTAAAAAAGACAGGAGAAAAAGCCTTGACATTTCTAGACCCAGTTATCAATCTGTTTATTAAAGTCCATTGTGTTTCTTATCAAGGAGATACAATTCAGATCAAAGATTTCTTTATTCAAGATTATCTAATGACATCCTGAATCCTTCGCTTTAAGAAGTTTCATATTTGACAATAAAACAAATCCACCTCTAAAAGCCTTTTTAATGCATCTACAAAAAAACTTCCCAATTATGCAATTTCCTACAAAAGTGACTCTTGCTTAATACTCAGAATGGGCAGAAATAGCTGTAGGACTTCAGAGAGTCCTACATAACATCATTACAACACTAGCATTTGCCATGTCACAGACCTCTAAGGAGCTTCTCAACAGCAGGAATTCCCACAAGAACACAGCACCTACTTCTACAATTGCGAAGGACTGAGATGTCAGACAGTTTATTTTTGGGATATTAACAATTGGTCTTAAGTCAGCTGTTTCTGATCATTTTCACAACTCTGCTGGAGTTGTGTGCACTGAATTTCTTCTCAATCACACCTTGCTTTTCAGAAGAGGAGTGTAATCATGTCCCAGTGACCTATTTCTAAATATGCAAACCAAGTTTCCTGCAGCATCAGTGAACTCCAGATACCTGACAGCGTAGTAAAATGTTTACTGGCTTTCATTAAGAATGCTCTGCAATACTCACATGCAGCCCCAAATGCTAATAAATGCGCCAACATCTCAATCATACTGATAGACACCCATCTATCACAGCCTACCGTGTTTTCCAGAGCATCCATACTCTTGATGTTAAATATTCACACTTTACCCTTATGTTGTCTACCATTTGTCACTGACCTACATTTAGTTGTAAATATTGATAATCACCTGCCAGTCTGCAGCTTCTATGAGAAATAGGCTGTCACTGATCTGCAGGAGAAGTGCTGCACGTGACAGAACTCCCAGATACAGAGACCTGTATCTTGAGAGGTGTTGGTCAGTATTGCTGTTCCCAGCAAGCCCTGGCAACTGGAAACCCTCTGGAGGCTACAGACAGCTATTACAGTTCAAGGTAGACTAAAGACTGCTTAAAGTTGTACTTAAAGAGCGTACAAAGGCTTGGTGCTGAATTTAAAGTCTCCCCAGCTGTCTTGGTACTGGGTGCAGGTCTGGATTCAGGGATCTGTTCTGAGATTGTTCTCAGGGGAGTATAGGTAATGATTTCAGAGCTGTTATATACAGTTCGTTAAGGAGCATGTGGCAGAGTTCAAAGGCTCTAAGCGCGTTTAGTTACATCTAAACAATTTAAAAGAAGATAAATCATTAATTGAGGTCTCATTAAGGAAAGATCCAAGCACATTCTTTCAAGAACAGGACTTGGAGGTTTTGTTCTGCTCCCCATCCAGTGAAAGTCTCGTGTCTCTACCAGCTTTTAGGAAGTGCTTGCTTCTTCCCTGACCTACCTTCATGTAAGTCCATTGACTTACTCAACATTCAAGTTGATATAAGGTAGGAAAGGATCAGATGTGTCCATGACATAACTGCTGAAAAAACTGAAAGTGTCATGGCTAAAATAATTAATGACTAATTAGATTATGAAAACATAAAACAGATTCAATACTAAACCATACAGGCAGAGAGTAGTACACTGGTCTTTGTAAATCAGAAACAACACTTCTGTCATAATTAGCAGTGATTTTCAATGTGGCATTTTTCACTTTTTACAATAAAAGTAGTAGTGCAGAAAATTATACATTATACTCAGGAGGAAGCAGAAACAGTAATTCAGTTTCAGCATGCTTCCCAGGGTAGTACCAAGGTTTATGGATTTTCTATTCACAAATAGGGATTATTTAAATATGAAGTGAGCATCACATGTTAAATGTTTGATCCATTTTCTCAAGAGATTTCCCACCTTAAGCTCTTCGTCCTCCTCAAAGGTACAGATTTATGAACTGCTGCCTCCCTGACACACGCACTTGAATGTTAAAGTTCCTCAGGCATTGCTTTTCATTGATGCCATTAAGAGCAACCCTGAGAAGGACTTGGGGGCATTGGTGGGCAAGAAGCTCAACACGAGCCAGCAGCGTGCACTTGCAGCCCAGAAAGCCAACCGTGTCCTGGGCTGCATCAAAAACAGTGTGACCAGCAGGTTGAGGGAGGTGATCCTGCCCCTCTACTCCGCTCTTGTGAGACCCCACCTGGAGTACTGCATCCAGCTCTGGGGGCCCCAGTACAAGAGAGACATCGAGCTGTTGGAGCGAGTCCAGAGGAGGCCACGAAGCTGATCGGAGGGCTGGAGCACCTCTCCTGTGAGGACAGGCTGAGAGAGTTGGGGTTGTTCAGCCTGGAGAAGAGAAGGCTCCGGGGAGACCTTAGAGCAGCCTTCCAGTACCTAAAGGGGCCTACAAGAAAGCTGGAGAGGGACTGTTCACAAGGGCAGGGAGTGATAGGACAAGGGGTATTGGCCTTAAGCTGAAGGAGGGCAGATTTAGATCAGATATTAGGAGGAAATTCTTCATCATGAGGGTGGTGAGGCACTGGACCAGGTTGCCCAGAGAAGCTGTGGATGCCCCCTCCCTGGAAGCGTTCAAGGCCAGGTTGGATGGGGCTTTGGGCAATGGGTTCTAGTGGAGGGTGTCCCTGCTGATGGCAGGGTGTTTGGAACTAGGTCATCTTTGAGGTCCCTTCCAACTCAAACCATTCTATGGTTTTTCTACTTTCAGAGTAGGACCTCTATTTTGTTAAAAGCCATCCCACAGTCATAATCTTAAATCCAAACCCCCTCATATTTTAGAGGCAAAAGGTTCTCTGAGCCTCAGCTACCAACCCATAGTATGTACTGTGTTCTACTTGCTGGATCTTCCAGCCATTGCCAACATACCTTCGATTTCACTTGGTCTGTTTCTCATGCAATACCATAACTCAGTGATGGAAATTGCTAGTGACAAAACCAATTGGATAATGCTTGATATTTGTCCCTTTGTTCTCCAGTTGTTTTCAAAGTTTACAAGTGCTAGCCACCAACATCACAATTATTTTTATTCTGCTGTTTTCTTTACAGAAACAGATGTGAGGAGGCAGTATGGAGCTCAAGAGAGGAAAGACCTTCATAAAATCCAGTGTACAACATGAGAAAGTGCCACCAGCGCACACAGTTCCTATCAGCAAAGATGATACAGGGAAAGACAAAAAGGCAGCTCTGGAGGGAAATCAAAGTGTAGCCGAAGTCCAGCTGGCATGTTTGGCCACACACAAGAACTACAGATTTTCTACCAGAGCAGCAAGGAACGGAGCTGGTGACACCAGCCTGGAAAAGTCATCTGGGTCCTCCTACAAACTTGTAAGGAAGAGTAAAACCCATGACTGCGTTGCTGAGGCAGACAAAACAGAGCAGTGCAGCCCCAGCAGCAGGGCCTGTGAGGAAGGTTTTTCTGGAAAGAGTAAAGGGCGACTGGTCAATAGCATCAGCTTTTCTGGGATGTCTAGCTCCAGCAGTAAGAAAGAGTGTGTGGTCAGCCCCAGCCAGTCTGCATGCAGCAGTCAGATGATTGATTACAGGAACTTTGTGCCACAGATGCCTTTTGTACCAGCTGTTGCAAAAACCATTCCCAGAAAGAGGATTTCCCTCAAAAGATCAAAAAAAGGGCTCAGAGATATATTTCATATTAAAAAAAATAAACCAGAGAGCCTCACATATCTGGTTGAGAAGGACAAGAACCTGTCCTCTCCAGGCTGCAAGAGCGAGTTGTCTGGGCGTCTTGCAAAGTATCTTTTCAAAACCGGAGACACATTTGCAGCTGACTGCTTGTCACAAGACTGCTCAGACAGCGAACTGCAGTCTGACTCTTCCTATGACTGCTGCAACACCCTGTGTGAAGATGTCGCCTCGCTGAAGAGCTTTGACTCCCTCACTGGCTGTGGGGAAATCTTTGCTGATGAGAGCTCAGCTCACCTGGAGCTGGAGAACAGCAAAGAAGTTTCACTGAGACGAAGCAAGCACAAAGACAGCCCCATCATGGGCTCTTTCCAAGGAGGTGTGGAGCAGCTGGCTTCTCCTGGCCAGAATGAGACCATTGAATTTGCAAAGTTTTGGGACAACATCAACAAATCAGTGAGGCTACATCAGAGTGCTCTGTTTGATAAGAAGGTACTGAAAATACCTGGTCCTGACGTAGAAAAGGCTAGAAGCCAGGCTGCTGTATCTGTGACAGATCCCCAAACGTCACCTGATAAAGATGGTGACAATTCCAAAGAGAGCTCAACAGAAACAGGAACACCAAAAAGTGACAACCAGGAATCCACATCCACAAGTGATGAAGGCTACTATGATTCATTCTCTCCTGGACAAGATGATGAAATGAAGGAAGCTCAGACTCCTGGGGTCCCAGGTAGATTTCCAAGAGACAGCTACAGTGGAGATGCACTTTATGAGCTCTTCTATGACCCAAACGAAGTCCAAATAAACCCAGTCATAGATGATGACTTGTGCACATCTGAAAGCATTTCAGAACAAGCCATTGAAATACCTTTGTCTATTTACAGCTTTCATGTTGGAGCTGAGGAAAACATGGCTTCCCAACCAGGTCTAGACATTATCAGCCAGGGTTTTTTCCACAGCACATGGAAAGGCAAAGAATGTTTGCTAAAGCTCTGTGATACCGAGCTTTCACTGACCATGGGGATAATAAACTGGCTGCGAAAACACTCAGGACTTGTTTCCTCCCCTGACTCTCTTCAGAGTCCTCAATCCCAACCAGAAAAGTCTAATGATTCATCGATCCCACCCAGCCCCAGTCCAGAGCAGAAAGTGAGCACAGAAGCTCAGCAGGAGAAACCAAGTAAGGAAGAATCTCATACATTTAACCCACAGGTGTCTTTGGATGAAAGCAAACATGAAACCCAGGCCTTTTCAGTAAACATTACTGAAAGAGACCACAGCCTGGACTCTTGCCCTAACAATTCTAATTTGGATTTCCAAGAAATGGAAGGGAATCACTACAACAATTCATCTACAGTGCCTGGGACTGCAGAAACCACCAGAGCATCAAGTTATGCACCACAATCACAGGCTAACAGAGACAATCTGCAGACATCTTCAACTGATAATGAGATGACAGTTTCAGAAGGATGTGAGACATCCAGAGATAAAAACCCACTGCCAGAAAAGCTGAACAGAGAGAGTGGCTCCCATAGCTCTGAAAACCCTTTGTTAGATGATAATCACGAAGTAGAATCTTGTTATTCCTACAAGACTGCTGCGACCTCACTCCTGGATTCCCTTGAGAAGGAAGGCAGAAATAAACCAACGTATCACTCTCTCTCTATTTCCTGTGACAAATCACTGCAGCCTCTTACTCTTGGACCCTTCCAGAGCTACATTAGCCCCACACCAACGGAGAGCAGCACTAACATAGTACAGCTCCTAGAGCGCTGTATAACACAAGTGGCATCATTAAAAATCAGCTATGAAAACAAGCACCTGGAAGACAAATGCATTGGGAATGAGATGAACAGTATCATTTGTAAGATGTCTCAGTACAAAAACAAATTATTGTTGCAGAATGAATGCAACTGCATTGCCCAAAATCCAGAATACTCCAGTATTCCTAGCACAAACCAATACAACTATGAGACAAGTTTCCAGTCCAGCAGTCTGTATCATTTAAAGCAAAGTGGGGAGCAAATTTGCTCTGAAGATCAGAAAAGTAGAGCAAAAATCCTAGATGACATCACAAGAAGTAAGATAAATTTTGAATATGCCCAGCTAAGTAATCAAGCACTCTCCTATTTAAAAGACCTTGCATTTGATCTCAGTCCAAGTGACTCCATCCCTGCTACAACTCTTAGTAGACCAACATTTTTACCTCTCTTTAACTCTGTCCGCTCAGACATACCTGCTACTTTTTCCCAAGCTTCATACAGCACCACCATCTCTCTAGGTGACCCGCCGCAGCCTAAGGAAGCCAAGCAGCGCAGCCCAGGGCCGTGGAGTTATGCAGAGAGCCCCTGCGGGGGCCTGGCTGGAGGGACTGCTCCATCCCCTCACCCGGAGGCAGCAAGCCCAGACACAGCAGTGACAGGGAAGAACCACCAGTAACACACCTCCATTGAAAAGGTGAGTGCTTGTGGGAAATCTGAACTTAAATGTGGAATAAGTAACATCTGCTCCCTTTTCACAGAGAGACACTTATGGCAGCTGAGTCTGATATATACTCAGGGTTTCTCAGTTTTCCAATTTCATTGTTTTTAACCTTCACTTCAGCCTGGTAGTTAAGAGTAATCAGAATTTAAATTACAGAATTGCCCAAACCAGGGGCCACATATAGCAGGTGTCACATTCACTGAGTCTTACAAATCTCATGCAAATGTTGAAGCTCCATCTTCCACCCAGGTGGAAGCTTTCATCCCAGTTAAAGTAGGGAAAATTTTTCCTTCTCCCACTCCAGGATCTGCCATGTTTGGAACAACGCTGTGAATATGGCTGCCTGGCCACAGACTGCAGGCAGCATTCAGCTCAGATTCCTCACTACCATGTCATGAAATCCTCTTGCTACATAATGACAGCATAAAAATTATGCCCCGCTTCCCCTCTGCAGTGATAATTGGATATCAGAGCTCTCTGCTGGAGTCCTGATGCGTAAGCTGCTATGCAGGGGGTCACACGAGAAAGCCAGAGAGCTGCTATGCTAAGTCACAAGGCAGACAGACATACCTTATCCCGCAGTTGTATAGATATGGTGCGTCCTCAAGCACAAGGGAAAGCCCACAATACTATGCTGCTGCTAAGTGTACCAAAAGGATGTTCTTCCTGACAGGGTTGCAAGCCTCAAGTCTCTCTCCAGCAGGTGCAGTTGGTCTTCGGCCAAACAGCGCTGTGGCACAGCAAGAGCTGAAGCCAAGGCACGCTCCTCGTGCAAGGCTTGACAGGCTTCTCGAGAGAGGGATTATAGGGTCTGTGCTGCACCTCAAGCTTTTGAAAATCCTTCAGCCACACTGACGTAGTGTAGGGAGACCCAGAATTTGGTCTCTGACATGAGTTAAGAAACACCTCTGCTGTACAACAGGAAAAGCTGCTCAAGTACACAGCCATTGTGCTGGTTCAGATTTGCCTGTCACACAAGGCGTTAGTCCAGAGAGATACTATCTGTTCGAACTGCTCCAACTCTACACTAGCTGAGAAATCCTCTGAGAGGAATCCGTCCTTGAAGCATAAAACCTGTATAAATTCTCTGTCATGTGCCCAGCCAAATCTGACAGCTTGGCTAGACTCTGCCCAACCCTGGCACTCTGAGAAGGAGCCTTTGGAGGTGGTGGAAGCTGGAGAGGAGGCTGCAGAAAGGGCCAGGGCAGAGAATTAAGAAACAGCTCATTATTGAATGGAGTGACCCAGGGAACACAACACTTCTCTGGCTCTTGTGGCTCACAGCAGCGTGACTGCTTTCTAGTCATCTCTAAAGGCTTCCCAAGCAGCACAAACTAAAATGGACAGTGTTTCTCTCTGTATGAGGCAAAAACATCCTTACATTTTCAAGTCTTGGGAGATTCAGCCACCCGCTTTGCTATTTACACCTTTGTGACAGTGCCCTTCCCCACTAATAAGTCTCCCATTGCAGGGAAAGAATATTTTTCAGGGATCTGAATGAAGTGAAGGGCCAGAGACTGTCAGTCTTCAATGCCTTTTACTAACACATCATCCAGTTACAACCTGTTCACCAGTGAACTAGGTCTTCCTCTAGTGAAAGAAGTGATTTTGCTTTTTCCATTTTTGTTGCAAAGAATGCTGCAAACAATGCTGACGAGCAAGCCACCTTCTTGCGTCACCAGATTTTTGGGCAGAGCTTGCCATTCAAGCACACACCATAGACCTTAGAACTACTTGCCTCTATTAGCTTATTTCTGAAATGAAAAATTCAGTACAGGAAAGGAAAGGTTTGTGGCACAGCTAGTATATGTAAGAAACCAGTGCTAGGCACAGCTTTTTAGGGTTAGAACAGCAGATCCATTGCCTGATATTTTTAGTTTGTTGTGAATATTAGTCTGCAGGGTACTGCTAAGAATATCCCTGCCTTCGCAGGCTAGGAACGCACAAAGGGATCTAATTTTGAGGAGTCATTTTCTGGTAGACATGGAGAAGGGAGTTATTGCTGCTGCGACTGTCAGAAGTGGTAACAGACTGTATCTTTACACTGTACAAGACATATCGCAAGTAGACATTACTGGACTCGGGGCACTTTCTACTGCATTGTATCAAATGGCAGCTGCTATATGCCACCATGTGTCAGCATCGATACCTGCAGTGTCAAGAACGTGACACAGTTCATATGCTACCACCTGAGTCCCAGAGAGACAAGAATTCAAGTTTTTTCCAAAAGGGATCTGCTGATTTTTGATAGAGGTTTCTCTAACAGTAAAATGAATGGCATTTTAAAATATAGATGGGATTTGCATATTCATGAAGTGACTTTGAGGAATGGTCTCATTACAAGGGACCATTTCACTACAGGCTTGCTGTTTGTTACAAATTTCTTACAGAAAAAGAACTTAGACAATAATTAAAATGGCATTTATCATGATTAAAAGAAATGGCTGTGGTGACAGATATAAACACTGCCGTGTGACTGAGTTTTCCTACCCAGTTATCTTCTTGCCTGCCCACATTAACAGATGGCTTACAGGTTTGCTGGAAATTTTAATTTTTTGGGAAGTTGACTCAGGAACTTGGCTTTAATCACAGGGGTGGTAGTGTAAGAGAGGCAACATACAAACATGGTGTCATCTCCGAATCCATGGAGACAGACATCATCGAGAAACACTCCTACACTGGACATGACTGTGCAAACCCCAAGAGCTTATACATGAGGAATGCTCCAAGGTTCACTGTTTTGAAATGCCACACTCAGGAGCTGTGAGAGAAGTGACAGAACCAGAGCCAGCTCCTGCTTTGTCCCTCAGAACTAACGCTGCATAAGCAGCCCCAATGCAGCCCCTGCTCCTCCCATGGACTCCCAGGCCTGACCTGGAGGAGCTGGGAAGGAGAAGGTCAACTTTCTTGCCATTTATCATGGGGCAGAGGAAAAACTGATATAAAAAAACATTAAAATCTCCAGGTTTTGTCACCATCTCCACATGTCCCAGTACCCACAGTAACAAATGAGGTCATCCTCTCTGCTCCAGCTAGTGCGCAGGGTTCCCCTGAGCCATGCCTGGTTTCCAGATCTTCTTTACCCTGCTGAATGCAGACGCACAACTGTGATGAAGAATGGTACAAGAAGTGCCAGTCTCAGTGCCTCTTCTGTTTCCCCCTTCCCTGGCATTTTAGAGAGAAATTTGCAAATGCCTCATATCTGAGCTCACCAGGAATTTGAACCCTGATGGTAAAGGAACCCCAGTGGCAAATGGCATCCTTACATGGGGATATAGAAGGTGGAAATTACCGGTAGGAAGTGCAGTGAAAGGAATAATTTTCATTCTTCAATATCAAAAGGCTAGGACTTAGGACGTGAATGCAGTCCATCCCCTGAATATGGGGAGGATTCCTATATTGTATATTCATGGACCATAAAAACCAAGCTGCAGAAGTTTGTGCTTTTCAACCGGATGTTTTCCAGCGGGGAACTCTTCATTCTCAAGAAGGAAACACTGTCCTAGAGCAGTGCATTGGGATGTCTTTTCCTGACTGTTGAAATCTCTGGAACCGACCGAACAGGCAGACAACACTGCATGTCATAGCAACTGGACACAGGTAGAACAAAGCACTCTCTGCAAACAACAGCATTTTAGACCACTGAGCCATTTCTACCACTTAATGTGGTTTGAACTGCGTCTCCCATTAACTGGTAGACGTGGCAGAGCAACAGAAACCACGTGTGCTCCCAACAATATGTGCTCACTTAATTCAAATGCTGAACTGCCACATTATGCACCAGTTGAAGCTTTTGGATTTGTTTCAGTGATAAAAGGAGCGCATTGCAATAAGCTTGCCATCAGGTCAGAAAAAAATAGATAACTGTCAATCAAAGAGAGATTGCCATAATACATAGGGCAGCTGTAGATAAAAGAAGACAGTGTGGCATACGTGATTGCTGTTATCAAGGAACTGAGATTCAGAAGCAGATAAAATACAGCCTAGACACTGCAAAGTGACAGAGGAATGCATATCTGACCATCACCAACTGAAGGGCTACTCGCAGTCTAGGCAATTTCTGTAATGCTTTTTATTCCCTTCTGGTTCAACTTTATTCCCTCTGTCTTAAATAAGGTTGCATTTCTCTACCTGCCAGGCATAGGAAAGGCAGACTGCAGTATTTGGGTTTGATAAAAAGGCAAAGCAGAGCCTCATCTGCATACAGGTAATTGATAAAGTATGGTATTATTTCTCAAAATGGCCAGAGAGATGCCTTAAATAGGTGAGAAAATAAAGGCAGAATCCCTCAGCACACAGTAGGGAAAGAGTATGGTAACACATTCAAAGCCTGGGGTAATAAATCTATATATTTCCATGCTCCCTCCATGGCCTAGCAAAGAGGTCCTCTCTCAAGTCTCACATGATGAAATGTAAAAACAATAAAATGCAGAGACAGCCAGCACATTTTCTGCACTGGAAATGCCTCTGGCTCTGAAACGTACACCTTTATAATGTGAGTTGCCCAGATTGTCTTGCACGGAGCCAGATATTGAAATCTCATCTGACAGTCCACCAGCCACATATGCACAAGCACATACAGACACGCTCCTGTTCAGACAAACGCATCACAAAGTACAAATGTGCTGTTTGTCACATATGGTAGCACAGAAGCAAAGAGCAGGGAGACAGAGGTGACAGGCCACTGCCTCTGCTAATACATTTGAGTGTTAGTCACCATGTGCCCAGATACTTGGGCTAAATGCTAAATTAAACAATTTTCTCCTTCATTAAACACTGTTGCTTCTGGACTTGGCTCTGTCTCACTGTACTGTCTTCATGGGACTTTGTCATCAATGCTTACTCTACCCAAAATCAGAATTCTATCAGGAGGAAGAAATGTTCTTGCCAGCTTATTTGCTAGAGAAGGGTTTTTTCAACAGTTATCAGCACAGATGCACTACAGTGTTGTTAAATGTGTTTCATTTTAAAACTGAAGAAATTGATTTGCTGCTTTATCCGCGATTGCAGTAGGATGGTTTCCATGGAGACGGTCTTATAGGGACTCTATTTTTCCCCTGTTGACAACAGAACAGAAAGCTAAATTCTCATCTTCATTGCACCAGCATAAATTTGAAGCCAGGGGAACGATTCCCAGATTTAACCCTGAGAGCAGAGGTTGGCTCCCAGTCTCCTTCAGCCTTGAATTTGAGATTTTCAGGGGGGTGGCAACGGAAGAAAAAAAGGAAAAGGAAAACAGTTTCTGTGGACAGCAGCATGGGCTGAGGGCCAGGACATATGAAACAAACACAGTGCCTTTGTGTGAGAAATGGGGAGAAGTCAAGGCAGAATGCAGACAAATTAACTGTTTATTCAGAGGGTTAGTGTCTTGCCTGACACTTAACTGCAAAAATACAAGTCAGGTTTTGGCTATAGAAGCTTGACTATAGAAGACCTTACAGTTATCTCCATGAGATTGGGCCAAATAACACCCCATTTGTTTAAATGAAGGGATGAATCATTTGTTACCATTCTAAAGATAACTTGCTTCATTTCTGTGTTGCTGTGATGGACAGGAAAGCATAAGGGTGGGAAGAAGGGGGAAGCGAGAGACTAGTATCGTCTTCATTCAAAAAGGACAGAATCTTGCCCTCTCTGGATGGAGCAGAGTCATGGAGACACTGAATGCAAAGCAGATCCTCAGCTCGAGAATGCTCTGTACAAATATGATGGCATTTATACTCACCAGCCAGCAAGTAAAAAAGAATAGGAGGAAGAGCCTGGTAACCTCAGCTTTTTGGACCTCACGTGTAAAATCTCTAGTTCTGTTCCCCCCATCAGAACATGCAGAGAGGGGCAGAACCAGAGTCTCCAAACAACAGTGCATCCTACCTCTTCCAATGGGCTGCAGCAGGTGCTTGGAAAAGGAGTGTCAGAAACAGGGCAAAGGGAGAATTCTGAAACCTGAATTAACCAACCTCCCATCTTCTGGCAGCCAGCGCTCTCTGAGCTAGACAGTGGCTCCTCCTGGGTGTCAGGGTTTAGCGCTCCCTTTTCCAAACTCACTTAAGCATATGAACTTCAAAGCCTTCTGATTTGTGTTACGTACCTTTAGTACCTTTAGTTTGCTTTATGTATGTCTTTCAGGCACCTCTTAAAATCTCATCTATTGTGCTGTATGTATCAATTTTGCTTTGTAAAACTTCCAAAATATTCCTTTTGAACGTCCTCCTTTTCTAACATCTATTAGTCCCCAAAACAGGCACTGTCCATTATGTGGCCTGGGAACACTTGGGAGATTACGGACACTGTTGTGATTGTACATTCAGGGCAGAGGCCATGCTTCAGTATGTAAGTCTGGGGTCTCTGTGCAAACAAAGACTGATAGTCCAGGGAGATAGAAAGCACAGAAATCCTCAGCACCAGTAGATTTTATGCATTTTTCTCAAAAAAACCCAACCCAAACCAAACAAACCAACCCCAACAAACCAAACAACAAAAACAATCCACCAAACCCAAACCAAAATATTTTAAATTTGGCTAAAGTGAGAGCAAAAAAATAGACCATCCCAGTGAAAGGCATGAAGCACTGTTGTCAATAGCACCAGGAGCCTGTACTCTTTTGAGGAAATGTCCAAAATGAACACAGTTCCTCATCAGGTCTTATGGAAGGCTGTTGTGTTTTAAGCAAACTCTCATTGTCAGTTCTTCAAGAAAGGCTAGACTGTATACATCTGGTGTGGTGACTTTCTTCTGCCATTCAAGTGATGGGGACCGCATCTCATTTACAACATTTGAAGGTGTGAAAGATGTTTGCAGTTCTTGGACAGCAATACAGCTCAGGAGAGAGAGAAGCAAAAAGGTACTGTACGTTAGATTTTTCCTATGGAGTAAGGCATTAAATCTAAGGCTCCCTCTACATGCACTGTGGCAGGCCCATTCAGGTAAAGCTTAAAAGATCTTGTGGCACTTGATGATAGTGGCAGCCAGTGATTACAACTGTGCTAATGATACCATGACATTGCAGCCAGCAAGTTTCTCTCCATAATCAGCTATCCTCTACTTTGAGGTGAGTATATCATCCAAGGGGAAACTGTCAGTCAGCAGGTCAAGATATAGAGAAGGTTACTGGAGATCCAAGACCAAAGAAGGTCCTCTTTGTCCTTATTTCTGACTGAACAATTCTCATTTCACAACAGAGAACAAGGTAGGAAAAAGCAGACTGCACTGCCCCATCTCCTCTTTACTAGCCTTCTCTAACTGTAATATTTTCCTTTCCAAATCTATGGGTTTTTACCTTCATGACAACTTTCCCTCTAACTTGCCCCAAACAGACTCAACTCTTTCTTCTCACATGCTGTACATTCCTTCTGCTCCCTCTTGGCGACCAAATCTACTTCAAAAGCCCTTTCCCTTTCTCACATGCCTGCCAACCTGACACCTCCTCGCAGCTCATTCCCCCTCCCAGACAATTCTCCTCACTCTCAAGAACCTGGAAACCCCTCTTCAGGCAGGCAGCCTCCTCCCCAGACTCTGCATCCCCACCTCACTGTCTGAGTCTGAAGCAGTGAAGAACAGCTGGGAAAGGAATTTCACACAAAGGAAGCAAAGCCATAATTTAGATCTGGCCTTTTGCTATCACGGGCTCTTCTCTTCTCTGTTTCATTCTGCAAAGGAAATGTGCTGACTCTACAGAATCCCAACCTGCAGCATGTTGTAAATGATTATGCACAAAATGAAAATCGAGTGCTCAGCACTCTGTGAGAGCAGACAGGCTTGCACAGCACCCACAGTGCCATGCCCACAAAAGCTCTGTTTAACTCCAACAGCAGCCACAGGACTGAGCCTTGGGTTCTGTGCTTTGCTCACATTAATGGAGGTGTAGACTGTGACTGAAGGGCACAGAGATGCGAGAATCACAAACTCAGATTAGGCAAGATTAAGGATTTTTGTCCCCCCCAAACTCCCTTTGTTATGTTTTTCCATCTCACAGCCAAGAGAGGGGAAAAAAATCAAGCCAAGTGGCTTCTGTGCTGTGATACACAACCAGGGAGATGTTTGCAGAGAAATCAATGGCAAAACAAATTCTATCTGATTTCAACAAGGAGAGGGAGGGAGCCGGAGTTACAGCAGGAGACACTAGGCAAAACACTGCATCAGAAATTTTCACAGCTCCAGCTTTTCAAGAGAGATTGTGCCCTCTGTTTTCAGCTGCGCTTTTAGGAAATATTCGATTGAGTGTTAGCCTTAATTAACCCTGACGCAGTTGCATTTCTGAAATAAGGGAAGGTTGTATTTTACACAAACATCAAATGAGGCTTGTCAGCAGCAGGAAAAACACTGAGGAAAAGGAGCAGCTCTCCCATTTGCGTACTTTAAATAGAGGATGCTGCAATTTGTGGCTCTCGGAGAAATGCAAGCTCAATCTCCTTTCCTTATCCATTCTGTTTTCCCTCGAACATACAGGCAAGTTGGATTTTGCTCTCAAAAAAGCACTAAGTAGACGGTTGCTATAGCAACCAACTCCCTGAAACCCGTTCATAATTAAGATGGTGGTCTAACCACCTACCAAATACATCTTGCAAAAACCCCAAGTTTACAGCTTCCCAAATAACAACTGAATGTTTTTAGAGTGAATCTATCTGATCAGGGCAAGGTTGGTTAGGTTAGTTTGCAAGAGGGATTAGGTATCTGGAAGTTTGCTACTGAGATAGAAAAAAGATGCTAGGAAACAGCAGGGTTGCAATTTAAGGCTTTTTTGGCTAGATTTCTAAAGCTTCAATCAATAACACCACAGTGCTTAAATCATCTCAGCTCTCAAAAGTACTCTTCAACTATAATCTGTAAAATTTCAGAACACCTAATGAACCATACTTGCAAATTTAAAAATGCCCTTAGCTTTTTTTAACAATTCAAAAGCTGTTTTATTTAAAAATCACGTAATAAAACCAATAAAGAATTTTTCTGTTAGAGAAAGGTATGTTAGTTTTCCCTTCAGCGTTTATTAAAGGAGATGACAGCTACACCATATGATTGAGTTCAATCCTTGAAACACAAATCAAGAATGGATGAGGTTAATTTAAAAATGACATTTATTGCCGATTGATGCAAATGATAGAAACATGAAGGCTTTGTTATGAGATTTTATAGAGATAAACATATGTACAGACACTTAAAAGGAAGAATTCTCTCTATTGCTCCCTTGACCTCTGAACCTTACACATTTCATATTATTAAAGATAGCATACCCATCAGAAATAGAAATTGTAATGCCCTTTACCCACAGTGGTTCAATCAAATCACCATCAAACTATACAAACATAAAATGGTGGGGCAGCTTATTGTTTCCCAAATAAGACTAGTCTCTATTGCAGCGTGTTTTAAACTTACTTAATTAAAGGGCCATTTAGTCTTTGAAATATTAAAAAAAACACCCCAAAGATGAAGTGGGCTTTTAAAAGAAGTCCAGAGACCAGACAACTTTCATTTAACTGAAGAAAATTTAGTTTAAATATTGATTGTTCATACTTTACTTCCATTTTCCTACTTTTTATTTGTTTTCTTGAAAAAATGTATGTTTTCCTCTTTATTTTGTCAATTGTTTTACTAGCCACACTCTAATGTTTTATAGACCAGTAGTAACCCCAGAACCCCACACTGCAAACTGCTGCTCTGCAGTGTACTTCTGAGCCCTCCAAAAATTCTAGATTTCATGATAAGAAAAGGAAGGTTCCACCTTTCTAGTCACCTTCCAATAAAAGCTGCTTCTTTCTAGCTTGGTTCTACCCCTCTTCAGTCACCATTGCCTACCGTAACACTGTTCCCATTCTGCTGTTCCGGTCCACGCCTTAATTGTGGTTTAGGGAACATGTATTATTGCAAGGCCAAATCCTGTAGTTCATTTTCAGCCTAACAACCAGTAAATACCATTAGGAATTTTGATTGATTTAAACTGTTAGGATACTGCTCTTAATACCTATGGGATTTCCTCAGAAATCAATTTCACTAATCCCCATCATTTGTATGCTCACGTGAACCATGCTGCACTGAGCTGTGTTCTATCGCCCCAGGTCAGCAGGGCAGGATTCTTCCCTGAGCTGAAATGTGACCTGTGTCAGAAGGAACGCTACCTTCTTTTATTCGCTAAAGAAAAAATGAAAAAGTCTATAATGGCAGTAACTATTATTGGATGCTAACTATTATTGGCCTAATCCTGAGTAGCAGAGTGACCTCAGCTGTATTTTGGCTTCTCTACAGACAGATGATTGAACTTCCAACTGTCAGACAGTGCTGGCAAAAAAACCCAAACAAACAAACAAACAAACAAAAAAACCAACAAAAAACCCCCAACCAGTTTCTCCATTTCTTTATCTAATGTTATACCTTATACCTTACCTTATTCCATCTACCAAAAGGAATGGAAAATGAGGCAATTCAAAAGAATGTGCATAAATCAGCTGGCTGGATATAGACCATAATTATGATTTTTCACCTAGCAAACATAAAAATCTTTATGCTAGAAGTCAACGGTGAATAATAAATCATTACATTTACCCTGGTTATGTATTTTCAGCATTAGAGATAAATTCTTGCAAGGTACAACCAGTCTCTTGTAGGAATGCTCTCTAAAACTACATAGTTTACTACTGCCACCCAGAAAAGTCCTGCGGGATAAGGGCAGGAGACAATCATAACCGAGCAGCTGGGTTACTCTTCACCTGTACTGAGAACCAAGCAAGCCAGCAATGAGCAATCAGCAAAGGCAGGAACACAGTCCCCTGCGAGCCAGCACCACTTGGCTTGGGCAGGATTAATGTTGTATACCAGACGGCCCTTCTGGCAATTCAGGAAGCCACTGATACGATTCCAAAATGGAGGTGGTAGCCAGACCTGCACTGAGCTACTGTTACTGTAGCTGAGCTGACACTGAGGAAGGAAGTTAAAGGGATGTTGCAACCTGTATAATCTTAAAAAAGGGCAACGAAATTTTTTTTGAAGTACTAGTATCTGGGAAGCCTACAAGTGGAAAGCTGGCAACAACCAAAGCAGCACAATTTAGCTAGCCTGTAGGCACTGCTTTTGTTATACTTCTCAGGGTCACATACCTCTTTCCTGCACACGCCCAGGATACACAGGCAGCGTGCAAGACAGCTTGTCCTCCCCAGTCAACACACCATCTGTTTCTGTGTTCCTATGAGGCATAGGTTTCTTCAAGTGCTGACAGCTCTCCATTACTTGGGCTTTTCTGTGGGCTGGGAAGACGTGGATAGTGGAAAAAACATAGATAACATGGGCTCTCCGGAGGGCACTGCAGTAGGACCAAAAGTTTTTTGCGTGGAACAGCTTCCATCTGGCCTGGCCTGTTACAGCACCTAAGAAACCTAGACAAACCTACATTCTCGGAGAGCACAACATTAGACACAGCATGTTCCCACGCATTTACACTGTGAGGCACCTTAGCTAGTCCTGTGTGCAGTCTGCTTGATCCACAGTCTGAGTAACTGCCCACGGATCATGGAGCATTAACTGTAATTGCAAATCCACTGGTCACCTCTGACTCCATGCAGTGATTTGCTGAAAAGCGCTGTTCTCTACAGTGCACAGGCCATGCACGATCCTTTCACATCCCCTATTCACGATCTGCTTCACTGCCCAGCCATCTCATAGTTTCCTCATGCTAGCGTGTCTGTGGGACAAAGTGGGCACGGACTTTGGCCCAAGAGTCGCAGTGCTCAAATCAGCTGAATTGAGGCCGGTTCTATTAATAAATGTAGTGTTAGTCACTGTGATTTCTGATGGGATGCTACATGTGTTAAAAGAATGAATGCTTCATGTAGCTTCCAATTAGCTTGGAAATGTTTTCTGGTTCTTTGCCTAGAAGGACTCAGACAACAGTAGCATTGTTAGCAATGAACTGCCACCTCCTAATGTTGAGTTACAAGAATTAGTGGCTTAGTAAACTACCACTGACCTTCTTTTATTATTTCTTTTAATTACTCATGAAGCTTTTGAAAAATGCTATAAAAAAGGTATTTTAAATTAACAGAAATTGGGACAGTATATATTTAGAATAGATGAGTTTATTTGCAACTCTGTGGCATCAAACTATTGCTCAGGGGAAAAAAAAAAAAGACAGGATTCCTAAATATGTTTTAGACTGGCTTCCCCATTGGTCTGTAACAAATCAGTTCACCAAACCCAGAACTCAGACTTTTTAAAGAAAACTGCCTTTTGGCAACTGTAGACCCTGAGCACTCGCCATTAGGATGTGGTGCCAAATTTTCTTACTTCTAATCATCAGACTCAACCTCTTCACAATCCTGTGCTACTGCCCTGCTTCTGCTGCCTTTCACCTTTCTTAGCACTGATTCCTTTCTGCAGGAGGGGAAGAGATGCAGGCCTGAAGGTAACATTGCTAGAAGCAGCATTAACTTTATGTGCTGCACCCATGAAAGGGGTTGCAGAGAGAACGGCTCCTTATCTACCTCCCTCTGCCTTTTCTGGTATGTTGTTTGGACACAAAGCCACAAGACTTCAGGAAGGTCTTCCAGGAAGGGACTTCCTGACCCTCTTCTGCTGCTACTGGTGCATCTGCACTCCTCTTACCTACATGTCTCTTTGCTTCAAAGCAGAGAGCGCACCTCACCCTTAACCTGACCTGCAGGCATTGTGATGTTGTCTCAGTCCTCATTTTATTTAATCAGCTCAGGAAATCTATAGAAAGTATTCTGTTACCTAATAAGAACGTCATACGGCAATCATCCACAGAATATAAATCAATAAACTTCCCCTAATGGCAAGTTATTGCTCATTGTATCACACAGCAGTCCACTTAGTGTTATTATTAAAGGCATAAAAATGTAAAGTGAGCGCAATACAACGATAAATAATGGCCCAATACAAACCACTTCGTAGTGGAAAAAAAAATCCTACCATAAAGAGAGCTTTCTCTAGTACCCAGGAAGAAAATCCTTAAGTTGACTAAGGGCCTGACTATTATCAAGTTGATCGACATGAGCATTGAAAACCTTGTTTACTATGCTTTCAGACAGGAGATTCCTGACTTTTTACAGGAACTAGTTACTTAGTTCCTTAGACACAAGTCTACAGTAACATAAATATCCAAAGCAGCATAATCAATTGAAAAAATTTCTACTAAGTTATTAATTGACACACAGTATATTTCTTTGTGGTTTTGGGGCGTACTTGAAAAATCCATCTCAGTGAGAATAAAAATATGTTCATTCATCCAAAAAATCAGAAAAGTTCATTGCTGTAACTTTAATTTTTTTTCTTCACTTTTCCACCTGTGCAGTTCCCATATTACAGTATTGGGAAGATAATAGGTAAAGTCTTGTTATTAGAACACTTCAACAATTTGTCAGGTATGCTTTCAAATTTCCCTTCCATGAATGGGCAAAACTAGTAATTTCCCCAACTTTAACTGAAAACTAGAGATTTCTCAAGTGGCTTATTTAGCAGGCAGTGGTGTTGCATCTGCTTCTTCAAGAAAACTCAGTTCCGTTTTCCTGTGACCACTGTTTGATCTCTCTTCATGCAGGTTTCCACATTTAAAGTTGTTACTGGTAACGGGCTAAACTCCCTTCTACTGAACAATGCCAAAGATCAATCCAATGTTAGGGAAAAGCATAAACCAACCAATGCTGACTAACAACAGATCTGATTTTGCTTAAAGGGCTCAGGCCTTTCTTCAAACACAGTCTCTTAAGATGGGAAGGGATCACTGGTAGGACTGATTTTCTTCTGGTTTGTACACTACTATCAAATACCTTCCAAAGTGTCAACTCTGAATTAATTTATAACTTGGTAGTATTTATTAACAACATTCCCATGAACATAAATACCCAAGAGTATAAAGCTCACTGAATGATGTCCCTCACTGATTTCTGGAAGTCTTGTGGGTTTTATGCCATGGGAGCAGACTGAAAACATTCACAAAATCTTTGTGTTTTTATCAAAATTTCAAATTTGGAAACTCTGCTTATCTCATCCATGGTATCAATGAGGTTCACTTCAAAGGGTTTTACAGGATAGCAAGGCATGAAGGCTTAGACTCGATTTGTAACAAAAAAAATTAACAGAAATTACAATATTCTGGACTTTCTTCACAGTATTTCACAAGGCTGAACTTACAGCTTCCATAATTCTAGAGTCTTTCTGAGGAATTCTGTTCTCATAAATGAGAGAGGAAGAGAAACAGAGATGGTTATGATACACTGACAGTTATGACAAACGGACAGATTTTTAGGATGGATACTTTTGTTAATATCTTTGACACTAAACAGTTGCATTTATGTGAATATCCAAAACATCCATATTGGAGCAGATGAAAGCAGTGACCAGGAGTGAATGCTTATGGAAGAGAATCAAAATAGGGCAATCAGTGGTATTAAGCTATCTAAGTTAAGGGCAAACAATATTCGTGCCATTGTGTTTAATAAACAGACCTATCTTCCATTAACTATTTAATCTCATTTTGAACCAATACATACTTTAGGCCTCTATGACATTCTGTGCTAATGAATTCTACAGTTTAATTTTGTGTTGTATGGGGAAAAAAATGTACTTTACATCTATTGCCTAACCAATATTCGGGAGCCTGTTACTCCCTGTATTCTGTGAAATAATGAATCGTTGTCCCCTTTTCACCTACAGTGTACCATTCAAGGATCATGTTCACATTCCTAATAGACATCTTTCCAAAGTAATACACAAACATGTATACAACAGAAATATTAACTATTCTCCTTGAAACGTACACAACTTACTTAGACAAGTATCTTAATCTCTTTCTTCAGGTCATGAAAGCATAGCAGTACTAGTGGAACTAGGTGTTATACGATACCACTTTCTCTTCTTTCTTCTCTAACTTTTTTTTAGAAATTTTAGCCATAAAATATAGAAAACTTAACTCTGCTCACTGTGTCCTTCTAACCTTGTAAGCGACTTTCTGGAGGGGATGCAAATGGAAGCTTGAAAACACAATAAATTATTCAGTTGTGATGTCTAAGTAGGCACTTTTTATCTTTACAATAGAGCAGGATGTCCACATACTGTGCAGATCTGCTGTTACAATGTAGTGGCCTTTTAACTGATTCATCTGCAAGAACACAAATGCTTACTAAACAGAAATTTTAACTGTGTTAGTCATCTGCCTTTATCAAATAGAGTTTCCATTCCCCAGAAGGAAAGGAGCAAGAAGAATGCCATGTTCAGCTGGTCGTGTTGCATTTGGGCACCCTTGGATTTAATTTCCCAGATACTCTGACCCATTCTACATTCACATCGTTTAATGGACATGCAAGTTTACAATAGACCGTGTCCTAATTTTTTGACATGGGGGGAAGGGCAACAAAACAGTGTGTGCTGTGGTTATGAGATGAAAACAGGTCAGCAATTCAACATTTTCTGACAAAGTGCTGGGTGAGCAACTGTAATGGTAGGTTAAGATCATGGTAGATCACAGCATAGATTCTTAGGTTTGATTAAGGACGGTAAATCCAGCAGATCCTCTCTCCAAAGACTGCCTGTGTGGAAAGGGAATACTTGGATGGCTAAGAAAAAGCATTCAACAACGTTATCAAAATTCGGCAACAGTTCTGGGTCGCACATTCATATTGGCCTATTTCCAGTTTGCAGAGCAACTCTATAGGATCTGAAACAAGAGAGCATCAGAGCAGCCTACATCAATGACTGAAACAGAGGAATGGAAAGATGACAAAGAAATACTGTCTTCTCCATTCAGTGCAGTGCAGGGCTCAGCTCGAGTGTTACTGCAGAAAACTCAGCTGCTCTTGTGCTTCCATCTTTTCATTTATCTCTGGGTTGAGCCTGCTTTTAGAGCAGGTCCAGTAACACTAGTAGTACCTTGCATGTTTTCCATCATTATCTAAGCAGATCTGCCTGGATTCAACATCTGTGGCTCACTCTACCAGGCTCCTGGTCATAACTGTTAACAGAAAGACCTGCCAGTCTTCACACAAAGATGGTGTGTTTAACATTTAGTGTTAGAAAAAGAGCGTAGTGTCTGAAAAGAAGTATATTAAACCTCAGAAGGGTTTGCAGAATATCTAATTTAAGATGAGGTTTTCACCTAGCAGAAAAGCCAATGATGGCTTAACTTCTTCAGCACTCTACAGGAGTCTGTAGGAGACACTCATTTCCCTTCCTGTTGAAGGGAAATGAGCTCATCTCAACATAAAAGCTGCTCCACAGCTCACAGCCCTTATGATCTGTTATACCCCATCACTGGCAATGCAAGTTATTCAACCTGGCAGGAACCTAGAAGTTACGAAGCCCAAAGGAAATAATTTGGGCATTTGCCCTCTGCCTCCCCTGAGGTGTTTACCAAGGCATGTCCTAAACTGACTCACTGGTTTTCCTTCCTGTTTTTTTCTAAGAGGCTGCTATTAAGTTAAACCCATGCAGCCATACAGTCAGTTCTAAATAACAGGGTCGTAAAATTTAAAGAACTTACTACAGTCCAGACCAATTGCTGTTGTTACGTCATGAACACTGTTAAACATAGCACAGGAAGACTTCCTTCTCCCCTCTGACAGCTACATTTATCAGATTCCCAGCCCCGACAGTTAAAAAAAGAAGTTAGCTTCCAAAATTAAAATTACCTCCTTCAGTAATGTGAACAGAGTCACTTATACTAGTTAAGATGTAACTCTATATTCATCTCTCTAGTTACCTGCATGACATATACTGAACCTAAAAGCGAGTTTGAAAAATAGATCTTTTAAAAATACACTAAAAAAATGAAGTTTTTAGAATAAAATCTTAGTTTTACTGCGATCAACATTTGCTTTTTTAGCCTGTCAGAGGCAATTGAGCTTCTTTATTAAAGAAAAAGCATGATCTATTGCTGGAGTTTGTCTAACAATATAAAAAACAAAAATACAAAGCCAATACTTTAGAATCCTGCAGAAACTGTCTTTTAAAAAACACCCAACCAAAATGGATCAGTTCTAAACTACAAGTTCAAAGCACAAGACTTTAGTGCTTTTCCTTATAGACCTTATCAGACATGGTCTGCATTTACAGTCTTGTATGCCTAAATTTACATTTTAAAAACATATCAAAAATTCTGACTCAGCCTATATATTTCAGCTGTACATATTCCATTGGGTCGGAATATGAGACTATAAACCAGGGAAATTCTAATTACATTAGCCCAGAAATGAAGGAACAGTTAAAATCATCCTGCCATTGAACTAACTGCAGGCAACAAGGAGGGCATTAAGTAGATCAGCTCATCAATAATGGAATATGGAGACTTTCAACACTAAGTAGGTCAGTGGTACATATCTCTATTTCACCCTTGGATAGTTGCTCAGCAGCCTACTGACTAAAACATAACATTTTGAGATACTTATATGAAGCAATACTGATAGCTGTGTTACTTTTGGTTCTTTGGCTAAGAAAATACCAACAGAAGAATGGAAATGCACTGTTTTGGAAGTCCTGCTTTTCCATAGAGGCTGTAATGAATTAATTTGAATAATTTCAGTTAAACAAAACTTGCTCTTTCTTCATCTTTTTCAAATTGTTGCCAAAGGGATATAAGTAGAAAGCTGCCCAGTCAGCCTATCAGATACTTGCTGAGTCTGTGCTGAAAAAATTTCAAAGCTGATAGAAAAGGAACTGTCCAGTTCAAAGTCAACATCATCCAACCCTGCAGGAGAGTAGCACAAATGGAAATGCAAAGGCAACTGCCTATTCAAAATTCAGGGCAACCATGACATCTAATACCTTCGGTAAGACTGCTGTTGATTGATTAACAGAGATCTGCAACAGTATTCTCACTGGGTACATTAATAACTAGCCAGAAGATCTGATAGCCAAAGGCAGTGTAGAAAGCCAAACAGATTATTAATCCCTGGAAAGATTTAATAGGCGTTATTTTTACTGCAACTAAACAAAATAGGAAGAGCAAAATCAAACAAACATTATTTCTCTAAGGCTACACAGATGGTGACATCTCAGTGTGGCACACCACACATAGGAAGGCAGAGGGATTCGATAACATAATAAGTGTAAAGACCAGATATTAGTCAGTCTGGTAACTTCAACTGTTAAATAACGTTTTTTATTTGGGTTAGCATGGGCACCAGCTGATACAGAACACATTAGTTATTCTGTATTGACAAATTTCACTGATAGTATACATTCAGAGAAAACAAAGTATACTCCTATCTCCTAAATTATACAAAACCTTCCTTATTACTTCTGTTAAATCAAAACATTTATTGAAAAATGTGTCCAAAATTAATAAATACTCTAGAACATAAAAATTTTAAGTCTAATATATTTGCCACCCCAGGGCACTTTTCATTTGTTCTCCTCACTCCTTTTAACTGAACAAGTCATTTATGTGAATAATGAAAATAATCTTATTGTGCAGCTTTTAATCTATTATTCAATAGCTAAAAGGAAAGTAAAAATCACTCTTTCTATCAATAATTCAGCTTCAGTGCTAATGCAGCCATTCAGCTGTCCCCCTCACCAGGGCCTCATACATTTTTAATGTTTAGGCTCTTTGTTAGGAGGTCAAATGTGTGAATTGTGGTTAGAAACACAGTTACCAGGTGTGGAAAGGTCAACTAAAGAAAATATTCTTATTGCCAACAAAACAAATTAGACTGGCAGGACTATAAAGGAAAACTGCATGGTAGGGTCCTCAATGCCTGACTTTGCAGAAGACCAGAAAGATAAAGTCCAACTGCCAAGGCTGCCCTGCCAGCCCTGGATGGTAAAGAACCTGGAGCTCTTGGCAGTCTCAGCAAAGCACCGAACACACTTCAGCCAGCTTTGTCTGATGGTGTGATACAGTATGTGTCCTAATTCAGCCAAATCCAGTCGCTGGGACAGGTGCTCTCTCCAGAGCATCGTAGATAAAGGTCAAGGTTCTGATGTCAGCAGTGTTTCCCTTATAGCCAAATTTTCACTGGTTTGGATGGTACTGTAATAATTTCGATACCTGCCACTAAACTTCAAACTTGGACTGCCTGGACCAGATCTAATGAGTCTACCTGGTCTCTTTAGCTTTACTTCCAGAGAGACATTTTTAGAGAACTGCTCTTTAAACACCACAACAGTTTTTAAAGCCCCAGAGGTATAGATGGCTTCCTCAGTCTACCTTCCTTCAAAGTGTGAATCAGGCACTTGCAAGAAAAACAAGAACTCTGTTAGCAAGGCTTTTTCACCTACTAATAACCCCCTTTGAGAATGTAATTTTCTCTAATAGTACAGTTATCTTTTTCAGAAAAGATTAGCATGTCAAAAAGTCTCTTCCTGAGGGCTCCACAACCTCCAAGCTCAGACAGGCACCATCTCCTCTCAAGGGTGGCACAGAAAACTCCTCTGAGTTGGCACTAAAGAGCCCTGTGAACTTCTAGAGCTCTCCCATGAAGCAGTGCATGTGAGCCTGGCATCGAGGAGCTGCTATTATCTTTGCATGCCTTCCCACTCTGTTACATGGAGGGGTTCTGGTTCAGAGATGGGATCCTGCCCATGTGTTCCTGGAATAAAATATTCCTCCCTCAGTATGAGAGGCTGCCCCAGTCAATCTCATTCCTCTGCTGAAAGGTCAACAAGTTAGCTGAAGTTCTGAACTGGAAATGGTTCCATTTTATTTTTACCTTTTTGAAAACGCTACATGACCCAACGCTTTTCATGACAGAAAAAATGAAGGATTTGTCTTATTTCATCATGGCTCAAAATGAAGCCAATAAAATGGTATGTAACACTCGACAATTTCTCTCTAGCTCTATTTCTTGCTGTCTGGCCTTCTTCAATAAGAGAAAGTGAAATTCATTTGTTCCTGAGAGTGTAAGCATTTATTTTAAATCTGGAATTGTTCCAGATGGAAAATTAGTCTTGTTCCTCTGTGTGTCATATCACTGCTTCATGTAGATTTCCATTCCAGTGAAACTTAGCAAAAACTTATATAGATCTATATAATACCAAAACAATATCACAACAATTGGCCCTATAAATACACTAAAGAGGTGAAAATGAGCAGGATTTCAAAAGTTATAGCATCAAGGATAGTTGGCCATAGAAAATATTCAGGCAAGAGTCAATTTCCATTTCAGTTTTGCAAAATCAAGGAATAAAGATCATGTAATCATTTCTGTTGCTACCATGCCCACACATTCCAGACCCAGATGTCTGACTTCCTTCTTCCCCTTTACCCTTCCCCCCTCATGTTAAGTGCTGCATAAACAAAGATCAGGTTTTGGGTCTGTACTCCAAAGAGTTAGAAATGTTGTCTAGAAATGGCAATGCAAAGCAAACGCCCACGGCTGAATACAGACAGATGGTAGAGTACAAGGAAACAATGAGATAGCACCACGGCCCATCAGAAACATAAGTGTCATCTAGTGTTATCATACTTTTGGTGGACTTCCAAACACAAAAAGTCCCATAGGACAAAACATTAAATTTCTTTGGAAACGTAACAAGGAGACAATGCAGACCGGTATTGTTGACTAATCATAAACAAGAATCAATATCTAGGTAGACTAGGATACAACTTACGGGATAGAGATTGGCCTTCAGAAGCCTTGGAAGGGAGATCAACCACCAAATGAGGGATATTATAGAGTAAGAGCAATGGGGGAAAATACGCAAAGCAACAGGTATTTGGGTTAGTAAAACCAGGCAGAAAAATACTGTCTTTGTAACAACATTCTGAGTGGATATGAACAGGCAAGACTGTGCTTATCAAGGCCAGAGACAAGGGAAATTTTGATACCTCAGAAGCAAAATGAACAGAACGTGAATTAGAGCCTTAGTCATATGGATAAAAGGATTTTATGCACAGAATAGACCAGATGTGGACACAGTCTGGATGGGAGAACAGAGAGAGAATTTTGAGTCAAAGAGCACTGCAGTGACTTGCAAGATAGTGGGCTCTACCCAGCAAAAGAAAAGGAGTTGGCTCAGGAGAATTAATTGCAAACATACTTAGACCAGTTTGGTACAAAGTAATGATTGCTGGGGTCTTGTCTGCTGACCCTAACTTTAGCAAGTCAGCAAATATGCCACAGATGTGCAACACAAAGATGACACAGGATTCACTCCAATCCAGACTGATTCTGCCCTGCAGACACAGCCAGCTTGTACTTGGCAATCAATGAGCCAGATGCAATTGTAACGCTACTAACTGCCTGTAAATGATATCTTTTTTTAAAACTGAAGAATTTGAGAGACTGTATTGCATTCATTACCATTTCAATCAACAGCAGCACAATGCAGCACTGACAAGATTCAAATGACTACCCAATATAAATAATCTGAAAGGCTTATGATAGCTAGGAGAAGAGATTATTTGCAGACTATTTTATTATAGGCTTCCTATTTGGCAAAGATTTTGCACATGTGAACTTGTCCCATGCATCAGACATAGGTCTGTGCAGGCAGCTCTTTCATAAAGAGAGATAAGAAAAGAAATAAGGTTGAGGAAGGCGTAACGGAGGCATGGAAAATTGATTTTCAGACTGTCTGTGACCTTGACTCAGAGGTTGAACGTGAGCTGTGAAGCAGACAGTGAAGATGGGAACAAGCTGCAGACAGCAAAACTGCAAACTTTGTTTGGAATCAGAGATTACAGACAAATTCTGACAGCCTGACTCTGCCCCCGTAATCAAGTACACTGAGCATGTGATGACATTTTAATTTGTAGGGACAGTTGGGTACTTATGAAAACACAACAGAGCTCAGACACTATTTCTCTCAGAGAGAATATTTTAGAAGGATGTTATTCAAGTCACTTGTGATAAAAAAGAAGAAAAAAAAAGGAAGATAAATTTCTATACAATATATCAGTTATTTATCACACTGTGATAATCCCATTTGTTCACATGCTCACGAAATACTTCCGGTAATTCATCTTCTGGTCTGGAATTTTTTAGAATGAGTCTGCAGACATGAAAAGATTCAAAGAAAGAATGTAATGATGAAGGTAGAGAAAAAACACTGGTCTCTGGTAAACTACACATGATGCAGTTAAGAAAGGCAGGGATGGGTGGCTGCCTAACATTTGCAGTTTGTCACTGAATTATGGAGACAGATGCAAACTGATCTGAACAGTTTGTTCAGAGCTGCAGAACAACCAGGGACCACATTACTACTATATCATGATGCTTTTCCAGCAAGAAATAGTTCAAGAAGCTCTGTCATCTTTTTTTTTTTTTTTTTTTTTCTTCTCCCTTTCTATGCCTTCTCTGTTGTGTAGCTTGGGGAAAGGAGAGACTAGCAGTTTAGGCTAGGTCCGCACTCTGAGTGCGTTGTCAGCACAGGTATTATGTATTATAATATTATGCAGTATATTATGCTGGCAGAGCATTCTAAGGCAGATGCAGCTTATAACAGCAAAAAATGTTTTTCGAATGTAACTTCTTGATTCCCTGGGAGTGACAAGTTGTTTTTTTTACACAAGTGGCTTCTGGCAACATTACTGTTTGTCAGGTCACGCCCCACTGTGCTGATCTGTGCACAACTGCATCATGGCAAAATTCGTAGTGCAGTCCTGGCCTTAGAGCTATAGAGGAACCTCTGCTCTACCTAGAAAGCACTGCTTGGGCTTCCTCAGGCCTCCAGAGTGGCATATAAAGGATGGAGAAGGGCAGGGAGTGTGCACTGGCTTTCTTCCCTGTCTAAAGCTCATTCTGACTCAGGCTGAGAATTTGAGTTCTACAAGCAAGCAAAAATGCACAGTGCTCAGAGATATAATATCACATAAAGGACCGATTTACAACATCAAGATTCTTTGGCCCATGTGCAGAGTTCCTCTTAACTCATGGGGCACCAGTACAGCTGCAGTCTTTCTATGTGGGTGGTCAGTCTTCAGCAGGACTGAAATCCAACCTAGTATTGCCAGTAGTGTTGGGAGTTTCCTACAAAATGTGCTTCTGAATAGAAATCACAGTACTTTTTTTTGTTAGTGTGCAATAGTGTGCTGAAGGCACTATTCAGAAATGATACGTGCCCTGAGAAACTGAGGTGACTGGGAAATGAAAGCCCTTCCTGCAAAATGTTTTGTTTTTTTAAAAATGGGCCAATTCATGATTGCAGTATTTTAAAACCATATTCTTCATGGAAAGGGAGTTTCTGAGTAGCTCCATGGCAGACCACTGAGATGATAGATTATCTGTCTGTTTTGTGTGTGCTGCTTATGATCAATTCTGTTCTACTAATTGGCAAATCTTCTAGGCAGTAAGGCATTCTTCCTACTTTCCTGGAAGGATTTTTTTTGTCCCAGTAAAACTGAATTTTCACAAAAAATATTTAAACTTTTGAAAAGTAGTGTATTCCTTATTTGAAAATCATTCCATCAGAAAATTCCCACCTAACTTCTAATCTACACAACGAGCTGGAGCAATTAGCTCTGCGTGATAAAGCTAAAGCAGAGCTATTAAATAACCTTGGCATCAAGGTTACAGCAATTCAATGGCCAGGCTAGACAAACATTGCTTCAGGGCATTCCCTCGTGGTAGAAACTGCTCCTGCAAAGAGCCTGCCTCAATTTCCCTTTCCCAGTGTCTACTTAATTTAAATTCATCAGTTTTCTTTTTTTTTTTTTTTTTGGTGTATGTGGAGCATTGGGGTCTCGATCTCTTAACTGATGCCGTTGTTATGCTTCCAGTCCTGACTTCCCTGATTTAGAATCTCCTCCTCTTGTTCCTCTTCAACTGCAAGCAGCAGGCTTTTCTCCTACCATGGGAAGTCCATATTAGCCCAGTCGTCCTTCAGATACACGATTAACTTCACTCATCTAATCACTCTCAGTTCTGAGGTTGATAACACAGACATATCTTTGTCCCAGATGAGAGGAGAAACCTTATAATGCCATACTACTAGATTCTGCATCCCAGGCCCTTAAGGGATCAGTGGCCCTACATTCTAACTTACCTCTGACATTAATAGCTCCCAAGACACTCTTCTCTCTAGCAAAGTCTACATCAAATATTTTTAAACAGATTTCCTGAGGCACATCAGCAACTGATCTTGCAAAACATCCCTTCTGGCCTTAAAGGGCCAGTGTTCTGCTGCAGTGAACAAAAGATTAGAGTATGTTCCTTAGGTAACCTCTAGAAAACTGTATGATGCAAAAAGAAAAATAACCAAAAAATTCAAAGCATGTACAACAGGGCTTAGAAATTCAGCTGATAAAAGTCACACCAGAAACAAGAAAAATCTTCAAATGTACTTGTAGGAGGAAGGAACTGAGAGTCAGGACATCACTGAGACTACCCCACAGTTTTAATTTTCAGGTACAGCTGGGATGTCATGAAAACTACATCATAAAAAGGGAACTGCTAGAAGGAACTGATTTATTAAAGAATGCCAGTAAAGGCCGAGCTGATATTCATCCATAAATTCTAGGGAATCTGCAGATTAAATGACTGCCTAGGAAATATTAAAAAGTCAGACATTCTACCAGAGAACTGGACTTAGCAGTAAGGATGGTGACCTCAGAAATTACAGGCTGCAGAGCCCTCCTGCACTGCCAGGCACAGTGCCAGGACCCGAAGCCACCTAGCTACCAGACCTACCGCCCTGCTGCAACCCTTCGTCAACCGATTGGTACTCCTGCTCTGCTGTGCCACCTTGTGCTTGGCAGCTGACAACACAGGGCTTCATGAAATGAGTGAACTGCACAAGAAATCCTTTCTGTATTCCTGTGAAGTTCAAGATGCTCATAGATGTTTTCAGATTTTTCAGTGATTACAGGCCGAATTTTGAGTTAATAGCAATTCAGATCATCAGGGAAGATCTGCACGGTGAACATTTCTCACAACCGGTACCAAAGCCATTGTATTGTCTCCTGTCCTTGTCCTCTGGGCTGTCAAGAAGCATGTCCCAGGGCCCAGAGCAGGGAACACACATTAAGAACTTCCCTATTCTGTTACCAATTCCGATGCTGACATGTAGTATTTTGAATAAGCAAATCACCACCCTGAGGTTTTTTACTTACCTCACTGGATATGACATTTATTTCACCAAGCTGACAGGGCTTTGGTGTGATTTTTCACAGCAGATGGGGCTTTAGAGATCTGCAGACCACATTACTTTACAAGCTGACAGAAACACCTCTCTGAAGACAGGGCACAGACTAGGAGCTTAGCAGAGAAGTCACAGCAATCCAAAATAGTTGAAGGCAGCTTTTGCACTTAGCAGCTTTTTGTATCATTTTTCCAGGCACATGCTAAACCTCTTTGCTTTTTTCAGGGACTGCCAACAGTCAGTTTACGTGGGGATTTTCAGGTGCCAAAACTCTCTCATTTTTGGCAAGCATCCTGAATGACTTGGGGCATGGCAAAGAAACTGTGCTTGTTAGCAAAAAAATCTTAGGAACAACACAACTTGGGTGTCTACCTGATAAATTCCGCACTGCACTCGACCTGACCTCATCAATCCCGTCACAGAGAGCCCAACCATGGAGATACATATATATATATATATATATATATAGTAAAAATATTGCAGCAGGGACCCTGAGACAAGCAGAGGCAAGGCACCCCGGGTCGGGAAGCCGGAGAGCAGCCGCTAGATGTCAGAGCTCTACCGGCGGTCCTGCTGCTCCGCCTCCCGCGGGAACCCTGCATCGCTGCCCCGGGAACCGGCCCCTCTCCGGCAGCTTCCAGGCTGTTCTGCACAGTGCTAGAGGGGGAAACTGGTTCATCAGTCACTTTTAACCCGTGGAAAAACAGCCTCCAGATCAAGGAAAATAAACTCTTGTAAGCTTCTGAATAACACAAATTCCTGTGCTGGCCTGCCAAATACCACTGCAGTATTTGTCTTTGGGATTCTCGAAGGATTGGGCCTCCTCCCTGCTTGGGAAGCCTGCCTGGGTCAGGGCAGCGGGCAGGAACGCAGCTATCCCAGCCGCTTTGAACGTGAGCACAAACCGGAGAGCCATTTGTGCTGCTGCCTAGGGAAGCTGACAGGCTGGTTGTGTACAGAAGACCCTAAGCATGAGTTTCTGAGTAAGAATAACCACTTAAGTATTGAAGGAGTACAGAGGTGTCTTCCATTTATAAAACTGAAATGTAAATATAGTAAGAGGGCAATAACTGTCTTTTACTCAAGAGCTTGCACTGCAAACACATTAAGAGTGAGCTCCTGCTGATACAGAAGTGATTTTGGTGAACACGTCCTCTCATGGAGATGTCCTGCCCTGTTCATCAGGCAGGCTGCCCTTCTCTGCCTGCCCTAAGTGACACAAAGTAAGTCACTTAGATGAGCTCTGGAAAAGGACTCTGCCGGGCCTGGAAGAAGACACATGAATGACACCAGAGAGAAATAGATTGATCTGTCCAAATCTATTAGGTCAGTTTTAGTGTCTCTGCTGTCTGAGCCAGCAGCAGACACAGAGATGTCACGGGAAGTGTACAGGAGAGCATCAAAGAAAGGAAAGGCTGAGAGGGCTGGGTGGGGGGAACGATGGGAAAGCTGCAGTTGGTGGGAGCATACTAAAGCCAAACAGAACTGATTGCCGATCTCCACCTTCAGTTATTCAAGGTGAGGTTCCTCTGCAAAAAGGCTGGGAAATCACTGAGCTGCATCACTGGGAAGAATAATGAAAAAAATATAAACACATTTTTAGGAGTGGTGACGGCTCTGGGGAGTGCTTTACTTATCTCATGAAAATTCAGAAGTTTAATGGCAAAACTCCTGCTAAAAAGACACTTGCAGGTAGATGCAGATGGCATATGGTACAAAGTTGACAAGTTACTCTAGGATTGTTTGTCCTCACCAGCATGG
Source organism: Grus americana (assembly GCF_028858705.1). Lineage (NCBI taxonomy): Eukaryota > Metazoa > Chordata > Aves > Gruiformes > Gruidae > Grus > Grus americana. The sequence goes on along the minus strand of NC_072860.1, from coordinate 4,651,894 downwards.
AAGGCACATTTCCTATTCCACAGAGTCATGACACATAGCTTTGAAGTGCACAGGGCAACTACATTGGGGCTTGGGATTTGAACTTTGGAAATGGGACAAAATAAGAGTGAAAGCTGGCATCTGGCTCGGGGGGGGACACGACTCCTCTAATTGCTTGTGCCATAACTCAAGGCAATGACACTGTTCACAGAATTTGCACCCTCTGCTCTGTAAGAGTATTCTCAATGTGTGTTATGACAGTAGATACCTTGAAACCCATTAAGAGATTTATTGGAGTTCCAGGAAGAGATGGATTTTGATGCTAAGCATTGCAGTATTCTGTGTCCAAAATACTATTTACTTTGAATCAACAAAACAGGAAATTCTTATGTCATTGCTAATCTGGCCCTGGTTGCACTCTGATGGTAGCCAGTTTCTATTTCTGGTTTAGGTTATTTTCCTTTGTTCACTCTTTCAACAATATTTTGTTAAATAAAAACCAGAAATAAATATGTGAACACTTAAGATGTTTTTTCTTATGTTGCAGGTGCAACGCTGAAGAATCCACTTGTAGATATGGATGCTGCCCCCCCATGTGTAATATAGCATGACATAGTACCATGATGTTATACTGATGACAGACTCAACAAGGATTTCTCTCTAGAGATCCCACTAGAGGTGTTGCAGCAGAAAACCATGCTAGTCTGTCTAATATATTTAGGTGTTCCTGACAACTACACCCCCCTGAAGCCGTGTTTGCATATGAGTGGTAACTAATACTCTTTTTTAAAAAAAAACAACAAACCTTCAGTAGGATTTTTGAAAAAAAGTCATGCCATGACAAGAAGGTTTAAGAAAAAAAGATAGCATATTTGTCACATTGTACCACACAACAACTGAAAATACTGAAAAAAATGAAAATATTTTTAAAACACAGGTATGTGCAGAATGGCAATTCACTTGGGCAGTTGTTATGAGGAGGTAAAATTGCTTTCTGTTGTACTAATTTTTCTTGAATTTTACATAAATGCTGTATATATTTTCTGGCAACTGTTTAACCATCTTAAAGCAACAAGGTTCTAGACTGCAGATTACATTAGTATGGCAAGATTTACTTCCTGGGGAAAGTTATTTTGTAAACATACAAATAAAAATATCATGAAGCATAATGTAGTAAGCCCTATAGCGTCCAAAGACAAGTATTTATCATGTAGCAGAAATGGTGAATAGGATAAAGAGGTATACTTGAAAATTGCCATCAAAAAGATAACTTCTTTGATTCTGTTTTAAAGGAGAGAAAACAGACTGTTTATATCCGTGATAACAGCTGTACTTGATTTCACACAAAGTCTTCTTTTTCCAATGTAAAACCCAGTCTCGAAGTACTAGGTAGGATACTTGTTAACCCAGTTCTCATTTTTTTGTGGCAACTTGGAGTCAGTTTAACAGAACAGTCATTATTTTCATACCCCAGTTTGAATCTGGTCTTGGCTGTCTTACACTCTAAGAATAAATTAAAAAAACCACAACTGTGCTTTGTAGATGGAACCGGATGATCAAATGGTCCCACCTGGCCATGGTATGTTTGAAGAGAGCTTAACAACCTCCTCATCTAGTGTCCTGCTGCAGACAGTATTTAGGGACAGTATCTTTGTCCTGAGAGTTGCTGTCTTGGAAGTAAGTAGAAGAAGGACCTATGAGGCTGGGGACTGAAGCAAGGGAAAAATAATTCCTTCCTGACTCAACAGTGACCTCACACCTTGGTGCAGAAGAACGTACTGAAGTGGGGAGGAATTAATCCCATTTAGCTTTATTTATCAAGGTAACTGTCTGTACTTTGTCTATAGTAAACAAAAGAAGACAAATAACTACAAAGGTTGATGAAAGACTCACTGGAAATACTCCACACTCTATTGACAATATAAGACTCCTAGACAAATACCTTAGATTACATGCCTGAATTCTGATGTCTAAAGTTAAGATGATTTCTACCTGGAATCATTTATAATGGCAAGAATAACCACAACATTTCAATGATTTCTGCATTTTGCAGAAACTAGATTTTAAAAGCATAATGCATCAAGATTATGATGCTATAAGATGAAATCACGTCCCCTAGATATGGTATGCACTTTCAGTATTACCCTACAATTGCCAAGAAGAGAGAGGTTCTCTTCCAACACCCCAAGACTGCCAATACAAGTCAGGTTTCAGAATGCACTCATTTTACCACAAGTATCTCCTTAAAATACAGATTATAGGTGCCCAAGGCCCTCTTCCATGGCACAAAACTATGTCTGAAGACTGCTGAAAATTTGCCATTTAACCTATAAAAGCCTGAAATGCCAAGCAGTTTATCATACAGGCATTCTTTCCTGAAATACTAATTGACACATTAGATATGGGCTAATCAAACACTACTAGACATAGGGCTTAAGATTCCAGCAGTAGAGTCTGTACAAAAACTAGTTGTTACTCATGCAAGTGATCCCTTTCCTTTTGCAATTGCTGCACCAGCTTCCTTCACTACCTTCACTCGCCAGCACACTCTTGTAACAGAGTGCACAGAGTCTCAAAGGAGCAGAGAGGTAGAATTTCTCAACCCTGTAGCATACTGCACACCTCTTCCCTGCATTTCAGGTTGAGTAACAAACATGGAAGAAAAGGAAGGCAACAGAAGGAGAAAAGTCACTTTGCTGCCACATTGCAAAGGCGACAGTATTTCAAAGGAGACTATTATTTCTCTTGCCTTACAGGCAGAGCAACAAATTATTTGTCTAATGTTTTTTATCTCCCAAATTGGTGTCTTCTTTCTCCTGCTGCTCTTCTCCCTTTTAAGTTCTACTCATCTGTCAGAACTACCCAGTCCCTGCTGCTGCTTACATTAAAAGTATTCGGTTCTCCTCTCTTGTGGTCGCTGCCCTTCCCACAGAGCGAAGCAAACAGCTTCCCTCTGTAGGACTTCTGCTCTCCTCACTGACTTTAAAGCTGGGTTCTGTGGCACTGTCAACGCCTGGATCGTGGTTCCGTTGTCATACAAGCCACAGGGAACGAGTGCAGAGAGGGAAGATGGGCTTTTACTCCTCTTATGTAGGCCCAGAGCTGACACACATAGGCCGCAGTTTCACATGCACGCGCTTCTGCTGGGGGCAATGGGGAGGCCCATAGATCTATAAGCCATGTGCAGCCCTTGAGGTTATGGACACATCGAGTTTTAGCTGTAAGTGTACTGTACTCTGAGATTCAAAGGTCCTCGGTTCAACCCATGCTGCCAAAAGAACAACTGTGGATCTGCATTACACACCACGGAAAAAATGCCTGTGGATGGTCTATTCTGGTTCTCCCCATGGAGTTGCATGACTGCTAGTGCAATGTTGGGGGAAGCTCAAAAATCTTCAGGGCTTAATCATTCTGCATTTAAAGAACTAACAGAGAATACCTTCTCGAGATCATATTGAATAAGGTGTTTACTAGGACTGGCTGTAAACTAGTTTGGAGAAAGATCTTTAGATTAAACTGGTTATATTTCATGAGCAATGTCTCCTTAGGAAGTGAAGACATGCTGGTGAAATGAACACATACATGTGAATATCCAATTTCATACCATCGTGTAGCTGTGAGAAAAAACCCTTCAGCCTGCTTTCAGCCTAACATACTGTCATTCCTCTTTAGTGTTAGATGCCCTTTTAAATGGATAATACAGAAAATTAAGATGAATTACGAAAAACTTTGCACAGACTTTCGTGGCTACAACATTTCAGAACAGTTTCTATGAAACTGCTCATCTATTTCCTGTTCTGTTTTTACAAGAATGGAAGCAGTGACCAGTTGTGTCAGAATAGATCAGAAGAAGATCAGAGAATAAGATCAGAATAATAATTAAAAGAACAACAATACCTTTGTGCTAAAGACAACCTCCAAAGACTTTTTTCCCCATTTTGAAAAAATTATTTTTAAAAAGCTATATTCTGCTAAAGACATCAATCCTTGCCATTCCTTCTTTTAATGAACAGTTCACTGTAGTTTCAGAGGTGTTTTGGGAATTCCCAGCACATAGATGTAAACTTCAGATATGAAGTATCATGTACCTGAGTACCCTTAATAAAACCCCACTTACTGCTGTGAATGGAGAAAGCACTCACCACTTTACAGAACTGGAGTGTAAATAACCTCATACTAGTAAAAATGTCTGGAAAAAACGTAGGAAGAAATATAAGACCCACGTGAACTGTCAGGTAAGTGTTCCTTCCAAAAGCAAAGTGTTAAAATGGCATTCAGGTATTCCAGACAAATGTAACTGATGTGAACTTAGCAACAAGTCCTACAGTAATATTTTGCTTCACTTACAATATTTCATTGTTCTAAATAAATTAGAGCATTTGGTGGCAAGATACTGTAAATGTTTTGCAGCAGATGTAAAGTTGCAAGTAAGCTGAGGGATATTTAAGAGAGAACCATGTGATATATTCTGGCTTCTACTTAATGCAAAGGATATAGACCAGTGGTACCCTTGGATGGACAATGTATGTGCATGGTACATATGCATAGAGATGCATAACGAGCGTGTATATGCACCTAAAAAGAGTGTTTGTGCAAACTTGTTAGGTTCAAGAATAGGGAAGAAATCTGAAGCAGGTACTGTTTACAAATCTGAGTAGCAGATTAATAAAATTTTCAGTACATATATGATTTATTATGTAACTAAGATACATGCATTTATATGCTGTTTAACATATTTTGTTAACTATTTTTCATATATGTCATATCTGATGTACATATGCTTTATGTATTATATTTTAGTTACCATATTCTACATTACATATTAAAGTCACTTGAATTCTATATTATGTTTGGTCTCTAATCAACATCACTTTATTGTTTTACATGACATTAACGAATCGCTATTTTCTAACACTGCAAATCCATTACTCAGAAAAAAAAACCCTACTGCTTATGAAGAATTTATTTATTTTTTTTAAATCCCCAGCTTATATCTGAGGCTTAAAGAGGCAAAATTCACTATTTATCTAATTCTTCTCCTCTTTGTAGCAGAAACTGGCTTATCAGTCAATCAGCACTGGGAAAATCAGAATACAGAGATCAAAATACTACCTAGCGTCATCTTATCCTTAGGAAGTTAGTAGATTATCAAGTGTAAGTCATTTGGCAAGTGCATTAGTTTCTAAACTTAGGCACTTACTGCTTTGAGAAGTGCCATGTTTAAAAAGAAGGGAAGTTCTGGCATCTCTGAGGAATTACTCCCGATCTAACTATTTAACAAAAGCTCATCCCTACCTTTTACAACATGCTTTATAAATTCGCTGGTTGACTCCTTGAAGAAAGTACTAATTTCCAGGCACATCTTAAAGTGTCCCATCTTCATAAGTCTTAACTGTCTGAAGAAATAAAGAAAATAAATTAAGAATTAAATCTGGCATAAGAGAGCACAGACTAGAGTTTGAAGCTTAATGCTAACTAAGTATATACGCAGATTATATTTACCTTGTCTTTCAAACTGTGGGAAACCATTTAAGTAAAAGGATATTTACAAATACTTCAAAACTTCAGGAAGATAAAGATGCATCATTTTTTAAGTTGAAAAAACACGCTTCTCGATTTAATTTTCTAGAGCCATGTTTTAAATATACCTATACAGCTCTCATAGCTTTATAAATACTTTAATACAATGCAATAAGAGGTAGCAGAAAAGTTCCTTTGATTGTTACATGACTAGAAAACTGTTGTTAATCCATATTCTACCATGGTTTCAGATTCATTTACATCCAGATATACAGTGCAAGTGCCACCTGAACTTCTATAGCATTATAGTATATTTTCTAACCTGGTAACTCCAAGCTGACTCTGTGTGGTGCTGATCACCACAGCATTTCCACTTGAAAGTCAATGAGTACTCAGGATGCTAAGTAGGTCCCTGAATAGTAACTTTAGTCTTAAATTGAGTATTTAAATGGATTCAGTCATAAGCATATGTCACTCAATTACAAGGGCTTTTTAAAGCAATGATTTGCTTAATGTTAATGTAATTGCATCCATGCACTAATGCTCTTAAGAAATTGCAGAAAGGGAAGGAAGAAGGCAAATCTTTCCATGATGGAACAACAATACACTGAAAGCTGCCACAACCTGAAATTCTATAATAATCACTCAAATGCAAGAAAGTAGTAAACCACACATTCCTATCAGTGGGCCCTAGCAGGAGCTGAGAACCCTCATCACCTTGAAAAATGAGGAAGGTAATGACAGGCATGATAACACAAACGAAGAGGGCCACAATTCAGTTGACAATATAGTAAGAAGGACCATCTTTCTTAATACCATATGGAACAAAGAAAGGCATATTGCTGTAATTACAGAAGTAAGCAGCACACCAGGAAACGTGCGTGTGGTGATGCACCAGGGATGTGCCAGATAACAACACACGATGCTCTTACGTGCTTTCTGCATGGCTACGGGCATTAACGGCAGCAGGGCGCAGGCAGCCCAGGCCAGAGGGCTCAGCAGAAGCGGAGCAATGAGGTGCTCACCAGAGAGCTGCAGGTGCCTGCTCTGCTCTCCACCGTGCAGGTTCCTGGGGGTCCTCGCATGAGTTCAGCCCATGGAGCACTCACCTGTTACACACACACAGAAACAGTTTCAATACCCGACACACAGTTTTGCTTACAAACAAACAAACAGCCTCAATTATTTTCAACTGAGCAGCTTGTGCCTCTGATTTCAACTTTTGTCATGGCACAGATTAACTAGTAAGCAGGAAGCGCACACCTTGAACTTGTGTGGTTTAAACACAGCAACGTGAAGGACTTTGCAAAGCTGTGGAGAACAACGCCGGTGCCTGACAGCTTGTTACGCTGCTGCGGACAGCTGTGCGTGGGGATGTTCCTCTAAGGCAACCACCAGTTCCTAGGGTCTCCCACTATCAACCTGGCACCAAATAACCCGGCTCCTTTCCGCTGCTTGGGATTTACCTGCACGGCACCTGTAACCACCCGCCCCTCACGCCGGTCTCCGGCCCGCCACTGCTCCCGCCCGCCGGCGGCTCCTCAGCAGCAGCAGCTCCCTCGCTCGCTCCCTCCCTCCTCGCGAAGTCCCCAAAGGCCGGGACAGCACAGCGGGCTGCTGTGGGGAGTCTACCTGCTAGCTGCCCGCCCACCGCCGGCGCCCCCGCCCCGGAGGAACGTCCCCTCGCCTCCGCGGTGGCCCTCGGGGGAGGGAGGGAGGTGCAGGGCTATGGCGGCCGTGCCGCCTTAGCACCTTCGGCGGAGTGGTAATGTCTCGAGCGTCCTTCCCGCCATGCGGCTGTCCTGAGAGGAGAACCGGCGAGACCCACCGCGGCGTGGAGGCCCGAGTAAAGCAGGAACGGCGTCCCCTTGGCTAGTGGGGGCTGTGAAAGGACCTGAGGGCGCCGATCTGTCTTTCCTGCCTGGCTCTCGAGGGAGGATGCAGCCCCGAGATGGCGGCGCTTGCAGCAGCTGAGCACGTCAGCCTTCTGCCCGGCTGTGGAGAGGCAGGTCGCGGGCCAGCGCGGCCCGTCAGAGGTGGCGTTGGAGGGAGAGGACTGGGCTCTTCCCTGGGCGTCAGCAGGGAGTGCAGTTCACCTCACAGACAGCTCTGGAAGCCTGCATGGGGACCCATCTGGAAGGTGGAGGGGGATTGTTCCAGAACGCCCTGTGAGGGGCACAGCGCTGGGCTGGGGTAAGGCTCTCAGGGTGCAGATGGTGTCTGTGGGGGAGCAGGTTTTTTCTGAGAGCCATAGGGACCTGCCAGCAAACTTAAGCACCCTGCTCTGGTGTGCTTGGGCTGTGCAGTGCAGCTTGGGGTGGAGCAGGTTGGGAGACGCTGAGGTAAAAGCAGGTGAGACTCGGGTAGACCCTTAGCAATGTGTGTGAAAACCTGCTCACTTTTCCCCTCTCTCCTGGCATATGCAGCAAAGATTTCAAGGCTATCTAAAACAGAGAACAAAACATATTTACTGCCACTCCTCCTCACGAAATCCCAGGGCACTTCTAGTAAGCTAGGAGCAAGGATGAATGCTCAAGCAGGTGGCCAGAGGTCTCCCAAAGAAGAGTAATGCTCGCGCAGGGTGTTTACATCCTTCTGTGAACTAGAATAGTCTCTTTCATGCCAAACCGCAAGCTGCTGGTTGAAACCTGAGCTGAACTTCCTTGATGATCGGAGGAGCCTGGTTAACTTTCAGCACAGCCAGTTTTCATTTTCACACCTCTCCAAACTTGCTGGGATAAGAACCAGATGTACGAGAATACAGTGAGCTCCAATTCTTAGGACATTGCTGACCCAATCCCAAGCAGCATGTATCAGAGAGAAGGATAAAAAAAAGGTTGCTTTCTCTCAAAAGACTTCCTGTTTTAGGGTTGTTTGGTGTTTTTTGAGGCTGATGTTGTCTATGTAGTTCACATAAACACTACATTTTTGGCCATCTACATTTAGCTAAACCAAAGTTCCGAATCCTTTCACATATAGGCCTTCATGTGAGAAAGCCTCGTATTTTTCATGTGAGTCAGTTTCTTCCTTTAATATGAGGTAAAATGCTGCTTCAACACCCACAAAGGCTGCATATGCTCCAGAACATAGTGTGTGGAGATCTGCGTGCCCTGGCTTTTCTTTTATGGATATTGGTGATGTATCTGCCTGCGCACTGGCTACCTGATTGATTCCAAAGCTCCTCGGTGTTTTTTGTACAGCCCAAGCTGAAGTCCACAGCTTTACTGCTATTGGCAGGGAACTAACCAGCAGTAGCTTGGGTACATTTACATGTGCTGTAGTCACACCTTCAGTTCCAGTGCAGACATCTGTCTGCTGTTTATATCCCAGCGGAGGTTTTAATGGATGGCCGTCCAGCAATGACTAGCTCGTGCAAGAAATGGCTCTAAATACTGCAGTGCATTTGCGAATAAGTATGAAGTGTTACAAAGCTCAGAGCAGTTTGCTGGGAAACAGTCTAGCCAGACGGAAATAGTCCATCAAGTATTGCAAGAAACTCAGTTGGTTACAGTGCATCCCTTGATCACTGTGCAGATTAGGGAGGCTTTTCTGCTGTCTTAGATGCTGAATAAATCTCTACGCACTAATGCAGGATTGCCAGCAGGTTCAAAACAATCAGAAGTATCATGTGTCCTGGCCTGTTTTGGGGGATTGCTCAGACAGTTGAAGAATTCTGCTCAGGGCCTTCCTTTTAGGATTTCTGGTAGCCTAGATATTATTTGTAGGGCTAGAAGCACTGGAGTTTTGAGTAAGACAAATGCAGCAAAGCAAAACTATGATGTTTTAGCAAAAGGCAGTGAAGAGGGCAGGGAAGACAGCAGCTTTGCAATAGGTTAGCTCCATCCTGTTTCCTTAAGGCGTGTTAAATTTCCTTAATGAAAGGGGAGAAGGAACTAGGGTGAAACTGGAGGATGGCAGGTCCTGGAATCTCAAAAGAATCACGAAATAGTACTCCCTAGCTGCAGAAATACTGGAATGATTATTCCTTCCGGCTCCTCTCTCATGACAAAAGTCATATCTCCAAACAACATTATCTGTCTTAATGCCTCCCTATCCACGGTCAAGCTTAAAAGTATCTGTTTGCTACTGTTGTTGCTAGAGCTAAGTCTCATAAAAGGAGTAATCAGACATGGTAGGACTGAAATAGGCTATGCCCCATTTGAAGATTTTATTTATATAGATTCTAAACAGTTTCTAGGAGTTTAAAATGCTGCTTATTGCCATTTCAGTGGGCCTTTCGACTGCACGTTAGCAGAGCCTGTGACCATCAATTACTCATCTAAAATTTGCTTATATCGGCGACATACATGTGGTAAGTAGTGTAAATATATAGAGAGTATATACATACAAACTCAAATTGTACTCTACATGCAACTCGATATTTACTATAAACCATTCAGAACTGGAGCTTTAATGATACACTACCACAAGATATCTGTTTAAGCTATGTGGGCCCTTTGGGGGGACATCAGGGTTGAGCAGTCTTCTGGGTAAAGTCAAGGTTAGCTGCATTCCCAGGGCTCTAAGATTTAACCAAGTAAAATTGCTGGAGCCTTTGAAGCTGGGAAGTGTAGTGTCAATGCTGAGTGTTCTCTTCCCTACGTCATAAATGTCTCACTGTAGAATCTGGCAAGCAAAGCCTAAGATTTAAACAACTCAGTTCATTCTTGTATGACATAGTTTATCTCATCACCTAATGTAAGTCATCCCAGTATTGTTACCGATTTGTCCGTCATAGCTGGAGCAGCTTCTCAACTGCATTACGTCATGTTACCTTGTGTCTGCAAATTCTCTGTTTGTTACCTCACATTTCAATTCATTAGGTCTTAGCAGCTTGCCCTCAAAAATCCCATTCCTCTGAAATTTCTCAGCTTCCTCTATAGTTACTTTTATATATGGAATAGTGACAAATTTCCATGTCAAACATGTTTGATCTCTTAAATACCTCAGACTGTAGCTACCCAATGCTACAGTAATACAGAATGTATTAATAGGTCAAGGATAGATTGCCGGAGAATGGCAGCAAAAACACAGGCTTGAAGATTATCGAAGTTACTTTCTGAGCGCAGTTTGCAGAAAGCCTTCTTACAGTGTGCTTAGAAACACATAGGAAAATGAGGTGGATGTGAGAATAATTGAAATAAAAACTGTGGAGTGCTTGGGGGGTTTTTGGTTGGGGTTTTTTTGGGTGGAGAGTTAGTTATTTTTAAATCTTGGGATGGGAAAGCATAATCCTATCTAGAGCTCTTGCAAGCAGCTGTTCTTCAAGCTGGGCAGAACTTAGTAGGGAGCTGGGTATAACCTGCCAGGCTTTTACATGCAATCCTCTGGAACGTAACATCATGCTTCTGCTATGAGTCATTTTTAGTTTAAAATAGCAAAACAAAAAACCTGGACCCATGCTTCTACAGTACACTTTGTGCTGAAGAAGTTGGGGGGCTGCGCAATAATCATATCTGACAAGAAAAGCTATGAATCAAAAGGCAACACAAAACAACAATTGGACTTGTCACTACAGGCAGTGGAGGGAAAATTACCTATGACAGTGGGGCACTAAAATTAACTCTTCATAATTGCATTGATTTCTCATCAAGTTATAACAAAAAATTACTATCTGGGAAATTTGTTTTATCTTAAGACTTTGAAGCCATTTCAGATACTGGACTTTATGAAGACAAGAAAAAGGAGTATCTGGGAACTGCATGCAGACTGCTTTTTAATTCACTTTCTACAAGTCATTCTGATTTTGTTTCATGTTGGAAATTCCTGAAAAGTTGTTGCAGGTAAAAGAGATGGCCTGCTCAGGGATAGAAAACGGGACTAGAGAAGTGATATCACTGTTTGAGGCAACAGGAAATTATTATGACAAGTAAAAGGGTTTACATTTTTAAAAGGATGATGAAAATTTGGAAGGAATTCAGGACTTACAGCTGTTTAAAGGCTTTAGGTAGTTTTGAGTTTGTAGTGTGCATATTCAAGAAAACCCTAGTGCCTCTAAGGTTGCATTTTAAATTTCAGTATAGGCACTCCTACAGCTTAATCACAAAAGCTCTCTCCCTGGCAAAGTGAGAGAAGACATCTAGTCAGATATGAGGGAACACAGAAATACACCTTTACCTGCATGAAGATTTTAAAGCTGAAGATTAAGTGTGTGCAGTATGATTGCAGGGCTAGGTTCTTTTGATGTAAATCCCAAGGCATCCACTTAGTGCTTACCTGGAGGAACTGAAAATGACCATATTAATTACAGCAAAGTGTAAGAACTCCAGATCAAGGAGCTTTAAGGCTTGGTCCAAGTCTATTTGACTTATTTTCCCAAAATTGCTGAGACCTGCTATCACAGCTTCTGCTCAGGATAGAAATGCTGGGAATGTTGGCTATCTGAAGGGTGTGAGTAAATCTTATTTTAACTTCCATTTCATTTGCACTTACCAGGGCCAGAAAATAGCTTAGGTGGGCTTGTCTTTGTTGGTTCATATGCCGTTATTCACATCATAGATGGCAAGGATTAGAGAAGAAATATTAGGGGTAAAAATATCTCATGTAGAAACTCCTTAGTGGTCAGAGTCAAGGAATTGGGAGGCAACAGAAAGCTGAAAATAATATAACTTTGCCAGTATGTGACAATGTCATGTCCTTCTGGGAACAGATTAAGAAAAAGTACCTTAGCAATATACGCAGTTTTCATCCGCGTCCACTCCTGTAATTTTAAGCACAGCTGACAGTGTTCTACAAGTTTACAAGCTAGCTCAGTTGTTTGCTTCTTGACACTTCTTTGGTTTGACTTATCTTTCCGTGTCATTTTCTAGGACAAGTGTTCTTTAACGGTGTTTAAAATTGGCAGCAATGGTGATACAGGCTTTTGGCATGGCCACAGTTGCTTTCAAACAGATAGTAGGCTACTCGCCTCTAGGGACAAGAAAGCAGGCAAGAATTGTGAAAATTTCCTCCACGTGAGCTAGTTTGCTTTCATGCTCAGGAGTGAGGAGTGCTTGCCCCTGTGCAGAGAAGACTACCACACAAACGCTATGGTAGCTGCCTGCTGACATTTGAAGCTCCGTAAGTGGTACCATAATCAGCTGCGGGGGGAAAAGGTAGGGGCTGCTGCTGAGGATTACTCAAAAGTTGTGTTGTATCACAGTAAGCATCATGTGGGAATTGCAGGCACGTGTTGTTGGCAGCAGAGGGATATGGCTAGGAGGAGTGAACACTGGGATGCTATCCAGCTCCTTTGCAATTGCTAGAGCCAGCTTGCCTTCAACATCTGTATTCAGGATTGCCTGCAGGAATAGAAATGATGTTCTGCATTATTACAGCAAGCTATCACAGGAAGGTTTGGCTCTGTAATTCATTGTATTTTCTCTTTCTCAAATTTGTGTGAACATGAAAAGAGAGGGAAATAGTGGCAGCTGTACCCATCAGAGGAACCAGGTGAGCCAGACACCTTGCAAAATGTATCAGACAAAAGAAATGTGTTAGGTTTTCTGCATTTCATGTGCTGTTTCTTATGGACAGACTGTATATGGATGTGTAGCAGCTTTGTTTTTACCTTTTATATTCTGAAACACCCATTCTAACAGTACAATATATAACTCACAGGTAGTCCTATGAAAATCATTGGGATTAAGTCAAGGTGGTATTTAATATGATTGAAGATCATAAAATTGGATGCGTTTATCATTTAATGAATAACTGCCATGTCTGATGCTTAAGAGTGGTTCGAGGTGACGGGATCTTCGGGTATTAGATCCTCTATATATTAAAAAGGGCCATGTTTCAAGATATTGGAGCTCTTGATTAGTTTTTCAGCAAAACACAGTGATCTCTTCCTTTACTTGAATATTCCCCCCTGTGAGGGGGAAATAGTTTTAAGAAAACATAACTTACCAGTAAAGTTAATCCTATTGATCAAAGTGTTGTATTTTAGTTGTTGATGCTGTTTAATTCTCATAATTCATACAATTAAACCGTTAGGTCTGTTCTGTCACTAAGAGTAGGCTAAAGGTCTTTAAAATCGTTCTTAAAGTACAAATTTGAACTGTCAGAAGGCACAGATGAGCTGTTTAATGTTTAGCTAAAAATTACTTACTTAATCTCTTGCATATTTTCTTCATATTTTGGCCTATGAAAGGGCTCTTCGTTATTTCAAAATGTCTTGGCTCTAGTCCATCTGCAAGACCTCATTTATTCTTTTGAAATTTGTAGCCTTCACAAGCTTGGCATCTGCGATATCACAGACAATGAATTACTGTGGGTAGAAGTCTCTGGAATTAGAAAAACCCTCCTCCGTAAGAACATAATTTTTTTTTACAGAATTGGGATTTGTTCTGAGGAAGCACGGTTGGTAATATAAAAAAAAAGTTTTCAAAGATAACAGATTTTTCATCTTTTTTTCCCCCTTCGAATGAACAAGGGAGTACTGATGCTGGGGACTTGCTCTTTAAATAAATGGAATCTTTCTCTTCTCTCTTGGCAACGGCAGGAGTATTCTTGTGCTGTATGACAAGGCTAGCTGGTGCTATATTTATCTTGTAGCTGTACGCACATTTGCAAGAGGTTGTTCAATAAGAGAAAGGCAAAGAGCCAATGTAGTTTAAAGAAAGTTTGTTATACCATAGTCTTAACTTTTTGGGTTGGCTTAAAGACAAGGCTACATACTTCTGGAGGATTGGGGAATATCATTACTGATAGGAAATAAAAACTTTCCTGAGTTATCTCTGGAAAGATCAGGGCTTTGTAGAGAAGGGAGGGGGAAAACGTTTTTAAGATGGAGTTCAATAGATGTTTGGGTGCATCAGCAGAAAAGGAAAAAGGAAGACAAGAGGGTGGGGGAGATGATATTAATAATGCTGGCAGTAGTATTGTCCATGAAGAGCTGGATTTGGTACAAATGTACCTTACCTGTTTGCCTGAAAGATATATGAAAGCAAAATTCACTCTGACAGCGTACCTGACATGCTGGCTGTTGCTGAAACTCTGCAAGGTAAGAAATTTTAGTACAAATTTGTGAGATTTATAGTTAACTTCCTATGTGCTTAAAACAAAAGTTGATCGAAGTCTCTGCTGAAGCATTTGATATTTCGTTAATATGTACCATACAGTTATCTGCATGGTTTATTACTAAAAGGATCATTGTAAATATTGACACCTAGAAACAGGTGATCCAGCAAGGGAAAACTTGTAGGGGCTACTAATGGAGTACTATATAAAGAAATACTCTACTAATTGCTGGCCAGTTTATCTCTATTTACTGTTACTTAGTTGCAAGGGATTTGAGATTATTTTAGGTTAATTTCTAGGTGAAATTTCTTGTAGTGCTCTTTATTGGTTTACATTCATCTCTTGTGTTGGTGGAGGAACAGAATATATTTTAGTCCTGAAAATACGAACATTATAAAAGTAAATAATTGGCGGTTTGGAACATTTTGTCAAATATAATGGAGAGTCAGTTTTGAGGCTGTGGTGGGACTTTAAACATGATGTGGGCACATCTAATTAAAATACTTTTGCCTAATGTGTTACTGGGTAGGGAAGAAACAAAGCATTGGACCAGGTATAAATGCTGCAGTTCATTCCATTTCACCTTGCAGAAAGCTGCTTTAATATTCACATCAAAGTAAGGAAATATTCAGTCCTACAAAAGTGATAGCTTTAAGGTTTTAAATTTAAGCAGAGAAGCACCGAGACACTTAGGCTTAAAACACTGGTGGTTTTATACATAACAATGCTATAGTAATAAATTTAGAATGTGTAATATGTCTTCCTATGTATTACTGGATTCAAGCCTTACTCTTGTAGGTATTTAGTTGATGGGCAGATCACCAGATAGGTAAAAACAAATCTGAAAGCAACATTTGCTGGCTGTTTTTTCTTCTGAAGTATCTGACAGATAGGAAATACATGATGATGATGGGGTGGAGACCACAGGTGTACGGCCAGGTGGTGCCTCAGCAGCAACAAGCGCACTCCTGCAGGCACGTGTGGCAGTTTTGTGGCAGTAGCTACGTTGGTTTTTTTCCTCAGCATACCTATGCAAAACTAACATAAAAATGTAAACTGAACAGTGCTAGCAGTTTTATCTGTTAGATTGCTAGATAGCTTTGTTTCCATATATATTTCATCTTTGTAGTGCCTTTGCTCTTGTCTGTGGGTAGCATTTATCATGTGGTGCTAATTCCTTGCATTAGGGAGCAGATACAGCCACTTTCTTTCACATGACTTTTCCTTGTAATCTTCGTGCTTGCTTACAGCAGGGATCTTTTGCGAAGTTGACTGAAAGGGGTAGACTGAAAGGGGTACAGCTATGTGGGGATAGTAAACAGCCCTGGGGCAGATGTCAGAAAAACAAGTCAGAGCTACCATGTGAGGCAGAGTGCTGGGGCAACACATACTTCCTGATGGTTTTGCAGAGTGCTGATCCAGGGGGGGAATGTTGCACCTTGTCCAGTTTCTAACTGGTTTGGTTGTTTTTGTTGTAGGTCGGCCTGTTTGCAACCACTGAATTTGTAGGTTTTAAGGGCCGTACCTATGTGACAGAATGAGCCAGGGCTGATGAGTGTACATGTAGTAGTCAGTCTGGGTGTTTGCAACAACTTCAATACCTCGGACTCACTGCCAATGCATACATTTTTTGTGCATTAATTGTGATGTGTGCAGGAAACATTAAGTGGCACAATTGTCTGGTGCACACGTTATCCTTTAGGATAATTGGTTGTTTTTAAACCTGACAAATGGCAAGTGAAATATTTGGGGTTGATGCAAGGCAAAACATGGAACGTCACTACTGTGCAGGGAAGCAACTGACTGTGTGTAACAGAGGAGGCCTAATGCTCAGGTCCTTCTCCAAGTAAGCCCATACCTATACAAAGTTTTCCATGTGGACTAAACCATGAATTACACAGTATCATTCAATATTTTGTTTAGATGCATATGTCTGAAGTATGCTATGGTTGCTCCATTTATGCAGGGATATTATTTTTTAAATTACAGAAAGAGTTATTAAAATACATAATCTAGGAGAGGTGTTTCTGTCTGTGATTGTATCTGCTTGCATATAGCACTATATTTGCACAGTGCATATAAGTCCTTTGAGTCGGGAAGGAACAATTCATACTGCATGAAAGTAGAGTGAAGAGAAGTTATGTAGCTTCTGTTAAAATCACAAATTTCTTCAGAAAGCTCTCTGAGAACCTTACAATGCCCTGGCTAAGCTGAGAGGATAACTAAACCTCTTTAGCAACATCTAATAATTTATTAATGCTTCTTTCTTGCTGAGCTTTCTTAAAGACTGTTCGGATTTGAGACCCCATTTTCTTATTTCTTGACACTCTTCCATGACTTCAGTCTTTTCCAAGTCTTAATCCATTCAAAAAGTGCGAAATTGTTTCTCCCTCCCCTCACAAGAAGAAAAGCAGCACAGTGTTGCTTTTTCTCAGGTTGTGCGGCTTGGCAGAACCTAGCAAGCTTGCCCTACTGGGAGGGAAGGGAAGGCCAGCAGCATTGAAATGGTGCTGCTGTGGTACAGAGGCACCCTTTGTAACAGCCTGTGTACATCCCCTGTACACCGAAATTATTCCAGTTCTTGGCTGCAAATAGGGCTCCAGGTGCTTATGACTTGGAAAATATCAGGAGCTCCTTATAACTTATTATCAATGCTGCCCCAAAAGGGGAAACAGAGTTATGTGGCCTTTCTGTAAGTGGTGTGGGAGAGCCACATAGCCCACCTGCTCTTCTGCAGGCTACCATCTAGGAAACTTCTCACTCGTGTGTCCCCAAGGTAGGCTTCAGTTTTTAGGGGTCACCACAACATGTGGGGATGAGAGACAAGACTTTGAATCTTTCTAAAAGTTCCACAGGCCACAATTAATGGGATTAATCCCTTTCAAGGGGAAAGAGGAGCCTGGTTTTCCTTTACTGTGAATGAACTTTCTAGCCATTAGGCTGTGATCACAAGGAACTGTGGACCCACTACCTGCCTTCTTTTGCCATCCTTTTGAGGGGAAAAAAGGATGCAGAGAGGCAATTTTTAGCCTTTTCTTGTTTGCTGTCTTCTAAAAGGTCTCCAGTGAAAGTGTGGCCCCTTTTGAAGATGTCACTTATGTATTCCATGCCTTATTTTTCATCACAGGATCTACAGACAATAGGTTGAAAGCTGAAGTCGTAGGTAATTCCTTCAGGAGAGGGCTCTCTCTTTGGATTCCAAATGGCAACCCCTAGGAAAGCTGTCTAGCGAAGGGGGAAAGGGGTCTCAGATTCACCTTGTTGTCACTATTTTATAGTGATTAGATACAATGGTTGCCTGCCAAACATGCCGTTACTCTGTTTTTAACACTCTCCATGTACTCTGCTGAGAACACTTAACTGTTAGAAGTTTTAAGCACCAGAAGGTTGGCTCTGGAAACCCAATTTGAAGTTCCTATCTCTTTTTTCTTTTTTTTTAGTTTGCTCCCAACATAACTTACAGAAAGATTTTGACAAAGGAGGGAGCTGAGCCTTGATACACAGAGTGTAAGACAGGGGCTTAACCAGTGGACCATCCTTCCTGTCCTGTCCTTGTAGGTGGCAATTGGATCAAAAAATGAAAATACGCAATGGGAACTGGCTGACTCCCTTCATGGTTATTTTCCAGCTACCTTAACATAAGTGTTTGTTGGAAATTACGACCTTTTTTTTCCCAGTTATTTGATATGCTTATATGATCTTTCTGTGTCTGTAATTCCTCCCTAATAACTTTTGAACACACTGGCCAATCTCAGCAAAATTTGAGCGAGGTAGAAGTTACAGAGTTCACATCAGGGAGACAGAAGTAGGTAGTCAGGGAGTGGAAACAGAGACTTAGCTAATGCCTCTCCTGAGGGAAAGGCTCCTGCATAAATTTATCCCTTGTTAACTATCAGAAACATTGTAAAATGTTTCCATTTCCACACTGGAGAACTGTAGATGTGCAGGAAACAGGACTATGTTGGTTCAGCTGCTTTCAGAAATACATGTTTTCTCGGTAAAGTGTTTTTTATTTGGCTGTTAATGGAACTCCACTGAAGTTTACTGTTAGCCTTCAGTCCTCAGAGTAAAAGCCAGTATTTTTAAGAAGTGCAACTTGAGACAACTAAAGAGGGATGTTTTTCAGGAAGCCCTAAACATTCCCTCCTCCCTCTCCTTGGAACGCTGACTTTTTAAGCTGTCTCAGATGTATCAGCCAGAATACTCAATCTCCTTTCACATATTTGGTCAAAACTGCCAATATTTTATTTAGGGTCAAGCTGCGAGGGTGAACAGTCTGATTAGATACACTCTTAAATCCTAAAACATCATAAGCTGTTGTATGGGGCTTATTTTGTTCAAGGGAATTATTTCTGATTCAGTTTTCCTTTAATTTATGCCCAAATTTTCTGGATTCATTTGAGCCAGAAATATTAAAGCAGCCTGTTTTATATTGGAATAGTACTTAGAGTGCTGGGTAGTACTAAGTGCTGTAAAGAGACAAAGCAATGGAATGGAAAACAGCAGAGGGAAAATTGGAATGTATTGAACCTGACAGCAAGCTTGGTTCAGATTAATTTTGCATTCTGAGCAGAGATTCAGTTCTTTATGGGCAGTGTAAATCATTCAGCATGTGCTGGGGAGTTTGACTTCCTCTTTTCCCTACACCAAAAAGCCAAGAATTGAATTTTTTCCAGTATCTTTAGTATTCATCAAGCCATCTCCTGGATCCAGCTCTGAGCTGCAACCAGAGTGTTCAGAGAATGCAGGCTCTGAAAGAGTGATATGCAGAACAATTCTGAAACATTCTTTATAAAGCCTGGGGGATGATCGCTGGAAAAGTCAGCCACATCCCATTTTACAACCTCATTCTCTTAAAATTACCACACCTTCATTTGTGCGGGGGAATGTCTGCGTCCAGTAGCTACTTGTCTGTGAAACTGTCTTTCTCAGCTATCACAGTGCTCAAACAACACTATCAATCAAAGATGTATTATTTTCTGTATGTTATTAATTTAAGCCAAGTTCCTGCAATGAACCTGCAGACTTCTGCAGCACTGCAGCTCATGAATCAGGGCAGAACTTTCTTGCTGAATTGTGACTTTATGATTAGATTAAAAAAAAAAAAAGACTGAAATCCTGCATGATTAGTAGAGTACACGGTGTGGATTAGGAACCGGTAAACAGATGACTGAGAACAAATTACTGCTTGTGCACACTGGAATATTTGATGCTTTTCCTAGAAAGTTTCTCATTATTACAGACATCTAAGAAGGTGCTGTATTTTTTTTCTCCTCCTGGTGTCTTCTGTTGGAAGAAAAGCAGAGCTGGTGTTGGACAGAAATAAAACCTCTCACTTGATGCTTCAAGTATGGTGCTCCAAGTGCAATTATTTACAAAACTGGATGAAAATTGGCAAATACTGAAGAATTTGTGGTGTTACAGCTGCCTAATAAAAACAAGCCTTGAATAAGATGTTACCAGACAGCACAATGTATAAATAACCACAAAAATGCTTGGGCAGGGCAGTTTTAAAAGTTAGCTAGATCACTTTGCCATTCAGGAACAAGGAGTGAAATAAAATTTGAACTTCCAAATATCAATAAATGTATTCTTTCCACACACTTGACTCTGATTTATTTGGAAACTTGCATTTGCACTGAGGAAGAGTGTGTCTCAGTGTGAAAAAGCTATTCTTTGTAAGGCCATCGACCTTCAATCGTACTACCCCAATTCCTGTAAAAGTGATGTGGAATAATATGGATAATTAAAAACAAACAAACAAAAAAGAGAGCAAACTATCCCCTTGCTCTCAGTTTTAATAGATACATTGCATTTTTCTGTAGTCAAAAGCAAGTTTTGTTCTTTAACTCTCAGCTTTTCTTGTGGATGGAATCAGTGGATTTATTTGGAGATTAGAAAAAATAGTATAATTTTGATTATGGTCATTATAAGTGGACTGTCATTTTCATTCTAGCGAAAGAAAATGGCAGGATAAACCTTGGTGGCTCACCTTTTGTGTCCTTATGCAATAGATGAGACTGTAGTGTTGGGGTTTAGAGAACTTCCAGGTAATAGAGAAATCAAGACAGAATTATTTACCATAGTTCAGGTGCAAGCTCTGAGCACAGACACAAGTTCACAGGCAGATTTTCAAGAAATGTCTGTCCAGGTTTACCACTCCAAATTCTCCTATCCACAGTCTGCCAGCAGATACTGCTTCTGCCACAGGGGCAGTACAAGACGATGTGAATCGTCTGCCACCCTGAACCACTGTTCTTAATGCCCAGATATGTTAACATAAACTGAAGTCAGCATTGTTGTTTTCTTTAGCCATTCCAGCTGATTGTCTGTGTTAATGTAAGCAAGACCCAGTAAGTCAGAGTGTTACATCCATTTACAGTATACAGGGGATATGAATCTATCCCTTGGACATCATCTGGAAAACTGGGCTAGTAAGTTGTGTTGCAAAGTTAGTTTCTAAAATCTTTTATACTGATTTGTAACATGCTATGGTGGCATTGTATAAGACACAAAATTAACAGCATTTTCTTCACCTTTTCCTGGTAATTATATTTGATATTATTGCCTAGAAAGCAATATAAATGCCCCGTGTTAATTACATGAGAGACAATGTCATAGTCTTTGTTATACTTTTTTGTCTGTGTGTTCCGGCAGAGCTAAACTGAGAAGTGTGTGTGTGGGAAACCTCCTAGTATTCGGAAACATTTTTTAAATGTTTTTCTGCTGCCAAAGCAGACAGATAGCTTTTGTGCTCAGACAGAAAGTTACGGGGTGGGGCAGGCAGAATGGATTAATGTTGTTTCCATATGAATAAGTAGAATTTTTTGGTATTATTTGCTGTAATCCTATTAACAAAATGAACAACCCTAGTACAGTTTGGTAGCCAGTCTCTCCCTGCTAAAAAAGAGACCAGGCCCTTAAGGTGTGGTGAGAAGTGTGTGGGTGATAAACTAGAATGTGGAAGAAATATTAATGTAATGCTCAGGAGAAAATAACTTTCATAATGTTGGCAGTTACAGTTTTCAAACTGGAATTTTTTCCCTTAAAAATCCCAGCTTCTGGAGGCAAGTGACTGCACAAGGGTCTGATTTTAAAAAAAAAAAAAAGAATAAAAAGAAAAAAAAGAAAAAGTTTTCATGTGCTATAACTACAGAGGAAAACTGAAATATCAGTTTGCAATGGAAAATTCTCAAACAATGAATCTTTCACCCTTGGAATTGTAAATCACCTTGCAAGTGAGCTTAGATGCAAGAGCTTGGATGAACTTGTAAAAGATGCTGATTATAATAGCTGCTGGATTTACTTTTGTTCTTTGCTTAGTCCAAATAAAAATTCTAAATGACATGAGTATAGCAGTGTTCATCTGAAAAGTGCAGACTTTCATTTCACATCCCACATAAGTAACCAGCCAGGATGCCCAGCAGAGTCCAGGGGGACTGACATGAGCAAAATGCGTTGGAAGCAGGGGAAAGCCTCCAAAAAAACCCAAACCCCAAAACAACAACAACAACAAAGTACATTTAGTACATTTAAGCTGCTGGAAACATGCAAAGGCTCCCAGAGCAAATCTGCACACAAGATATCCTGGGAACTTTAGTGGTCATAAATGGTGGAATGTTTGCCATTGTCCAGGAAACCTGGGTTTGCCACTCTCCTGAGGAGACAACAACTGCGTGTTTAATTGCCACTGTTTCTTTGCAGCACATGAGTGCACTTTAGAAAGTGTCTTAGCTTGAGTACCTCTTCGTTAGACATGTGGTAGCAACGATTAAAAAAAAAAGTGATCTCAGTGTGATCTCATGGTATTTCAATCTTATTGAAACTAGGGCTCTGCATACATCTTTGTTTTCATGGACACGTGCTCTTTTTCATCCTGTTTACTTCCAAATATTTGTCAGCCCTAAGAGAATGGCACCTCTGACTTCATTGTCTTATGCTTAGAAATCCTGGGTGGGAGTGATGTTTGTTTGTGTTGGGGACCACTAACATGGATCCCCAGGGGAAGAGCAGCCTGGATGGAGCCAATGTTTGTGCAAACCCTGATGTCCAGAGACCTACGCTGTGAGTCGACATACATCCCAACAGCACTGTCTTACTGTATGCGCTCCAACCAGCTTTGCACTTCCAATATAGTAGCTCTCATCCTTTCCAGATTGAGAAATGTGTACAACCCTGTGTGAGGACACCGAAGATCTGTGTTCACTCCTATTTCTGCTTGAAACTCCCAGCAGGGCC
Source organism: Grus americana (assembly GCF_028858705.1). Lineage (NCBI taxonomy): Eukaryota > Metazoa > Chordata > Aves > Gruiformes > Gruidae > Grus > Grus americana. The sequence goes on along the minus strand of NC_072860.1, from coordinate 4,629,157 downwards.
TTGGATAAACTGCTTCACCTCTGCATCAGTTCTTCATCTTAAGGGAATGCTTGCTTGTTCCCACCAGGAGGTACACAGCTCTTTAGGAGAAAGTATGTGCCTATGTGCCTTGTATAGCATTTCAGACCAGTAGTAGGTGGAAGAGGAGAAGGCCTACTTGTTAGCAGGAGAGAAGAACTGAAAATTGAATGACACCTGCTATTTGTAAGTTAAAAAGCATCTAAAATTAATGGAAGATTTGAGTTTTCAGATTTATTTTAGACCTGTGTAATAAAAAATGTTAGGACATTGCTGAGAAGCTTTAACAACTGGTTTTGGCTTTTAAGTGCAAATCCTTGATGATGTGAAATGGTTTAGAATAAGTTAGTGGTGGGGTTTTTTGTTTGCTTCTTTTTTATTTTCAGAATATCAGAATGAAATTTGTGTAAGCTAATTTTTGAAATGGTTTAATACTGCCACTACAAAAATGGTAACTTTTTGTAGAAAATAGGGAGTTACATTAAAAAAAAGAGCTGACAATTAGAACAGGTTAAAAATTAGCACGGTGAAAAGTGGATAGTGTTGAAGGCTATTCTAGGACAAGATTCAGTAAGCTTTATTGTTCAGGGATAAACTGATTTTACTTTAAATTAAATCCTATTTATTTAAACAGAGCTTCAAGAGTTGCATATAGTAACAGATGGTTCACTCTCCCTTCTTCTAGTCTTTACAAACTGCTTTGCAGTTTATCTTAAAGCTCCCCAGGCCTGCAGTGTTTGTTCTAAGACAGAGATTTTAGGTGAGTGTGTTAAAAATGGATGCTAAAACTGAGGGGAAGAACCTCATTGAAAAGTACATGTATTCATCCAGAGAGAGAGTGGGGCACTTGCTGCTGGGAAGATTCAAAGCTTCCATAACTTATGGTGAATAGCAAAGGGCTATATATATAGCAGACTAGTAAATAAAGGCACATAATGGAATCTGTAAACTTGGAATTACTGCCACTGACAGGACCATGATCAATTTCAAAGTTCTTCTGTATTATGTTATGACTTTCCTTAAAAGCAGAAAGCAACTTTTTATTTGGCCTTGTAAAACCTTTAAGAATGTGTTATTACCGTTACTTAGGTAAGCATTTTGGGATGGAGGGTTTCTACTCGTGCGAGTGAAACAATTATGCATAGCCTACAGTGTTTTTGTAGCTGGGGATCTTCTTCCTCATCTTAAAGATCATCGTTTCTGTGAAGCTGGTGAGGTGGGAAAAGTCCTTAGACGTATAGAAAAGGAAATCTGGGAAAGTGTGTATGAGGAATGGGGTTTGAGATCACTGTGTAGAATAGAGCACCAATTATTGCTTTATAAGGCATCAGTATCGGAGATGGACAAAATGTCTTAAGGCAGAACCTTCAACTTGAAAGTTTTATTTTATGTTTTCATTTCCAATGCAAAGTTCAGGACAAGTTCACCAAAGTTTGTGAACCCTTCAGCAACAGTTGGTTAAGTTTCAAGCAAGCCTGAAATGGTTTATGGTTTGGGTGCAAATCAGGATGGGTTTGATCCCAAGCCTTGAAACACAGCACTTCTGGCTGCATGCAGCTTTGTATTTCAGCCTTCATTGCAGCCCAGACCTAGACTGGCCCAGAGTGAAGCTTTTGCTTAAAGCCTGTGAATGGAGCCTGCTGTACTTTTCACTGATTTAGTACTCGCAGAGTACATCTAACTGGCATCTTAGCAGTGCACAGATATGGTGAGCGTTGTATACTTGGCTTGGATGGATGACTTAGGTTCCAGTTCAGCTAGATGGTCATTATAGGCACATCCATATGCTTAAACTTCAAAGCTGGTGAGACATACGTGGGTCTTAGCCAGTTTTCCACAGGTAGTTCAGAACAAACTCACTCCTGGGGCTCCCCTAGGGCTCTGGAAAAAGCTGAACTAATTCCAAAGGGTGCACATCGGCAGTCTTCCTAAGCACTACTTCTGGTTTAATTAGTCCAAAAGAATTTTTTAAAAAATTAATCCTTAAAGACTTTTTGACCTGTGGAAGTAGATTCCTTCACGTAGGTCTAAAAGGTTTCTTAGTTCTGTTCTGTCTAGTGCAAGGTCTGGGGAAAATTTCTTGCAGAAGCCGCATGTTGGTTCCCGCAGCTCTCATGGATTTCTTTGTGCCAGTAGTTGCAATATGGCTACTTGCCATGATGGCAGGGTCAAACCTTAGATAGTGCAAAATGAGCAAATGGTGGTCCTTTCTTTGTTAAAGACTTTGACATCTGTGGTGTTGAATAGCTAGGGAAGATGTTGTTAATTATTAATATAATAATTTATTGATATAAAGGATGGGAGGACTTTCACAAAAGCTGTTTTGGAGTGACTATATTTTGCTGCAAAGTAGTAATATATTATTATTTTAATACATTGGGTATCCTTTCCTCTTTGTTACACTGAATTGCACAACTTTGAAACTCCAGCTGAGCAAGTCTCCAACCTTTCTGAATTTGCATGGCATGACGATGCCTTGGCTGGGAGTTTTCTGATGTGGTAATGACTGTTCATATCCTTTGCTGCCTTTCTTTCCTCTCTGTGAAGGGCAAGCTCATGAATAAGATGACTGGGAAATAAATGCAAGCACCTTTTAAATAACAACATTAGGAGTAAGTCCACAGCTCTTATGGCAGGGTTTTAAAGGGTTGCCATGTAATCACTTCCTTCAGAGCCAGCTCCTGTTAGAGAATTCCTGGGATATGCTCTGTATATAAGATGCTAAACCCTAGGGCCCAGGTGAGGCAGAGTTTTTGGCTCCAGTTTTCTCGTGAGAAATGGGTAGGTTACTTTCCCTGTCCCACAGTTGTCACTGGCTGCTCCCCAATACCTTGTGTCTGCTGTCACTTGCACAGTGACTAAGGCAACATGTATGTCTAGTCCTTTCTAGAGGAAGGAGCTACCGTTTAGCTGTAATTACTCATCTGTAAACACTTTCCAAGTAACACAAGCTGGACAGATTTTATCTTTATGAAACAAGTGTTCAGAAAAGAACTGCCTGAAGTTTTCCTTTTATGGTGGTCTCTAGCAGAGAAGTAATTGACAATAATAGGGGAAAACTTGGGATATGGAGTAATTTTTTGAAAAGTGGGATTGCACAGTTTAGAAATCTTTCAGTGTGCTGTTAAACTCTCCAAATGCTGCCTTGATGTATGCACTTTGAAACTGTTCTGTTCCATAGTCCACAGTGAAATCTAGCATTTAAAACAATTTGACATTGTTGAGTGCCATTTTGGTGTATTTTTATATAGATCACATTCTATTATTTCTTTGCACTTCCAAAGCATTACTTCTGTTTAAAAAACAAACCTAAGCTTGTGATTTTGCAGCAGAATAAGTTATATGTGTATATAGGTAATATGAGGTAGAATTTGCCACAAAACCCTGTCTCTCCACCAACCCTGTGTTCCCCATTGTGTGCTACTTCTCTCTGTGCTCTTCTTCCCAGAACAGCCTCAGCTTCCAGCCCTCAGATGCCTGCCTCCTCTGCCCATCTGGGTGTTGGTTATCTAAGGATTTTTTTTTTCAAGTTCTTGTCAAACACAAACACTTCTAAACAGAGTGTGGATTATACACATTCTGGTGGCAGATTCTGGACTTCTGAACACAAAGATCTCAGCAGAAGATTTCCTGCTAGACTTTATTACATCCAAGGCAGAGTTAGTGGGAGCAGTAAATGCTTGCAAGATAAACAGAATTTCTTCTCAGAGGCAAAATGACTTGCATCATACACTACCGATCACTTTAGGTGAATCTGCTAAGCAATAAAGAATTTGGGCCTGACTTATGATCTGACACTAGAATTTTCTAATGCTCCTGAAGGAGTTACACCTGACTTATCTCTCTGAAGTCAGAGCACAGCTGGGCCATTTATATAAAAGTTAGTCTCAGAGAGCTTCCAAACGGAACTTCGTTTTACAAAAATTCTTCTGAGTCCCCATCCAGACTGAGGTTTTCATAAGGCAGCACTGTATAAATATGATTACTGTTTTAGAGGGCTTGTAATCTTAAGGAGAAAGGGTAAGTGAAAGGATTAAAGCATACAAACTGGGATACTGCTAGGCAGGAATTTTACTAGTGTCCTTTTTTTTTTTTCTTTTTTCAGTGTGTGTATATAAAGCTTCCTCTCCTCCCTCTTCTGCTGAAGTCCTAAGTAACTGTTAGATTTTCCTTTTCTGTTTTAACTGTTAGCTTCTCCCTCTCTTTATTTAACCCACCCTCTCAGAAAGAGTCCTGAATACATAAAAAGCTTTTGCAATGTGCCCTGAAGCATGTATACTGATGAAGCACATACAATGTAATTATGGATAGCACAATGCAACATCATGAAGTGCCTTTGTTTATAGCTTCTCTATCATGAGAGTATAATGAACGGATTCACTGAGGAAATGCAAAAGCAGATGCCTTTGGCTGGCTCCTGTTGTTCTCTTTTTGGCAAAGACAGAGGGACAAATCTACCCTGGGACAGCCCCACTGAAGTCAGATGAGTTACACCAGGCAGGAACTGGAAGTTTTTTCTTTTCTTCTTTTTTTTTTTTTTTTTTTTTAAAGAACACAGTTTCCAGATCTCTTTCCCCTGACTGTCACAATTTCTCTTTCCACAGAAAGCCTATGAGAAAAGACTCTCTGCTTCTAAAAAGGTAGGATAACCTTTTGGTCACTAATAGCTAATTTCCTCAGCAGTATGAGTTCTGTGTGTAGCTACCAATGCCTGTAATAATAAAATTAATATCTAACTATTTCTAGAAAAAAAGAAATATACTAAAATCCTAAAATCATATTTATTGAATGGGACAGTAAGAACAGAGTACTGTGAGAGGGATGGAGGACTAACACACAGCTGTGCTCCTTCAAGTGCATGATGAATGCTCAGAGCTGGCCTGGGTATCAGCATACAGTATCACCTTGAAATGTTTAAACAGACTCTGCATGTACTGAGGTGTAACATTGGACAAAGCTTCTGAGGGCGGATGTCTGTGAAATCTTTAGCAAAGAGGAACCTGCAGCAACTCATAGTATCATGCATATTTCCAAGTGATGATCTTTAAAACAAGTTTATTAGGGCAAACCTGGGATTACACTTCATAGCATACTATAATAACAAAAGTTAGCAGGACCGCTGGTCCTTTGTGCTTGCTAGTGCTGTGTCCCTACTTCTTGGGTTTTTTTCCTCTACTGAGGACCTGAATGGTGCCTCTCATATAAAACCTGCCATTTACAATTTGCCTTTTGCTGAGGCCTCCTTTGTGTTCACACAAGGCAGCTGGCAGGAGTGCTGACCTCCCCAGAGCAAAGCCTTGCCAGCACTAACTAATCAATATTCAGTAGAGTTGGCTGCTCATTATGAAGCCATTGATTATCTCTGGAAGGTTACTCCCCCTGTATGTGTGTCATTTTTCAGTCTCTTTGCTTTACCACCCCTCCACCCCCCTATCCCAGGCTCTCAAGAGGACAGAGTACTGGGATGGAAATGAGGTTCCCTTTCAGGATCTGAATAGTTTGTCGTCAGATGTCAAAACAGTCTTTGGAAGGAAGGTGATTTCCTCACTGCCAGATTTTTATTTATACCAGGTTTGTACTTTTAATTTCTGGGATATTTCTGATGATTGCAAGCTGTGGTGCTTGAAGTGTTTGTTGTATTTGACTTAGGCAGTTTGCATTAGTTACACTGAGCCTTGATCTCCTGTGATGGAAGGAAAAAGCCCACATCTTCTACACAGCTGTAGCTGACCTGTCTGACCTCTTGCACAGAAAGGGAGAGCCATGGTTTCATATTCCATGCTATTCACAAGCAGATAGACAGAGAGGCTCATGGAGAAATAAAAACATGGTGCAAACCCTAGTCTGCTGGTGTGCTCTGCTCGGAGTATAGCCATGTACAGTACACAGTCAATTCTTCTTCTCTTGCTCAAGAGGGGAGGCCAGTGAGGTTTGTGTGGGACAATACCTGCCCATTACCCTGAAGGTGATTTGGCAAAAATCATAACAAAGTCTCTCCTTTTAAATCTGAATTTTCTATTTAAGGGGCTATTCAGTCATCAATACAGCAGTAGAGAACTGTGAGATAAATATGCAAGTCTAAACATTCAAATTTATTAGGAATGATAGAATAGATGCCAGATATATAAACTGATACAAAAGACTTACTAAAGCAATTGTTTTGATTAGTTCGATTTGGTTACTTTGATTGTAAATATAGCATTAACAATCACAGCGGAGATTACAGGTCAAAAAGGCAAGGTCTGAGGTCTCAAAGGAGAGGAGCAGGCAGCTGGAGCTAAGAGACAGATGGGTAAAAGAAAGGCAGTTGGCAAAAAAATGCAATACTTATCTCCATTTAACTACTCAGTTCAAGTTAGTACCCTCTCCAAAGAGCAGAAACTGCACTGTGCTGTGACCATCTACCTTATGGAGTGACTCCATTAGCAGAAGAACTGAACTTGGAGTTGATGAATAGTAATTCAGTGTCCAACTTTCTGTTTCTAATAAGGGGATTGAAAGTCAGTAGCTCTCAAGCTTTATGCTGCTTGTCTTTTCTCAGCTTGGATTTAAGGCATCACTAAATTCAAGCTAGATCCTTCTGTCTTAATGGGAGTAGAGTCAACAGTGCCAGTCAGAGCACAGCAGAAGTTATTAACTCAGTGAAGATAAGCATCTTTTCTTCTTCTGCCCTTACCACTGAAGGAGGAGTTGTTGCTGCATGGAGAGCAGACCTGTCTGCTTCTGATTTTATACAGAGTGCTCTATTACTAGGGAACAGAAAGCCAGAGAATGCAGTAATGCTGTGGGACTCCTGTAGTGGATGGCAGCATTCACTGTTGATGGAACAGAACATAGACCGTACCTGGTTAGCACTTTGCACTGGTGTGCCTTGGTCCATCTCAGAGAGTGGTCTGTGGTTTGTCAGGTGCTGATGATTTAGCCCACATCTCCAAGGGCTAGTTCAGAAGCCAGCTCTGTGACCATTGCCAGCAATTTGATCTTGTCCAGCTATTAGTATATACCAGAGAGATGATGACAGGGATGTGAAAAATGGCAAGCTGGCATTAACTGGGGTTTGTTTAGCCAAGGGGGTTTCCTGTCAGCTCCCTGTCTTCCTGATCGAGGCATGTGACACAATGCATCTGTCCGACTGCCAGAGAAAGTTTGGTGACGCATAAATCAGGAGTTAAAGTAAAAGTGGACAATGGAGAATCAGTTCCTCAGCTGACAGAGAGCGAGCTGTCCCTGGCATGGGAGAAGAGTGACTCCACATGCCATCCTGTTTGTCAGGAAGTACTTTCTTTCTGGTGCCAGTTGTCAGCCCCCTGGCATTAATTATTGTCTTGGCTATTTTCTGCAAAAAGGCTGTGTGGGTCCTCAAGGGAGAGGATCCCTGAGACATGGTTTTGTAATAAGCTCAGAACAAACATCATTTACATCCAGTTTGACTATCAGCTGTCTTTTACACACCTGAGATTTATTTAAAGGATGAGGTGAAAGAGTAATGTAATGCCTTGGTCGGAGTATATTATCAGTGTATTACAAAGGAAATCTTAACAGAGAGCATACTGTTCCCATTCTTCTATTAGGCAGAACTCTTGCTGTTCCATTTATATTGACATTACCATGTAGTAATCATTGCAGTCCTAGAGGGAAATACTGAATTGAATGTGTTTCTAGCTATTGCAGCTGATGGAGTGAAGTTAGTATGTTGGGACCAAACAGCTCACACCAATTGCCAGCAAATCTATCTGATACGGCACAAACATCTGTCCTCTGTATCTTCTTTTCTTAGTGTTCGTACCACTTGTGCTTCGGGATGTAGTAAGTTCTTAGGGAAGCAGAGTCCTCTCAGGGGTGCAGTGACAGCCAGTCCGTTAAAGAGCAGTGACCTCTCTGTGAAACACCGTGTAAAAAACCTCCAGGGAGACGTGAAATGCCTCTGACACCGTCTTATGTGTTTGGCAAGTGAAGTTTAACCACAGAGTACATTCACATTTTTCCTTCTGGATTTTCGTTATGCAGATTATGCCTATTAGCTGCACAATGACATTTAAAGTAATAGTAAAGAAAGATCTCATATAAATAATTATGTCCTGAGTATGTATTATGTTGAATATGAGAAGCCTGCAGTTGTTTCAAGCATTTTTTTTTTTTAGTGGAGAAAGAGCATGTGTTTCTCGTGGCAGCAAACACGGAAAGAGATACACAGATATTAACTGTGTAAAGACCTTTTGTAAAATCTCACATGTCAGTGTGGTCAAGCAGTCAAGATAACTGTAGGACTGACCTCCACAAGTGGCAGGTGTAGAGCATGAGTTCTCATATTTGCAGTGTAGCAAATGAAATATCCTTTGGAATTCATGAGTATAGAATAAAATTTTAAAAGATCAAGAAGGCTTTTGGTGAAAATGTTATTCTTGCATTTTGGAAAATCCCTCCCTTATGGAACACAGATGTGAAGTAACAGCTGATATTTGGGGCTATGTGGATTCTCAGAACAAATGTAGGTCGTGTGGCTAACAGTCTACAGACTTTTCAGACTACTTTGGTGTGGGTCTGAGCTGGTGAGTCTGTTCATAGTGGAGATAGCTGTGGTCGCTGATCCCATGTGGACCTCATTTTATTAGGGAACTCCATAAAAAACCCTCAATATACTACTGTCTGGAAGTAATAGAGCTTCAGCATCTGGAATTGTATGGGAGGCCATGCAGACTTTAGTAGCAGGTATGCCAGTTCAGACACTGTTGTGTACTTATCTTTAAAACGACTGGCCAGAAAGTATTTTCAGTACTCGCCCCCAGGCAGTGGGCTATGTGAACCATTTGTGCAAAAGTCAGCATTTCACATTAGAAATTAAATATATTTCTATTAGATAGTGGTGAGCTCTTACCCTGCATCATCAAATACTGTCTTCTGGTGTTTCTTGTCTTTGATTAAATACCAGTAAAAAGATCCACTAAGTAATGTCTTGTGTGTTTGTTACCTGAATTATGATTATGAAAGTCCTACAGATCTCTGTTGCCTTCCATGCTGGAGTTGTGCTAAGTATTTTCTCCTGAATTGATGAAGTGTAATGTTAGTTATTCTCTGTTTGCTGTCCGTGCAAGTTCTGAAAGGAAAAATAGAATCTGGATTCATTGGTCTGCAGTTAGAACTTGCTTTCATTCTGGTACTTCAAAGGCTATTGTAGAAAGACTACACTGGTGGTATGTGTTTGTTAGCACATGACAGCTGAAATTGTTGCATGCAACAATTATACTTCCTAGATACTTGCTCTGCAGTCTAGAGAATGAGTTTGTGTCATTGACCAAACTTAATTTAAACATGGAATTGATAAGTAATAAATTCAGCATTAGCTTTCTGATAACTTGTGTTAACTTTTAATGTAAAGAAGCACTTAGAAGATGACTATGTCCTTTGCAAAGAAGGAAAAGGAAATGATAAAAAAGAATGTTACTTTGCAAATACTAAAGATTTTTTATGGTTAAGAACAAAAACCAAAAGAGCTTGGAGGAGGAGACTTTTCAGGAGAACACATTGTTTACAGAGACTCAGGACAGCATTATCTTTTCCTTTAAATATGCCTGAACTTTTTTTTGTATAGAACTTTTTTTTTGTATAGAACTTATCACCATGGTGTTTGAGTGCCTTCTCCACGAATTCAGCCTTCCAGTATCTTTTGTGATGTAGCAAAAGGAGACCGAGGGGTGGATACAGTGAATTATTTGCTGAAGGTCTTTCAGAAAGTTTGAGACAGAGCAAGGAACTGAATGCAGGTAACCTAACACTCTATCCTTCTTTATTTTAGGAATGAATGAATCCCAAAGGTTGAAAGCAACCCACAATATTGTTTCCTATAACTATTTTCAGTTTAGATTGACTCAAACCCAGGCTTTTCCTTGGCATCTGTTCAAAGTAGTAGATATAAGGCAGATGTATTCAACAGTAAGCCCCTACTTACAGCATGACATTTGAGCTTGCATCATTGTAGCCTCTTTTTTTGTTATGACTGTTTCTGTGCAGTGTCTTCTTTGCCTGCCTGGTGCAGAGTATCACTTCCTATAGAAACTGGCTTGTAAGGACAAGGACTTGGCCTGAGGAGACCGTAGAGCTACTTCCTTTACATATTGCTGCTCTGGCTTTCTTCAGTCATGTGTCAAATACACCCCCTTGTTGGAGGTCATGCAAACAGTAACTCCTGTTCAAGGTGAACCTGGCCTAGCTCTTCCTAGGTCAGTGTGTTGGGTTTGCATGGCAAGGTTTTGGTAGCGGGGGGGCTACAGGGGTGGCTTCTGTGAGAAGCTGCTAGAAGCTCCCCCTGTGTCTGACAGAGCCAATGCCAGCCAGCTCCAAGACGGACCCGCTGCTGGCCAAGGCCAAGCCCATCAGTGCCTCTGTGATAACATATTTAAGAAGAAGAAAAACACTTAGAGAGAGAGCTTTTGCAGCCGGAGAGAGGAGCGAGAAGATGTAAGAAACTCTGCAGACACCAAGGTCAGTGCAGATGGAGGGGGAGGAGGTGCTCCAGGCGCCGGAGCAGAGATCCCCCTGCAGCCCATGGTGAAGGCCATGGTGAAGCAGGCTGTCCCCCTGCAGCCCATGGAGGAAGGATGAGGGGGTGTAGAGATTCCACCTGCAGCCCGTGGAGGACCCCACGCTGGAGCAGGTGGAGGCACCTGAAGGAGGCTGTGGCCCGTGGGTAAGCCCACGCTGGAGCAAGTTCCAGGCCGGACTGGTGGACCCGTGCAGAGGGGAGCCCACGCCAGGGCAGGTTTGCTGGCAGGACTTGTGACCCCGTGGGGGACCCCACGCTGGAGCAGTTTGCTCCTGAAGGTCTGCACCCCGTGAGAGGGACTCCATGCTGGAGCAGGGGAACGATGAGAGGAGTCCTCCCCCTGAGGATGAAGAAGCGGCAGAAACAACATGTGCTGAACTGACCGTAACCCCCATTCCCTGTCCCCCTGTGCCACTGAGGGGGGGAAGGTTGAAGCTGGGAGTGAAGTTGAGCCTGGGAAGATGGGAGGGGTGGGGGGAAGTGTTTTAAGAGTTGATTTTATTTTCTCATTCCTCTACTCTGTTTTGCCTAGTAATCAATCAGATGAATTCCCTCTCTAAGTTCAGTCTGTTTTGCTCGTGACGATAATTAGTGAGTGATCTCTCCCTGTCCTTATCTCGACCTACAAGCATTTCGTTATGCCTTTTCTCCCCTGTTTCGTGAATGAGGGGAGTGAGAGAGCGGCTCTGGTGGGCACCTGGCCTCCAGCCAGGGTCAACCCACCGCAGTCAGCATGGAGGTAAAGTACATTTCAGTATCTCCATTAGTGGTCACATCTCCAATTGTGGCTGTGCTAGGCACTATATAAAGAGCACTGGGATGCTCGTAAAGATACTTCCTTCATGGTAGATGCCTGTTTCTGGTGGTGGTTTTCTCATTCTCTAGAGTTTGTAGCAAGACTCAGTTGTTCAACGGTATGGAGGCCCAACTTGTTCCTCTTTCCATCTCAGTGTGCCTCAGTGAGGGCAAAGTTCATGGCTTAAAGACATACCTCATCCCCTTCCTGCTGTGCTAACTTGGGAGTCCAAAATCTTTTATTTCTTGTTGCCTGAACTCTGTTCCTGTCTTCTTTAAGGTGATAAAGTGAACAGGTCCCTGGGGAACTTGTGCTCCTATTAGGTGCTTTACTTGATCCAGTATGATTTCAAATCAGAATTTGTCTACTAGCTTTGCATTTAGGTGGCAGGGTCCATTGCAAGTCAGGCTGCTGAGGAGTATGACTGCACTGTACACAGATTCTACAATTTCTACTTGTTACCTTAGTGACTCAAGATTATCAGCTTCAGTCTCCCTTTAAAATAAAACTAAAATTGGTCTATGGTTTGCATTTAGGGAAGCCGAAACAATGAGGAATGGAATATTGGATGTTTCTTGGTTAGGTGAAATTGATGACTAATTTCATACTCACTCCTAGTTCCCACAGGGGACTCTTAGTGCAGATTCAGGATCATAATTAAGATGCATATTCTGCAGGATACATTGCTTTATAAGTCAAATACATGGAGCTAGTCAACTGTTATTTTCACCAGGTTTTCTTGGAGAAACATTTTGTGAGACTTTGGACTGTACACAGTATGTATGTGAGGTATTTCAAATTATAATAAGGAAAAAATGAGCTCAAACCTTGGAAGATGAAGTGCTAAAGCATACATTTCATATGATCTGTGATTCTATGATATTTGCTTGTTTGTAGCAAGTACGCTGCAGCTACCGTCCATGCAATTATTCACACTCTCTATGTTATAAAGAGAATAGGGAATCTGCTTTCCAAACACAGATTTATAGTCCAGTGAACGCTTCTGGTGTAGCGTACAGCATGAGATATAGCGGGAAACCAGGTTTAATCATCACCATCCAGATGAATGCATTTTGAAGGATAGAAAGTAATTCAGAAGTTCTAGACCTATTTCGTTGTAGACATACTTCATTAGAACAATTGATGTCACCACTTTGCAGTATTGACCTGGAAGATTCTGCTGCAATAATCCTGTATCTGATGAGCATACTCATATTTTTAATACCTTGTTTTTTACATTTATTCATTACATGCTAATGTCTGCAGCATATCTCTGTAACAAATAAATTCAGAGTGTGGTATTGCAACAGACACTGCAGAAATATATGAAAGTGTTTAAAGTTAACTCCCTCAATCCTTTGACAAAGAGAATCCCTAAGAATCCAACACTTAGTTTAAGGTATTATGTTCTCTCCCTCCAACACTTAGTTTAAGGTATTATGTTCTTGAAATGGCTGCTGCTCAGCTTTTCTAATGCACATACTAAGCGTAACACTCACACTTCACAGATCTCTATAAACCACTTTCTGCTCTTTCAAACTTCACAGTCATTGCTTTACGCTCAGTGTTTGTGTTCAGAGTTTAGTAGAATTTTTTTCCACATGGGGGTGGAATACTTTTTATCAAAATCTGCATCACTGGAGGCTATGGATGTGTTTCTGTCCTTACGTGTATACTAATCCATGGAAACTTAAGCTCTGCTGCCATCCCATCTGTGAAGGGAGTGGATTATTGGGAGTCCTAACTGTCCCAAAATGGGCAATGAGGGAATGCAATTGTACCCAGTATCAGAGTGAACACTCTAACTCCTGAAATAGCAAAGGACCATCTTTTAGAGTTCTGAAGGACTTGAAGAATGACTTTCTGTTAAGTTTTTAGCTTAATTTCTAAGGGAATGGGGCAACTGAGAGACCTATGTCTGTCTGTCTCCCTGCATGTAATTTTTGAAACTACTGACAATTTTTAACCAAATTTAAAAGAGAGGTAGAACTATCAAAGCTTCCTGCAAGTTTCATGAGTACTGACAGCTGAGTAAAAGGAATGTTCAAATTAGTGCTCTTACCAAGAGAACTCTTCTAATGTGTGTTTTCATTGCCAAGCCTTATCTGGCCAGTCAGCATTACGTATTGACAGGGCAGTGTGTAAGGAGTGTGGGTGGGAACAGAGCTAATATGGTGAGTAGAGGGTATATTAGGGCACAAAAATGTGTAGGAAACCAGACTTCATCAGTTCTGCCTCTTGGGGAATGAGCTGTTGTTTAGCAGAACACAGAGATGCTGCATAGATGCAAAACCTCAGTTACAGTTTAGCTTTTGTCTTTTAGTAACAGAGTATAATGTGTAAAGACTCTTTCAACATTTGGACAGTGGAGCTGAACAAAAAAAGAGACCATTATGTGCAATATCTGTCAAGAGTGGAGAATGGTCTGTACTAGCCTGCCAAATGCAAATGAGAATTATCCATTCATTTAGTCCAAAGGAGAAAATGATATAATTTCTTTGGTTCAATTAGTTTATTGTCACAAATAAACAAGGAGAGGATCCCATTATGGCAAATGTTCAACTTCACATAGCTTTAAAGGCTGCAGAAATCATACTGCTCTGATGGTAAGCCTTATTTTACATTCTCTGCCCAGACATAGATCTTCAAGTGATGCTTTTTTTTTCTTTTCTCCCCCTGCCCCCCCCCCCCAGTAGAAGTAGAGAATCTTGTAAAATAATTGAGGCCCAAGTCTCACTTACTTGCCTTGGGCTTTTAAGGCAAGGATACACTCCTCCTGGTTGAGCTCAATCAGCCTGAGCTACCTGATTTACTCTCTGCTGTATTAAGTTTAGTCAAAGCACTAATGCAATTTTGTACATCTCTGTCACGAAGCAGAGACATTCCAGATATTGGTTTGCAAACTTCTGGTCTGTACGCATGAGTGGGAGTGCAGGGATGTCGGGGATGTGGAGCTGAAATGTGCTGGCTGGTTTCTAGCGTACCCAAGCACTTTGCAGAAAGAAGCCACAAGGGAAGGGTTCAGCTGCTCCTCTGCTCTTCAGCTGAGTTTGTGAGACTCACCTGAGGAGTCGATAAAGGCTCTGGGAAAAAGATGGATGGGCTAGAGGGGAAGCAAGCATGCCTTTGTGGTTGGTGTTCAGGTCGACCCTAACTGTCAGTGATGGACATGGTATGAAACAGCTAGAGCGCTCTGGTTGAGCACCTCCAAAGCGGCAGGTTGGATGCCACTGTGGAGCACTCTGCTGGCTGTTCTCTGCTGACGACAGATGGCAGTGTCCTCTCGCTGTGGGGATACAGCAGCACGCTGAAAGGCTGTGCCTCTCTACACCCACAGGCATGCTAGGAAATATTCAGCAAGATGGTGGGTCAGATTTAGCCCAGAGGTCAACAGAATACTACAAAAGTAGGCTGTCACATGAGCGACCTTCCCCCACAAGCTGGAACTTTCTTGGCGAAGTAGCTGTGATTCCTGGCAAAGCCTCACATCGCCACCAGTGCTGTGTTATGGTTGGTCGCTTAGCAAAAACCCTCTTGTGCATCATATAGAGATTGCAGACCTTCAGTACCTAAGGCTTCAAGCAGATCTCATTGTTACCCTTTCACTGCAAGTCTTAGTGATTTAATTTAGAAAAAAAATGAGAAGGTTTGCAACCTTTGTCTCCCAAGAATGTTTTTTCTGTAACGGACTATGTGGGTTGAAATAGGGTTGTTCCAGGGCCCTGATTTAGAGTGACTCTTGATGTTTGGTTCATCTTTCTGTCCCCTCCAAGGCTACACTGGCAGGTTACTGCCTTTCCCCCAGCTCAGTCCAAAAATGTATTTGCTCAGCTGTATTTGAAGGAAACGGGCAGCGTGGAGCGGTGTCAGGAGAGGGCTGCCGGTGCCGGAGCGGGGGCAGCTTGCCCTCTGGTGGCTGCCGGCCCCGAGGCGGCCCGTTGCGGAGTGAACCGCTTCAGCGGCACGGCCAGTGACTTTCTGAGCTGAATTCACGATCGGGCTAATTCTGCTGGAACATAAACTGATTAGACCTGAATGAGTGTCGACATAAAAGCTCCTTCTTTAAAGTGACTGCCCTAGGAAATGGAGCGGTCTATCTACGAACCAGCATAAGCAGTAGCGTCACAGTCCTCAGACTTGAACTTGAACCATCAGGTGTCAGCCTAGTTCTGTCTCAAGGATTTTCAGTGCTGGGTTACACCAGTTATCTTCCTCCCTACAAGCTCCCTTTCTCTGCTCCATGATACACCTGGGACTGAAGGACAGGTGCTCCCAGTGAAGTCCACAGTACCTTCATATTCCATTGGAGAGAAAAAATAAAGGGATCGATGGATAACTCGGGGATGGCCGGAACCACTAGTGCCTGCTGAAGTGTGTTACTCTCTTTTACAAGAAAGTACAACACACACAAGCTGTGCTCTCCTCCTGCTCCCTTCCCTGGTTGCAGGGAAGGTGAACGAGGGTGGCACAGTCTCTCCCAGAGCTCCACTGTGCGCTGAGGGTTATATATATATATACACACCTTGTGCTTCCATGCTCAAACCTGTCCACTCTACAGCTTCTCTGTCCTTGTGAATTGGTTCTTCAGCCACCTCCAATTTGTTTTGCCATGTCTGTCAAAAAGAAAAGCTGTTGCCATAACCCTTACATTTCATGTTTTGATGTTAATCCTGACATTCTTTACCCAAATCCAAATAATATGCGTTGCCTTTACAGTTCTAAAGGAAAAATACTTATCTTGGATCTTAAATGCTTAATTGCATCTGATTAAACAAAGCCTGCTTAAAATAGACCCCAAAAGGAAAAGATCCAATTGTTGGCCTCTTAAATACCAAACCTAAACAAAACCCTGAGGAAATGAAGGGGTAGCAGTCAATGGTGTTACAGTTGCTTAGGGACTGATAGTGAAAAAAGTGGCATATGTCCAGAAGAGGCCCGCAGCAAAGAGAGGAAACCTCTGTCTCACATAGAGAATGGGATAAGGCAGTGCAGAGACTGATTTATATTTGCAAGTTAAATTTAAGAGACAAATGTGTATATATTTTATCGTTTGAAGACTATTCATGACATAATATGAAAGAAAGTGAAGAAGAAAGTAACTACGATGACAAGAAACAACTCAAAACACTACTGTATTTTTTCTTTAGCTCCCCGAAGTCTGCAGGTCTTTGTGTTTCAATGCATCAGCTACTGTTTGGCACATTTCCTGAACCACTTTGTCTATTCAGTTCTTGCTAATGTGAAAGTGCCCAGACTCCCTGGAAAGACGGCTTTGTTGGAAACCTTTCATTATGAAGGATTAGCTGTTTGGTAAACCTGTGTCCCCTTTAACAGTCTGACGGGAAGTGCTGGGTAATGAAGGGCTCATTGTGGTGGTGCTGTGAGTGTGGGACTTGAGTCCATTTTATTGCTCAGATTGATTGCAAGCCAGGCTTCTTTGTGCTCCCAAGGACTGAAGGGAAACTGAGTCATGCTCTTTGGTTCTGCTGAAAACATGTGGTGAAAAATATGCTTTCTTTTCTGAGTACTTTTGCCATGTTTGTGGTCTAAAGACTTTATGTACCAGGGAATTGTGTTGATATGTTATAGAATTATGTATGTAGATTTAAAAAGTGTTGTGTCAATGCCTGGAGACAGGTCACTTGAAACATTTCCATATAATACCAACATAAAAACCTGAAATAATACAAACCATTAAGTGCCTTTATCACTTCATAGTGTAGTTCTAAAGCTCTTGAAAGAACCAAATCTGAACATTGTCATCCCACCTCTAGTCAGGTAGAAGGCATGTCAGACAAGTATTGGATTTACTTCTTTGCTGATAAGCTTCCATATTTGTTTTAAATCTTGAGAGAGATTTAGCAAAATCTTTTATGGAAGTAATGTACTAGAAATCCATTCTCTTTGAAAAATATTCCTGTACAACTTGAAGAAATAGTTTTAAAAAACGTAATCAGAATCCCTGGTGTCAAACAGGATTCTTTTGTCTCTACAATAAATCTCTATCATGGAAACTCCCAAGCCATTCACAACCCCAGGGATGCCCAGTGCCTCCAAATACAGGGGTGCAAAGAAAGGCAGTCCTGTAAAACCATCAGGAAAGTAAAACAAAGCCCTACCCACACCCCAGTCAAGCTTCATGTGTTTGGGGGGAGTAGGGGGAATGCGGAAGGACCCAGGGAGCTGTTAAAGATCCAGAGACTATTAAGCACCAATGCTTTTGGGTGAAAGGGACAGCAGGTCAGTGTGAAACTGCTTGTATTAAGTTTAGAGGGCCCAAGCACATGGTTTGGATTTTGCTCTACTCCTCCATTACAGCTAATTAGGCCAAGTGCAGAGAGTGTCTCTGCTGATCCCAAACACGTGTGACACAAGCGGTTCCTTCCAAGGGGAATTGGCTCTGGGAGGGTGTTATTAGCTCTGTCTGGGCAGGAAGGGTAATCAGGTAGCCCAGGGCTGTGTGTGTGTTTGGGGGAGTCAAGGAAGAGATTATGTTTTAAGGAAGAGTTTTGAGCTCATTATCTGGCCTGCATTCAAAGACTGCAAGAACACTAATTGTGCACATGCGTGTGGTGGGAAGTGACTGGAGAGTGGCCAAGAATACAGAGGTTACTGCAACCCACATCTCGCACTCCCTCTCCCACTCCCCAAGCGCTGCCTGACCTCTCAGCTTCACATGGTTCTGCCTGTCCAGTTCTATGGGACTGTGGGAACATGTGGAGATCATGTTACTTTCTTACTTGTGATCCTACAATAGTTTTTCACCATAGGCTTTTTATGTCTAGATGCCAAAGTGGGTCCATACCATTCATAAAGGGAGGAGATACAGCGCTACTTTTATATCTTTTTGGTGTAGATATATAAGTGGGCATAGGACACCAGTTCCCAGAACAGTTCAGGGCTTTGTAATGGTGCAGGAGGACAAGGCACCACCAGGACACAGGACAGGAGCTGTGGCACTGCTGGTAACTGGTGACACCATTGCAAACCAAGTCCTCCCTCTCCCAAACTAAACACTCAGCTGCCTCTTTATTTTGGCAGTCCTTCTGTCCCCCAATAAACATGTACAACGTAACTCCCCATTTCTAAGGTGCGCCTAACGTGGAAGACACTATATTCCTCAACAGCCTGTGGCTTGGCTATGCAGAAGGAAGACTGGATGTAGGATCATTTTGACAGACACAAATCTCATTCCCTGGGTAAAACTCTGGCCCAAGCCTCTTCACCTGCTGCTGCTGCTGCAAAGCCAAGCATGGCTCCTGGGGCCACAGGCACCAAAACCTGGTCCACGTCTCAGCCCCAGCTGTTTCTCCAGGAGCACAGCACCTCTGGCACCACAGTGGGATACTGAGGTGACAGCTCCCCACTGAGCAAGGATCCCTTCCTACCACAGTGAGTCTGTGATTCCTCCTGCCATGTTGTTCTGGTTTCAGCAGGGATAGAGTTAATTTTCTTCCTAGCAGCTGGTATAATGCTTTGTTTTCTCTCTCTCCTCTTTCTAACAGACTGAAAATTTGTAGAACCATAAAATGCAGAGATGGAAAATGACCTGTTAACCCATCCAGCCCAGCCTCTCTGCCAGTGCCAAGCCATTCCCTTCAAACACCCTGAGTGACTTGTCTAGACCAAGTACAAACCACTCCAGCAATGGTGATTCCAGCACTTCCCAGAGAAGATTATTCCATTGTCTAATTGACCTTATAGCTAGGAAATTTTTCCTGATGTCTCGCCTCAAATGTTTCTATGCTAAGTTTGAGCCCATCACTTAGTTACCCAGCCTTGCTCTGTCCTGAACCCCTATCCCTTTGTTTTGCATTTTTTGCTGTGCCTTTTGCCTGCAGACCTGGCATGCCCATGGGCAGGGTTTCCATCCTGTGTTTTATTGCTTCCTCTGCTCTGGATTGAGCTTCTGTGGTCTTCCTGAGACACGACCCCACAATCATCACCTGTGTAGAGAGGATGGGGACGGGCTGGTGGGTGACTTGAGCTTGGAGCACCTAGCATGGAGCTGCCCAGTTAAAGATTTCACTGGTCTCACTGAAGATGAAATAGTACCAGCATGTAGCCAAACTCAGAGAGAAGGCAGTAAGAATAATTCAATTTAATTATAATAATGATTATAATAATTGTAACTAGAGAGCCCCTTTCTGATTAACAAGAAGACCTTACTTTAAAGCTTTGCAGACATGATTCTGATCAAAGTTTTAGAGGTCTTGGACATAAATACAGCAAGTGCTGTCTACCCACTTGTCAGAAACCAGGTGACCACATAAAGAGAGATGCTATGCTAAAGGGGTGTCAACCACTCTAGCTCAGCCTAGCAAAGCTCTCCTGCCCCTGGGCAGAGAACATCTGCTCAGGGCTTGTTCCTCCTAATTTGGTCCCTCCTGGCTTAACTCATAAGTGGCCTGTCCATTCACAAAGCCTGAATTTCCAGTGAAGTGAAACAGAAATGTTGAAGGCACCTGTGGCCTTCACCTGGCCCGTGCACAGCACCAGAGTTTTCCTGCCTGGGGCTGTTCTGCAGAACCTTCTTCCACCAGAGAGCAGCTGGTAAAAGGAGAGTGATGGGCTTGCTTGGCTCAAGATGAGACAGGAGCTAATTTGATGCTAATTATTATGGTTGTAATTTCCTCCCTAACCAGATGCAATCCCCTTCAGCCATCTCCAATGGTGTTACGCTTAGGGAATGCTTCCCACAATAAAAGCAAAGGCAGTGTTCTTTCCCAATTGCCCACAAGATCCATCCTCAGCCTTAATCTGAACTAGACACAGTACAATTAGTTATTTGTGTTCCTGAATTAGCAAAAGACTAAGCTTTAAAAATCCAATAATGCGTCAGAAAGATTTATTTGCAATCAGTTTATCCCTGAGCTCCATTTGTTGCAGATCTGGCACGCTTTCTGCAGTTTAAGGTGGGAAGAGCAGAGGAAGCCATCAGCTATTTACAGAGAGCTCAGCGCTGCATCTCTCCCTTTATGAATGGTGTGGAGCCACTTTGGCGTCTAGACATAAAAGCCTATGGTGAAAAACTATTGTAGGATCACAAGTAAAAATAAATGACAGCTGCTTCATGGTGTAGTTGTACATGAAGAATATAGGGAATGAAGAAAAACTATTTGTGCTAAGTACTTGTTTTGCCTTTCCTTGTGATAAAAGTGCAGTAGGCAATAAGCTACGAGACTTGGGATCCTTTTCTGTTAACATATCCTACACCCCCTGTGGTTGTGATGTGTGCTTTTACTGTTACAAGTTTCAAATAATCACTGAAGACAGACACAAGAGTTTCAGTGTTTTTCAAATAGAGACAAGTAGCAGCTCTGACTGCCCCTTAATGACTAAGCTCAGTCTAATTGTGTTTCTTGCTTTTCATCTTTTCTCTTTCACAGTTTCTTTCACTTACTTTCCCTTTTACGTATACTGTTACTTTCTCTGGAGAGAGACATTTGCTCCTCTATCTCATGTTGAGGCTGAATTCAGCTGAAGTCAGTGAGGTCTCTGCTGCACTAACAGCAATTCTTCCTGTGGAAATAAATGGGACTTCAGAGAAGTTGGAGCTTGATGATGCTTGCAGTTGAAATATTATTTTAAGGTTTTCATGTTTGATGTTGTAAACTATCATATTGCATAAACAAACCAAGTGATACATCTCCATAGCACGAGCCTGGAGGATGGGAACACAAATGCCTGACCTTCACCCTCATCAGATGCTCACAGAAGTAATTTTCCATGATAGACCAGACACTGAGACTTTCTTCTTTGGCCAGATGATAAAGAAACGCCACTCACTGTATCCATCTCCCACAAAGACAGCAAAACTTATGACCAGTTTCCCTTCCTCCAGAGGTGTGTCACTCATGTCAAACCTGAATGTTTGTTGTTATTTCCAAAGTTTTCTTAAAGACTTTGCATTGAACTGAGAGGGGATGTGTACTCTCAGAGCTGAAGGCATTCTGTCACTTGTTGCCTTCTTCTCGGGTTTTGACTGGGAACTTCACATTTACATACCCCTGATCCCTCTTGGTTTGTGTGTGGCTGGTGTCTGAACATCAGGATAAACATGGGAGACAGTGGGCAGCACCGTTATCTCCGGATGACTGCGGGTTGAGGACAGATGGGATATGGGAAGAGTGGAGGGATAGAAAGATAAGAGAAGGACCACTTAACCTCTAAGGCACGCAGAAGAGTGCCTGCACTACATAATACATAAGGGAACTGCTTTAGTGTCACGCAAGTAATCTTAATTCTGGTGATTCTTAATGTTTGAGAGCTTGATTTTGCAACCACAGTATGTTCCTTTAACCCTATTTTATATGCATAGTTTTTACTTAACTCAAGAAAGGTTGTTTTTTTTTCCCCCCATTGTCAGGCAAACTGAAAGCAATAGCACTGATGGCTCCTTGTTCGCTAAAGGTCAAATTGTTTTTTGGTTTTTTTTTTCTTCCTTCCTATACCTCTGCACAGGAGTACCAAGGAAGTGCTGTAAGAAGGATTGCTGGAGAATCGGAAGAAAGTACTTCTGAGAAGAGGCAGCTCCACATCCAGGTGCAGAGTCCTTTCTATTTGAGTTGGGAACATGTTTTCATTCATGGTATAGTCAGAAGGGCTCTTTGTATCTGCAGGCACTGGAAATAACTATTTGTGTTCTACCAGTTTAAAACAAATTCTGACTTCTTTAAGTGGGAATATTTGAGCATCACAAGAAAATGTGCAGAAAAAATCTATTTCAACATGGTCCATAGCAGGTGCCAGCTTGTAGTCCTTACAGCTGTCTTTAAAGAAATTGCAGGAACATCCTTTAATGGAAAACTAATTTTATAGCATAGTTATTTGTCCTGGTTTTGACCGGGATAGAGTTAGTTTTCTTCCTACTAGTGGGTATATTGCTGTGCTCTGGATTTAGGGTGAGAATACTGTTGATAACACACTGATGTTTGGTTGTTGCTGGGCAACGGTTACACCAAGTCAAGGACATTTCGGCTTCTCATACTGCCCCGCCAGTGAGGAGGCTGGGGGTGCATAAGGAGCTGGGAGGGGACACAGCCAGGACAGCTGCCCAAACTGGGCAAAGGGATAGTCCATGTCATATGATGTAATGCTCAGTATGTAACATGGGGGAAGCTGGCCGGGGGTTTAGACCACAGCTCAGGAACTAGCTGGGCATCAGTAGTCTGCAGGTAGTGAGCCATTGGGCTGTGCATCACTTGTTTAGTATATTCTTCATTATTATTACTATTATCATCATCATCATTATCATCATCATCATCTTCCTTTCCTGTCCTATTAAACTGTCTTTATCGCAACCCATGACTTTTACCTTTTTTTTCCCGATTCCCTCCCCCATCCCACTGCGGAAGGGAGTGAGAGCAAATGGCTGTGTGGTTGGTTTAGTTTCCTGCTGGATTAAACCACAACATCATTCTACCAAGCTCTGACAATACCAAGTATACAATTGTAAGTTTGCTCATTCCTCTTATGTATTATGACATTGAATTATGACAGATTTTTAATTATATGACAGTGCACTAAATATCATATACAGTATAACAGAATGTAATGTAATGATTCATCTGAACACAATGCAACCTAAAGGTGTTCAGCCCTTCCTAGGATTGTGTCCCACATATGTACAGTAACTACAGCTCAAAAGCTCAAAGCAGCAGTGTAAATTTTTTGGCATAATTATGAGCTATGAGGAGTTAACTATTGTTTGATCCTGTCAAACTGAGTTTCCAGAACTGAATTCTTTTTTCATATTTAACAGAGTTGATCTTGGATAAGTCAATGTCTCAGACCTTGTACCTAGAACCCTGTTTGATGCTAGTTTTACTAGTTCATTTCATTAATTCTCCTGGTATTATGTGGTCCTGTTTTATGGAGGTTAATAATGCTCTCAGAGCACTCACACCTTTCTATATAATTCGTGTGCCTCCACTGTCACAGGATGTGAGTGCCTTGCATTCTTTGTGTTTGCTGTTCCATTATAGCAATTCAGGGAGGGACAATTATCCTTGGGGAAAAGCTGACGAATTGGGAGCACAGAAGTCAAATGCTATATCTGGAGAAGTCTTAGGTAGAAATAAATGCCTGAGTCCAAGATATAAATCCTCAGAACTTCTGCTCAGTTACTGTGCAGCTGCGATTGCTCAGTAAGTTCCCCAGTTTCTGAGTATATAGTGGAATTTCTAAACTAGGCATTCTTCTGTTCGTCTTACCTGAGCTGCTTTATCTGGTCAATATTCTTATGGGTTTGGGCTTTGCATACAGTGAAAGACCGGTCAGGCAATGGTGGTTTCCCTTTCTATACAGTAGGTCAGTAATTAGAAAACTCAGTCAGGACCCAGGATACTTACTTTTCATTTCTTTCCTCCATGCGAGGGTTAAAACCCATGTTTCTCACTCTTTGGACGAGTATTCTTGCCCCTCATAGCTTAACCATGTGTTGAACTGTTTTGCAGTAGGGAGTGTTCTTGTGCCTTCCCATTGAAACTATCCTACTCTACATGGTATAATAAAAGATCAGCTGAAACACAAAAGATCAAAAGAGAACATTACTCTCTAGTTGTTAGGACTGTGGAGGTGGAAGGGAGGCACAACAGCTACAATATGGCTTGTCTCTGCTTTGTCTTTTCACATAATTGCTCTACTTAAAAGCTTGGTCTAGTGTCTCCCATTTTGCTTCTTCTCTGTTTCTTATTTATTACATCTCCATTCTTCCCAAAGTCATAAAGTACCTCTGTTTCCATATGTGTATCTTTCCTGCTTCCTCTAATCTGGCTTTTTTCTATCTGTTGCCAAAAGTGTGGCATATAAACTGGAGCCAAGTTTCCTAGCTATGAAAGAGACTTACAAGAACATCTTATATATTGTTCTTCTAATATGAAATAAATGAACTTTACAGAAAAAGTAATGGCAATGAAAGCGGTGATGCAAGTAGGACCATAAAAGCATGTGGTCAGCGAAGCTCCTTTCTGCAAGGTTACCTTCCTTCCCAAGCCTGCCCATGGAGGAGTTGACACATCACTCGTTGCAAATGTTTCCTCTGTAGCTAAAACTGACTCATCATATAAGGCAAATTGCTCTAAACAGAAGGAATAGAGCATATAAATAGGGAGGAGCAAGTCAAAGGACTGTATCTGTACTTGTGTGTGGTTCTGTGTGGGAGTCTTGGTGGGAAAGCTTAACTTGAGAAGAAGCCCACCTTAGAACACGACTAAAAATGAAAAATAAACCTATTCGCTTAATTCCATGCAAGGTTAAGAGGAGAGCTTGCTAGCCAATGCTATCAGTAGCCTGTTTGCCAGTTTACATCCTTTTCTAGCAAGCAGCAATTTAAAGTGATTAATAAGCAGTCACTTCATTTGAGTGATACTTAAACAGCATGCAATTTTCTGTCAGTTTAATACATGTGAAATATTCTGCCAAACTCCAGAGTTTCGTGCTGCATACGCATAAATGTATCCCCTTCCCTGTGTTCTCCTAACAAGAACATCAGACAACACCCCATACATAGTTACCTTTGAAAAGACAGAATGGTAAAACTGGTTTCATAGAATTCCTGTCTGAGAGAATACCATTCTTCAAACATCCTGGATGATATTAAATGTTTCTGCTTGTTCCCTGGGAAATTAAGTAGTAAAACAAGCTTGTGTGTATGTGAAACCAGTTACAGAAGGCTTCCCGCTGAAAGCGTGTTGCCTACTTATAAACAGTCTTAAAAGTGGGGTTTTCACATAATTAAGTAATTTCTGTTTGCTTTTACCATGGGAGCTGATGATCCTTTCCTGTTGGAAAGGTATGGTAAGTGTTTGGGACGACGAGGACCTCAGTGTTTCAAAAGCTGAACAGCTTCAGCTCACTTCCTTTACCTGATGAGGAAGGTGCTGACTCGTAAGCAAGTTCAGATCTTGCAAACAGCATTGAGGATCCCTTGAGCTCAAAAGGAATATTTGATATTTCTGACATCTCAAGAATGGAGTAGGAGACTCTTACTGGTGAGAGCTGCACATCAGATTTAAAATCCTAAACATTTTATGAGTCCTGACCCCTGTTTGAAAATAGAGGTCCTAAAAGCAAACTGTGAAATGACAGTTGAGATGATCAGCCACTTAATATAGATTTAAGAGTCTGACTTTAGTAGTCCTGTTTGAAAATTTTAGCTGATACTTAGTCTCTACAGATTCCTCTCCTTGCAAAAAGATGCTAATTCAAACCTACCATGGATATTTATGGTTTACCAAAGTTAGGATTCATATGGAATCTATGCTTTCATTTATATTTAGGGCTATGTAAGCAAGCAGATTTTCGTGGGGTAATGCTGATTATCAGTGGAACCTTATATGAAAATTGATCTTTGCTGTAACCATATCTGATATCCTTATATCCCTTTCATTGATTTGCAGGAAACAGAGGGCATGGGCTTCAGCAATAGCTCCTGGCAAAGATGAGATGTGCCACATAGGTTTATGTGATATAGAAAAGGTTGTGGAGGAAATTAGATTGTTTTTCAATCCTTATTTTCCTAGTTGTTGTTCAGGTGGGTATTACCTACAAAACTTGGGATCCCTGGAAGTAGAAGCGCAAGTGCTATTACTTAAGATAAGGCTTGCATGGAGTTAAAATGGAAGCAAATCAGTCTCGTATGTGGTTTGAACTACTGGTAGAACAAAAAGCTGTGTGGTGTTTGCTGACATAAAAGCGATTAGGGTATAGAAATGTGTAATACAGACAGCTTTACTGAACCTCTAATGTTGCCTTCATTAGAAAACAGGTGTACTGAGTTACTTACTTGGAGATATCATCTAAGTGGAGATGTAGTTGATTGAAGATTTCAAACAAAATATCAGATTTATAGCAAGGAAA
This sequence comes from Grus americana, assembly GCF_028858705.1. Lineage (NCBI taxonomy): Eukaryota > Metazoa > Chordata > Aves > Gruiformes > Gruidae > Grus > Grus americana. The sequence continues at coordinate 4,602,941 of NC_072860.1, read as the reverse complement.
GAGTTGTCCACAACTAAAATGGATTTGTTTACTTGAGGAAGGCGTCCTAACATTAAATGATTGGAAGGTATTTAATTTAATGAGACAGTTAGAAGACACAGATGTTTTTCTAGGTGGATGTATGATATTGGTCAATTTGCAAATCAGAATCAGTTTTCCCAGTTTGAAATGGAAGTATCTAGAATTCATTTCATCCTGAATGATTTAGGTCAAATATATGAAAGCCTTTATTTTCTACTGTACAGTAGTTCAGCACAATGGTTGGTAGAAGAGTTTTAGGTATTATTATTTTAATAGCTGGCACAGTGTTGTCAAGACACAAAGCAGCATGCTACTTTCCTGATGTATCAACACTGTTCTAGGAAGTGTACACTCAAGTGAACTTCTATTTGTAGAAAAGATTGCTGGGGTGAGATTTTCCTACAAAACAGCACATAGCTCAGGTGAGAAAAAAGCAAGAAAACACTGTTAACATTAATTTGCACTGAAGGAAAGATGGCAAATGGAGAATATGACAAACAGGAAGTTGGCTTCTTTCCATGACACTCTATGGCTTTCACTGTCCTGGAGCTGTGCAACTGGTTTTGTGTGCATGGAGCAAATGGGGTATGACAGGCTTAATCTTGTTTTTCTTGATGTTGGTGACTCACCTGAGCTTTAGTACATGTGATTTGAAGCCAAGGGATTAAACAGCATGGACTGAAAGGGCATAAGGAATGAACGACCCTGTAAGGCAGTGGAGTGCTGTTTCCAGCATGGTTTGGTATATAGCTGACAGCCTGAGAAAACCAGCTTTTCTAATTTGGTATGTTCTGCAAACACATGAGTGTTTTCTTGGAACCGTTTTTAGTCTGTATCATACTTTGTAGGAAAGAACTGGTTTTGTGGAGAGCCAAAGGGAGCATCTGGCAGGCTATTAAACTAGTAGCTAACCCTTAATGACTCAGAAGAAAGCTTCATGTCCTGCCTTGATTTACTGCTAAATCATAGACAATCAAGCTGGCTTTCAGTCCAATTACTAATGCCAGGCATACACAAACAACATAAAGATCGGAATGCAGTGACATCTTCCCAGTTTGAAACATTTCCATTTCTTGCCTGAACCACACCTTTTGGGGCAGCATTCTCTCTTATCTTAATCTTTCTTGCTTTTACTGCTGATTGGAAAGTGATTTTTGCAGGTTAATTCTGCAAGATAGGCAGCCCAGTGCAGTGGACAGGAGCAGAAGTAATGATGAAAGCAGGCTTAGTACATACAGATGGGCGTGTGCAAGCTTGAACTTGCCAGTATAAAGCACTGTGTTAGTGCATAGGCAAATGCAAGCCAAAGTATTCACGTTGCCTTATACACGCACTGTGTAAAATTTGGCCCATTACTGTAAAAATATTTTAAAACTATTCTTCATGGGATAATGTGGTTGAATTTCTTATGCCTTAAGCTTTCAAAGAGATCTAAAATATTCAGTAGCAGTGTTTGGCAAAAATAAAATGCAACGAATCTTCTACTCTTGGCCCATTTTAGAACATAGATTTGTCCGATCTTCAGCTTTTTTTCTAACAAAGTGCTGCTGTTCAGGGTGTTTAGCCAGAGATTCTCATCACCCATTTTTTTTACTGGCATTGGTGTCTGGATTCTTTGGGCTGTGCAGACAAAACAGCCTGGCGAATGTGAGTTCATTCAAGTGTGTAATGCTCTGTATCTCTGACTTTTTCCATTGCTTAGATCATCCAGATCCAGTTTTCCTCTCTGGAGACATTGTAACTATTTAAATTTTATCTCACTTTCAGCTTTTCTCTGATTTTCCATTTCTTGTCATGGAAAATTGCTATGAGGAGGTCTCAGAATTACAATGTAATTATTGTAGCTCTTTTGGGAAGCCAAACAATGAAGGGTTTTGTAGGTTGGAAAATTAAATTAGTTTTTTATTTTTTATTGTTCGAAACCTTTTCCCTGAGTTACTCCTGAGCTCCTCAAGCACAAGGACTCTGTTCTTGGAAAAGTTATGACACTGTAAATGGACTTCTGTATGTGCATCTCAGTGAGAATAATTGGTAAACTTAGCAAGTTACTGTGTTGTTTTTTCTCCCCCCCTGCTATGCTGAAATCCACTGTTATTTTAGAACTGCTTACCTCAAAGAACAGGAATGGTAGTTACCTGATTATGGTATCCCTTTTCCATTCTCCCTCGTTGTTTGTTGGGACATCTTGCCATTTGGGCTCTTCTGGACAGGTTGTTCAGTGTGTTCATAGCAGAACATAATACTGAACATGAATCATATCGCGCTCTGCCTTGCAATTAAAGAGGGAGCAAACAGTTGGAGTTCTATAGGATCTGGAAGAAAGAACCAATGTTTTTGGTCCTCTAGGTATATAAATTATCTCCATTCAAGGTGGTGAGTAAAGCTTTAGAAACTTTCAAGTTTTATGGGGAGCTTAAAATGTAAAGTAGCCAAGTTTGTATCTGTATACATCCATTAGTGAACATTCTCTTTTCTGGCAATTGCAGCTGCCTTGCGCAAGATTTTATCCCTCTCTTAAAGTCAGTGTGACAAGCCTGGGTATTTGGCCAGTGACTGGGATGTCACTTGACCCATGGTATATGTGAAAAATTACTTTCTGAAATATCTCAGATGCATAAATCTAAAAGGATCTTACTGTGAATAGACATAGATAGGTACATGAGTTCTTATGGTCACTCAAACTGTTTCTGTTCACCCAAACTTAACAATATTTTACCAAACTGAAAATAATCTACATAGAACTCAACAATGCAAATAACTGGGAAGGCAGTGAATGCCAGCTGCAGGTCAGGAATGTCATTTTGTCTATTGCTTTGTGCTTGGCATTCAACAAGTGCAAATACCTGTTGGACTTCAGCAGGCAGAATTAAGAAGACAAGGGCTTATGATCTGAGTAAAATGCAGGTGACAATAAAAGAAGACAAAACTAACAAAATTCCTACAGTGCAAAAGCTGAGTATATAGAGACATTGTATGACAGATGTTCTGGGGCAACTGCGTATGCAGTGTGCAGCTTAGCAGTTCAGGATTGTGTGATAGTTTTGGCACTGTGATGAATGTCCTCTTCTGAAATCTGAGCAGGAATGGATGTATCTTTTCAGGTGACTCTTCTTGTCCAAGTTCTATTCATAAACATGCAGAGATGCTTCCATTAGCTTGTAGTTCATAACGTACCTGGAAGCATCTCTCCACATTAATTCTTGGGTCTAGCAGCAGGCAGGAAGCAGGTCTTCGCTGAACTCACTGGGACGCCTTGATAAAGCCTTGCCTATCATCAGAGAGCATGACCTGCATGAGGAGAGAGTGCCTTACCCAAGACTCTTGCCACCTCTGGAAAGCAGCACATGCTGAACCTCCTAAGGTATGGAGAACTGTGAAGTATCACAAGACTTTGCAGGACTTAGGTTCTTAAAGCCCTAGCCATTTGAACTGGGATTATGTGAAGAACTTTGATTTACTTTGGAAAACATTTCTGTTCCTTACTGTTGTCCAGAGTGGAGAAAGGCCAAAAGCTAAAATTAGGAAGGTAACTAGATTGAAACTGTATTTTGCTTCTTATAGTATGGGGACCAGGCTAATGGTCTTTGCACTTGGGGAGAAGTTGGCAACTGTATGGCTCTGTTCCTTCCATAGGGCTAGCCGTCACACAGCAACAACTCTCAGCTTGTTTGGATTCATACATGCCCTGGCTTTTCTTAGGCACTTTGAAAACTAGAGCTGTGTAGAACCAGATCAATATTCCCAAGCTGTGCCTTTTGCAGAGATCATTCAAAGGGCCTGTATGCATTGCAGCTACAACAGAGGTTGGCTATATATGGTAGGTTTATCCTACTTGGAATAAGTAATAGCCGTGAAAGTGCAGCTGTCTGCTATCATCCTGAGTTTCCCAGTGGGCTTGCACAGGTTGTACTGAAGTGCATGTAGTCTCACCTTTATTATTATTGCAGCATCCGTATAGCCTCATAAACAGTGCAACTCTTCTGGCATATAGAGCAGGCCAGTATTATAAAGGCTGAGGAGAGGCCTGAGTATTTGATTTGGTATCCTTTTAACAGTTGTGCTGAGTTTTCTAAGATTCATCTACCATAAACATGTCCCAGAGAGGAAATAGAGGAAGAGTAAAATTCCTAGTGGGGTGAAAGATTAGCAGCACTTATATGGTTACAGCTAGTCTCGTTCCATTCCACACGTGCATTGTTAATACTCCAAGTGCGACATGGACTTCTGCTGTCCCCAACCACATCACCTCATTGGATGCACAAATGCTTTAGGGCACAGCAAGCTGAAACTCAGCAGTTGAGATGCACCTCCAGTACCAGTTATGTCCCCCATTAAGAAACAGAAGTCTTGTGGTACTGATCAGTGGCTAAGGTTGAATTGTTAGGTATTAATTTAATAGATACCAGCTGCAGAGTCAATACACACACAGTTAATCCTTGGAATGCATATTAAATATGTGATGGTGACTTGGAACAGCTCAAACATAAATAGCATGAGGTTTTGGTGCCTGAGCCAGAGACCCCCACAGATGGTCTAGTGCAGTATCAGTTCTGCAGCTGTAACTGCATCTGTCCAGCTTAATCCACTACAGAGCTTTATTTTTGTTTCACAAATTCATTAATTTGATCTTGACTACAGAACTGAGGAAATGAGCAAGCTAGGCTGGTAGTCTGTGAACTTCACCTCCCCTCTTTTGCTGCACATTGCGGTTCAAGCCTGCAGCAGCTTCTGTTGTTCCAGTTGTAATCTTCCTTTCTCCTGTCTCAGTCATCTGCACTGAACAGGGCGCATTACAGTTCTGTGACATGAACTAATGAGCATTGCTTGAGACTGTTCTCATGCCTGATGAGTTCAGGATTTCAAAATACTCAAGTTAATGTGATTTTGGGGGCTTTTGACACCTGCCCACGGAGGTGTTGCTATTTGCCGTCTGTAGTATGACTCAAATACCAGGTCATGGCTTGCATAACAACTGGTAGTAACTTGCCAGAAGGAATGAATGCTAGTAACTATGTTTCTTTAAATCTTGCCAAGTGCCATGCCATGCTAGGAACGAGATGCATGCTTTCTTATTTTAATCTGATACTTTCTCATCTTTATTGGACTGTTTTGTGTCTGGGGAGTTTCCAGGAAAAGAGCTATTGGTAGAGGCTGAGCAACACGTGGGTTTTCCAGTGGTGGGTAAGTACCAACGCCAACCAACAAGTATGCAGCCAAGAGGTGGGGTGTGCCTAGTTCTTAGACATCGACCTAGTTCTGTAGAAGGGTAGAAACTAGAAGCAGGGGACTTGAACATGTATTGTGTGGATTCTCTGTCAACACAACAAACTGTTGAGTTCTCTCCTATAGAACAAACTGATTGCAAGACAAGATTTTAAAGATATTTGTCAAAAAATGTCCTACTCAAAGGAGCCAAATCTAACATGGAGAAGTGAAAAACAGAAAACCCAGGAATCACATAGATGATACAATACTGCAGGAGAAACACATGCAAGAGGGCAGACACAGTGAATGGATGTTGAAGATACTATAAGGAAATGTATGCTGTGATTTCCTTGAAGCAGGAGTGCCACCAGACCAACAAGGCAGGAAGCAGGAAAGCAAGTTGGTCATCATTCTGTATTAAAAATGCAGAGAAATGTTGTTTCTTATGCCTGTATATGCAACAATTTGGACTGTGTGCTACAGGCTCAAAGGCTTGATCTGCATTTAGTATTTTCTACTGTAAAGTGTAGCAATATATGACAATGGCATACTTTGTCTATGGCTATACAATCTATTGTGTATTGTGTAGCTATTGTCTATGTATGCACAATCTAAGTACTTGTGCTACAATTGAAAGCATACTATTGCTAACAACACCTTGGTTGAAAACATGTTAGTTAACAAGAACAGCATTTATATGTTAACCAAAGGAATAATTGTACCAAGAGTACAAGTACTTTGGTTTTTTCTCAGTTTTGAAGTAGTTCTTAACTGAAGAACTGGCCCCATCTCTAATAACTAACCTCATGATGTCAGCTGTTCTGGAAGAAAGCTTTAGACTTTCTCACTCCCCAGTGATCAGCTGTAGGATCTCATCAGAGAGGGAGACAGTAGTTTGTGGGAATTTCTCTGTTGTGTCCATTCCTGGAGTGGTTTCCAAAGAGCTTTTTCTACAGACCAACCTCTCCATAAAGTACTTTGCCTCCACCACACACATTAAACTTTCTAAATTAGAAATCTGAATGTCATGAGCCCTTGAAATAGTGTCATTGTCATAACCAGAATCTATCACCTAATTAAAGGGTATTGTCTTATTCCCTGTCTTATCGGATCTCCCCAGAGGCCTGCTTTGATTGGTTCCAAATGAGCCAGGCCCTCAAAGTGGGACAAGGACTCTGACCTGAAACGAATTTTCTAAGAGCCTTGATATTGGCTGGTTTAATTTTCAGTCTTCCACCACATTAATCATACCAAGTGCTGGTTTATGTCTCTGTCCACATACCTAATGGCTTGACACTTTAGCATTTGCACTTCTTCTGGTATGGCAGCATCTCGCCTTACTGTGGGTGCCAGCACTTTCTGTGTATCTGGGGCTGATGCAAAGACATGAAAATTGATTTTATGTCCAATGTAGGGTATTAAGAGTGATGGATTGGATTATTGTTTGCACCACAGTAATACTCCAACCAAGTGGAGGAGGTTTTAATGGCAGACTTGAATCTGAGATAATGGTTATAACTTTGAGACAGTTGTTGTGAGTTTCTGAATGACTTCAAGAATAAAAATAGCAGAACTCTAATTTATTACGTCCTGTCATTTTCATCATCTGCATGTGGTAGTACCCCTCTGCCATCCACCTGGACCAGAGATTGTGGAGAACAGTAGGTGGATAAGTCAGTCATGCTGCTTCTAACTAGCGTACTACCAGCTGGACTTCTCTCCAGGCACAGGAAAAAATCAGAGAAGCCTACTTCTGCACTGCATTCAAGTTTCCATTTGTTTGAGCTGTACTGAACATATTTGAGGGAAGAATTGTAGTTTAGGACCTCAGTACTCCCTCTCTGGACTTTCTCTGGACCCTGTAAATTCTTTCTAGAAATTCTATTTGGAAATCATTTCACTGACTTTATTAGGGTCAAAGGCAACTATTACCTATTATTTTTTAGCTCTTTACTGCAGAGGATTTTTAAATGAACACGGATAAAATGTTTTCTAAAACCATAGCAATAGCTCCCTATTGGACTAGGTTACCAGGCATCTAATTCTGTGTTACTTGCCCTCTAGCTTAGAAGAGAACTTTGGAGATCTAACCAGCTCTGCATTAACCTTGCAAGATTCATAGCAAGGCTGCTGTGTCTCACAGTTTGGGCTCAGTCTTGAGTGGAGGTGTCAAACTGGAGGAAAATACCTCCATCTGCCTGTGGGTATGGGACTGAGCATGTAGTGACAGTAGTGACATTTCTGCTCCCTGGGGTAGCACTAGCAGCTCCCCATGCATGCTTTGACAGAAATCAATGCTGGTGCCTTTACTGACCGAACTCCTCTCAGGGTTGGATCCATGGCTTTTACTGCTCAGATTTTCTTTATTACTTTTCTTTAGAAGTTCGTAATTAAAACTAGCTCTTAAACTGTCCTGTCATGTAAAGCACAACCTGAGAAGTTCTAGCTTAGTTGCTGTTTCCTGATGTCCAGAAGTAATGGGATTTTGTTGGGCAATGGTGGCCAGTGTTGGTGCACAGAGATTTCTGGCTTAGCAGCACAAATGTTTATGCAGCTGAGAGCTGAGGCTGTGGTAATGCACAGAAATACCTATCTCAGCTCCCAAAGGTGCAGTTTCCCATTATAAGCCCAGAATCTCTTACCTTCTATGAAAACTTAAATGCTTTGATTACAGGAGGGAAATTCAGAACAATTTGAAGAGTACTCGAACCAACATGTTAGGCTGCATCAAGAGGTATATTTTTATGATAATGGTAATCAAATGAACTGCCTAAGGGCAAATAAGCAATTACACCAGAGATGAAAGTGTCTGACATGATCATTCAGAAATTAGAATACCTGTTTGGTCACTTCAGTCATCTTGCTCAGGCAGTTAGTGATGGCTGCCTGCAGCATGTCCCTTACTGCCCAGGTCAGGGTGACAGCTTCAAGTCTTCATGGTTGGAGCTTTTTATTTCAAATTGCAGTATTTCAAAATATGAGAGTCTGCGGATATAAATTGAGGTTCCACTGAGCCATATTCAATTTCTTTTTTAATAGAGGATGGTTATGTCTTTACTGACATGAAAATGACATCTCTAGGCTTTGCACTCTAAGGACAAGACAACATAGGGCAAAATTGTTGTTCCTTGGAGGAATCTTACAGAAGCATATGATGCTCTCAGAAGAGGCAAGAAGGCAGGTCCAGTCCCCATCCTCACTTTGAGCTATGCACTATGCACACAAGTCTTCTCATGTTTGACCTTTGCAGCCATAAAGCTGGAATGACATCAACATATTTTCTAACATTTAGTTGGTTTGGAAGCCAAAATGATACAATCTACATAATACCCAACTATGTTAAACGAACCCAAGCGCATGAAGTAGTCAAATAGTTGAAATCATGGGAAGAAAAATCTTCCACTAGTACAGTAGTAGAGTTTCAGTGCCACTTGCCTGCCTTTAGAGAATCCTGGTCTCAGTGCTCTGCAAGGTGTTGGTACCTAACTTTAGACAGATGTTTTTCGTTCAGGCACCCCATAGTGCCTGATCTGCTGAAGGCAGTGTCAGTTTAAACAGTAATTTTTGACTGTGGTGGCAAAAGGCAAAATGGATATTTTGTTCTATGAGTCAGTGACAGTTTTCAGCTGCTGTTCTTTAGAAAGCAGAAAAGGCATGTATATTTAGATAGTGTATCAGTAAGAAAAATGTCAACAGTGACTGGCCTTGGGCACTTGAGGATTAACAGCTCTCTATGCCTGTACCAAAAAGAATAAAAACTCATTGACCAAATGAAACTTCAGATCATACACTGAAAAAATGATCACCATGGTTTTGCAAGTGAAGTTTATGTTAAGGGATAAACTCCTCACTTTGAAAAGGGACTTGGTAGTAGTGAACTCCTGGGAACCCTTTGTTTGCTTTTAAGGGGAGGGGGAAAACTGTGAAAGGTTAGCTTATGAAAAAAGTTTATTGGCAGTAGGCTGATGTTCTAGAAAATACAAAATTTTGGGCACCAGAAAGCTTTTTATAGATTTACAAATCAAAGTTACTGTCAGGGACTGCTTCATTAGACATAGGATAAAGGGGGGAGATCTTTTAGATGTTTGCACATATCATAACATGAATTAATTCAGGTTGCAGAGTCTCTTTAATGCTGTTAGGTCTGTTTGTACTCATAGTGTAGTGGGCTGATGTTGGCTGGCTGCCAGATGCCCACCCAGCCGCTCTCTCACTCCCCCTCCTCAACAGAACAGGAGGAGAAAATAAGATAAAAAAGGTCCTTGACTGAGATAAAAACACTTACCAATTACTGTCATGGGCAAAATAGACTCAACTTCAGGAAAATTAATTTAATCTATTGCCAATTAAAATAGAGTTGGATGGTGAGAAACAAAGACAAAAGCTGAAACGTCTTCCCCTCACCCCTCCTCTTTCCCCTCCAAGGCTGAACTTCACTCCTTCATTCCCAACTCTTCTACCTCTCCCCGGACTGTCAGAAGGGCATTGGGAATGGAGAGTTGCGGTCAGCCCATAGCAGTCCCTATCTGCCATTCCTTCCTCCTCACACTCTTCCTCCCTGCTCAAGTATGGGTCCTTCCCACAGGCTGCAGTTCCTTCAGGGTAAACCTGCTCTAGCATCGGATCTCTAGGGGCTGCAGTTCCTTCCAGCCATATCCACCTGCTCCAGCGTGGGGTCCCCTGGGGTGTCTCTACCCGGGCAGCAGCCCCTCCTGCTCCCACCCTGCTGCCCACAGGCAGGTTCTCACACCATGTCCCTCATCCCTCACTGCCAGGCGGCATTTGGCCCTTTCTGTCACAGGGGCACCGCCGGCTCCTCTGACTGGCCGAGCTGGACCCTGCCCTGAGGCAGCTGGAACCGGCTGGAACCGGCTGGAACTGGCTGTGTCCGGCAGAGGCAGCCCTCGCCTCTCCTCACAGAGACCCCACAGCCCTGCTGCCACCCCCTGAGCACAGGAACCCAATATGACCTGTATTTTTCAGGAAAGTAAAAAGACTTACTTGGCTCTATAACAATACGTTAAGATACAGGTTTGCAATGGTCTGATTTCTAGAAATTTCTTGCAATTTTTCTGAAGTTTTGGACAGCAGAGTTCCAGTAATAGTAGCATTGTCTTTAAGGAATTGCAGGATTAAGGGAATACTGTGCAATCTGCACATCCTATGTGGTGAAGTAAACCAGTCCAAGAAACGTACTATTCTGAGGGAAAGATCTTAGCTGGTTTACAGAAAAGGAACGTCCTTATTTCCAGCCCACAAACAAGAAAAGCGTGGAAGAACAGGGTAAGTGATGGGCAGTTGAACTTCAACCTTAATTTCAGAAAAGACAAGCAACTGAAAGGGGAGTCAGGTTCTTGAGGCAACTCCCCTGGCCGGTGGCAATGACCTGCTTCTGGCATGTTGTTTGCAACACGGGCAGTGCTGTAGGAATTAGAACTACTCGTAGATAAAAATCAGGCAGCAAAAATCTGGCTTTTCACATGCATAGGTTGATTCTTATTAAAACCTCCTTAATTCATATGTGAATAAAGCTTTATTTTCCTTTTCATTTGTGAAAACTAAATGCCAAGGCACCGCAGAGCTGGACTTGTCTTAGTGGGCATTTCCTTATGCTCCAAAAGTCTGACGTCAGGGCTTGGGCAAAGAATGCTTCAGCAAAGAATGCTTCAGCTGAACCTTGTGAGCATAGCCCATTGAGTCAATACCAGGAGAGGCATGCAGGAAATATAAGCCTGCCTGCAATTTCTTTAATGAGCAGGGTGTAGAAGAATGAAAAGTAATTTCAGTATAAATCACGAAAAGTAATCCTTCAAAATAACTAAAACAAATTAACAAATAAAAGCATTGAAAACTCATGAGCCAGGCCCATTTCCCTTCACGGAGATGTGTTTAAAACTAACGTTGGATTTTTAATTGTTTTGAGACATTTTAGAATTTTTATCTGCAGTTTTCCTCCCAAATTGTGGGCCAAAAGTTTACTTTAAGGGACTGCTGTATATATATAATAATGTGTATGTTTTTAGAAATAAGATTTAAGGAAAAACACTCTTTTTCTCTATGAAATCATAAGAGATGGCAGGACCAATCTTCCTTGAAGATTGTCATTTGGCAAATCAAACCACAGACCATATTGCATTTGCACCTTCTGTTGCAGTTTAGAAATTATTGGCCTGGTTTCTAACAAGTTAGGTGTGCCGTTCCTTATGACTGTGCATACTTCGCTTACGCAGTTCCCACAATGGCAGAAAAAATGTGTATGTGGCAAAAAGTGGCTTCCTTCTCTAATGTAATTGATTTATGCATAAATGTCTTGTTTAAATGTGCTACCAAAACAATAATATTTCTATTTGAAATAGACTAACAAGAAGAATGGCTGCTGGAAGCTATGGAGAGGTTTGCAGTATTGCAAATCCAAGGCAAGTGGGGATGTGCTTACTGGTTGGTGATGACACAGAGATCCCCAATTGCACAGAGGGAGTCAAAGAGTATGTTTCATGTTAGAGTTGGTGTAAGTTTTGGGCGAGTGCTGGGGTACCAGCCACAGTGGGGGGTTGTGTCCCTCTTTCCACTGCACTGTGCTGGGTGCACTGCACATCTGTCTGTTTTTCTTCCCTGTGGCCAGCAGCATGGGGCATCAGAAGCTACTCTGGAGCACCTCCCTAAAACACCTATTCCTGGTGTAAAGATTTTAATAGCGGGTGGTTTGAATGGTTCAAATATAAGCCATAGTTAGATCAAAAAATAAATGAAAGCATGCAGTATCAGGCTGTATCTGACAGGTACTCTAATGGAGAGGGATCCCTCTGTAAGAACTTGCTTGCACTCTGTAGTTGCTGTCTTTAATTCTGAATACACTGTGAGCAGACTACCTGTAACTCTCAGGCCACTAAATGTTGGTATGTTCTTTACTATGTGGCATAAATTGCATCTCTGTGTTGCTGAATGTTACTGAAGCACAGATAATCTTTAAGGGACTTTAATGTTAAGTGAGAAAGAAGAAGAAACTGAAATTGCATTTACTGTTCTGCATTTCAAAAGACTTGTTCTGCAATTTTTCCTTACCTTTAAAGATAGTAACTAGAGAGCTCATGTGGGAGCCTTTGCTTTTAAATTCCGCAGCAACCGTAATACTCGCTGATTGAACTTGCAGTTGGCAAAAGCAAAAGCTGGGGGGGATGTAAGGGAACATGTGCTGTCCTTTGTAGTTCCAGTTCTTTTGGAAGCACTCACAAATAGCTTTAGTTTCTTTAGCAAATACAATGGCATCATTCTGGGCATGCCTAGTAGAAGTGTTCTGGGGCTAGTAAACTGTGAACAAACCTGTTTGCATTGCTGTACTGTACAGCGCAGCACAGATAAGCCCTAATTGTTATGCAACTCCTTAGCATAAGCTCCTGGCATGGCTCATATGCTTCCCTTGTACTAAGACCGTCCAAAATAGCAACAAGAAAGCATGTAACTAAAGACACAGCAGGAGTGTAGGAATTCACCCAGGCCTTGGATGTTCTAAAGCTTGAACAATTCCTCATTTTAAACCTTCCAAAATGCTAAGCATAATGTATTTTCTTCGGAGCTTCTTCAAGGTAAGCAATTTCAAACTTTTCCTGAGTGTGGGAGTTTGTTTGGTTTAGTTTTGTTTTTACAAAAGAGAAACTTAGATTCGAAGTCTTTGTATAGGAACGTAGAAAGTAGTTTTCTTGAGAACTGATGCCCAGTAAGTGCACTCACTAGGTCTGCAATTAGCTTTGCTATGTTAACATTTGATTTGTAGGAAGTGGTTATTTTCTGCTACGATAAAAAGCAAACACTTCTTGTGGATTTATGTTATACTATGAAAACCATAAAATTTATGGTGTAAGCCACATCCTTCAATACGGAGTTGTTAGTAGTGAAAGATGCATTTTATGAGGCAAAACCAAATTGTAACTCATTTTTATTCTATTTTTCCAAAGTTTGTTGTATTTTAAACATGCCAAATTCAGCAATTGAACACTACCACCATTGAAAACATTTTAGATATAAATTATAAAGTGTTGCCAATAAGTTTATATTTCATATTATTAAAACAACCAGACCAAAAATCTAATCTTCAGTGATGGGTATGTAACTCTTTGGGGATGGTTTCATTTTCTGTGAAACTTGTAAATTCTGCAGTGGTATGACTGAGGTCCTGCTACTGTCTGCTGTTGGACTGAAATAGCTGTTTAGGATCTGAGTCCCAGCTGTGGCTTTCACCCTACTCAGAATCACAGCACAGTAGTGTTGCAACTGGAGTCTGTGCTGCAGGTTTCGTTAGAAGCATGCGCTGTGAAATGTGTAAATCATTTTGAGAAGTGTGGGTCAAAGGAAATGAAAGTTTAATTGGATTAGCAAATATTGGATTATTCTGTCATCTAAAATGTTAGAATTTGAAGTGCAATAAAAAATTATGAAGAAAAATACTTAAGGGATAGAGTAACTGTAATCAGCTGAATTTCAGCTTCTCATTATGTTGTCACTTAGACATTTTCATGCCAAACTACTTCTTGGTAGGATTGCAGCTGTAGTGTAAAGTCAGCAGTAAATCTCAACCCAGAGCTGCTCTGTGGAGACCAACTGCTGCTTCAAATAAATGTGAGAAAATGTTTAATTTTGGTCCTAAACCACGTAGCTACGATTAGCACCTGCAATCACCCAGTGATTCATAGAAAACCAGCAGCACTTCTAAGTAGAAGATGGGCCTCATCTTTTGGCAACCTTCCTTAGGGAGATTGTGTGGGGATGGTCTTAAAAATTGCCTACATTTGGGTTGAAAATATTTACTTAGCTTTTTCTGAATTGCTTTATTACTCTGAACACTGCATTCCTTGGGGGGTAAAAGCGAGGGACAGGAAAAATACAGTAGGAAGGTTTTTCTCCGTTACTGGGACATTGCTATTGACTCATCATACTTGCATTGCTGTTTTATCACATGACAAGCTTTGCCTTTGAAAAATTTCAGCATAAAACATGCTGCTAATGTGTATGTAAATATCTTACTTTAACGTGGGAGAGTATATACTTCTCAGTACTTTAAAGAAATTTTTTTACATAAGGATCAGACATCTAAAATAGCGTTAAGACACTAGTATTTGAGAAAAACAGGACAGAGTAAACCTGGTAGCTGTCATCCGTTTTATGGTGATCACTGGATCCATTCTAAAGATGATCATTTTAGGTTTCAACAGCCTTGTGCCATCTCTGATGGTTCCAGTTTGAGAGATTGGCAAGGGTCGGTTTATGTCTACAGGTTTAATTTTGCATTCATTGACTTAAATCTAAGAGTCAGCTAAGTCAGATTTTGTCTGAAATGGAGGTAAAATTAAGGCTATTTTAATTACAGTTTATTGTTTTCTGTGAAGTTGTCTTGAAATAGAATGCTCTTTATTGAAAGCTGGCCAAAACACAGTATATCTAGAGCTGTATTTTACAGGTCTTGTGCACCACGCTGCACTCTGACATTCTTGTGACTTGGGTCATGCTAGAATAACCCAAATAGCTTGAAATGCAGCCGGAGGTCTTAGCCATGTTTCTCAATAGGATTTTAGCTCCTAAGATCCCTATATCCATGGCTGGGAACTTTAAAAGTATCACCCTCACCGGACTGGAAAGAAAAAGTAGCCTGGGCCAAACAGCTCATAAACCTGCCCTTGGCTTTGGGATACATGCTGCTAATCCTATGGGAGAGTTACTGTGGTGCCTCTTGTCCTCCTCTGGAAGTTGCATCAGCTGCCACTGCTGATGGGAGGAGCAGGAGGAAGTGGGAATAGCATAAACCTGTCCCTGCATCTCTAGGAGGGAGCTTAGAGCTGGGTGCAGGGCCGTGAGGCAGGGTTGTTAGGGACGAGCTTGGGACCCTTTGGCTCCCTTGTTTTCTTCTGGCTGGAAGGCTTTTGGAGCACGGAACTATGAGTTTATGATGCATAACTGTGCGACGGTATCACGGTCTCTTTCACTGCCTGTTCAAAGTAGACATAAAATTACATGCATATCTGTTCTTGTGAAGATCTGTCAGCAGAGATATCCTGTTATATCTTGGCCAATCAAGATTTTTATCTTCCATAAGAATCCATTTAAAGACTTAGTAAGTTTATCTTTGGTTCTGCCAAGAGAAATGGAAAGTGATATTGAGGTTGTTATAGATGCACAACTGAATTGGTTTTAGCTGCTGTTTTTTCTCATTAATTTAAATAATTCTGTAATTAAAATATTCAATATGTCTGTTCACTTGACTTGGTGTGAAAATATTTGGTTTTCTCAGAAAACATGCAGAAATCAGTGTAACTCCTTATTAAATGAAAAATCATATAAATGGCTCAGATGAGCCATAATTGGTCAGTTTTTGAGAAGGGCAACAGTGAAGTTTATGGAAGTATATTGTTTTCTTTAACTTCAAAACCAGAAAATGCTGATTAAGACTGTCTTTTACAATGAAGGCCATAATAAGAATCGTGTTTTCACTTATGGTGTGGAGCATTTCAAAACAAGCAGCCTATTGCAGTCATTTTCAATTCCTGTCTAATACCACTGGTACAGCAGTAAACAAGGCATGATGCAGATTTGCCACTAATACCTTTAATGCCTCTAAAATAGTACGCCTATTGTTCTCTCTGAACCAAAGCTCCAGGCCACTAATACCAGCTAAACAATTCCTGGCCACTTTAAAAGGCCAGTGTATGCCTGAGCAGTGATTGCTGTAGTTGCCAGTTGCAGGCAGTTTTTGGGAGCTGCTGTAGGAAACAGTATTGCACAGCAGTAGAACATCCTAAATTCCTATCAGATGGAGTGTTCAAAGTGTCGTACATTTCTCTGTCTTATTGGCCACAACTTTTAATTCTGCTCAGAAATATTTGTCATCTGGTTAGTTTCTGCAGCCCATCTAGCTTAGATTTTGATCTGAACCTAACTTTGCTGGTTTTCTCTTTGAACAATATGCCAGCTTTTATTTACATGAATCTTACTGGAGAGTTTGTTCACAATATATGTGTTTCTGTGAAGGAGTTTTGTTCTGATTTAAGAAATCAAACACCACATTTGTGGTAGTTTTAGGTCTTGCATCTGTTTCACCTATCCCGAAAGGTTAGGTTCACCCTATAACTTTTAGTTCCTTTTTTATGAGCATCAGTCCTTTAGCTGGGCTAATCTTTGTTAGTCTCAGTCTTGGCACCTCTAAGATACCTGTGAAATAAGCACTAAAATAATGTCTGGTTATTCTGCTCTGTGGCTCAGCTCCTTTTTTTCCTTCTAGTGAAACTATAGCAGAGATTTCTAAACAAAGATCTGATTTCAGGTGGACCTGTGCCAGACATTTACATAGAGGCAGGGACCCTGCTGAGTGGACATTCCCTTGGAAAGTCCGAATGTTGTCTCATTGAAAATGTACCTTCTTATCTGCAGAAGCATTGGTTCTGTTGAATGCAGCTGTAACATTGCTGTCGCATGGGGCCATGTCTTGAATGTACCATATTTAACTGAATAATGACTGTGGATATTGCAGGTTTTGCCTAAAACTAAGGAATGACTGTAACATGCAGCTGTTTTAAAAATGTGTTTATCAGTTGTTTCTCATCTAATCTAGATGATGTGGTGTACTAATGTGATATTTAAGCATGCTCAACTGTCAGGCAGGCAGATACGGTGCAGGTATCTTAACAGTGTAGGGGCCTTTGGCACCCTGTGAGTGTGTGGAATCTCAGGTTTCAATTTTCTAGATATCAAGGTCATCCTGAACAGTGGGATTTCTGTCCACTGATGCTACAGCTGTCTAAATAGCAATAGCTTTTCTAAATAGCAGATGGGTTTAACCCCATCTGGCAACTAAGCACCATGCAGCCACTCACTCACTCCCCCCATGGTGAGCTGGGGAAGAGAACTGGAAGTGTAAAAGCGAGAAAACACGTGCATTGAGATAAAGACAGTTTAATAGGTAAAGTAAAAGCTGCGCATGCAAGCAAAGCAAACCAAGGAATTCATTCACCACTTCCCACCGGCAGGCAAGTGTTCAGCCATCCCCAGGAAAGCAGGGCTCCATCATGTGTAATGGTTACTTGGGAAGACAAGTGCCATAACTCCAAACATCCCCGCTTCCTTCTTCTTCTTCCCTAAGCTTTATATGTTGAGCATGACGTCATGTGGTATGGAATCTTTTTGGTCAGTTGGGGTCAGCTGTCCTGGCTGTGTCCCATCCCAACTCCTTGTGCACCCCCAGCCTACTCACTCGTGGGTGGTGTGAGAAGCAGAAAAGGCCTTGGCTCTGTGTAAGCACTGTGCAGCAATAATGAAAACATCTCTAAATTGTCAACGCTGTTTTCAGTACAAATCTAAAACATAGCCCCATACTAGCAACTAGAAGAAAATTAATTCTATCCCAGCCAAAACCAGCACAAACAGTCGAACAGAACATTTCAGTGTTGGGTGGGAACTGCTTTCTTGCTAAACTGGCTGAAGAAGACTGTCAGTGTTTAGCTAATTAACTTCTTGTAGCATAAATTAAAGCAAGCCAATATTGAGCTGGAGCTAAAATGACAATCCTACAATGTCAGCTTAGATGTTATAGTAACATCTATAGCAACTCATACTACCTGAGGAACAACTCTGCAAGTATTACCAGAATACACACCTCTTTATTAAAACCTAAAGAGAGCTGTTAATGTCTCATTTAATATGCAAAACAACAAATTTGTATGATTGCATATATGGTTCTAAGAACCCCTGTGTCATACATACATGTGGAATGTGTATTATAGTCAATGATGTGAATATTTGTTCTTGCAAAAATATAAAAAAAATTACGTGAGTTTATAAATGGCTTTCAAAACACAACTATCTTAGGAGCGTAAATTCACATATAAAATGCCTCTGTGAAGGTCTTGCTTTCAGGGGAACTGAAGTAGCTGTAGATGAATACTTTTCAACTGAGGTAAGCACGAACTCTTAATTTTGTCCACAGAAAGTAAAAGGCTTTGGTTGAAGTGTGTTTTCCACTGAGACAAGGAGTATGATGACCAGAGTTAATTTTTCTAATAATAGCTTGGATACTAAGGAAGAATGGGAATTTGTATATTTTATTCCTGCAATGGGCTTCCATCTAAAAAAGCATTAAGTTGTTTCCTTACATTGAATTAAGCTGCAGAGTGTATAGCAAATCATCAGGATTGGGAATTTTTTATCCCAGACTGTTATCTTGTACCTTCTTAAGCCAAAAATGCTGCATAGTGCATGGTAATTGGCAGTCTTCATGGAGAAAAAAATGCTGCAGTACAGGAAAGAACATGATACCAGATGAAAGTACAGGAGCTATCCATTTCTGTATCAAAAGCAAATAAATTGGTGGGATTAAACCAAGAACTAAGAGTTCACATATCAGAAGATTAAAGAATTAGCCTGAAAACACGATTAACTGAAAAATGGATTGAGGTTTGGATCATTCATAGCTATTGTGTCAGTGAAGATATGCTAGTAAGGAAACAAAGTGTCAAATGAATTCTCACTGTTTTTAAGGAGGGAATGCATTTTGCCTGGAAGAGGCTTAAGGAGATATAGAGGGAAAGGTAGAACTGCTTAGTATGCAAAGTATCTGAATAATTAGAAGACAGAGTCTCTGAAGCGTTAATGAGTCTTTGACAGTAATGGAAACTGGAATTAATGGCAGCCAGGTAATTCCTGATTAACCTGCCTGTATGTATATAAATTAAAAGGGGTGATGCACACCCCCCCCCCCCTCTCCTTCTCTCCCCATCTGAAATACTGCTGTGGGACTTGTCTTCGTCTTCAATACAAGAGTGCTATTATCAGTCTAGGAGGTGGAAGCAAATTCTGCATCCAAATCATTAACATTTGTGATGAGTACTTGCTTCAGTATATAGTAATGCCTGTCACTTTTAAGGCAGGACATACTGATCCATGACTTACATTGCAGAGGATGTCCACTAAAATACAAGTGTAACAATGAGTATAATTATAATGCATCCATTGACAGGAATAAACAAATATATCCATTTGCTCAGACCTTTACTTGAGAGGAGTACTAAGTGAGATTACATTTGATGAAATCACTTTGACTTCTTGGCCACTCGGATCATTTATAAATAGCATCTCAATATGTGACAACATAAATTGTAGGCTCTAGATGTTCCAATAAAAGTAGTATCTTATGGTTTAGAACATAAAACTTGGCCCATTAAGAGAATACATGTGAAAAGTGACATCCAAGTGTGAAAAGTGGTTTGCTTACAGGTAAAAGTGTGGGAAAAGCCCTGAAGGTCTGGGTCAGCTTTTGTGTAATCAAAGCTGATGTTATGTTGAGATCAAGATTTCCTGCAAAGTGGCCATTGGTACCTAGTCAACAGTTTCCCAGATCACCAGAATTGTGACATCGTTGGCTGCGCTCCAAAGAATTCAGGCTGCTTAGGAGTGACAATTTTCTTTTGCTTTCAGAGATGGCATCCTGCATAGCTAGATTAGGGCTTGCTGCTGAGAAACTTCCAGTAACATTACTGAGGTTATATGGATAAGTATATAATTACTTAGATAAGCAGAAGTTCAATTAACATGATTGCAATCTAGGAGCACTTAAACAGTGTTCCTTCAGAAAAGGATTTTGCTCTGTACACAACCTATAAATGAAGAATGAAAATCTGTGTGATTAAACCACACCACTAAGTTAAAAATTACCAGGACCTATACATAGCCTTAGGTTCAACTTTTGACCCCACAAGAATTATTGCCTGAATAAAAATCCCAGGAGACAAGACAAGAATTTGCATCAGATTAATTGTCAATGACAATGTTTTTGTGGTTTTACGCAAAATACAATAAGAAGTTTTAAATAATGAACAGTTCCTTGCAACACACAAGCACTCCTTGAGTAGGACAGCCTTGTTCTAGACACCTCAACCAACTGGGGTTGCAGCCTGTGGAGGCATTTTAAACAACTAGCTGAAATGCTTCACTGCTGAAACAGCATCTTTCAGCTCATGCATATAAAAATAAAGGTGAAATAGTGATGTGCTCTTCAGAGGACAGGTCTTGCCAAGATTAAAGGTAGAAATTCAGACAATGCTTGCTCCAGCAATGGATGACTTCTCTTACTTCTGATTATAACACTTCTCTGTCTCAAATCCTCTCTGTTGAGCCAATTTTCTACAATGATGCTAAACAGGTGGGAGCTGATGAGCAATCTGCTACTCTTGGAAATCTCCCATGGTAGGCTTGCCACAGACAGTCATCAGTGCCCGCACATGACAAGTTGAGGACAGCATTTAAATTTGAGTGAAATGCTACCTGGTCATATGTGTGACCTTTCTGAAAAAAAAACACAAGTGCTTTTCCTCTTCAGTGGCGGTCTCATAAGCATCTTTGCTTCTCTGGTACTAAAAAATACTCCTTTTAAAAACAGTGATGTGATCATGGAGGACCTCGGATAAACCTTGTTTGTGGAGCCTGGCTCTCTCTACTGGCTGAGATTTAACATTTTCCGTAGACAGCTTTCTGATCAAGCTTACAATATGACCTTTCCAATTTTAAATACAACTTCAACAAATCTGTTTGTAGCAGGTGAGCATAAAGCCCTGTGTATTCCCCTGTGCTTATTAAAGAGGTCAAGTATAGTAATTTAATAAGCAAATAACCAGTTGTATGAATAAAACAAAATTTTAATAAACATCTTTTGAAAAGCAACAACAATTTGATGCATTATCAGATGAGCATTCAAAAATTATCAAATTGAGATTGGGTTAAAAATGGGTATTTCTGCAGTTCTGGGAAGGGAAAAAAGTCTTTTCATTTACAGTGTGTTCCTGTTAATGGAGGTAAGCTTCTGCAGTTTACATCAGGAGTGAATTCTTGTCTGCTATCTCAAATTCTAGCTTATATGTATTCCAGTTTCTACTTTGACATTTAAGTGGCAAATATGTGTCATTAAATGGTATTTGGGATATTATTTCTTTATTTTTCAGGGGGATTAAGTTCCATGAATTGAAAATCTTAGAGACCTCTGTAATAGAAATTGTAAAAAAATATGGAAAGGCAATTCATGACTGAGATAGTTTGAATCAAGTGTAAGGGAAATCATATCTTTTGAAAGTCAACCTTGATGCTGTCTAATAAATGTGATCCCTCTGTCTTCAATTGACACCCTCCCTTCTGTGTGCTAGCTTTTCTGCTAGATTGATTGCTCTGGGTAGGTATAATGCAGACTTTTAGTGTGCAGGTAACTTTCAAGCAATGAAAAGAAAATGGAATGCACTTGAAATCACCAGCAGGCTGAAATAATCATGACCAATGGATCAGACAGGTGTCTTTTATACTGTTCTTTCACGAGGCACAAAGTTATTCTAGACAACTCAGGGTAACTACAGGGTTTCAGCTGGTATCAGATACCATATCACTATTAATTATAAAATTTTTTTATCACATAAAGTTTACAGTGCATGGTGGTAGGTGATCATAGTTCCTATAAGTGTGCATGAAGGTAATGTGTAAGTTTATTCAGCTCCATACACAACCATGTAAACCCTCCCTACCAATGCTAATACATTTTTGTTTATTCTAGATTTCAGTTAAACAAGTGCCATAATGCCCTGGCAATTGAATCTTAACACAACATCCCATGGTAAAAAGATTCATTCCAGCTTCAGGAGACTGTTCTGAAACAGATGGCTTTAAATATTTGTCACCAATTACAATGAAAACAATTCTTTCTTCAGAGGGAATGCCTATTCAGAAGTTGCAGATTGTGCAGTAACACCTCAGCTAGCTTACTTGCTGACAGTGAAGTAACATGGGACAACATGGAGATTGATGTCACAGCAAAATCTGTTTCAGTGTCTGGGTAAATAAGTGAACAGTGAGTTTACATGGAGCACTGCTGCCATGCCTGTGCTCTCAGTCTCCTGCCAACTCCTGCTTGGGTTCGTGTCTGCAACTGTTGTAACAAAAGTTGGTCTGAATTTTTAAATTAACATCTCCCAAGTCAGCTGTAAGGGTGTTAGTTTAGTTTAGTTTAGTTTAGAACAGCTAGCTGATTTGAGGAGACATGCAAATGTTACCTTATTCTGATTTTGACCATCTTCAGAAGAATCAAAATATTTTATTAGCCTTCATTTATTCATAAAATAAAACAGTTTTCTGATCCAGAATAAAACATTTAATAATTCTACAGGTAATATCATGTGCTTCCTGAGCAAAAATGGAGATCACCTGTAAAATTCCCTTTAAAAATTCATAGCAAAGGTAGCCCTTCTGCACTAATACTAATATATGTATATATGTAATATACATAATGTACATCATAATTGCTATAATCCACCATTTCAACAAAAGGAAGTTCAAAGGATAAATTATGTCTGTAAGTGGGAAGGCCAGAGATGTGGTGTTGCAGTACCAGAGCAGAGGACATTTACTGCAGAGGTGTGCAGTTATGGTCATAGTGTACTCCACAGATTATTTTTTGTTTGTTTCTGAATTTATTCCTAGTATAATATAGCTCATATCACCATGTTAGAAGAATCAGTGAGAAGCTTAAACATTTTTATGCCTCTCCCTCTTTACTCACCTCCCAAATGCAACAGAAAATAGACTAACCAGCCCCATGTAGAAATAAGATGATCTGCTTCCTCAGCTTTTTTTTATCTTGCTGGCAAGAGCTCAGCTCTGCCCATTGCATTCTGCCTGCTCGGCAGGTTCAGCTGGATACTGCAGTCTCTGCTGTCGGTCGGTTTTGTTCAGCTTTATTCAGCTGATGAGGTGTTGTGTCTCAGTGCTGGGGGAGATTAGTCTTGTGTATCTCTTTTTCTCTTGGGTGTGAGGTTTAAACTCCTGGAAAAGTATGCTCTACACAGACAGTTCTGAAAAGAGGAAAAGAAGCCAAAGACAGCTTGAATAATGTACGCCCAGAAGTCTTATTTTCTGTGAAGAAATAATTTAAGACTCTTGCTAAGATCCTTGGCCTTCTACCATCACACCTGGCCTCTCTCTGTTAAATGCATCATCTAGCAGGCGGTAAGAGCATGGGCCTTTACACCCTGTTTTTGGAGTGCTGTTTCATACTCGCTATTGCTGGTTTGATATTTTCAGTTGTTCTTCATTCACAAGTCTTTGCCAGAAATCCTGGAAGAACTGGAATAATTGTTACTTGCAGTATCTTAAATTTTTTCTAATTAATTTCTTTTATTTTTTTTCTTCTTTTCGAACCCTGTGGGATTTGTTTCTCTACAAGACTTCTGAAATAGGCCAACTTTTGCCTTGCCTACTGTTTGTTTATCCAAATCATGATGAAGGCATTTACTGAAAGCAGTTTGTATGTGATCTTGGTGTACCATTCATAGCCTTCCCAAGGCTGAGAGTTTCCATGACAACTAATTAATAAAGATTAGCTTTTCTTATGGAGCATAAGACTCAAGTACATCTTGTTTTGTGATGTAGGTAATCTCTGGATCTGGTTTTGGAGACTAGGTCTTTTAAAAGAGAAGCCACAGGCAATCTGTTCTGATTTATAGCCAGATTTGGAAGACCAGTAGGGGTGAAATCTTTTTGATAGCTTTTACTTTCCCAGTTCTTACATTTGTCCACTTGCTTGCTTGTTTACCTGTCCTTAGTAGGTGAGAGTTTCTCAGCTACTTTTGGTTTGAAGGACATAGGAGGAAACCACACTCCTTAACTTTTGCTAACTTTAAAATAAGCTGAAGAGCAACACAGGGCTACAGACAGCTAAACTGTTTGAAAACCAAGACATTTAGGTGAAATGCATGATATTATATTGCTAATAATGTAGGAGGTATCATAGCACCATATAATATAACATCTTTTCTTAATGTAAATCTTGTATTATATAAAATATCTGTTATATTATTAAGAGGTATCACTGGAACTTCCAAAATAAGCTGGATTTTGCCTGCCAAATTCTGTACTAAGAAGCAAATACTTGATTTCATACGTAACCTTTTCTCAACTGTGAAGTTGCTGTCAAAGCTGTTATTTTCTATGCATGGGAGAAAGGAAGACAGGCATCAAAGTTCCCTTATTCTTAAGGACTTTTATAATCAGCTGTAGTTGGGCAAAATCTGCTCTGTGTTTCAAACACACTTGGGTGATACTTGCCTGATTGGGAGCCTCTTTGTTTTTGTGTGAGGGGAGCCAGGGACAATCTGATGGTTTACACTTGATTGGATATCTGACCAACCTGAAACTCATTTTGTTTGCTAAAATCAAGGGGTTTAGAAGAGAATGGTTTCAGATTAAATCAAAGATGGTGGCTTTCTATAATCTGAGATATAAGCTTTACATCCATGCATTTCTTGTCTTTCTGTATCAAAAACCAGAAAAATAAGAATGGTAGTCTATCTTAAGTTTTGGTTTTGATCTTCCTTTTTATCTGTGCCTTACCTTTTTGAGTCAGTGAAGTACTACTTGGCAGTTCTTGAGGATACGTCAGTCCCATGTTAAGCTATGAGAAAATTCTCCCAGTAAAAACAGTGTAGAGCTGCCTAAGATTGGTAGCACTCTAGTGACTACTCAAGACTTACACTTCAGCACTTTGTTTTGCCTTGTCTTTTGTACCTTCTTACTGTGCAAAGCATTTTTGCAAGTGAAATCCTTTTTACTGCTGACATTTAGTTACAGATTTGTTGGTTTGGGCACATCTTTCAGCTAGCCATCAGGTACCAGATGCTTTCTGATGTGCTGTCAATAGATTGAGCTCCATTTTGTCTATCATAAACCCTTTGACAGAAAGCTAGTCTTATTAAGATCTGAAAAAATATCTCTTGAACAGATTTATTTTATCCTTCCTTTAGAACAGCAGGTTCTCTCACTAGACTTGCATGCAATAAGCAAGGCTTGACTGACAAAACAATTTTCTACAAGGTCTCTCTGTAGCCATTCAGTGCTGCGTCCCATTTGCATGAACTCTGCCAAGTGCTTTTGGTGCCCTGGGAACGAGGACTATGCTCTTGAAAGCTGAGACATAAGCCAAGACCACCCACATTTAGGAGGAAATGTGCATTTGCAAATGGATAATTAACTGATGCAGCATATAGCATCATGGCATAGTGCATTGGGCAGAATGGGGATAATGTGGAAGCTTGCCTAAAGGGCAGTAAGGAATTGAACTGTCAGAAATCTGTGGAGAATCATGTCATTAACTGTAGCACAAAGCTCTGACTCTTGCCAAATTCTCAGCATCTCTTCTTCAATACATCAAATTTAGTCACTCCTTCTTTGCATCAGTATTTAGAGTTGACCAGAGAGCAACTGAGGAACAGCCTCAGTTGTCTTTCTGCGGATGCGCACAGCTGGATTGTGCCCTACAGGGGCAGGAGCGGAGAAGTTCCCCTCCAAGAACTGTTCTGGCCCTCAGCTTTATTGCCTGTGCCAGCTGCTTCTAGTGGGATGTCGTCTTGGAGTCTCTGAGCCAGCAGGGAGGACGCCGTGAAGAACAACTGTGATACTAGTGAGACAGCAGGGCTAATTTACACCTGAACGTACCAACCCCAGGACAGGGCAACAACAAAGGCACTTTCACTTCCCAACTGCAAGTTGGATGAGCTGTGGTCCAGCCTGTCTCATTCCTTGTTGTGCTCTTGCCTGAGCAGTACCTCTAAAATCCCTAACAAGCATGCTAAATATTTACATGTCTTGCCAGGAGAATTAGATGTCAGTGTAGAACACAATTGTCCTAGAGAGAATTTAACCCCTCATTTATCTTAAACCACACTTGTGGAACTCCACTGCAATTAGTGGCATATGGATCTGTGTCAAATTAATTGTACTTGTTCTGGGTTTATGGCTTTTGCTTCACAGTGCATGTGACTGTCATCCTCCTGTTCCTCCGTCTCATATTTTCTGTTTCTATTTTGACACATCTCTGCTGTTTTAAGAGCAAACTTTCCACATGTTTTTAACTCCAGGAGTTTGGTGTTTCAGAGGGAGTGACACCACTGCTTCATGCAAAGGACCGTGTGAGCTGGGATCTCTGTGCAAATACAGACATTAATGTAAATGCAGCTGACTTCCCTAGTAAGAAACACAGGAAGGAAATATTTCTGTTGACAAGATTATTTCCACCAGTGGACTGTAGAGATCATCCCAAATATTTTGTACAGGAAATAGTACAGGATTAGAAGTTCTGTGTCAGCATATTTGGAAAAGAGACTTTTCCTCATTTTGTAGATGGGTGAAAATACTTATTCTGTCTTTTCTTATGATGGGAGGTAGATAACTCCCTCACCTTTAAGAATTTTTAGTCTGTTGGAAGGTGTCCTGCTTCTTTTTACAGGGGTCTTTTTTCAGTCAGATCAATTTCTCAAACAAGAGTAAAGACACAGATTTGGGCATGAGGGGCTGCTGCTAGGTTGAAGTAAATAAAGCATTTGTAGGCACAAGTCACTTTCTGGAGAGATGAATATGCTCGTATGAAATTTGGCCTGAAGTATGTTAAGAACGAACAATTTCTCTTACTGACATATTTAGGCAATTTACACGTGATTTTCAAAAGAGACTATTTTCAACAGTGAGGGGTTAATAGGCTTCATTTCTACTCTCAGTTCATTCTCAACTTGAATTTATGAACAGTCTAGAAATTATTTAAACATCAAAAACTATGGGATTAACCATGTCACAATAGGAAATATAAAAAATGCTGAACATTCAGTATCAGCATGAGTTATTGTCATGTGTACGTCTGGCACCTCTGATACTATCTCACCCTTCAGAATAACTTGTGCTTGAAAACAAGTCCTCAGGTAACCTGAATCCTCAGGTGACACCCTCCTCCCCTGAGGACAGGGAGGACTGTGAGGCAGAAGCCTTTGGCCTTAGCCGGTGGTGTTCTGAGCAAAGGGAGCAGCTAAGGCCTGGGAGCAGAGGATACGGGGATCTGGATCAGGGGCAATTGGGAAAAAAGTCTTTGGAGTAAATCCTCTTCTTATTATCCACGCTTGCACAGCACTGCTAAATCTAAGCAGTGATTTTATCGATGTTTAAATATGTATTTATCATTTTAAAAATGTCAAGATGTTTGTAAGTTTTCACAGGTAATATCTGTGGAAAAGTTTGACATAGACAACAAAATTTCTCTCACTGTTTTTTCTGAAAGAAACCCTTAATTGTGGAAGTAGAATAACCTTTGCTCTCTGAGAACAATATTCATCCTATTCCAGTCATTCCCATAAATGAGGCTTTCAAGAAAGAAGAAATAAGACTTTTACTTCTGAATCAATAGGGACCTTTTTTGCCCCAAAAGTAAGGGGAACAGAACACAAAGCTGCATTCTTGCAAGCGGGATACTATTAAACCCCACTGAAGCAAGAATTCAGCCTTGGAAATAAGTGAACCTTTTCAGATCTTGCTTTTAGTCACTCTCAGTCTTTGATACAGAGATATAACATTATTTTAAAATTATTCCTAAATGTTTAGGGCTTGTTGTACAACTTACACATTGTACAACGTGTACATTGTAAATTTAAGCTGATGCCAGGGGAGTTATTTTTACCATGCTCTTGGCGAACAAGTTTCCAGACCCTGGAAAGGAAAAATTCAAAATTGTAATAGCTTATGGGAAGAATGTGAAAATTACATTTAACTGCTTAAAATTAGAGATAACTGTGTGTTTCCCTGTGCCGGGTTATGTATGTTGTACTGCTTTGTTATCAGGTTTATTGGTGTCTGTCTTTCCCTGAGGCAGAAGTTGCCCTGATAGAGAAAGTAAACTGTGGTGTTGGTACTTTGCCACTTTGGGATTTTCAGTTTATGCTTGCAAACATGAACTGAATGAGTTCACCTTCCTTGATCTGCTCTGTCTCCGTGGCAACTCCAAAGGTAGAAAAGATGTTGGGAAGGCCTTTACAAATGGTGAGCTACTCTATCTCTGTGCATACTCCCGCCAGTGAAGACTTTGGAGTGAGTCTGCCCTCTCTGTTCTTGTTGATTCATGGCACAGGGCTTGATACCTTAGCCAGCTTTTTCAGGCACAGATAGAAACCACTGTGCCAGTTTTGACTTGACAATTACTGAAATGATTCTAAATAGTATAAATGTACCTTCCACATTTTGAGTAGTAGGAGTACACTGAATCTACTTGTTGTCTCTGGAGAACATGAGGAAGGCTCTGACTACAGTTGTTTCATAAACTGGATGTTTCAATAGCAGATCATGCTCTTCAGGTGCCTGGGTTTTAGATCTTCCTTCTCTTCTCGCTGTATAGCCAAACACAGATTTATATCAAACACATCTTTTCCATGCTGCTTGTTATTAAGTGTATCCCTCCAGGACGTGCCAGTAAAGCATTTCATCTGTGTGAAGTCCCTGTGGGTTAAAACATAGCAGGGCTGCTAAAAGGATTCTGCTTGAAATGGCAATAGTTGTATTTTTTCTTATGTCTAGATATTTGCCCAAAGTTAGAAGCTCCAATATGCTCTCAGTGACTTTTGTTCTCTTGAAAAACTGTGTTGGGTTCCTCCTCTGACTTTCTGAGCCTCAGTTACTTCTTCCAAGAACAGTGTATCAAATTGATGGCTCCTAGTCCAAATAATTGAGAGACAGGTCCTTAGAGGACACAGTACACATGTGCTGGAGTTTGATATGCCAAATTGGATGTCTTGATTATGCTTTTCAGAGTTGTACAGACAACCTTGTGCTCAGTTTTCTGGATCTCTGAGCTGGAAACGTGACCCATTTCGATCAGAGAATCTTCACAGCCATGTTACCATAAAGCTGCGTCTGAACTAGTATGTCCTGACTCATAACACAGATGAATGATGCACAACTATTGGCACCCACCCATATGGATATGAACTAACCTTGCTACAAAGTTTGGTACCAGAAGTGTAAGCTAACTAACAGGAAGCACTGATAAGACTTGTTTCTGAAATCCCTCTTCCCTCCACTTTGAAGTTGAAGACAATAGTGGAATAACGTGATGTTTGGATTTACATTTTTGGATCACTCCTTGAACCATTTGGATTTTACAGTCAAAACCAAGACAGCAGCAGCCTGGCTGCCAGAGGGAAACCTTCAGTGGGAGGTGGTATCCCATGTATGAGTGTATCAGCTGGCTGTGTCCTTTGGGTAGAATTGCTAGTTTTAGCCTTTTGCAGTCATCTTCCTTGCTCTATTCTTGTTGTCAGGGATATTTTAGCATGGGATATGGGAGCTTCACAGCAAGGTGTTCTCAGTGTGGCCCCTGCAGTTACGGACAACTCCATATGTCAATTCTGGGTGGTATATGAAGTGGCGGGGATAGGAGGGGTGAGGATGGAAGAGTGGGCCCATGACCCAGTAGAATGGGGTTTTAGCTGGTGGTGAACTGACTGGTCACAAAAAAATTTGGCAATTTCAGTATTAGCATAGTTGTAAATATTGGATGGGGAGTGATTCTTGATGTTGCTCTGAAGAGCTGCTCCCGTGACGCTTGGATTGATAAAACTTGCAGGGGTATATTGGTATGTGAAAGTTGCAGAGGTACACTGGAGTCATCTACAGACTGCAACAACTGAAACGTGATGGTCCCTGCTTGGAAAAGGAGCAGACTACTGGTGAAACAGCATCACAGATATATGCAGGAAAACAAGGGTTTATAGGGTTGTGGACATGTCTGACCTTTTGAGGAAGGACAGTCTGGAGTCCAAACATAATCCTATGGAGTGGTTTTGTTTAGCCTGTTCTTTTAAAAACACAATAGAGAAGACAAGCAGATACTGCCTTTCTACTTTGGTAAATATGATAAAAACAGATATAGCAGGCCGAGTGCAGTAATAACATGCTGGCACAACTGTACTTCTAGGTCTCATTTCCACATAGCAAAGCCACCAGCTGATAAACTTCGTGGACATGCCCATTTCTGCCTATCAATATGATAGGCAGAAATCCTGCCTGAAATCCTGATGGAACAGTGTCCCACATGGCAGCTGTCCAGACATGGTTAATCAAATAGCTAATTAGCACCATGATGGTGATCAAGCATCTGATTTGAAACAGAGCAATAGGCTTTTTTGGAGCAATAGGCTAAAACTTTGGGTTTGGTCTCAGAGCTTAGAGAAGCTGTGAAGTGTTAAAAAGGAGAATGGTTTGGAGGTGGTCCAGGGGAACAAGAAGAGACAGGAAGCATCGGCTTTAGCTGCTCTGGGTTGAATCCAGAGGAAGAGGTACTGTTACAGTGCCTCCCTTGTGAAAGAGGTAGCAGTGGTTTTAGAAGTGCTTGTGAGCCCATTTCTGAGAAAAGGGCTTGGGAGCTGTGTTTGAACTTTTGATTACCTGTGCAAGAATAATGATGACTGACAAAAAAGTTGGAATCACGAAAGTGGTGCTGAGCTGGCTTTGGTTGCAGAGATGTTCCTTGGGTTGTGATGAAGCCCTGCAACCCCAGCCACTGAGCATGTGGTTTGCCTTGGAGCTCCTAATTCCCTCAGGATGCCCAAGGAAGTGTTTCTATTACTTTATGACTTACTCCTGCCACACAGCTGGTACAATGGAACTAATGCAAGAAAAGAACAAGGCTACATTTGTCCATGAACACATTTTTGGTTTGGATTTTTCTCTAATAATAGGGAAAAATATTAATTCTGCTAGTAAATGTCTGGAAACTAAGGACTATGGGAGACACACAAAAGAACTGAATCTATCAGAGAAATTGAGGAAGTGTTTTCTAGAGTACTGTTGCATAATCTTGCATGTTTTTACATGCTGTATTTTGATTTACACTGTGCTTTAGAGGGTTATTACCCCGTGTTGAATTTCAACTTCATGCCCAATGCACTTCACCTGGAGTTGAATGTTTGAGCAAGTGCAATTCTGCCAAACCACTTGCGACTTGCACAGATCCAGTCATTCCCTCCTGCCAAGCCCCATCCTATGCCTTCTAATATGTCAGAAAATGATCTTTTTACTTTCGCTATGAGCCAAGGTTTAGAGGGAGAGTTATTGTTTTTCATTAAAACAGCTGGTGTATCTGGGGAGAAAAGCAGATATTCAACCCCTCTGTCAGCTCTGACTGAGGAAGTCTGGCTGCCTGCCTTCCTTTGGCATCTGTCTATTCCCGAGATGCAATAATATGCATTGGGATTTGAGAGCAGTGGGATATGCCTCTGCCCTGAAAGGAAAGCTGTGCAGCAGCTGTTCTGGGGAAGCTGGCTTCTGAAGCTGTACATGCTCATCACCTCTGCTAGGAGGCAGCTCTGATGTGGTATAGCTTGGAGCTAATATACTTCTTGGAGATTGAGTTAGTATCTTCATGTTACAGTGCAGATACAGGAGCCTGCTTAGGGCTTTCTGATATCACACCATATGGGTCAGACATTCCCTGTGAAGAGCCCGGCTAGGGACCTTTTTTGACTTTTCTTTTCCAGGACTGGAGGGTATTGCAGTCCTGTTTCATAAGGTTTGTAGATTTGTCATCAGATATGTGAAATATTATGAGGTTACTGACTTCCTTCTTTACTATGAGGCTGGTGAGACACCAGAACAGGTTGCCCAGAGAAGTTGTGGATACTCCATCCCTGGAAGTGTTTAAGGCCAGGTTGGATGGGGCTTTGGGCAACCTGGTCTAGTGGAAGATGTCCCTGACCACAGCAGGGGTGGTTGAAACTAGATGATCTTTAAGGTCCTTTCCAACCCAAACCATTCTATGATTCCTCCATCTAGTCTCCTTGCCCCCTGAACTAAGAGAATTTTGCTGTTTGGGAGAATGGTTCCCTTTCGCTACTGGGCTGATCTCATCCCACACTGACAGTGTGAGCCTTTCTGTGCATGCAGGAAGATCCTACCTGCCCAGGTAGTGGGGGAACTAGGCTTCTGTCTTTGCCCTCTGGAATCTAGCGTGGGCTTCTCAAAAATGACTTGCTATGGCCAGGGCTTTCACATGTTCAGGCACATGGAAAATAAGGAGGTGATTGGTGACAGCCAACACAGCTTCACTAGGGGCAAATCGTGCCTGACAAACTTGGTGGCCTTCTATGATGGGGTTACAGCGTCGGTGGATAAGGGAAAGGCAACTGATGTCATCTACCTGGACTTGTGCAAGGCATTTGACACTGTCCCGCACGACATCCTTGTCTCTAAATTGGAGAGACATGGATTCGATGGATGGACCACTCGGTGGATAAGGAATTGGCTGGATGGTCGCACTCAAAGAGTTGTGGTCAACGGCTCAATGTCCAAGTGGAGAACGGTGACGAGTGGTGTTCCCCAGGGGTCGGTACTGGGACTGGCACTGTTCAACATCTTTGTCGGTGACATGGACAGTGGGATCGAGTGCACCCTCAGCAAGTTTGCTGACGACACCAAGCTGTGTGGTGTGGTCGACATGCCAGAGGGAAGGGATGCCATCCAGAGGGACTTTGACAGGCCGGAGAGGTGGGCCCGTGCGAACCGCATGAAGTTCAACAAGGCCAAGTGCAAGGTCCTGCACATGGGTTGGCGCAATCCCAAGCACGACTATAGGCTGGGCGAGGAATGGATTGAAAGCAGCCCTGAGGAGAAGGACTTGGGGGTTTTGATTGATGAGAAGCTCAACATGAGCCAGCAGCGTGCGCTTGCAGCCCAGAAAGTCAACCATGTCCTGGGCTGCATCAAAAGAGATGTGACCAGCACGTCGAGGGAGGTGATCCTGCCCCTCTACTTGGCTCTTGTGAGACCCCACCTGGAGTACTGCGTCCAGCTCTGGGGGCAGCCCCAGTACAGGAGAGACATGGAGCTGTTGGAGCGAGTCCAGAGGAGGCCACGAAGCTGATCGGAGGGCTGGAGCACCTCTCCTGTGAGGACAGGCTGAGAGAGTTGGGGTTGTTCAGCCGGGAGAAGAGAAGGCTCCGGGGAGATCTAATTGCGGCTTTCCAGTACCTGAAGGGGCCTACAGGAAAGCTGGTGAGGGACTGTTTATGAGGGAGTGTAGTGACAGGACAAGGGGTAATGGGTTTAAGCTGAAGGAGGGTCGATTTAGATTAGATGTTAGAAAGAAATCCTGTACTGTTAGAGTGGTGAGGCACTGGAACAGGTTGCCCAGAGAGGTTGTGGATGCCCCCTCCCTGGAAGTGTTTAAGACCAGGTTGGACGAGGCTTTGGGCAACGTGGTCTAGTGGAGGGTGTCCCTGCCCGCAGCAGGGGGGTTGGAACTAGATGATCTTTGAGGTCCCTTCCAACCCAAACCATTCTATGATTCTATGATTCTATGATTAGTTTGTTCTGTGGCTGTGTATGGATGTGTGTTTGTACTGCTGATTGGTACTATTCTAACACTGACAAAACCTAAGTAGTTCAAGTACCTAACTTCCCTGCAGGCTGGGAGCCCTCATGTCTCTGTAAGAGCCTTCCAGGGCTTCCAAGTGTGATTAAAAGCTGATGCTCCTCAGTATGAAGAAAGTTGGGAGAATACTAGCCTGGAAAGGAAGCTCTTGTTCCTAGGAAAGGCAGCTGAGCATGGACTGAAAAGTAATTTGCTTCTCTCCAGAAGGGGAGCAAAGAAGTCTGAGATGGCCTAGTATGAGACAGGCCAGAGATAAAGAAAATAGGGGCATTTGGGGATCGACAGGTGAGACTAGATCCAGAGGGCTTAGCATAGCTGCAAGGCTAAAAGGAAGCTGTGAGGAGAGGAGGATGAAGAAAGGGTTGAGTGCTTGATGTGCCAGAAGGCACCCTTTTCCTTCTGAGTATTTTCATATACCCTGGAGATCTGCTCTGTCTCTGTGGGTAGAGGACTTGTTTTAGAAAGCTTGTTCTTTCCTCTGGAAAGGGAGAAAATAGCAGGTTGAATTACATTTAATAACCTAACAAAACAGGCATTCCACTATGGAGGTTGAAGCTCAGCTTCACCTGGCGCAAGTCAGGTTAGGCTAAAGTAGGGCTGGCTCTTGAGCTTTTCCACATATCAGCATGCTTTGTCAGGTGGAAGATCCGTCCACTGCTGCAGCTTCAGCAGAGACCCCAGCCTGGGCACATCTGGGTTCTCAGGTAGATGGGGACACTCACTGGCTGTACCTAACAGACCTGCCTGATCTAACTGAACTCTTGTTCAGCTGCTCAGTTTTTTTGCAATTTGGTTTGCAATTTTAATCTCCAGCATGATGGATGAGGCTCCAGAACGAGTCATCTTCTCCCTCACAAACAAGCAGAGAGTCAGTGTACTTGGCTGTGCAGTGTTGGAGGAAAAGAAGGAGCCAGCAACATCAACCCCCTGATGAGCACCAGTAATTTAACAACAGAAGCGGAATTGAACTCCTTAGTATTGCTCTTCATGCTCCAGACAATGCTTACTCTGCCTTTATCAGTTTTGCAAACTTTCTGGACAGACAGTGCTAGTAAAGGAAGGACTATCAGATTCACTGGAGGTGCTCTCAAGTAACAGGAGGCTGTCAGGTGTAAAGGTCAGGCTTGGGCTGAGCTGTGCATGAGAGGTACAAATCCTTTTAATAATAAATGTTGGCTTCCTTTTTCTTTTTTGTTGTAGAGCTCAGGTAGGGATGAGGAAGTCTCTCAAAAGGGAAATGCAGCATGCATGATACTAGGTCTGAATGGTTCTCTAGAAGTTTAGATTCCGGTCCTATAAATTCCAAATGTATATACATATGCTGGGAACTGCTTATCCAAGCAGCCTGAACCTCATATATAAATTGTTGGGCTGGAGTCCTTGCAAAATTGTTGAACAACATGGGAGTGGGATTTTTGGTATGCCTTTGGCTAGCTATACCAAAGTGGGGAGCCATGTATCTCTGGAAACTGCACTCAGTACATACTTAGGGAGATTTTTTTTCTCAGTACTGCGCAGTTCTAGGACAAGTTAGTATAATTTTACTGTGTCAGAATAATCCAATTGTCAACTTCTGCTTGTCGAAATCAGCTACAAGAACCATCAGGGAGTGCAGATGACAGAGAATAATTTCCTGAACGGGAGAGCGTTATGTCTGGGCTCCACCTGCTGCTGGCTGGGACTCTCTGCACTGGGCTCTGCCGCCAGCGACAGCCCTTGATAGAGCTTGTGCAGAAACGCCAGCAGACAGTGATCACATGCTTGATTGTATCTGCTCTTTTGTGCAAAAATTAAAAATAATGCCAGAAAGGAAAATTCTGTCCTTCCTGTCCCCAAGCTGTAAATTTAACTTGGTTTAGGGTTCTCTCTTGTGTAGTTGAAGTAAATGTGCAATAGTTTCTACAGATCATTTGTTACCTGTATGTATTAATAAGATTTGGACGTAGTACAGTGTCTGCCCCTGGAAACTACCTGAGCTTTGGTTGTTAACAGTCAGTCATCTGAATGAAATCTTTAGGGTTTTTCCCACTGAGCATGGAAAGGTTAACAAAGCTGAGTTCTATATATTTTGCAGCATCAGTCAGTGCCTTTCATTAGTGCTGTTAAATAGCTTTGGTCTTTTAATGCTGCTGTAACTAAATACATATTTTCTTCAGAAATGCTCATAGTATACTTGGTGCTATGTAAGAAACACAGCAAAGGGGGAAAACAAGGAAAAAATCATAATTATTGTGCTAGCGTGATTTTGCCAAAAAGGAAAACTGTTCTTAAATGTTCACTAATACTGCCATGTTGAATACATTTGTAGGGAACTGGATGAGCTGGCATTTGCTGCTTGCATTACAGTTCAGGCTTTGTGCCTGTTCACATGTAATAGAGTTTCCATTTTTGTTTCTTATCAATTATTTTTCTGCTGTTTCTGAATATGGTGTCAGGACTCAGGCTGGATTATGAGAGTCTGGAGGCTGTGCAAACTAGATTGATGCGCTGAGCAATAAGTGCTGTTTCAAACCACAAAGTGGCAGCATAAGCAGTTTAGTTCTCCCCCTCCCTCATTCAGTTTTCTTTATCATGCTACATTTTGCTTTTAATCATAGGCAGAGCACTTAATGGCAGCAGACTGTGCTGTATACATCACAGTCAGGTGCTGCCAGGACTGCCCACATACTGCTTGGGACTGAAACATTTTCAAAGCACCCACACTTGTTCTTCCTGTTCTAGGACTTGTTTGGGCAAAAATTTATGCTTCGGTGGAGTTCTGGTTTGCTTTTTTGATGGCTTCTAGCAAACAGGATGAAATACTCACACTTACTTTTCTTTGAGACAGACTTGGGCTTTGAATCCAGCTCTTAACAAAGGAAAAGCTAACACGTTAAACTCTGAAGTACACAACATCCTCAAATAGTGTTTTTGAAAAGGAACACCCCCCAGAAACAGAGTAAATAGAAGATACCTAAAGAGGGGAAGGCTGGACATGTCTATCAATGGAGCTGACTTATGATCATTAAGAAGAGTGTCCTTTTTCCCTCATCTTTCATACCAAAGAAATAACACATTCTAATGTTGAGAAATAGGATTTGAGAGGTATAATCGGAAACCATGAATGTTCTTGTTCCCTTACTACTCTCTGCTCCCATTCCCTTTTTACATTTTCTGCTTTCTAAAGTATGAGCTACTTGTTCCTAGTTAAAGGACTTTTCTTCTGTCACCTATGCTGTCACAGTGCTTTCCCGAGCCTGCCTGCAGTGGCCATGTGCCACAGTGGAAGGTTCCACTGGAGCCGAGGAGAGTCTCGGGATGAATGAGTGGTTCTCGGTGTAAAGGTGATCACTCGCACCCCTAAGCTTCAATCTTTATTCTGTTTTGAGAATTTTAATTTCTCTCTTGTCTCTTCTGATGGTTCAACATATCTGCTTTAGATCTTTTCATTATGTCCTTAAGTCTTTCTGCATGGAGACATATAATCTTATGCCTTGTCCCCCTTCCCAAGTGAAAAAGGGGCTCTGGCGCAGCCTGAACACCATAGTACACTGCTGGGAATGGTGGTGCAGCTGATCAAACAATTGCACAACAAAAGGAATTCAGTTTTCTTTCCTGCTGCACTCATCTTGCATTTCCATCTCAACTTTGACCACTACCATTCATTTTATACTCTCCAGACTTATCAAATATTTCAAATTCAAGTGGCTTGACAATTTGTTTTTGTTCCCTGAATAAATGACTATGGGCAATTCATTGTTATTATTTTTAAACAAACCATGGTTGGGGCTGGGATTGCTTTTTGTCCTTTTAACCAGCAAATCTGCATTTCTATTAGTTTTGAGCCCTTGCCAGTGTAGTTCTGTCACCTAAGGAAACCTAACTTTTAGAAGCCTGGCTTTGCACAAAGAAGTTATCCAAACAGCAGCTTTG
Source organism: Grus americana (assembly GCF_028858705.1). NCBI lineage: Eukaryota > Metazoa > Chordata > Aves > Gruiformes > Gruidae > Grus > Grus americana. The sequence goes on along the minus strand of NC_072860.1, from coordinate 4,565,554 downwards.
CAAAAAGCCATGTTAGGAGTTTATTAACTGCAGAAATTTTGAGCTATTGTTGTATTGGCATATAATCTCAAACTTTTGAGGTTTCCAAAGAACTAGATGAATGTCTTTTGGTACATACCTTCACCTCAGCTCAAAAGTAAAACCACAATTGCAACACCTCAGAGCGAGCTGAACATCTCTCAGGGGCTGGAGGATGAGAGCTGAAGGATGGCTTCCTGATACCAGGCAGCTGCGCTTTGCTTTTTTTTTTGTTTCTAGTTCTGAGCACAAAGGTGGCCAAGAGAAAAGAGTGACAGAGTATCCTCTTAAATCTGGAGAGGACACTGCCTTTCTTTTCACTAGCCGTGAGAACTTGCAAAAGCACCATTTGGAGACAAGCTTTCCATGGATACTGCTATTTTAAATAAAGCAGATTACTTTTCTGTTTCTTGAGGATGTGTATTTGTATTAAGCGTGGGTAAATTAAACTGTGCGGGAATGTTAGCCTTACTTGTTGAGTTGGATTAATGTAGATCTGGTCTGTGGGTATGGTTCTTCAGGGCAGTGGGTAGTTCTTGGCAGGCCCTGTTCCGTAGTGATGGTGAGTGGGAATCCTATGTGCAGTCACTAAGGGTGTCAGCACGCTGACAGGCCCTGTGGTGTAAACTACGGGTGAGTTCAGAGCGTGTCACCTCCTTCGTGGTGCCGAGTGATGAGTCTATGTCTAAGCAGTTTCCTCTGATTCATCACTGCTTTTTGTTATAGGCTGAAGACAGTCCTTCATATAGACAGCTCGATTTGAAGAGTAAAAAGTTATTTTCCTTTCTCTCTGGTTGCTTTTGAGCTGCTGCTGTTCATCTTCTAGCAATCTCCACTAGCTGCTAGTTTCTCTCTTTTACCCACCCTTATCACTTTCCTCCTTGTGTTCTCTGAAGGGTTCACTTGTGAGGGACTCCCTTAATTTCCTAGTGCTGATTACATAGTGCTGCTTACTGAAAAACCACACCCAGTGAATCTTGTATGAGGTTTTAGATTACTATGGGACAACCCCCTGCGTGTAAACATGAGGTATGTATGTAGGATTTTCTTGTTTAGCATAAAATCTTCTATTAATCACAAGTCCTCCTATGATGAATCCCTAGTTCAGAGGGTCTGTAGTTTTTGACTGAAAATTGCATGCTGAAACTCCTGAAGGGCACTTCCCGTGATTCAGGGCTACTTGCATGAGTGGTTTAGAGGCAGGGACTTTGGGGAAAGAGTTTGTGGGCACCATGCATTTGTGTGGTGTTTGTAAGAAATAGGTAGGTTTGCATATGCAATGTGGATAAAACTGCTTAAAGGCAATGGGCAGGGCTCGCTCCAGTTTTAAATGTTCAGAGTTTCAGAGAAGCTGTGGTAATTTGTAGCAGCAAAAAATATGGCCTAGTGAAGCAGTGGCAGCAAGAGTGTAGAGGCAGTTTCAAGAGTAATATTGTTTGCCAGACTGATGCACTGTACTCTTCCACATTTGCACTAAGGATCAGATTTAGTATCTGGTATTTCTTGAAATGTATTTCTATCTGACGACTTGATATTTTGTCTGAAGTCCTTAAAAAACTGGTGTCTTACGCAGTAACAATGAGTCCCTATTTAGTAGAAAAGAAACCAAGATGTAATAAATGCACTCAATGCTCATTGTTTGGTCATGTTATCAAAATATGAAGCTGCGTTCTGCATCAGACTTCATCCTGAAAAGGCTGAAATACAAAGACTTTACAAAAAAAATCCAAGGAGACCTAACAGAGTCTCACCAAGTGTCCTTTGAAAAGGAAAAAGTATTTCTGTTTACTTTTTTGTCAGGGATTTAAATATTAGCATCCGCCTTGGTATACTATACTTTTGAGAGAGACTGAGGAGTAACTGTGCGGTGCCAAAAAATTAATATTCCTGTAAACTAATTCTTAAGTAAATATATGCATTGATTTAGGTAAATTTATACAAGTGTATATGTCTAAATGTATAGTGTGGCATGATTTACAAAGTTCATGTTGTATTTGGTTGGTGTTGTGGATTCAGTATGAAACTGATGGTGGATACAAGGGTTCCATAAATAAGACATGCTTCCCTCAGTGAGCTGTCCTGATTAATTATTATGAGGGCACTAATTGATTTGGCAATGTTCCCTGTTATTGCTGAGTAGTATCCAAATTTTTCCTGTGTTTGCATTGTTGTGGCTTAAAATTTGTATGACACAACTAGATGCCAAGTCAGCACATGTTTTTAGTCTATCTTTATAATGTGGTGCCAGGCTGCTTTTTCTTTTATAGGAGACAAAAGAAATAATAGTTACACAGTTACTCATAGGGGTGGGAAGGCTTTCACACTCTTGATTCTCAAGGGCTTTTTTCCCAAGCAGTCACAGCTTAAAGCTCAGTGCTGTCTCGCAATACGTAATTTGGTGGAGCTTTCAAGACTGCTTGAGAAAGATAACTTCCTTCAGCTCACATAGTGTGAGGGTCCAATTCTTTCCTCTTGCTGAACCATGCCCTCCCCAGCAGCAGCAAGCATACAGGCACTTACCAGTGGATCCACTAAAGTTTTCTGCAAAACACAATCTTGACCTTAGGCTTCTCGATACTCTGGAAATAGAGATTTTCTTGAAGCCCTTCTAGTCTTGCCCTAGCCAAAGAAGTTAACTAGCTCCTCATGTGTGGTTGTTGAAAGAGTGAGCCTTGCTCCCTGGGCTCATCACTATTGCACAATGGTATTGTTTGTCATGAAGATGGAAAGGGAAGGTTTTGGTGTCTGATCACTTTGGAGACACAAATCCTCATGCACACATCAGTCATCAGCCTTTTCCAAGCCCGATGATTGCCTTTGGCCTCCAACTTTTGCTGTTTTGGGAATAAAAGGAATGTACTTGGATTTGGTGCACTACAGGAAATGTGTTTCATCTCTCCAACTGTTGGCTTGGTGCACAGTTAAGAGTTTTTTCTCAAATGAAAAAAATAAGACCATACATTGCAGTTATGTGAAACTTCTGATACTAGAACTTTGAAATGAAATGTTGCAGGATACATTCCACATGTCTCGGCATCTTCTGGGAGCTCTAGCAGGAACGTTATAGCTAAGATCTTGTTCAAAAATCCAACATCTGTGGAAGTTAACACTTTTAAGCTTTCATTTTATCTTAATTCCCTGTACTTGTTTTACACCATAGCAGATAAAGTTGACAGCACAAATTCTTCACCTATATCTTAGACTTCAGGTGGGGGCTAAATGTAAACTTGATCACACTAATATCAGAACTAGTCCTGCACTAGTGGCCAACTGTGGTCAGGTGCATTAATTTTGGTATTGATCTTGATAATCTTGACATTAATCTTGATATGAATATCATATTATTTTTGAGTTTAAATCCTGTCTCTCACACTGTAACCTGGAGAATATCACATAGCTATCTACCCTTCCTTCTCCCTTTTCTCCTCTTTTCCTCTTTTCCTCTTTCTCTCTCTCTCTCTCTTTCTTTCTTGCTTTCTGTCTCTTTTGACACTGCAGTTTTTTTCCTTGGAAGACCTGAAATAAATTGTTGGACTGTAGAGTGTGAAAACAATATTGGTTTCTCTGTCTCTGCTTTTCTATAATGGGATAAACATTAAGGTTGAAAAATTAAGCTCTTCTATCTTTATTTTAAAAAAAACAGGAAGAGCTTTAGGTATACCTCCAAACAATTGTCATTCATCAAAATACCAGCACAAGCACATCTTAGACGTTTCCCTCTATAAGCAGCTTTTGGCATTTGAATGTTAAAGAGTTATCCCTTAATATTTCAATATTACAGTCTTATTACAGCTGCTGTGAGGGTGACACTACCTTTGCTTCATGGTCAGATCTTTTTCTCAGCTTTTCAACACTTAAATTGATATGGGAGAACCAATACATATGTATAATGAAAAAAAGAGGCAAGGATATCCAGGAAAACCTGGGAGCACATCCAGCAATGGTTAGGTCTTTTAAAAACCTGTTCTATCCCTTTTATCCTGTTATGTCCAATGACAGTGAATACCAGTGGATTCACACTCACCCTGTGTTTGTGTTACAGATAGAAGCATTATGGCATAACATGTAGCAAGCCAAGGTAATGCTGGAAATCTGGCCAACTCCAGCTGAATTCAAGGTCTTTAAATTGTCTTGGGTCCCAGAAGAGAGGTTAAATCAGAACATTATCTCAACTTGGTACATGGAGATGAGCAGTGAAGCAGGCACAGCATTCTGCGTTGTAAAGAAGCCATATATTCCAGTGACTAATGAAAACAAAAGAGGGCAGGGGTATAAGTGGCAATTAGGACACAGGAAAATGTGCATCTCATTTCAGAGTTCAAGGCTTCACTTGTACCTAGTTCAGTGCTGCAAACTTGGTGCAAATTCCACTGTACAGTAATAAATCTGAACATTTGCCTCACTGAAGTTAAGTGATCCTGTTCCTAACACCATATACATTTCAGATTGACATCTCCATAAAATTATGCAAGGTTCACTGGTAAAAAAAAAAAAGTCAAGCTATTACCTCATGATTCTTTTTTCATGTTAAAGAAGTAAAACAAGGGGCTTCTTCCAACCCAGGACGTCTTTCAGCTATCCCTGGTACTGCTGATTCACACTTTTTGTAAGAAGTACTCACTTCAGAAACTGTGAAGTGCCTGATGAGTAATGAACAGGATTTTCTAAACACTTCTAGGTAAGACTGTTGAAGCCACAATCTGTCTGCCTCATCAGAGAGCCTTTTTAGTGAGCAGCATGTTTATTGTGATAGCTCAGTGAAACAGCTGGTGAAAAGAGTACTGTTTTGCTAGGATAGTCATTTGCATCCAGCTTGCCATACTGTCTCTCTCTCAGGTGTTTAATGATCACTTGACACACTAGGTCCAGCAGCCACTGAAGAAGAACTGGAACAATAAACTTCTTTATCTACAGAGGTAGGTAGGAATTCAATTAATACAACTCTTCCTCAGCAGCAGTTACTGGCATGAGCTCTTATACTCCCTGGGCCTGATCCATTAGTCACTTACTCTTATTAAGGGACAAGAGAAAAGTGGATTCCAAGTGAAGGGTTGTTCCTGCCACTTTGATGCGGTGATACCATACTGAGTAACTTCGTTAAGTATATACAGGTCTTCATGGCAATATAATGCTCCTGGGAGCCAGCCCCATGTATTTACATTCTTGAAACTGATGGAATCCATGCAATTGTAAAAAAGTTGATAGAGGTTTTCAGTTCAGATTATTGAACTGATATGGTCACGTAGCAGCTCCTGGATTTATAGTAATGCAAGACTTTCTGGACTACAACCAACAGAACTGACCTCCTCTTACTCTGTCAATGTGGGAATCATTGTTTCCAGGACATTTATGTCATTCATATTAAATGCTTTGACATCTTGTATGAAAAGCTTTGTGGGACTGCAGAAACATGTCATACTGTGGTGTCATGTTCTTCTTAGTGTCACTGTTTCTCTAGTGAGTATCACAATCATCCTGTCTGTCTTCTAACTCTAGGGTTCATAGCTTTGCTAAGATGCACAATTTATGTTTTTAAATCAGAAATATATCTATATAAAACTCTCTATATGTATATGTATAATACTGCAGATCGTGTGAGTACCTCCTTCTTTAAATACCACTGCTTTCAGTAGGAGCTGAGCATCGCCCCTATCAAGCTATAGTCACCGGTACAAGGGATTTGTGAAATGCAAACTGGACAGTCAGTCTCTATGAGCTTGACAGGCACTATTGCAGCTCCCAGTGTTTACTGAGATCCAGGTACAATGCCAGCTTTCTCCAAATATGCTCTTATTAATTTTATAAAAATCTAAATTTATTTTTAATCTCATCTTTCTTTTATACACCTATATTGACATGTGGTTCTGCAATGGAAGCTTTAATAGTATGTTTGCCTGTGGTGTTGAAAATGCCAGGTGCAATTTCCCCCCCTTTCCTAATGTTGATGCTCAGTAAGGTATGTGATTAAGAAAAGTCCTTTTCAGTTGATCCTACAGGGCCTGTTTCAATGCTGTAGGGTGTTAGCAACATAATCTTCCTTCACTTGAATGCACAGTGTATGTTCTGAGAGGGCAAATCAAGCTGCGTTGTGATATCTTGCTTTCTATACACCACTCTGAAAGGCAAAGTTTAGGCTTTCTGGCCAAGCTACACAATTCTCGTGGAGGGAAACCTGTGAAGAAATTCTTGAAGCACTTGGTTCCTTTTATTTACTGAATAGTTGCAGATACTAATTTCCTGCTCCATCGGGCTCCAGATGTCTTCCTTTTCTGTTTAATCCAGACATCTCCTCCTTTCTTCAAAATCTCAGTGTTGTTCCTTCAGGAAGAGAGGCATCTCAGCTGTAGTAGAGATAGTGCTGTGGCAGAGGCAGCCTCCCTGCTCCAGTGTGTTCTTTCTATGCCTGGACACATTTTTGCCATGTGAAATTGAGGGTCCTGTTTTGGAGACCTTTCATGTAAGTACTCCTAAATTTGCAGACACTTCCACGCTAAAAGGCAAATCTGGGAAAGGGGAGCAGTTTTTTGTTTCCTAATGTCTTTAAATTCTATTCTGGATTAAGTAGTACATTGCTGAGCTCAGCAGAGTCATATTCTTACGTCAGATTCTGGCTGTGCAGCCTTCTTCCTTGCATGTGATGGAAAGGTTGGGTGTCATAATGCTGTGCTATGACATGTTCACTTCATGTTTTCCAATGTCTGTGTCCGGCTAGATTCAACCAAGGTGGTGTTAGCATGTGAACTCAGGATTGCAACAACCTTCTTTTTAGTTTACTGAAAAGGGCTCTCATTTGTTCATTTGTAGTGTGTTGTATATTCTCCTCTCTTCCATGACAAGGGTGTGGCTGAGCAGCAGGAGAGGAGCTCTACATTTTGGCTTAGGTAGACAGCTGGAGTGAAGAGTGTAGGAGAATAACTCCATGTGTGCAGCTGAGGGGAAGGATGGAGAATGCAAAGATAGAGGTAGAGCCAGTAGAAGTCTATGGCATGACAGGGACTGGGAGATCACCTAGCAGACAAACCACTGTACCTAAGAGATGACAGAAAATGCACTGTGGTTCCTAGAAAACTGTTTGTGTGGGTTTACTATAACCCTGGCAGCTGTTGCAGAGTGCTGGACTGAGAAGAAGCCCTAAAGAAAGGATTTGTCCTTCAAGGACACTGGGCATGGGAAATTTCATCTACAATCCCTTTGGTTTTGTCCATTTCATCTGGCTGATCTGAGTTTTCTTTGCTTTAGGTCATTGGTTTTTCTGGTTTATATTCCAATACCACTGAGGTTTCACAGTTCACAGATACTTGGGTGTCTGTCTTTCCTAAGGAAACCTGCAGGCAGATCTGCATCATGGCTGGCTCAGGTAACCCACATACCTCTGCACCTGATTAAACCTCAGAGGACTGGATAAATGTTGCATTCTCAAAACATGGCAAGTACTTCACTCTTTGGCTGTTGAGTTCAGCCAAGCAATGAATGGGAAAAGCAGCCATTGAAAACTTGGTCCAGGCCATGAGCAGAGGAATCACATACTTCAGAGATCTTTTTTTGGTCAATTTACTATTAGAAATGAGGAAAACTTCGATATTAGTCTGTAGATAATGTATAATTCTTTCACCATAGAGGTTGCAACGCTTCTCAGAGAATTAATTGCTTTGGAAGGACAGATCTACTTGCTGAGAACATTGAAATGAGCATCTCTGAAAACCCACAGCTGTTTCTGAAGGCTTAAATCTGGATTAGGGGAATAGTTGTAATAATTTTGGTAGGGCATCCAAGAGAAGCTCATGCATTTTTTTGCATTCCATGAATAGGACGGAGATGTTTGTCAAGCTTTGAAAGTAATCAACACAGAAACAAAAAAGGCAGTACAGAACTTTTTGTTTGGTACTCACTAAGTATAACTGACCTCAAAGTTGCATGGGTAGAAAAAGTTTGTCTAATTGTAGATCCTGGTATAAACTGATACAGCAGGCTGCCCAGCTCTCTGCCATCTGGAACATTACTGGAAGCCACAATAAGCTGCAGGGTGGTAATTCTTTCAGCTAATGTCCAATAGAGGGGGAATTTGGCCTCATGGCAAATTAGACTCTTAATTATTACTGTCTGAGACTTCTTGACTGGGAAACCTCTGTTGCTATTACAAGTCACATGGAATCCTGACACTATTTGCAGTGATGCTCTTTTTAATGCCTGAGCAAGGATGTATAACATTAACAGTGTTGGTTGGGAATGGATCCTAAAGGCAATGATGTTGCAAATGCTACTCATGCGCTGTGCCCTGGAACAAAAACTGACTGGTACGTGAGCAAGTGTGCAGTCACTCCTCTGAACAGCATGGGTGGGCAATGACAGAGAAAATGCCTCTTATGCAACACAGTTGTAATTAGTGTTGAAAACTCATGTTCAGTCACACCAATGCGGAGCAAAGTAATAGTTACAGAAAGGAAGGACTTGACTAAAACATCATATTTGCCATTCAAGCTGGTTTTTTTTTTCTCTTCTTCGCAATGTAATGGGGTTGTTTATATTCCCAAGTCAGCAGAGTTTGGAATATCACAAAAAGCAGGAACATCTGATTTGCCTGCTTGGGTTTGTCTTGTGGTATCATGGTTTGTAGATGAGAAGTTTCAGAATGGTATTTGTGCATAATTTTTAACCTTACCCATTTTTTTTCCACATATTTCTGTCCCACCAGGATTCTTATCATGATGGGGCATGATGTGGTTTAGTCATGTCTTAGTAGTGAAGCTGGAGTGAATGGAAGCTTAGGGTGTAGCCAGCTCTTTATTCTTTGTCTATGTTGTACTCTTGATGAGTAGAGCCTAGAATAAGTGTCCTGAATGCTAACGCCATTTCTCTTGACTCACAATGTTGCTCCTAACACTGAAGAATTGTTGGCAGTGATATGCCTCTGTGAATTGTGGGAGTATTATTACTTGTATCTATAGGATTAACACTTTCCTGTGTAAGTGGCATCCTGCCCCCACAGTGAACACCAAGCACACCCAGAGCTTTCCTTTCTGCCACCACTCATTTGCTCTATGGCATGGAGCAGAACATGCACAGTCAGTGACTATGCCTTATTGACGTACCTTGCCTGCCTCATAGGCGTAACCCTTAGAAGGATGGTTTTATGAAGGAGCTCTCTGTAGCTTGGCTGAATGTATCTTCTTTCCTTTCTCCTCCTCCCGTGTAAATCACCAGAGCAGTTGCTGGTCTGGGGCTCATAGAAGTGTCTCCTTCTCCTGTTTGGTCAGCTGTTTCTTTTCACTGAACTCCTGTCTAAACAATCCATGAGCACATGCACATCTGTTTTCTCCTAGGTTAGATTGCAGGTGGGGTGCTCTGCTTTTCCTTGGCAAATACTCTGACATTCCTAGGAATTTTGGGTGGCTTCATAAGAAAATATGAACCCCTTATAGCTAATCCACATACATGCTCCAACTTGGAAATGTTTCATAATTAAAGCTAAGAAACAAACCAAAGCTTTGGCTGTTTAAATGATGGGTGTCTGAGTACAGTTGGAGGGTGTCTCTGGCGTGGCAGGTCATGACAGAATGGTCTGCTATGACCATGCTGTTTCTGGGCAGGTTTTCTGGTACTCCTCTGTCAGGTGTTGGGCTGATGGCTCCTGGAAAAGTGAATTAAATACACAAGACCACTCTGCGGTGTATTTACTCTTAACCCAACCTAATTACTATATTTGACTTTCCATAGTTCACAGCAAAAGTCTTAGAATAGTGATTTTTATAAGCAAGTTTTTCAAAGGGGGCATCAAGATTCAGGTCTCTATGGTAAAAAATTCATCTTGAAATTTCCTGAAGGAGGTGGCTTTTTGGCATCATCCTATTTGAACTTGTTTCCTTCTTCGTGAAGTGAGAAGGTAAGAATGGCCACAATGGCCAGATGGATCTGTAGTGTGTTCTGTTGAGCTCCATATCCTGTCTCTGTAAGTGATCAAAATAAGATGTCCAGGAAAAAAGTATAAAATAGAGCAAACATATAGCGAGGCTTCTCCTGAGCATTCTGTCAGCTGCCAACAATTTGTAGCTCAGACTCTTCTTCAGTCAGAGAAATCTTTTAAATACAGTTGTTGTTAAATATAGGGCTGCTTCTCAAGCGCCGGGGTGGCAATAGCTTTAGACTATCTTTTCACTAGTATGTTTGTTTCCAGAAGTAGAGCTGTGGTGGGGCTATAGGGTTAATGAGCTGCTCAAGAAAGGGGCATGGGATACTGAAGCCCTAACTCCTTATCCTGGCTTTGTCTCATTTATTGTCAGGAGCGAATCACACAGTGTCTCTGGGTTCCCTTTCTCTGTGTGATAAGGGGACTACTGACCTAGGGATTGCATGAAGCATGGTGTGAAGATGCTCGATATGTTAAAGGATGTCTCATTTGGTCCAGAAATAGATTTGTAACAGTAGGATTCGGAGTCCATCCCCTCTGCCTCCCTTCTGCACAATTACTTGTCTAGGTCATCTAATCTTTTAGGAAAGGAAACATTTCTTCTAGTCCTCCAATGGAACTGCATGAATAGCAGTTTCCACTTAAGGAAAATACTTAAAAAATTAGTTATGCTGCTGAAACTTTACAATCTATTAACATTATCTGATATTATCAGTGTATGTCACTGATAGTTTTGTCCATCTCTAATAAAGAGCTATTAAGAGTTTTACTTCACAGGAATTCAGACGAAAGGCTTTGCGATTATATTTATTCTTTTTTGCCCATCCAGGCACTGAATGTAGTGATTGTCATTGGTTTTGTGTATGTTAACCACAGCACAACTCTTCCCATGTCTTTTTTGTTTGCTAGCTTTTGACAACATTCACTTTTTAATTAGAGCTCCATTAATTAAATGGAACTAAAGAAGTAAACCAGCACACAGATGACTGATGAATAATTTAAACCCATGTTCAAGTGCATTAGAGCCACATCCTGCCAGGTTAGTTCTAGCCTCAGTGGCCTTCCTAAACTGTTGTGCTACAGAAGGCTAGTCCCCTGCATCTTTCCTCAATGTGTTCTGTGGCAGCAGTATTCACAGCAATGTGTTCACCTTCATCTCCTTTTTTCACTTAGTTTACTACCTTCAAGTCAGCTGACCCTGGAAATAAGTTGGCAATCTTGTAAAAACAGTGGACACTGAGAATTTTGAATGGCAGAAAAATGATGCCCATGGAGTTAAGTTTAGGGTTCTCTTATAAAAATAACCAAAATCTGTGTCATTAAACTCTGTACAGTAAATCTTACTGCTAAAAATGGGACTCAGACTCTCCAGATTAATTTGATCCTAAATCCTCCTTTATTAAATTGTTGGGACAATACTTTTTAAACCTCTTAAAGTTCAAGTCTTTGAAAAATGCAAAAGCTGTAGAGTAATTCAGCATTCCACCTCCACCCAAGCTTGTGTGTGTCCAAGCCTTTAGTGGCTTAGAAACAGCTAGTATGTTCCTATGAAAGAGAAATGGTAAAGCATTGGGCAGGTATAGGTGTATCCATGAGCTTCTCCAGTGTTGTTCAGGAATTTTTTTTAGCCAAAGAGAGTGTTTTATGTTACTGTTATACAATTGATCAGTACTCCTGAACTAATGGAGTTGGCTTGTTCATTGAGAAGGGGTACCTTAAAACTGTGATTATCTTGACCTATATAGAGATTTGCTGCAGAGAACTGCTTAATCCTCCCTGATTACAGGATGGGATGTGTAGACCTCTCCAGTCTCTTTGGCTGGGATACAGCAGACACCCACCAAAATATGAAAAAGGGCTAAAAATTTTTTCTTAGTATCATACATACAAATGTGCAGGGCAAGCAAGACTTCTCCTCCATCTTTCTCATTATTTTTTCTACAACATACACTTTTGAGGTGCTGTGTTTCTGGTTGTACCTGCTATGTGATTGCTGAAAAAAGATGCAAAATGGAGGCAGCTGCAGACTCCAGCCCTGAGAAGAAAAATTGCCCATACAAAGATCTTTCTATAATTCTGCTGCTCTTACATGCCTGTGGGACTGGTCTCTGTAAACTGCTAGTGAAATAGTGCCACTTTTGAACAGATCAATAGGCTTTCGCACAGGAGGATGCCATTCTTAGGCATGATTGTTAGACATCAAAAAATAAAGACATGACAGCCCGCATCTGTGAAGGCAAACGTAGGTCAGCCTTGACTTTTAGCACCATCTTGTTGCCGCTGTAGTCCTGCTCACTTTCTACATATATGGGGATTGTTTTGCTGCTGAAGATTATGCTGTTAATTGTTGTGAGCAATGTGTATAAAACCATTAAACCTGGATATTGCATTTGTTTCCCGTTAAACATTTGATAAGCTGTAGTTTATGGTGTTAGGACATGCAACAAAAAGTTCCTAGCAGGGGAGACAGTCTTTCCATCTCATCTTCTGGTTTCCTTCCCATTCCATTTTCTCCTCTTATGCTTACCTGTCCCCACCCTCACTGCCTGCATAGGAGGAGCACTGTATTTCCTGCCCAGCCAGACAACATGGGCTGGAAGGCAGGAGTCTTCTAGGTGACCAGAAATAGCCTCCTGCGACAAGAGGCAAAGCATTTGTGATGTGCCTCTGTGCTCTTGCTGAGAGGTAGTGGGAATACCAGTCGACCTACACAGCGGTGGCAGTGAATCCTGGGCAGTTCCAGTTGCATCTTGCTGCTGGTTTATGTCCTATATACTGCTGGAACTGTGATATCTCTCAGGCCCCTGGTGTCAGTGGCTGATTGTGAGATTTAGCTGATACAAATGAGTGAAACCTGAAGACTCCCTGAGGACTGTTCACCAGTCTTTGGATGTGAAAGATCAGAGGATTTTTACAACCCTGGGTTTCAGCTGCCTCCTTTGAAGAAACGATGAAGAAGCTTTCAGGGCACATTAAGCCCAGACAGAGCGTGGTATTACAGAGGTTCCAGTTCAGGCAGCGGGCGCAACTGCCAGGTGAAACTTTTACAACCTTTGCTTTGGCACTGCAAGAATTGGCATCAGCCTGTGCTTTTGGCTGTTGGCAGGAAGAGCTGATCCTGGATCAGCTAATTGATAAAGCAGCAGACTGGCGAATTTGGGAGAAGCTGTCAATGGAACTTGATACCTTGACTCTGGCCCAAGCAGTGGAGCTGGGGTCGCAGATGGAGAGAGTGTTGCAGAAAACTTGCCCCGCATTTATTTCAATTCAGACAAAGCAGTGGGAAAACTGGAGCAGCAGTAGTAAAATCTGGAAGATAAGAAATGATAATTGCTGTCATCTATGGTACTGCCAGGGACAGAAAATATCCCCAGCCCTCACAACAAAATATGACCCAGAGAAGCAAAATCAATTCATCCCATCTTGTCACAGCCCAGTGTCATCTGTACCAGTTATGAGGAGGCAGCACTGGGGCTGGCAACTGAAATGTCTTACCACTTCAACTACAAAACATGGGAGAGTCAGGAGCTTCCAGGTAGGCTGTTGATTGCAAAGTCACTGGGAAAGAGTGACAAAAAACTGAACAAGAGTACCTGGGTCCAGACTGTTCAAACTGTCGGTCTGTTGCTTATACAGAATCCTAACTCTAGACTAAGTTGCAGTCCTCCAGGTTATACTGCAGTACTTGAACACTTAAATGAAAACCTTTTCTTTCTGGAATGAAAGTATTGGCTGCATGCTGTTACATACTATAACTTTTGCTTTTTGTCTTTTGCAATACTTAAATCTTGCATGAAGGCTTTTGGTGAGGTCCTAACAATTGTGAAAGCGATGTCTGTACTGGTTCTGGTGTATCGATGTGTTGGCTGGAGGCTTCTACTAAAAGAGCTGACAGGGAAATAATGTTATTAATGGAGTTTTGAACTTGGTACTAGGGGAGGCTATCTACTGCCTGAAGTAAATCTTCATAACCCTTTATAACACATAGGAACAGAACTCATTTCTGTAAGAGCTAAAATTTGTGGAAGCCTCCATTGCTCCATAGCATTGTGCTTTGGAATGTAATGATTGTGTGATGAAGCATCAGATTTATATAGATATCTGTAAATAAAGGTAATGAATAATAACATATAAGGACGGGACAGGCCAATGGGCATCATAGGTTTGAGTCCATATCTGAGGTACCTGTGAAATAAGATTGAGTCATAGAAGTTCTGATGTAACATATCTGTCCACAGTATTCTGCTCTGTTTTAGTCTAAACTTCCTACTTCTACATAGTGGCAGAAGAAAGGACGATCAGTTCCTCTCTTCCTTTTTCTCTTTTTTTTTTTTTTAAAAAATTTTGTGTGTGTGTTTTGTTTGTGTGCTTTCATTTTTTTCTTTTGCATTAAGAGACATGATTTCAACAACATCTTTGATTCTGACAATCACTTTCTACTTGATTTCTCTCTAGCAGATCAGTGGAACTAGCCATTTGTGTAAGATAATAAGGTTGGGAAGAAAGGAAACAATGATAAGGGAACTTGATGGAGCCAGATCTGAGAAAAGGACAATTATTAGCAGAAGTGATAGTAAAACAAGTGAACCCAGAGCACAGTCTATATGGAACTGGGCTCTTTTCAAACAAGGTGATCATCATTGGGCTGCACAGAAGTAAGCTGAAGTAGTGTCTCTATAAAAGACTAATAGGAAATAGGGTTTGTAAGTGGTTTTAAGATGTTTCTCCCTGTGCTGCTTGGTTTGTCCTTGCCAAATTTCGTGCCATGAGCTGAACAGGCAAGCTGCATCCCCTCACAGCTGCCCTGTCTTCCCTAAGGCAATCATTTGTGATTAGCTACCATAATGTAATTAAATGTTTAGGCTGTCCTGAACAATTGAAAATTGCACCTCTAATGCCTGTTATTAGTGCTATTCCTGACAGGTAATGAAAAAATTATTGAGATTAAAAATGTCTGGTGCTCTTTGCGTATTCAGCATTGAAGCAAGTGAAAAGGCTGACTAAAGAGAAATGAAGTGTTCTGAGAAGTACTCTGACCTGGAGTAGTGCCAGCAGGATCTTCAAAGACTTGAAAATGTGTGATTTGCATCTTTTGTTTCCTTTTAAATGTCACTTGATCTTTGTGGTTAAGAGCAAAGTTGAGGTCTGTTTTGTTAACTAAAGTTTACAGCTTTTTGGATGTTCATGCAGATCTGTGTGCCATTTTTCTTGAACTGACCTTAAGATGGTATCAAATGAGACACAAATTTTTCAAGATTTCTTTGATCTGATGATGGTTCTAAGTCACTGCTGTGCCAAGCAAAATCATTAGGTAGGAGGCTATAGTTACTGTACTCCTGATTCTACAGTGCTGAAAGCTGGAATTCAGCTTAAAATGCATATCTCTCTGTTTGAACTGATAAGCTTCCAAATCCTTCTGTGTATTCAAGTTAGCACTGGCTAGCTGAGGAGTGGATCCAGTGACTGGATCTTGTGCCCCTCTGACTTTGTATTCCCTACCACATGGAGTGGGTATTTGCTAGGTGGATACACAGGGTAGTCTGGGAGTCTGGGAACAGCTGAGGAGTGAATGACATAATATAACCACCCCCACTCCTGCCTCCTGCCACAGTCCTGCTGCCCTGGATTTTCTTCTGCAAGACCTTTCTCTCCTTTCTGCACATTGCCAAGTTGGAGAAATTGTGTGTGATGATCACCATTTCTCTCACCTCCTCTAGCTCTCTCTCAAACTTTACAATATGGAAAGCCAGATCCTTCTGACTGAACTAATGAGTGACGTGCTCTTGAAGTCAGCACTTTTTTGGGGGGGCAGCAGTTTCTGCTCCTTCTGTTTTAAAAAATAAATTACTGCTTCATTGCTAAAGTTTAGGGAAGCAAAAATAAACACTTCAGCTGCAATCCTAGAATCTCCCTTGGTATTAAATAGGTGTGACAGACCAAGGAGCAGTTCCTCCATCTGAAGAACTAAATGGATATAATTTGTGATCCTAGTTAGGTATATGTAGTGCTCTCTGCCAGTGGAAGAATGTCCACCATGCTAACCATTTTCCCATGAGCTAGAGGCACAACTCAGATTGTAGGGTAGATGTGCCTAGATGGATTGTGCCAAAGGATCTAGGATATGGACAACTTCTGTCCCTTTTGCTTACTTCTTTATCATATTGCAGTTTTGAGGCTTCAAATAAAAAACTTAAATCATAAGGACTGAGTGGTATGTACCATTTTGCACATGTGAGGTCTTTTCTAGGCTAAGCAATGGGTCTGGTTCTTTCAGTCTTTTCTCATGTCATGCTTTCTAGACCTCTCATCTCTTCAGTGGACATTTCTGGGCCCTTTTTGAGTGGGCGCCTGTAGTTGCTGAGAGCAACACAGGTTGCTCGTAGATCTGGATTGCTACAGGAGTTCTTGCTTATGACTGCTCTTTGGTGTCACCTCTATTATGGCATATTCCCCTGGGCCTGTGTATCACAGTAAAATAACTGAATGAGCATCTACAAGTTAATAATTACTGAATTAGAGGGCTACAAGGAGCCCAAAAAAGTCTTCTCATCTGTCCTTCCACTGGAGATCAGCTCTACCTGTGTCATTCCTGTCAGATGTGTATCTAATCTGGACTTAAAGACAGAAAATGATGGTAAGTCCATGTGATCCCCTAGGGAATCTGTCCTCATTTTTCATTATCCATACTGTTGGTGGTTTATTGCTTTTCTCTAACTTCAGTCTTCTCTGCTTCAGTTTAAATCCCTTAAGTCTTGTTTTATCTGTCATATATTTGGAGAGAAGATTACTACCTTGTATCAGTAGTTAAAGACTGTTTTCACATTGTATTCTCTCTCTGAACTACACACTGTACTTTCAACCTTTCCTCATTCTAGCTGAGGCCTTACCTGTGCCAAGCTCAGGTTCCCCATGCCACTGTAACTACTGTATCTATTGTTTTAGCCATGTGTACTGTTGGGAGTGTCAGAGAATCCCTGGAAGCCATTTATATGAATGATGCAGGAGTCTTGTGATAAAAGCACAGTTGGTAGTTATACTAACTCACCCATTTAGTTAGTACATCTAACTTAAATCAAATCAAGTAACATCAAATGAAGTCATCACTGGGACAAAAGGTTCCTGAGAATGGATAGGATCTCAGAAAGAAAAGGGGGCATTTTGGGCACAGATTCATACAACCCTTGTGGATCTTGAAATATAAGGGCAGGGCTTATGTGACCTCAATTAATCTCATGAGTCAAGAGATTTCATTCCCCTGTGCCTAGTCACTTAATCTTGTATTTATAGTGCAGCTCTAAGGTCAGGAGGTGTTACCATTGTTTTACAGAAGAGGAGGAACATAGGTGAAATCAGGTATCTAAGGTCAAAGAAGTAAGGCATTAACTGGATACTGAGTAGCTACACAAAAAAAAAGGCACCTGAGTCACTTCCTAAGCCCCAGAAGCGGAATGGATTGCGTCCACATGTGATAGTATGCAGTATACTTCAGCTTCAGTCCAGGTCTGAAACACTGGCAGACACTCAAGAAGAAAGGCTTTACTCTTCCTTGCCATGTGGACATAGAAAGGGTTTGAGCCTGAGTAGGAGCAGTGCACCCTGATCACACATGTTTCAGCTGTAGATCAGGCCCAGCTTTGATGCAGTTCTTGTGCCTATAGTGATGGTGTTAAAGTACCTGTAAATAGCCCTTCTACTTTGTGTTATGTAGGAAGAAAAGTGGAAACAGCGAGCAAAAAAGGTCTTTGCAAATGGCACAATTTCGTGCAGCTGAATCCATGCTCTGCAATAGCATTGCTAGCTAAGTTTTTCTTGAAAGTTATTATTTTATACAAATTGGCATGTTATTTGATCTCTTCTGCTTTTAAAAGCTCATTGAGAAGATTTCTCAACCACTGAAGAGAGAGGAGGAAGAGAGTGAGCAGATTATTTGCACTGGAATATCTCATGTCACCCAGCCTAGGCTAAACTTAAAAATGGTGTGAGGATGCAAAGTTGTGCTGGATTCAATTAACTTCCTGAACTTGTGAGCAAGACCTAGCTTGTCCTTGTCCCATGTCTGAAAATCATCCTTCCCATGTTCCTCATTTTATTGCTGACTCCAGATGTGATCCAGTCTGTTTGTAAGAGCTGCCTTTGGTTGCAAAGCCTGTCAACTGAGTTTCTGTTTGTGTAACATTAGCAAGAGTCCAGAGTCCAGGTTATACCCTTCAGGGCAACTGTGTAAGAAGAAACTACTAAAGGTCAGTAGGAGTAGTTGGGGAGGGGAAATCCACATGTATTTTATGCATATAGGGTGATACGGACTAGGAGTTAACCTGAAGATGAAGGGCAATGACAAGAAAATGAGGAAAAAAACTTGCCTGACTATCAAAGGCCAGTCTGACTTCGTTAGTAAAGCTTTTACTTAAAGCTATCAAGAACATGCAGTTAGTAATGGCAAATCTGACTGAGACATATGAAAGACTAATGCTTTTATTATTCATATCTCATGATTGGGGTGCATGTTTGACTGAGTGTCCCATGGAGCCCCAATAAACTCATCCCAACAATGCAAAATAAAGTACTATACTTTTCCTCCATATTTGTTCTTTCTTCCTACTTATTTTCTTCCCCTTGATGCCCATCTTACTTCTGCCTTCCCCTTAAAATGCAGTAAGAAAGAGTCTACAAATGTATTATGTGCATTTCTGTTCTGTCAGCCCTGTAAGACCCTAGCTGATGTATATACATACCTTTTAGTCATGCCTCTTTCCTTACTGCCCTTGAGGTTTTCTCCTCTGTTTACATAGTAGTCCTCAACCCATAGGAGACCTCAACGCTTAGGGAGGCATTAGACTCAACAGAGAAATGAAAAGATAAAAATAATGAGCAGGGACTGAGATGGTTGAATTCCTGGCTCCACTGCAGATGCTCTAGTATGACTTGAGCGAGTCATTTGCTCTGAATCTGTAAAATGAAGATAGTACTTCCTCCCTCTCCCTGTTTCCCTGCCTTTATCATACGTAATTAGACTATAGACACTATGGGGCAGACACTCTCACCATGTTTATCCAGCACTTAGTACAATTAGGTCATGGGCTTTGTAGTATCTGAGAACTCAGCAGTACGATGTGCCAGAGGAAGGGTGTTTGTTATAATAATATCGCAACAGGCCTGATAAAAAGGAGCAGCATGACCACAGAAATATTAGTTCAAAAGCAAACAACATAATCAAGAGGGAGATAGTGTGGCTCAGTGTATTGGGCAATTTGTGATGATGTTTCCACCAATGGTAGGAAGAGGTCAAGAAAGGCAAGATTTTGTATCAATCACTGCCTTTTATCTTCCAGGCTTCATATAGGCCCTTTCTTTCCAAGTGCTCTTTTAATTAACAGTCTGAATTATAACTGTCTGCAGACTGATTTTCTTGATTAAAAAAAGAAAGCCTATGGTTCTAAAAATGGGCTGATTAGCTTATGAGACAAACAAGCCATGTATCTCATAACGTTGTGCTTGATTTCCAGCTTCATTGCAGTCCCATACTTGGACACTGAATTGCCACTGAGGGAACATCAGTGGATGTCTTGTGGCTACATGTGCACATATGCACACATACACTTAGGATTTCTTGGACCATTCTTTGTCTTTAATGGAGTCTTTTTTCTAATAGCTTTCTTCTTCGGAGGAGTTTTTAAAGTATTTGCTGTCTTTCTGCTCCTCTGATTCAGCATTCCTTCTATAATTTCTCAGTGGCACTCAAGAAAACAGAATGGCTTCTGAAAAGAAGAATTGAGTTTAACAAAGGTAAATATGTCTGTGCTAAAGTGTACTCCCAAAAGAGTGAGTGCAGCAAGTTTACAGTGGAAGGGCAAACCACCACAGCACACTCTGCCTGGTCGTCTAGAGTGGAAGTCTCCACTTATTTCACCAGGAATCCCAAAGGTTCCCACTCAGCTAAGTTTTCAAGCTTAAATGCTCTGAAGGGAAACTAACTGTGAGTGCTGTGTTCATTTAGCTGAGAGTAGCAGGCCAAAATGTTCTTTTAAAGAGTACACAGTGGTAGAAGGATGTTAGTACTTGAAGCTGCCTAGCTGCATAGCTCAAGAGTTCAGCATGGGCACTGTCTTTGGCGGAGGATTCACATAGTTTCTGGGTAGAATTTTTGGTCTGTGCAGAGCTGAGTGTTGCTTCTGCCTGTACAGCTTCAACCTCATGTAAGTGCATGATTACTCTGTCTCATGTAAGAGAAAGATTAATGGTAAAATTCAGACAGTGGCGGACGTACATTTGCCTCCATGACTCTGAGGCAAGAGCTTCTCTATGGCCAAGCAAGCTGAATTTCCATTTTAGCACAAAGTGTTTTCACTGAGGCTTAGTCCCGTTTCATGGGGACAGTGTGGTTACCTGCCCATATCTTTACACTGTATCATCTTCAACATGAACACAGCAACTTCTGATTTTTTTCTTCTGGGGCAGTCCTGAGCTTTTCTCTGTTTATAAAAATGGAGGGAGGGTGTGAGGAGCAGAGGAAGAGTATTGACTTGGTATTATAAGGCAAGCAAAATATATTCCTGTTTTCATGAAAAGATAATCAGAAATCTAACAATGTAAGCCTTCCATGTGTTGAAGGCAGAAGTACAATGAAGCAATATATTCCCTTTTAAATTTGCCAGCAGAGGGAGTATTGCAGTGCAATGAATGCAGGTAGTTTCAAAGAGCAGGGAAGTTGCTTGAGTCTGAATTTTAGCTGTTCACGTTCCAAATTTTATTTGACATATTATATTGTTGTGTTGACCAAATAATGATCTTTTTATATTTCAGAACAATAACAATATTAATTATTCATACAGTTTAATACTTTACATTTCAAGAGTGAACGTACATCGTGCTTTGGCCAAACTGTAAGATTTCTTTTGGTATAAATAAGCTGTCATTTTTTAATGTACTTGTGAGAATAAATCTACAAGTATTTTCATAATAGTTGTGTCTGATATTGCTGCATTGCTAAAAATGTATTTCTCATGCAAACTGCAGTTTGTAAAACTAAATGGAAGAAATAAACCACAAATACAAGATACAGGGAGCCATGAACTTTTCAGTTTCATGCAATCATATTGTACAAATGACATATCTTGCATATTTATCTTCTGCTTAAGACAATAAATCTTTAAGCCTCTTCACTGCTTCACCTCTTCATCTGCTGGGCAGTCCTTATCTGGCTGGAGCTAAAGCAGCACTGAGGAATTTGTTGGTGATACGCTTGACCTGCAGCACAGTAAGAGCCTGGAATGCAGCTTGTATTTATTAAAGGGAGCATGTATTTCTCTGTGCAAGCAGAGCCTGACCAGGCACCTCAATGCAACCTCTAGATGGCACCCAGATTATGCATTGTTACTAGAAACTACTACACCTTGGCCAACATGTTTTATCTTGGCCAACATTTCTGCTAAACTGTATGTGGTCGGAAGAGTGTTAATGTCAAAGGAGAGACATAATGTTTTTGGCTTTGGGCTATAAAAGTGTTTTCATGTTGGAATTGGCTTGTTGAAAGGAATCAGAGAAACTGTGTGGAGTGCAGCAGGCCCCCTGCTTGTGGCATTTTTCTGCTGATGCGGTCCTGTACTTACCAAGTGTCATGAGACAACGTCATGGCGGATGCCCAGATTTACCTCTGGGGCCAGGTTATTGGGCTGTAATGTTGAAGCACTCACTGAACAGAAACAGAACACAGTCACTCAAGCTGGCAGGAGAGGAAAAGGCACTGAGGTTTTGGCAGTTATGATGCCGTTGTGATGTTTAGATATTTCACTGGTTCTGTGCATGTTTTTGCCATTGGTTCCAACCCCTTCTCCCTCTTGCCTTCATCTGGCACTACCACCTTGAGTGATAGTAGCTGCCAGAGCTTTATGCAATTGCTGACATAGACCTGCTGATTTTGGAATTGGTTAACCATTTGGAGGGTTACCAGTGAAGGCAATAAATACACCTAGAGCAAGACGCTTATGCAGAGGATGTCTGTATGTTGTTTCCTCATGCCAGTAGTTGTTAGTGTAGAGCAGGTTCTCACAAATCAACAGAACTGCCTTTGAGATGCTTTTTTTTTTCAGTAAAAAGTAACTGCACTGTTTGGGAGCAATAAAAAGCTTGTCCATCTCTTATGGAAGAGGGAGATACATTGTTTTAGTGACTATATGTGAACAATTCTGTATATAAAAATGTTATGGCTTAAGGATGGAGTCACCTGCAAATAGTACTGTTGCTGTGTATAATGATTATGAAATTCCTGTGTATTAATAATTAATGAAACAACTCTGTCACCAAACTGCTAAAGGACTTAGTGCCAAAGTTACTTTTGGATGCCTGTACATATCTGCACTGACTGAAGCAAGAACCTCCTGGTGAAGTTCTGCTTTCCTCATCCATATGTGAATTTTGTTTCCTGTTGTGCAGTTAAGATGCACATTTTTGTGCCCTGCTTCAAAAACTGAATATCTTTTGCAAGTAAAATGTCATCATTCAGTGGCTATAGAGCACTTTCCTCACTACCAGCAGAGGATTTCATTTCTGGTGTCTTTCAGAGTACCTGACGAACTGCCTTTTCTGCACAGAGCAGAATCAGTCTGAAGGTTCAGAACCACTGCTGACAACAGCATCACTTCTCAGCAATCCTTATCAAGGTGCAGTGCTGCACCTGCTCTTATTCATACTGTTTTGCTCTTTATAAACATCTGTAGCATCTATCATATCCACTGAAATGACAGACAATTCAGTAAAAGTGTTTTTCTGCTGACTGAGAAACCAAAGTTCTGTCTGAAGTTAATGTCTTTAAATCTACTTCTTACTCATTAAGTGTAGCAAGGTTTGTTTTTACAAGGAACTAGTAGAAAATGAAGGCTTTGCCAGTGTGCCCTCTTGTCCATTTTCATTCTCTTCCTTCCATTATTCATGATGAAGACAATTTAATAAAAGGACTTAGATATCTGGATTTGATCAGGAAGATAATTTGAGGCCTTGAGGACATTATGTGGCTATCTTATATGATGTTTTCTTTATAGTTTTGAATCTGAATCTCTGCTGGGTCATTTTTCAAGCCCCAGTAGATCAATGCAGAGGGATTCTGGAGAGGTTGCAGCTACTGCTCTGTACCCTACACTGCCACCTCCTGTCTAAAGTCCTTTCCCAGTGGTAGCTTTTTTGGTGAGCTGGTTGTGTCAGCATTAATTTAAGAGCCTTACCCAAGCTCTGTACTTCTCTATTATGTGAACCCTAAAAACCACAAGTCTGGGCATGTGGGAGGGCTCTCCCAAATAATTTTATGTTTTCCCTTCAGAGAATAAAACATTACATGTGAATTTATTTGCCACACAAAGTCCCCCTGAGCTAGTGGGGGACTAGTGGCTAGTCCTGTGGCTCTTTATGCCATAATCCAACCTCTGACTTGCATCCAGTTTGCTTTAAGGATTTCTGGACATGCTTTGCATTTATTTAAGTATGGAAGAGAGTAGGTAAATTGAAACCATTAATTCTGAGTCTTTATCTTTTCCACACATGTGTTTGAAGTGCTTTTTCTTTATATATCTGTGGTGACCGAGGTAGTGTGACTGGTTCCCTGGGATGGCAGCAGTGCTCCATTGTTGCCATGAACCAGTTTTGAGCTCTGTGACAGAACTTCTTGTGAAGGGAACACTTTTTGTGCTGTGCTTGCCTTAAATCCAAGAACATAATTTAGTTCATAAGCCATTTCTGTGACTGTTCTTCTGGAAAGACTGGGTGGTCTTAGATCCTCCCAGGCATTTCCAACTTGGCAAACATCGAAGTTTTTAGAAGTACCATTAACTTAGGCAACTTTTCCCAGCCCAATTGGCGAGACCAAGGCTTAATAGGACCTTGAGGCCAGACTCCCCTCTCTCTCCAAGGCTGTCCCTTTTGGAACAGAGGTGTATCAAAGGTGCAGAAGGAGAAGCTGGGTATTTCAAATGCTGTTTCAGCCTTAAGCTGAAGGAGGGTAGATTTAGATTTGATATTAGGAAGAAATTCTTCACCAAGAGGGTGTGAGGCACTGGACCAGGTTGCCCAGAGAAGCTGTGGATGCCCCCTCCCTGGAAGTGTTCAAGGCCAGGTTGGTGGGGCTTTGGGCAACCTGATCTAGTGGAGGGTGTCCCTGCCCATGGCAGGGGGTTGGAACTAGGTGGTCTTTAAGGTCCCTTCCAACCCAAACCATTCTATGATTCTTTAATTCTTTGAAGTCTGAAGCAGCTGTATTAATAATCCTATGTTGCCAGTAAAGTGACCGGTTTCATCCACTAGTTTTGTCTACCTTTCTCTTTCCTCTCCCTTTTTCAGTGGCTATATTAGCAATGCCCTTCTCAAAGACAGTAATGGAGAGAGACCATGTAGGTAACCCCAGCACAGAGTACTGAAGTAGGCACAGCCAAATCCCAAGTGCCCTGAGCTCACCCATACTTTCAGCAGGAGTTGAGAGCATACAGCACGCTGCAGAATGAGACCATTTGTAAATTACATCCTCATGCCTACCCTGGGAATTGCACATTTCCTTTACGTGATGAGCAGGGCTGAAACCCCCTGAGAGAGGACAGCTGGCTTGCTCTCACCTGTGTTAATGGAAACTGCATTTTAGTCTCATCACACTGCGAGTCAAAGACACTGGCCTGTACCTTTCAGTCAAACAAGGTGTACAGGGAGATTTATGAAATGTATATTAATAACAACTCAAGAGTTGTTGTTACCATCACCTATGGAGAAAACAGTTGTCTGAATCCTTTGAAATATCAACTGAAAATGCTTTCATGTTGTCTTGAGTTCAGGGAAAAGCTGTGCCGATGTTCCCTGAGCTGGCAATGAGGTAGTAACTAGGGTCAGGTGCAAGGTAGTGGGAATACACATCAGGCTGGCTTAAGGAACTTGCATTCAAAGTAAAAGCAAAGACCATGTAAATGGTGAGATTCTTTTTCGTGGTTGTGAGATTTAAGAATAACATCTTTCATTAAAAGACTAGTTGAAGTGATACAATTGTTTAACCTATCCTACCAATCATTAGGCAGAGAAAATTGGGAAAACACAATGTCTAAGAAGCTCACAATTGTTGCAATGTAATCTTGTTAAGTGTGAGAAAACTATGCAAATACAGAATCTAATCTAGAGAAAAAAATATACATGACTTCCCCACTAAATAAAAATTTTTTATAAGACAGGTGTGGCTGGGCCCATGGGAGCAGATGTCACATACCAGCATTGTCAATCTCAGTTAGAGGGCAACTTGAATGTAAGGTATCCTATGTTAAGGAGATAGAGGTCTTCACATATGAAAGTCACAAGTTTTATTTTCCTGGTGACTTTAGCTTGACGTGATTATGTATGGCTGCATCCAATGACAGCAAGACAGATCAGTAACTTCAATTTCATGCTATTTTCTTGGCACATTTCATAGACGGTGAAAAAAACACAAGCAAAAAACAGGCTCGGGGAGCTTTGCTTTGATTTGGCTATTGTCTGTAAAATGCAAAAGCCTTATTTCAGACGTAGTTTCTTTTACATTTATTCCAGGCTCTTTTCTTCCAACTGTTTATCTGCTTTGAGATTGAAGACATGCATAAACACACAACTCTGTCCACAGGTGCTGACCGTTTTCTCAAGAACCCTTCCCAGGAAAAAGCCATAATTTAAATTTTGAAATTCTCAGTGTAATCTCATGGAAATTAAAGACATGAGGACTGTTGTCTGATCAGCAGCCTAGTTGAGGATCACTGCAACATGACACTGAGAAGTCAAAGACACATAGAGGAAGGTAAAAATGGCACCATCTGCATGTTGTTTGCCCTCTTAGGACTTCTTCCCTGGTCACCATGGGAAATTCAGCGGGCTCATGAATTTCAGGTTTACTAGAGGTGAGCTCTAGGCTCCCTTGTCTGTTAGGCAGAGAGTTTTGATAGACATAGCAGGAACTGAAGCTTCTATGTCCTCTCCCTCCTCAGGGCAACTCCATCCCAGGGTACATCTGGTACAGTAGGCCCTGCCAGGCTGATCCTGACACCAGTTCCTCCCCTTAGCAACACTGGGCACGTGTTCAGTCCTGGGCCCAGTCCAGGAATGATAGTTGACATTAATTGGTGCTCTTCATACCTAGAACTTATTTCCTCATTTCCCACAAGGTATGGAGGCAGTTCTGGGGACTCTGCTTTTGTTTTAATTGCATAATTTTGTATAATACCCATTAAAAACAAGTAATGAATTTTGGAGGGTGTCACAATCTCAATATCATGATGTAGCTGTGTTTGGAATAATAGATGGACTGTAAGGGATCTCTGCCCTATTTTTTTTTTTTTAATTTAATTCATAATTATCCTTGGGGACAGTTGGGCATCTTCATTACTTTGTTCCTACTTGCCTGAACAGTTTTTATCTTAGTTTATCACCATCTGTAAATTTGTGTTCAGAACACTGTTGAAGAGGCAGCGCTGTTACTGCTGAACAGCTGCTGCTGTACTCACTGCTGTGTGAGCCAACTGCTCGCAGTTTATGCTGCTCGATCATTATGTGAAATGCTAGTCTGTGCTGCCTTAATTCTGGTCATTTCTGTCCTGGTGATAGTGGGATTTGACATTATTAAAGGACCTCAATTACATGTATCACTGATTGCACACACCAAAGGACACATTGCTCTGCTGGTTACGTGACTCATGTCTCAGTTATAGTGCAATTTGGTCACGTTTAATGGTGTGAAAGTGATTTTTGGACTTGGTTTAAAGCACTCAATCCCCCCCCTCCCTCCTCCATTCAATTTGTATTTTCCTTCTTCTGTTGAGAGAAAATACTGATCTTCTTATTGAGACTCCATTTTGGAAATAACCCTAGTGCCTTCCTTTTTCCTATTTATCCTCTATGTTTTGGAGTCTAGAATCAGAAACTCTGTGACATATTCTTTGATGTGATTTGGAGTTTGGTTTCCCATGTGAGGACTCACACTTCCTCTGCGATAAAGCACCCTGGTGAAGGTAACATGCAACTCAGGCCAAGGGACCTTGTGTTCTAGTTTGATGTTCTAGTTCTATTTGCTTGTGGTTTGGGTGTTTTTAGAAATTACTTTCATTGTTTATTATCTCATT
Source organism: Grus americana (assembly GCF_028858705.1). Lineage (NCBI taxonomy): Eukaryota > Metazoa > Chordata > Aves > Gruiformes > Gruidae > Grus > Grus americana. The sequence continues at coordinate 4,538,530 of NC_072860.1, read as the reverse complement.
TTTCAGATTTCGAAATGTGCTGATCATTATTGTGATGATTGTTATCAAAACCCGGCTAAAGAGGCATCCAGCATTAGGGTTAAAGGCTGCCATTTATATTTACAAAGCTTCTTATTCTAGATATTAGTGGCCTGTGGCTGGAATCAGCTAAATATTGTTGTTGGGTATATTTGTAGAACTTCTTACAATAGCTGTACCTGAAGCTGACAGACAGCAAGTACTATTTTTACCTCAGGAGAGCTTGTTGTGATTTCATTTTCTACTTTAAACTTGAGAAATATCCTGACTTCTTTCTGATGGTTAAAGAAAAGAAGACTGAGACTGTCCCAGGGTAGCTGTCTGGGATGAAGACATTTCCTAATATTGACGGTGTGGTTTTGATCTTTCTGCTCTCAGCCACTGATTTGGATAACTGATATATGTAGTGCTCCTGGTATAAGCCTTCTACAAAATGAGATCAAAGACTACTTTCACCTTTTCATTCAGGCTTTGGTATAGGTAGTATCCAGTTATTCAAGTGCACAACTGTTCTACTTATATTTATGTCACATTCCTGTAATTTGTACATTAACAATTACTTCTCAGGTTTATCACATAAATCTCCTCCTCAGATTTGAAGATGGATTCATTAGAGTTTTTAGATCTACCGGCGAGGGATGATTTCCATTTGACTTATTTGAATGTGAAATGTGTCTTGGTATTGGGCTATGAAAGATACAGCCAATAGTCGAATTTTGGCCTCTGCATAATTACATATTAAAATGGAAAAAAAAAATTAAGAAACATTAAGAAACAGTGAGAAATAGAAAGACCTCAGGTCCATCAATAAGTAAAATATCAAGTATAACTTCCAAAGACATTAGTGTGTATTAAATTAATTGTGTTCCTAAGTCCCTTTTCTAATAATAATTCATGCTACCCTGCTGCTGTGGGAAATCATTGCTAAATCATCCTTTTCTGTTTATTGATAGACCCCAGAGCCAGTTGAAAACTACATCAGTGAAGGAGAGTTTGAAGATGATCTCAGTTCTTCTACCCCGAGCACAATAGAGCTGGAGATACGTGGATCCAGCCAAGAAACAGATGAAGATTATTTTGAGACCCTGTCACATCAGAGTGGATCTTTGTCAGATGTAAAAACTGAGCCTTATGAGAGTGCATCAGACACAGAATCTGTTTCCAGTGATGTAACTGGGGAAACTTGCTTGGATTCAAACTGCCTTTTTACTGAAAAAAAAAATCTGTGCCGTAGTCTTCCTAAAGCAAAGGCAGAAACAACCCTCTGTGAACTGAAGTGCTCAAGGCAACTAGAATTTACCCAGCAGGTGCGGTTAGAAGTGTCACCCAAAATAAAAGCAGCACCAAGCAAAACTGAATTTTGTGTACCAACTGCAAAGTCAGAAGGTGAAGAATTGGGTGATGAAGAGCTAACATTAGCTAGTGATATTTCCAACAGAGAGAACCAAGTCAGTGAAGAGGGCATTATATCACAGACAAATAGAAAGTCTGTAGCAGCATTGCAAAATAAAGCAGAGTTTGAAAGCAATAAAGTGCAGTCCTGTACCAACTCAGTACCTACAGAAGATGATGTTACAAGACAGAAGGAACATCCTGCAGTATTAAGCATTGCTTGTTTCAAAGCAAACTCAGAAAGTTGTTTGATTTTTCCTGAGGTACAGCAATTTTCCTTCCGGTCAGATGCAGCGTCAAGCTGTAGTTTGCCTAATCTCCATTTTAAAACAAATGGACCTAGCTGTAAAAGTTACACTGAGACATCTGACTATAAGTGTGAATTAGCTTCTATGTCCAGTATAAAATGCAGCAGGAGGAACTCACTTGACAGTGGTGACACTACAGGTAAAAGGATAAAACATGGAAGTACAGAGACCATGTTGACATCAGATTCATTCTTTTACCAGAGTTACTTCAACCCAAAATCTCAACCACCACTCACAAGGTCAGAGATTACAGAGAGTAAAACATGGCACAGTGTACCTGAAAATATCAGTGCTCAAAGCAAGACAGAATATGTGGGGAACTGTGTTCACCTGACAGACAAATTTAGATGGTCATGTTCCAGAATACATCAAGGGCTGGATTTTGAATACACTTGGAAAAACTTAGGAAGGCTACCTGTAAGCCCTGAAAAGGCAATAAAAATAGAAGATGAGTTTGGCATACAAAGATCTCTTCTTAACACTGACATAGACTCAAATAAGTGTCAGCTTTCTCAACCAGCAGGCTCTCCCCAGTGCATTGATTATTATTTGCACTCTAAATTGGAGACGTGTGGCCTTAGCCCAGAAGCAGTAGGTACATGTGCTGATATCTTCTCTTCTACACAGATTGATGCTTGTGAGTGTGTTCCAAAACAAAAGGAGACTTCATTTGCCCTGGACTGTGAGCCAGTGATCATAAATGCTGAAGAACATATAAAAAGTGACCAGTACAAGGCTCAAAGAGATCTGGAAGCAAACAGATTCCCTTGTGATATTGATGTTGAATCTGGCCTTGGTGACACTGAGAACCTAGCAGCTTGTCATGTAGGTTTTCCTGCTGTTGAAAGCAGAGATCGTGATTGTTCTGTAAACTGTGTTTCTACCCACGGTAGAATACAGCAGAAAAGTTTGAAGGAGAATGGCCTTGAATCTGTACACTCCGATATGGAGATTGTGGTACGGGAAAGATGGGTAGATGATTCTTCTAGCCTTGACTTTGGTTGGAAAGTCCTGGAAACCAGATTGCAACCAGGTAGCAGTAACAATGGGGAAGAGCACAAAGAGTCAATGCAGCAAAATACAAGTTGCAAAAATGGTGCCTTAAGGAGTCACTCTGAGCTAGTAACATGTGAACATCCTACTCATAAAGGAAAGGATGAAGAGAGTGTCTTTGCTTTTGAAATGACCCCCAGATCAGATTATATAGGCCAGAGAAAGCATTTAATGACTCTTCCAGAGTTAAAGCCTGCCCTAATTATAGTATCTGTAGAGCAGAAAGGATTACAGTCCATGACACTGAATGGTAATCTTCCTACTAAAGTGGTAACTGGAACATTGAGAAGTGTAGTGAGCAAGGATCTGATGTCTCCTCATGCTGTCAGCAAAGTTCATGATGAGCCAGAGAGAGTTCTGAGTGAAAGCTGTAGCTGTGAAGAACAAATTCTGGCCACCCACCTCATTTGTGGTAGTGCAGAGGTACTCCCTGATGGGGATACAGCTGAAGAAAAAGCAGAAGTTTCAGAAGAGAAAAGAGAGGAAACAGATGCAGTTTCATCCTTAGGGTTCACCTGTAGTAATTCCACAGTAAAAAGTGCAAAAGTGGAATTTGGGAGTGTTACTGTACCACTGGGCGATGATATACTTATTGCAGAAAGTCAGGCAGATCAACGTGAAGAAGTGCTCTTAAAATTGCATAGCAGAAGTGGTGTTATGATCCCTGAGCAAAAGCCTTGCAGAACAAAGACTGATATTGAATTAGAGACAGAACAGTTCAGAAAGTCACAGGCTGAAAAAAGAGGTGACCAGGTGTCTAAGGAAGAGGAATTCAAAGCACATCAAGGCAGAGAGGAAGGCTTATATATAACTAGTGCAGTAACACTGGAAACATGCAACGTAAGCAATTTGTGTCAGGGAGTCGGTGCTGATGTTGACCTTCAGGGGCCCATCATCATCTCTGAACAAGCAGTAGGCAGGCAAGGAAATGAATGCTCTAATGGTTCAAAGGAACAAATAGGTATTTGTGAAGAAACTTCTCCTAGCGAAGGAAAGGAAAGTTCTCCTGCAGAAGACACAGCTAGCCCTAGCAAAGACAGTACACCGAATCTAGATGTTTCTGATGTCTTTAACTATTCTGTGAAAAGGGAGACCCATAACACTTGCATGCTGGGCCTAGATAATATAAGTACCTGCAGCACTAACAGCGAGGAAATGGATGAGAACTCATTCCATGTCCTGGGAAGTAATAGCAGCCTCTATAAAGCTGTGCAAAAGCCAGCAAAGAATGGGAATAGTGGGAAAGCTTCCAGGTTTTTAGTATTCTCAAAAATGACATCTTTCAGGAAAACTAAACCTGTCACAGCAGAAAATCAGGCAAGTAGCAGCTTTTTTGGCAGCAAGGCAAAGATGGAAGAACTGGATGCTGGGAAAGAGGATGAAGACACTGAAAGTTTACAGTCTTTCAAAAGTTGTTCGTCTGGTTCAGCCTTCCACAGGAAGGAAAGCTACGCCTCTGAGTACTCTGATGATGATGATTTATTCTATGAGAGACCTGCAGGATTATTCAACAGAATGAGCCTGAGGAAGGCTTCTGGCTCTGGTCGGATACTGATGGAAGACGTAGATACAAATTCAACTTCTCCCACACTGGCGGCTGTCAAATATGCAGATCAACAAGTTTTAGGTTCATCTGAAAACAATGACAGTGAACCCGTGGAATACTCTGGGATTAGAAAATCATTGCCTGAAAATGAATACAAAAGAAACAAAAACCCCGAGGGTAAGAAGTTCAAGACAAGGTTGGCCTTAGCACACAAATCCCTCTCAAGCCTATTTGAATCCAAATCTCCAGAAAAGGAAAATACTGAGCAAAGCTCAAGAGTATCACTGAAAAATGAAAAGGAGAAAGCCAAACTTCGCCAGAGCACCTGGAAAGCTTTTCTAAAAAGCAAGGAGGCAGATGGACTAAAAAGGCCTGTCTTAGCAAGTTTATCACCAACACAGGAGAGTCTTAATGCAACTAGAAGCCATGTAATGCGAACATCCATAGAGCGACAGGATAGTTCCAACGGACAGACATTTTTCAAAACAGAAACAACTAATGGCTCCTCAACAGACACCAACTTTTTTGACACCTCTGTGGAGCCTGTTGATGTCTCTTCACCTGCAGGTATGTGGAGAAAGCGAATACAGTCCCATGACCTGGGCATCAGGTACTCACAGAGTTCAGACTGTGATGAACAACAGGAGGCTCTGAGCAACAGTTTAAATACTTCTCTAGAGGAATACTGGATGAAATCTCCATTTAGCCCCACTGACTTGCAGTTGCCATTTAGTCAGTCAAGTCCATCATGCCCCCAGCTGTCAAATTCTGATGGCAAAGACATGCCTTGTAGGCCCATGAGTCCGAAACCACAGAGTCCTCGATCCACTTCTCAACACAAGAGCTTCCGTTATCCTGGAAGAATATGTGCCACTTCAATGATCTCTCTTGGGAACAGCTCTGCAGTCGAAAGCAATTTGGAGGCTCCTGAGAGACCAAAGACACTGAAACCCAGAGGTAGTCTCTTACTTTCTGTACATTCGTTGGACAATGAATACCAGAGGGATGACAGTGGCATAAGCAGTCAATCCCAGATCAGCTTAAACACAGCTTCTTCCATTAGTGACATGCTCCGAGATGAGGTGAGTTGTTGTCTGGGAATGATCACGTAGTGGTTTGGTTTGCAGACTCTTTTGTTGTAATATGATTTAGGAATTCCAGTGAAACTCTTTAATGGCTTAGTGAACACATTGGTTAGATGGGTGCATAAATACTCTCTTTGTCTAAGATAGGTAGCACTACTTAATCTTTCTGTTTCTGTTCAAGATTATATGAATTGATGCACTCTTTAAGGGAGGCTTTACCACAAAAATGTAAAGGAATGGAGTCATCACAACAGCGCTACTGCATAATATGCTTCAGAGAGATTATACAGATGCCACCCTGTTCAACTCCAGTTTTCACCTGGGTCTTACCCCTCTTAAGATAAGGCAGAATCGAGCCTTGTAACTGGTGTATAGTAAATAAGTTTCTCAAAGCAAAAGGCAACATAGAAATCAATTGCCATTGCTAGCAGTCACTTTTTAAGAAGTAAATTCTTTCTCTTTAGACAATGAGTAAGCTGTCTTTCAAAGTACCATGTGTTTTTGCAGTCACCATAACTACCCTTTGATTGCCACTAGGAGTCCTTTTCTGCCTTTTCTACAGTGAACAGAAAAAACCCATGGAGCCAGGGTCTCCTTTTGATGTTGCATTGTATTCTACTGCTGGTAACACATTAATTTCCTTGTGATAGGCTGGATCTCACAGAAAAGATTGTATCTTCAATAGGGATTTCTTGGTTGGCTGAGGTCTTTAAAAGCAGAGACTTCCTTTGTCAGTAGGCTTTTAATCCCAGAGAGGATTTCCCGAGTTGTAAGTGACTCGGAGTTTCGGAATCTCTTTCAGTGGCTAAGCACAAACTACCAGAGTGACTGAGATTGATCTGTTAGCTGAGATCCCAGAACCTGGCTTGATGATGCTACTTTTTCAATATTGCTGATGATGAGTTTTGACATTAAGAAATGGGCAAAATAATTTTGTTGAGCGGATTTTCAAAAGTGGCACTTGTGAGAGGGTATGAGATTCTGCATACCCCAAGCAGACATTTTTCAGAGAGTTCATGAATCTGGAACTGCTTGATCAATTCTGCACCTGAGTGCTGGTTGTGTTCAACTCAAATGGGCACAGCTTTTGCTGCTGCTGCTTTTTGTCTCTCACATTCCAGGTTACATTAAAGTTTTAAGATAGCCTCCAAAATGGTCTTAGCTTACCCTTTCTCCCTATGTTTTTGTGTAGAAACAAAGAAAAGTTGGTTGGAACAGATCTTGGGAGGTCATCTAATCCCACCTCCTCCTTCAGACAGGACTAGTGACAACACCAGAAAGACAAAACTATGACTTTGTCTAAACAAGTCTTGAAAACCTCCATTGCTGGAGATTTCACCTCCCCGCTGGGAAGGGATTTTGGTTGATTGGTTTGGGTTTTTTAGCTAATGGTGTCTGCAATCTAAAGAAGCATGTGGGTTGCAGTTTGAGAAGTGAGGGCTGTAGTACTGGAATTGCTGTGGGCAGAAGGGGAAGAGAATTTGCTTTATTCTCTTCTATCCTCTGCTTTACTTGAAAATCTTTTGTTTTCATGGGCATCAACTTAACTTACAAACTTAACACTGGATACCACATTCCTAAAAAGATACTGTAGTGTTACACCAGACTAGGAAAATGCAAGATACTTGGACTATACACACTGTCAACAGATGAAGCCTCTCAGAATATGAATAAAATCATTGACCTGCAAATGATAACCCAAAAAAAGCATCTAGAAAAGAGTGGAGAGATGAGGCATGTGTAAAGCCTTGAATAGGCAAGCCCACATCCTATAATGTAACCATTAGGAGCAAATAATTAATTAATTAAATTAATTGCTAGATTAAATAATTTAAAGAAAACCATGAAAAACTTAAATGGTGTCTAAGCCATATAAAACCAGTTTAATTTTTCTGATTCTTCTGGAGGCTGCAGAATATGCTATCTGAAATAGGATAAATGCAGCTGGAGCCTGGAAATTAATGTAAATGTCCCAGCTTTCAGGACACAACATCTAATCTCTTAAAGCAAATAGGGCTTTTATTTCCATTTTCATGACATTGTGAAATGAAGTAGAACTGCACCCTGGGTTTTGTAAGTGAAGTTGTTTTCTCAGGAATCTCTGCAATACAGCAAGAGACATTGGGCAAAGTATATTTGCAGTGTTAAGTCTTTCCAACATAATTATCATCTAAACACTAAGGATGGTCTTCCTTAAGTGTGTTGCTAAGTAAAAAGGTCATAAATTAACAGTGGATTTGAAGAAAAGTCCTCTTCTGTTCCACATCAGTAAAGACATTATTGTAAAACAAATGCATAATTGTGAAGTTCCTCGCACTCCCTTCCCAGTGTGCTCTGCAGTATGGGGATATGTATGTATTCCCCAAGCCCCCAGCCAGGTATTTTTCCAGTGGTATCAGCTTTATCTGTGTTGTAGTGCTGTGCGAAACTGCAGTGGATCAGCTTGCCCCTGACGCCTCTGGCTACCACACTGGTAAGTAACCCTTCTTAGCATGATGGACCACATACCAGCTCCTCTGTCATTACCTGCTAATGGTTAACATTCCCCAAGTTATATCCAGGACAAAGATTTTATGCTGAAAACAGCAAGACAGAACAATTACCAGTTTGCCAATGTGGCAGGGCCTTCATTACATATTTAATTAATCTGACTGTTTTGTTTTACTTACATAATTGTGTTACCCAGCAGGCAAGAGTGAACTGTCGTAATAGGTCACATGTTTGGAATCTGTGCAAGTTCTTCTCCTTGCTCCTCTCCAGTATGATGGGGTTAGGCACAGAATACCAGCAGGATACACTTTCCTTTTTGCATAGCATCTAGTAGATAAGGAGTGTTTCTAAACTGTGGTATCTCTTGCCAGTGGCAAAGAAGAATTGATCTGGGATTGTTGGTTAATTGACAGTAGATAGGAAGTGCCTGCAGTGGATTCAAGGGTTGTTGTATTTGGGTTCTTCAAATGAACTGTGAGGAACTAGAGAGATACTATTGTCAGGACACAACATTTTCTTGGCATGAAAAGAGACTCCTGAGATCATTCATTCCCCAACGTTGTCATCTCCCACCTTAAATATTATTGATTGTAAGACTGATGCTACGTGGAGTAGTAGTTAGATGCCTGAGGGCATGCTTAATTTCAAGTTGTTCCAGTATAAAAGCTGTCATTTTGTGCAACCACTCATCAAAAAGCGAATGAGAGTGAAGTGCAAAGCTGTGCAATTCCTCACTCTCAGCCCAACATCGAGCAAATAAAATGGATAGCACAAAGAGCACATCAGGAGGCACAGGACTTAATACATCAGACCCACAGGCATCTAGGAAGCCTTTTCATGTTGTATAACTGAAGTACAGTTGGAAAAGCACAGACAGACAAGACTGGTCATTATTCTATTTTCAGAGACATTGTCTGTCTTTGTAAATAATATTGTATAGAGAGTGACCTAAATCTCAGTAGTAATGTTATTGTAATATGCCATCTAAATGAGGGTGAAAAGGGCATTGTCCTGTGCAGAGGGAGTGTATCTTACACTCTGAAAGGATACCAGAAATGCTGCTTCAGGCTGGAGTACCCCTAAGCCTATGGAGAAGGATGAATGAGTAGACAGGCTGGTTTTGGCCAGCCAATAGTCTCGGGAAATAGTACTTCTTCTGAATAGTTCTGGGGCTAGATAACTGAGCTTTACCATCTTCTGTTCAACCTGATTTGAAGCAAACAAAATTCCAGCCAACAAATCCTGTGTTTTCACCTGCTGTTTGTAAAACAGGAGTCTAAACAGCAATATCAAATGCCACCTGAAAAGAGGCCAAATGAGAAATGGGTTCCCCATCGCAAAAGAAGGCCCCCCCAGGTTCCACCATCCCCACGCCCTATCTCCACCCTTGAGAGCAAAGCCTGGAGGCTTTCCTTCCTTGCTCCAGATGAAAAAGACAAGCAGATTCCAGAGAGGAGGAGGAAGAGACCTAAACCCCTCTATAAGTGCTTCAGCTTCGATGATGTTTGGATGGAGAGGAACCAAAAAAGGAAGCTAGAGAAGGAGACACAGCCAGAGAGAGGGATTCAATTGCGACACCTCCCAGAGGACCACTTAAAAGTAAGAAACCATACACCGTCCTCCTCATTCTCTGGCACTGTCTTCCTCTCTGCTCCGGCTGCTTCTTTCTACTGTCATCATATTCCTGTCCTTGCACTTTGTCTGCTACCAGTTCTGTCTGCTTTTCTTTGAGCCTGGTAGTCTGTGGAGACTAATTAAACACTAAACTGCTCCATAAGTGATGATCTCTAAAGCTGGTGAGTTTTTTAGTTGCTGTAACTGAGCAGTTCCTGCCCCGTGTTGTGTTGGACAAGAGGAGGCGAGAACACCAGATTGCTCTGTAAGCTGAAAGATAGGGAGGGCACGGAGCAAATCAGAGTTGCCTTAAATCAATGGAAATTAAACTGATGAAATCTCATTCCATACCCCATGGCATTGCTGTATAACTTTAAAAATGGACTTCTAAATTAGATTTCCCTGTATCTGAGGCCAACTCCACACTTCCTACTGAGGCAAATTCCTGCTGTGAAATGCTCGAGAGAACATTGCCATTGGAGTTTTAGCTATTAGTATTCTCTTCTCCGCCAGGGGAGACTTTTAGATCAGCATTATGATTGCTTGTGGCAAACTTTGTGGCTGTTGTGACTCACACTGATGGCATCTGTTACTCTTGGATCCAGAGCTAAGGTCTGTTCCCTTCATGGAGAGCCATGAATCTGTATCCAAGAGCCAAATGTGGCCTTCATACATAAAAAAGAACCTCTGAGGAAAAAGGACATGAGATGGAGGGACACTCCATGCAGCATCTGATGATAATATGGAGGAAGCTTCTGAGCAAGCTTGAAATCAAGTAGCAGATTTTCAAATAAAAGTTTTCCTCAGAGTTGTCTGTTATCTGCATTTGTTTTCCTTTCTCTCTTGTCCTGGTTGCCTGTTTCTGGTTGCTCTTGCATCAAAATGACAATGTTTGAGGGGAGCTGAGGCCCCAGTCCTGTCAACACTTCAGCACATGCTTGAGCTTATGCGCACAAACAGTTCTGTGGGTGGTGAGGGGGAAACATTCACCTGACACAGCTCGGCTTGTCCACTATATCTTGCTGGGAGTAAACCTGCTGCCTTGTACCTGTCTGCCTGAGAGAGCTTCCCATCAAAGCTGATGGACACCTGGGACAGAAAGCCAGGCCAATTCTAGAAACAGGGTTTCTGAAAAACTGCCCACTCTTCTCCCCTCCTCAAGAAAAGGGACTAAAACTCTGTTCTATTTTGTGTTTGTAGGGCTCTTCAAAACAAAATGTTGTCAGTTGATGCTTGGATGAGTGCTGGGTATGGTTCTGTGATGCATTTCCTACTTTCAGTTCAGTGAGAGTGCTTCCCTGGCTCAACCCCACTACTACCTATGTGTTGAAAGCAATGAGTAATGGTCCTGAGGCACATGTGTGTTAAGATTAAAAAAAAAAAGAAATTAATTGTGTTACTTTTCTACTTTTCTCAGAGTTCTGAGTGCTCACTGCTGTATGGGCATGAAACAAGCTAGAGAAAATGAATCCCTGGCTTACATAGGCTCAGTGATAAACAGAAGCCAGTAAAACATGCTAAAAATATTTCTTACAATTCCTTGACAAGCATGGATAGTGATGGAAATCTAACCCATGCTGCAGGGTATGTTGGCCAGCATAGAGACCATTAGTGCTTCTCAGATGGGGGACCAGTTACCTCAATATCTTCCCCTGAAGCCATCAGATTACCCAGCTTGAATGCTGTCTGTTTTGCTGAATGACTGCACATTTTGTTGTTGCTAGAAAACAGCTTCTCCTTTAAGCATTTCCACCCTTATTTTTCTGGTGCAAGCTTACCTCTAAATTGGGATCAGCTGTGTAATGATGTGCAGCTGCCTTGGCCCAGTGAGGTACCTTCACTTAGCACCACCTGCCTGGGGGGTTTACCAGCCTGCCTTAGTTTTCTGGTTCATTCTTCTTTGGGTAGTAGAGGTGAGTAGAAGATACTTAGTAGCACATAAGTAGATTTGGGGTTTTTACTGTTTCTGTTGACTTAAGTATGTTATGCAGGTTATTGATACTTTTTATCTCTGTGGGCAGGCTAAGAGGGCACAATGCTAAGTTTTACTGAGAGAACTGTTGGGGTTCAAGGGCTATTTCCTGTATGCCCATGTAACTGCATGTCTTGGCCTGTATTTTTTATTTGTAATAGTCATCACGTAGTTTCTTTTTCCTATTGTGTTTTATTCTGTCTTTGAAATGCTCTATTCCTGTAATAATGCTGGCTTATTCATACTCCCAAGGGTGGTGGGAGTGCTGTCACAAGCTGCAGTGTTTGAGGGCAGTTTTAGAAGGATGCTAAATCCCTTTTTATAAGGAGAAATAAATTATCACAAAAGAAGCTTTGTAAGATGTTCATTGTCTGTTGTGGTTTTGTGACTGGAACAAGGCAACTGTATGGGCTTTGGAGATCTGAAATTACAAGTCTGATGTTTTCTGACACATGGCTGCCTTGGGATGTGTGGCTTCAGTTATGACAAGTCGTATTGTGTTAAGTCAAGATCAGGTCAGCATATAAGGTGATGTAATGCTGCAATATTGTGGAAACAACTTAATAGGTCAGACCAGGGAGGAATTCTTGATTTTTTTTTTTTTTTCAAGTGCTGATTTCTGATGCTATTCTACCACTCAGATCAACATGCACAAATTAGTATAGTGGTAATAAGCTAATCTGAAGGTTGGTAGTTGAGATTCAAAGGGAGATGGACAGTCAAGAAACTACCTTTAAACTAAAAAAAAAAAAAAAAAAAACACCAAACAAAAAAACCCAAACTACTTGAAATACTAGTCCTAAACAATTCTGTATACTGGTCTTTGTTTTGCTTAGATCCAGTAAGTTGTTCATCTGCTTTAAATGGGAACAGTCTGTGTAAATCCCTAGAGTCGAGCTCAAAGCTTGACCCGGCTGTCCCTTATAACAAAATGCTACCAGTAACAAGCTGAGCAGCTTCTGATCTTGTACCTTAAAGTGTTAACATTTAACTGGTCATGGCAATCCTTTAAAGGTAGCACCCCTCAAAGTGGTAGAAGAGAAACTCATATGGCTGTAGATGAAATTATTTTCTTTTGCTTGGCCATAGGCTTTGCCTTTCACATGGTGATGGGTTTCACAGTGTAGCCTGGGGTCCTCTTGTTTTTAATGCAGTTTAAATTCCCTAGCTGCAGCAGAGACAGTGCCCGAAACTGCTGATATGTGTAATGCTGTAATGGCAGTAGGCTCTGTTTTGGGAATTCTTTTTGCAAAAATTGTTTTAGTGATGTCTCTGAACTGCCTGTCTGCTCCCATCCTGCTCTTTCCTATTTTGACAAAAAGTTAAAACCAGGATGTTAAGCTTGCTGTATCTCTGGTGCACAGCAATAGAAGCACAGGCATGGCTTCTACATGAGTTTGTTAGAGTACAATTTCTGCACTGCCAAATTAGAGAGATTCCTAAAAGGCCCATCAGGGGACTATACCCAGAGGGGGTATAGGGCAGAAAAAGCTCTCTCTTTATTTTGAAAGCAAAATGAGAAGCAGTAAAAAATAGATCTTTAGCTTATTGTCCCGAATATGACTCCTGGAAATCTGGTTTTACTACCTCTGAAATAAGAGAAAATTAAGTTTTGCTGCATGCTACCATGGTTATGAGCACTGTGGGCACCTCAGATACACTTCAAGAGGGTAATGAACACACTTTGGAGAGGGGATTGAATGAGATAAGTCTCCCCCTGTGGTGCACCTGACAAGGCACAGACACACAGACAGGGGTAAATGCCTCTCCCAGGGACTGTGCTGCTGTGCGTAAGGGCATAGAAATAACCCCATTGAACCTAGAGCAGAAAATGTGGAAGAGAAGGTCTTTACTATGCTCTGGTCCCTCATTTCCCCTCCCCTCCCTTGTAGGTTGGGGAAAACCCTGCTCATGTGTTACTAACGTGTCTAAAAATGCTTCTTCCCCTGACTTTGGGTTGTATAGACCTGGCTTCCTTGCTGTAGAAATCAAATGATGGCCGTACCTGAAATTTGCTCTGATGACCTGGAGATTAATAAGAAGCCTGCAGTTTTTATTGTAAAAGCCCTAAGGCAGTATTCTCCTTCCTAGTCTTAAATGGAACAATAATGCTTTCTATCACATTTCATGTAAATAATCTAGACTTTACCCTTGGCATTTTCAGAGCTATAGCTCAGTAAGTTGCCGGTTTTACTTCGTTTTGTTGTCACTGGAAGACCATGTGCTGCCACTGGGGCTTTGCTGTGACTTTCCTAGACAGACAGGCGCTGCTCAGGTTAATTTGAACAGGGTTCACGCTATCCCTCAGGAGATGGTGAATTGTGTCAAAGTATTGGCTTTGTTCTCTTTGCTTTAGGAAAGTAAGTCCAGGAAGAATCAAGCAAACCAGGCAACAGAGCAGCAGCACTCTCACCTGCTTGGGCAGTGTGTGGCTATTCAGTGGGCTTAGTTTGCTATTTAATTTTAGAAGTATGTTTTGACTAATTGCCATCTTCTAAAGAAGGGGCTTCAGCATCAAGGCTAGTCAGCAGTCTTTATGCTTATGGGACATAGTGTGAGCTAGTAGGGAAAAGGAAAGATCCTAGATAAACTACTGAACCTCTATATCCCAAATTCTTGGTTCACTGAAGGATGGATATGTTGTAACTGAATGTCACAGCAGCACAAGGAAGGGGCAATAGCGATAGAGATGAAAAATGCCTACGCCCACAGGACCAATGCTCCCTGATGAGCTGATCTCCCAGTTGCCTGCAGTCACTGATATTTTCCGTGTGTGCCAGCAGTAGGAGGTATGGGACGTAGAAAAGAGAGAGAAGGAAAAAGGAATAAAAGCATATCTGCATTATGCCTTAAGTACTACAAGTTACAGATTGTTGTCAAAGTCACTGAATTGCTCATTGCCAGATGACCTATATTCTTGTAGTATCATGTCCAGTATCTTGTGATTCCCTGATGAAGTAGAAGGGGAATGTTGGTCTTGTTTCCCTGTATCAAGCAGATATTATTTCTGTTTCACGGTGGATGAGAGGAGACAGAAAACATTGAAAGTTTCTTGGTGTGGCAACATCGGCAGAAAATATTGGTTTTGACACAGAAAAGGAGAACAACCTTGTTTACATTTGGATTTTGTTGATAGATTTGATTTTATTTTTAAAACATCAAGTGAATGTCTGCATGACAGAGTGGGTTAGTCTGTGGGTTGATTGAGTATCTTTATGGCAGTGGTTTGTATGGCTGTGATTTCTTAAACAAACAAAAAAATCTTGTAAATTTGTTTATTTTAAGCCTTACTGAGGCATTAGAGGTCATGACCGTTTTCCCCCTTAAACCAGCAAAAAATATTAATTCAATGAGATCTGGCAATGGTATAGAGTTTTCAAAGTTTTGTAAAGTTCTGTAAGTTTTGTAAAATCAATCATCCAGATTGATCCAGGTAGAAGAGAGATCCTACTTGTACCTTTAACTGAAGAGTTGTGTTACCCACATTCTATATGATTGGGGACTGGTACCAATAAATCTCTGAAGAGAAAAGCTTTAGTTACATGTTAAACACCAGAACAGGAATTATTAGTCATAAAGTTGTAGGAAACAGTTCTGTAGCTGAGGGATATGCTTCCCCCTCCCACTAGATAGGCTTCACAGGAAGGAGCGAAACTTTCTGTGAATGTAGGTATGTGTGGTAGTATGTGAAGTATGAGTCCAGTACCTGGTTATCCACTTATGTTCTTATTACCTTCCAGTTTTCCCTGCCTTCTCACTCTTTTCTAATCTCTCTAGCCATAATCATCTGTATGTGTCTACTTATGTACTACTTCCTTACACGAGCAGGCATCAGAGGTGGAAAGAGGTGCTCCATGATGAATGCTGTATTTTGTCCTCCAGGGCATCTAAGTTTAATGTTTATTGTCTCTGTTTTCCCTCTCTTGTTGCAGGCTGGAATTAGTCCATCCATCACATCTGCTGTTGCCTTTGATATCCTACCGTTGAAACTACATCCATTTTCCCAGAGCACTCCGACAGGCTTAGACTGTGTGGGCTGGAAACGGCGCATCTCCTCTCCTGGTGTGTACACTAGTCTTAGTTGGACATGAATTATGAGAGAATTAAGCCCTGGTTTATTGAGTATGGAAACTATGTGATAAGCGTTCTGACTTATTTATGTGGAATACTGCATCCATGTCTGAGCAGAAATCTGCTTTAGAGTTAATTCTTCCATGTGCTTTTTGTATTCTGGTTTGTTTTCTCCCTGAGCGAATAACCGGGGTGCTGCTTAAAGGCAGTGGTCAGCTTTTTAGTGAAGAAAAGATCACTAATGGCAAGGATAGTGTGCTTGATGTAAAAACATTGTGTTGTCTCATGAGAACTCCATCTCACCTAGGATATCATATATATCGCACTCTTGAATTAGGTTTCTGCAGATGAAACAGACTCTCTGCCTTGTGTTTGCTGGAGAGCAATACAGTAGGTATGGTGAGGTTCCTCTCAAGTTGCTAGTTAGGCACTAAAGCAACTAAATGAGCCTCCAGAGGTAGAAGTTTCCTGTACTTTAAATAAATCATCTTAAAGAACAAGTATGCTGTATTTTCATGAGGAATATGCATGAAGTATCGTGTCTGTTTCGTTTCCAATGACTGACACTTTCTCAGAATTAAAATGTAAGTTGCACAGATTATTAAATAGTGAGACATATCTTTGCCAGGTTTTTAAATTCTCCATCTGATAGTGCCTGCCCAAACACTGCAGATATCTCTATCATAGCACTTTGGGGTGGGATAAGAAAAGCAGACTGCAGAGTTGTTTGGTGGTTAGGAATCTAGCCAGGAAAAGCCAACCACAGTTGGGTGCCAAGCTGCCATTTCTGCCTCAGAAAGTCTCTTTGTACCATTGAATAAACTCTGCTGGAATTACCTAACTAAGGGACTATAACATTGTGCTAATTATATCCGAGTTGAGTGGTCATAATATTTTGTCAAGCAAAACTGGTTTGCTTTCTGACACCTTGTACAACTCACGCACAGAGTCATGAGGTTTCATATGGAAATAAGAAAACAAGCTACTTATTATCATGGTGTCAAGAGCCCTGTCTCTACTCTCTCAGCACCGAGGGCTTTGATCACTTGCTGTCACAAGGCTCTGGTGTTGCCCTAACACTTAGGACGAGCTCCCTGGCTGAGTTAAAAAAGCTGCAGCTTTACTTCTTGGAAATCCCAGATGGAAACCCATCATTGTCAAGTTGTCTGTGCATCTCTGACATTAGCTGAAATCCCTAAGTGCCACTGTCATAGAAGTAAATTCTGAGTCACAGCTGATACAAATTTCGTGATAGTTCCCAACTGGGACATGAGGGAGTTAAAAAATATTTATGAATTTTGGAGGGTGAATAGAGGGAGTAAATGTAGATTGACCAGTTGGTAGTGCTGTAGGTGTTTATATGCTATCTAGAAATGAGGCATGAAACCTGAATCTTCTACGATTCAGACAATCTTCCTGAGACAGGTACAAGTAAATTTCATACTGTGACCTAAGCCTGGACCTCAAGAATTTCTGTGTAAATGTAGCAAACCAAAAGAAATGCAGCAGAACCAGAAACATGCTAGTGGGGGAGAAGACTGATGAACAGAGGAAGCGCTGTAATGCTTCTACCACAGCCATCTCTATTAGCTGCTGCTTGTGGGCTTCATGTGAAGCATTTTGGGGGTGATGAGTGTGTGTCCATGTCCTTCCTGTGGTGGGATGTGGGTGGGGAGAAAACTGCAAGTTACTGAAGCAATAGTCTTAAGTCGTTGGATCAATTTTAGGACTGGGAATGTCCTTGAGGCAGCAGTAGTGCAACAGAAAGCCCTCTGATTCTTGCACAGCTTTGTTGTGATGCCTGTTGCTTTTGACAGAGCTGTAGGTCGTTTAAATATAAAACTAAATGATGAATCCATTTAATCTAATTTTAAGATTCCTAACTCTAAAGCTGCAACTACTTGTATTAATGATCCTAGCATATGCTTTAGTCATAAAAGACACTGGATATGAAAGTACTGTGCAATCTGCAGCAGTACTATACACTTCCATGTTGAAAATACTGATAAAATTCTCACTCCCAAAGTCTGCATCAGGCCACCTTGTGCAGGGAATGCTGCAGCGACTGTGGGGGATGCGGTATTTTGGAGCCCTCTCTAGTTCTTCAGATATGAAAAGATGGCTGTCATGATCCCAGCCCAAGAGGTGCCATGCACAGCTATGAGACTTCTGTCATGCACCTACCCATGACCTGAGGACAAGAGCTTAGCTGGACACAAACTTACTATTTTAGGTGAGGCTGCCTGTTCCCCAATAGAACGTACCACAAGTGCTGGGAGAAAAGCTTAATTTTAATGCTGTATCTGCTGTGCTCATTAGCTTCCTCTGACCAGTCACTGGCACTAGAGCAGTGAGACATTGTTCTCTCTGCCTTTGTCATGCTGGGAGAAATGAGGCAGGCTCAAACCTGTCATTTGGATATCCCAGCAGTTGGGATTGGGCCTACTGTGGTGTTCTTGGTCACTGATCAAGTTTTGCAAACCGCCTTCCTGTCATCTCTTCTGTCCAGAGCAGCCACCTGAGAAAACTGTAAGGAACCAGTAGATGGCTCTAACATCTGCAAAATAGAGACCAGCTGAGGTGGTGCTAATCTCTGTATTCAGCAAAGACTGAATGAGTCTTGAGCCTCCTCCAGAGAAGTGTAGACGTTGATCACCCCCACCAACATGCACACTCACACCCCCAAGGGTAGCAAAGTTAACTGTCCTTTTCAAACATCAGGAATGTTTGAACACTTTGGAAGGACCTTCTTGGCTGCACCACACACTTTGGCAGGTAGTATTGATCAATATCAAGTGTCTTTCTTCTTTAGTTGTCTGGTTATGTCTTCATTCGTACCTTGCAGTATGTATCTGTTCCTTGCTGTCTGGTTTACTGCAGTGTTTGAGTAGGCTGAGCTAGAATGAAAGACCAGGATAGGAAACAAGCCACTTCCTAATGTAGATAGGGGAATACTTTTCTGCTTTTTGGCAGCCTTCGAAGATCTTGAGAGAGCATTTCACCCAGGAATCGCCCCAAGAAAGGGAGGAGAGGGAAGGGCTCAAAATGCTCTGTAGAGAGCAGTGGTAGGATAACAAGGCTTTGGGTTAAAGCAGTGGACCAGCATGTTTGTCTTTAGGCTATCTTATCTTCTCCTTCTCCATCTTTCTCCTGAGTCTGATATCTGTTTATTTGTAACCTGAAGACATTGCATAAAATTGGGGACGTCACTGGGAAGCTGTTTGATGGACAGTGAATGCAGCTGTGAGAACGTAGCTATGACTGAGCTGAAGCTAGGAGATGAGCAGTTCTGGGCGTGGGAACTACTAACCTGCAGGTCTAGAGCAGAGGGAACTTTTGGGGAGGTGCTGCCATCTCTGAGCTTTTCCATAGGGAGTTTTCATTAGGAGATAATCACAAGGTGACACAGTGACAGACAGACATGGGTAATTGGCTGAGAGTTGGAGGTGTAGTTGCTTGAAGTCCCTGCTCTTGCTGCTTTCTTGCTTCTCAGCTAGAGATTTTTCTGTTCTTGTGCCTGTCTTTGTAACCATCTCCCAGATGTTTCCCCCCATGCTACCTCTCGGAGAATCTGTGAAACTTTTGGATAGGGTCACACGTATGAGCATAAACCTTCAGGGTTTGTCATATCCTCAGAGGGAGAAACTTGTAATTGGTGTATTACAAGATCAGGTTTGTAGCTGTGCTATAACAGATCTTAAACCTGTTTTATGTAAAATCATTATTTAAATGCAGATTGAATCTTTTTGGCAATTTTCCCTGTGTCTTGTCATATTTAAACAGCCTAAGATCTTTAACTTTTTTGTTATCGGATATCTACAAGAGATGCCCAGGAGTTCCACCACAGTGTTGGTGTGGGTTATGCCAACCAAAGAGGCATGAATTCATTCTGACTGATGTGTACCGATGATGAACATACTGGTAGCCTTGGAAATCTTGCGTAAGCAATAAGAATAGGCAAGCCAAGTTCTCAAAGTCTGAATCTGTTGTGGATAGTCTGGAAAACAGTGACCACTTAGTGATACTGAGCTGTCCTCTGGCCTCACTGGTCTAGCGGAAAGTATTTCTCAGAGGCAAAGGAACTGTTTGTTTACTCAACGTCATGTGGCCAACTTTCATCTTCTTTTCCCAGCTATAGATGGGCTGTTAAGCTCGCACTTGGCAAAAGTTAATGTGAAGATGTTTGACAGCCACTGGAGAAATCTATTCAAGAGGGAAAATATTAGCTTAATAACAGGACTTCATTATGTCTTATAAATATTTAGCAGTCCTGTAGTTCAGCAAAATAACAAGCTGAGCTATTTATTCCATTTTTGTCATTTCAGTTCTTGAAGGGACACAGAAAAAAATGGTATGCAAGTCCTCAGAAGTCTGTCATTGTACCTGTAACATGAAACGTCCATGCCATCCCCGTTAACCCATGGAAGTACCATTGAATATAAGTGACTAAAAAGCAATTGTGTTGCTTACTGTATTTTTCACTTTGTCTCTGAATCACAGGAAGATTAGACCTGCTATGTCAATCTTGATTCTCTCTAACCACAGCCACAAATATTTGCACTCTGTGAGGTCTCTGATAACATGTGCTCACTCAAAGATTTTCATCCAATCTTAAAAGCTGGGCCAAGTGATGGCTGAGTTCCTCAAAATTTGTCTTAGCAGGTTGAATAGGATTGTGTATATTAGCTACTGAGGTGAAAGACATAGCATACCAATAAAAACTTTCCATGGGGTAAAGAGTGAAAAAGAAGATCCTAGCAAATCCTGAATGATTCTGGCAATTGCTGTTCAAAGCTATGAGACTACAGGAGAACCCAATAGAGACTAAAAAATCTAGCAGATATTTAGAATCAGGCTGTCCAAGGCTCAGGCTAGCTTGACTACCTTGATCGGGCTGCACAGTGAGATCCTTAATCTGTAGTGGGAATCAGATGGCACTACAGTAACTTTAGCGAACTTCTCTCTCTAGTGTCACAGAAGAAAATCTCTATGTGGATTTAACAACAGACAAAAAGGAGAAAGGAAAAAAACCTCAAAAAAACCTGTAGTCAGGTGGAACCCCTGCGTGATGGGTTGCAGTTTTGAGCTCTGATGTAATATTGTGCTTTCCACAACCTGGCTTTGTAGTATTTTTCCTCTCTTTCCATTCCATTAGAAAATTCCTATCCAGTACATGCATATAATATGCTCTGTAGCACCTTCAACTAGGATTGCAGCACTTGTCTCTGGCACTGAATAAACATCTTTTGGTATTTGCCAAGAGCATTCAGTCTAGAGAGTGGGAAGGTTAGCAGAGGAACAGATGGAGTGATTTAAGCAGGTTGAGGGCAGAGATCTCCCAGGCAAGGGCAGTTGCTACAGAGCCTCTGTAAATGTCGGGTTTAGTAGCTCAGTCAAGGAGAGATACAGGTACATGCAGTTTCCTTACTTTTCTCTTGTGCCAAGCATGGATTTTAAGGAGCATGGGTAGGATAATTAGGACTGAATTGTAGCCTCTCCTTAGCACCTTTTGTGTCTGAAGAGCTGCACTCTCCCTTCCTCTTCTCAATGCCCTGTGCTCCACATCCACAGAACAGCTGCATTCATCTTTGTTGTTAATGCTTAACTTGCCTTCTCCTCCATTACTGTGATCAAGAAGTGTTTCTCTCCGTTTGTATTTTAATGCAGGAAGTTCTAGGAGGCCCTGGAAGGACCAGATCAATGCAGAAGAGTAGTTCTACTGCAGTCAAATTGAGAACACATTTCCATTTCTTTATTGGGAGGCATTAGGGGAAAATATTTTGGTCTAAGTAGCTACATTCAGAAGATAATTGAAGGAATCTTTTTGTTACAGGCCATGGTAGAAATGTTAGTTTTGCTACTACTGCAGAGACCTTTCTTGTAAAGAATAGCTGAAATATTTAAGGACTCAAAAGTTGGTTTAGTGTTGTTGGATGCTTTGTAGTAACCTGCAGTGATGGAGGGCAAAGGTTTTTTACTTTTAGGAAATATTCAGTAAAACAGAAGTCTTGCTGAAATAAAATAACACTGCTGTTGCACAGATAGTGAGTCCAAGGGGTCTGTCTGTCAGAGCAGGCTGTGATGGCCATATAATAACGTGGCTTTATTTACTTTGGACAGAATTATCTTACGCAGAAATAGTAAATCAAGAATTTTCAATTCTTGTGTGAAATTAGGCTCCTAGTTTTGGATTTGGGTGTCTAGACACTTTGTAAATGGTAGAGTGGTTTGTTATTTCCCAGCATGATCCTTTGTGTCCCACCTATGGGTAGCTGTCACTCTCCCACCTGTGCTAGTGGAGCTGAGCTCTTGGTTTACTTCAGTCCAAACCCCAAATTACAGTGTCTCACCTGGCTAACTTTGAGCTGATCTGGATAATCTCACTCTGAAGCAATCTAGTTCTGGTCTTACACTTATTCTGGTAACAGAAGAAGTTTTATAATGTTTTCTGTTGTACATGGTACAAACCATGTGGCTACCCTAAATTATTTTGATAGTTTGACAAATCTGCCATTGCAAGGCAGATGTTTTAGCAGAGTGGCAGTCTGGAAATGTCCTTTATCATAAAACCTCTGTGATGTCTCAAAGCTGTTGTTAAACAGTACAGGTTTTTCTGCATTCTCAGGAAAATAGTATTCTTTCAGAATTCCTTTTATAGGGACACATTGAATCACATGTTAGGTAATGAGAAGATAAAACTTTCTGATTAAAAAGTAGTTAGTGATGCTGTTTCACTTGGGACTGAGGTCTCTGACAAAGATCACACACTGAAATAGGGACTGTCCCGGGTCCACAGTCTGGGAGTGGATGCTAAATGATTTTTCAAAGCTCCCAGCTGCAACCTCCCCAAATCTCAATCTATGTTTTTCTGGCTTTGATTTCATTTTGAATTCTTTTTCTGAGGACTTACAAAAATAGTTTTCTAATAGCAGCAGCCGCAGCCAGTTCTAAATATGATTAGTTTATATGTTAAGTCCTTTCTGAGTTCTCAGGGGAAGCAGATAACACAAGGTCTCTCTCACTTGGGCATTTTAAAAATACATGAAATTCTACTATTCCCACTTAATTTATTTTTAATCTGACAGTTCCACCAAATTAGGAGGAAAGATCTCTGTCCCACCCTTGCTTTTTTAATGCCTTGAAATCAGCTTTCATGAAAATCAGCTGCTAGAAGCTGCAGCTGAGAGCAGCCGAGCTGCCACAGAGGGAGCCTCCTTAGTGGACCCCTATGATGTCAGGATGCATTGAGACAAGCAGAGAGGAGGATAGGAATCCAGCTCAGTCCTCAGGCAGCACTGCCAGGTACCACTGCCCTGGGAGCAGCTACAGAGCGCTTTGCCCATTTCCTTCCCCAGCAGAGCAGAGCCCCTGGCTCTCCCTCTTACCTGCCTGCATGAGGACCCAGCAGTGCCCCAGTGAGTCCAGTGGGGCACACAGTGGAGAAAACTGCAGTAGCAGTGGAAGCTCTGGGCTCTCACCGGGTTCAGATTCAGACAGCAGTGGGGTGGTGTGTGGTGGTGGTGGGATGAGAGGTGTCCTGTCCAGATACTGGAGCTTGGAGAGTCTTCACTCTGCCACAGGTAAGGGACTTTCTCTTTTTAAACTGCTCTGTGATATTGCACTGACCTTGAGAAATCAAATCAAACCTTCTGGAAAAAGTATATGATTTGGAAATGCAGTCTCTTAGTCATGAGAAATAACCAAAATATTCAGCGTTTGCTAGTTGTTCTCCCCCCCCCCCCCCCCCCCCCCCCCCGACTTACAGCTAAAACAAAATAACATATACCCTTAATATACTTAAGTCAGAAGGCAAGAAATAGGTTCTTAATGGCTTTGGAAACAGTGCTTAGGCTTCCACCTGATTAAAGCTGTCCTTTCCTTTTGGAACAGCATTTCTTATTTCAGCTTAATTATATAGAGCCCAATGTTAGAGCTGGCATTTCTCTGTGTAAATGCCAGTGTAGAGTATTGCTGCCTTTAGAAAATGTCCAAGTGAGGTGCTGTGCAGCATATGAGGGTTAGGTAGGTTTGCGCTGCTGTGTACTGAAAGAGGGAAAGGCAGTTCCCTGAGCCAGCTGCTCAAGTTCGGTTTCTGTTTTCCCATCCTTCATTTAATTCCTTTTTGAACCAGAAATTTTGGAGGCATGTTCATATAGCCTGGATCTGTTCTGGCTCAGCCTGCCTCGAGCTGACATTCTAGTTTTTAATCACTGATGTGCCTGTTTAGGGTTTGGATGTTTGAACTGCAAACAGGGGAAAGAAGGTTTCTCATTCCCAACTGATACTAGCAAAGGAGCCTGGCAATGATTTTAATGGCCAGTGATTGCTTAGCTGTTCAGTTTGTTTCTTGACTGTTGCTGTTTAGAGAGATTTTTAGTAGAGCTGCAGCAAATTAGTTACTCAGATAAATTTGGACAAGTGCCTTCAAGGCCACCAGTGACTGCCATTTCCTTAGTAAAAATACTCAGTGCTACCAGCTAGAGGCAAGGCTTGGGAAGAATTTTAGGTGTAGTTCTGTGTAATCTGCTTTAGTCGCATATACTTTTAATTATTGAAAGGTCTTGTCATTCTGTCTACTACTGTAGATTTGGGTCTGTTTAATAAAAATCTCCATTGCTGCTCTGGAGTCCTCTGCTGAAGTGAGAGTAACTGCACTATCATACAGGGAAGGACTACAGCAGGGTGGCCAGCCTGCCTGACTTTCCAACCCCCGCACTAGACCTTTTAGGTGGCCAAGAAACACTAAACACCTACAGTGTGTCCTGAGAGTCCAGGGGCAGGAAGAAAGGCTCAGGGTGAGATCAGGCCATCGGCACTCTGTTTTGGGGAAATATCTGGGCTGCAAATGCAAGGGGATGCAATTCTGCATCTCAGTAGCATCCGTTCGCTCATTTTCTCTTGTAACTGGGAATGCAAATAATCCCCAGCATAGCTCTGACGCTGGCACAGGATCTTTTTCCAAACTACTATTCATAGTAGTTTGGAAAAGGATCCTTTTCCAAACTACTACTGCACATGGGGCAGTAGCAGTAGTTCGGTCCCTTCTGTCTTAGAGGATTTGCTGTTAGCTGTCCTCTGTGGATGCATTCTTGGTCTTAATCAGGTCATTTGATACAAATGACATATAGTGATGTAAAAGAAGTAAGGTTGATAGCAAAAGTAAACTTTGAAGCTAAGTCTTTTTTTCTAAATGCTCTCATTTCCACAGTATTCTTGTTCCAAAGGCATGGTGTCATTTCATGGATACTGCATGCATTTAGCATGCAGCGATGAGAGGGAGTAGAATAGAAAATGGTATGGAGACAGACTGAGGATAGGGAGAAACCAAATTCCGTTTCATAATTACAGTATTGATATATCAATACAATAATAAAAGCAGATCACTGCACTTCAGGCTTCTTGCTGCCCCAAAATACTATGGTTGGTAAGTGTCTTATCATGTGCAAAAGATGTCTGAGCAGTTTGCCTCTAACTAGTAATAAAATTCAGATCAGAATTAGGATTAAACCTTGAGAGCAATGCATCTCCCCCCAAAAAATCATTTTGCTTTGATTCTGCTCTATTGGTATTCTTTGGATTAAACCGTAGTAGTAGAACTACTTTTTGCCATCAATGCTAATTGGCTGCCAGAGGAGTGAGGCAGGATTTCTTTAAAGCACGTGCTGAATAACATTTTTGAATGGTAAAATTTAATACACTGATTAAACAAACAAAAAAAACCCAGCAGGAGCAATAGCAGCTGGCAGAGCATGAGAGCAGTGGTAACTAGAATGCATGGCAGTGTCCTCACCTTGGAGGAGCAGGGAGTCTCCAGCATCTTGGCATGTGTCACATCAAGAAGTTGAGGGGAAAAAGACAAACTGTGTGGAAACACTGTGAACTATGCGATGGTGCATTAAAAAAGGGCTGGAAGATGAGTCAGTCTCTTTCTCTGTATTTCCAGCAGTGGCCTTAAGGCTGGATAGGTGGACTGGACTTGGCAGACAGGGTTTTGCTCTTCTTCCCCCAGAGTGCACATAAACTTGTCTATAGGGATCTTTGTACTGAGTCTGTTGCTGTCTAAGACTTCAGAGAAGATTAGAAAGAAACCAGATTTAAGTGACTGAAAAGTGGAGGTGAAAGGCAGGTGAGAGGTCTTCATTACAATTGGAATGCAGCCGTTTGAGCTTCTCTTTTACATAATTTAGATTTCAAGAGTGTGAAAAGACAGATGTGTATGTATGTTTACATATGTATATATTTGACAATGGTATTTTAGAAATACCAATTGACATCCCAATATTTGGAAAAAACAGGTAGCATCTTCCCAGGTTCACAAAGGGAAAATGCTGTCTTGGGTTAATACTGCATTACTAATTGCACAGGAGGACTGAGTTCTTTTGGTTTGGAGTTGACTGTCTTGTAATGTATTGATCAAGAGGGGATGTTAAATGTAATACAGAATTGAAAGAGAAAAGACCCGTTGTTACAGCACAAACTTCTGTGCAAATGCTGTTTGGAAAAAATTATGCAAAAAACCATAGCTCAGACTTGTATGAAGTAAAAAATTCTACTGTTTTTTAATATCAGTCCATAGCATTTTGGTCTAAATGTCAATGTACGTTGCATGAGGAGGCCCTTCTCCCTGAGGCTAAATACAAACATGAAAAGAGAGTGTTTTGCAGTTCAACCAGGCTCTCTATCTGAGGATAGCAGAGGACTCCATAAGCATCAATAACCCTCACAGAGGGCCTGAGAGGCTTTCAAAGTTTAATTTAGGATAGAAAAAGAGGTACATATAGTTTGATACTTGGATAGTAGCCTTGCTATTTTTAAATACTTACGAGCAATTTCCAAATGTTTGGCCAGTGTAGTATTCCAGTGGGAAAATGACCGGGAGCTGGGATTGCTGAAAACCAGGCCTTAAGTATCTCAACTGGACAAAAAGAAGTGAGGCGTCCAAATTAAAGGTCAGTTGTGACAGTGCTCCAGCAAGTGATTCAATGGCACTATGGGCACTCTAACCCCAGTTTCCTAGGCAAGACTTTGTATCCCAGGCTCATGCTGCCATTCATCACTGTTGTACAGCTCTACTGAAAAGTTTGTTTCCTTTAAAGTATTTCCAGATTCAAGGTTGTGAGTAGGTCTCTCTGCTTTTCCAGCTCCTTTGTTGCAGGTCCAATCCCAACCTCATTAATACCTCTGATTCTTTTGCTTGTCCAAGTTGGGAAGGACTAGAAGAACAAAGAAAGGTACGGACAAACGGGGAATCGCAACTTGGTGGACTAGTGGTTGCCATAGTTTCTCAAAGAGATCTTCTGTGTATTTGTGCATATGTAGCAATTTAATTGTACAGATGACACTTCAGTGTGCCTCTGCACAGTTTTGGGGCTCCTGATATGCAGATATGCTCATCTACTAGCCTTGGGAATATGGCCTTTAAACAAACAAGAAAACATAGAGTATAGGTGGGGAGTTGTTTGGTTGTTGGTTTTTTTTTTTTTTTTCCATGTAGAGCTTAAAGGCGTGTTTTTAAAAAAGTTTTTTTCAAGTCATTCATTTCAGTATTGTGGCTGATGAGGAAGCCAGTAATAGAGCTGTGGCAAATACTTTGCATCTTTCTTGTTTGGTGAGAGATTTTTCTTTTGAGCTCTTTCTTTTTCCTTTTTCTTACCCTAGCCCTGCCTTGTTGGTACCGATGTCTGCAGCTGTGTTCATGGACTGCAGTGCATAATTCCACTGACCCTTCTTTCTCTAGGGTCACATAGTCAGCAGGAGTTAAAGAGGTCACACAACAGGAGATTGATTTAAGGTTCAAAGTGTTTCAGAATGCTTCCAAAGGAGACGGAAGGGGGGATGTGGGGTGGGGAGGGACTTAGTGCCTCAAAGCATACACTACAGCATGTTGATGTTATGTTTCACCCTTGACTTGGCAAATTGTGAGCTGGGATGTTTCAGCTGGATTCATTGATTGCATTGTAGCATGTCCTATGTGCTCCCTCCCTCTCCATATATTTCCCCTGTCACCTGCCAGAATAACTTCCACTCATCTTCTGAACAATTAAGCAATGAATTAAAAAAACCCCAAAAAACACAACAATCCATGCTAAATTAACTTTGATTTTTCTCTCTGTGTGGATTCATTTGTAATGGTGACTGATATGGTTTGGTAAACCTAAGGGAGATCCTGAACTTTTGAGGAAGAATTACAAGATTAACATCTCTTCGCTGAACTAATGAGCTGCCCTAAAGCTTAAGTAAAGATTTCTTATTTGAAAATACATCTTCCAAATAATGTGTTGAGTGTTGCTGAATTGTGACTTGGCATCATACCCAAATAGTGAGGGCATCTGCATTAATAGTGGTTGAGTTCATTCTAGTGAATGCAACCTCAGTAAATGCTAAGTGTATGTAAACTTGGCCACCTAGCATGGTTAGTACACTTAAATAAATGAGTTTTCAGTGCAAAATATCCCCTAGCATGATGATTTTCCATAAAAAAGAATAGAAAATAGTGTTAATGTGGGTAGAAAAGTCTAATCGTGTTTCTGTACCTCTGTTTGCAGCAGAACCAGTTTTTTGTAAGTTCAGCTATTTTGTAGTTCTAATTACATTTTAATGTATTGAGGGTTGTGGGGTGTGGAGGTGTAGTTGACTTTCCCTTGGGATTTTGTTTTGTTTTAAAAGGAGTAAATGCTTATTCTCATCATGTCCCTATGAGGCACAGATTACCACCTGTGCCTACCAAGAGATAAACATTCCCACCTTTGATGCTGTGTTTGTGGGGATTAACAGGTAAATCTCTGGGAGCACTGCCTGTGATGCTTCCCCAGGTGTACACCCTGTTTAGGTACACCATCTTCATTCTTTTTCTTCTCTGCTTTCAAAACAACTCCTACAAAGAATATTTAGGTTGTGATTACTATTCCGTTTGCTGAGGAATACGACATCTTCTGAGGCTGTGTTTCCTCAAAGATTCAGTCGCCTTTAAAGTAGCCTTTCAGACCAATACTTCTTTCAGGTATATCCATGCTTCAGTTACTGTTATTTTTCTAGAGGGAAGTGAAACAGATTTAAACCACCTGATTTGGATGGTACCAGCATCACAGCTCTTGCAGCAGGAAACTTTCATGGTCCAGGAGAGTAAGTGGAAGGGGGAATGAGGTAGCACCATGAAGCCTACCTGACCCTTTCTTTCTCTACCTTCGGGTAGGCATGCAAAGGCTTGGAGTAACTGTTGAATGTGCCTGTTCATTTGGGTTATCTGGGCCTATGTCATATAGGTAAAAAAAGCAGTGAAAAACTAGGTTTTAACATGTGCTGGCCAATATTGTATATGTCCCGTGGTCATGATGAATGCGTATAATTGTTGCCTATACATGATGAAGCTTCACTGTTAGTGCTTAGCAGTTAAGTTAAACAATATAGGTAACAATCATGCCTTTTCTTTGCCATGAGGATGTATCCTTTAATTTAGAAAGCTTGTCTGTAACTAAGCTTATTCCCTATTAAGGTCTTGTTCTCCAATTCATCTGAATCACAAGAAGTAGCTTTGAAGGATTAGAGAAATATAGCCCTTTTCTGAGGGTCAGTAATTATCTGTGGAGGTTTCTAATTTAATTAGAATCCTGCTCATCTCAGAATCCTTCATGGTCTGAGGTTTGTTAAACCAACTAACTAGTTCAGTAGTTTGCTTAAAAGTGCTAGGGACAAGCTGCTTGCACTAAAGTGCACAGGATAAGGTTCTGAGCAAGCCTGAAGTCTGAGGTGAGATGTCTTCCTGAGTACCAAATGCCTTCAGTGGCTGTGCCATTCAAACAAAGCTAAAAGTGGTGTCTCTGCACATGAAAGCAAGACATTAGCTTGGGCAGACCACAGTTTGCAACTGGTTAACTGTCTTGGGTTACACTGTGTGAATGTACACATGTTGGCAGTTGTCACTACAAATATACCTCAGGGTATATTTGCCTAAACAGGTATAAAGCTTTGCTGATGTTATTCTCAATCCCCTCTAATTAAGGAGCAAGAGATTTCCTGGACTATGATGTTGGCTCATAAGAGCTCAAGGAACATTTTTTTGCTGTGGAGTATAGACAAAGAGTAATTGCTTTGCTAGTATAATTGAATTCTTGTTCTGTTGAATTCTCTTTTTATCTCATATTTGAGTGTGTGTGTATATATACAGTTGTTCACTGCTTAAGCTTAGAATATTCCACGTGTTCATTATCAAAACTGTTTATGAGGTTTCTCAAAAACAAGCATTTCTAGATTTGGGCTCTAAATTTGTTCATCTGTCAATGGATAAAGGTAAGGCTTCTTTCAAAACCATTCTTAAGGGATCCAATAAATGCCTAAATAATAATTTGAAACCCATTTCAAATGTACTGTTAAGATATTTGGCACCATCCTTTTTTCTTGGAAGGTAAATTGCATGTGAGTATAAAATAACTTGAAAAAGAAGTTTTTGTTTCAGGAACATCAGGAAAACATAGAGCTTTGATTTTTATTTTATTTTTTTTTTTAACATTAAAAAAATTATCATCGTAATGTTTCACGTTGAGAATAAAGATAAGACTGGCTTTGTTTTCATAACAGCTGGCAGAGATGTATTTCTATGTGGGAGTGAAATAGCAAGAGTTTCCCTTTTGGCTAATGGAAATAATTTCCATGAGGTAGTTTTGAATTAGCCTCTTTTTTTTTTTTTTCTCTCTTTTTTAAATTGAGGCCTGTCCTTAAAAAGGTAGGCAAAAAGATGATGTGCTAGGAGGCCCAATATTAATGCCAAATGATATGTTTTAATGGGTAGAATTAAGCTATCTATGCTCTCCCTTTGCCAATGAGATCTTTCCGTGTTAAAAGCCCTCAGCTAAGCATAAACCAAGATCACCACTCAAATGCACATGCAGAAAGACATACTTGGCATTTAGAAACTGCAGTTTGTAGATTCTTTTAAGAAGAAAAGGAAGACTAGAAACAGCACGTGTGCACTAATTGGACATGGCTCCCTGTTCTTGGAGCTGTCATTGAGGTTATTCCTTGCAGTGATCTTTAGAAAAATCAAGGCATATACAAGTTAAGAGGAGGAAAAGCTGTCTACATAATTATTGAATTAAAAAAAAAAAAGAAAGAAAAGCTGTGTGGAAACTGAAGGCTCAGTTGTAGCACTAAGGCACAGCATGCAGTGAGAATCAGCCTCATCTGAAAAGGTGCACCCCAGGGGCTGCTGGAGCTGCTTCTGTTGTGTGACTTCCATAGCTGTCTCTCAGGTACCGTACCATTCCATTCTGTCATACTGCATAGTCTGGGGCACAGTGCGGCTGTAAGGCTTAAGAGAATCACACTGGTCAGCAGCCCTGTTCAGCACTGGTGCTGAAGTGGTCAATTCAGAGTTCATCTGAAAAATACAGGCCTGCAGTGTTCAGACCTGACCTCAGTTTCAGTTGTGGATTTTCTGCAACTGGAAGATTAGGGCAGGACTATGGTCCAAGAGTAAGGCACACCAAGCCTGGGTTGTTTTGTAGTCCTAGAGCAGGCAGAACTGCTCATGTGGTTATTGTGCAGATTTTTATTGTATGGATATATGCAAAGTGTCTCAATTTCTGATGATACAGAGTGACCTGGAAAAGAAAATAATAGCATGAATTCTGGAGGTTTTGTTTGAAGCACCCAGTAGCTTCTCAGTTGGCTCAGCTCCTGTTGACTCGACTGGTGCTCTGGCAGGAGGGCACTCTTCCTGAGCAGAGCTGCATGTCAGCTTGAGGTCACTGATGGTGCATCCTGCTCAAGGCAAAAACCTACCCTGCATGCCTGAAAGAAGCTTTGACAATAAACCTTTTAAGAGAGTTTATTATGAAAACACAGCATTACTAATACTCTGAAACAGTGGATTTGGATCAATTTGAAATGTGGCATTCTTATCAGCCTTAAAAGCCTGAATAAATTAAAAATATGCAGAAACCATCTGTACTGAAACTTGTTGATTGGATCTGTCAGCTTTCTTTAGAGAGAACAAAATAATTTAGTTTGGGCTATTTCTGGTCCCAGTTCTGAGCTTTACCACAGTCTCTATACTTCTGTAAATCTAGGGCCTGGCAGTCCTATTTCAAGCTGCTATAATGTCAGTACTCTCCATAGGCTGAATTCTGGGGGGGGGGTTGGTCAAGCTTTCTCCTGTGTATCTATGGTCACAGTTTGTGATATAATGCTTATCTGTTAAGCATCATAATGCTTTGTGCTGCTTTTTCTGGCTCACGTGACAGCATGCACTAGACAGCTGGGAGTTCCACTTGGCCCCCAAGTACTACTTGACCATCATCTCTAAGCCACTGGAGGAAGTCTCCGAAGTGATTGTATGTAGGACAGCTTATGCATCTCTTAGGCATTCACTTGTGATCTACTCTAGATAACTCCTCCAATCTGGAGAACTTAGCTTTCTGAAGAAAAAGAATATACTTCCAAGGGTAAGATAAAGAAATGTCACAACTTTTCAAGCCTGTGACTTGATACTTGAACAGAATTATTTAAAAATCTGCTGAATTAATAATGGCCAGGTCATTAGTTTTGACTCTTCTAAATCACTCTTGATGTCTCTGGAATCATAAATGTAGATGAGTGTGAGCGCTGCTGGGTCAATTCCTGAAATACTGTTTGGCCAAACACAAGGTTTTTTCTGATGGGGAGTGCAGCCTGGCATTCCACATTCTTCTCAGGTGCTGCCTTTCCTTTTCTCAGTTTTCATTTTTTGAGAATGGTGTCTTGATTGCAAAGATTTTTCCAGTTGCAATAAAACTAAAAGATGAAGACAACTTCTGGTTTTTATGGGAATATAGTGCCAACACAGGGAAAAGGAGGATCATTCTGTCCATTTGTTAGAGGACTTGTCACCTATTCTTATGCTTTACGCTTCTACTAGAGCGTTCACTGATGTGCAGTGGCACCAGTGCTTTAACTTTGCAGCTGACTGTGACCCAGTTCCTTTATCGTACTGAGCAAAGAAGGGGCAGTTCAGTGAGTTCTTAGCGCTCAGAAGAAGGTGAGTCTTGGCTAAGTGCAAACTGTATGCAGGTAAGGGCAGAAGTAATTTTTTCCAGTTACTTCCCAACCTTTACCTATGACAAAGGTTTTTAATGGTACCTTAACTTGTGTGGTTCACTGTGCTGGCTGGAGTATTGATCCCCTCCTCTGGTAAGGCAGCAGAGGGGGGATGGAAGGTTCCTGCTGCACCACTGTACTTGGCAAGGAGGCTAACTTGTATGATTGATACTGATTTTCTTTAATCATGCTCTTATTTCCACAGTCCTGGAGAACTGAAGCGTCCTCTGCAGTGGGCTACTCCTGAAAACTTTGCCTGCTGTGGAAAGTTCTAGGTTTGCTTCACGCCTTCTAAAGCAGATCTTTCTTCCACCCTGAATCTGAGAGTGATTTAGGTACTTCTGGAGACTGTCTAGTCCAAACTCCTGCTCAAAACAGGGTCACCTACTGTGGATGGCCAGTTGAGTTTTGAATATCGCCAGGAATGGAGACTTCATAACCTCTCTGGGCAACCTTTTCCAGGCCAGACTTTGGTGTGCTTGGGAAAGGGATCTGGCTGCACAAATAGTTCATGCAAAGCTGAAGACTTGTCTGAAGTATCTCTAGAAAGCACTGAGGCTATGTACTCTTTGATCAAGCCTTGTATGTGGTTTCTGTATTATATACGCTGAGATTCATTCAACCTCTCTATTTATAGTGCTTAATAAATAACAAATTGTGGCACAGAAGGGACCTATGATCTAGGACACAACAGGCTACATTTCACTGCTGCACTACTGTAAATATTAGTCCCAGAAATCTATGTGAGGGGCCAGTGTGCTTGTTAGAATGAACTCTTGTGAGTAAATTCCATGGAAAACACCCTTTAAACACAGCATCCCTCGGTTTTGAATGTCTTCCCTTGTTGACCAGCCTGTGGTGCACAAAGGGTGTTGATCTAGTAATTGTTCTTAAGTAATTTAAAGCATTACAGTTAAAAAAGGACTTTCTCCTGTAAACACTGATCCAGACTACTTGCTTCTTGTCAAAACACCAGGTAGTGAGACTTACGGACAGACTCTGGAAGTAGATAGGAATGCTGGGGGAAAAGGGGTTTCGGCAATTACTAACTCAGTGTGCTCTCTGTGGCAGGCAGGCACATTAGCTTCATTCCTGCTCTGTTTTGCTCTCCTGCAAAGCCTAAATACAAAGGCCAATCTTGTGTGGGTTGCTAAGCACTGTCTGTAAGATAATCAAAAGGAAAACAGAGCTGGGCCATAGACCAAAAACATTGCTTCGAGTACCCTACAAAGGCCATAGAAAGAGCTCTGACTCTGCTGCAGGTTGGAATTTCTTGGCTCCCTGCGTAGCACTGATCCAGGATCTCAGAGCCACGTGACTGGAGTGTCTTAGTGGATTTCCTGTCTTGAGTCGACTTCAGGGGTTGGTATTGGGACCAATGCTGTTTAACATGTTTGTTGGTGATATGGACAGTGGGATTGAGTGCACCCTCAGCAGGTTTGCTGATGACGCCAAGCTGTGTGGTGCAGTTAATGTGCTGGAGGGAAGGGATGCCATCCAGGGGACCTTGACAGGCTTGAGAGGTTGGCCTGTGCAAACTGCATGAAGTTCAGCAAGGCCAAGTGCAAGGTCCTGCACATGGGTCAGGAATATCCCAGGCAAATACAGGCTATGCAGAGAATGGATTGAGAGCAGCCCCAGGGAGAAGGACTTGGGGGTGTTGGTGGACAAGAAGCTCAGCATGACCCAGCAATGTGCACATGTAGCCCAGAAAGCCACCTGTATAATGGGCTGCATCAAAAGAAGCGTGACCAGCAGGTTGAGGGAGGTGATTCTCCCCCTCTACTCTGCTCTGGAGTACTGTGTCCAGCTCTGGGGTCTGCAGTACAAGACAGACATGGACCTGTTGGAGCAAGTCCAGAGGAGGCCATGAAGATGATCAGAGGGCTGGAGCACCTCTCCTGTGAGAACAGGCTGAGAGAGTTGGGGTTGTTCAGCCTGGAGAAGAGAAGGCTCCAGGGAGACCTTAGAGCAGCCTTCCAGTACCTAAAGGGGCCTACAAGAAAGCTGGAGAGGGACTGTTCACAAGGGCAGGGAGTGATAGGACAAGGGGTATTGGCCTTAAGCTGAAGGAGGGCAGATTTAGATCAGATATTAGGAGGAAATTCTTCATCATGAGGGTGGTGATGCAGTGGTTGATGTTCAACAGGTTGCCCAGAGAGGTTGTGGATGCCCCATCCCTGGAAGTGTTCAAGGCCAGGTTGGACAAAACTTTGGGCAACCTGTTCTAGTGGAGGGTGTCCCTGCCCATGGCAGGGGGGTTGGAACTAAATGATCTTTAAGGTTCCTTCCAACCCAAACCATTCTATGATTTTCAGAGTTTAACAGTAGCTGTACGTACCCATTCACTATTTTCAATACATTGATGTTAAAAGCCCAAGCAATTCACACATTGTGTAGCTCTAGTTGTGCCAGAGTGATATTTACTACTTAAGGGCCTGCAGTACAGCAAGAAGAGCAAGGCACTTATGTTTTGTCCTATAACATGTGGTGTATTATGCTAAGGCAGCAGCTGGTGATAAGGGCCTCAGGTCAGGTCCTGCACTGTAATGGGGTTTCTTCAATGGGTGATACTGTTTGTGGTACTGTGCAGGAGGCCTTACTGCTGCATGAACCTCACTTGGCTATGAGAAGGAGGAAAACACAGGCAATTCCTTCTGATGTGACTTAAGAAGTAGAAGACTGGCAGAAGCAAAGAACAGACTACCTTCAAAACAGAGCTGGTGAAATGAGTGTATAAGCCTCAGCTCTTTGAAAGTAAGGGTGGGAAACTAAATTCAAACTTTCCTTCATCAGCAGTTAATGCTCAGCTGCTTGTACTGGAGAACTTAGGGTGAAGTTCTCCAGCTGGTTCCCTCCCCTCTGCAGGAGGAGAGAGCATGAGTGGCAGAAATGTGGTGATCAACAACTGAGAGCGCTAATGTCTCAGAGGGCCACCATTAATCCTTCTCTGAGTGTTTGCCCACAGCCATAAGGAAGGAACTGGGTTTAAATGCTGTGCAGCGGAACGCCCTCTAGTCATGTGTCTTTCTTCTCTGTTTGCTGGAGTTAAATGTCTATATTTGGCACATCCTAGGCTGTTGTCATGGAAATGGTGTATTGACACATCCATAGCAGAGCAGCTTTGTTCTGTACAGAAGGATAAGAAGGATGATGGGTGAGAAAGGAAGAGGCCTGTTCTCAGCATTCAGATGTTCATAATATTTGTTCTTCAGCTTCTTAGCTTCAGTTGGAAGGCATACAGCTGTTGGATTTGTTGTTTTGAGCCAGTATTGAAAGAATTATGTAGAACAATACCCAACATTTGGACTTTAACACAGAGCATTACTGAACATCACACAAGATAGGATCCCCAGTTACAATAGCTGCCTCCTACATAGCTAATATGCTACTGATTAGCACCATTGCAGAGCAGGAACATCTCTGCTCAGTCCTTTTTACCCTGTATTTCTAGTTCATCTGAGATCTTGTGTGTTCCTACAAAGAGAAAATGAGACTACTATTCTGAAAATGATAGGGAAAAACACATCCTTTTGTGCTCTCCATTTGAACATTGTATCTGGAAATGTCAGACACCTATAGCCAGATATTTCCTCCTGAACACATGGCAAAAGGTAATATTGAAGGGTTAACAAAGGTGAATGTAGAGGGTAGAAGTTAGTAATTTTGGCAGATTTCATCCTAGTTTGCTTTCTGCTGCTGCCAGGCCACCCTGTACTTCCCCCAAGACAGATCATCAGCTGTGAGAAGAGGAAGGAATAGAAGAATGAATGTTGGATCTATTTGCCTCATGTCAGAGTATTTTCACAGCCTGTTTCTACAGGGAGCTTCTCAGCTTTGTGCCAAGAAGAGTCAGAAGACAAGAAACTTCAGAAGCAGTGAGGGAAGCTGCATCCTGCGACTCAAAACTGAGCTCTGCAGGGTTCTTTCCTCTAGTGCCTGGAACTGTGGGAGGAGTTCCTCCCCCTTCCTGTGCATCTTGAACATCATGGGAGCATATTTCAATGTTTTTAATCAGATATTTGTTTGGGTTTTTTCTTTCTCTGTTAAACATGCAGCTAGAGGCTGGTACATGCTTAGTAAAAGCCATGCAGTTTCTTATGCGGTCTGGTTATGTATCCATCATGATCCAAAAATCATCAGAGTCAGACTGCAGGTAAGGATGGCCTTTCCATGTCAAAAATCTTCACTTATCATGATGGCCCCTGCAGACTGGACAGAATGCAAGTAAAGGTAGTTCCTGTCCCTGCATGACAACCGTTCCATGCATTCCAGATCCCTGTCTAAGAAGGAAAGGCAGGACTTATATGGAATCCACCTCTGCTGTGCTCCAAACCACTTTTAAGTGCTTTAATGGATTTAATTTTTCAGATTTCAGGAATGTTTATTCATTAATCAACTTTCCAGTTTCTGTCATATAAGCGATCTATGTTAGGGTGGTAAAAGGTGTTTGTAATTAGAGCTTCCCAAAACTTCAGTTTTCAAATTTTGCATTGCATATTTGACTTTAAAAAAACCCCACAACAAATAATTTATTGTTTTGCTTAAGATTTTGATGCAGTAGTCTGTTTCCTGGTGCTTTTAGTGTGTGCCTGTGTGTATGAAGGCAACCAGATTGGAAGGATTTTCAGCTGTGCAGAAATTTGCAAGATTAAGAACATCATCTTTTTTTTTAGCTGCTTATCTGTGCCAGCTGTTCTGCCTGAGAAAGCTTCTGCTTCCTTCAGGGTTCTGTGGCCCTAGCACAAACTGGTCACCTGGTAAATACTGGCAGATTAGGGTTACAGAACCCATGCTATTCCTGTTCTTCAAAAAAGCAGCATCAACAGCAGAAACTTGGAACTTAATGTTTATCATCTAATAAATCTAAATACTGAAAAATATTCTGTAAACCTGGCCCTTAATTGTCATGGCAAGTGAAATGAAAGATGGTCAATACTTATTATTAGATGCCTTTACCTATTTATTATTAGGTACCATTTAATAAATAAAGTGTATCTTAATTTCTTTTCCTCCTTTCTAGGAAGATAGTTCTTTTGATTAGTGACAGCACATCTATATTGCTGCCCTGGGCACAGATGATGAGAGCCTTGGATGGCTTGTGTCTGCAGGATGTGGTTATGGTTGAGTAATGGAATGAACAAAATATAAAGTATAACCAGAACAAGTTCTCGGGCAGTTTTTCATGTTAGAAATTGAGGATAGACCTTAAGAAGAAATATTTTCCTTTAAAAAGTCATTTTTATACATTTTAACATTTTATATTTTATATTCTTGGAGCAAAGGGTCTTTTGCAGCTATTCTGAACCTTACAAAGCAACTTTTCCAGATCAAGGAACCTCAGCTAGGGAAGGAGGGGCAACTGGCTGCTTTCAGTTCATCTCTCTGGTGAACAACTTTTTGTATCTCACAATGGCAATATAGAATGCTTTTGTTTTCTTTATTTTGATTGGAACCACCCCACCTCTGAGGCAAATGTCAGGCAACAATTGTAAGTATGCTCACTGTTTTGGTAGCATAGCGGAAAAGGTGAAGAAATGAAGAAATCACTGGGAACTTGGATATATGTTCTGTTGAGCTGTACGTTGGGTTTGGTAGAAAATGAAGGCAGTTTGCAAGCTAACCTTTTTATAAAGATAACAAAGGTATAAGACTGCAGTCCTTATCTGGCTTTTTAAAGCGGAAATAGATAGAAATCTCTCCTGATGCTGCCGTGGAAAATTTGATATAGTGCAGAAGATGCCAAATGCAAAAATGTCATCGTCCCTGTTGTAGGATGCCAACTTGGTTTATACAGAAAGTCCAACTCTATTATTTAGCAGCATGAGGCATTTGACACACAAGCTACTTTGCCCGGCCAAAACCTGCTCAGTTACACATTGCAACTCCCACCAATTTCACACAGACATGTGTATGATGGCTGCAGTTGTGCCAGACGTCTTGAGTTGTTCAGAAACACTTTTAGAAGCCAGAATTTAAGGGTTGGGAGGCCTTCAGAGAAGGAGCACTATAAAGCTTTGTAATCAGATTCACATAGGCAGCTAGTTATGGTTAAAACAGCCAAGTGTTTAATGTCTCGTTTTGTTGTCACTTCCCAGTTTCAGGTCTAGATAAACTATCAAGAGGGTAGAAATGAGGTTTGTGGTCTAGAGAGCATCAGACCTTTGTCAGTATAGAGGTGTTGTATGCTCAAAGTGTCCTTGTGTTTTACAACTTTCAGAGTAACCTGTAACTATTGCTCATTCAAGTAGCTTTCACTTTTCCAAAAGTAAATCTTAGAAATGTGCCTGGAATTAAAATTTAGGCTTTCTGGTGGGTCTTATTCTGCTTGTATTGCAATGAACAAGAATCATGTCCTGCAAGAAAGAATAGTGCGCAGGTGAGAAGATGCTATCTTAAGGAAAGTTTCCAAAACAGTTGCATAATACAAAGTGACATGGAAAATTAAAAGCTAATTTGCTTTAGAAGTTAGCTCTGACTCACTAAATCTTGCTCTGTTCAACTCTTAAAACTATCTAAAATAGTGATTTTCACATCAGGTATCTCATTTGCATTCTGAGATCCTTACGCTCTGGAAGGTGATTGTGATTAGCTCTTCTTATGACTGATTAAATTAGTTTTCCTCCTTCAGCAGCTGAATACAGATGTAGATAAGTAGAAATTGTGGTACATAAGTTGTGAGTGTCTCTCTTACCTGTACTCACTTTCTTCTCTATGCAATAATAGTTTGCATAAAACTATTCTTGCTAGTCTTTGACATTCCACTTCAATGGCTTTGCCTTTATATAGACTTATAACCACATGAAGTAAAATCCATTTAGTTGTTTGATGTATGGATCTCCTATTGTTGGCCTTCAAGGAAATGCATTTGAAATTGGTGACTTGCTCTGTGAACAGATTATTAGCATGAGGTATCAGAAAAATGAATTTGCCACATTTGAGTGCACAGAAGTGAAGACTTTCTG
This sequence comes from Grus americana, assembly GCF_028858705.1. Lineage (NCBI taxonomy): Eukaryota > Metazoa > Chordata > Aves > Gruiformes > Gruidae > Grus > Grus americana. The sequence continues at coordinate 4,498,946 of NC_072860.1, read as the reverse complement.
TGGCATCAACAGGAAATACCGATGGTTTACAGTGGGCAATTTCACACTGTTATTATAATGCAAGTATGCATGAATCAATTGGTTAGGGGTATAGGAATGGGAATGTAAAAAAAAAAAAAAAAAAAAGAGGCAAACATGCAGAAAAGTTGCAGGTAGAGCACTTAGCGCTACTGAGAAAAGTAGTCTGTCACATTAATTAGACTATGCCTGTAGCATAGTTTTGGTCTGCATTCAGTGAAGAATTTTGTAATACATAGACTTGATGGTCAGTCAGCTTATTTGCAGTTAATGCTAATTTATGACTTAAAATAATCTTGCCTCTGCTTTGTGACAGTTGTTGCTTGGAAGACTGCATAAAGTAAGGACAAAACAAGACAAGCATGAGATTAGTGTAATACAGCATGGGTTTTGCAACTAAGATTGGCGTATCTCTCCATCAGTGGACCTTTCTGGTGAATATCTTGTGCCTCAGGTTAAGAGTGGATATGCTCACTGTCAGGCTGGCATAGCTGGTTGTATCCCCTCCTACAGACTCACAGGCAGAGGCATTTAACCTCTGGCATTGCTCAGGCAGAAAGGAATTCAAGGAGTGGTTGGTATCCATTTCAGATAAATTTTCACACTTGATGAGGCAATAAATACAAAAGCTAGCATACAAAGCTGTAAGTTCATGAGGAGGACTATGCTTTATTTATATTGATGCTATTTTTTGATGTCAGACAAAGACTGCAACTTATTTCTGAAATGAAGCATCCATTTATGGGTGGGAATTATTGGAGGTTTATTAGCGATAGCAGGAGATGGATTGATGCCCCAGGAATTCAGTTCTTCCTATATGTCTTGTATTCCTGCACTGGACTTCTAAATTTTGTGCATTCTCTCTCCAGCAGCAGCAGAGACTGTGAGGTAGTGAAAAATACTGGGTTTTGTTTTGGGGCTTTTCTGTGTCTGAAAAGTGAAGACTTTTAATGTTGTTTTCAGTGTAATTTCCTCAAGGTTTCTAATTAGCCCTTACAAATCAAGGAATTAGCTACTTGTTAGCTTTTCATATTGCAACACGTGCCAGAGGAAGGACATAGTTCAGCCCCTGGAGCAATGAGCCAGTGGATGGATGTCTCGTGCATTTTAGCTAGATCACAAAGACCACCACTTGCCATGGAAAATCCTCTGGTATTTCCTGGCAGCTGGCCATTCATGAAGGCCTTGAGGTAGATAGCTTAGAAACTCAGAGCATGGGAACTTGAGTGGAATTAATTTGGATTAATCTGTGCCCTAACCCCTGTTTACCTCGGTGTTCTCATCTGTGGTTTAGCAGTATTGGTTACTGTACGTGCTAATGTGGTCTTGGTCATTAGTGCTGAAAGAGATTGAAGACACTGTTTTCTGTGCATAGGCTTCCAGAAGTTCTGTGCTACCTGGACTTCTGAGTATACTCACCACATCATCCATACATGGACATCTTTTCTGGGAGACGCCAGTTTTGTGTTCACACTCTTTTCTTGTTTGATCTGATGGGCTGCCTAGGCGTAGCCCTGGGATGAGAGAGGGACAGATAGATAGTCCCTTTAAAGGACAGTCTGTCATTCTTAAAAGGACACTAGAACTTTTGTTGCAAATGGGATGTTTGTCTAACCAAAACCAACAATCTTTGATGCCTCTTTTTTTACAGATGCCACCTGAACTCTTGAATAATTCTGTGCATTTTTGCTTGCAGAGGACTAGGAATGTTTAATGATAATGACTCTTAACTGAGGAACTGAATTTAGAGCATCTCTAAAATCTTAGCTTGACACCTAAAATGGAATACAGAAAAGGGCTATAATTCCTGAACCCATAGCAGAGATGAAAGAAGCTGAAAGCATTAGCCTCCTAAGGCAGTGTGACAGCTTTTTTTCTGTTTTATTAATGTTTACTTTTGAAACGAAGATGTACTTGCTCAGTTCGTTCCTTTTCTGAGACTAATTTATGTTCTGCGTTCAGCCATGCTATTTTCTTTAGTGCTATGGAATTTGGTTGTACTAACAATGAAAGAAAAATCCAGAGGGTTGATCTAGAGACAGGGATAATTTATTATGGCAGGAGGAAACCCAGTGGGATATCTTATCACTCCTGTTTTCAGTTATAGAAGGAAACTATCCAGCTCTTTATGTCCAGATGTTATGGCAGACAGATCTCCGTAACTTTGGCTGCAACAGTTGCAGAAAACATAGTTAATCACTTTGGCACCTGGGAAGCTAATTTACTACTTGGCTCTGAAAAATGAGGAGCCTGGGAATCTTTATGCAAAGTATATTTGGGAAGAAATAACTATAATGAAGTAAAAATCAATCATCCCAAAGCCTGAACTAAATGAATACTTTTGAGAACATACTACAGAACAAATACATTGTTCAAAAATTTCAAAGGCTCTTACTTTGAGGAAATTTTATTACTGCGTACAAACCCCATGTAACCCAAGATGACAAATACCACTTTGGCTTTCCCCATTCCTTTGAAGAAACTGTTCACTATGAAAGCACTAAATTTTTTGTTACATGTTGTTGTACTGTGACCTGTGAAGAGTAAAGGCACAAGAACATGAGAAGTTCAGGACCCAGTTTGTACATTGCAGAGGGAGTTGCTTTAAATTTAGAAATTGGACAAGCTGTGTAAACTTTTTCTGCATTTTTGTTCTTGGTTATTTGGTAGATTTGCTTGGATTGCACAAAAATTGTTCCAAGTTCTGTCCTGCTCCCATCTGTTCTTGGCTCTGGTCAACTTCACTGGGAGCAGTGAAATGTGCAGTTAGATTCCACTTGTGCAGAACATATCACCCACAGTAAGCTGAAGGTTGGTTCCAAACTCAAATGTCTTTCAATAAAAAGACAAGATTCTCCTGTTTGTATTTTACTAAAGAGTGTCTATCTCTGTGCCTCAAACACCTCTTAGTGCCATGTTCCAGGATAGAGGACAAAGTCTTGCTGTCTTGGGTCAGTGACCACATAGGTTATTCCTGACAATGACAGCTAACTGGAAGAAGAAAGCACTACACTTGATTTTAGGTTAATATACTATCTTGGTTGATTGCATTTTACAATCACAGAGCTTAACTGTAAAACTTCTGAGATATCAGGGCATTATAATGTTACAATTGACCAAAATTAACAGAAACCTGACCTGAATTAAGTTTGGGGCAATTCAGCGCTTGTAATTGTGGTTTTACAGTAAGATTTCAAAACATGATGAAAAAAGATACCTCCCATGTTTGAGGTAGCAACAAAGATTTGGAATGTGATCATCAGTTGAAGACATTAATGGATTTCTTGGTGTGTAGTAAGTATTAATCAGCAACATATCACCTTCTCATGGTTGCATTAGGTCTGTAAAATTAACAGGAAGGGAGAATATTATTTTTTAATTAAAATAGATAGGTCTGATCAAATGTGCTTACCAGACCTTTCAATAAGAATGATTCCTACTTTAAGATCATACTTCCACTCTTAATTTAAAAATGCAACTCAAGGCTTTAAATAATTGAGCTGCAAGGATGCAGCTCTTACAGGAAGAACAAGAACAGGTTTTTTGTTCTCTGTGACTACTGTAGGGTCACAGAGTTAGGTCTAGTATGGTTATGGAACAGCTCGGTTTGGGTCAGCTCTTCAGGTAGATAAGAAAACTTTATTTAGCCATGTTATGCAGAGCGTGTTCACTGTCTCAGCCCTGTCCTTGTGAACAAGTGTCCTTGCAGTTATAAACATAAATGGGGGTTTCTTGTTGTCAGGCTCTGGAGTAGGTTTGTCAATTCATCCCAAGAGGTTCCTTTCTGAACAGGGCTAAAGAACTGGGAGCTCCCGTAGACAGCTCAGGCAGCCTCTGCCTTTGCTCCACCTGCTCTCCAAACAGAAGATAAACACTTTAAAGGGTTTGGCAGACTACTAATGTTTCTCAAGTGCTTACTTCCCATCGGAGCCGAAGGTGCTATTTGGGGACATGCCCTTGCTAACCTTGAAATGAAGCGATCACAGCAGGAGCATGAACTAATTCCTTTTACTTCTTAGTGTTCTGTATGACTTCCCTGTGTCCACAACTAGGCAGCAGCTTGTTGGCTCTGTTTTCTGTCTTGCCATCTTCCTTTTCATCCAGATCCACCCTCTTTCATTTGTAGGTATTTAGGTTTTGATTTCTGAAAGAGAAAGAAAGGAATCTGATTAAAGAGGTAGGCATGCCTGTTCTTTTAAGAAAGGAGAGAAAGAAAAAGTATTGTGTAGCATGAGTGTTTGCTGAAGAACAGACTATTCAGTGGGACAGACTATTCATGGTTTTATTGTGAAGCAGAATGAAATTCCCTGTGGTCAGAGTTCAGATCCAGAGGAATTGGCTGTAGCAATAAGCAACAGCAGTCCTGCTAGGAAAGGGTTTTTTTCAGAGATTTTCTACATGAATAAATTCAGTTTGCATAATGGAGTAAGGAATACCTCTTTTTTTAGCTGACCTCTTTTTGGCTTCTCAACTTCTTTCACTGTCTAATAGCCAGAGACAAGCTCTATCTGAAATTCCCACAGTTCTTTGCCCCTTTCATTCTCTGACCACCTAGAAACCACTTGCTATTTCTGGATTAGTGCTGGGAAGAAGTTATCTGGGGAACTTGAGAGTAAGAGGTTGTATTTCAAACTAATCTCAGAATCACTAGAGCTGGATGATAAGGTATACCTGTGTATGATCTGAAACTACCAAAATCTGTTCCCATAGCCCAGGTAATACACAGATAGTGGAAGCAGTGTTGGTGATACAGTATAATGAAGATATTCTCAGATTTATGGCACTTCTACTGCAATTCTGGGATAGAATCAGAAATTCTGGCTGAATATCTGTAAATGCCATAGAATGTGTGTTTCAGAAGGAAAACAACCAGCCATTGTAAGCTGAATTCTGACTCCTGCACTAATTCCTGAAGCCTTCAAGAATCATACTTGATTTCTTTAAGTAATGAGGGAGAAGATGATGATAGAGTTATGTTGTGACCCCTTCTCTACTACTAGTCCCTCCTCCCCCACCCCCACTTTGATTTTTGATGAAGCAAAGACAGGGAAGAGAGACAATATGGTATTTACAGCCATGTCTTATTTTCTGAGCATTCTGTAAATGCTTAATTATGTTGCTTTGTGCCATCAGAACAACTGGCCTTTTTCCTGCAGAAAGCTGGTTAGTTGATTGTGTTTGAGCCCATTTGCCAAGACCGATTCATTCGCACATTTCAGATGCGCTGAAGAAACATATATTGTCTGATCAGTCTTCGCTTAGTAGGCATGTTATTTAATGGTGCCATTAAATCTGGGGAGCAGCCTTTTACTATAGTATTTTCCATGAGATTATAATTTACCTCTTGAGTCATTTATCACTTTGTTTTTTCAGAATGTATGCCTTGGGCTCTTCTCTTTGACAGTTTCAATCTACAATGTTGATCTGCAGCCAGGATGTTTTCATCCTGTTCTGGATGACTGGTGGCTCTTCTAGAGAGTTTCTTGAGAGAAGTGTGTTTGAACCCAAGTTCAACGCTGCATGTTTAAACCCAGGCACCTTCTGTGCCTTCTGCTCCAAGCTGGTCAGCAAGCATGGTACAAATTTATACTGCTGCTTAGCATATTTTCCTTTGGATTTACCAGATGAGGTGACTCTGTAACGTACAGATTTTGATCTCAGAAAGGTTTATATTGAGGTTTTGAGGTATTTTTATTACTCTGGAAATTACACATAGAATGTAGGTCATGATTTCACAGGGAAAAATGGGTCAAAAATCTTACTGAAACAGTCAGAGTCCCCTGATATTGTAGGTATGCAGAACTGATATATCCTCTACGCGTGTAGTATACATGCCTATCATGGGATCTGCATGTCTCATCTGTGGAAAGTGTGAGTAGATCTGGGTTTATAATTGGAAGCCCTAACCCTATGTTGTCTGTATCCAACACACTTGATGGCCTTAGGGGAAGTCTGTGATGCACAAGGAATGTGGGTTTGCTGCCAAGTGTTATAAAATGTGGAGATGACAGCTCTGTTCCCAGAGCACAGTCTAGAAAGATGCACAGACATCTTTTACATGATGCTGGTGTCCTTCTTTTGAGCAAAAAGACAACACAGACTAGGAAATCCAGTGGTAAAGGTGGCTGAAGGGTTTTATTGTCTTAAATATAAACTTGTATCTTGCCTAAAAAAAAGGGGGGCAATTATGGAGTGTTTCTATAGGTTTTTTTCTGGTGGTTTATTTCTGTCTTGATGACTGAGATGTTTTGCTGAGTGGCATTGTTGACTTCAATTTATCAAAATCCTATTAACATGATGCATGAGTTTTATAGCTCCCATCCCTTACCTATGAGCACTCTTACTGTTTTTAGTCAGAAGTAATGTGTGCTTCTGACCACAGATCTAGTCAAATTGATTGGACTGTTAATCACTGAAGTGTTTTTGAATTGCAATAATTTAAACCAGTTTCACAGACATACTACTTCATCACCAAGTCTTGGCCAAATATCCGTTAATATCATTGCTTCTGGTAAAGCAAGGACAATGTCCTTCCTCACAAATTCTCTTACAAAAAAGAGAGCTTTGCAGCAGGTTGTCAGTGGTAAATAAATAGTGAGAGGGTTCTCATAAAACAGAGTGATATTTCAGGGGGCTGTTGGAGGCTGTTGAAACCAGTGCTGACTTTCAGCTGAAACAGAATTCTTAGAAACAGTGGTGCTAAAATCACTCTGGTTTGTCTTGGAAGATAAGTTGCTGGGGAATAATTTTCAGATCTGTCCAGATATTTGTGAGCTTTGAGTACCAGATTGACTACTGAAGCAATACATACAGTTTTCCAGAGGGCCTATTCTGCAAACCCAAGCTTGGGTCTGGTATTCATCTTTCAGCAAGGTCATCCTTCTGGTATAAGCACTTCCGCTCACAGTTGTCACGAACGCCATGAGCAACTCCAGTTGCAGACTGGATTCTGAACAGGCAGGTTTAGTGCTGCCTTTGGTAAAGCATGTGTGTGTATATATATCCTTCTCTCCATCCCCAGCAGAATCAGCCTAAGCCAGCATGTCGAGTGTTTTTCCTGCACACATCACTAATAATGTGGTTCCAGAAGTTGACTGCACATCCCTTGTTTGCCTGTCAGATGCTACAGGGAATTTGTGGAGTATGAGCTTCCTTTGGGACAGACCTTCAGGCTGAGCGTGCTAATTAGTACTGCAGAAAAGGGAAGTCTGAGGGGAACTGCTCAGAAGGAGACTTTTGAACTAGGCTGCCTTTTTGTTTTGTTTCCCTGGAAAAGAACAGCTTTTTCATTTTGTAGTAGTGTTAGTAAAGAGAAGTTATGCTTGTGCAAATGGCTGCTGTGACACTGTTAGCCTTGATGCCTCTGCTCTACTTCAAACAAATCCACTTTTTTCAAAGTGGTGTCTGACCCACTGCAGCACATTAAGAAGTCTGAAGGTGGCAATGAGAAATGTTCTGCTGTCTCTACAGGCTAAAAGATGGGAAGGGTCTGAAGTCAAAACTGATTCTTTCCACTAGAGAACAGACCAACTTCACTAGCTTGTTCCCACACATTGGCTGTGATTCTGTAGTTTGCTGCGCTGGCCTTAGTAGAAAAATTCAGTTTTGGGCTGTGTTTGAAGTTAAAATTTAATTTAAACTTTTTGAAGTAAGTATTCTTGTGGCTGCTTTCCCACAGCTTTGTCTGCATCACAGCAACAGACTCTTTAGTAATAGGTGAAATTTTTCACTTTGAGAGTGACATGCTATTTCAGGTCGATCTCTTTTGCTGGGTGATGCATGTGTATGAATAGCTGGCGGTTAGAAGACATTCTGCATTATTGCTTATGCTGGCTTGATGACATTTCTTTATGTCACTCCAGCAGTATACAATCCAGAATCTCTTTGAAAGACTATACAACAGTTGATGGGGCAGATGGGAAAAATAACCCTCTTCTGTTTCAGAATACCTCTGTGCTGATTGTTTTATTTTAGGGAACTAACAAGTCTCCTGACATAAACCTGAAAATGTGTTAACAGCCTTTCAGCCAAATTTGAGCACCTGTTGCCTTAAAATAAGAAGGAAAAAAAAAAAAGGCAGCATTAAAACCAAGAGATGATGTCAAACTCTACAAGCCAATGTAAAGTCTTGCCTCAAGAGGCAAATTATAATGTGAAGACAAGTCCTATGCCAGACAGCTACATTCAAGCTTTGTTCTTTTAACAAGTAACAGATACTTCACCCTGGAATTTATCATCTGAAAAGGGAGCTAGGCAAGGTCTGGCACTGGGCAGCTGAATTATGTTTCTTCCTCAACTAATCAAGGATCTTTATGCTATATAAGCAAGTCAGACCTTGGTTTACTGTTTCGATACTGACATACCTTTACTTCCTGAATTATGGATCCAATCCAAAATCTGTTGGTTTCAGCAAGAGTAGGATAGTACCCAACAGAGCACATCAGTGCAATAGCTAGTGGGGAAATAAATGCTTATCACTGTGAGACATTTGTGAATCAAACTTATTTCCTCTTCCCCTGGATGGTGGTATCCAAGATGTCCAGAGGGAACAATTCAGTCATTTGTCTATAATTTAGCGCAAATAAGATGCCTAATCTGATAGCAGGTTGGCAAACAAACTGAAAGAGCAGGTTGGTCAGCAGGCAGAAATGAATACCAAATATTTTCCTTGCTGCCTCCCATATTTTTGGAAACTATTTGGAAGCCAGAAATGCTCATTGGAAACATTCATTAAAATGATCCCCAAAGTGGATTAGTCAGCTAGTTCTGGAAGAACATTGCAAATTCTTTTCTGTTGTGCTGTTGGCCCCCTTGTATCACTATTAATTATGAAATTTAGCTCTTTAGCAGACTGCTAATTAAATTGGGCTGCAGTGATACAGACAAGTATAGTACCTCTTTCTATTCTCTGCAAGATAGTCATATATCCTGGGGTTGTCACGAGGAAAAGCCAGCCAGGCTGCCAGTTTCCCTTCCTCTAGGGATGACGTGTCACATTTCATTTGACTACCTGTCTGTTATAGTGAATCTCTCCCTTCTTTTCTTTTAATTTTAGAATTGTTTATCTCATCCTTTTTCAAGGCAAGAGTTCAGCCCGACAGTGCCTTTTTGACTTGGTTTGAGGGCTCTTAATCAGTCAACTATGTGATTCAATTCTGTCCTGAAGGCAGTGTTGGCTGTAGTGTGGAAACTGAAGGCAAGGACAAGAAGTTAGCAGTAGCTCTCTGTAATCATAAATACTATCCTAGTTCTATAAATCTGCTAAACTCTGATGTTTTTCTCTTGTGAAACTTGCTTCAGCTACAGGTGTCTTACAGTGTTTCACTCTCTTCAGACACAACCTGAGGTCAGAGAATTCACTGGGGAGAAGTGATGGTTTACTTCATAGTATCACCTGTTTTTTTGTCTGCTCTCAGCTAAAGTAACATGGTGATGGAGACAGAGTTTTGTTCTATAATTTCACTGGGGTTTTTTGTTGTTTTGTTTTGGTTGTTTGTTTGGTTTTTTTTAAATGAGAAAAGGATGCTGAAGGAGAAGGTAGTGCCAGAAGTGCAGTTTTGTGTCATCTTGGTGAAGTAAGCTACTAATTGGTGGCTGATGCCTAGTGGGCTACAACTTGCATCGTCTTGTACAACTCCTTGTGGCTTCAATTGGGAAGTCCCTTCCATATTCCTTGCTGACCTCTTGCTGGAAAGCTGTAGCATGATATTTGTATACTACTTGTTTTTTTCAATCTGTTCTCTGTATGAAAGAGATTGTTTGAATCAGAGACACATCAATTTTTCTGAAAGAGAGTTAGGCTTTTGTGATAAGGCTTGTGTGTTGTGTGATATGTGGCTGCTATACCCTTCTTCTGAGCACCAGTGGAAGACTGTTTTGGAGAAGTGAGAAGACAAATGCAATGCCTTAGTAAGCAATGAGTTAACTTTCCTACCTTCCAAGTGTTGAATTCCAAAGCCCTGTTGAACAGAAACTGCAACACCATTACATTTTTTTTGCTAGCTATGCTATTCAGATATTGATCAAAATCTGCCTTTGCATTCACCATTTTACCTAAAGAGCTGATGTGTTATCTCTGAGATAGTAATCTTTTCTACCAAAAAACCACCCCAAAACCTTAACTTTTCATGTTCTCTTGTTTTGACCTAAATATATTCTTGGAAATTTAAAGCTCGTCTAGCAAGTTTTGTGGGTAGGATATTACAGCTGAAGAATATCAGGGGCTCTGTATGCATGTAAACTCCTAGTCCAAATTACAGTTTAAAGCAGGTCAGAGGGATTTGGAATTTGGTTAGTATAAAAGGATGCTCATAGATTTGTGGCTTACCCTATTATCACCACTACATTTGCATCATATTTACCATCAGTATATGAAAAGCATATCTGTTGATATTGAGGTTTGTTAAAAATTAAGATTAAATTTCATTCCATCTTCTCTGTCCCAAATGCCTTATTTGAATTTTCTTGTAATATTTTTCTTTTAACTTGGAGAAACATTGGGGTTTTCTGTTGGATTTTTTTGTTTAGTTTTCAGTTTCTGAGATGTATTGGTATCTTTCCTTGCCAGACAGAAATACAGAACTGAGATTGTTATAAACAGCTAATCAAACACTGGAATTCTTCATAGTATAAAAAGCTATGGTCATAACACTGATTTGTGCATTCCTGGTACAAGGTTTACTGTGATATGAAAATGCTTACAATGGGCCATTGAAACTAAATGTAGTGTGGGTTAAAAATAGTGTGAATTAAAATCCCCTGTTTAAAAAAAAAGAAAAAAAGTCTTAAAATACTTAGTGCAAGAAGACTGCATAGTTGTGTTTAGAGAAATGCATACCTTCACTGAGTTTATTATACTGCGATCACAAGGTTAGCTAGTGTACACACATGCATGTATGCATAAAGAACAAGATGACTGAAGAAAATTCAGCATAGGGTTGGAGATTCAATAAACTCAAAATTGCTAGCCTAAAAAACTGTGAACTTGACTGCAAATTTGAGACAAAATTTTCCCTGCAAACAGGGGGACTGAATCAGGGCTATAAAACATACCTAAAGAAGTAATGTCTAATAATATTTTTTCCAAGCAAATTTCAAATCTTTTCAGGGAAAACTTTGTTGTCTTCTATTCACTCCTATGGAGAATTCAGTAGATGCTCACCCTATTCAAACAGGGAAATCTCAGCTCCATTGAAAAACAGGTTAGTGTTTCCAATCCAGTCTTTATCATGAAGCTATCATGGATGCTTTGTTCTACAGAAAGGATTCTAGCCTCAAAGATCTCTTTACATTTCCTATGAATGAGATGTTTTTGCAAAGCATCTTCTCACCGGTATTTTTCCACGTTTTGGGTCCATTCATGACGATAACAGGATGATCCTGGCAAATAGGTAATGATTCTCCTGAGACAGGAAGGGAAGCAAGAAGCTGTTTCACAGGACTAACCTAAAGATGCTCAGAGGGATTTTTCCTCTGGTACCAGACCTGGGCTGTTTATCATGCATATTGATGGGGTAGAAAGAAGATCTCTTCACCTATGTTTCTTAAGAATGTCTGTGTAAGTTTGTAGGTTCAATTGCAACAGGGGAAATTCTGAATAGAAATTAAGTTTTTTCACAATTCTGTCATCTCTCTGCCTTCTGCTTTCACACTAGTGGGGGGAGGAAAGATGACATTAGACTACAGACATTAAATCTGTAGTGACCGCTTCTTTGTGTGTCTGGCGCTCCTGCTTACTTCTGTCCCCCTGTTTGTTGTTGAAATGGCAGAGGGGTGTCTATCGCCTACTGGCTGTAGTCAGCTGCTCTAAAATCCTGGGGATCATGGTTTATTTAGCCTTGTGTACCTCCAAACTCAGTGTAACACAGGTTTCCTATTCAAGGTAGCATGGTGGATAGAAAGATAACACTGTGCTCTTGGCCAAATGATGCAAAACCCTTCAGTTCAGTGGCCCAAATCTAAGCTTTGACTTTCTATTATTTGTATATTGTCAGTTCGTTATCTAGTGTTTCCTTATATTTCTTCCTATAAGCTATCATCTTCTGCTGTACGCTTCTGAATTGTTTACTTCATGTATATGCAAAGCTCCAATCTTAAGCTGATACTATGTTCTGTTTGTGTTGGATGTTTCTGAATACCGTATTTGGACATTTTTCAACCTGCATGTAGCGTGTTGGGTGTATTTGGTACGGACGTTGGTTAGCTCTTTGACAGACTACAGATGGTCTGTTCTTCAGTCTGTTATCTAGCAGCTTCTCAGCCATTTTCTCAAACTCCAGTCCTTGTTTGGGCGCACAGCTGAGCTGCAGTAATTAAGACTCCATTGTTTCTATGCTTGCATGGCATTGCTTCAGCCCAGAAGTGGGAGTCCTGCAGCAGCCCAAGTGCGCTTCTGTTTGCTAGTGCCTCCCCCCCCGAGTCTGAAGAGGCAGCAAGCAAGCGAGTCATGCCTCTTCTGCAGTTTGGGGAAGGTCTTTTTCTGCTTTCTGCTCTGCTCACTAGGGTAAGCTCTGATCTTCAGCCAGGAGTCTTACAGTGCAAGACTACCTACCTGAAAGAGGAGTCCTTAACCAGTAGTGTTCAGGGAGAGTTGGGAAAGCCTTGCATGATGGACGAGGCAGTGGGAAGAGGACAGAGAGAGATAAATACAAGATTGGACCTCTTTCCCCTCCTGCCCTCATCCTTTACAAGTTGGAACTCATCAGTTTATTTGAAGGAAGCAAGAAAGAACTCCTGGGTTTGAATCAAACCAGGAAATGGCTGCAGCAAAACCATCTGGAACAAAATTTTGTAGTGCAGGCAGTGCCTCACTGACTTGCATGAAAAGCTGAAAAAGATTCTAGTCTTATATTCCCCTAGTCAGCCAGAAATATTGCACCCTGAGGCATGTTAAAGGATAGAGCTGTACAGGCAAGAGTTATAGCCCTTCCTGTAACTTCTCCTTGGATGGGTGAAGAGGTCTGCAGAAAGGAAATTTGATCAATTCATTTAGACTAGAGAAATAAAATGACAAGAGGATCTTATTTCTTTCATCTTTATTAAATTCTAGGGTACATTTCCTCACAAGACTTATGTGATCGTAACATTTTATTGATTTAGCATTGTATGCAAAGTAGTTAAAAATACTAGTTTTAAAGAAGCTGGAGCCATACCCTGGCATATTGAAGTATCCAGATTCCCTTACAGTTTAATGAGCCTTTCCTGTACACTGTCCAATAATACTTGATTGATAAGGGATTTTATGTGCCAGTTATTTGAGGGTGCCAAGGCAGGGATTTGAATGTCAGAAAGGTAGCCTAGGGTACAGCTCAGAATGGAGTGCTTGATAGAGTACTCTTGGACTCCCCTGCACTTCTTCCTACGCATGAGGAGTTAGCATCCTGACAGGTATATGGAATGGTCTGTAACGTGCAGCAGAGCAGAACCAGTCTCCTTACAGGCAGTAGCGTTTGACACAGGTGTCCAACCTGAGTGCTTTGTTTATGAGGTGTTTGGGGTTTGTGTGGGTTTTTTTCAGTGGTGACTGATCCTTAATTTGTCATCTTTAGTGTATTTTAAAAGAAAATACAGGACCATCAGGGACTTGCTGAGTCACTGTCTTACAATCTCAAATAAGAGTAGTCCTTTTTTTCTTGCAGCCAACTCTGTTCTGGGATACCTCTATAACTTATTTTCCAGCAGTGTCTCTAAATCAACTAGCTTGTCCTGCCCTCATCACTGCTGTTTAGGAGGCTGTTCTGTGACCTTACTGCTTGGATTGTTACAAGCCTTCTGCAACTACAATGTCTTCCCAGTCCTAAATATCCTTACAACAGGTTTGTACACATTTGTCCTTGTGCCAGGGTTGTCCATCCAGTTGAATAGCTTCTCCCTCCCTGCTCTCAAGTTATGTAGACATTTGTCTTCCAAGAAGCCCCTATTGCTTTCTTTGTCACAGGGGGCCTTCTCTGTGCCAGGAGAACTGGGCTTTGGCATTAAAGGTTATTTCCTCAAACAAGGATACTTTGTGCTTTGTGAATTTTATGCCAACAGTTGAAAAGAACCTCAGTTTTCTCTGACCCGTGGGAGTTCTCCTCACAGAATACGTCCTCCTTAAATAAAATTCCCACATCAGGGAATTTTATTTCTCCTGATCGTGTAGCAGAGGGAGCTTTTGTGATTGTGTAGCAGAGAGAATCCTCAGGTAATCCGTAAGCCAGATGTTTCTGAGCAAAAAAGGCTTGATTGCCAGGGATGTGGAGATGTCAAAGTCAAGCAATAATTGAAAAGACCATTGATTTAGTGGTCCTTTTGCACTGAAGAGACTCTTACCATTGCATTTGCATCAGAAGGGCAAATTTCTTCCAGATATACCTTGAACAAATAAGATGTTTGGGTTAAAGCATCTGGCAGCCTCTATCTTACATGCTTTTCTGACAATTATAGCTAACATGAAATTGAAGATTTGGAGCTTCTAGGCCCTGTATTAATGGCCCTGTCTAATTCTTTACATTCCTTGAGATTTGTTTATGTCTAAAGAGGCTAAACAGATTTGATGATGGAAGAGACTATATATTAGCTTAAGCTATGCAGAGAGAGAATTGAATTCCAGCCTTCCTAGCATGTCTTTTGGTTACTTCTGCTGAGATCAGCATGGGACTAACCTTGTCCAGGGAGTCAATTTGAAAAGAGTAGTTCTTACTCAATGTTCCAGATTTTAGTTACTGTTCTGCCAGCCATCATGTTTAGGTGGTTTCTTGAACACTTAGATATAATTTTTGCTTTGATTTCCTAAAAAGAATAGAATTCATTTGTGTATTGTGATTTAAGCAAGAAATCCCTATTAGGAAGAAAGGGAGGTTGGACTAATCATTGGCTGATATGTTTGCATTCATATCCTATACCAGCCAGGTTACAGGCTCATAGATTCCGTGGACGGATTCCTCTCTGGTTGAAACATAAACTGTGACTTGCAGTTTACTAAGCAACTTGAGTTTTCAGCCATATTTCATGTTCAGCTGAAGTGTAAAGCTAGTCTTTTATGTCTGCCAAGATAACATGATGTTAACTGTGGCATAGATGTTATAGACTGTATAACGTAATAGGGTTTGAGCTCCTTTGCTTTGGGTTTCCTTACTGTGTGTATGCTGTTGAAGGAGACCTCTTTCTTTGTTCTCACTCCCATGTTACTCCCAAGAGGAACGTTTTATAGCTGGGATACTGAAAATCTGAAGCTATGTCAGAAAAATAGAAAGCACAGGCTAAGAATCACCTTCATCTCAGTAATGGCCTCAGCCTGGAGATATCTGCTACTGCTCGCTCTCAAATGCTCTCTTCTGTTTCTGTTTTTAAGGCTGTTTTCTGGACCCTTGGCTTATAGGAGAGGTGTTCATCCTTTCAGTAGCAAAGACAGGGTGGTGCATCCAAATGTGTGCAATAAAGATATGTATCCAAAACAGATTTAAGGTTTATGTTTTATATACACCAAGGATTGCCACAGGAAAAAAATGTTGTTAAATTGTCTTGGAGACTTGAATTGTGAGCCCAAATCTTTGCACATCTAGAGTAAGGCAGCTTTAAGACCAGGCTTTCTAAGATAAATTGTGGGTACAACTTTCAATCTGTTTTGAACTATTTCTTCTGGATGAGGCTAATGAAGTCTTTTAAAGTAAAACGTCTGCACTTTTTTGTTATTCCTAACTTGAGTGTTTCCACAGTCTCTTGATGCATTTACAATAAGCCCAGAAAAGGCTTCTTCAGAAATTTTTTTTTTCTCTTTTATGTTTTGTTTTCCTGGTTCAGCCAAAATTGCCTGAATAGTGGGGAATGGGGACAGCATAAACCCGGGGCACTAAAAGCATTTTGAGTTCCAGCACAAGCAAGATATAGCTAAGCACAGGACCACCAGGCCACAGAGTGCCATGCTGCAGTTTGTGCAAGTCTGACGCTTGCTCAGCATCTGCGATGTGTCTAGGATGGAGGGATTTGAAAACTGTGAAGTATGAAATTCTAACGTGGAGAGGTTTTTTGTGGGTTTGGGTGGAGGGGGGGGACTTCTTACCAGCATGAGTCCATGAGAACAATAACATCCTGGCCTGCTGCTAGCGAAACAGCGTGCATGTGTGCAGTAGGAAGCTTGTGATGCACATCCCGAACGTGACTGTTGGCAAGGAACTCTTATTCCCAGGCAGAATCAGAGGAGTGTCCTGGTAGGAGTATGGATTGAAGGGATGATGTGCAGACTGAATTACAGAGAGCTAATTCCATGGGTATTTCAAAGCACTAAAGTGTGTGGTTCTGGCATCCCACCATTTGATTCTGAGTATTGTCTTTTTCCCTGCTATTTTCTTTCTCCATAGTAATTACTGCTGGGTATGTGACTCGGCTTGCTGACTTTGGTGTCATTTCTATTTTCTGTGCATATATTGGAGTAGGCAGGCATTCTGTGCGGCTCCTGCTGCCTAATGAGAAAGCAAAGCTGGGATACGCACAGCAATGGAAGGACCACCAAAAGATGCAAACTCCAGCTTTTGCTTCCTTTTTTTAAAGCCTAAGTTCAGGGGTTTGCTGCACTTTTTTCTTCAGGCAAACCACATATACGGACATTCCCCTCTTTGGGCTTCCTTCTGCAGCTTGAAAAAGTGCAGCCAAAATAGCAAATTTTAGTCCATTGCAAATGTTGCATTGCAGTAGCAGCAGAGTCCTGCCAATCCACAGCCTCATTCCCATCTATATAGGACAAGCAGACCATGGAGTGAGTATGCCTTGCAAGGGCAAATCTTCTCTAAATGGCTGGGCTGTATAGCATGACTGTGAGTCCTGCTGCTGACCTGATCAGACAATAACCAGATCAATAAAAATGTAATCCTTCTGGCCAGACTTTCTTGCAAAGTTGCCTTTTCATTTAATCTATAGCAATAAAATCAAGCCTTTGCTGAGGTATTTTTATTAATATTTTTACAAGTGGTGGAAGAGTAGCCTTAGGCAAGTCTTTCCTATCTGCGTGTCTTGGGACATTATAATCTGAAAGGATACTGTCATGGCTGATAGCAGTTGTATAAGATGATCACAAAAACAAGTGAGCTTTCAGGCCTGTTTACAAAAACCGTGATGCTATGGGGGTCTCTCCCAGTGGTAAGAGCTCCAGAAGCTATTTTACCGGGGAGTGCAGCAGGGGAATTGGCAGAAATTAATATTTAGTCCTGTTTGAGCATGATTGCAGGTAATGAACAGTTAGTGGTGCAGTAAAACCTACAAAAGTAAGAATGAGGAGATCTTGCTTCAGTTTCAGTACTATTACCAGCAAATTGCTTTGTCTGTCTCTGCTTTCTACTGTCAGCCTTGTATCACAGTTTGTCCCCTTTCGTACTCCCACCTAGCAGAGGGTATGTGTCCTTAAATTGCCTTGCAGAGTGGTGGTGTGATCTACTCTGAAGTCTCTCTGTGTGCTAGTAACACAAGGAGCTATTCAAAGCTTTTGTTTGTTTTGGTTTTTTTTTTTTTTTTTTTTTTTTTTTTTGAAAAACCCTCCTGCTACAGTTCTGGAACATGCTCATACTGAACACCTTGTGCAGCAAAAAGTAATTGTATTCTTGGAGTAAATGGGCAGCAAAATGGTTTCCAAGGCAAGATTATAGACAGTGACTAAGATGTAACTTCTGTGGAGCTTTGTTTTAATGCAATGTATTGCTGTATATAAAACACATACGTTGAGGTAAATGCATATTCTTTGGCACTGGCATCTGAGAGGTTATTGCATGTTCATTGTAACCAGGCAGGCACAATAGCAATTTTATCTTGAGTTGGCCTGTAAAGCAGCTTTGGGATTATATTGCAAAAAGCTCTGCAGTGCCTGGATTTTATGCATTTCCATTAAACCCCAACAATTCCAGGAAGTGTCTGAGTTCTTGTGCTGCTGATCACTTGTCTTTCTCCTCACTAAAGACTATGTGGAAGAGAGCAAGGCTGCAGTTATGGTCTAAACCGTATGAACAAATAGAGGATTATTTTTAAAATTAGTCTGCAGCTTGAGCACCCTTTTCTGGCACATAACTCCCAGTTCTTCCAAAACACTGCTTGCTTAAGCAAGATCAGAAAACTGTAAACTACCGCATCTTCCAAGCCCATAGCTCCCACTTTCTGTGCTTGATTACAGGGCTATACTGAAAACAGGAGTAAAGTTCAAGATGTAGAGCAAAAGACAAGAGAGCAGCTGAGGTCATGTTTCCAGGACTGGGGCTGGGAGGCAGGCTGGCTTTTGCTCTGGACTGTGCTCAGCCCAGTATGAATTGGGATCCACTTAGACTGCTGAGCTGTTACCCACTTGCAACATGTCAGTGGTTTACAAGGCACAACTGCAGAGAGGAGTTAGATACTAAGGTGAGCAAAGGATTCACAGTTTAGCCTGTAACATTCAATTTTGGTTTGTTGTGAGCCCTGTTTTACCAGAATTTTATTGGAATTTGATATTTCTTTCCTGGAAAGATCTGTGGATAGAAGGCTTGAAAGTTTGCTTCTACCTGTCAAAACAGAGCACCGTTAAAGACTTCCAAGGTAGTTACACATGAGCAGATATGTCTGTGTGGGTTAGATCTTGGTAGCCAGGTTGTGACAGGGACAGTGATTAACAGCCTGGCTAGTCAACCTGGCTGAAACAGTGAATTGATGTATCCATGCTCCTCCTGGAGCTAGGTCATTGTGGGCTAACTTGGGTATTGATCCTTCCAGTCTTGAATTAAAACTTTAAAATCACCTTGTGCTTCCTGATGCACGGGCTGTGACTGTAAGCTGAGACACTCCCTTTAATTAATAGCTTCATTCCTGACCCTGGCACAGCCTTGCTGTTCTGGTGGCCACGATACACTTAGATGTGATACAACCCAAAAAGCTGGGGTGTTTGCTGCCCTGGTGCACTGCCCATCCTAGGATTGAGGAGAGCAGTAAAATTTTGGTGCAAGCCTAATGGAACTCTTAGCTGGTCCTGACTTTCAGCATCAGCCAAGTAGCTCGTATTGCAGAGAGACTTCAGGTCCTTGGATTCTCTGGTCTCCACGCCACAGCGTAGACATGGTGCTGCATCACAGCAAAATCAACAGCCATATTTATTGAGAGAATAAAATGCAAACTGCAACTTGGCCAGAGCAATTTCTTAATGGTGCTTGAAGTAAGGCTAGAAGTCATGCTCCAGCTGCAAACTGTTGTCCTCAGGACAGTCAGCTAGTGAGCAGCCATGAGCTAATTGGAGCAAGACAGCATTATCCAGTGCAACTGTTGTGTCATTGTTTGCATGGGTGAGTATCACTTGGAACAAACCTTGCTGGTCAAAATCTTTCAAAATCCAGTGAGACCTATAGGCTGAAGGTTGTTCTGCTGTCTCTGAGCTGCTCCCTGTGCCCCTTGGCTGGAGATGAGGCTGAGTGGGAGTATTCTGCTCAGCATGAATTCCTGCCCTAAGCATTCCTCCCTCCCTGCTGTGCCCCACTGACTTGCTTGATCTGCTGTGCTGCATCAGATTGTCCTAACCCCCTGCTTCCCATGTCCTCTCCCCTTTGGGAGCTGGGGGAGCCAGTTTGTCCCAAGCCCTTGGTGTGAGTGCAGCCTGGCGAAGGCCTGCATACTGCTTAGGCAGCTCCCCTTAACCTCAGCCTCTGCTGCAGCAGGAGTCAAGTAGCAGCTTCTTAACCCAGTGCACTAGTGCTCCTACCATGGCATTTGACAGGGCCCGTGTTTTATCTAGAGGGGGAACTTTAACCGACACAAATAATATCTGCAAATTTTTTGCTGGTGACTGAGAGCCATTAAAAGCTAAATGTCACACAGCAGCGTAGGCTGCACTTTTCTAGTGAAAATATTACATGGTGATTTGGTGGCAGCAGTTAATTAGTTTGGGCAAATGATCTCTTGCTGTGGATGCTTATTGGTGCAATCACATTTGTAGTGAAGCTAACTGGGTAGAAAAATGGGAAGGGAATACTCCATCTGCCCTTTTGCATTAGGGAGAGCACGTCATCAAGCTGTGTGATTCTTTGCAAGACAAGGACATGGCTCTGTGGTTTTTTTCCTCAGTTCTTTGCTAAACAAAATGTTCAGTGGCAAGTGTGTCACTTGCACACAAGAACTAACAAGTCTCTTTCCAGGATCTGACTGAGCCTGCAGTAAATAAGAGAAAATGAGAGGCATCCAGGTTCAGCAGAACTCTCAGAAGGAGTGTGTGGAAAGTTCGGGCCAAAGGGGATGCCAGTGACTGTTCTTTGTGCGCTCAGTGGAGACCAAGAGAGGCATGGTGAATAAGAGGACTTCCAAATTACAGAGCATGATTGTGCTAGAACATGTTGTGCTGGATTTATAGAGCAGGTGTGTGACTGTCTGGCACCTTTCCCGAGGAATAGTGCTGAACTTCTGTGAAGAGAGCAATGCCTACTGGTGCCCAGAAGCATAGTGCCCTTTATTTAACTAAATTTGAGTGAGTTCACGGTGAATATATTCTTGTTGACTAGTCTAGTCTAAAATGCACTACATCAATCTTCTCTATAATTTAAAATAAAGCTGACTTGAACTCATAACATTGTAATTTAAATGTACTTAGCTTTAAGTATGAAACTGTGTAGGCTGACTTGTTAAGTGTATGTGTAGTTTAAAGGATACATAGTGCATATTTTTGGGCACCACAATAAGAATGCTGTGGGATGAGTTGGAGAGGATCCAGAAGAAAGTAACGAGAGTAATCTGGGGAACGTGATCTACAGGAGAAGTTCAGATGATTTTAGGAGTGTGCAGTAGAGGAGAATGGGAGAAGATGTGAATCTTGAAATACCTAAAACAGCTATTGCGAACGAAGTAATTTGTTTCTTATTCATGGGGTGCAGACAGTTGGGGGGTAGAGGGGGCAGGGAAATCTGTAGCAAAGACGACTCAAATTGGATGGTAGGAGAAGCCCTGGAAAAAGGTGATCTGGAGAGACTATGAAGTCTCAGTCAGTGAATATCTTGACAAGGAGCTTGGGGAAACCTTTCTCAAAGGCTACTATGGCTGTTGATTCAGCTTTGGAGCAGATGGACTGGAAAGAAGGCTTTGTGAGGTTCCCTTCCAGCCTTACGTTTTGTAGACAAGGTCAGAACGAGCACTGGGCCACCACCTATGCTTTGAGGTGCAATTCAAATAATTGGCTTCATTGATCTTTTTGTTTTATTACTGCACAGTAAATAACTTTGGTTCCATTCCAATATTCTTTACTCTGGAAAAAGTTGAATTAAATCCTTTCTGCACAGTTAGGAGCACAACTATGGTTTCAAGATATTTCCTGCTCACTTGGTATGCATTCAAAAGCATTTTAGGTGTTCGTAAAGGATGAAGATGACTTTATAGGCTCCCCTGTCCACTTTTAGTGACATGTTGTGTAGACATTTCAGTTGTGACTATTATAAAACTCAGAGGCTATTTGGATGGTCCCAATGATAATTCAAACTACCCGAGACATGTAGGGAAGAAGTACTAGATAAAGTTTGGGTTTCTAGTGGCTTAGTACCCTGTCTTGGAGAACTTATCTGTAGTGAGCCTCCATTCTGTTCCAAAAACAAATAAAAAACTTGACTTGTGACTAATTTAGGTATGATAGCCTTTAACCTTTTTATTGACATCATCGGTTCCTGGTGTGTGGGAGACAGAATCCAGATGCCAAACATTATCAGGGAATGTTTTCAGCAGCAAAGCACTGCTCAGTAGTTAATGGTACGCACAATTTTTGGTGGGTTGTCTCATGTACTGACTGTCTTCCAGCAGTGGTGTGCTACGTCTGCATTTTCTTGCCTTCTTGACCCCATTCTTTCTCTAACACTGATCAGCAACTACGAAAAATAGTATTGTATACCCAAGGGGAGTGAGGGTTCCAGATTCTGCTGTGACGCCTCTGGGGCCATCTCTATGTTGTCGAGTATTATCTCGAAGTAGCTGCATTCAGCCACAGACATGGTCATCTTACAGCAGGGAGATAACTGGGAATGATTGAAGGAGATGTAAATCAAATGCTGGACCAAGAGAAAATTGAAGCAGGCTCTCAACATCTTTCTCATTAGAATCCACTATAAGCTGTTCATGGGGGCCTGGGAATACAATTTACAAGTTGTTCTCGCAAGCCAAAATTTGCCTGTAGCTTCTCACTGGAAAAATGCAGTCTGTTAGTTAGAGACTGAAGGGGCTTGTTCCAGTAATTAAATTGTTTCAGACTGGTTTCTGGAACAAATTTATGTGGCTTCATATGTTGTTTCCAAGGCCCAAATACTCTCTTCGTGCTGCAGCGGAGATTGATAGTAGTCACATTAGGTTACATGACAGCAAGAGGGAATATGTCCTTTCTACAGAATGCTGCTTGTGGCTATGGGGTGGGGGGACATGAGGGTAAGAAAACACACAGAGTATCTTGCTGGCATTGCCTTGTAAAAGCCTACGAATAATACAAGGGTAAAGAGTATGTTGATTTGGTCAAAGATCCTCTTTTTCCTGCAGTATTTACCCAGGAAGAAAGCTGGTGGATTAGGAGGAATAAATTCAATAGAACAATTAAGAGTGTCTTATACTGTAGCTGCAGTGCACTAATGATGTATTCAGAAAATATTCTGCCCTGCCTGTATGTTGGGAGATGGATCCTTCATCATCAGGGGGAAAAAGAACTTTGAATCATGGGGGTATTACAGAAAGAGGATCATGAGTGGAGAGTGGTATAGGCTGAATACAAATTTTAAAGTTTCTTTCTTAAAAGCAGAAGAGAATTTTCTGTTTGTAGATGTGCATTAGTGTGGGAAAGGAAAATGATGTAGTTGCAATGATTTGGAGTAAAACAGTGCTGTGATGCTCAGGACTCTGCTTGTCCTTCTATTCAGCAGCATGCTTGGTCTTGTTCTGCTTTTTCCACATCAGACAGAGGGAAATGAAAATTTACTTGAGTACGGGTAATAATAGCCTCACTCAATAATGTTGGAAGTATAAATTAATAACGGGGGGGGGGAATGTTTTGCATCATGGGTCCTTTTTGGGCAAGGTAGATCTGTTCATGATATGATGCAGCCTGCACCCTTCCTCCCCTTTGTTTGCTGATCTTAGATAAAGCTGCTGCTGCTTGCTTTCTAATGGAAGACAAGGTGGTCAGCTGTGAGTCCTCTGAGCAGTCCTGCATGCTTACTTCTCTTGCTGCTAACTCCTGGTGTGATCTTGCCTTTCTGATGGCTTAGGGATAGTGTCTGCTCTGGGCTCCCTTTGCACATTGTATAATTTTGGGTTTTGTTATCTTCTTGACTGTGGAAATATCTGGAATTTTAATATGAGAAATTTTTCTGCCTAAAACTCCTATTTCCAGGTAATTAACTCTGTGACCATGCTGAAAATATTGCTTTTTGTGCCTAGGAAAATATCGACAGGAGGCTGAGTTAGATGCAAGTGTTTAAAACAACCAACCAACACCACCCCACCCCCCCAACCCACCAAACAAAACCCAAACAGAAACCCAACCAACCAAAAAACCCAAACCAAACCACAGCAAACTTCTCTTCCTGTGGTTGCATTTCAATGTATTTTCAAGAGGGAGATCTAATTGTGATTATTCTAAGGGACAAGGTGGACACACAGTTGAGGAAGAATCATCAGTTGTGGTGAGATAGGGTTCACACTACTTCCATCCCCCAAAAGGGAAAGAAAAACAATAGGTAAGTCAGGAAGCCATCCTTAGAACAAACTCAGCTCTTGCTTGGGTTTGACTGATATCACAGGTCCACTTTTCACATATTCAAGCAATAGCTAGGGCCAGGAGTATAAAATGTATTCCATACACAGCCATGCCTGCAGCATTGTCACCAGAAGTGTAGAAGCCTTCTCCTCACAATTTCCAGGTCAGTTCTTCAGCTGTCATCATTTCGGAACTGAGAAAACCTACCAATTTTTTCATCAACCCCAGTCTTTGTTATCAGTCCCAGAATTCATTGCTCAGAAGAGTAACACCCTGATAACAAGCTGCTCTGCCCCCTAAAAGGCTGGATTAAACTTGAGTTGGCTAAAAAGCGAAGCTGTAGATTTAGTGGTGGAGTCATTGGAACTGTGATCATTCATGACCATAGTACCTGAGTGCCAAAAGTTCCTGGATTTCGGTTGTCAGTACCTAAGCCCACTCCTAAGTGACAACTTATACCTTTGGTGATCCCAGCCGCTGCAGTGTGTGATGAGAAATGATGGGTACAAGAAAAAAATTCACTTACTGTGTCTACAATATTGCTTTCACCTCAGCCAAAATCTGGGAAGGCTGACATCAAAGGATGCTATTTTGTTGCTTTGGACTGGGAGTACTAATTATCAAGGGAGTACTAATTATAATATTTTTCATAATTTCTCTGCTAATACCTTGTTTAGTTGTGAATTCATCTGTTCTTTTTGTCCCTCCCATTTACTTTCTGTTCACCATTAAGAGAGATATGTGTACATGGAGAGCATTTTTCTTTCACCTCTGAGAGAGCTTTCTAACCTTTATCAGACTGAAAATGCCATGCTGTATTGAAACAAGGCAAGCACGGTTGTGCCTGTTTTGATGGTTTTGCTGTTGACATTTTTAACATTATGCAACCAGGGATCTGTACAGTTTGGTGAAGAGAATGAGCTCAAACCTTTAAGGTTACTGTGAGATTAATAATGAAAACTCATACAGCTCAGAAAATGTGTCCTGGAATCGACTGGGGACAGTGCTGTGTACAGAGTGATTATTCCCAAGAACGACAATTTCCAGTTCAAACAAGCTCAGACTGTATTTACAGCAAAGGGATACTGAGGTCAAGGGGCTTGTTTAAGTTCTGATACGCTTTGATGACATCCACTACATTTTCAGCAGGAAAGATAAGCAGATGCCAGGAACATAGTCTAGAAATGGTAGTTTCCTGCCTTCAGTAGAATTGCACCTGCTGAGTTCAGAAAGCGACTCCAGAGGAAAAAAAAATCCCAGTTTTCGAGCCTATCCTTTGCATTTGTGTTTGAAAGGAAAGAAGGCAGACAGAAATGTAATTAATCAAGGTGTGAGGAAACAGGATTGTAAAGAGATTTATATACATCATCTGCATGTGCAATGGCTTTGGCAGCTGCATGACAGCCTCTATGAAGGGGCTGCTGTCTAACACAGTGGAATTTAGAGCTCTACAAGGCTGAGGCAGGTGAAGGTGGGGAGTTTGCTACAGGGTGATGTGGGTCCCTATTTCCCTCATCCTTTGGTTTTGTTCTGATCACTGCAGAACTGGGAGAAAGAAGGGGAGAGAGAACAGAGGGTCAACACAGTTTGTTGATATAAACAAAAAGCTAATTTGCAAAGATTTGCACATTTCCTTTGGGCTAGTTTGTGAGTAGAAGGGGCATACCTGAATGGCTAAAGACAAACACACCTCTGTGTGTTTGTCTGCCATTGTCCTGTATGGGACTGCAGTTGCTGGCAGTGCTGGCTATCTCCAGCAAGAGTAAGGGATGAAGTCTGTTAATCATTTTGCTTTTCTAGGCTATCACAAAGGCGCTGCATTGCGGCATCACCCCCTAAGTCAGGCTGATACTGCGTGCTGCAGTTTAGCCATACACTCTGAATGCAGCACGCCAAATACCAAATGTATGTGCGTGGAATATCCATCACTGCTGCACCCACATGGCCTTGTGGACTTAAAATGCATCCTAATTTTATTTTCATGAATTTTACAGCATGCTAAACTTCCATGATCCCAAGTATGTGCTATGTGCCTCACTCACTGATTTTAATTACTAGAATAATCTTCTTTTAAAGCTCATTTAGAATATATCAGCAATACTCTCGCTATTCCCTTCTGTCCCTGAACTCTGGATTTTTCAGAAACTGAGCAGCAGTAGAGCAGTATCTCCCATGATTGCTTTTAGGGAAAAATCTTGAGAAGTTGAGTGAATGTTAAGGAGAGCCACTTCAGACCTGCCATGGTGTGCACGGCAGCACAGCATGCAGTACATGCTGGTTTTTTCCTCCTGTTGGTCTCTCCTGGTCACTCTTTATGCACTCCGTACTTGTCAAATAAAATAAACGGTTTTGGTGCTGAAAGCACTGGTCACTGTCAAAGCAAAGATAGATGGATTTCCAGGCTGAATGGGCGTCTTCTGGGAATTTGTTTTAGAGGGGTTATGTTTTTTTTCATATTGGAGGAAGAAATTTATGACTTTTGACAGTAGTCTCCTGGGGGACTCCTTTCTTTATTGATACTTCAGTGTTGTCCTTTGATGTAATAATCCTGCATTGCATTGTCTGTCATTCAGAAATTATGAAGTTGGGCTTCTGGTGCAGGGGAGTACCACCAAAGCTGAAAATAAAAATAATTATTTGAATCTTCAAGAAGAGACAACAGATATGCCTTATATTAAAGGAAGATGCTACTGCACAGAACTATTCAAGATGAATATGAAAATAAGCCAGCAGCTTGGTTTAACAGAAATATAATCTAAACTGACAGATTTTGTGTTTACACTTCATCCAGGCTATGTCATCTGCCAACTTAAAATACGCAGATACTTACAAGTAGTCCTTGCATTGCCTAATTTTTTTAAATATACCTCAACCACATCCTGCTCTGTAGCAGGTTTCTCGTTGGGGAAAATAATCTGTTTGTAAATATGTCAATGTGTTGGTTTTGTTTTCCTTGGAACTTCATTTGAAAATGGAGTAAGGCTACTAAGATTACTAGTCCATAGGATGTGAGCCTGGAGAATTTGTGTTGCTTTGTTCAAAAGATCAAATTTTGATATATGAGAGTAAAGCTCGTAGGCAAAAAACGGGCTGCAAAGGTAGAGAAGTCAGCTTGGTTAAATTGTCGGGGAAAGGAGAAACTGGACACTTGGATTTGTCGTCATAAGTGAACATGCGTCAAGTATAAGACCTTTGGAAAATAAGGTTGATTTAAATTTCACTTCTAAATTGGCAAGTTGTTAGTGGAAGAATTCCTTCACCATTTGCTTTAGTTCTGGGGAACAGTGATTTTTAGACACTGAAGGACCAAATCATTGGGTAACTAGTAAACCACAGCACATCCTTCAGTGTATGTGAGGATAAAGGTAATTCTATACATTGAACACTTTTGAAAGCTAGGTGACATGGGGCTTGGGTTCGTTGTATTATTCCCCAGCCCCTCAGTCGAATACAGTGTAGCTGAAGAGGTGTTTGGAAAACTCGAATGTGTTTCTGGAATTGTGAGCCTGGAGTCTGGAGCAGAGTCTGGAGCAAGTTGTTTGTATTTTTTAGATGCTTTGGAAAAGATAAGGGTTGGGAAATAGTAAATGTACAGTTTCTGTTCAGAAACAAAGCATTTTCCTATTTTCACTGGTGGCATATGGCATCTAAATAAGAATCAATTCATAAATGGAAACAATAACAGCAGCACTGTAGAATTAAATGTTTTAAATTTTGGCTAATCACAGGAAAAGTCAAATTTGACATATCTACCTTTAAGTGAAAAGATTATTATGTTTGTTTTATAAATTCAAACAATTGATAAAGACTTTCAGGTTTGTTGACCAGTGCTGTGCACTAGAACATGCAGAGTTGCGCTGGAAAGCGCTGTCCTTGTTTTAGCCTGTTTTGATCTTTGCAAGTCACACCACTAATGTAAAATTTGCAAGGATTATCTTGACTGCTTCAGCTATGTTTCTAGAAGAATGTCCCTTTTCTGATGTGCCTTAGGTAGAGCTGCATTTGACTGTATGCTATATGTACTACTGGTCAAAAGAAGGATAGGCTTGCTTTAGGTAATATGACTTCTGAAAAGGTTTCATCATCTCTTACTCTTTTAAGAGACCTTGTTCAGTTTGGTCACTGCTAATCAGCAATGCTCTTTTATTAGTTAGTATTGAGATTATGTTGCTGCCTGTGTTAATACATTTTTGTTACTTAATTTCGCCATCTCCAGCTGGGGATGGGTTCAACTTTTAATCAGTCCCCAAAGCTTCCAAAATATTCTGTGTTTCACCCAATGATCTGTAAATGGTAATGTGTCATTTGAATTCATAGTTCAAAATGCACACTTAGCATCTCAGGCTCGTGATTTGCTGAAATGCTGATCTTACCAATTCTGCTATTCTTATTTTCTTGTTGAAGCCTGCAGTAAACATCCTAAGTAATGAATTTAACTATTAAAGGCACTCTGACCAATGTGACCTTGCCAGAATGCTTTCTCCTTTTAAAGGGATGATTAATAATGGCTTTGAATTGAATACTTGATGTATTCCAAGAGGAATAATGTTTCCCTTGGAAGAGTTTTCTTGCTGTAGGGTGAGATTGCATCTGACACATTCAGCTATAATTCAGACCTGGAGCTGAATGTTGTGAAAACACTTTGAAATAAGTTACCTCCTCACACCAGTTTCCTAGGAAACTTAAAATTATTGAATGCGAAGTATCTTTTTTTCCCTATGATATTTGAAAATGTATTGAGATTCATCAATCAACAGGTTCAGTATCTTGAGCTTAATTCTTTAAATCTGATTTGCAGTAATATGTCATACCTGCACCCTCAGATTCCCAGGAAGCAAATAGTTCACAGTGGACAGCTCTGTTCCTACAACAGTATGAACAGTATGGAGTGTATAAGGCTGTAAGGCCTGTCCTTGAGTTCCTAAATATATTTGATAAGAATATTGCTGTGCATGCATGGTTTGAAATTATTTCGGTGCTTAGTCTTTCACTTTCATATATATCACTGGCCGGGAATTCTGGAGGCCCTGGGGAGGAGAGGTAGTGAGGGCTGACTGGTGTGGGGACTACTGTTGGAACTGGTGTGAAGCACACTCCCAGCCATGCAATGAGGGTAAGAGACTGCACCATCCCCTCATCCAGGTCACCTCTGTGCTCCAACCTTTTTCGATCAGTTTGTAGAGCTGGTCTTCAACACAGGTGACATAGCCGTACTGGATGTTAAAACAGTCAGTCCTGGACTCCAGCAGTGAAGTTTATGCTCACAGAACTGTAAACATGTAATACCTGAATGAATTTGAAATTTCCACCTTGTTTCTGCCCATGAGGTCCCTCTAAATTGAGCTAATGTGGCACCTGTCTTCCAGTGGAGATGCTCTTGTGTCTTTGTCTACTCAGAATATAAAGACTGGATTACACTTGGCCATGTCATCTCTCCTGTAGCTTGCTCAGAGCTGATCTCCCAAATCTGTTCTGAGTAACACCAAAGAAGAATAACCCTGACTAACTCAGAGCCTGACTGCCTCCTTTGTTTGTGTAGTGTTGTGTGATTCAAACATGTATGCTGCAAAGAGCCTGATCCCTTAGCTATCATGGCAGTTGTAGTTAAATAATATTAATCCTTGATTTCCTGTTTTCCCTTCAGAAATATTTGGTAGCTTGATGTCGGGGATTTTCTTGGAACTCAAATTAAAATATAAATAGGGATAGAGGGATTTCCTAAAGGTAAAGCAGTTTTACCAGTATTTTTAATGAAAAGACTGTAGCCTCAGTATGAAACCAGAAGATCTCTTGTGTGTTGCCTGAGGACTGGTCATTCAAAATAATGTCAACAAAACAGTCTTGCTGCCCCTTGAGACTTATACTTGATAATGCACAAGAGCAATTGAAAGTCTTCTCATGGCATTCATTTTTAATTACTTCTGTGGTACAAGGTCATAGATGTAAGCCGCTAGTCAGCCTGGATAGCTTCGCAAAGATAAAGACTAGATTTATAGTATTATGCAGAGTTCTGGGAAAAAACAAAGGTCACATTTTTCAAATTTAAGTGTTCAAAGTTAGCCTCTTAAATCCATCTTCAGATACTTATATAAACAGCCTGCTTTTCAGAAGTGCCAAGCAGTGGCTCTTCGTGCTAACTTTGCTAGAAACAGTATGTGCCCAGTGCATCTGTGTTATTCGTCGTATCGGGTAGCTAGCTGTAGGCTTGCAGGCCTTGTTTCAGATTCTGGTATTGAATAGCTTTGTCTTAACCAAAGGTGGCTGCATTGTCAAATGTTTTAAATTATTATCAAGACAATTCTTCATTCTTTATTGTTCCAGTTCTAATGCGGGTGACTCCATTATAAGAAAGACCCGTGCCCTTTTTTTTTTTTTCTTCTTTTTTTTTTTTTCCCCCTGTTCCAGGTTTCTGTTGTGAAAATAGTATAAGGAAGTTGATATTTCCAAGCAAAGGTGGCATGACTGGGTGCAATATTTTAAAGACTTCTGTGATATTAATTGTTTTACTTCTTAGTGAGAATTCTTCATAAAAAATTACCTTAACCATTCTTTACAGTGTGGTCTTTTCCAGGCCAGTGTATAGTGGAAATTTCTTGGTTTTAGACTTAAGAAAGCTGTATGCTTTTTGGCAACAAAACCTTTAGCAAAGACTTAGCTTCCGAGCTCTTGGTCTTCTGAGATGTAAAGACAATAAAAGCACAGAATCTTTGAAAATAGAAATCAACCGGAATTTCCTACAGCATGTTTACATTCTTTCCTTTGTTTAGTGAAGTAACAGGTACAAGAAAGGAGGCACTATGAGAGCCTATGATAGCTTGAGTTTCTAACACGGTCATGTGAGTGCTCTTAGTTATTTTAGAGGTGAAGCAAACATCACAGCTAAATCAATATAATTAAAACAGACAAGGGCAGTATGAGATTTGGGAGATAACAGCACTTGCATTAAGAAAACTCCAATTAAGTTCCTGGAAAGTAGCTGCAGAGGTAGGAGGAATAACAATTCCTGAGAGAATACAGGGGAACATTTTCTACTCAAGGTCTCCATTTGAGGACTGGTGATGACTAGAAGCATTGGTTGTGTCTGAATTGTTTGAGGCTTTTTTGGTTGCTTTCTGGAGGAGAAAAAAAAAAAAAGAAAAAGATTAAAGCACGGAGTTTGAGTATGTTTGGGCATGAACCAGGGCTTTGGTTCAGATGAACTCAGATTAAGTAACGGCAGAGTAGTAAGACTCGGCAGCAGTAACATAGTGTGACTTTGTTTGCATGTTCCCACAGGCAGGTTTTGTATACTTGTGCAAACAAAAGGTGATAGAAGCCCAAAGCTGACCTTTAGGAGTGATGCCACATGTGCACTGAAGTAGTGGCAGGTGTTGAGATCAGATAGGAGAATCTGTGGGAAATCTTTTAAGAAAATGGTGTGTCATTTTTTGCCAGATTGCTGGTCTTCCAACTTGTGGGATGTGCCTATAAGATTTTGAAAAGCTGGAGCAGATGTTCTTCTAAAAATAAATTTTAAAAGTGCCTGAAATCTTATTGACAAAGCCCTTTCAAATTCATGTTTGTTAAGCTTGTCAGCTGCACTAACACTCTTTGATGTGGCTTGTACCCCGTGTTTGCTGAAGTAGGTGTTGTCCACTGTAAATAACTATTGTTCTGATTTCCTGGCTCATTTGCTTGAATTTCCTCAGTTGTTGTTACACTTTTGGGTAAGAATGGATGGATGTGGAGAAATGGACATGGTATTTGCATCTTTGCAGGTGAGCTGAAAGCTAATCCAAGGTTACTGCTGATCTGAATTGATTCTGATCATGCTCTACTAGACAGTGTCAGATATATTGTTTCCCAGCCAGCAGCCTGTCAGTATTTTGGGAGGCAGTTGTCTGATGAAGGGGCAATGTTGTTGTTGTTTTTCATTTCAAGGGAGGGGAGTTCAGTCTGGGTTTGACTTTTACTTCAAGGCATAGCAGGCACAGGGCTAAGAAGCAGAGTTAAATGGACAGGTGAAAATTCGGCATGAGTTTGGAATGTCAGTGTTTGTTATCTGTTAGAAACAAGAAATGCAACCATTTTAGTCTTCCACAGAGGAAACTTTCAAAAAATTATGATGGATGGCTTCATCTAATCCCTCCTACCCCTTAAACAGCGGCTACATCAATGAATAAGATTTGTTGTTGGCACAGTAAATGACATGCCTGACATTCCAACCAGTATATTCTATGGAGGATACAGTAAAGACTGTGCCTGAATACTAGAAGGGATTTGTCTGCTAGTTTTGATTGCTACAATTGATTTAATGTTTAAATTGTGATAGGGCTTAAAGGACTGAACTAGAATTGGCCCCATCATGTTCAGCGTTGTCCAGACATAAAGTAAATAGCATTTCCAAAGACCTCCATCTGAAAAATGAGAGCAAACAGGTTGGTATGGATGAGTAATCAGAACTGAGCAAATAAACAACAAATATGTAAAGTAGGAGGACACGTCTGCTTTTTTCCAAGTCAGTAGCTGTGATGGGAACGTGACCGGTGAATTAATAGTTTGTATGCAGTACAGCAGAGAAGATTTTTAACCAAGGATCAGGCTTTGGATCAAGAAAGTACACTTACCTGATTTCCTATCTGTTTTTCCCATTGTTTCCAGTCTTTTTCAAATCTAGTTAAACTGCTCCCCCTCTTCCCTCCCACTCATAACATCACTCAACAAGCAGGGAAGGGACTGGGGGCAGCTCTCTGCTGAGAGTCTGCCAAGGCAAAGCGGACCAAGCTGCAAGTGCGTAGCAAGTGGTAACGTGGGAGTCAGAGCTGCAGAGCCATTCATAATCCGTATCTTTCTTCCCCATAATTATCTCCGCTACCCGAGAGAGCTGAAAACTCCCTTAAGCCTCCCTGCAAGTCATTTAGATTCTAATTGGGATTTAAAAACTCTTGAAACCTGAGTGGGTGGCTCAGTGCATTATTGCTGATGAATGTTACCCTGGGTGATGTGCCCAGCAGACCCACAGAGGCCCTGTGCTCAGCCTTCCATTGAAGAGCTGTATCCTTTTTGGTTTTGAGTGTGGATTTGCACTTTGCCTCAGCTACTTAGGAACTGGTTTCATTCACAACAGCAATTCCATTTGTGGCATTGTACCAAAATGTTAATTTAATTTTATGTTGAATCCTTTCCCTTCTTAATGTTTCTTTAAAATGGAAGTGATGAAGCTTGCTTTTTCCGCTTAAATATTTTCTGCCTCTCCTCCTCATTCTGTCTTCAATTTTTTCCCTCAAAGATTCACTGAACACAGTTTCATGATTTGCTCAGAAATGTCACCATGAGGACCTCAGCCCACTAAGGCTTGGCTGTGCAGGCTCATGTCCTTAGTTGTTGTTGTTTTTTGGTTTGGGGTTTTTTTTTTCCCCCTTCATGAAGCTCATACTAACTGGTCATTGTTCCCTTGTTGCTAATTCCCCACCAGACTTCCCTCTTCCTGTTAAACTGGCCCACAACCATAAGCAGAATGATGTGAGAGGGTCCATCAGCACAGTAAAGAGCTGGAGAATTGCACTGCTGGGGCAGAAGTGGGATGACATCACTCTGATGGATTTTACTGTGGCAGCTGCATAGGGACCTCCGTATATCAAGCAGCTGATAAATGAAGCACATAATACAGAACAGGACTGATGGAGGCTGCAGCACCACTGTGGCAGCTATTTCTACGGGAGATGAGGGTTTAGCAATTCAGAATGGGTGAAGAGAAGGGTGGAGGGGCTCTTTTCACCCAGGCAATGCAGTCTTGGTTTGATTTCCCCACGCACCCCTCTCATTTATTTATCATCCTAAATCTCTTGAACTACTCCCCTCACCAGCTGTAATGCACTTTCCTGTGGGCACTGCACACAACTGCAGCAGTCTCTGCTCAGTGAGGCAGAGGGAATGATGATGTTAGCTCTGAATTAATTTGCTCTGTGAGTGTAAATCAGACTCCTACTGTTATTTTGGTGAATTATTTTAAATGTAAATGCTACAGAGAGAAATTAAATGTGTGGATGTGGTACTGAAAAGCACACTTGAAAGAGATACTTCAAATACACAAAAGTTGTTCCCTTTGTCATTAATGTAATGTGCTTTTAATAAACTATAGATGCTCTTGGACTTCAAAGCTGTCTGTAATCATCATGGATTCTTGTCCCTGCCTTAACCCTAAAAGCTGTAGACTGTAAGTCAAGTGAAAATAGATAACCACAATTTTGGGGGAATTGCCTGTAGCCCATTTTTGATCAGTCCTAGGTCATTGTTCAGGCTTCTGACCCAGGCACGTGGCTGGAGCTTCTCGCCAACAGGGAGCTACTGGGGTTTATTCCAGCTGAGACATAAACCTATGTGGCTTTGAGAGATCTCCATTAAGAGATGTGCTAGATTTGGGGCTGCAGTGCCCAGCTGCTCTGAGGGAACTGTTCTAGAAATTTATTCTTTCCCTAGTGAGCAGCTGGAATTTTTTTTTTTTTTGGTAGTGGTAGTATTTATTCATTTTTGGGCAACAGCAACTTGTGTTCACTAATTCTTGGCACTTGGAATGTGTGAAGCAGGTTCATCCTTTGAGAGGAAAGGAGCTCAAATATGGCGAACAGTGTCACCTGTACTAGGTGACATTAGTCTTAACTCTGAACTATGGTTAATATTAATTTTCAGTCTGTGACCTACAGTAGATCATCTAATCCCAACTTCTTTTGGTTTCCCACCAGGTAGATGAACAACACAAGGCTTCTCGCATTTCCCCGCCCCGCCATCCTCTGTTGATTATTAAGATCAAGGCTGTCCCAGTGTAGCCCTGCTGTTTTGTTCTCTAGTGTCAGCTAGGCTTGATCGTGGCTCCCAAGAGTAAACATCCTACCATGCAGGCAGCTGCCTGTATGCATTTCAAGTTACCCAAACTTACCTGTAAGCAGGATGCAGCTGGCAGGACACTAACTGGGGTGGCTGCTATGAGTTGTACAGCCGTGGTTTATGCTGCAGCCATTGTATGGCTTGTCTCTCACTGCAGGCACGGAGTGCTCTTCTGTGTGAAACTACCGAGCTGATAACAGCTCCAATGGCTTTCTGATGAGATGGAGAGTTCTGTAACTGTGTAGAAGTACCTCTCAGGGTTGCTTGGGGTCAAGCTTTTACATGCTCCCCTTGACCAAGGTGGGGGCACAAGCAGAGCCCAGCCAGAACCCTTCCCACTGCTGACTGCTTATGTCTGCATGCCAAAGCCTGTAGGAAGGTGTAAGGGTGAACCCATATACCTTCTTCCTCTGGACCATTTTGATCAAGCTTTATTTGATTTTTACAGAATTCTTCCCTTTTGTTTTTGTGACTGTCCTTGAATCTAGCCTGTCTTGGTGCTGTCTGCTCAGGCACTTGAAGACAGACCACCCGTGCCAGTCACTGTTCTCAGTGAAATATCTTCAAGATATTTCTTTGCAGAGTCAGGCTCTCGACACCTTTTTCTCTATTGAAATGCATAAAAAGCGTTTGTGTGACATTCTTTCATGAGCTACTAATTGCTAGAATTATCCATCTGCTTTTGTAGTTTAATGACATAAATCCTGGGCTTGGGTTTGGACTACAACAGTAAAAAATGGAGTTTTAATACTTGCACAGAAGGTTGTAGTACTAAATGTTGGTGACAACACCTCCCCGTGTTCCTGTGTATGGGATTTGTTGCCATATTTAGTGAAATTTATCAGGACAGCCATATAAAATATGGAGAAATCTGCTTGAGCTAATTGGATGCTTGGTGTTATTTTTTGACAGAATGTTGTTTTTTGATGTTGCCTGATTGCCAGGGACAGGTCAGATCAGTGGTTTCGGAGAGACATGGAGAGGCCAGCTGTGGACTTCACTGTAAAATGGAGATGAGCATTGGGGGTGGGTGGGAAATGAGGCATTTGAGTCAACTACTGTGCAGCTTAATAGTTCCCTGTCCAACTAGTACTGTGCTGTTGAGAAAGCTGGTAGACTATTTCAGCAATCTCTGCTAACTTGTCTTTAAAGATTTTTGTATAGTGCTTGCTTCTTTTCTACTTGACCTAGTTTATGCTGTGCATGTTGAGTCACTACCTACATTAAAAGCCTTCATTCTCCTACTTCCTTGATGGATTTCTAGTGCATTGGGTCACCGTTCCAGACTACTGTTTTATTTATTTATTTGTAATCATGTCTCCCATGTAAACTGCTTCAGAGCAAATTCTTATTTTTTCATTAGTTTTATCCTTCCCTGGAACGTTAGTTACTCTGGGAAAATGTATAATGGCTATCTTCAACCGTTCTTCCTCAAGGACGGAGAACTCTCTTATGACTATGGACTGCGTTTTTTGGTGAAATACGTCTATGAGGATTTTTCTGCCAGGAAAACTAATCCAAAATGCAATAGCAGTTTTGAGACTGCAGACAATTAATGAGCTTGGTAAGTTCAGAGAAGAAAAACAGATCTCTAGTAAAAGCAAACACAGCTTTCAAGGCACTTAGCAGAGATACAGAGCATTTTAAGTAATACAGATAAATATCTCCCTGGAGCTTTTGCTTTTTCATCTAAGCACAGATCGGAGAACAAATAGGAAACTGTGGGGAGGAAAAAACAAAAGCTTTAAAGATGTCAATGAACATTTTTCAAGCTGAAAATTACTTCTAGCAGTGAAAACAACAAAAGATGCATAAGGCAAAAGAAGTGAAGCTATGCATAAAATAAGGGAAAAGAATGAGATCAGAGGGATGCAAAGAAAGTTTTGAATTAAATGACTGCTAACTCCCTCCTTATAAATGATTTATTTTTATTTGTTCTTGAAAAACATTTCTAATTTGTTTTTGTTGCTGTACTAATACAGTGAAAGTTGTTCATTACTATCAGACAGATGTTTTTCAGACAGTGTATGAGCAAAAAGTGATACTTTAATGCTCTTTAAAAAAAACAATGAAGTGCAAACCCATGGTAATTCTGCATAAAATGATAATATCAGTGGCATTCCAGCTGGTTTTGAGTTTTATATTAATGGGTTAGGTCTTAGCCCCAGAACTGCTTTATATGCAGTCTGTACTACTGGCATGTATGTGGTAGAGAACTTCCGTATAAATGATATGATGTGTCAGAGCAAAGCTATGAGAATGCTTGATTTTTTGGTGAAATGTCACTTAAAGTTGAATGGTTGGGTAGTTAGACACTTCCACAGAAAACTCTGCTTTAATCATAAGCTCATATGCACCTCCATGTCCTGAACTGCCATCAATATTGAGTGGAGTTTCAGGTTTAGACAATGAATATGTCTTTGCTATGTTATGCGTATTTATCAAATTCAAAGCATAAACAATCAGTATTTAGTTCAAAAATAGCTCATACTCCAGTCATTTTGGTGTCAAGTTACTGCAATGAACTGATAGCTGCTACACTGAATTTACACCTCACCATGTTATTAGAAGTAATCAAGCGATGCATCCAAAACAAAACATCACATGTAATGAAAGCATTGACGAGGATGATCTTTGCAGGTCTTGCTGTAACCTGTGACAGCACTTTATTTTGTATTACTGGGGAGCTTTGCATTCAGGTAATAATAAGCTAATGAACCCTTAGGCACCTTTTCTTGGTCCATTGATGCAATTAGGTTCATAGGATGCACTTGCATTATGGAGTGAAATGAGGGTTCAAGAATAGGTGTATGTGTCCCCAGACTCTGACTTGTGTTTTTCCTATCCAAGCTGTACAAGATCAAGCTCAAAGGTTTTTTTTCACTTGTTCTGCAAAAATTTTGAGTATGACATCATGTATAACTTGGACAGCCAAGACTGTCACCAGGAGTGCGGATAGCAATATCTGTGGTTTCACTTCATTCAGTTCTACTACTGTAGCCATGTCAA
This sequence comes from Grus americana, assembly GCF_028858705.1. Lineage (NCBI taxonomy): Eukaryota > Metazoa > Chordata > Aves > Gruiformes > Gruidae > Grus > Grus americana. The sequence continues at coordinate 4,461,364 of NC_072860.1, read as the reverse complement.
ATCTGTTAAACTAAAGTTGGTAGTCACATTGGCTGTTGTTCTCTGCACCATCTTTGTGGTAGCTACTTACTTCATGCGTAGAAATCTTTATGAAGCCCACCTCTTTGTCATGGAAACTGTTGTCCTAGCAGTTGCTAATCCAGATGAATATGTCAGTAACTGTTTTCTTTAATCATTTTTCACAGATTTGAAGAACGGAAATTTTATGCTCAGTAGCCTATGTTGGTATGGGATGAGTGAATGATTGGTCAACGTGCCACTGAAGGGTAGTTGCTAATACCTTGAGGACACCTTAGGAAAAGGTTCCTGCCTATGAAACAGATGAAGTGCCATTTTCTTCTGTGCAAGGAGTATAAATGCTATATTTTTATTTCTCTCAGGCTTATGCTTATATCTTGAGACTTCAATGCTTGTTCTAGCTACAGACCACTAACCCGCCATTATCTGTTGCTTATTTGGGGCTGTGCTGAGCAGAATGGCCCTCCTGTGGTAATAATGGATACTTCTGTAGCAAACACCCTTTCAGGGGAAAAAAAAAAAAAAGGTTCTGAAATTAAATAAATGTGTGGACAAAGAGGAAGGTGAATGTTTTTCCCAAAGGCTGAGAGTTTCCTTGGTCTGATAGGATTTGGTAAATCCTAATCATTAAGGTGTGAATTGGTAGACATGAGCTTGTTACCTAGTCAAGTTTACTGTCAACACTGCAACCACATAATGAAATCGTGTTTGCGTCATCTCTGCCCTGTGCCTTTTTTCAGAGCCTGTTTTCTTACTCTTATTTGATCTTTTCTTTGTAACATAAAGAGTTGTTGTATTTTTTAAAAATCATACTTTCCAGTCTAGAAAAAGACACAATCATTTATGGTAACAAAACATGAATGGAGAAAAATTCTCTGAAAAATGGCCATGCACCAGGGTGGAATTGTGCCCTGAAATTGCCTATATAGTTTCCTTGTCTTTTTTTTCTCTTATGCTGTGTTATAGTGTCCCTCACCCCAGCCAAGCTCATATAATTGATGCAGTGCTGCTGAGGATCTTGTGGTCTATACCAATTTGTTCTTGTTGTTGTTGCAGTGATCACTGATGGGGCGTTGGATAAGACAGCTCTAACAGATGATGTGGGAAGTGAGGAGGACCTGTATGAGGACTTCCGGAGCTCCAACCACCGCTACGGCCACCCTGGGGGAGGTGGAGAACAGCTTGCCATCAATGAGGTATTGCGCTGGTTGGTTTCTGACAGGCAGGATAAGGAAGGGTGCCGGTTCTTGTTGTGAACTGTAAGAAAGGTCAACAACCAAACCGATAATGGCAAAGTGGGTGGGGCTTCAAATGTCATTTACTGTGGGTACCACTTACCAACTGGGTAATGACAGGGTCTGGGCTTTCCATCAGGGCATTGTCCCTAGCAGGAGAGGACAGCAATGTAGGGTAATGCAGAGCCGCAGATCCTGAGCAGGTAACTGTCCTCTTAGGTGTTTTTGAATGGGAAGTTTAAGCCATTAACGAGCAGCCTGGTGAAGGCTGGTGTGAGACTTGAAATGTGGTGTACTGAAGGCATAAAGGAAATGCTGAAAAAACGTGGTCTACATACTTCTTTATTGGTAGACGAGAAGGGTGCAAAGTTTAATGTAGGCTTGATCTTTACTGCTTCTTCCTGTCCCCCAGTAAATTCACTCTAGGGCTGTGAAAGGCATGCCTGTTTAGTCAGTGCTTTTTTTTTTCTTCAAAAACAACAGCAGCAAATGCTTTTCTAGCAGTTTTCCTGCTCCTAGTGTTCAGAATCCCTGACTACAGCCCTGGGTGCCTGGGGTAAGGAAGAGACTTGCAATATTTTCTTCCCCTATTGCTTACATCCAGGGGTTATCAAACCATGGCCAGAGCTTTTTGATTTAACCTCAGCTGTTTTGGGCTGTTGTCACTGGCAAGCAAACATTAGTAGAACACAGAAAATCTTGAGTTGCATTCTCCTGCATTTACCTGGTGTGTTTGTGAGAGAGTCCCAGGCACCACAGGCATCAGTCCCACAGTGTGCACTGAGAGTGTGGGAGGAGGAGTCTGCTTCCCTCCCATTCAGGTGCTTGGCTTTGTAAGTCTTCTTAGTGTGTCTCATCAAACAGAACATCCTCTGGATTTCTGTTTCCTTTTTTAAAGGAAATCCTTACAACTCTTCAAATTCAGGAAAAAAAATTAACTTGGCAGTGGGTCTGTATATCCATCATGCACGTTATCATTTTCTCTTTCATTATTGATTATTATTGAGAAAAATTGTTTTTCTTTCTTTTCTTAAAAGTTCATTTTATTAGAGTAAAATTTCATCATTTAACTTCTAATCAAGAAATCAAATGGATGTGTCCAAAGCAGGTGTAGTTTGTGTAGTCTTTGAAGTGTATGTGGGGTTTTGTTGGCCAGTTGACTGGAAGAAGAAAGATTATTTTTGGCTTGTTCCCTAGAGGCTTGCCTGTTCAGGGGTCAACAAAACTGTAAGAACAGGCAGTACATTATTTACTTTGTCAACTGGTTCCTACGGGTAATTAATCCATCACTTAGCTTCACTGAGCCTTAGCAAAGTGCTTTCCTACACACTCACTTCCTGAAACAAAAGAGCACAGTAAAATACAAAATCTCTGACGTGAAATACTAAATCTGTGAGGTAGGGATTTTGCATGAATAGATATCTTAAGTGTTGGAATTGAAATATCTCAAATAGCTGGCAATTGGACAGGCTTATCTTCATCTTCCCTGCTGGACCAAAAGCTGGGTATTGATTAGTCTTGAGTATTTTCCGTAGTTGTGCTAGGAGTGATGTGGGGTGAAGATATCAATGTCCAATCTTTTAGTCACATTTTGTGAGTAGTCTTGTCTTTGTTTTATTGTATTCCAAATTACATTTTATTGGTCAGGGATAAGGAAACTATGGTAACCGCATTATTCTTAGCCGCCTTGGAAGAAGCAGCTTTCAAATAAACAGAGAGGGTTGAAATACATTTTTAAGGCATTTGGCAGACCAAGTGTTGCATTAAAAAACAAAACACCCAACCACTGAGTTTTAGCTCATTTTGGATCAAGAGAAAATGGTTTTGAAATAAAAAATAAACCTTTCATAAAACTAGAATAATCTATTGGCAAGAAGACTAGGGGGATAAAAGAAAGCTGGGAAGGTTGTATAGAACCCACCTAAGAAGATCAGCATGAGACTGTGTAAGAGCCAAGGAAAATCAATCAAAAAGTAATAATAAGGGTTTGGGATGAGAAAAGAGGCAGGGGAAGTCCTTTTTTTGGGGCATCTGTTTGACATTCTTTCAAATGCATTCTTGATGCTCGTGACAAGAGATTTTTCTTGGTGGAATTTACTTTGTGTTTGTTCCAGATAAAGACCCTATCCTTGTATCTTTTTGCTTCCACAGTATAATTAGATAAAATGTGGCAAGAGAAAAATATATACTGCAAATGCATTATGGTTCTGTCCTTCCGCTGCAAAGATATTATGTATAGGACAGACCTATCTTCAAGCTTCATGAAATGTGTTATATGTAGACTGAAGTCGAGAACAGGAGCGATTAAGCATATAAAAAGCCTGCCTGGGCAGGTCTCAAGTGATCATGGTGATAATGAGGAAAACTATACTGCTTATCAAGTAATTGGCCTGGGCGAGTAGGCTTAGGCCTGTTTGCTTGGAAATATCTGATGTGTACAAAGGGGTTTTTCTGTCATACTGTGTGAAGGGTCCATATGGCTCTGTGCTTTGGAAGAAATGCTATTGCAGTTCAGCATGTGGAGTGTTTAGCCCCTTGCAGCCCTATATGAACAGTACCATCCACATCTTGTGAAAGGGAAGCACTAACTGTTTGGAAAATAACAGCAAGACTTCCTGTTTTTTTCCTTATCTCTTATGGCTCTATGTTTGATAAGTTTGGAATTTGGTATGTGACGTCTTGCTCCTGAGGAAATGCCCGACTCATTGGCTTCAGCAGGCCAGGATTTTATCTAAGACATGCAACACCATTGCCTTATGTTTTAAAGGGACAATATTGTAGTATGTTACAGATGTTTGTGCTAACCAGTGCTTGTTGGCAGGGTACAATTAAGCTAATTGGTTCCAACATATATGTTTCTGATTTAACAGAGTCATTCATACAGAAAAATATTCAGGAAGTGGAACAAACAATACATCTGCCATGTACCAAGGGCAGCAGATACTCTGTCTTACTGAGCCGTGTACAGCTGGGACTGTTGAGTCTCTAAAGCATTATTCTTGTGCTAAACTCTTTGATCACTCACTGGGAAGTTGTTCCAGGCTCATCCCGTGCTCCTCCAAGCACAACCAATTTTAAACAAGACAGACATGTAAACTGGTTTTTGTTTGTTTTTTGTTTTTTTTTTTAAAAACCAAACACAAAACAAACCCCAAAACTCATAAAATGTTAATGCAGATGAAATCAGAACAACATATTTTAATTTTGTTAAACATGAATAATATCCTTCATAGCATTTTTCACATTATCTATCTACATTCCAATTAATAGAAATGTCTTGTGTACTATATGAGGACAAATTTCAAAAGACAGAAAAAAAATTAAATAGAGCTATGAAATGTTATCATCCCCTTTTTTTAAGAGTACAGAATAGGTTGAAAAAGCTATGATTGCAACTGATTTCCAGACTGAAAACAGAATTAGAATTATTGATCATATGGAAGCAATATATAACATTCCTGTGTAATCTGGGAGAGGAGATTTATTACCACTTTTATATCTTAATGTGAGTATGTAGCTCTCCCAACTGATACTAAAGCAAATAGAAACCAGTTAACAAATACCCCCCCCCTTTTTTTTTCTTCCGGTGGGGTCAATTCCCGCTTTTGTGTCTTGCGTATTTCTGCAACCAAGGTTGACAACTGTGGTCCAGAAGCAGCAATTATGATTGATTTGCAGTGTACTGTATAAAGCTCAGTGCTGTCAAGGACAAGAAATAATGTTCCCCAATGGACATAAATCTTTACTGGATCTGAGGTTTTGGTCCCGAGTGCTTGCATAACTTTGTATAGGGCTCACATGTGAATGTTCAGAGTATGGAGTCAGAATTTTAACTTCTTTTACTGCCTGATGGATTTAGTGTTTACAGTTCTAAGGTCATTTCAGAGGGCTTTTTTGCAATGGATTAAAAGAAAATCAGTATATTCAAATACTCTATAGCAATTATGTCTCATCAAACATCAAGATCAGGAGCTAAGTGGTCCTGGGGGTCACCAGAGCCATATTTCTGCTTTCTACCACAGGCAGCTGTGGCTGCTCTGAACCACTTTCTCATGCCCTTGTCAGTGTTAGGACTTGGTTGTCCCCTGTACAAGGGATCCTCCCCCAGCAGGCTGAAGATGAAGAGGGCACTGTGAAATGTCATTATCTGAGGAAAGACTATCTTGTAAGTGGATATTGGTGTTTTGGGGTTTTTTTGTTTTGTTTGGGTTTTTGTTTGTTTGTTTGTTGTTTGGTTTGTGGGGGTTTTTTTTAAAGGTGGGAGAAATGGGATAAGCTTTCACACTTGCAGTCATGCAGTGAGCCCTTAGCAATCCAAATGCTTGTTTGCACGCATGTGTGAGGTGTGGGTAGGTAGCTCCCACACCATGTATGATATGGTCTGTGGCATACACACAGACCAACAGCAGGTGTTCAATCCACACAGAAGCATTTCTATAAAATGTATAATTTTTTGCTACACCCATGCTTTCTCTAAATAGCCCTATTAATCTGATACTCATTAGGAACAAACAAAAAAACCTCAGGCTTAGCTTAGTTCTTGGGGCAAGAATAGCACATGGGGGTCTGTCCCAGTTTTAACTCCTAAACAGAAAAGCTGAGGTGTTACAGTGGAAGGGCCCTGCACATGCCTAAGGGAATGACTGGGTTCTGGGGTTGATCTCTGAATGGACCGAACTCCTCCTTCCAGGAGCCAAACTGAAGAAGCAGAACAGGAGAGGTAGCCTCTGTGTTTCACCGCTTTGTGGGCACAGGTGTGTACCCACACACACCCTGACATGTTTAAAGGGGGAAGGTACTGCCCAAACTTTCATTTGTGGCTGCAAAACAGGCCTAAATATGTCATTCAATGAAAATAACTGGAAACAGCATGATGGCTTTGGAGTTCTTACATCAGCCCTGCTAGCTGTTAAATTGTAAAGACTCTAACAGCTTCTGTTAACACTTGTTAATGATAGCTTGTGAGTATTAGGGGACTCTTAATAATGTCTGTTGTTTGCTGGCATTATATGTGTTCCCAGTTACTGGGGTGTAGAGAGAGGCTTGGCTCCACAAACAGTTTTCCCCCTGGAAAAAAAATATTCCAACAGTGTTTTAACTCCTGAAGTAACATGAGCCAAATCATCTCAAAGTCTGCTTGTATTTTATCCAGTGTATCCATGGGTTCCTGTAACAGTGTGATGCTCCTCACAGCTTAAAGAAAACATGATGTGTCTACTGATGCTAATCACAAGAGGTGGTTGTCTCTTTATGGTGAAGGCTGCAACCAACTTCCAATACTTTGGCAGCACATTAGAAGAGCTATTTTAATCCATACCAGTGGCATAGTATCCTGTAGGGCTAAGGGTTACGTTTGTAGAAGGCTTTGGCTTCTTGCCTGCTACTTCTAGCACACGAGGGCCATCTGCTATGGCGCTACTGGGATCTTCAAATCCTTGTTCTGCTGCGCTTGAGTTAGGGTGGCAGGCAGGCACTAATCCTCTGAGGTCCTGATGGTCCCTACCTATGGAGGGCTCTCACGTGCACCTAATCATAGGCTTTCTAATCTGCCATCTTCAACCAGTGTTGCCCACAGGACCCGATTGTGGAGCGCTCACGGTCAATTAGACCCTGTACAATGACAGCCAAGGATAACCTGTGAGCAGGTGAAGATGAGTGGTTTCACTATTCATGTGTAGAGTGGGAGCCTTGCTTTCAAACCCGCCCTCTGTCTGATACAGAGAAGGAACTTGCTCCTGTCCTGATGCATCTCACTAGCTATCCTCGGGAACTCCTTGCTTGGCTTTCAGGGATCCGTGGTTTGGTACCTGACTCCCCACCACTGTTCTGTGGGAGTAAGAGCATTAGAAGCACTGCAATATTCGCACCCCTTCTAAGATTTGACTTCAGAAGTGTAGCATAAATTAAACTGGAATTATTCCTGCTTGAAATGGTAGCCCAATGGTGTGCAAAGACAAGTCTGTTTTGCAGAATCTTGCTCTTACAATTCACTCTGCCAATATCTTTAGTTTAAAAATATTTTTTTGGGATGTCTGTGCCCCAGTTTGCTAGTTCAGTACATACCTGTGATGGATAACAGCACAATAACAAAGTGGATATTGGAGTACAGAGATTTGCGGAGAGAAGGGGATAAAGAAGGAATGAGACAGAGTAGGAATGCTGGGTAAAGGTTAGCGTAGAGGTTATTCCAGGTTTAAGTGTTTGCATAGAGGCAGAGGAGCAAATATATCTGGTTTTATACCATACTTATGCCTGAGGTTCCTCTCAGGATGGTTTTGATATCAGAACATTTCTTGGATTTGTTCTCTTCTCTCCAAATCCTGATTTAGAGTAGCTCTTCTCTGCAAGGTTTTCTTTTTTTCCTAATCCCCAGAAGACATTTGAACCCTGTGGTGGAAAAATAAAATCCCTCCTGACTCTTCTGGCCCTTCAGAGAGCACTGTTAATCCCTCAAAAGATCTTCCCTGTCAGCTTCAGCCCTGTTCAGTGACCAAGATACCTTGTCCCACACTCAGTAAACTGGGAGCAGAGTTAGCAGCAAGTTCAGCCGTGCTTTAATGCAGTGAAGGCATTGGCATATTCCTTGCAGCTTTATATTACTGCTCTGATAAAAGCAGCAAAACTGTGGGAGCTGTAGAGGGAGGAAAGATCAGCAGAACAACCAAGCTGCTGAAGTGCCAACCCCGCTTTTCCTGAGGCTCATGGAAAGACTCCCCCTCCCTCTGGGGCACTTGGGGCCAGCCCTTGCTCAATGCCCTCGGCATGCCCTGGGAGAGCCACTGTTCCAGTGCAGGTCAGTCATACGCCTGCTCCTTGCAGCAAAACGAGGAAATGTTACTTGCATTAACCCCACTACTCCCACACTCGAACACACGCACGCTCCATAGGCAGGCGAACAGAATGGCCTTTGTCCCTAGTGGTGTGGGACTGACTGGCACATCTCCATGTGGCACATACTTGTCAGACAGATTTGCATGGAGTTGTGGAGTGTGATCAGGGCCTCAGAGGACAGGAGTAGAGCTGTGCTGCTTTACTGCGGTTGAACATCACGTGCAGCTTCTTTCTTGAAATTTTGGCTTGAGGGGCAGGTGCAGCTGTAGAGAACAGTGACCTGGAAAGGTGTTGATGGGGTTATTTTGTTTCAATCCTACTTCTAGCTGGTTTTATCTTAAACTTTAGAGAGGATCCTGCTTTGGCTATTCCACTGATTTGCACTAGCAAATCTTCATGTCAAGGGGTTTTAGGAAAAGAAAGCAGGCTGCTTGAGCTATCCAATATAGACTGAATGTTCTGTTTTTTCACATTCCTCTGTCCCTAATGGATGCTTTGCTAGTAAAGCAGAGGGGCACCTTGTTCGTTTACTGTTGGGGCTATGAATTTCCCATCCTTGCCTTGCTGATCATCTTGAAAGCCACTTACCAAGTTTGCTTCTGAGCAGTATCTTAATTGTTACTAATTTATTGGTTGATGGGGCAGGTTCTTGGAGAACAGCCCATCAAGACTCATTCTTCAGGGTGTGTTGTTCTGCTGCATTTTTTTCTGGCCTGCTGGCTAAACCAGAGGTCTCAGAAAAAGATGGCCTTGGAAAGTTGCTTGGCCCTGTAAAATTTCTGTCCTGCTTTTCTGTGTGTAGAACATAAAAATGTCTAGCCTTTTTCTTCTACACAGCTTATCTATGTCTTTTACCCACTTATAGCTTTTCTCATTCTCATACTCCATGGAGCTGCTTGTTCTCACCAGTCCTCCTCTGGCTCCTTTAACTGTTTCAGAAGACAGTGAAGGAGTATTCTCAAATTAACATTATTACATGCCAGCTTGGAAGAACTTTACCAAGCTGTTACCTGTAAGCAGTTTTCCTGTTTTCTACATCTGCAAGACTGGTATATCCTGTAAGAAAGGAGAAGGCTGAGCAGTCAGGAAAGTGTCATAACACTGCTCTGCAAATAAACACATTTTTTTACAGATGACAGCTAAAGGGACCCTGTATTCATTTTATAATGTGTGGGCTCAACAGAATATGCCAGACAGCCCAAAACCACATGGCTTTCTTGAAAACTCTGTATAGTCAGAAGGAAAGGAGTCTTATGATCTAGAAACTACCAAAAAATAAAGCTTGCTCTTGTTCCTCCCTCCTCCAGCCACCTCTCTTAATCCCTGTAAGAGTTTTTATCTTTTAGTGGTTTTTTCAGCTCCATACATTATGCATCTTCCTCTGCTCCATGTTAGTTACCACATTCATCTTGTCACCTTGCACTGTTACTCATACCCTTCTTCTCACCCACGTTATCTATTTTCACTGGCTTCACTGCAACTTCCTCTGTCCTCACCTGCTTCAGATCCCACAACTGTACCCATGTCTGTTCCCTCTTGTCTTTCCCTGACTTTTCCCAGAGTATTTCTCTGCCTCTGTTTCTCCCTTATTTCTCTGTTCCAGCCGACATAGTACCCAAGTGAAGATCATTCCTTGTCTATCGGTGTTATCCATGGCTGTCAAAATTTCAGCTCAAAAGCAGGATAGCAAAAAAAAAAAAAAAGGCATTAAAATATAATTTCTAGGACCTCCTGAACATCACCTCCCTTGGTCACTAAGGATACATTGTCACCCTGTCTGTTCCTCAACTCTGTAACAAGAGTGTCATCTTCTATTCTGACCGCTTTCTAGCTATTGCATTCAAGCTGTTAACCTTGCCAGGTCTCTATGATGCAGCGTTTCCTTTCCTATCCATCCACCTTACCATCTTTATTTCAGAGCATTGTTAATACAGCATCCTTTGTTCTGCCTGTGTCCAATCTTGTATTGAAAAGATTCATTTTCCTAGGCTATTGCATGGGCTGTGCCAGCCTGTCTTTGCATATCTCTGCTTGTTCCTTCCCTCCACCACATCCATCATAACATGCTTAGTTTTGTTTACCAGGCCATTCCTGTCTGTATCCCTTACCTGTCATCTGTCATCAGTATTGAAAGAGAATTTTCTACCTTCAGTCAAAGCCAAATGCATGCCCAGCTCTAGCCCAATCCTGGAAATGTGTTGTCATCTGTGTGTGATGCTGGAAGCTCCCTTGCCTCGACTCACAGAAGCGCGTGGGATGTGTTGTGTCGGTACATGGCTCACAGCAGCAACATGGTTCCTCCGACACCGGAGCTCTAGGCCATGACAATAATTCCCAGATGCTTTAAACATGTTAATACTTCTTGTTGCTGTTCTTGAAAATAAAACTTGCTTTAGGAGAACTTAGGGAGATTTTCTAGCTTTAGTAGAGTCTCAAAGCAAAAGTCTGGTTGCTAAGCAGATTCTGTCTCTGTTGTTGTTGCCGGGGTGGCCCACCTAAATGGCTGCTTTTCTTGCACTGTACAATGTGGCCATGTCTTAATCTGTGCACTACACAAAAAACTGTCAAGCCAAATTTCTTTCCATTGATAATTATCTCATGAATCTTAGTACTCAAGCAAGAGAACAACTTGTGACATTTTGGCAGTATTACATGAGTAAACTATCCAAGGAAGTACTGGCTGTAAAAGCTGTGTGGGCTTAAACCATGCAGTACTAGCTAGAGAAACATGCAGTGGGAGTAACTGTGCTCTAGTAACACGGTGTTACACACTGTAAAATTGAGAGCAAATTGTGGGCCTTTGACAGACTGTTTTCCATTTTAGAAATATATGATTATATGCACTTTAAGAAGCTGTACTTGTTCTGATGTTTTCTGGCCATGGCTCCGTAGTGAATTCCATCCTTTTGGGAGGTGTTAGCTGCAGTTGTTACTGAGGGTTAGTTCAAAGCATAACAGGGTTGACAGTTGCTTAGTTTGGATGCAGAGAAAAGTGTGATAGCGGGATATTGGGGAGTTAAGGAAACGATTTTCATGGATTGATTTGCAGGTAGCAATGCTTGCCCCTCTCACGATTTCATTCTTGGTCCTTGTTTTCAGTTGCTGAACTGAAAACTGAGTAGAAATTTGTCCACTGAACGTCCACTCAGAGCCTGGATTCCTCTCTGAAAGATGCATTTGAAATTTGTCTATTACCCCAATGTTATTAGGTGGAAGTATTTTCATCACTCTATTAAAAAAATAAAAACTAATAGAGGCTTCTTACCTGAGAAGCTCTTCGACAGCTCTGTGTTATGAAAAGGACAATAATAATGTGGTCGTTATTCTGTCAAAGAAAAGTTAAAGGGGGGGAAAACCAGTTATATGGATCAAGGCAAAGTTTGTTACTGTGGCTGTTGAACTGTTGAAGGCTTCTGCATGTGCTGGACATGTTCTCTTCCTCTGTAGTTCTGTATACACAGCATCCCAACAACCAGTGATGCCAACTAGAGGGACAGGGAAGTTCATGTTTGTGTCTTTGGCTTCATTGGTGTAAAAAGAGAGAGTAATGCTACCTCATAAGATACCTAGTTAGGAACATCTTAGGAAAACCTGTAAGGAAGTTAGTATTTCCATGCTCAGTTCTGGGTTTGTATAGTACGCAAACTCTGTTGAACAGAGGCGGCAAACCCACAACTGACTGACTGGTTTGTCTATGCTCTGTGCTCTCCGCAGAGAATAGGGCAGCGCAGCTGAGGCAAAAAGTATGCGTCTGCGTATCGGATAGGCCTAATCCAGGCTCAGTTCTAGCACCACTACTCCTGTCTTTGTTACTTGTTAATATTTTGACACATTTTTCATATAGCTGCAGAGGGGGTGTTGATAAATGACCCAGTAAGAGTGTTCTTTTTTCCTCTAGTGATTTTTAGAGCGCAGTTTATTTGTACCTACAATACTAACGCGTCCTTGGCTTTAAGAGGAGTTGAATTGCATTGTGTGTCTTGTACTTGTAGCAAGCACATCCCTGTTTGTGCTAAGTCAAGTATAGGAAGTCCTGGAAATACGCTTTAGCATGGTATCTAGCTTTACTACTCAAAGCCTTGCTTTCCAAGTCTGCTCTCTTGTGAAAGAGGGGAAAAGTATCTTTCTGTTTCTGCTTTATCTAATATTAGACTGGGGGTTCTTGAATAACTTATTCTCTGAAGGCTTGTGTGCTCCTGTGACTGCAGTGTGGCTTTGGGAGCCATTAGGCCTTTGAGGCTGCCCTGTGCTCATCACTTGCATCATTTGAGTGGCAGCGTTATTCCCTTAGTGCAGTCCTGGCTGAGGATGGCTTTTAGAGGAAGGATTGGACATAAATTATTACAATTGAAAATTAGATTCCAATGAAGATTGTGCAACACTTACTTGAAATATGCTCCCTCAGTGATAGTAATACAGACTATATCCCACTCTACAACAAACCGCAAGGTAAAACCTTCAGTTATTTCATCTCTTGCTGATGCCACCTACCACAGGAGCGCGTCTGATCAGTAAGGAATAAGAATGAGGCTTTATTTCTGTCATAGAAAAATGCCACGTGGTGTTTAGCAGCATGTGGCAGGAGCTGGAGAGGCCCCTCCCTCCTCTGCAAGCAGGTTGAGTTGCCATGGAAGTAACTCCCCCATGGACAAACTCTGTGAAGGACTGTGTGAGGGGATTCACTGCATGGGGGTGAAAACAAAAGCCAGGTCACAGCTAGAGTCATGCTGCAGTTTTTGTCCTTGTCGAGATCAGTTTCTACTCATGCTTGCTTATTTACTGTGGGGTCAGAAGGGTAACTGCAACTTAACATTACTTGTGTAATGCTCCAAGATGTACACAAGGTAAACATGTTGTATGTGTCCAGGCAGTGTAGTACAGGAGGGCACTTAGGCCTGTACATCAGAAAAGCAAATGAACATAGCTGTGGCTTAGGATGTTTATCTTAGAGACAGCTCCAGCAAAGTTAGGTGAAAATGCCCTTCTGTTACAATTTTGTATCTTTTTTTTCTGTATTTTCATCTTGGTATCAGTTTCCTTCCAAGCAGTCTCAGAGCAGTGCCCAAGAAGTTAACTACTTTCCCCTTTAAGATGTCTTTATAGATATTCAGTCAAACTTTCTGTGCTTTCATGTTCAAGTGCTTGAGCATGTTCATGAGTGGCAAAGATTTTAGGAGATTACTAGAGAATTACATCATCATGGATTTTAGAAATGGCCCGGTATCCTGTGGCACCAACGGTATACCTCTGCCAGCCTGACTCACCAGTGTGTGTCTTGGTGGGTCACTGGAGTTTATCTATTAATTAAGTAATTAAGTAACTAGAGAGTAATTAAGTGACTAGAGAAGATGGTAGTGCAGGTTTCAAAGAAGCGTATGTGATCGTGCTTCCCATTCACCATGATTAGCTTCTCCTGAAGATTTGCATCCCTCCTAAATACTGTTCAGTGGCTTATGCCCAAACTCAATCTGTTTGTGAAATGCCTTCAAAATCAGACAAGATTTGCAGAATGCCCAGGAGTTGAACAATGCAATGATGGGTCAACTGTGGACTTGAAGAAATTCCATTAAATTGAAGTCTGCAAGCTTAGGGACCTAAATATCATGCAGGGAGAACTGTTTTTTCAAAGCCATTAACTGAATGCAGGCCAAAAACTCAAAACTACCTGGGAGCTTGGGCAGCCTGTGGATCCCAGTAGTTTGCTCCATATGAGAAGTTCTGCTTGTCAGGTCTTGAAGCTGGACTTGAGAGCACAAGCCCTTGTCCTACGCATTATCCCCCTTGTTCTATATTTAGGCTAGAGACAGAGATCTGCAGGATCTTTAAGTTCAGAAACCAGCAAACTGAAATAATTCTAGACTTGATTTTTATAATGCCAAAAAAGTCAGATACCTTAAATGTTACGGAAGCATAAGGAGACAGTGGAAGTTGTTTGACTGCTCAGCACTTTCTATATAACCCCTGCTGAGGTTAGCACAATTTGGGGGGGGGGGGAAGTACCCAGCCAGACTATAACTCTTAAACCTGTTCCCATTTAAGTCTCTCACCTGCTGTGTTCCAGGATACATACAGGAGATATACAGATTTTCAAGAAAAATTATGGACATTGATGTGCTAACACCTGAAAAAAGACACCTTTTTTAATATGCGTTCTCTCAACTGTGAGAGCAGCTGAGTGCGTTCTGTTCGTACCCACAGCATGTGGCTGCTCCCTCATTGCCCTTCCCAGAGATGGATTCTACCACAGGTGTTTAGCAGTCAGTATGTTTAAGGGGGGAGCCATGACTTCTGGTTCATGCTCCTAGGAATGCATGTGTATAGATCTATGCGCGTTGGTTTTTTGGATTTTTTTTTCAATGTTTGAACCTATTGGGTAAAGTGCAGAGTCATCCTCTTTGCACCTAGCTCCATGCACTAGCTACTGTATCCTAGCCCTAGCTCCTGGGGCTGGATTGACGTTTCTCAGTTTCATGAAGGGGGTGTGTGTGGGGCGAGCACGTGAGAACTGGAAGATGTTGTACTACCTCCTGTCAATGAAGGTCCTGAACTCTGGGTCCTCCCTTTCCTGGGGAATGCTATTACTGTCAGCTGTTGAGTAAAAGGTGGGCTCCTGGCTAGAGGCAAGAGAAGGGCTCCAGCTGTAGTCAAAGAGCCTGTTTGTGACAGGTGATCTCCAAGAACCATCCCTGACTTTTCTGAGGACGAGTGCCTTTTCATCCTGATCATGATCATACATTGGTGGGAGCTATGCTTAGGCTAGGGCATCTGTGAGTGTACCCCAGACAGCTTGATGCTTGGTGAACTTCACAGTCCAGCAGGAAAATGTTAAGTTCATAAAAGCACGCTTAGGGTTCTGCAGAGCTGATGAGGGGTTTTCTGGTTGCAGAGATTTGGGGTTTAAGTGCCTCAGTCCCATGGAGGCATTGGCAGAGAAAGCCAAGTTCTTTAGACATTCTGGCTCCAGGATCCTGCCAGGAAGTGGACGGCAGAGTCAAACAGGAGCCACTTCTCCTGGACCCCCAGTCAAAGGGCTGCATCTCCCCCTGTCCTCCTTGCAAACACCCAGCAGCTTGTTGCACACTCAGGTGTGCAGGAAGCCGTGTATGCCCTCACCATGCCCTTGTACTGTTGCACGGCCAGCTTTCCCCAACCCCACCCAGAGGAGCGGGATTTGCCTTCTAGCAGGACTTGTCTGTATTGCTGGCACGCTTTTAAGTGCGGGTGGAAGGATTTAAAAAAGCAGCCGCCTAATCCACTCCTGACCCTCCTTAAAAGCCTCCCCTGCACACCACCACGTCGGGCTGGCGCTTGCCGCGTTGCTAAGGCCTGCATGTATCCTGGAGACGGCGCCCAGCAAATAGCTGAGCCGCTCTCTGGAAAGCCAATATCACAGCCCGGATTGCAGTGCTCCGGCACGCTCGGGCTTTCTGCAAGAAGGAATTAAATGTCTTCCTTCTGCTAAAGCAATGGTGATGGTTCCTTCGGCAAAGAAGATGTGGAAACCCACGGCTGTGCTGATAAGCATCCCCTTGAGATAAGGGGGTGGGCAGGGGGGCGTTTTGGCACTTGTGCTGTGCAGGACCAGCAATGGCTGTGTCGAACCATTTAGACTTCTGCTTTTGAGAGCTGCAAAACAGCTTTTGTTTGCAGCCCTCTGCCCCCATCTGTGCCCCTGCTGTGGGCTGTACAGCGGTCACTTAAGCAGCCTGCTTTTTTTTTTTTTTTTCTTTTTTTTCCTTTTTTGGGGGCTGAAGCCATGGCAAAGGTCCCCGACCGAAGCAGGCACAAATGGAGTGCACTTCACACTTTCCTCCGCTGCAACATGAACCCGGAGACCCAGCGGGTAGTGGTCTTTGTCATCCTACTCTTCCTCATCATCGTCAACGTGGTGCTGATGTTTCTTTTGGCATTTCACTGAAGGACTGCTGGTAGTGGTGTGGTGCATGAGGGTTTCCAGGACTGGGCGACAAATCAGCAGGTCAGCTTGTCGTTGTCTGCCTCTGGTCTGCTTGTCTGCTGTTACGGTAACTGTGTGTCTCAGAGTATCCCTCCTTTGTTTTTTTTAATGGTCACCTTCCCCACCCTGCTCCCCTTACTCTCCTCCTGTCATCACCTGTGCCTTGCGGTTTGGATCACCGTTAAACCAGAGAAAGGGAAAGAGGTAACAGAGCCAACCTGCTTAATCGTAGCTGCTCTCCGTGGCACTAATCAACCTCGATTCCTAATGATGACAATACTGTGCCTATACGTAGCACTTCTCAGCCCTGGAGAAGCCCAAAGTGCTGCTGCTTTGTTCACAGAGGGACAATCATCCTATAATGAGCCCTTTCGCAAGGACCTGCTACATGTAAACACCTGCTGTAAAAACCCGAACCCCGTAATGCTTCTATTGCTCTGCCATTGTGAACATCGCGCTGTGCGGTGGCGTGAGTAATGCCCAATTAGCCAAAGTGATTGATCAATAGAGTGCATCAGAAATTTGGGCTGAATAAACACTGCAGAGTATGGAAGGAGTGTTTTGTTGGCTTTTATCCCGTTTCCTTTACTAAATCTCAGTGCTTATCTGGTACATATATTAAAATGGCTGGCAGAATCACAGCACAGGACACTGCTTGCAGGCCATGTGTTTCTCACTGGCCAGCAGTAGCCATGCACAGTGGGGAA
Organism: Grus americana; assembly: GCF_028858705.1. Lineage (NCBI taxonomy): Eukaryota > Metazoa > Chordata > Aves > Gruiformes > Gruidae > Grus > Grus americana. The sequence goes on along the minus strand of NC_072860.1, from coordinate 4,444,616 downwards.
GCAACTCAAGGAGCATTCCTGTAGGCCTGTTAGGAGGGAAGGGCAGCAAAGCAGTGTGCTCACTCCAGGCCTGTTCACCTTGATGATGTTTTATCAGCAGCCCTGTACATCACAGCACTTCCAGGCTTGGGCACTGGGACCTCAATGGAGCAACCCTCTACTCGATGGAATTGAAGGAGACTGATTCCTGGAGGAGGACAGACTGGAAAGGAAGCCACAGTGCACCCTTCTTAATGACACTGCTTGCATTTGTGCTGGAGACTGTGCAAAATATCCAAGCCCTTAAAATTCAGCAGGATCCTTCATTTTGTGTGTTAGGTAATCTGCATTTTAAGTACAGCTTTCACGAGGGCAGTGCATTTTCTGGCACTAATGGTTGAAGTTACTGCAGTCCTTTCAGACTTGAATGCTTATGGCTCCTGGGGTCTGATGTAATGTTGAGAAAGGCTGGATGGTGATGTTGTCTCTGTCATCATGAGTGATGTACTCTGTACCAGTTATTTATGTGATTGTGTGTATTACATTAGTGTTGTACAAAACCATGAAATGAAATTTGTACTTGCTGAGCTCCTTTCTGTTACATCTGAGTATGAAACATCCTTTTCCGTGAGAGAGGAGAGTCTCTTGCAGTGCTGGGTGTGGGGCGGCAGCAGGCCCCAGTGCTTTGCGCTTTTCTGGGAATTTCTTATGTACATGAACAGTTTTGAATTACTAAAAATCTCAAACTAGGCTATTACCTCTATTAGCTAGGCATTGTGATAAACAGTCACTGGAATCATCCAGTATATGTTGTTTTCTGGAGTTACCATTTAAAAAAACCCCACCAAACCTCAGCACACAACACTGGCTTTCAAACAAATCTGTTTTCTCTCCCCTCTAAACTTTACCTGTGGTCTCACTTCCAGCTGGAATCAGAACTTTATGGCGTAAGTTGGAAAAAAGATTGTTTATTGGAAAGGACAAGTGAAAGACATGAAGGCATAGCTCAGTCTTCAAATTACAGATGGGGGACCAAAGTATGGCTTTGGGGGGGGTCATAGGTGTTAGTGACAAAAAGCTTTTGGCAGCTGCACATGAGGGCAGATCATGCGCAAGGTTTGCGCAGGCTCTGAAAGTGCTCGAGCATTCAGAAGCTCTCACCCCTCATCCGGTAGGTGAGTGTTTTGCTCAGTGGGAGCCGTAACAGACCTCAGCATCGTGGCAGCCCCTGCAATGTGTTTTAACTGTCAGTTATTGCTGTCTTACCTGCTCTGTATCTTGAAATAGTGCAGAATATGTCTGACGTTAGATGAGAACTGTGGTTATTCACAGGGTCTGCACGTACACATGTTGCTCTGGAGAGTATCCGGTAGGTCGACTCCATTCATAATCCAAATGTTTGGCTCAACACTTAAGCCATGCAGGGCAGCTGGTAGACTGAGCACAAATATCTGCCAGCCATGACTGATCCGAGAGTCATTAAGTGACTCGTGCTCTTGTCTAGCTCGGCGTCATGTCACTGAAATGCTCCTTGGGTGGCTTTTGTCATTGAACTGGGGACTGTAGCTGCCTATTAGACTCTGCCTAGAAAGGTACTGCAGGGAAGTTTTTAAGGAACTTCTTTTTATTTAGTGCCCTGCAAAATTGATTAGGTAGCTGAAACTGGTCTTGGGGTGATGAAGTAATTCATCCTCTGCTAGCTGCTGCTTGCTCAGTCTGGGGATGCCCTATTCCAGCTGCTTGCTAAAGGACTCTCCTGGGTTTGGAAGGGATTGAATACCAAACCTGGTGATGATGGGCTCCTGGGGCAGGCACAGCCCTCCTGTGAGCAGGCAAGTGTTCCCCGAATGCTACAAACTCCTCTTTCCCTTCTCCCTCTGGCCCACTTTTACCACATCTACACCATACCTGGTGCAGTGTCCTTATTTCCGAAAAGGTCCCTTTGCTCTGCCCAGCTACAGCAGCTGTGTCTGTGGGAGCCACAGCCATTTGCCTTTGCCTCTTTGACACGTGAAAGCTTGTGCAGAAGCAGCCAGTGCATGTAATGGGAGGTGGAGGAGTGTCTTGCTAGCAGCTGATCCAGTGCCTCAAAATGCTCACTGCCTGGCACTAGAGAGAAAAAGTAAGTCTCAGGAATAACATGAGTCTGGGCAGTTAATGCCTCTGAGGTACAGAGCTGCCACATTGCTTCCCGCAGAGCAGCTTTCCTCTCTGGGAAATGTTGCAGTTAAGGACCCAAGACTTCCCCGGAAGGAGAATACCTACCTGCTGCTAGAGAAATAAAGCAAAGAACTGTTTTCTTCAAGAGCTATGGGGAGTCCAGGACAGTGAGGGACCACCTGGAAGAAAAGTATGTTATAGAAAAAGGTAACCCAACCACTGGTGAAATTGCCTCCCCCTTCCCTGTCTGGGGCAATTTGCATTACCCTTGCGTGGGGCAATTTCACCAGATTGGTACCATAATAATTGGGAGCAAAAAAAGAGTAGAATTGTTCTTGCATTTTAAAATTCTGATAATACGAATTGCAAGATTACAGAGTACACATTGGAGCTGTGTTATAACACTGCCTGCCACAGGTGTTAATGCCAGTTGCTAAGAGCCTAGGAACACTTTTCCTCTTAATGTTAGGTGAATTTTAATTTTCTCGTTCCACTGCTTATCTAAGTGTTTGATACCTAGCTAATCCTGAAGTGTCTGTGTTGAGTTTTGTTATGGGGAACCCAGTGTTTTTCTCCTTCCTCAACTTCACCTACAGCCATATACCTTCAGCTGGAAACTGCAGTGACATATAAGTATTAATCAGTATGATATTAGTTGTGACTCGTTCAAGCCCGCCTCCGATTTTGGCTGAAGAAGCTGCAATGGCTAATAAAGCCCAGGAAAAATAAAGCTGTTGAATGATCCCTGAATCATGTGCAGGAGCTGTAGATGGCAATACAAAGGACGGTGTGGAAGGAGAGGCCTTTGGCATTTCTGTCAACAAAGTTGGCTTTTTTCTTTGCTTTCAGTGCAGTTATTTGACACAAGAGACGGGTGCTCTGCAGGGAAGCTGTGATTGCCTGCCCTGCAGTCATCTGAGCATCAGGCTCTGCCATGGCACTTGGGCCACAGCCCCGGGGAGGGAGCAGCACCACCAGGAAAGGAGGAGCCACGCAGTCATGGCTTCTCTGCAAAGCACTTGGGGTGCCCCGTACCCACTGTGCTCTCTACTCCTGCCATGGACCAGGTCATGTCAGCCAGGCCCTTTTGTGGCAGCTGGACTCCTCCTCTTCCCTGGGTGGATGGTAAGCGCTGTGCCTCCTCTCTTTTCCCCTGTGGTGCAGGTGTACTCCAGCTGTGTGGCCAAGCAGTGTGCAGGGATGGGGCAGGGTACAGCTTCCCCGAGCCCTGCAAGGGTAGTTTCTGTTGCCCCTGTGTAGAGCAAGTTCACCAGAACATTTAACAGGCATGAGCTTTGTTCTGCTACTGCTTTACTTTGAGCCTTGCAAGTGCAAAGAGCATCTGTGAACAGGAGTGAGACCAAAACATCATTTCCAAAGGGAGATCTGGGCTTTAGATTGTATCTTTACTTAATTTGTTCTCCCAGGCTAAACTCATTTCTGTGGTGATATGTGGTATCTGCTGTCTTTGTGATTTATTCTTGGAATCTAAGGCATGAGCTTGCCAGATAAGAAACACAGTAAGTATTTAGGATGATACCATCAACAATTACTTTTAATTAATGCTTCCAGTGTTTTGATTTAAAGAAGAAGAAGAAAAAAAAAACCAACACAACAAAAGAAATCCCATTACAGAGAGTAAAGAAAGATTTTAAGAGGGGGAGTGCTTGATATTTGTGCCATGTCACTGGGCTTGTTAACTACAGAATGTGCTGGGAACTCTGGAATAAAATTATGACTTATTTGAACTTTGTTCTTTGGCTGGGATTACTCCAGGCGTCTCTGTGGCTGTCACATGTGGTGCACCCACTCTGTGTCTGTGTTTGGCAATGGTGGAAGTGGGACTCGAAGTGGTAGCATGGACCTGTTGAAGGCCCACAATGGCGTTCTCTATCCTGTTGCATGCCAGCAAGCCTTCTGCATTGGTAATTGATAAGACTGATAAGTCAGCTCAGCTATGCTGGTAATGCTAAAAGAAAAATGTCTCCCCACGTACCAAGAGGATGTTGTTGAATCTTTCAGCAGAGGAGTCAGTCAGGTGTAAAGGACCACAGAGAGGGAAGTTTGGGAGTTTGCTCTCCCTTGCAGCTGACCAGCTGATCTGGCCCCTCTGGAATGAGGGCCTGGTGCAGGGCTTTGGTCTGATAAAACCCACTGCAGCACCAAGGTCCCATGTCTTCCCCTTCTCCCTCCAGGGAGGAAGACCCTAGCGCAGTCCCTTCCAGCATGCTTTTACCTCCAGAGAGCACCAGTTTCACGTTGGGCACCTGAATCTCCATTGTCCCTTGGTGGCAGAGGAAGTAGAGCCTCCACCAGCTGAGGGAACAGGGTCTGCCTTCACCCCTCCTCCTTCCTTCTTGCAGCAGCTCCTATCCAGAGCAGGCTGCTGGGTAAAGCCAAGGTGACACAGGGCATGGAGCCAAACACCATAGCATCCACACTTTAAAATCTTGTGCTTGTTTGGTGTTGCATCCATTTAGGATATCAACACAAGAATGGAAGTAGTATGTTATCTTCTACTAAGCTGTGCTGGTTGTAGTGACCGCTGTACAGGGGCACTACATGAATGTTATTTATAGGCCCAGTGTCTGTAGCCTTTGTGGTAATGTGGCTCAGAACTGCATCCAGTAGAATTGGATTTGACTGCTTGTGGTTGTTTCGAATCATGATCTTGTCCAGTCTTGGCATGTTGAGTGTCTGCAGACTTGTGGCAAACTTTGTATGGAAATACAAATACTGTATAAAATACAAATACTGTATATAGGCATCACACGTGAATCTGAAGAGCTACACCAGGATCTCTCAGCAGCAGCCTAACACAGCTTTCTTCACCTCACCAAATGAAATAGTTCCAGCAGGAGATTAAGAAAAGACGGGCTGCTAAGGAGTCATGACTTAGTATTTTTAGTTTCCAAATTCACACCTGTAGCACCCAGGAGTCAGGACTTGTTATACTAAATTCTACTAAGCACTGTCTAATTATGCAGTGAGAAGATTTCCACTACACACCAAGAGAGGAGAGCCAGGGACTGCAGTATCCCATTGCTGCCTGACTTACCACAATGTGCTCTGCACTGAGCTGCTTTTGTAAAATTACTTTGTCATACTGAAAAGCCTATGGCTGCTATGGGAGGGTTGTGTGGGGAGTCGAGGCAACTAAAACGAGGACCTATGGGGAACAGGAGATGTGTTGATCTTTTCCTATTTGGACTAAAGAAGCCATGTTCTGCAGGAGGAACAGCAGGTGCTTTGGTCTCCTGTAGTTAGAGGGCTTGTTTGCAATGTGGTCTTGGAAACTCTTGTGTGAGGCTTTAGCTTTGTTTAGGCCATTAGGTCTCTCAATCCAAATGATGTAAAGTTGAGACAAATGATTAACATGGATGTATTCAAAGATCCCAGCAACCTGCTTCTTCTTGAATCAATCTTCTTTACCTAGCACAGGACACTTGCAATATGAAAAGGTTAGCGTTTTCTTTCCTTTTCTTCTATTTTTTTCTTCTTTTTTTTCTTTTTGAGTGTACTTAGCTTGAAGAACCTTCTGTAGGGACTACAAAAGAAATGACTCATTTTTATATTTACACGCACTAACCAAAAACAAAGGCTAGGCAGCCTCCTTTGCCTGACAGTGAGACTTTATCAAGGTTTTTGTTCTTTTGTTTGTCTCTATCTGATACTCAGATTTTCCTCTGCCCCATTTTCAAACAAAAGGACAGACAGCAATTCAGAGTTCAGTGAAGAAAGGATCTAAACCAGCATGTGTGCACTGGGAGAGAGAGCAGCCGAAAGGTATAGGGGGTGGAAATCCAAAGTCTTGGGTCACCAAAACCCTGCAGGGTTTCTTTCTCAGGAGAAGGTGAAGAAAGGAAATAGATACTCAACTGTGCATGCTTCTCTGGAGGCAGGGAGACCATCTTGAGAGCTAGGTCATGGAAATTGCTAAACAATCTCTGTTGGCCCAGCATGTCCGCCAGCACCTACCAGTCTTGTACAGACTTTGGCACAGTGCTGTTAATCCAAGGGAGACGTTTTCATAGGAGATAGGAGCAATAAAAATCATTTGAGTGTGTTCCATTAAAATTAAATCATGTACACACATGAAAAGGAAAACCGTGTGCTGTATTTCTGGCTTACTGCCTGCTGTGAGCCCAAAGAGATGCTGACCTTTTGATGATTCAGAGCAGTTTGCTAGCAATGCAGTTTGTATCTGCTTTACAATGTTTTCTTTAACCTTATTTGTAAAACAAATTTAGATTAATTTGCCTTCAAGCTATAACTGATTCTGTAACTTGCTGTATCTTTTGGGGGAAGGGAATAGCAACAGTCAACGGGTGGAGAGCTCTGGGCACTGCATGCTTCCCTTTCCTTTTCTTCTGCAAAGAGCCAGGATGCAACATTTATCCTCAATAAATCCCTGTGTTGAATGAGCTGCAGCTGAACTGTTGTGGATATGTTGTCCTGGGGGATCTGTACAGTATAGTCCTCACTTGTCCAAAGAAATAATGGTGAAAGAGGAAGCAAAAAAGGAGGTGGAAAGAAAAAAAAAATCTCAAAATTAAGTCATGGGAGAGGCAGTGGAATCAGGAGCTGTCCTGCAGAGAGGGAAAAGGACGGGAAGTGTCCTAAGGGGATGTGCTGGTGGGAGTGCGCAGAGGAAGGGTAATGCTGCAGGCAGCAGCAGGAGGAGAATGGGGCAAGTTGATAGCATCAGTGATGTAACAATGTGTTAATGTAACATTAAGTAAAATTTTCTAAAGAAAATAGTTTCTATTTGGGTGCCTGAGAAAGAGTAGTGTAAAAAGGATGCATCACCAATCACTCTTCAATGTGAGAACAACCAAACAGAGACATCCTGGGCTATTTCCATTCCCAGTTTGTACAGTTAAAATCAAGGCATCAGAAAATGTAAAAATTGCATTAACCAGGTGTGCTTCATATTCTGCAGTAAACATAGACTTCAAAACTGTTGGTGAGGTGAAGAGTCAGTCAGTCAGACACAGTTTTCATCTACAGCCAAACTGGAACCAGAAACTAGAAACTGTAGATGTGTGAGCCCTAGGTCAAAATCTTGTTCAAACCTGAGAGTTCAACCCCAGGCCTCACTCCTTTCCAGTCTTTGAAACCAAAGAAAATAGAGTAAGAGTGTGTGGCTGATTTCCAAGTGCAGTTATGGCACCAGCCCAGTAAACCCTGTTACAAACCCCTGAGTAGTTGTGTGCGTCCACCTCCAGCCGCTGCAGTCAGAGCTGCCAGCCACAGGACGTGGAGTCTGTGCTGAACCAGGAGAGAGGGGCTCAGTGCTCCTCAAAGCACCCCTGAATAGCTGGAAAGGGGGGTAAAAAGTGCAATTCTGTCAGAGATCTGGGCTGTTTGGGGTAAATGGGACTACGGTGCTTGGGCCCTACCTTATCCTGGAGTGACAGGTGCCACAAACTGGGAGAGTTATGAGGAGTGGTTTAGCCAAAAGTTAAAGATACTTAAACTACTTTTAAGCCTTAGAGTATTTCAAGCTCCTTAAGCCACTTTAAGGCTTTAGATGGGTTTAAAATGCTTAAAACACTTTAAGGCCTTAGATGAGTTTAAGCTGTTTAAGCTGATTTAGAGCTTTGGAATGACTTAAGTTCTCTGGCTTTGAGTGCTTAAGGAGTTTTTGAGGTCCTTTGAGCTCTTAATTGTAAAGGCCTTTCTGAACATTTTGAGTGAGGATGTGGCACATACACACTCCTGAAACCTGCGCTCAAGGACTCTTTCTCCCTTAAAGCCTCCCAGGCAATGTCTGAGCAGTCGGGTTTCCCTGGGTACACTTTCATCTTCCCTTTTTTGGGAGAAAGAAAAAAAAAAAAAAGGCCGGGAGTTGGACATCCATGGGGTAGGGATGAATGGCTACTCCAGGTGTGTGGACTGATCTTCCTCCATGTGCCTGGTGAGTGTTGCATGGGTAGGATAAAGTGTGTGGGATCTCTTATGTTGAAGCTGTGTGGAAGTGCTACACTTACCTCTGCCTGAGGAATTCCAGCCAGGAGGATGACAGCCCTGTCCCAAAGGACATCCTAATGTCCTTGTAATTACTGTGTTGGCAATTGCTAATTTTCCATCTGAACGAGAGTGTTGCTGTACCTCAGGGAACATACCTGTCCCTGTCAAGTTAACATTTTTAGGTCTTGCTATTTTCAAGAAGTATTTATGGGTAATATGAATTGTCAACATTTCTTTTGTGGGTTTTTTACTACCCTAATGTCCTAAGACCAGCTCTGTAGGGCCAGCTGGTAACACTTGTATCTGTGACTTGGGGTAACTGCTCGGGGATAGACGCAAGTATTGCCTGGCTTTCTCCCTTGTGTGCCTTCCCAGGTGTGTTTAAGATCCTTGATGGGCTGTATCCAGATACAATGTGTTTAAATGGCTTTGAAGGATATACATTTGCTTAATCTCTTTTTAAATCATCTATGTGTTTGGCTCTGCCACATCCTGTAGCATAGCTTAATTATGCACCACAGGGAAAAAGTACTGCTTTTGTACTACGCTTCTTGCCTGGCACCCATCGGCCTCACATTGCAAATAACCATGTTGTAAGCCTTCATCTCGCGGCCACCCTGCATCCACCTTTCTCTGTTGCAGCTTCGAGGCCTGTTTAGCTTGTACTTGCCTAGAAATTCTTCCCACTTTTGATTCGTGCTGCTCTTTGTGCCTTGTCTAGTTCTCCTCTTCCTTCTCTCTTTTTGAGTCATTCCTTACATTCAGACTTCCTGACCCTGATGGAGCAGGCCCATGTTTTCTTAAATATGTCTGCAGAGACATTCCTGAGGAGCAGCTCATTTAGCCAGTCGTTTGATATTGCTTCTGTTGCGTTTGTCAGCATAGAATTTCATTTGCCATTTTGTCACCCTGTCACTCAACAATTGTATCTGCTTGTTTAGAAAGAGTGAAAATATATTTCACTTATACCAGAAAATAAATGTCTTAGACATAAGTTTAAGTAAGTATCCTCTGGAAATTTGTATGAAAGGTTAAAATGAAAACTATTTTACAGCTTTACTCACTGTAAGCACTACCAGCAACTGCAACATTTAACTATAAAATGTGATACCAAAAAACATTTTGCAGAGTACTTACAGGTTTGAGAAGGGCTTTACTCCTGTTGTTTCTTTATGCCAAAGGTTAAGGATGTTAGTTCCTAAAATTAGCAGACTCCCTTGACATTCAGGTCACAGGAGAGTGGTGGTTGGGGTGCTGAAGACACTGACAGGTGAGTAGGTGTCCTCCTCAGCTACAAGTAACTATCCCCACTCTTTGATAAGAACTTTCCTGGCCTATTTCAGCCAAAAAGTAAAATGGTCTAAAGCAATTTCAGTTATTTGTTTTGCATTATAATAACCAGCTCCCATATCTTAGGTGAGGAACTGAGAACTTCTTGCATCACTCTGAAGTTTGAAAAAACACATTTAACTGGACTCAGATGGACATGCACTTGGCACGCTTTCTCACGCTGTACTCTTCACACGCAGGTTGAAATAACACGGAACACAGCTCTGCCGCCTCCGCTTTCTACAAGGGTTGCTTCCCTCCTCCTTAGCACTTGATAAAGGGAGCTTTCAAAGCTTCTCCTTCCCTGCTGCGGGGGGACCCTCCTCCTCTTCCCATCTGTTTAAACCACTTCTGAGGGGGAATCAGGACTCAGATGATATAAATAAAAAGGAATAATGTAATTAATGCCAGTCAGAATAGTTTTGTGGAAAATAGTTCTTACCAAATAAATGTGATGACAAATTTTGAATGCTTGGTAAATGGAGGCAGCTGTACTAGATGTCACATGAGGAGTTTGACTATAGGCACTGATTAAAAAAGCAGCACTCTAGAATATCATTGTAGCACACTGGATTAAGGTCTTGGTTGACTGACATCTCAGATTTGTTAAGGAGGATCACTGTCAAATTAAAATATTTTGAATGGAGATCTGCAGTGTTTGGTAAACGCCTGAGTGTCCTCCACTATCCTAAATACGTGCTGAAAAAATATGCAGCTGACACAGTAGGCAAAAGGGCAACGAATGCCGAGGGCACGGCTTGGCTGGGGGCATGGGGTGCAGGTCTGTGCTTCTGAAGCAATGAATGCAACCCACTGACCATGTGGGCTTGTGTTACCCTGAAACATATAGACAGAGGAGTGGCAAGAAGCAATGAAGTGTTTGCTGTGGCTGTGGAGCTGTGGCAGTGGTTCTGGCACCCTGCAGCCAGGCAGCAAGTCGTAACTAGCCGAAATTCCTCCCTGGCAGAGAAGGGAGACAGGACCCCCAGGCGCTTGGTTAATTCATCATGCTACGATAGATGCCCAAGATGAACCCTTTCCTGTGGTGCCTGTCACTCTCCACAAAGTGGAGATGCTCCGGAAAGACAATCACGTAACTTGTTCAGACTAAATGCCTGCTGTTCAGATGACAGAAGCTCTATAAGATAAATTTAATCTCTGCTGTCCATCTTTAAATGGTGAAGCTAAAAGTTTTGAGAGGAAGTGAGGGCAGGCCGTCAGCATGATTTGAAAACTATCCTGTGGGTTCAGTTTGAGGGAGAGGCTAGCTGGCTTCTACCCACATTCAGAAAAAATAAATATTTGTGTGAATGAGGTGCTACTTTGGGGCAAGAGTGGAAGTAAAATTTTTCTTTAATTCCTCTGCTGCACTTTGCATTAGAGAAAGCAGAAGAGAAGCTCTGGAAGCAAAGTGATGGGTGAAGGAACTGGAGCTGGGGGGGTGCTTTGCCTCTGGGGTCAGGACTGCTGCAGGATTTAAGTGTTTGATGTGCTGACCCAGTTCAGCCTCAGTCTGTAACACACAAGTTCTGAGGGGGCTGAGCAACGAACCAGGCTTCACAGCAACCATTTCAGTTCACCAGGAAAAGTTTGAGTTCAGGTGCTCTTCATGGAAGGTGTCTCCTTTAGGGTCACAGAGCTGAAAAGTAAATTCTGTTTAATTGGCACCTTCCCCCTGAACTGCCCTGTTCCCAGTATATTCCAGTGCTCCTGGGTTTGTTTTTTAGCTCTGTATGATCCAGTGTACTTGGCATTATCAACAGAAAGCTATTCAAATTTTATTCAAACAGAACCGAGTAGCTCAAAGATAAATATTTCCTAAAGGCATCTTCATCCCTCCTTCTGTAAGTTGTCGAGATCTTTTATCTCTCTTAATATTGCCTGGAGCTCCTGTCAGAACAAGACCAGGACAGACGAGGTAATTATGTCAAGGTGTCCAGCCTGAGACAAACAGGGACCGAGTAGCTGGAGTGCAAACAAGCCCACAGATGAGGGCCTTGGCACGCCAGATCTGTTTGCCTACGTGTAATGGACTTAATTTGGGGCAGCTCTATGCGATAGTCCTGGCTGGCAGCCTGTGCAGAGGCATTGTTTGGAGGAGTAATGCAGCAATCCTCCCCCCTCCATCTTTGTGGTACGTTGAGCAACCTGCACAAGCACTGTTTTACCGGTGCCTTCCCTTAGCATCTGCTGTGTTTGTAAAAGAGCAGCGAGGCTGTAGCTGCATGAGCAGTAGGAAAAGCAGCTGCAGATGCACAGAAGTGCCAATGCAACATTACAGCTGCAGTCAATTTTCAGTTTCAAAGCATCAGTGTTGGTACTGCCTTTGGGTTGCAAACACTGCTGTCTACAAACTTAAATGTTGTTATAAACAAAGAAAAATAGCCAATTTTTTTTTTTGTTTTTACTGCTGCCAGCTGCAGTAGCTAGAGCAGCTGTGGGGTGGCTGGGTTTGCATTCTCTGTCTTCTAATGTTTCTCTTCTAGAGACTGGTTTGGGGCTCTTCAAGAACATGTACTGAGTTGACCTTGACATTATAAAGCCAGCACATAAATGTTGTTTCATATGGAAATTAATAGCTGTTTTTCAAACCTTGCTTTAATTGCAAAGATCACAACCTGTGGTAAGATGAGCCTTTTGAGCCTAGGATCTGCCATGCTTGGAAATGGTGAGCATTCCCTTTAATACATGCTTCTCTGGAAGATAAGCAGCTCTCACAATATAGCTGGTTCATCGTGCCATGCTCTAACACATTTTGCAGACAAACCTTTTTAGCTATTGGTGTGTTTTATCCTTCCTGGGACAGGGAGTGAGAGTCCTAACCCTTTTTTCCCCAGTAACAGTATGCTCCTCCGAGATGACGCTGCAGCATGCTCTGCCCCAGCTGGAGCAGCTCAGCAGGCAGTACCATAGGTGCTTCTGTGCCGTGGAAATGTCAGTCCTGGCTCAGAGCTACCCTTTGGTATTTGCTTTGGAAAAAGGATCTGGTATTTCTGCATCAGCCTAGGAATTGGACTGGATACAATTGAAAAAAATAGTGTAAGGTACAGACTGATGCAGATTGAGGGCTAACAGAAAAATGAGCACTGAGCATGGTGATTATCACTTTTCAGTATTTGTGCCTGCTCCCTTGCCCCCCCATCCCCACGATATGAGCACAGACTGAAGTGGTGCAGGGAGGAGACTGGAGAGCCTGTCACCCTGCAGTTGTGGAGGTCTTGCAAGTGCTGCTCCACTAAATTAGCTGAGACAATCCAAATCGTATATAAAGTATTTTCTTCCTCTATTTCTTGCTTTATTCCATATTGGTCATTCTTCCCTACAAACATGGTGTTTGGTGTCAATCAAATCCTGGCCTGTATTTCAGGTATCGTCTTAGTCACACCTTTCTTTGCGCAAGAACTCTCTGTGGTGGTGGCTTGTCTGCTTGCCTGTGCCCTTATGGCACGAATCGGTTGTGACTTTCTGTACTTGGCAAATCATATTCACAGTATGGCTGTTGTTGAATAGAGAAAATTTAAGATATTGATGTTAGTGGATGGATTAAAATACCAGCTGAGGATTCACTAGTCAGTCATATGGCTTTTGGTGACTCTGAGAAGAACCATGTGGCTCTGTCCCCTTGTGAGCTGGGTGTATCAACCCTAACATGTTGTTAATGCTAGGTCAGGCTTGGTGTCTTGTGTTCTCATCAAGACACAGATCTGACAGCTCGGTACTGTAAGGTATTAATGCCTTTGCATCATCAGTGCTCTGCTTGTGTGATCATCAAAATGCTACAGAGGAAGTCTATTTAGTTTCTCCAGTCGTGGTGTGTGCGCCAGCTACCACATCATACTCGGAGCACTGATTCAGAGTGACATATTTAAGCACACAGCAAAGGTATTTTATCTTCGAAATAGCCATGTTCTTTATGTGCTGGTCACAATTTGTATGTTGAAAAGCCCACTGAATGCCACTTTTACCAAAGATTTATTAGCATATGCCCATTTGCTGAGCAACAGCCAGCCCTTACGCACAGGAATACATAACTCAGCGTGGTATGGCAGCAGCTCCGGTGTGACCTGGTGGTAGGGCTTACCTAAGTGCAGGTGACTCCCCAACAGTCTGTGTGAGGTCAGCATTAATGGGCTTCTGTCTATAGGGGTGACCAGGCACCCAGCTCCAGTCACCCCGTCACCCTGTTACTGCTCTCCTCTCCCTCAGAAGAGAGAGCTGGGCTCAGCCTGTGATCCACACAGTCACTAGTCGCTGAAGTTGGACTGCTAGAGGAAATGGGTGGGTTGTGCACAGGCAGATTGCTCAAAGCACCAGCGGAGCTCTTTTCTGAGAGTGGCTAACATCCGCCGTCATCCACAGCCCAGCTGTTGTTCTGTAACTGAAGTCTGATAGCTGATTTTGGAAAAATATACACTTTCACATCCACTCTCTTCCCTATTCTAGTCATCATTACTTTATGTTAGAAAGCTAAAACCTTTAAGTTTCTAGAAGCCTCACAAGAATTACAAGTGTTTAAAAAACATGAACAAAGGGTTTATTCATAATGCTGAGTATGCTTCAAGCTTGTCAAACTCTATGCAATATGCCTGTTAAGTGAACTATGCGTAAAAATCTCTAGCAGCTGTATGTTTTCAAGCCAAATATCCTTTCCCTCCACAGCTCATTTGGACAAATACCTGCCATTTGACTGGGTGTAGCTGCCTCTGCTGTATGGTGCATTCATCACTATCTTTTGATGTTTGTTTTTCTGAGACTAATGATACTACTTCTCTACTTGCCTTGTGATCAAAGCCTGTCCTTGCTATAGGAGCTTAGACTAGTGAGACTCCATTTAAGACTCTTGGATGATTTTCCCGTCGTGCCACTGGCCGGCTGTATAACAGCAGCATGTCCCTTACATTCCCTGCTTGCTGGGCCTCACCACAGCAACTGCTGTGAAGAGCAGAAACCTGCAGTAAGGACGCTGTGGTGGTGCAGCGGAGGGCAGCTGAGACAAGGCAGTATGGGGAGTGCTGAGACACTGGCTATGTGGAGAAGTGGGAACCTCTCATCCTCTCCTTCCCCATCATCCTATTCATTTTGTTAAAATGAAACCACTGCATTAAGCTGTTTCTGGTTCAGTGAAAGGGCATTTGCTATGCAAAGGCATACTATATTTGAGTTTTCTTTCAAATTAATCATAGAATCATAGAACGTCCTGAGTTGGAAGGGACCCATAAGGATCATCGAGTCCCACTCCTGGCTCCACACAGGACCAGCCGAATCAGAGCATATGACTGAGAGCCTTATCCAGACGCTTCTTGAACTCAGTCAAGCTCGGTGCTGTGACCACTTCCCTGGGGAGCCTGTTCCAGTGCCCGACCACCCTCTCAGTGAGGAACCTTTTCCCGATATCCAACCTAAACCTCCCCCATTGCAGCTTCATGCCGTTCCGTCGGGTTCTATCACTGGTCACCAGAGGGAGGAGATCAGCGCCTGCCCCTTCGCTCCCCCTCGTGAGGAAGCTGTAGGCCACGATGAGGTCTTCCCCTCAGTCTCCTCTTCTCTAGGCTGAACAAACCAAGGGACTTCAGCCTCTCCTCATACGTCTTCCCCTCTAGACCCTTCACCATCTTTGTTGCCCTCCTTTGGACACTCTCCAATAGTTTTATGTCCTTTTTGTACTGTGGCGCCCAAAACTGCATGCAGTACTCGAGGTGAGGCCGCACCAGCGCAGTGTAGAGTGGGACAATCATTTCCCTAGACCGGCTAGCAATGCCGTGCTTGATGCACCCCAGGGTGCACCAATGCCTCTAACTCTCTCCTGATTTCCTATATGCAGGATTATCCTAACATTCTTTTACAACATGCATCTTTCTTCTTGGGGCAGTGGCAAAAATAGTAACCTAGAGCAGTAGATAACTAACTGTGTGACCAAGCAACCTAAGGTGCCCAGCATGGATGACGTGCATTATGTGGCTGTGGTGATACTGCTGCGATGTTGTGAGATGTTCCATGGACAGTGGGGTTTGTACACCTTTTCTTTCTACCTCCTGCCTCGTGGACTGCTCTTCTAGTTGTCTTCCCAGAATTTATCATTGCATCATTTTCCTGGAGAAAAACAGGGCTTCACTGCCACTCCAGAATGGCTGAGTAAGTCCTTTTTAGTAGGACTCCAATATACATACTGCCTTCTTGGCGAAATCCTTGGTATTCGGACAGTCCTAGTCATGCTCAGGCCCTGAGGAGCCTGTGCGTATACTCTGTAGTTGCTGAAATTCAAAGGAGACTCTGACATGATAAACCTGTGGGCATCAGGCGACACTCCTGTTGTGACAAATACACCACTGCACTGTAGCTGTGAATGGTTGAGAATGGCATCAGGCAGGTACAGACGCAATCATTGCTGTGTTCTAGAGCCCCCTCACAGCCTCTAGCCATGCGTGTTGGGTTGTTTTGTTTTTTTTTAATTGCTGGGGGTCCTTTTTTCCCTAGAGTAGACCTTCTATGGGACATTGTCCCTCAGCATAATTACTTAAACTCTCTGGGAGACTTATTTTAAGCAGTTTAAGTGCTAAGTTTAACCACCTTAAAGACTTAAGGCTCTATCCATCCTAGACTACCTCTGAGGCCTCCGAATACTTTCTGCTCTGAAGTATGTCTCTAAGCATTGATGCTTAAGGTTTTATTTCAAGGCTTTCCAAATCAGGGCTGCACTGGCAGCACACGAGCACCCTCCACCAACAACACACCACTGAGCCTTGTTTACTGGCTGACGCAAAGTCACCAGTAAGAAATTCTAGAGCATCAAATTTATGTTCTTTACGGTAGTAAATGTACTGCATCCAAGTGATTCTGAATGCATGCTATTGAGAGCAAGGTCAATTGAAGCAACTGCCAGATTAGCACCAACTCCTTTTCACATTGCTCATGGGGAGTAAACAGTATCAACACTTGTTTGGCTCAGCAGCAATGGTGCCAAAGCTGCAGCCACGTTGGCTGACTGTGCTGCTTTCTTGGGGGGAGCTGACAGTTTGACTTGCTCTATCCACAGCTCATCAGTGATGGCAGTGTGGTGTATGCAGAAGCCCTCTGGGACCATGTCACGATGGATGACCAAGAGCTGGGATTCAAGGCTGGCGATGTCATTGAAGTAATGGACGCCACCAACAAAGAGTGGTGGTGGGGGAGGATTCTGGACAGTGAAGGCTGGTTTCCAGCCAGCTTTGTACGGGTAAGAGCTTAATGTTTCTTTATGCCTCTCCATTAGCACCAAGTGTTTGTTCTTTTTCTCCAGGTTTAGCGTTCTGTAGTGACTCCTGAGCACTTTCACTGCTAGAGATAGCTGGTTCAACATGTCTTGTTACTATTCCTCTACACATGGCTACGGTACATCAGGCCCTCCTGGCTGAGCTGCCACTGGCGTGGAGAAGTCCCTCTTTACATGAGTAAATCAGGGCAAGGGTGGTTCAGTTCCAGACTCTGGAGCTAAGCTGAGCTGTGTCAGCTGGGCAGCTGCCCTGCATGGTGGTTTGCAGCCTGGGCTCCTGCTTACCCATATATTAACTAGTTTATGCCCAAGCACGCAGCATCCCCTTCAAGAACGAGCAATACTCTCTTAGAGGAATCCCAGGTGCAGCTGGCAGAGGTTTTCACTGTAGTATCCACTTCAGACACTGTGGACGACCACGGCACCAAATATAGCTTTCTTCATCTGGAGCTGGGTGCAGTGCAATGCCACATCCCAAAGTATGCAACCACCTGACTCACGCACACACTTTCTCTTAGCCCTGGAGTTTTAAAAACAGGCTACGACCCAGCACTGTATTCCAGGGATTTAAAAATGGATGAGAAAACCACAAAAATGTCTTGGAGGTCATGAGGGACAACTGATGAGGGGGGAGATATGAAATGCTAATGCTTGTGGGCCAAGGCTCTCCCCCGGTGCCAGCTACAAAGACCATATAGAAATAGCTATATAGAACAGTCCAGATAGTCCCAGCTGCATACTGCAGAGGTTGGACTGATTTCCAGCAGAGCATTCTGAAACGCATCTGAATTCTCTGTGCAAGTAGGGGGTAAAACAAGAGTCTGGGTAACTGCTGTGCACTCCTTCCTGCTGTGAGGAGAAAGGCTTTTTTCCTTTCTTTGGGCCGTGGATGCCTGACTCTGCTTTCACCATTTCAGGGCAGGCTCCTCAGTACTGCAAAGGCAATTAGGTGCCTCAGGGCAGAGATTCTCAGCCCTTTAGCTCTTTATCCGGGTCACTTCAGATCACAAGTGACCCAAAACCAGGTGAAGCATGAAAGGAGGTGATGTGAGGTGATCCAGTGTCTGTAGCAAAAGTCCTTGGAGAAGTGGGGCAGACAGTGCTATAAAAGTTTTGAAACGCTTTGTTACAGATTGCAGGAGACAGTCTCAGCTGGATAACTATTACAAACAGTGGATGTTTTCCCAAGTAAGATCACTAGGACCAAACTCTCAGCGCTGGTGGGGATGGAACTTTTTTCGCAGTCAAAACACAGGCCTTTTTTTCTTTCACGTTACTGATAAGTTGTTGTCCTGGCTGGCAAAAACCGGCAACAGTATTTCAGGTGAAAGCAGACTAATGCTAGCCATTAGGGATGCAGAGTAACAAGTTCTTTTAGCAGAGTAATTACAACAGTTACTCAAACATCTGAGTGAAGATTTCTGGCTAATTATCACTGGGTCTCCAGCTTACTGCTCGGAGGGCTTGTATGTTTGGGGACTTGGATAAATCTGCAGGTCTCTCAGTTACTCCACACAAGTTTCAGGCCAAGGTCTGAGTTTAACACTAGCCAATGGTGTTCTGCTCAAAGTGAAGGAAAACCAGGACTGCACATCTTCACCAGCTGTAAACAGTGAGTAAATGTAATCTATGCTTATGTTGACAAGGGATGGGCATGCACTGTTAGTATATGTACATATACGTGTATCAAGCGGTAAGTAAGCCTGCCTAGAAGAAACTACATTAAAAGTTTAAAGCAGTTCTGTGTCATTGTACTAAAAATGCCTATAGTTACACGTGTTCCTAATTCAGTGTTTTTCACTTCTTCTCTGTGCTGTGTACAAAATATTCCCATGGGCACTCTAAGATAAATAAAGTTTGTAAGTGAAATGCACCAATAATTGCCTGCTAGTAACTAAGGTACTTTGCTGTTGTTGACAATAGACTTAGTAGGACGGAGTGCCTACAAAACGGTGGTGTTTTTCTCTGCTCATGCTGTGCTGCCATCTGACGGGCGCTATGAAGGAACGATGAGTTTCACACGCAGCCCTGTAACGTAATGCCATTCCTTACCACATTGTATGCCCACTGGCATCTTTATCTGCTTTTATATTAACAATAAATTCTCTTTAAATAATCTTGGGGAAGCGGACACTGAGAGGCCATCTGTTATTTATAGTATGAGAACAACAGTAAAGCTATACAAAAAAAGCAAGTGTTTACTGGTTTCCCCCCTCCTTCCCTAAGCACCCCCTCACAAGTACCTAAGCAGATTTCCATTTGATAAACCATTTCCTGTCCTGATTTTGTATGTATTCTTCCCGGACAACTCTCTATCATTCCTGTGAGTTCTGTCCACAAGAGATGCCTGCTAAAAACACCCATGTCACACAGTAGGAGCAGCTGCCATGTGGCTTGAAAGCACCCTCCCAAAACTGACTATCTGGCCTTAGCTTCCCCAAGGGGAAAATATGTTTACAGGTAATACACACATAGCAGTCCTCTTCACTCCTTATCCTAGCTCAGTCTTGTCTGCCCCAGACTTCTTTTCCTTGGAAGAGTTGTGTTTAGCAATACAAACGGTGAACATCTTGTGTGTCTGGCACAGCTCCGAGTAAACCAGGATGAACCCATGGAAGATTATCCCCTGAAGGTAGAGGGTGGCAAAGAGGACGACTCCAGCAGTGGCACCCGCCGCTTTGGGATGGGGCAGACCACCAAAGATCAAATGAGAACCAACGTCATCAATGAGATCATAAGCACGGAGAGAGACTACATCAAGCATTTGAAGGATATTTGTGAGGTAACGGAATAAAGGGGGAAGTGAATGTAAGAACTTGTCTGAAGGCTGATAAAGTATGTCCCATTCTTGCCCAGAGAGTGACCCTAAGCAGGTAACTTTTCTTTTCTGAAAATGAGACTGTATTTCCATCAGAGCCTGCTCTGCCAACTGGTGTTGCATGCTCAGAAAACAGAAGACAATTCATTACAGCAATATCCCCAATGCCCCTGTATTTGGAGCACCCACTTGGGCTCTGATTAAATGGAATTAATAGAATTTCCCAAGCTAGAGACAAGTAAATGTCTAGCATTGCTGTCCTCTTTAATGTATGTTCTGAAGTAATATAATCAGCAACTCCAGCCTTCAGGCAAGTCATGCTCAGATCAAAACAACTGGGGGATGTTCAGCCAATTAGGTCTTTTACTTGCAAATATGCCGAGTATTGCAACACCTCTTCCAGAAGAGACATGCTGTCATATGCACTGGGGTAAATGAAGGTAATTGGTAAGAGTTTTGCAGGAACATAGTTGTTCCCTGAAATGACACAAAAATGTACCGCCTTCCAGGAGAGCCAGCTGGGGCCAAGTGGCGCACACTTAGCAAACAAGCCTTTCCTCCTGCAGTGTCCCCCCATGTTCTTTGTGCCCTCCTTCTCCTTTGAGTCAGCCAGGCATTTCCCAACCAGATCCGCAACTGGATTTAATTGGCCTAAATCTGTCAGTGCTGGGGTCAGAACACCCTGTAGCCTGCAGACAATGGTGTCTTTAACAGGAAACAGAAAGCACCTCTGGGACTCCTTCACGTGGGGATTACAAGTATCATTAAGTTACAGTTTAAGGCAGTGATGTAACTGTGGCTTGGATTCTACTTCTACCATGGTTTGGGTGGTATTAGAGGAAATAATAGCTAAAACATGGATGCCTCTATGCAGGAAGGGGGTATAGGAACCTGGTGTACAACTGACTACAGCCCATGGGGTTTTCTGTTGGTAATCAAAGGCCACAGAGCAAATACCCAGGCCACTTTCCAATTTGGTTTCCTCCTAGGGTTACATTAAGCAGTGCCGCAAAAGAGCTGACATGTTTACAGAAGAGCAGCTGAAGACAATCTTTGGGAATATTGAGGACATCTACAGGTGCCAGAAGAAATTTGTTAAAGCACTAGAGAAGAAATTCAACAAAGACCACCCACATTTGAGTGAGGTTGGCTCATGCTTCTTGGAATATGTAAGTGAATTTGACTTCATGGGAAAGGGGTAGCTGAGCATGGATTAAGCCAGAGGATTTAGAAATTGATCTGACAGAATTGAAGCTCTGTTTAAAAAAACTCACCCAACCAAATTAAACACCACCACCCCCCTCCCTCCCCATTACCCACCTCTCAAACATCCTCTAGCTCTTGTGGCTGTGGAAAGAACATTTTCTAAGTGCCTCAGTTTCTGAGCACTCCCTGCCAGACCGTGCTACCTCAGGCAAAAATGTAGGAAGATTCCAAAATCTCGAGCTGGACCTGAGTTTAACAGCTATAGTATTTTCAGGTCAGTGCAGGAGCAGCAACTGCTGATCTGGTCATTAAAAACATTCAGCTGAGACAGCCAGAATACATGGAAATGTCTCGGTCTCCCAGATAAGCTGTAACCTGTAATATACCCTGCCCACTCCCAGCTTTAGGTCTGTGGGCTTCAAAGTCTGGGGAGGACACAAATAACCAAACAGCCCCATGTGATCCAGGAGCAGGACCAACACAGGGAACTCACACACACAGCAGCTGGAGCCAGGCCATCACCCTAAAGAACAGAGATAGTAAATACCTTCATTTCCCTTGCAGCAAACGGAGTTTCAGATATACTCTGAATACTGCAACAACCACCCCAATGCCTGCATGGAGCTGTCCCGCCTCACCAAAGTTAACAAATACGTTTACTTCTTCGAAGCCTGCCGCCTGCTGCAGAAGATGATAGACATCTCTCTGGATGGGTTTCTGCTGACTCCCGTGCAGAAAATCTGCAAATATCCGCTGCAACTGGCTGAACTGCTCAAATACACCAACCCCCAACACAGGTAGGTCAGTGGGGAGGGGAGGAACGAGACTGTTCTCATGGAAATGAACTTAGGCAGAATCGTGTGTTGAGGGCTGCTTGCCAAAAGCAGCCAATACCATGATTATTCTGTTACCCTGTAGAAACCAGGAAAAAAAAAAAAAGGAAAGTATTTTTCTATCAAATATGTAATTTTCCATTACAGCAGCACTGGGCATTCCTGTCTGTTACAGACCTGGAGTTGCAAGGTCCACCTTATAATGGTACTTTTCTATTTTATTTGGTCCATGCATCTGTGATACCAGCACATACATAACTTCAGAGTTAAATGTTTCTGGTGGTCGTAGTGTTGAAAACTTTTCTCCAAAAGCAGTAGGTGAATATACCCCAAATGTCCATGTAACTGCACCATAGCACATACTGGCTGAGTAGTAGTCATGAACTTTGTCCAGTGCTTTCCCAGTGGGAAGTCATGGCCTACAGCAGTCAAGCCATGTGCTCTCGGTGCCTCTTCACCGCTAGCTCAAAAGCATCCAGATCCATTGGTCCGTTTCAGGGTGAAGGCACTGCCCTCAACTCAAATAACTGTGTCACTTAATCAAGCATCTGAAATAATTAGCTACAGAAATAAAACATGAAAAATCTATATTAAAGGAAAGTGTTTATATTAGTCCACTATGGCTTGACTTAATTTCACCTTCCTAATTACAGCACTGCTATTTCTCAGAATGATTTTAAGCATGTCTTATTAACTCTGTAAGCATGTTGTTCTGAAGCTTATCTCTTAACAGAAAGCTCCTTAATGCAGTGCACAGATGTTTTGAAAATTGCGTTAGAGAGACCAGTTGTGCAGAACAGCTGCTTCCCAGCTACTCAAAGCTCTGCAGAAGTAGCTGATGACAGCAGGTGGTGTATGGAG
Organism: Grus americana; assembly: GCF_028858705.1. Classification (NCBI taxonomy): domain Eukaryota; kingdom Metazoa; phylum Chordata; class Aves; order Gruiformes; family Gruidae; genus Grus; species Grus americana. The sequence continues at coordinate 4,422,208 of NC_072860.1, read as the reverse complement.
GGGGCTTGATCAGTTTCTCTCCTACCCTTCCAGATAAACCATTGGCTCCTATTTGAAATGAAGCCTGCTAACACTGAACTGCCTTGCCTATGCATGACAGTATCAGTCCCTGTAGGAAAAAAGGGGAATTATGAATACATAATATTGTATTACATTGTGGGGAAAAAAACCCCTGAGGCTTGGAAAGTCTGGAGATTCTTCCAGCAACTTGTATTTACACCTCTATGGCTGAATTTAATTGCTTACTCCCCTCCTCCCCATTCCCCCCAAATTTGGCTTGGATTTGTTACAAGACTATAATCTGTGCCTCAAAACTAGCAAGTGTCTGAAAAGCTGCCCACAGAAACATGTACCTCCAACTTCCAGTATAAAACAGCTGGGATGACTGCAACTGGAACTCAGGTTTTCTGCTCTGCAGCCCTAGGCCATATTGGACTGTGCTCCTTGGAGTGTAGGTACAAGCACGTGTCATTTTCTCATGCCTAACACCTCTGCCTTGCCCTAGGGATTTTAAAGATGTCGAAGCGGCCTTAAATGCCATGAAGAACGTTGCTCGGCTCATCAATGAGAGAAAGCGGCGGCTGGAGAACATTGACAAAATTGCTCAGTGGCAGAGTTCGATAGAAGACTGGGAGGTAAGAAACTTAGATGCTCCATGAACTGTGTTGCCCCTGTTCCTCCAACAGCTTCTGCCTAGAGTAAAATCTTCATAAGGATTCCTAGCTAGCCCTACCTCAGTTCTGCTGCCCCTTGCTGTGTGTGGTTTTTGGTGGGGGTTTTTTGGGGTTTTTTTTTTTTTTTTAATTTAAACAGATGTGATCTTTTAGTACAACTGAAAAGGTCTAGCACACAACCCAGCTATACCAGCTGCCTCTGCATCTTCCCTGGGATTTTTGCTTCCCCATTTTCCTTGCAGAATAAAATTAGCATGTAGGTTGGTGAAATCCTGTTATTTTCCTCTTGGACCCCATTTTATCTTGAGTGATTTCAGACTCTCAAGATGAGCAGAATTGCCCCTTAATGCTTAAGAAGCCACATTATTCTTGCAGAAAGGCAAGCTCTGATACAGCAAATAGGAAGCCAAGGTTCCCTGTAGACTACAAAAAAAAAAAAAATTGCTAAATAAAAGAAAGACGACTACTAATTTTCTAAATCCTGGACTGAATAAATCCAGACCGTCTCCCTCCCCAAGGATGTCAGACTAAATTCTCAGCTCTCTGCTTGTGTGCTTCCTTTAATGTCAGGGATGGAGCAGCTGCCCTGAGCAGACTCCCTGGAAAAGGAGAATTTTTCATTTAACACACTATTGTTCTTATCAAATTCAGTTCCCATTCCCTGGGTGCTAAGGGCACAGTGTCTCCCTGCTGTGACAAGGAGTGTCCTCCAGCACCGAGGCTCCCTCTCATTCTCAGAGGAGAGTTTCATCAGCAGGAATTCAGGCCTGTCGTGGTTTAACCTGGCCGGCAGCTAAAACAACTGCACAGCCCTTCAGCTCGCTCCCCACCCCTCCTCAGTGGGACCGGGGGAGAATTGAAAAGGAAAAAAAAAAAAGTAAGACTCATGGGTTGAAATAAAGACAGTTTAATAGGACATGAAAGGAATAATAATAGTAATAATGATAACAACGACAGACTATACAAACCAAGTGATGCATGGCACAATTGCTCACCACTTGGAGCCAATGCCCAGCTAGTTCCTGAGCTGCTCCGCCTCCTGGCCAATCCCCAGTTATATACAGAGCATGACATCATATGGTATGGAATATCCCTTTAGCCAGTTGGGGTCAGCTGTCCTGGCTGTGTCCCCTCCCAGCTTCTTGGGGGCTCTCCGCCTTCTCGTTGGCAGGGCAGTACGAGAAGCTGAGAAGTCCTTGACTGCTGGGCAGCAACTAAAAACATCAGTGTGTTATCAACATTATTCTCATCCTAAATCCAAAACACAGCACTGAGCAGCTTCTAGGAAGAAAATTAACCCTATCTCTGCCGAAATCAGGACAAGGCCCCACAGCCACACAGGCCCCTCAGCCAAGCTGAGGTTCTCTGAGGCTACGGGCTTACTTTTTCTCCCTCGTTTTCAGATGGCTGAGACTAATCTGTTCTTTGTGCTGTTCTCAGGGTGAAGACGTCCTAGTCAGAAGCTCAGAACTCATCTATTCTGGGGAATTAGCCAAAATCTCCCACCCTCAAGCCAAGAGCCAACAGAGGATGTTCTTCCTCTTCGATCACCAGCTTATCTGCTGCAAGAAGGTAACCTCACCAGCCAGGCACAAATGCAATGCTAAAGAATTTAAGTGAACTCCCTCTCTACCTCTTTGTTTGCTTAATACTCACTGGAATCATACCTACTTCTGGTACAGAGATTTTTTTATATGTGTTCATTGCAGTATTTTCTCTGATGTCCTGGTGGGTTCTGTGCACCTGAGCACAGCAATAAGCTACAGGAACTAACTACTGGCCTAATTCTTACAGCATTGCACTGCTTCTAGGCTTGGTGTATGGATTTATTTTACACAACTCAAATATGAGCACTGTCACCCATTTTTCCTTTAAATATGTGGGGTTTTTTTTTTCAACTGCACTGCCATGTGAGATTAATACAGTAGTCAGAAGGTAACTGCAGCGTTGATGAAGAGCTGTGGGCCTTGACAGTCAATAAGACAATATTAACATCATATGTATGTCTGTAAGTACAGCCCATGCTATTTCTCATAACCTAAGAAATAAAAGAAATAATCCTTCACAGAGCAAATGAAAAGGTATCTTCTATTGGGATTTCAGAACTGAACATACCTTTTTTTTTTTTTTTTTTTTTTTTTTGCATAATCCATGGCATTCCGGTAGCTCCAGGAAACTTAGGCATGAGACCCTCACTGTTTTATCACTGCTCTTAAAGTTACTTGTCAACACAAAAAACAAAAGCCAGTTAGGATTTTTTTTGGCTTTCTAATTGGGACCATAGGATTCAGGCATTATTTTCTGACACTGGCTTAACAAGGCTTTGGGATCACATGTAATAACAAGCTTGCTTCTCATTCAGAGCAGCTGATATCCCACAATGGTCAATGCCAGCCTATCCTGACCCCACCGCTAGAAGAAACCATGCAATTCCCCTTACTGCCAACAGTGTCAACTGGAGCTCAGTGCTCTGCAATTCCATAGATTCAAATCCAGTATAAATATTTTCTTACAGGACTGTAATGGCTGCCAAGAAGATTAAATACTCCATCATAGCAAAGAAAATCAATGTTTAAGGAAGGGACAGAACAGGAAACAGTAACATCTGTATAAGTCTGTGTAATCTCTCTTACAGGACCTTCTGCGTCGGGACATCTTGTATTATAAGAGTCGGATCAACATGGATGATATGGAAATACTGGATGTAGACGATGGGAAGGACAAGGACTTCAATATCAGCGTGAAAAATGCATTTAAACTGTACTGCCGAGACACTGAGGAAGTCCACTTATTTTGTGCAAAAAAGCCTGAGCAGAAACAGCGCTGGCTGAAGGCATTTGAGAATGAAAGGAGACAGGTTCAGCTTGACCAGGAGACAGGTATGGAAAGAATGATGCTGTGAGGCATTAGGTTTTTTTGCTTTGTTTTGTTGTTTTGGGTTTTATTCCCCCTTCTTTTTTTAACCACCAGTCAATGCATAGGAGTGAAAGGGGGAAGCCAGTGCATGCTTCAGTCCAGCCCTGGGCTGCTGAATTGCACATTCTGAATTAATCTGTACAACTGAAAAAAAACCAAACAAACCACCCTGAGCCAACACTGCAGTATGTCCTCAGGGAGGCTGATGTGTCTTTAATGAGTTCAGACAGGGCTGATAAACTAGTCAATACATTACACATACAGCTTCCGTTATTTTGCAGTATAGTGTGAGTGCCCTGTTTGGCCATATCTATACAAAACACGTTCAGTCAAGGGTTTTCATTGTGAAAGAGGGTTTTCATTGTTTTGTCCAAATCCTGCTTAATTCAGACACATGATCTAACGAGATTTGAACCACGACTGGTCTGGAGCAAAGTGTGGGGGAAAGGGCAGTCAGTAAACCTTGTATGAGAGGTAGGGAGGAGTTGTGCAGCACAGCACAGGCTGGGGGGAGTGGTACGTGCCCCTTCCAGCTTTGGGAGTAATTTAAGCTTGTGACCCCTTACGTCAGGCATTTTCCTACCCCTCCGTTTCCCTTACTGCCCATGCCAGTGCCTTCCCATGAGATACAAAATGACAACCTGCTGCTGACAAACTGTTTTATCTTCAAGGTTTTTCAATCACAGAGGTGCAGAAAAAGCAGGCGATGCTGAATGCCAGCAAGCAGCACCATACTGGGAAGCCTAAGGGTGAGTCGCACCTGCACCTATAAATGCTGCTAGAACTAGGCGGGGGGGTGTTTCTACATTTACTATACAGGAATAGTTTCAATGACGTGGCATTAACAAACTCTTGAGAAGACCAAATGGTGAGCTCTGATGTGACAATCTGCAGTATAGCTCCTGGCAGATTCAGGCCACTGGAGTCAGGAAACTATTCTTAACTACACGAGAGCTGCTTTGCTCAGCACTGTGCCAGAAACCACAGCTACATACAAGCAGGCAGCTTCTGCTCAAAGGCTAGTTCACAGCCTCGCCCTGGAGCCAGGCTCTCCAAGCAGTAGGGCATTCCCTTTATGAAAAGACAAGATTAGATTAAGTTTTGTGGTAATCCCTGTGATGCAAAGAGGGTCATAAAGGTCACTGCAGCGGGGGGGGGGGGTGTGTGTGTGTGTGTGTGTGTCTACTTCTGCCTGGGCAGTTGTGCCTGTGGAAGACGCTTTGAAACCTGTGATTTTTGGCAGAATACTGTGGGTAGGTACCATGCTCAGTGACAGAGCTGTTTCTTAAAACCTTAAGAGACGAGGAAGATTTAGCAGTAGCCAGGGGAATGTGAACTCAACAGAAAGGAAGGTTCCTGTGCCTGTGGCACGCTCAGCTGATGATTCTTGCTACCCCGTTTTGTGATGCCACCACCCCTCTTCATAGCCAGAGGAAGGGATGGCACTTGCTTTCCTCTGGACCTGCAGAAAGGCAACCACTTCCTCACACTTCTGGAACTTCCACAGCACCAACTCTGATCCTAAAAAGCAGTGCTGAAACTGAGGGTAATACTAAGACAAACCCAATTCAATCCCTTGCAGCTTTAACAGGGACTGGGCAAGGGAGCTGCACTAAACTAACATGCTTCCCCATCTCCTTCTCATCACAGCTGTCACCAGGCCATACTATGATTTTCTGATGCGTCAGAAGCATCCCACCCTGCCTACTACGCTCCCTCAGCAGCAAGTCTTCATGCTGGCAGAGCCCAAGCGCAAGCCCTCGAACTTCTGGCAGAACATCAGCAGGCTGACGCCTTTCCGGAAATAAGGGCAGCCCCATGTTTGTGCCTGAACCCCTTCTGAGAAAGCACTTTATCTGTCAGTCCTGGGAGGTGGAGCCCAGGTTCTTCCAATCCTTTGTTTACAGAGGATGGCACATGTGCTCCTGCCTTCCCTATTTATTTCACAGACTGACTGACCACATTGGCTCTGAGGTGAGACACTGTGTGTGCTTGTATGCACATGTGCATTTGTGCCAGTCCCATGGAGCCAGCCTTGCACAGCACCCCGGAGGCAAACTTCCAGAAAGAGATCACAAGAGGGAGCCTGACGTGTTTCATCTGAAAAGATTTTGCATGTCAGCTGTACTTTGACGCTCTCCTTCCCGCTGTGACCACTACTGCTATCTGGCAGCTGTCAGGGGATAGCAGCTGATCCACCTGCCAGCTCCGTGTCCGCTGACATGCTCAGAACAGTGCAGTCACTGACATGATACGTTTTCCAGGGAGAGTTTCCATAACCCCTTCTGCTCTCTGCCCGCCCCACGCCCCACGTTGCTCAAAGACATGATCCTCCTACACCTGTCTAACTAATTCAGTTAGCCTTTGCAGGCACTCAGACAACAGTGAGTATTGCACTGTGACTTTTTCTTTCCTTTAGTTCAACACCACTGAGGAACTATATAGTACATTAAACTGTGCCAATCAACCTGCAGCATGAGTAAAGTTCAAAAAAAAAAAAAAAAGCTCTCTAGTGGGTTTGAGTTACTTAAGTTAGTGAAAAATGTGCCTAATTAATACCATACTCAACTCCTTAGATTCCTGTCTCTCCGTCATTCTGCCATATTTCCTGGCCAATGAAAATGCTCATTGTTTGTAATGTGTTTATTTATGGTAAAAATCAGAACTGTGTATTTTGTAAGTCTGTAATTGTTCTTGTCAGATGTTGTTAACTTGATGCCTGTTTTGTCTGTTTTATTATTTTTCTTTTTTAAGAAAGGTCAATATTTGCAAACCTAGCTCCCAGAAGTCAGAGTCTAGAGTTCAACTCTGAAAGCCTAAAACCATGGTTGTTATGCAAATTCCCACAGACTCTCAATTCAAGGGGTATTACTACAGGTTTTTGACACCTTTAATAAAAAAATTAAAAAAAAAAAAAAAAAAGCAAGCCACTTTAAAAAAAGGCCTAAATTTGGCATTAAGAGCCTCACTTTACCCAGGTTTTAAACTGTGGCCAAAAAGAATTAATTAAAACTTTGGTTAGCAAAAAAGGAAAGATTTGCCTTACCATAGCAGAGTTAGAAGCCATACTGACTGAATTCCCTAGCTTAGGGGATCCCGTGACAGCAGAAGACACTAGCTCATTCCAACACCCTGCTAGTGTGAGTGAGCACTAACTGTCCGTGGAGCTCAGAGTCCAGTGTTTGTTGATGCTGTAGCTGACCAAAGGCTGGTCATCCAGGGATATCTGAGTTCAGTAGCATGTACAAAGTCATTCTTGCACTATATCTCCTCCCCCCCCCCCCCGGGCAACATTTAATTTCATAAAGAAACTTGTAAAAGTGACTCTCAGCCTGTGTTTGTCTCCAACATGTCTATCTGTGTGAACTTGTTTCTCTTCAAAGCCACTGTAGAGATTCTGCTCTTGCAGCTTAGTAAGTGACAGCTCATCAGTAGAAGCCATACTAGAAGGTTACCCTCAACAAAGCCATCCTTCAGATGGAAGACTAGTGCAGCACAGACCCTATTGGAGGTGTGCTGGTCACTTAGAACACAGATCAAGGCTAGCAAGTCACCAGCTCCCACCTCCCAGCTAGTTACTTACATGGAAAGCATGTCTAGGAAACAAAAAAAAAACCCTTCAGGAGATGCTCAAGTCCACTTAGAGCACTATGGAATTAGAGGAACAGCAAACACCAAGAACTAAGAAAGATACTTGAGAGAAGGCCCAGTTGCTCCTCCTAGGACCTGCCCACCTGCACAAACTGCACCCTTGCTCCCCTGCCTTTCTTCCTGGGAAAATGCATTTCTCCTAGGCAGGACCAGTTGTGCCATCACCATTCACTGCAGTCCTACAAGGAGTGGTGACCAAAACCCAAACATGTGCTGCCCCCCCCCCCCCCCCCCCCCCCAGCAACTTCCCTTATGCAAAAGCACAAGAGGTACCTGTCCATGGAAGGTTTCAGCCCTTCCCCAGTCACCTCCAAGCAATAGCAGAAAGTGAGGCTTACCCAACTGGAAGCAGAACCTTGAGATGCTGCCTCACAGTGACCTGACCCAGCACGCAGTTACAAGTCTGTCATTTGTCAAAAAAAACAACACCCCCCCAAAAAAAAAAAAAAACCAAACAAAAAAAAAAACCCCCAACAAAACCAACCCCTCTAACAGCATGCAGCAGTTTGGAAAACAAGCCAGTGGGACATTGCAGAAACAGCCTTTAAACACTGCACAAACAGGTATGGTTCACTAAAACTGGGAGGGGAAAACAACCAACCACCACCAAAAATTAATAATCAGCCCCCATCTGTGTGTTACAGCTGCATTACCAGCCTTACAGTGCCCAGCCTTGCCCATCCTTTAAAAAAAAAAAAAAAAAAACCAAAAAAAAACAAACCACAAACCCCCAAACAACAAAGAAAAACCACCACCCCCAACCCCCCCCCCAAAAAAACCCCCTACAAAACAAAAATATTAAGAAGTCACTGAGAACAGAGTCCACCGAATTTGTGCCAGGTACCAAAATTAAGTGAACACCTCCTGACCCATGCTAGGTTATTTGGTTTGGACATTTGCCCCTCCTCATGCACAGCCCCGGCCCCCGCGCCCCCATATGAGCTGTCTGTACCCAGCACAGCTAAAACCCCTGAGCTGCAGAGACACAGTCTCAGATGCGCGACCCGAGACACAGCAAATGGTGCGCCTGAACCCTGTTCCCACTGCTACACCAATAAATCACATCATGCCCTTTTACAACAAATGTTTATTTGCCACAACAACAAGATTAAGCAGCTATGCATATGCATGTGCATGCACTCTTGCCTGTTAAGGGAACAACCCAGTGCTTCCTGCCAAACTAAGGCATAAGCTTAAGCCCAAGAAGTGCTGCTGTACTCACCCTCGGCAGAGCAACACTCCAGTGGGATGTCACAATAGCCCTAAGGCTGAATTACCTTTGCTGCATTGCCACAGCCTGAATGGGGGTTGTGGGGTGGGGGGGGGGTGGGGGGTCAGACAGTTGCAGCCAGCACCCCTCACTAACAGAAGGTAATTGTTATTTTTTGTGTTTACCTCCGTGTCTGCACCCTCCTTTCCTTATCCATGGCTTGTTTTGATTGGCCAGGAAGAAACATCTATTGGCACTGAAATGATCAATTTTTCTGAGCTTATCAGCTTTGCAGCAAGTGGGAAGGGAGGGAATGCTGGATTGGACCAGTGAACCTGAAAGGGACAATTCCCCCCCCATGCACACCCCCTCAAAGCAAGACCAGCTGTGAAGCTGCATAATGCTGCTCATGGTCTTGTCCAGTTGCTATTTTGTGTGTGTTCATGGAGATTCCCCCCCCCCCCCCAAACCCACCCACCTCTTTGGATCCCCATTCAATAATCCCCCCCCAATGGGGACAGTGAGGTAAAAAAAAAAAAATTACATCTATTCAGTTTCCCTTGCTGCAACTTCTGCTCTGTATGTTGCTTTATACACTCAGCTTTACATCTACATTGAAGTCACTCCAGACCAAACCCTGACCTAGTCTACTGAATGAAATGAGGTGACAGTGGCACAGTACCCTACAGTGCTTTGGAGGGCAATTTAAAAAAAAAAACCACCAACCACCCCTGCCCTCCTCCTGCTAAAACACACATGAGAATTGGCTACTCTTAATTATCTGTGTAGCAATACTCTGAACAGTAAATATGCATCGAGTTGTTTAAATCATATTATTTACCATCTCTTCCAGCACTTACTCTGTATCTAACCAGTGCACACAAATGACTTCTTATAGAAACAGAAAAACTTTTTATAGAAATCTAAGTGCCAAACCAGACTTCTCTGGCCAAACAGTAGACCAGTTGATGAAAAGTTATTTATTTCTGGTGGAAATACATTCTTTACTTGACTGCTTATCAGTACTCTTCCTAAAAAGTGTCTTCAGGTGGGATTCTAGTCTTGCAAGAAACAGCTGGAGCTAGGATCCTATCCCCTATGCAAGACTGAAATCAGGTATAAAAGCTGATCACACCGAAAGAGGTGGAAACCTTGTAACACAGTAGGTGGAGTTACAGCAGTGACAGTGATAAACAGGTAAGAATCAAACTCACCTTGCTCAACGTACCTACCCACACACCGCCATGCCAATAGACCACTTTGTACACCTGAAGAGAATTTCATCAAGTAATGCCATCCTTTACTTCCTGATTCTCTAACCACAAAACCTATTTTTTTCCTGAATAAACTGTGTATCAGCTCATGTGTAACCTTCATTGGTTTTAAATGATTAGACACTCAAAAGTTATATCCTAGGTCACTGATTAAATGGTAAAATGTACATGTGTTAGACAATGGTAACAGACTAACCAACACCAAAATTCCCGCCTCTTCACTCTGGCACCTGGATTTTGAATGGATTTACTCACATTATACTGTCAATTAAAGTTATCAGGGAGAACGCATGTGTAGGACAGAAAGCGCTTGTGTACACATTACCCAGATGCACAAGGTCATCATCTAAACTTTTAATAAAGGGGTTTTCTGGCATATGAAAAACAGGTCAAGTACAGCTTCTATCAAGCTTTCTGAGCTGAATGGACAACACAATCTTACCAGATTCACAAGAAGAGTCCATTTGAAGCATGAATAAGCGGAGATGTAAGACTTAAGCACCTACTCCTCCTTCTCTGGAAATGAACCTTCTACCTGGCCAGAAATGCAGGTTTTCATGCAAAACAAACTGAAGCTCCTGACATGAGTGTGACCATCTGAACAGCACCAACCATTCTGGATTTCAGGGTAGAACCTACCTACCTACCAACAGAAAGACTTCTGCGTTGAGTTACACAAAGAGGACAAGAAGATTTGATCCTGGGTGGTTTGGTTTTGTTTGCTGGGGGTGGTTTTTTTAGGGGTTTTGGTTGTATCTGTTCCTCCCCTTCTGTACCTACTCATTTAGGAAGCTTCTTGGGAAAAACAGCCATGTTTCTTAATGAGTGAAATCTGCCCTGACTTGGGCTAGTAAGACACAGACTTATGTAAAGCAGGTGAACCAATCAGAAGAATGATTTGCTGAAGCTACGAGTAAAATGAAGAGAACCAGTGGCTGCTGAACAATCTAGTTTCTGCTCTGACAAAAAAAAAAATAATCTCTATTTTGGACTATTAGTTTGGAATAACTCAGTCAGAAAAGGTGGGTATACACACTAGAAAAACGCCTATGCTTCAAGTTTTGATAGCATCAAAAGCAGTACAAACTGTCCTTGTACTAAATCAAAATAACAAATAGATCAATTCCATGGAGCAGCCTGTAAGATCTTCTCTGTTTTGTCTGTTACCTGAAGACCAGTGGGGTGTAGGGTGGGGGAGTCCTGTTTCTGTCTGGCCTAGTCCATCGCCTTGCTCCTATACCGTGCAGGTCATTCCGGCTGCCCAGGGCACTGCTCTGCAAAACCGGCACTTCGGTCTGTCATCCTGAAGCCCGCAATGCACAGGCCACCTGCAGCTGGGTGTCCAAACAGCTTCCTGAAAACATCAAAGCCAGGCCTCCCGGTCACTGATCAGGACAACCGAAAATTGAGGCATCTATGAATAACAGACACTCCAAGAGAATCTCAGCTTCAGACTGAAAATGCCTCATTTCTTGGGATGCCAGAATGACAGAAATTAGCTTTTCTTAATAAAAAGGCCTTTCACATTTCGCAATATATGTCAAACTATCAGGCCGTGTTGCTCCTCTAGATTAACTGCACTGGAAGCAGACCTTCAGGTAACAGCAGAATTAAATACATCAATCTTGCCACTGATTTTTAAATATCAGTCTTTTGAACAAGTATTGTACCACTTGATACGCAGACTGCTTAAGAACTTTGTCAGCATCTGTGAGGTGGTAGAGCTTCCAGCAAGTGCTAATTTCTTATTTTAGTGTTATTACTTCAACTGTTTTCAAGTCTCATGTCAACTTTTGCTGTGTACCTGCTAGCGAGGGTTATGACACTGCCATACCTGTTTGGACAGCACATACGGTAGTACAGTAATTCCTGAAGCTTTAAGAATGGAGCTGCTCACACTTCATTCAACTGCCGGAGCCTGAGGCTGTACCTGCTGCTACTCAAGTTTTCTTCTAGAGCTAGCAGGACTTGCCACTGCTATTGACAAGTAGCAGTATCACATCACTATGATCCTAAGGTCTCAACTCTGATATCCTGTACCAGCCTACCAGTACAAGGTCCCTGTCCCCAGAGCTCCCAGCCTAAGCAAAGCTGTAGGATCAGGTCTTCAGGTAAGTAATGGGTTAAAGACCTTTGGTAGTGGACAGAAATGAATTGAAAAAATGTTTTCAGATTATTTTAACCCACTGAAGGTGCAGTGTCATTCCTTTAGTTTGGTAGTGCAAGGGAGGGAATCAGTCTTCAAAGCAGCAGAGACAAATCAACACAACTCATTCCAGAGCTAAGCTAGTGCAAGAAGACAGTCACAAATCTGACATGGCAAAAGCGAGAATGCATCCCTGTGTTTTTCTGTGGAGTGCTATGCAGATCAGGGTGGGGTATCAGGGGACAGCCTACTGCCAGCTCAAGAACAGCAGCAAGCTGCATTTCACTTGCCTTGCTGATCACAGCTACACAGCTTCAGGCTCAGGAGAGGCCAAGGGGTGCTCCAATCACAACCTGCCCTGCCTTGGGATTAACACCTCGCACCACACTTCATTTCTCACCACGTCTCCCACGTTTCCTTAACAAGCTACATTTACTAAAATCCCATGGCTTTGGCAGTCCTAGTGGTTTTCGGAGAAATACAGGCTGCTTGTTCTTTTTCCGTAACACTCCTGTCATTTTCCTCCCTGCAGCTACACCACTCTTCTCTGCACGTAGTGAGCTTTTCTTTTGCACAACTTTGCTACCAAAGTGGCAACCTGTTTTACAGCCTGTGCAAATGAAATACCTGTGATATTTAACCCAGCCTTGTATACCTTTGTGTGTGACTGTTTACATATACATTTGTCAGATGGGAAATAAACAAGTTATCAACTTTACTCTTGTCTAATGCTATAATCCTCCCATAAAACATTGACTACTGAGTATACAAAACAAGCCTCTACATCTGCCATAATCAAATGGAGATATGTAACAGTATTCTGCTTAAGAGTTCCTTCTATCCTTCCATACCTGCTTCTTCACCCTTTTCTTAGAGGTAGCAGCCTGCCTACTAATTTATACTTTTTTTTTAAAATTTAACCTCCAACAACCTGAAACAATACACTGGCTATCTAAATCACACCATCAAGAAAAACCTTACCCCAGCTTCAGTCATGTTAGCATTGAAAGAGGGTACAGCATTTGATATCAACCATGAAGCTCATGCAATCACAGTTCTTACAGTCAGGCTGGTAAAAGCAAAACCATGGAAAGGTGTGTTCCCCTCCCTCCTTCTGAAGCATCAATTTGTCCATGTATTTTACCGTTCTTGCCCATAAAAGAACAAGCTATTGTAAAACACTACAAAATAGATTAATATAGCCCAAAAATGAAGGCCCAGCTGCACTAATTTAAGCTCACAGTTGGGCTGCTCGGTGCCAAGTTTGTGTTTGAAGTATCTTTTAGCCCACCAAGGTCTATAGCTATGGGCTACTTGTACTCGTGAGGCTCAGTCTTCCCTGTAGGCCTGCCACTCTCTCCATAATAGACAACACAACTTCCTGCAGCTACCAGAGACCTCTTACTGCTGTGCAATTTTTAAAAAATTTTGTTTTAAAGTAGTCGCACTGACCCCATTCTATTCTGGATGATTAAGATAGGATAGCTAATAGCCTGAGGGATTTTGAAATACGATCCAGGACAGCGTTTAGCCTCCCACACAGGTCAGACATTTTAACCGTGTAATGCAGCAACACCATCTACTCCAGCACTATGACTGATATTTCCTACAAAGGAAAATTCCCAGCTAAATAATAATCAGTACATCACTCCTGATTCCTGGGGAGCTCACCAACAAAACTATTTGTTACCTTTGTCTACAGCGAGCCACAGAGTTTAGAATCTAGAGCAAGATATTAGAAAAAACAAACTTTCTTTTAATCCACAATTAGTTACAAGAAGACCTGAACCGCGAAACTTCTTGCCTTATTTCTGACAATCATTAACTTTTCTGGAAGGGGCTCTGGTTGTTACCAAGCATTCAAAGCCGCCTCTAGAGTGGAGTTCTTATCAATACTTCTAACCTTCACAGCAAAGAACTAACAGCCACTCATCACCAATATGTGGGAGAGTAATATGCATCACAATGTCCTTGCAAAATGAATCAGAAGAGGGAAGAAAAATCAAACCATTATTGACCCACCATTTTGGTAGTTCCACAGATACATTTAAGACAACAAAAGAAACCCCCTTAAGAGTTGAGTACCACGTTGTTATGAGTGTTAGATACAGTACAGAGTAATTCTTCACAACAACAGACCACCACAAGAACAGCTACACCAGAATCCCTCCCACGCAAGAATGATCAGCATCATTCTGAAGAACAGTATTTCCCCTTTGTATCCTCCCAGATTCCAGCAACCCACTGGTTCGGGATTATGAATTTTCAACAGTTCCAGTGATCTGCAAAAAGACCCCCAAACCTACCTCCCTGTAAAATAAGTGATCCCAGGGTAACTGACCAGCAATTAGCTTGAGGTAAAATTCACTGAAAAAAAAGCTGTCCATGGAATACCTAGTGCTTGGCTACTATTTTAACAGCTCAACTACTTGGCTGAACAACAAAAATTAACACCCAAAACACAACACCTGTGGCAATAATATCAAGAACCAAATGCTATTTCTGCAGATCGATGCAGTTACTGACATTATACCTTCCTCTTCCACATGTGTTGCTTTTCACAGGAATGTTACCAGGTAAGTTATTGTTATTTTTGAAGACCTACAATAAATTAAAATAGCCAGTTAGTTTAAGCAGTGTAATTCTGCCCCCCCCAATACATACTTCCATTTTAACATCAGTGTCATTTACAGCCACCCACACGCTAAAGAAATAGGATAATCACCCACACCTCACACCTACTTAATTCTTTTCCTTCTGGGGAACACTCAAGACACTGATTTGTAACAGCTTTCTGCTCAAGGCCTGTCACCTCTGAAACAGCATTAATTCGGTATCAAGTAAACGTAAAATTTCACAATGCTTTAGCATCTGTTCAATTTTCCTTGTTTTAAGCTATAAAATCAAGTAATAAAAACCACAAAGCCCAGGAAATGCCTTGAAAGGGAATGAAGCAAGGTTGCACTATCTTTACCATACTCACAGGCAGGGCAGCTTAGAGCAGCTTATTCCCAATGGGAAGCCTTTACTAATTCTGTTTGGTTAGCCATTAAGAAACCAATTTAAATGTTTTGCTTTGCCTTTGATCAATCACCAGGTTTCATTAGCTTAAAGGAGTTTAAACATACCATACTGCTATCCAGCCACAGAATCTCTTCTACAAGTCTGTCACCAAAGACAGTAGGAAAAAACCACAATAAGCAACACAAGTCAATCTTTATTGAAAACTGAAGTATTAATACATAACAATTCTTGTTACAATAAACGTGCTTTTAAGAATTTAAATCTGAGCTCATCTACTCATTGAATTGCATAAAAAATAAAAAAGTATGAATTTTCACAATTGAACTGGCTCAGAATGGAATCTCCACTCTTTGTGTTGATGTGATAGTTCAATGCAGGAGTAAGTGATGCCTTAAAACTTATTCTGGAAGACAACATTGACCTAAACTTAAAAAAAGTACCAATACAACTGTTCGTAAGACAGTTTTAAAAAAAGTCATAAGAAGGAAACCTTGTCTATTTCATAACAAACATGGAGAACTATTACTGGGGCCTCTTGTACTTCCATTGCATGCACCCACTTTTTCAAATCTTAGACAGGAGGGCAGCCAATAATAGCATTACAATAAAAAAAAAATCCACTAACAAATCCATTCTACTTAAAACAAGTCTGTACAGCAGCCAGCTAAAAAAGCTTTCCCAGTTTGCCTGCTAAGTGCCCAAAAGTCACAACAGTTTAGAAAAGTCATGTTCACTTTCTTGATGTTGAAACTTCAGAGCCCATAAATTGTTTAGAATATTTTTTTAATCACAAATGGACCCTTACTACCTGTGGAATTCAGATGTTTCAGTGTTATAGTCAACCCACACAAGAAAAGGTTTCCTTGTCCCCAGACAAGCACTGTTCCTCTTCCCTCTCTTCGGTCTACAACACGCACCTTATTTTTCTCTCAACACCCCCCCGAACAGAGGTGTACACAGCCTGCTGAAGGCGTCCTCACTACTTCAGAAGAGATCTCAGAATGAACTCGATTCTTGGTGAGGCTTTATGCACGACACTATCCTAACTTTGCTGTGGTTGTTCCTGTTAATACCTCGTTAAATCTGAGGGTCGCTGCAGGAAGCTTAGAGTTGATAAAATACAGGATTAGAAAGCTGACACTTCTTAATAAGAACAATCTGAATGATCTTAAATCTGTGTCTTTTGAACAGGTGTTCACAAACAGTGTGACACAGGACTGATGGATTGCTTGTGACCTGCAGCGCACGCCAAGGTCGTCAGCCAGTGACACCTGCTGGAGAAGGCTGGACAGGGATCCTGCCTGTTCCCTACCCGCTACCGCACAAACCACATCCTGTGCAACTGCGAGCTACCATGCAACAACCACAGCATCCGTCCTCTTCCCCACAAGTTCCAGCGGAAGCACGGCTATTGTTCATGTTCCTAAGATGGGAGGTTTCACACACATGGTATTTACTATTCTCTGGTATGAGTTTAGGCCTAGAGTTAAGTAGTGGTATTGGATCACTGTGCTCACCTATTCAAGGAAAAGTATGTTCTAAACCCAAATGAATGTGTATAATACTGTGCTTAAGCACCGGGGAGTGATTCCAAGTCAATTCTGACCATCTCTTGCTCAGACACCTTGAGTGGCCTTACTACCCAAGTAGCAGTGAAGCCAGAATGCTCCATGAGGAGTAGTCAACATTGAGTACCCTGGTAAACAACTCTGTACCATGAACTATTCTCAGACAACACTAAGACATGGTGGTACTTACATGGTGGTGGTGTTTTGTGTTGTTTTTTTTTCACTGGATGAAGCAATACAAGGAAGGACTTCAACTAAAATAAATGATTTTTTTTTCATCTACCACTGCATCTAAGCATTTAACTTGCATAGTGCACTCAAAAAGAAGCTTTCTTGAACAGCATTCCTGGACGTCTCCTGGAAACTTCAAACAGGAGATGGTTACAACAAGCATAAGCAAGATCTAGTAGTAGGTTCTCTGTTTTCCTTCCTAGTGTTTCATTAATAACCACCACACCACTGACTAAGTCTACACGTTTTTGGTGCCAATTATTAGCCATTTTTCTTTTGCTGCTGCTACATTTAAAAGACACTTTCATCAGCTGACATAGGGAATACCTCAGTTTTTAAAAAATACTTTATCTAAACTCAACACTTGAAATTTGAATTTAAAAAAAAATCATCTTTCTTGGACTTCTCTTTGTTATTGCTGCAACAGTTATTTTCAGTTCCAGGTTTAAAGTAGTACTTTTTTAATCATATAAAGCTGCCATAAAAGTTTTTGTTTGGTTGGTTTTTTTTGTTGTTTTTTTTTTTTTTTTTTTTTTAAAGAGAAGCTTGATCTGAAATGTCTCTACCACACTAGCGCTTTTCATTTGCTGAGGAGCTCTAGTGCAAACACATACTGCGTATTTATTTATAAAGGAATTCTAAATAGGGAATGTTATATAAAAAGCAGGAGAGAATGTTTCATAAGACCCTCACTGTGTAAACGCCTATTTAATGATGTACAGTTTCCCCCACCGCAGTTTTATATCCATGCTTTCTACTATTTGCAACAAAATACCATTAAGATAGTTATATATACACATATTCCCCCCGTCCCCCTGCACTGTGCTTTTGGTTACTTTCCATATCAACTACTGGAGACATGCTCCACCCTCCCAGTAGATTATAATCGATCAAAACTGGAAGGTGTAGTACCTTTTAAAAAAGGTACAGTTTCCCCCTCGTGGATGAATCCCATAATGCAACTTAGAAAAAAAAGTGCTCAAGTAAGTGAGACTGCCTAAATGTTATGCAATATTTTACAGAGACCAACTCCAAGATGACACTTAGGAATCTGAAGTTATAGCAAATATATAGGAAGTTACATTCATTCCTTAACTATTCATCTATTGCAGCATTCATGAAAGTTCTCTCCTATGATTTTCAAAGCTTTAGTTTACTGGGTAATGAGACAGGAGACAGCAAAGCATTGAGCTTGTTTTTTATAGCTTCTCCCCAATATAGCACTGTTTCATACCTCAGCTCTGTTAAAATCATGCTAAGACAACAAAATGTCCCTCTCTAGTAGCTAAAATGGAGAAATGGCCTGTATTAATGTTCACTGTACTCTCTGGCACACCTGACTAATCAAAGCTGCAAATCTAATACACAAATGGAATTCTTAAACAGACTTGAACAAAGCAGTACAGATTCAAATCAATTTTTCTGGGGTAATTTTCTGCTCCATATAAAAACATATGGAAATCCCTAAGCTGCAGTAAGTGCTCATGAGTAAGGTTTAAAGTACTTATTCCAACAACATAGGTATGTCCAAAGCATTAGAAATAAGGGGGCCATCCACTGACAGTGATTCATGCAAAATAAACCTAAACTTTATTTAAAAAAAAAAAAAAGGGAAGTACAAAATATGGAGAGTGCTTACTGTAAAAAATAAAGTTACTGAAGGCTCCAACCACCACCGAGTTATGAAGGTATGTAAGCCTCCCACCAGGACAGAGTACTGGAATGGCAGCATTCAATCAGCACTGATGCTATCCTGAAGTAGCTGCCGAATCTGTATAGGAGCAGAACACCCCAAAACAAAGCGTAACTAGATATACAACTGAAATTTACTTCTGAATGGACGTTAACCTACAAGAACAATACAGCCTGATATACCTTGGTGTAAACGCTTAAAAGGGAACAACATTTTATAACCATTTACTGCATAATTTATTGCAGGCAGAATGTATCAAAAAAAAAGAAAATTGCATCCTTCTGGAATCGTAAGTCAAGCAGGTTTAAGAAAAACCTTGATTTTATGTGCAATATTCAAATTTAAAAATTTAAAATCTCTCCCGTAACAATTTTGGTATACAAATGGGTTCTAAGGCTAGCCCTTTATCCCCACAGCATTTGCTTTGAGGTACTTTTTAAAAATTGAAGTTGCAAGACAGAATATCAGAAATGACTCATTGCAATGAAATGCTAATCTGCAGTCAGTCTTACTTTACGTGCTTCCAAGTGCAATTTAGGAAGTAAAAAAAACCCAAAACCTAAGAAAACACATCACAATGCTGTAACCAACAAATGGCTCCTACTTCAATTACAAATATTTTCAGGAGAAAAAAAAAAAAAACAAAAAACAACAGCTATTTGAAACCTCTATATTCTGGCAGCCCTACTACAGCATCTCCATAGTCCATACTGCAAGTAGCTAATAAAGAAATTGTGTTAAAATTATTTGTTCCCCTTTAACATACTCATCAGGCACACAAGCTTTCCTCAGAGTAACATGCAGCTGAACTCCTGTTCATTGTACAAAGCCCTAACATTTCTTAAGTTTCAGGAAAGCAAGCTGGATCAACTGCACATACATTTTCAACTGACTACAACATTCTTTAGGAAAAACAGCACGAATTTCCTGAACTGAGAACTAAAACAAAGTGTTTCTCTATCAGTCTGTGTGGCAGTCTCACTTTGACACATCTTGCATCATATGAAAGATAGTACTGGATATATATCTCCCCAGGACATGCAGTTCATTACGCGGGTGATGTCACCTCCTACTATTCCTAAGAGCCAGTTTTGCCTCAAGGAAGTTTGCATTATTTACTGGCACACACGGCATTACCTTTGTCATTTCATTCTGATCCTTAAGAACATCTCTGTAACACTGAATCCGTATAATGAAAATGAAAAGGTATGAAGTAAACTAATTGTGTGTGGGATTTCTACAGCTTGTCTGACTCATTTTCCAGTCACTCCAATTTAGTAGTTGAATTGGAAAAGAACACATCACTTAAATAAAAGTATGCCCCTTTTAAACTGGCAACTCCATCAACCTGAAAAAGGCTGAAGCACTTATCTAATGTATATTATGGTATTCTATAAAGAAACTCACTTTCATGATTCTACCTTTTAAGACCCTGCATACATTACAACAGTGCATTAGTGATACAAGTTGTAAAATACTTTTCGGTTCCTTTGGATTTGCATATGATGGTTTTTGCATCAGTCACTGCAGGTAGATTGAGCAAGCTTTGTTTTTGTGTTTTAACATGCATTCAACTAGATATGGATCAGAATAAACTTATACTCCCTTTTTATCATTATAATTAGCTAAAAAATTGCAAGACAGTCCACAAAACAGGATTTGCTTTAAGACTAACTGCTGGAGTTCCAAGATGTAAGATATGCAGCACTGGAAAATCTTCAGTGATCAGGAATTAGTAGTGTTTAGCCAAGTGTTGAAAGCATTCAGAAGAAAAGTCCTGGTAGGAGGCATGAGGGCTTCAGCACCAACTTTTAAACCTCAATTTCTTGATTGCATATCTCCCATCTTCAAACCTACGTTAGAGGGGGAGAAAAAGTAGGAAATATTCTCAATTACATGAAATACTGTTTGAGTGTGGCAGAACATTCTACCATTGCATGCACTACATTGATATGCACATGCAACAGATGTTAAGCATTACATAATGCTATCCTAGCACTTATCCAGCCAACTGAAGTCTACAGGTTTCTGGGTTAAGAATCCCCTACATTGATTTTCTCCTGTCATGTCCATTCCAGCTTTCTGTCACCACTAGTAGTTTTGTCTTAAGTAGAAGATGCAATATTAAAAGGTATTTTATGCCAAATTTAATTATCGGCAGTCATGAATTTAGTCAGAGCAAAACTCTCATTTTTTCCTACTCATGTAATATGACACTCTTGGATGAAATATGTGAAACACTTCAGATCTGCAGACTGATATGTGGCATCAGAGGAAAACGAGAAATGGCTGTTGCATTATTAACTCAAAGGAAATAGTCACCTGTAATCACAGAACTCTAGCCTCCTAACTGCTGAAACAGAAATCCAGAGAAAGTTAAAGTTAACCTTTACATAATTAAATGGACTAAAAGTGGAAATTTCTAGTTCAGTTGGTCTGATAAGTCCTAACTTGAAATGAAGCTGTTCTCAATTTATGCTAAAAAAACAGAAACAGAAGTGAGGATCCCAAAAACATTAGGCTTTGTGTCAGTGTGACATGCATTACACCCCCAAAATCCATCCCACCTTACAGCAGATTTCAAAATTAAACCCCTTTTCTTGAAACCTATGATCTGAATCTTGGTTCACAATAGAAACAATTTTTCCATGCTGACTACAAGAAGTATGAACTGAGACTTACCTGAAACTCAGTAAATACATGAAATTAACTCAAGGTTGTGTATTTGTTTTAGCAGCTTGTGAGAAAGATTCATGCCTCAGAGCAAGGCAAAACACTTACCCTGTCTACATATGTAGCCAATCAAAAATATGACTACAAAGTTACATGCATTGCTTCATTCAGGAATCACAGTACTGCTGAATTCAATAGTTACACATAGATTCAAAATACTGAATACATTTAGTCCCAGATATACTTTAATAAAGAAAACTTGAAGGCTCATTCTTTCATATTCAACAATCATGAACCATGAAAATGATTCATGATTTGTGAAGATACAGACCACTGAAGAAGTCACATTAGGCTTCTCTCCTTTGCAGGGAACAGCTATTACATAAGCAATAATTCTTGTGTATTCTTACTCAATTAGAATACTACAGAAGTACCCCAGACTGCTTACCTTCTGAAAAATCTCCCTTGAAGAACCTGCAATGCTGTCATTTACAAGAAAGATTAACTGCTTTCAATCTATTGGTAACTTACACTGACTGCCAGGATGATCACCACTGTGGGGGCACATAACTATAGGTTGGCGTTCCTGGAGCCCGATATGTGGGCATAGTAACTGGATGAGGGGCTACTGGAGTTGGGGAATGAGTTGTCAACAAAGTACCTAGGATGAAGAGAACATTTTTTTTTTTTTCAGTAAGCACAAATTATAGTACAGAGGAAAAAAAAAAAGGGGGGGGGGAGAAGAGGGAGAGAGAATTTTAAAAACAATTACAGCTTGCTCATGTTCCAATTTAAAATTACCAGTATCATTTTGCACTCCATCCCCAATCTTCCTTCACACGTTTATGCAAGGGGATCATTTTGATGTTTAGTCCTATGCGCACAAAGATACTCATTACTCAAAAAAAGCTCTAGCAGAAACCCTGCAACATAAGCATTATTCACTGCAAAACTTCTTCCCACAGCAGGCTTTACATGCCATAAGAATATTTGATGGAAGAGATAACTTGACTGATAAATCAGAATAAATTAGTTCATTTGCATTATTACAGATAGGTTTTTACAGACTAAGGGGCTTCAGAAACAGTCTGAGATAGCAGAAACTTAACAGTCTTACTCTACAGCACTTTGTAGAAACAGTAACAGACACTTAGGATAAGATTGCCCATGTACGAAACTCCGATGTTAGCTCGGTTTATGACACATAACTTCTCTAGTTTTGAGATTCCGCAAAGTAAATGATAGATTTGACAAGATAAAAACCACCATCTGAAAACAAGTACATGGTTCTTGTTTTTTAGATTACTGAATTGAGCGTCCTTTGAGTGAACGTGGACATTTCTTCATGAGTTAACACCCACTGAGTAACAAAGCGTGACACCCCCCTCAGTAAACACCGTGTTTTCCTCAGTCATACGAGGTGGTGGTTTTCAACTAGGCATAGACAAATGTATTGAGAAGAGGAAGTTAGACTCTCGACACTGGTAAGATGAGAAGCAAAGGATGCAAGTGTGAGTGAAATTCCATATAGATATAAATAAAAACTATTTTACCATAATGCTAATATGTGAAGAGAGGATGCAATATCTCCATACTTAGAGGTGATCAAAATATCCCTGAACAAGTACTCAACCCGATCTAGCTGGACCCACTTTGAAGACAGTGGGCTAGGTTACCTAAAGAAGTCCCTTTAGTCTAAACAATTTTATGATTCTGCCAAGTACACCTCTGGCATCACATTTTTGTAATGCAGCTGTGTTCTGTCTTGAACTGAAAAGAGAGCTTCATCGAGAGACCATGAGGTTGTAAGTTCACATACCTGCTGACATTGCCATAGTAGTCCCAGCCACCATCCCCATAGTCACACCGTTTCCTCTTGGTGGTGGAATTGGAGCAGGATACATAGTTGCTGGCATGCCATTAGGCTGCACAACTGTGGTGTGGTGAATTACGTGGGGTGGTGCTGCATATAAAGGCTGTGTGTAGTAAGTGCCTTGCTGTTAGAGGAAAAAAAGTAAATTAAGTAATTACAGCGTATCTGGCAGGGAAGATAAATAGGTTCTTCTTTCACTAATATATCATAAAATAAAAGCATTATTCTAAAGATGCAACGTATTTACAAAGCAGAAGCCAAAACATGTATTTCAGCTATTCCAATTGTGCTTCCCTGGCAAACTTTTTAACATTCAGCCCCTTTTTAAGGCATTTAGGATAACATTCAAAGCAGAGACCTTTGTAGAACTCCAATACTGACTGCACCTTCAGGGTACGGGGCTCATTCATCATTCATTCTCTTTGTTTCATATCTTTTCATATATTAATCCATAACATAACTTCTCTCATTCTTTCACAAATTTTTATTCAGCTGCTTTTAGTTAAGGAACCAAAAGTTTTTGACAAATCCAAATACACTAAGCAGATGGGATAAACCTTGTTACACGCTTATTAATTCCCTTCTACTGCAGCATACACAACAGGCAAGTTTCCTTTATGTAAAGAGGGCCAACTTTCCCCCAAAATACCATGTTTACTGAAGTGTCTTAATACTATCCTTTTTAATAGTTTTCAACAGTTTGCCTAGCACAAGACTTGATAGCTCTCTGAATCACAACAGAGGCTTCTTGAAACTAATACAAGTTTATGACAATTTTTGACAAAATGAAATTTGGATGTGGTAGCTATAGCATCCAGCACACATTTTTAAAACTACTGAATCTAGTGTCTCTTCAAAGACTGAACATATCAGTAAGCACAGAGTAACTGTCATGTGAGAGAGAATGTAAAAGTACACACGCACACTCTGTAATCACTGTATTAAGAATTCTTACTGTAGGCAGCTGAAAATTCTCAATCCATGAAGAAATAAGTGTGATGTAAAGGTAGGAGTTCAAGCAGATACTACAAGGTAAAATACTATCCAAACAGGCAGGTTGTTTTGATCATTACCTGTGCATATGGGTTCTGCTGTGGATAGGCACTTCGAACTGGGTACACAGCAGTCTGGTAGGGATTCGGTGATGAAGAATATGGTGGCACTGCTCCACTAGTGGGTGAACAAGACACTTTATATGGGGTGCCTGGTGTATAACCTGAAACAAAGGTAAATCTGCATTAAAAACATGAAAAACAAGTGTCAGTAGACTGCTTTCCAAAGTCAGGGGTAACAATTTTCTTCACTCCAAATTCCTTAATCTTCATGTGAGTACTTAGCAGGCTAGTCTCAATATCCAAGCGCAAGTTCTGTCATTTACATTACATTGATAACAGTCTGAAAATAATATTTGACTGTATCAACTAAGCATGAAAAGTTAACTGCATTTTTGCACAATTTGCTTTTCAAATCTGTAGATATGGGATAAAAAACTGGATTTGGATTTTTGTAGTACTATCATCAAATACTTTGATTTTGCATATTAGGCAGCATTCCTACACAGGAGGATTTGGCACATGTTAACATCAGCCCAGTTCTCAATGCACCCCAAATTGTACTAGCAAAACATAGTAATGGTTAACTAACCTGCAGTTACCTTCTGTAGAAGATGATACAGCACAAGAGTAACAATTGCAAAAGTGAGAATCATGTAAGGAGCTCAAGACAGATTTCCAGAGAACAGAGAGGCACAATCTACAACCTCTACTTCAACTTATATTTGTTTTCTGGCATTTTCTGAACTGGCTAAAAAAAACAATGAAAGGCTGTATCTTTAACACACAAGCACTGTAGAGGTCATCACAACTGCAAAATAGACTTCAAAGGCACTTTAATATCTTAAAATATTCTTTTTGTGTATTACATACATAGACATACCCTTAATCATCACTTAAGAATTATTTTTATACATTACAGTAAGACTTCAGACGCCATCAGAAGGAATTTTGCATTCCTATTACAAGGTCCTCAAAAATCAGTTTGCCTTATAAATGTTGGGAACTGTTCAATTTTTACAGGAATAAGTAGCAACTGCTGGCTCAGACCCTGCCTGAAGACAGTTCTTCCATAATTTCTCCAGCCCTCATCAGAGAAGGTCTCAGGTTAACAGAACAAGGGCTTGATGAGGCATGGAGATCTATGAAAAGCACCATGGCTACTGCATGCTACACTCCCAAGCTTATACTATGGCCGAATGGCCAGAGTGGGACTACAAATACCTTAGCAGCCGCATCCACCAGTAATGACATTTAGGGTAGTAAACAACAGGCACGACCTATTCAGGAGAAAGCATCAAGGCCCTAGCCTGTGCTATGCTGAGAAGATCTTGGGTCTCATACAAGTCCACCACGCTAGGAGACACAACATCCACAGATATGACTTCCATTTTGTTGGAATTGTACAAGCTAGTAGTGGGGCAACACAAGGAAGAAAAAACACTTGGTAATTATAGAAAAAATGAGAATATCAGAATAGATATTAGATTGACTTTAAAGACTGTCTAGAACATGCTGACTTCAATACAGAGAACAGATCTGAAGCCATACAGCTGAGAGAACACTGGCATTTGTTTTGTGAAAAATCAGTCTGTGCAGACAGGATGACAGATGACCTTCATTCTTTTTGCAGAACTCTGAATTCCCAATTTCATTCCACCCTTCAAACTGAAAATTTTTATGTTAATGAAGAAAGAGCTTTACTATGTTTTTCTTTTTTTTTTAAATTAAGTAGAATTTATCACCTTTAGAGACACTAAAGAAAGCTACCACAGCACTTACTCTGAACACTTGTTTTTAGTTATCCTAAGTACTTGACAAATAGAGCACGCTGAGGAAGAACTTTTATTTCTAGTATGGGGAGCTATTTGCGTTGAAAAAGCTACAAAATGCTGAACACAATGCATCACTAAAGTACAACTATGTCCTCCGTCAAGCCCGCTGTCATTCTAAAAACCCACTGATACAGCTGCACAGGCAATTTAACTTTCATTCTTGCAAAGTGGTACATCTGTACAAGAGGTATTCTGCCTTCCCATTTGATTTTTTTCTCCCTTGCAGGGAGCAAAGACCTTAAAAATAAACAACATGGTTATTCAAAACCACAGAAATTTAAGAAAAATACCTGTAAAAAGGTACCCTTTCTGAACAGTAGTGACATGGTGCATTCAAATACTGCTGCATGATGTGAACTTAGAAAAGCTTTGATTCTACAAACAAGCAGTTACATCAGAAAAGTTAGAAAAACAAAAATATAAAAAATCCCAGCTGTACAAAAGACAAAGGAATGACAAAGTACTTCAAGCTGTTATCTGCCTGAATTAGAAGATCTGGACATTTTGAACTTTAGTTCATAGCTTAAAGAGTAGTTAAAAGCTAAAGCTATTTTTAGTTCTGAAATAAAAGCTTATTTTCTATTCAACAGCAATAAACACTCAAATAGTATTAGCTTTAAAAAATATTCGAAGATGGTATACAACTTCTATAAGTCTTTATTCCTTTTTCACTCAAAAATAAAAAATGTCTTACTCTAACTTTGTTATATAGCATGAGATATATCCCAAGATTAATCAATGCAAACTAATCTTACAACACAATTAAGTCTAACAAGTCAAGAATCTTCCCCAGAAACCACAAGCTTAAATTACAATATAACTGACACAGAGGAAGAAACCCAATCAAATGGATAAAAACCATCAGTCTCGTGATTTGGTAAATCGATTACATGCAGCTTATCTTCATCTTCCTGCAGGAGGATTTGCAAACTCCAACCAGTAATAAGACTGGAACTACCTCTCAGGTATCTGATCCTAGGATCAAAAACTACAGCTACTCCTCAGCACAGCTGCAGGAACGCTGCTGATATATACAATGGAGCACAGAAGGCAGACACACATCACTAAGGTAATCTCAACTGTGACAGTGAACGGCCTATTAGTAATACAAGACAACAATAAAAACCCACAAAGGATTTTGATTCCCATGCTAAGAATTATACCGCTGATGGGAACTGCTCTCCCTTGAACATCACTCAGAGTTCTTAAGCAATCCAGTGCAAATGCAAGCTGGTATCCCTAGATAAGACACTTGCACAGAAGCAATACCCTATCCAAAGGATAGATTTATTTATTTATTTTCTGGAACTTATAATATACAACTGTTTCCCTACCTTAAATTCAAGACCGAAGACAAGCCAAAATCAGTTCTGCACTTGCTATGCCTCTAAGCAGCAAACTGACCAGAGACACAGGTTGTACCCACTGGAATACTCTACAGTTCCAAGGAAAGCTACACAGCTACACACTTTTAACAGATTCTGCAGGCAAACATTTCAGATGACTTACTCTCTCATCTCAATAATTGCTGCCACACCCTTTCAAGAGTCTCCTAGTAGTTACTGAAATGCCATACATTACATTATTGAACTTCAATACTGCAAGCAGGTTTCCACAACATAAGCTTCTTAATTTCAAGCAGCATCTTCTTCTATCTTTATAAGTTACACAAAGGGCATTTGGGGACAAATTTGGTTACATGCCATGTGTATCTCTGAAAAACTGGCATAATACATGCAAGTGAAAGAGTTCCTGAGGATGGCCCAGCTCTACATTAACAAAGCAATGCAAGGCATTCCTTGGTATGCAAAATAACCACATGGAGAATGCTGTTCTATCAGATGTATGTTCCTGGTTTAAGCGGAAATTAAATGCTACCAGTTTCTGTTTTGTTTCAAGCATTAACACATCAAAATCATCTTCTATTAGTGAAAGCAGAACTATATGAAAACAACTTAGGGAAGTGCTTTGGTTTCTCTTGTGTCTGATCTTCCATCACTCTTTTCCTAGGCTCATCACATTCCCTTTCTCTTAAATGACAAGCATGCAAGCACAGCTACCTAAATCCTCCCACAGTATCCACTATGGACAAAACAGTTTTACCCAGCAACCAGGCCTTCCAGACAATTAGTTCATGCAAGACAATTTTAAGGGCAAAGAAAGAAGGCAGCAAGCTGAACTTGGAAAGATAAAATTTATGAAAAGGATGAAAGAGAAGAATTTTGAAGACAACAGACAAAAGAAAAAACAGAAATCTAGAAACAAGCAGTAGGATGCAAAGCAAGCAGAATCACAAAGGAAGCAGTGAAGGGAAACACAATGCAATCCTCAAGTATCAGCCTGAAATACAGAAACAACAGCTAAAAACTCAGCTTTTCCCTTCTCTAGAAGTGAAAGCAGTTATGACTTAAGACAAGATTATAGTAATTTCAGTTTATCAGATGATTCCTTATGAGTCATATTCAGTTAGTCCCTACAGCTTTTCCTCATTCTTGGTTCTAACAACTTCCAAACTCCAGGTTACTCTTTTGACATACCTATTACACATACCTGTTTGGAAGGTAGGATTTGCTCCAGGATACATATTAGGGGAATAGGCAGGAGCAGCCGCTGCATAGCCCATTGGAAAGCCAGCTACAAGAAAGAATATGTCAAAGTTATTTTCTAGACTGGCTGCACAGTCTAACCAGGCTTTACTGTTAAAGATTCTCGTTGTACATCTTTTAATTGAGATAAGCTAACAGATGGCCTTCAATCACACCTCCTCAACTAAAACACTGGGCTCCTCGGCTCCCAAACCACCTGAAACTGAATGCTAGATGAAGGGAACAGCTAAGGAGTCACGAGTGCCCTTACATCCCTGTTTCAGCAAATCTCAAAGTGGCCAAGTCACTCTTAAGTTAGTTGGACAACTAAGTTTTGTGCAATTATCCAACCCTCCTTCACCCCCGCCCAACTTTTAATACCTGAGGTACATAAAATATTTATCTTAAAAGGGACCTTTTGACAGATGTAAGTCCCTACAAGTCAGAGTGACTCTGACTCTCCAGATCAGAGATATCCCAAGTAGAGAGTACAAAGCAACCTCAGGTAGTCCAAAACGCGTGTTGCATTTGACACAGATTTGTTATTTCACTCAGGTATCAAACAAGCTCATCAGTTTCAGGCATGTACTATGATGGTTAACAGTAACAAGTAAAATGATAGGTTAACACTTCTACACCAGAATACAAGAGCTATTATGGCTGAACTAACATTGCGATATACTGGCCTCCAAGATAAGGCAAAAAACAGCATTAGCAAAAGCCACAGTTACTTGAAAGATATGAAGTTTGTTTAGATTATAAGAAGTGACATTTCTGAATTAGTCATAGCTATTTATTCTTCCAGGAACTTATTTACATTATTCCAAACTGTAGAACTGAGTAATGTCTGTATTTAGAAAGACACAATTACTACCACATTTTGTTATCAACACAAAGATTTCAACTTATCCAGATAAAAGGCAATTACTAGTTGCATATTCACTGTCAGGCTTAAAGCTGCTAGTTTTAAACTGCTATTCAAATTTGAAGGGTTTCCATTTTGCTATAAATCCCAGAGTCCTTAAGCAATTACTCTTAACGATAAAAATTCCTTAGCTCAGGACTACACGTGCTAACCCAGTTTTGTAAAGCACTCTGTAAACATATCAAGAGATACACACTTGGTACTACTATAGGTGGTCAGCATAGATAAGACTAAGAAAAGCATTAGGCTTAAAAATCAAAGGTAAAAATTAACATATCCAATTCATAACAACTTTTCAGAGTGTAAATAGCTATACATCTGCAACATTATTTATGTTGTATACATATTCAGTCCTCTCTTCTTTCTTCACAGGTTTAGCTCCACAGTAGAGCACTCTGAGCTGCTCAAGAAAGTAGTAATTTATGAAAAACATAACTACAACAAGCAGTAGTTTTAACTTCTACATAGAACTTTCATTCATGTGAGAGCATTTGGATATTGATTCCTTGCTACTGTAAACTCATCCAAAAACCTCAAAAAGGTGTAGTATAATATAAACAGCTATTAAATATGCAACAGCTTTAGAAACACAGTGCCTTTAAATAATACATTCCACCTAGTGATGTGTTCATTACATTCTATTGCCATGCAACCCATGTAAACTCAATGATTCCGAATGGAGATTCTGTAGCTTTCAAATTAGGAGAGGCAAAGAAAGGAGACTTAGTCATGCAACAGTTTTTAAAAGAAATCCTAAAATGCAAGTCTACTTTTCATTTTAGAGAACGTGGTTTGTATTTATCCCATAATCTTTAAGCCTGAACCAAGCAGGTGAGCAAACTATCTCTAACAGTATAACATTGCAGACCTTATTGACTAAGCTGAATTTAAGGGTCACAGTTGTGTAAACTGACTGCTGTAAGGAAGAATTTTGAGTGATTAACTTGTAGCATGACATTTAAGGCACTTCTATAACAATTCTACTTCAATTCCATATATTTTAGTAATGCTAATTTACAACCAAGTGAATACTGGCAAATATACAGTACTTAGATAATTCAGTATGTAGTCTAATATGTGTAACAGTAGAATAAAAGCTTAGAAGTTATAATGTTGTTTAAACTGCTATTTATGAATCTACAATAGTCTATCTTCCTAAGTAAATTAAGTACCACTTAGATTAGTATCAGCAAGAGCTTCAATGCAATGTGTAAATGGTTGTAAGTACAACTGAAACCCTGGTTAATATAAGTCTGTGTTTAGAAAATGAATAGAGATAAAAATACAAAGTTGTATTTAAATAATTCATAATAATCTTTAAAGCAAAAGAAAGCCTTGAGAAAGCCATCTATTACTAACAGAAATACTTGTACCGTAACAGATATTAATTAGTAAGCCACTGCTGCTTGCCTTATTGTAAAATTACTGTAGTCCATATAACTAAGACAGTTGCAGGGAAGAAAACCATCCTGTGGGACTTATGGTTACACAGCATCAGCTTTAAAATTTATTACTGCACCATTTCAGTCACTCAGTAGACTTAAGAACATTGCAACAGTTTGTGTTTTCCTCTTATAAATACTTATAAATACTAAATGAAAAGTATCTGAAAAGCAAAAATAAAAATTAGAAAGTGTTTGAGACTATCAAGTCAACAGTAAATTCATTTATGCACCAGTATTTAGAAGAAGGAACAGAGAAAAGTGGAACAGGAAAATAGGAACTTCAGTACACTACCTAAACTGAAAGAGAAATTTAGAACCTGTAAATACCAGTGGGAAAATACAGTACAGCTACAAAGAATACAAAACAGTGACGGTACAAAATGATGTCTAGCTCCCACAGACACCAACTGAATCACATACATAACATCTCAGCTGAAAGACCCTCCAGCCTCTCCCAGGATGGAATAATTCCCTTATCCCGTAGACATCAGAAAGAAGACTGTATCATGACATACTGCTTGAAATGCCTCACAGAGGCACACAGGCCTCCTCTTCAGCCTTCCTGGAAAGTTCTGTCCAAATCTAATTATTGTGTTATCCAACTTCTGAACTATGGGGACACCAGAAGTGAAGCGTGCTCACACACACATTAGGAGATGAGGGGAAAAAAGCCCTGGTCAGAAACTTTAAGCCAAACGAGAAGCAGAGAAAGCAAAAAATACATTTAATTTCTGTTTTAAAGAAGTTTTGGCCTTTTTCTTGGTCCCATCTTTGATGCTCTGCTTTGGGCAATCATAAAACAGATAGCATGAACAAGAATTAGAGGATAGAAAGGTTACAAGCACCAGACAACTAGCAGCAGAAATAGAATGACTCCTCTTCATGCAGGGTGTAATTATTAGAGCTCCTAAAATAAGCTGCTTTGGAAGAGATACTGAAGTTAGAAATATAACAGAACAGCTAACATCACTCTTGAAATGTCACTTTTTAAATTTAAAAAACCCACCCAAATCCCAGAATAGATTACCATACATGAAGCCATTCATAAGTGACTATTTCTTCTTGATTACAAACAAAGATCAGTGTAATTGAAACTCATTAAAAAAAACAGACTTACTTACCTGGATAACCAATTCCTTTGGCATTTGCATAGGGAACCCCAGAAGATCCAGGGCTATACACAGGATTCATGATTTCAGTGACTGAATCAGGGGGGGAAAAAAAAAAAAAAGTATTTACTCAAGTAGAAGGAAAGCTTGAAATCTCAGCAACTAAAATGGAACTGGAAATGGGGGAAAGCCTATCGGGAAAAAAAATTAACAGAGGAAAAAGCAGCAAGTCCACAACTCATCAACATTAAAACTGTAGCTACAAGCAAGAGAGTCACTGCAGAAGTTTCAAAGCATCACAACCGTCAATCAGCTAGAGAATGTCTCAGGAATGAAACGTTCCCTGTTGCGGAGCATGCTTTCAAATATTTCCATCCGTAAGAGTGCCCCCACAATGTGCAAATCCATAACCCACTGCAGGAGTTCACATGTGTTGGGCTTCATGTTATCTATCAATCACTTATCTTTCTACCACCTATCAATCTTGGCTTCTTCCCATTTCTGTCTTGAAGCATATAGCCAAGGGATGCAAATACTTATGGTCTGTTACTACTGGCATTTCAAGCCTGGGATTCCGGACCTTTACCAGCACTAAATTCATCAACTGTCAACAGCCCAAGTATTACAGAAGTAAGTGGAAAAAGACTTTCTGTATTAGACAGCTACATAACATTTATTTGCTTACTTGCTGCTAAGTTCTTCGGAGCCTATGACAAGCTAAACAGTTGTGCCCAGTCTTCTGAATTACGTATTCACACACCAAAAAGGCACCAACAGCTAGAATCACTGGCAGGAATAAAACCAGAACCAGAAAGATATTGTATGTAAACACCAAGGAGAGCAAAATGGCACTGAATATGCTTCTCAAGTTTTTCTAGTACACCTATGTACTTCTAGGAATATAAATCACCACATCACATGTAAGCCTGCCATGTGCCTCTTACAAGAGTATTGTTCAGAACTACTTTTCTGATCTTTTAGAAAAATATCCACTTATTTTTACCCCAACACCTTCAGTCATCTGACTTTCTGCATATATTTACAGATTTACCACGTCTCTTCCTGCAAGTGCCCATTTTTCACTAAAATACCCTCTGACGGCAAAGACAGGAGGGCACACTATGAAATGAGACTTTCTTATTAACTGTTAGTATCTGATATTTCAGTCACTTCCTCTTCTACACCTTGAGACACTGTCTTACTTAAACGAACAGCGTGTTAAGCAGTTTAATATACTTTAACAGAATTTTGTAAATAAAGTTTATGAAGCAAAAAAAGAGATACAATTATGCATGCACTACTTCAGTTACAAAGTATGTTACGGCAGGAATCCGAGTTAAGTTTATCAGTATAGCTGCACTGATAAACCTACGTTAAGTGACTGTATAAAGCGTAAGTAGCTTGCTTTTTAAAGTAACACTACAAACAGCTCTGTGCCAAGAGTTTTAGCAGCACCTAGTACAAAACAGAAGTAAAGGAACCATTTGTGCAAAATTAGGAAATTGGAAAGTAAGTGCTGGCAAAGTTTATCGTTAGGTTTTACAAAATCCTTAAACTCGATGTAAGAGAATTACAAGATTCACCAGTTTCTTGTACTTTCCTACACACATTTAGCAATATCACTAACTTAAATAGAATTGCTTTTATTTTTTCCAGCTTCATACTTGATTACATGTCAAGAAAACAGCATCCATTAAGAATGAGTTACAAAAAAAAAAAACCACCTGCATTTACATTGCTCAGTATGAAGAAAGTTCCCCAGAGTAGCATGTTCTAATCACCTGGTCAACATCAAAATAAGCAGTTTGAGACAAATCTCTTCGGAAATGTTCTACTGCAAACTAGTCGACTTCAAATATAAAGCATTGTTTTCCACCAAAGTCCCGTGGAGTTTTAGTAGCATTAACTCTGCTGTGCCATAACCAATGTGCATATTTTGCTGGACTAGCATTTCACTGCAGCAAGACTCTTTTCTCCCATCTTTCTTCTGTGTATCCTCCTAAGTAAGGACTCTGACTTCAAAACTTTCAGTCTGTTCCCTTAATATATCTCTGCATTTCCTTCTCATTTGCATCTCTGCTCCTCTTTCAATGTTCATTTTGTCACATTTTGTCTTTAAACTTTAAAAAATCCACAACAGGTTCAAGCTTCCCTTCAGTCTCAGCATTTCCAAGTTGTGGGGTAAAAGTCTTAAGGGAGGTGGATATACCCTTCCACTCAAGTATAAACAGCACTCTCCCACACCCCCATATCCCTACAGATATGCTGCTTCTCCTTCCAGTCTTTACAGCAATTAGGAGGAAAGAAGACCCTGTAACCCTCTCACCATTCTGAACGGCAATGAGAAGACAGACAGAAAGAGGACTGGAAAACCAGCAAGAGCATTCTGCGAATATTGGGTAAAATATAAACACCCCCCACCCCCCCCCCCCAACTATTAGAAGTATGAGTAGTCAATGGCTGTAAAAGAACACAAGGTCTACATTAGGGGTGACTTTAACAGAAGCCATACAAAGCTGAAATGGTACAGAAAATTAATATAAAAGGTCAGACAACTCAGACTTGATCTCAAAGGAAGTGCAGATTAAGAGAAAGGAATTCTGCCTAAGCAGAGAAAAAAACCCCAAAACCATCAAACTTATGGCACTGGGAGCCTGCAAGCTGACTCTCACTGGAAACAATGTCAACTTCCACTTCAAATGCACCCATACTTCGAAATTTGTGTGTGTACACACACATTAACTCAACTTTGGTTGAACAGGTATGTTCTTTCACCACTTCTTTCACACTCTAGCTTTCACCACTGAAATACAAGTAGAGATCCACCAGCCTACAAAAAGTGCTTATGGTTTTTGTATGCGGACAAAACTTCAGATCGCTTCTAATTAAAAATAATTATTTTCAGATCTTCTCTGAAGGACTCAACATTTCTAAGTATAATTATATAGTATTACCCAGTGGTTGCAATCATCCCACTCTTACCGTAATTTTACTTGGAAGGGCATCTGTTATATTGAAATATGGAACCTTGTAGTCCACTTCCCTGTAATGCTTA
Organism: Grus americana; assembly: GCF_028858705.1. Lineage (NCBI taxonomy): Eukaryota > Metazoa > Chordata > Aves > Gruiformes > Gruidae > Grus > Grus americana. The sequence goes on along the minus strand of NC_072860.1, from coordinate 4,387,269 downwards.
AAGTCCACATCAAACGCTAGGGAAACTAGTATAAAGTGAACCCAAAGAATCGTGGCTTTCAACCTTTTTGTTGGCATCCCCTCCAAAGCATTCTCATGTTAATGTATATGTAAATAAGTGTCTACTGTGCATCATCTGTATATAAACTGCAGTCAACTGTAGATAAATTACAGTCAACTAATTCTTTCAGCTGAAATGAAGGCAATCACACTTATTAAAGATGCTCCGATTAAAGACTATGCAAGCATGCTTGGGAAGCTTAAACGCTTCACCCTTCTTTCTTGCCAAAGCCAAACAATCAAACTCAGTTTTTATCAAACCTGTTAATTCTCTTCTTCATACAGATACCAGGACAATCATCCTCCTCTTAAATCCACACTTCAGGAAGCTGAGCACAAAGGCCAACCACTGCTAATGCTGAAGTTCTAGCACTCCAAAACAGATAGGCTTTTGCACATAGCTTTTCCTGCTATGTTTCTAGGATATTCTGCTTTTAAAAATCATTTTAAAAATATGCATGCAAAAAAAAAATCACAATTCAATGCAAATATTGCAAAACGAACTGCACATTCCTTCATAATGATATATTTTCTTACTATTTATTTTCAAGGTTATGCAGAAACGCTATCAGAACAAGATCTACCAAATGCCACTTTCTGTTTATGACAATTCCATCACAAGAGTTGGGGAAGAATCTCCAAGTACCTTGCCTAAAGCACACTATTGTGGTCCACAAATGCTTTCGTTCTTGGAACTTAAGCAAACTCACACTAAGTCATTATAGTATTTAACACCTATCCATCCTGCAATACTTTTAGAATACTGTTTGCTATGAAACTGTACAGACGACCCAGTTTCTACTTACATGCAATTCCTTAACAAAGTTAATCACCATCTCAGTAATGTTCTACATTTTACCCATTTGATTTCCGGTTGAAACTTAACAGAAGTAAAATACAATTCTTAAATGCCTGGTAGTTTGTAATATAAAATAAAGTTACTTCCACTGCTAAGTAACAAAGAAAATAGTTCAGGACATTTCCACTCTTCAAATAACTGACAATGATGAAAATCTCAGTTCCATTACTTTAAAAATTCAGCCACCAAAATAGGCCCTTTAATGCAAATCCTAGGCCAAATAACAGGCACTTTTGTCACGATTACTTTAAAAAAAACAGGGGGCTCACAACAAGCATTCAAGACTTCATAAAGTCTAAAACAACACATCCTGTGCTGCATTGGTATTTGCAGGTAGCATGTACTTCATTTCTTCCCTTCATCCAAGGCCTCAAAAAAGGTCACTGAGTTTTACCAGGAAGCAAGTATTACCTCTGTTCAGAACAGGGCACTGGTTTATGGCAGTCCATGATTGAAGCCAGCTGGAATCAATGCTGACACAGCACTGCCATGCTTCTGGCAAGCAATCCCACTCCTGTGCTGGGACAGCACTGCAACTCTAACCCACCAGCGAGTTAGATCAGCTAAGGCAGCTGGCATAATTCTGGGTTTTGCTAGAGTTTTTGGGCAGAAGGTTGCTATGTTTTCTTCCTACCAGCTTGAGAGAGCTGAGACACATCATCAAATGGCTAAGACAGCACCAGTTCCAATGCAAGGAAAGGAGCAGGATTGGATAGCTGCAGCACAAATTGAGGTTGCAGAACCACGGCCTGGAAAAGGACAATTAAAAACTTTGCCCTAAGTTCACAAATAAAGTAAAATACAAAGCTGGAAACATCATTCGCATACAAGTCTTCCTCCCCTGCTCGAGTTACAAGATATTCTTGTCATAAAAGAGAAAGAATGAGACACCTGCAATCACCCTTCTCTGTTTTGTGTGCATGTAAATTTTTTGTAAATACTACAAAGGAACAAAGCAGTTTAGACTTTTTAATCCTTTCTAATGAATAAAATTCTCATCTGTAAGCCTTTTCTACTAGTGGTTTATTATGGGTTTTTTGGTGCTGAAATACACACACGTTAACACCAATGCCAGTTGTACCCAGTATCAGTAAGGACAGAGATAATATGAAAGACTCAACAGAATTAGTTCTGTATGTCATTCAGAAAAAGAAAACCTATACCAGAAATTTAATGCTAAGATCCTGCTTGCGAACCAACTTCATTTGTACATCAGTGGCATCGCTCTATTCTTCAAAAAAACAGAACATTGCCAAAATCTTTTTTCTACGAAAACCCCACTACCTATGGGAAGATTAAACAAATGGCCCAGCATTTCTCAAAGCCTACAATTTCTGTTATTGCTACTTGCACGAGGGGATAAAAGTTGTCAGCTCCAATCCTTGCATCTCCTGCATAACTTTGAAATTGTGTATATTCCTATTTCAAAGAACTGGAGTAGTGCAGCAAAATTGTCAGTTCCTCACGGTAAGAATCTTAGAAGCCTGTCTATTGCCAAATTTAGGGGAAGTTAATCAACTATGATAAACAGGAAAAAAAGTTAAATTGGAAGAATAAAACTTCACTGCATTAACTTTTTAGTTAAATCCTGAAGCTCTGCTTCTTAGTAATTTTTTATCCCACAAAGCATTTCTTCCATCAAGTTCATTTTCAGTTTATTCCACACTCCTTTCTGAAATAAGATGAAACTGTCACGAGTTCCAAATTGAGATAGAATCTCCAGAAGCCTCTTAATTCCTCCCACTTTTTAACCTGAAAGTTCAAGTGTGTAATTACTACCCCAAACATACAGGTTGGGAAGCGTGTGTTATACAAGCATGGAAGTTTTACGACAGTAACAATTATATGTCTTACAGCAAAATCACATTAGAGCAGACAGAAAGTCTAGTCAAATTAGGTAACATGTACACTACTACTCAACATTTAAGAACAAATTAAGTTCAGTTCTTACACTGAGAGCTGCATACCTCCCCTTACTTAAAACCTAACTTTTTACATTTCAGAGAGCAGAGATCTGATCATTTGGCTGGTGTTTATGGTTTGGCTTCAAACGTTCCAGAAAAGCACTGAAAGCACTGCTTGCACCAGGCCTTTTTTCTTTTTGTCTCACAACTCCTCCTAGAAGCTACAGACAACTAAAGTTTTATTCCTTCCTCCAGCTCACAGATAAAGAGGGAACCGGGCAGATGCACTATGCATGCAAGCTTACTGATACTATTTATCTGAAAATCCAACTAACCAATGCCCTCTGACACTATACTGGATTTTATAGTGCTATAACACTGTACGGAATTTTTAAGAAGTTACCAACTGGACAATCTTCAGCCTCCATCAACAAACCAGTATTCAAACCCAACCTACTCCATAAAGGTAACCCGAGCTCCCGGCAGCGACAGAAAGCAAAAGGGGACGAGACCCGGGCGGCTGCGAACCCTGCCTACACCGGTGCGCGAGGTGGTTGGTAAGCGGCTCCCTCCTCAATTAGCCCATCACCTGCCACCGTTTAAAGGCCATTAGAGACACCTGTTCCGGAGAGCCCTCCAAGCCCAAGCGACGCTGAAGGTTACTCGCTGCCCCGCCTGGCGGAGAGCGGCGCGCAGCTGCCCGCCGGGCCGCAGCGCTCTCCCCGGCACCATCCGCAGCGCTACCCGCGCCACCACGGCCGTGCTGGGGCCCGCCCCCCGCCAGGACCCGGGATGGCGCCGCCGCCGAAGAAGTGGTCGCCCGGATAGCTGAGGAGTAGCCGCGAAGCGGCGCGGCCCGCCCCAGAGGCCGGCGGCGCAGGCCGCGGAGGAGGCGCCGGGCCCGGGCTCCCTTACATAACGGGCCCGGCGCGGCGGGGAGGAAGGAGCGGCTCCGGAAGCCGGCACCACCCGCGGCGGGCCTCGGCGCCTCACACTCACCGGGCTGCGGCGCTTCGTGGTGGCGGCTCGGCCGTCGCTGGCTGTCTCGCTGCGTGCGTGCGTGCGTGCGTGCGTCCGTCCGTACGCGGGTGCGGGAGGCAGCGGCGGGGCGGGGCGGCGGGCGGAGCCGGGCAGGCGCTGCCTGCGCGGGGAGGGGTGGGGGGAGGGCAGTGGCCGCCGGGCGACTCCGGCTCCTCCGCGCCCGGCCGCACCGAACAACTGCGCACCGACCCAGCAGCCGACGTCACTTCCGCGGGGGAGGGGACGTACGCACCTAGCCAAGGGGGCGGAAGCCGCTGTCACGTGCACGGAAGCCCACGGGCGCTACCTCCCCCGCCCGCCCGCCGCCGCTAGGGATGGCGCACAGCCAGCGGCGCGCAGCTCGCGGCGGCCCCGGGCCGGGCCAAGCAGCGGCGGGACTCACGGAAGGGCAGAGGGAGCTAGCGCGGGTCTCGCCTCCCTCCTGGGGCGGGAAGCTCCCGGCCAGGGCTGCCCGGCGCGCGTTTCCTCTGGGTGCTGCGGTCCCGGCTCCGGGTCTACCTGGGCGCCCGGGGGAAGGATGACGTACTGGGGGTGACCGTCTCCTCTGTGCACTGGTGGTGCGGGGAGCTGGGCCAAGTCCGTACAGAACGGAGGTTGTGTAGTGGGAAAGGTCACGTCGGAGATGCTGGGCTCAGACAATGAATAATGATAACCGCTGTCAGGCTGCCTGGCACGTGTGCTGAATGCGCTGGGAAAACGAGCGAGTAGCAAAACGGAGGAGTTGGAGATCTGTCTAAGCTGAAACGTGTGAGATCGATGGCTTAAACAGCACCTCCAAGAGTGCCGGTAGCTAAGTAAGGCACCTGAACGGTAGTTCTGTGAGTGCAGTAACTCCTCGTGAAAATGTTAACCTTTTCAATAATTTTTGTTTGCTCAGGGCAGGCAAACCCGTGAAACTTTTCTAGAAATCTGAACTGTACTGAACCCAGTACAAAACTAAAACAGATAAGCAAGGCAAGCTCAAACAGATTTTATGATTTTAGGTCAGGGAGCTTTCTAACTAACTCTCAATCCACCAACTGATGGGTGGAAGCCAACCTTGCAACTCACACCTAACTGACCCTGTCAAGGTCACAATTTGATCCTCAGACAAAACACACAGACTTCTCATCTTAAAAGGTCTAGAATTAACTTTCTGATAAAGCACTAATTATCTGCTGAGGACACGACAAGATAGCAATGTACGGTAGATGAATTTTGCCCAGAGACAGCGGACATTATTGAACATGCAGCAAAAGAGACCAAAGTGACAGCTATGCAGAATTCATATTGCTGGTCCTTAAAAAAATGACACGTGAAGCTGCACGTATTTGTGGTAAAGGCCCAAGCCAAGACAATACTCAGCACTGTGCAGCAACTGTTGAGGAAACATAACTGCGAGCATCTGGAGGCACATTGAACAGACAGGATTTGTCCAGAAAAGCCTGTACAAACGGCGCCATTAGTTCAGAGGTGTTCTTGACAGGCACTGTGTCTAGTACTACCAAAGAGTGGACTGCCAGCATGACAGCAAATACATTATTAATTGATCCTATGTTGCACATGGATACATAAGCCAGTGTGCTGCTGGAGGGAGTGATACTGGCATCAAAACCAAACAAACCGCTACAGGTAGGAGGCAAACAGCCAAGTGTCATATCTCTGGTGAGAATTGGTGATCACACACTGCAGGGGTTTTCTGAGCAGCAGCCCAGCTCCAGTACAAGTTGAGCCCTGGCCAACACACAGCCCGCACCAATGGCCCTGGCATCCGTAGGCTTACCTGACGTTACAGGGCGCCTCAGAAACCTGCTGAACTCAGGTAGCTAGTTTCACTAAAATTTCCCTTGCTTAGGGATATGCAATACGATTAACACCCTCTTCTGTTATCCCACCATGTGTTGTTATTAAAAGCCATAGGGGCATTACTTTTTATGCTAAATGGCATTCTGCAAACTATGCCTAAATGGTAAGTTTAAACTTGTCTCATGGTGTAATACCATACACCATGGTGGAATATATTCCAGCCAAACCAAAAATCTGATACCAAAGAGATGACAAAACAACAATCTGAACTCTTACACACTGGCAGCACATATATAAGTCAATTGCTGTCTGGTTTGTGCAACTATTGATCTCATATATTAACTATATATCGGTTGTATGGTGCGCAACCCTTGTTACCCAGTAAAATACAAACATATAAATGTGATTGGAAAAAAATTACAAAAAGATGGAAACTATTTTTAAAAACCAATAAAACTGAAGACTTGCTGATATTTCTCTTATACAATGTCATAGTTTCAGTAGTAAAATGTAGAAGTGATGATGTCTCTGTAACAGAATTGCAAATTGATTCACAGCTTGCTGACATTTATGTCAGGACAGCTTGCTCTTTTCTAATTATCCTCAGATGTCTCCCTTTTATTGTAATATGTTTTCCAGAAATATGAACTGACATTCATCAATCATGCTGGTCAGTTGCAGAGGAATACTACAATAAACGGAGAGTTGGTGTATTGATTCTAGCTATGACACCAAAAGGATGGTACCGTTAATATCTAGACAGGAATGAGTATAACGCTGACTCAGAAATAATGTATCCAGCACTACAATGCAGTGCTTTTCCTCTGAGTGTGGTTTGTTTGGGTAAGAGGAGAGAGACCTGTCTGGGGGGGATGAAAGGTCATCACTGCTATAACCACAGTAATGATACAAAAAATTGCTTGAGAAGATATAGTCTTAGACACTTCAATATATCTGTTGGAGGGGACTCAATTTTTAGTAATGAGGAAGTGACAATAAAGGCACTACAGGGAAAGATACCATTTGCAGTGAGATGATAGTTGCTCCAAAATGAATTCCTATGCTTTGTGGAATATTCCATAATATTTGAAACACTCAATACCCCACCCCCCACTCTTCTGCACTGCTAAGAATTTCCTCTGCTGTCATCTGTCTCATCTGGAATGGTTTCAACTGTTCTGGAAATCCATGCATCTACCTATGGACGTGCCCTGAAGAGACGACAGCTGACTCAGGTAGCCACCACCCAGCGGCAATTAGAAGCTATTGCAATAGTGTGACATTTTTATATGGGTAGCTGTTTTCCAGTTTTGCATATGAACAGATGGATAGTTATTTACCCTCCTCTTAATACTTTGCTTGGTGGGTTTTGGTGCTTTTGAATTGTGTTGTCTGTGTATTTTACACCCATAATACAAATTCTAAAGGAACCAAAACTTACTGGCATGCAAGTAAGAGCACGCAATGGAGATGTGTGGAAGGTCATGTTAATTCAGGGTACATTTTAATAGCTTGTCTATATTGTTCAGCAGTCTCAAATGAGCCTGTAATTAAAAAATACCCCTAAGAGTTGGTATCTTGATTGAAAAGTAGATTTTAGGTAGTTTTGGTTGCCCTCAATAAGACTGGCAAATGGTATAAAAATATTCATGAGCATTGCTCATTTTTGGCTTCTTCCATTCCTACCCCTTTCTTCACCATTAAGGAGCTCTTCTCATGCTTCTCCTTAGTTTTTCCCACAAGATCAAAATGCAATCTCTGTAGGCCTCATCACTCTCTCCATCATTAGAAGTCCTCAAAATTGTATTTTTTGATCAAACACTTTGGATGACAAACACAATTCAAAGGATAGTATGTGGATGAAGAAATGTGCAAACGTGTTCTGATTTCCTGAGGGCATCTGTCAGAACCATGCTGACACAGCAACCATAGGAAAATATCTCAGAATGCTGTTATCCCTGACCCTATCTCAATAGTGGACATATTCCCTTTTTATATGAGTTTAATTCCTTGAGGATTTCTGTATGGGACACATGCTTTTCTATAATCATAGAATGGTTTGGGTTGGAAGGGACCTTAAAGATCATCTAGTTCCAACCCCCCTGCTGCGGGCAGGGACACCCTCCACTAGACCACGTTGCCCAAAGCCTCATCCAGCCTGGTCTTAAACACTTCCAGGGATGGGGCATCCACAACCTCTCTGGGCAACCTGTGCCAGTGCCTCACCACTCTAACAGTACAGGATTTCTTTCTAACATCTAATCTAAATCGATCCTCCTTCAGCTTAAACCCATTACCCCTTGTCCTGTCACTACACTCCCTGATAAACAGTCCCTCACCAGCTTTCCTGTAGGCCCCTTCAGGTACTGGAAAGCCACAATTAGATCTCCCCGGAGCCTTCTCTTCTCCCGGCTGAACAACCCCAACTCTCTCAGCCTGTCCTCACAGGAGAGGTGCTCCAGCCCTCCGATCAGCTTCGTGGCCTCCTCTGGAGTCGCTCCAACAGCTCGATGTCTCTCCTGTACTGGGGCCGCCCCCAGAGCTGGACGCAGTTCTCCAGGTGGGGTCTCACAAGAGCGGAGTAGAGGGGCAGGATCACCTCCCTCGACGTGCTGGTCACACCTCTTTTGATGCAGCCCAGGACATGGTTGGCTTTCTGGGCTGCAAGTGCACTCTGCCAGCTCATGTTGAGCTTCTCATCAATCAACACCCCCAATGACAAGTCCATCACAGCTATCTTTATCAGGTACACAAAAGCCTCTGAGAATAGTCCATGTGGACACCAGCTGTAGCACAGATCTAACTCAAATTCAGACATGGAAGATTTATTATTCAGCAGAACCATTGCTTTTGATTCTGTTTTATGGGCATCAGAAGTATTTTCACTCAGTGCATATCTACTTTATGCATAGCTAACATAAGGAAAGTATGCTATGCTGCAGCATTTCCTTCTCCATGATATACATGGGTTTTTTTTACAGGCAGTCAACTTGGCTCTTAATTCCGAAGCACAATATAATAAAACTAATTAATATATGTAGTTAAATAACCAGACAAAAATACTATTTCCATCATAGTGGGGATTGAAAATGTGCAACAGAAAACACGATAACAACTTCATAATGATCCCAAACAAACATCTGAAAGCCAGGAATTACAAAGTTACAGACAGACATGAAATTAAACAGAATTTGGAATGTATGTAAATATCAAGGCCTCATAAATCAGCTTAACTGTATTCTGTTATTACACAGATAAATATAAACCTAAAAGGTAAAATCCATGATCTACTGGTTAGATTTTTTTTCCCACTAAATAGAGGCAGATTTTAAGCCACTGTGCCCTATTGATAAACACATGGACAGCTTTTGTAGACTAGGTATATAGTTGCAAATAATAAGGAAACGTGTATTTCCTATGTTTCTATTAGTAAGAGCTTACAACAAGGACCACTGCATTGTGGCATTTAGTGGGGCTTTACAAATGTTTGTTACTGTTGTGACTTATTTTAATGATGCAAATCATCAGCTACAGTTTTGCTGAATACTGTTGAAAGCACTGTAATAATCTCCTTGAGTTTCAAAAGCAGAGGAGAGAGACTTCCCAGACCTATAGGCCATTAGCAGTTGTTCTGGCAGAGTGAACACCTGCTCTGTTTTTATAGCGCTATAAGTCACCTTGAGCCTCTACAAATAAAACTGAGAAATTCTTTTGTTAGAATTTAACAATAAAAATTCTACATAGAACTAGTTAGAATCCCCCTCCAACTTCAAGATAAGTAAACTGCTGCAGATAAATGCTTAACATCATTCAAACTGGTATTAGTAGAATATTTTACTATTCCCAGAGAGTGTTATGGAATACTACATTCAGTTCTGTTCTTTATTTGCCAGAATCCAGAGTAAGAATAATAGCACTTAGAAAATGAAGCCAATTTGTATTCCCTGTCACTGACCTGTTGCTTTTTATTTGATGCCAATGTTTTGCAGAAGACAAAGTACGGTTAATACAGTGTTGTGAAGAAGGAAAGAAAAATAATGTTATCATGTTCATTATATTAAACAAAACTATTAATTTCTGCACCCTTTTTCATTTGTTCATTACTAAAGTGAAAGAGTATATTTGATCTTCTTATAAAGGTCATCAATTCCTGAATCTATTAATTTCTCTAGACAGTACAACAAAGAATGACTTAAATCAAGCACCAAGAAGTTAGGAGCTTTAGATAGCCTTTTGCAGACAGATACTAGCTTGTGTTGCCCATGTTCCAGCCTACTGGAAACTATGTAACACTACTAGTGCAGAAATCACCAAAAAGTATTTGCTTCAGTTCAAAAGTCTGCAAAATTTAGGATTACTTCCTAGAATCTGGGAGGAAGAAAAGAGAAAATGTGAATATTTTTCTAGTATTCCTAAATTTTAAGCATGTTTCAAATATATCTGATGCTGGTAATTCTTGTTAACAATACATTCATTTTTGCACAATGAAATTGTTTAACTTTGGTGTACCTGCAAGGATTTTTCTGTTGCTTTTTTTTTTTTCCTTAAAAATTATGTCCTGTTGTGAGTGAAGACTATGTTCTGGAATTGATGCGTATAAACAGTTGTCTTTCATGCAGGATAAAGGTAGGAAACACACAATTCTTTATGGAATAGACCACGGGAACATTAGGTGCCACCACCTAGAACACAGATGGCACACAGGAGCATTCAGCAATCCAAGCTGCATGGGTGAAGGGATTTCACTGACAGCTGCATCCAAGTGCAGCAGTAGGCAGGCTGATACTGTTTGACAGCATCGTGTGCGTCTGTCCAGGACAGTTACCACACCAGAGGATTTGACAGAGGAGCCAGAGAAAGCTAAAGCGGCAGTGAGGAGTAGCTTTAGGATCACGGCCAGAGCAAACTTGTCTGGCCAACTGCTAACTGGGAGAGACTAGATACTATGAGTAAAGAAACTGTCTTTGCTTAATTCCTCCTGTGCCCAAGGAAATGGACCTTTGTGTATTCTTTGGAAAAGAGCTACATCAAAGTAATGCCCTACTTCATTCTCAGTTTCTCCTAATGGAAGACAACTGACAAGATTCCAGTACACACCACTAAGGTCAAAACCAAAAGCTATATTATTGATTTATAATTCCACATGAAGCAGTGTTCTGGAGATGTAAGGTGGATGGGGTGGAAATGGGAAAGAGACGAAGTTTGCAAGGGATGCCATGTGAGAGATTCGGGGAAATGGCTTTGTTAAAAACATGCACTGCATCCTTACTCTGCAAAGCCTTTAAATACCTGTCTAATGTTAACCATATGTGCAGGTCTCAGAAGAGTCCTTCTCCCTTTCTCTCTCTCTGTTTCTGCTTTCACTTCTTGTCCCCAGTCTACACTGAACCCAAGCAAAGGCAGTTAGAGATCAAGGGCCATTCGATCCGGGAGCAGTAGACTGGTGCACGCTCAGTCAATTGGGGATGGCACACATGCAGCTAGGCAGCACGCAGGAGTTCTCAGGGACTAAATTGTGCTTTAATCAGATAGAAACGTTAGCAAATTCAAGCTATGAATTTTAGGAAGGCAAGATTGTATATATGAGATATGAAATTTTTCAGAGGATTAAAACGTGGCCAAATTTGGGTTGATTCTTAGTAGGACAGCAAAAAGCTGTGTCTGACAGCAAGGCATCATCCATGTGCTCTACAGACCTGTTCTAAGGCTTGCCGAAAAAGCCGTAAGAATCTTGTCTGTGAAGGCAAAATGTCGTTTTCTTCCATAGCCACATTCTTGGCTACAATTGAAAAAAGTTAGCTGAAACTTCAAATTATCAGCACAAACAAAATCTCTGGAATGTAGATTGGGCTGAATGGCATTCAACCTGAGCGGCCTCAACTTGGCAAAGTTATAAGAAGTTGAAAAATAAAGATTTATAATGGGATATGCCATTGCCAGACAATGTTCATCATAAATATGAGTCTGTGCATGTATGCCTGTACACACAGAAACAGCACATACGTATACACATACATATTACAGTGCTACTACATCACTGAAGATTTCATAAACAGAAATATCCCCAAATAATTAAATATACTGGCAGTAAAATTATAAGAAGACAGAGTTGGACATTTCAAGGATGTTAAAATTGTGGCAAAAAAAAAATGTTCCAGTTGGCTGTGAAGTTAAATGGGTAGTTGCTATTTACAAATATGATGATTACATGCTGTTACCATGGAAACTTGGGATGGAAAATAAAAAGCCAGTTTAGCTTCATCTTTAAACTGCCCCAATTGGGAGGAAAACAATATCTGACATTCCTCCAGTAGGAGACTAATTGCCCCTCTTAAAGAATATGCAGTATGCTGCTCTGTACTTTTAGCTGCTATGCAAAGTTTTAAAACTGCAACTAAATGAAGATAAGGCTAGGATAATAGACACATACGTTGTTAAGAATCACAGCACAGTATGATTTAGTGTTTTTCCTGTGCTATTTACCGAAATGGTAACTATTAAACATGTTCTCTTCTAAGTCTGCTTAGTGATTTTGTGTCACATCTAAGTATATAGCCTGGTAATTCCCCCCAAGTACATTTTTTCCTTATCTGTGTTTCTGCTTTCACAATACAATGGGTAAAGCATGCTCTACGGATGTGACTCATTTCCATCAAAACAAGCTTCCTGAGAAGCACAAAAGAGGCAGGGAGATGACCACTGGCCCTGGAAAACTTTAGGACAATTCTATATCTGAATCAGTTGGGAGCATAAACTGAACAAGTTATTCCTAATAAAAGATGAACCCAGTGAAATTGCAGCAAGCACTATGGAAATCAGAAAACTACACAGATGGTACCATCTGTCTGTCTTCTGGGAATCGTTCTGGTGCTGAAAAAACCCTTCTGAGACAGATGCTCAGAGCCACAGAAGTGTTTGCTAACAGACACACATGGCAGTGTTATGTTGGATCCCCAGTGTTCACCAGGTATCTGTACACAAACAGAGCTGGTATATTCAGAGTGCCAAGGCTAGACAGTGAGTGAAAGGTCTTCATAGAATTGTGGAATCATAGAATGGTTTGGGTTGGAAGGGACCTCAAAGATCATCTAGTTCCAACCCCCCTGCTGCGGGCAGGGACACCCTCAGCTAGACCACGTTGCCCAAAGCCTCATCTTGCTACCACAGGTTGGAAGATCCATTAAAGATGTGATTAAAATCCTGATTCCAGACTGAGTTTGAACACAGTACAAATTGGACCTGTTCGTCCTCTATCCCCGTCCTCATCTCAGAGGGTGAAAGTTGATGACCAGCTCCACTTGTCCCACAAAGTCTTTCATTCAAAGAAAGGCAGCAGGCATGTGGATGTGCACTGAAACTTGAAGACGAATCTTTAAATTTTGTTGATATTACTTCTTCTTTTATACAGTAAATTTGTTCTATTTGTTACATATACAAGCTTACAAGCCAGTAGTTCATTTTATACAGATGCACAGAGTCCAATTTACATCAGCTGCAATTCCTACCTATTTCATTGGGAAGAAGTGTTGTTCCTGCTATATGGAAAGAAATACCATTTGCAAAACTCCTGAACTTGTTATTTTTCTTCTTTTGGAGGACAAACTCCTTTCCAAAAGCTGTGCTATTTGACAGCTGAATGACCTTTGGCTTTGTCACTTTTCACAGTGTTTTTAAAGTTATTCGAAATTATTAAAATTAACAATGGTGAGACACTGCACTGAGACAATTTCAGATGGTAATGATTCTACACTTCTGCTCTGATAGATACCTGTCTCACTCAAATATCTATTTGAAGCACTTTAAAGCAGAAACATCCACTAAGATTAATAAACTCAGCTTGACAGTTCCTAGTCCAAGTGCTTATAATGTCAGAGATGAGTCTTGAGTAGTTATTGTAGAAAAGCAAATGATAATTATCTGCCAGACATTTCCATGACATTTTAAAGAAAAAGTGAACATTCAGTGCTCTTTGCACCTCCTCTGTGATAATGCTCACCAGTGATTTCCATTTACCTATCAATATATTCTACTTGGAAAGTTCAAGTGATCCAGCCAAATGCTGATGCTTATGTGACAATAATAAGGACCTACAGAAAACTGGTTTCTTCAAGAACCACTGTCAGAACTTTATTAGAATTATTATTAGGAGAACTTTATATTCACTAAAAATGCTTATATAGTTCTTTCTTGTATATCAAGCCTGTACCTAAAACTTTCTTTAGTCCCCTATACTGCCAGGCCTTGTAGCACGCACAGACAAGCCTCTGTTTTTGTAACACCAATCCCAACAACAAGAGTCAATTATTTAATTGTTAATTAGACAATAGCCACAAGGCTGACCACAGCTGTGAAGATATGAGTAAGCACAGGGAAGTGCAGTTTAGCTATATCTAGTTTGGACAATATTGAATACATTTAACTTTTCAGTGCAAAGCCTGACCCACCAAATTGGTGGCCTCTCTCTCATCTTTAATTACCGATCTCATGCTATTTGATGTAGACACAACCTTTATCAGGTAAGCATATTCCCCCCATACCACATTCTGCAGTGCTTTTTTTCTTACAGTTGAGTAATATCCACGGAAGTGCTCTATATTGTAACTCCATTCAATAGGGATATTTGTCATTATTCTGATACTGCAAATTGTGAAATCCTATTATGGCTAACTTCCTCATTAAACAAGTATTTGTTCAGGTCCAAAAAGCATTCTTCTGATGAAGTTAGGCTATATTTAATGACATAGCTCCTGTGTCATAGGTCTCTACCACAGGAAAATACAGTTCTCAGTTAATGTCTTAATTTACAACATGCTATTTTGCATTGTGGCTTTGTTTAGTCAACAAGCAAAGAGTGACACTTCACTGAGACTGATCCGTGAGACATTAATTAAATAAAAATACTGTATTGCTTATCTTGATATAAGCAGTGTTTTCAACTATGTTCTCTGATACTTAACATTAAACTACCACACAGAATTAAGACTACTTCCAATCTTCATGGTGCCCTGCATTTCATATTTCAATTTCTGAATTTGCTAGCAGATATGTTAAAAATCTCAAGCAGAAACTCCTCCTCCAGCTATGGATCTAAGAAGTGCCTAGAATACAATCCATTCTACCAAGTAAAATATGTCACATTTTCAAGATAAGAAAAGAACATTACTGCTTTTCCAGAGACTTCATGTGAATAACTAATGTGTCAAGCCTGCAACTAGCAACAAGAAGGCTTGTATGTCAACCAAAATTTTTTATGCTTTTTTAAACCTCAGGAATATGCAATGCAGTTATCATTCTTTTCTTTTTCTTTTCTTTTTTTCCTTTGCCTTTTCCTTTTCCTTTCCTTTTTCTTGCTAAGTACACACTCCTGTTTTTAGTGAACTTCTGCAAAAAGATGTAATCCTTCACACTTGTTTGCAAATGCTGGGTGCTCTCATAGCTTGCACAGCTTAACACTGTGTTTATTAGAAAGTGCTGTTTTCTGTGGGGGCCTTGATTTTGAATTCTTCATGACTTTCTGATGCTAGTTAATTTTTCTGAAGTATCTGGATTTTGTAAATTGTCTTGGTATGAAAGTAGCACCTGACTTCCATAAATTGAATTCTGGACTTGGTGACTCTTTGTTTGCTGTATCATAATTGCTTTGCTGGTGGGTTAATGGTAGGTATTCAACCCTGCCTGTCTCTAATAAAATTTTACTTTACAGCATAGGTAGTTTACAGAATTTAACAGCTGATCTTTTACTATGAAGTCAACTTTCTAAAATTACAAGGTTGGATGCTGAACTTCAGATGAACCTATTTCACTTTCTTTTCTTACTATCAGTTTAAGAAAGTATCATCTAGTCACAAAGAAAATGTTACCAATAACAACTTCATCACACACAGTAAGACTAAAATTTCTTTTGATAGAAACATAATGCAAATAAAGACAATTCTGTAGCACCACAAAGTGATGGAAGTGTGGCTTACAATCATCATTAAACTTCTGTAAACAGTTTACTAGGAAATTGAAGCCAATAAATCCAATGAAAATAAGTAATGCATAGGAATGCATACAATATGGTATTCCCAGCTTTCTGTTTTGCCTTGCCCTTCAGAGTGCTGCATTTGGGCATAGGGACAATGCTTGCTGTGGAATCTGTGTTATTTTATATTTCTTAGTGACTCTATAAAGGTCTTCTAAACTGGATTATGTCTGGTATTCTTTCTAACATCCTTCTTCCTTCATGTAACCCATACCTTAGAGGAAACATAGGACAAAGCTATGAAACATCTCTGATGAATTTCAGTTCTGTTCAAAAAGAAAAAAAAAGCAACCCTGAACAAATTAATAATTCTGAGTATCATGAGCTCCCTGCATTTCTGCAAGTATCCAGAAAATGCCAGATACACCCTATCTAAACAGCCTCTTGGTACATGACCTTGTGGTGCAAGTCTGATCAGTTCCATGGAATTTCCCCTGCACTTTCCTCCCAATTCAGCTGGCTGACCTCAGCGTCCCAGATTTTTTTCCTCTGCCAATGCACAAGCTTTCAGCAGCAAAGATGAAGAACAAAACAAAACCCTCAGAACTGAGATCCTCATGACAGACATAGTGGCTACAGCCACACTGTTCTTGGTTCATACTTGAATTCAGCTCCTGTTCCCGGGGCCACATGACCGCGGCCAGCTGCACTCCCGCTGCCCGTGCCCACATCTGCGTGCCCTCAGCGCCAGCTGGCTCTCTCCAGACAACAGCCAGAGTACAAACTGATGTAGGATGAAGACAGAATGCAAACTACTCTGATGTTACAGACACAGGGCACCTTGCTGGGCTTCGATGAATGAGAGCCCAAAGTGGGTTTTAAAGTGAATCAAAATATGGAAACAAAACAGTCAATTATCCCCCTAAACAATTACTTTCAAACAAGTCCAAAGCAAATATGGACAAGCAGCTGATAAGCACATATTGGTAGACTACATATCCTCTGAGGGTTGTATTTCCAAAAGTTTTCTATTTAGATAGGCAGTCAGGCATTTTTGAAGTATTGCTGGCTCATAACAACTGTATGTCACCGTAATAACAGCTCTTAGAGTGAGAACCTCTCTCTGCCCAAGTGAGTCAAGATGGGCTTTGTTATACTGGATCTATTCTTCCTGTGAAATTGAGTTTTTAAAGAAATCAGTAATGTCTTCTCAGCTGCAATAAGCATTGTCTATATACATGCTGCTTTCACAGCACTTATGCATGTGACAAGAGTGCTGCTAGAAGATGTAAATCAAAAGAGTATTCTACTCAGCTGTCCCCATCCCCTTGAAAGCTCTGTTTATTCCCTGGTAAACTGAGTACACTCAGTGTATCACTGACATGAAAATAATTAGGCTACTGTCTCCATCCCTTCAGTGTGTACCTCATCCCTTGCCAGTCCTCTCAGCTGAGGCTGGCAGAGACGATTCCAGCAGTGATGATTTTTAATTCAGCTTCATGGTATAAAGAGTGACACCAGGAACTAGATACCCTCTTCTTCCCTAGCTGGCAGTCTTTTGACACAAGTACAGAATGGGAGTCCTATTTCAACTTGGCATCACTTGTGCCTCCATTTTGTGTGAAAGCAAAGGGCTCCCAGGAGGTCAAGGAAAGTTTTGATGAGGGCAAGTGCATGGAGGTAAATGGGAGAAAATCCATTTGCAAAATCTGGCACCCATGTTGTATTTGTTATGGTTGTATGAGATGTGGAGATGATGTGTTTTATTCCTACACATGCTCAATGAATGAAGTATAAAAGAAAACTGACAAGTTCCTAAGTAAATTGTTGGGGATGTTTTTTACTGTCTCATAAGGAAAGGGCATCGCTGTAGGACATCTAATTTACAGCTCTTTCTGTCATCATCTGCTCTTGAATTCAGAGCATGAAGGCCGGGGGTGAGAGCATTAATGACATACAGAGGTGAGAGCATTAATGACAGAGGTTCCACGGATAAAAACAAAAGAGAAGCATGCAAGTCAATTAGTAGCACAACTTGGCAATGACAGCAGCCAGCCCTCGAAGACAGAAGTTTCCAAGAATGATTATTACAGTGCACATGTGCTAGGTAATTCAACTCAGCAAAAGGAAAGCATACTAGACTCAGGCAAAGAAAGGGAACTTGCTGTTATCACCTGCTTGTGTGTATTTTAAGGATAATATAAATATTAATGCCTTCCAGCATTTTTTTAATGTCCCTATGCTTTTTAACAGGACAAGAATTATTTAGGTATGGGGCAGAGCTCAGTGCTATTGCAAGGCAATGCAATATTAATAACAGTACTATATATAGTTCTAAGCCCTTCCCTCTTCCCCAAGGAAAGAGCTAACAGATCTTTATGCAAGCTTTGGAGAAATAACTATTCCTATGCAGTGCAACTGCCTCAGGTGAGCAGTAGTGCGTGTTAGAGCCACTACTTAAGTTGAAGCCAGTGTTCCCTTCGAGTCAAAGTGAACGCATAAACGCCTGTGCTCTGTGCTTCTCAGGGAAGAAGTCATCTCAGACCACATTTTCAAAACACTTCAAGATACAGTGAGAAACCCTAGATCCAGTTTTTTCAACTTAGCGGTAGGCCCCTGGTAAACTAGGAGAAGGATCACTCTAGGGCTTCTTTTTATTCAATAGAGAGATAATGGCACCCTTAAAGAGTGACTGAAATTGAGATGGGTGGAAGCACTCCCTGGAGAGGCCTTTCTGTCTTCTGGAGATTACAAATGGAATCTAAAGCAACTACATCACCGTCCCAGTGCCTAAATGAAGTGACTGAAGTTTGATGAGATGAAGTGGTACCATAGAAGTATTTCAAAAGTGCCTCAGAAAGTTAAGAAGGAAGATGATGTACCTCCTTAGATTATTTATAAAATTGATTCCTAACTGCTTCTTTAGGCACCTAATAATTTGGCAAATCTGGACTTCTAGCTATACAAATGGGGACAGCCAGAAGAAGCTTCCAGGAAATCCTATTACACATAGCTTGGCTGGCTTCATGTAGGCTCTGGCAGAAGTGGAATTATCACATGACAGTGGCTCAGTGCCTGGCAAATAAAAGGGCACCATGAAGGACTCAGAAATGAAATGTCTCCAGATTAGCGATTATCTTCATTGACTCATTCACTGGGTTTGAAGCCAAAAGCAGACTCCGTTAATCTGCACTTCCACACACTGAGTCCACTACATATACACCCATGTATGCAGCATGTTTTCCTTCGCCTTTCCAGAAAGCTGTCCCACTTTGAATTTAAGACTTTAAAGAATGACCAGTGAGCATAAGCAGTTAATTTCAGGAATTACTCACTATGCCACTGCATCAAAACCACGGGTTAAAATACTTTCTCTGCAATGCAAGAATCTCAACACCACCTTAAGGGCTTTCAGGTTCTGTCATGCCAGGAATTTTATTTAGAGGTAGAATATTATCATTTTAAAGCTTGATCTGGTTAGATAAAAACACCTCGGAGCTCCAGAAAAGTTAGGGCAGATATATAGATGATATGCTGATGTGTTTGTTGTAAATGCTGTGGAAGGAACATGAATAAATGGATACTTGGATTTTCTATATGGAGATCCCTTTTTGGCTCCAAGGTTGAGGAGCCAACCTGAGGTGTTGTCAAATACCAGTCGACAGAAGCTGAACATGAGGGCTGGGAATATTTAATATTCTTTACTGCACTGGCCTAATGCTTTGATTCAGCACAAATGGCTATCAATATGAAGAGTCCCAGCAAAGTCACTGCCTGAAGTGACATCTTTTCTACACTGAATTAGGACTACTAGATCTCAAACTGTGCTAATTCTGAGGGAACATGAACTTTCCTCATATGCCTTAAACTTTATAAATGCCTGTTCTGCATCATGCCTGTTTTCTCTTACTTATATTACAGTGGGACCTCGCTGAGACCAAAACCCATTGTGTAGAGTGCCACACAAAACATAGCAGGAAGAATTCACATCCCACAGATATTACATTTTTCTGAAGGTTTGTAGCTTTTTCAGACTCATGTGACACTTGAACAAGGAATGTTTGAAATATTGCCCTAACTCTTATGTCTTTGGCTGAAATAATTTCTTTGAAAACGTGGATGTTGGCCAAATGTTATTGTAGAGAGGGAAACCAGAAAGTGCACCCTGAAATACAGACACAGCTGGCAATAAAACTGCAGTGAAACCACAATCCCTGAAATCACTCTATCTGCTTTTCTTGCTTGAATGGTTTTGGAAAACAGCTTTCTGCTTTGGGGCCAACTCATCAACCTGTTCAAAATAAGTAAACAGCACCTTATCTGGCGAGTTGGTCTCAGAGATGGGTTGTATTAACCCTTTTTGTACCATGTCTGTGAAATGATAGTTATTGGAGAAAGGGCTGCCTCTTTGTCTGCATTCATAGAGAGCACAGAGATGCCCAAGCCTCTGTAATTACTGTGATACAAACAACAACAGAACTTTCCATTTCTGGTTGTTGTTAGATCACAGGTCAAGTCATGTAAAGAGCTTTTAGTGTGCGCTCAGAAGTCTTTTTATATAGATGAGGTTTTCAGCAATTGATCCACACACTGTAAAAATCAGTTGCATGCTGGCTCCATGCCTGGAGCTTGATTGTTCCCATCACTGGTTTCTGGTGAATGCTTTCTGCAAGGTAGATAGAAATTGTCAAGTAATTGTCTCTTAAGCTTTTGTATATGCAAAGAACGTATAATATGGAGAGCATTATCCTCTGTAGATTTACCAACTACTGCACAAATAGGCATTGTCTGTAATATTTTTCACTACATTCTAATTAAGGGCTGTCTCTTCCAGTGCTGACCCAACACATTAACATAGAGGAAATACTTTCAGTGCTTCAAATAGAAATCTTTACAATTTTCATTTTGATGGTGTTTTATAGAAACCTGCAAATACTTCCAAACTTGACACAGTAAGGAAACAAAAGGAGATAACATTTCTGCTCTGATTATCTTAGCAAATTTAGGCTGCCAGACCCTGTAGCACTGTTGTGCTTTTAGTGGCAAGGGAGAGTAGGGATGTTTCTTGGTTCAACCCAGGCATATATGTCCATCCTTGGCAGCCTTTCTAGAAGAGGGAAACCGAGGTGCAGGCTGGAAGGGCACTGCTCTTCATGACAGTCAGATTCAATATGGAACATTTCAGCTTGATATGCAATCTGTAGTTTTGCTTAGACAGTAGATTTTTCTGCATATTTCCTTGGGTGCCCACCTCTTTCTACTAACTCTGCAAGTTGAATGCTGATGCTAAGTGCTGAATTCTCTGTTCTTCCTCTTGCAACCTACAGGCCTAAAACATTTCTGCTTCAATGTCCATGTATGTGCAAGATAAATATCCGGTACTGAAAATGATAGAGTGGAGGTTTGAAAAGAATGAAAATTAAGTGAGAACGATCATTCAGGAGACCTAAATACAAAGGGGTAGGTGAAGAGAGACACTTCTGAGGCACACTTCTGTGTCGACGTTTTCCTTGTCCTGGCGGGAGGAAATTTGCTTCTGGCTTGTCTTAGCAACAACAAATGGCACTACGCTGTGTGGTGGCCCTAGTACTGCAACACAGTCAGAGGATCTCAGTGGGAATATATACCTTGGCAGTAATTATTCTTAACAAAGAACTCAGAGTACTTGGGTTTGAGTGTGTAGAATGCACTGGCCCTCTTTCAGGACTGTTTCTGCAAAGTAGCTGTCAGATTTTCTATTTTCACTCAAAGAAAACCAGAACACCTCAGGACTCAGCTGTAGAAATAAAACACTGTCAGTCAAGAAGCTCTACTCTTAGCCAGAACTCCTGCTGCTTAATCAAAAGGCATGCAGAGGCTTCTGGGAGATGCAGATATTGGAGTCTGTCCCTATAAAAAGCAGAAATCAAACACAAACACGTCCTACACATTTCATTGTAGCTAGAAGAGACAACAGATAGTCATTCTTCACTTTGTGACAAGGTGTTTTAATGTCTGACTGCTGGAAGAGAAGGGTAAAAATATGGCGCCTAATGCAAAACCTTCTGAAGAACATGATGATGTCCACTGATTCCAGTGTTTGGCAGGCTGGGTTTAAGAGGGCAGGCTCAATATACATTTGAATACCACACAGAGCAGGGTGTTCGGAGCAAGATGAGGGAATTGACTTTTAACTTACCAATTCCAATGAGCTTCAAGAATGAAATGAGGCAAAACTGATGCCCCCTCATCAACAGTTCTTCCAAAGTCAACTCCTGCTCCAAGTCCAAATCATCACTAACAAGCAGCATGTAACTGAAGCTTTCTTACCTAGGTTCAAGTATGATAGACTAGAATACAGATCAGCATCTTCTACGGTGGTGGCCATTGGGCTATGGCAGTCTGATGAGGGAACGCAGATATATGGTGGCTTGGCAACCGGAGGTGTAGATCTGTTTCACCACATTGGCACAGATTTTCTAAGTGACTGTGTCTAAGTCTTACTGTCCCTGTGCTTTAGTCCCTTCAATGAAAATGGAGTGTAACTACTCTTTTGATCTCTCCCTCTTCCTTTGCCATGTCCTTCTTTTGGCTATGAGTGCATATCCTCTCCTTTGTGCGTGTAGCACTATCTTTGAATGCTAATGGAATGGTACAGCCAACATAAAGTAAAGGTGAGAGTAAGAGCCCAGATAATTTGGAGGAAACACTTCCACTGATGCTGGCTGACTGTCAGGCCCACACACGGTTATTAGTGGAAAACAGAGATGTGTCATACAAGTTTTTTTTCCTCTTCCTCTTCAGAATGGCTGCGATGAGACAGGAACTTTTCTGCAAGATGCAAAGGACCTAGCCCATCCCTGGTAATCCTATGCTTTTCAAAACTGCCTACAAATAAAAGTGAATTCCAAAACTCTGTTCCTGCCAAACAGGCCACGTCACTGACAGTGAAATGGCTTTCTAGTGGTGTGACCTGCAGGGATATCTGATAAGCACGTGGTCTTTCTCCTGCCACTTTGTTTTTAATCAGATCTGAACAATAGAAGCTGACAATGAAATCCCAGAGTCTCACCCAGAAAGTTCCTCAGCTTTTGGCTGGACTTTTTGTTTGCCTGTTGTTCTCAGTGTACTCTGCAATCTGCTGCCTGGAGAGCTACACTGGCCTCGCACTAGCAAGCTGCAGACAGCATCTTATTTGCATTTAACTCTCCATACTCTTTCCTCTGGACTAAGCGTCTGAAGAGATCATTTCATTGCAGAAGAATACTGAGGTGTCTGGAGTGCTCCACAAACCACAAGCCAGGAGGAGGCAAATGAGAGGAAGCATGGTTTCAGTTATAGGTCAAGAAGGAGCATCCTCCACCTCTGCCATGGCCTTCTCATGCATTTGGGCAAGTGTCTCAGTCTGGCTCTCAGTATGCTAGAGCTAATCAGGCATTGTTCTACTCAAAGGGATGTCACATTTTGAAAAAACAATTTAGGCTTTTCTCAACTCTGAAGCCTTAGCCCACAGATTTTCCTAAGACATAGATGTCTAAGTTCTTGAATTGCTCTGGAAATGCTTACCTGTTCTGTCAACACAGCAGATTGTTGCTCACCTCACCTTTAGCAAAATCCAGCTCTCAAGGCTAACGAGAGCTGGAAAGATGAGTGTCACAGTCCTTCCTGTGTGTCTGCAATCACAGTATGCCTCCATGATCTCTGGGAGCTTGGCTGCTAGCACATGCTACAGTCTGCGCTGCTGGGGTCTTATTACTAGCTACATTCAGGGGGAGCAGAATGTTTGTGCGGTCTGCAAGCAAACTTCATCTTCCAGATATATTACACAGATATGCTATGTTTTGCAATTACATGTTATGTTTTGTTATACGGATACATGATGTTTTGCAAATTTGAGTGAAACAAAACCCAAAGCAGTTTAAAAATCTGGGCCCTTCACTTCAGCTCCTCACATGTAAGACAATACTCCTTTTAGGAGATCTGTCTGGATTGTAGTTCTTCAGAGTGAAGGCTGCCCTGCACTGCCTGCATACTGTGGTCCTGTTCAGGACCTCCGTACGACACCACAAGAACCCCCTTCAGTTGATAAGTAGACACTCATCTCACGTGACAATGTGACAAAACCTGATCATGCAGATTCATTTTTGCAGGTAAAATGTGCCAAGGAATTTTAATCCTGGGTGCAGGTCAATTACCCTCAGGAATAGTAGGAGCTAAGAGTCTTTTCCACTGCAGAGAAGGAAGTACGTTAAGGCAGCCTGGATAAAGATTTTTGTCCAAGTCTATGATTTACCTTTCTGTTTCGGACTATTATATACATGGCTAAGACAATACAACCTTCTGGAAAACTAGAAATATGTTCTTTTACATCTCCCTCTCATCAGGGAAACTTTATAGGCTATGTACAAACTACTGCAGGGTTGGTTAGTTTCACAAACAATCAAGCTTGCTTTATTTTTGGACCTATCTTCTGCTCTGCTATTCTCACCTAATGCCTAACTACTTTCAAGTTGCCCTTAACCTTCATATTTAAGCTTTGAAAAATGAATAAATACAGTAATAACCATATCACACATTTGGAGTCTTAGTTCTTTTAATTCCTTATTCAGGTGTTCTCCAGCAGCAGCTCTCCTGATCTTTCTGTTGCAACCACGGTTGTTTGATCAGTGCATTAATATTTTTCTTGAATTTAATATTTTTCATTTCATTAACTTGCAAGCAATGCTGATTCTTAATATGACTTTTTTAGCCTGGTTGAGCACTGCATTAGTTGTAGTAGTATTAGCAGCATTAATTAAGTATTTAATAATGCTGGCATGTGTTTTGTTTAAAGTAATTTACTTATCCATAATGAAAATGTGTATTCTGCTTGGTTTAGAGTCAAATTATATTTTACAAACCAAAGTAGGAAATTTGAAATTTAAATTTCAGCAGCATATAAAGAATCTATGAAGACCCTCAAATGATTGTGAAAATTCAAATGCTTATGTTGATGGCAGTCAAAATTTAGCATGTGTTGAAGAGATGCATTATGTCAGCTGTGTTATGACAAAGAATTAGAAGTCACCATATGGCTCAATTTTTCCAAATAAATTTTTCCAAATAGCAACTTCTTAGGTGTTTAGAAATGTAATTTTCCAATTGAATTTTAACTGGTACGTTGTAACCCAAACTGGCAAGTTGAACTTCACCCTTGGTTTCTTTGATTCAGGACAACAATAGGAGTAAAAAAAGGGGGTTTGGTAACTCTGAAACATTCCAAACTTTTTTTAAAAGTTATTAGTGAGAGATGAATCTTACACCATGCTTTGAATGTGACCAAACTGAAAGTGCGATTATGAATAGGCTTAAAATTTCAACAAAAGCTTTCACTTCCATGCTCCACTGGCAAACAATTTGAAAACAATCCACATTTGTAATAGTATTCATCTAAATGTTCTAGTTCTTTTGCCCAGGATACTAAGACTCAGGCCTTCAGCTCTGCAGCACAGCTAGTTAGAAACTTCCTGATGAATGTTTCATCAGCAAATGTAGATCCAAATATATTTAAATCAAAACATTTCAGAATTTAATGAGATGATAAGCCTAATATATGTTTGCATGGTTTTTCAGCATATGCTTGAGTTTCTGGCAGACTGAAGATCTGGTGTGTCCTGGATCTGTGCCTCTGTTGTGCACCCTCAGACAGGACCTGGGTGGCACAGAACTTCCATGACAACGGCCCTGACTCTGGGTTCACAGCCCTAACTGAGTTTCCAAGTACAGGACATGGTCCCAAAGAGCTATTAAACAAAATTTTGATGTTCTGTGCCCATGGAGGAAATTCATTCAGGAAACACCCATGACAGTTTCTCAATTAACTTTAAAATGGTTTTAAAACTAACCTGAAAAGTAGTTTTATATGATGCCAGCCAGCCAACGCTTTGAACACATGCCAAAAAGACAGCTGCCCCCTAGTGACTGCTCGTCAAGAATAGGATCTGCTGAGGCTCCCCAATCCTCAAGAGGAGTATTTTTCGTTCCAGAAGAAAACTGCTCCCTCCCCCAGTCTAAAGATTGTCTTACCTTCCACCTCTAACCCAAAACATACTTTTTCAGCAATGAAAGGTGAACAGTTTTAGTCTCAGAGAAAGGACTCCTACATAAACAGAATTTGATCTACACAAATCTCATTTACTTGCTGTTTCTGAAACCTGCAGTTCTATTCACAGATAGAGGATATCTCTTTATTCCTCCTGTTCTGCCTTCACCACTTTATGGTACTTCAAAGATTTATCAAAGCACAGACTACAGTAGAGCCATGAACTACACTATCACAGGCTTTCTATGTAATTTCTAGTTAGAATTGCTGTTGTGTTGAAGAAGAGAGAATAGATGGGTAGGAGGAAGTCTAGGAGCTTGTTGACAGATTAAGTGAAATTGTAACTATGATGAATACTATTTCTGTATTGTCCAGTTTTAAAACAAAAAGAGATTGGCTGAAGCAAACTAACCAATGATTTTTTTTCTTTGTTTTTACTTACTGTGATGATAGGAGCAATATTCCCTCCTATGTTACCAGGATGACCCTGGGAAAAGTTCTAATAGGAAGTTCCATCATCCAGGGGAAATACTGCATCTCCATAACAGGTTTTCCTCATTTTAAACTGCAACTATCTCATATATTTTGGGTTAGAAATGGAAAACACAAATTGAATTGTGAAGATAACTAACTAATGACCCAGCGCATTCTCTATCCGTTCAGATTTTCCAGTATGCAGGCAGCACTGACCCAAATAGAGTTTAAAACTGTCATGCAAGAATCACCAAGAACCAGCTTCTGGCTGTTTTATGTAAGAGGTCACAGACTAATTGGCCTTTTCTGGCCTTGTATACTTGTGTGATTGCTTGAACAAAATGATTCTGCCATTCTCTGTTACAGTTCCATGTCAGGAGATCAGAAAATGTCCCTTTCATTATCATAAGATAGGAAGAAAAAAGTCTAAGTGTCATAGTATGATGGGGCTGACACTGTGCCAACTGCTAACCTGTGCAGAACGGGATGCATTTAAAATACGGAGAAACTGTGTCTTGGGGGAGGAAGACATTAACCGTAAACTGGGCCACCGTCCCGCACCACACCTTCCCCCATGGAGGGATCCGAGTAGGGACCGGCGCGTTCCCCCCAAACGCCGCGAGGCCGCACGGAAAACAGGGCGCGTCCCGCAAGGCCCCGGCTTCGGCGGCGGGGGCAGCCTGGGCCGTGCGTCCGCAGGGGCCGGGGCCGGGGCGGCGCAGCGCGGCGGGCTGACGTCAGGACGGGGCTGGCGCTGCCGCTGGCGCTGGCGGAGCGGGGCCGGCAGCGGGAGCGGGGCCGGCAGCGGCAGGTAGGTGCGGCGGCGCCCCGACACCGCGGGGGCACGGCGGCGGGGGGCGGCGGCGAGGGGCACGGTTCTGTGCGGCTGCCTGGCCCGGTCCGGCCCGGCCCGACCGCCGCCAGCCGCGCGAAAGTCAGCGGGGCAGGCCGGGGCCGGCGGGCCCGCAGTTGCGGGGGCCGGAAGAGACTCTCCCGGGGTCCCTTCTCCCGGGGTCCCTTCTGTCGGCCCGGTTGCCAGCTACGCGGAGGGTGAGACGGAGCTTTCAGGGCAGCGCTCAGCGGCCTCAGCGGGGCGAGCTAGCCGCGCCCAGCTCGCGGCCCGGCGGCGGGTGACGGGGAGGGAGCGTGCAAGCGCTCGGGGCGGGAGGGGGGGGGGTCGCGGGGAGCGGAGCCACCGCTTTACCTTGGCCAGGCGGAGCAGTGTGTGGGCAAGCTGCCTGCCGGCACGGCGGGGTGAGACGGAAGACAGCGAGCCCGGGCCCGGGGCCAGCTTGCCCCCAGCAGGCCTGTCCGGTGGAGCTGTCCCCGGTGGGAGAGGGACGAGGTGGGATGGTGCTTCTCTAGACCGCCTGTTCCTGAACACTGACTCGCTCATGCATGGAGAGGTTTTGAACTGAGAGCCACATCTCTCAGTAGAACTAGGCATTGGCTAGTAAAAAATAAACTCAACTTCTAGGCTAAAAGGCCTGCATGTAGCTAGGTGCAGAGTCAGAAAGTTCTAAAAATAGAAAACTTTCTGTGTTCTAAGGGGGAGGGGGACACATAGGGTTACATTTGAACACTCCTTGAGCTTTGTATAGTTCTCTACCTGAAATCTTGGGAATAAAGTAACAGTGAGCTGTCAGTGGGCACAGCTGGTCGCCTGGGACTCAGCTCTGTAGTTAGGTCTGTGTGTCTAAGCCCCTTCCATCTACACAGATTGCAGAATTGGGTCCATTGCTAGTTTGACAGCATTAATTGAAATTGCTCTAGTAATTACAAGCTGCAGGTAGAAACACTTGATTGGTTTTGAACTTTGCTTTTCCTACCAGCCAACTGGGTTTGAGAACAAGAAGTGAACTGGAAAAGACTGTTGGATATTCTACATTATATTCTGTGCAAAAAAGGAAAACTGCTGTTCCAGCGAACAGGAAGGAACAGCCCCACCCCTTTGCTGCATTTACTTTTGCATTCAGTTTAGCGTGCTACTACTTTTAGATCTCAGTCACCAAGTAAATTCTGTTGAAGTTGGTGATAAATTGATTTATCTTTGTTTAAATCCCATTTTCCATGTTGGTTGCACTGAGCTAGTTTAACAAGCAAATAATACTCAGTTGCAGCTGATCTTGCCAGGCTATGTTCTCTCTGCAAATACTCTTTTAAACATAATGTGGGTTGATTGTGAATACTGTATAGGACTTCAAGTGAATGCCTGTGCTTAAAAAGGACCAGAGAAGAATATCTAATTGGTTTTGCACCTCCTACTTCAGTGCTGACAGATTGTTTGGTGTTATTCCTTGCTCTCTATGCAGAGCTGCAGTTTTGGGCACTTAAATTCTGTGTTGGGAAAATGTAGTTGCTGCATCTGAGATTACATGCAAGGTGCTATACAGCTGCAGAAGGCTCTTTTGCTGTTGTAGCCCCAGATAGCTGTGAGGCATTCTGTAATGTGAGGCACTGATGGTGGGGCATTCTGAAATCACAGGCAGAGCTTAATTTTTCAAGAGAAATGTTTTCTTCTACATTTTTTCCCCTTTATGCGTCAAATCTAATTATGCTGTTGTGTAACAGGGTAGGTTTAAAGGCAGCAATAAACATTCAATGGCCTAATCTAGCACTTGCAACAGAACTGAAGTTCATGCGAGTTCCTTATTGGCTCTTAGACTATTAAAAGGCCTCTGGAAATAAACAGTGATTTCACCTTCATGGGCAAACTGGAAGACATGGAAGCACAATTGGAGAGACCCATTTCTGTGAAAATGAAGACCAAGATGACTATTTCCTTGTAAAGGAGAATCTGGGGAGAGAGCATATACTGGGGTAGTGGGAGAATAGGATAGGAGTGTGACACTCCCTTTCAATGGGCTGTCAGCTAGATGTTTGTTTTCCCGGCGAGCTGTTACAAAAGCCAAGAGTAAGAGGTTTATCTTGGAGTTTAAACTTTACCTGCAGGTGGTTCTCACCATCACACCTGAGCCTGTGCCAAATGTGGCATTCCTTCAATATGAAATCCTGCTGGCTACAGTCTTTACTTGTGTGTTACAGTATTTGCCCAGTACTGCGAAGAGGACACAGCTACAAGTAATATCCAATAGACGGCATATATACATCTATCAGAAAATAAGTGGATGCTTACTAACTTTGTATTTTCCTAGAAGATAACAAAACTCTCTTCCTCCCTCCCCACCCAGCTTTAAACACATTCCTTGCCTGGGAGGAGTTCCTCTGTTTATCAAATCTACTACGCCACCTTCCCCCTCTCTTCTTATGCAGCTACAAGTAGAATGTTAGCTGATAGGTTTAAGTATCTGTCTCTCATCTTGGCTTACAAGCCCCACAAATAATTTCTGAAAAAGGTAGCCTTCTCAAGGGAGGCTTAAAATGCTTCTGTTCTTGCTTTTCTAGTTCAATTGCATCCAGATAGCTGTGTTTTATTAATTTATTTTAGTACAATAGTCAGAACAGCATTATGCTATAAAATAAAAACTCGTCCTCCAATATATCCTATGTTTGATCTCTTTTTCTTTAGCATGCTCATAAACCAGAGTGCAGTAGCTGAGTGCTTAATGTCATGTGTGATAACTTGAATTTAATGCAGGGTCCTGCCCATGCCATTTCAAGCTTCATTTAAAAGTTGAGGAGAAATGAGAATCTCACTTTATGGGCTTAACTTTTACTTATTTCAATTCATCTTGTAGGGAGCTAGCGACGATTTGGAAGAAATACAAGTCATAAAACTAGCTTTCTCCTCCCTGTTTAAGATTAAACTGTTTCGGCTTTTGTTTTGGCTGGACTTTAAGCCAGTGAATGAAAAAAAACAGAAGAGGAAGTACAGAAAAAGGGAGCTAGTGAAGAAGTCAGGATGGTTAGTAACATGAGACTGCAGAATACAGGAAGCACATACATGTCAAGAGAACTATGACCGGAACTGGTGGTGAGTCAGGCAGCAGTCACTCCAGTCTGTCTCTTCCCCATGTTGCAAGAGTGGTAGCTGTAAGCTTGTGCGTTTTCCAGTGAAACTTAGAAGTGGTCTCTGATAGTCATGTTGGATTGCTACAATTGCACATTTGTTAAGTCCTAAAATAAGTTGTGCCTTACTGTATATCTTCAGCTGAGATCTACCTTGTCTCTCTGCAATAGTAGCTGGGTGTATGCAGCTACAATATATGATATTACACCTTGAGATGCCTCTTTCTAATGTATTACTGTGAAATACCGAAGAGTGCTTTTTTCCCCCCCTCACCTTCCTCTTCTGTTCACTAGATTAAGCAACAATGGCATTTGTGAAGAGTGGATGGCTGCTCCGGCAAAGTAAGTCATGACCCTTTTACCTCCTTTTCTGCCCACTGTGTCTAACTTCTTCAGAGCAACTTAGTAATTCCCAGGTCTTTCTTAAACAAGCCTCTAGCTCTGTGGGTTGTTTTTTGAGATTTTTGGCTTTTTTTTTTTTCTTTAGGACATTTCACAAAATGACTTGTCATGATAGCATTTCTATGTTACCTTTGGGTATACCAGTGGGAAACAGGATATACCATATCTGAGGTGTCTGAGTGGCATTCAGCTTCAGATGCTGCTTTGTAATTAGTGCTGTATAAGTGGAGACTTGGAAACTTTACCTGACACCTTAACTTAATGTCTTCAATTAGTCATGCCCTCTGCTTGTTCTTGCAGCAAGTTAGAACTAAAGCACCAGGTTATGCACTTAAACTCAGTTGTGAGTTTGAATACTAGATAAAATATGGAACCCAATTCTGTAATGTTCTGAAGTGGGGATGTTGTAGTACAGGATTTTGCTTGGCAGCTCAGAACGTCTGGGGCAACTGTGAAGGATTTCTTGGTTTATTTTTTTTATAACTCTAGGACACAAACACTTCCCAATATGTGCCCTCAAAAGTGACTGTCTGATTTTTTTAAGGTACTATTTTACGGCGTTGGAAGAAGAACTGGTTTGACCTGTGGTCTGATGGCCGCTTAATATTCTATGATGATCAAAATCGCCATGATATAGAAGATAAAATCCACATGCGAATCCATTGCATCAACCTCAGAGTGGGGAATGAATGTCGAGGTAATAATGAAACCTTCACGATTTGTGTATTCAGAGATCCTTGATAACTTCAGTGCCTGCCCAGCATACCATTTACAACACTACTGCAGTAGTAAACATGTCCAAGAAGCGTGCAACTCCATTGTTGTGAAAAGACAAAACCAAACCAACCCCACCACCCCCATCCTACCCCCCCCTCCAAAAAAAAAACCCCCACCCCAACAAACAAAACCAACCAACTACTAAATTCCCTTATAGATACCCAGGGTATGGGATCACCATGTGATAGATTAGGTTAGGGTTTGACACTTCCTTTTAAAACACAGTGAGGACAGCATACCATATATGCAGGTGGCTGGCATGCACGTGAAAATGGGATATTCACAGCAGACTTGTGTGTCTGATTATAGAGTGTTACTGGTGTAATTACAGTGCTGGCTGGAGTGAGAGGCAGGACTAGAAATGGGAAACCTCAGCAGATTTTTTTCAAGTATTTCTAAGTTCACTTCTAGCACTTCTTAGTACTTGATGCCAACACAAGTACTGGGGAGCACTTATTGCTAAGTATGGATTGGGTATGCTGTAAGAAACTTGCATTTCTTAGGAATGATGTTCAGAGCTACTTACTTTCAGGACACTCTAAAGATCGAGAACAGCTCTTTTCCTTCTGTAATT
Organism: Grus americana; assembly: GCF_028858705.1. NCBI lineage: Eukaryota > Metazoa > Chordata > Aves > Gruiformes > Gruidae > Grus > Grus americana. The sequence goes on along the minus strand of NC_072860.1, from coordinate 4,355,401 downwards.
TGTTCTGATGCCAGGGAAAGCAGCTACAACTGGCCTTAGTTTATTTTGTCCAGACTTTGCATAAACTGTCTCTCTTCTTGTAAATGGGATCATGAAATTCTGGTTATAGATATTTCATAACTCATCTCTTTTTTTCTGACTCAGATTTCCAGCCTCCAGAGGGGAAGCAGAGAGACTGTTTACTGCAGATTGTTTGCCGTGATGGGAAGACAGTCAACCTCTGTGCAGAGAGTGCAGATGACTGCCTGTAAGTCTGCCAGAGAATATTGGTTTTTGCTGCCTTTTCCTCTTTTATCTTTCTTTTTTTCTCTCTCCCTAATTATTTTCCTTCCTTCAGACTTTCAGAGACATGTTTATTAAAAGTTTACAAGAAAGTAAAAGTAGTGACAAAAGTGACAGTGACAAAAATACAGCTTTCCTATAAGAAGTTGTCTACCTTATGCAAACTAACTGCAAGTTAAGTCACTGAAAACACTGAAGGGTGAGGAGAAGTAAAAGAACCTTATGAATATGGTTAATGCAAGACTTGCTGAACAGATTTTTTTTTTTCATTTCTCCCATTCTTCAGATATTATATCACCCTGCACAGTCCAAGGATATCACAATCAGTAGTGAAAGGAAGAATACTCCATTATTGTGAACTCTCAACTGAGCTTGGCTGTGTATATGTGATATATATGCGATAACTTCTATTGTCAGTGTTTGCCAAGTATGTGTGGTGCATTGAGCATGCTCCCAGCCAGATGGCAGGGGAGTATCTGTGTGAAGTATAGGTACCTTCTAGTCAAACCGTAATACCGTCAAGACCCACACTCACTAGTCAGCACAGATACAGCTATTCAGGCAGGAGATACAACTTTTCCGGTGCATCTCTTCCTATTACCTTATCCTGAGCATGGCTGCATATTACCTGACTGTTGTGCTTGCAGTAAGGGCCTTCAAAACTGCATCTGTTCCTTCTCGTGTTCCTCCTCATTCCTTCTCAGCTCTGCAGAGAAAGTAATGATTTCTTAATCTTGGTGTAACACCTTTGTGTATTCATTTTAGTGTATCATTAGGCTTTGACGTATGCAGTATCTTAAACTCTGCTCCTGCAGTACCTCTAGTTGCTAACTTTGTTTTTTTTCATAGTCCTAAAAAGATAAAGTGGCATTAATTTTTATCAGTGTTCCACTAAACAACAGGGGTTTTTTTTGCAGGGCATGGAAAATTGCTCTCCAGGACGCCAGAACAAACACAGTAAGCGTACTACCTAGAGTTTATAGTGATAGAGAAGCAGCACGTCAGTGTCATCCAGCAATTCACTTCTGAAATCATGTTCCATCCTCCTCTGCTAGAGAAAAACAGGGTCATGAGCATGATGATAAAGCTTGTGGGTGGGTAGAAGAATGATCTTCTGGATCACAAGGATATGTTATCCTTACAGCTGAGTCCAGGCAAATATATGCTGGGTGGAAGTGAATGATTTCAGGGAATGATCTCTCTGGGTGGAAGTGAACGTTTGGGAAGCTGGTCTGTATGGGAAGTGGGCACTGAGGCTGTGGGCAAAAAGTAAATCTTCTGCAACCACTGTAGATGCACTTTCCACTCCTGGTGTTTGTTGCCTACCAAGTGCAGTGCTAAAGGAAGCCTACTGCAAAGAAGTGTTTGTTAATGTAGATCCATTACATTGTGGGATGCTTCTTGGTGGAGACTAGGGGAAGAGCAAGAGGTACTTGAAGGGGAGTGCAGGCCCGCTGAGGAGTATACTACCTCTGCATCGGCATGCTAGCTGTGGAGAGTGAAAAGGTCAGGAATCATAAAAGCCTCTCCGTGAGTCTTGGAGTTCTCTAGAGAAATGTATTTTTGGGGAACCATATCCATCCATTTGTGTGTATTGTTAATTTGTTTTTCCTCCAGACTGCCTTCCAGAGTACTCTCCAGCACTAGCTTTCCTTAGATGGCTAGACAGAACCAACCTGAGATGTTTCTGTTTCATGGGGAAATGCTGGGTTTTGTAGAAGCTTATCTCAGTTTTTGATGGGTCATATTAACATTGCCACTGTACTTAGGCATTCATCATATGATATAACTGATACCTGTAGATATCCAAAGCAAACACTTGTCATAGCAAAACTACCCTGGACATGATTGCCTCTGGTTGCAGCCATGCTACGCTGCTTCATGGTGTTAAATGAGAAGTGAAGGAATTGTCCTCACGCAGAGGACACAACACTCATGGTCTGTCTGCTCTAGTTTCAGGGGCTTTATCTTGCTTATGAGTGAGATGGTGACTCCTGGTTTCAGGAATTAGGAGCTGCTGCTTTTCATGTCTCAAACTCAGCTGCCAGCCCTGCTAGATGGCATTCAAAACTTTCCAGTGCATCACCTTTGTCAGCCAAGGTAGACCCCTGCTACTGAAAGTAGGGCGGGTAACTCTCTGTACAAGTAGTATCATAAATTAGCACTTTCCAAAAAGCTATTAAAGGTCTCCAACAAGGATTTGAACTAACCAGGTAATTGGGTTAGAGTCCATCTGTAGGTATCTGACACAGCTTTCAAAAATACCAAGCATCCAGCAGTTCCTCATAACTTTACTGGAATAGCAGGGTGATTGAGAAGTGTGTCATTTACAGACATTTGCAGGCTTCTGTCATATACCTGTACAAAGTTCCCTGTAGCAGAACAGAATACATTTACTGCTAAGATGGGAGCATTTGCTGGACTTTTTCTCAGGTGGAAATACCTGTCCCTTCATATAGTGCTTTAAACAGTGTTTTCAAGCACCCCTTAGAATCTCCACCACAAGTTTGACCTGGGATATGGCTATAGTATGCCCTCAAAAGTTTTTCTACAGTCCAGGTACAAGAGACAATAAGAATGTTCTCTATTGAGCTATTAAAGTGTTCATTTCTACATTAATAAAAGGGACCTGTTTTATTTTCTTGGGATAAGGCATTAAGAGCATCACTGTACATTTCTGATATTAGGGTCAAGAATACAAGGCTACTGTAACAAATCTTAATTATGTTTGAGAGGCCCTTGTAGATGGATTCAAGAAAGTTATCACCTTTGCCTCATGGCTGCCTTCAAAAAGGACCAGAATTATAGGTGGCATTTGCAAAGTAATTCCCTAAGAAGAGCCAAGCCCCCCAAATCCCTACATTGAAACCTCTCTTACTGTATTTTTTTTTTTTTTATGTCTCCTCACAGACAGAAAGTGAGAGATGGCTAAGAACTGTGACAGTGTTCTACTAAAACGTTCAGGTGCCACTTTTGGCTACTGCATTTGTTTCCTTTGTCTGCTCTTGCAGAACTTCGTGATATCACTCAAGGGTGCCAGGAAGCAGCTAGCTTAGTTGTGAAGAATTTTTTTCATCTGAAAACAGAGGATGAACAAGATGGTAATTTCTAAAACTGAAGCTATGAAATGATGGAAGGAGTCGGTGTGCTCGCATGTACACATATGCATGTGCGTGCACACACAGAGGCAAGAAATGTTATGGCTCCTTCCTGTGGTTGATCAGGCGTTTGTATTGTCCCAGGCCCAGGTACTTTCTTTTTGCAGCACTTTTATAAGGTACTCACTGCTTGCTTAACACGCAGCACGTCTAAAGGTTACTCTCTCTTTGGGGTCAGTAAGTTTTAATCCTTGCTCTACTCTAACTGGCTGTCTGTAAGAAAAGGTGATAACTGGTACCTTTCCATGGTATTTAGGGCTACGTGGGATCTGATGTGATGTATGATGAGACAGCCATTTCCTCAGCCCCTCCTCCCTATACAGCTTATGCCACACCATCGCCTGAGGTAAGAGTTGCAGTCAGGAAGTATTAAAATAAGTGAGGTAGCAAAAGCAACCATCCTTCAAGCACTCAAACTGTACTCCCAAAGTGCTGTGTTTCACAATTAGAGCCTGCTTTAAGGTTTGTACAAAAGGAGAGTCAGAGTAAGGCACTAATAATCTATTGTCACTCCTATTTGATTTCCTTTGAAAAGGAGGAGGCAGATTGGGTTAGGAGGTATATAAAGGGATGGCTGCTCAGTGAACTTGGAAAATAAAGCTTCTTAGAGACAGGGCAGAAGTTATTTGGCTAATCTTGAAAAATATTGGCCATGCAGCTTTTAACATAAAGAGGTATGACTACACTTTCACATTGTGTAAGCATTGGAAGGGTATAAAATCAGGAGTTTTAAAAATAGGATTTAAGGACTGGAGCTGTTACTTTTAACACACAAGGATTTTGTTGTATCCAAGATGTCATAGCAACACAGTAACTAGCTCCTGGATGCACAGTTCTTTTGCAGAGGAGAAGGAACAGCACTGGGGCTGAACCAGTATGCATTGGGGATTTCTGGATGTTCTGACTGACGTGCAGTGATACACAAAGGGATGGTTTGGGGTAGTATTACTTGTTGCACTACAGGTGCTCTGCTCCAGCCCCTCACTGTTAAAAATAGTTGTTAAGAACTAGATGTGGTACTGGGAGCAGTATTGGGGCTGGCAGTGGGCTGCCTCTTTTGGAGAACAAAATTCCTTCCAAAATGTACAGCTACAGAGTATTTGTCCTGAATCTGACATTTACTTGCAGTGTGCTAGAGGAAAGTTGGTTGGAGTTTCTTGGGATCAGCTGCTGCCTACCTGGCGCTTCTGAGCTCTCCAGAGAGCTCTTGTTGGCACAAGGGGAGAGGAGAAGCTGGAAAGGCTGCTGTGGCCCTGCCTTATGATCCAGGCTCTGCCTCTGCCATTCAATATCCAGGAAGAGTGGAGAGTGAATGCTGCTTAGGAGCACTTAGTTTTTCAAGCAGCTGTTCTAAATACTTTCCAGGAAGTAGATAGACTGCATCAGTATAGACTAGATATTTTAGTGAAACTTTACATTAGAAGTGAGGGACAATTGAACAAAGTGCATAATCAAATATATAATGAAGAATACTTTTGTAATGGACATTTTTAATTTCACCAGGTTTACAGCTATGGCTACGATCAGTACAATGGTGCATATCCTACTGGTCCTCAAGTCTTCTATGCCTCCAATGGACAAGCTTATGCTGTTCCCTATCAGTATCCGTACCAAGGTAATCAGTATCAACAACGTCCTTCACCTTCCTGTAGAAGCTATTTGAGTCAGTCTTTCTGGCTTTAATTATATTAATCGTCATCCTTTACCAACCACCACTTCTGCACAACAGAGTGGCAGAAAGAAACCTGACTTGTCAGTGGAACCAAGTCCCCTTACCCTTTCACAACAAAATGACTGCAGTGAAATTTGTATTAATAATTTTACCTTCCCAGTGTGATCCCAACTTATTTAAATTACTTCATAAACTCTTTTTGAAACACACAGAACTCTCTAACTACAGTAGGCAGCATGTTTTCTGAGGAAAGATAGAAGAGCCAGAACAAGATTGATTCAGTACTCCACATTGGGCATTGATGGAGCTTTTGATTCATCGGTTGCTCTTATACCTAGCTTAATTATTTTAATACTGATGTTCAGCTATGACCTCAGAATTAAATGCAAGTTTCAAAGGTAAATTGACTCCCAAAGCATGGTGGTAACTGGTTCTTTACCTGCATGCTGGAATTGCTGTAAGGCAGTACATTCAGCCTTGTGAAGTCTTCTATTGCTCTGTTCAGGTTTGTGTAGCTATCCATCCCAATAAAAGAGGAAAGAGACTAAAATTTAAGGGTGTGCTTTCAAGCTTAGACACCTTAATTTAGGATTAGCTTTGCATAGAAGAACTTTACAGCCCAATCAGGAGATTGAACTTACTGTTTATGATCTGGCTCTGCAAACAAGAATCTCTGTTCAGAATTTTTTTCAGTTCTGAGGGAATTTTTTTTTCCATTTGACATTTGTCAGGTTATTTCATCTACCTTTTCCATTTTTTATTACAAAGGAGATGCACCAGCCTAAAGCTTTACTCAGCTAAGTTAGTGAAGTCCTAAGACACAGGTCATATATATACAAACGCAGAGGAAGGTGGGTTCTGTTAGTTCTCAGCAACTGAAAAGCAGTAGCTTGTTGGAAGTCCCAAGAACCATTTTTAAAAACTACCAGCAGGCCTTGGAAATCAAGCCTCAGAAACCTGTATGATAAAAATGCAGCATTAAACAGCAACTCTCCTAAACAGTTTGCAAATCCAGTGTGTTAAGTTACTAGTTATAGGCTGGGCATAGTAACCAAACATCGATGTTTTCTTTCACTAGGGTTACCACAACTAAATCTTTGGGGTCAAGTTCACTCCTAGCAACTAACTTAACCCCTGTATGTTTGGCTTCATTGCTCATTCTGTGAATTGACATGATCCTTCTCATAAGGTTCCCAGTCATGCATTGTTGAATGAGTCAGTGAGAGCCTTTTCCAGTTGTATTAGTTGTATTGCTTCAGTATCTGCTACAAAAAACATTGCAATATCTTCAAGAATACTTGAAATGTCTGGAGGGGAAAGCAATACTATTATGTTTGCTTTGCAGGTAGGAGCTAAGTCACAAAACATGACAGTTGGAGCTTATACAAGTATGTTGCAGAGCAAGGGTCAATTGGCAGTTTCTTGAGTCTTAGGTTAATTCCTTACTACTGGGCTAGTCTTCAGCTGCAAAGAAATGTAGCGGCTGTCACCACACAACAGATCAGTCTGCGATGTGAAGGCTGAATTGAAGTAGTAGGCAGTAGTTGTAGAGTAAATAACTGATACACAGTTTCTGACAAACCACTGGCTTAAGAGCTGCCAAAGATATTTTTTTTGGGGTGGGGGGGAACTACACTATTTGCCTTAACTTCAAGGTTGAATCAATTTTTAGACCCATTTCTTCCATTAAATCCACTGTTTGATAGAATGATACAAATAATTCATAGGTTCTTTGTTAATATAAATGCAGAACAATATTCAGTTTTACCTTTGTGATGAGCTTTCCTCCCAGATACTAAACTCTTATGAGGCTAGAAGGCTTGCTAGACCTCTGGATTTATTTAATAAACGTGGAGGCTGAATACAAAGCAGAGATGTATTCTGCCTTTGTAGCTGACATCCTCTTAGCATTCAATGGAAGGGAGTGAAAGAATGCATACGTTTTAAAATCGCCATGGATGGTATTGAGATATACTTTTCTTTTGCCCTTCTCCTAACGATCTCTTATTACCTAGGACCTTATGGCCAACCCCCTGCAAACCATGTCATTATTCGAGAGCGTTACCGTGACAGCGATGGAGATCTTGCACTGGGCATGCTTGCTGGAGCAGCAACTGGAATGGCTCTGGGATCGTTATTCTGGGTCTTCTAGATTACCCATTCCTTATCTTTGTAGTTCCAAAAACCTTTATTGTGTGCAATAATATATTGGCAATGTTGTTTACTGTTAAAGTTTAAGAAATGCAATAGTTATTTTTCAGTAGTGACATCTTAATAACTGATTCTTAACTGTCCTAAGGAGAGTTTAAAGGCACCATTTAGTTAAGTGGTTGGAGATGGCACGTGCTGTTCTTGAATTCTGTTCTGATGTTTGGAGTTACAAGGATTTGTACTGATAAGGATCAATATAAGCACCAATGTAACATGGTAGCAGTCACTAGCTTTATGAATAGACTGTTATTGTAAACACCGTAGAAAAAATTGATTTTTTGGGGGGTCTAAAATATGGTCCAAATAGGAGGTTTATAGGAGCCCTACATTAGTATATATGTACTACTGGCTTCTCAAAATCCCCTGGACAAACATACAGCTCAGCAGAAACTCCTTGGCATTAGGTAGTCAGCCATGCTTGAGGATTTTTTTGTTTTCAGACTTGCCTGCAGATAGTAGTATATTTTCTTAGATGGAGTCCTATACCTGTATCTCACACCATCCAGGTGAAGTTGTCTTTGAGAATGTATAAGCAAACTGCTAAGAAGCAACAGCACTCCTCAGTTCTTTTATTCTCCCAGAAATGTGAATGACCAGTGGCAAGGAAGACCAATGTTTGTTGTTCCACCTCCCTCTTTATAATGAATCACTCTTCTCCGGTCAGATGGAAGTAATGGATCTTTAGCTTTGCAAGTGGTCTTCCTTGTCTTGAGAACAGCTGCCTCAGACACTGTACCAACTGCATTGCTGAGGAAGAGGCCATTGTCTAGTGTCTCTGCTCATTACTGCTATCACTCTGCAGCCTGCAGGAGGAGAACTAATGTGAACAACCCTTGCCCTGTTGGGCCTACCAGAACCCCTCTGCAGGCAGTAATAGTCAAGAGGGGAGAGACAAACACCACAAGTAGGCCTTGCACACAGGCACTTTGGTATCAGCCGCCTTGCCACGGCTAGGATAGCATGTCAGCCTCTTAGCCTCCAAGGTTTCCTGAACCAGGTTTGTTATTTGCAACTAGTTTTGAGCACAGCTGAGCCTGGGTTTGTTCTATGCACACTTCCCCCTCACATTCAGCAGGTCTCTTTTTCCCTCCATGACTTAAGGAAAACACTCCAAGGAACCCAGCTGGCTTATATGTCTGGTTCCTTACATGATGTGCTCCTGTAGGCTATGTTACAATACTATGGACTGTAACCTGGAGTGCAACTGTTATGAGTGTTATGTGGCCTATCACCTTATCCTGCTATAATCCATATAGCTGAGCTGTGCTTGGCAGGGGAAAGAAAGCTCTGAAGAAATGCACATGCTTTGTTATTCAGGTAAAAGAGACAGGGTGCCTAAGTTGAGCTCTTTATAGTAAGAGGACTTATTTTTATACTTCCAGTTCTGGCTTCCTGTATTCATACTGTTTTAATATGTTAAGTCTTATGCTTTCATTCAGAAGTAGGTTAATTTCCTTAAGGTTCATGGGGTTTTGGGTGTGTCAGGAAAGATGAAAACAAATGAGAATTTGCACCCATATAAGTTTAGATCAAGCCCCAACCTTTTTCATTTCATCCTAAAGCTGTCTTAGCTCTATCCTACATATTTAAGCAACAGAGGTCTTGGACAAGAGTTTGGGTAGCAGCCAGGGGAAGCACTAAGCTTTCATGACTCTTAAGACCAACTCAACAAACTGAAATCATTGGAAGGAAACAGACAAGTGTAATCTTGGCTGCATTACTAGGAGTGGGCCTAATCCAGGGAACGTAAACTTCTTTCAAGAAACTTTGGCTCAGAACTGTGTACCAATGTGCATGGATGTCCTTTCACAGATTAATACCAGCTGCATCTGTTCTGCCAGTGGTATGTACTGAAAAGGACTTGCTGGAGGGTCAAGAGAGGACTAAAGCAGAAGTTTCCTATTGATAGTCCAAACAAAAAAAAAAATTTGAGTACACCATTCAAGTTCTCTTAGAGGCCTGGTACTCTTGAGCTCAGAAAGAGATGGTGACTGCCTGGAACTGAAGTGAACAAACATTTCTACCCTTTTTAAGCCTTGAGATAACCTTGAAGCTGATTACAGGTCTACACTGCTGTTTAGTTTATGCTTTGCAATATAACTAGTTCTGCAGAATGCCTCCATCTCCTCTTCTACCTGTGTGGTATTTAGCCTGTAAGTGCGGGGGAGAATAAAACAATTGATCATTATTTTCTTTTCAGTTTCATAATGATTGTGAAAGAATAGCACAAAGTAAATCAGCTAGTAATTTTAAGTTTAAAGTTTTATTGCTTGGGGTTTGGTTTTGCTTTTTGGTTTTTTCCCCAAGAGCTGTTGATCACAGTAGGGGAACGTGCCTCTTGTGCTTTCAGGAGATATCTGTATCTAGGTCCCCCGTTTCTTCAAGTGAAGTATGTAAGATAAAGACTGTTGATTGCAAAACATTCCTGGGTCGAATTCAAAGCAAGAAATGATGTTTTAGAAATTAGAAAGCAAAAAAACTGTGCTAGAGCATAAAATCAAGAGAGTAGTTGTATTACTGCAGGTGTTTGTAGCCTTTCTGATCTCACTGAAGAAACAGAAGTGGAAATGTCTTGGTGCACAAAGCAGCAGCATGGGGATAGCCACTTGAATTCACTGGTTGCTAAAGCTCAGACTTGCTTCCTGAAGACATGGCCATACCTCCTGTTGCTCAGGGGCAGAATGGAGATTTGGTCGTATCTATAGTAATGTCCAGCTGGATCCACAGTCATGACTCAAATAGCCTTTCTCTGCCCAGTCCCATACTTCCTGTATCTGCAGTTTGTGTAGATGCTGGTGTGAGCTGAAGAAGCAGGCGCAGAGTGGATTTTGGAGCTTGGGGGGACTGCCATATCAGTAGGATAGGTGAGACCATAGTGGTGGGAAGAGGCAGTGGGTGCGGCAAGGTAATTTTCAAAACAGATTGCAATGATAGTACTAAACAGGTATTTGTTTCTGAATGGTGCTATTCATGATGCTGTGATTCCAGTTACACCTGCATAGCACCCAAGCACATGCCTTTCTACCTGGGGCCCAATAGTTGACCTCCCTAAAGCTATAGGAGGTCCACAGCCAGTACAGTGCCACTGTTTTTTTGCAGTGTATGCCATCAGTTAAGGATGACTAAATCTGTTGTATAGCAGTTAAGAGTCTGTTCAGAATTAAATAGCAGTGCTTACAGAGGTCATGAGTCTATATACTCACCTATGACTAGTTTTGGACTCTCAGTTATGGACAGCTGGACAAAGCCAGGCTTCCAGAGACTGGGGTGGAAATGCTCAGCCTTCTGCTAAGTCTGACCACATTAAAGAGGTGAACCAGAGCCCCCTCCCAAATTCTTAGTTACATGTGAAAACATAGCTAGTGGCTTCTTTTACTTAAACATGGCATGTAGGGAGCCAGCCTCTTCTAGCGAATAGGTAAAGGCTTATGAACTGGAGAGGAGGGGGTAAAAAGACTCAGCTTTTCTAATGCTGAAGCACATTCTGAGCTGCATCTAGATGGAGCTACCCTAAATACCATACAACACTGGCTTTATTTTGTTTGTTCTTCAGCAGAGATTCAATAGGTGATGGAATCAGCTAAGCAAGATGAGTAAAGGAGAAAATTCACACCCATGTTCCTCAAATCCATGTGTGGCTTTTCCTCCTCATGATATGACTAAGATGGGTATGTGTAAGTCATGGAGGGTAGCATGCAGCAAATGTGTGTGTCCCCCCTGAAACTTCATGTTCTTGTGCACTATCCTAACTTCTTAAATGCTGCTTTTACTTTATGTCCTCATTCTCATTATTAATTTATAGCAAAATACCCTTAACAATAAAATTCATATTTAAGTGTAATTGTTTTGTCGTGACATGTTTACTAGCCTTTGTTCAACATTTCTCATTTAGTTAGTCAGTAGATCAGTATATGCTTTTCAAACATGCAATCAGTTTACAGGTTTCCTTTGCAAGGAACAGTGCCATGAGGAATTCTGTGCACCTCCAGTCTTTCCTAAGCAATTACAAAGCTGACTTGACTTGGTAGAAAAAATGAACTAAGACTGCTGTGGCTGTTGGAGTTAGAGATCAGGCTGACATACATCAGTCATCTTGGTTACTATTTAATAAAGATGATGTAATGTCTGTGAAATCAGCGAAGTAACTCCACACTAACACCACTATACCAAGATTAGAATTAAGGCCTATTTCTTTTTTAATGGGTTTGAAGGCTTTGACTCAGAAATGCTTAATCTTGGATATATGCAATGCCAATCCAGATTTACCATTTGACATTGTGTTATCAAATCAACAGATTTGTACTGTTTTACAGTTATTACAGTAAGCAGCTTGGAGCACAGATGTTGCTCTGGACAAAATGCTACTGGTTGCTGTATTGGTATTTCCTGTTTATGAATTGCTTCAGTGCAGTTGGGTACGATCAGTAAGTTTGCTTAGACAGACACTAAGTGACCCCAGCTAGCTCTGCCACCTAAAGGCAGACTATCTTGTTCGTTTGCTGGAAATTAAACTATTTGTCAGAAGGACCACAGTACATTTTGTAAACCATTATCCTTGCTTTATGTACATTTTGTTTTTACTGTTGAGGGATGGGGGGTTTTTAGCCACTAATGTGGAGCAGGCATGAAAACAAAACTGTTATTTCAGCCAATCAGTTAACGTAGGAGTACACATCGCTGTTGTCCCCAGCATGCTATGCTTATTTTATCAGTCATCGGTTCCATATGATGGATTTCCTAGGCTAAGCAGACCGTTACGTACACTTAACCCTGCCCACCAGAAAGCCCACCTTTACTGAAATTTCCACATCAGAACAAGTTAGGGAACTAAATTTGCAGTGCAAGGCTTAGCAGCTCCATACCTGCCCAAAGTGCCATGCTCCTGAACTGGCAATAGCTTAGAGAATAGGCTTTGCTTCCATTACTGCTTTCCCTTCTCCTGCCGCACTCTCTGTCCTGCTTGTGGTTGTTAAATGCAACCACAGTAATTAACTTGGGTTATTTTCCTGAAAGTACTTTTATTTGTCCCTTTCTCCTGTTGCAGTTCCAGTACACCACACTGAAGTGAGCGTGGAGCATTTGCTGTTCCCTCCATTTCTGTGGAGGTCAAAGTTTCCCCCAGTACAATGTGAGCACTTAACTAACTTGTAACAACAGACTGACAGTAACGCACTGGTTTGGGAGTCTTCCAATTACCACAGGTTCTCTCATTAGGTTTGAGTTTTCAAGGCATCTCTAGAAGGCTCCAAGACTCACAGGGTAAATAAAAACTCCAAATGTATCTGCATGAATCATTTAAAGCTTAACATCCATTTGATGATGATTTTTAAGGTGCAGGTTGTAAAAGTTTCAGACTGACAATACTGGGCTTAATCTCACTGAATATGGTGGATCCAATACTGATGCCACCTAAGTCTCCCCATACTTCAGGTACCAGAGTTAACGATGCATTTTACAAAGTAGTAAGCCTTTAGATATGACAGGTAAAGTCAGGAAGAGAGTGACCCCAAAAGATCGCTGACAAGCACCCAAAGCTTTCAGGGGCAAAGATGAGCTTACCCTGCTTGGGGTGCTCCCTGAGTAGCGGCCACCCAGCACGCCGGCAGCCTGCCTCTCGCTGGAAACTCGGCCGCCCTCGCGCCCAACGGCCGCCCTCGCGCCCAACGGCCGCCCTCGCGCCCAACGGCCGCCCTCGCGCCCAACGGCCGCCCTCGCGCCCAACGGCCGCCCTCGCGCCCAACGGCCGCCCTCGCGCCCAACGGCCGCCCTCGCGCCCAACGGCCGCCAGGCACAGCCCCGCCGCCGTCCGCTAGATGGCGGCCCGACACCGGCGATGGCGGAGCGAGCAGAGTTCTGCGGCGAGGCCCCGCTGCTGCTGCTGGCCGCGGCCCGGGCAACGGCCCCGTGTCCGCCTGGGCGGCTGCACCCGCTCGCCCTCCTCTGTTCCTGCGGGAGCACCGAGGAACGCCGACAAACGCGGGTTACTCAACCAGCCCCGAAACGGACTGCTTTTTTCGGTTAGGAAACGCTGATGGCTGACCCAAGGAACGCCGCTAGCAGCCACTGCCGGTGGCGGGAGGAGACTGGCCCGCAGCCCCTTGCGCAGGGACGCGGCCCCACGCAGCCGGCACCGGCACAACCCAGACGGCCCACGGGGAGGGGCCCCTGGGCAGCCGATCTCAAAATTCACCAGGAAACAAGGACTTTCCTGGAAATCCTGCCACTACGCAGCTGCCCCACCGACACCTCCCCTCCATGCCGCCGAAGCCTGCCCCTCGCTCCCCCACCTCAGCAGCACAATCCTGCAGAGAAGCAGCGGCATTCCTCGTCCCTGTTTAGAAATGGGTATATCGGTGTTGTTTCAGCGCTCTCAGGAGCTCTGAAGCACTCCTGCCCTGCAAATAACAGCCTGGGATAATGATAATGATCATATTCATGGGTAGTGAAAAAACCTGCAGGTTTGCAGTTTGCAATCTCTGCAAGGCAACACTTTCCAACTCTGCTTCTGATCAAAAGCAGTTTTTCAAGGGAATGTTCAGAGACATGATTGTAATGAAAAGCTATTTCCATGCCAAATTTCCATGCTCAAATCCCTAGCTGCTTCAGCAGAAGAACTATTTATGATAAAGTCACAGGATTTTTCTTCTGCTGGAAGCAGAGGGGGTATTTCAGTTCTCCTCCTTGTTCTCCAAGCTAGCAGATGAAACGGCTTTGCACTAACCCTTGAGCAGCTACCACGCTCTGAAAACTTCAGGCCCCTAAACAGGAGTGTTCCTACTATGCTGGAAAGAGACTGGCATCAGCCTTACGCAGCCTTGCAGGGGTTGCTGGGCAAGCATGTGAGATAAATGAAAGCTGGCGATACACTTTTGGGGCTCTGGGATGTGGGTTTCCCCAGGCTGTGCTTTAACACAGGAGGATGGGCCAAGAGCTGTGGCCTGGGCCTGAGATGTTCTGGGTCAGTTTTCCCAGCTCTGTCACAGGCAGTTTGTGCAATGTTGGAAAAAGCCACTTCACATTGTCACATCTCACTTCTCTCACTCCCAAGAGAGAGATGGTGACATGACAGATATGGACAAGTTCACAAGAAGCAGTAAGCTGTTCCACCCTGTGCGTGCACTGAGGATATCAGTCTTGGTTGACTTTTTCGGAGACCTTTGATATGATCATAAACAACAACAATTAACAGTGTTTAAATAAGAAACAGCCTAGAATACAGAGGATAAGGGCTGGTAATTCAAGACCAGCACCATGTGTCTTTACACACAGACTACAGGACATGATGGCTGGAAGATATTTTAACACTCCCTTATCCAAAGCAGGCTCAGCTCAACTGCCTGGTTTGCATGCAGCAAACCCAACCCTCCCTGGAAGCCCGAGCCCTAGAAAAGGCCCATGCCTGATGCAGGCAAAGATTGCACATTATTCCAAAGTGGAGGAAGAACAACAAAAGAAACACAATTCTCTTTGGACAGAGATTTTGAAGAGGAAATGTTAATTTTCAATTTCCCTGGTTCAAGCTCATTCTAAATTGACCTCTCCTGTCTGTATAGCTAGAAGTGATCTATCTTCAATTCATAGCAACATAAGCATCATCAACATGTAACTTTTGTTACCATCTTTCAAGCAACTGCCTAGTTCAGCAGATGGAGACACAACTGTGTCATGCATATCAGACCATGCATGATAACAGACGGACTCTCAATACATGCATTGAACGTCTGGATTGTGAGTCTTTACAGACTGTATTTCAAATTAGTTTGCTTTTGCCATGACTGGCTGACAAGGGGAAAACAGAGACACTTGTTCTTTAACTACTCGGGAAAAATACTAAAGTGAACAATTTCACTACCTGAAATTTCTCCTGATGTGGAGGTTCAATATAGTGTGACATGCCATGCCTCTGTGCAGGCATGAATTAAGGCAGATAATCAGAGGCCTGAAGAAAACACATCAAGGTAAAATCCCTCCCACCAGGACTGTTTGCCTAAGTTCTAGAACAGATCCTAGTACTGATTTCTCAGCTGCTCAGCACCACAAACCACTTAATTTCCATGTTTCTCAGTTTGTAAATATGACTTAACCATCTCCCAGTCCCAGGAAAGTGATGTGCATATGGACTTCCCAGACAGATTCTGAACAATGTCCCCTCTTATATCTTCCCAGATAAATCTAGGTAATGTTTTCAATCTCTGATTTGGATGGCT
The DNA here is from genome assembly GCF_028858705.1 of Grus americana. NCBI lineage: Eukaryota > Metazoa > Chordata > Aves > Gruiformes > Gruidae > Grus > Grus americana. Next base: position 4,339,871 of record NC_072860.1, on the reverse strand, counting down.
GAGAAAATCAGGAAAATAACCCTGGCTTCCCATACTCCTTCATAGTTTTCTCTGAAAGATGTTCAGCCACCCTGCTTAATATTTTTTTCTTAAAACTTTTTTTTAAAGATTATTCTCAAGTTTCACACCACAGCATCCTGCTGAGTTAAGAAAGCAAAATTGTACACTTACAGGCCAGAAGAATCCCCTTCTGTCAATCAATAGCTATATTTCTGACTGTTTTAAAACCAATTGTTTCAGATGTCACTATTCCAAACAGCTTTTTTCCTGATCAATATCTCTGGCTGCTGTTCAGATAACAGCAATTAGTTCCACTGATTAGGTTAAAGCTATGCACCTATGATCAGTCAGGCTAGGATGTATCTTCCTTATGTAATTGCAATAGAAAACTTCACATAAATTCAACCCATGCAAAGCACAACTACTTTCCTCGATGGACATATGTCAATTTAGCAGAACAAACATTTTTTTGGTGCTTTCTTCATCCTCACTACAAAAAAGAAATCCAGAAATATTTCCATTACTCCAGCTCTGTCAGGGTGCTGGCCCAAGCAGTCAGTGTGCTTAACTTTAGGCACGAAAATAACCATGTTGACTTGAATGGCGTGCACACTGTGCATCTTCAAGCACTTGCATTGCTGGATAGGCCAACACTTTGGTAAAAACAAAGCTCCCAAGAACATATTAGTAATTTGTGGGGAATGTGAAGAAACCCTCCAAACTTGCTGGATTTGTCTATACATGGTGCAAGAAAACAGGTTAAAATCTGCACTGGTGTAAATGAGCAGAATACCAATGAATCCACATGCCAGCTTGCACCCCAGTTTTACAGCTAAATGAAGGCTCTCAAAGATCCATTTTAAATAAAGGAAATTCCTGTGCTGTAAACAAAACAGTCTGCTTCTCCCTTCAACAGAAGTATTACCAAATGCTTCAGAAGTGACCCCAATCTAGTATTTTGCAGAGGCATCAATATACTCCTTCATGCATAGAATCACCTACAGATGTTGCAGCATGCTGTGCTATATTTTAGCAGCACATGGGGAAAATGAGAAGCTCAGAGCTGTGTTTGATTGTTTCTGTTAAAGACAGTAAGACACTGCGGGCAGGGAGGTGAGATTATGGTTTTCATCAAATCCCAGTAAACCCAAGTTAATGAGAAGTGGTGAGGCAGTTCCAGGGAAGGGAGGTGTCCTGTCCCTGCACTGAGCTGAAGGTGAGGTGCTAAATACCGCCCATATAAACAGTTGCAAATGCATTTTAGTTGGGACCTCACTGCAAATGAAAGCATACTTTGTTTACTAAAACTGACTGAGTTAGTATTCAGACCAGAACTAATCCCTGTTCTATTCTGTGGAAAGACTTCAAAGGACAGCTTGCATGAGAACCTTGCCTGTATTTCCAAGCAGGAGCTTTCACTCTTCTACTGACCATTTACAATGAAGTATAGCAATTTCTTTCCTCTTCCCCCACCCCAAAACTGGAAACATCAGTGTCCAGTACAAAGCAGACAAAGATGAGATTTTATGAGTATTTCTTGCAAGAAAACTATTTTTCTGACCAGCTCTTCTGAAAGCATTATTCAGACATGCAGGTGTTTCAGAGATGATCCTCGCTCCCCCAGCTAAGCTTACCTTCCCATTATCCAGCAAGCTTTTTGCCTCACAGCTTAAGGAGATAACTGTAACACCAAGTGGCAAATCCACAGGCATCAGTTCACTCCCCTCTGTCATGTCTGGTGCCTCCACTGCATCTTCAAATTCTGCTCATCTCTCTGCAGTGGCAGGCAGAGGTTCTCATAGGACACAGTAAAACGAAAAAGCAAGCGGCATTTGAGTTGAATCAACCCCTGAGGCAAGGTTGAATGAAAACCTTCATTTCCATCCTACATCTCATTCTTTCCTATGATATTCCTCTAAGTGGTTGTCCTCAGTGCATCAGGTGCGAGCCATCTGAACACAGCTTCAGACCAAGTTTATGACCATCTCATTTATATCCAAAAGTCACCTAGTGAGTGACCTACCAAAGCTAACTGTATACAAATACGCAAAACAGCAAATTACACTGCAACCGCTAGGCACTACAGCCTAGAGGGAGCAACTTTAATTCTCTAGTGGGGTCAGTATTAATCAGATCACTGTTTATATAAAAAGTAGCTTATTTTCCACCCTGAATAAAGCAGAGACAGGAGCATCCCCAAAGCTTGGTGGAGCTCATACCCAAGTCAGTTATTACACAGGCGAGCGTGTTCAGTGAAACCAGATACTCCCGACAAGCTCTGCAACTGTAGCTGAAGTGCTGACTCAAACACCAGACACCTGCACCTTACAGCAGTTCTGAATTTTCAAACTATTGAATACATTTAACTTTTCTGTATCCCACTTATCTGCAGAGTTTCTCTTTATAGTGGAATTTTCTACCTATCTCATATGAAAATTCAAGTAGTTGGGTTAATACTGCAGCAATTTCTGTACCTGAAATAAAAAACCATAATTTATGTAAAAATAAAATAATCTTTTTCTAGGTACTATGGGTTTCTTTCTCAAGGACTGTCTTAGTATTTTGTTCCTTTCATGATACCAAACAAATTGCCTGCATCCACAATTTGGTCCTATTTCTGTGATCATCCAAGCCTTAGAATAATGTATTGTGAATAGCGCCAAGTACTTTACTTGATACAGAAGCGAGTGCATTGGTATGCTACCACAGTTTGCAAAACTGCAATTACATCAACCATTAAAACTGAGAAGGGAAATGGAGAACAACGCTTTACATTAAGTGATACCAATTACAGAGTAAGTACCTGATGCTAAGAAAAGTGACTGTTATATTTATGTGGTTATATAACGAACAGATTGAGCAAGCTCTTGCCCTTTGCTTATCTGTTGGGCTCTTATCATTTCAGGAAATGAGAGTCTACCTCTATGGGTGATCTCATAAGCCAGGAAATACAGATTTCAAAGTTAGATTGACGATAGGTCTCTTGGAATAAGAGTAGAACATAGAGTTATGTTATGTTAAAGATAGTGCTCCAACTACCGTGCCTGCACTGAACCACTGCCTTTCCAGGGAATCACAGACGGGCTGAGGTTGGAAGGCACCTCTGGAGATTACCTAGTCCAATGCCCTTCTCAAAGCAGAGTCACCTAGAGCAGGTTCCTCAGGACTGTGGCCAGTCAGGATTTGAATCTCTGAGGACAGAGACTCCACAACCTCTCTGGGCTACCTGTTCCAGGATTCGACCACCCTCACAGCAAAAGAGTTCTTTGACATTTAAGTAGAATTTTCTGAATTTCAGTTTGTGTCCATTGCTGCATGCCCTTTCACTGGGAACAACTGAGAAGCATTTGTCTCAAACTTCTTTACTAATCCCATCAGGGGTTTAAACACATTGATAGAGCCTCTTCTGAGCCACTTTTTTCACTGAACAATCTGAACTCTCTCCAGCCTGTTCTTATATGAGAGATGCTTCAAGCCCTTAATCATCTTTGTGTCCCCTTGCTGAACTTGCTCTTGTAAGTCCATGTCTGGATGCATCCCATCGGGTTCCAGAGACTTGCATCTGTCTGGTTCATTTAAATGTATTCTAGCTTCATCCTCCTCTACCAAGGATACAACTTCCTTGCTCCAGAAGCTCTTCAGCACATTAGGGACTACTCTGGTTGTTAGCTATAAGAGACAGAATTTAGGTACAGATCCTACCCATTAAATGATTGTATGCATCCAGTGCAGACAGACTGGTTAACCATTCACCTGGTTACATTCTGCTTTTTTAAAAAGGTTTCCATGTGGACAGTTATATAAACTCTTCTTAGTTTAAGTCTCCCTTTCTGTAAAACAGAGATATTATCCCTTTATTTCACCTTTACAGTGCAATTTAAATGAAACACTCCAAGCTTCTCAGCTAGTGGTACTAGCAACGCTGAGCATCACAGCCAATTGCTAGTTATAACACTTGAACCTTACACCAGGGCAGCACTGGGCTGCTAGAGAGGTGGTCTGTTGTGGATACACACCTCATAGTTGTGTTAAGTGCTCATTTGCTCACCACACACACAAAGTCTCTTCCTTCCAATTACAGGTTTGGTCTTTGAACAGACTGCTCAAACACAAGAGACAGGCAGTGCCCCCAGCAGTAGGCTGCAAGGCACAGGAAACCTCTCTGCTACCTCTTACCTACCTCCTCCCTCCAAGGCCTGTCACAAGAACCTTCCCTGTGCATCCCTTCCTTAAATCCTCTGCCAAGCCTGGTCTAAACATCCATTTCCCTAAGATCCAAGCACCTATGCTCTGCCACCAAGCTGGAGAAGCTAGCAGAGCTGCTTGTGCTACATCAGTGACAATGGCACTTGTAAGTGACAATGGCATTTACCAGTGCAACAGAGTAACAGTCCCAGCACGGACTGAGCTGTTAGTAACCCTGGGCCTGTTTTACTTTGTGCAGTAAATGAAAACAAATGGCTTCCAGAGACAAGTAATGCATTCTGGCAATATTTTAGGCCAGTGGTAATTCAGCACAGCTATAAAGGTCTCCAGACTATACAGAGTTCTCAGATTTTAAGTACTGGTGGTCTGCTATCAAACCTCCAGAGCTTTAACCCATCCTTCTTTCCAAATGACACTTCAGGGGCTGGATTACTCCCTCACAGCAGGGTTTAAAGCAGTACAGAAGCAATTAATGTTGCAAGGAGGGATCAGACATAGCTAGAGCACAGGGACCTTAAAATGCCACTCTGCTTGACCTGTATCAGCTCAGCACCACTTTCCCAGGCCCTACTCCATTCTAAGAGTGTGACAAGCAACGTGAGAGCAACAACACCCACTCCCTCCCCTCAGCCCTTGCTACAAGACAAATCTTGTTTATTCTGCAGTTTTTCATGACCACTGGGTATATGGCTTTGATATGGAGGTTTGAATCCTTTTCTCTGAAGATTATCTGAAGCTGAAAGATGGTTCAAAGAAAGAGAGAAACAGAAGCTTACATGCTTTGTTGGTTACATGCCCAGAGTTGGGATATTCCTGTGCACGGACCAGCAAGTGTTTGTGTTATTGTCAGCATGCTTTCTGCAAATTGCTGTGCAACTACCCAAAGTTGCAGAGGATGTGAAGCACAAGGAACAGCTTGGCATTCAGGTTTGCAGTCATGATTATGCTAGTTCTTTGCAAGATGGAGCAGGCTTTCTAAACAGAGCAGGAGTCCTGCTCTGCAAGCCCCTAGCTCCAATATGGCATGGGCTAAGAGGATCCAAACACCACCAGGTAAGAACTTCTGAACATCAGTGTGATACCCACAGATCGCCCCCACTTGTCAGGACATTCTACAGGATTGATCTACACCTATTCTGGGAGGGTTCTGCTGTATGAAGGAGGCATGATGCTGGCAGAAGACAAGGTACAAAAGCACAGTGCTCCAGTGCAAGTGTGGCACTGAGCAGAGACAAAAGGGCCTCCAGAGCTGCTAGAGGCAGGCAGGGCACGTGCATGCAGTCCATACTGCAATGGTGGGGGGCTTGGGCCAGTCCTTATGAAGGGACACTACCTTCCTTGGTGCTTTGGCTCCACTGGGCACAGCTTTTCCTCAATGCATTAACAAACATAGGAGTTGCGTCAGATTGTGCACTGATTTAGGCTGGGATTTCAGCTTGCTTGACTATGACATGCAAAGCCATGACCAGGCATCCTGGGGCTATCAGTTGGAGCCCTGAACCACGTGTAGTTTTAAGATGAGACATAAAGAGATTGGAAACATCCCTGAAGGACAGTAAAACCAAAATCAAAACAGAGTAATAAAGAGCCCAGAAAACAGAAGAGCGGGAGCAAAAGGAGACTACAAAACAGGGTAGAAATCATCAGTGCTCTCAGAAACAAAAGCATCAGGGACAAAGGCAACTGCCCTGTTGGTTTGTCACAATGAGCAGTCAAGGAAGTGAGTCAGCCTTGCAGCTCTGCATTTCACATGGCCATGAAAAACCTTCCTCCGGCCCTTATGTGATCTCACTCAGCTTCTTCATGCTGGAAACAATCTAAAAATCTCCCTCTGCCTTTTTTTTTTTTCCTCCTTTTTTTTTTTCCTTTCCACACACGTAACTCATTAAAAATAAGAAAATACTAGGCTTGACTGTGGTGGGTGAAGGGAACAGCTGGAGTGTGTGTGAAATGGCAGGTCTCTTCTGATCCAGAATGCTTGCACTGCAGGAGAGCAACATAATGGCAGCTACTAATACAGTACTTTAATGAAGACAACCCCCATGCAACATCTGACTGCGTGAATATCCATACTTAATATTTAGACACTTTGGCAATTCTTGCTTATAATCCCACCTACAGCTGACATGGTGCTGATACTGTGGTTACAGATTGGAAAAAACCCCCAAACATCATTTGAAATTAAAGGAAGAAAATAGTTACCTTGCATAACAAAGTCATTCTACATTAAAGGGAAATCTATTCCTGGGTCCTGAATGACAGAAAAGTTGCCAGGCCAGATAACACTATAGTAGGTGCTTAAAATTAAAATTCCTGCAGTCACCTGATGCCCAAACTGCTAGGGATCTCAAAGTAGTCAGAATTCTCTGTCACTAGAAACCAAGTCATTAGTGCTAGCTGTGAAAGTGCTCTTTAGCAAAAGAATACAATCAAGAGATTCTCATAAGACAAAGTTATTTATCCTGTTAAGAAAAGATGTCCGAGCATGACTGTACTACAGAATAAGGCAACTAATATGCTTTTAAACTTATTCCACAAGTCTAGAGGCCCACTTGCAACTACTCTATTTCGACACGTAATTATAAACAAGCTCAATGTTGACAGTGCAATAGCAATGAGGCAGAAGCGTCAGAAGTTCAGTGCAGAAGACTAAAATGAGTTTCAATGCAAGTTTGAACAGAAAAGATACAGCAGTGATAAGTGCCCTTTCCCCCCAGATTTGCTCTGAAGTGCTAGCCCATTCATCATCCCAACAGGATATTAGAAACAACAGTGCTTGCCCTGTAGTAACTCCATCTAACATGATGTGTGTTAAAATAGTGAAATTAAAATACAGCTTACAATAGAAGACAGTCTTTAGTAGTTTCTTTGTGTAAGAAGCTCACTTATCTATTCCTGAGGCTAGCTAACAGACTTGGGCTTTGCTGGCCTGAAGACTTCCACACTGATGACAGGGAGTTCAAATCCTGCACAGGTTAGCTGCAAAAAAGTTTCTATTAGGGCTGCAGTAAAAAATGCAAAATTCCAGTGCTGTGGGGAAAACTGGATTCCTCTAAGTCTGTGCAGTGGGAAAGTCCTGATTCAGTATTTGACTACACCATTGCCTTTCATGAGCAGCAGACGCTGCCATATGTTTTCCTGAAATACTGGCCCAGAAAACTAAGCTTCCTGGTGCCTCACTCAAAACACAGATTGGTTGATGCTAACATCCCTGCTGGGACCCAGTGGCTGCCTCTGTAGGAATGATGAGAGAGCAAAGCTATTTGGCTTACTTCCCTTGGAAGGGATTTTGTAGGAACCTATTAACAGCAGGAATTTCAGTAATGACCCCTATACAAGTATATACACATAGATAGATATGACTCATTTTAGCATGAGCTACAGGATGAACCAGATTATCTAATTTTTATGGTTTGGATGAGAAGCAAGATGAAGATTTACACCCTCCATTACATTTGCCACATGAAGTTTAAATCAGCATCCAGGACTGCACGCAGAAGTTCAGGCATGTTTGAAACAGTCCTGTGTATTTAGTCCAAGCTCAGACACTGCAAGCTCTCCTATGAAATAAATGAAGTAGAAAATCATTCCCAGGATCGGTTATGCAAAAATGCACAGCAAGTATTCTCCTTTGCTTGCAGCAGCTCTCGCTGCAAGGCTGAGATCAGCCATGTCAGCTGCATTCCCTGAAAGAAGGGGAAGTTTGAGTTGTCCCACCCTGTGTTTGGCAAGCTGCAGACCTGTGTTGCTCAGTAGCTTTTCAATGGTTCACACTATGCTATTCACAGAATAGCTAGAAACCCGCATATATTCTTAGGAAAGGGGAGTTAATAACAGAAAACTTTCTCTTATGGTCACAGTTTTACTTTTAAAGGATTTCAGGAAAGATCTCAACATCCATTATTCACATGGATTAGAAGCTGTACTGCCACCTGCACCTGCCAGCAACAGAATATGCTCCAAACTGTCTTTAGTAATTCCAGTGTCAATAACAGCCCAAGGAAGAGTCAGTTCCTGGTTCCCAGCCATAGTTTGCAATACCCTGGCTTTTATCAGTGAGCCCTTCTGTCTTCTTACAGCCCCACACCTGTGCCACCACATACATAACACAAAGTTTGAACTGCCCCCATACCATCTGGTGGAAATTTGCTTTCTATTTGCTGCCAGGAATTGTGGGGAGAGGAGAAGCAGCTCATGTCACAATGAGAGTTTTTGCATATACATAGAGTAAATCAATACAAGCAATTTCTTGCCTGCTAATTCAATTCTTGCAAGCTCTTTATTAATCACATTTCCAGAACATCTGATGTTGCAATAAAACATTTTGTTGTGAAGACTTTCCAAGTGAAAAGAAAAAAATTCTGTAAAATAGATCAACTAATATTTCAAAACACTTTATCCAGTTGTGAGTGTTGGGCCCCAACATAGCACAGATTGCAAGTAAGCCACCAAAGTTGTTAGGAAATTGCTTAAATTAAGTAAACTCTTAAGTGCTGTGCTGAACCAAGGCTCACACTCTAATCACTCTCTCAAACACAAAGGTCACATTCTCAGCATCTATTCCAATGACATACAACATCTTTTGCAAGAGATCACGCATTCTGAGCATATACAGACACTGATTATTCCCCCTGCCCCTTTTTCCTCCCTTGAGCTGTGAGATAAGGAGTTTGGAAAGGCTTTACAGCCAGGGAAGAAGGATCTCTGAGGGGACAGAAGAAAAAAAAAAACCCAACCCCCAAACCCAAACAAAACACCAAGAGCTGCAAATAGGAGTCAATTTGTCCAACAGGACTATAGTCCTAAGAGCAAAATCAGTGCCCTGGAAATGATCTTTGGTTAATGTCTGTCTTTCCTCCTTTGCTTTTTCTGTATTTAGATAGGATTAAAAGTAAAAAATACTGTGTTAAGACTAGGAGACTGTTACTCTGAGCATTTCCAGTACAAATGGAATAAGAAAAGCCCTACAGAAAGATGCCTGATTTCACAGCAGCTTGAATAGTGATCCAAGGACTAGCGCATGGGCCTGTGTGATCTGTCAACGCTGCTGGTTAAGACCAATTCAGCAGAACAGCCTATTTAGCCTTTGGAAACCATCTATTTATACTTCTGAGGCCTTAGCAAATAGCTGTTGCATACAATGCAATTCCCACATCGTGCTCCAACAGTATTAGAAGCGTTGGTAACTACAGTCATCCCATTTACACTTGCTGTTGCAGCCTGCAATGTTTGGGACATAAAAGCTCTACTATGCCATGGCAATAAACTTCATTTCAGTAACGTGATGCAATGCTTCATGATATGTGCACAGAATGCTGATTTATTTGAATGTAACCCCAGTGTATAGTTCAAAACCTGAGGCTCTTCCCACTTCACGATACCAGCTTGCTTTATATACCTAACTGCACTACGTTATGTATTTTTACTTAGTCTGAGTGCATAGTGCATTGACCAGTAGAAAGTTGTAGCTACCTTGAATCCTAAACACGTATCTTCAGCAGTACTTTTTCTTAAGTTTAATAAAAGGTAAGTAAGTATTAAGAACAAGATTAGGAAAAATATTACCTTAATCAATACATTAGGTTCAATCAAGTTTACAGCTCATTAGCAATCCAATACCCACTATTTCCTGACTTAAAATTCTCAGCTAAGTTTTCCGAGTTTTCTTTTAAAAAAATAATCTTATTTGGAACAATCCCAGGATTTGCAATACTGCCTTTCCCTCATCTTTATTGAGACATTTCCAATCAGTTGCAGGCCTTGTTCCAGTCACCCTTTCTTATGTCACTTCAGCTATATCATACTCAAGGGGAAATCTCTCTCTCCTCTGACCATCTCAAAGTCCAGCTGGAAGGTGTATCCACACTGGAATACCTAGACATTCAAAGCAAGGTCTAGCTCACCAAATTTTTTTTCTCCCTGCTCACAAAAATAAGCTTTATTGCTCTTCACATAACTCAGCAGAGACTAATTCTTTGCTAAGGTTCGCAGAGTGTGAATGGGTTGAGGTTCAGGTACAGACTGTGCTACTTTGCTACTGCTTCAAATAACTGTCCCAAAAGACAATTTCCTATCTTCTAGTCTGACCCTGCATTGTTATTTTGCACACAAAAGAGTTGGGGAGAGGCAGCTTTGACACCCAGTTAACATACGCTAACAAAAAAAAAAAATTCCCTTTTTACTCTGCTCCTTGATGTGAAACTAGGGTTTGTAAACAATAGTTTGCAACATTCATTTACCTTTCTCATAAATACAGAGCAACACAGCCATTGTTTGCAAGTTGATGCCACACAGAGCTAGAAGTTCGTAAGTTCATCCTACTACAGAGCATTAGCCTCCGAGAGGCTACTTACCACAGAAGGGCACTTTCTTCATGGCCACTCTGGGCAAATATTCTGCAAGTCTTCATAGAAGAGCATTTCCCACATGAAAGCAGCTCTAATCTGGGTGTTGAAACAATAGAAAACCCTAAAAGAGAAAAAAAAAGTTTTAAGAACCCATATAGCAACTAAGGGAGTCAATTTTAAAGTTAGTCTTAAAATGTGCTATTTCCTCACTAATGTTTCTCACAGAATCACATAAAAAGTCTCAAGCAACATAAGACAAGAAGCACAGGCAAAACAGTAGACTTCAGTAGGCATAGATGAAGGGCTTTTTTTACCTTGGAGAAATTACTTCTAGCAGAGCAACTAGCAGAATACGAACAAACACAACATTTCCTGCTTTGAGCTGTCTGTGAGCCAGCTTGATCCTGCTGCTACATCTGTCCTTGGGTAGAATTTACTGGTGTTAGTAATCAAACACTACCACAGCAGCATCAAAACTGCCAGAGGGAGGCAAGGCAGCAGCAAGGTACCTAAAAGCAATACAGCAGCAGGGCCCAAGGGCTTGCACCCAAGCCTTGCTGGTCTGTTCCAGTCTGACTGGTCAGTCCAGTAGCTAATGTTCACAGTAGCCCACCTAGCCTGATCATCCTCTACTAGAAATAATTTCCATCTCAAAAACCTGAGAGTAATTACCAAAATCAGCACTTTCCACAGCTTCCTTCTGGAACAAGATAATAGCACAAGGAGATAAAATGCAATACGATGTTGAAAATTCCTCTGAGCAGAAACATTCTGTCAATGAAAGTGGAGAATACAAAAAAGAACTGATACCATAATAAATATTTTTACCTTCTTTAGCATGACTTCTTACATGCTGCAAGGATTCTCCTCCACCCTATCCAGACAGCGGGATAGAGCACATAACAACCACACCAAGCTGACAGCCCCTGGCTTTTCTAGGATGGGAATGCAGCCCTTACAGAAGTGACTCCCAGCTGAAGGCAATCAGAAAGTTCAAGCCTAGTCACCTGTTCCCATCTGATGGAGCCTCTGGCTTAGTTCATTATCCCCTTTTGCCTAATTTGTGGGGCCTGGTAACACAAATAGCATGGATCTGTTCCTTTTCCCCAGTGCTGAGGCACCCATAAGCCAGCTCAATTTGAGATGGCAGCATTCAGATTCAGAGCGTGCGTGAGGGATGCTGTTACTTGCCCGCTTGCTACATCCTGAGCACCCCTCCCCTAATCGCCTCCCTTCTCCTTGTTCTGTTCCCTGTGCTGCTGGTGTTGAAGGAAGGGACCCCCGGCTGCCGGGGGGAGGATGCAGGAGCCGATGGTTTCACAGCCTAACTTGGGGTACAGCTGAATGTTGCCTGCAGTGGTGCGAAGGCCTGTACACAGCTGGAGGGGATGCTGTGACTAATGCCGGCCCTGCCTGCAGGGGGTTAAAGGTCTGCAGCAAGGGACATGGTTAAACCAGGTAAAGGATTGAGGGAGCTGAGCAGGGGCCAGCTATCCAGGAAGGAAACACCTTGTTGCAGTGTCAGTCAGAAGGTGTGGGTCTGGCAGAGTGATGGGTGGCAGGAGCCACATTCAAAGCTAGTAAACAGCATGGCATGAGCTGCCATGGCCAAGGAATGCCATCCCTGAAGAGGAAGGCTGGGACAGGCAAACCATAGCCATCACCTGTACAGCCAAGCTGCCAACAGGCCACAGCAACCTTTTGCTGCCCCAGAACATTGGCTACTACTGGGCATTGGAGGTGGCACCTCTGATTTGGCCTTATGGGCTGCGGGAAAAGAAGGGGCTGCCTGTTCACTGTCCTCCACCGTGTGACTGAGGCAGTGTGTCTGAGGGGGTATCAGGGGCACGGGTGGTTGTGTTGCCCCGCTGTGCACCTGGCAGACACTGCTGCAAATGTATGGGTGAAGATGGGCTGATACGCAGAGAAACCCCCCGTTTAAAGATGGGCATCATAAATAACCAGCCCTCAGGTAAGGATTGAAGAGAAGGAGAAAAATGGATCTGTGATTACGTCTGACTGGTTTGAAAGTTTCCCTCTGCACATGCTCTTCAAAATAAAGCATTTCTGAATAGGTCTTGTATATAATCGGGGTGAGGGAGGGAAGAGAGGAGGGAAACCAAGTGGAAGAGAAAAATGCTTTGGCTGACAATGACTGAGAGGGAGAGAATTGCATGGTAACATGCCATCCATCTACTGGGCAAGATTCATTATTCACGGCTCAATCATTTGGTTCTAAATTTTAAATGTCATCTAAAGTGCTTTTTGAATTCATCAGTTTAAAAGATATTTACTAAGAAGCAAAATATTGTGTTATTACTCAGTGGCACTGAGGGCTGCGGGATGGCAGGCAGTGTCGTCGGGTGGCGAAGCAAGACGCCCGCTAAACTGGAGATCACTTATTTGCTATTTAGAGGTGGCCCTGCAGGTACAGTGCTTGTTGGCCCTTGAAGCTTCCCACGGCTACATCCCAAAAAGGTGCTCATCCTTTCTAAAAAGTATTTCACAGATTTCAGTTGGGCATGAGCAAAGAAGGAGCATACCTTGTCTACTGCCTCACACCAACCTTTGTACCAGTCCCCGCCAGGACCACCAGTGCACTAACCTAAGTGCCCAGGAAATCCCAGGCACGTACCCTACCACACAGGGGTATACATTTGATGATCAGATTTTTACATGACTCTGTGGTGCTCTTTTAAGCAATAAAGAAGATACCATATTTATATCCATGCTTATATCCACCACGAATGGCAAGGCTGAGTCGCAGGGTGCTTGAGGTTTCCAGGGACCTCAGCTTCCCCTGCTCCTGGCTCACAAGCCTGGCACAGTGCCATTAGCATAATCACTCCCGTGCTAATGCCTTCCACTCACATAGTCATTTCTTTACTAGCGAAACCATGCATATCCTTAAGATATTTAAGCTACACATTGTGTGATCGTAATAGCTTTGTAATGGTGTTCATCTATCATGCATTTTAAATATCCTTGCTCTGCCCACTAACCCGTCTCCAATGGCTCCACTTCTCATCAGACACAAACATTTCTAAGAAGTTTCAGAGGGCACATTTTGGAAAAAAAGAAGTGCAAGGGAAGAACCAAAATTAAAACTTCCTAGGCAGATCTTCACAGCCTATCGATGGGTTCAGGCCATATGACTGAGGTGAAATTTGAGCTGACTCAGACCTGAGATTTGATGCCTAGCTCACAGGACAGCATCGGTAATTTTGAGGAAATTACTTTATTCCTTTCTCATGTCCATGGAAACTGTCAAAACACTAAAAATAGCAGGGAGATTTAAGGAAATCTGGGGCATAGTGAACACCATGTACAAGAACTGGAAGTAGTACCGTAGCAATTCTTTCTCCATTTTGTCTGGCTTCCTGTCTCTGCTGTTCCCATTCAAAGCCAGACATAAAGACAGACACCCACAGACTTTGGATTACTCATTAAAAATAAGTTTTCTGTGGTTGAGCTTAGTTTTATTCCACTACCTACAGATACAAAATTTCAGTTCTACTTTGGCTCTGGGTCTGCATAAAAGATGCTTCCAATTTTATTTGGATCACTTCACTCGTGGAATAATAGAATTATAGGGATTATACAAAGCAATACTTCTCAGCACTCCACGGCATCAAAGCAGTATTCAAATATTAAGCAACACTCAGAGAAGATAGCTAAAGTATTATTATCCTCATTTTCCAGAGCAAGGATGGGAAGACACAACTTGAGAGCACAGGGCTTCTTCCCACAAGGATTTATGCTGGGAACCATGTGCTCCAGGCTGACTTAGAGATTCCCTCCATCCTCATTCCCTGGACCAAAAGTGGTGATTGGAGCCCAGCCTCATGCTTGACGTGATGCTCCCTCCCCACCTCCACCACACTGCTCCTTAAAGCTCTTGCCTCCCAACTGCAGCATTTATCAGTGCTACTGCATTTTTAAATAAGGTACAAAATATTAAATATCTGTGTCAGAAAGACTGAGGATCCTTTCAAAACTGGTCCCTCCAGGATGAACTTTACTCAGCACTTAGAAGCCCAGCTAAGATTAGGTCCCTGGGCAGGTGCAGCAGATGTAATTACACCGCCTCAAGGGCCCTACAGTTACTAATGCAAACAGGCAAAGGGTAGACGACGTTATCCTCCGCTTTGCGACATGAGGTCACAGAACTACCAGTAACATGCCTGAAGTGTTGAAGGGCCAGGAATTCAGCTGTCATCCTGTCACCAGGCCCAATGTTTTACCCATAAGACCAAACCATTTGTCACCAGTTTAATGACTGGACATTTAGGCATACTAAACAGCTTCCTTTTTAGCTCGTTATGCGTGCTTGAGGCACTGCTCAGGAGCCGCAGGAGATGCTGGTGAAGTAAAAAGTGATGATTACAAGGAAGGAGGGAGAAAATAGGAGCAGGTCACACTGCTGTACTATGCTTACTTAGGTAGTACTCTTGAATAAACAAGTTCCAGAAACTAGAAAGCAGGGACTCCAATCTTCAGGACTGAACTGCACAAGATCATATACATTAAGGAAGATAAAGAAATATAGCTGAAAGCCAAATACAGGTTACAGTGGCTGAAGATCATCTTCAGGAGATGAAATATTCCTTAAATGATGAAGACAATAATTCACAAGAATGAGACTCTCCAGTGAATTATGGGATTCCCCTTCCAGTAAGTTAGCAGAAATACGATTCTAAAATTTAAACGCACTCATCCATCACTGATTCTGCTTAAATAGATTTATGGATATATACGTATTTTACCATTTTTTGTATTTTCATAAGCCTGACATTTTAGTTCACCTATAGGTGATACCGGCACTGGAGATGTACCACAAGCTTCAGAAGAGGGTAATTATCCTCTGGCCCCAATTGCCTTCCTGCCTCCCCTCATGTATTATAGGCATGGAGAATATTTTTAAGCTCAAGGACCAATAGAGCTGACAAAAAAAAAAAAAAATACAACAAGGTACAAAGGAAGCTTGAAGTTATTATGACACTTTGGGGATGGGAGAAAAGAAAAATTAACCTTGGAAACCTGTAAAAACTTTCTATGACAAAATCCAAGCAACAGTCGTTAAGCGAAGTTGATGCAATGGGCTCTGATTGAGCAAGGTACCTAAGTCAAGTACCTAACTTTAAAAGTAGTATTATTAACTTCAGTGGTGAATATTCATGTGCATAAAGTTACAGGATCTTACTAGAGCTTATTATAGACTAATGTACTTTTTTCTTAAGCTGGATAAATCTCCAGTGTTTCAACAGTTCTCTCTGATATAAATACACATCAGATGTCCAAATATTCACTCCTCTGTCCTAAACTGAGTGCAGTTTTTCTGTTATTTCTAGTATTTTCTCTGATCTTACCGAGTGATTATATGTAATACCTTGTTTGCTAGGAAAACGAAGGAAACCAATCAACCCTGGTTCGATAGCCTGGTTCCCTGTGCACAGTCCTCCACCTGCACAGGTACTAACACATTGTGAACCAGTGGCCAAAGACTGTATTTCACAGAACAGTAAAAATCTCAGTACAATGTTTCTGTAAATTGAGGGTAGGAAATTGGCTGGGGTCGAGAGACCATGTTAATGAAGAAAAGCCTGCCACATGACTTCATGCTGCATTAGACACATGAGCAATATTCCCTTTTAAGGCTATGGCTTTGAATTACATTACATTCAATCTAGCTGTGGGCTTTTGTTGAAAAAAGTGGTCCCATTCTCCTTTCTCTCCTGTTCCTGCCACATGCTTCGGCAACTTCCCTTGCCTCAGGTTGTGCAACTGTGTAGTGCACAGACCCAGCTCACTGAGCTCATAGAAAACTAACTCACCAAAATAAAACCAACATTTTCTTCCAGACTGGCAAGCTGATCCAACCGCGTGTGGTCACACAACTACTGAACACGGCAGATGCAGAGCATGGAGTGGGAGACTCATTCCTCTTCCTCCCTCGCCTGCTGCAGCCTTCTTCACTTACATTTGGTGCGACATAATGAATGCCAAATGCCCCAACAGCATGGAGACCTTTGTCCAGAAGTCACACTGTCTAATACAAAAAAGTCCAAGGCCATGAAAGTCAAATCTATGGGTCAGTTATATAGCACTGAGTACATTCCTAATTTTTGCATGCTTAAGCTCATAACCTTCACCTTTTATATACATATGCAGTGTTTGTAAAATTGTCAGGATTTCCTTTCCAGTGAAGGTAGTTTACAGATGGACACAAATATATATTCAGCCAACAACATCGATACCTCTGTGGATTTTTGGGCATATCCTCATAATCAGGTTTTTTTACATGCATACATGCTGCTGACAAAATGCTAGTACGTCTTTTTGGTGCAGGCCAGATAATATCACCCTGCCACCTCCACGCATGCCTTTTCTCACCCAAAGAGCTATCCCTAAACCATGCAAATACATATGCAACTGCCCAAATTGTATCAATGAACAAATCAGAAAGCTATATCCATCACTGCTTTCTGCTGAAAATCTTTATTGCTAGATATATTGTCAGCTAGAGCTCACAATCAGCAAGAAGATTTGCTTGGCTGTATCTGTACTGGTATTTATGAAGCTTGAGGCACATGCTGAAACAGACCAAATGTATGATTTTATTCTTTATTGAATAGTTACTGGTAATGTAAGTTGGCAGGAGAATATAGTGCCGAAAAAAAAAGTTCTCTTAATGTTAAATCAATGATTCATTTACTCTCTTCATGATTAATTGCAAAGTATTTGGAACTCTAATGACTTTTGTAGATGCAATATCATTTAATCAAAAGGAAAAAAAGAGCCGATCTGCATAGAGATACAGATTTTTCTCCTATGTCAGTAAAACAAGCAACTATTTGCTTCCACTACTCTAAGTCCTTGGGAAAGCTGTCAGAATCAATATGGAAACCTGGACAGTTCAGTATGGGAAATTCAAAGCTGTTTTTCTTTCAAAAAGGTGGGTCTGTCTCTTTGCTGCTGTACAAGTAATGCATGGCTAAAACAATAGATTAATTAACACTAATGTCCTGGCCAGAGCTGGCCTCCATTTGAAGCGTTTCAGAGTCAAAGGGAATCCCAGATGCTCAGCTCTTGTAATAGCTAGTTAAAAAAAAGACCACAACCCAGCAGTTGCCCCCAGCAGTTTCCAGACTGACACTGAAGTTAGGTACCTCTATAGCTTAGCATAAGCTACAGCTGCTATTGCCCTCCCTGTGGATCCTCTTCTCCAAGGGCTGGATTAGCACCAAGCCCAGGCAAAGCGCCACCGTGCCCAGACTAGGACTTCCAGTGTCAGGGGCCCTTCCATGGAGCGTGGCTTCCAGATGTGGAGAAATTTCTGAAGAAAATAGCAGGCCACTGTACACGCTTTAACTATACAGTGGAGCATACTGATCCCTAGCATTGCTCACCTGTGTTGGTGTCCACACAGCACTGGTTTGCTTTGTTTCAGCGTGTGAACCGTGAGCAGTCACCAAGTCTGTTCTCCAGGAGCCCTGCAGCACTAAGCACCCAGGCAGGCGGTGATATAATGCAACATCCCCACTCCTGCTGAGATCCACTTGGGATACACGAGATCCTCACCTGCTCTTGCTGAACTGGTGAGAATCATGAAGGTAAGTCAGAGCAGCATGACCATGCCCCAGCCTGGCCGCCGTGCCCGTCGCGGGCAGCGTGCCAATATCAGGCCACAGCAGCTGCAGGCTGTCACCAGGCAGCCACACGCTCTGTCCCTCCTGCACTGCCCTGAGCTGTACGCAGAGCTGGCAGCTTCACACAGGCTTCTGGCCTCACAGCAGGGCAAAGCCCTGGCTATGCATCAAGAAGAGGGGAAAGGAGGAAGCTTAAGGGATACTTAAAGGACACTTAAACAAGCTTTTTGTGCCACATTTAACCCTTCATGTGTAAATGACTAAGAAGATAATTCATAAATGTTCACTTCTGCCCTTCTGCAGTCTGATTGCACTACTGTGAATTCAGAGTGGTTTTGCTGGCAGAGGGCTTTAGAAAAGAGGGCACACACAAAGAGCAACCATGATGCTGCTTCTCATTATCTACCATGATTTTGCCTGTGACAGATCCTCTGGATCTGCTCAGTGATGACAGCCGGTGGCCGCTGCTGGTTCCCTGGGGACAGCCTCTTACGGTGCTCACCAGCAGTGCATGTGGCCAGAGACTAACTGGCACTTTTTCTCTTACACCGGATAAATCTCTGCCCTTTTAAGAGTTTCTTTGATATAAATATACATGGAGTGCAGATCTAGAGAGGTGCTTGGAGACTGGGTCCCTTGCCCAACTCTGGCAGCAGCAAAGTTTCCACCCCTCCACAGAGATACTTATGTGGCAGAAGAAGGCAGGCAGTATGCGTCCAAGGAGATCTTTGTTGATGTGAGGTAACATGGAAAAAGTTGCTGGAAAACAAAATTAATACAGAACAAGAAAGGCTTCTGGCATCGGCAGCAAGGGGTCTGACTGGCTCTGCCCAGTGCAGATGGAGAGTGACGTGAGTGAGAGAAGACACAAAGCACCTGGTAAACTGGGCAGAGCTTGAGACTGGGACAAGAGCTGCAGCCTTGGGTAGCAGTCCCCTCACATTCAGTACTCAGTTCCTCCTCTCCATGGCTTCCTTCCTTCTGGGATCTCCCTCCTGTGTTTCCAAAATTTAAAGCCCTTTTGTGCCTCTGCCCAGGGAGCCAAGCAGGGAGGAGGCGCCAGACCCAGCTAGAGCGCAGGAAGGACACTGAAAGCAGATTGCAGGGGATACGGGGAGAGGCCGAGTGGTCTCATCTGGCCAGGGCAGGGACATGCCACCCCTTTCCTCAGCCCTAAGACTAGTTAGCCCCAAGTGAAGAGAGGTCAGATTCATCTCTTGCATGTAGAGCATCCCGCACGCATGTCAGACCCATGCCTGCACTGTGCATGCCATGGCAGTACTTCCACTTCAGGTAGGGCTTGCTGGAGACCTTTCATTGCCTGCCCAGCTCCAGGATGGATCCTGTCCTGCTTGCTGCAGCAAGCACACCTGGGGAAAGCTGCCAGAGCCTCCACTGAGGCATCAGACATCCCACCCAGGTTACGTGAGTGCAGGAGACCAAATTCATTCTCAGCCTTACAGCCTCCTGAAGCTGCTGGAGCTCTCTGGGATGCAAGTTAGAGTGGTTGTTTTAGAAGGAGTATAGTCCCAGCACATATCACAGATTGCTTCATAGAAGGTGGCATGAAAAGAGCAATGTTCTGTTGTTAAATAGGTCTGTCCCATGTTTGCCCACTGCCAGCCCATGCTGGCAGGTGAGAGGAGGAACAGGCGAGGACTTCATGCTGGAGCCCTGAGCTGGGAGAGAGGAGTGCGAGGACGCCAGCTTGGCACTGCACCCTGTGGCAACGTGGTGCCACTTGCAAAAACGCAACTGAAAAAATGCCAGACATCTGTGCCCTCACTGTGTGAACCAAAATGGAAAAGAACCAACTATTTTTCTTCCCACTGAGATTTATAAAAAGCCCTGTGTGATCTAAATTGACACACAAACCGACAGTCTCTTACTGATTATTTTTAACCTAATTTAGCTGATGCAAATTGTACTGGACCTTTATAATTGTGCACAGAACTTGGTAGCAGCAGTAGGATAGAATTATCATCAGCTTCATGAGGCTAATGTTATGCCAATGTCATATTTGATCCATGTTTTCAATGAAGTTGAATGTTTACTGAATATCAGAATATCAGCATTTCTTGTGAGCTTAATTTTTCATTTCCTTTCACATTTCCTTCCACTTCAGATACACCACACACAACTTGAAGTACTACACGTTCTCCCTGCCCACCTCACAGCTCTTCACCAGACTAGTCTCCCCATTAGCTTTGGTCAGCTGTCCCCCTAGGGTAAGATTCACCTCCATGCAGCCTTGATCTAGCTCACCCCATCCCTTCTTTAGATGTGTGTAAGAAGGGAAGGGTGTTGTCTTGTGCCAGGAGGGTCAAGACACTGAGGTTCCGGTTTGAGAGGGGAAAAGAATCTATTACTCCTCATAGCAGATTCACTGCAAAGGTCTCAGTAACTTTTGGAGCATGGCGCTGATGTCTCATGTGCCTTTGCTAGATGCATGATAGCACCACAAGGCAAGAAAGTCAAACATGGCCCAAGCCATTTAGGGCTTAATGAAGTAAGACTTAAATTCTATCTGGCAACCAACAGTGGGAAAGCAGAGACAAGGGAGCTCAAGTGTAAAAGCACCACTTAATAAATGGACAGATACACTGCGCATTAACTGAAGTCTACAGATGGTGGTCCCAAGTTAGAGTCCTTGTTAGGAGCCATATAATTGTCTAATGACTCTAAAAGCATCAAATGCACAGATAGCAGTGCTGCCCCTGAACATTTCTGTACATTTTTCAGTAGTAATAGATGAAAGAACTACCTTAGCTGTACCCACTGTTTCCACAAATATTTTAGAGCCTAATATGTCTCTACATTGTAAAGTGGAATAATAAGCACTAAGCGTGCTTGCTCTTACCAAGAAGACAGATGTAATCTCTGCCACTTCTCCCAGCAGGCTCTCCCAGTTTACCGGTTTCCCTCCAGGTCCACTTCAAAGAGAATCTTCTTCTTCCTCCATCAGCCCGAGTGAGCAGCCAGCTTTTTCAATTACAGCTGAGCTCAAGAAGGTGAACTGCGAGGTACTTTAAGGCCCATAACTCAATTTCTTAAGCTGTAAAGTTAGCAAAATGGGGAGACTGTGAGGAAACAGAGGAGGAAAAAAATCTCTATTTCAACTATTCTTTCAACCCTGTATGCTGTGTACTTTTTCATTCCAGTGTTTTAAATATGTCTAACTATCTGTTAGATATATGTGCAGTCACGTGCACAGGGAAGTATCATTTACAAATCATATGCAATGTAATAGGGAAAACCAGCAACCGCTGCTCAGAGTAAGCATAGGGAAGTGCCATCATCTTTATCTGGGCAGTTTGACCACTTCTCGGTGGATGGCCTGCCATAGGAGAGCTCATCCTCTTTTTTGTTAATACACTGTACTACTGGAGTATTTCCCTAGGATTCTTACAAATAGGATCAATCGCATTTTGAGAAAAAAAAAACAAACCAGCTTTCTAATTGACTTGCGCTGAAAAATGTGAGGAAGAGAATCTTGAACTGTGCCTGGAACTCAGGCTGGAGGTCATGAGCAAGGGGTTTGCTGCTGGTGGCCATCACTACCTGATGGAAGCCTTACTTAGGATCTCTGACGGCATTAGAGTTCAAAGTCATTGCTAGATCACAAACTAGTACTGAAAGAATATCCAGAAGGGCAGACCCAGGAAGAGAGAAAGAAGCCCCTTTCCCCATATACTATTGTCTGTCTTTATTTTCATTAGAGACTACTTTTCAGGATAGTAAGTTATATTTCACAAAACACCCAAACCCTGATTTTTAATCCAACTCTTTATTGTTAATAGTAGGAGACTGGGGAATGATCTAAAATCTACTTAAGTCAGTAAATTCCTTGCCAAGGACTACAATGACTGCAGGGTGAGACCTTCGGTAAGCATGGGAGGGGGATTCATACCCTATGCTTCCACAAATAGCTTGCTAATGCACAGTTAATTGCTTGCTACATTTAGTGAATTTAAGATTCTGGTTTAGAGGAAAAGTACTTATGCAAAAAGCACTAGACTTCAGAAACCTTACGTTAACATTGCATCCATCCACGTATCCATCCATCTTGCCACTTCTGGACTACCTTAGCACAGTCTAGTAGGAGTTGTGTCTCTCCTCTTCATCAAATTATGATGATGAAAGATCATTATGAAAAAATAAGAACCACAGCACTTCATATCAAAAAAAGCACATACACAAAAATGCTTCATGAAATCTTGTCAGCCCCTCTGCAATCTTGTGTCAGAAGGAAAATAAGAGAAGCCCTAACAATGAGAGCCTATCCATTTCTCTTTTCTGGAAAGAAAAATTTCACTTCTTTTTTTTTTTTTTTTTTAAATTTTAATTTGCTATTAAAGGATAGCTTACGATATTATTTCTGTCCTCTGCAAAGCTGTGAAGAACCACTTCACTGGATATAGAAACCAGACTATAAATGCAAAAGTATTTAATGAAAACGTGAAAATCCCCTTGTTAAGGCAATCTCATCTGATGCTCCTGTGTTCTGGTTGGTGGAAGCAATACTTACATTTGACTGCAAGAGTGATATAAAGGAATTTTATAGAGAATAAATAAATTATGTGATATTTATGTTAGTATTTATTTAAGTCCTGAAGATGACTTACTCTGAATGTATTCACATAAATTTTTGGAGAAGGTGTAGCAAAGATTAATTGAAATATTAAATCAATTTTATGACTATAGGGGAGAATGCAGTTCATCCCTATTTGTCACTGTATTCAATAAAGCACTACAGCTTAAGACTTTGATTTACAAATAGTGGAGGAAAGCACCTGAAGACTAGAATACCGCTGGGTGTCTCTAAATTAAAGGATCTGTGTAAAAAGCGAAGTAATTCTTATCTACTGCTATTAGACTGGCACTGCATGATATATGTAAAAGATGTAAATAATAGAAAGGACATACATAACGAGATTTTCAGGAGCTCTCAGACGTGGCCTGATTCTGTTCCCATTGTACTTCCGATGCAAGTAGAGTTAAGTCATGCTCACTGCATTTCTAAAACTCACACTTTATTTTAGAACTGCACCTCTCATTTTTTCTGCCGTTCGTCTGATGTCCTGTGAAACGACCTACAAGGTTAGAAACTATGACTACAGGTGCATGCCCTTCATTATGTTAAATTATATCATATTCAGTGAGGTAAAGAATAATCTCCAGGATATGAAGACAAGACTCACATTGAACTCCATCTTCACAGAGATAACAAAATGGTTTGAAAAAAAGCTGGGGGCACACTTCTGTTTTATTCCGCTGTGATCTCGTCCACGCTGACATTGCCTCATCAGCATGTACCAGTGCAAGCCTACAAAGCAGTGTCTGGACATAAGGCTTTCGCATTTCTCCACAAGGTTGTCAGAAACCAACTGAAAAGCTTCTATTAACCTTCATGGACTTTGGGGTCAACCCCTGTGGCTCCAGTTAATATGCTCTTCCCCCTGACCTTTCCCTCATCTTTCCCCACTTTGCTAAATGATAAAAAGCAACTACACTTTAGCCTCGTTGCAATCCAGGAGTTTTCCTGGCACATAATGATAATGGGATTGCTATGTATCTCATCACAGAAATGATGTATTCAGCACCAATGGCAGAAGTACATAAATCAAGGTCAGAGATCAAAGCTATCTGATACTACAAATAACTGTTAACTTTTATTAATTTGAATGATCTTTAACAAAACACAGCTGATGTCCAGTGTGTCACTGACTGTCCTCACTTCCACTAAAACTGTTTAAAATATATTGAACATACTGAAACACAAACACTCAAGAGAAAACAGGGATGAAATTTGTGATAAAACAACAAAATTACCCAAGTCCAGCATAAGCATGAATGCCTTAGCAGAGAACATTGCACCAGGATCTGAATATTTTGCAGGTTTTCAGTTAAAATGGGATAGCCCTAACACAGAAATTGATCTTAATCATCAAATACATACTTCCCTGCTCTTGCCACATTTTCCTAATAACTGTTTCTAATTCTGGCTTTGGTGGGTAATGTTTCCATTGAAAGATTAGGGTACAGAGCAGAAAAATGAATGCTGGTTTTTAAATTCCTCTGCTTAGTTTTACAGCTTGCTCCTTGGTCTACACTGAGCTTTGCAGCAGTGGGGCAGTCTGTGGTTGGAGTGTATCAATACAGCTCTATTGATTCCAGACAGAGCAATGCCAATTTATTACAGGCGTGAACCCGGTCCTTTATTATATCTGTGAGCTAGGCTGTAAGTGGCTGAGCGAGCTTTCCTGACTGAACCAAGAAAGTTAGGGAAAAAAAAACTCTGATGACAGAAGATTGCTTAACATCAGTGAAAACCACTAGACCTAGAAACACAGTTGAAACAAATTATTTCTGTCTCTGTATTTTGTCTCACATGTCACGGTGTTATCTAAGTGCATGTGTGAATTAAACTAGTAGAGCTATGCACTCTCAGGAGAAGGTGATACTATAGAATGAGCAACTACTGTGACAGTGGGCTCAGAGCTTACAATCATATTTGTTAGCCAACCTCTGCAGACAAGTATTATAGATCAGAAACACTGCGAAATGTCAGGAGCTATCTAGATGGCCATGCACCGGTGATTTTTGCTGAAATATGGGCTAGAGGGAGGCGTACCCACATGAGCAGGCAGTATGCGGATTTGTGCTTTCTTGGCGAGCCAGAAATAGAAGCTTTGGCCACATGTCAGTGATCAGCTCAGTTTGCAAGCCATTATTGGAAAGGACAGGTTTCCAAGGTTCTCTGTTGCTGATCTCAATACATGGATAGGTGAAGAGCTGATAATATAGGAAAATATATTTCTTTTAGAAAAATTGATGTAATCTTCAGCCAGGCATCTTACCACAAACATCCCTCTCCTTCAGTCATACGCAGTTCAGCCAGCATCAGCTTTGAATGGGGAGATGATGCCAGCTGGAGCAGGCACAATTCTGTGCATCTAAGAAACGTCCCCTATTTCATTTCTAATGACTCGTCTGCAAAGGACCTCTAACCATCTTTAACTTGTCATTAGAACCTATTGAGCAAACAGATTTTTCGTCTACTGCTTTCTCTCATATTGCAGTATATGAGTAGCTCTGAGAGGACAGAGAGGTCCCAGTACTTGTTTGATTCTTGGCTGGCTAAACAGATTCTTGGAATCATGTTTCTACCTGAATATGCAGAATTGCAACATTTCATATTCAATATTCTCCAGTAGTCCCCAAGGACACCCTCTGAGTGATTACAAAGTTTGTGTAAAAAATGGCGCAAACAAAGCTATTGTAAATTCTTACTTATTTGCACAGCTCATCTGCAATATACACGGTGATAACACAGCTGTAACAAACATAGCACTTTTATAAGCTGCTCTACAAATAAAAGACAATATGCTTCAATTTCTGAATGAGCTCTTTGTTTATGTCACTGCTTTAAATTTTTATTACCACCCATGGTATATACTTATTTCAATAAGATTATCTCTTGTATGAGCTGCTAATTACATAGGAGTGAACTATTTTTTGGTCAAGCGCAACTGTTGTTGGATTGCCTTGAAGCTCTCAGGGACAGACAGTAGCTTTTATTGCAGGGGATTATTCAGAAAATCCAAACTCAACAATGGGTCTGTTGCTGAAAGCTTTGATATGACTAAACGATTAACTCATGGGATAAAAGTATTTTCTAGTTTTCTTACGAAAAAAAAAAGTTGGTCAGTGTAAGAGGGCTCAGGGCGCCCTAAAACTCCCTTGACTGCATTTAGAAATAGAATTCCAATACTTACTGGGTTATGGGAAACCTCTCAGGCAGTGATGGGAAGTCAGGTTTCTCTCCTCTTTCCTAGACGCACTCCTTAGCAATCAGAGTGCACTACGAAAAGCAAACCTATCGTCAACAGGCTTAAAAGCAACAGCAACAGCTAGGAATAGGCACTTCCACGGAGAAATGCAGGGAGTACACAAGAGGAAAAAAGGAAAAAGACGACCCCAAATCTCTGCAATAACTATGAATAGTCGGCACCGTTCCACCCTGACTCTGGTGAGGGGCCACAGCGATGTGCCCTCAGGGTGCCCAGAGCCCAGCTCAGGCCCCTCAGCAGCAGAAAGCATCCCTGACTCCCCAAGACTCCCCAGCTGTGGTAAAGTGAGACGAGCAGGGCTTAGCTGCCCAGGCAGGCCCACCAGCACTCGCCTAACAGCAGCTGGAGCTACCTCAGGCAGACCAACGTTCACATGGGGTGGGCGAGAGAAATGAGATGCCCTCAGGAGTTAGGCGGCCAATGCTCTGGGATTTTTCTGGATTGCAATGCTGATACTTAAACATTATAGAAATACTGCTATAGGTAGCGTCATTGCTCCTGTGCTTTGGATCCAAAGTATTAAACCCCCATGCAGTTCTAATCTAGATCTAAGATACTTTATATTCTTGCTCATTAATTCTCCCTTGAGATTAAGCACTAGTGAAATATACTTTAAAATGAGGCTTCACAATTACAACAGCAATAATCCCATTTTAGCATTCCTGCAAGTCACGTGAACGCTGGAGACCAGCCATGTAGGGCTCCTTCTCGTTTCACACAAATGGCCCCTGCCAGCCCCACGACCTTTCCAGCAGCAGGCAGCAGCACAGGCCCCCTCTGCGCTCCTCCTCCCGGCAAGGTGGGGTGCTCAATAAAGCCTCGATAACCTGAACTTCTATTGTATTTATGATGCAGATGAGAAATCTAATTGTCTGTGGCTTTCTCTAGCTTCTACAATATCATTGTCCCATCCAGGAAGAGCCAGCCTTGTAGTTTACAGAGTAAGGATAACGAGGAGAAGAAAAGGAGAAGCCAGCCTTCAGCACTGGTGCTTCCTTCCTCAACTTGAGACTCGACAGCTCAAAGGTGAACAAACGGCATCATTAAATGACCTTTCAGTGATATGTCTCATTTTAGGTGCCATATTCTCTGAAGCAGCTTTCTCTGGTATAAGCCATTCTATCCCATTGCTCCCGTGCAGCAATCCCGTCAGCCTGTGCTACTCATAACCTCTGCTAGGCAGTGGCATAGTTACTGGAAATGGCTGGGAAAACAACCCGACTGGGAAAATACTGTATTTTCATTTCAGAAAACTCTAGGACAAGTTTATAAGTAGAAAAGACCTGTGAGATGATCTGAGCCATTTTCTGCTAGGGGACTTTGGATTTTTAGTGTGTTCGCTGATTTTTGGCCTGTCACCCTGTATTGACACATGCATGTCCTGAACTGTGTAATAGCTTTAACGGGCTTTGTGGAACTCTTCACAGCACAGAAAGTAAAATTAAACCTCTTCCTCTTGAATGCTTGTGTGCTCAATCTTATGATTTTTCATCACAATACTGGATACTCATAGGGTGTAACTCAGCCCATCTCGATCCCAAAGTGAATTCCCATTCATACCAGCTGAGAATTCAGTTCAGGATGGCATAAACATTCATGAAAATAACAGAACTCTGTGGGAATAGGACCCACGTATAAACATCAAGAAGTTTTTTTGGTCTTCAGGTGTTTACTGAAATCACTATTAAATGTTAACAATATTTCAATTAAAAACGGAGTTGAAATATTCAGGAAGCAGCTGCAGCATAGCTAGAAAGCAACATGAAAAACTCTGCACTATCTTCAGCTTAAAGCAGCTCCAACTACATTTTAAAACAATAGCTTGAGAAGTACTGCACGGAGAGTGTGAGAAATGTTCCACAGTAAGGTGATCTATCAGAGGGAAACCTTGAAGACTGAAAAGGAGGGAAAACAATAAATCCCCAGAATAAATATTGAAAGAGGAGAAAGAAGGAGAGAGATTTCATTTTATTACATCATTTGATGTCATGAGCATGCACAGGGGAAAGGATTTATTTAGTTATGTTTCCCAGAGGGGCTGGTTCTGTAAACAGATGGAAGAGGGGCTGGAAAATCCAAATTCCAAACAGAAAAGGTCAAGGCACAACAGAGCTGTATTTTCAGATACAGTGATATAGTGGCCATAGCCGACACCAGGTTCGATTCCTTATTAGATTTTCAGTGGTTTATGGAGGGGTTATGCAAATTCCCAATCTGCTGGAAATATGCATGCATAATCTCAGGTTTGCTGCAAAGCGTTCCCCTGGTGCAGTGGCAAGGCTGTAATTACACCGGAGATCCCGGCACTTTTGTTTGAAAACCCTGTGTTCAGTCACTTACAGGTTTCTCAAGAGAGTAACTTCCCCTTGCTTGCTCTCAGACCAGAATCCGGACATTTAAATTTAAAGAAAATGTATCTGCCAATCTAACTGTTCTATAATGTTATACACCTGCTTCCATACAAATTGGGATGCTAAAATGGATCTATCCATGTTCTTTTAACTGCCATATGCCAGCTTTTAAATTCAGAAGTCCATTTCAGCAAAATGGGGTTTTGAAATTCAGACTTAGGTAACCTCACAGAAATGGCATGTACAAGGATTCTTCAAACAAAAGACCAGGCTCCTTCTCAGGGTATGACAGCTTTTACTACTTCTGTATTTCTTGCAGCAGTACGTGGAGATGCAATCAAATACCACACGCCCTGGTGCAAAGGAATTGTCCGTACAGCACGACTGACACAGCGGATGCTTCCCCTTTCTCCCAGTTTTGCTTTGCTTTTCTCCTACTTTTAAGTCTGGTTACCCTTCTCTATTTAAATGATCAATTCCTTTCAGGAATCTCTCAATCATGTAAAATGCTAAGCACAACGGCGCCATCCTCTCAGCTAGCACGTAGCCATGATCATAATAAATGGTAAGAGCAAGCATTCACAATGCTGTTATATCACTGTAGGCTTAATTTATAGACACTGAATCATCCCATTGGTTTCAAGGGAAGACATAGCAGCTAAAGTTAAACATATACCTTGGATGTTGCATGATCAGAACAAAAGTAGATGGATCCATTAATTCAGGCTGTTTTGCTGTGGGCTTATCTTAAGTTTCACAATCCAAACCAAAGAGAACCAAACCAGTGTGAAAATGCTTATTAGCAGCTATTTTCTTGGATCCTCTATAGTGCTGTTATAAATTAATATATTTAAAAAAAAGATAATAAATAACATATACCATTATATAAGAATATATCAATGAGCCAATACATAAAACTTCCATTAATATTTTAATAAATTTTTAGTCATCATGGTGTGTCTCATCAGAGGATACGTTAGGTCTCTCGGTGTGTTATTCATGAAGCTCATCAGGCAGAATATGTTGGAGTTTTAAATAACCTCTGCTCACATAGCTGCCTGTTACGTTTTTGTTATTATTTTTGTACAGAATGATATGTTACGGTCTCTCATTTTAATTAGATAGCTAATAAAGCAAGCAAACAGTTTGCCTTGGGTTAGCCCGGTGGCAAAACAATGGTGTGAAAAAGACTCACAGGCAATCCATCGCCTTCTGCTGCGCTGCCGAGTAAAGAGCACAGTCATCCTGCCGGAGCAAATGAGGCACACCGGTACACGCTGCGGCCAGAGCAAGCTCCAAAAACTCTGCAGTAACCCCACCGCCCTCAGCAAGGCTGCCTGACCCTGGGCGTACCGCCTGGTCTCACACTCC
Source organism: Grus americana (assembly GCF_028858705.1). NCBI lineage: Eukaryota > Metazoa > Chordata > Aves > Gruiformes > Gruidae > Grus > Grus americana. The sequence continues at coordinate 4,310,094 of NC_072860.1, read as the reverse complement.
TCCATGTTACTCGGTGTATACACGTGTTCTCTGGGCTAGTCCGATAAGGGTTTCGTTTTGTTTGGCTGTAAATCTCTTTTGGACAATGCATAAACAGGCTGTATGAAAACAATTTGTCTTGGTTTAACCTGCACGTATAAAAGCAAGAACCACTGGCAGCCAATTAAATGGGCTGTAAGTGACCCGGGAAGAATGAAAGAACAGGGCAGCTGTCCTCTGCAGAGAGACAAAAAAGCAAATTACCTGAGAGTGGAGATCTTAGATGGCTACTGGTTCCCAGCTCCCTGTTCTTTGCCTGCTCTCACTTGTTTTCAGGTGTGTTTTCAGTCTTATGCTTAACTGCCAGGACTTCAGGAGTCTCAAAGACCCGTAGACTTGGAGGGCGGTTGCCCACTTGGTTAGGTCTAGTTTATTAGTGGGAAAGTATCCAAGGGCTTGACCCAAAGCCTCCTGTATTCAATGGAAGGTTCTGAATGTGGCTTTGAGCAACTGTGGGCTATCTATACTAAAAACTGAATTAAAAATAAAGGAAATGGCTTTTGCTATTGCTATACTAGTCACATAGAAGCAGATCATCTTTCACAGTGCTGTCAGGTAAAGTCAAACTGCTTCTCTGGGAGATTAGGGATTGATTAAAGTCCTTGCACTCAGCGGTATATATCTGTATTAATCTTGGAATTATTTGTCAAACACCAAGATCTCTGCTCTGCTCTGTGGAATTTATTCCGAAACTCACCACTTAAAATGAGTCAAGATTTTTAAAATTATTTTTATGTTTTTAAAGCAAATGCACAAGCTACTTCTTTGCCCCCAAACCAAGCACTGTTATTTTTAACACAGCGCTCTTTTTGCTTTGGAATAGCGCTTAATGTCTGTTACTGATTGTAGAGAACGCAGCTGGGAAACTAGAAAGTAGGAGTTAATACACCTGCAGACAGGTCCATAAAGCATAGTCACTGCTTCAGACCAAGAGCCAAGGCCAGGTTAGCACTGACAGCTCCTGCTGTCCCAGTCAACAAAGTCAGGGGAAGCCAGTGAAGAGAGAGCACAAAAGCCATTTCTCCGACTTTTCCCACTAAAACCAATCAGTTGATCCTGTTCAGAAAAGCTTTTCAAAAGCAATTTTGGGTTGCATCAGAAGTGACAAAATTTGATGTGCCATGCCTGGAGTCTGGTATTCAGAAGATGCTCCACACACCATTCCCCAGATCCCCTCAGGATCCTGCGAACGTGCCCTGGACTCTGGAGCAACGACTGTGCTGTGCATTGCACAAGGCAGTAAAGGCGATAGGAGGAATACAGCTGGGTATCTCTGTGAGAATGGGCATTACTATTTCAGTGTAACATCTACCTCGTCGTAATGTGGCTGTTAACCAGAACTGAAAAATTATGGAATCACAGAGGACAGAACTGGAACAAACTGCTCCGAGCCCTTGTTAGTAATGAAGGTCAGGTTTAATTTGGCCATAGCCTCTATCTAAGATGACATAAAGAAACATGCTACAATTTTTTTTCACAACTTGTTGTCAGATCTGATAGCAGTCATTCTTACTCACATATAACAGAAAAATGTTCTGGATATTCTGGCTGCAGTTCAGTAAATAAGTTGTGATACACACTTTCATTTGAGATATCAAAATCTTCTGATTTAGCAACCCTGGCAGCATAATCAATAACTTACACCCTGAGACTGATGGGAAGAGGGAAACAATGAAGATAACAGGCTTTAGCAGAGCATCAGGACCTGCAGGAGGTCAGCTAACTTGCTGGGATAAGGATGTTCTGGCCTTTTGCCTTCAGAAAATTAGGGCTCATTGGCAAGGCCAGAAACATTTGGGGGGAGTTTCCTGAGCCAGAGAAAATCACCAGTGCACAGCTCAGCACAGCTCTCAGTCCGGCCAGAAAAAGATCTGGAGTGTTAAGTAGTGATTAGGGTTCACCCAGACTCAAATACAGTCTTGTGCAGGAGTTAAGACAGTGTGAGCCTTTAATAAAGGACAAATTACATCCCAGATGAGAACTGTAGGCTGGGAAGCCCCAACACAGGAGGATCCAGCTGGAAAAAAAAAAGAGAATTCACGCAGCCTTGTCATCAGCCACAATGGTCCCAATTTCACCTTGGCTTGGTTGGGGCTATCTGGGCTTCCACCTTGCTGAATAAATTAATACAGCTCTCTTTAATACGCAAAGAAGGCTACCGTTACACTGCCTCTAATTCCTGCCTGTTAGCTGTTCACATGTCTGCTAGGAACTAATGCTGGGAGGATACAGGCTCAGGTCGGTTTTGGAGGCAATACTGAAGACACTGTTTAATGAGGAGGGCAGGGGAAAGTTGGGGTGGTTTGTTTTCCATTTTTTCTCCTAAACCATAATCCAGAGTAAGTTGGAAAGCAATTACTTGCAGTATCTAAAATTCCATACTGACTAATGGCCCATATAACCTCCCAGTCAAATTCTGTGAGATGCTGAGACCCTGCAACTCAAGCAGAAGTGATTTGGTGGCATAGACATGGAAGAATTGATATTTATGATCTTGCCTTAAGGTTCACAGCAGGGCTGAACCTGGCCTACTGACTGGGACTGTCCAACTGTAAACTACATGAGAGCCTGAGGAACAATAAGGAAAAAGCCAATTAGTTGATACAGCAGACAATGGATTCCCTAGAAATAACTGTTGGAATCCATTTTCCTTTAAAAAAAATAAAAAATAGGGGCAAACCAGAAGGAAAACACCCCTAATTTCAGCAGGGACTAAGTAAAAAAAATATATATATATGCAGACTCTTTAAAAGACGACTGTGATCAGCAACCCTGACCTAAAGAGGGAAGGGTGAAGATGCGCAGTTGTGAGCAGCCATGAGCCCGGCTGGTGTTTGGGGAAAGCTAATGGAGCCCCAGGCTCCCCTGTCCCTGGTCCATCTGTGCCTGCCCATGGGGAGCTCTCAGCCTGGAGACCTTTCTGTCTTGCTGAAACAGATCAGAGTCATCAAGGCGCTTAGCTCTTGTGCATTAGCCACATTTAATCAGACTGATTTCCCTGAAATTACCTAATCCTTTCCGAGTATAGTGTTTTAAATTATTGAATTCTGCTACGTTTATTTCTTATTTACTCAGGTTAGCTACACGATGTGGTTATGCATCTTGTGCTTTCTAGAAGGATTGATGGCTGCTACAGAGAACAAGGAAATTTCACAAGATATTGATAAATTAATAAAACACCAGCAAATGCACTTGCCCTCAGGTTTAAAAGGCTTGAAAAATCAGACATGGTTCATTCCTCATCAGTTTGAACTGCAGCAGTTGTTTGTAATGAAGTGATGCAAATGGTGGGGCAGAGGTTTACTGAGCTGAAGGGGAATCATTCCAGCCCCTCTATGCCAGATGAAGACCTGCTTGGTCAAGACTAAGGGTCCTTGTCAGACAAATTTGATGCCAGAAATACAGATATATTAAAGATTCTGCAGTGAGTTGCTGAAGTGGCCCACATGAAGCCCTGAATGTGAATCTCAACATCTCTCAGAGACCACGGTGATCGGTGGCCACCTGGATGTCATTCCCATTGTACTTCAGACGGCTGCATGGACCAGCCCTGAAGGGTGCATTCAGATCACTGTATACGAACCAGTGGCTGTTTACAGGCATAAATGGCAATCACAAGAGCAGCTAGGAGCATGGCTGTATCAGCCTCCTGCCCAAGTGGTTACCTTGCAGCTTCTCCCTTTCCTATACATACAGGGAGTTTAACCCTTCTCCAAGACATTTATTTAACTAGCAGTCGTAGGCAGTGCAGGTGTGCGCCTGGCACAAAGCAGCCCTGACCTCGTCTGAACTCAGCTGGAACTGCAATGGTAGAAAAACACAGAATCAGACACAGCTTCGCAATCCACCTAACAGTGAAAATTTCAAAAAATAAAACCACCATTAATTCCTGCTATTTTCCTATGGTTTCCAGTACCACCATAAAACAATGGTGTCTTGAAAACAGGCTGGATTTATTTGGCCAGCAGAAGGCATCCAAGACAAGCTGGACTGCAACAAGCTGGTTAGCTGCAGAGACAGAGGAGCTGTCTGCCTTCAATCATGTAGGCTAATGAGCTTAACTAATAATGCAGTAACTAGATTGCTGGCAAAACATAAATAGTCCTACAATACAATAATACCTAATAAAAATAATGTCCAAAAGCATTTTGAAAAATTATACTGCTTAACACTATTAATGAATTTTTGCAAGCAATTAAAGAGAAACTACTGTAAATTTTTTATCATAAATCTTTGCAATTAGGAAATCATCCATAATTTGTGGCCTGAATTCCCCCAGAGCAAACAGATACTAAGGCAAGTCTATAGGATTCTTATTATCTATTGATGATAAATAACTCACTCTTTTTCTACTAAACTGACTTTGGATATTTCCTTGGGTTTACAGTCTGCTCTCTTGCACCGGCATCAATTCAGAGAACTGTTGCTGTGGTATTGCGCTGGGTTTATATCACTCGCAGCAGGAGAGCAGCATAAGGCAGACCTCTTCAGAGGGGATGCCTAAGAAAATTTGTTCTCTTGGCTAGAGACATTATTGTCCCTTAAATGGGCAGTGTGAGGCCCTCTGCGGGTGGGTCACTGCTGATTTGCTGGGCTGAATCTTATTTATAGATTTCTTCAAACCATCAGGGACAGGTTGTGCCTGCATGTTTGACACAGGATGGTGTCAAACAGGTTGGCTTTAGGAGAAGCTCCATGGAGGGAAGGTGGCCCTGGAGGGCTGCTGACTCTCGTGGCGCGAAACCTCTTCAAGTGCATTTGTCTCTGGAAGAGTGTTTCTCCATGCAAGCATGGGTCTGGGGAGGGACTGAGCTTACGATACCCCCCCCACCTCCCCTCAAAAATCACAGGAAGCCTTAGTACATCTCAGTGGTCAGTGAGTGTGCAGCCAAGCCCCCCGCAACAACAGCGGCCAAGGAGGAGCCCTTATCCCGGTTTGTATGCAAAGGCTGAGGTGTACTTGACCCACAGACACTCGGGAGCTGGGCACCCAGCAGGCTCCATGTGGTACCACACAGAGATACCCCAGCTGGCACTCACCATGGGAGCACTGCAGGCCCAGCAGCGTGCTCTTGTGCCCCATGCAGCCAGAAACTGTTCGGGGTAAGTCCTTTCCCTCCCCACAGCGCTGCGGTACTGGCTTGGGGCCGCCTACAGCGTGCTCTGCTGCAGGACCCTGCTCAACACAGACCTCCAGGCGCTGAAACACTGGAAACACCTTAACTTCCTACAGTTACCACAGCAATCTTATGCCCATTAAACCTTTCCGCCTCACCATGCATTTTCTGTTATCCAGTGTGTTTACATAGTGTTACAAATTAAATGAGTTGCAGGGAATTTACAAGAGTTTTTAGCATGCAATGGCAACTCGCACCTTGGATAAACGTAAAAAGCCTTTGCTGAAGAAAATATCACAAACTATTCTGACTGAATTTATACTCTTGCTGAGATATAAGTGGGAGTTCACAGTGCTGAGTGTTGTACAAATGTATGGACACGTGCAACTTCAAGGCATTATGCTGTGATTTAGTCACACGAGATGTTATTAAAATCTTTGATATTCACTACGTAGCTACATTTCCGTACATTATTTTGGAAAATTAATATAGTGAGGTGTCCCCCTCCCCCAAGTTAACTACTGTATTCCACAAAGTGAATTCAAAATGTCCCTTTGCTCTCTCCATGACTACAGTCAGCAGCAGCTCTACAAATGATTAATGGCTGACTGTCACACACCGTGGTCAGCAGGGAGCAGAAGGTTCATGGGCACATCTGATAGCACTGTCACCCCCAGCTCATCCAGCCCTGGGGAGCTCCCCGAGCCCACTCTTGCTGCAGTGATGTGGGTCCCAGCTGGCCACCAGTGCCCCTGACGGCCGGTACACCTCTGCCTGAGCTGGCATCTGCAAGGGCAGCAAAATCAGCGCTGCCTTACCCAAGTGGCCACAAGGTACTTTGCTTATCAGTGGCTTTATTTGGGTGTATATATTTTGAATTAATTTCATTATCATTCCCGCTCTGGGAAGGGGGTGCAGAGTTGTTGAGAAAACGTTAGGCTTCAAAAGAGAACGGCAACGGCTACGAGTGCTAATGTTGGCTTCAGCAGCACTGCCAGGCGCATGGCAAGGACAGAAGGATGGCATGACTGGTTCCTTGCCTGAGCCTTGCTGACTCCTTGCCCACCTGCTACTGATAAGAAAGTGGGTGTGAAGTCTGGGTAGCCTGTTTTCAGCCGCAGGAACTGCACCAGTATGGAGGAATCAATGTCACCACTGAGGAAGGAGTACCTATCTAGACAACTCTGCAATGCACAGGAAGCCTAATTCTATGCAGCCTCCTTGCAAATGTCTTACTTATAATTGATATTTTATTGTTTACTTTGGAGACTTGCGTTTATCACTGACACTTCGCTGCATGAAACAGCTGGAATGCCTCTACCTCCTTTTCCAAATCCTGGGGCGAATTGTGGTGATAAATGAGCCCTGGAAAGGCATGATTTATGGCTCCGTTGCCTCAAGGTGCACTGCAGATCCTTTTGTACAAATTAAATCCCTGCTTAAAAGTCCTTAAATTTTTCAGGGTGACCTCTCTTCTTCCCTGTCACAATTCTCATTACAAATCACTGAAACTCTCTCTTCCTTTACAAAATGTTATTTTAACTAAGGGTCTCATCTTTCCATTTATTTTCCCTTCCAAGTTGCATTGGGCCTCAACCACTATCAGCTCAAAGTGGACAGACAATGTCTGGTCAACAAAAACTTTACTAGTAAAGAGGACACGGCTGGTCTCCTTGTGGTAAGCGCATCACCAGAGATACTGCATATGCACGGTGATGGACTGTGTCTCACTGCCCCCTTGTTTGCAAAATCTGCCAGTTAAAATCAGAGCTGGACACATATTGCATCTGACTTGCTGAGTTGCCAGAATGCAGTACCTTTGATACCTGTGGTAAGGAAAGCTAACAATTATACTGCAGAGATCACCCAGCCTGTGCTTTAAATGCTGTGAGCAGGGATTTAACAGCTGGAGTTGTAATTGGAGGCAGGGCTAGCTGCTAGCCCTCGATTCTGCTTGAATTCTGGCATTCATTTATCATTTGACTTTGGCAAGGTGACTGAATGACAAAAGCCTCAGGTTTCCCATCTATATGGTTACCTTCCTGTCTTGGTTAATGGATGTTTCTAAGTTGCCTTGAAATTTCCAGGTGGGAGGTGCCATGAAGTATTTATGTTTGTGCATTAGAATAAAGATCTGTTAGCGAAAGCAAACAGATCTCTGCAGCAATATAAAGCTTCACAAATCAGCCTTGTAGCACCACCCTTGTGCTGAGAAGTCCTTCAGACTCTTACAAGTGGGGGCTATCCAGATGATGGGAACAGCAGTTTTCACTGAGTAGAACTGAGTCTGTTCTGCTTTCGGCATCAGGGACTCTGCACTGACCCCAGCCACGGGGTAGATGTTCACATAGCCCATGAGTGCCCAGTTACGTTAATTTTTAGGAAGATGCGTTGCATATTACAGATTGTGAACAATCCCCAACATAGTCATTTTATTGTCATAACTAACTATCCTCGTTTTCTCTGCAGAACTTCTGTCACCTGGATGGCTTTCCAGACTGTTCCGTGCTCTGAATGGTACTTCATTAGTTACAGCGTGCAGATGGTATAAAGTATGTACTGCAAACAAGGACCTGTCACAACATGTCCTGACATCCCACCTGGCCCCCCTAGACCAAAATCTGCACCCTGCCCACACACTGTTACTGGGAGGTCCTTTCATCCCTACCCTTCATAAGGGGGTCTCTTCCCCAGCTGTTGATCTGACATCAGAGTCCCACAACGGCCTCAGTCTAAATGGTCTTTTGGCCTGGGATTGCACATTATGAGTCTGCAGAAATCTTGTGACTCTTAGGAAGTGTTGTTAAATCTCTCACAAGTGGAAGGTGTAGGGCTACACCCTGTTGAACCCCTGTGAGACGTTTCAGAACAAGAGGTGGGAAAAGAGATGAACAAGAAACAAGGCTTTTGAGGCTGCCAGTTCCCCAGTCCCTGTGTGAGGCTGAAGATGACAAACAGGGCTTTGGCTGATGGCATTTGTACAAGTGCTGTGCATATAATACAAAGCTGGCAGCAGCTGGCTTTGCAAACTCTGGACTTCTCACCATGGTATGTTACAGGAAGGGGAAAATGAAGGCTATCAAGAAACTGTTCTCATGGTGGAATCAGTAACCACCTGGTCAGCAGGACTTGTACATGCAGCAAGGATGAAGCTGAAGGATGATGTAATGTTTGTTTTAAAGACACATAAGACTTGGTTGTTGCAAACATAAAGGATGCTCAATGACGTCAGGATTTGGCCTATGGCAAAAAAGTGATGCTTCTAGACAAAAGTTTTGCAAATTGCAGGGAATCTCAGTTAATGAGAACTAGACATTCTGCAGTGAGATACAAAACTGGAACATTGTTCTAACTAGGTCAAGCATAGACGGCACATGTCATGGGAACTACCGGCTTTGGGAGGAACTCGAGTACTCTCATACACCTGAGATAATCTGAAAACAGATTTTGAGGTAGATAAGGGAAGGAATTGTTGAAGAGTCGCTGAGCTTGATGTCCCTGTAAAGTTGTCCTAGCAACACATGCTTTGTTTTTCTTACATAAGATGTATTTATTTTCTTTCCTGGGTTATTACTGATGTGTAGCACAAGTAAAGGACCTGTTTCGAATTTAAATCCAAAGCAATCCCATTAGCAGGTGTTTAGTAGGACACTGGTGAATTATGGGCAGCAGTAGTGCATAACCATGCCATGAAGTGTTGTGGGACTCCTTCTGAAGATAAGGTGTTGAACTGCAATACACCTCTTGTATTAGAGTAATAACATTATCAGAAAAGATAGATGTGAAGCACTTGGATGTAATGGCCAAATTCTCTCATCTAATTTCCACTGGGTACCCGCGGTGCAAGTCATTAGAAGAGCTGCAGGCCTATGTTCAGCAAGGGGAGAATCTGGCTCAGCTCTGCAGACACAGCTCAGGCCAGAGAATCCTCTAAGATGAAGGAAGGGCATCGCTCTTTACATGGTACCATTCTTGTGCCCTTCTCAGACTAGAACGTAAAAGAGACAAACAAATAAATGATGAAGCCTTTAGGTGGATAATGATGGAATAAATCATACAGTGTTCTAAGTCATAAATATACAATCAGGTAATTTTGAATATTTAGCATTTTTGCCAGCAGTTCACAACACATTCTTATGCTAGCATAAATTTTTAACAAAAAGAGGGGAATGGAACAACATCTGATTTTAGTTAGTTAGTTAGTTATCTAATTATTTGTTTTAGAATTATACTATGGGCCATGCCTAAGGTTTAAACCAATCTCTAATGACTAGCAATTAGGATGACTTTTCTGGCACACTGCTACCAGTATCATCATTGCCGGGTATACAGTGACATGCAGCTTTCGCCACCCTACGACCTTGGAAGAGTGTCCCGTGTCTCACTAGTTCCTGTTCTTTGGAGAGTGCTGGATGTGAGTGTGCTGCATGGCCCTTCCTATTACCATTTTTTGCTTTAAGATTTGTGTTGTGGCAGCACCTAGACTATCAGTCACCATGTTTGACTTTATTAGTGCAAAACCTGCTCTGAAGGGAAGCCCGTACGTCTGGCCAGCAGTGACAGGGACAGAGGGCCTGGGGAGAAGGGGTGCAACCATCCTGTTCTGAGAGGTCACGCAGCAGACAAGTGCCTGCTCCTGGTGTGCAGTGAAATGCATCTTGGTCTGGTTTACAAGAGAATGCATGGAGTCTGGAGGATGTTCCAGGGAAACTGTAGCACCCTCTGCATTGAACAGGCTGAGTGATGGCTGCAGATGTGATTATGTTCTGAGAGGTCCACCTTGGCTAAACAAACCCTTAGAACGTATCAAGAGCAAAACCTACTTCACGCACAAGTCAGTTTACATCTCTGATACAATTTTCCAAAACTCCAAAGTGTTATATAGTTCTTTTTCTATTTAATTCTGCCTTTAACAGAATACAGAGTGCGGGTGGCAAGTGTAGAGCTGTTCCTAAAAAGCCAGCCCTTACCATACACTGGACTTCATGTCCTCTGTCCTCCTCCACCTGTCACAGAAACGTATGCGATTGCCTGCAGGTTCAGACTGCCAACAGGGCTAAAGTGTGGTGCCCTGTGGCAAACACTTGGCAATGGACAGCGACTGCAGGATAGGTTTTGCCTGCCTCGCTCACCAGGAGCTTTGCTCTGCTCTCCTGGAATAATGCACTGATATGAAACCTTTCCTGGGATTAATGCCTGGGCACGCTACCCAGGAAAGCAAGATTCAGAATACAAAGCAGGGAGAGCTCCAAGGTCTCCTTTTGTCTTAGAGTATTTTTGCAAAAAAACCTGTCAGAATGAATTTCCTGGGTAGTTACATGCACATCACATGGACTTTCACTCAAGCCCCATTGCAATTTGGCATTAGTTAAATGTACCATTAAAGTAAAACGTTAGCTAAAAAGCTCCTCAGTAACTCTCCACCCTTGAAAAGCATTTACCGAAACCATATTATGTTCTTGATTGCCTTCACTGTATTTTCTGTGGTGTTTTTTCTTTCAGCTGATTGGAATTCTGAGATAAAACAAAACCTAAAAAGAAATGTGCTTTGACTTCTTTGGAGTGTGACCTTGAAAGTCGAGCTGTTGTATGTCATAAATAATGAAAAATTAGATATATAGGCTAAAACAGTGAGGAAAGTATTTTATATGATTTTCAAGGGCTGTAAGCCCAAGAAGAGCTGATGTCTATCAGACTGTTATATAAATAGTCTTGTAATGAGGAAGAGCATATAAGATCCAAGATAGATTTCTGCTTTTTAATGAGATGGGAGAATATATTACTTCAGAATTTAAAGGCTATTTTTCTTTTTGAAATTCAGATCTGGCTTTATGAATATTTTATTTAAAAAATCCAGACTATGGTAATAGGTTTTCTAATGCTATGACATTTCTCTTTAACATGTAAGTATACTGTTGACAAACCTAATTTTTTTCAGAAAAAATCACTTCAAAGTTACTAATATACATTTTAAAACCAAACTCAATCTCAGTCCATCCACTAACTTTCCCAGTACTGAAGCCTTCTGCCATCGTGAGAAGTTACAGCAGAAATTACTGATAGCCCAGAAAGAATAATTGCTTCTACAGTCCCTGCTGGAAACTTCTTACAAGGATAACCTTGCACCAAAACTGTATTTTTTGAACAAGCTTGCATTTAAATTGGCACTGGAGTTTCTGGAAAGAGGAAACATTGCCTCATTTAACAAGTACCCTCGAATCTGTTCCGTGATTGAGATAATATTTTATTGCATTGTCAAATAAGTTTTGCACTGTAAACTTATTAAAGCAGCAAGTTTTATTGCTTTATTGGGAATTCATTTCAAAAGGATTTCTCTGGTTAGAGCCAGATCAATAGCTGCATTTTGCAGAATATGAAGATTTTCTTTTCATTTGGAAATAGTGGAGATTGCCTTAAGATTAATTTCAGGTACAAGGAGGATGTTGGAACAAGCAGGCACAGGATTCAGCACCGGCCATTATTTTGCCAAACATAAAACCAAGGAACATATTTCCCCACTTGACTGATACATTGTAGGTAGAGAAGTCAAATTTTCTCAACTGAAAGATGCATAGTTCAAAAGCGACTGAGGACAGACAGGCACGTGTACAGGTGGGCACGTGCATAATCAGCCATTTTTGAGGATCCAGCAAAAGATCTTCTTCCTCAGGAAGCCAGACTCAAAATGCTATAATATTGCCAAAAGCTGGAACATTTATTTTCAAAGCAAGTTTGAAGTTTCAGTTTTCATTTCACTATGCTGTGTCAGTAAGTGCCTACACAAAGCAAATGGGATGTTTTGTTTCAAATCAAATATTTCACAATGAATATTTTGCTTGGTTCCCTATAGAAACGTTCATGGCATAGGAAAAAACAATAACAAAAATCTCATCTGAAAATAATTAGCTCTTTCCCTGAACACATAAGAAAAATATCATGTGCTCTAATTGTTAAGATGCTAATTTCCAGCTCTCTCCTTTTGGCCTGAGTCCTTCCAGATGGAGCGCTGAATCAAGACCTACCTGTCTACCCCCTGCTCACCCACTCGTTCACTATTAGCACTTGGCAAGTCGCTTTCTCCTTCTAAGCCTCAGTTTCCCCATCTACAAAATAGGGATGCTGAGATAAATCCTTGTGCAAAGTCATGTAAGTGCTGTTGATGAGCTTCACTATATGACAAGAAGGGTTTATTATTATTTTCTTATATTCTTTTCTGCTTTTTTAGTCATTCACTAAAACATATCTTATTCCAGGTCATTTTTTCACATTCTGGAGAAAATGTACAGATCCTTTCTCCACAACCATAGAGATTAAAAAACTCCTTCAGAAATCTTGGATTTATTTGATATACCACCACTGCTGTTTCACACATAAGCACCATCAACAATGGAGAAAGGAAGATGAAAAGAAGACGTATTTTAGGCTTTCAACATGAGTAATTAGACAAATTCAAACTACAAATCACGTTCTGTATCCCTGAAAATCTTCACATAAGAACTCACACAGTGCTTCAGGTGAACAAGATATTTCTATCACCCATGGGGAACCAAGACCAGCTACCTGCCCCTTTCCGAGAAGTGGCAGTGCTTTGTCGATGTGATACAATGCAACGTGTGCTTTCATTCTCATCAGGGTGTTTTACTACACTTCAGATTGGGACCCACTGAAAAGGAGCTTCATACCCTAGCCCATACACACCTGCGTGGCTGACCTGCTCCAGAAGTCAGCCAACTAAAGCCTTTCTCTATGACCTCAGTTGGCTTCTCTTGCCTTGACAGCCTTGCCTTAAGTCAACACACTAATGTTTCTCTTCATGAAAAAGTGCTTAATAATGTCTGTTCCAAGTCTGGTGTTCTTTAATTTCCACTTGTGCTCCTGGTACTATCATCTGGTAGACATTATCTACAGCAAATTAAGAATTTATGTACTTCAGGAAAATCTTGACTGGAGGCTCATCGGGGGAGGCTGAATGGGGGCTTTTTCATTAAACTTTTTCATTTCGCTTAAAGATTGAAAAATGTATGAAACAGCTTCTCCGGGGAAGGAGAAATTTCTAACTCTTTAATAAGCACTATTTATCAAAGACATATAATGCGAACCGTCTGCCAGATGTAGAGTACATGGTCTGGAAATTCTTGTATATGAGCTGCCTGGAGGCTTGCATCTGCCTTTATCCGTGTGTTATGTCTGCTATGTTCACCTCTTTCTGACAACCATCAGATCTTGGGGAAGCTCCTCACATACACACACACTGCCAAGGCCATCTTCTTCCAGTGGCGCTTTTCTTCCCCTCTACAATCAAGACACAGTCTCACCCCATGGAATGAGACACAGACCCACCAGAAGCCTCTGGAGGCAAACAGAGGTCCTGTGTGGGAGGACAGGTCAGCTGCAGGTTCCACACGCTGCACAACACAAGCTCTGTGATGCCAGCTAGCACACCTCATGGCAGCAAGGACATTAATGTCAGTAAACAGAAAGACACCATGTGGGAGACGACCATGATTAAAAAAAAAAAATCACAAAAATAAGCACACTGGATCGAGCTGATGCAAGTTTTAAACCTCAGTTTCATTTAAATTTTCATTTCTACTACCTTTATAAATCTTTTCCTAGCTTTATAGCAGATGTATTCATGGAGCTGACTTATAGTAGAGCAATGTAACTTTTCAATATGTAGCTATGGTAAATATTTGTATAGCTCAAATATAATTAAATTGACCCATAATAGCTTCATTATATTTCAAGAGTCAAGGTCTTAGTGTAATGGAAAGCTCCCTCCATCGCTATTACATTCTAATCAGATTACTTATCTAATCCTCCTCATTTATCAAATGCATCAGAATTGATCTGCAACACACAGGAGCTCTTAGTCATTTCTGAGTTTCTGGGGGGAGTTATTTCTGCCTCCTCTTCCTCAGTTCTTCATTTACTGCAGAAATAGAAATAGCAAGCTGCGGAGCACTGGCTCTGTACAAATCTCTAATACATAGCGAAAGGGACTATCAGGCAGATTCACTCTTAAACATCAATGTCTTTCTTGACATTAAAGTTGGAAAATGGAACAATTATTTTTGCATTAGCAAGTCATACTGACAAATTCCCTCTGCACCCTCTTACTGTCATGCCAAAATGAATCATCAGCTTCTTATTAAGGTGCCCAGGCTATCCCATAACAGTAATAAAGTGTAAATGTATCCCAATTATTCATTTAATGACTTCATGAATATTCAGTATTAAGAAGCAATAGCTGAGCTCACTACAGTAGGTTACAAAGGACACAGGCTGCATATCCCTTATTATTTCTGCGATGGCTTAAGGTCTATTCAGATCTTTCCAGTATCCATAAATGATAATTCACTGGGATAACACCTATTCTGTGACAGATACAAATCCATACAGTTTTAGTGCCCTCATCTATGTATCTCTTGGAAAAGGATCTAATCCAGTAACAAGAACAGATTTTAGGGGAAAATCCACCTTCTTTGCCCAAGAAACAGATGCTGGACCAGAATGACATAAAGTTGGATGTTTATAGTATTTTTCATCTGGACTTCAGAAGCTCTAGGTACTAAATGCTTTCTTACACCTGCTCAACAAAAGTTCATTACATTTTGGTTTTTGGTAGCAAGTGAATTAATTTGTTGTATATACTGTGTACTCCCTTTTGCTTTTCCCCTCCACACCTTCACTCTAGCCCAGCCTACGTTAGTGCGGTGTGAGCTCACAGGAACTGTCCCAGTCCATTTAACAGGATGGCACAGGGTTAACTTTTGAGAAATGAGTCGGCACAAAATGCTCAGCAATGTTATCACAGTAAATTGCAGCTACAAAACAGATGCTCTTTTTAAAGAAGTGAGTGCCAATGAAAGCGTGAACAGCGGGTATATATTTATGCATATGTATGCATTGTTCTCCATCTACTATGCTACTTTGTTCTGCGCTTTGCCCTGTGCCCGGCCATCCTTGAGTGCAAAATCTACCCCATGCCTCCATCGGAGCCCTCTGGAAACCTGTTTGGTCAGAGATCCCTGGCAGTGCCAGGAGAGACGGCCCTCCTTCACACAAGGCTCACGGTGCAGGGCTGTAAAGCCTTGATAAGCTTCTAGGCAAAAGGAAACATTTTTGTTCAAAAAGCTGGCTACTGCTCATAGCAAATCTCAGGTGGGCAAGTGAGCAACTAATCTCCTGACAGAAAACTTAATTGCTAGCCTGATGGTAAAAAGTGAGAGCAAAGTCTTTTGACAGAGCAGACTAACAAAAGGGTTTGCTACCACTATGGAAACCTGAACCCAAACCCAAAGCTGCACAGAAAGAGATGGGAGCAGAGAGGACGTGTCCTGGTCTGCTTAGAGAATGGGGATCAACTCCTGATGCATCTGAATAAGCAGGAAACTGAGACAAGAAATCACACATAGCTCTTGCATTGTTCAAAATACAGAGGAAATGATTTAGATACGTTCTGCTCAGACTGTGGCCTATTTTCCTCAAAACTATGAATTCCTGAACACATTATCTGAAGGTAGGCTAATGCCTGGAGAGGGAAAAGGAGCCAGTTTCTGATAAGTTTTCCCAAATAGACTGTTTGAACCCAATGAGTAAACCTGAAGATTTCAAGAACAAGAGTGCCTGCGCATTGGCCAGTCCCTGGAGAGCTGAAAAGCACAGGGTCTCACAACTGTATCAAAGCTCAGTTGTTTGCCACCAAGCCAGCAGCAGTTACAGAGAATGCAAAGATGAAAAACCATTTGTAAGCTGATTTACGATTATTTATTAGTTTGACTTTGCCAGTCCTACAGATACGCAAAAAGCAATGCCTTCCAAATACATAAGTTATCATCCTGTGAAATTGATGTTGGTTTTGGAAGGGTTGTCCTTGGTTTTCTATTTTCTGGTTAACTGGTGAAAGTGTCACTTTTACTAGGCATGCTCCCATGAGGGTGCCTGAGAGTCTTTGAAAGCAAGGTGCATCAGGCAGTGGATGCGTAGTTTGACTGCATTAGCTTTTACGAGAGAATCTTGCAACTTGAGACATGCCAAGCAACACTTCAAAGAAAATATTTATTTTTGACTCAATTAAATCTGTTAAAGACTCTCTCTCCCTACACCAGCCACGTATTCAAAGCACATAAAGTTCAATTTCTACTTTCCTTTTCTTCAAGAGAAATGATTTGCCTTGCTTTTGGCCTATATATTGTAGAATGACCCTAACTAAAGCTTCCCTAGTATGCTTTTGTGGAAATCTAATTCCAGCAAGGTTGTATTAACTATGTTCCCATCATGTCTCTTCCACTGAGCAGACCTTTATCAGGCTCTTACATTGAGGAGGGCAATTATTAACTATACTGTGGAAATCATCACCACAGTATATTAGAGATCAAAAGTGCAAATGGGTTGAAAATGAGAAAGGTTCGCGAATGTGCTCAAAAATTCATGGAAGGCAGACATCAGTAGCTACTAAGCATAAAATGGTCTAGGCATAGCCTTGAGTACAAAAAATCCCTGAACAGCCAATCGCGATGAGCTAGGAGGCTATGCCATGGGAAGCATCGTACCATTTTCCTTCGGTTCTTATACTCTTTCCCTAAGCAAATGCTACTGTCCATTTTCAGACTTGGAATACCAATTGCATGCACATGGTTGTTCTCATGATTTAAACTCTAGGGCCATGTCTTTGCAAAATGCTTTCTATCCACAAATGGAGTTTGATTTCCTAGAATTCACATTGCACCAAGATCAATCACAGCTTTGCGATGTAAGGAAGCTGGAAAATCTGCTCTAGGCATTTGAACGCTTAACTGCCATTGTCTTGTTATGCAAATCTGGACCTTAAATTAAGAGTGAATCATTCTACCTAAATTTAGCCATGTAAAAGCAAGCACTTAGTCTAAGTAGTTCTTTAGGTTTATGATATTGTCAGGGACAGATGAATCAAGAACCTGATGGCTTTCCTGTTGAAGATACTAGAGTTCCTTTAGAAAACACATTTCATGTAAATTCTTTGTGATAAATGCATGAATAAAGATATGTGCACGCGCATACACACATGCATGTATATATGTTTTAAGCATAAAATCTATGTTTTACCCTCCAGTTTTAATTAAGAACACACTAAAAGGCAGGGTTAAATCTGCAAAAGTCAACTACTCGTTTGGATGCCATGATACATTCAGGAGGATGCTCATTTCTAACCATCCCATCTGTGATATCTTTCTCTTTTTAAATGATTATGAAGACTGAAAGATTCTGCTCTCTGAGGATGTGCTCTAGTTTTTACGTAGTTGGGGTGTTTGTCATGAGCAAGCTTAAAAGTCAAAGGTTTTAGGTTTTATTGAAAATATTTTATGCTCCTATAAGCTTTCCCTGTAATTTATGTGCAAGTGGCTCCAAATACACAGCTGAGGATGCCGTCTGGGAATACACTGCAATGTTATTTCTGGGATATTGCATTAATGACTTGAGTCTTAACCTACGGGAAAAGGGATGAAGAAAGAGCATGATAAAAGCTATCACTATAATCAGTTTTGAGACCATATTCCTACTGAAGAGAGATATTTCTTCTCTTTTTTTTTGGTCATTGCAATCGAGTTGTGTTTACTCCCCAATATATTTGTGCGCAACACCAAGCAACAGTGTAAAAAGCATAATTCAAATGAAAAATTTCCTAATTATTGTTCCAAATATGTATGGCTGGCTTCTTTGCACAAAGGCAAACAGATGCCCTGGGAAAAGGATGGGATGCAGAAGTCAGACGTATTTATTACTGAACTGTGCAACACGACGAAGGCGTGTGCTAGCATAACAACCTCTGACTAGTGGAGATTCATTGCACAGCAACCACTGAAGAGAAAGGGGACCTCGCTGACCCAGTATATTGCAAGGACAGTAGAAGGAGGTCTCAAGTGTGAGCCTCTGACTGACAAAGTGCTTTGGAATTAACAATGAAGGACAACGAAGGAACCTTATCCAGGAAAAAAACATCCAGTGCACATTAGTCAGCCCTAAAAAAAAGGAAGTACTCATATGTTTAAGGCTAAACCAAATGTGTTCTTAGTCACTTTGCTGGTTTGAAGAAGTTTTCAGAACTACAATTCAGAGAAGCATCTAATCTTTATTAGACCCTCTCTGTCATAAAATAAAGACTAGCTGCTATTCAGATTTTCCATTTTCCCCAGATTCTTTGTTTTGCATAGCCAGTCTGTCACTCCTCACAGTGGCCTTGGAGAGTTGAGACCTCTGCTGCTGCTGGCCATATTCTGACAGCACTGCAGGGATTTACCAGCCATCCTCACTATTCACACCGATACTTGCTGATGGAAGTGTATGTGCTCCAAAGCAGTACTTACTCTTTAATCACTTTTGCCATCTTTTGTATGTTGGCTCCAGGGAACAGTGTAATCATCCCTTAAGACCCACACAGGGCAGCTAAGAAATATTATAAATGAAAGAAGGAGGAGATCTTTATCCCCGCTAAAGTCCTTGCAATGCCATATAACCCCACCCAGAGCTCACCCATAAGCCAAAAGCTCCAAAGTTTCTGGGATCAAAGCCCACTACCAAACCTCAACGTTTCCTACAGACCACTGCAGACATATCACCAAATATAAAACTGGAAATGCTGTAAATGTGAGATGATTCTACGTATCAGCTGTAGGGCACATACTGGGGCTCTGTGGATGGCTCGTTTTGGAAGCCAGGTCATAGAAAATTAAACCGAATCTATTTATTAGACAGGGCTAGGAAGACTGTGCTGCACATAGAACTAAACACAGCTCTGGGTGAGCCTAATGGCACGCAGGCAGGAGTTTCTTCAGGTATTACAGCAAGTTTCAAAAAAATCCATCATCACAAACAGTTCTAATTATTTCCAGCCAAATGCCTGCAACCTTGGCAAAAAACAATTATTGAGCAGGTTATTGATCTAGTCAGTAAATAAATACACTTATGTCATCAGTAAGCTAGAACCCTCCTGGGTATAAAACCAAAATCTTAAGGACTACTAGTTATCTGACATATGATTTTAATTAGGATTTATTGATTAAGGGTTTTTAAAAACAAATGGACTTTCTTGATAAAAGGCCTAGTGCAGGATTTCTGCAAAGTTAAATAACGTCTGACTTGCTATATAAAAACCTGTGACCCACATCCTAATTACTTCACTAAGGAAGTTTGTTTTTTATTTCAACAGAACAACGCATGCAACATTTATTATAAATACCATGAATGTTTAATGGAGAGGGAGGCGGCCTCAGCTAACAGAACCATACAGGGAGGTGATTCTCAATGCCTGGTCTTAGCCATATAACCATGGTTATTGCAGTGAAATTAGAAGGAAAGAAAGAAAAGAAAGAAAAAAGCACAAGACTTAAATGCTAATTCTTCTAACAATCTAGATGTAAGATTAACTGTAACATCTCCTTGGAGCCCACTATAGTTTAGTGCCTGCCTACAGCGGGGTTTTGGCACAAACTTAAGCACTCTCTAGAAAGAATCCCACAGTTACCTGGAGGTCAAGGTCACAGGGAATACAGGTTGTTTATGTCTCTGGGCTGCTTCAGCTCTGAGCTGAAGTCAGTCTGGGATTGATTCTCCATGCTCAGGGTCAACCTCAGCCATTGAGCAGACTCATTTTAGCCTTCATGGTACAGTGCTTAAGAAAGAAGCCCTTTGAGTACTGCAGATGACAATGAGAACTGCCTATGGACAAGAAGCCCTATCAGAACAAGCGCCTGCCATTTACATTATTTTCCATAAAATGATTGTTCAAATCAAAGTTCAACTCAAGGCCAACTCAATGCAGCCAAATTTCTCCTGCTGTAAATTGTAACCACATACATTTACGCAGCCAAGAATCCAGCCCTACTTCACTAGCAGCTTAGGCAATTTTCCACATAACACGTGAAAGCCACAGCATCCCCTGGTCCCCCTTCCCAATTACCTGAGCAACATATAACATGATATACATACAGATCTCACAATCTAAGTAAGAGATTGCTAATCTGCTAGTATTACATTCTAGGTAAGAAAAAAAACCCAAAACCCTCTGGGGAAGAGATATTTCATTTAAATGTAACCATTTCTGTCATAACCTTTTATCCACCTGAGTCAGGAAGAATTAGCATTTCCCGAGTTGCCTGTGGGGAGCTTTGCAACTCTGCCTTTCAGGTAAAACTAATCCTGTTTCCTTGTTGCACACAGAAAGCATATGACCACCCAAATCTCTGTGCAGCTCTGTTAGAACTACTTACTCCAGAAAATGTTATTGACATTTGATTTTTTGAAGTATTTAAGGAAAGAAAAAAAGAACAAAAACAAACCCCCAAACCCCTCCAGAGGTCTCCTGGTGCTTGAGTGACATAAATGTTCACTAGACCATAGGAGAGTCTAGTCTAGTTTGTTTAAATTCAATTATGTCATTGTCTGCAACAGAATTCACAAGGGACTAATAAAATGAATGGCATACCTGCATAAGGGAGAAAAGGGACTGAATGGCCCACTGGCAATGCTCTGCAACAAGAAATGGGGCTGTATGAGGTTTTGTACTTGGCTGATTACTTTGCCTTTGCCAAGTGTGACCCCATGTCTAAATATCGCCAGGAGAGAGTGAAAACTTAAATACTATCATTTTAATTTCCTTCCCACTGGGTAATTGTAAATGAGACTGGAGGCTGTTTTATTGTCTCTTTCTCAGTTCAGCTAAAACCACGCAAACATTTGTGATGGTCTCTCACATGGGTAGCTCTGCTGCAGCAGCAAAGGGGCTCTGCCCCTCTATACTGGGAGCAGAACTGCAGGGCAGCATCGGAGCCGGGGGCAGTGACCCCACTACAGCTCCAGAGAATAACAGCCAGTTGGCTGAAAAGCAGGAATGTCTGTTCAGTGTGAAGCTCAAAACTGCTTTAAAAGTAGAAAAAATATTCTCTTTCAGAACAAAACAGAAGCTTTGATGTCTCCCACAGCAGAGAAAACCCAATAAATTTCACATACAAATCACTTAGTTCTTTTTTCAATTTTGAAAATGAAAGCATATCCCAAGACTTACCTGAGACCTGGTTTCTGGACATCAAAATCTGAGCCAAGCCCAGTAAAATAGGGGCTCCAGTGTTAACGGAGGTTAGACAACCCAAGGCTGGGCTTGGGATTTAAGAGGTTTGGCCTCTGTCCATCTGCTTCTCCCAGTGCAGGACCATGCCCAGCCATTGTGGTGTGACCCTACAAGCTCAGACAGGGGGGCCAGGGCAGTCCTGCTCTGGGGTCAGGAGCGCCACAGCCTTGAGGAGCACCAGCTCCTGTGGCCAGGCTGGTGTGTGGGGACCAGCAAGAGTCTGTCACAAGCTGTGCAGCCTCCTAGAAATTCGCTGAAAGGGATGCATTCCTACAAAACAATTTCAGTTTTGACAAACGGGCACTTTCTAGTTAAAAAGCTGTTTCATCGAACAATTCCCATCTGGCTGTACCCACTGCAACATGCAGGCAGGCTTCAATTTTGGCTCAAGGCATACAGCCTGACTTGAAAAATACCAGCAGTGATAACGAGGCACTGAGAGATAAACCCGGCCAGAGACCTCCAAGATAAACAATCTCGGCATAGCAGTGGGCAATTTCCAGCCCACCCCAGAGCCTGCTGGCTGGGCATGCTGGTGATCAGCTGCCTTTCTGGAAGAGCACTGTAATCACAAGCAGCTGCGTAGTTTAAAAATGACAATAATCTTGTTGATGCCAATAATATCTCCTTCATTGCTAGAAGGTGGTTTTTGGGTGCCTGAATGCTTTTCTCTTGCACAGGTTTGCTCTTTTAAACAATTTATATCTATTTGCTTCAGAGGGAAAACAAACAGCAAATTAGAGCGCTAGGGTAATGTTTGCTAATTACCTGTGCCAATGAAGTACACCTTTGAATGGTGTGGGCTTCCAAACAGTTATATAAACCAGCAGCTAATTTATTTATTAGGTCTGAAAAGGAGCTGAGGATCAAAACACAATGATTATTCTCTTCAGTCCCCAGGGCTGACTGCTGTGCAGTTGCTGAAAGATAATAAACACAGCCCTGAACTAGAAATGGGAATGGGATTGGGAAGGAGTGGCCTCAAACCCAGCCCTAACAGACTAAATTTAGCCCCAAGAATTTGCACAAATAGCTTTTCAACTTCCTCGCAAACCACAGTAGTTGCCACTGTCTTCCCAAAATCTATCCTGTAGGAAATGTTGGAGCATAATTATTTCAGCAGAATCTCCTGGACCTGCTGCTCTCGTATCTATTAATTCTGGGCCTTGCTCAGATGCAACAGTGCTCCTTTTGGATTGTAACCACAACTGATAACAGAATAGAAAAGACGGTAGTTAACAAACCCAAGGCAAGTGCCTGCATGCCAAAGCAAAATGAACTGCCCTGTCCCGCACAGGGAGTGCAGCGGCATAGCTCATTGTGGCTCCAGGGTGAGTGCTCTCACTCCCTGCAGGAAGAGGCAGAGGAGGCCAAGCAGCCCTAGAAGGTGCCTTCTGCTCTGCACATCTCCCTCCCCTCCTTAGCCATGCCTGGTCCCTCATTCCTCCGTAGATTATGCCTTACTTCCCCCACTTTCTCCTGGCCCTCTGACTGGCCGAACTCCTACAGACACATGCACCCATCTTGGCCTCTCCCACAGCTCTCACAATGAGGACCTGGACACACATCCATCACCTCCCTCTTCCACAAGAGCTCAGCCTGACCCAGTCGCCCATGCTCACTGTGAGACCCTGCGAACGCCCGATCAGAGGCCGGGCCAAGCCCGTGTCCCTAAGGCAGAGGAGCGGGGTGCAGCTGGGTGATGCTCCCTGCTAGTCTGTGCCATGTTCTTGTTCCCGCTGCCCACCTTGGGGAAAATGCAATGAGATTTATTCACAGATATATCTGTCATAAAACAGGTAATATGGAAAGCAGCTGGACTCCCAGTCCCACCTCAGAGCAAGAGTGTTTTGGGACAAACCTGGCGCTGATGCAGGGAGCAGGGTAGCCAGGCAGGGCAGCAGCACACCGCTGGCAGAGGGGACAGCAGCGCTGGGCATGGTGGGACACTTGATAGCACAGCAATGCCAGGGCTTGGGGAAGGGGAAGGTACATCTGCTGCACCTGAGTGTGGCAGGAAGCATCAAGGACCTTTGGGACACAGGGACTGGAGTAGATGGAGTTTGGAAAACAGAGGGTGAAGGAAACAAGGGGGAAACAAAGCAGGGAAGATGAAGTTTGCAAATGGTTAAGTAAACACCTGTATTTTAGGGGCTCACTTGAATCAAACTGCCCTGAGGTTCTTCCTAATACTGATATTTGGGGAAGGTAGAGTATGGAAAATAAGACTTAAGCCTGTATGCTGATGACATGAGCAGACACGTAGAGTCCATTCTCCTATTTGGCTTCTGTTTATCACAGAAAGTCACAAATACTTTAGATAATCTTGCAAAGAAAACCTAAATGAGGTGTGACATTCCAATTAAAAATCACTAAGTAGAGTGATTTGGGGTGAGAGAAGTGGGGCTGGCAAAAAAAGAGTCAGCTGAGGAACATGAGTCATGACCAGAGAGCAGCCTTGTTAGGCTGGGTGGCAACAACCCAGCTAAACCCAGCAGAGCAACCTTGTGATATTCCCACAGCGATACTCTGTGGCTGGGAGAAGAAGATAAAACACCGCTGCTGGCTTCAACTGGCTGTGAGACTCCTGTCCTTCTCAATGTGCATCCACTGAGCACAGAAGGAGGAACTCCTGCTCCCCCTGCAATCAATCACCTAAATCACAATCTACCCCAAAATGAACAAGACCATAAGAGGTGGCCATAATGCATTACATTAAGAGCAGAGAATGGGGGGGGTGGAAGAGCAACGATTTTTTTTGCTTGATTCTGAAATAAGAACAGAATAGTTCTTTGATTATTACTAATACTAGGATTTCTATTCGAATGATTTCCCTCATTTCTGTTATGAGCAAGAGGCAGGAGAAGAGGAAAAAAAAAGATAATAATAAAAAAACCCTGCACAGGCTGATCTAGTCATCTCAAAGCACTAAGTAATCAGATGGCCATCTTTCTGTACAGGTGTGATCAGTGAGGGTAAATCAAATATCTTTACCTTTCTTTTTCTTTTTAAATTGTAGGACTTTTTTCCTTTGTTGTATACGAGTGGTTCTTCCCCCCACCCCCCCATTTTTCCAAATAGCTAAAAGACCCAGTCTTAAAAAAAGAAAGTTTGGATACTCAGGGTGATTAATAACACAAGGTTCCACAAGCTTTGCTACAGAATATTTGCATTACAAAAAGCTATTAAAAATATAATTTATTTTTCCCTAAAGTACTAGAGCATCTTTATAACAAATTTTTCATCAGTCTTTCTGTATGTTACACAACATCTTTACCATTTTCTCCCCTTGTTAGTCTCTGGGTTGAACCAGAGGGTAGGAGCTCAGTTAGGTTTTAGTATGAGTGAAAGAGCATGAAGATGCCTATGTGTAACATCAAGGGGAAGACTGATACTGTATGTAAATAATGAGCTTTCTTCTATTTTAGATTGCAATAAAGAGAATGTTACAGAATTTCTGTTCACACTTAGAATGGGTAAATGCGTAGACTACAGACTCAAATTCATCCCTGGGCAGAGGAGACAAGCAGACAGTCTGTGCCCACGTGAGCCTAAGTTCAGGGGTACGGGTGACATTCAAATCACGTAGAAGCCACAAACAGCCCTATGTGAGCTGGAATTTTGTTCAAGCTTTGATTTTTAAAGTTTTCATTTATTTTCTAAGAACATCATCCTGTTTCCAATATGATACTAATTAGGCAATGTGACTGACAGCAGCCCTTGCACTGTCTTCTAATGGAAATAGGCTGGATATGGGGGCACGCCTGAGGCAAACTTTGGGGGTAATCAAATGGCTGCAGCCCTTTGCCTGAGCAACAGATTTGTGTCTGCAGCTCCCTGAATGACAGGATTCTACAGAAACGGTGGAACCTGGGTGGAGAAATGATGTCCGAGGAGACAGATGTCACTGCAGACCTACCCACACAAATGAGGAGTTAAACAAAATCTTGCTCTCTGTGGCACCAGTCTTGCTCCCAGGCAGGTCTGATGGAGACTGCATAAGATCTGCAGAAATATTTAGTCCCAGCTTTTTTTTTAAAGTACAAATTAAACACCAAACCACACTTAGATGTTGAGTGAACTTTCCATTTGTTTAATGATCTGAAAGTTTGTTCAATCCCCCCATTTGTTGCTTGTTAACTAAGAGCAGCACTACTATTTACTTTTACAGCTGCCAACCAAACTGGCCTTAATAACTACCTGCCGTGGTCCTGTCTCCCTCCCTCCCATCAGAGGCTGTTCCTTATCAAGAACACTCTTTCATCAAGTGCATTATTGGCTAAAAATAACAAATATACTTAACAGCCTGTTTTCTACAAAACAGACATCTTTTTTTCAATATATGAAATTTTCCATCTGCCTGTTTTAAGTGGCATCTTTTTTCCTTCCACTCTCCTTTGTATCCTTCACAAATTTCCTGTCAGAGCATTTGGTGGCCGAGGAACACATGTTGCACCACTGAATGGGAAGGACACGAAATCCACGTTATTCCTTAAACGACACATTCTGTTCAGAATCAGTTCTGCTGATGTGCCCACGTGCCAAATTCAGGTGCTCCAGCTGAGTGATCAAACTGAGAGACCCACACACTGACCCACACACATTCAGCCGGATTGTGAATGAAAGTTCATTAAATTCAACCACCACAAAATTCAGAGTTAAGGTATATTTTCATCATATGCTTACCTTCCTTTATTAGCCTTAACATGAATGTGCTTCATTGCAAGAACAGGCAAAAAAAGATTTGGAGTCTGAAAGGTTTGAGCCCTGGCTTCCAATGTTTTCAACTTTTTGAGTGTTATCAGGATGATTTGAAGAAACCTAAGGATGAATGGATGGTCATGCAGAACTACAAGGTCCCAGCTGTGCCATCAGGTGATATAAACACCCCCCAAAAGACCTATTTTAAGAGCTATTGGGAGGTCTGCCATGTTCTAATCAAACTGCTTCTTTTTTCCTTTAGAAAACTCCAACTTCCTTCTAGCCTCAAATTACAAAATTGCTGCAGCAGCCTGCAGAGGCATTTGAAAGAAAATTGTACCTTTGGATGGAGAAGGAGGAGATAAAGGAGGAAACTGTTTCCATGGGATAGTTTGGCCTTAAACGCTTATTGAATGTTTTGGTTAGGCTGGGACGTCATTCTTTTCTTGTAAAAAGCAAGGATGAAATCCTGGTTTTGTCAGTGAGTAGTTTGCCATTAGGATTCAGAGGGGCTTGGACTCAGCCAGGCACTAGATCTTTTCAAAGAGATCGCTACATGAAGTTTGACTGAAAAAAGAAAAATGAAAGGACAGGTGGTTTGGGCTTTTCTCCCCCCAGTGAGGCTTTAAAACATTCCCAAGGCAGCAGGAAGAAGCCTGCACCATGCTTACAGTCTCAACAGCAATATGAATGGCAGCAAAGAGGAATGGGCTTCAGAGTGCTGCCCTGCTCAGATTCCCTTCACAGGCACTCTACGCCAGCTTCTGCCTTGAAATAATGCCACCAAATGACTTGGGCTTTACCAAGTTGCTTGATTTGGTAAACTTAGCTGGAAGGTATGGGCCTCCCTGACAACCCTTGCACACAATCAGCTGAGCCTCCATCCCTATCCCTGCCCTTCAGTTTTTGCTGAAGAGAACTTTCAGCAATGTTCGCTAACACCATTACTGTAACTCAACCTCCTTTATTTCATTGGCTCCCTGAGCCAATCTGGGGAGATCCCTGTCCCCAGGAATGTCTTCTGAATACTGCTTGATATTCTGCCACATGATCCAAATGGGCTTCCAGCCATTATTTTTAACACCTTCTCCAAAGAACCGACCTCCAGCTGCTTACAGCCATAACCCTGTCACTGCATTTTAAGAACACATTTACCACAACAGCTTATTGACCTTCTAGCTGCAGGAATGGCAGCTATGTGCTTGATTAAACTTAAGATGTAACTCTGAGAGTTTAAGACCAAGAGGGACTGTCTCATGTCCAGTCAGTATCCGGTTTAGTTTCAGGCTATTACACTTACACTCACCCTGTTCTGAGCTCAGGACCTTGTGGTGTCTTTCATGTCTTTCACAAAGGCAACCATGACTCAGAGATGCAGCCTCCATCAGAGATGCAGAATCCACTGCATCCCTTGGTAGACTGTCCCAGTCACACACACTCGAAAAAATATTCCTAATGGATTTTTATCTGACTTTAGCTTCCAACCATTATTTTTGCTTTGTCTCCCTTAGCAAGACCAGAGTACATCAGCACATGGTATTCTCCCTCGTTTTGCAGCGTTTATGCAGTGTAATAAAGCCGCTTCTCAATTTTCTTTTTGACAAGCTAGATGATCACTTCATTTAATCATATCACATTTAAGTTTCATGTACCAATGACTTTTTTTCTAAGCCAGTGGCACCTTTACCTGGTTATAACTACAACCACACAGGAGACTGTCCTGGAAAAATTACCATAGGGAAGATCAACCTCCCCCCTTGCCTGCTGATCCATACTAGTCCAAAACTGGAAATAAAACTATTCCACATGTGGCTCAAATGTGGACTTCCCTCTGAATTTCACTTGAATTTGTTAAGCTTTCAGGTGTTTTGTACTTATTTTGTCTCAAAAAAAGAAAAGTACAAGGTGTCTTTTCACCCAGATGAGCATTCACTTCACAGATATACTTGAGTTCAAAATGAGATAGCTCTCAGCTGCAGGACCTATATAAAATTCTCACATCTTATGCTCAGGGAAGGGAAACACCCTGCTGGAGCAGTTTTACATTTTTATTCAAAGGAATCTGAAATACATTTTTCAGCTTTCCAGAAGTATTTTCTGCTGCTGCTGCTAATGCTTTCCAAGACTCAATGCAATTACTTGTTAATAAAAACATGTTTTAATATGCTGGCACAAAAATTGATACCATTTCCATTCTCTGCCTTAAAACAAATGAAATGTAGGAAGGAATTGAGCTGTCTCATTTCTGAAATGGGAAGCAGATATTTTTTTAAAGTTCAGATCATTACCAAGTGTAATTTTCATATAACAAGTTTAACTCTGACCTTGTGCTATTACTTATTCTCTGGTGCTAACTTTGTAGGGGAATGTATTACTTGCAAAACCTAAAAAAAGGAATACTGTTTCAAAATATTCTGGCCTTCTCACTGATCAAAGTGAACATTACCTCTAGTTTGTCATTATGGGATCAATTTGTGTGAAAACATTAAGTTGTGCCTACTGCAATAAGGCTGTGCAATAAGAGAATATGAACCACATGAGCTGACTCCAGCCATTTGTGTTTAACCAGCTATAAGCACTCTTAACAAATGGCTGCACTGTTGCACTGTACGAATGGTGAAGCTGTGTTTCATCTTTGTTCACACCCATTTATCTGTACTTAGTGGGATCAAGCAGCCTGCAAATAAGCGAAAAGTCAGTCTTCCCCGGTGGCTGTTAGGGGGCAAACTGCTAGGGAAGCAGCACCGGTCATTCTTCTGTTACCACCTTTTTTTTTTCCCCAGTGCATCAGGCCTAATTGAAGTTAAACAAAAGCCAGTTCAGACTGATCAGAAGCTTTCAATTTTCAGTTATTCTTGATGCCATTAAACCTAGAAAAAGCTGTTTACTTTGATGCAGCATCTGTCTTTTCCTTGGAATACGGAGAGCTGGGTTAAGTTCCTGCCTCCGCATGAGGGAAAAGGAGGATGCATCTACCAGGAAGCTCTCCAGATGGTTTCAAGATTTACATCTTGCAGGGAGCAGAGGTGAGGCTCTCCTCAGTTATGATAATACTGACACAGGAAAGGAAAGAGAATGATCTTAGCCTAATGCTTAAGACTCTCAGCAGCGCTATGGGATAGTGCCATTCCACTTTAACATTTAATTTCTTCTAGTGAATGAAATAGTATCTACAAGTGATTGAAAATATAACCAGGTCAGAATACCTTATGGTTCAGTCTCTAGTTTATGTGAAATAACCATTTAGATTCACTCACTCAGAGAAGGGAACTGAACTTGGATGTCTCACTTCTGAAGGGAGTGCCTGGATGAGAAGTCATCTGAAATACCATTTCTGGGCCTGATCACCCCAACTGGGGAAAGACTTATTCAACCTGCAACAGATGTGGAGAAGGGCTTAGAATAATGTGGGCTGCACAGAGGTTATCTGATAAGAGAGTACACAAATAAGGCTCATGTAACCTTGAAAGACAAGACTGATCTAGCTGCCAGTAAATTCAACACAGGGGCTGGGAAAGGAGGAGGATAAACATAAGGGAAGGAGAAGAGCTATCTGTGCTGAAGGACAACACTGACGAAGAATAAATAAGTATGAATAAATCAAAGATAAATTCAAGCCTGAAACCAGATTTTTCTTTAACCACCTCCTCTGAGATAATGGAAGGAGAAGAAAATAGTAACAGCTTTACCACTAGGAACCTATTTAGTTTTAAGATGAGGCCTGATAAACTTATAGATGGGATTAGTGGGGATTGATGGCAGTAGCAGAGGGCTAGACACGATGACCCAGGAGGTTCACTGTAGATGCCTATTTCTGGGTTGCAGCAGCACCACTGGAGAGATTTTAGACGTGTAAGCTCTGGGATGGGAGTTTGCTTGTTTGTTTTCCTACAGAGAGCCTGGCTGACATTAGATATGGGCCAGGATTTAAAGAAAACCTTTGAATTCCAGGCCTGTAGTACAACACCCATGCGAGATTTTCAAAAGGAGATAAACTATTTGAAAATAATTTCGGCCTATAAAGATCTGTACCATACAGAAATCTGAGTCCTTATGTTTGCTTTGCATCAATTTCCCTAAAAATAGGGATGGAAATGACTCTTTTGTCTGTCTTCATAGAGTTGTCAACTCTGTGGTACGGTGACCAATTACTACTCACTCTACATACAGACTCTCATGGGTCTATTAGACCCCACCCGGAGTATTGCGTCCAGCTCTGGGGTTCCCAGTACAAGACAGACATAGACTTGTTGCAGCAAGTCCAGAGGTGGCTGCGAAGATGATCAGAGGGCTGGAGCACCTCTCCTAAGACAGGCTGAGACAGTTGGGGTTGTTCAGCCTGGAGAAGAGAAGGCTCCTGGGAGACCTTAGAGCAGCCTTCTAGTACCTGAAGGGGCCTACAAGAAAGCTGGAGAGGGACTGGTTACAGGGGCATGGAGCGATAGGACAAGGGGTAACAGTTTTAAACTGAAGGAGGGTAGATTTAGATGAGATATTAGGAAGAAATTCTTCCCCGTGAGGGTGGTGAGGCACTGGCACAGGTTGCCCAGAGAAGCTGTGGATGCCCCTGGATCCCTGGAAGTGTTCAAGGCCAGGTTGGATGGGGCTTTGGGCAGCCTGGTCTAGTGGAGGGTGTCCCTGCCCATGGCAGGGGGGTTGGAACTAAATGATCTTTAAGGTTCCTTCCAACCCAAACCATTCTATGATATGCATATGCATTTAACTATATATAACTATTTCCCTTTCATAGGTACGCTTCTTATAGGGACAGGGTACTTCCAAAACAATTAAAAAGTAAATTCAAATAAATTGTGTAAATCAGAAGAAATTAAAAGGTTTTTCTTGAGTGGAGAATAGATGGTGGGTCCCCTTGTTCAGTTCCCCCTCTACGTATAGTTAAGTATTGTAATAATGTCAGCACATAGTCCTGCTTGAATACCAGCTGCTGCACTGGCCTCCAGCTGCCCTCCTGCCACATTAGCCTTCATCTAATGTCACGAAGTGGTTTTATGATGGTCAAGAGAATTCTGGCCACTGCAGTTAAAATGTTTTTGTCTCAGTGATATTTTTTCCTCCCAGTGTGCTCTGCCAGGTTTGATCTTTTTTTTTTTTTTGCTTTACCTTGTAAACTTTCAATTATTAATGTGCACAGCTTAAATTAGGAATCGGAAAAACCTCTTAATATTAAGCGTTTCCAGGAAAGAATTTATAAAAACCTGCAATGCTCTACATGGATGGTTCAGAAGAGAAGCAATCAACCAACTCCGTAAATGTCAAGGGAAGGATTAGCCTTTACTTCTGATGAATCCAATTCAGCAGCCACATTAAAAGATGCCTTTGCGTGTGGAACTAAAAGGACTATTTCCTGCTCTAACAAAATCTTTGGCTTTCCTGTTAGTAGCTGCAGGTTTACCTCATGCGAAGATCAGACTAAGTATTGTAAAACAAAACCAAACTACTCCCCCCACCACCCTTCTAAGCCAAAAGCAAAACTAAAACCACCTTGATCTAAAAAGTTGAAGCATCTTCAAAGACCATCTACCCCCTTGCTGAAGTTGATAGAAAAGGGTTTTGGCTGAGTATTTCAGATTAGCAATTACAGAAAGGATTTTTACTTTGTTTGGATTACAAGATTAGAACACTGACTTTGAAAAGCTATTCAGACAGAGCCTAAGTCTGAATGTCACTTACCTTGGCATGGATATTCTTTTGCTGCTCAGTAATGTGAAGGGCTAAAGCAAAGCTTGATTACCTTTTATACTCCACACAAGTACAAACAATAAGCAAATACAGACAATAAGCACAATAGATTTCTTGCCACATTTGGTCAAAAGCCTCCCTAACATTCCCACACTAACCTGTGTGGTAAGGGTGTGACTGAGGAACTGAAGTCAACCAAAGGACTGCCCTGGAGCTGCAGGCACTGAAATACTGTCTTGGCTTAAGAGCACAATATAGTACGTAAGTTACTGCCGTAAATGCAGTCTGTAGGACTGCACACAGACAATCCACAAGACCTTTCTAATTATTTCAATGGACTTTGGAGCCAGCCGTAAGTCAGGTAGGATTCACTGTACTCCCTAAAGGTAGCAGCCTGCACATATGGCTTTGTGACCACACGAACCAACTTCATAGGTAGAAGACGGTAGGAAGCAGTGCAGTCTGCAGCTGGCTACCCTGCTACCGCTGCAGAAAAAACCCCTCCTTTGTAGGTTGAAATACTTGATTTACCACTTCTTTCAGATATGGATTTAATGCACAGAGCAAAATTTTTAAAATATTAGAGAATTTCTTGAGAAAATATTAGTCTATTTAAGTATAATTACAACAGTCTTACCACATGTCAGCGGTCTGATCTCCAAAGATGAGCTGGGAGCCGCAGGCATTGACAAAGCAACAGGGCAGTGCCCTCCCCAGCCTGGTGCAGTTCTGTTGTGCCCAAGCAAGAAGGGCAGAGTGGGTTGGGTGCTGGTAACAAGGGTCAGCCAAGCGTCCCATGAGCAGTAGACAAGTCCATAGCGATGAGGTAGGTCCAAAGTCACCTGCGCCACATCACAGCTGATCTTGCAGACAAGCAGCCAAAGCCCAGGGCAGGGGAAGAGGATGCAGAGCCTGGTGGTGCATTCAGTGTGCATTTGCAACATGACAGCAGGGCAGTAAAGGCCTTCAGATGCTTTTTCTCAGGGTGGTGAGTATATTAGTGCTTTCCTTATTTCAGCCTTCTGGTGGCATCCATGGTGGAAATTACTTGAACTGTAGCAGAAAGGCTCGGGCATTCTGGAAGAAAAAACAACCACAACTGTATGAACTTAAAATGGTTTTGTTTCCTTTTTAAACATAATTTTCTTTTTAAAAACACAAGTAAATTAATACTACAGCATCTTTTTTCAGTCAGGATGACACAATGGCTCTGGCATTAACAGGAAGCAGAGATACAAGAAACAAGCTCCTGTTTCCTGTTCACATGTAAAACCAAAAGGAAAGGAAAATACACAATTATGAGAGATGCATAAACTACTTCAGAGATATTTCCATGGAAAGCTCTTGAAAACCCAATCTTCTTTTGTAGTGCAGATATTTCAACACACCCAAATAGTATTAAGCTCTTCATTTGCCCTATAAACAGTGAGATGGTAATTTCACAGTCTGTCAAATGTAGGAGCAAACAAAACCGAACTGCTCATTGAACCAATAGAAGAATGGATTGTGAGCATTGCCACTGATTTTTGGCCTCTTTTTTTGTGTCCTCAAGTGATCCAAAGCTGTCAGACATTAATATAAGATCACTTCTTGCCAAGCTACTGAAGTGGAACATAAGGAAATCAGAGCTCTTGTTCTTTTATCCATGGGATAGCAGAAACGTGTGCAAGATTCTGTGGAAGACTAAAACTGCAGTTTGTTGAATTTAATGGGCATCATTAATTGGGCTCCACAAAAGCCAACACACTACAGAAACCTCTAACTCCAGGAACATGGAAACATATTTCCGAAATAAGCACAGAAGCACATTAATGGGCATCTACACTGGCTCCACCAACACTGATTGTTACTTCATTTTTAACACATTTCTGAACTGTTCCAGTCTCTGGTTTGGTAAATGCCTCTCCTCCAGATCCTGCACCAGTCTTGACTACTGTGTTGGAAGATTGTCTGTTTAAGCAAATTAAACATGGTGTGGGTTAAGACATCCTCAGTTTTCCCAACAATTGATTAACCTTTTTGTTTACAGCTGTTACTACTTTTTGCACTGCCTGTGTAAGACCTGAAAAGTGAGGACTGCTTTCTCCTGGCATCATGACTCTCATGAAAAGCTTCATTCCTTTCCTAGTATTTGCTACCATTTACTCACAAGACAGAGGATTAGCAAAGAAGGGGTTAATTTTCCAGGAAAATTTCCTATTTTTGTTTAAAGCAAGTCAGTCAAATGTAGAACTAACCTCTGACAGAACCTGAGTAGACTCACAATGCA
Source organism: Grus americana (assembly GCF_028858705.1). Lineage (NCBI taxonomy): Eukaryota > Metazoa > Chordata > Aves > Gruiformes > Gruidae > Grus > Grus americana. Next base: position 4,276,163 of record NC_072860.1, on the reverse strand, counting down.
TGAAATTTAAATAGAGAAATTTCTCTTAAAAAAAATATCCCTTGAGTCAAGAGAGGTCATTGACAGAAACCATAACTAATGTAGCAAAATGGAAGAGCGTCATAGAGAGTGAATGGTCCTTGGCAGCTGTTTAATGGAGCTCCTCTGCTGTAGCACTCAAGGCTGACCAGCATTGATTTTGCTCCTGATCTATCACTCCCTTCAGTCTGTCATGACTCAGCCCCTGAGCCCCCTTAGCCTGCAGCAGAGCTAATTGTGATTCAAATCATAGAATCATAGACTGGTTTGGGTTGGAAGGAGCCTTAAAGATCATCTAGTTCCAACCCCCTGCCATGGGCGGGGACACCCTCCACTAGCCCAGGTTGCCCAAAGCCCCATCCAACCTGGCCTTGAACACTGCCAGGGATCCGGGGCCAGCCACAGCTTCTCTGGGCAACCTGTGCCAGTGCCTCACCACCCTCACAGGGAAGAATTTCTTCCTAATATCTAATCTAAATCTACCCTCCTTCAGCTTAAGGCCATTCATTCAGTGGCTCCCACAGAACAGGCTAGAAAGTTAAATTTTGTTAAAATATTCAGCCTTAGCATGGAAGATCCTTTGAGGTAAAGTTCCTCCTTTTCTGCCCCTCTCCTTCCCCCTTTCAAAATGAAAGCCACAGAGAAACAGAAGGCTAAATGCACTTTAGGACACTGTAAGGTGTCCATCTTTATAACTTGTTTCTAACATTTCCAGCCCCACTAGTTTCTCAGCCCAGATCCTGTAAGAAGGATCCCCATAATGCGCGAGCATTTCCCCACTCAAGGCTTGCTTTGTTAGAATAGTTTCCTCCCTGGGTTGTAACAACACCTTTCTTGGGTGGTTATCTTTTTGGTTTTCTTTTTTTTTTTAATTCATCAGGAGGATGGCTGAAACATGAGTCCTCTGCCCCTGCCCTGCTGCTGGCCATCAGCTCATAGACCTCCCTTCCCATCTTGCAAGAAACAGGCCCCAGTCCCTGAGGGGAAATGACCTGTGTTTAGGAAACGTTGGTGGGAGAGGGAATAGGTATTTCCCCACCACATTTATCCTCTACTGCAAATCTCAGAGCTGACAAATGGGCCAGCTCCCCAAGGTGAAGGAGCTTTTAGGCTACTTGAGGTCTTCCTGGTTCTTAATGGGCAGGTGCCTGTTTAGGTGGATCCACAGCAGGGGCATGGCCCACTTCTGCTGGATGTTCTCGTATCGCCATCACCACTGCACTGGAGGGGAGTAAGGTTTTGGCAGTGTCTAAGACTCATTTCCAACTCACTGTTTGGACTTCCCCATATATATCCTAGGCTCAAGTCCACTAATAATGTGTTCAACTCCTTCCTCTTTTCTCTGTGTCTCTCCCTCTCTCTCTTTTAACCTTTACCAGAAGCTGCCTTGCCAACCTTCATGCAACATGAAAACTTCACACATCTAACGAACTGACTTCCCGTGGCACTCATCAGACCAGCTGCAGCAGGAGCCCTGGTCCTGAACGGAGAAACGGTTCTGAGAGGCACCACACAGAATCACAAACTGAGGCCCAGTGCTGCAGCAACCTCTGCTCATGCGCACCACCACAGCAATAGTCAGCTCTGAAATGGAGAGTGGCCGCCTGAAACAATACCCTGCTTGGCTGTGGTCCACTTGTGGAGGATCCAGAATAGAGAATGTCCTGACCTCCCGCTTAGGTGAGTTAGAGTTAAATGCTCCGAGGACATTGCAAACTCATTCCATCCTCTACAGATGTTAACAGCCACAATGTTGAATCCTAATTGCCAAAGGAGTTAGGCTGTCAATGCTTTGCTGATTTAGAAGAGACTGGGTGCCAAAATTCTCCCTTGAAACAGCAAGGGAGTGTTTAAGTTACGTGTCTTACAGAGCATCGTTCAGGCAGACAAACGTGGAGCCAGTGGCAATTCCTGGAGCATGTCTGCTTTACAGGGCTGTCTCCCTTCATCCCTTTACTCTGCTCCTTTTTTCACAGGTGAAGCCAGCCTCTGCACCAGGAATACTGGCTACAACAAAGGCATTTGGGAGAGCAAGGTGGCTTGCTTAGTCAAAAACACAATCTGAGCTCACAATGCTTTAGAGGCCAGCCAAAATTTGCCATTTTTTCCTCATCTATTTTTAAGGAGGAATTTCCATTTGCTAGTAAAGTTTTTTACATCACCACACAGAACATCAAAAAGAGGGGTGCTTCTGGGTAGCATGTGGTATAAAAAGAAAAAAAATCAGCAAAAGAGGGCACTGAGGCTGCCACCATGGGCAGAACAGAGGGAATGCAACAGAGTAAGAGAAGAAAAAGAGAACATAATAAGAAATGCAGATAAATTTAAGTTTGATGTAATGACAAAGGAGGAGATATGAGAGAAATCCATTGGAAGGAGGTGGTGGGATGATGTGGTATGTTTGTTAGCCGAAGACGCAAGAAGAGGAGAGGGAGTTGGGACAAGCAAGAATGCTAGCTTTCAGCAACTGCTATAGAGGAAGAAAAAACATCAATGGAGAAGAAGGAGATGTAGCTGCACTGGCATATTTCCTTCCCAGACTGGAAGAGCAGCCTTCAAAGTTATTGAGTAAACTTATATTAATAAAAACATCATACATCGCCAGTTATATTTTCAACTCATGAGATCAAAGATTTTTTTCAGAGGTAACAAAAAAGTTAGTAAAGAAATATTTGAAGATGATGAATTAACAGTAAAAGACATTTTCAAAAACTGGCTATGGGAAGTAGTCAAATTTGAATCAGAGCAGCCTTTCAGCTGAGTTTGGATTACAGCAATTTCTTATAGCTGCTTTTTCTTCAATACATTCAAAGACTGTATGTGAATCAGGCATTTGCCAGCTCAGACCTGGGCTTTGCTTTGCAAAAGAGAATGCACCTTGCCAGCACCACTTCTGCAAGGAATTTGGCAGATAGCCGTATTACAAGAATCTGAGAACAAAAATCACTCCTTGCGTACTGTTATATTTTAGCTTTTATCAGCACTACAAACGCTTATGAGTTTAACTACTCCTTATCAGCAAACACCAGTCTTTCTGATCAAGAACTGTACCTTAGCTGACAGACTTTGTCACTCTCATTTGTTGGTACCTTAATACAAAAGTATTCCACTGAATCCCACACTGGACATCTCCCTGAGTCCTTTTACTTAATGTAAGTATCGGCATCTGGTCCTAAATCAAACAACAGCACACCACAGCATACAAATTGTAACTGTCACTGCTCAGTCAACTACCTTTATTTATTTTGATAAATTGTGCTTTGAAACCTAGATGCCATGAGTTATCCTCATGTCTCCATTGCTTCATTGAAAATTGAGGTTTCCTAGTTAGAGTATTAGATCCATACTCCTTTGCTCCATTCTTAGTTTTATATATCTCCACAACCTCAAAATGACCACGTGTGTCAATCTGCTTTGTGGGATGCATCTTTGCTTGTCAGCTCTCTAGTCTTTATGCTTGTTTGTAAAGCTCAATACAGCTCATTAAACTCCGTGGCACCTGATGTCCACTTCAAACACAATGAGGTACTCTGGTACAACAGTTTGTTTGGAGGCCTGTAGGAGCTAGATTAAAGAGCACACCTGAGGTGACAGCATGCTTTTTGTTGCTAACCCTGTCCTGATTCAAATCACAGTGACGATATTACTCACCATACATCTGTCCTTTCTTTAGCACGCTAAGCCAGAGGGCAGGCTGAAAACCAAACTTGGTGCATGTCTTGAGTCAGTTCTAGGAATCCAAGGTGCAAAAGGGAAGCCCGAGCTTTGCTACCTACAAATCCTAATTGTTTTGATACCTAGGAAACTTTCCAGGAAAAAAATGCATGGTTGATTTGTTGGCCTAACATGATGCTGCCACTAAGACAGAAAGGATATGCATAGGATGAGATAGGATAGTAGAGCGAGCCGTTAGTCGTCTTAATCTGCACTACCATGTGACACAGACCTGAGTCTCCTTTCACTTGCATTAGCACACGTGTATTTCTATTCAGTGAGGACATGAGATGAATTTTAGTTTGCTTACACACTTAGGCCTGCCTGAAAGGCAGAGCAGCTGTAGCCTCAGAGCCAAGGCTGACACCTCAGGCACACTTTGTTCAGCAAGCACTGGCAGTCTGCCTTCATCTCCCATTTCCCAAAAGGAGCATGAAGCCCTTGTTTTATGTTCAAGGAGGTGAAATTGCAATAAACATAACATGAGGATGAGGGACATGCCAACAGAGCCTTTTGGGCTGAAGTTGGACAATGAACAATTAGGTGTATTAGAAGTTTATAAGGGAATGTTAATGGAGCCAGTAGAGAGGAAAAGAAAGAAAAAAAAAAAAAGGGCATTTCATTGTCTCTCGCTTGATGGATTACCCAGTCCTCATCAGTAGTGATTTCTGTACCAGAGAGGTACTTGATGGAACAGTACTGAGAATACCACATGCACTTACATCTGTGTAACAGAATGAAGGTGTGTGCGTCAGGGCTATTTGGCTCATGACGCAAAGCATCACGAGCAGCTGCACAGGCTGCAGCTGGTTTCAAGCTGACTTCTCAGGAGTGACAGATCCATGGGAGTTTCTAAGATGTGAAAAAGTAGAGATTTAACATGTCCAAAAAGTTCTGACAGAATATAGCTGAACACCTTTAAGTATCTGAATACACTAAAAATCTGCTATAAAACCTTGTAACTCAGAGACAATGTACCATGAACAGAGTGGGTTTTCATGCAAATCGTTAGAACATTACTTCTCAGTTTATGCATCGTTACAGACAGCTTAAAAAGGTTTTACAGAAATATATTTCAGTCTTGAGATGCTATTAGTCAACTGCTCAAAGAATGATGAGATAGGAGAACTCTTGGCCACTTTAGTATCATTTAGAGATGACATAAATGACACTGGGAACCTTAGAGGGTTTTGGAAGTTAAACTGTTGGCATTGGCAAGGTAGGGCAGAAATCTGCTATGATAAGCACAGGTTTTGCCAACATTTACTTTATTTCATACAGAAAGGCAATTGTTGCTATTTCAGATTAAACAAATCTATTTGTATTAAATGCAACAAACTATATTTTTGGGTGGGAAAAACTCACATAGAAAATTGGGATGCAATTTTTAAAAGTATTAAATACATACAAATGAAAGGGGTAATCCCAGCTCTTAAGGGCCCACAGAGTAAAGATAGCATTACTGAATGAGACCAAAGGTCCCCCTAGCCCCGTACCCTGGGCAGGTGCTAAGGTGAATGACAATAGATGGGAGCACTTTCCCCGGCATTTCCTCCAACCTTCCAGTCCAAGTGAGCAATAACTTTGCCAAAAGCCCACTCCTGCCTTCCCACTGGTGTGTTATTCTGTACAAACGGTAGCTATAAAAGCATCTGAAGGTACTAGGGCACTGAATCGTCTTAGAATGCAAGGACAGGATTAATGCAGTCATGATGGATGAAGTGATTTTCTCCTCCCAGTGGGATTTCAGCAGCACCTGCCAACTGATCTGGAAGTACGGATAATTTGGGTGCCAAACAGTAGTCTTCTGACACCACCATATTTTTTTCAAAGCTTACACAGCTTTCTAAGAACTAGCACACTTAAGAGCAGAGTAGGGTAGTATTTAGCAGTTTCTGATTATTTCATCTTCCTGTGGTATTCCGTTACCCACGGTTTTTTACCCACTCCGGACAGAAGTGCTTCTATTTTCCCTCCCCAGCAAGGAATACACTCTTTCTTCATATAATCAAGTAGTGGCCCACGTGCTAATGAAGCTCTCTGCCTTGGTTATGACTGTGGGTGTTCACGGTATTTTATTCCACCCTCCCACCCCCCCCACCCCCCGATTCCCCCCAGCACTGTCACTACAGCACTTGTCCACTTCATGCTAAACCTTGTTGTGACCTTCTGGAATATGCCTGGTCCACCGCTTGTGTTTTATTCACGGCTTCTGGAAACAACCTGATGCAGAACTTCGGTCAACAGAGTTATTAATATACAAAGGTAGATGGCAAGATTGAAAGCCAGTCTGAATTTATCAAAGCGGAAGGTGAAACAAAAAGATTTCCCAGCAAAATGCCACTGACATTTATATTATAGGGGGGAACAAAGCCCAGATCTGACATTTAAAAATAATGCCACCTGTGTAAAACCTAAAGCTCATTTTTAACAAGCAGTGGGAAAGCTTCAAGGCAACTCCCCTTTTCCCTTTGTTAATTGTGCAGCCTTTCATCATAAAGGATTTACTTTTTTGCCTTTTCACATTCTTTAAAAGTGATATTGAACAGTGGCTATGCAAAAGGCAATGCAGAAAGAATTAAGGGAGCCAAAGAGATCTCAGCACAGGTAGCAGAGCATCACATTTAATTCCTTTGGTGCTTATTTTAATAACATTTATCATGATGAACTCTTAAGTCATTACAGAGCATGAAATATGCAGTGCCGTGCTTTGCCATTTAACATATAATTTATCTCCTCATTGCTGTGACGAAGACATTATTACTTTTTTTTAATAACTTCTTATCAGGCAGGTTCAGCCACATACCGTTGGTTTTATTTCAAAACTCTGCACAACAGTCATAATCAGGAACTGATGCCTAATTTTTTTTTCTTCATTACTAAGAAAAAAACCAGGCCACGTGTCACAATCACTAATCAAGAAAGTTACCTGCAGGTGAAAAGTAAGGAAAGGAGATCTCACATCAAGGACCTTGTTCCCAGGCTTTTTGTCTCTCTTAGTCTGCTTGAATGCTTCACAGATCCCCAGGGTAAAGGAGAAGGGATATTTCTTTAGATGTTAAGGTTAGAAGGGGCACTCCGCTGACATTCTATATACAAGACAAAAAACTTCACCGTGTCATTTCCGTACCAGACCTATCCATTTGAGATTGAACTACAATGCATTGTTCAGCTAGACATCTCATCGTGACCTGAAGTGCCTGGACTACTTATTTCATCCCTAAATAAATTACTATTTTATCTCATTGTGCAAGTGGTGCAAGTACTTTCACTTCATTTCCATTTCCAGCTACTGGACTTTGTAGAGGGACAACAAAGAGCCCTTGGTCAGAAATCTCCTAATGTGTAGGTACTTGTGAGCTTCCTGCCTCTAAGCCTACCTTGGCAAGTGACAAGGACTGATGTCCTTTAATGTCTCACTGAAAAGTTTGTTTGAAAGTCCTCTGCAGAGCAGAGCGAAGGGTGCTGCTTAATGTTTCTTAAAATGCTGTAATCTCAAGATCACTGTTTTTTAATATTGCTTTTAGTGTGACTCACCCAGGGTGAGCACCAAATATGCTAGAAAAAGATCTGTACCTCAGCAGGCTTTCAATCCAGTTATACGTGGGGAAACAGTAGTGGCAGCAAGAAACAATCAGACCAGAAAATGAAAGATGAGCAGGAGTCACAGCTCATCAGCTGCTTAGACTTTAAGCATTTTGTAGGCATTGTAAGAGAGGTAAGGTTTGAGAAGCGTAACAAATACAAACACAAGTTCAGAGTGTTGTTATTATTATTAGCATGTTTGTTCACAGATTGCCTCTTTCCTAATTTCGATGAACCCCTTTGCAACAAAGGCTGACAAGAATAACATGAACTACACAAGCGTGCTAACGTCCTAAAACCAGTGGTAATGGCTCAGGAAAACAAGTCAGGTGGCCAGTGTGCTCAGTGAGCAGACGCATTCCTAAAAACATACCACGTACATAAAAAATAATCAAGAAACAACAATCAAAATGGTCACCATGCACTTCATATAATTTAACTGCTCAGCTGCAACTCTGAATGTCTGTTCACATGATGGAAAGTTTGGAAGTGCCTCGAGGACAAGGAGCCAGAGTCTGACTGCAAAGCAGGTTGGATTAGGATAACTGGGGCTAGACTAGGCTAGACAGAATGGGGTTCCTCTCTACATCCCCATGAAGTTTTAAGGTATTTTGAAAATAATGAGAAAACTCTTCTTGATTTCAGCTGCTCTGATTTTAGCCCCAGGTGTTATAAAAGCATATAGATTTTGATAACTCAAAGCAGACAATTTGTTAGATAAACCAAAAGCCATCATCTTGGTGTTCTCTATAGCTAATTTGGTGAAACACAACTTAAAGGGCTTACTCCATGCATTATAGTTTTGGATTTGCATCAGAGCTAAATTACAAGGCCTACAGATCTTCATTAATCTATTGGCTTATTCACACATTTAGGAACTGAGTTATTAATGATCAGTTCACAGATTAATTTGCTGAGACAGTTAACTTGACACAATTAATAGTTATGAACGTAGGGCACTGCCTTTCTTCCAAGGAACCTCTAGCACCTGGCCTTGCTCTGTCCCTGCAGGGAGCCTGCCAGCGGGGCTCAGCCCCTCTCCGGGGGCCTGCACTGGGAAGAGCCCTTTCTGCTCTGCCCCTGTTCCCTGTGCAGACTGAGATGTGCTGCACACGCAGACTCCCCTCTCCTGCTGGGATGCCTGCAGCGGGTACATGGAGGTTCCCACTGCCTCCAGCCCAGGGCAAACTGGCTGGCTGTGCAGCAGGGAAGAGGAGTGCACACTGCAGACGGCTTTGCACAAGACCTGCCCCTACCCGGCCTGAGACACAGAGACTTCGGAACTCCCGCTCAGCTGCCAACAGCTCTACAGATATCAGTCCTGAACCCCGCAATCTTACCCTCTTTAGGTAAATCTCAGAAAACAAGGGAGCCATCAGGAGTGTCAGTGGGAGGGAAAAGCATAAATTCTGGATTGAAACTGGTCTGAAATAATTTGCCCAAGACAATACAGCAAGTCTTTGACAAAGCCAAGCCAGATGTTCCGACTTTCTGATGTGAAGGACCTCAAACAAGACCTCTCATTTGCCCCTGCCTCTACTTCTGCCTTCAGTCCTATAGCCTGTATGGGACAGAGCTGCTTTCAGTGAGCCATGTATTATCCATCTTTCAGCCACCAAGCAGGATGCTGAAAACAGCACCCTTTCTGGAACTACCTTGCTGGCAACAGCAGTAAAGTCATTCTCTCATGTGGTCTGCTTGCACTGAGCAAAGGAAAAGCAGGTATTTCACAAATCCAGCTTTTCGCTCCTATTCTTTTTAGATAGTGCCTTATGTCTAAATGCTACTTACGCAGAACAAAGAATGGAGATTTTTCTGATTCAGCAGCCCCTCCATATGCTGTGGCATCAGGGTTGCACTGACACATGTGCTGCCACTGCTGCCCACTCCTAGCACGAGAGTGAGATAGCCCAGAGTTGGCTGGTGTGACCCCGGTAGAGGTCAGGTGTTTGCTACAGGCACAAAAAGGAGATGAACAAAAACATCACCGGGAAGATGAGTGACAGAAGTGATGGGCAAGTTGTCATGGGTGCCCAGCAGCCAAGCTACACCATAGCACAGTGCCCGAGGCCACAGCTGTGGGGCACAGTACGTGTCCTCCTCCAGGGCTCAGTGGCTCAACAAAGCCCAGATGAGCAGCTGTAGAAATAATTTTTAAAAAACGTTCACTGTGTGGAAATCTCATTTACTCCTCCTCCCACTTCAAACACAATAGGCTTTAAGCACTCCTTGCTTTATCAGCTTTTAAAACTTCCCCCACCAAACAGATATTTAAGAAATATAAACTTTACTTATAACTCCTTCTATTGGCAACTAAGTGATTGAAAGAAATAAATCTCCAATATTAGTTTCCTTTTTGTACACTTGTTCTCACTCAAGGGTACTTAGAAAACTATTCTATTTGTCACAGTACAGTAACCCAGCACTTTGGGAATCATAATGTATCATTTCATAGCTTTGGTGGATAAATAGCTATAATTTTCATTAGTCCTCCTTCAGTAAGCTTTCCTGTTGAAACAAGAGACCAGGCAGAGTGTGGGGTTCTCTGTCACTGAAACTAGGGCTTTGTATTGTTAATTGGTGAGATATGATAAAATGATAGAAATTATAATAAAGCAAATCAACATACTACCCTGTATGCACATATTACACACAGTAGAGGAAGGGCTTCATGTCTAACAGATGCTTAAGGCAACTTTTTAGCCTATTCTACCTGTTGCTTTCTGTGGAGGTCTTGAAGAGACGAGGCCCCACTTTGTGTCTGTGGGGACAGCACCGTGGGTTCCCACCTGGAACAAATTTATTACAGGAGAAGGAGCTGATCTCTTTCCTGCGGATGCGAGTGATGGACTGTCCGTGTGTCCAAGGGTGCAGTCACTAAAGAAACAAAGAATCTGATACTCAGCTGCAGGAGCCAGCAAAATGCTATTAAACCCATGTGCTGTGAACATGGGCAAATACCACTCTGTCAAAGACAGACAGATGCTGTTTTCTCTAAAACAGTAATAATGGTGGAAAAATTTCAGTATCTCAATGGCAGGAAAAATTTAAAATGTTTTCATTTGTGTGGTTTTCCTCAATGAAAAAGAACATTAAAGTACACAGAAGTGACATGTAAATTAACATTGAGTAAAAGTGTAAGGGTGTTGTAAGTCACTTTCTGTTAACGTTCTGTTTGTACAGTTTTAATATGATTTAGCCTTGCTTTCAGGGGCAGGTGAATCAGGCAACCTCCATGGGTCCCCCTGTGTTGGGTTTGTGTGGCAAGGTTTTGGTAGCAGGGTGGGGGGGCTACAGGGGTGGCTTCTGTGAGAAGCTGCTAGAAGCTCCCCCTGTGTCTGATAGAGCCAATGCCAGCCGGCTCCAAGACGGGCCTGCCGCTGGCCAAGGCCAAGCCAATCAGCGCCTCTGTGATAACGTATTTAAGAAGGAAGAAAAAAAACAGTTAGAGAGAGAGAGCTTTTGCAGCCAGAGAGAGGAGTGAGAAGATGTAAGAAACTCTGCAGCCACCAAGGTCAGTGAAGAAGGAGGGGCAGGAGGTGCTCCAGGCACCGGAGCAGAGATCCCCCTGCAGCCCGTGGTGAAGACCATGGTGAGGCAGGCTGTCCCCCTGCAGCCCATGGAGGAAGGATGAGGGGGTGTAGAGATTCCACCTGCAGCCCGTGGAGGACCCCACACCAGAGCAGGTGGAGGCACCTCAAGGAGGCTGTGACCCCATGGGAAGCCCACGCTGGAGCAAGTTCCTGGCAGGACCGGTGGACCTGTGGAGAGGGGAGCCCACGCCAGGGCAGGTTTGCTGGCAGGACTTGTGACCCCGTGGGGGACCCCACGCTGGAGCAGTTTGCTCCTGAAGGTCTGCACCCCGTGAGAGGGACTCCATGCTGGAGCAGGGGAATGATGAGAGGAGTCCTCCCCCTGAGGATGAAGAAGCGGCAGAAACACCGTGAGATGAACTGACTGTAACCCCCATTCCCCGTCCCCCTGTGCCGCTGAGGGGGGAGGAGGTTGAAGCTGGGAGTGAAGTTGAGCCTGGGAAGATGGGAGGGGTGGGGGGAGGTGTTTTAAGAGTTGATTTCATTTCTCATTCCTCTACTCTGTTTTGCCTAGTAATAAATCAGATGAATTCCCTCTCTCAGTTCAGTCTGTTTTGCTCGTGACAACAATTAGTGAGTGATCTCTTCCTGTCCTTATCTCGACCTACAAGCATTTCGTTATGCCTTTTCTCCCCTGTTTAGTGAACGAGGGGAGTGAGAGAGCGGCTCTGGTGGGCACCTGGCCTCCAGCCTGGGTCAACCCACCACACCCTCCCAGCCTAAGTTATTCCATGACTCTGAACTAGCATTGGAGCTTTACTTACAGGTATTTTCTATGACATCATTTACCAACCCAGAAAAGATCAATTTATGCCTATATGGTGCTGGTAACACCTATCAGCCATCTGCCAGCCCTGTTCAAAACCACCTTGATACTAAATGTAACCCAAACCCTACAAACCCAGCAAATGTGAGAAAAATTGTTAAGTAAAGGCCTTTTCTTTCCAGACACTTCTGAAAGCACAGAAAATGGATCCTTCCCCAGCTGGAGCAGATTTCATCTCAAGCATTTGATATCTGATAGAACACTGTAATTGACAAATTATCATGGAATAATTTTTACCACTAAATATATCTTTATAGATTTCTCAAGTCTCGTTGTGTTTCTAAGGGCATTAATGTGATCTCTTAATATCTCAGCTATCTCTAAATAGAAGGCAGAAGCCCTTGATTAAGTAATTAGTTATGTCAGTAGGCAGAAATCATCAGCAAAATTATACCTTCCTTTGGTATAAAAGAATCAAAAAAAGCCCCCAGAGAATAGATTTGTAGTAAAAATTAAAAAATCCATTTATCATTCGTCAATACTCACCTTGGCACTCTGTACCCCTCTTGCGCAGGGGGTAAATGGCTTACATCCCCCCAGCACAGAAAGTACTCCCAAACTGGGGAAAAGGCTCATAAGCAAATGGCACCTCCATGCACAGACGTGCTGTGACTTTCCTTGAATCTCCCGTGGGACAGGGGACAATATGCCCCACTCTCCCTGCAGAGAGTGACAATCCAGAAACTTTGTGAGACTGTGTGGTCCTGTTTACCTAATTAACTTATCCTTGGCTAGAAGGGAAGATGTGGTCTGGCTTCAAAATCTGTTATAAATTCTCAGCAGGGTAACAGAACCCAGAAAATGCATTGATCTGTCAGACCACATTCACAGAGAGGGGGATCATTGAACATTTCCTTCTGCTAAGGAATTCACTGAGAAGAAATACAGCTAACCTTCGTGGTTTTTTCCATTCACTTCTAAAAAGCACAATAACCACATCTTAAAGGCTGAATCACTGCGAGAGCAATCTTGAGAACTAATAACATGAAAGCCAGTATTGATGAGACTAGGGTGAGAGAACAGCTATGCAGCTGCTTTTCCCGTAAACACAGGAGTGGGAAGCCTGCTCGTTTCCTTGTGGGCCAAAAAAGATTCTCAGAGGATGTAAATTCCACCAATTTCAAATCAGAACCAGATCACATCAGTTTACAATCCCTTCCTCTGCTTTCAGAGTGATTACTGTAGCAGTATCATATCACTTTTTACATGATGTCCATTTTATTTCCATCTACTTTACATAACAACATTTGATAATTCATTACATATTATTTTGACTCAGTGCACATGCTCTTGCGCTGTGAATATAGCACATACTTGTAGAAGCAGATCTCCACTTTCCCCTCTGCTATGTGTTTTTTTTTACTTGGCATTATATAGGCTATGCCTAAGTTGCTGTCTAAACACACATATTTGGTTCCTGGCCCTGCACATTGATGATGGATTTGTGCTTTAACATGGCTGCTTCTAAATAAAGCTTTGGTTTGTCTGAGACAGGCTGTATCTAGTATGTAGGTGATCCGTACTTTGCCAATGCTATTGTGTAGTCAAAGAAAACTTACTTAGTATCAGGGTTACATACAGCTGGACAGTGAACGGTTTTATAAATCTGATCATGTTCCTCTCACAGCATCAACAAGGAGAAAGTAATATAACAATAATAGGCAAGCATGCTGATCCAAACCTCACTGATATTCTTAAAGTGTGTGGCTTATTTAGTGGTTTTCAATCTTGTCTTTACCATTACCACCATATGACAAGAGAGAATAGACCTTTCTCCTATTGAGCAAGTGAACCAGCCTGTCGTGTCCTGCAGCCAGCTGATGAAGCCTCAGAGCCAGTAATAAACTTTGTGGGCTAGTAAACCTTTGCTGCTCACCTTGAGAAAGGAATCCTTGGTGAAGCCGTATGGCCTGTGCCGTAGGGGAAGTCAAAACTAAATGTTAATGACTCCATCTGGCCTTAAAACTTTGCATTGGGTGGGTTTCCTTTTCCTTTTTTTGGACTAACACTGTCTAGATGAATGGAACTCCTTCAGGCAGCCTTTTATAGAGGTCATGGTGAGATGTTTGAGAGTACCTTCGGTTCTCCAAAGACCCCTTTTTCTACTTCAAAAATTACAAACACAGAAAAAAAAAAAGAGACAGGACTGAAATAAATATTTGTGTAAATTTTATACATAAGAAATTTTCAGATGGTTGTGAAACAGCTTTAGAATCAGTTTCAAAGGAACATAAAATGGCTTTGTAATTACAAAATAGATTTGGAATGATTGAAGTCAAGTACATTTTCTGAAAAGCATTCTAAAAATGTCTTGGCATTACAGAGCCTTGGATGTTTGTTTTATGTTCTATCTTGGGAGCAGATAAAATCTGCTTTTTTTCCTAGGCATTAATGTGTGCTATAAAGTGTAATGAGAAAGTTAGCTGGATGTAACAGAGGAAGTGTCCTCATACCCATAAAAAACCCAAACGTTCCGAGTAGCAGGCTACCTTGCTGGTTAAAGAGCTGCTGGTCAGGTAGTACCACAGCAATCCCTTTGCTATGTAGCCCCTCGGGTTGTGCAGCAGACCCGGGGATACGATATCAGCCTGTGGTGCTGGTAATCAATGTCAGGAGCACACAGGGGCAAACAGCAAGTGGGTAGTGATGGGCCACTTCCCAAGAGCAAACATGGCATGTGAAGCTGCCGCAGGCACACCAACTGCCACTGCAAAGCTTGTCTGAAGAAAAGTGTAGGTGGGAACTGGGTGAATGAAGAGCCATGAAAAGGAACGAAGAAGGTTTTTGTGCCACCTAACTTCTGTGATGTGAATGGCTATTAGGTAGTGCCAGTCCCTCCATCGACTCCAGAGGGATCATCAGCTGCTAACTGTAACTGCACCAAACTGTACTTCAGTTAGATGTCTAAAGGTAATGGTATAAACACTCTCTTCATCTCACTCCTATTCTGAGCAGCCTTAATTGCACTGCTGTAGTAAATAACAGGGCAGTTGCGATGCAATCACTTCCTCACTGCTCACAATTCTGTGCAGATCTACGCCTTTGCTCTTCACCAATTAATTCCTGCCCTTGTTCAGCCAATGAGTTCTTTTTCCACTCAGGAAGAATGTGCAACATCCATGTCTTGGTCATCTGAACTGAATTACTTTGGACAGCTAATAGGGCAACTGGGAAAGTCCAAGCTCCATGCCATGAAATATTTCCATCTGTTTCAGGGAAGTCAGCCCATTTGTTGGATCTTGGTCTCAGTGATTTTATTAGTCAGACTCTGGGGGGCACTAGGATCTCATGATGAAAGACACGGGATAGAATCACTGCTGTTTCCCACACTCATATTTGCAGCTCTTTGGCTTTTGAATGTAAAATCAGGGCCAACAGTAATTAAGTTTCAGATAAGCCTCATCACGCTTCAGAATTCCCCTACTTCCACTTTTACAAACTCTCTCTGGACCTCTTCAGCTGGGAAACCAGCACAGAGATCTCAGGAGAAAAGGCTTATCTTCAGTTCTGAAACTGAATATGCAACATGAAACTGCAATGTGTTAAATACTTAAAAAGTTCTACACCCTCAGCTGGTGTAGCAGGAGTATGGACATGGGCTGATGTACTGAATCTCAGAGCTGCTCCCCCTGTACCGCCTCCCCCTTTCCCCTGCTCTTCCCAGTACAGTAGTTCAGCTCCTGACCCCAACTAAACCTAGAGAACACAGGGACATGAGCAGGGTGCTCTTTTTTCCCTATGGCTTCTGCTCATCAGTGACTTGACTTTTCTCAGAAGCACAGGGTGGGGCGGCCATGTTCTCTTATAATCATTGTCTTGCTCTTCTCTGTAATCATCTCAGCTTCCAAGGACAAACCAATATCCAAAACAATTATTAATTGCAATGAGAAAATTGCTCCTAAAGAGAAGTTAAGATGATAATGGCAGGAAAAGTATGATTGGAGGTAGTGCAGGGAAGCCTTCTAGGATGTCAGTTGCCTACAACACCCACATAGTAACATTTGCCCTGTTCATAACAGTAACTAGGAATCACTACCATAAAAACAGCAATAATAAATAAATCCAATTGCAAAATTCACATTTCAGCCTGCTACTTATCTGAATTATATGATATTATCTTCTCTCCCTGACCATCTAATGTGGTTAGCCAAAATGGCAAGAATGGCAAATATTAACATTAAACATGCAACTTGCAATTTAAGCAATAAAACCATCTCCATGTAACTCCCTATTATGTAAGGCAAAAATATCACAGAATTTGTGGAATTTGTCTATACACGGAATATCTCAAATAACAATTGCCTGCCTGCAGTCTCAAGACCAAACAATTAGACTGAAATACGTTTAAATAAACCATACTTCTGCTTAAAGATACAGATTTTCAAGGAATACTGCAAACCAGGAAAATCTCTTCAAATTAATCACTGTGAATTATTCAGCTAGTCACAATTCCAGTCATCTGTGCTTCGGAGAATAAAAAGCATGCAATTTATTTGTCTGACTCTCACAAAGTGTCCACCCATTCCTTTAAGCTCTATTTTCATCATACTTTATGGGAACTGTTAGACAGCTCCACAAAAGCATATTAACAAACTGAGCTTCCCAAAGTACACTGAGCAGAAACTAGAACTTCTAGGTGAAACCCCCAAGAGGGAATATTTTTTGGCATCTTTGATAATTGCAGTCCCTATTGTCTTTAATTTCTAGATTAAAAGCAGAAGGAGGTGGGGAAATAAAATCCTTTTTCACAGACTGATATTGTCATCTGAGGATATTATCTAACTATAATTTATGCTTTAAAGCACTTCAAAAGGAACTGATATTTTTATAGATGCCTGAACTCTCATAATCTGTACAGCTGCCAGCTGTTAATACTCAGGAGAAATAGAAATTCAGTTATTTAAGACCGCAAAGAAACAAAACCAAAAAATCCAACATACAAAGCATACAGAGAGAATTCTAATTCGACCTTTGTCTTTAATCCAAAGTCAGAAACTGTTTGCCTCAAAATGTGGTAATTGCAAGATTCAATTCAATCCCACTCGGAGGCTGAGAAAGCTGATGTGTATCTGAACCTAAACTAAGTACAGACAAACCCGGTGTACAAACACCTACCTTTACAAGCCTTACAATGACCTTTATTTTGGAGAAAGAATCAATAGCCTGTACTTCTATCACAATAGTGCAAATGAACCAGCCAGAGCATATGTATGCTCATGCACATCTATACACGCACTGTCACCATAAAGGGCTTTGATGCACATTATTCAATCTTTGCTTTTGATACACAAGAAGCTGTCACTCTTACTGCCACTTTTGCATGGCACTCTCTAGAGCTGTTTTGATGGGCCTTGAACTAAATAGTCTTAGAAGATCTATCAAGAGCCAGATTTTGCTGTCCTTTGCTTTACTGGACAGTACAGCTCATCTCAAATTATCATGCAAACAAAAAGGGATTCTTAGGGGGTAATGTATTAGTCCATATGGGAAAGAATGATAGAGCTTTGTCTACAGAGGGAATCCAACACCGCACCCTGCGGCTGTTGCTGTAAGAAGAAAGCAAGCTTTGTCCATTGTCCCACTGTGCTTTGTCAAGTGCTATGGGGTGTCCAGATGCAACTGAGTTTTCCAAGACTTTGTCTTAAGATTTATCCATTGCTACTATCCTTTTTGTGAGAGCAGCCTAAACTCAACTGGTCTTGAAGGAACTACCCACTAAAGGAACAAAAGCAAGTGAGTTCCTCCACCCACCAGCCACTACACACCTATCCCTTACCTGTCCACTTTATTCTGAGCCTTCCTGTTCCTGCCCCAAAGTCCAAGTACCATACCTGTCTTGAAACCCCTCAGCGCGATACCTCTTTTCTTTCAAGGGTATCAGGAAAAAAAATAATATTTCTTACACCTAAACACCACTGTTCTTCAGTGAGTCCAAGAGGTAACTGTCAAGCGAAACAACATTCTCCCAACAACTGCCATTCCCCATGCCGCACCCACAGTTCAGGCATCCACTGCCAATCAATTCAGCACGAAACCTGACTGAAACAAAGTGCTCCTGCTTTCCACCTCCAAGCACCTGCCATCCAAAGGCACCTCACCTAAGGGGCCGTTCCACCCAGCTCGCCTTTCCTCCTCCTTAGAGTGAGTAGTGAAACCACTGAATCTAGAAATCTTGGTCTGATTTCCCAGGCTGCCCTCGGCTTCCTGCTACAAGAGTATCGATTTGCTCACAAACACGTCTTAGAGGTAACGTGGACACAGAAAACCAGCAAGCAGGTCCTGGGCACAAAGCATTGGAGGGCTTCTGTCAGATCAACTTCACCCCACCTTCCTCTGTTGCAGCTGCTGAGGAACAGCAGCCACAGAATTCCGGTTTTAATCATAGTTTTGTTCACTCTCCACAGAGCAGTAATAAAAGGTTTGACTAGTGGGGGGGGATAGAAATACCGCAACTAGTCATTCCCACCAGCCATACATCTGGCCCTTAATTACCCTATGGTATTTATATAATCAAAAAAATATTCAACTTGTATGAGCGATCATGTTGAAGTAGTGGAACGCATTAGCAAATAAATAGCAAAACACACAAATTTGTCAACAGATGGATTACAACCCAATGTAATTAAATGCAAAATAGTTCTGCTTTTAAAGCAATTGCTCATAAATTAGCCTGTCAGCAAATGTATGCAACTAATTGCATGAAAAAAATTAGGCCATAAGACAATATTATCTGCACATAGTCTTTCCAAACAATGTAGAAATGATTGGGTACATTATTAATTGAAAAGAAGTCAAACTGCATTAGTTTAATTGCTCTTTTTTGTGCAAACCTATTAGAATAATTTATACCATATTTACTCCTTTTTACATTTGATGATAGGTATTTAACTCTTGTTTGTAGACTAACAATAATGATTTCACCTTTTTCTCAGCTTAATAAATGCAATAAGAATGCTATGTTTGTCCACGGCAATGATGAACTAAGACTGTGTCCCAAGAGGGTTTAAGCAGAAGGACAACTGAAGCTGTCCTTGGAGATAAAGTCTTTTCTAAACGAACCAGAGGCCCTTGTGGAACTCAAAGGTCGCAAGAAAAGCTTGTTTGCAGAAAGGACAGACCAAAGAACTGTAAAACATGTTCTAAAAAAGGTGTATCCACAGTGACGTTGACAGCCCTGACCAAAGCCAATTCAGAGCTGTCAGCTTTCACATCCAGAGCCTGGCTCTGAGACACCTAATGAAAGGTTTAATCCCATGATTTTCAGTCCAGGATCTACCAAGGCTCTATGGGCTACTAATCAAGAACCTATTCAAGGTCATGCAGAAAAGCAAGCCTGTTCCCTCATACTTGCTGTGCAGGATTTGGCATTTCTGTTTGGGTTTGTGATCCCTCGTTATTTTCCTGAAATGGCTGAAAAACCACTTGTGGCCCAAGGCTGACAGTCATGAACACAAAGACCACATTGATTTCAGGAAGCTTTGCTTAAGTTCTGTAATCAAAAGAGATATATATATTTGAGCTTAATTCAGGTTTACCGCTGGTATAAATGGGGAGAGCCTCTGCTGACATCAGAGAAACTACCCTGAAAGAAAGATCACAGCTGTGAGACATTTCATGTACCTAATCAAAACATCTGCAATTTGAGTATGGGTAATGGCTCACAGACAATTGGTGAACTAAGAATCATCCATGTAAATTATTCAGTGACTAATTTTGACTAATGAATACATTTGAGAAAAAATGAAAGCTATTTACTTTACATATCTTAAGCTTTTTTTTCGTTCTCCTTTCTCTACATGAAGTAAAACTGGCAGAGAAGTAAGAAGAAACAGAATTGCATGCTGAAATTATCAGTTTGGTGGCAGAAACACACATCCCTCCAAAAAGCTCACAAGTGTGCAAACTTGTCAACTGAGCTAAAATTAAAATACTGATGATGCAACAGCAGTTCCCACCCGCCTGTGTTGGACATTTTCCCCAAAGCAATGGATACAAGGGGCTCCCGAAGCAGACCCTTGCCTGTCGGCGATCAGCCTGGCAGTCAGAGAACTGCCTGGGAACACGGAGAATCTGGATTCAAATTTGTCTCCTTGTTCTGTATCGGGAATGAAGCCTTAATCATTAGGCCACAGAATATCCACAGTAGAGTTCATCATCCCTCTTATTCACTCTCTTATCCAACTGTAAATTTGTTGGATGAGAAAAGAGGAAGTGAGAATGGTTCTGTTGTAACCTTGGGTTCAGTCACCTGGGACGTGCACGCTACAGCCTCCAGACCAGTGGATATTTAATACCAGTACATGAAGTAGAACAGCTTCTTTTCATCAGCTTGAGAGCTCCTCCAGCCTGAGCCCCTGGCCCACAGAGTAGGTTTTAGCTCCTTACAGCAGAGTGTTGTTAATTAAAAGGGCAGAATGACACCCTTCAACTTAGTATCTCACCCTGAAAAATAAATATTTGCAGGCAGTTTCAGGGGGCCACAAGCCACATTCTGGATGCAAGGATGAGTCCTCCCCATCTCCAAAGAACAAAATTTGGTTCTTGATGGAGTGTTTTAGCAGATGAAATCCAATTAAGTCTGACATAAGTCAGTAATGAAGAAGTTTCTTTAGCACATATTAAAAAGCTGACATTTATGGATAACCCTCCAGAAGAGACTGATAAAATAATCCCAGGGGAAAGAGGCTTGTCATTCTTTGTGTTTCTGATCTTGGACTCTTCTTTGAGATCTGTTTTTGCCTTCAAGGAAGGAGAGTACACATGAAATGAGGAAGCTTATTGGTGTCTCCACTGTAGGGTTTGGTACACGAGCACACAAGTATTTGAGCTGATGTGCAAATGAGCAACAGCACGGCTCGTGAAATGGGTGGAGGAGAATGTGCCATTTCATCCATAATAAGATAAACTTTTCTTTTTTTTTTTAAATAGAAGTAATTTATCAGCAGAGAATAAAGTCACATTGGTCTCCACATCTAGGGCTCTCAACCTTTTCATATGTGGATCTGAAGCTGTGTACCTTTACGTGCAAGGGACACTCTGTTGCCAAACAGAGCACCTATGCCTTCTCAGACCACTGGGGAAAGGTAAGGCTACAGGGTGGTGGGTATAGGGCTGTTTGCATGGTGTGCGCTGGTGGAATCCCCCAGAAATGTTACAGCTTTACCCCTGATGGCAGTGCTAAGAAGGGGAACAAAATAAAATGCACTAAGAGAAGCTTCTGTGACCACTTACAGTGTACTTAACACTTACAAAGTTTTTTGCTTAGGGCATATCCTGTTGTGAAGTATTAAGGGTTCCTAATGATCTGAAGGAGGCATTGGGGATCTTTCCAGAAATCTCCCAATACCCACCCAGGTGCTGTTGAGCAAAGGAACCACCCTCATTGAGCCTGAGCCTTCAGAAAGCCTTTGCAGGGAATTTTCCCAAAACAGAAAGAGGACTTTTTTTTTTTTTCCCCCCACATTAGATCCAACCAAATGATCAGACACAAACACAGACTTACTTCCCAGCTGGCAACTTTTCAATTAATCTAGCAAGCATCTTAGGATGCCTGTTGATTAGGGAAAGAAAGGAGCAGAAAAGCAGAGACTTCAACAGCCTGGTAAACATCTGCATCCAAGACAGAGAGGAATTTCACAACATATAACATATCTGCTGAGGCAAAGTTAGGCCCTACTTAAAGAATTCCAATATATTCAGCAAGTGAAAAATAAACAAACACTCAACATAGGACAGTGTTGTATTATTCCTGGATTCATAATCAACTCTGCTTTCTTCCCCGATTGCAAGATTTGCTTCACAATGCATGCTAAAATTTTGCAAGAAATGCCACAAAGCTGACAAGCATTTCCAGATGATGGTGAAAAGAATTGCTATTAATTATTTGTATTACTGTAGGGCCCTGGAGCCATGGTGACAGACCAGGAATGCGCAGAGCTACATGCTGCGCAGACAGAGCACGCACAAGCTCTTCCCCCACGTGCTTACTGACCAACAGGACACTGGTGCCTGAAGCCAAAGAGGCACCCAAGGAAGCACAGAGATAACACAGCAGTGGTGTAAGTAAAAGTCAGAAATTTCATGAAAAATTTAGCAAAAGAAAGTTTAAGCAGGGAATGGCAGAGAAGAATAATGGCGGGGCCTGTGGGAAGGTCCTTTCCACTGTCTTAACAGCATAAGAGAAGTGATATTGGGGAAATGAAGAGATCAGGCTGGGCCTTTAAAGTGAGGCAAACAGTTAATGCTGGTGGTGAAAAAGGAACCAGCAGAAGGACAAAAGAGAAATTATGCAGCTGAACCAGCTGGAAAAGAGGAAGAACTTTACCTAGCTGCAAGCAGTAACCCCTGTTAAAGTCAGAGTAGGAATTCAGTTGGTGAAGTCCTGATGAGAGCCAGAGGTATAGTGGAAAGATGCTACACTTCACGCTGGAGTATGAATCAGCTGTAGCATAGACATTAAGATTTAGAGAAAAGATGGTCAGAGACAGTGCCCAAATTATGGACCCGAGTGTCAGGGAGAATGCTGGGACTTTCCATCTCGACTGCCACAGCACAGACAGGAGAGTGCTTGTATTACTCTTAGTATGACACTTCCTTTCTGTGCTTTAAGACAAGTAATCTGGATGCATGCACTCAAAAAAAAAAAAAAGAAATTAAAAAAAATCAAGATTTGCCAACGTGGGTGGATAAACCTGTCATTATTAAAATGAATCCATTAACTAAGATGCTTTATAAACTCCAGATGATCTCTCTCCTATTATCCTGTAAGGAGATTAAAATTTTTCATTGTTGCTTTTATGCAATTTCTTTGTAAAGGGAAACAGCTCAAGGTTAAATTGAAAAGCTTTTTCCATCCAGTAAAGAGGCCATGTTAATTTTCCCTCATCTTAGAGAAAATATATGGCCTTGTGAGATGTAAAGGCTGTAAGCGTGCCTCTTTCTAGGCTCCTTCCTGATCTGTTTAATAATGGAATAGAGCCTCGGCCAGTTATCTGCTTTACTGCAGTGCTCTGGTAGGGAGTAAGACTGCCCACGTCACTTCCAATCAGTTAAGTTCAATCCGAACGGAATAAAAGTTTGCAAAATACATTTTAAATCCTGGGAACAAGCAGTTAAGCCCTCTCTTGCAAATTAGGCATTCAGTGGCTCTGATCTTCCTTTTAATTTACTGTCTCCAAGAAAAGAAATAGAAAATAAGAACAATGTTTCATTCCTGGCAGCAGTTTACAGTAAGAATATGGGGACTTAGGCCAATATAGTACAATTAGCAACCATGCCAGAAAGCTACATTTTGGCCTGTTGTGCACAAACTCTGCATTGGATTTAAGCATATATACATATACTCATACACACTTTTCATACACACATTTGCATATATACACACACACACACAACCTCCCACCTGATGTTACAGCTGCCATAGAAATCCTGACAAGTTCCTCTGCATTAGCTAACTGCTATGGCTTTACCTTGACCTGGATAGATAAATTTCAGGGCTTCCCAGATTCTTTAATTGTTTCCCTTTGGCCTTCCCAAGAGCCGATTTAAGAGCAGCTTTTCTCCTGCCACACACTGCTGCACTCCCATACTATCATTTATGTGTCTCAACTTACTCTGCTGCCCAGTTGCTCAGAGGGTGCCCAGCTCTCCTCTGCTCACGCCCTCTCTTCAAAGGGTATGGCCAACTCCTCCACCCTAGCTAATGCTTGGTGCTACAAGACTCTTCCCCAAGTGAATTGATCAGTATAGCATAAGCTGTATAATCAGAGTATCGATTTTCATACCAGAAATGCTAGCCAAAGATCAGCTTGGAGCACACATAGTAGTTGGGGTTTTTTTGAGTGAAGCAGCCATGGTGCTGGCACAGATCAGCTGTGCAGCACGCTCAGTCAAGAAGGCTCTCCCCAGAGGTACTGGTCTCCCATCTTTCCATGGAAAGATGGAGTCTTGGAAAAATCTGTATGCATGGCAGCCCTCAGCATTGGTGAGCTCAGCAGGTAGGCATTACCTGGTGACCAGCCCTTTGTACTGAACTCTACCGGCACGTTTCAGTATGATTTGGGATATGAATGCAAACGAATACCCCAGGAGCAGGCATGGCCTCTGAAGTAATTTGTCTGTTTTAACTTAGAGATGGGCTTGCCTTTCTCTGCGGGTAGGAGCACACTGCTCCGGCCCTGCTGTACATTTCTAAACAGTCAGACCTGTACTGCTCTTGATAGCTTTGAAGCGAGCGAACAGAAGGGGAGAGTACATCCACTGTGCATAGTGCGTTAATGGCCCATGGCTGTCACCAGGGACAAATCTTTCCTGCTGCTTTCAGTGGGATGATTAGAGTTTATGTTGGAATGCAAGCTTCCATTAACAGCCAAGGTAAGTGAACATCAGGAAATTATACGAAGCATCAGTTTTATGAGCTGAAAGATTTGTTTCTTCCACCCACACAAAAGAAGGCATTATTTTAAGAAAGTGTTTAAATTAGTCTTAAACCTTATTCTTGATACATCAAAAGAAAGAATCAACTAGAAACTCCCCCCTCCCCCCAATTCTAGTATGAACTCAACTCTGCAGAGTGCTTTTTAGAGGTTTTTGATGGATAGCTTAGTTCCTAAATGTCTGTTCAAAGCCTCTGCTGTATCCAAAAGTTTATCAGAGCTCTAGCCAGGTTCGGTGGCGCCTGGGGCAAATGCCTGCCCCCAGGACTCTCAGGACACCAAGTCTCCAGGCCACGCAGATGGAGCAAGCCACCACCAACCCAGACCTGGCCCCCCCCGCCCCGGCACGTTCCCCCCCCCGCCCCCCCCGAACCTCTGTTCCAGCTCCTGCCGTCACCCTCCACCTGAAGGGAACACAAACAGTCCAAGAGGGTTGCTTGTGTTTTACAGGGGATGTGCACTTCTGATGGGGGACATGGAGGAACTGGCCAGGCAGAATACATGAGGGCAACAAGGAAGATAAACACGGCCCTTCCCAATCTTCCTCTTTCACCAGCAGGAGGTAAAAGGGCACCCGAGACCTCTCCATCCTCCCCCCCCCCCCCCATCACTCTGCTGTATATTGTTTTAAATCAGGTTTGCTATTTATCCATGACACCACAAATAGTCCATACATTTTTGTAACTGAGCAGAGCAAGTATTTTCATTTAAAAACCACAAAACCCCAAACCAAAAATGCTAAGGTCACCAAGTAAAATAACACAATAACAAATGATTCATAAACACAGACTCTGAAAACCAAAACTAGTTAAAACAAAAAGATTCTCACACTTGCCATGACTCTCTGCAAGAAGGCCAGAGTTATTTTACTGAGCTATTTTTGGTAAGTATTTGATCTGAAGATGTACCGGTTTGGGAAACATGGAAGAGTAACCTGCCATCTGAACTAGTGGAAAAAAAAAAACCATTAGAGAAAACTTAAGTTGAAAGCTTTTGCATGAATTGCCAAATGTCATAGAAATATTCTTTTTCACTTACAGAACAAATAAATATGGGAATTTTCTGCCTAAAGATGTCTTCCAAGACTGCTCTCTCTTCAACACAGGAGCTGCCTACTCAGAAGAATTCAAGAGTCCAGCTCCTCCTGCCTATGAATCAAACAACTTCTCTGAAATGAGCAGGAATTATTTGCTCTTCGCTCTACTTCTTGGCAGGAATCACTGGCATGCTTCTGATTCCACGTGCATCAGTCCTGCACTTACGCTGTCAACCAGAAGCTGGTCTAGGAGGATCTAGCGTGATACATGACAGATGCTTGTTGATTTTGGATTTCCACACAATGCCACTGGAGTGCTGTTCCTGTTTACTGTCCATCCGTGAAAAGGGAGTCGGTAACTGTTGTGACAGAGAGGTCTGTTTTTAAAAAAGCTGAAAAGGTCTGAACAAAATGTCCCTGGACTTGACTCTCTTACTCATTCAAAGATGCTCATATAAACTGACCAACCTTTTACACAAATAATGGTAAAGTGCTTGTTTAAATCATTCCTAACCAATATCTATTGGTTTAGAAGCCATTTCTCCACGATCATACAAAGCTGTGGAGCAAACCTTCGCTAACAAGTAAGGAAAGAACATACTGCATCTAATCTAAGGATTAAAACTTTACCCCAAATCAAAAGCTAAGTCTGACTTGAATCTTTGGGATTTGAAAGAGCTTGGATAGTCTCCTTCACCTCCTGTATCTCACCTGCATGCATCTCTGGAGCTCAGGGTTTCACAATACAAACGCAGCAAAAATTTGTTGTGTATGAAGGAAAGAAGGAACTTTGTCAGTCTAGAAAAAGAACCTAATTCTGCAACACGGGCTACATATCCTTCCCTCTCAGTAAAGTTTCAGTAAATATTCAAATGTCTGGTGCTTTTTCAAACCCCATCTTTTGAGACAGCATTCTGCAGTGTCTGCTTGTGGAGTCTAAAGGAGAGGAACAAAGCTGTGCCTAGCCCAGCGGCCTGCCTGAGCACACACAGCTACAGAAACAGGGGGTTGATGCTGCCACAAGTAAAATTAAGTCTTCAATCCTTTTTTGCAATTTGAAACAGAAAATTCCAATCAATAACACTCACAGTCTTCCTTGAGCTACAATCAAAGAGCACAGGCCAAAAACTCTGTTGTTTTTTTTTTTTTTCCCCATAGCAATTCTTCTAAAAATTCAATCTAGCAGTTCAAGCTTAATTGCTCACTTTGAGACAATCCAAACCTCTACGAGCCCTGTCTGACTGAAGGTTTTGAAGTAACTTTGATGTTTTTGTAGCATCAATGCTCAGAGACACATTTTCAAAAATTTATCCAGACTCTGTCTCTTCATATGCAAACAACTGGACATTAATAATCTAGCAGAAAAATTTAAGACATTTGCATAGTTTGGAAAATAATGAGGCCCCTTACTAGTTAAGATATCTGTTCCTATATAAGTTATTAGACTCCAAGGATCCATGCATAAAATCAATCTTAATTGTCCAGAACCAGCTACCAGTTGGATTTAGGAATACATCATTCTAATTTATTGCAAGTAACAGACACACAGCAAGTAACAAATATCCCTACCAAAAGCACGTATTACATTCTCCTCCCAAGCTGTTATTTTTCTAGGATCAGATATATTCTTTTAATGAGATGCTCTGTGCATGGGTTATCAGAATGCTTGTCCAACCCTAACTCAGCAACGGACTTGCTACCAATCCGATTAATGTCTTTGCTCAAGAGCAACCTTGATCTTGGAGGGGATACAGAAGTCCCACTGATTTCAACAGACAGGAAAGCTATAGCAACGCAAAGTCATTGCGTGCAGAAGTATCCCAGAGCCAACAAAGCCTAGTAAGGGAAGCATGGCTCTGCATTAATCTCTCTTACATGCCTCTAGTGTGGATCCATTTGCACAGTGCTTTGCTCAATGATGCTACAACTGTCCTTCTCCCCCTAGGACAGCAATTCCCCAAATTCTCTCCTGGCAGTCCACTTTTGGGCCCACAATTCCCTTTCTAAGTCCAGTTTCCACAGTGAATTTATCTCCACTTCCTAGTGCCATGACCCTGTTGAGGCTCGCAGTCCCTGCCGGTGGGAACCACTGCCCAGATCCACAAGAGGACAAAGGTGACCAAACCTATGTATGGGCAAACGTTCAAGCCAGAGCCACAGTCTTTAAAAAATGCTACCGAGTTGCAACTGACTCCTGGGCTAACAACATCTCTATCTCCTAAATATCAGACGTGTCTCTGGATGCTGCTGCAAGGCAATTAAGAGTGCCCTATAGGTCTAGAGCTACTTTTATTTCACCTGATGTGTTCAGACCACTGATCTGGGATGGAGTGGAAGTTCCAGTGCTATCACTTGCCTCATATGAAAGAAAACTCTGATCTATTTTTTCAGCACTCTAATTTCATAAGTAAGGGAATAAGGAATTAATTCCAGGAAAAGTCACAAGTCTGTAACTTTTTCTGCAGAAAGAGATGCCTCAGTTCCTGTAAAAAAACGGCAATTACTCCACATTTTCTACAACTGGCTTTATCAACTGCTTCCTTGTTTCTGCAGTACCAGCAACTTCACTGCCTAGAGAACTCGAAGTCAGGACTGGGGATTCCTCTGTGACACCAAGGGTCTTTAAGGCAGGTCATATAATACTAATCACCAGGCTTATATCTTTCATATATTTAGCCCAAAGTGTTTTGACAAGCAGAGAAGGGTCTTAAACGTATTCTGAAAGCCAAGCACATGCTTCAGTGCACTACAAATAGAGCTATTTAAGTTTGAAATAACACATTTTGTAAAACTCTGATCCAGAAAACATTCTTCAAAGTTTTGCACATAAATACTGCACAGATCACCAGTAGCTCTAACATTTCCCATATGCTCCTGTGCACATTTCATACATTTCCTCTGCTGTTGGTCATTTATATGCTGGCACTCCTATCTTGCAAAATCATGTCCAGAGGTTTTTGTTTTCATACTCCCCCGTTCTTGGCTTTAGACAGGGGGCTCATCAAAGAGTTGAACTGGTGGATAATGAAAGGCTTCAGGATTTTTTTTTAATTTTTTTTTTAATAGTTGAAGCTCTAAAACCTATGAAAAAAGAGTTCCCTTTCGGAAAACACAAGCACAAATGGATGGTTGCTTTTACCCTGACACACCAACACCTTGTAGAGGACTATTTCTCAGTATAAATGATACAATCTCAGATAATTTATGCTTCTACCTGCTCCTGAAAAGACCTCTTCTATCTGTCTGAATACTGTTTCCTAGAATATGTGCCACCTCACAAAACTCTGCTTTGATGCTGAGACTAATTGTATCGGCTTTCTTAGGAGAGTGGTCAGGTTGATTTTTGAACATTCCTAATGAAAACTGCTTTTTTTCCTCTGTTCTCTTCATAGTTCATTAATTTTTTTTTTTTTTTTTTTAAAAGTCTGATCCAAGGCTTTCCTGAAATGAGCAGGAGCAATAGTATTTGAGATTGCAGACATGGTTAATGCCAGCATCGGCTTATGCTTAACTTCTTCTCATTTTTAACAGTCCTTGCCCTGCAGGTATAAAAAGGGAATTAAAGCCATAAGGCACTGCTTCAGATTTGTTCTCTTAATTAGCTCCTGCCATGGTGGATTAATTCCATCTGCAATGTGTTGCCATCTCTGCAGAAGTTTATCGTAGTGGAATGGGGGATTAATGAGGAGAGTGGATGCCTAGACATCCCAGCTGTCCATAAGCTGGCTGTAATGGGATCAGTGCAGATGGTACCAATGCTCTCCCAAAGTATCACTGAAGGTGAGGAATTCTTTTTCTATAAACCTGTCACATGCTGTTACTCATCCACTGCAGAAAATAAAGTGTCAAAGCTGCAGATCTGACTTAAAAATAGGGGGCAGAGGATCTGATCATCTCAAAAGACTCTCACTTTCCTGAAGAAATAGTCGGTTTATCAGCTTTAGCATTTTAAGAAGAATGAGAGAGACTAACTGTAGTTTCTCCTCTTTTATTTTGACTACTGCAACTAAATGTAAACACATTTAAAAACTGGAGGATTTCTTCTAAAGCTGGGAAATCTGCTGCTGGGAACCAGGCAATTCAGCAGTCAATTCTGCACTGAGGTCTTATCTGGAAGTCTCTGGGATGGCCTGTTAGGGCAATATGCTTCCTTCCCTTAGTGTAGTTTAAAACTGAAGTAACTCCAGTCAAGCCAGGGAACACCAGAGTCATGGAAATGGTGAAAGGACAATTAAAGATCTTTCTATTTTAGCTCTGTGTTGCACTTTAACTGTTTAAAAAGTCTTAATTTGCTTCTTAATGGTCTGTTCCTATGGAAATAAAATGGCAACATCCCCATGATATCTGAACATATTACCTTTCTGTCTTGACACCTGCATTACTTCATTTTACACCTTGATTATTAATGGAGTTCAACTGTTTCCAAGAAAACAGCAGTTATTCTGGTTAAAAAACACTAGTCTGGGACTCTAGAGATAGGAGTTCAACAACTACAACTATTATAGACTGTGTATAACCGTAGGAGTCTTAATTTATCCTGTGGCCTTACCTACTAATGGAGATAATAGGACTTTCAGTGCCTGTTTTGTCTATTTTAGATAGTCAGCTACTTGGGGCAGGTGCTACCATTCTGCATGTTCATTTAGTGCCTCACATAATAGAGTTCCAATTTCTGTTGATGCTTCTGTGTGTTATTAAAATACAAAGGATGTCAAACAGAAAAAGACATTTAAAGTGCTCAGGTGCCATGGGAACAATACAGGTATGCAAGGCATTTTTCTTCATCCTTATAAACCTGCTGCTAAATATAAAAAGGTATCTGTAGCTGTTCTACTACCTATACATAAAACAGAGGCACATCAGACAAAGTTACATTACAGAGTAATGCATGCTGGGTGCCTTGCAGAAGAGCTATCATGAAATGACAGCAGTAAGTCTGACTCCTAGTCGCTAAAGGACAATAGTGATTTGAAACATTACTATTTTCTCACGTAGCATCTAGTATGTTTTTGGACGCACAACGAAGTTCTGTTCCACTCCTATGGATTCATTGTTTCTTATCCCCTACCAACATCTCTTGTTTGAGCTTCAGAATCTACGACATTATGTAAAAATCTGTCCCCTAGTACAACAATTGAAAGGAGGGAGGGAGGAATCCAGGGATTGTGGAATGTCAGATGAAAATACTTAAAAAGAAAACTCTGAGGTCCTATTATTCAACTGGCCTTGTGAAAAACAGCTGGAGAGACAAAGTGAAGGTGACAGCTAATCATTTCAAGGAGAGTGCCCTAAGCCAAGGGGATGTAGGATGACCACAAGGAGAAACAGCACTGGGTCAGATTCAGGACTTCAGAAATAATGGAAGGAACGTCTTCGAGCGAAGGAGATGTGACTATGGATAAATCCCTTTTGCCCCACAATCCTCTGCAGGAGGGGAGGACAGAAAAAGGAACTCAGAAAGAGTCCATGGCAAATGGTAGCTCAAAGCTGTTCTGGCTCTTTGGAACTGGGGGCAACAACTGTTGCCCAACACAACTCCCACATCTCATGGATTGTCACTATGCTGCCACAGCCTCTCCCCTGCTCAAGGGCCCCAGGAGCTCCCAGCAGAGAGAGACCTGGGCCACGCAAGCCAAGGCGGCACAGAATAGGTTAAAGAAAATACGTGGCACTCTGCATGTTTGCTCTCAAACCACAGCAGGTAGGAATATGTGAGGCAAGGTTTTGGTATACTGCTGTAGGATCTGTATAGGACAGAATGACAGTAGATGCTCACATTTTCTTTACAATTTAGGTAGCTAAAGAAGCCTCTCTGGGCTATGGTTATGTCTTGTTTGGTCAGATCCCTGTAACTGCACAGAGAATGTCATCTCTGCTCCAGGCTTGACTGCGAGAGGTGTAGACAGCTGGGGGTTGTACTGCGCTCCTGTCTGTGAGGCCAGGTAGGTACAAGATATATTCCAGCATATACAGATTTACCTTCACACCTGGGAGCAGGCCCTGGAGGAGGGAGACATGAGGGAAGTGCTGAGCTGCTTTTACATGGCATTTTCCTCCACGCTTACTCTGTGACAAAGGAACCAAATTACTGCAGAGGGGGATGTACATGAGTCAGGCTGCAGCTACCTGTTCCCAGGAAGCCGGGGTGACATGGACTTGGTGGCTGTGGTGGCCACACACCTTGTCACAGCCCCTCCCTAAGCCACCCGCTGCATCCCTGTTACGCCTCTGCTGTGCATCGATGCAAGGGAAGAAAGACATAGCAGGGTGTTTTCCCATGGTACAAAGAATTTATAAACATACTTACCACAACATCCTTTTAAGTCAAACTTGCTCTTTAACTTCCTGCATTTTTTCCTCTTTTCCAACATAAAAGAGGACAGTTAAACAAGACAA
This sequence comes from Grus americana, assembly GCF_028858705.1. Lineage (NCBI taxonomy): Eukaryota > Metazoa > Chordata > Aves > Gruiformes > Gruidae > Grus > Grus americana. The sequence continues at coordinate 4,244,561 of NC_072860.1, read as the reverse complement.
TGGTATTAAGGAAGTCCAAGAAAAGGAAGGTTTTAAGCGAGGGTTACCGCTAGCCATAGTAGTGACAAAGTCCGACTCTGTCATACTATCGCTTACATTGAATAAAGACAGTAAAATCTGGCCCTTGAGAACTTGCTCTTTCAGGGCTTGACCCCAAAGGGGGAAGCTGAGCTTTCACGGGAGGACTCCACATTTAAAAGTGGATGCCAGCCCAAAGCTCACTGGAGCCAGAGAAGATAGGTTGGATCTATATTATGTCAAGTCAAGATAAGCACACCAAAGAGACGAGGATCTCACCACGGAATTCTTCCTGCCTGAGAAACAGATTTTATTCTGTATACTGTGCTGCATGTCTTGTACAGCACAACGTTTTATAATTAAAAGGATAATGTTCACAGCAGAGGAGTGTGCATGGCAATAAACATTTTCTCTGGGTGATTAAGTACCAAAGCAAAGTTGAGGTGTTTGAGAACCACCGAGCTGTTTATTGTGCATGTGTCTTCCAATGCCATGAACATTACTCCTGTTTTATGACAGAGAGGAAGAAACAATAAACCATAATACAAACAAAAGATTATATTCATTGCCTCATGAAATCCTCTTTCTGATACTGCATCAGGTCCCAATAAAAGCAGGATTTTGCAGAATAAATATTTTGAAGAGAGCTCTGAATGTCCAAAATTTGAGATTTCAATAGCAGCACTTAGCCCAAGAATTGCTGCTTTGCTGAGGGTGGCCTCTGCTTTTCAAAGGGAAAGCTCTCAGGGTGATTTCAGATTTTTTGTTTTTGTTCCTCCCCTTCAAAGACGACAGACAGCAATAAAAAGGAAGAAGATTGAAACGTGAAAAATTTCCATTGAGTGAAATAAACATGCTACAATTCTAAAAGATCCCACAGCCAGTGTCAGCCTAACTTCTCCATAGCGACTCCAAATTTGGAGAGCCTCGCCCAACACTTTATGACAACAGTAAAATCATTCCCTAGATGTCTCATTTGAGACATCCAAAGAGTTAGTCATCATTTACTATCATCAAGTTATCATGTACAAGCATTAAGGGTAAAATCCTGCTCTCAGCCAAAACACCAGGTGCGACTGCTGTACAGCACTCGGCACATTCCTGCAGCAAGGCCACAGGAGACTATGGAAAACATCATGCATTATAACATAGGAGCATTCTTCACGTGCTGCACAATGGCAATGTATAGCTGTGCAAACGTAAGAGGTTCTTCATCCTGCTCCCAGTCCTCCCCATCCCTATCTCCTGCTCTTAACTACCCCTTCTGTTGTGTCAAAGCAATGGTTTTGGGGCTCAGAGTAAAGTCCCAGCCTGCACACTCTCTCCACAACTGAGGGGCTCCTGAACTAGTGTCATATGGGGTCAGGAACGAATGACTGGAGGAAACACGGAAACAGCTTTGAGGCAAGAGGCTGTTCATCCAGCTATACCCTGAGAATTTGAAAGTCATTTAATTTTAGTGAAATTAAGACTTCCATTTTAGTATAGCAAGGTTTTGGGATGGCTCCTTTTTAACATTTAATACTTACTGTAATAATGTAGCGAATGAAAAGGAATAGTTTAAATCAAGTCCTGTCATTAAGGTGACGAATAACAGTTCTCAAGTTGAGAGAGGTTAAATTCAATTTGGTCATTAAGAAAACTGACAGAAAAGTGTGATCAAGAACAGTCTCCTTAATGAGGTGGTTGTCCCTAATTCATTAGAGAAAATGAAGCCAGCAATAAGGATTCTGCACTTTTCGGACACAGTACTGTTTCCTGCAAGCAGTTCTGTAGCTGACCCTCTTCCATAAGGTTTTGAGAACCCAAGACCAATATAAAGGTATACATTCTCATATGATTTTATATGTTGAATCTCTCCCTTAATATAACAGGCTATTTTAAAGATTAGACCAATGATTTATCCACTTCTGTTCTACATCTATAACAATATACAACTCTGGCTTTGAGGAAACCCAAGCCTCCTGGCCTTGATCGATAGAGACCAGAGCTGCTGGTCTGATGCGTGTGTGAGTATCCCACTCCTCTGGGGAAATTTCAAGAGTAGCTTCAGTACTCTATTTAATTTATTTACTCTTACTTTATGAAACAAAAGCTGAAAACCAAGAACCAAAAGAAATCCCCAAGCTACAGAACAATAAATTTGTTTGAATGTAATAATCTCTCTTTCACTCAGTTCTACAAATTACATGACAACAAGCTCTGCAATAATAAATTGTTTGGTTTGCTATTGTACATTAATCTTTGCTAGAATTCATAAACAAACTTTAAGTCAACAAGCGTGGGTTTAATTAAAAAATTTCCAACTCGGTACTATTTTACTACCCTTTCCTAGATTAGGCAATAAACCACGGAGTTTATGCAATTTTATGTGAAGCAATTTCATTTTTTCCCCTTAAACGGCTCATGTGAAGGGTAACTTCCTCGAAGCGATTGTGCTTTCCTACAGTCATCCATTTGTCAGTGCACTGCTTGAACTACTTTCTGCCCCTCAAGGTAAAACAGAAAAGGCTGGATTTGATCAGAGTTGGGAGAGGGAGAAGCAAATAAAAGTATCTATTAGTGCTTGAGGCATTATTTGAACTGCAGTTAGTTCAGTGGTACTTAATCTATGGTTTTCAGATCCATGGAGGGCTGTTTCTAATGGTCTTGAACGGACTCAAAGAACAGCTGTGCCAATTGTCAGTGCGCTAAAAATAATTTTTAGAGGTTCTAACAGAATAAGGGAATCCTCAAGCCTGAACTGAGGTGTACAAAAATCCACTGAAGGCAGTGGAGAGACTAACAGTCTTTGGATCAAGCCTTTGCAATGAATGCTGTTCAATGTCATAAAGAATGATGAGGACAGTAAGAAGAGACCTGAATCCCAGGAGCAGCCTGTTAAACACAACCCTTAAGTTCTGGGAAAAAACCCAGCCAAATATCTAGGACCAGAATTGGTTTCAAAATATTTATCAGTTCCTCAAGCTCAGAAAGAAGTGAGAAAGGATGTCTCCAGCAGAAGCACATGAAAGCATTTATGTCATTATTTACCTCACCTGGTAGTCAATACCCAGCACAGCTAATGTTGGTGCAACTTTCACTTCGGCCTTCAGCCCAGGGACCCAATGAATTTAGTTAATTCAAAGTAAGCTCTGCATTTGCTGGTGAAAGCCTGCAACACCAACTGCTCAATAACTCATCAGAAAACAGACAAGTTTAAAATCCGCAGAGCACGTGCTGCCTTGGGCAACTGCATTATTGCACGTGGGCCCTTTTCCTGGTGCAACTCCCCTGGTAGTAAGGCAGGCATACCATCACGGCCTCCCACAAGCTTTCTGAAAGGACTGCCTTAGTTACTTCCCCCTTGCTCTACAGTCCTGCCCAGCCCTGCTTGTGGTATGCCTTCTGCAACATCCAAATAAAAAGTCTGTATTTTTCAGGTAACCAGAGAAACAGATGCCAAGGAAATAAGTTCTTTTTTGGAGCCTTGCAGCAGTTCAAACTTTGGCTGCTGCTACATGTGGAAACATGGCAGCACGCTAACATGAACAGGCCAGCAGGAAAGGATGCAAATCCAAAATATATGACAGCAATGAACTTCCGATAGTTGTGTTTTCTGGCCAGTAGACACCAGAATTTTGACTCTGCTCTTACATATGTCCTTTGTTCCTGAAGGAGTTTTTCATTTTAGGGGTAATGTGGTATCAAAATAGGCACTGTGATCACTGCTGAGAAAGGACCTTTCTGGAACTGGGGAAATAATTTTACTTGACTAGCATAAAACTCAATGTTTTTTCTTTTACTGAGTCAACACAGGGCACAAAAATGCACAAGTAACAAGTTTTACTTGGAGAGAAAAAAGCGCCCACCTTTTAGGTGTGGTCAGCAAAAGAGTTCCCTTTCAATTGTCCACTTCTTTCCTGTGCTTTCTGTGGGAGAAATCCCTGTTACCTGGTTGGATGGCTGCATTTACATTTAAATAGGGATTTTTTTCAGGTGACTCTCTTAAGAGACAAACTGTAGCTATTCATGGGCCCTAATGAGAGTGTTAATTTATATAGTTTCCGATGTGCAGCCCTGATTACATCTTGGATAAGGAACATCCTTGAAATAACTTGTGAATGCAAGTTCTCAGAGCAGTCTTGTGGGACTACTTTAGAAGGGAAGCAACTCTCCCCCCGGAGAATCAGCCACGGCTGAGTGGCACTTCCTTGGGACTCTGCCAGTAATGGTATTCATTCTTCTTTACCTTCTCGGAATAGCAAACATCACTCTTCTCCTCATTTATTGTCTTCCCTTTGTCCTCCTCCCCCCCTTTTCCCTTGTCCTCCTCCCTTGCATAAAACTAAGAGCGAAAAAATGGAAGACAAAGGCAACAAGGTTTATGACATTTTTTCAAATATGAACAAAAAAGTCATCCCCAGAGAAGTGCCGGTTATAGTCACGCCTGCAGTCTAATAACTGTCATCCTCAAGAGAGACACATGCTGTAATTGAGCAGCATTGAAATGCCAGTGCTACTTAATTATTTTTAATATATGCCTCCCTTCTGTAAACCAACATATCAAAATCATGTGCATTAAGAGCAATACTTAATTTCCAAATGAGTTTTCTTTCAGCTATGAGTGCAGAAAGTCATAGTTGTCTCTTTCAGGTATTTTTGAAATACCACTGGGCTCAAACCAGTGTAGGAGTCCAGCTTGGAAGAAGAGTCCTTTATTAGTTCTTTTTGCTTTAGTTTTAAACTGTTATTGGACTATATTGGGTGCTTCCTATACCTTACCTGCATCCTCTAAAAATTAGCGGCACTTCACTCAATTGCCTAATTGTGCTTCTGAAATGACAAGCAGTCTGATACCTGCTGCAAACCTTTGCAGAAGTGGTTCCCGCAACTCCCAGGCTCACCCCACAGTACAACAGAAGCTTCTCCCACTTGCCTGGGCATTGAGAGTTTCCTTTTCTGTGCTTCAGCCTTGCTCACTTACATGTAATATAATGTGCATTTAATGTGCATTACCAGAAGTCTCCCTAACTTGTTTGTTATAATACATGCACAAGATTTCTTCAGGCCCTCAGAAAGTCTTTGCTGCAGAGGTTAAAACTGTCTTACAGAAACTACTGTATGATTTTGGGCTCTCCCTTTGTTAAGTACCAATGTAAGACGTGATTAAAAAAATGCACTGAAGTAATTCATACCATCAATTTTTCTTAAATGTTCTTAAAAGTTGCTAAAGTACACTTCAGTGGTTTTCTCTTTCTCTCTCTTTTCTTCCTCCCTGACATGTAAGCAGTATTTGCAGAGAAGTGATTATCTGGACCTTTCCCTGCCCTCCATTCCTGTGTGCATTTCCTCACTCCGAACTGCTAAATTAACTCAGTAAATGTGTACCAGTAACACCACAATCAAGACAGTCCTTCCTAAATTACTGGTGGTTTCAAACCCCTCAAGTTTCAGGCTGGCCCTGTAAAGCACCCAAGATGAATGCCAGGGTGCCAAAAAAGCAAAGACACTGAATACTGACAGCAAAAGTTAAGGAGAAATAAGTAATCCCTGCAGCACAGTGCAGTTGCAGGCCCTTTTCTGTAAGGTGTTTACTTCTGTCTGTGCAGGGATCGTGTTTGCAGAACCAAAATACGTGCCAATCCTGTAAGCATAAGGAGTCCGTCAGGTCCGTCACCCTGAACACAGATGTGCTTTTCTACCATCACTAGTGGGGAACTGCCAGCTCCTCAGCTCCTGGACAGTTGACTGTCCTACGGCAACACTTTCCCTCTATCTTGCCAGTCCTATTAAAGCCATCATTATTAAATGCTGCGGACATGACAGAACTGCACCTTTTGACCTCAAGCCTTCACCTGACCTGTGGCCAAATATATAAACCATAGGGTAATTACAGCCTCCCATGCATTACGCTATACAACAGATGTCTGGTTTTCAGGAAAGAAACTCACACACAGAAGGCAGCTATAAGCCTATTTAACACAACAGCGGTGGCAAATGGGCTTTTAACTCACACCAGCAAATGGTGTAAATCCAGAATATTAAAAGTACAAATGTGCTGTTAAAGAGAATAAAGAAGCAAATTCAAGTCACAGCACCACAAAGTTCTGGGAAGATAGCCAATAAGAACAGAAAAGGAAGAAAAAGCACTTCCTCCTGCATCCTTCAGGCTCGTTTTTCATGAGAAGCTATAAAGGTAAGGCCTGTAGGAAAGTCAGGGATCAAAACTGTGATGAGCCTTTCCTTAGGGAAGATACCCACCTCGAAGCTCCTTTTCCATTGCATCTTTCCATCCTTTCAACACAAAGGCCTGACAGCCTAAATCTAAAAGGAAGTCCCATCCATAAAGTTGTTTTTACAAAAAGAGATTTCCTGCAGAAGAGAATAAGACCTACGCTGTTTAATCAGTAAGTGATATTCATTTAGCACTGACATTGTGGAGAAAGCAAAAGATCCAATGACATTCAGCTGCAAGCGGTGGTAAGCCTTCCTCACGAGGACAACGGGGTTGCTTGGTCTCGCTTGCCTGCCTCAAGATTCAGTATCATTGCCAGCGTGATAGCTAAGGCATATCACATCAGGATCTATGGCCAGAACTGACTGGAATGCATCAAAAGGGAAAATTTTCCTATCATAAAATAGAGTTCAGAAAGAATCAAATTGTTTTGCAGGAATATGGCAATGCTGGTCACGTTTTCACCAGGGAATTGCCAAAGTGTGTAGCTTGACTCTCTCTTACTGCTTTAGTAAAATGGAAAGAGTTTGTTTAGACAAATTAAATGAAGTCTGTCTATATTTGTGAACAGAATGTTGGCAGAATTTTTGCTTTTCCATAAGGAAAAGGTTCATATTCTGAATCCAAGAAGCCAGAACTCCTCTTGCACGCTGTCATAGCAAGAAGTGACCAAGAAATCTCCTTGGGTTCCTCTTAAAACATTTAGCTGATAACAGAGACCTAAATACTTTCCTGTCCACTACTTATCTTCAATATTTCATTTTGATAATCATGTGAGGTATTTTTACATCTGCCTTTACTAAAAAACTATTTAAGGAGTGTTGCAACTGCATCAAAGTTAAATATCCTAGTGCTTCCTCCAAAGCCTTCCTTTCTGTAACTGCCATGAACTTACTTACCCAACCTTTACGCCAGCCTGTCTGTCCCATCCCTATGAGCTAAAATGGAGTACTAACCAGCCTGCTGCAAAGGGAAAGGAAGGGGAGGTGGAGCTGAAGAGGTATATGCACATTAGCATTTAAGTTTGGATGAGGAGAGCGCTGTTGAAGCAAACCTCTCAGGATTCCTGCTTACTCTGCTTTGGTTTGCACCACACAGCTGTCGCAGACTGTGCTAATGGGAGCACTTTAGGTGACAGTAAACTGTAAGTTGTGCTCCAGGTGTGCTTTTAATGTGCTCCAACCTCCAGCAAGCATTTAGACCACGAAAACTCTCTGAGAAAATAGGCAGTATCTTTCCCCACCCCCAGAACAAATGTGAAAGGCCGCTTCCCTGTACAGATCCACTCCTCCTGTGCGGTACTGCTTGCTGAGTCACAGAGGAGAGGTCGGGGCTCCCTTAGGGGACAAGCAACATAATTGTGCTTTCTGTCAATAACACCAGCCAGGGAGCACCAGAAAGACATAGGAGGAACTTTATGACACAAGAGACAGCAAAAGGATTTCTAGGTTCAACACTGTCATCCAGAGAAAGAGCAAAGGAGTTGGTTCTGTCTCCAAGTCTGCCAGCCAACACGACAGATTCACTTTGGGAAGCACGAGGCAAATAGAACATGCTGTTTTAGGAAACAAGACAGAGCTCTGATGGATTCTGAAGCAGGAATGAAGAAACCAACCACCATGGTGTTTGAAGCATAAATGGACAAAACTGCAGTCAGGAAGAGATTTCTTTTTAGGAGAATTAAAAAGGTTCCTTTCAGACTGCACAGTGCTTGCTGAGCAAATGCCTCAGCATGTGCTGTCAGGAATCACGTTCTCCCCCTTGTCCCTTCCATTTAATTTTATCTAGAAAGGGAGTTAAATGCTAAAGACTGCTCCTCTTCACTTTGCACTCATTATCAGGGAAAACAAAAGAAAAAAAGAAAAAAGAGACACACTCTATTTTATCTAGACCCTATAGCACAAGTAAAAGCTTTCTAAGTCCAAGCTCTCCCTGATACAATCTACAGACTGTTCCTATAGAGAAGACCAGTGGTCCTTTAAAACCAGCTTCTTGCCTTCCCTACTTAACTACCATTTCAGAACTGGAATATTTAAAGCTCCACTCGGGGTGCCATTACAATATTGAGCTAAGGTAGAGCAGTGCCAATTTTATGTCATTTCCAGCTCCTGTTGAGAAGAATGTGCAGTCCTACATCATGGGGAGTGCATCTAATATCTCACAATCTAGGTTTTTTACAGCAGCATCGTTTGTCACATTGAAATTGAAGAGCCTGCATAATCTGAAGTTGCTACACTGCTTTAAGGAATTAGCTGCCATTTTGCATTATTATGTTAAAAATACTTTAAAACGTCACTTTGCTTGCAGAACGACAACATGTAATTCTACTTTTGGTTTCCTTACAAAAGTATTTGATTCCCAGAGTCATGGGATATGTCCTCGCCACCACTACCTGCAGACTCTTGAAGAGACAATCCTGACAAGCTCAAGGCTGCTTCTACCTGGTGGCACAGCAGTATTATTTTAGCATTGAATAGCTTTGTGTATTTTATAAATTTTATTCAGAAGGCAAAATTCACATGAAGAAAATCCATTTAACTGCAGACCTACATTAACAGAAATGACAACGTAAATAAATAGTAAATAGTTCTCTGAGGAGAATGGAGAATACTGTGCTCATAGTTAGTTACCTGGAAGCCATTCAGGAAGACTTACGCATCATGGCAGTGGACTCCAGAGTTTCAGGGAGGTCTATTCTGCTACCAAGGCGTTTACATTTGCCAAAATCCAGATATAAAGAAAAAAAACCTCAATTCTTTGTGGATGAGGCCCTGAAAAGAATCGGGGTTCAGTTACTGTCCCCGAATATTTTGTTTGTGCCAAAGGAAGGGAAAGTCTAGGACTCAGATGAGAAGAAATTTATTTACTTTTGATGGAAAAGTTGGCTTATAAAGTTTTGACTTATAAATTAAAATAGAACAGTGCTCATAAATGTATAAACTTTTGTACTACCAAGAAGTAGGTAGAAAGGAACAGAAGGGAGAACTCAAGTGTCCTGGTTTCGGCTGGGATAGAGTTAATTTTCTTCCTAGCATTGGGTATAGTGCTGTGTTTTGGATTTAGGATGAGAATAATGTTGATAACACACTAATATTTTTAGTTGCTGCCCAGCAGTCAAGGACTTCTCAGCTTCTCGTACTGCCCTGCCAACAAGAAGGCGGAGAGCCCCCAAGAAACTGGGAGGGGACACAGCCAGGACAGCTGACCCCAACTGGCTAAAGGGATATTCCATACCATATGATGTCATGCTCTGTATATAACTGGGGATTGGCCAGGAGGCGGAGCAGCTCAGGAACTAGCTGGGCATTGGCTCTGAGTGGTGAGCAACTGTGCTGTGCATCACTTGGTTTGTATATTTTTTTAATCATTATTATTATTCTCTTCCTTTTCTGTCTTATTAAACTGTCTTTATCTCAACCCACAAGTTTTGCCTTTTGCTTTTTGACTTTTTGATTCTCTCCTTCATCCCACTGGGGAGGGGGAGTGAACAAACATCTGTGTGGTTGTTTTAGCTGCCTGCTGGGTTAAACCATGACATCAAGTTTCGCAGTTCGTATTTTCAGTGAAAAACCTAAAAAAAACCCCCCAACCCTATAGGAGAGACACCAGAAGAAAAAGCACTGTTAAAAAGCTATTAACAGCCATTTTGAAGCCAGTTTTGTCAGTGGATGGTTAATTACAGAGATAAACCATACCGAAGAATCTAATGAGTTGAAACTATATTAGAAGGAATCCTGCATTAACGCTGAAGAAGGAAGAAAGGAAACGCATAGCCCCAAAGGACTGACTGCAGATCTAATTCCTTCCAAACTTTGCTGCTGAACCTTCAAGACCAAAGAGAGACTTAGTAAAACCAGGGATAAGTCTAATTGGTTTTTAAGCACATGAGCTGGGTAGGCTTTGCCCAGAGGTTGTTAATGAATAATTTGACCTGCTGAAAGACCGAATGAGAGTTTATTGCTTAACCTTGTAACCATAGTAATTGTAATTAAGTGGTAGCCTGGGAGAGAGTCAGTTTGCAGCGTCCTGCTAAGGCAAAGCAGAAACTTAATGTTTAAACAGATGATTAAACTTGTCATAACTTTCTTGCACTCAGAGTGGCAATTTTAACCAGTACTCAAGACATTTTGCCAACTTGTTTGTGTTGAGTATTGGCATGGCACAATTGCTATGCACAGCAGTGAATGCACTATTGTATTATTTATGCTGTGGAAGCACCTTCAGGCTCTGGCCAAGATAATGCACTATACAAATTCACAGGTCTGATAAATGTCCAGTTTAAAAACCCCAGAGAAGGGGGGTGAGTGGGGTGTTGAGCACAGAACATCTTGAGCAAGTATCCTACTAACTACATGACGCAGCCTGCCTACTCCAATCATCGCATTCTGCCCTGCAACGATGAGTGTGTGACAGGCAGGAGGATTCCCATCTTCCCACTTGTCTTATTGTTCCTTATAAACAAATCTCTATTTAGAACACAGTACTTGACACACTCACAGATAACAAACAGTTCCTGCAGTGTACTTTTGCTTCCTTGCCTTTCTGAAACATTTTCTTTGGTTCCTATGACTTCTCAGAATTTGCCACAGTGCATTTCTCAGCTATATGTCTGCTCCTTTTCAGGTTAGGTGCTGGCTTCCACCTGCCAAATACAGCAATACAGCAAATACAGGTGGCAATACCTTGCCTGACCTGGCTCCAGAAATTACCAACCTCACCTCCTGTTAGTGGGCTGGCAGGATCAACTCCCAGATCTTCAGTCTCTTCCTCACAACCTGGATCAAACTTAGTGTTAGGGTTCAGAGCCACTGGATGACCCAGCTATATCTACACAGAACCATGGTTAGACATGTCACTCTCAAGGGCTGGATCGCTGGTTTTATTTTGGGCTCCATTACCTTTCCCAAAGTTTTAAACGTGGTGCAGGGTCAATCTAGAGGGACTAATGCACACCAGTTGGAACTAGGTCTACAAGAAAGAACTGTCTGGTGTAAATTTAAGGTGTAAGGTTAAGGTTAGCACACTAGTTTTTAGGGGCCAGTAGGTATGAGGTGAGAGCTCCTAGAAATCAAGGCAAAACCCAGGGTTGCAGGAGCTGGTGAGTTAGGAGAAGAAATGTGTCTGGACAGTTCATCGGAATTTGTTTTAGATATTATATGCTCTGGGGCTGCCTCTAGCAACTGCTTGGTTTAGAAGCTGCACTTTTACAGATGGCACTTAATGTCCCAGTCCTAAAAGGAAGGACTATAAATTACGTACAATTTTGGCCAGATAGACCAAATTCAAGTATGACTTAGATCCTACTCTTCTCAGCATGATTCTTCAAAAATGATGTAGTTAATGAATTTGTGTCTTCCACAATGCAAAACCAAACCAAACAAAAAAAGCCACATCCCCAAACACATATTACTCATCATGGCCGTGTATGAGGACAATTACCCAAGCTAGCAAAGCTGCACAGGCGTAAACCAATACAAGACATCAAATGGTTTGGCACAGAAACAATTTAAATGTTCTTTGCGATCATCCCTATTAATCAGTATATGCATAAATGGACTTTGGCTCCCTATCCTACAGCTACACATGACACAGCTAGAGATGTCCACTTTCACGCTTATTCACAATACTGTGCCCTGGAAGTGTCCATTGGCATGTTTCATAAAAGCTGAATATAAGCAATATAAGAAATCAATTCACTGTGCAACACTTCTGTTAAAGAAAAAAAGACAGCTAGTAGATCAGCTGGGGTGCAAAAAAGTTAATTCAAAAAAGAAGGCAGAGAGAAAAACATAAAAGGATAATCCTTTGAAATGATAAAGGTTTTGTGTAATGCTTAATTTTAATCAATATATGGGACTAGACAAGGATCATCCTCACAAAGGATGACATAAAGGGATTAGAGACTTCCAACCAGCACAAAACTGCACAGAGACATGTTTATTACAGTTTGGAATTGTTTCTTCTCCAAATAAGATTTCAAAATTCAAATGAGTTGAATAAAGAGAGGTACAGGTAGAAAAAGGGAGTGGATTTTATTTTTTATACTATTTTTAAGATGCAAAGTTAATATGCAAATTAATAGATTTAATTTAATAATGTTAATCCAGAGCTACAGAAAGGGTAAGAGCCCACAAAAGTTATGAGATTATTTATGTTGAACAACTGAAAAAGAAACAATTGGATCATCCTTTATTAACACAATTTCAAGTATTTTTTCTTTTCCTTTCAGGTTTGAGTCCTTAGGGTCCACTTTTCAAGTTTCCAACCAGGCAATGCCAGCTGGACTCTTTAAAATGAAAGCTGAGACTCATGTGATGGTTCTGTGAATGGGGACTCTAAGGAAAAAGCGATCAAAAATGCTACTGAGGTGATGATATTGTCCAACATAGAGGCTGCATAGCAGCAAAGAAGCAACCTATAAGGTGACCACAGACAGTAACAAACCAGATGGAGAACACTTTTGAACTTGCTGTAACTAGAAAAACTAGGATTTGTTTCCCTTTTTGGATTTAAAATAAAAGATAACTGATTTTGCTCTCAACTCTGCATTGTCATTTTCAAACCAAACCACATCAATCGATTATCTGCTTAAGGACCCCAGCTTGTCATGTATCTCTAGGACCACTTTCACCAAGATCTTTTCTCCCTAAATTTCTGTCCTTGGAACTCCTTTATCTGATGCTAATTCTCCTGAGTTAACAGACATCAATAACAGCTAAGGGGTTCTGCTGGACACTCAATAACTGAACCTTTCTGGGGAGAAAAGGGAAAATCCAACAGCAACTTTCAGCAGTCTGGAATACCTTCCAGAGCCCATCTTTCAGATATACCTGGAGTCAATGCACAAGGTAAGAAACTTCAGAAGAGTAAAGTGGACCAAATCCTTGACTTTGAACAGGTGGCTGCTTCTGCCCAGCTGGGGATATTGTCCTGTGACAAGCGGTTTAAAGAATAAAAAAAAAAAAAATAGTCTCCATAGAGCTTTAATTTCAAAACAGGAGGTGTCCATAATTTTTTTTAACCTTCTGTGACACTAAAAGAATAAGCTATTAACATCAAGAAGTGCACAAATAAGCCTCAGCTATTATGTCTAGACTTAATTACAAGAAAGGTGGATTACAAGAGTTTCCTAACACACCGGGTCTCCCTGTTGCCTTTGGCGGTGATAATGCAGGTCCACTACATGGGAATAGCCTGACAAGACATCTGCAGCACTTTGGGTTTTCCTGTGGGGAACCCACCAACATGACCCTCACGCAGGCAGCCTGTAATATGCCTTATTAAGCAAGCCAGAGGAACGACAGCAATACATTGCATCATTAGTGTAGTAATACACTGTACTCATCCATTTTGCGATTTTCAACTTCTGCAGACCCACCGTGGCTCAGATTGGACTTCCCTTCCTTCCGAGTGGTACCAAAATACTTTCTCCACACACAGGTCCTCACCTGGACCACACAGATGTGCCCAATGCTGCTAGCCCTCTCCATCATCTGTTACTTTCTGTAACCCTCAGAATTAAACTGTCCTAACACATTTTCCATTCTTTCCCTCTGTGGAAAGTAAAATACTTTTCTTACTTATTTCTTCATTATTTTATCTTTCTTTATTGAAAGCAGCCTCCCCAGACTTTCTTGTGTGCTGTAATCACTTCTCTTGTTCCAATGTACTGTCCCTCATCTCCCCATCTCCTTGCCTCTTTTCAGTATTTTGATCCTCTCCCCTTCTTTCTCATTCTATCTTTCTGTTTCCTACCATCTATGTTCCCAAGCTCCACTCACAGTCTCAAGCAGAAGGGTATAATTTCTCAGTTTCCTGTTGTTCTATTAGTTATGCCACTGATGAATCACCCTAATTGCAAAGAAGAACATACTCCCCATCATTTGTGAATTTGGTTTACAAATTCGATTGAGTGATAGGAATAAATATTACATAAAATGAATATGTAGAGATTGGCTAGCCACTCTGCACAACACTAAGGCTGTTCATACAGACAGAGAATATCCGGTAGGAAATCACAGGGTAGATATCCTGGTGTAGTGTTTAATAGCATCAGCCATGGTTTATAGTGAAAATGTAATTTGTTTCTACAGATAACTATTGAAATTGTCTGCTATTTCTACAAATGCAGATATGAAAGTCTTAACAGATCAGTGGGTATTGAATAGAAACAGCAATCATAACAAACAAGAGAGAACTGCTGTGTGCCGGTGAGTTTCTTTTATAATCACAAGTAAGGCTTGGCTAAGAAGGACAGCTTTCTCATACACCAACTTAGTAAACAAGTATCAAAGAAGTGCTACGTTAAATGATAAATACGGATGTATGATGGATATAAACTTGTGAAAGTCCCTAGTAAGTTAAAGATGGTGGCACAGATGGTTCAGATTTCAACATCAGAGCCCAGAGTCCTACATCCCACTGGGCAACCTCCATTCACTCACCGATAAAATGGGGAAAATGCTATTTGCTGTTCCTTCCAGAGATACCATTAATTAATTAATTCTTAATTAAGTTTGCAAAATACAAATATCCTTGATTGAAAGACATTGTAAAAGGGAAATATTGTTACAAGGATCAGAACTCTTGCCTGGGGAAAACCTTTGGGTGTATTTTCTCATTAATGCTAATGGAAATTAACAGCTTAATGCAAGCCAAGCTGAAAATAAGACACTTTACATTTGCATCTTAACTACATTTGCTCCATTACTTATTTAGGATAACTGATACATGTAGGAAGGCAAGTCTCAGCACTTTGAGCTATAGTTTTTAAGTGGTTCTATATGCACAAATACATCTGAGTAAAAAAATACGTGCAATTGTTATGACAGTACTTTCCTTAGAGCAACACATATGGTAGTATGCAAGAATATGCCTTTCTAAATGGACGTGCCAACCTAGCGAAAATAATCAGGAAAGGCCAAAGACTACATCTAGGAAAAAACCTTGGAGACTGTTCAGAAAAGAAAAAGGGAGAGAGGCACATATGGCACCTACATTTAACTCCTGTCCAAAACTGCAATTCTGAGAGTTTTTGCTGCACTCTGGATATGTCTGGTTATGTTTAAGACACTGGCTTTCCTCAAACACCAACAAGTTTTTGCTTTGGTCACATCCAATCGCCCATTCAGTCTTGGCAGTCCAAGCAGTTTGGCACCTGGCCTATGACTTGTCAGAGGCAGAGTTGGCACCTCCTGCCCTACACTCCTGTGACACTGGCCCTGGTGGAGAGGGAGGTCTCACACACAGGGAAAGCATAGAAACATAGAAAGCGGTTGCACCAACCATATCAAAACACAAGCAGAACAGGAGGATCAGATTTTGCAGTCTCACATGGAAGGAACTGTGTTACCTGATGGGAGCTGCTCAGGAGATAGAAAGCCCATTCCTTGCAGGGGATCAGGCACCTCACACTGCAAACATGTGGGTTCAGCCTGTCATTTCTCATACCAAGCAGAAGAGATGGGGCATGAGGAACATTCCCACCCCAAATCTCAGGTGAGCACCCTAATGCTAGACTATGGTGGCAGTTTCTGTCTTGGCCTTTCCTACAGCCCAAGAAATATTTAATGGCATCATGTAGGAGAGCTTCAAGAGAAGTGAAATAGCCCCATCCCAGGGCACCATACAGCCCTACGTGCCTTTCAACTCCTACCTGGCAACATGAGATCATATGATGTGCAGATGTCTTTACCAGACAGGCAGGTGGGTGACCATGCCAGCAGGAGAAATCTGTATTCTTTGTGCCAGTCTGAGCTCGCTCTATTTCACGCATCAAGTTACTCATCTTTGCTAGCTAACTTTCTTTTCCTCCTGGTCAGGGGTATTCCCCAGTTCTTGTACCACAGCAATGAAATACAACTACATCAATTAAGGAGGGGAAACCACCTTTAAACGTAAAGATACTCGTTTCCCCTATGCTAAGATGTCGCTTGCGTGTGATAAGACCACGAGCACCAAGAAAACTACACAGTTTACGTGAGCATTGTGTTGAACACTATGAACAAACCAAGAATCTCAAGAGAAGCCTCCAGAGCTTCCCATCCACAAATCACACACTTTGAGTTACTGAATAATAACATTTGAGCAGGATTAAATCTTCAACCACTGTCAGAGACTTTTATTTTCCCTTCTAAAATGCAGAAATTCACAATATATTTTTGGTTATCTGTAGTGTATTTTCCATTCGATTTTCTTTCCAAAGAATGAAATTCCAAAATTGTGCACAACAGGAATCAGGGGGAATTTCAAACAATTTTCTTCCTCTTTGCTTAATAACTTCTAAGGGTATTCAAGGGTTAATATGTTCTGCATTTTCAATTATGGTAACAATAAAAGCTGCATTAAGACAGAGCAGCATATATATTTTATTAAGGTATAATTCCAAGAAAGTCACATTTTTCTAAGAGTGATTTACCACACCAACTTATGCCTTTCCCCTTAATTAATCTGTCTGAAAAAGATGTCATTTGTTTTGATGACGATGATAATCACCAGATTTTGCAGACTTAGACATTGATAATTGCAAAAAGAATCACTCATGCAGCCTCACCCAAATGCACAGTTGTATTTTCTTAGCAAAGAACAGATAGGTCTAGCAAGCTGTGTATAAAACTGTGGAACAGAGACACTGTCAAGCACAAACTTCTTCCATTAACAATCCTCTGAAACCCTCTGCACCCTGCTGGGTCACAACAACTGCTGGAGGCAGACCGCTGGTGCTGTAGGTTGGCATGGTTCACTGACCCCAGAGGAACAATGACAACAATTTTTTCTAAAGCACGGCAGAGCTTTGGACAAATCTGCAGGACACCTCCACGGCACTCAGAGCAGGCTGAAGCACAGCCTGCTGCCAAGAATCAAAAGCCCCTCCCTCCCATTCTCATCTTTTTCATGCCTTCCTCAACCTTGGGCCAGGTATAAAGATGTGGTGTGCAGGACAATGTGCTTGATTCTTGCCTCCTTGAAATAAGAAAGCTGGTTGTTAATGGGTAAGCCTGGGGCTCTTTCCCCTCATGTCAGCTCCTGGGAGGGAGCCCCCAATAACTCCCACTCTGTATGCCTTGTACCTCTTACGCTATACAGCTACAGTTGCAATAAAGGGTTGCAAGGTGTCTCCTCCACCACATGGCTTGGGAATAATTTTGAACAGCGGTAAAGGAGGGAGGAAGAGGGCTTTTAGCCTGCTTTTGGCTTCCTCACCTCTCCATAAATCCACTCTACAGTACCTACAGCTTGGGAGAGCATAAATCCATTGATTCCCCAGGGTTGCAGAGCCAGTGGAAGTGTTCCTGCAAGCATCACTAGGTGCCAGGTGGTCACTCCCATAAGCAAGCACTTCCACATGACACACTGACAAGCTCTCTTGATATACTACTACTTCCTCCTTCCCCCTCATCACCCTTCTGCAACAGCAAACAGCTGCAGAACTCTAAGCAGAGTGAAATATCCTCTGTCATCATGCTGCCCTTTCAGTGCCTGCCCTCTTTCTTGCATTAAATCATGCTCTGCACTTTTGTCCAGATTCTTTTGGGAAGCATTTTTGTTCATAAGCCAGTTCACTTCCCACAGTGGGACAGAGGCTCATATCCTGTGATGACACTGCAGTGAAACAAAGACCAAATATTCAAGTGAGATTTTTCAAACCTGTTTGTTCATCTATGTACCCAAACAGGTGGGAAATACAAGCTGGATTGTGCAAAGTGACTTCCATGATGCCATACTGACTTTTGCCACTTGAAAATTTGTCTCTCCTTTCTGAGGAGCACAAGAGTTGGCAGTATCCAGGTAAGGCTTCCTCCTCTTGGTTAAATAAGCCAAAGCTCTATCCAGATAATTACTACTGCTTTCCTGTTTACACTGTTCTTCATCAAAAATGCGGTTTTATAAACCACTGTGGTACGGGTACGAAATAGCTACATTCAAAACAAATATTCCCTGCTATCCTAAATCTGCACAAGATGCCCTTATCAACTATTATTATTTTTAAAATGTTTGGCACATTAAGCCTAGAATTGATCTCAGGAAAATATTTGAAGACAACAAGAAATTTACCATATGAGATTATGGGGGTTAAAAGACCATTATTTGTATGAAGCCACTCAGTTTCCACTTCATATCATAAAAAAAAAAGAACAAAAAAACACCCAAAGAAAGGACTACATAAATAGAAGGTTAGCATTTTATAGGGATTTACTTTGCCAAGCTACAGTTTCATTTTACATGTTAAAACAACTGTTCCTGCTATATATTAAAAACAAATACACCAACAAAAGGCCAAACTCCACAACTCTCCAAGGCCAAGGATTACCTACCTGCCTACTATCACTCTTGAGTCTAAATCACATGAACTGATTTGGAGATATCTTTTTCCTGAAAATCTGCTTAACAATTAAGTTGCTTTCCAAAACAGCATCTGTAATTAAGAGCAGTACTTGACTTGTTTCCATGTAATACCAGCCACAAAATGCAGCCCTCTGCACTGAACCTTCCAAGTGGAAAGCTGTCGAGACTGCAGAGAAAGGCAGCAGGCAGAAACCTATGCTCCACAGGAGACCCACTGCAGGCTTACTAGGGCAAAGGATGAAGGCCAAGGACAGATGGAGTTGCCACTCCACCCACCACTAGTCCCTCCTCACTGCATATGTATTGCCTGCTGTGAAAAAGAAAAGAGGCTGCAAAAACACCTCTGCCTTTTCCCCAGCTGGGGCTGAGCCTCTTCAGGATGCACTTGTTGTAGCTCACCTCTCTTTACAACATCTCCCAGGGAAATCTGCTAGATTTTGTCCTGGGTAGAGCCTGGTGCCCAGCCTGAAAAGCACTGCACTGAATCCTGAACTGCCATCCAGCAGCAGCTGAGGAACATCAAACCACACAGAGCAGGACTGAGCCAGAGAAGCATGGATCTGGAGTGATGACCAAGCATTACACAGCCAGTTGCCTTTATTACAACTGGCTGTGCACATATTTGCTATCAACCAACTGAGGACCAAGGGAGAAACAGCTCCTGCGCAAAAGGGAATGAAGAGCATACTCCTTAGTCTCCTTCTGGAGAACACAGAGCAGAGGTGCTTAAGTGAGAACAGCTAATTGCCTGACAGATGGTGGGACTGTCTGTTGGTGCACAAAAGACTGTTTGTTCTACAAGACTAGTCCAAAATATTTGTCTTTCTTTTTTGGGAAAGAAGGAAAAAAAATCAGAACAATTAGAGAGACAAAATCCGCAACTGGCATACTTTTTTTTAAGAGAATCACTGAAGATGCAAACAGGAAAAAAAGTCATCCCATACCACAAAAGTGCCTCAAAATACAATCAAGAAAATACACAGATAGCCCTCTCTTTTCCCCTGTATTTTATCACAAGCTAAAGAAAACACTCAAAATTATAGAGGTGAGAAAAGATTAAATCTCAGACAGGTTTCTCCTACCTGGAGCATCTCCAAGAGCACCATGAGCGGGCTGCTCAGCAAGGGAAGGTGAGCCATGGACGATGACAACAGGGCAGGCACAGGACAGTATCTGTGGCAGCACAGGGAACAGTTCTACAGCACTGAAGGGAGCAGAATAGGCCCAGCAGTAAAGTCAGCCTGCAGGGAGAAGACAGGTCTAAGGTCAAGGTAGGAAGACAATTTAACAAGACAAAGCTGGGATTGGTAAAGTGTGAGGCTGAGTACAGGCAAGGGCTTGACCTGAAAGCCTAAGCTGAAACGCAGGTCCTGAGCCCCCATGGAGGCATGTCCCAGCTCAGTCTCACAGCTCTGCCCCAGCAGCCTGACCCCAGGTTACAGCTGCACCATATCAGAGCTAGTCTTGATTAGAGGCAACCAAAGCCCTGGGAATGGCTAAGAGTTTGTGGCTCTGACAAAACATGAAGACAGCTATGAAGACAACATGGGGCCTTATGTGGACACTGCTCTGGAAGACAAGAGAGAACACATGCTGGTGGAAGTCAGTGAAACCAGCATGAAGTGTTTTGATCCTGAAAAGGAACAGAAGCAATCTCCTTCCCTCTTCCTACTCCTTTAGGAGCCAGATTTCTGAGGAGAGATAAATAGAAAGTGAGTTTTATCCATGTAAAACTTTTTGCATGTTTTCCCTGTTTGAAAGCAAACTGCTAGTAGGAACAGTAGGAGAAGCTGCAGTGTGCCCAGATGAGCACAAGCAGTCCTCAGGCATGCTGACAGCACCTCAACGTGTAAGTTGCAAACATGGTATTTTGGCTAATGAATCAGTGTCGTTTACTCCTATCCTCTTTCCCCTACTAGTACTCCATATTCCCCCAAGCTGCTCCTGCAAAGTAAAAACCGCCTCATCCTCAGTATGCCTCCAGTGGCAGCTCCGCTTGGCAGGAACCAGGGGCATGGCAGGCTGCAGCATGCAAGAACCAGCAGCAAGTGGCACATCTGGACCTCGCTCAATATTTAGTCTTATTTCAAGAGAAGGTTCTGCACAGGGTTTGTAAAGGATTCAGAAAAGGAATAGATGTTTAAAAATGATCAGCTGTTAAGAGTCACACAGCTTGATCATAACGTCAGCAGATAATCATCTATAACACTTTTTCCTGATCATCTTATAACGGTCTATAAACACACACTAGTCATGTTATAAAAACATTAGACATTTCTCATTTATTAACTTATTATAAATGGAAATCTTGCATAAAAAGGAACTCTGTACTTATTCAAGTCTGCAAGCTTGATTTTCACTTTGCTTTTTTAACCACCATTTATTTTAATAAAAGGGACATTATCTATTTTGCTTCATTTCTTTTGCGCATTGAGAAATGTTCAGCTATATCCTTCTTCCTTCCTGCACAGTGGTGCAAATCAGGATATAGCACAGCACATTAGGGACAGCACTTGCTGAGAGAATTGCTCTTTCTCACTGCTCTCCTCACAGAGAGAAAACAGCTGGTCCCAGAGGTCTGTGTTGGGACACAGCTGGAGAAGGCAGGCAAGGGCCAGAATCGGCTGAAAAGGTAATAAAGCCCAAGGCTGCGCCTTGCGGACTACAAAATCTCCACTCAGTGGGGCTTTGGGGGCAGGTGGTGGCAGTTGAAGTCCTCGAAGTGAGTAGAGGCACAGGGAGCAGAAGATTATCATTAGTGATCCTGGTTTCTTGCAGATCCTCCAGAGTTTCCATATTTGCTGGAGGATCCATATAGCCTCAAATCACTGCTACTCTGTAAGAATGGGTAAGGACAGCTCTCAGTGTCCCTGATGATATTCCGTGGTGAAATACCCTCCCTCACCCTCTTTGCTCAATTTCCACCCTTCTAAACTGGAACCTGATTAAACACTAACTTTTCTGGTCAACAAAGGTGGCTTCCTTTGCCACCATTAACAGTAAAAGGATGTCTATAACAAAGAGATTCCTCTTCACAGGCCCTAGATCTGACTGCTCCCAAGTGGAATTTTTGGACGATAGTTCTTTCAATCACTTTCATCCAAGTCTTTTCACATTCCCTCACATCTACCTTTTAAAAATCCAATAGTTCTGTGCTGCTGCCTTTGAATGTTTCTCCACAAGTATATAAAAAATATCCAATGGTATAATGACCATTTTCCCTTAGATGAAGGCTCTATCTTTTGTCACTTAGTGTTCATTTCCAACCACTGCAGCTTCTGATCTTATCGATTGCTTAAGAAAAAGCAGCAAGAAAACAGCCCTGAAATAACGACCAGAAACATTCATCCTTCCACAGTCATTCTGTAATTCTTATTCTAGTCAATAGCAGGGTCATTAAAACCCTCCCATGATGACTGTGCTAGGCTCTTTATGAACCTGCAAAAACACTGGGTGCTTTGCCCTCACTTTCCATCCTGCAGGTCTATTATAAGCTCCCCTTATCTTTTTCCATCATTTTTATTTTTCTCTTCAAGTTCTCTTTATTAGAGCAGCCAAGTCTGCCTAGTCTGTTTTTACTGTAGACCTACTCCCAGGCTCACGCATTGCTAGTACCCCTCCTTTCCTATTGGATCTCCTCTTTTCCAGAAACTCTGGTTTACGGCGGTGGAAGTGCAGGAACACCTGCTGTGCTGAATGTGACCTCCGCACACATGAATGTGTATGCAATGCAATGGAAGCGTGCATTTGCTAGGTTGTTTTCCTCCAGTTGCAAACACTGAAATTACTGCTGTGATCATAACAAATCCTTTATCACTGTAAGAAGAAAAATAGTTTAAATGCTTTAAGAAGTAGTGTACACTCTACAGAAGTTTAATCATGCTCTGAAAAAAGGTTGGCTGTTCTTCTACAGTGTGATTACTCATAGAAAGCATCTAGGGAATATGCTGGGACCATGCATGGCCAAAGGGAACTCACAGCATGACCTAAACTACTTCAAGTGTATTTATATTTGAAGTCTGATACTTTTATACATATCAAGTAGTATCCTTCCAGGAAAAGAACCTCCACTGATACCACAGAGATTACTCAAAGAGTGAATTGCTACTTCAGGTCAGCAGGCCTATCAAATTTTGGCTCACTGATCAATTTCTGAAAATGCTTGCATTGCTTTTTCTTTTATTTAAAATGTAACATAAGGACAATAGCAAACCTCGAATATTTTTTGGTCTTTGTAAGAACGATGTATGCAAATTTATAATTTCAAGTTAATGATAAGGATTCATAGCTATTTTCTATTCCAGAAAATCAGAATTTATTTTCTTATCTTCAGAGATGAAGTTAAAATTGCTTTAATAATTAAATCCACTTTTCATTTGTATTCTGTTTCTTCTGCACTCTCATTAACAATTCATAATTTAAGAATTGGGAGTGATTAATGGCTGGCTACACCGCATAATGCTGTTAAGGAACAATGGTGCTATTCAGAAGGTTTAGAGGCTCCCCTCATTTCCACGTTACACATGTTAACCTGCACTGAAACTAATCTGCTTCATCCAAATCCAGCAGGCAGCAGGATGTGGTCCAAAAACCCCACTGGAAGTTATGTGAACTTACTCTCTCTGGGCTCAGAGAGACAGTCTAAGAGTTCAAATGCTCATCTCCTGCCTGCCTTCTCCTTCGCGACACTTCGCTGTCCACTTCTCTGACAAGAAAGTAGTGGACTCAGGGGCTAGTGTTCTCTCTTCCCCTCTCATGCTTGTGATAAGGGTGCACGAGTGTCACAGGGAAGCAAAGGAACATCTTGTCTTCCCATATTGTCTGCCTCAGCTGAATGGACGACCTGTGGTTTTGCCTTCAGTTGTGCATCCTTGATGAACAAAGAAGTTTGATGGAAAGCTGGTGTTTCAGGTTTTCAACTTGTATTTTCTTGAAAGGGCAAATTAAAGGGTTCTAATACTATGCTATCCACTTTGCAAATAGGCCATCATTCTAAAACGCTAATCTGATGTTTGCTCTCAATATATTGCACCTGGCATTGTGCACAGCAGCTTAGCTATTGATCTCTCCCTCTTTGCAGCCCTCACTTCCTAGTGGAGGGATGGGATGACAGAGGTGCTTTGTTAATGACACACAGAGAAAAGATACAGCAGCTGCCATATCTGACAGACAGTGCCTACAGCTTTCGTCTCATGGTTCCCAGGTCTAGTTGATCTCATGTGTCTTTGCATGGCATCTAACAGAGAAATAAACTGGCAGAGAGCAAGGAGTGCTGTGAAATACTAAGTACACAGCTGGGGAGCTCCTTATCTCTTAGACATAACAGTACCCCACACTCAGCACAGCATCCTACAGCATGCAGGAAGAAGCCTCTCCCGCCAGAATCTGAGATGTACAGAAGTAGATGTACATGTACAATGACCTTTCCTGGTTCTTCAAGGTTATTTTGATGATACCTTATCTTTTGACCTGAGGATCAAATTATAACAACTTATAATGCAATTTACAAATGCAGGCCCTAAAATGGAGCATCAGTACATTCAAGCCTGTGCTGCTGAGGGGCTCTTTGAGTTCCTCCAACACTGCAAAAAGTCATGCATATGCTTGGCTTTTCCTAGGGGACTCACCCTACTACTGCAAAACCAGCCTTAAGCCCCAGACCACTGAATTTGCCAAAGTGGGGCCTGCAACTCTGAGAAATGACTCTAATGATCTGTTCTGACAAATCTATGTCAGACACTGGCCACTGAATCCACCTGCAGAGTGGGGGTGGCAAGGTCAGGGTCAGATTTTGCTGCAGTACTTTTATTAAAGCTTGGTAATAAGGAAGGAAGGACTAGGTTATTATATACATATTTATCATGCAACTCAACATACTGCAGGTATTACTAGTTGTACCACACACCGCTGTGTATGAGCAGTTTGAGATTCCACAGTACTTGTTTTGCTTACTGTATTCTTTATTTCGCTGTCATCCTACAAAAACTACAGATGATTTCTTATCTCCTTACTTTCCAACATCAGCAGAAGCATTCTCCTCTCTCCCTAATACCCAGACTATATATAAAATTTCCATGAACAAACACCAAGCTCAAGAGTTTTCCAGACACCCTTCCTGTAAAAGCTGGCCCATATGGAGGGTGGAAGAAGGCAGGCCAGAGCTGAATCCAGTATTGCATTGAAATAATGCACCGAAGAAGCTAACCTTGATTTGCAAAATAGTGGTGGTGATAGCTGGTAAAAACTGTGAGTTAGATATAGATTTACAGAGCCAAGAAACACAAGCAGATTGGTAACATCTGAGAATACTGATTGCAGGGGGAGTACGGCCTCACTATTTGGGCTCTCTAGACAATAAGTAATGACTAAGTCCTTTGCTCAGAAGACATCTGATTCAGTTTTTGTTAATTTAATTTTCTGGGAATTAAGAAAAGGATTAATTTCTTATTTAGTTTTCATTTAGCTCTCATAGGAGAGCATTCTACTACTACTTTTACTGGAATAGGGAAGAAAACTGTCTTCAAGATCTACTGCTGTGTACTAACTGGTGACTTAAAGTGTCCCCCATCATCTCCCCAAAAATAAAGAGCAATGATGTGTTGAAGTATTGCCTTAGTGCCTCCTTAAAAGTGCTGCTAGCTAGGAGATGAAAAGACAACTTGATTAGCATCCCCTGAGATTCTGCGAAAAGGCACACAGTACATCAGACACACTGATGAGGATGAGCCAAGTTTGAGTGTCATCACAGTGAGAAGCATCCTATCCTCATAATTCAAGTGGGTAAAGGGGATTCATTCAGATGATCAGCTCATTTACTACTGCATCTGCCTGGCTTCACACTACCCTTCATATCACTGATCCTTCAGCCAAGAAGGGCTGCTGCAATCACTGAGAGGTTCTCCTGCATAACACAGGCCTCAGTGTTTGCTCAATTCTTGTCTACAACAGGCAGCTTTAGTCTTCAAATTGTCAGCAGTGAAGAGTCCAAGTACACTTTTAGAAAGATTTTTCTGGGTATTAATTATCCCTACTGCTAAATATTTATCACTCATTTTTAACTTCAAAATTTTTAACATGTCCAGCTACATCCACTAAATCTTGGGTCTTCTCATAGATTTACTGGTTGTGATGAAGTCTGTTACCATGACCAGATCCTCACACAGCCACTCATAAAGGGACACCATCCTCCTTTTCCTCACTTCACTCAAAAGCTCCAGTTTCCGGAGACACAATGTAACAGCATGATTTCCAGTCCTTTCAGTGACGTTTCAATGCTGCCTCCCCCATCCTACCTTTCCCTGCCAGAACAAAGCCCTGGAGGCTGCCCCTGTGGAAAAGTGGCTACAAATGCCATGATGGTGATCAGGAGGTGGCGTTGGCCTGAAAGAGGTGTCCAAAGAGAAGTGAGGCATCCAACGCACCCAAAACTACCACTGTGACTCTGACCCACTCAACATAGGGCCCACATCTGGTGTTCCTCCCCCAGATCTATGTCAGCCCAATAATCTGGATTTACCCCCAGTTCAGACTCTTCCTGATGCAAGTCCTAAGGGCTGTGCACAGCATGTCCTGCCCGCACAGGCCCATAGCCCAGCAGAGGGCTGTGCCTGCCAGCTTCAGCCAGCCAAGAAAGCTCCTGGGACTTGAACAGGGAAGAGAACTTTTTCTCGCGAGTGGTATTCCCAAATATTAAGCAATTATGAACTTTGAGATTTGGGGGGGCGGGGGGTGGGAGGTGGGCACAGAGAGCTCTGTCTACGTTTAAATTGGTATGCTGCCTTCTTTGCTCCTAGGCAGATAAATTTACATTTTGCCATGTTACAACGTGTCTCTATCTCTTACACCTGCAACAATGATCTCGTCTTTTAATTATTTATAACTCCAGAGCTGCTGTGACATTCGCAAGCTTTGTTCAGTGTCTCTCAGGTCACTGAAAAAATATTGCAGGATCTCCCTACAACACACCAGCATGGTAATGACTTAGCTGCTCTTAGAGTTCAACACCTATCAGCCAGAAATAAAACTTAATATGAACGAAGGTCATCTTGTATTGTTTCTCAGTCAAAATATTCCAAGGTGACAAGCAAAAGTACATTATACGAACAGTATTGATTTAATCCAATAAGCTTATAATACTATCCAAAAGCAGGAACCAATTTTTTCACAAGCCAATATCAAGTAGTATTAAAGAACTTACAAATTTTAACCATTTTTACTAGATTCATATATTTGTCCTCCTTTTGTTTTGTCTGAGTCTGATATCATGTTGACTTATATTTACCTGAATTTTATTTACATGGATGAATCCATTTCTGCTTTTCAAATTCTGAAACATTAATTTCCCTTTAGTGCCTTGAAACTCTCCCAGGGTTCTAGGAGTTTTGAAAAACAAAACAAAACAACAAACCCCAAAAACCTCCATGATATCAGTCCTTGGCCAGTTCTTTTACAACTACAGGATGCGAGTTAATCTACATTTGCCAAACTCCAGAAGTGTCACTTCAGTACCCAAGGTTTAACACATTCTTCATTGTGAGAGGTGAAAATGTCACACTCTCCTATGAAAGGGATACATCATCTTGCCTTTCCTTAACTAGAAGATAAGAAACAGTTACTGCAAATTGCCTCTTCTATGCTTTCACTGGCAGTGTTACCGTTTCCTACGAATGGACTGTTGCAACTCTACGTATTTCTTGCACTGTAATACACCTTCAGCCTCCTCCCCACCCCCCACCCAGCTGCTTGTCTGGCTGATGACTTAGAGTTACTCCTCCTCTCCTTGAATTTTCAGTTACTGCTTTACAACCCACCATCCTCCCCTTTCTTCCATTTGTTATGTATCAGACACTTTAAAACTTTTTTCCTTTCTCGTTGTCTTACACTCCCCCTATATCAGGCTCCTGGGTTTCTTACTGACAGGGGCCCTCTTTTTGACTGTGACATTTTGGGGAGCTCATAAAAGGAGCTAAAACAGTTCCAGATCCTGTATGTACTCTGCAATTTAATTTCCAGCTCCTTACCACTATGCCTCAAACTTATCTGCAATCATGAAACAGGCAATTTTAAAACCATCCAGGGAATATCCTCTGGTTTCGGATTTGCAGCTAAGCAGCGTGATCCAATCACAGTTACTTACACTGAAAATACCTGTTTTACAATCACCTCATTTTTAAAAGTGTCTCCCCACTGGATGCCAGACTTTCTGATTTTTATTCTGTCAGTGAGAATAGTCAGAAGTGGCAAAAGTGTCTTAGCACCAGCAGCATGAGCACCACTCAGACTGAAGCCTGCTACGAGTACACAGCCTTCTTCACCACCGAAATGACAGATGGCTGCTTGAGCAGCCGGCCAACTTGTTTTCTGATGCCAGTGGGTGGGCTGTAGCAGCCATTAACTAGTATTCCATCTTCTGCTCCCTCTGCTAGGACACTGATTTACCAGCATTCATGATAATTTCTTTTGAGGTCTTGATGACTCACTAACAGGGAGGGTAATTTCCATACTGAGCACTGCTCCTCCTTCCCTTTACCCATTAAGTCCTTTCTAAACAGAAAAAGGATGGGAGCCTCAGCAGCCAAAGTCACCTGGGGGTAATGTGTCTTGTGTACCGCATTACTGCCTGCATGCCGCTCTACAGCTGGGAATTCAAGTATATATCAGCTAAGGAATTGTATTAAATGGAGACTTGAGCAACAGGGAATTTTCAACAAGCCCAAAGGAACTCAGTTGAATTATGTGGGGTATCTAAGTCACTCAACCTCTCTTAAAAGTCTCCAGCTTATAGCATAGTGAAAGAGCACAGTTATCTGCCACCAGTGGGGTATGTGCAACAGAGAAGGAAAAACCCACTCCAACAGCAGAGCGGGCAGAAAGCCTGCACAGGTACGCTTGCTTTCTTCTCAGTGCTGGTGTCCTGTAAGGCCCTGATTCATGACAGGGATTCCTCCTGGTCCCACTGCGCTGACCATGATCTTTAGGGTACGCATCAACTCTCTCCTCTGTGAACCTCATTAATTTTGCAGTCTGGTTGAAGGTGGGAGACCTGGATCTGTATTGGCAGCCCTTCTTCCATTCTGGTGGTGAAGTTTCCATGCCACAAATGGGCTGGGAAGATTTACAGAGAGACGGAGCACATTGTAGCTGGTGTTCCATAGTAAGCCTGTGCTTCCTCTACCCATTCCAGCATGGTTGGCTCAGCACGCACGCAGAAACAGGAAGGTCTGCTCAGCTCTCATGCAAAGGCAAGGCTGATGGACAGGGGCTGAGTTCCTTGGGCTGTTAATATAGTTCCCAGAGGAGAAACTCCATATCCAGTATCCTTCCAGGAGGGTTCCCTATCTTATGTCATCTTGCACTTCTTTTGCTGGTTACCTTTGGTTTCATACTCTACAGTCAAACCTTTACACCTGTGACCAAAATGATCCTGCCTAGTCCCTTTGTGCAACAGAAGCCTCCAGCCCAACCCTCTTAAGAGTCCCTGTAGCCTCTGAGGCAGGGAAGGATTTAGAGTCACACAGTAATCCAGGCTGGAAGAACCTCCTGCTTCAAAGTGGGGTCCACAATGAGATCAGCTGAGGTTGCTCAGTGCTTTACCCGAACCAGGCTTGAGAACACCCAAAAATGGAAATTGTACACCCTACCTGGACAACAGGTCCCAATGCCTGACTGTCCTCATGGGGGAAAAGTTTCTGCTTACATCCAGTCGGATCGTCTCTTGTTTCAGTGCATGCCTGTTGTTTCTTGCCTGCCCTGCACAACTGTGAGTTGACGTGTGTGTGGCTATAAGATTCAAAGTGAGATGGGGAGTGGAGGAGGGATGGCAGCACTGCATGGAAGACTCAGGGGACTGTGCAAAGTCTCCACAACGGCAAACCCTCCCCACGGTTAGTGCCCCTCAGCACCCTGCTGTGCTTGCACTCAAACTCTGCAGGGGTACTGTATCACTGTACTGCTCTTAAGGCAGGGAAAAAGGTCACACACACAGGCAGAGCCTCGATAAAGCCTGTCTCAGAGGGGAACCATATTCTCATTCTATAAGCAACCTATTAAACATATCTGCTTCTTCATTTACTTCATGCATATTGACAAATGCATTTTCACAGTTCCCTTTGAAAAGACATGAATCTTTTTTCTCCACACAAACACTAAGCACCGTTTTACAGCCTCTCCCACTGAGCATTGTTTTCCTATAAATGCATTAGCAGCTACGGATTGCAATGAAGCAGCAGAAGCTGATGATATGAAGGAGCGACAGTGAAAGGATCCAAAGGGGGTCGCTAACTCTTCAGAGATGTCCCAGTGTTAGATTTTTCACTTTGACATTGCACTTTATAATCTTCTTCAAAGATTACTATACACATGTACACACTTATTTATTTATAACTGCATCCATTAATCACTGCTAACTGTGGCATGCAGCTCACATCCCCAGCACACACAGCTCTGCCTGTGCTACCCCAATGGCTGTGAAGCAGCAGGAAGCAGCCTTCCAGTTAAACAACCGATGGCTGTAATATGTAATATGATGAAGTAGTGGTAGACAGGCCATTTAAAGTCACATTTAACATTTTAGTTAGCCTTACCCCAGGTGGCAATTGCTCATTTACATTATTCATAGTAATGGTCAAATTTAAAGAGGAATGACAAAACTAGGAAGAAAAATAGGCTTTGTTCTGTAACTGCAAAGACAGCTAGAAGTATTTTTTTTCCAGGGTGTGCATGTTTCTCCCCTCTTCTACCATGGACAGCTTGGGGGTACAGCTCTGGCATGAGATAACACCCATGACCTGAGCTAACAGCAGGAGCAGCTCAGAGCCAGGCCTTCTGAATTTCTCACCGATCCACCTCTAGCCTCTGAATATCTTGTACCAAGATGTAAGGGCTCTGGTATCCAACCAGAAACAGCAGCTGCTGATTCTGTAGGAAGCTCAGTCCATTTCACAGTGACCTCTGCCTCCCAGCCCACCCCACACTTCATTAGTGTGCTATGGTCACCACTCCCATCATGTTCGTGGCATATCCCAGGAGACCTGGGGACACTGAACATGGTGCTTAGCACTGCACCCTCCAACAGAGTCCCTGGTGGCAATGACCCATCTGACATGCTTCGGTGGCATTACCAGCACAGTGGTGGCAGAGCTGCAGAAGTGTGTCACCTGGGGAACGCTGCTGACAGGGAATGGCTGGGCTGTGATGGGTCTACACCATCCAGGGGACCTCACAGCCACATTGCCCTGTGCAGATTCACAGGCCCTCAGGAAGAGAGCCACTGCCTCTCACCAACATGCCTTTTGCAAAATCTTCATCCCACAGAAAAATCTGAAAATAGGGTTTTATAGAGAGGAGCTCAAGGGGCTTAAGAAATCTTAGAAAACCAGCACACAGCCTGGTACTTCTGTTGCTGCCACCAGAACCTGTAATCTCCTCTTTCTGTCAGCAGAAAGACGATTTAAAACCTCATGTCCAGCCAGTTCTTACAAATCTCCATTGACCGAAGACGTCATTGCTTTCCTAAGCAATCTATTTCAGCACACAACTCTCCTGCTCAACACTTTGTCCTAGCTCTCCCCTGCTCTAAACGTAGGAC
The DNA here is from genome assembly GCF_028858705.1 of Grus americana. NCBI lineage: Eukaryota > Metazoa > Chordata > Aves > Gruiformes > Gruidae > Grus > Grus americana. Next base: position 4,213,395 of record NC_072860.1, on the reverse strand, counting down.
ATTTTCTCCCTAGCACAGTCAATATGCAGGGCAGTTTGGTTATCTCTTGTATTCAGAATCTTTACATACGTGAACATTAGTAGCTTCCTTTAGTTTTACTTTTCCTGGATTTTCAAATCCCAAATCTACCCTCATCAGCTTATAGCATCTTTGCATCATTGGCTCTATCCAAAATAATTTTCATGGTCACAGCCCTATCTGCAATAGAAATAAATGTCCACTCCCAAATCATCATATCATCAAGTTCGGCAGGGGCAAATGGCATTTTGCCACTTCCTCCTGCTGAGCTGTGGAATTTTCAGAGTACTGAGAGAGGGTGACACATGTAAAGTAATGGGAAATTACCCAAACATTCAATTACTGCTGTGTGCCACAGAACTTTTTAGACCTGTTGGCTAAACACCTTCCCAGCAGTGAGGATGAAATATGTCTGATGATATGATTCATTGACATTACACTGGGTTGTGGATCCAGAGATATATTAATCAAATGTCAGTTTTAAGGACACTATTCATTAGCACAGACCACCTTCATGATGACTTCTCCTTTAAGTGGTTCTGTTTTGTCCCAGAAGTACTGAGTTGTGCCTTCTGTAATTAGTAAGAAGCACAATACATGTATGGGGTTTACTCCCCTAAACATTATCTAAGCTATGCCATAAATTTTATTACAATGGAACAACAAACATCAGGCATTGCAATGTTTGGGAAAAAAAAAAGTTATTTTGGAAAAGAACAACAAGCAAGATCTAAGAGAACAATCTTCTGTAGATTATGAAAATGTGTTTGACTGTACAAACCCAGCTGAAAGCTATCAAGCACTGCCAACATACCCAAACCAATTACTGATAAAGCTACTATGAAGTATGGATTAGTAAGAACTTGGAGAAACCATCTTGGCATAAAAGCTCTCCTCACTCTTTCTCTTTCAAAGCTTGCCAAGGAAATGAACCCATGGAGATGTAATTAAAGGCAACAGAAAAAAAATCTTCTAGGAAAAACACCCAACCAAACAAGAAGCCATATTTAAATCTGTTTTGTCAAACTTTTTACAAACTCATTTTTCCCTCCTCTCTCCTCCAGGCTGGTCTCACAGATAAACAATTGAAATTAATGTAGCAATATCGACTTTTATTTCATTTCAGACAAAAGGGTTCACAAGAGTTTCTGCACCAAAAGATACTCATTTGCCAATTTGCATCCTTGATAAAGAACCTCAGGGATCTCTCTAACAATTTCCATGGATTTAAAAGCACAGAAAATATAATTCTGCAATAGCAGGTGATAATAGAGAAGACCTTAAAACCTCTGGATATTAGACATCCAGATGTTCCTCTGGGCAGATACAGGTGTAGTGGTCGTTCTCTTACTATCTGCTGATAGACATCAGTATTTTGGAGCATCTGAAACATTAAGACCCTGGACTAATTTAATGGCCTTTCAACCTAGCAATATATAATTTACTAGCTGATAAATTCTTACGTGAATCATAGAACAAAAGGTGGACAGTAATCATAATGTTCTAGTGATCAGATTTGCTCTCTTTTTTTACCTACAGACAGCTGTAGAAATATCTACAAATTTGTACTAAACTTTCAGGACTATTGTACTGTATAAGATGCTGATCCTGAAATATTTCCCCTCTGGGAGAACTACAGTTGGATGGTCAAAATTGATTAATATATAATTCTTTAATCTTGATTTTCTACAAGAGGGGGTGAGTAGAAGTTGCTCAGAAACAATTACAGCTCCTCATGTTTTTTATTAAAACATGTATATTATGTATATTACATATCAAAGGTGATACCCCACTGAAATTGCATGGCTGAAGCTTTCCATTCAGTACCAGACAAGCCCATTTTTGGTATGTGAGTATCAGTACATCAGTACATCATTCTGTGTGACCCAGGATCTTGACTAGTAGGACCAATTACGTCCATTTCAAATGGTCCAAAACTGAGGCTTTTCCTTTTACTGAGATGGAGAAACTCCATTTATATTAGCATACTGCATTGAATTTGCCTTGAAATGAGGGAAGCAAATTTTCTCTTTCAGAAGACACAGGAAAAATAGGGTTTTGGGGTGGCTGGAGTTGCAACAAGTCATTCTGTCTGCAATACTTACTTGGAACATCAGACTAAACAGCCAGGAGATGATTAAGTAAGGGCAGGATGGAAGAGAGAGGCAGGCAACAAAAGTAAAAATGTGGTTTCCATGCCAATAGGACAAGTTGAGAGTGAAAAAGGAGAAGGTCAAGCCAGACGAAGAACAAATTTGGTACCTGTGATTTTTCAACTGCTTCTGTTACAGTATAAAGGCCTGATTGCCTAATCTCTCACATCCCTGAATAGCACGATAGCATTAAAAGACATGCTGCAAAATACAACAAATGAGTTAAAACACTGCCAGCAATCAGGTCAATATGCTCTTCATGGTCCTAGCTTCACAGCAATCCCCCCCAACAGAAGACCTATGGACCCAGCACCCGGACTTATGGCCAGGCATGCTCCTCTCCAGAAGGACAAGCACATTGCTGCATTCAATGCAGCTCAGGGACTTGCAGCGTCCATGCTCAGGAGCAGCTTCCCCATCCAAATTCAGGCACAACTTCCATAACAGCCCTTGCATGCACTGATATCAGCAACAAGAAGAGAGGTTGGTTCATGGGGACCAGGGAAAGGACAGCTCAGTACCAGGCAGAGACTGGTTATTTGTAATCAAGGGACATGGCCTTCCATATGATTGCTGGCAGTAAAGTACTGGCTGTAAGACTGCTGTCCTGTTTTACCTGATAATGGACTATATAAGTTTCCTCAGCAGGGGCCGTTAGAGCAAGCTTAGTGGGCTATTGAACATCAGTGTTCGATACCTCGCCTGCTGTGTGCCTAACGGATAGCAGTCAAAATCTGCTAATTATTACAAACATCTGTCTGTTGAATACTTTATACACAGCGTGGTGCCTCTGGAACAGATGCAAATTCTGTCTAGAGCAGGCAAATGCAAACAAAGCGTTGGAGAGGATACCTATGGAGAACAAATCTACTGCTGCTTGGCTGCCTTCTCCTGCAGCAAAAGAGCACATGTGCCTCGCTTTCACTCAGGAAAGTTAGATCTTTGCTGTAGGACAGTGGGGAGCATCATGCAGAGGCAGCATGCTTGGATATAACTGCAGGCATTATAAGGAGGTGGAAGAGTTAGAAGGCAAGTGACTTTTTCTTCTTTAACAAGTCCACATCCACCTGCAGGTTTTTCCTCCTGTTTGTTCACTAAGAAAACACAAAGGTGAAACTATACTGCTCCACATCAACCTTCCAGTTGGTGTCTGAGCCCATCTCAAATATTATTGGCATAAGTGCTGCCTTGATGAACACACTAGAATGTAAATTATACGTTGGGAGATCAGACATATTCCAGATCGGGCTAGAGCTGCTCACTACAGGCAGCTTAGTTCAAACTGTCTCACTGTGAACTGGGAGGTCTCTTCAGGCATAAAGTGTCAGTCTTTTTTGCATTTACAGTCACAGAATCATTTCTAGAACTCTAATGAATACTGATCCTTTAAAAAAGGAGAAAAAATACTTAGTTCTATTTGCCTTCTTATTACTGTAAGCATTTCTTAACTAGAAATGTTTAAAGCTCTACAAAGTGAATACCCAAATGTCACAAGCAAAACTAAATGCAATTGCTTTGTTCTGATTTTAATACAGTGAATCAGAATAACATTAATTGCCTGCTCTCGTTTCAAAACAGTTTTGTGATATACCAGCATTAGAGTCAAGTAGACATTTCCCAGTAAATCACTTCTCCAGCTGAAAAATGTTTCAATGAGTATAAATTTTCCAAATAAATAAATTTATTTTGACTTTGCGTTGTGATTTGGATTTGCTTTTCAATAAAATTTAGAGTTCTGATAAAATTAACTTTTTAAATTAAATTTCAATATTTTGAATCAAGCTTACTTTTCATTTTTTAATGTTTTTTATTATAAACAAAAAAATGTTAGAAATCAAATTCAAAATGAGTATCTTTGATTAAAATGTATTAACTGTTGTGACCTCCTGCTTTTTTAAATTGTCACTGCATTAGAAGCCCAGTGAAGACAGAAAGTAAAAATTGACATTTTGACACTTTGCACAAAACAGATTCACATGTGGATGCAATCGACAAGACAGCATTAGGTAGATAACATTAGCTAAAAGCGGTAGCGCTTTGGTCTTTCTTCAGCGAATACTTCAGACAGCTAATCAAATACTCAAATTTAAGCAAGTGCTTACGTGCTTTGTTGAGGAGAGTGATTTGAGTACGTTCTGAAGGTTAATCATGTACTTCACATGCTTTGCTGAATTTATTCGTGTGGGTCTGATCCAAAGCCCTTGAAGTCAATAGGAATATTTTTTTTTCAGTGAATTTGTGTATCAGACTTTAGAAGCAGCAGCTAATTTTTCTCTCTACAAAAATCTTTTCCTCTGTAAAGAATATTTTAAAACAGTCTAGCATGAACTATTAGTACAGTACAAAATATTAGCATAGCAATTATTATGTTTAAAAAAAGGAATACAATATCATTCCTTCATATTTTTCATGTTAGGCATCTGTTGGCTTTTTTTAATTAAAATTATCTGCACTCAGAATGTCCATAGAGGACAAGGAGCAATGGAGTCAAAATGGTAAGTTACGGAATGTAAATTTTAATTAAAAAAATCACTCTGTTCACAAAAACAGCAAAGTAATTATGTAACAAAATCTATCTGCTATTTAACCAGCCTGTTACGTGTTGGTTCCCTACAGGCCTCACAAACTACACAGAAATCATCACATGGCCCTACCTCCAAGTAACGAATGGCTATTTCAGCAGGGCACGCAGGTACTCAAAGCAGGGCGAGATGAAGAGTGGCTGTTTCTTGGTATTAATGGTGCTGATGTTAATGACAATGTGCTATGCACAAGAAATATGGAGGAGTCAGGTTTCGATTTACGAGACCAAAAAGGTTAGTGTGCCCCATTAATCTGTGATGGGGAGCCGGTGACACTAACAGTAGGAGCACCATCTGGAGAAGAGTAATAGCATGTATTACAGAAATGTGAAAGGCATCTTCAGTTCAAAAAGGATTCCGATGGCAACATTTTGTGATCTGTGTTCTTGATACCACATCACTACATCTGACAGGCATAATAAATCCTCTTGGTTACTAAGTGCATACAGACAGTTAACCATAAGTAGCTGTCATCTACACGAAAATATATCTGGTCAACAGGTATTGCAGTGACATACCTATCTATAGCCATGAGTGCTCCTCAAGCTATCATACCTGGTAAATTCTAGTGTAGAAAGAACACATGAACCTTACCAATACTGTTTGATACGCATCAAGATGCTATATGAAAAGCGGTTTTAATGGACTGTTATAGTGTGGAAACTGCATAGCACGTAACCTTGGTCCACTAGTGATGATTGACTGGTATCTTTAACATTTTAGAAACTTTCACAAATACATGTGAGCAAGTTTGAGGAATGTTGCCAAGACTACATGATCAACACAAGAATGTATGAATGAGCTGCTAGAAGAACAGATTCTCTGTGCAGACCTCTTTGCCCTGCAGGTGATGATGTTTTCTCAGGCAGGAGAGTAAAAATGCTCAATTGCTTCCAGAATACGTTCAAGCAGGCACCTCAGCATTGGTTTGACTTTGCTCCCAAAAGGCAGGTGTTGATCTAATTCTGCTCCCATTTAAGTCAACATGGAGAGCTTGGAAAATACCAGGTATAAGGAAGAAACCCCCTGAAAGCCTAGTTCAGGTAAGAAATCAATCTAAAATGCAGAATAAAATACCTACAAACACAATAGTTACAGTGATACTGTAACACAAATTGCCTGGCTTACACTTTGCAGTTGCACTGGGGATGGCAAAACTTACGAGAATTCCCAGCTGCAAAAACCAGAACTGAATACAGTTACGGAGAATAAGGCAAGATTTTGTGGCTCAGGAATCCCAGAAGTCCTAGGTAATACCATAAGGATAATAAATTGAATAGATTCAAAATCAATAAAAGGACCTATATGATATCTAACCTGTCCTTCAACAGCAGAAGTCATAAAAATTTATCTAGTGAGATTTTAACAGTAACAAATGAAATATTCCTGCATTTACACTTTGTACTGGTGACCACTCAGAAACTTCTGGCTTGATATCCAAGTGTCAAATGGATTTTACAGCAAGCAGTCCTTGGAAGGATACAAACAGGTACAGAAGAGAGGCAAGGCACTGTAGGTATAACCCTAGTCACTTCTTCAGGGGAAAAAAGTAAAGAAGTATTGGTATCAAATGGTATATTAAAAAAAACCCCAAACCACCCCTGAACACCCACCCCCCCAGCCCACTGTCAATCACACTTCTCCAGCTGTGAGAATAGAACAAATGCAGAACCTTACAGTACCAGGCTTCTTAAAAATGCTTTTGACAGACACAGTCCAGTTTCCTGTAGGAAAGATTAGAATCTTTTTACCTGTGTTTTCAGGTGTTCCTGAGCACTTCAGTGCGCACACCTGCTTTCTACAGCTTTTTCCCCCTACCCTCTCAGAGCTCCAAGGGCAAAATACTGTCACTCATCTTTCAAACCATCCACCACTACCGAATCAGAGTATTACCCAGCAGCAGCCAGAGAGCAGTGCAAGCTCAAACCACCGTTTTGTCAGATTTCAAATTTGAAATTTCTTAATAGCCATTTGATAGACATGAATGGATATTTAAAGTGCGCTACAATAATGATTGTTGGACATGCAACCTAAATACTGCTGCAAAGACCAACATTTAATGAACGTTACAACCGATTTCTAGCCAGCTGCCCTGATGACTGATAGAGGATGCCTATGTCCTACTTGAATAAACTCTTATTTTACCTGAAGTCTAGAACCAGCAACGTGATAACATGTTTGAGTGGTGTCACAGACTGATCTGTACTGAAAGTTTTTAGAATATATTTCTGATGTTTTTTTCCCTACATACATAAAACAAATGCACAGGAAAGAACAGAAATTCATAGCGATTAAAGCAGTGTCTTGCTGCTTGCTTGTTCTCTCTCGACTACAACCAAAATTGACACAATACTAATGAAAAATGGAATAGTATCTCCTTCAAGATTGCATACTCCTCTCATACACAAAAAGAGATTTTTAAGACAATATACAATATACACTTGGTGACTTCTGCCAGAGCAGTATCAAATCTCCTCTACAATGGACACAGTGGACAGCTGTAAAATATGGCATTTGCAACACCTGTAATTTGCTTTTTATTGTGGCATTTCGAGTTGCATTTAATTTAGAATTGAAATATTGCCACACAGAGATTAGAGCAGCAAATACTGTCAACTTACTAGGAGCTGTAAATTATTGCTTTATGCTAGAAAATAAAAGTTATTCTTCATTAACTGCTTCCTTCGCTTCCTTTAAAACAATGGTTTTATTTTATTCAAACACACATATCATTATTTAATGAAATAAGGGCCACTCATAGATGAAAAGCAAAAAGGAAAAAGAAGTGAAGAATACCAGCCTTTAATACTTGATAACTTAGGTATAACTAAAAGTCCTAAAGTGGAACTCTGATGTCTCTCAGTCTAGCCCATTCCCTCACAGCTGAGGGATGTGAGGACATGCTCTCAGCTGCCTCTGAAATACCCAATACAGACCAGTTTGAGAGACCCCAAGAGAAAGGACAAGCGGACCACAGGTTTTATTATATGTTCCTATTAGAGTCTGCCTCGAAGGCAGATAAGCCGCAATCATAGCTACATTTCAGTGAACTTGTGGTAGTGGGAAGGAAAAATTAATTCAGCACCAGAAAATCCAGAACTGCTCCACAGATACTAATTCAAAACTGTCGCCTGCCCAGATGAATGCTTAGGAGAAATAAAATTAAGCTCTGAGCTTGTAGGTAATCACATTACACATTACCAGAAAGCTTGCTTCGATTTCATTCAAACACATCAGCTTCACTCTCATGATTTATGGAACTGCAGAAACCTCCGCAAATTTTTTTTTCCCCTTCTTAGCCCTCTGGTTTAAATATAACACAGTAAGTTAAGCTGAGAAACTGGGAAAGTAATTTACTTTGCTAATATTAAACCAAAAGAAAAAAAAATAATTTTTTTATCTTAGAAGAAAAAAATAAAATCAAACTGTTCCTCTGTCTTAAATGCTAACTGAAACCATCCCTTCCAGGTAGAACCTATCAGCAAGATGAGCATGTTTCTCATCTGACTTTGGCAAAGCAGAACCACTGTCATTCAGAGGGATCCTGGCAGAAACCACAAAATACAGAAGCACAAAGACATTATAGGAAAAGCCTACTGTGTCAGACTGTTTCATTGAATCAGTAAAGCCCATAGAAAGAAATCTGCAAAGACAGAAGTAGCCAGTTACGGGAAAGAAAACTTAATTCACTTAGGGAAGTTCCTCCTGCCTCACTCATAAGGAGTTTGCTTTCCAAGGCACCCTACCACCATAGGAGTGGAGCAAAGGGTCACCAGAACAAATGCAAGTATTTCATCAGTGCTTACTGTAAACTTCAAAGGAGCACATGACATCCCGGCATCAAGATACTTACTGAGTCACTACACAAGCACAACTTGGAAAGGTCGTTCATTTATCAAAGAATCAAAAGCTGGGACCATAAATTACCTCTTGCTTTTTATCTAAGTGAAATTTAGTTGTGACTAGACGCAACCTTACATAACCATCAGATACGCCAAAGTGCCCTAAGGCCTTGGGTACATTATACACTTGCTGTTGCCATGGAAATAATGATTCCAATTTAAGAAGTGATAGGCAGTAACATGTCACAGTGTCATTCTAGTACATCCCAGGGGAATCTTGGCAATGAATGCTAGGCTGAAATGCCTCATTGCGATTCCTGTGAAATCCCTATCTCAGGAAGACTTTGCAGGCATTTTAAGGCCCTGTCACAGAATTCTGATGCAATCATGACTCCACTGTTATGTTTTCTAGTGCTTTTTGTACTATCATTCTGTGCAGTTTACTGTTGGATTTACTATCACTGTTGACTGGAAAACAAAACTTGCATTATACACTTGATAAAACCTGTAACCCTTGGCCTGGAAGGTGCAGCCACAGAACAGACCTACTTACAACAGAGACGGTCGATCTGTGCTTCGAAGTGTAACGCACTGCTCCACAGTGACCATGTAGTCAAGACGAGAGTCTCCACAGTTCAACAAAATTGGAAACAGAGAGACTGTGGTGGGATTCTTTTGTTTGTACAGAGAGACTGTGGTGGGATTCTTCTGTTTGTCATGTTTTCAGATGCTCATTTTTCATAGTCCAGACTCTTACCTTTCTGCATTCAAATGTGAAATCGTGAATGTACAGACTTTGCCGTAGTAGAATAATGCAACTTCACCAATTCTCAATGTTTTGTCCAATTGCATAAGAAGCAGCTTTGCTTACTATAAAGACAGTACAGGTGGTGTGCAAGCCCTATCTGTGAACACCTTGTTGTCCCTTCTTGAAAATTTCTTATTTATCATTTTCATATTGTCATCTCCTGGATCCCTGCCAGAATCACAAAGAGCTCCCCAGTTATTTCTGCCATAAAACACTTCACCTCACGCAAGGCTCACTACTGCTGACCACACTATACAGAGAGTCAAAAAACTCCACTCGGGAGCAACACCATTCATTGACAGTCCAGAGTCTGTGCTACAGGGGCTATTCTTCCTTCCCAAGCATATGGCATGTTACATGTAAAAATTCCAGGCCTCGTCAGCTGAAGTTATAAGCAAAATTTGTTCCTGTTATATCCCTAATAATGCCTTCATTTCTAACTCCTTGAAAAATGAGTAAAACACTATGAGTGGTTATGCTTTTCAGGCCATTTGATTACTCTTTCACTGGACTCTATCAATCAGTTCAGCTGATGCTATTGTAGCTGAAATCACACCAACGCTTTCCAGGAATTCATTAGATAATGGCAGGCCAGATTCTCAGCTAACAAAAAATCTGCCCTCATATTTCTGCTTCATTCTATTTTACAAAAGATTGCATTTATGATACAGAAAAGGACAGACACACACACTAACAATTTTTCCAGGCTCAGAACACCAGTATGAGCATTATGCTATCTGACACCTGCAGCTTTCACTTACTTCCCCTGAGAGGCAAAGGTACCCAACAACAGACAGACAAGCCTTTCATCTTGAGCTAAGCAGTTTTCTGTGTACCAGCATCTCTGCTTAGCCTTCCTTGAGCCAGCATCTTGCCTGTGATGGGAGGCCACATTCCATCACCTAAGCAACATTACAACCTTCAGGGTCTTTCAAAAAGAGGTTTGATGTTCAGGTTTCCAATTCAGTGTTAAGCCAGATGGCTAGTTCCTCTATCTTTATTCACTGAATGTTTCTTGAAAAAAATCCTCAACTCCTGTAAAACCGTAGAACACCCTGGCTTCAATGGAAATTTGCCATTTTGTATCCATTGAAGCTTTGACCTGTCTAGAAAGGATAAATTAAATCAACTTAAGGAAAAAAAAATAAAAATCACTGGTGAAGTATTTCTCCTTTTCTCCAACCTCATGCACTCTGGAGGAAAAACCTTTAAGCACAGAATTACAGCACACTGTTAAAATATCTTATCTGTCCAGCAATTCAATAGCCTGTAAAATTACCAGGGCTTGTTCAGAAAGCAAACAGAAGAAAATACTGAAAGCGCAATTCCAACCAGGTTTTTCCACTACTCCAGTACTTTCCAATTAAACATCTAATCTGCTGTTTACATGCACAGAAGACAGAAGTTCATTTCATACGCTTGACTCAAATAATAGCCTCAATGGCAGAGTACAATGGTATTCGATTCCAGTGCTTTCATCTTCAGTGGTTCATTGTCCCCTCTGCCAAGAACATAATTTGGCTCAATCCACTTACTTGGGGAAAAAGGATAAACCCCACCACCTGGTGTGTTCTATAGCAAGCACTATTTTCTGTTGGTATCAAGGATGTTCAAAGTCATGTTTACTTTTTTATTTTTAATCATAGTTAAAAAACCCTTCATTTTTCATTTAGCTTTATTTTGGTGTATGCATGAAATTTTGATTCACCTTCTTTGCACTCTTGTGGCATCTTTCCAAAACACGCAGGGTTTAAGGGCTTTGCACTCAGCTGTTTATTTGCTGCAGAACCCCAGGGAAAGGACAATGCAATATTGTTCCAACCTGGGACCAAACAGATAACTAAACAGTGAGGGAAAACATCCCTTTTTACCTTCTAATCCACTGCCCCTCCCACCCCAGGCAAAGGACAATACTTGCCCCAGCTCCCTAAGGGCACAGCCTGCTTTCCTCAGGACACTGTTCCAGCTGCTCTGGCCTATGTGTTAGAGGAGGAAGAACCATGGATGTCTCCAGGGGATGTAGAACAGTCATCAGGCAGAGACAGAAAAGATGCAATACTACAATTTTTTTTATCCTTCGACTGCCAATAGGCTCACTAAAATCAATAAAGATAGCCACAAACTGAGCTACCAGTTGAGTAAAAGACAGAATCCAACTTTATTAATTTTATTTTATGTTTTGCAATCAAAGTGTCATTTTGATGATTGTAACCATGCACTGCAAGTCACCTATTCAGCAGAACATATTTTCTTTGCATGCTGCTCCTTCTTGTGTGATTTGGTACCTTCCCCTTTCTACCCTGTGTTTTTTATTATATGGTGATGGGTAGTTCAGACCAATAGGGCTGTGGGACTTCTGGCCAGATTGTAGTTTTATGCACCACTTCTACAGCAAGCAACCACGGTCTGCAATACTCTTCCTGTACCAACATCACATTCCTTCCCCACAGTGTCAGACACCCTTCTCTGTGCCAAAGAGGATGTGTCACACTCTGGTCAGGGACAGTGAACCATAGCACTCGTAAGGGCAGTAAGAGAGAAAAGAGAGTTAAACGTGCATTAAAGATGCAGGTAGACGATGATGTAAACTCCCAGCAGGAGCATGAGAATCTGTATTGCCAGATTCCAGGAGCAGCTTCCTCTGAAATAGTCATTCCTTTATAAGTAGAATAGGCCCCCTTTTCTTATCACAGCAACCTTTGAACTTAATTAAACTCCTCAACTATCAGCTCTTAAGAAAACAGCAAATTCCTAATACAAGCTTCTGAGCTTAATTGGAATCCTAAACTAGAACAAGCACACAAGATATACAACTCTGAGGTAAAAGGTACTCCAAGCACTAACTAATGTCCAAAACTAGTACAATCTTTCCACCAGACTGCAGACTTTGAAGAAAGCTTTTGAAATCTCTTAACTATACGTTCAAAAAGATAACTGCACACTTCATTTTACCCCTTCAAAAAGTCAGTGCCCTAAGCTGCTACCTCCCTAGCACAGCACATTATTCAGGTGAGACTCAGTACTCTGGTAGCTCCACTGCAGTCTCCTGGTCTTCTATGTATTTTAACCCGTCATTGGACAACTATAAGCTTCTTTTTTGCTGACTACATATGATCTGTATCTTAAAGTAAGAGAATTTAAACAGCATATAAGACTGGTGTTAGGAGGGGAATAAAATGTACTACCTAAAAGTACAAAAGAATGAAGCACTTCTTTTGTGACTGAGTAATTTATAATACTTAAGACTATTCTTATCCTTTCTTCAGGGTGAAAAATATTATATGATTAAGAACATTTTGAAAAAGAAGAAAGTTTTTAAATTCTGACTATAAAATCTCTACTGTGAGCTCCCTCATAAATAAATGTAAGGTAAAAATTTAATCTTTTTATTAATTTGTACTTATTTAATAATAAAACATAATGCAATTAATTTGCTTAAATCATTGACCCAGACACTCCAGGTTATAAGAGAAAGACCAAGTAAAAAGCTCAGCACTGACAATATAGTCATTGGATTCTTTCCTGAAAGAAAAACATTTGCAGAGTATCTGTCTGAAGATTTCAATTTGTCATGCAAATGCAAGGATTGTTATATGTGATACACTGTATTTTTTAGTCTCTGGTGTGCATACTGATGAGATAGTTTAAGAGTTGATATAAAATGTATCTTAATTTTATGAACTCTGGCAGCCTACTGAATTATTTATAAGATGTCATTTACTTACTATATTTGAGTTTGACAATTCCAGATTTAGTATCACACATAAACCTTCCTTTTTGATACAATACTAACATCATGGCTTTGCTACACTTCTAAGAACTCCAAATGGAATAAATGTGTTTCAGCTTTGGATTTGCCAAGCAGAAGAAGTTGCTACAGCCCCATGGTAGTTTACCCTGGTTAGTTTACTGAAAAGCGTGCACACACTCTTTTTTGAAAAATATCTCAGTTGCTAAAAGCCTGGCACAGATGTCAACTTGCACCATTTCCTGATCTTCGAGAAAACTTCTTTGTTCTGATTTTTCACACATCTAATATTTGCGAGACTCTGATGTGTTGTGGTTGTTCAGCCACTGCATCCAGGTGATTTGAACAGTTTCAGCCCTCACCTTTGTTGGGCCCAGTTAGCAAAAAACCATGCAATCTTAATCATTTCTTTAGTGAGGGTAGTCTGACGAAACAGAACTGATACTGCTCTGACACACAGCAGGTGAGAAAAAGGCCATGTAAGGAGTCTAGCCCTGACTTTAGACTCTGATTGCAGTTTCAAACATAGCATGCATCTGGGAAAAAGAATACTCATAAACCATTGCGTTTAATACTCAGCCTAACATAGAATTGAAAATAATGCTTTAACAACAGAATATCAAACTTGCTGCCTTGAAAAAAGTGGTGTCTCCTACTCCTGTGCTAGAAACTGTTGCATTATTATGGATGAAGCAGCTCAGTGTTTCCAGCACTGTTGCAGGTTTAAATAAACCTCAGACATTCATTGTCTAGCAGGGCTTAACTGGTACCAGCAAACAGATACACAATTTGCAAATTTGGACTCCAATTCAAAGAAAGCAAACACACACATGCTAAGTTTAAACATATTTTTAAGTGCAATTCTGAAGTGCCTTTACTCTCATACAAGAGTAGGAATAAGGAAGGGCAGCCCACCAACCCTGACTCTAAATGACTCTATTAAATGCAAGCATATATATGTATATAACCAGCGCGTTGCTCAGCCAGATTTTGTGAATTATCACAAAAGAGGAAAAGGAGGTCCATAAGGGCTTACAAAACCCTGAAAATAATATAATTTAATCCCATGAGCAACACAAATGATTTCCCAAATGCAGCCCTAAACACAGAGCAAGTTCAAAATCAAAGTTAAACAAGGTAACTATTAACCACATTTCTAGCTCAACTTCCTGACACCACTGGCTCCAATGGTTTTTTCATACAGGTTGTATCGTCTTATTTCTCTTTTCTGGTGTGAGGGCACATGTAACTAACCAACAATAGAGACAATTTCAAATAACCTTTTCAGACCAAGTCCATCATTCAAACAACCTACAATCACTCACCAATGGAATTCAGAAATACTAAAATAATACCTCTTTCACGTGGCTAACACTCTCCATAATTCTGAATAATTTTAAATATTATGTAAATCTTGTAATATCCATTATCCATCTAATCTGTTTATTTTTAAGGTGTGTTTTCACTGTGGAGCTAATTATCAGTGGGCTCTGAGAAGTTGGATTAGTTTAGCTGATGCATATACAGCCACAAAGAAAAGCTAAATGAGAGTACCAGTGCTGGAACAAACAGCCTACATCCTACCTGCAAAAAGGCACGAAAGGAGTAACCAAAGTCCAGTGTACACCTGCAGCCTTATCAGTTGTCTTGGACTTAAAGATCAAAATCATTTAAGTTGCAGAATTTGTATATAGACAGGAACAACAACCACTAAAGAGCCTAAATTAATTTTGCAGAGAGAACACATGGTTCATAAATATCTCTGCTTAAAAGCTATGTCACATGTAGTTGTATTTGTTGGGTAATAATTAGGACACAATTAAATAGGGCGCCAAAGGAATCTCTTTAATTTTATATGATAGAAACTTGGAAGACTTTTTTCCCCCCAGCTCTGTAAGAGACATTAAGGTTATTTATCATCCTGGTAGCAGTATGGTAGTTTTCTACAGGGACATATGGAACTAAGCTGAGCTTATGTTTTCTAGGTATGACTTTTGAAAATGAATCTATTCTGATTT
Source organism: Grus americana (assembly GCF_028858705.1). NCBI lineage: Eukaryota > Metazoa > Chordata > Aves > Gruiformes > Gruidae > Grus > Grus americana. The sequence goes on along the minus strand of NC_072860.1, from coordinate 4,198,226 downwards.
GTTTTCATTTCTATCAAACATTTTTAGCCATAAAATCCCTCACTGCTTTCCTGAATGAGCTAAAAATCTAAATTCATTCAGAGTGGGAAGTACTATTTAATTGACAAGAAGCACTATTATGTAAGAGTACCAAGATCCGAAAAGAGCATGAGTACATGACCCTTTCCCTAAATGGAGTCACATTTTTACAGCCTTAATTCCTACCAGGTTTTCTACCTTCTTCCATTATATTTTTTGAAATCAAGCCCTGAATTAGCTCTTTCATTTATCTTTTCTATTCAAAACAAACTGATTGAATTTAAGTCATAGAGTTCTTTTGAAAACACTTCTCTGGTCTCAGGTTTAAAACATGTAGCTCAATGTATTTACTGGAGTGACCCAAACAAGACTTAATATATGCATGGAGTTTATACTTTCAAACCCAAACATTTGGAGGGATCTGCTACAAAACTGTTCTAAATGAATAGAAACATTTTCTAAGCAACAGGGGTTTGGCCTAAAGGAGAGACATAAATCAATCAAATCCAATCTGGTATTGGTGACTAGAGGATAATGTGCAGGAATTTTGGTGAATCAGAAACTGACTTTATGTATTACCACTGCTCTCAATCTACCTTTCACTTCTTTTTCTCTTCTTTAGTTTCTCTGTTACTATTTCAAAATCAAGAATCCATTTTTTGGCATAACATATCTTAAAAATCTTAGAATTCAATTAAAACTCTTAGAACTCAAATCAATTCAGATCTGCATGTAACAGCGAAAGGTTGATGCAGTAAGTGATATCAATATCAGCACTAGCTCTGCTGCTCAGCTGCTGTGAAGAAAAGCTTTGCCCCATTTCCTAACACTACAGGGGTTGAAAGAGCAGTGCTGTTTCACATTTAAGTACAGAGGACATGACAACCAGTCCAAAGCAGTTAAGTTCACACTCCAAAAATTCCCTCACAGAGCTCTCACTACATTTCTTAAGTTATCCTTATTGGTTTTCCCAGTAGTATGCAGCTTAAAGAAAAAAATGTTTTCAAGTCTGAAAGGCTGTAGGCTTGATGCTTGCTTCCTCAAGCAGATGCATCAAGATCTTACCCTCTAAGCAGCCCATGCTTAGAGTACATTGAAGCTTCTTACAAGAATCAAATGCACAGTTTTGTTAAAACACATGCCATCAACATGACACTGAAAAAAATAAAATGCCATTATGTTGCATTTCTTTCTACAATGATTTAACCCTTTGACGGCCATCAATTTTTAATTTGCCAATGGTTACGCTATAAATGAGTAGAATGAAGCTGAAAGACACGTCAAAAGAAAGGAAACATATAAACAAAGAACAAATGTGGATGTGCCTTTGGGGACAGAGATCTCTGTGATACTACTTACAGTTGGGAAGGGAGTACTGAACTAAAGAGAAAAAGGTTATTTGTTAAATAAGATTATGTTTACCAGCATCTGCATCAAGATACCTAAGTACATGGGTCTTTAGCATAACCATTTCTAAAAGTTTTGAGTTATTAGCAACAAATAAAAAGGCATATGAAAAGCTGATGCTTTTTTTGCATCCCATAGACTTACAAAACACAACACTGAATTTAGAAAGCTAAGTATGTACATACATTTCTTCCAAATGACTTCTTTAAGCCAAGCCTTTTCAGGACATTATATAAAACCTTGAAACTAGGGGGTTATAATGAAAACACCAGCAGACTCTTAACTAAAGCGCTGTGATTGGTGCGGCTACAAGGAAGAAATTTAATCTACTCTATATTCCTCTCAGAATGAAATAACCATCTCTCAGCAAATCGATGTAGAAAAGGTTGTAAAAATAAATTCTGTGGCAAAGATTCCAAAGGATGGAATGAAGAATTAAAGATAAAATGAAGGGATTCTTGTAGGAAAGATCATAGTTTCTGTAGGAAAGATCGAAGGGCTTACCTCTATCTGTTCAATAGGGTGTATCACTTGTGCTTCTTGCTCTTGGATCCAACAACAGCACCACAGTGAGCAGTTTTATTCTGGATCATCTGCAAATGAATCAAAAGCAAAGGTGCTTTGAAGGAGCTGTGCAGGTTAAAAGATGCTGTACAGGTTATGCAAAGCAACGGAATAAGGGACATGTGAAGGACTGGACCCTGCTTCCCTCCTAAGTATCTCTGAGGGAAGGCTCAGTGAGGTCTCCCTGCTGTGTGTTTCTAGAGATGTAGGCGGCCCAGGGAAGGTTGAGATCCCTGCTGTAATGTGTAGGATACAGTCACACCCTTTGGCTGACCTAATCTGAAGGACACGACATCCCATCCTATGATCCACATTTCCTGTGACTTCAGATGAGCAAAGCCAACATGCTCATCAGGCAGCCAAAAAGAGCAATGAATAGCTTCTGCAGGACCAGCAAGGTCAGTCATTGCACGGTGCAAAGCAGCAGCAAAACTCGTTTGAACTTGTGGCTACGAAAACACAAGGGAAAAGGGAAGACTGGCACTGCCCCCTTAGACAGCACAAACCGCTGTATCAAACTTTGCTGTAGCACCTACATGCACCACAAAGGACTTGCAGAAGATGTGAACTGGTGACCAACCGGATAACATACATACACTGTAGAAAGAAATGACAGATTTGCTCCTTAGTGCAAAATCACTAACTGAGCTTTGACAGGGACTGTGGCAGTGAAATGCATCACTTACAATTTAGGCCTGCTGTTATGGCAGCAGGAACCTACAATTAACAGAGGGGTGATTTGTAGACCCAGTCCTGATATTACAGAGAAATCTTGGGACCTGAAAAATCTACCTGTCAAAGACGGGAAATTAGGCTGAACTGTAGAATCAAGCAAAAAAGGGGGCAGCCATGCCTTCCAAAATGAACCAGAAAAGCCATCAGATTCCCTGAAAACATGGGCAGACCCTCCATGCAGTCTCCATTTCATTTTGCCAGCAGCAGAGATGACTAAACAGAGCTCGGTTAGTTATGGTTAAAACCAGTTAGAGGGAATCAGCAAGCAGGGGAAGTAGAAGTCTGAAAATTTTCTGGTAGGAAGTCAAAAGCCAGGCAAACATGGGTATAGATCCCAGGCAGAACCACAGTCTTAAACAGGCACAACAATGTCTCAGATGGGCCTGCTGGTACATCGTGATTGCTGGTACCCAGAAGCTTCCCCTAGACTTCAGTTGCAAACTGGCTAACATCAAAGTTGTATTGCGAAGTCTTTACTGTTTTCAGCATTAACATATTAATGGTCTACTGCAGAGTTTTTCTTTATTAAAGCTGTTAAAACTATTTGGAGATGTACACAAGGTAAAGCAGGCTCCCTATCCAGTTTGTCACTAGCATGCTTTCCTCTCCTCTGTGCTGGTATTCATTTTAGCAACATTGTTCAGTTCACTACCAGATTTTGCAATCTAATGCTGAGACAGCTGAAAAGGTCAATTAGAAGAACATATCCTAATATCAAACTCCATTCCATAAAATCACTCATTCATAAAACAGTATGAAAGAGGATGATTGATTGTTATTATAAATCATGCATTCAGCTAATTGTAAATTCCCAGTTGTCAGCTGGGTTTGTGGCTTTGCCAAAAGATTTGTGTAGGAAGAGCTGTAGAGGTGCCAGAAGGCAACATACTGCTTGGAGCACAAATTCCTTCTCCATCCTTCCTGTTTGGCGGACAAGTGCTTGTTTGCTATGGCATACAACTCAAAAAACCCTCTTACAGGAAATCTCTGCTCTGATAGAGCACAGAGTCCTACATCACCCACCTCTCACTGGTGAGACTATCCAGATCAGTTGAATCATTGTGATACCAATTTGAGGACATCTGAATCTCTAGTAGTTTTGAGACAGGATGTTCTTTCAAGTAGTGTAACCACCTACTTGTAGCTCTCATTTTAGACATTTTCTTTTTTAAGCACTTATTAAAGCCCAGCATCCAAAACTCCTCCAAAGACTTGCAGATGGAAGCTAGAAATCAAAACTGGCAATCCTTCAGACTTTTGTACCTGGTACTTCCTGATAACTAGCCTGAGTTCAAGTGTATTTGTATTCAAAAAATGACACCAACATGAGAAGGTGTGGTGGGTTGACCTTGGCTGGAGGCCAGGTGCCCACCAGAGCTGCTCTCTCACTCCCCTCATTCACTAGACAGGGGAGAAAAGGTATAACGAAAAGCTTGTGGGTCAAGATAAGGACAGGGAGAGATCATTCACTAATTGTTTTCACGAGCAAAACAGACTGAACTTAGAGAGAAAATTCATCTAATTTATTACTAAGCAAAACAGAGTAGAGGAATGAGAAATAAAATCAACTCTTAAAACACCTCCCCCCACCCCTCCCATCTTCCCGGGCTCAACTTCACTCCCGGCTTCAACCTCCATCCCCCCATCAGTGGCACAGGGGGACGGGGAATGGGGGTTACGGTCAGTTGATCACATGGTGTTTTCTGCTGCTCCTTTCTCCTCAGGGGGAGGACTCCTCTCATCATTCCCCTGCTCCAGCATGGCGTCCCTCTCACGAGAGACAGTCCTTCACCAACTTCTCCAATGTGAGTCTCTCCCACGGGCTACAGTCCTTCACAAACTGCTCCAGCATGGGTGTCTCCCACGGGGTGCAGACCTTCAGGAGCAAACTGCTCCAGCGTGGGGTCCCCCACGGGGTCACAAGTCCTGCCAGCAAACCTGCTCTGGCGTGGGCTCCCCTCTCCACGGGTCCACAGGTCCTGCCAGGAGCTTGCTCCAGCGTGGGCTTCCCAAGGGCCACAGCCTCCTTGAGGTGCCTCCACCTGCTCTGGTGGGGGGTCCTCCACGGGCTGCAGGTGGAATCGCTACACCCCCTCATCCTTCCTCCATGGGCTGCAGGGGGACAGCCTGCTTCACCATGGCCTTCACCATGGGCTGCAGGGGGATCTCTGCTCCGGTGCCTGGAGCACCTCCTGCCCCTCCATCTGCACTGACCTTGGTGGCTGCAGAGTTTCTTACATCTTCTCACTCCTCTCTCCAGCTGCAAAAGCTCTCTCTAACTGTTTTTTTTTCTTCTTAAATATGTTATCACAGAGGTGCTGATTGGCTTGGCCTTGGCCAGCAGCGGGTCCGTCTTGGAGCCGGCTGGCATTGGCTCTATCAGACACAGGGGAAGCTTCTAGCAGCTTCTCACAGAAGCCACCCCTGTAGCCTCCCCGCTACCAAAACCTTGCCATGCAAACCCAACACAATTGTAACACAATTCAAAAAGACCTGGAGATAGAAGAAAAGAAACTGATCAGAAAGAACTGGGAATTTCAGAGTAATGTGAGAGACTGCCCAAGTTAACTGTGAGGGTCAGTACAAGGTGTACAAAGTCAAAGACCCCTCCGCTCTGGAAAGCAGCTCTTGTTAAGTCAGAGCTTCAACAAGCAGAGACAATTTTTTTTTATTTTTTTCTAGATTTATACTTAAATTCTGCACCCAAGGAGAATAAATACATAGCACAGATGCACCCTTTGAAGGGGGTATAATTAAGCAGCCCAAGCCATGGCATTGTCATCACTGTAAGAAAGGTAAGGGATCAGGCCTCAAGTGGAGCCCTGTCATGTGAAGTGGCCGTTGTGGGAGTAGGTCTGAACTCTGGTAGATCCGTGGGGAAACAGAGTCATTAAGCAGAAGTTAGAATAGATTCTCTACTTAAAAAATGGTCTCAAAGTTACACTGGCATCCATTTAATTGTGGTGGGGGTGTTTTGGGTTTAAGATAAAATTGATGGGTTGTCTTAGTTCCTGAGATAAATTGTTTGGGATATGAATTTCATTGATTAAGTTAATTAAAAGTTCATATAATCAGAGAGGGCAGCAATTCTGGCTGCATTTGCACTTTATAAATAGTTGGCAATTTGTTAAACTATGAAAATTGTTTAAAATGCTTTCTTACATTTCCTTACCTTTTTATTCTCCAAGAAACTAGTTACATATTGAGATTACAAAACGAATGGTACAGTTAAAGTAAGATTTATTATACTGCCATATGAAATGTGTCTGAGAAGTTTACAAATGTCACTCATTCATACAGAACCCAATCCTGCACACATCTGCACACACGTTTCCATATTAAACGTGTTACAAGTCCAAGCTATATCAACAGATGAGCTTCCAATAAAGAGAAACATGTGGGCAAGTGCTTGTAGGAATGGAGCAAAAGTTTCCCAGGCAAAAACCCCCTTTAAGCTACAGCTGGAATGTATACAATTAATCCTTACTTCCAGAGCAAACTAAAGTACAAGTTCAAAGTCACTGTCCTGAACTCCAGCCGAAGAACAAACAGCAACCCCTGCTTACATACTTCTTTTTATTGCTTATTGTCTGCTGTTACTTCTGTCTTCCTATAGACCAGCCAGATATTCCTTTTTTAACCCAACAACTGCAAACTACAGGCATCCTCTGCACTCACCTAGTCCAGGGAGGAGAGGACAATAAAGCAGGTGTGACAATCACACATCAGGTCCTGCAGTTTTATTTTTCAGCAATGACATTGCCTCTCTGAGCTGGGTTAAGTCCTGCCTTTGCCGCAGCAATGGAGAGAGGGTTTTCTTCTCCCTCTCTGTGCCTGCTCTAGCTCCTTTAGCAGGAGGCTGAAGAACCACCATGACAGTCAGCTTTTGATGTTTGGGCCACCTGTAGCTTATTTTATGGCCCAGACCCTGAAGGATCAAGCACAAAGTTTTAACGGCTGCACATGGCACAGGGGTAAATATTTTCTCCACTTTACCTGGCCAAGTGCTGAAATAAATGTGGTCAGAAAAATAATTTTGTCAAGAAAAATCTCAGAAAAATTGGAAGTCTGTTTTCATCCCATGTTTTCTGTGGAATCCTTATAGATGTCAAAGCTTAAAAATCCCAGAAATCATTTTCTTTATCAGCATTTTCACAGAATCTTAAGGATTTTTGTACTTTGAAAGACTTAGGGTGTATTTGACAGGTGCCCAACTTAGTAACTGAGATTATTAAACTATGCGGAAAAAAATAATAAATACAGCTAATTTTTGGTTGGTTGGTGGGGGGTTTTTTTGGTTTTGGTTTTTTTTTTTTTTTTTTTTTTGGCAGAGAGAGAGTTTACGATGATTGTGATTCATCATTTACAGAGTTTGGGGGAAAACAAAGGATGATGTTCATTCAGGCAGCATCAACAGTTAACCTGACACTAAAGCTGCTGAACATACTAACAGGAACTGACTCAGAGTCAGCAGGAACAATTTTTCTTCCCCAAACTCTTCCTCACAGTGCAACTTGAATAGCCATATACAATTATTCAGGTGTGAATTTTATAGTTTCTGGCTATTAACTTACCTTCCTCCATACATATGCACTCTGAGGAGCAGAAAAGAAAGAAATATTGCTGCAGCAAACTTCAGGGAAAAAGAAATGACACCTTTAAAGATCATATGGTTGAAAGAATGTATGTGTATACACACAAGGGGAAGGGAGAGAGGTCTAATGAGTAAGTGTTAAGCTCATCACTGCAAAGCTACAGGAAGTTTTTGTTACAGAAGGATTACTTAGTACAGAGCATATGCGTAGGACTATTCAAGTACACCACTTCTTCCCTGGGGGGCTCCTGTTTACTTAGAACAAACTACATTAATCTTTAGCTTTGCACAACACTAGTAGGAGTAAACTTTTTTCACCTTATTGGTACAGGGCTCCAGTTTCAGAACTACTGGATGTAGCTGTCTCCCCCTGTCTCTCCAGATAATGATATTTTTTTTACAGACCAGCTCCTAAAACAGCTGCACAGCTCTCAAGAAGCAAAACACTTCACAGATTGGGCTTGATCTTTAGCATTGATGAGGAAATAAAACATGATATCAAACAGCGTAATATATTGACACAGTATAGAAAAACAACATTGACCTTTATGGCCTACAACATCAATACAGGCACAAACTAAGAGTTCTCTTGCAGCTTCAGCAAGAGACCTCCAGTGTGAGGCTGGATGATGTCTAACTCCTGCTCTCTTTCATTTACACTACCTGCTTGCAGCTCACTTGCTTGATCCTCACAGATCAGACAAAGCCCCACATCTGTTTGTACAAGTATAGACGAGCTTTTCTGAGCACACATTTTCTACATGCAGATCGCTCTTGGCATGCTCGTATTTTGCATGCAGAATTTGAATCTTCTTTCTTAGTCTTTCATGCACTTAAAAGTCAGAGAGGCAAGGACAGAAAATGAGCCCACCACTGACTGCCACAAGGCACAGGGAACAATTATTCCTCCCACTGGTCAGGATCAGTTTTTGCCTCTAATGAGCCTTGGGCTTTTAATGCATCACTCCCTTCCCTACTACTGTTTCCCCATCACAGAGGCCAGTTCTGAGTCCTCCCTCTTCACAGGCTCCTACCCACATCAAACCAAAACTGCCAACCACCGTCAGAGTGGGAAATCCCTTTTCTTTAAGAGTCCTTCTACGTTAAACAAGCTCAGGTCTTCTTTCTCCTGATTTGAGCATAGATTTTTATAGTCACACTTCATGAGACAGCCAGACCTTCCAGGCATTTGGCTGCCAGACTAATTGTGTACCTGATAGTCCTATGAGATAACAAGGGGAGGTCTGACTCTCAGCAGAGCTCTTCAAGCAGGCTTTCATTTTGAAGAAAGACTGTAAGAGAGCAGAGATGGTCCATACTTACTGCTGCTGACTTCCCAGACCAAGTATGGACAGAGGCAATACAGCTTCATCACCAGAATGGAAAAAGGTCTTTACTGCAGCTGAGCAAAGAGATGGTGTTTCCTTACATGTAGCAAAATCATCATGGATAAAGGGGTGAAGATTAAAATAAGCATTCAGTGCAGCCCAATAGTTTTTAGTGAGTTTGGAATAAGTTACCCACAGGAGGCAATTTTCAATGTGTTTATATATGTTTAAATGAAAAGGAATAGAAAGCAGAGTAAAATAAATAAATAGAGTGCATCAGAATTTCCAGTTCATTGAAGTTTATCTTTCAGGAACTCCTTGTCCCCGACTTCTTATAGTAGGAAAACTACTTCAACAATAGGGTTTTTTTCCTGTTTCTCTTAACTGCTGTCTTTAAATATTTGTGGCTTTAGAAATTCTCCATCTCTTCAGAGGATGTATCAGTTCAGCTTCTACTCTTTTTCCTCTCTGTTTATATGTCAGAATATTAAAGCCATTCATGAGTTTCCAATAGAAAGCCACGCACACCAGGAAACGAGAAAATTTAGTTGAAAGGGCATCATATCCTGCCTCTTGTGCTCCAACACAAGTTCAGCCATCTTACACCAGCCCTAAACAATGTGCCTAACCTGCCCTTAGTAAAATCTGGTGATTTTGAGTCTGCTATACACCACTGCTTAAACGTATTTACCATTAAAAACTGCTTTTTCATCCAAGTTCTTTAACTTCTTTCTACATCCAATGAACACCAAAACCAAAAATCTTTTTTGGTTTTTTTAAACAACCTTATTCATGTTTATGTTAGGTTTCCCCTTAGTCTTTAAACAAGCCAAGTTCATTTATTCTTTCCTCATAGATCCTATTTTCTTATTTAGGTTTAGAAATTACTCTCATTCACAAATCCAATTAACCCTCTACAAAGTACCTTTAAAACTAGTAACACATTGGTAGTTCAGAAGAGCAAAAAGTTCAAGAATTCAGATAATTACATTTACTTCCAAAACACAAGGGTAACATGACAGCACAAATCACACTATATACACTGTGCATGTATGAGAGGACACTGAAACATCTAGACCACAAGGTAGCAAGTAGGAAAACTTCCCTGCGCTATCCTTCCCTGAGATTCTGGGATTAAAGTGTTTATATTTCCATACCAGATCTCTGTTGCTTCAGGTCTGCTCACCTCATTCCACTCTACAGAAAACAGCCTCAGACTGACTTCTGGTATTGAAGTAGAAGCCCTGCAGATCAGTTTACTTTTCTATTCTTGGTAAATCGTAACCTGGAAATGACTAGCCATTTCTTCTGAGTGCCAAGAAAACAGCTTCAGCAGAAAAATTGCTCAATTCACTCTGTCAAACTGAATTGGAAAGCAGGCTGCCCTGCAGGTGCCTCTTCAGTTTCTAGGAGGCTACGTTGTCTGCATGTTTTAGTTTTTGTGGCATTTGGCCTTCCTTGCCTTTTCCTATTTCTGCTCCTTCTAATTCAGTCCGCCCCGAGAAAATCCATTGAGACATGCTAACAGACTGGACCCCTTTATATAGCTGCTGCCTTAATAACAGAGCATCTCATGAAAAAGGTGAACAGTTATGTCTATGTCTTAACCCTCCACTTCAGTGTTTGGAAAAGGCATGAATCTATACTATAGGTGTACAGGACTTGGCCTTTTGTAAAACCTTGCTCTAGAATATGCTGAAAATTGATTCCTTGGATGAATAGGAAGTGGCTGCCAGAAAATCTTTTATTGAATAAATCAGATGGTTAACAGCAGGAAATTCATTGAAAAACAGTTTTTAAAAAATTCTTCTCCTGTCAGAACACCACAAATCTAATAAAATCTCTACAGTTACACCAACTTACCTACAATAAAAAATTACTGTTGTCATCCAACATGATGGAGCAGTTATAACTATTGTCTTTTCTACAGTGATGACTGAATTTAATGTTTGCACTTCGACTCCCAGCTCAACTTCTGTTGTGTCAAACAGGCAAACTCTTTGGGAACTTCCCTCCCCCAACTATATGAAGCTAGAAATAAACAATCTAGGAAAAGGTTGAGTTGACAGCATCATTCTTTGCAGCACTAAAACCATGGAGTGAAAAGCAGACATCTCCTTTCAAAGCAGGAGGCAAAGACTGCCAGATGGAAGCTAAATAGTTGGCATCAACATCTGCTGGTTTTAGAGTGCCTTTTTCTGAACTTAGTGGGAACAGTTCTTGCCTCAAGCAAGCAGACAGTCACACCTCTAGTTTTGCTGTGACTGCTTATAATAACAGTAGTTCTGCTGCAGTCATTTAAGGGGAGAATATTGCAATTATTACAGATAGCACTGTAACTGAACCTTTGAAATCGCTGATGCTTAAACGCAGTTCAGAGAACTACCAGCAACTACAGCGGTGGCCATCAACATCTCCAAAGGGAAGAGTACTGAGGGGCAAAGGTGGTGTGGTAAAAGGAAAGGTCCAGAGAAAGAACAATCTAAGGTTACATGGTGTGAATGGAACTCTCAGAGCTGTCATGCTATTCATGATTCATTCAAGATTTTAAATTTTAACCAAAAAAATGGACAAAATAGACAAAGTTTTTGCAACCTTCTGGAAAAACACATCCATAACATTTTCATACACCTATTTTGGCTACTGAAGACCTGAAAGAGAGAGGCCTGCACAGCGCTTACAGCATTAATACATGACATGAATAACATACCAAGCGTCAAATGTACATTGGAGTGATTTATGGAAAAGGAATATTTAAGACAAAGATATTTGGCTGAGAAAATGTATGTGTGGAACAGAGGAATATTTTATTACAGTAGATTGAATAAGCTATTTCAGATAATCTACAAACAACATTTGTATCCAGCAAGGTCTCCCAGGGAATCCAGCAGATATTGGGCAAGTTTTGCATTTCAGAAAGGTCACTGACATCTAATGCTACACACACAGGGCAGTCAGGAAAATCAACTGTATCGAATTTAAGAAAGAATCCAAGATCTAGAAGAATTGAGTGTACAGCTCCTGAAGCCTCCAGAGTAGGGAATTGCATAGTTTCCATAGAAAATAAGCCTCCTGCAGCAGTAGCTTAAATAAGCAAAGAAAGATTAAGAAGAAAGATCTCATCTTACAATACTGGCATCCATCTTCTCATTTTAGAATTTCTGAGATAGCCAGTACTAAGTTTTCTTCAGTATTTAATGTAAGATGCCTATGTCCAGTCTAGCTCCTTTATAAAATGCTAGTGTACCTTTGGCACAGCCTTGGAGGAAAACACACCCAAGTCTGTTTTCCAAGACCCCACTTCAAGCCATGAATGTATGAAAATTATACTCAGATACAAGAAATGACAGTGGGTATGACAGGCAGCCACAAAAAACCAGATCCTCAAGGTGGGCTAAAGACATCAGAGCCAGAGAACAAGCTCATTAGTAGGATAACACAAAAATGGTTTAATATCATCCTATTTTCCTCATCCCTGCTGTTTGAAAGATCCACATGTGCCTTTTAGAAGTGCCTTACATACTGTCACCCCTAATTCTCCGGACAATGTATGACCAGAGTCCTGATGATATAGCCTGAGAGGTTACTACAAAAAAACCTGTACTGAATCCTCCTCAAGCTGGCTATGTTAGCCATCATTGTAACCAGAGTGAATTTTGAAATCCATTTGCTTTTCTGGATGGAAGAAGTACCAGCTTATTCCTACATTGCTTTTAATGCTGAAAACAGTCATCTGCTCTAGCTGATGAAAGCAGAGAAATTGGAAATTTCAGGGCCTTCACAGAAATACTCTCAAGTGTTTCTGTCAAAACTCAAGTTAATGTTAACATATAATCCATATGAATGGCCTTTATGGCAAAGGTTAATTGGTGTGGCTTCTTTGGAAAGATGACACTGTGCAAAGTGTATTCAAAGCACTCCCTGATGGATTTAAACACAGGTTCCAAGTAACCCAAAGTAGCAAGACAAACCACATAACAGAAGGGAAGCCCAGAAAACTCAGTTTTGGATAAATAAAGCAGGGCCTAGAAAGAGCAAGAATTGCAATGCACAGTCACACCTCTGCTACAGCCGTTTCCCTGGGACTGAACGCGGTCGGGTGTTGTTTGCCCTACTATCAACTTCATTCCTCAGCTGGGAAGCCTGCTGGCCAAATCCCACATACTGACAATTGACAGATCTCTTCTTTGGGCAGAGGGAATAACTCTAAGCCTCAAAGGGCTAGGTTCATCTATAAGGTACCTTTAAAATTTCTGTTGTTCGCACAAAAAGATTTTTATCACTGTTAGACACTTATGACCACAGTCACAGAATCCCACTTCTGTCTTAAGTCATCCCTTGCACAGGGCACCAGACCAGGACAGAGCCAGAGCTCTGTGCCCAGCTCTGCAAGAACTGCTGAAACATCTTCAGCAAGTTTCTGGAGCCTCATTTTCATGGCTCTGTACAATGATGGGATATTCATCTTCTTGGTTAAGTGTTTTAAGAGCTGATGAAAAGTGATGTGTAAGAGCTTGGTATCTCCAACATTTGTGCACAATTAAGAACTAAAAGTGGTGAAGAACAGAACTGCACAGCACTCTTCCCATCAAGAGGCTCTCTTCAACTACACTTCACAATAAAAAAAAAAAAGAAAAAAGAAAAAAGAAAAAAAACACAACTAAAAGCACCTCCCATGAGCATCAGTGCAGAGGTAACCACTGACATTACAGATGAGATCCCGAAATAACACAAACCCAAGTTAGTAAATTCTAAAGCCATATACTATATTGAAACAGATTTTCCTTTCTGGTATGCTATTCATTAGTGCTGTAATCCTTCTGAAGAGCATGACTGATTCTTGGAAGTATAGCTAATACTACCTTCCTTAAGATGTTATTGGAGGTATAGTTACTGAGCAGGACTGAGGCTGCCTTAGGATCAGTTCCTGAAAGCACACCTCTTATTATAACAGCCTCACAATGCTTAGCTGCTAACAGGCTGGATGTTCTCACAGGAAAGCACGTTGATTAATTATCTTAGAAAAGGCAATGCAATGGAAATTTGATTTCACTCTCCCCCACCCTCAGACTGCAACAAGGAACAACAATTTTCTAAAATGATCCTGCAGTGTGCCATTCTTGAATCTCCATGCATGCTCCAATTCCATCCATACTTTAGATTATACTTTTTTCTTTAAGATGGCTGAAAAAACCTGATGTTAAGAAAGTATGACAGACAGTGAAACTGTCTCCACTGCAAGCAGTGGTACGACACTTTCCCATTATTTCAATTTGTAGCTTGTTAGGTTGTTACTGTCTTTAGGGATATAATCCAAGATAATGTTCTTCATCTCCCAAAACCGGCCAGTTCTCCCCATGAAGAAGGGAACTCTTACAATCTGCTACCCTGAGCAAATGAGGATTAAAAAAAAACGGGGGTGATGGTAGGGAACAATTTAGCTCTATTCTTTGGCATAATTTTCTCTCCTGAAGTATATAGGAAAATCAGCCCAGTTGCCTAAATACTTTGAAATACTTATGTATATATTTAGATGTATAGCAAAAACACTGCAGAAGGTGTCCAGACACCAAGCCTTCCAACAAAAGCGTGGTCCCACAGGTACAGATGAAGGATTACACAGGGCTATATTTTCGATGATCTTGTGTGGGTTCAAACACATAGAAATACTTTAATGAGTGGGGCACTGCCATATTGGCCGGGTCTGAAAACACATCTGATACCTATCGCCTAGATGATGGCTTGGCACCTACTATGGCAGACTCATGTTGCACAGAACATCATTGGAGAGGTTAGAGACATCATCAAATCTCCCTACCTTCTGTTCAACCTTTCCCTGAATCTCACAGCAAAATTGCTTAATTAACTTTACCAGGTACAAAAATGGGAGTTTAGTTTAAAGCATCTTCTCATCTGCAAAAAGCTATGTTCTGTCAGATAGAGACTGTATAGAAACAAAGTTGATGGGCTTTAGTAGATGAATCCATAGCCACAGGAGAATGATATATAGAACAATTTCATAAAAATCTTAACAAATAAATACAACAGTCATAACACAGCAGGAGGATCAGCAAAGTGCAACAACCTAGAGAAGCTATGTCTGGCCTGACATGTTACATTGTCACTCAAAGCAGGCAACTCAGAGCTACTGTCTTCTGACACCTCTGCTATAGCAAGGGACAGAAAAGGTGTAACAAATGAGAAAGTCACGTTCTTGTACCATCTCCCCATCCACTGAGCTGACAAAAAAGTAAACTGAATCAATTATGTGGGTGAGAGAGACAATTAGAGGAATTCCACCTCCAGTAAAAAAAAAAAAAAAAGAAAAAACCACCAAACCCCTAACTTCATCAATAGTTTCCCACTCAATAATCAACCTGGGGTATTAGCTCAGCTGCTTTTCTTGGAAATAAGTTTCTTGATCTCACAGAATACCCTGGTTTAACTCCCATTTTCAAGAGGATCAGCTGCAATATTCAAAGTATTGTGAGTAGGCACGTTGTGCCAAAGATAAAAGTGTGACGCATTACAATTACAAAGGCCATGCTCAGCGTGAAGTACTGATCAGCTGGGATCTACCAGCAGTCTATTAGTATTGGGCATCTTCTGTCCTAGCAGAAAATTGTAAGAGTTTCTCATGAAAGGATTCAGACTGCCACTCTTGTGACTGGTAACTTGCACGAGCCATCCAGTGAGGAGCAAAGAACTTGTTTTTCCACAGAACAGAGAAGGAACAGAAGGAACTGAAGGAGGGTCGATTTAGATTAGATGTTAGAAAGAAATTCTTTACTGTTAGAGTGGTGAGGTACTGGAACAGGTTGCCCAGAGAGGTTGTGGATGCCCCATCCCTGGAAGTGTTTAAGACCAGGGTGGATGAGGCTTTGGGTAACGTGGTCTAGTGGAGGGTGTCCCTGCCCGCAGCAGGGGCGTTGGAACTAGATGATCTTTAAGGTCCCCTCCAACCCAAACCATTCTATGATTCTATGACTTCTTTCCTTCTCTTCCACTGGAAAGGGCTCCCTACCTGCTAGTAAGAATGCTGTTCCCAGCAGCAATTCATTGCTGGAAAACATGACAATTGTGCCCTATGTTGGCACAAGTTGACTCACATGTGCTGAACCGTGTGTGGTAGCATCAGGACCTTTTCTCCCCCAAAAGTTTAACAAAAAAAAAAGTTATGGACCAGACTCAGAGTCTCAAAGCCTCTGGTTTTACTAAGAAACCTCTAAAGGAGTGGGAAAGGATATTCAGATATCCACCTCCCTCCTAGACACCTCCATGTGAAAATATTAAATACTAAGTGCTGCTTGAAACCCTGGAAAACAAAAAAGAACTTTGTAATTTGAGGGAGATTTGGCTTTTTTCCCATGCTAAGAATAAAGGATGTCCTTATTTGTTCTGAAGGTATTGACCCACAAGGGTATCAAGATCTCCTCAAGAGTATAAAGATTTTATAGAATAAATAATTTCTGCATCAAACTGAAAACAGGCTCTGAAATTTAGAACAGATTACTCCCAAACATAACAGAACTCATATGTGTCATGCTTCTCGCAATTAAACCTTACTGAAATCTAGGCATAGTTAAAAATTAAGACAGTTTAGAATTACTGTTATTTTTGCCCCAATTATTTAGAAGTGGACATTACTTCATAGCAGGAACTGATAAAAAGTGTTTTATTATAAGTATTTAATGTTGAACTGCTCTTTTATAATGCAATTTCTTACAGTTTTTAATGGTAATGTGGTCACAGCCCTCCGCTGCAGTGATAGAAGGAGAGACAGAGGAAAGGAGGAAGGAAGAAGGGGATGAAAAGTACTTTTTAACAGTTTGATAGGAGATCACAAACATTAAGTAACTGGAATTCAAACTTCAGTAGCTGGAGAGTCCTGAAATGACAGAGTTTAGGAAATCCGAGTACTCCAACTCTGCATTTAAAAAAATTAGCCTGGGTGGATCTTTTGAATTTAGTATTTAAAAATCCTGCACAAGAATGAGGACTTGGAGGAAAACTGCATCATGTCTTTCAGAGAAAGACACTTAAATGCCACATTTTGCACAGCTGTTATAAGAAGACATTAAAATCTTTCATATCTTTGAGACAATGCAGATTCCCTACAATTAATATGAAGAATTGAAAATATCCTTATACTGTGCTGTACACTGAATTTTTTTGGAGAAAGGTTTAGGGACTTTGAGGCTGCACAGGTAGAACATGTATCTAAGTTTCTAAAAATCTCCCCCTGCACTTGTACTGTAGATTTATTTGAAAGCAACTGGTATTTCCTGGTTCCTTGTCCACTCCAGTACGCCTTACACTAATGTAAATGGCAGAGATGTTGCTGGTACAACTGGACTTAGCGCACAAAGGTGAAAAAATAGCAGTGCTGTGAGATCCACTCCTGCTCTGAAACAATCCTACTCCTGGAGTGCAGTATTGTCCATACTCACAATAAGATATGTTGAACTTGTGTCAGGTGAAATCCCACGGCAATTCTTTTGTGAAATGGACATACAAATTACCACTTGTCTGAGCACTATTAATGCTTCTTTCATACTTGGATCCCTAACTAGAGGCCTGGCTACAGAACCATTCAGCAATACAGATGTGAAATAGCTGCCAAGGAGGGGAGGGGAAAAAAAAAGAAAAAGAAAAAGAAAAATAGAAGAAAGTAAGCCAGAATGTTGTTACACTTTATCTCTTTTTCCTGTGGATTCCCAAGAGGTAGTTACATACCACTATGCTTTCAAAAGCAATCAACGCAACTTGAAGTTTTCTGCTCCCACCAGTCCTTTCCAATAGAGAACTGCAGGAGGGTAGGACACTGCTGTACATCGAGATAGAAATCAGTGCATCCAAATTATGGCAGTCCTATCCCAACTGACACAAGAATGTAAATCCAGATCCCATGAATGACTGAAATGGATTCGTTCCAGGGCACAGCTCCTCGTCATTTCTAAATCCTAACTAATGAATTAACTAACACAATATGATCCTGCCATGGTATCTTGCAATGTATTGTTTGTGTTGTCTGAAATATGGTGAACAGGATTATCTGACTGTTGCTTTCCTGGGTCTCTCACAAAAATGATGCTTCCAAGAAGCTCTTTCATATAGTTACACTTCCAATAATGCACAAAAGAAGAGAAAGCTACAAGGTTTTTTCCCCTCAAATGGCTATCAGCATATCTGTGCTACTCCATCAGACATTGATACAAAGGATGTATGAACAAATTCTGTCTGAACTGATCCCCGTTGTCATCTCACTTCAATCAGGAGAAAGTAGAGAAACAGTTAAATTTGCACTCTGTTGCAAAGCCTCTTTCCTCAACCTATCCTGCCACAAAGTTTTAGAAGATGTTTCCAGTTAAAGGGAGCAAAGCAGGAACCAGAAACTTTGCAGGAAACCAGTGGAACACTTGGCATTGTCCTGAGTCAGAAAGTTGGAAAGGCAAATTTACAATGGGATGGCAGCCAAACAAGCCAACAAGAAACTACAAAAGAAAACTGAGGAAAAAGATATTTCAAAATGAAATGTCATCTGTTGTAAATATCCCTGCCCTGCCCTGAGTACCTCCTCCTATTACCATAGCTCAAACAGCACAACCATGAAGCAGGTAGGTTACAGTCCAGGGCCCAAAAGCTTTTATCCATCTGATGATGGCAATCCCTGCTTTCCAGCTACTGGTAAGCACTAGAAGTAATAACCACCCCAAACTCTTCCCTGAAAGTAACTTTGCCAATTACTGTACCTTTCACAAGAAGATGACAGAAATGTGAGGCAGCAGTGAGGCAGGCTACCTGGTCACATTTTAAATGTGAGTGCCTACAATAGAGAACCACCCTATTACTATACAAACTGAAAAAGACTCTCCCCTACCAGAAGCTCGCATTGCTCAATCACTTTCATATCTTTTTTTTGGTTTTTTTTTTTAACTTTAAAAACTGACTTTTAACTTTAAAAACTGACTCCCTATAAGGGGAAACTGGAAAATTAATGAACACAGCATGATCAACTTGTGGTTCTCTCTAGCTTAACAACAAAGCTACTCTTAATACACCCACTCCTTTTTGCTGGCCACTAATTGTCTGTCATTCCTTCAAGCAATCATAATCATGTTGTTTACAAGCATCTTCAACAACTGGGCATATGTTTGATTTCTCATTCTGCTATGCAGCTGATTTCACATATTCCTTTCTTCTGTTAACTTAAATCCTTACTGCAAAAGAACTTTAGATAGCACGTGTAAACACCCTGTGATTATCATGGAGACACAAATAACAATCTCTGAACTATATTTCAATGCCTTGAAAAATCCTTACTAATGAGTAACTGCAGTATTTTCTCCAATACAGTTCAAGAAGTGCATGAACATGATGCAATAAGACACAAAGTCACAGGCAGGCTTCAGTGGTAACTGACACAAACCAAATTCTCCCATCAGCTACAACCTGTAACTGCAGCTGCAGAGTAAAAAGGCTGACTAGCATCATTGAAAGGCTTTAATCTGTGACACAGATGATTAACATTCATTATTATACATGCATAATTATTATATAAATGTTCAAATAGTTGCAACACAGATATGTACAAGTGTGACCATAACAAAGGCAAAAGGTATATTTCCGTTTGTTTGGATTTGACAAATTTATGTAAGGTGTACTGATTTTGCAGGAAGTTTGCACAATAGTCCCCTGCAGATTCTACTGTTGAACTCTGAAATTATTAACAAGCCACTATTGCTAAATTTAGGACCAAGGACTCATATTTCTGTGATATATTTTGTCAATAACCCAGAGAAGGGATATATTTATAGCTGTGTATTTCAGGCAAGTTCATAATTTAAACCAAAATTGATAAAAACACAGACTAACACTTTATCAATAAAGAACATTGTCATTTTTGAGCAAGAAAGATAGAGACAGGTACAAAGCAAGCCATCTTTACTTAGGTATCTGTGGGCACACTGTGTTTCAATCACAAGAACAGCAGAATCTAAGTACTGGTCCTCAGAACATTTTTGATGTTATATTCAGGTCCTACTCCACACGTTATCCAACCTGATGTGGTTCAGAGACCTCCCAGAAGACAACAACATACTGTAAGTGAAAGACTGACAGCATATGCACTGGTTAGCTATTCCCCTGTAGAGGCTCCCCTGGAAAAGGACACGACTTCTACTCTGACCAGAGAGTGAAATCTGTTATACAATAGTGTCCTGCATTTGAAGGTTAGGGAAAATACATTTTGACTTACTCAGTCAAATTGTGTGAAAGGGAATTTAGGGGAAAGAGTTGCTGTGTATGAACATCTATTTTCTGTCACTAGCATTTAAAGATGAAGATTTCAGTAAGTACATAAACCATAAATTGCCTGAGGTCCAAATGATGTGCTTCTAAAGTCTAGTTGTGCATGGTAACAGTTGATCCATAAGCAGCATTTGTATTCAAGATTTTTTTCTTATTCACAAAATGACATACTGACACAGGCTGCATTCCAGTTCTGATTGTATCTAATCTGGAAGTATATTAGAAACAATTTTGGGTTGTGCTTCTGAAGTTTCTATTATTTCTGGTAATAAATCTCATTGTCCTCGTCTTTACTACAACGTCCACACGTGACAAATGAATACAGATTGTTCAGAGAGATTCACCAGCCCTGAGCTTTCACACCTGCTCACCTCTCAGTTCCCTAATTTGCTGCACACATTGTAAAGAGCTGTTCTGGATGGATAGGGATACAGGGGAGAAAGCTGTCAAGCAACATGTCTGAATGAGGGAGCGATGATACAGCTAACGCAGATGGTGCCCACCTCCTCCTCCAGCACAGGCAGCCCTCTTATCTCTGGATGAGAGAGGACATGTACTGCCCCAACATGCCTATCACCTATCTAGGAGTAATGGCAATGCTCCAAGCAAAAGAAAAGCTACAATTCTTACCTTGAAAGCACACGGTGAAGCAAAAAAGGGTCTTTCAACATCCTCACCAACACGTCAAAACATCCACAACTTCAATAAGGTTGCAGCTGCTAGTTTGGTAACTGTTGTATTTGAGACAAGGGACATGCTTGGCATTTGCTGCTGGTTTGGAAGAGAGGCGCAGGGCCATGAGGTCACTCTGTCGAGCCATTCCCATGGCCATCTCTATCCAACCATTAGAGTTGCTGGCACCTACAAGGTACTCAGGCTCTACATTGCTTTTACTATCATCCATTCTGCCCTCCTATATGTCTTCCCCTCTACCAAGCCTCACTGTACAAGGCACATGTCCAACAGGTTCTGGCCAAGGAAGTTTCCAAATGATTTACAAATCCTAACCAATAAAACCCAGTAACTATAAGGCTCTTTCACAGCCACTCCTCTCCTCTCTTTGCTTGAGGTTTTGTAAATGTGTCTGTAAACCCACCTTTCCTATTTTGCTTACTTACACAAAGAAGGTATAGCAATCTTTCATTTTCATTTCCCAATTACCTATTTCTGCAGCCTGTTAATAGCTGTAATAAGACACATTCAGCCAAGAACATCTAGTTAATGCATGGATGCAAGTTTTAAAACTGGCATTGCTGTAAGTGGTATTTCACAGGCATTGCTCATCCAAGTGGAGGCATACAAAAAGAGCAGGCTTACCTTTTTCTTGTCAAAGCAGCCATAGTTTAAAGAAAGTAATTTGAACGCTTAAAAATAAGTGTTATTTTTCAATAGATAATCCTGGGATAGCAAAAGGCAAGTTCTTAAAGGAGTAGGTGGAGATTTAGCTGTGCATTTCCTGCTATTATTAGTACAAGTCATGTGGTTGAACCCCTGAATAATGCTCTGAAAATACAGCTGTTAACATGCTTCTATAAAAAAGATGTAAGGATGGATGGGGATCTCATAGCCAGCTGTCACATTTCTCGGAGAATGAAGGAATCAGTTAATGATCAAGCTCTACATGGAGCCGCAAAAAGGCAGAAAATTCTGGCGCTTATCATAGTAGGTCTAAACCAATTTTTGAGACCAATCTTTTAACAGCCAAATCAGAGATACAGTTCCTGAGAAGAGTTTGTCAGGCTAATGAAGCTGTGTTGATTAGGGCTAAATAATGTTTTTTATGTTCCACTGCTAAGGAAGGGTCACTGCAGAGGCAATACATCTCTTAGAGGTACACATTCGCTAACTCACTGTCCCACTCTGCTCAAAGATCATGGTGGGGCTCCATGATTTGAATCAAGAGGAGTTACTCTGCTTCCTGGCAGCCCTCTTTAGCAGGCCAGTGAGGAACAGCAAGACTACAATTGCGTGTCATTAGCCCTGTCCTTCGGCAAGGAAGCTCATAAGAAATGGAGAAAAGAGCTTGTGCAAGCAATGAAAAGGTAATATTTTTGCAAGCAACTCCTAAACTTCTCGTGGATCTGCTGCAGGAATAACCAGCCCTGTGACATGAATGGGACATGCCTACTATGCTCCAAGCCAGTACTCTGGCACGGAAAGGCACAATGATCCCCTCCAAAGCATAATAATGCACAACAAGCGTGTGGCTGCCACATTTGACAGAATACTGCTGCCCATTCTCCAATGCTAAGTCAGCTTTTAAGTGAAGACACAATATAAAGTAAGAAATATCATAGAGTACCTTTGAAACCATCGTAACTGTGTTTAATAGGATAACCTAAGTTAGTGCGGAGTCATTATCTTAATACTACCAGGAATTTAAACCAAACAGAAATAAATGTACCTAGTTAAGCCTTGTCCTGCTACAAGCCCACTGTAGAAACACAAAGGATGCAGCAAACACAAGAACAGATACTTAGGGTCTGACTATGGATTCATCTGACTTCGTAAACTTTGCCTTCCAGTGGCCAATAGCAAATTTTTACTTACTCTTTTCTTAAGGAAAACTCCTTGTAGTATGTTTATTTCCCTGCTATACACTCCAGGACTCAGCGGCTGAGGGATTTCTAGAAGCTGTATCTGGACCCTCAGGCTTCTTGTCACTGATGGAAACTCTCATCCCTGAACTTGTCAGTTATTTTTCTAAATCCACTTCCAGTCTCCTCTATAGCCTCTGGCAACATTCCATAATTATTACAATGCAATGTATCAAAAAAAACCTCCTCTTAGTTTGTTTCAAACATGATCATATTATGGCATCAGAGGCTTTCTGATCTCTGTACTTTAAGAAACAGTGTATAATCTCCCCATTCACTTTCTCCATAGCACTTGTGACAAAGGAGACGCCTGTCCTAACTTCACGTCCACAGTTCTTCAGCTGCCTCTGCCTATATAGTGTCTCCTAAAACATACCGTGTTCCACATTTTTGATGAGGGTTTTGCACTACTCTGAGTTCTAACTCTACTGTATCCAACCCTCTAATACTCCCATTGTAGAAGGAACCAAGCATTGTATTGCATTCACACACCTCAACTTCTCTAATCTCCCAGTATAAAACCACTCCTGACTGACAGCTGAGAGGAGAGCTCTTACCCTCAGACTGACCTGCAGAGCAGCACTGACACACATTTGGGGGCCCAGTTCTCAGAAGAACAATGTTTTACCTGTGAGTAAAGAGACCAGTGACCCCAAGATGCAACACTGCTCTCACACACACAGATTAAGTTTAGGCTGTATTTGTTTCCCAAGACTAGACAGTGCTTATTAGACAAGATTAGATACCAAGACAAGCAAGCTTATTTTAGCAAACTGGTGAACATTAACTCACCTGAAGGCACTAGCCACCATTCAGATGATAGACAGTGAGAACAGTTAGGCTGCTGACCTCCACTAAAATGAGGAGTTGCTTCTTTTATTAGAATAACTGTGTCCTTGGAAATCCTGGAACTGTGCAGCTCTATCTGTCAATGGGGAACTCAATGCAGGACCAGGTTCTGCTTATTATCAAGGAAAAGGAAGAAACATGGTATTTAGAAACAACTTTCCTTCTAAGTTTAGCATGAGTCAATAGCAGCTCTTCAAAATTAATGTGTAGTTTCTTTAATAGACTGCTTGAAAGGGCTGTACAGTTTCCAGTAACAGAGGTTTAAAGAGCAGTTTAGAAATTGATTCCCTGCATTCAAGCAAACAACTCAGCTTCTCTGTCCCTAATCTCCCAGTATCAGGTAGAGGTTACTCAAACATGAGCATCTTACAGAGGAATTGAAAAGATTTCTTCCAGCTCCATGATTCTGCAACGCAGGGTAATTATAGGTAACTATAATGAGGAGCGAACTCATGATAGTTCTGGCATCGTACTTAAAGAGTACCGTTTGGATGGGAATATGCTTCTTTAATAGCTGGTGTCTAACACATTGCAGATGTAAAAAATATCAAAGACCAACACTATTCAATTAAGTCAAGTCTGCAAGAAAAACTTGTTATTTGCAGAGTGACTGGAAAGTCAGCGTTTCTGTTTCACCAGTGATTCCTTTGGGTTATGCAAAAATACAGAAATACAAAATGAAGTACATAGCACAGTAGTACTGAAGTGGTAAAGAGTGCCTTAATAGTAATGTAAAACCATAAAACTGATAGTTCACCATTAATGGTAGAATTTTTTACAACACAATTCATTGAAATAAAAGTGCAGAAAAAAAGCAAAAAGAAAAATTTCACTTGGCATCTTAACTCAGCTTGGGTTGTACCACTGATTTAAACAGAAGGCTGTCATGGCCAGCTAGAAATTTATGGAAAACTGACCCAGTGTTATTTCTTCAAGGGCAGGTCCCTCAAAGAAAATAACCAAAGGTGTTACATTCAAGTGTATTAGCCATCATTTCTTCCCCACTCAAACAAATAGCAACATGAGCTACATTAAGTTTCAGATGCATCCATAATAAGAACATGGTATATGAACACTGTTTACATAAGTATACTAAAGACTGCATGCAATTTGCATTAATGAGTATAATTTTATGAATACAGTCAAGCTTTAATATTTACCATTGCAAATAGCTCAACAAAAATTAGGTGCATCTGCCAAGCAGCTACTTCACTGAAACAATATTTGGAGTTTACACATTCTTCTCAAATTAAAATATAAATTCACACAGCAAAAGTATTACTTCAATGGCTAGCTAAACCTGCATGCACTGGGTTTGCGCTGTAACTTTGATGTATTCGTGGGCATAAGTAGACAAGCTGAACTAGTCTAACAATGGCTGGAGGAAAATCACACCTACTCTATGCATTCACTCATTGTGATTACTTGGGACCTATCAATGCACCCAGATTGGCAGTATTCCTTTAAGCAGTTTATGACAGCAGAAGAGAGTACTGCAAATCTATCAAGGTCTAAACACCCAAACTCAGTGAAACAGCAGAGTCTGTAGTGACAGTGTCTGAACACCTTCCTGCCTTGGTAACAGGCCTGTTTCTGTCTCTGCCGGTCACTGCTGTTGAAATGAAGTCAGTTCAGTGCTGCCTGTACACAGTAAATCTGGACCACCTTTCGATAACAGGCCTGAACAGAGCCTATTTGGAGGCCAAGTATTCTTGATAGCATACAAAAAATAAGCATTTAAATTTAAAGCAAGCTAACTGCTTTGGGCACAATAAGTTTTGTGCTTTTAAAAAATCATTTTATAAAATCCAGGTTTGTTACTACAGTTACTTCAGGTGTGACTCTGGTCTATTTTATTTGCTGTTGTCTCCAAATTTATTTTGTTTATCAATCTATTGAGCAATAGGCAGTTTTCAGAGTATTGGTCTGAATCAAGAAATCAAAAAGATTTTAATCAAGAAGATCATAATCCCAGCTCTGGCCAAGACACTCTCATTAAATGCCAAGACAGAAATGGCTTTATTATACATGCAAGTTTTTCTTGAAACAGCAGCTCTGACCTCACCCAGCTTCACTATAATAAAAATTAGTACTATTATCTTTATCTTCCCCATTTTGCACAGACAAGATAGGGAGAGATTTTTAAAGCAACATAGGTGGTAATTCCAATTTTCTCTGCAGTGTAATGTATCACATACCATAGAGTAAATTGCTACATATTTGGCACAAATATTTAGAAAAAGCCTGTTACAGCACAGGAGAGACTAGTTGCTGCATTAGCATCAGCTGATAACCACAGCACCAAAAAATTCTGTAATTGTGAAGCATGTATCTATAAGCTTTCTGTTTGTTAATATGAATATACTCTTCATTTAAGCTTTGTACTGCTGGTGGGCATATACATAATATTTGTCTCAGTTTTTATATGTATACAAAAACTGAGGGAAATATGTGTGTGAAATATTATGCACACATATATATAGAAAAACTGAAGAAAATATTATATGTGCGCCAGCAATAGTATAAATACTAAACAGTATGGCTATATGGACAGCGTACATGCATTGTACATCTGACATTCAAGCCATTCTTGTCATGCACAATTTAAAAAGACGACTTTAAAACCATCCTGATCCCTAGATGGTGCTATTCACTGCAGTAATGAGACAACCACAGGTTATTACCAGTACATCCAGCACTTTAGGGACAAAAATTATTTCTCAGTTCAAAATTACGTAAGTTGAATACAGATCGGAATAATGCTGTTTCATGTGATTTGCATTTGCCACACGCCTTGAACCTGAGGCCCATCTCATTTCCTGTAGGCTATAAGAAGAGTAATTCCATTAAAGTGGTACAAATGAAGCCAAAGTCAGGCATTGTCAAACCACCAGGGACTGTGAGGAGTAGCACTTCCAAAATCTTAGATGAGCTTCATCTCCCTCCACACACAGCTGCCATTCAGTCTTCCACACCCTTCACAGAAATGAGGGTTACGTACTATTTGCCAATCTTTCCTCTCGCCCTGACCTACGTCCCACAGGAGGCACTTCCCAGGGAAGTTGTGTCAGCAAGGCATCCTGGCAGAGCTCAACAGCTTGTGCTCAGCACTGCAATCCTGGACTTCAGCTGGCCAGCTGAGGTGGGCACTGTGCTACACCAAATGGACTGACTGGCAGGACTGACATTAGCTCACGCGCTTGGGTATCAAGCTCCACTGCACCCCACAGACATGCCCAGCAGGATTTGGTCATCTGTTACAGTGGCATGCCATCTGGAGTGACTTCAGTTCTGGCAGCGGAAGTGCTCTTGAGTTAGCTTGTACCTCTCCCACCAGATTTAGGTCAACACAATTTTAAGAGTGGTTGAGGAAATGGCATTGAACTAAGGTGTATTAGGACCAGATTTCCTTCTGGCTCCTGCACAGACTGTGTAAGTGTTTTTGGGCAACCCATAAAATCTCCCAGGGTGGGATCCAAAGTCCATTGAAGTTGGAAGGACTTGCCCTATTAGCTTGAAATAAGTTTTATAGGGGACATGTTGGCTTCTGTTCTTTCCCCATAAAGTGGGAATGTGCCTATGACTGCACAATAAAGAAAAAAACTCAGTATTTTTAAGTTTCTCAGGCATTGCAATACTGAATAAATAGAAAGACCTAAATAAAGTAAATGATTAAATATTTATTGTACTTTGTTCTGATTCTCTGTCTTTACATAATGGTGGCTATATCTGCGTAATCACTTAGGCATTTGGCTCCCATAAACGTGGTATTTAAGCATCTCACAAACATCAACGCTTCTTTAAAACTACATTGGGTTTTTTTAGGGCTTCTGAAAGTGATTAGATTGACAGCATGGACTAGTAACTGTCTTAGTACAGACAGATGCACTGCACATATCTCTTCCAATATACTTCACATCAGATGCTCCAGGCATGAATTTCTTAAATGGAAAACAGCAACTGTGATGATCTGTCGACAAAACTTTAGGTGATACTGTGATAAACAACTGCCCACTATGGCCTAACTGCCAAGCTGGCAATCTTAATTTGAACTCTAACCATATATAAATTCTTTAACCCACGGAGCTTTATAAAGAGGTTTCACAGATCTCTCTTCTGGACTTCACTTAGGCATGTAATTTGCTTTTATACATTGGTGTTTCCTAATAATCTAGCCTGACGTGTTGAAAACCTCCTGAAGGTTTGTCATCAGAGATGAGAACCCCCGCATTCCTTAACCATGTTTGAAAACTTCTGGTTAAGTTATAAAATTGTCATACTATATAAAACTCTTGATGAGAGCTGTTTAAAAGTTTCTAAAGAAAAGCATGCCAAATGTTAAGCCCATGAGAAGGTCAAAGAACTGAATTCGATGAAAAAGAGGAGTATCATGTTAGAAAACAGAGGCTAGTATTATCTTTGCAAGGTAGCATGAGGGACTCCTTCATGGGAATTACTCAAATTTAGTGTGGAGGAAAGATCAGAAGGAAGTCACAGATAATCACGCTCTCTGTACCTCCCTATTTATGCAGCAATTTTGGGTGGAAGGATAGACAGAGGCTAACAAAAAAAGCTGTTACCCAGTTGGTACATCACAGGCCACAATGATTAAAAAAATCCCCAAATGGACAGGCTTAATTTCAATTTCAGGAGGAAATCAAAAGGCACATCCCTGACCCAATGGTTAATCCCTACCAGATTTCAACTTCCTGTCTCAAAGAGTCAGGGCATTAAGTCTCTTCAAAGGAAGTCTCACCAGTATTTTAGCAGAGGTGAATGTGTTATGTCCCAGCTTCATTCTTGACAATGGTGAAGCTTTCCTGGCTCTGTGCCACAACCCTCCTTTCCCCCTCAAAAAACCAGCCCAAAACCAAGCCCCAGCCCCCAAACAACCAGTCTTTAGCAAATACCTTACACTGAACATTTCAATCTGTTCCTGTTCAAAATTTCAGATCACAGACAGTAAGACCTTATTGTGGGAAGAGCCTGGCAACATTATTAGGCAATGTTGTCAATTGTCCTAGAGTAAGCCCCAGGCTGAAGCATCAGGATGCATTTTATATTCAGACACACATGTAACTTACAGTGACTTTAAGCCCTCCAAAAGATGAAGAACAATACTAAGCTCTTTGCAGCAGACATTAAATATTGTGGCACTGATTAACAGACATCAATGAGAGAGTATTTAAAAATATCCAAGTCACTGAGGACCCTAAATTTTAAATAGAATAAGGCTGCTTGAAAGTCTACCCCTACATCAGTCAGCCTTTTAGTAAGTTATATTGGCAAAGAAGCTGAAAACAAAAAAGAGCTTCTCCTGCTTAGAAAAAGTGACTGAAATAATTCTCAAAGGATCAAACTGAAAAGTATTTTAGATGCCTTTATCCATGCTTTTTGGTGAAATCCCAGACTTTAAAGCAACACTATGACAATTCATTGCTAAATGACAATGGAATTCCTCTGTAATTGCACATTACATGCATCCACATTAATACAAGATAATTTCATTAGAGCTGTTACTATAATGAATACCAAATACAAAATGTGGGTCCAGAGATCATTTTCCTAATCAGAAGTATCAGACCCCAGGAACTTTCAGAGAATAGGGCTATTAAAATGTAAATAGTTTCTTTGAAATTTAAATTGCCATTTTCAAAAACAGATGTTCTTCTTGATCATTCCCAGCACAGATTTCCAAAAATTGTACTCACAATTACAAACTGAAAATCAACTGGATATTAGCCTCAGAAACTCTTCCTAATTTACATGAACAGTTTCATTAGAATACACTGCTACATTTTAACAGCTTGCAAATAGTAACACTACACAGTGGTCACTCTTGATGAGGTGGTTTAAAACTTAGAAATAAGAAATTAGATTATAATGCATGCACATTTTTCTCAATCAGCCTAAAACTACATGCTGTGATAGGACAGGAAAACATCTGGTATAACCTAAAATCACTGGACAAATTGGACAGAATACTAGGTGTACCTGATAGTTTAACATATCACTTTAAAACCACAGGGTTGAAAGCTGCACACTATCAACTTTATTCTTCAGATCTTCAGCAAGATGCTAGAAGTCAGGAAGAAAACTTCCTATTGCCACAAGAGAGAGCAGGTTTGAGTTAAGGTTACCGTGGTTAGCAATAAGTTCTAACAGCAAAAATTGCATCATATATGAATGGGACACATGTAATGCACCTAGCTCATTTGTATAAGCAAGTGTACTCCAGCTGAAGAGGACAGTAGATGGGGAGACTGTGCCATATACTCTGTGTATGAACAGTTGATGCTAAAAATCCAGTCCAAGGAGCTTTCTTTTTATGAAGTGCCCCAAGACACTAAAATCCAGCACGACAATTCTGTAGGCCCCAGTAAGACATGATTCTGGCTCCCTGTTGCTTTTAGACTATTACGTGTGTTATTTAATATAATCTGCAGAGCAATAGTTCTTTCAGGTTTTACTTTTGTTAAGCACTGCTTTTCCTCAGACACCAGTAATTACAGCCTTCTAAGGCACTTCATCAAGAGTGACTTTTTATTGCTGAGGTTCCCCATCGGTGGAAGAACTGAGCTTCCAGTGACCTTTGGTCTGATCTTTAACATTCCTGCTTCTTACAGCATGGGCGCTTCTCTAAATTAGAGTCTTTAACTGCCTATACACAATATTTGCTTTAAAAGAGAAAGGTTTGATATGGGTCCACAATCACCAGTTTTCTGTGCCCTAAAAATAACTTGAACCCCAGTCTCCATGGTAACAGATACCACCAGTGAGCCCTAGCAAGTCTTGGTTATTTTTACTGACAAGATGAACAGGAAAACCATAAGGCTTCTATGAAATCTCTCATTACTGCCAGAGTCTTACATCTCCTTTAATCCTCAGTTAATGGCATGCAGTAAAGGGTGCTATGCCTACACACAGCCATGTTTAAATACCAAGATCCTTCCTGTGCTTTCATATTATAATGCTGGAAATGCTAAGAACAATTCCCTTAAATCTTTCATGCCATTAAAAATTGACCGAGGCACACATCTGAGACTACTCTGTATACACACTGACTTTACAACATAAATAAAAGTTTCTGTAACTTGTTAGACTTGATGGCAACTTGCTGTTCCATGTGTTCTCACTTCATGAGAGGGATTCAGCAAAAAAAAAAAAAAAGTAAATTGGTAATGTGATAATTCTTCTCACCTGCATAAGAAACAGTAAGGTTAGCCCAAAAAAATGCCATTCTCTTTTTTTTTTTTTTTTAAACTGATATTGACTCTCCCATGGCTGAATAATTCCCTTGTAGACGCAATTTCCTTAGCACATTTGCTTATCAGAAAAGCACTGTGATTCAGAGAGGTGAGGTTATGCCCTAACTGCCCTTTAACCAAAGTCACGGACTTCCCAGCCCTCCACTTCACATTAGGCCCTTTTTCCGACTGGTAGGGCAACAGCTCATCTCTCAGGTCGGACACTACTCCAGGATGCTAAAGATGAAGTGCTTTCATCCCTTCATGGCAATTCTCCAGGACACCAGATTGTCCTCTGAGGTCTTTCTTTAGCATAAACCACATGCAGGTCTACTCTACTATCCCCTTTCCCTGTTTCCCCTCCAGCAATGTCCCTTTACACTGCAGATTAGTCTTGGAGCCAGCGTACTAACTCATGGTCAGAGGGGGATTCCTTCCCCTTCCCTCACCTGGGCTGCAGTTCACAGACCCAGCAGTTACTTTGTGTCACTAGGCACCATAGGAGCAACCAAAGCACAGGTCGCGGGTCAGGTCCTAACTCTCACAACCCTCCCCTTTCCTGGAGGAAGCAGGCAGTTATGAGCATGTTTTCCAAATTTCACTGTAGAGCCTTTCTACCACTGCAGCTTTCCACCTGGAAGAGAACTTGCACCAAGTCTCTCATCAGTCAGAGGAGTTGCAGTACAAGGCACAGTCTGCCCAGATTTCAGGCTAAGATTAAGCAGGTTGCTGAGCTGCAGTCCAAACTTTTTACTCAGCCAGACAATACTCTGTAGCAGCAAGCACTAGCAGTTTCCTTTGTTTCTAGACAAAATCTTGATAGCCCTTAAAAATGCAGATACTGCTTTCAGCATTTTGGAAAACCCCAGACTACAAATGAAAGCTTTAGTTAGAAGAACATACGTTCTTGATCGTTCTTAACTATACTATCAGTAGCTGCAGGTTAAATTTTTAGCAAGACTTATATTGCTATGTCTGTTAAACAGCCACTACGTGCCATGAAGTCTTGTCCAACTCAGTGGCACCTCAGCAATTTCTCCAGAATCAGTAGATACTGGGTACAGCTCTTTGCTTGCCACTGCGGTATTTCCTGCTGTTGTTTAAAACATATGCCTCTTAGAAAGCAGCATGAATGGGCATCAGCTATTCAGTTACATGTCTCCCAGGCAGGGATCCTTGTAATACTAGTCATCTTTCACAACATCTTCCCACAGAACGGCCTATGGTTATACTGCCAAAGGCAGGAGAAGACATAGGATGAATCTAACCACATAAAGTTTGCCCTCAGGAAGAAGTACAACGATCCAAACTCTAAAAAGCCATTAATTCCAAATTTCAGATCTCCAGCTCAAGTTTAATAAAGGCTCTCAGACTATGCTACATAATTTATATGACATTCACAGGCAGAAGTCTCTGCATAAAGTAGTTCTTCACTTTAAAGGTACAGGAACAAATCCTGAGGAAATAAACTCTAAATTGAGAGACACTGGGAGTAACTACTTGGGGGGGTGGGGGTGGGTGAAGGGCTTTCTGGACTTCCTGACGCATTAAGAACTCAAAGATCTTTGCAGAGTTGTTTAAGAAAGAAAACTTAAAAAATAAAAAGAAAAAAGAAAAGAAAAAGAAAACCAATGTTGTTTGGTTTTTTCTTTTAAACTGACTCACTTTTGCATGGAAAGAGCAACAAAAGCAAACAAGAACTCACAAACAACATAAGATGACCAACACGACTTAAGCAGCCTCCCTTGTAAGTTGTCTGTTGCATTCATTCAGACTATAAATTCCAAAAGTAAATCCCTTTTCTTACCATGCATCTGTGCAGCATTCAGAATTGTAGCAGGTCCATCCCACTGGTAGCTACCAGGCTTGGGTGTAACACAACTGAATAACAGCAGTCTCCAGCTTCTTCTGCCTCTCTTGGACTAAATGAAAGAAGCACAAGAGAGAGATAATATATTCACATTCCACTCTTGAAAAAAATACAGGTATCACTTCCATGAAATTTCTTGCATGTAACACCACTCTCCCTTATGGCTGCACAATTCTATCTAAAAAACAACAACCCTAAACACCAAAGCAAAACAAAAAACCAAACCCAAAACAGCTACTGATTTCTTTTGCTTCCATGTCAACAAGTATGTTCTATTATTTCTTACTTTCTTTGAAAAAGCTTAAAACTCAGCCACCAAGCATATAGAATGAAAGATGCATTGATCAATGTCTTTCAGACTGGCAGCCAGAGAACAGATACAATATACACTGTTTAAATAAATACTTAGTAAAAAAACCCCTTCTGTTGGTAAATTGAAATGCTTGGGTAAGGGCTGTCATATCTGCTGTAAGGCCATTTCTATGATAAGCAATGCTAGTCTTTCTGATTTGAATTCAGTTAATGATAATCCACAAGGTTTTTAATCTAACTGCCTCATTCATCATTTGTACATTACCTGAAGGTGCAGTCAAAAGCAGAGAAGAGATGCCATTAAAGCAGATGTGTTCTGTATTGTCCTTTTAATGTACACTCAGCTCATTAACTTTGATTGGTGTCCTAGTGTGGGTCAGCTTCAAAACGATTAATATTGCAACCCTTTTCCTAATGTGCACCAGACCTATCATTCACTTTATGCTACTTTTTATAAAATAAAGATGTTTTGGCATTTATTTTTTGTTTTTAAATGCCTTCTTTTGCTGTGCTCTCTTATTAAGCATATAGAAGGATCTGCCAAGGTTTGGCACAGTTAAGTGGAGAGTACCCTCTTGCAGCAACAAGAAGAAAGAATGAGCATTTATTTCACCTATGTTTTAACAGGCAATTTTTTCTGGGACTTTCCAGAAAAATCATAAGAGAGAAACTGCACCAAGAAGTCGCCAGCTTGCTGACTTATTGGATGGACTACACTGATCTGGTTGCAAAGATCAGTGACTCTGAATCTGGAAAGCCTTCTTCACATCTATTTAAACTACCCGGACTGTCAATTCTGCCATCTTCTAATACTATTGTCCAAAACATTCCAATATATCCCTTCGTATTCATTCAGTTAAGCATGATTCAATTTATGCCTGCCTTTCAGGTGAGCATTTCAGTTCAGTTTCTTTGTGATGGGCATTAAAGTCTCGTAGAATATAGTTAAAACCCAAGTGCAGCAGAATCTCACTATATTCTACTCACTGACTTGAACGACTTGCTGTTTGCCTCTGCTTTTCCTTTTGCCATTGTGCTTTTGGTTTTTATTTTTATGTATTTGTCACATTTAGTGCACACATTTTCTCGCACTTTGTCTAATGTCAATGCACTCGTTTTCAGGGAAACACCTCAGCAGCACATCTGAAGAGCTCGTATTAGTACAAGCAGCAAACATACTGCAGAAATGTGAACTTTCAATAATCCAGAAGTGATATGGTCCCAACCCCTTTGGATAATTAAGGGTCCACTGTACTTTCAACTGTAATATTCAAAAGCGGTTGCATGGAGAGCAGTTCAGAAGCCTGAAATATGAGCCTCAGGACTGGTAAGTTGCTCCTGTTGAAGATACTGAAGAACCTTCTGTGAGACCCAGACAAATCCAGCTGAGGTTTACTAAGCCACAGGATGTGTCACCATTTGTGCACATGTGGAAAGTTCCCTCTGCTTCCTTAAAGACACTCTTAAGATAAATTGTGTGCTCCTACTCCCTTGCATATTATTTTTCAAAAAGCTGCAATTTGTACTGCTACAGCAGAAGTGATTCAAAATACTCTAGCACCTTTTAATAACTTTTTTATTTCATATTCTACCATGTTAAACAATCCCTTCTCATAGCTTAAGCCAAGAATCAAGAACAGTAAAACAAAACATAGAGTCCAATTTTCAGCTCATCCTAAAATCTCCAGTTTTTTCATCTTAGGTCTTTAAGAAACAGTTGGTCATTTAGAGATAGAAAGGCACTTGATTGCACCTAGCACCAAAGAACTCAGACACCTAAAGCACTTAGCTTATGCCCAGATAATTACAGGTTGCAGAAAATTTGCAGGGTATAAGCGGATGGTCATGTCTCAGTCTCACTCTGGGCACTCCAGTTTTAATTGTGTAAAGCTTTATTACACAGTTAAAAACACATAGATGTGGTCTTCCACCTGACAGGTATATATTTAAGCAAGGACAAAGCAAGGTCAATAAGGACAAAGAGATATTGGGAAGAGATAACAGGGAAGGTTGAATGTTGATTGTAAAATAAAGGATGACATAAGCCTCCCAGATCTCTGGGACTGAAAGGATGCACACAAGTCACATTCCCTTCCACCTGCTCATAACAGCACACAGAGAGAACAAGGTCAGGAGTCAGTATACCTTGACGACACCAGCTTTTAATGCCTCAAAGGAGCAGGTTGTTCTTTGACTTCCCTTTTACAGTAATTCTTGTGCCAGAGACTGACTTCGTAATTATCTTGCATTCACTTTTTTCCCCCCTCCTCTCTGACTACACACAGAAAACTGGCTGTTGATTAGAACTTTATTCAAGCATCCCTTGGTATCCAACTCATCTGAAGCATGAGAAGGTAATTTAATTTTCACTCTTCCAGTCCCACAAGCTACACTCTGGGGGACGATAGGAAAGGAAGCAGTCTGTGGGTCTCAGCTATTCTCCTTATTAGCTTAGTGACACAAAAAAAGATATGAACTATGAATGAATGCTGCCTTTCCTGAGCTGATTCTCATCGGCTTATGTTTCCTTTACACCCAGGAGACTGCTATATTTCAGTCGGTTATGAGTTTCTTACATTGAATATGTCACCTTGTAACACAAAATTAGCAGTACAACACAGCTAGTCACTAAAATATTCCAGTCTGTCTTTCTTCAATACTTGGTTAAAGGGGTCCTAACCCCCTGTGTTTTCACCAAAAGGAAAGTAGCTCATTTTGTGGTGAGAAGGAGGGGAATGCCACCAAAAACAGACCCTGTGAAATGCTAGATCGAACTCATTGTGCAGCGAATGGATCTGACACAAGAAATCCCAGATTCAGACAGACAACAGACAGCAGATATCTCAATTCACTAAATAACAGGAGGTAATGTTGTAAGAGGGTAATGTGCCCCAGCAATGAGGTTACAAAACTTCTGCTTTTATTTATATTTGACAGTGATTGAAGAACATTTTATCTGTGGAAATTTTTCAGCAAATCCACTCCATGTGGCCATACAAAAGAGAATTGGTTTCGCTGTCAATGGAATAAAAAAGGTGCTTGCTAAAAAAGAAACTCATGTAGGGCTGTAAGTTGTCTAAGCCTTTCCCTTTGTGTTGAACAATCCTAGTGTCCATGTTTCCTGCTAAATCCTACTATATTCCAATTCTGTGCTTAAAACTATTTCTTCCATTCTCAAAAAGATTGAAAGATCTTAGTTTCAAACCACTGAGTCAAGCCTCTAAGACTGAAAGTCATACTGTAGGGAAGAGATCACAAATGGGGTTTTTTTGGTTTTTTTTAAGATGTTCTTATAATTTGCAAAAACTCTGTCAAAAAGGCATGTATAAGGTCACTGCTTGATTTATGCAAATTGTGTTAATCTTTTTCTGTAAAATTGCTGCAATAACTTCAGAATGGTGCATTATCGTCTATGATTACAGAAACTGAACTCTGTTTTGGTGCCTTCTGGGTTTCAAGTGCTAACTGACAAGACCATGCAAGTAAATATTAATCAGCAGAAAGCAACTGCTGTTGAAGTTGAAGTGCTCTTGACTTAAGATGTAGATAACAACTGAGGTGACAAATCCCATGCTTACTGGAAATTAGAACTGTGCATGTTTATAAAAGTATCAGAGACAACTTCTTAATATCACTGCCTTGATACAAAGTTTGTATTTGTTTCAACTTTTAGAAGTCAACTCAGGAACATCAACACATAATGGCAAAGTATCAATAAAGAGAGTAAAATGAGACCTAAAAGCATCTGCAGGATGACCTCATATAATTGCATTATGATTTTTAAGCCAGACCTTCAAGAGAAAGTTGCCGAACACTAATGAAATCAATACCATTATGTTTGATTTGCCTTAACTCAAAATTTGTCCATTTTGCAAAATAAACCACAACAAATTCTTTGATCTGCATAGTAATTGAATAATCAGCTAATTAGCATGAAAGCAGATATCCAGTAATGTATGGCTTTATGTTCATTAGCAGCAAGCATTTCCTGATCCAAGTGACTGAAAGAAATCCCAATTTGATAAATAAAAGCAACTTTCTTATCCCTTTCAAGAGACTGAACATGAACAGACTTCTGAAAAAAAAAAAAATCAGCAGTGATTAACCTAAAAATAAAATGCCTGTTCAAAAAGACTAGCTTGAACATATGATTATGAGGAAGTTAATTTCCTGAAATTTATAGACTCTTGTAAAACCTATAGATGCACATCATGACTTAGATTAACTTTTTGTTTTTAAAGTGATATTGTACAGAACGAAGGAGCTGTAGTTCTTTAATATCTTTTGGGCTTAGTGCTTAGTGTTAAACAGGGTTTATGGACACAAAAAATAGTCCACTAATTTAATGTCTAATCACTCACCTCATCTTTGGTGACTGTTTAATATAAAGTGAATTAATAACATTATTAAAAACATCAAATGACAAAGAAGTGGACCCACATGTGTTTTAATTTCCCTTTCTAGCTGCAGATTATGGCAGCTACCAAATGGCTGGCTTTCCACAAGCTAACATCTTCTATTATTCATACATGCTTCCCTAGAAAACATACTGCTTTACTTTACACTTAAACTTTGATCAACTCCCACAAAGTTTGATGTTGTTTGTAAAATACGTGAAGCACAACTTTCAACTGAGACAGTCCCACCTTGCCCAACAACTCACCCCCTTTTCTGCAGTGACCACTATTTCAAAATTCTGTGAACTGCGACATATTTATTTTCAAATGTATATTTAAGACATATTTTGTTCCTTTTTCTTCGCTACTGGATCTTCTCCTGTATCCAGCCTTGATGTACTTATTGAGCACTAGATGCAGACCTTAGTGAACACCTGTAAAACCTTAATGACATAACTAAGAATACAGAAACTTGGCAGCTTTTTTGAAGTATGTATCATTTCTTAACTGGCATTTATTCTTTAAAGGCATGACATGCCATAAAAGCAGCTCAGTTTCCAAGTGTCTGCAATGACAGTTTGAACTCCAGTACTTGGCAATCCTTTAGACTAAGTGTGAATTTCTGATAAAATCAACTGGCAATTTTGCTGCTGATTTCAATGAGATCAAGATTTCTTTTTATCCCTGTGGGCTAACCTGATTTAAAATGTGGGACAGATTATTACAATGATGAGCTATCATGTGGCTTAGCAAGTTACCTTGCTATAAGGTCACCACAGAAATGCCTCAACTGGAGCTAAATGGATTAAGATTCCCTTTCCCCCTGGGGCAGTTAGGGAGTCCCTTTTTTCCATGCACTGCTGTTCATCTGAGCATGGAGCAGCCTAACAACAGCCAAGAAAGCCTGCAGCATAAAGCACTGATCACAACCACTCAGGTCACATTCTTTAGCTTTGCCCATGAGGAGTGGGTATTTTTGATAAGGACGACCAGTGTAAGATTGATACAATCAATTGATTCCATTGCCCTGAGATTTACACAAAGTCCCTTAAAGTCTGTATCTTAATTCCCACACCAGAATGGCTTTTATGCTTGGCACCATGTATGCACAAATATTCCAAACCTTGGGAAGTCTGCAACCTGGAAAGATGAGACAATGGACAGGAAGGGAAATAACCGCAGAGAGGGTAAAGGCATTTGTCAAGGTCACAAAATCCCTCAGTGTAGATGTGAAAAGAAAACAGAAGTTATGCAAGGCCTGCCCAAAACTGATCTTCAGGCTAGGCCAGAGCCATTCCATAGTCCATGGAAGGCATGGTCTCAGTGCTGGGGGAGACCACTCCTTCCATTTCCTAACTTCAGGATTTTAAGAAATACTGGCCTTTATACACAAAACCCTGTAGGATAATTCTTCAAGGTTTAAAAAAGCCTCTAAGATGGAAACGTGCAAAGATCTATCATAACAGAAAACCTTGCCAGATTAACGAGAAACCTCTGCCTGTAATACAGTAATGGATTTCAGCTGGATCACACTGATTGCCATTAAATGAAGTCATTGGCTTGCTCTCTCCTCCAGACTTTATGGCAAGCCTGACAACAAATACATTCCCATTGAAGAACAAATGACAATATAAGGGCAGAATTAAACAGAGCAATTTCCACTGCAAAAACTATTTTCTAGCCTATGAAATCACCGACTCTTTACTAAACAGAGATGATTGCCAAACACAGTGTGTGCTTATTTATGTTGGGAGTTCCAAGAATTTTCACCATCTACAGACGTGATAGGAACAGATTTATGTTATCTGAACATGACAGCACAGAGTGACAACAACAGAGGCTGCAGTCATTTTAAGAATGCCTGGAAATACTTTATCCCTTTTTCCTCTAATTTTGGCTATTAACCTGGTGTGCAACATGCCTTGGTATACAGCCACAAAGGACTAGGTCCCCTGTTAGTACAGAAGAGCAGAGTTCTACTAAAGACACTCGAGTGGCATCTATAGCTTGGCATGAGCAAATATATACACAGAGGACATACTACCAATTGAAAGGGTCTTAGCAGAAATGTTCTTTCATCTGTTTGCCAGGAGAAAACTGTGGCAGCACATGCCTGCCTTCAGCCTACGGCAGCTGCCAGGCACGGACAGGCTGAAAATGGGACTCAACAATCTGTTACGACTTTTCTATCTGACTGTATCAGAGTTGCACATGATGTATATGGCCCCTTCAGTAAGCTTTCATTCAGTAGTGAAGAAAATTTACAAAATTGTGCATAACTGTATGGGTTAAGACTGATCGTTTTAGGTTTATTGGTAATTTTCTATTTACCTAGATATAACAAATATTCAGCAGAATTTTACAAAGAAAAGATTCAACAGAATATGCAATATTTGAGATCACAGTAAACTGCACACTCAAGATACACGTTTTCTAATAATACTGCTTGCTTTTCTGGTCCACACACTTCATAGCATTCCCATTCAGCACTTGATACGGCATTCATGCTAACTGAAGGTACAGTGAAAATATCAGTAAAGACAAATGAGGACAGCCTTGTAACTAAAGAGCAAATTTGGGTCCAAACTGAGCCCAAGTCAAATGAAGACCAACCTTAAGAACTTTCTTAACAGGCTTCAAATCAGATGCAACTTGTTTTAGCTTTGCCACTAATCTACTTTGGCACATGGCAGCTGACAGCAAGTCACGTCGATCCAGATTTTCAGAACAACTTGATTGTCTAAAAGGAACCTGAGGCAGAGACTTCTGTGCTCTATTTATGGTGCAGTTCTCAAAATCACACATAAAGTCCAGAAAAAAGTCTACTAGCAAAACATTTTGTACCCCAAAAATGCCAAATTGTCCTTCTGTATCTCTTTAGAGCCACCCAGACCTGATCAGATCCCACAGGACAGATGTATCTCCATGCAAGTTCTTAGAGACCCAGTGAAACTCTAACACAAATTACAGCAGCAGACTTGGCATAAATCATGCAGCAGCCAACATTTTTTACTTTAGTAAAAATCAAGCAAAAAAAAAAAAAGAATACATGGCTATAGAACTAGGTGTCTCAACCCTTTTGATACGAACGAAGTATGGGTTAGAGCACTCTGCTAAAATTTGGCAATCACAGACACTTCCTATGTTTCTAAAGAGCCAGATCACCATGACTAAAAGGTTAACATGAATTGAGGACAACTATGCTAGAAACTGTCCCACCTGGGGTAAAATAGAGATTCTCTGGACAAAATGTACGCCTGACTCTCCAACCCTACTGGACGCTAAAACTTTCTCACTTGAGCAACCAACAGTCTTCAGAAACAGGGAATGGATTGTGGCCTGGAGCAGTTGAACTGATTAACACAACATCAGTCTATGTATTCTTTGATTATTTGTGCAAGTTTTTAATGGAAGCTGTAGATTCAAATAAACTGCATGCTAAACCAGCCTAAAAAAACCCACAAGTCACTCAGCTGAACACAGATCATGAATGCAGCCTGATTGCTTATCAGAACCACTCTGGTACCACCACTAGCTTTTGAGCAGAGCCACAGCATACTGTCAACAGCAGCCATCCCATAGCTCTCAGTGGGCTTTCATCAAAACAAGCTTGATGTTTGTTGCACTCACCCTCAGGGAAATACTGCAGCCCAGACACACAAGGTGCTTGCGAGAATTCAGAATGTGCTTTGCACAACCAAGAGCAGTCTCAGTGTCTAATTTAACCTTGGGCAACTGTTGGTGGGCTGATTAGGTGTGAGTCCTCAGGGAGCTGAGCACTGCAGCTTCTGCCATTCTGTCCAACTCCCTCCATGCCAGTATGACAGAGGGTCAGATGTGGGGCTTTGGGGATGTCCCATGTGTACTGCCATTTGTACCCAACACAAACAAGAAAGAATGAATCTCCTTGAACAGGAGATGCTTGGCTTGTGCAGCTAGGTAAAGACACTCTGGACTTAGACTACTGATGAAAAAAAAATAAATTTTCTGTTGGAAGGAATACATATACTACTCCCCAAGACTCATCAATATGATAGAACCTGCTTCATCCACTCTGGGTTCTCTAAAGCATTTACATGCTCTGGATGAGTATTTCATTAGCTCCAGCTGCAGGCTGGATCAATAAGCCAACTTACCTCGAGCAATTCAACTAACAAGTAGGCTACCTTTACCAACAGGCAACCTTATGATCATTTACGTAGTATTCCTTTTATTCCATAAAAAGTATACCTAGAGAAAACAGAGCACTGCAGTAATACTAAATCATTGGTCTTCAGTATGGTAAAAGTTTTAACGGCAGGCAGTGCTGAAAGATTTGGAGAAATAACAAGGGGTATTGTTTGCGCAGTTTACTATTCCATATTTCAGTCTGACAGTCTGGAGAGATAAGAAAACAGAAAAGAAAGTAAATGTGAACAGAAAGCTCAGAGGAAAGTGAAGTTCCATCTTTCTTCTGATGAGACTGACACTTAGCAAGAAGAAAAGTTAAATATCCTTTCTTAAAAGAAGTATCTGTAACTTGCTGCAGGCAAATACTCAACATCAATGGAAATGGGATCATTTGCAAGAGTAGGGATTGTTTGGCTTTAGGGCTGTCTATGCCTTGTTAGCCTTCTCCCTGTGGCAGTCTGCTGTGGCCACAAAACTCATTCGGAGCCCTTGTGACACACTTTTTTTTTTTTTTTTTTAAATGTCCTCTTTTCTGTCCATTGTTCACCAACAGTATCAGCAGCTCAAGCATAAGTAATGTTACAGACCTTCCATTTCCTATGAAATACACAAGCTATAAGATTTCATATACTTTGTAGTTGATGGCATTCAGTATAGTATGTCATGTGTAAACACAAAGAAACATTCAAAATGTTACACTGTTAACACAAAACAAATGTAAACATCTTTAAGGACCAATTTGCTATTCATAATATGCTGAGGGGCATCAGAATGGTCAGAATATTCAAGTCACAAAAACTGCTGTAAAAATCATGAGCTCTTATTTTGGTCCTACCATTTGGACTGTGAAATTCCTGACTTTAAATGAATAATTGCGTGCTGTCATGCTTCTAAAAAATTAAAAATCGATGAAGTGGATCAAATGTTTTTCACCAAAAGTAAAAACAACCCCCCTTGTGATATTTGGTAACTCATCAGAAAAGGTCAAGTGTTTCATGCAAATCAAACAATTATAAAGAAACCTTCTGCCAGTACTTAAGCTATTCAAATTTAAAGATAATGCATCAGGGCAAGTTTTTTCCTTCCTTATCGATGTTCAATTTTATTAAAACCTTCATGTTGTCCTGGTTACTGCAGCTTTGAGCTTCAATCTGGCTTCTCACAGCTGTCCCATTAAAATATAAAAAGCCTGGCTGCTTTGATTTATAGCTTGTTCTAAGCTGAGCGAACTAAACAGATCATTTCTTGTATCAGCTGATGAATTCTAGAGGTCTCATTTTATATTGTCTTTAAGGCCAAGATGTAAGCATGGTTTTGTTTCTATAGCTGGATTCTCAGCCAGAAAAATCCAAGTACCTACTTTGCAGTCAATATAGCTCAGCCTATTCATCTTTGCCATCTAAAGCCACCTCACCACACACACATGAAATAGCAATGGTTCTCTCCCTGTACTACCTCATCACTGCACTTGACATGTGACATGAGCTCAGTAAGGAAAGGGTTAACAGGAACTTCAAGGCATTGGCAGATTCAGTGACTCTTAAGGGAAACACAAACTCCCAAAGTACCCTCACAGCTGAACTGATACAAACTAGGTGTACAGCAAGTATCTCTGTCCATACTACCGAG
Source organism: Grus americana (assembly GCF_028858705.1). Classification (NCBI taxonomy): domain Eukaryota; kingdom Metazoa; phylum Chordata; class Aves; order Gruiformes; family Gruidae; genus Grus; species Grus americana. Next base: position 4,155,199 of record NC_072860.1, on the reverse strand, counting down.
CCAAGCACCAACAATGCCCCAACTAGAAAATCAAAAGCTGAACATGTTCTGTATCCCATGTTCAATTCCATTCCTATCCCACAGTACAGGAACCCCATAATAAATATTCCGCTACACATGACTTTAGGATTCTCTAGGAAGAAGACAATGTGGTTTGTTTGCTAAATGCCACCAACATGCTGTCTCAGCAAGCCACAGTGGGATGTATGGGGGACTCAAGACAAGCGTGCACCACAGGCAGAGGTGTTTCAGAGATTGGTGGGACACCTGCCCTCTCCGTCCTGCTATGCTTCTGAGCTCGTCCAATACCAACACCTAGTTAGGCCTGTATACAAATCAAGTTGTGTTCAAACACAGGTATTACCATGCACTTCAGCCCAGAGCACCCTGAGGCTACACAGTAACAGCAAGCAGTCAATATCACTTTCCAGTCCCTCCACAACCACTTGTACACTGAGGAAAGAGACCTGCAGGAGGTAACGCCTGGCTGGTTACTCTGGTGTCAAGCAGCCATAGGTCCCCCTAGAGACTCATAAAGGAAGTTTTGGGTTTGATCTGCAACAGCAAAAAGGGATTTGATCAGTCTGAACTGAGTCCATAGTACTGGCATTTCCATGTGCCATACATACCAAAGAAAAGCTGAAAAATATGTCAGTGACATTTTCAGAGTTCAGAAGTTTGAGTCACCAGTTATTCCCACACTCCCTTGTTTATTGCCTCAATAACCCATGAAGGAAAGGTGAAAGGCTAACCAATGAAAACACTGAATATTAAAAAGGTTAAAGTATATGATTAAAAGTGCATTAAAAGTTTATAGTTTTGCTACTGACTACACTAGGGATATAAATGATGTTGTCTTGTTCTCATGACAACGAACAGAAAGTGGGACAAAGAAACCTGTTCTAATGGTAAAAAAACCTACTAGAAATCAAGCGTTGCAAATTTAACTCTTTCTGTTTGCAATCTGCAGGGCGTACACCTCTTGAGACATACCAAGTGCACAGTCAGGATGAGAGGATTAAATGGCCTTCAGTGCCAATTCAGATGATTGATCTTCATATTGATTCCAGGTCTCATATATGTAATTTCAATTTTGAATATGTCATTGGATATCTGAATGCCAGATTACACATCCACTGTGGTGAAATAAGCTTGAAAACCTGTCTTTCTGATAGAGTGGATAATGAATTCCCATTTGACTTTATTTGATCATTTTATTTTTTTCAAAGGTGGCACAGAACAGCTGCTTAAGGTACAGAGCTCAAAAGGCACTCTAAATCTGAACGACTGACACTTCATGAGGCACAAAGCCTGCAGGAAGTGCTCCCTACAAGGACACTGAATGCTCAGGACTGCATTTTTTTGATTATAATATTAATCACTCACCTAAGAAAGTACAGTGAAGTGAATTATCTCAACTACTGCTTAAAAAAAAATCAACCTTAGAGATCGCATCTGGTGAGGACAGAAAAATCAGTTAATTATTGTAAGAGTCATGTTGAACTTTAAAGTGAACTGAAACAGATTGGTAAGTTTTGCAAGAATTCTGGTTAGATCACACTCACTAGTACTTTTTCTTGTCAAAGAAATCAGAAACAAATTAAATCCTAATAGGAGCATAAGGTTGTTACTTATGGTTTTACCATTTCCATTTAATTACACATTTAAGATAAAATATTTAATAACTATATCGTTCATATTCCAAGTAGTAACATGATGTACACTTACCAATTTAGCTGAAAATGTTAAAAACCTGCAATCTCAGATTTTGGAAACATACTTGAATGCCAGTGAACATTCTGAGTACACTAACCCTATACAATACCAACATTAAATGGATTACAGATGATGAAAATAATTAAAGAATTCATTTTTAGTGAGAAATCATATTGGAATGTGAGAGCCGTAATGTCCCAACTGGTTCTAATCGATGTATTTTATTCCATCTTAATCCACTGAAAGGTTAGCAGGTGACAAATGAATGAGAAGATGTGAATAAAATTCTGGGTAGTTTTTCAGAGCGCTTTGGCTTATTTAGTATGATGGGTCCAATTAAAGATATTAATTTAAAAAAAAAAAAAAGCATTTTAGCCCTAAACTGTATTTTAGCCCTACTTTGTATGTAACAATACAGGACATACTTAGAAGGGAATCCATGCACTAGAGAGGTGTACACTGATTCTAAAAGTAATACAGTCCTAAGAGTGAATAGCAGTTGAATGTTATTCCCCTTAAATGCTGCCAGAGGACTAGTACGATCACAGGTATACAAAACAGCAGCAACAAGGAAATTTCGGATATTTTTAGGCTTATATACAGCAGAGCTGGAACAGCTATCAAAATATTGTATCCACTTCTCATGCCCACATTTTCAAAATAGATTTTTCAAATAAATAAAAAGATTTCAGAGAAATCTTTTCAGAAGAAAACTTCATTCAAAGACTGGGTTAAAGTCTTCTGAGAGAAATGTAATTTTATAAAGACAGGGAGATAGATCAGCTCGGGGGAGAAAAATATCTAGTACTGAAGAACTTTTTAATTTGGTCAAAAGCAGCATTAGAACAAATTGCAGGAAGAAGTTATGCCTGACAAATTGAAACTCTCCTTCAACACTGAGGGTAATTAAGTAGTAAAAAAATTAAAAGAACAAAAAAAGATATAAAACCTCATTTGATTTGTGTCTTCTCATCAGGAGTCTGGAAGTGGGGCAGAGGAGAGACAGATCTTACAGTCTTATCATGACTAGAAAATGTATTATACAAAAGAGTCTCTTCTGATGTTCAACTCCATTAATGAAAAAATTCATTCAGTGAAGACAGAAGTTATATAAAGGATCTTATAATTTTATGAACCCAAATATTTTGAGGAGCAAGTGTGGATTCCACACAACCACATCATGCTCTTAGAGCTATGAAAACCATGATGAGCAGAAGTAAGCCCATTCTTTTCCTGTCAAACTGGTTTTCACTAAATTAAGACATTTCATGAAAGAAACAGTTTTCTCTCCTCTGAAAACAATTTCCACATCCTGAAATTTCTCAAGTAGAGAAAAACAAAAGGATTTGGAAGTATAGCTAATATACCTCACATCCCCAAAGTAAACAACCTAGTCTCTGCTTCCTGACAAGCACTATGCTTTGCCAGGAGGACTGTTGGTCCACTTTTCTGAGGCATCAGTCAAGGATGCAGGTGGAAAGGAAGAAGGGTGCTGAGTTTTTACCTCATCTTTTCTGCAGAGAAAAGGTGCAAAGTGAGGCAGCATGCTGCTGAGTCAGGAGCCAGGAGAGACAACCCCACATCAGATTCTTACCTCCCCACCAAAAAAATCAATGATACAATGCATCCTAATTCCTGGCACACACAGACAGTTCTCATTTTCAACCCAAACTACTGGCAGCAGTAGAGAAAAAGTCACTGCCTTGAAAAGGCAAAAAGGAAATTACGTTGTTTAGAAGGTTCAAACTCAAAACTCATTTAGTCAAACATTAGACAAAGGTCTGAAAACCTGGAGTGCATAACCAAAAGAACAAGACCTCTTAACTTTCTACTGATCATCAAGTTGCTAAATCTGAGGTAATTAAAACTGTCACTAGTCTTTTGGCTCTTACACAATCCCTCCCCGCCATTAAACCAAAATCACATTAGACACACCTCCTGCTTTAAAATCTCCTCAGCAAGTTTCACCGTCCAGGCAAACACAAAAAGCCAAGTTTTTTGTTGTGTCTTGAGGAGCACTGGCTAGCAGCTCAGTGGATGTGACCTCTCACATGAAGCACCATGGCCGCTCAGGGAAGGGCCTCCTGGGTTCCAGAGGGGAGCCGAGGCCTCTGCCGCCTCATGGCGCTGCCCGTGAGGGAAAGGCATCTCCTCAGGAGAACGGATCTAGATGCTTGCAGACTCACAAAGATAAACCAGCACACACCTCAGTTTTCAGACGCTGGCATATAATTTTTCATGATGTTTTCCAACACCTCCAAGAGCTCAGTGTGAGCCTCTTACAGACTGTGTCCCTGTGAGCTGCACAGAGTATCATTTCCTCTCAACAAAATGGCGGCTACCACAGGAAGCTACCACACTACAAGCAATTTTAAACTCAAGTTCATGTCCAGGACAAGTGAGTCAAGAGCTACTGAGAAGGCTCATTTGTACCAGATTTAACCTCCAAACAGGCATATTTTATGTTTATAACATATAGGTCCACAGCCTTACTGCTGCCTCAGACTGCCTCCTCTCCAAGCTGCTCCTCCCGCCTGCCCAGGACGCCCGCCTGCCTCCCTCCCGTTGCCACTACCAGTGCACCAGCACAGCCCCCTTACTGGTTGGGTTAGCTGGAGCTGCTGGGCTGCCACATCCGAGGCCCTGAGCACCACCACACGACTTCCCAATGGACTCGGCTGATCTACAGGGTACGGGGCATGCCTGCTCTGACTTGAGCACCCGTCAATGCACGTGCCAGGCAGATAAATGGTGATCTCTTCAGTGTTTCCCCTCCCTGGGGAACCAGATTAAAGAGGCCTATTATATTCACATTTACTACCAGAAATTAACAGTTTGAATTCTTTGATTCAGTTAGTTTACACTTACCAGTTTGCTATAGCATACTAAGTTCCTTCCTCCCCCACATGAAAATCTATGTACATATGTATGCATGCATGAGTCTACACAGGTACATCTACTTTCCCAAGATCCAACACTGCCATCATTAACACATGGAGAACTTTGCTCCCATGGACACTTTCACAGATTTCAAAAATATTCAGATTTTTTTTGAAGAAGGGAAAAATACAGACATTTTTCCTCACTTAAAGTGTAGCCTGGAACTGGGTTTGAATTGTGAATCCTCAAAACAGGAACTGAGAATTGACAGCCTCAAGAGGACCTAAAACTACACAGTGTCTATGGGGAGTCAGTTTTCTACCTGCAAAAAATTGAAATGATTTCTGGCTTTTCAGTTATGGACTGACTAGCACAACAGATGTGCCACAGAAATGGAGCATTTCTTTCTGCAGGAAAAGGCTCAGCCCTTTTTCTGTGTGCCTGTATAGCATATTCAATGATTGTGGTTCATAGGAAGAAATTAAGAAGTGTAAAGCTTTAGGCCATTTTCTTAAATGTGTTAGCCACTATTACACTCAGCACTGAAATTCCCAATTAATTAGACACTTTGAAAGCAGACTTAAATTCCTAAACACCTTAAAAAACTTGGCATAGGCTCTAAAATCAGTTAAATGTGACTATGTTGAATGATGTAGTATATTTAAATATTGATGATATCATTATTTATGCCAAGCTAAGCTGAGTGTTTAACAATAATTTAAGGCTGAGCACACTCTTAATAAAGCATATCTACAGAGGGTTGGGAATTTAGGAATACTCCACAAAGCTCTCCACATCCACAAGTTCATGAGAGGTCTACGGCTGTCTCTCATACTCTCCTTTAAAACAAAAAGTACCTCCTCATATAAGATGCCCACTCATCACTGGCTGTGACTGACAGAGAAGTCTCTGAGGAGTCTCAACCAGATGACCTAGTGATTGACTGCAAGCTCAGTGCGACACAAGGAGGATCCAAACATAGATTTCCAGGGCAGAAGCAGACCTGCTTTGTCTAGAGGCATGTAGTTGCATAAAAGGCATTAAATGCTTATGGCTAAATTAGAAGAGAAAAGCATAGAAACAATGTGGGTTTACAGTATCTAAGAAGGAAGCTTTCAAGGGTAAAAATCACAAGATCACAAGTTTTCTTCAGTTGTGTCACCAGCACAGCACCTGCTGCTAAAGAAGTGCTTGTTTTTGCAACCGATTGTTTGGTATGCTGTAACAGTGATAGATGAGCACTTATCATCAGCATTTTAAGCTGTTAATTATGGGAACCTGTCCTATTCCATGCTGCACTGTGTTATTTTAATTAGAGTGTCCTGCTGCTTTGTCAAGCATATTAAAACACTAGCTATAAATTTTCCCATTTACTCTTCAAAGTTATACTGTGCACATAACACACAGAATGGATATCCAGATACAACCTACAGTTTGTGTGATGGGATGATAATGTATAGTGGAATTTCATCTCTGAAGTAGGAGATAATCCACAAGCGAGGAATAGATATCAAGTCTTTCCTTACCAATGAAGAAACACGTACAAGCTAACATAGGTCAGCTGTTGCTCTATTTAAGCAAGTACTTTCTTTTATTTTTTTCTGTCCTGTTAATTCTGATTTAGGAATGCAAAGGCTCAACCTGAGAGGGGTAGAAAGGGTTGTTTGAAAACAGTGATTATTGTTAAACACATGCAACCAATTTTTGCTTGAACATCAAGACTTTCTCCTGCTTGTTTTGAAATAACGTTTCCACAAATCAGTCAAGAGACCATCTGAGGAAACATTAATAACTATGGGCTGGGGAAGAACTTCCAAAAGCTCAAGATGTAAGCTATGCTTCTATAAACCTTGCCCTTGCTCAAATATTACTATACTGTCCCCTATTTCCAGTGGGTGGTTCAAATCAAACCAAAACCAGCTTCTAGCTTTTCTTTGTCAACACTATACCCTTGAGAATACAGGCCCTTAGCAGAACATCAAAGTTCCCCTCTCCCCAACATCCTTCTGTGGTGAAACCAAGAAGTGTTTGCAAGCCTGAAACACAGCACGGCATTTTCTATTCTGACAAATGGTTTCTCTCAATGATGTTATTAACTAGAGGTTTGAAAGACCATTATTACAAAATGCTTTACAAGTGTTATCACTGTCAGACTAGAGGAAAAAGGTGAACTGGAAGGAAATCCCTAAGGGAGATTTTACACAGTACTGTCAGTATTAATCTGCAGCTAAATTTCTGAACACAAAATACTTACGACCCTGGCTTCTTTATCATTGTCTCATTAAAAAGTTAAGAATCTAAAATATGTGGCTTCTTTACAGGCTTGTGTCCTTCCTAGCACACTCACATGATCTATACTGATCACAGATCCAACCCTACAAGCAAATGAGCACATGTAGTCACCCCAAGTGTCATTCTGGACAGCAGTCACCTGGCATGAACTTCCCATGGCGAGAGCAGTGGCTGCTGCTTCTTAAGAAGTTTGCCTTTAAACTAGCATGCTGAAGAACAGCCCAGGACTGCCCAGCTGGGAAGTCAGCGTGGACCAGACCCAGCCTTGGAGCTGCCCCTCCGTTACTACACAGTGCTGGACAGCAGTGCTGCCAGTGAGCAGAGAGCAGATTGCAGGCTCGGGTGCTGCTTCTCAGCAAAACAGGCAAGTTCACACAAAGCCACAGGCTGCCACAGTTCAGCCACTTTCAGTGCCAATGCCAGATCATTAAAGTTAACTGTAAAAAAACAGCAGCTGGAAGCGTTGAGATACGAACGTAATACCTTGCTCTGTGTGCAGAATGGAATAAGCTACCCAGCACAAAGTTGCTCTTAGGCTTTCTTAAACGTGTCAGTGTACAGAGTTAGCATGGAATAAATTCATGTGCTGGCTCACAAATTGGGTGCTTGTAAAGTGAGCCACAAGACATGATCAGGAATTGTATTTACCACCTACCTTGTATGGAAAGGCAAAGGCAGAGCAGGTCATTGAATCTGGTATATAAAATAGAGTTTTATTGCATCCTGACCCATAACTTTGCCTAGCATCTTGTAACCCCACTGTTGTGGGTTATATCCCCTTCTGTGTCATCCACTTCTCTCACCGTGGGTTTTTACAGCTTCTGTGACACTCAGCGTAGAGGAAAAGATTAACTATTGAAAATTGAGCTTATCACATAGATGACATTAAAAAACCCTCTCCTGTGTTACCCCATACAACGCATAGATCTGTTGGAACAGTGAAGTATACCTATGCGTATCCCCAAAATGTTCCCCTCCTGTGTGCAATGTATGTGAAAATTTCAGCAGAATAAATATTATAATAGCAACGAAGCACAAAATGCTGTGCATATGGTTTCGTTTCAGCCAGGAATACCCCTAGGCTATCTCCAGCAGCCCGTACATGGAAACATCAGCTGCAAAAGCAAGTTCATCGCTATCACTCTGAAATCAGACAGCTGCAGCTACTAGACCTCAACTACACAAGTATCCAGGGAAAATTTTGTGGAAATACAACTCTACAGGAAATGAAAACTTAAAATAGAAGATACAGCAGATTACAGCATTAATTGAAAAATATTTTTGTGATAGTAGTCTAATTGGTAAAGCTCTGGACTAGGCATCAGTCTGGGTTTAATTTCCAGTTCTAAAGCTAGTTTGTGTCCCTAAAAAAAAAAAAGCCACCTTAACATGAAGCTATCGAAGTTTCACACACACATCCTGCAGAGCGTGCAACTTAAGAACCTATAAAAAGAGTGAATCTAACCTGACAGATCTGTAGTAGAGAATTACATGGTAACCCATCAAACCAAGCACGAGAACCACTGCATAAGTCATCTAAAAAATCATCAGTTATTAGAAGGTCTTCTTTTGTACAACATTCAAGAATTTGGACCCCACAGGGATAAATCTGCTGCCCCACGTGTTACAGACTTTTTTACCTCTCATGTCTTTGCCTGCTGAAACTGCGTGCTTACACGGAGCCCAAGAACAGTCTTCCAGAGCAGCAGCCAGAGGAAAACTCTTTGAGCTCTGTTTCTCCTTATTCCTCTCACTTGCCTTGTCCATTCAGGCTGGAAGCTTTTGAGGAGAGGACTGTGCTCCCTAACTGCAGTCTTAGGTAAACATGCTCTTTAAACATAACTTATGAATATACTCTATTAACCTTTCACTTTATACCTTGACTTAACAGCAAAGCATAACATTTCAGTGTGTATATTTTGCTAACTTTAATTCTGGTTCACAAGGCAAACTTTCAACTTACTATTTTCTATTTGTACAACCCAAAGACAGACATATTTTAGTGATGTGTAAATTGATGAATGATACAAACTGAAAAGGCCGTTCATCAGCAGGCCCATTGAAAAATTCACCTCTCAGTGAACTTAAAATCAAAACAAATGAATGTATACCTGTGAAAAGTATACAATTACTACACTTGGAAACCTTTTTTGACAGCTCTTCAAAAGCTGATGTGTACATACCAAGAGATTTTACAAGAATGTCATAAACTGAAATACTGTGCCCGCACTTGTGCCATACCCTGGCACTGTGGATTGTCCCCTTGCTCTTTTGTAGTAAGAGAGGAACAAAGGCTGAAAAGAAAACAAAAAAACAACCCAAATACTATCTGTGCTGTACATCTGACATATCGGAAGTTCCTATTTGTAATATTCTGGACTGCAAACCGGAGTTGAAAGGCACAAGCGCGCATTGCAGTGAACTGTACCATATATTTTGTGATGTACACATGAAAACAATGCTGACTTCCCACTAATAGATTGCCCCACACTCCATGTAAAGTAGTCATTTAGAAAGAAAGCTGATTTTCTAAATACAATATTCTGTAGCTGAAGGTTTCAAGTTGAATTTTGGGAAGCTGGATATATAGCTTGCATATTAGCTTTCTCCATTTGCATTGTAAATCTATTTCTTATGTATTAACTTTACTACTTTATTAAAAATTTGCTAAAAGCAACTGAATGCAATAAATTGTCATAGTCATTGCTACCATTATTATCTATGATATAAAGAGGATTTTAAGTGAGCTGAATAAAAAAGCACAAGTCAAGGCTTTGAGTACATCTCTAACATGACTAAACTCAGAGTAAGGCAAATCAAGACTAACAAATTGAGAGAACCAAATACCAACCACTGTAGTCATATGCTGGCATTTTTATAGCCCCTAGCTCTTGCAAATCGGAAAAGCTTAAAAACATGAACCAAATGCAGTTAGTGTGATTTTTACATGTCTTACAGTACTGTGAAAAAGCAAAAAGTGCTGCACATAGGAGATTCAGCCTCTCCCCATTATTGTGGCAGGGCCACCAGGCACCATCATGACGATTTCCCTGTTCAAACAGAGGGATTGGTAAGAGTCGGCTCTACTTCTGCACTCACTCTCTTTTACATCAAGTTGTGCCTCCAGGGAACTGTAGTTCAAGTAAGTTTTATCCATTGCAAAGACACCATCAGGCTTATCCCATACAGGCAAAAGCCCATAAAAGATGAGCATATCAGGAAAACAGCGGCAAAGAAAGATGGAGGCTTTCAATGCCTGAAGTTTTATCAGTGTTAAAAGAGAAGTTTCAAGAACATTCAAAGCCACAGCAGCTTTGGGAAAAGGTCATGGAGACTAAACCAAGCAATGACTTCAACAAAACTGGTGCTTTTACATGTCTGCCTTTCACTTTGAAAAGGGTATTTTTCCTGGTGACAATAATCAACAGAGTTTCAGGTTTGATATTTCTCTCCCAGCAAGTATTTGGGTCTTGCAACAAACACAAGGGCCTGGCAAAAGAGATAGAATTATTAAAAAAAAAAAAAAAAAAAGTCTTCACTTAGAAGCACTGAACATCCAGCTGGCTTCTGAAGACCCTGGACTGTGCCTCTAAACCCTCAGCATATCAAACGCAGTGCCAGGATCTCCAGGTTGACTCCACAAATCCCCTTTGCTTGCTTGTGCAAAGAGTAAGAGTACAGAACAAAGTCAGAAGCCTCCACATAGCCTCAAAAGTGAAGCTGAGAATCTGAAATATATTATTCTACTGGGAAGGAGAAGAGAGATTATAGTATGAAAACACTAAAATATCATGACACATTAATTATTTGTGCACATACAATACAAAAAGAAAGGAAGGGAAATAATAGTGTATATACTCACAGTAGGAAGTCCCCCTATCCCCCAGGGCATCACAGCAAGGGTACCACAGATAACGAGGCATCTGCTGATCAATGCGATGCTCTCAGGCTGCTCATTTATGCATTAATGAAATGTGTGCAGCAGTTCACTCAGCTGATAAAGGTTCCCACAGGGGACTATGTCCAGGGGAAAACAAATGATCAAAATGAACAAAAGTGATTAAAGGAAGGGAAAAAAAAAAAAAAAGACAATGAAGTGCAGCTAGGGGAGAAGTCAGACCCAACAGCCAGACTGTCCCTTTCATCCCTGTGTGCCACCCTTCCTCTCCATCACCTCACAGGGGACGGCAAGGAAATATCCCAACACATAGACTTCAGTCTGCAGGCAGAAAAGCAGCCTGGATTTCACCCAATCTAAATCCCTTTATTTTAACAGTGTCCTGCACACGTATACTTCGATACTTCAGTTTAAGGCAGCAGAACACACTCCTCCTAGCAGTTACTGAAGCAATGTCAAAAGCCTCCAGCTTTAGAAACCACCAGTCCATTGAGTGCATCCTTAGCATTAAGGCCACTTGGGAAGAAGCCAAACTAGATTCAGTGGTTAATACCATTATCCATGACCTCTGCTGACAGCATCAGGCCAAACCCCTGAAGCCAGACAGTTGCTGTGCAGAGCCCTACACTCAGTCCAGCAATAAGCACATCGTCCCCTAGACCTCAACAACTACAGCCCCTGCACTGGTCCATGTTCAGTGCTGCACGGCTTCAGTCTGTTTTCTAGTCTCACCTCCTCAAAAAACCCCCAAAAACCATTTTACTGCCTCCTCCAGCTTCTGCAGAGAGAAGCAGCCTTCTGCAGGTTCAGAGAAGCAGATGATGTTTCAATTGGTATCACGTACCCTGAACTCACTATGGCATAAACACCTTCGTGCAGCATGTGAGGGAATCATGTTGCTGCATATGTAGGGTGGTTTGGGGTTTTTCTAAATACTTTGGTACTGAGTGAGGAAGATATAATTTGCCATTAAATATCTCATGGCTTCTCACAAATGAGGTCAAGGTCAGTAATTCTGACTATCTACATTCCAGCTAGGTTTCTGCTTGTTTAATTTCATCCTTTAGCTACTGCTTGGGACGACTGGGCAACTGTCCTGTGAAATAACATCATTTTACCACAAAAACAACTGCTCCAGCCATGACTGGACTAATGATATACCAAAACAGTTTGTAAAAAGTACATGGCAATGAAAAGCTCTTTAGAAGCAGATGACCTTATTATAATAGAACTTCACTGAGGCTGTGCCCTAACCAGCAGTGTAAGGTATCACTGATGTACCCACAGGCACACATAAAACACGTGTAATGCAGAACTGTTTTCATCAGAGCACAGAGATAACAAATCTGCATGTGTAGGCTGTTGAAAGCAGTACAATTCATTTCACAATAAAAAGGAGAAGAGCGATGTTCCCCATCTCTTCCTGATGAAGCATTTTACAGCACTGCAGGTGTACATATTATGCATGGAATTGTGTGGCTTGTTTTCTCTTTTAGAGAGTTGTGCTTAGAAATAATAGTGTGTATCAGGTGTAGGGAGATAGAACTCATTTCTGAGTTGTATCGTGAATGAGTTTGCGTGGCTTCCCAAATGAGAGAAATGAATCTGAGGACAGTGGAAACCAGAATGGCTAAAGTTACAAGGAAGGCACCATCGGGACCAGCAAAGGGAGAATTTGCCTGCAGCTTCCCATCACCGAGCCTTTCCCAATTGACTGAAAGCTAAAGCAGCAGCTCCATTAGTGTTTTATAGAGTTCACAAATCAATGTGAAATTCCATATGCTTTGCTGAGACACCAGCACCAACGTGTTTGGTAATATTTATGCACATATAGAGAGTGTATATAAGTATACAGAGGCATAAGGGCCCCTCCTCTCCATCCAGATTTGCATGAAGTCAAAGAAAATTGATGTGGTATTTGGCAGGGAATGTAGGAGGATTCACAGAGCCATGCCACTGAACTTGTCAGCTAAAATATTTCATTCTGTTATTGGAAATCATTATTCTCACTCTCTAGAAATCTCCTTGTATTTTGAGTGGTTTGTGAAGCAAATGGAACTGCACCAGTAAAGCCATTCAGAATTTCAAGTGTCATGGCAAAAATGTAACGTATCTTGAGAATTTAACATTGGTATTGAGTGCTTTACTAGGTTAATCACTCTTCTGCCAGTAGCTGTATTTCCTCTTTCCAAACTCTCTTAACACACATTTTTGTTATCACCTTCCTTCAATAATCAAATGTGGAGAAAATATTCTGTTTCAGTTGAGGGGAACTCATGACTTCCAGTATTTAGGAGTAGCTTTGGATGACCACAGAAAGGGAAATTCCCTTTGCTTCACTCTCCCTATGCTGGTGCCAATAGTGCCCTCCTTGTAACTTTAGCCATTCTTGTTTCTGCTCTCTGCTAAAACTGTACACTTCTGTGTATATTTCTGTCTTCTTTTTAAATAAATACTGCTTTAGCACCAGGGAGATACATAAAAACAGCAAGGAAAGAGAGTGAAATTTAGCCCAAACTCAGAAAATAGCTGTGTACCTTTACCTACTACAGGGAGACACAAGATGAAAACACAAGCTTTTTGCTTTAAAGAAAGGTTCTCAGTGTTCCAAACCTCCTAGTTGTTCCAGGGATGCCTACTCAGCTGTTCCCCCCCCCAAGTCTTACAAGTCAGCTCCCATATGCCTTCAAAAGACAGCTTCAGCTCGTAAAGCACTTCTGAGGTGACATTTCCATAAGGAACACACCGATCTATAGGGCTGTGCTGCTTCTTGGAGCGGCTGGATAGACACAGCAGAACATATTTCCCTCACCACAGGCAGCGACTCAGATCAAGCTGATTGCTCATGAGTATTCACCATCTCACTGTGATCATAACACAAGAAATCAGGACACCTGCGCTTGGGATGTTCAACGTATCTGCCCAGCAGCAATTAGAGCTGGGGTAGTTGCTGCTCTGTCTTCCTTAAATTCAGGCCCCCAGTCCAGAAGAACCATGGTGCAGTTGGAGCTGTGATCATCTCCATGCCTGTCTGAAGCGGGCTGGTGTTCTGGCTGAGATAAGAGTGCAGCAGGATTTAGATCAGAACAGAGCATGGTAATGACTAGTATTGCCACTTCAGACCACGCAACCTTCATTAATTTAATCATTACTGCAAGCAGCATCAGTACATCTAAAAATAAGTCACTTGAACAAGGAGAAAGTTCCCAAATTCTGTGTTCCTATTTCTTTTTAATAAAGCTCAAGCTTGCCAACAATATGCTGCAGCACAATGGAAAATTCTCATTTATAAAATAATGTAAAATCTATCTGGTGTGTGGGAAGAAGATAAGGGCTGTTTATCAACAGGAATAAAATGATTGAAATTGGAAATAAGATGCTGGATATCCTTCATTTGCAGACTGCACAGCTGCAATTAACAACACAAAGAAGGTATTCACCATTTCAAAAATCTTAGCGCACTGATGCATCTTGCTAAACTATCTGCAATGAAAGGTTCTGCCTCAGAATACAATTAATTTTAAACATAGAACATTTAAAATTCATCTAAAGTATTTGTATTCTAAATAATATGCATCTATTTAAGTGACATGTGTATTCTGGATACTTGCACACAAGTATATATGCTTACACTTCCCTGCGATAAGACTTCAGTCATTTTTATTTTCTATTAAATATCTATATAATTGACACCAAAATTTTTTATCTCATTTTGTTCAGCATGCATGGTCATTTATAGATCTAGACACAAATACTATCTGAAGTGAGAATACGAAATAAAGCTTTTTTCCTTAATGTGCAAATTTAAAAACTCTTTCTATAATTTATTTTATAATTCCCTTTCTACCACATTGTACTTGCATTTAACATCACTTCAGCTGAAGTACAATGTAAATTTCTCACCAAAAGACTCCATCTTCAGGAGAAATGTCTGTGTTTCCAGTCTTCGTATCTCCTATTTAGCATTTTTCAAATTAAATCTCTCCTAGATGAATCCAGTATATTGCTCAGCAGTTATTGAAATTTATGAACATGTTTCAGCTTTTTCATACCGCTGTTAACCATTATGATTGCCTCCTTTAAATCTTTCATTTTATAGCTATCACTTCAGCAGCCTGTATTGGTGACATTCATGAATTTCTCAGATTGCAACCGTGCCCATACTTAACATCTCAGGGTAGAGTTATGCTTCCAAAGCCATTCCTTGGTTGTTTGCTTTAACCTCCTGCTCCACTGAATTCCCAAGTGTTCTGTCATCAAACTGGCAGAAGGCCCATGTTTTGGGAAATTACCATCACGGTCTGTGGGTCAGATTGTCACCTCTGCTTCCACTGTACAGAAAACCCAGTAGCAGTTGTTCTCAACCACTCCAAATCCCATCAACCATCACTGATACAACGGTACCAGCCCAGAGTCAAGGCGGAGGCATTTTCTTTGCATAAGGAATGACACCACGGGAGAGGTGCACGAGAGCAGAATGAGTGTAACTGTGAAGCAGAAAGCTTCAGTAAGCGGACACCATCATCCTTCCCTAGGGGATATGGAGGCAGGCCTGGCTACTGGCTCAAACCAGCAAGCATCAGTGGGCCAACCCAGCTCACAAAACTTTTCTATTCCTTCCCCCATTACAGCATCCTCTCTCTTTCCTTGATCATTGTCTAATGCACAGAGTGAAACAGTGAGATCAAGGGTGCTGAACTTTGGGGAAAGTCTGCCTACAAGCACACCTCAGAGCGCTGACCACAGTAATAGAAGCTCTATGAGCAGTCTGAGTGACCAGGAGCACCAAAGGATCCTGCTTGTTTTATTAATGACATATGCTAATAACAACATACATCTAGCCCAAAGCCACGCATTTAAGACTAGGGTCAGCCTGCTACAGCATGTGACAACAGCACTGCATCCAACCTCAAACGGCTTTAGAGGCTGAGCCCATTCACAATAAAGACACGTCTACCCCTGATTTTCTTCTGCCTAAGATTTAGAGATTGGTATTTCTTGCTGAAAATGAGAAATTCTCATTAGTGGGGTTCACAGTACCAATGTTTTTCAAACTACCGTCTAAAAATCCCAAAGGACTGCAAAAGGTGTGTGAGGAAAGTCAAGTCTGCCATCGGGATACTTACATTGACTTCCCAGACACCTGCATTACTTTCCTGGCAAGCTTTTGATTTCTTGACACGCACCCTCCCCAAACACAACACACACACATGTGCACACACAGAGGCAGAAATTGTGGAAAAAAATCAGAGAGGACTTGCCTGCTAGGTGAGAATGTCTCCATTTCTCCCATTATTCAGTTTTGTTTTGTTTTGTTTTCAGCTGGAGCAAGTTTCCTCAAATGACAACAGAAAAGGGAACCTGAGCTGAAAACAATTCTGTGATCAAGCATGCAAGCAAGCTTGCCCAAATATCAGGGCTGGAAGAGGAAGGCTAACCTTTCCAAAACACACAAAATCCTAGTTCTATTCTCACTCATGCAACCAACCAGAGCTGATGAAGACACAAACCATACAATCAACATAAATGCTGCCTTTCCTCCTCCCCACCTCCCCCAGTCTTTTAAACTATATGTCCTCAGGGCAGGGACCACCTCAGCACACAAATGTATTCTTGTAGTTAATCCTGCAGTGCAAACCCCTAGTCAGCATCTCTCCGTCTCTAAAATACCAGCACTCATAGTTCCCCACAAGAAAAACCAGAAATTCCATGCAAAAACCATAGAGAATTTGGTAGTCATTATTAGTAAATTTTATTTTTTCTAAATACTACGGATGTTTTTCACTAGGGATATACCATGTTAATTCATGCCCAGCTACACCAGGCGATGCTGCAGTCTGTGGCTGACAGTGCCATATCTTTAGGAGCTTTTGTACCCTTTTGTAGTTGTACACACGTGTATGGCGACGCATACTGTACTTTCCTACAGTTAAAGATTCATTTACATTCTGCGATGATGCATCTAAACTGGTAATCAGCCATCTTAGCAGCAACCAACCAGAGAACTCATTACCATGTCACCTGTTTGCTTACAGCACAGATAACTGGAAGTCAAACAGGTGGAGGTAAAGCCAGGCTTACTAGGGAGAGGATAATAGCGTTTTCAGATGCAGCCCCTGCCTTCTGCTGACCCTTTAGCCATTGGCATCAGCATACCAGCACGCTGGCCGGTGCAGTAAACATTCTCTGGCTCTCCAGAGCCCAGTGGTGGAGTTGATGAGATCTGCTTTTACAGACGGCAAGATCAGTTACACCTCATTGCAGCTTTAAGCAGACATGACTTAAATACAGTTTGAATCACACAGAGAAAAGTCAGAACCTCAGAACTTGAATAAACAGTTCAGTGCCCAAGAGGGTTGCTTATTTGCAGAGTAACACAAAAGTCACGCTAGAAATGCCAACAACTCTGAACACTGCTTTTAGGCATGATTCATACATTTCTCCCAGTTTCACTTCCTGGTATCTTACCAGCCCTTATTTTACTGCTTTATTTTTCCTGCTTATAAACAGTGGTAAATCAGAATTAGGCACATTTCTGAAGACAAAACCTCTTGCAGAAAACCTCTTGTAGAAAACCTCTAACCTCCTTGGTTGTCAATTAGTCAGGAGATATAATCAATGTTTGTAATTCTGCTTCAGAAAAATGCATGTTTTACAAGACCCTGGTGGTGTGATTTAACCCCAGCTGGCAGCTAAGCACCACGCAGCCCCAGTGTTCAGCCATCCCCAGGAAAGCAGGGCTCCATCACGTGTAACGGTTACTTGGGAAAAAAAATGCCATCACTCTGAATGTCTCCCCCTTCCTCCTCCTTCTTCCCACAGCCTTATATGCTGAGCATGACGTCATACGGTATGGAATATCCTTTTGGTCAGTTGGGGTCAGCTGTCCCAGCAGTGTCCCCTCCCAACTCCTTGTGCACCTCCAGCCTACTCATTGGTGGGATGATGTGAGAAGCAGAAGCAGCCTTGGCTCTGTGTAAGCTCTGCTCAGCAATAACAAAAAACATCTCTATATAACAAAAACATCTCTATATTATCAACACTGTTTCCAACACAAATCCAAAACATAGCCCCATACAAGCTACTATGAAGAAAATTAACTCTATCCCAGCTGAAACCAGCACACCCGGCCACCTCAAGTTTACGTACCCAGCACGAGATCACTGATCGCAAGGTACGGTGTTCCATGATTTTGACAGAAAGTTTGTTTTTCTTGACAACCATGGACCATAAGGTAGTTCTACGCTTCATGAGTTCTCCAGCACCATTACTGCAATCCGATTAACATCCTCCTGTATTGAACAATATAGAATATTTCACTGCCTTCAGATGCTTAAACAGAATTATGACCCCTACCCTAAGGCTCTGATGCAGTCAGGTGCTGCAGTGTGCTCCCAAACCTGACACGGGGATTTTAGAGCTTCAGAGCACTTCAGTTGGCACTTACAGATCACCTGAACCAAAGCCTTTGACACTTGTGTGACAGAAGGAGGATGATGGCAGGAATGACAGACACGCAACCATAGAGCTGTGAGCGTTATTAGAAGTCAAACATGTCTTAGGGACATAAGTAACAGGCTAACACATGAGTAACCCCACGGCCATCTTCCCGACCATGTTCACTTGTCCAAGTTAGCATCTTGTGAAATAGATTCTAACTGACCGAACAGGCACGTCTGTCCTCCTGAAGGACACTGTTGATTCATCAGCCATGTAATGAGTTAAGTGACTGCAGGAGAATTCTCACGTTACAAACAATGAAAATGGATTTTTGTTTATAATATAGAAGCACAAAAATCTGTGGAGTCTTTCCTATTTAAAATAGCTTGCTTACTCAACATCAGGAAAGAGACCTACTTTGCCATGTCAATCACAAACCATCATTTATTACACGCCTGTTAGATTTTTCCAAGTTAGTACAATTACATGCTGTTGCTTCTAAATACAATTTAAGTAAAGGCAGGTATCAAAAAATACCCACACATTCTGATTCATTGGTATGCCATGCAGCCAAAGACTCGCAGAAGCTGTTAATGATACATGAATTATGTATGCTACAGCTCAATATAACATTTGGTGTGATTTAAACAGCATGAACTTTTAGTGAAAGTCATTTTGATTCTGTGATGTATTACACTTCGAAAACCCTTAGCAGGAGGTGGGAATTGAATGATGTTCTCTGAAAGCTTTTATTTGTTAAGCATACACAATGCAGCTGCAACTAGATCCTAAATAATGGCAAGGAGTGAAATGAAAGATCTGATATAAAATTAGGTTGCTGCACAACTTGATTCTGAGTGTGTCAGTGAGGGAAAAGGAAGTAGCAGAGGGGAAGAAAACAGGAATCAACTATTCCCCTTTTCTTCTGTAGCAGCTGAACTTCAAGATATCCTAGTTACATTTCTCATTTTAAACTTCACTGTTCAACTGAACATTTCACTCTGCACCACCAAACAGTTGCTCTCAGTCCTGTGATTAGGCTGCCATTTCAATAACGAAGCTATGAATCACTAGCAGAAAGAGCCATCCAGTTGCTTACAAAGGGTGAAAAAAGAATTTGCCTAAGTACGTAACTCATTTTTAAAAGTTAAATGCAAGAAGGGGAAGAAAGATTAAAACACAGGTGGATAATGTGATCCTTATTTTTATTTTCTATTTACGATGCCCAAATTGTTTGGCAACAATTTAAATACATCTGAACATGACAGCACCAATTTCTGATGCCCAAGGAGAGCTTTAAGCAATGACCCATTTTCTATTTCATACATATCTACAGCAATCCTTCAGAGGAAAGTATTATTAAGATTTACAAAATTTGTCCATGGACAAAGGTGCTTCTTTACTAGCTCCGTAATTGCAAAATGTGGGTTTATTGCTGTGGTATTATAAAGAAGCCTTTTCAGTGCACAACCAAAATCAGGGACCCATTTTATTAAACATTAAGTATTTGTAAGTACAGGAACTTCTCTCCTTACTGTAATATTTTTGGGTTTTTTTCAAGAGCATTTAGCACCGACCTATCTCCTCTATCACTTATTAAAGAGAAACCTGCTATTGACATGGTAGTAGGTACAGGACTAGCCCAACAAACCATAGTGCTGAAAACTGTGTCTTGAAACCAGCAGGCAATGACAGAAAACAAGTATTGCCCCTGGTTTATGGATGGAAATAGAGGTGGTGTCCCTCGACATCATTTTAGAAACTTGCAATCTAGCAAAGAAAATAACCGAGCTTTCTGACATGCCGGCCCAATGGCTTTGACAAATAAGCTGCTCCACTGTACAAAAGCTTAAATTTACTCATAAAATAGAATCATCCTTTTAGGGTCGAGTTTAAACATATGGCCTTTTTTTGACTGAATTAATCCCTTCTCCTGAAGTTCGAGACAGAAGCATAAACGTTGTTATATTCTTGCCAGATATTTATAAACTGCCGCAAAGTGTGATGCCAAAGATTATTTCCCACCAGCCCCTAGCCAGGGCAGCCTCTTTTAATCCTGAGGACAAGCTAGCCCGGGAACAACTGAAGTTTTTGTGTGAGGGATAACATTGCTTCAGCATAACCTCCTGGGCGTTGGCCACCGAATACAATCTGACATAAATAACACGTACAATTATCTTTCTACTAGAAATATGGTTATAGTCCCAAAAGACAGAAGGGCACAGAACCTTTACTCAATAAAATGAAATGAAAAACCAATTCAAGTCTAAGCTCCCCAGATCTAGAAAGGTTTGAGATACTCTCCGGAAAGGACAGTTCTCTAATGCTTTAGATACACACCTCAGAAAATCTTCCAAGATTTTTGCCAGACATAGCATCCACAAAAGGATTAAAATGTGCATACAGTTACCTCCTCTACACACAGAAGGAATTTCTAATTATAAAATCAAATCACTATGAGTACAAGTAGATGTCAAAAAGAATCAGAGTAGTTGCTTGTACTGTTCAAAGAAAATAGAAATTCACTTAAGTGTGCTTATTCTTACAATACGCGGTAAAGGTTTCGGGTTTTGTTTGGTAAAAATGATTGGGGAATATTTGCAGAGAGTGGTATTTTCAGCAAAGGCACGATGACTCTCGGTCTAGAGACAGTTCATCAACAAAATTATTTCCTGTAGTAGAGGTTCTGCTTCGCCACAATATCATTATCACAAAACACGGTTTATCAGATACAAAGCTCATACTTGCATGCTTTACAGAATGCAAGAAAAACAACTGCTTTCAGAAGAATTTTCAAGATTTCACAAACATTCTTGTTCTGTATCCCCTGTGACACTGTTTAGGGACTCTAAATTGAAGGAGCTCCTTCTGTTTCAATGATGAGTCACATTTTAAATAGAACTCATTCAAAGAAAATCAAAATTGACATTGCTGATAATTTTGTCCTCTCTAGAAGAAAAACAACTGAATAGTAGTCCTCAATTGCAGTAGATCATTACCGACTAGTACGCTCTACCTGCTACCCTGAAATAACATGCTATTTAGGCTCTTGGCTTGTTAAATTGATATATTTTTATTCTGACCATGGAAAAAAAATGAAGTAAAAAATTCAGAGAACACAAAGATGCTAGTAATACAATTGATTAGCAATAGCATTATACTGTTTTCCAGATTGACTCATGCAGTAGATGCAATGTACACATTCATAACTTGTAGTAGTCTTGTATTACAACTGGATCTTGTTCATACAGGCCAAATTTTTTCAAAAATCCACCCAAGTTTATATTCAAAAACCTGAACTTAGACAGACATATGTCTCTAGATATATGTAATGACTTTAAGTTATTCAGGATAACCCGTTAAAATTAGCATGCTGAGTTAAGGTCTCATTATCCTGAAAAACATTGGCCCTATTTTTAATTTTACAGATCCTGTTGTTTACCATTGTTCCCTTCTATCTAAACTAAAAGAAGATAGGAAATGCAACTATAATAATTGTTCTTAAGTTTCAGCTCCTGTATTAATATAATCTTTGCTTTGAAAAATGCAGAATTCTGTGTTTGAAAGCTCAAAGAAAACAGCAAAGTGGATATAGATCAGCCTGGGACCTAAGAAAAGAAATACAATATTACACACACACGGATTGAGATTACACTGTCAGAGGGGGAAATGTTGTAGAAATACAGTACATCTTACAGGCAAAGTACTAGATGGTACGTGGGCCAAAGAGCCCTCACTTAAACTGACAGAAAAAAGGTGTCTTTATGCAAAACAGTGTCTATTTATGTGCATTATTGTACCCTCTCTCTTTAGTATGATCCCGCAGTAAATCAAATATTTGATTTTTGAAAGGTGCCCTAATACACAAAGCATTCTTGCAGTGTTTGCAGTCTTTCAGGAAAGACAGCGGCGCAGACGGCAAAGATAACTGGACAGGGCAAGACAAGGCCGGTAAGACACGGTGGTCCGGCCAGTCTCTGCAAGACGCAAATTCCAAACCTGTACTTGGGAAAACAAAAGTCCAGCACTGTTACCCTAAAAATAAATATTCTTCTCCCTTGAACTGCATTGCTTGATGTACACATTCCTGTGAATATAGTTGCCAATAGCCGGGGCACGCTTCAAACTAGTTGGTTGAATGTTATCACCACAGAATTCACGCAGACAGCCGCAGTGCCAGCATTATGATTCACTCAATTATTCAAGTTATTTCTGCCCAGTATGCCAGTTAGACTGAATTAGGAATTACTTTTGTTGAAGTGTTGATGCTGTTAGTTCCCTCTAGACTAGGACAGTGTTTGTCAAGGTATCCAACACAGAGAAAAACTCACAAGAGAGATGAATAATATTGAGTATGGCAGCATTCCCCACCGGGCCGCATAAAAGGATGGATTTCTTCTTTGTTTTGCTAAGTCACTGTGTTCTAAACCCAATGTGCTCAGTAACACGACTTGAGATGCAGTAAAGAAAGGTGCCAAAATCGTTAAAAATACATATATCTTATCTGCAGCAGCATACAAATATAACTGCTGCCATGTTATGTTGTTAAAAACGACAGCAGTCACAACCAGGTAAATAAAGATAACATTATTTTGTTGACTTTTTCTTGTAATATGAACTTTTTTGCAAAACCACTTCAGAAAAAGAAAAAAAAAAAAGGAATGACATTTCCACTTGATTTTAAAAAATAAGAATTGAAGTTTTGACATGTTTCCTCCTGCATTTTCTCCTTCTAAGTTTCAATGCAATAAAAATTCTGTAGAAACTGTTTTTCTATCACGTCCTCCTTCCCGTTCTCCTCCTTCTGCCTCACCTTTTCCATTTTCAAGGCTTTGCCAGCTTCAGTAAGTTAGTGGCAGAAGGTGGCATTTCATTTTTCTTTTGTCCCTAACTTTTCCAAAGCTGGAGAAGTTTTGCAAAGTACATAAGGGAGCAGGGAGAAAAGCTTGTCTAAAGCCTTTTTTTGTGTGTGCTTTGAAATTCTCTGTTTGTTTCTTACTTATCTAAAACTGGAGTTGAAAAAAACCCTGTTAACTCAGAAATGCATGTGTTGAGCTTTGGGTGGAAGACAAACATGATGAAACCAGCAGCAGTAGTTTTACTGGAGTACAAAACCAGGAAGAAACCTCATCCAGAGGAGACCATGAAAAGGTATTTCTTTTTTCCTCATCCTGTAACCAGAGGTGCGAATGAGTATCATCAGTGTTGTTTCAGAGGGATTCTTGATGCATTGACAACAACCTGAAAGAGTTACTAAGTGTGAGAAAAGTATCTGAAATTAGGCAAGATATAAGTTTTTGGAAGACAGCCAAAGCTATTCCCTCTACTCTTTCCTCTACAGTCAGTGGGGAAAGACAAGTTTTTCTAAGGGTGATTTCCACTCATCCAAATATCTGTTTATCTGGTTTAGGAGAGGATAAATCAGCTTTTAAACATGCCCTTCTTCCTGCTGTGAACCAAGGCTAAAAACCTAAGTTTAGATTGCTAAAGTTACACAGGGTAAATCCTGTCCTGAGTGATAAACTGAAGAGAATGCAATATGGCAGCTATCTTCCTGCCACTGACAGGTTAAGTATTGCCCCCGGAAAAAAAAAAGAGCAAAGTGAATTGAGTTTGCTTACAGCCCTGTTCTGCATTTCACTACTGGCTGGTAATGGAAGGACAGTGCTTTCAAATACTAGTTCCACACTGAGAGATCATCTCAATGGAAAGGATGGGAGTTTTTCTTCCTAGGCTTCAGAAAAAAAGGCCTCTAAAAAAAAGAAATGTATTGAAGGTATTGGAAATATAAAGACAGTTGAAAAACACTACAAGGGAAAAAGGTTTGTCTTCCTTTTTCCCCTTAACACTCTTTCCATGTTTTCCTTCCCCACTTTGTCCTTATAGCAGGACAGAAACTGAAATAAATCCTGTAAGCCTTTAAATACATCTGCTTTTTTAATTTTTGGGGAAAAAAAAAAAAAAAGAGTTATCAGAATGAAATCCACGATTTTCAATACCATGGGGGGGAAAAAAAAAAATCTTACTCTTTCTGTCACCCTGTTCTCATCCAAAGCTTGGGCACAACACGCATCTCACACCCTGGGGGGGGCTCTAACCTGGCAGCAGCAGCAGTTCACCAGCCTGGGAGCAACAAGAAAATACACTCAAAACACGCATTCACTTACAAGCCCTTGTACAGTCCAGGTGACTGGAACCACCCGTAAAAAGTTGACCCAAAGCTGCCAAAGAGAATGGCAGGTCACAGGGAAAAAAACAAAGATTGAAAGCTGGAGAAGCAAAGCTAAGAAGTCTACAGATGAAAACTGCTCGCATGCTGTGCCTGGGGCTGAATTATATGGAGAAAAAAGCCTGCAAAGTGCCTGGAAAGCAAGAAGAAGGGAAAAAAAAGCAGCTCCTCATCCAATCCTAACATGATATGTCTTCTGCAAAGACATCTCAAAGCTTCTTACACAAACTGCTCTCATAAAAAAAAAAAAAAAAAAAAAGGAAAGAAGCCGCCCCAAACCCCCACATACTGCAGCTAATCTGATGAAAGTTAGAAACACCAAATAAAGAGAAGGGGGAGGCAGGGGAACACAGCCAGGTGTCTCACTTGACACAGACTGGCCTCAAACGCCAGGGCAGGCTGAGCACCCGAGCTCAGCATTACTGCCCACAGACCGTGCCACTGCAGTCACAGCTCGCCCCCGGCCCCACCGCCGAGCTGGCTGTGGGTCATTACCCTCAATGGCAAAGCTTACACACAGTTGGGTCACACAGTTTTATGTTACTGAGTGCTGCAGAGCACACAGTGACCTCATGCTGAACCTTCCCTTGTGGCTCCAAGAGAATATCACTTCCTACAGCATTTTAAGCTCTCCTCTAATAGCCCATCTGGGAAATCCCAACCTTTTCCCACCCCCTTTCTCAGTATTTACATGGAAATGCAGGCAACATTATGGGAAAATTAAACACAAAGCAGAGAATGACGCTGTGGAAAAGCATTGGGATTCTTCAATATAAGGTCAAGGAACTCGACTCGCTGCAGATGCTCTAACAAAGTTATATACACTGAAACAGTACAAGGAACTCCCATCAGGTACCTACAGCTAGATACTGAATTGTTACCGTCACAGCAAGGAAAAATTTCTCTTCCCCCAAAGCCTCACATCTGAATAATATCAGCTCTGTGCTGTAACCAGACTGGCTCCCACCCACCACCAGTGCCTCTTTGGTGAGTGAGGGCAAGGTTTCAATATGAAATGTGTTTTGAAAAATTTTACGGATCTCTCCGAGTAAAGGGTTTCACATCTGTTACATGAACAGCACCAACCAGCACCCATAGAGGTGGGAAGAACTCGTATACTGTTCTAGAGACAAAAATATTTGCTTCCCACTGAACTCTTAAGAAAAACCAAATCAAAACCAAGCTCAGCCCCTCAAGCTGCCATGAACTCATTCCACAAAGTGACACAGCTTCAGCTCCTGTGAGAAGCCCACCTCCTCTATCACTCAGGTCACACTCCCAGGAAGAGATATCAGACCTGACCCAGGGACCTCACAGACCCCAGGGACTCCTCTACCCCGCTGCAGATCATAGCTGGCCAGAAGTAACAGATTTCCACAAATGCAAGTGTGCAACTTCAGCCCCTATTCTTTTAGCAGATGGCCAGCCAGTTCATAGTTCTCCCAAATAAAGAAGCAGATATCCTTGTCCCAAAATATCAGAGAAGTGACAGGCTGCACAAAAAGTCTCTCATTTCTGTCTTTACTATGCTCACAATTGCTGCACAGCTGAAAAAAGCACACGTGAGGAAGGAAAAGGAAGGACATTATGGTATGCCGTAGCAATTAAAAGCTACCAGTAGAGCTGACCTCTTTCCTACTGTGACACACATGCAGAGCACAGTCCATTTTTTGGAAGGCAAGAAAGCAGCCTCCATTGGTAACAACTACCCATTTCTAATGTCAGAAATTCTGCAAACTGCAGTTGCTAAAGGCTTCTTTATTTACCCTTTATTCGTATCAAAAGATGCCAGACCTAGAGCTAGCTAGTTACAAGGAAAGAGAGCAACTATATAAATCCAAGAGAAGTTTTGTTTTGATCTAAACAGGCGTAATAAATCTAAGTCTCAGATGATGCTTCTCACTTAATCTTGAAGTAAATGTTCAAGAAATACAGGAACAAACAGCCTTTAGCAAAAGCTAGGTATAACAAGCAAGAGAAGCAGCAAGCCTCTTCACACCGCCCTCCTGCCACCAACGCACCTTAAAATCCTCATCTGCAGCAACCTCGGCTATTTTCAGCACAGCTTGCCATTTGCAGCAAACTGCACAGTAGTTTCACGATGAGCACAAATGGCTAGGGGGATGAGCCCAACAAACCTGCTCCTTTGTCAAAGTAATGGGGGGGGACGGGGAGGGGACATTTTAAACCGAAGCCATGCAGCACCTTTCTGTGCTGCTTGACAATATCCCACTACAAGGGATGACTGCAGCAACTGCCTACAAAAATAGCTACTCTGTATAAGGTTGGCTGGTTTGTAAGGGCTGCACTGGCTTCCTTCTTACAGGGAATACCTTATTTACGGCCTCAGTTTTATTACCTGTTTAAAGTATGAACATAATAAAAAGGCTATGCAAATTTGGTTCACCAGAAATTAAAAAAAGAGCATATTGACAATAACTACCTTGCTCTTGAAATTAGGTATTTTGTATGGATTTGCAGCATATTTCAGCTGTTAATGCATATTCCAGTACTTGATGCTGGATTAGTTTCAAATTGCAGTAATTCTGGGTGACAGCAAGGATACACACGATGTAGACAACACTCAACCCGGATTCAGGAAATCAGATTTGTATTCCCACCCTCACCCAAGGCCCAGTACGTGGCTTTGTATTTTAGGCCTTAATATCATTACCTCTAAAAGTACAGACAGAATGCATTGCTTTGTAGAAACCTAGCAACATGTTTTAATGCTAAGGACAACTGCTCTGAGTTCAAGTTAATTATGTTAATCAGGAAAATTTGGGAAAGAAACATGGTTACTACCAGTGGGAGAGGGAAGGTTGCTAGGACCTTTGGAACAGGTCATACCACTCGGCAGGAGACTGGGCTGTGGGACCTGAGGGGTTAAGTGGAGCTGCAAAGGGTAGGGAGCAACGAGAGAAAGGACTTTCTCATAGTTACGGCAAACCCTCTTGTCCCAGAGAACACTGATTATTATCGCCACTCTGTATGGGCTCCTACAGACCAAATGCACAGTTTTAAGCAAATTTCCCACAGGGGTGACTAATCACATTGCTCTTTTTTAGGTATTCTGAGACCTCAGGGTCTGAAAGGCAGGAGCCCGAAGTGCTCACAGCTGCAGCTGGGGTCACAGGATTGCAGGCTGTCACCATCTGAATTGTTACACAAGCTGGAGTGCTGTCAGAAGCCAGGGCACTGTCATATCAAATTAGGCAAACAGAAATGAGCTGCCTTTTTTTCCCCCACTTAATCTGAGTCTCAGCCCTTCATCTGGAGAATGAGAATACCCACTATCCTGTCACCTAATGGACAAGCTGATGATCAATTAGCATTTGTGAAACACTCATCTCAAAATGATGACTACCACAGAAAAGCCGTAATGAAATCAATACTCCTCTACTCAGAACAAGGTGTGAATACAGTGCAACAAATACAGCATCGTACCAGACACCTCACAGCAAGCCTTAAATGAAGCAAACCAGGCAGTCCTCTGGGCAGGAGCAGCATTTATAGGCAGAAGAGGCAACCAGATGAAGGTGGAAAGCACACTTCAACTCTTGCAAGTATTGGTCCTTGCACCCTTGATATTGTTCATCTGTGGATGCGGTATCTCCTACAAAACCTGTAAAGCAGATGGCTTCACTGACGGCAGTTGTGTCTCGTTCCAGACAGGACCTGACTAAATGTCACCAGCACTGGTGTGTTTCTGTCAGGGCCTCGCTACTGCATATCAAAGGCTATGGAAGGCAATACATTCCAGCTGCTCAGGAGCAGCTAGCAAAAGCCTCAGTTTAAAAGCAACAAAAGGATGTGGTCAGTGAGAGAAGGGACCACAGTTTCAGAAGGAACATTAGCAGCTTTCAGGGACACCTGCTCTGTAACCAGGAGTCGCTCTGCAATCAGAGGAAATGGAGGAATGGAAAACTAGGAAGTCACACAAGACTGATGGCACGGATGCAGAGCCTGAGACAGAGCAAAGCAATTACAGCACCAGCTTTTCACTTATGTCTTCCTCCCTGTGGAATTCAAAGCCAGAATCATATATGCGAGTTTGAAGTTCAAGCCCTATGAAAGTTATTTCCATAGAGAATTTATTTTTCAGTCCACAAGCACATCCTGATGCAGCTTGATCCCTTAAAGATCAACGTGTGCTGTGCTGGCAACAACTGCATTTTGATAAGGTTTATATGCTTCTAGCACTAGCTGCAATGGAGAGCACTGGCCAAAATGCTCCAGGAATTACAGGGCGAAGCCCAGGCTCACAGAACCCGCTGGTTTTGCCAGGGTCACAACACAATTCCAAGCCCACAAGTCTGAAGAGACATGGTTCAGCCAGAGAGTATCATGGTGATAGAAACTTACTTTTGCAGATACATGCACTTCCCTGAAAGAGATGCTCAGAGCCTGCAGGGGTTTTTTTTGGTTGTTTAATGATAATCTTAGGAAAGAAGCAGAAGTGAAGGAATGGAGAGCAGCAGAGACAATCCCAGTTCCCTCACTGCACACGAATTCTCATGTTACTGTCACTGGTTTCCATTCAGACTCAAAAACTGCATTTCATTTGCTTAAAACCAGAATTGTTAGCTAAAGCCAGATCACGTGGTAATCATGTTAAACAAGTCTTGATTTGTTGTACCTTTGGGCTTAGCCTTTCCTGCAACCCAAGCCTAAAAATTCACCCACCTCAAGTCCACGTGTCTTGTGTTAGCTTGAGTGTATGTAAAAATCCATATGGATTCCACTAATTGAAAGCATACGCTACGGGGGCATGCACAAAGCTAATTACGACATGGAACACATTTCAAAGCATGACGCTTTAGAACAACCTTCTCTGCCTTAAGGATTTTCTTCCTTAAATAAAATAGGCTTTTAATATTTCTGGTAAGGAACACGATTAATGTGTGTGCATCCTAGGCAAACTTGTACTGCAATTTAAAAGAGCATTCACACACAGAGTTAAGCTCAGCTTTGATTGTCAGTGGCAACTCACTGAAGTCACCCTCACAACACCAAACACACACAAGAGGTTAAGACTCTTTGCTTTAGCCAAGAGATCAGGTTTTTGAAATCTGTACGTTACTAGGGTGTCAATGACCAGAAGAACAGAGATAATTTTATTCAATATATTGAGATGCCTTAAAAACCCAAATTCATTACTTCCAGTATATGCCAACACCGTGTAACAGAGAAAGACAATTACCAACATCGGGAGAACTGAACGGAGTATGCTGAGCATGAGAATGGAACCCCCAAAGTATTGTATTTTATACACTCCCCAGGCTCCCGGCACAGTATCTGGGCATTTCACAGCCATGCTCTCACAGCATAAACAGAAAACGGCTTTTCATGTTTTACAGGTGAAGGAGAAAGACAGTTAAATCTGCAGAGAGATGAAGTATGTAACCTTTTAGAATCAGCTGTGGTACACTTCAGAGCTCTGTCCAACTTTTGGGTATGTACTTTCACTACATTAAAGGTACACCAGTGCTCTGCACAAAACTAGTAGTCTCCAAGTCCGAGGAGTCACTAACTTCTCATACAACTATTACAAACGCTCTGGCTCTTCAGAAGATGAATGGCTACACAGCCATTGGGTTCTTAGACGGGCTGGTATTATCTTCAGGGATGCTGATTTATGAGGAACAAAATAATTACATTTTGATTTAAACCCTGGAGTACTTCAGGTATTGCAATTCAAGCAAAGCATTTTGGGATGTCACAGAGCTTGCACCATAGTATAGATTTGTGTGTGTTTGAGAATCAATTATCATTAATATAACAACAAGTGCCAAGTGCTGTTCAAGCGTATTTAACTCTAAAGTTCCATTGGGGATGTTATAAAGCAACTCATCTTCAGAAAAACAAATCCTGTGACTCCTGCATTTCCGATTTAGTGGCTTTTTGTTGTGGTGGGCTTTTGTGTGGTTTTTTTGTTTGTTTGTTTTTAAAGGGAAAAACACACAGCCTTGCCAAAAGAAAAAAAACGCCAAACCAACCAGAAATGAAAAAATGACGATATCAAATGTTAGAAAATCAAATCTAATACTCTGGTTGTTCTTTTCAAAGGAACTTCAGCAAATGGGATGATGAATTTTCAGTGAAGTTCTGTAAAAGAGTATATCTCTTCCCCTTAACATTTTAAAATTCTCTGACCTTTGGCTTTGTGCTGTTCCCACAGATACTCAGGCAAAGTGAAGCATTACTTATACTTCTGTAAGTGCATATTCTGGTAAAGGGTGTCTGTTGGTTATGACACCATACCAAGGCTCGCAGGACCTGGATTCACCTCTCCACTTTGCTAGAACTCCTGGATGACAAGTTTTTAAGCTCCATTTCAGACTACAGACTTAAGAGTCTAAGGAAAAGAAAGCAATATGCTTCTGGCTTAAGCAATCTAATTTGAACTATAGTTCAAATATATAGCAAAAACGTAGTAAGAGCTTGTGTTGGGTTTGCGTGGCAAGGTTTTGGTCGCGGGGGGGCTACAGGGGTGGCTTCTGTGAGAAGCTGCTAGAAGCTCCCCCTGTGTCTGATAGAGCCAATGCCAGCCGGCTCCAAGACGGGCCTGCCGCTGGCCAAGGCCAAGCCAATCAGCGCCTCTGTGATAACATATTTAAGAAGGAAAAAAAACAGTTAGAGAGAGAGCTTTTGCAGCCGGAGAGAGGAGTGAGAAGATGTCAGAAACTCTGCAGACACCCAGGTCAGTGCAGATGGAGGGGGAGGAGGAGCTCCAGGCGCCGGAGCAGAGATCCCCCTGCAGCCCGTGGTGAAGGCCATGGTGAAGCAGGCTGTCCCCCTGCAGCCCATGGAGGAAGGATGAGGGGGTGTAGAGATTCCACCTGCAGCCCGTG
Organism: Grus americana; assembly: GCF_028858705.1. Classification (NCBI taxonomy): domain Eukaryota; kingdom Metazoa; phylum Chordata; class Aves; order Gruiformes; family Gruidae; genus Grus; species Grus americana. The sequence goes on along the minus strand of NC_072860.1, from coordinate 4,123,890 downwards.
GAGGACCCCACACCAGAGCAGGTGGAGGCACCTCAAGGAGGCTGTGGCCCGTGGGAAGCCCACGCTGGAGCAAGTTCCTGGCCGGACCGGTGGACCCGTGCAGAGGGGAGCCCACGCCAGGGCAGGTTTGCTGGCAGGACTTGTGACCTCGTGGGGGACCCCACGCTGGAGCAGTTTGCTCCTGAAGGTCTGCACCCCGTGAGAGGGACTCCATGCTGGAGCAGGGGAACGATGAGAGGAGTCCTCCCCCTGTGAGATGAACTGACCGTAACCCCCATTCCCCGTCCCCCTGTGCCGCTGAGGGGGGGGAAGGTTGAAGCTGGGAGTGAAGTTGAGCCTGGGAAGATGGGAGGGGTGGGGGGAAGTGTTTTAAGAGTTGATTTTATTTTCTCATTCCTCTACTCTGTTTTGCCTAGTAATCAATCAGATGAATTCCCTCTCTAAGTTCAGTCTGTTTTGCTCGTGACAACAATTAGTGAGTGATCTCTCCCTGTCCTTATCTCGACCTACAAGCATTTCGTTATGCCTTTTCTCCCCTGTTTCGTGAATGAGGGGAGTGAGAGAGCGGCTCTGGTGGGCACCTGGCCTCCAGCCTGGGTCAACCCACCACAGAGCTCTAGTGGTTTCCTTATTCAGCCTGTCTCTACAGCTTCATATCAAGTCTGCTTATCTCACAAGTAATAAATAAGCTGTGTTTTCTAAAAGCAAACTCCACTTAACATTTGAATGTCAAGCCAGATTCATTTTGGTGCCTGAATAAATGATTCTGACCAAGTCACAGAGCGATTAAAGCCAGATCAATTTCCTTACTGCTGGGCTGCTACAGCACAAGAACAGTTTATATAAAAATGGTCATTTTCCTGATACAATTCAGTTACTTTGTGCTGTTTTGATAATTCAAACTAGTCCGAACTAAAGCAGGCATGGCCAAAATTAAAAGCAGCACTTTGGAGACCCTAATCTCCACTTGAGTCTGTTAGTCAAACCCTAATTTACTCACAAGAAACTTGGTGTGTCACAGGTAAGAGGTCCACAAATTCAATGATGAGATGCAAAAGTCAGTCTGCTTGCTTGCAGCTAGGTGGAATCTGCAGCACCAAACACTGCAAACGCAGACGTCACTAAACTGATATTTCTTACTACGCAACAGGGACCAAACTCTTCCTCTGTTCATGACATCAGAAATCCAAGGAGTCCTGCAATTTGTTTGTATTACGTAGCTCAGAGCAGGGCAGAGAATCTGAAGCAATTCTATTCTCTGAATTTCTCTTGTCTACGACTAGCAAATGTTTATACATCTTGAGAATGACAGCATCTGAGGAGGGGTCCAGGTCCTGCTACTAGCTACTTAACCCAATTTCATCATCGTTTTAGATCAGAGTGGCATCAGGCAGCCAGAGTTGATCAATTAACTTGACACCTCCCTTTAATTTTAAATTAAAAATATTTCCTGACACACCCTGCATCTTTGTTTTAATTAAAAACGTGTATTCCTCTGTTGGTTCTAACCTTTACTTCTTTTCATGTCAGCCCTGCAGGAGAGAGAAAGTAAATGAACATCTGTGAATGTGCCTCCTTGCTGCTGCTACAATTGATGCCAATTCTTCCCTTCTTACCACTCAACTAAGTGCCCAGCTGTCTCTCCTTCTTGGAGAGCATTTCACAAGCTGTCTGACAGAGAGGTCGTAACATGCAAGTCTGAATTTATGCAGTCTCTGTCCTGAAGGAAATTAAGGATTCCAAACTGAGAGAAGTCCTGTTTATCTCAAGGTGCTGTTCTGGCAGCACAAAAACATGCCCTAGGTGATATCTACTGCTTCAAATTGCCTCTAAAAGTTATAGGCATCTAAAAATAGCCAACTATCTAATCCCTGCGATGTTAACAATCCCCATCAGAAAACAGTTTCTGAGCAATAGCTGTGCTCTAATGGTTTTTTCCTGTCTCCCACTTCTAGTAAGCCTGACATATGAGTCAGAAAGCTCTCCCCTTCCATCTTATCATGAATACAAGTACTGAAATTAATGCTTGACTGTCCTATGTACTTACAGGTAATACTGGGTTGCAAGCTAGGTTACCAGCGATCCAATTCCCTTTATCACTACTGCCAAATGAGAAAGCAGTCTCGGAGCTTCTATAAATACCATTTGTCCCCCATGTAAAAACTCAATGTCCTGAAGAGGAGGACGTCTATGCAGATGTATCTAAGAACACCTTTAACGGTAACAAAGTGTGGTTTTATACCATAGTTCAACCTAGAGCTCCACAAAGGCAGCTGTTAAGCATGTCATAGGACTCCTTTACTCTTCCAATGTCTTGGTGCAGAAGAAGGGATACTCATATGAAAGAATTTAGAAATTCAAAATGGTTGCAACTTCAAGTCAGTCTTCCCCAAAAAGGACCTGCTGTAGGACACGGGATTACAGAATGTGGGAGAATAAGTTTATGGCACCCCAGCATAAGCTATTCTACCATTTAAAGCTCAGCTAGTGGTTTGACTGGAGCAACCCTCAGATCTGTTCTCTGCCTACGATTACTTGCCATGCAGCAAGCATTTATTACAAGTGCTGGGAATATCTTCTGTTGGGTCGCACCTGAAGCTATAAGATGAAGTACTCTATTCTGCTTGTATTGTAGCTTCTCTTTGCTGCACTATACCTCATTGCAATTTCCCCGAAAATCTATTCCAGTGTGATATACTTAGGGCCCTTTATGGCACTACAATGTTAGCTGCAAATGAAAGTCATTCTTCTCTTCTCCTCCCCATCCCCAGCCACTCGGATCCCAAGAGGGCTAGTTTTCATGCCGCTTGTCTGTGAGTTTCAACAAAAAATAATTCACTCTATGAACTATAATTCCTTGAAGCCTGGAGTGAATCCTAAGGGCAAAGTCTATCGTCAGTAAACGACACATCAGGATACCTGTCCCAAAAGGATTAAAACCTATTCTACAGTTTTAATCACACCTATGTATAGAAGTTACTTTTTAATTTCCTTTTTCTGCATAACTGATCTTTGCATTTTTATATTCATTGCTAAGGAAGCTTCCAGTCTTTCATTTGCAAAGGTGACATCCGCTGCATATCAAATTGAGTGCTGGCTGCTTTTTAGAATACACATGATTATACTTGTATTCCAGGATTTTCTTACTCTTTTATTGGCCCTCTCCAATAATATTCTTTCCGTACCTGTCCTTGCACTTACCATACCAACTAAGCATGGTTCCTGAATTATTGATGAATCTCTTTCCATTATGAACCCATATGAAACAGTTGTCTAGAAATGATCAGAATACTGTAAATAAGTATTTTTATACCAAACAGCTAAGATGTTTTGAGAGTAAAGTTATTACATTAGTCAATTAGCACTTGTGAGACAGATTAATAAAAAAATCCATTACATTCAACCTACCACAGCAACATGCAACACCTTTATAACACATTAATTTTGTACTTAATTTTTTTAATATGATATCTACACTTTTTATTGAAGCTTTCAGTTAGGTTTATATGGCAGCTTTAACATTCTCCCTCTCCTCACCACTAGAAAAATATGTTCAAAAGAAAGAGATAAGCTTAATATTTCTGGCAAAATAGGGGTCATATCTAGTTTCTGCAAAATCTGCACTCAAAAGGTGACAATAAGACACCACAAGAAGCAACATCATCCATCACCAATGTAGATTAATGTTTTACATTACGCTTCCTTTGCTCTTCTGGGCATTGAGAAAAAATGTGCATATTACTCTGCTCTGTAAAATTGCTGATAGACTAATTGAGCAAGTTTAATCTAAAAACAAAAGGCCATCTATGATGAATATGAAAGCAGCAGCCCACTCTTTCAGTATCTACTTTTATTTAAGAATAAAAATACAGACATAACTGCTCACTGACGAGCAGATATCTCAAAATCATTAATGAGCCATTAAAAGTTGACTATTTTATGTAGTCAAAACTATCCTATACATGGAGAGTTTCTTTTCAGATTTGTTTTCACATCTGAAATTCAGTTAAACAGATATCCATGTCTAAAAGGTGAAAAAACTCCCAGCAAAACAGGACATGATCACCCTTCTCCCCCAAAAAACCCACCCTGCAACAATTAAACAGATAACTGCCAAAGGCATATACAAAGGGGGACAACTGAGTACAAAGATAAAAGGTGATAGAACCAGATCATTTTTAATAGTATTGGGAGAAAATATTGCCTCTCAAAAGAGTATCTTCACACATCAACCTAGCCTTCACATTAACAGCCTCCCCAGAGTAAGCTAGAGGCTAAGAACAGGAACTAAGTACAAGCTGTTGGTAGAACTATTTTGTTCGCAACAGCTTCCTTAAAATAAAAGTCTCCAATTTAAATGAAACAAGCAACACTAGCATAACAGTCAAAAGTACATCTAACAGAAGAATAAAATGGTATTATCACCTTAGGATGAAATGCAGGTAAAGCTGAGATGCTTTAAGTAGTAGATGGGGGGCAAAACCAGGCACCTGTGGCAAGAGCCCTACCGTGGAGCTGTGTGCCTCAGCTTCATTTTGAAAAGCAAAGCTGCGGCAACGCACACTGGGAAATGATTCCCCTTAAAAAACAACCCTGGTTTATCTGTTTCTTGGCAATCTAGTGAAGTCAGGATATCTAGATCATGATTCCTGACTGGAGAGAAGAGACTAGATTAGTCAAGTCCCTGATCAAACCTGTTACAGTAATCCCAGTATTTCCCACAAAGCAGCTGCATGTCCATCACTGCAAGAACAATGAAGCATTGAACAGACAGGCAAGTGATTTTTTTTTTTTAAACTTGATTTTAAGAGACAAAACTATCAGCATCTTGCAGAATTAAATTTGTGTAACTTCCAACTTTATTCAGTTAAGTTACGCTAAGTCTCAAACTTTTAAAGGGTTGTTTCCAATCTTTGCATTACTTCGGTAGTCATTTACACTTCAAAACTCAAAACTGTTTTGAGAATACTAATCGCTCTGGTTCTGCTGCTATTGGCCTTAATAAGACGTTCTTTTTTCTATGTATCATAAATCCTGTATTACTGTTGTATAAACTCAGCCTTATCACAGGCTTCCACTGGTGGATGAACAAACAAAAGCAGTGATTCCCGGGAAGCCGTTTTACAATAACGTGTGCTTCTCTCGACTGAATATAAAAAGCAGAATATAAAAAGCAGTGCATCTGGAACCATTACTGCTTTAGGTAACCAGGTATCACTCACTAAAATGTTGACACTATTGCTTTGTGCAAAAAGACATGCCTGAAAATAAAGTGTCCAAACTCCATTTTAAAACACCTAAAACCGCTACTGAGGAACAAAAATGCAGTCTGCGGCTCCTGAGGTACGTGTGCTTGCTTGGGTTTCTTATCCCTTCAAACTATTTGAAATTCTGTGTCAGAAGAGCATACAAAAATGAAGCATAATTTCTTCTTTAATTTCATCAATTCTCACAGCATTTGAAGGAAATCTAAAGTTAGCAGATGCAATAGCCCTGATGTACAGTTTATGGTTTATCATCTGAATCAAATCCTATGAGCTATGTATTTTTATTCCCACACGCTTAGGTACCTTTCACTGTGTGTAGAGAATTAAAGGCGAATGGTAAGAGAAAAAACCCTGTCTTTTCACTAACACTTCAGATACATAGATTGATCCTTGTTCTAAAATAATTTTACACTTATTTGTTAGGTAATTTTATGTTTGGTCAGAATGGACATAAAACATGCCTAGTGCCGCATCCTTGATTTACTCTCCGTTAGTGCCCAGCTGGGCTTGCTCTGCCAGGGTAATACTGACTAAGCAGCCAGCGCCTGGGCTGCAAGAGGCCCATTTTGGAATAGCTTCTCTCAGTTCTGCCAATTAAATTCATATTACTAACCTATGGAAGTATTTGATGCTTAACTATTCCAGTACAGATTAGTATCAAAAACTTATTTTTAACCTGACCTCAGCATTTTTCTTGAGAAAAACACGACTGTTGTTTTCTCTTCCTCTTCTTACTACTGACATTGCCAGAACAAAAGCAAAGATACCTTTCAGTTTTGATATGCCACATCTTAAGTATATGCCACATTAAGGCCTGGATTCTTCTGCCTTTGTGTTATATCAAGGTCCAATCCTGTCACTAGACAGGTTGAGGATTTAACCCTGAACACTGCAAGAACCACAGAAATGATGATTTCCATGAGAGAACAGCCATCCATACAAACAGCAGCAACTGCAGGGTTTGGGTTTCCATCTGCAAATGTTTTCCTCACTGATACCATAGTAAGACTCGAGTCCACATATACTTGTACTCTGCTATACTCGCTAAAGAATGAAACGACCCGTGTAGATGCAAAAAGCTGACCTTGATGCTATGGCCTATAGCATTCCTGATACACATACGGCAACCCTAAGGGAGACTGAGGTGGGTTTTGTTTCAACTATTCCACCTCATTTAATCGCAGCTGTTAAATACACTGGCTGCTCCAATTAACTTTTCATAAGCAGACATAGACAGAGATTTGATTATGCGGCTCTCAGGACTGAGCTGTGAATAGAGGAGATACCTGAACCATGGTGGGGTAAAAGGAAACATGCCTCAGCAGCTATCTTGAGTCATTTGTTTCTGCAGACAGGATAGAAGAGAAGCTCCTTTAGAGTCCCCCTGCAACAACTGTAGTATTTGTTTGCGTTTCTATTAAACTTTAGATAAAAAAATGCTAAATGTAAAACTAGAGGAGATAGCCAATATATCTAAAGGGAATCCAGTCTCCAGAGAGTGTAAGCAACGTTGTAAGGAAGGGTCTTCACTTTGACTGGAAACATACCTATGTTGGCACAGAAGTTACACAGCCTCAGCAGAGATAAGTGACAAAGAGGCTTTCATGTTCACAAAACCTTTAGTCTGATTACAGCTCAAGCAGACCTGAACTGAGCCACGGCATATTAGGTCACACTTCCATTAAAAGCTGAAGCCACAGTTTCAGACAGTTTCTTCCTTCAACTTTACAGAAAATGGGTAGGTGAAGGTGCATTTTCTTTTAAAATGCCTAAACTGAATTGACTTCACATTCCAAATGCTAATCAATACTTGCATCAATTTTTATCTGACACATTTTTAAAAGTGCAAGGAGAAAAACAGTGATTTTCTACCATGTCTTTACAGCAGCTTAAAAAAAAAAAAAAAAAGCCATTGAATTCTTTCATAAAGGTCCCAGTAGCAATTCTAAGTAAGTCCCTGGCAGCAAGGAAACCTGGCAGCACTCAGGGCAACTGCTTTATGTTCTGATATAGGGCCTTGAGTGTAAGATCAGACTGATGTACAGCAAGCTCCAGAGATTCAAATCTGCAATTTGTACCTTCAAAATAACACTTGTATATACATGATTTGTATGTATAAGGGCAGATTTGCCATACACAGCTGAGTCTAAACATTTTGCTTTTAGTCTGAACACTTTCCAGAAATAAGGATGAGTAATGCCTAAGATGAGATGCTGGTATTTCAACTAAATATTGATTACCTATCATAGTGTTATTTCCAACTAATGAGAAGGTCAATTCCCTTGCAGGAAAGAGGATTTGGAAGCCTGTTTTGTGTCCAAATGATACATGATGCATGATGACAGAACAACACAGTTGTGGTATTAGTAATCACAGAAGGGCAAATGTCAAAGTTAAAAATGAGTATATTTGGTCTGGATTTTGAATATAAGAATACTAGAAAAATCTAAAATCTACCCCAGTGTCTTACAAAAGGACTGCTACCTCTAATACTTGCCTTATGGCATGCAAAATGAGTGTTTACTTCTCACCATCCTGCTTACGTTAACCTCTCATGTTCTTGACTATTCTCAAGGATATGAATTTTAACGAATAAAACAAATCAGCAATATTTACTTCTTAGAATAGGTAATGCAGTGTCCACACAGCATTCAATCAAGACATATATTCTCAATACAGGTGCATTAAAAAATCCAGTTCATCCAAATCAATTAGTGCAGCTACAGTCAATAAGCAGGATACCTGCAATTACCCACCACACTGTTCCTGAACAGACTTGTGGACAAATATGAACAAGATCCACTCGGGCTCTTATCCAGCTGGAAACCACCAATATTGAAGTCAAGCTACAACAACCTTTTAATTCGCTCAGACTCATCTTGGACTCACCAAGACACACAGACCCCAATTTGAGGTTCATTTCTTGATGATTCATGGGACAAGGGGGTTTTCATCCAGCTAAAAAAAGAACGTGCGTAGCATTTATATCTGAACTCAAATGGAACACTAGGCTTGGTTGCCATCACTAAATTCAGGGATGACTTGCAAGTTGGTTTTATTATGATAGCAAAATTACATACGTTTCTGAAGTATTTGTTGGCAGTTGAAGGCGCTAAACCTGTTTGGCAATGACAGAAGTGTCCTGCAAAAGCAATGTTACATTTAGCTACTACAGCACTATCACTAGAAAGACACTGCGCCTAACTGTTCTCTAGGGTAACCACATTTTGTATCTCAGTTACTTTGGGATACAGTGGAAGCTCTTCTGGCCAGAAGTTGAATAAGGGAAAATTGTATTGTGTAAGTATGTATCCAGCCTAATAATTTACTGCCAACACTGTATACAGCCTTCCCATCTGTAGAAGCCGATGATTTTATAACGTTTCCTACGTAAGGACTTCACAGTTGTATCTATATCTAGCTATCTCTATATACATCTCTCTCTAAGGTACGCTATTTTTGATTGAGAACATGCTCATGTACTTTGGAAAACAGACCTGAAAATTACCTATTTTTCTTCTTAATAATCTAAAAGGGAGATTCGTAGAGGTAGATATACAACTTGGATGTTGCCTATCTCAAGAATTATCCTATCCTATTCATCCCAGTTAGACAATCTTCTAAAAACAGACATGGTGCTGTGCTTTGATACATAACTTCAAATCAGAATTTTGAATGAGAGGTGTTTCTTTAAAACAAAAAACAAACAAACAAAAAACCCAAACCCCAAACAAACCCATGATCAGTTTCTTGAACTTTTTTTTCCCGTCACTGATACATTCCTCCATCTTCGCTGACTTGTGCCAGTAGTGTTTTGACACAGCAAGTCAGAGATTGGACAGCCTTGTCTAATCCATCTGCCCCAATTAACTCCCTCTCCAAGAAAGCCATTTACAATCATCTTAGATAATGACAAATTATGCTTAGCTTAAAACCAGTTTAAATAGTTTGATTCAGATTCAATAGTATCTCGTTCCACCCAATCAAAACTACTTTTTTCCTAATGACTAATCAAAAAATGTTCTCAGAGAAAGAAAGATAAGATTTAGTACTCTTACGTTGTGAATCATTTTTATGAAAGTAGTTTGGAGTAACTGGGAGTTTTGCCACTGATTTGAATGGATAAGCAATCCAACATTTGACTCTTGAATTTAAGATCCAGTGTTTTTTCTGAAATTCTTATACTGAAATATAAACCTGATTACATAAAAGCAGCTTAACTAGGAGAAATTGAGTGACGTTAGAAAAATAACTGAGTTGAGAGTCAACTTCCTGGCTTTCATAGAACAAACCTTCCAAACAAAAAGATATGAAAAGATTAAAATTCAAATAACAATATTTCCAAATCAGTATTGATCTAGCTATTTCTGGACATTATTATCAAGGAGACAGTAATATTCACTGACTGCAGCACCATACTAATTCTTAGTTTTATTCCTCATTACTGATCTTGAAAGATCTGCCTTACGTGTCCCTGTTCCCCTTAAGTATTTCATTTGCAAAAAGGGATGATAACATTAACCTTTTTTTGTACACCACTTTGAGATAAAGCACCATAAAATATCTAGATATTTGAATTTTATAAAAAGGGAAAGAATGGCAGAAAATACAGTGAAGTATAATTACATTGCTAAAGATGCAAGTAAAAGAGACCTTAGAGCAACTCTAGACATGCTGAATATGAGAAAGACTGGCCAGCAACTGCTGACTCTAACCTTAAAAAAAAAAAAAAAAAAAAAAAGAGAGAGAGAGAGAGAGCAAAAAGCCCATAATAGAGACTGAAGAGCTGCCGGTAAGAAAACTGTCTTGCTTGAGGGACAGACTTCCACATGCTGTAAGGAGCTAGTCAGGAAACATGTCAAAACTCAGTGCTTCAAATAAAGAGAGAAGTATGAAAGCATCGTAGAATCACAGAATCGTTTAGGTTGGAAAAGATCTTTAAGAGCATTGAGTCCAACCGTGAACCTAACACTGCCAAGTCCACCACCAAACCATGTCCCTAAGCACCACATCTACACGTCTCTTAAATACCTCCAGGGATGGTGACTCCACCACTTCCCTGGGCAGCCTGTTCCAGCGCTTGACAACCCTTTGAGTGAAGAAATTTTTCCTCATATCCAATCTATCCTCCCCTGGCACAACTCGAGGTGTCTCATCTCATCCTGTCACTGCTGGCTGTTGACCAACACCCCCAGGTCCCTTTCCATTGGGTGGCTTTCCAGCCACTCTTCCCCAAGCCTGTAGTGTTGCCTGAGGTTGTTGTGACCCAAGTGCAGGACCCGGCACTGAGCCTTGTTGAACCTCATACAGTTACCTCAGCCCATTGATCCAGCCTGCCCAGATCCCTCTGCAGAGCCTTCCTACCCTCAAGCAGATCAACACTCCTGCACAACTTGGTGTCATCTGTGAACTTACCGAGGGTGCACTCGATCGCCTCATCCAGATCACTGATAAAGACATTAAACAGAACTGGTCTGGGTACTGAGCCCTGGGGAACACCGCTTGTGACCAGCTGCCAACTGGATTTAACTCCATTCACAACTCTTGGGGCTCGGCCATCCAGCCAGATTTTTACCCAGTGAAGAGTGCACCCGTCCAAGCCACGAGCAGCCAGTTTCTCCAGGAGAATGCTGTGGGAAATGGTGTCAAAAGCTTTACTAAAGTCCAGGCAGACAACACCCGCAGCCTTTCCCTCATCCACCAAGCGGGTCACCTTGTCATAGGAGGAGATCAGGTTAGTCAAGCAGGATCTGCCATTCGTAAACCCATGCTGACTGGGCCTGACTGCCTGGTTGTCCTGTACGTGCCACGTGATGGCACCCATCCATATAGCCTTCAATACAAGCTGTAGCTGACAATCTGTAAACTGAATACGGATTAAAAAAAGCACTAAGAAACACAGATGCTGCTATCAGGCAGTTCAATGCATGTTACGCTCTGAATCTGAATCCTGAATAGCATTTCTCTTTCAAGACTCACTTCCGGCCACAGTCTGTAAAATTAGATGTGAACAGCCCAACATCCCTGCCGTGGACAGCACCGAAGGAGACCAGACGTGCAAGACATGTTCCAGATCCTCTATGTCATCACCACTTACAAACAGAACAAAGCAATATGAATTATTTTAATTTATAAGGGTGCTATCACCAGCAGAATTTTGATAGAAAGTATCTTTAAAATACTCTGTGGATATGTCTACTTACATGTACATGCATATGTGTACATCCCTTCTGCACTCTAGAGACACCCAAGCTGGCATTTAGGCAATTACCAAGGATTTCAGCTAATTGCAGAACAGTTTCACAATATGAAGTGCTGCTGTCTCTAGATTTCTTCTTGGCTAAGCATTTTTCATATCATATTACATTCGTATAGGAACATCAGTAATGAAGCCATCCTAACTGCCAATGTAGATGTAGTTACACGTGTATCTAACTGGGAGCTGTATGACTTTATCCATTTCTGCTTTCTCAACCAATGCACTTACAACAGGCATAAAAACTGCAGGAGGGAGTGTAGATGCTGAGAAGCTGAAGAAAAGCCAGGAATCAAAGCTTTTCAAGAAACTGCAGCTCTGAAAGCGCTGCAATATCTCAGGAGCTGGATTGGAAGTCTGAGCCCTTACTAGCACTTACAAATAGCACTTTTACAACTGAAGTATCTTGATGGACATTTACATAAACACTAGTTTGCTCTCAGGCTAATTGGCAATCAATTAACAGGAGGAAAGGTTTTTGTCTGGCCAAACCCCAAGGCACAATATTGTCCTAATGTGTAAAGAACACAGAGTTATTCCAATGGAAAACAGTTTTACTACTTGAAATATTTCAAGAGTATATCTTGATCAGTCAGCTGAAAACTTGACAATTGCCAGAGAATAACTGAGTACAGGAATCAGCTGCATTTGGGGATGTTCCATTTCATCCTTAAGAAGTCCAAACTCAGCAAAAAAGTATTAAAAAATCCTATTAAACCTGTGAGATTTTTGTACAAACTGGGATCATCATGCCCACAGTGAAAGTTCAGTGCATACAAGCATTTGTGGGTAACTGAATACAGAAGACAGAGCTAAGCACAACCGCAGAGATGATGACAGGAATCCCATCCAAGTCTGATGGATTTTCAAAAGCAATGTTGGACAGAGGTGTAAAGCAGGTGTCCATACTCACTAGGTTTTTAACACCTGGGCCTCAGTGTTGCAGAACTGTCAGGGTACTATGTGAACAGCTGGCCTCCCATCACAACCCTCCCTCTAACTTAACATCACAGTGAAATAATTCTGTGCACACTATTTTAATCAGATTACTATCTTTTTTACATAGTACTTCCTCTGCATATTTTTAAGCTAAAGTAGTTTTTTTTTCTTTGTATTCTGCATTACTATTTGATTTAATTTCCTGTTCTGTTGCTCTAATAGGTAACATCCTGATAATTTTATTTTTGTTAAGTCTCCAGACCACCGAAGCATCTTCAAGACACTCAACGAATTTATTCTGCTCAGGAAGCAGAGGTTAAGAGACTTCCCATTGATCAGAGAGTTCTTTATATTAACCACTAAAGAATCATCTGTTTCAGCACAGCCCTGTTAGTGGAAATAATCTGAACAAAAACCTTTCCAAAGACTAGGTAGGCAGACAGACTTGGAAAATTAGCCACGGCTGATAAGAAGAGCTCTCTTAAAGAAAAGAAACCTTACTAATAGCTGCTACACAACTGTGGCACCTGTACTTAAGATAATTATGTGGGAAACCATTGCCTTTCTACTAACTCCTCGTGACAATCCGATGTATTGAATGATTTTGAGTCCACTGGAAAATACCTTAGAGTGTTGGTAAGTGGGTAAATGGTCCAACACAAAACATTACTATATTTATTTTATAATAACAAAATATCACTCATCGTTTTAGGACAATTTTGATAAATTATTTTCTTCTGTTGAACTCAGAACACAAGTCTTAATTTTAGAAGATCTAAGGATATTATGAAATAATTAGTACAGAATGCTGACAACGTGAAATAAATCCTTCAGTAAATCTCTGAAAGAAACTTTCACCGCTAAGTTTTCTGTGTGGGTTTTTGGGGGGGGGGGGGTGTGTGTTTGTTTTTTTAACGGGTTGCTTAAAAAAATCACCACCACCTGTCTTGGCAAATGATAAATGAACAGCTATGAAGGGAGGAAAGACTGACAGCTGAAACAAGCTGCTCTTTAGGGAAATTACTTCACTGGGTAATTGTTTTGATTAGCCCCATCAAATAGGTCCTTCTGAATCCTGGGCATACTTAAAAACATCCCTGAAAGTGAATCTAAACTCTGAACTTCTTATAAAAGAAAGTGAGCCATGCGTGTACCTGACAGACATACAGACCTGTTCTCCATCACGAATTCCAGAGTACAGGGCTTTCGGGCACGCAAAGAGAACACAAAATGTACATCTCTCTCCACTGTATTTTTGAAGTTGCCTTTACATCAAAAGCCCCAAATAACCTCTGCTACAAAATTAGAAGGGAGTAATTTTCTATTTTCTGATAGAAAATTCTCTATTTTTTAAGGTATTCTAGGAAATGACTGTGACTTGACAGAAGACACCTTCATGTGAAGCTGTGTGCTACCTCCTATGGATGTAAAAATTAACACAACTCTACTGCTCTTCATACAATTTTATCTAGGGAAAAATGGTGTGATCTTTTCACGATGCTTCTGAATACTTGAAGTTATGTCACGTAAGCCTTTCTAGAGGTGCACACAAGTCATGGTTGTTTAATTCTGTATGTACAAAACGTCAGACTTTTTACTAGTCAAAATTTGGTCTAAACCTCAAAACCCAAGAGGTGTTGGCTCATTTTAATTTAGCTTTTAGGCTAATACTGAGGACAGAAGAAACAATATCCTAGAAGGTATTAATGTTTGAAATGCCAGAGACTTAAAATTAATTTGTTCTAGCTTCCCAATCTATAATTTAAACTACAATATTGTACTTCTAAATGCTAGTCAAATTTTAAAACAATTATTTTTAAACATTCTTTGGTATGCAAATGGACCTACAGAGACTCAACTAAGCTGGGCACCTTTGCTATAGAAGAACTAACAATTTTGGGGGTTATATTTTTCACCCTGCTTTCCTGATGTTTCAGTCAAGGTAGAACAAAGGAATTGTATTGCCCCTCTGCAGTCCAGGAGACAGGCTGGAAGGAACAGAAGTCATTTACCCAAACTGAACTCCATATTAAGAGTTCATGGGGCCTCCACTGTTGCAATAACAGAGTTGTTTCTTACTAGCAGCACTGGGAGTTACCCAAGCACGTTAAGAAAAGCCAAGCACACCTTTTAAGCACATACTCTGCACGTCCCTGAGGCTTGTCAAGCACCCACCATCTGTACAAAGTGCACCTAAAGTGCTGCTACTCACACTCTGTAACCTATACACACTGTCTGCAAACTTGCCACCCTGTCCACAGTGTCAAGACAATGGAAGAGCAGACACTACATTTCTACTGGTCTTACCACAACATATAAGGCACCAACTTAATCATCTTAAAGTCTTTTTTACTTTAGCCCATTAATTGTAATTTCATTAATTATAGAGCTAATAAATACATACTGAAGTCATTGCAGTTATTGAATTTATTTTTTTTTTTTAGGTTACTTAATAGCTGGGATTTTGGTAAATTCTCCCACTTCCATTTTATTACCTCTCAGAATACATATCCAGATGCTATGTGCTACTCACACCGAGCAAAGCAATCACAAACCTAGGGCTAACAGAGGCTTGAATCTGTTCCATTGGCCCATAATCAATTCCATTATCAAATTCATTTCATGACATTCAACTCCAAAAGCCACAAATCTTCACTGCCTTCAGGCAACCACCTGATACCTGTGCCAATTCTACAATGCAAGAAAATATCAGAGCTCCTCGCTTACTGCAGCCCTAGTGTTCACCTTCTACCCCATTTCCTACTGGGGGACTGCACTGCACAGAGGGACCAAGGCAGAGCACATCAGGCCCACCGTATTCAAGTGTAAGATCAAGCTGTTTTTACCACAGATTACAAACCGGAGTCACTGATTATACCAAAGAGAGCTGCAGTAGATCCTGTCTGAACAGAATGAAGCACCATATACCATATTTGTACCATATACAAATATTTGTACCGTGTACAAATCTGATCTCATGAGTTTTGGAGAAAGCTACAGCTGGGCTAAATAATTGCAGTCTCTTGTTGCTGGAAGAGAAATGAAAGTAGGTTGAGAGAAAACATGGACCAGCATTAATATCGTCCTGCATACTGTGATGTTATCCATGCAAAACACCAAGACTAAAATAAATACATCTTATCTCCATTGGTAAATGTTTCCCTCATAGCAGGCAAAACCAAGTCTTGTCATTTCTGAAACGAGGGGCTGAGGTTTGGCAAAAGTCAAGTCGTTCCCGCGGTGGGACACACCATTGGGAGGTGCAGAACAGGAGGGTGGAGAGGCCTGGGCTCACAGCTTCTCCAAGTGAAGGGAAACAGAGGCACAGGGAGAGGGCGGAGGTCGCAATCATGGCTTCTGCCAGCAGCACTTCTGGTCCTACACAATCCAACCCCTTCTGGGCAATCCCAAACTAGCAACCTCTACAGCCATTTGGACTCTGGTGTAGCATATGCAGAAAACAACTATTTTCTTTGCCTTTTCTAATAAAAACCCTAGGCTTTTACTTTGCCTCAGGTCACCCTTAAGACCAAGATCAGGGCAGATATTGCTGCCTTAGTCATTTGGGAAGTAATGCGAAGTGCCCATTACACACCAGGTACTGTCTTCCAGTCTCGTCCTCCACCTTCCCTTCACTCCATTTTACTTGTTTCTCTTTTTTTTTTTTTTTTTTTTTTTTTGACTTGTAGTATTGCAGTGATGCTATGGATGCTATGGTGACACAATCCCACATATACAAAGCACTAGTGTAAAATGACCATGTATTAGTGAAGCATGTCCCTTAGAGGTATTTGCACTGATGAGTCAACGTTATGGCAACTAGTCTAGACTTCGGGAAGACCTAAGGCATGAAAATCATGTTGATATCCACAGGCATCCATCAGAATTTGGACATCCATCACGCCACACTTGACACAATCAAATATATCCACAAATACCAATTCAGAAGGAGCGTACTGGACAGCAGCCAGCACTTGGCTCCACCTACACAGAATATGCTAGTTAATATTTTTGAATATGACAGCAAATATTAAAATGTAAATGTAAACATATTTAACTGACTCAGTATGCAGTGGGGTAGTATTTTCAAAGCACCTGGTACTCACTAAACTGTACTTCCCATACAGAGGCTGCGTAGTTCTGAAAAAAATCCGTCCCCTTTTAATATCACATTCAGAGAGAGCTCCCTGTATTTCAAAATGAATTGTTTTCAAAGCTCCTTGGGGAGCATATATAGGCATATTAGCTATGAGGTTTAGTATATTAACTGTGAGATCCTGGGATGAAAAACATATGAAGCGAGTTTATTCTAAGTGGCCTATCATCTGTCTGAAGTATATTCAGACTACTGCTCCTTCTGCTTAAAAAAAAAAAATATAAAAGATAAATATATAATTTTAATAGATATTAGTGCGTTTACAATATCAAGTGCATTTTCAAATCAGTTAATGAATATTTAATTGTGATGAATAATTGTCATTAAGCACAGAAAATGGAGAAACAGAGATAAATGTTGTTTACCAAAACTGCTATCCATGACATCATTTGTGTTGCTTGACAGTGAAGAAAAACTATTGATTTATCCCTGTGACCAATTCTTTGCCATTCTTAAACAACTACAAAGTTTTGCCTTTATCTTTTAGCTCGAATCAAAGCACTTCACAGTTACTTTGAAGGGCATGTGTTGACTCATCTTGCATTTGAGATACAAAAATAGGATCCTTGAATATTTCACCCAATTTCCACCACTTCCGATGAACAGAAGCGATCCACAGTAAGCAAGAACCTTATGAAACGCTCAGTGCTCTGTCCCATTCACAATCCATGACAACATTCACTCTCTGCCAGTCCAGGCCATAGCGAACCTCTCCATACAGGCACCTAAAAATCCCATTCCAAAGAATTACAATTCATATTAGGGAACTGCAATCTAAGCCTACAGACAGGGTTTTGTACAAACGTCTGAAAGCAATGGACACAACTGAGCTTAGAGGCTTTAGTCATTTTAGCATAAAATTGCTATTCCCTGTAACTAGGCTAAGGGAAACAATGAACAGCTCACACAGGGAAGGTGTCTCTGCTACCAAGAGCTTCTGAAACTTAAATAAAATCAGATGGAAGCTGTTCTCCCTTCTATAAGTAGTCTACAAAATTCTGCCTGCATTTCAAAGAGTAACTTTATATGAATTATGGCCGCTAATTTTAGTAGCCACTATTCCCCATTACCTGACAAAACTGGAAACCACACCTTTTCAGGCATGAGGGGAGGCAGGGCACACAAAACTGATGAATATATATTTTAAACAGCTTTTTAAGACAGATCGGAAAGGCAGCTTGCCAAAACGTGTGCATACCACACAGCGCTAGTATCTACTTAGTAAATTTAAAACACCATCTGTCTTCAAATAAACTGGATTTAAGTAAAGTTGTGCAGCCCAGGATGTCTGCTCCAGGAAAAAAATTATTTAAAGCCAGCAGTTAACATACCACATGAGATCAAAGGTTAGCTATACTTCTACACAATAGAGCACAACTCTAGAACTAAAGGCAGCTTACAAATGGCAGGGCTTGCGGAGGGGTCAATCTAGCAATACAGTAGGAGATCAAGGCAAATTTCTGGGATTTTTTTCTTCTTTTCCTCTAGCAACTAAAGTAACAGTCTGTGGTTTTAATTCAATGACACTTGAGAATCTCAAGTTTGAATATTCAGCTTATCTGAGAGGGTAGCTATAACTAGAGCTTTATCAATTTACATGAAGCAAACGTACATCTTTCTCTAATGAACCCAGGAAAGCATAGCTACAACTTTTTTAATTGCCAGAATAAACTCTTTGGGACTCCTTATTACTAGCAATGATTGCTTTTAACACATAACTAACCACTTCCATTCCCACTCAACTTTCTCCAACACTGCACTTCAGCAGAAGACTCAGGAAGAGGCCCAGGCATGTCTGACCAGGCCATCGTGGCTGGAAAATTAAACTGCAAAGGCACAAGGACATAAACAGCTGAAGTGGGTGACTCTGAACTGTTTTGCTCTGCTCCCTTCTACAAGAAGTCCTCCATAAGCTTACAACTTGCTGTCCTTCTTAAATAATTCCCCTCATGCTTATTTAATCAGTTTTCTGTACAGGAGGAACACATTTGTAAGTGTTCCCCACCATTCCTTGCAAATGAAGAATACACACTTGCATATAATTAAGATCTAATCACTTAAAGACATAAACCAGGAATTAATTTCAATAGCAACAAGAGGCTCTGAGTAACACTTGGGACCCCCTGTATTTGTCTGTATGCAAACATAGTCACAAAAACTTGCCACCTAGAAAAGCCAAACAGGTGGGAAACACACCCAGATTAAGTGATTTCAAGGAATACTGGCACTGAGCTAAGAACTAAGCACAGATCTTGCAAGTCCCAAGTGCACGTCTTTTCCATGAGATCATTTATTCTCTGTCAACAGAAACCTTTGTGTGAGCCAAAACTGAAAACCAGAAGATAAATTAGGTTTCAGCCTGTAACTCAGGTCCTAGACGACAAATACAAGGTGTGATTTTATTTCTTAAAATAAAATATTGATTACACTTAAGGATTTCCAACGTTGTTCTTTTCAGTTTATTTAAAGCTAAACCAAACTCTTCAAAGAACTATTGCAGCAATTACTTGGTTATAGAAATAGCCAATTAAATACCTGTTACTGCAATAACTGTTGTTGAATCACACCTATACAATTTCTCTCTGGAACATTTTCTACCCTGAGCTGATTTTTTTACCAAAAATTCCTGAAGTTTTGGAGAGGTTAGTATCTCAGCTTAAATTCAAGCTTCCACAGTATCCTTCTTATAAGATCCAGAATCTCTTCTATATTTGGATCCAGACTAACTTTGCAGGTAACCTTATTCAGTAAGCTCAGGCTACCTAGATATGCCATCTGCTTTTGTGGTAAAACAGATCAAGGCACTAGAAGTCAACTCAGAGTTGGTCTTCCCTCCTAGTCATCTCCCGCATAAGGTGAGATGAGTGGACAGCTGACAGACAGAAACAAGGCACACATGCACAAGCAGAGTTTACAGACCAGAAATATCTCAGCTACTCCAGCTGACAAACAATATGGTTGATTATCAAATTTGATCTTGATACTACCTAACAGGTATTCTTCATTTCTAGTATCTTGTTCATCTACCTCAGAGTCTGCCAATCTGGTTCTGCCACTCTCATTCCCACTTATTTTTTTCTGTAAAACCGTCCCATTGATTTCAATGAGAATATTTACAGAATAAAGTATTACTTAGTGAGAAGAAGGTCAAAACATATCTATACATTTTCAAACAATTTCTTCATGAGGAACATAAACTTTGGGAGTTATGGTCACCATAGGTGTGTTGACCATCAGATAACAAATCATTCCCTGCTATTCAGTACTAGACGAGTCTACTTCCAGCAATGGAAATACAATGCCACAGAATATTAGGCCATTAGAGAATAAGGCCAGCTCTTTAAAACATTTCAAATTCAACTCATGTTTCCACTGAAGTCTTTCCTAAAGGCATCTTTTCCATTAAATACATTGCAATTATAGAAAAAAAAGAAACTAATCCAGGGGAAAATCTCTAGATTAATGTTAAGCTCTTTTTTTCTGCTATTATTCTGCCTTTTTCTTCCATATTTTTGCAAGCAGTCTTGCAATTTTTTGCCCATGCAGTCCTATTACAGAGCTTCCTTAGTTCTCCTTGTGGCACTTACCAGTGCACGCCCAGCATCCACCCAGGGCAGTAAGAGCACACTTAGGTGAAAAAAACCTGTCTCCTTCATCCAGATACTGATGTATGTTTGCACACATTTTATTTATGTCATCAATGTTCTGTGCACTTAATCACCATCTTGATTCTTCAGACAAAGGTGTAATAGGGAAAGCAGCAGGATATATGCAGTTTGAGAGATGCATTACACATATGCACTAGCTAAAGTACTCCCCCTCCCTTAAGATACTCACTTTCAACTTGGACTGATAAGAATATGTTGAACAATTGGTGTGGCTTGATAGCAGAACTTGAATGATTTTACACTGTGTCTCTATGGCCCCATAAAGTCTTCCCGAAGTTTTTATAATGTTTATTTGAATATTTAACATTCAGCAATGGAACACTGTTTTACAACTTTCCTACTTGACTTAGTGCTTGCTGTTTTATTTTGGGTAGTATATTGCTGGTAGTTTTTATTTGCATAAAGTTGCCTCACTAAAGAAATAAAGATGTATTTCAACTGCAACAGCCTGGAGTAGGAATAATTTTTCTCTTTCCTCTACTTTGTTCCCACTTAAAAAAAATAATCTTGAGTTGCTTGAAAACAGAAACAAATAAAAAGACAGATCACTGATAAGAAACAAGCCTTGAAAGAAGCACTGCAGGTAAACATACTTAAGTCTTACCTTTCATACTGAAGATTAAACTAATTATCATGTGTAACTCTAATGTGATAAATTATTATATATCCAAAATGTTTCTTAAACTTTGGTGACAGTCATCTACAACTAGGATGCTAATAATTATCTGTGCAACACTATTGTTATCTGTTGCATCTTTATACCTCTTTACTAGCCTCAAGAATAAGGCAGCCACCAGACTTGCATCTTCCTGCAAGGGGCAGGACATGTACAAAACTGATTTAGTAAGTTCCGGTACTTATGACTTGGACTGAAATGATCCCTCTATTAATAATACAAATTAAATCCTTCCTAAGTTTAAGTAGTCTAAGGGTTTGTAGGGGGTTTTTTAATACTTTTACACATTTACCTGTTTTACCGCACACGGTTTGACCTAGTATTTCAAATAGCAGGGAAAACAAACTTAAACTCATACTGGCACTTACTGCATAACCCAACATGGAAGATTTTAAACCTCCAGATGGAAAAAAAATTAAAAAAATAAAAAAAGTCCCCAAGTCTACTGGCTGTCATCCACAAGCAGTTCTGGTACCAATGGCAAATGGCAGCGGCAAATGGGCTCTGGCAAGAGGGGGCTGACTATTCTCCTTCTAGCATTGTTGCAAGCAAGAGTAACATTAACTGATCCTAAATCATGTCTACGTGGCACCCGTGGCTTGGTCACTCCAGTAAGTATGGGTTAAGGAAAAAGGAAACCACCTCTATCTTCCTCTCCTCCTGCCCTGCTCTCAGTACAACAGTTATTTCTGAGGATTTATAGTCTCTCTATATTCAGGTAAATAACTGAGTTAAAGATGTAAATAATTTACTTTAATACTCTTCTTGTAGAGGATTTTACTGAGCTTATGAATGTTCATTCAAACACAGGCTGGAAAGGGCCACCCTCCTTGATTAATTTCGTCCATAGCTAAATTACCTTTACATTATTTATTTATTATTATTTATAGACATCGTTACAAACTTTGGACCCAAATTCTGGCCCTGTCTCTGCAGCTGGATGAGCTTGCCCTCATTTCACCTCTGTCATAGTCTCCCTTTCAAAGGCTGGTCTCACCTTTTGAGAGAATTTCTTTTCCAGGATCACTTCTGGTTTTGTGGAGAGGCTAGCAGAAGAGAAATACCATCTTCTCTATGCTACTTCTGCTTACCAATAGCCTGATACACCTGATTCTTCCCAACATCAAATATGCACTGCAGAGAGAAGTATGAGGCAGAAGTATGGGAAATGTAAACCTACCATGCAATAATACTATCAAGAATGTATTTAAACATGCAAGCAACTACATCTTGTTAATATAACACAAGCCCACTTTTTCTCTTGTTATTACATCACTTACCTCAGACAAGTCAGCCACTTTCTGAGAGGAGTGATGAGGTGTTCCCCGAGCGCAGCTCTCCAGTCGCTTTTACCTTCTTTCAGTGTCAACAGCTACAAAAACCCCGAGGAAGCTGAATCTGTACAGAAGATGGAAAGGGAGAGTTCAGTTTAGCTGCATTATTCTTTTGTAATTGGAAATGTTTCATGGGTTTGCTGGAACTGTTTACAGAAATGCTTAACTGTAAGCAAGTATTAAGTTATAAGACAGTGCTAAATTCAAACTGAAGCAGAAACCCAAATACTAATCCTGTAGTAAGGACAGAAATAATGCTATGGAATTCAGTGGGCTTAATTTTAACCCAATGATTTCTAAAGCATGAAAGACACCACCAGCCAAGAGGATCCAGGACATTACAGTCCTAAAACGGTAGCATTTTTAATTAACTGTAGCTGGGGGGGATCAACTTGAACAAAGTACTAGGCAATGTAACACTCCAAGAGTGTTCAGAGTATCACATGCTAAACAGTCCCAAGTAGCAGCTACAGATGGTCCAAAGCTGCTTGGAGGCAAACTACAAGCAAAACCCAGGTTGTGACACTAGTCACTGCTCCATGCATTAGGCCATCAGGTACGTAAGACTACTGACAAAGAAACTTTCCTCCTCCTGCTCATAAACAACAACATACGCCTAGACAAAAGAGGGTTGACAGTGTTGTTAATATCAATTACATATGAAAAAATATATCTTTGCAACTGTTTCTCCTTATGTAATTCGTTATCAACACTACTGGCACTGTTCATTGCCTTCATCTGGTGACACAATGGAAAAATCATTCAATTAGACTGATCGAGGCATAAAAAAAAAATCAATCTTACAAGCAGAAGTTAAAGGCTGGTGCTCTGCTTTGCTGCTCAAAGTATTTGAGAGATGCCACATGAGTTCTTGATTTTGAGCATGAGTGTTATTGCTCTGCAGAACCCAGTGTAAGATTCCTTGTTTGGTATAAAGTTAGCTTCAGGCATGTGCATAAGGATACAGTATTTGAGACTGTGATCATCATATTATACAAAATAAAACTAAATAAAAAGGTGTC
This sequence comes from Grus americana, assembly GCF_028858705.1. Classification (NCBI taxonomy): domain Eukaryota; kingdom Metazoa; phylum Chordata; class Aves; order Gruiformes; family Gruidae; genus Grus; species Grus americana. Next base: position 4,100,572 of record NC_072860.1, on the reverse strand, counting down.
CCAATGTATTTTTAATATTTAAATGTAATAATAAAACACCCATGGAATTAAGCAGCGAGATCTCTAGATCTCTTTTTCTAGTCTAGAAAAAATATCCAGAATTTTTATGAACTAGGTCACTCAACAACTGATCATCATTAATGATTACTACAGTAGTACTTAAAGCCAAAGAGAACCTGTCATTCTTTTGCACTAGAGGAATGTGTTTGTACTACAGACCTCACAACGACAGTGATAAAAAGCAACAACTTTACCAGCTGATAAAAGTCTTAGTTACACTACTAGTAATGAAATTTGGTCAATAATATCTGTAACTGTCTGGGGTTATTAACCTGTTTATTTAGAATGGATATCTAGATGACACATTCATCTACAAATGCTTATTCTGTAACAGCTTGGATACTTTAGGAGCCTTCACCAAAAGACTTTTTTCAAGCTTCTGGAAATACAAACACCACATCAAGCAGATCATTGTTATCAATCTGCTCCTTCAAAGAGCTTTAACAGAACAATACTTCATCTTCCTCTACAAAGACATATCAAATTTTTCCTACTGAAATCATATGAATTCATAACTGAGAAATGTTATCATCTTCCCATTTCATAAATATAGGTCTTGGCTTCATATAAACTGACAAAGGTGGCATCTCTGAGGAAGGATGCAATCTCTTCTATCACTGGAATACTATGATGAAAGCCCTATGGTAAGCACTGAATGACTCTCCTATTTGAATAATCTAATAAACAGAGCTTGTTCCTTGAAATAAGCTTGTTCCTTGAAATAAAGTGAAACTTCTTAGAAAACAGAAAGTGTAATGAAGAAGGTTCTTGATGCAGCACATCTGGATTTTGTAATGCACCGAATAAAGAGCTAATTCTGCAACGCAGCCTGCCCACAGGTTGCTAAATTAAAGTGAGGAAGCATTGTCCAAGGTGCGGGTCATAGTCCCAGCTTTTACAATATCACACTGAGCCTGCTTTGGGCTGTTCAGCAATACTTCCTCTACAGCCCTTGCATCTGCTGTGATTCACACAGCTCCATCTCCGTCAAACCAAATGCACCTAAATCACATCCTCATTATACAGGAAAATTTTACTCAATTCCCAGTCACTCATCATAACATGATACTCTCCAGATCAAGCTGCCAGATAAACCTGGACAACAACTGTCACATGACCTTCTCCTAGTTAGTCATCAATTTTCCTAGCATTTTACCACAGGTAAAATTTGTCACTGCTGGTGTTGCCATTTATCACAGGAACAATTTAGTCTTCCCTCCTAAAAAAGCTACTGTGCAGCATAATGCCACTATGTATTACACTATAACCTTCAGGAACCGTATAGCTTGGAACCTGCACTAATACATCATACTAGTTCGCTTTAATCAATACTTACTGTGTAAAGTCACAGATGTATGTTTCTTATTATGACAGACATAGGTTTAAAGGGCTTGCAATACTTTTCTGTAAAAAAAATAATCATATATATGTGTGTGTATATATAAGTGTTCCAGCCGTTTCCTCTGAATAATTGCCCAAGAGCAGGTCCTAAGGTAGAATCTCAGTACACTTAATTGTGTTCAGGACACTAGTAGAAGGAATGACAATAGTATGAAGAAATTAACACACAGCTCAGATCAATCATTACTTAATTTACAGAGCTTGGTGTTCTCCACATACCATGTGCTGAGTAACAAGCGACTTCATTAAGCTAAAATGGATCTTCAGTAAAGCAACTATTTACAGAGCAGCTGCAGCCTGGTGTTCCTGACATGTGCACGTGGGTTGATTTTCAGATAACCCTTCTATTCTTCAACTTCTTTTCCTCAAACTTACCACATCCAAAAATGGGGAAGTGCTAGAATAGGATTCTCCAAGGCATCTCTTCCAACTTCTACCATAAAAAATACATCTAAATCCTTTTTTCATCAACTCTTCACTTCATAATAGTGCTGTCCTTAAGGAAAGGGTATTCAGTATCCTCACTCCTCTAGTAATTAGAAACCCTATTTCCAGCTTTGACATTTCTTAGCCTGCTTGTAGCTGGTTGTTTTAACCAGCAGCTGAAACATAGAGCATCAGAAGAATGGTGATTTGTAACTGATGTTTTTCTTCCTGTTGAATAAAAGTTCAATTCAATGCTTCTTGAAAAGCCTTAAAACCACAACAGCCCTCAGTTTCTGCTTTTGATCTCCCTGCAAGAGTGACCGCTACCAGACTCATTAAAAACAACTTGATGATTGCCCCTTGCTCATGTTTTTTTGACATGCTGTATACACAGCGAGCTAACTTTAATTCTGCCATTCCTCCCATTGTGCAAACAGCTCGCTCTGCTGGGAATGTGCTAATCAGGCTCCGTGGGTCCAAGTCACACCATAAACACATGTCACAACAGCAGGCTGAATTTACCAATTTGCTTTCAATTCCTGCTGTTCTCTTCCTCCTCCAACTTCCAACTCTTGTTTCCATTTGAAACAAAAAACCCCCAGATTTTCCAGGATGAAAATCTACATCTTATTAAAAAAAAACCCCAAAACTCAACAACAAAAAGAAAAAAATAACTGAGCTGATTCTTTGCTAAGCATTCATTTTTCCTGTCTTTGCAAAACTTGTATGAACCAAACTTTCCCATGTCAACTTCACACATACATACGTGTGTTTCAGAAACTAGTCGCAGTCCAAAAGCACTAATATCACCTTCCTCGTGCCTCCCGTTGGGGAAAATGTCAGTAGTTTATTGAAACACACCAACTTTTGCAACACTCCAGAGATTCCAGACCTTGGCCTCTAGGCCTTTTGTTTTCTAGCTCTGGTGATTTTTAGTTAGCACTGGCACACACAGCTTATTCAACATCCTCCAACCGCCCGGCCTCCCGGACCATCTACTAAGCACAGAGTGAACCCTTGAAGTCACCACAAGACCCTCTGCCAACTACCATCACTCAATTTTTGTCAATATTCACACTGGATGCAGCATGTCTATTCTCCTGATCATCACTGGGGAAAAAAACAGTTAGAGGTTTACCTCAAAACCAAGCTAAATCTTTAAAGCACAGGATCCTATTCCATCTGCCTCCTATAAGAGAGGAAAAAAGCTACAGGCTATAAGTTATGTCATTAGTAACTTCCCCAGCCATATGAAACCTTAGTGCCTCAAGCTCATTACAACCTACAAATGTCCAAGGAAATACGAGCATAATGGTATGAAATGGTATTCAGTCAGGCGTGCACAAGGTTAACCACCACAAGTAATTCTCTTTTAAAAATCAATTGCATTAATGGGTGCACAGGGCAGTTGTTTTTAATTTGACAAACTACCACATATAACCTCAGTGGTGCTCCATATCTACGGAACAATATGAAGTGCCTGGAGCAACCAAAACATTTGGAGGATTTAGCTACAAAAGGAACAAACCTAAGGCTGTGGGACATCCAGACTGTCCGGGGATTCTGCTGCAGCCATGTTTTTGGGGACGGCCACGGGCAGCCTTCCTGCCACACAGCCATGTCCCCATGTCCCTCCACCAGTTGCTTCCCAGATGGGTGCCATGAAGCAAGCACCATGCTCTGCTGGGATGAAGCCTCCTGCTAGCCTGGGCTTTCCCAGAATGTCAGAGGTTCGACCGAGGGTAGCATCCAGCCAGAAGAATTTCAGCCCTTGACAGTTCATGGTGGACAAACCTTTAAATATTGGACAATTTCAAATAGACTTTGCCACTAGGCCTGTATTTAGGTCAAGTAGACTGCAGAGGCTCTTACGGAGACAGACATGCTCCCACCTGAAACGCACCTGTATTGGGCATATCCAGCAGTGCTTGGAGAGCAGGATGCTACTGGGGCCACCAGAACTGCCCTGTGCTGGTCACTGTCGGTCCCAGCCCAAAGCCTCAGCCAAGGGGAGCAGGGGCCCATGTGTGGGAGGGGGGGAGGTGTTTCCAGACATTACAGAAAGTATAGATGGAGTACAAAGGCTGAGAGACAGCACCACCGGTCACAATTGTGTGAGTCACCTGAAAGGGTCCAGAAACAATTCAATACTGAATTCTGCTAGGGACATAAATGAAACCCTAGAGAAAGAGCTTTTGCAGTGTCCTGCTCCTCTTAATAAAATAATAAAACTAACCAGCATAATTCAGAAAAGTATTTGCAAGCAAATTAAACAATCTAGCCTTCCTCCACTGTGGTTTTTCAGTCAGTTTGTTGTCATTTTGAATGAGGCAAATGGTATCACATTTCACAGTAGCACCTGCTCTGGCATTGCTTATCATTGACAAGCATATGCATGGCTTACCGAGGATTCCTCTGTTCTAGCCCACAGATCACAATATCCCCTGAAAAACAGGAGGTGTTTATGTAAAAAAGAACATCACCTATTTTCCATCCTCTTTATGTCAACAAGAGTTTGGGTATCTTCTGCTTTCTGTATTGCAGATTTACCTGAGCACTTTTCTCAGAGACGCAAGTGGGAAAAAAACAACCAACAAAAAAACCCCAAACTAGTTCCTTAAAACAATAAATGGATTTGCATAATGGACTTTAAAGTATTCTATATTCCCACCTATTCCCATCTATTGCTGCCCATCCTTAAAGAAATTCACATAAGCACAAGCATGATCAAATTTCTACAGTCTACAAGCATCCTCCTGTTTCTGTGTTTGCAGCTCATTAGTCCTCCTACAGTTTGCCAAAAAAGCGTTGAGACTGATAGGGGAGGATTGACAGACATCTACAACAGCAACATTCCCTTCCAGCATTTCAAAGTCAACTGCAGTTTAGTAAGCACTTCAAAAGATACAACTTCGTTGCACAAATAAATGAGTGACACATTTTCACTATAAAAGTTGAGGAAAGTAATGTCTAGACAGAAGCATGAATATCTGACTTTTCAAAGACTGTGTATATTTGTTAGCAAAACTAAACCAGGGATGAATTACCCATACTGCAGAGAAATATACTGATAGGGGAAGCAAGATGTTAGCAACATGTTTCAATTATTACAGAAAAGTTGAAATATGTTTAAGTTTCTTCTAGCTGGAACACTTGAAACCTCAGTGAGCATTTTGTTAAGAACTATGTTGATTTTTTTTGCCACTGTATACAAGGCTTAAACAAAAAAGCAAATAAATCCAGACTTTTCTAACAACTATGCTCATAACTATCAGCATTTGAAACTTCATATGACCCTCCCCTATGAACTTCAAATGTACACAGATAAGTGTTACACATAGAAAATGTAATAGATACAAATTTGTTGAATCCCTAAGTCATGCTATTTATTCCAAGGTAAAATTTTAGAGTTCTTCAAAAGCACCATGCTGGAAACTTAGCCCCGCCTGAAGAAAAACCCCCATACCTTGATAAAGGGCACTGTCTTGTAGCTTTGCTGATACCTATCTCCTTAAGCTGAAGTCTGAGGCAACTAGGTAGTATGGAAGGTACAACCCTTCCCATGCCTTTTTCATTTCCAGCTGAATTTGATAGTATGAAATCCAAATATAATCCACCTCTGCCAGAAAATATAACTGGACTCCCAGGTCACTTCACAGACTAGAGGAGCCTTCTGATAGGAATTTATTCAGGTCAATCCATCCCAGAGCAATTTGCCCTATTTAGGCAGAAATTTAATTCATTAAGAATCAGAAATAAGTCTTGGTTTTACTACATTTACTTCTCCATATGTTACAAATCCAGAAGTATTAAAAGCACAGACATTCGCAGATAACATGATGCTAGAGAGCCTTCAGGACTGGAAATCACTCTGCCTACGTCCAACTGCGCACCAGCTGCTGAGCTGCTACCTGCCTGTAGGACAGTCACAGAACCTCCTTGCCCTTTATTCTCACCTACTTTGAAACTCCTACCTCCAAAGAGTATAGAAATGCTTGACAGGAAGGGAATCTGGTCTTGGCTGTAACTGAGTACTGGTAGAAACTGAAAACAGAACTTGTTTGGAGTCACTGGGGTATACAGTACTGTAAAATTAATGCTTTAATACCAACTGAAGTAATCCAATCAAGCCGTAAACCATATTACGGGAATTACATAATCAAACAATAGCAAGTGAATTGTAACTATTTGAAATCCAAGTTTATTTACTACACGTTGCAGATTTTAACATGAATGAGCTTCAGTTACAAACCCCAAATGGATTCACATCTTCAAGATACATTTGGAAAGATTCATAATGCATTTAATTCTCTACCTGTCAGTTCTTAGAAACTGAAGATAATGATGTATGCCAATCATTTATTTAAATAAAGATTTAGTCAATTTAGACAAAGCCCACTGATCTGACAAGCAAGTCAGATCTAGGCTGATGTGAAAGGAAACACTTCTGTGAGCTGGGGTAGGATTTTACAATTGCTATCTACTTTTGGGCTCACCTGCTTTGGCTGTGTCTCTGTTCTGGACACTCCAGAATAGTAAGTCCAAGTTGTACTACAAAAGCCATCTTTATATAACAGAGCCAGATACTGAAAAGATGAATGGTGGCCTTCTCGCCACAGTCAGCCTATTTGAACAGCCACAGCCTTGATCCCACAGCAGAACTGTCACTTATTTGCCTTAAATTTAGAAAGCTGAGCAAGTACCACAGAGTAGGATATTAATGGCAAAACAAAACCACTGATAGCACAGCTGTGCCACAGCTAAGAGCCCAGAAACTTTAAACTCTAGCTTCCCTAAATACAATGCTCAATATGCCGTACTATAATTAACTGCCTCATCTGCTTACAAACGTCACACAACTATTTTTGCAACTACTCTCCCCACTGCCAAGAAAAATAGATGTACTGTACATACAGATACTCTGCTTAGTATCTTTGAATCCACAAGCATAATAGACATGACATCTGCATCAGTAGAACTTCAAGTACTAGATCTGCGTATTTAGATAAACAATTTCTCTTTTCTGAAGTTTCTTACCAGATGCTGCATGTATACTTGCAAGTAGATAAACCCAAATTAACAATAAGGGTGCTTAGTAAAAACACTAAGTATCTTCCCCAAGGAGCTCCTCTAGAGCTCAGCCCTGCCTTTCCTGCTGCAGAGAACTGAGAACCAAAAGCAAGACAGGGGACCTCATGGGAACAGACCCCAGTGACCGGGATCTATGCACATGTGATGAGGCCACTGCATCACAAACAGCCTACGTAGAGAAAAAACAGGTTTGACCAAGGGACAGCTTTGTTTAATTTTATTCTGTTCCCCAGGGGAGAGACCCTCAACGCACGATGAGAATAACAGGTAGTTCAGAGAACAGAGTAAGAATTGAACTGTTTCCGGCATGTCCTCCCTTCAGGTTCCCTCTGGGGGGCAACAGTCAGACACAGCCAGCTCAAAGCACAGGGCAATGTGAATCCCAGGGGACTGCACATCTCCAGCTACACAACTGCAGCGTGGCTCGAGCAGGTCACTTGTTCCTCTGATGCAGACAAAGATAATTTTTTCCTGGAGAATAACATCTGTGCTCCTAACAGTGATTCACAACTGATTCTGCTCTTAATAATCCCACCATGTTTTCTGGTCCTCCTCTTTCTTCCAAGGCACATTATCCTGTATCCATGTTGCATTTATGCCTTGTGTGTGCTTTCCTTTGAGGAGGCGTTACAGGTATAAATGCACCTTAGCAAAGCAAATCTTTGAAACACGTACCTTAGGAGAGTATCAGAGTTCAGAGCAACACCAAGCGCAACATACCTGTAACAGTCCTCGTTCAATCTCACCAGTCGCTCTGTGGTCTTGCAAAACATCTGAGCTACAACCTACTTCAAGCTAGGCCAAGAAGCCAAAAAATCGTTACTGGATCAAGGAAGAGACATAGGAAATGAATGGGAATCTTTCCCTGATAATACCATGCATTTGTTCCAAAGGATTAACTTCATTTCAGTAGCTCCCCAGTTCAACTGCCTCAAGAGAATACTTATTTCCTGAACTTTGAATCAAGGACATTCATCTAGCATTCTACATTACTGAACAACAGCAAGTTGAAAACCAGTGAACACCTCAAATTTTGCTTATCTGCTGCATACCCCTTACAAAACTACTATAGATAAACTTGAAATCCTGGCCATACTGTGAGCTACATGTGTGCTACAGACATGGACTGTAAGACAAGGTAGGAAGTCATGGAGCTGTCACAGACAAGCATCCTATCATCTACAGCAGCTCTCTAGACTTCTGCCCCTTGCTCTATCATTAAAATATGTTGACAATAGGGTAACGCAAACCCCCTTTTCAAACCTCTTACTGTGTGTTAAAGATGTTCTCTCCTCCGAACTTAGTTTGTGCATGCTTCACATATGGTAGACCTTTCTTCATAATGATAAACTGGAAAAGAAAATATTTCCTATACTGAGTAAAGTAGCTTGGACAGAAAAAAGTACCGTTTGGTACTACAATGTGTGCACATGCATACACACGGTCAGGCTTGAGCATAGACACTCATGGCTAAGCTTCCCAGAGAAACTAGATGAGCAGTACAGGGGAGAGACAATCTTTAGGAATGGAAAAACTATCTGCAAAAACATCTCTTGACACTCTTACACCTTGATCGTTCCTTGGAGAGAACAAGTCAGGAGTTAAAATTCCACGTGCTATTTTCAGAAAATGTACAGCTAAATCAACAGTTACTGTTGTTCTATATCCCATCTTTTTGTGTTACTATGTCTTTACAGAGCCTTTGGGAAATTAAGAATCACCTTTTAAAGAGAGCTCAAGGCCAGACTTTCAAGCACAGGGACTAGACTTCAGGCTAGATCACTATAGCTATGAAATGAGATTTACCTAAACTTTTTCTTCTAACCCAGTATTCTTACATTACTTCCACTACTATAAGTTAGTATTCACATTTTATATTTGTATAAAATACAACCTGTAATTATATACACACAAGTTTAGAGCAATGACTCCAACAAAAAACCCATTCATGCCAAGCGCAAAGCTACATCTCTTTCCTTTAGTATGGGCACAGTCACATACATATAACCATATGAGGGATCTATGTAATTACAAATGACATTACTTGTATTACTGTAATTGTGCTGCTATAGGTGCAATTTTTACCTGTAACCACACCAGAATTTGGTTTTGATCATTATTAAAGTCAAACGGCCAAAAAACCTAGACAAAACCAGTAAAAAACACCAAACGCGTAAAAATTGTGCTAAAACTGCTAAATGGAAACATAATCAGTAGAGTAACTAATGCTTTAATTTAGCACCTTGTATAGAATTTTGGAAGAGGTCTATGCAGTATGATGAAACAAACTAAACCAGCATTTACAGTAATATTATTTCTGCTGAAAATGGAAGTTTCAGACAGACTAAAGGAATACGAGCAAGAATTATAGAGACATACTGTTGAAGGAAAAAAAAATAAATCAAACCAAAGTATCATCAGGCAAACATGAAACTGTTATAAACCAAAACTTAAGACGCAGTTACATTTACAGCAAAAGGTAAGACAAAACTAGGGAGTGATATGCATTCGACTTTCAAATTATGTTTGAAATGTAATGGAAATGGTCTCCAGGGTACCTCAGCTGGATACATGGAAGACTTGTCTCAGACTCACAGCAGGGGAGAGATAACAGTATCCAAGTATTTAGATGATAGCCAGAATCAGACGTGTAAGAACTAGATATGCAACACCACACGTTCCATTCCTGATGCAACCACGTAGCCCTGCAATACAGTAACAGACCATCAGCTTTGTAAGTGAATTTGCAAGGCCTCAGGACTGCGGCTTGCCAGGCCTGCTCTAAATCTCTCAACCAACCTGTAGCTTTTCTTGGTTTAGCCGTGACTGAAATTTTTCTAATTGACAAGGCCACCCATGGCTAATCAGTTTTACTTCTGATTTGTGTAGTTCCAGCATAGTTTTATAGACACAGCAGTAACAAGCAGTTATTTTATGTAGAATGAGACGGCGTGACACAACGAAGAGACAGACAGGCTTGGTATCATAGAAGAGGCCTTGCGAAGTGGCGCTGGAGGAAGTGGTGTAGAGCACAAGCTTGGGATGAGACATGGGGCACAGGCTTGGAACTGGAGACCCCACAGCTATAAACAACTTAACGGTGATCCATTTAACAAAAAAAAAAAAAAATCTGGACAAAACTAGTTTTAGAGGTAATAAAAGGACGAAACAAATAGCATCTAACATATGCACAGGGTACCATACATAATAAATTTGAATCGAACACAGAGCTGGGGACCAGTGAGGAAAGAGGAAGAAGTAAAAATATATTAGCAAATATATAAAAACAATCTCAAGTGGATTCTACAGGGAGAAAGGAAAACAAAACAACACAAGATGAACATCCTTCTCCCCCCGGCACAGGACTCCACCACTCCAACAGCAGTAGGAATCTACTGACGTAGGGCCCAGAGGAGCAGTGGAAGGGGCAGCACACCCCCCAGAAAAGGGAGGGGAGAGAAGCACGCGTGTAACAGTTTTACCTCCATTGGGGTTTTTTTCTGTAACAGATCTGTATTAACAACGTTTTGACTCTCAAGGTTTCAATTATACTAACAAAATAATCTTGCTGTTAGTTATAAGGTGGTGCTTCCTCTGTGCCTATAAACAAGATTTTGAGCATTAGATAGAAATTGCAACATTAGATAGAAACAGCTGAAGTTTTAGCAACCGACAAAGTAAAACACCAAACCAAACCCCCTTTGCAACTGTTGCGCAAATTTCACTAGCCAGACTTGGTCACAGTATTTCTCTTTTCAGAAGTAATTGAAAGTGACTGTGATATCCTCCCTCTCCTCATGTCTTCCAACCATCCCTACACAAATGTTGACAAAACATTTTCTAAATTCCTGCCAGTTTGCTAGGAGATTGGAGAAATTTTGTTAGAAAGGAAGATGAATATGTACAGCTTTGTCAAACCGTGAGATGGGAAAATATCAATGAAGCATATAAACAACAATAAAGAAACTTAGGCTGGCCCAGAGGTACAACTAGAAGGGAGAAATGAGGGTAGATAGCAAGCAAAGCTTCTTGACAAATGAAAAGCATTTGGCGCTCTCTCAAGGAAACTACTGTGATCTCTGTTTCTCAAGAATTTTGAAACTAGACTCAATAAAAGGCAAGAGAACCATCTCACATTGGCAAGGAAACAAATGATACGGTCTATCCTCTTCTATTCCTGATTTCTATTTCTCTGAAGCGTTGCATCGAGACATTGAACTGATTTTGTGTGTGTTCACTTGAGGTTGGAAATTGTCTGCTTTGCTGCTGCACTACTTACAGCTTTCAACATAAATTCTCGCTTTCCTCTACTCATGGGCAGGAGAACTGGGACCTGCTCCACATTAGCATTAGAAAATGCTGAAACATTCTGTCTCCTACTGAAAGTGCCATCCTGTCACCACTTGACAAGTCACGACCTGTAAGTTTACAACTCAAAAAGTTTAGGCTTCAAAACAAATGCTGTATTTTACCTGTGTAAAACACAAGCCTGTTGCTACAGAACCAAAGTGCCAGAAGGACTCTTGTGCTCAGTACAGACAACAGCAGATTTTCCAGTGACCGAAAGTCACAGGAAACATTTTGCTCTTCAGTTTCCACAAGAAGTATGTACAAATAAACTTCTATTTTGAAGTAGTAAAAAGCCTTACCAACATGAGCAAGTGCTTTGTGGCACATAAGCATGTCTAGCACCTTCTGCCAGGGACGAGATAAGAAACAATACCTTTTTTTAGAGCACAAGCTTTATTCCTGTCTACCCAGCACAACACGGAAATGCCAGCACCAACCTAGATACCAGAGTTAATTGTCACACACAGTAGTACAAACTCCACAGCTAGCAACTGATGTTACCTACACCAGTCCTGTATACATTTAGGGTGAGCCCATAGCAAGGCTTTAGAGTCACATGCCCATTACTACTGTTAATTGTGCTAGCAGATTTAGGATACTGCTAGCAAACCTACTTGAATTACACAGCTGGCTTCACTTGGGCGCACTGACATAATTTAACATCCTTTCTTGTGTGTTTCTCAACCTTGCTGCCTGAGCCTGCATGATAACAGATTTTCAGGAAAGTGTAACGGTCAATGCCAGCTAAAATAAAACGTATTGTTTCATCAAGAGGACTATAGCAGCTCCTTAGACAAGAAACTATAATTTAAGATTTCTCTGTAGAAATCTTATCTCTGGAACCATACATTGGCATGGAAGATACGTCATTAAAGTAACCAAAAAATGAAGGTACAAATTAAAATTCAATCATGACCTATATTCTCTGCTTACATGATCATTACGTAAGTTATCATCTGTTAATTCACGCAGCTAATTCTGAACTCCCTGCTAAACATGTAAAATGCCCTCTTTGGTGGAAGACAACAAAGCAACAGTGGCATGGCAAAGAATGTCACTTGAATCTCTTGACAGAAATTTCAGAAATAATACAAAACTGTCAAGAACTCCTCTCAACTCTAGTTATTTCCTTTAATAGTTACAGGATCAGATTTTGTATGAGAACTAAAATAAATATTTCTTGATGAAATCTGAGGTAGTGGCTGAGATGCATTAGGCACTGAATTTAATATTCCAAAGTAATTAAAGAATGTTCCTAATTTGTGTTTAATAAAATCCCAATTCTTTTTAATTAGCCTAATTTAAATCTTCATTCATGCGCTTAAAAAAAATAAATCAAGAAATACTGTAAAAATTGTGCCAGATGTATCAACCCAAAAGGTTATCACTAATGAATCTATTGAAAAAGCAGTTTAGCACCATTTACTGCCACCGTGACAAATATGACAAGTTTACAAATTAACACATCGGATACTTAATGTTAACATTCATGTTCTGTCAAGTCCTCCTGTGACTAATCGAAATCTAGCTTTGATTGCTGTGAATAATAAGTAATCCTGGTTAATAAAATTGCTTTATCTTTTAATTATGGCGGTGCGAATAGTATCTTAATTATAGCTGTTTCAGAGCCTCATCTATCAATCAGTGATGAGCAACACTTCTAAAGGTTCACAAGTGGAAGAAAAAAGACCCAGTGCCCACCCAAAGGACTATAATGGTCCATTGCCTCATCTCTCTCAGAAAGACCCAAACTTGAGCTTAGACCCAAACTCAGACTTACAAAACAATCAGCAAAGCTCAGGAACACTCACTTCATAGAATATCTAACTGTAGTAATAAAAGAGTATCAAATTTTGAAGCGTAATGTGCAAACTCAGACCTGGCTTCCAGTTTCCCACAGTGGGAGCTACCATACCGCATTTGTTGGTAGCTTGGAAAGTAAGAAAACAGTTATGGGATACACAACTGGTAATCCAATTTCAGACCTTTAGTATCGAGAGGGTGACTGTAACGGCTGTGTATTATCCTGACTGCAGAGATATTTCACCCTGTCCTATGATGTAACTGATCCAGACACAGGCTCGACACCTGAACAGCAGGGAACTGACTCACAACTGGTATTTCCATGTGTAAAAGGGTCAGTCTTGGACCTGCTCTGTTAGTCAAATAAATGAAGTGAAAACTAGAGCATTCATGCTTGGAAGACTTACCTAAACGCAGGATGAATGGTACCAACAATCACCTTCTCCAGTTGCCATCCAAAATAAGCATATGAGTGACACTGTGCTAGAATTTCTCAGTTTGAACCAATACTGGAAAAATCTCACAATCTGTTAAGAAGTTAATTGTGGGACGAGGGAGGGATTACAGTCACATGCAATTGTTCTGAAAAATCCAAACTTGTTTGTGTTGGTTTCCACCTATTCTAATACTCTTGGAATTCAGTGAAACTTTTACATTCATAAAATGATAGTTACAGGCAAATAAACTGGCCCTTTTTGGTGTGGGATATAACAACTAACCAGTATCCTTTCTCTTTTATTACTGTGTCAAGCATGTTTCTTAAGTCACACTTCTCAATATTGCAATGCAATAGCCAGCACAGACTTCAGGCACCGTTACCGTCCACTAACTTTAAGAGTTGGAGAAAAGGAAAGAAGATTTCTCCCCAGTTTCCTAGCCATACATAAGTGACAGTGTTGATCAGGCCGGTGCCAGCATTATACTTTATTGCTGGTTTTAAAACTGCTGCTGTTCCAGTGCTAATATTAAGTATTCTTCCATTGAACTGAACAGAGTTTCTGATAGTAAAGATGATTAAAAGGGAGCCTCTATTCCACAGAAAGCATAGACTGCAGGAACTGTCAACCTTTTAAGTTCTAAAAATCGGGATAGAATTACTATGCAAACCAATACACAGCCCAAGCGCTCCTAAGCGTGAGGGCAATACACAAAACTACTTCGTTACCTGCTTGTCAAAACTAGAAGCCAAGACAGAGAAACTGGAGATTGGAAGACATGGCCACAGGGACGCTGACCTCAGCAGGAGCCTGAATGGCAGAAAAGCATCAAGACTGCTGAGAACTAAGGCTGGACATGCAAACTGCTTCACTTTTATTATCATCCAAGGAGGAAAAGCAGAATGAAAGCAGCTAAAAAATTGCAGTGCACTCCAGCAGGGTAGTGAAGGTCAAACTCAGCAAGAGACAATGCATTCTAATGAATATTTCCCTCAACTCCTGGAAGATTAGATTCAGCACATCTTTAAATCCCACCAATATATTAAACTGCTCCAAAAAAAGAAAAAAAAAAAGGAATCTATCAGACATGCAAACTGTAGAAATATCTTATTTTGTCCTGACAGAGCTTCTCAGGTGCAAGTCTCAAAAAAAATCTTAGGACAGGTATCTATAATCAGAAAAAATAGTTATCCTATCTAACAGGAACCACCATTGCAAGGAAATAGTTAATGGTCAATACTATTCCTATAAGAAATTAAAAAAAAAAAATCTTCAAAATCATGTTGACACACAAGTAGAAAGTCTTCTGCTAATGATCAGACCTGCTCATTTAAAAGCTAACATAGCTAATGGGTTGGAACAGATCCCTGTGCCCGTGGATTAGAAGATCCACTGAAGGTTTACATGCATTTATTCAATACACATACACAGGTTTAGACCAGTACAAAATTCCCACTGTATTGACCAATTCATCAGAAAGGACAAAAGAGGGAACTCAAGTTCAACTGCAACCATGTCTTCTTTAACTAACATTTTTCCTTAACACACATTACACACCATTAACAGGAAATTAATGAACTAAAGAACCAATAATGATAGCCAACTATCTGACACTTCTGAAGATACAAAAAAAACCCCAGGCTAAAGGAGGTTATGTTAAATGGAATTAAAACCAAGACCACCTTACAGACACATGCATCTTTGAGCAATAAAAAGCTCTAGAGTAACAAATGCTTCAGTACCTGAGTCACATCTGCATCCACAGCTGGTCAACTCCTTACATTGCTTTTCTAAGGTCAGTGCTCAGCACCTTGCAAGACCAGACCCAGAGCAATTCCAGAGAGTGGTGGGGAGTGGGCTGAAGGTGAGGAATGAGACAGATGAGGTTAAACCAACAGCAACAGAACTTGACTTTCAACAATAAAGAACAGCCCAGAAAGCAGCTTCTTCCCGTTCCAGCCATGCTTCCTGCAACTTGCATCCAAATGTAAACCTTAACAGTGGTCTGCCCAACCACAACGATCACATGGAAAGCTTACTGCAGCAATCTCGGAGGAGCATCGCGTAAAGCAAGGCACATGTCATTCTTGGTTCTCCGAACACCCGTAAGTCCCAGCTGTACCTTGTCAGGAGCTGCCAGCAAGTCACCAGCCATTTTGGTGCCTTCCCTGTGTAAACAAAGCACATCATTTCCTTAAAAACTTCAGGCTCCACATCATTGATTTCAACCTGATTCTATATCAGAAAAATGAAGCTTATTAAGATCCTGACAAGATACTAAAAGGCTTCTTTTTACCCAAGCTCTTTTAGTATTCAGAAATTTCCTACAAACTATTTAGAACATGTACTTCTTGCAAAAAAAGAAAAAAAAAGAAAAATATGTGGATGGAATAAGAAAAATTCTAAGTTGTATTTCACATTCTCTACTTCTCCCTATCCCACCACAGACTCTTTCCCCAAGAGTAACAGTGGTAACAATTGTCTCCTTGATCCCTTTCTTCCTCCCCTCAGGACAGCTGAAGCAGGGACCTGCACCTAATGTGAGAAAAACAATTACAAGGTGACAATAGTCACAAACACTACCTAAGAAAGTTATCTGACCAGTGACACTAAGAGTTGACTAGAAAGCTATTCATCTAGCCAGAGAAGCTCTCCTTTTTTCGGGAACTTGCATTTTTATGCTCTTCCATCTCATGTTCGAACATGGTGCTGAAAATCAGGGAACATACTACAGCAGTGGGGAAAATAAAACAGAGTTAGAGACGCTCTAACTATTAGCTTCAGGAGATGCTAACATAGCCTGCCATCAGCTCAACAACTGTCCTGCTACTTAATGCAGGAAAAATTCTCCTATAGTAAACGGGACAAATTCAGTACAGCTGCTAAAGAAGTATAGGTGGTGACATAACGTAATGTGGCTGACATAGCTTCAAACTAGGTATGGGAGAACTTCCTACGCCCTTTCAAAACAAGGCTGAAGAGTACATGGGTGTTATGGTAAGTTTCTTGACATTACAAGAAAATGTTCCTCTGGGAATGTGGCAACTTCTTACAAATGCTTTAGGAAGACATTACAGTACACTACAGTCACAAAGGATTGCTCCTACCATCCTTGAAGAAAAAAAAAAAAAAAAAGAAAGAAAAAAGGTAGATTTAGATTAGATATTAGGAAAAATTTCTTCTTTATGAGGGTGGTGAGGCACTGGACCAGGTTGCCCAGAGAAGCTGTGGATGCCCCATCCCTGGAAGTGCTCAAGGCCAGGTTGGATGGGGCTTTGGGCAACCTGGGCTAGTGGAGGGTGTCCCTGCCCATGGCAGGGGGGTTGGAACTAAATGGTCTTTAAGGACCCTTCCAATCCAAATCATTCCATGACCTCTGTTAAAGCTTCCCAAATGCATGGCATGTATGACCAGTATACTATGTTTACAGTAGCCTAAAGTCAGAGGCTTTCCACTGGAATACGCAACCACTATACTATTGCGTATAACTTCTCATCCTGCAAACTTACTGCCACTGGACCTAGCCCATTTCTGAATGAGAAGGTAAACAACTGAGGCTCAATTCACTAGTACATTGTCCCATTTTCAAGTGTTCGTAAGTAATACGTACAGACTGAAGCTTTTTCAGGCCTTGCTGCTGCATAGACCTAGTTGTCAGCTTAGGACACTGCAGAAGATAAAAGACTGAAACTCACGTTGGTGAGTTACATTACTAAGCCAATTAACATTCAAATAGTTCCTTTTTATGATGCTGGAACGGACAGTAATCTTGTGCAGGAAAAGTCTCCTCTTTTTTTCAGTTCCTAGTTTTTCCTCGCTTAAAGCACTCAGGCATATTTTACCTTCAGGTATCACAGTTACAATATAGTGTTACGAAAGAAAGTTAAAGAGCTTGTTAAATGAACATTTCTACTTCTCAAATGAAACAGGAACATTTTCCAGATTATATTCCAGTAAAACTGATGCCTTCCAAGGATGTGTCTGCTGAAGAGGACATAAGAATGATTAATAGATGAGAACACACTGTGGGCACAACAGCTGATAATGTCTCTTCACTAGAAAAAAACCCAACAAATTTAAGTTGTATGCACTATACACAGTATTCCCAGCTGTTAATCTAGCTGAAAAATATGCTTTAGGTCTCCGAAGTCAGACTGTGAAGATGGACAAACATAAGGAAGGAAAATGTGAGGTAAGTGTAGAGGACCACACTGTATCATTTGTTTTATTTCTCTTCGACCATGTCCACACAACTTGAACCCAGAGTGCCTTGCATAGAGGAAAATTCACTCAAAAATTCATAGGCAGAGAGCTATCTACTATTACCCATACACAAGCATATTCTGCCATTTCAGCAAACTAGATATATTTGGTTATTTTAATCTTCTCTTAACATTTTCAGCCTTTACCACAATCTGCCTTTAGGGTGGGATCATATTCAGAACAGCAATGAAACAAACAGTTCTGTTCATATTGAACTGTTTTAATCTCTTCTTTTAATTTTTCCTTCTTTACTACAACACAGGTCTTCAACTATTAGTTCTTGGTTTAAAAGCAGGCAGCCATGTCAGATAATTAACAGAAGGTCTACCTGAGGGCTTTCCTGAGTAATTTGCAGCTTGACTGACCTATAAAAAAATTATAGGGAAATAAGTCTATGGTACCTAAAAGTAATGGGTGTTTGTTCAGTTCAGCACTACTTAATTACTTTTCCTTTAGTTCAAAGTAAAAAGGAAATAATTTATTCTTCAAAACATTTCAGGAGCTAATTTAAAATAATTGACTTCAAAAGAAAATATGAAGAAGAAAAATGTGAAATTCTTAATATGTTAAAATGCAATAGCAGCAAAAAAACCCCAGCTCTCTCCTGTTTTATACATGTCAGATAGTTTCCCCTTTAAGTAGGGTACAGGACTATAGTCATCACAGTTCAGGAAGCAAACTACGAGAAAATAAATGGCATTACAGCTTAAAAGATTGGTAGGCTTGCATTTAACGTGTAGCTGTTTGGGACAGCCATCCTCATTGGATTCCATTATATAGTTACTAGGAGTCATAAAGAAGGCCTGAAACTGATTCAGGAAATCACATACTCCTCCAAACACATATTTGTGTAAGAGTTTCTTAATGTACAGGGAGCATAAGCACAAATCCAATGATACTAGTAGTCAAATGTTTCTGCCTACAGCTATCTGTATCCTCAGTTTATTCTTCATGCTTCTGAAACAAATCAAGTGTAAGAAATTCATTATTTACATATAATTTATTTTAAATGTGCAAATTTCAGATTTTGAAGAGAGGTGAAACAGAACAAGAAACAAGTACAGATAATTAAGTAGACTAATTTAGGCATATCTGTAAGTTACTTCTGAAACCAGGGCTCAAGTCTCTCAGATATAGTTTCCCTCTGTTCTGAACTAGAAGCAAGCCAGAGCTGTTTCCTGGCATGCCTGTGCTCCCATCTGAAACCACTTCTTCCTTTACCACTGTCATGGGCAACCTCATTAGAAAAACAAAGCCTAAGCAGGACAGAGGCCTAAAAATTCCTTTAAATCTAAAAAGCATCTTTTCCCATTTCTACCAATTAAGCAGCAAATAAAATACAGATATACACTGACATTTGGCCTGTGTGCATTAAAAATTCATCTGTCTTCTGGTTTCTGAACCTTAAGAGACCGTATCAGGGAGAGACCTTACAGTGAACCATTGAGCACTAACCAGTTTGCTGGGTGTTTTTTCCTCTTTCATTGTTCGCTAGGAGATAGTGTTTCTAGACCATAGAATAAAACTGCAGCTGCACTGGAAACAGGTGTGTGTGTATATATATACACACACACATATATCAGGCTAGTGAGAAGTTCTCAAAATGTAAATTTTAAAATGTGAATTTGCAGAATATGAAATTGGAAGACAGGATTCTTTAGCTCTTACGGTGATAATTTTATTGCGAAGAAATATTTTATATAAAGGCCTTTGAGATAATTTCAGAGTATTAATAAATGCTACATTTAACCCTGTAAGCAACTATGAGTGACTCTGACTGGAGCAAGAGGTAGAGTAATACAACCAAACCTTATATTAAGTAAATGCAGAAAAAATAGATGCCTACCAGGAATAAGATCTAGTCTTTAATTTGCAAGCTATACTAACTTAGCAATTGCTCTAGTTTTGAAACATAATTTATGTCCCCAGAAGCAAAGTACTTGTGGTACATACCAGGGAAACAAAAATACTATTTGTTATTCAAGCTGAATGATTGAGCTGAGAGACCATCTGGACAGAGATATGCTTCTGTCCAGACTCAATTTCCTAACGAATTCATTTTGCCCATTTGGTCAACATACTTCTCTTATTTTCTGCAATCTGAATGACCTAGTTTACCCCAGAAACATTTTGTCAAAGTGAATTTCCAATTGAAACTAATCTGTGCAGAGAATATTTGCGTGCTTTTCCAAACCAGGAACTAAACCCACCATATCACAGCTTCTGGATTCCCCACTACGGTACTGAATTCAGAGTTTGCCAGCAGCTTACAGAAAGATATTTACCGAATACATTTGAAGAGAAGGTGAAGGGAACTAAACAGCTCAGTAATATTCCTCAGGCAGAATGAGGATTAATCTGTTTAATAGATTACTGAACTACCAATTTACACCTGATACATAAGTGCTTCCTCTTTTCTTCACCAACTACTGTTCAGCCAAAAAGCACCTATATCTACCCCTTACTCTAGCTATAATTACTGGCTTTTATTAGTTTGTGTTGTGGTTTAAGTTGGTTTTACTGATACTTAAAGATGGAAGTCAGTTGAGATAAACAGATTTCATTCTAAAATAAAATGGAATCTAAAATATTAGTAAGAATGATGTCCTCAAACTTATTTACATCTATTAAATCTACATCTCTCCTGCAGAAGTATTTTTTGCTTCGTCAATGCAAATTCTGTAGTTATGGAGAATTAACAGGCTGGGGAAGGGCACTTGGAAAGAGAACAATAGCCAACTTCAGATCATGGACAATGTATTTACAGCTGTTCTTTAGCTTTGGTTTTCTGTTTAAAGAAACTTATCCAAAGACTGTGCCCCCCTCTCCCTCTTGAGCCTACCCAGTTTTTCAAGACTGACTTGAATGGCGTCATAGGAACCTCAAAGATAACTTGGTTCCTGTGAGTGTTATCAAGACTGATAGTCAGGTAGAGAAAGAGAGCATGTAGGTGTTCAGACCAGAAGAACGTTTCTGATGCAGACTTTCATGAAATACCCAGAAGAAAACTTTAACTTTGGAGGAAACTTCATAAAAGGCATCAGAACCAGTAGTTGTCAACCCCACGACACATCTTTAAGAAAAATGGTCTCCAGGTATTTCTGCAAGCACAAGCACATATTTTTGAATCCCCTATAGTTCCTCCCAACTGCACGTCACTTCAAAAGGATCTGCAACACATGCTTGCACATCTTAGCTATTTCCATTGAAATGGCATCTGAAAGATGCTGAATCGATGATTTCACAAACAGAAACCTTCAACACAGAAACAGTATGCAAGCACAGCAGTGTCACAAGCACACTGCAGATATTCCTTAACCTTCTGCTCAAAACAATTGTAATTTGTAGAGATTTGGGAAAACGAGGGTACAAAACTTGAAAAGGTTGAAGCCAGTAGCCCCCTCTGCACTGGTGAAGACTGAAGCCGTCAGCATACATGGAAAATAAAACTGTTCAAATACCAGAAAGAGGGACCGATATTAAAACAAACAAACAAAAAACCCAACAAAATTGGGTCAAATGTATATGCTTATTTCAGGTTTCATCTCAAGACAAGCCTGAGGAACAGCAGCAGACTGTGATGGTAGATCACATCTATTTTGGAGCACGTACAGCAGCCTTCCTCCTCCTGCCTCTTGCACCAAGGAAAACAAGGCTGTCAGTTCAATGGTTAATGCTAGGAAGCTCAATCTGGCCCTAGCCCTGATCTCCTTCCACTCCGTAAGCCATCAAGGCAATCACAACCTTTGGGAAGTTAAACTGCTGCTATGCAATAGCTGAGACACTGAAAACCTGACAAGTAAGGAGCTCATGGAAGCAAATTGATCTTACTCTCCTCTTCAGCAAACGTGTTCCTGGTGATCAGAAAGGCAGTAGTACATAAGTGGTTACATATAGCATTAGTTCCTTAAATGCTCTGAGGCATTTTTAAGTGTTATCAAGTTCCTGGATGTAAAACTATGGGTACATTTAGTCTGGTATTTGAGCAATCAAGAATTCCATTCATTACTGCTCAGATTCAATGACCTTACACACATAATCAATGGCTAAACTGATAAATGGGAAGACTTCTTAAAAAATCTATTTCTTGAGTGGTGCAACTAAATGTTTTATTCTTGACAACTGTAATTTATAATTTAGTGACAAGAACATTTGTTCCAGCTGTTCAGACCTATTTCACACAGCAGAGAAGGAGCACGCTGCATTTCCAAAGCCAGACGCTACATTTGGATTGGGAGCTGCTTGATTTATTTAGCATATCAAGTTATTAGCTAACTCAAAACAATCAAAAGACATTCTTAATGTTCATAATTAGAACACTCATCATGGGAGCTACGAGGCTGGAGTTCTTTAAAGCTTCAGTAATAATAAAGTGCCAGAAAAAAGTAAAACAAACTAGTACCTTTTAATGTCAGGGCATAATTTTTTCATGTGGCTAAGTAATTTCCTCCATTTAATTGGGATGATTCATGCCACGTATGCTCCTTGCCAGTGTTTTAGCATTCAGTTCACATGTTACTGAATCTGATCTTTCTAGGTCTAATAATCAACTTTTCTAGTGTTTGCTAGCTGTAAGTGGAAATGAAACTAAGAAAAACTGGCTAAATCTTGTCCTCAGAAAGCTTGGTCCAAAAAGCTGACAACTTTTTCTGAAGCATTGGAGGGAGAAGGGTAATTTCTTCCACTAAAGGCAATTCTTGAGCACTGAAGAAAAAATGGCTAGGCTTAATTTACCCAGAATTTCTTGCAATTCTTTTAGTTTCCCCAACCAAAAATTTACCTTGTAATATCAAGTACCTGATCCATTTAATTTTATACATAAAAATATATGTTAACATTTCACTAATCTAGGTCATGATTAACAAAAATATTCTTTCAAGTATTTCAAGGTGGATGAATACTGTACGTGCTCACCCTTGTGTCTAGAACTCCCAAACAGCTTCTACATTATCTAGGAAAAAGAACTTTAAACTTCTAAATGAGAAAAATAATTCAAAAACAATAATTTGATTTACCTTTTAATATCTGTATTTCCATATTTGTTTCCTGCTTGCAAATTCAGCTATGTAATGAAATTGGTATGTGCCAAAATTGAACCACTTTTGTCCACTGCCTTTGGAAATTACTGTTGAGATTACATATTTAAGAAATACACTGTGCAGTGATATGAATAAGCATTTTCAAGGCTATTAAAGATTTTTTAAAAGTTCTACGATGTGGGAAAAATTAAGAGAAAAAAAATCACTCTGCATTGGAAAAAAGCCCATTTTTAATCAACAGGAACTCAGAAATAGCATGCAACTATTCCTGGTAGACAATTTATTACACTTTTAACATTTCTTCAGCTGAAATAGATGGCATAGTAACAGGAGAATTGGAGTAAATAGACCTCAGCTCAGATCTCATCTCCAATGCAGCAAGAGGAGTCATGACCTTTGGTAGGGATCTGCACTCTTCATCTACACTTCTAGGTTCATAGCCGAAAAGTACATCAAAACCATCATTATGGTAAAATACCAATTTTCTTTTTACATAAAAAAGAATTCTTGTGGGGTTTTTTTAATATTAATCTTAAAGCTCAAAGTTTAACAATTCTCAGTTTCTGTTCAGGAGAGTTCAGCCAGGACTAATCGAGTCTCCGCATCTTAGGCCTTAAAGCCTAAACCACTGATATAGGACCAACAGGTTCTTGAATGACACTGAGCATAGCGATGACCGAACAAGGTCTTTTGATGCTAAATCCACATTTGTTCTTGTTGAATCTTCAGCTGAAAATATTTGCAGAATTCCTCCTGCACTGGCTGAATTCGCAACACATACAGAGTCCCAGGAGGCTGTTAGTCTGAAGGAAAGAAGTTTAAAAATAAGTTTGGGTACAGCAAGGTGCTACAGGGTGACTAGATGCCTCCTGCCAAGAGCAATAAAAGGAGTTTTCAGTGTCAGCAGTAAGGAGCCACCTCTTCTCACAACAGAACTGCAGGTTTCCTTACCTGTCTCAAATTATGGACTCTCACCTGCTTGAACTATATAAAGTGAGAACTCAAGGATATACAGGAGTACCTTCCTAGCTATCCCAGCAGAAAAACACACCATTCCTAGCAACTTTCAGCTGTGGACACGTACTCTCAACTACTCCTTTAACCTGTTTGGTCAGTACCTGTACCATGTTCTTACCTCTCCTGTCTGAAAATAATATGAAAAGACTCTTCAAAGAAAAATTTCAATACTTTTGAGATTTTTCTTCCCCTTTGCAGTTGTATATAAAGGGTCAGTATGTTCTTTGTCATTTAGTCCTTTGTTGCTTGGAATGCAAAAGCGTAGCCTTTTGATAAAGGCTGGCAGTGACCCAGCTTTAGTTGCAGTTGTTTTAATACTGTAAAAACATATGGGTCTCTCTCCCTTTTATCTTTTGGCTTCTGTAGTCTTTTAGAATTACGCACAACATTTCGATTTTCAAAATACTGCTGAAACCAAAACACGACTCGCTGCAAACCCAAACACAAACATTCCCATTTCATTGCCTAGGGCTACAATTTTCTGCCTCTGTATGGCTGTGCCCCAGCGAGACTGCACCTCTGCCTTGGGGGCTGCAGTCCAGCTATTCACGCCTGGCTGTGGAGGTGCTCTTCAGACCTTCCCCACCGTTCCACGTGCATGGAGCGTCTCTGAATTAATGACAAAACAAATTTACTGCAAGAATCTTAGCACTCAGTCAGGATAAGCAGCTGTCAACTCTCAAGGGCTTGATTTCTGATCTGAATTAGCACTAAAGATGATGAGCTGACATACTCATGTGAAGCTAGTTCTGCTGTTAACAGCTGCAGCAGTGGTTTCCCAAATTACCTCAAGCCAAACATAAGACATCTATAGCAGGAGACACAAAGGTCCACATAACCCACTATGCTGCCTCTAACAGCGGCCAAAGCCAGGTAACTGGGAAGGAACATAAGAATGGATCGGCAGATAGCAACACTTCAGCCTGAACCAGTCTCCTGCCAGCTTAATTTAACATCCCACTCCCTCTGCTGAATTAGGGAGATCAATCTCCACCTGCTCTCTCCATCCCCATGACTTTATAGCCTTCTATCAGCATTTCCCTCAGTAGTCTCCTTTCCACACTGAAGAGCCCTAGCCTCATTACTCATGTCTTTTATAGAGCCCATTCCACGCTTTTTATCAGCCTTGCTTCCTGCTCCCCACTTCATTCAGTTTTAGCATATTTGGGGCAGGGTGGGGAGTAAAGGCACCATAACTGCATGCAGTATTCAGGATGCAGAAGTTCTGTGCTTTAATATTAGCATATAAAGCACTTAATGCTGCTTCAATTTTGCTGTTATTGTCCTAACAACACTGATTTGACATACCTGTTGGACTGCTCCTAAACACTGAGACAGCAATTCTATCATAATGTAAGATCTTGCTCAAGAACCAGCTCAGAACCACCCACCTCTCTCGCTCAGGTTCCCTCCTCCCCATATCCATCACTGTGTACCTACACCACATTTCTTTTGCATTTCACTGCCCAGTCACTCAGTTTCACTAAGTTGTTAAAAAATTCTTCAGTCATCATTAATAATTCAAAGTTATTCAGAACAGTAATGAATGACATCAGGTATTCAACTCTTACCGCATCATTTATGCATATGCTGACCACCATGGGTCTCAGAAGAGATATGTTTGCTAACTCATTAGAAAAGCTCCAACATTTTGCATGGCCTGACTTCTTACAAAGGCCAGGCTGACTCTTAACTTTACAAGAAGTTTATCCCTGTATCCAGTAATTCCATTCTCAATATATCATTGACTAGCAATTTTTTCTTGCTCATATCTCAAGCTCATCAGCCTGTGGTTTCCTGTATCACCTTTTTAGAAATTCATATCACATTTGCCATCTTTCAGTCCTCAGGTACCAGAGTGCTTTTATGCAACACCACAGTTAGTCTTTCTATCTCATTCTTGAATTCCTACAGAAAGCTTGGGTTAATAACAAATTACTTGGCAACTTCTTTATTTGATTCATAAATTCCCCTACCAACTCTTCAATTTGAAAGAGATTTTCTGATGAATTCTTCTTTAAGAAGTGTTCCAGTGCAGGGAACTACCATTTCTTCACAATGAGCAACAGATGCAAAGAATTCATTTGTCATATCTGAGCATCTACTAGCCCCAGAGATTTTTCTGGCAGGCTTCCTGATGCTGATGTTTTTGAAGATTTATTTCTTCCTACTTTTGATGTCTTTTACAAGTGGTCCTCTAACTCTTTTTCAGTCTGCCTTACTGCATTTCTACATTTAACCTGTCAGTTTTTATAATCCTTTATATTTTCCTCATTTAGATAAAGCTTTTAGCTTTTAGAGGACTCTCTTGCTTTCAGCAGCAACCATCATGCTGCTATTAAGTGATGATGCTTCCTTTCTGCCCTTTCTGAAGTGTTTCTCAATAGGAGGGAAACATTTGTTCTCTGCCTCCAGTATCGCATCAATGCCATCTGTAACTTCCAGCTTCCTTTTTAACAAGCTGGCATGAGCTATTTCCCCATCTCCACACACCTCTTGAAGATGAGCATGGCTGCGGTAGATTATTTGGCTTCTGTTTCTCCTGCGTGGATCCTGGCACTAATTGTACTATTTCTGCTCTTGGACTGATATTCTGAACCAGGTTTGTGCACAATTCAGCACTAAGTCAAAGGTAGCTTTCTTGCTCCGAAAAGTAGAACTTATGCCATCATGACAGGGCCAAAAGTGAGAAGAGTTTTCACACAGCAATCGAGCAGCTCTGAGTGCTGATACCACAGACAGCAGCTCACAGGACAAACATAGCTCCCTGACTCCTGTCATCGAAGTAGGCTCAGCTCTGCACACGTGTCCTACCTGCCACCAGTCAGCGAGGATGATTACATTGAAGGTGCCTGGGGTAAGTGTTTGCCAGTTTCTTCAGGACAAAGAATCAAAGAATCTTTTAACCACTGTTTCTGTAAATTTTGTATGACCTTAATTTTACTGAAGTTAACAGTTACACCAATTCTGAAGATGCAAAAGTGAATTTTTAAGCCCAGTATGCATTGTTAAGCTTACTTCTGGGTTTGCCTCCCTCTTTGTTCATAGCTTGTGGCCTTGCGACATCATACAGCACAACAGTGTTTGTAACAACCAGTGTCTGTACAAATGGAAGCCTGTGAATATGATACTGTACTGACTCTTAAGATGTATATTCTATTTCTGTGTCTGCCACAAACTTGCTATGTGACCTTGAGCAACTCATCAGATCTCACTGACTCATATGAGTATCTCTGAAAAAGGGTACTGCAAAGCTTTAATATCTGCAGATTATTATTATACACATAAATCCTCATCATCATTTTCATCACTATTTTCATCACTTGCTCTTTCACTTTCATTCCAGATATGAAGCAGAAAGCTCAACGGAAATATACAAAATAGATACCATTTCTGGGGGACAGACACAGACTACATTTGCTACGCCTCCAGGTTCTGCCAGACAAGGGTACCTTCTGAGTTGCTGTAAATAGATAACACTGCCCTGCAATGATCAGAGGGAGGGCGGTGTGCATCTGCTGAGGATGCAGTTCATTATGCTCACTACAATATTAGGCCACACAAAAAAAGGAAGAGACTGAAAAAGACCCTTTATTATCAGGAGCTCACAACTCAGACAATATGGGGAGGGCAGGAATAGGAACAGAGGAAGTAACAGTGACTTGGCCAGTTGTGCCTATTAGCCCCAGTTAGCTACACAGCACACATCTTTTGAGACAGCCAGCCCAGCATCTTGCTATCTGCTATACCAAACTGCTTCCTGCAAGCTTTTAATTTGGTATTTCCCAATACAAATTTCAAATGTTGTTGGCTTTTGTTTTTTGTTTTTGGGGTTTTTTTTTTAATAATCTACATTCCTTAGAAATAATAACCAGCAG
The DNA here is from genome assembly GCF_028858705.1 of Grus americana. Lineage (NCBI taxonomy): Eukaryota > Metazoa > Chordata > Aves > Gruiformes > Gruidae > Grus > Grus americana. The sequence continues at coordinate 4,072,807 of NC_072860.1, read as the reverse complement.
TTGCAAACACTTAAGCTTCATATTTTCCAGGTCATCTTTATTTCATGTTACCGACGAGAGGACAAAGCAAATGGAAGGCACAGAAAGCTCTTCTGAGGAAAGGGTTCTGTCCTGGAAGTTGTGAGCAAACTGCTTTACAAACAGTCAAACAAAAGTTCTGCTTCTAATCAGTGAAGCCAGTGCTAAGCTGTTGATTCCAAGGCTCGTTGTACACAACCATAATTGCTGACAACATACTCAGCCAGAGGGATCACCCAACACTGAGGGAATTGGATTTTCTAGATAGCACAGAGATCAAATCATAAGCAAGAGCTCCATGCTGAATCGTCAGCTGTTATGACAATGAGAACAAAGCTCTAAATCTGTGTAGCCTTACACTTAATGCCACTCACACATCAATAATGAAAAGGAGCACACTGAATGCTGATATATTGAATACCAACGGGGGGAGGGAGGGACAAGCAGGATCCTTTGCCCACTGAGAAATTCCTGTGCAGGAATTCTAGCGGCATTTCTATGGCCATCACCCATCAGCTCCAGAAACTGTTCATCGGTACGGTGTTCTACACAAAGGCTCACAACAGAAAGAGATTCTGTCTTTGGTTGTATTTTGAAGCTTCCCTGGTTCAACATGGATTGTCTTTCTATCCACTCATTCACTGCTGTGATATCCACCTTCTCTGTTTGCTGAGACTGAATAAATCAAAATGAAAGTTCACACTCCTAAGCCCTCAATATATTTTAAATTCACCATGCTGTTCAGAAGGCTGTTCTTCCAATCAGTGACTTCACTGATCTCTCCTGACTCCACATACATGTAAGGAGATTAGAAGCAAGCATAAAGTAATCTTTAATAGAAGATTTTGTATGATAAGTAGGAGTCTTTAAACATATTACAGGAATGAGAAAATATCCCTCTTCTAGTACTCAAATATTTATGCAGGTTAAATATTTATGCACATACAAACCTGGAGTTCTACACTGGTTTACCCCACATACTCAGAATGTGTGGGAGTTCAGCAACATGCTTGTGTCAAGGTCTATGTTTTTATGCCGTATTTACCCATATAGAATCCACACGCCTCCTCTGGTATTCATAATAAAACAAACATTTCATATCCTGTAATATTGTAAGAAACAGTTCTAGCCATGATTAATGTTAACATTACCTGAAAGCCACCAGATGGTGCTGTTAAAGATGGTATGCAAAGTGATTTCAAACTGATCTTTTAATGAAATAAGATTTTTAAAAAAAAAGGTCTTAAAATGCTGTTGTTTTAATTCTATTTTGTTAAACCAGCAAGGCTGATACCATAACTTTCTTTTTAAAAAGGAGAAAATTTAGTGCTGAGGGCAATATATCCCACTGAAAAATTTTCAGTTAAAGTCTGTAGGAGTTAGACTGTGCATCAGCTACCTTTTAGGCATCTGACTACAGCAAAGAAAGCATCATGATCCTCAGAGACATACCTACACTCCCAATACACTGCCTGGGCAGCAATAGCAAGCAGACTGCTTCCAGCCCAGCTCAAGACACTCAAATAAAGTGCCACCCGGCATCAGCGTATTTCCTATTCAATGTCTTCAGCTCATTGAGAAGGAAAATTCTAAGAGTCAGTTTGAAACTCAAAGTTCATTCTTCTAACACTCACATTCAGGGAGGAAACAAACCCTCTTTGCATTGGGAACCCATAGCCCAATTCTCTCCAGAAGACAGGATAGGAGGCCCTTTCCTTGTTCCCTTCAAAACAGCAGCTGCCAAGGATGCGACGCTGTGCTCCTCCAGGATGCGAGGTTGGGGTTCAGAAGTCCCTGGGTCTGCAGGGATGGGGGCAAGAATTTTAACCAAAAGTAATTTTAGACAGTATATAAATTGCTCTGAAGAGATGACTGGAACCCACGTTTCTAACCTTTCAGGTATTTGCCTTCATTCCTTTCATAGATTTGGACCACTAATCCCGAAATCCTTCAGTAAGGGTGGGTAGGGCATGAGTCCAAACTGCCAGTAGTCCAGTGGCTTCAGCACTGCACAGGACAGCGGGGGATATGAACTACACTCCCAGGTGGGAGAGGCAGTCGGATTCAGGTCCCTCTGCTTCCCTCAGCCAAATGTAAAAAAAATAAAATAATAATACTCAGCCACAATAAGGCTGAGTGGCCTCGCTCCACCTGCACAGCTATCCACCCCCTGAGCTCCTCAGGCCACTAATGGGGACAAGCACCCAGCTTCCACACCCCAGGCAGACTTCTTGGGTGCCCTTCAGGCCTGCCAAGGCTGGGGACCAGCACAGTTCCAGGTAACTAAGATTTTTATTTTTTTAAATCCCTTCCAGAGGTTTGACAGCAGCTATATAGTCGTCTTCAGCACAGCAATTTTAGGCATCTAAATTCTAGCCAGATCTCATGTCAGCACTTATTTTGGGCTGTGTTTTTGTCACTTCAGAATAGAAAGCTTTGTATTAAAAGACAGCGTTTTCCGAAGCCTGGAATTCATTGCCCCTCACCCAGTTATTTCAAACTGACTTCATTTCTACCTTTTTGCCCCCTTGACTAACAAAATAACAGATGTGAATATTTCATGAAAAACAACTAGGTCAGCCCCTTTTGCACCAGCGTTATCAGATGACTACAAGCTGTGCATGTGAACAGAAACAACCCCACTATTAGCAACCGCTACGCCAAGGAAATCTAAAGTGCATGGAGACAAAATAAACTCACAATTGGGAAACTGCCTTTGTTAGCATGGTAAGTTTTAAAATTATGTAGGAGATGTAACCATCTCAACTTCCAAACAGATGACATGAGATACAAAGTTATGCAGTAGTTTTGCCACAGAACCACGCATTTATTGCAGTTATGAGAACCAGAGAGGCCAGGTTAGCTAATACTCCAAGAAATCTTTGACAGTTTACTCTGAGCCTTCTCTAACTTGTGATGAGAAGCCTGCACACAGCTCAGACTGTATGTTCAAAAGTATGTATGTGGACTATAATGCATGTTGCTCACCAACTAAAATGCTTTACTGATTGCGTGAGATGTTACGCACTTGAATGAATTGCAGCCCTGGCTATTAACAGTGTAATAATGGTTCTGTGAATTAGCATTAAATTACAGTGAATATTACAGAACAGGTTCTAATATTTACATTAGTGCCTAATGAGTTCCCCATAATTAATATAATTGCACTGAGCCACAGAAATTAATATTCAACCAATTACTTTAAAGAGCTATCCAATCTATGTAGAGATTTTTTTGAAGACACCTTCCCAATAACGACAAAGAGGATTTTATTAAAGCACAGGTCCTGATGCTACCGTGAGCTCTGCAGGGGTGAATTTCATTGCAGGATCAAGGCCTGGCTTATTTTAGAATAAATTCATTTCCCTGATTTCCTAAGCACTCACATTACATTTACGCTAGAAATATTGCAACACAAAGCAGAAAACCTATTAAGTTCTATGCTCCACCTTAAGCATGACTTCTAAGGTTGTAACAAACATGACTGAGATAAAACAGTCAGGGACAGGTGACACAGGTTCATAAACAGCTTCCAGTGACAACTACAAAGATCCCACCAGAAGCAGCAAAATAGACTGCTTACGGTTCTGGATAGCATGTTTTATAAGGCAGGAGGATTAAAAAAAACCAAACCAAAACACTTTTCACCTGCAAGGAACCTGCAAGACTTCTTTGTCCTAATTTCTGAAAGGCAGACTTTAGGGAGACAGGTAGATGCGGAGCCCCTTTAAAAGTCAGGTGTCTTCAGAATCCTTCTGGTGACACTAGTAATCATTATCTTGAGCAGCCATATTCAAACATGAGCCTAATGCCTTTCTTCCCATTTTTCCAAATATTTTGTATTTGGAGATAGCTGACCCAATTTTCTATTTGTTTAAAAGCTTCATCTTCAATCAAAAGACAGATAACTTTCCTTTCTTGCTATGTCATGTTTAAATATGCACCGCTGTTTCATTTTTCTATAGCAAAGCCTATACAAGAACTTCAGAGATACTATTCTTCAGGGTAACCGATAGCACTAGGGGCAAAAGGTTAAGTATGTAAGTCTTACATATTAAAGGATAATTAATCTTCTTGCATCCTCAGCCATCTCTGCTGTCTTCAGACATTAGATCCAGTTCTGCTTATACCAGAGAGCAATTTAATATTTTAAATAGTGCTGGAGAGGACCAGCAGAGACCCATATCTCTTCCTTCCTATCCCCTCTCCCCATAATCTACTGAGAGTTATTTTCAGAGTAAACGAAAAGCAAATAAAATTTGTTGGCCAGCCCACCCAGAATCATATTATAGTTTGAGAAAGCCTGCCTTACGGTGAAAGAGCAGACACGAAGACTTCGAACTAACACTCCAAGAGAACGTGGTCTCATTTTGAAAAATACATATACTACATTGGCAAAATTCTGCCCCTGTTGCACCACAGCTAAATACTACCTTTGTGAAAGGTACCCACCTAACGAAAGCATTGCTGGAATAGACTGTCCTTCCCTTTCCACGTGGCTCCAGCACAGCTCTGCAGCATTGCTTACAAACACAAACACCCAGGGAAAGGAGCACAGCAACTAATGATTTTCAAAGCCCTTTACTACCCATCTCCTTTAAACTTACTATTCAGTATTTCTCTGCTTGCAGCAGACAGTCAATCAGGAGCTTGGGAAGTGTTTGTCAGAGAAAGAGGTGGCAAAAACACCGACTGTCAGTTGATTATACTTTCTTACCATTAACCCTTCCCCTCCCACCCAAAAAAAAGTGTCTCATTCCTTCCAGTTCTTGTCCAAAGTCCTGAAACAGCAGACTCTAGCACAGCAAGTACCTGGAGCTGGAAATGAAAAAGGATGGGAAAAAGCAGCTGGAACAAGTAAGGAACATGGGTATTTTCAGCTTCTCATGAGAAACAAATAATTTTTACCTTTTATTTTTTGCCAATTATCAGTTGCAAGTACAAAACCTAAATTAACCATACAAAACTATTCAAGAATGTCCTTCAAAACAGTTTTGCCAGTTCTACTACTGCTATTCTTTGTGCAGTAACATTTAACTTGCCTGCTGCAGCTACAAATATTACGTTATTCTGTTGTTACTGCTATCTAAGACATTGAGTCCCGCTGCACTGTTTACCTTAATGATTTCCCATGACAGCAAATGCTCCACACTGCTTACGTCATGATAAGTGTTTTCCAAACTCTTTCTGAGCATGTTTCTTCTTGTCAGCGAGCATTCCTTTATTCCTGTGCTGCAAGACAAGGTGAATAGGAGCACTGGACTGTTTTACATGCCTCCTGTTACGTGTTCTCTTACTCAGGCGTGTACAAAAGAGAGGCAAACCATTAAGAGAAAACACAGATCCAGGAGATGCTTGTAAAAAAGGCAATTTGAGACTATCCGTTGCAACCCTGGGGCTGCACAGTATTTTAAAAATGGGATTAACAGCATTAAAAACAACAGTTAGGCTAACAAATAGTTAAAAGCTAATCAAAAGTATAACATTAGACCTTCATCCCACAGTTTACATTTGGATGTGGACACAGCCTGGAGGAGAAACATCATCCGACGACATTGCAGAGGTACACAACCTTACATCCCTAAATAGAGCAACAACAGAAACAAGAGAGTCCTAACTGCCCCACCTCACTCCATGCACATCAATCAGCAGACCTAGCCAGCCTGGGTGCGTGGTCATGCTGAGATCACAGAAGAGCACAAGAAGCTGAGGTATGACTGCTTCAATCCAAAATGATCACTTAAACCCAAAACTCAGTCAATGCCTATTACCAGCTGCAAAGAGCAACCTCACAGTGCTCTTTCTGCCCAGGTTCAAGTTCCTTCAGCATAAGCATGCAGCTCAGCAAGTGTCGGAAATGATGGAAACAGGTTCAACTTGCTCCAGCTGCAGTGTCTTACCCACATTTAGAGTACAAAAAGTAAATTCCCCTCACTGTAAATTCATTATATGTAATAAAGGTTAAACATATGCTGCAGACTAAGTTTATAAAGGCATAAGTAGGATCTCCTCTCTCTATCCAGACAATAACTTTCACAAAAACTTGCAGGAAGCTAATTATCTTTTAAGACCTTTACCTCTCTGCCACATTTGATTGATATCATCCAACAGTTCAAAATTACTAGGGAGATGGACAGACACACACAGCAGAGAACCATAAATCTGTTTCCATAGTGAAGTGCATTAAAAATAGAAAGAACATGACACTGATGTTTCTTTTCAGATATTGCCATAGGGATTCTTCCAGACACTGTATCGTGAAGCTCTAATCTCTAGTGAAATCTGACTATTTAAAAAGCAGTAGTAGGATCCTTCATAATTCTTGTGCTGGAGAAATTAATTGGACCAAAGTCCTCTGCATATTCAGGACAGATGAGATGGGAAAAACCTCCCATTGGATGCTTGAAGATTTAATGTAGCTTAATTTACAGCTACAATACCATATGTGAACGATCCGCATGCATGTATTGTTACAGTATAGCTTAACTGTCAAATTGAAGCATTAAACTAGCTGTAATTTACCTCTTACATATTTGATATCCTCATGAAAGGCAACACCTTCATATTCAGCTTTACTGCTACATCACAAAAATTTATTAAAAGTTGGACAATAAAATACTGCTTAGAGAAAGTCTATTCATGAAGAGAAATCTTAGGGTTTGGGTTGCCAAGAGACTTCTGTATACATACATACTAATTTAATAGATTAATGTCTGTATAAGAACAGCAGGTTGAATTAAGAGCTACCTCTTCTGCAAATAAGCAGAACCCATGTAGTACAACTGCATCAGCTATTTAACCTGAGGGGTAAAAGTCTAAAAACAGCCTCAAAACTCAGGAACTCTTTGCATATTTAGAACAAGCACTGACTCTCCGATGAGAATATCAAATATCCACAGCAATGGCAGAGACAGCCAAGCTCCACAGAGGAGCCACTGTCTGTCCAGAAGATGACTCTCTCAGATTGTAAGAAGCACCCAGAAAAGTACAAAGACCAGTCTTGAGAGTCTGCACAGGTATTTTCTGAATATTTTGGTCCAGACATGTAGCAATGAAGGTGAGGTTGCCCTTTCCAACAGACTTCACAGAAGTAGCAGTGAAGGCTTCTCCATGCTGTAGTCTGTGGATCAGTCTGGAAAACCTTAAAAATTTGAAGTCTCTTCCTTTCCCTGATAAAGGCAGTCATTTTTGTCTGTAAAAGTAAACCTGTTGGTTTGGCCAATGTCTGTTATTTAAAAGTGTGAATTCTACTCCTCTTTGTGTGTAGGAGTCCAGAAAAAAAGATTAAATACCTCCAATTGAAGGGTCCGGGCAGAAGAGCAAAGCAGCAAAGCCTCAGAAGACCCATTTCAGAGTGGCTATAGCAATCAACTGAAAAAGCTATAGGACTGACAAGCTCAGTGAGAGCAATATGCGGAAACACTTCTGTAAAAGGTCATCCTCTGCTTAAGTTTTAATCTTCTAATGTGAAGCATTTTGGTAAAATGCAGGAGACATGCTGGCCAATGCTAAGGCAGAAGCAATCTTTTTTAAGGTGCACTTTATCTGAAGTGAGCTTTTGCTTACTTTCAATAAAGTAGCAATTTGGCCACCAGTTGACGAAGCACTGAATATACTGAATATCAGAACAGAAAGCAACAACACATCTTTTTAGCTTAGTGAATGTATGTAATGGGAGAAAGATGGCAGTCTTCCTGCACCACCTCAAAGGCGATGATTTTTTCTTTCAATCTCATCTTCTTGCAGCAAATAGCCTGCATGCATCCTCAGACAAGCTGTTGACTTCATTCAAATCCTGGAACATCACTTGAATCAGCCAGATATCGTTAGCTGGAATTGTTTTATAAATAAAGGCAAGGTTTCTGTGAAGGGCTTTTTCTAAGGAATAGCAGTGCAGAGAATCTATATTCAAAGTCTTTTTTAAGCTGTAACCTAGACTTTGTACTTAACAATGGCCTAGTTACCTAGGTAGTTTTGAAGGGCTTGTGTCTTTTTAGAGGTACAGGCAGATGTAGCCATAGCAGCACTTTTGTCCGCATCAGGATTCTGCCTCTTGCAGCTTCCTGTCCCCACGATTAGTGCCCACATTATCACTGGCTTAAAAATAACCACTGCTGGAAAGCTGTACCAGCCAACACAGACTTTGGTTTTAGAAAACTCGATACTTACCACTTTTCACAATTACTAACATTTTTCACTAATGTTACAAGATTTTCTTCCAGCTCATTGAAGAACAGTCAATAAATGGTAGACACTAGCAGCAACCCAATGGAAGCATCCCACTTGTGCTGAATGGATGCTGTTGCACAGCGACAAAAAGACCTAGTTTATTGGTATTGCTTGCATTGGGTAATGCTTATTTATAGAATCAAACCTCTTGAACAGGATGGTCAGTTGCTGTCCGGCTAGTGATGGTTGTCCAGACTGAAACCGTCCTTGCAAAGGTGCCTTCAGCACCTCATCGCAGGATGAGATAACAGTCCCCAAACCATTGTGGAGAACTCTTAAATCCTTAGTGGCACACCTACGCAACTACTCCAGCATAGGCATAATCCATTTCTATTCATTAGCTTAAATTATGTACAAACTACCTCGTAAGTATCTTAACCATGAACAAATACTGCTCTACAAGACCACTCCTGAGCAATTTTGTCTGAGTGTCTAAAGTTACCTTGGTATAGTTTGGTCAACACCTCTGTCTACAGCAGATGCCAACAGGGAGAACCCCCAGGAGCTCCTGGCTTCTCAGCCCAGGACATTAACCAGCACATCCCAGCACACAGGCAGCGTCTACCAGTTGGCCTGTGCACAGCAGAAGCCACCTGGGAGAGTCTCTGGAACTGTCCGAAAGTCCTGTCTGCAGAGCTCCTGTCTGTTGCTTTGATGTGAGGCTGGCTGGGAAATCAGTCAACCAGCCTGTCTTCAGGCAGTCAAGACATGTCCTCTGTGCAGAAATTAACTCCAGAGTTCCTGGAGCACCCAGGGAACTGCTCATTAGGTGTGCTGGGTATCTATACAGGCACAACCCTGACATTCAGCTACATCAAAATTACAGCAGGATAAACTTGAGTCTCATCCTTATACCACAACTATAACCTACATATGACACTCCATAGACTTTCACCACAGTATCCACTGAGTTATTTTAACAGCAACCACTTGGTAATCCTTTTGATACAAGTTGCATACCATTCCTAAGGCAGGCACTCTGACCTTGCAAGGCATCCTCCTGATCCCTGCTGTACGTGCGTCTGGGGAGCACAAGGGAAAGAGCAGATATAAATGGTTTTGAATTTTGTAGCCATTAGACTGAGCGGCTGGAGCACTGTTGGGCACCCAACTGCCCCTCCTAACTCTGACTTGAGCTGCCCAAGAATCTTTACAAATCCCTTTGTCACTTCCAAAACCATCTAAGTGTTGAACCAGAAAGCTGACAGTTTTTCTGACAAAAATGGTTGTTCTGAACCTCCTATGGGAGTAATGAGCCTCTCCTATTATGAAGGGACAAGTCAGCTGAAAGAAGCAATAAAAGAACTAATGCCGTTTGGTAAGATGGATTGCTATTATTTGAGCTGTCCATCCACACATATTTGTCCAGAGTGTATTTTTAGTACTAGAAGCAATGTAGTTACAGATCACAGAACAGTCAAACTGCCAGAAAACATGGACTGACTTACCTTCATCAAAATAAATCACAACAGGTTTTGGGACTCCCATAACTCAGAAGCCAAGGGTGACCTTGAGGGAGTAGTTGATTAAAACTGTCACACAAAGACCAGTGTTATACTTTATAGCTAATGATGCCAAGTTGCCAACTGAACCGTGCCTGCTTGTGTCTGCACTGTAGTTCAGAGCTGAGATGCTGCTCCTAAATAACAACTGATAGAAGGAAATTCAGCAACCTGACCTGCTCCCTAAATTACAACTCCTTCACATAAGGTTGCTAAACTAGTACTATTTTAAATGCCTGAGATAGGAAGGAACCCAAAAGCAATGGACAAGATTAAAAAAACCAACCAAGAAAACAACCACACTCCAATCAAGTTTGCTTTCCCCTCTCACCAGTTTACTTGACCATGTACACCAGAAAACATACCCAACTATTAGGTACAAAAGATTAAATCCTCACCTGGGGCAGACATCAATGTAACAACTTTGATATCAGCAGAACACTACTGCATATGTCCAAAGCGCTTGCGGCTCACAGGGTCCAAAGCTGAGTTTCACTTCCCTTGGGGGCTCGTGCTCCCACGCTGCCAAGAGCTCAGCAGTGCTGTGCCTGCTCCCAGCCAGGAGGGACAGCAACAACCATGGGGAAGCAGAGTGGCCTGCAAGTCATTACTATGGGAAATGCTGATAACTCCTTCACAGAAAAGAAAAGGACACGGAAGAGTTTCTATTAGTGTGTTCTGATAATTTTGCAGAAAGCAAGCATTGGTATCCCAGGTCTGGGGATCCTGGTCAGACGCTGAAAACTCAGTAGACAGAAAAGCAGGAGAAGACGCAGGGTTTCAGTACTGGGGGCCCTCAGTCCAACAACACAGAGCGTGGCAGCCAGGAGAGCTCCAGCCAGGGCTCAACCCTCTGCTCAGGAGGGCCAGGATCAGCAGTGGGCCAAGCTGGCAAGTTCTCCTGCGCTGGCCCTCCCGGCTTCCCAAGCTGGTGCCACAGAGGAGGTGCCCCAAGGTCCTTCCCTTCGAGGCAATCTGTGCAGCAGGGACTCAGAAGCTGCAAGCGCAGGTCCTTTCCACCTCGCAGGCAGCAGAGCTTCTCAGCAGAAATATGCCTGTATTCCTCCAGAAGTCATGTAATTTAAGTAAAGGACTTCAACTTTGACAGTTTCACGTTTTTCAAACGAAACCTGTGAAAGCAGCATATCCCCATGTAGGCTGAGTTACTCTTTCATGAGTGTTTTCCCTGTGAACACCAAGTTCTATTAATGCATATTCCCAGACTTTATACAGAAAGTTTCTGAGGTTGGCCTTCCCAAAGGCAAGTATTTTTGCTGAAAGTTTTGATCTAAAACAGCTCAGTCATGTTTATGAAAGCCCAGCCTTGACAGAAGAAGGAACTTTATTTTCATCACAGAGGCGGCATTTTTTTGAAAAATCTAGGATAAGGATTTAAAAAAAAAATGTATCAGAAAATTCTCACTGAGGAGACATGCTGAAAAATGCACAAGTAAAAACCGGGTATCATCCAGAAATAGGAGACTGAAAAAGTATATTCAACATTTTGTACAGGTTTGTGTTCCTAGCGGTTTAGTGCCCTTAAGAGCACGTTCTTTCTTATTTTCAATGAGATTATACAAAGTTCAGGATCTTTTGAGGCAAATGACTAACAGGTCCCTCTGCCCTCAAAAAGGCAAAGATGACTAGACTCATCCCACCCAGGTAAGACATCCAATTTCAGCCATAATTACCTGAACTTCCGTAGTAGTCAAAACAAAGAGAGGCTTCTCCAAGTGGCAATTCAAATTTTAGGTGCTCATCCTCTTCCTCAAACCTCCCCCCAACCCCAAAAGGCAACTATGCTTTTTATTGAGGCATTTCAGCTTGTCAGGGTGGAGAATGAATTCGGATCACAGCCTGTACCTACCCTACTGTGGCATTATCCTACTTTCAAAATATCCAAGACATTTGAAAAAAGAAAAAAAAAAAAAAAAAGAGAGAGAAAAAAGATAGAGAAAACAAGGAGAGACTGGATAGAGGCCAGAAGTGACAGACAAGACCCGGGACCCTTCTTTCATTCAATGCAAATAGCAGCAGCCAGATCAAAACACTATAATCAACACTTCCTTGCATTTTGCTTAAAAATAGCTAAGAAATATTCTTATGTTGCTACATTAAGAAAGCACATAGGCCAACTTCTGACAACAGAGCACAGAAGTTGCCAAATCCTCCATTTATTTCAACTTTCCTTTTCATAATTCATATATGCAGAGACCCAAGAGCAGAGATTACCTACAGATAATTCCGTTGCTGCAGCCAATTTTGACTTTCCATTACGATAAAGCCTGACATTTACACAGTGTTTGAGCAGGATGCCAGCGACTGCCACCAGTGAACAATATTCTCTCACTTTATTGGTGGCAGCAATTTACCTGACCTTGGCTCAGTAGAAATGAAGAGAAAAAAAAAAAATACAGGCTGCTTCACCTTCCCACTTGTTCTTGGGTAACAGCCTGACCTGTTAAAAAGGTAAGCTGCAGGAGGCATGTGAAGTGTATTTAACCCCAAGGTTATTTCCTAAATTGTTCACAGCAAATAGTTGAACTAGCCTGCTTATGAACTTTGACAGTGCCCTTGGCATCATACCATTACAGAAATACAAAAAGTATTCAAAACTACCTTGCTGCTGTTTTGTTTCTGGAGTCAAGCAAGAACCAAGTACAAGCTTATTCAAATATATATACTTATGTCATTTATCTATATTATGCCCAGTGAAAATGGTCGTATCTTCTGCCTGTTACTGGCCCTCTTTAACACCCTAATGCTAATGGTGCCGGGCAGTTACTACGCTAGGCAGAGTTCATTCTCACACTGCTCAGGCTGTTTATATGTTCAAACACCACAGAACAGCCAGACAAGACAACTGAGTATTAGCACCTTCCTCCTAATTTGAGAAAAGTCCTGTCCTTAACAAGCTTTTCATCAGGAAATAATGTTGGAATATTGTAGCAAAGCTCAGTGCATGAATGTATTTTATTTTAAAATAATTGACTTATAATTGATTATCGATTTTATTTTAAAACAAATCCTTGATCAATCACTGTCTCACAAGCGCTAAAATTCACGTGTCCAAGTGGGGCAGCCAGCATCCAGACATGTTTACCCACATGGTCTGGGGACAACACAAAGGACCAGGCCATCGAGTCCTTGTCATGTCTCCTATGTCCTCCAAAGCCTGCCAAGTATGGGCTGGGTTTGGATGTGCCCTTTGTACTCTTTAGGAGCTGACAGTGATTGTGACCTTTTTTCTTTCCATCCTGCCTCACCTTTCTGTACCATTAGGATTTACTATCCTTTATCTCCTTATCCAGGTGTCTTAAAGAGTCTGCTTTATGCTCTTACCCAGCTGTGGATTGCTCCTTGTCTACACTGCCCCTTATTTTTCTGATGAGGGTGTCCTGAAAAGCTGCAGGTGGATGTGCCAGGATCTTGATAACCTGCTAATGTAGAGGTTATCAACACCCACCATTCTGATATCCCTTCCTCTAGCACTTCCACATCTCAACTCTCCCACTCATAACTTCCCCCCACTCATTTTTTTTTAAGTTAGCTTTCTACAGTGCGACTCCAGGAAACAGAAGGAATTCAGTTATACCCATCATCATGACTGCATCCTAGATGGATAAAACTATATATAGTAAACAAATGGACTACCAGATTTTCTGTCTTTCCACCAGTATGGAAGTTTCACTCAGTTCTGTACTTTTGTGCAAGTCTCTTCTGAGTTTAACTTATGGCAGAGTGTAGGTAAATGCTTTAACAATTATACTCAGCACCACCAACTGTTCTAGTATCAAAGCATAACAGCAGCAGTCACCTTTCAGTTGCACGATGCAGCCTTGCTGTTGAAACAGTCTGACAAAACACCTTCAAATTTTGATTTAAAGACTTAACCTACATTTTCTTGACTGAAGCCATCAGTTGTCATTCTGTACTTGTTGGCCAACATGAATAATAAGGCTCTGCCTTCCTCACAGAATTCCTACCCATACCTGAACTACTGTGGATGTAAGTTATTTTATTTTCCTTCCCTGATTGAAGATATCCCATTGTTTCCTCTAATTTTTTGCAGGTGTCTCCAGATTTTTGGAAAGCAAAATCAAGCATACTCTATTTGGCTGACAAGAGACCAGTACCTGCGTATCCCTGCCTGCGTGCCTGGAGAAAAGGCAAGCAGACTTTGCCAACTGCAGACTGAGACCACCAAAACAATTTTTCTTTCAGTTAGCACCTACAGAAATTGCTGCATCTCCTCTCCTCCTCCCTAGCCCTGTGGGAGCACACTCACATCCAATACAGATTTGTACAAAGAGCATTCGCACATGAAATGTCAGGTGACTGTAACCCAAGAGACGAATCTGCCAGTTTACTTCACCACCACTCAGGCATACTGCCTAGAAGTATCTTTAACTCCCTGCATCTCAATTCCTAGCCCAAGACGTTGAGATTGTATCCAGATCCTGCTGAGCTCCTGGTCCCTAATAATTAGGATCTCAATCCAGGCCCATGCTACTTCACAATTCCATTGCTTTGAATTAGCTGTCATTAGGTTCAAAAAATCCTGCCGCCTCACATTTCTGATATTCTCAGAAGATAAAATGATCTCAAACGTTTTGGAAAAGATGCCCAAACCCAGATTCTTGGGCCAGATTCACACAGCTCTTCACCACTCATACCTGGAAGCTGAACTAGGAAGGGAAACTGAGTAACTCCCTAATGTCAAGGGTTAAGAAAAATCAATCTGAGAATCCAAAACTGAACTTTTTTTGCTCTAACTCAGCACCCACATTATAGAAATGACAAAATGTCAACTCAAGGAGTATTAGAAAAAAAACGTATTTAAAACACAGTCATATGTTGCAGTTTCGAGTATTACAGAACCTGTAAGAAAAGCTGCAGTCTTATCTTCAAAAGCAGTGGCTGACTGTAGGTTTGGGCAAGAGAAGATCATAAAAAGTGAAACAAAATTATGAATAGCTGCTCCTTAATTATTCATTGTGTACATACCTGTATAGCATAAAATTATGTAAGTTTTTACTACTACCACATTTCCTCCCAAATCTGTCTCTGCTTGATTGAGCTGTCTGCTGCACTACATGCAAAGCAGGGCAATATCTCTAGGGAGATGTGTTTTTATTCTGTGACAGGTCATAAATGTCCTAGGACTGCTCCCCTGATTTTCTACAGGCACGGGGACATGTATGAGTTATCACAAAGCAAGTAAGAGAGTGAGCCTGCAGTGCAGAAGCTCTGAATACCTCTCTGGTTATGTGTTTCAGTGTGACACAAAGCAAACCTAGGCTTTCATGCCGACTACAGAGGCTTCAGCCCCCATTTCTCCATCTCAGCCATGGCAACCACAGCTCATTCAGGACTGCTATTTATGGAGGGTCTCTCTCCAATAAAAGCTTCATAAGGAAAAGACATACAATCCCTTAACAGACAGCTAGCTGAGGGTCTGCTCTTCGTAATAGGAATGCTTTGGAAATACTTATTTTAGCCTCCTCCAATGCCTTTGAATTTTAACATGATAAATCAACCTATTCTACTGATCAGTATTAAAAAAATAAATCAGTATCTCATAGGGGGAAAAAAATAACTACGGTCACAACGACCCAAACTCCAGTCTGAGCCACTCCAACCAACACTTCACAGCAGGCTGACCATTTTGGTAGCATTTTCAAATGGGTACTGTTGTAACTCATGTTAATTTAACTCCCTGCTGGGGTTTGTCCTTGTGCCCTTGATTTCCCCAGCAGCATCTGGGGCTGCAGCTCCTCCGCAGCTGGAAGTAACACTGGCCAGAATTAGCCATCCCAGGAAGCAGATGGTTTGGAGCACATCAGACCAACACTCAGCTTGTCAAAGCTATCGGATGCCAGCAGTCTCCAGCCTCGTTGTTCTAAAAGCTGGCAAAAAAAAAAAAAAAAGCCCACAAGAAAACAATCTAAAAACAAGACAATTGCAAAGGATGACAGTTAAAGGTAAATTATTTCCTGTACAGGGTAATTTCCATACAGAATAAGTTCCTGAAGAGGGACATTAAGCAAAGAATGCAACTATGTTTGGGACATAAGTAGGCAATTTTCTAAAGATGAAGATGGTAGGCCATGGAGAAAAGAAAATAAAGCAAAGGAAAAGCACGCACTCATCACTCAATAGCCTCTTTTCCTTTCATGCGTGTTTCACACTTCTGTGAAACACAGGTAGTAGCAATAAATGCAGCAGGGTTTTACCAAGAAGAAACAGCCTCTCCTAATGAATAGGGGCAAACCTGCTAAAGATTATTAACTCCACAGCTTCTGAAGAAAACCAAACACTCCATACTGAAAGAGGGGAGGAGACACAAAAGAACACAAGCCCCAGCACACCCTGCTCGGGCTGCACTGAAGCGGTCTGCCAGTCCTCTTGGGTAGGCCCTTTGCAGATGGGTGCTGAGGACCAAACCCAGGGCAGACCCTGCGCCACAGGAGCTCTCGGCCCTGCTGCCTTCAGACAACTCCGTCCTGGGAGAAAAAAGCTACACATACACTATCAATAAAACAGTCTACTTAC
This sequence comes from Grus americana, assembly GCF_028858705.1. Classification (NCBI taxonomy): domain Eukaryota; kingdom Metazoa; phylum Chordata; class Aves; order Gruiformes; family Gruidae; genus Grus; species Grus americana. Next base: position 4,056,503 of record NC_072860.1, on the reverse strand, counting down.
CAGCTCTCCAAGCCTTGCTCCCAGTCCAGAAGAACAAGGCCGCCTCCTCTTTTGGTTTAGCAGACAGCAGTCAACCCCTGGACGTGCTGCATTGCTGTCCAAGAGCAGCGAGGGCTGGCTTGCTCCCTCAGGGAAGGTGACCCAGGAGCCGGGGGTGGCCCCAGTGCAGGCAGAGCCCTCACCAACAGGGCTGTGTCCCTCAGAGTCTAAGCCCAGCGTCCAAGCGTCCATGATCAGTCCTGGGCATGGTGAGCCATGAACCAGGTCTAGGGTCCATCCAGAGAGTCCAGTCAGGAGCAAAAAGAGCCAGAGCCGGCTGCAGCACAGGAGCCCACCCGGGAAGCAGGGGCAGAGGGGACTGGAAACCAGCCGGCCCAGAGCACAGCTGGGCAGGAGGGTGCCCACACCTGAGGGGCTGGGTGGGAGCAGGCCCTAGGTGAGGCTGCTTGGGGCAATCCAGGCCTGTCAGTGCCCCCAGGACAGGACAGGTCAGCCGCCTCTCCTCCCAGCCAGGAGCCCCCTCACCCCCTGCACACTGGAACTACGATCCTGGTAGAGGCCCCCAGTGAGGCTGGTCTAGGCAGTCAAGGCCTAGTAATGCAGTCATAGCCCTGACAGTTAATGTCTCACCCAATCCATGAGGAAAAGGAAAAAAAAAAGCCAGCAAGGAAACCAATGGAGGGAGTAGAGGCTGGTGGTTGAGAGCATTCCTGGGATCCACCAGCCTGACATGCTGAATGGAAAGATGGTGCCAGAAGAGGAGGTGCCATGCAGGGTCTCCAGCCTGGGCTGTGCTCCAGGGGTAAACAGTCAAAAGAGCTTAATCCTAGCAGCTGAGCACCTGCCAGCATGAGATCCAGATACAATAACTCACTTATGGAGAAAACTCAGTCAAAATGCAGAATCTGGATTATGCAAGTCAGTATTCTTGCAAGAATGAGCTCTCCACTTCAACGAGTTTAAGTATCCTTCCGTCCTTGTTTGAGAAAACGGGGGCTTGTCTGCAGCAGGACTTCACACACCATGGCACCGCGATGGGGAAGCACGGATGTGAACAGCAGGCAGGATCTTTGGGGCACCGGTCCCGTCTCCAGAGTGGCACGGTGGTCTGCAAAAACTGCGGCATCCTCTCCATCTGTGAAGCAAGAATGAAGGTACATATCACTTTTCTGCAGTTTGAAAGGCCCTTTTGTCTATTTGAAAGGTTTCTTTAAACCTAGTTGACTGGCCATAACTCCAGCACCTTAAGCTTCCCTGTTAGGACTGAATATAAAATTTGGATTTCAAACTGCTCTAAACTCATGAGAATCATGTGTCATTAGCTACAGATAATTTAACACTCAAAGACATTTCTGTAGCCAGAACATTTAGTGCTGAAGGAGCACCAACAGTTAATAGGAGCCTTCACCTTGCAGTAGGTGAACAATGTTCAGAATCTGCCAACCCACAGAAGAGAAAGCTTCCCTCTAGTGTACAGGCAGACAAAAGGTCACATTTGTGTGCCACTCTAAGGTGACAGTCCCACAATGTACTTGTGGTGCTCAGTCTCATACAATATATTTTGCAGTGGGATTGCCACCCAGGCAGAAAGTCACTAGTTCATAGAATAACTGCTCTTCCCAAAGTCACCCAGTTCAGAAAAAAAAAGAGTCTTGTTAATGTATTAAGCAGAGATAATAGAAAGTCAGAGGTATTTGGTAGGGAGGAATTTAACTACAGAGATTTGCATTAGTTAACTATGCAATCGATCCTGTTTACAGACTGCTGCGTATCTAGCATTATCAATAAATCATATTACGTTTCTTCCCCTTAATTGCACTGTGTTAACAAAATTAGGAGAGGAGCCTAACAAAACAGAAATAGCAGATTATCTTTAAAACAAAATTAGGAGCCTGAGGTACTGTGGCATATTGCTGAGAGAAAGCAGGTGGTCACAGGTGGCTCTGAGCCTCAAAAGGTAATGACTGACTATACACTGTGCTATAGGGCTTCGTTGTACTTTGATGAAATACTCTGTCTACAAGCTGGCACAACACATTTGTTTTCAGAGCAATTAAAATCTACAGTAGATTGGAAAACACCACTTTTATGAAAACCCCCAGCAAGACAATAATTTACAGACCTATTGTATGAGTATAAGGATTTTGTCCTTTGGGCTAAACCCACATTATTTTTCATCTCATCCCATTTGGACTTCTTTTTTTCCTTAAACAGCGGTGTAAAAATTTAAGTACCACTATTCAGTTACATCTAACAAACTGCATATTGCATAGACAGGTGCTATGAAGGTGTTATCATCTATTATCGAAGGTGTTATTATCTGACTTTCAAGGTAACAGATTGTCCTGTGAGCTGTGCTTGTGCAGCTACCAATTTTTAGTGAGCCACTGCAGTACAGTGAACAATTCATTAATTGGTATCAAGCATAAGATAAATTTAAGTCTCATCTGAGGGCACAGAGATATACTGAGATAACCACATTCCATAGACAGATTTTCTGAAAATTAAAATACCATTTTATAAATCATCATTCTATAAAGCTCACTGATCAACAATGAAATCCTTCACTTAGAAAAGAATTGCACTTTAAAATTTATCTGCATGATTTGTCAAATACTCTACGACTCATTTTCTATGATATTTAGACATTTTTCTAGAATCCAGGGAAATGGTGCTTCAGTGTCCCCATAGATCTTGTCATTTTTGTGCAGCAGAACAATTTTTTGTAGCGCTGTGGTACCCCTTCCATACTTACCATTACAGTGTTAAAAAAAATAAAAGCCTTCATGCCTGCAGGTTTATAGTTTACATCTTTTCAACAGACCATTCCCTCTAGACTCCCCTTGTTGCAGGAAATGAAAGGGCCTTTCTCGTGCCCTTTGAAAGCTTCAGTCCCCATGCTCCAAAAAAAAAAAAACCAAAACCAAAAAAACCAAGTGTTCAGCACCCATGAGTGAGAGTCCCAGGGCACTCTATTTTATGAGATCCCCCAAAAGATACTTCTTTATAATACCTCCTGGGTGCTATACACTGGTGTTAAACTACTCATTCATTTCCAAAGAAAAACACTTTAAGGTTGGGCCACAGGTCTTAAGAGTCTTGGCAGGTTCTCCTCTTCTCTCTTTTTCTACATCTGCCACCCCTGTATTTTTGTCATGCTCATTAATATTCTTAGGGAAAATTATCGTGTTAGCTACCTGTTCTAAATTGCTCTGACAAGAGGCAGAGATGTAAACAAGAGCATGTTCCCCACTGTAACAGGAAGAAATAGTCAAGCTCTTCCTAGACCAAGAGAAATAGCAACTAAGGCAAAAATTCGATTAATGTCTTTAAGCTCAGTCTCCACCTCCCCTAAACCGGAAATATTTAAACATAGCCATTTAGAGAAAGAGCATGCAAGTATTACACAAAATCAAAAATGAAATTTGTCCATAAATTGCGAAAAGCAACTTGCGTTTAGTTGGAGGAGCCTAAAGAGGAGCAACTGAGGCAGATCATTCTGCTGTATCTTTATCCAGTCCCTCTGGCAAACAGGTTAATAAAAAAAAAAATCTTTGTCTAACTACAGTCTCCAATAGAGTATTAAGCATTTTCATATTGTGCATCTCTAACAAAAAAGTGCTCTGCTGTGCTAATTAATTTTTTCAGAAGTCCCCTTGCTCTTGCATCTTAGGGACACATGGTGTTATAACACACCAGGCCTCTGGAGCCGTGGCACCTCCTTTCACACTGCTTGTCCTTTTCCCTTTTCCTCATAGTACACGTAGCAGAGCTAAGTTGCTGTTCGTCAGCAAGGTCTCCCCCTCCTCCCTGCCCTCCACCCCTTTTTCCCTGCAGAGCCCTGACTTACACTTCCCTCTGCATACCAATTCCTGCCCTTATCTTGCTCCAGCCCTGATCTGTCTCCCACTGTGCAAAAGGTTGCTGCTTTTAATCTTAATTTCTCAGCAATCCTTGCAGTTAAAGTTCACACACCATGGCTTTTTTTCACTGGCAGTAAAAACTAACCTCTCCTTCTAGTCTAGATTTCCAGCGTACCTCTGCTCTCCCAGGCCTGTCCTGAGGGGCATGTGTTGCTTATTTTACATTTCTGAACAGCCTCCTTTTACTGCAGTCACCTAATGACCAAGTTCAGAGAGCGTCACTGAGCATTACCTGCACAGCTTTGAAGTGGTATCCACAGAAGCTGGAAGCCTGGAATATTCTGCTTGCCCAATAAAATACTGGTATTAATGCCATGGTCCCTGCAGAACACACAACAGAGTATTTCATTGCCTCACACAGAGCAGGAGGCAGGTAGGCATTGCCTCTCCTAAACCTTTTAGTATACAGGACACATCAAAGAGTGCTAAGCATTTTTGGCTAAAAGTTATCCCCTCCCGCTGCCTCTGAAAACAGTTTGGGCTACGGCAGAAAGCAGGGGGAAAGCATATTTCTATTAGTATGTTACTAGAAATCTTTGAGGAATACTAGGAGTATTCACAGAAGCAGCAGAGAAAATCAGAGTCCTGCACTTGCTGGTTGCTGTTGTGCGAAGTCCTCGTGCACCATGCAATGACATAAAGAGAACAAAGCTTTTCTCTGCATATTACTTGCCTTTCAGAAGGACATGACACAGGAACAGACTGTTTGGTCCCAGTCTGAAGCTTCTTCTACATTTCTTACTCTACCTGAAGAGTATTCATTCATATTGGAGCTTCAGTAGGATCACTTATGGGAGACAATGCTCCTCAGTTCGGTGCACAGAGGAATAGCAAGACTGCACTTTTCCTCTTGGGTAAAGAGGGGCGAAATCAGAGCACCTGAAAAGAATATCCAGTGCTCAAAGAATACAGTTGGCAAAGTCAAGAATCAGCATGTTCTTTTACTCTGGATTTATTCCTATTCTATTAATACAGTTCAAATAGGTATTTATTATTGTTTCACCTGCTCCAGAAATGGAGCTACAACTGCCTTTAAAAATGGCTTGAAAAGTCACCTAATTCTACAAAAATGTCCATTAAACCTCTGCTTAATCTGTAGCCATATCATTTAAGAAGCAGTATGATTTCTTTTGCAGAACTGCCAAAAATAAACTTGTTTCACTGAAGAAAATTCAGTAAGACAGGTCCATCTTCTCCATTGCTCTAGTTCCTTTAGGACCTTATCTTTTGTAAACCTGAGACTGGAGACCTTAATTCAGCAAAGAATTTTGTCATACACTGAAGTTCCACTGAAATCAAAACACTTCAGTAAATCAGGGCCTCTGTGGTTAATGATTTTTGCACCACTGAGAGAAAAGCTGGACAAAACAGTTATTTTTCAGATTCAGGTAAATATTTGAACATAGCTCAACAAAAAAGAAGCCCTGCAGAGCAAGATCTTACATTAAAAGCATTATCACTAGCCTGAAATCAAACTGACAACCTCTAAATCAGACTTCAGCTGATCTTCAGACCATAAAGAAATACTTCCTCCTTCATTCAATTCATGTACAGCAATAAAAGACTAGTAGCCCAGAGATTTTCCTTAGCCTGGTGGACAACGCAACTGAGCTCAAGCAGTGACACAAGTGTGTCTTCATTGCATTTGACTGAAGTTCAATAAACTTGTGTTGGTACAAAGGCAGGGATGCTGCTAACAATTTCATGAAGGCAGAGCACTCAGTGAGATGAAAGGCAGCTGCCAGCTTGCAGCCACAGGACTATAGCCTTACAAACAATGAATGGAGGCAAAATTTATCGATTAGTGCTTGTCATCCAACTGGTTTGTCTGAACTTGGTAGATCTTGAGAATTACACTTACCGGAAAGAGGTAACCTTCTCCTCTCCTTCCCCTGCTCCCATTCAGATTACAATATATGAAATTAACAGAATATTTAGAGGAAGCTTACGAATTTGGGGGGGGCTCAGAGGCAATTTTCAGTTTAATCATATGAAACATGTGATTTGATCCAGCCCATTTAAATAAGCTCAACAGGAGAGACAGCTGGTGTAAAATAATTTGCTTGGGAATGAAATCTGCCCCTATCATTCAGCAGTCCTGTCCCTCTCCATACTCACATACGCTTTATTTGCCGTGTACAGAATTGCTTTAAATAACAGAATATCATCTATCAGAAAATCCGTTAAAGCCACAATACATTAAAATGAATTTCCATACCCCCAACCCTTTGCAATATCTCATTTCCAGACATTCACTAGTTTCCACACAAAGGCAGGTAAAACTGAAATTCAAAACAAATAATTCTTGCTGGTTTGAATATTCAAAAGCTGTTCTTGAGTGCTTGTGCAGATGCTGTAAGTGAGAAATGGTTTTGCTTTGTTTTAAGAGGAAGAGATTCCTGTTATGATTCCCAGGCAGGGGGACAGTTGACATCTATGTAAATAAGTAGCCCATTTGGGCTATTAGTATTTAATCCATCTATTAACTAAGTACTCAAACTCACTCAACATTTCAAGTAGCAGTATCAAAGATATTTCAAAACAGTTTGCCCCCTATTGTTCCTCAGGCCCTCAGTCTTGCCCCCCCCCCCCCCCCCCCCAGACATGGAGAAGAGAGAGGGCTAGCAGGAAGGTATAAAAGCTATTGTGGAAAAAAAAAAACCAAAACCAAAACCAAGCTGCAGAGCATCCAGCATCCCTTCCCACTGTAGCAAGGCCAGCCATCAGCAATTTCAGAATTAGCCAGCTCCATATCTCCTGTATCAAAGGCACAGTGCTGTGAGCAATTAAAGACCAACATAAGTGGATTTATCCCAGGAAGGAGGAAGAATGACAATTCAATGTAATAACACAAACATGTCCAGACATTTAATAATAATCAGTTAGTGGGGCAAAAAAAAAAAAGCTATGGAGAATGTTGTATCTGGGATTCGTTTCTACTCTGCTAAAAGTAATGCCAGGGCAATAAATTTCATTTTATATCCAGTAGTAAATACCACTATGATTTACTGTAATTTCAAACAGAAGTAAGCAACTGACACACAGTGATATGTACCATCATCTGAGCATGAATTCATAACAACATTTAATCAGTCATTTGCTATAGAAGGATATTTGCCTGTTGGATTGCCTTTAATCAGTACTAACAGAATTAAAAAGAAACATATTTTGAAATGGAGATAAAATTAGATGTGCCATTAAACTAGTTCTCTCTCATGCCTGAGATTTTGTGACTGCAGTCACATCTGATGTGCCTAAGGGTCTATCCCAATTTTCTTTCCTGTCAGTGGGAGACTTTGCTTCAAGGATACTGGATCAGACTGGAACTGGAGTAGGCTTTGATTTATTTTGTTTTTCCTTTGAAAGCTCAGCACATGGTTGCACTGGGCCATGTTATAGATGGCACTGCACACTTTCCATCATTAGCTCTGCGTTCCTTTTATCATTCACTTCTGGGGATTTGCAATTCAAGAGCAATGCAAAAAAAGTAGAGGGATGTTTTCTTTCACCAACATAAGATTTATTTACTTTTAATTAAAAAGATTGAAATTAGGCAAAAGGTGAAATACCTTAAAAGATTTTCAGGTGTTGTCTTAGAATATTTTCAGACTTATTAAAAACATTGTGGAAAAGCTGATAGATTTCTCTATGTCCAACAAAGTACACAAGACATGAAAGAACACTATTCCTAACCCTTGAGAGAGGAATCAAACAAAAAATGTTCAGATATAGGTAGATCATCCTTTATTTGTTCTGACAGTCCATGCTCTGCCTTTCCAAACAACCCAAACTTACACATTGATAAAATCAAACCTCTAAAAATATATACAGCCACACAAGCTGGGTGGCTATAAACTCTTCAAAAGTGATAGGCAAAGAAGGAGAGCCGGTGGAGGTATTTAAAAGACACCTAGATGTGGTGCTTAGGGACATGGTGAGCGGTGGTCTTGGCAGTATTAGGTTAACAGTTGGACTTGATGATCTTAAAGGTCTTTTCCAACCTAAACAACTCTGTGATTCTTTGCCTGCCTCCCTCTGCATTTCTCCGTATGTAAAAAGAAGCATTTGCTTCCTTTGAAAAGTGCAATCTAGAAATGTGCACTGAACAAAAGTATGTCACCTGTTAGTGCTTGGTACGAAAAAATTATCAGTCCCAAAACCACGACTTCGTTGCCTATATGATTCACCCTGTTATACATCGCATTTTCAAAAATACATGTTTTACCCATAAAACAAATCATATGGGTTTCATGGAGAATTTTTGCAAAATGATTTTTTTAAAGCAATACAGCATTACAACTTCAGGACCTTTGTGTGAAGTCCCTATGTACGTCTGTATTTAATTTAACTGAAAAGCTGTCAAACGTTACCTATGCTTGTAAGAGACTCTGCACTGTATTTTTGTTTCACAAGCCACATTTTACTAAAACCAAGAATTCTTGAGAAAAGTTCACCTAGACCAATACTCGTATATATCAAACTCTAGAAGAGGAAACAGCATTTCTTCCATGTATAACCATGAGAAACTTTCTATACTGTACATTTTATATTTTGCGTGTGCATTTATATATTTGACATATGCAATATCACATCTTCATTACACATACTCTTACATTACTCCAACTTGGAAGGATCCAAGTAATACCAGGCTCCAAAGCATAAAATCATTTCTTAATCTACAGCAACATTTAACTTCTACTGACTTTATATAGTCTTTTGGCAGCAGAACGTCTACCGTATTTGTGTTTTAGTTCACATGCCACTTTCAAGGCTCCCAATATTTCATGACAATTACAAATTAATGAGATAGGTAGTCTCCGTTACAGAGATAGCAACAATCTGTAAAAGGGTATTAAGAAAAGGAGTAATTTATTGGCTCATGAAGGTTCCAAGTGAGCAGTTGCATTAGCATGACAGCAGGAGGTCAAGAGACTCATTAGCCAGCAGTTATAAGATACGCAACTCAGTATTTTTATAGTAGCAGGATATACCTGCAATGTACACTTTAGGAAATGCAATTACTGGGGCGCTCACTTGGCATTCACTTCGACTGTATTTCCCAACCCACCTGAAGCCTGTGGGTACCCATTGTGGGGGTGGCTCATTGCTGTGTGCCTACAACAGGAAAGCTCCAAATATCCTGCTTTGTTTCATACGCTGCTACATTACAAACAAAAATCTTGTCCAGTAACACTGTGGGATGGAAACAGTGAAAACAGCATCTGCTGTCCCCCTTACCTGGGTAAATGATCCTAACAACAGCAGCTCCATCCCTTGCACCAGCAGAACCCTAACCTTAACTTGGCTGATGCAACTGTCAGAGGGCATATCTTGTTAATACCTGAGCTCATGTTTTCAGTTTGAACAACAAAGGAAGCATGGCTCGGGTTTGAAATTTGGGAATGGGGACAAGGGGAAGGAAAGGCAGATGACGGATGAAAAGAGGAAAAAATAATGTATGTGCGTGGGGCTGGAGGAGAGATGCAGCAGCAAGGCAGCACTTACAAAATGCTTGTTCTTGGACTGAGGAGAGAGAGTGTTGAAAGCCGCCACCTTGGATAAAAATCTAGATGTTTGACATAGTGCAAAAGTGAATAAATTAACAAAAATGAAGGTGGTGTTAGATCCTCTTAAAATGAAGTGGCATGGCTCCACTGATTCCAATGGTACTCTGCCATTTTACACCCACTGAGGATGGCTCTAGGTTGTTTTAAAAGATCTTCACTTTCAAAGGAATGAAATCTACAGACAGTCCAAAGCTTCTTACTGCAATTCATTTACACGGGGGAGGGGGGGAAAGGTTCAAATAACTTTGCAGAAATACACAGTTCTTGTATGAAACAGCAATGCCAACAGGGTGAGCAGGTACCTTGTTTAAATTGGCTTAAGGTTTGGCTGGCATTTCTCATCTCCCATTCCTCCCTCTCTGGTCAGACATCCCACATCCTTTGTCTATGGAACAAGGGATTAAAGCAGAGACATACAAGTGTTTTTGTCTAAATCAGATATGTAGAATGCAATAATTGCCTCTGAATGTGCTTCATGGCTGATATCAGCAAACACCTTAATTATTAATTGGATTTCTTCAAACTAACTGTATCAAAGCCTAATACATCAACTCTTATCACAACTGCAGCACTCCAAGACTTCAACATTATTTCTAATTAAACACATGGGTACCTATATGAAAGGGAAAGAACACGAGCTTGGATATTTACATAGATTTCGGATGGTTCTTAAATTTTGCAAGAAGCCATCTCTCTTAAGCATTGGGTTATTTCTCATTAAAAGCTGATTTATTTTTGTAATCAGAAACATCAGATATTGCCTTCCCTTAAAAGCATTCTGGCCTAATTTTGATCTCACCTAAAAATGGCAATGCCAGACTAACATAAAAATCAGAGTGAGAGCAGAATCATGATCAAATCTGGAGTCCAATACTAAGCAGACCTACAAAGGTTTCATTCAGCTGATACCTGTATTATTCAGGCTTTTTTATCAACCTCAACTTTTGACGCTCCTTCCCCTCAGCCATGCTTTTTTCACATAACACATCATTACACTGTGGAGTTAATTGCCACAGGATGTTTGGAGGCCAAGAGCATATATGGGTCAACAAAGAGATTACCAAACAGATTAACAGAGAACAGATTAATCAGGGAATACTGTCACGAGTTCAATGCCATCTGTAAGTCAAGGTCCTTAAACTGAAGGTCGTTGAAAAGACCGACGTCTCGTCCTAGCCCGGCTCCTTACGCAGACAAACCCTGGCGCCTTCCTCCTGTAGAAGGCCCCTACTAAACAAGGTACTGTGCTACACAGCCCTGTGGTGTGACCCCACAGAGCTGCCCCAGTTCTTCATCTCCATGAAGAATCATAGTGCTGCTTCCTTTCATAAACATATAGGGCAGCGGCCTTAGAAAACTGAAGGGACAGATGTTCCGCAACCACAGGTCATAGGGATGATATGAAAATGAGCCAGGAGGAAAACATTAACTAGAGGAAGTTACATTAAAAAAAAAAAGAGCTGCACAGTAACTGTAAAAAAAAGTTTAGCTCTTTACTGAAATCCTAGTGAAAACCAGCTAAATAAGATGGAATATAGGTCAATCTAAAATAGCTGTTTACACCTCTGGAATGCACCGTCCAGGGCTACTATGTCCTTTGAGCAAAACCCCTGAGTGCTTGCACAAATGCAATTTGAGTGCAGACTTACCATGAGAAGAGGTCCTTCACCACAGTGGCAATTTTTTAAAAATCTTATTCCGCTGCCAAAACCTCTGTATTTTGGGAGGAGAATGAGTCTGTTGTTCATTTGTCTGAAGGACAGGGACAGCTGAGAGTGGTCCCAGCGGGTTCTGCTCCACATCTCCCGGCCCCACAGCACAGAGGACACTGCCCTGGGAACAGGAAGTTTTGACAGCAAGCAGCAAATGCCATAAACCTGGCTTCTCATCCCTGGTGACTGATGGGTCCAAAATAGCTGCTTCACCTGCTCCTGAAAATCTCATTCACATTGGCAGCACAACCAATGGTGTTTGAAAAGAAAAAACCAAAAATCTCTCTTACAGGTGCTGGCCAAAAGCTCCAACACCCAACTCCTCTCTCTGACTATTTTCATCACATTACCTGACTGACTTTGACCTTCCTTTGTACCATGTTCCCCTTCCTCCACATCTTAATAGAGGGATATCTTTCCAATACCTGGAAGGGGCAGAGATGAAAACCCCTTTTTTAAGGGTTTATGCCTTTTGACTATCCCAAACTGCACTACAAGGCTGTGCCTTTTACAAAGTTCAGAGAATCAGACCTGCAGCCCAGCTTGGGAATTGAATATCCATTTCCTGGAGATAACAGTCCTCCTGGAAGGCTCTAGTAGGTCCCTTTGCCGTTATCCTGAAATCACGGTAGACACATTGATGCTGACCTGGGCTTCCCACCAAAATAAAAATGAAGGTGACCAGCAGAAGAGTTCAGGTTTTGCATCCATACAGTTGGCTCACACATTTCTTTTAAAAAGCAAATGGAGTGAGCGTGCATGAAATTTGAGAGAACTCTTGGCAAGTCTTGCTCGCACAGTGTGTTAAGCACTCACCCTCCTTTAAAAGGTGGCCAAATGACCCTGAGGTACAAATCACTTTCTCACTCAACTGTTGTCATCTGGAAGGATGATAAAAGACAGTATACTGAAGGAATCCCATATGCTAAACACCCTTTCTCCCTCGTTTTTTTATTTATCATTGCATCTGAAAGGAGTAAGTCAAATCCCAAATTGAGGCTGCACATCCATAAACATTTTAGCAGACCAAAAAGAGCCCTCCACAGGTATGAATATTTTGTGCTAACAGTTGTACTCAGAGATGCCAGGTAAAACAGATTTCACTGTCCTCCAAGCCACACAAACACACATATATTCTGTCCCTGTCCTAAAGGGCAACTGTACCCCATCTGCTTTCATGCTCAACACAAAGTGTACATATGCTGCAGCTATCTCTGCTTATATACATTGTATAGGTTTGGGTTTTATCACATTTTCATGGAAATTCAGTTAGGTGCTCAATTTGCCCTTATTTAAATGCTAATTTCAGTGAAGTGGTTTAACAAAGCAATTATGAAAAAAGGCTCTAATCTTCCACTGACTGAGTAGGGAAAAACTCAGAATGTGGTAGACAGATTAACCATATAAATGCAATATAAGTGATCTGTTTCATACTTAATGCATTCAGTTGATAAGTGATTCGGTTACAAAGGTGACAGTTCAGCCTCCTTTTCTAAATATATAACACCAAAGAATCAACAAAACACTAACACCTCATGCAACCTTTAATAATTATACTTAGCAACCTCTCTTGCTTTCCATACTTAACACTCACTCTTGTTTTCCTTCTTAATGTATGTTTACCCATTTTATTTAGAACTTCTGACTGTAAGATATAATCAGATACTTTAGGAAGTATTTTGCTATAATTGTAGTTAGTCAAGTGCCACAATTTAAAATGGTTTAATGTTCATTCCACCTCCCCCCTCTACCAGAGCTGCAACTGAAGCCGGCAGTGCCAAGCAGTTCAAGACGCCTCCAACTATTAGAATCAAAATGCACTCATTCTACCAGCTTTCCAAAGCCTCTTAGGGTAGAAATTAAACATGAACATCCAACCTACAACAGTACTTTTCTTAGGGCAAGGGTAGACAGAAGGGAGAAGTGATGCAAGGGAGTTTTAGGCCTGATACTCATTTCTTGGATGATCTGCAGTGCCATTAGAATTTGCAACATCTTTCTGCTTTTGAGAACAGGTAACATGACTGACAGAAATCTGTGAGATACTGTCAAATGCTCAATCTCCTGCCTCTGAATCTGTGGAATTTTATATAAGTTGAATACACAAAGGATTTAATGTCATTGTTGATTTATGAGTTTTGAATACCAACTTTTTATTTTCTGAAATTTAATCATCTCCGTTCTCTTCTTCCAGAGACCTGTTACCTTTCTTTGAGAACTTCCTCGCTGACTTTCTACCATCTTTACAGCTCTCTCCCCACTGCTTTCCTGTTTCTCCCATCCCCTCCCAAGCGTGTTGCCCCAGGGTTGTACAATCCGTAGGGACATGACAATGAGGGAGGAGAGCAAAACAAAGGCAGCTGCTTACCACAGACAGAATCCACAGATGGAAGGAGCACAAAAGAGTCTATGAGAAGTGTTCAGGAAAGACTTTTGGCCACGAAGTTAAGGCATTCACCTTTTGGACTTATTTTTCATCTGAAGAGCGTCCATTAGTAACAAAAAAAGCAAATTATAACAGATGATACAGAATTTTCATGAAATAATTATCACAAGAGCAAATTAACTGATGGTAATTTCCAAAGCTCGGCTTAGCCTTTCTTCTCTTTGTTGCTCCCCAACACATCACGAGACATCTGCAGTGTGTGATGGTCACAAAAGGTTTGTGATACACAATTGAGTATTGCTGTAGCATAGAGAAATGTAATTCTTATGAAGCCAGTGCAATGACTCCTGTTTAAGCTAAGACAAATCCCACGTGTGGTGTAACTCTGCAGCAACTGTGTTTAACCACACTAGAGAGGCAGTGATGCACAAAAAAAAATAGCTTGATGCAAGGACATGGCTACTTTTTTCATAAGCCATCAAAAGAAAAAAATCTACACTGGAAATGTTGAGTCATATAACCAGGTATTGACATATTCTATATGGATTCCTTAACCTCTATGGTTTACTCAATAAAGCAAACACTTGAGTAGCACAGTCAAGGGGGAACGAGTTAGATTTCCATCATCCAGCCAATGCAAATAGTATAGCATTCAACTAGGATGCATATTTCTAACTTCTCTAAATAGGTAGACAGGTATGTTGGGCCCCCCTGTTGCTAAAATACACAAGCCAGTGTGGCACTGTGCCAGCCTGTTGGACCAGGAGGGCAATGTCTACATAGGCTAGCAAGGCACTGCAATTAATATAGGGAAAAACTGCAGCTCCAAGATCCATAACAGTTCTTGTGCTACCCAGGGTTGTATCTTGTGAAAACGAATGTCTGCGACATTCATAGTCTATGAAATATACTCAGTAATTCTGGTTACTGGACATGTCTGAAAGACTTGTCGCTCCCTTTTCCTGAACCCACCTGAGGTTTTAAACCGGAAAACATTGCTCTTCCCATAAGAATATAACGATACAATCTGGGAAAGGGAGAGCATTTGGGAGAGAAGAGATGACAACAATGCAATGTGAACAGTCACAGACCATCCGCCACCTTTTCAACCTATATGACCTCATTTTATTTTTTGTCTATCAACTCTTTATCTGTCTGGACTAGCTTTCTAAGCACAATGGATTGAAAAATACATAGTACGTCTGCAAATTAAGAGGTTGTATCTCTAAAGCCAGAAAGGCATTTCCTTTGGTGCAAGATAAATGTTGATTGTTTCCATTCTCTGCGGTCTCCCAGAGGTCTTGGTGACTATACTTGACTATTTCTTCGTGAACGTGTGTGAAGAATGAAGGAGAGGGGCTGAAGGATGAAGGATGAGTTATGGCCAAAAGACAATTTTTCTAAACTTAAAATCTTATTTTTGAGACAGAAAAGGCTCAGGGAACATGCTTGCTTTCATTATCCAAAGGGTGAACAGTTTAGCTCCACTTCAGAAGCAAAGCAGCACCCTGCTCAGTACTCACCCACTGTGGGGTGGAGATAGGAGCGTTCTCAATATCAGCACTAGGCAAAGGGCTCATTGATACTTACTCATGTGGAAACATTCATTTTGGCAGTCAACAGTGCTCTTTAGAGATTACTTCCATGCATTGTTTCTTCTGCTGTTTGAAAGCACAAAAAAACCCCAACCCTAAGCAGCTCCAGAAAGCCACAAAGATATCTGCACAAAGTCTGCATGTGTTGGGCTACTGCCTGCAGTCTTGGGGTGCTGCACCAAAGATGAACCACACCAAACAAATTCACACTGAGCAGAGCTGGCTAATGAAAAAAAAGCTCTTAATTCTGTCAGTTTAGTGTAATCACAGTCAGGCTGGAGAAAACACTGTGTTCCCACAAATTAAGATTTTTAATGTTCAGAACTGTTCAGAATCAATCTTCTGTCTCTACCATGCCATGAACGGTGTACATCCTTAACCAGGAACAGCAAGGACCACTTGTTAAACGTGTCCTGTTGAGAGCTGGCAGCCACTGTTACTCACAGCCAGGAGAAGACTTCCTTGTGGCATTTAATGCAAGCCATTAACAGGTGGACATATGTAGGAGTTAACCAAGAACATTTGCTGCCTACTGCAAAATATGGCAATGAAGCAAGCAGTCAACATCAGCCAGGTCTCTAGTAAGTCTGGCACTAAACAACAAAGTACCTTTTAGAAAAAACACCGTTAGTGAAAAGCGACCAAGAGAAAAGAGCAATGACAGCAGGAGCTCATCCCAACTTCCAATGGCAATGCAGTGTATGCACTGAATGTGAGTAAATACAAGTAAACAAGCACAAAAAGCTTTTGGATGTTACTTACTTAAGGTAGGTATGAAGGAAAGTGGACCGAAGTGCCAGAGTTTTAAATTCCTGATCTCAGCCCAGATCCATGCTTTGTAAATTGTTCTACTCTAAAAAGCAGAGTTATAATTCTGGAGCTGGAAACATTTAGTTCTAATTTAAATCAAGAATCCATTTTTTCTGGTGTTGACTTTCATAAGTTTTAAAGCATTACAGTCTTAGCATGAAATTCAATTTTAAATTATTCAGCAAGGTCCTCATCTTACACAGTTTTCATTAAAATAAGGCTGCTATTTTTGTTTAAAGAAAACACAATAACTATAAATACAGCTATCCCTCTCTGGATTTTCATAAATCAAAAGTTTCATTCAATATATTGACCTTTTATAATCCTGCCCTTGATTTCATGTCTGTACATAAACAGTAGGGAGATAACAGCTGATTTAATACACAAATACCAGAATACAAGTCTGATTAAAATCCACAAAGCTTTCAAGGAATCAGAACAAAACTTCAAGTTTGGCCTGAAATATAAGAAAAATGCATGCTTCATACTACATTTTGCTTGAGGGAAATAATATCTAATTTTGATTTCACATAATTTTATATATATTACAGGGGGGGGGGATCAATTTTCACTTTTTAATACAGTCAGTTTGCCTTTGAGTTCTCATGTTTACTAGAATTCAGAGCCCAAAAAGAAGAGAGACTATATGAGTAAGAGAAAAAGTATTGTGCAAAAATAAAGCTTGCGAGCAGTTTTCCTGGATCTGAAGTGCGTAACTGTGCCAGATAAACAGCCCAGGTCCTGTAGTTCTGTAACTACACTGACAAACCCAGAACTAGTAGGTATGCTCAAACGAAACAAGGTTTAATGCTTTGGAACTTAAATGAAAATAAAATGCTGTTGAGGTGAGTCCTGGTGGCAGGGATCTGTATAAGGAGAGAGGTGTCAGATGAGAAAACCCAAATTCCCAGCACATCAAAAGTTGGTGCTATTTGAACCAATGGTTACCCACAAAGAGATTCCACACAACACATACAACAAAGTTAAGTTACAAATTCATAGCCATTTGATTTAAAATAAGTACCTTGGGACAGTAAAGCAGCCTCCCTTGACAGAATTTGTTTCATTAAGGTTTTCCTAAACTTTACGCAGCACAGTAGGCACGGTAATTTTATTTCCAAATGAGTTAAAACAGCTTTTGATCTGGTAGAGCCACTTAATTACGATCAGAAGGGCAAGAAACTAAAATATATGTAAGTGTGCCGGGCAATTCATGTCATTTCAGCGTAATTATCCTACCTCAGGGTCAGCTCAAGTTGCTCCCACAAAAACTAACTTCCTCTGAAGGGCTATTTGTAATGGATGCTTGATTCTTAATCACCTCATCAGATCAACTGCTGCTCTGCCTATCCCTGTGATCATTTCGAAGGTTTCAGGCCCCTTCTACTGAAGTTAGTTATTAGTCGGCTCCATTCCAGCTGCTATGCTGAAAATTTCCTAAAAGCAAGAACATTTAACAGCGTTAAATGCATCAGGTGATACAGAAGAGTTCTCTTGAGCTAGAGTACTTGCAAAAAAACCCCAACCAAATAATATTAAAGGGCAAACCCTCATTTGAGGTTACATTACTAAATTCTCTGACACTTCAGAGAAGCTTTTGGACCTAAGCTCTGCATCTGCAAACTGAGGACAACAACGTTGACGTACTTTGGTATACTGCAGCCCATATATTCACAGTAAAGCTCTCAGTCCCTTCCTACACTTCGTCAAGGGAACTACTCTCTCTCCAATTTCTGTAAGATGAATTCCCATCCTGTCGCACCTCTGGAGTAACCACCGCCACTGCACACACAAAAGACTAATCGAAAAGCCTTTGGATGGGATTTCTGAAAGTGATTTTGGACATACCCAGTGAAGTAATTTACAGCAGGGATTGGCTTGTCAGGAGCTGAACACTTAACTCTCAGGGCAGTGCCCGTAAGTGTTTCTGAAAGTGGGCTCATAAACCAAGACCCAAAATGATTGTGCGGTACAAGTGAGAGTGCATTTTTAGAGGAGAGAGAGAGAACTTTCTGCTAAGATCTCTGTACTTTTAAAGGGTCATATTTCTCAAAGGTCATATTTCTAACACATTTTATAACAGCTGGGGAGACAGCAATATGAACCACATGGTCCTCTGCAACCAGCCCACCAGTACATCAAGGAGCACCACGTTTAGTTTGTTAGCAATCTTTAGCAGGTAGCAGAAAGACTCATAAGAATTTCCCTGGACAGTCTGGAGTCTCACTACTGAAACAGTAATGCAGGGAAAGAACTGCACTGAGGTACCATACCTCAGTAATAATACATGGCTCAGTTTCAGTTTTCCAGCTTTACGGGTAGGTCATAATTTTTAATTACAGTATTTGTATTTAAGCTCCACACACAGCAACTAAATTTCAGCTCTGCAGTATGTGCCAGACTACCTCTCACAGCAGCATTGAAAAAAAGAGGAAAAAACCCCAACCAACCAAACATCAGCCAGCTGCCTACTTGTTCCCAGAAACAAGAAAATATCTATCAAGTCTTGGCACGAACAATTCTTATTTCTGTTTTATCTATTTATTCTCCTAAAAGCATCACTGAAACAATTCACAAGATTCATAATCCGCAAGAAAAACAATTTAAACCCACATCTGTAGAAAAATATTAATTTACAGAAAACAGTAATTTACCTGAAACCTACTTACGAAAACACTTCTGCAAATTCATGTCATAAGACTGTGCCCCAAAAGAACTGAAAAACACGTTATTCTGTTGTTTGTGCTTTCTAGGTACAGAATTGCTTCTGTGTAAGAAGAAATGGGCACAAAGCCAGCAGGAGACATTCTCAGAGGAATTGTCCCTCAGAGGCAAATCCCAAATGAGGAAGTGTCCATGGGTTAGCCACAGATAACATGGCCCTGAGCCCCTCAGGTACAGCCTATGCTTTCGAATTGCCCTGATCTTACAAGCAAAGCAGCATGGCAGAGGAGGCTAACACCACATGCGTTCAGCAAATCCAAGAGTTTAGAGCATCTTCAGAAGTTCTGTTTGCTTTCAGGGCAAAAGCTCTGTTTGCTTTAGTTCCTTTACCCTGAGCCCCCGGGGACAGACAGCCCGAGGACGAGCAACATCGGCGCAAGCCTCTGGTGTCTGCGCAGCCCCAGAGCAATCCCAGCAATTCGCACCAGCCTTCCATCCTTACAGAGCTCTTTGGCACAGAGAGTGAACAGAATCTGACCTGCAGGTCAAACCTTCAGAAACTTTTAAATCCCGGTGTTCTTCCTGGATGTCTGCTTTTCTGTTTCTATTATTCAAACACTACACTGCTGAGCCAAATGGGGGTTTGCTTACGCCAGCTTAGCCCACCTCAGTGCCCTGTGAGCAGCATACACATGCATCTCCCCCAGGTTAAGTACCGGCTTGCTCTTTAATTTGCTTCCATTCAGATCTCTCTCATGCAAGTACTCCAGCCCCCTTCATGCATGCACAGAGCTTTCCGCATACTGCATTTGGCTTTGAGAAACCCCCAAAGCCTCCTTTGTTCTTCCATTCTGTTCAGGTAAAAATATACCTTAAACTTGACCAGAGATGTTACACCCCTGGAACCCCTTAGCCCCCCTTGCTACAAGGATCATTCAGAGACTCCTCCTGAGGAGGCCAGTCTCCAGGAGAGCAGACAATAAAAGAACTCACCAATGGTCAAAGGCATCCCAAGCGTTGCCTCGCTCATGGGCTGTTACAAACACCCAATTCCTTTGTATGCCTTTGAACGTGACAGGAATGCGCTCGAATAATCCTGACTTTGAAGATGACTGTACTTCCAAAACTTATCTGAGATGGAGACTACTGCATGACAATCGATTTAGCTTAGCTCCTCCGCAGAACATTCTTCACATCCTTTTTCATTTCAGATGTTACGAAACCTTTAGTCTGTCTCAGTGGTGGGGAAGAGATGAAATCTGCATGCGAAGGGCACAGAGAGAGGGAACAAACTCTTCTCAGGAAGACCTATATTCACTGCTCTCACTTCAGATTCATACACGGGGCTTACTTTCTTTGGTGAGGCTCCAGGGTTCTTGGCATTTCTCAGGAGACAAGCAGGGAATATTTTAGTTGAATGGCTCTGGCAGGTATGTGTGGTCTGGAATAGCAAGTAAAATGTTATGGGCCAAAAGAGGGACAGGACAAGAACAAGGGTATACTTGCAGTTCCGTGGGCAACAGATCTAAAATAATATGTTTTCGTGAGTAAGATGAAAGAATAGTACTTTGTATGCCTGTGTTCTCTTCCCCATTGGTTTTTTTCTTCTACACTTGCCAGTATAACTTTAGCAGTAATGCCAAAGGTGCACATGCCAGTGAAATATCAATACAAATATATGCAAATAGTTCATGGAAATGTTCATGGTCAACTTAACCTATTGCCATTTCACAGGCTGACATGGTGAACAACTGACATAGAACTAAACTATTCCAGGCCAAAGACTCGATGAAGCAGCTATTGGCAGTAGCCCTCTTGTCCTGAGGGAAGTACCGAGCCGAGCCTCAGCCTAACGTTACAAACGAACATAAATGCAATAAAAAAGGTAAGGAATGCACAGAGGTGCCAAGGAAGAGCACAGACACCATCCAGCATGGAAAGTGTTAACCAACCATGATTTCTTCTTTTCTAATTAACAAATTGTAACTTATCTTACATGTTTCAGCTGGAACCTGAAGACAGTTTTTTTAAAAGTTTTTAGCTCTGAAATAATTTTAAACCACCAATACAATATGAGCATAAAAAAAATCTTTTAAATAATCTGTTAATGCTAAATTAAAATTTCTTTATAGTAAGAGGAAGTTAAATTACATAAATGAAGATACAGCAATTAGGCAATTTAAACAACGAACAGATAAAGATGGAAGCTGACAGGATATCAAGTAGCATCCAGGCTTAAATATGACTCTGCTCCTCTACCCATCACAAAGGCTACTCAGGCTATTTCAAACAATTTCAATCTATTAATATACAAAATTATGCACTAACAGAAGAAACAGTTAGGAAAACCACTCAAGGTGGCCTTCTCCTCTTGCAGGCTGCCACCTGTATTTTTCTTATCAAGGATGCTCACGTCATTTTCAGACCTCTGTCTCTAGAAATCTGTCTACCAATGCTTTGCCTTGCTACATTTCCATTCTAGAAGAAACCAAGTTTCCTCTTAAAATGTTCCTAGACAACATATTCAGTAATCCCGACCAGTACGGCAGGTACCTTTCGGTCATTATAGGAGTGAGAGTTAGTGTTCCCTAGCTATGCTCTGATCATTTCATGAATTCAGTGATAAAGTCAATCTGCCCACATCTATGTATTCACCAAAAGTCTCTGGTTAAAGCATGTGTTCCTCTGATTCCTGAACAGGATTCTCCAACTTGTCATTGCTATAATTACCCATTCACTGTGCAGTAATACTGCTTCCAGTATTTCCCTTCTCTGACCAAAACATACATTGCAGCCATCTTTCCTAATCAGATGCAATATTCACTGAGCCATATGTCTTCGTTATTAACTTCTCTTTCCCGGTTATGGGTAAGCAAGACTGCGCCCATCTCTGTCATTCATAAAGCGGCAACACATTAAACATGGAAATCAGCATGAACAATGAGAACTGCCTCAATGTTTTCAGCCATCTTTCATAATGTTCTCCTCTTCATCTTTTATGTGATCATCTTTTCCTTAATTATGTTCATTACGATTATACTCACCCTCCTACTGTCAATCCCTTAAACTGCAGCCTGCAATGTCTACAGAGAAAATGACAAGTCTTGTAGGAAAAGGAAAGACATCTGAAACTGGTTTCCCAAACTGCAGTTAGGTATTGTTCAGAAAGTCTGGAATAACACACTACATGCAGCAGGACCAATGCACCAATATTCCACTCAGTGTTAGCAAGCCCCTTTGAAAGATGAGGCTTCCTTTCCACTCCTCTCCAATCTATTTCACTGAAAAGTTTCCTTTCAGAGCTTTAATTTCAGGGGCTTGTGTTTTTTCCTGCTTCCTCCCACTTTCCAGTGCATTTAGACCTAATGGTCTCTGCTGTTCTCTCATCACTAGCAATCATTTCAGAGAAGGAGTTTCTCCACCCAAAACTCATTGGCAACCTTTCTGAAACTCAAATTAATCTCTAAGGGCAAATTGAAACAGACAGGTTCCTGCTCCAGCCCCATTCAAACCTGGATCAGCGCTCAGTGCAACTGCACTCAAACAGGGCTTTATTGATAGGGATTTGGATACAGGACGCTATTTGCACTCTTCAGTGCCTCAAACCCCGGTTAAATCAGAGGTAGCTGATACAGCCACTCCCCCACTGTTTCCATCGAGGAAGGGAAGAAATTGCCCACAGAGTCACTGGGGAAGTCACTGGGTTCCCACCTCCCATCTCCTCTTACTCTTCCAAAGGGTCCTCCCCAGAGAGCAGTCTCCACACCCCCATCCGTGACCTCCAAATGCTCCTCAATGACCTCCCTAGACCATGGCCCTCCAACCCCAGACCTTTGTGTAAATGAGACCCAGAAACATCTACGCTGCCATCCTGATTTGGAAAGTTTTGTTCTGCAGTCAAGTTTCCCTGCTAGACTTTTCTCCTCTACAAAACTGCAGCCTGCGTCTTTGCTTGCTCTACTCACGCAAGTGCCATAAGATAATCATCACCCACCATAGACTGCTCAAATTAGTCATAAGGCAGCTACATCATAACGGCTAATTGGCCCGATTAGCTATTCTCAGTTGAGACCATTATCTGAATAATCTTTGCTTGTTCTTGTCTGTTTATGATTTTGCACTGAACCAGCACATCTATTCCCCAAAATACTTTTTTGTTCTTGCTGATTCTGTATTCCAAAAGCATCTAGAGCAGCTCCCATTAACAGAATCTTCAGATTTTCTGATTTCCTTAACTTTTCAGGAGCTGGCTCACACTTAGTTTAATTTAACTGAACTGACCTTGTTTAGCTCCGAACAGGAAACAGGCACCAATTCCTAGCTTGTACTTTACACTAAAATAACTTATTCCATTAGCAAAGGAAAACTGTTCTTTTTTTATCCCAGATCTGGGATGTAATGTATCCTGTGCTCAGCAACATCCCTGAAACTAAACAGAAATGACAGGAGTATGACTTCAGTGCATCTCCAGACACAGAGATACTTAAGTAGAGTCAATATACAGAAATACAAAGGAGTGTCCAGAACCACCACTCAGAGCTGTGAATTATCAGAATAAAAAGGTTGAATACCTAACTCCAGAGACTGAATGTGATATCCTCAAATCAGATCTGGATTGCGTGGTCTGTGACAACACACAGTCCCCTGATACTGCCCTGTCGCGCATCACATCCCAGGCTTTGCCACGTGGCTGGAGAAGATACTAGCACGCTTGGTCTTTCCATCAGTAAATTCCCCCTTGTTCCAATACACTAGTACTTCTCACAAGCAAGGTGATAAGATATGACACCGCTGTCTGTGGCAAAGTCAAGTGCAATACAGAAGCCCCTTTTATCATGGTGGGTACTTGTGAGAGGTTTCAAAGGATGCTCTTAACTTCTTACCTAAGTTTTGTGAGAGACAGTCAGGTGAGCTCTCCTGAAGAATTAATGGCACTCCACACCTTGCAGGAGTGCGCTTCTGTGATACAAAATCAAAGTGACGAGGAGGAAAGATGTTCTTCATACACAGGGTGAAGTCACAGGGACTACAGTGAGGGTTTGAGCCCAACTCCAATGTAAATATCAGGCCCACAACAACATTCTTGTATCTATTGCTACTATGCATCATGAACTTAGAATCACAGAATGGTTTGGTTTGGAAGAGATCTTAAAGATCATCTAGTTCCAAGCCCCCTGCTGCAGGCAGGGACACCCTCCACTTGACCACGTTGCCCAAAGCCTCATCCAGCCTGGTCTTAAACACTTCCAGGGATGGGGCATCCACAACCTCTCTGGACAACCTGTGCCAGTGCCTCACCACTCTAACAGTACAGGATTTCTTTCTAACATCTAATCTAAATCGATCCTCCTTCAGCTTAAACCCATTACCCCTTGTCCTGTCACTACACTCCCTGATAAACAGTCCCTCACCAGCTTTCCTGTAGGCCCCTTCAGGTACTGGAAAGCCGCAATTAGATCTCCCCGGAGCCTTCTCTTCTCCCGGCTGAAC
The DNA here is from genome assembly GCF_028858705.1 of Grus americana. Classification (NCBI taxonomy): domain Eukaryota; kingdom Metazoa; phylum Chordata; class Aves; order Gruiformes; family Gruidae; genus Grus; species Grus americana. The sequence goes on along the minus strand of NC_072860.1, from coordinate 4,032,356 downwards.
AACCCCAACTCTCTCAGCCTGTCCTCACAGGAGAGGTGCTCCAGCCCTCCGATCAGCTTCGTGGCCTCCTCTGGACTCGCTCCAACAGCTCCATGTCTCTCCTGTACTGGGGGCCCCAGAGCTGGATGCAAAACTTCATTTGCTGAAGTGTCTGGTAGGTGCATGGATCCATTTGAGCACACTCAAATACAGACATTCAGAGCATGATCTTCAGAAGCGTTCTGTATCCAGAACTACTCTGTATTAAGAAAAGACGCTCAGCGCTTCAGAAGAAAAGCTGGGGGACTCAGACGGAAATGTAAGTGAACAAACACTTGACACAAGTTGACTCCTCCTTCAATACTCGTGGTTACTGACTGGTCTCCTTCCAAAGCCAATCTTGTTTACATGGCTTCCCGAGGCAGCCAACGGCCAGTTCAAGCCCAACAGACACACAACCAGAAGCTCTTTCTCCCACCAGCCACAAATCCTTCCTCACCATCAGGCTCACAGTTTGGACATTGCAAGTCCTTGGCTTGGAGGGAGGTATCTGCCAGTCTGGGAGGAAAAGCCTTAACTCAGAACTGCCACCTCTGCATCTTTCACACTTTCAGATAAAACATTTCTAGCTTTCTATCGGGTTGCCACTTACACAGGGAAGCAGCTTCCCTAAAGAGCTAGTCCATCTCCTTTATACCCTCAAAGATCTCCTCGCCATCGATGTCTACACAAAATTTCAGGGTGAGGTTAAACGCTGAACAGCAAAGTCCTGAGGCACCTCTGGGGTTCAGGCACTAACGCAGGGCTAAACTACTTCTCTTCTGGGTTGATATAAACCCTACTGATGCACGCAATAGCCTGGAGGGAAGAGAGGCAATATAAAGCAAGGAAATGGTTACGTACCCCTAACAAACAGAACTAATTATTGCATGGAGAGGTTCCCAAGGATGTCAGGCTGCACATCCAGGGGACAAGGCATTGATCAGTGGAAATGATCAAAAACAGAAAAGCAAAATTGTACACTGAAAAGTCATAAGAGAAAGCCATAGACAGCAAGCAAGCATTAACAACATGGCCCCAGGAAATGCCAAAGACAACAGCTTTTAAGTGAGCTTTCTTGAGTCCTGCTGTGCTCAGGGACGCAGGCCTCTGTAAATTCTCTATAAATACATAGGACTGCATCAAAGTCACCCTTAACTTACCAATTTCTTGTTTTAAGTGGAACAACTGACAGAACACCTCCCTCCTCAGATTTTTTTATTAGCATCTTGGGTCAAGAAAGGCCACAATAATAATTATAGCCTCAGCAAGGAGATGATAACTTGTGTTAGAAAACATTATTTGAATCAGGGTTGAAGGGACAATGCTTTTCTGGTAGAAGCTAGCTATATAACAGGACCTGAAATTTTTCTTATTAAATATAGCAGGTTTCATCCTCTTTTGCTGTTAACTGATGTGTTCTGGTTCTGCATTTGTAACATATATATATACATTCTAGCTGGCTGATTTGTTCAGGATTTATATTGTTCAGGACAACCACTTCTTTTAATCTTATTTATAGTACCTAACAAAGTAAGTACCACGATACTAACAGAGGGATGATTGCAGGATTTTGTTATAGTAACACTTGCCTTTCATCAGCAAGCATTGACTGAAGGCACGTTGCTCCAGTACTTCAAGGCAGGGGAAGAGAAAAAAAAAAAGGGAAATGGGGACTAAGCATTTGCAGGGCATCACAGAGTAGATCTGTGGAAAGCCTGGGACAGGTTGCATTAAGGGAGAGATCGAAAAAACCCTTGTTAATCTTAATTCTCTGTAGCCTAACCCTGTTTGTCTCTGAGCCCAGGACTGGGGGCAGTTCATTGCCTGTGACCCCTGCATAGTGGGTGGTGGGGGGATCCCCCACGTGCTTTAGGGGTGACCCCATACAGCAGGGACAATCCTGTTCCCAGTCCTGCCCATGGAGTGAGCTGCAAGTCAATGACAGCTGCCCTGGAGCAGAAAGCACTTTTTCTGCTGCCTACCTTGCTGCCCACCTTGCTGCCCAGTAGCTACTCCAACTACCTTGGGGACACCTAAAAGAGAAGATCCCTGCTTCAGTTAACTGACTAATACAATTCATGATCTTCATTAGAAGCACAGAGTCCCACTGAGCTGGAGACATCATATCCTGAAGTAGCACATTAATAGTGAAGATTTCAGGTAGAAAACATGCTCTTCTCAGGCTGGGATATACTCCCAAATTCTTGTTCCCTTCACGTAGAGAGTCATGGGTGGGACTGAGCCCTCTAAACTCAATCTGACTGGCACGTCTGTGGGAAAGGACGCCGAACTGGAAGTAGAACTTGCCTCTCAGTTGTGTTAAAAGAATCAAAAATATTTGAACACCCAGAGTCAAAAGCCTTTCTTTAAAAAGTAAGCAGTTTAGATACTAACAAAATAATATAACTGTGAGGTTTTCTTTTTTCCAAAGCCTTCGCCAATGAAGAAAAAAAAAAAAAGATTCTCTTGGAGTTTTCCTAAACATTGACAGGAAGAAGCTAAACTATACAAAACTGATACACTACCCTTCTGATGGGTGGGGGGGACACAAGAAAGAGTCCATTTTACAAAAGAACCAAAACACTAATGAATGTTACTGCATGAAAGAAAAGAACTGAGTGCATCTGTCGGTGTGCATATCACAAAAAACCCCCTACCAAATCCTTAAGAGAACTGCAGATAGAGGATTAAAGGAAAGCAATCACAGGGAAAACCATACCATTCTTATTACTACTTTGGTTTGAAGCTTACCAACTGTGCCACTACAGCAAACATTTCTGATGGTGTTTTCCAGTTTCAAGTGAGATTCTTGGTACTCCTGCTGTTTCTGACTTTCCTCACCCAGTTGCCCTAGGTAACCTTAAGGTAGACTCAGTGATTTGACTGTAAAGTCAAACATTAATGAATTCCTCTACGATAAAAGGATTAAGCTCCTTCACTCATCCTCACCCAAGAGAAGCATTTCATTCTGCAAAAATAATGCACAGCTAAAAAAGAAAAGGCTGATTCATCTGCAATGCAGCTAACCCTTAATTGCTTACTTGCACTGTCAAGCTCTATGTTCACAGTGCCAACTTGCCGTTTGCTATTTTGGCTAATTATAAGACTTTCAAAGGAAAGATTGTTCTTACAAAGCACTGAAAGAAGGGTAGGAAGCATTATATCACTCCCGCACATTTCGCGTTACGTGTAATTAGCCTCCAAATTCAGAGATGTCTGAGGAAATTGCATCCGCTTATGGCAAGGCTGGATCTGGCCCCAGAACACAACCAGATTTGCAGGTAAGGCAAATCTTTGCTTTCTGCTCTCTGTCGCTAGTGTCCAAATGGAAATTAGCAGAGGAACAAGATCTATTGGCAGGACTGAAAAGTACATGTATTCAAACTGTCCAACATTATTAAACATATGAATAGAATCATTCAAGATAGAATCAAATTCCCTGCTGGGCAGAAAGGCTATTCATAGGCATCCACGGAGAATTTGCAGTGTAACTCCAGAATCGTACGGCTTCAAACTGTCTCATTTGAGATGTTTAGATAACAGAGTCCCCTGAGATTTTCTATTCTGCTCAGCATGCATCAGTATGATAGCCAAAGAAAAACTCAACACACAAAGGATTAAGATATGCTATTTCTTCACAAACACAAAGGAACATGGAAAATGCCTGAAGGTGAGAGTGCCTTGCCCTTGTCTTTACGGCTTGTGAGCAATCAACGTGGCTGTTGATATTCAATACTGCATTTCATAAAAAGCACAAAGTACAATTAAGCCACCAAAAAAAGCTGGAGAGTATCCAGAGTGTTTAATTACCATCATATCAGATTTTTAAATGCTGAAGAGAGCAAGTGTTAAACAAAAAGAACTGCATGCAATACAGCACGCTTCAGGGACTGCCTATTCACGAGGTTGATGAGTGCCCAGCAAACTGAGAACAAGCAGGAATTACAGAGATTTAACTTACCGAAGAAAAACAGAGCCATTAGTTTACACGGATCGCAAACAACTTGAACACAAACAAGAAAGTCAGTGGAGTCCTGTGAAGACATGATACAAGAGCAGACAGAATGAGAATCAGATAACAAAAATCACTTGGATAAAACATAACCCAAATCCCTTCTTTCATTTGAAGGACAAGATCTGCCAGATGCCTTTTAACAAATGCTCCCCCAATTACAGTAGCATTTGGATTCAACTATACCTAGAAGTTCTAACCAAATTCCAGTGCACACTGTTTTCAGGTTTACACATACAGAAAGACAGTCTTTGATCAGAAAGGAACCAAGAAGGACAAGACAAACAGTAAGGGAAAAGTAAGCATCCATATCTTTTTGCACATAGGCAACAAAAGTGTGGAGATATGGTACATGTCTAGGTCAGAGACAGTTGCGTAGCTGGACCTTGTTGTGCACTGTTTCCAAACTGTACTGTGACACAGTCACAAAGCCCAACCCTACACCTTGTAGGAATATCATATACAGGAAATGAAAAACAAATAGAGGAAGTGTGTATATATATGTCTTCCAAGGGCAAACCCCCAGTATTTTTAACTGAAGACATTTTTGTAGCCAATTCAGAAGTCTGACATTATGTTACACTATATTTTTTAAGTAATTCTGCTTAAAACGTAACCAGCAAACTTTCAATTGTCCACACACTGGGACATCCCTCATAACGGCAGTCAGAAAGATGAGTTTTACAACATAATTTGGGCTAACTTTTGCAAGAACATCATTAGTCCCAACCTTCAGTCTGATATTACGTGTTTCCCCCTCCACTGCCACAAACACATAAGAATACTGCACATGACAGCCCAAAGAAAACAGACTTCATGGAGGAAAGAAAAAAATTTCTTTGAGGTGTGCAGAACACAGGATTGACAAGTCAGCATAAAGGGCCCATAAATGTCTAGAACTGGAGATTATTCTCGGCTATCCCAATAGTTGTGCTGAAGTTGCAAACAGCAACTTGCTCCTGCGTGCATACAATCATCGCAAACTCTGTAATACAGAGTTCTTACAGGAATAGCTGCACCAGAGTGATTTTGGTCAGGCACAGCTTCAAAATCCATTTTCTTTTCTACTAGCTTGATCGATGCCTGGAGGAAATGTTGCACTACCTCACCATATCCTCCTTCTCTAGAGCTACCGAATGCCTGTCTAAAAGTGGCACTTGAGGATTCAGTCGACACGTGGCTGCAGCATTGCCCTAGTATTTTTTAATAGTAAACAGACTGATCTCTCACTAGCAGAAAAATACTGGACCAATATCTTCCCTGATACAACACAACACAGACGCAAAAGGTGCTGTGGGTCAGAATGCCTTTACTGCACTATAACTCATACCTTTTTGCTTTCAGACATAAAGATAAGGTCCAAACATATACAAGCACTCCTACAGCTGCTTTACAGAAGGGGAACAGAAGTATTTGGAGGCCACAAGGCCTGTCCCTTTTGGTTTTTCAGTCTGTAGCTAAGGCCAAAGCAAATCAATAAATTCAACAATTCATTTAATCAACATCCGATCCAAATTTTGCTTCCTCCACATTGTTCTGAACAACTGAGGAACTCTTTTGGCTTGAAATAGGTCATAGCCAACAAAGCTCTTGCCTCTCCCATGAGCAGGGGCTTTAGTACAGGGCTATTTACCTCTTGTCAAGGTGATTTATTTTCCCCCTGTGAAGTGCTGAAATAAGTACTCATGTATGAAACAAGGGGTCCCATACTCCTCTTTAGCACCTTTGTAGAGTTTTGTTTTTTAATCTACTATTCTCTACAGAGTAGCGTAAGGAGCATTTTGTCTCCAAATACCAGCTCTGCTGACACAGCACTCCTCACCTCCTGCACTGCAAGCACCTCAACAAAGCTGCTCTTTGTACCTGTGACAGCCAAATCACTTTCTAACACAGAACACCATCGCAAAATCCCCCAGCGTTCTGTTAAGGAGTTTTGATGGCACAAATTTTGGTCATACCTCTTCATACTCTAACCATACAACTCCTTGGTGTCATCCTAATATAGTTGAGAGCTGGGAACCCTCATCTCAGCAGGTGACTTGTCTCATGTGATGGAGTAAATAAAAGGCACGAATTGCTCCATGTCCGGAGAAGAGTGCCTACCAACAGTCCTCTAAAAGACGCTTGTTTTACTGGCTTAAATTCAAGACATCTACTTCACGTGTTGATTTAATACTTCCCCCCCTCCCCCTTTTCATTAGACTACAGGTAAATTTCCATCATAATTTTTTCAGCCTTTGTACAGATAAAAGACCCTCCAGGATGCAGTTTCTCCTGTGCAAATTTCTATGGAGATTAAATAATTGTGCCTCCACATCTGCCTTTTTGGATAATTATAGAGCAGGAATATGTCATCCTTCTCTTTTGTGCACTGATGGTCCCTATCCAGGAATGTTCTCCTTCCCCACATGGCCAAGATCCAGTAATTTGTCATGTCACAGTGTTCAGGGAATTCTTCCTCTCCTGCTAGGAAATGATCAGTCTGTTTTCATTTCCCTTGAGCCTTTAGGAAGAGACGATGACTTAAACTTCAAACTTCTGATTAATGTCACTTCCTTCAATGTAAGGTACAAAAATATGGAAAAATAATAAGGCAACAATAAAGGACAGGCTTTATCAATTATTTAAACACTATTCACACATGAAAGATTCAAAGAGACTCAATATCTTTTTTCCCCCCAAAGGAATATCCCATTATGAAAGCACCAGAGCTGTAAATCAAGTCTCTACCTGCTCCATGAAGTGATTTAATTTGGGGGGTTTTTTTAAGTCACTTAAAATTATTGCCAAGTTTTACTAAAATGTGATCTCAGCTGCCACAGGTTAATAGTAATAGGAGGTTATCAAAGGCTGAATTGTATATTCTGAGCATCTGTTCACATGAGGTTTTACGCTTGCCCCTCTTATACCTGCAGAGAGATGCGCACGTGCTTTGTTTATGTAATGCAGCATATGTATAGGAGTTGGACCAAATCGAGGTCAGAAAGGAGCGGCTTACTCAGATGATTGTCAGTTCCATTACATCATATACAGCTCCCCGGGAAACTGCACAAGCATCTGATATTAAACCTGTGAGTATTGACCAGGGTCACTATTGCTTACCCATCTATGGTGGGACATAAGTCAGAACAGCTGCAAACATCAGAAGTTCCTAGGCCAGATCTGGTTTTTTGGGGGTCTCAGGATCTTTCTGAGATTGAATTGCGACTAAAAGTTGTTATAAAGGTAGACAAAGTGAAAACCAACAAATCACTGGACAAGAAGATATTAAGGCAGGAGTTCTGAAAGAACTAAAGGATGAAACAGCTCAGACTCTCAGCTGTGGTACATAGCCTTCTTGATCAAAATCACCCTGGTGCTGGAGGTGGCAATATCATACCTGGAAAAAACAGGGGAACTATGAACTAAAAAACCCAATGACTCTCCAAGGCAAATAAATAGAAGCTACTGTAAATAAATCAATTTGTGATATAAGAACAAACGTAGCATTTGGGGAAAAAACAAATATAGCTTCATAAAGGGAAGTCAAGCTTCACAGTCCTACCGAAATTACCTGAACAAGTCAGGAAGACAAGGGAAATCATGTTCCTATGGTACACTTGGACTTCCTGAAAGCACTCAGCAAGCTCCTCCAGCAGCAGCTTTTAAGGAAACTGAGCAGCCATATAATCAGAAGCCGGGGTCTCACATGGATAAATAGTTGATCACAAGACAGAAAACTGAGTAGGAGCTGGTGATTTCTCATAGCAGGGAGGTCACTAGGAGTCCTCCAAAGGATTCATACTGATACTTGGATCCTTCAGAATTTTCATTAATGTTCTGGAAAAGAATGTGAACAACATAGTTTGTTGATGGTACTAGGTTGCTCCAGGTAGTAAATAAGGGATCATTGTGAGCAATTGTGGAAAAGCACTGAGGAGCACACTTGACTGGGCTATAAAGTGGCAAACGAAATTCAGTATAACAAATGTAAAATTCACTGGGTGCAGGTTACAACCTCCATGCCTGTTGAAAGCCAGATAAGATGATTTTAACTTTAGTGTAAGCTGCCTATGAGAAGTCAGGCTGGCAGAAAAATCCAGGGCTGTAGTTGTCACCTTCCCCTACACGCCATCTCACAGAATTACAGATGCTGTTGAATACGTGGAAACTGCTGGAAATACTACTTGGATACTCAGACACTGCTGGAACCGGAGGGATCTGAATCGCACGTTGGACATCAGGCAATCTCCACCGCAGTGGCCAGGAATTGACATCGTTCCCTTCTGCCCTTTATTAGCAATTAGGGAAGTGAGGGCTGACTTGGGGCACTGCACTTTGCTGACTGGTTCAAGGTCGTGCTCACACGAGCCATGGCAGGCCTAAAAAATTCCATTTTGAGGGTATTTGAATCACAACATAGCTTCTTCTACTACTCACATAAGTAAAAAGCTGCAGGATTAGCTCTACAGAGGAAAAAAAAAAAAAAAAAAGCAGTAATTGGCCTATCAATTACCCCACAGTTTCCACATTACCTCTCTACGCCACCGAGGGGCAATTCCCCTCCCTGTTACAGAGCTGCTGCTTTCACACAGTCAAATTCTGTAGAACTGACCAGAATTTGACCCTGAAATACTCTTCACCATTTGCAGTCTCAATTGCAAACACATGGTGAGCATTCACTTTTGGTTTTAATTAGTTTCTCACTTTTTGGAGGTCATTTGTGTGTTCTCAATGTGAAATACTATGCATATCATTACCTCGGAGGGTGGCCTGGCATGAAGTTCAGTGGTGTGTGAGATCTAAGTCCTGCAAAGAATGGGACAGATCCACACACGGGAGCGTTTTCAGAAACAAGAATTTGCTGAGCGAAGCGCACCAAATATGCATTTGATGTTACCTTCTCATGAAAAACTGATGGGTTTTTCCCCCATCACCTCTGTAATTGTTGCAATTAAAGCAACAGAATTACAAAATTTCAGGAATGAAGCTATGGTTAAGTGTTTGTGTTAAACTGCATCAGCTTACCGCACCAGGAATTAACTGCGTGTGCTCATGCAATTACTGGCTTATGCATAACGAGACACAGTAAAGAATGTCTAACTTTGTTCTTTCCCAGTTTCTGGTTGTTCTACTTTGCCAGGCCAGGTTCCTATCATAATTCTACAAAAATGCTCAGAAACAGCTTCTTTGTCCTTTTTTTGGGTGCAAGCGGGAGGAACTTACCTCTGGAATTTGGTATGAATTGATGAAGTGCAAGTTTCTACACAAAATTCTACCACTAATGAACTTTTGAAGGGGAAACTTTCCTGCGTCAGGATTTCCAGAGGGTTGTAAATATGTGATTTAGGAGCAGCAGTTTGCTGTGGTAAATTATTCCAAATTGTCCAAATTATTCCAACTTCAGGATGTCAGGCATCAGCACTTGTGCAGGCCGCCTAGATGGGATGCTAAGATACCTCTCAAGTCTTCTTCCTCCTACACAGAAGGATAAGCACTTTCAAGATTCGAGGCTGAAAACTCAGACTGAACTGTCTGCAAGGCTTGCTACAAGCACGTGATGCTGTCCTGAACGCCCCGCACTCCTGCGGGCCAGTCCTCGGCGTATCGCATCTGCAGAACATTTTGCTGCTGAGATGGGGGTAGGAAATACAGCCCTGTCCTCAGATGTGGGTTCGGATATTCCAAGGATACTCCTCACCAGGTTTTTCTTTTTCCCATATATTTATCCTTTACATTCTTTGAGCAAACATTCCCGATCAGTTCTTTTTATGCTGGCTTTATATCTTTGTTACAGGGTGATGATGGATCAAATGAGCTTCCTGCCTCTGAGCTGCCAAGAAATGGATGCTGCATCTCAGCCTCCCCATTGTGCTGCCACATGTGTACATTCAAGAATCATGCCAGAGAGAAAATAAAGCTCAGGGGCATTTAAACAGAAATGTATTTCAGCAATCCTTAGAGAAGACAAAGGGGAACAAGATTATTATATTACCTTTAAAGCCACAGTACTAATATCAGAGCCATTGGTAGAGTTATTAGCAGAGCTGCTAACTGCCAAATGAGCACACGCTACATGAAAAAATCCAACATAAAATCATGCCACCCAAACCCCTGTAGTTTATGTAAACATATAATGGGTCCTAAAGATACTGGAAGCGGGGGGACACTTAACAGAATATTAGAAAATAGTTCCCAGGACCTCTGTGAAATATTTACCCTTGATTTACAAAGCCTTAGTTTCTCTCTTCCCTGGGAAATTACTCAGAGTTAATACATCAAATGAATTGATAAATAAATTGAATTCAACAGCACACCTTAAATTCAGATGTTTATAATGTACAAAAAGATTTAAATGCCGTTAGTCTCTGCTCCTGTGTATTTGGATACACTGCTCCTCTGTGTTTAGGCCCAAATCATGTGTGCCCCTCAGCCAACATCTAGGCTCAGCTCTGCCCTTACGTTTCCCAGCTCACTGCGGTCTCTGACTCACAGCTCACTCATTTTATCATCAGCACTCCCACAAGTTCTGTGGTATATTGGATTTAAGTAATACAGTGGAATAGAACAGAGAAGGGAATGGACCTGGTATACCCAGAGAGAATATTTAAACTAAAAATATTTCATTTGAACCACATTGGCAGCCAGAGCTGCTGCAGTAATAAGGTTGATTTTGCACATTAGAAAACCTGCTCTTTATTTTCATTGCAGGAAACCATCTACTCTGAACATTAATAATGCCTTTCAGCTACCGACCTGGCTGGAAACCAACATACAGCCAACCTCCACAAGCACTGAGCACTTGGCTCAAGATTTTTCACCAGGGTTACCTGCAGTATTTCTGCTACCCAGCAGACACTGAACCTGAAGACAGACAGAGGATTACCGTAAGGAGCAGGACCTCCAAACTAAGCAAGTGTTGAGTTCTGGGAATTTATTAGAAGCTATAGCAGTACAATAGGTCATTACCTGCATGAACGCATTCTTTGGACAGTGCTGCTGTGTACAGAAAATACCTAAGGAAAACAGTAAGTACTGCCAAAAGTCCTTTAAGAATGGGAGTAATCAGAGAAGACAACACATTTTCATTTTAAATGTGTGTAAGACATCCGGGTTCTATGTGGCTCAGACACACACACCTGCCTGGCAGAAAGAAAGGGTCTGGTTATATCATTTCTGTTGTTCAGGTACTCACAACAAATGGTAAATTGAAAAAAAACAAACAAAACCCCCACCAAAACAAACAAAACCCCCCAAAACAAAAAACCCACAACGTAGAAGCATTACGTCAGGTTGATTTTGAAGCATTCAAAAATAAGCACCCAAAATGATACTATGGCCTAATTTAAGACAAAGTTTGGGCATATTTACAGCATCACTGAACAGCTACATCTCCTCTAGAAAGAGCCAGAGGTTTGTTTTCCAAGCCTGTCTTTAGGATGTCATTTCCACAGCTAAACTACTGTTCTGCCTTCTGTCAGTTTTCCAAACAACATCCATCCAAGCCTATTCACTACTTGTGATGGGCTTTAAGAAGCATCTCACAGAATCAAATTTGAGTGCTGTAGCTAACTCAATGGTGAAAAAAAAAAAATCTCACCAGCTTTTCCTCTAGGACACACTCTGCCTCCCATCTGTGCAAACTTTCTCAGCAGTGCCGGAGCCAAAACTCTCTTCTTGCCTTAACTCGTGGTCAGCAAATACAAAGCGATGGTACAAAAGCCAGCAAGAGCAAGGCGGCAGTTTTCACAGGGCCCCAGCAGAAGTGGCGTGCGCTCTCGGTGGGAGGGCAGCACACCAACCGTGCACCACCACCTCGCTGCCTTCCCCGTAATCGCATTTGCCTCCCCTGTGCTGCCTTGCAGATCTTGGCAGATACCGAGCAGTACTAAACCCAGAAAGTCTGAACGGGATCAAAATACGTTCAACATATCTGCCTGAGCCTGATGAATGCCATTTCAACTCATTTCCATAAGATTAGTATCTCACTCTATAAACGACTTTTCAACATAGGGAAAATAGTTTCTACCAACAGTGTGTAGTGCTACAGATAACTAACATGAAAAATGTCATGCAACGCAGGCACCGAATAACAAAATAATCAGTTTTTCCACTCAGATGCTTTCTAATATTGCTTATGCTTTTTTGTGAGATGTGGTGTTCATAATAAATAATTTAAAGATTTAATGTTCACTAGCTCCTTTGTCATCGGCAACTCTTGAATTGCCAAATGAAAATCTTTCATTCTTTGGTATTCTGTAAAAAGACCATATATTTGTCAACAATTTTATAACTCTTAGCAGTGCTCCATGAATATCTTCAGCAGTGGATCCTCTCTCAAAGGCCCACTATGTTAAAAAAAACAACTAAAAAAGCAAGTCTGAAGAATCCCTTTTTCTCTTTATTACAGCAGCACTATTCGTGCTGCTATCATTAAGGGTCTGCCAGCATTTTTATTAGAAACCACTACTCCAGGGGTTTATAACTCAGCAGTAAAAATTCACTCCGGAATGAAACTTGTCATGCAAGGGAGCTCTTATTTAAGCCCAAATGTCAGAAAATTATATTTATACATTTTTAAATTTATTTTAAAGCACTTTCAACTGTTCAGGCAATTGGACTACATCATTGACTGATAATTTGAGCCCCAGCATTGCAAAAGGAACTTGCTGAACATGAGATTCAGAAATTGTTTCCTAAAGCTTGTGGCCACCGTGTGACTACAAGGCCAAAATCTATGCATGTCCATTTATAAGGAGTGCCTTGAGACAGTATATTATCAACAGTACTTAAAGCTCTCACCAACTTCAGCTGCTGTCTACTCAGAGCTAAAGCCAATCCTTCATACGATTCTGGTTCTATCAAAGACGACCATTCAGAGTTTCACATTGCTCAGAATTTCAGAGCCTCTTAGGGAATTCAGCACTCGGGTCCTGTTGCGTTTTAGTGCATGCCTCAGCAGATGCCCAACTTTTTAGCTCCTTTGCAATCCCTAGCCGAAGCTATCCAAATAAATATTTTCAGAGTGCTACAGAAAACAGGGCTAAATCTTCCATGACCTTGAATCATTCCATGTGTTCTTTATTCTTCTTTGCAAAACATGAAAAATAAAGAAAGCAACTAATTGCAGCAAATACAATAAGCTATGTTTGAGTGCTCCAAGTGATTGGATCAAAATGACCTAAATGTGTAAGTTATGAACAGCAGTAAAATCCCACTGTCAGTAGCATCTGTCACCTGGGGAGGCCTGTAGAATGCAAACTTCGATAACCAGGTGGCCAGCCTCTGATCCATAATATACATGATATACATGCAGCTTTCAAGCTGCGTAAGTATAGCTCAGTTCAACTCCACAACTCCGTCTTATTCCTCAGTGTGGCTCTGTCATACCATGTTACACAATGAGGAGGGGACACGATGCTAGGTTGAGGTTCAGCACACAATCTGGTGAAGTACCTACAACACTCCCATCATCAGCTAAACCTTCAAACCACTTGCACCCTCCTCCTCTACCCCCACTGCTTAGCATAGTCTGCAAAGGATGATGGAGCAAGGAATCACTGCAGGCAGAAGAGACTGAAGCATCGCACACGTGCGAGACGTGGCTCAAAGTGCAGAGAACGGATCTGACTCCCAAGGCCAAGTTTGCAAACCGCTACACCCAGGTAAAGCTGTGGCAACACTGATGCTGGTACTTGGAGCTGAACGAATTCAGGGTAAGAATGAATGAATCAAGGTGAGAGCAGGAAATGCAGCAGGAGAAGAGGGGGGGGACCTGGGGCTCAACGATTTGGAGTGTGCTATACAAAGATGCAGGGCAATCCTGAAGATACAGGAGCAAAGCAAGTTGTCAGAAAATGAGGAGTAAAGATCTGAAAATAGAAAAGCTGGAAAATGGGGATGGGCCCCTGCTTTGAGAAAGTTTAAGGTTGGAGTAAAAGGGAGACTCCTTGCCATACTGTGGTTTTGAAAGGTGGCTCCTCTATTGCAGAAGTGTGGTCACTCTGTATCATATAGGATAGACTGTGGACAGACAGACATTTTGCTGGACAAAACGGTCAAACAAGAGAAACAGAATGACCGGGCAACACTGAAATACTCCTGCTAGTCAGAGGCACATAACGTCCGTCGAGAGGACTAGCTGAATAGTTCTGTAGCTCTACTGAGAAATTTCAATATTCAAACTGCAAACTACGTTCCCTAACCTTGACTCTGAAGGCAGCAGGGCGCACTTGACAAAACCTTCAGATGGCTCCCATTTTGTGCAATAACATCTATTTGATGAGTTCATATTGCACACTAAGCTCTGTATTATCTCTAACCTGCTTTGTGCAATTGAATCATTCCAGTTGGGCTGCTAGGAGATTGCAAATTATAGAACAACTACATTTAATACAAAGTGCCAGTTCAGCCAAGGTTGGGTTTTGGAGGGTAATGGGAGAATTTGCTGCTTAAAAGACGTCTGATTTTGAAATGTGGCCGATGGCCATCATTTCCACAAATCCTCCAGAAAAGCTTTTTGCTCTTTTCAAGAAGACCGGTTAATAGAGTTGCACCACCTGTGACTTAATTAATTCTCTTTATTGCTCATTAGACTAAAATATGGTCATTTTAAGTGGAAGGGAGCTTTGAGCAAATGATCACCTCTTTAGAGCAATTCCTGATTTGTCTTTGACCAAGACTGTTTCTTATGCGGCTGTAATCTACAGTAACTGTTGTCTGACAAGAGCCTTTTAACTGAAATTGCTCCTATTACAGCTGTAATAAAAATCAGTTTAGAAGATGAAGAGGCTGGCTTTATGGGTTCATCCTTCACTCCTCCCTCTTTAGGTGAGATTTCTATCATTTATCGTACTTTGTAACACATTAAAATTTTCAAAATCATCAGAGGTTTTCGTGCCAGCTACCACAGAATCAGACAAAACCTCTGAAAACAGACAAGGTGGATGAAGAAGCAGCCTTACTGCTGTGTAACAAAAATGGCTCAGGGACATAACACAACACCCAGGACATAGAAAGCGAGAAGGTGGGAAGCAGCATTTATTTGAGGAAACACTTGTAAAGTGAAATGTTCATTTTAAAAAATTAGATGTAGGAAATAATTCAGGAGAAGGAAGCATTTCAGCAGCTTTCATTTCTGTTCTTACTTTTTAAACACAAACTAAACCATAGGCTTGAAGGGCAGTACCCTGGAGCACTACCGTCTGAGAAGTGAGAGGGGTCCTTTGATCCAGACTGGCCACAATCAGAGAAAGACTCCAGAGTACCACTGGGATGGTCAGGAGTTGCATTTCTGGCTGAATTTATAAGTTACTAAGTGTCATTTAAGTTATTTGCATTTATTTTATTGGCCAACGGACGGGCCTCCTAACATTGATTAATAATTGTTGTGGCACCTCTGTTATTGCCTACCAGGTTGGCATTTCAGTATCTTCCAATGAGCCTGCTCACGGTACGCTCATGAGCGTCATTAAAGCCCTCCCATTTCTGCTTAGAACCACACGTGTGGCCTTCTAGTTCCAGCATTTATGACAAACAGAGAAGCATAGATGTAATTCCTCACTTCTAGAGCACTTCCATGCAGCACCTACTACATGGTGGAATTTACACCACAGCGTACAAAAATCTCTTCTGGGAGGGCAGAGAGTTTTCCTAAGGCTCTAGAGCAGCATATGGAGATGACCAAGCCCATTCAGATAAAATAATCTGAACCATGTTCTCGAGTCCAACTAAACCTTTAAAAGAATTAAAAACTTACATCACAAAGACGCTAAGCACATGTTTCAGCTTTAGGTATAGGCTTAAAACTCACTGGCATTGGTTTAATTGCTGGGTTTAACAGGATTGACTTCAGTATGTACTTAAATATTTTACTGAACTGGGAATTTTACAGATCTCATTTAACATGAAAAGGTTTTAGAAATGAGCCAGGTGTACAGTAGTTATGAGCTTCTGAAACTTTTACCTACTGATGTGGAATTTACAAAATGAGCTTCAGATTGCTACAACTCTAACTCCCCTTTGACTTCCACTGAAAATGCAACTCTTAATGAACTCACTCACCCAACTCACCACTTTAACTATAACTTCCATAACCCAGAGCTTGGCAAATGAAAACAGATTCTAGAGATCTTCCACCTCCCTACAGCTCTGCAAAGCTTATTAATCTGTGGGTGGTAGACTAACAGATCTGACAAAGAAGCACATTCTTAAAACATTTTGGAAAAACTGATTTGTAGCAAATGCTAAAGATTAGGAACGAGTCTCAGACAAATGTTCCAACCCACAGTGCCCTTACTGAAACAACTAAGTCTTCTGAAAATTATCCATACTAGGTGGTCTGCGCCTTTTCCACAGACAAACTGTCAAATATCTCACTATTTGGGTATTTGAGGATCTGCCTTTTATTCTGTAAAGTAGCTCTGTGCTCCTTTAATGCTGAGATGTAATAGTTGTCCCTGTCCCCTAAGTCGAACAAATGCTTCCCAGGCATCCCCTTAACAAAAGTCTTTCCCGCAGTAAACTCTCCCACTACACCAATCCAACTCCTCCTTGTAAACAGCAGTGCTGTTGATTTGTCATTTCGGGTACCTGAAAGCATTATAATAAAAAGGAGGAAAACGTTTCAACCCGAGTTTTCAGTCGCAGGTCTGGGTGGGCACTGCTGTTTCTCTGTAACTCTTCCACAGGGCCTTGCCAGCAGCAACATGAGCTACTGGTTTCCACTGACCCCTTCACACTGGAATGGGCTGGCCCTGACTGGGTCACTTCAAATAGTCCCATTGCCTGTGGTTTAGGTATTAATCCAGTGGTGTTTCTCGCTCTGTCTCCACAAAGGAATGGTTACCTGCTTTTTTTTTGCATATAGGTGGTGATAGGAAGAAGTTAGCTAAGAAGAAACTCCAAAGGCGGAATAGTTAAAATCTGTGGTGCTGGCAACGTTCTCCTAGACATTATATTCCTCCAGCCCTTCCCTGCTCAGGATTAGTGTTTTGGAAGAAGGTAAAACGTACATCAGGCTGCCAACACTGAGCGATTTCAACAGGCCCACGAAACGTCCTTGGGCTGGAACAGAGAGAAATCCCCTGGTGCTCACCAGCCCTAATTCAGACAAAACTCCCTTTCACATCACTGGGAAGACAGCCAGAGGGAAGGCTGAGCACTGAAATCCACTCTTGGGGCGGTTCATGTCCCAAAGGAGCTTGTCCGCTGCTGTCACTGCTTTCCTGGGGCTCTGGATCAGATCAGGAATGGGGTGAAAGCACCGCAGTTCTGCACCTCCTGCGATAGCTCTTGTTACGGCAAGCCAAAAAGGAAAAGGAAGACCAGGCGAGAAGCCCCAGAGTGCCTGGCCAAAGTCCGCTTGGCTACAGGCAAAGGTCCTTCTGTACTCCAGAGCGTCATCAAACAGGCTGGTGCACGCTGGCTCCCAGCAGCTGGAGCCATCCAGAAAACTCCATTTTCTCCCCTCCGGTTAGATTATTTTGGTTTTGAAAAAATACTTCACCTTCATTTATATATATATATATATATATAAAAATATATTGTGTGCTATATAAACATTATATTATTTTTATATAAATTATATACCTATATAGTGTATTATTATAGATAACCTATTTTCTTTAACCATTTATATATTACATATATACAAATGGTTAAAAAACCACTTATCATACGTAATGTACAGAGCTATTCAATGACAAGTAATTTTTTCCTCCAGAAATATTAAAAGCTGTCCTTTTCCTTCACTGATCTATAAATTGGACATTTCAAAACTATCAGCAATCGGATTTTGCCTACTTACTGGTAGAGCTACCCACTCAATATGATTTTTTTATATATATATTAGCAAGTAGGTCATCAAGTAGTTTTATTTTTAGATAGATTTTTAAACACTCATAAGGGGCTCACAGCAGATCGTCACCTATAAAAATTCCTGATGCTTCCATGTTACTGCTATCAATTAGAGACATTTTCCCAGTGCAGAAGATAATTATAATTATTAGCATTTATAATAAAATTACTAAGCCGTAGATATTTTTGGAAGGGTGCAAACTATCACTGATCAGTTCTAGCATATCATCTCCGATCACTCAAAATGCGTGCAAAATGGGAACATCCAGCAAGGCTGATAACTCTGTGCTAGAAAGATATATATAATCGCCTTTCTGTTTGACCGATCTACAAATGACAGTGCCAGAACGCCTGCAGATGTATTTTCCTGTTCCGACACGGTGTCGCAGACAGTGGCTCAAGGAGAACAGTTCTGTGATCAAATTGAAATTGGGAAGTCTGAATTCAAAAGCCCAGCTCAGCTGAAACACCAGCTTTTTCCTGGGACCTTGTAATATCAATTATTTGGTAAAATAGTAAATAATTACCTACACTAGATCTGCTTTGTATGTGTAGGGTCTGATCCAAAACGGACGAAGAGAGTTTGATGAAATTGGGATTAAGCCCTTTGACCAGACTGAGGAGAGTGATTTACTCTGCACTGGTAGAGTACCTTGTACAACAAAGCCTGCACCGAAAAGTGGTTTTCTGTGTCTAAATGCTATCTTTCTGGTATGAAAGGGTGAGATGGCAACCCTCCTGCTGGTCAGTCATTCATTTCAGCCATTCTTTCCCCACCAGATATGGTGAGAAGGATAAGAGAATAGACAAAATCCTGCAAAGAGCTGTAAGCAGAAAGCCCAAAATTCTCAAAGTTAGTTCCCATACCTTATAGTTACTCCATTGTAACGCTCTTCCCTCTGAGATTGGGACTTCCACCCGTGTAAGCCACGTGTATTCTTACAGAATAACAGATACAAAAATGAGCACCAAGTATTTAGGATGCTTATTCAGAATATATGATGCAAATAATTTTGATTAATCAGTCCTGGACAGCCCTATATTAAGCACATCTTCCTGAAGTTAGGTCGTCAGTCTTTTTATCCTCCTTCATGCCTGCCTATCTGACAGTGGTATATTTTATTAACAGCGTGCCCAGCAGTCAGCCATCCTCCCCACCCCACTCAGGTACAGGCATATCCAAAGACCTGGGCTTGGGATTTGGAGGGAAGGTACATTTTCTTTGTGCTGTATATATTCCAATTATTAATTTTTCCTAACTGGCCCCTCTTTTTAGAATACGCTAGACGGTGTCAAGAAAATGCACTGCTTCCATAGTTCGTGGTAACAAGCAGATGGAACATTAGTAGGCTAAAACCTCAAAATTTAAAACTATGAAGAGAGATACATCTGTTCTTATTTTTTGCTCCTATAAAACATGAGGAGAATGGGAGGAATTTGGAGGATGAGAACCAGAATCATACGGCATCCATCAAAATGCATATGGTTTCTCTCTTAGCTTTGTCTCTACAGTACATAAATAAATGAAATCAATCCCAGTACTGCTGCATATAAATAACTGCAGGATGACGTTATTAGGCCAATTACTATGACCAGTTACAGACTAAAAGAAGGCGGCATTTTTCTTGTTACATCCCTTGGCTTTTCAGTAATAATGCTGGCTCACATCCAGCCTTTTTCAGCTACAGTTATAACAGCATGCGAGATGTTGGGTGGCATGTACTACTCGCATCATTCTTCTCACAGCGGGATCTTGATCTTACTATTTCAACACAATCAGCTTTGCTCCTAAGCCTACTTTTTCCCTCAAGTGTTTGTGTGCCTGTTCAAGCTCACACTACAGGAAGGGCTGAATACCTTGCGAGTTTAAATGGGCCTACTGAACTGCCGCTTGCATTCCTAATGACCACCTTTATAACTGGAGACAAGGAACAAGTTGTCCTTAGAGGTCCTCTGCCACACAGGGAGACAGCCTGAGTTCCTACATTGAGCTCCTCTGCACTGAGTTTCATTTCAAATTTGATGGATTCATGTGCCCCCTTTCTTGTGCTTTAGCTCACTCCACTCTAGGAAATGCTAAAATCAAAGGGGTAACAAAACATTACATCATCTTGGTACTTCCTTCCCTTCCCACCCCCAAAGTTTGTAATGAGTTGAATGTAAACTCAAATCTTTTCCTCAAATGTAGTCCAATGTAATCAGACATAAGAGCTCAGGATGGTGCAAAAGATTTCTACACATCTCTGGGAAATCCTTTACTGAACTAGAATTCACTGCTTGGTTTCTTCTGTGATCCCTGCCTCTGTCAGTCAGAGTCCATTGCCCAACTTTGCCATGCTACTAGCTTCTGCTTCTCCATTTCAAAAGCAATCCCGAGGTGCTTTCACAGCATCTACACTCATCACCACAACGACACAGGTTAACGAAGACACCCCACTGTGGGGAACTTACAAGGTTTAAAAAAGTAGATTGAGCTGTTGATCTCTGGTTTCTTTTGTCCATGTGCCTCTCATACTCCACCATCACTCATCAGAACAGTATTTTTCTTCTGTATGAGACCACTTTTCAGTGCTGGCCTCCAAGGATTCCTTAGAGTGGAGCAAGCCTGCAGGATTAAAGAAAGAAGATTATTGCACTTTTAACCCCTATTCTTCTCCCTCATCCAACCCCAAATATGACTTGTTTATGCGTAAGTTTAATTTATTCCAGAAGTTCAAGTTTAATTTATGCCAGAATATTCCTGTGAGAACTCTAGTTGAAAACTGGCAACTCCAGCTAACAACTCGGGTTTGGATCAGAGCTCTGTGTTTGTTCCTCGCTGAGCTCAGCCGTCAGAGTCCAAGAGATGAGCTGATATAACCAGTCTTCCCCCGAACTGCCGCGAGGGCGAGGATCACAGGATTTTCATTACAGAAACCTACACTCATGGCAGTGTGACACCCCTGAAATTAGTACTCCATCTGAAAGTTTCCAGTAAGTTCCTCTTCACTAAGCAGCTTGGAGACTGCTAGGAAACTTCCCAGAGAAGTCAAAACTCCTTAGGGGAAGTTTTTCTTCACAGAATATCTGTCTTGAACCAGTGGCACCCTCCTCTGACTTCACCCTCTAATAGTTTTACTTATCACAGAGGGGCCTTTGACAGTTTAAGCAGCAGAGCTGTAATTGGGAAGGGTTTGGACTCTGTATATCCTTCAAATATTTAGCATTTCAATATTCTGTATCACACTTTTAAGCCATGTTTTAAAATCTTTATCAGAAGACTCTATATATCTTCCAAATTCACTCCCACTGCTAAAATTAATTATAGGTTTTAGGCTAAGAGAAGGGATTTGCACAAGTTTTATATGTTTAATTATTCCAAAAAGCAAATTAGAAAAGACTCCAACAGATTGCTAACTTTTTCTTCATACACAAACACTTGGGTGCCCGAATAGGAATCCAGGGTTCCCCTGTGCTGAAGGCTGCACATATTCAATATTCTGACAGTGCCTCAGCATAACGCTACTACAGCAGAGACTCTAATACCTGGTCTTTCACAGCTCTTCACATAATAAAAATTTTAATGTAAGCCAAAGCAGAAATTGAAGATTAAAATATTCAGCATATTCATACACACACTTTACCTATCTCTGCTAATCAACAGTAAAACCAGAGGTCAGTACTTTGGCCTGGGCAGGACTACCTCGATTATTGCCTTATTAGCATTTACAGAGAAAGGAGACCAAGATGAAAGAACATAAATAACATGGAGGAAAATTGTAAAGAAGGAGAACCGCAGTGAGAGGCTCATATTCCACTAGAAGCTGAGCTAGCTATTGAGCTATATTCAGCTTTGGTGAATCCCATTAAATTGAAGTACATTTTCCTAGGAAGGATTGTGATAAATATATTTGTGCTTTGGTAAACCTAAAATAGAGTTTCATAATGCCTGAAGTACTTGGGTCCATTATTCATGCACTGTAATTCTGACTCACACGAACATGCAGAATTCATAATAACCAAATACGCAGAATGTCAGTAGCTTTAGACTGATAAAATCACAGCAACCTGGTATATCAAAACACTGAGGGGAAGCCATCCCCATTACACTACGGGTCTTCCACGGGCTGGGCTCTCCACCCCACTACGTCAGCGTTGTGGCGTTTGACTTGCAGGCAATGTAAAATTATTGGCACTGCAACTCCTTGGGCTCCTCTCAGAGGAGAATTTGGATCTGCTAATTTGCTTATACCATGGTAAAACTTTTGAAGTAATTCAAAATGCCTTCAGATTTTCTTAACAGCACAAATTAAAAAGCTCCAGATTCTGAGATACACAGTCTTTTAGATTCACTTTAAGCAAAAAAAGTGATTTAAAGCAGTACTTGCAAAACTTAAGGCCCCATACTTACACTGCTGTGTGATAGACTCCTGTGCTTAATTCCTGCAGTTTAATCTGGGCTCATTGCTATATACATCAAATAATTTTCTGAAGGATTTCCTGTACACGTTATTGACGCTCACTTTTACGCGTTAAGTACAGGAGATCCCTTCAAGGACACAGCATTAAAATCTCTCCTGATCACCCCACAGCAAGTGTGCCCAGAGTACTGAAAGTATTTCTATATCCTCACTATTTAATTTTTTTTTTTTTTAAAGTCAAAAAACCCCAAAACACACTTAAGGGCAGCTTCTACCAAAACACACAAGAGAAGGCACGAGGCCCTCGTAAGTGCTTTTACCACTCTCAGTATAAGACAGCAATCAAATGCTCTGCCATCATGTAGCATAATTACCACATGACAGCTAATGGTTGTTTTATCGGCACTGCAGAATATGCAGACAATTCTCTACAAGCAGGTGTACAGAGCCATAAATTAATGCCACAAATTAAGAGCAAAATCAAAACAAGAGTATTTTAAGAATTCCATCAACTGCACTGAAGGAATTAAACCCTCTCCTCAGTCTTTTTACCTGTTCTTAAGCAAAAAGTCTTAGTTTTTAAAAAAAAAAAAAAAAAAAAAAAAAAAAAAAAAAGCACCACCATGTAACATGGCCGAATGGCCGAGAAGCCCGCTATGGGCAAATCCAAAGGGAGAAATGAACTGGAGACAACCGATCTCCGCTGAATGTGCTACAACCAAATTATTCAGTGCCACTTCCCTTCTCGCACCTCATGGACACAAGAAATGGGCTCAGATGCAAACCAGACACAATCTATAAGCCAGCTATTGCCCAATAAAATACAGACGACTATAAGGTGATGCATGAAGCATACAGCTGCGTGCCCCATGAGAGAAGTACTTCAGCAGACGCTCATGTTTGACATCAAGGGGCCATAGGAAGAAAGCAACATATAAGCAAGCATTACAAAGCCACTCGTAGAGACCCAGCAATAGCTAGCTTTGTTCAAACAAGTCTTCCTGAGGTGCTGGAAATATGCTTACTTGCAGGAGAAACAGAGAAGGTCACAGAGAGTCAAATTCAACAAGACCTTCCACCTAGGCTTAATAGTGAGACTGTGCTAGGGTTTTCACAGATGCCCTAGTGTTACTGAAGCTCAGACCAAAAAGCAGAATTTTCAGCTCTACAGCTGTGATTATTAGTGTTTGGAGAAAAACGAGACAACAGGTTTTTGCTGGAAAAGCCACTGGTTTATATCTCCTGCTAAGAATTGCATTTTGCTTGCACAATGCATCTTAGTTCAGATGTTCTTGTCAAGAAAAAAACCCGTCTTGTTTTCAGACAATATATAGGGTTACCAAAGAGTTATTTGAAAAATAGATTTTTACTTGTAAAGTAGTATGGAAAAAAATACATCAGTGAATGAAAGCAGGAAAAGTCTAGAATTCCATTACGACACTTTTACAGCCATTCAAACCACAGCTGCACTGATTAATATTTATGATCAGATTATCTTTTCCCCTCCAAAACAATATATTTCGTAATAATTCCAGAAGACAATATGCAGATACCATATGGTCCTGTGAACATCTGCAGCCCATAGCCATCTCTGTCAGGAGCACAGAATGTCAGTATGAGATAGCCCAGGAGTTTCCATCTGATCTGCTGCCTCAGGGATTGAAAGAGCAATAACAATAAAGGGAACTGTGAGTGTTGTTTAATGTTTTCCAATGGATCGTGCACATTAGAAACAGTAATTAATGATTTGGTTTATAATGCTTCAGGGAATTACTGTCCAACAAAATAATGTAAGTAATTTGAATTTGCAATGAAGTTTAAGTGTGCAGGCATTTCATGGCAGCGTACAGCACTGATTTGCCAGAGGAAAAAAACACTGTTATTGCAGCCACATCCAGATAATCCACAGAAAAAGCCATATCAACCCCTTAAGTGATTTGATTATACTCCCTCACTGTGCAACTGTCCTCAAAGGCATATTCAAAACCAAATACACCTCACTAAAAGACCACAGGAGCAAAAACGCAGCACTGAATTAGAGAACTCTTTTTTTTTTTTTTTTTTTTTTTTACTCTTAAGACATAACCGCAGTCCTCCTCTCCAAAATATATCTCCCAACACTTGCAATTGCCATTGTTATTCTACTTTTAAAAATGCTTGGATCACTTCACTCATGGTACTGTATGAAATTAAAAATCAGATCCATGAGAGAACCTATAGAAGAAATAGCCACCTTCACCCAAACTTCCTGTGGCCATTGCCTATAAGGTTAAGAATACTTGAAAGCTGCAAGTCAAAATTTCAAATTAGTACCTCTCTCTCTAAAGAGAGGCAGCCCTAAAACTCTTAATCTTTCCCTCCTAGAAATGCTTGCAAAGATAATGTTGTACATCATGCCCCACGAGTCAATACATCCAGATTTCATCAAAGCCAGAGAATAAATTAATTCTGGAGGAAAAGACCTCTAAGACAGACCTTCTCTACTAAGGCAAAACTAATCCAGGCTGGCTCAGGGCGTAAGTAGGGAGCATCCCTTACTCAGACTTGTACTTTGTCTCAACAGGTTAAATATATCCTTATGGATTCCATTTACACTGATCAGAGATCTGTGGAGATATCAGAGCACGACAGGGCTTTGCTTCTCTGATGGTGGCTTCCCGAGCATCTTCATCCTGAACATTCAGGCTTCTGAGACAGGTCCATGGCACACTATGTTCTCAGTGAAGGTAAGTCACTACCTTTAAGTGAGAAGTTGCACTGTCCAAAGCAGCAGCCTGGCACAACTGCCTCTGATATCCCAATCACTAGCACCTCTCATCCATGGCAAAAGGCACCCAAGCATTGCGGCAATCTTTGCTCCAGCCCATTCATTATTGCTTCTTCAGCAAAGCACGTCCTGCTTTCTTCTGATAGTACACTGGTAACTTCAAGAGAGTTCTCTCAATAAAATTACCCTAGTGTCTTCAAAAGCTGACAAAAATGCACTGAGGGATTAAAAAACCTAAATATTTCTCTCTCTCAGAGTAATCAACAGGAAAGTCATTCTTCCCAGCGTGCCTCGCCTGCAGCAAAAGAGCTTTCATCTGGCTCACTTTTGTTGGAAGAGACCTCATCATGCTGCAATGTAAAGTCATTCCCATATTTCATGTGTTACTTCTCCTGTCTCCAGCACTGTCCTCAAAGGCAATTCATCAAGTTGCATTATTTCAAGGATAGTTATCTAGGCAACTGCACTGGCATGCCAAGAGGCACCACATCCTTCTCTAGGGTCTCGTCCTACCACTGTTCACATGTCCAACATCGTTCTCTTCAACAGCTCCAGGCAGGACACGGCCACGCTCCCCTGACCAGGCACATCTGCCCCAGGAAATGGGTAATGTGATTCCACAACCGAAATGCGAAGATAGATAATTGGAAAACACTGCTGACAAAAACCAAACTGCTTTTGCATTGTCCTCTACAGCAACCAGCACGAAAAGAGAATGACCACTTCTTCCACAGTGCATGCCCCTGGAGCAGAATGGCTTTCATTGCCACATTTAATGACTAATCTTGGGAACTGGAGTGAAATCAAGCAAAAAAAGTCGTTACTCTAACTTCTGGCATTTCTGAAAAATTAATAACCTTGAGTTTAATGCATAAATTAGGACCCCAAACACAGACCGAAATCCACTTTGCTCATGCCCCTCATTCCAATTGCAGTGACTTGCATCCTGCTCCAGAACAGAAAAGCTGAGCTACGTTAACACCTGAGCTGTGCGTGTACCTGCAGCCTTCTTCACTCAACTCGGCTTTCTGCTGCAGTGGGCATCAAGGTATTAGCCTGGTCCAACACATTTTATAGCTCAAGTCCTGTAGGAGAGCAAGATCTAGCCCAACTTCACATAAAGTCAAAGGGAGATTTCTCATTTGTGTAATAGCAGGATGACAACTCTGCCAGTTAAGACATTAACATTAGAGGAGTTGTTGGGCTATTTTACACCACAGAAACTCAGCCATATGTAAGCAGAACATAACTACTACTATATACAATAAGCACCTATGGACAGGAGATCAAGAATATTTTAATCTTTAATGGCACAAGGAGGTTTAGTCAGTAAAAAATAACTACCAGAGGGAGACAGCACTGACAGAAGGGCAACCTTATGACAACCACGTGCCAAAGGGTCCTTAGTGGCCTACGTCTTGCTTTAAAAAGTGGCCACTGCAGGAGTTGGGGTGCAGGATTTGCTCCTCCTTGATTCTTGAGAATCACTCACAGGGAGATTTCTTGATTTGGAGATCCCTATTTTAGTGCGCACAGGAAGCCTCTATCTGTGTTATCCCACACGTGCAGTATCTTGCTGAATTTGGGTTAGCAAACCAGAGCGCAGTAGGTTACCGTGA
Organism: Grus americana; assembly: GCF_028858705.1. Lineage (NCBI taxonomy): Eukaryota > Metazoa > Chordata > Aves > Gruiformes > Gruidae > Grus > Grus americana. The sequence goes on along the minus strand of NC_072860.1, from coordinate 4,005,701 downwards.
ATGCAACGAGTAGACAGTTAAACTTTGCCGCCTCACATGTATCTTGCTCTGCCTATAAATCTGACGTTGCGGGAGACGTGTTTCTGGATACTTCCCGCAAACAACTGCAGAGGATCCCGTTTCTTTCTTGTGTTGATGAATAATCATGAATATCCATAAAAAAATTAAATAGTATGGCAGCTAATCAGGCATTACTATCATTCAGATAGTAGCAATTCATGTTTGTTTCATAAAAATCTATGCTTTATAAAGTATGTATATTTTTGTGCTCCATGTCTGCAACCAATACACACATGAATTATTAATGTGCTATAAAATGAGTATATTTTTTGGGGAAAAATGAACTACCTAAGGCATTTTCATATAAATGACTGCAATTTAACTTCCAAAAACATTTCATTTGTCAACACACTGCTCACTTCAAATTGAAGTCTGTACATCGGATTTGGCCAAGCATGTCACAAGCTACCTCACACTTATAAATGATTAACCCATGAAGACCCAGCATGGGTTAAACATAAAAGAAGCAGCCATGCAACACCAGGCAGATAGCACTCACCCTCCCGAGTTTTTAACAAGTTTTTGCATGAGTAGCTCCAGAAAGCTGAAACCAATTCCCGTAATGCTCGGATGGTCTGTTTAGCACGAGTACAGCACCGCTCTTCCATACCACTGCTCTAAGCTGAGCACTAGGAAAACCGCCCAAACACAACATCTGTACGCGCTGCCCATGTGCTGTCACTACGGGAAGGCAAGGGTGGCTGAACTGGGCTGATGAGTGCAATTCCCTCTGTTCTGTCACACTCAGCTCCCAGCACCAAACAGTTTAACTTGATTTGGAGGAAAAGATTTAAGTATCTAAAACATCCTTACGTTTCTGAGAGACTACTGTAGGTGACATGTTCTTCCAGCCCTCCTCCTGTCCATCCAGGTTCAGCAACCTCACGAATCTTAGAGGAAGAGGTATCTAATCCTTCCTCAAAAAAAGCCCAAAATCATCAACGTTGTTAAAGATTACTGTATACGTACTAGGAAGACGCTTGTTGGATACGAGGTAAATTAATTCTGTTCCTCATCTTGCCTTGCTTCCTTCAGCTGAAGGCTGGCCTGGGTATCTGATGATAAAGTATCACAAACTGCTATCAAGAAAGCAAGCAAAATAGAAAAAAAAAGTCACAGTAAATAATTGTGGATTCGTCTATAGAGAAGTAATGAAAATGGATTAAACTAACTGATGCAAAATTCATACACTAGACTTGCAGGTGAATGCCCTAATTTAAAATTGAAGAAAATCAAACCTAAAGTAGATGTATGTCTGCACCAGCAGGAGCTGGGCTGTCCAACCTTGGAGGTTCTGCAAACAAATCATGTCAGATAGAAGGTGCAGCAATGCTCCAAACACCTCCACTTCACTCGGTTCAGATTTCCTGCAGATTCTTCTGCTCAGTTCCCACAACAGGCTTCCTCATTCAGCAGCCTGTTGTTCCCAAGGATGCCATTCCTAAGATCCAAAGATGTGAATCTCATCTGGTCACAGCTGTGTCAGATAAAAGTCTGACTTAAGTCTTTAAAATACCCCTCCAGTAGGGGAAACATGCAAAACTACATAGACAAGAATTTATTTCAAGCACGTTCCTGCCACGAGAATGATTATTTAACAGGTAAGAAGCACTTCAGCTTCCACAACACAGCTGGTTAGGGAAATACAAAGAAAAAAGGAAAAGTCATTTGGAAAGTCTAGTTGTTAGAAAATTCATTGAATGCGATTTAGTGGTTAAAAAAATCACTATATATAATGTACACTTCAAGAGATGATTCAGTAATAATGATGACATAAAAGTTTTATAGGCAGCTTTAGCTGTCAGAAGAGTTCCTACATTGTAAAATCAATGTTCAGTGGGATTTTCAGCAGATAAAGTAATGCTTCTTCTATCTATAGGGAAAACTCTGTCCAGTTTAATTTTTTATTTTAACTAGTTCAGCTTACAGCTCTCACTGTATTTCTTTTCTGCCCTTTAGCCTCCAACACAGAACTACTATGTACATATAAAATGATCTTTCCCCCCACCAAAAACTATTAATGTTTTAAAAAGGTAAAGCCTGTATCTACATAAGCTTCTAAAGCATTAAAGCTTCTGTTTCCTGAGAAGAACATACACACAAAGTCAAGCCATGAATTTAGAAGATTAAACAAAGTCAGAGAAACTGTGAATCTATGATTAAAAATATGCAAAACTATCAATCTTCACTCTGCTGATTTTTACACATTAAATCAAAGGACCATGGAACGTGAGCTGCTTCAAGGTTAATGTTCATAGCCAAATACAGAACTTTGCACCAATGTGAAATGTGATTAATTCCTTACAAGAAAAAGAAACCCCCAACAGAGTCAGGCACATACCAGTAAGCTTCTTGCTTGTGCAGAAAACATGTATCACTAAGTCAAAAGAATTACTTTCAGAGGCTGAAGAAAATACATTTTCTGTTTGCATGTTTTTTTCTCCACACATTAAGAATCTTTTTCTGTTGCTATTTGACCTTCATAGCCACCGGGACAGGCATCATTTTCTATGTACGCACAGCGGTCAGTACGGCTGGACCTGATTCCATCAAGATTGTACTCAAAACTGTTGTGCATGCTATCATATATAAAAAACGTCAATTTTTTCCAGAAAAAAGTTGAAGAGAACAACTCACTATGGCAATTCATTTGCTCAGGAAAGAGGAAAAGAGAAAGAAGTGGCTTTCATGATTTCCCCCCCGGGGCAACTGGAGGCACAAGAGGAGTCCTATCGGCATTTCCCCACAAAAGACAGCGGTGGTCTAATTTACTGCTGCACAGCTCAGCAGAGTACAGAAGCCGAAGCCAAGGCTGGCTGTACTCCCGGCAAAGGGCTGGTGATCATTCATCTCATCCTCAAAGGGTGACAAATCTGTAGATTTCCACTTGAAAAGGAAACAAACTGTTCTGAGGAGCAACTGCTAAGTGATAGGTATGGGAATACTTTGATTTCTGCAGGTGAGAAAGAGAGAAAATCAAGCATTGTTAGAGCGAAATAACCTCGTGGCTCACCAGTAAACCAAGAAGGCTGTGATATTTCTGACGGAGGCTTGCCGAAGAAACACGTAACGCCATCTGCTGCGGAGAGGCAAATTCTGCCAAAAGGGGTGTGCTGAAAGCAACCAAAACTCCCAGGGCCGCAAAGGAGCTGAAAGTCCATTTGCTTCCCGCTTTGCGTGTCAAGTTGAACGGTCCTTTTAGAATGCTTCAATACTTTTAAAATCTGCTGTCTTATCAACAAAGCTTTCTCCTCTCAACTGTCAGACATTAACTTCTCAAGGGAACGTGCATTTTTGACTGCAAATCGGCTCTTCGGTTCTGCTAAGGAGCCATGGGGATCTACACTGCTTTCCTACTTCTAGTGATGCAAAAAACAAGGGCTCTTGCTGTTCACAGTGTGGATTTGGAGAGGGCTTCACGATGGGTCAGCGATGCACTTAATTCAATCAAAGCAGATAACACCACCTTACCATGGGAAAATAAAATCACGTGCACAAAGGCAGCAGCTAGCAGCGTACTCCTCTGCACCGGGCTGAGGCCACTGGGACGAGCGATCTGTGCGCGCACGGAGGTAGCAGAGGGCACTCGGCCAGCTCCTGCGGCGAGAAGGGGGGGCGGTGCAATGGATGTATTGCCAACTTGAAGTTTTCCTTTGGGTGACATTAACAGTGTGTGTGGCATGCTTGGTCACCCCCAGTGAGTTGAGTTTAATTTCATGAAATTATTTCTCATTTTAATTGAATGCAGCAGTCTATGATCAATAAAGGGAAGCGTTATCTTAACTGCTGATCACTAATTCATAAAGACGCTACTCTTCTACCAATAATACTGATGGGCTGGTTTGTCTGATTGTTTTTAATGTATGCTAAAAAATGGAAATTGAACAAAGCTCTTTCTCCATAGCTTGAAATAAGCTGTTAGATGACTTCCATTCGTATCGCCACACCATTGCACATCCAGATCTATTTGATGATTGCGTAACCGTGTAAGAAGTTTCCACACAGAGAATAGCTCCCACGGACGCACAGGATAAAAAGTGTGATACGACGTGCATAACTCCATATTAGAGCTTCATCCAGCAATCTGAGTTTGATTCAGAACACAAAGTTTGGTAGGATTTAGAGACTGTGATATCATATTGGCATGCTAGGAGAGGGTAAATGCAGTTACAGATGCCTACTATGAAATCAAAAAGCACTGGAGTCACGGATGCAAAGCACTGAATTGGTACGGTTCCATTCTGCCAGTTCACGTAAAAAAGAAAATCAATTATTGAAAGAGTAACTTTATGTCGACTTTATATCCAGTCCAGCACAACATGATTTAACAAACTCTGTCAGAAGAAACACTATCAGCTGCTTTGAGAAATCCCACAGAAATATGATAATATATACCCATACCTAATCTAGACAAAGTCGGTACTGCTGAGTGAACTGCTATCACATAAATACAGTAATAACAGCCGAATTACAGCTTCAGAAAAGCCAAATAAGGTGCTAATTACTAACTCTGCTAGATAAGGATTACTAGGCACACCGCACGGAAGACTCGGGACACAATGAAAGCGTACGGCAATATCTAAGCCAGCTTCTAAGTGGCTCCTTCAGCACAGCTCTCGGGAGGCTGATGCAGCCTGGAGCTGGGTTCTGCCCGCAGAGCCCCCCAGGAGTAAATACGAGCCAGACTGGCAGGCGATGAATCCTGCGTTCCTGGTGACTGGGCTCAACGTGCAGCACTCTCACAGATCAGTTAAGTATGTTTTCCCTCAGATATCCTTCCTGAGGGGCTCTTCATCCTGCGTGTGGTTCAGAGAAAGTTTTCTGAATGCATTTGAGAAATATTGATTAAAGGGTATTTACAAACATAGGACCAAAGCCAAGTGGAAACAAAGTCAAAAGTTTTCAATGAGCACTGGATTTAGCTAGTCCTTGTCGACAATAACATTTCCTATCCCTTTTCCCTCATTTGTTACAAATTTCAATTCATGGCTGTATACTATAAATGAAAAGATTTGGGATTAAGAAGATGAAATAAAATACCATCTTTTAAATACGCAATATTGAGTTTATAGCTTTTTTCCTCTGGCATCTTGTCAACATAAAATAAAAAGGCTCAGGAAATCTAAATGAGAAAAACCTCACTCACATAACTTTATCAGTGAAGAATTTCCATGGCAATACTGCTTTGAAGCTAAATGGTTTTATTTATAGACGAAGCAGTTTTCATAGTTCATTTGCATTTTCTCCAGATTACCATAACCATACATGATCAGTTGTTAAGACCTACAGATATTATCTGTGCAGTGCCAGCAATTCACTTAAATATTTTAAATATGAAATGATAAATAAATTAAGTGCTCATGCAACTTGCCATATTCATAATAGACTGCAATCATCTCCACAGCAGTGTAACAGCACAGAATGAACTAATACGGTCACACTTTGTGGAAATAAGTAATAGAAATGTTGAGAGCACCATGAATGGGGAGTGCCCGGGAAGGCACGGGTGTGGAAGCACCAGAAGGAACAGTGGAAGGAGGAATATAAGGGTGGTGGGTGCTGATGGTAGGTCATGATCCAACAAATCTACAACCAATTTCTCAAGGACTCCCAAATGAGAAAAATGAAGGATACTGAAATAGAGACTAAACCCATTAAGGGATGGTGGTGGGAAGACACAGAATAGGGGAAGAGCTGAGACAACGCTCAGATAAGAAAAGTAAGTAAATGCTAATGATGGAGAGAAGTGAGACACAACAGACAAAAAAGGATCACAATTACTGTGAGCACATTCAAAACCAGCACATACACGACCAAGCTTGGAAGGGTGCAGGAGACAAGGACTTGATAGATAGCGTACTTCGTCCTCTGCTTTGTCTCCAAGAATCCTGGCCAGGCCACGGGGAAAACGTGCCTTGGTTCCTGGATGGTGGCCTGCCCACTTGGACACGTGCATCTTGGTGCTCATGAGAGGGAGTGAACTAACATTTGTTTTAAAATAAAATCACCACCTTCTCCCATTGATAATTATCATGTTATTGTAACATTAATTGCTATACCATTCCTTGAAGAACTATAAAAGGTAGATCTAGCTTTTGCCTTCAACCTTGACGTGAGGGGACGGCAGGGAAGAAAGAGAAACAGTCCACAAGTACTCCCTCCCATTGAAAACAAAAGCAATAAAGACTGCAAAAAAGCAAAAGCAAGAAATGTGTTTTCAGTGTTTATTTCTTGGCAGAACCACTGTCAGTTACTCCAGCAGAGGCAGAGAAGACGCAGTGGTTTATTTGCAGAAACCTGTAATTTAGCTCAGATATTTGAGAGTGTTGCCTGCACCTTTGCAGGAAAGTTCTTTGCTAGTACTCCTAATAAATGCTCACACATAGTTAATCTATTATCAAGATAACTCTGTCACTGAAGCCCACAAATAGGTGATTTTTTTCCAGGAACACTATATGCCCAAAATACCTGGAGAAGGTTCAAGAGCAAAAGGCCTCAGCTTCCGCCGAGCTGGACCACACGCTGGGCCACCCAGGAGGGGTGGAAGTGCAGCACATTCGGGTCTTGAGTTCATAAAAGCCAGGTCTTCAAACCACACCAGCCGGAACGGAAAGACAATTGTCACCAGGAATACATACTCCGAGCAGGACACACTGCTAAGGACACGGCTACACTATCCAAGGTACAAATATTACAGCTAGCATCAAGCAAACCAGGACACCTTACTTAGCAGCCCAGTCCCACCCTGAGACATTCACTGCAAGCCGCGAAAGCAGGAGAGCTGTTGGCTCAGCAAGCACCACAGCAGCCTGCTCCAAATGATCAGGCAGTCGTACTCCATTAACACTAATTTCTCTGTGCTTCCTGCAGCCCCCCAGACAGCAAATGCTGGAGTCATCCAAATGGAAAATTAACATTTTGCCCCAGCCAGCCAGCAGCACAGCTGGCAGATAGCTCTTCAAACAAGGCAGAAAACTAAGAAAAATTCTTGGGCAACCTCTTTTTTGCTACCAGCGTAGAACACCCCTGATGAGAACTCCTGGTTAAGTGCTTCCTCTTCTACAGGAACTGTAAGACACTTCAAGCTTTCACTTATGCACGTTTAAAACCACAGTTGCCTTGTATTTGCCACAAAGAACGTGCAACAAGAGCGCGAGAATAAAAGTATTCTTCTGGGAATCACAACAACGGGACAGCCATACGGTGGGCAGCCACCTCTCAGCCAGCCCCCACCAAATCAGAACACACCAATCCCACTTCCTCTTCCCCCCAACACCTTTGCTTTCAGCCTGTGGCGTTTTACCCTTGATTTGTTGACAGAGGAAAGGTTGCCGCTGTTGACTTAGTGAGATCAATGACTGGTATCAGACATGTCAGAAGAGGAAACTTTAACTGTGACTCTTGATGGGTGCGACAAATACAACTTCCTTTCTTACAGCCAGTATAAGGGACCGTTCAGGGTATTGGCAGCTACTCTGTTTACTGCATTTAAAGAAGTGTCCAAGAACCAAAGAGCTGCTTTCAGTTTTACCAAAGAGCCACCAGCTCACATATCTAAAGATTAAGTGAAAACCATCAACTGCAGAATTCTCACAATAATTTAATGCATGCCACAGGGCCATCCAAAATCTCATGAAAACAACACATACTCTTTAGCTCCAGTAACCATATTACTGGAAATAGATTTTGCACAATCCTCCTTCCAACAGCCATTTAAACCCCAGGCTTAAAGGAGATTATGCTGTTTGCTGATTTAAGCTGAAAGGGAAGCTTGTTCCAGTCATCTGGGGGCTCCAGAGGCAAAAGCTCATCTGCCAAATTCCCTCTTTATCCTACTACAATGTACAGCATCTAAATTGTGATGATAATCTTGAAGCAAAACGACTTTCCTTTCAAAGATAATGTTTAAGTCAGTTTCTGAGGCTTTTCAGGCTTTTCTAGGGATTGTTTCAACTTTGGTCTACAGCGATATGATGTTGCCTGATCTGCTTGATCTATGAAAGGCAATTTACTTCGGTATCAGTAGAGATAACCCTTCTGGAAACCTTCATCTTGCACCCAAAACACAGAGGCCAGTCAGCTTCTTACAGGCATAAGCTGCAGACCAGGGAAAAACTGAAAGCACAGTCTAGTAAGGTATTGCTGTGGGACATAAATTCAGCATTTATTTCCAGTTCTGTTGCCCGCTCCTTGCATTTCCCTGGTCACATCTACCCCCCAACTTGCAGAGGAGTGACCGGGCTGAGGCATGGCTGCTCCCTGTGATGGATTTTGGTACTTATGCAGCCATTGTGGGCCAGTTGCTGCCGTTGACGCCAGAAAAGCTGAGAAAACAGCCATGTTCCCATGCAGCAGCAGTGGCCAAGTCAGCTGGAGCCATCCTGGTCACGCTTCCACAAGCGCCAGCCCAATGGCACAGGCTGCAGACTTGTTTTCTGCATCACACCCTGTTTATTAATTAGGGAGACAAAACCTTTTGCTTCCAGGCAAATTAAGGTAGCTCCACACTGTCAAGTATAGCAGAGCCCAGGTCTCACGCAGGTTCTCCTCCTCCTAGAGTCACAGGAAGGAAATGTGACAAATCCCACATGAATCTCCAGGGCTGATAGACACCAAGAGCTATTTTATACTGTGAAAGTGAAAAAGCTAAGGACAGATTGTATAGTGAATCTTAACAAATCACTTCTCAAATATTTCCGATGCCATATACTTCTCAGAGCCTGCCATACCACCTGTGGTCGTCAGTGACACACATCAACTTTCTCCCTGCTATTGCAGTTGGAATACTTCCCCTTCCAGACTCTAACCTTTATTTTCCACAATTATTAACACTTGATGAAAAGGCAACAAGAATGTATAATACGCTACATGAGAATTTAAAAGGCAACGCAGCAGAAAACTGTTAATGGTTAAATGCATCATTATGCCCAGCAATATTACACAATTAACAAATTTAATCATTTAACACTAACACTTCAAACTTCCATTAAATGTGTAATTTCATATACGAAATAATTCTTCATTTATCAATAGGAGATGACTACTTCAGTACAGAAGTAAAAAATACAATTAGATGCAGCAGGGCAGAACGAATTTCTGGTAGTATGATGGGATGGAGCTGTGTGTGCAACTCTTCTGTAAGGCCTCGCAGTCAAACTCATAATTCTCACAGGACACAATGCCTCTAAATATCTTGGGTCATTAGCAAAACTACATAGCTAATGAAGGGCAAATTAATGGAGCTCTGGAACATTTTATAAGCCTGTAAGAACAGCTACTTGTTATACATCACTAAGAAATAATTGCAGAGTCAATCGCATGAACTCATTAAGTTTTAACAATATAAACTGGGCAAGCTATTCCCCAAGGAGAATCATCTCTGACTGTGGCTGATACGTCCCCGGGCTCGGTAGGTGCATGGAAGAGGGCGTTAAGAAGATGAGATTTCAGGTTTGCAACACAGGCCAAGTTTGAGCTAACAGTCCCCACTGTTCAGGGCCGGGAATCCCAGAAACCCAAGCTGCCTGCCTTTGGGCAAACCACATCTGGACCCAAGCTGCCTGCCTTGGGGCAAACCACATCTGGAGCTTGTCAAATGACTCCACACAAATACTGAATGACATCAAGGAATCAACTGTTTTTCTACAGAGAACGTGGAGGAGGAATCACGAGGGGACAGCACTGATACAGGAGAAATCACTGGGGATACTTATGAGGCTTTGACGTATTCCCCACTAGGTCAATGCTGGCAAGTCTGTCTACAGTAAAGGTCTGTGACAGAAGCCTTGCTGTGGCTGCACACTTCATTTAAACACATACTCAGGAGTAGGTAGTCCTCAGTCATGTTCATTCAGGATAAGCACTGCATGTGTCAGCAATAAGGAAGTTTGGTACAAAGAGCAGCACATCTTAAATCAGGATGAGATTTTGCAATACCAAAGGAGCTGAGAGCTGCTGCTCCGTAACTAGTCCCGAAAGTTTCATAATCACTTCACAGAGCAACATACAAGTAGCTGAAAGGAAAAAGAAGCTGGAGACAGAACTTCCATGCAAAGGTTTTAACAAGTTATGTAGTTTTGTTGGATTTCCCCCACCGCCTCCTGTTTCACTAGAACTTATTCTGGAGGGGGCTCAGTTTTCCACACAGTTCTCGGCTGGAGTGGTGGTATTCACCACCAAAGTTAGCATGTTCGTTATTTTAAACTCACTGAAGCACCTAAAAAAGCCAATCTTCATCTGATACACTGCACCGTGAGCACGTTGGAGAGAGTTGTAAAAGCAAAGCGAGCTCTTCAAAACCCTTCTGCGTTGTTTTCAACCCAAAACAAAAGCCAAGGTCTTGAAAGATGACCTGCAAAACCTGATCCACTAAGATCCATCCAGAATGTATTTGGATTAGAGCTGTACCGCAGAATAAATACAACTGCCAAACTCAAACTTTCTACAACATTTGGCTTTTCTCACTACGCTAACATCCAGGCTCCATCGTTCCTATTACCACAAACACCTGGCCAAGGCAGTTCCACAAACATAAAGCAAAATATCTTCTGTTCTGTTTAAGTATTTTTTTAGTGATTTCCTGCAAGTGTTTTCACATGTGGCCCCTGGAAATGTATTTTCCCAAGTATCCTCTCTTAAATCTAGTGGTTCTCAGAAACTTATACCCTCAAAAAACACAAGTAAGTAGTAGGGAATTCATTTTTTCCATTTCCAAAAACCAAACCAAAAATACCAGCCACCGCTAGTGACAACACAGTCTGGCAAACAAATATCACTCTTAGGGACACTTACTATTTTGCTCCTGGAAGAAATACAGGCTTGTCAGTACAAACCATTAAAGTGATTGCTAAAGCTGATCCAAATTTCTCCTAGCTTTGAGAAGCAGTAATGTTTCTAAAGAGAAAAAAGGAAAAGAATATTAATTTATGCCATTCAATCTAGCAGCAGGTTGAAACAAACTGCTGGCTTGCACAGCCTCCTCGGGTCACAAAACTGATACTTAGGGATGCTGGAAAAAGCATGATTCACAGTCACCCTGACTCCTGCTGTGTGACACTCCGGGGAAACTGAATTAGACTGGCACGTGGTCAATAATGTTGAAAAAAAAAATCAGGTGAAATGGCAAAAGTCTTAAGATTTTCAAGAAAAACTTGGAGCTTTGCACAAGCCAAGTATGTAGCATAACACATCTGTTAAACACAGCACCGTCAAACTAGATCTAGAGGTCTCAGGGGCCCCTGTTGGAATCCTCTCAGGAAAATGTAAGAAATTTCAATTGGAAGATGAGAAATCTTTTGCTTTTTCCATATATGTCTACTGATTCCCATATATCTATTAAAATCCCAGGTATGTATCTTAATAGCCCTTTAAAAATAATTAACACCACAATAGTGGTGTATTAATATATTCTGGAATCCACATCAATGGCTGATCTCCAGAGCTCCCAGCTTCAACAGCTCCCTGTGGCAATAAGTTTCATAGTCTAATTCAATACTATGTTGTCTTTACTAATTTCATTAAAGCTCCTTATTGAGTTCATACCAAAACTGCCACCTCCTGCTCTCAGCACTCCTGAATCTTGTGCAGCTTTTAAGCGTTAGACATTACATAATTTCTTCTTAACCACCTAATGAACTGTAAAGGACTCCTGCATAAAACAGTCCTTCGTGACTAAGGAAAGACTCCATAGGACCATAAAACAGGAACCATGGAAAATAATGATTCATTTTTCAGCTTCAAGGAACATTGCTGGTTTCACTGCAGTCCACAGAGGAGTCATACATGCTGCTTTGCTAAATCCCTGACTGGCTCTGCAGTCAGATATATCACACAAAGGTGAACCCGAGCGGCATCGCTGGATGCCTTTGCTTGACGCACTGTCGTTTCCAATCACAACCTGATGTGGTTTCTAACAGCTCGTTTTTTCGCATTGCACGGTCCTTTATTAGTTGTAATTGAGAACAGCGCTTTTCACATACTATGACGAAGAGTTATAGAGACAACGGATTTTCTTGCTGGGCCAGTATCAGTACATCTCAATTCAGTTCAGACTCATAACATTTATAATAGAAGTGAGCAGTGCAAGATCTACTACCCACATAGTGTGGTAAGAAGGTCAATGTCTGGTGAGTAGGTTTTATGCTCTCTCTGAAGCATATATCAGATTGGGAATTTTCTAGTCCATTTCTCTTGGTCCCATCACGTGCTGGCTGCTTTTGTTCCTACACATGCATTATAGAAACACAACAGATTATGTTAGCCATATGTTAAATCCATGAGCTATTTCCAAGGTTTGCAATGTTATCTATCAGTATTTAGCACACTGTCACCTTAAAGGATGATTTAACAAATAGAGGCATTACATGGAGTTGGGTTCAGGCTCAATCCTTACATCCTGGAGAGCTGTCTCAATTCCTGGAGCAACCAGAGCGTAAGTGACCACTCGAGTTATTAACCTGCACCAGACTCTTTAAAAAGCCTGTACTTTTTTGTCTATGACCTTTTATGCTGTATTCTAATAATCTCTTTGGTGCAAGGATTGTCTCTTGTCACGTGTTCTCTGACAGAGGTAATTCGTACAGCGTAACTTTGGGCACCAACCCTGACGAACGAAGTTCAGCGCCTGGTCTCTCCGCATAAAGGAGGGAGAACAGCAGGCTGCTCCAGGGGCCAATTTGATCTAGACCAGACAATGGTTACTTTATCTCTGTCTCCACACACCACATTTCTTCAAATGAGTCAGATTTTCAGTGAGACTTAATTACAAATTGAAATTTGCCTTTTATTAATACAGACAGGGCAAGATTAAGTTAAATTAGCTGTTTTGTTGAACACTTATGCTAGCAAATTCATTTTAAAAAAATATAGAGAGAAGATCACAATCAAAGTTGAATTAATTTCAAAGACAAATGCCACTTTTCATGCATCAAGTATTAATCTATTAGTAGCTCCTGTGAAATCAATTTGGCTCCTTGTAAGGTACAGCAATACTCTGCAGAAGTGGGAAAAGTATAGCTGGATCCTTTTAAACTGAGCACATATTTGTGAAGAGTATTTTATGCTGCTATACTTTCTTATTAAACTATTTACACAATTAGTCAGAGACTCAACAGGAGATTTTTTTTCCTCCCCAGCTGCAGGATATTAAGGAACTTTCAAATATGTCCAAATCTAAATATAAGAACCAATCTCATCAATAAAAATCCAAATCTACCACTGATTGTGCAGAATGTTTGGTATACACAGACATCTCAGTGGCATTCCCTTTTCCAGATTGCAACAGCTCCTGCAAACACAGTTAGCAGATTCTCATCTTATTTTCACTGTGCAAACACTGTAGTAAAAATGTAAGAAAGCCTCCTGGACTGCAGATGGTAAAACCAACTCCTGAATGCTCCTAGAGCACCTCAGCTGAAAGTGCTCCCAGTTCTCAGCTTCTCTGACCACTATGTCCCCCACCCCTACATGCCTTAAAAAGTTAATGGCTTCTGTATTTTGTCTGTTATTTTCTGTCTCTGAGGCTGACATCCCTAAAAAGAAGACATAATCAATGGAGCAGAATCCTAACAATATAAATCAAAATAAGTAAATTCAGATCAGCTGCGAACATGGTTGGGAAGTACAAACCTCCCTTCCGGAGGACGTTGCATTCCCTTTGTAGAAGGAACCGCAAGTAGTACAGAAATGCCAAAGGCACATAAGAAACCACTACGTTTCTAAATCTCTGTGCCTCCTCTGTAAACCTACCAGCACACAAGCAGCCGCAGCTGCTTAAAACTACGCCCACAAGATCATGAACGCTCTGGTCCAACAAGATGAAACACATCTCCCATACATTTTTCAATATATCGTGACCTTCAAAGCCCTTTTAAAATCCACCCAACCCTCACAGCAGCCTTCTGTAAAGAACGGTTGGAAGAACCCCAAACTTAAGGAAACTGCCACAAATAGCTACAAGGAAAAAAAAAAATTACTAATGAGCTGAAGTGACTCACATCACCAAGAAGTTTATTTCAAGACTGGGAGTAAAACTGGAAGATCCTAGTTATGGACAGTGTGAAACAACCCTCCGTATCAGAAGCTATTCTGGCCTGAGTATAGTAGTTGTATGAAGGTGCATTTATAGACCGAGGCTTCCCCCTCTCTGTCCTAACTATCCCTTCATGTGACATATATCTTTCAGACAGGACAACAGGACAAGCTTTCAGGGGGAAAAAAAAAAAAACAAACCCAAAACAAAACCCCCAACAACAATAAAACCCAACCACATCCAGTTTTAAGGCCTGAAATCATGTAACAAGCCTAAATCCAGGCCTGCAAGGCAGATTCCAGTTCCAGGAGTTTCCCAGGTTCGAAAGCAAGGTGGACTGAGTAGGTATCTGCTTATGCACATCTGCACAGTGCACTCATTCCATGGACCAGGATCTGCACACTCAAAACCCAGCAAAGAAGCTGGGCTTCTTGAAAAAAACATGATGTTATGGAAATACAGAGAATAAGCTTGTTTCTGAGACCGTGAGCTATAAGAGATTGTTTTTTCCAGTTCTGCCACAGAATTCCCATCTGACACCGGGTACATTTCTTGTACCATGTGACACCTCCTATTTAAAAAATGTGTACCTTTGGTCTATAAAAATCATCAAAGTTCCAAGGCCGGATATGATCTAAAATGTGTCTGTGTGCGTCACTCTTCCTCCCTGTGCCCCAGGTAGCCAAGTAACCTTGAGCTTTGATTGCTTGTTATCATGTAGTTATCCCCACTGGCAGTGCTCTGACTTGAGATAAGCAGTCATAATGTGTTCTTATGATGTACAGGGTGTTCTGAGTGGTCAGCAAAATGCTATGCTGATATAAGGTTTTTCTAGAAGAGCACTAGGCATTTAAACGCTGGTTCAGGAAATCTGAGCACGAGTACAATTTTAGAAAGCAACTCTAAAAACTGCCTCCTTACACAACCCGTCTGTCAAGAGTTCCAGAGTTATTTTTTTGACAAGTATAAATTGGGGGGCCTATCTTCTGCTCCTGTCAATGCTGCGCAAAGCTTTGGGAGAGAGTCAAATGTCACCTTCTGCCAAACAGTTTGCAAATGTGTAGTTCTGTCACAGCAGTTATTAAGGGAATCACCCAGGATATCACAACAACTTAGTAAGCCATCTGGGAGAAAATGTAACTTGCTGAGATGTGGCAATAGCTTTCTGCAGAGTAGCTGTAGTGTAACCATGAAATAGGTGTGGTGCTTCCACTGGGCAGCCTGCTTCTACAGTGATGACTACTATGTTGTAGCGGCCCCAACCACATCTTGACCTGGTCCCTATCTTAGGCTGCCTTTGCATCTCGACAGTTGCTCTGCTGTCTACAGCAGTGATCAGACTTGGACTGGGCAGCTTGCTGTCTGCTTCTGGCAAACAGGCTGTCCACCGGCTCCTTGTCCTGCGCAGGACCTTTGTGGGTAACAAAGGCACTTCCTCCCTCCGTGAAGTTTCTTCCCAGCTTTTAGTACCAGAGGCAGATTTAGGACATGAAGCTGCCTCCTCTGCTTCAACAGTGAGACAGGGTAAATTACTGGAGCTGGACTGTAGCCCAAGGCACCTAGTCATTGATATAGACTGGGCTCCTCCAATGTAAATAGCAGCTTTTATATAGGCTCTGGCTGCAGAAGCATGAGTCTCTAGGGTTGGGACCAAATGATTAACTTCAGTCATTTGTGCACCATCTAAACTGTCCAGACACAAAGTGGGGACAAAAACTCACATTCAATATGGGTGACTTCAGACAAATATCACTGGACTTCTCAAGGAGAGGGGCACAGAGCAAATAAATTTCAAAAACAGACCAGAAGTGGGCCTGTCTCCCAGTTCTGACAAGGGAGCACCATCCATCTTGAGAGAGACCAAGTGCTGCCATCTCTCTGCCCCAGTTCTGAAAGTACATCAGCTCATTCCTAAGGTTGTTTTATTTATTGCCTTCTACCAGCAGTCCCCAGCCCCATGTAGCTGCAATGGCACCTGCAAAATCACTGAGCTATACAGGAACTATGGCAACAACAAAGAGCTCCTTTAGGAGCCTCTCTTGTGGTACTGTGCAAAGCAGCCCTGTCAGAAAGGTTAGCAAGAAGTGAGGAGGACATTCACCCAAGGCACACCATCAGGTGCAGCAGCCAGGATTCAGCCAAAAATCTTGTGTAAAGTAGGTAAATGTACCTGCCTTGTTCCAGGACAAGGAATTGACAAACTCCGCCTCACCTCAATGAAATGCAGTAAACTGTTTATCTGTGCTGAAACTGCTTGTTCACCCCTGCCAGCTGCAGCTGCTCAGGAAGCGTTGACTACGCTTGTGGGGACAGGCTGAGCAAGCACTAATGAATGGAAGAAAAAATGGTCTGGGAAATTCCCCACATGCAAGTGCCTCACTACAGTTTGGAGCAGCTTTGCTCCGCAGCAGCCCAGCATCTCTGGCAAGTAGCTTGCCCCCTGCTTAGATCACTCCAAATGCTCACCGGCAAGATGGTTAAACCTACTTTCTCAGTTGCAGTAGGCCTTGTCTTAAAGCCTGGCACTCGCGCAGTACCAGCTTGGCTTCTGTGTTGCAGTCACCCAATCTATTTTGCTGTCTCTCCACTGAGAGAAGAACTCCAAGAAACAAGCCCTTTTGCCAAAGGCACCAACTCAAAGAATTGCTGCAAATCACTGCGCCGACTTTACTTACTCCTGTTGGGGAATAAAGAGCCAGTTATGCCCCTCAAAAATTCTTCTGTGTCTTGTATTAAAACACAATAAAAATATTAATGTATCCTGATCATCAATTTATAAACAAGAGAAATTCCTTCAAAGTAACTGGAGCTGCATTGCCCTGTCAGGGGCAAGACAGTCAGGCCTGCTGTTTGCTGACTGTGAGGCGAGGTACATATTGTGCTAGCTTACCTGGTCTTTTTGCAACATTTAACTCTGGCTGAACCAGCAAGAAGTATTGGTGAACGTATTTCTGAATGCAGGGGCAATACAGAGAAAAGGAACTACACTGTAATCAAGGCAATGGGTTTCAAATACGTAGCTTTTCTGATGAATGCCAGATCTGTTCCAAAGACGGGTAAGCATGACTGTCTCGCCATCTAGAAAGCCAGCACCCAAACGTGAAGAAGATCTCTCAGGGCATGTCTATCACAGTGTTCTCAGGGAGACTTGTTCACTATGTCCATGTTCTAAGACAGGTGGACATGACTCAGACGTGAAGGAAAAGTCTACAGACACAGTTAACCAATGCAGAGCCTTGACTAAGAAGTGTTAGACATATCTGCCTGGGCTTAGCTCTGTGCTGATGTGGCTGCACGACTTCTGCTTCAGTGCACCACGTCACCCAGAAGAGCACAGGTCCATGCTCTCCCAGGCTGAAGTTACTTAAGATCCTTCATTTCTTGCAAACAACTGTAATTGTTATTTAAACAGATTTTGCTCTAAAACTGTGCAGTTCTGCTAGAGACATAACAAAAGATGTAAAAGTAATTTGTCCTGCCTGGAAGACCTCACCCAGCTCTCAGTTTTATTCACTTCTGAATCATCTAGCCTCTTCAAAGAGTCAAGTTAAACATTAGAGTGACCTCATCCTTATGCATCTGAAGGATTTGTTCATAACTATGAAATTCAGACAGTGAATATGAAAGGCAGTTTATTGCCTAAATAGGCAGTTACATGCCTATTTGACATTTATTTAGTACATGAGTTCATCTCTATTATCATGCTTGTAGTTTACTGGTTGCCAGCTTGTAGTAATTGTCACAACAGAAAGAAAACAAACACAACAGGAAAGAGTTAAAAGCTACAAGAACTGGCTCAGGAAAGGGAATCTCACTGGACAATGTGGTTATCAGAAACCATTTAAGTTAAAATGGCTTCAAGTAGGCTTTTATCCTTTTAAATTCTTACATCTTCTTACATCCCATTGGTAATTCAGTAACCCACATTGGAGGTTGCTGTTTACAATCACATACAATTTATTTTGCTAACACATTAAATGAAGTGTCTGAAATAAGCTTCTAAATTAGTTTCAATAGAATAGTTGTTATATTTTCATTAAATTTCAGCATATTCCATAGCAGAAAATTTGCTTGGTTATTTTGACTATTATCCCTAACATAATTTGCAAAAGAAATGGAGGTGTGACTTGATTAAACACACTCAAATAGCTAAGATGTTTCAGCATTTAATTTCATTAAAGAAAATAGCTGTTAGATATTAATTAGCATATCTACTACATGCCATTGTTTGACTCGGTGATCATCCTTTATCTAAATGTATTCGCTTTTGTGGCAAAACACAAATCCAATAGAATGACTTAAATTATAACCACAGCATAGATGAACTACAATAGCATCCTTGCAGCTGTAAGTTTGCAACGTCCAGCGTGAACATAAAAGACTGTCAAAGAAACATATTAAATACTGCTCCCTACAGAATGGGGAGTGCTAAAGCTGTGTTGGGGGAGAGCACCAGTTGGGAACCAGCCTGAAAGAACTCAGTTAAATGGTCTGTTCAAGGTTTGCCCCGCAGGACACTTTACAAGCATCTCTGGGAACAAATTTTCTAGAGGTCAGTTGCCATTCTGGTATCTAACAAACTCTTTGCTCCTAAAGCTACCCAGCAGCAGTCCAAAAGGAAAAACAGATCGAAGTTATGATGCTAGACTCTTGGGTAGAGGCAGGATATCAGTTCAGAAGCAGGTCTGGGGAAAGCGAGTTAAGTCAACCCCAAATACTCACAAAAATCCCATCTGTTGTATAATCACGCTCATAGCAGGGCTCTTATTCCCACAGCTTTCTCTCTCTAGTCCTGTTGACTTTATCTCCAATACAGGGGGTAAAACTATTTGGCAGCTGCTGTTGAATAAGCTGGAGATGCTCAGCTCCGGGCCTCTATCACTAGGTACACAGACAGTACAAGCCTTCTGCATTGATCGCTGAACAAAGTATTGATGTGACATCAAAAGTTGTTCCACAAAGCTGACAGCCGCATCATACACGGCAGTTGTAAGCAAAACAGAACTAACAGTGCAGTCTGCACATATCATAACGCTGAGAAAATTTCTATCATGGCCATGACATGCACAGATCTCCCCTAGTTGTACGGGATCACTAAATGAATGGAGAAGTTAAACCCGGGTTTGACCAGGCCAGGAGTCATGACTGGCTATGTGTAATACATAATTCAGGTGGCTTGGCATCAATTTGAAGGTCACTGTATTGTTTCAGCTGCCGGATGGCTGGAATGTTAGAATAACAACGTGCAACCAGGAGGCAGTACTACCTCGCAGATTGAGCGCTGAACTGGGAATATGAGCAGGAAAGCCGGCTGCTCACTCTGGCTTTTCCAATGGAAGGAAGCTTTTGATGTGTATCTTCCTCAGAGCTACAGACCAACAGTTTCCAATCTACTTTATATACGCTTCACAGGTACTCCATCTTCTCCTTACTATCTGTAATCTTCCTTTTCCACCTCAACTCCTTCCCTCTCTTTGCATCTCAACTACTACCTCTTCTCCCTACCATGGAAGAAACAGGACAAAACCAGCCCGTCCGTACCTCTGGTTATCCCTGCCTTCCCCCCAGCCAGAGCTAAAGCCATATATCTTGGCCCTGCCTTGACTCTGTCTCCAGTTTGCCTGCAATGAGAGACAAGAGAATGGTCCACAGAAGAGGGGAAGGAGCGAGCATGGGGCAAAAACCCCTTTGTGAGGCTTCTGTAGCAGGCAGACAGGCAACAGGGTGTCAGAAGACCTGGTGCATCTTACTGGTTGTGAGCCACTGCTACAGACTGCTGCTCACCACAAACTATCTATATCAGTACAGTATTTTGCACAAGCTTCATCCCAAAGGAAACTCTAAGGGTTTAATTCCAGCCTGAATAGTAACAGTGAAAAAAGAGTTTCAGGATGTATTTATTAGAAAACTGTTATTTTCACAGACACTAATCAAGTCAGTCTGGTAGCATCTTTTTTTCTTGGTACCCAATATTTTCCAAGAGCAATTATGATCCAGCAAGAAGTTAGTGTTCAAAATTCTCAGCAACGTCAGCATGAGAAGGAACCCAGCCCAGCGCAGGACCAATTCCTTGGTTAAGACCGTAACATCACAAGCCACATCAAACCTGGCTGACACCTAGTGACAATGCTGCCAAGAAAAGTAAATTTTCAAGTTTTAGCCAATTGTAACCCAAAGTGTGATTACAAAATAATCACCTTGATAGTAATTAATATGGCGAGAAGAGTGGTAAGGGAGGGAGCAAACCCCTCCACATCAGAGGGAAAGTAGGTCCTCTGACCGGAATTAACCATCCAGCAGAATCACGCACAGAGTTTACCAAAGCATCGGGTTGAGCTGCTATTTTCACAGATAATTTCACAGCAATATGAAAATCACACTGATTAGATCCCTGCACCATTTTCTAGACAATAATATTCACATTTGCTTAATACCAACTGTGCTACTTAATTGTCAGGGAGCATCATTCTCTACAGCTAAATCATAACCACCACAAGGCATCTACAGCCGCCAACAACCTGGCAGCATCTTTTGCTGCTCACTGATCGTGGAAACGGGGCCAGGTTACTCACACCATCTGCTGCAGAGGGGAGGTGGGCACTTGGGACTCTTCGTTCAAAGCACCATTAGACAGAAGACATGCAATTCAGGTGGAAGGAAATAAATCAATTTAAAAAACAGCATGAAATAGAAGTCGAAAGACATCTTCACTCCAAATTCAAGATCTTTCAGTCCCACAGAACAAACCCTGACTTTTCTTAACACAGCATTACTTTTGGGTACTTGTGCTCATTTTTACTGCTCTGGGGATTGCCAACACTAAGAAGCCAGCTTTGACTAGACCTGACTGGGCAATCAGAAGTATTTTTGGTTTCACATCAGGTTAAAAGCAAGTTCTTTCAACAGGTAGCAAGAAGCCCAGAAAAACAGTCTGAAGCTTTTGATTCCAAGCCAGACTTGAACCTAGGTTTCCACTATCGTGCAGCAGACATCACAAGTTAGCAGCTACTCTCCCCATCACTCTTGTTATTCCCTACTCTTCCCCTGAGAAGCTTTCCCATGAAGGTTAGCTCAGCGCTAACTGTGCTTCCACTAATGCCAGGGGCAGAGCTGTTGTTTTCCATGGGAATAACAGAGAAGTCAGCATCTTCAGTAGCAGTAAAATGTTACTCTCTGCTTCCTTATATGAGTTTATCCTCAATTCAGTTCTACATCTAAAAGCAAATTCAGTCAGCAGCCTGCTTTAGCTCAGCTGTTGCTCATAAAAAGCCCAGCTTCTACAGACAGACCTTGGGATGATGTTGACAGGTTGGAGCTGTGCTTGCCGACAAACTGAACAGGACCATTTCCAGTAGCATCATCTGGTCACGCCCATGCAGTCTCTCTCAAGACCTTCTAAGAAGAACAAGATAGCAGGCATTTTAATTTGGGCCTAAAGAAACTTGGCTCCTGGCTTCATTTACAGTCTCTCTATTAAATATACAGATAGTACATATAAAGTAACTTACTCGCCTGTCTTCCATGCCAACTCTAAGCACAGAATTAATGTTTTGATGAAATAATAAACCTCTCAAAATCTGAGCTGATAATGGACAGTCACGTTAGATGCTTAAATTATAGCAGCATGAACAGCCTTGCAATAATCAACCCTGCAACTGCCAAAATGTTTTCATTGTTCATTAACTGGAACCTTTTTTGCATTGCTAATCCTAATGAACTGCCATTCTCATTACCATTCCAGGCACTGTCTGTAGCACATCTCTGCGTTTCTTTTCCACCCAAACGTACAATCTTATTCAACTGGCAGCCTGTTAATGCATTAAAAGCACAGAAACGGCTGCTTTAACACAACTGTAATAAATCCACAGTGCAAGCACCTTTAGGGGCAAGTTCAGTTCAGTCTTCAAGAACTTTCATTTAAGTAGAAAAACAGAAGGTCTTTATTGAAGAGACCGTGGAGTTTAAGTTCCACGTCCAAAATCCATTGAAGTTAATGGAAGTCTTTCCATTGATTCCTGTGTACAGTGAACTACTTTAACTCCCTCCCTTCCTCTTCTGCTCCTCCCAAAGCATGAATAAGTGAATCCACTGACAGTGTCGATACACAGAAATTTCTCGCAGGGAGCATGAACCGCATCAGTGTAGGAAAGACCCTGTACTTTAATGTACTGAATTACCAATGTCATTTCCTCTACTCTGAATCCACAGTGGCAGAGTTCAAAGAGTTCAAAGCAGACAGCAATCCTCCTCAGTCTACAAGCCAGGTTCTTCCTTTACTAAATTTACCATAAAAATTTTGCACAAAATTTACCACAGGTTCTCAAGAGCTGCAGTTTGCTCCTCCATCTGTACCATGTTTGCAAGCAAGAAGGAGCAGCCCAAAGCCACTTGCTTACATAACCTCCATTTTCTGTGGAGGAAAAACATTCCGAAAGCATCTTCTATAGCAA
Source organism: Grus americana (assembly GCF_028858705.1). Taxonomy (NCBI): domain Eukaryota; kingdom Metazoa; phylum Chordata; class Aves; order Gruiformes; family Gruidae; genus Grus; species Grus americana. The sequence continues at coordinate 3,983,162 of NC_072860.1, read as the reverse complement.
CAGACATCAGTTCAGGATGTAACCAGCTTATTCACTAAAGCAGCTTATTCATTAAAGGAAAGCAGAAAATAGAGACATTCACTTCGCACTCAATCGAGTAAATAAAAAATGAGTCAGTAACTGTTAACGATGGACAGCTCACTCAACCAATGAGACATGTGCTATGCAAGAAAAGCCAGTCATAGAGTTTGGTTTATTTTCAGCATGACTCTCTTGTATTCAAGTATAACAGTCCCAAAACAGAGGAGGTTAACAAAGTATTAGGCATTGTCAAGGAACTTCAGCCTCAAACCACTGTTTTGTTCTAGAGAGACAGTTGTTTCCTTCAGCCATAAAGCAGGGAATATATTTCTCTCCCCTTCTCAAAAGAGACTGCATCTCCAGAGAACACCACATGTGAAGAAGCAATATGTATTGCTCAGACTGAGCATTTGTTAAGTTATTCTATGACAAAAGCCTTCAACGTTAAAATAACTCCAAATGGCTGTGTGAGCCCCGAGTTCTCATATTAAGCAGAAGCAAACACATAGGCATAACATTTCAGTGTCCTTTCTTCAATATCATTTCATAACCACCTAAATACTCATTCTGCATTGACAAAGTATTTCCACACTGACAAAGGCTCTGAACTCATTAATTAAGGAGGAGTTTTGTATTTGGAGACAGCTAAGCTGTCCTTTGCTAAAGCCCACATTATTTAATTTATTCCATCTGACGACTCTTAAAGCAGTAAGAAACGTTCTACGCAAACACGGAGAATCATTTTTGGTTCTTGTCCTCACTTCTCTCATGTCCAGGGCTCAACTAAAGTGTTTCTTTGCAGTTCCAGTATACAATTCTTGGAACAATGCAGTGCACTGAGTATCATATATTCCTTTGAGACACTGTCCCTGGAAAATCAAAGAACAGCAGGCTCCAGGGACAGAAGGGTGAAGGGCGGATATATTTGTATCTAAAAAAAGCTCTTAAGAATATTTTTTTAGGCTACGACACAAGCCACTAGATTATGAAATAGCTATTTTCAAGAAATCAGCGGGTAGAAGTTGGATTCACAGACCAAAACTCCAATTACAAGAACTGTTGCACAAAAGCAGCTAATGTCAGCAAGAGCGGCACTAAGTACTTCCTCCACACTGATCACCTTCAACTTGTAGAAACCTCATTAGTACCAAGACTCAAGAAAAATATTTTAAAAAGAGAATTGCACTTTTAAGTTGCATAAGGAGAAAAGAATCCCCCTCTAAAAGTCAGTATGACTAAACCAGCAGAAGTCACACAGAAGGTCTCATAAAACCTCACCCCAAATTCTCATCAACTCCCATAGACTTTGTATCAGGCATTTTGGCACTTAAACTATTATTTAGAAATTTTCTAACCAAATCCACCTATTTCAGTACTCCTCAAATAGCATGGTATGAGGAAACAGCAGAAGATTTTTATTTAGAAAATTCTCTGTTACTGCCAAGGCCTGAAAGACTGGTGATGACCCAGCCTCTTATCGTTTTGAAGCATCTCATCCTTTGTACTACAATCTTAAGTTCCTTGGCACAGCCTTCCTAACCTAAAATCTAACAGATTTTCTACCTCTTTACTATAAAACCTCAAAAACCCAGAAAAGTTAGTTTTTAACTAGTCAAAGGCAGCTGACACTTGAGACCAGGCTAAAACTTGCATGAAAGAGAATTTTCAAGCAGCCTCAAAACCACATACAGAGAGTGGTTTATATTCTCTTCCCCAGAGATCTTTTAGCTTAAACAGGCAAGAGTAAGGTTTGACTTTGATTTGGCCAAGGCCAGACATTAAACACAACTTTCAAGAACTTATGCTTATGAAATTCATTATTAGACTGTATGGAATCTTCAAAGCCTCAAGAAATTCTCTAGTACAGTTCAGATTCAAATCAGTTTCTACCCAGTCACAACTGTTTGTTATGCAAACCTCATAACATGTCCATAGCAGACCAATATAACCTTGACAGAACAATATTGCTACTAAGTACTAAGTGTCGGATTGAGAGCAGCCCTGAGGAGAAGGACTTGAGAGTGTTGGCGGGCAAGAAGCTAAACACAAGGTAGCAATACCTGCTTGCAGCCCAGAAAGCCAACCATGTTCTGGGCTGCGCCAAGAGCAGTGTGACTCTGCTCCCATGAGACCCCACCTGCAGTACTGCATCCAGCTCTGGGGTCCCCAGTACAAGACAGACATGGACCTGTTGGAGCGAGTCCAGAGGAGGCCATGAAGCTGATCAGAGGGCTGGAGCACCTCTCCTGTGAAGACAGGCTGAGAGAGTTGGGGTTGTTCAGCCTGGAGAAGAGAAGGCTCCAGGGAGATCTAATTGCGGCTTTCCAGTACCTAAAGGGGCCTACAAGAAAGCTGGAGAGGGACTGTTCACAAGGGCAGGGAGTGACAGGACAAGGGGTGATGGCCTTAAGCTGAAGGAGGGCAGATTTAGAAGAGGAAGAAATTCTTCACTATGAGGGTGGTGAGGCACTGGACCAGGTTGCCCAGAGAAGCTGTGGATGCCCCATCCCTGGCAGTGTTCAAGGCCAGGTTGGATGGGGCTTTGGGCAACATGGTCTAGTGGAGGGTGTCCCTGCCCATGGCAGGGGGGGTTGGAACTTTAAGATCCCTTCCAGCCTGAACCATTCCATGATTCTATGATACCTGTCACATTCCTACACATAAGCACAAAATCATGTCATCTTCAGCCTGCACTACACTTCTGCAGTTAGTTATTTAGATTTGAGGTTTAAGTGAGGACAAAACTAGCCCTTCGCAATGCTGTACTCATTAACTGACACCTATATATTTCATAGGTGCTGAAGAAACAGGTCAACTTTGGGTGTAATTCATTATAAGACTTTGGAGACCTTTATCTTCAGACAAAGGATTAAACTATATTCTCCAGAAATACTCACTATGGACACTGGCTGTTGAGAAATACTGGAACTAATATATCGTAATTATCTTTGGGTTTTAGATTTTCTTTTTTTTTTTTTCTTCCCCCCACCCCCTTTTTTTCTTTTTTAACCAGTTTCTAAAATGAGATCTAGAAGAACTAAAAATACAATGGGTCCAGAATAGAAAATCTGTGGACATTTCGTCTATGCTGTCAAAGGTACACAAAGGCTGGCCGCACTGCAGCAAAAAAACTACTCAGTGAAGCAGAAGGTTCCATCTCAGTGAAAGTCAACTGATTATAGGCTTGAATAAACCCTGTAATAACAGAGAGTTGTATGACAAGCACAGGGTAGGCCAGGCAGAGACCACCTTGACCTTCTCTAACTGGAATCCAATAGTCAATTATCCATCCTCTTCTGCTCATCTGATGCAGTCGCTTAGGGAGGAGATGGGACAAGCACTGATGAGACATCTCTTAGAAAAGTTTGACCATAAAACTCAAGGAGAGCGCCTACAGAAGGGGGAAGAAAATTACTTCAAATTGAAAGCAGAGACAATGTGTTAGAAATAGCATTATAGCACACACAAAAAAATAAAATCATAGCTCTCGAGCGATCTACTAGCTCCAAGATAAGTGACATGCCTGACAGACAAATGAGTTGAGAAGACTGTCTGATGTGCAGTAAGCGGGGGGGGGGGGGGGGGGGGGGGGGGGGGGGAATCGAAATTATTGTTTAACAGAAGTCAGACTCTGATCCCTGGATGCTCCTGTGAAAGAAATCAGATCACTTCATCATCGTATTTTTCTCCCCTTCCCTTCTACATGCTAGCTACAAATTGCACTCTGAAAAAATACTCTGCATGACAAGAGCTTTACAAAGCAGTAATATAAGGTCCATATTAAGAAGGTAATTTCTTTTTTTTTTTTTTTTAGTGTTTCAGGGTGTGAAATTCATAGGTTAGAGTATAATGAACCCTGAGATAACTAATGACCTTGCTTCACCTGTACTTGGAAGGCATCCTATCTTGGACTTCACTTTGGCTCATAGTGCCAGTAGTGACCTGCACAGAGCTTCAGGAAGATACATAAAAATCTTATTGCCTCATTTCAGACTAACATAGGAGCACCAAAAGGTACCATTGGCTCGGTCCCTGCTTTCCTAGGAGAGAGGATCCAGGTAGCTGTTGCTGGAGCACTCTGCACTCTGGGTTTCCCCAGAGGAACTCACTGCACAGCAGTGAGCGTTCAGAGATGTATGTGTGTTTCTGTATGGCTCTTCATACCACTTGCTTTGTAAGGAACTGCGTAGAACATCCCTTTACATCCACTAAGGAGATGGAACCATCAATTTTCTCTGCATACCTTGAAATACACCAAGAAATTTGATTTGCATCGTGTTTTCCTGTCTAAACCTCAATAATCTGTAGACTACATTTCATACAAGTACTACAAGGAATGCTGCTTCCAGTACAGTATTAGATCACCCATGGTGTGAAGTCTGATGCTGAGGGAGCCACGCTAACTGGTCAGAAGTGATACATGTAATAATACTGTTTTTTCCAATAATTCAGTGCTTGTCCCAAGTTTCCCAGGTTTTTTTTCCAACTAATTTCCTGTCAATAAGCCTGACATAAAAATTTCTGCCAAGTACTTAATACAGCTTTTGGATGCCCAGCTTTAAGTGTGTAGCCAGTACATATGGGAAATGGATACTTTCTGCATTTGAACCAGCTGCTCAGAAGTGGGGAGCAATCCAGTATGTGTAGTCCCTTACACTTCTAATTTAAACGTCAACCTCACTGCTGCTAATCTTCTGGCTCTTATAACATAATCATGAAAAGGCTACGCTTGGCTTCCTCAGTTAAATATTTCAATTCCCAGTCATATTGAAAATACAGCCATTTTCCATGCCATCACAGCACAAGCAAAATTGACAATTACACTAATGTTCTGTTTATCGTACAAACATAACCCCTAAGATCTGCAGTTGAGAAAGGAATATTTTGTTTCCCATGCAGAGATGGAAAGCATATCATTAGACAATTTATGGCTATTGACAGATACTGTATGTATTAATCTTTTGCTAAAACCACACACAATAAAGGAGAAATCCTGCCAGCTCTTGAAATAGGTGTTTCGTCCACATTATTTAGACAATAATTCAGATCACAGTTGGAGAATGAACTCTAATTTGTGACTTTCAGCATGTATTTCCCTTGTCATTTTATTCAGCAAAATGTTTTATTATTGGAACATTAACAGAGGGGAAAAGAAGAAAAAAAAGAGACAATTATCTTACTAAAATCAGGACAAAGTGTAAAATGTGATTGGCTAAATGCAACATATGTTGTCAGCTTTTTTCTGACATTTTGAGAATTCTTCTTCAACAGTTCTCATGACCTCATTAAAAGAGTGAATGGGGGAGGTATATCTTTTTTAGATATGTGAGCAGCATAACCAAAACTTTCACTTTTTTTTTAAATCAAGAATATAAGCTCTCCTATCTCAAACAGGCAATTTCACAGAAGAAACCAAGGAGGCAGTAAAATACAATGTGATACTTAAGGGTTTTGGCAAAGAATCTCTTTGGATGTCTTCATAAACACTCAGAGATCACATAAATCTCTGTAGAAATACAGAAGCCCTTATCTAAAATATTTGCCTTCTATAGCAATTGGAAGTAGAACTCTCTCTTGATTTTCACTATAGGAAAATGGCTTTTAAAGATGAAGTCCTCATTCAAAAAGCAGTTAGATGATCTAGATCAAGGCAGGTTTCACTCTTGGATACACTACTCACAAGCTACCAACTTGTGGAGATCACAAAGCAGGTATCCTATCCAGAGAAGTTTTCTATCCTTTACCATCTGCATCGTATTAGTGTCTAAGGGGGGAAAGAATCAAGATTGTGTTAGAGGAGAAATAACAAGTTACTCAAAATTACAGAAGAAGGTTACACCTGGAAATAACAAATACCTCCTCTCTCTGCATGGAAAGATCGGTGCTTTTTTTCTATTTTAACATGCTAACATTTAACTAACAGTTAACACAGCTATATTTTTTCACACATTTCTCTTTCAAAAATATAAATTACTGTATATGACCTTTCCCTGGAGTAAAAAAAGATAATTTAACTTGAAATAAAAGTCCTATAAGTACAAATGAGTAAGTTATTCCTTATCATTTCCCTGAGAGAACTCAGAGAGGCCTTGCAGGTCAGTGATGAGAGACTTGAACTATGACTTAAATTTCTTTCCTGGATCTTCTTTCTTTCTGGTTCCTCTGGTTCAAGTTACCTGCCCTCTCTCTATCCACTTCTATTTTTCGGTTTAGGCAGAAGCAGATTCATCTGCTCAGCTGCCAGAAACTCCTTTTGGATTCCTACACACTGTTTGTAACAAACACACTAAATCTACTGCCTAGACTTTTCATGTACATGCTAATAGCATCAGGTTATGGTTAAAAAAGGGTTCTTGGGTCTACATATCCATTCTCACTAGGTTTGAATGAATGCTGAAGCGAGCTTATAATCAGCACAGTGAGATTCAAGCCTTTATACCTTGTCCTCAGTTTGATACAGAGACAAATAAAACAACCCAAACAAAAACTCGCTGGATTTCAAATAAAAGATGGAAAAGGTGGAGTCGTCCTCCTTCTTTCATCATTAACGGCAACACAACAGAAGATGCATGTTATTTCACTGTGGCAGAAAGCTTGCATGTGCCTGCTACTAGCTCAGATACATATGCAATGAAAATGAGTACTCTTCAGCACTTCAAAAACTCACTGGAAACTTTATGCCTATGAAAAATGTTGAATAGGAAATATATATCTTTAGGCAATGCAAACAACAGTAAGGGGAGTCATTGGACTCCCATCACAGCAGCCGCATGTGAATTTAATGATACAGAGAACAGAACAGAATTGACAAATCATATTGAGTTGCTTCTCATGTTTACAGCCCTGGGCACCAAGATGCAACTTGAAGCAACTGTGCTCATGTTAACAAGTTGTTTCACTTTGGAGGACTTCAGAAAGCATTGAATTCTAATGCACAAGGATAAGGAGGCTTTAGAAAGTCATGTTGTATGCCAGAAGTAGCACGCGCTGACCTAAACCTTTTAGACAGGAGCATGTATCTGAAAACAAATTAGTGTCACTCCAATCTACGCTGAAGTTATGATGAGTCCTATCAATATCAGCCAGGGAAGCAAGAACCCTCTTCAGGGTCAAGGGAAGTCACATACCTCCTTGAGTACAATTTGCTCTCAAGCACTGCAAATGCTAAACACCAAAGGTGGACAAAGAGTAAGCCTGGAGAAAAAAAATTATGCAGATAAATTCCATCCATAGGTCTGGAGATACCAGATTATCTGGAAGAGAGGACCATTATGTCCTATACAGGAACTCCTTAAAAACAACATGGAATGGACTCATACATGGATAAGGCTACAAGTCATAGATTCTTCATGGCAGTGGCTAAGTGAGACTGAGAAATTTGCTTGCAGTCAATACAGTTTTCTTCCATTAAAATCACAGTAGATTCAGGTTCCTATATAAATGTGCTAATTGGCACAGCACAGAGAACTACAACCTCAAATACCATTGAATAAAACACACCCCACAGTTTTGGTTTGCCTTTTTTTGTTACTTCCAAATGTACCTCAAAAAAGTAAGGTTGGGACACCACATTACGCAGTAATAGTCAGGGGGACAAGAAGCTCCCACTGATTAAATACTGCGGGAGAAACATGACCAGATTGGGGAAGGGGGATTCAAAAACAAGACGTGGAGAAAGCAGAAGTAATCACAAGCCTAACAGCAATGGGCTGCTGTTTTAGAAGGCACAATAGCCTCAGTGGGACAGCTGCTGAATTTCTATAGCACCAAGTCTAGGGACAGCTGCTCAGATGGTAAGGGTATATGACTGGCCACAGAACTTCAAAGCTTTCCCAGCCAAAGGAGACATGCATTCTGGTGAGTGTGTTGAGGAGGGAGTAGGAAAAGGGGTACAGCCTACTCACTTTGACATCCATAGCAGCAAGAACGAACACAAGTACACAATTCATTTCACATTCAGCTGCTGAACTCAAGTACTTAATTACATCCACATTAGTACTCAGCATTACCAAATTCTGTCCTGTTCTACCTGATCTGGCAGCCTAACACCAGAAATCTGCTCATGGAATACCTCAGTCAGGGTGGCTGAGATGTCAGCACGGGGGTCTCTGCATAACCCATGGCATTCAAAAGTATTAGAAGAGAATGTAGCATATATTCTCCCCATCCATTACTGTATTGAAAAAGCATACAGATGCATAGCTAGAAGCCTCCAAGTAGAAGGCATGTTGGTCTCAGGATGCACAAGTGGGCCACACATTTTCAAAGGATTAAAAATCTTCATACCACCAGCCTATAATTACCTCTAACTGATTATGAAGTTCACTCATCCATGCTTTTTCTCCCTTAGATGACTTCAAATTTTTTAAAAATCATCTCTCTAAAACATTTACATAGGCAGATTTACATCTTTCTTGATTAACAGGAAGATATTGCAGGATACATGTGGTCAGTTGACCTTGGCTGGATGCCATGTGCCCACCAAGCTGCTTTATCACTCCCCTCTGCAGCCAGACAGGGAGAGGAGAAAAATAAGATGGAAAAGACTTGTGGGTCAAGATAAAGGCAGTTTAACAAAGCAGAAGCAAAAGGCTGTGTGCTGAAGCAAAGGAAAACCAAGAGATTTATTTTCTACTTCCCATCAGCAGGCAATGTCCACCCACTTCCCGGGAAGCAGGGCTGCAGTACGTGTGGAGGTTGTTGTAAATGACAAATGCCCCCCATTCCTCCTCCTTTCTCTCAGCTTTTATTGCTGAGCAGACGTCATACGGTACGTAATATCCCTTTGGCCAGTTTGGGTCAGCTGTCCTGGCTCTGTCCCCTCCCAAGACCTTGCCCTCCCCCAGCCTACTGCTGAGGGGGGATGTTGGAGAGACAGCCCCGATGCTGTGCCAGCCCTGCTCAGCAGTAGCCACGACGCCGGGGTTACCAGCACCTTGCTGGCCACTGATACACAGCACAGCACGATGAGGCTGCTACGGGGAAATTAACTCCATCTCAGCCAGACCCCATACAACACACTAGGAACTAGATATTTTTTTTTTACAAATGTCAAGATAAAACTACACCTTTAGGACCTCACTTTATCAGCCTTTTGCAGCAGTTTTGTATGGCAGTGCACCTCCACTATGTGATACCAGAAGCAGGGAATCCCACTTGTTATATGCCACCTAAAGGACTATAATCAATTAGAAGCATAAGAGCAGTGGTTTGGTTTTGCTTGAGATTAAATAACTTTGCAAGTAAAATTTTACAGATCCAACGAATATGAGATAGCTCCTAATCTAATAGTAGCTGTATCTTTTAGTTTCTGTGAGTCCTGCTCAAATTCCAGTGAAATGAGACACCGCACAACAGCAAATTATGACAGAAGCTCTCATACAGCTAAAACTATTCAGAGATCACAGAATCACAGAATGGTTTGGGTTGGAAGGGACCTTAAAGATCATCTAGTTCCAGCCCCCTGAGATCTCCTCAAATGCATTTTTCCCTGAGTTAAAACATTGTGCTCCACCAGTCGGCTAGAATGAACAAAACAAGGAGCATATAACAAGCCTGTAACGTGGCCCAGTGCACAGAGCTTCCTGGGGAGGCAAGTCCAGCTGCTGGGGATAACTCCTCAGCAGACTCTCCCAAAAATATGAGGATCACCCTTTCTACCAGCAGAGCATTTGCCTTTACTGAGTGATGCTGCTCTGAGTGAATGCAGAATGCAGCTACGAACATCTCCATCGCTAACAGCAGAAACAGACCCTCATCATAGCTACAGCTGAGGGCAAGCTGAGAAGAAAACCTGCCAGGCTTAAGTCCAGCTCCCTTGCGTGCTTTCGACCATCGATGCCACGATTCAATTACAACGCACAACATCTGTTGTTTAAAAATCATGCTGGAAAAAAGACACCTATTGATGCATCTGAACAAAACATGATGAAAGCAGAACATTTCAAACCTAATCTCCATTTCAGAAGATGTCCGAATGGGACATGTGACAGTCTCCTTTTCACAACAGTTACAAGCTGCCCCAAATCAATCTCAGCTCTACAGGATTTCTATTAAAGAGATGGTAAACAAGTTAATTTGGCATTCAGAGCATACTTTTCAGAACTCAGGCACTGTGCAAGCTTTCATCTCTTCCCAGCCAGGGTTTTTGATTACTTCTGTTCTCAAGTATAGACTCTCTCCCCTCCTCACTTGCTCCAGGTGAATGTCCCATTAAACACTCTTGGAGGCCAACAGACATTTTACTAACAATCTGAAACTAGGCTTTCAACATGTGGCAAAGTTGCACAGTGCTACTCATGAAGCTTGAAAGCATGGCCTTAAAGCTCAGATATGCGTAAGGATCAGACGACCTGAAATCCTGAGTGAAATTAGGGTCTACCTAATTTAATGTTCTAAGAATGGACAGGACCAGGCACTTCAAATGATCTGCTTTAAAAATATGTAACTCTAAAGTGGGTTGCATCTGTCAAATAATGCGTGTTGTCAGAAAATGACGCTCTGGACTGGGAAATGTATACTTAATGAATTACCAATAGTAATTACTTAGTAAATCTGGAATTCTTTTCTCTCTCACATATGGTCTTAGATAAGAGAATTACTACTTTCACAATCATTGGAAAAGTAGACCTCATTATCGAACATATGAAATTGGAGGGCTTACTTTAATGTGAAACATATGCTGGGATGCAGAGTCATCACATGGATACTTTCTGTTGGAAATTCTTGTTACAGTTACCTAACATTAGAATGAAGCTCTAGTGAGGGTAAACTATAAAACTTCTCATTTATGTTGGCCTTTTTTTTTCCCCGTTTTCTAAGCACATTTTAAAAATTCTGACATTTAGAAACACGTGTCTTGCTTCAAGCAAACTCCAGACCCTTCCGAAGCAGAACTGCACTTAAAAAAAAAAAAATATTAAAAAAGCACCTCCATTTACCACAGAACACTTATGTTCAAATACAGCATCTGTCTTAAGTAGAGGTCCAACTTTGTAACTGAGCTTGCCAGCCAGGTTAAATCAAGTCACAGGAGTCAGATTTCCCCTAGTTTTCAGACTGCATTTCAAATGACCCTGCACATCCAAAATTAAGAATGTGTATAAATTAAAAGGACAAATTATTCACAGCAACATTAAGAAGGCCAAGTGCTGTAAGCATTTTGTTTCCAGATTTACAACCAGATAGTATCTTCAGGGCACCACGGGGAGTAAGCTGCAAGGCACCAAGAGCCCCACAAGGAACTCAAATTGCCTGGGGCATCCCAGGGACCATACGCAACTGTAGCACCCTTCAGAAGAGTTTGGGCGTGCTCTGCCTGAGACCCCCGAGTTTCAGACACCATTGAAACTGCCATCAAGTAGCACTGGCAGCCAAGAACTTTGTGGTTTCTTCCCCGCTCTGCTATTCAGTCCACTGCGCGGAGCTTCAATTTCCACACTGATCAAGTAGGATCTCACATAGAGGTTAATGGCTTCTTTATTTCAGACTTTGGTGGAAATCTCAGAGTCCTTTTATCCTTCAGCAAAAAGTGGCAAGTCTGGAGGTGACAAATGTATCTATTTCCCCAAATAAAATGGATGACAGCTCAGGATTTCTCAATTTATTTTTAGGACAGGGACAATTCATTTCAGTTAGTGGCAAACACCATTGGCAGAATAGCTCCTACATAATCCAATCATGGAAGCATTGACTAAGACATTATGTCCCTCCCACTAGTAAGCTAAGCCTCTCCCTCCCTTAACCATTTGGTCCAGGCTTCAACTCGTTCCCTGTACTAATCAGACCAGAGAGATTATTTGGAGTCAGATGTGCTACCACAGAGTGGGACTCCTCAGTCATTGCCAAGCAACACACCTCTCCAGAGTATCAGGTCAAACCACAGCACTCGGTTTGGAGCTTCCTGAATGAGCCCTGAGGGACACGTCCAGAGAACCAGTCCCACCTGAGCTCCCATTTCTCAGGGTCTCCAGGCAGACCCAGTGGCCTCGATTTGGGCACCTGCACTAACTTGTTCAGAACCAGCTGCGGACCTGTGCAGCATGCCACTGTGCCTCCTGTGGTCAGGCAGATGGACTAGATGGTCACTAGAGGTCCCTTCCAATTGGAATTATATCCACCAGCCATTACTGAGGTTGTATTCAGATCTTGCAGGACCTTATTGAAATTCTCTGGTTGAGCTTTAAAATCAAAGTGTTTGGAAAAGACACAGTAATTCAGTTGCACTGGTGCCTTTGATAAAAGAACATTTTGTTTTCAACCTAACTCAACCTAAACCAATGGTTTAGTTAGTGAAACGGTGACATTGTACAGATCCTGACAGTCGCATCTATTCAGACCACCTGACAGTTCTGTGAAGTAATTAGATTTGCGTAATACCTGCTCTGCAATAAATCCTTGGACCTCTACCAGCTCACTGACTTTCTCCTGTCCCACTTCAAACATTGCAACCTTGAGGAATCCATTCCTTCAGACTCTAACTTTAGGAGAGGGAAGAAAGCAGAGATGGCTCACCTGTTCAGAGAAGCTCAGAGTAGCATGTTTGGCCTGCCTACCATATTTTCCCATTCAAAACCAAACTGGAATTCCATAGAGAACAGAACACAGCACTCTTGCCATAGGCTGTTTCACCACCTTATTCCACAGACATGCTGTTAGAGTTCCTTCAGTGGTTCTGCACACCTGCATAGGTGGCCAAAGGATTTACCCTAAAAACACACATTGTGTCATACTCCGATCTAATCTGTCTTAATCCAGAAAAGTACTGAGTAACAGCACATCCAGAGCAGAAAACAGGATGCTTTGACCTTAGCCTTTTGGCAAACGGAGTGAACCTTTGCAATTAAGCTGAACATCCACAAACAGATGACTGTTTCTAAATGGACAACATTGTCTTATCTGGCAAATTTGGCACAGTTGCAAAAAAACACCCAACAAAACAAAACATGCTCCTGTTTAGTCTTTTGAAATGCTGAACTCCAGATCTGTTTTGGTGTGCAGGATGTTATGCTTGCCTCAGTTCAGCATGTAGGAAGCAACAATGACAACTTTCCAAACAATGTTCAAAATGGAAATTTAACAGTCAACATGCTTCTGCTTCCTAAGGCTGTATCTCTAGACTTTGAAGTGGTGATTACTTTTGCAAAACCTCATTTTATAGGCTTGCCAACAGATCTCCACATAGATTGCAAATTAACTAGTACAGAAAGCTGCTACTCGGGTCCTCATTAGCACACATTCATTTCCAGTACTTCTCTCCGGCTTCCTAGATCATTACTAGGGCTCCGAACTAAATCCAGCATCATAATTAAGCTCCCTCTTTTAACTTGAGACCCTATAAAATTGAAGTCTAGTTTATTTCAGCAATCTGTTTGTGCCTTATGTTCTGACTGAAGGACAGGTTTGGGTTTTCTAAGACTTTGTTATTTGAATTTTGTTTTTACAACCCAAACTCAGCGGTGCAAAGTGTTTGGTTTCATTTTATCCTGGACTGTGCTTAGCTTTAATGCTTCTTTGATTTTCAGTGTCAAATATGGCAAGATTGTCCGTCGGGGTTATCAGACTCAAGCCAACAGATGTTTACCAGAGAAAGAGGAAGAAACAGAAACAAAGATAAGCAAAGTGCAATCACCAAAATCAGCACCTTTTTCTAGGTAGGAAGTATGAATCTAGGTCTCCCATTTTCCAGAAAAGGAACACTTAAGCTCCTGGATCTCTAATGTGTGTCTGGAACCAAGCCCCAAAATACTTCGAGTAAAAAAGAACAACTGCAAAAAGAGTAAATATTTTATCAAAATCACAATTTCAGCAGGTGAACTGAAACTTACCATACTCCCACAGCGCCACATCAAACTGCTCAAAATGCTTTCAAATTCTGATTAGCACAATCCACACGAAGGTTCCAATACCTGCCAAGATAAGGCATTGCTGACTCCAGGGTAGCAGTTCCAGAGGTCACACACAAGCTTGTAGATGCTTTCAGATCTCACACGAAGCTACTCGCTCTCAGTGATCTGTAACTTAGGCCTCATAGCATCAACATTCATCCTGTTTCCTCTCAAATTTACTTAGGCTGCTCCTTTAAAAGTTTTTGTCCAGCTCTGCAAAAAGGGAAAAATAAAAAAAAAAGTTGGGTTTTGACTGATATTGAAATTATGCTTCTAGTCAGTGAAAATCTTTAACTCTTGAACCTGGCTTGTACTAGTCATAAAACAAGGTGTCGCGTAGTCAGAAGGTAAAAATAGAAGCTATAGAAAAAGCAGCTTCCAGCATATGCAGATAAATCTCAGAGGATGGTTTTAGAGGCTGCTGCTGGGGCAAATAAAGGTTTTGCTCCTGCATCGTCTCATTTTCACCACTTCCCATACTGGAGGTAGCAGATGGAAAGTGAGCTGGGCATTAAAATGCTACCTAAGTCAGGATTTTATGCTTTCATGCGGTGTCTCAATTAATCAAAGTTTTGCTATAAAATTCAAGCGGCAATGCTCAAAGCCAAGTCAAGTCATAAAATACGAGCTGATTAATTTCCCTCTAATTTGTATGATAATTAAAATTCCAACTTTTAATTCTGTTAATTGTCCTCCCACAAGGAGGTTGATTGGGCTTTGCTAATACATGCTGTGAAAATGCACTTCCCACAGGTCTGTCTTTGTTTCCTTTAAAATGTAATGCTTTTATATAATTATCCCTTAACTTCTATAGATAAATGTAAGCTTATCTCTGGCCTGCTTTGACACAAGCTCCTGTGTAACTTAAGCTGTGTCCATAAATCACATGCTGAAAGTCATTAGGTGTTTCATCAGAACATTGTGCCAGTATGTGGTTCTCTGTGCCTTTTAATGAGCAATTAAACCTGCAAAAGACAGAGGGGGAAAAAAAAAACCTAGAGTAAAAAAATAAATAAAAAAAAAATACACACACATCTGCCCCTGGAAGGCAAATATCTCTGAAATGGACTAGAAAAAGACAAAATCTATGATATAATAGACGTCCTGCTTTCCTCTCACCTTCTGCTTTCCACAATCCCAACAAAGTGGCACCTGCTCACAACCCAAATGTTCACTGGGAAAGAAAGTTTAACTGGTAAAGCTGCGGGCAACCTATACACAGCTTGTGTTTCTCTGGCTGGCTGCAAAATAACCTAATCCTTTATTTGATACACCTGAATGGAAAGTCTTACCAGTCCCTTGGCGTACAATGCTTATCTGTAGACAGGAAACGCCAGTCCTGTTGTCTGCCATGAACAAATACAGTGTGGCCATTGCAAAGAAGTAAAAAAAAAAAACCAAAACCCAAAAACCCTCAAGAGTCATCTGTGGATGCTGTTCAGCTCTGGACACTTTCAAAAGTCCAATCTATAAACTAAAACATACCAGCAAATAAACAATCAGCACATTCTAAAAAATCTCAGCACACTGGCTTCAGTAAACATTCTAAAGCCATACTCCTAAGGGGAAAAAGAAAATTATTCCTGAATGTGAGAGTATTCAACAGATTTCAAGATGGACAGTCATATCCTTTCCTTGCTCTTCTTCCTGGCTACAACGTTATGATTATTTTCCATTTCATTTCCCACTGACTCACAACAGCATCATGATTAGAGACAGCTGAATAATAGGAAAAGTATTAGACAAACGCACATTGTTCGTCAGCAAAGTATTTGGGCAGTTATAACATTGACTAAATACAGAAAAGGATTTGTCGAACAGAGCATCAGTTTTTAAAATACCTTACAGAACTAAAAGACTTTAATCACTTCTTTATATAAATGTTTTGCATAAACAAGGATTGAGATGAGGCTAGTTAATCCATCGTCATTTGCAATCTAACAGTTTTGCCTCAGTATCAGCGTTCGTGCAGACTCTTTATTCCTCAGAATAAGAAATGACAACGTGCCTTCCGGCTTTTCATGTCCCTTGAATTTCTTTTCTTTACGCTTCCCTGGCTTATGCCTTTTGCTGCATAAATGGACCCCACATCACAGTGACACCACACCAAAAAGCCTCTGAAAGCTGTCTGGATTTTCACTGCCAGGATAGGTGCTTAAAACTCCCTTCACAAAGGGGGCACTGCCCTGTTCCCGAGTCATTCAGCCACTTAGTAAAGCCCCCGAGTTACAACCAGCGTATTTCAAAGAGACCAGCAGTGAACGTGGGACTCAGGTGAGGGATGACGGCTGTGGAGAAGCGGAGTCAAAGGCCTCCCTTCCCCTCTGGAGCAGCAGATGGCACAAGCTCTCCCCCGTCCTCTTAAATCTCAGCTGCACCACACTGTGTTAAGAAAACTAAACACCTTTTCAGGCTCAAACTCCTTATCTGGGACTTTTACCATCTTCCAGAGCCACTCCTTTAACAATGCAAAAGCTATTAAATCTTATTTTCCATAGAGAATTGCACTTTCTATACGCTAATTTACCCTTCATTTAACATACCGTGTGGGTCAACAGTATCAAGACAATGCAAAAATGTAGAAGGGGCAAGGAAGCTCTTGCATTTATTACCCTTTGACTTAAACCAATATAGGAATATGCTAAGTGCGTTACACTAATCATATAGCTCCAACCTTAGCAGATAAGACAAGAAAATCAATTGTAATTTCTTTGGCTGTTTTCTCATATATTCTCAACCTGTTAGCAGCCATTTCTTTTCAGAGAGCAGTCAATGAATATTTAATGTTGGAGCGCACTGCCAATTTTATCTGCCAGCTAATAAAAAAGCTGCTTGGTCATGGGTGTAAGAGAAGAGGTCTATTTTAGCCTGTGTGGCTTGCTGGCTGTAATAAGAAGGATGACAATTTTAAATTGGGAGATTAATGGATAATTTGGAATCACTGTCATTCTGACACAGCCAGTGACCTTTTCAAATTGACAGATAGCTCCATTTCACCCCAACCAGCTACAACAAGAGATTGTTTCAAACAATTGGACTTAAATGCCAGGCTTAAAGGAGACCAGGCATAGGGATGTGGCAGGGCAGTTTATAAGTAAAATAGGCCTCCCGCAGATTAATGAAATAGTTAGGAGGGCCATCCATCCAGCAGTTTCAATTCTTAGTTTTTAGCTACTGCAGCATTAGCAAGGTAAAAGGGACTGGCGCCAGAAAGAACAATGCTCAGCATTATCATTTCCAGCAAGGAAAATGGTCCTGCTGAAACATCGAAACACCTAGGGCCTGTCTGAAATAACATTATGAAAACATATGAGATAGGTGAAAGAAAAGTTCTGTGGACATCTGTACCCATCCTGTAACATTGGGCAGTATTGCTTCAGTAGTAACATAGAGACATATAAATCACTTGTGAGAAAAATAATAATAATAAAAACCCCACAAACCTAGAAAAACTCATTTCTTGCTAGAGGCGAGATTTGCTCAAGAGTCCTGAAATAATAGACTTTAGAAGTTATTGCTAAACACAAAAAACTATTTTATGCAAAGTTGTGAGAGCTATCCCTTAATATGTTCTCTCCCCGAATCTTTCGCAGTTTGATTTGCAGTGCTAAAGTCTGATCTTACAACATGATTTTGGAAGGGAAGTCATGTTTATAAACAAGAAAGCCCAAAATGAGTTGTCTCTTGACAAACTTGGCATGCCATTGTGCATTAAGTACACAGTACAAGCAGAAATTTATTCGACATGTGTACTCTCACATTAATTTAGAATCCTATTGTATAAATTGTTTCTGTACATAAGACTTTATTGTAGTTTGCAGAGGTTTGCTGGATGAGGATCAGCATTTCCTTTCAGTGATTCATCAGCAGTCACATACCATTATGTATGGATTTTTTTGGGAAGAGGAATGGGTGGCACTTCAGTCCAGCCAGTCCACCTTCCAGTGATCACTGCTGGGAGATCTACACTCAGCTCCCAAACTTCTCCAGCCTCTTACCCTTACTGTCACAAATAATTTCTGAGCAGTGATTTTTAAAACACTGAAAACTTACTGGCCATTTTGTAAATGCGGTATGCCACAGAGCACCGCTTGTAGGGGGAAACCGAAAGCCTGCCTTGGAAGCAAGATGGGGATGTTGCAAAGGAAAATACTCACTTTCCAGCTGATGGACGTGTGAGGTGGATGCATGCCACCATCCATACTGATGACAGGTCTCACAGTAACTCCAAAGTCTGCAGTGGTCATTATCTGTTACAGCTAATTTCAGCTTGTGTCCTCAAATTAGGACACATGCCTCAAATGCGGTACAAGATACAACTCATAATACCATGCAGATTACACTGCACGCCCCAATAACCCTTATTCAGTTCCGTAATAGAGCTAACCTGAGATTTTGCAGGTAGGACCATATTTTAGATTCACTGGGAAAGTTAAGTAGGACACAGTTCTTCGGGAATTCTGCTTGCTGCTGCTAGCTAAAATAATAGACACTAACATACTTGAAGTGTTACAATAGAATAGAATATGTTCCAGTGTCTGACCACCTTCTTGGTAAAGAAATGCTTCCTAACGTCCAGTCTAAACCTCCCTGGCACAGCTTTGACCATTCCCACGTGTCCTGTCACTGGATCCCAGGGAGAAGAGCTCAGCACCTCCCTGCCCACTTCCCCTCCTCAGGAAGCTGCGGAGAGCCATGAGGTCCCCCCCTCAGCCTCCTTTTCTCCAAACTAGACAAGCTCAAAGTCCTCAGCTGCTCCTCACAGGACATTCTTCCCAGGTTGGTTGCCCTCCTCTGGACGCAATCAAGGACCTTCATATCCTTAAACTGTGGGCCCAGACTACTCATTTACTAGCACAAATATAGAATGAAATGCCTGTGCAGAAGCAATACTTTTCCTCAAAAACATATTGAAAAATTGATAATGCACTTATGAAATACACATAGCAGATTCCTAACTAGCTATATACCATTCCACCTGGCTACTGCAGAACAGGGATCAAGTGTAATATTTACTAAATTTAGTCAAAAGAGAACAAGTGATGCACAGGCAGTTCTGCAATTAAACATGCCATGTCCACTCTACTGTATTTAGCAAGTTCGTTATTATCCATTATTTGTGAGCACACTGAGAAATACCAGTTAACGGACTGGAAGTCTTGTAGTTTTTCAGAATTATCTGAGTATTTTCAAATTTCAGCATGATTTCTGGAAGTGGGAAATGTTTCCTAGACAAATAGAGGAATATGAGGTAAATTTATCACAACATTGTGATAAATGAGTTACATATTCAATATGCATTAAATCTTGCAGGTAAGCTAGGGATGAGTAAGTGCAGTAATTATTATGAATAACAGAAATGGGAAGCTTCAAATTTTTGATGAAGTGACAAGCTCTGTAGTACACAGATGAGTAATCAGAAAGTTACACGGGAATTGCACTGTGCTAGATCTCAAAATAGAACAACACATCCCATAGAACTACCACAGCGCTCAGAGCCAAGGCATTTGGCATCGCTACTGTCAGAATTAAACGGAAATCACTGTGTTTTGTCTCACTGATACCATCCTGTCTGTGCACCTGAGAACAGAACTGACACAAGACATCTATAGAAGGTCTGAGGCAAAACAACTGAGTTGATCATTTCAATACTTGTATTTAAATGACACTTTTGAGTAAATGCAAGACAGATAATTCTGAAATTGGAAACAGTTGAAACTGATGATTTTCTTTTTACCCCACAACTAAAAGCAGGGGATTATTTTCAAATTTATACTGCAAAAACAAAGAGGATTATTTGTAGGACTCCAATGCTGTGCCAATAGAAGCATTAATTCAAAGTCATACAACTAGAAAATAGGCCACTACAGCCAAATAGCTTCTTTTAGAAATAGAATGGTTTGAAGATAGTTGGCTGCTAGTAGGTTACAGAATTACACTTTTCATTTTATATTAGCGAGACTGGAAATTCTCTACTTTCCTATGTTTGTAAATCATTACAGCATATTTGAAATTTCAACTGAAGTAACACCTGAAATAATCCAGGACCCCATTTACATCACAATTTTGCAGGAGAGTTCTATGGCATAGAATAACTTCAGTTTCATGATGATTCGTTTATTTGATGGCATCTGAAAATGATCCTGTCTCAAGTAGGCTGGATTACCTTGGAAGTTTGATTTTCTGTTGTTATCAAAATACCAAAACAGGTTTTGAATAGGATGGATGAATCCTCCAGGTCAGACAGATTCCACTGTATTTACAAAAGAAAAAGGGCAAAGTAAAAAAGAACAAATGGAAAACACCACCACCACCCCCCAACCCAACCAACTCAAAAACCCCACGCTAGAGAATATTGGTACCATGGTCTGGGATCTGCCAGGCTCCATCACTGCCCAAGTCAATGCCACAGCACAGGGCACAATTGTAACTTGTAGCAATTGCACACAAACTCACATCCTTACTCACAGGGTTAAAGCCCTGAGTTTTTAAATGTCCTAATATTGTTAATAGTTATTTGATCTTGGATGCTTTGACAAGATTATATAGCAAACTGAACATTTGTTCCATAGGATTTGTTTTCTCCTAATTTTTCATGGACCTCACAGATCACCTGGGCTGAGGGCTGAAACAAACTCATGCCTTTTAAACTGGGCTAAGTTCTTCATTTCACACACCCCTCCCCACACCCCCCCCCCCCATACTGCTTTGTGACCAAGAACAATTATATATTTTGCAAAACCACTGCCTAGAATTTTAAATTGGGCATCCAAAATTAGAGGAAGTTTGAATACTTTGGCTTTTGTCTAATCCTGTCTGTAAAATGGAGAAAATCAGCACATTATCAAGTTAGCCCCTGCCAAAAATTAACAACTTAAGCTGAAGTACTGCCATGAAAACAGCACTACATAAACTCACATGACAGTGGGTTAATTCTGTATTATGTCTCCTCAAGTGAGCAGTGAACAAGGCTATGCAGAAGTTAGGTGTGATGATGGCAACTGCATATCCATTTATTTTGATCCACTTCTACAGGCACATTATCCTGCATTGGCATCCTGGAAAGTGCCAGGTTCAACCCTGACCATTTGATGTTGTAGTTTTACCTCCAAGTGCCACGTTAGCGTGCAACAACTCTTCTCCTGAAGCCCACAGCTATAAGACATGCTCTTTTCCTTTCCAGTACTTGATGTAAAGAAAGTGGCATGCAAAAAGTATCCCACTGCTAACCAAGCAGATGCTTTCACACCCTGGGCACACCACTTTGCCATGTCAATACAATTCCTCAGATAGGAAAAACTGTATTTCCTAACAGAGTAAATTAATGGAATCAGATGTAAAATTAATACATGTATAGACTCTCCTAGGTGCTTTTTCAGTGGAATTAAAGTGCAGGAGCATTTTGAAAAAAATATAAAACAACAACAGGAAAAATTAATTTTTGGCTTTTTGCTCATTTTTGAAGCAGAGAACCATGAGATTTGTTTTAGATCTCACTTTTCATAGAACATTACCAGCATTTTAGCAATGCATCTGAATCCAATCAGTTATCATTCCAAGGGAAGCCAATCCAGGACCTACTAATCTTAATTAATGTTCAGTCGTGAAGCATAGCAAAACAATTTAATTCATGGGTAAAAGAACAACTTGCTAAGTCTTAGAGCACAATTAAACATTTTCCTAGAAAATTAAAAAAAGTGTTGCTATTTCACTTACACAAAAGAACAAAAAAATCAAGAATATTAAAAATGTTTCAAAACATTTTTTTTTCCCTTTTGATATTTAATGGGTATTTTTATTGCCATGCTGAATATAAGTCACTCTCTGGACACATCTGACAGCATGTTCAATTATATGTTGATAGAAGATAACATTTCTGAATTATAAATCACAAAAAGGAAGGTTTTCACTACTTTTGTGTGTTATTTTAACATAATATTCCAAAAGTAGCCTTTTTTTCTACATGGCAAAATCACCATCTATTTAAGGATCAAGTATAAGTCTCAATTTATTGACAAATCAGGAAGGCCTAATTGTTTCAGACACTGTAATATTTGGTCTAAACTTTGGCCCTTGGATGAAGGAAGCAAGGACAGTTCTGGAAAGCAGTTGAAAAATCTCACTTTCATTTTGAAAGGTGAATTAGGCATTAATAAGCCTCCATAAAACTTTCACAAGGTTCACTGGCCAATTTCCAGAGGAAAGCTAAGGTAATATCCTTACTAGATCAGCATAGTAAACTGGAGGAGTCCAAGGAAAAGTAGTTCTTTTATAAGGGTACTCGCCCCCTGCCCTTAATCTTAAACATTAGCAAGTCTAATACACCTTTTTCCTGCTGAAAACCCAAGCCTGACACTCAGCCTGTCATTGAGGATTTATGTTCCTACGTTGGTCAGTGAGAGTATTTTTCTTCTTGTATAGAAGCTTCTCATTTAGTTCCTGAATAATCCCGGAGCGCGGCAGCGGAAGCCTAGGAAATGCCTGTAATCCCAGTGCACTGCCTGGGTGCCTGGAGGGCACCTACTCGCTCCGCTGAAGCCTCCGCTTCCCCGAGAGAGGAAGCAACATGTCCTATGCGGGCCAGGCTGCTTTTTTTGAAAGGCAATACAGAGAATCCAGCTGAGCACCAGTAAATTCATACCCACTTTCCCCTTGTCATTACAGGCTTCATGTAACAACCTCTGCTTTATAATGACAAACTTCTACAGATAATAAGAAATGCAACTAAGCAATTAAGAATTTTCCTATTATACTTAGCATTTAATTAGCATTTTACGAGGACTGTTGTTAAAAACAAGAAACATCTTTCTGCCCCTCTCAAACTGAGCTATGCTTTCATGTGTGATTTGGAAACACAAATGAATCCCTCAGCATTTTCCATTGCAATCTGTAAGTGCGAAGCCGACAGCACCAAGGTTCCCTCCCAGCCTGGCTAAGCAGCTTTGCGTTGTAGTGGCTCGAGTAAAAACCTGAATCAAGCCAGAAGCACATTCCATACTAATTTCAGCTGGCATTTTGCAAGACTTGGAGAAGTCATTTGACCTCTTCATGCCTCACAACACAGCTTGAAAGATTCTTGGAAAGCCAATGTTTCAATGTAAAGCAGATGCTTCAATGTAAACAGATTTTTCCTGGGTAGGTATGCACGCCCATTAAGACTCATTCATTCACTGAGAGACTATACTGGTGGGAATCGGCTTTGTAAACTCTAAAGCACAGGTGCAGGTTTTCACTTTCTACCACAGTAATGTTCAAAAAAATCACTCTGGCTGGACAGATTTATTAGTTTCAATTAAATGAATTGTGATTGCATCGTTTTTGTACAGTAGCTATTACGTACGTAAAATAACTTAACTTACTTTAGAGTTTTCGATCAAAACTACATCCATGCCATCACACAACCCAATTCCTATTAAAGTCAACAGACTTGACTCTCAAAAATCTCTCTTTGGCCATATTATATTTTTCTCATGAGATATGATTTTTGTAATCCCAGGACACTTGACTCTCTATTTAAAATATTCTCCGATGGAAGTTCTCTTACAGCGATTCCAGAAGCATGCATCATCTTGACCATTGGAGAGAACACATCCAGCAAAGAGGGAAAGAAAGATGTAAAAAGTCTGTTAAGGGGAATAAATTTGGAACACTGTAAGTCTTAATGCATATAAAAGTTTCTAAGCTACATGGAAAAAAATGAATCGACAGAAATAAGGTAGTCTACTAGGACTCAAGGATGAAGTTAGTAAATGCCAAATCAAATTGGGCCCAATTGCTGGCTAATGCTGTGTGCCCTTTTGCAATGCATAATAATAGTCTTGGTGGTATGCGGGAACCCTCAGCATTTCTTGCTAAAGGGCTTCCCACAATTCATAGAAACAAAGGAGACAGGTAGTTTGATGACCTTTACTAGACAGAGCTTGTAGCAAAAAACCTCTCCCCAGATGGAGTGGAAAGAGGATGGGTGTACACCCCATTTAGCTGCAATATGTATCAAATCTGACCTATAAAAGTAACCAAGAGCCAGTTTAGAAACTTGAATATATATATAAAAACGAACAAACAAACCCCAAAACACAACACATAAAAAGCCCCACCGCTCAGAAAACAAGCACCAAACAGTCATCAATTCAAAGATATCAAGAGCTGAGCATCTAAATAGCTTTGTGGTTTAGCCTGTACATTGCCAGCAAAATTGCTAGTCTCCAAGCACAGAAGAAACTTTCCAAATGTGTTCTAGAGCAGAAGGGTGGCAGCAGCAGAAGTCTGGCTGCTCTTGCATCAGCCCCGTATCAGACAAAGAATCAGCGCACTGGAGTCCAGAAAGCTTCCATAAACCTGGCGACTCTGACTCTGCAGGCAGTGAGCCCCCCAGAGTTTACAGGGCCACCTTCATCTCAGGAACTAATTTGTGCCAGACGTTCTGGCAGAGTCACAAAGATCTTCCACACAGTATACAAACCCACAGAGCACAGGGACTTCCTCCAAGCTGAGGACTCTCTGCTGTCCAAGGAGATGTTAGACCAGAGCTAGAAGCTCTTGTCAGAACAGTTGACTGCTACGTGGATCCTTCACTGGGTGTGCCAGAGCCACCGACAGTTCTACCTGACCGCGTTGCAGTGAGAGATCATTCCGGACACTAAGGTTATCAATCAAAAGCTGCTACCTGGCAAACAGTGCAGTTTTTCACCACACAGATTACTCAGCTTTAGCCTGGTCATAGCAATACTATCTGTAAAATCAAGATGGTCATGTTTAATCCAATATAGAAACACATTTTAAGTATATAGTCACCTTGTAATCTAAGTAGACTTAGCAGAACCAAACAACTGGAAAAACCACATAAATAAAATTAACAATATACTGAAAAGAACATAATGCATCAGCTTCCAATAAAATACAACTCCCAGCTCCTACTGTCAGACCTAGTTGCAACAGATGTTATCATGTTCATTAGAAAAGAAATAAATCAGAAATCACTACATTATCCCAGTTAGTTTAAAAATATTTATATTTTTAGCACAGGCCTTCAAGTTTATTGGAGAAGGTCAGGAATTATACTGCCTCTGACAAGGTAGTCACCATTTCCTCCCCACCTTAGTTCTAATTATCAGCTGAAGAAGAATTGGGGCTAAATTTATTATAACTATGCCCACTAGAGAATTCTCTCCTCTGACTCATGAGAAATGCCTGCACTCATTCCACTCTTCATGCAAACATAAGTCCAAAAATAGACTAAATTACACTCCATGGATCTGAGACTTTTGCCCCAGGACCCTCGTGCCATGCTAATGAAATCAATGGGAAATTTCGCCACTAACTTCAACCAAATCTAAGATCAAGCACAAAATTATCTTCTAAGATTTCATACTTATATAGAAACTCACAGAAGATCTGAAATTGCTTTACAACCTTTAAGAAATTAAGCCCTACATTATTCCTGTGAGCTTGGACATATCCCACCTGTGTGATAAAGAAGCAGAAGGATTTTAAAAGTGTTTTTCAAAAAAAGCTACTAATTCAGTTCCTGATGGTGCATGAAGCCTTTGCAATAACAATAGCTTCATTTTTAAGAGTGCTGGCACATACAAGATGATCATGACAAAGTGGTTTCCAAAAGATCAGGCCCAAATTTTCTAAAACTGTGGCCTCTATATGTATGTCAATCTGGAAGAAAAAGCAATGGTCACACTTAGAAAGGCAGTTGTTTACAACTTCACCAAATCATGCATGAAGATATTTATGGCAGATACCAGACACGGCAGTTACTACTCTCTCTGAACAGTTTGGGTTTCCTTCTGCTACATTGGAATTTGTTCTTGTTACTTTGTATTTGCATTGCATTATAGCAAACACAGGATTGCCTGTTTTTATGGGGTTTTTTTTCTTCCCCTAAGATATGTGTCTCCATTCTTCAACCAACCTTCACAGCATCATAATGATTTGGGGTCATTCTGTACATTCTCATGCTAATACAATTCAGTTAATCATCTCATGAAATAATGTTTGACACCCACTTTTGTAAGCCCAAAATAGGACTTTTAATAGTAGATATTACTCATCAGTCCCGTTTTACATCATACCCGTCATTAACTATTACCCCCCATAGTCTAGTGAAATAGTGGAAGGGTCATGGAAAATTATAGACTCAAGATAGGAGCTTGGTAAAGTAGGTCATGATCCAATTCCTTCAACCAAGATAAAAGCTTTGCACGTAATCTCCATAGGGTTTGCTTCCTTAATCACTTGGACTAGGCAAGAATTAAGGTAGAAATCACAGTTAAAGCGTTAAGACGTGATCCACCATGAAACTGAGGTAATTGCCAAGGACAGATTTACTAACGAAGTTCCAAACAAGGAGGACAGATGTTAGAGACTGTAACACATGTTACAGGGCTACATACAAAAAATTAAAATGTGCAGTTATTAGCCAGATGCTGCTCGCTCCCAATTTACTTTCTCATAACTTCAGTGACAGGTTGCTCCTTTTCAGAACAGAGAGACCTGCCATGTTACTAATGCTCATGGTGTCAGTGTCAAATTTGGTCTTTAATTTGTTTTGTCCAACACTTTGCAGTACTTCGCAAGCTCAGATAAAATCCTTTCAGATCATCTTCAGGAATACACCTGTATCTGTTGGGCCCTGAAAATACAAGGTATCTGTCAATAAAAAGAGCAAGGAGAGCCCAAAAAGATCTAGAACCATCACGAGCTGCTTGTGAAAAGGGGCTGGGACATTGGGCCCAGAGCAATCTCGTACGAGCAAATCTCTGCAGCTACATGCAGGTTATTGCGGGACTGCTGGGCAGCCAACCAGCACAACTACATATCATCCAGCTATTGCTAGTTGAGTCCTAGAGACACAACACATCCCTTACCCGATTTTTTCACCAGTGGGCCAGAGAGGAAACTGTTGAATCACAACACACTTACACCCTCCTGCGTGCACAAACCGCCCACAGTCTGCCATGGTGGTACAAACTCACCACTCATACCATTTTCATGAAGTGCTGGTGCACTTCAAATAGCCATCCATCCCAAAAACAATGATATGTTGGTACTGATATTATCAAATATATTCAACACCCTGGGCAATGGGGCAGAGTACACTGTCAGCATGTTTGCAGGTGACACCGAATTGAAGGGGTGGCTGATAGGCTGCAGATCAGAGTAGCTGTTCAGGGAAGCCTTGACAAATAGCAGAAATGGGTTGATGTGCATCACGCACTTCAGCAAAGTCATATGTAAAATGCTGAACTTAAGACATAATCCCATGTACCGCCACCACAGGTTAGGGATAGGCTGGCTCGGTAACAGCAGTGCAGAAAGGGACCTGGGGGACCATCAGCAGAGCTATCAACACAAATACATACAAATCCCAAAATACTTTCTCCATAAAACTTTTTTTTTTTTTTTTTTTTTAAACTTAAGCAGCATCATGGTTAGTAGATGGTGAGGGTGGCCAGGTCATTGCATGAAGCAAAGGTTTCCAGTAGCAAACAAGATTTTGCTGCTGATAAATAACTATCACTTAGAGTCAGCAAAATCTCATAGAAATTTTTCTGTTTCATGTAAAACTAATGGGAAATCCTAGCTTTTTGCTTACCTTTTGGAATTTCTTTTATATATATATATTTTCTTATATATAGCTCCTAGACAATGCTCCTGACAAGAAATATCCTGCCGCAGAAAAGTGAAACAGACTTTCCTTTTATTAAAGCCACACTTACTGTTTGCTTTGATCACCATCTCTCAGTTAAAACAATACCAGAACAGGAATTTTAACCTCAACTGACCAAAGCTCTCCCACCTTTCAAACACGTAACGCACCAATGCAGTGGTAGCTGTGCACAAGTAGCCTGTCTGTAGGGCAAGTAGCCCAAGGTGATCATTAGCAGCATGCTCCCGTGCTGGGTATCACACTTACTTCAGCAGAGTCACAGGCACTTCCTGGCATGACATGCAACTCTTCCAAAACAAAGGCTTGAAACATCTTAGAGCTGGAATCTTGGGGGGGGGGGGGGGGGGGGGGGGGGGGGGGGGGGGAAAAAAAAATCAACCAATCTTTTTTTTTGTTACCACATCAGGAAGAACTACACTAATGATCACATACATCATAATTTCAAATAAGAAATGAAACACTGTAGAAATAGGAAAACTAGGTGCATATGCATATTTTACATCTTTCATTTGTTATATAGAGGGAAAAAAGAATTACGCAATATCAGACCGTACAGAAGAGTGCATACTCTAGTGGTCAGATTTTGAACAACTATTATGCGTTAATCTGAAAAACACTACCATATTTGGATAAACGGACAAAAATTCAAAGTCACAGTCTTAAGTTAAGCCATGTGCATCAGAATAACATCTGAATATGATTAAATAGAGCTAAAGTGCAGAGAGCTGATTTATTTCAGCTCAAGAAATCATCAGGTCCTCTACAGTTATGAGATAGATATCATCTACTAGAAAAAAAATGTGCATAATTTAGCAGCTATATATTTCGAGGGCATGCCTTCCTATGCCATTTTATGCAACTACAGAAACAAAATAACATTTCTGAACACACAGACTACACTGGAAATATATGAAGAACAGGAGAAGCCAATTTCAAAAAAACCCAAGTGTAGCAGCTTAGTATGCCTGCTAACTTGAAAGCCTCAGTCCATCAGAGAAAGGTCCATGATCAGCTTTCACTCCAAGAGATGTCCATAATGTCCCAGTGCAAGAAAAACCAGGGCAGTTAAGGCTCAGCAGAAGTAACAGTCAACTGCACATTAATTGAAGAGATGAGAACACTCGATTTAGGTTAAAATATTTTTGCTGCAGGATAGGGAGAAGGACGTGTTCAGTCTGTAGGCAAGGAACATCACTCTCTGGTTCTGTAGAGTCTTTTATCCTTATATTGATAGGGAATGTAAGAAACACTGAAAGACCCAGCCTTTTTGCCTTCTGTTTAGAGATAATCCTGGACCACTGGTTTGGATCATCTTGTCTGAGCTTATACAAGACAGAGACCACAGGGCTTGTCCAACTTTTTGTTTCAACTCAGATATGTTGTTAGATTCTGCATTTTACAGCTGCCAGCAAAATCACATCAAAATTTTAAAGACATAATAATTGGCTATCAATCATTTTTTGCAGTAGTACGTAACAATAAGTCATCTTAGCCTAACTACAATTCATTTTAATATGAATTAGTTGAACACAGCATTGCTGGTGAAGCTTCAAGGTACTTAGAAGAGAAGCAAACTTCTATTTTTGTAAAAAGCACTGCGTTCAAAAGATCCCTGCAGGATTCTGTAACATTTCAGGTCAGCTGCCAGCAGGGAGTACAGGTTTGGGGAAAACAGAAGTCCTGTGGCTGGGGTGGTCTCTCCCTGAGTAAGTCAGTAGGAACTGAAAAAAATACTTAAAAAGAAAGTGCCCTGGATAACAGGGCTGCTCTTCAGCACCATTAGCTATTTTCTGTATTTATTTGCACTTAAAAAAAAAAAAAAAAGCTATAAAATGTCTGCAAAATGATGGTAAGGGCTGATTTCTGTGGAAAAGATAAGCTATGATTCTTAATGGAGATCCTCTTGTTCTGCAGCACAGAATACAAAGTTGGTACAGTGGGCTTGGACACGGCAGCCCTGGCTGCAGTTCCAGGGCTGGTGACGGATTATCCTCCCTGTGAAACTCAACGAATTACTCAGTAAACTGGACACTCTCCTCATTTCTCCTCTTAGTATCTCATGTCTTTAGGTAGGAGCCTGTATCATGGGGTTCCTAAACCACCTGTGATCTACCACAGCACAAACATACACCTTCCATTTCCCACAGTTACCTTCATTTAGTAGGATCATCTCTCTGGAGTAAAGACAAAGTATGACATGTTATCGCTACGTGCCTACCACTGACTAAGAAGCGGTCAATACAGTATGTTCTTACCAGATTGCTAAAGCACTTTGTTGCACTTGTATGCTAAACTTTCTATTTTCAGTATCAAACTGGGATATTAATTTCAGGTCTACCGAATAATAGAATCTGTGGGACATACCCTTGAAATAATTCCCGCATTGATTTCTCAGCATAGGAAATATCTTTCAGTTTGAGAAAGCCCCAGCAGAGAAGAAAAAGGTTCCCCACTTCTCCCAACACCATAATTTCTACTTTGAGAATAATATATGAAAATTCATTACTCCAAGTTTCCACTGATTCCCTCAAGTCAAGAAGTAAAGCCTAAACCACGCTTTAAAGTAAAGTAAAGCAAAGCCTAAACCAATCTTCCTTGTCCTTTTGGTCTTCCTGTAAAGATTTACTAGAGTATTTTTTCATTCTTTCCTACTGTTGTCAATACCATCACAGAATTCAGTAGAAGAGCGCACATGACATATCAAACTGTCTCTTTCCAGTTTGGGATTAGATGTCCTTAAAATCTTCTATTTTTCACCACTGGAAATACATCATGTTCCAGTTGAGCCCAATTAAATGCTCCATAAACATACAGAAGATTGATGGGGATCCAGCACTACTAAAGTCCGAAAGAACAAATAAATGATCTCTATATTTGGATGGAAAAAAATTCTCAGGGGACTTGGTCTGTCGGTCTTGGTTGTCTCAGATATTTTGTATTCCAGTGTTATCCCCTTACCAAATATACATATTTTAGGACACAACCACACATCAGGGTAATAACCTCATCCAAATTTTCTGAATAGGAAAATCAAGTGTTCTTGAATTCAGAAGAATGTTTTTGCCCCTCTCATTTCCTATTTGGCAAGGATCCTGCCAACCAAAACCATCTTTCCATTAATTTTGCTGCCTCAAGACATTTGGAGGCTTCTTGCTACTTCAAATACTAGGTTCAGAGAATTATGTGGACCTAAAACTCAAAAAAATTAGTATTACAGAACTATCAGCTGAACTGAGGGGTTGACTCTGATTAACAGCAATATAAATTAACCCAAGTAATCTGATATAATTCAAGACTGTTTACCTGTGTTTGTGCAGGGTGAAGTAACTAAGTTTTCTACATTCCTCTGACCTCAGTGACCTACAGGGTCTTTGGTTTCACATTTTTCCACACCCAGCTGGCAAAAATCTCTCTCATTTGCAAACTCAAAGCTAAGACTGATGCACTTCAGCTCGCTTTCTGCCATATGTTTCAGTTTCACAAGTTTAGTCTTCTGTTCACAGAGTCTGTGTGTGGGGTTTGCTATTCTTAGCACTTCTGCCTGATGAAAAGGTTGTTTTCTGTTGAGTTGTAGCAGAAAGATCACAAAAGCTCCAAGACTGTCAGATTACAAGTTCTGCAGCATGCACTCCTCTGATGGCTTTTAGCTTTGTGTAGCTCAAAAGCGCAGCTCAGGCTGTGAGAGCTCAGGCTGTATTGACCCAGGGCTTCAGATATGCACTGAAATGAGCTCTTTCTTCTCCTTGGCAACAATAAATAATCTAATAAAAAAGAGACAGTGTCTTATAAACAGATTGTTATACTTTCGCAGAACTCCCCAAGGGCCAGCAAATTTTGACCCAGCAGACTGACATCTCCAGGCGTATTAAATTTTAAAATAAAATATCCAACACCTCTATCAAAATATATATCATTTGTTTACACAAACCACATGCCACCTCAGTCATTTCAGAGTACTCTGAACCTAAAGCCCATCCAAATGAGAACGCAGATGTTCTGATATGGCCAGTGGCAGGGTGGCAAGGGGCAGCTTTAAGGAAGGTTGCACTGTGGTTGCCAACAGGAAAACAGAGTGAATTTACATGTTTTAAAGCAGACTCAACTGCTGTATTTGTCCTCTATTTGCATAAATTGCATCTACAAATACAAAAGAAATTAATTTCTAAATAGAAAAAATATTTAGAGGGATATGACAAAATTAGAAGTAGTATGAAAGAATAGAGATCAAGTGTTCATGATCTCTCCAGTGCAAGAGAAGGGGGGGCACCAAATGAAGCTACATGCTACAGGTTAAAATAACCAAACAAGGGGAATATTCAGACAACATGAAATCAATCTCAGGTAAAAATTACATTAGTCCAACCCATCTCAACCATTCATTTTTGGGCTCTCATCTAATTGTACTAGTGCAAGACCATTACGTTAAATATGTTTAAGAGATCAAGAGCATCTCACTTCCAGGTGAATCCACATCTTTGGGGATCGGCCTTTTGTTCATGAGGACGATTCTCCTTGGCCAGTGCAGGATCTATCCCCAAAGTATTAAGTCTTTCCCTATCTACCATTCAGTACCCCTTTCTTTCACAAGATATTCCTAAACTATAATTATATACTGTAACTCATGACCTTGTGATGTTAGTTAATTTTTCAACTTCTGAGAACTTCCAAAGCAGTAAATTTCCCAGCTTCTTCATCACATTTGTGGTGATTAGTTAGACCTGCAATTCTGGAACAGAGCCCAGAATCTCTCCCCCTCCCATGCCTAAGAGAAGTCTGATACTTTCCTGTTCTATGGCATTATGCTCCCTTTAAAACAACTGAAAACTACGCAGAGCTGCCAAGGTGCCTTCTCACATTACAAATTCAGCTCCAAATTTCTGTCCTCTGTCATATCCAGCTCTGAACATTACTGATTATTGGTTTCTCTCCTCTCCTCCATCTGGTTGTTGAAAGTATGTTTCAGGTTATTTTCCCTACAAAGGCATTAGGTGTAGAAGAAAATACAAATGAAACTTTCCATCCCAAATTTCTAAGTACCAGAGACATTTCTAAACAATGCAGTAAAAAAGTACACTTGGAATAAGGAAGAGACATTGCTTGCATTTCGCTTCAGATTACCATTTGCTGCTTTGGGTTCATTTTACAGCTCACTTGACCAACATACTCTGCAGTTGCAAAACACACCCATGCAACTGTTACACTGTAGAGTTTGAAAATCCAGCTGTACACAAAGACCCATGTGTCAAGACGTATTTAGGATATATTGGAATTGATAGAGTTGCACACTTAAATACTGCAATGAAACCGAGGTCAAATTTTAGACACAAATTAAGACAATGCAGAAGCTAAAACTACTCAAGAGGAAAGTTTTCCACGGCCTTGGCTCCACTGCCACAGTGCTGTGACCTTTGGATGTCGTCAATGCTTGAGAATGTCAGGATAAGACTCAGTACAGAGCAATCTGCATGACATTCAGTGACCTGTGACACAAAGTGGATCAGACTAGACAATCTGATTATATCTTCTGTGAACCTTCTAAGAGAGATGGATTAGATCCTCCAAAGAAAGAAACTTGACAGGGCCCCCCGCTGCTCTTAGACCAGAGGTCTCGCCATCAGCGCTTCCCAGACATAAATGAAAGTCAACCTCGCTTTCAGTTGTCTCTGAAAGTTGCCAATATTTTTTCTTGAACAGTAAGGACCAGAAAGAAGCTTGGAACTTCTGTTCTTTATAATTCTGCTGGAATCAAGGAGCAGAGAAATGGAGAAGCTGGGAATTTGCGTTACTTGGAATTCAAACATGAATCAGCAAAGATAGCATACTCTACTTGGCAGAGTGCCCTTGAATTAGAGGGAACCTGTAAAAGGTTCTCACAGTTCAAGCTATTCAGGTTTGTGCCCTAATTCTGCCCAGCCAGGAACAAGATACACACACATTTTATTTCTCAATTAATAGATGGTGCTAGTGATCCTTGGTTCTCCCATCGTTAAGTTTTATCCATCACAGAGAAGTTTCTATATGTAGCCTTATTTTTATTGTGAGCAATATAAAAGTCTCCTGGCAAATGGAAATGGTGGAACAACATTTGCTACATTTGGCAAATGAGAGAAGTGTGACTACACAAATATGATTTCAAGTACGTTCAAAGCAGAAAGAGATAGGCCAGTGCACTAAGATGTTCAGAGGACAATGAAGTAGGAAAGGATCCACAGAGTAGAAGCTGTGAATTATGACAACTACCTAGTTTTAAAACACTCTCATGAAAGAATTGCCTGAGTTTTCAAGGATTCTCTAAAAATTAAAGCTCAGCAGAACAAGATAACCTGTATTTCTATGGGACAGAACAATCATCCTGTTCCACCTTGATTTACTCCTGTTTGGAAAAAAAACACAGAAAGGAAGCTAGTGGAATCAGGCTACTTTACAACTACAAATACAACTCTGCTCACACCACTTACCTGTAGAGGATGGAGAACTTTCCACTGGGCAGTAAGCCTCAGCGCAGTTGCTACTTCGGGCAGAGGAGAGAAACTGCTGCTAGACAAAAACAAAGCTTACAGTGCTTCACAAGGAAATCCACAACAAAGAGTAGCTGCACTCTTTATTCCTACTACAACCTTCTTTCAACAGATTATAACTGTACACACCTGACGTGATTGGGGAACCACCCAAGAGACTGCCCCTGCAAGTAATCTGGGTTGATTCCACCACTGCTAATGGAGCAGCTCAGAGCTCACAGTTCACATTGTCTGGAAACAACTTGACTGAAGGCAATCAATAGTAGTTTTACAGACAGTAACTGATTACAGGGTCCCTCAGATCTCGTTTTAGCCTGCTTACAAGGATTGGTAGCTAACAAAGCTGTTTCTCCCACCTGGGCAATTCTAAGGTTGGGTATCCAGTTAACAGCAAAGCAACACATTTCATAGGGCCGTCAATGTGCAACACTTTTTCTCTGTGACCAAGCTAAACATGCAGGAACAGCCTTTTGCTTTTGGTAGCAAAACAGAAAAGGGAAAACTGTCCTAACTAGATACATAAGGTACCCCGGCTGGCTGTGCCTATGCTGGTACACTTTGCCAAGTGCTGTCAGGTGCTAGCCACATTGATGCTGTGAGTCACCACAAGCCAGCTGTTCTCAAGAGGAAGCTGTTCAAGCCTGGAACAAGCAGCAGAATTTATCAGTATGAGTCCAGCTGTGCTCCAAAATTCTTGCTCCATCAGCTCAGACTACATGGGAGTACTGGCCCCAGCTGTTATGCCTACCTCCCAACCCCAGGCATGCCAGGAATCAAACCAGGCCTACTGAACACAGAAGGAGAAGCACAAAATTGCTCTGACTTACTGCTCCTTGAAGCCCCTGTCTCCCCACCTTCTTGAGATGTTGTTCTGACTGATGCTCCTACCCATCCCTAGCTCCTGAGAAGCCCTGAGGTACCCAATGCTAAGAGCGGCTCTGCCTGTTCCAAGTCAGCTGTGGTGCAAAGCTGACCAGACAAGGACTTGGCGATCAGCTCCAATGGTCTACATCCAAACTGAAGTTCAACTTACGGCTTGGACTCTTTGCCCTTTAAAATATTTTCCTGTATCACTGTGTGCCAAGAAAACAAGTGAGCAAATGGAGAAAGGCAAACAGTGGAGGAACTGATTACAAAAGTCTATTTCTGATATTCTTAATGTGCTTAGTGACATCATCCATCACAGCCAGATGTTAGAGATTTAAGTTGAACAAATTAAAAGCCTGCTTTTTGCCCTAGGCATATTTTGCTTTGTAGCGCATCTCATCAGTGTGGTTTCCTTCAATGGCTCATTTAGTTTTTGGACTGAAAATTAGAAATTAAACAAAAGCTAATTTAAGCAAACATTTTTGTATAGCCACTTGCTGGCACCTCAGAACTTAGGGGGCTTTAGAAGGGTAGAGAAATAAGGGCTTTCTGTTTATCAACCTCACCACAAGTTTTTTGATGCTAAAATGTTTAGGTTCCAAATACTGCAAAGGGAATATTTATTTTCTTAAGAAATACTTCCATGAGAATTTAGAGGTCTGAAGTTGATAGATCTACCCTCAGTGGCCAATTTTAATTGGCAATATCCCTTTAAAAACAAAGGGCCCTAGCTCCGAAGAGGTGCTTTGAATGAGAAAACAAATTTGGTTTTGAGAAGTTCAAATGCCTGGAACCTGACATCTTCAAAGCAGAAAGATCTTTCCCCAAGAGAATAAACTTCCAAAGAAATTGAAGGAAAGGCCAACAGGGGGTGGGGAGGGAATCTTAATAACTGAACGGAAAGCTTCCAAGGTCTACCTAGATGAAAGAATCAAGTCTTAAGACTATAAAACAATAGCATAATATAAAAAAAAATATAAATTTTTCTTTGTGAAGCTAATCAGCCTTAAATTGAAGATGCAGAAAATGCTAAGTGTTTGAGCTAAACAATGAATCAGACAAAGCTCTCACTCTTATGGCCTCATTATATATCAGACAGGCACTCACAATTACATTCTAGATACTGGTTTACATTAATGACACATGATCCTGCATCCCACAGAGGGTCCATGGGACTTAAGTGTTTATTGCTGCTGAACTTTTCTACATATGCTGCCATTGCAGAAACATTTATCTCCGCAACAGTTTAAGCGATACAAGCAGCATCTTTAGAGGTGGGCACCAAACAAAGATCCACTTAAAAACAAGATATACAAGCTTTTCCAAGTTGCTTATACTATCCAGTAAATTCCACAACACCATGGAAATCCAGTTCAGGGCTGATACTCTGGAGGATCAATTAAAAACACAACAGCTAATTGCACAGAGAGCTGATGTTTTCCAATCCACAGCTTAAGTAAAATTGCTTGAACACCTCCAAGTAGAAAGCCATATGGCAACAAATGTTTTCACAGGGGTGCAAAGTTCTGGTGTATCTCTCACTGTGCACAGCAGATATCGCTCCTTTGGGTGTGCATCACAACATTTTCCATCTGCCTTAATTTATTGAAATCAGGAAGCTACTTGTAAGTGGTCACAGCTATCAACTCCCCTTCTCCTGCCTCACAAATCTATCTTGGTAAAAAGCAACTACTCACTTCAGCAGAAAACTCCTTCAAAGAGACATTTCTGCAGCTGAAATCCCACTTGCACAATCTCCCACTTCTTCAAAAAAGGCTCAAACACTTGTTGGATTCTAAGTCACAGAGAGGAACAGCAAAGATGAAGTCAAAAGCCTTTAACTGTTGACTACCTTTAATGCAGAGGTATTCCAGATAGGACGGACTTATTTACAAAGGCTTTTACGCAACATCAGTGTAGCATTGATGAAACATCCTCCCACACGTCACGTGCCTAGAAGCACCATGGATTGCTTTGTAATAAGCTGAAGAGACGCTATCGAATTTCATAGCTGTGAGTTATTCTTGAGTTGCCAAAGGGTCCCCTCTCTCAGAAAATCAGCCGTGCTTCAAACCCCGAGCTGGCACAAAACTGCATAACTTCACTAAGGAGAGTGGAACTTTGGGCCTGTTAACATATCAGTTTCACATACTGAACACAGGAACTGATCTGAAACAAATTCATTCTTGAAATTTTTAAAGGATAGCTCTTTCAAACCAGATGTAGGTAGGAGGGGCCACACTCTGCGAGGTTCTCCCAAAACTCTGTTTGAAGCCACAGAGGGCATTTCTATGCACAATCTGAGAAGGTCAGGAGGCCCAGACAGTACTGAAACAAACAAAATAAGTTTAACTTGCTTTTTGTCCAAATTTTCTCTGCTATACTCAAAGAAAAATAAGACAAGTAGAGCTTGCCAAGACTTTTCCCTTATTGCATTTGCTTTAAAAATCCATAGTTTGATATCTAAATTATTCATATATTTGGACTGAACACAAAGAGTTTGAGGAAAACCACAGTTCAGAAGTTTAGTATTTTTATTTTCAAAATAGAACATATGGGATATTTTTCCCAAAGCTGTTTATACCTTAAAAATAAGACAAATTGATTTAATTTAAAAAAAAAATATTTCTTTAATCTCTGAACATTTTGGATTAACTAAAAAGGACTATCCACCAGTTTGATAGCCAAACAACAACAACAAAAAGCCCTGCTACTTCAATAGCCCTAAAGAATGTGGATTAGAAAGACAAATCGTGTACAGTGCTTTATAATTTTTGGAAACACGTTATGAGAAAAGCTGTAGGAGAGCTACCCACAAGTAAAGCCATAAATAGAACTGGCAGCCTGTCCATCACCGCTGTCCCAGACTGGTAGGCTGTTTTCATAGGTCCGTATGAGTAAGAACTTTGTAACACTGGAGTTTTGAGCAGGGGACATCGCTGTACTAAAGCAGCCTCAGAGGAAGAGGTACTTTCCGGATGGACATTTTGTGCAATGAGTTTCCCATCACAGAGGGATTTTTTGTTGTTGTTGTTGTTTGTTTTTTTGTTTTGTTTTGGTGGCTCCAACAGCAGTACCCCATTTTGGTCACTTTCTAAAGGCACTGACGGACTAACTGAAAAGGTTCAGAGTAAATAGGTGGTGGAAATAGAGTCTGAGAATTGATTCAGAAGGTGTCTTGTTGGTTTTGTGGTTTGGAAAAGTATTTTAGAGGTTTCAGGCAGAAAGCCCATTGACTGAAACTTGCAAGTTAAACTCTGTAAATCCAGATCTCGTACTGAACACACAAATTCTCTTTAAAACATGCTCCTGTAACTGGAACAGTCTTTAGATATAAGCAGTGTGTTCCCCAAAGGCCAATTGATTTATTATGACTATCAGTTGTATAAAAATATTCTCTCCCTAAAACTTTTTGTCATCTTAAAGTTTGAGGCATGCCTCTACTCAAGATAACTACCTGGGGGGGTGGGGGGGGAAATCAGGTCAAATTATTCACAAGTTTGAATTAAATTCAGTGCTGTGTTTGCTGTGGGATTTAATTGTAAAGTTCCCATTAACAGCAATGTGAGCTGTGTGAATAGCACATCACACTGAAAATTTATCTGCTACTGTGTCAGCAGAGATGCTGGAAAATACTGGTGTGCATGACATCCCAGTCTGAGCCAAACCCTAAAATCTGCTAGTTGCACAGTAATTCCATGGACAACTGTGGAAATGGCAGCAACAAACAATAAGGCTGCTCCAGATACAGGGTCAGGCTCAGGGACTACAGTCCAAAGCTAGCGCCTCATATTCTTTGTATTATTCTCCTTACATGTTTAAGTCTTCTTCATGAAGATTTATTTGTTGACAATAATTCCACATCACTTCGAATGTTTCTTTCCAGCCCCTAGCATGTCACACAGAGCAGAAATAAATTAATGCCAACAGATGGTAATACAACCTTCATTTATACTGGTGAAAAGGTTTGAGTGCAGAACAGGTAGAACTAAGAGCAGAATTACATCCAGTGTCCCTAGTGCCTAAATCCTCTGGAGTAGGCCCATGTGTGGTGAATGGTTTTGCTATAAATTTAACATAATATTGTGTGAAGATATGTTTATAAGAATATCAGTACTTTAAAAAGAGTTTCTAATACCTGTGGTTTTGAAAGTGTCTTTTTAATGGATTTTGGTCCATACCTTAGAATTCTATCTGCATCCACACATAAAGCAATTTAAAACTCTTAAACGAGTTTTTAACCTTAATTACATTGAACAGAAGGGAGGCAACAACTTCATGTGAGATGAAGGAAACGGACCTATAAACAGCAAGGAGTTGGGTTTATTTTTTAGAAAGATCTCTTCTGTTTTCTGCTCACAGATTGCCCTAAAAACATATCCCCAGCCAATTCCCGGTCTGACTGACTTCTAAAGCCAGTTACATTAAAGGTTCAGACTTAGTTAATCAGGCAGACAGCACCACTGTCCCTGTAGCTCTTCTAATGCCTAATCAAAATGATTCCACAGTTCTTCATCTAGATACAGAAGAGAAATATCAGATTTCTACAAAACCACAGAGAAACCTCAGCAGCTGTTAGTTTCTAGATTAGTAAAATGTAATTGGAAGGTAGGTGCTGATCCTAACTCATTAGCAGAACCTGCACAAATACTGTGGATGACTGCCTGTCATGCTCCTCAGTGCAAATGCACCGTTAAAGACACACTTTCTGAAGACCAGAGATAACAGAGGTCACTAGCATTAGGATCGAGGTTCCAGATAATCTTCAAATTAGAGGTTTTCAGGTGCAATGAAGGCCAGCTGGCACACAGAGTGATAATCTAAACATAATCCACAAACCAGCAAACTGAAAACTGAATTAATTGTAACACTGAGGGACTATGTAAAAGAACCGAGATGACTGAACTCCTAATTACTGAATTTGATTACCCTGGAAACAGGGTAGCTATTGCCTTAATCTTATCACCTTCAGTTCTGCTTTGGACAGACACAGTTTTGTAGAACTGGTGCTGTATCTCAAATTAAGCCTCTGCAAGATTCGGCATGCAGTAGCAACCTTATCTGAAAAGCCTGAAAAATTGATAGCTAGGTAAACTATCCAAATCTTTTGGTTCGTCAAAATATCAATTTCTCAGAATAGATTGCCTCACAAGTATGCTGCCATGCTTCACAAAGTGCTACATAATGAAAGAATAGTCACATTCTTACAGTGCTTTGGCTTTTTTTATTACTAGCTCCATCTTAAACAGATAGTACTAAAAAAAGAGTAAGCAAAAGTAGAAATTTAAATAAAATTCTAGGAAGACTCAGATTTGATTAACATCAGTTTTAGATTTAGCACAACTGGTTTACCCAGGCCTAACGCAACCAAGTTACTCTATATAAAGTTACTCAGTTTCCTGCCAGTGAAATTCCCTACATCTCCAAATAAAAAGTCTTGTTTTCATGCATTCAAGGAATTGAGAGAAGCACATTGCTTAAAAAGAAATGATCCAAAAATACAGCAAAACAACGTTCTGTTCAGTTTTGTAAGTTCATTTGTTGCAAAGAAACTTGTTAATATATTTAAAATAAACCCATATTTGATTCATGTCGTTTGTGACTTGCGTTCAGGAAAAAATTTTGTCAAGTTTTTTACATTACAGTGATGCATTAATCTTCCTTCTTCCATCTGAAATTAAAGTGGAGCCCTCCCATTTACAATTTCTCATTGCATATAGTATTGGGAGTTACTGTACTCTCATACCCTCCTCTTCCAATAGAGGGTTTTTCAAACAAAAAATTTGCTCCCCAAAACACAGCAACATACCATGATATGTCCAAGTCCCTTGGACATCAGCGTGGCAAACACATCATCAGCTGATCTCTAGAAACCTAATCATTTCCTTCAAGGTTTAACAAAACCAGTTCATTAAACAAAGGTAGAAATCTGCCTCAATTTGTTTTTTCAAGAAACACTGATAAGGACTTTATTAGCAATACATCTTCATTTGAAGCACAAGGTGAGCAACACTAAAGTACTATCTTGCTACACCATTTCAACTCAACATTTTTCCCTCATTCCAATCTCAATTCCCACTGATTTAAAGCACTTTCTTCACAGGCAATATGAAACACTGTCACAAAAAGTACACTGGAAAAGCCAGGGATGAAAAAGGGACTTCACAATCAGGTCCCAAGGATGACGAAAAGTCCTACATTCAAATGCAAGAGATGAGGACTAAGATTTTGGCAGAGCTGCACGTGCACTTTTTTGACAGTCCTGTGAACTATAGCATTCATATTCAGTTCATTTCAAGGCATCCTCCCTGCAATTTTTTCAGAAAAGTAGTACCTGGTTGATATCAATACCTTTATTAACCAAGAGATTATTTCTCCCAATTTGTATGTTTTTCTGCTTTGGACAGCATCACTTTTACCTGGAAGTGAAAGTCTGAAAGTTTTAGTCTGAAATCACCCATTTTCAAGATGTAATTCAAGGCAGAATCTGGAGAATGCATTAAGTGCCATATAAATGTATAGTTAGAAAGTCCCCCTCAAAAGTTTACTGTTTTAAAAACGACAAAGGAGGTATAGTTTCTCAGAAATCTGCAATTATTCTTTTCACAGGCAGGGAACATGAGCATAAAGAAACAAGGATTTGTCCAAGACTGAGAGGTTTTAGAACAGAGCCAAAGAAAGAAGTCAAATCTTCTGAGACTACTGAATTCTCAGGATACACGTTGGGAATATACACAAATATATATTTTTAAAAACATTTCAGAAGACTTATGGGCTACTCCCCTCAAACAAAAAAATACAGCAAAGATGCTTCCTAGTATGCCCCCTCCTTTTTTTTTCCCCCCTCACACCATTTCTTAAAATCTGAAATTATCCAATTTGAGCATTGCTTATTAAATAAAACAACAAAAACTTTGACACAGTAAGTATTCTCAGAAGGAATCTCACATACTTTTCAAATTAGAGTTTACAAACTAGTTTCTAAAGTCTCCAGGGCATAAACATGGAAATAAAATGCACTTTAAGCAAACAAAAATACAAATATGCTGTAAAATGAACATGGTCTTTACAATGATTGTGCCCATAAAATTAAAAAAAGGGAAATGCTATCACCAGATTCATGCCCTTATACTGATAAAACACTCCACAGCTCTGAACATGCAGTCAAGAATTCACATCTTCGAATCCCATGTTGATCCCTTCAACTTCCCTTGATGAGATTCAATATTGTGCTGGTTTTGCCTGGGATAATTTTCTTCACAGTAGCTAGTATGGGGCTATGTTTTAGATTTGTGCTGAAAACAGTTTTGATAACACAGGGCTGTTTTTGTTACCACTGAGCAGTGCTTACACAGAGCCAAGGCCTTTTCTGCTTCTCACATCACCCACCAGCAAGCAGGCTGTGGGTGCACAAGGAGCTGGGAGGGGACACAGCCAGGACAGCTGACCCCGACTGACCAAAGGGATATTCCATGCCGTATGATGTCATCCTCAGCATATAAAGCTGGGGGAGGAAGGAAGGAAGGAGGGGGATGTAGGGAGTTATGGCATTTGTCTTCCCAAGTAACTGTTACATGTGTGTGACGGAGCCCTGCTTTCCTGAGGATGGCTGAACACCCGCCTGCCAATGGGAAGTGGTGAATGAATTCCTTGGTTTGGTTTGCTTACGTGCGCAGCTTTTGCTTCACCTATTAAGCTGTCTTTATCTCAGCCCATGAGTTCTCTCGCTTTTATTCTTCCAATTCTCTCCCCCATCCCATCGGGGGCGGAGTGAGCGAGTAGCTGTGTGATGCTTAGTTGCTGGCTGGGGTTAAACCACAACAAATACCCTTCATGGCAACTACAGACCTGAGGCTCTAACATCTAACTACCACCCTCAGCAAGTGAAATCCTGAAGGGGCACCTGCAGACCAGGCAGTTCACATCCATCTACCACAGCTACCAGTGGGACCGATGAAAGGAGATATGTACCCACACAAGGCTGAAGCCTTGCCTTTTTCCTCTCTAAAAGCAGCACATGCAAGTCACAGGGGTCCCTGGAGGTTAGTCCTCGTAAGGTATAGTCAGTGTC
Organism: Grus americana; assembly: GCF_028858705.1. Lineage (NCBI taxonomy): Eukaryota > Metazoa > Chordata > Aves > Gruiformes > Gruidae > Grus > Grus americana. Next base: position 3,940,118 of record NC_072860.1, on the reverse strand, counting down.
TGAATCCAAGAAAGATCACTATCTGGCTTCAAACACTGTTTCTTTTTCTCCTGACCCTGGGCGTCCTGGTGGACATCAAGTTGAACATGAGCCAGCAATGGGCCCTTGCCACAAAGAAGGTTAATGGTATCCTGGGCTGCCTTAGGCAGAGTATTGACAGCAGGTCGAGGGAGGTGATTCTTCCCTTCTACTCAGCACTGTTGAGGCCACATCTGGGGGGGCTGGGTCCAGTTCTAGGCTCCACAGTACAACAGAGACATGAACATACTGGAGAGAGTCCCACACAGGGCCATTAAAATGATTAAGGGATTGAAGCACCTCACATATGAGGAAAGGCTGAGAAAGCTGGGACTGTTCTGCCTGGAGAAGAGAAGGTTGAAGGAAATCTTACCAACTTATATAAATACTTGAACAGAAGGTGTTGAGAAGATGGAGCCAGGCTCTTTTCAGTGGCTCCCAGTGAAAGGACAAGAGTCAATGGGCACAAACTGAAACAGAGGAGGTGCTGAACATAAGGAAACACTTTTGTACTGTTTTTTTTGTTTTGTTTGTACAACAAAGACTATGTGGGTACAACACACCACTTTCACTGACCTACAGGCTCAAGGCCTCACCTATACAAGTGCTATAAGGAATTGCACAAGCCTTAGCAAATGGCAAGGAAGAAGATCCTGCCTTGGTCCCTCATGCTGCTGTGCTGGGCAGTAGCAAGCTGAAAGCTAGTTAGACCCAAGACATGCACTGTGAGTACTATGTGGGAAGTAGTTCACTGCCTGAGGCTGGTGTAATGAGCCCAGAGTATCAGAACGGGAAAGAGAATCAGCCAGGCTGCAGAAAGGTATTCTCTCAGGCTGCTCTGATCTATCTGGAAGTATTCACCTTTCCTACACTAGATGACTTAACATGCAATCATATGTAACATATAGAGCAATACCCTTTACCATTAGACTTCTCAAATACTCAAAGTGTCAGAGTATTTAAATTATATATTCCAGAAGCAGTGTACAGCATAAGATGACAATTTTTTCATTGTCTTGCATCTCCATCAGCCACTTAAACCAGGATAAAACAGAAGTATCTATACTAACTTCGTATATGAATATACATTGAAAATTGAGCTAAGGACCATAAGAAAGTAATGATTAGTCTGAAGAATACATAGTTTGTGCTCAGTGCTCATTTTGTCCCCATTTCTCATTTAAATGCTTATGTAACCAGTGATAGCAACATATCAAAGTTCTCTCTAAACAGGAACAGCTTCCTCTTCAAACCTGAGCAAGACAAGTCAACAGGCTAGTGAACTAAACAGAGGTTGTAAAACACACTCCTCCACACACACACACTGCCCCTAACCATTGGTTAAAAGGAGTTTTTAAAATGCAAATTAGATCTCCAGATAGTAACAAATCATTACAACTAGAAAACCTTTCAGCCCAGTACTTTAATTTGAAGATGACATATAGTTTAATGTTGGTGCTATAAAACATCAGTGCTGTTTTTAACTTGCTGTTCTGCTTTCCCATCAGATTTACTGCAACAGAATTGAACCAGGGTTATAAAGAGCATGAGTAGTTAAAGAAATTCTATTTGATCCTGGAAATAGTTTCAGAATGGACAATTAAACCCATTTTTCCAGCAACTTAGATAGTCTCAGCAGTCAGTGCTGTAATTTGTTGTAAAGCCTACCACACATGAAATATCGTGGCTATCAGCTTCTAGCTTTTTAATGGTGTGATGCCGACCACAAGAGCTCTTTAATAAAGCAAAGCATAAAAAGAGCAGAAGAGATCATTTTTCATCTTCATTTTTCAAAACTGAAAAATCCTCAGACTCTTGAGATGAAAGGCACCACTAAGAGGACTTTTATATTAATTGTCTACAATATACAATTCAAACATTCCTACAGGAAAATGCTAATCTCAGAGTGACATTAATAAGAGCATGACTTAATAATACCAAGTAGGACTGCATACAGATCAAACAAGACTAAGTCATCTTCTGTGGTTTGGGCATAGGGATGGGACAGAAACATCTGACACTTGTTTGTTTTTTTTTAAATCTGGAAGGAGCATTTTCTTCTTCCCTGGCATAACCTCTGCTCTCGTAACAAGGGTTTATACTACTTCTACCTCATACTTTCTGTCACCTGAAGTAAACTCAAGGCATACTGTGAATTTCTGTACAGTACCCAGCGCAGACAGATCCTGATCTCAGTTCTCATGGCTACATACTACGACAATGCAAAATAGGAAGAATATTCCAAAAGGGAAACACAAAGGTTGGTGTATGAAGTAGTAAAACACTCATTTTTACGTACACACACACATATATAGAATCACAGAATCATTTAGGTTCTAAAAGACCTTTAAGATCATCAAGTCCAACCATTAACCTAGCACTGCCAAGTCCACGACTAAACCATGTCCCTAAGCGCCACATCTACACATCTTTTAAATACCTCCAGGGACGGTGACTCCACCACTTCCCTGGGCAGCCTGTTCCAGTGCCTGACAACCCTTTTGGTGAAGACTAACTCCAAGTCACACCAGATTAACAGATCAGAATCTATCCTTTTATAACTGACATTCGGCAGCTTGTTTAGTGTTTTGCCTGATGTACAGGGCTGCTGACAGCACACAACCTTTCATCTTCTGTTGTGCTTTCCAGTTGAAGGATGGATCAGTCCCTCAGCTGAACTTCACCCGGAGTTGGTCAGGTGATCTACCAAGCCATCTCTGCCTACTGATGGAATACACCATCAAATGCAAGTATTTTCCAGTTGGGTTTGAAGGTTACCTATTGTCAAGCACTGCAATAGTCAGGCATGGTGCTGAAAACTGAAATAGCTGTAACCTGTGCAGAATGGAAAGAAACAAAACAGAGCTGTCATTTTCAGGGCTTCAGCTCTCCCACAACAGATTTCCCTCGCCTTTAGTTCAGATGTTTAAATTGTTTTAAGTGCAACATCTTGGACTGCCCTAGAGCTACTTCTGAATCTCATCTCATGTTTGGATGGGGTTTGCTATTCAAAGGGCACATTATCAATTCCTGACATCCAGGGAGAGAACTGTGCCTGGAGAATTTTCATTCTGTATGTCAGGACAAAAAAACAAGTATCCTGAGAGAAGAAAATATTACATAGCAGTCCCCATATATGTATTCAGGGCTCTGACTGCTTGGTGTCTCTAGCTATGTATTGCAGAATCTAAGTTTACCATTAAAAGCCATAACCTTTAGTTAAAGAAAATCTAAGGATCAAAAGAGCAAAGCAAAGGGATGATAAATTCAATAGGATCTTCTATATAACATCAGACACGAATTTTGTTCTGCGTCTCCTTCAACCAGTGGGTTGAGTGGAAATGAGGCTTCCAATGCACATATTACAGCCACAAAGCAATCAACAAAGACTCCTTCATTTCAACTTGTCCATCTTCAGCATTCAGCAGAGGATTTTGTCACGTTTAGAAAAGGCAGTACACCTTGAATACAGCCGTAAGGTTTCCTCATGTAACATACATGTACCCCAGTTATGCCCCTGGTTACATACATGCACAACACAAGCAGAAAGTAACATGATAGTGTCTGCCTGTGTCCACAGGCTGAAAAGCTCTCGCTCATTCAGTGAAATATTAGAACAGATGGCAGCATCAGTTAATTGGCAAGCTTTAATTGCCTAAACATTAGTATCTAGCTACCATGTTTATTCCTTAAAAGTATTCTCCCCTTGATGACTGCTCCATTGTTCAAGGGTCAAAGGTTCCAATTTAACCCAATAGAGAACAGAATAAGAACAATCTACAAATCTACAGAAAATGTAAGCAATAAAACTAATTCACTGGCCTATTTCAGAATATTGGAATACTTATTTTTAAAACTAATTGCACTAATTCAAAATTTCTAATTTACTGTGACATACAAACGCCAGGATCTACTCAGCCTTAGATTCCAGTATTCTATGGTCCACAAAAACACTGGCCAGAGTATTAAAAACTGTAGGCAAACACCAAGCTAAGGAGGAATCAAGGAACAAGAGAAGCTACAGCAGCCAGTCTGACACAGCCTGACACTTACCAAAGCAAACTATAAAGCAAAGCACATTGTCAACAACGTTTTTTAGGCATTGAGGCAAAGTGTTTCAAGGCCGGAAATCAGAAAGCGACTAAATGAAGCTGCATTTGGATGAGTTACTAGAAAAACTGTTTTGCAGAGAATTTGCAAGGGACACTTTTGTAAAGTTCATAGCCTTGCTGGAGGATGCAGGAAGGGCTTTGCAATGACTATGTGACTTGAATACTCTTCATGCTAGGGGAAGCAGCAATGAGGCTTCACTAATTTTATGCATTAACTTTAGTCTTTGCAAGACTCTTCTATTCAGAATATTTGTTCTTTGACAATCTCCTCCTCCCCCTGTGTGGACAAGGATTTTGTCAAAGGCTGAGTTTGTTCAGTGAGTCAATAATAAAATGCTGACTGCCTCGTATCAGGTACAGTAAAGATACACACTTAAACTGTAACGCATAAGTTTCCATCAGAGACAGGGCCTCATCTTGCAAGACACCGCAGAAAATGCTTAAACAGTCCTTCACTTGCTGCTTCAGTGTGCTCCATAACCGAGTTCCCCGTCTTTCCTCTTTACATTCCCTGCTCATTTTCTTTCTAAGCTGATCATGCTAATGATGTTTAAAGTCATATCACATTTTTCACCCTTGTCTGTTTGTGTGGGTTTGAAATTGGACAAAGAATCTCTCATACCTACTTTAAGAATATTTTTTTCTCTTATCTTAGTAGCATGCATTAGGAGTGTGATAAAGCAGTCTCTACTATCAGCACTTTTCTTAATATTTAGATGAGATCATTTTGACTGGCAAGGCAGAAGCAGAACTTCCAGATGAGATCATTAAAAACGACGCTGTTGAATGCCAAGGAAATCCATTTTAAACAGGGCTCATTATCACACAGGCTATAGACTATCATGAGTAAATCTAAACTGTATGCACTGCCAGCTTTCCTTTTAATAACCAAGATACTGACTTGTCCCTTTGCTCATCCTTTCCTACCAAAGTGCTCTGCTTTCCAATGAAATCCTACTTCATCCCAGAATTATGGCCATCTCTGGCCTCAATCCATTATTACTGCTAGTGAGTTTAAAACTCTGAAATGTGTTAGACTGACAATCCTGGAGAATCAGCCTAATACATCATTGTTTAGGTGCACAATAAATAAACAATCATTACACTGGGGTTCATCCTCAGCTATATTCTGAAATGTTATCTTCTGGGATAGCTTCTCTACAGGCCTCCTGTTCAATGGATTCTCAGAAACCTACAGAACCAACGTAAACAGAGTAAAAGCAAAACACATATAGTGTTCAGTCTAGAGTGTGAGTCCAGTTTGTGCGTGTATTAAACATAAATTGAAATACAAAGCTCCATGAAAATTGATGTTCTAGAGCAAGGCACTCACAAGACAAGAAACTAAAAACTGAGGCCAGACTCAACCCAAAGTATGCAAGGCACAGCACTCGTGATTAGGATCCTATATCCACATTTGGGTACCAGGCCAGTACTGAGTCAAAAAGGGACTTCAACGACATATTACAGTAAGCACATGCTAGTATTGTGTTTGGATGGATTAAGTTCTGTTTGAAGGCTGCACGATTTCTTTGCCCTCTTAGACCCAATGGAGATGAGCACCTACCATTCTCACCGAGGTCAGTGATCACCGTTTGCACACACACACGTGCAAAGTAGCACGGCATCCAGCAGACAGCACTTTGTGTCAGCACCACAGCTGAATGACATTATCAGGGATGATGGGTAAAATGTATCATGTGAGAAAGTTCAATATTGTCAGGTACAGCAGGGACCAGGACAGAGATTACAAATTCAGCCTTACCTTTTTCACTTCCCCAGTACTTTTGACAATCCTTAATCCTTTCACTTGGTGAAAAGTTTAAGTCTTCACCTCTGCAGAAAGAAAAGCATTGGTATTTTATTACTGATGTGCTTTCCCACAAAAGGTGAAAGAATGTCACGGTAGATCTAAATATATTCTGCATGTAATACAATAGCTGTGCCATTGTACATTTTATAATTTAAAGAGCAGTTTTCAGCAAAATTACATCTCAACTATTCCACTTTTCTTTAGAAGTGAAGAGCTGCAAATCATGTGCCTACCTTTACAAAAGTGTAACCAATAGCAAATAGTGTATACAGAAAACAATTTGTTGAAAAAATTTAAAACACTTCAAAATATAAATGCTATGAGAGTATGACCCTGTGTCTTACTTCGTAGTGGTATGATTGTGTCAGAGAAAATGAATTCCTTTCCAATTTATTTATTTACTAGTACCTCAGCAGATTTTAATTTCGTTGACACCAACAGATCTGCACCTAAAAATGATAAAAGCACATCCATTCTGCTTCTCACACTAGCTTATTCTAATGCATATGAAGGCAATTACTTCTTGACAACTCTCTGATGAATAACTGTGCTCTTTGCTAAGCTTGTCACATTGATCACTGGCCAGCAATACAATTAATAAAGTATTGCTGGCCACATAGCACATTAATAACTAGCCTGAACTAGAGGTGGCAAGTCTGATAGATCCAGTGCATTTTAATCTTTCATACCCTGCCAGCTCAGAAGATTAAAGGAAGTCTCCAAGACAATCTCCACATGCCAGCACTGGGTTCCATGACATCCCAGCCAGGGTTACAAACTTGAGACCTAATATTTCATTAATGCAACTCAGTTGGACGTTTCAAGCTTTATTTCCAAACATCGCACTGCCTTGCGGCCAAAGCATTATTTCTTTATTTCTCCTTCCTATTTATACTTCTGAAAGGTAGAATTGATTAAAGTTGTCAGTTCAACCAGAATTCATTAGAAAGTAATGGCCATAAATTCAGTGCACTCTGAAGCGTTGCTTAATAATTCCATAACATTTAGAATGGAAACAATCAATCTAGGAAAGGTCCCACCTCTTCAATACAGGAAAGGATGAATTTAAGTTTGGTTATGAGCAGCAAGTCTGGAGCTTTCCCCCAACATATTATGCTAATTTTAATTGCTGCTTTTAGAGTTGTGCCAATAATCAGGCTTTAAACAGAATATTTTTTGATTTCTAGGATATATTATGATCTGTTCTTTTAGCCATGTCCTCAGAAGAAAGCAAGTTCATTCAGCAGAAAAATATTTTAAAAGAGGCCCAAGAAGCTGCTCTGTCATCCCTGGAAATATCTCTGCTGCCATTTTATATTAAGAGAAAATTCCAATTACATCTCAGACCTTGGACTAACACCCACAATATCCACACCAGGTTCTCTCCTATTGTCTGTCCTCAGCTTTGCCTAGCTTCCAGTCACCTGAGGCTGAACTTTCCGGGCAGCCACAAGGAAATATGGCACAGTAGAGATTCTCCACTAGGATCCAATAATCATCCTTCAGTTGCACTAGCTTTACTAAGCAGAAGCAAGACAGGGGAGTCCAAACAGCTAAGAAAAAAGAATGCAGCGTGTCTCCCTTCTTTTAGGGATGTGAAAGGCAGGCAAAATGCTTGAAAGCATTTGACTAGTCCGAGTCAACCAAGGCTAGTTAAATGGTATGAATAAGTGCTGTGTGGATTCGCATCTCTGCCAGAGCCCACCATGTGGAAGGGCATCGATTCACAGCTTCCAGGTAAAAGTAACAGGCTGTCCCACAACTAAGACTATCCACCTTCAAAGGGCACTTCAAATCTCTTGCATTTCACTTCTAATTTTCAAGATTTTGTAATACCAATACCTGGCACAGAACTGTTCTTATCCATACAGTTCTACAGAGAAGCACAAGGATCTTAATAGCTTTATGAATGAGTAAAAGAATTACCAAAGGTGGCAAAAAACAAAAATTTACTAGTGACACTCAGAATATCTAATCAATCCGCTTAGCAAAACAGTCAAGGAGGAATTTCAACTAATGTGTAAAAATAAAACTTAATATGAGAACTTCAATTCCAGAGAAAATATGTAGCCACCTAAAGATTACAAAAATAACAAATATCAAAAAACATTTTCTTTCACAAAAAGATATGCCAAGTATTTGGAACTATTTGATAGAAATCAGACAAACTGGTCATTGCCTCTGGGAAAATGAGGATATCGTATCATTCAACATGGACTAAGGACCATTCCCAATATATTCACTCAATACTTCAAAGGTGCATTTTTCAAGGCTGAAGAAAAAAAAATTAGTGCAAAGACAGAGAAAGAACATACAAGCACAAAGCAAACTCAGACCTGTAAGTGATTACTATAACTCAACGATTACAGTTCCATGATCAAAAGGATCATTTTGTCCGAAAGACAGAAGCAGCATCAAAATGGGACAAAAATTTAGGGCGGGGGGAAGGGGGAATAAATAAGATACGTAGGTGCTACACTGGAATACTCAGCCTACCTAAAACACTTAGAGGAACTTGACAACAATCTATCAATACCATGCCTAGAACAACACAGCAAGCACTAGGTTAAAAGCTATTCAATGCAGGAAAATTACAGTGGCAAAGCAGGGGAAGGAAAGCTGAGTCCAAAAAGGACACAATTTAGTAATGAGTAATAAGCCACTGACACAAGTAACCAGCTGAAAACTCTCATTTACCTGCCATCAGAGCAAGAGCGGTGTCTGTACTTGGCATGCTTCAGTTGGTCACAGTGCAGACCCCACGCAATGCTGGCAGGGCACAAGTCTGACACCAAGGCAGTGTCCTCACATGCACTGAGCTGATTCTGCTCTGGCAGCACTTGCAGTTTGACACCTCGAGTAAATTAAGACACTGAGAGGACACCTAAGGAAGCACAATTAAACCCACTGCAGCATTTCACTAACACAACCACAGTCCTTCCATGAATTGAGGCTGGCTCCCTGTTTGGCACTGCACTGTAATGATGCAGACCACATGTTGCTCAGATCTCTGAACAAGTCCCAAGTGAGTTAGACCTGCGTTGTCCTGCATCACAGATATTCCCTTATTGCTGATTTATAAGTGGTCTGCCTGGGGGGTCAGTGGTCCCCTGTGAAGACATGTTGCTGCATGAAACCATTCCAGCTTTCTCTCAAGTGTTTCAGAAGGGCACCAGGACCACTCAGTACACCACCTCAAGCAAAAACCAGATCACCACTCAAGTCTCTCTGTTCCAGCTGATAAGCACAGGCCCACTGAAATACCTCCTCCTCCTCAGGTTGTCAAGGTACAGAAAGCCTTAGGATAATGCTTCCTAGGCAACCTAAAGTGTTGCAGTCCTGTCTCAAGGTTATGCCTGACAGCAACCTGCTCAGCTGTAGAGAGAGATTTGCTGTCTCTTAGACTATCTCATTGTGAGCTAAGCCCAGCTCACAGCCCAGGAATGTATTATACCCACAGGCAGTTTGCTAAAGATGTTCTCAGCCTCCTAATAGCCCTTCAGTCTTCAATACCTTGCTGCACATTGCCAAGAGTGGAAGCTGTGCCATAGGACTGTCTTGCTATGAGATTTTTAATTATGCTTTATTTTGTCTTTGGTTTCAAGGGCATGTTTAACACCCTTAGGCTAACGCAATGGGATATCTTATTTGTCTATTTACATTGCATTAGAATAAAAGTGACATAGCAGAATCAATGTGGATTTTGGAAGCTTCTTCACATTCTGTTTTAATAGAAAAGTTTAATAAGGGAATCTTGACTTTCAATAATGAAATGAAAGTTTATCCAAGTGGCATAATATACTGGCAGTGGATTGAATCACAGTTTGCACTTAATTACAAAGGTGGCTTTCATAAGATTACCCATGCAAATTAGTTGTCTCTTTCCTATGTGTTTAAGGATTGCAGGGCCAAAAGACATTTGTATTGTAAATTGTGAACAGAAAGATAGCAGCACCCAGTCATAACACCAGTTGAAATCATCTGTTAGGAGTGTGCCTAAAAGCATTTTCCTTATAACACACCACTTTCCCAGCTTAATGTACCAGTTCAGCTGCAAAGATTCATTCTACCATGAAATTTAGCATGCAGCAAACTCGTTTGGGGGAAATAGTATGCATGTAAAATGTCACTAGGAAGGATATCATGGGAAACAATCTTATAATGGCCCACTGAGGATGGATATATAGGAGCTGGCATAAAGTATAAACGAACTGACATTTCTCTAAGATGGAAGAAGCCTCAGGAAAAAGGTATCGAAATACCTGGAATTTAATGCCTAGAGATTGTGCTATCAAGTGCTCTCAGCATACGCTACGTAAGGACAGCAAGAATTGGTGAGATAGCTTAATGATAAATGCTGGAATTAAGAAAGAGGAGACTGTTGGTGGGAACCATTTATGGAGTTATGCCATCAAAGAAAAAGTGGCAAAGACCCATATCCAGTTTTATATAGCCTGTTCTCTTTACTTGGCCTATTTGTTTTCCAAGGGAAGAGAAAGAAAAATTTGACCTTAGGGAGCTAAGCACTAAAAGAAACATTTAAAAACTTTTCAAAGGAAGCAGTTGAAACAAGCTCTTTCCAAACACATTTGTTCTTTCAGTTTTCTGAAAGGTCTTGTTGAAGGCAGTTGTCACAGCAGGAAAGGCTCAAAACACTATCTAGCAGTCACCCTTTGAAAAGTCAGAGGAAGAATTTTTTCAAGGAAGACTTCAGAGTGAGAAAAGGTATGATACAGTGATGACAAGTGAGTCTGAACTAAATGGTGGTGTTCTACCATCAACATGTATGCTCACTGCAAGCCCCAACATTAAGTGGGTCCTATCAGCTCACAGGGAGTTTGTTGCACTGTCCCACTCAACATCTTTTGTAGGGACAATTTTTAATCAATGAAATGTGTTCAGAGAAAGCAAAACCAAACCACTGTTACTGGGAAGGCATGGTCTTGATAAGGAGTTTATAGGCATTTTCCAGAATGATTGGGATCAACTTTAGTTAAAGCAGGCAATGGAGGAGCAAATATATGTTTTGAATTGATTTTACTCTTCAGTTTAATCAGTTACTATTTGTTTCAAATGGGAATACTTAGGAAAACAGAATAATTGAATAGCAGAACTTTTGTCAAACATCCTCTCTATGCAGAAAAGTAACAGATCACAGTAAACAGCAGTGATTCCCACTGAGCCACTTGTCCTGTCAGTTCTGTGGTTTGAAACTGATGCCTGAGGCACCACCAGGTCTGAGGTAGCTTAGACATTGTTAGGCATTCTAGTACAGCTGCTGCTACAAAACCATATTTTCATGGCTGCTGCCATATGCAAAGCACTGAGAGGCAGAAGGTACCTCCTCCTTGACTGGGACCTTTAGTCAATAAGGGCCATGTTCACAGAAAGTATTAAAATGCAGAATAAAGTACAGCATCTTTACTGCCATAGGACTCTGTTCCCCAGTGGCTAGACTCATCTCAATTTCATCAGGGATTAGTGAGGCCTGATATGAGGGGTGACTGGCAGGACCAGAGACAATATCCAATAATATGAAGGTATCTGGATGCAGCTGGGATGAGAAGCATGTGGAAGGAAAGCATATTTTTGAAATAACATGCTTTTAAAAATCAGCTGAAGTAAATTGGTGCTAGCCTCCAAGGATTCATTCAAGTGATTTTTGGTGAGCAAAAGCCCTTGTAAGTGACATGAAGTCTTCTGTCTGCAAGAATTCCTCTCTGGAGAGATCACTGGAGAAAGGTCTTCAGAAATCTGTTGCAACTCCTACTCTGGGACACCCTGGTGATGGCCTGAGCAGCCAGACACACTAGGTTCAGCACTCAGAACATGAAAAGATGGGAGCAAACCCAGGGTCAGTCAGGTACCCAGTCAGGCAGATGCTGCCTGAACTCTCTGCCTCACTGTCTTGGGAAGGAGGAGGCTATGGGCAATGTAAGGAACAGAAAACTTTTCTGAAAGGAGGAGAGAAGAGTAATTGCGGCCAGTGACTCAAAAACAATAGCATCAAGCAATAACACACCACAGCCTGTGATGTGTACTATTCACATGCTAACGATTGGGGAGTGAAGAAAACTAAACTAAGATGACAAAAGCCACAGTTTCCAAACAAAAGGGGCATGTCACAGTTCAGATATGTAAAAAGAGCACAGCACACATTAAGAACTGTAATTATCTATTCTGTCTTCCAAATTTAGCTCAGCATCAGCCAGAAGCAGTAAAATAAATGCTCTGTATTTAGTGCCAATGACTCACTATAAATTGTGACAGGTTTATGTATACTGCTCACTATTTTATAGTGTTGCACCAAAAGTTGCCCCTATACACACACTAAGATGCCTGTACAGGAAGTCTCACTTAGTTAAAGAAAAAATACACAAATATATAGTCACACTGCCCTTGGCACACCAACACTCTGCCTCCTCTTTCCTCTCAAACAGTCCATATTTAGGACTCTGGGAGACCCTGGCACGTATCCTTTCCAACATCACTGGTTTGTCTTTATTTTGTCCCATAGAGTACCACAGCATTGCAGGGACCTTTTCAGTACACAAGGTATCTGACTGGCCTTAAATATTACCTCACTGCAGTGAATCAGGTCAAGGCTGTGACTAGCTGTTTTTTCCACTGCTTTGCTCATGCTGCTGTGTTCTATACCTTTGCTTAAACAGTCTAAGGCACTATGGAAGCACTGCAGTCAGGAGAAAGATCTCCACTACAGATAAGTTTTCTTTCAAACAAAATGAATACAGTACTATCTTTAGGAGTGTAGTGGTAAGAATCAGAGCAAAACTTTTTGGCTGTTTGATAAAAAACTAAAGATACATACAGTAAATGTATTGTTTTGAACAACTCAGCAGCTGCAAGTTGACTGTAGGCAGACAGCAGCTGATCCAATTTCTTTGCCTCTATCCTGAAAGTCAAAGTGCAAAAAACCCAACAACTACAAATAAGAAAATGAAAGAAACTCTAAAAACTTCCTTCAATAGTCTAGACAGCTATCCAAGCACACTGTTAGAATGACAGAATATATAAGTGCCACTCCATCATATTTGAGAAGTCCTGGCAATCTGGCAAAGTTCCCGCCGACTGGAAGAGGGGGAACATAACCCCCATTTTTAAGAAGGGAAAAAAGGAAGACCCAGGGAACTACAGGCCAGTCAGTCTCACCTCCGTGCCTGGCAAGATTATGGAGCAGACCCTCCTGGAGACCATGCTCAGGCACATGGAAAATAAGGAGGTGATTGGTGACAGCCAACATGGCTGCACTAAGGGCAAATCGTGCCTGACAAACTTGGTGGCCTTCTATGATGGGGTTACAGTGTCGGTGGATAAGGGAAAGGCAACTGATGTCATCTACCTGAACTTGTGCAAGGCATTTGACACTGTCCCGCACGACATCCTTGTCTCTAAATTGGAGAGACATGGATTCGATGGATGGACCACTCGGTGGATAAGGAAGTGGCTGCATGGTCGCTCTCAAAGAGTTGCGGTCAACGGCTCAATGTCCAAGTGGAGAACGGTGACGAGTGGTGTTCCTCAGGGGTCGGTACTGGGACCAGCACTGTTCAACATCTTTGTCGGCGACATGGACAGTGGGATCGAGTGCACCCTCAGCAAGTTTGCTGACACCAAGCTGTGTGGTGTGGTCGACATGCCAGAGGGAAGGGGTGCCATCCAGAGGGACCCTGACAGGCTGGAGAGGTGGGCCCGTGCGAACCGCATGAAGTTCAACAAGGCCAAGTGCAAGGTCCTGCACATGGGTCAGCGCAATCCCAAGCACGACTATAGGCTGGGCGAGGAATGGATTGAAAGCAGCCCTGAGGAGAAGGACTTGGGGGTATTGATTGATGAGAAGCTCAACATGAGCTGGCAGTGTGCACTTGCAGCCCAGAAAGCCAACCATGTCCTGGGCTGCATCAAAAGAGGTGTGACCAGCACGTCGAGGGAGGTGATCCTGCCCCTCTACTCCGCTCTTGTGAGACCCCACCTGGAGAACTGCGTCCAGCTCTGGGGGCGGCCCCAGTACAGGAGAGACATCGAGCTGTTGGAGCGACTCCAGAGGAGGCCACGAAGCTGATCGGAGGGCTGGAGCACCTCTCCTGTGAGGACAGGCTGAGAGAGTTGGGATTGTTCAGCCGGGAGAAGAGAAGGCTCCGGGAAGATCTAATTGCGGCTTTCCAGTACCTGAAGAGGCCTACAGGAAAGCTGGTGAGGGACTGTTTATGAGGGAGTGTAGTGACAGGACAAGGGGTAATGGGTTTAAGCTGAAGGAGGGTTGATTTAGATTAGATGTTAGAAAGAAATCCTGTACTGTTAGAGTGGTGAGGCACTGGCACAGGCTGTCCAGAGAGGTTGTGGAGGCCCCATCCTTGGAAGTGTTCAAGGCCGGGTTGGATGAGGCTTTGGGCAATGTGGTCTAGTGGAGGGTGTCCCTGCCCACAGCAGGGGGCTTGGAACTAGATGATCTTTAAGGTCCCTTCCAACCCAAACCATTCTGTGATTCTATAGAAGTGTACAGTCTGCCCAACACTTACAACTCAGTAGAAAAATATAACAATGAAAGGGTAGCATGTGTAGGTCATGAACATGGATAATTACATTGTTAAGGAGGATAATTAAAGTAGAAAAAATGCAAGAAAACAAGGTGCATATACTGAGAAGACTGCAATAGGAAAGTATCCACTTTAAGAGACTTTGATACTTGGACAGAATGTTCAAGCATCACTGCTGATAGTCTGAGTTTGCAGCTGGTACAGCAGGCTCCTTCTCCCTGCACTTTGGCTTACCAGCACTTGTTGGTGAAGGGCTGGACGCTTCACCTACAAAGATGCATGTGAAGGGGACTGTAAGGATACCGATTACACTGCAAGACAGTGTCCTTGAAAACCTGAGGGATCTTTCTTTTAAGTGATAAACTAGGATTTAGTTCCCAAAGTTCTTGCAAATCAGCATCATTGACTCATACCTTAACCTAAAAATCTTGCCCTTTGACAAATTTTAGATATTTGCATTTTGGAGAGGACCATCTGCCAAGACAACAAAATCTGTGTAATTAAATATGAAGTTACAGATCTCTCTCATTTGAGAAAAGTGCATAAATACGAAGTTAGTGAAACCAAAACAGAATGAGTAAAGCAAGTCAGTCCTAACTACTGACGACTGAGATCTAGCACTTCATTCTGCTGCACTACTAATCATTTAATGACTGTTTAGTCTTTGGAATAGCTGGAATCACCTCTACCTGCTAGTATGCCATTGTACAGCCACCCCCAAATACTAATACCCAGTCCAGAGCCGCAGATTATTGCTGCTCAGTCCGCATGTAGAGATGGCAAGGAAAGCACATGTCATGGATGGAGCCTTTGTTCTTTACCCAAATGAAACAAGTCCAATGCCCAGAATCCACTATCAGTTCAGAGAGGTTTTTTTTTCTATTTTTAACACTTGTTCCCTATAAATACATTCACAGGCACCATTTAAAAGTCACTTCTTCGTTCAAAAAATGGAACACAACAGCAGGAAGACATTATGCAGTAATGCACTAGGGCAAAGTATATGTAAAGGAAGTCTGCCAAAACTAGTTTTTCCTCCTTTTCTCTAAGGCAGCAGATTTTTTTCTTAAGCTGTCTCACTTGAGGGCTTACATGAGTATACAGTAGAGAGACAGAAGTCTTCATTTTATTTTCCACTCTTCCAGGCTGTCATCACCTTCATTGCCATGACACCAAGCCACTTACGTTGCTTTGTGAGTACACAACTGTGTCACACACTTAAGGCACAGCATTCCAGTGTTATTTCCATGGCTTTGAGCCTTGGTCCTCTTTGTGAGGAACGGAGACCTGACTGCAGCACTGCAGAAAACATTTTCCCCTCTTCTTTCCCAGGGCTGTAACCATCAGAATCCACGAGTTCTACATTGTGTCTCTTCCATACCTGGCTTTCCTCTCCAATTTATCATTCACATAATAGAAGCATACCCCTAAACTAAACACCTCAAGTCAGGTAAGGTAATATGATACAATACAAATACAAGTTGTCTTTATCTTCCCAGGGCCATGCTAAGTGTAAAAAGTTTATACCTCCAGATGCCTATATTATTGAATTTAAAATAAAAGCAGCATTATTTCTGTTCCACTGGACAGCTGACTTGATGTGATATATCCTCGCAGGAAACACTTTTTCCAGAAAGAACATTTTCACCGCAGTCTTAAAGAAGAAAACTACACTGATAAAAATCTGTTTTGAGGCCCTGCAACATAAATTAAGTTAGCACAGCAGGGCTTTCACTGTAATAATTTAACTTGTCAGTTCACATCATTGATTGACTTGAAGAATTCATGGGGCTTAACTGATCAATATTATAAATGGTTTGGATGGCTCTGCAGGAATAGCCCAGTCTTAATTTGAGGTCAGTTCTTATTCCTTTTAAGTCTCATTAGCAGGAGCCAACATAAATCCAGAGATGGGAGGACAAAAGCAGAAAGCTTTTTATCAACAGTAAGGCCAGCATGACAAAGCAAAAGAATGCTGTGTTCAGTTGAATTGCATGCATCCTACTGCAATCTCTTCCAGGTCTTTGGCAAAGAACAAAAAGCATATAGAATGACTGGCAATAAGGAGAGAGAGTTCTAGTTTCTAGGAACCATATTTTCTTCAGTTTGAACTGAAGATGAAAATCAACCACAGGTGTACCAGACCAGATTGTCAGCTGGCACAAAAAGGCTTCATTCTAATGAATTCTGCAGAGAAGGCCAATTTCCATCAGCAGAGCTGTTGAAACAGCGTGCTTAAACAACTGTTGCCCCTCACCTTTCACTTTCTCCAGCAACTCCCTGAATGCCTGTCCCATTTCGTGACTTCGTACAACATACCGCAGAGACACAAGCCAATTTTGCATGAGATTACTACTGGGAGGAGCAGCACAGCAACACCAACTTTGGCACAGAGCCACCGATAAGCCTCGTGTCTAAGTCCAGCCATGCAGACTTATCCCTGGAGTCCCAGCCTCGCAAATGGAAAGGCGGTGCAGCTTTAGGGAAGCCAGAGCTGCACAGACGGTGTGAACCGGGGCCCACTGCCCTGTTACCAGCTTAAAGTTATCTTCAGAAGAGGGGCAGTTTTGCAAAAGTCTGGAGTAGCCCCTTTGAATACCGATTTATTTATCCAGCATGCAAGAGACTGGAGTGCTGCTTTGGTCTTTCCTGTCTCCTTCCAAACAGCTACGCTTAATCATTCCCAAAGGAAAGGAACTCCCCAGTCTAAAATGTCCAATGGCTTACTGAGTGACTGAGCAGAGTAGCAATATATGGACTTCACTAAAATCAGTGAGAAAGCTGAAGCTGTCAGGTAATCAGTGAATGTTCTTTTTCCTCAGCCTAACACGTCAGAAGCACCTCCAGCTGGAAAAACTTAGAGCTAGAACTCAGCCTACTTCAACTCACACCATGCAAGCATCTTAACATGGAGTTCAAGAAGGAAACCTACATACTAACTAATTGCAAATGTGGACTTGCAGGAAAAACTTACTATGTAGCCAGATCAAGTAGCACCACATGCACCTAGGAATCAAGTTCAGATAGGGTCATCAGCCTGCAGATAGGTTCTTCTGAAACAGAGTGTAAAAATGGAAGAAACATGCAAAGCACTTCTATTTGAAGAGACAGTTGGCAGCCAAGTCTGTGGGCTGAGCAGCTGTAAAAAAAGAATTGAACTCCATAAATTCAAAGACTAAAAACATTGTTGTCTCTAGAGGGAGGCAGTGAAAAGCAATAGTGCAGGGTAGTGGACAACATCATGTCAGAAAACTGAATGCATTCAACAATCCTCCCATTTTCCTTATTTACTTGCTCTGTCAATCTACGTGAGACAAAATATCTGCCTCACAGCTGACACACTCAGCTCCTCAGAAATGTCCCGAGCCTAATTAAAAGACAGGATGGAAAGAATGACTTCCATGGACTGTTATTCAGGTGCATAGGCAATATCAACCAATGGTTACAAAATTGGCTGAGCTTCAAAGGAAAAGAGATTCCTTAAAAAGGTAACAGGGCATCAGCTGCAGCTACTCAAATCCAAGACAATTTTGTAAGCATCATTGCATCCAAGGTCTTGATTTTCCAGCGCCCAAGACTGAATTAACATTTTAACAGGAAGGCCACAGAAGCATTCAAAAAATCTTCTAACTTTTGTAATTCCATACCTAACAGAAGCACATTCAAGATATGCTTCAAGGTGCCTGCTTCCAATTTCAACTATGATAGACTGTTTACTCTGTTTCATCTGTTGCAGACCAACTGTCAAGCTACAGAAAGATTGCTGAAGCCAGTTCTGAAATATCACTTTTCCCAGCTAAATCAAACATCATTTGTTTTCTGAAGTAGGGCTGATGAAATCATTCTGATGATCAGAGTGGCTAGTGCTGTAAATAAGCATAGTTTCGGTCCTTGACATTACAAATGTGGCTTCATCCCACAACAGTATTCACAGCTCAAAGAGTGTGATATTTTTCAACTACACAAGGACAAAAAAAACCAGAGTGCACATCATACAGGTGGTGCAGAAAGAACATTCTGAGAAAGCCAGATCGTCACAACTTTCAGATTGGTACCATTTTCATTCAGGTAAAAATCAATTCTTTGATAGTTAACTTCAGCCCATCACTACATTCATACACTTAGAGATGCCAGTTCCTATTGTAAACTGTTTTCCTTATTAACACAATGTCTACATCTGACAATCTATTTCCTCTGTTTTTATCACCACAGAGGCCATCCCAGTCACAGCTTATCCATACTGTACTCTCAGCCTCTGCTATCCACGCCTGTACACAAACTCTTTTCCTCATGCAATAGATTCACAAAAACGTAGGTTATTCTCCCCTGCCAAGTGTCTAAATTTTGAACAAGGTATACTAAACTCAGTGCCTCAGCTCTCCTATCAATTCACATGCAATACAGGCATAATACGAAATGGACTGTCACTTAACCTTTTTAGCAATACTTGCAACAAGAAAAGTGCATGGGAGCCTCATCATAAATCTCTCATGATTAAGATTGAGAAAAAGGCATGTAGTAACCTCATACACATCCACTTTTCAGGTAGAACAATTCCGTGATACACAGATTTCTCACCTTTCACATAAACATAAGACAGCATAAAGGTTTTAACTTCTAGGTAATAACACAGAATACAAAGGTCACACAACAGCACCACTCAAAGCCAAGTTTTTGTAAGGTATTTTACTCGCAAGGAAGAAGGCTTCTCCTGGTAAACAGTGCTTCCCTCAAATTTATTTCCCCTGAACTGAACATTGCACTTAGCTAAGAAATCAGAATGAGATCTCCGGGAGGAAGTTTTAACTTCAACATGAAAGCTCCTAGATACACAATTTAAAACACAGAACCCTGACTCTTAAAGCGTGGGCATCTTTACAGAAAACTTTCACATGTCCAATTTTCACTGGCTGACTTGGTTCAGAAGAACTCAATTGCAGAAAGCCCCATCAACAGATATCTGCTGTGATGTCTTTTGTAACAGGGAAAAAACTTGGCTTTTTCATTAGAAGTGTCCCATATCTACAGCTTTCATCCTGCTTTTTGTTGCATCTGTACTGAAAAAACGACTCAAAGGAGATGTGTGGCAATGCAGAATAGCTGAGTATCTCCTAGCTAGTACTCACAAAACTACAGGACAACTCTGATATTAAGACTGCTCACAGTTTAAAAGCAGTACAATTATATGGATCAAGTGTATTCAAACCTCTGGCAGTACAATTTTCATTCTGAACCACTTCAACCCAATACACTCCCTCTTTTTCAAGACAGTGTATTATCCATCAAGTACTAATGTGTTCTGCCTGATATTCCCAGCTTTAGTCCTTACATATGGCTAACACTCCTACATTCTCAGAAGATCCCTAGCATGAAGGGATGTATGAACGGGAGTATGAAGGACTCGTTCATGCAGGTGTTAATATTTACCTTATCTCCATATAATGGTGCTGAGGTATAGTTTTAGCCCTAGTTTTATTCACTGTCAATACTGTTTACATGAATTCCTTTTCGATGCACAATATATCTTTTATAAGTTCCTATTCAGCACATTGTCCTTAAAGTCATAAAACAGAGAAGGTAACAAATCAATAGCATCTAATCTAAGTATGGCTCAGTTCTGTGCTTTTGGTTAAAGAAAAATGAACTAGTTAGCAGCCGTCTAGTTTTAGACATACTATCAAACATGGCTTAACAGAGTTTACCTTTCAATACAGTAAACCAGACACAATAAAACACTTCAAAAAATATGACAGTACAAAACCCAAAAATTCCATTCATTAAGTTCTATGGTATAATCTGAAAATAAAGTAGTTCTACAGATAATTACTAAATTTCCATATTTATAAGAAGATGGTACATATGGGGATAATAGCACAAATGGAAGTACCACTTTCCTATTAATATGGAAATTCAGAAATTATTGAGTTATCTGTTATAAATCAACCTTCTCATTTTTTGCTGATGGAAATGCCATTTATGCACTACATTAAATTCCAAAATTCCTCATGCAACTTCCCTTTAACTTTGATAAATCAGTGTAATAGTTGTCACACTTATCCTCAATTTTGGCAGGAGTTCTGCTCTTAGATTAAAATGGGCCAAATCAATACTTGATGCAATACCACTAAATGTTTTGGAATTAGAGCGAGGAAGGATTTGCTCTTGCAATCTTGTTATTTCCTTAGTTCAGCAGCCCAGAACAGCTGCTGCACACCCACCAGATAGCTGCATTAGGCACTTTGACCAAAGCATGCCATGGCATTCTGAGGCAAAATTTCAGGTGTTTGCACTGTAGAAACGACTTTGGGAAACTGTCGAGAACAAGAAGTTTTTCAAGGATTTGTTTTTATAACAAGGACCGCACATTGCTTGAGATTCCAGGTGATGCTAACCTAACCTGTTCCATTGACAAGTGCAGCAGTGGATGCCGCCTTCTGGAGGAAAAGAGCTCTGTCACTTATATAGTAACCTGTCAGTAGAAGTTGAAAATACAGTATATTTTCAAGTGTTGGCACCCTAAAGACATTCTTCCTCTTTCCCAAAAGTGGTTACACAGTTCTGCAACACCTCTAGAAGATGTGGCAGTTGACCTGAGGTAATAGTTTATGCCAGGATCTAACACGGGTCTCCTGCTTGTCAATGAACTTAGTGCAGAAAGTTCTCTTTAACAGAAAGGGTAATTGTTTGATGCTTAGTGTTGTTACTCCAGTTTCTCCATATATAGAACTTTTGCTTTCTCAAACATCAGAACCTTAGTAATTTGCTGCTCTAAATTAAGGCAGATACTCAGCCTATTGACATCATGCTTATATGTCTCTATGGGAGACTTTTTCAACCTGAAAAAGTCAAATAGCATGCTGCTTTACTACTTAGCAGTAGGGCCTTGGTAATCATGAACAAAAAAGATAGCTCTCACCTGTTATGAGAATAAATTTATTCTTCCCAGTGAGTCAACTAGAAGAAAATTTGACTTCTATCCTGTGAATTAAGTTCTAAGTGCATCCAAGATCTTTACAGGACCCTCAGTCTACCTACTCAGAAACAGAGTTCTTCCATCAATGTTTCCTTCTCCTCCCAGACTGCACAGTATCTTCTGCACAGCCCACACAGCACAGAGCAGGCAGATGGGACAGAAGGCCCGAGAGTGCTTTACAACATAGTACAGATATATTTTCCCTACTAAACCAGTTCCACAGGCAAGGCTACAAACAATACCAAAGCCCAACCCAGCCACATGCTTGTCACCACTTCATACCTAGGTCAATAATCCCATGAGTAGTGTTTAAACTCTTCCTTGTCACTCTGGATGCGTTTTAACTGTGTGAGTTTGAGTTCAACTATTACCTTTCCCCAAACTCACGTCAAATGCTTTTAAAGCAACGTTCACATATGGAGAATGGACGATTCAGAAAAATCACTCATGCGCAGGTTAACGAGGAGCCATGAGCCCTGTTGATACGTCCTGCTCACTGTGCGGCTCGGTATCCTGAGCCAGAGAGAACCCCCGGCCACAATTAACATGGCTTCCCCTCCTAACACAGCACTCTACAGAAAAGCATATGCCAGAGCTTAAAGGTCAAACAGAAAAAATTGCAGGATGATGATATGAATAATTTGTTTCAGTAATTTAGTAACATCGGTTTGTTGTGATTATTGCCACAAACTCCTTTCATATTTACAACTCTGATCTTTTTAACATCTGAATAATTTATATCCAGCGATCAGTGATGCATGTGTCAGAAAATCAGGAAAATTAACTCCTCTAGTGTTCCCTGACTTTAAGAGAACATATTTTCCTATCCAATTATATTGTTTCTCTCTGGTTTGCATTTTGAATAAACAGAATTACCGTGCCAAGAGATTCTGAACATCCATCTTGAATGGGAGCAGCAAGATAATCTACACTTAAGATCTAGCTGTAAAGACACCTGTAAGACATGCTGATAGATTCCACCATCCTTCCAAGAATCCAGAAAATGTCAAGATCATAAGAATCATATTTTTTCACCACAATACCAATTCACACTGTGCCGCAGTTTCAAAAACAAAAAACACAAACAAAAAACCAGATACTTTGCCTATACACACAACAGCTCTTCAGCACATTATACAATAAACTGAAGAAAGAGAAGGAGCTGAGAAAAAGTTACACATTGGAATACTCACTTTAGCTGTATGCAGCCATTATAGGCAACAGGAATCTTGAAGAATTTCGAGGTAAGTCTTTTAAACTTCACAGATCCCAGAATAAGTGGTGTTCCAGGAATGTTGAAAGACAAATCAGCAGACAGACGGGAGACTGGTAGCACTAAAACTGAAAAAAAAGTAGAAAATTTGGGAAGGAAAGTTGTATAAAAGGGCTTTAAAGCTTGAGGCAAATGCCAAAGGACCTTTCACTAGCCCATGGGCTGACATCCTCCTACAAACTCTCTTAGGCAAAGATGAACATGCCCAATACTTCCAAGTAACTGCAATCAACCAGTCCAATACAGTTTGAAGACAAAATAACAGAAAACTGTGATTTCAATTTAACATGAGGCTTGTCTGACACTCACTTTTGCACAGGAAAGGTGATCTACTAAAACAGGGGCTAATTTAACCAAGCTGCAGTCATGGCAAGCAAGGCTGGAGGGAATCTTTTCTTAAGAAATGGCAACATCTGGAACGAAGTTGACAGCAACATGCTTAAGGGACTCAGCAAAAATGCCTATTCCAGCCTACAGCTGTAATACTAAAGCTTCCACTAAACAGCTCAAATACAGTGTGTGCATTGCATTACAATTCAGCTCCTGCAAGATCAAGATAGATACAGAGACAAATTGACCTCCAGGGAACTCTTGCAGGCACAGTGCCTCAGACAAGGTAGAATCTTCCAAGGTCCATCAAGGTGTTTAAAAATTAAAAAAAAAAAAAAAAAAAACCAAACCACATCAATAAAAAAAAATAGTAGGTCTGCTTCCCTCTCTACCCACAGAGAAAACTAGCACAAGGTTTATTAATCATACCTCAAAAACCAACCACCTCAGCAAAAATGTTGCCCAATATGCCCCCCTCTCAACCAAGTGACAGATCTGAGTCAGTGCTACCCCCCCTCTTTTCAGGAGGGGCAGAGACAGAAACAACACTTGCACTGGCCGGGACCAGGCTCCTCTCAAAGTCAAGATGAAGCATAAAACTGCCTTTTGACTTGACCCTCACAGATATTCCTAGAGTCTCTTCTTTTCTGCTAGGCTTGGGTCAAACCTCAGCTGCATATTCTGGAAGGCACTCACCCAGTTAACACTGGATTGCTTTGAAACACCAATGCATTATGAAGAGGCTAATCCAGTTCCTCTAAGCACAATTTCCACAGGCTAATAAGCTGGAGAAGGCGCTCTCAAAAATTCCTTATACATATATATTAGAGGAAGCATTAAAGTACGATCCTGCTACATTTGCAAAGCAGGAGAGTTTTAGCACCTTGCAAAGAAAGCAGATTAAGATGCTTATGCTTTAACAGATGAAAATCAGGGGGAAAAATGCTGATCCTACACAATCTCCAATATAACAAATAGAAAAGCAAAATACAAGATGTGTGGCCTAACAGCTGCAGTACTTTGAGCTGCCAGAGCCAAAACTTATAGAATATTCCTTTTGCTGATTGAAATCTGTAAAACACACTTCAACATCTGTTAGAACAAGATGTTTGTTTACCACATTCCCCTACAAAATGGAATGATGTTTCTTACCTAATGTACTGAAGAATTTTTAGATGAAAGAGGGATGTTTATGAGATCCATGCAGGGTATAATTGAAAGAATATTTCCGGATAAAGATACCATATGTTTTGTATTTCCATTGAACCTATAAATATCTCTGTAACAGTTTGGGGCCATAAATACCATGATTGGGAAGAGTTTTATGCATTTGCTTAAGGCTTTTATTACTTTCAATTATCAGTTTGCTAACAGCGTCTCATTTTCCTCCCACTACATAGCAGTATTCCCAAGGATAAATTCAGAGATGTCAATAAGACCACTGACATGTGCACAGAACTGAGCAGTGCCAGGGTTCATGAAACAATCTGGCTTCCACAGGGCACAGACAGTAATTCCTCCCCCATCTCCAAATGTCATGTGCTCCTACAGTATGCGACCAGCAAGATTTATTTGCTGCCTTGGTTGCAGGGTATGATAGGGAAAGCCTTAAAATGCAAATCTCCAGGAAGTCCCAGCTGCACAGCAGAGCTATGTAATGTAATTCTTCCTGCACAGCACATTAGCAGGAATAGTGGAATGTGAGCATAGAGAAAGAAATCTAAGCTCCTAGAGAGACAGAAATGATGATACAAGACACCACATAAGAAACTCTTATTTGCTTTATTGAAAATAATAAAATAATAAATTATAGAAGTGTTTTCCAGATCCTACCATTAGAAGAAAATTTCCCCCCCCATGAACAGGGAAAACTACCAGGATTTTAGGGAAAAGTGCCACTTTCACCATCTTTTTTTTTTTTTTTTTCTTATGGTAGTACAAGAGCTCTGTTTGCCCTTGTTTCAAGAAAAACTATTTTACTGTCAGTCTTGTTAAAATCCGATTTGTACATTATCTTTCCATTCCCTCAGAAAGATATACTCGTAAGAAAAAGGAACCTTTTCAAAAAGCCTTTGCTTATTACTTTTTCAGCTTACCTTAAAAGATGGTTTTATTTTACAGATGTTTCATGTAGTTAAAAAATTAGAGAATGTTTCTGCACAATACAAGCATTGCAATTTATATGTGCACTGTTCCATGGTGCCAATAATGTTATTCAGATGCATGAACATTAAAACAGAGTTTAAAAGTTGAAGAATTCAACAATATGCATTCGCTCAATATAGAAGCTATTGAAGTCAGCTGAAAGAGTGCACAGTTGTGTGCTTCACTGAATTTTTACTAATGCCACTATAATTTGAAGTCTTTGGCATCCTGCTGATCTCTCCATTTTGCACAAAGATCACTACACGACCCAGACCTTTACCAGATGAAAACCAGAAGTGCAGTGTGGCACTCCACCAGCTGAGAGCTTTGAGTCATATCAAGAACTCCAGTCAGGAAGACAACACATTGTTCCCAAACAGTTTCATGATCAGAGTTTTACTGTTATTTTCTTTAAGCTATGAAGAAAAAAGGTAAGAAAAAAAAATGTATTTCTGGAATTGAAGCCCAAATTAAAGAAATTCTTTGGCTAAAATCAATGGCAAGTAAGGAATTTAAACAGGATTCAGTTTAAGAACAAAATTCTCTGAGACTGTGCCCTACAGCACCAGTTTAAGTATTTAGAAACTCAAGACTGAGTATACAAGCTCATTTCCCAAACAGTCTAAAACTTTCTTCAATAATGCATTTATTTAAGGTAATAGTATAGGACAGGACTATAAACAGGGATAAAACAATTTATACACGTGCGTGTTCCTAATACAACAGTTATTCAACAGCTACTTGTCAAAGACAAGTCCTGCCACCATTACTCAGACAAAATAGCAACTTCACAAGTAGCCCTTGATTTACTACTGCTCAAAGTACTATTGATCATGAGGACACCATATTTTTACCTCACCATTTTAATTAGATTTTTATCAAAGGTTTAGGTCCCATTGGAACAGAGCTCCCATCCAATCTGAGTTTGGCAGGGTTATGATGCCACTGCTAGGCAATAACCAGTACTCTAGCCTAGGGTGTCTTTCTGGACTCCACAGGAGCTATCAAAGCAAGACAAATACCAGTGGAGTATTTTGAAGAGAACTGTAAAGTCACTCCAATGGAAAAATAACATCTGTTTTAGGACAGAACTCTTTTCTCACTGATTTACAGGAGATTTACAATTACTGCATAAAAAGCAGAAAAAGCCCTTTGGAATAATGATTTTCCAGGATAGCCAAAGTTTCCTAGGAAAAATCGACTTGCCTAAACTGACCTAACAGCAGTAAATTAGAACTGGGTTATTGTTGAGATCATCCAAGAGTTCACTGGGACCCAGGAGCAGGTGACTCTGTGCACCTTCTGACTCACAGCTTCCAAGGAATTAGAAAATCTGCAAGGTCTAGAAAACACTCCCATTAAGAGGGGTGTAAGGTAATCCCCACAGCAGACCAGGTCCTACAGCTTTCATGAGCCAAGATCTTCCACTCCTCTAAGCTCTAGGAGAGCTAATAGCAATCATCTACATAAATCAACACTTCTAATAAAGAGCCAAGGTGGATAGTCATACAAAGGGTCAGGAAGAGAGGCAAGAAGTGTAAGTGGGCTGTGCTTTATCTTTTTAGATGCATAACTATAGCGCTACAGGCCCAGACGAAGACACATGTACAGAATTGACTTAATGTGAAAAATTGAAGATACCAAAGTCAGCAGAGAAGGCTAGACACACACAGGTTAGAAAACAGACTCCCCACAGATCTCAGATGAAAGCTATGCTGTTACTCTTGGTCTCTTTCCAGAGCTGAAGACACTTCTGGAACTACCTGCAGCCCCAGTGAAACAACAGGCTTTTCCTATTTGCTAAGTGCTCAGTTCAGGTGACTGCTGCACCAAAACCACCTGGAGACTATTTGCTCTCACAGGAAAGAATGACACCAGCACAGAGGCTCACAAAAAACCCTGCCTAAATGAGGTGTTTCTGACATTTTCCCAGTGGCCCAGACCAAATTGGAGAGTTATGAAGAACACAAGTGACAGCCCTGTTGCCTAGCAAATAGATTTCAGGGAAGTGGAAACCACCACCAGCAGCTAGATACATTCTGGACATGTGTGCAACAGCTGCCTTAGCTAAACATCATTCCACTCAACCCTTCCTTGTACAATCTTGCATACAGGCTAAAACTAGCAGGATCTTTTCAATTCACAGACAATTCTGAAGAGGAAACAAGTGCCAGACACCTACAGCCAGGCAGAGCTCACACAAAGGTCAAGGTCTAATGCAGCTCTGAGCCACCGATCTGATTTCCTGTATTTTGGTTTCCCAGACACAATATTAAAGAAAAGTTTTTATACTCTGCCTTATATTAAGGCCACCTCAAGGGACTAGTCTTTTGAAATAGGCTGTTTCAGTGTAATGTTTCAGAACATTTTCTCTCAATGCTACGTCTCCTCCATTTTACTCATCTGCCATATTTTCTTCCAGCATATTTTCTAAGCTTTTTTCCCCCCCATCAGTCATCACAGTCCCTTATTATAAGGCCCTGTCTTCATACCATTATATTATGCACCAAACTTACAGCTTCTCTATGCTCAAAGGACACAAGCAATACTTCATACTTGATCAGCATCTATGCACCAATATACCTACCTTATATAAAAGAAACCCAAGTGCACATTAATCATGCTGATGATGATCCAGTGTTTATCAAGGACTGGTCCCTTCAAGCAAGGATAAGTGATGAAGAAGAAAGCTACCAGCCTAGGTCTCCAGATCCTTAAAAGGAACCCCAAATGACTCAGCATCCCAGAAAGCAAGTGCCACTCTCTGCACAGGACTGAATTAGCCAGGTCTAGAGTGGTAACAATTCAACAGGACAAGGAGGCTTGCATTGAAACCTATGAAGTCACAACAGAAAAAGACTAAAAGAAAGTATACTTGCATACTATTAAAACTGTTAAAAAAATACCTTTTTTCCTTATATTTTTTCCAAACAGCAATCCACATAAGATAAACTCAAAGCCATTTATCTTCATTTTAATGTTGGGCAACAGCCACTCTCCTCCCTCCTAGAACCCTCCCCACTATCACTATGGGAGAAAGAACACAGCAAATTATTTCCTTTCAAAATGGCATAGCAGAAGGGAAGGGAGGCAGCCACAGTGCTGCAGAGACTAGCTAATTTTCTGCTCAAAGGTATCATGTAGGTTTACCACTTTGGCCTTTCTAAGCTGATGAAGCTACTGAATAGCTGTTATATTAGGAAGACATACATGTATAAACCAGTTTATCCCTTTTATAGGTAGATATTCCTCTCCTCAGTATAGAAAAGGTGGCCTAACACATCTTCAAGCTTTGCTGCAAAGCCAGCTTTCTATCTAGTACAAGCTATTCCCTGAGTAGATGTCTACCAATCAATAGAAGGATCAATATCAGACTTTGTCTTCCAGCTATGTCAAGTTCATTTGCCTATTTTTCCCCTCCCACAAACATTTCTTAGCTGGACCTCTACATGTGCTACACAGTCTTTTTTATTGGATATCTTCTGGGCAATAGAGATGTCGCTTTCTATAGGTATAATGCAGAGGAACTTCTGAAACATTAGTAATACAGTTTACAACTGCTTCATGGACTGGCTAAGGCAGGGTTTCCATAAAGCTATGCTCATATATCATTAAATTCTCAGTGTATGATTGGTGTGCGTAGAGAAAATACCTCTCCTTTCAGTTACTTGTCCCAGGACAGATCAGTGGTGGTACATGTGTAGAATTTTGAGGCTGAAGTTGTAGGACTGAGCATAGAACTTCCATCTCAAAATTTTATCTTTTCTTCTCAAGCTAAAAAAAATAATCAATCTCTAAATCAAAAATCACAGAAGTTTGTAGAACCTTGACATGTTAGCAAGCTATTAGAAAAGAACAGATATGTTGAGTGTCCAAAGGTTACGCTGGCTAAATAGCACTAGTTTAGTTTTCCTTAGACTGTAACTCTCAAAGTTGCAATTATATTGCATCTTGTGTGTAGTAATTTCTGTATTTCCCTTAATGCAGAAATCATATCATGCTCCAGATAAAACCAAACTGAGCATTCAAACTCAGGAAGAGTTCTAGCTCTCTTCTCTAGGGGGGGAAAAAAAAAAAAAAAAAAAAAAAAAAAAAAGGCTCATCCTACTGCTCTGAGCCAAAAGCTGAGGGCAACAAGGCTCAAACATCTATTCAATACTTGATAAAACACAAAAGGCAGCAGCAGCTCCAGTGAACTGTGCAAGACTATTTACACACATAACATTTGTTACCAGGCTTACATATTGTTTTTAGGGCTTCACAGGCAGCACAGACTGATGCAGTAAACCTCCAGGAGAGGAATATATACTCAAGTTTGCACCATCCCACTGAAGTCAAGGCAAGTAATGCTACAAATTCTGTATGTGCTAGATTGCAACTAGCAAATATAGCCCTACTAAGGATGACTTAACTGAATTGGTAATAAGCTAACCTTGAGGTCAGAGAGAAAAATGAGTCTTCTATGGCTGAATGACAGCAACTAGGTATTTTTTTCAAAAAGCCTGCATCTTTCTTTTAAATGCCTTACTGGAATTTGTTAACCTGGAGGGCAGATTTGATGTGTTTCTCCATGGAGAATGAAAACCAGTTCTGAAAACAGGACTTGGTTATCAAATCACAGAATGGTTGAGGTTGGAAGGGACCTCTTAAGATCAGCAAAAGCAGAACTGAATTGGGAGGTTAGGATGTCGACCCCTGTGGCCACATGTCAGTGCTGTAGGGCAGCTTGTGCACTGGGACAGCACACTGTTGGTTTACTCTGACTTTGTAGCAGTAGTTTTCTATCTAGAAATCTAGGGCAGAACTAGGTAGGCTGAAGGTGAAGATAAATTGTAGTGTTACTCAAGCAATTTCCAAATGTAGTTTGAAGGAGGAGCTAGTGAGAAGCTACAGATTATCAACCAGATACGGGCAATTGGACCTCAGAATAAGGAGATTCAATATACAGCTTCATTTCAACAGGAGGACTGCATTACTAGAATGTTTTGGAATCGTGTGACTACAGTCTATTGGAATAGTTATCCCTTCATTTTAACTGACTCCCTCACATCCCTCCTTAGAAATAACACTGGAGAGAAGCCAAACAGGAAATACGATTTCTAGATCTGCCAAAATATCATTTCATTAGCTTGGATATTGAGAAAAACCACCAGAGTTGTTTTTCTTGCTTGAAGTTGTTACACAGTTCATACACAAAAATTTATATACCCTTTAAAATAGGTGCAAAACTGCCAGTAACAGGAGAATGGCTGTTTCCCATATACACTCTTTGTGCTAAATCCAAAGTGCACACATTTTTCAGGACATATTTTTCAGGACATATTATTCAGGACATATTCATCACTATGCAAGACTTGACATTGCAATGACTCAGTATTGCAATTGCCTCAGTGTGATGCTAGCCCTAGGGTGCGTTACCATATTGTGATCCATTATGCCAGGTTAATAATCTGGAAGGAGTTTGTTCCTGTAAAAACAGCAGAATAAAGATCAAACTCTAATAGTTATTTGCTGCAATTAGACTGTAGATGGATTTGGCCTAGAAAATTCTGAGGCCTAAGACAGAAAAGGAAAGAGTATTTCTGAAATTCTTTTGAATCATTGTTGCACAGCAATTTTGGCTTCAATGTACATGGCTTCAGAAACACTCCTCCTTTAAAAACAGTATTTATTGAAGTTATGAAAGCACTAATTCAACAGTACAGCTTCCATGTACATCAATGACCCACTTGCAAGAGTTTTGCTGAACTAATTTACTCTGCTAAAGAGCTAGATGAAAGGGCTCTTAATAGGTGAAAAAACTTGAGCTTTAAAACATATTGAATTTAGAATACACTTTTCTATTTAGCTGCTTTCCTTCTGTGGATCAGGAAGCTTCATGAAAGCAGAGGCTTTTTTTTTTTAAGTAGAATTCATCTACCTACCAACTACCATCTTGGAATCACAATCAGTTGTATATTATATCATAAGTAATTACATAGAGAGTACAATGGCAAATAGATGGTCAGGACAGTAAAAGAACAAGCAGAAGTTCTATAACTGTTTGAAAAAAGATTGCTTTCTGTAATTATAGTACTGTGAATAAGAAAGGATGCTTATCTTTTCCCATTTAAATCTGGAGCTTCTCATACAACCTTTTTTAGTGCAGTATAATATGACTTTTTAATGGCCAATACCTCTTACTGCCTCTAGTGAAGATACAGTTCTGGTACTGAATATAAATTTAGGATGGCATGTAAGAGATATTACCTGACTCAGTTAATGCTCTAAAAATTGGGATTGACTGACAAGCGAAACTTCCCTTTGACCCATTTTTTCCAAAGATTTGCTCAGTACTAAATGCTTTCACATAGGATGTCATTAGCTCTAATGAGTTCATCACTACTGCAGCTAAGAACAGAGCACTTAATTAGGGAGCAGACTTCAGCAATTCCACATGGATTTATGGTCTTAGACTAAGAAACAGAAAATACTAAGTCATGACCAGCAGACAAACTGGAAATACTTGCTCTTACCTAAAAGTAAAGCTGATTTTTAAAGGCTTTTATTTGGGGAAACTTAGGTAACCAATTCAGATGTCTGAAGGAAAAAACAAAACATCTAGAGTCTGTATACTCAAGATTTACAGTACAGCGAGGTCATGCCAGAATGTAAGTACATAATACACTGAGATAAGCAGGCTTACACCAATAGACCCGAATCTTCCCTATGCTAGCAAATCCACCTACAAGATGCAAAGATCTTGCTTTGCAAGGGAGGGACAGACCAACGCAAAGCACTCTGCTACCAAGTCTGTCATCTGCCCGAATGCAACATCTTGCATCTCTGAAGAGCTCAAGGTAAGCTGGCAATGTGTGCAATAATTTGAATGTACAGTGAATAGATGAGCATCACTTTAACAGTTCGGAAAAGCTAAGCTAGAAGTGTTCTAACCAAGAAACACTTCTAGCAGTATAAATGCAAACACCCTAGGAAACAGAAGGGTATCTCGGCCTAACCCAGGATAGCAGGGGAGAAGAAAGCAGCCAGGTTCTGCTGTTCCCAACTTCAGAAATACGATCCTGCTTTAGCTCATTTCTATAAACAAACCCGCCAAGGAATAGAGTGTCAAATGGCACTAGTGGCAACCACTCACCTTTCCTAGAAATAGCTGGTTACAAGCGCAAATAAAGAACTGAGCTGCTGCTGGGAATGGTTGTACTAAAGCTTTTCTTTTCACAATGCATTTTTCACTTTTACACAATGTTTAACAATTTCACGACTTTCATAACCCTTAGTAATTTCGATCTCCCTTAGAGATTGCAATTCACTGTCTGAGAAACAATGATACAGATGAAGAGAAAATTTGAAATATAAAGTTAGAGAAGAGACAAATGGAAATTCCACCCCAAATTAAAGGGGAGATGATGCAGTCACACAGAAGCACTGAAGAAGGAGAAGATGAGGGAGATTAGATTGCCAGTCCTTAAAACAGCTCTGAAGTCCACAGTGAAAGGCAGTAACAAAACTGAGCACTAACACATCATGTTCTTCACATCCAAGGTCCAAGACAAGTCTTGGAGAAATCCTCAGCAAATACTAGGAAGACATTTAGCACCAGCTTCTGAATATGCAGGCTGAACTTTTAGAGAGTTCTTGGTCAAGCAGAAGTTTTAAGTGATTGCTTGATATAGCTCTGTCTATCACATGTATATTACAGTGGAGTCAAACTATGTATAGTTATTTTTATTATTCTTTATAACTTTGCTGGGAAAAAACTTTTTTCAATCCTTAAAAGATCTGGGAAGAGGCCACAGGTTTAAACTGTACCTATTCAAGAGCTAAGTATGTTTTCCGTGTTTTCCAGATTACCTGCCAGTCTAGGAATTCACTGGTACAAATATCTCACTATTGCCAGTGAAAAATTCACTCACAAGACTTTTCACCACAAATTACAGGAAAGTAGGATTTTAAGCACTTTTTTTTTTTTGAAATTCAGATGCTAAACTAAAAATGCTTCCTAATGATATATTTACATGCTTGATGCTAAAATAAGAACTAGCCAAAACATCTGCATTTTTAATGAAAAAAAAAATTATTGACCCAGTTTTTATCTTACAATCTGCTTAAAACCTTCATGTTTGTCAAAGAACATTGTGCTTTCTGAAGTTGTTTAATTTTACACTCAATTTGGTTATTTTTCCTCTCCTTTTTAAGTCTTCCTTTCCTTTAAAAGGAACTGAATGATGTGATAAATGCAAAAACCCAAACAAAATTTCAACCTGAAATTCACTTGAAAGATTTATCAAAGGTAAGTGGTTTACAACCACTTTTGTAAGTTAAAGTGTTTCCTTCTCTCTATATTTATATATGTGCACACACACTTTATATAGTACAGAACATATGGTTTGAAGGTACCTTATTTTCTAGCTCCATCTCCGTAGTACCATCTTCACAACTTCACCATATCACCATTGAAAAATCACAGCAATATATCCAAGATCACACAGGATTCTTGAATAGTGAACACAATCCACGTATCAGAGACATTAGTACTCTCTAGGCCAGTTCTTCCCTACTGACAATGAACGTACTTTCATCCTGACAATCTGAATAAGTGAAAGATTTCTAGGAGGAGCTGTTGCAGGGAATACAAAGAATTTCACTCTGTATTTACCTGTTAATTTGCTCTGAAGGTAGTTTCTCATCTTAAAGAGCTTTGCAGAGGTGAGTTTAAGCTCCTGCTTTGTTTTGGATGACACATTTTAATCTTTCTCTGCAAACAGAAACATAACACCAATGGCAGAAATACAAATGCCACGGGTTCTTTCTTGAATCAGATACAGGGAGCATCTGGAGAAGCTGATAAGGGCAGAGATTGCAGTATCAGCACTGTCAGGGATTAGAGTTCTGCTGCTTTAGAGCCCCAGTTTCAAGTTTCTTCAATAGGAAGCAATATTTATCAAATGCTAAAGTCTCTTTTAACAGGTTTGTCACATGCTGGTTAATGACAGCATTTTCAGCCTATTAGCCTATAAAAAGGAAACAAAGCTGGGAGATGATCCAGGTATAGGTTCAGAGAGCTGGCTGAATTTTCCCCAGCCAAACTGGTTTTGTCAGGTAGGACTAAAGGATCATGACAAAGCAAGAGAAAGCAGAAACAGAGACCAGCAGAGAACAACAAAACACTTGTCCTAGAAAAGCATTTCAACAAGAGATCATAATTTCTGAGAAAAAAGAATTACTAAGCATAGAGGTCTTTCCAAGTCCTTCAGGATAAATGGCATGATTACAAAAAAAACAGTCACTCTCTAATGGTAGATTATATTCTGACCTTAGTGTTTGTCAAAATTAAGATAACTGAGGTTTGTTTTCAAGACAACATCCAAGCCACTGAAATGATGGGCTCTCTATATCCCTGGTCAAACATAGTTCCAGCCCTAACCTTTGTGAGGTGTGAATGTTCTGCTTTCTGTTAATCAACCTCCTACTTACATTAGGCCCAAATGGAAGAACTGAAGTACCACAAGACTGCTGTTCTGGGAAAAAAATAATTTAACTATGAGAGTGGAAGCCTGCCTCTGTGACACCTGTAATCATCCTTTGCACATACAACACATGGACAGACAGTAAAACCAAACACTTAGTATAAACATGCACTTTGAATATTTAATTCATACAACTTTAGTGTTTTTCCTCTAGATGCCTACATTAGAAGGAGATCAGAAATTTATTGCATGGCTGAGCAGGAACTGCAGCCCATGGTGACAGAGACGCTCCTTGCAGTCTCATGATGTATGCCTTTCCAGAGAGGAGGAAAATAGGGCACTGTTCCCTCCAAGCAGACTATGTTTATAGTGCATGAAATTAAAACATAGACATTGTCCTTCCTTCATTTGGAAGTTTTCTCAGCTTCAGGGGGAACTACATAGTCATCAGCCAAAGCTGTGTAATAGCATGTTCTGTTCATAACTTGCTAAATTTAAAATACAAATGCTTACTTAAAGTATTTGCTTAGATAATTCAGCATCTTCCTGTTATGACAGTTGCTTACTATGACTCAAATTACTGTCTATCCTCTGTTGTTCTTTGGGTTGTGGGTTTTTTTGCTCTAAGTCATGCACTTTACTGGAGCCAAATTTCAAAGAAACAAGTAACTGCTTCTGCCACCCTTGCTCATGTAGTGTTTACCTTGTGTAACACAATGGGATTGATGGGATAGATTGAGATACGGTGAAGGGTTGGTTGAATTGGACTGTAATACAACTTCACATGAATGAAAATCAAAATGGTCACAGCTGGATTTCAGTTCATGCCTCATTCAACACTAGTCAAGCACAAACTGCAATTTTTTTTATGCAGGCTATAAAAAATTCAAATTGTTTTTGCACTGTGACTTCGTCACACTGAATATTTAATACTTATAGACAAACTTCAGGTAAACACTTATGAAAGATACTTACATTTTCTATGACTGTTCAAGAATGGGAGATGTTCTGGGGTAGATCACTGCACAAGTATGTTTCTGAAAAAATAATAAATGACAAAAATGTGTGGCTACCCTAACTTGAATTCAATATATTTATTAATATTAATTTTGCAAGAGTTTTATGCATTTAATTTGAAATATGAAAAGCTGAATTTGTAGGTTTGAAAAGTCTGACATGTTTTTATATATTTCCATTTTCACTTTTTTTAATTTTCATTTGCTTTTATACTATAAAAAAGCACAGGGACTCTTCTGACATTCTACAAAGGGCACTCACAGCGATCAAGTATAATGATGAAATTAACTATAAATCTTACTTCAAATATTTGACTTCAACTTTTTGATTTTTGAGATCCAGAAAGACATACCATTACTGGCCTAGATATACTACACCTATTTTATGGGTTTACCCTATCAATGCTGCAATTATTTACATTCAACATATTGTAAACTTTTTAAGATTTGCTACTGACATTCATAGTAATCTTTGATATCAGTGTATGACAAATTAGACTTACAAATTCTCCTGCAGAGGAGAGTAGGCTATTCAGATACATAGGCATCACCAAAGTTCCCCTCTTTGCTCTGCAGTTTTTGTCTCCAGGTACTACAGCATGCAGACACACCTTTTGAATAGGATTTTTATTCTAAAGATCTGTCCATTAACATGAGAGTGCATTAATAAAAAGCTGTTTTTAAATCCACATCAAACAGAAAGAACCTGGTTTAGACTGCAATTATTTTCTAGCATCTTCAAGCAAGAAATGTGAGAAGCTGCTCCAAAGTGTCATTTTGCCTCTATTTCTGGCCCATAACATCTGGGATGGCATAGGGTGCCTGATCCAAAGCTCAGATCAGGTTATCTCCATTGATTTCAGCTGGCTTTGAATCATGCTCTAAACTAGGGAATGTTAACTGTCTTTAAAGAGCACTCAGTCACAGTACACTACAAAGGCATTTCAGCAGCAAACTACTGCATGGAGAACTGGCTGTCATATTTCACAAAACATGCCAAAAACACTGAAAGTTTTACTGCAAAGAGGGTAAGGATATGTTTCTAGATCTTAAATTATGCTTCCCCCTTGTTAAGTAAATAAGAATAGGCTGTTGGTACACAAACAGCTGGGGAACCCATCAGCTCTTCAGGAGTTCTGATCTAAAGGCATGTGCACCTGTGAGAACTTTATGCTAGGTTTAAATCGCAAAATGGTCTCCTACTTTAGTAAAATATTTACTTCCTTCTGACTGCTCTACTGCAGGTTTGATTTAGAGCATGCTTTACCTGGCAAATTCAGGTTGCAGGCACCTCACCTGGGTATCAAACAGCTTCCTTCCATTTTGTTGAAGTAAGTTTGCCTTAAATATCTTGCTGTTAAATCTGCACTTGTAGCTATAAACCAGCAACTCACACTGATTTGATGGAGCACCTCATTTCATGCCAGGCTAGCCTGGGACCAGAATTCTGAAGCACTCAGCTTTTTCAGCAGCTGAGCACCATTCAGACCTTGCTTCAACTCATTCTCAGGCTCTCCTTGGGAGAGTCTGCAGTGAATGGCACTCTAATATTCTCCATCCATAACTAACATTTTACTTTCTTGGATTCTATGATTCTTGATTGCCACTTCATCCTCACTGGATGTATCTACTACAGTAAGAGGACTGAGCAAAGTATGCTGCAAGTGTTTGCTATTTTCATAGATATCAGCCTTGTACAGATCTGCAAAAATAACTTCACTTTTTTTTTTTTTAAACTAAAGTTCTTTCAAGCTTTTCTGGCCCTCCTTGCTTTCTGCTCAGCCTGAGGTTTTTCTGTCTCTGAAACACTTTCGCCACAGTACGTGAATAAACTAGCTAAGTCAGAGTACAGGTCCCTTTAGCTGTCAGCGTGCTAACATGTTTCTTGTGTTCCAAGGAACAAGCTGCTCCTGGACAAACTCAAACATAAACTCAAGCACAAAAAGGAAGCCTACAGAGGGAGGAAGCAAGGGCAGGTAGCCTGGGAGGAATACAGAGAAATTGTCTGAGCAGCCAGGGATCAGGTTAGGAAAGCAAAAGCTGTCATTGAATTAAATATGGCCAAGGATGTCAAGGGCAACCAGAAAAGCTTCTATAGGTATATCAGTGATAAAAGGAAGACTAGGGAACATGTGGGCCCTCTCTGGAAGGAAACAGGAGACCTGGTTACCTAGGATATGGAGAAGGCTAAGGTACACAATGGCTTTTTCACCTTCGTTTTCACTGGTAAGTGCTTTAGCCATACAGTCCAAGTCACAGAAGCAAAGGCAGGTACTGGGAGAACAAAGAACTGCCCACTGTAAAAAATCAAGTTTAAGACCATCTAAGGGACCTGAAGGTGCACAAGTCCATGGGATCTGATGAGATGCATCCACAGGTCCTGAGGGAACTGGCGGATGAAGTTGCTAAGCCGCTACCTGTCATATTTGAGAAGTCGTGGCAGTCCAGTGGAGTTCCCATTGACTGGAAAAGAGGAAACATAACCATGAAAATTAACTGCTGCTAGACCATCCCATTCAGACTGCCTTGAACAATGAGTTCCCTTTAATTCAGTAGAATCATTTAGCATATTTAAGAATATAAATGTTATATTAACACCTGCATGGATTGTCCATTAGCTGCCTCCAAAGATGAAGTGTGACAAGGTTCCTATCAGCTCACAGCTGATTAAAAGCACAACTGCATTGTACATGGCTCAAAAAGCAGCATTCAGTTTGCACAAAGTTTCCATTAAGTATCACAGCAGGATGATGAAGTTCAAGCAGCACAAAGAAAGGGGCATCCTTCCCTGTGAAATGCCTTCACTGGCATTCTAGAGTCTGATTCAGATATTAAGTATTTAAAACAAGCTGCCTTTTAAATTGCTTTTAGTACAGTATCATGCAGCCAGAGAGTATCTGTAAAGTTGATAAGTAGAAGAAAAAGTTATATACAACTTGCAAAAGTAGACAATCTGATTGCTATTTTGTACTTTTCTTGTCTGTTGTCACAGGTTGAGCTAGATGGTGTACTGGTAGCCACAAAGTCTATTGTTGATAGTCTTGCCTAGAATGTCTCTCAAAGGAAGCATTATTATAATAACAGGTCAGCTAGAAAAAGGTTTAAAAAAACCTGCTTTAAAATCTTCTCCCATCTCCTTATGCAGTTGCTTTCTCATAAAACACTCGTTTCATTTTAGCAAATTGTTACAGCTGTTTAAGGCTTAGAGTTTATTATATAATCAAAAATTCAATTCTGCTTGAACATGATCCAGATAAATCATTGGCTCTTATGCAAGATCTCGATGTACCCCTAGAAAAGGAAAGACTTGGACCTTAAATTGCTAATCCCTGTTCTTGCTATTTTATTTTCATATTGGTCACATTAGTACAAACATTCAAACAAATGAATTTCTGTGGTAGAGATCTGCATTATTTGTAGAGATGACAGGAAGTTCTCAGGCCATCAAGCGAACTTGATAGTAATCACACAGTTCATACCACAGAGCTGTGTGACAGACATCAAACACACTTTGACCGACAGCACTCACTTTACTTTGTAATCAACCACAAACTTGGTGCCCTCTTGCTTCAAGGCTGAAAACTCCTTGTGTCACTCAAACTTGTTTCATTACATTGTACATCCCACAGCCCTTCAGCCTCCTGCACAAATCAAATACTTCAATTACTGCTGATCTGCTACATGTGATATTTGATGCCTGAGGCTGACAAGGTAAATTACATGCACAGCACAATTTTTTATGGTTTTGGGTTTAATGCCCTACATATAGCACCTGTGGAAGAAGGTCCTGAAATGCCATTCTTACCCCTGCAGAAAACTAGAGAAGGTAAGGTATCTTGTTTAGGAAGGCAGAAGTTAAATCTAGTCATCATGGGTAATCCAGTTGGAAGGGTCTAGAAGGAACTACTAGGTGTCCCTAAATGGGGATACCCTTAGAAAGCAGGTAAATCCTTCACGGTACCAAACCTTTAGGTGCTTACTTTACATATTATACCAAAGGATCCAGTCACAATTCCTACATTTTCTTTAATTGCTACTTTTTTTATTTTTCCAAAAAGGTACTTTCAGATTGGCACTATGGGGTGAATACAGGCTAGCTATTTCTCCAAGATAAACAGTAAATGGGAGGCTGTTCTAAATCTACTGATTTGGCTCCTCCATCATGTAAAGACAGCATCTGACAGTGCATCTGCTCCATGGCCAGAACATGCTGTAAGAGCCACCCACCCTTGGGGGAAACAAGCTGAACTTCCTGGTGTTCAGTGCACTTGAGGCAGTTTCCAAACCAGGATGAAAGCTCATCCACATTAGAACACCTTAGCAAAATCTGCCTTGGATTCAGTTCTACAGGAACAAGTTACTTATTGCACGACTATCTTAATCTTTTAAGGCGTAAGAGTCCATACATTTGCACTTTTTCTGCTTAGTTGTGCCAGAATCCCTTAAAACTAGACCTTTACCAGAACA
Source organism: Grus americana (assembly GCF_028858705.1). Taxonomy (NCBI): domain Eukaryota; kingdom Metazoa; phylum Chordata; class Aves; order Gruiformes; family Gruidae; genus Grus; species Grus americana. The sequence goes on along the minus strand of NC_072860.1, from coordinate 3,899,949 downwards.
GGTAATTCCCTTGCATAACAAAAGTCTAGTATCCATCCCATTTCACACTCAGCAAGGCTGCCATTCCACAGCACAACTCTGCAATCGACCTGGGAGAAAGATGACTGATGAATAATAAATGACTGTAAGAGCTGTTGAATAATAGGACTGCTTAAGTGAGATGGTAAGATAAATTTGCACTCCTGCACATCCTTTCAAATACCATATGCCTTGCAGTTTGTTCCATGCAGTTTTCTTATCCCAAACATAGGTATTTTGGGAGAATGCAGGAAACTACATGGTGAGATCTTTTAATCTGACAAAATCACTTCATGTATGTCAAGGTCACTTTAGGCATCACCTTCAAAGAAACAAACTAAAGCACTTTCCTGCAATCAGAGAAGGAGGGACACAACAGGATTTCCTCCATTAGAAATAGTTGTAAGCTAGAAGCTCAGGCTCCTGAACATAACTGATTTTCAGAACTACAAATAGTTCCCAGATTTAAGGACCCAATCAACAGCTCTCCATTAATCTTTTAGCTAATTTATAATACACTGTAAAAGTGACTTCCATTTCACTGTTTAATATGGTTAATGTGGATCAGTTTTGATATGTAGCAACCTCTATTTAGAGACTTTTGAGAAATCAGATACATGGTATTTCTGTGGTTTGGAATACAACTGCTTTCCATACTGCAATCTACTCTTACTTCCAGGAACTCTTCTGCAAAATTCACCTTGTCCATTACTCCTTGAAGCCCACTTACATATTGCAAACCTAAATTTGCTATCTGTAACTGCCAATTTTCTCTGCAATGGATGTATTTATTCCCTGTAACAGTCCTTATGTCTCATCCTCTCCAAAGGGGCCTGCTGAGTTCTTCCTGATCTTCCATCATCACTCACACGTTTATTCTTCTCCCAAAGACTCCTTCCAATGAAAGCAACATTACTGAGCTCTATCTTCACACTGTTCTTCCTGAAACACATCTGCTCCCATTTTGTTCTAATGATGTTTTCTACTAATTGGTTTTACTTAGACTGTGAAAGGAAATGGCACACTTGCCTGGAATACAATGATTTCTCTGATAATAAAATATTATAAATAAGATAAACTCATAGAAAAAGTATTAATAATTACAAGCACATATAGCTGTGTTTGGGCATTGAAACATTAAATGGATAATTAAGGTCCCACAATATTACATTTTTGGTCTTGAAACACACCCTTTCTTGAATGCAACCGTTTGGTCTCACGGATCAGTGCTTCTAAACATACATTTGGGTTCTATCCCAATACATATGTGTACCTCAAGACTGTACCTGAAGCTCATTTCAACACAGTCTTCTTCTAGCACCAAGTTGGGATCATGTAGTTGGTTCTGATCAGTCTAATTAGAGTACACTTTCTGAGGAACTACGACTTTGCAACAGAATGCAGGACTTTTGTTTACATGAAATCCAAGGCAAAACTACTGCTATTCAGAAATGCACCAAATCTCACCGCCTATGAAGCTGTTCTAGTTTGGAGTTCTTCCACTTAAAAGCCTGCTTGGGCCTTGAGTGTTGATTTGGCTTCAATAACACTCATGCTTAAAAAAAAATAAAATCCAATCTCAGACTGTCCTGCACTTTCTTTGGTTTTGATCAAAGAAAAAAATTGATAGGTTGAAGTGACTCCATTGGTCCAATAGTTTCTCATGAATTGTTACATATCTAGAAATGCTGTCATGGAACACTACTCAGTCTAAACTTAAAAGGGATCCAACAGCAATGACAGAATGACCGCTTATGTTAAGAATTTAGGAGAACTTGCCCCACTTGCTAAAAAGTATGTGTGGTGGGCTGACCCTGGCTGGAGGACAGGCACCCACCAAAGCCACTCTATCACTGCCCTCAGCTGCACAGGAGGGTGAAAACATGACTACCATGATCTCTGGTACACTTAAGCACAGAACCACAACTGAATCCTCACATGGCACATTACAAATCTGGTTCATACTTAGTGAGCTGAGCTTGTCTGAGTAGTTCTCCTAATACCAGCTTGTGGAGAACACCACTGACAGACCAGTTTTGAAACTGTATCCTACTGAAGCTGAAACCTGACCAGGGACAGTGGCAAAATTGAGAAGACTAGGCAAATTTAGTACTTCCTGCCTTATGCAATATTGTTTTGTTAAGGCTGTAAGGGTGATTCAGAGACAGGAAGATGGACTGAAATGGATGCTGCTCTAGAAAAAAGCTATTATCCAGTGTACAGGTCCAGACCTGAATGGTTATGGACCAGCCTTCATTTAATGTGGCTAGAGTTCTATAAATTTACACCTGCAGAGTATGTAGTCCATTTTGTGACATAAACCAGGCCTCATTAGGATGACAGCACACTGGTGACAGGCCCTATGCCCTCTAGCCTGACCTCCCAGCCCATTCTGCACAGGACTTTTCGCTTAGCCTTCTGTCAGCATCTTGTCAGCTTCAGCTTAAGACTTGCAATGGCAGAGCCTCAGCTATCCCCTTGAGCCACTCTAATATATGCTATTATGATTTCAGATTTTTTTTTTTTTCTTATTTCTAGCCTAGACTTTAACCCTCATCTGCTTATGTGACACAGTAATCTCGGCTAATGCCAGAGGAGCATTATTTAGTGGTTTCTGAACTGGTAAGTTTCCTCTGTCTTTATAAGGTATCTCCTCCAAGTATGTTTTAACACATCCCTTATTCAGAATTTTAAGTATGTCTCCTCTAACTCTGGGACCACTCATACTATTCAATCAGTTTGAATATTCAGAGTTTGAGTATCTGAACTTTTCTTCAGATTTCCACTCAAAATCTGAGAAGCACTCCTTGGATCATCATTTACTTTGCCTGAACAAAGTCTCTGAAATCTCTTACCTTTTATACTGGTACTTCAAGCTGTCCTTGAAAGAGCTGGTTACTAAAGCTAGCTGGCCTGTCCATGACTTCTAGGGCAAGTGGAACAATCACAGGTCTGCAAGGGAAGACAGACCAGTTTTGAAATTATGCAACTGTTACTTGTGCATGGAATTTATTTGCACAAATCCTTCCCTGTGTTATAAGAGTAGTGCAGCAAATGTTTGCCAGAGCAGCAATATTCACTGTCTGAAGTCTTCTAACTCAGTGATATCTACCTGGCAGAATATTTTACCTGGAAAATAAGTAACAGTAAGGTTGATGTAGACTCATTTGGTGAAGAATAATTTTTTTGGAGTCTATTGTTTGTGTCCTCTTTGGAGGAAACTCTTCCATAGGAGTAGGAGCAGCCCTCACCTTCCCACGAATAATAAATAAATTGCCTTCAACAGGTCTGAACAAGCTCTCCCACCACCAGTGTTAAGCATCACACTTATGATCAGCTACCAATGGATTCATCCTTTCAGCACAAGTGGTTTTAGCATTTATGAAGACAGATGGATAGAGAACCCTCCAGCAAGGTAACTGGAATTCTCAGCACAGAAACAGAAATAGAAACACCACACTCTGCTAATACACATCTCTGGAGAAAAAGTCAGGAGTTTGTGCCACTGCAGCATCCTACAGTTATTCTGAACAGGGGAACTCTTCAAACTCTTCTTGTTGCCCTGTCATTGACTAGCTGGCATTTTAGCATAAGACAAGATACATGTTAGAGCCCTGACAGTTAAAAGCTGTTTTAAGATGACTCCGGTGCTGCTCTAAGTTACTGCACAGGCAAAGTTAGGCATTCAGTGTATTTGCTCATTCTGGTGTGCATCTTTCAAAGGACACTGCATTTATAATTTCCACTTTCACTGGGACCAGCATTTAAAGGGTTTGTATCAGCTAATAGCTAGGATATCATGGAGTAATTTCAGAGAAATTCAAAGACTGCCATCACCGCTATCACAAATATTAGTTACCACTGGCCTGGCTTGATTGAAACCACTGACAAAAGACTGAGTGTCTTAATCCCTGACCCCCAAACTGCCTGGCTCTGGGTGTCATCTGTGTGTGATAAAAAATAGACAGACACATTTGTGTGGCATTCCTCAGCCTAAGGTTTGCTTGCATACATCACTTTTTGTTTTGACTGTGCCGGTGCTGCACATGCCTCATTTTTATCCTAAATACTGCTACTTTTCCTTTTAGTTTCCTGATTTTAGGGAATTTTCCTTTCATTTCTTGTCAGCAGATGAGCTCACTTTTTTCTTCATAGTTGCTAATTTTTAATTTGTCCTTTCTTCCTCAGCTGCATTTTGAGCTAGTTATATACCACCACCTGACAATGAAATTACTTTTTTCTGTGCTATTTCATCTCCAAAACACCTTTTTTTTTGGTTTTTTTCTTTCAGGAAATGAAAGACATAATGCCAGGTAATAGCAATATCTTTTGAAACAGCCAAGGCAAAGCCAACTAAAGACAGCTATTTATGCCACCTGTTTGCTTCTTGTACAGATTGGAGCAGCGGCTGCACTCTTATTTCCAATTCTATACTACCTTTTGCTTGCAAACTGTGGGTAGAGGGAACAGGTATTGCCTGGTCCTACCACAGAAAACGTGAAAACTGACCAGTAAAAGCCCAGAGAACTGAAATGTTTCCACCCAAGAAACATATTAAATTGGAAAAGTCTCAATCAACCTAGCTATATGTTTACCTTTATCCAGACTTGAAAATCTCAGTTCTATTAATAGATTACGCAGTAGCTTTCTACATTTATTAATAACCCTGCAAAGCTACCTCAACAGGACTGTGCAGATAACTGCCAAAGAAAAAGTCCGCTGCAAAGAAGCCATGAATGAGAAATCCGATCTTTGCAACACTAGCACCCATGGAGCTCTGCAATCAGGGGCTATCAGCAGCTCGCAGGTTTCAACCTTAAGGTTTCCAGGTGATAGCTACACAATCTACTGAACACACATTCCACGTAATTAAACATTAATGCATAACCTACTGCCTCCTACCCAGTGGGGTCCAAAACCCATTAAGGCCTGCCTCTTGTAAAGTATGGCCAGAAAACATTTTACATGCAAATCTACAATGAAGCTCCCTATAGCAATTGTGCATGCAAAATGACTTTCACTTTTGCTTTACAATATACTTTTTTCTCATTCTGTATCTACACAGCCATATGCTGTACTTCAGACTAATGTACAGTATCTGCTGCCTTTGGACATCCCACACGCAGTAAGGCACTCATACAATGCATTGCAAATGTTCCCATATCATCCACTGAACTTAAGGTAGAACATTCAGTATGAGAATACAATTAACAGATACATGTACAAATTTCAGCATTATAAGTGTAACAATTAAAATAGAAAAAAATGTCTTGTATACTAAAAGAAATTCTAGAGCTGACATTTAAAATACCAGGTAAGCTGACTTCAAAGAATCAAGTCATAATTTAAAAATACCTCAGGTAGCTTATTAAAGTCTAATAAAATGAATAGCAGCTTTAAGCATATTACAGACACAAGTAGCAGAGGTTAAAGGTGGCGTGCAAAGAAGGGCTAAGTGGTTATAAGCCATGACTAAACTATTCTGACTTGAAAAGCTGTTTTAAATACAAGTTATAAGAGCATCTTTTAATACATTTTAAAGTATTAATATTAGTGTCTGTAAATTATAAGACGTATCTTCTTGGGTGACTCACACACGGATTAGCCCAGTCCAAGTGGACTGACTTTTTGCAAAGCCAGGCTTGAGAAATTTGCTCCCAAAAGGTAATTTCTCCTATTTCTTGCTGTGATTTCAGGGGCACATCCCAGGACAGATTGTGCTACAGGAAGCCAAACTATAGATTCTCCCTACAGAATAATGGGAATGGGGAGAATGAACTTCTTTTTGAGCATATGAAGGGACTATAAGGGACTATATAAATCATCAGATTATTACTACCTGAGTAACCTCCTCTTCGTATTCAGGGCAATGTGTGAAGGTTAGCAGCCTACAGAGAAAGAGGTCCCAAGCTCTTACCCACACCAGCTAGTCTGGACTAAAGGCACCACCACGCTCAGAAAACAATTTTCTGTGGATGGAAGATGTTCAGGAACAAAGTCATTTGCTGAATTTAGAGGAAAAGCAGACACTTGTGCATCCTTGCTCTGGAGGGCTGATTAATTAATGCTCAGAAAAGTTGATTGCATGCCCTCATAGCTTTTACCTGGTATGCTGTGTGGTAGGGAAGCTCATTGCCCAGAGCAGCCTCGTGGCAAATGATTCACATTGGAGGTAAAGGAGGCTTGAAAGGACATGGCCAGATTGTTGCCAAAACCAACACTCTAGGTGTACCATATTGTAGTGGCATATAAATACATGGGTCAGCCTGGTGACAGCACCTCTCCAAAGATGACCTTCTCAGTGTTGCAAGACACTCTTCAAGAACTATATTCTGGAGACTTATTTTAAAAGCCAGGATAGAGCCCTGTGCAGTCATCTCAGATCCTGACTGAATACTACTGAACCTCTGCTTAGGCTTTTAAAATCCCCAAGGAACAGACACACCCTTACTGAGAATCAGCTCTTAAGTTGTAACACTAAATACATCTAAGTCTCTGCTAAATGCAGGACAATTAAGTTTCTGAGTGCTCTCACACATCTTACCGTAACTAGACCCATCATAACCTTTCAGACTAGCATTGCAAACCTGGTTCTGTCCATCAGGATACCTCATTTGTCACTAAACTGCTTCTCTTCACACAAGCAAAAGAATTATATTCTTAAAAGCAATGGAAAGGGGTAGCTAGGTTTTTACACAAGGAAAGTAATGAATGAAGAGGGCAAAGTTAAGGTTGCAGACATGACAAACCACAAAATAAGATGAAGGTTTGCTGGATAAGGAGCAAGAAAGTAATATTTAAGTGTTCTTGGAATAACATTGCTATATCATTCATTCTATACGTGGTGATTTAAAAATGGGTGTATCACGACACATACAAACATTGCAATGAGTGCAGATCACGCTAAGCAGCTCTAGGTTATCAGTTTGGGTTCCACTAGAGTAAGAATCTCTGTGAGGAGATAACAGCACCAAGAACACAGAAAAAGGATGGAAAAGAGAAGGCAGCAATTGTATATCGAGCCAAAGAGAGCCCTGGGAGCCCCTGCTTTGGCTAGTTCCTTGGCCTCGAGGCAAGGAGGCTGTCCAAAACTTTGATCAAAAGTCAGAACACCCTGTTGCACTAGCCCTGAAATTTGTCAGGCAAGAACCAGAGTTCACCCTTCAAAACAGCATTAAATATGTTTCCTCAAAAGCATAGCAAGTAATTACACCAGGACTCCGTACCCTCCTGAGAAGTCTCCTAGCCATATTCTTAGAACGAGGAGAAAAAGTGGCCACTATTTTTATAGCTCCTACTAGTACACATTTGCTTCTCTATATTCATCACAAGCAGTCTACAAACTCCTGAAAGCAAAGATTGAATTTAAGCTGTGCTACACAGGAAGAATACAGCTATTAGAAGGGGTCCTGTAGATCTCCCAACAGAACTTCGCCTACCTAAGCAAGGGCTCAATCTACTGTGTCCCTAATTCCCCCAGGGGTCATGTGTAGGTTCTCCCATGAGTTTAGTCTACAAAGATACAGAGAGCAACTTAGACCTTACAAGCACATTTCTAGGCTGCACGCAGCTTGGGCAGGTATGGCTGCTCTGGCAGTAGCTACCTTTAGAAAGCTGTTACAGCTAGGATCTAGAAGCATTAGTATTCAAGCAAACAAAGACTCTAATGGAGTCTTGATTATAGAAACTGAGGATTAGAAAGATACTTGGTCATGCTTGAGCTGCTGCTGGTCCCACAGATATATAAAGCATTACTTTGATCCTTGGGGCAATGCATTTGCTTTTTAGCCAGGGCCTCGCTTCAGTTAGACCTTCGACATCTCACAATAGCAAGCAACTCTTGGAGGAGCAATGTGGGAAGCCTCAGGACTCATTAGCAAAGTTTCATGCCTACTCATGAGGGCAGCCTCACCGGTTTAAGTGCTGCCTTAGGGAATGTCTGCTGCAGTCATGGATACAGGTAATATAAAGATATCCACGTTAAATTTAGACTGCAGTTGGTACAAGGCTACTTAGTTTAGCCACAAGAGCACAAAGCTCTGCATAAACTAACTTGCCTAGCAGGCCTGCGGGTTATGCTTTTATTAGCAGATCTTATGCTCTCTTAAAATACACCTCCTCAATTCTTCTAATATACTGTGCGGGAAGAATATGCCTCACAGTAACTCAACTGTTAAGTGGATTTGTATGCATACCTCCTACACAACTTGAACATTTAGAGAATTTCCCACCATACCCTCTCCTATATATATCTTGCTGCATTAACTCAATCACTGTTTCAGAGGTTTTTTTTCTTTCTCTGAGGCTGTGCTAGGCCAGCCTCAGGTTTTTTTGCTAACTGGCTATCTGCTGCAGAAGAGCTATTATAAATTTTACCCTTTTGAACTACTCTATCCACAAATGCCAAGTGGGGAAACTATCTTAAAATCCATCCCACTATTATTTCGAGGTTCAGATTTTGTAATTGTGTAGTGAGCACAGAGAAAGTAGAAGTCTTCCTTTCCTGCAGCATTTCTTCTAGGTACTGCATCTTGTCTTTTCTGTTTCAAAAGGAAACCATGCTAAAATAGGAGGATATACTGCTCTCCCCTCACTCTCTGCATTGACCAAGGGATGGGAATTGGTTTGGTAGTGGTATCAAGAGAAATCTAATACCAAAACAGTGGCTTCGAAATATTCTGCAAGTCAGCCAGGATTAAACAATGCAAAGTATGCTGGAAAACAACTGGAATACTCAAGTCATTGGAAAATGACTTAAATGAGGTCACCATGGCAGATCAGCTAGGACCAGCTGAATTATAGCTTCCCATCTGCTGTTGCTCATGCACCTGTAAAAATGGCTTCCTTGAGACATACATTTAAAGGGCAGACAGCAAGTCATATTTTTAGTTCTTTGTATGCAAATTTAATGCATTCATTTAGCAAACTAATCATGTAAATTGCAAAGATTTTTATCTATTTGCAACACAGCTTACTATTACATTTCTGGATCCTTGTTTTTGGTAGCATGTATACTGCCAATACACATCTGGCATATAAACTGCAGATGAACATTCACAGATGGCATAAAATACCTAAGCAAATGGTTTGTCCAAATATAGATGTGGATTAAATGACTCAGAGTGCGTTGCTGGCAAAGTTTTGCAAGCATGTGAAGCTGTACATGAAATTTCTCTGCAAATAACTTTCAGGCTAATGCCTTTATTCAATGCCTAAGGAAACCTTCAACAGCAGTTGATCACCACCTGGATTAAATTCATATGACTAAATTTCATATGGTGGCTAGATATTAGATTTCCAAAGACAGACTTCTGAAGGAAAAATGTTCATAACTCGTATTTTTTTTCTTGCCATTGCACATGCATTTACCATAATTACATGGACAAGCTGAGCAAACAGTTTCTGTTCAGATGACCTCGGTTCATCTGTTCAGATGTCTCTGCATTACACTACTGTACACAAATTGTACATGGCTTACATTACAATGCAGTTTTGAACAGTGTGTCCCAAATGTTTAACCACAATCAATACTAAGGCAACTATAATATATCAACATTAATTAAATATTTTCACCTGTACTAACATATGAAATGGATGAGGAAAGCTGAAAGCATGTGGCTAAAAATAAATGTAAACATTAGTACCTGCATGAAAGAACAATGTTTTGAGTTTACTGTTCTCCATCTGCTGTATACTCTGTTTCTTCTGCTCCTTCATTTCATACAAGATTAAAATTATTTTGTTTTAAACATAAATCCTATTAAATAAAATCTCCACTATAGACTATCTCTAATCAAAATATACTGACAGTCAAAAAGACCCCAAAACAAAAAAAACCCACAAAACCAAGCACAGTGGGAGAGCTGTGCCAGCAGTTGCAGGAATTTGTCCTTTATGAAAAGCCTTACTTAAAGGGTGGTTCATTCTTCAGGAGAAATGGCATGACTCCCATCTGGTTGCCATACTGAAGCAATTTGGCAGAAGGGATAACTGATGCTGGGACTCCAAACTGCTCCCACACTCTTTTCCCTGTCTCTAATGGGAGTTGCACGGAGCCATCACTGAACTGTTTATGGGTGCCAGATGTGTATTTCTGCAATACTGAAGACTGAGCATGTGCAGGAAATGAGAGGTGGTAAGGCTTTTACAGCTAAAGGAACCACTTAAAATTCTGTTAGTATTCAACTAACATGTATTTTCCTCCCTTCTCTCACTACTAAGGCATCTGTCGTCTTTCTTATCCTCTCAATGTGGCTGTGAAATGGCTTGAAACTCAAAACAGACTAGCAAAGCCTGTGGAGCAACCCATAATTGTTCCTTATGCACTACTGGTCCCCTGGGGAAGATTCAGATCAGACATGGTGCAAACCTGGCTAAATAACAGCTCATAGTAATCAAGCAGCTTCACCATACGGAAACAGACACTAAACGCGTGTGAGCCAAGACACAAGTGTGTGGGTTTCTCTGCCAACTAGATCTTCATTACACATCATAATCTATGTTGGATGTTCTTTACAGCACCATCTCATTACTTATCAGTCCTGAGCAGAGACTAACACTGAAGACAGGGACTGATGACCATACAGAAAGCTCACAGTTTTCAAACACTAGTGTAAGAAATGCAGAAGGACTGGGGAAGGAGCACAGCAAGTCTTAAAATCTGCCTGCAAGGGAACAATTGGAACACTTTGACTATACAAGATGCTGCTATCTAGATTTATGCAAGTCAAGTTAAAAATCATTGATCCAACCATCCACAAAAAAGTTTCAAAGGATAGTCTGTGAATGCTTTCATAGTGTCCAATTATGTTTTGCAAGAAAAAAAATAATTTGAGTGTCTACTTGGTAAATCTCATGCAAGTGAGAATTGCACCAAACTGGGAAGTAATAATTTTAAGGAGATCTAAGGAGGTATATGAATAACACATTAATTTCAAGGTGGAGGGAAAGTTGCTGAAATCCTTCAAAGTGTAGACTATTTCAACTTTATCTAGCACAAAAAATAAGTGTTCCATATGCAGAGCAATCCCATATGAATGCACCACACATTTTGTGTTTAAGGACAACACTGAACAGAAGCAGTGTGCTGAGGTGTTGGTAAATTCTCACTTCCAGTAATAATGACTCCTCCAAAACAAAGCCACTAGGGTCCTAGGACAAACTTAGCCATAAAGCTTTCTCCAAGTGGTATTAGAAAAAACCCCAGTAAATTTAGTTATCATTTCACAGTATTTCAAGAAAAACCTCAGCTGATTATTCCCAGAAGGCATTAGTGACATGAACATTTTTTTTGGTATTCATCTAGTATATTCCTTTAAAGCAAGTTAGAAATTAGGACTGGATAGGAAAAAAGTGTTTTTCTTTCACTATGACAAATGTTTCATAAAAGCTGATATAAGGTGTACAAGTTGGCTCAACCACATGCAGCATCTTTTGGATAGATTTGACCCATACAGTTGCATCCCTGTGGGTGGTGAAAATGTAGTACTGTTTTGAAACTCAACTCCCCTTGGTGCTAAAATTAATGCTGGATTTCCTCCATTTTTCCCAGGATTGGTCTGTGATGTTACAAAAGTTACAACAGATAAAATGAATTCTTCCAGGAATTATCCCAACTGTAGTCATACCTATAATTAAATTACATATCTAAGGGTTCCTCCAGTTGAAAATGAGGAATGGCAATTAGAATATTAACAGTGCATGTAATACAGTTCCTCATCCATGCTTCCTAATTTCTGACATGGCAGCATGGTGTGTAATTTAGGCTATACCGTGTGTTCTTATCAACCAGATGGCAGTAAAGAATCCTGCAGGATTTTGTGCTATTTCAATCCGGGGAATTACATTTTTATTCCATGAAGTCTACTTCCTTGGCTCCAGCTCAGACAGTTCTGGCTCTTACATGCTTTCTAGTGTGGAGTACTTTGCATGACCTCCTTGAAAACAAATGTGGTATCACTGAGCACCATCTGTTGGGAGGCACTCTTCCGAATAGAATATATACTGGGTGAAATCTAGTCTACTGATTTTATGGTGCTATTCCTATGGATATCCATAAGGCTTCCCCAGGGACCGCCTCGGTAAGTGGCAAAGCTCTGCACAGAAACGCACATCCCAGGAACTACCTTAGTACCGTGGTTCATCAGCTGCTCTGAGCTTCTGGTGAGGCCAGCTCTGGAGAAAGGCTGAAAACTTCAACAGGGAACATGCTGGGCCATGGTGCAGCTACTCTGCCAAACAGCCTGTTGCCGTTCTCCACCAGCATTTCCACCAATACAATACTCTTCTGCAGATATCACCCAAAGTGACCGATATTTTAAATAAATACTTGATATTACGGCTAAAGCTACTGGATTACTGACTTAGTTTGGTTTTTGCAAGTGAACACAAATCTAATTTAAGGCAACTAGTTATTTGTAGAAGAAGAATTTTGTGCACGCAGAAATTAAAGTGAACATTCATCCTTTGAGACACAAGACAACTGTAGTGGGTTTCTACTGTACAACTAACTTTTTTCAATTATCAAATTACAAGCTGATTATGAAGCTAGTACTTTCACAGATGAGAAACACTGTCTCAAATCAGCATAGACAGTCTTTTCAGTGAGAAGTCTATCTTGAGATTTTTAAAATTTTACTAAATTATTGGAAAACTTCATATTTAGGTACACTAACATTTTCCTAATACCTGCATGCTTCTAACATGCTACTTACATGCTTCAAACTTAAGAAACAATCAGTGTGCAAAGAAGAAATCCAGTTCTATTCCCCAGCTATTCTAGGCTGTCTGAAAATCTTAGTCAAAGAAATTACATTCTGTCCAGGAGTAAATGACGTACTACATTTCTTTGAAAGTTGCACATAACCGAATTCTCCTCAGCAGCTGCAAATCTATTTCTGCTGAAACAGCCAAGTTTCCTCTAGATTTTTTGCTATAAATTTCCCAAGAGATAAGTAGATTCACTGGTACCCTAACTCTTTGTAAAACAGTAGGAAAAACTTTGACCAATTAATTATGTTGGCTACTCTGTACTGTTGTAATCTAGTCCCAATGCAGAGAGATGCAGTCAGATTCCCCAGAAGTCAAGAGTATCTATGTTCGGGCTAATTCCTCATAATCCTTCAAGTACTACTCCCCAGCTTGCTACAGCTCCTCCTTACAAACCTGTGCCAAAAGCAGAGATGCTCAGAAATGCTGTCTACTACCTCCATCAAATCACATTGACAGATTTACTCACTGACATCTGCCAGTATCATGTTTTAAGTGCTGCTGCTTAATTCCCTACTGCTCCAAACATTAGGCTTAAAGTGAAGAAATTTTACAAAAACATATTAAATCCCTTTGCAATGTCCATTATCACATTAGGTCACTTCTACCACTGCAATACTCCTACAAAAGAGCATTTAAAAGTTCACTCCTACAGAATTACTTTAGCACTGAAGAAACCCTACAAGAATTACCATATAAAGCAACACATGGAAAAGACATCCTGTCAGGACACTCAGGAAAAGTCTGGTGATGTGACCTGGCACTAGTCTTGGAGTGATAATTAACAGTGAGAAAGAGATGGAGACAGTCCTTTCTGACTTTTACCAGGTGTATTGGGTTTGCGTGGCAAGGTTTTGGTAGCAGGGTGGGGGGGCTACAGGGGTGGCTTCTGTGAGAAGCTGCTAGAAGCTTCCCCTGTGTCTGATAGAGCCAATGCCAGCCGGCTCCAAGACAGGCCCGCTGCTGGCCAAGGCCAAGCCAATCAGCGCCTCTGTGATAACATATTTAAGAAGAAAAAAAAAAACCAGTGAGAGAGAGCTTTTGCAGCCGGAGAGAGGAGTGAGAAGATGTAAGAAACTCTGCAGACACCAAGGTCAGTGCAGATGGAGAGGCAGGAGGTGCTCCAGGCACCGGAGCAGAGATCCCCCTGCAGCCCGTGGTGAAGGCCATGGTGAAGCAGGCTGTCCCCCTGCAGCCCATGGAGGAAGGATGAGGGGGTGTAGAGATTCCACCTGCAGCCCCACACCAGAGCGGGTGGAGGCACCTGAAGGAGGCTGTGGCCCCATGGGAAGCCCACGCTGGAGCAAGCTCCTGGCAGGACCTGTGGAGAGAGGAGCCCACGCCAGAGCAGGTTTGCTGGCAGGACTTGTGACCCCATGGGAGACCCACGCTGGAGTGGTCTGCTCCTGAAGGTCTGCACCCCATGGAAGGGACCCACGCTGAAGCAGTTCATGAAGGACTGTAGTCTGTGGGAAGGACTCACATTGGAGAAGTTTGTGAAGGACTGTCTCCCATGAGAGGGACTCCATGCTGGAGCAGGGGAATGATGAGAGGAGTCCTCCCCCTGAGGAGAAAGGAGCACTAGAAAACACCATGTGATGAACTGACCGTAACCCCCATTCCCCGTCCCCCTGTGCCGCTGAGGGGGGAGGAGGTCGAAACTGGGAGTGAAGTTAAGCCCGGGAAGATGGGAGGGGTGGGGGAGGTGTTTTAAGATCTGATTTTATTTCTCATTACTCTGTTTTGCTTGGTAATAAGTTAGATGAATTTTCTCTCTCAGTTCAGTCTGTTTTGCTTGTGACGACAATTAGTGAGTGATCTCTCCCTGTTCTTATCTCGACCCACAAGCTTTTTGTTACACCTTTTCTCCCCCATCGAGTTAAGGAGGGGGAGTGATAGAGCAGCTCTGGTGGACACCTGGCCTCCAAACAGGGTCAACCCACCACACCAGGAAAGTTTTCATTCAGGAGGCACAAGAGTCCTTGAGTGTTCTCAGTCCCTCACAGTGCAATTCAGAGGGAAGGGAAGGAGTTAATGGAAATTTCCCCAGGGTTTGCAGAGGCTCTCACATTTGGGCTGTTTGGGAGAGGCAAGTGCAGAGCAATCTGCTTCTCATGGGAATGCAGCGAAGACAACTAAAATCACTGGTAAAAGATTGGGATTCCTGAAGTATCCCACAATCCAGAACATCTTCAAGGGAGCTAAACACTATCCTCTCCCCATACTAATGTGATCTTTCTACTAAGGTAGGGGAGCCTGACCATGTTGAAGCATACATGCCATATATACACACACATCTCCATACACAGTCCAAAAAACCTAAGATATTTTGTGCACAAAGCTTTCCAGCACTGTTGGTGTACTTACATGTATAAATTAACAATAATGCATTTTGAATACTCAAAATTAAGGTGTAAAACCCCAATTTACTTGTTTAGCAGGTGAGGTTTCAGTCTCTTAGCCACTTAGACTAACTGCACAATTTATTGACTGTACCTTTTATTTCCTGTTCCTGAAAATCTATACTATTATGGGTTTTCATTACTCTATCAATACTATCTCCTATACCTGTAGGTCTTACCACAAAACACTTTCTATCAGTCTTCCTGTAACATTACCCCTCCACTTTTCCTCCTCCTTGCCACTAAATAAATGAACAAATGAATAAATAACACAGAATCTGAAAGAGGCACGTAACTTCTCATCTGATGTTGTGGTTAAAAACACCCATGATAAATGAACTTAATTCAGTACTAAGAGAATAAACAGTGACAGGCAGAAAAGTTTAAATAAGCCTTCAGTAAGGCTTTATGCTATCCAATAATGCAATATGCTGGAAATAGAAAATGAAGATTGCATCGTCTATTAATTGTTTTGTCCCAGAACCTTACCTAGTCACAGTACATTCTTGCTAGTGTCTTCATTATAGCATAATTTCAAAATTCAAAGTTAGGAGTAGAAACTACATAGCTCTACACAATTTTATTTTTGTATGGCAAAAAATGAGGGCTTGGAAAATATGAAGGGAAGAAAGCAGATGGAGAAAAATGAGCTCCAAAGAATGCATCATTTCCAAAGCAGTTCTTACATTTGTTCCACAAACAATATAGTGCTACCTTAGGGTTTGCTTTATGTGCATTGTTACATTATCACCAAGAGTGTTAATGTCCCTTTTATGAAATATTCAGAGAAAATTATATTGCTGCAGCCTACAACTGGAGGCTATAAAACTTGCTAATGTAACAAGGAATATTGCAGTTGTTTTGATAATTGTGACTTCAATTAGCATGTTAATACCGTTAACAGTAAGCCCAAAACTTGTTCAAACTAAGGAAACTGTAAACAAACTGTTTGGCTCTGTCAGCAAAAGTGTTGCAGTACATCCTGAAGGTCACACAACAGAGAAAAGCTACATAGCTTCATGAAGCTTTCTCCCACTCAGCACTGCAGCTGGTTGAAGCTCTGTTATAGAAGAGGCTGTACCAAAGGCTTACTGTTTACAGTTGTGTTTATTTTGTTTGCTTCCTGTCTTAATAGCTTACATCACTGTGACTAATTTTCAGCCCAGAACTCCTGGAAACATCTCCAAGTTTACATGTTTTCACAGAAATAGTGTTCTCTAAGACTATCACTCTTTCCAGAAAGGTTGTTTAGTGTCACTGTTGAAGAGAGATTTGGAGATTTAAGAACCATCTGAAAGCAAACGAACTCCAAATACATAAGACCTTTACACACAGCTACTAGTTGAAAGAAGTGTGGATGTAGACTTATCTTCTTGCTTTTCACAAATTGACATGTGGCTAAGCTGGTTTAGCAAGCGCTCCTCAATATTTAGAAGAATTTAGATTACAAGGCCAAGATGCAAAAAGTTAGTGGCATCATCCACAGCAAGTGCAACCTTCCCACCTGAATCTTCCTATGCTGCTAGCATTTTTACCATCTCTTGGATTTAGAGCTACCATATTATATTTCTACTCCTGAGGATAGCCAAGATGAAAAGTGACCTGTCTTTTCTTTCACTGCTTCATCTGTGTCCTCACACCTTTCAGCTCTGTATTCACACACTGCTTATTCTGAAATTACTGTGATGGCTGAATTTTGTCCAGAAAATCTTTATTCTAGGCCAGAGAGTTAGAATAAATACCAAACTCTGAAAAATCATTTGATTGTATGGCATGCTACTGGTACACATGGAAGCTTTACCATAATATCAATGAACTTTTACTGAAACTCTTGATTACTAGCCCCAATTTTAAAAAGGAAGCTGGTGTGGTTAGTTTTGGAAGGAGTGTGCAGAAAGATCTATAGTAGTGATAGGAATCAAACCAAGACCTCCTGTACCTCAGTTCGCTGCCTTCACTGCAGAACTGCAACAGGAACTCTGCATGGGGTGCAGGACTCCAGCTCTGTGCATCACATTTGAGGAACAGGGTCAGCTAAATGTGTACCAAGTAATATTGCCAGATAGCAAGCCTCTGGCACCCAGTAACTCCTCGGCTTCATGAACAGCCCTATTGATTTCAGCTCTGGACTTGTAAAATAAGAGAATAAGCACAGGATCCACCATCTGGACCTCTGTGGATACCCACAAACCTATAAAGCTGCTGCTCCTGATGAAAATTTAATTTTATGACTTGTTAATGGTTTTAGATCTCAAACTTACCATTTGCACTAATGCTCATTAAATTTAATATTAAACCTGGCTTGCTAGTTGTATTGCCACTTCTTTCTTGTCAGAAATCAATCCAATCCTTTCTAGCTTGCTCAGTCCCCATCCCCCAGGCTAAACAGTCTTACTTACAGGTGTTACTATCTTATAGGAGAACAAGCATGCAGAACTGAACCTGACTATGGAAATAAGTTTCAGACAATAGTCCTACAAAAACAATGAGGGGAGCAGCTTTACAGCAGGGGGTCAAGGAGGCAGTGAACCTTCCGTGTAAACATCTGAAAGCAGGGTTTGTAAGTTCAACACCTACAGCATGCCTGGGTTTTAATCTCACTTCAGCTGACTAGACAATAGAGCTGAACATGTGATCTAAATAAAGAACTGGCAAACACTGTTATAAAAGTCTTAAACCACAGCTGTCAAAGCAGTGACCAATAAATCCATTTGAATGATTGCACTCCCCACATTTCTTTTTTATTACCTATTCCTCAGAGGCTGGCAATTAATTGTTCCTCAAGTTGATCCAGTCTGTCTCCGCCACCTTGCTTGACAGGCTGCTACAGCATCGCCAGCATTTGCTATGTTCCCGCTTGCCGTATTTTTGCTTTGAATGGGCTCGTCCATAGCTACCACATGCATTTCCAGCTTCAATTTCCATTGCATAACAGAAGACTAAATCAGAAAGATGCTGGCTTCACATTTATTTGTCTCCTTCCTGTAACTCTCCTTTGAACATGGTCCTATAGCTTCAGCTGTAAAAGCCATTATTTTTATCTACATCAAGAATGTTGTGCCAGAGCCTTTTTTTTTTTTTTTAAGTGCAAATGGGTGACTGATTCCCTGCTATATGAAACATCAAGGAAGTATAGGATGAAAGTTCTCAGGAAAATGACCTGCTAATAATTTTCATTAATTATTCATTAATTTCCATTCAATAAGAGCCCTTTCAAAATTCAGCATACCTGCAACAGGGGCTTTCCCATCTCTCACTATAGTCAGCATGTAAAAGTGCAGCAGAGTCAACTTTTCGGTAAGGTTGAACAGAGAAAGCTCATCCCTTGCTCCTTCCCAAGGACAGACGCAGTCCGATAGGTGTGTTCCAGAAATAAACTCTGAAACTACCTGAGTCTTCACCCAATTTCTGTGTCCTTCAAACTGGAGGTCGAAGTAAAACATATTGCCACATACTTTTCCAGCTACAAGAGCTACACTCAAGAGTCCAAAGCGACTGTTGTGGTATAACCAGGTTATTGCTTTCCTCCACCTGGTTAGAAGTAGGGCCCCTCTAATCCTGGTTAGAGTGTTCGTTACTCCTTCTAAAAATGGACTAGAAGTCAATTCAAGAGGATCAGAATTAGGATTAGGCCTTCTACTCTTTCTGAGGAACTGCCTGCTGGAAACTAGGGCAGCATTTTTTCTGGAAGAGTGCCCTTTTGTGATTGCTTTTCCTTGCAACTCATATACTTATATCTCTAGGGTCAAGGTAGGTTTTCCATCCCACTTCATGTCCTCTCTGTGGTCACACAGGTAAAAACACAGGGTGCCTTGTGGCATGCACCCTCTATATTCTCTCTTGAGGAGAGGAACGCTTAACTCCTAATAGGTGAGATTCTGGTCCCTACAGGTGGGGAACAGGACATATTCTCTTTGAGTTGCTGGACTTTCCAGGACAGTTTCTCCACAGCCAAGATGAGGGAGGAAGAGATACTTTCTCTGCATTACTGGAATCAGCTAGTCAATTTATCCACTGTTGGCCTGTCTTTGTCTCCCCAGTCCATCACTGCCCACGAGTTGGTATACAATCATGGTGCATTCCATACAAGCTTCTGCCACATGGGTCACGTGCATTGAACTTCATCTGGATCTGTGGGTAACTGTGCATTGTCCAGGTAATAATAAACCATCTCCTGCATGGCTAATTCCTTCAGGTACTAGATACATCCCCCTCCGTGGTGGTCCACTTGCCTGGACTACATACATCATCTTCCTTGAAGGGATACCCTTCCTTCACACCTGACAGAAGTCACCTCTAGAGGCTGAGGGCTTGTGATGGCCACAGTGACTGTCATTATTTTGTCAGACCCAGATCTACTTCCTTCCAAGTAGATGAATCTGCAAAACAAAATTCTGCTATCCAACTTAATGGGTTTGTAAGTACTTGGTCTTCACTAAATGTCTAGTAGCCAGTGATTATGAATGGCTTACTACAGTTATGATCTAGTTTAGCTTTCAAAGTGAATCCATAAGGGAGATATCAGATAACCAAGATATCAACTTGAATTTCATCACTGCAAGCATACTAAGAATGTGACCATGAAATTATCTGGCAAGGGTACCATAGATACCTCAAGGAAGCAAAAGAAATTGGCTTATAATAGTACTTGCTATGCTTTGTACTACATCTTCAACAGCTCTAAAATTGCTATTTACCACTAGTTAGTGAGATTAGTCTTAAGAATATTGTAAAAGTCAGAAAAGGCTAGTGATAGCAAAAGGAATGTCTGAGTGTGTGAAATACTGCCTGAACTGCTACAATCTAAAAAAAAAAAAAAAAAAAAAAAAAAAAAAGACAGACCCAAAGGCTGGACTCCCTCACAGCTTATTTTTAAAACTCAGTTTCTGCACCAATCCTTCAGCTCCCACTGCACAACCGGAGTAATTAAAAAATGAATCATTTGAGCAATTCCCACAGGAATATTAGAAATAGTAAGATTTGTTCCCTCCCTTTGACATGAACACTAACCAGAGCTATGACCTAACCTGGCCTTCTTGCTTCAGTAAGTACAAACAGACCCATTCTTACTAAACAATACAAACTTTTCTCTCCAGCACTTTCTCCCAGAGGACACAGGCCATGGGAGAAGATTAGCTAATTTTGTCAGGTCTTCATGACAAAAGTGTCAAGGTCATTTCATCCTGCACAGATGCTGTAGAAAATGTCTGGCAGTACACGATTTCTGACATTTGAAGCTGCACTCTGATTCTGCTAATGTGAGCAGTTGTACTGTATTTTTTGCCAAGGCCTGAATTTGGCTCTGCATAGACCAAGAAATAGGAGCCAGAATAGGAGATACAGCAGTAGAGTTTCTTCCATTTCCTAACATCTGCCTTACCCACTCTTTGCAGGCCTTCCACATCTGAACCAAAGCCTGGAAACAATCTCTATGTTCAACAATGTCATGATAGAGCACTACCCCACTCATTGATAACCTGTGTGGTCGAGCTGAGCCAAGGAAAGGCCCACTTTAAAGGAGTCAAAAGGGAAAACTACAAAATCAGTGATCTCCTGACTGCAAACCACTATGTTCCTGAATTCTGAGTCACTTCATTTCAATCAGCTTGTTTATATTGGTCTTTAACCATACATTAAAGTGATGCAAAAATATCCATCCATATCACATAAGTCATTAATGTAAAAGCAAATGATTGTTTATAATTCACACACAGTCCCTACACTGTATTAAGCATTAGGCATCATTTTACTGCAGGTTGGCAACTGAGCTTTTGTTTCAAGTGCTGAGTTTTCTGCAAGTAAGAATATAGCCAGTGAAGGAAGGCAATTATGACTTGCTAATGTCAGCAGCAGAAACCTTTATGTTCAGCCCATAGCAGCTACACACCAGAAAGTAAAACCTTGTCTATATAAGTAACCCAGTGGAGTAATTTTTTGCTAAATATGTGCAAATCTATACAAAATGCTTAATTTGTAAATGCAACTTGATACTAAGCTCAAATTTGCCTAATTTAAGAAAACCAAAGCACTCAAATGAAGCCTGAAGTCAAGGAATGCTGCCTTTTAAACCTTCAGTACCATAATAAAAAAAAAAAGACCAGCTTTTATTCAAGTAAATTTCAATTTATACCCCCCTTCCTCTTTTATAAAGTGGGAATAATCCCAGAGAAGCAAAAGAGTATTTAAAAGATTTAGAAGATTATTTTTGTAAGTGCTTCCATGGTGACATGTTATAGAAAGGCTGTAGAGAAAATTCTGTTTTCAGAAAAAGTTTGAGAAGCATTAAGTCAAAAAGCTACACACTGAATATTGTGATAACAATTTTAAATGCATACCTAATTCAATGAGCAATGTCTGACTGGAGCAAAGTCCTTTAAAGAAAAAAACTTTTTTTTTTACTTCAGCCTTCTTCTCTGTACACAATTCATTTCTTTAGACAGTCCTCATACTAAAAGTCACAGCACAACTGTCCCCCATTCTCATCACATAGTACCTAACCCCAAAAGTAGCCTATAACAACCTGCCAGCTTCCTTTACAAAACAGAAAGCTAATTTCTAGTTTGCTGCTCTTTACAGTAGCAACGCTAATTGAGCCAGCGTATGAAATTCCACTTACACATAAGCCTGTATTAAATGCCCTTCTGGTTTCCATTCCTGGATATTTATCAAAATGCAGTTCAGGGCAATGTAATTATACTCTCCAATACAAAAAAAAAAAAAGGAAGGTGGCAAGAGACATGCCCTCATTTTTTCAGTCAACCACATATGCTGAAAGGTATGATACCTTCTCCCTCTAAAAGCCACTTCTGTCTCTGGGTGGCCTCTGCCCCAAGAAATAAAGGAGCATTGATTCTGCATAATTTTTTGCACAGGTACACTATCAAATTCACAGATGGACATTAAATGGTTCCCTTAGCAACAAACCTTATCAGCATTCTTTGCATATGGAGGGATATTTTTTTCCTATAGAAAAGTTCCTTCTGCGTAACAGCAGCAAATAGAAAACTGTTTTCAAATTCCTGCTTTACATAGTGTTGTTTTTATTCCAGCCTACATTTTAAGAAAGTAATGGTATGGTTCAAGTACTTTGAAAGCAAAGGTACCAGCTCTCAGCTACAGGTTACCAGACTCTTGCTGCACCATTGTCCCCATTTGTGGGGATGTCTTAGGCCATTTCACTCAGTCACATTACAGCACAGCCCCACAAATACCTGCTGAGGTCACCTCAGCAGATAACGAACAGAAGAGCAGAGGGAGGGATGGGAGGGATGGGAGGGAATCTCTCACACTGGCTTTGTTATTACAGATCTTGTAATGTCAGACTGCACCTTAATCAGTTCTGCCTGGTGAAGACAAGCCTTGCATCAGATTGGAAGCCCAGAATTCACAATGAGCATAGATGTAGATTTTTAATCAAGACAACATATATCCTTTCAGTATCAACCATTCTTTAAAAAAAATAAACCATGGGTTTTTCCTGAATGGAATGACACAGGTGCCATTCATCTTTACATTCTTGGCATACTCCCTCCTTGTTTAGGGATTTGATCGAATAGCTCTCATCAGCAGGCTATTGCAGTGGCTTATGATGATACCTCTTTATTTCTTCAACTTAATTGTAATTGTGGCTTTTTGTTTCTAATGCACAACAGCCAAGCATATGGACACATCCTTTAAGCAGCTGGGTTAATGTTGCTTTCACCTCTGTTTCACTCTTCCAAAGCATCTCCCTTTATAACTGATGGAAACGTACCAAGATGCTGTTCTGAACACAAAGCCCTCTTCAAAGCTTGCTGCCTAATGTTGCATTGCTAAGTAGAAACTATTTGTGATAAAATAAAGACAGATTCTTAACTACTTCTGAATGCTAAGCCTCATGCTGGGTGGAAACGTTCTGTGCATCTGCCAGCGTGGATGCTTTTTGCACATTTTAAATTTCAGAGCACTAGAGATGCAAGCCATACCTGCAACTTTCACTGTCACAGAGTGCACTGACCCCTTGGTCCAGAGGCTGTCACACATGAAGCTGGGCGAATGAACAAACTCATCACATAGCATTAGTGCATCATTGCCGTGTCTCCAGATGGAGACATTTGCTCCCTCCTCCTACACAAAGGAGGACTACTGACACAGGGAACATCAAATACAAAGCATGAAAACAGCACTCTTCTGGCCAGGTAGCCAAGAAACCTGCTCTCTGACACTGGAAAAAACATTCTCGCCTGTGTTTCAGTGGTTTTGCTGCTAACAAGAACAAAACATGCTGGCAGAATACAGAAAGATCCGTATGAACTCATAATTGCCCAGAAACCAAAATACAGCTGGCAGGTCTAATTTTAATCCACTAGCCCTGACAATGCCCTGTTAAACCACCCAGCTCTTGTGCTTGAAAAGTAACACAGAAAGAGCTTTTGCTAGAAGCTGATATGAGCTTTGCATTATAATTAAAAAGGATGTAAAATGGGAGAAGGCCAATTAAAGAGCTGGGGCTAACCTTGACCATATTTAGTGAACAAACAAATACACAAGCAGAATTTGTGTAGTTGGCCCTCAATCACCAGAGCACTGACATCCTTTGCTTCTGCTCTAGGAAGTCTGAAGTTAGAATTCTCTTCAACTCTCATCCCTGAACTTTAAGATGCAGTTGCAATACATAACATGCTTCATCAAAGCCTTATTACAGTATAGTACCTACAGAGAAAAACAGGATAGAAGACTGAATGTTAGAAATGAAGACCAGTGTCCAACTTCCAGTTTGATCATTTGACATTGACTTGAACTCCCTGCTACACGTACCAAGAGTCCAGTCAGGCCCAGTGATGTGGAGGTCCAGAGCTAAAAAAGCAGTACCAGTCCTTTAGCTTTATAAAAAGGCTGGTTTTGACAATCAAAAAGCAGCGTACTGCAAGCAGACCTTGCAGTATAGCAGAGTTGCTCAGAAATGAGAACTCAAACAAACAGAAGTACTAGAGCCATTCTTCCTAGTAGCTCAAGCAGAATATTTCTGTATCATGTAAGTGCTCATAAACAAGGTCAGTCAGCCCTTCTTTCATTCCAACATAATCACTGAAAATAGGACGTTCCTGATAGATACTCGTCTAACCTGTCCTCAAAAATACCCATGATAGATCCAACAGCTTTCTTGAGCAATGTTTTCTTGTGTCTTTCTCCTAGCATTAGGGACCATATTCCATAAAGTTTTAAATTCCCCTTCTTGTGACTTCTTCACAAATTTTGTAGCATATTACTTGTAATTAACCTATTTCAGAACCTAGCCTTTTCCACATCTAAAGCAGGTCTAACATACTCGATCAAGCTAATCTGAAAACACACTTACAGCAAGCACAGCAGAGAACTATTCCTCTTACTTCCCAACCTCAGCTGCTTCTGCAAACACAAGTGTGCCCCAGAACCTGGTAAAGAATCATGTTATTTCCAATGCTTTAGCCATCTACAGGGAATATGCACTGCCTGGTAATGGAAAAAGAGCCCAGAATGACCTACTGAGCATTTCAGAGGTTTGGTAGCTTTGCTAAGGGAAGCCTAGCCATGGGCATGTTTTGCTTCATACAACCTTTCAGAAAACAGTTACAGTCTGAAAATGTCTATGCACATCTTCAGACCCCTTAAGTGGTTTTACCTTATCTCTGAATGACTGATGGCCTGCAGTCATATATCAGCACAATGGGTTCAACCTTTATGGCAACAGGTTAGCAGAGGGTATAGGCACCTACTAGGTGATACCAGCTCTCTGCAGGTTTAAAGAATGAAAGAACACTCGAAAGAAAGCACCAAGTCTTAACATTCTGAGCTTACAACACTTGATGCTGGTGGCAACCAAAGGACTATTTGTATCCAGAGTACACGAAGTACTAGTATAAGCTACTTACAGTCACTTAGGAATCTTTTGCTTTTTTTAGGAAAGTCAAAGTTATGACAACACATCTAGAGATAAGGATCAATAGAATTTCAGTTGATTGAAGGATTCTGAAGGGAAAGGTCCTATTTCCTACTTGATTTGATATGGCTAAAGAACCACACTGGCCCAGATTAGAGGTTGCACACCAAGACACACTGGAAACTATCATCCTGGAGTACAGGATCCTCTACCTGCAGCCCTGGAGTCACAGATGCAACAGGATGCAATATCAGTATAGCAGATGTCAGGATAGCATTTTGCACCTATAGGTACCACAGATGCACAGAAGCATGAAAAACTAATGCCAATATCAGCTGGTTCTACGCGATCAGACCACAACCAACCAATGGCAGATAACCACCCTACACAGCTACATCAAAATTTCAAGAAGCTTTTGATATTTCTCAGATAATAGGAACAAGGAGTTTAGATATGCAACTCCAATTAGTAATACAGTTCAAATCTAAGCAGTGAACTTTGCAGCAACAACTCCCACCAATATCATGTTTGCAGCACAGGACTATGATATCTGGTCACTTACAAAACCTGTACTTCTGACTTTGCAATGCTAAACTCAGATATTAAATGTCTTCCAATTTTGCCAGTCTTTAGAAGACTTTATACACTTTAAAAGACATAGTTGGCTGTACTGCTATAATTGTTTTACTCTTCCAGTGAAATCAAGGGCATTGGTAAGAAAATGGCAAGTCTTAAAGTTAGCTTTGGCAAATTTGCATCTTGAGCTATCTAGAGTTTCTCCTAACCACACATTGCAAAAGCTACATAAGTTTCACCTTTAAAAGCAGATGTGGAATTTTAACATATGCAGAGGGAATAGAAATTGAACATTTAATTGTAAAGATATTGTGCTACTTTCTTTTTCAGGCAGCCTCTCTCCAAGTGCAGAGCTTAGCAAGCTTATTTGGAGAAAAAGCACCCAACTCCCTCAGGTATAACACCAATTTGTATATCCTTCAATTGTTGCAAAATAGATTGTATGATTTGTTTGGTTATCCTATTTGCATAAATATGTAATGGACTTCAGGCTCAGTCAGTATTACATTTGTCATTTTCAAAGAAAAAATTCTTGGAGTACTGTTTGATTTTAATAAAAACTACTTTTTGCGATTTATCAAGTTTCCATTTAAGTTCAATTAGAATAGTCTGGATACAGGTATCTACTCACCAGCTATTAGTATACAGGCAAAACTAATGCAATTAGAAAATCTTAAATACTTTCCCTTTTACAGTTGTCTAACCCAAAATATCTGATTTAACAATTATATTTTTCTTCATGAAAATACAACACTAGAAAAGATGTTGTTTCTGCAAGAGTATAAGCTAAACAAAATTACATATAAAACTTTGTGTTTCTTTACATGCATTGATTTTATTAGACCTCTTGGCTTTAAGAAAAATGCATTAGTTGGAATTAAATTTGCTTCACTGACAGCATAATTGATTTCAGAAAGGTATTGAGTTTTGTTTGATATGCTCTGACTTTCAGATAAAGTTAGTAGTCCAAACTTAAATTTGCAAATCACCATGCTGACAGTAGCACAACACAGCTCCCCAGCAAAGCACCGTAAATAGTGGGAGGTCAATATAGAACCGCACAACCTAAATGAAAATTGGAACCCATGAATCCCTATTTCCTTCAGATCTCAGCAGTGTAGACTTTTTAGTAAGTTAAATATATCATCCTAAATGAAGGTTTAAGAGTTTCTCTCCTTGACCAAATCTATTGGTTCCAAAATTGTTAGTAAATGACTTGGACACAGGGAACCTCGTTTTCTCCGGAAGAAAAGCATGCAGTAAGCCACTTAAGGAAACCTGTTAATTTATTTCAATGTGAAGGTTAATATAACTGTATATGGGCACCTCAAAAGTGAGGCTACAAGTGTAGTTTGTCTTGCACATTGCTGAACCTTCTAGGTATATTTTCATTGCCTCTTAATTTGCTCCAAATATTAAGGGCTAGCAACTTTCTGTAGAGACATCACTGCACATACTGGTTTTCAACTCAGATTTACCTGATTACAGATTTTTTAATAGTAGTGGAAAAAAGAAATTACAATTTAAACTTTGCTGCAGTGGTTCAACTTCAATATATACATATACAAGACGAATCACTCAGGTTTTCCATAACTACTTGCCAGCGTGACATTCAGTAATGTTATATTCCAACTGAGTAAGAGCTACAAAACCTTTGTAAGTGAGCTACAGATGCATGCAGCATACTACGTCTTAGACTGATACTTAATTTCTTTAGCATGAAATTTGGTACCTCCAACTAGCAGTGGCTGTCATTCAATGACAACTCCTTAAATAAAAATGCATCCCACTGTCATACAAGCCTCAAACTTTCAAGTTATCTTTTAAACAAAGCACTTCTCTGATTTCTAACAAAAGCCTCCCAATAAGTCCTGCATTTCTAAGTTTGAGAAACATTCAAAAAATATCTGACAGATCCACACTGCT
This sequence comes from Grus americana, assembly GCF_028858705.1. Classification (NCBI taxonomy): domain Eukaryota; kingdom Metazoa; phylum Chordata; class Aves; order Gruiformes; family Gruidae; genus Grus; species Grus americana. Next base: position 3,872,361 of record NC_072860.1, on the reverse strand, counting down.
GTTTACCATCAGCTAATTCTTTTCTACTTATCTTTTATTGCTTCTGTGCATGACCTGCAACCCAAAGAAATCACTTTGAGTTTATAAAATATGCACAACAAAATTTTCATTCTTTATATACTCAATTTTCAGCCAAAATTGACCTGACAGAACTCTTTCAGTTGATCAGTTTCTAATATGGAACAAAACTGAAGTGTTAACCAAAATTTGTTTTAGCCTAGTGAAAATATTTTTCCATATTTTGTTGCTGAAAATCCTCATACATACAAGTCTTGCCCACACATAAAATGCACATTTTGTCTTAGATTTGCACTTACTGTAAGGAATCACTAAAAGTTACATCCATCTCATGAGAAGTCTTAAATATAAGTTCTTCAATGCCTCTTCAGGAGCAGCAGGCCTAAACTTCGTTTGAGATACAGAAGCAGTGCGCTTCCCTGACAAGCATTTTACACTATCATTACACTGTAATTTTATTTGCAGCTCCTGCAAATCACTTCAGCCAAAAAACCAAACTTATACAGAGGTGGGATATCTGTTTTGCTTACCTTCACACAACCTCAAAGATTGCATTATTAACTATAGTCCCAGGGAGGGACTCCACTGCACTAATGGCTTGACAGTCTGTGCCCCCAGAGAGCTCACAAGCATGAAGGTACCACTTTAGCAACTGTTTCCCAACGCTGCTTTTGCAAAAAAATGATCACAATCAGAGAGTTTCTTTGAGTTTATAATGTTAATTTTCATGTCCTCTGGTTAGCAGAGGAAGGACATCACTGGTATCGTGCCTATTCTATTTCTCAAAATATTTTGCTTTCACCAAGATATATATGTATTGGAAAATAATAGCTTCATTGAGTAAACTACATTACTATTGCAAGCAATATGCAGTGTGTTCCAACCATCGTATTTATATGGAAATCAGACTTCCTTTCAAAGAGGCAAGTTTCCATAAACTCCAGTCACTGTCCACTGAACCTAGACATGTCCCTTAAAATCAATGCATTTAAAATGAAGATAATATTTTTGGCTTGTGCCTTTCTTCACAAGTTGTTTTACTAAAGCAGGGGCTGGTTACTGGTTATGGACTGACCTTTTTCCTGAAAACAAATTGGAGCAAATGGAGTATTCTTTGATTTTACATTGGACAACATTCTACAATGAAAGCAGCTGATCAGAGGATGAGTGAATCTTAGCACGATCAATTCATTTTAATCCCTTGAAAACTTCAGCATAGGAATAACACAGAAAAGGCAGTCAGGCAAACAAGGTAGAAGCTTTTCAGATTGTTAGAAAACTAAGTTTTCCATTTTTACTTAGGAGAAAACGCAGTTCTGTTAAATGAATTCAAAACCCTTGCAAAAATAAGATGGACCAATTCTTCGGAACAATCGGGAGTTGAATACAAGACCAGTGGTAGCAAAAGGTGGCCTTAAAAATGTCATCATTCTGAATGTTCAGGGGCTGATACAAACAGAAGAGCTCTCAGCTGCTCTACCCAGAGACATTCCAGCAGCACAGATTACCCACATTTAGAAATATCCAAACAAAATATCTTGACTTACAGCAAGCAGATAAATTAAGGATAGTCAGTAGCTTATAAGAACAATCATGACACTACTTGAGTTCTTCTACATTGGGAAGCGGCAGAAGAATCACTTGTCAGCCCAGTTGCACCCAAATATTAGAGCAGTTTTGCATCTTCCTAAGATAGAGAACTACATTCAATTGTTCAACTTAACAGTTAAAGCATTTCTCAGATAATTTTCAAAACAGAAGCAGATTTTTACAATATGCCAGAGAAAATGGCTTCTGCTTATTTTTAAGAAGGAACATGTTAGGAGATGACTTAAACATCCAATTGGCTTACTTCATGGTTGGACTAGATGATCTCCGGTGGTCCCTTCCAACCCCTACCATTCTGTGATTCTGCAATACTGGAGTTTAATCAGTAGTGGCCCACTACTGCAAACAAACATGTGACAGGACATTAAGCTGAAGACAAGTAATATGTTGCTTTCTTCCTCTTATTCTGTTTGACTGTACAAATCAAAGAAAATATATTTTTCTTAAAACTTAAGTCCTTTGCTACTCCTTACCTTCCTTCACATTGTATTTGCATAAGTGGATTTGCCCAAGAGCCACAAATCCTACTTCCTGCTATTTGGTTTGTCTTCTTTTTGAGATCAAAACACAACAATACTGCATGAATTAAGAGCAATTTTTCCACTTTAAAAATCTTGTTTATCCATTCTTAAGGCAGAGGTTTAAAACAGAGCAAAGGCCTATACACAAAATATTGCCTAATTAGGATTATGATTTGTCCACAGTTACTTCTCAGCTTTTCAGTACCAAGGTGACCAGACAAGTTGAACAGAAACACAGCTTGACACCTACCCAAACGGTTCTTACATTCACAGGTAGAAACAAATGGCAACATTTTTACATCAGCCAGGTACTAACTGCACAAGCAGAGGGCTTGTAGACAACTGATATAAGAAATAATTTCTTCATGTTTGGAAATTCAGGACAGTACCAGGAAATTAATACAGCCAGTTGTTTGGCAAAGACACTTGGCCAAGTGTCTCAGTAGGATGGGACTATAAACTGTTCTTATTCTGGTCAACAGCTTTCCACTTTTGGGACCTATTTGAGGTCACAGGGAGTACTTTGACATTCACTACAGAAACAAAAAACTCAAGAGATCACTTGTATTAACAGCATTTTACCATTACAAAGCACTTCGTGTTTTGTGCTCCTGCACTCAGGGCATCTTTTAACATTCAAGTAGAAACAACACTGTGCTGTGAGCCTCACTGAGATTGCTGCCAGGATTCTTGCCATCATTGTCATCACTTTCACCATGTCCCAATTTGTCAGCATCCTCTACATACATGGAGTCACCACCCACAAGTGACAAGTTTAAAAACTCATTTGCTATGTTTACCAACATAAACTTCACATCTGATATCTTACTGGACATAGTACTTCCACATGACATATGCTGATACATGACATAATACACACACTTACCACTATGCATATTACAATAATGCCATTTTTGTAATTAGGCTGCAGAAAAAACATACAAGAACATCATGACAGATACTAACATGTAGATTTAAATTATACCAACACACACAAAATAGTAACACACAGAGCAGTAGTAAAGGCCTGTACCCAATCTTTGGCAACAGGACAGCCTTTCCCAGTGGAGAGGCTTACATTTCAAGAGTGTCTCTGGCAGGAGACCATAGCAAGATAGACACAGTGAAGATAGAAAGCAGACTGACTTTTTAGAAAAATCTGAAAAGGTAGACAAAAGCCTAGCACAAAGGCAAAGAAACAGCTGAGTGGGACTGAGAGCAGATATCTAGGATTAGGACAGAATCTAAGCAGGAGGTTAGGTTAAAGACAAGAAACAGTGTGAGGGAAGAGAAAGCACTGAATGTAAAATAAAGGTTTAGGCCTTGACCTGCTTGAAATGGGAATTAATCTTGAGATATATTACCACCATTCAGTAGTAGCTATTCAAAAATTCAACTTACCCACTAAGTAAAGTTTCAGTTAACACACAGCTATTCCCCAGGCTTGGACATTAGCCAGCCAGTCTGAAAGCAACAGGCTTATCTAATATTTTTCAACCATCAACTTCTTGTGACAACAGGGGGGAAGGAGTAGCAGGGGGAAAAAAACAAATCATTGAACAGTTTTTCTTGTGATAACAAACAAGCCTTTTGCGTCTTTATTATACAGTTCAGCTGCTAGCTGGAACATACACTGCAGCTAGTACTTTAGTTACTGGCATTGTTAAACTACTCACAGGTTGCATACAACTAGTTTGCAGCAAAATACCCCAAAAGCTGGATTTAAAGAAGGGCTGCATAAACCCAGCTGAAGCAAACTTGCACTTGTTAAGAACAGAGAGATCACTTACGTTCTCTCAGCTCAGTGCTACTAGGCAGCTGGTTTTAACGACAAAACACACTTTGATGTTTAAGCAAAACATTAGAACATAATCAGATTGTGGGGGAAAGGAATCCAAATTTTATACTCCTACCATTTTCATATGCTTTCTATTATGCTTAAGTAAAAGTATTTTTGTGACATTGACTGTGACCTTTCCAGAAGACAGCAGCCACTGATCAGTGACCCACCACTATCAAGCACAAAAACATTAAGATTCAGCTAATTCTGCTCAGCAAGAAACCGCCTTATCTGTTCAGAAGCAGAAAGCTCATAACTGACAGAATACAAACCCTTCAGGCTTCATTATTCTAGCAATTGATACTTCATTATGGTAAACATGTTTAATGCTTTAATCCTTTAGAGAAACATTTTATTGAAAGGTGAGAGAGAATGCATATGACAGCTTAAAACACTTCACCAGTCCTAATCCATAGGGTAGAAGCAATACATTTCTCTTCAAAGTGACTCAGGCTTTTAAGAGAAAGACATGAATCTTACTTATGCCCTTATCAGAGCATAGCCAATCAACTGCAACTCTACAGGTGTACTGCATTTTACACATCCAGACACACAAGGGCTCTGTTTGGCCAGGCAGTCCATCCCTGCAACATAGTCTTGCTTCCTATGCTCCAAGATGAGTCACTAAAATCAGCAACTAATGGAAATATCTTCCTCCCAGCAAGGCATCATGACACCTGTCCCCATTTGTGGCTTCTTTCATCACTTCTTTGATATTTAGGGCTAAATTTGCAGGTTCGTTCTGCTATTGCAGAGTACAGTATTTTTACACATTATCCAAGTCCTCAGGCTAGTTTGCCAGCCTATTTTGCTGCAACTTGTGCTCTTTCACTCAAGAAATTCTTTCTTTAAGCTAAGAGGAAATGCATGCTCTTTCTGTACTTTGCTCTTTGGCAGTAGCATCACTCAATGGTAGAGTCTCTTTGAAGAAGCTAACTGAATTAGGAGAAAAAAAAAAATGTTAAAAACCCCTGATCCTTACCTAAACACGTAAGAAATCACCATTTTATTTCAGTATGAAAATGGTTACCTAAATCACATGGTACCATTTCATTCCCTCATTGGACAATGTTTATAGAAAAGCAAAACACAGGGAATAAAACAGTCTTCCAATGTCAAGACTATCCTGATGCACACCCAGCAGAATGGGTCCAAAATGCCTCCTATGAATCAGTTCTGGTTTAACATTTAAGAATTCTAAGTATGAATTCATGAGCCCCATAAATATCCCTTGCGAAACAGACTGGTAGTAAGTGATGTAGCTTTAGCTCTAGACACAAAGAATTCATTTTCATATTACTTTGACCAGTGTTAATGAAGCACATAACTGAGATTGTTAGGCATTTGATTTCAATCAGAAAAGCAACTGTGACCTCTTCCAGTATTGATTATCAGAAGTCAAATAACCCATACAGGCTAATGCTCCCAAACAAAATCAAGGATCCATCCCACAAAAATCAGTGATCTTCATATATAAATCCTATATCAGCAATTCACGTACTCTGAAAAGTATTGAATACTCTGCTTTTGGCTGAGCTATGGCCAAAATTCAAGGTTCTGCAGAATTACTTGCATTCAAACAAGAAGTGCACAATGTCTGCATTTAGATAAAGCAAAACTAGTATTAGTGTAATTCATTTCTCTAGAATTATCTTAGTTGTAATTTAAGTCTATTCCTAGTAAGAAAATCACCACAAAGGTGGTGATATATTGAAACAAGGGCCAAGGGAGGCTGTATGATCTCCACCCTTGGGGACATCCAAAACTTGACTGGACAAGTTGCTGAGCAGCCTGATTTTACTGAATCTGCATTGAGCAGAGGACCACAGAAGATGACATGCAGATACCCCTACCAATTCAAGCTACCCTACAATTTCAGAACTGAAAGTTACTGAAGCTCTAAGATCTCTATTCTGAAGATATTTATGCTTACAAGCAAAACAATGTTCTGCATGTTCCAGGTCCCAAATACTAGAAAACATTCTTGAACACTTAATGAAATGAAGTGGGAGTTTAAAAGACTGAGATAAGCAAAGGCCTCTGAACAATAACTGCAGCAGTGTACACTATGCAAGTCACAAGATAGTGGGAATACATTGTCAGAATGCCCACAATTTCTCTGCAGAAGCAAGGAACCTATGCATATGGGTACAACAAAAAAAAAAAAATCCACAGGTAACCTGACTAAAAAGTTTATGTTCAATTGAAATCTCAGTTCTTCCACTTTCTAAATTAAGCCTCAAAATTCAGAACCTCATAAATAACCAATTGCAATTATTACCACTTGTTAAACTTCATACTGGATATCCCTACAGACCCATGTTTTCTGTAGTTGAAAGCTTACATAATTCTAGGAAATTTTTGCCTTGGTCCTATTATTATTTTTCTTTCAGTCAGCTTTGCACAATGGATGTGTCAGCATCTTAATGTCATCTGATTAGTGCTAACATTGGACACCAACAAAAAGTTCTGCAGTACCCTAGTTCAGACCATAATGATGCCTTGTTCTAATTAGTGTTTCAGAGGTCTTCTGAGAACATGGAAGGACAGAACAAGAGTTGGTCTAGTAGGAAACATTTGACACTGGCCTCTGCAACCTTGAGTACATAATTTCCCTTCTTTCCTCTCTTCCTCTGCATTTTGATTGCAAGCTCTTTCAAAGAACCACACCTTCAGAATAACTATATTCAATGTCAGCTGAGACTTCTAGAACAGCAAGAAATAGCACTTGTCTGAGACCTTGCACTGCAACTTACATTGCTAGACCCTGAAGGCCATTAAGTTACACAATTTTTACATGGAGGTTATTAAAACCAAGATGTCTCTTGCCTGGGAATAATTAAGACACCTTGTTAATGGCCTATCAACCTGTGACCAGCTGCTGAATTTTCAGTGGCAGTAACAGCTATATGTTACAGAATACTTGGGGGGACACACCAATCAAATCAATAGCTCAAATCTTTCGCAGCAGAACAGAATTACATCATGGTTCAGTACAGAAGGAGCAGTTACACCAACAGTTTGATAAGAAAGAACATCACATCTCAGCATATCTTCAAGAAGCTCTTATCTCTCTGCTCAGAATTTAACAAAAACATTAATTTTCTACACTCTCAGTAATCAGCTTATAACTTTCCTTTTGCCATACAGTAGCACAAATGCCCCAGTGATTAGTCAACTCTCCAAGGTAAATGGAGTAGTAGAGACTGGATTTTGCCTGAAACATCTCGATAAAGCCAACTACACTCAAAGACCATTAAAAGAAAAACAATAGTGGCCATTTTATTATCAGAGGAATAATTAAATGCAAGCTGGATTTAGCCCTACATCTGAGAAATCAATTGGATCTTTTCATTTTCTCTTAATTTACTTTATTACATGAGTGCTGCTGACTCCAAGACATCAAGGTGAAGAATTAAAGGGCAAAAAGCCTTCATTAAAGTGGTTTAAGTTAAAACCTTACTTCTAAAAAAGAAAAATAGCAGCCTCATGTCTGATTTGTCTTGGTTTTTTATCTCACCTTGTAGTAATACATTATAAAAGCCAGAAAAATAAAGCATATATGATGAGTCTGCCTTGTTTTGTACCCCCTCACAGCTATTTAGACATAAACTGTAAGAAGAGACAAGTAGAGGACACATCTGGTCAGAGATGGGAAAGATACTTCCAGAAGTATCCCAGGCTACTTAACTTTCATATAGCACTCGCATGTCCCTCCCTTTCAGGAGGGACTGACAATTTAGGGAAGTTTTAGAGTGTCATAGTGTCACAGCAGAGCAAAAAAATAGTTTGAGATGTAAATACAAAGCTTGAAGAAAAAGATGACAGTAGAAAAGAGGGGAGCAGCAGTCCCATTGCTTGGGGACGTACATAGGACAGGCCTGCATGTCTGTCCATAACACAACCCTTGCGGGGGGGAAGGGAGCAAAAAGATTCCCCAAACTCTGTCTACACACTCCTTAATCCCTCCTGAGCCTCAACACTATACCACAGCCACTAGTTGCCCTACTCCTCTCCTCATTTTATCCTCTAGGTTTTTCAGTCCACTCCCTAGACTTGCTTCATTTTCTCCTTCTCTTGTAGTCATGAAAATTTCACCCTGCCTATCCCATGTTCTTATTACTTGTCAATATGTACAATTGGGCACAGACAACTGAGCTTAGCCCTGTGCCTGCCTGCCCTTGCAGAAACACCTGACATGATTTATGGGGAATAACTGAAGAATCTGGACACCAGCAGCCCCTGTCAAAAAAAGTCTGCCCAGAGCAGTGTCTGAAGGCAAAAACAAGCACTTGCAGAAGCAGCCAGATGTTTCTGGTTTCAGCATTTCTGAGCTATCTTTCCCCTTCTTTGAGTCTGACCAAAGCAGTTATGCACAAGCAAGCTTTATTTTTAATGACAGAATAATTTCTATGCAGATGTAAACTAGTTTCCATGGAATTTTGACCAAAATTATTTGTATTGCATGCATACAACTTCATTTCTCCTCCTTGCAGGACAGGCTGTATTAACAGCAGCATCCTCTCAGATGGCCAGTTTCTATTTGCTTCAGCACTCTCTAGAGGCAACAACTCCTTTTTATTGAAATTATACACCATTTGTATTGAGTTATTCAAAACTGGCTTTTTTGACCCTCTAACCTGGAACTTTGCTGTTTTCCATCTTCCAGTACTGGAAAAGAAACTTACTTTTCCATGGGAACAAAAACCTCCTGTAGCTTTTTGCACACTTACAGAAAGGTTGATTTCATAAACTATAAAGGACAGGTCCCCAGAGAAAATTTTGCCTTCAGTAATATTCATATGGCTCTGTCTTTACTTGAAGCCATAGGAATACATGCACAGGCAGAACTTGTCATGAACTACATGTGAATTTTGTTTACCAAATTTGGACAATCAGTCCACTTTTAGCTGATGAAAAGGCAAGGCAGGAAAAAAGCTAGATTCCTGTTACTTTAACACAGCATGCACTTTGAGCAGAGTTAAAAGATTGAACAATAAAAGCAGCAGAATATTCAACTCGTCTGTCAAGCTGAAAAACAGACCCAAATCCAAAGGGCTTCTTAACCAGAAGATCCTATGCCTGTAGGGAGCAGTTAATTAAGCTTTGTCCAGCTTAGTGCTCATATTTGCGCTAGAAAGGCTGCATGAGTCTTTCCAAGAAAGCAAGCTACACTAGGGAAAAAAGAAAAAGCAGCTCCACTGTGTAAAAGAGGTACGAGATTCCCTCTCTGACGTCAGGATCAGAGACCCTATGTTCTTGAGGTGTCCTGCTGCAGCACAAAGCTCAAGAAATTAACTCCTTCATAACTTCAGATAAGACTAGAGGAAACAGGGCTCAAATGCACTCGGTTTTGTGTCATGCTTTGTCTTTAGGGGCTGTCACAGGAAAGCACGGCATGAACTTCAGATGTTACCCTTGTCATGTGTTAGTATTTCCTTATGAGACAGGACATCTCTCAGTAGTGCTGCAAAAGGATACCCAAGCCAGCTCCATCTGCATTTTAAAAGAGGTACAGTAGTATTCCAGTTGCAGAGTAGTATTGCTGCAACTATGCAACTTCCAGGAAGATGCAAGCACCTTTACAACATTCTGTCACATAAGGTAGATACACCCACTAAACCTAGAGCACCACGACACTTAAACTAGCTAAAGCAATAGAAGGTATTTAATATCCTCCTATGGATACATCAAATATTTCCACACAATAATGGAAGCCTCAGCTTACTCATTTTCTGATCACAAGTGATAATGAACAGTGTGTTAGAAGAGCCAGTTAAAAAATACTGAAGCTTAATTGACTCACAAGCCCTTACAACGTATCTGAACTGTACACCAGTAGTTGGATGACGAGCACTTAAGACTCCAAATAAACATGCTTCAGATTTAGGAACTAGATTCTTCGGAAGATGTATTATTCTTCAACTGTTAAGATGATATATCGAGTTAACTGCTGTGATAATCCTACCTTAATTCCCCAAAGTATTTAAACAGCATTATCAGGGGTGCTACATAACTCAGATTAATAGCCACACAAGAGAAGGGTTAAGGTTGATAAAGCCAGTGGTGTCTTTGCATATTTGGTAAAGCTACACTGAAAACAAAACCTCCGATTTTGAGGTCTGTCTTGCTGCTTCATTTTTAACTGGGGCTGGGGGGGTTATTTCATGCTTCAGTAGTTGCACTAATAGAACTGCACTGTGCTAGCTCAATGAGATTTTCCTAGTCGTGAACACCAATGGCTGGAACTGTTAGGCTAATCTGAATTAACCTATACAGCATAAATACACTTGAGTCCATGAATAGATGATGACATTAGCATAGATTCTCAGTAAGCTAACTCAAATTTAGACACTGTAAAAGCCTAGGGGGACTAGGGAAGAGAGTTAATTCAAAAATTCAAACAGAAAAAACCACCCAACCTACATTTATATTTAGAGACAGCTGTAATTTGTGTATATGAATGCTAGCTAATTCTCCAGTAAAATTCTGGCAGGGAAAATAAAAACCCAAAACAAGGAAAAAACATTACCATCATAAGGATGCCAGCAGGAGGTCAGCCTTCTTCAGGTAGAAATTCTAGGTGAGGACTAAACTTTGCCAGAAGGAACTGTACCAACTTAGCAGTGGAGTTTAAATTCCTCCATGTAATTGCTCAATATCATAAGCTTGAAACTGAAGCAGAAACATGAAGGTCACTATACTTGCTGAAAAGAACAGTGACATCCCTTTACTTCAGTGAACCAGAAAAACCTAAAATATCTGTGTTTGCAATGGGTTCAGTAGCAGTCTATTATTGTTTCACAACACATAAACCAAGGTAGATCCTGGTGGAGTAATTAACTACATTCTCAAAAAACCCATAAAAACTCCAGCTAAGTGATTTAAGAGTAACCAGTGTTCTTTATTTCTTACTTCAGAGCCTATCTTGCTGAGATTTGTGACACAGCAGTTGACACTCTACTGCTTCTGAAACTATACCTCTCTGAGAAGAGTGCAGGAGTACAAGCACTTCTTTGAGCTATCTTTTTCAAACGAGAGCAACCACTTCTTTAAACCAAGACCTTTTTCCTCCTCTTATGAAGAAATCCATTATTTGCTGCTCTGTGATGACCATAATAAGAGCCTAGGATCTCCAGAGTGATGCTCTGCCACAAATCTGCACTCTGATCTCTTAACCCTTAAAGAGCCTTCCCTTCCATCCTCCCTCCAAGGACTGAACATTCATTTACTCAGCCCTCAGATTAGCTCTTTCCTTAAAACTCCACTTAGAATAATCTAACCTGCCATTTTGATGATTAATTGCCTCTGAGTTCAATTGATCTTTGAAAGATGCTTCCTCCTGTTGTGAAAAAGGAATTCCAGAGTGTTCATCTTGTTCCAGGGGAACATTTGGACACCTAATTCTAAAAGCTGTCACTTCAGTTTTCACAGCTGAGGACACATCACATACCCAGTAGAAACTGAACGGCTTCTGTCCACAGTCCTGTCATTAATGCATATTTACAACACCATTGGCAGAGCCAAGCAATTTGTGTATTAGCTATTGAAATACTCATTTGAAGTCATATGATGAATGTTCTTTACAGGTATTTCAGGCTAAGAATTTTTAAGTCTCAGCTGCAACTGTTGTTTCTATTGCCATTTGTGAGTTGTGGGGCTTTTTTAATTCTGCATTCCTTACAGCATATGCAATTATCTCATCCTTCATGGATGACTCCTAAATTTGCTAGTATGATTCCTAAACTAACGGCACAGTTCAGCATAAATTCTTGTGTAAACACAGTTGCAGAAATACTGGGTTTATTCCAGCTGATCTGAAAATGTGATTTTTTTTTTTTTGCTTCAGGCTAGTTTCTAACAGCTTTTAGAGTCCAGGTGATCAGGCTGCACAGAAGTTTGGCCATACCCCTAGTATTAACCACATAAGCAGAAGCAAAGGAGAAAGGTAGCAGAAGAGCTGCTGTCATGCTCTTTAGATACCTTTCAATATTAGAATGACTTTACACAGATGACTTCAAGCTTGGCAGCCTTACTGCAAGGAAGAATCTGCATGCATATTTTTCTGCTGCTTTAAATTCAGCTCAGATCATCTGAGAAAGATTATGTAAACAGTAAAGTTTCAGCTATCCATAAGTTAGACACATGCAACAGGAGAGGGCTGTAACTAAAGCATGTGAAGTTATACCTACTATAAGGGATTCAGTGTAGCAATTATAAAGAGATGTGCTCTTAACTAATGAGATTTTCTGAAAAGGAGGAACTTGATCACGTTCATGATACAAAGTGGGAAACTGATTATGATTTGACATTTACTTGCTCAGCACAAGGTCACCAATGAAACTGAGACAATGAAGGAAAGAACAAAGGAGGAAAATTAAACTGATGTCTGAAATAGAAAAAAGTTTTATAATTTAGAAATATGCAAATAGGTTATTGAAAAATATATCTATATAACATTAAATCTACACTACAATATTAGAACTTAGAGCCAAGAATTCAGTAGTCAGGAAAGACCTAGACTGAGCTACAACTACAAATCATCCCTTGTCTGTCTGCAGACAAGTTAGTCCTTAATTACATAATCAGTTCACTTTCTTTTTCCTTAAGAAAAGCCATACCTAATTGGGTGCACAACGAATAGCCTAGACAGCATTCCATCCTAATTTTCAGTGACTTGGGTCTTACTCAGCAATAACTAAACACAGCTCCATTTCTTTCAATACATGGAATTCTCCCTAGCTTAGGGCTTCCCTAATTCAGGGAGGAGGTGGTATATCTTGGCTTTTTCTGTACCACTGGGCAACAGTTTGCTGTATGGAGAACAAACTGTCTGCAAGTCAACTTATGCAATAAGTAGTCAAACCCCCTACAACTTCTGTGTTCAGAATCAACAGAAATTGAATTCAGGATTTTCTGCTGCTGTGCTGAGTAGGAGATGAAACTCTAGACAGTGCAGTGCAGGTTCTTATTCACCACTACTAAGGAGTACTGTAAAGAACTGAACACTTACCTAGCATATCAGGAAAGGATGTACCTCGAGGTCATTTCAACCATTCTCCACCATTAGAAACTAGATAGTCAGCATCTTCCAGAATGAAGACTGCTAATATTAGTTACATAGTTGTTGGAGAACAGAAGGGATATACATAAATTAAGCCACAATCAGCACAAAACTCTTCAGATATACAGGGCTACCGTATTAATCAATCTAAAAAGGATACTACTTTTCTATTTTGTTGCAAACCAATTAACCCTAAATTTCCATTCTGCACTTTTAAGAAAGATTGAAGTTTTCTTTTGGAAAAAACTACTTATCCTTTTGAGAAGAGGTACAGTTGAAAATGTAATTATGCACAGATGGAGAGGTACTGTGGTTTTCACACTGCTACTTAGTAATTTCATTAGGCTTCCCTGATTTTTGTACTGTGACCGGGTTGTCCTCTACTTCAAAAAGGTTAGGCACCTAAGTCAGGGCAAGCACTCTTTTTTTATGTTATTCTCATTTACCTTGTTTAAACCACAACTCTTCAGAGCAAAGGCTCTTATGCATATCTGCAACACTTGAGTCGGAGTGTAATTCAACTTGGAGTCAAGGTATTCCAGCAAAGCAAGTTAATGTCTCCTACCTTGCACAGATGGCGCACCACAGTAAATCTCACTCTTGTTTGTACCAGAAAGATGGCTAACATCTTTGGCTTACTAACAAAATGTTGAGAGGAGAACTAGTAAAATTTTGCCATGGCTTATCTGTCAAGAATGTGGAAGTAACAATAGTTCTAATAACTAACATACTGAAAGTGGTCAGGAAGATTGCCAGCACAGGTATTTATTTCATCTTCTCTGTAATATTTTTACTAAATCACTTGGTAATGACACAAGCCTTACTCAGCAAAACAGAACCATTTCTAGAAAAGGAAGAAGTAATTAAAACTAGACAAGTTATGATGCCTCCTCTATTGACTCTTCCAACACCTCAAGGAGACTGACACTTTAACAATGCCTGGACCATGAGGCCATGAATCAGGCTCAGAGTAATTAAGGGATGTTTATGTTTCTTCTATGACCCTATACATCAGTCAGATTCTACCCAGAATTTGCAATGCTGTACTAATTTGGTATGGGGTCTTTACACGGAGTTTACTTACTCTGTATGAATAAAGGGAACCCAAAGATGAAATCACTGATCAGTATTCTTCAGCAGAGTAGGCAAACAATGCCTCACACAGAAAGACAAGTTAAAAGAACTATTAGCCAAAGTAAACTGCTTGGCAACCAAATCACAATCCCTCTTCAAAATAAATAGCTTAGGTCAACGTATTCCCCGACTGAAAACATGTCACCTTGTAAGCAGATGAAAAGAATGCAATATGTTTAAATGATGTAAGAAATGCTCATTCTACTTGATACCAAAATATACAAACTCATTCTGATATCAAAAGAACATTCCTTTTCTTCCATGCAAAGTACAATACACACCAAGAAATTAGTTTGTAAGGAAACTGCACGCAGGAAATAAGTTTTGAAGGGCTTGCCATCTCAGCAGGCAGGTATGAGACTGGAGTATTTCATTTTGAGTTAGCAATTGCGATGTACACATGTTCAAGAACTAATGTTGAAATGAGACATATAACCCTAGTGTTTTATATTCCAAACAGCCAGTGTTCAAGTGCTACCATTTATCTCTCCAAGCTTTTCATACAGACAGTTTTTGAGCCTTGACTTGTACAACATCAAGTGTTTTATACTCACAGGTACAGTGTTCAAGTCTTGATTTATATCTCAGTATTTTATGCTCACTAGTATACTATTCAAGCCTTGATTTATAGCTAGGTTGAGAAAACCAATTCAGATAAAATACTGTTCAGGCAAACCTTAACCCTTTTCCTTGAGCCAATACAAAGACTAACTTTTTCTGTAGTATGATCGTTAAGCCCAACTTTTTGCTCCACTTGTGGCAGCTATTTCTTTCAGAAGAATCCCAGCTTCTCTCTGGTTTCTCCAAGAATCTACAGAAGAGTTGCTGAAACTGAGCAAGTCTAGTTCATTGCACATAGGTTTCTTCTCACAAAAATGGAGGTCAGTGGCTAAGGCAGTATCCCTAATTCTCAGTATTTCTTTAGGCTATCTCCCAATTTAAGCTGTTCTAAGAAACATAATTACAACCAGTGTCTTCCAACACCAATTATTATGGTAAGACTACCTGTGTTTGCAAGAAAAGCTCAAAACTTTTGAACATTATGGGTTTTAAACATGAAAAAATACTGTTTACTTGAAAAAGTTATTTATATCTGTCATTAAACCTTTCAGTCAGAAATTTCACTTTCAGCCAGAAATAGAGAATCTGATGAAAACATGAAGAGTTATTTCCAGATTTATTGCATTTGTCTAATCATGAGACTTTAACCATAAAACCATTAGACCTAGAAGGACTTCACTTTGACTACCAGGGGAGTATTAGCACAGATACCAACACCCTTATAGCACCATGGCCACACACACAACCCATACATGCTTCCAGCACAGCTTCTCACTTCAATCTCAGGTAAGGCAGTCTCCGAAGGTTGTGCAGTAGGTTTCAAAAAGTCTAAAATTGTTAAGAACTTAGTTTTATCAGACACTAGCTTTTATTTACAGAACCGGCTAATCTGCAGCCTCAAAATGCTTATTTTAAATGATGGAGAACTGAGGGGAATGGTCTTAACTAGCAGGTTTTAAAAAAACTGAAGAAACATTCTTCTCCAGCCAGAGCGCCTTTGGTTAAGGGATTTTTTTTGCAGTAAGATAATTACAACAACCAAAAACCCTGACACCACTTTTGCTTTTTGTTGCTCTGACTGAAAAAAGTAGTTCTGTACCCTAAGTGCAGCCTCATGCAAAGAAATGAGGGCAAAGAAAATAAGCTTCAGGAAAAGAAAGAGGCACGTGAATTTGAAGAGGAAAGTCTAGCTTACACAAACTTCCCCTGCTCTAGAATATGGCATAAAACACTGCAACAATTAAGAGGTAACATAATTGCAGATACACCTCTTTAGTCTTTCTTCAGTTTTTCAGGAAAGCTTGTCTTACACAATCATCTCATGTCAGTTCCTTACTACTGACTTCTACTCCCATGGGGAATTTCATCTAAATTTTGTTAAAGTGGAAGGATCACCAAGACATGATGCTACTGCAAACTTCATGTGCATAAGCAACAATAGGGCAGATATCCCTGCTGAAGGGAAATATACAGCCTCAGGCAAACCTTTACTAGGCACAAAATGTTTATTTCAGGACAAAAAAAAAAATCATCTTTCATTAAGCAGAATCTGATCATGAGAACAAAGCCACAAGACAAGATTACACTAGATCTGCTCTTCAGAGAACTGGTTAAAACAGAAAAGGTCTTAAATGAATTCCAGAAGATTGGGGAGTGAGGACGAAAGGTACAGTGCCCATAAGGAAGTCAGAAGAGTTTTATTCAGATAACTGTTTTCACACAGAGCACACAGTGACTCAGCCTTGGTACAACCGAGGGGTTAGAAGCCATCTTACGCTAACTGGACCTCACTAAAACATGCACTACATCTCAGACCTGCTTTAAGAGACTTCCATGACTGTTCCTTCACATGCATCACATACCAAGACAGATTTGTGCTCAGCTGTACCAAAGGGGAAGAATAACAGTAGAGACATTGAGTTGCCCAAGTGACAAAAGATGCAGCTAGCCAATCTGGGACATGAACTAAGGCCTCCTAAATCCCAGTACAAAGTCTTAACTGCAAGACTATATTGCTTTTCTGATTCCCATCTAGCAGCTTAGTTCCCCAATTATAAAAGTACCTGTTATGCTATGGCCTCCTCATACTGTTCTCCTGAAAGTGCTTCTGAAGCTGTTTAAGCCCATATTCCATAGAAACCTTTGAACAAATTCCAGGTCATCACCACAGAATAGCACTGCACTCAGATAGCACTGTTTCCTCCAAGGTAATTTTCACACTTTAATTATCTCATAGCTTGAATCATCCTCTATAAGAAGCCCACAACAGAAGCACAACTCAAAGCAGTACATTTAAATAAAATGGAGAATAACGCAAACTGTATTTGCGGGAGTGTCCTTTGCAAAGTCTCATTTGCACAGACTCAGAGGATGGAAAAAAGTATCATTTTATTTTTGTCTTCCCTAGTGATGTTAGCTCCTTTTAGACATAAAACATTCACAATTACTCAATTGCAAGATCCCTGCAGGCCATTTTACCTCAGTTTAGACACCTTGAAATACTTTCACTTACTGAAGTTCTCAAATTTCCACTTTATTGAGGACAATTATTGCAAAGCATATAGACTGTTATGCTTGCACATTTTTCTTCTTGGAGCATACATTAACAGGGCCAGAGATGGACTCCAAATACTAAGAAAACAAGCCAGGAGGTAGGCAGCACCCTTGGGAAAATAAGTTATAACATTTGAAAAAACCATGCTGTAAAGTTTCAGACAGTTGACTGTCATTGACAGAAGGTAACTTGCAAGTTGAGGAGCTATGGGAACAAACAGAAAGGAAACAAGTACACTAGTTTGATCTCCAAACTTTTCCAATTCACTAACTGGTAATTAATAAGAAAATAAAAAAATGAGAATAAGCCTGAACCCTATCACCCTTTACGCACACTTTTATACCATTATATATCAGTTGTACCCTCTTTAGCAAGAGCCTAGAGTCGACTCGCATGCTAAAAGGACTACTAAATACAAGACACTGAAGAAGAATATGCCCCCCACCTTTTAGGAACTTCCTGTAAGACATTCTTTAACTATTGTAGGCCATAATCTCTCTGCATTCAAGTATCTACAATTTACAAAAAGCTGCATGCAGCTGCCAGGCAGCACATTTTGTATCCCCTGCATTTAGTACACTGGTCACATCTTGCTAATCTATTCTACCCTTCTCTCCTGGTCTAAAAGGCTGGCTCCATCTTTCCAAGACCTTGATGTTCTGCAGTACAAGTGAGGTGGTGGCTTCCAGGCCAGTATTGGGGGAACAGAACTGAGAATCCACAAAGCCAGAAGCCTGATTTATTACAGCTTCAGCAAAGATGTAACCAAGCAGCAACACTTGGAAAGCACAACTGCCAGGGTGCTCTGGGTCTGGGCTGCAGAGAGAACTTCTGCAATTTAAACATCCCAGATGGGAGACTGGTTACATAAGGGTACCTGCTTGCAAAATATTGCTAAATGCAGCTTGCTAAGTCCAATGCCACTCTTCCCTACAGGCAGATCCACAGCTGCTGGAAAGTGTCATTGTACAGCTGTCACTGTCACTAGTTTCAGTGAAGCTAGAACACCATAGCAGCTGCTGCAGATCTGCCCTAAGGGGGGAGAGCTGCCTACCCTCTTGAATGGCTATTCTCTTCATCTCCCTCCTTGCAGCACAGAAGCACTGTTCCTGTGCTCTACTAGATAATATTGTAGGTGCAGTGTTTTGCTTGCTAGGCCTTATGTTACTACATATTCTGACTCTCACATCTTGGCAGAGACCAAGGTAAAAGCCACAGTGTGCCTGGATGGTTCTCCTACCCACCCGAGAAGCAAGTTTCAAAGTTCCTTGGGCATAGGGCTGTCTTCAGAAACTCATTTAACTGTTTCAAATAAGAGTCTTGAAGGGGATCTTGGTATTTGGCATGTAGCTACAGTTACATTTCCTTGGATGCTGCAGGTTATCAATAGGTAGCAGATGGCTGTGCTGGTTTTGGCTGGGATAGAGTTAATTTTCTTCATAGGAGCTAGTTTGGGGCTATGTTTTATATTTGTGCTGAAAACAGTTTTGATAACACAGGGATGTTTTCATTACCACTGAGCAGTGCTTACACAGAGCAAAGGCTGCTTCTCACACAACCCCACTAGCAAGTAGGTGGGAGATGCACAAGAAGCTGGGAGGGGACACAGTCAGGACAGCTGACTCCAACTGACCAAAGGGATATTCCATAACATATGATGTCATCCTCAGCATATAAAGCTGGGGGAAGAAGGGAGGGGAGGGACATGCAGAGTGATGGCATTTGTCTCCCCAAGTAACAATTATGTTAGTTGCCAGCAGGGGTTAAACCATGACAAGGGCTCAGCCAAAGAGTTTTGACAAATGCTGTGACAATGCAATACTCAAGAGCTGGAACCCGGTAGTCATATGGCAGGGGGATACATACGAAACTGTAGATTAAGCAAGCACAATAGCACTGACAACCATTAATGCCTTAAGCAGCAATCGTGATTTTTTTCAAAATTGCACAGACTGGCTGTATTTCCTAGATTCCTTGAAACCTGCAAAACATCATTCTGGGTAGTTTGACACATTTTTGCTGTAGACCATTTCAAAATTCTAGAGACCAAGCATTCAACAAGACATAAGATCTCCAGAAAGGACTGAGCCTTGCTGACAACAGTTTAAATATCAAAGTCTCCTGAATTTTCCTGCCTTATGAGAATAAAATTTACCATACCATATTTTATAAAATATTTCAGGTGGAATGACTCCCCTTCCAAGCACTCAGCAACAGAGGCAGAAGTGTGAAAGAATATGCAGGCAGAATTCAATAGCAAGTAATCTAATAACCTAAATTTTTTGCACTTTGATGTTATTAAGTAGACCATTTACACTTTGTTTTGCACGTAGATCTCAGAGCACAATGACTTTCATGGCAATGAATAAACACATCTGCAGAACAAACTACAAATTGAAGCTAAATAAAAAATACAGTATCAGAAACAAAATGCAGTAATGCATGATTTAATAGGAGAAACTATTTCACCCTGTGGCTTATCTTTGGTTTTCCTGTATAAATTGACTAGACACTAAAACATCAGAAAGCATTTAAACTGGAAGACGGTAGATTTAGATTAGGAAGAAATTCTTCCCTATGAGAGTGGTGAGGCACTGGCACAGGTTTGCCCAGAGAAGCTGTGGATGCCCCATCCCTGGAAGTGTTGATGGCCAGGCTGGATGGGGCTTTGGGCAACCCGGTCTGGTGGAGGGTGTCCCTGCCCATGGCAGGGGGGTTGGAACTGGATGGGCTTTAAGGTTCCTTGAACTCAAACCATTCTGTGATTCTATGATTCATGTCCGAGGGCCAAAAATTTCCAGATCAAAGATGTTATGCAATACTCCAGGGATCCTGTCTTGCTAAGAACACTGGAATTTGAAAGGGTAGCTAATAGACTGAATTTAAAGGGGCTGATAGCTGGATATTTACCTATATGAAAGCATGTAAAAGCCTCGCCTGCCACCTGTTTGTAGCATTTCACGAGAACAAGGCAATAGTGCTAACCCCTTCACAAAGCTGAATCCAAGACAAGGTCTAGCCTCATTAGCATATTTAGGTTGCTTACAGGACATCCAGTCATGGGTGGTGCAAGTTATAGAAACTATGAATATTTTTAAATGTGCGTGGGGGAGAAAATTGTATAAACTGGTCCCAGTATTGACAAAACAAGGCTTGTATAGATTTGTATCTTCCACCTATATTCTCCCACCTGTACCAAACTTGATCTTGAAGCTTTCTGCTCCCCTAGTGTAGGGGAAAAAAAGCAGTAACAACACATAGATGACAAAGTAACAGGCTTCAACTCCAATCTTGGTGTCCCTCTGCCATCTTAAAATTCTGATTAGTTCTAGGTCACCCTCCCATATTTAAACAGCAGTTATTTCTCATGCATTCTGTAGAGCCCCTTCCAAAACAATCCCCATAAATACTGCCCAAGCTCATGTTCAGCAGGCAGCTTCTAATTAACCCTTAACCTTCATCAAGATACGCAGGCATTTTGTCTGAACCATAGCCCAGTCTCCCTGGTGTATTTCTGCCATCAGCATTTTAATGTATACAGCTGTACAACCATTGTGCTTCTTTGAGGTTCAGTTACCAATGTTTACTGAACTCATCTACATGAGCTTCTGCTGTCATAGGAACCTCTTACAGAAAAAGGCTGAACAGAAAATAATAATATACTCCAATCTCACTTGTTTCTTATTCTTTCTTTAGAAAACCCTCTGACACTCAGCTGACACAATATATACATTGAGAGCAAAGTATCCAGGTCACATTCAAAGCACACTGGCTGACAAATCACATTTGACAGCCAAGAGATGGACATACAAGTCCTTGCCACACCAGGTTCCCTATGCTATGTTAACTACCACATAGTCAAAACTGCCAGCACTAATAAGCAAAGTAACCTGATATTTTCCATGTTTAAGACCCCACTTAGTCTTTGTGGAAAATGTCATCCAAAATAACTTGGGAATGGCAAAAGTGACTGTCTCAGACTTGGGGTTTTTCATCAAGCCACACAGAAAGAGCTTATTTGCTCGATGAAAGAATACTGTTTTGTCAACATTTTTAAACAACTGTTAAGTCAAAAAGCTTTTATATCCATCTGCTTTTGAGCAGAGACTGGAAATTATCAAGCTGTCAGGAATGTTTCTTTTTCAGCCCTATAAAAATCTTTCAAGTTTGGCAGTGTTAAGCCTCTATAAAGCTGCAGCTTGCCCATGCTCTGAACTGACAGGTTAGAATCTGGCAGCTCAATTTCCTGAAGTTACCATCTGCCCTGATCATTCCTCAGTCCAAGACTAAGCATCAGTTTCCTCACAGTTGCTGCTTTCAGTGCCTATCAAGCTGGACTAAAGAAAAGAGGATTGGATTTATGCATTTTTGCACTCATATCAAAGTTCTGGTTGTTTGTGCCCAGGAGAAAAAGTGCAGGTCCAATCAAAAGCAAACTTTTTGAACTGTAAACTAAAGTGAGTACAAAGCTAACTTTCTCAATTGCATCTTCCTATTCGTTTGTGCATTCAGATAACTTTAAATTCCTCCAGAGACCAAGAGAGACTGCATTTAGTTACTTGCTCTCCTGCCTTTATGCAATGAACACCAATACAAGGCTGTAAGCCATCAGGTAAATTCTTGATTATCTATTTTAAGTGTTTGGTACACAAATGTCAGAGTTTTGAAAATGCAATAAAATTCTACAACCAAATAAGCAACAGTCAGCCTTTTTATTTCAATGCATGCAATTAAACCCAGTTACATACACGCACAGTTTCAGGGACAGAATTACTGATGACAATAACATGCATTTCTAATTACACAATTGCTTTAATTGGCTCTTGTCAGCTTATGTTTGTATCACTCAGCAAGTCTGTCAGTTTAGCATCATTTTAAAATAATAATTTTTTATATAAATTGTACTTATTTTTACTGGAGCAGAAGGGAAGGTATGGGCCAGAGGTTCAAACTGCTGCACTGCAACAGGAGTTAGGGAAGTGCTAGTTGCTAGTTATTCACCTGACCACAATTCTGAAAGTGTGAAATTTTCTGCTTCATGGAAATATGGGATATTGTGCTAGCCAATGTGTACAAGCAACATTCACATATATATGTAAGATGAAGGAAAAAAAACCAAGCTATAACCATCAAGAGCAGCATTAGGCACCATAGAGAATCCTCAGCAAAACAAAAGGTTTCCACAGAGCAAGGCTGCATTACATGCAACAGCAGAGTCGCAAATAGCTCAGCAAAACTGATACCAGCACAAGAGAGATTAAAATATCTAGAAAGTCAGCAGTGGAGTTACAAACACTTCACTACCATCCCTCTTCCAAAAAGGGTTCTCTGATCACTTGCAGGAGCCTGGCCACGTCAGGAGCTGTGGGCAAGCCAACATCTCTCTTCCTGAGCAACTGTCAGACCTTTCCTTTCTCTCATGACTCTGTTTCATGTCCACGACTCACTGTATTGTGACAAGACCTGCTACCTTCATTTCTAGGTTCAGAAACTGGGTAACAACATTTTATTTCCCCCTCTAAGTTTTCAGCAGGGTATTTATGATGAATAAGGTACAAGTTCATTCTTGTTTAATCACATATCTTGACAAAATTAGTAAGGTCTCCTTATGTAAAAAGGAATAATATCACTTCATCATTCCAGAGTAAGTCTTCAGAAAAGATGGTATTTAAGAGTTTAGTTATTTTATTCTAGCTGAAGCTTCAAATTTCTCTTCTTCACACCCTTAATACGGCTAGAGTCACGTCTTGTCCTCAGATACCTCCTGAGAACATGGGTTTCAGGAAGAAAAAGGCAGCAGACTAATAATGAAAAGTTTCTCTAAATCCACAAGGAAGAAAGGACAAAACCTAAACTGAAAGCCTGGATTCCAGATGCTAGAATTTTATTTTTAATCAAGAGCATAAATGAATGGCCTCATTCCTTTCTACTATTACGGATTTCCCTTGTCAATACTGAATCCAGGTAGAATATGTAAAAAACCAAATAAAAGTAATTTTGCAAGTCAGCTGTTCTTGTGACTTTACTGCTAGAACCATGCCTTTCAGCTCCTTTGAAATGAGAGATCAATGGTGCCACATCAGCCCCTTTAGATAGCAGTTATCTTCCATCATGAAAACAATGCACATAATTAAGCACAGAGTTTGCCTGCAATGAGCAACATCTGCTGATGAAAGAAATGTCTCAGCTAACCAAAATGCCTCCTGTGCTTTAATAAAGTGTTTCTACAAGGTTATCATTTTTTAGCTTTGAATAAATTGGATTTCCTATCACACCTTCTCTTCCCTCTCCCACACTGACTCAGACTAATTGAGGACAAAATGCACATAAAATCTATACAACCTACAGTCTGGATCAGCATCCAGAATTGAAAAGTTCTCTTCCTTGCATCACTACACATAGGATTAAATGTGTACCTTTGTTGACAAGATCTACAGCTCTTACCATCACTTACTCCTATCTGTTCAGAACCAGAAAGAGCTCAGGGAAAGTATAAGTTTAACAGCACGAAGCATGGCACATTTTTTAACCTTTGCTTGTGGCCAAAGCAGGGAACAGTTTGGATTCAGTGTTGTCCACTGAAAATAAACAGTCCCTGTTGTTCTTTTGAACTCAAGAGCTAAACTCATGGGCCCATACCAAAACCATTTCAAGTTAATACAAGATCCATTCTTTTCTCCCCCATAAAAATTCATCTAAAGGGTAAATCAGAAATACTAGATGAAACACTCCTCCACTGCTAAAGGGCCCATAGTAAATCTGCTTGGAAGCCCCAGAACAAAACACAAATGCAAGCACAAATTCATACAGCATGCATGGCTGGAATGCCACCACTGATTGTAAGATCAGTTAGTTGACCCATATATATGGAGCAGCTACACACTTTTTGATTTGTATTTTCCGAAAACAAAAAAGCAATAAAAGGCAAAAAAATTTTGTGAACATGTCTCAGATTGATCTTTTCTGGATTGGAGCTCAGGTAGTGTTAGGTTTGTGCTTGACATGGCAACTGATACATTCTGTGACCTTGGGCAAATCACTCCACTTTCATGCCTTTATCTTCCACACACACATTTTAGCTGTTAGTTCTTCAGACAGAATTTGTCTTTTATTGTGCCTATATATATATAAAAAAAAAAATCAGGTCATCACCAAGCTCTTACATCAGCTTGAGCCTTAAGGCACTCTAACACTATTTTTATTCAGACAAATTCATTCTTAGTTTAAGAGTGCTGGAAGACTGAACTGCAAGTAAATGCAAACTTGCTTTCTTGAGAAACACCTGAAGTTTTATGAGCTGAATATAGAGTGGTAAGAAATCCCCAAACTACACTGAATTGTAAAATTGTTTCTTTCATTTGTACATATGTTTAAGTATGTTGTCTGTTAGTTGTTGCAGTTTAATCTGTTTCATAAAATAACAGGTTATTTTTATTATGCCTTTGGAATGTTCTATAATTACTCTATAGAGGTAAAAGAATTTATTAATCACATGTAATTACTTCTGGTGCAAAGATGTATTTGTGTAAATTAAGAAATATTTTGAACTATTCAGAGAACATATTTCTTTTATTCCCTTATTACCACATTTACAGAGCAATCATACCTATAATAAACAAACCCACTAGAACAACAGGTACTTGAATAGGTTATTATAGGTACCTCATATTATCATGTCATAGACCCTTAATCTTTTATTGGATCTCTCACAAATCCCTCTGAGGTAAGAAAGTGCTGTTATGCCAGTTTTCAAGGTCAGAATTTGAGGCAAATAAACTAAACTGCCAGGTCCCACCCTGGCTGTCCCAGTCTGATGCCTTGAACAGTATGTGAAATCTCCTGGTTTTTAACTAGTATATTTGTACAGGACCCTGAGTCTGCTTGCCAAATTTCATTTGCAAATCAGGACCTCTAAGCTGACATAACGAAAAAAATAATATATATTTATATACACACACCCCCCATGGTATTTTCCACTCCTAGTTCTGACTGTTTGGAGGTTGAATACCCAAAACCCAAACAATTCTATTACATTCTTCAGGTATTTTATTAATCATTTTATTACTTCATAAGTTCAGGGTGAATCCTGAGAGCATTTGAGACAAAGGAAGAAACTACATAGCAAGAATATTAGGAAGATATACTGCACAAATTCCTGCTGAGGTTTATCACCTGAGAAGTAGTATCAAATCAGCAAGACTGCCATAAGCATGAATTGTACTAAGGTAAGTACTGCTAATAGCATAGTATGTCCTCAGTAGCTTAATAGGGCATTTCAAAAAGTAACTCCACTACTTGCAATGCAAGGCAACAACTGGAGGACTGACCCTCAAGCTACTTGTCACACAAGAAGATTTCTGAGAACTCAACTCAGATCTCCTCTGATTCCACAATCAGAGGTCTTGGTCTTAAGATGGTACTTCTAGAAAACTTCATGGAATCTTTTCCACAGTTTGGAAGGCTTCTTATTTAAACCCTTGAAATGTTTTAGAAACACCATGGGCAGGGAAGCCTTTACACCAAGATATTAGACTTCATGCGGTCAGAAAAAGGCTACTGCAGACAATTAAGGTGTTCAAAACTATCCCCTGAAGAATCTGAGATTTACAGGCAGCCCAGAGCAGAATTCTCATTCCAGCTGTCCCCTCCATGCAACTAAACAAATGACCGCACAGAGAAAGCATGCTGCAGACTGCAGCAAACAGTGGGAACAAGCAGCATAATTGGTCCATTACTTTCAGTGCCAGGAATGTTCAATTTCATTTTGCTTAACTGATAGAAATCAGTGCTGATTCAAAGAAGCAGATTCAAGCATTAAGTCTGATTTCCACTCAGATTCTGTGAAAGGAGAAGAAAGGGGCAAGGTGGTAGTTAATGACAGAGAAACTGACAAGCAGCACAGCAGAAAATACACAAACAGGCAAGCAATTTGTCTCTGTGTCTTATCACACTCTCTTCTAATAACAGACAGTGCACAAAGCCTCAAAGTGTTAGTCATGGTCATACAAGTGAAGAAATTTCATCAGATGCCATCAGTCTCCTCATTCCCTAATGTTCCTGGAAATCACGAAGATCCTAATCATTTGCCCTGCCACTTTTCTTTCTTCCTTGTGACGACATGAGCAGCAATGCAAAATTCCCACACCTCTCTGCCAGTGTAACATTGTTTTATATTCAATAAATATCAGCATAATAGAGCAAGTCAGTGACAATCAAGGAAATTAAATTGGTGAATTTCAGGAACTACTTTTGTTGCAGACATTCATTTGCCTCCTCATTTGAAAGAGCATCACACCTCAGAGTATTACCTGGTGGAAGCCAAATTAACAAGTCTCACCTGCCTTCACATGCTTTGAGTCAGACTCCAACTCTAGATAAACAGACACAGTTCCTTTAGAAGTCAGAGACCAGCACCTTGGCAGCTCCAGGGTAGTTCCAGACCTGAAGCACTTTTACCCATACGGGGCCCTGTCTGTTGGCTAGAAAACATTCCCTAGAAGGATAAGCACATTGCTTTGTTCAGGGTTTGTGTAACAGTTCAGAGTCTTTGTGCTTTTCTTTGGTCAATTATAACAAACCCAAAAACTTTCAGTTACAGCAGGAGTTTCCAGACCACTTTACAGAAGTAATGCAAGAAGTTCCACTGATTATTTCAGTCAGTCTTATCTATATAATTTGTACAATGAAAACCTGAAGCTGTTTCAGAACTTTGCTTAGAGTTCAGTGATAAAGGTAATTCAACAAAACATCAGAATCTGGTGATCATTTTGGCCAGGCCAGTTTTAGTAACTTAACAGACTAGCTTTTACCTATTTATGACTACTCCTAACAGCAGCAAAGATTTTTTTTTTTTTTTTATAAGCAATAAGCATACTTCAGCATCTTGCATTTTTTCCTTGGTGAACAAATGCTTTATTACTTCAGAAATGCAAAGATTCTTAGAAGTACCATTTACTAATTAGACCAAAATTTAAAAAGTAAACAAGACAGCAGCTAGAATCAGCAGATTTATAGCAGAAGATTTATCTCCAAAAGTATGCATGCAGGGAAAAAGGCATTTAAGGGGAATAAAAGATAAATTGTAAGAGACCACTAGTCCTTGCATGAGATGCATCTTCAGCAGATGGTTTAGCCAAGGTAAATGTTCTTTCATTTCTGGGATAGAATATAGCTATTAGTTATCAAATGGGACTCTCATTAGTACAGTATTGGTGAAATTCCACTTTTTAAATGCTAGCTAGGAAAGGCATCGTAAATTGATAAAACCTAACCCACCATTTAGTTTTACAATCGCTTATATATACATATAATCTCAGAAACTGAGGTTTGCAGAACTTCCTCAAAAGTCAACATGTAGGATCCCCTTCACAAACACTTCTCCACATTCAGAAGTTTCAAATTAGTTTCATACCATCAGTGAGAAGACAAACTTAATGTTCTCACATGTAAATCAGATATGTATTGTCTTATAACTTTGAGATTGCTAAAAAGGCAAGAGCAATAAGAATAGATTGTACTAGGTAGAGCTTTTTGCTATTTTAATGATGAAAATAATTGTGCATACATACATTACTGTTGCAGAAGCACAGCTTACCATATAAGATTTAGAACACAAGTCCAACTACACTATTTAGACAGTACATTAAATGCTTTCATTTTTATGTGTAGTTAAAAGTTTGAGGACCATTGCTCTAGACTGAAGACAAATCAAAAAGCAGTGAACCATTTTGTTCATTCATTTATTGATAAATGAATTTAATGATGCCTTTCCTGCTTATTTTCTTAAGTGACTTTTCTGTCTCCAGATCTCTATGCCAGCAATTACAAGCCACTTTAGGGTAGGAAGGGGACATGAATTGTTAGAAGCAGAGGAAAGGAGGGCTTAAACCTACTTGTTGCACTAGCAACTTTTGCTTGCCTGCCAATTCATATACTCTAGACTTGATTTTTCTCTCTTGGAGGTAATGTTTATAAACAGCTTACCCCTTGCAGTTTTATCGGTTTCCCATATGCTGTTTCTGACTTCCACATTTTTATCTTCAAATTTCTTTTGGAGATTTTAAGATAGCAGATGTTTCATACACTAAAAATCATTCTTATTTCACATCTTCCCTTTCCCTCCTCCCCTGGTACTTTCAGATAACCTCACTGCCTGAGCTTAATCTGATAGGGGCTGTTGATTTGTTTCAGTATATGTTGGTCTCAAGGTGAGGGAAACTAAACATTTGCTTCTAATATAAGTCAGGCAACAAAGAAATTGACTTCAGTGATCCAAGAAGGGGATACACCACAACTCACTATTGCCTCTTATGTTTTGTGGGTAGAAGACTACATACACAAATTCCTCAAAAGAAGCCTGCCTCGCAGGCATTGTTCTGTCTTCTCATGAAGGCTGACAACAGCTTGTTAACATTAATTGAGCAGAACCTGAAAGAACGCTGCAGAGCTGTGAAGTGTTAAAGCAGGCAACTCCCAAAGACAAATTCTAAAACAATGCTATGGATGAATGGTCAAATACTGCACTACATAGTTTTCTCTCATAATAAAACTTTCCAACTTATCCTTACTTAATTCCTGTCTTTCAACAGCGCGCTCTCATATGTCAGGTATTTCATATCTCAGATGGTTTTACTAATCCTTTGTAGTCTTACATTGACTATCACCAAGTATTGACAGCACTAACACTAAAAAATAATGCTTCTCTTTACATCTCTATCTTGTTGCCTTTCTATAGTTAGTTTATAGGGAGAACTAGGACTTCTGTGTTATCCTGGGGTAACCAATAAAAGATCCCCTGAGAAAGACTGAATTCTACATATTTTAAATAATTGATCAGATTTATTACTAAAAATAATTGGAAGTATTTCAAACCCTTATACTGTTGCTCTGATACACTGTAGTGCTGTAGAAACTGTCTTAAACTCTTCACACCTGTCCAAATACTCAATGTCTTACTGTTGGGCTGCAGGCTGTCAGTTGTGCCATACAAGCATGCCATAGCAGAGCACTAAACACAAACAGAAGGCTAAGACTTCTTCCCTTGCCATTACTTCCACATGACTGGCCACTCTAACTGGCTGTTCAGCAATTAAGAACTCCATTCACAGCACTGAGTAGCACCATGCTACTGGCCTCCAACCTCTAGGGAGAGATAATTGCAGAAGTTCACCAGAGGCCAAGGTCTGCACACTTACTGGAAATGTAGTTCCTTTTTCAGACCTAAAACCAAATAGTTACCCATTTCTATGCAAATTCTCAGATTTGCTTCCCTTGAAATTGTATATATAAAATATATCAATAGACACCAAAAGCAAGCAAGAGATCAAACTCCAGGTTTTATCCCTTTGCTGCTGCTTTCCTAGCAAATCTACACTATAACCAAATGAATTGAAAAGTATGAAAAAACACTTCTCTCCCAGCAGAGATCAATTTTGAACTAGCTTTGACTTCTAAATCTTATGGGAACAGAAAGGTAAAGCTGGGATTTGATCCAAGAATGTGTGACATTCCCTTGCTACCAAAATGCTGCAATTCATCAGCCAGCCAGGTTACCCTCATGGCAATCTGGTCTCCTTGGGGAAATCAAGATCAACAGATACTTCATAAACAGCAACATTCCACATTTAAACAACTATTCCCCCCAAACCCTGCCTAGCTACAGAAAGAAGGGACTACTTCCTTCAGAAGATTTTTCTATAATGGAATAATGTGTATTAATACACAGGTATAATATTGTAAAATTGTGATTACAGTGACAGAACAGCATCAGATCCTAGCAGATCATAGCTTGCTTCTATTGATACCAATTTATATCAATTTACCCTTGTCTTTGACACATAGCCTTATTAGCTCAGCATATGAGACTGGACTCCAGTCAAAATTATGTTCTTAATCATTCTTTGTGGATGAGAATTTACAGGAGACTACTTGTGTTGCTAGGAGGAAGTTGATGATGATGTAATATCACAAGCATTTTTTTGAAATTTTAAACAATGTTGCCTAACATCCAGCAAATGACTTCTTATAAGAATTGTGGTAAACTCTGTCCCTTGACATTCTTTGCTTCTAAGCTGAAACAATGGTTTGACTTTATGCCCATGCAAATTAACAAACTTTTCCTGCAAGCATATACAAGCTTTTACAAGAATCATCACTGATCCACTGAAGGCAGCAGTTTATTTATATGACCAGTTTTAACAACAGATATACCACAAAGAGGAGCCGTGAACCCTTGACTAAATTCCCTGGAGCAGTAACCCAGGACAAGTCACAGGAATAGAAACTCCCACTAAGCAAAACCTGGTACTGACTGAGGAGCTCAAGCAACTCAGCTAGACTTCGGAAGCGTTTCCCTTAAACAGGCAGATATAGCTGGCTTGGGTGCTCACTTGGCAATTGCCAATGCCAAAGCTCATTCGCTAAGGGCTGCTATCCTAAGAAACACCTGGGTTTACAGAATCATTGTTAAATAAAGCCTCAGAGATCACATGAAAGTAAAAATTTATTAACAAAATACTCTGTGGTTTCAATGTCCTCACTTCATTCTATACAGTAAGACCTGAATTTACTTTCTGTAGCACAGCATCACTGATTCAGCACAATTACATTCATATACATAAATAGTAACACTCGATACAAGTAGATTTTTCTGAGGTTCTTCAATGCACAGCTGATTGGGTCCACTGCATCAGAAATAGTCTGCTATAATTACCACAGTGTAGTATGGTTCCTGAATCATCCCTCAAGTAGCAAGTATTGTCTGAAAGTGGTGGTTTGGACCTGGTACTGTGAAGCCAACCTAATTTTGGCTAATCAGAAATAGCACTGTAAATTTGCTTTCTGATTTGCCACATAAGTGTTTCTAGTAATTTGACAACTAATAATGGAATCATGCACATACCTGAATGCAATTTGAGCTTTGCTCCGACTGCTGCCAAAAACACCACAGGTGAAAGTGAAGTTATCATATCTTAATCCAGCTCATGTTAGCAGCAGCACAGAGGGAACTAACAGGTTTTACTAGCCTATGTATAGCCCAGATTGTTGTGAAGAACACATACCTTGGCTATTTTATCTGCATACCTAGGAGAGAACTATGGCAGAAAAGCAGCAGACAACTTTTTATTTATGAATCACAACCACTTTCAAGTGTTCAACTTTTGCATAGGTTTTCATATAACCTGTGTGCAGAGTGGGAAGCACACCTGATAAGTGTGCTAAAGCTTACCTTTCCCAAAATGAAATAGTAGAAATGGCCTGGACCTTAAAATGTTTGCTACTGTTACACAAGTTGCTCAGTGCAAGGTCTGATGCAAAGATTAGAATCTTCCACCAATTTAGTGTGCAATCCTAATTCCTCGATTATTTGTTGCTATAGTTCACATATCACCTAACCAATATGCCCTTCC
This sequence comes from Grus americana, assembly GCF_028858705.1. NCBI lineage: Eukaryota > Metazoa > Chordata > Aves > Gruiformes > Gruidae > Grus > Grus americana. The sequence continues at coordinate 3,840,653 of NC_072860.1, read as the reverse complement.
CACCCCATCTAGTTACAGTAGAACCACAGCAGATTAGTCTGCTTCAGAGCTATGTAATTTGACACACAATACACAGTTCTTTCAAGGATCATGTACATATTCCAGGAACAATGACTGATTTTCAGTGTGGTGTCTGGTTACTCAGAGCTGTTTAGACTTCTCCTTGAAGCTAAGCTTTGCATTAAATGAAAGCATCTCCAGCTTTCTGCTAGAGTAGTCATTTCATCTGAAAGGGCAGAGTGCAGAGGTACTTGCAGAAAAAGCAAACCAAAAATAACAAGCTCATCTGACAACAGGATTGTCTAATCCACTGGCTGGTGAAGTAAGGGAGCAATATAAACACTGGGCAGTTCTCACCCATGCAGAAGCTCAGGCTACTTTCTAAGCACTTCTCCATATGGTGAAAATGCATGTTGTTGGGACAGGCCCAAGCCACAGTACACAAAAATAGCTGTTGACTGTAACAAAGTCAAATAATTTAATTAACTTATTTGAATTGATGTAGTAGAGATCAAAGTAGATGAGTTAATACTTTCCCTGGCTTTGATCCAGGTAACATAAGATCTGATTAAAGGTGCTCCACTCATTCAGTCTAAAATTACTGACAGACCAGCTTATCTAGAAGTTAGGTGACAAGGCTAATAACAGATATCATAGGAGCAAAATTATTAAAACTACTGGTACAGAGAAACATAAAGAGGAAAACATAGAAATGTCATTTCAGTGATCAGGACGTTATACACCTGTAGTCATCTGACTAGTCAGGGATTGAGGTCACAGCAAGGCAGAGTCAAGAATAGTAGAAGGTTCAACAGTCACGTTCCACACTACAACCAGCTGGTTTTGTGCCACTTTACCATGAAAAAAATTGTTCCAAAGTCAACCAACTCTTAGGTAGAAGTCTTCTAACTTGGCAACAGATGTGTCTTCATACTTGTTTGCACCTGCATGATCTTGGGCCATCTCTTACCAGTTCCCTTCATTACACCTCTTCCATTCTCAGAGTTATCCTTAATGGTTTACAGTCCACAATTCAGCATTCATTTCACCAAGCTAAACATTTCAAACAAGACTATCTTCCCTTCATTAGTCAGAACTGTTCCCTATAATATCTTAACAGCTTTTCTCATTTATTCTTACTGTTGAAAATAATTTCCCAAAACCTGTACACCATATTCAAGATGAGAATCTCAGAGACCTTAATACAACTAAAATTTTTTCCACTCTAAAAGCATCACCTAGATTCAGTGAGGAACTTCTCAGCCAAGTTCTACACCATACCGACTGCATAGACTCCTCCATTTTAGAAGCAAAAATGCTCAAATCCAGCTCAACTCTTTCCCTAAGTTCCTAAGTTTCCATCAAAAAATTGCATGAGAAAGAGTCCCAGTGTAATAAGTCATCAGATCACTTGGTTCATTTCACAAAATCCTCTACATTTATGCCTGCAGACCTCCAGCTCAAAAAGATCTTTTCCATCTCCCTCAGTATATAGCCATATGTAGTGACTGTAACCCTGGTGCTCAACTAAGTTGTTTTTATCAACAGCACAGCTGTCCTAGGCTCACTACAGAGCCAATTGGCACATTCAGTGGGCAGTCTGACGACAACATTTTGTGCTGTGGGACAGGAAGATGTGTTGGCTGACCTGGTACAACATGAGAACTGCATCGTGTTGGACCCAATGGGAGGAAAATAAATAGCCTTCTTTCCTAAGCAGGCAGTACCAGATAATTATTCATGATGAAGAGAAAGGGCTAGTGGCATGGCACTAATTTCTGCCCATGGTCAAGTTCTCCTGTCCTGAAAATAATTATCATTGCTCTCCAGCAACAGGGGAAATGCTTATTTAATTCATCTAAGATCAGTAACTTATCACAATCAATAAGCTTTTTCCACAAGTGAAAGAGATAAATGCAACTCCAGGCCTACAGCCAATTCTACTGTTCTTATTAAATTTTTCGCATGTTTCCACTCAGTTTCACAGAGAAAAAAACATGTTAGCAGACCTTCTTTCTATCCCATGTAGCTGTGTCACTTGACTAAGGATACAAGCATTCCTATCCACTGTATATGTAAGGAAATGGTCCTGTAGCTTGGAATCTCAATCTGGTCATTTCCTGCAAAGGCACAGGTGTCTTGCAATGCGCTAGTCCAATAATTTCAATTCCTGACTCTCTATCAGAAATAGACCACTACCAGGACCATTGTCAACTTGTGAAGTACAATGGCATTTCAACAAGCATCAGATAAGTCTACCTTTAGTATGCCTGATGACAGTGCACTTTCAATTCCTCTGATGGCAGAACCGGGGAAAAGCAATACTAAAGTGGTCTGTATGCTTATCACATTTCTGCAAATCACAAGATGAACTAGGGATGCTGGAGCCAGACAATAGAACATCTATAATGCTAGATACACCTCTATCCATTATTGAGCAAAAGCAACTTCCACTGCAAGAGGAGGTAGTTTGAAATTTTCCAGTTAAGATTAACAAATTGAGGAGGTGACAGAACAAAGTAGAGCATTAGGATTCGGAATAGTTTCACAAAGAAACTTGCAATTAGTAGGCATGGTGGTGTTGGGTTGACAGTTGGACTTGATGATCTTGGAGGTCTTTTCCAACCTTAATGATTCATTCTATGATTTTTTTGCTAATTCATAAAAAAGATACTACAGTATGCACCCAGGTGGGTAGCAAAGATGTAGCAACTACTGAACAGTGACAAAGGAACCTACTTCCACTCTACATCCACTTGCATAACAGTGATACTAAAAACAGCATCAGAAATTCTTTTTGACAGAAAAATTGTCTTGATTACATTTATTCTGCTAATCTTTTGTCAGAGTACAGGTTAGCTACAGCCTATCCTGAAAGGCTGAAGGTCTCAGCAAGACCTGAGAAATTCGTACACAACCATGAGGCGGAGGACCACAGGACTACCAGCTTTTTCCTCAGTTCAGATGCCCCGAGTTTGATAGCCCACAATACACGTGCACTGACTTCAAGTTAGTCTTAGAAGTGATTCCAATTGCTGAATGCAAATAAAATAACATCCACTTCAAACAGGGAAGACTCAAAGCATATTATCCTCGAAATGATCTATCAGCAACTTCAGAATGTATTTCCCCCAAAATGAGCTCTAGACAGCTCTAAGCTGTCAAGGTCTGAGCCAAGTTGGTAGGACTTTCAGGTTATACCGGCTGAAAGTCTAGTGCAATGAATTTGCCAAAACAAACACATTAAAGGCCTATTCATATTTCACGTGCATAGGTACCGTATCTGTAAAGACAAAACTGTTTCATCTTTCTGAAATTTTTTTCCACAACCTCCCAGTTGGTGCAAGGTAGGCAGCCACCAAACAAGTTAGCTGCAGACACTGCTCTGTGCCAAAAGACATGCCAAGGTAAAATTTAAAATACTAGAATTATACTAAGCCATTCTAAATCATAACATGAAGGGCTTTTCCTCCATAAATTTACAAGGGCATACTTGCAGCAAATATAGTTCGGGAGATACAAGGAATAACAGCGTTCCCACAAACTGACTAGCTGTTCATTCCTGCAAGTACAGACTCTGCCCTGGTATTGAACCCAACAGGAAGAGACTAGGATGGATTGACTTTGACAAATGTAAGCTATTCAACATATGCTGGCAGGAAATGTTTACATCAGTCAACCACAATTCTGCCAGGACTGCTAAACATCTTGTCAGTCTATACCATGAATGTAGTTAACACACGGTAAAACAGAATGCTGGGGAACAAATTTGAATAGATTGCTCTAATTGGAACTAACAGTATTTTTAAAACCTAGGCAATGAATGCTCAGGCAGATCAAGTTCTCTAACTGCTCACCCCTTCCTCTCTGTACCACTATCTTCTCCCACAGTGAGCCAGTATTTTGGATATCAGCTTCTAGACAAATCTTTCTAAGTAAAAGTGACTTAAACTTTACTACCTTAAAAATACTCAACCAGCTACATTAGCCTTACAAAGCAAGACAGAAGGCCTCAATGTAGATCTTGCCTAGTCTGCAGAGACCATTTTGCTATGAAGATGCTTCCATTGTCCAGTGGCAAATATGCTACATTACCAGGAGCACTACTCCCTCTCTGCCAAGGGCACTCTGCCCAAGGGGTGCAAATCTATTCCCTATGTCACTATCTAGTGCTCTATATACCAGTCCCCTCTTCCTATCCTTATTATACTAAAAGGTGATATTATAAAAACTCACTGCAGCACCAAGAAGACCCTGACCAAAGTAGATTCCAAGTATATGGAGCTCTACTCTTCCCAACAGAGCAGGATGTAAAAAGCTGACATGCCATTTCAGGATCAGGTTTCTGACATCATCAGCAAATGACCTAAGGCCTCTGTCCCACACAATTGAGTGAACTGACTACAGGTGCTATCTTTAAATAGGAAGTACTTAAGGTTAACGGCTGGCTGTATCTGCTGACAGCATTTTAAAAAAAACATGCATAATGCACGATAAGCAGTGTTCAGAGGAAGACAAAAATAGCTCTGTATCAAAGAGGTTGGTTCCTTATTTGCCTCCAAGGGCAAATGGACATGCTAGTCTTGCATGTAAGCAAATCGCTGTTTCTTCTAGAAAGATGTTTATCTGCAGGAGATTTGATGAAACATCTGCCAATATCAATATTCATTGCAAGACACACACACACAAGAAATACCTTCTGTCTAAGAAGTAACATTATAACTTACTTTTCAATTAAAAATAATTGAAATATACTTCTGTTTTGTGACACTGGACAGATGTGACCATTTGCCAAGACTCCAAAAGACCTTAAAGACTGTGACATCCAGCTGTTCTGTATTTGAGGAAGCATTTCTTTATGTGACAAGGTGATGTCAGTGTGATACCTCCCTAGAGTGCTCAGCTGCCTCACAGATGGAAGGAAACAGCATGTGATACAACTAGCAAGATGTCCCAAGTAAAGGTGCTAGCAGAACCAAAGTTGCAAATCATAATGGTAAGGGGTAAAAGGAAAAGGGATCAGCTGAGTTCTGACTACTTTTGTACAAGCTTTGATCAGATACTTATGTTGTTCTACAAGTAACACTCCGCACTCCATCACCTACTCTGAATGCTGACATAACACTCTATAAAGCTTTGTATAGGAATTCTGCATTATATCCGATATCTTGGCTAAACCAACTCCAAAAAAAGAGGCATACTTCTGACAAAGGAAGGAAACAAAGCTTATTGGGTTTTTTTGAAGGAGTCAGACAGCATGTGGACAAGGGTAAAAGCAAACGGATTTTCAAAGAGTTGTGTCAAGACATCTCAAAGGCTCTTAAAGAAGTATAGCTGTTGCAGATAAAAGGCAAAAGCCTTCAAGTATTAATAGCCACCTAAGAGAGAAGCGACAGAATAGGAAGGAAAGCAATTTTTCATGATAAAAGAAGTTTACTAGTGTGGTCCCAGATGGACCTGTGTTGGAGCATGCACTATTCAAAGTATTTAGAAGTGATCTGAAAAATGCTGTAAGGAATAGGGAACAATGGAGAATGAAGTGACATGTTAGTGTTTTCTTTATAAATTCATGAAGCAAATCTTATACTGAGCCTTTCCAGTTCTCCTTATTTCAAAACAGGTATAACAGAACTAAGCCATTACAGGAAAAGCAACAAGGATAAAACAGTATGTATCAATTCCTGTATGAGGCTAGATTATAGACTAAGAACACGTCATCTGGAGAGAAGATATGAGAATGTAACATGTCAACAACATGAACAGCTTCAACAAGGCATAAGTAGTTTTTCATAGTTTTACTGCATGCCTTTTTTTCCCCCCCATTATCACAGAAGGTTTAAAAATTCAGAAAGCACTTTGTGACAGTACCCATAACTGCACTGAAATGTGTTGCCATAAAAGATCATGAATATCAAAGGCTTATGTGATTTTTTCTTATTCTATGACTTTGCCTAAATACCATCTCTGCACATTCAGTCTTGATGTGCAGATTAAAGGATGCTAGACTTTTACACTAGTCCTAAATAGCTTGGTCTGAATCACCAAAACTGTTCTTAGAGCAATGTTGTCCTGTAGTTAACATCCATAGACTGGCTATAGCCGGTAACCTTCTAGTTCCCACATTAAATCTAGCAGTGAAAACTGAGGTTCACAAACAACTTTCCCAAGAGATCAGTACAAAGACACCAAAGCTTCACCTTAAGGCTATGAATTTCCATAGGAGGTGAATATGGATGGCTACCTGTAAAGTCACCTTTGCTCTGACCTCGGACACTACACACAATTTTCAAAGGCTCACTGGGCAGAAGACAGGCCTACATCTAGCACTTTCTTCTCAAGTTTTCCCTAATCTCTAGCAAGTACTTCAGGATCTAGTTGCAAATTAGTTGACAGATGGCTTGAGGAGGAGCTATGGGTGGTTACTATAGAAAGGCATGTACTTATCCTCATAACAGTTTTACCTAAAAATCCTCCAGGAATGCTATGCACTTCCAAGATGTACTTGCTTCTGCTGCTACAAATACTAATAAGCTGGGAACCAAAAGTATTACTGCATTCATGGAGCATGCTAGACAGGTATGATAAGTATAACAGGAAGAACAGTGCTCTTACCTCTTTCAGCTAAGCAGGATATGGTATCTCTACTCAGCCTAACAGAACATGCATGGGAATGATGCATATGAGCCTCTTCTCTCAAGTGCTTTTCTCCAGAAGTGAGGTAGTCCTAGTAGAAAAGTCTCCTCTCTACTTCATTCTCAAATCTAAAAGGCAGAAGTAAAGAGCTAATAAAGCCACACTGCTCCTAGGTCAACAACAAGGTACTTGAATACCACCACCTACCTCTTGAGTGAGAAACATGAAAACAGTTATGATTTCTGAATTTTTGCACTATAAGTGGTTTGACACACAGATCTAGAAACATTTCTGTCCACCTGAGGACCACATCTTCTCTTGACTTTTATTGTGCAGTTTATGTCAATATTTCTCCTTTCTTCAGGAACAAATCCTCTTGCCTTCATGCAATGTAGAATTTGGTAAAACATTCACAGGTAGACATGCCTTTCAGCACAAAGTGTGTGGAGAAGGCTTTACAGATTTGGCTTGCTAATCTTCACAAGACTGACAGCCTTTAAGCCAGCCCTACTAACAAATCTGAATTCTGTTAGTAAATGTAATTTCCTGTAGTGAGTAAGAAGTCACTGGTATAGAACTTGTCATCTTTCTTGCTGTCATTTTCCAAGCTGCTTTTTTGCAAGTTTTGTTTTTTTATATAGACACACACTGCAGTCATACAACCAGCTTTGAACAAGCTCCCTGGGGTGCTGATGCAGAACTTTGGGATGGCTCCTTTGCCTTGCTTCCTGGGTCCTCCCTGCTACAAGCCCTATGTCGTCAGAGAAAGCTGCTTACAAACCTTGTTGCTAAAATACAGTGGCATTAACATGCCACTTTAAGCTAAGAACAAATATTTATGTGTTCAAGCTCTTCTTACACAAAATCCTTCAGATTAAATCTGAAGCACTACTTCTACACAGGAGGTAAGGATTGCAAGCAGGTTGACTCTCATGGCTAAGTACAACCATGTCAAATCTCCTTTAACATAGAACTGTTTTCATTGACCAGACTTGGTAAAGTCAAAAGTGGCCAGAGTAATCATCACTATTTGTCACTTCTACATGGCAATACAGTAAAGAGCTCTTGTTTATATTCCAGAAAACATGGAAGCCCAGCTCACCTCTACATATAAACACTGGACCTTAAACACAGTTGTTCTTTAATAATAGTTAAATCATCTTTGCTATTTTAAACAATAGTTGCAATGATCTTTGCTTCCCAAATACTTGTCAAATCAAGAGAGCCGACTCTAGCACAAAATCCTAAGCCATTCAAGATACTGAGAACAGTTCAAAATAGTACAAGCAAGTAAGTATTGATTTAGGATGCATCATGTTGTGCTATCAGTGCTACAGTACAGCTAGCTTAGCTCAGACACTACCAGCAGAGCACCCTATTCAAACTTATCCACAATTCCTCCAGGAATTAGTAAGGCACAGGAAAATAGAGTTTCACTGTAAAGGTGCTACCCCAAAGCATGTATTTAACATCAAGATAAGCAAGATCTGACAGGCTCTGCTGGCCTTGGAAAAGTGAGGTTAACGTCCTCCTTGCCTATTTTTTTGTCTTGTGCACCCTTTCCTCACTACTTTTTCACCTCCACAGGAAAAGGTGGAGGACTTTTAACATTTAAGGCTGTGATTTGTAGTATGGCTTTTCCAGGATAAAAAAAAAGGTGGTGTATGGGAAAGTAGAAAGGGTAAGGCTGAATACGTGTGTCTTGGGAAAAGTCAAGACCTGGTAGCAAGAATTTCAGCTGGATTTAAGGCAGCCCATTTTCCTTTAATTTAAACACCAGTTCCTACCAGCTATAGATCAACATTTGTAAGTCCTCTACATTATTTCTTCCTCTATTATCTTCCCCAAATTTTAGCCCTCTAGCTAATTATTTTTTTCAACAGGGAACAGAAAGAGTTCACACGGGTATTTCATCCACTTTTCACGGATACCCATTAGCCTGGATTCTAACAATCTTTGGTACTGCCACAGGTCAACTCTATCAATTATTTATGATTATTAGTGCAGTCTCCTAATGTCCCATACTCCTTTGCTTTCATTCCTCCAGAATAAGCAATGCCACCTTCTCCAGAAAGTCTCCCAGGTTCAGAGATTGGTTTAATTCACATAAGCAACAGCTGCACAACTTTTGCTTGATACCCTGTGCTAACACAATGTTCTGCTTCAGGACTGGGAAAGGCCAGAGGGGCTTTAGGCAAATGCAATAGCAAACCCCATGTTTCATGTGGACTTGTCATTGCAAGATACCTCAAACCACACTAATATAGTAACCTTTCTCCTCCCAGCTGACACAAAGCATGTGCCCATCAGCCAAGCCTGCAGTTGTGACCTCTTTTGCCTAGAGATGTCCTAACAAAAGACATAGGCACTCAGCACACATCCTGGTCACAAGGGAGAGACTGCTAGAAACATAATAATGATCTTCTAGATATGTCTAGATTTAGAAAAGATTGCCTCCTGTTAAGGTATGAGCTACATGACCGCCCCAAACAGTCTGTTATCTACTGTAATGCAAAATGTACATCACACCTTCTCTCCTTGAACAGCCAGCTGAAAGCATCAGTAACCACTTCTAGGGAGCATTGGTATATTCACTGCAGCAGCTCTCATGATTGTAACTATCACAAGACATAACTTCAGAAAAAGAACATTTATTTTAAAGCCTTGTTTTCTTTCAACTAAAGATAATTTTCCCTTTAAATAAATAAAAGGGCATCAGGAATGATGCAAGAGAACTTCAGCTGCATTCTGTAGGATAACAGCAACTTACCTGTCTAGTTAAGAGTGCTGTATCAACTTATAATGGCATAGGATTTTGGATAACATGGTCACCTCTGGTACTTAGAACTGGGCTGCCAGCAAATCTAGCTGTAAGCCTGTCTTTACTTCTATTATTTCACTGAATGCCTCACTCAAAAGCTCCTAGTGGACTTAATGTGATCAGCCAGTTAACAGCAACAGCAGCAGAGACAACAGGTCATTTCATTCTTGCTTTCAGCTGAACTAATTATCTGTTATTGTCTTCCTAGCCTCTGCCAGTCATCTCTTCCTAAGAGTCCACACCTGTGTCTGGCAAGTGCAGTACAGAAGCCTAGATCCAGGTCTAAATCCCCTAAGTGACCAGGGACACTTCTCTTAAAACCAACTTTCAACACAGATCATTTCAGCAAGTCTGCCACAGTATAACAGTTCAGAGGAAGATACAGTTTACTGCTTATCCAGCCACTCACTGAGCAGTCTACTACACATGGATCTGTTTGCTATTCGTATGGGCTATCAAGCCAAACAGGTCCAGGCAGCAGCTAGGCTCTATTTCCAACTCTGTCTCAGTAAGACAGACTCCAAACCCAGGCTTCTTATTTAACCACCTTCCTGGAAAACATCTCCCTGTGATTTATTCTATTTGTAATACACATGACATAACACATTTTTATATGTTTGCTTCATACATTTAATACAGTATCAGAAAAACCTGTAACCCCAGCATAACAGTAGGATCTTTTGAACTGCATTCACTAAATACCAAGTTATAAACATAAACATTAAACTAGTTACAAAGTGTACCTTCTCCTTGCCTGAACTTGCCATTATGTGGCTAGCCTGTTTCAGGCTGGGCAGAGTCCTCTCAACTCCTCTTATGGTATCAAGGAGCTTGCTCTAGTGTGGGGCACACACTCCTTTATCAAATTATCAATACAAAGTTTCTAATCCACCAATTACCCTCCTACCCTGGTCAGTACTTCGTATGTCTGATATCTAGAAAGATCATTATGCTTCCCTAAGTACCTTTTTCCAGCCCCTCAAGACACATACTAAGCACTGCAGAAACTTGCAGAAAGCTGCCACAAAGACCAACCAGTGCTGCTTCCGCCTTCCTGCCACCAGCTTTGCATACTTCATTTCTGACATCTAATAGGATTCATTAGCTTGTGCTTTAAAACACACAGGATTTCAGGTTATTGCTCATCTATATACAGGGCATACCACATGCGCTTTCAAAACCAAGAGTAAACACTGTCAGATTGCAAATATAGATGTTCAAGATAAACCATTGTGAGGCTGCAAACCATTTGCTTGTACCAAGTCAGGGGGTTATGAAGGGCAGCATCTCAACAGAACACATGCCCAGCCTCAAATTACCGTGACAACCTTCCAGACAATCCTTTACAGAGGGCAGGCTAACTGGGCAGTAGCTGTTAGAGATCTGTTACCTGATGCTATGAAATACTACTTCCAAATTGCAGCAGCAGCCACTTGTGCTGTGGGTAACTATAAAATTTCCACTTAATGCATGTTAATTGGATTATTATTTTAAAGACATGCTCACTGCCCCCACATTAATAACAAATGAGTTCTCTCTAATTATTATTAGAGTAACTCCCATACAAATTAATGATTAGGCCATTAAGACTGTGCAGCTGAATTGCCATTAATTCTCACATTTGAGCAAATTAGCTAATAAAGTGACATTATAAAAGGAAATTCCCTTATGCATTACTGAATTCCTTCACTCATACCAAAGGCACACAACAAATGTCTGATAAGCACTTTTTCCTTTTATTAAATGTTAAGCTGAAATTATTCATTATAATCTGGAAAAAACTGACTACAAAAAGCTGCAGTTTTAAGTTTTGTATACTTGTAGGCAGTGTTAAAGTGCTTTTTTTTAACTGTTGCTGTTACAATATAACAGACAAAGACCTACTATCATCAGAATAACTCATTTTTAGAAATACTTCTACATCCAACAGCACTAAATAATAGATGTAATGCGATAGCCATTGCAGGATTTTCTAGATCTGTAGAACTACTAAATCAACACAAACTACACTTTTCAAAGGGATATAACCTAATCACCATTTACAGTATATTAAGATTACTGCACATTTATGAATTAAGGCTTGAGTTTCCAAAGTCACATAAGTGCATTATAATAAAGGTAGAAAACCTCTTCCTTGCTAAGCACCACACGCCTTTCTGACACATTTGGCAGTCATTGACACATTCTGTAGTCATTCAGTAATTCAAAAGACAAAACATAGCTTACAGCTTCATTTCATATAGCTCGCAGCCATGTATCTGCCCCCCAAGCTCCTCATATCTGCTTCAGGCTGAGCTTGCCTGCTTTCCTATTTCAGACATTTGAAAATGTAATGCACTGAGACCTTTCCCTCTGCCACCTTCAAACCCATTTCTTTCTAATCTCAATTATAATCGTGATTTGTGTATTCTAAACATAGTTGCTAATGTTACTTTACTGAGCACACCCTACTATCTTTAAGTTTCTGCATTAGGAAAATCAGAGCTTGCCAGAAATATGCAGTTGTAATGCAGAAACCAATATCCATTTATTTTCCAGGCAGAATACCCATGAACTAGAACATATAAAAGATGCAGAGCTCTGGATATGATTACTCTGCGCTTTGGTGCAGAGGGAGTAAAGATCTCCCTGGCATTAATTTAAATGATCATATTGCTCACAGTAGCAAAACTACATCATTTGATATTAAAACCCTTAACATTGGTATTAAAATCACCCAGCTGATGTAATTGAAAGTGTTCAGTAGCTCCTTCAAGAATGAAAGTTAGCAATAGTCAACATTTTCTACTGCTTTTCAAAAAGATGCGTTTATGTGTGGATTACCTAGTAATGTGATTTCAGTTTAGCACACTATTCATGTGCATATGTAACTGTAGCCAAATAGGTAAATCAGTGAACTATATGCATGGTTTATTAGATCTAGCGTGCTCAGCAGTTTGCAAGACCAAGAATTAAATGTATAGACTATCTTCCTAACTAGTCACCACAGCAGTATAACAATAGACATATTTCATAGACTCCAAGTGGGTACAAGAAAAACAGAAAAAACACACAACACTAAATGGAAAAATATATGTGCTCTTATTTGAATGACTGACCAGAATACGTTCAAATCATAGTGGCAACTGTGGGTTAGTCCATTTACTCATATTTAATCAAAGTACTTCAGAAGACTGTCCACCCTGCCTGAAGCCCTCAAAGAATTTAATTAGTACTAAAGAAAAACATCCTTATTACTGGTTTGGTTACAATTACTACTTTAAGGTTTTATTTCTTCCCCTTCTAGAAGGCATTGGCTGAAATATGCTGAAAGTTCCAAACTCTTTTAGCCACAGAGCTACAGCTAACTGCCTTCTGCTATATCTTTGTGATCCAAGACAAGCTTGGAAACTCTGGTCTGAGTACAACCTAAACACTCAAACCTGCAAATAAATTAAAGCAACAAGAACTTTTAATTATTGTGACTTCCTTTCTTCAACTGGAACGAAACAATGGTCAGTTCTGCATTAAATAAGTGTTTCACATTGCTGGGTGTAAAACACTTTGCTATACACTATAGTGGAAAAGCTAAAAAGCATCAAACATTACAGCATTTCAGCTCTTTGTTACACTACCTGCAATAAAGAAGTTCAGGGTACAGTAAGTAGCAACTATTCAATGCTCTCCCATCATCCAAAAAGACGAGAGTGTTGCAATTTGTCACAGCTCAAACAAAACCACACCACTGACTCCAGGGACGCCACCTGCGACCACAGAAAAAGGCTGCTCTGCACCTAGGCCCTACCCTCACCCACAGGGCTCTCAAGGATAACTTAGGGGCCTCAAGGCAGGTGATACTCCTTTACTGTATTAGCCTCTCTGCCATATTACAAGAAGCAAGTATATTGCAGCTGCAGATCAGACAGTGTGAGGACATGGGCCTCTCAGGGAGCAGCAGCCATGCAGCACCCAGCTCCCTCAGGATAATGGTAAGAATTGCTATAGGAATGGCCCAGGACAAAAACAAACAAAACCCCCAAACAAACAACGAAAACCCCAGAAAGACTGAACAACAACCCCCAGGAAGCCCAATACAGCACAAAATTCAGAGAACTTTACCTCAGTGACCGAAAGAGAAGCCAGGTACCTCCCGGGCGGGCAGGGCTCAAGGAACAGCCATTAGCGACACCAGCAGCGACGCGCGAGGCAAACACCACGAGCGCATCACAAGGCAGCAGCAGCTCACGCGCGCAACTCGTGGAGGCCGGCGGGACCGCCCCCGCCATCGGCGGAGTGAAAGGGCGGGAAGAGGGGGGCGTGTGGTTCCTGCAGTGCGGCGATTGTGAGGGGCGGCTTCCGTGAGGGACGGCCTCTTCCCACCCGCTAGGAAGTTGAGAGAAGATGCTTCTCCTCAGGCCAAGCGTGTGTGCTGCTGTGGTGGGAAGGATTCAAGTTGAGATATAAGCCTCCTAAGAGATGCTGGAACCACGTTGGAGAGGTTTCTTGAAGGTAATGCAGCCTACTTGCTTGCAAACTACCAGTGTAGGTTATTGAGCCTCCCTTCAATCTTGGTCAAACAGGACAAACTAAAAAGTAGAGCTAGCTAAGGCTTATTTTTCAGAGAACTGTTTCATACATTTTGTGTATCTTTCTTATCACTGTATGTATATGATAGCTCTTACAAGGCAAAAATAGTATAAAAGTTTTTAAATTCCACCAATTACTGTATATTACTGCAATTTTATTGCTAGTTATACCTTGACTGTGGAATTAGGTGTATGATTCAAATAACATTGAACAGTTGCAGACAAAAATTTATCTGATGTCATGATAGTACTCAGAATCTACTTTTGGTAGGAAAAGTTAGTGTGAATTTGAAAGACGTCCAGTTTTGCTTAAAATTGGTCCTGCTTGGCTTAGAAATGTTGTCTATTGTGAATAAAAATGTCCCATACCTGGGTTGTGGGTTTTCTCACTATCATTGCATTTTATGCAAGGCCTGTAAAAACATCTTTTTTATAGAGAAATAGAAGTATACTTATATACAAAAACCAATTCCTTTTTAGTTTAGTAGTGAAATAGCTTGCATTGTGTTTTCACCTTTCATCTTTGGATTGTAAAATTAGGTTTGTACTCTGACTACATCTGAAACATTAACAAGTACTGTTAAGATGGTGGGGAACAAATATTGGGAAATGTGACAAGCTGGTTTTTATGGGCTTAATTGTATCATAGCTAAAGGAAAGCAACTGCGTTTCTGATTGTTACCTGATAAGAACTGGGTTCTGTAGATAGGAGGAAAAGTCTTAACTTTTATGGTTTTGTAGACTTTATACTAGACAGGAAACTAGATGCAGCAGGTCACAATCCGATAGTTGTGTATGATTCTTCTATAGATGTTCCTATTAAAAACTTAAATTAAAAAAGTTACCACCTCTTGAATGATAGAGACTTGGAAATTAAATGCTCTTGGTTACAAAGTGTCATCTAACCTAATTACTCAGTTTGTATAATGCAACCTTATTTACATGATCAAATTCTGGCTGAATCAGTAACTAGTTGCTGGTTTGAGCTTAGCGGAGTGTGTAAGGTCATATTATCTTCCTGATTTTATTGTACTGTCCTTCTCAAACTTACTCTAGCTTTCACAAATTATTTTCCTTTTGTGATAATCATTGAATTAATAATAGTGATAGTTATTACAGTACGAGTCCTTAGCCAGTAATGAAGATGTAGTCAGAACATTTCTGCAAAAAACACGATTATCCTTATTTGGTGGCAAAGGAATCCCTTATGTTCCATGGGATGGTGCATGAGTAGAAGAGCTTGAAGCTGATTTAGGTAGGATTTTTGCCAAGCTGGGCAAAATGGTTGGGTGTTGTCTTGTGTGTCGTGTGTCCGTCCCGTCCCCCCCCCCAGTCTTATTATTTAAAGGGATCATAATTATTTGCTAATATGTTCCATAATTTTTCTAGAAGCAACAACACAGCAGGAGTGCACACATCTCAATAGCTTAATTAGCTTTAAAGAAATGTAAATGTGCTATATAGGAATGTTAAGTAAGCTTAAACAGGTTAAGTTCCCTTTTTAGTAACTCTGGCAGTATTTTTAGAATGCTACATGAATAATTTGCAAAAGGTACTCTTCTTGTGATGTAGAAGATACCCTTATTCTAGAGGTAGAATGCAGGAAGCAGCACGGAAGCCTTCTTCCATGAAGCATGTAGGATGAAACGGATCTGTATATCAAATGCACCTTTGAGCCTGAACTAGTTGTTACTGTGATACTGAATTAACTTTTTTGATGGTCAAGGCAAAACTGCATAATTCTAGACTTATGTTCTGTAAAAGTCTTTCTTGCTTTCCAGGCAGTAACTACTTCCTTTACTGAAACTAGTTTCTTCTATAGCTCCCTACCCCCACAACCAAGCAGTTACATTAATTTAACATTTGGATTTTAAGATTAAGTGCTGGAATTCACTACACCTCAGAAGTTAAAGTTGCTCTGGCAGTGTTAGCTTAATGCTTTGCTTGTTCTGTATGTTTTAGAACTGTTTGGCTGTTTCCATTGTGAGTGAGGAACAACAGCTCTCTCTGGAGTCTGAAATAAGTGGGGGGAAAATAGTGTGTAAACTAATCTGTATTCCTGTATGATTAAGATCAAATTTCTTACCCAGATCTGCCTTACAATAGTGCTTTTCTACTCATAATTCAGTATTGCTTATTCAAAAGTAGTGCCATGAGAAATAAGTGACCCCATAAGTAGATGTCTTTCATCTAAATAAATATCTGAATAGCAAAGTCTGTCTTAGATGAGGAATTGAGGAGGTTGTATGGAAAATGCTGACTTCTTATTGATGGCCACTTTGTTCTGAAGCAAACAGTACATGATGGCACAGCTGGGGGCTATTGTCTTCCTTCAAAACTGCATTATTTGTGGGAGCTCATCTCTGGTATCTTGCAGCTGATGTTAGAATGTGCATCTGCCCTGTACAGGCAGTGAGGAAATTCAGAATCCTGAGGGGAAGAAGAGGGTGGGGCGGCAGAAAGGGGTTCAAAGCAAACCTCCTGTGGAAAACTATTCCTTTTTCCATTGATTGAAAAGGAAACACAGGAAGACTATCTTATCTTCTTCAACTTGAACTCTAAATTAGTACTGAGAGCCGGATGAGTGAAGATCCCTCTTTCAGCATTCTATAGTCTCAATAAAGGCTTCTATTTGGTACAATTTTTACTTTGGTATAAATTGTGCATTTCCTTCTCTCTTATCCTCTTCTCATCAAAGTCAGCATCTAGCCATGGCACAGCTGAGGAAAAAACCAAGAGCTTCTGCAAGTAAAGACTAGTTAGGACCTTACTGCTATAACCTGCATGACTCAATGCAAGTAGGGCTTGGCACCATTTTTTGTGGCTAATGTGATATAGAATTTCATAATTTGATGGTATTTCTGTGGTCCATAGACTAAGGGAATGATATCTGTGTATTATATCAAAGGATGGGAAGGGGACTGGTGGTTAATGAAGTTATGTTGGGTAGTGTGGTACCTAAGCATGACGTAAATAGTAAGAAATAAGGGGTGGAGAATGTACTGGTTTTGCCTGGGATAATTTTCTTCACAGTAGCTAGTATGGGGCTATGTTTTAGATTTGTGCTGAAAACAGTTTTGATAACACAGGGCTGTTTTTGTTACCACTGAGCAGTGCTTACACAGAGCCAAGGCCTTTTCTGCTTCTCACATCACCTACCAGCAAGTAGGCTGTGGGTGCACAAGGAGCTGGGAGGGGACACAGCCAGGACAGCTGACCCCGACTGACCAAAGGGATATTCCATGCCGTATGATGTCATCCTCAGCATATAAAGCTGGGGGAGGAAGGAAGGAAGGAGGGGGATGTAGGGAGTTATGGCATTTGTCTTCCCAAGTAACTGTTACATGTGTGTGACGGAGCCCTGCTTTCCTGGGGATGGCTGAACACCTGCCTGCCAATGGGAAGTGGGGAATGAATTCCTTGGTTTGGTTTGCTTACGTGCGCAGCTTTTGCTTTACCTATTAAGCTGTCTTTATCTCAGCCCATGAGTTCTCTCGCTTTTATTCTTCCAATTCTCTCCCCCATCCCATCGGGGGTGGAGTGAGCGAGTAGCTGTGTGATGCTTAGTTGCTGGCTGGGGTTAAACCACAACATCTTAGGCTACAATGCCTTATGTGTACCTAAAAGAATGACAAATAAAAAACACCTCAATGGGAAACAAAAGCATCAGACTCCAGGGAGTAAAAAGCAATGTGTTCTCTGCAAAATAGTGAATGTATCTTACTTTGGATTTCTAAAAACCAGTGTGGTGGAGGAAAAGCAAGGATTCTATGAGAACTAGAGTTCTATGCAGCACCCATAATGTTTCCCAAAGCTATGGAAGGGAGAGTAGAACGTGGTATACAGTGGTCCTATAAATAGTCAGGAAGTTTGTCATCTACCCTGATTATACCTTTCCCACAGTTAAGATTTCCTCCTATTTTGCTAATAAATGAAGTGATTTGTAAGTCTGGGAAGAAGAAAAAAAACAACCCCACCTTTGATTTATTTAAAGATTGGTAGATCCAGCTTGAAAATTCATTGCTATTGAAACATTAATGCAACTGAAACTGCAGTGTTTTAGAATGAGCTAGTCATAAGTAAATGCCTTTTTTTTGTAAAGGCATTTCATATCATAGAATCATAGAATGGTTAGGGTTGGAAGGGACCTCAAAGATCATCTAGTTCCAACCCCCCTGCTGCGGGCAGGGACACCCTCCACTAGACCATGTTGCCCAAAGCCTCATCCAGCCTGGTCTTAAACACTTCAGGGAATGGGGCCTCCACAACCTCTCTGGGCAACCTGTGCCAGTGCCTCACCACTCTAACAGTAAAGAATTTCTTTCTAATATCTAATCTAAATCGACCCCTTTCTCAGAAAGGGTTCTCTAGCATTTAAATAAAAAGACTAAAACTGGGTTTGGTGAATCTATATTTAGCTGCATTTAATCTGTTTTACAACAGAGTTGCTTCAATTAAAGAATGCATCTTTCACTGTGCTAACCTAACATATGGTATGATTATTTTAAACTCAGACTGAAACTATCAGGAATAGGAGCCTGACTTCATATCCCTAATGGGATCTGAGCTTCTGAATCATTTGTCTCAGACTGCAAATCCATTGGTATATAACCTCAGTGAGTATTTCAGCTTTTTTGTAGAAGTTCTATGTAATGTAAAACACATTCATTGAAGTTTAACTTTTCCTAGTAAAAATCTTACATTCTTGAAACAGATGTGCTTAGGGCCTGGTTTTAACCATTTAAGTGTGAAAGTGTGAAGAAAAATACTTTGAAATACTCACAGGCCTGGATTGGGGCCTTAGGCATCTGCTGTTATTAATAATGATATTTGCTTTAGCATTTTAACTAATTCTTTCAGAGAACCACCAGCTATCCAGGTCCTCCAATGTGATTTTGGTCTTATGTGAATGGCTAGCATGTAATAGCTGTGTAGTTCCAAGGTATTTGTAATTTAGTGTGAAAGGTACCAGGAGGTATTACAGGGCAAAATAAGTCCCTTTCTTGATCCTGGTCAAGGCCTCTATAGTGAGGGTACCAATAGATGACAAAATCCATTTTGATAATTTGAAAGTTCTTATCAGAATTTGTGTAATCTTGTAAGAATTTAATTTGAAGTCTGAACTACTTAAGGATTCTGTGCTTGTAAACAGTTTTCCCAGCAAGATCTACAGCAAATATTCTCGTCTGAAGGCTAAAGTAGCTTTCCCATTGTCTTCATCAATTTTATGAAAAGCAAGAGATGGTTGCTTGATTGAATTATAGCCTGCATACTCAGTTTCAGGGGCTGTCCCAATTTTTGGAAACCTTTTGCTGAAGACTTAGTACATATTGACATAAGCAAGTGCTAGCCTGAGAGGATTGGGCAGCTTGACCCTAGCATGGCTTAATGGTGAATTTCCATAATGGGTTCGTGGGAGGGGATTTAAGTACAGAATTCTAAAACTTATCTTTTATCAATAAACAGTAATTAATTAAACAGCTATCAATAATCAAGACAAATATTTACGTGAGCTTCTAGTGAAATCAAATCAGCTTCACAGTCAAATGGCTATCTGTGGAAAGAAAAAGGCAAGCTGATGCAGAAGTTGCTTTGTGGGCGAGTGCTGCTTTCACTGGGCTTGGGCTTTTACTCACAGAAATGTTGGCCTACTTTTAAGCCTTTTAATAGAGGTGATTTTGAATTTGGGATGTGGCAGAGCTAGGTTCAGTGCTCCCAAGTTGAATACAGTAAAACCTCTTATATATTTTCTTGTATTAACTACTCATTAAACATCAGGTTAGGGTGTTTGTACTCAGTATAAGTAAGTTGTGATTTGGCTGGCACCTCTATATGCAAGTACAGTATAAGTATTAGCAGACTCTTTTTTTTCTCTACCAGAAATAATAAAACAAAATAAAATACAAGAAGCTGACATCTTAAAGAAGGAAAAAATTGAAAAATAGGGGAATGGAATTTTTTTGAACCTCAAAGTAGGACAAGAAATATTAATATTCTTCCCTCCAAGAACTGCATTAAAGTCTGGTCTGCTCTTGCATCCAATCCATCTTAGTTGCTGCATTCTTTCTGGGATTTTTCTAACGCTTACCAAAGATAAGAATCTTGCAGTTGTCTTAAATGATATTCCCTGCATGTCTTTGTTACATTAGTGAGAAAAGATGATGCCTGAGAAAGGAGTGTTCAGTATGTTTGTTTGCAACAGTATTAAGTCAGTCTTTAATAGTACAAGAGCAACCAAATGCTGTTAGACTGGCTTGTAGTACACTGTATTATGAAATTCATACCTTTATTCTATGTGTACAAGCAAATATCTTGTTGGAGGCAGATCTTTCTGGGAAGAGAGCTTTTTTGAGGAAACAAGGAAAAGCAGGCTTAGGGAATAAAAGGTCAGCTGAAAAGAGTTTTGAGTGCCAGGAATCAGATATTGATTTTTTTCTATATCTATGTAAAATCATTCTTAATGTGTTCTTTCCAACCACTGACAAGGTTTATTCTAATCACTGTCTGAAGAAAATGAATAGGAGGCTACCAAACAGCTGTAATATGGAAAATAGATTCTTTCTTTAGGGAAGAAAAGGTTTTGATTGTGATTAAAGATGCTTTTACTGACTGAGCTTTCAAGTAGGTGTAATTTCTAATTACTTTAATTATCTCATCAGGATTATAAAGCTGGAGCTATTTTAATCATGTGTATAACTTACAAAATTAATTTTCAAGATTCATTATAAAACTTATCAGGAATATAAAGCTATGGTTCTTCTGTAGTTATTATATATAGTAATTTTTCTGACATTAAACTTCATTGACTCTATATGAAACACTGATAATGCAAGCTTATCAGATGAAGAAATCGGGGGGGGGGGGGGTCGAGAGAAAAAAGAAGCCTGTGCTTTATGGCCTTTTAAGGTCATAATGATCTCATTCTGAATTTGCTGCCATAGTGCCTCAGAAATTCACCTAGTGGTTCCTGACCCAAACAAGTACCTTCTGGTTATATGCCTTCAAAATATTTGGTTTGTATAGTTTACCTTTATGCATGTTCATGCTGTAAAGCTCACGATGAGGCAGTGGTTGATTACAGCCCGGTCCCTGTGGAGTTAAATTGTTCTGTGTTGTCAGGTGTGTTTTCATAACTGTGTTCTGACAAGTGAGGTTTCTGGCTGTAGTTTAACAGCCTCAAGTTAGTGTAATGCTTCCCAAAAACTGTAGCTAAACATAATGAGTAGCTATAGGAGAATTTAGCTAAATGTTAGATTATAAGTAAAGTTTAGTTTCAGCAGGCTAGAGGTAGTGGTTGGGAGATTATGTAACTAGCAGTAAAAGGTGGGGGCAGGGATGTTAAGTAGGAAAAATCAAGTCTAACTTAGAGCTGTGAAACTTTAGCTTTAAAAAAAGAGCTGATATTTTAGAGGCCATGCAGAAGCTTCAAATAGGTGTTATACTGCACAGAATTCTTCATGTACCTGAACTTCTTGTCGTGCTAATACAGTTGGGTTGTGCAGAGAATACCTGAGGTTTTTTTACCTGTACAGACAAGGCAAAGCAGTTGCATTATAGAACAGTCTAAACTCCTAACTTAGTCTCTAGTCTGCTAGAACAAATGTGTTCTCATTTTCATAGTACAGGTTGCTTCTCAGCATTTTAAGTATTATGAAGTTTAAACTAGAATATTTCTGTATACTTTAGCTGTTTGTGCGGTTTGGATTTAAGCCCTGATTCTGCTGCTATTTGGTTAAATAGTAAAAAAGTCACTGCCTTCAACAGAGATAGGATTGGTCCTTTATATAATTGATAAGATTACATTTATACAGAAGATTCTGTAGAAATACATGCAGCATTTATGTGGATAACTAAAGAATTTATCATGATTAATGACACTTCCATGAACAGCAGACAATTTCATTGGTTAGACTAAGACATTCTTAGGCTGCAAGAGTAATTATTGGGGTTTTGCCAATTTTTACTAGATCTGGAGAGCTCTGAGGAAGAAAAACATAAATCCCTGTTTTAATGGAATCCATTGTGTGGCTTGAAGCTGTCAGAATACTGAAGAATTATGTTTGCAAGAAAAGTGATTCACTGCCAATATATTACAGAATGTTATATTGATTCTAGTGCTAGCATATAGAATCTAAAACTTCTCTGTAGGTATGGAGATCTACATTGCAAATGAAGATTTAATAACTGCTCTGCAGAAATCACAAGTGAATTAAACTGCTCATCGAAAGATTTTAAATCTTAGTTGACTTCTAATTTCTCCATGGCAGTGTTCGTGCTGTCTAGTACTCTAAAATACCAGTTAATGTTTCCACTTTATTACGGTTGGTTCATATCCATTATAAATTTGCCAAATGATTCTTAAAATTATCTGTCCTGAATATCTGTGGCTTTGGGAGGGAAATAAATCTGAAATTACTACATAAAGCAAAAGCACACAGTTAGAAAATGTCATGTCAGGGTAGATATCTAAAGTTTCTACAAAACTTTAAGGAACAATGCTTCTCTGTTTTTTTGTAACCATGCTGACATATCTGTGGCTTCTTGAAAAAAATCAGCTATAGCCTTACTGCTAATTATTGATTAGCACAGAAAAGATGCTTCAACAGAGGAGGATAACTTTTTTTGAGAGGGGATTTGTTTGTTTGTGGAGACCCTTTCAACTGTAGGGAAAAACTTTTGCTTTAATAAATACTGATACAGAGGACTAGTTAGGAATGCAAGATCTGGGGTTTTATGGTAGGGAAAGCAGCTGTGTTCACCCTTGGCTAAAAATAAACTGCATGGTGTTTGGCAAGCATTGGTTCCATCTTGCGCTCTGTTGCAGACTTTCTTTGTCATTAGGAACATCTCATCAGGTCTGTATGATGCCTATTGTATTATAGGAAGATACTGTGCTGCAGCATCTAGTGAGAGTAACATGGGGTTAGTTCTGTGCCCAGATTTCAAATACGCTGAAGTTTTGCTATAAGAGCAGCCCTCCCTTTCCAGGAGAGCCATGAAACATACTCATAAAGAACCAGAAATGGGGGAAAAAGAAAAAATTAAAAGAAATGTAGAAGTGATTGATGGAACATAAATGGGTATTGGGTCTGTTAGATATTCCTTGTATGACCTTAGAGACCATGTGATTTTCTACACCTTTCCTTCTTACCTGTTAAACAGAGGTAGGGACCCTTCATTGGTTTCTTACATTTAATATTTAGAGGTTAAACTTCAAGAGGTGCAGAATCTTCCTGCTGACATAGAACAGCGGGGTTTTAATTTGAGGCATCTGGTTATGGAATATGAATGATAAACAAATAGAAGTTTAGGTGAGCCAACCTAAGTATGCCAATAAGACCCAAGGACCACTTCTTTCTAAGGTTTGCGGAGTAGAACTTTGCTTTTGTAAATGCACACTTTTCTATATCTATTTTAATAAGAGATAAAGCTTTATTTCAATGAATATAAAATTAAGTACTATCTGATATTCCTGAAGTTCTGTTGTAGGAAGTGTGCATGCTACTAAACAGTAATGCCAGAGGATTACTTAAAAGTAATAAGTTAATGCCAAACACATCCATTACCTGCCAATTTCTCTTTATGTTTTGTCACTCTTCTGTAGTGAAAGTTCCTAATTGTGTGTGTTTATAGACTGAATCTTTTAGTCAGTGGATGTTTTTATTGACTTGCAGGGAGTTCAATATTTGGTTAACATTAAAATGACTGGCTTATGGGAGAGCTCTGAGAAGTGACTGAGCGCTATAAAATGGGTAGATAAATGTTTGCAAGCTCTGAAGTGCTGACAGAAAAATATGATGAGAGGTTTAGTCTGCTATGTCTTGACTTTCCTTTTGCCCCTGGTATAAGTCATCTCTATATGCTGCTTTTTTGTCAAAAGGATAAAGATTTTCAATTCAGTATTTCTGTCATTAAGTCTTTTGGAGTAAGTCAGTTTAAGTGTGACAGTTTGTGGTAGTTTGAGCATTAGGTTGTAAAGATATTAATCTGAGTCACTTTGGGAACCAATAGCTGCAGGATGAACTCTTTCAAGTAAGATTGTTCTCTGGAGACAGCGTTGATCTAGGATTTAAGCTCAGGGCAAGCTATTGAAGCAACTGTTCCGCTGGACAGCAGTGAAAATACTCCCGATTCCTTCGTGGAAAGCATGGTATTTTCAGAAAGCACAAGGAACCAAACTAGAATTTCTATTGTTATGCTAATGAACTTTCCAGCTTAAATCACCTGAGATAAAGGACTGGAGAAGAAACAGCTTAGGAAAATGTATAGTTGATTTGGAAAATAAAATAAAATGGACAGTAGTATGTAAAAAGGAGTGTTGAGCTTTCTGATCAGCTTGAATCAAGTTTGGTGATTTTTATATTGAGAGCAACTCATACAGAAGTTAAGGTCTGTGTCAGTTCTGTCTTACTTTTTCAGTAGACTGACTGTAAGTATAAGTGAAGAAAGCAGGTACTATGTTACCAGCCCACAATATGAAGAGAGAACCATGCAAAAGCAACAAGCTGGCTTTGTCTTAGTTTGTGACTTGGCCTGTGTCAGGATGCAAGATGCATTCTTAAGCACCCCCCTTTGACACAGGATGTTAAAAAAAAAAGAATCAAAAAACTGTGGTGTTACAGTTGGCTCGGAAACCTGGAATGACAGTAAATGAGGCTTTATAAAGCCTAATTTGAAACTTTGTCTAATAAGACAAGTTTAGAGATGCTAATTTCTTCAAATACCACAACTTGAAGGGTATCGTGGCTAGACTTTACAAAGTAGGTCAAAGAATAAACATTCAAAAGTAAAATCATTACTTGATGCTATTAAAATCATGCATGCACTAAAAACATTAGTGTTTTAATAGAGGTGCATAGATGCTGAAACAATTAGGCCATCAAAAATTGAAGTTGCATTATTCAAAATTCAGCAGTACTGCAAAACAAAGTTGCAACAATGTTAATACTGTCTTAGATTAAAAATTTCATGAAGTTTAAACAAATTTTCCCAAACTTATTTTGCCTTTAAAAAAAAAAAATATATAACTAGTGCTCTGAATTGCAAAGTGGTAACAGGGATATTTGTGGCCAGGTTTAATCATTTTAGCTTTCTTGATGTGCAGAGATTGAACATGGTAAGTGACAGCAGTTGTGAATAAAGCATAGGCATGTAAATCTTTAAACCTTTTAAAAATTATTACTAAAAAGTTAGCTGTCTCCTTTTCTGTATAAGTGCAGCAGGAAAGGATTGAAGGAGGTGGTTTTTGTTGTAAGAAGATAGTACTGACACTTTCTGGCTGAGGGATATTTTACCTTTACTGTGGCCCCTTCAGTGTGAACAAGATGAGTCAGATTCTGTCCTATGACCACCATGTGCCAATGTCCACAGCAAAGTAACTCTAAAATCTACTTAGGGTTCTTTTTTTCCGTAAAGTAGATTTTCCTGTCTTATTGTAATTGTGAACACTTCATTTTGTAAGCATTGTATCTGCAGCGTGGCCACCAGAACTCAATATTGCAAGAAGATGAACACGTGAAAATTTTGTCACTTCAATACCCCAAGATACTGATGAAACCCTTAAATTTTTAAAAGATTTTGCTATGACTTTCCACTATGTGTCTGACTGACATTTGCTATTATAAGCAAGAGTGCTATACAATGATATTGGTGTATTTAGCACAATATCTTAAAAGCTCAAATAACACAATTTAACATGAAATAGTAAGTTCTAACTAATGTACAATATTTTGAAGGTTGGTTCCGAACAAATCAATGTTTACTGTTAAGGTACAACTTATTTCATGCATACTTTGTGTGCTTTTCCACTTGCTGCTCATGAGGATAGATTCAGAAGAATACTTCAAATTGATTTTATTGCTGCCAATAACCATGGGGAAATAGCCTGAGCCAGGGCAGTTCTCTAGAAGCAGTTATGGAAGATTGTTGCGTTGCCTTTCTACATTAGATGTTCCTGAATTTGCAACCTGTGTTTTCTGCTAGAAGCCACATTCAGAGTTCATAAAGTCACTGGAAAGCTATGTGGGGCTTAACTATTACACCCTTACAACCCTGTTTTTGTACGTTTTCAGCATGCCTTGTTTAGAGATGAAAGTGAAATCTTAATTAGCATGGAACGGTGATTTTTACATCTGAAGGAAATACTGCAATGCAAATTCTGGCAGTCCCTAGTGATAACCTGTTTCATCTCAGCCAAGGAAATTCTTTTTTTCTCCTGTCTTGGTTGCTTTGGTACAGAACAGTGGCAAGGTCAAATATTTCCTGTTAAATATTTGGATTTGGAACCCATGAAGGACAAATAGTACTTTATCCTTTTCTGCAGGATGATCTTTGTAAAATTAACTATTGTCTCTAACTTTAAGTGGGCCCTGGCCTATCTGCCAAGATAGCTTTTGCACTGGAGACATTGAGTTGGCTTGCTAACTTATACATTTTCTTTAAACATAATAAATAAGATATTTTCTTTGACTTCCTGTAAAATCTCCAATGCATCCTGAGTCTAGGCCTCTGTCATCTGGTAAAGTATTGATAAGTTAAAGTCAGCAGTTACCACTAAAATAGCAAAGTTCAACTAAACTGAAAATCCTGTGCAGCATTCTGGATATTCTTAATGAGGATTTTTTCCTCTAGGGATTTGCAGTGCTGATAAAATAGTACTATTTGTCAGCCGTGACTTGTGTTTTGAATTCTCTGCCAGGGTCCTTTTTTGCTGAATCTCTGGAATGAAACAGCTGAAGAAAATAACTTAGGTTCTAGACTTTATTTTTTAAAAATATTGAGGTACCTGATTGACAGTGTCAGTTGGGTCTAAATGCCTACAATAATGATATTTTCTAACCATTATTCTAATTAGTTATTTTATACCATTGCATGCCATCAAGGTGTGGAAGAAGGTTTCCTGCCTGGCTCCTCTGAGTACCTTTGTACTCAGCTGGTAAAAATGGAGACTTGCCAGCTAGAAATAAGTGCCTGGAGTCTGCTCCCAACACAAAGGTTTCTGTTTGTAGAGTGGCTTCTTAGGGAAGGAGGGTCTTCAGATGTTGTAGGTTGAAGCAGCTGGTTCTTGTAGAATCAATGCTCATATGAGGAAAATTGTAATAAAGTTAAATTCATGGAATTCTTCCAGTTCCCAAAGAATAAACTTAGTATAGCCGAGAATCTTACCTACACATAGGCATCTCTTGCCATTAACCAACAAAACAGTTGCCTGAGTCTAAGAGAATATTGCTTTTCAGGTAGTTGGGGTGGTGTCACAGACAATGAACAGGATTAGAATGAAAATTGCCATGTAACAAACCACTGTACCAAGAGTGATCACACTCTGTGCTTGAAACAAGGATTTAATTTAACCTTAATGAGTTTCTTGCATGCTAGTTAAAACTAAATTGATTAGAAATATACGTTTTGGTTTAACCGTTCCGCAGGAGAAGCATTTATTATATAGCTGTTGAAGAGACTGTTTTCTTGATCAATTGATATTTCAGGTTCAATAATAAAAATGGATGTAATCTAAATGCAGAATCCATCCTACTTAAGACTCAAAATTAAATGCCTTCCAAAAATGTTTATCAGAACTTTCTGCTGTGGCTTGTGGCTAATTTGATCAAATGGTAAGATTTTTCTCCTCTCACCTGTGTCTGCAGCAGGTAAAATTGTGGGAGGAATATGTTGCTTAATTAACCCTGTGATTCTTACATCTGAGTTAATTAGCATCTAAATTAGGGTTTCTTGTGTATTATATGCTTGGTACTGTAGCCTGTTCTACACAATTTATTCCTCCTCAGCTGAAATAGTTTTGCTTGCTTAAATGGTTTGATTGTTTTGATAGCATAGTTTGAAGATGTCCAAGTTAAAAGGGTTAAATAAAAGTAGTAGAGGAGTATGGAACAGAATTGTATTATGTGGCTTGAATTTCGATGAAGGATCTTCGCTCCAAAGGGAAATAACAATTTGGAAACCTCTGCATTGTGAATGTAGGATCCAAGCACCTTAGACTATTGCTGTTAGTTGGATGGCTGTAGACAATGCAATTGTTCATTGACATGCAGAAAGTTTCCAGGGTTTTGAGGTGTGCAGTACTTGGTTAGGGTAGTGTCTTGTAAAATCTGGTTTATTCCGTTATTTATGGCAGCCATATCAATATATCTGTAGAATTTAAGGCTTGCTCTTCTCCTTTCTGGAACAAGGCTCTTTGTAATATATAACAGTAAGGTGTTAAAAGTCCAAACTCAAAACTGAGTGATATGCAGCGTCCCAGAAGGCAGTCTGTAGCAAGTCATGAAGTCCATATGTTAGATTAGTGCTTCTCAGAGGTATGGAAGAAATGTTTTGGGAGAAGGATTTGAATGTTGAGTGGGGCAGTTTGTGTAATGAACCCCTTGCCTAGAATGGCTTAATGCAGTTCCCTTCTGTCAGTTAGCTTAGCTTAGCTTTTCAGTTCAGGCACAGCATGCGGAGCAATTGCGAAAAGTTGCAACTCCTCTAGAGCTGAAGAGGGAATGAGAGGGAGACAGGAAGACTTTCACTCTGAGGGAAATGAAGGCGTGTTATCAACTGTTGGAAATTAAGGGCAGGGCTGTTACACCACAAGAATGCCTGCTTGGTTACAAGGCCTGTGTTTGGGTCCTTCCTGCAGCATTTAGCTAGTATTTACTTTGGATTTTTAGGCACTCATACAGCAGTGTCTTTTTGCTGAGGCACTTGCAGCTAGCCATCAACTTCAATTAAAACATTTAAGACAGGCTATATGAGAGATCTAAACTTTTATTTTCTATGGTATCTTACTAGCTATGCTACCAAATTTCCAGAAACAGAGTATTTTCCCTGGAAATAGCTTGGTTCAAAGGAGGATTGAAAGAGTGCTTTCTTGACAAGCTCTTCCTAATTTAGGAGTACTGTTTGGAAACTTGTTACTTGAATTGTATGCTGAGAAATTTCCATCCCAAAGACAATTCTGTCCTGCTGTTGTCCTTTCTAAAACCAATATGTTTCTGAAGACTAATAGCAGATATCGGTTTTGCAAACATCCTTATTAGAAGAGGAATTTGTACTGTAAGATGTGAATACTCTAATTTATTTCAGTCTACTTGTAGTGTATGCATGTTAAGAATTTTGATCCAGAAACTATCAGATCATGAAAACTCTTCTTTGGCTTGGTTTTGGTCAGTGGAATCTTAGTAAATTTTCCTGAATCTCCTTGGAACTCATGGTTCCAAAAACACCACACAACAACAAATAACTTTTATTCAAGCTAG
Organism: Grus americana; assembly: GCF_028858705.1. NCBI lineage: Eukaryota > Metazoa > Chordata > Aves > Gruiformes > Gruidae > Grus > Grus americana. The sequence continues at coordinate 3,811,380 of NC_072860.1, read as the reverse complement.
TGCTTAAAATTTTGCTGTATGCATAAGCTGATGCTCCTTATTATAATGTCTTGCACTGATATAAAGCTAATCTGAATAAAGTGCTTAATTCAAAGAACTTGTAAATCAAATGCTCATTATGGCTCTGAGGACTACCTTTAAAGATGGCCAGCCCACACAATTTGCAATCTCTAGCTCTTCATAAAGAGGTAATAAAAAAGGTAGGAATTAAAACGTTAAGCACAAGCTGAGAAATGTGGCTTTTAATCTTTTTTTTCATTCCAAACAATGTGTCAGTTTCAGGTCAAACTTAACTGTGATGAACAGTTTCCCCTTTCATCACAAGAAAAAACCTTTATCACAGACTCCTGAAAACAGCTTATGAATTATTTCACAAGCAAAATAGCTGTTTTCAGAGCATGCTTCAGAATCGGGAAGGCCAAATCTGTGTTCTGGGTTTCCAGCAATAAGAAAGCACAGCTGCGATTTGCATTAGTAGAGTGTTTTTTGAGTCGCAGGATTTCATGCATAGAGGTCCATGACTAGAAGCCTCTACAGTCAATTCTTAGGAGCTTACTGTGAGCATATGGTTTTCAAACCACAAACCTTCAGACTGATTAAATTGAGCTCAGAGTATTGTCATCTTGCAACAGAGATTTTTCTTTAGGCTTGTTCATGCTGCAATAGCAAAAAACACCTCACCAGAAAACTGTGCAAAGACACTGAAAAGTCTAAAACAGTGCTCATATGGAGTTAAAATTATTTCCTTATTGTATCTGTGAAAAATATCCTTTCCTAATGCATTATTCATTATGAACACATTAACTCTGGATGACATCAGACCAATTGAGAAGCAATTTGCTGGAAGTATTGTCTAGGAAACGACACACTATTCCCTTTAACCACTGAAATAAAATAAGCTAGCAGACAAATATTCAATACAGGTATTTTATCCACTTTTCTGTAACTGATCAAAACCAAGCTGTGAAGCATGGGAAAACTGAAATTAATCTATTGTGCAGGAAATCTGTACACAGTATGAAAATAAATGTGCATTTGTGTATGCACAGCATTACTGACGTACTTACTATTCTTAAGGTTGACAGAATTGCTTATTACTGCTGAGACTTCCTATTGTGAACAATTAAAGATAAGGTCTTTACCAAAATGTAACTATTTGAACTGAATTTTCCATAACTGAGCATCTGCTTGAGTCTGTGTTTTTGATTAAGGCTAAACTTGGCAACCTTACTGTTCTTGTAATGTAGTGCAGAGGAGGGGGGAGAGATGCAGGTGATGGGAGGACAGAAGAGGAAGGTGAGCAGGGAGAAAGAGCTAATGGAGAAGTGTCTAGACTAAGTCATTGAACTGTTATTCAGACTTGGGGGAGCAAGCTGTGGATCCAAAACATGACATCTATTCTGACTTCTGCAACTTAGTTCTGTTTTAGATTGTGTATGTCTGCTTAAGGGGGCTACAAAGCCACCTGAAATAGAGCTAAATGTTCCTGCCAATGTGAGGGAAATCCCATATGGTGAACAGCTGGCTGTGATGATGCCCCAGGTTTTGCTTCCTTTTCAGAGATGCTAGAGGGTTGTTACCAGCTGTTGTCACTGGGAGCAGCTGACAAAATCTATATTAACTCATGTTTTTAGTTCTGCCCTGAATATAGCTTAGATGAAAGGATCAGGTTCACCTCCTCTCTTGGCATTTTCATTGTGACTGAATCACAATACACTCCATTTATTACAGAAGGAGAAAACGTGCATTGTTGACTTCTAATATGGAACTTGCTATGCCAGGGCTTTTAGCAGGGATAAATTGCTGTGGTACCAGTGAGTCAGGTTGCATCAGCATGTGTGTATCACTGCTTAAGTCAGATGAACTGGCTAAAGTAAAAAAAGCCAAAGTGAAGGATAGTGGGATACAGCTAGCAACTCAAATATTTCTGCATAAAGTGATCTTTTGCACACTGTGGTTCACAACATTTTTGGTGTAGTTGCAATAAAGTGAGTGGCCAACACTAAGTTACTAGCACAATTTGTTCCTGTCTTGTGCACCTGGCAATCAGAGTATGGTGATAAATGATTCCCTTAAGCAGATTGAACCTAAAATCAATGATTATGAGCCAAAAAAGTTACCTTGTGCCTGAAGCCTGAAATAGAAAAGCAGCTTTTTGGGGGAGCTCCCATAAGGCAGTGAGGCTGAACTACAGGTGCTAGTACTGTATTTGGTACTGAATGTTTGGGAAGATAAGAAGGTATAATGCTTTTTAAGGTTGACACCAGGTACTGTGGTTTCTAGGGAGATATGAGCTTTTGAAGAGTAAAGGGGATAACTAAAAAAAGATTGATAAATGGTGTTAAAAGGTTTAACTAACAGTTGCATGTTGCAGTATTTGGTAGCCTTTATGTTTATAATTTTTTGCAAAGCTGAAATAAATATTAAAATTACAGTGCATATTATAAAAAGCACAGACAGCACAATGGTAAAGGACAGAAATAACACAGCATAGCTGAAATGGAAATTGTCATAAAAATCTGACCCTGTGCAAAGCTTGCCTCAGGAGGAAATAAGGAAACTGAAATCACTATTACTATGCAGAGTGTTGCCTTATCACATACAGCAGTAGGTAGAATTAACTGTATGATTATGCATATCTTCATATCTTGTTTCCAGTATAAGATTGGTCATTCAGGCCAGACAGCACTAAGTGGCAGCTTAGTTTTCTGTTGGGTGAGGATTTGCCTCCCCGAGCATTAGTTTAGACCTAGAACTTTCACAGAGGGTAAAATTAAAGGGGATGTACCAGGAGCTGACTTACTTCCTAAGAATAAGAGTGAAATATCCACCAATCTGGTCATAATACCAGGGTGGGAAAGTGAGTGAAAAATACAGCTGTAAATCTTTTGGCACTCCTGTCTTTTCACTGTGTAATTACTGTGATTTGCTGTGTATTCAGCATATTTAGAGGAATCAGATAAGGTGGCTAGTGTTGGGGGTTAGGTACTTAAGTATTCCCCAAAGAAAGCTTTGATCTCTTGAGAATTCTTCTGTACTACACTGGGAGTTGTAGAAAGACTCATGATGAATCCTCTGAGTTGAAGCTAAATATACATGCATAATGTAGATATTTCCCTTGACCACTTCTTAATCTATTTATTAATTAAAATGATATAATATCCTAGTACCTGGCTGGTAGTTGTGCATTTTAAGATCAGTCAGACAGGATTCCAGCAATGGCAGTGAGCTATTCAGGCATACCAAAATACTGCTTAATGGCTATCAGTAGGATGGCTTATCCACTGGGATTTTGTGTCACATTGCTTGTATTTCCATAGCTTTCTGAATATAAATGTGTAAAAAGACTTTAGAGAAAAGATGTGGAGACTTTAACAGGACAATATACCATTCACTTTTGAAACAAGTGTAGGTGACTCCACAAGATACAGAACTAATGAACTGGCCAAGCTTTGCTTGATCAACCCAGTAATATAAGATTGATTATTGAAGTTTATGTTATATTGGTGTAAATGAGAGGAGAATTACCACTTTAAATAATAGTTACCTAGAAATTACTGTTGCTGGATTAAAATCTAATTTGGGAGCTAAAACATTGTTAGCTTGTGGTGTAACTACTGAAAGAATTACAGAACTGCTTTTCTGTGAAGTGATTTAAGATTTGCTATCTTGACTAAAATAAGAACAATCCTATTTACTAGAAAGTTTTGGGGTTTTATCCCCGCAGGGTAGAATAATTTAAAACCTTTATTATTGGGAATAGAGGCAATGTCCTCTAATAGTAGAACTTCATAGTAAAGGAGCTTCCCTGAATTTTGGGAAGTTAGGTGTGTGTTTACTCAAAGCCCTTTTATTTGCTGGTTAATACAGGTTAAATTCTGAAGATCATTAAACATTGAAGATATTGGAGATTGGTTTTGATGCCTGTTGAAGCAGTCAAAAATATTCCATATATTTAGGTAATACCAGTAGGCTCTCATTTATTCTAAACTGTATATTATACTTAAGTTTTCTAGTAAGCTTTAATTATAAAAGCAAAACTAATGGAAGTGACCTGCACAAACAAATTGCTTCTCTCTTCCTAGGCTGCTTTTTCAGTACGTTGGAGAGGAGGCGCTTTTTGTGAGTGAGATTCTGGGATAGTGATTATCATCTATATTGAGGAAACACAAATTCTGAGTATACTTAGGTAAATAGATGTATGGCTTGATCTCAAGATCTGATCAAGCTTCATTGTAGTGCTTAGGTAGCCACAAGGGACCATAAAATACCCTAACTAGACATGTGTAAGTGCTTCCTCTTCACCAACCCTGTTTCATCCAACACTATGCAAAGTTAGGAGAAAGGTTAATAACAGGGAGAAGGAAAGTGGAGTTTTGAAAGCAAGATGGAGCAGGAGGTATTGCTGGAATTTTGTTTTACCTTGTTAGAGTTGGATTTGGCAGTGCAAAGGACTCCCGAAAATGTTCCAACTTGAAGTGAAACGTTTGCTGATGTGTGCAATGCTTAGTGTAAAAAAAGTGGTCCTATATGGTACATGCAAATCAGAAATTGACCTCTCTGAGGCTTGTGAGTGTGTCTAGCCTCAGGCTAGCTTCATAACAAATAAAACAAAATGGACAAGTCACTTGTGAAGTGCTCAAAATTAACTCCCCCTCCACCCTTTTCTATATCTGCATCATACTCAAAGTCTGGAAAAAGTCTTACCTCCTCTTGCATAGAAGAGATTTCAGTGCCCTGTTCTGTTTACCTTTAGTTTGAAAAGATAGTGTAAAAGAGGTGCTATCCAATACTTTGAGGCAAGAAAGATGTGTAAACTGTGTAGTGGGGGCTGTCTTACCACATAAGTAGGCAGCACCAAATAGTATAGCTCCAGTTTTACTATGGCCTTGTTGTGCTGTCATAACTTAGTCATCAGAATTTACCTGATAGGAGTGTTATGTTCACAACTAATTTCCATTTGCCCTTTAGCAGCAATAGAGATGTGTCAACTCCTAGCCTCATGTTAGTATCAATCCCAAGATACTTGAGTAAGAGATGACACACAGCCCTTGCAGATTTTGTTCTTGGCTGTTTTTGCTGTAGTGGCATAAGCAGACCTCTCTTCAGGAAAGTACTTATAGACATGCTTGGCTATAAGCGTGCAGCTAGAAAGTGTTAATGGGGATATTTAAAAATGTCTGAAATATGTTTCTGAATTAGGATGTTCAACAACCCTGCTTAGGATACAAAAGGTATATTTAAGGAATGGTGATATGGGTACCTGTGTACCTGTTTACTTCTAAGGGATGTTAAAGTGAATGAGTATAGTACTGTTTTAGAGAGATAGCTAGTTCTGAAATCCAAACTTACATTATAGCACTGAAGCAAAATGGAATATGATCTTTGTACACATTTCCAAAATACTAAGAACAGAGCTAAACAAAACAAATACATATTTGTCACAGTGTACTTGGTTTTTTTTTCCCCTAACAGGCATAAATATATTTTTAAATGCTAGGTGCATACTATGTGCAACTATTGCAATGATACTTCATCCTTAAAAACAATAACAGAGCAAGGGGATAAATTAAGTGAAGTCACAGCATACAAATTAATTATGTGCATTTCTTTTAGATCTTAATTCAATTTTAAGAAAGTAATTAAGTTTATTACCAACTGAATAGTCTTGGAGGACAGACAGCCAAAAATCAAAGTATCAGCTGTTTTGACATTTGTGCTGGCACAAAATCCCAATTACTTAGATCAAGTGTTTCAGCTATGACTCAGTAGCATTCCCTTAAAGGAAATTGTAGAAATGGATTTTATTAACAGTTGAGATTTCATTTTTGCAATGGGATACCTAAATGGAGACACATGAACTTGAAAGTTTAGTAAAGATATGTATTAATAGAGCTCTCCATTTGTTCAGGGCTTTGGAACAGAATGCCAATTTTTTGCATTGTTCACTATGTCAGTTTAGTTGATTGACCTTCAAAAATACTGCAACAAAACAAACATGGCTGAGGAATTTCCATGTGCTTTGCACTTCACTTGTCAGCATCAAGAATTGGTAACCCAAACTGCAACAACTTTGAGTTGCATTCCATTCCCTCAAAAAATAATTATTTAAGCTTTTTGATTCTAAGTTTCTTGACTGTCCAAAAAAAGTGCAGTGGGTATTGAACATGCTTGAAATTAATGAATAACCATTACCAGGTTTTTCAGCTTTCTGGATCTCCTGTTAAGACTTTAGTTGTACTGCTTCAGAGAAGTCTTACATGACAGTGAATCTGTCCCACAAATTTAGGAGTGCATCCCACTTGAGTTCTGCCAGAGCCCCCCAGTCAAGCATTTCCACCGTATTTTTCAGCAACCTGCAGCCTGGTACTCATAGAGCCATTTTAAAAATGAAGCTATATTGTCTCTAGTTAGTAAGTACATAGCTGAAAGGCACAAAGATGACTTTTCAGGCCTTTTCTGGATTGTAGGATCCTGGAACAGAGCTACTCTGCAGTGGCCTTTATGTCACTGATCTCAGGCTGCTTTGAGTTATGCACCAGTTGTCTGAAGCACAAAAAAAGTATTCAGATAATTAAGGCATAAATTGATGCTGCTTACATCACCTGCAGCAATAATGCCTTTAAAAGGCTCTACTCTGTGCCAGTTTTACATGGTTTTAGAACTGTTTCTTAGCAGTGGGGTACCTCAGTTATTGCCTGCTCTTCCTATTTTGTTGTAGTATCAAGCTGTAGAGGTACAGGAGAATTAGTTTGAGAGAATTTGTAAGGGGATCTGTTGTCTCCTTAACCCATTTATGCAGGGTACAAGTTGTTGTCACAGATCGCTTTCACTGTATTTCCTATAATTTGTATGATTAAGAAGGTAGAGTTAGTCTTGATGGCTGCTTTCTGTCAACACACAAAAGCATGTTCAAGTCTGTACCAGCTTTGCTCTGACCTGCCTGAAGACCTGCAACAATTTGGTCTTTTGAGCTGTATAACTGTGGTCATGCCCATAACTAAATATACAGTGGCTAAGCTTGGAAACAGAGAAAAGGGCTACAGAAGCCAAACTCCCCAGCATCCCTCTTGTAAATTAATCATAAAACAGTGTTGTTCCACCAGCTGCCAAAGTCCTGGATGGAGGTTTAATGTCTTCCCTAAGGGATACGAAGTTAATAGGAGCGACATAGCTGAACAACCCACTAACTTTGAAATCATCAACTACTTTTCCAGGAATTATGCAGTTCCTTGATCATGCAAAAGCAAGTAGAGCAGATATTCCTTTCCCCATCCTGATCCTCCAATTCAGCTTGAGTTGTACCAGTGTGCATCCAGAGTTTAAGAACCAAACTACAAGGAACCAGAGTCCTGTATCTGTAGTAAGGGGGTTTTGCCAGACATTTGTGGAATGTTATCTTGGGATCAGCAGTTTACTCAAAAGATGAATTATGAATTTACTCATTTCAATAGGTGTTCATGGCATAGCATATTTAAACAATTATTCTTATCCAGGAATGGGTGACAGTAGTTTCACTAGAGCAGCAGGGGATTCTTGAGCAACAAGAGTATAGCTGCCTAGCACAGTCTTTCATTATGGTGTGAACTCCTGAGTATCTTTTTAAGTGATAAGGATGTCTATAATCCTGTAAAACCCAGAAACCTTAATTTCTGGAGATGACAGAGCTGTTGAGTGCCAATTCAACAACAGTGTGATAAGTTCGGAAAATCTGGTTATTGTTATATATTGAACAAATGGAATCAGACTTTCTCCTGAAATGCTCTTCATTATTACTTCTATAGAACTGGATTTTCTGACAATCTGGGAGGATTCCTACCTGAAAGTGCTTAACATTATTAAAAACCTGGCTACTAAACTAAATAGGATACATTCTCATTAGTGGCCAGTGCAATTTATTGATTACCAATTGTATGGCACAAACCCTGCAGATTATTTGGTTTTGGGACTCTGTTTTTGCAACTTATTTGTGGATCCTTGTCCAGTGAATGAACTTTAAAGTTCATGTTATTTCATTTCCAAATCCAGCTGGCAGTATTACAGTAACTCAGTAAGAAAGAAAATGCCACTATTAATCATTCTTGTAAAAACAGAGCTTTCTGAATGTTTAGTCCATTTCTTGTCTAAAAGCCAGAGTTGCCCTTGCTACAAAAGCAAATTAGTCTTGTTCTTAGTTTTTATGTTTTTGTTTGTCTTTGTGAGATTAATTATAGAACTGATTCTTATCTTTATGGATGACTTTGGTCTGCTAGATTGTTCTAGATCATGCTGTGGGCGATACTTACACGCTCTTTCTGCTAGAGCATAACCTTGAGAGGGTTGAAATGCTCTGTTTGCACCAAAATTCTGAAGGAAGAGAACAGAGTTACCTAGTTTATTTGAAACCCTTGTCTGCCTGGAAAACAAGTGGACTAGCAGATTGCAATGATTAGTGCTGTAAAATTAAAATATTTTCTGAATTAGATGGTTACCAACTGTTACCTGGCACTAATTCAACCATGTACATCCCATCAGAGTATGTGGCAGAGATCCTCTGCCCAAGCTGACAGGTTTCTGCTGTAGGTCTAAGTTCTCTGGACGTGATCACTTTTGTGGCTGCCCCCAAACACAGCTTCCTCCATGTAGTGCAAACTAACACTGAATTGTTAACCTGTTTGGTATTTAATTGATATATGGTCTTAGAATTCCTGAAGTAATAACTAAGGTGCTTAAACTTCTATTCTTCCTGCTGAATAAAGGTCTTGGAAACTTGCTATTTTATTAATAACTTCAGATTTCATTTATTTTTGCATTGTAATGAATAGCCTGGGTAGAAGTAAATACTCTTTTGAACTCTGAGTAATTTACTGTTTGAAAGTGATAGAGATCTGCCACATAACTCCAAAATTTGTGGTTTTGCTAATTATTAACCTAAAATCTCTCAAAGGGAAAATGCATGCTAACAAATTGACTGGCCAGCACTAGTGTCTGCTCAAACTGTGCATATAGAATATTCTGAAATGCTGTTGCCTCATAGGAGCTCTAACAATGTTCCTATTGTGTTCTGCTCAAATATAAAATTTCTCTCCCTTCCCAGGCTCTGTGCTGAAGGGCTGAGCAGGAAAGGTCATGCAGCTGTGAAAGGGACAGCAGCCAAACTTCATTCTGTGCCTGTGCTTGAGCTGATTAAACTGCTGCTGCCTTCAGAGTACTCACCCCCTGGCTCTGAGACCTGTTTGTTCAAGTGGTGGTTTCTGGAGACCTTTAAAGGCCTTTTTGTTGTGTGCATGGAAAAGAAGTATTAGGAAAGTAATGTATCAGAACAGCTGGAAGCTAACCAGCTAGAGTAAGCCTCCTTTGGCCCTGCCAGTTCTCCACAAAGCCACAGCTAAGTATGAAACAGCTCTTTGGTAGTCTCTGGTGTAGGCCTCTGCAGGAAGAGATCCTTTGTATAACTTTCTTTAGGAGCAAAAAAAGAAAAATGGCAACAAAACTTGCATTTCTTTTTAGATTCCTCATGTCTACAGAATTTGAAGTAAAGGTCAGTACAGTTCTTGATCTACTGAGATCACATGCCCAGCTTGGTAGTAGTTTCTTCTACATGCAAAGAGCTTTCTCCCTTTTTACTAAACATCAAGAAGTCTCTCTAGCTGGCCTGCACACTATAGCTGGAACTATAGTTGTTACAGTTCAACAATTTGCCAAAGTTAAACTTTGGGAAGGATTTGAACAAAAGAACTTAATTTAATATGTTTTCATTTGAACACTTTGAAGAATCTGTTTCTAGTTTGATGGTGCATGAAAGCTTTTTTGCCCTGACATCCTGAAAATGGTTCAGAGAGGGAAATAATCTTACAGAAACTATTAAATGCAGGCATGATGCAAAATTAAGATTCAATATTAAGAAAGGCTATGGTCCCATTCTTTTCCATGGAGGGAACAATCAGTTTTGTCTACACATTGTTGTTGAATGCCTGACAGGCAGGTGGGGACAACAGTGGGCAGAGCAAAATCTTTTTTCTGTGTTGTCTTAAACAGTGCCTGGTAACTTTGGCTAAGAGTTATCAAGCAGACTGGAAACTGGGGACCTAACCTTTAGAGACCTTCCAAAGAAACATCTTAGCATCAGGGTTCAACTAGCAAATTTTTCCTTTGCAATTGATAATTCCAGTGCTCTGTACTATTTGTACTCTTCTGTAAAACCTGTTTTCATTTCATTCCAGACCCTTGTGAATAATTGTTATGGTCTCAGAGTAAAACAGAAGTAGAAGATAGCTCTTGGTGCAAATAATCCAGCAAGACTGGATATTCATCTACTCCAAGGGCTGGAATAGATTGTCTTGGAAATTATCCTGAACAAGGGTGCACAGGAAAAGACCTACACATAGTAAAAAGGATAATACGTTATTAGTTGTCTTTACATTCCTGCTTGGTTTGTCTTCATGATTCTTTAAGATCATGCCTTTTAATTCATCCTGCAATTGGGAAGAAATTTTTTCCCCAGATTAAAGTAGGAGGAGCTCTCCTATAAAGATGCAAGGAGACTAACTTGCTAGAAAGATATCGACATTCTTATGTAGACTCTGCCCTGTGCCGTTATCCAACCTTGGTTTCTCCTGCTCTTTCCTTGTGGTAGAAACTTGGTAGTCTACTGAGGACTGGCTGAGTGCATGGAATTCCACACTGAATGCAGGAATATGTGGAAGAAACTTAATGACCTGTGCTTCAGCAGGCGGTTAGATTTATTGGCTCATGTTGACCTTAGAACTTATGAAACTGTGCCTTTGATTAAAAATTCTGCATGAAAATATTTTATCTGACACTCTTCTCAGCTGTGTTCATTTATGACTTCTAGAGTCGAACTGCCTCGGAATGAAGGCAAAGTTAATCTTTTGTTATCATTAGGCTGTATCTGCTGCTATCACCCTTTCTGGAGGAGCAGTACCTTCCAGAGTACCATTAATCATCACCTTTCCCTAGGAACTGTTCAATCCTAGCTCTGCAAAAGAGAAAATTGAAATTGAAGCTTAAATCTTATGATACTTAAGCCTCTGACTCAGGCAACAGAGCAGCACATATTTTTAACTAAAAGTTATTTCAGACTAGCAAGTAGCACTCCCCATCATCCCCGTTGATTTGTATTGATCTCAGAGAACAGCAAGAGACAATAAAACAGCACTAATTTTTCTGTAGTCCCTGTTGTAAGATTTCAAATGTAGAGAACTCAGGCTGCTGCATATTGTGACTTCTGTCAACTTGATTATGAACATGTTACCAAGAAAGGCCCTTGTTCCCTGTGGTTTATGGGAGTTAGGCACATACAGAAAAAACAGCCTGAACCACAAGGAGCAAGTTCAGCAAACTGACTTAGTCGTCACTGTTTTGGGGAGCTGCCAGATGGTTTCACAGAGAGAGGGGTAGTCTAGAAAATGACCTGGCCAAGTAGCATCAGGTCCCACAACTGTCTTGCTGTGTTCTTCCATGAAATTCAGCCCTGCTGGAAAACCTTTCTCAGTACAAAAAAAGAACTGTCAAAGATTCCAGCTATATTTTAAATAATGAAAAAAGCAGCTTCCTTCTATTGTAAATCCGGTCTGGCATGAGGCAGAGGGAATGAACATTGCTGTGCACTTTGATTACTGTTTGGCTCAAAGCATCTAGCACACTAAGACTGCAGACAAATAACTAGCATGAGTTTCTCTGCACCACAAGTTTATGAAAATTAGCCTGTTAAAATAGATTGAAGTTCAGGTAGGATATGAAGCCTTATGTAAACTTAAGATAATTCTTTCACTGCTGAGCTTTTTCCCTTCTGAGAAGAAGAATACCCTAAAAGTAGCAAAGGAAAAACATGGTATTGTACATGTTGTAGCAGGGGATCTGAGGCAGAAACTTAGTGATAAACTTACAGCATGACTGGGAATAAATCTCAATGATGCAAGAGATAGCCTCATATAGGGTCATCTTTTCTAGATTTCAGTTCAAATATTTTATTCATGGCCCTTACATCTTTGCTGTTAGAAACCATTTGGATAACATCAATGCAAGAGAAGTATGGGTTTCCTAGAATAAAGTAGTGTGCTAAATGTGTCCATGGTGATAGTTTTTTAGCCAGTAAACCCCGTACAGCTTCTGCTGATTTGAGACACACAATTGCAAGTGCAATTGCAAGCTGATTTGGCCCATGTAAACAAAGCTGTGCATGCAGTCTGCAATCAAGTGAGCACATGTGCACAGCTGTGTTTATCTGACACTTTGCAAATCAGGATTTTATCTCTAAATAGCATGCTGACAAGAACAAGGTCATGGAAATCTTCCTATTAGCACTTAGAAGGAAATATATATTTTTAGAATGTCACCTTAAGAGCTTGGAAATTAGGATTCTAATTTCTTACGAAGGATTGCATTTTTAATGTTTAAACCTTGACTTAAGTGTACCCAACTACAGGACCACAAAGAATATAGCTAGATAAAGTTTTACTTAGACAATGAATTGACATTTAGTAAATAAAAACATGCCTAACACTCACCTTAACCTTTCAAAGCAAAGTGTTACCTGCGAAATATGGCCTTGATTATGACATGTCCAATTCATTGCAGAAGGCTTCTATTTCCCATTGACTTCACTAAAATTGAAAGGCTACAGTCTCTATTGAAGTTGAAAACCTTGAACATTATTTCGTTCATGGCAATAAGGGGAATGTAAGAGTGTCTTGAGGGTTCTGTTGTGAAGTCAATTTTTAATTGAATTTTCTGAATCTACTTTGGAATGAAAGATGGACTGTGGGCTTTCAGAAGTTGTTTTAAAAAAATGCACTTCCTCTAGCTGACAGCTTTTCAGCAATACAGCTACTGGATGACAGGTATAAGGACTGCTGACAGCCTGAAAGATATTTTAGAAAGCTTATTCAAGATATTACTCATAGAAGGGCGGAGTATCATCTTGTCATATGAGAGTCACATTTTTAGATACAACTTGGGGTGCCTTCTCAAACTGGAGACAGCCAAAAGTGAGGGCAAATGAGGAGCAATTTACATAAAGCAGACTTAATCTGCTGCAGTATCAATCTCTCTAGATAAGTCTTTAACAGATTTTTAAAGATGACAAAAATCAAGATGAATTGGCATTTGGAAAAAAACTAAACAAGTATTCTTATGTCCCTATAAGACCTTAGTACCTCACTACTTAGAATCAGGCAAAGTTTATAGTACTAAAATCTGATTTGCATTTGGATAGTATTATCTACTACTATTGTCTGTGCCTTGCAGACAAGTTCTTTTGTATTGAAGGAAGATTACACTGCCTGTGTAACACAGTTGCTATAGCGGTACTGCTTCTTTAGCTTTGCTACTGAGGTTGAGGGTTTACAGCATGACAAACGCAGACAAGCATAGATTTTTCACCTTTGTTCAGTATAGCTTCTGGGAATGCAGGATATAACCTGGTCAAGTAATGGAAAAGCTGGGGAGGAGCTGCAGACTGGGCTTTTGTTTGTTTTGTTGGATTTTTTTGTTTTATTCCCTGGTCATTGTGATATTAGGTAGCCAGCAGCCCTGATTTGTGGTATGCCTGACTGCAAAGTTGCTTCCGTAACTGTTACACATAGAGCATACTTATGACTAAAAAACAAAAAACCTGTGATGTATAGTATGCAAAATAGTAATTTAAACACTTTTCAGAAGTATTATGGGATTATACTAACTGAAGAAATTGTTTGTATAGCAGCTAGGAAAAGCCTAAATATTTATTATGAAAGCATGGTTTTGGAGAACTTGGCTGGGGAGGCCACCCAGACAGAATGAGAACAAGGAGGGCTGGCAGGGGGCTCTTCTAATCAGACCAAAACCAAGACACTGGATAATCATAATTGCCTTATATGGAACCTAAAAGAAATGAATATGGACTCTTAAAATAAAAACAAATGTCTGTATGGCTCTTAATAAATTCTTCCCTCTCCCTTTGCACATATTGGTTATGTGATATCTCTATGTCTGTGCTATAAAAAGTTCGATTTCAGCTCTTTTAGATATTCACATAACAGAACAGGGAAGGTCCTTTAGACTGAAGAGGATGAAAACCATATGGAATGGCTGGTTGCCACTTCACTACATAGCACAATTCCCAAAAGAAAGGAAGATTATGCGAGCTCATCTACTTGCAAAGTGGGTTACCAAGCAGAAAAAAAAAAAAGGTGCTGTTATTAAGCAAACATAGTCTGTGCGTAAATACTCTATCCTTAAAATAGGATACCACTTGCCTGGGGGTATTGAAAATTATGCATTATGTACAGATTCCAACATAATAAACAAATGCTTGCATCTGTCTCTCCTGGGAAACTAACTGTGAAGTAAGATCTTTTTTTCTATCAAGTAGAGAATCTCTGGTAGACAACTATCCCAGCTAATTATATGCAATGAAATAACGACATTGGCTGTCTACCTGTACTTGAGAAGGAAGAGAGTGAACATTTGTTTCCTATTTCAACCTACTGTTGTGCTACAGATGAATTTTCCAGTCTTGTCCTTTCTCCAAAATATCTTCTTACTGAATTACAATTAAAGAAAGCAGACTCAAGGTATTTAATTTTTAGTCACGATTGTAAGTCTCCAACTCAATCTTAGCTGGGCAATAGCAGATTTAATATATTCCCAACATATTAGTGGTCACATCATCCAAGAGGTCTGTGCTTATCTTCTTGTGCTGGAAAAGTCTGCGCTGAAATTAAAGTTCTGTTTTCTCCTGCTGCTTTCCCCAGCCAGTAGAACCCAATGTAGTTTCAAAAGGTGGGGTACTGAGCCAAGTCTGCCTAGGGAACTGTCCTTGGAAGTTACAGCTGGTCTTTAGTGGGAACACTTCAACCAAAGTATTAAATTTGAAGGATGTAACCCCACAAAGAAAACTTAATCTTTGAAGGTACTGCTTTAAAAGCAATAGTTTTATGCAAACTCCCAGTGACTGTGTCCAGTATAAGGGGTTTTCTAGTAATTTGGGATAAGCTAGAAAACTTGAGAACAAGCTGAAAAACATCCTGAGCTATACTTGTGCGAGGTTCGTCATGTGAAATGTGTGTACAGACTGTAGGGCACTTCAGATCATGCTTGCCTTTGTTTCTGGGATGCTATAGCTGATGTAGATTGGATCCTGAGATGGTGTAACTTATTGTATTTTAGTAGGATGGGCTGAGGTTATACGAGATGAACATTTAAGTTCATCTGTGCTAGGCTTACAGGAAGAAAAAGTAAATTAACTTAAGGACTAGAAATATTAATGGTGGCACTTGCCCTTGTGAAGGAGCTATTTTAGATCACTTTTCAAAAGTTCTGTTTCTCAGGTTTTTCAGGTTGAGCACAGTGTAGTACCTCTTGCTGTGGAACTGTGAATCTTCCCACTTTTTGATAATGAAGTGTCTAGCCCTGCAGGTTACGAACTACTGGCAATTAAATTGGATTTTAAAATATCTGTCCCACATGCATATTTTCAGCTTGCTTAAATACTTGAAGTTTGTTGCATTTAAAATAGCAATACTTTCAGTAACTGCTGGAGAGGGCTACTCACTGTGTCAGAATGGATTCCAGCAAATGAAGTTGGCCCTGGAATGTCAGAGTGATGCCAAATGGAAAAGTGAAATTCCTGACTTTTGGAGAATGTACTGAGCTGTTTATATGAAGTGAAGTGATATTCTTTGATACAGAATAGAAACTTTCAGGAAGGCAGAAGGAACACAGTGTGGGGCCTCTAGCTGTAAGCTTGGGAAAGCTCTTGTGACCTTTGTTTGTATCCCTTATTTCCATGTCCTTGGCCAAAGTTTCTTTATTCTGATCCAGCTTCTCTGCTCTTCCTCTCTCCTTCCCTTTTTGCAGTCATGATGGTAGAAGCCAACAAGAGACCCCTGAAAAGGTGTAGCAGCTCACCCTTGCTCTTCAGATGATTTATAAATTTCCTCCTCCCTCCCTCACAGCCAAGTTTTCAGTCATGCAGAGAACAGCGTGTCAGTTCTCTGCTACCATGGCTGTGTGGCTTAATCCTCCTCTGAAGAGGACACTGACCAGGGATGAACAGCCCTACTTTTTCCCCTCCTTTTACAGCTGACCTTAGGCATCTATGTACTGATGGATTTCTGATGTATCTGCCTTGACTGGTCCCTGGATAAGCATTTAGTAATATCAAAAAATCCCAAAACTAAAGAAGGCCTTTCAGACTGCAGGGTCTGTGCAAAAGACATGTATTTGCGTTTATGAGAATGGGAAGATTCCCTTTGGTTCAGAGCCCTTGCTTTTTAAGACAAAGACGTTATGGCCTTCTTAGGGAAGAGTAGTTAAGTATTTAATAGTAGAGAAACACAGTACCAACTTAGTCTTGACCAATAGCTCAACCCAATTTTAAAAATAATTCAAGTTGAGCAGATTAGCAAAAAAAAAAAATACCACTAGGGAGGGGGGAAAAATTAGCTAGAAAACTTCAGCTACACTGTTTAAAGTCTGGCTAAATTCTATAATGAAGAGATTAGCTCTGCAGTGCAAAGGTTTGAGCAAACTAATTCTAAGTGTCTGTTGTATAATTGAGAAATCCCTACTGTGTCACCTGGAAACTTAAAATGCTGTTGTTGGTACCTTCTCTACTTTGCAGCTGTGTGATAGACCTGTCAGTAAAGAATCAGCACTCTAATTGCAGTTACATAAGGTCTTAATGTTTGAGCTACAAGGTTTATTACTGCTTTTGGGAGTTAATATACAAAGGCAGGAAGCAAAGTAATTTTTGCTACAGATTGGGCAGAAGGTTAATGGCATACTGAACATACAGGCAGAGAGAACCTTAGACTGTTCAAGAGCATGTGTTGGTTAGAGGCATGGGAAAATGTTTTAGTATAGGCCATACTGTTGCCGAAAAACTATATTTCTTTAAATTAGCTGTGTCAAACTGGATGAATTCTGTAAGGATTCAATAACTGTACTGTCCCTGCTTTGAATGTGAATTTGTGCAGTTTTCAGAACTCTTTAATGAAGTTTGTTCTTCCTTGCCTGACCCTATGTTGTCAAGTATATGAGAAATGCCAGAGTGAACTTTGAAGGTACGTAGTTAATAGAGAAAAAGGATTAATGTAGTCCACAAAGACCTCTCTAACATATACTGTAAAAACACAGTAAATATCACAAGTTACCCTTATTCAATATTTTAAAAAAAATCAAATCTTTAATATTTTGAATAGCCTACTCTCTTCTCTTGTAGCTGATTAACAATGTTGAATTTTAGTAAATCAATAATTTTTGGCAAATATGTAGAAATATAGTCAAATATAGACTATCAGCCATAAGAAAAAAATAAAATGTTTTTTTAAATATTGTTTTCCCTTTATTCTGCCGCTGTGGCTGTATTTAGTAGTAATCCAGTGCATCTTGCATGTAATGAATGACTTTTTGATCCAATTTCTTTCTGATTTAGAGACCAATGGTCATTTCTGTATCTCCCCCATTCTGATGCTTCCCAACATCTGAATTCAGACATTATTTTATGATAAAGTAATTAACCTGTAAAATTAGAACCTCTTGAATTTCTTCATTTCTTAAGAGCTGCAAATAGAAAAATATATCTGATGACTTAAGAGCTTCATTTTCATGAATTTCATTTCCAAATCCATCATGAGAATCAAAACTGGTGAACTCAAGGGAGCTGAATTACAGATAAGCCACACCTACCAAACCCTTCTGCTTCTTCAGAAACCACAGAATGGTCTCCCATAACTTCATACTGCAACAACTCAACTCAAAGTATTATACAAAAAAACCCAACCCTAAGCATCTTTTCATGTGTGTATCCTTAAAGCAGAGTTTGTTTGGCCTTTTAAATAATGCCCAGGAAATTAGGCATAACTGGCTCAGTGAAGTAAATGTAACTGTTTTCTTCAGTGCTTGGTGGCCCTATATACCTTTGGGAGGCTGAATTACTGATGAGAAACTAATTTTGGGATATGTAGAAACAGAAAGACAATTCAGAGGAGATAAAAGGAGGAACCTGGAAATTTGGGAAGATACATGTGTGCTCTGTTGCTATATGAAGGAACAGAAAGGCAAATAGCAGAACATCTTTACTGGAGTCCCCCATGAAAGGGTAGAGGGTCATAAACAACTGGAGCCATGAGCTCAACAAATGGAACAGGAGTTTGAGTAACTAGAGGTTCATAAAGTCAAGAGAATCTTCTGGAGAAAGAAAGTACTTAAGCACTGTCTTCAAATACAGCTCTTGAGTTACTTTTAAAAAGTGTGTCATTTTGAAGAAAACTTAAATGAAATGTTACTAACCTATACAGTAGATATTTGCATAAATTAGTGGAAGTAACTGAATCATCATTCACAGTAGTTGGATTGATGGAGAGCTTTCAAAAGGTGTTTCAATTCAGTTTTTCCTTCTTTCAGTTCAGCTCACTTGGGGCTCCCTCTGCTCTAGACAACACATTAAATTCTAGGTGACTAGAAAAATCCTGTAAAATTTTCCAGGCTGATTGTTGTGTAATCAAAAACAAAGTAAAACAATAAATATTTAAATCGCTCATTGAGGCAGATATCAAAACAATATTACAGATGTTTCCTTATGCCCCAAAAAAACCAGTCCTGCCTCCCTTCATTTCAGTGGGACTGCCCATGGGAATTCAGTGAACATGCAAACTTGTGCAGGGCCGGAGCTTGATGAAAAAGCAAAACTGCTACATTGATCGGTATTTGTTTCTGTGTGAACAATGGCAGATCAGTTTAGTGTGCAGTAAATTCAGTTCAGCAAGTGTCCAAAATGGGTTAAACCATGCTAAGTGCAACACACATAAACTATGAAAAATGCCCAGTTTTCTTATCTGTAAATCCCAGAATTTAATAAAAAGTTACTCCCAAGTGAATTAAAATCAAAAATCTCCATGAAAATCAGGCAGGCAGGAGAGGAACGATTATGTCAAACTGTCAGTCACGTGGCACTGAAATGTCTGGTACCAGTAGTGATATTTACTGGCTAATCCTTAACTCCATATTCTCTTAAAAACCATGAAGAGTGGTTTATTACAATACAGAACTGTATATGTTGCTATAAATTGTAGAAGTTGCTGAAATGAAAATACTGATAAGCAAAACCTATCAAGCAGCAATAAATTAAACTTTAGTCCAGCTATCTTGTGGAAAATTAACTTTCTTGGTAGCAAGTCCTTGTTAAAAATGGGAAAATGTTCTTCAGAAAGTTTTGGTGGAGAATAGTGAATAGAAAGAATTATGTAGGAGTTAGGTACTTGGATTTTTCTTCCCCGAGTCTCAGGTGGCACACACAAGTACCAACAAGTTATCACAAGTATTCAAAGTTTGGGTGGCTTGTGCTACAGGATTCACTGTTTGCCAGTACTTGCTTGACTGTATGTTTTCATCTTAACAGTCAATGCAAAGTAATCTCCATTAGAAATGCTATTAAAAAGTGTATGTAAAGGTTTATAGGTTCTCTTTTTCCTGATCTAGAACCTAGGTATTTAAAAATCAAGGCAATTTCTTAAGTACTGATGTGGTTTCCTCCAAATACATTCCTTATACTTTTCCTTGCACAAAACAGTTGTTAAACCTTCTATTCTTCTAAGCAATGTAGGAAAACATCTCAGAACAGCATTTTTCTTAAGTAATATCCTGAAGTGGACACAGTATTTTAGTTCAGTCCCCTCCCCACTGTGAATGGAATAATTATGTTCTCTGCCTTTTATGATTTATTATGTTAATACTGCTTGGAAATGCTTGGTTTTATTTTAATTTAATTTGTGCTTTGAGCAGAAGGGGTACCTTAGGGTTCTGTTCCAGGCATCAGTCCCTTAATGTGTATCTAGTGTACAAATTTCTCAAATAACAGGGTTAAAAAATGCATTTGTTTGGCTGCTCAAGTCTGAATGATACTGTGTGTCACTTTTTGCTAAAAACTTCTATTCCAGTAAGCTGTCAGCAGCTTCTATAACCTAGTTGCCTGAGAAAATGGCCTGGACCACTTGTTTTCTTGGTTACTGTTAGAGAATGAGGAAGGCTTCCAATTAGAAATCCATCTTTTTAAGGGGAACTGTTTCATATGTTAGTGGCCTAAAGAAACAAGGCATGCCAAAAAGTTATTTCAGCAAAAATTTTGTTTCTTATCAAGGGGGAAAGGGGGAAAAAATGTTGTTGATTAACATTAAACACTTTTCTGACCATAAATGGACCTGATATTTTTTCTTGCCCCTCGTTTGGCCTGTCATCTGTTCTTTGTCTGATCAGTAGAAGAGCCAAACACCAGCAGTGATTTGTGAACTGTGAAATGGCTTTAGAAGCCTGACCATGAAGAAGGATATCTGCTTGAGCCTGTTTGCATACTCAGTACCCATGTCAGTGCTGTCCTGTGCTGATTATTTCCATTTTATGTGTAAATTCCACTTCCTAATAAGAAAGGTAGAACGCAATGCAAGTTTTTCTTAAGCACTTGTTCAACATCATTCTACAGCATGTTATAGATACTGCTTGCTTTAGAGCAAACATATCAGGACCATTCTCCAGCCAGCCAAAGATTTTTGTGATGGAAGTAAGTTTTATCTAATACAGTCTCACTAGAAAATGTACTGCTGCTAAAATGGGCAAAACTAAATAGTACACAGTAGCACAGTATTATAGCAGCAGGCTACCTTTCCCCTTGCAGTGGTAAATTTTAGCAGTAAGAGCTAGGCAAGCAGTCTCTAAATCACAATTTAACTGTACTGTCAAAGTACTGTTTCTGACAGATACATTCTGTCTCCACTGGAAGCATTGCCAGTATAATCATACCAGCCTTTTCTCTGTGGTGTGCAGTTTGGCTTTTCTCACGTAAAGCATCCAGGCAGACCTCTAACTTTCTAGTAATGCTGATCAGACATTGGGAAGGAGTTATTCTTTTTTTCCTCCTGTAGCAGTTTCTGCCCCTGCATACTGCACAATGGAAAGTGAATTTCATGTAATAATGTTGTCTTATTTGGACAGATGCTAGTATTTCCTCATGAGAATGGGGATGTGAATAAAATCAGTGTTAGCGAGTGAAGGAATAGAAGGGCTTTGTCCATCTGCTTAGAGAGCTGGAATTGCCTTTCATAACTTTCCTGGACACGTGTGATTAGGCAGGAACATGGAGACAGTGTGTGCATTTGACCACTGCATTGCTATTCACGTATGGAATGGGGGACAAAGACCTGGTGGTTTACATACAGAGTAACAGCATGTGCCTCAGTGGTTTGAGCAATGCTGTTTTGAACTTCCTTGGAACTAAACTGTTTACAGCATAGTATGGTTCTGGAAACCACTTCTGTAGTACAAAATACATTTGGGGGCATGAATGTAGCTGAATGAATAGGTGGCAACCCACAGTAAGAATCACTCCACAGATGGGAAGTCCTAGCTTGTATAAATGATGCTAGGCATTGCAGATGCTCTCTATTAGTACAAAGAAGGGTCTTGATCCTCAGAATGCTGAAACAAAATCAGTTTTACTTCTATGTGACATGGCAGCAGAATTTAGATCAAATTGGGTAGGTTAAGGAATAACAAGTCACACAATACACCTCAAATGCAAACTTTAGAAGTGTGCTAGAAATATGATGTGGTTCTTGGGTGGAGGGCTTCTTATGATTTACTCCTGTTTTAATAGCGAGACCTCACTGTGATTTAACACCTCAACAGTAGGAACTGCTTTCAGTGAGCTTTATTCTTTAAAAGAACTACGGTAGTGAAAAACCCACCCTGCAGTACTTAACTTATTTCAGAGGAAATATTGACAGAATAGTAAGTTCCTGGAACAGTGATCATTTACAAAGAGGTTCTGTGTACTTGTGATATGATTAAGAAGAATATTTTAGATGGGTGGGGTTTGTTAACAGGGGCCAGCATGTCAAACTTTAAATCTATCAATAGCATTCACATTATCTTTGTATTTCTACCAAATGGCAGATAGAATCCAATTTAGCTGCTTTAATGTCAGTTTCTTTATTTCATAAAACTGGAGTGCTGCCATTGTTCATAAACAAGGCTGGAAAAATCAGTGTAAACTGCTGCATACTATCAAATACTTGGCTCAAATTCATTTTGGTGAATAAGCAACTCCAAGTCAACTGCTAGCACTGACTAAAATTCTTTGGTTTTAGCTGAAAACATGAAGTAGGTCCATCTAAACTAGTGTTCAGCTTTATGGTATCTAATTCATAGCAGCATTGCAACTTGTAGTCTATACAGAACTGTTAAGTTAAGCCTCTGGCATTTAGTTTTGCTCTGAGAAGGACTGATAGCAAAACCACATTAGTTTAGCGAATGTCCCTGGTTTCAATTCTTATCCTCTAGTGGCTGCATTGTACCACTCTTTGTAACTAGTAAGGGAAAATTGTTAGTGTTTGGAGATGTTATACAGAGGAAACTTAAAAGTACTGATAAAGAGACAATCTTTATGCATTCCCAGACCTGTTTATTGGAGGTCACGTGATATGACTGTGCTGTGTAACCTTGAGATTCTTTTCTCACTTCAGTCCAAATCACTGCTACAAGCTTTGCATCCTTAAGAAGTACATTTTAGTGACAGGTGACAGCTGGCATCACGGTCGAGATTCTAAAAGTTAATTGCCAACTGGTACCCAAATGAAATGATACTACAGTGATCATAAAACAGTTTATCTGAGTTGTGCCTGCGCTGCCTTGTATGGTCATACCTTTCAGCCTTGCTCAGAAGCTGTGAAGGTGGCCTGTGCTAGCAGTGTTCGGGGACACAGCAGGGTTGGCACCTTTCATCCCCTTCCTGGCTGGTGGCATTCATCTCCCCAGCTAAGTTCAAGTGCAGAATTGCTACTTGTGAAGTCAGTGTAAACCTCCTCTTGCTGCTGGGGTTTTCTCAGGTTACAGAATCCTGTTCTTACAGGAGAATATAGGAAGAGGTGAGGGTCAGTATTCCCTCTCCATCATAAGGTCATATCTGCAGGGAACAGTTTCTGTATCACATGGGCAACCAGGAAGTTGGTGTTGGATGAACTTTCTCTTCTCCCAATAATGAATCCCGAATTTTGTAATAAAATCCTTGTTTCAGAATACTATGACTTCAAGGTTGGTGGTGTTAAATGTTTTTGGCCCTTATTTGACTTTGGGATAACTCTACTATCTTGACTGGATTCTTTGGAGTTACTGTATTTACCTTGTCTGTTTCCCTTCTGTTGCCCTTAGACACTTCCATTTAGGATGGCATTTCATTGGCCCTTTGCTGGCAAATGCCAAGTCAAACAAGCAGCAGAAGCATTTTGGTGTGAAGTGAGTAGGTATTTAGGAATGAATCACTTTTAAAATGAGATACTATTAGGGTGAGTGAATTCAGAACTGTTCAGTAAGTCTTGATCTACGCTGTACTGAAACTCATGGTTCCTATAAATTAATCTAATTTCTTTTCATAAATATGAAGATTTTTGATAACCTTACACATTGTAGTTTGGATTCTGGGGATAGACAAATCATCATTCAGGAATAAGACTTGCTTGTACATATAATAAGGAACAAAAAATATTTCTGAAGTTTGAGTTAACAAGACTGAGTTTAGGGACCAAGAGACTGTTGTGGTTATGCCTTCCAGAGCCTGAGCTACTGTTTGTGTGATAGGGGTGGACTGAAATGAGTCATGTCCTATTTGATTTAGTGATGGCCAGCACTGAAATCTGACTTCATACTCTGGAGCACAGTGAAAACTTGAAAATGTGAAGATGACTTTGTTGCAGCTATACTGAATGTGTAGCCTATAAATATGAATTCAGTAAACTGATAAAGATTAAATTGTCCGATTAGTTACATCTTGCCAGAATGCACAGGTCTCTATTCTCCCAGTCACTTCAAGTAAGTTGTGATACTACTAAATATTTTCATGGGTTTTATCACCATGACATCAGACTGCTTGTACACTTGCTTGAATAGAAATAACATTTTAGGTAGGATTTTTCTTTTCAAGTTCAGACTTTTCTATTTTTTTAAATACACTACTGGAGAGCATAATTGCTGTCTATGTGCGTATTGCACTACATGTGACTTGACATGTGATTCTATACGCAAGCAATACTCAGTTGGGGTGTCATGTCAACACTGCATGCAAGGTAAAA
Source organism: Grus americana (assembly GCF_028858705.1). Classification (NCBI taxonomy): domain Eukaryota; kingdom Metazoa; phylum Chordata; class Aves; order Gruiformes; family Gruidae; genus Grus; species Grus americana. The sequence goes on along the minus strand of NC_072860.1, from coordinate 3,787,279 downwards.
TATGCTAAGCAAATAAAAATGTCATTAAAGAATAGGCTTCTCCAAAGAATAAGCTAGCTGCATATTGAAGTTAAGTGTTTAAGAGTTCCTTAATGTGGTGCCATTAATATACCTAGTTTTGGGGGTGGGAAGAGGAAGAAGGCTCTGTGATAACCCACAGGCAGTATTGTAACATCACTTGTGCATTTAACTAATGATCAAGCTGTTTGCTGGAGGCACTTTGTGGAATCAGAAATGCATTCCTAAAACAGCTTTGAAGATTTCTCCCTGTCCAATAATCCATCAATTTAATTAGTACACAAGATAACTGATGAGATGAGTAAATACCATCCCAAATAACTGATGTGCCAGTTTTGCAGCAATAAAATCCTCATAGTCATCTTCCTCCTTACTATTTACCGTAAATCAGGAAATCTGAAGTTTCTTTCTCAATCTAAAGGAGTAGCAAAAAGCAAACAAAACCAGTAAGCTGTTTTATTACAAGACTCTTCTGGGACATAACTGAAATAATGAAATAAAATATAATCATTTAGAACTTGATGAAAAGTTCTAAATTTGATTATGTATAACAGCCTTGATTTATGTATAACAGGTCATTGCCTGAATAGCTTCAGAAACTCTGACCTCAGTTTTCAGTAGTCCGGGCATTTTTAATGTCTTGTATTTGCATCAACCATATTTTATTTTCCTTTCATTGAAACATAATCTTGCAGACGGGCACAAGTGATTACAACTTAGTTGTCTGGCTTTTCAGCATTACTCTTGGCAACCAACTGCACAGTAATTAAATCATTTTGCAAACTGCATGTATACTACTTTTGCCTCTGGTTAAATTTGAAGATATCTTTTGTGCCTAGAGCAGAGTTCAACAGCAACTTCTGACGTATGTAAACAAAGCAAGATGGCTAAGTATAATTCAACAGCATACATGATTCTCCAGGTATTTGTGCTGCCATTTAGAAAAAGCTCATGACAATAAACTTTGGGCATGTAGGACACCTCATTCTCATGTTAAGATTGTATTTTTGCACTTTCTGTGTTCAATTATATATAGTTTGTGTATCAGGATTGATCTCAACTAAGTGGAACGTTCGAGATCTCTTGGTACCCCACTTACTGATGAACTGAAGAACAGACTAAGCACATGGGAGACTTAGAGCATCTTCATCAAGTGGCAGTTAGCTTCTGATCATATGTGTCAAGGTAATTGTTAAACAGGCAAATAACTTGTATGATATGTCTGTAATGCCACTTTCTGAACTGAATATCCATGGTAGTATTGAAAAGATCAGATGAATAGTATAATGAGGCAGACTTACTTTCTAGCTCTTGACTCGTGAACACTTCTATATTTAAATCAGGAATATCTAATGGCTTCTACTGGGCAGAGTAGCCCAGTATGGAGCCTTCTGGTAGGGCAGCATGTGAGCTAAAGTTTTCAGGAACATGATTTTGCAGTCTTCTGCAGGTGCTCCAAAGTCTTTAGGCTCTGACTCGCAGTTAGTACCCGGCATGCAGAACCGAAGGCTTAGCTGTCAGTGCCAGTTTTGCTGTACGCATGTTTTGTCAGAGCCTGGGCTTTCAGGAGGACGTGCTGCTTTAATAGTCATCTTCTGTGGCTGAAATACCATTCACACCCACGGCTCTTGTATGTTGCTGGTTGGAACCTATTTTGAACACCAGAAAACAAACACAGAAAGAGCATAGGCAGGGAGTATGCACTCATTTTTTAAAAGCTGCTCAAAAATATTCATTTGCATTAGGTGAGATTTTTGCCCAGGTCAGCTGAGAGGAACTTGTCAAGGACCTTTGGCATCTGAACCCTTGTGTTCCCACAGTAAACCCTGAGCCCCATCTGGGGCAGAGAGTTACCAGAAGAGGGGGCAGAAGCCCAGATCCGAGGAGCAGCCCCATCGCATCCCTTGGTAGGGCTCGGACACCATGTGAACAAAGCATAACTCTCTCTGCCCAGGGAGAGTCTTGCAGTATTTGTTGGCACAAATTAGGTGTTGCAACTTGTGTAGACCTGGAAGAACCATAGGTAAATGTGTTCCTGTATGTTATTCTTCACTGTGTTTGTCCCACATGCACTTGGCAGTCTTTCTGGCTTTACCCACTTTTATGTGTGAAACAACAAACTTTTGGCTTGGAGGAAATCACTTGTCTAGGGTAAAAGCGACAGTTAAGGAATTAATGCAAAAGAGCATTTTTTAAAAAAAAAAAAAAAAAATGGTTGTAACCATGTCCCAGCCTCAGTTACTATAGAACAGAACACTCACCACCATGTCAGACTACTCCTTTCTTGAGGTATCCTACCAGTAATGCAGGAGCTAGATTTTTTTAATCACAGTTTTTATCTGGAGTATAAAAAGGGAATATAATTATGAAATTATTTCAGTAACATTTTCAACTACTTCCTGAAATTGTTTCATAAGGCAAACATCCTTTGGCCACTGCTTTTATCTTTATTGCTCAGTTTCATATGGGCTTGCAGATACTTTTGTCATAGAGGATCCCATTTCAGGTGCCTGGAAAAGATAATCTGTTTCTGATACCTGAACCATTATAACACCTTGCAGCACTGCATCAGCCTGAAAGAGATTGCCACAGAATCCCGCTTATTGCTCTGTCCTCCTGTTGGCCCTCTGCTTGTTGCTTTATCTCCCTCCCAATCCACCAAAATGTTTGGATAGTTCGAAGGTGAAAATCACTTGCCATTTTCTTGGCTGGGATAACTCTACAGAAGTGTTAAAAAGTTTTGTGGCACAGTAATAAGAAAAGGGAACAGAGCACAACCCCATAGATAGAGAACAAAATTGATGAATTCTCAAGGTCACTAGCCACTTCCTCCCTGCCCCCTCCCCCCCGCCCCCCCCAGTCTGTCAGGGAACAAGTGCAACAGTATTAGACCTGTCAAGGAATGGCCAGGCAAACAAGGACATCACTCGGTGTCAGTGACAAGATTCTGAATTTGACGGCAAAGCAACAAGAGGAATAAGGATGACTGGATAATGTAAGTGCATAAGCAGCACTTCAGGCAATCAGAAAAGCACATGGGAATGAGAATGAGCTGCTGTCAGTATATCTCCTTCATGGTGAAGAGAGGCAGGGAGTGAGACTTGGAGCTTCATAATGACAAGCTTGAGAAAGTGTTCCAGGCTATGAACTGCAGAGAGTTAAAACCTCTGGAAATATGAGCACTATGAAATTACTTCATGGTACCTGCATGCTAAAAAAATATATTTGGAACAGTTCCTGGAAGAAGAAAGAATGCATAGACCACAGGCCACCACATCGGCAGCAGTAGTATGGGCTTTCAAGGTACCGCTAATCTTTTAAATTCCCAGAGCAAATTCACCAAATTTTATGGATCCTACCTTTAACATTTATCTTACCTGGCCAATGAATGTATAAATGTAATAAACTCATTCCAGCATCAGAGAATTTTCTTAAAGTGAAGAGAAATCAATTTAAAGATCTACAGTTCAGTGCAACACATTCAGCTAAATAAATTCAGCAAAAGTAGTGCTGTCCCATCAAAATGAAAACCTATTCCACAGAATATTTTTAAAAGAAATCATGATAGTAGTATAATGATATGAAGAGGTTATCTGGTATATAGAAAACCCAGATATAACAGCTGGTTCAGCCATAGCCTGACAGAAAAACTCCTAGTCCAGAACAGGGAATCATTTATTTTACTTTTTTTTTTGCTATGGAGAAAGCTAGTTGCCACAAAACTATACTTGCATATACTTAAGCCATACCACAACAACAAGAAGATTCACGTTTCCACCTGTAAGATCAGAGCAAAAAAATTAACAAGTTCATTACAACCCAGAAGATTATAGGGAAAAACTGATTTACTGAAGGATTATGAATAACTACTGTCAACACATTTTTCATCAGTTTGTGGAAAAATCATTTTGGAATGCAAGGCCACACCCAATATATAAAACTTTCTGTAGGCTCAACACTCCTGTAACTTCTTTATTTTGTAATTGCAGACTGGAGGAGGCATGGTTCAATGTTAACTTGATTGAGATCTTTGTATCTCTTGCAGTGACCCTATTTAATTGCAAATATTATAACATTATAGGCTGTTACATTTTTGGCAACATGTCAGTCCAATGTCCTAGATATAAGTGCCAGGATTCGTGATTTTACTCTGAGCTACATGTATAATTCTGGAGATAGCATTCTGTTATAGCTGAGTCTTATGGCTAAGTGTTTCTGCAAGTAGACTGACAACCAAATATCCCTGAAAGGTGAGTGACAGGAGGAGCTGATGCTGCCAGGAAATGCACAAGGGAGAGTGCTGACAAAAACTAACACTAATAGTTTCATTTCATTCTGAGGTCAAGTGCATTTGTTTAACTTCTGAGTGGTTGTGTTATGTAGTCTTGAATGTTGAGTCTTATGTTGAAAAGTGCAGACATGAGATCTTTTGCATACCGATTCAAGTTATAAAAAAAGTTGGAATTAAGAGCAAGGCTGATGATGCATTAATAAGCCCAGTCCTGGCAGATTATTGAGCTAATACTACACTCCTGACAATGAGACTTGGTCAGAAGCATTTTTATGGTGAAAAAGTTAATTTGTTCTACGAATTGCACATTTTTGCAAGCAGTTACGAAGCAGACTTAGCCTAAGGATCATGTTATCTTATTACCCTTACATACTGTAAATCAACATTAAAAGTTTCAAGGCTTTTAGATACAGATGAGCATCTTTGCTTCTTGCATCCAAGTTATGGAACTCTTTTACCATAGTTAAATTGATGACACATTTATGCTATAGTTCTGTCACCACTGGTATTTGCCACAATTTGAAATCCATATGGTTCAGAATCGTTTCATCCTGTGCAGCAATGACTAAGATTACTGGCTGTGCCTCATTCTCATCTAAGGTAATGTACTAGAACCATGACTGTCTCCAGAGGGAAAAAAAAGTTGTGTTATAGTGAGTCAGTTACAGCCTTTTTGGTCCATCTCTTTTGGAATGAGTCAAGGTGCTTGGATCTCTCCAGTGTGTGTCAGTTGGGCTGCTGCTTAGAGGAAACTTTAAGGGAAGAGTGGAAAGGGTTCCATGGAAGACAATGATGGCAGGAGACAGTATGGCTCTGTAGTCAGAAAACAAGAGAAAACGTTACAATTTTTTAAATGGCAGTTTTACCAGTGAGTGATAAAAAAACCTTGCATAAATCCCTGTTAATCTGTGTCCATATTCCCATCTCTGAAATGAGAATAACAGCATATTATTTAAGCAGGCTAAAGCAGATTAAGAAATGCAGATAGTTCTAGCTCAATAATTCCTCCCTGATTCCAGCAACATCGCTTGGAAATCTACAAAATGTAGCCCTGTGAATACCTGTCCTTTACAGCTGTATGGAGTTATAACTCCTATTTACCACCTTGACTTTTTTATTAAATTGAGGTGTTTGCAAAAAAAAAAAAAAAAAAACACAACAGGTAAAGAAGCCAGAAGGTGGGGCATGACTCACACAAACTCTGCCTTCAGTCTCAACCGCATTCCTCTCCAGTGACTTGAATGACTTGGGTGATTCTCTCTATTAAATTAGAAATAGGTGGATTGCATCTATCCTTTGTGGACTAACAATGTATCTGCATAGTTGCAGGAGGCTCCCTGCAGTGATAGTGAAGAATTTGAGATGCTGATACTCATAGTGGTATCTCAAAAGACCAGAATGAAGTGAATCAGATTTCATATAGGCTGTTGGAAGAAAGAATTGTCATGACTCTTACCAAGGTGCCAAAAACTCCCACACTTGTGGTGTATTTTGACTGGGACTGAGTCTGAGGGTTTAATGAAAAAGCTGACACACTCCGAACATGGAATCCATAGGTAGGAAGTAAGTGGCAGGGAGTTAGAATTAACTGTATGGATAGCGCAATGCAAGAACAAGATGAGTGAGCTCAAAATTTGTGCCATACTGTGTTCCCACTCCCTTTTCTCTTAATATACTCGTAAAACACATACTGTGTATTCTGATGCCTAAAAGGGAAAGGTCATTTATCATCTTCAAGTTCCATGTGCATTATTAGTTTGTCTTGTTTCTGCCTATGTTCCCCTTGGAAATTACTGAAGCATCTGTGATAACAGCTACAAGAGAGATTTGCTGGTAACAACCATGTGATCTGCTAGAGACGCACCCGTGTGTGTGTGTGTATATATGGAACAGGAGATTGATTGCAGATACCTGGTTCATGTCTACCTCCCACAGCTCCCTAAATATCTTTGGCTAGAGTAGTTGCTGCTTTGAAGATGAGATCATGCTTTGTTTCCCACATTCTAGTTCCTTGCTGATTCTTCAGTTAGGCTCTCTTTCAGCAGTCAGTGCTTGTAGTGCTTTCAAAGTTTTGTTTCATTTCCTGGACTTTTTGTTTTCTGCTTTCTAAAGTGCAAATTGAGAGTTCTGTATTTCTTTATTGCAAATAAATCATTAAAACTCTTTTGAAAAAGATAGAAGTCAGTGTATGAAGCTAAATGGTGCAATGAGAAGTGTAAAGGGAAATTAATTATCTTATGATTCTTTCATAAATTGCCTTGAAATATTCCTGTAATTGATGGCTCTGAACAGAAACTATTCTAGCTCTGATGGAGTCCCCCACAGGAAATGCAATCTGCATCCATTCCATGGATGACAAAGTTGTGCTGTCACTGCAAGCAACAGAGCTAACTTGACAAGAAGATTCTTTTGACAAAGGTCATCTGACACCTGGAGTTTTGTTAAACACTGCAGTATCAGCTAGAGGTGTGTGTAATTTTCATGTTAGGCCACCATTTTTAGACATTTGTAGTATTGACTTACTGGGGTGCAGTGATGTTATTGGCATGGGTCATTAGTTGCCACTGTAGTACTGCTGTTTCCCCAAAGTAGAACATTTGCTAAGTGAGTGGAGCTAGGAACCCTCTGGCCACTTCTACCCTTCTCTTCTGTGTAAATATTTGAGGTACAGTTATTATAAAGCACCATGGCTTGCCTCTGCTTGGAAAAGAAAGTTTGAGAGCAAGTAAATGAACAACATATAAACTTAAATATAACCCATTTTTTCCACCATAGCTTTGTTTCAGAAAGCACATTAAGTCACTTCCAAGGGAATAACACACAGAGAACCAGTTTTATTTAGTTAGTTAGATTAATTCCATTTTAATATTTCCATTAGCCATTTTAAACTTGGCACTGCAAAGTAATAAAATCCTCCAAATATTGACAGATAGAAAAGTAAATGCCACCCAGCCATGACAAACTGTTTTTCAGCCAACCTCCTAGAGATAGAAAGGCTGCTATCATAATTTATTTATATATTAATAAGGCACATGATTTTTATCACTAGTTATTCCCTTCTAGCAATTAAGGCAAAGCTGATAAAATCTTTGCTAAGTCAACATTTTTTATTTGTTAACTTTTGAAAACTCATAGCTAAAAATCTAGCCTGCACACTGGGAAGAAAAGGATAAAGCTTCTCTTGTAGAGTGTGACACTGAGTCAGACATGAATGGAAGAAAAGGAGAGAGTCAGCAGGGATGTACAGGCACCAGAACTGGCACTGGCAGACCCCTGCTTGGTTACTGGAGGTGCACGGTTGATGGCATGGTGAGTGTGAACTGTGCTGTCCTTCTACTTATAGTCAGCAGTGCTACTGGAGCCTCAGGGGCAAATACTGGAATGAATTGCAGACTGAAAAAAATTTGGTCTTTCCTTTTAATTAGGCCTCATATCTTTAATGTAAGCTTGACAGCTAATCTGTTTAGAACTTGAGAATATAGTTGAGCCCATGTGCAGGAGGAGGGCCAAAAGCCTGGATGAAACCTGAGCGATTTAACACACTCAACTAGTGATCTACATGTTCTGCTCAGTAACTTCTAGCTGCAGAGGAAAATTGACTTTTGCATGTGCCAATGTCAAGGGCAAATTACGACTTACCTTGTGTTGAAAGACAAAAACCTTTGTTTTTTCCAGTGAGGATCCTTATAGTAGTAGTTATGGACCCCACCCTTGCTTGATCTTAAAATACTTAATAAATATTCATAGTTTTTATACATGCTAAGGAAATATTTTCTGAATTGTATATTGGAAAGGCAAAACACATCTGTATAAAGGTACTTCACATTTTTAGATTTGTCTTTCTCTGGATTCAAGGCTACAACTTCAGCTGATGACAACATAGCTCCACAGAATCTTTAACAGCTGAGAAATTGCTCTATTTAGTGAGTGTTTGTCTGAGAATTATAATAATTAGCATTTATTGCAAAGTATAAATGCTTTCTAATGTATAATTGCATAAGGAGACAACAAATCCTTGGGGAGGGCACACTTGGGAAAAGGGTTTCTATAGCACACATGGGGAGAACGCAGTTCCTGGCCATTGGACAGTAACATTCACACCTTCAGCAACGCTAGGAAAGTAGCTAATAACCTCAATTTTGAGTAGGGTATACAGTGTTTTGCCACATGTCCTGTCTGCCATGCTTTCTAGGAAGACATGCCATTCTGCTTAATATGGTTACCCAGGCACAAATGTAAAAGTATCTGTGTATTAGTAAACTGTTTTAGCAAATAATTTTTTTAAACATTCTCATTACCTGAAGAAAATAAACCCATATACTGGAGTGTCTGGTAAGATATACCTTTCTCCCTCGACAACAAAACTTGTGATTCAAATAAGGTGAAGAGTCTAAATATAAATGGAAATCCTGGGATAAACCTTGCAATATATTACATGCTTACAGCTGAGCAAACCCACCAGTAGCAGCTAAAACTCTGATTCACTGTGATATGCATACAGATGCAAAAAGGATGCCTGCTTTAAGTGTCTATCTTTACCACTAGGCCATGAATTTCATAGTAGAAATGATACTGCTAAAACAGAAGTTGGTTTAGCTGTGGAGAATTTAACTGCTGTTGCTGGCTTTAACCAGTTGACTCAGCCTTTCAAGCTATGTAATCTTTAGTAAAAAAAAAAGTAGTATCTAATACAGTTTTGTTAACGTATTTAGACTATTAGGTTTCCAAATTATTATTTCTAATCATACTTTTTCCAAATTTTGCATTTAATTCTGCTATTCACTCTATTTCTGGTTTTTAATTAATTTTAAAATTAGCTGTAAAGGATCCCATGGATTCATGTACAAAGGAAAGGCATAAAAGTGTGATCTCATTTATCCAGAAACAAGTCTGGAAACTTGTTCTCTACACATTGAATCCTCAAATTGTCTCAACTGGCCCTGCTGACTTCATACACTGAATTAATGAAACTGTTTAACCTGCAAATCTTATAGCTTGCAAACTAAGTTATATTTTCTTAGCTAAAATAGAAGTTCATAAAACTACCGTTTTGTAATTTACTCTTAAGCCACAGTAGCTCAAGTTGCTGTAGAATTATATAGTATGGTATGGCTTAGGTTCAGTAAAACAAAGTGAATGAAGTGTTAATTTGATAATCGTGTGGTTCATCGGAGTACTGAAACACAATAGGGCATGCCTTACTCCATCATAATAGGGTACCTTGGGGGTGTTATGATGGTCTCATGCCTTCAACCACCCAAGAAGCATGGTAATGTGTGGTAAAGGGTGCCCAAAGGGCTTTGCTGCAACTGTAATACAGGTTTCTGTCAGCTGTTTTCATTATAGGAGATGGACTGGTTTGTTTTAACCATGCTTTGAAAAATATTTTCAGTAGACACAGATCTTATTTAACATAGCTATATATGGAGACAGAGTACATATGAAGGAAGACACTGTTTTAACAACCTTTTTAAAGGTTATTACTTTATTCACATACCAAAAAAAAAAAATGAAAAGAGGGCTTCCAGGAATAAGGCTTTTAACTGAATTATTAATATTAGTAAGGTAACAATTACTTGTCATAACTAAGACGACAGTAGCGACTTTCCATTAGTTTTACAGAAAGGGCCCATGTTCCACGAATTTAGTCAAATACTGAAGTTTCAGTCCTAGTTTTGGTGCTGTGTTTAGGAATGATGGTAGCACAAGCATGTTATTTCCATAGTCTTAAAACTCTGATTCTTCTCCTGATTCTTCAGTGCTATTCATATGACAGCGCCTGTAAAATGGCTGAGGTTCCACTGATACCTTTGGGATTCTGTATAATTCAGGTATCAGGATGTAGCCCAAGATTCATTGATTTAAAGAGTACTTCCCTGCTGCAAAATATTGAAAGTGTCCCCTGACAATTTAGACATCTAAGTAATCTCTTTTGCTTTTTTTGCCCACCTTCAGTCTTTTAGCATTCTTTGTTCTTTGGAATTTAATGTTTTTTCACATTTTTACAAAAGCTTTTTCTGTTCACCACTACCACAAGCACCCACCTGACAAAGCTCTTAGTTTCTGCCTGCAAAGGCAACTTAGCGTCCTTCGTTTCTGTACCTATGAATAGGTAAGGTGGTAGTAGGGAGCTGTGAAGACATCCCTCCGCTCTCAATGTTCGAGGATTGTGTCTTGCTTCATGATGCCATTCACAAGAATGGAAAGCTGGGCCCCAGCACTTTGGCTCTGGAAAAGACTGTAAGACACAAGGCAGTTGGAACTGATAGATATTGAAGAACTGTATGGTGGGCCTCTTGTCTGAAGACCTGTTCGTTGGGTAAAGAAGTATTTTCTTTCATTGCATTTTAGGATTGCATCCTTGAGAAGACTTTTGGGCAACTTCCCTGGCACAAGCAAACTGCTTGAAATCTTTAATTGGAAGCCAGAGAAGATTTCTAGCTGAAGTTCTGCAGTGAATCAGGGAAAGGTGGATGTTGTTAGGGATGATAGTATTTCTTTCTCTTTGTTAGTGTCCTCTCTAGGATTAGGAGATATTTCAAGTTTAATGTTATCACATGACCCCTTTCTTCTATGGTGTTATAGAGGGGAAGTGAGAATGCTGTATCAAACAGTATCTACAACTATTTGGAATGTAACTGTATATAGCTCCTACTGTAAACAAGTCAGTGGCCTCAAAACTAGATTGGAGTCTGAAATAGCAGCATCTCTTCTTTCAAGACCTCTGCCTTCTTCATTCGCCCTAGTAGCACTGCTGCTACTAGCTGACCAAAGACTTTTTTAATTACAGTACTAAACTTGAAGCTTGGCCTATCATGTTCTAAAAATAAGATTACTAAACAGTAATTGTGTGACTTGCTATCAGCCTTACATGTTGTTCAGTGTTTGAAATGGGATCTTCTAATCCAATAACAAGGCACAAGGCAAAGTATGTGCTGGCAAACTGTAAAAGCTATGCTGTCATGACTGCTGTGATTCCAAGATGAATGTTCTTTGAGGTTGTCTTAATGCTGCTGTTAAGATATAATTGTGATAAGTTCAGCAATAGGAATTCGGTTTATGGTGCTGAGCAATGAAGTCAATCTTCAACTAAGTATTTTTAAACTCTTGAACAAATTTTTCCTAACAATTTCTTGTGGAGACTGCTAGTGCCTATTTTGTAAGGCAGATAACTTGTCCTAAGGCTCCCGTCAGTTGGACTGCTTCAAAAGTTCAAAAGAATAGCTCAGTTTTCAGAAGACTGTTAGTCCCAGTATATGATGTCTTCACTGTGCTTTTGACAAAATCAGTATCTGATTTTGCAGCTGCATTTATACTAATGAATCTCTATTATTCATGAAATCCCACTGACTGTATAATTTATTCTACTGCAATATCTCTGATCTTGACTGTGGACAAACCTATTGTGTCAAGCACTTTGCAAACAGAATAAAAGGACTGTTCGGGCTCACAGTGAATCAGTTCGGGCTCACAGTGATTCACATTGGCCCTTGTGAAACAGCCACTTGCTTCACTGTTACTGCAATGGGAATTTATCCACAGGCCAGCTCCATACAGGCATAAAGAAATAACTTTTATCTCTACACAGGCAGAGAGGCAACCCAAGAGGGGGCTAACCATAAGGAAGAGGGAGAGCAGCTCAAGACACTCAGCCTGTTTTATGATGCTGTTTACCCGTGCCGCCCTCTTGCTTTCTTTCTCATTCTCTTTATATTCGCAAACCAGCATTCCTTCTGCCATCCCCAGCCTTGCCAGCTTCTTGTGTTCATGCCGTTTCCATATTCAGCTCATTGCAGCTTCTTGATACAAATTCTAACTCAGATTTGTAATTCCTTAGAGTCTAGGCTGCTTCTGTTCCTCACTGGAAGGAGGTGAAACCAAAACAGCTTAGACCACCTTGTGATGGGCTGTGAAAAAATACAGAAAACGTGCTATCAGGCAAGAGTTGCATTCAGATTGTTGAGGTTTGACCCTTACTTGCAAACACAGGTGACAGAAAACTCTTACCACCATGCTGTCCACTAGAATTGCTCTCATTGCATCTCAGCCTTTAGTATGACATAAGGTCTGAAGTTTTCTAGGGTATGAATTTGTGTAGCTCAAATGATTTAATACTCCCTAATGCTGTGAAAGGCAAGGGTCTATTCTGGCATGAACAAAAAATGCTGGTCAAAGTGAGGCTGGTATAGTAGGCAGAGAAATGTCAAAAGAGGGGGTTAAACTGTGGGAAATCTTCCAGAAAGAAAGGATAAGCTTTGTCCACACTGCAATCTCTGTAACAAATCACCAGCAAGCACAAGGTGAGAAACAGTTCCTTTAAAAAACATGTGATGGGCATAACTAGTTGATTTTTCATGAAATAAGATCTAAGTCATCCATTGCTTTACCAATTGCATCAATGAAAATCTGGCCTTTTCCATATCCTGACAGGCAGCTACAGAAACAATGTATTTGACTGCCCTGAAATGTTCACCAATTAATTAGCTAAAAACTCATTGCATCAGCTAACCACAAGATATGTGCTTGAACTGTATGCTAGCTTCTCCTTTTTCCTCCTTTTTGAAAAAGAACCCATTGGAAAGGTCCACAGATGTAACTCTCTGCGGCCATTTTAAACTACTGAACTAGTTTAATGCTTCATTGCTGCAAAGGGCTGAAAGCGCCTTTCTTAGCTGTGGAAAGGTCACGACGACCCAGGCTGAATAGTATATCTAGACTAGAAAGAATTGTTATTGCATACCCAACACATCGGGGAAGGCAGTGATAATACAAATACTGTGTGTAGTTTCTAGTATTTATAGGAGGCTGCGTACCCGCACCGAAGGACTATTTCCTTGCTGATGAGACCCTTGCAAGCCAAACTTACTACTGTATTAAAAGGACTGGCATTAAACTGTATTTTCAGAGTAATTAAGTGATTTGCTTGTCATATATCCATCTCTTCAACTGGAGATTTACATTCACACTGAAATACCCCTAAGGAATTAACTGTCACCAGGAATTCTGGTTGCAAATTTTGGCAACAAATGTTCAAGCGTTAAACTCCAAGCACCAACAAAACGTATGGTTTTGTCAGAGTTTCTACCAGTCACTGAAGTACCAAGAACATCTGTTTTGTGATATATAGCATGGTATGCACGGTCATCAGCTAATGCCCCTAAATTTCCTATGCCTCTAATAAACATTGTGTCAAAATCAAATGCAATGACTTAAAGGGGGGGGAATCATCTGATTCTTTAAGGTGCTGGACAAAGAAGAGACACCTAGATGAAGTGGAAATGATTTCCAGCTCATCCGCAAAATGAGCAGATTGCATGTGCTCCCGCCACTCTGTCCTCAGTACTAACTTTGAAGAAGGTATTTGCTCTAGTTACATCATTTATAGGATCCTAGCATAGTGAGGCGGTGATGACAGTCATAATATACCCTTTCTAGCAAACAGTGTGTGTTTGCTGAAGTTTATGGCTATTCCAGGTATGTGTGTGGTGAGCTCATGTTCTAGGCAAACAATGATGATGGGCAGAAAATACGTGAACTTTTTTAGTGTTGGAAGCATATTGCTGATTTTTCTTACTGGTTGGCACACATTGGTATCGGATATAATTAGGAAATAGTTTTGAGTAGCATTTTGGGATATGTGCATATAAACATTGATCTATTGAGTCTCTCAAAAAGGGGAGGAAGTTGCATTTAAATTGCATATCAAAGACATGAAAATAAAAGGAATCAGTTGGATGTTGGCCACCCTATTTCCTCTTACCAACATCCACTTTTCATTCTGCAAGAAGCAAGGGCAGAGGCACAAAGCACTCCTATTTTCCTTTAAGGCAGTTCTTCACAGGCTTTGCCAACAAGCATGGTCAGTTTTCTCAGGCTGCAACCTCTTTCACATCTGAATTATGTTGGCAGATAGCCCTGGACAGAACCATTTGTAACAGAGCTCCTCAAGTTATAAGCCCTTTGTCCAAAGTCTATTAAAGTCAGTGTGAAAGTTTTCACAGAAGTCTACAGATTTGGTGTTGGGGTCTCAATAGGGAGTTTATCTTTAAAAGCATGTTTTTATAGATGCTTAAATCAAACAGGAGGGAGCTTGTGGCACTAGCCCAGCACTTGAATTTTTAAATTGGCTAAAAATTATTTGACATTTAACTTAAAAAGTGGGGCAAAATTATTAGTTCCCAAATTGCTTTGTTAACATTAGATGTTTGATCTGAAGCTCATTGACATTAGCATGACTTTATGTTAAATAATGAGTTTCTGATTGGGAGTTAGATGTATTTAAGCATAACTAAAATGGAAGCAAAAGACGAAAGAAAGGCAGGAAATATTTAGATTCTTATTATTTATAACAGTTGGGGGAGGAGTGTGTGTTAAGAAAAATCAGCATAGCTAGTGAGAACAGGAATATAGATTCAGCCAAAACAAAATTATGAAATTATTCCTTTTTGTCATTTCTTTTTATACTTTAAGAAAAATGTTCTGTAGATTCCAAGTATAAGGAACAAAAATAATGCTAGGGAGGTAGGATATTACTACAAGTATTGCAAGCTTGCACCATGTTTTATAAATAACTTGTGAAATGTGTTATGAAAGTGAAGGCAGACAGCAGAAGTGGTGCATAATTTGTGAGTCTTTGTGGTCAATGGGAGTTGCAGCAGGATAAGAGCACAATGGTCTGGAAAGTAATTTACACCTTTGACACTTTTGTTAATATGCCTCTCCTTTTCCAAAACAGATAGAGATATAATTGCTGCAAGAAGAATCATTAGTCTTACATAGCCTTTTAGAATTACTAAATTAAGTATTTCATTAGAAAAGCTGAGTGATACTTCCTTGCAGATTCCCTTCTTTTCCAGGAATCAATAGCAATAATCCAATAATCTTGATTTGGATAGAAACACAGAAAAGAAACTGTTGTATGGAAGGAATATATAGTTGCATACTTGGCTTTATGTCAGTGAATAGTCCCATTGCATAGAACAACTCAGTTTCTGCTGTAATGTATCACCATATCATTAACCTTTTAATACCTTAGCTTTTTGAAGGAGATCAAAGTACGTGCATCTTGGATTCTCCGTTGTGTCATATTGTGAATATCTGCTGTGAAATCTCATGAGGCACCTCAGATGTTATTATTTCTTCTACTTGGTACTGGCGGTGCTGATTCACACATAACTGTTTCTGTCTCTTTTTATTTCTGCATTGTTTCTGGTACTTGGCCCTTCTGTGTGCAAATGGTCTAATAGTCTAATTCTTAGACAATCCAAATGTAAAATTTTGAAAGCCAGCATTACTGTTCATGCACAAGCTGTTTGTTGAACAGAGCATTGATATATGCAGCCTTAAGCTGGTCTAAGGTACTGATTTATAATTAAATATTCTATTTTGTTTTCTTTGTAAGAAGTGCTGCTTGTAATGAATTGCACATAGAGGCAAGCTTTGAATAACATGAAGTATTTGTAACAGCATTAATCTCTGAACAGTTTTACTCTGCTATTGTATTGGTTTCCCAAGGTGACACTTGCTCTGGACTCTACAATTTGAGATCAAAACATTTAACAGGACAGACTGAAAATGCATTAATATTAAATTTTGTGCGTGTGTAGAGATCTATCTATACAATGTCCACAGAAATTTGCACTGTTTTGCTTTCCTGTTCATCATACTTAAGAGTGGAATAAGTAATTGCTTCAACTTTGATATGTTAGTATTTGGATGAAATAACTGGATGAAATAGTGCAAGTGTCACTTCCTTATAAAAGAAGAGCTTGTCAACTTTATACAGATGGGCAAGTGGAGACAAAATTCAACGTCCAATAGTGACATATACTGAGGTACTGTGCAACTGGCATATATTCCACTCTAGGTTATTCTGGAAAAGCACTTCTGTCATCTCTGCTCACGTGAGCTTGTGAGAAATGTCTTGCTGCCTAAACATGTAAAACTATCTCACTGTGCCAGTGGAGATGCTTCAGGGCTTCTACTGCAGGGTGAACTTCACATTAGCCTTTCCTTACCACACTGCAAGACCCAGACCCTTTTAAAACTGCATGCAGCATTAGAACAAAAATGCATCCATTCCTCAGTCTTTAACAGGGCCAGCTTTTAGGATTATGTACTTACTGTAAGAATCAGTACAAGCTAAATATTTTGTAATGAACCTAGCTGAAATGAAACAGTTTGTAGTCATTTTATCACTTAACATTATTCTAGTTGGAACTTTATCAGTGAACTGGTCCTAGTTTTTAAATTAAGCAAGAAATAAATCAGGGTGTTTTCAAATTGTGAAAATTATCTTTATAGCATGTCATATGACATCTCATGATAATATTTCAAGACCTTGTTTTAGGGCTGACTGACCAGATAGCTGAGGAAAAAGATTTTTGCAAAGACAACACAGGCAGACAAGATTCTTAATTCATGCAGAAGAGTGAATTACTGTCATGTCAAAAAATAAATGTAAATAGTTTGATATGTAAATTTACTTTTCATTAGCATCACAAACTGCCAATATGACAAAAAGTAGAATAGATGGTCAAGTGAGTGATAGGTGTACAATGTAATTCTTATGGTGAGAGCTGAGATTCCAGGTGTGCAGTAGGGCTGCCAAATGTAGTGCTTAACAGCACTTTGAATGAGGGGGTTTTTACAGTGGAAAAAGCTGAAACAAATATAACTTTTGTGTATCGTGTGTTGACTGTGGAACCATTATTGACAAAGGCCTAGCGTTTTCTACAGACTATCCTCCACCTAAATCCTTGTTGTATTTCTTGGCAAGCTCTTGTAAAAGTCTTGAAGTTGTTTTAAAAGTTCAGGACTCAAAATGGGAGATTTATTTGCCTCACTTTTCAATTATTTTGCGTGTGAATGACTACAAGCTTTTCTCCAAAACTACAAATGCTGGAAACTTATACAAAATGTAATCTGATTATGCCACAGCTCTTGGCATCAAGGAATATCTCCCAAATACTTCAAGAATCATTATAGAACTGGGATGTAACAATGCTAATCTAAGTCTTTTTCCAATCTCTATAATTAGAAATCCTAGATGCAGTGAAAATACTGGAAGTGTGTAGTGTAGCCAAAAGGAAGGGCTGTATAGGGACTTAAGCTTTTGGTGGCCATGCTCCTAATTTCAGACACGGGCTAGCAATGTTTTATGGACAGCTTGGGTGTGATTTTGAATAACATGGGTTTTCTGTGATGATAAAGGATTAAAAAGATAAAGATGCAATCAAAATAACTGTGAAATAATTCTTTACTAAATTGTGAAATAGATGTAAAGTATTTCTTGTCAGGGTTCAGGTTGATCACCAATCCACTGTTCTGGGTCATGTAATAGGAAGGAGATAGTACACTCTGGAGGCTGTGCATGTTCAAGTGTGAATGCCTACACAAAACAGATGGGAGACACTGGTAAGTAAAAAATGGAATTTAAACCACATACAGTAGGTATTGTTTTCCTCTTCATAGTTGCAAATTATCCTATGAAACTCAAACTACTTTATCCAGGGAAAAGAATAATAGTTCTAAGAGCAAGCCTGGAAAAGCTTCTAGAAACCAAAGTTTGATTATAGATCAAGTTCTTTGCAGAAACACAAAAGGTAAAGTTAAGTTTTGTGCCCTGGTCGTAAGAGCACTTAAACATAAGTATAATTCAGCTCTTCTGTGTAATCCCTCTGAATGTCACTCTGAAATTGCTGAACTGGAATACAGCATTTTAGGCTACTAAATCCCTCTTTTCAAGAGGATTAGAACTTCCATATGTTCTAGGCTGGTAACTGTGGTTTTCAGGTAGATTATCCTTTGTCAGGTTTTGGTTGCATGGCTGCTGAATGTACTAGATAATCTTCAGTTCTAAATATCTTGTTGCATTTATTACAAATAAAGGTCTCCTAACTATCTTGCAGGTATTTTCAACTTTCCTATCAGTGCTTTTCAGAATAAATTTTCAGAAGGAAACACAACAAAGTCCTCTGACAATGTCTTGGACAAAGAAATTTATATAAACTAGGCTAGAAAAATAAATTTATTTTGACAATTTGTGGAAGTAATTAAAGCAAATAAAGCATATCCACTAAAGTTACAAGCTAGAGCACACTAAAACATGTTGGGAAATTGTGAGCTGCTTCTGCAGAATGGTTTGCAGTTCTTGTCCTTGTACCTTTGTCAATGGTCTCCTGGGTAGGAAGTGTGAATTGAATTATGTGTACACACACACCCCTCAGTGGATGTTTTACTACAAGATAGGGTTTGTGCATTTTTATAAGGAACGATTTTGTGTTTCTGTCCACACTCCTGTTATCTCTGTTTCCAACCATTACTGCGTCTTGTTTTCTCAGTCTTACTCTGGGTCATGTAATAGGAAGGTCCAATTACCAGGTTTCTACCACCCCAGTAACATTCAGTCCCTTTAGGGCTCTGGTGAGTGGCCTGGTAGGGTTACATGAAAAAACAAATTCTTTTCTGTGTTAGCAGGGGTAGAAACTGATAGTACACACCACGCAGCCTCAGTGCACTGTTCCTGTTGATGAAACCTCTCTCAAATAGACTGACATATAACTGACAGAAAAAGCTTTATCTTCCCTTTCACAAGAACCTTTAAAGCTCTCTTTTAAATAAAAGCTTATCTGCTAATTGGTTTGACCTATGATTCACCTGTTCATTAAAGGAATTCATCACTTTGTCCAGTCTCATGGCTGGAAGGTAATGGTAACTCTCACTTGGGAGTATGAATGAGGTTCTGGTTTTTATTCCTGGGCAACATGCTGTTACATTTATTGTGAGATCCCTACAATACCATTAATAAAGAATTTCTTTTTAATCCTCATAAGTCAAACAGTACCTTTATTTGATATTTAAGGGCAAATCAAGGATATTAAAGTATCACTGAAGATACTAATAAAGAAAAACAGCTGTGCTTGATAATCCATTTAAAGACCTGCAGAAAGGATTGATAATTATCCTGGCATTATAATAGCTTGATTTCTACAGGCTTTGCATCTCTTAACTTTATATTACTTTTGCATCTATGACTTTTGAGGTATTATTTTTAGGTTAATTTTTTTTACAAGATTTCAAACTCTCATACTTGATGACAAGTCTCTGCAAGTCTAAATGGGGTTGCAGCTCCCAAGGGGAGACTTGTTAGAAAAGAACTTATGTGGTACTATCTTAACTAGAATATTCACCTCATCTGCATCTTGCAAAAACCTCTGGAGTCTGTTATGCACAAGCCTCACTTACCAGTTCATGAGAGTGATGCCTGACAGAATTAACCCTCTGATGTTGGATCATCTTGAAAGAAGAGAGAATATGATGGCAGACCAACAAAGACAGTAAACTTGCAAGAGCAGATCTTGGATACAATGAAAGGTCAGTGTCTTGCAGCACTGGATTGTGACAGATAAAAAGACAGAGCTGGTGTGTGTGCATGTGTGTGAGGGTGCGTAGGCTCACAAAATGGATTGAAAATGAAAAATGGGTTAAGTGGCCTGGAAACAAAGAACCCAAACTTTTCATTTTCCATTGTCCTGTAGAAGTCCAGGTCTGTAGAGAAAGTATATACCTGTTTTATATAGGGATAAATAGTGATGTTTACTTTGTCCAAGTCAGAATTGGAGACTAACAGAGCTGGAGATTTATTTGTGTACGAATAAACAAACAGCCTGCAATATCAAAGTTTTGACAAGTCTGGAGGAAATCGGTAGAAATTGAGATGGTGAGACTGATAGTTTTACACAGCTTTTAAGATTAATATTCATCTTGTTTGACCTCTGGTAAAGCTAAAAGTTCTCAAGGCCCCAGCTACTGTTCTTTAGTACCCACAGCTTTCTAAGTGCTCTGAAATATTTTTGGCCTCTTAGTTGGTCCCCATTCTTTACCCTGTATTACATCTACTGGGAATGGTCAATCTAGAAAACTGATAAATGAAGCAAGTCCTTCCCTGACAATTCTACAAGTTACTCCCGAAAAATCTTGCCCGTTAGAAGTCAATCCTAGCAGTTAACCATGTTGGGAACCTATTGTGCAAGGTGATACAGAAACACAGTATGGTTGGCCCTACAGAGTAACATAGAAAAAGCTTATTTCTTCATCTGTTATGTTAAGTAGCAAATAAAAGCATTCATTACACAATTGTGTAAGTCCAGCTATCAGGGCAGTAAGAGCTCCTGCTACTGGCAGAGATACCATGCTCTTTAATGCATGCCATAAACTCACAATGCTTGTAGGAAAGTAACATTACTAATGAAACAGCAGCAGCTTTCCAGATCGTAATGTCATATCCTATACAATATCTTTCCATTATATCAGCTGCTGCCAAAGCTGATCTAAGAAAAGCAAATTTCCCATAAACATGATTATTCAGGAATTTGGAGGCAACTGGTCATGCAAAAGATGCCTCCTTCCATACTTGTGTCTTCATTTTTGTGCTTTGAGAATGAGAGGATTTGTTCTCCAAGTTCTCTGAGCATTTACTCAACCCTGAAGCAGGTGGAAGGCTGGGCAAGTGACCCTTCCTAGCCTTGTAGCTAGGAACATATAGTCACAAGCCCATTCTGTGTCAAGATGTGAATGAGAACTTCAGATAGACTCTCATGTGCCGCCTCTAACAATGAATGTGGTTCAGGCAGAGGAACCACCAGAAGCACATGTATTTGGTGTGACATGCGTTATTGGCTGCTGAGCAACTAAAATGAAGAAGTAGTCATCTGACTTCCTTATCAGAGCAGGACAATGAACTGTTTTCCCAAGCAAAAAATAACAGGACTAGAAATGCATTGAGGAGCCAAAATAGGGGAATGTGGGACTTGTCTTAATGTTAGGAGAGTGCACTGAAGCTGTGTCTGCAGCGCTGACGGTGCTGGTGGAGTTCACTGCAGCACTGAGGGATCGCTTACCTGCAGGGTGGCTGTTGCAGTGTTGAAGGAACTACTTTTTGTCCAATTCCCTGTACAGCTCTGGCATGTTCCGGGACTTTTAGCTTGCTGAAGAAGCTAGTCCTGGACATTCCTACAGTTCCTCTCTTGCCAGGTAAAAAATTCAGGAAAAAGAAGAGCCTTGGGATCCTTCTAGGGGTGAACGCTGGTGTCTTTACAAGCCACTTACTGAGGAGATATTTTTTTTTCAGATCACTTTAACATGATTTTCCCCATTAGCTTTAAATTCAAAACCGTAGACCTTCTCAGATCGATCTAAGAGGAATCCGAAGTGCCCGAGGGTTTGCGCGGCGGCGGCGGCGCGGCTCCCGGAGGGGCTCTCTGCTGCCATCTCTTGGCGCGCCGGCAGAGAAGCGCGCCTGTGATCTGCTCTTCCTTCGACGTCCGGATTGAGACGCAAGTGAGTCTTCATCTTAGGAGAGAATTGGAGTAGGGATACTGAATTACTGCCATCCTTACTTAGAGACAATAACCAACAAAGGTGGTTTAATGTGGCTGAACCAAAAAGGGAACTTAGGCTATTTTCCAGTGTCCTCTCAAGTTACCCTGCTCTAATGCTGCCGGAAGTGTCATTTCCACCCATCCTTGTAGCTGTAGCTATGTGTAATAGCACAAGGAGATGCTCTAGTGAGAGATAGGGTAGAAACTGCAGCATTTCCACAGCCTGGAGTCAGACCTGCTTGTTGGTGCCCCAGGCCAAGGGACTTAGGTAAATCCTGGCAGCAAGTCCTAAGTGGAGCATACGCAAGAAAGGCGTATTGAAAGATGTGTCACTGCCAGTATATTCACTGGAGCACGTAAGGAAACAGACAAAGGACTTTTCCAAGGATATTGCAAGAATATAGCAGGATTATATAAACATAGGGTATAAATATTTTGTTATCATATTTAGCCAGATCACCCAGTAGTATCCGAAGTGTAACTCTGTAAATTGTATTTATTTATACTTGCATACTGAACTAGCAGCAGAGGCTTGCAGCGTTACTGTAGGTACTGAAGGAGGATATTATGTTTCCTATGTTATTGGGAAAGAAGCCAGAATCACTTCCCTCCCCTCAGTAGAGTTCCCAGAGATTTGAGTCCTCTGTACTGCTAACATTGACCAAATTGGTTGTATTCAGGGAAGGTTTTTGTGTTCCAACTTTAGGAGAAAAACTTTTTTTACCATCCAACTACTCTGCAAAGCAGAGGCAGGCAGCTAAAGAGAAGTGGAAAACAGAAAAGCAACAGCAAGAGACTGCTGTGAGAGAGGTTAACAGCAAGGAATGAGGAATGTCAAGCAGCGTGAGAACCATAAAGTAAAATGAGTGTGGGCGTCCAGCAGCAGTGGAACAAGAAGCAGATATTGGACAGAGAGACTAGGTGGGAAAAAAGATCAGATTAGAGAGTCTCCTCAAAAAGATAAGCTTACCCTTGGTTCTTTCTTTCTTCGCTGAGGGTGGGTGAAGGATTATGTTGTCTTTTAGTCTGTTGGTTAAAAGAAGCTACAATTCTTGTTTCCTGGCTGAATCTTATCTTTAAAATAGGAAATAGTTGGCTAAAACAGAGTGAGCAGGGCTAGTACAAAGGACCTGTGACAACAACACTTATCCTTTTAGCATGGCATATAGGATATTTTAGTAATATAGGCAACTTCTAGTCAGCTATCTTTGATTAGTTATTTGGGAGTTCTATCTTAGCACAGCCTAGCTGTGAGAGCGAGTTCATTGTACCCATAAAAAGCATACTTGTGAGTTTTACTGTACTTGAACGCATAATTTGCTTCCTGTGTGCAGTTACTTTGTGACACTTATCACTGAAAGGGTTCTGGGCATAAGCATGATTTGGTAAGCATAACTAAATGTTCTTTGTAAAATTAGTTATGTGTTCTGTGACATGATAGTTTTAAATTTCAATTATAGTGAACAATAGTTCCAAAGTACTCTTTCTAAAGTCCTTCTGTTATGACTTATGCTCTTAGTACTAAACTTGGGACATGTAAGTCACAGGAGCTGAAATAACCATAATGTAATGCAGAAATACAAAAACAGTTGGGGAAGTGGCAAATGGACTCTTAGGAATTAAAACATTTTTCTTACATGTTGTTCTGCTAAGGCAGGAGAATAGAGAAGCTGAAATAGCATAAGTTGTCTCCAGTATGTTGGTTCTCAGTGCATTTTTGTAAATTGGAAATCTCTTTAACCTTAGGGATGGATTAGTTCAGCAGTAGAGTCCTTGTCTAGTGTAGGAGACAGCACTGACCCTGTTCTTGGCAGACCTTCAGTATGGAAGCTGCTAAAGGATGGTATGTCTGGACCTTGCTGAGGATTCTAAATTCATCAGTAAACAAAATGGTAACTCAGTCCAAATTAGTAAATAAAGGTAACAAAGGACTGAGACCCTGTGAAAGGTGATGTAATCTGGAATGGCTATTGTGTTAGTAATGTGGAGCTCATCAAACCCAAATGGAACAGGCTGCCCAGGGAAGTGGTTGAGTCACCATCCCTGGAGATATTTAGAAGGCATGTAGATGTGACAGAGACATGGTTTAGTGGTGGATTTGGCAGTGTTAGGTATACAGGTAGACTCGATCTTATAGAATCATTTAGGTTGGAAAAGACTCTTGATGCTATCAACAGCAATTGAACAGCTTTGAATGAGTAAAATTACTCTAAAATTTTCAGAATAAAATAAGGCAAAATGTTGCATCTGGGGGAGGTTCAGCTAAACTTAATGGTGCAAAGAATAGAGGAATACCCTGGTCATATTTTGAGATTAGTTTCAGGTTTCCCAAAATAGTTACGTTTTGGCAAGGCAAGAAGAAAGAAAATTCAGTAGCATGAGAACTGAATGAGTCTAATATTTACTCTGTTTTTCTCTTGATGTACCTGATTGCTGAGTACAGAGTTGGGCTTTTTGATGGCGCATGGGAACCTAACTTTGCATCTGAAGTTCAAGCAAATTTTTGCCCAGCTAGTAATGACGTTTAAAACTAAGCTCTGTAGACATATCACCTAGAGGTGCTATTAGAAACTGTTGTACCAGAAAATCTTCCAAACGTGTTATAATATTTTCTTGCTTGGTAAAGCTTACAGTGCTAACAGGACGATATTCCTATTAGATTTAAACTATTGCATTTTGTTTGCATTTTCTGATCGTTGCCATTGGGAGGCTTTAGTTTTAAAGATAGGCTGGACAATCTAGTTTATTCAAGCATTGAAATAGGGAGCTTGGTAGTCACTGGGTTTTAATGAATCATCCCTAGGAGGAGATACCATGCATAGGATGTGCTATTCCAGTGTGCTGTACTGCCTCAGAGAACCCTAAATGGGGATGTGATCAGCATTGGCAAACATTACTGTACTAATAAGGCTTGATGATCAAATGCTACTAGTTGCATTCATTCCCTTCTGACCTTCTTCCTCAATCTTTGGGATACTGACTTTGAATTTAAAGTTTTATTTGTAGCAAAACATAGCCTGTATATGGAAAATGCAACAATTTTTTCCCTATTAGCTGTGGTTTTCTTTCCATTTTTACTTTCTTTCCTTCTTGCTTCTTTTTGCTCCCTTTTCTTTCTTGTTGGCACACAAATTCCTCCAGTGACTTAATGAAGGGATGCTATTTCACTAGGGCAACCAAACATCCCTGCCAGGACACCACTAACTGGCATGCTATAAGTCAGCCAGCCTTTCAAGCTCCAGGCAGATATTTTCAAAACCAAGTGGAAATTTGTCTCTAAAAAAGAGGCACAGTGTTAGTAGAAATGAAGTAGTAGGTACAATTTAATATCCCAGACCTTCAGTTCAGCTAAGAGTCAGTGGCTGCAGTAATGGACTTAGAAATGGAAATGAGATTCATGATGATTTATTGATTGAAGTGAAATAAAGGAAAGGCTGGCAAGAGCCTCAGGAAATACTCTGATGTGAAGTATAAAACGGGCACATTTAGAAGCATAATTTCATTGTCTTGCAAAAAGAAAAAAAAGCCTTCCCCGACATGTGTTCAGCTGCTCTTTACTGGGAGGAAGTAAAAAGTTTTACCAGAAGGCATTGTACCACCTGATTTCAGTAAAGTTGTTTTTTCTGCAGTTTTCATCCCTTACTGCATCTGCTCACTCTCAGCATGAGGAGTTTACTTCAAGTGGGGCACAAACCTTCAGTCAGCGTATTTCCAGTTTACCAGGAAGTGTTGCACAAGTTGAGGTAAATTGCCACCTTGCTAAAAAAAGTTTCTGCCTGATTTGCCTTACCCTAGCAAGAAACAGAGTTGTGCTGCACTCCTGGTCCTAGCTGTCCAAGCTGGCACCTACTTATTTTATTAGTATCCTGAGTGCCTTGTCTTCAAATCAGTATTCTTTTATAAATGTGTGGGTTTCCCTTTTCCTCCCTTTAGCAGGGGTGTAATCTGGTATGCTACTCTTGTTGGAATACCAATTAAACTTGCTATGTTTTGCATTAGAGCACAGACATGAAAGGGTTAGTGTAGCAGCTGAGGCTGTAGCTACCTCTGGTAACAGCACTTCATAGTCTCTAGGAAGGGAAAGCTTTCCTTACCTGGGAGCTCACCAGGGCAGCAGGGCCATTCAGCTCCAGCTGGGAAGAAAAGCAAGCTGAACAGGACGTAAGGCCAAGTAATCCTGCTTTTCCCAAACCTTGCCCTCCTCCCCCCAAAGCAGGGCTGTCAGAAAATGATTGACTGGTTTTGATGGCCAACAGCTATTAGCCTTGCTGGCAATGGGGTTCTATCTCCTTTTTTGACCCTGTGATTCCAGTGAGTGTAAAAGTGCCTGCCAAGGCCAGAACCCAGGATGGGTAGAATATACATGTCTTGGTCCTTATTTTGGGGGCTCTAGTACCATCTTCTTAAAATAACAGAAAGTCTGTTACCTCAGTGGAGGATTTAGTCAACAGAGACTGGCTTGGAGCCTGAACTGAGCAAGAGGGAAACTGAGGCAGAAGCACTGGCAGGCTGCATTGCTGGAGAACGAAATTGAGGAATACCTGATTTTCCTTCCACAGAATGTTACTGTTTCCACTCTTAAACACAGAAAAGGGATCACTGAAAAGAGGTCCTTTTGGAGCAGCATAGCTCAAAGCCCCTTTTTCTCCATTCTGTTAAGTTAATGCTTGAGGAAATGCTTATGGTGACTTGCTGCCTCCCTTCTCTCAAGAAGTAAAACTGCAGGAAACTACTCCCTTGCTTAATGAGTCAGGGGTAAATGCAGAAATGCCAAGCAGGATTATGAACCCTGATTATATTAAAAAAAAAAAAAAAAAACCAGCTAGGAAGAGATAAAGAAAGATACAGGAAAGGTCTGAAGAAACCCCCCACCTTTTCCCCAACTTACTGGTTCCTCTGCAGTGTTCTCATCTTTCTACATCCAGCATTCAGTGTCTCTGATGTTTTGTGAAGCTGTTGTAAATGCAGTGTTTGTTTTGCTTTGCTCTTGCAAGGTTTCCAGCATCCCTTGCCCTACAACAGATGCAATATCTCCCCTAGAAGAGCTCTCTAGACTTGCTGTGAAATCTTGCTCTAATCTGGTGAATGGAACAGGATGTTTCTCCAAATGTTTTACAGACCTCTGTCTTTTCAGACTCTTAAATTCCTGGTTTGGAATGCATTTTCCCCACATCCTTATGGAAATTCAGCATACCTCTGTGATGGCATGAAAGACCTGCTTATTTCTCTGCTGAGTAGAGTGCTAAAGTGCATAACGCCAGCAGAACTTATGGCAATGTGACAGAAACAGCAAGAGCTGAAATGATGTTGCTCTGAGCAAGAACAGAGCTTTCACACAACCTCTGTGCTGTCTGCAACTACTGGCCAGTGCTACAACCTCCCTTTTCCATTTTGAAGGGATTTGGTTGGAATAACTGTCCCCAGCTGTGATTAGCTGACAAGTTTAAATTCATCTAGGTGGTACAGAGCGCCATGCAGGTGGAGGAGATATAATGCAAGGCTACAAGTCAAGGTTGTTAAGGAGAATCTATTTATCATGAATACAGCATCACTGTTAAAGACATCCTTCTGTCTCCTTGCTTACCTCATTCCTTTTCTCCTTTATTTTCATTCTCCATCTGGTCTTACTGAAGCAATAAGAAGGATGAGTGCAGGCCCCAGCATCCTTAGTGGGCTGTTGAAGTAAGCACCTCTAAACTGAAAGGGATTGTTGCTTTGAAGTGGTGCAGCACCAATAATATCAGTGAAGCTACACTAACACACACTAGGAAATAATTCATCTCGGTCATTTCCGTAGTAGGCAAGGAAGAAGGAAATATGAAGTAGTTCAGTTTCCCTTGACTGCACAGGTATTATTGTACTGGGTATGAAGACTAGGTTGGTTCTCACTGTACATACTGTCATATGGATTCACTGCTAATGCACTTCTTCCCTCTCCTCAGTAGTGGGGTAAGACATTTGCAAGCATGGCATGTGGAATTAATAGGCATCTTCTCAAATTGCTGTAAAGAAAAAAATTCCTCCTCTTGTAAACTTATAACCCCACTCTAAGGTCACTTCTATGAGAACTGGATGGCATCCATTCCTAACAAATTCAGATGCTGGGTTACAGGCAGGTCAAGGCAAAAGTGGATGGTGCTCTCGTGATATTTGCACTGCAGATGAGGCTGCCTGTGGCTGCAAATCAGAGCAATTTCTAAATTTACTGTGAAATACATTGAGCGCCATCATCTCTAAGAGTTTTTTCATTGCTAATTGCAACATACCCCAGTGCAAGGTCCCCTTCAGCCTCTGAGACCTGACAATGCAAGCCAGTGAGTGGGGCTGGGCTAGGCCCTCCTTCGTGGTCTGTGCTGGGAGTTAGAGTCCCATGGAGAAGGTGGTGGATGCTCTTTAGCTTTTGACCGCTAAAGCCATTAGCCTGGATGAAGGGTTTGTTTTTGTTGTTTTGCTGCCAAATGTGGTAGCCAAGAGAAGTCAAAGGACGCTAAGTTTGGGAATATCTTTAACCACACATCCATCATTGGTCTCTTTAATTGGATTATTGTTTTTTCATAGAAAAACCTCTCATAAATCACCTACCTCTTCCATTCAGTCGTAGTTTCACTTTTGCATTGCAGCAGCATGAGACTGGCTGGCAGAAAAACTACTCTTTGTAGAGGTGGAAAGGATGATTTTGCATAGGAAAAAATGTGTGGGATACTGTGCGGTCACTACCTTGCTGCTAAATTTGCTGGCTGGAAAGATTCTGCCTGCAGTGGAAGGATTTTCTGTCAGCAGACCTCTCAAATATATTCATTGCCATGGTGGAGGGACCTGCCCTGTACTTTCAGTCATTTGAAAATGGAAGGGCTATATTACAAGTGCAGAGAGTACCTTCCAGCACAGCCCCTTCCAATTTTATATTCCTCAGGCAGCACAACATCCAAGAGTGTTGTAGTATTTTCATTCCCCTCCTACTTCAAGATTTTGCAAAGAATGCCCAGTAGGTGAGAGATCAGGCTGGCTGGTTCTACTCAGTGTGTAGCATTACAGGTGAAGGAGAGAAACCACCACAGTGAGCTGCATGTGTATGTGCAGAATGAGATTTGACAAGTTGTGGTGGAATGCACATGCTTATCTGAGGCTTTACAAGCCTCATCTTGAGCATCTTGTTTGCTAGTCTGAGGCTACATTCAGAAGTGTCGGGTGAAGGGCTAGCTCAGGAGTTTGAGATACTGTCCAGAAAAACTTATGGAGAGATTTGATCATGTTCTCAGAGCAAAATGTAGACCTTAAAAGCAAGTTTTTGTTGTGCTCTACTTCCTTTTCACCACCGGGAGGAGCTGGTAGAATAGGCTCCTTAAATGCCCCAGGTGCCTTCACGCCAGACTTCTTTATATCCAGTAGAAGCAGAGATGCCTGTGAAATGTACTGGGGTAGCTGTGTGTGTTCAGGATAAAGAGCAGTTCCCTGCATGTACATTTCCCACTCACACTGCTCTCTTGGTACAGAGAGGGCAGATATTGCTTTCCGCTCAAGGTCATACATTTAAATAGCATATTGCATTGGACTAGGTGCAGTAGAACAGCCAGAAACCAATCTACACAGAGTGATCTGTAAATATCAGAGACATGTCAAAGCCATCCAAAAGCAAATTCTGCCTTCAGCCAAGAGGGAAATGTATGAACAGGTCTCCAGGCTGTTCAGATGCTTCAGGCAGTCTTCCTGCTTCAGCTAGCAGGCCCCATCACTCACTCTGTACAGCATGACCAATGAGTATTTGTCTGAGTGGTCAAGAGCACTGGGGAGAAGGAAGCCAGAATTTTTAGACATTTTGCAAAGTGTTGTGAGTCTGTTTTCCCATGTTTCTCAGCTAGGATGAGGGTAGTGAAGAGTTTCTGAGAACACGAATTTAAAAAGCAAAGATAGTGTTGGAAGAGTGAGATAAATGTGGACTCTTCCCTCTCAAGACAATAACTGACAATAATGATGGGCGTGTCTGTTGCAGTATTAAGTGAGTCCAGTGATTCTTTCTAGCTTCTTTGTAAGTAAGCCGAATTAGTTGCTGTGCAATACAAGTTAAATACCTGCATAGTATATTTAATCCTTGGCTCGGAGCACAGATGCCACATTGTGTGGACCCTCACAAGGTCACTTTGGGGAAGCCAGTCTCAAAAAAGCTGTCTAGGGATGGAGTAGTCAGCTGTACCGCACAACAGTGTACCATGGAACAGGCAGAGGAATATGGATGCCTTGAGCTGTGGGAAGGAAAATGGAAGAATGCCAAGTGTATCTCCCTGAGCTAGAATTTGCTTATGATATTGTAGCATCTTTTGGTTACCTTATGGTAATTTCAATAACCACAAATGGTCACAGTGCTTTATAGCAGGGAGAAAGCACAGGCCTGTTACTGAATGAAGAGAGGGAGAGCATCATACCAAAATACCAATACCACTTCCTCTAGGCTTCATCAGACTCTTGAGCACTTTGCTGTTGCCCATGGCTATTTGCCCTTAAGATTTTCAGACTGCACAGAGTAACTACTCTTCAGGTAACAGCTGTAGTAAGCAGATTTATTCAAGATTTCTTAACTTACGCTACAATTTTGAAAGGCTAGAGCAGTTTATGAACTTCTGCCTCCACCTGGATACTGAGAGAATAGTTGCAGAAGTCAATTTAAAGAGACCACTAAGCCACACAGTCTGGCAGTTAGGATGTTTTAAATGTATTGTCATGTATGGTCAGCTAATCAAGTGATGTGATTTGGTGAGCACCACTTGAGCTTTACAGAAAATACAAGAGCTATTTGAGTGATGAAAGATCATGAGAGCTATTTGAGTGATGAAAGAGCTTGTAAGCAATTTGAATATTTTCTCTCTCAGGTGCTGGATTTGGGACTTCCAGCTAATCACTTACACTGCAGAGCATCCAAAGTCCCTGCAAGTCTTTAAGATAAGGAGGAGGGGAAGAATAGGTGGCTATGAAACATTTATTTTCTTGGCTCCTCAGACGTTGCCTGCTGCCAATTTTCAGTGCTCTGCACACACAAAGCTATTTGTCTCTTAATGCTAGATCCCATCCTGGGATTCACAAATGCTTCTTCCATGTGTCTGTAGGGATCAGGCAGATGTACAGAATTGCCATCAAAGAAGCTGTGTGCTTTAGAGGGAGAGAGAATGGGACCAAATGCTTAATGTTGGTATTCTGCATTCAGCTATGAAAGGTAATCCCAGTATTAGGACAGAAGTAGATCAGCATATTGTAGTCTGTAGTTCAATGGTTTGTGTACCCTAGAAAGCCTCACTGCTGAGTTTTGAGGCTCTCATGGATGAAAATACACTGAAGAGCTTAAAAGACTGGATCATCCCCAGAAGAAAGCAAGTACTGCTCCATAGAGGCTGTCACTTGCAGGTTCAAGGCTGCAGAACTAGGCTAAGAACATTTATTCTATACATGTATCTAATTTTTGCAATCTGGTATCTTATAGCGTCCCTTTGAGGTAAAGCTCATTCCACATCTCATAAAACTGAACCCTTTGGCAAACCAAAGGCGTTTTCCCAAGAATAACGTAAGCAAAGTTGCAAATGTTATCCAGAAATTCCTCAGCACCTGTAGTCCTACAGTTTACTGTCCCAGTGAGGATTTGGGATAATGAGTTTGTTTTATTTGCACTAGCTGCTATGTTTTCTATTTTGGTTTTGTTGTTAATTTCTTTTTCCATAAATGAGCTGTATATTTCTCTGCTACACACATGAGATTTGAACATGTAGTATAGATTAACAATCAGCAGTCAAGACTTACTTGAATGCTCACAAAGTGGAAGGAGATGTAGATAAAGCAAAATGAGCCTTAGTTTCTGATATATTGAAGATTTCCTTGTAAATGGTTTACATTGGAATTCCTCTCTAAGGATTGTTAGTAAATAAAACTTAAGAAACAAGCTAATTTTAGCAAAATTGCAGGACACATCTCACACCCAAACATTTGAAAGCAGGGACATCAGCTATTGAAACTGATGCATCCCCTTCTTGTTTCACATGCTTACAAAAGTATTACCACTTCTGCTGTTGCTGTTACATCTCCAATAAATATTCAAAGAAGTAATGCTATTCTTGTTTCAACTTGGAAATCTAACAGAAAATGTTTAATAGAGATTATGTGCTTTTATACCAATACATCAGAGCATCACAAGTTCTATATGTTCAATGAAGTCTTTACTGCAGAGGTTGTAGTTGCTGTCAAGCCTCTCCAGAAGTGGCTGAAGATATACAGCAGCAAACTTAGCATGCTAAAAAGTTTAGTGTGTTCACCTCAGGCTACATTTTCAGTTCTGGTCAAAATTCTTTCAACAAACACTACCTCTTGCATTCTGGAAACCAGGATAAGAAGAGCACGGTATGACCAAGGGTTAGATCCCAAATACATGTGACACCATTCTGAGAGGTAAACCAAAAGGAAAAAAATGTTCCATTTTAGAAATATTTAAAGCTTGAGTTTTCATCTAACTAGCATTAAAAAAGTATCCCAGAAGTGGTTTTATTCTGGTTTGCCTTTTGCAATTTCAGTGACATTTTTTGCAAAAAATAAATTCTGGAAGAGCACTGGAACCACACTGTAATGCAGCAGGACCTGCACCATAATTATCTGAGTTTGAAAAATGGTGCCTGCCTGCCTGAGCTCCCCTTAGAGAAATAACAGTTAAGATAGTGAGATTCTTCTATTTTGTCCCTATACTTTTATGTCTAAATACTCACAATCACCACCCAAATAAAGTGTTTGCCTTGCAATTGAGGGACAAACCCTGTGACAGAGGAAGAATATTTCCATGTAGGTTTAAAATCATTCAAGCAAACTGTTATTAGTTACAAAGGAAGGAATGTGTCATATGTGGGCTTTCAATTTGGACAACCTAAAAGGCCAAGAGAAGTTTTTCATGCCAAGGTTCTGTGTCAGCACTTCCTGATTGTATTATGTTGATTGGGGTTTTAGGATACATATACATTTTAGGTCTAGGCTAGAAGAGGACAAACAAATTTTTTGTGCCTACTTTCTATTCCGTTTGGTGGATGCAGGAATGAAATGTCTTTGTTTAATTGGAGAATACTTTATTTATGGAACACACATTGCAGTACTACCATTGTCCTTAAGTAGCAATTCATTCTAAGACTGTTTTCTTTCAGTCAAAATAGCTTCCATTTTTCTCCATGATCAGTGAAAAATTTAAATCTTTGAGGTAATGGTCAAATCCACTTAAATAACAAAAATGTTACTGTTTCATGTCTCTCCTTTTCCCAGCTGCGCTTCTTCTCCCTCATTTTCTTTGAGCCACCATCCTAAGTAATTTCCAACAGCCACGAATGTTGCTTTTTCTTGGCCATGTTCTTTCCCTTTTCTTGGGGCTGCATGCCCTCCAAGAATTGAAGAAGCATTGATCCAAAGAATATTTGTCAGTAGTGGTTTGGAGTCCTGTAACTTCAAGAAATCTTGGCCTCTCATCTCCAAATACTCTTAAGTATATTTTGAATTCAATGCTGTTGCACTTTCCTTCCACATAAGAAAGCAGTTATAAAGAAAATTTTGTAGTGTGACTGAACTTTGTTCTACGAGTGACTCTCAGTAGTGATCAAGAATGTGGTTTGGAGATATGTTTTAAAAAAAAATCACAAAAAGTGATCCTGCTCTAGCAGGGGGGTCGGACTAGATGATCTCTAGAGGTCCCTTCCATCCCCTACCAATCTGTGAAAATTAAAAGGAAAAAAAACAGTGGCATACATAAAGAGATGACCTAGATAGCCTAAATTGGTAGCTTTAGGGATATATTACATGGAGGCAAAGTGAATAAATGTTATTCAGGAGGGGTAAAGGCCACAAAGACCCTTGACTACAATCACAAGCTAATACCTTGTCTTAAGAATTGTTCAAGGTTACTAAGTGACAGTTACGTACATTGTATCACTCACAAAACCTAGGAATGTAAGAGTAAAGAATTAACCAAGGACATCACAAATCTAAGCTTCCTGTGCAACAAATGTTTCTTCAATCAAGTAGGAAGGAAGGTCTTTTATCACAGCATAAACATTAGTGGTACATAAAGCTCCAATAAAATAGTAATTATAAAGCATTTTAATCTAAAAATACTTACATTGGCAAATGTGAAACCTAAAAAGCCCCTCTTACTTCATTGCATAGAAGAATGTGTGACATGTGGAGGCAGTATCATGGTTTACTGCAGCTGAATATGTGAGTCCAGCTTTTTGAGGGAATCACTTTGAAGTGTTAGCTATGCAAAAAGTACCAGCTCTTCACAACATCTGAAAGTTGGTTTTATCAGTTTATGGGGAAAATACAGGTTAAAAAGCTGATTCGTGACAAGCAGAGTGCTGATGTAACAGATATTTAGATTTTAATTCCATAAGTTATGAGATGGATTTTTCTCTCTCATAATCAAGTTACAAAGTAGTGGACTCTCTAAGATCTTTAGATTCTTATGTCTCTTGAAGAGCTTTCCTAGCATGCCAAATAAATATTAATTTTTTTATATTCTTTTAATTCTTCTAGACTAGAGAATCACTCATCTTATTGGCCCTCTGAAGTTATCCTTCAGTCCTTGACATCATGAGAACCATCAAGCCCTCTTTGCAAGACACCTCTAATAAAATAACACCTAAATATTGACTAACAAAAAGGAAGGGAAAGGATTGAGAGCTAGCTGCTAGTAGCTCCGTCATGCAGTAACCTGAGTATTTCAGTTGCCTCTCCTTATCTCAGTTGTAGCAGTATAACTTAGCAGTTCTTCAATTTAAAGGAAGCCCAAAAGGTGGCAAATATCCAGGTAATGGCACATAGCATTGTTGGCCTAGTGATAAGTAGCAGCTGCAACATCATCTCTAACAGACTGGTTTGTTTGGGTTTGTGTCTGTTTTGAGCCCTAACAGCAGAATAAACCAGTTATGTTACATGTGTATCTATGCCATGCTTTTTAACATTAGGCTGTTTCTTTTTACCTCTGTTCTTGCCTTCCCTGCAATTTCAATTAACTTTTATGTATGAGCGGTATTTGCAAAGACATGAAGTTCCTACAAGTTTTGTGAAAAATCTTTAGCTGTATGTAGGAAAGAGACAAGCTACTGACTTCTGCAAGAAAGGTGGGTAGGTTGAATTCTACCATTCTGATATATGCAGATTTTTAAATAGATTATTAAATATTCTGATATATACAGTTATATATAGATATATACACATGTATTATTATCTATTCTGATGTATATAGTAGAGATGATGATTCATCCCTGGTATAGCTTGAACGTAGTATAACTACAGATACAGGATGTGAGGGAGGCAATTAGCATTGGGAACATGGTAAAAGCATGGGAGTTATGTGGAGCAGGGGGTCAATTCAGGAACATAGTATACAGGTCGGTACAAACCTAGGCTTTGTTAGTTTTGCTGTTCACAGAACAAAAAAAGTGTTATTTGTCCAGAGAAATTGTTCATGTACCATAGGAGTACATACAAACTGTGAGTGGAATTGTACTAAGCATTAGTTCCTGGTGATAAAATTTAAAAGCAAATCTTTTTTTAGTCTTCATCGTTATTAAACTCTTTTTCAGATCAGGCAGTTTTTGAGAATCCACGGCAACTTTTCCATTAGACTGTTATGTTAGTATTTAAGCCAGCAATTAAAGGGACAAACAGAGACTGCATTAAGCAGTACAACTTCAGCAAGAGTGCACAAAGGTTAGATGTAATAAGGGAATATTTTCTTAAGAAGCCATACCTAGGTTTTTCTTATTCCTTTGTGAGGCAAATAAAGGCGGCAGAGGTTTTCATGCTTGAGAAATAGAACAAATAAAGATTTTTATTTTCACACTTCATACTTGAATCAGTAATGTTAACTCATCATCTTGTTGCCTGCTCTTGCAAGTCAGTAGCAAAGTTAGTCAAATTCATTCATGCCACATCAAGTTAACTGGCCAAGAAGAAAAAAGAGAAAGACACCCTTTCATATAGATTTACTCCTAATTGTTTTCTAATCAGTTTAGGCTCTGTTTGTAATCAGAGAAGCCAAATCAATATTCAGCTAGGCAAATGTGCTATGGAAGCAATCTTTCCTGATGCCAAATACAAAAATAATGCCAGCTTGCAGTGTTATGACCTTTCTAATCTCACTATATTAACAACGCTGAATCTTCAATTTCATGACTGCCAGGTTGTCACAGCATCCCTTGCTGTGAGGATGTTTTACTATATACCGACAGTACCTTACCTATCTCAATACTTGTCATAAACTTTCTTCTTGATAATGCTTGTGACATGTTTTTGAAGTAAGCTATTCCAATTTTACCAATAGTAAAACTAAGAAGGGAGAGAGGTTAAATTACTTGCTCAAGGTGAAAATGTAACCAAGTTGCAGAATTCCAATGCCTTTGTTATACTCAGAATTACAAGTATGCTCCTCTTCTATTACATTAGTTTATTGATTGTTTCAAGGACAGTGGGAATATTTTCCACCCATGTGCTTTTCTATAAATTTGCTCATCTGAGGAAACGCACTTAAAAATCTTTGTCCATATTATGTTTTTAATAGTATTTACATCTTTAATAATATGTCCAAACCAAAATACTAATATTCACAGTACTGATAAATTACTTTGTATTTCTTCAAGGTTCATGATGTATTAAAATATCTGAATTCTCTAAAGTTTTCCTAGTAATCCAAATAATACTAATGCTTGTCTAGCATCCCAGAACTGATGAGATCCAGATGCAAAAATCTGCATTCTTCATTTACATTTTTTATTTAACAAATTTCTGTGATATATTTTTGGGCCCAGAATCAGTATTATTTCAAGCATTTTTGAGCAGCAGTGCAGTATCTGTAATTGCTAAATTCACAAACCTACACCAAGTGGAAGTAAAACTTATGGGGCACATTTGCAACTGATACTATGGGGGTTTTTGGCTTGTGGGGTAAATTAACTTTCATCTGATTTTGTTGTTGAATAGATACTAATTCTCTAATAACAGAAGTGTTCAGGGAAAGGAAATATGACCGTCTGAAATTGTAGCCTTAGAGGGATTTGGCATGCTAGCCTCATCTTGTATTCTTAGCATTTAAAACCTGTTGGAAACATTTTTCTGTAGTAATCAAAGTGTGAGGAACCACAGATTTAGTGAGATCACCAGCCTCTGCCTGTCCTGAAGGCAGAACATTACGTCTGGGTTCCTGATTTGGATTCATGTCTTGTATACTGCTAGGCAGCTGATTCATAGTCTGTGGTAATAGTAAAGAGAATTTTTTCCTATGGCCCTTGCATCTGGATGTTATTTATCTAGTACTTTGCTCAACATATTCATTTTCACCTTCTGAGGTAGCTGTTGACCTGGAATCTTGTTCATAAAGAAGCTAAAGCCAATGATTTTAAGAAGCATTCTTGCAAAGTTCTCACAGTAAGAAAGAAATTCTTACAGCTCAGACTCAAGAGACAATAGATGGCCAACATTATTGATGTTGTCTTACTGATGATGCTGATGTTACTGATACTCTTAACAACTGCTAATCAGGACCTGGACCATGAAGCCCACAAACCCATGGAAGATACTTGGGAGAAGAGGCTGACAATTGTGAACCACTGCATGAATCTACTTAGCCATTGAGTAATTTAGTTGGGTGGGGTTTTTTTTGTTTTTGCCTAGACCCTTAAGGCTAGATTTGTTTCCTCTTCAGGCAGCAAAACCTGAGGCATGACCAACACACAGTGGTGTGCTAGGGACCTCCAGGACCCAGGGTCACTGAAGGTACTCAGCAATTCTGAGTAAGCTCCCCTAGGGACCAGATTGTGGCAGTCAGAACGATGGCCAGACAAGGATAAGTGAACTGTGCATCAGAAATAAATCACTCACGTGATTGTTCCCAGACCACTCCTTAATGGTAACATAAACATAGACATTACTTGCACAGGATGTTTTGAGAGTTATTTTCTTATTGACAAATATTGCATGAAGCCTTTGCATAATGCTTCAAGGCAGAGTCCAGTCACAAGTCAAAAGTATTTCCTCCTTAACTGAAGAATTTTCCATGCATTAGAAAAGACAATTCCTAAAACTCCAGGGCACTCTTATTCAAAATTCATTAAATGATCATGATAAAAAAATAGTGTATTTTTCCTTGCACCATAGCAAAATATTCACAGATAAAGAATGCTGTGCTGGCCTTCTTTCTTGTCTTCCACCAAACTTCCAGTTCCAGTTTTTTTAATTGTCTTCCAATATTAGCACTCAATAGGATAACTCCAAATCCCAAGTGCTGAAATGCAGTGTAACAAACCACTGTGCTGTGAGCTGGTCCAAATTATGCGAACACACCAGCTGTTGCCAAACAGTTAGCTTGGCACTGGAGCCCAATTAAGTATTTATGCCCATGTAAAACACTTCCCAGAGCTCTGGCTTATATGTACAAAAAAGCCTTTGATTTAAACCAAAAATAAGCTTGTGAGGCAGGGGTGGGGGTGAGAAAGAAACCTTACGTACAAACTATGGCTTAAGCATAAGGAAATTTTATGCTTTTAAAAGTGCCATTAAATCAACAAAACTCCCATGAATGAAGAATTTTACCACCTTCTTTATGGCAGCAATATTTAATATTCAAGGCTGTGCTGGGTATGAAGGAGAGGTTTCTGCCTCAAAAGAAAAGGTTCTGTGTTGTGATTTTCATTTTTCAGCAGGAGTGTCTTTTGGGAATGGGAAACAGGAAAAAGGCATTGGAGAAAGACAGAGGAAACAAAAAATGGGATGATAACAGCAGGGTGTCCTTACTGGGAGAAGCCCATCCCTGTACCCTGGTTCCTCCATTAGAGAGTATAGCTAGCACTTGCTTTGTGCTTTTTTCTAGAAAAGTCTGCGAGCACACTGTGCCAGTACCTATCCCTAGATATCCTTCTGTTGGACAGTGCGCTGCAGTACTGCTCTAAGGCTTTACAGCTAAATGGTACCATTATGGTAACCTGAGTGGGGAAGATTGATACAAATCTTTCAAGAGCAGTTTGAGGAACAGAGTGTGAGAGAAGAATAGAAGAAGGAAATGACAACAAATGAAATTAATGTGGATTTACTATCAGAAATGTCTCAGTGTTGTGTGACCTACTTTTTAGGGATAGAGGCAGCCCGTAGAAGTGAGGCACTACAGCCAGAGTATGTTGCTTTGTATTGAC
This sequence comes from Grus americana, assembly GCF_028858705.1. Lineage (NCBI taxonomy): Eukaryota > Metazoa > Chordata > Aves > Gruiformes > Gruidae > Grus > Grus americana. The sequence continues at coordinate 3,748,397 of NC_072860.1, read as the reverse complement.
TGTTTTATCTGTGGAAATGTAAAAAGAACAACAAGGATTTTATTTTACTTAGGAACATCATGGCCATGCCTTTAAGTATCTTGTGTCTCCTGAAGGGCCTTCTTCATATTCCATGTAAGGGGCATTGGCTATAGGCGTGCTTCAGACTGGTATAATGTCAGGTACAATTTTAAATTGATCATGTTGTAGATGTAGTCTGACAGATATCTGACTGTTAAGTATGGGGAAAAGTTATTTTTCCCCGACAGCTTTAGGCTGTTGATGTATCTCAGCAGAAGTTGGCAGCATCTATGTGCAGACACCTAAGTTTATGATACAGTCAAAATAGAAACTTCAGAGGTTAAGGCAGAATGCCTAAACTGGATGTCTAGTTAGAGAGACTAAATCTCTCCTACTCCAGTATATTTTAGTTGAAAACATTTCTAAAAGACAGGTAAATAATAATAATTAAAAAAACTGTCGTCATGGTGGGTTTATACTATTTTAACAACAGAATTGCATAACTTGGAAGGGACCTCTGGAGGTCATCCAGTTCAACCGTCTGCTCAAAGCAGGGCCAACCTCAAAGTTCTGTTTGTTCAGGGTCAGTCCAGTCATGTTTTGTATACCTCCAAGGATGGAGATTCCACAGCCACCAGCCTGTTCCAGTATTTCTCCATGTTCTTTTCAATTTTTGTAATATCTAATTGGAATTTTCCTTGTGGCAACTTTTTTTCATCAATAGGTATGCATCAGCTTCATTCATAGCTGTTGTGCTACAGTTTACCTACAGTGTAGATATATCAGAGTTTGCTTTAAATGAGCTGGCTTTGGTATCAGAGCAGCTGGTTGCAGCAGTGTGGAGTTCAGAAGAGCCTGTAAAATCCACCTGAGAACCATGGAGTGGACGGGCAAGAAGGAAAGGACTGCGTAATGTCTTTATTAAGAGGGCGTAATGGGACTAAACAGATACAATTCAATAGGAGAATATAGTAGGGGAATACTGGGTATTTTAAACACTGTGATTATACACTGTGTTAAGTCACAGCTAATTGGCATTTTATTGCCAAGTTTTCTAGTATCTCTAACTGCCGTCTCCTAAATTGCATTAAGTGTGAAATGCAAGTCATATTCCATTCATCAAAACACTGCTAAAAGGCCAGCCTCAAGCTGATTCCCTTTCAAAGTGAGCAAGGAATGACTGAGGCTTGAATACAGCAGATGCGAGAATGGAGGGAATGCAACATGGAGGACGGAGTTTGGTAAATCAACAATATCCTATCAAGCTTGAAATGTTATGTTGGTATTGTAACCATAAAAAACCGGAATCAAAAGAATCGCTTACAGATACAGCAAATCTGTGCAGAGAGGAGAGATGAAAGAGTTACGTGTTCATGGTGAAGTAGTACTATTTGATTAGCAAAAGCTAAAAAACATTGGTGGTATACGGAAAAGAAGGAGTTTCCATTTTTGAGAGGAGACGCAATGCTTGCTTCCAACAGGGCCTGGACTCTTCAAAGCTAGGAATACTGAAGAGCGGGAAGGAAGCAGCTGTGTGTAAATGAATGCAAGCAACTAGTGACAAGTTTAAGTGAATGTGGTTATATTTTGGTGACCATGTGTTCGCAAAGAGGTTGACAGAAAACCCTAAGTGCTCACAGGGTTAGAGCCCTGGGAAATGGAGTTCTTAAGCTACTTGAGAGTACCAGAGTACCATCCAGGCAGCAGGGTCCTGCTTCTGTGAAGGTGAGGGAAAGAATTGTGCCCAGGATGCTCAACAGAGAGTTTAAGGAAGAGGCTAGTGACATGACCTAAAGCAATTGAGGAAAGCTTAAGGGCCAAGGGTTCCAATGTGATGAGTCCCTGACACAATAGTTTAAGTGTTTAGCTTTCCTAACAATACATAATATTTTGAAACAATTAAATGCTTTTACTTTTAGTATCAGCATGACATCTTTATTTGAGGTCTGTAGCAGAAAGGCTTATAATTTTAATTAAATACAAAGCATTAAAAATAAGCAATATATAAAAACTTGGAATCAGTGACTTAGACCAGTGTCTAAAGTCAGATGAACCGCTAAGAAAATGCGAAGAATATTCAGATAGAAAATTAACTGATTCATGATCTCAGCTTAATGTATCAGCAGGATGCACTGTTAAAAACTGAGTAGTGATACAGAACGCAGATAACAAGAGAACTCTGTTCTTTTAAGAGGTAGAGTTGAAGAGAACTTAGAACAAGATCAAAGATGATGGGGTTTTAAGGAGTGAAGCATTACTACTTATAAAGCAAGAATAATAAAAAATTTGCTGAAACTGTCCGATTGCCAAGCTGCTTAACATAAACGTGGGGGGTTTTTGGCTGTATTCATGCAGATCTGTTAATTTGGGATAGCTTCATTTTCTTTTTCAGGAAAAAAGATGTTTGGTATGATAATATTAAAAGCTGAAAGGGGAAATGAGCTTGCTGCATCCCAATTAGACACAGGAAAAATAAATTCATCTTCAAGAATGCTAGATCAGAGAGCATTACCCTCTAATGGTTTAGATCTGTAAAGATCAGGGCAATTTATAGAACTCTGATCTGTCTTGTTAAAGCCTAAATTTCATGTGTGTTCAGTTTAGACTTTGGCACAGATATAACTGTTTTCACTGGAGTTAATTCTTCTCTTCAAGTGACCCCTAAGAAATATTCCACTGTCTCTTTCTTCAGTGAGTTACATTAGTTGCCAACTCAAAAGATGGGATGAGCTCAAATTTGAGTGGACTGGATTGTCTTACATTTTTTGACTACAGTGACAGCCTTGTTTAGAGGTAATTCTTTGCAGGAAAACAATAAAATACTAACTAACCTTCACATTATAGTCTCTAAAAAGACAAAAGTAAATTTGAGCAAAATATGATCAAAAATGGATGTTCAGGTGTCTAAAGCTAAGCCACATCTGTGTATATCTGCGTTTTCCATCCATGCAGCTGCTATAGTGCAGGAAGCAAGGGCTTGTGCTTTGTGTAGGACTAAGGCAAGATGGCACAAAGTCTGGGACTTAGGCGGTTGTTCAGGCTAAACTTTGTAAGTAAAGATCATGCCTCATGGCCTGATATTCATAAAATTTACCCTGAGTTAGTAAACTTAAGAGCACAAGGTCCAGTGATTATCAAACATACCACAGTGCAAAAAAGGGAGTCATACAGGATATGGCAGTACACTGTGATATGGCTCTAGTTCAAATATTTTTCTGAATATGATACTATCTCAAAACTTCCCTTTCTGTTACTGCGATTATCATTCTTTAGCCAAGGTCATAAGACACTGATAATAGATTTTAGTTCTCAGGAACAAATGTTTTTCTAAACCCATTTCAGAAAACAGGCTTTTTGATCACTTATTAATGGTTGCACGCTCTCATATCAACATGTTTAAAATATTCCCATATGCACATTACTCAAGTTGTATTTTTAAAAAGTATATGATGAAGTTTAGTGCTGAGAATTATTAGTATGTGGATCTACAGCAAATAGTGAGAAGGAAAATGTGTTGCAGAGCATCAATATCCTCATCTTGGTCCAGGGACAGAGTGGCACAGAAGAGGCACAAGCTCTTCTCATGGAGGCTAGTGTCCAGGACTAAGATCCTATTTCTTCCTTGCCACAGATTATCTGAAGTGGGAGGAAGGTGCTCATTTTCCTTCCCAGCTCTTTTCTCCAACATGCCACAAAAATTGAGTCAGAATTCTTTTTCCCTACAGATAAATTACACTGTTTTTAGGCTTGTCTTTTGGAACTATAATTCTTAGGGGGGTAGCTTACCTAGGAGAGGTCTAATAATTTCTACTCTCAGCTTGCCCACGTTATCTTTTCCACAGGAGTTCCAGTTCTGCTCCAGTGCAGGAAGGCTCAGTTACTTGAAGAGCTCCCAAACCATTGCAAATTATAGCTGACATAACAGGGAAAGCTAAAATCAATGCCACTTTACCATTCTGTAAGTTATTAGAGTTCAGCTCATACCTCTTAAAAATCTAAGGGAACAGTGAGGCAGGCAGCTGCATATGGAAACTCTAACAGCCATTCCTACTGGTCAGCTATGTGTGTTTCTTGCACCAGACCCTTTCCCAGAATGACAGACGCTTCTAAAATAAATTCTTGAGGGACCTAAGAGAGGAGATAACGAAAGAGTATTTTGCTTTTCCCATTTAGACCTTCCCCTCCACGGCATCTTGCAGGTGAGCAGTGCAAGGGTACCAAAAAATAGTACATCTTCCTCTAGCGGCTACTGCCAGAGAACGTTGCTGGTCAACATTGCATGTATGCTGCCCTCTGACTGCCGCTGGGCCAATCTGTGTCTGAGAACTAGCCTTCCACAGCTGTTTTCAGTACAATTGCTGTAAAATCTGTCCTGAGCATTGCTGTGAAGCCAGAAGCACTCATCTACTCAGGCTCCTGCTGTGCCTACATGAATACTAGTAAAGGTAGAATTTTTGTGGTATAACCGATATTGTTGGCAAAGAGACCACATCCATTTTGCTGATTTCCAGTTGCTGCTGTTGGTCTGTTGCTGGAATACGTACACTTTAGGTATTTTTTTAGAGCTGAGCATCTTTGTCAGAGGTTATATTGGCAAAAGACATCAGTCACTGTCAGTCCAGGGCTTACAGCTGCTGACGCGGCTGTGCGCTGGAGTGCATCCACTTTGGCACTTTATTGGTAACTGTGTGTTGACTGTGACCTCGCATGCCTCATGCAGACAATGGAAGGCTGGACTGGACCAACTTCACTTATTTTTTTGCATGGCTGCATAAAAAGCTGTGGTAACAAAACACTGCACACTTTTCATTCTCTACTGATCAGAATTTGTTGTACACCCAAACCAAAGCAGTCTGCTGACCAGCTTGATGTATATCCATTTCTAGTATGGTTCCTAGAACTCGACGTATGGAATTCTTGACTCCAAGTTATCTAAAGGAATTCTTGCCAGTTTGGTGGCAACAAACATTATACTGAGGCTTGATCTTATCAGGCAATTGTTTGTTCCTTGTAGCTATGCAGAGTAAAGTGCTAACCACAATTTACCCAAGTTTCTGCAAAACCAACACAAAACCTTCTCCAGGATTTATCTCCAGGAATAATGTGGAATTTTTTCTAGTATGTTTTGCTGGATTATCTGAAGAACAATAATGAAGTATTCACAACCTCTTTTGGTTTCTGCTTCACTGAGGATATTCAGGTTCCCTTCATAGGTGGCAGCAGTAGTTATCAGCAAGATTCATGTATTCCTCCAAGGGATGCCGTGGATGAGTGCACTTGTACTGCCTTGTTACAGCTTTTGCTTGAATACAACGTACCTTTTTCCAATTTCCATTTCTCTATCATGGACAAAGTTTAAACATCTTCCTTCTTATACCCTCTTCCCTCAAGAAAAAGTCCACTGTTAACCTGGTAAACCAGCAGAAGGAGCAGAGGAAGCTCTGAATTAAAATCCTCCAATGCATTACAATTACTCAACTTGGCTTTTGATTTTCAATTTTGCCTGTTGTTTTGCATTTCAGTGTTTAATAATGCAAATGTATAACCAACTGTCAGTCTCTTTTCTGGATTAATGCAATAGTTTAACATTGGTATAAAACCCCAAACTCTGGGCTACATTCCTTAAAACATAAGATGTGACACTCATGAAGTGGTTCTCCTTCAAAATGGAGCACTTCTATAATCTCTTCCAATTCCTACCTAAGCTAACAGCATGTCTATATAGGTAGTAAATGACCACAGTAAGAATTCCAGAATAGCTCTCTGTATGGACATGGCTCTAGAAAAATAGCTTGGGAAGGGGGGGTTATACCAAAGCAAACTACTCTGCATTTGAAGTAAACTGATTATTCCAAAATTTTGTTATAGAAGAGCGTCCACACTGGGAACTATTATAATACATTTCATTATACTGCCAAGCACAAACTAGAAAGAATAATACTTTTATTTTAAACAATATCTAGCCTGTGTGAACTCCTTTTATTTAAGGCTATTTCCATTGTAAGAATAGATTTAGACAGCCTGTTTCTGTTCAGAGATTCTTATCTCAGTGTTCTCAAAAGCTGTTTTCTAAGAGGTTACCAAAATGACAGATATGTGGAAAGCTCTAATATTCTGACTGGAAAGAGAAATTTTTCTTCTTCCATTTCTTGGACGGCATATCTTTCCCTTAAGTTTGTTTGGTCCACAACAGAATCCTAGGTACTGTTAAGAAGTGCTTAAACCCTACCCTGTCCAGTTCCTATGGAAAGCACAACTGTGTTTCTGTGAAACAGATACTTGTATCTGTTTCAACCAGTGTTAGAGAAACTGGTCTCTTGCCTCTAGCTTCAGTAGCCTTTTCATGAAAATTCTCATCAAATCTAGGAAACTAACTTTGAAATAGTCATTGTTCTTAAAACCAATATTCCATATTTTCATAAGTTCAGCTTTTTCAATTTTTAACTAAGAATATTCCTATAACACTTTTCTAAACAAGAAGAAGGTATTTCCTTTCCCTACAAATTAATACTCTTTTAATTAAGGAAAGCAACATTAGACTTAGGTTTTCATCACAGAGCACAGTACATCAGCTCCACCTGAGAAAATGGCAGGGACAAGCATCTTGTATTGCAGCAGTGTGCAGAAGCCCGTATCATCAGTACAGAAACAATGCACGGTCTGTGACAGAGCCTTGGCAAGGTACCTTTTGTTACAAATATTTTGATCCTCTCTGCAATGTAAGTAAGGAATTTAATTGGTGATAAACAAAACTTTATCACCTTGGAGGAAAAAAGAAGAGATATAAAAAGGCTAATTAAAAGGAAAGGCCCTAGTCATATTAAAAATCTGTTTGCTTTAACAACTGTACAATAAATGTATTGGAGGGAGAGATTAAAACTTGTGAAATTAACAGAAAGTTGCTATCTATACATTCAGTTTCTTTCCTTCCTGTGATACATATTTTACAGGAAATAGGTTATTGGGCTTCCTACAGCAGAGTGCACATGCTCTGTGTTTTTCTTTAAAACACGCACAAATCCACAGGACTAGCTGGTCTTTCTTAGGTCCTGTTTTACTGTCAGTGATGAAGCAATCTTGGAATTTCTCCTGTTTCCATCCAGCATCATCCAGTGGTTAGAAAGTGGTACAATAAAGAAGGTAGCACTGCATTCTCTTAGGGAATGATGTGGAATTCTCTCCAGTGATTCTGGCTGTGAACAGTTGTTGATTGTAACCTTTCTTCCTCCTGACAAAGGAGAATGAGGCGGGATTATTTTTATTGCAGCAAACATTTTTGAATGAAAGTATGGAGCTGGATGAATTGTGGTGCCAGAGGGAGGAATCAGTTAAGTGAAATAGTCTCCAGGAGTCAAATCTAGGACAAAATTCAGCACAAGTTCAGTGTAGCTCTGTTGCTTTTTTTAACCATATAGAGTTTTATGCTTACCTGGCTTGTGAGACTTAGTGAAAGGGTAGTTGGGGCTTCTATGTTTCCACTAAAATAATACATTTTTACAGTGTTTAAAAGTTTAATTCTCTATTTCTGCTATGTATAGACTAATAGGCTCAAATTTCTTTTGCTTTTTCTCTCACTGTTTTTTGTGAGTCCTTCACACCAACTAACTGTAATACCAGCGTGCTGCGTTTGTATGTATTAAGCTTATTTCTATGACTATATAAAAATTGAAGAGGCAGAAAACTCTGTGCCACCAGGTATCGCTGATGCTCAGTGCACAAATAAAAAAAAAAGAATTGAGAGATTGATATACTATGTATAATGCCTTAAGTAGATCAAGCTTGAAATACATAAGCCCTAACTCCAGAGATTGTGCTGGGTCTGCAGTTATTTCCCTGTGTGCCTGTTATCAGGCTTAACTGATGATCCACTCTGGAGCTGGTCACTCCTTTATCTGATGCCACTTTAAGTCACCACTATCAGGTACAGTTTGGGTGGATCACTGGTCTTATCTCTGGTAAGTTACCCTGTGGCAAGGTTCAAAAAGGGATTGAAGTGCCACCTAGGGCTGAACAGTCCAGAAAAGTAAATTTGAAATTGAGTCCAGACAAGCAGCCTCACACCACATTGGCCCCATTTTTAATTTTAACCAAGAAAGTGTTTGCCTGGTGGTATTTCAGCCTTTTCTCCCAATTTTCTTGTTGCTGTGGCCTAAAAACGTTTAACATTCAAGAGGTCCTTTTATGGTAGCTTTTCTTTACAAATGTTGTGGACTTAGTTTTGATCTTGTAATCTTTATGAAATTCCTTTTCTTAGTGGTCTCGAGTATTGACTTGGTATCTTTTATAAAGACTGTTTTGATAGGATGCTGGCAATCACAATCGCTGTGATAAAACCAACTGTGGAAAATCCCTTCGGTTTGCAGCATCAAGCGGTCTGGGAGTGCCTGGAGTTGCGTGTGTGCGGGTGCAGTGTGGGGAAGCCCTTGGTCTCTTGGTTCTCGGACATGCAGCTCCTACTACATAGATTCAGCTGGAATGCAAACGTCTTCCCATTTCCTTTATTTCTGAGCTAATTTTATGGTGCTTGAAATATTGTGAAATGGAGGAGTTTTTTATTTCTGCACTTTTTATACATCAGTGGATTTTTAAACCAGAGGCTTTGTTTGTTCAGAAAGTATCCAGACTTCTGTTGGTCAAATCTACAGCTCTTCTGCTACATCGCTTGTAGAAGAAGCATAATTGAAAGAGCTGATCCTGTGGACACAAAACAGAGGCTGTGATTATCCACAGCTTGGCTTTGCCAGTCAATTTCTTTCTTTTTTTAAAAAATCCATTAAGTAGTACACTTCAAATTCCTCACGCTTTTCAGGTGGTTGACTTCTGTCTAAAAGCCTTCAAAGAGCTGAATTGAGCACATTTCCAGTTTAGCTGCACATCTCTGAGCGTATGATTGCTGTATAGTCAGTTTATTTTATAGCTTTCAGCTTATTCACTTCATTACATAGCTTCTTAATTTGAGGCTTAAAGGGGAAAGTGATTAGTTACTTTTGTGTATCTCAGTTCTCATGAACTTTAGCATCCCTGCTTTGTCTCTTCACTATTTATGTTACAACATCAGCAAGGAAGGATGAATGCCTGTTCTAATTAGTGCTTTCCCTGGAGGATCACACAGAGATCTCAAATAAAAATCCTGTAAGCACATTTGCTTTAGAATGTAATTTCCAAACTAAGTTGTCAGTTTTTTGATCAAGATCAAGAAAACAATGTTATAAAACATTAAGAAACAGTGCATGTGTTAACAGGACATTTATATGTTTATGTAAGTCCCAATGGCAAAGAGACAAGGCTCTTCCTCCTGCATTGTAGCATTTACTGAAGAGTGTAAAAATAAAACAAAGTTATATTTCTACTAGTATTTAGATTAATATGTATGACACAAAAAATCCATGCCAGCAAGCTTAGCCATAAGTCAATCTTAAGCTTCAGGTCACTGCAGAAAGTTTCTAAGCTGTTCATACAGAAATTATTCCAGCACTGTTTTCTGTCTGACTATATACCTGTTATGGGTGTAGATAGAGCCAACATGCAGGAACTTTGCTGGCTGCACTGACTTCCTTCCATGATGAGACTGCCATCTTGGTGTTTCTAGATACGTGTCACACTAATGCACCTACCAGAAGCCAAGTGTTTATGTCCCATTTGTGTTCTGAGGGGTTTTACAGAGCAAGGCTGAAAGGGTTACACTTGTTCCCTGCTAAGAGGCATGTCACAGTGGACAGCTGCTGCATAAGAGAGAGTCGGGGGGAAGTGAAATTTTGTAGAACCCAAGCTCCCCTTACATTTATTTAATGTGTATGTACTAATGGGCAATAACGCTAATAATATGCCACCAACAAACAGGCCTGTCCTTTACATCAAGCCCAGACAGCATGTGTTGGGTTTGCGTGGCAAGGTTTTGGTAGTGGGGGGGCTACAGGGGTGGCTTCTGTGAGAAGCTGCTAGAAGCTCCCCCTGTGTCTGATAGAGCCAATGCCAGCCGGCTCCAAGACGGACCCGCTGCTGGCCAAGGCCAAGCCAATCAGCGCCTCTGTGATAACATATTTAAGAAGGAAAAAAAACAGTTAGAGAGAGCTTTTGCAGCTGGAGAGAGGAGTGAGAAGATGTAAGAAACTCTGCAGACACCCAGGTCAGTGCAGAAGGAGGGGCAGGAGGTGCTCCAGGCGCCGGAGCAGAGATCCCCCTGCAGCCCATGGTGAAGGCCATGGTGAAGCAGGCTGTCCCCCTGCAGCCCATGGAGGAAGGATGAGGGGGTGTAGAGATTCCACCTGCAGCCCGTGGAGGACCCCCCACCAGAGCAGGTGGAGGCACCTGAAGGAGGCTGTGGCCCATGGGAAGCCCATGGTGGAGCAAGCTCCTGGCAGGACCTGTGGACCCGTGGAGAGAGGAGCCCACGCCAGAGCAGGTTTGCTGGCAGGACTTGTGACCCCGTGGGGGACCCCACGCTGGAGCAGTTTGCTCCTGAAGGTCTGCACCCCATGGGAGAGACCCACGCTGGAGCAGTTTGTGAAGGACTGTAGCCCGTGGGAGAGACTCACATTGGAGAAGTTGGTGAAGGACTGTCTCCCATGAGAGGGACTCCATGCTGGAGCAGGGGAACGATGAGAGGAGTCCTCCCCCTGAGGATGAAGAAGCAGCAGAAAACACCATGTGATCAACTGACCGTAACCCCCATTCCCCGTCCCCCTGTGCCGCTGATGGGGGGAAGGTTGAAGCCGGGAGTGAAGTTGAGCCCGGGAAGATGGGAGGGGTGGGGGGAGGTGTTTTAAGAGTTGATTTTATTTCTCATTCCTCTACTCTGTTTTGCTTAGTAATAAATTAGATGAATTTTCTCTCTAAGTTCAGTCTGTTTTGCTTGTGACGACAATTAGTGAATGATCTCTCCCTGTCCTTATCTTGACCCACAAGCTTTTCGTTATACTTTTTCTCCCCTGTCTGGTGAAGGATGGACAGTGAGAGAGCAGCTCTGGTGGGCACCTGGCCCCCAGCCAGGGTCAACCCACCACACAGCATCATCTTGCAGCTGTTGCAGTGCAAGTAGGAAAAAAAGAGCTTGAATAAGGAACAGCTGGCACCTTGTGCCTTCTCTGTGGACCCACAACCTCTTCCCTTACATGGATTAATACCTTAGAAATTATATATTCTTCAGCTGCAGTCCCAACTCCCTGCTTAAACTTTTAGACATTTATATATTTTGAGAGATCAGCTAAGGTCTTTCCAATGTTTCACAATCCTGACAGACATTTGGGTCTGCATTTATCATACGGCAGCATGTACATGCAGCTTTGATAAGTTCAACTTTTGCTTATGTCTGTCCACAGGAGGTCTCAAAGCAGTGAGCCACAAATGGAGGCTCATGGGGTGGATCTACTTCAACCATCTTCCCTTTGCAAGACAGAAAAGACAATTATTAGGTAACTAGCCCTGTCTTACTAGTCATATGCTAATCTCCTGCTAAGACACAGATGTTTAGATCCACAGCATCCACATGAGAAGAGGGAGTGGGATGATATCATAACCACATGGTCTGTGAAGGTAGTTCTAAAACTCAGATTTGATCTCTGTAGCTGCTGAAATTAGACTTTCCTTTGTTTAGGACAGCTGTTAGTAGCTTCACTGTTTTGATTCCTGCCAAGGTTTCTAAGATTGTCTTCGGTACGTTTCAAATGGCAGACCTTTCCAGTGGCTCTAAAAAAGTAGTGCAAGAGCCCAAAATCAGAACCAGGCTTGCCAGATCTGATAGATTTTGGCATCTCCAGTACCTGCTTCCCTGACTGAAATGGAACTGTGTTGTACTAGGGGAGCAGTGATCACCTCGCTGGCTGTGAGAGCTCTGTGGTATTGTGGCTAACCTACAGCATTAGTACTCAAGCCTTAAAGTCTTTACACCAGTGCTTCCGAAATGCTATGGGTTTCCAGCTAGGACTACGAGTATCAGAGGAAAATGGTGTGTCAGTGCTGCCACTCTGTGCAAACATGTATGGCTGTGAACTGCTCCTGATGCTGCAGCAGCAGTGGATGAGCAAAGTAAGTTTAGAAACCCATTCTACACTTTCCTATAGGTCTGAGCATTGATATTACAAGCCAATTGCTAAATCCTATCATTTTTAACTCCCCACTATTCACTCGGTATATGGTAAGCACACATGCATGTCACCAAAGAAAATAAGAGTATTGTGTGCCCACTCTTCCGAAAGGAGAAGAAAAAAAAAATCTAGATTGGAATAAACAAGGTAAGTGGTTTGTTTCAACCTATTTGGGGGGAAGAGAGAGCTTATCCTTGGGAAACAAAGTAAATAGACTTTTTTCTTAATGGAGACTAGTAGAACTTTATTTAAGGTGCCTTTATTGAGATATTTCTTAGGGTTTGCAAGTGTTTAAAGAGGATTTTTTTACTGCTTTGGTTAACTAAGTTATACTAGTTCACAGCAAACTAGTGTCACTTCTGTGCTGGGAAGCCTTTAGACTTCCCCCGCGTAATAAATCTATTTATTTATTAGGCTTTGAGATAAGTACTTCATTGAGGTTTTGGTGGCAGAGGTGGTATGTGGTCTATGTGTTTCCTACTGCTGTTTTCTCATGGGAGGCTTTCTGTAATAAGCTGTACTATGTCTGAGTTTGTCCTCACAGTAGTATTAACTCAGATGTTGCTCTTCATCTGATTTCTAACTGCAAATACATAGACCTTGAGCTCAGGTGTTAGTAATTTACACCCAAGCTAGTGGACCCATCCCATCATACAGGTCTAAGAGCTAAGCCTAAGTGCTGCTTGCTCTCACTGTTAGTAACCATGTGTCTGAAGGCTTCATCCCTTAGTGACTGCACTCTGCAATTACTTGGAAAGAGGAGGAAAGGGACAGGCTGCCACACTGGGAGCCAAAGCGAGGCCCTTACAAGTCCCAGATGAACACAGAGTGTTGCATCTTGCTGTAAGTCAGTATGGCTTTGTAACGGGACAGCTTACTCCAAATCAAACTGAAGCCACTTCTCTCAGCTTCTCTGCAGGAAAGGCATAGCCCCTGTGGGATATAAAGCAGAATATATGATTAGATCTTAAGGTAAATATTTAGGCATCCAACGGCTAGCAGCAAGCAATGATAAAATACTTTTTGACTGCATTTGCAACGCCTGTGCTTATTTCTTGTTATCTGTAAGAGGTTTTCTAATCTTTGTATCTCACTCCTAGCAATGTCTTACCATGAATAAATCATGAGTGCTGACTTAGCTGTCTAGGTTTCTCTTGACTAGGAAAGTGGTTGAGGGTAGATCAAGCTTAGGTAACTTAGCTAGCACAAGCCTGACCTCAGTCTGATTTATATTGTAGTGAGAATTCAAAGTTAACGCCTTCACAAATAGGACTAGTGTGAGGGAATGTACAAAAACAATAGACCTTTCAAATGTACCTGAAGTGACTTAGTCATCTGAAAATCAATGGGACTTATACTTCTAGATCAACTGGATTCCTCTGAAAATGCCCAATGTAATCTTTCAACCTGCTTGTGTTAAGAAAGGTTCTGCTAAGTCTGACATAGATCTGGAGTGGAAAGTCACTAGGTATTTCAGGTTTATGTTAGTATAAATGAGCAGAATTTGAGCCGCTGCTAAATCTGGTCTTCTGTCTAGTGTCAAGCACAGAATAAAGGAAATTATATTGAAAAAATAAAACACATGGAGTCCACGTTGTGGTTTAAACTCTAGCACCTAAGATGTGATTTATTTTTTCTACCGCTTTTTAAAGTCCTAGCTTGCATCAGTGCAGATTTAAATACAACATGACCTTCAATCAGTTGATTTTGGAGTTCCTGCAACTTTTGGTATGATCTTTAAATGTTACGAATTCAGAGATGGAGTATCACCATCTGAGGCTTGGTTGTGGAACAAGAGACATTTGGCAGAGTGCAGTATGAGAGTTTCCATATGACTTACTGGGGAGTGTACAAACAGGGCAGAGACAGCAGATCGCAGCATACACTTGCATGACTGCAAGTTAAGCCATTGGACAACTGAGGGTAGGATTTCTGCCAGTAACAGAGTACAAAATTTATTTTTCCTAACTAAGATGTAAAGAATCAGGTAGACATCAAAGTGTCAAAGAACTTTTTCAGTGGGCTAAGGTGGGTCTTCTGTTTGCATTTGCCTAGAAGAATGCAGAAAGAGGAAATCTGAAATGCATCTCCCCCAGTCCACAGGTTAGAGATAAAAATACAAATGCTTTTTTCTTCTAAAATGCTTTCGTTCTACGTAAACATTTAGTTTTTAGGCAACTCAGTGATTGCAGATTGTCACTCTTGCTGCCTCACAGGAAACAGAGTTCTGCTCCTGGAGCTAGTCAGACCTACTGTGATGAATCCCAGATGAGACGTAGGAAAGCCTAGGGAGGTCTGGCCTGGGAGTGGAAGATTCAACTTGGAAAGACGGATAACAGCTAAATGCATGGTCTAGGTGAACTCAGAGAATAGGCAGGCAGTAACAGGAGGTAACAGTAACAACTTGTATTTTTCAGATTTCTCATCTCTTTCCACTGTTGTTTCCAACAGAAGGGCCAGGGAATGTGTAGCTCTTGTTATTTTAACTCCCCTCAGATCTTCTCTGATCTAAGAAACATGCTGGTCTAAACTATCACTGATGCAGTACTTGATGTTTAACTCCCCATGCAGCAAAGAACTACTCTATCATTGTCTTCAGTGGAATTTTACCTTGAGTAGAAACAGGGATTGATTTAAGTATTTGCTTAAGTGATCATCTTAAGTGAGTCATGCCTGTAAGCACCTTTGAAATAGCATTTCAGAGCAGCATATAGAATTAGCAGAGAAGGATCCTAGAGCATTTCAGTGAAAATAAAAGCGTTGATCCCAGAGTTTTGGTTTTGCAGCGTCTCCTCGGCAGGCTGTCGTGTACTTGTGTGGGTGGGTGTAGATCAGAAGGGCACAGGCCTTCCCTACACTTCCAGCGTGTTCACCATCTCCCACTTCTAGATGGAAGGTGCTGCAGTGAAGAAAACAGCAGATTTTCAGCCGTAACTCTGTATTTTCCTTTGTGGTCTGTTTATGTTTCATGGATCGTATTTTAGTATGTTCTTTCACAAACTAACAGGCACTATACTTGCACAAATATAAATCAGTAACGAACTCCATTAGAATATCTCCATCTGTATAACTAAAGAAAAAGGCCAAAATATTTTATATCTTACAGTTAAAACAATTCATTAACAATAAATAGCTCATATGACTGGAATTAACTTAATGGGTGATTTCTTCATAGTTCTGTCATTTCTAAATATTTATATGTTTATAACTACAGGTAAACACATTGCAATCCTAAAATCTGCTCTGCTTTTTTTATGTTGCAGTGTATAGTCTAACCATGTGTCTAAACCTCACGTACATGCCTGTATTTCCCAAATCATAATATAAATTTCAAACCTTAAAATTGGGTTTATACTTCTGTATAAATATGTAGCTGAACTTTGTGTATAAGAATGACATCATTGTTTCTGGAGTTACTAGCCTACATGAAAAGAAGATAATCAGAAGCAGACTTTTAAGAGGAAAATATCAAACAAAATGAATGGTTTGAACACAATATATGATGCTTTTGGGTGCTATAAACATTTTATTGTTACTTGTTTGGGAAGAACTGCATAACTCACTGGGGCTCCACAACTTGTGAGTAATGCAGCCATCTCAAAATCTAGCAGATTTATCAGTCATGGTGTTCAAATTAAAATCTGGGATCTCATTTCCTCCTAAGCCCTTATAAATTTGACCCAGTGTTTAACAATGGCTCATCTGCGTGTTTTTCCTTACACTCTTTATAAGACACAAGTTGGATTAAAAAGTGTAATGTGAAGGGAATATTTTAGTGCTGGAGCACTAAAACCTAGTTGTAACTTCTATTGTAAAATAGCGTTGGAAACTTAAGAAAACTGTCACCAATAGCAGTAATTAGAGGAGATACCATATTTCAGTCAGAGATTTTTTGCTAGAAATTAACAATTGTTGGTATTATTAATTCTGCACAGACAGCAACTCACATCTAGATGAAGCCCCAGCATGACTGCCTTGACACCGAGCCAGCCTCGCTGTGCTCTCTGACACAGGGCTATGTTTCCTCCTCCATTTACAGGCATTGCAGAGAGGCACCAGACGGTGATTTCCTGGGGTTGCCCAGCCACTCTGTGGCAATGAAGCCCACCTGCCTTTCAGCACCGGCTGACAGACCTGCCGCAGGACCCTTCTTGTGCCTTCTGGAGAGGACTCTGCTTGGGTAAGGTGATCAAGCCTGGCTGTAAGCACATCAGCCGGCCTCTGTAAGTCCTTATTGCACTGTTCCTGACCACAGCATCTCAGCCTGCTAACTGCTGCCCTACAGAGGACACTGCTGTAAGCCAGCTCCCCACCTGGCAGCTCCTGGGTCTTCCAACATTTTGCTTCATTTGTGAGACCACCGTATTGCAAATGAATTCTGCAGCAGCACTGCTGCTGGACGGAAGGCTGCCCAACCGATCAGCAGAAAGCATTTTGCTGGGAAAGTTTTCTGTAAATAACACCTCTGTTGATTTTTGCCTCAACTTCACCTATTATTATTTCCAAATTATGTGGCTGATGGTGTGCACAGGCTCCTTCCTGCCCACAGACATCATCATCCTCTCTGTGACCAGAGTACTTTCCTGTTGCATCCAGTTGTGACATTGCTTGTGGTGTCCCATGTGGCGGCCGCAGCGGGAGCAGACACATGTGGGAAGACCTACTCCTATTCCCATGCAAATTTTCTTGTTACTCATAATTGTTGTTTCAGAAAGGGAGTAGAAATCTAGACCCCGAGGAGTGCCAGGGCTCGCTGTTTGGGATTAGTATTACGGTGGCATATAAAGCGATGAGAGTGGAGTGCTTCAAGGAGCCTCAGCCGCCTCGCAGCCCACCCGGGGCCGCAGTGGGAGCGATTTAAGCGGCCACCCCGCAGGGGCCAGGGGAGCGCGGGCGAGCGGAGCGTTCCCGGCGGCGCCCGCAGCGCCGGGCCGGGGAGCCGAGGCTGGGAAAGGCTGCGGGCGGAGCCGCCAACCTGAGAGCTTGAGCGCAGTGCGGGGCCGCCGTGCCGCCGCCGCTGCCGCTCGGTGTGTGCCCGCAGCCGGGCGGGCTCGGGGCGGCGCGGGCGGCGGCGGCGCTGTGCATGCCGGGCGCGGGGCGGCGCGGGCAGGAAGCGCTCGCTCCCGGCCGAGCCGAGCCTGTGTGCAGCCGGCGGCGGGGGCGGGCACTGCCGTGCCGGTGCCGCTGGGGCTGGGGCACGGCGGAGTGCCGCGGAGGAGGCAGCGGCGGGATGGGGTTGGCTTCCTGAAGCGGGGGGAGGGCGGGAGGGGGCTGGTTTTGCATTTCGGTCCCTCTCCGCCCCCCTCCTGCCCCTCTCTCCCAAGTTCGCCGCGCTGCCGCGGCCCCTCTGGAGCGGCTGGCTGCGGGTTAGCCCCTGCCCCGCTCCCGGCGCTGCCCGCGGCGGGGCGGGCGGGGACAGCGGGGAGCCGAGGCAACCCAGGGAGCGGCCCGCCGCCCCTGGGGAGGCTCTGCTCCGGGGAGCAGTGGGGGGAGGCGGCTGGCACAGGCGCCGGATTCCGCCGCCCGCCCCCCGGCACCGCCGCCGTCTGCCCAGCGCAGGCAGCCCCGGGAGATGGTGACACATGAAGCGTGCGGGAAGGACCATGGTTGAGAGGACCAGCAAGTTCTTGCTGATCGTGGCTGTCTCGGTGTGTTTCATGCTTATCCTGTACCAGTACGTGGGGCCGGGGCTGAGTCTGAGTTCCCCCAGCGGCCGCTCCTACTCGGAGGAGCTGGACCTCTTCCCCACGCCGGACCCGCACTACGTGAAGAAGTACTACTTCCCCGTGCGGGAGCTGGAGCGGGAGCTCGCCTTCGACATGAAGGGCGAGGACGTGATCGTCTTCCTGCACATCCAGAAGACCGGCGGCACCACCTTCGGCCGCCACCTGGTGCAAAACGTGCGGCTGGAGGTGCCCTGCGACTGCCGGCCCGGGCAGAAGAAGTGCACCTGCTACCGCCCTAACCGCCGGGAGACCTGGCTCTTCTCCCGCTTCTCCACGGGCTGGAGCTGCGGGCTGCACGCCGACTGGACCGAGCTCACCAACTGCGTGCCCGGAGTGCTGGACCGCCGGGAGAGCGCCGCCGCCAAGACGCCCAGGTACCGGCCCGCCGCCGTGTCCCCCTTCCCCGCGGCCCCTCGGGCCGCGCACGCCTCCGCCCGCCGCCGCTGGCCCGAGTCCTTCCACTGTTGAGCCCCCGCTCCCTGTGCGTTGCAGTGTGCCGCTAACGTGCTGTGCCCCAGCCAGCCCTGAACCTTTCCTCAGCCGGTTCACCTGTCCTCCCCTCCCGTCCTCCAGGCTGTGCCCTGCACCTTCCCTCTGCATTCCTAGACAAGTACACTGCTTTTTCCCTCCCACGTACCTAGTACACTGAACCCTCAGCCCATGGGCTTCTGCTCTAGCAGCCTCTGTGGACCCCTTAGCAAGCCTACGTATATGTGCCACTTTCTTTTCTAAGCATTTCGTTTTTATCTCAGAGCTCGCTTGCCACCTTTTAGCTCGCATTACACCGTACCATAGTCTCAAGCTTGCCTTTGTAATCAACTTTGCCCTAACCTGTGCACCCCTTTTTCTTTTAGCTGAAATTGTGCCCCGGTGCAACTGAGGAGAGGCACACCAGCTCACCACTCCTCATGCTTACCCCCTCGTCTTGTCCTCCTTGTCTGCCTGATAGTTTTTTGTACGTTGCAGAAACCATCCTTTAAACACTTTCACATGTTCCTTGCTGCTTATTTTGATGGGAGACCTGAGATGAAATCTCTTAGGGAAAGGAGCTACCTTGTACATGTTCCTTGTGTCTCCCTCATCTGTGCACCAAGCAAGAGGCAGAGCCATCCTAAAGCACCCCTCTGCATCCCCGTTGAACACCCAGTGTATTTTTGCCCTCTTACCCCATTATCTCTCTGCTTTCGTCTCTTTGTAAATGATAAGCTTCAGAGGAATTTTCTGTTTGAAGTACTCCAGTAAAAACAGTGGCTTATATCAAGATATTCAAAGATTATGTTCTTTTTGCTCAGTATACCTTTGTGTCTTTCGTTTCAGGAGACAGGTTTTTTTTAATTGATGAACATTTTTCTAACGCCACGCACACCTTCCTTGACATATCTGCGTTTTTATTATGATACTTTGTAATCTGTTTGCCTTAAAGTTTCATTCTTAAAGGTGTCCAAGATCTTATGCTAATGTTTGCTTATGCCATATGCTTTATTTATATGCATGTTGTTAATACCATACATAATCCCGTTAGTGAAAAGTGGCCTTTAAAAAGGTGTGTTTTAGTATCATAACTGTTTTTTCTCTCAATTTTTAAAAGAGATTTTTAATCATTTTTCTTTCATTGGAGCTGTGTGTGATTGCTAGGGTTCTTTATTGTCTGTGTCATGATTGCTGCTGTTTTCAACCCGTTTCACTGTTAGTCATCCAAGTACTATGCTCAGATTGCTGTCATGCTGCCTGACCCAGGAGCAGCAACCTGAAGTATGTATCTAAAGGGCTGAGTATTTAGGCTTTCCTGTGGTCTCTTATTAATAAGGTGCTTGAAGACACCTATGAGTAAAATATCCTCAGCCTGTCTAGTTGCTGTTGAGATTTTAGTGAAGTGTCGTAAGGAAAAATGCACAAAGTTCAAATCTGATTTAAAAAAGAAACAAAAAATTACCCGTTTTATGAACCTTGGCAGTTGGCTAGCAAACCATTAACTTTATATGAAGACCAGGTCTTTATATAAATGAATTTTCTCAGTGCCTTGTGTGCTTCCGTGTGTAATTTTGTACTCAGATCTGCTATGTGTTCAATATTTAACTGTCTCGTCCTACTTAGCAGTTGGTTTTTGTTTGTATAGGTACCTGAGAACAGGGCACTTCAGGTTGCGAAGCAGCAATTAAATTCCTCACTGCAACTCATAGGAAGTTGAGAACCAGAAGCCTATTGCCTCATCTCAAATGCTTGTAAATAAGATTTTGTTTGCCGTTTGTTTTGGAACATCAGGAACTATATGCTTCTATATGCTTTTTAACTGTCTTGATTTTAGATGTGCAGGAAAAATAGTTAATCCTGTCCTATTCCCTCATGTCTCTGCATATCCAGAAATAGTTTTGCTAATGTGGTCTCTTTATTTCTCTTAAATCTAAATTAGAACTTCATTTTCAGCAGTGTAAGAACTATGATGTGTAAGTTTTAGATAATCTAATGTTTATCACCTTGGTCTCTTAAACAAAAGATGGTTTTGGTGCAATGAACAGCTGCTGGTTATTTTAATAATACTGCCCTAGGATACTGCTCTGTTGAACTGCAGTCCAGTTTAGTAGGCATCTTCTCCAAACTATTATTTCTTTCATGTCTAAGAAAATTGCCAATAAGAGATAGGCAATGCTTGTTTAAAATAAAAATTTGATGGATTTTCTTTGTTAGAAAAAGTATAGTCTTGTATTATGTCCTTTACACTAAGAACAATATAACTTTATTTCTTGATTGTGAATGTTGCATCTCTTAGGTTGAAACAGGGCATAAGGCATATGCTAGAGAGGCCACTGTTTTATCATGGAACTGAACTATGAAAATATCTATCTTTCTAAAGAGAAGAGAAAGAAAAAAGAAAAAAAAATGTAGCAGCAAACAACTATTCCGGCAGGGTTCACTCAGATTCTAATATTATCCACTCTGGGTTTTGCAGTACAGTCTTCAAACTCAGCTTTTAAACCTAATGTACTGGCCTCTGCATTAGCTACTTAATGCAAAGTTTAAACCTTTGTTCTTCCGACTATATGTTTATCCCCCAAAACAAAACAGCTGACTTGTGATTACAAATAAATCTACCTTCTAGTGAATGTTGGAAAGCATGAAGGTCATTTGGTATTGCCCACATGTACAAATCATGAGCTTAAAGCTGTTAACTTTGTAAGGAATGCAGTTTTATCACTGCACGGTGCCCTATTGCACTACATTCCATAACCTGTGCATGGTACATAAATTTACAATGCAATTGCTCTTTTTATTGTTCTGCTGTTCTGTGTTAGACTTAATGATTAGGAGCCCTAGACTGCCAAAGACTGCAAATTTTTTTTTCTTTCTTTCTTTCTTTTGCATTGATATAGTAAGCAGTTAGAGATGGGTGGTTTAGCTCTAATGGGTCAGCACTCTTGGAAAAAAAACCAAAACCAAACTCTACTGGTTCCCACCCCTCTCCCCCCAGCTAGCGACTTTCCCCATTTCCCTGTTGTGTATTCAAAATACTTCTGGACAAGCACTTCTTGAAGCAAATGTTATCTTTTATACACAGCCAGTAAAAGAAAGAGATTGATTTGTTTGTGGGCTGTAAAACTTGGGACTCCAAGGAACTCTGAAGCTGGCTACGTTTATCAGTTAAGTCACTTAGCTGCACTTCTCTTCATGGCTTTAGTAGAGGGCACATTCCAAGATTTTGGGAATGGAGGCCTATTTATTCCTTGTACTGTTAGGCGTAAATAACTGCTTTTTTTAAAAAGCACATAATACTAGGATGCGTGCCTTGAGTCATCATGATGATACTTCAGAAAGCAGAGGCTAAGCAGTTTCTGTGAACTGCTCCCTTAAATTTGTCTCACCGAAAACTGCAAGAGATCTAATCTCTTCAGCTGATTCTGAAAAAAAGCCAAACTTGGTTCTTTAATTTGACTTCCAGAATTAGAAAGAAATCTATGAAGTGATCCATTAGTAACTTCTCCCTCTCCTCCGTTGAAGGACTGAATAAAAGCCCTTAGAGGTGTTGGAAAGGTTCCCTTGTTAGCCCCTACAAGAAATGTGATTCAGTGCCCTTCTGGCTGCATCCTTCTTCCGTGCTCCCAATACAAGAGCAGAGCTAGGTGTTCTGAAGTTGTCCTTGTAGGACACTTCATGCGTGAGCTTGACTCTAATGTAACGTGCTGCAGGAACAATAAAACAAATAAATTATGCTGAAGGAATTCTATGTGCTTCCTCTCCTACCTCTTCTCAAAAAAAAAAGCCACGAAAACAAAACCAAAGAACTCAGGCTTTGTTGCTATCCTACTGGTTTTTTCTGCCTCATGAAAACAAGAGCATCTAAGCTGGCATTTTCCTGAAGACACGTTACTCATGTGGAAAGGGTTTTAAGGCACGCAGCTCCTTTAAAACTACAGTTCATGCAAGCTGCCTGTTGCTGTGGAGAACCCATGTACTTGGTAGAGTTTTGGAAGGGCATTGCTGGCTCTGTGCTCCCCCAGCTCACACGCATGCTCTGCCTTCTGGTACGCTGTTTCAAGCACCAGGTAGGGTTTTTAAATTTTTTTTTTTTTTTAATGAGCCGCCTCAAGACACTAGCTTAGTCTTGGCTTTGTGTATGTGTTTCTGTGCTAGTCTGTCACTGAAGTTTGGTTTCTGAGTTCATCTATGGACAAAAAAAATTACAAAAGTATTCTTTAGTGATTTAAAAAGCATGTGCATGCTTCTAATGTCAATATTTTTTCTCAAGATTTCATATGCTTTAGAAATAAAAAAATTGTAATCCACATACTTTTATGTAAGAAATCTATGGCAGGTTAGTAAAACCTGCTGTTAAACAGATCAGTCCAAGTTTTAGAATGTCTCTGATAAGCTATTTACAGCTTATGTTTTGGGTAGTTGGTTTTTGTTGTGGGTTTTGGTTGTTTTTTTTTTTTTAAAGAAACAATTAACAGGGCTCAGCAGTTTGTTAGTTTGATTTTTCTGAAGTGTGAACTTTCACAGCTTCCAACCACATAATCTGTCCCTTTGCAGGGATCTGTTCTTGATGAGGTTTTTATTATATGTGTGCTTAGGAGCTGCAGAGACAAGTTGTCAAGAGACCAACTGTTGGAGAATGAAAGACTTTACCAAAACATTTTTACAATATTAGCACTTTTTGAAAGCTTAGGCTTATCATTCTTTGTGGATCTGTGTGTGCTGGGGGTTGTGAAATACCTGTCTGCTGGGAGCAAGGGACATTTATTCCCCTCACCAGTTCAGCTCAGACTAGTTTCTCTTCAAGATTGGTGGGGAAATATCAATATAAAGCTATTTTCAGTAGCCTGGTTGTTCTCTCAAATCCTTAGCATGTGGAGTATTTTAAAGCCTGCTAGTCTGATATGAAACCTTTTGCACCTGTTTGTGCTCACCCATAAAGCCAGGTTGGTCTTTCACAGCCAAATAATTCCGAAGGGCGGATAGTTTTGTAGTGAAAATCTTTAAATTTGACGTAGTAACTAAAAGTAGCTGAAGGTTGGAACTCTTCAAATAGCTGCCTTAAGTTTGAGGTGCTGTATTTATCTGAGCTTAAGACTTTGACTAGCACACCAGGTTTAAATTTTACTATCTTTTTCTTTTGTTGGCAAAGCCAAAGGATGTGTCCTTAGATATGTCCCTGCCTAAGTGTATACTTATACTGACCTGATTTTGCAAAACTATGTATTTGGCTGTTTTTCATTAATCTTTAAACAAAAGTTGCATCATAACATAGCAATGTTTTTTTTCTGCTTAGAAGTTTGCAAACACTCTTTACCTAGACTTCACATTTTGCCTTTTTGTCCTTATTCTGTCCCACTCTACAAATAAAAATGTATGCTATTCTAAGTAAAACCTTTGATAACCACCTTTTTAAAAAAACCCCACAACACAACAATTTAGAAACAATTACTTTAAAAGAGCTGGCTTGAATTTTACTAATAACTGAACTGGATGCTTTGATATATACTCCCAGTGTAAGGACAGTCTTTAAGGAATGATCCACTGTAAATGCACAGCTGATGTATTCCACCACACTAGTGCATGTATATTTTTTGAGGTTAATTACTTGGACATTACAGTGTGTAACACTTTGTGTGAAACATCTTGACCAAAGCAATGCCATGCCCTGTTTTCAAGGCTCTGCTGAATGGTCCTCTTCTGTCAGTTTGAGAAGCCAAATAGAGGCCCTGTTCTCTAGCACTCATTGAGCAGTTTTAGTGTGCGCATATCTCTTCCAAACTAATGTGATCTTGAGCAATGCCACTTGTGAACTTTATGTTGCATCTTGAAAGAATTCTGTGATTTAAGAAAATTGGTGTGATTTAAGAAAATTGGAGTTCATTAGTGCTGTAGGGGCTTTAGGGGAAAAATAGTGTGATCTGCAAGTAAGTGAATTTGATGTCACCTGACAGAACAGCTGCAGACTTACCTAGTGTGGCTGGGTGTGTGTGGTGAGGCCTCTTCCCTGCAGGACACTGGTGAAGGTCTTTAGTTGGATATTAGGATGTGACCTGGAGGAGGTCGTATACCTCTTAAGAAAGCACTGCTAGAGGAGATTATTTTATAACTTGGAGATTATTGCAATACTGCCTTCCCTCTGGGCCATCTGTTCCTTCTAGGAAGGAGGAAGAGATTAGCCTCCTCTTGTGGCCTCTTCATTCATCGATTTGCAGGGTTAGACTTAATGGATTTGTCTAGCAGTCAGCAGAAGCTTTTGGCTGCCTGTTTTAGAAATTGGAGGAGTGTAACCTGGGACCTGTCTTCTAGAAGGTAATTCAGGATATGCAGGCCTGGAGTTACTGAAGAAAACTTCTTTGTGAGTTCGTTTCATAGGTGAAATTTATGTTGTGCCTTATCTGAGTCATATTTGTACGCAATGCCCACGCTTCCTGCTCTCACCAGAGTCCTAGATGACTCCTTGCCAACATGTTCCTAACCCAAATGTTAGTCACAGCAGCGACAAGCAGAGCCACAGAAGAATCATGATAGAGATTAGTCAAAGGGGGTTTGTGGTTGTGGCTGTGGTATTCTAGTTACTTTGACCTGGAAGCAAAGAGTGACTGTACAGATAGAGCACACCTGCCTTTAAATTCAGTTAGGAATATCAGGCTTATTGAATGTATTGCACACATTCTGAGTCTCCCTACTGTGCTTCCTGCTGTCTTTTACAGGTTATGGCTTTTCTACATCTCAAAAAGTGGGAAAGCAGCAGGGACAATTGCCTTAAGTCAGTCATAGAACCAAGGTCACTGCTTTGTGTGTGTCTCTATTTTAAACTTCCAGTTATTTGGCAGCAACTTTACCAAATTTGTGGTAGTAATACTTTAAATAGGTAATACTTTGTCAGTGAACACTTGGGCTTGGACTTGCTTGAGAAAGCCAAAGTGGCATAGTATAACTCTACAAAGCTTATATTTATTTATGCTTGTATTTCCAGGAAGTATTAGAGCAGAGAGAAATTTTCCATTATTGACTGAAAGTGTGCTTTGTCAAGCAAAGACAAAGCATGGTCTTGAATTCCTAATAATCATAATTGTGACAGCTGCCGAGTCAAGATTTTTTTGATAGTCTTGCTTGATGTAGATGGAAGGGAATGATACCTAAACATCAGAAGCAAATGTCTTCCTGAACAAAGCTGTTAGTGATAGTGTGTTTAAATAGTATGTGAAGCACGGGAGGAACATAGAGCTATAGTAGTCCGTTACAAATTCTCTTGTTTCTGAAATGGTGGTTGACCTTAAAAAGAAGCCAAAAAAATTCTACTTTTTTGTAAAGGAATTAAAGTAAGAATTGATGAGGAAAATATAACCACTAGCATAGATTCAAAGTGACACAGTTTCTGTAATCAGCGTTGTTTGTATCTTTGTTCACGATTCTATTTCCGTAACAGAGTACTCTGCTGAAAATCCAGTCTGAGAATCTCTCTGAAGAGTCCTTTGGAGATTATTGCCATAAAGACACAAAGAGCCTTAAACACCTCTGTACTGTAATATGTCAAGTTTCAGATCGGAAGACGATGCTTCAGATAGTCTTGTGTGTTACTGCCAAAGGAGGAGCTATTTACCAATGCACGGCTGGTGGAGCCTGAGATCTCTGATGACTGGAAAAAGTGTTTTCAGGAAAGGCCTGTGCAGAGAGAGGTCATTAAACAAAAAGCACATCACATACTTCATAGAGGTTAGTTGTTTCTGCTTGTATTAAATGGCATACATCCATTCTCATTTCTATGCGTAACCTCAGAACTGTGATACGCTAGACTAAATGCTGCTTCATTCCTACAAACTGCTGAGTAGAGCTAAGGATATGAAATATTCTGGGGCATGTCTGTTCTGATGATGCGTCCAGAAAGAATTAAGAAACTCCTGTTGTCCACATCGAACTGTAACCTGAATTTCTTAGCAGTAGTTATTATATAGCTCTTTCACCTGTATATCTCAAAGCCTCTTACAAGGTATATAGCACATAGCACCTGGTTCACAACCTAAAACAACTCTTAAATGGTCTGTCTTAGAGCTGGCTTTGACCATAAATTTCAGACTTATATGTTAATGTACAGATCTTTCCTGTCCAGTGGCTTTGTCTCTTTCAGAAGCAACTGATTTCTGAGCGTGTTATTACTACTTTGTACTTCCCTTCCTTCTCCCTATTAATGGCAAATTCCACATAATAGCTCACGTATGTTTTTATAGAGGAAATATTTCACAATTTCCTGCCAATTTAAACAAGAAAACAGTGATTTGCAATTAACTTTTTATGGTTTGACTCTGTATTTTGCTTCATAACTAATCTCCAGCCTATTAAGCAGAGAATCTTTGATTATACCTCACTGCAGATTGAAATATCATCATTCCTTTTATGGAGCTCTTCTATGCAAGGGGGGAGACCTCTGAGCTTCCTGAGCTGCCTTCACATTTTTGTTTTTAAAATATACCAAAATTCCTTTTTGGTTAATATTAATCTTGAAGTACTAACATGACGATTTAAGATTTTTTCTGGCCAAATAGCATTGCTTAGAGTTTCAAAATGCCCGGTGATTTTTCATTGTCTAATTTCAGGTATTTTGAAAGGGGCCTGCTTTCTGGACAAGTGCTAAAGAAGTAAAAGTGCTGTCTTCTAAAAACTCCTTCCACATATTGGAGTTACTTTACATATTAGCCTTAGTTTTTGTGCTACTTAGACATACATGTGTATAAGATTCCTGATTACAGGAGAATATTCAGTGACTTTTGAAAGAAGATTTTGTGAAGAGCCTGCATTGTTCATTCCTTTTTTATCTTAAACGGCTTAAAGAAAAAAGTCTTTTTTGTATTTTTTTTCTCTCAGGTCTCAGAAAATAAATACAAATGTCCAAACACATACTGTAAAAATAGAAATTACTTTTTTGTTTAAACTAACAGCTCTTGCTGCTGTGACCCCCTTGCTCTCAGTAAAGATTTTAGTTAGGATACCTGTGACCCTATATCAAAGTGTTGGGAAAAAAAATCAATGCCTCATAGCTAAGACAAACAGCAGCAGCATGCTGACTCACCAGTTTCTTGGCAGGCTTTGCTTTCCTAGTGGAGATGGGGAAAGAACAAGGAGCACAAGAATCACAGAGTATAATCATAATCAGTCAACCATCCCTTCTGTTAACATGCCTTAAATCATAAAAGACAGGATTACCTACTTCTGTTCTTTGCCTCTTTCTCTTCTTTTTCTTGCCACCTGTATCTTTTTTTAGGTCTTTGAAAGAGAAAAAGACAGATGTATCTTGTGTAGTTCTGCAATGAGGAAGATTGAACAGATTTATCCTGTCTGCTGAAGCAAGTACAGTAGGAGTCATTAGATGAAAACCCCCATTAAGGGAAATACTTCATCCATCGTATACTGTGCAGGAAAGCCGGTACATATGCATAGGAGCCCTTTCAGCTGAGGAAGTGCCTTAGCATCTTTGCTGGGGGGACAAAACTGGAACTTCTTGCTTGAAGCATCTGAGTGAAGTTTCCATCACTTTTTGTACTGTTGTAGTTGTTGGTGTTATTCATAACACATCCAAAATAAATAATCTTGAGCCTTTTTTTGCCCTGCAGTTTTCCTTTGATTTATTTTACCAGATTTCCATACACATTTACAAATGACAGCTTCTTTCTAGTGTATACATAGCCTGACTCCAGTAGAACCTTAGACCTGGCCAAAGACTTCACCCATTATTGTAGTGAGGTCCTGTATTTTTAACAACCATATTGTGTTACATGTATCAGGATTCCTACTGTTGCTACTGGGAGCTTTGATTTTTAAATGTAGTATTATGCTAAAGACTAATGACTCAGTATCGTCCTTCTTTACTCAAGCCATTGTTTTGGGCACAGCATTCAGTCCGGCTCTTTCTCTTGTGCTTTGCAGACAGGCTTTGTCTAGGCAATGTGTTATTTCTTCATAATATCTGAACAACCTATATTTTCCATCCCCTGAACTTACACTTTCCTCTAGGCTGGCATGTTCTTGCACCTTGATTACTTCAATACTATTTTCCTGAACTTGATAAATTAAATCTTCCTCTTTCACTTTAGAGATCTCTTACTGCAGACTGTTTGTGATGGAAATGGTCATTCTCCAGTACTGCGAACCCCATGTGTTCCAGAATATGAAAAGAAAATCCATGAATCTATTTTCAAATGCTGGTTATGTCATGAGATTTTTATTTGGGTTTTCTTTTTGTTCTGATTCTTGGACCTTTTTTAATAGGTCAGAAAGTTTTAGGCTTACAAAATGTAACTATGCCAACATCAGAAACAACTGTTAATCTTAACAGTCAAATTTAATACAGTCGTACACTCAAATCTTTTGAATGAGTTATTGCTGTCTTAGGATGAGCCTCTTAACACTACTCAGAAAGGGTTCTTTTCATGACTTTTACTAAATTGGATGAAGCTGACAAATGTTTATGTAGCAAACATGTATTACAGTAACTCCAAATTAGCCAATTACTATTTTGAGCAGTTACACTTTAATAGCCAGGTACCAGTTTTCAACCCCAAGTGTTCAGTAGTCAGGCTCCAAGCAGAAAAGTGGGCTAGCAGTTTATATGAGAGCATCATTTTCTTTTTTTAAGAAAATGCTAGCTCCAAATATTGAAATGATAAAACAAAAATCACCAAATGGTACATGAGTTCTGATTTAAAAAAAAATAGCCCTGTCATTGACTGTTTCTAATAAGAG
Source organism: Grus americana (assembly GCF_028858705.1). Taxonomy (NCBI): domain Eukaryota; kingdom Metazoa; phylum Chordata; class Aves; order Gruiformes; family Gruidae; genus Grus; species Grus americana. The sequence goes on along the minus strand of NC_072860.1, from coordinate 3,719,380 downwards.
ACGGCTAGCTATAGACTCTTACTTGTGACTTGAGTATGTCAAAAAGGAACTGAAAAAACAGCTGCCACAATTGTATTAGTATGAATTCAGGTTTGGTCATACATTAGGAGGACTGATGTGACTCCCACCAAAAAGGGAGCATCAGGAAGTTGTTCCGTGGCAGGAGGAGTTGTACTTCTGGTTGTAAAAGGAGCATTTGAGGTTGGAGACAGAAGAAAAACTAGATAAGCAGTCCATAATTGAGGATGAGGAGAAAAGAAAAAACCACACATACCTTGTGTTGACTAGGATTTTTCAGGTATTAGATGGTTTGTTAGTTACCAATAAAGTTTTTTGTTAAATAATCAAAAAAGTCTTTGATCTTAGTGAAGACAGTTTGAATTTCTTGCCTTTCTTTCCACGAGATTTCTTTACCTTGGGAGTTCTGTAGGATTTGATGCGGAAACTGTGTGTAATTATTTAAAGGAATAATACTGGGTTGTGACATGCAAGAAAAACACTTGAAAAGTTTAGTATGAATAAATATAGTATATAAGACATCTAGCTTAGTAGATTTTAAAGGCATTTGTCCCTGGCTTCTAAAACATATTTAGATCTTTTAACTGGCAACTGCTAAGAATATATTCTTATAATATGATTTAGGCAACTCTTTGGAAGAATAATTTGGCAAGTTCTGTGTAACTTTTAAACTTTTTCCTCAGTGTGTTTGTTGCCTTGAGACACCTGAAAAGGTCGTGGATTTGCCTTCAGCTAGTCTGAAGGTTTTTTATGTTGTGACATGTTGCTTACAGCAGCTTCTGTGATGTAGCAATGCATTAAAGAAAGGTGTCATTCCCTGAAAGCCTAATCAAAGCTCAAGGGAGGTCTCAAAAATCACAATTAGTGCTTTGAAATGGATTAACTTGCAGTGGCTGTGTTGTAGAAGTTTTATACAGTCCTTTCAGTTTTCTCAGTTCAGGAAACAGGTTCCGATGTGATAAGCTAGTGACATGGTAAACGAGTGAATCAGTGTGGCCAAACATGGTGTTGAGTGAGGGAGAAGAATGACATATCCTTGCTGCCTGGAGGTGGCTGGCTTTGCCTGCCCTGGAGTATCCTGCTTGCTCAAGCAGGGGCTGAAGCCGTATTGCTTTCATGGGCCTGTCGGTCAGGTGTTTGCATCTGTCAGGTCCTCCTTGAATTTCCTTTTCCCAGAAACATTGCTGAAGAGTTCTCTGGATTATGCTGATGCCAGTGGTTCTTATCTAGGTGTTAGCCTGCCCGTGATGACAGTTCCTGGTAAGAAATATTCCTGTAGTTAGCTGAAAGGTTTCCACAGTACTTGTAACAGTAGCTGCCAACAGGAGAAATGTACGTGTTCTGTCTGAGCCTTTGAAATTGGTTGATGAAAATAGTTTTGTTTAATAGGATTTCACCAACTGGAAAGCAGTAGGGAATTGTCCATTGTCCATCCCATTTCCATCCCAGCTAAAGGCCCAGCCAGGGGTGTGGAAGTTGGTATTACAAAAGCTGGACTGTTGCCCATATTATTAGGTACTTCAGGAAGCTAGTAGAGACTGTTCTTAACCCAGCTGTCTGTCTCGGCTTGCTCAGGCAAGTTTTTATGTTTGTTTGACAATGCTGAGACTGGGTTATGCACACTATTTGCACAGCCAGCTTTCATGTTGCTAAACTGTAAGGTGATACATGCGTGTCGGGGTGCTGGGTTTTGTAACTGTTTGGCACAGGTTTTCTATTCCTCCCAAACAGTTGAGCTCTCAAGTGCAGGGATTGTTTCTCTCTTGGTGCCTGGGGGAACCATGCATTGCTGCCCACCCCCTGTCACCAAAGCTGTTAAGAGACCTTCTCCTTTGTGACTGGACCACGACAGCAACATGTAAAGGAAGCAGCACCAGCAGCAAAGTCTTTTGGTGCATAAAAAGGGAAGATTCTTGCTATACCTGGATGTCAATTTGTGAATAGCCCAGGCATCATCTCTAAAAGGCAGTAGAGAACTTTGCCTACTTTTCATATCCAGGAAAAATGCTACTTGCCACTTGACCTGAAGTATATTTTTATTATCAGTTGCATGTATCACCTTGGATCTCTTTTGAAATAGGTTTTCTGCACAAAAATGGAGAAATGTTTGTATCCCATTAGTTTCCTAGTCTTGAAATGACAGGTGACAAAGCCGTTACCTAGCAAAGGTAGGTAAGGTCTATTGCTCTTGGAGGGCACATACATGGGCTGTATATGTGTGCATACTCTTTCTTCGAATTCCTCTACAGTATAACTGTTAATCCCTATGCCATGCTGAGCTGGGATATTATGTGTTCTTTGTATAAATGCAGAAACAGAGGCAAAGGTTAAACTGCTTGCCAAGGGATGTGCTGGGACACCAAATCTAGGATTACAATATGTGCATGTTGAGTGCTCATCTGTGTGCTTTACACTAGTAGGTTATCCCTCACCACAAGGAGGGTTGTACAGTACGATCTTTCCTGTCCCAGGGTCTGCTGAGGGAGTGAGCTTGGATTGGACTGTGTAGCAAGGTAACTGAGAAGACTTCCTGTCACTCAATCAGACGCTATAAGTAAAGATCTTCTAAATCAGTTTTCTAAATATCCTGAAATAAATGCAGAATTAAATCTTCTTGCAGACTGTCCACAGCATGATTACTTCCATTTGGAAATAACTTCCCCCTGAGGCTTTCTCTTGAAGGGCCTTCTTGATGAGAACATTTTCTTCCTTGTGCTCTAGCTAGTGTTGGAGGGGTAAGACTTAACACTTGAGGTGTAGTTGGACTATAATGGCAATATAAATCACAGTAGGAAGTGTGCAACTGCAATTTATAAAACTTGCTGCATGATCAATAGTTTCTTCTGTATACCGTGTGGGTAGTGGTTGGCTATGATAAAGCTCTGGTTGTCAGCATAACACCCAGCTGGAAGTCTTGCAGAGATTGAAGGATGGATTCTTCGAACATTTGGGAGATGTGGGATGCTTGGTCTGCCAAATACTTCAGGCAGGATGAATCCACCCCTTTCCTAACTAGGATATTTCCTGACTTCTGAAGTTATTTGGGGATTGTCATGAAAAGTCTGTTTTCTGGATTGAAGCCTGGCCAATCGCAAATCTGGAAATAACTGCTCATGAGAAGAAAAAGAACAGTTATATTTGTCAACTATACTATTGTGGGTAAGCGAGATTTAGAGACCCTTGCCTAGTGCAGAAAGGATCTGAGAAAGCTTTCCTTTATGGAAGTCGGTAGAATTACTTACATACAGAGGAATTTATATGGCTCTTTACTACTTCTTTTCATGGCAATATGTATTTGTGTTGGGATGTTTGTGAAAGTTTAGACCAAACCAAGTTAAGATAGATGCTTTAAACTCAAGCAGGATGCTATATCTGTATGAACCATGACATCTTGAATTATTCTGAAAGTAATTTTGTAATCTGTGCAAAAAAACCCCATGGTATAGATTGGACCCAGAGCTAGTGAATTCCAAAGCTATTAAGTTCTTGGATACTTCAGGATTTACTGTATAGTGCATACTGCTGTAATATCCCTGTCTCGAAAAGAAAAAAACTCTCTTTCCTGTGAAGTGGTCTCTCTGGGGTCAGTGAGGAGAGAAGTGAGGGGGAAATGACTGGGCGTTAACAACTTCCCACAGGATAAAGCACAAACAGTCCTCCCTTCGAACAAATTCAGTTACTGGGTGTGAATAAGAACTCTGAATCTTAGTGGATTTCTGCAATTAAGAATACAGGCCTCATGCTCCAGAAAATAATTAAGCAACTGTTTATAGCGGTGAGGGAACTCAGAGTAGGAGCTGGTTATACCAATTCATTCTGGTTATTGGCCTTTCTTCCCCCTTCCTATTTATAACTCATTTAAACATGACTAATGGCTAAAGCTAGAACTACACTACATGTCACATAATCTTTTTTTTTTTTTAACCATGCTTGATGATGCAAGTTGAAACAAAGGCCTAGTTGTTTAAGCTCCCTTTAAACTCTATAAAATTTCACATTCTTCTAAGCCCTGCTTTTAAATCACACCTCCAAGCCTGTATGGGAAAGTTACAGGAAAGTTTTGAGAAATTCATTCTTCATTCTGTTCAGCACACAGCTGATGTTGTCACACGAGAGGGAGGAGACGTATGAGCATGAGAATGCTACTTGTAAGTGCTCTGCTTGGTTAGAGATGGAGGTGGGACCAGTGCTCTGAGGTCATGTAAGGAGATACCTGGAGGTTTTTGCCCCCAGGTCACTAGATCGATGCAGAACATGCTTAAAGCGCTAAAAGCTCATATCCATCTGGTCAGTGCTTTCAGTGCTGCTCTGAGGTGACAGATGTCCTCTCTACAAATTCAGCTATCTATATGGCACTAAATAGACCCCTATATCTTTTGCAGTCTTAGTTGAGCATGCAAGATTGACTTAAATGGAGGAGCTGAGCTATGTGAATGGCCGAGTCATTCATGGTGTCATAAGGCTTCCTCTGATGATTTCTGATTTCAGCAGCTAGCCTCTCTGTCATGCCAGAGTGCTCTTCTGCTCTTTGTAAATAAAACAGTGATGGTAGAATGGGACACAGGTACAGAGTATGTCACTGCTGTTGGAGCATATTTAGAGCAGTGTCAAAACTGCAATCCTGACCTCCATGAATCATCTCACTTTAGTTCTGTGATACGAAGAGTATCCAAACTTGTATGTGAGTGGTCCTTGGACACAAGGACCAAAAATGTTTAGCTTCAACTTATGTTAGAAAGTTGCCTCAAAGGCACACAAAATGGGGAGTAGGAGAAACCTGGCCTTTGAAATGAGACTTTTGGACATAGTCTCCTTTCCTTTCCTTGTAATGGCACTGTGCAGCTCTGAAGAAGTTTTTATGAAGACAGTGAATTGTAAGCTAGCCCAGGAGACAGGAGGAGCTTTCTGATACCAGTTGACAGGAAGACGGAAAGAGACACTGCGTTAGTACCAGAACTAAACATGGATCTGGACTTTAAATATGGAGTTCAGCTTTCTCAGCATTCATATAGCTTTATAGTTTTGGTTCCTGTTTATATCTAATTAGAATTCCCCTTGTTTGGGAGAAGGGAGGTGTCTCTGAAGCACGAGCTGTGAGGGGTATATGACTCTATTAACAAGTTAGTGCAAGGTGAGGGCGTGGATTGCTGGCAGGTCATTGCTCTGCTCAGCCTGCCTGGTGCTTGCTCTTCTCCCATGGTTAGGTGCAGTGTTTGAACCTCAGCGGAAATAGGTAAGCTGCTTCACGCCTGCTCTGCGACAAAAACATGCCCACAGGTTTCATGGCATAAGTAGCATGCTATAAATTTACATGATAACTTACCTTCAAATACCACCATGTAAAACCTGTTGAGAGGAACTACAGTAAGTACTACAGCAGGTTGTCTGTCTCAGAGGGCAAGGTTAGTGAACATTTCTGCCATATTCTTGAGTCAAAAGTATTTGCTGTCTTTCGCTTGCTACAGCAATCTTTATCAGAGGTAGGAACTGTGCCATCACGGTGTCAGATCGGGTGCACACATACAGAGCAGAGCCTGCGTACATTACCTCTATTTCTCACACACTGGAGCAAACATCCTTTTACAATTTTTTACAAACTCTTACCCCGAGAAAGATACAATTGGTTTATTTGGCTGGAAGCCACAGAACTAACTGAACCTGTTGTAGGATTCTTAGTCACTCATGAGAAAAGTCTGGGTTTAGTTTCAACAATTTAGTAATGAAATTCAAGCATGGCTAACAGTTGTGGTTCACGGTCTCAGGAGAGGTGCACTAAAGGACTCCATTTGCATCTCTCTCCTCGGAGCTCTTGCAGCAGTGGGAGAGCTCAGAGCTGGGCTGTGGCTCATCCAGCTGTCGGGAGATCAGGTATCACACTGAAGAGCGCTGTTGTAGTATTGATCTAATCTGGAGTGGACAAAAGAGAACTCATGTCTCTGACAGAAAAAAGGGTTGGGCTGTTCATGCAAACGTGTAGCTCAGAGCAGTTGGTTTCACTGGCAGCAAGACACAGGCTCTGGTGCAATTAATCTTTGTCTGGCCTTGTGTGGCAACAGTACTTGGGTTTATGTGCTGCATCCAGTTGCATCTTGGTAGAAAAGGAAGGCAGCAAGAGGACACTGGAAGGTACCGTAGTTCAATGGCCAAGAATCTCCATTTGCCTTCAGGCTTTTTCTGGCTTAATTTTACACGGCTTTAGTGAGGTTGCACTGGTATTCAGTTATTTTGTAGGATGCAGTCTCAGACAGGTGGGTTCCTAGGACTAGACCATATCCAACTTTCTATTTCCATGAACAGACATGTGGGAGGTTTAGATTGTGGGAAGCTTTGATGGGCACCATGCACGTGCCAGAGGTTCTGAAAAAGCAGATTTGGAACAATGGCTTTGAGGAAAAACCTTCTTGTCACTGATTGGCCTTCTTTATGAGAATTGCTGTATATGAGCAGACCACTGCCCGCTTTCTAAGCTTTTTAGCCCTGTCATGTTATGGTATATAGTCATAAAATTTAGTGTGATCAGGTTCAGCAGCTCTGATACCTATTTACCTGTGCAATCAATCCTCAGCAAGAAACAACAAAGGTGTCCTTCAGACTTTAGGAGTTTGATTTTCTGTTCATCGGTTTTTTGAGTAAAGGAAGAGATAGTGATGCTCTCAGTAGCAAGAAAGAGTCCTGCATTTTTATTTAATTGAGGAATTTGAAAGGGTAGAGTAAAAGACCATGGTTTATTCTTTTGTTTCATTTTCCTGTCCTTCAGAGAACAGATGCTGGAGTTATGTTTATGTCATTCCAGTGCTAAATACTTGTCTTGACTTAAGCAGCAGCATTGCTGCAAAAAAAAGAAAAAGAATGAAAAGTTTTAATGCCGTGCCACAAGCACGTATGAATTACTGCAGAATGTTGACTTGCATTTCTAAATTTTGGCAGGAAATGAGACACGAAATGCTTTATTAGAAACCTTGTCCAAAGAATCTATAATGGCACAATTTAATTATGTTGGCAAAGGACTCTGGAAAGGTGCTTGAGCTTCCATCAAGTGGTGACAGCATATCTATATGTTTTGCCAATTGTTGCCTCTTGCTCCGCACACTGACATTTCAAGAGAACAGTCAGTGTTTGCTGAATGGGAGCATGGAGGTGGAAACAAAATAGAGCAACATTTTCAACTCCAGCACAGTCTAATTTGGCCTGCAGCACACTGCCTTTTCCACAGGGATTTGTGTGTTCCACGAAGTGGACTGGACTGAAATTAAACATTTGCAGCATTAATTGTAGTGTCCACTGCATGAGTCTGTTTATCTGTATAGATATGTGTGTAATGACTCCTGCTGTTCTGAAGCTTTTCTGCATGCTCTTGTCTACAAACAGTTCAAACTATGTACAGAAGGCATCACTGGTGCTGTGATAACATTCACGTTCTTCTGCTGAACTCTCTCCTGGTGTCAAGTTGTCCTTTCAGAGCCCAAGGGCACAAAGGCACCTCAAATTAAATTGGCAGGAATCTCATAAATTTGAGTCTGGTCCTGACTACTCCTCCATTATAAACATTTATCTTTGCTGTTGCTAGGCTGTTAAAAAGAAATGCAGACCTGGGATTTAGTTTGAGTAAGTGCCATTTGAACCTTACCTATAAAGACTACAAATAAACCTACCAGGCTAAACAGAAATCAGACATATAATTCCTTCTTGAGGTATCTACACACCTTGCTATCTTTTCTGCAGGTAGCCTGCCAGTCGAGAATTAAGAGTTGTTGCTCCCTCTCTGCTCCTGAAGAGAAGTGATTTCTGTCTTTACCTGTATTACACAATTTCATTTTTCAGTGCTACTCTCCTACCTTCAAATGTTTCTCTTGCTACTGGTTGTAACTTTACCCTCAAAAAAGGGTCATTCTACGAGACTTGCAGAACATCACTGTCGAGCAGACCTGATCCCTATGCTGCTTTTCCCATTAGACATGAGTTAAGGTCCTCAGAGCTGACCTAAACCAGTCATGGTCTAAAGATGGAGACTTGGTCAGACTATTAAGGATAAGTGTCTAACAATGAATTACAAGTTCCCAGATCTTTCTTTTGCACTATAGTAAATTGACATGAAACAACCCACATCTGCAATGTTCAACTCTTGCCACCCTTCAAAACAGAGTGACTGAATGCAAGCTGCCTGTTGGTAAAGGTCCTAGACCCTCACTAATTCCTGAGTTATGCCCAAAATTTGTTTGCGAGATCATTGACTGGCCTGGACCAAAATCACATCAAGGATCAGCAATTAACAATGCAGTAGAGGAATGTTCTTCATGTGGCATAATCTAAATGTGTGGTGTTTTTTTTTTTTTACCTCCTCCTCCCCCTCCCTGCTTTATGGTGTCCATCATCTGCAGTGCATATTTAAGGGATTTAGAAGGGAAGTGTGCTATTATTTTCTCAGTATCCCATGCTGCCATGTGTCTGTCCCGTACCTAACCGGGAATCTGCAGAGAGGCTAGTCAATGAAGGAAGCAACCATCTGTTGGAAATTGGAGATGGGAAGCTGAAGTGGAAGCTGGAATTAGTATTGCCTCTCTTTTTCTAGCTCTACCTTTCCTTAAAAGGAAAATTAAAAGATTGTAGTAATTCTAGAAAACACTGAGAGTGGGGTTTGGGGTTTGATTGTAGAGGAAGTAAATGCTGCACAAAGGGGCAAAGTTAGCATTAGCTTTTGTAATCCAGCACCATTTCTGAGGTTTGGGAATTAATTTATTTTCCCTGACTTTGAATGACTCCTTGCTGCTCTTTCTTATCCAGGTAAAGGAGGGGCAGACTGGGCCGTTTCCATGTCAAGACTGCTCAATTTGTTTGTGATTTGGACATTTTTGGAAAACTGCATAATGATACAGTCTTCAAGTAAAATGATAATAGGGCATGAGAAACCAGGATGATGACAGAGTTGCTTGAGCACCACTTCTTCCCTCTTAACTCTCTAGCAGGCATGCCCACTTCTTCCATTGCTGAAATGTCTTTGAGTTTGAAACAAGGAAAGAGGAGCTGGGAAGTTGTTTGCAAGCTTTCATACTGTTTGCAACACTCAAGAATAGGAAGCTGGCCTGTGGTTTCCCTGGTTTTTGTTTGTTTGTTTCCCTGCTCTGCGGGAAACATCTGTATGGCAGGTACACAGAGTCCTCAGTGGAGATCAGACCCCTAAGGCAGCTCACAAGCACCAAGTAACCCTGTCCCACGTGCAAGGCAGTAGAATGCCTCTTCCCGCCCCATCCTTTGGCCTCTCAGGAGGCACAAACTACTGTCACATTGTCATCCCAGAATGGGAACTCCAGCACCAGGAAGGGTAATGTTACCCCTGCCTTTTTCTCACTATTTTAGTACCTGTACTTTGATATTTGTTTTGGAAATAATTTTTATTTTATGCAAGCCTGTCCAAGCAGCACGATGCATTGGTAACTGAAGAGCTGCTTCCCTCACAAGTTTTTTAATGAGATACAGTGCAGTGTGGTTGTGAGGATTGCAAACCATTTGGCATGGGTTCTGTGTCTGCTTGGACTGCCTTGAGACACTAGCATTTACAGAGTGGGTTTGATTCAACTTCACCTTTAACTGGCCCAAACTGGGTATGTTTTATCGAAGCCAGTGATGTAACCTTGCTGCAAATAAGGAAAGAATAGGAGTTGATTAAAAAAGGAGTTAATTTTTCTAGGACACTTCATCACACTAAATTCCATTTGTCCTAGTGTAAATTTCTGGAGCCATCCTTTCTGCCCCTCTAGTTTAGGAGGCAATAAGAAGCATGACTGCCTGGCACCATGGAGCTGCACAGCTGGCACCTGCCTAGTTATTGATTTTTCCAAAGCTGTGCCTAACAAAATATTTTATGACATCCAATGATCAGTGCAAGTACACAGTAAAAATCCAGTACATTTATTTTTATTTCTAAGTCATAAAAAGAAAAATAGGCGCATTATATGCTATGCATATATATAATGTATATAAAATTGCATTTAAATGGGAAACAAGCAGCTTTCCTCATCTTTTCTAGTGTGTTATGGTTGTTCGCTCTTCACTTGCAAAAGACCAAAGGTTCTGGAACAAGCACGGAGGGGGCAGGAGTAAAAGCTTTCCTAATAGAAGCAGCAGCGTTTAGTGCCTGCAGCCATGTCTTGTTTTAAATGTAGTCTACTCATTTGTTGTCAGTGGAACAAAATTATCATATCACCCTTGGCTAATACTTCGATAACCAAATGAGTGAATATATGCAGACTATGAAATGAGCTAAAACATCTACCAGTTCCGTCCTGGAAAGAATAGAAGCAGGAAGCCTAATTCAAAGTCTTGAGCAGAGCTGATCCAAACGATGAGTGCTTTGGTGGGATTCACCTAAGAGTGGTAAGCTGCATCCATAAGACAGAATTAAATCGTCTTCTGTGGATGTTGTCACTTTCTGTATGGTCTAGTGGGGAGTTTTTCATACTTCTTGTAGGCAGAAGCTGCTGTCTGTCGGGGGGGGGCAAGTATTTTCCGTGCCTATGTCAGCAACAACCTTTTAAACAGTCAGTGGCTCCCTTATAAACAGTGCCTTTGCCTCAGACAGTTTATTAAAAATTCTGCGCTTCCTTTCTCCGTCTATCCAAACAAGGTGATGGTGAGCAAAATGAAAGCAATTGTGTATTTCCTACTTCATTTTGAAAGTCTGAGTCAAGAATTGTTGCTCTTAAAGTGTACCGAGACTGCATGCTGGGTCCTAGTCTGTAGCTCCGTGCTGCAAAGCTCCATTTGTCTTCTTTCAGAAGTGGCGAAGCAAGGCTCCTGGAGGCTTGGGTATTCATTTGTGATACTGTGAGCAATGGTGTTTTGTTCTTGAAGAAGAACAAAAGGCATGCTGCCCTTCAGAAATGGAACTGATGGCTCAAAGAGTTTATGACAATTTATAGATTGTAAAATGAGGTCAAATAATCTTTCTGTTGTGTGATACAACAAATAGGGTATCGCAGAGAATAGTAGTGATGGAGGCTCAGACAGATCTTTAATCTTCAAAAGGTTGCTTGGGCCTATTTCACTGTTTTAAGCTTTGCATACAATATTAAAAATTAATGTATTTCATCTTGGTTTCTTAGAAAGTACACAAGTCTAATGTAGAAAAATAAATTGGTAGAGCTAAGAAGTACCATTTTGTAATGGTAATAAAGTGACAATTTCTTGAAAAGAGGCATAAGAGGGACTATTGCTTAGTGGGCACTTTTTTCAAGTTAGTAATTGGGACCAGCAGGTTAAAATTCTCCGAAACTTCTATCCTTACTTTTCTGTGGCATTTTGGAGTATTTGCAGTTTGGAAACAGATATATTAGTAGTGAGTTGCAAGGAATAATTTAATTTGTATTTTTACTACATTTTCTATGCTATTCATGGAATATCATAAAATATGCAGTTTAACTTGGTGATATGTTTTTAGGCAGAATTACTACTGAGAATAGGCTTGGACTTACGCCACTGAAATCATCACAGTAACCTCATGTTTTTTCCTGCCTTGGAAGACTCTTGAATGTCTCACAGGGCCAAGCCCTTAATAATTGAAAATCCTGGATACATAGGTAATTTTTTTTTTCTTTTCCTTGCTTTAATTTCTTTTTCCTTTCTCCTGTCTGATGTTGCCACTTCTTATTGTCTGGTCTATCTTTTGTCAATCAATTTTATATATGAAAGTGTAAAATACCGCTTTTTTAAAATGTAGAATATTGGGAAGGGAACAGGACAAATGTCTTCCCTATTCCAATAAAGTCCTGGGTTAACCCTCGAGGGTTTTGACAGATACCCTCTAAGTAGTGAGTAATGTAATAGGACAGATTAGGAGCTCTGCTATGAAAGGACAGGGTAGATAACTCACAGGTCATTCTTATTTGCCTGCTGCATCTTCCCTACAGGCCTTCGTTCTTAAGACATTTGATTGTCTATACCTAAAAGATCAAGGAGAAAGGTGCTTTCTAGCTTTGTCGTTTGAGTTCCTAGACTGCTGTGGGGAAGATGGGGAGAAGAAGTAAGCATTATTTCCTCTTTTTAATTAGGTTACTGATTTCACTATCATTGTACAAAAAGTGTTTGAGCTGTAGCTGAGTCACTGGCAGATTTTTAAAGGCAACTTTGTTTTATTTTGCTTAAGTTTGCTGGCCAGACAGGTGTATTAGCTGCTAGGAGAGAGAAAAGCTAAAGTTCTTTAAAATGAAACTTCACTTCTGCACAATGCAGAGATCTTGGCCGTGTATGTCCTATGAAAGTCTTTGCGCTTGGTACTGTTGAGTGATCCTTTCAAGGTCTGTTTCCTGGGTTGATACTTACAATTCAGCAATGGTCACTGTAAGGCAGTTGAGTACCGACTGTGAACTATGAACGTGGTCCTTTTGAAGTAAGAGTTTCAAGAATTAAATATGGAATGAGTTGGGGTAACAAATGGAAGGAGGTCAGGACAAAAAGGCTGGCAGAGAAAATTAAATAATTGAAAGTGGATACCTTGCAGCTCATAACCAAAAGTTGGTATATCTTCATCTGTCGTGACAGCTTCTTCTGATTTCCCTTCTGTACAAATGGTTACTGGGGGACTCTTTGTATTGAAGAGAAGTCACGCAGTAACTCTAAAGCAAAGCATTTTAAATAAATGGATGAAAAGTGTGTGTGTGTGTGTGTGTATATATATATAGGTGTATATATATAGTCAGAACACTTTTATCTGTGGTTATTTCTAAGGGATTTTGGGAGGAACAGTGAAGTGAGAGAGGAAAAGGAAGCATTTAAGGGAGATGTTCTTTATGCCCCACTGATTCACTACCTAAAAAAACTGCAGAATGTGAGTATGCCATACAGCTGCATTAGGGAAGAAAGCCTCAGTGATTCATTGTTTAATTGAACAGTAATAGGAGAAATAACTTATTATCTTAATAAGCTACTTCAGTGTTGTGTAGTAAACACTTTACAACTGCCATTATGTTGCCTCACCCCAGAGTTAAAAAACTTGATTTTTACATCTGTGAAACATTGGCAGTCACTGCTTTGAGGATTTTCAGGTTGGTATATGAAAAATCAGAGGCATTTAACAATTCTCGCAAGTCTGTTTTTGATAATATGTTGAAAATATCATGTCTGAAGTTTTACTTGAGTTGCATTAGCAATTGTATGTCCGAGGGCCGCACTCTGACTGGTGTCACCTCTCAGATGTGCAGGGAGAAGGCAAAGCAGCAGGATGTGATGAGGTCTTTAGAGGTCTGGTTTTTTTCATGAGAGCCTATTTCACAAGCAGGAGGTAGCCAGAGCATGTTCTTTTGTTGACAGTGTCCTTTTCTGTGCTGAAACCATGTGTAGAGGAAGTGGAAATTTCATGTTTGGTTTTTCTCACTTTTCAGTATTTGGCTGTTGTGTCAGCTTCCTTTCAAAGCTGCTGTTTGCATGGAAAGCTGTATGATATAATCACCACTGTTTGTGTGGTTGTTTTAAAGGCATTCTACCATACGTTATTGCTCCGCTGTTGTGTGTTTCATATGGTTAATTTGTTGTATTTTTAAAGTTTGTTTTTTTTTTTTAATGAACTTTTAAGTCATTGATGTAAGGTCAGTGAGCAGAAGTAAGTGACCAGATATTTGGGGTTAGAACTAAGTCAGGGATAGAGCCTTGTTTTGCTCTGTATTATGTGTGGATTCTCCAATGAAAAAGAAGGCTAAAATTAAATTATGCAACAAAAAAATACAGAGTCGAAACAATTTACTGACAGTTGAAACAAGACACCATAATCTTCTCTTTCTGGCAGTTATTCTGAAATGAAATGTAAGAGATTGCATGATTTAGTGGCAGGTCAATATAGAAAATAGTGTTATTTCAATTATCAGTACCTTTTCAAAGGTGTTGGTGTTTGTCGGAAATCCTGCCTGCGAAAGGTTGGTTTTCTGGTAGTGGTATTAGACTGCCATGAGATCTGTTACTGCAGCACATTCACAGTAACTTGCAGTTACTCTTGCAACAACAGATGTTCTATATGAAAGTTTCAGATTTAAAAGTAGTAGGGAGAAAATAGAAATAGAGCTACAGAAAGATATTCTGCTTCTGTTTCTACAGAAAAAATAATCATAGTGGAGACTCATAAATCAAAAGAAAAGGAAGCACGCTTTGTGTATGTTAAGTCAGTTATGTGGCCTGAGCTTGTCAGTCAAATATAATGAAATTCCTATTTCTGCTGAAATTACTGTATTTTGCTTCAGAAAGGAACACAGAGGATTTCACAAGTTCATGAAATGCCATGAACTGTAAATACATGGGAGTTCTGTGACTGGAAAAAAATTACTAGTGCAATAAAAGCTAAAGTTCATCATATTCTTTTAATGCAAGGGGAATAACATCATGGAACTTGGCAGACACTAACTATGGGGTTTTTCTAGCATTTGATGTGCCACCCGGTAATAATCTAGTTGTAGAAGAGAAAAACAATGGTCATGGGAGGAGAGATGTATTGTTGTTTTGGCATATCACAATGATAGCAAAGGATTGTTGTCAATTTTGGTTTTGAACAAAAAAAGGTGTAAAAGAAAGGGAAAATTCTTTGTAGTGTCTTTGTCATCTGGGGGGTGAAGGGGGGAATGAAAAGCAAAACTGGGTGGGGCGATTGATGAAACAGTGAAAATGGCTGAGACTTCTTGCTAGGAAAACACGTCTTTGGACAAAGTCATTAATACTGACAGCCACTTTTCTAAAGAAAGGAAGACTTCTGTGATTCCAGAGATTATGAAAGAGAAGACAACTTTATTTTAGCCCAAGTATTAACAAAACCCCATCAATGTGTTGTTTTATCTTGTTACATTGAGCAGATGATATTAAGCCAGTTTGTAAACATGAGCTGGTAGACATGTCTGAACAAGAAAGTGTGCATTTTTACTGTGTTATTCAGCATTATAAAAGTTTGCCAAGACTCAGTCAGATTTATATTAATTTTTCATGCATGGTAATTTCTTTTTGACTGCCCAAAACCAGGTGCACTTTGTATACAGAAGTGTCTTTACAGCCTTGCAAATATTTGTAGCAAATATTGTCACTAAACGTACATGAACTAACATACTCATTCTGGACCCACAAGCTACCCGTCTGGAGAATGCACTTTGCTTTGGGGGAGCTGCATCAGTTGCTTCCTGCATGGAAACACTGGCATTTTCCAGCGGTGTACGTTCATGGGCCTGTGAAGATCATAACAAAATAGCAGCCAGCCAATAGCAAGTTTACCATGTTCTTTCAGCCTCCCAGGAAGTGTGGTTCATCTTTGATAACTGCATAGCTGCAAAAGATTTGGGGGGAGGTGGGCAGAAAAGATAAGAATCTAAGCACCCATTTGGCTTAATGTTTTCTGCACAATAAGTATTTTCTTACATGTAATAAAACCTTTGAGCAGCTGCTGAAGAAACTGTAATCTCCGCTGTCCAACCTGCTTTTTAGCTCGGTTTCTCTATGAGCCTCAGAGCAAACTGGAATGAGTCCTGGCTAAGTTTTGGGTTGTGTTAGAATGTTGCAGTGAAACTGAATATGATGTGTCCAATTCTATAACTTTTTTTTTTTTTAACAACCAGATTCATTAACAATGCCTTATTTCAGAGACTTTCTTGCAAAATGCATTGGTTTTGAAGAGAAGTTCAGTAAAAACTTATAGAAAGTGTGAGCACATAACTATGGAGACAAGAAGTGTCTTTTGATTTGAAGTCTTCAACTGCTGTAACCTCATATAGCTTTAACCTGGCTGGTTTTTTCGCTTGTTTACGAGCAGTGGAAGTGAGAGACAAGAATCTTGTAGGCACAGATTTGCAGAACGTAGCACAGACCATTTGCAAAACTGCTTTAAGTACCAGGCTGGAGTCTATTAATGCATTCAGAGCTGAGGCTTTGTTTACAGAGAGTTAAAAGTTATAAACTCCACAACTGAAGCATCCCTTTCAACCAAAAATCTTGACAGCTCTGCTGGATCCACCTAACCCCAGGAGGGAATGAGCCGGGGCTGATTTTTCCAGAGGAAAGTCAGGCTCCTGCCTAGGCCAAAAAAGAAATGAGAGTAGAAATGCATGCCATAGTGAACTGAGGTGCTGATCTTGGTCATAACATCTAGCTCCCCGTTTCGTGTTTTCACAGCAGTAAATTGATTGTGGTGTTACTTGTTAGAATGCATGTGAATTTCTTAGCTAGCTATCTCATATAAAATATGAATATTATTTTTCAGGCCGAACCCACCTATTGCTACTGTGGGTGTTCTCCTTTGCAAATATGATGGGACCCCATTTCCATTAAACTGCAGTTTCTTCTGTTCTGCCACTGTGGTATTAAGTAACTGTCTGACCCACGAGTTGCCAGCATGACTGGGAGGCAGTCCTTTCAAAAGTACCTAGCAGCTACCTTGTCAGTCAGGCAAAACCCGTGACTGTTTTCAGGTTGGGGTTTGTAGACACCTAAATCTAAAAATGTCTTCTGATTTTAGTTTAATTATTTCTGGAAACTTTAGATTTTCAAGTCTCGACAGAGAAGAAATTGATTCTAGCTTACTTGTAGTTACAGTAGAACCCGGTGGTCAGTGCTGAAACTCGAACAGTTCTGGAGTGCTTATTCTTTTGGTAGTATGGTGGAAGTGAAGGGAGTAGCTCAGTAGGAGACCTTGCTGTAGCGCAGCTTCCTGTCCATGGTACATATCTTTTTGAAATTAGTATTGGACCCTTAGACCTGTCATCCGCAGGGTTTTGTCTGAAGTTGGAGGAAGGGCAAAAAATAATCAGCCTAAGTAGAAATGCAAACAAACTGTCACGCTTTTAATCACAGAGGTAGTGTGGGAATCATAAATCAGGGAGATGGCTAACAGGGTGGTTACAGGAAGCACAGATGAGTAGGAAAGGTTAGACTTCTTTAAAGATACTTTAGCTGTTCACTGACCCTGCGCATGCTAGATTTTTGCATAGTGAGTATGACAAATAGAAAACAAGATTATACAGAAAAAAATCAGCATTATGGAGATTTTCTCATGCACCCTTCTAACTGCATTTTCTATACTCTGAAATGCATATGCATCATTTAACCACGTACAGTAACAAACCACTACACCCTTCTCATTGCATGTACAATATACACGCACACAGAGTGCTCTTCTATTCCTGTTTCTTTCCTCATGTGTTTCTTTCCCTTTCTGCCTCTCAAGAATGAAAAAAGGTTATAATATGATGTTCTTTTTCCAGAAAAGAAACCAATGAAGTTTGAAGAGACAGAAGAACATCATAAAGTAGCTTTTTTGTTCATGTAGATACAGTTGAGATACCTCTTCATTTCTTACTTGGGCAAGCAAGGACAAAATTGGAAAGCTCGTTGTTGTATTTCTAGATGTATTACGTTAGACACAGCTTTGAGCCTGGGACCACAGCCATGACAACTTAGTAGTCAAGGAATGTATCACAAAAATGTTTATATTTGAGAACTTATGTGCTCACAAATTTACATTTTTCTATGCTCTATCAGTTATTTAAATCACAGATATTTAATTTCCATAAAAACATTTCCTCCTTTTGCTTTCGTGACCCTTTCTTAAGGCTTACAATGATCTTTACCTTTCCATTTTGTGGAGTAATCCAAAATTGACCTACTGCTGTAGTAGCACCTGGGGATTAAAGATTTATCAGACCTATCTTCTGTTCTATTTTAGTTTTTCAAAGCCTTGGGCTTCTGACATGAGCCTTATATCTTCAAAAATGTCCTTATTTTTAACATATCTATAATACAGTCCCCAACTTGAGACACCTTTGTCCTGATTTTGAGAAGCACCCAAGCTTCCAGTGGATGCATTGCAAGCAATGCATGTCCAGAGATTTCAATTTTCAGTTTCATTACGTAGAATGTCTGGAATGTTTTCCTTAAAGTTTCTCTGTCTCACTTTCCAGTTTTGCAAATGGTATCGGTAATACCATTGCTGTCCTGCACTTCAATGTTCTTGGCATAAGCTTTGTGAGCTTTTTTATAGCTGCACAATGATAGCACTTTATTTGTTATGCTTTGGACATGCAAAAATATTGTAGCTAACAGTTTCATTTTTTGCAGGTAGCTAATTTGGTTGTGTTACTTGTAAAACAGAATCAGGTGTCAGTGCAGGGCTCTGCCTCCAAGTTTGTATTTACCACTTTAGAAACGGGCTTGAGATCAATCACTGCCATTGAAGTCTTGCACATTGAGTCTCCCCTTTCCAAAAAGAGGTACCTTCTCTACCTGTGTTTCATCCCACAGTCATTTCTATAAAAACTACTTGTACATTTCTCCAAATCAGGCAATCTCATTTGTTGGCTTCTAGTCTCGTATCACCTCGAAGTTCAAGGGGTTTTTCGGAGTCAGACAGAGAAGGCAAAGCTCCTTCAACTCTGTGTAATGCACCTTGACCAACAAGGGATTCAGGACAGCGCAAGCTGTCGTATCTCCTCCTTGGTCCAGCACAGCTGAAAAGTTGAGGGAGGAATGCGTGCAAGAGATCTGTTTTGCTCACATATGCAGAAACAGTGTAGGAGAGGAATTTGATAGGTTTAAGTAAGCGTTATGGTCTCGAATCAGCCCTGTAGGGTAAGAGTGAGGGACAGGATCTGTGCAAGTCCACTGAGAGCTAAAGAGTAAATTGCACCAGGTAACAACAATATCGGAGAATGAGACTTCAGTCCTGAAAACATTAATGCATCTCCTTTGTTTTAATGATCTGACTTGTCCTGTGATACACAGTCACTTGTCTGCAGACTCAGGATTTAACTTTTGGGGGGCAAATTAATGCTGTGGAAGTTTGTTGATGAGCAGTTGCAGCACAAGGATTGTACTCTGGTGAGAGCAGGGTTGATGCTGCAAAGTTCCTTTAGTCTTCTCATTATGTTTGCTCGGTTAAGAGTCTGTAAGTGATACTTGGATAAAAGGTTTTTTTCTTATTTTCTGTAAAGCTCTTTGATTTGCTGTCTTTCTAGTTTGAGGGCTCTGCCTTATTTCCGGTAGGTGGCCTGTTAATATTCTGGAAACTGGAGTTTTTTAAAAAGGATTGATACCTTCAACATTAAAAAAAAAATTCCTTTGCATTAGTCCATTTTAACAGCCAAGGCAATTTTCCACATGGTGGCTTTATGGAAATGGGTTGCAGCTCTTGCCGACCATGACCAGAACATTACAGGAAATGTATTTTCATGGAAGATTTGCTGCAATTGCCAACTGGAGAAAGGGAGGGGGACAGGGGTTTGTTCTGTTAATGGACAACTGCGTGCCATGATGTGAATCCCTTCTGTTAAATTAAATTGGTTTGCACTTTCCACTATTGCTTGTTCCATGCTGAAAGAAATAATCACTGATATGCCATTTCCCTCTGTAAGGACCGAAGTGTGTTGGCATAGCATGACACCTTATGCTGAAATGGGGTGAACAACAAATGAATTTAGGTGTCTGACTGAGATAATTTAAGCAGTACAAACAATTGGAATATTTCCATGGAGTGGCTTGGTCAGAACTGGAACTAATAGAAATTGGCTTTGCGGCCTCAGTGCTTATAGGTAGGTGGTAGTATCTTGCATGATTTACAGTAGAACTGAATGAGATTTTAAATCTGCAGATGTTGTTGCACAAGCATGACTTTAAGTGTGTGAACAGTCTCTTTAAATTAAAACTTTAGTATGAAAGTCTGAAGGTTTGGGTGGGTTTTGGTGCACTGTAAGTGTTTTTTTTCCATAGTTGAAGCTTTTCACAGCTGAAAGTTTGATACTTTCCAAGTAGAAGCAGGAATGATATGTGGCCTTATTCATATATGAAAATGTTATCTATGCTGGGAATATCTGATTGCTTGCAGGAAAAAACACTCCATGACTGATTCCCCTATGGTAAATATTTGAATTCCAGTAGGTCCATTATTAATTCCATATGAGATATTTTCCGGCTCTTACTGCATACATTGGAGATGAGAACAAAAGAGAAACAGAAAAGAGCAGAGAACATAGGTACCATCCCCTAAGCTAAACTCCTTGTTCCTTTCAAAGTAGATTGGAGCTGTGGGGCAGGGATACCTCTTAAATACTCATAGAGGGTCTTACTGGCTTATGTTTTTGTTTAATTTTCGTGCAGGTTGATTTCAGTCTTCCCTTGTAAGGAGTTTAAAGCTGAGATCTATAAATTTATATTGACCCTGACATGGGAAAGGCAGCTCTGTTGAAACACAGTTTAATAGAGATTTTACTTGAAATTGGCAAATATCATTCTAAAAGTGTGTATGAGGTAGGATTTGCTCTATAAGAGTAGAGTTATGCCAAACTGGGGTGGGGTTGGTAAACCCATCCAGATGGTAAAAATAGTGTTTATAAAAATAGTTTTGGAGGGGTTAAGGTTTTTATAGGGATGTGTGGAATTTTCAGTGGTTGAGTTGGTTTTGCTTTGAATTTACTCTAGAAGAAAGTTTTAATGTCTACTGTGTGATGTTTGTAATTACATGAGTAGGGAAAGAGGAAATGGTGAAGTAAGACTAATTTGATAAAATTACCCTGAACGTGCAATAGATGTGTTTCTTGACAAGTTGCCAATTTGTGTGTTAGAGAATTTTCTTTATTAGTCCTTTAATTTCCCATTCCCAACAAGGAGGAATTGGTTTAGCTATGTTTGCTTGCTGCGCAGAAAAACTTGCATGATCAATTGAAGTTCACCCTTTTGAGGAGGTACTCTTTTATGCTAAGAGCATGTACTGGATGAATATAGTTGATATACTTCACGTGGCGTATGACTTGTGTGCGTATGTGTATATATAGAGAGAGTGAGTCTGGTTTTAATTTTTATCTCAATAATGTTGCACAGCTTATTCTGCTATACTTGTCATGTTCTAACCTGAAGTGTGTTATGCAGAGAGAAATTCTGCAGCAAGTTGGAAGAAATCGGGAAGAGGGCACATGGTACAGAGGCAAGGGCCTTAGAGGAGATGACGCTATCTTGCTTCCTTTTTGTGACTAAACTTAGGAAGTGCGAGGTGTAGTGCTTATTTCTTTGTAAAGCTTCGTGATGGTAGCGAGAGAATACTAAGGGTAGATGGTCTCCCAACATTTCCGTGGTATCTTGAACATGAGACTCTGAAAAATATGCATGAAACTCTTCATGCTACAAAAGTAATTTAATTCAGAGATGAGGTTGGGGAATCAGTCGTGCAGCGCCTTATCCTGCAAGGGGTCAAGGCAACCTTTCTGTACTGGCTTTTGTTACTGCTTATCTTCTGGACAAAGGTACAAAGCACCTCCACCAAATGTGGCACTTTGAAAGAGTGAGGAAGGGAAATGAAGAGGAGGAGGAAAGTAAAAATAAAACCTCAAGTCCTGTCCATACAGTAAATACAAATGGGAAGAGAAGCCCAAACATGCACTGTATGATTCCTGCTTTTTCTTTGCCTTTTTTTTTTTTTTTTTTTTTTTTTTAAATTTACTGATGGCTAGCCATTCTTCTTAGTATAGAAAATGGAAGTCCAGGCTACTTGGTGGAAGACCTGGAGTTCGATAAAGCAGTCACATGAGACACAGTGAAGTAGTGCAATCATTTTTCAAATCAACGCTCCCTCAATGACTGTTTCCACCTGACTGGAGCGGCTTCTGTGGTAGATTATGACATGCCATCTCGTATCCCAAAGACAGAGTTATTAAACCAACATACCATGCATGCGTTCTTAACACAGTATCACCAGAGGATTGTTAAATATTCACTGGGACAGGAAGAAATGCAGGCTTTATGAAGAAAATCAAGCTCTCCTGTGCCAACTGACTATTAAAAACTTGTTGATGAAAAATTACAGTTCAGCACAATTATACCACACTGTGCACTTGGAGCGCTATATATAGCTTAGCTTGTTCCCTTTCTGAGTCCTGTTGGCAAGGCAGCTTCTGAAAGAGAAAGGGACTGTTCTGTGCAACTGGCTGAAACAATTTCTTTGCCTGTTGTAGATGGTTATGGTGCTTAGAAAAAAGTGGCTTTAATCGTCCGGGTGTTCAGTGCTTAACCCTGAATAACTCTGAGATAAATGAGCCACATGCACCTGGTGCTTGGTGCAGAGCAGTAGAAACAATATGCTTCCAGTCAGTCAACAGGTTTAGTTGATAGATGAGTGTTAGTAGATAGATATTGGCATGGATGAATGTAGTAATGCTTTTTGGGGAAGAAACAATACATTTACAATGCCTGGTTTAGGAATAAGTATTAGATGCCTGCACTGGAAATGTCATTAAAAGCTTGATGTCAACTTGTAAAAGTTGAGAAAGGCAGAGTTAAAGCTTAAGAGTCCTTAAGGTTTTTGTTTGCCTTGGACATTACAGCATCTAAAAATATGGTATTTTAACTCTCTGTCTCTTACATATCTGTAAGAGTGAATGCACATAACAGAAGCTGTACAAGTGGGAGTAAATGACAGAGGGTCCATCTTTGATTTCTCTATGCAATGATTGCAGTACTTCAAATGATGGAGCAGTCTGTCATTTTGCTTATGCAGGAAGTTTTTTCTTCAGCATCTGATTATCCCGCTGACCTTTTTGTTTGGGGTTGTTTTTTTTTTTGTCATGGTAAAGAATGGTGACAGAATCTGTGTCTTGAAATTTTCTGTGTTTTGTCGTCTTGACTTTTTCTTATTACCAGTTTTTCCCCTTGGTTGGGTATCTAGCTGTGAGCACTGAATTAGCATGTTTTGGTAGTTCACTTGCTGCTGTAGTTCTGCAATGAATCTTGCTCACTGTACAGGGAATGGCTTTCTCCTGGAAGTAAAAAATGATAGGCTGAAGGCAAAGTTTTAGAAGTTGCTTCCTGTGTTTTATCAGTGCTTTACAAAGAGACTCAAGTTTGTAAGAGACACCTGCATTGATTCAGAAAAATCCCAACTGGCTCCTTGCTACTTACATTATAAAAAATAGTACAAGAAGCAGATGTTTTAGTTATGAAACAGCCAGCCCGTATGATCAGTAACTATCTGTTCTGAAAGGAATCATGACCTCCAACACATCTAAAGGAGGAGCTTGTGACTTGAACACAGAGTCTGCCTGGCATTATTAACAGATGTGGCTGTTTTATTTCGAGTATATCCTTTTGGTCTTGCTATGCAATTGCCTTTCTGTGTAAGGTGTTTTGCTAAGCCCCCAGTGAAGGGTGTCTCAAGATGAGAAAATCTGTAATGATGACCTTTGAAATCATGATCCCTAAAATTCTGTTGTTTGTTTGTACTACTGCTGTTCATTCTTTTTACAGGTTACAGAATATCTGGAAAAAAAACAGCTTATATCTTCTTGCAGTCTAACCCAAATCCTTCCCCTATCTTGGATATGGAGAAAGGTCCTGTGCCACTAGAGTTTACGATTGGGTGGCACTTGGAAAATGCATTGTCAACCTCATAGGTACTAAACAGAATCGAAGGCACAAAAGAATTTATACCCCTCATTCCTCTCTGATTCATTGCTTGATCACAGATTGTCTTGTCTGTTGTTAATGTAAAGAGAGAAGTCTGCTTTTCTGAAATAGCTGAGTGTCTTTGGAAGTTGGGTTTAAACAGGGCTATTTTACAGATCGGTTGGTTTTCTGCTCTCTCTTAAACACTTTGCTTATTGGGTGTCTGTATTTGCAGCTGAACAGCTGATGCATCAAAAGAAAAAAAGCATAAGAAAGAAAACCGAAAAATAGCTATTTTCCCAGTTGCTATAAATTGACGTAGGTATCCCATCATTAACCAGAGGTACTCTGTCTTACTGCTGAGCTGAGGACTCAGAACTGACGACTCTGGGGCAGTGAGCTTTCCCGTAGCAAAGATTGGGTGCTCCTCTGCCACATGCCCAGTGCCTGTGTGCTGTCATGCTGCATGACGGCAGATCTGGCAGAGTGTAGCTGGCAGCGGTGATCATTTGTTTGTGTAGTGTTATTAGTGAAAGGGTGAGCGGTGAGGCTCACTGAGTCCTATATCCTGTAAGTTAATAGGAAGTAGTAATGCTGTAGCACATGGGATCTGAGGCTGTCTCTTGTCTCTATAAAAGAAAGAAGAAGAAAGAAGCTTTTAT
This sequence comes from Grus americana, assembly GCF_028858705.1. Classification (NCBI taxonomy): domain Eukaryota; kingdom Metazoa; phylum Chordata; class Aves; order Gruiformes; family Gruidae; genus Grus; species Grus americana. Next base: position 3,695,324 of record NC_072860.1, on the reverse strand, counting down.
TGTTATCTAACAAAATATTATGTAACTTTACTGGTTTTGAGTGTTGTATGCTAATAGAAATAAAATAGTGAGAGAGTGCTTCTTGCAGCTGCATTTCTTGTTTGAAGCAAACAAGTATTACAAGTCAGTGAAGCAGTGTTGGTATTTGATATCCTGGAGCTAGGGTCTTACCTGAGTGGAGAAAAAAATATCCCAGCTTCTGTTTCACTACATAATTAATGCATTTATCCTCCAGCAACTGGAAGGACAGAGGTCTGGTGCAAACAAGAGCTGTGGAGGTGCTGATGAAGGGAAAGACAGATTGACCATATTAAGCTATTTCCTTTGCCCTTAACATCACCATTAAGCTCTGGATTTCTGATCAAAGATACCTCTTCTACCCAGGGCAATGCTGAGACCATTAAAATCAAAACTTGACAGTGAGATTTGGTATTTAGGTTTATAAACTAACTCCACTGAAAAATGTTTTCAATGCTACTGGAACAAGGCAGTGTGCAGCCTGGAAAGTGTGGAGGAGACTTGTGTTACATGAGTAAGATTTAGGACAATAATGTCCACAATAAACAGGGGGATTTCATGGAAGTTCTACCAGAGGTGGGCACCTTTCCTAAATGGAGTAGGAAGACACAAATGGATCATTCATCCTTTCTGCTAACAGCAAATGAAATAAAAAGCTTCATTGGCTTTTGTTTTCCTTCCTTCAGGCAGCAGCTGAATTGCAATTATACTTGGATTTTTTTTTCCATGTTATTAGAAGGAGAAAAAAAGCTATTTATTATTCCAGCATTACCAATTCAGACATGAAAATGAGAATGTTTATTTACTTTTGTTACAGAGGTTGTGTGTGTGATTCCACTTGCATTGCCATCAGTGGCAAAGCTCCTATTGATTTCAATGAGAACTGGGTTGTCCTCTTGCTGGGAACAGGAGATGCTGTGTTCAGCTTGATTTGTGACAGTGAAAAGAGTGTTCAGAGCCCAGGGATTTGAAAAACAACCCACAAAAATGTGGAAAAACATATTACAAAAACATCCAGCTATCATATCTGTGGGCCTGGTAATAATTTTAGGGGAAGTAAACAATGCCAGTAGACTCTGAAAACATGGAGTGATCAGTGAAAAATACCAGATTGTTGGAAAATTCTTCCCTAAGGGAAGAAGTCTCTCTTTTGAAAATAATTATTTCAAAACAAATATAGCAAACATCATAAAATTAACATTTCCAAAGCATAAAATGAGAGGTGTGTGGATTTGGTATGGTATAGTTTCATTTGTCTCTCGATAAGTTGTGTAGGTGTCCCAGCTTGGCAAGTCTGGTTATCTGTATGTGTTCCCAGGCTTGCAGCGCGGTGGGGGAGAAAGACATTAGTGCAGTTCTCTCCAGATGCAGAGGAGGCCCAGGTACTGAGACCTCAATCTAAGCAACCTTTGAACCTTTGTGTTGGAAGCTCACTGGTTTTAAATGGGATTAGTTATCTGAAGGCTTGCCTGTGCAGAGTAGGAAACTGAGAGTAACTAGTGTCTTTTACATCTGTGCTTGCTTCTCATGCTGGCAGGCATAAAGTAGAGCTAATTCTACTTGAGTTTTACAGTATTTGAGCCGAAGTTTATGTAGTCCATGTCTCTTCTCTTTGGTGAATAATCAAAACAAAAGTAATCAATCTGTGTCTTTTTTTTTTTGTTAAAAAACAACAAAAAGTCATTATGAGCACCCTTGAAATAGAAGACATGAGAATACATGTTGAGAAAGGAATACAAATGATTTTTTTTAATTGTTAATGCTTGCTGTGAGTAGAAAGCTTTTACATTTAAACAACAGTTTTGGTGATGAAAAATGATTTAAATATGTCTTTCACTCTAAAGTTTCTAATGCATTTGCTTTGAGAACAAACTTGAGCAAAGCAGCAATAATTCTCCAATGGAACAAACTTTTATTTCTCGTCTGGCACTTATATTTACAAACCTAAGACTTCAGTACTTACTCAAGATTGGGTTAATGCAACCCTGGGTTCATTTTGTCACTACATTAGCACACCAGGAGAGGGAATGGGTTATGGCAAGGCTTTGAACAGGCACATGCCAGCACAGGCTGCAGTGGTTGGTTGGAGGGCTCATTGCACCCAGGAGGAGCCTAATGCTCTATCAGAGCAATTCCCTTTCCAGTGGGCTGGAGCCACCCTGGGATTTGCTTTTGCCTTAGATCTGGAAACTTTCCGCTCTTCTGAGAAGAATAGAGAGAGGGAAACAATTCTGTTAGCCACACACGGATACTGGGCTGTGAAATGGGAGTTGGTGGTTCTTGGAGAGCTGAGAGGAAACTAATTTATTTGTCCCAGCTCCACACCCTTGTTTTACTGCAAGAGTCAGTATCCCCTGGCTTCAGCAGCTGATCTTCCTTTTCCTTGGGTGCAGCCAGCATTCATATTACTCATTGTTATAAGCAGCTTGATACTTAGTAATTCAGTCTGTCTTCTCCATGCCCATCCTGTGCAGGTGGGAACGCAGTTGCCCTCTGCTTGTTGTGTGTTTGAAGGTGGTAGAAAAGAGCATGATAGGAATGTTAGCAAGAATGGGCAGAAGAATTGGTTTGGGTTGGTTTGTGGTTTTTGTTTAGGTTTTGGTGGAGTTTTTGTTTGGGGTTTTATTGTTGTTTTGTTTAATTATTTTTTTTCAACACTGTGCATGTTCTGAAGAAATAGCATTTCACAGAGGGGAAGTGTCACTATTCCTGATTTCAGACTGGGTAGCTTACTTGATTGCTACCCAAATGGTACATTCCTGTCTTAAAAATAAAAAAATATTTATCCAGTTAGGTTAAACACCATGTTATTTAAACTGGGGTTTTTTGGGTGGGCAGAGAGGGGGAATTGCAAGCAAACACTGAAATGACTGTTCCTGATCTTCCTTATCTCGAGCTGCTACGGGAATCCTAGTGCTGCAATTTTAGACTATTGCTCAACTTCTTGGTCTCGGCAGTTTAAGTAGATTTGTACAGCTGCAGACAACCTATAGGATTGGGCTTTTGGGATCTTAAAGACAAAGATTTGCTTCTTATACTATGTTTCCTGTTTTCAAATTAATTAATGAACTTCTGGTGACTGAACTTCCCTTTTAATATTTGCAAGGGTGATCCCAGGGTCAAGAACTCCTTTCCTTGTATTTTATCGACTGCTCTTTTTATGTAGTTTTAGTTATAGCCCTGTCCATCTCATTGTGAAGTGCTGCTGTCTGCAAGATTTGTTCTTTCCATGACCATTTTTCCCCTCTACAGAGGAATGTGTGTATGTAAGACAGGAATGTGTATCATAATATGCAACCTCAGTTTCAGTGAAAAAGAGTGGTTCCAGAAGACGAGGCAATGAAATTCTGACCAGTTGAAGGATTTTACATCTCCTTAATGCATCATCATGTGCTTTCCCCACCCTTGGCCAGATTTCTGCAGGCTTTTCCCTACACAAGGGATGAGGACCATGACTACATAGACTACAGAGTTATCAGACTGAGAAGTTGCTCAGAATAAAACATACCAGTTACAATGATAAGGTGTACCAAATCTGGGCCAATATTTTTTTTTCTGTCATCAGCCTGTAAATATGTGGTGTGGTTCTAGAAATCTGCTTGTGTTCTGAAGAAAATCTGATTTGAGGAATCCCTGTTTGGCAGGGAGTTTCTTTTGGAAGGCTTTTGGCTTGCAGCCCTGTTGTTTCCCAATCGATTGAAAGCGTTGGGAGAGGAGAAGGAACATTGTGGTCTTTACCCTCAACTTAGAAAACAATTATTTGCATTACTTTAATTTGCTTTTCACTAGATTTTTCTCAAAAAAACCCCAGATCTCTAATGATCTCTCAGTGATCCTGTGGCATCCAGGCCTGACACCTTTAACTGAGTTTACGAAGCTGGGGAGATTTCAGGCCCCATGCCCCTCTATTTAATGCTGGTGTAATTTTAAAAAATGTGCATTGCCCACTTTACTCCACTGAATCTATGGCACTGCCTGTAATCAATATTGAATTATTTTCTTCATTCACTTTTTCTGTCTAATTATATGTTTTCACATTGCTTTCAGTTTGCATGAGTTAGTATCAAGGCGTGTTAGTCTTTAGCATGCCAACAATTTCTACTGTGTCAAAGGTGAGACCGTAAAAGCTGCAAAATATTCGAGTTCTGGACTGGCATTCAATATTCCTCCTCCTTTTCTGTGCTCTTTCCACCGATAGCCCTTCAGGTGAGTGGGGTGAGGTGAAATGCTGTGGTCACAAGTACATCTGCACTGCAGCCACCATCATTGCAGCTGCTCGGTCCAAAGCTGAGCTGCCTTTATGTAGTACCTTCTTTTTGGTAGTGGTAGTACCTCATGTTGCCTGGCTCAAAGTACCTGCATCTTATCCGGGAGCATGAATAGACTTTACAGCTCACACTGAGGTCTCTGCAGTCAGAATTATGCTGTTACTGATAACCTCTACTTTCCAGTTTACAGTTCACTTTAACTACAGACCAAGTGATGCTACGTATATTCTTCAAATTACTTGTGTAGTTTCTTCTTGTAGTTTGTTTTTCTCCCATGCTACATCACCACTATCATGGTGGTATTTATACAAGTGTTTGGGGGCCAGACTTTATAACAATATTGCTGAAAGAAGCCGATTTAAACAGATTTTCTCTAATCCGCGTCACTTTGATTTTTACACAAGTTCCCACAAATGTCTGCCTCAACACAGCTGAGTGTGATGTTGAAGCGTGGACAAAATCTTGATTTGGTTTTTGTCATCCTATAGCCAGTGGTTTCAGTTGCTGTAGAGTTGTTATGTCCCAAGACCACTAACAGAGCTGTTCATTCAAAAGCAGTATAACAGGAGTTAGTGCAATGCAGCGGGAACATTTGGCTCTGCAAGGGTGGAGAGTGCCACAGTGCACGCAAGCCAAACACAAACTGTGTGTCTCCCTGGATGTGCTCTTTGCTACTGTTATCAATCTATACAGAAAATCAACAGCATTCAAAGTTTGCTTTGCCTTTTTCACCTGCACACAGTCATGAGCCCAGTGATGTCTGTAAGGCTCTTGACTTTATCAATGTGTATTTTTTGTCACCTTTCCAGCCTCTGTTTAATCTACCTTAGTGATGGCAGGCAGTGCGGTGATAGATGGCTGTCATTCCTGGAAATGCTGCCCCTTTTTGCCTTATTCATTTGCCTATGCAATTTAAAATGTATACGCCCTCTGGCCATGCTGTTGTTCACCTCATCGTCAATATATCCAGGGCCTCCCAAGCGGGGCCTGCCACTGCATGCAATATTATCATTAGCACAGCAGGTAGAACTAGAGGGTTATTTCTAGCAGTGTGTTAATGTAAAGGAGTTGATGAACATCAACCCAAACCTGCGGTGTATCTTAAGGAGTTCTAACCTTCAGAACTGTGCTGAAGGATTCTTGTTCACAAGATTTTTATCTACAGCTCCAATTTCTGGCTAAACCCCTGTGAATACATTCTTATTTCTCACTGTTTCATCTGAAAAATTTCATCTCGAGCAGTCACAGTTGTTGAATTCTTATTTCATTGTGTATGCGTAGTTTCTAATATACTTCATTTTATTTTATATATAAAGCACTGAAATAATAATGATCATTGTGTTCCACAGTTAATCTTCTGCAATTTTTAGATGATAAATGGTCTGGAAAACTTTTTTGAAATAAGGTATTTTTTTCTGCTGACTAATCTTTTTGGTCTTCCACAGAGATTCTGTAGCACGCGCGCCATTTGTTTGCAGTTTAGTATTTAAAATTCTGTGAATTTTGGCATGTAGAATTGTTCTTTGTGTGCTTTTTATTATTTTTTTAAAATTATTTTTCCAGATTATATTTGTTGGTAATCTATGTATAAATAGTCTATTATAATGCCTAATCCTTTGTTAAAGGATATCTGGAAGGATCAATGGTGCTGTAAAAGAATAATTAGCTATTTTTTCCCTGTTACCCTGAATTGAATTTTCATTCTGTGTTGTATTGACTTTTAACAGTTTATTGAAAATGAGATTTGAGAAAGTCTGACTCTCACCCGACAGACTAATCAGTCAATTGCTAATAGACCTGTGGTGCTCCACAGCCACCAGCTAATAGATTTTCTACTGTTGTTCCATCCTTGTTGATCAGATAATCTGTTTTGGTAGTTGAGCTAGGGCATGCACAAATGGCACTTCTGAGAGCATGAAGACCCTAAAATTTCTTTATACAAAGTTTCCATTCATTCCAACTTTGTAATTTGCCTGCTTCTACCTGCTTTTCTCCCTTTCCTCTTCCAGCTCTGGTTAAAAGTGCTGCTTATTGAATCTAGAGATCCTGAAAGGTAGGGGACTGACAGTTCTGCAACCTTTATTCTCTTAACATCCGTGCAACAGCTAGCATGTAGAAACCAGGAGCACGCTTTCTTACCCTTGGCTTAACTGTGGTGAGCGTCAGCTTCTCTGTCGACACTACCCTGCCGTGGCATTCACAACGCTTCTGAGGGTCACGGCTGCTCCTTTTTGGTTGGGGCACACAGATGCAAAACAATTTCACATGCTGCAGTTTTACCTGTGTTTGGAGTGCAAGTGATGTCAGAGTATTGGTAAAACTTTTTTCTGGAAGGAAGCTGAAGTTGAGAGAGCTCCCTAAAAGCCTGTAATCTGCCATGAAATATATGAATATAAAAATGGACCATCACAGATGGACGTTATTAACAAATGAGTTAATGCCAGCGAAGCGTGAAAGGAAGGTAAAAAAAAGTAGTGGATGATATTGTTTCTCTATAAGAATTAGACTCTAAAAATAAGCCTTTGAGTTAAACTTGCATATTGCTGCACACTGCGGATCCATCCAGGAAACTCTGCCTCCTTCCTTCTGCTAGGACTACTCTTGAAATTTAATCAGAGTGAAGGATATAGCCAAAATACTGCATGAAAAAACCCTGACTGTAAGAAGCCTGTCTAGGGTCTCTAGATCTAATATGAGCAAGTGAAGGTGCTTGGAGTTCTGTCAGTAACTCTGCAATGAACACCCAGCTCTGTTTCTGCACAGAACTTACAGAGCTGTTTTTAACCAGGATCAGAAGTCAGCAGTTCCTCTTTTATATACAATAGATTAAATTATTTATCTTTAGGGCAGGGGGAAGAAGAGTTCTTTTTCAAAATATATAGGAGTAAATAGGAAAAAAAATTATATTTGTGTCTGTGCATTGTTTTGTGTACTGCACATCCCCACTCACCCCCTGTGGTCCTGACAATTTTCATTTTCAGAAATTTTAGCTTACTAAATGGTAAGCTGCTGGGATGGGAACAGGCACGGACACATGCAACCCCTCCTACCCTCCTTCCACTCCAGGAATGAAATTTTTTCATAGTAATTGATTGATGTCTGGACAAATTACTTATTCCTAACAATGAAAAGATGTATTCTTAGTGATGGTTCCCAAGGAATGTAGTTAAAAGAGGAAAAGTACTACTTTATGGTCATTTTTCACTTCCTTTCCAGAAATGTACAAGTCATCTTAAAGAAAATATTCCATGTGAAAGACATAGGAGTTTGCATGCAGTGATACATGCAGTGTCAGAACTTGTTTATTGAAAGATGATTGTGCCAGAAACCTGAGCTTTAGAAACTCAGTAGAGAGTCTAAATGTAGTTTCCTTTGTTGCCACATTGATGTGACTGAGCCCTGTAGGTCAGGGCCTGTTAGACCTCCTAGGCTTTGGTCTAGTTTTGTGTTCTCCGTGTAGCCTTCATTGCAATAACAGTAATGCTGCTCTTGATGTGAGTGGTGCGCTTTTAAAATTAAAGTGAAATTAAATGGTGCTGATTTGGTTAAAATCTCTATTTCTATTTAACATGGACACATGAAGCATAGTGGCTCATTTCCAGTTCTGAGATATGAGTTTCAACCATGTGGTGCTGTCAGGCATGAGATGAGAGTGATTCTATAGCCAGTGTCTTGAATCAAAAGGGAGAGAAAATAAACTGATCCCATTAGGTTTGCCTGGAGAAAGATGATTGATAAATGGAAAATAAGTAGCAAAGCTTCTAGGGATATCAGGAGGGGAGGAGGGAGTTTTCTGGTTAAGTGATATCTTAAATAAGCTCACAAATGCTTTTTCTTTCTTGAAGTTCTCTGTTTCTGCTGGCTTAAGCTCTAAGTGCATAATGAGACAAAGATCTTTAGCTGATAATGTTGTTCATCAGCGTCTGTTAAGCAGCCAGCCAAAACATTTAAATTGTATTGAAAGATGAAGGACTGGACAACAGAAACCAGAAACTGCCCTTAAGGAATTACCCTGATTTCACAATTCCTTTCTTAGCTCATTATCCTTTTTTTAAAGTCACAGTTTTCATGATAAGCACTTTTAGAAGAACTCTTGGGCCTAACTTTTTCTTGAATTTTGATAATTTTTTTTGGTACTTTGCTGGGAGATTTAACCCCTTGAGCGCCTACCCAGATACACTGCATGGCCGTAAGGTATGGTCCTCAACTTCTTTAGACAGCAGTGTTCCCTGTGTAATGCTTAAACCTGTTACAGACCTTTGGGGAAAATAGGTTCCGTTGTTTTGTCCAAACATTGTCAACATCCTTCCTGAGAATAGACACTGTAAATACTTTGCATATATGGGGAAGTGATCTAATTCCACTCATGCTGGCTATGATTTTCGAGAGTAAACAACGCATGCGCTGTCCCTGTGTTTCCTACCGTGCATAGGGGGTGCAGTGGTTGCCCTTGTAACTGCTGACAGTTAACTATTGTCCCACATAGATGCTCCAAGGAATGGGCGCAATCTCTGATCTTTCAGGTCATCGTGTCTAAGGATCTTGGTGCTAACACAGGCTGTGCTATGTAGTTTTAGGTCCTAGCTGCATGGATCTATTTGCAAGTTTAGAGCCAAAGTGATTCAAAGACAGGAGCACTTGGAGAGCCTTAAAACTTCTCATGTATTAGCTTGCAGCATCTCTGTTCCTGCACAAGCCAGCTAGCTTGCTGTGCAACACACACACACGTGTGGGAGTGTGTGTGTATATATGCATAAATAAAACAAACTTGTGTGGAGGGAGAAATTAAAATAAAGTGCAATGCAAAAGATTCCAAAAGCTAGAAAATGATACAATTCATTATTTCTTTTTCTGTTCACAGATCTTGTGTCAAACATCATCTGTCATAATTTTCTTGAGAATTTTCTGCCTGAAAATTTATTGGATAAGTCTGAGTTTAGACCTAGTCTAAAGTGCCATTTCAGGCTGTAGAATTGCCCAGACAGCAGTGAAGATAAGATACGTTCTAAGAACTCAGGCAGGAATGAGTTTGGATCCTTGATACTACGGTGTCTGCTGCGAAAGGCAGGAGATTTCATCATTCCTAACCGCAGATTACATGATTTTGAAATTTACTTCCATTTGAAGTAAAAGAGAAAAAAGGGTGGGGAGAAGATAAAGTGTTGGAACAGGATCACTGGAGCATCACATTGTCTGTCAAAGGCCCTAAAAAATATTTTTTTTTCTTGAGGAGCACCCTCCAGCATCCCTGGAAGGAGCACACCAACTTTGTTACCCCTTCCAGTGAATGTTCTTCCTCTTCCCTTTCAGATGTCAGCCAGCCTGATTGGTCTGGTTACTCCCAGCAGAGCGAAGTGGGACTAAGCATTCTCTATTTCAAAGAGCAAAAAAGAAGGCAGAGTAGAGGTAGGAGTTTAGTGTGTGCATCTAAGCCTCCACTTGAGGATTTTGGCCAGAGATGCCTCATGAGAGGGAGCACTTGGCCACCAGGGCCCTTCAGCACACCCCTCTTGGTGGCCACAGTGGGCTGAGCCCTTCCTTCTGCCTCCCTGAGGAGCTGAACTTATACTTGGTAGTGATTTAAAGAAAAATCAAAGCCCTGATTGGATTGCAGTTATCTGAACTGTGTCCTGGTGGGAAAGTGTATGTATGTGTGGAATAAAAAGGATTAGTGGTAACACTGCAGAAAGAGATCATGGAGCTAAAACCACCCAAGCTGTACGTGACTCGCTCAAAGGTGGGAAGCAAAGATCCCCTTTCCCTTTTGGGGGGGCAGGCAAAATCTGCCCTTCTGTGGTTTGAGTCGGTAACAATCAGCAATTTGTAGTAGTCGGGTTTTTGGGAGGATAATCCGAGGTTAAAAACAAACAAAAGCTGGAAGGTGTCCTGTGTTTTGTGATAGCTTTCCCAGCAGAGAGCAAGTTTGTAAGAGAAACTGCATGTACTATAGCCTTGCATTTTTAATGTATTTTCTTCAGACACTTGTCTCACCTGATTTGGTGATTTCTGGACACCTTTGAATGCTGGAACGGTTTAATTCTTAGTTCATTTTTAAAATTAAACCAAAGCATGTTTTGTAGAACAACACAATTTGGATTCTGACAACGTTGAATCCCTTTCTAATTAAAGAATACTGAAACATGGTAAGAGATTCCCGAAGATAATGTATGTTTTCAATCTGGGAGTTGCCCCAATGGTGAGCCATGCTGTATGAACACTTCCCAAAATGCCAAGTTGCCCAGTGTTCTTTCATTTTTCCTAGCACCCACCTGATTGTTTCTCTATACAAAAAGCTACATATTGCAAGGCTGACTGAAATTCCTGGCTTACTCTTTGGGAACTTGAAGTTTCAGAAACCACGATGGATTTCTAAGGAATTCTCATTGACAAAATCTATCCATGGCAAGCTTCCATGAGAAACAGTATGATTGAAGTAAACTGCAGAGGGAATATTCTCTGGATCTCTTTGGAGGTCTCCAAATATACTTATAACAGTGAAATGGGAAAGGTTTATGTTCTCTAGACCACATATAAGCAGCTTCTGATGAAATCATCACTCTGTCTAACAGGCATTTAAAAGAAGAGGTCAGTGGAGCTGCTGCGCAGCGCCCAGAAGAGCAGGGCTGTGCAGATTGGGCAGCGAGGGGCTGGGTGCTGTTGTAGTCCAGCCTCCTCCTCTGGGGAGGGAGCTCTTGGGAGCCCTCGTTTTAGGTTTCTTGCAGGCTGGGAAACCAGGAAACTATTATTTCATTAATCATCTATCCAAATATGCCTGGGTATTATATGGACTCTGTTGTTTATGAAAGGAAATTATCCATTTAATGAGTAATAGAAAAGAAGGGGAGAGGGGAGAGAAACCCACTCCTGCATCCATTAAGACAAATTTCCTTGCAGAGAAAAGCCTTCCGTTTCCCATAATGAATTCCTCTGCAAATAGAGACAAATACTAAGTGCCCCTGCTATGCTAGTGATGGAAGACAGGGCAGATGTATACTTTATGTATATTAAAATAATTGTGCAATAGGTATAGAATTTGATTGGATGCCACTTTGACATAAATGCACAGGCTTTGTAAAAATGTGGGGCAAGTTTAGCATGGAATATGTTAGCTCAAATTTGTTTAGCTTTGTTAATTTGGTGAAAGGCCCCACAATGTCTAAGGAGTCCCTTTATTTCTGTGACGTTCTTCCGCCTGTTCCAGCTACCTGTTTCTTTAATGTAATTATTTCTGAAATCTGTTAATACAAATCTAGTTATGAACATGCTAGACCTTTGACAGTATAAGGTAGCAAGATGTGAAAAAGCAAATAATTTACAGGGTTGTGTGTTACCTTCCAGAGGGAGGAGAAGGGTGTCAGGCTGTTTGTGAAAGTAGTGTTTGCTTGTGACAGTAGGTTTTCTGATTACTGTAACAGGAAAGGGCAACAGTGCTAAATGGACAGGCAAAGAGAAATTTTGGGCCAGAATACAGCACTTTAGCTCTCACAGACAAATTAACTGTAGAAAAGGGAGACCACCTCTCTTAGACACAAGGTCGCTAATTCAAACAGTAGACTGGAGCCATTGCATTGACTCCTACACATGCTTTGAAAATGTAAAGCTGAAGCAACCAATTAACACATCTGACTCTTGTTGATCAGGAAAATATACCATTTGCTTGCTGTCCGTATCTGTTATATTTCCCTTGAAAAGTCATTAACGTCCTTCTTGGAGAAAGATGGGGCAGAGGGATAAAAGATGTGAGAAAGGCAAGAAAGATAGAACTGGTGGGAACCACAACTACATTTATATCTGTGCATGATTTGTCATCTTTCTAAAATTGTTTCATCGCATTTGCCTGTTTGCAGGGTACAAACAAGCCTCAGTGTGCAGAAGTCAAGCATTAGTAGTAAGCTGTCTTGAAATGCGGTATGGCCTATTGAGGCTAGCCTGCACGTGGCTTATGCTTTCTGCGTGTTCACCTGGGGGTAAAAAGATAGCTTTGGAAACAGGGAATGAATTGGCACCCGTTGGGGGTGATATTATTTATGTTGTATTATCTTAATGTACCCATTGGTAGCCCTCTGAACTCTACAGCTGTATGAAATAAAAATAAGAGAAAATAAGAGACTTTGCTATGGTTGTGGACTGCATTTTCAAGTCATTTAATCTGTTTTCCATATTTTGCACTTTAGAATACAGTTCCTTCGATCCTAGATTACTGTTTCATTTGAGAGACTTTGGGAAACTTTGTTTTCAGTAGGAGTGTCATTTTCAGTCAGTGTTTCTTTCCTAAAAATTGGTGGAGAGGCAGGGTAAACTTATTAATTCCAATTGCTGCCTTTAAATTTGTGTTAAAATGTAGCATTCTGCTTTTTCCAGGTTAATTTTTAAGTGCCGTTACACTATGCTCTAGCAACGGGGGGTAAAAAGAGTAGCTTTAGAGGAGGAGAGACATACACTGCCACAGCCGCTTAGTCACTTGTGGTTTTTAGAACTGCCAGACAGTCCAGGCCCGGGGAGAGAATGACCTAAGGAGCATCATCATGTAGCGGGTGGGTTGATAATTGCCTACCCTACATACTGACTGATACGTGAGTGGTTTCTGGTGAAAGCAAGGTACCTAGTGTTTTCACAGACCTTACAAACCATTTCGTGTGTGTGCCACCAATCTTGGTTAAGATTAAATGGGTGTCAAATACACGGCAAAAGTAACAATGCGCTTTCTTTCAATTTCTACAAAAAGTATTATAGAAAAGCATGGATGTATTTAGGGGAGATACCAAAAGATAGTGATGACATTCTTATGCTGAAACTAAAAGAATGGTTTAACTTTTTTTTTTTAAACTTAATACGGTCTAGTGAGAGAGATTACATTTTGAATACAAACATCACAGTGGAAATGGTCTAACAAGCATTTTTCTGCCTTCTTTACCCTTTTCTAAGCGTTTATTGCAGTTGCTTGCTTTGCCCTTAGATCAGTGTTTGCTGTCATTACCACACATATGTTGTAACTTAGCCTTGCACTTCATTACTGACCAAAAGCAATCATTGCAAGTACAACCCAAACATTCTAACTTTTAAAAGGAAAATAAAAATATGATGGTTTTTATAACCAATAAATATACTTCCTGAGTAGTAGGATAGCATCTGTGAATCAGCATCCATTTCCCTTAGGTCAAGAAACTCTTTTGAGCCTAAATTGCCTGGATTTTTCTGAAGACTTTTTAAAAACAAAATTCAGTAGTACCCGAATGATTAAACACTGCAGAAATCTACTACAGGTGATCTGTGGTTTATTAAAAGTATTAAAAAGTTTCTTTCATTTCATTATAAATTTGTTCAGGGGAACTTTTTCTACTGTATCTCCAAGGTTATCAGTAGGACTTCAGTTAAGGTTGTTTGAAATCACAGACTAAGTTTACAATGTTGTATGTTACATCTTATTCCAGCTGTCTTCCCCTGACTTGTCTCATGGCGCTGGATAAGCCACTTCTCCCTCTTCCCATGTTTTTCTTACTGGCGTGCATGTTCTCTCTCACCCTGTGTTTCTTTTTTTATAATATTGTAGGTGCCTCGGGCCAGGAACAGCCTTTCTGCTCTATGTCCTAGCATGGTAGAATGAGCGATCTTGCTTAAAAACCTCTGGCTTCTACTGTAATAGTAATGAAAATCATAAATAGTAAATAACAACCCCATAAGCACTTTCTAGTTTACTACAAACAGCTTTTGTTCATAATATACACCTTCCTTGTTTTTTTTTAAAAAAATGAATTAAAACATGTGAAGTCAAGATAAAAATCCTAGAGTGCTCAGATACAATTAAAAAATAAATTGGCTCTCAGGAAGAAACACTGTGCACTTGAGTCACTTGAAAGAAAAAAAGAAAGTGGGTAGAAATGCTGTATTGCTGTGTAGATGGAAAACATGTCAAATATGCATGAAACTCTTGGCCCAGGGGGTGGGGAGGTTGAGAAGTGGAATGCATTTTTTTTTATCAGCTAAAAGAGACCATTTGCTTTCAGCCTCACCTCTAATCCTGATAAAAGAGTTTATTGAACTCAGATGCTTTTCAAAGAGAATTGAAGGGCATGCTCTAATTTTATTTCTCAGAGAAAGCTGAAATGATGATGCCTTCATGTTCTCAGCGCTTCTTCAGAGTTGGAAAAAAAGCAGGAACAGAGCAGAAAAAAACCCACCCTGTCTGCTCCCTCTTCCCAGGCCTGGTGACAGGGTGTTTTTATTAACTCTGTTTGTACTTCCATGCCCTCTAGTAAAGCAACATGGAATTCAGCACAAGGCTGTTATATCTCCCCTTGCACGAACTATGGTGGGACAGCCCATTCTGCTCGCTCTCTAGCTTTCACAGAACCAGGAACTCAAAAGCTCCTGAAGGAGGGAACCATGACTGGGGACTCTGCAGTTTCCCATTGCATCTGTCGTGATGAATCTCTTTTTAAAACATCACCACAACTACTGTTTCAACTCCTGTTTCAGCCTTTGCTTTGTCAGCTCCTGTTGTATATCATGGCCTACTTCTCAAGGGTCTCTGGAAGACGCAGGAAAGTGAGGTTGAGTATGTTATGGAGAAGCTTTCATATAGTTTAATAAATAAAAAAAGTCTGTGTGTCCGTTAGCAATTGCTTAAGGAAATAGTTATTGCACAAACTGGAAAAGGTGAAATAACACAGCAGGTTTTTTACACAAGTTTTCTAGAAACCTTCCCCATAAAATGCTGATGGACAAGCTGAAGACACTGGATGTGCTTGGGAAAGGTGTGTGGTACTGTAATGGTTGCTTTAAAGCAATACTGAAGCACATCAGATTGAATTCATGCAGCAAAGCACCTTATGCACATATTATGGTCATATGGGGATTTTTGTGGTTGTAAATCTTTATTCTCCTTTTTTTTTTACTTTCACGGACAATCAATAAATGAATGGAGTTGGGGATCTGAAGGAGCTTGTCCTTTTTTGTAGAGAATGAGTAGGTTTTCCATCCCTGTTTCTCTGCTTGTGACTGCTAAAGGAAGTCATCGTACCTTCATGTCTGTTCTGGTTTGGTTTTTTTTATAGACCAGCTTTATAGTTGGTCTGTAATACACACTCCTGTCATCTGAAACACCCCCTGTTCTGTTTGAAATTTACCATTTTCTTATTTGCTGAGGTTAAAAAAAACCCCAACATTGCCTGTATACCTTTTTATTATAAGACTGGAGTTATGTGAGAGGCTCTTTGAATGCCTTGGTAAAGACCACGGGAATGAGGAAATGGCCACTGAAAGCTCAGGAAGAGGAAAGAATGGTATGAAGACATTTCTTTTAGGTTTTTGGCAGTCAGTGGATCAGGTCCTGTATCATTCGTTACTCGGAGGTAGCGAACAATGCCTGCTGATTTTTTTTTTTTTTTTTTGGTCTAGTATGTAATATTGAAGAGTTGAAAGTTCTTCCATTGTATAAATTACTTCTGATTATTTTTTAGTTTCTCCTAATCCACTTGTAATTAAGAGAGGATGTAATGTTTCAATCAACTGCCAGTGGGGAAAGGTTAATTTAATAAGCTTGATCATTTATCAGCTAATAAATTGTAACAGGAAACGTCATTACTTTGTTACACTGTATGCTGTATACACTGTTCTGACATTTGTTTCTTATCCACAACTTGTGAGCCTTCTTTTTTGTTTCTAATGGGTTTTCTGCCTCCTAGTTCAGTTTGCCGGTGTGGTAAATTTGTCCTTTCATATGGCAAGTCCTGTCCTTGTATTATGCATGAATCTTCCTTCTTTTCAAGGCCTCCAGGTCTCCAGGTCCATAAATATTCCATGAATAGAAAGCCCCTTATGCTTCCCCTCTGGACTGGAAGTGGTTGAAAAAGAGAAGAGGTTACAGGAGTAAGGGGATGGGGCAAGGGCTAAGCAATTCCTAAGTTAGTTCTTTAAAAAAAACAAACAGCTTTGTGTCTTTTTCCTTCCTTCCCCCTCTACTTACAGCATGTTCGAGCTGCTTTTTACACTGCAGTGGGGCAAGAAACTATTTTATTATTTAGTTCCTGACATTTCTGATGTCCTTGGAACAATTTTAGTGTCAAATATCAGAGAATGGGAGGAGGAAGGATGACAGTGGTTTGAAGTCGTCTTGTTAATAGGATGTTATTTGTGTAATTAGCCAGTGAAGATGTAATGATATAGCACAGAATGTGACTGTGGCATGCAGCATCAATAATAACAGGGGTGAAATATTTATGGTTTTCTTCTCCAGGTAACAGTTGTAGTTTTAATTGCTCTTTTTTTACGCATCCATATGATGTTTCTTTGTCTTCATGTGGTTCAGTTGTTTTTATGTAGCTTTTGTAACTCTTAACTTCCCTTCCTATTGCCAGAGCAGCACCTGCTGGCTAGAATTGATATAATTGCAGTCTTTAGCAAATAATTTATCTCCTTTATTTCCTATTTATTCAGGACATTGCCATATCTGTTTCTTTCCTTAGATTTGAAAAGTTGTTCCAATTGCCAATGCAGAGAAGTCACCATCAGTACCTTGAAGGGTCTGATTTTTCTGCAGGAAGTTTGAAACAGTGTCCAGTGATGGGGTTAAAAGTACTTTTGTACTCTCTTTTCTCTGATACATAAGCTTTTCCTCCTAGACATGTTTTTGAGATCCTATCACAGTTCTCATGCCACCTAGAGTATCTTTGAGCTTCATCTCTGTTCCTTAACCATACGTGAGCCAACTTTCCAAATGCCCGCGTGATCTGACGTTTGGATCTGTTCACTAGATGCCATTGCCTGAAAGAACAGTGATGGCGACACTGGAACGAAAAGCAATGACTCAGTCTGTGCGGGGAATTTTTGTCCTTGTTGAGATGCACTCAGTATTGCGTTATCGCGGCAGTGCTAATACGAATCCCTTAATACATGCTAAGAGATGGAACGTGATGATGAGGGATACGCTTCCCATACAATTCCCCCACTGAATTTGAACAGAAAAAGAAAGTGAGGTACCTTTGCGCTTTTTAAGTTATATTGTAGATTTCTGAGAAGATCAGTTTTATCTGTCAAAATTAGAAATAAATAATGCAGAATGAAATGGTGTAGTGCCAGCTGATGTCCAGCTGGGATTTGCTTGAGGCACCATGCAGACGTTTTGTGGAAAAGCTGGATTTAGCCTGTCTGTAGACACTTAAAATTTTGGGAAAAGATATGCTTGGAACATGGTGCAGTCTGGTACATGGCAAAGAGAGAAAATGCATCTCAGAAACATTTTTATGAGGCTAAGTACGAGGTTTGTCTTTAGCAAGTGTGATTTCATAGTGCCCAGAGAAGGGGAGCAGGGTTAGAGACTGGGGACCATCTTGTGTGGCCTCGGGCCGGAGAGCAGAATCTTAATGAGAGAAAAAATGATGAGTTGCCCCAGGAGTCCTGTAGCGCTTACCTCCCTTGGGCTCAGCAGCACTCACTGAGCTGGCTCAGGAGTTGCAGTATTTTAAGATCTTGATTTTAAAGCAGTGATTTATATGCTGAATTTTTGAGGAGTTTATTTCTTAGGTTGGTGGGGAGTTATATCTGGCAGTGGGATCTTGCTGGGTACTACATAACTGGTGAGCTGTGGCCCAAGCCCTACAGACTTTCCAAATTACGTAGAGACGTAAAGTGACGTGGCTTGTAGAGTGCTGTGGAAGAAGTTAGTGGCGATAAAAGACAGGGTTTAGATAAGCATTTCTCCCCTTGCCCATGCTGTCTGTCTAAGTCGTGTGAAGACAAGATAATGCTGTAAACAGTGATGGCAACAAAGAAATGATAATTAGACTGCTAAAAGCTAAATGCTTGCAAGTGTAAATGTAGTCTTCATTGAGATGTCTTTTGTACAGCTACAGAAAATATGACTTTGGTTCGAAGAGAGAATTTTCACGTTTAGAAACTCAAACCTTTTCACCTTGCAGTTCATTGCTGTAGGTAACCGCTTCCTGTTTTTCCTTAGTTTGAAACCTCAAATCTTAAAAGTAAACTCTGTATATCTCAGAAGTGTGCACATCTCAATGCAACCACCTGCTACTCTCCACTCTAGAAATAAATTTGACATTTCATAACAGTTTGGTGAATGACATGTTCAACTATTTAAATATCTGAAATAAAAGCAAAGTGAACAGATAGCTTACTATGCTGTTTCATACTGAGAGTTAAAAAAAAAGAGCAGCTCACTAAAGAGGTAAAAACTTCCTCTTATATGCACTTAACGTATTTTCTGTTGCTTTGCTTGCGTATGAGATGACTTAACTATGCGGTACAGTCTGTAAACTTAGCTGCACAGTGTTTACATTCACTGTGTTTTGTCACCTTGTGTTCCTGCTCCCAAAAGGAGTAGGAAGGGCCAGACTGGATTTTTACAGAGCACAGCTTACTGTTCTCATCACTGTTCAACTTAACTGCTAACTATTCTATTACCTCTGTTCCTGAAATACAGAGATTTTTCAGGGTGGGGGCTGGAAGGAGGAAAGGAAAGAGTATTCTGAGCCAGGAATGTGGGGTTAAACCTTTTTTTCCCCTGCTTTGCTTGGTGCTGCGCTGACCTCTGATAAACTCTAGGGGAGTTCAGGCTGGTGTGGAATTTGCTCATGTTTGAAAGCTCGCTGTTTTGAGCTGAGAATAATTCACTGAGCCACTTTCTGCTTGCTAATGAATGACTGAGATGGTGAAATTTAAAGGGGGAAAAGGAGTTGTAGAGAGGATTAATGGGGGAGAAGGGGAGAATTTTTGAACAGTTCTGGCAGCCCCATTTACTTGGGAAATACTGTGTCCAGCGGCCATGTACACAGATCAGTCCTGATGTGGCTCTTGCGAAGAGAACCGGTTATCTAAACCGGTAATTAAGCTGTTGTAGGGGGAATGTGAGTGAAAGCCCTGGCATTACAGGAGTGTTTTTAGCATTAATCCTTAGTTGTTCTTTGAGCAGTTGCCCAAAGAGGTTTCAATTTGTGGAAACCCTTGAGCATGCATGTAAGATTTCATCTGTTTACTTGTATAAATAATCAGTTTCCACCACAACCGTGCCTGCACCCTCGCAGCCTGCAGACCCACTGTGTGTGTGCTGGGCAGCCAGAGCAGAAAGGAGTGCCAGCCCCGCAGTGCTCACACCTGGTCAGCTCAGGTGCGCTGGCTGGGAGGGTTATTTGAATTTCCATATGTCTGCACACTAACAAGTACAAAACAAAGATGTTTTTTTGAGATCCTGATCTCTGGCCATTCCAGGACTGGGAGCTGCTCCTCATACCAGAGGATCATCATGGTCTGCTTTGGGGAGAGGTGGGTGGAAGCACAGCGTGCTGTTTAGTCTCCGGAGCACTGGGGAACTCTGCGATGTGCTTGAATGTTGTGTGGCTGGAGCAATCCCTCAGCATTCACCCCTTGTTTCCAAGAAGTTTGGTAAAGATCTTTTTACTTAGATCCTGGAAAGATGCAGCTCCCCCAGCGGCACAGCATGTTCTTCTGGCCTTGGGAATGGAGAGGTAGGAAGTGTTTGTAAGGATTTCACAAAGTCTTAAAACGTTTGACATGTAGCTCTTTGGTAGGAGAAGAGGACAAAGAGAAGGGAAAGTTGAAAGGCAATACATCATGAAATAGACCCAAAGAGGTTATGGTTTTGTTTGTAAAGGAGCGGGTTACTTTACAGTACACCATGAATGAGGTAAAAACACTTCCAAGCAGAAGCTTGAACAAAAAAAAGCAAGCCCCAAGTGAACCAGAAAGGCTTTTCATTGACATATTTGTTTTTAAATCCTTGTATTGCAATCTTTATATTAATTCTTTTCTTCTTCAGGTTTTATTGTATGATTATTCCAAAACAAGCACTTGATTGTTGTGCCTAGTTTTGAGCCTTGTGACTTTGTAGATATTGGCCTCCCTTTACTTTAGAAAAAGGTCAGTTGATTTCATAAACCTCTGCAATTCCTCATCTCACTGTTTAGGTGAGATTAAACACAGAAACTCTTAATTCAACTAGAGATTTTTTCAGGCAGACATAAGTGAGCAGAAACTGGAATTCATAGCTTTAACTGTAGTATTTTCTCTGAGAGTCCAAGATAGTGCAGGTGTTGTTGAAGTAAACAACACAACTGTCAGCTAGTAGTTACATTTTAACATGGTTTTACAGTGAACTGATTTGAGCTAGACTGTGTAAGTGCAGGTTAACAAGCTCTTTCTGTGACCTGCCGTATTCTTCCTGATAAAGCTCTGATCAGATGCTGCCAATTGTGCCAAAAGGTGGTGTGATTTTGCAGCAACCAAGGAGCAGGATGGGACTTGCCAAATACTTGTATGCTTGTGACTGACGCCAGAACTAAAAAAAAAAAAACAAACAAACCAACCCAGCTGCTCTGGCTGCCTTATTGAAAATGTTGCTTTGTATATTTCCTTCCTTTTTGTCTTGCTTTCTAACAAT
Organism: Grus americana; assembly: GCF_028858705.1. NCBI lineage: Eukaryota > Metazoa > Chordata > Aves > Gruiformes > Gruidae > Grus > Grus americana. The sequence continues at coordinate 3,674,627 of NC_072860.1, read as the reverse complement.
ATCATCGCAGAGTTGCAATGGCAGCCTCTAGCTGTCCAAATATCTGCAGGCTTTTTATGTTGTGTGGCTTATAATGGCGGGGGGGGGGAGGAAATTATTCAGAAATTCAGTCCTTTCCCCACCCCCCCATTCCCCCTTTCAGGAAGGGCAAGCCAGGTAGAAGATTTGGCACTCTTAAAATCTTTAATTTTTAAGCTGGGGGTGGAAGGAACCTGACAAAATTAGTCCACTGGTCTCCTCTTTCTTTACCCTCTTTCTATTCCTGGTTTTCATACGTCCTTTCCCCTTGGATTCCTGTCAACTAGTTTCTGTACCATTTCATTGCCTAGAGCCAGCGCTGCGGCTCCCAACCCAGGCCGGAGTGCAGCAATAAATCACGCCCACTGCTCTGCTCTGGGAAGAAGGATGCTTTCACTGAGCTTGGGGCTTGTAATGCAGATTAACGTTTCAGCCTCTCCCGGGAATGCTGGGGAGAGCAGCGAGAGGGAGGGAGGCAGAGCTGTGTCTCCATTCAGGAGCCGTCTAGCTGTTTGTAACTCGCCTTTGTTGAGTCCCAGTCAGGTCTCCCTTGGGTCACACATTTGCACTTGTTTTGAATAAGGTAGAAGAACCCTTGAGAGACTGTATTGCCAAAGAGGGCTGGGGGAGAGCAGGGAATGCACTGGGGGCTTGGGAAAGCAAAGGGAAGGAGAGCTAAAGCTCCTCAAGTGCCACGAATGAAGGTCAGAGGTCTCCTATGACCTTGCGCTGCCTTCGTGACCTTTTTAAGGCTGTTGACTGTGATGATTTCCCTGCCTGAGGGATCACTGGCATCTGCAGGCATTCCAGCAGCAGTTAAACACCTGTGCATTTGCTGCTGACATTTCATTAGGACGAGTAATGAGGCTGGATATTAAATGTCTACCTTTCTGACTGGTCAGGAGAGAAAACAGGGGAGGGAAGCTATAGCATGTCTCGAGGCTTGTGAAATCCTCATAGGAAAAGTAAAGCACTCTCCCCTCAGCCCTGCTGCTGAGAGCAGAGAATGGAAAGTGGACCCAGCATCGTAGCGTCCTTCCCCTCCTGCACTGTGGCCATGAGCTGAAAACTGTTCCCCTGTTTCTACAGTTTTTACAGCCACGGCATAACTCCCTTGTGTCAGTCTCAGGTTCTTCCTAGAAGAATAAAAATTCAATAAAGCGTTCCCTGGGATAAATGCCCACATCTGGGCAAAAGTTTATTCCGTGGCCTCCAGTTCCGGATAATTTTTCTCTGTGCTGGAATCCAGAGCTCTGATGCCAGATTGTGTCCCATAGTAGCATATGGAGAGGGTGTGAAGGAATGCCTGCGACAGCCTGGGCTAGGAAAAATGTTGCTCTCCTCTGACTGTGGGCCAGGGCTGCTCTCAGCCAGCAAGCTGAAGGGCTGGGAAGCAAGGTCAAAATACGGGAGCTTTCTACCTTTAAATTCAGCAAATGAAATCCCCAGGGGATTAAATACGTCTCTGCTCATTTCAGTTGTCAAAGAATTGTATGTGTTTTGAAGTTCCTTATGCAACTGATAATCCTATACCACAAACACATACTTTTTTCAAACCAAATAAATGTCAGGCTATGATTGGCGAAACAAGCAAAATCCCAAGAGGGGGAGAAAGGTGTCTCTACCTACAGTCTGATGTTACAACAAACTGCACCTCCAAATCGAAATCCTTTTATGCTTGTATAGGGGAGAGTGGGCTTATCCTAATAGAATCTGAAAGGGCTGGATTGCTGAGAAGGGTGCCCAAGTGCACCTCTAGCATGCCTGAAACCGATGCAAAATCTTTCTCTCGGAGTGCTTTTTCACAACAAAGGCAGCTGTCATTTTGCTGTTGCTTTGCGCTCTGCTGAAATACGATTTACTGACTTGCATCGATGTTCAGAAAAATTGATGTCTCTTTGTTTACACAGTAGCATAAAGATGTGCTACCCTTTACAGACAGTTGGCAGGCTCCTGTACTGAGCAGCTGAGCTTGAGATGTTTTAGATGTGCTAGTGGAGACGCCTTCCTAAATTTTAGGAGGTGCTAAAATTATCCTCCTCTTCAACAGGCAAAGATGGGCTTCTGCTACTGCTCTTGTCTTCTGATCCAAAAGTTACTAAAATAAGTGGAATAGTGATATTCTTTTTAACTTGGCTGAGATTTATACGTGGACCTTTAAATATTCTATTTGTCACTGTTGGCTGAAGGACAAGATCAATGTCCCTCAAGTTTGTATTGAGTTTAATTGGAGGCATATTATGCTTTACTCTATCAATATGGAGTGTTCAAAATGAGTTTACCACGGTATGAAGAACAGTTAGCTGGGTTTTTTTTCCAGCCCTAGGGAAATTACTGCAAGATTGTTTTATTCCTTTTGTTGCTGATGCACAGGACAATATTTTCATGAGCAGCATTCTCATTTCTGACAGTAGCTGGCCTATAAATCACTTTGGCATAAAAGTATTGTTTGGGACCTGAAAATTGCATGGATCTTATGTAACTGTGCTCCTGCCACCGGCTCAGCAGTGTATGCACAGAAAGGCTGAGGTCTGCTTGGACTGTTTTATATACACATGAATGAAACAGTAATTTTTTTTTCTTGTTCCCAGGTGTCCATGTGTTGGTTTTGTTACGTGTCTGTTTTTTTGCCATCGCACTTCTGCAGGCATTGGTGTCCTTGCAGATTAGTCATGAAAGGATGTATGTTTCTGTGTTTACCATTTCACCATAGCTGTGCCTTATCCTACTAGGACCCTTAGTGTTTTCAGCTCCGTTCAGCATTTCTGTCCCTACTTGCTGTCCTCCTCCCTTGGCAGAGCTGCTATACACACTGAATTGGTTCAGGGTTGTGCTCACTCTGAATAGAAAACTTCCTTGGAGACTACAGTTCAGTCACTTTTACAGACAGCCACTGCGGGCCATTAGATACTGACTTTGACTGAGCTGTCCTCCCTACTTCCTTCAGTGTGTCATAAACATCCCTGGGCCCCAAAGCTTCCATTTTCTACTGGTTCCACCAGCAGCGATGTCTTCTGTGCTGCCTGCGAGTCAAGTGACTCCCAAGAGGATTTTGGATTTTAACTCCCTTCCTCTTCTCCTTTCCTGACATACAAAGTGTCTTGAGTGAAACAATCGTGTTTGTAACAGCGAAGGTTGGTGGTGGTGTTTTAGACACGAGAAGCAGTGAGCTGCTTTGGCATATTGCACCTTGGCATGTTATAATTGGCCACTAGACCCTTCGCTGCTGCATGATCAAGTGAACAGGATAATAATGTCACAGCAGTCCCATGGGTTTGGGGTTTTTTTACCATGAAAGTGTGTGGTGGGCAAAGGCCTCTCGTATGTCACGGCTGGAGTAGTTTATTGAGGAAAGCGATGGAAGGAAAAGGAGGAATGTTTTTATTTGCTTTTTTAATGAGAGTGATAAAATTCATGGTTCTCACTCTGATAGGATGTCGGAGGATTTGCACCTATGTTGTATTTCCCTAATTCCTAAACAAGAATGAGAGTGAGACCTAGGTGGACTTCAAGTTCTGTGCTGACGATGTTAAGACTCCTCTCTCTCTCCAAGTTTTAGAGCTGGATGCAAGTCTCATGACATGGAAGTTTACAGCTTATTGAGATTTTCATACCTACTGACCTCTAAACCTCTTATGCTACTTTCTCTGATTTGTAAATAGATATTTAGCTAAAGATTGTCTGTGTCTGAATACAGGTTTCATCACCAAAAGGCTTTTTGTAGACTGAAGATGGAGCAGAGGGGAGGAAAACTCAGGCAGGCTTTTTGAAAGACTTTGGAAAAGGTTTAGTAACCACAGAATCCACAGAGAATATACTTTTCAGGAACTGACGTCCCTTTGTTAATTAAGACTTCTTTCTTTTGGAGTTGACAAACAGAAAAAGAAAAGCTTCATTTTAATGCAGTTCATGGGACTTAGGGAGAAACCAGGCTGGTGTTCAAGCTGCCCTGCAACCGGAAGGCGAGCGAGAGCTGTGAGTAACTGGACAAGCCATGAGCAGGGGACTCATGTTCTCAGCACTGATTTCTTTGTCCTGACAATCGTGCTAAGCAATTATGCATGTGTACTCTGTGTGTAAGTCATTTTTAAGCCATTAATGCTATGGTTGAGGGAAGAGTAAATGGACTTAAGATCATCTTTTCTGTAGTGGGTTGCTGTAGTGGGTTTTCTGTAGTATGGCTGCTGTCCCTCAGTGGGTTTTGTTTCGGTTGTGCATTGGCAAGTCTGGCACTGAAGTTTGGAGATGGCACGGGCATTGAGTGCTGGCCATGCTGACCTTCTGAACTGGTGGTACCTCCCAGGCAGTGAGGTGGTGTGAGCAGGCAGCAACAGAGAGGTCTTCTTCTGAACCTGTGCTGAGAGCTCAGCTTCACCCATTCAACTAAGCAGCAGCAGCATTTTGAAACCAGAGAAGAGCATATGTAGGACACAGTTTACTTGCCCTTGAAGTAAGATTATGATTTTACAAACAGTGACATATTCTCTGAAATAAGGCAGCGCTTTGGCTACTACACTGCTTGTTCACTCCGTCTGTGCCAGAGCAAGTCTGCTGCTGTAGTCAGATTCTGAGAAGAAATACTGAGGGACGTCTCCAAAATCATTGTAATTTGGTGGAACAAAGGGGCATAAATGTGGGTGGGGTTTTTTCTGCTGAACATCATGTAAGCTAATGGTAGCAGACAGTTCCTGCTTTCTGATGCTTGCAGTCAAAGATGGGAGGAAAATAGGCACAGGAATGTGAAATAATGCTGCTGTGGCTGTACAACAGGACAAGGATCTGGGAACCCTTGGGCTTTATGATTCAGCACACTCTCAACTAGACAGGGCTGCATCTGTCTCACTGTACCACTTCCTTTTCATTCAAAGGAAACCTTTTGGTCCCCCTTTCTCATAACAAAACTATTTTCTTAATCCTAATATATACCTGAAAGGGGAAAAAAAAAACACTTTTCTTGTGAAGTTGGTAAAAATAGTACTAAATATTTTTGTTTTTCTAAAGTAAATGTATCTGTAATGAAGTAACTCTGAGACATGCTCTGATCTGATCCTGCTCCTCAAGAACAAGCTGCACTGAACGCAGGGTGGGATTCTAAAAAGTGCGGGATGTTGATCTAGTTCTACAGTAACTGAAGTCAAAACAGTAACAGCAGGTTTATGTCTGTGCTTGCTTTGTTTGAGGAAAACAAAATTCCAGTCCCCCAAAACTGCCTGTTGGTTTCAAAGACCAAATGAAATGGCCGATGGATCCATAGATTTTCTTCTCTGTTCAGAAAAATATTTTTTAGTGTTTAGTAAAACAAATATTCCAGTATTGCACTTAAAAGCAATTCCGTGAAACAAAGGTATCGCTTTTATTGCCTGAAAAGCTAACATTTTTGGAGACATCTGGTTACTATTTTTCAGTTTACTAAATATGGTAACTCCCAAAGTGGAATACTGAATACTTTTTAAATGTGTATAGGGGAGAAAACTGTAATTTCATCCATGTCCATTATAAAATCAACCCAGTTCATACAGTAACAGAAAATGAAAAATCTTTATTGATAATTGAAAGGAATCAGTGTAGTTTAATTCCACACAAACCTTTTTATGAGTTATCGGAAAAAAGAAACCCGTAGCATTTACCATATGGTTTTATTTCAATGAAATGTTAGCTTATTCTAGAAGCAGTGAAAGTCATCAAGGCTTTTGAAAAATTTTTTTTTAGTGGAACTGGTTTTCATCTTCTTTTCAGATTGCACAAGGGCTGTTGGGATAAGGTCTCGGCAGGTTCCTCTGCCAGCTGGCCTTGCACCGATTTCTGCATCTGATGCTGTGTGAGATCTTGCCCAGATCATATCATATTGTGCTTTATTCATCCCTGCCCATAGAAGGGAGACAATATTGCTGTACAAGTCTTTCGAGATTGAGGGGATGCTCTGCATAAATGCCAAGTGATGATATCATTTGAGTCTGAGGCACAAAATTATTTGAGCTGATTCTTCTGTCACTTCATGCCCAAAGCTTTGGACTAAAACCCTGCTTAAGAGCTGAAACAAGGAGCTCTGCTGACCTGCCACACCCCACCAGGGCCCAGGTATGCAGCAAAGGTTGCCTTTTTATTTCTTTTCCATAGGAAATTCCTTGCAGTGGAGCACACTAACTGGGTTTTGCTCCCTTATAGCATTTTGAAAATGCACCAAGAGAGTGTTTTAAATGGAGTATCATATTGTGGTGGTGTTGTACAATTATTAAAGTCAGAACCTAAGCTGGGAAGAAGTTCACATTGTAGATGTTTAATTTTGTTGTCTCTTCCTCTTACCAATAGCTTTGTCTCCTTTTTGTTTCCTCGTTGCTCCTGCAGCACCTGGCAGCCTGGGAGAGTTTCCATGATTTCCTTGGCAATGCCACATACCTCTAATCTTAACGCCTGTTACTACCTGGCTCTGGGATCGTATGTAGGTTTCTCTAATACACTGCGGAAGGTGGCCAGCAACAATCTTTCTTCTTTATACCTCTGCAGCTCTAATCCTGCAGAAGTCCTCGCTTGTAAAGATAAAGGTACATTTATCCTCCTTAATGAGGCAGCAGGTGTGGAACTGCAAATCGGTACTGAGTTATGTCAGCAGAACCATACAGTGACTAAAATGTTATTGCTGATAAAGACCAAGTGGTACTGAAGGAGCTCTAGCCTGCCCTGAAGAGTTGCTCATGTTCATTTGTAAATTATGTTAGAATTAAGAAAAAAGCAAAGAAAATTCTAGTTTTGCCAGCACAGAGTGACATACACACAATATTATGTGGGCTGGTAGTGAGGGGAGGAAGTCCTTCAAATTGGGGAGGAGACGGTCATAATTTGCTTGGTTGATTTTAAACCTCTGGCCCCAGAGAACATAGTCCCAATTATGCAAAAAGGCAGATTAGGAAGCAAGTGCTCTTCCCCGGGCAATGGTCGAGGTCTGTGTGGTGGAGCACTGATGATGTGCTGCTGCCCCGGCCATTCAGGCAGTGTGACCCTCACCCTGATCCATGGCTCCCGGCTTGTCTTTGTGGTTAAATGAAGGAAGCTTTGTACTTTGAGTTCTGGATTATCTCCAGTTCAAAATTCAAACATTAATGATTAAGCCAAACATGCTGAGGTTATTTAATTGTTTTTTGTTTCTTTGGGTTTTGTGGTTTCAATATTTTTTAACTTTTTCTGATTAATCTCGTGGATTAAGAGGAGCTGTTCTTCTTTCCTCCTTAATGTTTTTTTCTTTTTCTCTTCCTCACCACCTTTTGTTCTCATAAGCACCTGCCCTGATTTCTAGCCATAGACAGCCTTCCTGGAGAACGGCCAGGCTTCAACCTTTGAATACTAGGGTACAGCTATCCTGGGTCAGGTTAAAAGTCCAGCTTAACACAATGTCTCCAATGCTGGTCATAAAGAGATCTCTACAGATAACTAAAACAAGGCAGGGGCGTATGCTACTTCCCCTGAGTAAATTCTTGCAGTCTTCAACTATTTTAGCTCAAGAGATTTTCTAAATTAGATGCAGTTTCTACTGTATTTAGTAATTCTCAATGGATTTGTCGTCTTTGAATTTGCCCAGTCTGCCAATAGTATGGCTATCCTTTGGCAGTGCTTTCTATAAGTGCCTATGTTTCTATATTGCCCACAGCACAATGGATTTACTTACTGTTGTTTATTTTGAATTTGGTTCACAATCTCTTCATCTGCTGCCCCTGCTCTGAGAACAGACAAGATGGAGAACAGCTGATCCTCCTCTGTTCACTGAAAGCCCGGATGAATACGATGGGAGTTGGTGGCCATTTTTAAACAAGAATGATTTCATTTGTTTGAGCTAACAGAGAGGTTACAAGGAATTTTTGTGTCAGAGCAATGGCAAGACTCAAGATAAAGTCATAGTAAGATTTGGCAGGAATAAGATCATGAAAAAGAAAGACTATGGAAGAGAAGACATTGGGGAGCAATGGTATCATCATCTGCTGGTTGGAAATGTCCATCCCTGATTTAGGGAAAGAAAGAAGAAAGGTAGATTTGGCTGAAGTGAAAATGTGTATAGTTGAGGTAAATACAACACATCCTTTTTCCAGTTGACATTGATTGCAATAGAAATGTAGGTGATTGTGAGTTACTGCAGCTAGTGGCACTGAGTGCCTGCTGTTCCCCTACAAAATCTTTGTTAAGAATTAAGATTTTTGCCATACAATGGGATGAAAGAATAAGTTTATATTGTATTAAATATCATTGTAATAGGAGTCTCAATAGAGAAAAAAACAGTGCAAAATAAAGATATTTTGAAGATTACTCATTTTCCTGGGTTTTTTTCCTTTCCTCCTAAGGCAGGGGGTTTTTTTCCCTGCTGATTATCTGCTCTTGAAATTTGCTCCAGCCTTAGTGCAGCTAAGAATTATTGGAGTCAATAGGAATCAAGTTCCTAAAACTGCTTAGCCGATGTCAACGAGACCTGAAGGCGAAGTCAGGCCTTTGTGCCCAAGGCACCTGTGTTGAGTCTGTGGAGAAGCAGTCTTAGGTGGGCAGCTCCTGTGAGCCTTGCAGGTGGAGTTGTGTTCTGTCCATGGTGTGCTATGGATTTGCGTTTAGTTCTCTGCTCCTTGTATCAGCTCATCTGCATGCATCATGCTGCTACTAAACCAACACGTGCAAAAGGGCATTCTGTTGAGTAGAATTAATTTGTTAAACTTTGCTTACTCAAATAAAGGTTGAGTCTGATTTGTTTGGGGTGCTCTTAGCTCCCATTGTCAAGCTAACTGGAATTGCCTATCTTTGAACTAATTTATTCCCTCTTTTTTTCTTCTTTTTTTCATGTTTCCTTGATGTCTTCTGACGTGAACCTGTTTCACCATTTGATGCGGTTTAGGTAAGTGTGTGTGCTCTAAAGGTGTGTTGTTTTGTTGTGGGATTTTTTTTTTAATTCCCTTCCTCTCCGCATTTTGTACATCATGCAGCATTTTGTGACCTGTTTGTCCCACAGTTAGGAAGCAATTTTTGCAGTGTCACATTATTTTCCATGTGCCGAGCTATGATGCTACACCCTCCGGGCCTCTTCACCTCCAGGTTTGGAAAGGAAGATGACCTCATAGGCTCTTTATGATGATGCCATCATTAGGCCTCCAGCCTTAGTGAGGGTAGCAGCTCCCTGCTATGAAGCAAAGAGAGCATCTCTAGATAAAACACTGAGTAATATGGAAGTGCTGTCACACAGGGTTAGCACACTTACAGCTGATGAGAAAAGCTTTATGATGTTACCTAAGTGATTGCTGTGTAAAAGCCACCTTCTCTTACCTAGAATTCCAATTTTGTCATTTGTTTTCCCCCTTTTTTTGTGTGTCTACAAAGCAAAGATGTATGTTGTTTAGTATGGGACCTTCGTATGTGTTCAGCGTCTATACCACTTGCAAGCTAAATAGGAGCTGGAGATTTTTTAAAATTCTCAGTAAATGTAAATCTTAAATAGTGGTTCATGAAGCCTACCTTGAAGGGCTTCTTGAAAACCTCACCCTTTTAGGAAATGTATGTACTTTTGAAGAGAGAAATCTATGTCACCATAAATGCAGACAGAAATCATTTTCCTATTGAACGATAGTGCTACCATCTGATGATGACTTTAAAATGTTATTATATATAGCCTTTTTTTTAATTTAAAATAAAGTGCTTTTTTAAGTTTTAAACACATCTAGACATAGGGAATATGCTGGCATCTATTGAGAATGTTAATATAGCTGTGTGACCAAGATAAGTGACACACTTGCTATGGTTGGGCAACTGACTTAGGTACCTATAATCTACTGGTGATAGCAGCTTTAATTGTGATCAGTGTGTGACTTTTTAATGGATTTTTTTTTTTTTTGGTAAGAAAAATACAGAATGTGGAGATACTGACATACTAGGACAGGATTTTACTCTTACATGATGTAATAGAGTAGTTACTGACTTCACTGAACCACAGTGGATTTCCACTGATAGAAATGAGGCATAATTTGAATTGCAGAATAAGGATGCATGAACTGTCTTTCCTTCATGAGTATTTATGTGTGAGAAATATCACTTTACATGTAGTTATGGAAAGCCTGCATGCATAATGTGGGATCCCATATGCTTGACAAAAGAGAAAGTACAGAGGACAGCCTACTTGTTAGATTTCCGATGTGGGAAATGGATACCTTGTGGATTTAACATTGAGATCTTCTGTGCACCGCAAAGCTAGCTAGTTTTCCTACTCACTTCTGTGAGGCGGCTGCGAGGTGAGAAAAAAAAAAGTGGAAAGGAAAATAGGGGACCAAGTTCCTTGACTGTAAGCGTTGTCTTTATGGGCAAACCAGGACAGACCAGTTTAGAATTCACGTTCCAGAAATCCCGGCCCATCAGCAGAGTGGCTGCTCACAGAAACAGATGGCAAGGCTGCCCCAGAGCCTGTGAGGCGCTTCACACGCCGGCTGACGTCTCCCCGCACGCCGCGTGTCTGTGTGTCGGCGTGGGCGCAAGGCTGAGGCAGCCAGCGGGGAGGGGAGGGGAAAGGAGCTCAGCTCTGGAGGCAGATGTGCACGTGCCCATCCCCTCTTGCAAGGGAAAAATGGGATACTTGGCCTCTCTGCACAGGTTCAAGTGGGAAACCAAACGTGAGCTGCCTACCAGCTGTCTGCAGAGAAACAAATGACTTTCAGCAGCTCTGTGAGCATTTGCTATGATTCTTTTCAGAGATAGTTGTTCCCAGCAAAAAGGAGTTTTCTGCAGAAGGCGTAACACTAACCACATCTGTCTTGCTGTGCTCAGAGAAACGGCAAAAGCAGAAGGGCTTCGTCTTCACCACAGAAAGTTTGGCAACTGAGCCCCAACACATCACACTGACGCATGGAAAAATGTATCGCTAACCACGCACGTTTACGCAGTACTTCTGCAGGGAATGTACTTGCTTCAGCGAAGCTAAATGCTATGTCACACGCCATCATCTCATTTTCTACCCAAGCAGTAGCAGCAGATTCCGCTCATTTGTCTCAGCTGTCCAACTCCCACAGTCCCACGTTCCCCAGCTAGAGCCGAGGTGACATAGCTTGTTGAGATTCTATCCCCACGTGTTCTTGTAGCATTAAACGAACAATATTTCATTACCTGCACTTTCTTGACAGCTCCAACTTATTACCCATTGTTGTATGCTCTGCTAGAAAGCCTCTTTGGAGCCCATCTTGCAGAAGCTGCTTTGCAGGGAAGGATTTTGGGTGACTGTGGGTTGGCGACTTGTGAGCATATGGAGAGAAGGGGAGAATTCAGCACAGTCATCTTCTGTAATTTAAAACACCCTGTTCTGTGGCAGCCAGTTTGAGTATCCATGGTGTATCAACAGCTCTAAAAGTCATTGCCAGGGAGAAAGGAAAAAGATCTGTGGCTCCTATTAACAGGGTGGTTAGGAAGAGCAGAAGCTACTCTAGGTCATTAAAGATACTCCCTTTTAAAAGAGCTGAACTATCCTATTGTTGCCTGTCTGATGTGTGGAGCAGTTCTGAGGAGCTGAGCACCAGTCTGGCGAGGGACCAGGATAAAGAGCTCATCAGCCGTGCTGTCCAGTGTCAGAGCAGTTGTGCCTAAACCCATCCTGGGGTCTCATAATCCTGCTCAGGGGCCATGTGTTGCAGAGACAACGTGGAGGAACGTTTGGGCAGGAGACAGCTCTGAAGGGGGCTATGCATCATTTATGCTGTAGTAGTGCTGAAAAGACTTGATTATTTTAGCTCCTGTGTTGTGCTAGGTTCAGAACAAACCATGTAATTAATGACTGATTCAGCTTAAATTTGTCATCTCATTCAAGGATGAGACAAAGAGGCAAGGGCTGGGATGAAGGAGGAGAGGTAACATGCAGACCAGCCACAGACAACAGCAGCAACTGCTTTCAGCTCGATCATTGCAGCTTTTGCTGGTGATGCGAGGGGCTGGTGTTGCATGTTCTATTACTTGGGAAACATGACCCCAGAATTGATGGTCTTAAATTTTGGCCAGGGTGCTTGTGCTGATACTAGAAAAAATGGTGAGTTTAGGCAAACACTGGAATAGGTTTCGTGAGGGTATGTGTGGGGAATTGGCTCAGAGTTTAAGGACTGGCTGGCCAAATGTTCTATCAAAAAAGTTTTAGCTAGAGTTGAATCTGTCTTGTTAGCAGCGTCTCTTCAGGGTCTTTAGGCACTCTTTACGCTCTCCTCCTGTCCTCTTTCCTAAGTCTTTCTCTCCAACCACTTCTGCTTGTGCAAAAAGACAAAACACAGTCCTGAGAGAGGAAACAGCCTCTCTCTACATGGTCTGATCTCTCCAGCTTTGAAATCAAAGCAGAGTAGTCTGCTAGCTTGGTCAGTTCTGGTGAACTTTAGCAGTTGTGACCTGAATCCGTGTCTCTCTTTTTTTTTTTTTTTTTTTTTTTTTAATGTTTAGCATAAAATACATTTCCAGAGGCTCCAAGACTCCAGATTACCTGACAGAATAGAAGCAGGATTATGTTATTAGCGTGTTACCTCTTCTTTAAAGCCCTCTCATTGACTTTCCCCACTGTTGCCCAATTCCTTCTGTGGATTGCCCTGACACTTCACCAAGCTAATAAGCGGAGCAAAGAAAAACAAGAATTCAGGACATGTATTTCACTTGATGTGCCACGTACTTAGTGTGATGTACGTTTTGCTTTGCAATTAGGCAGTATGCTTATGTACTCTAATCTGCAGCAATTTTTGCTCTATTAATAACCTATTAGAAGCCTGCAGCGTGTTCTCTATACATCACCACTTCACAAATTAGTGAATTTCCTCTCACAAGTTCATACAAACTGAAATTATAACAAAAAGGGTGAGGAAGATTGGGGTTGGTTTTTTTGGGTTTTTTTTGTTTTGGTTTTTTTTTAGAAAAGGTGAAATCTGACCTCATGATCACAAACAATGACTCTTGAAAATTACAGATACTGAATACGGCCCGTTTCAGGCCTTGGTACTTTCCATCTCCCTATGCAGTCATGCAAAGTGTACGCACTCCAGTTTGGTTCGCTTGCCTACTGCCAGCAGCAGTCCTGTAAATCACAGCCTCAGGTAGCATTGCTTGTCATTCCAGCTGTACTGCAAATCTCCCGGCCCTTTGAGCCCCTGTGCTATTAAATACCTTGCCCTGGCTTTTATGAATGGTGTGCAGAAAAGAGGCAGAGATTATGATACCTCTGCTGCTGATTGCACTGTCATTGTGGGTCATTAATCTCTGCCTGGCTTTGAGCCTTGCAAATGAGCACTCTGCCATTGCTCTGCACCTGCCACAGCTGTAGCTGCACATCTGCAGGATCCAGGCCTGGCTTTGTGAACCTCAGGAGCAGGGGGAATGCAGGACTCCAGACAATCACGGCAAGAACAGGGTCCATGAATGTGTCTGTCCACCTGTGGACATTTAGCTGCCTGGTAATTGTCCAAAGCAACTGGTTTCCACAGAGTGACTTACCATGATGAGCTGTTGTGTTTTTCAGCTAGGGCAATCACCACTCATTTTTGTACCAGGAGAGAGACTCTTACACAGGCAATCTGGGACTTACACGTTAAGACTGGTGTCTGGTCTAGATACACAGGAAAATCTCCTTTACTTGAAGTTGTGTGGTTACATCAGCTCTGCCTGAGCTGCTGATGGGCAGCAGCTTGGTCCCAGCAGCCAGTACCTATGGGCCAAGCGGCCCCTGGGACTCTGCTGCTGCTGGACTCCATGGAGTGGGTTATTCCGTAATCTAGGAGGCAGCCAAGGGCATCTTGTAGACCTGACACAAAGCTGATGATATTGCTTGCTGTCTGTCTATAGACTGTTCATTGGGCTCTCTGGCCTATGAGATTTTTGGTAATGACACTTGACGGATTTCTGCAGAACGCATTATCCGATCGTTGAAGGAAAGCTGGCCTTCCCTCCAGTCTCCATTTTGAGAAAGTCACAGACACAAGTTAGCGTAGTTCCCAGAGCAGCCCTTCCTCCAGGACACTTTGCAACGTCTCGACAGCCTCGCAGCCTCTCTCACAAGGCACGCCTGTGCTGGGAGGCGTGGGGACATGCTCATGGGATGGTCTGCTGATGGTGCCTGAGCTGGGTATTGACATGTGAAACGAGCAGGGCAGGGCTGGTGAAAAAGCATGCCCACAGCTCAGCAGAATTGACTATGGGTAGAAAGAGTTGCTCAAAGGAAGGTAGTTTGTTGGAACAGATTCAACTGAAAATTTGAGCCAATATCCTTTTTCAGTAGCTTTTTCTGCATTTCCGTATTTCTACTTAGTTCTCCTATTTTACTTTTTTATAGCTTTTTTCCTGTTTTTAGAAAAACGGCTCATTTATTTTGAAGACTTGAAATAGTATTTGTTCAGTTTCTGCTACTTTTAGCACAGATTTGTCCTTCCTACACTCCCACATAATCTTTTTTTCCTGTAGAGAGAATGCCTGAGTGTTTGAGCCAGGTCCAAATGCAAAATCAATAAAAGCTCATTGCTGTACATGTCATCATATTAGCGCTCATCAAGTGAGACTCTGGTGGGAAGGAGCTTGCTTCTAGCCCCTTATCAGCCAGCCACCATGCTCCTCGGGTTTGGGGCCAGCACCCCACAGCACAAAAGGAAAAGTGCTAAACAGCAATGGAATTAAGATTGCTTCATAATTTAGATGATTTACCATCAAGTCACAATACTAATCTTTCTCCTTTCCTTCTGAAAATCAAACAGAGCAGACTTTGGAAATCTTTTCTGCAGGGGTTTTGCTCACTGATTATGAGACAGGCTATCTAAACAGATCGTTCATTAATTATTATTATTAATGCATGTGTATGATGCCTCTTGACAGTTCCTCAGTAGTGAATGCTTTGGGTTTGGGGTTTTTTTTCTCCTTTAGCCTTCCAGTTTCTTTCAGAAAAGTAATGTAAAAGAAAGACTCGTGTGTGTTTGGATTTTTTTTTCCATTCCTTAATTCTGCGTACTTTATTTTTGAGTCATCTATCTCTCCTAAGAGATGAATTTTGAAGGTTGTGAACTTTGCAGCTTACTGGGAAATCCTCTTCTGTAGCCAACAGAGTCAGGATTTATTATCTTTCCTGCAGTTCTTTCTGGAAGGAGAAAATAAATACATTTGGTGGGGAAACTGGTTCTGGGCAATGAGAATAGGAAGCTTAAAAAATTAGAACAGACATAGAAGGCACTGTAGCATCAAGGCTGTATTTTAGATGAAATAGTTTCTGTCTCTTATTTCATTTCTAATTCCCCAAATGCAAATGGAGTTTTTACATATTCAAGGAGGCTTTTGCATTTGGAGTCTGGGTTTTGATGTTTGGGGCATTCTTCCCAAGAAATAGGCCAGAAACACCAGCTTCAAACGCGTGCACTGCCCGAGGCATTCCCCATGACCAGCGTTTCAGACACCCGCTGCCCCAGCTCAAGATCTCTGGGGATAACATGTTGCCTAGAAAATGGTGCGTAAAGAATGAATGTCGATTACACAACAGAAGTTGAATAAATAGGATAGGGGGAGGTGGGTTTTTATGACACCATCTGCTTCTGTGATCTGGAGCCTCAATGTAAAATCATGGCTCAAGCTCTATACTATAGGTTAACAAAAGCCTTTAAATAGGGTAACTAATGGCTCAAACGTATCTTCGCTTGTAAGGTTAAGACCCACAAGTCATCGTTTGTAGGAAAGTGGGGGGTGGATTGGTCACTGGAGAGGAAAGACATTAAATTAAATGTGGTGGAGCAGCCACATGGGACCCCTTAATAGTTTCTGAGTATTATTTTTTCTTAATGAAATGCAGCTTAATGCAATCCCACCCTCATGGCTTGACAAACGTCGACTCTGGCCTTATGAAGGTTGTCATGTCACTACTGCCTTTTAAATGATTCTGCACACCCTCTGCTCTATGCTGCTTCCTTGTCACTTGCAGCCCCTGGTTTTTGACATAAACAAGGGAGTATGTCAGTGGGAAGCTGGGACTGTCAGGCCTTTCAGTTTTGCTTCTCACCTCGTTGCTTTCTTACAACAAAAAATGAGATATATTTAAAGTGGGGATTGTACAGAGACCCAGTGGTGCATTAAAAACAGGCAGCAAAATTGGGGGGAAAACATCTGTGGAATATGAAATATGAATGGGAATCTGAGCCTCTGGAGGTCATGCTCGAATAGGCAGTGTTGTATGAGGTGGATCCAAGCGAGCATCAGCCCTGGGTTCATCTGCTGGTCGGGACTCAGAGACAGCATTGCTTTTTTGGGAGCAGTGAGTAGAAGTGGGTCAAATGCAGGCTGCCTGATTGATTTTAAGAGCCATTTTAGGAAGGCTGAAAGAACTTGGATATTAAACATGTCTTTTTAGCAAGACCAAAGGCCACAAAGCATCCTAATAATTTTTATGAGAGTGTGTTTAAACACAGCCAAGGCAAGACTGCTACTGACCATTACTCATCAACAGGAGTACCTCACAGATGAAACACTATGCTCTAATAGCTCAGTCCTGGTTTCCCTTAAGAAGGGATTTTAGTAGTGTATTTCTTTAACCTCCTCCAGAAGAGTTTGTCCTTCAACCCTCCTAGCTTTCTGTGCAGGAACAGGAGCTGTCATTTTTCCTGCTCTGTCTTTGGTGGGGAAGGAGTGATCCCCCTTACTCGCCTCCTCTTCAGACCTGGAGATAAATTAGACCAGAGACTCCTGCGCACAGCTCATCCCAGAACCTGCCCACCATTTGGGGAACACTTACATGTTAGTTTTAATGCTTCCAGGTCTCACAGCCATTCAACTGACTGCAAAATATTTTCCTGCAAGTTGGCTCTTTCTGGAGGCAGCCTTCAGCGCCTGTTAACTGTGTACTTGGTGACACTTGCTTCTGTTGCCTGGGCCAGTTGCTAAAAGATCCAGATACGTCCATCTCCTCATCTTGTCTTCCTTCACGCCAATGAAGCATGTATGCTCCTGGAGTCTCACCACTATTTCTGGTCTCAAAGGCAGTGTTAGATGGAGCCATTGCTCTGCTTCATGAGTCTGCACGTAGGTGGCAGAGAAATTACGGGGTTCTTTGGGCAAGAGCAGTCTACCGTGTGTATCATATAGCGAGAGCCCTGTTTAATAACTGAACAGGCAAGGAGTGGGGGAGAGGGTGTATTATCATCATGGTTTGCCTCTTGTAACTGAGGCACAGAATTTAAATGGCTTGTCAAATGTCTGCAGCATTGAGGTAGTTGGGTTTTCTCCTTTCTCTAAATTCAGTCTTTTCTTTCACAAAATTAATATTGTTTTGAGGTGAAATGCTTTTAGTTCTGGCCAAAATATTTTTAGGAATGAAAAGCTTTTGGCTTCCTCTTAGAAGTATTTGGGGAGGAAACAGTATCTAAAAGTGTTACTGAGATAGGCGCTGGGCTCAGTAGGAGCACAAGGGAAGCTGATTGGAATTGAGAAGCGACGGGAAAAGAAGAGTTGACAACATAGTCTAAAAGATTTCTCATTTTCACCTAAGTATGAGCGAAAGAAGGTCAAAAAACCTGTCACTTCAAACTAAATGTGTCTGGAAGTGAATGCAACTGAAGTGTCCCACTACATCAGTATCCTTGTTCCTCTCATGCTATTGTTTTCCTGATTTACTTTGACGTCATATTTAATGTGTATATGCAAAATGAATTTATTTACCTAGGTGAGTCCCTTACTCATTATAAGTTAATGCGTATTAGCACTGATAAGGATAGTCCAACAAAGTCTGACGAGTCCTTTAAAAGTAAAAGCAGAGAGTGCTTACAAACCTATGGAAATGGATTGTGAGATTTAAAATGACTCTCCTGCCCTGCAGCACGGTTCAGCTATAGCCTAGCTGTAATTCTTCAGAGAACTGCTCAAAGTCTTCCCTTCCTTAAGGGCCATGCTAATCAACATAATCTGCTTTATGCAACAGGACTGGTAGTCTAATTGATGTGTCCATATAAAAGAAAACTCTGATAGTGGAACAGAATTTCATACCCTAGTTGGCATCTCAACAAAGAGGCATGAGACTGACTGGGCATGAAATCAGAATTACCTTTACACCCTGTGGTGGTGGTTCTCTCAGGGCGTGGCCACGCAACGGCGGGGCATGCTCGCAGTTGTGAACTTGCTGCTTCTGGAGGCAGAAAAGCTGTCGAAGCTGGCACAGTTTCAAAAGAAAAATTGTCTGCGGAGACACAGTGAATGCTATAGTCCAGCAGAATTCCTTGAATACTCATCACAAAATTAAATGCCACTTGTTGAAAGGACTTGGCATCTACTGTGGTGAAAAAATGTGCGTCAGGAACTGAGCAGTTGCACCGTCCAGTACGTGTACGTAGCAAATCAGGTTTTCGTATGTAGTAGAATCAACATGCTGAGTGCCTGCATCTAGGAGCCCAACAAAGAGGAGAATTGGTTCAGAGCTCTTTGTAAAGGTGGTTCCCAAGGGGCAGTTCCCTCTTGCGCTGCTGCTAACAAGGCTTTTGTCTCTTGTCCCACCTGCAAGAGTCCTTGGAACAGCTGCAGGCTGTGGATTTCCATATCCCACCAGCAGACTCAGCTGTGTCCTGGGAGGATCCATCTCCATATTTCTCCTTAGGGGAAGCTGATTCTTTGATTGCATGTGCTGTCCCACCAAGGGCTGGCTCTTGCTAGGGACAGTTAATAACAAATAGGTGTCTCTAGAGAGGCCTTTCAAGCTAGGGACCCTCTGTTTGGTCTCGTTTTGGTAATGTAAAGGTGAAAGGCCAGGGAATTCATCCATTTAAGGATTCTCTTAGGAAAGAGAATATATCATGTAATTAAATAACTGTCCCCACAAGGTTTTCAGAGATAACACGCAGTGCTCAAAGCAGACGCTTCACTAAAAGATATATGCAGGTAAGCTGCACTCATACTATAACCTGCTTAAGGCAGGTGAAAGTCCTTGAGGTTATGGTGAGGGAATGATATTGTAATTCTGGCCTCTTTTCTTTGTTAGTATAGGTGGAACTCATAGGCCCAAGTGTGGTCATAACTGGGTATGTGCGCAAGCCCCATCTTAAACCTTTGAGCTTGTTTTAAAACTAATCCATTTGTGCTTAATTTACAAACAGCTGGTTGATTTAAAGGGATTTTCGTACTGAAGTAAACAAGAAGAACATTTACACAAGGAGTAAACTATCCTGCCATAAATTCTCTTTGCAATTGTTGTATCTATTTGTTTGAATTAGATCTTAACTTCCCCAGTGCACAGCTAATCCCTCTTGATCCTATAGTGAAGTCATGATCCTGTGTTTGATGTCACCATCTGTTGCCATAGAAGCAACTGTGATGCTGCAAATTAAACTTTATGACTTCATGGCAAGATAAAAGCACGTCTTCAGCTGCTTGCAAAAGTAGTTAGGCGTATTTCCATGAACTACATGAAAAATATGGTGGTTTAGATTTTGTCTAAATACGGTTCTTGGAAAGCTTATGAACAGGGAGGGGTTGGAATAACACACTGAATGAAAGGGGGGAGAAGAATCCCAAGGCTCGTATCAAATTTGAGGTTTAAAAAAAAAAAAATTCCCCTGGCAAGTAATTCATGCTTGGCAGGAGCCACGTCTGTTGAAAGGTTAGTGTGGTTGCAAACAGGATCAAAATAGAAACAGTTTAAAACTCAGGCACTGTACAGATATCTCCTCTTCTGACTATAGAGAAAAGCTCTCATGATCTCACCTGGCAGTGTGCAACAGCTGTTGATAATGACAATTTAAGTAATGGGCATATAAATATACAGTCAGGGATTACAAAAGCTTGAACTAGAATATGATGTTATTTTTTTTTTCCTGAAGCATTTAAATCGCTTAGGAAATTAAGCCTTAATCACACTTTTAGGTGTCTGACCCACTTTGCAAAAAATCTTCCTTTTCATAAATTAGGAGAATGGGTTTTGCTTCCAAATGATCGGGATGTGGGATTTTTGACTGAACGGGAGGGGAAGGAAAGGCTAAGTAAGTTCAGTGGTGCAGGAGGAGAGCAATGGTGATACAGATGCACCTGCACAAGTGAGCTCCTGCTACCCCTCGCTCTCCTGCCAACGGGAAGAGGCTGCAGAGAACATGAGGTAAAATGAAGGAGGAATTCTTGTTTTTCTTTTTACTGTACAGAAGACAAGGAAATAGAAAGTTTTTTTTTTCTTTGCTAGCAGGGAAAAAAGCTGCTGAGTCCTAAATTAGGAACTGTTTTATTTATATATTTTTAATTGGACTTTCCTTCCATCAATCCCTTAAAATTTCCTACCTATTTCCCTCTTCAGAATGGATATTGAGTTTCAATATCTTCTACTTCTGTATCTTGAGTGACAAAGACTAAATCATCTTACCAGAGCAACCAGGAGTAATATACTGATGTCAAAAATAACTTGACAGACTATTGATGACACAATGCTATCTGATGGGGAAGGTGAGAGTGCCCCAGTGAAGTTCAAGGAGTGCTCTGTACCCACATGCGGAGGCTCAATTCTGCTCTTTCTGTCCTTAAGCAGGTGTACTGCACATGTCAAATACTCCACGTGCTCATCGTCACCCGCTTGCCCTTGTCTGTATTTGAGAATGGTGGCCCAAAATAGATGGTTTCCAGACATTGTTACAGTTAAAAAAGAAGAGGCAGTTTGTAGTGCTTTAAGTGAGGACGCAGAATATTATATGTGGGGTTCGTTTGCCTTTCTGTTGAAGACTGAGCATCTTGGGGAAGAAAAGGTTGTATTGTCCATCCCGTTCAGCTGCTGTAGGGTTGTTCCCTCTGATGTATTTGTGGTTAAATTATTTAGATCACTGAGTTGACTTCTCTGATAAGCACACAGCTCTAATAAATGAGTCAAAGGGTTACTTGAACAGTTTCTTTAAGGGGAGACACTAATTCTGGATTCTCTTGCCATGTCTCTCCCCATCTCTGAATATCTCCGAGGGAAATGAAAGTGAAAAATAACATCCAGGGACCCCCAGCAGAATTAGGTTCACTTTAAACACGACACATGCTCTATATCCCTGGGGCAGGCACTTAATTTTGTAGTGTTTCAGACTTTTATGACACGATGATTGATTTAGTAGAGGTGGAGTTGCCTTAGTCATTAGTTAAAAAGCCTGATAAAGCTGCACAAAGATATTAAGTTGTTATCAATCATCAGTGTCTTTTTGTTCTCCCCCAACCTTTACCCCACATTTCAAAGGGAAGGAGAGAGACAGGCAGGAGGCTGTCTCACTTTCAGTCTGTCAGGGTTTTATTAGATCCTGGCTCTCTTGTCAGGCCCACTGCTGAAACCCAGGTTTGCACCAGATGATTAATGGGGAGCAGCATGCTCGGGCTCATGCCAGGCTCCCACTCCCCAGCCAGCAGCCTGAGCCGTGCCGCCCGGCCAGCCGATCCTCTGCCTGAGCTTAAAACGTGCCTTGCCCACACTCCCTGCCCCGCTCCCTGGCTGCAGCCGCCGTTGCAGATGTGCAGCAGCCTGCGGTGGAAAACTCTGGAAGAGTTTTCGGTATTAGTTTCCTTTTCTCCCTTTTTCTGTTCCCCTCCCTCTGGTAGGGTTTAATTGGTTCTTGGAAATCTCTTCAGCATATGAATGGCAGCTCCAATCCTCCTGTGAATTGAGAAGCCGCCCAACGCACACACAATGGAGTCTTGCCTTGATTGCATGGGGTTCTCTTCATTTTTTTTAATTATGTATTTTCTCTGAATCACAGAGGCATTTTTCCTGATTTCTAGTGCTCAATTTCCTTTGTCATTTCTACCATCAGTGTCCTGGGAGTTGGCTTTTTCATCTGAATTTCCTGTTTATCATTGGTACTTGCACTTACACACTATGGGATGTCTTCTCAGTACAAGCTTCTTGTTTGATCGTGGTTGGGAGTATTGTTCGGGTTATTGTCAGAAGAATAGAAATATGTTTTGTGGATAGCATTTTCCATCCAGAATAAGCACATGTCCTTATAACATGGCTAATGAAGGTTGGAGTCAGAGATGATAGCTTCAGATACTACTTGCATTAATTTTTCCAATTGCTTTTTGAACCTGTACTCCTCTTCGCATTTGCAGCATTCTATGAAGATGAGTTTCACAATCTAACTAAATATTGTGTGCAGAACCACTTCGTCTGCTGCTTGTGAATTTGCCACCTGCAAGTTTAATTTGATGCCCCCGGTTCTTTTTCTAGAAGGTACGGTGGACGGCTGCTCTCCGGGCATCTTCTCCGTGGCACTTGACTTTCAATAGCCCTTGTCCATGTCCCTACTTAGTCATCTCTCTTTCAGGCTGAAAGTATTTTCTAGTTCAGTTGCATCCTTTTTCAGATGGTAAGAACACTCAATCTTATTCTGTATATAAATCCATCATAGTTACTATTCCATGTTTGCTTTTCTGTTCTTAATTCCTGTCACTCCCTTCACTTTTTTGACAGTTAGTGAGCACTGAGCTGGCATTTTTATTCAGCAGCCTTGTTAACTCCTAAGGCTGGGTTCTGAAACGATCAACTTGTAGTCCATCACTGCATATGTAAAGTTAGGAATACATTCACCTGTGTGCATGATTTAACATTTTTCTACCTCAGTTTCATCTGCCCTTTTATTCCTCACACGCTTAGTAAGGTCTTTCTGCATCTCTTCGAAATTCTCTGTCTTTCCTGTCTTGATTTATTGGTATCTGTGAACTTTCTGTCATTGGTCACCTGTTTTCATATCATCTGGGAATATGTTGTCTGGGAGAGACCCCAGCATAGATCCTTGTGCAGTTTTCTGTGTGCCTTTGTGCTCTTATGAAAAAATACTATTCTTATCTTTTGTTACCTGTGTTTAAAGTACCCACTGAGGCTTCCTTTTTGAGGCAGATTTTTCATCTGAATCTGCAGTTTCCACTTTGAAAACACAGAGGTGCCCAATGACACAGGTGAGACAGACTCTATGAATTCATAGAATCACAGAACGGTTTGGGTTGGAAGGGACCTTAAAGATTATCCAGTTCCAACCCCCTGCCATGGGCAGGGACACCCTCCACCAGACCAGGTTGCCCAAAGCCCCATCCAACCTGGCCTTCAACACACTTCCAAGGAGGGGGCATCCACAGCTTCTCTGGGCAACCTGTGCCAGTGCTTTACCACCCTCACAGGGAAGAATTTCTTCCTAATATCTCATCTAAACCTACCCTGCTTCAGTTTCACAATTCACTGTAAGATTTGGTTTCTAGATGGGCAGGCAGAGCAAGGATCAACTTTGTTGCTCAGATGGTCTCTATGCTAAAGAAGCTTTTTGAATAGGGAAGTCTTTAGTTTATTAAGCACGAAAACAAGTTTGAAGAGGTAAAAAATACATATATGTTTCTTCTACTGATGTTTTACAGGTTGCCTATATTTATCTGCTGTTTATATATCACATAAATCCATTTGCCATATGAGTAGATTGGCAAATACCAACTTCTTGTATCAAAATATACTACTAAATTTAATTTAAAATCCTTAGAATCGATAATGTTCAGTAAAGGTGCAGTAGAAAGGAAATATTTATAGCTAAAAATGTGAAGATTTCCTTAAACTTCTTAAGGAGTTTATGATCCTCTTGCTTTCATCACCAGTATCCACATGCATACTGGCTAGTTTTGTAGAGCTGCTCATGAAATACGGCTGATCAGTGGCTTATCGCTAAAAAATGTCAGTGTTCAGTGTGGACTGAACTGTTTTCCAAGCCATTTTACTCCTTCCAATTTTAGCAAATATGGCATTAATTCACAGAGTAGTTTGGATAAACAGTTATTTAGAAATAGCTCGTTTGAGTTATTTTCTCTTTGGAACTGGTAGTGAGTGAGTGGTCTTACAAGTTAGGTGATGTTGTTGCTCTGTTCTGTTTGCATAATTTAAATTTCTAAAGGGTGGAAATGAACAACTGAGAATAATGAGCATCAAGGTAATAATGGGCATTCTTGTTCTTGCAAAAACACCCTTTCAGCTCTGGAGAAAGCAGCCATTTCCCTAACATTTGTGGAAACAAAAAAAAGGTTCAGTTGAATGTTCATGAATAATAATAAGGCATGAATATTATCTGTAACAGCTGTTTGGTGACAAGCAACATGGAAAGCAGTGTTTTGAAGGGTTCACTTCTTTGTTCAAGAGCATGAAGTTTTTGAAAAAATGCAGCCATTAAAATCATAAAGCCCTGGTGTCCAACAACAAAGATGAGAATGTTTGAGGGGTTTGATATTTACTTAATTGAAGCACTCTCTCCAGTAACCCCTGGGAGCAGGCACGCCTGCGCACAAGCATGGCTAATTTCAGTAGTGTGTAGACCTCTGCGCAGACTCCTTTTGGTGGAGTTCTTAAAGCAAGGAGGAAGCTTTGTAAAATACTTGCAATTTCTAGCTGGTGGGATAATTCTCTGAGAACAACTGCCAGCTGTTTGCACAACAGACCAAAGGCTGTGTCGCATGCAAGGGGGAGCGCTAACCAATTCGGGTTATAGCACTGGAAAAGCCTAAGGGTCAAAAAATGTTTAAGCACTCCTGGATGGGATTTGAGGAATGATACAAGTCTGTGATTCATCAATGGGATTTTCGTTATTGGATTCAAGTTTAGTTTCTCACTGTAGCAAGCGAGCACCGTTTCAAAGGAGTCACGAGCATAAGAAAGGGTGAACAAATGGGACGTAGAAGTGCCAGTTTCATTTAAGAGCACCTTGAATATTGAAAGATGTGGGTGAGTAGTCAGTTTGATTATATGGCCATTTCACCAACCATTTACATACTGTTTCCTGGACGGCCAAAGTGAGAGCCCAGAGGACACTGCAGTGCAACTGCTCAACAGCCTCCTCTTTACCAGAGGACACGGCAGAACATGCGGGCCCCAGGGTGCAGTGTTCTCTCTGGGACAGAGCGATTCCTGGGGTCACACAGCAAACCTGCTTTCTGGTAGCTACCAAGTGCATAGATCAGGCTGATACTGTAAAGTTGAGAGAAGCGGGGAACTTACAAATTGCTTATTGTCTGACAGGTCAAAAAAGTTTGCCTCTTACAACTACCACCTTATGTTCCGAGTAAGGCTGTAGTAATGTGTGTAGGGATAACTCCTCTTGCTAGAAGATTTATTCAAAAGATTGGTCAAAAGCAAATAATTTGGGAGTACAAAGGGAGGCTAATTTCTCCCCTCCACCCCCCTGCGTTACGTGGTGCAGCTCAAGCTTGTTACCTCCCCATGTAATCTGCTCATTTTCCCTTGTCAGGAGGCGCTCGCAGCGCTGTATTTACAGCAAGGGGATTAGGCTGGCAGCTCTCCAGTGATGCTGAAAACGGCCTCGGTGAGCCCCATTTCAGCTGAGGTTGTCAGCGCTGATTGATTTTCATGGTTGACAGCATTTGAAATGCTTTCAGATTGTGATTTCTCACTGGGCCTGATGTAGGGGAGGTATTTTTATTATCGTTATTAATAGTAGAAATAGTATTATCTGGATACTTATGCAGATAGAGATTATGGACGCAGACTGGCGTGAGCAGTTGGTGTCAAGCTCCATGTTGGCAAGGAGTAATCCCATCAAGACTTGCATTGCAAAATGTAGCTAGTCCATGGTCCTTCCAGGGTAAATGAAAATTCACCATAAATTTTCATAGATTTTACTATTTTTGTCATTGTTGCTTAATAATAAAAATACTGAAATTTGGGGTCTCCTGTAGAACAATCCACTGGTTTTTGTAACTTTTAAGACTGTATGTTCTTAGTTTAGATGGAACAAATTCACATCAGTTTCAAAGGTGAGTGTTTAGTGAGGTGCTGACAAAGGATCTGCAGGCTAATGAATTGCAGGGTGACTGTTCTTGTTTTCTGCCCATGAGCATGAATCTTTGGGTTTGTCCCTACTTTATTGACTTATTTGGGAGGAACTGCAAATCCAGGTAGGGATGACCTTTTTGCTGTTATCATCCATGGATGATAAAAGATTTCTAAAACTGGTTTTGCTGCCTTTGGTACCATCTCTCCTTAACTTTTGGTTAATTGCTGCATGGAAAAGTGGTGTCCTGAACCTTAGGTTTTGTGTGCTGCCTAGAGATAAATTTGGGAAAGGAATTCCTTTTTGTGAGTTTCCAAGCAACGTACCTTGCCCTGCTCACTGCATTACCTGGCGTGGCAGGAGAGCGTGTTCCAGCTGAACATGTGTTCACGTGGCTGGATGCAAGCCGTGCTTCTCCTTACCTCATCCTCAGCACCTCAGCTTCTTTTAAGTGTCTGGCCAACATCTGGCTGTGAGGAAGATGCCAGCTTCCATTTCCTGCAAATGTGGTCTGTGGGCATCAGGTGGTCTCGCTTCATGGAGCAATGTGCTGGCTTATACCCATGCGGAGCTGATCGTGTGCCGTCCTGGGTAAGTACTCCATAGGGCAGCTGAGCTTGAGCTCCAGAAATACATTATTGGAACCGTGTAGAGCTTGTCTTGCAGTTCTATCAAACATGACAACCCGAAGTTGTATGTAACGTCAAAGCTAGAAGTATTTGAGTGATGTCTGTAGCTTGGTGATGTTTGCTCACCCACAGTCCCTCCAGGTGCCACAAAGGGCAAAGCATAGCCTAATCTGTTCCTTTGAATCTTGCTTATCACCAATCATATCTTCAGCCATACAGATGCAGGGTGTTTTATTTGCCTGATTTTTGCTCAGTCTTCAGTGCAAGCAGGTATTTTTTACTCTCACGTCACTTTGGGATGTCACTTCATATGAAAACATATCTGTCTCAATCCTTTTTCAGTTACTTGCTGATATCTTGAACTCTGAGGAGTCCCAACTCAAGAGCATAGCCAGACGAGCATATTATAGACTGCAGAAGAGAAGCAACAACTATCTGCTGAATCCTCTAAACCTGCACCTCAACCCAGGTTTTTCCCATGCCTTGTTAAAAGAACTACTTAGTCCAGTTTAATTTCTGTATAAGTAGTATAACTTCCAAAAATATGACAAATAAAAGGAAAAACCCATTGAGGGCAGCACAAGAATAGCCTTAAGGTTTATTTTTAACATACGGAACATCTGTCAGTTTTGTGCTATGAAGACAACGTATCCTAATGCTTTGAAATTAGCTTTGTTACTGTTAAGGATAACAATGACGAGCACACACGCACACAAAAAAAAACAAACCCAAAGGATGTCTGTTAATAGCGTTGCTCTGAAAAACAGTCTGATCTTTGTGGGAAATACATTACTCTCAGAAATAGGAAATCACAGTTGCTAATGAGAGGAAGTTTCAGACTTGGATCAGTCTGCTCATCTTTGTTTGAAGGGATCCCCCCTTAGCCAAAGAAAAAGGTCTTTTTAAGTTCAAGGCTGAACTATGCTATTGTTTGTGCATTTTTTTTTTTCCTGCAATATAAACATTAAGGAAAACTAATTCCTTATGAACATCTTTGTTTAGGGCTACAGTCTTGAGGATTTATGCATAATATGTGCCCTATATCATCCCCTGAGGCAAACTGGTGATAAATCTATGACCTTACTTCACTTCAGTAGATGTTTCCCGTAGTGCCTGTGGACCAAGAATCCCTTACGTAAGTCATTGTATAAATATGTACCAAACACCAGCCGCCCCTTCCTCCAAGCTTTTATTAGCCTCTAGGTACTAAACTCAGCAGCAAGATCTTACCCATGGCTCTCAAAAGTGGTAGTGTTGGCTGAAAAATCCATGAGAGGGCAAGGCAGGTAGAGATCTTGGCAGCTACTAAGTCCTTTTAGAATAAGGAGGAGATCATAGAGTCGTTTTGGTTGGAAAAGGCCTTTAAGATCATCAAGTCCAACTATTAACGCTACCAAGTCCACCATTAAACCATGTCCCTAAGCGCCACATCTACACGTCTTTTAAATACCTCCAGGGATGGTGACTCCACCACTTCCCTGGGCAGCCTGTTCCAGTGCCTGACAACCCTTTTGGTGAAGAAATTTTTCCTAATATCCTATCTAATATCCACAGGTGAGCTGTGGCCTGGAAATTCTTGGGTTTTTTCATGCTGTCATGAAACATATTTAGTAATCTTTTGGCTACACTTACGCAGTCAGCGTTGCTGTTGACATCACACTGCATTTGCAGGAGACTTTCTTAATTGCAGAAAATCACATTTTAGCTGCAAGTGGCTTCCTAATTTGTAGACCTATAAATCTGAGACAGATAAATGTTGAGTGAAGTATTCCATCTCCCTGCAAGTGGTAGTTTTGCGTGGCAATCCAGTGGTAGAGCAAGGTAGCGCTGTTACCAGTGCTTGCCTGTCAGGGACCAGTAATAGCTACTATCTCAAGACTATGTATTTCTTTAAAAAAGAAAAGTTCTTGTCTATAGTGTGACATATGGTTAGGATCTGGCCAATTCTTCCAAATGTCTGTGATAACCTTTAGGCAGTTTAAAATTCTCATCTCGCACAGATTCTGGACGGCTTTCCTCATTTAAGAAGGAGAAGCAGTGCTGAGCATTAGAACCCTCCTGGGCACATAGATGAGGTGGGTAGATTGCCAGGCTGAAAACATGCACTGTTTGCTTTCTTTGAGAGCCACAGGTGATTGCTTGCAGGTAGGTAGGTTGTCTTTTTTTAAAGGATATAACAGGGGACTCTCATTACTTGTTCTTTATTGGATTTCACCAGCTCCCTGCAGGGGAAGTCTGTTGCGGGCTTTAGTCAAGGTATTCTTGAACTCTTGCACTTGTGCAGTCAGTCCCAGCTCTGTCAAACTAGGTGGGCCTGATTCTGCTCTTTCACACTGAGAGACTTCCCTGTATTGCATGTATCATTTGGTAAAAATACTGTTTTGACAAATTTTGACTACATGTCATGTAGTTTTCCCCAAACTGTAGGATGGTACATGAAAAAGGCATAGCCTGCTCTGCCTTGTTGCTATAGACCCTATTCAATCCTGGAATGGACTAAGTAATCAGATTATTGACTGCATTTGTTTATATATGTTTCAGATCTTCACTAAAATCAGTTTTGTCTTTCTCATTGAGCTTTTCTAGGTGGTTTTTGGTTTGTAGATAAGATCCCATCGGATAGTAGTAATCATGTAGAGAACATGCCCCTGACTTACCCAGCATAGCATTTTCAATTTCATTGCTATCAATTTTAGTTGTGTTCACTCGGTCTCCGCAAACTGAACGGAGTGCTGCCCATCACAATGTCCAGATCTTGTTTCTGGAAGGCTAATCCATCACAGCGTAAGCCAGGAGTCACAGATCCTTGCAGGCATTTTGATGCCTGTCTGCTAGTAATGTGTTTTCAAGAGGTTGGGTTTTGTTGAATTTTGTTTGGTTAGCTAGCTCTTTTTCTGAAGCTCCCCAATCTTTTTTTTATTTGGGAGATTTTCTAAGTCAGTTGGTTGTAAGTCACAGTATGCTGCTGTATTCCCTCTCCCTTCCAGATCTTTAAATGCCAGGCAGAACACTATTGAATTCGGTGGGAATTTTGGCACTTAGAAGAACACAGGGATTGAGCCCAGTATCTCTTCTGTGCTGTGGAAAGCTTGTTTAAGAGTTTTTCTCTCCTGTTTATACCTCCCATTGCTTAGTTTGTGACAGGATCTCCTCATTCTTAGTTCTGTGTTACTGTAATGGCCTCTCAGCAGGGACATCATGAAACTTTCATTGAAAATGTAGATAAATTATATCTTCTTGTGCTTATTTATCTGCCATACAAATAATATCGTTAAAAGTAAAATATTGTGGTATTAAGCCCAAAGAATATGTATGAATTGCAGCTATAAAATAGAAGCAGATTATGATGTGCACATTTATATTGGCTTGCTATCTAAAAACTATCACACAGGTTGTTTGTAAGACTTTAAGTATCACAGGAACAGGGAGCAGGAAACCAAAGAGAAAATTTTATCTTTAGACTCTACTTAAACTCCATCATGAATGTAAAAGTGTCAAGGTCAGTTGAATCAACATGAAGATAGTGCTTAAAATACAGGGCATAAAATGAAAACCAAATGAAATTCAGTCTTTCTACTTTGTCCTTATGTGGGTGGCTAATAAAGCTTGTGTATGCATTTCTTCACGTAGGATAAAGTTGGGTTTCTGATTCCTCCAAAGAATAGTTTTGGCAGCAATTACGTCTATCAAGAACCATTTATTTTTCCCTGCTTGCTCAAGGGATATACTTAAAGGGGAATGGAGAGAAATAAGCTCCTGTAGTGATCTCCACTGTCCAAGCAATTTGTGTTATAGTGGCAATGCCAAATCTTACGCAGGAGTGCTTCTCTTCCAGGTTTGTATCTAATCTAGAGTACACGTAAGTGGGGTTCCAGTGCTCGCTGTGACTCAGCGTGTCCTGAACTACCCTGATTGACTGGAGGTCTCTGCAGCAGATTCTGTGTTTTAGCAGGTTTTGTTCTAGACCTGCTATCTACTTGCCTTCTCTAGGCCTTTATCTTGTAATATTTTTTATTATTTTAATTAGCTCTACCTTCTGCAAAGAATCCCTCTCATAAATTAGTCATGTTTTACTAGATGTCACAGGGCAGGTTATGATAACAGAGCTCAAATGTTCTTTCACGTAAGGAGTATCTACCCGGTAGTGGACTCCAATCCAGCTATTGCATTTAATAATCAAAAGACTATTGCACCTGCATGGTGAGGGATGTTGCAGAAGAATTTCTTTCTGCAGGTTACCATATCTCCGCAGGCTTTGGCTTCAGTTAGTCACCTTCTGTGAAGGATGTATTTTTTGGTTTGGCTTGGCTTGAGGAAGCTGGAAGACGCCGCTGCTCTGTTTTTGATGGGAAACAACACGTAGAGGTGAATGTGGTGCATGTACTGCCAGCGCTTTGGTCCTAATGAGCGGCACAACCACAAACAGCCAGAGTTCATGTAGAGTAACTCTTGCCAGAGAAATCCTATTGTTTCATTCGCTAATTTACAAAATTAGTGGCTGAGAGGAATGCAGTTTCGAGGCAAACGTGAGATACGCAAGGAGGAGAGTGATTTATAGAGCTAGAACAGGAAATAAAGGAAGAGGCAAGCTTGAGAGGGTATCTGGAGGAAGGAAGGGAAACAGCCTGACAATGAAATAGATTAATTTTTGAATAGTTCCCCCAATGGATGCATAAAACTCAACTGATATAAACAATACTTATTATACTGTAGGGAACAGATTTGTAATGGGAGAGACACAAACAGTCTACACTGATTTAGCCTGTTTAATGTGTAACTGTTGTTTTGCACAGGGTTGGGTTTTGTTTGGGTTTTTTTTCCAAAAATTTTTGCTGGCTAACTGTTAACATGTGAAAGCCCAGTACTGACCAAAAAACAGAAGCTGTCTTCCTTTTTGTTGCTCACAGCCTCTTTCATCTGTCCTGCCAAAACAAGCACCCCCTTAACTTGATGGGGTGACAGTTTTCACCCATTACCTTCTGCATTAGTCTTGTCTATCCAATACGCAGAGTAAAATGAAAGACTCGGGATGGTTACGCAGAGTGGTAGACACATTTTCTAATCCAAGGTGATACTCTGGTCATGGCCAGAGTCTTGAAGAAATCTTAGAAGGAATTGCTACAAAACTTACAGAAGAAACAAAAATCAGCAGCTGCCTGGCCTAGCTTTGAACTTAGCAAGTCCAAACCTTACATTTTCGACAAACTTCAGCCAGGTGCATTGCTAACCCGCCTCGGGGTGCTCTCTGTTACAACATGAGAATATGGCTGCAAGGGCTACACCGAAAAGTGAGTCCGTATTTCTTTCATCCCATGGCAAGCCCTTTAAGAGGTGCATTCACATTATTGGTTAGGCAATATGGGGTTTTTTCTGGTAGCCTGTAGTATTTAACTAGCTGAAGACCTAACCCTTAAGATACTACTGAAGTTGTATTTTAAAAGTCCGGGTGAAACTTTCTTATGTGCCTTGATCTGCTGAAAATGCAGATCTTCAGTTTCTAAGCAGATAGATATGCCTAAAGCACACTGTTTCACTGCCATGCTGCTTTGTTGGTTTTTTGCTGTTTGTTTTCCTTTAGAAATAGAAACTTTTCAAAAACACAAGCTTTGCTATATTAGCTTGTGTTACTTATTTTCCTCAGGCTAATGTATTTCATTTAAGGTCACCTGTAACAGTAAGTTAATAATCATATGGATATTTGAGTTCCGTATCTAAATCTCGTCTATATCACGCACAAGAGATGAATGAACTTCACATAAATTGTCATACTTGTCTTAGGGCAAATGTCCATTTTTATACGTGAGAAGGAGGTCAAAGAACAAGATCAGAAGCAGAGTATATTAAAGCAACACTAGAAAAACAAATTCTCATCTTTCAGAAAAGTCCAAGAGCTTTTGGGTATTGTCTTGTTTTGAAAACCTAATCCAGAGGGGTTTGGGTTTGTTCAGTTTTTCAAAAAGTCAAATAATCACCCATTTTCTGTATTCTAAGGAGGTAAATGTTACCTCTTTTCTGAAGATTAAATGAGCTCGTACTGTGTTTGCCAGGAGTTCAGAGCATGCGCTCAGTCACTTACTGCTCTTCAGTTGGGCACAATAAATAGTCAAGCTGCAGACTTGGTTGCTCAACTTTTAAGCTAATGTTACAGTGAATTTTTTAATTTTTTTTTTTTTTTATAACATGAGGAGTAGACAGATGACGTGTTAGATTTGTCTACATTCACTTGAATGCCTCTTTTTTAGGCAACTGGAAGACAATATATTGAAATAGCAGCAGTCTTGCAGTGTTGAAAGTCTAAGGGTATATGAGTTTCAAAGACAGATGATATCTTTTGTTAGCCTAACTGATACGCATGGGAAAGCAGGACAAGCTTTTGATGACAGTTATTTAATCGGCTGAAATATCAAAGCACATTCCCTTATCTGTATAGCATGGAGATCGTATTTTCCAAGATTTTCACGATGATTCAATAGTTCTTTAAATACTCCTGTTAAAGTGTGTTTAAATCAGCCAGCGGGAATGAAGAATTACAGTTTTTGCCACAAGAAGAAGGTGAGTGTTAAGAACAGACTAAGTAAGTGCGCATGGGAGATGTCTGAAAGGTTTCTTCAGTACGTGTTTTTGGAATATTATTAGAGAAACTAGTTGAAATTCAGCAGTCTGTATGCTGGGGTACTGCAGCGACGTGCTCATTTCAAGTTGATGAATGGACTCAATGAGAACAACGTTACAGTGGTGTCGTGTACGGGGGAAAGAAATTGCTCGCTCCAGGAAGAGCTCTCCTGCCTGCCCTCGGATGTTTGGCCTTTCTTTTAACGGCAAGCTGTGTGAGTCAGCTGCCGAATGCATTTCCCCAGTGTGGCAACAGGATGTATAGCGTATTCCCATCTAGGGTATTCACTCGGGCTGTATTTCTGTATTATTACGAGGGCCCCTCGCTGTTAGATCTCTGGCAGAAAAGAGGCAGTGTCTCTTGGGCAGGAATGTTTAGCATCTGATAAAATTATGGCGTGATTAGCAGCAATTTGTAATGTGCTTTTTCTCCTTTTCAAATTTAGTTACTCTTAGGAACAATATAGAATGTATGAAAACTCTGAAGTGTATATATATAAATATGTAATATTTCAGCAGTCCTATATTTCACTGCATATATTCATTTTTCTTTTGGTTTCTATGTTTGGATGGCATATAAATACTGGATCCCAGAAGGTCCTGTTTAAGCTAGGAAATTGAGTTGACTTACTATCACCGAGATGAGAATTACAATAGGAAGAATATTATTAGCTCAGAGTAGGACAGTCTAACCCTGCTCAAATCCCAAAGCTCCTCATTCTTCACACCAATACTTTAAAGGAACATCAGCCACTTGGAACTGGTCTGTCTCAAGTGTCTTGTAGAGCTTCTCTTTGGTGTTTATGTTTTCCCATCTTAAAACCTTTTTCCCTGGTGTGTAAACTATCCGTACACACAGCAAAACTGACAGACTATAAAAACCAGCAGCTGTTCTGCGCACAATACACAGAATTACACAGGTGTGTAATGACCCAATCTCCATGTAAGCTCCAGTGTCTTAACTGGTGCTGCAGTGGGGCTTTACTGGGGTGTTGGTCTTCTGCTGGATCTCTGTGCATTTTTACTTTAAAAGAAATTCAGCGAGTAAGGGAAGAATACATGAGTTGTGTCCCTGATCTTTCATTTATAGTAATCCAAGGCATTTGCCGTAACTTTTTTAATGAATAACAAGACCATGATACTATGCAAATGACCATCTGGTTTCGTCTACCTGCTGTTTCACCATGTGGTTGCATTGTTGTGGTACCCCTTTGTCTTTCCTCATCACTGTCATTTTATATCCCCTCCGCCCCCAAAAAAGTAGGATCCCTATCCATCCCTGCTTGCTTGCATATGGTAGAGGTAGAACAGAAGGAGAAAGGCTCCTTGCCAGCCTGAGCCCATGAAACCAGCCTCTAGGAAAAACAGGTTGGTGAGAGCTGCTGACTTATTTCCAGTCTGTGGTTATAGTGATGGTAGACGATAAGGTCCATCTCACTCCTACCAAACAAAACCCAAAATGCTCTAGTGAACGCTTTCCTTTAATCTCGCTCACACAAAAGTCACTGTGGCCTGGTGAAGTGGATTTTTGCCAAAGGGTCTTTCTCAAGACCTTTCTCTCATGCTTCTGGCAGTTGAGGCCTTGGAGAGGACTTTATTTAAAGCCTTTGGCTTTGAGACTGGGCTATAAGTCACAGGATCTCTTCTAGCATCTCTGTGCACATCAGACAGCTCTGAAACAGGGGCTCTTAGGGGATGTCAGGCAAAATACCAGTAAATCTCATCTAGACAAAGTTGCATTTTCTAAATCAAACCAGCATATGTCAAAGGGATTGCATCAAATAAAAGTCCTTGAGTTAGGATGCCTGAGCCAGACTTACCATAAGCTGATGCAGTGCGATTTCCTGGGCAGAATCCATCTTCTCCAGCCTGGTGTCACAGTACTTCCTCTTCTCCTTCCTCAGTTCCCTTAAATCTTGCACAAGGAAGCCTTTATTGTCTCCCTCAAAGTAGGCTCTGTCAGTTATACTGCCTGGTTTGATTCTTGGTGTGCTGGCCAGGGAGCTTACTGCAAACATCATTCATTTCTTAGTGTTCCAACTTGGAAAAGGAGTTTCAGAAAGCTGGAAAGAACGAGGCATGTAAAGGGATCATTAAAAATAGGCAAAGTAAGTATTCTCTGTGTCTGCCTATCAGCACTAATCACACTTAAAGACTTTTCTAATATTGTCACAGCAGGCAGAACTTACATATTCCGGTTTCTATCATACAACTGGTAGGAAAATAGTTGGAGTAGTTCGGTGCTGGGTGAGAGAACCAGAAACGACTCTTTGCAGTCACCCTGTGATTCAGTGCAGGATCATTCTGTCTGTACAGTGTCTGGGTCACTCCATTTAGTTGAGGTCCATCCAGGCTGACTGGAAATCTCTACCTCAGGGGTCCTTGGTAAGAGGTATTCACTGTATAGATTGTGAATATAGTCCACAGAAACATAATAACGCCTCTCAGAGCGTGCTTCAGGTTTTAGGCATCAAGCAAGTTTCCAAGTTAGGTATCTCGGGTAAATGTCTAAAAGTTGGGTGGGACAATTCTGGGCTCTTCTCTCTTTCTCTGTATGAGAAATGCTCTTCTCGATATAATTTTTTTGGTTTGCTTGTACAGGGATATAATTACATACTTTGCTTTCTTTTCTGTAAAAGAATAAATGTAGAAATAAGAAAGCATTAGAAGGGCACAGTTCTGATGTAAACAATACTTTTAGATTGCAAAACTGTCCCAGATTCCTTTCCATTTCCAAAAAGCAGACTCAAGAATCCATATAAGAACAACTCCCCCATCTGCCTTCCCCCTCCCCTTCTCTTTGGTTATTCTTTTTCCAATTGCTCAGTACGTTCCATGAATAAGAGTAATGATTTTGATGTCAGCAGCAATTATATTATATTTCCCTTTTAAATACTATGCATGACCCTATCTTTCACGTTCACAGTTTCCATGAAAGAGAATACAGAGTTGGAACCAGTTTGGGTTATAGAGTGGAAAGGGAGATTTTCCCCTGGGCAACTTCTATGCTTTTTCTAAATTAAATTTAATCTTATCAAATTAATTAAGGACAGTTTTTCTCTTAAACCTGATCTGATCCAGCTGCTTAATGGAAGGACAAGTTAGTTTTGTTAGACCAAAGGAAAGCAAACTACTCCTTTCCTCTTTCTTCCTGGCTTTCTGCCACGAAATGAACACCAATACTGACCTGGGTTGTAGAGACAGGAAAAGAGTGACACCGGACCTTTTGTACTACAGTGCTCAAAAATGAAACCTATGAGATTTTGTAGATTTTAGATGTTCAGAACACTGAAGAAGGTAGGTCAATCTGTTGAATATTGCCGTATGTTGCCATTTATATCCAGGTACATTTACTGTAGGGGACAGTAACTGAGAGTTGCTGTCTGAGAGCCAGTTTAGAGAGTGGTTAGTGCTCACGAGTGTTAGTAAAAGAAGGATCTCTACATCGTGAAATTCATCGTGGCACTCGAGACAGATGGATACTATCAGATTGTATTATGAAAACAACCTTTAACCTCATGACTATTAGCCCTTGGGATTTAAAAAGAAGTTGTATCTGATAGGCTATAGGCAGGATTTTACATGCGATTCATCCACGCCTCTGAAATACACTCCTGCCCAGGCCTGACTAAAAGGCAGCGTTAGTATCAGGTGTATCTGAATCCTGCTTGTAGTCCCTGCTGACTGGACAGAGTGCTTATCATCCCGAGCTGTAAATGATTCCCCCAACGCTGTCTTTAACTAAGTTCCCAAGCAAAGAAGGTTTATGTGAGTGTGCTGTATTTCTGCTGAATCCCCCACCAAAGTATTTGGAGTAGAGAAGTCTGGCAAATTCCAGCCAAAAAGGAGTAGTCATCTTAGAGAGAGGAAGATCTAGAAGGTTTAGTGAAAGCAGGCAACAACGTGGAGGAGAGGCAGGCGATATTCTCATGGGGTAATGGCTACAGCTTCTTATTATACATCAGGGAATCGACACCAGCTCATAAAACTGATACTCAAATGTATTATAAACCAGGCTTTATTGGTCTGTTACCCACAGAAGGATTTTCGCAAAGTGTAGGTAGGCACGACAGTTTGCAGGTAGAGATTAAATGTAATTTAGATGTTAATGTCCGAGAAGCAGGTACTGTCTTACTGCTGTCTGCAGGGCCTAACAGTGGAGGAGTCCCACCATCATGCTGCTGTTCAGGTACATCATAAAGATATAGGCAGCACTTTATTCTCAGCAAATATGCCAGCTGAACTTGCAGTAAATGCAGAGATGGAGGTGACATTTCTTGGTGGTAGCCCCAGACAGCTACCTATGAATCATGATGTTATGAGACTGTGAAAGATCTCATTTTCTCTTTATGAAAGCTATCAGCTGAACAAAGAGCCATGTCTTCAGGGTTGCCTGTTTGATGCTTTTTAACCACCACATTGCATTTACGGTTTGAAACATTCATTTTGGTAGTGATTTTGAGTTAGGAGGAGGCTCACTTTTTGGAGCTGTTCCCATTTTATTCTCCCACAGAAGAAACCCCTTACTATATTGTTCATTGATTTGTGTCAATACCAGTAAAAGAACATTTATCTGAAACTCAACAGATGTCACCAGGTTGGGCAGGGCTACATGCATTCTGGTGGTCATCTGGTCGGTTCAGGCCTGAGTTCAGCTGGTTTACGTCCTTTCATGAATAGGAGTTGCATCCTCCAGCCCAGGCTTGGGCACTGGTACCTGGCTCCCAAGCTACCAGGAAAGACTGTGTCACGTTCGTTAGCCTGATAATTACAATTACTGCCTAAAGATAGGGCTGTACAAGAAAGGGCTATACGAGGAGGCAAGTGAAGATGTTTTCTGGGTGAGAAATCCACCTAGAAGTTGACACTGTCCACAAAAAACTTTCCTTCTGTTTTATTTTTTGGCTTTCTACACTCTTGCATACACTATGAATCAAATAAATATCCTCTTTCAAAGTCTGCACTTAGAGCACTGAGGTTTAGCTGAAGTGACAGACATAGGTCAATGTCCTGCATTAAAGGAATGACTGTAGAAAAGTCTGAAATACAGTTGGTGTATTTTTAATTGGAATTTTGCAGTTTTTCAGTAAGAGGAGTAACTGCTCACTCTTTGCATCTTATGCTCAAGGAAGCAATGCAAGAAAGTTGAAATGTGTGAATTGTCTCAACGAGAAAAATTACCT
The DNA here is from genome assembly GCF_028858705.1 of Grus americana. Classification (NCBI taxonomy): domain Eukaryota; kingdom Metazoa; phylum Chordata; class Aves; order Gruiformes; family Gruidae; genus Grus; species Grus americana. The sequence goes on along the minus strand of NC_072860.1, from coordinate 3,636,440 downwards.
GCAGTCTTTGCATGTCCCATTCCCTACTAGCCTTACCATTGGACTTGATGGTAAATCACACACAAAGTTCAGTCCTAGATTATCATGCTTTGCACTGTATTTTAATTCACCATTCTCCTTTTTATTCAGTATTTATTATCTGTTCTATAGTATAGAGAAGATGGCAGATTACAATGGACTCTCTCAGCATTGAAATGTTCACGTGACTTTTTTATTTTACCACTGTTCTCAATTCTAGAAGCAGTATCTGAATTAACTGTCTCTTTAAAATCATTGTCAATGATTTTAAAATAAGGGGTGGGGCGCTTGCTGCAGAGGGGAGAACAGAAGATACTGGCATCTGCTGCCTGTTAAGTCCATTAATTGAAAAGAAAATAGTGCTGGTGCCAGAATGTACAGCCCTGCTCCTAATTAAGCTTAGGGAAGCAATGGGCTGGTTTTAATTGAGAACAGCATCTCCCTTAATGGTGCCAGCAGCTAAAAAACGCAAATAGATTCAAAGCATGAAGCACGCGCAAGACAGTAGTGACTCTTTATTTATAGGGTCAGTCACCGTGCCATACTTGGAAACCTGCATCCCGCACAAGACCTGGAGGAATAATTGGTGCCCAGTTATGGGCAGAATCATCTATACTTTTCTAGGTCTGAGAGCGGGGTATTTACAACACACATTAGCAGTAGTTGCTAGAGGTGTGTCCTTTCAGAAACAGTTAAGGAAGAAAGTATTTCCTGGTAACTTTGGTGGCAGGAGGAAGAGCTGCCATGCCTTGTGGCTTGTGGCCGTGTGGTTCCAATTAGTGTAGCCTTCATACTTGAAATGCTTTCTGCCCAGGTCACCCGTGAGTTCAGGCGTCTGGGGTGTGCACCACATTTCAATCCTGGATCCCTTAATTATCCCTACTTATCATAACAGTATTAAAAAAAAAAATAAAAATCTTCATTCTGAAATGATCAGCCATTAGGAGTTTTGTGCCAAAAAAGGTCCTAAGCCACTTTTAGCCTGGTTTCTTAAGGGATTGAGGCGTATGCGATTGTATCATCTGTTTTCATGCTTGTCACTCTTGTTCTAAAGCTTTTGAATCCACTAGGCAATTTCAGCTGAAAAGTTCAGTGAAAATAGGTGGCCAGGCAAAACGAAGGGACACAAATTAATTCCTCCTTGAGGGGAGGGTTAAGGGTAAGCTCAGTTACATTATTAGCCATTAATGAATCCACACGGGACACATGCCTCTGCTTCAGGAGAAGCTCTGGGTAAAGCTCCCACTTTCATTAGCCATGGGATAATCAAACCCCAAGCCCTGGGAAATCAATCTTTCTAAGTCCCCATTGCTCACCTGCTTTCCTTGATAGATAAGGGTTTGCCTGGTCTGCTCTGGAAAAAATCTCTTTTTTTTTTTTTTTTTAATAACAGAACCTGTCTCTTTAGCTCGAACTATAGACAAAAACAGGGCTCACAGCTCCAGGAGCAGCTGCTTCAGTCCATTTTATCAGCTAAAATGTCCACCAGCACACCAAACAGCAGACACGTAACCAAAGCCGGGGTTTGGGACACAGAAATATCTCAGGTCCATCTGTTGCATTGCGGTTGCTGAGTGAGTTGGCATATTGAATAACACTTTAAAATCTGAGGTGCTTCTGGAACTACAGATGCAATGAGAATATGTACTTTGAGCGATGGACGGCACTTACTCTGTGGGAGGGGAAACACTGGACTCCCCGTCCTGGCTTGGACAAGTGGTAGCTCATGGTGCTAACAGTTCACACCTGAATGCCTAAAACCAGCCTCTGATCATTAAACAATTCTCAGCCAACACCAAAGTACCTTTCAACAGGAGGGGTAAGAAAATAAGACTTATAAGAAATAGGACTTCACTTACATTGTAGTAATTTCAAAAATGCCGTTTGGAAGGGGGCTGAGTTCTATCTGCCTCATCTGGAGGATAGGAAGAAGACAACAGTAAATTTGCTATCAGTTTGGGATTTTTGCCTTTCTTACAGCTTAAAGACTGATTTTGTTTTCGCTTTAGTGCAGATCATTTAGCAGCCTGGCTCATCTGACTTGGGCTATAACGACCTGGCTACGTTTTTAAGCTGCTGCTGTGAGCCTGTTTGTAGATTTAGACATGGCTTATGTTTTTACAGCAGTGGTCAGTAACTCCTATTGTAAGTCTTTTGTCAAAGTACTTGCTGGGTTTTACTCTTGATTGTATTGGTCAAATTGTTTCTTAAACTTTTTTTTTCCTGTAGAAATCCAGCCTGTGATTTATTTTGAAATGTGTTTTATCACTTTGGCATCCTCACTATGACCAGCTTCTACTTTCAAGTTTTTCATATGCAGATGTCAGCAAAATATTCAGCAAACAGTAAATTGGCCAAGAAATATTATTAAGGGTGGGGGGAATCAATATTATTTACAAATTCTGGTTACATTGGGCAAAAGTTTTCTTCCAAAAAGTAAGAATTTTTTTTTTCTATGTATGTGGGGTAAAGGTCTAAGATCCAGAAAATGAAATTGTTTTGGTATGAGCAAAAATGAAACTTCTACATGGATTTGGTCACTGAATTCCAAAAAAAAAATTCTTTTGTGTAGCTCAAAATTTAAGTTTTCTTTGAGTTCAGCCTGTGCTCTGCCAACTAAGGACACTCTCCAGAGCTGAGCCCTAGGATGCCTCAAGGTTTCTGTATTTGTCAAGCCCAGGCTGCAATGCTCGCTAACTCTTTGACTTCTCCAGCTACGTCTCTTGAGATTTTGTGGTTTATGTGGTTGTGCTGTCGCAATTTGTGCTTGGGCAATGACCTCTAAGCACAGTTCCAGCTCTTGAAGTAACGTCTTTGACCTTCCAGGCAGAGCAACAGATTGAACTTTATAAACTGACCCATGTTCATGACTCAGTAATTCTTAACTCTTCTGGGACCACATTCTGAGAGGCTGGTATCTAGTCCGGGGGCTGCTGACCTGTGGCACTTTTTCTGCAGACAGTAGAGAGGCAGACTGTTTGGTATAAAATAAGCTTTGTTTGCATGTGCCAGAGGCTGTAGCTCCCAAATCTGAACTCTTGCAGAGCCTCTCAAGATGTGCACCAGCCCTGCTTCATGCCAGCCACGGTACGTGGGAGGCAGGTGCCTGTCCCCTGCTGGATGGGCGCTGAGCAGGACTATAGAGCCAGGAGCAAGAGCTTGCTCGCTGCCTTTCTCGGAGACAAGCCGCTACCAGCAGCTTCCCCCTTTCAGAGGGAAGCTCCAAGCTGCCACTGAAGGGGAGTTTGCAGGAGTGAAGAGTGCCGCCGCTCACAGACACGATTTGCCTCTGTGCAAGAGAAAAATGAAACCAGTATACTTTGTGTTTTTCCTTCACGAGATGGAAGCTATCTGGTCTGTGACACTTGATGGGCTGCTGACCCCTGAGCTGGTGGTTAGACACTGAGCCCGAGACCAAGAGATCTAGGGGGTTTCACAAGTTTTGTCCCTGGCCTGCTTTTGAGCCCTTGGGCAGCTCTGTTTCCCACTCATCCTTTGTCTCGGACACTTAAATTCTAAGCTCTCAAAGCCACTGCCTCTCTCACTGTGTAAGTATGTGGTGCCTACCTGTACCCCAAGCACTGTTTGTGGTCTGGCTGCCGCTGTCACACAGAGCGCGACAGCCTGGATCTGATGAGTATCTTCCGTTCCCCTGGACTTTAGTGACATTTGGCCCCCAACCACGTGCTTGAGACCTCCTCGCGCCGTTCCTGGCTGCAGACCGCTACTCCATTTCAGACCTTTCCCGTGCTCTGTGATTCTGAGTGAAAGAACAAGCTGGTGGTTTGCCAGGCTCATTCTTGAATAAAACTGCCCAAATTTATTTTTTTTTTCACTGATGTGGAGAACAGGACTATTCTTACCAAAGTGGTTGGGAGCTTCTAATGAAATTGGTCTGACATCAAAAATAAAATGAGGAGGAAAAAAAAAACGTAAAAAGTGGGAGTAATTGGTTAAATAGGCAAATCAAAATGAAATTCATACCTCCAGTAATACTGACTTTTCATTTTCACTGTTGTTCCCTAACCATGCACATTTAGACAATCTTCAAAGGAAGAAAACAAGTGTGGCCAGCACTTAATAGAGAAACTTTTCCATAGTACTGGAGGTTTTTTATAAAGAAAAGAAAACTAAAAGTGGATAAACCAGTGGGCAGCACTGAGGTGTCTGTATTAGTTGCTTTCCAAGTTAACTGTCGGGCTGGTTTCTAATTGATGCTTTCTCCCTCCTGTTTCTGTCCTGCCAACTTTTCTTTGTCTTTTGGGGGGTCCTTACCTTTGCTGTGGGATGCCCGGGAGGTAGCACAGCATTTTGGGGAGCTTTTAGCATCTGCTGAAATGGAGTTTCTACGCTGCTATTTAAAAACACGGCCTGCATTTCTTTGAGGTTGTTGATTGGTGGTCTGGAAAACAAACACGGGCGGCAGCTCTTCTGTGTTTGATAAGTTAGATTGGACAACATCATCCCTTTCAATTGCTTTCTATTTATTTCTGGCTGACCTCAAGCAGTGCTCTCTTTTAAGACAGGCCACGATGCCGAATTGAAAATCTGCTGCCTTATAATCACTGGGTGTATTGCAAGGCGGGCAAGGCAGCACCTTTCTCATTTTTCTTCTCTTGCCCAGGGCAGGACCACACCTCTGCTCCTCTGGCTCTTCCCCCTCCCCGGTGAATACACCTGAGCCATTTGTTCAGAGACTCCCCATCTGAAATTACAGTTAGCCCATTAGCACAAACGCCAAATCTCCCAGACCTCCAGTGTGTTTTTTAATGGAGCCCTCTGAAAGTGAACGCTTTATTTTGGGGGCTCTGCTAGACAATAGGCTCTCTGGATTCTCCTCCAGGGGACAAACTTGTCAATCAAATTGTCACAGACAATAATTACCCCCTGCTTTATTCGCTCTGTCTGTCTTCAGAACAGTCAATTAGAGCTATTGATACAGACAAGCTATTCTCACCAAGTTAGTTTTCAGCCTAATTAAAAGGAACCTGTCAGTGCCTTTCCCGTAACCCTCGGGCTTCTAATGGCTTCTCTTTGTGTACAGTGCAGGAACTGAAACTCAGGCTCAGTCTTGGAGACAGAGAGCTTAGTTAAAGCGTAGTCTTTCATCTCAGCATCTCGCTTATGGTGAGAGGGCAGGATGGAGGGAGGGAGAAGAGGGTTTTCTAGAAAAGAGAGAGCCCTGTCTGCCTGGTTTTGTCCAGTGTTTTTAAAATTCATCGTGTGGAAAGAGGAGAAATCCTCTGAACTTCAGAGTCCTTGAAAGCACTCTGATGGTAAATAAGTGTTAATTCTCTCTGAGCATAGAGACCTTTAAACAGACAAGTAAGGGCTCTCTTCAGGGATGAAAACCAGTGCTCTTTCCTGCCAAAGTGTTTTGTTCTGCTTTTTTTCTTAAAATGACTAGAACACGCAAAAAGATATGCCAAAAAATCTCATCATCTTGAGGGTGCTGCTGATCTAAACTGTATTCAGGAAAGTAAACACTTTGACCAGGCTTTCATTGTGATATAAGAAAGAAACTGCCGCGCTCCACAATTTAACCTCATTTCAACAAAATGTGTCCTCAGACATAAAATAAATTCACAGTCCAAATTTTGGGGGGGATTCTGCAGTGAGTTTACACTTCCTGAGATCCAGTGTGTGGGGTCTAGTTTCTGAAGAGACAGAGGGCAATGTTTTCAGGCCTCTGCTGCTACAGGACCAAGTTGTATGTGTTATATAAAATATTTGCTGCTATAACTGATTATTCCTTTTCTGAATTAACAGTGTATTTTTCCTTTCCTTTTCTCTTCCATGTTTTTGCTGCTGTTGGATCTTCTTTTCTTCTTCTCTTCCTTCATGAACTGAAACGTACAGGTAAGTGTAAAATCTTTTTTTACAAATATCCACTATCAATATTTTTTTCTCCTTTGCCTTTTCCCTGATTGTCTGCTATATTGTAAGTGACTCTTGAGGAGTGTGTTACACAGAGAAATAGCAGTGAGAAAGATATGGTGTGATCCCCAGTGCTCTATAAATACATGTTCCCAAACAATGAGCCATTTCATGAAAAGAAAATCTAAAACCAAGTTTGCCATTTAACCCAGAAACAGTATAATGTGAGGCAACACGATTCTCTTGCCAATGGAATTGCTAACCCTTCGCTTTGTGCCAGTGTTGCAATGAAAAGCATTGGAAATCAGAAATCTGTACGAAGAAACTCTTTACTTACCTTCAGTGAGGCAGATCTCCATAGGAAGTCACAAAATTATTTCCAAGTGTAATTCAAAATGGGAGCAGGATTTTAAATGTAAGAAAACCCACCTGTACATTTCATCAGTATAGCTTTGAGCTCAAAACTCTTTGCACACTTCCACAAAGTGTTTGCTTACAAGTTAGCTGTAACATCGAAGTTTATTGTAATTCAAATCCTGTCCCAAATCCTTTCCTCTGTCCTGCCTCTAATTACTTAGTACACAAAAGGGAATAAGAAATATTTAATTTCTGGAGTGTTGGAAAACCTTTCTCTTCTCCCTCCTTTGAAGATGTGTGGAGAGTCAAAAGGGTCTGTGAGATCTAAAAGTGGAGCTTTCAGAGAGGCGTTTGAAGCCTGGGCTATTGCACCTGAGTTCAGTAGCACGGGATACGTCCCGAGCTTCTCCCATCCTCTGTGTGACCCGAGCTATATGCTTTCTCAGAAAGCTTTATAATTGCTCTGGAGCTCCCTAGTGATGACTACGTCATTTGGAAGGTGTCGCAGGTATCTCTCATACTACTGCTCTTGCTAGCACTGCAGTTTATTTTCATACCAATTTGTAGGTAACTGCTGAAAATTCGGCTTTTTCTCAACCTTTTGTTTTCTGCATCCTTCCTCCCCTTGATATCTGTGACTCCACTGATGTTACAAAGGCAGAGTAGCTGTCTTTGTGCCGCTGCTCACTCACGAGTCATAATTTTGTCTAAGTTGGATTAAATCTTGGTTTAAATGTGTTTACTTCCAAACTGTTGGTTAATACAGTACTGTGAAATCATAAAACAGCCAAAACACTTAGAAATTCCCATTGTTTGAAAAGCTGTTTCGCCACAGAAGTGAACTACCAAGCAAAGGGTAATTACAAGTATAAAAGCACTCATGTAAACTGCATATTTTAAAAGCTGTATGCATATTACAGTTTTAAAATTTGAAGTGTTAACAAAATACCATCAATATTGCATGTACCACATACGGAGCATACAACTATCTGAACTGTAGATCTGAACTGTGTCTATAAAAAGCAGAGTTTGAAGCGATCCAGCTATGTGAGCTCATGTGCACACATGCATATGTAATCCTGATACACTCGCACAAGTATTTATTGACCTTAAGAAAGAATAAGAAGAGCTGTACTGGGGCAGGAGAAAAATCCACCTAGTCTGATAGCCCGGGGAAGAGTAAAACAGGGCAAGCATATGTGATACTTCCCCCTAATCGTTCTCCACCCTCCTATTATATTCAGTTTAGTGACTTCCTGAGCATTGCAGAAGTAGGACACTGAGTAAAAATTAAACTTACCAGAGAAATATGGGACAGAATATGGAGTTTCGGACCAAAGGATTTAAATGCTGCTCGTGACAACATATTACTTTCTTCCCCAAGCCCCCCATTCCTTAAGGTTCCCAGCACTGCACCCCGTTACCCACCAATGCCAGCTTTCTCCCAGAAGGCAAATAAATAATGTGCACCAGTTTACAGGTTCCTTTGATGTAGCTTATTTCAGTGCAAGTGATAGATTTCAAATGAAATTGTAGTCCGTGCTGAAAAATTCAAAGCGGTTCTTCTGTATCTAGGGAAGCGGGAGGCTTTTCTCTTGCTCGTGTCAAAGGTACTACACAGGGCGGTGTGAGGGGTCATTGCTTTCCTTCTCCATGGTCTTTACGTGTTATCTTCCAGTCTTGCCATTTGTGAATACTCTGTCTGGGTTTGTTTAGTTACGTAGAACAGTTGGAATCTGTGTCTATGCCAAAGTCTTCGTGACTGTGGGTGGCTTATGTAGCATTAGGAGTAAATCTCCTAGGAGTATCTACCTGCTGTCCTTTCCAGCGCACAAGGGATATTGTGAGCCCTAGTTTAATCCTCTAGTGCCAGTAATATTCTCAAGTCCATAGCCAGCATGAATAGCTGGCCATTACTTGCCTTGCAGAAAGACAATAATAGGTCATCATTGTGAAATGACTTATTTCAGAAATAATTTGTTGTCTGTTAGAGAGAATGTTCACTCTGGTTACAAAACGTCGTATTTTGAAATGTAGCGACGTGCACGTGTTGGGAGGAGCGGTGCTGGATATGCTCGTGGTATTAGGAAAAAAGTGGGAAATGAAATGATCGGATTTGCACTCTCTAAAGGAGGCATCTCTTGCATGCAGCTCGCCTGTTGTGTACCAAGTGACAATGGCAATTTGTGGGCTTGTATGGTAGACTTGTTGTTGTTGTTTTCAAATTCTTCTTGAAAATGAAAGACCAGGATTTCCAGTACTGTAGTCGAGGAGTGTATTCTTGAATAGACAATGCTCAGTAAAGGCTTTTTCAGAGAAACAGTAAAGGTAAGAGTTATTTAAGTGCAGGAAAGACCAAGTAGCAGTATTACGAACAGTACCATTATTTTTCTTACAAAATGTCCGTATATCTGTATGCACAGCAATTTGGGAGGGTAACACATTTGAAAAGAACAGACCTCTGGTTTAATTTTGGTGGACATCAGAATAAGAATTCATTGCTGGGAGTTGAATGAGATGTGAACTGTCAATTGGTCAACTGTAACACGTGGAAGATTTCCAGAAATTTTGTCTGCCATTTTTGGCAAAACTGTGCCCGTGGGGTGTTGTCAGCTGTGATTGGGAGGTTTAAATACATAAAAGTCCTGTTTAGAAGGAACAGGCCCTATTTATAACAAACTTTTCCATAAAAAAATCAAACCGGGTCCTATTTTTGCCTCACTAGAAATCCACTGATTCTTAAATAGTTTAATGACCTTGAAGTTTTCCCCTGCCCTGCTTTCCTTCAGTTCCTGAGCACTCTTCAGTCTCTGGTGTCTTAACACACTTTATACTGAAACATATCAAACTGAAGCAAACTTTTCCCGACTTGGCAATTAGTAAGGAACTGAGATAAACAGAAATCTCAAAGTGGATGAAATCAAAACAAATCACAAAAGGATGAAGACGGTGTGCGTGAATCCTGCAGATTTGAATGACATTTAGCTTAAGAGAGAAAAAATGTATCAAAGGTGTTTTCTATCTCATATTAACTCTTCATTTCTTTTGTTACAAGCAATTATAGCTTTCCCAATCTAGTATCTAACATCATTGAGTCTTAGCCTGCATTGCCTACAGTGATAGAGTAGCACAGCGTCAGCCGCCTTGGTTTCAAGCCGTATCAAAGGTACTAACACCTCTTTGAAGTGAAATATTAGGCTTGCTGGTTTAGACACTAAAGTTTGATACACATATGTCATTGTGTGTATGAGGGCTCACATAAATGTTAAATACTCTTGCAGAGATACTTCACAGCCTCTCGTAGGAAAATTCAACCAGAATTTGTAGTTTACTAAACCTGAATATGTCTGCAAGCTCAGCTGAACCTTGCATATATTCTCAAGTGAATTAAGTGCAGTTGGCTTAAGATTCTGGAGTTGATGAGAGGAGTGAGGAAGCAGCAGATATCCATTACAGAAGACCTGAGATTTTCTTCTGTTTTATTTACTTCACAGTGCCCTGTGAATCACTGCCTGCATTGCAGCTATGACATGGTTGTATCAGTGGCAGGTCCTCTGGTTAAAACTTGCTTAGGGGTTCTGATATTTTCCTTTTTTCTGTTGCTTGTAGCATTCTGAAAATGTAATATCTCGGACGAAGGTATTCCTGCTCAAAGCTGGCTTGTGTGGGAAGGAGGACTGCCGTGGTTCATCAGTTTGGGTGCAAGTCTGTGGTGGAAGGGAATTGATGTTCCGTTATGAAAGCTGGAAAACAATTCTGGCAATTTCTTTTGATATATTGTTATGCTGTTCAGCCAAATAATGCACATGCATCATGTCCAACAGAAGATACATTGTAATAGGTATTTAGAAATGCAAGCATGTAATTAAATATTGTACCATAACACGCACTCGAGTGGGAATGCAGTTAACGTCATTCTTTAGCATAAATATTTTTCTTCTTTGAAACATTAATTATACAACAGTAATGCTTTCTTAATATGTTTTGGTTTATAGCCTTGCACTCAAAATACAAACATTACTGAAAAAATTTACTTCTGTAAATTGAATTGCCTTATCTTTTACGTGAAATTGTCCAAAACTATTGGCAGAGTTACTCCGGGTTTTCTTAGTTTCTCATGGCATTGTTGCAAACAGATAGAGAGCTATGATTTTGATCACAATGAGATAAGAACGGGTAAACTGGCTTCATGCTGTTGTATCACCTCTGTATTTTCTGTTCCCTGCTTTTATACTGACATTTAACTTGGCTGCAAACCACAGAAATAAAAGAACACTCAGGAGGAAGAAGCACAGGGGCTTGTAAAGCTTGTGATGATATAGCGTAAAGGGAGAGACGTGGTGTGTTGAAAAGACGCCTAGCAGGCAGAGCAGGCTTTCTTTCTGGGCTTGTTTCCCTGAAGACCCCGGTGGCTCAGTGTGAGGCCGGGTGTGCTGGTGAGTGGCCTCTCCTCTGCAGGGTGAGGTGTTCTGCCACCAAGCTTCGGTCCTTTTAACCTGATGATGGTGGTGTGGTGGGAGGGAGAGAAGTTGCAAATACCTCCGGTCTGGATAGTTGAACGTGTTATCTGATGGATAACGTGGTGGACAAATGGCCCGATTGCTTTTCCTATACTGTTACGTGATGATGCAAGTGCTTTATTAGGTTAAAGAAGAAAATTGTAATGTTTGAGTAAAAGTTACTGCTGTGGGTCCAGTTGCTGTTTCAGAGACTGCTACTTCAGTTTGGTGACTGTGGTCTCTGCAAAAAGCAGCACTTAAATCCCTCTTGCTGGGAGACTGGTGGGTGTCCACCGATTGTACAAAGGGGAAAGCCTCTTGCCTGCTCAAGGCAAGGCTGCTTTGTTTCCCCAAACCTCATGATAGAAAGCTTTGAACCTACAGAAAGTCCAAGTGGAGAAACACTGCCAAGCTACAGGTTAGCAGCGTTGGTCTTTCACGGGCCCCCACCCTGCCAGCTTCCCCTGCCTCTTTCCTGAGAAGGTAACATCATGCACAGCTTGGGGAGTTCACCCACAGCACATTTTTATATTCCAGGGATCCAGCTGAAGGCAAATCACTGTCCTGTCAGGAAAGATACAGGACACTCAAATGTCACAGTTGCTTTGTTTACAGGTATTTACTTAGGCAAGCGGGCAACCTGAAAGCCAGATTAAGTCTCGGTGGAGTTGAACCTGGATGATGAACCGTTTTGCCGTATCTTATCACATTATTTCTTGCTTCTCAAAGATACTCTGCTGAATTAAAAATAGGTGGAGAGACGGTTTCACCTCTTTCCTTGCTATTTTTGTCTAGACTCCAGAATGATTTCCTTTTTTTTATTAACTTTTGGAGAGACTTGAGCTGGCATTGCATCTGGAGGGACGGAAGATTTTAAGAGAAAAGAAAATCGAGAACTCTTCAGGCTTGCATCAATGAATAGGCCACAGACATTGGGTTGCATTTGTGTGTCTCACAGAAATGTGCAATGTATTTTTTTCCTCATCCTGTGGGTTTTGTTGTCCTGAAGATAATTACTGAGATTGGGAAGTGCCTGGCAGTGCACTGGCTGAAACAAGGCATTCACATCTGGCATCGCTTACATCTCCCATATCCCTCTAGAATGAATCTTTGTAAGTTGCTATTTCCCAGGCAAAACCATGGCAATCATCCTGATTTTAAAAAAAATAAATAATAATTTCATAAGCCAGATTCAGAAAAGTATTTATGGCTTTCCTAGCTGAATATCAATGGCTGGCAACATCATATTGAGAACAGGCTAAACCACTTCAGCTAGGTTCCCAACCAAAATTATTACATGAAAATGTACAGTTTTATTAATACCAACACACGTTCTCCTGCAGTATCAGCAGATGGTCCAGTCAGACGAACAAAGAAGTGATCCATCTCTTTCCAAAGAAAAAAGGAAGGGAAGGGAACAACAACGCAAAATCTAGAGTTTCTTACTAGATGCATTGGGAGTTCAAATGTCCAGAGAGAACAGATGAGCACTGTAATCCTCCTGAATAAAACAGTGGGCTCAGCATCTTACCCTTTTTCACCAGGATAACTCCCTTGACATCAGCTGAGATAAACTATACTAACTCCTAGAAAATCACACCCATTACTTACAATTCTGAAAGGCTTAAATTATTCTGATGTTGCATCTCTAGCCCTTGTATTCTTCCCCTTGAGAGCGTAGTTCTCAGCAGATGCCAAACAAGTCAGAAGATGAAAGCCCTTGTTATGTTATTAGAAGGGTGGAGGGCTGTCAAAAGGTTCGAGAATCGCTGTGCCAAGCACTGACCCACTCTCAAAATTTGTGCACAGATCTGATTTTACCAACATACACCATTTTAATCATTTTATTTCCCAGTTCCTTGTAAAACCCCTTTTTCTTTTCCTATACAGCCACCATTATCAGCAAAATAGTACCAAGCAGCACTGCCACAATTTTCCCAGGCTCTTACAGCTGGAAGTTGGCGGGGACGTGACCCAGTTTGTCTTGCTCCAGCCCCAGATAATATTTTCCTCTCATTTTCCTGCTACTACCGTATAGTCTCTTACGAGTATTCTCCTACCTTGGGGTGTTGTTTTATCTTTCTAACCTAGTATAAGTAAATAATTTATGTAGAAAGGCACTTGATAAGGAAATATAAACTGGCAAATATTTATGGTTTTAAGGATGCTGAAACATATATGGCTAGGGTTCTTAGAAGCAAATGTGGCTGGCATTGCAGTTGAATCTTTATTACTCAGTCTAGCTCAATTTTGCAATGTTTGGATCTATAGATAAAGATTGAAAATTAAAAAATTAGTAAAACCACCCAGTGAGTTACCTTGTTGAATTTTACTGTGTTGTTGTTCTGTAAAGGCTGATAATTATAAGTTTCTCAAGATAAAAGAAGTAAAGATATAGAATGTCTGGGCACTGCAAAAATCTCTTATGTTCACATAATGATTTACTGGTATAATTGACCAACGTGAAAATTAATTGTTGGACTTTCCCCTTTTCAGTTTCATTTTTTTCTGGAGTAGCTTGACTGGTAAAAAATACGGGGGGGGTGGGGGTGGTGGTGTATTTTTTTTTAAAGTCTTTAGGAAAGGAGGAATTTGGTGGCACTGCCAGTACATCCTGTTTTGCAGGGGTTTTTTTGCATAGAAATTTGACCGGTTTGAATGTGGGCGCAGAAGCTTTTGCCTGAACCTATTAGACCTGTAGTTCTCTTGTGGTCTTTCACTGAACCTTTGACCTTCCTGATAAAGTCAAATAGTTTCTTGTGTAGGGCCAGGTCAGTTCTTCAAGGGAACTCCTGACTTAAGCCTATTACAGAAATGATCTAACCAAGTATAAGCCTCATCTGTTTCTCTCAGCAGTTACCTGCTGGAGGGTAATAACAAAGGCAGCTCGTACAGGATTTAGTTGGGGTTTTGTTGCAGAGGCTAAATAACATTACCTTTGTGAAGTATCCGCAACAGAATTGTATTTAATTCAAGTCACTTTTAGGAAGATTGTGACATGCCTGCTGACAGCAGGGAAAATCCCCTCTAAGGCTCTAAATCAGTATGGCCAAAAGTGTCTCCAAAAACGTAAAGGAGAAAGAGTGTGTTACAAAATCGAATCCTGATGGCACATAGTGCAAGACATCCTCCATTGTTTGTAGCCTAAGGTTGCTGCTGGGAATTAGCTGTAGCTGTTAAAGCTGAGTACGAAGCCACAGCTTAATTTCAGATTACATGATCTGCTTTGGCATTTAAAATATTAGTCATGATGCATCAGCACTCCAGAGTCTGTATTGCCATTAGCAGGGGACAGAAACTGATAATCAGTTCCATGTAGAGTAAGGAAATTCAAGTTTCTGGTCACAGGTTCCAGCTAACAGGTTCACAAGTCACTTAGGCAGGAAGACAGTGTACTTGAGAGCAAGCATTTCACTTTGGGGTTTCTTCAGCCATACCCTTAGGCTTAGCTTTGAACTGACATGGGCCACAATTCCCCTGCCCACCCCTCGAACTGCTGCCAGGCTCAGTGTTCCTCACGCATCCTGCTCTAAAAAGCCAGTAAGGAAATGTTTTGAGTGGAGCAAATGTTGTGAGACAACACAAATTAATGTTGCTGCTCAGAGTTTCCAAGTAAACTGTTTTAATCTGTTGCTAACGAAACCCTTCTCACCAGGCCCAGGGGAGTCCCTAGATGTTCTCCATCAAAACATGTAAACAGCAGTGACTGGTGCCATTCTGCAAGTGAGAAGATTAGAAACTGCTATTTATTTGTACATCAAAACACTGTTCATTTGTCACAGACTCTAAGCTAGGCCTCGGTCAGATGGTGGTTGTTGTTTGGCCCCGCTGGCCACCAGCCAACCTTTCGATGCCGCGCGTGATTTCAGTGTAGTGGAGTCCAACCTGCAGCCCCGCACCGATGCGGACACCCGCTGGCGTAGCTGTGGGGGATCGCGAGCCTCTGTGTGCAGCACTTTGCTTTACTCTGAGCAGTCGCCATGGCTGTGGGATGTACCTCTGTGGGCGGGAAGGGTCTTTGGGGCTTTATCCAGTGGATTCAATATTTGCTGCTGGGGCCAAAAGGATTAACGAACTGTGGTTTGAAAGTACCACAGCACTTCTGCTGCGCCCATCCTGAGTGAGTCGGCAACCTTTTTTTTTTTTTAAAGAACGTATACTTGGACAGGGAAAAGTGTATGGAATTGCTTCTGGTTCCCTGATTTATTTCTTTTTAAATCATATTGGCTTGATAGCCTTATCTCAGCAACCACTTGTGAGATGGGCTTTTTGCCGGTTTTACAGCCTTGTCAACTGCATCAATCACACAGCTCGTCTCAGGTCACAGCAGTCAGCAACTCAGCCAGCATTAAAATCAAGAACTTTCCTCGATAAGCACATTCACCTTTTCGTAAGAACAGATGGCGGGACTAATCCAGCGTTCGTTCGTAGCAGTGAATGTGCTGTGTCACCTTAGCAGGCTTCGTGCGGCTCTGGCGTCTGCCTCAGTTGACTGTCTTCCACCGGCGCTGCAGCGTGGTTAGAGTTGCCGTCATCACTGGTGGGCCCGCTCCAGCCTGCAAGAGTAAAAAAGTTCATGGGTGCTTATGAGAGGAAACCAGAAAATTACAATTAGGAACTTACTGTATTTCTTATTTTGCACGAGTATTGGAGGTACGGTACCAATAACGAGTGATTTTCATCAGATTCCTGAGCTCTTTCGCTATTTTCCATCTCTGTGACATGTAACTTGAAGCCAAACAGTGCATTATAGGCAAGGGGTAAGCAGCATGGTATTCTGGTGGGAGGGAAAATGGTGTATTGATCTGCTTATAAACTGCACAACAGAGTAGGGTTTCAGTGCTAATAATATTACTAATAGCATATAGTAGCAACTGTCTCTAAGGAAGCAAAATATACAGTGTGAAGGGCCCCATTATAGAGCTATAGCTTGAGGTGGTTTGGGGGGCACAGCCCAAATCTGTTCTGGTTATAGTGGACTCAATGTACCTGGCTGAACTTGGAAACTAAATTGTGTTGGGCTTCTCCAGTACAGGGGGGAGAGACTGCCTCAAAGTCCTTCCTCCTCTTCTGAGATTTTTTTAATAACTTACCATTTGTCAGCTGGTACTTACATTGCTACCTAAGAAAGATGGTTCAGTTTGCTCCAGAAATCCATCCTCAATAATCCTAAACTTTGTGTGGTATTCCTAACATTACACTACCAGTAACAACCACAGTCCAGACCAGAGGTGGTCCTGGTGGTTGGGTGCACTAGGAGATTCTCTGCAGAACCAACCTCCAGTGCAAACTGACAGGAAAACAAGATCAGAGGCAGGAGGAGAAATAAAGAGCTGGAGAGTCTGAGGGAGTGTGCTTTGCATGTAGCAGGTCAGTAAAGGGCTTGGGAATGTCAGGTCTTCTGACTTCAGCTTCCAGGAAGGCAATAAACCATTAGAAGCTGCTGTTGTAGCTCCTGACTGGCTGTTAGGACTTTAATCAGACATCTTCATTTCAAGTTCAGCAGGCAGATACCTGGCTTTTGTACAGCCTTTGAAGCAGACACAACTGCTGGAACATGCAATTATTTGCTTAAGGTGACAGACATGCCTGGGTCCTGGAGGACAGTAGTATTTGAAAACTGGCAACCACAGACCTGTTCGTGTTATGTAGATGCATCTGCCTGGGGTGATGGTACCAGGAAAAACTGTGTGAGAGTTGGGAACTGTGCCTGTCCTCTCTGCCAACCCGTCTTTCCATGATGCTGCTGATGTGGCATCCTGTGGCTGTTCCAAATGGGAACGCTAACTGGTGGATTGAAACTTGACTATGTGAAATGGTGGAGACACACGTGTCCTTTGGTCTTCTCTCTAATGGTTAAAAATGTTTAGGATGGGATCGCTGAATTTTTGCCCGCGTGTGCTTAGGCAGAAGTTCAGCATAGTCTCTAGTTGTCTTTGGCCAGTGAGGCTTTTGCAGCTGGCTTTTGAGACAGCTTTTCTCTTTGCACTACGTTTTCTCTCCAAGTTACAAGTGGTGTGAGATACGGGAAATGCTGCAGGAGCGCAGGGGATACCATCTATGAGGGGAAACTACTGAATTTGTGGTAACCTTGCAGTCCGGTTTGAGATCTCAGTTTGCCTTTGGATAAGGTCTGATCCAGGGATGGGAACTAGCCTGGTTTTTCCCAGAAGTTTCTTGTATCTTTACTAGCTAAACCATCCAACCTTTTTCTCATAGGAGGTTTTTTCAAGTTATCACAGAGTGCTGCACCTGCCCTTTTGCTTTTCTGTTTCTATATCCCCAGGCATGCTGCTCTTTGAAGCTACCTAAGAATGGTTAGAAATCCAAAATCTAACAGAGCTAACTTTTTTTAAGTGGTGGAAGCCTAAGTACATTCCCCCTCCTTCCTTTTCTAATCCATCTCTCCCTCTTCTACTGTGTTTCGCCCATTGTTTAGTCCTTTCCTTTTTGATTGTCAGGTAGTAAATTCACCATGAAGAGTGTCTGGGACATACAGAATATGTTGGTAGGGATGGGGAGGCAACGAGTCAGCCTCCCTTCACCCTCTTCCAGCATGCTTCGGACAGCGGTCAGTCAGGGTAAGCGGTGTGGCGGAACGGATGCTAATTATGCACGCTTAAACTACAGCACCTTTCTCTGGCAGAAGTTGGAGTCCTTGATGTACTTGGGCAAAATTATGTGTATTCTGCCAGGAACCCCGGCAAAATATTTACCTTTCTTCTAGTTACAAAGATGCTTATTTCTAAATCAACACGGTGATCTGCTTTCCTCTGTTCTGCGCATCCTACTCCTGCCATGGTGTGGGATCCTGCAGGGAGGGGAAGTGATCACCAAATGAGAGTGATGTGTGGCAGATACAGTATGGTCTTTCCAGAGCTGTGCTGACTAATTCTGGAAAAATCCCTCCTGGTACTGTTGTCTTGTGAAAATGAGAAGAAAAATATAGGGAAACGTGCATGTGGTTTGGATTGTAAATGATTTGGCTATAACTCTGAAGTCCTTAAAACATTCTGTTAGAACAAGATTAAGGAGCTACCAGGGGTTTATAAAATCTTGCTCGATGTATTGCCGCTTTGAAATGGTGCGTGCAATCTCATGACACTTTCTTGGTGGCTGTAGCCATGGAGTGGGCCCATGCAAAGGCTCTGAAATTATACATTTTTAATACACATGTGCTTTCCCAAGTGTCATTTATTTGGGATTCTGTGTAAAACATTTCGATTTATCTTAATTTCACCTGATTTTATTGGATTGTGAAGAGCTGTTAGTTCCTCATTTAGACTGCCACATAGCATTTAAACTCATTAATTGACAATTATCTAACAAGCAACAGGAACAGATCTCTTGCTGGGCTGAAGCCTGAAAAGCCCATTTGAACCTTTACAAATATTAGCACATTTAATGAGCTAACAATGAATTTGAGTTTCTGCGTGTTCAGTGGGAACTCTTCCTAACTGATGGCCAATTGCATATTTCTCCTCGATCCAGGAGAGGTAATGAGACCGAGACAGTGTTTGGAGTAGTCCACAGAAAGCCTCTCTGTAGAAGCTGATCCTTCTTTCTCCATCATGAGGCTGGACTGAAGAGTGCCTCTCGTTTCAAAGGCTTAGCATCTGAAATACATTATTTAGAGTTCCTGTAATTTTATTTATGAGGAAATTGAGGGTTTAGACAGCAAAATATTACATTTCAGTGTCAACTTTCATCTATTCTCTGGCCTAAACCCCCCTAAAAGTTCTTGCTGCCAGGGTGGGGAACTGGAAGTATGATTATAATTAGCATTGGACAAGGCAGCACAGCAGTCTGATTCAGTGCTTGCCCAGACTTTCTCATCTGGAAAGTAGGCTTGATGTCTTGACAGCAGTCCTTCCTTTGCCATAACTAAATCCCGTGCCTCATTTATTTGCCTTTGGTACTTCCACGGTGCAGATACTCATGGTTTTATGTTTTTTAGTTTGTCACTATGTGTGTCTGAACATTGAGTACTAATTACGTCACGCAGCTGCTGAAGATCGGCCAGCAATGTAACGCAAGATACAGAGCTCTACCTGAGGGCAAAATTGGTTGAGGTGGTTTATTTTAAAAGAGCTTTTTCTAACTTTCCCAATTCAAGTTCCGAGTCCTGGGTGAAAGCTGGAGTCAATGCTAAGGTTAACCTAAGAATTGCTAAGAAAGCGACGCTAGAAGTGCTTTTTCAGGGAAAAAACCACCATACTGACAAAGTGCTCTTGCTATGGAATCAGCTGTACTGCCAAAGCTGTTCTTTGTACTGTTTTAGTAACACTTCTCCCTGGAGTGCACACACATGAAATAAGCTTTCCAACCAAAAGCATGTGCTGCCAGTATAAACACGTCTACACAGAGGGGCTTCTGCTGGCACAGCCCCGTCCCGCGAAGACCCACCGCTTCTCACCCTTCACAGAGAGGGCTGCGCCAGCAGAAGCCTGTGGTATATACCCGGCCTTATTTTAGCTGAGCTTGTTTATTCATCCACTTTTGTAAAAGTCCTTGTGATGTTGAATATAGAGTGGCACAGCGCTGTTCGTGAACCCCAGCCTCTCGATGTCAGTCTGTCTATTAATCCTTGCTAAACCTATTAAACCCTGCCTCTTAATACACTGCCCACCTGCTTCGCTCTCCAGGACAGGTCGTTGGGGACAATGCGAGAGTATATAGCTCGGTAGATGAAATTTTCACAAGTGTCTGAGTGAACGCAGTGACTTAGGCTCTTGAGAGTCTTACTCTGTGTAGCTCTTAGCCTCATTCAAGATCTAGTCTTGTATTTATATTGACTGATTACTTGTATGGGTACGTAACATTGCAGACAGAGCGAGCCAAATCATCACTGATATAAATCAACATCACCCCCAAAATTTTGGTGAAACAAGCTCATTTACACCACAGTGAGGATTTGGTGCTTTATGACCAGGCAAAACATTTGTATGGAGCATGTGAACCCCTAAACTTTGTTCAGAGAATCTGTCACGCTGCCACGTTTTAGAAACTGCAGCCTCAGATGGCCTCCCCTCTTGTAGCATAAGTATACGTCATATGATATATGTAATACAAAATACACGTGAATTACAAACAGCAGCCTGATTTCATGTATGGCTGAGGGAGCCATAACACTGCTTGTAATTCGTTATTGGGAGTTACTTGCTTTTCAGTCAGCCCAGAAATGGGAGACAGAAAACGGATCGCTGTTATTGCATGTTCTGATAGTGGGCGTACCGGCTATCACACAGGTTCCCTCTTCCACCTTACAAAATAAATTTTCCCAATTCTTTGAAAGTTGTTATGGATCTTTCTACTTTTTGTCAGTCTTGTTCTGTATGCAAGAAATGTTATAAATGGTTTTATTTTCAGAAAAAATATCCTTTTGCTCATATCTGTCTTGAATACAGAGACATCTTAAGACTTAAGCATTGGGTCTATGAGCAAATCCAGTGCATTTCCAGCAGGATTTCTTCTGTGCATCAAACAGCATTGTCAGTCCATCCAGAGAAAGCTGTACTATGCCATGCCAATACAGAGTCATTCTCTCTGATCTGAGTATTACATTTTTCATTTGTGTAGAGAAATATCCTGTGCTGGGGGTTCCGCAAATGTCGTCTCTTGCCGGTATCATGGGAAGTTTGTCAAACTATAGAGCTGAGGAAGGAGAGAAATCCAATCTGGGATTTACCTGGGACTTGTCAAACTCGCTGGTGCTTTGTATCGGTGTCAGGCAGGCAGTCAGGCAGCGGGAGGGAGGGAGGGAGGGAGGGAGACGAAAGGCTCAGTTTCTTCTCCTACTTGGAGTGACTTGTTAGCTAAAGTAAATCCTAGGGTTAGGTTTTGGGCACCGTTTCTACTCCACTGTGCTCCCCAACTTTGGAATGGACCCTGCAATGTTTAATTAGAAAAGCTACTACTATCTTTGATTCCGTGCCAGATTCAGCTCAAGGCCACTGTCACTTACCAGGGCATGAAATCAGAGGTCTGACTCCACGTGAGGGAGGGAAGATCAGAGGTGGTGGTCAGATGTTGGCTGAAGTTGGCTCTCCAGCTTTCAGAATTAAGTGGATCTGCCATCCGTGTAACAACTCAAAGGACTTTCATGCCTCAGAGAAAGGCCTTTTCCTTCACAGATTTCTAATGCTTCAAGAAATAAGGCTTTTTCGCGTATAGTGGAGCTTTTGCCCTTGAAGGATCTGATGCCTTTGTGCTCAAGCCCTCCCAGCCTCCCTCCATTGAAACTGAAATGATCCTGATGGGAGGGGAAATCTTCAAAAACAGGACTGGGACTTTCATTCCCTGCCCTACCCCTGATCTGCCGTGCCTTTCAGCAAGTCACTTTACATCCTTAAGTTTCTGTTTTCCTTCCCACCCTCTTCCTGCTTTATCTGTTTAGGAACCTAAGACTTTCAGCTGTAGGTGCGGGCAGTCATACACTAAATATTTAGTAGAGAAGAGTCTGTAAAACACTTCCTTCAGAAGTGCACGTATCTATGGGCTGCCAAACGCTCGCCAATTCCCTGAGGAACAAACCCCAAAACTGTGGGCATCACCAGTGGCTTAGGTCCTTGAACAAGCGGAGGTTTGTCTGGTAAAACCTTAGGTCACTGTAAAAGGAGTCTCTGCTCCTTGCTGCAGAGGACAGAACAAAGGAGAAAGCCTGGTCTCAGCCATGGAGAAAGCTTTGTCCCTGCCCCCATCAGGGACCAGCGGGATGGGTATTATATATTCTGCTTGTGGTAGGGTTTGTGTCTGTCTTGGTGCTGTCCTACTACAAATAAATATTAATAGGTGTAGCTAAAGGTAATTCAGGGGGGGCTTCATGCTGAACTTGCATCTGCCTTTCAGAAGTGCTGAGCATAAACCACCAGCTCTCAGTAATTCCATGTGTTCGGTGCTTTTAAAAAATATCAGGCCGTCAGTGCTCTCCAACTAGCATGGGGCGGGGAGGGGGGAAAGTAAAATAAGTGAATAATTCTCAAGAAAATGCACTTTTTCATCTTTCTTACCTGATGTAAGATTTCACCCTTCTATACAGCATGAAGTAAGGGAATAAAGGCAGAAGAATTGAATTTTGGGGATGATCAAATGCCTTGAAAATTGTAACGTGACGGTTTAGTAAGCAGCAAGAGGCTGTCCCAAGGCAGCCTGACACACCGATGGCTCGGTATGAACTGCAAGGGAGAGCTTTTAAATAAATAATATGTGAAGAGAGCTCCTCCAGCCCAGTTTTTATTCAGCAGGAGGATGGATGCGAAGGAGCGGGGGGGAGGGCCCATTTCCGAGCTAAGTGGTGGTGAAAATACGCTCATTCAAATGTGAAGAATTTTTAATTGGGGGAGAGGGAGGCTGAGAGCAGGTGGGACAGGAACAGCGGAGGGAGCAGGGAGGAGGCAGAGCGAGGGAGCAAGGGAATGACAATTCTTAAAGATGCATTAAACTGCAGGGAGCCTAAAGCAGGCTTAGAGATGAGCCTAAGTAACTGGGACAAAGTCTGCTCAGAAGCCACAGATGGGCCTTGGCTTCCACTATGATCTGCTTGAACTCACAAAGGGGAGGAGAGGGAGGGAAAGGGGCGAGGGTAAGGTGCTTCCTCGCCTCCCTCTCCCTTGCATTTGCATGGAGAGAAAAGTATTGTTCGCTTCCACTTGCACAGAGACGGGCAGGAGGGACAGAGGGTGGGAGAAAGCAGCAGCTCCCAGTAGCTCAGGGGATCAGACAGCCCTGGATTCTTCCATCCTGCTTCTGCCAGGCAGGGTGTTAATGTGGCGTGAAAGCAGTTTAAAGCCCTGGGCCTCTCTCTCAGTCAGCAGGGTGTCCCATGCAGGCCAAAGTCCCCAGTGGGTGGCTGTCAGTGGCAGTTCGGTCCGTTAGGCAGAAATTTATTAGTATTATATTTTCCCCCATTTTTTTGTTAGAGCAGCGGGGAGAAAGTGACAGCTGTATTAGGGGCTGAAATGCCTCCAAAGGGGATCAGAAGACATCTGCAGAGAGGGCTTCTGACAAAACCCCCTTTCAGTACGCCTTAGCAGCAGCTTCCCCAAAGATATCATGGAAAAGAAAAGAAGGGAAGGTTTACTGTTTCTGGAGGGCTCAGGCTCCTGCTTTTTTATTTCTCTGTTTATTTCTCTGTTTCTTTATTCCTTTCCAGCCTTTCACAACACAGGCATCCTTCTCATTAGCGCCCCAGCGCATGGGAGAAGAATAACCGCTCTGCTCCCTCTGCGAGCTCGCTCCTCTTTGCTCTTTGTCTGGTTTCCAAATAACAAAAAGTGGAGGCTTTGAGGAAAAAAGTTGTCTCAGAGTCACGTCTGAAGGCAAGTCTTCCTGCAAGGCAATGCCGACTTCCTCTCCCACCAGTGCTACTAGGCTTGCCAGAAATATTTTAAGCAGTCAAAATGGCTTTGTACTTTTTAATCTCTCTGTCCCTAACCGTCCTTCCCCCTCTCGCATCCCATCGTGTTCAGCTGTGGCACTTGGGAGAGAAAGAAAAAAAAAGAAGAAAAAAAAAAGGGAAAAACCAGTAATCACTTTTATCATTAACCCATTCAGCTGCAAATCCCCCTCCCCAAAGAAAATTCACACAGATTTGCATATGCAATCAACTGTATTCTCTATTTCTATAGCGCCTTTCTTATTAACCACCTCTCTCAAAGGAGCTCTTCAGGAAGTAAAATTGGTTAGAGATTAAATACAAGAAGTCAACCTTCCATGTTAAAATACTGCATTTTTTGGTGAGGGAGGCAACATTAGCTGGCCTTATCTTTAACACTGCTGGTTTTCACATCTGCTGCCCCATTGAGATGGGGCATTTAACACAGCAGATTGGGTTCTGTGCCAGGCGCTGTGGGCAGCCTGCTTGTATTAGTGATCTTAATCCTTCATTACCTTAACAGGTTTTACTGTCTAGGATTCTGATTTATTTTTTTTTCAGGCTTTGAAGTGCTGTAGAGACTAAAATACAACCCTTTTTTTCTATTAACGTTTCAGAAGGTTTCATTCACACCTGCCCAAGTCCTGTTTATATCAGTTTATTTCACCTTTCCTGCGAGCGGACAGAGCTGCGGCCGGAGGAGCAGGTCCTGCTGGGGGGAGGAAGCTGCCCCACGTATTTGGGGCTGCCAGGTTTGGCAGCTCTTCTGACACTTGTGTCCTCCCAGCTTTGGCTAGAGAGCTTGGAACGCTGATTGCTGGCACTAGAAATGTGACTTTGGGGTTTCTGTCCCAAAATAATATAAAAACCTTTTGAGAATTAAGATCCTAAACGGAAGGGATAACATTGGAAATAAAAGAATGGAGATCAATATGACATTTTCTTATGTATATAGAAGATACAGAAATAATACATAAAGGAAGGTGTAACATCATATATAGCACCTTTCTGATTGCAAAATGTCATCGTTCTGGGTACGTTTCTTCATTTTCTGAGATCCTGTTTTAAATCTATGATTGTTAAACTCAGCATTTGAAGCTGTAAGTGAAAATTTGTAATATAGGAATTCACAGCTGGAGGCTCAAGTGTCAGTTACAGTTGGACCGACGCTGCATGCTTTACTGAGTACAAGCACAAAAGACCACTTTTCCCATAAAGAGTCGGGAAAGTGGAAGAAATTACTTTTCAGATTCTATCATCTGTAAGCAGTAGTACCAAATACTGTCATTTGGTTAAAAAAAAACAAAACAAAAACCAAGCAGGTAATTTTGAATAGTTTCATTTACTGTAAGAAAGATAAGAAATTCCAAAGTGCTTGCCAGGGGGTTAGTGAAAAACATCGGTATTGTTAAATAATTTCTCATTCAGACTCCAAAACAAAACTCATTTTGTGCATAATCAGTATCCAGAGACATCTCATGCCTTCATGATAGTTTGTTTTCCGTTAGCTGTGATGACACAAAGAAATTGTGCACTAGCATTTGTTCACTCTTATTTATAAATGGAGAATAAATCCACATTATAGTAACAGCAGTGCTCCCCAAGGCAAATTGTTCACACTCCAGAAGGTGCTGGAGTTTTATTGTGAATATCACATGTCTGTTTCTGTGGACTTCAGTTATGGTTTAATAATTGAAAACTCCTAAGAGCACAAAAGCTTTTGGAAAATTTACAAATCCGAGGTAAAGCGACGTTAAAGATGGATGGAAAAAGACATTGAGAGCTGGTCTACTTGGTATTTGGCCAGTTTCGCTTTAATAACACATACACTCACCTGGTTAGGTCTTTGTGATCCCTATCTGAGAATAAACTGACGCTACAGCTGGAGTCAGTGAGGGAGGTGTCACCACCTCATTTCTGCTGTTTACAGTGAAACTTAAATAGTTCACAGTTTCAAGTTACTTAATGAAAGTATCAGACTGGAAATGTAGCTTTTAGATAAAAGTGGACACCTGCCTGTATCAGACAGTAACGAAAGGTGTAATGTTCCTTGTTTTAAATATTTTTTAAAGGATATTGTTTGCATTTTAACTTAATCGGGAAAATTATGAAAATCTTAATTGAATTGAAATAGTATAGTGAAAATTGAATCAGGAGGGACATATAGATAGTGCAGCTATTCCCTGGTTTGTCTCAACGTATCGATGCTTTAGGTACCTTCAAAATCCCTCGCTAACCCTTCTCACAGAGGCTCCTGGTTCTTGGGTTGCCCGTTTGCTACTCAGGATACTGCTGCTACACCACACGGGTTGGTTTTGTGTTGTCCTGAGCTTGTGGTGCGGTTCATGATGGCTTTTGAGGTCGCCAAACGTGCTTGGAAGCAGGGGTAAGGGGACAGCACTCATCCGGGGTAGAGCGATTAGGGGAAACAGCTAATGTCTGAAAGAAGATATTTAGATGCGGCTGCTTTTGTTGGAGTACTAAAACTGGAGCTGTACCCAGCAAACCGAAAGCTTAGCAACCTGTGTGTGTCAGCGGAATCTTTGTTCAGAAGTGCAAATTCCTGGGAACAAAAATAATGAGTATTCTGTTTCCACTATTTTCTCTCCCAGCAATTGAATAACCGGTGCCTAAGGGTCAGACCCACAAGAATGGTATCCCTGCCCTGGTTTTCTCCTTGCAGTCCTCAAATGCAGGCAGTCCTGGCCCAGAAATTCAAACCACATACAGAGAATATGACTGCCAGGAAGAATCTTTGAATTTGAAAATAGAAGAATAAAGAGAGGAAACCCAGAGAGTCCCGCTGCACATGTACAGCCTCACTCCTGGATGATTCGTTGCTCATTAAAAAGACAGTGATCAAGAAGTGCTCCGTTTTGTAACAAATGTGGGAATTGCACGCAGCTCCCCTGCCACCTGCCACTCTCACAACTGCCGCTCTCTTTCAGAGATCAAGGAGCGAACAAATAAAGAACACAAACCACCTTCCCTTGATGAGACGCGATCTCTAATGTTGCAGCATCAGTCGTAACGGCGGTAATGTTATGGCCGTAATGATCAAAAGATTTAAGAGGAAGAAAGGGTTGTAGGGGTAGCTGGTGTGTTTTGCTGGACTAACCAACATAGCTGGAAAAAATATCCAGGCTTTCATCAGCTCAAGTAAAGTTGGGGACACAATACTGTGCTGCCGTTGTCTTTGCTGTACCTGTTCCTGCATGGAGAGAGGAGCACGGGTTTTGCAGCTGTCAATCAGTTCCTCAAAAACCCCTGCTTTAAAACTCACTTGAAAGCACGCACACAGGATGACGTGTAGTTGCACGTATCCTCCCTAGAGTGTGATTAGCAGCCTTGTGGCTGGTTCTGCTCCAGGAAGGATATCATCAAAAGAGAAGAGGGAGGCAAAATCAAGAAAAATCATGTGCTTATGAACTGACTTCACACTACTAAAACCTGAACGTCACTATTTTAGTACCTTTTCTTTGGTCCTTCTGGGTAATATGTACCGTTTCTCAAAATTAGGAACACAAGCTTCACCCTTGTTTTAATACCATCCAAGAGAGATAATCATTGTGATTGTTGAAAAGGGGTAGGAAGGGGGAGAAGTAGGGAATTGCCATGAGGATTGCTATAAATAGAACTTTGCTATAGCAAGGCTTTTAGTGGAGAGTGTTCTCACAGACAGGCTTGTAACGAAGAGGGAGCAGATTTATTGTGCAGGACTGTCAGCCTTTCTCTGAAAGATTTGTTGATGCTGTGCCAGTATGTTCAGTTTAATTCTCTTGTGCTCCTGCCTAAGAATCCCCCCTCTATGCTTTTTGCCCAAGATTTTCTGTATTTGTAAATCGCTCTTCCCATTGCAGTACAAGGAAGAGCACTGTTTATTGGAGAAGGATTCTGCAGTTTAATTTAGGAGAATGGTTCACCTACCTTACAAGGATGTTTTCTTGCTTTGAATTGTTGAAGCTGATCTGAACTAGTCTTGGCATACTCTGTGCTACCTTGTGCTTTGTGGAAGTGGAGATCGAGGAACCGTTTTCTAAACAGGAACAAAGAAACAAAGAAAATATTCTATTTATTTTTTTTCTTTTTTTTTCTTTTTTTAAAGAGTTTTGATCTAATTGCTCAGTGTAGCTAAGGCTGAAACAATAACGAATCCTGCATGATTGTCTGTAATTTCAGACTATCATGCGAGAGCTTTCTTTTCCTCCTCCTTCCCCCTCAAACAATGATTTTTAATTTCTATGGACATGTTCTTTCACTGGGAGGCGGGCAGGCCCTGCTCCTTGCTGCCAGAGTCAGCAGAAAGGTTCAACCAAGTCAGCCTGGGTTGGCTTTGGGCACTCATTCAAAGGCAGGTATCAAACGGAAGCGGAGGATTTAATTTTATTTTATTGGTTTTGTTCTTTCCTAAATTGTATCTACATCAGTCCCTGAATCCTTCTGAATTTAATAAGCATATTTTAATGTTCTTTCGTCAGAAAGAACTCAAGACTAGACCTACCCGTGCTGCTGTTTCTTTCTTTTGTCCAGCTGAAAGAGGAGGCTGAAAGTCCGCCCTGGACCTTACAAAGATGGGCAGAATCCGCACGCTAACGTCCCCGTTAGCCTCATCCCAGAGGTCAGAGCTAAGGGGGCAGAATCTCACCCCTATCCCCTTGGCGTGTCGTACACCTGGCAGGTCATCTCAGAATCATCCCTGAGGAGTAACGCTCCTCCCTATCTTAACTCATTACTCATTACTGTGTCCAATATGTTAGTGGCAATCGGTGAGGCCATTTGTGTTCAAAACAGTTTCCTGTCACAGGCTGTCGTTAGTCACGAGGAATATCAAGATGATTGCATTTAGAAATTGGGATGGATGGCAGCTGTTCAAATATTCCTTGAAAAAATGTTGTTATACGGCTCAACTATAAATCTCACGCACATCCTAGTCCCCCTGTTACAGAGACAGAAATATCCTGCACTTGTTGGCTAGAACTTCACGGTTAACTCTTGCTGACTTTCCTCTTCTGGAAAAAATACCTGCTGTAATGGGAAGGTTTACTGGTGGTGGTGTTTGTTCCATGAATGGCTCTTTGGGGTTGCTGGGTGTCACAGCAAGGTGCCCTCCGATGGCAGGACCGAGACCTGTGAGAAAAATGAGGCATGACAGTGTCAAATTCAGAGATGCCCGTAAGTAGGAAAAGGGATGCTTTGGGCACTGCCCTTGTTACGAAAGTATTTTTCTGGATTCGGGAATAGAAAAATTAATTTTCTTAATTTATTTTTCCTTTTTTTTTTTTCCTTTTGGCCTGTTTCTAAACATCAGCAATCTGAAAAGACGTGAGTGCCTTTAATGCTTGCTGCATTAGGCTGATTGTCGTGGGGGGAGACAGCTGTGTGCTGTCTCAGTATATAGGGGAGGAAATCAAAAGTTCACCCCAGAGCAGATACTCCCGTCAGTCATAACGCATCGCTGAGCAAGATGAACCTTCCCTCCTCCCTCCTGCTGGCAAACACCATAGAGGGGCCCATTGTTGCAAAACCTGTTATCAGAACAGACATGCTACAGTGGCATATTTAATCCACAGGAAGCTTTAGCAACACTGTATGTATTGATCACAGCAGCTTAATCGAAGAATAGCTGATGAATGAACATATGCGTAACACTTAAAAGGAGGCTGCTAGTTGGAGCCGAAAGCATTTTATTTTGATCAGATTTGTAGGTTTGTGCTCATTACAGTTTCTCAGGCCAACGATAAAATGTCACAAATATAATTGTAGTTGACATATCATCAAAAAGGAGGGAGGCCCCTCTTCACCCTAATGTTGACTCGCCTTGACAATCCAGTGGCCCATAACATTTGACCTGTAATCTCAACAGTTACAACAGTAAGTGTGGGATCAAGTCCAGTCAAACCCTCACAAGGCTGCTCCAGGAACGTACGAGTGTCTCAAGAGGGGACAGTCTGTCTGTCCTTGAGTTATCGTTGCACAATGATGCTGACAACAGCACTGGATGTGCTCTGCAACTGGAAGCTCCTTCAGTTCGAGCCATGTCTCAGCTCTAAGCACTTTTGTTTACGAAAGACTTGGGAAAAGTGTTTCTGCTGTAGTCCATCAAAAATAAAGAGTTGGGTGCGCGTAGAGATAGAAATCGTGGTTGTAACTAAATTCCTACCAATCTATTGGTGACTGCAGTAGGAGGCTTTTTTAATAAAATCATCTGCCTGCCAGGAGGAGGGATGCGATGCCTTAGTCCAGGTATGCAGAGTAGCTTCCTTTCACAATTTGCTCTGTATTGCATTTGAGGCAAACAACGCTCTTTTTTTCTCAGTGGTTTCGATGCTCTGCAAGAGACAGCATTAGAGTTGCCATGTACGCTGCAGCAGGTCGATTATCACAGCTATATTTCCCCTCCCTTGTCTTTTTTTTAGGAATACCATCTGTTTAGTCATTAGCCCCATCAGCTCTCATTAATTGAGTCATGTCTCATTTAGGCTGCTGTATTAGCTTCGCATTGTTCCCTAGATAAGGAATCGCAGGCTTTTTTCCAGATGCCTTGCTTCCTGTTGAGCTCTGTCCAAAGTCAGGTGTCAGCTGGAGAGCAAGGATGGGATCCAAACCCAGGCTGTCTTTCAAAGCCTCATGCCAAACTGCCAGCCTGTTCCTTCAGGGCACCACGTGCCAACTTGTCTGTGCTGGCCCAGCTTTGGAAAGTCATGGGGAATATGGAATGGCCTTGACTAAAGGGAGAAAGCCTTCTGTCTCCTTTCCCCTTTGATTTCTCTGCTTTTCATCATCTCTGCTACAGCTAATAGGGTTTTTTCCTTCCTCCCAATGGCACAGTGGGTGCATCTAAGTATCAAAAACCTGATGCAGACCAGATATTAAGAACAAATCACCTAGAAGGAAATGATGGGTTGCATTTCAATTAGCGCACTTTGGTTACACAGAATTAGTCCTGTCACAGAACTTTATCAAGAAAGCCTTCAGAAAAGCAAGGAGAAAAAAGGAGCCCGCTGTGTAGTTGAATTTCAACACTGGAGGGCTGAGGGTTTGTTATAAAATCTTCTGTTTAACTCAGTTGTTCCAGGCTTATGTTTTTTTACCATTAGTTTTATTGAGCTTGCTGAGTTGATTTTTATTTTTTGAAGGGTAGAAGGATTAGTTACAGCACAGCCCTTTGATTTGATTTCTTATCCTTAAAAGAGCCCAATTTGAGTGGGAGAATGTGTTAGAAACTAACCAGCTCGCTGCAGAATGGATCATTGTTAAGACTACAAAATGTAGGTGTGAGTTTGCGAAAGCTGCCTGAAAGCAGGATTAGGAAGGTGTTGAAGTAATCAAGGCTCCTCAGAGTGATTTGCAAAGAAATGAATTAATTAGAGCAAATTGTGAGTTCACAGTTTTCTTGAATGACCTGCCTGGCTTGTATGCTCTGAGGCCTTCGGACAATATACGATCCCTAAACATTATAAGCACTTTGCCAAAAGAGTGAGAATAAAATGCCGGGCTGCTGAAAGAAAAGTGTTTCTTTTCGCAGACATTTAGGTGAAGACCTGTTACGTCTGTGCAGTTTTCCCAGCTTGCTTAGCTGTCAAATAATTAAACATTAACAATAAATTCTTCTGCTGCTCCTGTCGTTCCCATGTACATCTGCTTTCATTTTCATTTTGCTGCAATGAGGTGTCTACAGTTTCTTCCTAGGGCTTCTCTTAAGACGTGTCAAATGGAGGGCATAGCTTCCTCCAAAGTTGTGGTTCCATGTAGATGCCATGTTTGCCGAATGTCCTAGAAACAGTGGCCAGTGTAGTGATGACCTTCATTAGCGGGCAAAAATCTAGAAAATTCCTAAATCTAGAATGAAATGGCACATAGACTCTTAAATCCAGTGTCAGATGTAAGCGATGCTGAGCAACAAATTAATTTCCATGGAAGACCTGAGCTACCCGTGCCTTTCAACTTCCCCTTCCCTCCCAGAAATGCAGGGTTTACTTCGACCTGTCGTACTGTGCCTTTGAAAACAAAGGTAGAGGAAGATTTAGTAAGACTTAAGAGGACATAACTCCCTGGTCGTCTGTTCTACGCTGTGCAGCCTCTTTGCTTACCTTGGTGCCTGGCAGGTGCTTAGCAGGGCTAGGTAAGTTATTTCTTCTCCCGGCAGGACTACTTCTGGTTTCCACTGCTGCCTCCTTTATATCACTGCTCTAATTAACCTCTTCTTAACGTGAAGCAGTCATAGACTATCGCAGGCTGTTTGTGTCGCATGCATTTTATTGCCTGTACTGTCTTCCTCCAGCCCCTTTTGATTCCAGGAGAGAATAAAATACTGAAAGGCAATTTTCTTCAGCCAGAAATCGTATATATTATCTACATATGAAAAAATGTATAATTTACTAGCTCCAGTTCCTTTTTAGATTGTATTAGAAATACATTAAAAATTATGGTTCATCATTCAAGTGGTTTATAGTGTAAACAAGAAAAACAAACGTAAAGTTTGTAGGATAAAGTACAATCTATAGAGAATTGCCTCAAAATGGAAAACTTAAAGAAAAGCCAAAGAAAATAAATTGTACCCAATTCTTTCTTGAATGCTGTGACCACAATGTTTCATGTCTTTATTCACTGCTTTCTCATCCTTGCAAAGGCTCTACAAACCTATTCTAAACTAAGGTGTGGCAGGATGAAGCTTCAAAGGTATTGATTTCTTTATA
This sequence comes from Grus americana, assembly GCF_028858705.1. Classification (NCBI taxonomy): domain Eukaryota; kingdom Metazoa; phylum Chordata; class Aves; order Gruiformes; family Gruidae; genus Grus; species Grus americana. The sequence goes on along the minus strand of NC_072860.1, from coordinate 3,604,620 downwards.
GGGAAGGCTTTAGCTGGCTTCCTAACAAGCCATGTAGCTTCAAACTTAATTGTAAATGGATTCTGGTTCACCGAGGTGCCAAGATGTCCATAACGTCTCCATATCTACTTGGCGTTTTGCAAATCAAAAGAATGCATTAATAGTGATGAATACACTGAAGTCAAGTTGAACAGCACCTGTGATTGTACTGTCTGGGAGAAGAAAAGAGCTCAAGGATTACTGAGGCCTTCCATCTCTGTGCTAACTGTACGGAGCCTGCGGAGGCCTGACATGCTGCGGATGTGCTCTGAGCTCAGGATCTGCCTGGGGAACCAGCTTGCGTTAACCCTTCCGTAGATGGGTTGCTTTGTTCATTCTCAGGCTGCTAGGCTAAAGCAGAGGGGCAAGCAGGGTTATCCTGAAAGCCAACAAGCTTCCGCTCCTTAGGAGGTTTAAAATCAGCTTGTCATAGTGAGCCAAATACAGACATTTTTCTGATTATCATCTGAGGAAGAGAATGAGTGGGGATAGTTGTTTGCCTGTAAGTATCGTTTCTAGGAGCTGAGAGGCTTAGCGGATTAATCTTCCTTCTGGGATGTGGATCAGGCTGAAGTGCAGGGCAGGATGATTATTAAGACTGAAATTCTCTGTCAATTTGTTGGCAGAGATAGTTTCTCTGCATCAAGACGATGGTGGCAGAAGCATCTTGTCTCAGAGGCAGCACAGGGAAAGGGCATATCTGAGATGAGACTAAGAACGGCAGGCTTCTCTCTGGAGGGGAGGGGGGCTGGGTTTGCAATGCTGCATTTCTTTAAGTCTTGCCGCTACAAGAATTACTTTCTTTTTTCCTGCAGAGTTTTTTGGAAGAGATGTGTAAATGTGGCGCTTAGGGACACAGTTTAGTGGTGGACTTGGCAGTGTTAGGTTTATGGTTTGACCTGATGATCTTAAAGGTCTCTTCCAACCCAAACAATTCTATGATTCTATGACTAGAGGCATTGCAGAGAGCAGCACCGATTGATGGCCTGTTTCTGATGTTCTTCTGAGGGCTGGAACAGTCCCTTCAAGGCTGGAGGTGCTTCTCTGTTTTCTCCTTGAAGACCAGGTGGTCTTTCTCTGTCGCACTGAGAGTCTGAGTGGTGGTTGCACTCAAGTTATGCTAAATGCCGCCCTGGTGCCAAGCAGTTACCCAGCAAGGAGTACTGGTTTTGAGGTTTTCTCCTCTCTCAGCCTTTGCTAGTCCTTGCCTCCAACTCCTCCTTCCCCTTGAGGAATAATTACACAGTCTGGAGCATTCATTGTAGGTTCTTAATGTCACAAATGCAGAGAACTCATGATGTTATTTTTATTTTTGCTATATTCATTTTGCACTGTGAGGGGTTCTGGATCAGGCAGACACTGAAATGTGCGCTTACATGAGCTGCATTGCGTTGATGTTGGCTTCAGTCCTCACTTCGCATTCAGCTTGCTGCGCTGCACAGAAGCCCAGGTAGCAGAACAAGACTCGTACTGTGCTGGGTGCTGGACAAAGGTAGAAGAAAGACATCCAGTATTTTCGGTCCTGCGGGGTTTCTAATTTAAGCGTAAGATCTGCAGTTGCAGATGGAGGTTGGCATGCAAGGACACAAGGAGCCGACAGTGGTCATTATGACATTCTTGTAGTAATTTTTTAATGTGAGGGATGTTAAAAATAGAAGAAAGGTAAAACTGGGACCTCTTTGTATTGTAATATTTAAACAATGTCCTTTTGATTTGTTTACTTTGCATTGAAGGGTATATTAATTTAGTTTTAAAGTAGTACGTTAGGAGCTTGTCTCTTAAATACTCTTATGAAATGTGAATTTGCACTGAACTCTATGGTAGAAGGAGCGGCAGGTTTGGGCTTTGATAGTCCTGGGAGCTTGTAGACAGGTGTGATTGCATCCTGAGGCAGAAAAAATCTTTGTGAGTGCAAGTTTTTGTCATCATATTTGGTTTAAATGCAGCTCCAGGAACTAGTTTCTGGAAAGGTCTTCTCCAAAGGCAACCTGTCTGAGCATGCTTGTCTTCTCTCTTAGGGGGGTGTGTTTTGTACTTGGGCTTCTCCTTGAGACTAGTCCGAGTTTAGATGCTGAAGCACATGTTCAAATGATTCCCAGTGCTCCAGAGACATTTTTATCCTGCTTGCATGTTTTAATTTTGGTGCAGGTTTTATTTTTAAAAGTTTAAAAAAAGAGATAAGAACGGTTCTCCTGGCCATTTCTCTTCATTTGCAGTTCAGTTTTTTCCATTGGGCATTGTGGGAAAGTGATGTGTGTGCCTGACCTTGGATCAGTCCTTCCTACAAAGCTTTCGAGTCAGGAGCCTTAATCCTCCTTTTCATGCCTCACCTCTGCACAATCAAGGCCAACCTTTGAGGAGAAAGCATAATTATTTAGTGTGGCAGGCTGGGCAGATGGCAGGGTAAAAATGCATGTGAGGTATTTTGGTTACTTCTGGGGAACAACCCTCATCATCTAAAAGACGGTTGGTATAATTTGAGCCATGCCTTCAGTTCTTTGAAGGGGCAGTAGCTAGGGTATGTATTTGTGCCTCAAGGCTTTCCACAGTTTCGGTCGCCTTGTAAAAGGTGCTTTTTGAAAACTCTTCTGTGGCGCCAGTGCTTAGAAATGGCCAGATGGCAGTGAAAGGGTCAAGCCAGGGCCTTGCCTGCAGCTCCAGGGCATCCCACTCAGGCTGCCTTTTGTATTTCTATTTGAACTGACAGGTTTTTAATCCTAGTCTACTTTTATTTTAATGTCTTATTAAGTAATGGAGACACACGCAGAATCACCTGAACAAGATGTCCTAGAAACCCATTCCTTTACCATACCAGGAGCTAAGGCTTTCAGCGTGGCTTCTTCCCAATGACCCCTCTGCCGCCTCTTCCCCCACCCGCACGCTTCCAGCCCACGGAGACCCAGGAGACTTCACATGCTGCTTGAGGACCAGCTCGTCCCTGTCACACCGGCTGCAAGCAGATTAGTAAATACACTTTAATAGGGAGTGCTGGGAATGGGAGCGAGTTCACAAACAACTGCTCGGTCAGGTATATTAACTGTTTCCATGCAAAAAAAAAAAAAAAAAGCCAACTACAAGCCGGGGAAGATGATGCAGATTGAGGTGCGAGATTCATGCCTGCTCATGCCCCTGTACAGAATGCACTGCCCTGCTATAAATTTTGATGAAGCCTTCCTGAGGCAAAGAGTTGTTGAAACATATATCAGTATGCTGTAACCTGGCAATCCCCGGAGGGCAAAGCGTTGTACCTGAAGCAGAGAATGATTAAAATATTAGGCTGACACATATGCGATATCTGAAAAGTTTTCTGCCACAGCCATTAAACCCCTTAACGTTGTGCTTTGGAATGTGGCCACGAGTCATAAAAATGTCTGTACAGGCAAGAGGGTTGGTAGTGTCATAAATAATAACAGCACTGCTCTCCGACCGTGCGTGAGCACAGAGAGGAAAGGAGAAACACGGAGCAGAACAGGATGACATGGGGAGATTTATTAACCTTAGCAGATGTAAGATTTAATATTGGAAATTTCCTGACAAAAACAAACAGAATACTGTAAGGTCTCCTAAAATAAAAAAGGGAAGGCTCTGATTAGTGCTTGGGATGTCACTGGCTGACATTTATTTTTAGTTGCAGCTATAGTAAAAGATCCAAAAAGAATTGAGCTGTTAGTTTGGTTTGACACACCATACTGTGGCTCTCTGCTTAATCTACAGTGCGTGCTAGGCAAAAGAAATTCAGATTCCAGGAACAGTGACTTCAGTGGAAGTTAATATTTTGTCCTGTGTGGTGAAGAAGAGGCAGTGCAACACCGCCATTTTCAGCAGAAGCTGCCAGTGGTAGCGTTAGAGGATGGCACACGAGTAAGAAGCCTCGTCCCAGACTATGTGCTTTTGCACAGAAGTCACTGTGTGAGCAGCAGAACCCATGGACCTTGGTTTCTTAAGAGAGTTGTGTCCTATGGATTAATTTTTTTGGTGTAGCAAGATTTGGAAAGCTTTGCCTGAAGCGGGCATTCATAACAAGCCTCTCACGCAAAAGCTTTGGTATCTGACAGAAAAATGCCTTCCCCACTGCTGTTGCTATGGACTTATCTGGTATCTGCTGCTCTCTGGGGTGACAACAGCTCTACATCGCAGCTCTGCTGTCCGATGAATGGTAAATGCTCTGAGAGGAAAAATTGGTAGTTGTTTTTGCTGTCTTTTGTTACTGCCATGTTGCCGTCCGTGACGCTGTTTAAACCGAGTAGTTCTCGTGGATGCCCCGTTTTCTTTCAAATGCTGAACGCAGTACTCCAAAGACCTGGCTGGATTCAGTGCTGTAAGGGAGAACCAGCCGTGTCGGCACATCTCTCCTTCAGCACCATTCAAAGCCAGGTTTGGGGAATCTGCTGAAACAGAAACAAAACATCCTGCTGGGGACCTTAAGAGAAACTGCGAGGATGTGGTGGTTAGCAGTCTCGAGGCAGCGCTACAGCTAGCTGTCTGTGCAGGGACACCTGATCTTCCCCTGGAGCCAAGATGAACTCATCACCTCGCCTCCTTTGGGCACACTCTGTGTTGCACTTGGGGCTGTGCCCGACTTTCCAAGTGTCAGGTGGTTCTTCCATGGCTGCTTCAGTTTGCAGTGTTGTAAATAGCCGCCCACAGACAAAGAGAGGTTTATGGACTTTGTGCTTATTCTTGTTTATTCAATGTGACCTTAATCTCTCTGTATCTTCCTGTGCTCCGTTACACATATGGATGCAGCTTGCAGACTAACATCTCATTGATGGAGTCAGCTTGCACTAATTTAATCCATTTATATAAAACAATGTGACAGGACAGTCCATGAAGTCCCTTGCCCCAGTAGTGCTATTTTACCTATGTGAAAATACTTTGACAGCCCCAAATGGCAGGAAAAATACCGTCGACATTTAGTAATAAGTCGTATTTTTAGCTACAGGCCAGGCCTTCTGCACGCAGGGATGGACAGACCCAGACCCATCCTGCAGAGCGAGGAAGGCCAGTACAAAAGCCAGGGGTTGATAGTAATGCCAGTAGAGCTTGTAGACACTTTCAGTAGGGTTTTGGATGCTTTATAATGAAGTAAGTTTTATACTTTATAAATTGAGGCTGTTAGAAGTAGGTCAGAGAGTTGGAAGTGGTCACAGTTTAGAAGCTGTAGAAATGGTGAACTCTTCACCTCTCAAGAAACTAGCTTAACCACAATCAGGCGGGTTACGTTACCCACAGAATCACAACATCAGACTAAAGATAGGTCTGATCCATCTGAAGACAAGGTGATAAAGTTGTACTTCGTGCGGATGCACCGTAGTCTTTAGATGGTAAGAGAGGATGCTCCTCTGACACGGAAATCTTTTTGCGGGAGGCAGTTCTCAGCAATGAGACCTCTTCTACCTGAGCAACTTATTTTCTTAAACTTAGGTTACGATTATTTGTAACAGGCCAGCCAAACTGCTAATCTTCCTTACAGTTTGAGAACTTCAATGTTTTTGGTGTTAAGATTCCTTCCTTTCTGCAAAGTTTATGAAAACAGTGCAGCATACATTATTTGATGCAGCATTAATAATACTTTATTCATTATTCATTTGTTGTATTTTTTTGCTCTATTTTCTGCAAAGAGCATTTTGCCTCTCTTTGAAGTACTTGTTTTTGCCGTGGCTGGATCCTGGCACTCCCCTAGCCTCCGGTCAGGTCAAGGTGCAGCTGAGGAGGTTAAATAACGGGACTTGTTGCTAACGCAGAGTGTCAGATCCCAGTAGGTCACTGAAATACATTGCAGCACCCATTAAGGTGTGCGCTGGAAACCATTTTGAAATTTGTAGATGTGATACACCAGCAGACAAAGGCCAAGTTACAAAGAAAAGTGACACTGGACTTTGGAGAGATTATGGACTTTTTTGCATTGCAGCATTGATAAAAGCTGCCTCCCCGCATCCCCTTTTCTGAGCTGTAGCAAACAAAGCCGAGCTTTTTAGCTCTGTCTCTGGAATAGAAACGGGCATCAGAAGCCGCATGTAAAATAACCAAACCGATATACAATTGCAAACTCAGATAATCTCTTTAGCCTGGTTTCCTCCAGTAAGCGGCGGCTCTCTGAATCACTATTGAGAGACTTAGAAAGCACCCCCAGAGCTGTGCTGCGGGAAACTCGCTTTTCCTGACTTCCAGGCTGCATTTCTTTTTTTGTTTTTATTCTTTTCTCCCCACGCCTCCCGTCTTTGCCTCTTTCTCTATTTTTGTCCATGCAAACATTATAAAAGGCCTAAAAGTGGATAAGTGTCTGCTTCTAGTGTATTTAAGAGGGAGTACCATGCAGAGAATCTCCCAAGACAGCTGCTTTGGTTCCAGGCCAAGCCGGCATTAGTGCTAGAGGGAATTAATTATAATATATTAAAATATAAACATAGAATATATGATGCATTTATCTCTTGAAATGGACTTGTTCATTAACTTTGCTTATAATTATTATTCTTTGCATTTGAATACTTTCACCTGAGGATCTGGGTGTACTTTGTCTGCCTTTAGGTATGTGCAAAATACTGTGTGAGGATGGGGACCTTTAGAAAGCCTCTGCTACATTTTAATACCTTGGGACCGTACTGCTTAGCGTATGCGTACAGCACACAGCTGTGAGCCCGGGACAGAGTTCTAGCGTATTGAATTACACTGCTGCGTGAGAACAGCAGTGAAAGTGCTGGTGGGATGCAAAAGCAGCATCTTTTCATTTCAGAATGCAAGATAGAAGAGATACTAAGCTGTCGAATTAGAGAAACGGTTTGTGGAATGTCCTGGTTCTTAATTGCAGATTTCCTTTTGTTTTTATTACATTACCTGGATGCTTCCCTAGCATGCACGCAGACAGTTCCTGTCTCTCTCAGTTTTCTCTTTTTTGTTATCTAATTATGGGAATGGATTTTAATACAACAAATAAGGATATTTAGTGACCGCGAGTCACAGGGACAGTTTCTCACTCTGCAGTACAAACTGCTAATGATGGGCCAGTTCTCTGAACTACGAGTAACTATAAGAATCACAGTTTTTCTGGTTTTCTGTTGAGAATTTCCTGCACTTTGTTCCATACAGTTGGCAGTGTGTACAGACCTCACCCAGCCCAAGGGTGCATTAAAGGCCCATGAATCTCACAGATGTTCACAGATGGCAAGTGCTCTGCCGTCACCTTCCCTGTGGCAGCACATGGCTCATTCCCTGTGCTGTCAGCAGCCTCTCCAAAGTGCTGCCCTAGAGCTGTGAGGGGTAAGAAGGGGAAGGCTCCCTTGAGCACTCCCTCCTTGCTCATTTACTATTCCTCCGCTGCACCATTTCCACATCCTGTCATAGATCCGTCAGTAAGGACGTTTAGGGGAGACTGCATTTCACAACCACAGGGTCAAAGACAAAATCATTTCTTGGGGCAACGCGTGAATGAGGTGGGCTGCTCCCCACCTTCACTCCCATCCAGCAGGGCTAGCCACCTCCCTCGTCTTCGGGGAAAGAGAAGCAGATTTTTAGCAGCCAGATTTCACCAAGTGCAGTGAGTTCACCAAGCTCTGGCTGCAGCAGCAGCCAAAAATGGCAAAGGATGCAAACGCCGTCACCTCCTCACTCCTTCCCCGGTCTGGCCCTGGTCAGGGGTGCAAGCTGGGCCTGCTGAGGGCGATGCGGCGTCTCCTGGCTGTTGCCCTGCTGTGCTGGAAGGATGGGGGAGCAGGGGGAGCTGGGAACCACACAGGCCTGGGTTTGCGTCAGCTGGGCTGCGTGGCTGCCCACGCCGTCTGCCAGTCCGGGCAGCTACCTGCTGTGCAGACACTTGATGCCAGCCTCGATTGGTTTATAAACGTATATTCTCATCTGCAGCTGCTGAGACTAGATTTATGGGAAAGTTTTGGATGAGATGTCTGTGGTGGGTAAACTGGTTGGGAACACTTACTATTTGATCACTAAGGAAGATATATTGCAGTGCTCTTTCATGTGAAAGAAGTGTATTCAAACCCTACCTCCTGCCCCATCCCACCACCTTTCACTGCTTGGGATGCATTTACAGAAAGCCTGAGCCGAAATGACAACTAAGAGCTGCCAAAGGGGCAGGCACAGTCGTCTGTCTGTCCTCCACTCCGTGCATGTCTTTTCCTTTGCGCTGGCTTTGGGCTGTGACTGGCACCTCAGTGAGTGCCTTTGCCTCACTAAACTTGCAAAAAACCAATATTGTAAAAAAAGGTTGGGTGCAACTTCTGTGCTGACTCGATGTGCTTTTTCGTATAAAAGTTTGATGTGCCGACTTGGCTCACAGAGCCATCAGCTGAGTGCCAGAGCAGGGCCACAGGAGAGGGCAAGAGCCAGAATGGTGCGGGGAAGAGCAGCATCGCTCCTGCTGGCAGCAGCAGGCTGTGAAAGTCCTCCGCTCCTCTCATCGGACCACGTTCGCAGGGTCCATGCTGCCATCCAGTGCTGCTGGGGAAAAATGTAGTTAATCCCAAGCTCCTTGGACAGCAGGTCATTATAACAGCGGTGATACCGCCGCTTGGGACTGAGCGCTCTTGTGTTCATACCTGGGGGTCTGTGAACTTTCAGTACTCATCTCGGCCACCTTCAGGCCATTATTTAGGATTTCTATGGGCTTTCGGCAGTAGGTGACCCTCCTCAAACTTTCTCACTTGTCAAAAGTGTGTTTGCAGGCAGCCATGCTTATATCTGAGCAAGACTGACTTATTTGAAGTTTCTGGTGTTTGTGAAATCCAGCTTCAGCATAAGGGAAGTTCATCTCTTGAATGCTGTATTTTTTATAGTATTAGGAAAACAAAAGCCAAAGTAGTTGAGAATTCAGCACTGTGTTTTTCCCAGCTCCCACTGTGTGAGGAAAACAGTTGTCCACACAGTATCTTCTAGGGGGTCGTGGTTGCAAATGGATGGCATTATTATGGGAGTCTTTTCATTAAAAGCCAAAAGGACAGGATCTCTCTCCATCACCACCCCGAGGCCCTGCTTCCCCCAAAGAAAGAAAACCCAAGACCCCAGGCGAGTCAATTAAGCATTGTATGGACCTGTCAGACAGATAAGAAAGGGACTCTTTGGCCACAGTGAGGCCAAAAGAGGGGACTGAATCCCAGAAAGTCTCTTGAGCAGATAATAAATAGCCTTTATCTGGGAGGTGTGTCTGTGTGTGTTTTTTGAGGAGGTGTGATGTCAACCTCCCAGACTTGCCTTCTTTGTTGGGCGGACATTCGCTTTAATTAAAAACCTCCAAGGGAATGTTAATTGGCCTGGGGTGGGGAGGTGGGGGGGAAATCATTACTTCATCTTCTCTCTCCATCCAAGTCCATGCACACACATATGCACGAATACACATGCTTTCTTTTACAGCAGAGAAAAGCAGCGACAGCTAGTTTTCTGGCAGGGCCTCCTTTCCCCAATGCGCCTGTTTGCATGTCACACTTTGGCAAAAGAACAACAAATAAATGTGGTGCTTTGTTTCCTTCTTCCTGAGGAGAAGCAAGGGGAAGATCTGCCAGCTCCTTCCAAGGGTTTCGCTCCAAGCAGGCCCCGTGCAGCCGAAGCTCGGCAGGGCAGGGCCGCGGCAACGCCAGAAGCCAGTTCCCCCCGTGGGATATGGCGTTATAATAAAGTGGAGGGGGACCTGCTTGGCTAACGAGCATCCGTTGGCTTTGTTCCTTTGAACATTGTTTTCCGTTAGTTTATTTTTTTGAATTAGACCATTTTATCCCACATTTCAGAGTGAGAAGCAGCAAGTGAGCTTGCAGGGAGACACGAGAGGGTTCTCTAATCCAGAAAACCTTTGCTTGTTTTTCTTCTTTTCAGCTATTCCAAGATGAGTGAAAACAACTTTACCCACTTATAAGCTGAATCTATACATTATCAGAGCATAACGAAACATCCCCCCCTCATCTGTTTTTTTCTTTCCTGTCGTCACTCGGAGCAGTAAGGGCAGTTTCTCCAGAGTACGCTGTTGGAAGCAGTGCTGGTTGATTGTCCCACTGTGTGAAATCTAGTCCTAATGTGAAACGCGACTTCAAAGTCCTATGCTTTTTTTCTTCCTAAGTTGTGATCTGGTTAGGTACCAGTCATCCCTGTGACTATAGCTTTTCCTAAACCTGTGCAGTTTCAGAATACTGTGATTTTTTCCTCTGTGCCTCATACGTTATCTGTTGTGACAGCTTATAGAAACAAACTCCAAAATACAGATAATAGCTGAAATGAAAAAACCCGGTGCCTCTCAACCTCACGGTCATCTCCCTCTAACAAAAGCTGTGTTTCTTTTCTTCCCTTGCCATAATCGTAGAGTAGAGGAGTTGAAGTGCACAGCAAACTTCTACCTTGAACCGCTGCTGTTAATCGTTTTAATGTTATAGTGCACTGAGTAAGGAGGTGTTTGGGGAAGGGGGCTTAAGCAATAAGAAATATCTCTATTTTCTGCGAGGGCTGGGATCGAGATGGGGGAAGAGGGGGAAACCCACAAGCCGTCCCTGCTGGCTGCCAAGTGTTAGTGACACCACTGACGTTTTGTCAGGAAGAAACCAAAAAGGTAAGAACAAATGCAAAGCCAAATTTAAAAAGAAATGTATGGCATCCCGCTCTGGAGCTCAGTAATAGCTAGAGGTTCCGGCAAGCTGCCAAGCAGAGCGACTGCCGGAGGCGTGCGAGCCCTGCGCTGCTCCCAGCCCAGCAGCACGGGGGCTGGAGGGGTGGTGAGCTGATCCCTCTGCCACCCAGCTCCTTTCCCCCACGGTGCCCTGGAAAGTCCCAGTCAGCACCTTCCCTTACACTCAGGAGCAAGTGGAATAGTGGAAACTTTCACACACACACACAGAGGTTATGTGTGTGTATATATGAATATAAGGTGTAAGAAAATACAATTTGTAAATGATAACTGAATTTTATCTAGCATTTTCCAAAATGTCCTTGGTTTTGAAGGTGCTTAAGCACAGTGATGTATATTCCTCCTAATTCACTCTTAATCAGGGCTAATGTGCAACTTCAGACCATCACAGCCAGAACAGCAGCACAACATCTAGCTTCAAGCTTTTTATATTGTTAACAGAGAGCTCGGCTTCTGTTTCACAGGCTTTGTATCAGCATCCAGGAGAGGCTTTCTCCCCCGTGACTGGCTAGGAAGGCTGTACTCCCAACGCAGGCGATAAGAATAAATGTCAAAATTTGGATGCTGTGCATGCCGTAAAACAGGAGTACCGCGTACCAAGACCTAAGTACTATATGCAGGTTTCTGCAAAGCCGAGGAGAAAAATTAGGCCTGTCCGTTTCCCCAGAATGATATTTAAAAGGAGTGAAAACATGCTAGGCTCTAGGGGGAGGTAGCACAGCTGCCCTATATTGCATTCTGGAATGTCTTTTAAAAGTGACCTTTTCAAAGGATGTTCTTGTGCTCGAGGCTTGTACCCATTTTTGCTCCTAGGTATTCAAGCACGAGTGTGATCCTACTTGATAATTGAAAGAGTAGAGCTATTGAATTGCTAACAAGGACATCCCTTCTGAAAAATGCTCGTTAACGGTTGGAATTTTAAACAAAATATTAGAGCTTTCAAGGAGCCTAAATTGAAAGGTCTTCTCGCTTACGCAGCTTTCATTCTCTTCATTCTCATAGTGTCATAATTTTTGGCATTAGCATGGCCTTTCAGAGTAGGCAAGACATAAGCCCGTATTATACATAAGAAGCAGGAAGAAAACTTAGTAAAAGAAAAAAGAAAAAGTTGGAAACCCCAATCACTTAGACTTTGTTTATTCATCCTACAAAGTACAAGCCCCATGTGGTTTCTTTGCAACTTCTCAAGGTAAGAAAGAGAATACCTTTTTAATTCATGCAAGATTTCTTCAGGCTTAATGTTATTGACTGGTGTTACAAAACGTACATGGATGACAAGACTAGAAGTCTAGTCGGTCTCTGCAAGAGCTGCAGGTTTGAACCTCCAGCGGCGAAACAAATTGCGCAGAGCTGGTCCTTAGCCAGTTACGGCTGAATGCACTCTGCATTGCTGCCAAATCTCCTCTTCATATGCCACCTTTTACCCCATCCCTTAAAGACCCAAACAAATTTTAATTATAGTTTAGTCACTATTAGCACCTGAAATAAATTGTAAATCAAGGAGGAAAGGTTAACATACAGTTAATTTTTGCAAAATACTGGAATTAAGCAGCCACGTGTCTGTGGCTAACATTACTCTTGACAGCTACATTTTGTCTCAGCCAGATTTTCAGCCAGTTGTCTTTTAGTGCCTATGTGAGCTACGATAAGCTACGATTTTTAATGCATCAGAGAGAGATGGGTGAACTCTAGAGGAGTTAACATCTTAAAATACCATGTAACCTATTTGCAGTAGAATTTTAAAATTTGTTCCATTGGGCTGTGATGTCTTTCACCCTAATCTGGGCCTACCAAACATTCAGATTCTTTTACGTAATTCTGACAAAATGAAGGGATCCTCTAAGTTGGCGTAACAACAATTTAAACCATTTTTCAGGCTGACAGATTAATGGAAAGGAAAAACAATGTAAGAAACTAGATTTGGGGTAACTTTTCTGGATTAAGCAGTAACCCCAGTCTCACATGCAATCCCATATGTGCTGAAGTCAAGCAGACGTCTCACCCTCCAAAACCAGTTTTCGCAGGATGGGGCCCTTTGAGTTCTGGTTATTGCTCAAGTTCTGTTTATCATTATTCTAGTGCAGAAGCAGTTGTGAAGGCAAGTTAAAAGATTTTTCAAAGTATAAGATAAAGCAGGTCTGTATAAATGTAATTCTGAAAACTAATTACCTTTAAAACCACAAATTACTGCGTTGTCTACTCTGGGCATATTTTTGTGTTGTAGAACTGTTTTACAGATTGCTGGTTTTCTTCTTTATTGGACTACAAGGTCAACTTAAGCATTTCTTTCCACAAGCCTTGCAAATCAAATAACTTCAGTCAATCAACAAATTGGGTCTGCTGATGTACAGTTAATGACATGCATTAGGGTGCTAATCTCTCGCCCAATAAAAACCTGAGATTAAGCCCTAGCCTGTAAATCAAATGGGCTGGAATGATTGTAGTTGTTTCCCAGAATCATTCCAAACCCGCGCTGGGTTTGGTACGGGCAGCATCATCCAAACAAGGGATGTCTGGGAAGAGGATAGCAGTTGGTTTGGGATAAGAAGAGCAGGGAAGATTTGGAGCTTGCTTTGGCATATATTGACAGATGCTGCGTGAGGAAGATTTGCGGGCAGCCCAACGAATGGTGTCTTCTGTCAGGATGGCTCGTCCTTCATCTTGAATAAAGTCAGCCCACTTACATTATTTGAAAGGAAAAGGGAGCTAGCTTAGTGGTCTGTAATAGCTGTTTTGCTATTATGGAAGAGTTGTTGAGTGTTCACATGGCAGGACAAAACAAAACGGTCTGGAAAATGAATCTTTCGGCCTATGGTATGTGTCAGCGTGAGTGAGGAGGAACACTTGCAAAGTGCAGGCGGTTTGCCTGGAAGCGTGTTTACTGAGAGTGGAAATGGCCAGGAATCGTGCTAGGTGATAGTTAGGCAATTTGTCATCTATTTATGCTTTTAAAAGTATATTTTTGTAAAATACAGGAGTTAACAGAAGATGATCCTAATGACTCAAATCTGCCATTTTCTCCATTCCGTTCCTTTTAGGAGAGCCCATCAAACACCAATAATTCTAATCTTTTACAAGTACCTAATGGCTCCCAGCCAAGAAAGGTTTTAAGAAATAAATAGGAGCTCTTAATGCAGTGAATTTCAGTTTTGCCTAATCTGTGCAAATTGATGAATTAAATCCCTTTGCATCTCAAACCCACTTTGGTGATTTGCATGGTGATTATTTCAGTTTTCATAAATTTTCCCCAGTCATTTCCTGTCATTTCTTGGGAACAGACGTCTAATCTCTGCAGAAATGTGTGTGTGTAATAGTTATATAGTGTTTAAAACTTGTCTGTACATATTCAGCTATTGCACGGTCATAGATAATGTATGTAGATGCATGTGGGACACCAGATATCTCAGCTGGCCCTGATGAATGTGTCTGCAGTATCTGTGTATGCGTCCTCTTCAAAGAGCAGAAGCATATTTTGAGATATAATGAACGTGATTCAACAAGCAGCGATTAGGTTTGGCTGCCCCGCAGTTTGTGAAAACCTAAGTGGAGGCCGGTTGTTATGTGTGAATCCCATATTGTGCGCACTTACCTGTCAAATATATTTCTGTAAACTACATTTTATATGTAAGATGTAAGACCATGTATTACGGTTCAGCTGCTGGCACGGAGCACATTAAAGCAATAGCTGAACAGATAAGCCAAGAAAGATTTGTCTGGTTTCTGTTTCTGTTCTGTGGTTTGGTTTAGTGAAGTTTAAACCACCACTCTGCTCAGGCATTAACTGAAGAGCAACCGCTAGAATGCAGCCAGCTTTTTCTGCCTCCTGGGGCCTTCATGCAGAAGTTTTGTCATGTAAGTCTGTCCGTCTCCGACGGCTTCTCTCAGCATGAGCTGGAGAATATTCCTTTATCTTAGAGCTTACATTTTAGTCAGTTTGGCCCAAAAGGGAGATATTACTGATACACGTGATGTTTTGCAATATGATGGCTACGGCATACCATGGCAGTCGGTTATTTGTTCTGGCTTCAGGAGTTGTAATCACTCATTTGTATTATAAGAAAAGTTTGACTAGTCTGACATGTAAACTCTCTCTGCTTTAAAAATAGCAGTTGTGAGTAGCAGCTCTGGAATTATTGTTATGGTATCTCTAGCCTTAATGCTTCTCTTTTCCATTTTCATTCTCATCTACTGTTTTCATCATTATCTGGGATGACTCTTGTTTATAGGAGCAGTATTTGTATGTTTTGTAGATAAATGGTTATAGATACAAATATAGCTAGCGTTGTCCTTCATGTATGTATCTCTGGCTGCGTGCATGTGCACTTTACATGTGCGTATGAATTAGGAAGTGCTTTAAGCCCTGGTTTATGGCAAGTAGAGCGGCCTGAGAAGCTAATGGTAATTGCAAGGATGAATGAAAAGTCACTGTCAGAGATAGGAGTGGAATCAGGCTTTTGCTCTCTCTGTTTTCATCAGAATTGCAGAAGATCGACCCAGAGAGGACAAGAGGTCACCTACTCCATCCTGCTGCCCCCAGGCAGGATCAATTCTAACTCAGCTGCTCCTGACATATTTATCTAGCAACCTCTTAAAATCTCTAAGGATGGAGATTCCTGAGGTCCTGGGGTGGTCACTTTGGCTGCTAGCTGGATACTTGCCCACAACAGACTATCCTGTCACTGGGTGTTGCTTTGCCCTGCACAGGATTTCATAGCAAACCTCAGAAATACAGGGCAAAGTGGGAGTGTGAGCTGGGTGGATGTCTGTGTTTTGGTATTAAACCCTGGAGGTTTAATAGACTCTTTCTGTGTTGTGATGGACTGTGATACTCTGTTGTGTTATTTCTGAGTCTTCTCTACTTAACAGAGTCTCTTGGGTACCTGTTTAACAATTCTGAGCCTGTTTTTTTTTAATCTAGAAAAGGAATGTAATACTATAGCAGGTTGACGGCGGAGTTTGCTGGAAGTTCTGCATCTTCTTGCTAAATGTTTATAATGTGATTGTCCCATGAGTTTGGTTGGACTTCACAGGAAACCCGTGTACAGGGGAAGTACAACTGAACTGCAAGGAGGGAGAGACACAGTTCTGACTGGGAAAACCCCAAAATATTGTGAAAAGGAGTAGTCTGTAGTTTCATATGATGTTTTTGGAGTTAACTTTTGGTTAGTAAGTTGGAGCTACACAAGGTGAATTTAATTTTATAATTCCCTATTTGGTCCCTTGTTGGGGCAGGAGCCTGCCTGGCCCCTACCCCCATGGCACTGCACACCGCAGGAGCGCTCTCTGGGCTGTACAGGCACTTGCGCGTCCCCCATACAGCACATCAGAGACTGGAGAAGCCCCTATGGAGAAGTCATCTGTTTGAAGTGCACTCAGGTAGTAGGCAGCTGGCAGGGGCTGGGTTTTTGCCAAAGAGGCAAGGCGGAGAAGGGTCAGAGATGCTCAAGGACGTGCTGGAGTGGGGCTCAGTACTGCAGCATCCCATCCCTGATCCCAGTTCACTACTGGTGTGAGGCCCCATCAGAGCTGTTCTCCAGTGTCTGGGCCTGGTGCTGAGAATCAGCTGTTACATCTCTTCCCTCTTGCGTCATCTCTTCTCTCCTCCAGGACCCTTGGCACTCCTGGGTGTTTAGAGATGTTTGACATTCGCCCCGTCAGCTCCCAACTCTCCAGTTACATGGGCAGGGCACTGCCACTGGGATATTTCACTAACTCATTCTTTTCTTTATATATTAAATGAGACAAAAAACAGTGCAATTCCATGAGGTTGGAGGACGTGGGGATCAAATTAGAGCATGGTTTGGAAATCTGATTATTGGTGGCTTTGCTGGCTAACAGTTACTTTTGCGGTCCCCTCCTTTCTCCCCTGCCTCTTGCAGCTGCTGGCTCCAGGGCTGCATGCTGAGCTGGATCAGGAGAGCAGTCAGGGCTCGTTTCTTTGCTGCATTATTTTTAACTTGGCTCAGTTACCTGATCAAGCCAAGCATTCAGCCCCAAGAAGCAGTTGTTCTGGCACTGCCGAAGTAAATGCTTTGGGGGTGCACAAGAGCCACGCGAGGCAAGGAGGGCTGGTGGGAGCTACTTCAGTTGACCTTGCTGCCAAAAGGAGTGTAGAACATTCTTCCACCTACACACAGCGCAGCTGAGAAGCGCTGCCTTGAAAACACTGGTGCATGGGCACCCCTCTTCACCATCCAGACGACTCATGGAGAGAAGAATAGTTTTCCCTGCAGTCCCCAAGCAGAGTGTTTCCTCTTTGGCATGAAGCAGCCCTTTTAAGAACATTAGCTGAGCTATTACAATGGTGAGAATGCATGTAGGTCAACGTGTTCATTAATTCACATGTCCTCATTCCTTTGCATTTCTCCTGGCCTTGCCAGTTACTGTCCACCAAGTTGTGTAAGGGTTTGGTTTTTAATATAGATATCTGTTGCCTAGGGACTGGATTAGGAGTGCCCCAGTTTACGTCGAGCACTGATCAGTCTCTAGGTAGAAACATCCATCAAGGCTGGACATGAGGCTGTGACCTTGGAAGGAGAGCCTGGCCGTTCATTATCTTGCCCCTGAGCTGGGTCGCCCTCCCCATGTGTGTAATCCTCGAGTTTGCGTATTTTCCATAGAAGAGATTCCAGCTGGCCTTTGAAGTTACCGCGAAAATATTTATAGAGGACAAGTCAACTCTTTTATACAGTGAGCGTTGCATGTACTCAGAATCAAAGTGTAAATTATATCTTTCTAAATGCGTGCGCCTACTCTTGAGTATCAGAGCTGGTCTTAAAATACATACTGCTCGTGAAGCTTTTTATTAACATTATGAAGGAGTTAAATGTCAATTTAGAGTACGATCTTTTTAAGCCTTATATATGAGGAGGCTTTTTCCACCTGTGATGTCCTCGCCAATGTTTATAATACCACAGTATCCAGCAATTATACTGAAAGATTGGAGTCTACCCATAATTAATTTGCAGTGCCGAGTACTGTTACACCAGTCAGTACAGAGGAGGAGAATATTACATACAGGGGCGTTTTTAACTGGATTTCTCAATTTGCGAGAAAGAAATCCAAGTTAATGATACCTTCCTATTGCAAATCTATGCAATGTTTTAAAGCTCACCCTTTGCCACGGTTGCTATCCAAGAGTCCAAGGTAAACATGAAAGAGGTTGTGAAAATCTGACTTTTGCAAACTCGGGAAAGGATGTTACTTCTCCATATATGAGATCCATCAGGGTGTTATGCAGCATATGCCCAACAAAGCATGAAACTTGTAGTCTGAATATGAGTATTATATCTTTCAAGGGTTATTATGTAAGGCTGGCTCTTAAGCAGGGCCTTATATCAGAACAGCCTGAGTTTCCACTCACATCTTGGTTTTGGTGATGAAAGCTCTACCCCTAAAAAGGTGATTTGACAGGGTACAAGTTAAAGGTGAGCAAGCCAGTGAAGAAGCACTAGCCCCAGAACCTGAGCTGGAAATCAGGCTGTTTGAATGCAAGCCCATGTGCTTAAAGAGCTGCAAGAAGAGTTTT
The DNA here is from genome assembly GCF_028858705.1 of Grus americana. Lineage (NCBI taxonomy): Eukaryota > Metazoa > Chordata > Aves > Gruiformes > Gruidae > Grus > Grus americana. The sequence goes on along the minus strand of NC_072860.1, from coordinate 3,586,459 downwards.
GCGTGGGATAAATGCATTTTGCAACTTGTAAGGAACAGTCTCTCCCACTTCCTCTTGTGATTATTATCCAGATTCATAATTAGCCTCGTGAAGCTTTTAACTCGATAGTAGGGTAGATTTTCCTGTGGTTTTGCTCTGTCCTTCTGTCAGCTCACCTCATGGTGAGCTGTTGCTTAAGTTTCATTTGAGAGACTTCCCCACTTTAGCTGCTTAAAAGCATTACTTTAGGAGGCTGCAAGATTTCACAAAGCCGTTTGTCTGGCATTCCTCAAACAGTTTGCTTCCTGTTGATAGTAAAATGATGTAAAAATGCCAGAGTTGTAATAAACTATGTCCACTCGTGCACTACAGATCTGCTTAAGATTTGCCTAAAAGTCGCTGGGACTGTGCCCCAAGTACATATTTTTTCTTACTCTTTTTATTGTTTTATACAGCAAAGGGCAAAGCCAGACTGAAGGTCCGTTTATTTCTTCCTGGAAAAAGGTGGCGTGTCATTTTTGTATTTGCCAGTGTTTAGTTAGGGGGTAGGCAGACAAGAGAACCAGCTTGCCATAGAGAGCTGTGGAGCTGACCCAGAGGCATTCAGATCATAGAATCACATCATGGAATCACGGAATGGTTTGAGTTGGAAGGGACCTTAAAGATCATCTAGTTCCAACCCCCCTGCCATGGGCAGGGACACCCTCCACTAGACCAGGAGTAAAGAATTTCTTCCTAATATCTAATGTAAACCTACCTTCCTTCAGCTTAAGGCCATAGAAAGAGGCAGGTGGGGACCAAAGCAGACAGCACACTTACCCTGCTAGCATTTGTTTAGGACATAAACATGGCAAGTAATAAACTTGTCACGTAGGTCCATCTATAAATGCGTAATGCTGGAAAATATAAACCTGATACCTATGAGCATAGATCAGATCTGTTCCTGACTTCTTTGGCAAAATGGTTTTGTAAACCTGGCGAGACAGCTATGCGAAAGGTTGGCCTGAGAGAACAGACAGCAGAGCTGTTTGTGTTGCTGTGCCTGGAGTTGGTCCCAAAGGTGAGCAAGGGAGTGATACTCCTTGTATAAAAGTTTGTCTCCACCCTTAAAAGTTCATTTTGAACTTCACAGATAGTGATGCAAATGAGAAGAATATAGAATTAAAACAGATTTGTGTCAAGAGTGTATAAGAGGTCGCCCAACCAGTCTTTTCCTAGAGATGAGCAGGGTAAAACACCAACAGTAAATGTACAGGTGAATAACCAGACCTCACTAATGAACCTTTGGGCACTAGAATTGTGTAGTCTGACTATACACAGGAGATGTGAAGCAGAAGCCACAAATAAGAAGCAAAATAGCCCACGCTACTGGGGGGCTTCTTGGAGGTAGAGCCTGCATCATCTGGTCTGCGGCCTCAGACAGAAGTTTCTTTCTGACATCTTCAGAAGAGATCTTCTCATGCTGTGTTGTGTGTTAAGGTGAGAAGTTCTCTGAGCCAGGGACTGCCTTCGCTGTGCATTTGCGTCGTGCATCCCACTGAAGAAGGCATGCGGTACTTGACAAGAAGCAAAATGTTCCCCAAGGAGGTGGTTACGCTGCTGCGTTCTCTTTTTCCTGGGGGAAAAAATATATTCCAGTGGTTGAAGACAAAAATAGCCATCAGTCACAGACCTGGCAAGCATCTATATGTAGTAAGCATTCTACATTGAGGCTAAATAATGAAGGCATTTAATGCTCCTTTCTAGGTAACAGTTTAATACAAGAAGGGCAAAGCTAAGTCCCAAATGCCAGGCAGGGCAGGGCCGCTGAATCAGCAAGCTCCCAGCATCTCTTTAGCTCCTTCTGTGAAAGCAACCGTGAAGGAAAGGGCAAAACCGGGGTAAGTTTGGTCATGAAGGATGCTGAGGCAGGGCTTCCTCAGACAGAACACCGGTGAAAGGGTGTGTTCTGGAGAAGGCCGAGGACAGCCACACCTGGTCAAGCCAAATCCACCTTTTCCTAGTAGTCAGAAAGTGGTGCTGAGGGATGGCCAGGAATATGGCAAACATGTAGGATATGTGCCCCTAACGCTCTCCCGGCCTCCAAGGGTATTCTTATTCTTTTTTTTTTTTCCCCCTCGTGTGTTCAGAAAAAAAAAAGGGCATTTTGTAGATTGTTGTGCAGTCTTACTTATTTGCAGAGAAATCTTGGAGCCATATCAATTTTTCATGGAAACAAGACAGGAAGGCTTTGAATTTTGCATACTGTTTGGGCTAAAAGGGCAACAATATGATGCATTTTAATACATGCATTTTGAGTTTCTTCTAACGAAAAATATCAAGTAAGCAAGTTAAAAGAGTGCCAGGGCTACTTCTGAAGCTTGCAAAATAGATAAAAGCCAAGAATTCAAAATATTTCATTAAAAATGAACCCAGAAGTTTTTTGAAGCTCAACATTTTGTTCTGCAAGCTCAGCAATATTCATTAACCTCCCACTGAAGATTGCTGAACAGCTGGATCCAATTTCTGAAAAGATAATCATGAAGAAATTAGATTAATAGTCCTCAAGTGGAGCAGTTGAGGATCAGTTGTGGCAAGCTCTTTTATATGTAGCATGTTGTTAGCTATTTTCCATGTGAAGATGGTTACTGCAATCCCAAGAGGAATGAGGCCGTATCTGAATGATACAGATATCAGTTCTCCTGGACTGTGAACACAGCAAGGAACAGATAAGCAAGATTGCTGCTGGCTCCCTTTTCTCCTTTTTTCCTATCTCTCTATTCTGAACACGTCACCTCCATGACATGTATGCATATTTGCTGCAAGGAAATCGCTGCCCTTTCAATATCAAAGCCAGCATGTTTCAGACATACCAATCAGGGCGAGAAAGCTCCTGCTGGCCCAGGTGAAGATTAAGTGCCTTTGGGGGGGGCTTTATTGTAATACAGAGAGGTAAATGGAAAGGATGACCTGTCCCTCCTAAGGCACAGCCACAAATAAAGTAACATTCAGTACTGGCTTCACTCTCCCTGAATTAACTGATAAAACTCCCCTGAGTTCAGCAGTAGCTGAATTGGGCCAGGGCAGAGCGCTTCTGAGTCCCACGTTAGGCTGTCCTGTCCCCACTCGTGTTTTTCACTCGCTTCAAGCAAGTATCATGAGAAGAGCTGCGAATTTTCTCGTGTTCTCAAGTCGGTGCCAGCCACCTCGGTGGAAACCCAAAAACCTCTCTCCCCCGGCTCCCATAGCACGTCCTTCCAACAAGCAGCTCCCGCAGACATACGCATCTCCCCCCACAGCCCAGCGGCGCTGCTTCTCTTCACGTCCCCGTACTCAGTCGAAACAAGTGTAAGACAGGTACGCCTCATGCTCTCAGCCTTTCCCTGCCAGTCTCGGAATATGCATCCCCACTGAAAAGTGTCCCATTTTTACTTGCATGCGGCAACTACATTCAAAGGAAGCAAATACTGATCTGAATCCAGATGTAGGGCCCATATCAGCGATTTCCTCGCTCTGTTCATGTTCCAGTAGCTTTCTCTCAGGTATGGGCAAGCCAACAACATTGTAAATGTAAGGCAGGAATTAAAGCACGTTCATTTTTGCACAGGGGAGCATTCTCGTGATGTGTGGATCGGCACATCCTTCAGCAGCCTGGTTGCTCTCTGCTTTGCTTCTTAGCTCGCTCATTCCCCGACCTGTAAGCTTATTCCCATTCACACAGATAGATGCAGAATAACCCGGCAAACCTAAGGGCTTTGATTTTCCCAACTAGGTGACCAGAAACAGCTTGCTGTTGTTTGCAGTGTGGTTCACAGGCAGTTTACCAGCAATCTTAAAAAAAAAAAAGTCCAGCATCGCCCGCTTTCACTCCTCTCTCTCTGTTCTGCAATTAGCAAAACAATATGCAGGTTCTTACCCACCTACACTGAGTCATTCCCTGTGCAAACGTCTATCCTTGTATGACCGTGCATTATGCCTTTAGGTGACATCCTGTCGATGTCTTGGCTGCCAGCTGCTCCGAGGTCTTAGCTAAATGACAGCCGTGGGTGTGCACCGGGTTTGATACAGGACACCCCAGAGCTGCCTCTTCCAAACCTGCCGGTGTAGGTGTGTGCCAGTCCCCGGGCCAGGACTTTGAAATTCTAGCTCTGGCACTGCCCACCACCCCATGCACACATGTACAGGCACGTTCTCCCAGTTCGGTGGTCCGTTCTTGGACAGCACATGGCTTAAGCACGTGCCTGAAGTTAAATATCTGCTTAAAGGCTTCCTAGCCCAAGTGGGAACGGGTCCGGGATCAGCTCGAGTGTTTCTCTGAATCAGGGTCAAGAGAAATTCACGTTTTAGCGTGTCCCCCACTGGTCCCGTGCCAGCAGACCCCTCATTTTGAGTGAAATGTGGCAGCAGAATCGGCCATGCCTCACTTTTGACAGTGCTGGAAGTCAGGCAGATCTCTAAAAGTGTTAGTCTTTATCTTTGCAGCTCCAAAAGGAATATTTGAATAAAGTGACAGAGCTAGGTAAAGAGGCAGAAGGGTTGTTTGTTTTCCTTTTTACTCAAACTTTCACTACATGCTTTAAATGTGACACTCTTGTCTGGTATTTTCAGTTTAGACACAACGTGGTTGTTTCTTGGGTTGAAAAACTGAATTCCAGAAAGAAATAATGCTTCTGGCAAAGCAGACTGCATTCCAGGGCATGATTTCATCTGGTAACTAGTCCAAGAGAGTCAATATTGGCTAATATGACCATGACTGCATGTATTTCTCATTAATTTTCATCAAAACTTGCCAGAAAATTAATGCTTTGGTGCCAGCAGATCACTCTTCCTTTCCATATATTTTGTAGTGTCATCATTCACTAACCCCAAAAGTCTCCCTAAGGAAAAGAAAAAGCTACAATGCAATGTGCTCATCTCTTCTCATCGCCCATTGCAGAGTTACAAAAAGAGGTGAATAGAAGTCCTGCAGCAAACAAATCAGAAGTTCTTCAAGAAAGTGGTTTTGTGAGTCCCTTGCAGGACCAATATTTTCTGGCGCATAAGAAAACATGATTCTAAATGAGGTCATGAAGTGCAAGGCAGCTTTCACCCTCTCTCTGCTTTCTCTTTCTGCTTGAGCTCAGAACAGAGCCTCACTGATATCTGATCTAATTTTTATATGTGTTTGGTCCAAATTCCCTCAAAATGTCTTTTGAAAATCCTCGGGACGTTCTCGCTCTGTTTTCTGACGCGTGCTGGCCATTTCTGCTGCACCACATTCCCCAGCAGCGGAGTCTAAACGTGCAGATTTTGGGGCTTGCTTACTGTCTCACAATACGTGGAAGAATGGGAGCTCTCAGTGCCTCTTCTACCTGCAGGAGTCCTGCAGTTGAAACAAGAGATGCATAATATGCCCATAGTTTGTCAGAGATGGAAGAACGCAGTTGCAGATCCCAGAACAATCCATGAAAATGGATCCAAACTCTTGAATTCTCCTGGTGGTTAAGTGCATTTCAGTGTCCCATCAAGGAGATAAACAATTTCTGTGTCCTCTGTCCCTAAAAATGATTTAATTATATCTTTCTACAGGGACCAGTTGATGAATCTGCCAAAAAATTGACGGACATGGGGCTTTTTGAAATTCCACCTCAGCAATCTGTCACTTCATCAGTTATCATTGCTAAGCACGTAGTCAGGACGTATCCCAAACTTTGCTTTGTTGCCTTAACGGGCCGGTCTTTTCCCTGCCTTTTGGTTATATCTGGAAATTGGAAAGTCAAGCCGTCCTATCCCAGAGAATCTCAAAATGGATCCCAAGGTTTCTTTTACAGTGCTGTCAGCTGGCGTGCAAGCCCTTCTCTCTGAATGTCAGAGCACTTTCTCGGGGAGACAGACAGCATCTCCCGCCTGCTTCAGAAACACGCCAGTCTGCCATCTGGTCAGCAGGTTCGTGCAGCAAACTCCTGACCTTTGCTAAACACCATGTGCTACATGCGGCAACCAGGTCAGATGCCACACTTGGAAGAGCTGTGCTTCAGCCGCTCTGACTGACAGAGCTGGTATTTCTCTTTCCCACTCTCCAAAGAGATTTCGTCTTGTAAGTACCGCATGCCAGAGTCGACACCCCTGGGTACCTCATCTTTGGAGTTCGGATCATAGCGTCATAGAACAGTTTGGGTTGGAAGGGACCTTTAAAGGTCATCTAGTCCAACCCCCCTGCCATGAGCAGTTTAAAACCATTACCCCTTGTCCTATCACCACAGGCCCTGCTAAAACGTTTGTTATTTCAGCAAAGGTAGACCTGGTGACCCAGCTGCCTGGGACGGGAAATAAACATATATATATATATATGTTAATTATTCACTACACTGAATTCACCTGTAAGAAGTAGTGCTTATATCCCTATATATTGTACATAGAGGAGGTTTTATGTTGAATTTCAGTAAACTGAGTCAGAATAGTTGAAGTATGCACAAAAATGAGGAACTAGTCTGTGTGTTTATAGCAGTATTACTAATTGGAGGCTTTTTAAATAGTACCCCTGCAGTGTTTTTCCGTATATCTCAGCTGCTGAAATTACATTATCACCTTTGACTCCTCCTATAGCAAGGAAGGAACAGTTTTAAAATTCAGGACTTATTAAATAATAAAAGCTATGACTGTGTGTGTGCATGTCTGTCGGTGGAAGGTCCCAACTCATTCATTTTTTCCGTATTTGGCCTGGCACTATTGTACATGGGTGTGCAAAGAGAAGACAGCGGGGGAATCTAATCTGCCTAAATGCTCATTGAAATCTATACGGTAGCGTAATACGAAAGGAAAAATCGAGTCACTGCTCGTGCACCGTTCTCCCCAGTGGTGCGCAGTAGGCACATTATCCAGCTGATCAGATTTTATCTTTTCCCCACTCTGTAAAATTAAGAGGTTTTAAGAGCTAAGTGACAAAGCTGCTTAATACCAACTCTGTTATCAGCAGCGTTACTGTCATCACCTGTACTGCAAGCTCAGCTTTGTAGGCAGCGCTCTTGGAGGCCGACAGGCGGTGGAGGCAGGGGTAGCAGGGCAGGCAGCTTTGGGGGATGCTCTTCTGCTTCTCTTCCCGCCAGCTGCACCCTTGCTCTGTCTTTGGGCGGGTTTCTTTCCTCTAACTAAGATTTCGGAGGCAGGGATGTAGAAGGCAGCTAATGCATTTGTGAAGCATGGAGCTGCAAGTGTGGAAGAAAGACTCCCTAAGGGGATAGGAGGAAAGAAAACAGTTTCAGCAACCCACAAGAGTAAGCTTCGTGCCATCCTGCAGACCAAGGCAATTTGGATGGTGTTAAAAAAAGACGACCCTCTTCCCCCCCCATTTTCCTCCTGACATTTCCACTTAGCAACAGAAGACAAAGTTACATCAAATGAAGTGATTGTTTTGATTTATATGGCACCCTGGAAGGTCTAGGTACGTTACAAGACACGTAGCGCTATTCCAGCTTCCAACGGCTTACAGCCTAACGAGACATGAGATGTGACAGGCTCTGCTAGCCCAGAGGACAGACCGCAGGGACGTTCCAGGTGGGGAAGGAGGCATGGCTGGAAAGCAGCTCAGTGCTGTCAGGGACTCCCGTCTGCCAGAAATGAATCCCTCAAGTGGTGGCTCATTGCAACTGTCTGCAGCAGCCTCAGCCTGCAGGTGGGAAAAATAAAAGTAGGTGAAAGCCAACTTTTTCTCTCACTGAGATTTGATGCAGAGCGTGGTTTGGCGTGACTCTCAGTGATGATGCTGAACCCAGAACAGAGCACTATGTGGCTCTGAACCCTGTTGATTTTTTTCAGAATATGGTTTCTTATTCTGCTCCATGTGGGCAAAGCCACATTAATCACACCGCGCTGGATCCAGCCCCAAATTCCTGTCAGTGCTTTCCTACTTATTTATTTTAACTTTTCTTGAAACTCCATTGTATGACAAATCTGGTAGTTCTGTCAGAGTCCTTACATCAAAAGTCAGACATTGCCATAGGTTAGGTTTGGGGTTTGATCTTTTCACTACTGCTACCTTTGGGCTGAAACCTGCGGAGTTTCCTTAAAGACAATGTCCCTTCTGTTTCTATTTCTCAAAATACAAGGGGTTTGTAGGATCAGATTTGCTTTTTGTAGATTGGATGAACGCCCATTTAGCTTGTATAATGATGGGCTCTACTGAAATACCAAAATTAGGTGGGATCTCCAGTGAGCAGTCCATCACCTCTCAGGAAAGTGCCAAAGTGTGGATGAAAGACCAGCTGAAATCGGTGAACGTGAGGCACAGGCTCAGACCTAAGCACTGGCCCTGTCGGCTCCGTATCCCTGCTTGTACTTCTTTTTTTTTCCGTTTATTTGCCATCATTCTGAAGCTAATTTGGAAGGTAATGATTAAATACTGTCAGAAAGCATACAGAAGAGGAGGAAAGGCCTCTCTAATTGTGTTTTGACATTTTTTGACATCAGCAATTCTTTTGAAGGAAGGAGAAAAAAGAAACAAAACAAAATCTGTTCAATCAACATTTTCTGCTTTTTGTTCTCTTTGGCTAAGAAGAATCAGGTTGCAGAGAAGCTCGTGCTGCGGAACCAAAGCTTGCCTCCTAAGCAGGAGTTTTCATGTACTCAGCTTCCATCTAAAGGCAGTTTTGCAGAAGCGTGCACTCCCGTAAAGCGAGTGTTGTCTTTGTAAGTGATACGGCACTCAGCTTTCACAGGACCTCAGTGCTTTGCGCTGTCTCCGTGGCTTCTGGGACGTGGTACTAAGATTCCCCTAATACCTGGGACTGTTTAAACACAGTAGGATGTCAGCTCTGTGCCCGCGTTTTGCATCACTAGGTAAATAACTTAGCAAATGGAATAGCACATCTGTGTTTTGTTAGATTAAAACTCTGGCTGAAAGACACTATCGTATCAGCTCTTGCGGAGAGTTACAGCAAAACTGATACAGGTTCTTCAACGTGGAAGGTATTCTTAGGCGTTATTCCTCTTAGCATTTAAGATTGGTTTCCAAGATATTTTCTAAATATCAAACCCAAACTGTAACAATAAGATCCCTCATTAATGCCAGAATTATCAGGTAGCGTGTAGTCTTTGAAAGCATTCCCCTGGAGTTTAACAGTGCCTTCGCACAGGAGGCAAGTAAGGCCAAAGGCAGGTCTAACACCTAGAGCAGGATCAATTTATAAATCTCACTTTGTTGGGGTTTTTTTTTGTTCATTTGTTTGTTTAAATTTTGGAAGGAAAATAAAGCGTTTCCAACCTTTTCTTACATTTACCTAGCAAACTTTGGGACGAGATTGTATTCCTGTCCTGTAACAGAGGCAATCCTGTTTTGCTAGCATGTGACTCTGCAAAAAGTAACAGAAATGGTTAAATCCAAAATCTTTGTGGGGAACATAGTTTCTTCTCCCTCCTGGTGCCCTGCTGGAGTTGGTGGTCCAGTGGAGGTGGTTTTAGGGAAGGATCCGAAGCCACAGTCTCTCCTCCGTATCAGTGGATAGCTCTGAGCTGGGTACAGGGAAACATTACAGAAGCCTCTGAGTCAGCCACAGGGACGTCTTGATAGATGCCACCACAAAGCCGGTTCTTCTCATCCCCCTCCGGCATGCCTAAGGGCTCTCAGCACAGATTTCTTTCCTGTAGCTGTTAAGGATATTTTTTTCTGCTGCCTGGTAAACTTTAATAGTACTTCTTTCTTGGGTTTGACAGGTAGATGAGAGCACAAGTTTCCAAATTTATCTTAATTTTCAAATGACTAATAAAACCTGAAATCTCCTGAGAGACCTCGGGCTTTTCCCTAGGATTAGCCCCAAATGAAAAGGCCATTACCGTTTGAATATTTCCAAAGTATATTTTAGATACTTCCAAAAATGTTGATTGGGAGTTAAGTGTACAAGTTATTTTGAAGGGCTTTTCTGTTTAGTTGTCAAGAAAGTGAGTTAAAAGGAATGAGTGACTGAATTTGAGCAGAACTGAAGACTTGTGGGATTTCCCACAAGTGGGATCTGGAAGAAATCTGAACTCCTCCTCACCTGGTACTTGCGGGTTGTGGTTTTGGAAGGGACTCATGAAATGATATATGTACAGACAGCACAGCTTCTGGCACTTCTGCATGGCAAACAACATTTTCGAGTCGAGCATCATTTCAAAGGAGAACGAGAAGAAAAACCACAGATTTTGCTAATAAGCTGTGAGTAGTTTTCTGAACCCCAGGAACTACAATCACACTCTATTTCCCTCCTTGTCTACGTCAGGGCACCCCAATCCTGCCAGGCAAAATGAATGGGAATATTTTGCACATTAGCTTGCTAGTGACACAAGTCATGTCAATGAAGTTATTCAACCACGTGGCTGTTTACAGAGCACCGTCTGCATCACACGTACATTTGAGTTTCCAAATGTCCACAAATTGATGTGCATAAATGCTTTAAGTGGCTTGAGTTTGTCCCCTGAATGATTTCCCACAGAGTCCACCATCTGAAAAAATGGGTTAATATGTAACATGACACAATTTCTTAATAATTTTGCAGTTCCTTAAAAACAATAGCATGAAGTGCAGCTGATACTCTCCCAAGTCATTGCTGTGCTCTGATTAAGGCAGAACTTTAAAGCCGTATCCTATCTCACTGTCATGAAACGTAGCGAGAGCTCTGTCACTCGCTGGAAAACTTCCTTCTGAAGTTTGAATGTCTTTGTTGTTTGGTTTTTGGAGGTTGCTTTGTTGTTGTTGTTTTTTAATGGTAGTCTTTTCATTTCTTTTATGCTTATGGATTTGTACATCCTTGGTGCTTTGCTGACGATCCCACCAGCCCGTGAGGAGCTCGCTTCAGCAATATGTAGCTTTCTCCTTGTTGAACGCAAACCAACAGTACTTCAGTGCATTGGTGGTGGTGGGGGGTGTTCGAGGAAAAGGGGCTGGGGCAGATTTCTTGTATGGTAAATGAGCAGACAGTTTCTCTTGCTTTACTCTCCTGTTCAGGTCTTAAGAACAATTTGCCATTTGTAAGATTCCAGAAATTATTGTCCTCGGAGAGACAAAACCCTCACTTGTTCAGCTGGCGTGCCAGGGCATATCTAAAGCTCTTTTCTCCTGCAGGCGCATTCTTGAGCGTTCTCCTCTCCCTGCCCAAAGCTAACAGCCAAGATACCATCCCGCCGTAATTTCCAAGACCACTCTTTCATGTTTCCGACTCCAGCCCTGAATGAGATGTTGCAGAGAGCAATCCAGCCGTTGTAAGCTGGCACGCAGGAGCTTAGGAAGTAGTTCAGTTCTGCTTGCGTGCATCTCTTCACAAAATTAGGGACTGCAAAAGGCGTTGTGATTCAGAGCTGGATTAACAGCCAGATGTAGGAACTTTAAAGAAAGGCATTCTGCAGATTGATCACAGCAATGCTATTACCATCAGTGGTGTGTAAAGTGTCAACTGCAGCTGTGTTGAATTATTCATTATTTCATAAATACAGTGAGGTTTCCAAGGGCAAGGTTTTTAAGATCCATTTGAAAAGTGAAATGAAAGCCCCTGTAATTAGAAATCATTATTAAACTTCATTTATTTAACTTCATTTCAACTTTTCCCTATGTGATTATTATTAAAGTTATTATATTTATTGATTTTTCTACTCACTTCCCTTTCTCTGCCAGCTAATGAGAAAAAAGTGGTTTTGAATTAAGCAAATAATCTTGCTCTCCCTAGACAATTATTCTGTGCTCTCATGTTGACCCCTGGAAAGAGATTTACTGGGTGATGCTCTTATTTTTGCTGATAGGAGACACTGTGCCCATCAGTACAGGGTAAAAGAAAATAAATTAAAAAGAAATCTGTGTTTTGATGTGCTTGCATCTTAGACCCTTAAAACTGTCTTTAGGTTTGGAATGACTGGAATCTGCCCTGGGCTCAGCAGGGAACGAAGTGCAGCAGACAGAGAGCAGCGCTTTCTTGTTTAAGAGCAAGCGCTGAAGACAGAGTGCATGTCCAATTCCATACAAACGACATTATCTTCAGTTCCTCTCTAGTAACAGAACATATTTCCATCAGTACTGTGCCATTCAAGATTAAAAAAACCGGTAAAAGTCCCTTTGATACCTCAGCCATCTTTATGGTCATGCTACCGTCCTCTTGAGATCAAGGCTGCAGTATAAATACCTGCGCTGGCTTGCGTGGCAGGACCAGACTAACGCAGTGATGATGCTTAAAATAGCCTGATCTGAGCTCGTCACGGCGAGGATCACCCGTTTCCTATATCTCAGCTACTCATTTACAACATGTAGGGGGGCATCCAGAACAGCAGCAAGGCCGCTAGGAGAGCAGCATGGCTGTCCCGAGGGCTCCCGGCTCCCCAGTCTCCTCTGGCCTCTTCCAGCCGGAGGAAGCTGTATGGGGTGGGCAGGGAGGCAGCAGGAGCGGTCACAGCGGCAGGTCTCAGATGCCACCATGTCTTATCCCTCCCTCCTCCCCGAGCCCCTCACGGCAGTCCGACTGCCCCTTCCCTGCTTAGCACGTGGAGCCTGACAGAAGCCCGGGCTGGGGCTGGGGGCTTCACCGCCCACAATACAGCTGTGTGACACCCGCCTCCGGCGTAGCATTAATTACGGCTCTCTTACGCTTCGGTTTTCCTGCCTGCCTATTGGAATTATTAGTCTTTGCCAGTTTTTCAAGGATGCTGCAGGGCCGTGTGTAGTGATGTTTGTGAGGCTCATTTTGGCCCTGCTCTTTTGGAGGTGCTCTCAAGTGGTGCTCCAAGAAGTGGTCACTTACATTGTTACCTTTATAAACAAATGTGTTGAGACAGCTCATGTAGCGTTTGGTACAGGAGTAAGGGCTAGTAACTGGGTCTTTCTGTTTAATCTTCCAGTAGTGCAATATTGCCCGCAACTGAAAGCCAAACTGGGAAAGCATTTTGTATTCACCTAGAAAATGATACCTTTGCTGGAGTTAGTTGTGCAGGACTCTTTCCTTCTGCTGATTGTGTAGTGCAGCCTTAATAGCGCACCTTAGGGCATCAGAGTATCTTAGAAATACAGAGAGTAAATTTCCTTGATTTCTGCACGGTACGCCAGTCCCCCACAGCAGCAGGACATGTGCTTTATAATTCGTTCCAGCTCTCTGTGGGGACATGGAGCTACAGGGCCCTGTTGAAACAGAAGAAAAGATAAATCATCTTGCGGAAGAAGTTCTTGCAAAACTCCCTGTCGCATTCAGAGGATCAGCTGAACCAGTAGTTTTTCCCCCCAACCCAGAGACAAGAAATCTCCCGGGGGCAGAGCTCAGTGGGAGGGAAGAGCCATCAGACCAACTCTGTGCCCAAACTCCAGATCCTTTGGGTTCTCCTGCCTCACAGAGCTTGCTCTTCCACTTAACACGGTTTCTTGGACCACTTTGCTCCGTTCTCACTGCTTTCCCTCTCCAAAAGGGAATTCCGTGAGTGAATTCAATACACTGATGAGTACCGAGGCAATAACAGACAGCCTGTAAAGGTTTTGGGGTGAAAGTCAGAGACAGTTCGTGTTCCCGCTCACTTTTGTGGCCCTGTGAACCCAGTGAAACATGTCTCGTTACACGTGCACTTGCTCATTTCTCATTCATCCTTGCTCAGTAGTTATTGAGGAATGAGATCATAACTGGAATTTATTTGGAGCTATGGTCTCTCCACCCTGTTGGGTCCTTCAGCAGAGTGACTTTATCCAAGATTTCATTTCCTCCCTGTCTTTTTGCATAAACAGAAAAGGTGGATGGAAGACTGCGCTGGCAGAAATGCTTTGGCAGAAGGCCCTTATTTTCGTCATAGCCTCACGATGAGTGAGAGCAAGCGTCATAGCTGAAACTTGTCCGCTGCCTGTCCCCACACGTGTTTTGTGGCTAGAGGGACGGTTTCTCAGCACCCAGGTCGGGCCTGGGGGAGGAGAGGAGTTTCACAGCTCATTGTTATCACGGAGTATTTCTACCCTGTGAACTGGAGCCAGTGCAGAGATGCCCAGGCAGCAGAGGCGGCTTTTGTGTTGCCGTGGGTAGGGCTAATTAGCTGGAAGGCAGCGCTAAGCAATCATAGCCCCGACCGAGCTGGCCCGGGTGTCTGCAAGGTTGTGATGAACAGAGTGAGTGGGTATCTTCCTCCATCCACCATAGCAGTAGACACATTTGCTGCACTACCGCAGCACATTACGGTTGCTTTCTGTATCTGTCTGTGGGCTTTTTTTTTTTAATATTATTATCTTAATTTCTCTGGAAGAACATCTCTTTGTATGCATGCCATTTCGAGTCACTGTAATTTTATCATCAGTGAAAATGGAAAGCGTTATAAAAATAATTCAAACATGCCATCCCAAATTCCTGAAACCTGTATGCAGGCATGGGACACACACACACACACACACCCCATGAGACAGAATTTCACTTTCGCTTGTTTTTTTTCCTTTATTCACAGACACTTGTGTCAAACCTTTTACCACAGTATTGGAGCACTAATGAAGAGACAATTAAAGGAACTGAGCCTCCTGCTTACTTCCTTTAGTACTACTAGAAATCCTTCAGCCTCTCTGATAAATTCCCCAGGAAAATTGCAGAATTTCTGACTATAGAACAGTCTTTGTTTCTTTTCTTGCAAGTGATTATTCCCTTTCCCTTTTTATCCCTTCATTGCACCAAACTTCTGTTGTTTTATGGATTTTTGGTTTAGCTTTAACAGGTCTCCAATGCATTTTCCTTGGTTGAGTGCCGGAAGTATACTGCTAATATAGAGAAAAGTGACGGGATATTAAAACTGCGCCTGGGGCTTTGAGATAACACGGCAAATGCAATGGGCTGGGCTGGTACCACCAAGAGCTGGAGTTTTGCCAGGGTGTTAATATATTGTTAAATGTGTGCAGACAGATGTATTGATACATACTCTACCTTTTCTCTATATCTGCATCCATTACTTATACTTAGTGTTCAAAAGTGGAATGGTATGTGTCTGTGTTAAATTTCGTAGTACAGAAAAGATCTTCCTGTTACTTCTTTGATGACAGCAAATCAGTGTCACAAAGGAATGCTGGTGAAAAATTATTAGCATAAATCTTTGAAATCTTTATCTACTGACAAAAGCACTTTGTGTCACTATTTCATGTGCTTCATTGTTTTTACTTTATGATTTGCTTGGAGAAAGCAAACTAAATTGAATTCGAATGTCTTTTTTTTTCCTGTTTACCTGGTATGCTCATAGTGAAATACAAATCTAACTGTGTTTTTTCCCTCTCTTTCTCTTTCCTCTTCTCATTTGACCCGGATTTGTCTTTTGGTGGCTTCGATATCCCTGTGTGATCCTTTCTTCTTCATTACTTTAAAGGTAAGATCATTATTTCCTCAGTCAGTATTATACATGTACCAGAGGTACTGAAATGCAGGTTGAAAGCCATCTGGGGAAGAGGTTAGTAAGGAGGCAAAATAATTAGTGGCCGTTCGGAGTGCAAGAAGTCCAATTAAGAAGTTCATTTTTACATTTTGTCTGCACTAACCATTGGCTGCGAGTAGGGATGCTCTCAGTAGAGGAGGCTCAGGTTTTCCTGGGCAGCCCCCTGACAGTGTACTGTATGCAGTGCCGCGGTGCCACGCTGGGCTTTGTCTCCCTCCTGCTGCTTCCCAGCTCTGCCAGCGCTTCCCCGAACGCAGCCGAGAGGCAAGCAAAAGGCTAGCGGGGGCACTGGAGCAGCCATGGAGCGGCAAATCTGCCCAGGACTGCATGGAGCAAAACACGGTCACTTGATGTTTCCCCTCACACAGGAGGTCCAGAGAATTTCAGCTGTTGAGAGGGGGCTCAGTGAATTTAAAGATACATATATATCTGCTTGTTTAAATTACAATAGAGAGACGGGATGCCAGTCAAGATCAGAATGTGTAGTGATAGGTGTGCAAAGACAGGCAGAGACATTGTCTCTTCCCTGAAAGCCTGCAGTGTTTTCTTCCTATCGCTGTGTTACAAGTATGTCGTTGGTTTAGACTGCATCTTTCTGCCGCTCTCGGGAGGCTGCCAAGTCTGAGGTGAAATATCTCCAAACCACTTCTTCCCAGAGCTTGCTGCCTTTTCATGCCTTTTCAGTACCTTCTGTTCCTCAGGAACCAGGACACTTAGGGATGAGAACCTTTTGCAGGAGGAATTTAGAAATGTGCAGATGTTGGGAGGACGGGCTGTGTGTTTTCTGACATTTTCCGAGTACAGAATTTCGCTGAAGACAAGCAACAGAAACTAAAGTAGGAAATTTTATTTTAATGAGCACTTTTATATGTAATCAGCAAGTGGCAAATAGTGAAGTCCTGGCGCTTCCCAGCTTGCACGGAGACAGTCCTGGTCTCTGACCGATCTGGAAAATATTGTTATTTTTCCAGACTTTATCCTTTTCCCCTCTCAGAGGTCCAGAAATACGTGCTGTAGTGTCTGGGTCATCTCTGCAGCCCTGCAAAGGCCTGGCTGTGTTCCAGAGAGTGACTGACAGAGAGGGTTGGACCCGGTCGCCTTGCGCCTCTCTCAACAATGGTAGGTTGCCTCCATTTACATAGTGACAGTGGAGTCACAGAAGACTCAATGAATTTAATTAGCAGGAACGGAAAAATGTGTGTACTCATTATGTAAAACATGTAAATTTAACCCTTGAAATGGAATTGTCAATGACTCACCACTGTGGCTGGATGCCAGCGCCAGAGGCAAAATTACAGAAACTGCGAGTGTGTCACAAGAAATTAAATCAGCTGCGTCAAGGTTCCTGGGTTTTGTTGAGGAGGTGGTTGTTCATGCCCATCGTAGACTAAAAACCTGTTAAGAATATTGGGTTTTCTCTGTTAAAAATGTGCTTTGAAGCAGGATAGGTATCTATAAGAAAGGTAGTGGACAGAAGACCAGAAAAGCATGGAAGGAGTAGGAGGAACCACATACTGGCTATCTACCAAAGTGTGCACAGAATAAAGGGCCATAGTAAGCATTACACAATGTGTGGCCACCCTAGGAATACTCGAGGCTCTGATGGGTGCTGCAGTGCCAAAAAATGGCTGTTGTGAAGAAAGTTTTTACCTACCCAGTCACTGCAAATGTTAATTCACAGACCCTCAGGCAAGTTACATGAGGCTGGATTATCGCCGTGGGATGCCCTGGGGTCTCATTCGGCCTCACTGTAGAGGATACGGAACAAAGAGTTTCATGGTGAGCTTTAGACTATTGTTTGCAGTAAGAAGGGAAGGGACTTAACCCTCAGGCCAGGCTGACACTTCTGGATCCCGTCCAGGAGCGGGTGCGTATAGTTGCAGCTCTTAGGACGGTGCACAAAAAAGAATTTTTAAGGGTCTGTTTGAACTGCTGCCACTGTTGAAAAGCAAAAGAAAGGTCTCTTAATGACTCTGAATATTACACCTGTCATGCAGTAAATGAACCTCAAAGGCTCTCATTTTTCCGCCCTATCCCAGTGGTTGACATGGCACTGTACTGTAATCCGCATAAGACTGAAGCGGGACTGGGAACCGAGAGGGGTGTCCTGGAGTCTCCGAGGGGCCCAGGAGTTCGGTGGGATGGCATGTGTCTGGTCCGGCGTCGCTTTTCCAGCTCTGCAAATCTCTGTGTGACAGCAAGGCAGATACTAACCAAGGCTGGCAGGGCTGGGAGCGGCTATCAAAGGGCTAATCCGCTGAAATGGCATTTTAAAGAGGAAGAAGCACTGCAGCGCTGAAAAGCAGAGCAATCCGGGAGAGACGGTCGCCGCCAATGGGAAGTATGGCCTATTGTCATGAATTCTTTTCCATCCTTGAGCGTAGCCTCAGTTTATTTACTCATTTACTCCAGATTTCATATTTTTTATTATTTATTTAAGAACTGCTGTTCTTAAGCTTTCTCCTGCTTTCTAGGGATCATTTGATGTGTATGATAGCTCTGCTTGGAGGCTCCTGCTTATCCTGCAGTTCTCCCCACAAACGTGCTGGCAGCACGCTGCTTCCAGAAAGGGCTGTGCGCTCCCAGACCTGCAGATAATAGTCTTTCCTGACCCCATTTCCAAATGTCACCATCCAGGGATTTCCTGTGCCTCCTCCAGAAAAAATCATCTAAATTCTTCTCGGAAACAGGCGGTGAGCGTAGATGTGAAGCCTGGCAGGCCCGAGACAAAGAGCCCGACTCCCACCATCAGTAAAGCCCGCCGCACTGAGCAGTGAAGCAACTTTACTTAGCTGTAATGGGCTGAAACAAAAGTGCTGAGAGCGTTGGAAGGGTAATTGGTTTCATTCAGAGCCAAACTGCAGCCTGAATTGTCCGTTCCTGTTCCTGCCTGGCCATCGATACCCCAGCTCTTTCTACCGGCCTGTTTGACCTGGCAGCTCAAGGTGAGCAGGTTCTTGGCCAGCAGTGTCACGAGTAAGATTTTTTTGTATTGTGTTGCTGCTTTATTTTCCTGGTTTTGCAGTCTGAAAGCCTGAGGCGGTTATTAGACAAGGATGTTTAACTAGATCAGAGTCCAAGATTATTCCAGTCTCGGGTCACCATGTCAAGTGCTGCTGTTCGCAACAGTAGTTTGAAGGATTTAACTTCTTAATATCACCAGTTACCTAGGGAGGGAGTTGGACTTGCAGTGGAGAAATGCTTGCTCACACAGAAGTGCATGTAATTTTATGTGTGTGATTTAAACCACACCTCAGAAGGGGTGGGGAAGGTCATCAAGGAAAATTTAACTAAGGAGTATAGAGAAACAGTTATGAGAAGATTCTTAGTGTATTTTTAATATCTAGAAAAAGTTCTGCTCCTCTTCCCAAGCCTATCCCAGTGCTTCAGCAGAGTTACACAGGCTGCATATGCTCTCCCTCTGGTTTCCATCCTCTCCTGCAAATTCTGCAACATGGCTCACCCACGTGCTTCCTGCCGCAGCTCCTCTGCCCAGGAATTTTCCTGAATCTCTTTCTTTTGGCTTATCATTGCTGGCAACGGCCAGCTACGGCAGAGCAGTGAAATGCACGGTCCCTTCCGGTGCAGAGGGTACCTGGGGGAGTTAGGTGGAGTCAGACAGCCAGCCCTTCTGTCTGCACACCAAGCAAGGCTTTTCCATAGCAGCAGGTTTGCTCTGGGGTGCAAGGATTTAAGGATTTAAGGTGGCTGGGTGTTGTTCTGAGGCCAAAGAGCCTGCCTCAGCCAAGATGACACATTTGAAAGTGAATCTCAAACTGTGTGAAAAGTACTAGAACTGACAGCAGTGGAGATCAGGGACAAGTGAAATCATTTCGTCAACATTTTGGCTGACTCAAACGCTGTGGGTCTGACAGTTGTCATCTTCTTGAATATTACTGGGCTTGTGCTTTACATAGGAAAGAAAAAAGTAGCTGAAGAGGAAAACATGTTTGGAAAAAAAAGGTGAAAACCTCTCAGGCAGTCGTACAGCGAGGGCAGAGCGCACGGGGGAGAGGGAGGGGGTCTTGCTCTGTGTCACAGCACTGTCAAAGCAGTCCAGACTTCTGGAGGGAGAACAGGCACCCTCCTCATTTGTATCACAGATCTTTGAAAAAGACATTTGTTTATGGAATGAAAGTCCTCTTTAAAAGTGAGAATACAATTATCTTTATGAGACTGTTGCTTGGAGGACAGCTACACACCGACCTCCCCTCCTCCCAGCCAGCTAAATGGCTTCTATGACTTAATATTAGTAACAATATAATAATAACAAACTGAGTTGAGTGTTCCTGACAATTGTTAAATTGAAATAAGATTATTTCAAGAATACATGCTGGCTTCAAAGAAAAATTAAGTCATAGCAGCCCAACGGCCCCTGTAATTCAGAAGTCAAAATTACAACAGTCTCTTGTGGTTTTACTTTCTATGAATGACAGCAAGATGAATAAGTTCCTGGTTTCGCTGAGATTTGGTCAGGAAATGAAAATCAGTGCGCATCCTGTCATTTCATACCATGGCATTGTCTTGGAGAGGTGTCTGTCCTTGCTTTCCATGGGAGAAGGACCTTCCACTTTGATTTGGGAGGATTCTTTCCTGCCACACACGCCTTTAGCAAAGGTTTGGGTTGTGGTCATTCACCACAACCACTGGTATTCACTGTTTCAACCAAGAAAAAATGCTTCTGGAATCCCAACGTGAAGGTGGACAAGGGCACAGTCAGGAAAGGGAAGAAGCAAAAACCAGGCATTACGTAGTGGCAGCATTTTCAAAAGCAGCCAGGTAACACAGGAGCCTAAGCTCCCATTAATCGCATTTAGGATCGTCTTTCTCAGTGTTGGCATCCTTCTGTTCAGAAAATTGGCTTTTGTTCAACATGGGCGTTCTCAGGAAACCCACTGTAACATCCACCTCCTTCAGCTGAAAAAATTGGCTTTAACCAAATTTTTTCTTCTTTATGAAGAGGGCCTACAGTATTTTGAAATGCAAGTAGGCTTCCAGTTTATCAATACAAAAGCTGGGAGTTACTGCTGCATTATCTGAGCCAGAAAATACTCAGCGGAGTGTTATACCAGTAATCTCAGGCTGTACTTAATGTGCACCATGGCAAGGGTTAAATGAACTGGAAAGCTCATAGAAAAAAGCTCATACAGTGCAGTTTTTGTTTATACTGAAATGTTCCCATATGTTTCAGTTAATGCAGAACATAATTGGGTCTGCCTTGGGATGGAGACATTTTTCTTACACGATTTATCCATTAATCGGGTGTGGGGGAGAGTCCACTTCACCAGAAATAGCTTCCTTTCCATTTTAGCCAAAACCCCACAGTTCAAAATCTCCTCCCTTCTCTCTTCCCCTTAGTGCACTCATTCTGTTCTCCAAAATGTTCTGCCTTTCTGCAGTGAAATAACCTGGTGGAACAGTTTCAAACATGAGGTAAAATAGTTCTGCCCTAAATTAGCTTCCAGTTAATGTATTTCCTGGCTCAATTTGCTGAGCAGCTCATACTGCGCATGAATGTTCCTAAATTAGAAAATCGTACATATAAAAGTTTTCTTGTGTTTTCGTGTGTGCGGTGCTTCAAAGTCAGGATTTCTGGGTTTGATTTTCGTACCTCAAAGTAACAGGAATGAATTGTGTTTGACATTAATTACATCCTTCTGCTGCTTTATTATTATTAGAATAAACAAGCTACTGATTTGAGGGAGAGAAAAGTCCACAAGGTGTTTGAGGTCTTTATTTCCTTTTCCTTTGGTAAACTTCCAGTAATTTAGCTTGCCTAATTTGCTGCTGGAAACCTGCTGCTGGGAGTGCTCATACCTGAGAGAGAATAAAATTAGGGAGCTGCAAGGAAAGTTTCGGTAATGAGATGAGAGGCAGGGAAAATTTGGCTTTGTCTGTTTGTTTGCTTTTTGTGTGTGAATGTGCACAAAAAGCAGAAGGAATATTGATTGTCTGAAAGCAAGACAGTGAGCTGTGCATGAAATGGGGTGATCAGTGATGTCTGGTGGTATAATCAGTCTGCTAGGCGTTAGGCAGTGTTTCACTCCCGGGCGGATGATACAGCATAGCCCTTCCATTGCCTTTCCAGGCAGAGACAGAGGCCTCGTGGTGATAACTTTGATCTGCATTGGTACTAGGTTGGGGACTTCCAGCAGTGCAGTTGCTCACTGAGTTACCGTCTCAGCCGAGGGGAACCCTGTTGCATCCTGGAGCCTTTACTGTGGCTCCCCAGTGTTACTTTTAGGGAATCGGAGTGGGTTTCTCAACATGCTACACTGATCCCCAGGTGCTTTATTGGCCCACAGGAGCCACTGACAGCCCATAAACTTAAGCCAACTTTTGTACTATTGCCATTTACTACTGAGCGTAAGGCAGATTCGGGATCAGTGGCGTTCAGCAGCTATCTCTGGCCCTTTCTTGACCTGTACT
The DNA here is from genome assembly GCF_028858705.1 of Grus americana. NCBI lineage: Eukaryota > Metazoa > Chordata > Aves > Gruiformes > Gruidae > Grus > Grus americana. Next base: position 3,564,706 of record NC_072860.1, on the reverse strand, counting down.
ACACATTTCTTGATTGTAGAAGGGGATGTGCCAAAGTGCTGGGAGGCAGAGCAGGTTGGTGATCGGTTGTGTTTCACAGCGTACAAATACTGTATACCAAATGACAGTCCCATGAGCAATCCTTGACTGTTTGAACCAGTGGGTTGTCAGTGTATCAAGACTAGTGCCACTTGTGAGAAAAGCCCCCGTTAGATTAGGAGAGAGATTCATTTACTTTACTGGAGTTCAGCCTGAGAAGCAGCTGCCCTGGAAGAGGCTCTCTGAGTTCCTTCTTGTTCATGCACACTCCTACCTGTGCCCACAGGTAAAGAGATATTTTAGTGCAAAGTTGAGCTGTTCGTATGGGAAGAGTTCAGTAACTTTAGTTAATGCTTAGAAACAATGCAGTCTGATTAGTCCAACGGTTTTGGAAAAGTTACTTTCCTCCTGAACTACTTCCCTTTCCAGACACCTATTCTTAGTTCCATATCTTATTTGTAGTTAGCATTTGCTTACATTTAAAAACACCTATAAATGAGATTAGCAGTCATGTGTGAGTGCACTGAGATTGCAGGTAGAACTTCTTATGTTGGCCCAACAAATACAGCCTGGTATTTTGATCATCAGGCCACACTGTTTTAAGCATCATTCCTTATCACGCAGATTATGTAAGCCAAAATATTTCCCTTATTTCATACGTGCAAACTCTACATGCACTGGTTTCATCGTCGCACCACCACGTGGCCAACCAAGTGCCAGTTGGGACAGAACGTGCCTACCAGACTTCATTAATGATAGCTCTATTTATGAGACACAAGACGAAGTTGAGTTCAACTGACACACTTGTAATTATGGTGACCACAGTGCAAACAGTTATAAAAATGTACTGGAAATACCTCAAGTCAGCAGAGATGGCACTGAACACACCTGGAGAGTGAATCTATTACTAAATTGATGCATTTCATAGCCCCGTTTCAGAACAGATCCCACGGAGCTCCTCTACTGCCGGGGTGCTCCTGCTTGAGGATCTTTGCATTTTGTCTCGGGCTATTTACTGTTCCCTCTGCTTTTAATTAGCACAATTCCTCCTTGCCTAGCAGTCCCAATTGCTTAAATCTTTCCCTGTCACTTTGTAGTTTGGTCCACTGCACCCATGTGCTTACAGCCCCTTAGGGTCATCCAAAATTTATATCATAGGAGAGAAATTGCCAGCTAAGAGAGAGAGAAGTGTAACTGTGCAGGAGGCAGAGTGATAAATTAGATTCTAGGAGGAGGGAGTGAGAGGATATTCGTTTTTAACAGCTTCTAGAAATCCTAAAATAGACCAGAACTGGGCCGCAACTAAAAGAAATCATGACTGCTTGCTGCTGAACAGAGGCATCACTGCTGTGAGAGGAGGAGGTTTGGCAGAGGACACCTCCTGCAGCTTTCGTGTAGTTACTAGAGCGAATGACTTGGAGCTGGAAGGATCCTGGGCTCCACTGCCAGAGCACTTGGAGTATAACAGGGTGACGTCGGCTTAATGTGGTGGAATTTTGCAGCTGGTCCAGTGGTTTTCCAAGGGCCTGAGTCAAATTTTCTGAATGCATGAGTCTCACAATTCATAAATATTTTGGCTTTTATAACCTTCAGCCTCACACAGTATAAAACCCGCTTTGCATGTACACGCGGACAGGAGGGAATTGAGGGTCGGTAGATGCCACATGAACAGACTGAGAGACTCTGGTGTTTTCATGGCAGAGCAGTGACTGAAGTAAGAGGCCTCAACTTTCTGCTAAGGCTTTTCTTTTCTACCTTTTAGCTTCTTAGTGAATTAGCAAGGGAGAAGCATTTAGTTTTCTTGACTGCTGTGGAACGTTTGGGAGTCCCCAGTGCTTCTGGTGAAGGCAGTGAGATAGCAGAGTCCCAGGTGACAAACTGGGCACACAAGGTTGACATTGTGATGATGGCAAATAAGACATAATTATGTGGGGAAAACGGTATTTGGCTCCCTAAACAAGGCTCAGCAATCACATTTTTCACAAATTGGCCTTCCAAAGGATGCGGGTCACTCTGCTTCTGTCTAAGGTATGGGATATGTGTGTTTTGTGGCGATCCCTTATACCCTGATCCCTCTGTCATGCTAACAAGGCACAACTCTCCTCCAGCCCATCGAAACCACAGCACGGGGTGGCTGGGGCACCCCTGGGCGTCAGGACAATCTGGTTATCCCACCTGGATAAGAGCTCCTGGATCTTATGGCGTAGCCGTAGCCTAAGAGAACTGGTGCAGGCACAGAAAGCAAAGTAGCTCCAGCTGATAGTTTTCAGAAGTTCTTTCTCTGAACATGAATTGGGAAGGGTCCACATGTCCTCAATAAAACATATCTGCCCTTTTTGCAGGAAGGTGATATCACCATTGGGGTCCTAGTTTTCCCTTTCTGAGAAAGGCTCAGCCTTGAAACAACATGGAGATAGAAGTTCCTACTTTATTTAGAGATTATTCTTCTAAATTAGGATTTGGGCCCGAATGGCAGGATCACGCATGACTGTTGTAATGTGCAACGGTGTCATTGTTTCTGTCTGCCCCTCTTCCACAGTTCTTACTGGTTTTCTCTTCTACTCTGCTCTCTTCTACTCTGCTTTCTCTTCAAGGAAGGCATTTGGCAGGCAGGCAGGTGAAGTACAATCCAAAATCCCTAGGAGCCAGTGCAAATCTTCCCTTTGAGTTCAGTGAGCTTTGGATCATGCCATTATGGAATGAAAATCTGGCAGAAGAGTGCATGGAGTAGTTGTGACTTAAAAATCAGGCGAAAAGATTTCAGGCTGGAACGGTTTAAGATGAGTGCAACAGGCTGGGCATGGGAAGGCAGACAGAACAGGAGAGGTCAGCACTTGTGCCCGGAAAAAACATTTGTAATGACAACAATTCTCCATCAGTAAAGGCATGTTCAGCGTATTAAAAGTGACAATTGACCTCTGAGGTGTTCAGCTTTCAGCCTGCATCAAGGCCAGGTTTGTTTGTAATTCATCCATATTAATGGTAATAACTTGAAAAGTTCTTGTTTCTCATTTTGGAATTAATGTAGTTTTTTAAGTAAGACCTGTGAAAACCTTATCCACAGAAAGAAAAAGGAAAGGTAGGATTATAGTAGATATGGGTCTAAAAATAAACCTTTGGGATGATAACATATGCAGCTAATCTCACCCCAAATATTCACCAAAAAGAGAATGAATCGTGTCATTTGCAGACAAACATCCCCTCCTGCACAAACTAGTTTTAAAAGAGAAAATGTCTAATATTTTTTTTATTTTACCTCTTCAGAAGGGAAGCCCTTTGTTTTACAACCAGATTGACCCAATGGTGAACTCAAGGCTGATATGTTCAGTACTCTTAAGTAATTTTGCAAATTTGATCTAACAAATTTAATCAAATTTAAACGTAACAAATTTAATCACAGCTTATCTCAAGCTCCTCTTTTCTTGTCTTCCTTCCTTGTCTTCCCTGTCCTGTCATCTGGATCATTCCGAGTTTTTCTCCCAGAATATTTTGCTACTCCTTAAGGCTTAGACAGATGAGAATCTGTGTTTAAAGAAAATCTATGTATTCACTGGGGATGAATAAAAGTGCAGATGGAGCTATCTGTTGTCAGGGATAACCGGTAACTTTCTGATGAAGGGAGAGGGTAGTAAAAGGTATTGAAGCTTCTTTGGGTTAAAAAATTGGAATGGGATTCATAAATCTGCCATCCACCATCTTCAGTACCCAATCTCAGGACTCCTAGCAGCCTTTACAGGCTCCTGATGCTGAGAACGATGCAAGGCGCATGTCTCTCTGTAAGGGACGTTTGGCACCCAGTTTCTGTAAGTGCCTCATCCACAGAGTTTGGTGTGTTCATGGCAGTAATGGGCATTTTGCTGAAGGATGCAAATAATCCCCCTTTTCTCTGAGACTGAGTACTCCAGAAAGAGAAAAGCCCACTCACAATTTCATCTAACTTCCTCACAAAATATTATCCATTGTTTTCCAAGTCACATGCCCAGGTATTGCATGGAATACGTTTGAGTTTCAGTATAAGTAACTTCAGCTCAGGTTGAAGTCCCGGTCCCATTCAGGAAAGCTATCTCATATTGTAATGGACTTAAGCATGTACTTTTCTGACTTTTGGAACAGTATTAAGGATTATCCAAAAACTATGGCAATAAGGAGAATCTTCCTATGTATTTGAAACACAATATATATGATACATGTTCCCATATATAACAAGAGAAAATGTAGTTACTATTAATCAGAATGAGAATCTGAGACTGCGTTTAATTCTGATTATGAGATAGAAACATGTCCGGAATCATGTGTCTAGGGTTGAGTTACTAGCAAATAGTCTTAGAATGGAAAGCTGGTGTTGGCTGTTTTCGGACCAGTGCAATTTCCCATTCTCTTTCCTATTTTTTCCTCTATTTTCTTCTTGCTTTTGGTTACAATTACAGTTTTTCTGACTAATCCTGTCGCTCTGTCCTTGTTCACTGGAGGGATGGCTGATGAGTCATGGAAGAGCATCTTTCTCCAGCCCCTGCAGGAGCTCTCACCTCCGAACCCTCAGCTGTGAGGTATTGCCAGGCTAGCGCTCAGAGAACATTTTGAAGCTGTGATTTTGATACCTGAATTATTCTTGGCTTTCAAATTTTTGTCAAGGGAAGTCAGCTGCCTGACATTGCCTTTTAAAGCAAAATAATAGATCCCTCCCGTCCTTCCGTGACAAAGGAGAAATAAAGTTGAGTGGGGCGTTTCTGCCTGTGTAGCCACATCTCCACTGACTTCATTTGAATGAAGAGACACAGACAGCAAGAGACCGTTCCTGCTCCTGTGCATATCATCAGGGTTTTCCCTGGCGGTGTGGAAGATGCCGGGCACTTCAGTTACATTTGCAGACAGTGAGGAAATAACGTCCATGTGGCACAAATAGCTGGAGTCTAAATCTGCTGGTTTCAAGCTGAATTACAGCTCTTCAGGAATGGTGCAACTTCCCAGAGGCATGGAGGGAGAGCAGATGGTTCCATAATGCAGAGCTCTCTGCCGTGGATCATAACTAACTCACAAGAGTAAAATCCTGAAATGGGTCCTGAGAATGTCTGCCTGACAGCTCAGACGCAGGCGTAGCTGTCTGTCTGAAAGGTCAACTCTGTCCTTTGATGTTTCTTGCAGTTGATTATGGGGGACTCTGCAGGAAGGACAGGAAAGACTCCAACTGTCAGAATTATTTAAAAGATCTCTCGAGAAGGAAGGTCTTTAGCCAGAGGAGGTGAGCTTTGTCTTGCAGGATGGAGGAGACCAAAACCAGGCATAGCATACAGAGGGAGGGAAAGACTTCAGAAGGACAGATACGTGTCAGACCCAACATTAAACAGAAATTCCCAGTTATCTTTAATTAAGTCTCTTCCTGTCCAGTCACAGGGAAATAGGTCCCATGGCAATAACAGAAAGGAAGTAAGTCAGTGCCTCCGCTGCTAATTTAATGCCCTCCTGGGACAGATGGAGAATATTGTTGTGCATCTGCCCCGCGAACAGGCTTCATCCCACGGAGAGGTTCTGCCTCTTCCCAGCGCCTCCGAAAGTGCCCCGAAGCCTCGTCCTGCAGCCAGAGGCCCTGGAGCATCCCCTGAGTAGAGAGACCAGGAGGCCGAGGTGGACCGGGGACCCTGCTTGGGAGGACGGGAATTGGGAGAAGTGTCTGCTCAGCCCCAGCTGGTACCTGCTCCCAACCAGCTGTCAAGCAGCGATGGAAAAACCACGCAGCGTCTGTCTTCCAGAGAGCTGTGCTCGTGAGCTGCAGTGCGCAAGGGCTAAAATCTCTTGGTTAAAACATACGTTGCAAGAAATGAGCAAAACCTAAAGTAAACAGTTTACACAGAGGTGAGCATCTGCTGATTGCTGATATACACAGGCAAAATGAGTCTCTGCTCGAAAATGGCCTCATTTTGCCCTTGCCTGCCTGGTTTTTTTATATGGTGGAATAACTGCCTCTTCAGCAAGGCAGAAGGCTCCACTACTTAGGTTTCCACGGTGCATTTTCTCTCCCAAACAATGTTTGCTGCCCCAAGAGCCTAATTATCACCTAAGAGATGTTAACAGCCAGATCATTGAAACTTCCAAAAGGTTTTGATCAAATACAAGCAAGATGTAGTTTGTATTTTGCTGCCCTGTATTCCAGGCGCAGCTGGTCTCCTGAGGTAGTAAAGTGTGGACTAAGTTAATGAATTTAAATATGCCACTGTTAGATCTTTTAATCATGAATGTAATTGCATCTGGTAGTCTTTTTAATTTTTAAATACAGAGTATGTGATTGGATTTCTTTTTTTTTTTTTTTTTCTTTTACTTTTTCAAATCTATTGCTACTCTTCCTCCCTTCAGGGAATTCTCCAGAAGGAAGAACTTGTCTTCCCAGAGTGAACATGGTGAATCTTTACTGTACTGATTCTTTCAATATTAATTTTCTGTATAAGCAATCCCCTTTCTGTCCCTCTCTACAACTGCTTCTGCCTTTGTTATGTCTGGCATAAGGAGGACGCACAAGTAGTAACAGGTACACCAAGCCCAAGCGTGGAGTGGGAGGAATTTACCTTTGGTTTTCTGTGTCTCTGATACATGCTTTTCATGCCAGCTCTGGCACTTGTCTCTAGGCTGACTGGAATAACAGGATGCACAACAAGCATCAGCCCAGCTTCTCAGAGACTAACAAGGGGAATTTGAGCCCCAATACCTGTGTCCCACAGTCAACGGAGAGACGTAGCTTTTCTGCGTTTGAGCTATTTGATAATAAAAACCATCGTCAGGCTAAATGGAGCAAACAAAGGAAGCGGTGCTGACAGTTTCTGTAATGCTAAAAGCTTTCCAGATCTCTTGCTTTTGTACACACCCTCTCTTTGGGATGAGAAAATGAAATACGCCAAGCTGAGATCCCACAGAGTATTCAAAGAAACGGATTGCAACGACCCTGCTACCCTCCAGCTCCCATTGGCAAAATACTCAAAGAAAAGATAAATTCTTATATGAAGAGACAGTCAGGGGATTGAATGACTCAGGGCTGTGGGATATGGAGCCTCATATAACAAGATCACCAGCTCTCATCCATCCCAGGTTGGTAGGGACTGAAAGCCTCTCCAAGCTCAGCGGTTTGCCAGTGTATCTGAAAGAACTAATGGCCTCAGCCAGGCAGATCCCAGTGGGCAGAGACTTATCACAGCATGCTCTGGGGATGTAGATTGCCACATTCTTATTTCAAAATTTACCAAACACAAGAAACTTTTTCTCTGTGATAATTGTTTTGACAGAGAGACTAAGCGCATGCCTGCATTCAAAATGTGATTATTTCAGTAGCACTGTGCTGATAAACCCCTTTTGGAAGAGAACTCACGCTGGCAAGCGTTCCTCTGCCTCTATAACTTAACCCATTTCCCTGGACAGAATAAGCTATACCCACAACTGTATATATAGCTACCCACAACGTTTTGCTGGCACTGCTATTTGTCTGGCAATGTTCTTTTATTATTTACTTCTCATAGTACAGCTATGCCAGCAAAACTTTTCCATGTAACCTAAGCATATGAGGGAGAAAACTCCTGTGTAAATTTTTTGGACGTGATGTTTCGTAGTCAAGCCCGAGGCAGAGACTTAAGCGAAAGGCTCTATAGATACGGAACTGTAACCTCGCAACGCAAAACCCAGTGCTCCACGGTTATGTATGCGACATCACCTGCAGGCCAGGGGGCACTGCGTATGCGATGTTCGTGTAAGCAGTGAATATGTGCCGTTAAATTGGAAATGTAAACACCAGCGGCGAGTACTGTCAGTCCCTCGGGAAGGAAAGTTCTGTGTGCAGAGAATTGCCTTGGGAGGAGGCGCTTGTGCCGACTCTCCTGCTTGGTTATGCCACCCCATCAGAGACTGCGGCTGGTAGCCAGCCGTGGTGACTTCAGCGTAGCACGGGGTGCTGTCGGGTGGCACACTGGCATCGCTGCCTCCAGCGCCAGTACGCAGAGGGAAATATTCACAATTACCGATTTCCGTCGTCGTCGTCCTCCCCCGCCAACCCAATTAAATGAAGTTGCACTTGGGCCCTTAATGCGTGAGAGCTAACGAAGCCCGGGAGAAGGGAAGCAAGACACTGCCATGAGGAGGGCGAGCGGCCGCTCCGCTGGAGCACCGGCAGGTGCCATTCTGCAGCGGGCAGGTGCCACCTAGTGGGAGCCGGGGCCGGGGAGAGCCGGCTTTGCCCGTCGCGCTGGCGTGTTGGGCTAGTCCCACGCCACGGCCGAAGAGTCCCACTGTGCACTGCTTTGGAGAGATGCAGAGGGGTTGTCTGAGTTGAAAGCGGTGCTTTCGGGGAATTCCAACGTACACTTTTAAGCACGTAATTAGACTTATCTGCAGTGGAGCTTTCCAAGCTGAAAGGTAGCCTTTCAGCCAGCTGGGACACCTCCGGAGTCCTTCGAATGGAAAGCGAGGCAGTAACATTTGCCTCTATTTAAAAAAAAAACCACCAACAAAACTCTCAAGTATTTTTTTAATCAAAAAGCTGCTTTTCAAAATCGTGTTCAACACATTGCTGCTCTTCTGGTAGTCGTAAGCCCTCCTGCTAGCCACAGGGCAAGGGATCTCTACCACCCTTAGAAGGAGAAGAATCCATGGTTCGATAGGGCATGATATCCCTTCTTCACAGTCCAGGGCTGAGTCCCTGTGAAATACCCACTTGGTATTTCAACGGACCTTACATTCACTCAGATGTGCCAGCTCTTAAGCTTCATAATGTATTGATGCGAGGGATCACCCAACAGAGAAATCCTGTGGTTGCTGAAGTTTTGAAGGCTCAAACGTCCCTCTGAAGACCCAAATCACGAGTCTGATTTGTGATTCCTGCGAGTGCAGCTAAGAGGAAACAAGAGGATTCCTGTAATTAGAAATAGCTTTGCTATTCCTTGCACCTCTCTCGGCAGCGCCTGGGACAGGTCACTGTCAGAGACAGGATGCTGGCTGGCCTCGACGGGTCGTTGATGGATTTGGAGCAGACCTTTCCAGCACTGCTCAGCTAATGAATTTTGCAGTCTTTGTTAGCTTCCTCAGGATGGTGATTCACTTAGGAGAGAAATTGTTTCTGTGACCTAGACCATCACTTTGACAGTTCCTGTAGGATATCTCTGTAGGCCTGCTTTAAATGAACCGTGGCTGCTGAGGTTGGCAGAGAGTACTGGTGCTGTTTGGTATGTGCACCTTGTACTGCGTGTTACATATTTTCCTTTTCTTCAAGAAACGGTATTAACAAAAGTGTTAATTGCGGGCCAGCTCATGCTGTGGTGTTTTCGGGCTCAAGCAAAAGAAGTTGAAACCAAGAATTAACCTACAGTTTTCAGATCCGTAATGAACTCTGCAGTTGTGCTTTGGGGAAGGGCTGGTACTGGTTACAGCAACAGCATAATGACTAGCACCCTCTTCATCAGGCTGCAGCCCTTCCTGCCTGCTCAGCCCAACTCCTGCGGTGTTTTTAAGAGCAGACTCTAAGCAGTCCCTTAGGTCTGACTCTGGATGCTGCGCTCCGTGCAGAATGCACGCCAACGTGGGGTTCTTGACGCTGGCACGGCCTGTGTGAGATCGGTCGCTTTTCGCTGCGTACCCTTTGATGGATTCCTTGCATACGGCTTTTAGTAATGTCTTGATTTCCCAGGAAATAATGTGTTTTAGACAGAAGCCAGGCAACTTGTTACTCCTGCCAACTGGCAAGAGAGGGTGTGTGTATGCATATAGATATTTGGTGTTTAATAATCGAACCCGGATATATCAAGGTTGGCAGCATGTCTTTCAGCTCTAAAGACAGGGCATTGTTGTAGGAAAATGGGATGTTTTCCTGTGCTGAAGACAGATTTTTCTTCCCCAGCTAATCCTGGTGTCTGCAGCTGCTGTCTAGATATCACCTCCTAAAAGGCAGGGAATGAACTTCTGAACATCTGTAACAGCTACATTAAGTGGTGTGGTTTATTGTAGAATTATGGATGATGATGGCTGGATTACTAAAATGTAAATCAATCAAAGGCATTCTGATGATATTCTAAACCATGAGAGAGAGAGACTCATGCAGGAGGAGACAGTGATTTATCGCACCAACTGGTAACACATCCATCCCCAGTCATTTTTATTTATCATTATTTTGAAAAGATTTCAACCCTTCATAAAAGCGAATAAAAAAAAGAAATCTGTAATGATGATAACATTTTGCTGTAATGAAAATTGACACTCTTGCACTGTGATTTCTAGTGATAGGAAAGTGGAGAATAAGGAACTTCAGATACACAAACTTCATAATAAATTAGTTGAACAATTGCCTTTGTTTAATTGTCTTTTACAAGCAAATGAAGGGAGCTTTTTCCTTTTTATTCTTAAATCTGTTCTTTTGAAAGTGTCTCACACTATCTGTAGTTTTAAACCATTGGTACTCAGGATTTTGAGTGCTTAGCAAGTCACCCATTTCCAAGGCATTAGCAACACAGACAGGATTTATTTCAATCTCTGCAGTTGATTCTTTGATCCGGGGCTAGCTTAAGTGCATTCCAGTGCAATTAATTAGAAAAACAGTATAAGGCAGTGGCAACTCCAAGTGATCTTAAATGTAAAAGTGACTGATTAGTAGCTCTGCTTTCTTGAGGATTATCTATTTGTTGCTTGACAGCATCTGGTATTCCTGAGCAAGGGAGAGTCAGTTAATTGAGAAGAGCGAGCTTTGGTACTCGTAAGCTGTTTGCCAGAAAAGCAGCAGTGTGGGAACCTCTCCCAGCACTAATTTTATGAAGACAGGCTGAGAGAGTTGGGGTTGTTCAGCCTGGAGAAGAGAAGGCTCCGGGGAGACCTTAGAGCACCTTCCAGTACCTGAAAGGGCCTACAAGAAAGCTGGAGAGGGACTGTTCACAAGGGCAGGGAGTGACAGGACAAGGGGTGATGGCCTTAAGCTGAAGGAGGGCAGATTTAGATGAGATATTAGGAAGAAATTCTTCCCTGTGAGGGTGGTGAGGCACTGGCACAGGTTGCCCAGAGAAGCTGTGGATGCCCCATCCCTGGCAGTGTTGAAGACCAGGCTGGATGGGGCTTTGGGCAACGTGGTCAAGTGGAGGGTGTCCCTGCCCATGGCAGGGGGTTGGAACCGGATAATCTTTAAGGTCCCTTCCAACCCAAACCGTTCTGTGATTCTGTGAAGGAACTGGGTGAATGGAATTAGGAGCAGTCACCTATCTGATGCCGCTTGGTGTGTGACAGCATGCAGCTCACGTTGATGTGCTTTGCTGGGCAGTAGTTGTTCCCTTTTGCTAGCAGCCCTCCGTGGCTCACAGAGGAGCAGAGGAGCTCTTTGGAAACCAGCCCTTGCAACAGCTTGCACTCTGGCTGCTTCCAGGAATGGGTTGTGCTGCTCTTTGTGTTTTTCTTCCTTGGGATGTCTTGTTTCTTGATGTACCCTGGCTGGTTGAAAGTTGTAATGTTTACTTCTGCATCCAAGACATGTCAATCTAGTTTCAAAATTCTGTGCATCTCAATTCTGTTTCCCGAGTCTTCCCACTCCAATCAATAAAAGTAGCCATCCATCAATTTTTGATTGGAACAAGATTGATCCATGAGCAACTCAGGGGTGTCTGTGTTGCAGTTGCAGCTGCCTGACACAATATTGCATCCCTTTCAGCTGAAGCAGGCAGTTGCCGAGGAATTCAATTGTCCTGCATAAGCGATCAATATCTGCTCCTCTGGCTACTCTTGCTCCCTTAATCTTCCTGTATGGTTTCTTTATAATTTAATCTTCTTCAGGGAGACATACTTCCTGTCTATCATGCTGTTACACTTTTCTTGACTCTTTCTTGAATCTCACTGCCAGTGGAGCTCCTGTGATTCTCAAGCGGGCTTACAGTTCAAAAGAAGATGCAAACTCCCGCCCATCTGCTTTGTTTGCAGCCGATTCAGATAAACCACCTTTGCATATTGCATATTACTTCTGCTTTATCTTTGCAGTATTTCAGCTTGCTTCTGGTTTTCCTTTTTCTGTGTGGCAATATCCCGATCGTTCTGTCTTCTGCATCCTGAAGTGTGCAGGAATCAAATGCAGAAATCCCGCTATATTAGGTAAACTAGGCACTTGTTTTACTCATTGTATCCATCTAGACACCTGGGGAGGCTGAATCCCTGGCATTCTCTCTCTTCCCAGGGCAAAGACAGTACGAAGCTGTGCGGGTTTCTGCACAGCACCAGGCATCTCTGTCCGGATGACGTGGGGGAAGACTTAAAGTTCAGCCTCCCCCATAAGATGGCAGCCTGCACTGGCAGTTCATTAGGGGACAGCGCTTACCCCCTGGAGCTAGAATGAGACCCCAAATGTTTTCAACTTAAACTATCTACTCACAGGGTGCAATCTGCTATTTTACACTACCCATCCAGTGCAAATTGGTCTCTGACACAAAGATTAAAAGTTTAGTGTCTCATTGCAGATGTCTCATTACTCTTCTTTCAGGGGTTGATTTGTTTCTTGCATGATTCTAGTATGTCTAACATACAGGGAGAAACTCAAAAAATTGGTGGGTACAGTACCTTTCTGGCAGATATTTTATTGTCAATATGGCTGTAATGTGTTACTAAAGTCTGTATTTTGTGTAATGCTAAAATCAATAAAAGGAAAGTCTCTGTGATAGAGCCAGTAAGTGAAAGGACTGAAAACTTTTCTTTTGGAGAATGGCAGTGGGTTTTCATCCTGCAATTTCTTACCTTGATGACAGCAGGGGCAGTAATGAAAGCAAAAGAATGCAAAGAATAGGCATGGGTTGCAGTCCACAGTTCTACCGTCTGTCCCCTGCCAGCATTGATGTAATCCTTCTGGCAGTGAAACTTTCCATTGCAGTCTGTCAGCGTTCAGATGTGCTATTGATTAGTCGGTTTACTGAGGTCACTCAGGAATCACAACAAACCTCACGAAACTTGGGAAAGGTAATAAATCAAAGGTATTTGATTTGTAACTCGCCGTCATTTTTGGTGCCTTGCTTCAGTAGAAGACAGCAGTCAACACTTCCTGAGCGCTTGATATGAGGAAGGTTATGATGGCAAAAGAAAGCACTTGTTTATAAACGGTGCAAGTAACATAAGCTTTTAATGGGTCCTAGAGGAGTCCAAGGCTCCAGAGGGCTCTGGAATGCCTTCCTCTCCGCCCCCATCTGCTACCCTCACCCTGACCCCCACTTTTTTTTTTCCAAGCCTTTGGCCAATTTTCATCACGTCTGTCATTTTGAAAAATGAACTGGCGGTTCACTCCTAAGGTTCATAACATGTCATGTATCTTTTTTTAGATTAACTTGTTTGCAAGAGACAGTGCAACAGGAAATTCTTGTGCTAACACAGCAGCTCAGTTTTCTTGAAAAGCAGAGATGTTGTTAAAACTCATAGTCTGTGTCTATTCTGCTAATTGGATATAAAACAGCGATGAGACACAAGGGTGATAGGACCATACTTGTTTCCTGGGTAAAAGCCTATTAGTAGTATATTGCTAACAAATCTGAACCGGGGCTGAATGTGTAACAGTGTATTATGAACACAGCAAGTATCAGCACTGCACAACACTGAGACCTAAGGTAAAAGCGTACCCTCATTTCATTTATGGAGATAATCATCCTGAAAGTGTCCGTTTCTGATGGTTTCAGAGGAATTAATACCCAGCCATACCTATCCTGATGCTGCATTTGATTCCAGACATAAAATGCACCCTTATTACCATATATACCTCACCAGTATGGAATAGTCTGTGTCGTACTGCCACTCCCCAGGTGGGTATCAAGGCTACGTGTGTCCTCCCAGCTTTCTACCGAACCACAGTTTCACCCATCTGCCCTTGGGGCTCACTTTCATCCTTTGTACCTCCACTCCAGCTCTGCAGCCTTTACCAATATAATTCAGAAGGAGTATCTAGGTAAAAGAAATATATCCGTAATAGTATTCTAACTATTGCTTTGTAGACCTACCTTTCTTCGTAGGTCAACTTTAAATAGAGACATCTCACACTGAGCTGTTACTGCGCTGCAGCCACCATGTGTGCAGAGGCGCGTGCAGACACACAGCGCTATCGCTCCTATCGGATTCCAAAGTCAAGGCCGGATCGCTGCAGGATGTGCGGATCGAGCACACAGATTGATCTTTTCCTTGGTTGCACGTCTGCAGGTTTCTTCACCACCAGGCTGCAGAAGGCCCTTGCCATTGTGTCGGACTCTGTCTGGTGTTTTTAAAGCCGCGACTCAGAGCGCGTGCGTGTCTTGCGAACACCAAACCGGGAGCTTTTGTTTAAAGTTGTTCCTCTCGTGAAATGCCTGAGCTGCTGATTGCTCTTCTGTCTTCTCCTTCACTGTCAGCTTCTGTTATCTTTTCTACTGCCTTCGCAAGAAAGATGTGCCATGTTTGGTGCCCACAGGTACCCACACGCAGGAGCTTCACACGCCCTTGCTGGCACTGCAGCCTGACCGTTCATGGTACGTCGAAAGGCTGCATCAGCCAGGACTGCAAAGTGCTCAAAATCCTCCACGTTTTATGAAATATACAGGGAAAAAAAAGAGGTGTGGCTTTTCATGCATGCCTACTCACAGTTAAATTGTATTTTTAACTCACTGTTAAATAGTACTGGTATTTTTAAGTGTATATATAATGGATATAACACACTTTAATTCCTGCTAAAAGATAGAAATATGTAACAGAGTCTGACTCTACAGCTATTCAAATCCAAAAGACCAGACCTAAGTAATCTCAGGTTCATTTACACTCTGCAGTCTGGTACAGAACTGATATACTCTCAGCCAGTGTTGTTGTAGCTGCTGGGATTAGAGCTCGCTCTGTTTTTCCATTTTTAACCCGTCTTTCCCTAAGAGGTTTTTGCGTACTCCTGACCAGTAACTGCGAACCAGAAGGGCAGCAGGCGAGGCTGCAGCCCCCAAAGCCATGTAAATGTTGCCGGTTCTAGAAGTGCTCTTTTTTCTGGTGCTCGCACCCTGTCCTGTGTTTCAGAGGGCGTTAGACACGTCCCGTCAGCGAGGCTCCACAGCTCCGAGCACCCAGCAGGCACTCAGGTGCTGGGCTGCCAGGCCGGGGTCTTCCACAGACTCCAGAATCTGCTTTGAAACCCCTTTCTCAGGAATGGAGGAATGTATGTTTGTATTAAACTGTATTTAAGCTTTTCTGGAAGAACGGCCCTTCTTACTCCCCGCTTGCCTTAGGAGGAGCTGGGGGTGCAGATCAGTTAGTAGTGGTTTCTTGGAGCTGGCGTGGCATGTGAGACTCCACTTTGCAGATGCCCGAGATGAGGAGAAGCAGGCGAGCGGTTTCTGGAGCATCCACACACAGACAGGCGTTCGTATAGTAGCTTTTGGTTTAAATACTCTCAAAAATACAGCCAAATTGTGACAGGGTGTAGCCTCCAACTGTTCCTTTAGAAGAAAGGGTAGCTGGACTGAAAGCCACCCTTGTGTGTGGAGAAACCTGTGCTTTGGATTGCATCCAGCCGAGAGAGTCTCAGAGAGTTTAATTTTTCCGTCTGGAAGCAAAGCGTGTCAATTTGTCTGTAGTCCGAGCGTATTCTCTTCTGCCTCCAACTCCGGGAGCTGGCGGAGGGCTGGGTTTGGGGGTTACCTCCCAGTGGGCTGCCAGCGGCACGGCCCAGGGATCGCTGCGTCGGCAATTGGCCCGTGGCGAAATCGGACCCGAGGAAGAGTCCCTGAGTGAAGATGCGGAGGGTGAGCAGAGCCTGCGTGCTGGTGATTACGTTTCAAAACTTCCCATCTTTTAATACAGCGGAGTCCCAAGAGCAGAGGCCATCAGGCAAAACAAACCCAACCGTGCAAAACAAACGCAGTTACCCAAGCGAGCGCTGACTTGCTGTGAAGACACCCCCCTCGTTTACGGGAAGAGACAGCAGTTGCTGTAGGTGTCTACGCGGTCTGGGTACTGGGGGATTGGCTTCGCTGTTAAATTTCTTGGCTTTTGGCGGTTTGTGTGGCAGCGTTTATTTAAACATAGGGGACAGAAGAGACTTTGTTTATTTGTTTGTTTGTTTGTTTGTTTGCTTGGGGTTTTCTTTCTTTTTCTATGACTTTGAAGGGGCTGAAGAGTTTATTGTGTGTGAAATGCAGGAAGAGTCTAAATGAACACCAGATGAGAGGAAATAGACTGAGGAAAATTAGGGCTATTTGCTACCAAAGGAAGTAATCATTGTACATATATTCAATTCCAATCTCTAACTGAGAGTGTGTTTTGTTATGCAAGAAATCTGACTGTAGAGTTAAAAAAAAAAAAAAAAGGAAATACGTGGAGTCTTCCCAAGTTTGGGCTGTAACAGTGGTAAGCAGGGGTTTGGTGTACTGGGGGTAGATAAGGCAGGAGGCAATTTTTCCCGAAGCAAGTGCGGAGGCTGGCCGGAGAGTGGTCTGCACCTCCACATGTCCTACAGTAGCCAAAGGTCATTCAGGGGCTCTGGGCAGAAGGGTCGATCAGATTTTCATACGTCCGTTATTTGTAGGTATCATTTAGTGTGACTTTATAATAAGAATGTAAATTTCTTAGAAACTTTCATCCGCCACCTTCTCAGCTCCTCCAGAGACACCTGAGTTGCCTTTACTTATTATTTACCTGCAACTCCTTGCTGGAACTGCTCCTGTAGGAGACACTGTCCATTTTCAGTGGAGGTACCAGTTAGCTAATAGTCCCTTTAATTGTCTCTGTAAGGTGAGGGTTTAAGTGATCGCAGTAGGGGTCTGACTGCTCTGGTTCTTCTTTCCTTGGAGACTAACGGCAGGGTAGGTGCACGATCTCATTTCGCTGGTGGGAGGCAAATTCGCTGGTTGTTTTAGTGATAAACCATTTACAGTGAGAGCCAGCATGAACTGAACAAGGACCCTCACAAATGATTTGAGGAGCGCGTAATGCACGGGCTTGGCTTACAAAGATGCCTTAAATCAGCCACAAATTGGACATTACTACTTCTTTTAAACAAAACAGAGTGTTTCTCATTCCTGCAAGCTGGCAGACACCCTGCTCAGTTCAGTCAATTCAGCAAGGACATAGAAAGATTTTTTTATTATTTTTTTTCTTCAGCAGTAGAAAAATTGTAGCCTGGGGGCATGGTGCTTTGACAGATTGGGGTTATGTGGTTGCAGCTGACCTATGCAGCTTCCTTCCCCTTCCCCCTCCTGGCAGGCAGGATGAAGCACATATGATTGGAAGTGGCTATCCTTATTTTGCTCTCTGTCTGATGGAAGGCCACCA
The DNA here is from genome assembly GCF_028858705.1 of Grus americana. Lineage (NCBI taxonomy): Eukaryota > Metazoa > Chordata > Aves > Gruiformes > Gruidae > Grus > Grus americana. The sequence goes on along the minus strand of NC_072860.1, from coordinate 3,547,438 downwards.
CAGCAGTCAAGAAGGACTTGTTATAGATTTTGCTTTTCCTGTGAGGGATGCTTGAAAGCTCAGTGAATAACCTGTAGAAATAAAAAATACGATATTTTGGCTGTGTGGGAGGGAAGCATTTAATCACAGCAAAGAATAGGGGATTGCACAGTCAAATAAGCAGTTCTCGGCAGATTTTAGAGACCAGCAGTGGGAAGTGAGAAGGGTGTATCGGAGTGTAGGAAAGAATAAATGGAAATGAACTGAAGAGAGATAATAGCATCATATTTAGAATCTGTCACTTTATCAGAATTATGTTGACTGGTTATTAGCAAAAGAGAAGGAATTGGTCTTTTAGAGGAAGAAGGGTTTCATTTCCCCTTCATTAGCTGAGGAACCTGCTGACAGGAATTAAGGCAGAATATTACTAAATAGGGGCTTCAGGCACTCCTTCATGTCTGCAAGAAAGGGTTATTTTTAACCCAGATCTGCTCAGTGAATGCATTTGCAGCATGGCCCTGACCAAAACGAAATCCCCCAAAAAACCCCCAAACCCCCCAACTCTGCTGGCAAAACTAAGGCTGCTTTGTGGCTGCTGTGTGAGAATGGGAAGGAGAGGTCCGGGGTGGGAATCCCGTAGGGCACCAGTGCCCCTGCCGCCTGTGTCATGAAAATACGCCTCAAGTTAACTATTGTCCTCTGACCTCAATCCACGCTGAAACAGGGGCTTTGCATAATCATTGAAGGAGACGGTTCCTGCTCCAAAAGATGTTATGTTTTGAATTGCCAAAATAGACAAAGGAGACGTTGTCAGCCCTTCACACACGGGAAATAAGAGGCAGAGAGAGAGATCTGTCTGGGGCACATAGGCTAATTTCAACAGAAGGGGTACTTACACTCAAGTTTCCTGAATTCATTTGTGTACTACAATTACAAGATTGCCCTTCCTTTCCAGTACTGGATTTTTGTCTCCCTGAAACTTCAGTTCTAATACAGACTTGTTTATCAAAACCACGATTTCATTTTGCCCTGTTTAATAAATACACTAGTGGTTCTTTCCTCAGACAAAACTTTGCAGCTTGCATGTACATCCGAGTTGCAGCGCTGAAGTTGCAAATGCCTCGGGGAGCTTCAGGTGGATTTTCACATCGGGACCGCCAGGGACAATAATGCAAGGCAAGGCAGAGCTGTGACTTTGGCTTCTGCTTTTCTTTGCCCTCTGGGGATCACAACCCCATGGATAAGTAGAAGGGGAGCCTGCAAGAGTAGCAATGCTGTTCTGCCCAGCTTCACATGGGAAGAAAAAGAAAAGAAATTTCTTACTAACTAGAATGTCCATTTTTCTTGCTCAAGCTTGTTAACTCCAGGAAGGCCAGTGAGACTTGGCATTGCGTGACCAAACTGGGGCTGTTTGGGTTTTTTATGAGGCAGTATTGAGTGGAACCATCTGGGCTAGGAGAAGACCACACTTCTGAAAAGAGCCTTTAGGAATACTTATGTTAAGTAGCTGTCTGGGGCACCATGCTGAAAGGAAGGGCACTCACAGCTGCATGTTTTTTATGGGTTTATTTTATCTCCGATGACAAAAGAGAACTTACTAGTCATGTGGTTCCTCATAAATTTCCAGCCACTACTGACAAGTGGCATTGCCTGTGTTCTCAACCACGCTGGTGCAAAGTTCCCCCGACTTTCTGGCTCACGATGTTCATAACGATGCTCCTAATGGATGATGCTTTAGAGAGGTATCTGACTTTTCTCTGAACTTAAAGGCAATCCCCAAGTTACAGTCTGAGAATGGAAACTTCAGTATCTTAAGTACCTCGGGTGAATACTTCCATGGTCATTCATCTAATATCAAAGTGGCTCATCTCTCTGGTTCCTGAGGCCCCAGTCTTCCTAAAGGTTTGCTCTTCCCTTTCCTGAGAGCTGGGTGAATCTGCGCCTCTGAAACTAGCATCCTTCCAGAAAGCTAAATACAGGTTTGGGAGCATAACTTTTGGTATGTCAGTGGTGCATCTCAACTTAAGTGGTTTAAACTAGTCTTCTGCATTGAAGTCTCTGTTTTATTTTGGGTTTTTTACGCCCCATTGGGGCAGCTTCCTAAAGTACCTCCAGGGGCCTGCTTCCATTGCCTGTATTCCGGTTTCCAGAGACAGACTAATAGATAGACTACTAATAGACTCCCAAAATTTAAACAGAGAGAGAGAGGAGAAACTGGACTCAGACTTACAGGAATCACCTTCATGCCAGCTCTGCCGCAGACACCCATTTGACCTTATGCACATCTTTTAATATTTGTGGTTCCCCTGTCTACAAAATGCAGATACTAATTCTTCCTTTTTTCCAATCCATACTTGTATAGACTGCAGGTTTGGACAGGAATCAGCTCCTCCTCTGTCTTTGGATACCTCATAAGTGAGTCCTGATCTTAGGTGAAACTCCTAGTTGCTTCCGTAAGCCACATAATAATAATTGGCTTCTACCTGCTTCAGGAAAAAATGCAACCTTTGGAATACACTGGTGTAAATAAAAAGTCCACTACGGTTCACAGGTTAAAAAATGCTGGTAGTGTTCAGCATCAGTGTCTGTCGCTTGAACATCTGGTATTCATCATTGCTTTCCTTTTCCTTCCACTGTCATATTTTATCCCCATCTGTTAGAGGTTTCTTAGCACTGTCTATATAAATCATAGCTGCATCTCAGTCTGGGTAGCTGAATTGTTACAGCCTGCAATGTAAATGAAGGAAAAAGAGGTAAGTTTAAGGGAAGTGTTTCTCTTATGCACGCTGCTCCCCTTCTTTCTCCCCTCTCCCTGTACACAGACAGTACTAGACAGTATTACTAGACAGCGTGATACCCCTGCTATGAAGAGATGGAGAAGTTTCCAAAAATAGTAAATGTTTTTACCAGCCCTAGTTCTGAAGGCAGAAGCCAGGAGAGGAGTTGAAGCTTGAGTGGACGCCCATTGCCATTGTTGAAAAGACCAAAATTTACTGCTTTGGAACAACCCTTCAGCAAGTTAATAATAAATTGAGAAAGCAAACATTCCTTAAAATCAGACTTCCCGGGCAATGTCTTTGATGTATTTTCTTAAATTACTCTTACTGCAGTAATTTGGGTTACTGCTAGGAAGAGTAATTTCGAAGATGCTAGGAAAATATGGGTGTGTTAATATTAGCCAAAGCAGAATTTTTTGACTTTTTTTTTTCTTCTCAAAAACTTGTGCAGTGCCCTCATAATGGCTATCACATTCAGCTCTCCCAAGCCGAGCCAGCAGGGCAGTAAGCCCTAGCAGCATTCTAAGGATGTATTGCTGGTGGGAAAATGAATCCACCACCACCCCCCCTACATGAAGTATTTCCAATAGCATGCGTGCGTTGCCCTGCCAAAGCCAGGTGCTCCCATTTGCGTACAGTGTCACACAGCCCCACGCGCTGGGAGCACATGTGGATTTAATTCCCTGCCAGCTTTAGCAACTTAGAGAAGGTGTTTCCTTGTTCTAGAAACACTTGGAGACACCATAGTCCCAAGCTACTGGAAGCTAAGGAAAAATAGGCTCTTTTCCCTCTGTCTGGAGAGGGCCATTACAGGCTGCCATCACTATCAATCCCAGAACTTTATCCCGGCTTAAGGGGGGCTGAAGCTGGAGGGTCTCTCTGTACAAGACCGCTGTCATGTTTTCAGTTCGAGGGACAGCTTGTATTGTTGGGGACTTCATTATACTTGGAACAGCAAGAATGCCCCCTGTCACTATGTGTGTTCCTCCTGATTGTCTTGGTTTTTCACCCTTTTTAGTCTCACGTATCAAAAGTATGTCTTCAGTCTGTTCGAATTCATAGCAGATTAGCTGAAATGAGAATAAACCATTGCTACTATTGCTGGTTGTCAACTCAGGCCTTCTATTTCTACAAAGCGTATTACATTCCTGATTTCCCATTATTTTTCACTTACGTTCCTGTGGTGTTATCCTGCTACTCGGTGCAGACTCCCAGATTTCAGCTAGGCAGTCAGATCAATCAAGCAGTAGGTGTCCTGGTCAGCATCTGCATGAAGTGAAAATGATAGGCCCAGCTCATAAACAGAGCAATTGCTGGGCTGCCTTGCAGAGCAAGTCCTGGCTCATTCCAAGGGCGCGTGGTCGTGTGAGAGGCCAGGCAGTCCCTAAAGTCACAGTTGCTCTCTGAAGTTATTAGATCAGTTGAATCCTGATGATTTGTTCTGAGATTGCAGTCTGTTGCTGGAGATGGATGTCCCGGTGAAAGTGTTACTACTTGGCAAGACTAAAATGGTGGGCAATGAGAAAGAGAAACATGGGTCTAATCTTGCACAAACTACTTCACATGAGATATTGCAAGAATAATCCAAGAATACAGTGGAATGGATGCTGTGATGTTGATTTACTCTTGTCTTTTTGATATCTGCACTAGATCTCAGCTTGCCAAGCATCTTTCTTGTTACTAGCAGAATATTTATTTTATTTTCTCCTCTTCTTGTAGAAAATTTTACTACATCACGCTGCTGAGAGACCCTGTATCTCGTTACCTCAGCGAATGGCGTCACGTCCAACGAGGAGCTACTTGGAAGACCTCCTTGCACATGTGTGATGGCAGGACACCAACTCCTGAAGAGCTGCCATCGTGCTACGAAGGCACAGACTGGTCAGGCTGCACGCTGCAGGAGTTCATGGATTGCCCGTATAATTTGGCCAACAACCGCCAAGTGAGGATGTTGGCTGACTTGAGCTTAGTTGGCTGCTACAACATGTCTTTCATCCCAGAGAACAAGCGAGCACAGATCCTGCTGGAGAGTGCAAAAAAGAACCTCAAAGACATGGCCTTCTTCGGCCTGACAGAGTTCCAGAGAAAGACTCAGTACCTGTTTGAGAGAACTTTTAATCTGAAATTCATCCGGCCCTTTATGCAGTACAACAGTACCAGGGCAGGAGGGGTGGAGGTGGATAACGACACCATCCGGAGGATTGAGGAGCTCAATGACTTGGACATGCAGCTCTATGACTATGCAAAGGACCTCTTCCAACAGCGCTACCAGTACAAACGGCAGCTAGAGAGGATGGAGCAGAGGATAAAGAATCGGGAAGAGAGGCTTCTTCACCGGTCCAATGAAGCACTTCCCAAGGAAGAGACGGAAGAGCAAGGACGCTTGCCCACTGAGGACTACATGAGCCATATTATAGAGAAGTGGTAGCCTAGGCAGACTTTTATATTAATGATATTCTAGGGTTTCCATATAAAAGATCATGGAAGTAAAATTACAAAACAACAAAAAATATTTTATTTAAAAGCAAGTCTGTAAAACAGAAGCTAGATTGCTTCCTTAAGCATAGGGTCTTTTTACTGTTTCTTATAAGACCAATGAGATTCTTAAAAAAAAAAATAAATACATAAAAACAAAAAAAGGGACAACATTATAATGCAGAGGTAAAAAATGCACAAATGCAGTTACCCACTCTTAAGGCCAAATACAAGAGAATGTTTCTTATCCTCACAATTCAAACACAAATGGCAGAAGTAGGATTTTTTAAATGTTTATCCCCTGAGCATAACGATATAAAGATACATAATTAAAAACCAAGGAAACGGAGGTTTTCTTTTGTGGGTGTTTTTGGAGGTGGGATGGGAATTGCACTGCTTGTAAGTAAATGATAACAGTGACTAAGTTGAGGATGTGCCATCCTGTCAGGCGGTGATCTGAGCACAAGGGCGGTCACTTCATTTCAGCTGGCAGCCACAGCCAGAAAGGACAGCACCATAAAAATAAAAGAAGGAAAAACCTCAGAGGATGAGAAACATCAAAGCAAATTGACTATGGCCTAGGATATGTACTTAGCACAGTGGTTTTGATACATTGCACTGGTATCACATACACGTACGCAACTTCATCACAAAAATCATAGGGAATTCATGCACAAAGCTCCCAGATTTGTTTCACAGGCAGGTCCCAAAATGAGTTAAAAGCCGACCAAATTCCACATAGGCTCAAACATGCACTCACATGCCATCCTGTCACCCTACACAACTGCCGGTCATGCCGTCATCAGTATTATGTGTTAACAGCACGTGAAAACCCCTATCCTGCATACTAAAAAAAAAGGAAGAAGAATTTAAATAGCAACACTCCCTCATAAATCTGCACGATGAGTGCCAGGGAAGACCCTGCAAATAATCAGTCATTAATGGGAACTTGATGAGGGGGTGATTTTGTTTTGTTTGTTGCTGTATGGAATACTGAACTAGAACAAGTGTACAGACGTACCCATATCTGTATTTTTTCATTTATTTTTACTTGCTTTTATCGAGAGATAATGGGCGTCAGCCTGCTTCCAGTGAAGTCACTAGAACTGATTTAAGTGGGAACAGGATGGGGCTCTCTTCCAGAGCTGTGAAAATTTCTGACTATGGGTCTGAATTAATTATGAGACAGTGCACGTTGTCTTTTGGCAGAGTGCCTGATCTGCAGCTCTTACTTTAAATGAACAAGCTGTGTTCATAAAACTGGAAAGGGGAATCATGGATAATGTTTTTTTAGTCTCAGACCACTTTCAAAGCAGAACTCTCTCTTTCAGTGCTGGTTTTTAGGGACTCATGTGAGTTTAATCCTCCAGTGCGGTGACAGTCTAACCAGGTTCTGCTTACTGACTTCTGAGTCATAGAACAACAATGACTTCTCTAATTCCTCTTCCCACTCACCAAATTAAAGTATGGCTTATTTTCTTGCTGTTGCAAGCACTTCTTTGTTTGGCTGGAAGCATGGAAATGAAGCAGTTTTTGCCTGTTTCATGTCTCACCCCGTTATTACTCAGCCTGTAAGACCTGAACCAGCCATTGTTGAGGGTAAACTACAAACCCAACGGAGTATGATTTGATTTTCAGAGGCCATGTTAACTGCAGATCAAATATGGCATTGAAATCACCAGAGGAGAGGCAGAGACCTAACGCATTCAACTTTGGCATGTCATTTTTACGGTGTCCCTTTCCCATCACACGAATCCACTGAAGTGCTGCTTGTTTTGTATTTTAATCCTCTCTCTGCCTCTGTACGTTGTTTCTAACAGTTTCGAATTCAGACTGAGTTTTGCAAAGGAGGGGCTGCCTTGTTTCTTCTGTGTACACCCTGGGGGATACACCTCGGTTTTGGAGATATTATTCTCCAGAAGAGTAAAGATAACTAAAAACTTAAGAGCGGAAAATACAAACAGCACTTCGGGCTCAAATACAACCCTGTTACAGCCCTGATCCAAAGTCCACCGAAGTCAAAGGATGTCTTTCCTATTGATTTCAGATGGATTTTGATCGGGTCTGCATCTGCAAAGTGCACAAGCACACCTTCATCCACCTACAAGCACAGTGGGACGTTGTTACCCAGGCATTCAACTGGTACCAATATTTGCTAGCGGTGTCGCTGTCTGTAAGGTTCTGTCAGTGCTTCTGCCACAACGTGGCCCGTTCCGCGAGATGCGTAGCCTGGCCATACGCATTTCCTCCTAGCTGAAAAGTGGGAAGCAAAATGAAGCAATTTTCGGTTGTTGGCTTGGGGGCAGAAGGTATTACAAATCCATTTGCTCATCTCTGAATTCCAAGACTGGGAGGAGCTATGTCTGCTAGTTCCCAGTGCTTTTATGTGTTGCTGTAACTAAAGAAAACATTTATATTTAAAAAATGCAATTTTGCAGGCTGTTTACCCACAAAACCAATACACAAGATATAAAAAGCAACTGTTTTATATGCACAGTTTCCAGCTTTACCCAAAGGCTTTTCACTGTGCATTCTGCATTATGGACCCGTAATGCACAAGTGGTTACTGCAGCTACTCCACGTTCGAGGTGCACATCGGCGCAGCTCCGGCGGGGCTGCGCGGTGAATGCCCGGGCAGGTCTGCGTGTGCCGGCACTGACTTCTGAGAGCCTTTCTGTACCGAAGGCCAAATTCTGCTCTCATCTACCACAGGGTGACAGTAAATGGGACTGTGTGTGATTAGGACCGGTAACGTTATTTGGCTCAGTTTGCCTGAGTTTTTTCTGTGTTATGGGCTCTGAGTAACCAGCTGGATTTTAATGGATCTGTCTGCGGGGTTCTCTAAAAGGCAGCCTCTGACCCTAGAAGCATGTCAGTAGAAGACCTTGTTCCAACATTTTCTTTGTAATATATTACAGTAACAAGCAAAAGCAATGAAACTATCTTGAAAACTGTCTTGTTAACAGTTTCGCTTCAACCCACAAAAGGAGGGCTGACCTCAGCTTAGCACTGAGGCAGAAATTTCTAGAGTCCAATCCTGCGCCCAGCAAATGCCTCAGTTTCTCCACCTGTACGTTGGGAATAAGAAATTCCTGCACTGTAAAGAGGTACCCCAAGGTATGAGAAGTATAGGGCAGTTTGCAACAGATTCTAAGTATCGGAAATTAAGAGAATGACCCAAAAGCCATCGCTCACCCTGGCTTCTGTGCTGGTCTGTTTATGGCTGTAAATCATCCTTTAATTTATTGTAAGTGCTGTGTGCCAGAGTGTGGGTGGCAGGACGTACCTGGCACAATCTTCTTCCTTTAGTGGGTTTAAGGGAACTTTTTTAACATAATGTGAATGTAGTTTTTGTGATTTCTATGTACTACAGTTTGAAGTGGTACAATTTCTTTTATTTTTAGGACTGATTATTTGATGCTACAATAACATGAAAAATGTATGTGTAGTTTTAAAATTAATGGAGAACAACGGCTTTAAAGCACTCTGGCAGAAGTAGTGGCCAGATAGTACATTCTTGTTCAATATCTGCCCCTTTCTTCCAAAACGTTTTTCCTCTGACTTCCAGACGCACTGAGACCTTCTTCACTACATGAAGTGTTTCTTCCTGGGGCCCGTCAATGCATCACGATCCTGGTCAGGATAGGTGAGTGCTGGGTACAGCGGGGGCAGGTGCAGGATTGTGACCTGTCTCTTCCTGGAGCTGGTGAGACGGTTCCCCTTGAATTCAGATTTTACCTAGTTGGATGCTTGTCCTCCCACAGTGGGCGGACCAAAAAACTTTTTATTGCTCATTTGTCTCATCCCAGCTAGCTCTAATTGAAGGAGTTTGCCTCCTACTCCAGATTTTCCCAGACAGTCAGATGCCACCTCGTACCCCACGCAGGTCACAAAATGCAGGATCGACTGGTACGGTTGCAGACCCAGGCTGTCGCTGGGTTCAAAGTCATCAACAAAAAAACCTCTCAACGAAGGATCGGTGTGAATTTCTGGCTTGGCTGAATTTCCCCCTTCGTGCCCAACATTTTGGAATAAATGGGGAGCAGTTTAGGTTGACGGTTTTGCACCCCATAGTCCCTTACTTGCTTACAAAATGGGGACGGCAATGGTAGCAGCATAAGGAAGATCCCAACAAGCTTTTGAATCCTCTCTCCCATGGCTGTTGTGTAGGAGCAGAAAGGGCAGTGCAGCCGCTGAGAATACGAGCAAGGCAGAAGGACCACCACAGTGGCAGTACGGACACATGTCAGTTAGGAAGTTCTCACTCTGAGCTCATCAAATCACTTCACAGAGACCCCTGAACAGCTACAGAAGGTAATGACTGACATTACAGAACAAGGCCTGACTGAGATTTGTATCCGGGGGTTAAAAGCTTCTGTAGCTTCTTACTGGTGTCTAGAGTTACTCAGACCCCCTCCTATCCCATAGAATTTTCCGAGTGTCACAAAAATGGGTAACGCTACAGAAATTTGCAACACAGACTATGCTAAACATTGTATTTCCAGGGCTGTATCTTGGAATGCAACTCACACTATTCTGCTGGATTCCAATCACAGGGCTGGCTGCATTATCTTTTTGTTCTTGTTTTCATTAATATTAGCAGATCATGTTGCAGTGGCAGAAATGAATGCAGGATTCGCTGCCCGATCAGCAGCAGAGCCAAGCCTTTAACGCACAGGTCAGTTAGCAGCAGTTCAGGTAAACCAGCGAGCAGTGGAGCTCATGTCTGCGCAGACAATCCGAGCTCTCCGTGGCTGTTTGTTTTGCCCCATCTACAGGAGTTCTGCCAAGGTGAATGCAGTCCTGATAAGCACGTGGGTATTAAAGCCTATATTGTCCCAGCTGCAGGTGGTTTTCTCTGTAATTTTTAGCCATGCAAGCTGAAAAAAAAAAAACGAGATTTGCAAATGAATCTGTCTCGTCCCTCAAAGCCCCACAATTCCCCCTCCCTGTTTTCCCCCAGGTGTCAATTCTGCAGACTGGATTGAGAGAGTTGTACTATAATGAATAATTTTATATTCAAATGCTTTACTGAGCATGATTTGTTTTGTACATATTGGAATATGATTTAACTTATTTTTATTGCCCCGTTCATCTTTTTTTCATAAGGAAAACACAAAAATCCCCACCCTCTCTCAATGTGAAGTTCCTCTGTGTTTGTGTGTAGTCTGCCAGGCGAACACGCAGCAGCCACAGGATTTGTCACTGTCCCTACTGGTATCTGAATTTATTTTTCATCATAATTTGGTTTTGTCTGAGGCTTTGCTTATATTGTCTCTTCCTTTCTCTTGCTGCACAATCTGCACAGGAAAGGGAAAGGGCAATGCAGGCAGGACTTTTTCTTCTCCCCCCTTTCTTGTGTGCTTTACCTACCAAGGAACTCAGCTGTTATTTCTAGGAGTTGTGTGACTGAGGGTAACAAAATACAACTGTCTCCCCACCCATCTTCCATCCTCCATATTGTAGATCAAACAGATTCAGCTTCTCTGAAAGTGATTGTGGCTGGAGTCATTCCATTGGGCTGAATGTGTATGGTTTGCACTTTTTTTTCTCCACTTCAGGAACTTAAAAACAACAACAAAAAAATAAAATTGTTTCACTTGAGCCAAGTAACACTTAAAGCTTTATATATTTATTTATAGCATCTTACAGGAAAAAAAAAGTGTTAAAAGGTTTTTTCTTTTCTTCCACAAGAAAAATTGGATTGAAAAAAAATAATCATCTAATTGTTTTTGTCTAGATCAAGAATGAATGTTAGCAGATGAAATAAACCCTAAAACCCAGCATCTGTCGTGTGTGTTGTCCTTGCATTGGCCTTTGGATGCTGTTTCAGTATGATATGTCTTGCCTTCCTGTATCACACAGAGATAAAGCTGCCAGTGGAGTTGATGGAGGGTATTTGTTTTCTGCTAAAAAAAGAGACTCCTAACGCAGAAACATTAAAGCAGAAGCTGCGGACTCTGTTCATTCCTATTGTTACACTTGATCAAACATTACTTAAACTTCCTAAAACCTATCCTCTTTTAAAAATTAATTACCTTTAATATTGTACGGTCCTCTTAGTTTTTCAGAGTTGTTGCAATGAACAGATTTGCATGCCATCAATGGCGGTTGTTGTACCAAACATTACAGAATGATTAACATACTTTTTGTTTCATATTCAGAAGTACTTTCAACAAACGTGATTTGTGAAAACGTTACAGACCTGAAATAAGCTGTGCACCAGTTTCTGATATAGCAAAAGCAAGTCAGGGAATAAGAAAATAGGATACTGTAAAGCGCTTGTATCAAATGAGAATAGTTTATGCAAGCGTAGCAGAGAGTACCACTGTTATTTTACCCAAGCATCGTTAACATTAAACGCTTTCCACCGCACACACTGGAGGAGCTGGGGGCAGTGTATGAACCTGCCCAGCGAGGCTGCTGGGTGTTTTTTTTTCTCTTCCTCCTGTGAAAGTAATCCCACTCAAGTTCTGGAGGCCCAGCCAAGTGCAATGTATAAACCAGCGGGACCACCATGCCGCGTCCATCCACGCTGCTGAGGGTCCCCATTGCACTTGCTGGGCAGCGCAGGCGCTGGCGGAAGGTCCAGGTAAGCGTTGGTGTGCGGACAACCCCACCGCTCTCGAGGGGCAGTGAAGGCACCACAGCTCTGCAGTCGTTCCCTCCGGCTGTTGCACAAGCGGCCGTCGCATCCTGCTCCCCTGGCTCAGGCCCTACCCACGAGGCGACTGTTCCTCGGGGGAAGCTGTCAGATTTAACCTCCCATTGCCGCTGCTGAAAAAGGAGCCGCGCTCCAAAGGAACCGGGCTTTTATTACTCTCCTCGCTGTACTCGCTTTGGAGCGACGCGGCCCGTTCCCGCCGGGCGCCGCAGGGGCCCGCCCGCCTCACCGCGGTAGAAGTTTCCCGAAGCGCCGGGACCCTCGCGCGCCCCCTCTCGTCCAGCCGCGCACGGCGGCGCTGCTACCCCTCAGCTCTAAAATGGCGGCGGCGCAACGGCCTCCTCTCCCTCCTCTCCCTCCTCTGCAGTGCTGCACCGCCGGTAAGCATCGTCTCCTCCCGGTCCCCTCTCTTTAGGGGGGTCGTCCGACCCCGTGGGGAGCGCGGGTGCGAAGGTGTGGACGGGGGAGGGTGGAGCCGGCACCCATGTGCTCCCCCTCGGGGCGGGGCCGCACGGAGGAGGACGACCTGGCGCACCGGCAGCCCCGCACCGCATCCCCTGCGGGACGCCAGGCCTAGTGTGGCCGGAGCTGGAGTGGGGGGCTCCCTGCGGCCTCTGGGATGTGCTCTGCAGACCTCGCTGGGGTTTGTGCACATGGCCTTTCTGCGGGAGGCAGCTATGCTCCCCCTCGGAAAGGGCTCTGGGTAGCGGCTGAGCCCTCCCTGCTGTTTGCTTGTATGGGATGTTACTCGCCAGCACTGGTTTTCCAGTGAGCAGAGTAGGCACCAAAGAGCCTGGCTACTTCATGGAGGCATGCCTTGCCGTGAGCCTGGACGTTCCTGCTGCTCAGATGTGGATGCTTCTGTGTCCAGACCATCAGGAGCTTCGAGCACCAGGGGCTGGTGGCCTGTGCTCCTTCCAGAGCTTTAAGAGGGTGCAGTGACCTAGGTATGGACACAGCTTGTTCTGCTACACGGAGTCCTGTACTGTGGTGGTGTTCTGTTTGAAAGAATTATTTTTCTCCTCATTTACCTTCCTTTCCCAAAAGCCCAAACAATAGTCTGTTGCACGGAGTCTGTGCAGGCAAAATGCTTTCATTTACATGTGATCTTTCTGCACCATCTTTAATATGGTTCTTCCTCTCTCGCAATGCTGGAAGCCTCCAGGAAAAAGAGAGAGGATAGCTAGCAAGCAGATGGAAGGAAGGCTTCTTCTATTGCAAGAACGAGTGTGGGAAAGTGAAAGGAGCAGAAAGGATGCTGAAGGAGGGTTAAAAGAACCGGGGAGATTAGTTAGTGAGGGGAGAGCCTCCAGAGGGTTTTTTTTCCTCTTGCTGGAGCCTTGGTCACACTGATGATTGTTCAGTTTCCTTACGTTTGAGTCCAGGATGTTCCTGGCCCCATTATATTTGGTCATTTTACACTATCCAGCACTGCCTCTGGGGGATGTGCTGCCTCAGGCTAATTGGAAAGTGCCCTCCTTTGCATCCTGCTGCTACCCTAACAATAAGCTGCCCCAGGTGACAGCCTGCTCTTCCTGAATGGAAAAGCTGATCCTGACAGCACCGTATCTGAGGGGGTGGTGCTGCGCTCTTGTCAGAGGGTTGTGTTTTGTTTCTCCATCTCACACACTCACGTGGAGTTACTTTAACTCTTTAATAACATCTTTCTTGCTGCTGTCTACAGGAGGAGGAAAAGCAAAGCAAGGCTGCTTTAACACTGTAATGCCAAAGATTTCCCACATTGATTGATCTTTGAGTAGTACTGGTTCCTTTTTTCCTTGTTGAGAATTCGTGTGTGGGTCCGTGTAATGCTGAACAGCCTCTTTGTCAAAGAGCAGAAAGAGGGATGGGGATTCTTGCATAATTAAATTTATATCTGGCAATGACTGTGTGTTTCTATGGATTTTGTAAAACTCGGCAGACTCTAGGAAAGCCCCATGCATTGCAGTTCATAACGCTTCATGATGCAGAACTTCTGTGGTGCTTACAGTAGGGATGGAAATAAATTTATATACAGAAAAAATAAAATTCAGGGCTTTCTGCAGCTGGAAATGTCCATGACAGATCAAGGCACATCAGCTTAGACCCTCTGCTGTAGGGGAAGCTAAGACACATTCATACATATACTCAAAAGTAAATTATAGGCTTAATGCTAAAGCAGTTTGAGCATTACTATAGTTATTATTGCATAAATATCAAATTAAAAGAGGTAGTCAATTAATTATTCATGAATTGAACAGTATTTAATAGAACATTGCTATGTGTCTGTTAAAGTAGTCACAGGTTGCAAGTGATGAAGGCTTCATTAGCAAGGCCCTGCACACTTTAATTGATCTAGGAAATAAGTGGCTTGGAAAAGAAACCATACATGTTCATATCTTGCAAGCATTATTTATAAGCCTAAAATGCATAAAATTATCATTCTCTATTAATATTAATAATTAGACCATACTGTAGCAGGTGCTTTAGTATGTGGTACTGTTTCTTAGGTCTTAGAAATTCTTTATCCAATGTGATTTTACTCATTTCTCTCTTTGGTGATGCTCTTCTCAAAAGCTTTTTTTACCCGGAGTGCTTTCATGTCCTTGCCTTACTCTTGCCCTCTCCCTAGTCCTGCTACCCAGAAAGTTTGTCCCCAGTGATGGAGGATACACAATATCTCAAGCAGGGATCTTGTGCCCCTTGCACAGGGACCTGCAGGACTGGGATACCAAACCCCTTGAATCGATACCCAGCCAGCAACACAAGGGAAAAGTTGAATACCTGTCCTTTAGGAGCTGGGAATGTATGAGTGATAGCAGTGCTTTGCAGATGTTTAACGAACCAGATGCTATTTATATATTTATTTTGCTCTCTCCACTAGTAATATCATTCTGTCAGGCTGTGGTTATGGATTCCAGATGTTTGTGCAACAAATGAGTAATAGTGATAAATAATAAACATTTAATTCACGCTGCTTTAATATGTTCTAGTTTTTACTGGATTCAGATTAAAAGCTCCTTTCTGTTGACTGAAACCAAATGTTACACTCAGTTGTGCTGTAAATAGTAAAGAAATTCCATGCAGCCTAATCTAGTTAATTCAGGCTGGATACCTGATACTGAAACGAATATGTGGTAATCAGTCATCAATTTTCTGGAATAGACAGTGACAACATGTATAAATCATACAGCCTTTGAGAGAGTGAATAACTTCCCCGTAGAGCCCTTTCTTTGGGATCATATTATTATTGTCAGACATTGTTTTCTGAACAAGAGCTTGCAGCTAAATTAGTGAGCGCTTGGATGTTTTGCGTACTACAACAGCCCCCATCAGTACATGTTTCTACTGATCATGTGTTCTTTTGTTTCCTTAATATCAAATATTTTGGTGCCAAATGAGAATTGATAAACTGAGGCCAATTAGCCACAACTTCTTGTAGGCTATTAAATTTTACCAGGTTAACGCATGATCAAACCTTTTGTGTTGCTGGAAATAAAAAGTTCAGCCCTGCTGCTTAGTATTGGGTGCTGGGGTAGTTAATGGCGGCTTTGCTCCCAGACTGGATAACTTGGGTCTTGGACAGCAGCACTGCTGGGGGAGGTGTACAGCCTTCTGGACTGAGACATCTGCTGTGAGTCTGTTAAAGTTTCTTGGGTTCTGGTAAAGATCGAGTGAGGAGTAATTGCAAAGCATTCAAGAGTATGTGGTCATCTGTTTTGAGGGCAATCTAGCCTTCTGCAGCAGCTAAAATACCGACATTCGGTTATTTTGGGGGTGGGACCCTTTATCACAACTGTTTTGTGTAGTTTTTCATGTATCCATTTTTGAGTACTGTTGTGGGCAAATTATGTTTCTCCTCACTTGGAAGGCTTGTTGAAGGAAGGTGTGGAAAATAGGGAGCCAGAATGCTGGCTGAAGACCTGGCCCTGATGGGCATGGCCTTATCTCTAGTTCTTTATGGTCACCCTTGCAGAGAGAAGTCTGTAGCCTTTTGGAAGCAGCATTCAATACGAGCAAACAGGCTTTTTGTTTCTTCTTTGAAATATTTTAATAACTTCGAGGTTGTTTTAGCTGTCTGTCTGCCTGCTGGACTCTGTTCTGATGGGTGCCGTGTGCTGTGCCGTCACTAGCCATAGCTATGCCGTGCCATAGCTAGCGAGGCAGTGAAGGACACTAGCATGGCTGCTTTCTCTAATGCAGAAACAAACCCAAGATTAGCTCCGCCAAGGTAGCACGCTATGGCAGGGGCACGCCTCGGTGGACAAAAACGTAGGAGGGTCCTAAATGCTGGCCAAATGGAGCAGCTGTGGCATGGATTGTTTGTGGTACAGTGATGTCCTCCAGCTCAGATGGCTGTTAGCCTGGTAGCTCGGTGTTGCAGGTGTTGTTCGCATGATTCCTAATAAGCGTGGAGAGGGTTCTCCCTTCTGTAGGAGTACTTTATTTTTCTGGAATGTTGGGCTTTATTTGTACTCCACTGTTGTAGGAGTAAATAATGTCTGTAAATTAATCATGCATTCTAGGTGCAAATGAGACCTATGCGTGATGCTTTTGTTTGGACTTTTTTATTTCACTTTTATTTTTAAGTAATGCTTAAAGTTAAGAAATGCATATAGCTCATTGAGACCATAAACTTTGACTTTTTATATGTACATTTAAGGACTTTCACAAGAAAATCAAACCATACATCAGCTGGGACAGTGTGTTTGGGAGGAACAATTACAGCAATAAATAAAGCTTTCTGCTTGCATGCCAGCCTAACAGGCTTTACTGTCTCCTCATCAAGCGATCTGCCATTTGTGAACAGTTGCTTGTTAGGGTCTTTCTCCTCTAGGCCCATTCTTGGTTTTGTCTATATTTTAGTCATCTTGACAAGGGAAAAGAACTATATTAAATAGAAGCACTTAAAATTCACAATGCCTGTAACATCTGTTGCAGGACTAGAATTACAAACCACATCAGCATATTTTACTTTTTTGTTTCCTCTCTGCTTGGGAATCTCATTAGCTGTCTTACGTTTTTGTTTGTGGGTTGTTGGTTGTGTTCCCCTCACCCTCCTGTGGCTTCTTTGTGAAAACAAATTACTTTGTCTTTCTTCCTCATTCTTTGTAAAGGTTGCCTGCAGGTCTGGGTTAGCCAAAACCCACAGTAACTGGCAGTGAGAGGACATGAGGCAGCAGATGCCTCTTCTGGTCCTCTTTTCTGATGGGGAGGTGGGGTGGGAAGATGGTAGATGGGAAGTGATGCCTTCCTTACAGCAGCTCTTCCCTCTGTCATTCGCTTCTCGGGTGGGCTGGAGCTGCCTTTTGTGTATTAAAAGTGCTTAGAGGTGGGGTTTTTTTAAACCTCCCCAAAATCTGTTTTCAGTTGTCCACAGTGTTTTGCCCTCAGTCCCCCTTCTCATATTTTATTAGGCATAGATGCATTGTAGGAAGAACTATTAGCTGTGCCTTTAAGGTGTCTGATGCTTTCTGCAGTTCCATATATTCACTTATATATGAATTTCAATAATTAAAGCAGAAGTTTCTGTGACGGGAAAGGTGGTGGATGAAGATTGGAGAGGGTAAGCATAAGGGGATAGAGACAGACAAGCTGGTGGTCACCAAACCACGTCATCCTTTTTAAGGGTAGAATGGAACCCAAAGATCTCCCACTCTTTTGTACTGGCAGCAAAGGCACCATCACTGAAACCCCGTGGGACGTGCTGCCACCTCCTCACCCTGGTGTCAGACCACATACAGGAAGTTCCCTGCGTCAGAGCCAATGCAGAAGGCTCTGTGGTGGAACTCGACTTCAAGCATCTTCTTGCAAACGAGGCTGTTATGGCATAGCTTTAATTACTGTAGCAAGATCGCTGACCTTCCTTTCCTTCTTGCCCTTGAAGAGGAGTACATAGATTCTTCCATGCTCTGAACTATATCCAAAAAATCACTACCACCTTCTGGAGAGCAAGGCTGGGATAGGTGTGGGTTCTTCCTTGCTCCTGCCAAGAAAGATTAAGTGTACAGGGTGAAGGAAATGTAACAGACAAGTTGCAGAAAGGCAGCACACTATCAAGTCATTGTTATAAAGGACCATTTCTTACACATTTTACTTCACCTTTACTTTTCTTCTGCGGATTACGTGAGAGTAACCCAATGCAGGTTTCAGCATGAAATCATGGAGAAGAGCAGAAGCCAAGAGGTGTCCGTAGTTGTTGTGCTGTAGACACTCTGCAATGCTGTTTGTAAAGCAGGCGATGCAGAGACGTGTGTATCTACAGTTAACTGGAAACATGCCAAAGCAGCGTGATACACAGACTGCTGGCAGAGATGATGCCCTGT
Source organism: Grus americana (assembly GCF_028858705.1). Classification (NCBI taxonomy): domain Eukaryota; kingdom Metazoa; phylum Chordata; class Aves; order Gruiformes; family Gruidae; genus Grus; species Grus americana. The sequence continues at coordinate 3,529,238 of NC_072860.1, read as the reverse complement.
GATAAAATAAATGGAAAGGTCGTCTTGATTAATTGCCCACCTCTTCTTACCCTTACTCTATCTTGATCTCCCTGCCATCTTGATAACTGCAGGCATGGCTAGCTCATCAGCCACGTCAGGTAGCTTCCCTTTAAATGTGAGTAGTTGAACGTAAGCCAAATTATTCTTCCTGTTGTGTTTCTTAAGATCCTTCATGTTGTTAAATGGGGGGTGTGGCAATAAAGAATTGCAGGGAAGCTTACTTAAAACACTGACTTAGGTGGGGTGTTTTTCTCATCTCTTTAGGAACTCAGTTGTTTCCCCTCTCTGTGGAGCTTCTGGCTTAAACAAACAAACAAACAAAAACACCAGAAAGACCTGTCTTGTCTGGGGTTTTTGCTACATAATAAATGTTGCAGGTTTTTGCTACATAATAAATGCTGCAGGTTTTCACATATCCTATTATTTTGAAAGGCTGTAGCATTTGTATCCTAGTTCATCAAGTATGCCTTCACTGTGCCATAAAAACACAGAACACAATGAGACCCTGTCACAGGAAGCTGCAACTTAAACCATGAGAAAGGAGAATTATTTTTGCCTCACCCCTGGGCTATAGCATAATCAGTAATCTTTGCATTAACAGTAAGGTAAGATTAGGAGTTTCTCACTGTTAACAGTGTGTGGACCTGCAAACTTGTCTCATTAAGAATATATAAAAGCTGGCTCTGTTAAATCTACATTTTGTTCCCCAAAGAGTGACTGTTACTAACTTCAAAAGGTTTTCCTTAAGTATTTTTAAAAACAGCCTATTGGGGCATGTAAAAATACAAAATTCCTTCTTAAAATTATTGTCACCCTATTTAAATACCCAATTAATCTGTCATGCTTTCCTGATCTATAGAGCAGGGAATGAGCCATAATTTTTGAGGGGGACAATGATTTGATGACACTGATGAGGAAGAATGAACTCTCAAACTCCATTAGGGTGCATGAATCACAAGATTTTTCTCACAAGTTAATTAGTAATTTTTCGTAATATAATGAAGTTCTGTCTTTGATCATAGAATTTCTGTCTGTTGTCAGATTTATTATAATCTCCAGATGGACTGTTGTTTCTCCCCCAAAAAACTCATGAGGTGAGGTTTTTATAAGTGTACAAAATACTAGCTTCCTTTCTTTGAGTAAAATACTTTTCCAAGATTATACTCTATTTCCCACAAGTAAAGAGTTGAAGCTACAGGCAGCTGGGAGTTTCATAGGCAATTATACATAGAAAATTATGAGTTCTGATTTACACTCTAGATAGAGGATATTAAAACCTGACTGAATACCAGTTACTGACTTAAAAGCAGGAGATAAGTTTGAATGCCACTAATTGCCACTCTCTGAGCGGTGCTGCAGCGTGGGAGCTGTGGAGGTCTAGCGCCATGCGTTCTCCTGACCTGTCCTTCCAAGCGAGGAGCACAGGGCTTATCGCAGAGGGGAGGGAATTTGGATATTTAGTGGAGAGTCCCAGTGTTCTCTCCTTCTTGCAGCCGCTGTCTCCTGCCTGTGTTTCTGCTAGCTGAAGAGGATGTAAGGTGGCTCTTCCCCAGCCACGGAGCTGCTGCTGATACCCTTGGGGACTTCCACTTGGGAAAGCCCCTCTGTGCTATGAATAGCTATGACCACATGTACAGTGCAGGGGCGGGCAGGTCATGGTCTCCAACTATTAGATCACAGGAAAATCTGGGAGAGGATGGCCAAGATTTTTCATGGAAGTTGGTGGGAGAGCTGGACTGAAGTAATGGAAGTCATCTCAGTTACTAGTAGATTCATTGGATCCAAGGCTTCTGTCGCGGGGATGTCCACTGTTTGTTCCAGTGGTGCTGGAAGGGAATTCTCATTATTTTGAAGGAGTCTTTTTTAAAATGTGGGGTATTTCAGGGAGCTGGAAATTAACTTCTTGTAGCAGCTGCTCTCTACAGAGTAATCTTCCTTCCAAGTCTGCACAGGCTCACCCCATCTCCTTATCCTGCATCCAGCTGGAAAATACTGACCCACTAGAACAACCATAGGTTGTTGGTTTGCATCTCCAGATCTCTTAACAGTGTTAGAGCAGGCTAGGTTTGAGGAATGAGCACAAGGATGAAACCTAATGAGAGGCAGGGGAGAAAGTGTGCCTCTCACAGTATTGCCAGCTCCGTCATATTTTTTATCACCAGTTTGACAGGAGTTTGGGGGTTTTTGGTTTGGTTTTTTTTTTCCTTCTACTTCAGTATGTGGAAGCATATGATAAAAAAGGAAGTCAAAATTATTTACCTAAAGCAGAACACTTCTTTTGTGAGGATTTCTTACACCCTAAGGATGCAAAACTTAGAAGAGTGGTGAAGAATGTGGGGATTTAAAATTTTTTTTACATAATTTTTAAATCCTGGCATTGAAAGTACTGGAGATAGCACAGTTAGACTATTACCCAAATCCAACTGTTTGCTTTATAAGTATTATGGTGTGATTTTAGTAAGCTGTTGCAAAGACATTTGTTGTGGACCAGCTCTAAAAGTGCGCATCTGTATTGCTTTTTGTGAGACAGGAGGAGGCCTGGGTGACTTTAAGGAAGGTGCATGTTATTATCTGGGCAGAGGGTGGGATGTGACAGAGGACAGTTTGATGGAAGAAGTAAAATTGTGCTTGGTCCTGGGATTTAGAGCAGCACGTTTGAATATGATTCAGTGCAGGAGGGAAAGAGAGTTGAGGAAAGGGAAGGGAGGAGAAGAGATGTGGTCGGAGCCTGAGGCAGCTGTGGGCAGTAGCTCTCCCTACGGATGGGAGTGGGCAGTGTGGGTGTGGGAGAACCTGGGGACGGGAGGCTGTAGTAATCAAGCTGGGAAGTCGTGATGGCCCCAGCAGCAAGAATTTTAGTTGTGAAGCTGCAGAAAAATAGACTGCTTCCACATTTTTATTCAAGAATTAAAGTCCATGTGCAGACATGGACTATTTTGAGTAGTCACGTTCATTTGTGGCTACTGATAAAAGGTGTGGGGAGCCAGACCTGTGTAGCTTTTGAATTGCAAATGAAGAAGTGACAGAGCGGTTATGAATCTGTTCTGATACACGTGCATTGTCTGTGAGGAGTGCAAAGCTTTTGCAGCTATCGGCACTCCATGTACAGTAACCGGTGTATTGAATAGCACATTATCCTGTTGCAAGCTACCTGCTTATTTTGAGTTTCTTACCACAGCAGAGCTTCGTACAAATGAATCCTTCCTTGTTGCTTTCAAAGTTCAGGTTTCATTGCCTTTCAGTCCAAATTCTCTGTTCCATTTAATTACCCCATGCTTTGCTGTATTAGACTTGGCACAGTTTGCAGTATTGAAGAATTACCAATCCAGATCAACCCTCCTGGACAAAGCTGATAGAAAAGTCAGGGGAATAAGTGAATTTTCTGAAAGGTAAAGTGAGCCTGCATCCTGTGGGAGAGGAAGGGAGCCAGGGTTACGTAAGGATTAGGCAGTACCTCCTCTCAACGGTGACAGTTCAGTAGGGACTACTCCTGCCATACCCCCTTGGCAGCAGAAGCTGTCTTGTCCGATTGCCTCTCCCTTTGGCGCTGTTATGTGCAATACCTGCCATGTTTGTATCTCATCAGTGAGGCGGTGACAAGAGCAAGTGCTCATGCACTTACATGTTTTGTGGGACTCCAGAATACATGTGAGAGCATTTCTACTTGCTTCACGCAAAGCTCTTCCTGCTGAAGGCTCACAAAGGTAACCAGTAATTCAGGGCGTTCTCCCTGGGAGCCCTGGGGAAGTACCACTACCTGCTAGTTGTTGCCAGACTTGAAAACATGGAGGATTGTGTTCAGTCCTCAAAGCATTTTGCCCAACTGGGATGTTAGTAAGTATACTTAAAAAGGAAAAAAGAGCTGAGAAATTACTCATGCATCCCTGTTTAGAAGTGGGCTGGTGAGAAGGAAAGTGATCTGTTCTAGTTGAGCTCTAGGGAGTAATCTCCTTTGCAGATCAGGGAATTTCCCACAGTAATGCTAAGGAGGAGTTTGTAGACTGCTACTCCAGTGCAGGCAGAGAGAACGTTGTGTTAAGTTGTGTGTTTTTTGAGGCCAGCGAGAGGTGATGCACTTTGCTGCAGGACTTGAATTTTTTTTCCCAAAATCTTCAGGAAATCTGCATGGGATCTTGTGGAAGACCAGAGCCAACATTTATCTTAGGCTCCTCTCAAAAAAGCCCCCAACCATCCAGGAATGAGAAAAGAAAAGGCTTTTGATTTGTAATGACTATTTCTTGGTTTTGAATTTTGAAGGGGCTCAGTACAGGTGTAACAACCTTTCCCAGAGTCACATCTCATACATAAAAAGGCCGAGGTCCTGACAGGGCTGCCAGAGGGAATCACGCACAGTTAGCTGCTAGATGTGTGCATGCATGGCTGCCTCCCTGCCCTTCACTCCGAGAGGGAGAAAAACAACTCTGCTCTGAAGAAGGAGGGAGGGGGAAGAAGGAAAAGAATATTTAAAAGTAGATTGAGTAACTAAGCTGTCTGGAAGCCTGTCTGCCCATCCATAAGCTGCTGAGCAACTGTGATGCTGCTCTCGACGTACTCCAGTGCACAGAGCCATGTGAACTTGGCCCATCAGCAGGGGAAGAAAGTACAAGTCCAGTACTAAAAATTAGATCCTATATATTGATATCTGTATATTGAGGGTGTCTGAAACACTTTGTCAGTGTAGTCTGACACACATAGAGCCAAGTATGTGGCATAAAGCCTGAGTAAACCCTTTTGATTTCATGCTCTGCATAGAAAGATACAGTTCAGCTTTGAGTCAGTTACATAAAGGGGCCTTAGATACTGGGACAGTGTCTGTCTATACTGCACAGTATAGAGCAGAATTGGGTTGTTTCCTCTCTAGCTCTGCTGTAAAAGTTACTGTCTCTGTACACCACGTGAGCATTGTGTCAGGTCTTACAGACAAGGTTTTAGGAAGCTCTTCTCTCCCATTCATTTAATTTGGGGTTCTGCTCTCCTAAATAGTCTGAGACAAGTGTATGTGTTTCTTGGGAATTAAGGTCCTGATCCAAAAGCTATTTAAATTGTTAGGAATGATTTCACTCTGTCCAAAACCTGCCTCTCCATACCTCTGGGATGGAACAGACCAGTTCAGAAATGTGCCTTCCTAGGCTGACAAGAGCAGCCGTCAGAGCATCACCCAAGGCAGGGGTGCAGATCTCCTGGCTGTTCTGTATTTCAGGCTATGCCTGAAAGCTCGGCTCTTAAGTTCACCTTTTTTGCCCCTGGAGCCAAATCCCAAGCTATACTGTTGAGATCATAGCATTTGCAAGAAGGTGGGTGAGGCACCCCAAAGCGCCTGTCTTTGGGTGGGTGGGAAGAATTACAGACTCACAGGATGGTAGGGGTTGGAAGGGACCTCAAGAAGCTGGAATTAGCAAAGCTTCTCTCTCAGCTTCAGCCTGGGGATTGCTCTGATGCCCAGAATGCCCTGACTTCCTTCCATGTTGTCAGTGTCGCTGTCTGTAGGAGTCTGACCAGACGTGTGGCTTTGGACTTGCTGCACTAGATTTTAAGAGGTAATAGAATGTCGGTGTTACAGAGACAAGCTGGAAGTACAGCCAATTTTCAGGGAATTCAGTGTGCATCTTTTATCCTGCATATTCCGTACTGGTTGTGGATATGAATGTAAGCAAAGCCCCAACTTTGCTGCTACGTTTCATATGGGAAAGGTCTAGAGCAGTAGTATGCAATTTTTATTTTTGCAGGCTGATAATTCTTATTTTCCAAGGTAGTTGTGTACCACTGTACGGCATGCTTTAACTGTACAAGGCATAGGCTTGTGTTTTGTTGGTTAACTGAATCTCGGGGTCTGTGGATTCTGCTTATACTGCAGGCTGTCAGATCAGAATAATCAGAGTGGGATATTTTGATTTCAGCACAGCTGTTCATGTGGTGATACATGCTGAATGGTGATACATGCATGACTGAGGCACAGCATGCAGCTCCTTGCAGGATTGAACTTTTTGTAATTTGCAACTTTTTATTCCAGAAGCTTGTTAAAGTGACAGCCCCACCCATGGTCAGTTTAAATGTGACTGGTTTAGATTTAAATAAAAATAATTTTTAAAAAATCACTGCTGAGAGCTGTAGGGATCACAGAGGTGTAATGATTTTATTGAAGGCTGTGGGTAACTTAACCGTTTTCAGATCGGACCATACTTCCCCATGCTGTTTGCCAAGGGAGTGGTTGCAGGGGTTGGTATCCCTACAGGTTAGAGTGGTTTGCATGGAGTTTCCTAACCTGCCCCTGCCTTAACAGAGTGATTCAAACCTCCTAATCAGGCAGGCTTTGCCTGAAGCATTTTGTCTAGCATCTTTATGTTGGTTGAACTGCAGAAAAAATAAATGCAAAATGGGAAGGTTTTCAGGTAGCACAGCTGTTAGCAAGGCGTCTCTGTGTCTGCAGTGTGAGGTACAGACTGTCAGAGTTAACTCCGGCTTTGTATTTGTTGTGTTACAACTGAACACATGCTCCGTTTGTTGTGCACAGACCATATATATGTCCTGTATTAAGAACATACATACACAGGCTCTTATACATAATGACGTATTTTAGTATCTTGCAGAGATGAGTGAAAGTGAGAATTCGTAGTCACTGGTCAGTGTGAGTGCTGAGCTCCGTGATGAAATCCTTTCCTGTGCACGGCCTCTGCACTAGACAGGGTTTCAATAAAACCTGGTGACATGGGGTTTGCTGGTATCTTCACTAGAGGAACAGAAACTCATTTAGGACAAAAATCATTTTTCTACTTGCTACCTGATGAGCTGTGAAGTTCTGCTTCAGCTGAGTCATGTGAAATTATTACCTTGAAACTGCTGATTAGACTGAGCTCTGTTTTTCATTACAGGCTCTTTGATAACAGAGAAAATGGACACCTCTTCTGTATCTGGTCTCAGAAAATGCTTGGAAGCTGATGCCTGTTGATGTGGCACTCTTCTTGCAGGTAAGCAACATTTAGCTCAGTCACAAACTGATTTGCTGTTGACATTAAATCAGGGGCAGGACCCTGAATCTGTTAAGTGACTTGACTTTGCTTTTTAACAGTCCAAATAAATACTGGTTTTGCATACTCACACAGCTATGTCAATTGTTAAGTTTGAAATTTGTTGTCAGTCTTGTGCTTGATCTTATCTTTTGCTCCTCTGCTCATTAATTAACTCACAGTTCAATGACAATTAGCTTAGGAGTCTTTCTCTCTGCATTTCACAGCAAGGAGTCGATGCAGTTCTGGAATGTGATCGTAGTTTGCTGTATTATATTCAAATGTGTTTAAATAATAGGTGGGGACTGCTCAATAACTACTTAGAATGTGAATATATCACTCGGCACCAGAGGAATACGTAGGGGGTTTTTCTAGACTACTTATTTAGAGCTTTAACGGAACTAACAGTTGTTAATGCAGTGACTTGGCTCAGGCATCTAGAAGTTCATTTGTATTCTCAATAGCAACTACAGGCTTGCTTCATTTAAATCCTTACTTTTAGTTTAAAGGTTTGCTTCTACATTGCATCTAATTTTATGTAATTTTCAGCAGCTGTGGAAAATCTTAGTCCCATCCCACCACCCCCTCTCTGCCTTTCCACTACAGAGATTTTTTTTTTTTTAAATTTATTTTTTTTAAATTCATGTGCTCCCACTGCTTTGCTTTCTGTTGAATGTAGTGATGATGTGGCCTTAGAATCAGCCTGTTGGAAAGTTGGCCTGGCAAAAAACAACCCCACCAAAAAAACTTCAAACATTTATTCTCATCAGATCAGCTTGCTGAATCTATTTGCTTTCAAGGTGTGTAGTTAATTCTGTGGGTGCAAGGAAGGGGACTGGGCCAGCCCTCTTTGGAACTACACTTGAACTAGGTACAGGTCAGACTGTACCTGTGTTACTCCATCCTGCAATTTACTCACAATGAGATGTTCAGAAGGGATTGATTTACAACTTTGCTAATAATAATAAAAAGCATTGGTATAGTGCTAGGTTGGTAGGGGGTTTTAAATCCAAATTTTGCCTTCTACAGCTAGGATGTCTCTATTTTGTATTCTTATTGTATACTTTTTTGGCTCCGGACATGTAAGTATGGTAACATGATGTTGCTTTTATGTGAATGAATGTGGTATTCTCCATATTGGATTTTATCTTTTCCTGTACAAATGCTTAGGAATCCTGAGCTGCTCAGGAGTTAACCATTTGCTGTTAAGGGTCACTCTCTAGCATGACCTTAGCTCTGTTTTGGGGAGTTGTTTTGCCTCCAAGTTTCACAATGAAGCTGCACAAGCCTTTAAGTGAATGGCACTTCTTGCATTCCCGAGAAGCTCTGCTGCTGTCATGCAACTCTGTTTCAAGTGCAGGAAAAGTTGGGAGTTGGTGGCTTGTCTAGTTTGTGTGGGTGTTCATTTTTTTTGTAATAAATTCAGACCGTTGAAAATGTTCTCACAAGTTATGGCTCCCAACGACAAAACGACAGAGGAAGTACTCTGTATGGGACTTTCTAACCAAAGCTCTGGTGCCTTGAGTCATGCCTCTGGCAGCTGTCTGAACTGAAATCGACAACTGACTACTTCCATGTTTGCTATTTCTCTGGAAATTACTTCAAAATATTTTTATTGTTTTATAACTTTGAACTAGTCTATGTATACAGGTCTCAGCTGCCATTCAGAAAAAGCCCCAAGTGTAATACATTTATGAATACTTACTGGGCCATACAGAAAGACAAAATTCAGTTGGTGTGACTGTGGATCTACAGTTATTAATATATTGCAGTTGCTATGTGTTATTAATAACCTTGTAATTTGCCAGTGACAGCAAATCAGAGCCAAAAGGGAATCAAAAAGGACATAAATAGTTGAAATAAATAATGTATCTCCTTTCAGGTTGTGAGTCCATCATTTAAACAATAGTGGTTTTCTTTGCATCGTTTTTATATCTTTGCTATTCAGTACTGCTTGTTTTTATTTGATCACTTTGCCTCCTGCCACTAGGTTAGTTAGAGAAGGTTGTGTGTTGTTTTCTAATTAGATGATGAATTAATTCTTTCCCTTCCCTTCTGGTTCTGCTCTGGATTTCTATTATCAGAGTAGCCTGGCTACTGATTTCAGTAAGACTTTAATTATTTACTTGTAGTTCTCCTGTGACATAAACTGAGAACATGCAGAGCACTTGTTTTGGAGGGAGTCTGACATCTCTGAACTCTTGCTGGAGAAAGCATGGGAGAGAGTTTGTGGAAACCGCTCTCCTCTTCTCTGGGTATGTTCTAGTGGGCTGAGCAAATGATGTCTTGGAAAGACACCGAATTGTAGGTTCCTGCCATGTTCCAGGCTTATGACTCCTTGCCCCCTCCCACCCAGTCTCAGGAAAATGTAGATCCAAACAGAAGGGAGTTTGGGTCTGAGTTTGAATGCAGTGGTCATGCTGGGGTTATGTGAAAAGGCTGTAGCTCAGATTCATCTCTGTATCATGCTCAAATATGAAGAAAGTATGAAAATAAAAGGAAATAAAAAGGAAGTCAGAAAAGCATTTATTTTTAGGACCTGGCTTTCTGTGGCTGCTCTAGGGTAGTGGCTGTTTCTTGCTCTTTACTTTTTTGTGGAAAATTCTGTCTCCTTTTAAGAGAAAAATGGATGTTCTTAGTTACTACATTAATTAGGAGTCCTGGGTGCAATTTTTTTTAGAAGGTGCCCCTCCCCTTTCCCATCCCCAAGGGCACAGCCAGAATTTCAGAGTTCAGTTGAGTCAGTTGCCATGCTGTATTTGGATATATGCACCTGGAGCAATTCTCCAGTCCCTGCAGCTGTGTGTCATCTCCTGTTGCTCTCCTGGTGCTGCACAGACTTCTGTGTCCTCTGGGGTTTGGAGGGGTAAGTGGAGGGGCACTGTGTACCTCTCCCCTTTCCTTCACCCCCTCTATTGCTCGCAGGACTCTGTTTAGAGACCCTCCTAAGCCCCAGGAAGGCATCTTCTCACCTGCCTTCCTGGGACCGTTCCCCTCTTCCTTCTCCAGGGCAGGGTGGAAGGTGGGAAGTGTGCAGGTATTGGGCTTGTTAGTTCTGCGCTGCGAACAGGGAAGGGAAGGTGCACATGTTGCTCCTCTGGATGTGTTAAAAGAGGATGCAGGAGTGCCAGAGCCTGGACATCTGACATGTCAGCAGATGGTGTGGATTCTTTCTAGCTTTTGTGGCCTCCGTCTTCTGTACTTGTTCTCATCTCGATCCTGGCTGCAGGGCGCTGGGGCATATCTGCATGTAGATCTGCGCTGTTCGAGCTCGCCACGTTAGAGTTTGCCAAATGTAGCAAAACAGATGAAAGGTATTATGAGTTATTTTGGTAGAGTTTTCCATCTGAGCGACATCTTTTAATGTTAAATGGGCTGGAAAGTTTTTCCCTGCCTGGGAATGGCCTTTTCTTGATTATATCAATGCTGCTTAAATACCAGAAGCTGGTGAGTCTTGCCTATAGTAAGGTTGGTACGTGGAGAGGGGGACTTCCCTGTCATTCCCTGGTATAACTTGGGATAACAAACAAAAAATGTACCTAATTTGAGAATTTTCAGATCAGTTAGTGATAGTTTAGGATACTGAGAAGTATCCTAATCACTTATATTCTTCCTCAAATTCTGTGCTGTTTGCTGGCAACAGATGACTTTCTCAGAGCATCTCTCTTCCATGTGCACTAGTCAGTGCTTTGGTTAAAGTGCCGAGCAACTACTGACTTGTAAGAGCAGCTTCTCCCTTGTTTTCCCCTGCATGGGCATTAAGCTTTACAGCCTTAAGTAAATGAATGAATGAGCAAACAAATTGGACAGCTTTTAGGTGGTTGCAAGGTTGGGTCCCTAGAGTGAGAGCTTTCTAATACCTCATTCCTTGACACCTTCATCCCTAAAATACTTGGGCTTTGCTGAAGAGCTTTTAAAATCGACTTCCAGCTGTTAAAATATTCAGCTTATGCTTGATGGGGCTGACACTGTCTTCAGATCACACTTCTGCTTTTAGAATGCAGTTCTTGCTTTGATCAGCAACACAAAGTGATCAGGTACATTTATTGTGCCATGGATATGAGCTGGCAATAGGTTTCTCATGCATCAGCTGTCTGGCAGAGGGAAAGCAAAGCGAGGCAGGAAGCTTGACAATGAGTAAGAGAAGGATTGTGTCTTGTTCCCCAGTGGGTTTGTCCAAAAGTAAGCAGAAGGGTACTTGGAAACTCATACAAAGAGAGTTGCTTCAAAGTGTGGATAGAGCACAGCTTTAGGCCTCCTGTGCCACTCAGATGATAGCATGTACTTTTATGATGGAGCTCAAGAACTGCGTGCTTTTGGTTGCTTTACAAAAAGAAACGAGGGGGGCATTCACAACACACACTGTATTTCCAGTGCTCGCCCTTCAAAAAGAAAGTAAATTTATCAGTTATATCAGTGAGCAGAATGAAAGTTTTGAAAATACATATTTCATTTAGAGTCTTATATGAGTCTCTGGGTGTTAATGTGTGGGATGTGAGACAACAGCTTCCCTCAGGAATACAGTCTTCATATAAGAAGTACAGACTTCTTGCCCTTATGTCGGAGTCCTTTCTGCCATAGTGGGAGGGAGGAAGATGATTCTCAAACTATGCAGGGGTTTCATATTACTTTAAGGTTTTTTGCTTGCTCTCACCAAAGAGCTTCTCATAGTCATGGTCAAGACAGTGGACCAAATAAACCTGGTTCAATGTACTGTAAAGATTTCTGTGTTTCCAGCCCATTTGTCCTAGAACCAATCCTTTTTTATAAAAGAGGTGTTCTAATCCGAAGAGGTGTAGTACTAAAAGGGGATGATAGTCTTCATTTGCATGAATAAATTGGCTCTTGATTTGCACTAGAAAGTTGATGGTAAGTGAAATAAAAGTGGTTCCACAGGATTTTATTATTAATAAATAGTAAAAAAACTAAAAAACAAACCAGCCAAACAAAAAACCACCCACAATAGATCCAGAAGTGGATCTGTTTGGCTGCTCCTTTTCCTGGAAGCAGTTAGACCTTTTCAATGTAACTGTATTTGAACTTCACTGAAAAGCCTTATAACTTAATAGCAGTAAGTCTAGAAAATGTATTGGTACTTCTCAGAGATGGTATTCATTGCATGTCTTAACATGCGTGCAACACAACCAGCGTGCAGCTGCAGGGCATGAGAATGTGTGTTTCCTACTTGGGGCTGATTTGGGTAGAGCTTGCCAAGCTCCAGTTTTCTGTCTTTGGACTTTGGGTTTGTTTTTTTTTTTTTCTTTAATGGAATGCCACAGCAGACCACATGGGACAAATACTTCCCAATTTAAAAATTGCTGGAAATTGCGGGGAAGGGGTGGGCAGGCACTTGTGGATCTTTTTCAGTGGTGCAAGTGCTCCATCTACAGGTCAAAGCATCTGCTAAGATCATTGATCAGCATGGTCAGAGTGCTTTCCTTCAGTTATATTATAAAAGGACAATATAGCTAAAAAGCTACCCCACAGAGTTCACCAGTGTGATTCTGAGCAACCAGCTTTCCACAGAAATTTGTGAACCAAAAGTTCGCCTTCCAAAGGGTAGTTTCTTTTTGGAAAAAAAAAAAACCAAAACCAAAACTGGCTTGTTTGCTCAGTGAGAAGGGGTAAAGTTGCTGCATGTGAAGTGGGGTGGTGGCAGGGAGTTAAAAGCAAATGTTGGCGAGAGGGGAAAAATGAGTGTGAAGTTGCCATGCGTGAGTTTAGGTGGGCAACTGGAAGATGATTTCCATCACTGTCAGTGTGGTGAGATTTGAACAGTTTCCCAGCAGTGTGATGGAGGAATAAGAAACCTAACTCGTTTTAAGTGATCTGGATAAATTTGGGAGTGGGATCATGCAATAGTAGCTGTAGTATCAAGGTACTGGATTTGGTGACTTGGGTGGCACCTCTCAAGCCAGCAGTCTACAATGTTGTTGGGACAAACAATTAAAATGTTCAAGAGGGCAAAAACCTCTTATGTATAAGGCTTACTAATAAGTAAGTGTCTTACTTATTTTTGAGTGTTTTTTGAAAGACCTGAGTCAAATGGCTTGTGAAAACAAAGTAACGTGTTCTTACAGAGATGTGGACATAGCAGCAGCAGCGAGGACATTTTCCCATATAAGCCTGCCAACGTGCCTCCATTCAGAGTTGGAGACACATTCCTGGGTAGGAGCATAATTCGGTCAGCATGTCTGCTAATTGGCCTCCGTGGCTGCCCGTATAGCAACAGATAAGGACTTATTTACCCAAGAGAGAGAAACACAATCTTGAACACATCTTAAATACAGTTCAATTTAAGAACAAGAAGTAGAGCATTAGGAAAAACGTTCTTAACTCATTTAGCTTTGTTCCTAGGTGAAGATAGGAAAACTGTTTAATAAAAAGCAGGATACTTACTAGGTATGTGTGTGCTGTGTGTAAAAAGAATCAGAATGGTGTGCTCTTGTTCATTGATAGTAGCAGGATATCTTCATCAGTCTGGTGTGATACATGTTAAGCAGTTGATATTTTAAGATTTTTTGAAAGGGGCAACTCAATAACTGGTATTTACAAAGAGTCTGAAGAAATGACTGGGGAAATCACTGACCCAGTGATGATAGTTTTCAATAAACTGTGGAAGATAAGGGCACGTGTTCCAGAAAAGCGCAGCACGGAGTTACTTGTCCAGGCATCTGTCTGAAACAAAACAAGGGAAGCTCCTGGGACATCAGTGGTGCCTTGAGGGCTTAAATGACTCTTGAGAGGATTTTGTGGGACATAATTCTTGTCAAACAAGTGTGACTTTAAGGAATTAGAGGTTTGGATTTAATAGCAACACTGAGTGTATACATAAATGCTTCACAAAAGCCTACCTTGTTGCTCCAAAATAATGTAACTATATAGCATATCCTTTGAGCATGTGTTAAAAGGATTAAGAGCCAATTAGCAAAGTTTTAGTAGTAATAGTTAGTGGGAATCCTTACTAAATAGGTGTTTGAGATTCTTTTCCTCTGCAGTGATCTGTGCTATTCAGTGCTTTCCTAAAGGTCTGGAAGCAATTGTGGTGACAGCTGTTGAGCAGCAGTGAATCATACACAGCAATGCAGATTTCTTGGGGCCTCTTTCTGGAGAGGAACAACAAAAACATTTCAGTAAGGCAAATTTGAAATTACACATCTAGGAATAAGAAACACAAGGACTTCCAACAAATAGGGGACTGTATTCTTGAGTCAAAAAAAAGGGTTTTAGTGATTGGACAAGCAGTTCAAAAGAAACTCTCAGTGGGATGGGTAGAAGGCCTCCTGTGGTGCTTGGTGGTATAAAAGGCAAAGATTCAGTAGAATGAGTGTGGATGTACAGAAATACTCATGCAGGCAAACATTTTTTTCTTTATGCAGTGTTGATGAAATTGATCCTGGAATACTTGGAATTATGTATCCAGTTTTGGTGTCAAGATTTCCTTGATTTATTAAAAAAAAATAAATTAAAAAACACCCAACCAAGCAAACCAGAAAATATAAAGAAAACAGTCTAAAGTCTGAAAGAAATACTTTGGGCTGTGGAAGTCTCTACTATATATTTACTGCAGTAAATAAACACCTATAGGTAGAGTAAAGGTTGGATACTAAGAGTCTAAGGTCTGAGACCTGTTCTTTTCAGCAGAGATGGGAGATATACTAAGTATGAATAGCAGAAACCTTCCCCAGGAGGAAGATGCATGGCTTTAGTGTGGGGAATTAATTTTAATTAAACAAAGCAGATGGTTCTCTCTTCTGTAGTATCTTTTAGGAGGAAGCAAAGACCTGTACGCAAGATGGTCATGCTCAGTAGAGGGGGAATGGTAAGAAATGCAACAGCCTCTGATGAGCAGGTGGTGAGGCCAGTGAGCTCTGGAACTGGTACCACAGTGCATGCCATGTAGCACTCCCCCCAGCCCTGTTCAGCTGAGTTACCAGCTGCCCTCTCTTCAAGGTGAGTGTATGTCTTAGTCCTTCCCCTCCCATCTCTAGGAGATGCAAAAGGTCAGTCATGAGGATTTTTGGCTTTCTAAGTGGTAACATCAGGGGGTGCTTACCAGCGGGTGCTAGGGTGCTTCCCACACACCTGCAGGCTCAGCAGTGCCTCAGCAAATCGATATCCTCCAGGCACAGCACTGTGGTCAGGCAGGTCCTGCATCTCCAGGTGTGTTTGTGCTCAGGTGTAGTAACAGCATTAAAGAAGCAGAATGCTTGATTGTGTGTCGTGTGTTTCCTGGGCTGCCTAGGAGCAGAAGAGGACCCTGCTGTGCTGTAATCAAGTATATTTCAGAGTTCGTTATTCCAGATCTTCACACAGAAGAAACACTGTTCTCATTCCTCATCAAGCCCCAAGCTGGCTAATAAGGAACAAATTCAGTGTGTTCCAAGCACAAGGCAATCTGTCTTAGCAATGATCTTAATAAAGTCTAGTCAGCAATAAACCCTGGTAGTCAGAAGTGATTTTCCCTGAGTTTCCTGATTAGGGAATGCTGTTCAATTATCTGGATTCCAACGAGCAGCTGGCATACATGCTGCAGACAGAAAGGGAGAGTAGGGGAGAGGTCTTTAATTATCTTCAAGTCAGCAAAGATCAGTCTGTTGAATCAAAACAGATGGAGCGTATAATCCACTAGCAATACTTGTGATGGGGTAAATATAGTTATATGGCAAAGAGGAAGAAGGCAAAGCAAATGGAGAGGAATTTCCTTGTGGGTAGGCTTTGAATGTTGGTATATTTACACTGTCACTTCTAGCCGAGGTGGAAGTGTGAAGTGTAAATACAGTATCAGTGAACCTTTCTGTGGTGACTTGCAAGGCCGCTCTAGGGAAGCGGGAGGGTTTGGGAGCCTCGTGCTTTGTGTTCCGTTGGCAGTGGCTGTGTTACAGATGGCAGATTAGTGAGTCTCTTGGTTCCAGAGGGCACAGGTTTAATTCCTTTCCTGGGGTGCGCTTCAGGCATTTCTGCAGTGACTGCAAATCAGGCTGCACTCGTCGGACAAAGTAATTGAAGACATTTTCTGGACAGCTGCAAGTTGGTGAGATGTGTGAGACGCACCGTACAGCTGCTGGATGGGAGTTACAATACCCATGGGAGCTCAGTGTTCTTTCTGGTTCCTAGTTGTGAGCTTTACGTTTACACTCCCAGCATCTCCACTCACCGCCAAGTGACAAGCTTGTCAAAGCCCAGCAAGAACTTCCAACCAGAAGCCCCTGTGATTGCCTACACTGATTTACAGGGTTTTCTGTTGTGATGCAGGCTGCAGATGTCTACTAGGGACAGGATTAATTAAACCCGGCGGCCCTTTCTACAGCAGGTTCTAGCTGGTTGTGAGAATGGCATGGAGCTGTGTGCAGGCAAGGAGTCACTGGTGATAGGACAGGAGAGCCTGTTGCACCCGGAGTACAGCTGAGGGTGCTGGTGCGTGCTGTGTGCTGAATTGTAGGGATCTTTTTGTGTGCGCAGGCACTGCCACGTGTGTCTTGGATGAGGGGATCTCGTCAGGCTTAGCAAAGTGTGTGTGGAAGACAGGCACGGGGTGTCTCTGCCACTGCTTTTAAGCCCTGACAACAAGGGCACCCTAACTATTGTAATTGGCCTAACTCTGAAGTGCATTTTAGTGGCTGATTTTTCATCTTGTTATGTCAGTGCAAGTATTTGATCAATAGATGGAAACAGGCAGCAAGAGCAGAATCTGGAAAGGTGGTTTTGTTTGCCTGGAGACAAAGCACAGCTTACCGTCATACACTGTATAACTGTTCCCCAGTTCAAGCCTAAGTGGTACAAGGCAAACAAGATATGAATCAAGTGTCTGTGATGTGCGTAGAGGCTTCTCCTCCCTTTTCTCTCATGTGTGGGTAGGAGCTGGATTTGAGCTGCTGGACTGAATACGCCAGCAGCGACACTAAACAGTCCTTTGGGTAAAGTACTGCTTTAATTTTGTGGCAAACTCTTCAATAGAGGCACCATGCTTCCTTACTGGAGGATGGCTCTCAATAGCAAAACCAAATGCTACTCACGGAGGAATGCAGAGGTGAGGTGAGTTTTGCTGTGCTGTATTATGGGAGGATTAGCTGGTGCTCCAGCAAAGCTGTGGTCCCAGGTTCACACAGTCTAGATCTGATATGCCAGAGACAAGGGGCTGCCACTGGTGTGTGTTTCTGGTTCTGCAGGTACCCTTGCACCTCACAGTGCTCTCAGGTAACCGTGGACCTCTGCTTTTCAACTGCCTGTTTGTCTTTAAACACAACCATGAGAGAAAAGGAGCATCCTGCAGTGCTTGCTGCCTCCTAATTGAAACAAACTGGGTTTTCCTCAACTGCAACTCCGTTCCTTGTTGTAACTTCCCTCTATCAGTCCTCCACTCCTGTCATACTCTCCCCCAAGATCTTCTGAATCCCATTAACTACTATATAGAATGAGCACAAATTTAGGTGTAATTTGTTGGCAGTGAAGGACATCTCAGGATGAAGAAAGACTGAGTGGCAGGAACTTGTTGGGATGCTGTAAGAGCACATCCATGGGTGATATGCAGCAGGTGGTGATAGCTGTTGGTATGGGGCTGCATTGTGGACACACTGGTGTCTGCCTGTAGCACAGACGTTGGTTGCAGCCTCAGCACAGGGTGGGCTGGACAGTCCCCACATGAGCCTCTGTATTATAGTACACTGTGAGGACTGAGTGTCCCCAGGCCACTAATTCAGAGCAGAGCAGTAAGTCTTGCACTGGAAAAGCTGGCTCTGCTTGATGAAAGCTAGGCACCAGTGCTGGAAATTACTTTTAAGATTGCTGTCAAGAAAGTGAAGGGGCAGGTTGGACACTTGACTAATGCCTTGCACATGTGGCAAGAAGTCCAGAGCTGAGCCAGAACACGACGGGCTTCTACAGCTGCTGCCCTTGGCACGTTGCAGCACCGAAGGAGCCATCATGCACCATGTGGCATGACAGCCCCTGCTGGGGGAATGCACTTCCTGACATGTTTACATTGAGCTGTATGTGGTGTGTGGCTGAAGTTACAGGCATGTATTGATAGGGTTGGTGGGGTGGAGGGGAATGGGACAGGCGGCCCACCTAAATATCTGTTGTATTCAGGCTAATATAAATAAAAAAAAAAGGGGGGTTGTAGAAGAAGATTCAAAACTACTTTTTCCATTCTGCAACCTCCCCCCAGCCATCAGAGTTTTTCTTATTTAAGCTCTTTTGGGGTAGAGGAAATCAGTCTCAGACAGAACACTGTGTACCTATGTACTTTGAAAATTAAAAGAGGGTGGTGGTGTACACCCCCTTACTGGTTGAGGACGCAAGAGGCAGATACCATCCATTTATTCGTTCTGGCTGCTTCCTTTTCCCCTTTTAGTTGTCTTGTGGGACTTGTTCTCATTTTTCAAACCTGAGCAAGTTCAAACAGTCAACTGTAGGAAACCAAATACATACTTCTATGGTATTCAGCTAGGCTTTGTGTAAAATTGTCTAATTTATAGCTCTTTGAGTAATAAAGATGCTCTGGTTGAGGCTTTTCTCAGAGTCCCATAGGAGTCTGGAATTCATTCCCAACTCTGAAAGAGACCCAGACCCAGCTTGGACGTTGGAAGTAGTATTTGAGAGACACTGACTTTTCTGAGGGCTTACTATTAACATATCAGTGTAAAACGTAATCAAATGAAGAAAACTGACACAGAAGCACCTTTTTTTAATTATTAGTAGAGTTGAAAAAAAGATACAAATCTACCTTAAATGTAAAATATTTCTATTGTTTCTTTAACAGAAGTGTCTCAGTTTAGGTGTTAATTTAATACCATGATTACAAGACTGGCTTGGAGGAGGAACTCTTTGCTTTTCGCTTCCAGAAGCTTTTCAACAGTATCCCAACACTTGAATAGAAGAATAAGTGCCAAATGTACTCTAAGCAACTCCATTAAAACATTAGTTATCAGACCCAAAGTAATTGACATGAGAGGCACGGGTAAAGAACAGAAAAGGCTTTATTATGTTACAGAGCTGTCTGTTCCCGCTGTACTGGGAACCTCACTGTAATCTCAGTTCAGGTAACATTCAGTAGAGAGTAACTCCCAATATCTGGGGTCAGTAGGTATCAGTGCCGCACCGAGTTATGGTATATTCTTGAACAGATTACAGAAGATTTGGATATGCAAAACAGTTTATATTTAAAAAAAAAAAATTCTGGTTCCTAGGATTGTGACTGGCTATTTACTGCTTTGTACATGTCCCACCCTTTTAATTTCCCTTACAACCTATCCCCAATAGCTAAATGATAGAGAAATCTTTAAAATATATTTCTCTGCTATTTGTTTTCTAGTAAGGCAGTGAAATCTTCCTTTTAAAATAAAGTACTGGCCATTTTTCAATGTGAACTTGTCACCAAGAGGACAAGCTGCTTGTATCCAGAGATTGGGAATAGTATCATCACTTTGCCACAGAAGTGGCCTTTCTAGTCAGAGGGATCCAAAATTATGTTGTGACCTCTGTAATCCCCATTTTCTATTTTTTCTTATCAGCCTTACTAGTTTACAGGAACAGGCCATCAGTGGTATGATCAGAAGCAGCTCGATTTCAGTAATCATCTTCAAGATTCCTTCTAGATGGAGCTGTCAAAAGATTTTTTTTCTTTTAAGGCCCAGTTGAGCACTATGAGCAAGCATATGTACAGATCCAAAATAAGTGACTATTCTCCTTATGATTGTAATTCTTGTGTGCAAATAAATAGTGGCTTCCCAGGAAAAACTGGAGTAGTTCACATTCAGAATGATTAGTACCATGTTCATTTCAGAATGTACTTGAAAATAGGTACAGGACTATTAAGAGTGCTGCAGAAGGTACAAAAATCTCACATTACATGTTTCTAGTTTCTTTGTATATCAACTGTGAGTTAGTTTGTTGTTGGTTTGGGTTTTTCTCTTACTAAGAGCTGAACAGAAGAGCTTAGTGTGTTAGCCAGAAGGAACAAAAATGTTCTCCATAGCTTGTTAGATCTTATAATTTAAAAAAAAAAAAAAAGTATGCAGTGTGGGTGTTTAAGTGCATACATTAACTATTAGAATGGAGGAGCATAATTAAAAAGAATAATTCTGTAACTGACATTTAATTTAGAAAATATTTTTCCTTATTCAAGAAAATATAACTCCGAACAAGGCATTGTAAATATTGTGCTGAATTTAAGAGGCTACTTCATTCTCTGTCTTCTAGCTTCTAATAATACTTGAAAAAAATGAAGCCAAAGATGGTTTTAGATAGGAGAGGGTCTTGTTTCGGAGAGGACACACACTTGTCTTGTTCTGAGGGCTTGCGCAGATTCTTTCCCCACCCACCTACCCTCCATCCTAAGTGATCCTCCTCTACTGCCCATGCGCGGATGAAACTGCGGTGTGCAGCTCCTGCCCACCTGATCCTGTGCCATTCCCTCTGCTCCACAGAGCTGTAAGTGGTTTGTAGCTGAACACAGAAAGGGGAATCTTACATGTGCTGTTTTATCTGTTTAAAATAGGCTAATTAACATAGTATGTAATTAATTTGTTGGCAGGAACATTATTGGTTTTTTACACTAGAAAAAAATCCTTCTAGTGTAAGTCTGTTTATCCTTAACTGGAAGAGTTTCGATGGGAAGCATAAGCCACTTGTAGTTTACAGAGCATCAGGGAGACTGTCTGAATTTAAAAACCGACACAGCGGAAAATACCTAAGCTGATAACTCATACTGTCTGAGGTCATGCTTTGATATCCAGGCCCCATGTTTGCATAGCTCTCCCTCTGGAGAGGGGGAGATTATAAACTCTCCTTTCCAATACCTTTCTAGAATTACACTTCTGGTGGGTACCAAAAGTGGGTATGTGCAGCGTTACTGACCTTGTCAACAGCACCAGCTATGTGTGCATTAAGGGACCCCAACTATTTCTTTTAACATCTTTTTTTTAAGAGTTTGGGTTAGTGATTTGGGCCCTTTCTTGAGCTGACTGGAGAAGAGCTGCTTTTCTGTTCAGTTGTCCTATTGAACAGTTTGAACACTACAACTGCTGTCTTTCAGATTCCTCCAAAACATTGACAAGATATTCTTTTAATTGTATTATACATCCTAAGTCAGGATTATCTTTAGCGTTAAGCTCTTATAGCACAGAACATTTACCTGGATATAAAAACATGGGAGGCAGAAATGATCCCAGTTTGATTTCTAAGGAAGCAGTGCATAGGGTGCTATATTTTACTACCAGAAATACTACTTTAGTTCTTGTATTTCAGCTCTTCAATTTCTCATGTTCTAGGGAGCAGACAATCCTACAGAATGAGGGGAAACAGGGTCTGAGGATTTTTTTAATTGGTTATGTTCATAACACAGAACTATGGCAGTATCATCTTAAAAATTAAGACATGAATATGAATGATAAAACCAGCCCAGGATAATTAATCCTTGCAGAAAAATGGTTTCTTGTCTGTGCATAGAATGAAAACAACTGCAGGTAAAATATTCAGAAACCCCAAAATCAAATTAGGGCTGTAATGTGTGCAAGCAAGGATGATCAAAGGACTGAGTGTCTACTACAGCTTAAGACCTAAGAACTCCAAAGTTTTTATTGAAGTGACATCTCTGTTTGAAGAAAAATAAAGTTAATGAAATTTACATGATGAAAAACTTCCAAGCTTCCACAGATTTTTCATAAACAAAAAACATTCATGAATCAGTGAACCACAGCAATAGTAAGGCCTGACCAGTTTTGCAGACTGATTTAAATGTTGAGCAGGAAGGAAGGAGGACACTTTGATTCAAGTCTGAGGGGCTAGGATGAACTGAGCTGTCAAATTCAATGTTCTGCTCATTTTGTAAGTGTAGGCATTTGTTTTTGGATGGGCATTTAAATAAATTGTGGTAGCTTCACATTAAGCCAAACCTTCAAAAGTTGGGCAATAAATGAAGATAGGCAATAGAAAATCTAAGTAATGCTGGATTTGTTATAAAATCAAGGGCATACTGAACAAATCTGAGAAGCATTTCTTACAGTTTGAAAACTTGCAAATAAAACAGTATCCCAAATTCAAGGCGTGATTGTGAGCCTTTTAATGTTACTTGGAAAAATTACCTCCAGCAGTTGAGGTTACGGCTTATGTTCTAGCCAATGGCTCAGTGGCTCTGCGATTTTCAGGCTCTCAAGTTAGATCTGAGGCTAACAGGATCTTCATCAATGGTGGAGGTGGCAACAGCTGAAGGAACAGGCTGCGGCTTTTCCAGTGGATTTTGAAGTTTTGTTTCTGAAATGCTAAATTCCATCATGGGCTCTTTCATCTCCACCACAGGTGCAAAAAACCAGTAATGCTAATTCCAGCAATCCAGATTCTATTTCATATGCAGAAATTAACCCAAAGGCAAGTAATAAAAATGCATACATCATCCCATTCAATTATTCAGCAGTTTTGCAGACATACCGGAAAAAACTAGCTTTCAATATAAAAATTGTCTATGAAACAGTCTAACTTGAATTTTTTTCCATGGATCATAATTCCACATGTGCTGCTGGATCTGTAGAAGAGGAGGAAAAAAATTAGCGCTCCGTTTCCAGCTGCCTCAATTGACAGATGGGTTTGAAAATCAGTATAGAAACCCCAAAGACTTGTTCTTTACAAGGTTACCAGTGACTGAAGAACAATTCATACCCATTGTGTATAGCGGCACTTTAATTAAGGGTTAAGATAAGGCCAAGTTCATAAAATCACCAGAACAGCAAGGGTCTCTAACAGAACTGGAAAACGTGTGCAATATAGCTCTCTGTTCTCTAAGCTTTACTATCAGGGTAAGTTGCACCAGCCACACTCAGCAAGGCCTTTCTGGCCCATTAAAATATACAGATTATTTAACAGATCCTGCATGCAAGCCTTTGCATGGTGCGAGCTTACAGTGAATGACCCCTGTCCAAACACGTAGGAAGAAAGTCACAGAAGCAGGGAAATAAAGATTACCATGTGTGTGTTGTCCTGGCATCTTAGCTGGTGTTCGCATTTCTTTTTCTTTTTGGAAAAGACTATGGAGCAGTTTGATTTCTTGATCATAGTCCTGCCATTCTGGAACTATACGCATCGCTGCTTGCAACTTGGGCTCTTTGGTCATTGGGTTATTACACTGCAAACAAAACATATGAATGATTTAGACAGTGCATAAAAAAAGTTTATTTTATTAGAGGTATGCTTCCCCCTGGTGGAATTAATCTGTTGTTGGTGAACACCACATGCCTGTATTTGGGCTAGACTACAGTGTAGAGTCTCTTTCCAAATTCATAATAATGCCACTGCTCCAGGTAAGACACACATAGAAACTCAAGGAAAAGAAAAAAATGAACTGCTGAAAACCCGTAAGTAACAATACAGGATGATGTGCCTAAATCTGAGGTAGACAAGTGTCTCTAAAACTGGTCACTATATTTTATTGTGACATAACAATGAGGGAGCCATACTGCACTTACCAGATCAATGGTTTTTGCTCTCTTCTTTGAGGAATCATCACACCATGTTTCACACCAAAGCCACTCCTGTGG
The DNA here is from genome assembly GCF_028858705.1 of Grus americana. Lineage (NCBI taxonomy): Eukaryota > Metazoa > Chordata > Aves > Gruiformes > Gruidae > Grus > Grus americana. Next base: position 3,505,684 of record NC_072860.1, on the reverse strand, counting down.
GAGTGATTTAATTGGGACCTGGTGGATCATGTTGTTAGGCAAATCCTGTTGTGAAGAGTAAGAGTTAGTAGCAGTTTCCACAGGGTGCAGGGTGGGAGGAACAACCCCCCCCCCAACCACATAGTATTAAGAAGCTTATATTTTTGTAAAGAGTCTTTTTTTCCAGTGCAAATAAGAAATGATGAATCATCTGTTTCATTCCAGACAAAGTCCTTTGGAAAAAACCCTGCATACTACAACTGTTAATCTTATTTTGTTGAAAATTAGTTATGTAACAAAACAGTATTAAAGCAGTAATATGAATCCAGTATCAAAGCTGTACTGGACCAGTTTGGAAGACTATTCTTAATTGATTAAAACCATTGTGTTATTTTTTCCATCTGCCACAGTATGAGCCTTACTTCCATGTCACTAGTCAGTGCACAGTAAAGCACTCTGAGCTGGATAGCTCAAGAAACAAGTACCCAGTTGTGTTATGTATTTGTCTTGGAGTATACTGGAAAATTTGATAGTCTCAAGACAGTTGGGGGAAGGTGGTGTTTCCACCCACCAGTTATATTTGATGCTATCAATACCTGCCTCATTTGAAGGCAGGGCATAAGGGGACTGCCCCTGGATCTGGTTGTGATTGAAGTTTGGCCAGGAAAGGAGAGGTGCCAACCTGCCATCATACCCCAGTAAAACTAAATGAAACAAACCCAATACAAACGCACCTGATCGAGGTTGGATAGACTGTTGGGATCCTGACTAAGACCCTGATACTGTCCTCTGAGTCGATCTCCAGCTGCTATCTTTCTGAACTTCTTCAGATCCACGACATACAGAGCACTACAGGGAGATGATGCAATTAGTAATGACATTTGACTGATGGGTAACTTACTGCAGCCCCAGTAGACCCCAAGATAAAATATGCTAAAACAGTCTCCTGGTGGCAGTACAGCAAGTTATCTAATACAAGGCAGGAAAGCAGTTCTAACAAGGTCATGGCACGTACGAAAAAAGATTTTCAACAAATCTTAACTTTGCTGTCATGCAATCCCTTCTTCCAACATTTGTTATTAACAAATGAAGATGTCTGGTTAGTTAACACTTCAATTCTTCATCTGTAAAAGTTGTAGCATACTGAAATTAACTTCAGTGTCCCTAGTGCTTCAAATGAACCATAGGCAGTGGAACCTTAAAGAGGCAACAGTAAGCAAGAAGTGGTTCGCTGCACCATTGTATACCTCAGCTAGTTTTCTGCTAATTCTAAGTTGCAGCAAAAGCTTTCCCCCTCTATTTTGAAAAAACTGAATTCTTCAGTACCTGATATGGTATTTTCTTCCAGCTAAATGACTTGCCCAGTATCCCGATTTCCAGAACCTGTAGCCATCCATTTCTCTTCGACTGTCACAGAACGGAGTATATCCATAAGGAGCACCATCTAGATTGAAATCTCTTAATTCCTTTAGATCTGTGCGCACAATCTGAAAGGAAGGGACATTTTATTTTTATTCGTAGAAGCCTGCCACTTGTTGTTTTGAAATGCTGGTCAGGATTTAATTTAAACTGAGCAAACAGTTAAAGGAAGAATTACCCGTTATACTCTGCAGTCATTTGCATTATGTATATGTAGTACAAAAAGACAGCACAAAAGGTGTTGTCTGCCCTTAGAGCTGGAACAACTAAAATAGAGCTTAAAGTAATCTGTTAGGAGTTGGTTTGACGGCTGAAGTGCCAAATTGTTGCTTAATAAGCAGCAAGAATTCTCACTATACATGAACTCTACTATGATCCTTTGTATCCTTTCCTCTTGAAAGTCTGCAAACCCTTCAGGGAGGAAGGTTTTTAATGTCTTTTTGACACAGATATTGTGGCAGTAACACTACTCTAAAAATACCACTCTGGTGGGGAAAAAAAATGCATTAATATCTCTTTTATAAGCAGAGCAAAAATTGTCTAAAATGAGAACGGTGCAGCTGGAAACTTACCCTAGGTGATACTTCAGCATAAGTTGTAATGGTTTTAACTGACAGGGGATCATAATGTACATATACCAAAACACCTAAGGCATTTTATACTTACATGTTGGTAATCTGTACTTCTCAGTTTCATACATGTTATTGAAGGCATTTTGTTTGCAGTTCTCACTGCACATGTACCCTGCACTTCCAAACCATCCAAGCAGTAAGCACATACAAAGCCTTACAGACACCGTTTGCTTTGCAGCAAGACATGGCTTGGTGCACAAGGGATTTGCCTTCTGGCTCCTCTGAAAGCCACTCAGATCTGGCCAAGTTAAAAGCAGGGGGGTGGGAGGGGAGGGTGTGTGGTGACTTAGGAAAACACCGTACGTGGTAAGTGATCTGCAGGCTGGGAGAACAGGCGGAACTGGAAAAATGGAAGGGTGAAACAATCTATTTGGCAAACTAGCTGGAATCACAGTGAGTGAACGAGGAACCAGACAAAAGTAAAAGGGTGAGCCAACAAAACCAATCTTTGTGGGAACAGGCAGAAAAAACAGCACTCACTGAAGCATGCGATAGTTACAGAATCAGCCTTCAGTCATGCCTGCGAAAGGCTCAAACTTGCAACCTTTCCAATAATACAGCAATTGTATTCCAGGACATACTATTCTTAGAGAAAAGAAAAACAGAAAGAAAAAAAGGAAAAGATGAAGTAATTCCAACCTCTGTGTTACCTGATCAGCATCCACAAACAGGATTTTATCAACAGCTAATGGGAAAAGCACATCTAGAAAGAGGATCTTGTAACCCCAGATGATGCGCTGTTTCTCTGTTTGCTGATGAAGCCAGCGTGGCCATTTATACTGGACAAGCTCATACTGGAAATTATACTTCTCTGCCATGTATGGGATGAACTCCTGCAGAGGGAGGGGGAAAAAAGTAGCTTATCTCAGTTCTTTGTTCCTCTGCAGGGAAAAGAAAAGTGCATTACAAGAGATAGGCTTCGGTCCTATAATAAAGCATAGGACATTAGAAAATGAAATACCACAAAGAATAACTACAGTTTCATTGCTATTTCAAACAATCAGTACAAATTGTAAAGCCAACTATCATAAGACAACTAAATATTTTGGCATTTTTTCCCACACAATTACTTATGGGCCATTTTATAGCAATCCACAGTTCAGTTTAAAAGAATGCATTACTCAAATTGTAAAATTTTGCAGATGGGAGAATTGTTATTTAGGGCTGTACAAAGCAGCATAAATGGGAATAATAACATGAGAGAAAAGAATTGGGAGGGATTTTTTACTAGAACAACTTGGGCCACTGTCAAATCAGTTGACATTCTGTTCTGTGAGGCTTCCTCTGGCACCGGGAGAGTTGCTGGTACAGCACGGCCATTAGGAAGGGAGTGGGGGAGCATATTGTTGCACCACCCCAAGAGGTGACTGACAACAGCAGAGTCACAGCACAGCCCATGGTTGCACCAATGGGGACGCTGCCAGTTATTCCCCAAGCTCATACTGAAGAGGCAAGATTCTCTAAGACAGGTTACTTTTTAATCTTAAATGTTAAAAGTTACAAATTCCTGAATATTTTGACGTCCGTTTACCTCTGGGTTCTGTTTTGAATCCTGCTCCTTGTTTTATGATGTATCACATATAATTGATGAGTATTTCCAGGTATGCTTATCTAGGGCCTGCGTCCCTCTTTACCATGCACCACTCATGTACTCTAGTCAGTCTGAAACATGGTCTTAATGTCTCCTCTTAATGAAGCTCTCTCCACACCTACTCATAGGCCTTGCTGCTCTGATTGCTTCTTTCCTATAATCTCTCAACCCTTATGTATTAGATCTAAGTTTATAACCCTGAATTTCATCTTAAAATCTACACCTTTATTGTGCAAGTCACAAAAAAAAAGTTCAGATTCTTTCAAGTATGATTTTCCTAATATGTGCTGTTCTCTTAAATATTTACCTTCAGCATGAGTCCACTGTCAACCTGTCTGTCATTTCTCAAAGCTTTCTAGGCAGAACCACCAGCTTATACCAACTTGATGCTTTGTCAAAATAGAAGGTATACAGACAGGTAACTGTACGTATGTTTACGCAATAGTATGATGCACAAGTTGCAACTTTTTTCTTTTTTTTTTTTAAACTTTTCCCCACAGTAGAATAAATTTCTAATTAGTAACGAACCTTGAATGTAGGTGACAAGTAGTTCTTCAGAAACCAAAACTTTAAAGGCGTCTTAGTATGTTTCAGCACAGACAACATCATTATGCTATCAAAAGAAAAAAAAAATAAAGCATTTATAGGAACAACTGCCACCCCCTAGAGATCAGCTGCGTAACAGATTACAAATTGCTGGGTTACATTATTAGACTAACTGCAGTTATGTGTCAGATAACTGATCTTCACACATGAAGAAGAAGCGGGAAGCTTCAGCCTATTGCAAATTGCTCAATTTTATCTACAAAATTACTAAACCGCCCAAAATCTATGTACTTTAACTACTAAGAGAATATACCACCTGTCGGCTTTTACAGTCCTTTGAGAAGTTCAGATTCTTCTCCAAAGCAACAACGACTTATTCTGTAACTCCTTAACAGTACATTTGTATTTGGTTATATTGTAATGAGACTTCTAGGACAGCAACGTACCATCTATTAAACTAAGTCTATTTTGAACGTATGAATGTTATGCAGACAAAAGTTCCTATAATACAGTAGATGCAAAATCTAGAGGATTTCTGAGCTGTTGGATTTTTTTTCTTATATATATTCTTGCAAATTTTAACCTTTTTCCTTGTGGAAAGCAGGGCACATCCCCAGATTATAAATTCTCAACTAACCGTAGGAATCTTTCATACAGGTGTCCTGAAGCCACAGAGAATATATTTAGTACATCGTCTTTATCCTGTTTCACATCTTCATTCTTTTGTCCTCCTGTGAATCCCCTGAAAGGACAAAAGTATTTATACTAAGGCCCAGCTATATAGGGAAGAGTGCAACAGATGACAATTTGCTGGGCAGTTGTCCCCCCACACTGGTCAGGGTGTCCTCCACAAGGCAGAGTGCTGCAGACGCAGATATGGAAGACCCAACAGCTGATATATGAACAATTCAGTTGGAAGATGGCTCGCTGAGATGCAGCGCCTGGAAAGGAACAATGTTTTCAGGCCCCCAAGTAGCACTAGAGGAAAGGGAGGGTAAGCAGGTGCAAAGCAGTAGCTCAGTTCTCTAGAAAGAGAGGGGTCCTATGAAAGACAAGGAGTTAACAAGGCCTAAATTCAAGCAGTCTTAATAGATGGCTGGGGAATATCACAGACCTAACTATCATGAAATAGTTTTCCAGTTTCAAGAGACTTGCAGGTTATTATTGAATTAGTTTTACCATTTGAGAGACTCCCAAAATCCAGATTCATTCTCACTGGTACCATCGCTTAGTAGATCTTCATTCATCATATCTAGTTTTTTCTGAACCTGTAAAGCAAAACATTGCTTTAGTGAGCAGAACCACATATTGGGCAAACAGCTATGGAGTGTTATTTTGACACTGGCTCTGTTTGTAGCCATTGGAATTATGTCCAGTGAGCTGACAGGTAACCTAAGCTGTCTGGAGAAACAGCTCAGCAGTGAACTGACATTTTCAGAACAGATTCCGAAGCTGTTTTCAGACACCAAAGACATGTTAGTCTAGATGGTTAAAATGCTTTGCTGAGAGGTGTTTAGTGACCATCATTGCTGATGGAGACTGGCAAAGAAAACCCCTCCAACCAACCAACCAACCAACCAACCCCCCAGCAAAAATCAACAGAACACCTCAACACCACTTTCTGTTCCTAAGAGGTATTCTTGGCCACTGAGACTCCAAAGCAGATACACAGACAAAGCAGTGAATCAGTAGAATGTCCCAGAATTACTCTAGCACAAGTAAATCCTACGAGGAAGTGTGAACCGGATACGTTATAACCACCACTTATCTATCAATTGTCCTCCTCAAACTTTTCAGTTATGTCATTGTCTGAGAGGCAACCTTAAGAGACAGCAGATTACTAATTTACCTTTTAAAAAAAAAAAAAAAAAAAAAAAAAGTATTCTCACATACTCTGTATCAGATTGATAGAAAATATAGTACCAGATGAGTAAAATTTATCTGTAACATAAAATACTAGCTCAATGGATACACTGAATGTTTATTACTAGACATACATAGGACATACAAGACTGACTTTTTTTCTTAAGTCACAAGCACAAGTGAGTCAGTGAAATCTGAGCATAATTGTTTCTCATGGGCATACAAAAGGAACAGCAGTTACATGTCTCAAAAAAACCAAAACCAAGTCTGCAGATAATTCTCTCCATTACAGACGCTGTGATGTGAACTTTGTGCGAACTGCCAGGGATCATCAGGAGGCCTTAATGGACATTCCTTCCCCACTGTTGGTCAAACAGTCTTTTTTAAGAGCAACTCTAGTTTTTAAACTCACCTTCACTTTAATAATTTTGCTCTTGAAGTTGTTGAGAACAACAATAACGTCACTGGCTTCAGGTGGAGAGTCTGTGCCATCATGGCTGAAAATACAGTAAAATACTGACCTTTACTACAAAGCAGAAATATGTTCTTTATTTCTTCTGCACATTTTTCTACATGGCATTAAGCCTTAGCACTGTAAAACAGGTTTGAGATGTGACAAAGTAACAGATACTTGTATTTGAACACACACTTACTGGGGTTTTTAAATGAATTCATTTAATTCATCTCACATAACTTCTGTTCAGTACAAAATATAATTTGCTGTTCGGTTCACTACAGTTTGACAAGGGAACTGTTAGATTCACATATTACAATGCCTACCTAGTTCAAAAGTTTCACAAGAATAAGATTGAAATATTTCTTATACTGTCCTACCTGTAGATTCTGTAGATATCCTCAGATCTGCCCTTTCTGAGTCTTAGAGTCCATGCACCAGGATTAGCTTTTAGCTGGAAGTAACCCTGTAAAGCAAAAAGAGTATTTGTCTGCTCTAGAGAATGCAGATGTAGAAAAACAAGTTTAAAGTCATGTGTTTTGACTCGCTGTTTTATAGCTGAAAAGTTACTTGTAAACCAGCTTATTAACATAACCATAAGGCCTTAAACAAACAAACAAAACCCCAGAAAATGAGAAAAACGCTAGACATTCCATTGAAAACCATTGTTTTTTCATAAGAGACAGGAATATGAAAAGGTCTAGCACTATTTGTTAGATGACAAAGTCTTCAGGGTGTCCTGGCGGGAAGAGTGCAACCCCAAAGTTTTTTCTGCAAAGGCTTGCCTTCATGAAGGAGCGAGTCAATTTCTAAACAGTGGTTGGCAACTAAATCTAAATCAATATTGAAGCTCCACAGACTGGTACTTCAGCTACAGCAGGAGACAGTAACATAGTTTGTATCTTACAAGATAGCTCTTCTACAGAACTTAACAAGTTATAACTTGAAATTCAAATATTGTATACAAGTCTTGAAGTGTCTTCTGTGGTTTAGATTATTACACTTATAGAAGATACAAACATTTGTAGTGATGCTTCAGTGTCCCATGCAATTCCATATGTGACCCAGTCTGCTTTTTTAAAAACAAAACAAAACAAAAACACCCACACAGGGCATTTTCCTGATCTCTTCATACCCCTTCACAGCATAGGCACTGAGCTGAGGAAGAAGATTCCCAGATGCAGCATTGTATGCTGTGGTACGTACACTTTGGTTTAACTAATTAGAAAAAAACCACACCTCCTAGGCATTAAGCTTTTTCCCTAACATACACACACACACACACACACACACACAATGTGATCACACATAAAATAAGGGTCATCTTCCTTATTACAATAAGAAATATTACATCATTATAGGATATACTGTGGCTAAGAAAAGGCACAGAGAAATAGAAAATGAGTGTAAGAATTTTAAAATAAATATTTAGTATCGGTAAACATTTTTATCCTTTCTTTATTCCAGTTTTTCACTAACATTACATATCAAGACAATATTCCAGTGACTAACTTCCCTTGCCATAATTTCAGTCCATTACCCCTGCAGGCAGCTGCAGGGAATAATCATACGCTTGGATTTCCGTCACCTCTTCTCAACTAAATCAAGCAATTTCCATTCTTTCACACTTCCTTTGTTTTCTAGAATGTCAATTATTCCTGCTGACTCTCCATTTGTTCCATAGATCTGAAGAAATGGGTCCCAAGACAAGACAACTGTCCACCTGAGTGGATGGTCTAAGGAGTACCCTGCCTAGGAAAAACAGAACTGTCTGACCTTCCCTGGAAAGAAGTTGCTTAAGAATAGTGGCATCATTGTACGCCTTTGGTGTATCTTACATCTTGAAAGAGGTAAGAGACAATAAGTACACTGCAAGGTTTTAGACATCAGTGTTAAGAATGATGCGGTTCTGATCTATTTGCAAGCAACTGTGGAGTGTAACGCCGCATATCCATAGCCTTTCTTCCATACTAGAAAACACTCAATGATTTATGCAATTGATTGTGCTCACTAGAGGACCAGTTATTTGTTGCCAGTTTCAGTCGACTGCTTACCAAGTTGGCCATAACAATGGTATCAACAATGACAGGACTGGTTGAAGTTCCCAGTGTAAACTGGAGTCCCCGAGGTGGCTGTCCAGTAGTAATGTCATAGCAGTGTCCTTCCAGAAGCAGATACTCCAATTCATATTCTGCAGCTACAACATTATCCACCTGTAAGGAGAAGACACTGCTGAATTCAGCACTAGCTTTCAAGTGCAGGTTTTTGGTGATTCAGTTACTCTCTAAAATAGCCATAGTAATTAAATAACACTTACTTTATTTTACCAGAGTAATTTTATTAAACAAATACCTAGAAAGCCTCAAAGAGCTCAGCTCCTCTGAGTGACGAACTTCACAGACATACTGTTAAGTGTCCCTGACCCAAAAGATTTGAATCTCAACTGGTAAGATGCTAGGAAAAGAAAAGGGAAAGACTGTTGCTCTATTTTACAGGGTTTTTTTTTTAACATTTATTGGAGAATGTAGTCAGGTAAGTGATTGGTCTGGCATCTCATAAAAAGTATATGATGGGCCCCAGAACCTTGAATCTAAACCTCTTTAAAGCTAGTCTCATCTAATAGTTATCATCTGAAATACACGTTCTGTTTTGCTCTGCATTACTCTTACAGTATGTTAGGGTCCTGTCAGAACAACCAATTCCTTTTTTCTACACTGAATGAAAGTACCGAGAAAAAGGAAAAACAAACAAAATCAAACAAACGCAGAAAAACTTGGGTCTCTCCCAGGCTAAATTCAGATGTAGCCTGAGGACACAACAAAGTAAAATATTAGTCTAATCCCACAAAGCATCTTCTCTCATTGCACATCCAAAATGACAGTTTAATTGCTATAGCACCAACAGGCTGCATATTAGGAACTGGAAGTTGTGCACCTGCAAAAGTAAAGCTACTATTTATTTGGAGGCTCAGGATGGTACTTAGAATGCCTGAAGCATTTAATCCCCCTCGTCTCTCAGGCTTTCAGTTAATCTAAGGGGGGTGTGGGAACTGGAAGGCTTGAAACACGTAGTAGTATCAGCCATTTGGTGTGAGAACGTTCAGCGAGAAAGTAACCCACGTTTGTAATGACCACCAGGTTGTACAGACTGTTGCTTTCCAAGAGGCCTGTTTGTAAAGGGCCTGACAACCTCGTTACACATGCAGCGAACGCGTTTCTGTATTGCAAAAGAATTTAACATGGCACCCTGAAGTCCAAAGTTTGCTACTTTGCATCACACATGGATTTTCTAATTTTTAATATATGCGTTTTTAGTGCCCATCATAACACGTTAGTATAGTGCATTTTGTAACCACTTACTAGCCCACTGTTTCTAGATCTTCTGAAAACTATTAAAGTTAACTGCTAACAGCAGGAGGTTAATAATTAGCACTGACTTATCAATGCCATTAAAGATTAATGAGAATCATCAAGTTGGACATACAGATAGTTTTTTTCCATTTTTAATGTCCTTTTTCTACTAAACTCTAGCCCCTTGGATTTTTCCTTCCTCATTTTATCCTGATGTACGTGGGGCAGCACTGCCCAGATCGATATTGTAGTAGTCTAATTCAGGGCCTGTCCTAGCAGCAGTCAGCTCCGAAACCCTCTGCAATTGAGTGGGTTTCTGCTGCATTGGTTTTACTGCTTTATTGATACTGCATCTCCTTACATGGGCCACAAAAGTGTTTGCCAGTAACAAAGCTGTGAAAATGAACAGGTAGCTAAAACCAACTTGATGGCTTCTCAGAGCAAGGGAAAGTAAGTAAAATGGAACAGGACTCAGATCTTACTTCACAATTTCTAAAGAGAGGTTTAAAAAAATAACAATCTTATTTTGAGTTGTGACATTAGCTGTAGGGAGCTCTAATCTCAAAAAATTTTTCAACGAATAAATTGAAAAAGTTATGTAGTGACCAACAAAGAGATTCTTTGTTTCTAGCTCAGGACACTCTGAAACGTTATATACACACACTCAAAGGATCTGTAGGATCTGCTTCAAGCCTACGGTATTTTTCAACCTGTGGTTCAAGGCTCCACAAGTAATTGAGAACAGCAATCTTACTGTCAGTGAGCTTAGGTTTGCCTGCATCCCTCATAGGAAACATTTAGGGGTCTGCAAACGTAAAAGGTCTTAACATCCACAGTTCTGTTTATTAGCATTTTAAAATTCTACATTTCTTTCCCATTACAAAAATAAGCCCTGGAAAAAACCCACCTTTTAAATGCAGTAATAGGAACACGCTGGTTTCTCTTACCTCCTCTAAGTAAATATTATCAAGGTCATATGGGGTTCTGACAGATTCCACCATCCAGCTCTCAGGAGTATTTAGGTTCAAAGTGAAGAGTGGAGACTGGGGCATATCCAAAAACTTGGCAATTGGTCCTGGAGCAAAGTTATTATCTGCTGTGAAAGAAATCTCTGGCTCCAAAACATAGCGATAAAAGCTGAAATTTAAGAAAGAAAAATGTTAGAACATATTTCTGCCAAACCTTGCAAATACTTCACTCTCATTGAACTTGCTGATGGCATCAGCTTTCGCAGACCTCCAATGTCTTCAAGAAGCCCGATAGGAAATTTTTATTCCCTCTTGCATACAGGAGGGAAGTGTTGTTAGAACAGATCAGAATTTCCATCTTGAAGGACCAACCAGAATGTGCAAGACTCAACCATTAAGATTAGTAAGTTAACTTTCATATATATATCTCAAAATAAAAATGCACCCAACTTGTAAACCAGCTCATGCTACCCACAAATTATATAAAAGAGCTCAAAGCAGTTGTTGAGACTTCCTGTAGGACATTTGACCATGTTTCCATGCTTGCACATTCCAACAGGTTTTTCTTTCTCTTTTTAACTCTGGCATGGTACTGCTTACCTTTTCAGTGGCATGTCAGAAAGTTTGGACTGGCAGTTCATAAACACTCTTAGGTTCATATTTATCAATTGGTTCAAAACCTAAAGTAACGAGAAAAAGACATCCCTTACAATGCTAACTAGGAAAAGTTGAACACTGTTTTTATAGACAAGACCTCAAGGAGGCACGTTACCTGATCATTTTCAGTCGTCCCTTCTCATTATTTGCTTTACCACACCCACCTTTTAATTGGTGGTTTTAAGAAGAACAGTTAACTTCTCCCTCACATTGCAGGCATTCTTTTTGGGATGCAGACTCTCCTCCTCAAGAATAGTCATTGCAAACTGAACTGTTAAAATGGTGAAACTCAAAGCTATCTAGATGATATCTAAGCATGGTCTTGTTAGTGTGTAGTATAGCGTAATTAGTTTTTCCACTAATAAATGTATTGTGCAAATCAGACGCACTATGAGAATGCCAGTGGTCACCACCCAGTCAAGGAGGAAGACAAACACTCCAAAATTACAGAACTGAGACAACTTTTTGAAATTGCCATAAAATGCATTACAACACTGTACACATACCAAAAGTAACGGAGCAAGTCTTTGAGCATCTCTGGTCACAGGATCAACAATAGCCACAACATCAAAGTATGTCTCCCCCTCTTTTGGTCTCAGTTTAACTGCACTAAACAGAAAAACAATTTTAAAGCATCAAAAGTTTGGATAAACACAGGAAAAACACAATCCATTTCATTCTGAAAGCAAATTACTTCCTAAATACTATGCGCCTTCTGAAACTAGATAGAGAAAAAAATACATTATACATATACGTATATAGAGACAGGTAAACAGACAAAATTCCTGGAATCTCACTGTGTCTGGAAAACAGTTGGGGACTTCCCTATTGCTACTTGGATTATTTTTATTTTTTTAACAAGTTAAATGCCACTTAAAACCATGGGAACATTAAAAGTCAGTGCCAGCAATCCTATACCTGTATCGTTCTTCAAAAAAATGATACTCAATCCTTGCTTCTCCTTTTGGTTGAGCAGAAAGAAGAGCATCCACTTTCATTACCAAGTCACTTGCACTGAAAAGAAAAAAGAAGGAAAAAACCCAAGTTTACAGATACTCAGAAAATGTGTCTACTTATCACATTTCTGCCCGTTAGCAGCAAAAGAGAAAACAGACTGAATTCAGATACACAAACTAACACTTTTACTACCTCTCTACACAAGTTCTGCAGCATTAAACATATTTAAGGGTTAATCCACCATTAAGTTAAACAGGTTGCAGCCTTATTACTGTGGGTACCAAAGGGTTGAACTGTAACAAGTACAGAACAGCTGGTATTTTAGAGGTCAACCATGCTACAGGCACTGCATCCCTGAACTTCACCAACCTCTTAGACCTGTAAGCGATTCAGATCAAACCCTTGCTTCAGAGCAGTCTTCCTATTTTACACTGCAACTCTGAGAACTAGAAAGCAGTTCTGTATGTGGAGAAACTTCTGAGGGAGAGGCGTCCTATCATTAAAAGAGAATCACTTCTGACAACTTCTTCCTTTTTATTCTTCTCATAAATTTTCAGTCTAGTATTTTAAGAATGTATTTTATCTTGAAAATGTAAAACCTCTTGAAAGTTAAATGACAATTGATTTGTACATCATAGCTTTGCCAAGAAACAATACTGTACTTAAAGGTCTGTCAGCTTTTCCTGAATTAAGTAAGTCTCATAGGTTTATAGTGACGGCTGTTTGAATTGTTCATACCAAAAACACAAGCCTGGTGAAGTCTGCCACGTTCTACAGTGTTTGTCAATGCAGCAGATGATTTCAAAAGCTTTCAGAAAACTTTGGCAGCATTCAGACCAAAACCCACTGCTCTGTACAAAACTAGCCTGTGTTCAAACTGTGCCCTCTTCCTCTACCCCATCGCCCGTATTTCTCTTTTGATTCTCAACATGGCAATGGATGCAAAAGTGTTTGGAATGCGGTTAAAACCTGTCCTCCTAGGACTCGGAATCACACAAGATTTCTGCACAAAAGACCTTGTGCTTAACTTGACCAGCCTTTAACAGCCAAGCAGCATCACGGAAAAACGTAATGCCAAATATGAGAGAAGCTATCTTCTTAGCTATGAGCTCCAACGCGCAGATGCATACCTACGGACTTCAGCTATTTTGAACCTGAATGACTTTCTTTTGATTAGCTTACCTCTATGCTTTTTGCAATAGTTATCTAGAACTATGATTTTCGTTTTCTTGTCTCTGTGTCATTTCTTACTGTTTCTCTTTAAAAAGTACCAACACATTTACTGTTTCATCTTCACTTGAACAGTTCAGTAGCAAATTACTACAGACTTGGGCACTTTCCCAGTTTCTTGCTGCTTGTCAGTGAGGCTCCAGCCAACACAACTCCTCCAACTTCCGTTATGAGGTAACAGACTGGCCATGGCAGATTGCTACTAGATATAGATAACGAGTCAAGAACAATTAACTCCGAGCACAGTACCATAGTAGGGGCTGCCAGCACTCTTCAAACAGCTTCCTGAATCTGGGGGATACAGTTACAGCTCCATACCTGCAGGAGACTGTGAACTACAAAAAAGTCACTAAATACTTTAAAGCCAGTAAAGATAACGTACATCTTTTTCCTTTCTCACTTGCCCCTCTGAACATCTGAGCCTTGACCATACGAACATACACAGGTTTGTTTATAGCACCTATCCAGAGTGTACTTGATAAAGCTTTCTCCAGGCTGCAGAAAGTCACATTATCAGAATACCACCACTTTTTTGTAAGCCTCTTTATGTTTACTCACAGATCTTCTTCAAAGCCCAGCTGCTGAATCTGAGATTTGATTTTCTGTCCTGATGTCTTTAGTATGATATTCTCAAGGAGATGAAAATCATCCTGATTGAACATCTCACCATCCTCTAATGGGCCAATAATCTACAAAAAAACCCCCATGATCAGCATTAATAGGTAAAGGCTACACCGAAACAAAATTCAAAGATGCATTAAATAAATACTCCAGCCCAATCTCTCTATCAACTGTTTAAGCTGGTATTAATGTCAACGGCAGCAGAGTTTAACAGGTAAGTAGCTATTTAGAGCCAGGAGTCCCAGACTAAGGCATAAAATGCATGCTTACAATTTTCACTGAGTGCTTGGTTTGCAAAAGTCAGGCATGTTAAATTACACATGCAATACTACATCTTGAAAGGGCAATAGAATACCAGGCCCATTCCAGCAGTCCAGCAAAACTCTAGCAAATCTCACTCCTCTAGCCTTCAGAAGCCTAAAAGCTACCAGAGACAATTCTTGCTGTTTTGCTAATGAGAGAAAGAATACTGCCACTCATCACTTGAAATTTTTAGCCCATTAAAGTATACAGTAACCACTGGAACTTGTGGGGGTTTTTTCCTAACTAGCAAGCAGATGACAAAAGAAAACTTAACGCTGTACACAGCTGGGTTTCATTATTTGGAGTGAAATACTATTGTAACATAATTCGCCTAATCTAAGTGGCTCTTACAAAAAGAGCTGGTGGAAGAGACCAAGGCACCTTGATCAGGGCCAGATAGAGTAGCATTTTGCCCAGTGAACTGAAGCAGCACAATCTTTCGAATTTATCATCCCTTTCCACCCCTGGACTCAATTCACTGCCAACACGAAGCAGCTCTGTTATCAAGAGATCTGAATTTGTACAAAACACCAACAACTAACTGCACACTGTACAAAGAAAAAGTCACTGCAGGATGGAATAAATCAAACTGAAAGCAGTCCTAAAGACTGCAGAGACATAAAGAAGGCTGAGACTCTGTGTCTGATCCCCAGACTCCGCTGCTCAGGGCCTGCTTCTTTACCACATGTGGAATATCTCTTTTACTGTCTGCTGATTGATCTCACCCTTCCATTGCTGATCACAGCCCTCTGCCCCTTCTTCAGCTTTAGAACATCTCTGCAATATATAGCATGGGACAGAATAAAATCCACCTTGGGAGATTCAAAGGCTTCTTTGAAATTATTGATATCCATACCCTGAAAGAAAAGAATACTTGACATTGAAATGGGAAGAGAAGTACACCTCTGCACACTTTTTTTAAATGCACCTTTTTTGTTTCCATTCAAGAACATCTTCATATCTTGCTAAAATTTATTCCCCAGGCCCCTTTTCTTTGTGGTCTTAAACCTCGTTCTTGCCTCTCACCTTCAAACATTATCCCAACTTAGGATGTGAAGGGTCACAGCCTTATAATTGTTGCTACTTAGACCAGTTGTTCCATTCTTCCCTTCTTAAGTGATTCTTGCCTAACTTGCTTAAACCTACTTTGAGAAATCTAACTTTTTTCTCAGCTTTTAAAAAAGACTGTAGTTCTCTCTTAACTCCCCAAGAAACAACTGACTCACTCAAACATATCTCTGAATCTGCATTCCTTCTGACTTTTCAAAATTATGTAGCTCTGATATGTACGAGGATTTACTTTATTTTCAGATGGATATTTAGGTAATTTTACCTTTCAGAGCCAAAAAACCCAACACCACCAAAAGCAACAGTGTTACTCTTCATTGCTACTGCATCTTCTGTGTATGAACATTCTACACTAAAAAATTCATTAGAAGAACAAGCAAAATACCCTACCTTTGTAAATACCAACAAACATGCTTACCCCAACAGCAAACTCTAAGATGTCGGCTCCTGCCTCTAGTGCCTTTGCAATTTCTTCTTTTGCCATTTTGGTGATGAAGTTCTTGGCATTATTTGACGTTTGTGTCTGTAGAGCTGCCCATATGGCTTTAGCAACAAGTGTATTCTGGCTATTTGGATCTTCACTAGGATTGTTAATCATGCTAATGCGAACATTATTGCTGGATTTCTGTGTTTAATGAAACATATTATTAGGAAAGTTTTAGATTTCAGGTATGTTTTAACTGAGAAGAATAAGTCTGTTTCATTAAACTCTGTATCAAAATCTTTGTATTTCTAAACCAGAAAACCAGATTCCAAATCAGGTAATTAACAGCACAATGTTAAAAGGATAAAGGAACTAATTTAGCATTAAGTATTTAGTTTACATATAGGCACCACTGTGACAGGAATCTTCTAGATAATAGTGCTATGTAAGAGATATAGGACCATGGCCACCACTCAGCGGTCTGGCCAAACAGTGCTTTGGGAGTAAGCTATCTGGTTTTATGATTCAGTTATCTTCCTGGAACGAACAGGACAGAGCAGAGAGCAATGCTCATATTCATCTCCAAACCAAAACACAGACATCTTCAATTGAGAACCAGGGGCTTAAAAGAACATCTTTTCTGTATTGTATTAGTGTAGTGCCAGGAGGGAATTCTGCCCTAGTACAAGAAGGTCAGTGATAGTCCAGCCCCTACAAACAAGATGATGCTGGATATAGAGACCCTGTGGGGAGAACCAATCTTCCCAGCTCATGCAACAGGAAGAAGCACACCCTGTGCTCTTCAACACTCTACCTACTGCTTTATTAGCACTGCTTACCCATTGAAATGAAAGCATTACCCACCTGATGTTTAATTGCATCATACAACAATTGCCTCCCTGAAGGTTTATCAAAATCACCAACAATCCAAAAAGTAACTGGTCTAACAAAGGAATCATCTGCAATTAAAAAAAAAAAAGTGGGAGAAATTTGAGGGTGAAGGGAAAGCAAGCTTCAGTTTTTCCTCTTTTGAAGGAGAAATATGATGCACATGCAAAGGTTTCAAAAAAAAGTAAAATTATATAGGAAAGATATGGATGAAGCTAAGCTATGAAGTCTGGCAAGACAAGAATAACAGTATTGGTATTACATTAGGTTTCATTTACCTCATTCAGAAAACCCACATGGGACAGCATGCATCACTGTTTCTATGCTGGATTTTTTTATTAATATGGTTTTTTGTTTGTTAGCTACCTTTCTAATTTAGAAATTACAAAGGAACCTATAAATAACTTACAGATTCCAACTGGTGTACAGACATATCACTTCTTCATACTGAAGCTGTTAGTTCACAAAATCAGTTTTATATAGAGAAAAAAGTGCTGAAGCAAACATGCATTTAAACAGTTTCTTCATTTCCTGCTGGTTCTAAACCCAATGTTATAAAGGAACCAGAAAATTCCCAGAATAACAACATATGAAATGCTAAAGCATGAGTTACCATAGATCTCCTTGGAAGACATTCCTGGTCAAAAAGCAGAAAGGAAAGGGGGAAAGGAGAGAGATATTAATAATTTCATAGTAAACCCAATGTGTAGAAAGAAGCTGCAGCACTGTACTGGGCATAACTGAATCACTAAAGTTCAAGTCCAACAAACAACATATTTATGATAATTTTATTACAATAAACTTTGACTTTTTCTTCCCCTCAAATAGACTGATGCTTTATTTTCATGCTACAGCACTAATTATACTACATATTACCAATTTCATACCATACCATGAAGGCATCGTTCTGAAGACCGTTTGCAAGAACTGCCATGCCATTATGACTTGGCTGTTAACTATTTCTGTTATCTTCTCTCTCTAAAAACTAGCATGACAGTGCTATTTCAGTACTGTTGCTGAGCCAGCAATATGTATAACTTTCCTATTATTTTAGAAAATAAATGTGCTAGAGTATTAGTGTAATCAGATACCAGTTATTAAATATCTGAAGTGACAGAAGGGGCAGTCACCCAAAACTGTTGAGCCATGGGATTTCAAACTAATGCACGCTTTCAAATGGCCATGCGGAGGCATAAGTTTAATTAATATTCTACAAAGGGAAAACAAGAAACTCATTCAGATCTAGGTGGCTGAACATGAACCAAGGGCAAATACGAGACAGAAGGAACAACGGGAACATTTAAGGCAGTGTGTACAGGTGGTAGTGGCTGGAGATAGTACTGGGGAAACTTGTGAGAGCCTAGTAAAGAAGACAGACAGGAACAAGAGGAATTGGTTCAAATGACAACAGATTATTTATGATGCCTAACTGCAATGGATACAGGAAAGGCCTGGTTAAGCTCTGTCTTATGTCTGTGCACGCACTTCTTAGATTGAGAAGTACAGCAGAGTTTTAACACTAACAGAAGACTTTATGTATAACTGTAATAAAACAATACTATCATTGAAAAAGTGGTACATGCACTGGAGCCATGTTAGATGTTGTCTTATATAACGGGCAGTAACAATTTTCTTCTGAATCTATGTAACTTTCAGTAATTTTTAATTATGAGGCAGAGAGCTAGAACCCTTTCTGTATTTTTCTAGTCAGTGTCACTGCAGGATCAGAGCTTACATTGCTGCATTTCTGGTGGTCATTTACGATATAGCAAGAGCAGTTCAGGTGGGACTTCATTATTCACTGAAGGGTGGGTTTAAAGAAGGGAACATTCTTGTTCCATGTAGATGTCACACCTTATAAAAAAATCTTTCTTTTTAACACTTAGATTGCGCCATTACCCACAGGCCTTGACAAGGCTCAGCGCGTGTGTTGAGTACCGTACACACACTTGGAAACACACGTAAGATTAGATTTGGGTTCATAATCCATGGCAGATGTTACCTTTCTTTGTTAAGTAGGTCATGCTGTTTGCAACAGCAGCCGTCTTATCTTTGGAATCCAACGTGGTAAATCTAGCAAAGTCATCCACGTAAAAGTTATCTGAGAAAGAGAAAGAGCATTAGATGCCAAAGCAAACTATTCCATGTAAAAGGAAAGAAAAATCACTACTATTACCAGAACAGTAAAAACACATCCCATTTTGTTCCTCATGAGACTGCTTTTTATGTCTCATTTCCACTGTTAATATATAATAAGCTGAGGAATACATTTTTTGTCATCTCACAAGTTACATTAATAACTACATTGCATATTTGATATGCAGAAGTCAGTTGAAAGAATTGTTCAAGTCTCACTTAGTTGAAGTTAATTTATGTAAATAATATACATTTTAAAATCCACTGTGTTACTATTTATTTTTCAAGCAACTCACAAAAGGTAGTTTTTGCAGTACTGTCATTATACTGCAGAGTCGCTGCATTGAGTGTTAATACATTTAGCCCTGAAAAGTTCTGATAAATATATGGCACAGCAAATCTTAAGTAATCACAGAGATGACTGTCGATCTCTACTCAGAAGAGGGTTAGAAATAAGAAACAAGCTGTTGCTTTATACATTATATGACTCTTCTTGGCTTTCACTAGCATTGCTAATTTCTCAACTTCATGAGTCATATTCCCCTAAAGGTCTGTACGAGATTTTCTCGTTTTGAAAAAATCTGTAGACATTAATGTTGTTATTGTACATAACATCTCCCCCAGCACCAGGGCTAGAACATCACTTGGGGGCCTGCTAATACTTTGCACTAGAGCTTTCTGTTGGGACAGCAGAAGTCTTTGATTCCGATACTTCAGGTTTAATGCAACTAAAAGCATCCCTTACTCATTCCTGTCAGATCTAGGTACTCTCTGTCAGACGTTAAGATTCTTGAGTTAATTCTTGGAACAACATTAGGCTGGTTCATTATGTACTCAACCACATCTTGGTCATTTGATAATTCACCCTGAAAGAAAGAAAAAATATTTGTTATTTCACATGTATATTCCACCTTAGATAGCTTAAAAAAAACAACCAATTAAAACCCCAAAACAACAACAACAAAAAACTCAAGAAATTATGCAAGTTAAGTTGTCTTGTGTATTACATACTCAGGGACTTTGGAGTCAGTTTTTCCAAATCTTGTTTCTCTCTAAAGTCACAGCTGAACTCACCACCTACCAGGTACACGGCTCGCTGGAAGATGCTTGTAGTTTCCAGGATTTTGTGCATTGTCACGGTTTCTAGGTCATCAGGATCCAGCTGATCTTTTTGAAAAGGCATCCCATTGAACAGCACAACAGGGAGAGGACCTACACCTGTTTGCTCATAGTAACCTTTTGCTGCCTAAATACAGGGAAAGAAGTAGCTTTACCATGTCAGCCCATTAACATGAGGGTTCATAATATTTCCATGTAATATCCACACAAGTCTATTCTAAACACACCAAGATGTCCTTCCAGCTTTTATATCACACAGACAATATTACTTTTATGCAGTGTATAAGACACTTTCTGTGTCTTACATGCAGAAGATGTCCTTGTCTTTCAGATTTTCAAAGCAAAAAGAGTTACTTCATAATACAGAAATGCAAAATACTACATTAAGTTTGTACTGTAAATAAATTAATTCCAATGAGCACATTCTGGTAATAGCAAAAAAAATGCACAACTGGAAATCTGACTTTGCATATGGAAGCAAATGCAGCACAAGCATTCACAGTTGTAAGACAGGGTAGAGGGTTTTTTGTTTTATTTTTTTAAGAACATGTTTCTTAAACTTGTGAAAAAACAGTCACTTGTGGGGTAGGGCATTCTTATGTCAAGATAAATTTCCCCATTTCATGTAACCACTGCAAAATGCACCATCTCTGTTATGGACAGAAGTTAATCAGGTTCTCCTGTTCAGAGGTTCTTGTTGAGGGCTTTCAAGGCCTTTTAAGGACACAGATATCACAAAGCTCAGATCCCATGAAAGAGTGCTCAGTATTGTTTTAACTTGTGTCCTTTATATGGCGATAAGCTCTTTCTAAAGGCTTCCTTCCTTATCCAGAGGCTTTGCCATGTTTTAAGACATGGTTGTGCTGAACGGTGTCAAGTACACCAGTCGCAGGGAGGCCTCCAGAATGGCCTCTCAGGTCTTCTGGAGGATAGATAGCACTTTGCATGTGTTGGGAGTTTCAGGGGCAGTTGTTGCTTTTGTTTTGTTTGGGTTTGATTTGGCATCTGGTATGTAAACTGAAAAGGCCTCTCCAGTCAAACAAAAATGTCTGTCTGTCTTCTATTGCTTTTCCCTTCACTATCCTACATTGGAAGACGGAAAGCATGTGTGCATACAAGCCTATTTATATAACCCTGACCACACTCATTACATTTACAGATGTAGGCAGTATCACTGTGTTACAGAGCTACTGTACACAGTATTTTCACTCTTTCTTTTAGAATATCCAACAAAAATATAAACATCCCCCTATAGAACCTCAAATAAAATCTGCTTCATTTCACATATAAGTGATCGAACAGTGATTTTCTCCCCCGATTTTCTCTGTACAGAAAAGCATCAACCCTAAAAATAGCTTTAAGAAATTATTTGAGGATGATTGTTGAATGCCTTGCTACAGGAAAGGCATTTTGAATTCATCATCATTACTTTATCTCACACAGTACTCAAATAGTGATAAAGAAAACCCACACCAATCCTTCCCACACATTAAGTCCCTTGGTTTTCTTGTGAACCATTCCATCACCGTGATTTTTTTTTCAAGCAATTTTAAACTATACTGATGTCTCCATATCAGAATGAAAGCAAGACTTATGAGTCACAAGAAAGTTATCTCGGTTCTGGTACTATACATACGGACTTTTAAAAATCTGTATTACAAGATGTTATATATATTTTATGTATGTTATATAAAGCTTTGCGATGAACATAAATACTTAAAGTATTACTAAAAGTCACCCAATGTGATAACAAAACCAGCTACCTGTTTAGTAGGAGAATTGCATCAAGAAATTGTATGTAACTATATTTTAAAAATGGTGATAAAGCAAAAAAAAGTGAAAAAAAGCTCTATTTCATTAATTCTTACCTTTCTGTTTTGATCATAGGCAGAATCAATTCCCAGAATGCTGCTGACTTCCACGTAAGGATACTGTTTCTCAAGAACACTAACCACATGCTCCACTTTCAGCTGATCTCCTGTTTTCACTTTGTTATATATCTGAAAGCAGGATACAAATACAAGTTTACAGCTGCAACTGTAAAGCTTCTGTCCTTACCAAAGGTAAGTTGACCTGTCACCTGTATTCCAGTAATTATAATAAGGCATTAACAGCCAGATCGCAAAACATATTTTTGTATTTATTAGCTGCAATTACTCCTGAGCTCTTGTAGCTCTTATGATTATCTTGCTTTACCTCATAGTCATTCTCTTGAGATTGGAAGGAGGTAAATATCATGTATTTCTTTAAATAATAACTTGCATCTTTAATTAGAATAGGTATTTGAGAGGGAAAAAGTAGTGCTTAGGGGAAAAAATGCTCAAGTAGAGCATATCCAAAGAGCTACCCTTCCCTTCAGAACTCAAGACATGCTTGTAAACAATACAACAGACCTCACATGTAAAGTAGGTAACTGCTTTCCTCTTGAAGGCACAAGATTTTACTTCAACTTATAAATATGTACCAAAAAAAAAAGAGAATAAAAGTCATTGTCTTCAAGTCACCAGCAGTTTAATATTACAGTATGCCCCAGCTTGTAGATTTGTACAACAATGTCAAACCACAAGTGAAAATGCACTTGCTAGTACCTATAATATCCTTTTATGTGGCAAAGTATGCAGCAGGAATTGTTCAAAAGAACTTATAATCTCATTGGCAGAATGAGCAAAGAGGCAGGATCAGAAAAACATGCAAAAGTGTTAAGTGTCACATTTAAATCTAGTCTCACTTGTTAAAGGTAGGTCAGAAGCACTTTGCAAAGAACCATGTATTATGTGGTACTAGTGTTCAGAAACGCTCTCAATACTCGCCGAGTCAAAGAAAAATTTCTTCCGTTATCTACATATTAGCACATTAACATAATCTTACATACAGGGAAACTATCAAAACATTAATTTCCCTTTCAAATGAATACTTACAGACATGACAGTCTGGAAAGCATAGTTATTGTCCATTTCTTGTGCCACATAATTGTATGCCCTAAGGAGGGCAACACCAGGATCCTGAAGTCCATCAACATCCTCTGAATCATTAACCACAAAGACTAGTCCTATCCTGCAATCAAACAAATCCCCAGATCATTATTATATTAACAGTCAATCAGTTCTTCACACAACTGTCAGCTATGGTCATCATCTTAGACAAAGGCTTTTTCTGTCATGGACTCCTAAGATTTTGAACAGAGCAGCCAGGAATCAAACTTAGGACATATAATCTCTAAAGGTGAATCCATCAGAATCTTGCTTTTCATCTTGCTTTCATCCAGAGTGCTTGCTTTTAAGTTTCTTTTGGACTGCTAAAGAAACCAAACATTGTTTTGCTACTAGCAAAAGTTATATTCAAAAATTTTAAATAAGAACAGTATTTAGCAAATGCCCTTCCCAACCACCAGTACAAGATAACTGAACATTCCTACAGTGTCCTACCAATGAGAATTTTAAAATTGCAAAAGTCACAAAAATAAAACTGATGTAAAAAAATACCCATTAAAACATAGCAATTACCTCAGTGGGATGTGGTTACTGAAGAACATCTCTGCCACATTCAGTAATTCCGCTGTGGTCTCGTGAGTAGGATCTACTATCAGCACCTGTATATAAATTGCAAGTGAAAAGCGTCTCTTCCCTTAAGAAGATAGCTTCATTCATGTCTCAGTACAGAATTATCATCAGTCCTATTTTATACACTGCCAGGGAGATGAGGCCCACTAAATAATAGTTTCTTCTAAAGTCTTTAAGTCCATAGTGTAAAACACGCTGACTGAACTGCTCCTTTAACCAGAAGAGACCAGACTCCTTGCGTACTTTATCTTCACCTCAGTATCCCCTAGCACCTAGGCTTCTGCCTGCACACATACACAGATCCACCCATTAAGATGTGCATGGGAGATAGGCTTTCCTCAGAGCTGAGGAACACAACCCCCTGGAGAGCCAATGCTGCTAAGACGCTCTCAGAGCAAGTGCAAACCTGGGCAGACCTGGGCCATTCAGAATGAATTTAGGGCCCTTTATTCATGCCAAGCGTTGCCTTTTCATTTAGTAATTTCAATGTTAAAAGCGTGGAACTCCAGAGAAAAATATAACACGTTAATGAATGACCGCAAGCTGCGGGAGCAACTGCCTATTTGCCTGCCACATGACAAGAGTTACAGTACAGAATTTACAAACTCCTTATTAGATCTAACTTTTAAGTAGTTTACCTAGAGACTAAAAGGACACCCAGGATTAAGCTGAGGACTCATGATGACCTGTTGAAGTCTTGGTGCAAAAATGCTTTCTAACTGAAACAACTGAAGTTGGTCTTAACCCTGTAAAGAAGATACTAATTAACAAATTGGAGGGATTTCATTAACCACCCTCAGATACTTCACAAAGCTGAAATGCATCAAAATCTCATTTCTCGGGTGACAGTTTTTTCCACTGATGAGCAATTTGTGGCGTCTAATAGATGCCAGAGAATCATGCTCAGTAATCTCTGAATATCAGCCCTAATTTACTATTATGGGTAGAACAAAACCTTTCAGAAAAGCATGCTATCTCAAGATATTTAAGTGACAGGGAGTCCAGCATATGTCTAGGTAAGTTGCAAAAGCTAATGTCCCTGCTGTTGAAAAAATGCACGTTTCCTTTCTAGTCAGATTACTACTTACAAAATTATGGAAGTTTTTTCTAATTTGTCTGATCACGCCTGGAAATGTGGGACGCAGCAGTTCTTGCACGTTGGAAGGCCAGGAATTATACCGACTGTCAACTTCAAGATTGTTGATCCACTAAGAAAAAATAAAGGCATTTAAGTGATTGACAGTCCTCCTGCTCAAGTCTGAGACTGTAAAATATTGTAAAATCGGACACTATATTGAGAACTGTATGAATAAAAAGCTTTTTAAAAAGAGCTAATTATATTTATAACCTTACTTTTATTTTTTTTCTTCAGTAGTTTCAGAGCTGATTGTGAGATAAGAACAAAAGTTCCCCTGACAACTTAAGAATGCACTGCCCAGTGGCAAATAAGGTATTTCTTATATGAAACCATACGCACTGAAATAGCAGGACTTCTGATGTCCACAGCATAGTCGGAATCTGATGGCTGGATGTTCAGCTTCAGAACATTGTGCAGGGAAAGACCCTCAATTCCTAAGCTGTGCAGGCCTTCCATAACACGGGCTTCATTGCGTAGCACATCAATCAAGCTGGGAGGAAAAGAAAAAAATGTTGTTGAATTTTAAAGACACAGCAAATAACTTGCTGTTATCCTAAGGGTTAACAGATGAAAGGTATAAGCAAGTCTGCCATGTCTGTGCATTACTTCTTACTTATCACCTATTTCTATCTGTCCTAAGAAACTTGGGATAACTTTAACCTATTCAATTCTATTTCTAGGAAAAACTATATTAAATCAAGATAACTGAAGCATGATATACATATGTAATTTCAATTCCACATTATTGAAACAAATCTTGACAAAGAGATATGGTAGTTTTCACATGAAGACTTAACAGTGGTTTATCCTCTGAGAATCAGTGTGCTATCTTCAGAATAAAATCTGTATGTTGACAGTCTTGGAGACCAAAATCTTGCTAGTCACAGCACAGATCAAAAGAACAGTACAAAAGTGACTTCCCATTCCAATATTCAAGGGTATTCCAGTTTTCACTGGAATCAGCTTTTTTGTTAGAAATGCACTTCCATAAGAGAAGGAACCACAATTTGCTGTTTGTGGTACTGTGGTGGGTTGACCCAGGCTGGAGGCCAGGTGCCCACCAGAGCTGCTCTCTCACTCGCCTCATTTACTAGACAGGGGAGAAAAGGTATAACGAAAAGCTTGTAGGCCGAGGTAAGGACAGGGAGAGATCACTCACTAATTGTTGTCACGAGCAAAACAGACCGAACTTAGAGAGGGAATTCATCTGATTTATTACTAGGCAAAACAGAGTAGAGGAATGAGAAAATAAAATCAACTCTTAAAACACCTCCCCCCACCCCTCCCATCTTCCCGGGCTCAACTTCACTCCCGGCTTCAACCTCCTCCCCCCTCAGCGGCACAGGGGGACGGGGAATGGGGGTTACGGTCAGTTCATCTCACGGTGTTTCTGCTGCTTCTTCATCCTCAGGGGGAGGACTCCTCTCATCGTTCCCCTGCTCCAGCATGGAGTCCCTCTCACGGGGTGCAGACCTTCAGGAGCAAACTGCTCCAGCGTGGGGTCCCCCACGGGGTCACAAGTCCTGCCAGCAAACCTGCCCTGGTGTGGGTTCCCCTCTGCACGGGTCCACCGGTCCGGCCAGGAACTTGCTCCAGCGTGAGCTTCCCACGGGCCACAGCCTCCTTCAGGTGCCTCCACCTGCTCTGGTGTGGGGTCCTCCACGGGCTGCAGGTGGAATCTCTACACCCCCTCATCCTTCCTCCATGGGCTGCAGGGGGACAGCCTGCTTCACCATGGCCTTCACCACGGGCTGCAGGGGGATCTCTGCTCCGGCGCCTGGAGCTCCTCCTCCCCCTCCATCTGCACTGACCTTGGTGTCTGCAGAGTTTCTTACATCTTCTCACTCCTCTCTCCGGCTGCAAAAGCTCTCCCTCTAAGTGTTTTTCTTCTTCTTAAATATGTTATCACAGAGGCGCTGATTGGCTTGGCCTTGGCCAGCAGCGGGCCTGTCTTGGAGCCGGCTGGCATTGGCTCTATCAGACACAGGGGGAGCTTCTAGCAGCTTCTCACAGAAGCCACCCCTGTAGCCCCCCTGCTACCAAAACCTTGCCACGCAAACCCAACACAGGTACTTAACAATTAAACCTAGTCTAGGTATAGACTTTGTCAAGAAGGTTCAAAACTGCCTAAGTGACTGTACCATCTGCACACAAGCAGGATGCAGGCTCCTAAACAGGATACAATTATTCTGAAAAAGAAAACATTCCTACCTAAATATGTCCTGAGTGTCTAAATCAATAAGTAGTCCATTGATGAACAGGGCAGAATCTCCTGGTTGTAATCCTAATGTTCCTTTGAAATACTGAAAGAAAGTAGAAGGCCATTAGAAGAATGCCCTGCACAGAAAAAAATTACTAGAGAGTTTAACGTGCCAAAGTTGCAGATTTTATCTCCCTTATTGCATTACATTACTTCTCAACTACAGTCTTGGCTGACTGTGTGTGCACATCCATACTAGAGGAAAAAACAACTGAAGCTATTTAGCGCATAGATACCTAAATGGGACTTCTATTTGTTTCTACATGATTCGGTAGTGTGTTGGAAAGTCCCTGAGTAGACTTTTTAAATATACTCAGATTAAATAAAAGGAAGGGCTTGAGAGAAAGAATTTAATTTTTTTCAGCCTACAGAGTAGATAGACAAATAGTATCCAGTTACCTGTCTTGGCTCTTTAACACACAGTTTTCGGCAGAACAGACTTAAACTGCTGAATGTTGCGTGGTGCTCGCTAGTGGAACTAAGTACTGTGTTTAACGTACCAGTTAAGTCCTGAGCTAGTGCATATGTCATCAATGAAAAGTAGAGGAGCTGCCATTTGTAGTCTGGCCTCCCCAAATTCAGGCAGCACAAATGGAAAAAGTCTTATCAATATTTTGGAATTTCTTCCAAGTACCTCTAAGCAGTACCCCTTTTGAGTGGATAATTGCCCCTGAATAGAGGCACCATCACAGAGAACAATTTTGATTCAGGAGAGCTGAATAAAACACAGTCCTCCTGAAGCATATTTCCCAACTCTAGCATGGAAAATTCTGCGTAAAAACTTAAGAGGTATTGGAAGAAAGCAATGTCATTTTTGTCTTGCAGTACCAGTTACAAAATTCTATTAAGAGACATGATGAACACTGAAGGAAAAACACAGTATTTGGATATTTAAAATCACTAATAGAATGAAGAATGTGAGCAAAGCAAACAGAGGAATAGCAAAGTACCATGTGAAGTACCAAGAACAGGAAAGCAGCATCTAATCAGGAAGAATGTATATATTTTATTAAATAAAAAAAAGCTCCCAGAGAACAGCTGAGTACATGCAGTGTTAAATTGTATCTTTTTGTGGATAATTACACAGTAAACTATAACTTGCTAGTAGCAGTGAACTTCACTATCAAATAATATCCACACAAACTGAGTCATGCAAAGAATAGCTTTAAAGGGCAGGGTTAGATCTAGCCAGATCTGGATCTAGTAGCCTAGACATACTTTGAATAAAAATGAATCCACAAAATCATGGGTTTACCTGTGGACCAGTCTGATCTAACACATAACAGAAAAGCCACCAGGTAGCTTTAGCTTGCACTTACATTCTATACTTTGTCCCTTCCAGAACCACACCGGACGACAGTGTCAAACCGCATCCCTTCTTTTCTGATTTTATCGCTATTGAACAACAAGGGATTTCTCTTTCAGAACAGGAATCTCAGGGGACTTGTAAGTAGATTTCAGGTAACTTTGCATTTATTACTAGACTAGCCAAATATCATTGATTAGATGTTAAACAAAGACATAAGTGTGTACTTAACATACTTTGTATTTTTCCTGTTAATACCGAGTGAGACCGAAATGTATGAATAGATCAGCATAGCTCATATAGCAAAAGCTGTTGTTTGGCTTTGGTTTTATTACCATCTTAAACTTCTGTTTTGCACTCTATCCAGACTGCACTACCAGGTGTATTTTAATTGTACAAAATTCTGTACAAAAGCCTGTACAAAATTCCCAAGTGGCTAGTGGTTTTTTTCAGTACACAACAGAGCTGTTGAAACATTTTTCTGCAAACACTAGAGCCTACTCAATGACCTCCAGAGGTCCCTCACAACTTGTGGGGTTTTTTTTATGATTCAGTTTCAAAGCACATGTAGACTTACTTGGAGAGCTGTTAAATTTTATTCCTTCACTAGTTTCACACATAAAACACCAACATTGGAACTATTTGCTCCACACAGAACGCATCATTCTAAGCCATGGCAGAAGGTGGCACAGTTATTCCGTGACTTCCTTGTAAAACACTGATGAATTCAGATTATCTAAGCACCATCTCAGATTGGGTAAAGAGAACTAAATTTTTTCTGCATCCTTAAAAGTGTAAGAAGATGCTTAATAAATTTGCTTTTCAAGCAATAGCTTTCTAACAAGCAGTGTTCCATTCAGGTCAGACATTTTTTAAATAATTAAAAATATAACTACATTTTGACTCTAATAACCTCCACTAAAAAGCACTCACACTTTTAACATCTAGTTGCTTTTGAAAAGTTCAGAAAACAATCAAAACCTAAAATCAGTAGCTTGAAGTGAGCTTCTTTTTACCTATTACCCAGGACAAATAGTGCTATGACATTTAGACTTTACACATCTGCTATACCACTCAAATAAGAACTAGGTCAGAGACTGAAAGAAGGCCACCCGGCAGGCACAGTCCTACAAGGAACATATTAACCATCTCTATACAGCTTTAGCTGGCAAGCCATCACTACAAACCTGTAACTTGGAAACTAAGTAAGGACTGACGTGACTCAGTCCTGTCCTGTAGATCAGATTAAGATAGTCTGCATGGAAATCCTAAGAACACCTATGCTGCATGTTTTCTGTAAATAAACATTTTCTGCCAGGACTACAACGTAGTACTTTCATTGTATTTAAAATGAA
The DNA here is from genome assembly GCF_028858705.1 of Grus americana. NCBI lineage: Eukaryota > Metazoa > Chordata > Aves > Gruiformes > Gruidae > Grus > Grus americana. The sequence continues at coordinate 3,475,860 of NC_072860.1, read as the reverse complement.
TTTTGTAAAGATAAATATGGTTAACAGATTCTGAGTTCAGATACCAAACAGAAGGTTGCTTTCGTATACATTAACAAGTGCTTGCCAAATAACTATCTGAACACTTGACTACTGTGAACAACAGTAGTAGGGGCAGCTCTGAACAAAATCCCGTATCATCATTCCCCAATACAGTGATCTCATTCAAAGAATTCATGACCAATATTTTCATATTTGAGCAAACAAGCTAAATTATGCTCCTAATTCTTGTTTGAAAATCCACCACTTCTTTACTTCCCAGATGCATATTATGACAAAATTGTGTATGAAAATACCAGGTCATTACTATTGAGCAAAATATAAACTTTTTAATAGAATCATTAATTTGAAAGCTTGAATTTATATTAAAGCATAAGTGCAAAAGCACTACATTACTTTCTGGAAGCATTACCTTTTGGTTCTCTTCAATTTCTGCTCTGAGTTCCGAAGAAACAACTGTTTTTGTTATGGCTCTACAAAAATAAAAACACGCTGTGAATCATCTTTCTTTTTATCTAATGGATAGATGAGATATCTACTTATCCTACTTTTGGTACCTTATATATAAATACATTTAGTCTCCTAGTATAAAGAGCTGCAATCAGAAGCACTTGCACTTTGTGGTACCATTAAACAGTAGGATGCACTATTTTTTCTTATACTGTATAATTCAACAGAACATAAAAATGTTAACCACATGCCAACTCTCAGTGTCTAATTTCACATTAACTGTAATAAAAATGGACAGCTGCCAGAAAGGTAGAGGGGGAGGCTGGCAGCAGAAAATAGGGGGATTTCACTCCTCATTGTGGGTTCCCATTCCTTTCCTTACATTGCTTCTAGTGAATGGCGAGTACAGCTCACAGATCTGACTGAAAACGCAATGTGTGTGCAATGCCTACCTTAAGAAGCTATAAACAGCACAATCTTAATATCGGTTAGTGGGGAATAACACCAGAATTTAAGTTCTCTTTGCTGTCAGGTATATCTCCACCTACTCAAAAAGGAGGAGCTCCTATATCATCATCTTCACAACCCAGGTCATGGAATTTATCAAAAGAAATCTATTTCTAGACTGGTTGGGCAGCCCAGATAGTGACTGAATTTCTTGAAATTAATTTGAATATGCTGAAGACGGTCATTGACAAAGTGCAAAAAAAAGTGGAATTGCATATCAGTCTCTGACGGGAGATTGACTGGGCTGTTTGCCAAAGTGGATCCCAGAAGAAGAGCGGGATCCAGTGAACAGATAAAGCGACCAAACAAAAAGCCGATCCAATAAATTCTTGAGGACTTGATGCAAAAGGTTCAGAAGCATTTCACAATAAAATAGCATGGGTAATTCTGTCAAATTTTCCAGTCCACATCAGCTGCCATCCAAGAGAAACACTGTAAGATCCTCTTTGTAACCATAGGCTGAAGACTTGTCTGCATAAACATTCCCTAGTGTTTGCTTCCAGCTAAATGGAAGCTCGGACATTAACCCAACCGATGCTGCCTGTCTCAGGCTCTGCTCAGAAAAAAGATAGTAAGAAAACTTCCTAGAACTCATAATCAAAGTTACCTGGCCTTTGTAGGAAAGTTCTGACTGAGATCTTTCATGACCATCAAAGCATCCACAGGAGGAGCAGTCAAAATGCGAGCAGCAGTTTGAAAACTTAAATCTAAAAATGAAAAAATAGAAGTCAAGAACTCTAAACTGAAAACAAGCCAATGCAGAGTAATCTTAACGTTAGTTTTCAACTCTTTTGCTTATTTGTTACCTATGAAAATTCATTTTCTATCTGCACTGTTAGATAAGGGGCTTTTTTAATCTTCTTCCTTGTTTTCAACTTCTATTTGTTGCCTTGAAGTAAGTAACCGTTTCAAAATGAACCAGTGTATCCTGTCTGCAGGTTGCTTCAATGAGTCCAGACCATCACACACACCCCCTCCTTTCTTTTTTTTTTTTTTTCCTTTTTTTCTCTCTTTGAGGTGGGAGGATCAGCCCTTCAGAAGAGGTCTGGGTACTTGTTTCATAAGCTAGAAATATAAACAGCCATCTCTTGGATATAGGTAGATTCTCTGTGGCTACAACGCATGTTCAGCATTTTGAATTACTCATTTTTTCAGAGGCTGAAAAGCCTTTCCACAGGCCTCTACAGATGATTTCCAGGGAAACAGGTCTGAGTTGCACGCAAATACTTTTGAAATACAGTTTTCCTTTGGTCTTGAGAAATCTCAGCTTTCCACACCAAGAACGTGACCATGGAAATGAACTTTACATTTCGTTTGCTTTTCTACATTTAGCAGATCATGCAAGTAGTTGGTTTAAGAGCAAATGGCTTACTGTACTTCACAATACAGAAAGCAAACCTCATTTCAGAAGCCCTGTGAAAAAATCTTTCTAAAAGCTATTTCAATAGGACTCTACAAAGGCGCTTTAGAAGATCCAGTATCTTCCAGTGCAGGAATTTACAGTCAAACTCTCAACTCCACGCAGCCACCAGCAACCTCATTTGTGTAGAGCACAAGAAGATATGTTTACATCAAATTTTTGCCGTACAATACTGAAAGTCTTCATACAGATTACCTTGTAACTGCCATACTTTCAAAGGTGCCATTTCATTGGTACTTTCCACGAGGTGTTTTCTAAGTTCTTTCAGCTCTTCTGTCAAGTCAGGATACAACTGCCTAAAAGGGTGCGAGGGGAAAACAACTTCTGTGGTTTCCTCTAAGCAAGTCTGCTGCTAATTCAAAGAAACTACCATATGAAAAAGTATGCTGCTAACAGATATGCATAACTCAGACATTTAAAAAATAGTAACAAAGCAAAAGATCAGCATCTCTGTGTAAAGTTTTTTGATACAACAAAGACCAACAACTTACAACTGAGTTTTACCTTAGTTTTCCAAACAGAAATCCTTGCACTTCATCAATAGGGTCATTCTCATCTATTACTGTAGCATTCACATCTGTGCCTATAAACGCAGAGAGAAGAACGCTGTTACCGAGCTATTCAGAAACAGTTCCCACACTCATTTTGATTAGTTTAACAAAACTACACTGCAGTAACTGAAAAGAAGAAAGAAAGGGCAAGTTTCAGGTTTACTTTTAAACCTGTATCCGAGAGACATCATCTGTACAAATGAACACAGTCACAGCTGAAATAAAAACAATTGAGAAAGAAAAGCTTAAGATGAGTGGAAATCTCAGAGACCTAGGCATTGCAGAGGAATTCACTAGGGCCTAGGAGCTTTCAGGACATGCCAGCTTTGTGGAGTAAGTGCTAAACTTAAATTGTGAACACAACCCTGATTTTAGCCCCAAAATACATCATAAAAATTAGTATCCGAGTAAAGTCCAAATTCTAGGCTTAAACTTCAAAGAGAAGTCTGTGCAAAAGACTCACACAATCTCCTAACTAGCTGGACACAAGCTGGCTCCAATCTAGATGTTTTATGCTTAAGTCTAACTAAAGGTCCTGACCTTTCAGATGAGTGTTTGCTTTTGGACAAGCCAAAACAGCACAGGCATGAAAAAAAGCCTGCACAGCCAGAACATTCATAGAATCAAACAGGAGCTGGATGAGAACCACACACCTCTAACACGCAGGTTACTTTCTATGAGCTATTTGCAGCTCATAGCAATGCCAGTACAGTTTGTCCATTTTGTAAAACATTTTAGATTAGTTCATCAATATTGGTATAAAACTTCACAAGTTTACAAATAACAAATCTTCCCCAGAGTTACTTTTCCCCCCCCACACACCTGAAGAGACAAAGGCCTCCAATGTCCTATTCTACAAACAATATCAGGGCTTTTGCATGACTTTTTGATGACAAATCAATGGAAATTCTCACACAGTAATAAAAGTCTTAAGTTGGATCACCTCCTCTAGTATGTTAGTTTCTCTTACAATTAAATACTTTTACAAATAAAGACCAAAGGTTTTATGTGTCTATATTCTAGATGGTAGCAAAATATTCTGAGTCAGACTTTAGATCTGTATCTAAAAACTGATAAAACTACAAAATCCTGAAGAACCCAATTGAAAATCTGAGTTCTATTCTCCACAACTGTTATCTCAGACTAAAAAAAAAAAAAACAAAACCTAGGGTTTTTTCCTTTCCTTAAGTCCAAGATAAATGCAGGAAATTCTGGGGTTTTATGTTGTGCATGCATGTAAATAAAAAGTATACACACAATTACCCTAACAAAAATAGTTTTGGCAGGTACATGAGTTTGCAAAATACAGATCAGTGCTTTAAAGAAAGCAGTAAAAGCAAAAAAAAAAAAGCAGAATTCTAAGTTCTGTTTTCCCAAAGAACAAGAACAGAAAATACATTGTGCTCTGAGGATGGATAAGCCAAGGCAAATTAAGGTAGAGGAATTGCTTTACATCTGCAGAATCTGGTTATCTGGGAAAAAATCACTTGCATTAGTAGTGCCGTTACTAAGATCTAGTCCACAGTCATGACTCCATTGTGCCCAGCATTGCACAAATACACAAGACAAAGATACGTTCCATAAAGAACATAATCCCAAAAGAGAGGAAGAGAAGTGATTTCAGAGCTGCAGAAAGAAAAATATCTGCAATTCAGACACTGATTCATATCAAAAGAAATATAAAACCATCTTTGCAAAATCAAAATGTTCACATTAAATTAGTTAAAATAATTCACCTTTCACCTGTGTATCATCCTTGGCCTTATATTCTGTACTTTTAATAGCCAGTTCCACACCATAGCCAGAGAGGTAGACTTTTTCTTTACTGGGATTCTGTAAGGAAAAGCAAACAGTGCAATACTGCCACTTTTTGTTTTGATGGCCATTTCCCAAAGCTAAGAAATCTCAAGCTAGTACAACGTTTCAGACACAACTGGTAATGCATAAGTGAGAAACAAATACGAGTGATTCTGCAGTAATGTACTATAATAGTTGTATTTCCAATTGTATTTCAATAAAACTTTTTGAAGTTCAAAGAGCAAAGATATCTCTATGAAGCAAAAACCCACCAAGCGAAAAGGGACACAAAACAGCATTTTCAGGATTCAGCGTGTAAGCCAAGTAGAGCAGAACAGACTCCTGTCATCAAATCAGATAGAGGAAGGAAAGGAACTTCAAGTGTGAAGTTCAAAAATGAAACATTCACTGAAGAGTTACAACAGACAATTACAAAAAATGCATAAATCAGTGACTCAAGAGAAATGCGTAATTAGTTCTGACTTTAATGGGAAACAAACATGATCCCTTGTTAAAAGTATTTTGAAGGATACAGGAGTCACACAACTGTATCAACATCTATTGTGTAAGACACTTAATTTTGAATATAAGTACTCCTCCCAACATTGATAAATTACTTTTAAAAAGGAAAGTGGTGTATGCAGTGTATGACTTTATTTTATTAAAAGTGCAAATGTCGCTAGAAGTGAACCAGCTGATGCTTGGGGGTTTTTTTTTTGCATTCAAGTCTGGCTCCTAGAGGCTACACTGCAGGTTTTAGCAACATTAAACAATATTCAGGAAAAAAGTCAACTTGGATTTCTCAGAGCTTTTGAAATGTAGAGTTAAACACTAATCCAGTGGTTATGGGCAATTTAGGGAAACCAGGATAAATTGCACTGGGACTGGTATGTCGTTCTGTAATAAATTGCTACAGAAACAATGCCTTTCATTTGAAAATGACTGTGAGGTTAATCCCTGCTTTTCATATCAAGTACCTAAGTAGCCTGACTGGGAAAGATCCAACTATTTCCTATAATGTCACGTAGGTACAGCAACATTTTTTTTTAGATTAAACTGGTTTTTTTCTGGAGTTTAACTTGGCATTTGTAAAATCAAATGATCCTCTTACTTAAACGTTCATGAGATTTTAAATATTGTGTCTTCCTCAGCTACATGCAATAAAAATAAACTTTGAGTATTCCAAATAAATATCAAGCAGCAATACATTACACAAATATCAATTTAAAGGGAACAAGCTTAGGCCATTTTTCTTTTTTAAAAGCCAAGCCAGTTACTCTTCCCTTGTCAAATACCTCTGTTACAATGCACAAATATACTTACAGCAATATAGTGTCTGAGCACGTAAGTGATTTCTCCTGCCTCAGCCTTTAAAACAAGCCTCTTGTGGTATCTGTAGAACTCCTCTGAGCCAATCTCAGCGTAAAGTATAACAACAGGACTTTCGGGGTTTGCCACTGGGTACTTATGGTCCCCTTTGAACAAAAATGGCTTTGGCCTGAAAGTAAACATTGAAGATTATCACAGTGTGATTCATAGCATTTCCTCGCTCAATGCAAGATGCAGAATTTCTTTTTCTCATGTTTAATCACTGTTCCTGTCTTCACTGAATACATGTCAAGCTATTCCCACATATTATCAAGGTTGGCAGCATTTCATGCATGTTGATAAAGCTTTGTTAAAAATGGACATATGAAAATGACACAAGTAGCTAGGTGCTACTTTGAATCTAATAAGATCCTTATTTTAAAAATTAACCACTTCCCTTAAGTTTTCAATTAACTTTTTTTTCTCCCCCGATGGTGATTCATAAATTCTGTATGGAAAAAAAAACAAAAAAAAAACAACTAACAGAGCAAACGTTCCAGGAATTCAAACTCAAGGGAACCCTGCCCTTGGTTTAGTATACAAACAAGAAAGTGAATGAGAATACTGTTTTCAACTTTTGGTTTTAAATTTTGTCTAAAATACAATGAAATATTTAAAATATTCCCAGCGAGTCAGATCATCAGCATGTGAGCTATAGATGCCATATGGCTGCACATTGACAAAAAAAACCCTTTATGACTACAAAAACCAAAACTACCAAGATTACTATGAAGACAAACTGAAATTTAAGGGTAGGTTGTTTTTTTTCTGAAGAGGTATTATATTTTATAGTTTCTTTTTGTCACTAAAAGTTACAATCAAGTTCTGTTCTTGTAAAGAAATCCAAATGTGAAATACATTGTGTGGTAATAGTTTTCTTTGTTAACACTGAGAAAATTATATAGGGAAAAAATTCTATGCATGATTCAAGCCATTCATGAAACGATCTCTGTTATATTACCTATCATTTTAATATGCAGCCCAGCTCTTTCTACTCTCCCTACATACTAAAGGCTTTACATATTCCTGAGAATTCCTTACTGTCCTTCAACAAATTGTTTCCAACTTTTCCGATGCACTTTCAAAGCATTCCTCCTCCTAGCAGAATACCAAAGAGCAAGGGATAAGAAAACAATCATTCCAATCTGGATTAATAAGAGACTGCCACTTCTGTGCAAGCAATGGACAGTGCATAAATCAACACTGAAGAATGTAGAAACTACTGGTTTGTGACAATCTCTTTACAGCAGTAAGTCTAACTAGCTTAAGTTTTAAGAGCTAATCCAATGATAGGAAATTAATCAAATACCTTTCTGAAGCTGTCTGTAAAAGGTTTCCAAGAGAGTCAAATTCACATGTCTTCTCCCCATGCACAGCAAAAAACAAGGTACAGCCCTTTGGTGGAGGTTCATCTGCTGCTATCTGTATTAAAATATTTGTAATAAAGTAGGCTGAGTGTTTGCCCTTTGAACAAGTGAAAATGATAACAGTGAAGACCAATTGCTACAGAGCTACAATTTCGTAAATTCTAAACTAGTACTTCTTCCCTCTTTATTACATAATTTAAATGCAAGGTAAGAATTGCAAAATTGAGATTTAAGTCTTAACATTTTATAGCTGTTCTTCCAGTCTATTACTAATAACTGTAATATTAGTTCCAGGTACAAAAAGTGAGGCTTGCAATTGTAGGGTTTTTTGATGAGGTTTTTTTGCATTACACATCAGAAACCTCAACATTTGTTAAACATTAAATGATAAAATGATTCCAGATGAAAAAGGAAGATGTCTTCCAGTATTACTTAAATAAAGCACATTATAATGCGAGAAAATTTGCAATGAACTATATGATACCCCAAGTTTGAAAAAGAACAGAGAGTACAACGAACTTCCATTTATGGGTTCTAATCTAATCTCTAATTATATATATTCATATATATCATATATTCATGAATTACTATCTTCAGGTAAGTACAACTGAATAATGGGAATGGCAGCAACATCACAAGTACCAACAGAGCCGTAGGGATTTTTGTCATAAAAATCTTTACACATTTATGTGCAGTGGGTATCAAAGATATGCAGACATGTTGAAATCCCAATTCTTTAGTCTAGTCTAGACAGACGGACTCAAATTTGGCACTCGGTGAAATGAGTATATACATATGTTCTTCAGCTCAGATGTCTGGAGCACTTCTTCAGTTCAGGATTTTTTATACTCTCAAATGTCTCCTTACACAGCTTGCTCCTTCCTAGGCCTTAGGTAATGCTCTGCAAATCATTTCAGGATTTCCTGTACTAACCTGTTGAAAAGCTTGAACTGTTGCAGAATAAGAGCGTAAGGACAAGGAAAATTTCAACAAATTCTGCTGCAAAGGTGACAGACTCTGGCAGGCTACTTTCAGCATTTCATGGTAAGACGAATAATAGCTACCTGCAAAGTCAAAGTACAAGCAGTTATCTTTCTGTACCATATTCTCACTGAAGAAGGGCTTTTCATCCTAACTGTGATTTATACTAACAGAAGCCCATGACATTAGTTGTAAATATGCAGATGACCCTTCCTCCTCAATTTTCATTACAGCTAGTTCTACAGATGGACACAGTGAACTTCAACAGAGATCCATCAAAGTACACTTACATACGTTCCTGAGGATGCAGACATAGGCTTGGGGAGGAGGGAAGCAGTTAAAAGCTCCCATTTAATTTCAGTTGAGAGATAGAAACACTGAGAGAAAGCATTTATAATATTTTATACTTCATGTTGAAACAGAAACTGGCAAGTAAAACATGTTTCAGACTCGTCCACTACAGCTTTTGTCAAACGGATAGCCAAAATCCTTGAGCACTTCACAGTAAAAACATTACTAAAATCAGTCCTCATTTGACTTGTACAATACTAACACAACAGAAGACAAAACATTTTAGTTTATTTTCCAGCCATGTCAACTGCGAGTCATCATCAAGAAAAAGATTATGAAAACTTACCATCATGTTCAGATGTCTTAATATTTTGACTGGCTTCCACAAAATTCCAGAATTTTTCTTGACCTTCTTCTGATAAAAATTCACTAAGAAGAGAAGAGTTAGGTAGGTCTGTGAATTTTCTCTCAAGTTACAATTCTAATACTTTGTAAAGCTTTACAGAAAGTTAGCTGACCTGCAGCCGTGTACACGCTGGGAGCTCTGCGTTTCTTTGCTAGCTATCTTTTATGAGAAACATACATTTTTGTTTGCTTTGCTGTAACAAACTGTAGTTTGTTGGAATTACTAGCTTTGGTGGGTTTTTTTGTTTGGTTTTAAATGAGCAAAAGGAGAAGTAAGAGCTTCAAATCATGATGTTGTAATTCATCATATATTCAGCATATGACTAGGTAGGTATACAATGTTAGATAGTAAAATAATTCTATAAACATTGCTAACAACAAATACTTTATCATCTGTAAACTTGTAACATGCTTCACATGCTAAAGGAAACTACAACATGAGATTCAGAACCCACTAGCTACCGCAATAGTTTGTGTGTTCATTTCAACTGGTTCTGACCTAAGGGATAAGTACTTCTTGAACAATTGGGTAACGAATTGCAGCGCTGAGCTCAGTAAATTGAACAGCAGGAATGATTTTACGCTGCAGTGCTGTATCATTCTGCAGTTCACCTCAGATGAACAATCCTACTTACCCAAAGTCTTCGAATATAATGGTTAGGTTAAATGTCAAGCCTCTGGCACGTTATTTTAATTATTTGCTTACTATTTCACAGTCTGCTAGGGTGAGCTTTTCCCCAGCAAATGTCTCGCATTGTCAGGGTATTTAAATCCTGGCATTAACACCCGAGCTTTGCATTTTACTGCTTAAGGATTTTTCAGTCTTCAAACTTCAGCTTCTATAGAGAAGGTTACAGAAAAGTAACTTCACCTAGGACACGCCAGTCCCATCACCCAAAGCCGTGCCCATTTGAATGAAACCCATCAATGCTCAACTATTTCCATGTGAACCAGTCTGCGGTAACACAGGCAGAATTCCACATACGACAACACCCTTAAGCAATACAAAATTAAACACACGTACACTTACACAAAAATCCCATTTTGCATAGACATCTCCAAATTAGAATACCACATAACGAAATGATGGGGACTTCTAAAGTGCTATGTAGACTAGCAGTGACAAGACAGCATTTGGCTTTCTTTTTTTCTTTTTAAATAGCATCTTCTTAAAAAAAAAAAAGTCTTTAATACCATAGAAGAAATCTCCCCAGGCTGACTTGCACAACTCTTAACAAAGCAGTTGACTTTAGGTAATCAATGCACAACTCACATGAACAAGTTCAACTCAAGCTTAACTGAGCTAACATACGCGAGCAACAGATATGCATCAAAACATAATTCAAGTCAAAAATCTTGTACTATGGGATCTTACAAGACCACACTAAACCTCTCTATCTAGTGCTTTCAGTAAAACAATTGAGGCAAACAATACTTACATGGAATTATTCATTGTTACTAATGTTTGTTCTAATGCATAATGAAAGAATTTACCATGCAAAAACCTACTATTTCCTTTAAAACAGTCATCCCATCTCCCCAGGCACAGCCATGTTCAACTGTTACTACTACCAATGAATTAGTAACAACCAAAATCCAAAGCACCACAAAACAAATCAAAAAGACAACACATTACTTTATCCTGTAAGCATATTCTGATTTGTCAATGAAAAAAAAAATCACAATGCAGTTACCTTGTTTCAAGTAATAAAGGAGTTGAAGACCACTTTGCAGTTAGAGATGTTGTCACAGCCTTAGAATCTCCTTTTACAAGTGAAGAGCTGAACCAGATTCCAAGTACTGCAATAAGTATTCCCATTTTATAGAAGTCTGAAAAAGATGAAGAACAAGAAATTAGTTTTGCATCATCTCTTTTTATAAGCACAGAATCTCACATATCCAAATATATTAAGGCATGGTTTAAGATTCAGTGGCCCATTTAATGCAATATATCAGTGAGAGAACCATAGTCTCACCTGGGCTTACAAAATCAAAAATACTATGAAAACATGAAAAGAGACAAGGATTTTAAGATCTGACTCCTGAGCTGCAATTAAACCTAAATCAATTTCAGTTTCCTCTATGTTTATGCTTTCAAATAAACTCGCTTCTGTTCTGGGACACCCACACCATATACTACGTGCTTTAAGAAGAGGTATTAGAACATATTTCAAATTAGGTGGAAAACCTACCCACCATTCATTTTATGGAAGTAAAGTCACATTTTGTATTTGCACAGATACATCAGCCAGTGTACTAACCAATGTCAGAAGAGGCAGGCAAGGTTAAGGTTCCCTAGTCAGCCCTTTAGGTTCTGCTGTGTACAGCGGACTTCTTCTCTGGGGAATGAAGAAACAAGCATTTCCTGGATGCACTAAGTACCACCAACTTTAGAAGCTGAAAAATGAATAAATAATGAAGACAGACTCAAATGATACAACTTACTGTGAGAAATGAGCCGGGGGGGGAAAAAAAAAAAAAAATTTCTTTATTGTCCTTCATGTGTACTTTCATGCCTATATATTCTCTGACCTATTCACCATAACGCTGCTGAGTGGAATTTCCTTGTCCTCAACTCTTAAGCTTATGGAAGAGTTGAATTCTCTTGTTAAGTTTCCATTATAGTCTCCAAAGTTCAAGCTTTTTTCTCCCCAACTAGAGTATATTTACTACACACCCAATATATACCCAGGCACTCTCTCACTTCTTAGTCCTTATTTTTCTGGATAACTCATTTTCCATTCGCCCCCTAATTGGAAAAACAGCTCACTCAAATTCCAGGTCTATCCCACCTGACAACCTGTCGGGATCTAACTCGTGTCTCTCTTTCATTATGATCTTAATGTAAAAAATAGTCTTTGCAGACGTGTTATATATCTGTAGCTATAGCTCTACCCGTGTGTATATATATATACACACACAGACAAAAAAACCTCATCCTAGTCCTTTTAAAAATTTACACTTCTCCAGCTAAAAGTGCACGAGCAATCAATCACCCATTGTTCTTTCTGTATCTCAACGTTCTTTCTTTCAGCATAAAACCAGAAATGCCCTGCTATAAGATATGAAGAGCAACTCGCTCAGCTGCACACATTTGTTTTATGCTGCACCTGGGAAGCAGACAGATGGCATCGCACAACACAAAACAGTTACAACTACCACTCACTGTGTGCAGAGGAGGAAGCTTGGTCAATACCTGTGGAGTGAAACCTTGGCTTCTGCCAAGCGCAATAAAAACCCAAGGTTTGCAGTTTCTCCCAGAATCAGGTCCTTCTTATTCACTGCAAATTATACGCAGTAGCTTGGAACATGTAAATGAATATAGTGTACTGCATACTTACCATTAAAACTCCCATGTTACTCTGTCATACCTGCCTTCCCATTCTGTGAAAGACCGTAATAAAAGCCTTTTTCTATAGGAAATGGCGGGGGGGGAAAGGGGAAAAAGACACCTGTCAGCTGACACCAGTGTAGCCAACTGAAAACCCGCAGATTAGAAATGTCTACACTCCCTGAATAACAGCAGCCATAAAACAAAGGACAGACCAGTATCTTGAAGAAAAATGAAACTACACCATGGAGAACAGAAGAGATAAGAGGCACGGGAATGAACATAAATGACATGAGGAGATCCAGCTGTATTCTGTGTGAGGTAACACAGCAAAAACCAATCTGAATTACGACACTGTAAAGTGGATTTTTCAAGCCTCGTTTGTTTTGTAAATGTTCTTCCTCCTTATTTTTTCCTCCAGTGACTCAGTTTAAAATACAGTTGACTTCTGGAAACTTGCACATCCTGCCTTCGAGAAAGGAATAAATCATCCCATAGCCACAGGTCCTGACAGACTGCGAGAGCACCGACCTCTGCCACGCACCGTGAGGTCTGCCTGGTAGCAAGCAAGTAAAATGCTCCTGGGGAAGGGCAGAAGGAAAAAAGACGTACTGCTTGGACAAAGATGCCAACTCCTAGTGTCAAGGCCGCACCACTACAGTGAGAGACCTGTCTGAACCAAGTATTGTGAACGGCAAAGATGACCGGTAACGCCCAGATAGTTTCTGTAAGCACGTCTTTTAAGTGCTGCACTATAAATGCTGAAACTAAACCACAACGTTTAACTGATTAGTCCTAAATCACACGCTTGAGGAGCTCTGACTGGAAATTATTTGTTCTAGCTACTAGTCAACATCCAGCGTGCTTTCATAAAAAACCTTACCCGTCGCACGACGCTTCTGACGCAAAGCACGCTAACGGAACGGCAGTAACGCTGACAGTACTGATGACTCAAAAATAACTAAATTGGGATGTCCGTTCGTTAACGGCGAAGGGTGTTCAACCCCCGAAGCTCTCCGGTCGCTCTCCGCTCGCACGGCCGCTGGCTGGCTAGCACCGGCGGAGCGCAGAGGCCGCCCGCCGCTCGAGGGGCCCCGCCGCCACCACACCGCCGGGCTGCGATGCGCCGCGGCCGTGCCGACCCCGCAGCGACGCGCCTCTTCGCAGGCCCTGAGGGGCGCCGGCTGCCCGCCCCCACCCAACGCGCCTGGCCGAGCCCTGCGGCCGCTCCCGCCCTCGCGCGCGGCGGAGGCGCCCTGAGGGAAGCGGCCTCGCGCTCCCGCCGGCGGCTGCACGCGCCCCTCACGAGCCGGGACCCTCCTGCCAGGCGCGCGCGACCCCTCCCCTGCCCTGCCCCGCGCGCGGGTCGCCGTGGTAACCGCACCTGCCAGCGGCCGCCACGCTCCCTTCCGGCTCGTGCCGCTCCCGCCGCTTCCGGGCACAGCGCTTCCGCTGCCGGGCGAGAGGCGCCGCGCCGCCATAGAGTTATAGCGGGGCCGCGCCAGAGCGTCACCTGGCCGCCATCTTGGGGGGGGTTGTGGTGGCTCCGCCGTCTCCTCCCGCCGCTCGGCGCGGGGCTCGGCCGGCGGGGCGGGCGTCTCGCGGTCCCTCAGCGTCCCGTTCCCGGCACCGCCCGTGGCCGCTGGCGCCGTGCGGGGCGAGAGTGGCGTCACCGGCGTCCTGCGCGTCGGCGGAGCGGCAGCCCCGGTAAGGCGGCAGGCGGGGCGCGGGCACGTTTGGGGCGAGCTGCCTGTCACCGCCCCGGCCCGGCGGTGTCACCCCCTGCGCCGTGCGGGCGGCGGGAAGCGGTGCGGGCTCGAGTGCCGCCTGGCTGGAATGCCGTGTGGCGGGGGCTCCTCTTTACCGCACGGCGTGTCACGGCTGGCCCCGGCGGGGACCTGCGAACGTGAGACCGGCCGCGCTGGGTCGGGGCAGGCCCCTTTGGCCCACGGTGACATCCCGTAGGATGCGTAAGGGCAGGGCCAGCTGAGCGCTTGTGCAGGCTCAGGGTGAGGAGCAGGTAACTCCAGAGGCAAAGGTGGAACCCACGTTGTTTCTTCCGTTAACCTGTCCTAGTTGGCAACCCATCCTGTTGAACAGAGTCGCACTGTGCAAAGAATAGCTTCTTTCACTTGGTCGGGTTTTTACAGTGTAAATACAAGGGGAAACGAAGCCGCATACGGCAGACACAAACCAGTCGTTCTTATTCACCTTCTCTACGCCATTTATGATTTTACAGCTCTCCCTCTGAACTGTCCCTTTTCCGGCCCGAAGATGCCAACTCCATGTACCCATCCTTCACGTGCTCCGTGCCCCGTCAGCCTCACCGCATCTTCTGAACGTTTTGTAGCGTTACTGTGGTGGTTTTGAGTCACGGGGATGGGGGAGCAGAACCGCACATCTCATTCAAGAGGTGTTGAGCCAGAATAAAGCTGGGAGTCCGGCCAGGCAAAGTAACTCTGACAAGGGTAAGGGCACCATCCCAAGAGTCGAGCCACAGGTCTCAAGTCCTGATCGACGGCCCCTCCGAAGCGAACCTGAACCTAACCCCTGCCCGTGCCCAGAGCTTCCTCAACAGCTGTTTGCAGGGCTGTTCACAACACAAACCTGAAGGGCGTTGCAAGGCAAAATTAGGGATTACTCGAATGTGAAACTGTAATTACCAGGTTTTCTTTCTGCTTTCATTTTAAAATATTACTAAAACTTTGAAAATGACAGTTGCTTATCTGACTTTTATCTCTGAGCCTCATGACGTAAGGACCTAAATGAGAACAATGTCATAGAAAACAGCGGTTTTCGGAGGCTTGTGTGTAACCCCACCTGAGGCAGCCCTGGGCTGGCGGTGTCTCAGGGTTGCAATGTGTGTTGTCACCAAGGGTGGTTTTCTTTATAGTTTATTGTTTCACCCCTGTCCCAGTTAGTAGCAAGTATTTATGCCAGAGCCAGCAGGGATGTTGGAGTCAGGTATTCATTGATGCAACCTGTTTGTTTACAAAGTCCCATTTCCCTGAACGCAGCAGGCGCACGCCAGCAAATCTCCCACAGGGCCGGCCCTGCGTCAGGCTGGTGGTTGTGGTCTGCTCGGCTTTTCTCAGTTCCTCACGCTCTGCGATGCTCTTCCTGACTTCAGAGTGCTTCTTTGCATACTTATATTTAGAAAGAAGCAGCGAGAAGCAAACCTCTCGCCGAGACGTATCGCAGAATTATTTCTGTACGTGTTGTACCTCGGTGCTGGTGGTGTGCGATATCCTGTGTGAAGGGCCAGCTCAGGCCTGCGCCGCCCTGACGTGAGAACTGGCAGAAATGGGAAACGCGACGGTGGACGGGGCCCGGGCAGGGCAGGGGCGGGCAGGCAGCGCTGCCTGCGGCATCGGCTGGGGGTGCGGGCAGCGGGGGCAGCGGGGCCAACGGAAGGGACGCAGGTGGGTGTTTGTCTGGCAGGAGGAGCGGGTGGTGCGGAACTTGGGGGAGGGGGCAGCGCCCCCGCCCGGCCCCGGGGCGGTACGCGGTGCCCGCCGCTGCCCCTGCAGCCGCCGCCGGGAGTGAGGGGAGGGGGGGTGCGGCCGCCAGCTAGCCCCGCCCCCCCGCGTTTCCCAGGAAACCCCACGGCTTACGGCCAATAGCGCGCCCGGGCGAGGCACCGCCCCTCCTACGCCTCGCGAGATCTTTGGCCGGCCGAGCGTGCGCGCGGACTGCATTTCCCAGCAGGCCTGCGGGGAGGGGTGCCGCAGCCAATGGGGCGGGGGGCGCTGAGGTGGGTGGGGCCGACCGGGGCCAATCCGCCGTGGGCAGCTGCGGCGGCGGAAGCGGAGTTCGGTTCTCGGTGGTGGCGGCTCAGCGACGGCTGCCGCGGGGCGCCCCGGGCACAGGTAACGCCGTGGGCGGCGCGACCGGCACCGCCTCGCTCCGGCGGCTGAGGGTCGAGGGTGGCTCCGAGGAAGGGCTGCGGGGTGGGGGGGCGCGGCAGCCGCCGCTTCGGTGCGCGGCGGCGGGGAGAAGCCCGTGCCCAGCGGCAGCACTGCGGAGCGGGGAGCGGGGCGAGCGGCTGAGGCGGCGGCGGCAGAGAGGAGAGGGGCGGGGCCCTGCGCGGCGGCGGGACTGCGACCGGGGCGGGAGGGCGGGAAGGGGCGGCGGCAGGCCCAGGAAGGGCAGGCCGAGGAGGGC
Source organism: Grus americana (assembly GCF_028858705.1). Lineage (NCBI taxonomy): Eukaryota > Metazoa > Chordata > Aves > Gruiformes > Gruidae > Grus > Grus americana. Next base: position 3,459,210 of record NC_072860.1, on the reverse strand, counting down.
AGGGCAGTGCCGGGCGCTGCGGGCCACGCTCGGTGCGGGTAGGGGCGGCCCCGGGCGCCGCCGCGCTCCCGGGAACATCCGGGCCCTGCGGCCCCTCACGGCGGCACGGCAGGGCGGGCCCGGGCGGCACGACCGGCCCTCATTGGCCAGTGCTGTCCTCCCTACTATTGGCTCGCCGCCTCGTGAGGTCACTAGTACGGTCGCTGCTCACTGGCTGGGGAGGCCTGCGCTGGATTGGCTGGTGTGGCGGGGGCGCGCCGCATTGGCGCAGGGTTGGCAGTGCCGCTAGCGCCGCGCCCAATGAGCGGGGCGGGAGCGGGGGGCGGTGCCTGCCGGGGGAGTCGTCGCCCCCCGTGAGGCGGCGGTGGGGGAGGGGGGGGGGTCACCGGTAGAGTGACGTCCTGTGACGCAACGTAACGGTCGGCGGTGCCCGCAGGCGGACATGAGCTCGCAGCAGTTCCCCCGCTCGGGCGCGCCGCCCGCCGGCCTGGGACCAGCGCCGCCGCCCATCCCCACCAGCGGCTCCGCCGGGCTCATCGCCCCCGCCGCCACAGGTAAGCGGGCTCCGGGCCCGGCTCCGGCCTCCGCTGGCGGCCATAGCCCGCGGGCAGCTGCCGGCTCCAGGGGCCCGGAGTGATCTCGGTGTCCCCGCCCCGCCCCCGCTTCCCTCGGCTTCTCCGGCGATCCCAGGCGGTGTGCGGGGACGGGGGCGGGGGGGGTCGCACCGGGCGCTGAGCGGGAGGAGCGGGGCGGCCCCGCGGGAGCGTGGCAACCGGCCCTAAAGCTGCCGCGATCCCGAATGGGAGGAACAACGTGAGAATCAATTTAGTTGCTGACTCTGAAAAGCGACGTCAGGGCAAAGTTGGCCCTTTCCACTTTTTAAGCACGTTTGTGCCCCTCAGCTCCTCTTCTGCGTATCTTTAGCAGAAGTGATGAACGAATATGGGGACGGTTCCTGTAGCTGAAAATGGGGTGGGAGCCCTGGGTCTAGTTACCGCTGTCCCTGCAAGGTGACAGGTCTTCAGTAGGCTGCCAGAGGTGATTGGGGGAGGAGGGAGCGGCTTCATTTTTGGGAGGGTTTACACTTGTTTTTCAGCTTGATATTCAGACACATAAGGCGTTAAACAAAGAGTTTTTAATACTACCTGTTTGATGTGGACCTTTATGGCAATTATTTAGATCATTATGTATTTTTCACTTGAAAGTAAAATTAGCCAATCTTTGTTTGAAGAAGGCATTTAGATGGGCTTCTCAGAGATGACCCCAGGTTGCCCGGCATTACAAGGCCCGTCAGTTCTGAGGGGAACTGGCAGAAGCAGTGCCAGAGTTCCTAGAGTTTTCATCTTCGGAATATGTTTCATTATGAGGGTGAATTTCTTCTATTTCGACTGTTTCTGACATCACATCTCTGACCTGATGGGTGACCAACATGAACTTGTTAACCCTTTTTACCTTTTTCCTCAGAGTTCCCTTTTTCTTTTTTTCACTAGTGAGTGATGAATCTAGTCGTGACTCAGAAGGTGCTCCTAGAGAGCACATCGGTCCTGGCAGCTCTATACAACCTCGAGAAGAAAAGCAGGAACCAGTGGTGGTTCGGCCATATCCACAGGTTCAGATGTTGACACAGCACCACCCTGTCCAGTCTGGTGCCCCAGTGACAGTGACAGCACCACCAGCACATTTGACTCCAGCTGTCCCACTTTCCTTTTCAGACGGACTTATGAAGGTAATGAGGAGGTTCACGATTCATGGAGGGGGGGGAATACAATCTCTATTACAAGCTGAGCAAAAATAAATTGCACCAAAAACTTCCCTGCTTTTGGTTCTTAAGCTTTCCTTGCGTGCTTCTACTGGCTGTGCACTGCCTCGTGGGTTTAGCTGTTCCATATGATACACTGAGGACTTTATAGTACCACAGCATTATTTTTGAGGGGGATGTTTTTTGTTTACTTCTTGAGAGTGATTTCAGTCAGTTTCTGAAATCTTTTCTCTGCATGATAGGATGAGAATATCAATTTAACTGTTAATGCCCAGTGTCTGTAGGGGAATACCATAACCTTAACAGGTTCCATTTGTGACTCATGATGTATGTTAGAAGCTGCATATTTCCAGTTCAAAAGATGCCCTTTCTTTGTCCCAGCTGAAAATGGAATAGCTCTAAATGACCAATGTTCTTCCCCTCCAAATACTTAACCATACTTACCCTTGTGCAAAGCTGACTTTCTCTCCAGGCTTTAACCCCCAAACACGATTTCTGTTTCAACATTGAGCTCTCATTTGGAGTTGCCAGCATTTCTGTCTTTGTATTTCTTGTAGCCTCCCTTGAAGCCCACCATGCCCAGCCGGCCGATTGCTCCTGCTCCACCCTCTACTCTCTCGGCTCCCACAAAAGTTCCTGGGCAAGTTACTGTGACCATGGAAAGCAACATACCACAGGCTCCAACAATTCCAGTGGCAACAATCAGTGGGCAACAGGTCTGGGTTTGGGCTTTTTTTTTTTTCTGTTCCAGCGCACTGCATGGTCAGATCAATACTAATATTGATACAACTGAGGTGGACTCTCGCGGCAGGAGGGAGGGCAGAGACAGCAGGCTTCCCCATTCAGTGGCCACTGGTTGTTGGATCAGTTCTGCCTGGAGCATTAAACTTCAAACTCGGTTATCACTAGCTCTTTAGAAAGCTGCTGATTTGTTGTAATCATCCAACTGACGTAGCACAGGGCTGTGATAGCAGAGCCATATCCAAAAGCTGCTATGCAGCTGAGTCTTCCCTTAAAAGCTCCTGCTCTTCCAGTATCGCTTGGAGACTTTCTAGTGTAGACAAACTGCTGGGGTTCATCACTGCAGTTCTTCAGCTCTCCTGGGAGCAGATCGAAAGAGACTGGTGAACGGTTTTGCAGTGTATTCTTATTAAACCACTAGTGACAAAATTTGATGGAGAGAGGAGTAGATAATGCTTTCGAAATTGTTTTTCCCTCTAACTTTGGCTGCAGAACCAGTCCTTGTGATTCGAAACTACTTTGCCAGAACACTCATCACTAAGCCTCTGAAGTTTCAGGGTTTTGATGTAAAGTGCCTTTAGGTGGATTTGAGTTGGGCTGGCTAAGGATGTGCGGCAGTTTCAGTGGATTTTTATCTTTATTAATATTTTTGGGAAGTCCAGAATTATTAGAAAATAGAATTAATTTGTTGCAGCATTTGCCAGGTTCCCACTATTCTCTTGACTTCACTGGAGAGGTGGTGTGAATCTATGCCTTAAATGCCACTGATGGCAGAAGGGCCATCTCTCTGACTGGCATGTGAGTGACTGCTGGCTGACTGTCACTCGTGTGCCAACCAGAAAAATACCTCTGTGAAACAGAGAAAAATTTACATCTTCCACACACAATGTGAGCAGGTTCTATAACTGTATCTCTGTAGAAACATCTGCCTCTTTCCCCCCTCAACTTGTAAAGTGTGCAACCTTTGTACACCAAGTATTTCTACAAAATCTCTCTTCTGCCTTTAGGACTTGGGTATGATAATACCGTTAGTGTGGCTGTTAATTCTTGTCAACACAGCTCATCGTTTATTTTGGGTTTTGTTATTTCTTTATCTCTGCAGGGGCACCCTAGTAACTTGCATCACATCATGGCTACCAATGTGCAGATGTCTATCATCAGAAGTAGTGCTCCTGGGCCTCCGCTACACATTGGAGCTTCTCACCTACCACGGGGTAAAGATCTAGCTGTGCTATCTCTGCCCTCTGTTCACAGCCTCTCAGGGGAGGTGCATCTAGCCTTCACCTCTAAGAATTCTCCTCGCTGCTAATGCAGCTAATACTCCAGCTGTTAAAACTGCTAGCATGAACAGGTGGCTGCTGGCCTTTTAGGCATTACGTTGCCTTCAGCCGTTTAGGGCAGGACTGCGTGACAGTGTGTAAAATGCTAGCAGATATCAGCACATCTGTTACTCTAGTTCTGTGCTGTTAAAGCAGTGAATGATTTCAAGGCAAAATATACACCTGTATAGACCGACCTGTCCTGCAAAGTGTCATGTACATTCTTGGTAGCAAGCATTGTTCACCTATGACAGTGGCACCTGAGCAGTTGTGAGGCATATTTTTGTTCTCACTTGTGCATTTTTGTGCATGATAACGTATCGTATTGTGTGCATTTGCATGTGCCCTTGAGTTAAATGCTGGTGCTGACTACAGGTTCTTGTCTCCCAGGATTTTGGTGGCTACGGCTCACAAAACAGGAGATCAGCCCCTTAAAAGAAGGCCTGTGCTCAATACTGATTTCTGACTGCAGTTTTACTTCCAAAAAGCTTATGGGTTGGGTTTCCAGTTCAACTTTAAACTGATCTGAATTCCAAGTACCCTTTATGTTTTTATTTCTCTTCATATTTGATGTTATTTGGTCACTCAAGAAAAATAAATTGATATGAGCAGAGACCTAAAATTTTACTAGAGTAAAAATCTGCTAGAGAGGTGGAAGGACTGTGTAGCTTTATTTGTAGCTGATGTAAAATGTAGCTTTGTTCACTTGATTCTTGTGGGACAGCTGCCACAGATTTTGTAGTCAGTAGTTTTTTGTTTGTTTCTTTTTTTTCTTCCTGCTTTTATTCTCTCAGCTTGAACATTACCTTTCAAGGTGGTAATTTCATTTAGGGACATCTACAGAACCTATGCAGTCTAATCCACCAAATGATTTCAAGGCTGTTCGCCTTTGACAGCAATTTCCTTTGATGAGGAGACCTCCAACAGCAGACAAATTAACCAAAGTCCTATGCTGTTGTAGCTTTCAAAGTTGGTTAGGGTTTTTGGGGTTGGTCTTTTATTGCTTACGTATTTTTCTTCAGAACTTGGTCAGGTCCATGGAGATTATTGTTGGTATCAGGTGATTTGTTTACACATTAGCCCAGTGATCAGACTGCTTGAATTATTTCTACTGACTTCCATAGCTTGGAATAGAAAAAGATTGGATTTGCAATATAAAGTTCATTATAGGGGAGTAAGAAGTATCAATGAAGCCAATTTGTTTAAAATAATACCTACCCTTTCTCGCTGTCCTGGTTTCGGCTGGGATAGAGTTAATTTTCTTCCCGGTAGCGAGTATAGAGCTGTGTTTTGGATTTAGGGTGAGAATACTGTTGATAACACACTGATGTTTGGTTGTTGCTGGGCAATGTTTACACCAAGTCAAGGACTTTTCAGCTTCTGAAACTGCCCTGCCAGTGAGGAGGCTGGGGGTGCACAAGAACTGGCTGGGGGGTGGGGGGGGGGCGGCGGTGTGTCACTGCCAGGACAGCTGCCCAAACTGGGCAGAGGGATAGTCCATGTCCTATGATGTCATGCTCAGTATAGAACTTGGGGGAAACTGGCCAGGGATTTAGACCACAGCTCAGGAACTAGCTGGGCATCGGTGGTCTGCAGGTGGTGAGCCATTGGGCTGTGCATCACTTGTTTGGTATATTCTTTTATTATTTATTATTATTTATTATTTTCCTTTTCTGTCATATTAAACTGTCTTTATTTCAACCCATGAGTTTTTTGGTTTGTGTTTGGGGTTTTTTTTAATTCTTTCCCCCATCCCACTCTTGTGGGGGAGAGCAAACCACTGTGTGATTGGTTTAAAAGTAAGGCTTGCAACAAATATACATAAGGGTCACAAAGTATGTGGGTGTTGTGGTTTAACCTGGCAGGCAGCTAAAACAATGTCACCTGAACTGACATATATATGAAATACATTCAAACTGAAATACATACCAGCTAACATCAGAGTCTGTCTCTGCGGTCATAATGGAGTCATTTGGGTGCCAGTATTTTAACACACTCTGTTTGTTCCCCAGGTGCAGCAGCTGCTGCAGTGATGTCCAGTTCTAAAGTAACTACAGTCCTGAGACCGGCTTCGCAGTTGCCAAACGCAGCTACAGCTCAGCCAGCGGTTCAGCACATCATCCATCAGCCAATCCAGGCAGGTAGCAGCCAGGCAGCTCTGCAGAACGCTGACCACCGGCTCCAGATTCTTCCTGGCACTTGTAATCATGTATTTACTGGGCTGGGGCTACCGTCAGCTCTCTTTCAGTTCTGTTTTCTTGGGCACCAGTTTCTAATAGCAAGTAGTGAAATAGTTGCATGAGTCTTGTGGTTTTATTTCCTTTGTAGACTTGATGCCAGAAATAGGGTTTTTAAGGGTCTCCAAAGTGTTTAGAAACTGGGGAGAGGATTTAGTTTAGATATACTCAAGTTTTAAGTCTGAAAGGTCTGGTATGATATGCTTGTTTGATTTATTCTTAAATATATATATTGACAAAGAATTTTTAAAAAATCTAATTTTAATATGCTTCTGTATTTCTCAGCTTATATACATGTTTAAGGAGAAGATTGTAGATATCGTCTCCCTACAACAGTACTAGTTTAGTGTTAAGATGTTTAACCCTTTATCCTTACTTTGTGCTTTTGGTTAGGATCCCAATGTAATCACCTTTGACTTCCTGTGTATACTTGGATCAGAGTTTCTTTTCATTCTGAAGGGAGCTGACCTTTGGCTTTTTTCCTAAAGACCTTCAAGGGATCTGGTCTTGTTAACTCTGTTGGTTACTGATTTCTATGACAAATATGCTTTGAAAACCAGCGCAGATCTGCTTAGGAGCTTGCAGATCAAGTCAGAAAGACTGGAAATGTCTTAGAAGGCCAAAACTTAGAGATAAGATCTAGAAAAAAGTTTTAGCCAAGTAATTCCTAGTTATTATCCAAATAGCAGAATTTCTTTTCTGAATGTGTCTCTTTCTGACTCTTACAGTCTCGTCCTCCCGTGACAACCTCAAGCACTATTCCTCCGGCTGTGGTGGCAACTGTCTCGGCCACAAGAGCTCAGTCCCCTGTTATAACTACAACAGCAGCGCACGCTACGGAATCAACCCTCAGGTAAAGATGCTTTGAAATCTACAGTACTCTGACTTTACAGAGGCTGCAGGAAGGGGAAGCATACGTGTTAAACATCCAGAGCTGATAATCCCCTAGATGTAGGGTGATATAATACATAAATAGTAATGCTTGCACAGTGCAAATACTTTCAGTTCTGTGAATAAAAGTTACTATCAATGTGAACTGTTGCTCTGTGTTCTAAGAAAGAAAAAGCTTAATAAAGCACTTGTGATCTCCTGCTTCTTGCAAAGCAGAATTTCACTATCAATGTGAACTGTTGCTCTGTGTTCTAAGAAAGAAAAAGCTTAATAAAGCACTTGTGATCTCCTGCTTCTTGCAAAGCAGAATTTCACTATCAATGTGAACTGTTGCTCTGTGTTCTAAGAAAGAAAAAGCTTAATAAAGCACTTGTGATCTCCTGCTTCTTGCAAAGCAGAATTTCACTATCAATGTGAACTGTTGCTCTGTGTTCTAAGAAAGAAAAAGCTTAATAAAGCACTTGTGATCTCCTGCTTCTTGCAAAGCAGAATTTCACTATCAATGTGAACTGTTGCTCTGTGTTCTAAGAAAGAAAAAGCTTAATAAAGCACTTGTGATCTCCTGCTTCTTGCAAAGCAGAATTTCACTATCAATGTGAACTGTTGCTCTGTGTTCTAAGAAAGAAAAAGCTTAATAAAGCACTTGTGATCTCCTGCTTCTTGCAAAGCAGAATTTTTGTTGTAGCAACCTGTGGCTCATTCAGCCCATCTTTTTTATGAAGACAATGAAAAAATGACATATGAACGTTGAAATGCATCCCTGGCAGAAAGTCTTTTTTATGAACTGATACACATTATCGATGTCTGCCCTCCTAGTTGGGTGCTCATGGAAGATGAGGACAGACCAAAGTAGCTAAAGCAGCGTAAGAAACTTGACCATACATTTGACAGCAGCGCTGCTTTCAAAGAGAAAGAGACCAAGGCCTGATGCGTGTCCCTGCATCTTGTTTTGCATATTTAGTATCCACATCGTTACCTTCATAACTATTTTTCTTTCTCGCCAGTCGACCCACCCTGTCTATCCAGCAGCACCCACCCTCTGCAGCTATTAGTATTCAGCGGCCTGCACAGCCGAGGGACACGGCCACTCGGATTACACTACCCTCTCACCCAGCTATAGGAACACAGAAGCCACAGCTCCACACCATGGCTCAGGTAAACTGCAAGAAGAAAAAAAAAGTCTTGCTTCTTCTAGACATCTCTTTGGTTTTTATCTTGAGCGCTAAGATTAAATTCAGGAAAAGAGTTAGTATTAGGTTAGAAAGTCATGTTCTTTACAGACAAGGCAGCATGATTCCATACTAAGTGAATATTTTAAATGTACTAGTCTTAACTTGAAGGTTTTCTTTTCATAGAAAACCATTTTCAGTACTGGTACTCCAGTGGCAGCAGCAACAGTGGCACCTATTTTGGCAACGAATACGATTGCTTCAGCAACCACAGCTGGTGAGTATTCATAATGCTGTTGTAGGAGAGTTGTGGGGTTTGGGGTTTTTTGTTTTTCCTCCTTGAAGATGGGACCTGATTACTTTTGAGGAATTCTTTCTTCATGCATTTGGAAGTGCATGAGCAGACTTCAGGAGAGGAATTGCTTGGTTCTTCAGGGAGGTTGTCTGGGTTGGGGTTTTTGCCCTCTTTATTTGGATATAGATACACTGGTGTGATAGGGCTCTGCAGAAAGATCTTGTATGGTTTTTATTTTTTTTTTTTTCTTTAGGTTCTGTGTCTCACACCCAAGCGCCTACAAGCACCATTGTCACCATGACAATGCCCTCCCATTCTTCCCATGCTACGGCTGTCACGACCTCAAACATCCCAGTTGGTGAGTGATTTCAGTTTTAAGAAGAATGTGTAACTGATGCTTCAGTTTTCTGTTTATGCTAGTAGTGTTTGTGCATGTTAGCAAATTAACGACGGGAAGAAAGTCGGTTCAAGCTGGGAGAAACCAATTAATAGGTCCACTGTGGCACAGCTTTTTTAATACCAGGAAGAAATAGATGTTCTAGGAGGAGTAAGTAATAAAATGGCTCATTAACTCAATTGAATTTTTAGACAAACTTGGGCCTTTTGGCATTTCAGAACCTGCATTGTATATACTAGAGTTGTAACTGCTTGGTGATAGAACGCGGCTTTCATAGTTGGTTTTCTAAGTTCCTTTCTTGGCTTCTTGAGGCATTAGGTGTAGCCTTGAGTTTGGGTGGTGTGTTCATTTGGAGGTAAACCACTAAGATCTAAAGGTGGGAAGCTTATTTGCCTGGATATGGAATCTGCCTGAGAAGTTTCCTACAGAACTGCCTAAGTTTCCTTTTGTTCATCGCTGTTTTCCTGCTGACCTCCTCCTTGTTCTTTTGAAATCTTGCAATATCTTTCCCTGTCGTAAATTTCTGAAGAGTAAAGTTGTATCTTAATATGTCCATGTTTCCTGTAAAGCTTTTGTAGGTGTTTTCTTTCTTTTCTTAGCCTCTGTCTATGTATACTTGTCTGCTTTGGTCTCATTTCCCTTGGTCTCTGTCAAGTTCTGTTTTGGAAACTTGGATCATTAAGTTCTTGGCAGCAGAAATGATTGAGCTGATCCTATGAAAAAAAACCAAAACCCCCAAATTTTCATTTGAGCACTGGAGTAACTTAATCTATTAGCAAGTATAACATATATGCATTTATTATGTCCTTCTGTTATGGTACGAATTGATGAAAAATGCTTCATTTCCCTTGTTCGTTCTTCCTATTGAGGAAACCTATCATCGCTGTGGATAGAAAGTTATCTGGAGATGGGGTGGTTGTTTTATTTGGGGAGGGGAGTAGTATTAGGGTTTTTGCCAGGAGAATTAATCTTGCTTTTGCAGTGTCTGCCAACTTTTCCTTTGACTGTTAACTGATTATGTGTTTGTCTTTATGTAGCTAAAGTGGTTCCTCAGCAAATCACGCATACTTCTCCCCGGATCCAGTCTGATTACACAGCAGAGAGGAGTAATCTCATACCCCTCTCCAGTCACCGGGCATCTCCAAACCCAGTAGCAATGGAAACCAGAAATGACAACAGGTGGGGAGATAACAGCTCTATGAATGAGAGTGTGCGTGAGTCGGTTTTGAGTGCCTTGCTGCTTTTCTAGGTTCTGATATGCTGGAAATCAGGTGTTTTAAAAACCCCTGGGATGGGGGTGATTTGGTAGTTTTGAATTAATCATAACAGTTGAGATTACAAAACTCAGGGAGTGGCCAAAGGCAGGGGTTGAAGATGAACTGTTGAAATGGTGTGTGTAATACTTGCTGTCTTTGATGCCTGTAGGCAGTCGGTGCCTGTCCAGTTCCAGTATTTCTTACCAACATACCCGCCCTCCGCCTATCCTTTGACTGCGCACACCTATACCCCCATCACCAGCTCGGTGTCCACCATTCGCCAATACCCAGGTAAGACAAGCTTGTTCACTTGTTAGCTTACACATGAGCTTCAGTGGTGGGAGAAGCTGAGAGATTTTTGTGCTCGATTCTGACAATTTGTCACAAAAAGTCTTTGACTTGTTGGCCAAGGGGAATACTCATGGGCAAGGGGTATTGAACTATTTCAGAGTTCTACTAAACACTACTAAACACAGCTAATAACAGTTTTCTCAGGAGTTTCACGTTTAATATCCAAAGGTTTGCATCTCTATAAGTAGAAGTGTTGATTCTACAAATCAAAACAGTTCAACTCCTCCAAACCAGATCTTTCATGAATTTTCTTTCGCTGGCATTCCAATAAGCCCACTTTAATCTCTTTCCCCATGAGTGTACAGTTTGAGAGAGAAACCTGAATCAAAAATGGAAAAAGGAAGCTGCATTGCACACTTTTGCGTTAGTGCTCTTCTTTAAAAGAATGGAACAATTAATGCATTTGAACTGTTGCAGTGATTTGCAGACAGTCAAAAAATCATGCATAATGTGAGCCTGCATAGTTGACCCAAACTTAGGTCATTCTGTGACAAAATTTGGAGCACTTTTACATAAAACTGAGTGGTTTAGGATTGTTCTCTCTAATGTGATAATATCCACGATCCAAACCCTGGGAATACGCATGATTTGGATTTTTATGGAACATCTGTGTCTGCTGGCAGCATGTTACCCTTGAGCAGTATAGAGGGAATTTGGAAGGGTTTGGAGGTGGCAAAGCCCATTTGCTGAGTGGGAAAGTTTACACAGAGAATTGAGTTACTGGGGCCTGTTCTTTGTGTCATTGAAATTCCAGTGAAAAGTTGCAAGTCCTGACTATGTCATATCAGGATTTGAGGTGGGCTTCAGGATAATTAAATGACTTGCAAAAGGGATGGGTGAGCTTCCGTTGTGCCTTCCTGCACTTTGGCTGAAGGTTTTAAAGGAGAATGTACAGGTGAGTGGTGGTACTTGGTGTTGGCAGCTGCGGTTGAGGAGTGGTTACAGAGCCCCTGGTGATTGCAGACTGTCAGGAGTTTCCATTTTGGTAGCATAGTGGGGTGATGGTAGGCTAATGCTCATTTTAAAAAAGCAAATGCAGGTTCTTCAGCAGGAGCTCATTGACAGAGACATTTTGCTTGTTAAATTGACTTGAAGCATCAGTTGAAGGTACTAATAGTGGCAGTAACTAATGAAAACTCAAAGCAGACAATTCAAGGTATCAGGAGGGACACACACCTGTGCTAAGCACAGCCAGGTGGGGGCTTAGGTAAAAGTGCAGGGGAGACTTTTTAAAAGATCACTGAGACAAGGAGTGTTAATACAGAATTTTGAGGAAGAATGTTGGCTTTGGCTTTTGAAATGCTGGTTGCGTTTATATCCCATAAGGATTTTGTGTTCCATGAAGAGTGCCATTCTTTATACAGAAGCCATTTTCAGGGACCTGGTGCCAGATTTTGGGGGTTTGACAGCTGTTCAGAGTGTCTTGTCAGCACAAGAATTTGATCGAAACCCTGTGACAATGAGGAAAACAGCTTGTTCTGCGATGAGAGGGCTCTCCATTGTTAGCCAGCAAGTCCGTTGTTGGCAAGTTCACACTTGCATTCCGTGTATGGCTGCAGAAATCATGCTACTGTTCTGTAAAGACTGGAAATCCAGAAATCCAGGAACTGCAGGTAGTCCAACAGCTCTGTTAAATGCTGCCTGGGAGAAGTGTAATACGCCATATAGTAAGTCTGGAAAGATGGAATCATAGTTGCTCAGAGCTGTAAATTCAAGTGAATGAATTGAACTTCTTAGAAAAGGTGCTTCATTTGGAACATCGTTCTGCCACAAAAAGATTTCGTGTTCATTTTAGCTATGGGATCCAGCCTATAATTACCAGCTCTGTTCTGAGTCAGATAAGATTGTACTTGACTTCAGAACAGTTTGTCCATTTGCGCTAAGGAAATTTTTTTTTTTTTACTACTACATGGCTGGGGAAAGAGGATAAGGAAGTAAGGCCTGTTTTAAGGTACTTACACTTGAGTCTCCCCTTGCTTTTGTACGGTCAAAGGTTTGGTGTTTTTTAATTCATGCAATGATAAGCTCTGTGGAAAGGCTGTCTTTTGAAAAGAAATGGTTTAGGCTTCTGATTTTTTTTTTTTTAAGTGGGGAAAATGTGAAGTGTTGGTACTTACAAGCATTGTAAAATAAGATACTAGGCAAAAATAGTGCACAGCTTTCTGAGATTAGAAGCTGGTTAGAGATATAGTTAGAAGAAATATAATTTTAGTCAAACCAAAAGTGGGCTTAAACATGATCTTTTCTCTCTTGCTGCAATTTTAAATAGAAAATGGAGTGGAAATAGAGTAATGTTTCATTCTTCTGGCAGACAACCTGGTCTCTCCACTCTCAAATTTGCTACTGCAACAAGCAGGCAGGCAAATGGATTTTTCAAAGCAAAAAAGTCTTTGAAAGTAAATATTTGAGTGAGAGGTGCTGGGGGGAACTGACTACCTCTGGGTAGGCGTGACAAGGTGTCCGTGTTGCTGCTCCCAGTTTCAGCCCAGGCTCCCAACTCGGCCATCACGGCTCAGACTGGCGTCGGAGTGGCCTCCACTGTCCACCTCAACCCCATGCAGCTGATGACTGTAGATGCGTCTCATGCCCGTCACATCCAGGGCATCCAGCCAGCACCAATCAGTGCGCAGGGGATCCAGCCAGCACCAATCAGTGCACAGGGAATCCAGCCGGCACCAATTGGGACGCAAGGACTCCACCCCGCTGCACCAATTGGCACGCAGGGACTGCAGCCAGCACCAATCAGTGCTCAGCAGCCACAAGCCGACACCAAGACTTCAGGTAAGAGCAACCAGGTCCATGCCTTGGACCTAGTCAGAGCATCTGAGCTTCTGTCTGACAAATTTGGCTTGTTTTTTCTCTTCTACTCTGATTAATGATCTTGTTAAAAGATCCAGTAGTGGACACTAAATACACTCGTGCATATTCTCCCAGCAAATATTTTTTACTTATTTCTTAACTTATATTTTTCAAGCATACCGGGTGGAGTGTGTGGATAGCCTTGAATGGGCTACTTCAGTGGAAAAGATTGGTAGTGCCTGAGCTTAAACAGTTCTCTTCAGTAAGGCCTTGTGGGAAAGTCATTTACAAGAAAATGATGTTTTCCAAGCTCTTCTGGCTACGCATTAGACCACAGTAGCAATTAAAAATATGGCCAGGTACCTTCAGCAGTTGGTAACCTGGTCTTGGACTGTGATAGAAACTATCTTTCATTAAAAGTGATTGGTCTGATGAAACCCCAACAACTTACTGAAGAAATGGGATACGGCAACCAAGAGAATATGCTGCGGCAAAGCTGGCAGGCATATTGTGTATTCCTGACTGTCTAAATGCTCTGCATCAGTTAGTTGGCCAAACAGGCTTTGGTAGAAGGTCAGAACACAAGCACAGCTGATGGTGCTTGCTTACAAGTGGCATGTATTGCCATGTAGGTTCTACCAGGAGTGTTATTCTGTTGACCCAGTTGTGTTGGTGATCTCCCTAGCAATTTCTGCGTTTTCCATTTCTTCTGGAAACGATTATTTCCCTAGCAGCAGTTGTTAGGCAGGAAGTAGTTTCCATCTTCCCTGCAGAAGGTTCAGTGATCAGATTGCTTGTAGCAAAGGTATTGCTTGCAAAGTGGCCTGAAAGCACTGCAATTAAAGATTGAGGGAGTTGAGGGAGCACGGACAACACGCGCACTGCAAACACCTACTTTGCCATCAAATTTCCTTAAGTAACCGCTGCTTTTTCTTCTCCGTGTCTGTTCTTGTCTCTGCTGTGTTGATGTCCATCTTTCCTAGCAGTAGTCTTGGCAGATGGAGCCACCATTGTAGCCAATCCTATTAGCAACACATTCAACACTGCTTCTGCAGCAACTACAGTTGTGCAAACCCATAGCCAGAGTGCCAGTGCCAGTGCACCAGCCCAGGGCTCTTCCCCACGCCCAAGCATCCTCCGGAAGAAACCAACCACAGATGGGTGAGTAGAATTGAAGGTGACACATAAATGACATTTCTGTGCAATCTAGCCCAGCTAAATTCCACTTCAGTGGAAACAAGAGAAGATCTAGCAGATTATTCAGTTGGCAGCGGCTGTGAGTAACCTGCTGATCTGTGAAACACACTTCTTTTCCTCCCCTAGGGTAGGATATAGTTTCCTCTTACTGTCAGTAATAAAACAAGAAGGACAGTTCATCTCCTAGCTCTTGAAAGTGACCTTTTGAGGGAAAGTGGATTTGAGGCTCTCTTGCTTAGTGTAATAAAAACAAAGAGTTCATAATCTACTAAAATCAGAATTCCGTGTTTTGTCTTCAGTGCTTTTCTTGGAAGAGTATGTGGATGAGTAGAAAGGAGGATTAGTACCCTGCTGTGAAATCTGATTAGGAAAAAGGGAGGGAGTAACTTAAACTCTTAAAATATTTTACGTTGTCTGTCTAGTTTTAAATGCCTGAATAAAGAGGCTTTAGAATTAACAGTGCGTTTCCTCCTGACTAATGGCTGAAAATGTTGGGAACTCATATGTCCTGTGAGACTAAAATTGCATATTTTTTTTTATTATTTGGGTGGAAACTTTTTTTTTAAGGCAGAGAAGCTGCAGGCTATAAAACTGAAACAGAAATTAAAGAAGCAAAGGTAGATCACTAAAGAATGTTTCCATTTGAGAGGTTGATTATTTTGGACAACAATTTGACTTCCAGCCCCACAGGAGACTGAATAGTCTCTAAAATACTTTTCTGTATTCAGCCCTGTGCTGCCTAACATCCACGTTCGGGGCTTGAGGTCTTGGAGTCAGGCTTTTACACAGTCTAGTCCAGCTAAACGAAGCAGATGCCTGTCTGAGCGCTGTTTAGTTCCAGATGATTTGCTCTGTCTCGAAATAGCAGTGGAGGACAGTGGCACAGCCACTGTTGGAGTCTGGCAGTCTCAGTAAGATGCTCTGACCGGCAGGATGAAAGTAAAGCTGGTGTTCTTGGAGAAGCCCTAAATGAGGTGTGACTAGGCCAGAGCAACTAATCTTTATCTTTAAAGAAAATAAAATTTAACATCTAATTTGAAAAATAAAATGAGACCCTTTCTGTAGCAAATCAGTTATACTGAAGACGGAGTGCAATGATACAGCTGTAACTCCTGTCCGGGTTTGAGCAAGAGAGGGTTGATTTCTTTGCTCTCAGTGGTAATTATCTTTGCATCAGAGAGGTGGGAATCTTAGATCTGTCTGTCTCTTGCAGGCTGGCAGTCCGGAAAAGCTTAATTCCACCTCAGCCACCTGAAGTAGCTAGCACACGTGTCGAGAGTACCATGCGAAGCACATCTGGATCACCAAGGCCGGCTGGGTAAGACTTTAGGAAACAACTAACTGCACCATAATAGTTTCATGATATTTGTTTGATTTGTATTATCTGGCAATTGGAGCATTTTCCTTTCTTTTGGGAAACTTAATCTATTTTGAATTTGTCAGCATGACGACTTTGAACAGATGTGACTGGTTCTGCTGTTATGAAGCTGAGGCAGTAACCTTCTGAAAGATGTGGTTATGAGCTTGCATTAGAAACAAACAAAAACCCCTCTGCTGTTGTAAAGGATAGGCCGCGAAACTTTTTTTTCTATAATACTTGAAAACTAATGCTGAAGAAAGGTAAATGAAGCATCTACCCTGCTTCAGTTGAGTTCAGTGTCTTTACAATTAATTGTTTTATAACTGTTATCCATATTGGGAGCTCTTGCAAACAGAGCATGGGGGGCAGTACAGCTTTGGGTAAAAGTTCCTTTTGTCTGCAGTGTGAAACTATCTTGATCCTTTTACAAGCATTTTGAAGTTACCTGGAATTAGTCATGAGATTTGCTTGTTACAGAGTGGGAGAAAATAGTATCTATAATAAATACAAAAGATTAGAATGGGAGTGGAGGAGGAAATGTAACTGAGATGACACCTTCTCCTGTTGTTACACACGTTACTGAGTCAGGTGTTACTTGCAAGTGCAGGAAAAACTGGACTGTCTGAACGCAGCTTGGCTTGTTCACTGTGTCTAGGTGGTTGTGACTGAGATGCAGTTAACTTCAGCTTGTTTTGCTCTTTTGACATTACAGTGCCAAGCCAAAACCTGAAATTCATGTGTCCATGGCCACTCCAGTCACTGTGTCTATGGAGGCAGTGTCTAACCAAGGCAGCGAGCAGCCCACCATTGCAGTCCCCCCTACCTCCCAGCAGCCTCCCTCTGCCATTCCAGCAATCATCGCGGCAGCCAGTCCCACTTCACAGCCTGCAGCAGCACTGTCCACCATTCCAGGAGCCGTCCCGCCTGCTCCACCAACTTCTACTACGCTTGTGGCAACACCTGCTCCTCCATCAACCATGAGCGGTGCCCTGTCAGCGGTGCTGGGTCCTGCCGTACCAGAGATAAAAATCAAAGAGGAAGTGGAGCCTATGGACATAATGCGACCAGTATCTGGTAGGTGGTTGTTAATCATCAGGTTGCTGCTTTTGTTGTTGAGACAGTGTAGAAATTGGGAGGATTTCAACACCTCCATCCTGAAAATGAAATTGCATTTCTTTCATG
Organism: Grus americana; assembly: GCF_028858705.1. Classification (NCBI taxonomy): domain Eukaryota; kingdom Metazoa; phylum Chordata; class Aves; order Gruiformes; family Gruidae; genus Grus; species Grus americana. The sequence goes on along the minus strand of NC_072860.1, from coordinate 3,442,257 downwards.
GTAGCACAGAATACCAGTCAAAGGGTTCCGTTCCCATATGCATTATTGCTCATAAAGTTCTTCTTAGCCTTCTCCTTAATCTCCCACAATCACTTGTTATTGTGACTGCTTTGTTCATGTTAAAATGATCCAACTCCAAATAGTCTGTGTGAATTCCTTGCTTAAAACATACACGCTCAGCAGCAGGACCAATGTATTATGAATCACTACAGTTAACTTCAGTTTTGTCATAAATCCTACTGTTCAGGTCTGAGGGCCTTTCTTGTATGTGACGAATTAGTGACTGGAGTAGGACTTCATAGGGCTCTCCTGTGATTCATGGATGTTTTTCTCTAGAACTTTTTAAAATATTCATTATATTGCCTTACTTATCCAGCTTGGCCATAGTTGCTGTCAGACGGTATGCTCAGTAAAATTCAGATCCTTATGGATCTCGGGTCAAGCACTATGCGGTGACAAAATGATAAAAATACATCCCACATTCATGGGTTATGTGTTATCAGAGTTCTGGTTTAGTTGTTGATTTCATCACTCTCCTTAAAGCTGTATGTTGTTCTGTGATGAAAGCAGCTGCTTGCTACAGATGTCTCTGGAGCAGAGGCAGATAGCATCAGGCTCTTCAGGGTTCTTTTGTCTCTTACTGGCGATTGTGGGTATGCCAAACTGTCAAGAGATCCCATCCCGGAAACTTTTTGTTGCAGCCTTAGTTGTGGCTGACTGAGCTTCTCCCTCTGAATATCACGCAGTGTTCCCTCAAGCTACCTGCTGCTGTGCTGCCCAACTTCAGACTGTGTTGGTTGGCGCAGTTGCTGCTGACACGGCAGTACGAGTAGACTCTTGCAAGGCGTGCTGCAGTCCCGATTTGATTGCATGTGAATCTCTACTTGCATTACAAAGAGGAAAGGGACTTGCTTGCTAATGACTGTGACCTGTGCTGGTGGACACACAAAGATACCTTTTTTACAGTAACACAAGACAGATGTTAGCATGGATTCCTTTTTGTAGCATTCCATTAACATAAGCTTCGAATGTGAAGGAACTGAGGGACAGTTGTCTTTGCTTTCATTCTTTATGGTCTTGTACATGACACTAAAGATCATAGGGTATAGGCTTGTCCTAGCAATTGCTGCTGGCTTAATATCTGGCCTTCTACATGCATGGAGCTGAAGTGCATGTACAGTGGAGTCCACGCTCCTCATGAGGCGCTGAAACAGCAACTACTGTTGGAGGTAGCATTCAATCAGTGTTAGTGTTACCTTTATGCTGCTCATGGTTTGGGTTCTTCTCCTCTTTCCTTCCTCTCAGCAGTCCCTCCTTTGACTACAAGTACTGTGTCTCCGTCTTTGGCATTGCTGGCCAACAACCTCTCAATGCCTCCAAGTGATTTGCCACCTGGTGCCTCCCCGAGGAAGAAACCCCGTAAGCAGCAGCATGTCATCTCCACAGAGGAAGGGGACATGATGGAAACAAACAGCACTGATGATGAGAAATCCACTGCCAAAAGTTTGCTGGTGAAGGCAGAGAAGCGCAAGTCACCTCCAAAGGAGTATATAGGTAATGTCACCTCTAATGTCTCTTTTCCTGTTCAAATATCTGTATTTTTGCTTCCTCTTGTTTCTCAGAGAAGGTGGTCTATCATTCTCCTGCTTTGAAAATACTTATATTACAGAATCCAAGTATCAGTTTCGCGGCACCTTCTGTGTGGTGACGTTCAGGGCAAATAACCTATCTTGACATATAATGCGTCATTTTGTATGAGGTAGTGCTTACCGATTTTCTGCTGGAGTTATTGTGTCATGCTGATCTCCTTCTTTCACCTCCTTGATGAATAATACCGTTGTCTCTGGATCTTCTTGTAGATGAAGAAGGGGTAAGATACGTCCCTGTGCGTCCAAGGCCGCCTATCACGTTGCTCCGGCATTATCGCAATCCTTGGAAAGCTGCTTACCACCACTTTCAGAGATACAGTGATGTCCGGGTAAAAGGTCGGTCTGCTTCTTGTAGTTTGAGAGTTTCGTTCATCCGGGATGAACCGCATACCTGTTAGGAGTATCTTAGGTGCATTCCTAGCTAGCTGGTGGTGTAAGCAATCCCACAAAAAGGTTTTGATTGCAATTTGGAAAACAAGGGTTGATCAAGTAAGCTAATGACTTTCATTAGTGAGATGTTGCCTAAATCTCTTCCACTCTCAAGATAAAGGAGGAAAGAAGGGAAGGGCACTACATAGAATTAATTAGCTATCATTTCATGAAAGGAAAAAATCATGGGGTTACTGAGAAATGTATTTATGTACAGTGATAGAAACTTACTAAAGAAAGGAATCCTTAAAGCAGGGACATGCTATGGTACTGTGCTACAGTTTAGTTTTCTGATTTTCTTACTGCCTAACAAACTTGCCAGTTTTAATCAAAAATGTTCTAGAGTTAGTGTAACTAGTCTTGTCAACTAACAAATGGACTTTTAAAGGAGACTTTTTTCCTAATATGAGGGAAATGGAGATCAGATACTGGGTTTTGGGGGGTTTTTTTAGACTTTTTTAGCTAATATCTTAGCATTTTTAAGCAGATTGGGTTTTCACAACTGTGTAAACACATCAAGGAGGGAGTAGATAGGTATTTCAGTGGTAAAGAATGGACTCTCTACGTGTTCACACAGGGTGTTGAAACACTGAGCACTATCTTTTTTTAATGGGGTGGGGGGAAACAGGATATAATTTTTCTGGAAATACAGATAACTTGTTAATAAGCGAGAGCAGCGGTCAGATACATGGCAGCTGGGTAGCTATTTTCCTATCCAAATCAAAACGTTGCTCACTCTCATTTATTACGATGTATGGAGAGCCAGAGTTGTTGGGTTAATGTTTTTGAGAAGAGAGGCCTGGCAAACTCCTGAAATTTGAATAACATATCTTTGTGTTTCCCGGTGACAGAAGAGAAGAAGGCTATGCTGCAGGAGATTGCCAATCAGAAGGGTGTATCCTGTCGTGCACAAGGGTGGAAGGTCCATCTCTGTGCGGCACAGCTACTACAGCTGGTAGGTGAATGGGGCTCGGCAGCTTCCTACGACACGGGGGAACGCGGAGTTGTGTAAGACAGGAGGATGTTTTTACAAACTCAGTACATGGTCATCTGACAATGGGATACCGTAAAGGAGCTGGTGTATAGTGCCCAAAGGGAGTGGGACGTGCTTTCCCCTTTCTCAGGAATGTGGCGTAAGTGGCTTGGAAACTTAGAGTGTTGATTTTGATCCAGACATAAGAGCTGATGTATTTTGTACAGATGATCAAAATTGGCAACTCCCTCCTGCTGATGCACAGGTCTGAAGAAGCGTCTGTTTGGGATGGTGCGGCTGATCTGAGGAGGCAGCACTGATCCACATTCCTGGATGCTTCTGTTTCAGGTTGGGGGTGAGGTAGGTGCTCTGCATTCTAGCACCAAACTCCCCAAAACCTCTGCATTCCTGGAATAGTATTGTGAGAAACAGGGGAAACAGTTCTGGTTAGGATCCATGTTTGTTCAGAAGTGGAGCAATCCTGTAAATAAGATGTTAGTACGAATAATAGTGCCACACTCTACATCAGAGGCTCCATCTTCTGAATTACTAACATGAGCAGCTGAGAGGGGAACAGATTATCAATTTCTCTGTGTTAGCTCTCTTAATGCGGGCAAATGTTTTCTGGCCTAGCGGTGAACCTTCTCATGAAGTGCTAATGTCTTTTAGACAAACCTGGAGCATGATGTGTATGAGAGACTGACAGCCCTGCAGGAGGGACTCATTCCCAAGAAAAAGGCAGCGACCGATGACGACTTGCATCGGATCAATGAACTGATACAGGTAGGTTCCTCTCAACCCGGCAGAACTGCTTCACCCTTAATTACAAAATATCTCACTGCAGTTAGTGAGAGCTAAAGCTGGCTTTACAAAGAAAAAAAAAATCACATGGGTACACTTCCTGTTTCTGGTGTCATCAGTTACAAGTGGTATTAGGAAAAGGTACAGACTAGACGGTCTGCTGTTAATGACGACAGTGTTTCATTTCAGGGGAATATGCAGAGGTGTAAACTTGTGATGGATCAAATCAATGAGGCTCGAGACTCCATGCTAAAGGTCTTGGATCACAAGGATCGTGTTTTGAAGCTTCTAAACAAGAATGGAACTGTCAAGAAAGTGTCCAAATTAAAGCGAAAGGAGAAGGTCTAAAGCCAGAATAATGACTCTGGAAATGGAGAATGTGTACAGAATGGAGTTGAACCTTTTTGTAGTTTGGGTTTATTTTTAAGCAGAGCATCTGAATAAAAAGGATGAGTTTAGGGAACAGATGGCAACAGATGGACATGTGAAGCCTGGTGACCTGAAGGGATTGTCACTGATCTGTCATAATGAACAAAGATTTTCTCTCAGGCTCATCCCTTTTTAAAGTCTTTCCAGTCCCATTTGTTTAACTCTCCTGATGTGTCAGTGCCTACTAATTGGAACTAGTGACGCAATGTGGCGGACAGTGCTCTCCTCCTGTTCTGCAGCTTAGGGGTAAACGTACACGAGGTGTGTATGCACCCGTAACGCAGGAGAAGATTCTGCAGGGGACACCAGGAGGCTGACATACAGGTATCGATCCAGACAGCAGCTGTGCTTCAAAGCATTGAAAATGACACCGCCTTTGTTACCCCATTGAGTTCTTGTTCTTCTGACCTCCCAGTGTCTGAAGTAGCCTTCTTAAACCAGTGCCACTGCACTAGGAGATCTGCCACAGCCAGAATCTCCAATGGCTCAGAAGTCCTAGCTGTCAAGTTAAATAAAAGGAAACAAACATACACAAAAAAAAAAAGTGGGGGGGAAATCATTTCAAAGTGATTTTATAGTGTCTGTGTGTGTGTGTCTATGTTGGTGCTCTGGGATACTTGTTTTGAAGTACCTCTTCAACAGAGGACTTCCTGTAGCTGGTGTAATGTTAATTGTATGTACCACATACATCCTGAAAACAGTAATAAAGGACTTGGAGGTTTTTGTATGTGAGCAGTTTGTATACCTTTATACTAGTGAAACTGTTCAACCTGTAAACTCAAGCTAAAGCCTTGAAAGAAGCCTTTTGGGGAAAAGAAACAGAATGTTGGAAAGTAGTCAGCCTCTTGTGCTGGAGAGGGAGGGATAACTTAATTCATGTTTCAGCTCCTAAAGATGCAATAGCGATTGTTCCCTGTGCATCTCTGCATTTAACCTTGGTTGGTTTTTTGGGGGGTTTTTAAATTTTTTTTATAAAGGTTGCTAAATCCATTCATTTTTAGCCTCCTCATCAGGAGACTTCAGTTTCATGAACTAACTCTGTTTTAAGAATACTTTTTTTTCCTTCATCCAGTTACAGGGCTGTTACCTTGACTTCATTCAGAACTGTGTTCTTTCAGAAGTCAGATTAGAAAAAATGGCATTTTAGTCCTTATTTCAGATTTTTTTTTTTTTAACTAGAATGTCCACACTCACATCATTCTTGTGTTTTAACACATGCAAAAAACCCAGCTTCAGATTTGTCTGGATGGCAGTCTCATTTTCATATTAGCTTGATTATACTTTGTAAAATAACAATACTTTCAGTGTAAGATACAGTTCTACCATAATGATATTGTAACTTTGGTAATAGGAAAGTTATGATAACTGTTTGCTATTTTCCTTGGCTAGAAGAAAGAAAACATCAAAATAGCCCCCTACAGTTTTACAAGCCCGCGAGGGGGGTGTGCATGTACACGTATGTATGTTGAAATGCAAAAGACTCTGGCACAGCACAAATTAAAACGTGAGAGGTAAGACATGAAAAGGTGGGAACCAAAGGAACTGCTGCTTATCACCTTGTATTTCTTGTGCTTCAGGAACAGAATGCGCACAACTGGCCAAGACTGTTTGCCATTGTCATGGTAATAAAACACTGACCCCGCCAATGCTCCCCGGTTCATAAAGGCTCTGCAAGAAGCTTGCTCAGGATTATAAAGTTACTTTTTTTGTAGGGTTGAGAACTGTTTCGCATCATTGGCAAAGGGCTTCCGGATGAAATCCAAGGTATTGCCAGCAACGGGTGAGGTACTTTTGGGGAGAAGGGAGGGAAGGATTCTTTTAAGGACTGCAGAAGTTAAAAACTTGCTCTTGATCCTTTCTTTTAGACTATTCATCTGAGTCTTTGGCATGACCCCTGTAGTAACCTTGGTTTTCATAAGCTGGTATTCAAGGCTATCATCTAGACTGAAAGGATCATTAAAAGGATCATTCTATTCCATAACCTTAGAATGGAAATAATTTCAGTGTTGTCCTAGTGCTGTGGAAACCATATAGATTCCATAGGAGAAAGGGGATTTCTCCAACTGATGTTTTCTTGGCTCTTATTTACTTTTTATGCTTAGATCAGGAATTCCATTTTACAGTCCTAAAGAGTTAGGCCAGTTTATGTGTCTCCTGAGGTTGAATGTGTCATGTGCTTATACTGGCACCTGCAAAATCTGTTCTTCAGCCTTCCTAAGTGTTTTCTCTGTATTTGCAGAAGGAAATTAGACAGTAACATTGTGGTTTGCTGCAGAGTTCCTCTCTCACATCACTTGCTGTACGCTGAGAACACCTCATACAGCCAGAATGCCTTGACATTTAGAGTAATCCTCAGCCCAGAGACTTAACCCACCAAAACACCCCCCTGTGAGAGAAGTCTCTTCTTTGAGAGTGTATATTGAGCCTCTCTTTTCACACAGCAGTGATGGAATAACTATTTTTTTTGATAGGGGGCTGTAGAAAGGGTGGATTTGGGTGCCCCACTGGGAATGAGAAGCAGTTAGAAATATTTTAAAAGTAGTTTTTCTTCTGGTGTAGTGGTGATAGTATCTAATGCCAGAAACATGTTTTAAATCTCACTGTAAACACAATCTGCTTGATGGCCTGAGCTATTTTTATCACTGTCTTTGCAAGCAAAGACCAAAGCGACTGAAAATTATTTTGGGTTTGCCGTTGTTTCCGGTTCGTCCTGACAGGCCGAAGGAAGTAACCCGCTGCAGGAGCCGTGTCCTACGTTCCCCTGAACCACCCTCGGCAGAACGGGCCCCCGGGCCTCCCTCACGCCCGTCCCCTCACCGGGCAGCTCCTACCCGCGCTGGAGAAGGCTGAAGCGCTCAGAGAAGGCCGGAGTCTGTCAGGGAGCCCCGCGGCTCCTCTCAGGCGGGACGCGCCTCCTCGCTGAGTGACCCCGCCCGCGCGGCGGGACAGACCAAAGCCCCCAGGACCAGGGGTGGGGGTGTCTCCCCGCCCCGAGCCACGGAATGGATGTTTCCGACCGCGCGCCCCTCCTCTGGGGCATCGTCACAGCGCCCGCTGGCCAATGGCAGAGCAGTAGCCCCGCCACGTGAGGATTCCCCCCCCCCTTCGTGTCAGCGCGCAGCGGGGGCGGGGGAGCTCCGCGCGCGAGTGGCCCCTCCCGCCCCCGAGACTGTTTGTCCTCGCACGTGCGGCCCTGTCACGTGACGGGGAGGGAACCCGGCCCCGCGCGTCCTCCGACTGGGAGCGGAAGTGCCCGGTATCTATGGTTCCGAGGGGGGGGAAGAGTGTCCTCCCTTCTCTATGGTCGTGCTGGCACCGCGGGGCCGACGGGAGGCTGGCGGACTATGTACATTTTTCCCTCATTACCTCACGAGCAGGGAGGAGGCTGCTGGGATAGCGGAGGACCTTCCCTCGGCCTCGCTCCAGTCCTCCAGCTCCCCTCGCTGCCCGGCGGCTCCGGGAAGCCCGGCTCCCGGCCCGGCCGCGGCGGGCCCTGCCCCCCTCCCCCCGCCCGCCGGGCCCGCTTCTCTGGGGAGCCTCGCCCAGGCCCATGGCTCCATGAGGCGGGAGAAGGAGGCGGCGGCGGCGGTGGGGCAGCAGCGGCGGCGGCTGGGCTGAGGCGGAGGAGAAGCCGCGTCCGGCCCGGGACGGGTGCAGGAGGTGGGCGACCCCGGGGTGGGGAGGTGGGGGGGAAAATGCCTGTGTCCCGCTCGCCCCGGCGGCGGGGGGGGGGGGGGTCAGCCGGGGGGGGGTGGAGGGAGTCGCGCCCCCTGGCGGCGGCGGTTCTGCCCCGCCGCGGGGGGGCGGGCTGCACCCTCCGGGGGAGGCGGGCTGAGGGCGGGGGCGGGGGGGCTGCGGGGGCTGCCTGGGCCGCGTCCCCCGGCGGGGCTGGCGGAAGCCTCGGAAGCGCCGCCGGAAAGTTTGTGTCCGAGCGTGCGGGGCTCGTCCGGCGGCGGGGCCGGGAGAGGGGCGGCGGGGCACGGCCTTTCCCTGTGCTCGGTCGAGGCGGGGGTCGGCCTGCCAGCTGTGCCGCGGGTCGGGCGTTCCGGTTCGGGAGCGCGGGGAGCCGACCGGCGGTTTGTGGGCGCGGGGGGGAGAGCAGCGGGGCGCTCCTGATGACCGCCGGCACCGGGGCGTTGTGCCGGGTCTCCGCCGGGTCCAGTCACCAAGCAGCGGGCTGAGGCCCTTTGCAGAGTCAGCGCCGGGTTCGTATTTGCTGCTAAACCGCGTTGTTTCGTGCGGAAGTGGCTCCCCCGGGCGCGGGGGGGTCGGAGGCGAGTGGCCGGCCGAGGCCTCCCGCGCCGGGGGAACGGGGCCCGTCGCTGGAGCCGGCATCGGTCAGTGCAGCCGCCTCTGTTAGGCCCCTTCTGCCTGCTGCGGAGGGTGATGAATGGAGAAGACCTCTCCTCTGTCCCCTGCCACGTCTCCGATTTAAAATTAAGAGTTACGGTTTAAAATAAAAACTATTTTTCTCCCCAAATGCGGCTAGCCTTCAGTGATAACGTGGAAAGGCTCATCTATCCCAGCAGCTCCGCTGAGCCATAGTAGCATAACTTTTAACAGGCACGGAAAAAAAATTTACTTTGTCAAAGTTACACTTTTCTTGTTCCTGTTTGGTTTTGGGATTGTTTTTTGTTGCTGTTGTTGTTACAAAGATAGAGATCAAAGGAGAAAAGGATAATTTTCTTAGGTCTTGTAAATTGTTCCTTATGCAGATCATCTTTCTAAAACCTTGAGCTGAGGATTCCTAAACCAAGCAAGCACTGCAAGTGTACGTGTTTTGCACGTCTTGCACCAGTCCTGGTTCAGTTCAGGATCATACGACTCTTGACGATGGCCGATGAAACTTCACGGATAAAAGTTTACGTTGTTTGCATGCACAGAGAAGGCAGGGAGCTGTCACACCATGAATTTCAGTGCATCTCACACCCCACCCCACCCCCATTCTCTGTGTGCACTGTCAGTTCAGCCATCAGTTAAGTACTTGGATGAGCTGGAGGGATGCTCTGGTGGTTAAAGGAGTAGCCTGGTGCTCATGAGAGCTGAGCGTGACTTCCAGTTCGCCATGGTGTTCTCTGTGACCTACGTGTCTGTGCTTTTAGCCCCGTTTGACAGATGGAGAACTGATTTTTCCCTCCCTTTGTCTGTTTACATCTCACAGTGATGACGATGCTACACTTATTTAAGTTCCTACCATTGATGTGTGGTCCTTGCCTATCATCTTCGTTCATTTTTGTCTGCGTAGGCTTTCCTCCCTGTATTTGTTCCACTCCTTGTGATGCAAGAGCTAGTGTTCTCTTCTTTGCAAGCAAAACACGGTTCTGGGTTGTTTTTATACCGTATCTGTTTCCTGCCATTACTTCTTCCCTCTGTTCAGACTATGCGCAGTCTTCAGCTCTTCCTCTCCTGCGTATCCTGACTGTACACTCTACTCATTTACTTATGAGCACTATTAATTTACTTATTCCTAGAAAGTAAATGCAGATTCTAGTTCTTGGGGTCTGGAAAACAGTCTGTTGTTTAGAAAACGGCAGTTCAATGCTTGTAGCTTCCCTTTGTGTGTTGTTTAGGCTAGCGCTAAATCAAGGGCAGCACCCTTGGGAGTCCAACCCTGAAGGTGTCACCGGAGTTGTTGTTGCTCTTCTGTCAAGAATGGGGAAGGGAAATAAATGCAGTTTCATTCCCTTTATGGGAAGACTGGTTATGTTTTTTGGGGTTTTTTGTGATGAGCTGCCTTATTGCAGTGTTCAGCACACCCCACCAATAACTTTAAAAGTGTGACTTCCTGCACGTGTACACTTTTCCAATTTATGTGTCAGAACACCTATTCTGCTTGCTGAACTGGTTTTAGTTCTGTACTTAGTTGCGCGTTGCGAGGGTTTTCTTCCTCTTTTTGTTGCAAAAGCAAACCTGTCTGACACCTTAGCAGAAGCAAGGAAGCAGCTGTTGGTTTTTCACCTATAACTGTTTTGTGTATTGCTTTTTTTTTTTTCCCCCACCCCTCCTTGCCAGGGTTCTGCAGTGCTCCAGGCAGCAAGTTTTGAAGCAGGATGGGAAAAAGACGCTGTGTTCCTCCACTTGAGCCCAAGCTGGCAGCTGGCTGTTGTGGGGTAAAGAAGCCCAAATTGTCTGGGAGTGGAACGCACAGTCATGGGAATCAGGCCACAACTGTACCAGGCTCCAGTTCAGGTCCTCTTCAGAACCACCAGCATACAGATGGGAATAATGGAAGGGAGAACGTATCTGACTTGACTTTGGGCCCAGGAAATTCCCCAATTACTCGAATGAATCCCACTTCAGGAGCTCTGAGCCCACTTACTCGGCCCAATGGAACTGCCAACAGCACCAAGAACCTGGTGGTGACAGCGGAGATGTGCTGCTACTGCTTTGATGTACTCTACTGTCATCTCTATGGTTTCCCTCAGCCACGACTTCCTCGATTTACCAATGACCCCTAGTGAGTAAATCCATGTGCGGGAGGAAAGCTGAGAAACCAGCATCCAGAGCTGTGGTTTCATTGGGGAGGGATGAGGGGTATCCTCTGGAAAATGGGAAAATTGTTATGCAGGGAGGAATGGGGGGCATTCTGCTGCTTGCTTGGTCTACCAGAAACAAAAAATGATGTGCTGTAAGTAAGTGCACCAAAGAGGAAAACTATTCTGTTATGTTTGTTGGTGGAGATGAGTGGAGCTTTGAAGAGTGGTCTTCAAGGGAGAACATGCGTAGCTCTACAGAAAGAGAGCGAGGCAAAATATGAGGAAGTGTGGTGCTTCAGCTCACAGTCTGATGTGTTGCCCAAGACGTTGCATACTTTATAGAGGAGTGCAGACCTATTTCATGGTAATGTTCTGTTAAAATTTGCTCCCTTCTTTGAAAATAGATTCCTCTGCAAAAAATTAACTGTACTGTGCCTCCCATAAAATTGTACTAAAAGAATGAGTGAAACTGAAATTAGAGTTTTCAGAAAACAGTAAAATAATGTCACTAATTTCAAGAGGATCCTGCTTCTAATGTCAGGCACTAACTTCGTGGAGGGACAAGGGGAGAGATTTATTTCTGTGAAGCAGGTGGAAGAGAATAAAGTGAGAAGCTGAAACAAGTTCCCGGCTCATCCTGAAACAAGTGCTGAGCTGGTGAGAATTGGACAAGGACACACACAAGGTTGTTCAGTTGTCCAAGTTAATGGGTTTAGCAGAGAGGGGAACCAAAAATTTGCCAGTTGTGGAATTGAAACTGTGTTACGGAGATGGTGCTATTTAGGCAATAGAGGGAGAAATGGTGAGTTAACTTTCAAGGACTATACCAAGGTTAAGAAGAAAGGAGGCGTGCATGAGAAGAAGTGAGGAGAAGGATTTATGAAGGTATTTCACTTTGGTGAGATTCAGCTAATGTTTATCTGAAGGTTGAATGTGTAGGTGTGGAAATGTTAATGTTGTTAAAATGTTTGGTGGAAGAATTATATGGGAAAGATCAATGATAGATACACCTTCTGACACTCCTCCAGGGGCTGCTTCCAATAGATAAAATAAAAAGTTGTTGACATCCTTAATTTAAGTTAATTAATTTTAAATTGATGTAAAGGAACAATGGCTTAAACAGGTCAAGGACTTTTTCCGTATATTGAGTGTCTCCCCACCTTATTGGCTGTCAGTGTAGATGTAGGTTGTGCATCTATGCAGTTATTATCCGAGCAGGATTATGGATACATGTTCTGAATGCCACCGCAGACTAAGCTGTTTAATGTTGTAAATACAAGTGAATGGAGAAATACTCTGGACTACAATATAGAATAGTTCCAATGACTCCTCAAGCTGAAATATTTCTGTTGTTTTTCATACCTAAGCTAAGTAGGCTCCTTTTAGAAAATTATACATTAGTCTGCTTATTATTTTGTCACTTGAAATGCAAAGAGGTTTTGTTGTTGTTCTGTTCTTAAGTCAATAAAAGAGATTATTTTATACAGATTCATTATTTTGGCATTAAAGGAGACTTCTAGCTGGTTTTTGTTGCTGTTCTGTTGACTAGTTTCAAAAAGGGCATTCTTTCCAGAGTCTCAGCTGTTCAACTTTTATGCCCAAATTTGAAAAGTAAAACATAGTTCACTGGGCTTTTCCATGCTGATAATTTTAAAGTCTTTTAGATTAACACTCCAAACAATACCAACTCTTCTCTTTTCTTCCCCTCTGGGCAAATGCCTACCTGAATTTTCTTGTATTTCAGCATTTATGCTGTTCCTTCTAGCAAATAGTTGCCTGTACCCCAGGGAAAAGCATAGGGTTTGTTCTCTTGTAGAGCAGCACACAGGGATGATCTGTCACGCTTGAGACAGTAATGCAGTGAACTTCAAGCCAAATATTATCAAATATAAGAGTAAGCAAAGTGAAAATACATAAATAATTTGCATTGTTGTCCTTTGTAACATAATTAGTGTTGATGTAAGAGATCTTTGAACAAAACAAAGATATATGCCAGAAGTCTCTCTGGGCAGACGGAAAAGAGACTGTTGATGGAAGGAATAGAAAGATGCACAGGTTTGCCCTGACCTCTCAGAAAACAGATCTTTTAAATTGAACCCTAAAGTAAAGATAGAAGTAGTCGTGAAGGTCAGGATTATGCATAAACAGGGTAATAACATAAAAATTACAGGCTTATGACTTGAAAACAACCGTGAATTCCAATTACCAGCTTGAGAGGATATACACGTGGACAACAATCTTGATGGGAATTATGGCATGGGTCGATACCTACGGAGGTATGTCTGAATTAACTTGGTAAATGAAGAAAATATCCCATTTGTTGTTCAGGTTACTGAAAAATAACAATTTTGAACCTGTATAGCATGCCACTTCTTCCACTTTTGTACTTCAGTCTTTGATTTTTTTAATAGTAGGTATTACAAATTGGTGCTAAAACTACACCATGCAAGTTTCTAGTTGCCATGCAAGACAAATAATAAGGTACTTGCATCATAGAATCTGTACTGTAACAGGGTTTTTCCTAGTACAAGCTAAATTCTGATTTAAACAAACTATGTTTTGCTACTTTAAAATTGCCTTTGAGATTGCAGTTGGAGAACCTAGTTTTTAGTTGCTGAAACTCCCCTCCCCTCAGCCTAGCCAACTCTCATCAAACACACCTAAGTAAGATGTTGTGGCTGAGGGAGAAATGGTTGCCATAATCTGCTCGGGATACAACTGCAAAGTACTGGTAAGTGCTCTTGGGTGAACACGGGCAAAAGATTGTCGTGACTTTTCTCAGTACATCTGGGAAATATGCTTTTCAGGGAGGGGCTGTGGAACAATTGGCTTATTGTCAGCTGCACCTGCAATATGCTAAGCGTATTTATTCTTCAGATAGAGAAACAACGTCTTCTCTACAGTGAAAAACTTGATAATAGTGAAATTTTATATAGTTGCACAAAATCATAATCTTTTTTTTTAATACCTCAGTTGTTATGACCACAGTGAAAAATTGTTAAAAATGTGCTTTAAGATCTTTTAAAATATGACAGCCTTCTGAATGTAATTATCCTGTCCTTTCTGGTACTATCTCTTCTATTATAGATGCAGAAAGCTGTGTCACAGCTCAGTGGAAACTTTTTTTTTTTTTAAGGGGAAAGAGATGAATTGGAAATGTGAACTTGTAATTTGAATCCAAGAAGAGAAGGAATTTACTTAGATTTGTATTCTGTCAGTGATGCTTTTCATTTTCTCCCCTTTTCTGCTAGGGGTGAGTGTCACATGGGCTAAGTAATGGTTTCAAAACTTTAATCAGATTAAGCTAAATTTCCACTGAGCTTGTGACAGTAATGTTTCTCAGAAATCTCCTTTGTAAGTTTAGTATCTTCTTACGCTCTGTTTCTGTTTTCTGTTTCAACACATGGTAGCTGGATGAAAGTGTAGAGGAATGATATCCTGCAAGTGCCTTGAAGTGTTGTTGGAAAACTAGAACAGTAAATCCTCTGTCTTGGTCAAGCAACCATAAGGTGGCTGATGGTTGTGGAAGAATAATTCCGCTTCCTCTGTGGGCAAAGTACTTCACAATTATCACTTAAAGGCTGCTTGCTATTTTGGGTAGTACTTCTGCTGTTGGTCACAGCTGGTAACTAGGTCCTGAATGATGGATTTATGCTGTAATAGAGTTTTTTAATTCCATTGTTGCTCGGAGGAACATCAGTGGGCATTGCTTTATCACTACAGTTTAAATTATGTTTTAACTACGTAGATGTAAGAAGCTCTGTTGCCTGTATTTGAGATATCATCCACACTCTACGCTGGTTTTGTTGTCTGAACAGAATCCCTTCGTATTTTTTTGTAATGTTCACTGCAAAAATATATTGCTTACAAGAGCTTCAAGAGTTTGAGAAAAGTGAGTGTCTGCACTCTGATGTAGAATCAGTTACTCTGTTTTCATGGTTTAGAACTCCTGCCAATGGTTGTTTAATTTCAGGAAATTATTTTCTTTACACTGCATGTTTTCTATCATATTACTTATCTTTTAAAGTTCAGTAGAAATCCATAGACTAATGTGTGGAATCACAAATTACTTTCTCATCTATGCTTGGGTTCAAAGTGACCACATCTTGTACTCTGTAATCTGAAAAAGTAAGATCAGTCATCAAGTTTCTGTAATTAGATCAGCTTCATCAGTTGCCTTGCAGAATTTCCCAGATGTTGGATATTCTTTTATGGCTGCAGCCACCATTGTCCTTTCTTTACTGTTTTTTCTCTACAGCTGTTTGCAAATTCACTCACTTCTACAGAAGTGAACTTCTTGCATTTAATATTCACAACCATCTTTACCTGTTTACTTCTTCATAGAGCTCTTTTTGAGAATCTACTGATATGCCTGTAAATTCTTGATAGTAAACAGGAAAGTGATGTTTGAGTAGGAACAATATAGTGATTTAGATACGTGTTCAACAGGAGAGAATCTGTGTAAATATCAATCAAATGTAAGGTAAGCAAAAGATGTGAACATAAACTGTTTGAGCACTAGGGATGGACCCAGAAGTCAGATCCTCATGGAAATAAAAGGGGAAAAAAACCCTGGGCTTGCTTTTTATCCCTTTTAAAAAAAAAAAAAAAGCTTTTATTGCAAACTTGCATTATAGATGGATTGTGGACTGCTTGGGGATCTTTCAGGTTCAATGGTATGATAAATAAGTAATCTTACTTGCTTCACCTATATTAATTTTGATATGGGTTGTCATGTAAACTAGCAGATGCTACTAAGTGAGGCCATTACTCACAGAGGTAATCAGTGGGGTCAAATAACCATATCGTTCCTTAGAGGACAGTGCAGAGTCTGGCCAGGAAAGTGTTGGTGGGGAGCTTACAGAGTGCTGATGGAGAGAAAGGAGTATGCCAAAAAGGTGGGGGGAGATGCTGGGTTTTGCATTTGGGGGTGCGTGGGTGTGTTTTATTATTGCTAGATAGCAGGTGAGAAAACATGCCTGTTGTGGTTTATTAGAGGGAGAGAAAGCAAGTGCATGCAAGTGCATGCTTTTACACCTTGTTGGTCTCCCCTTAGCAACCAAATATCTCTAGAGGCTGGAGTATTTCTTCTTTGCCTTTTCAGTCCACTCTTTGTGACGTGGAAGACGGGGCGAGACAAGCGGCTTCGTGGCTGCATCGGGACCTTTTCAGCCATGAATCTTCACTCAGGACTCAGGGAATACACATTAACCAGGTAATTATGTTGAAAATGAAATAAATCTGAAATTACCTTAATTTGCTGAAGATCTTTAAGGATTCAAGGTTAAGATGTTGGATCAACATAGTTCAATTTAATATGCTTCAGAATAAAATAAACCTGAGAATTGTATGATAGTTATGGTGAGGTAGTGTATCAGGATTTAGTGGAACATCTTTGCAACAGGTGAATTTTCGTTGACATTTTAAGGCTAATGTCAAAGCTGTCTTGCATACTAACAGTTTCGACATCTTACATAGCACATGATTTCTCTCCAATTGCAGTAAGTGGAGGACAGCATCAGGAAGCTTGCGCTAGTGTTTGCATATTACAGTTCATTAGATTAGGAAGAGATGCAAATCACTTTCTCTGCAGTAGCAAAGAGAAACATGTTTCACAGAGGCATAATCAAAAAGGGAATAACTGAGCATCTGACACTTTAATTTGGTGCTTGCATGAAGCAGTATATCTCTTCTTTCCTTCAGTGCACTTAAGGACAGCCGATTTCCCCCCCTGACCCGCGAGGAGCTGCCCAAACTCTTCTGCTCTGTCTCCCTCCTCACTAACTTTGAGGATGCCAGTGACTACCTGGACTGGGAGGTGAGAACAGGTGCATTTGGAACTCTGCATCACTCTCTCGTTCCGTTCGGGTTCGGGTTAGTACATGGTGATGTGTCTCCTTCGTTACAGGGGTGTATGGGCATTGAAACTCTGATTAGAAGAAATGGGGCTAAACAACTAGAAGGGAGGAAGAGGATGGGCTAGCAGTATGCTTTTGGTTGGGAGGGGATCTGAATGGGAATAAAAGAGACATGAAAGTGTTTTATGGATTTGGCCCAGTAGGACATGGGTGTAAATAATACACCCTGGAAGTGTTTAAGACCAGGTTGGATGAGGCTTTGGGCAACGTGGTCTAGTGGAGGGTGTCCCTGCCCGCAGCAGGGGGGTTGGAACTAGATGATCTTTGAGGTCCCTTCCAACCCAAACCATTCTGTGATTGTATGAAATATATATGTAAAAACCTGGGAAGTATTTTGATGCTGTGAATAGAAACTGGGAACAAAAAGTAGAGACCGAAGGTATTAATCATTTTTCAGGACCTCATATGTAGAAATGCATTTAGTTCAAGAAAGATTAAATAGACTTTGTGGTTGGGCTATTTTAGGCATGACTCTTGTGTAGAGATCTTGTCTTTCTTGCCCAACACAAGAGATGAAAAACTGTCAGACTGCTGACAAGACTTACTTAAGGAGAAGTGGCAGGGAGACTGGTTAGTAGGCTCATCTGGGAAAGGTGGCAGAGGTCCTTTATGCTGCTAAGAGACTTGTGAGACCTGCCTGGCAAGGACAGAGAGTGGGGAAGAGAATGTCCTTATCCAGGGAAAAGCCAAACTGGCCATAGACAAACACACAGTGTGGTGGGAATGACAACTCGATCATGGATTCAGTGCTAGCAAACACCTCTTATTTGGCTATTCATTTCCATCTATAGGTTGGGATCCATGGGATCAGAATAGAGTTCATCAATGAGAAAGGTGTCAAACGCACAGCCACGTATTTACCTGAGGTTGCTAAGGAACAAGGTGGGTTTGAGATGGCAGCCAAACATGTCAACACATTGTGTCACAGAATTGGGTAACATAAATCTATGGATTTTGGGTTTGGATTGCAATGCTATCCTCATGGTGCCATGGAGCCACCAGGCTTAATCTGGATAACTGACACCTGATACAGCTGCTGCTGGGTTTTCATCTGGCCTTTCTCTCATCCCACATCTGTGCACAGCTGTATCTTAGTGTAAAAATGTTTTAGGGCTTAAGAAATAGAGGATCTCAAAGTATGGATCTTCCAGCTTCATTCAGCATTGCATCTTTCCTCTTCTATGTTTTTCCCACCAACTAGGATAACTGCAGGCTGCACAGCACCAACAGGAGAGTCCCTTTCCTCCTCATTCTTGCTAAAGTAGCATCCTCCAGATGAGGGCAGGAAACAGGGCCCCTCTGGAGCACACTTCCCACTCAAATATAGTAGCGGTCACCATGGTAACTGCTCAAAATATTGCCTCCTTTCCTCCACCTAGCAGAGTGGAGTGGTCGCATCCTCCTGGCTCTGGGGCAAAAGACTAAGGTAGGAATTTTAACTCTGATCTCTCACATAGCAGTGCACTGTGCTATCACTAAAGCATCAGGTTGATCCCAATTTGTCTATGTAAAGAGCTAAGTATTACCTTATTTTAAGGCTTAGACAGCTAAACTTGAGTGGCACATGATAAAACAGTTTGGGGTCCCTGCAACAGAAGCAAGGCACAGACCTTTTTAAGAAGAGGCATCATATGAAAAACAGAATTACTGTTTTATAGACCATTGCAGTTCCAATATGATTTAAAAGGGGTTGGCATGTGCAGATAGTGTGCATGCATAAGACCATGTTATGCCCAGTTCAGCACTGGTATTTCTAAAGCTCAAAGTTTCCTGTTGTTTGCTTTTCTAGAGGCCTTTTAATGCGTCTCTTAGCTTTTTGAAACATCATTTTTATGTTGAAAAATTTCCCTTGCTTCTATTTTTCAATAGACTGGGATCAGATCCAGACCATAGACTCCTTACTCAGGAAAGGTGGCTTTAAGGCTCCGATTACCAATGATTTTAGGAAAACGATTAAACTCACCAGGTAAGTTGATGTATTTGTCATCTTTTAATTTTACTTTATAGTGATTTTGTGGGTAACTTAAAGTATTTGTGCATGATGTAAGTCTTCATGCCTCTTTCAGATGAGAGATGTAGTCTGAAAGACAAAAATCATAAATGCCGCTTGTTAGGCATATAATGTATATGGAATGAAGCAAATATGTTTGGTCCATGCAGGATTGAAGTTAGCATTTTCTAAGAGAAGTGCTGCTGGTTTTAATATTATCATCCACATGAAAGATCAAAAGAAGCAGAACCTTTGCAAGTTAAAAAGGTTGATTTTTCTGTATCTTTACAATGGACTTCCTTTTCTCAGTGTGCTCATCTGTGGATGGTGTAGCTATTTGGAGGTGACAGCTGTCTTAAAACCAAACGACACTCAAATTTGGCTGGTTCTCAGAATTTGCTTGCTTTTCTATATCCCCAGCTGTCCTATTGGTTTCAGCTCCCTTTATGTTAGTAAAAATTGGGACATTCTGGTTTTGTATAGAAATGCTAAGTTATCAGGTCGTTCCTTACCTCTGGAGAAATGAGGTGGGTATGCAGGGTTTTTTTTTTAACAGGAGAGGACAGGATGAAGTTTTTCATTAAAATCTGGTGTAACGTGGACTTAGTGCAACTCACGACCACTTTGAAGTTAGACAAGACGACACCCACCCTCTAGTCGAGGGTGTCCCTGCCCACGCAGGGGTGTTGGAACTAGATGATCTTTGAGGTCTCTTCCAACCCAAACCATTGTATTCTATGAAGTTATCTGTTGTGTAGCATGTTTTAGAAGCACCTGGAAATCTCTGGTCTCTCAGAAGGGACTTCACATTTTGTGAATTCTGATGGCACAACGTGGACTAAGTCACATATACGCTACAGTAGACCTCCCTTTACCCAACTCTCCATCATTTTCTTTCACTAGCCTTTCAAATGTGAAGATAACCACAAAAGTAAATAATAGTGAAATACTGGTTATTTAGTGTCTGAAACTGAGTCTTCTTCCAGCAAACTTCTCATGCCCTTTTTTTTTTCCACAGCAAGTGGATAAAAAGAATACAAGTTGATTATTTGTTTTCAGTGTGCTACTTCAGGAGTCCCCTTAATTATGATTGCCTTGAATAGAGCTCAAGTTTTGTGACATCAAAGCTAATTCAAGCTTAGATGGGTTATTCAGACTACTGCATGAGGCAATATCAAACAAGGTAGTTTATGAAGTTAGTGGGTTTCTCCTGGTCATTATTGGCTGTTAGCTAAAAGGTGATCTGGGTCAAATGGGGTTTATGTCTAGTCCCTTCATATTGCATAGTCTGTTTACATTATTTTTTCTTGCACTGTTCCCATAGGTACCGCAGTGAGAAGGTGACAATCAGTTATGCAGAATACATGGCTTCCCGTCAGCATTGTTTCCAGAATGGCACTCTTCATGCCCCCCCCCTCTACAATCATTACTCCTGACACACGGCTGCATGACCAGTCCCACTCCCCAGTTGCTGCCAATGGCTACGACATCATTGGGGCAGATGCCTCCTCTTCCTGGTCCAGTTACTTCTATTACTGCACCATTTTATGATGCTAGCTTCCGTTGCCAAGTCTGCCTTCCAGCTGACCTGGGGGGAGGATGAGAGCATGACAGAACTTCAGGGGCCCAAGCCTTATCTCAGCCTTCCCTCCGAATGGGGGTTCAGTTGGATTGGGGCTCCATGCCTACGAACTGTCGTGAGGTGCAGAAGACTTCTAGGAGTGAAAGTGCCACTTTGGACTGATCCGTTCTTGTGTGTTACCAACACTCCGGAAACTTGAGCTGTTCATTATGGAAGCCCCCCAGATCAAGTAGGAGCATTCCCCTGGCAGCCTGGGCAACGGAGTCCAACAAAACATTTTTTAGGTTCTTTTTAATTTTTTTTAACCTCTGGTATCTGTTGTGTACCAAGAGCTGATTGCAGTCCCCACACATCACAGGCGGACATTATGATATTGGGGAGGGTTGAAGATCTGGATGGCGCCCCATCCTCACGGGACAGAAAACACTTGAAGATGTGAAAAACCTTTTGATGGTATTGCAGATGAATCCATTATTTAAATAAACCCTAGAAGGCTTTAATTATCAGATCCCGCTGTAGGTTGGATTACTCTAAAAATCCTCTTGGTTTACAGTTTTCTGGGTTTTTAGACAGTGCTTTGTAACGTAGCCTGCTATGAAACAGAATGCTGTTATGCCTGTAAGAGAGCAACACGGCACACGCTGTGTACACGAAGGACAAAGTACTTGAGTGTCCCTGGACGATCTTCTCTGTTACAACCAAGTTTTGTGTTCAAACATTTGTAACAGAGCCTGATTGGATTAGGGATGAGGAGGGATTTGCAGGGCATTGACTGTAGTCATACAAGTGAGACTAGTGACTGAAATTTGTTTAACTTAAGCTAACAGTCTCGGGGACCTTCCTTTTCATAGGACAGCCACTTTCTCTGGTGTGACTATCAATCTTGAGAACTGTTGAGTATTGCAGTTTATAGTAGGCCTATGGAATAGAGCTATGTAGTTTCACTGGTAAGTTGTTATACAGTTTAGTCATTACCACATCAAGGGAATGAGTGGGGAAACCTGTGTTACCCAAACTTTGTGAAACTCACGTGCATTCTGTATTTCTTCTCCCATCATTGCTGATTACAAGAAATACTCTCATCTAAGAGGAAGATAAGTTATCCAGTTGTTACTCTGCAGCATCATTAAGAGTTGTCATAAACTCTAAATTATGATGCTCTCTCAATGAGGTCACTGGACTTCAAAATACAACTTTGTGGGGGTTTTTTTGGTTGGTTTTCGAAGTTTCTGGAGGGTCAGCAATGATCAGGAGAGAAAATACAAGTGCATAGCAGAGCAATGGCTAGTTGGTTGCATGTATCTTTAAAGTTTTCTTGTGTGTGGTAATGATGGCTTTTAAAATTGGCTGGTGTTTCAGGCCTGAAATTCTCTCCTGGCATGGCAGGGAACAGGGCTGGTAGAAAGCTCAGAACTGCATGCTGCTGCTCCTTCTGGTCCTAGAGAAGCAAACAAGACTTGTGCAGTTTTGCTTCATGTTGGTGTAATCCTCTCCTGCTGGAGGAGAGAGATGTGAGGGAAAGGAGAGGGTCCTATTCTGGATAACAGTGCAATATCGACCCAGCTTTCTTCCTGTACTGGGTCATTCTTACAAATTGCCACTTTTCCCTTGTGATGTTGTTGAAAAGCAATTGAAGATTAAGGGATTGTTTCATGATTTCCTGCTGCTGAGAATAAATGGGTCTTGTTACAAACTCGAGTGGTTTGTAATTACTCTCCCAGGTGCCGTGTAGTGATGGGGGAGGGTGGGGTCAGCTCTGGACATACCATTCACCTTTCAGCTGTCAAACAGTATGATACATAGGGCTACACTCATTACTGTTCAAGTGTTCTATGTTAGAATTTAATTTCTAAAAGGTTTAAGAAAAAAAAGCAAAAAAATGGTGCTAAAACTTCACCCCTGAGCACGCTCAGTGAGACTGGTCATGCAGGCATATAGTGCCAGGCTTTTCAACAATATTGTTTCTTTTTCAAATGTTTGCCCTGTTCTGTGTCTTCAACAGTGTATAGTGTTTTCCTGATTTCATTTTATTTGAATAGGGGATGACTAAGGGGTGGGGTGGGGAGGGTTAGCTGTCATTTTTTAAAGAACAGAATTTTAAGATTGAGTGACTTGGTTGGTTTAACTCTGAAGCGGGTTAGATGGTTTGGGACTGGGGAAGCCTTATCCTCTCCCACTTCCATTTCCCCACTCAGTCTGTTTAAAAAAAAAAAAAAAGACAAAAATGCCTCTAAATATGTACTGTGTTCTTGTCTTGTTGCAGTGAGAAGTTAGCAAATCAGAAATTGGTCTGCTGCCTAAGAAACAGGCCCGCTCAGCTTCAGTCCCGTAAGGGTCCAGCTATAAAATCAATTGAAAAGTATGTCAATAGTTAAGTTAGCTCAGAAAAATGTATGACAAGGACAGGTGGTCTCAGGAAATAATCCCATTTCTAGATCATTACATGGCAGCTATGCATAAGGATGAAAGAGGTGAACTAGAAACAAAATGTACTTCGAGTTGCCTCAAGATGGAGGCTACCAAAATCAATGACCAATTGATGTAAGAATTTCTCCATGGTTCCTTGGCTGGGACAGCAGGTTAGAACTACTCCTTCTCAAAGCAACTGTTACCTGGTTTGGTCTGGATTTAACTCATCCTTAGAAGCAAGTGCCTTTTGGTCTAGAAGGGCTTATTCTCATGAGAACCACAACGGAGAAATAATCTCACTGCAATTATGAATTGTCTTTGTTTTACAGTAACTACAGGAGAATGTCTTTGATCACTGGAGTCTGTCAGTGTTAGAATGTTTCCACTGTGAGGTTCTGATTTTTTTTTTCCATAATTTCAACAGTCAATCTCAACTGAGGCCATTTCAGTTTGGGAAGGTTTTATGGTCAAAATATCACATATCTACAATTTATCAGAACAAAAAAAAAAACTGTAAGCAAATCTTAAAAGTTCATTTTAACCTTTGCACAGAATAATTTGTTTTCATAGTACATTAACAAACATCTGCAATCTTCACTGACTATTAGTGCTGTTTTCTGTTTGTATTCTCGAAACTACATGTTGTTTTGTTGGGGTTTTTTTGGTTAATTTATTTCCTTAAAGCAGGAGACCTCTTTTGACCTTCAGTGCAGAGATGTCAGACCAATTCTTTGTATTACACTTGATTGCCTCCTACCTATATAATAACTTCTGAGTGTAAATAATTGAACTCTATCCTCTAATGAAGTATTGTAGAGAATAAATCATAATGGATAAAGATTATTTGTACTGTCCTCTTTATATGGTTTCTCACAGCCTTTATGGGGGATAAGGTGAACTCTTTCTCCTGGAGAAAGATAAACAACATACTACATGTATGAATACCAAATCTGTAAATTACATTAAACATTCAGAACCAGGGAGGTTGCCAGAATGGGATGACAATTGTCTGGAAGCAGAGAAATAGTTAAGACAGGCTCAGTAGAAGAAAGTGAGGAAAAATAGTAGGAAAATTAAAAACAAAGATCAAATATGATTCATTAATAATGGTATAGCAAAGTATATTTGTATCCTGAAATAACATTTGCTTGACAATAAATCCCTATTAGTTGTCATGATGGTGAAATATATAAAGCACATACGTAGAGAATTCTATATCGTACTGAAAACCCTAAATTTGTAAATCTGTCTTAAACTACCAAAATTGTTATTTGTTTGTGTTTTAAAATGAACTAATGAAAACAGATTATCTGTACTTCACAGGTGGTAGTCTTCAGGTGTTCTAAAAATTTTATTTCAGGAAAAAGAAACGCCCATCTTTCTAGATTCTTACTAAGTATTTTAATGCTGACATTTCCTGTTTGTGGTTCTTGGGAAGGGCAGCCCTGGATATCAATGAAGGAACATGCATAAGACACCCCCACCTCCCAAACCCCAACCAAACCAAGGGGGAGGGTAGTTTTGACTTAAATATGCCTGAGAAGCTCATTGACTTCAGTGCAACTACAAAGCAAAAACCTGTTTTCAGAAAATACGCTTCTGGTATTAGTAAAGCTAGAAAGTAAGTCCTCTATACAATATGAGGATACAGTGACTTATTTGTATATTTTTCTATGGCATATGTTTTTCCTTACTTGATATTTTTTTTTTGTTTCACACTGAATCAGTGAGATATAAAATCTTTGTCCGGTGTCTTTCATCAGAGGTTCTTTCATGCGTGTTGCTTTCTGTAACTGCAGTAACACTCAGCAACTCACAGTGAAGATGGGGCCAAGTAGAAGGGTGTACATATGACTGCACACTGAAATAGTTCAATCCAGACTAAATATAAACCAGGATAATTCTCCAGAAAACACTCTCTTCTGGTTTTGCTTCTGTTTGAAATAAGAAATGAAATTAATTAGTCATTTAGCACTCACTTCCTTCTAAAAACAACTTACAGAAAGGTTAGGAGAAATCTCTACAAGATACTTCAAATGAAGAATACTTGAGCATTTTTATTCTAAAGACAAAAATTTTATTTTCGGACAAAATTTACATCATAAACTACCTAATTGTGATTGAGAAATGCCACTTCTTGGGAATAAGAATTAAAACCAGAACACTTTCCCATGTGACTCAATAAATTATTATTTATACTGACCTATGTTTTATGATTGCTCTCAAACTGAATTGTAGTACGTGGAGCAGTAGGATAGAAAACTTACTAAACTGGTTTTGCTACAATCTGCAGAAGGATCACCTGTGAATATGTTTGATGATTGCTCCCAAAGCACAGAAAGCCCAGAATATTATTGTTACCATGTTTCTTAAGTATGTAACTACAAATTGACCAATATCCAGATTATTAAACCTTTTTTTTTCCTTTTTGTTATAGTTAGCTGGAGTATTCTTATAATCAGATGAATTCTGACATAAATTACGTATTATACAACCAGTTGATAGTATGTTTAGATGTCATTACATATGTATTTAAAAACTTAATAGATCATGCAAGAGCCAATTTTGCATTCAGAGGCTTATTATCACTTTATTACTGGGTATTACTATAATTTTGTATTGCTCATGCATCTTCATTATAGTTTTGGATATATAATTTTAAATGGTGTAAAAATAAAGGTAAAATGGTATGAAAACCTAAACTTGAAGAGTTATACTTTAAAAACAGATGAAAAAGCATGCATGTCTTGTGCAATAATGGCTATTACCGCACATGCTGTTCTGAGCGGGTCATGTTACATCCACAAGGATTTTGACCTATTCCTAAATGTGCTAGAAATGTTGATGATAATGAAAAGTGATTAAGGTTTCAATATCCTAATCTTATAACTTTTAATCCATAAAACAACTTTGCTTTTTTTTTTTAAGTTGGGAGTTTTGACACTCCATACAAAATACATAATTACTGCTAGAAAGCTTAAAAACTGCTAGGAAGGTAACATTTCTTCTGCTGGTGAATTAGAAGGAAAGCATATTACAAAGTATAGTTATACTAATAATAGAACATACTTGGTAGTAGTTTATCCTACATTTTATTACACGGAGGTATTTAGCTAAGCTTTTTTAATGATCTTTGTTGGTGCACTTATTTGTTACTGGGTCTGTTTTTAAATTCTGGCAATGCAGAAATTACCATAGTAGGTCTGTCTCATAATCCGCTATCTAAGATCATGTCTCCAGCAAGGGGCAATACGTTTTGCCATGGAATACAGAATACTAGAGGCTCTGTTCACGATAAATTAGATTTGGCAAAGTCTGTCTTTTTTTTTTTTTAATCAGTTAATTTTAGGATATGACCAGTAAATATGTCTAAAACTTCCTGTAGTCATTCACTTTGTTTTGATCTCATTTTCCTTTTTTATGCACATTTTCCAATGAAATTGATAAATGCCGAAACAATCATCATTAGTGAGAAAAAAGCTTGTGCATTTTAAAAATAACAAAGGAAAAGTCAGGTACTCTATTCTGTTTGGTTTGTTGCAGCAGCTGAACAATATTTACTGTGCTTTTATAAGTGTATTTTTTAAATTCTTTACAATTAGAGGGGGGGCAGGGGGAACAGGTTCCATTCAGGAATTAACTTACGTGTGTCTTATTTGACTCTTGAGACCTTAACTAAACACATCAGTGATAACGAACCTTTATCTTTCATGATAGCCTCTTTAGCTGTACCTATAAACTCTTGCAAGTATCTAGCTTTCTCTTAATTGTTTTAGTTTTTGTATACTTAAGTAGAACGGATCCTTGGGGAAAAACAGAAGCGAAATTAATAACTTAAACCTCTGCAAGCTACCTACTGCTCTGAGAATCGTGATGTTCTGAGTAGATGGGTTATTTGAGAAGCCATCAGGATTCCAAGAGATTTTAAATGCTCTTCTCATCAATCTGGCACAGATTTCCTTGTTTTCTTGTAAACCTAATTGAAATTGTTTAATTTGCCAGATGTTCCCCGAGATATTTTCATTCCATCTTCCTGAATGTCTTTCTGCTTGAACCACTTAACAAATTAGTTTTCAATCGGTTTCTCTGCCATGCTTATTTATCCAGATAACAAATGTTAAAAGATCTGTGATTTGACCCTTTCATATTCTTATAGTTTATTATTAATGCGTTCCTTTCCCCAGCATGCAGGAAACAATTCACCTAGGCACGGATGCAAGTTCACAAGAACAGGAGTGGTTTCATCATAAATCTTCCAACAGTCTATTTTTGCCTTTCTTTAAGGGTGCAGGATGACATAATAAGGTCTGATAAGATGATTACTTTAAGAGTCTTAGACTGGTTAGGCACTTACATGTGAGCTCTCCAGGGAAAATACTGCTCCATGAGTTGTTTTGTTGGCGGTGTTCCCAAGACATAGTGTTGGGAGAACTATAATCATTTTCAGCCTACCTATGAATTTAGGGCCTTAAAGATTACTTCTGGATAGTCTGAGAAAGTAACCTCCCTTTCAAAGTGTGTTATTAATGGTATCAATACTCCTTCCTCACGGACTGAGGTATATTAATCACAGTGAGCTAGACAGGAATTATGGTACAGACAGTTGGAGTTTTCCTAAAGTCAGCTATCTAGCTGGGGGATGGTTTGGTAGCAAAATGGAGTAGGCCGTAGCTCCCTGAGGCACTTCTGGTGTGAAGTAAACACCAGACAGGTGAAGACACATCTGCTGCCTCGGTGGCCCCAGGTACTTCTGGGCAAATGTGTGCTGCCGTGTGGGGTCTGATGAGGGGAACCAGTGCAGTTTTGAGCTCTTTGGTTATCTCCTAAATAACTGACCAGAAGAAGCCGTCCTCTGGGTTTGCTTGTGTAGAAGACAAGTGTGGTTTCTCTCAGCCTTCCCTCCACAGCCTGCTCTCTCAGGCTGTGGTTTATGTCTTCTAAGACTTTGGGCCCACAACGTCTTGATCTGTCAATTTTTTGTCCTGTCTTCACAGAAATAAACCTCCAGCACCCACTG
This sequence comes from Grus americana, assembly GCF_028858705.1. Taxonomy (NCBI): domain Eukaryota; kingdom Metazoa; phylum Chordata; class Aves; order Gruiformes; family Gruidae; genus Grus; species Grus americana. The sequence goes on along the minus strand of NC_072860.1, from coordinate 3,414,584 downwards.
CTTTCAGTCTGTAGGAGCTAATTTCTAAGCGAGCTTACGCACGCCTCCGGGGGCTGTATCTTGCGTGGGTATGCTGAGACGCCCCGTTCCCGCTGCTCTCCCTCGGTGCCCCCACAGGCGTAACCGCGCTTTTTTATACCCTCTGCAAGGCCGGCCGTGCGCAGGTGACAACCGCTGCTCCGTGCCCTCCTCCCTCCCCGCCTGCCGCCCAGCCTGGGCTCCGGCCCTCCCCGACCCACCTCCTGTCAGCGCCGGGCGGCTCTCGGCGGTGGCTCCCTCTGGCGGGCGGGGGGGGGAGGGGCTGAGGCGGCGGCGCCGCGTTTCCGGGCGGCGGGGTTTCCGGTGCCGGCTGAGGCGATGGCGGCAGGCGGCAGCGACCCGCGGACGGCGGACGTGGAAGAGGACGCTTCGCAGCTCGTCTTCCCCAAAGGTGCGCGCCGCGGGGGCGGCCGACCGAGCCGGGGAGTGCGGCGAGGGGCTGTGGGCGCTGGGCCAGGCGGTGGTTGGAGGCTGGTGGCGGAGCCCGCGGGCGCCTCTGAGGGAACGAGCTCTCCCTTTCCCGCGGCGCCCGCCTCGCCGAGCGGGTCCTTGGACCGGAGCGCCGCTCAGCCGCCGGAGGGCCCCACCAGTCACAGATATACCAGTTACAGAGCCCCAGGGGTTAAAAATCAGGGATAATAAATGATTTATGTATATTTAAGGACCCCATGGTTGCCAAGATATGGTTGTTCTTACTTATATGGACCGCTACGTGTCTGTACAGGAATAAAAAAAATCGTATCAGGTTATAGCAAAAAGATTCTTGTCTTATGGTATAACCATTACTTTTTCATCAGTGTTTCTTGACATTAGAATAGTGCTGCATTTTAGGAAACCAGCTGTCCAGAGCCTGAGTTGTAACTAGGGATGCTAACAGTCTGTGTATTTCTTTTTTGAGAAAACTAATCAGTATAAATTCCAGAGCTGTATTTACACCTCAGAGTGGCCCTAGAAGAAGAGGACCAAAAAAAAAAAGGGGGGGGGGGGGAGGATTGTGTTGTGTATTTTAAAACAAGCATAGTCTTTAAAGACTGGTTTTTGTCCTTAAAGACTCTTTTTTTGATGTTTTTACATTAAAATCTATAGCCTACCCATGTTCAGCCCAAGTCACTTTACTGTTCCATGCAAACTAAAGGTTGCCAGTCCCTTTCTAGCACTGCTGTGTAGCTGATTGCTTTTATAAAACAGTGCTGAAGGGCACTCCAGGATGCCATCGCTGATCCTGCTGCTTCAAACAGCTCATACTGCTGGTGTTGAAAGACCTTGTTATAAAAATAGAGTTGGCTAAAAAAGGGTAAAAAATTCTGTTAAGATTGGTTAAAACTTTTTTCTGTTAATAAAATTTCAGTGGGTCAATTAACTGTTCAAGTAAATGAAGCCTTTTTTAAAATGTTCAACATTTACTTTAAGAACTCAGAGGCTTCCAAAGACCATAGGCATCACTTCTGAACTTTTTGAATATTACAGGTCTAAATATTTTTTTCTAAAATAAGTCATACATTACTTAAGTTCTGCCAATAATTGGTGAAGAAAACATATTGCAAAAAACGTCACAAATCAGAAAGTTAGGGCTGCAAATGTAAAGTTTTGGTCAAAAAGACAAACACATTGGATTGTCACTCAAAATGGTGTAATTTTTATCAATATTTTCAGTACGAAATTTTCATCCATGCTTTATGTTTTTTATGCTGATGTTCACTCATTCAAATGTAGAATTTGAAACTGCGGAAACTCTTCTAAATTCAGAAGTACATATGCTTCTTGAGCATCGCAAGCAACAGAACGAGAGTGCAGAAGATGAGCAGGAGCTTTCAGAAGTCTTCATGAAAACCTTGAACTACACAGCGCGCTTCAGCCGCTTCAAAAACCGTGAAACCATTGCCAGTGTCCGTAGGTGAGTGGAAGAATTAGGGTATAAGATTATACTGGAGAATTTGGTATATAATATTGATGCTGCTTTATGAAAGTACAATTTAGAGGTGTTAGTACTGGTTTGTACTAGAATTCTGAATCTTTCTGAATAGGCAAGAAATTTTATCATAATTCTTCATGGAGAGTTGTACTTTGTCTAGGTCAAGCCTTCTGAACTGCTTTGTTTTCAGTATTTAAATGACAGCTGATTGCATTAAATGGGAGAATTTTCTAGACTTTGTGGAGTAATTTGGGGGAAGTAGAGTTAGTCTCGTTGCAGTCATATAATGAGTCTTTCCTCTTGAAAAAACATGGACTTCAGTGCCAAAAGCAGAGCGAAAAAAGATATTTATTTGGTTTATGCCCTTTTATATTTCTAGCTTACTTGTAATTTCACCAGGTTGTTGTCTTTCCTTACAGTTTGCTGCTCCAGAAAAAGCTCCATAAATTTGAACTGGCATGTTTGGCTAACTTGTGTCCTGAGACAGCTGAGGAAGCGAAAGCTTTGATTCCTAGGTGAGCATTTATATATCGTAAAAGGACTGCTTTATATTTTCCTGTGATCTGAACCCAGCTATGGGCAGATGCTGTCTCTTCAATACAGCTCTGTTAATGGAAAAACTTTTTGTCTCAGTCTTCTTCACCTACCCATTGATCTGACAGTGAGGTAATTTTTGTAAGCATGCTTAATGCACATCGACAACATTTACTAGGTTAAGCGTAAACAGCTTAAATCGGGGTTCTTAGGCCACCCAGCTGTGTGTGTTGGGGTTTTTTTTGGGTGGGGTTTTGTTTGTTTGTTTGTTTCCTGTTGGAGCAAATGTCATGTGCAGGGCAGCAGTAAATTCTATTATCATATCTTCATCCTCTGAGATAGAGGAGGGAGTGAAACTCTCACCTGATTACAGTTTTTTCCCTGTATACATGGACTTCATTTAGAGGTCTATTTAAACATGGACTTGCCTTGCCTTTTTGATAAAACATTTTGAAATTATTCAGCAGAATGTTCTGGGAAGGCTGGAGTTTTGTCATTTAAGGAGGAGGCACTGCATAGGGATGAAAGTGGTATTTGTACAGTAATGTTACAGACAGTTCCTGGTGGTACCATACAGGTGGGTGAGGATGGTGTAGAGACTGACAGGAAGAGATTACAGCTGTCTGAAACTAATCTGGGGAGGAGATTATTTCTAAAACCTTTAATGTACCCTCATTGTTCTTATCTTGCAGCCTGGAGGGCCGATTTGAAGATGAGGAATTACAGCAGATTCTTGATGACATTCAGACTAAACGCAGCTTCCAGTATTAAGGTTAATCCTGAACCCCTTTATCTGAACAGAAAAAAATGGGAACTTTGGCTGTTTCTCAGCCCTCTGGACCAATCCAGCTCCCAGCTGAGTAAGGGGAGTTGTGGATACAGGGTACTCCAGTGCTGTGTCATCCACAGGTGCATTCAGACTGGAGATCAGTTTAGTCCTTTTGGTTTGTTCCACATGTATGTTGGTAAGGACGCCTGTTTTGTGAGGGAGCCAAAGAACCTGAAAAGCCTTTTCCCAGTGGCTCAAGTATTTGTTTCTTCCAGATCCCTCTCCCCGATTTGGAAATTTTCAACATGTTTCTGTTTTTCAGCAGAAATGTAGATGTGACCTTTTTTTTTGTGAACTTCTAAAAGAGATGGAGAAACTTGTTCTTGACTCTCAGAAGGCTTATTGATGAGCGGCATCAATTTCTGTGGTGGTTTTTTTTTTATTGTGTGATCAGGACTGGATTTTTACAGCTTCAATAATTTTCTATTATTGTTTAGTGTAAATTAAAAGATATTTCTAATTAATGTGTGTTGTATAAACATTAGGTTCATATTATGATTTTATTGGACCTTTTTGATAAACAGATCCTGTGATTATTAACCTGTGTTGGAGATCTGGGGACTCCAAGTGCATAATAACGCAAGTACAATTTAGGACAGGTCAGACAGAGGCGTTATTAACTATGATCATAGTGAGAGAACATTTGGGCAGCATCTCCCTCTCTGCTCCCCTGTCCTCTGCCAAGTGGTCGCAGAGACCTAACCTATATATTGTTTCAGAAAAGAAAAAGGTGAGGAAAAGCAGTCATTTTGATATTAACAAAGCCAGGTATCCATCCTGGGAGGGATGGGCTCGTTAATTGGCTTGCTAACTGCCGCAATTCTAAGGAGGAATCAAAGAGTCAATCAGGTGACACTCTGGAGGGGGATGGCTCTTGGTGGAGCCTCTGCACACACAGTATTATCTTAGCTCAGAAGTGGGGAGTTGGCAACTGTCACAGACTGTTAGCTTTCAGTTGAAAGGAATGTTGTTTAAGTTAGGATAAACTTCTTAGCCAGCCCTCTCAAATCTTAAATATTAATAATTTTACCACTACACTTTGAAGAAGGAAAATTTTGTAGAAAAGAATGGCTGGGACAAAGAGGAAGACAAATGTCTTATGTCAAGGCATTGCTTGGGACAAACAATAGTTTCACTGATGTCGCAAAAGGGAGAGAAATACAGTATTATTTCAGCTCTTACTGGAAACTTAATGTTTCTGCTATACTGAAAGGCTAAGCTGATTTATGACAACTGGTTGGGCTACCTCAACCGAAGCATGTTACCTCAAAGAGCATTTATTTCTATGCTTTGGTGGCATTAAGTCTCCTGCAAGCCAATAAACCACACATGCCTTGCTAATTAACCACAGTAACTTTAGCTGGATCAGAATAATTGTAACTAAAGAACAAAGATAAAAGCAAGGTGGCACAGTGAATATTTTGTAAAGGTCAGTGCCCCTTTTGGTACAGTTAAGTTTTCCAGTAGCTGCTCCCACTGTAACTTGGTTTGTCCTGTAAAATGTTTCTGTTCAAGCAGCTTTAAGACATTTTCATCTTTTTAATACAGGCTCTCATATCTTAATGAGAATGCATTCTTATTGAAAAGACCCAACATTCTAGACCTCTTTACCTACACTTCTGGGTAAAAGGATGTAATAATTGTAATTGGGAAGTATGACTATTTGTTGATACCTTTGTAAGCTAACATAAGACTCCCGAGGAGTATAAGAGACTTAGCAATCTGAGAGTGATCACAGGAGATTTGCGCCATCCTCCACAAATAGATAATTACGAGCATTGAGATTAGTTGTTCTTGATTGTTGTGTTTTGAAACCTGGTAATCGAGACGGGGAAGAGGAAGACGTCCAAGGGAATTGCGCAAGGTGCAATTCTGTTGTGAACGTGTGGAGTATTAACATGAAGCAGTACAGAAATACAGACCTATGCGAGACGAGCAAGGCGATGCGGTTCGGAAGCAGTAATTTGTCCAGCTGCCGGTACTACCCGTTTGGAGAGACAGGAGCCGGCAGAGGCCTTGTTGCCCACAGCGCCGTGAAACCACAGGCCGGGGGGGGGGGTGGGCGGAGCCGCAGCTTCCCCGCCACGGCGAGTTCACGGGTTGAATTTTGGTCATCCTTTCCCCCCAACAAAACGCGGGAGGGACACCGGGCGCGACCCCCCCAGAACGACGTGCCGCCGGGACCGCAGCCCCTCCCTTCAGGCGCGCCGCGCTGCCGGCTCCCCACCTTTCAGTGCGCAGGCGCGCACCTCTTCGCGCCTCCACCTGCGAGGGAAAGGGTCGGGGGGGGGGGAGCCGGACTTCCGGCGGCGCAGGCGCAGGTCGTGGCGCGGCGGGAGGCTCGCGGAAGGAGCGCGCGCCCTGCCCCGCGCGCCTTGCCTCGCGCGCCTGCGCACTGGCCGCCGTCTTCCAGCCGCCGTGCCCCAGCGGGCGCTGGGACCGCCTCTCGCGCCGCTGAGCGTGTTGACGTAGGGCGCGTGCGCCGCCCGGTCGCTGGTGGGGGAAGGAAGATGGCGGCTGGCTGCGGTGGGGGCTCGTGAGGCGGCGGTTTCCGGGGCCGGAGGGACGAGACGAGTGGCGAGGCGATAGGGCGCGGAGTCGGGGTACGAGAGACCGGCTGGACGGTGAGTACGGCTCGGTGCGGGGCCGCTGGTGGGGCGGGGCGCGGGGGTGAGCAGCCTGGGAAGTGCGGCTGCCTCCGCCATTTTTAGGCCGCGGCCCAGAAGCGGTGCGGTCAGGGCCAGGAAGGGGCTGAGCCCTGGCGCGGCCCGCCAACGGTGGCGGGTGGGTGCAGCAGTGAGGGGCCGTGGGGCTGCCTGGGCAGGCGCGCCCGCAGGAGCGTGGGGCTCAGGCCTTGTCCGCGGGATGAGCTGAGCGCAGGGCCCAGCTCCGCGGCACTGGGCCCACGGGGTGGGGTGGGCTGGAGGGCTGAGGTGGTGGTGAAGGCTGATGCCGGGAGCAGGCAAGTGGTCCCCTTTCCTGCCTGCTGCATAGGTGTCTGCTTGTAGTCTCGCCCGAGTTTCTTAATCCTGCCTTTTTGTACTTTTTTGTTGTTGTTGTTAATTTTCTTTTCTCTGTCTTGGATTTGAGCGGAGATTGGGTTGTGACTGCTTGAAGATACGGCTTGGGAAGCCCTAGCCGTTACGGGTAGATACAGCCATGTGCAGCAGGCACTTGCTTATTCTGGAAGGGTGGATGGATTTAATGACGGTGTGGTGGTACATTCCACTGATTGAGACTCACCAGTCTACGATTATGACATGGGTAGCAAACCTATGTGACCTCTTGAATTTGAAAAAACAACGTTCTTCCGTTGGAGAGAACTCAGACTTTGTGCCACCTTGAAGATGAGTGATATTTCTCTCTTGCTGACTGTTAGGTTCTTTCTTTTGAGTAGATAGCTGTATGGTTTCAAATACAGTATTTTGAAATATTGGTACTCATTAAGCACATCCAGTTGTCTTACAAAAGTTGTCATAGGTAAGTAGTTCTGTACTCTACTAGTTTTGTACCGCATTATATCCTTAATTGCAATTTGTGAGTGGTATTTGGGAATCTGTTTTCCTATGTAGACATCAGACCCTCCTACTTCTTGCAACAGATGTTTGTTCTTTTATGCTTTTACTAACTTAAATTGTCCTTCCTTTAAGAAAGGCAGCACTACATACATGTCAGAGTTTATAGTATGCAAATATATTGAGTCAAAATACTTCAAGGTTTCCTCCTCCTGAACTCTTTATCAGCTAAATTGACTTTTACTTCTCAACAGTTTGCTGCAATATTCTGCCATCATCTTTAATATAAGAACATATTTCAAAATTTGGTTCTTAACATCTTGTTCGGTTGTGCTGTAGTATTTCTAATGAGAAGATCTGAAAATGTAGTTAAAAGACTTCTCATTTAAACACTCTCAGCATGATAAGAAAAATCTGGCATGTCTTTAATTGCTTTTGCTATTAGTATTTTTGGAGTTCTCTGCCCAACTGCTCTACACTTTAGAAGGTAAGCTTTACACAACCTTCCTGCATCTGACTGTTTCAGAAGCGGACAGAATGACCAGATTATATTAAGAGCATGAATTTTGAGAAATAAATATTGAGAGATGTGGAAAAACACAAATCTTTTTGAGCTGCAGAGAATGTTAGGTGCTAGTAACTAGTGTACGTTTAATTTAATACTCTAGAGCTGCTAAAGCCTTTTAACTTAACTTGTCAGTCACTATAAAGAGTTAAAGTCTTTCCCTGCTACCTGAAGTGTTGGTCCTCTATTGAATCCTTGCAGCAGTAAACGTTAGACTGTTTAGACTGTTGGAATTGAAAATTTCTCATCAGTTTTGTATTCCTCTTATCAACAGAGGTTAGCACAGGAAGTAAGAACATAGCCATCCTAAATTGCGCTTGAGGTAGAGGGTACTAGAATGCCTGCCTTTGCTGCAAAAAAGAGAGGCCTTGATCTGAGGAGGGGGTGAGAAATCTTCTGTTTTGTTCCCATCCCTAGCAGATGTGTTACTCTTCTGACTCACCTGAAAAAAAAAAAAACATGGAGAATGCTTTTGGTTAAGTAGGAATATGGAAGGAATTTCTCAATTTACTGAGATGATTCCGTGCAAAATATTTTGCTTTTTGTATCTGCTAGTCACAGGGTTGGTATGTTGGGAATTTCTGTAGTTGGTTTACTAACTCTGGAAATGAAAATAATTTTAGCCTTGCCCATATGTTACTCTAGCTTGTAATTTAGAAAACTGCTACTCATATCTCTGTGCAGGAAGAGTTGTAAAAACAAGCTGAAAACTTTCTGTATTGTGTTTATGAATTTTACAAAATTTATTCTTTATTTGCGATATTTTCATTCCTGATATTGTATCATTTTGTTATTGAAAGTTTTATACAAAGTAAAAATACAGATGTGCAGGTTTCGTTGGTATAATTAATGAAAAAGTGTCATTGAGAAGTAAACCTCAGTTAAACTGAACAATTGGAGCTTAATGGTGGGGAGAGGATATGGTAAAGATCTTTCAAAAGATTAAAACCTTAAAATAACCTTAATCATCATCTCTTATCATAGAGTATATCTGAAAGTAAGAGCAGAGAAATAGACTTTTTGATGGCTAAGTAGTTCTTTGTTGTTTGTATTTTGTTGTTATTAATTTCGCTTCAATTTATAGCATCCTTGATACCATATTTTTAAAATGGTGCTAAACTTACCAGCAATCCATTCTGGCTCACCAGTATTTAAAAAAAACTAGTCAGCATTTAATAGAATGCCATTTCTGGTTTAACCAGCTCTCTGCATTCAAACTGGGTGTACCAATCATTCTGTTGTGAAACTTGAAATGTGATATGAAGTATATATTTACCAGGAAAAGAAAGTAAGCTAGTTTCTCTTCTGTTGTGCAATATTACTTTTGATAACACATATATTACAAAGACAGTGCATGTACAGCTATGTCAAATACTGGTTAAAATTGTTTTATCAATTTGTGGTAATGTAGATTAAAGTTTACAGTGGGAAAAGGTCCGAATGTGTTACAGTGTAGTAGAAGCCTGCATTTTTGTGGAGGTTGTAATTAGAAAAGTGGCTAACTCTTCCAGCCCTTCATTGTTTGCTTATTTTAAAAGGTTTTATTTCAAACTTTTTTCTTTTGTCTAAAAGGGATTTGATTTAAAGCAGACAAATCCTAAAAAACTATCCCAGAAAGAAATATGAAAACTGTAGTACTTTTTAATAACTTAAGCACAAGTCAGAACATCAGACTTGCTTTAATCTACTACTGACTTGATACTTTCCCTTGAACCATTTATACTTTTTTGGTACAGTTCCTTCTTACTTGCTTAGAGTGATCACAGTTACAATTTGCAAGGCATTCTCTGAATGTGGAGGGATATTAGAGACCAAATTTTTTATGCTTTGAAAGTAAACTAACAGATATTGTTGCTGTTTTACCTCTGCACCAAATTATAAAATGGAAGAAGTATGCTTCTGTGTAGCAAGAATGGCCCTGATAAACAGATCCCACTTTATCTAGGAAGCTATGTACCTGGTTTTTACTTGAGGGGAAAAAAAACAATCCAAACCTTGTTCATTAAGATACCTTGTTGAAAAGGAAGAAAAAGTGCCAACTTCCATAATATGGGATAATCTTTAATGCTGAAAATCCATGTAAATATACTTTAAGGATTGAAAAATGTACCAAGTCTAATAATAATAAATTGTACTAAGTTGCCATGAAGTCTTACCAGGAATTGAGGGTTCTGTTCTAAGCAGTTTCTCTAGTCATTGCTTTTATCACAATTTCCCTCAGTTATAGGAGGAAAGACTTGCTCTACAGTATTAATCTTTACTCTTGACAAACCCTGATAAAACTTTTGTGTTGTACACAGGTGTTGTTTCAAACAATTACATGGTAGTGTTCTTACAAATATATAGAATACAGATATAAAACTATAAGCAATTTTTCACACTGTTCAGACACAAATGAAAACATCTATTCCTTTCTGGGCACTTATAAACTGCATCAAGTAACCCTGGTACACTTTTTTTCTATCAAAAATGAGTTAGAAGTTTATCTTCAGTTTCTTTTAAACAGGATTTTTTCCTGTATACTCGTTAAATCTTAACAACATGCTTGTCATGAGCTCATTGCTGTTATTTAATTAGTCTTCAGTATAATGTGCTGATTCAAAAAAATAGATTCTGTTAAGTTTTGAAGCTTTGAAAATGTTATCAGTGGAGTTGTAAATTTTATGTAACTTAGAATTTTTAGTTATTCTAAATAATTAAAATCATAATATTCTGCTGCCTGTCTTTTCATGGTACCAGAGTTCATACAATGGTGCAGGCAGCTGTACAGGGGGACTCTTTTTGTGAGCAGTAGTACAATGTTTGTTTCTAATCTGGCTCAGTTTTCTGTTTTGGCCTGTGTCTTGGAAACAGTGATTCTGGAACCGGTGAGGTGGTAGGAAAGAGGAGGTGATGGGAAATACCTGTCTCTGCCATAGCATTGACTTAGGCTGCACTGAGTGACTGTAACCATGTGTTGAGGCAGTAGGCACTGTTTTTAGTTAATATGGCAGATGTATCAGCTCTTTATAAAATACATCCCTAAATGTTTAAGATCTTGTCTACTTAGCACCAAGTTTTAATTTAAGGCAGTTGGTCATGAAGCTTGGAATTTAGATTGCTCTTAGCCATGCACCTGTAACTTTACTGAAAAGTGAGTACCCCGAGTTGAAGAGGGTGGCAGGATAGGCTAAAAGCAGTTTTGCAACTAAAAGTATAGATAAGTTGATACTGATCAGTTCTGTCTATTAGTGTGTTATACTCTTCAAGGTGAGCACACAGGTACTTGAAATAATGCAAGTTTCTTGGGTTTAAACATTTGAGGGTTCAATTAAATCATTTTCCCAAATCCAAAAGAAACATGATACAAAAGAATATGTTAATGTGTCTTTTTTTTTTTTTTCTTAAAGGGAGGCCAGAGGCTGGATAACAAGAAGTCTGTAGTATATTATGGGTTTGGTGCAGTTTTCATGTTCATTATGAAGTTTTGGCAACAGTGATTTGTATTTTACCATGGGTGTGAGTATTCATCTGCAAATTTAAGTCTGGCAGGAGCTGCCCTTTGAGTTGGATAAGTAGTGCCACAGCTCCAGCTTGATTTACAGCCTGAGGACTGCGTAATGGTGCAGCTCTAACCTGTCCGGTGTACATTTGCAGTCATCTAAATCGGCATTACAGCACAAAGTGGTAACTTGCCCTGCTTCTGGTCAGATGTTTTTTCTCCTGTGTCAGTAGAGGCATTCCTGGAACTCCATAGTCAGATGGCTGAGAAGCTGCTCTGGGTTTTGACTGACGTTAGCAGGACAGTCTCTTCACACAGAGCGGTTTCTTAGGGGGATGGCCGGTGTGGTCACCAGATGTTCATGTTGGCTTAACGGAGGGGTCATGCAGGACAGGAACACACAACTGGGGTCAAGGCAGGACTGCTTTTTTAAAGTGTCAGCAGTTTTAGATTTGGTTCAGGTCCTTATGGAACTTGATCTCAGCAGTCCTCTAGACTCTTCCCACAATGCTGAAGTTTATTCAGTAGCTATCGCTGCAGTTAAATTGTGTGATCACAATGAGCAGTTGTGCTTCCTACCATTGTCCTCCTTCCCCCAACCCCAGTAAAAATCACCACTTAACTTTGAAAATGCCTTTCTTCTATTGGGGCATGTTTGTAAGCAAACTGTTATGCTTCTTTGCAGAGACTAGTGAAATTTTATGATTCTATCACAAGAAAAATTGTAGACTGCCTAAATTTGCAAGTAGGAGGACTGCGGATTGAGTAAGTATTAGTATGTTATATTCATTCAGCAATATTTGCACTGTTCCTAAATTAAGGACTTTGGAGTTAAATTCATACTTGAGTCAGTCACCAAACCATGTTTTGCAATCTCTTTCTACTGATGGATGCAAATATTGTGGTGGTCTCAGCAAATTTAAGCCTCATAAGTAATCAAGCTATGTATTTCTAATAATATATTTTATAGACTCTTGACTAATATAATAAGCCATAGCTGACAAGCTTTTTGTACAGTAAGATGAAAATACTGACCTTGAACTGTTGACTGAAGTGCTGCTTTTGCCAGAAAAGCTTGCTGGTATTATCAAGACAGGCAATACAAAGTAGGAGAGAAATGCCAAGGGATTTTAGACCTTGGAGAACTTAGTTTTTAAAACTGAAGCTCTCTGGTGACATGCATTTCTGCTGAATTGTCATTCTCATGGGGAGCTTGACTCTTCCTGTAATTGGGGAAAGTCTTGTACTGTACCCTTGCTCTTTGAAAGGCTGTCTGCAGGATTTATGTATGTGAACTTGAATTTTCTTTACTGGAAAATGTATTGATAGAGAAGATGAAGGCATGCGTTTATCGAACAGTAATAAATGGTAAATGTGAACGCTGTTTACTAAAGAGGTTTAAATGCTGTCATTGGGCAATGTATGTATATATATATCTTCATAATCTTATGCAGGTATTTGCATAGCTTGTAATTCACAAGGACCAGAAAACTTATATTCCTGGAAGTATTGGCTGTGTGATTCCAGTTCAAAGCAAGTGTATTTCTAATTCATGTTCAATTGTGTGAGCAAGTAGTGTGTATATATATACACACACACCAGCCATCAGTTTAGAAAGTGTTTTAGCATTGGAAGTTCCTTTATATAGTGGAATCTCTGTTGATTATATTTTGAAATAGGCATGTTTCTGATGAAACTTTCAGAACTGCTTGAGTGATATTACGCAGACTTTTAAACATTGAGATCTTAAAATTACAATAGTTAGCACAGTTTATTTTTTTCCTATTGTAAGTTTGTTCCTCATTGGCTTAAACAGTTTCTAGCATAACCAGCAGCAAACAGGGGTTGTGCATTGATCTCCTACACCAAACCGTGGCAAAAGTTTACATATACGCTAGACTTTGAAATCTTGACTGGAGCAGATATTGAGAAGCTACACTTTTGAATTCTGTTTTTATCCGCATAAATAATCTACAGTCAGAACTTAACTTGATCAAAGTAATTTAGAAGTGCTGTTTTATTTCACTATTTCTATAACTTAGGGGGTGTTTGGTTGATGTTTTGGGGTTTTTTTCTTTTAAACTGCTCTGATTCACCAGTAAGTCAATAATGAGGAGCATTGTTAATGTAAGTATGGTTTGAATTTCTCTAGCGGGGTACATAAGGCTTGTTTAGCATCATTGTGTGATTAGATAAAATTTGAATTGTTCTCTCCAATTCCACTACTCTTGCTTAAGGGTGTCTCTATATTAGCTACATCTGGGCAGAGCAACTGTAGGCATTAATTTGCATTTTTTGCTATAAACATAGCTGCTAATTTAACTGCTCAAAACCCTTGAGTTTTGGTTTGGGGGGTAACATATCTGTCTTGGATAAATCTTTGTGTGCATCTGCTACATCTTTTTATCAAAAGAGAATCAAAAAACCTTTTTTGGGGAAAAAAACCTTGGATATTGCTGGGGAAATACTGTGGAGTAGTGTGTTAGAGGACATTTATTCTGCAGTGTGACTGTGAAAGTGTTTAGTGTCATCTTTTCTTATATTGAATACATGAAGTGTGTAAATAACCTTGACATACTCAGAAGATGGGTGCTCTGTTGCACAAAGCTTGCACTTCTGGGTGCAAGTTAGCCATGTAGACATGGGTGGTGAATGGCTTTGACCATTTAAAAAAAAGCAATTAAATGAAAAGAAATTATGTTGTCTTGAAGTGTTCTACTGAAATATGAAATATCTTTTTGGAGAGAGAAGTAGAAAAAGCAGCTTTGAAATACGGTTAATAACTACTGAAAAACATTGACTTTAGTTGTGGTGTTTTGTTACCTTTCTACACTTCTCACCATATGAAGGCTTTTTTTTTTTTTCCCCCACATAATCACATGATAGCACTATTTCCCTTCTTCCTACTCTCCCTTCTGGACTTCAGTTTCTTAGTTGTGGAAACCTAAGACACTATTCTTCTACCTTTATTTGGCCTGGAAACTGGAATGGCAAACAGTGTTGTTTTGTCAGAAGACTGCCTGAGTAACACTAAGGGGAAAAAAAGAGCATTCTTTGAGTCAGAGATGTGACTCAAATTCTTTGATATTTTCTTAATTCTTCTCTTTTGATGTTTTCAGCATTTGCTTTTACATAAAATTTGCAAGAGTTCTGGGTATCTTTGTTAAGTGTTCAATAGATAAATGTTATGAAAGGTTAATCTTTATAACAAGTTACAATTCTTACTAAAAAGGCTTCGCTATCACCTTGTCTGCATTGAGTTTGCAACTCTTAGGGACGCATATTCAACTTGTAGATAAAAATGTATGTTTTGGTTCTGTAGTGTGAAGAGAATCAAACTGTTGTTAGATTGTATAGACTTTGTTCTCTTTGTCATCAGAATTTCAGTAGATTGTTTCAGAAACAAAGATACTGGTTGCTGCGTTTCCCTACTGAAATTTTGTCCTGCTAACTGCTATAGTCCTTCTAGTCCTTTTCACTTCCACTGTTCATGAAGTTCTCTGAAGACATTTTGGTAGGATTTTTTGCAACTCTTCCCCCTGCTGCCCCCCCTTCTCTACTGTTTATGTGTTTTATGCAGATGAGGGCTTGAGCCTTCTAAGTATAGACAAATGAAAGCAAAAATGTCTGCATTTCTTCTCTATGGTACCTATATAACAATTTGTCTCTAGAATCCAGTAAAGTTCCAGCTTAATCATATGTGAGCTGAGGAAGAAAGTTGATGATAGTCTAGTGATTTGGGGGTTATGTACCTTAACAGTAGCACTTGAGTCAAGAGGGGCCTAGATATGCACGAGGAATGGGTCAGCAGAAACATGCTGAAGATGGATGAGGAGACCTGCAGAGTTCTCATAGCCTCTCCGTAGCCTCATGGATTTGTACAGGCTGCAAAGTGACTGGCTGAATAGCAGTCTCACTGAAGAGGACCTGAGAGTTTGTGCCAAGTTGAACATGGACCAACAATATGTTCTTGTTATAAATAAGGTGAACTGCATATTGGGTGAAACTAGGAGGAGCATCCTAAGCAGATTCAGCTGTGATGTTGGGTTTTTTCCACCAAGATTAGTGTTAGTTCAGCTAGAGAATATCTTGATATTTAGGATAAATGGCCTTTTTTGCTTTTAAACTACTTTTCCTTTGCTTTTTAGTATTTGTCATGCTATGTTAGTGATTTTAAAAGTTAGTCCTGAAGTTTTTTTTCCCAACAAAATGGTAGCTCCAAGGTAAGGCAGCATCAGTAGTCACTTCAGCATGAAAATCGAGCTGGATGTATTTCAGCCAGTTAAGATGAATTGCTGTTATTGTAGTGACTCACAGTAGTAAAAGTCAGTCTGGGTTATAATCTAGATGCAGGTCTTGACAAATGCTAAGCAGCAGTCAAGATGAAGGAATACATAGGTGGTTTAGAGGGGGGAAAATATTGTTTTATTATTTAAAACTTGCAAGTAAACTTTAACTTCAAGCAAAACTATCTAATGAGTAATACTGAAATCATGGTAGCAGACCAAATCCTGTGCATCTTCTAACTGAAGTTTTAAGTGCAGTCTGCCAAACATCATCTTAGTGCAATTGGTTGCTTCCATGTTTGTTTTGAAGTATGCTTCAAGAAACTTGCTGTACAAGTTGGTTTTGTGAGGTACAGAAAGGGAATCGTTCTAGGCTGTTTTACTTGTGAAAGCAGTTTCTCTACTGCGGCCAGTGGTAAAGCAGGACCTGTCTCTGGAGTCCTGTGAACTAAAGTACCTTGACTTTTTTATGCTGTATGTAAGCATCTGTCTTCTGCAAATACTACTTTCTACTTTGGAACGAATCAAGGGTTTAGTTTGAGCATAAAATGAGGAATGTTTGAGGTTTGTTTGATTATTAGGTATTTGTTTAGTACTAGAAATCCAAAATTTGAAGTGTTAAATGTAGATGTAACTTATGTGCAGCTAAGCAGACTTAACTGTTTAAGATTGTCCCCTAAGGTCTGTAACCTAAAACTTTCAGACTGGCTGTTTGAAGTTTTTTTTCCCTGATAGCGCATTCTCTCTTGGGCTTTTAGATGTCTTAATTTGTATGCTTTCTCTACTATTTCAGAGGTTCTTGGGCATAGTGTATTTTTATGTGAAACTTCAAAGGTGTAGGGCTTTTGTCAATTAAATATCAGCACTGCTTCTCTTCCTGCAGAAAATAAATCCTTTAAATTAAAAACTTCATCAAAATAATCACATTTTGCCAGGTCTTGCTCACTGTTCAGTGAAAGATGGTTGTTTTCTTGGTACATATTTTAGAAATGTTACATGTTCTATCCTTTCAGACTCCATTTTATGTGTGTGTATGAGTTTGGGTTGTGTTAAAAATCCAACAGTTTGAATTTCATGGAAAACTGGGCATAATGAAAGTATGGGACTGAAGTTAAAGGATAAAAAATACACTTCTGCATTTTTAGGTCCTTGATCGTGCCAGTGTAGTAGATTCTGGGCTGTGTATGAAACAAATCTTTGAAGTGTCTCCATATAAGAAGAGGTTGTTGAACCTTTTGGGCAGAGTAGTTTGACTTAGCCAATGATTAATTTAAGTATCTGTTGCTGTGTTTTTGATGAAGATGTCGGGGACTTATGTTTTACATTCTTTTTTTATTGGAATAGAATGACTGCAATGGGGCAAGCTGCCAAATCCTTTTCCCTCCACTTTGTGTGGTCAGAATTTAAAACCCATTTCTAGGAAAGTTTTATTCACAAATAAAATATAATAGAGAATGGATGCTGATATAATAGAATCATAGAATGGTTTGGGTTGGAAGGGACCTGAAAGCCCATCCAGTTCCAACCCCCTGCCATGGGCAGGGACACCCTCCACTAGCCCAGGTTGCCCAAAGCCCCATCCAGTCTGGCCTTCAACACTTCCAGGGATGGGGCATCCACAGCTTCTCTGGGCAACCTGTGCCAGTGCCTCGCCACCCTCACAGTAAAGAATTTCTTGTTAATATCTAATCTAAATGTGTCATCCTTCAGCTAATGTATATTGGGAGTACAGGAGTAGAGCCCTGGGAAAATCTGCTTGCTGCAGAGAGCAGTAATGTTGTTTAATAGCAGTCTTGTATAATATAGGTCAGTAGTTTTGTCTGGAGGTTTGTGATTTGGTGTTATGGGCCTCCAACACCTGTGGTAATTAAGGTGTCTGTTCTCAGATTGTAAGAATGGTCTTATTTTTCTTAGGTATAAACTTACTATACCCATGTCTCTGTCCTCTAGAAAATTTTTTGAGATCTGCATATAAAAATGCAGAAAACTGCATGCTATTGCTGTGCTTTATGTAATTCAAAAGTGGGAACAAGATTTTTAAATACTCAAAGGACAAGAATCTTATGCAGTTTTTTCTGCTGTTAGAAGGTTTCTCATCTGCTTTTGACAAAAATATATTTTTATCACCACAGGGCTAAGCTGGGCAACTTTGCACTTCATTGTTGCATCTTGTTGCCTGATGCAAACTTTCCTTATCACTGGGGTGAGTGCTGGTTTTTTTACAAAAAGTGACATGCTGTTAGCACAGTCCAAAGTCAAGATTTGGCTTTGAAGTGGCTTTGAAGATGAGAATTTTTTTTTTAAACTAGTTTTATGTTCCTGCTTAATACAGCCATTATCTTTCACAGCTAGTAGGAAAGATACCAGCTGGTTACAGAATTGTAAATCAGTAAAGATCCATAGCATTCTTTCTGGACTACATTTGTTTAGATGTAGCACTCTTTCTTTTGATGAAGCAGCTTTATCTGTCTAAAATCTGTGTTCTAAAAAAGGACTGTTAATAAGTACTTGTGAAGTTATTTGAGATTGCCTTATACAGATGTACAATTATCAGATTTTAGGTGATTTTTTATAAATCTGATTAAATGTTTATCCAGTACAATAGGAAATTGAAATGCAAAGCAAATCAAGGAATTGGTCACAGTAATTCATTCTTCACTAGATCTGTACATTGGCATAATTTTTTCTTTTTCATAATTTTTCTTTGTTTTCAGAGTGGAATTATCTAATGTACTGTGAAGGAAACTTATGATCAGTCTTTTCCTCAGAAAAGTTATGACATCTGCAAAGTCACCTCTGCTGTGAGAGTTTGATTCATTGGCAGACATGCAAATTAGTTTGAGCAGATTTCAAGTGTATCTTCAGAAAAATGTGGTGGAAGCTTGCTGCTGCTAGTGCTGTTCTTGCAGTGTTTTTTAGTAATAGGAGTTTCTGATGCTTCTAGATTATAAGCATATCTGCTTTAGTAAACGAGGTGAGGGAGATGCAGAAACACTGATTCAAAACTAATCTCTTGCTCAGGTTCATTTCCTATTTAAAAGAGGAATTATTTTGGGAATACCTAATTTAGTTTAAAATATTTGGAAGACAATTTACTTAAGATTACATGGTTTGCAAAAAATGAAGAATTCTTTTTCTATCTAACCCCTACCTGGTGATTTTATGCTTTCAAGAAATGCATGATAATGTAAGTCTGTCACTCTTCTCAGCCCTTAACCAGGATTGCTGGCTCTATGCCTATGTAATTAAGAAATGATGTAATCCATGTTTATTTCTTTTTTTCTTTTCTAAAACATAAAAAAACTGCTGAAGATGGCAAAAATAGAACATTTATGTCTAGAATATATCCTTCCACATAATTCTTTTGTACTGGGAAGTACAAAATTGATTCCCAGGTAAGGAAAAAGACTGATGATGAGACGAAGAAAGAGCTTTCCTGAAAATAGTGTGAACATTTCAGGAAGGGGAAGCCATGGAAGGATCCGCTGCTGATCTCCAGAGCAGAAATGCATATTCTTCCAAAGCATGAAAGAAAGGAGATTTTTTTTTTTTAAACTCATTGTTGATACTCTGTAAAAGAGGGAAAGGAATAACAATAACTTGTATTTGGTCTGATTGTTTGTTTTGGTTTTTTAGAACAGGTGTGTTTATTCAGATGTGCTTACAGATTTCTTAATGTACAAATTAAAAAATGCAGAGGCACATTTTTTCAGAGATGACTATTTACAATAGGATTTTTGAATTTAGAGAAATGTTCCTAAAAGGAAATTAAGCAGTATTGATGCTTTGTAGATGTAAAGGTGCTTGTCTAATCAAAAAAAGATGGTGTTTGCAACCGATGTATTGAATAATAAACATGTTATGCTGACTTTGTGTTGTGGTGTTCTTATATTTCTGCCTCAGAAAGCTGAGGTGGTTCTTTTCTAATCTTGGTTGGGGTTTTTTTTGTGGGTTTTTTTTTCACTGAATGTCCTGAACCATGTCTTGGACTCCTATGTGCTATTAATTTTCACTGTTTCTATTACACTGTAAAAATGCTTGCGTTAAAGCCTACATGTACTTTGTTTAACTGTCTAATATGTGTTTAAAGAGGTAGTATGCAGATAGCTCAGGAATTTTTTAGTATCTGTTTTCCTTTGCTGGTTTAGCCTTTTCAGGAGAATGTACATTAAGCTGCAGCATGTTCTGTTGTAGTGGGCAGCGTAGGGTTTGCAAAGTAACTGGCTGCTTGCACTCCCCAGGAGAATAACCTTCTGTTCTACCATTTGGAAACATACTTTTCTTTTGACATATTCAGGTTATTACCCACTGTATTGCACTCAAGTTGCTTTCATTTTGGTGAAAAATAACTATTAAATAGGCAAGCACGTTTTAGATACCAGTAACTGAACTTCATTAATGACGATTTTTACTTTTTCGGTAAACGATATAAATTTTGTCAAGATCATACATAAATCAGTTTTCTGCGGTTTTTTTAGTATTGAACTAACTGTAAGAAGTGATGGATTTAATATAAGCTATGATGCTCTTTATCCTAGTTTTGCCTGATTAAACCAGTGTAGAAGGATGCTTTGGTGTTTTTATTTTGGTTTGAGTAGCCTATTTTGTTTTATTTTGATTTAGTGAAGTTATGTGTGAATTGCTTTGGTTGCATGATTTCAGGCAGTAAAGTCCAAATTTGTCAGTTTTCAAAACTTAGTGCAAAATTCATTTTGATATTAAAGAAACAGCCATACCCAAAAAAGATGATAACGTAACATGTTACTAAAGGAAATGCTAGTGTTATCTTTGTGACTTTATTTGACTACATGAACTAAGTGGTAACTATTTTCTGTAATGGGCTAATACTGTATGTGACTTTTCTCTCACTTTAAAAAACAAACTCACTCCAGAAATCCATCTATCTTGTGACACCATACTGCCCTGGGTATAAGGTCATCCTCAGGTTTTTTATTTTTAACTCTGTTCTACAGCCATGTCCCTCTGATTACTTGATAGCATTAGTAAGCCTGCCATCCTTATGGCACTATTAGGAATGAATAAAAGGTTTGCTTTGTTGCAGGTGTATTTGTTGACAGTTAAGGAACAGTGATGGACATTTTGGGTGCTCTCACAAGTTGCTTGAGTTCTGTTGTACAGTTTCTTCTGCCCAATTCTCTCAACTAAATTCTTTTTAATTTATCTTTTTTTAACCTGTGTCTATTTGTCAGGCTTCTCATTCACTCTTTCTTGACTGACCTTGCTCCTCAGTGTTTTTGCTTTCTATAGTCACTCCCATTCTTGCTGTGTTTCATCTCATCTTTGGGTTTTTTGTCCATCTGGTCCTAATCCTGCCTTCAGTTTCATGTCAGATGTGCATTTATTCCCCAGTTTGATTGCATTTTCCAGACTTTCTTTTGACATCTTAGCTGAAAAATAGGCCCAGATATTCCTCTTTCAGTATTTCTGGATGGTCCTATCTTTGCTCAGTGAATTCATTATATATTCTCTGTATATCCCCAAATGTGTGAAAGCAGGTCAGCTTTGAAGGGGTATTTGTGGGGACAGAAAGGAGGGAAACTTGACAGTCAGGTCTCTGAAAAGTCATGTTTCTGTTGTAAAAAATAAGGATGCGTGAAAGAATGAGGTACAAAATTCAATTCATGGTTTGAATTGTGATAAAAGTACAATGAACTAGAAGAGAATAGGAATTAATTGGTAACATTACTGTCCAGAAACAATAAAATAAGAGCTGACGTATGCTTGATGTTGGAAAAATCTTGCTGTTGCTTCTAATTCTGTGAGTTAAGGAAAAAATGGAGTCTTCCATTTAAACCCTTGTTGATGAACTCTAAAATAAAAACAAAGTTTGATACGTTGCTTAAAATAGGAAACTGGATGTTACTACTCTGGATTATGTATTGTCCTCTAATATGTGTTTGCATGTTTCTACTCATGCTCTCAATACAACAGAAGCTTTAACTATAGACACACTGAGTTCAGACACTTTATTAGCTGATACAAAAGATCTAAAGGAGAGCCTGCTGAGGCATTGGTTTGTCCCAAGAAAAGACAAAGTAGGATACTGATAACTTAAATGTTAAATGAGTATATTTGTCTGATTAGAGGTCTTTGGAAATAAATGCTCCAGTTTCATCTGTTAACTGAATCTGTACCAAAACTCCCTTCATTTCTAAAGCTTCCTTGTTTGGAAACTTACACACATGTGTGCATGTACACACGCATATTTATATATGTAATCATAGATACATATAACATATTCAAACATGACTTGGACATAGGGACATTGCATGGATAAAAGCATGATACTTGGGGCATTATTAGAATTATCATGAGCAGCTGGGTAACAAATCTTTTTGCAGAGTTTGTAAATGCAAGTAGGAGGCTTTTTGTGATACAGTGATCTCAAAAGTTGGAGAAACAGCTTAGAACATAAACAGAACATAAGCCCTTCATTTTCCTAATGTGTCATTTCCCTTGTCATGTCGGCATAGTTGTGATGTCACATACTGTCTTGTCATAATCATGAACTTGAAAGGGTCTGTAGGCATGAAGAGGTGTAATCAACATGTTTATGACTTTGGTCACCTTTTAAACAGTAGTTTTTGCTGATGTTGATTGCATGTTAAGTGAATGTTGTTTTTGCTAATCTAAGCTAGACACTGCTTGTGGTAGTTTTTGGTATGTACAATCTAAATTGATCCATATCGTAGCTAATGCTTTACTTACCTTTGGTTGTAACTGAAAAATTTTCTTCAGGAGATTTTCTGAAAGATAAGAATAAGTGATTAATTAATTTGTTGCTTTGGAGTGTTTATCTAAAAACGCATTTTTTTGTAATGTTTTCTTGCAAAAATATCTGATCAAAGGTTTTTTGAAACCGCAGCGCATATCTTTGTCTGCATTCTTGATAGTGGTTCTTGAGATTTGTTTTTGCATTGCCTATAAGAGTACAGATGTGTGGCTTTGAAGAAAATATCTTTTTCCCTCTGGTTTAAAGCACTGCTTGGTATAGGAGCGTATGTCTTTAGACTTGAGAGAGACTAATACTGGAAATTCTCTGGTTTTTTTCCGAGTAATGTATAAGCTTTAAAACTACATTAAAAATACTTTATTAATGTACTTGCATGTTTAATACCTGCTTCCTTTGCTTGTTTGAAGAAGCTGCTTTCTCTTTTTTGATCTAAAAACACTATTATCCTTTTAATTTTACCTTTGAGATTTAACACCTGAAACTTTCTGTACAACAGTTGCTACCTTCTGACAAGTTGTAAGAGAATCTGAGATAGTGTTAGGGGTACTTAACATACTTCCTGTATGAGAGTTTTGATACCTTTCTTGTTTCAGAGAAGCTTAATGTTGTATTAACTGTGTTATGGATGTGGCAGTATTTGGAGGCAGACATGGTGTCTCATTAGACCACCTGGTATGTGACAGCTTTCAGGCAAATGAGCCTTTCAACCACGCAATGAAGATTTGTTTATTTGAAAGCTGGTCTCTTTTTCCAGTTACACAAGTTGGTTTAATAAAAAATGCTACTCCTGCCAAAGGTCTTAAATGTCCTTACCTCCTTTAAGGAAACATGCTATTTTAATTTGGGCTTGTTTGTCTTCGATGGAGAATGGTTGTAATGGCTTCAGTTTGTTTTTTCCCTTTGTATGTTAGAGTTAGTTGTTTGTGTGGCTAACAGCCAGGTGTCATAGACAGCTTGTTTTATAGCTGGCCTGACACGTTCTCAGTTAGCAGTGGGAAGGAGTGTGTGACTTCTAGGTTTGCAAAGCCTGTGAAGAAGGTTAATCCCTGCCCTGTGCCAACAAACTGATATTTAAAGGGCAGCCTGCTCCTTGTATTTATAAAGAACCTCTTAAAAACTATACACTACTTTTAAACGCTGCTTTATGTCTAGCATTTCTATCTTAGTTTTATTTTGCTGTTTAAAAAATGGAAACATTTTTTCAATTATTGGGATCAAAAAAAGTGAGATAACATTTTAAGACTGACAGTTGAAACAAATTTCCAACTTTCTTGTATTTTAACTAAATAGGAAAGTATATTAATGAATTTATAAAGAGATTATTTCAACTTATAAAACTGGCAGATTTTTTTTATTCTATTCTTTTTATTAAATGCACATTGACTCAGTGTAAACACTTTAGCCTTCATGCAAAGGAGGGCTTCTCAGTCTTTTTACATTCCCTTGATGACAGTGTAAGTTCATTTTGGTTTCAGATTTTTTTTTAAACGAGTTCAAGATGGGGACGGGGAGTACAAGTTGAAAATTAAGTTTGAGCTTTCACTGGTTCAGAGTGTGTCTCTGCTTAGTCTGAAGTTCGTATATACTTTAAAGACAGTGCATATTGTAGTTTTTGGCTGTGAAGAGGTTGCTATGATCTCATCGTTTAAGGATTTTACAGACTGAAAAATTATGTTTTAGACTCACTTTCCTGTGTCAGAAAAAAATGTGAATATTGACACTTTCCCTGCCCCTCACATTTTCTTAACATTCTCAGTGGGTCTTGTGGGGAAGTGATGTTCAGTTACATTTATCAAACCTTGTTAAATATGTTATCCATTTATTTTGTGATAATGGGATTGAAAGCATACCTACAGGTAGAATGTGATCTGTGGTATATTTACTATAAATTGTGTAAAGGGAATGTAATTTTATTTTCAGATCCTAGAATAAGGTTTTGAGGTAGTCCTTTGAAACTTTTTTCCTCGTTAATAGTTAATTTGTAATTAGTGTGGTGTTTCCTGTTGTATATTGAATTTGAAATATCATCTTCTTCTGAAGGGTCTTGTTTCTTGTGTTTACTTAGGCTATTTTTACTGAGGACATTCTTTTCCTGCACAACTCTAGTTTAGGGATGGTAATGCAAACTTCATAGTGATCTGTTTCAATACAAAATTCATCTTGATAGAGAACAATGTATGTAACCACTTAATGGTCAGTGTTATGTGGCACAGTAACAATAACAGTTGTTCAGAGGAATCCGTAAATATTGCTTCCCAATAAACAGTATGAAGTTGTTATTCGTCATTGTAAACTTAAGGTAGTGGCGACACTAATGCAGAATTTTTGTCTTTATTATGTTGTAACCTAGCATTTCACATTTTGCAGTCTTTCAGAAACAAGATAGCCATGGCCACAGAAATTGGCTCCCCGCCCCGATTTTTCCATATGCCGAGGTTCCAGCACCAGGCGCCTCGGCAGTTGTTCTACAAAAGACCTGATTTTGCACAGCAGCAAGCAATGCAACAGCTTACTTTTGATGGAAAGCGGATGAGAAAAGCTGTCAACCGAAAGACCATAGACTACAATCCCTCTGTAATTAAATATTTGGAGGTTAGTTAATTTTCTAGTTTTGTTCGAAAAACTTTTTTTTCCTTCTTGAAATTTGTGATTATGCTTTTTAGTGTCAGTAGAGCAGTGTGGAATACTAGGAGTTCTACTGCTGCATTTTCAAACTAAATGATAAATGCTTGTAAATTTGGTATAGTATGAATATGAAGGGGTTTGGTCCTTGTAATAAAACTGCACATACACAGCTGATTTTGTAGCTTGTATAAACACCAATTTTTACATGCTGCCTTGGAATTTCACCTTGGAGTGTGATTGAGTATCTTGTATGATGTTCTAACTTTTCACTGAACATAAAAACTCATTATAAATAATGTAATTGTTCTTATTTTTGTTTTGAAATAGAAATTTCCTGAAATAGGAAATAAACCATCACCCCTTCACCTCTCAAACCAGGGCACCATAAAAATGTTTTCTCATCACTTTACTAAATGGCACTGCAACTTGCACTGTGGTCTTTAAAAGTCCCTTTCTGTACAGTTAATGGATACAGAACAGTTTAAATGAAGTTTTTTTGAAGAAATATTTTTGTAAAAATTCTTACTTAGTTTTCCCAATGAGGTGGTATTAATTTCTTAAGAAATATAATTTTATGATCGAGATTTACTGTACAAGTCCTGGATATTAGCTCAGAAGAAATAGAATCAAATCTGTAAATACAGGAATTGTTGGAATCTCAACAGCAACATTGCAAAAACATGATGAAATTAATTTGATCTGCTGTGGCCAGTGCATGGATTATAGCTTGTAGGTGTTAACAATTGGAAGGTTTTCGTAATAAATTTA
Organism: Grus americana; assembly: GCF_028858705.1. Lineage (NCBI taxonomy): Eukaryota > Metazoa > Chordata > Aves > Gruiformes > Gruidae > Grus > Grus americana. The sequence goes on along the minus strand of NC_072860.1, from coordinate 3,389,276 downwards.
AATTATTTTCTAAGATCTGTTTAAACACGTAACATTTAAAACATATTCTTATGTTTTAGGAATGCCCCCAAAAAAGATTCTGTCAGTAGTGGACTAAATCTAAAAAAATAATTTTAGTAGCTCAGGACCTTTTTTTCCTATGGCAGAAATAAGCAACCACAAACTTTTGTTTATTAAAACAAAAATAAAACAAAAAGATCAGATTGGTCTGGTTTGGATGCTTGCAGAACATTGTGGTATACTAATATTCCATTTCAGTCCTGGCTTCAGTATGACTCGATTTGATGTGTTTTATTAAAAAAAAAAAGGGGGGAGAAAATTGGTTTATGTGTAATTTGCTCCTGGCTGAAGAAATTCAAGCAAACTGTAGTAGTGTGTGCTGGAAATATTTTAATCTAGAATTTTAGCTTATGTTTCTAATATGTACACAGATCTCCATTGGTAAAGTCTACAGCACAAAGCTGAAATAATTTCATTCTTAATTCACGTAAAATGTTCTTGAAAAGGTTGTATTTGGCAGCTCTCAAAATTTACTAATTGAAGACATTTTTATCCCTTGGTCTTCTAAGTTTTATCCATTTGAATGCATTGTTATCTTTATGCTTCAGCTGCAGAAGCTTCCTTTCTAGCTCGTGTCACTGTGTGGGATTTCATTTAGAGTTCATCAACACAGCTCCTAATGGTGTAAATGCTTATCCTGAATGTAGAGCTTTTGAAATGATTGAACGTGCTTCTCACAGAGTACTTATTAGCCTGGGCAGCAAAGTGCCAATCATCTTCGTTAAATAATGTGGCTTATTACATAGGACTGCTCCTCTCATATTGTTAAGCTGCAATTAAGCTGCTTTAGTCTGATGAAATTAAGACTTTAAACATTCTTGAATCTTTTGCTTATGGTGTACAAATTCTACAGGTTTGCCGAGACCAAAGTCTTTTAACTGAGTTTATTCTAAAATCCTTGAAGCATTTTGCAATTTCCCAAATGGGCTGTCAATGTATTCCTTATTTTCTGTTGTGTAACAATGAAGTATAGTGGTGGTATGAACTAGGAGTTATTTTCTTCTTTCCAGAATAGAGTATGGCAGAGAGACCAGCGAGATATGCGAGCAATCCAGCCTGATGCAGGATATTATAATGACGTAAGTATACTCTTTCTATTCCCCGATGAAATTGTGGATAAAATTTGTCCAGAAAATTGGAAGGATTCTGCCTGTCAGCTGAGGTTATCTTTTTGTCCACACAAGGCCTTAAAGATATGAAGGATATCTTCGCTCTGTTATCTTGTTCTGTTGGAATCCATGTCCACAAAGAGAACCTGAAATTGGATAGGCTTTTAATTTTTGGATGTAAGAACTCTCATAATGCACTGAGCTTGCAAAGCTGGTTTTGAAGATGCTGGTTTTGAAGATGCTGGTTGTGGATGTTCAAGGTGGTAAATCATGCAGTCTTTTGAACACTTCTACTGACTGACTTCTGATAATAACCCTGGAAAGTAAAAACTCTTTTTTTCCAGAAATGAGTGTTCAGAATGTATGCTTTTCTTGCAGTTTAGAGATGTCGTTACTAAATCTTTTGTTTCTTCTCTCATAGTTGGTCCCTCCTATAGGAATGCTGAACAACCCTATGAATGCTGTAACAACAAAATTTGTTCGGACATCTACTAATAAAGTAAAATGCCCAGTGTTTGTTGTCAGGGTGAGTATAGTGTTGGATTTACTTAGTTGTATTGTCTTAATTTTAAATTAGAGTGATATTCTTAACTGAAGAAAGAAACAGGATAACAGTTAAAGCATTTCCAAATAAAACTAGCATGTGGAATGTATGGACTATTCCTGTGTCTAGTCTTTCTGTGGAGGGTTTTAGGAAATTAAATGGTAAGGTCCAAGTACAAAATAATTCTTACTTGGAGTTTGAGGTGCACTGCCTACATTTTTTTTTTCCATTTGTAGAGGCTAATTTATCTTTACTCAGAGAAAAAAAGGCAATTCAGTCTTTGCGCTGTTTGACTCTTGTAGCATCTTTTAACAACTTTTCCATGATGTCAGCAGTATTGTTTAGTATGAATATTGTGTGCTGGAGATGTATTGGTGCCAATAAGTTGTTTTTCTTCTCTATGACTAGATTTTTTCATGGCTTTTACAGTGGGCTTTGTTTGGTTGTTACAAAACTCAAAAGCCCTCTGGCACACTTCTGCATTTTTGTTTATCTTACATCCTCTAGAAGGTCATCTAGTAAATTCTAGTTCTGCAGATTCCCTGGAAGCAGCTTATGATTTATTTGGAGGATTGTGAAGAAATATTTGAATGTTATATTTGCACAGTTCAGTTAAATTTTTCTTTTGCAGTGGACTCCTGAGGGGAGACGCTTGGTCACTGGCGCATCTAGTGGAGAGTTCACTTTATGGAATGGACTGACTTTCAATTTTGAAACGATATTGCAGGTAAATTCATCTATCAAGATTTCTGTGTATTTCCTTGAGGTCTTGGAGCATGTTTTAGGAACACATCTTCACCCTACTCATCATGGGTCTGTGGTCTTAAGTGCGGTAATGGGAACCTTAGAGGCCTTTTAGTCTGCTCTGACCCCGTGTCAGACTGTGGCTGTAGGCAATTCATTTAATGCTTCACATTCCATCTCCATATGCTATACTAACTGTTCTCAAGAACATACTAGGAGTATTTGCATTAATAAAGAAACAGTTTGGAAACACAATGCAAATACTCTACATCTATTATTTAGAAGACCATTGTATGCAGAGCAAGTGAATTTTTTTTTTCCACAATAACATTTTGACTCTAGATCATCACTGTTTTCATTTCTTTGTTGCAGCTGTTAAGTAGGAACTTTACTAACTTTTGTGTTTGTGTGGGTCAGATAGTATTTGAACATGTTTGCTAGAAGTTTTGTTTCTGAATTTACAGGCTCACGACAGCCCTGTAAGGGCTATGACTTGGTCACACAATGATATGTGGATGCTGACAGCAGACCACGGGGGATATGTGAAATACTGGCAGTCCAACATGAACAACGTCAAGATGTTCCAGGCACATAAGGAGGCGATTAGAGAGGCCAGGTTTATACACAATATACCATTTTCTGTAGTACCTATTGCCATGATTAGACTGTTCTCTAAGTGTATTCTGGGTGCAGAAATGCATGGGTTCTGTCAGATTCTGGGAAAGTTCCTGCACCACATAAACACAATATTTTCTTTTGTTTCCACATTCCAACCGTTTTGCTGGCACCTTTCTGAATTAGTATTGTCCCAGTATCCGCCTCTGCAATATGTTAGAGATGTATTTGTCTGCCGCATTTTGCACTGGTATTCTTTTCATTTTTATATGGTGACGATGTGTATCAGTTATTCCTTTTTATACGCACTGTGTAAGACAACAATTTCATTCCAAATAAAGAATTCAGTCTTTAATAATCTAACTGAATAAAATATAAAGCCTTCAGAAATAAAACACCTGCATAGTTCTCACAAAATAATAAAACACTAAATAAAGTGAAGAACTGCTTGGCTTGGTGAAGCCAAGACTTCCAGTAATACTAAATACCCACGCAGACTGCCACATACAGAAGTCTAATGTTAATACTGAATGGGTTCTTCAAGCTTGAAACTGTAAGCAAGCCATTGAAAAGAAGACTGTAGGATATTCTCTTGGTCCAATGTTGATGCCTCAGTTGTGCAAATGTCTATTTATATAAAAAAAAATGGAATCTAAAGTGATACTATCAGTAAGATGTAAATGAAGGATGTCTCTAAAGTAAACCTGCACATAATCTTTAGTAAGATATGGAAATGTTTTTAAAGTAAGCCTGAAGAGAAGCTGCAGATCCAAAATGAAGCTAAAGCAGTGTTTCTTCGGGTTCAGGTGCTGGCCCTTGGTGATAAAGGTTCACTGCCACAAAATCACTTTCCACTAAAGTCACCATTTTTCTTTGATAGGGTGCAGCATTTTCTGCAGAGTTTGGTTATGAGAAGTGCTTACACTGCATTCAGTTACTGTCTGACTATCATGGCCATACACTGAATTTCTCTACTATTTTAAGCCCTTTCCTGATCATAAAGATCTAGGATTTCACGGGGGCTCCCTCATGGTCTTTCACTGCACCAGAAAGGAAGTGAGTGCCTGTCAGTTGCTGGAGATGTTCTGGCCCTAATCACATGGCTAAATAACTGTTTGCTTTTCCAGTGACTTTCATCAAGCAATATTGACTGCTCAATCTGGAAGCTGCTTCTATGTCTGTAGGATTCTTTTCATGGTGTTGATGGGGTGTAATAAGAGGGATTTTTTCCAAATTACTTTTACAATAAGTGGTATGCTTGTTTTATATACAATTTTTTTCAACAGTTAATCCAACTAGCATTTTCCTGTGACCAGCTTTGCCTTATTTTTGCTTCTCTGCTGCAAAGAACCTGTGGCTGAAGAGGAGTTTTTTCCTAAGAACTGTTCTCCTGTGCTTCTACACAGTGTCACTTTCTTATGGTATTACCAAACATGAAAATCTAGGGTGACAATTACCAAAGCATATTGATGTTGCTTCTCATCCTGCAGAGAAGGTGCTACCGTGTGCAGTCATAGATAGGAAGGTGCTAAGAATAAATTCCGGATTTTTTTCTCATTTGACAGGGGACTGCAATGCGATAGTAATCCTATGCTAAATTCATGTCTTGTGATGAAGTGTCGTTTGGCAGGCACTGTATTCACTTAAAAGTCCCTATGTTCAAATGCATCCTTCAGTGTATAACACATTACAGTATAATTTTGCCCTGTCTGAGAAGCATAGATAATCTGTTAAATGCTGACTTCTTTCCCCTGCTGTGTGTCTTCATGTAACAGTTTCTCACCCACGGATAATAAATTTGCTACATGCTCTGACGACGGCACTGTTAGAATCTGGGACTTTCTACGTTGCCATGAGGAGAGAATTCTTCGAGGTATGTGTACCAAAAGTACTGATTGGGGTATTTCAAGAGGGGGAAAACCTTTTTTTAACTAGGTGTTCACAATACAGAAGTATCAGCTTGTCTACAATTTTTGTATTACATCCCTGTCTTAAATCCTCCAAACAAGTTTTTGTTGGGCTGCTGCTTCAGGTGCCTCATAACACTCAGACTGCAGTTCACAATGGCATTACTCTGTTTACTGTCCATTTAAGCTCTAAACAATGGAGGTGGATATAAGAACATTTTTCTACTGGTAATGTTGGTAGAAACAGCTGTTTCTACATCAGGAATACATTTATCCTTCTCCAAAGCTTAATCTTTGTGACCACTGCTACTTCAGAACACACATCTTCATGCAGAGGATTCCATTCTTTTCATGGGAGTGCCTTCCATTCTGATTTCTTCGGAGGCAAGGTAGTTACTTTTTCTCAGTCCTTAAGAGGGGGAGAGCATTTAGGTAGAGAAAAACAAGTAAACTTTGATCACCTCATGCATAGCATGTGCAAATAATCCTAGCTTTGGATCAATAGTTTTCTGTCCCAGCATCTGTATACGCTAACTTCTGGTGCCTTTCCACTGGCCTTGTTGAGCTTTCTTCTTCTCTTGTTACAATCTTACTGAGCAATAATGATAGTTTCTGACAAGTATTCCTTTCTTGCAGAACATGTCAAAGGTACATAACTTAATAGGAGAATATATGAAAGACTGCCATGAGATTGAGGGGTGTAGACATGCAGATAAACTGCAAACAAGGTATACAATAAAAACATGGAATTTCAGTTTTAGGTGTGTGAGCTTAAGTGCTTTCCTAAACTAAGGATTTTTTTTTTAAATCATGCTTCCAAATTGGACCTGCATTATGTATTTTATGAAGTAGAGCTCTCCCTGTTTCTCTTGACTCTTAAACTCTCGTCTTGTTTTATGCATTATTCTTAAACACCACTGCTTTGAAAAGATACTGGGCTCCAGCATTCTTGCAGTGATAATATTCTAACAGAATCTGTGCATAGACATTATGGTAGATGTGTTCTTTGCAGGCACTGGCAAGCAATTTTCTAGGCTATATCATTTACACCTGTTATTCTGGAAGGACTCAAATGGATTTAGGGCTGTTTTGCTTGATGCTTTACAGAAGAAATTCTGCACTAAGCACATTCTCTATGCTCCTCCAGGTTTGTACTAACTACTTATGTAATCTGTGTGGAGGAAATAGGGATTGTCTCCACGCATAGACGTCAAGATTATAAAATTCCCTCCAGTTCTTCTATATTCTTTTAACGTTCTGCATAAAGTAGGAGTAAAGTATTTAATTTAGGCTATGAAGAGCAGAACTTGCATTATATTTCCTTCTGTTACCTTGCCTACTTGAACATTGTGGTTGTGACTATATCTCAAATAGACTTATACTTCAATTTCTTATCATTTATACATCTCAAATACACTTTTTAGTTTGCAAAATAGCTCTATAAAGAATATCTTTACAATACACTTCATCTGTTATGTAAGTTGAAAATATTTTGAAGACTTTACATCTCTGGATAAAATTGGACAGGACAGGTTATTCCTTGTTTCAGCTATCAGATAAGAAAAAACAAAACCCCCACAAAAACCCAAACCCCACCACCAAAAATCCCCCACAACAAAACAGAAATAATGCCCAAAACCCTGAGTGTTGGGGAGTGGGAGGGAGGATGTTTCTGCAAAACATGCAAGTTTGGTTTGGTTTTCATCCCTAGCACTATTGTTAAATGTGATCAGGAGACGTATGGAAGGAGCTATATGGGTAACACTTAGTAGCTTGCTTAGTGGAAAATACAAGGTTTCATTTTGTTGTTTGGAGTTTAGAGCTTGTGGCTTTAGGAAATGGATCTTTAGCTTTCTGCTTCTCCACATACATTCTGATTTTACATATTTAGGAGTGTGACCTGTAAAACTTTGCTTTGCTTTTGCCTTCAAACTGTGTTAATACTCATGCCATTGCCATTCCAATCTGTAAAGTAAAATTCTGGTGGGACTTCATTAAAAATATATTTCAGTACGTACAAAAAGTGTTTAGATACAATGCTAAGGAATTTTTTTACTTCCTGCTTTCACAAACCATGCTTCAGCTATTCTGGCTAATAATAGTGCTGTAAAGTTGAAGAGATTCTACAGTGTAGTGTAGATCCAAAGCAGGTTATCACACAGAATTATAAAAATCAAATAAAACTATCAATTTACAGTCAGATGCATTAATAAAAAATATTATCTCTCACAGGGATACAATATCAATATATTATTCCTACTTATTTTTCAGTAACAAGGAACATATTTTAAAAAACAGACTTGAGGACTTTAATGCTAAGGAATGCTTTTAAAGCAATTCTATAGAGCATTAAAGGTACTGGGATAAGCTTTGCCAATAGAGAAAGGACAAGATTCTGTAGACTTGTTACAGATGCTCTTGTTTGCACTGGAATGAACTAATATAACTTATCTCTGTTATTTGCTGAAATTGTTCCCTTTACCTGAAACTGGTCTGAAGGAACAATTCTAGCCTTACCTTCCAAAGAGGATTGGAGAAACAAATTGTAAGTGGTTAATTACGTAGGACTTAAGGTTTTGCTGGAGTTCTTTCAGCTGCCTACAGTAGGCTGCACAATTCTTTCAGTAGTTAAAGCCATGAATATGTGGGCTGTATGAGAAACGCTTATTAACTGTCCAGCTTCCTTTTAATTTGTCAAAATGAAAATAAACAGGACACCCTGTTTTGTTCTTCATACATAATGCCAGAAGTTCTGGAACTTTTTTCTTTAATCTGGCTCCGAGTCCCTTTGCTGCCTGGCTTTTTTCTAGTTTGTGTTATTTCGCTGCTCTTCTACCATTGTGGCTTTCCAGGGCATAGTAAGCGGAATTTGGGCATTTTGTTAGAAACTTGTGCAGATTTATCAGGCTCCTTTTTAATACCGTAAAGAAATAAATAGGATTAAAATCTTCCATTTCTTGGGGAACCATCTTTAAGTAATCCATCTTCAAGTGAATTATCTTGGAAGAACTTGAAGGTGGGGGAAATGACATTGTCACAGTCACTTACCTGCTTGCTTCCCCTCTGCACAATTACCGTCTGTCTTTTCTCTCAAGGTAAAGGTGCTGTACTCCTAATTCTGCACTGGTAGTTTTTGCTTACGTTAATTTCTGTAGTATTACGCACTTGATGATTATAACAAGTATGATTTGATGCACTTGCTAAAATGCACTGATAGGAATCAAATTGATGTTAAAATAAAAATGCTTTCTTAAGATAACAAGACATGGAAAACAGTCTCTAGTGATATGTTGTTTTCATGTCAGTCTCTTACTCTGAAAGGCATTTCCAATAATGGCATTTATAATAAAACACTATCAGGTCTTTAGTCTAAACAGTTGCACTGAAGTTAATGCCAGGACTCATGTAAACAGTCCCCATTTCAATAAGAACATACACACTGATGGCTTTTAATAATGCTAATTACATCTAGTGAAAAAATGTATGCAGTAAAAGCTTGATGTTGCTTTATTTCTATTGAGAAATTAATGTTACCCATGATGGGACTGGTGGCTGTGAATCTTTGGGTATTGGGTCTGGTAATGTATCCCTGAGAACATTTTGGGTAGATCGTTAGTAAACACATGATTCCTTAATTATTTTCAGCATGAAATCATGGGTTAGGAGGCTACAAACACTCCAGTATTGTCAGTTCTACTGTCCTTCCTTCTCATTCCTTTCCCAGTCACACACACACAAAATCCAGTAGAAGCGTGTGCTTGGGAGGACTGTAAGGTTTCCATTCAGAAGTCTGGATGAGCTATATGTTCCCAGGATTTCAAAGGTTGCATGGCTTAAATAGGTCTTTGGGGAGGATGACTCTACCTAGCTCTCTGAAGGATGGTAACCCAGGATTTGGTATTTTGTAGATAAATTTTTCTATTTTCTGGCTGTAAAATAAAGTAATAGGCTAAATGATCTTCCAGCCAATGTGGTAGATTTAGCAAAAGACTTTTCTTATTCTAACTTGAACGGTTAAAAGCAATCATGATTCCTTTACATTCTGTCTGGATTTAAAATTTGCAATTTGTAACAACGTGATTTATTACTAGTACGTGATTTACTCTAAGGAAAGTCTCTTGCCTGTCTTTAATATAACATTGTTCTGCCTGCAATTTCCTGTTCAGGCATAACACCAGTGCAAAAACTCATCACCTACAAAATAACATGTGTATGTGTACATGCATGCAGATGTCACAGCAATCATGGGGAAACTTATTTTTCATCTGCTCATAAGTTCTGAAAAAGTGTCTCTACAACTAGTCATATTGAAATGACTGGAGAATATTTTATTACTTCTACTCCATTTCTGGATCTTCATTAGCAAATAAAATACCATCAAGTGTCTTTAGTTGTTTAAATCTGTTGTATGGTTTGTGTACTCTGCACTTTCTGCCTGAAAGTGAAGGATCTCTTCAGAGTTTTCAACATCCGCTTCCTCAGTCAAATAGCAAATCCTGTACTTAAATTCAGAGATGATGTGTTCAGTAGTTAAAAGGAACCTGCGAACCAGAACTAACCAGAACTACATCTTCATCTCTTAGCCTTTGAAGCTTGTAGCTTCTAAAACTGTTACCTTTCCCTGGAATGCAATTGAACTCTACAATGGATAATGTAAAAGGAGAAAAAATCCTGATGTTGCTGTTTATGTCTGTCTGCCCTTTATGTGAGGTTTCTCTATTGTTTTCCTGCTCTCAATAGGGAGAGAAAACCCAACAAATTCAAGAAATGCATGTATGTTGTTACTGTGTTTCTTGTAAGGAGGTGTAGTGTTTAAACCTTCAGTTTTTTGTGGGGGCTTGCTTCTTTGGGCTGTTAGGATTTCAAGTATAGCTGATATGTCTTTTAGTCTCCTGATGCCTCCCTACATGAATGAATTTTAGAGGGGTTTTTCCTCAGTACAAAAGCCCAAGATGAGACCTGGCTGATACTGGCACCAACCATATCAATCTAGAGAAGGAAGTCCTTGAATTTTTGAACTTAAAGAATAGCTGTTTTGAAATGCTAGTATTGAATTAGTTAAATATCTTTGTTGGTAGATTTTAGTGGCAGCTTATGTTCCAGGTCTCTGCTTTGGCAATGAAGACTCACGAAGATTCGAAGTTTGGGATGAGGGAGAGGGATAAGTTGCAGCTAAGTCTTTTGAGGTACAGTTGTACTGTGGCCGTGCATCAAACTTTTCATGTGTTTTAGACACAAGAAATGTTAGGGAACTCACTCACAGGGATATTAATAGTGAATCTGTGAGGGTTTGTTCTTTTTTCTTCATGAGCAGTTCAGATCACTTTCACAATTGGTGATGCAGGAGCCCTGATGCCACTTTTTTGGGGTTGCATTCATGGAGGATTCTCTGCACAGTCTCATTTACTTTTTCAACTCACTAGGAAACCTCAGTTGCCTTTGTAAGATTAAGAGTTAGAAATACTGTATACAATTTCTGGCTTCATAAATGGAAGTTATAATGCAAAATATATTTTCCCAATATCTTTCTCTACACTTTTTCCAGAGTTAAGTAACACCAAGGACTTGGAGCGTGAATACATATACACTTTCTTGAGTTCATAGATAACCTCAGTCATTGCTGCTTGCTAGGGTGGTAGGTATAACCTGTGCTAGATGGGAAGAATACAGTCTCTTCTTGCTTGAAGCTATTAGTGTTCAGGTGTCATCTAGCTACTCAGTTTTATTCCTGAATATGACTTTCAAGGCTACAGCATTATGGTTTTCCCTGTATAGGAAAATATTAGAGGTAGACTTGTTAAAATACCTAACTCTATTTGTGTTAAATATAAAAATCCATCTGGGAGTTGAGAAAGAAACTTCCTATTATGCTGACTTATGTCAGGTTTCTATTTGTGAAGTGTTCTGGATTGGACAAAAAACTTATTTTGATCAACTGTACTTAAGGTCCTTGGTTTCTTGATTAAAAGGTAGTGATTAGGAGGTAGCTTCATGATGCCTTTGCTCTGCTTCCTAAAACAATGCCAGGAGAATTAGAGGGTATTGAAGACTGCTGTCAGAGCTAGTTGCATCTGATATGCCTAAAAGCACTTGGTTTATATTGCAGTTTAGTTCTGAGTAACGTTGAAGTACAACATACTAAGTCTTAGACTTCTGATTCTCATGTAGAATCTAGTGTTTTAAAAATCCTGAAAAGTTAATAACTAAGAACGTATAGAATTCTCGATGAATGAAAGAGATCGTGAAAGATGAGCTACAGCACCATGCTATAAAAAAAGTTATACCAGATGCTTCTGCCAATGCTTTTCATGAGACAAGAATGAAGCAGCTCTTTGCAAGAATGAGATTATTTCAGATTCAATTTTGAAATCTCTTTTCCTCCCTGAAAATTACCCTGAAGGTGGAAGTTGTATAGTTCTATATAATGTCTCATGTTGAGTCCAAGGGCAAAGTTTACACTAAAAAAGCTATTAATTGTAATAAATATGCTTTGTTAAGCTTGGAGGAATATTGAGAAACCCCAGCGTTTCACAGGACAGCTGACACTTAGTGCTGCTGAAATACATGATACTGCCTTCAGAAGCTTTATGATTGCATCATTAAGATTTCTTGCATCTGCTTCTTTTTGTGTCTGATAATTGCAAAGGGTAGATAAATACTAAATTAGGTGAAACCTTTTTTATGGTTAGTAGAAGTACTTTAGTGCTGAGAACTTTACTGTCACCTGTTGTGACTACATATAGAAGTAAACATAATATGGCACGATACTCTGTAGAGTGGTCAGGAATTCACCTACAGTGAGAACCACTGGTGCAGCAGTGAGCTTTGTCCTCAAGCCCAGCTCATTGTTGTTGAGAAAGAAAAACCTTTTTAGGCGGATTACATTGATACTGATGGAAAAAATTCCCAAACTACAGGGGCATTTAAATACTGATGCTAAGATGATACTAGCCTTCCTTTTCGTAGCTCAAGTGTAATTGTTGAAAAGGATGCAGGTTGTATGTATTAAGGGTGGTGGCTTCCTGGTGTCTACTTACCCGTATTTGTCATATCAAAGGTTCTTAACACAACAAAATCATCTGTAGTTAGCCTTATGCAAGTTATGTTAGTAACTCATCTTCTCTGATAAAATCTTATGTGGATAAATACTCAGAATTGGGAAATTAATTTTTTAATGGAATCTTTAATCTGACATACCATTTCGAGTGTAACTACAGAAATATGTTATTTCAGAATAAAGGTAAAAGTCTTCAAAAAATAAAAACCACAGTTCCCTAGTGAAAATAATCCACGTCAGTCCTTAGAAACTTTCCTTGCAGGCCCCTTGACTCCACTCTTTATTTTGTGTGTGGATTAAATGGACCACTTTTTTTTTTTTTTTATCCTGTAGTTACTGTACTAAAAACTTTTGTGCCTCTAGGTAAGCATAGACTTTAGAAAGCATTCGATACTTTCTTTTGCATCACTTCAATCTGCATACTCAAATTATTTCCTATTATAGTACATTTAGCACTGAGTGATAGTCTAACTTTAGTAGTGAGACACTTTTTTTTTTTTTTAAAATCACATGGATCACATTGTAGTTCTCGTACATAAGATTACACATTCATATGGACAGCCAGGCACTGGAAGATGGAGAGATAGCTTGCAAATATTTTCCTTAAAATACAGTGATATTTTTCCTTTCTACGTTCTCATAAGAAAGCTAGTTCTGCTCATCACATGTTGTGTTTGTAGGAAGAAACAGAGTCAAAGGAGAATGTGCTGAAATGGGATTGTATAGCAGACCAGGAGAAAGGGATAAATAAGAATCCTGAAAAAAATTGGGTGATAGGCGGCTGGAAATGAGAAGGATAGCAAATGGGAGGAAAGTGGAGGCTGTGTCAGTGTGAAAAGACTTAATAAAACAACAGCTAGTGTAATAATTGAGAAAAGATAGTGGCAGTGTGAGTAAGGAGATGAGAATGAGGTGGTGGAAACTAACAGAAGTTTTGCTCCTGGCATTGTGGGGATAAATCAGGGCAAACTCAGCCGCCATAGCAGCCAGAGAAGAGGCTGGGTTTTTATGACTCACTGACACTCAGACACATGCAGACAGTATATAATGTACGAAGAGTCTGGATATATACCATAATGTGTATCTGAAAATGTGTAATAATAGTACCCATATACATATATGTATTTTTTTCCCTCCTAATATCTTTTAAATTTTGTGCTCTATGTCATGACTCTTAGAGACTCAAGTTCATGTGTCCGAGTAGAGTTCGGAACACATTCTGTATTCATTTGGAAGATGAGTATGGAATGCTATTTTAGTGAGCAAATTGTACCATCATTCCTACTGCAACTAGGAGAAAGCTGTCTACCAGTTGATTAAAACTCTTTTTTTTTTTTTTTCAATAGTCCGTAAGCAGTAATGTGAATCTCCTTTCCTTCTCCCCCTTCCCCCCCCCCCCCCAAGTTTTGTAGATTTAACAGCTCTAAAACTGAAACATCTAATAGTTTCTCTTCAGACCTAAGGTTAGCTCTGGATTGCTTCAGTTGAGAATATGATCAAGGCATATACTTGATACATATACAAGTTCTGCACACTTCCGCACAAAGTGGCTGATTATGTTAAATAAGCAAACATGTAATAAACATTATTTTTCAAAGTACAGTGCCAGAACCTTCCAAGTGACTGAGAAGCATTTCACAGTGAAAATACAAGCTGTCATTTAATTTTGCTGTTTTCAGATAAAGGCTTTTTGTTGAAAACAAAACACTTTTCAAGGGAAGACATTTTTATTTTTACTGCTGAAAGTATATCTGTGTATTGCAGGTAAAGTAACTGTCTTGGAAGTTTTATAAATTCATGTTTTATAGACGAAAATATTTTTACAGGGTTTTTTTAATTGAGCAATGATAGGGCTGTTAAGTGTCTTAGCTTCAAAGAAGCACAGCTGTAAGCATTAGAAGTACAGCTATATAGGTGAAAACTACAACTTTTCAAAATATTTTTATCATATAAAAAGTTTCAGACTAAGTTTAACATTTCTTCCATCCCAGACAGTTTGGATTACTATTTGTAATTGTCATCTCAGTGGAAGCATCTGATATTTCTAGTTCTGCAAGACATTATTTTGGTACATTACACAATCTGTCAAGTTCTGGCTTGTGTTCAACACTTTAAAGCATGGGTTAGTTATGTACCTTTAAAAAAAAAATGCAACATTTTCTTAATATTGGTTATATTGTGTATAAATTGATTTTGCTCCAATAAAGACAGGTAGTTAGGTAGAGCTATTCCATATATAACTACAGCCACATAAAGAAGTGGTTGTATCACTTCAGTATAATTTTCTGGTGTAGACAAGGCAAGGACTGCAAGTATCTTGCATACATTGTCTTTGAAGACAGAAAGTTATCTTTAACTGGTTTTGACCATTCATAGAAATTGTGTGTGCACCTTTTTGCTCACCAAAATAAGCTTTTAAAGGGAACTTACTATGGCTATTTAAATATGAACCTGACCTGAGAAATTGAAAGTTAACTGTAACAGGACTAGAAGAGGTGCTTCTACCAAGTCCCCAAGATCTCAGAGAGTAAACTTAAAATTTCCATTCAAAAAAACTGAGGAATGTGTTCCTTTGGCTGCTTAAAATTGGGAAAAACATTATCTTTTAGGAAAAAGCAAACCCAGGTTTCTGTTGTGTGCTGGCAGAGGCATATTTTCTGCCATATGCACAATAGCTTTTTTTCTTTGCCTCTTTATTTAGAATGATAGAGCATGAAAATATTTAAAATGTTATATTAAAATCTTACCTTTTAAACTTCCATAATTTTAAAAAACCTTCCTGTAAAAAGAGTCAGAACACCTGATAAATTAGGAGCTTAACTGCAGCTATGCTAGCCATCAAACAAAGAGTAGGATGAATTGATGAAAAATGTAGCTTAGGATGCAGTCTATTATTACTATTATTATATGTTAGGGAAAATCAAGTTAAATATTTAATATTTCCACATTTCAACTTCTCTTTATAGCTGACGACTTTCTCTTTTCTCCAAGATGAGCCTATTCTGCTTTATTTGTGTGTGTGTGTTACAATTTAAGGAAAGAGTAGCTGTGATAAGTACGTACTGTCCTCAGATTGAGAATTTGCATAGCAAGACTTCAGCATTCTTCCTTGCTTAACAGAAGGCCTAATGCTCATTGAGAACTATTTTTCATCAAAAGTCGAGTTTCTTCCTGGCTCTATAAATGATCAGTACACTTAAAGATTAAAAAAATCTGAGTGTCATCTTTCAATTCAATGAAGAGCTGATTTCCCTCCCCCACTCCCCAAACTTACCATGGGAGAAACTTGTCCTGAGATGGGGCGTAGGATTTCAGATGAAAGTAAAACATTTTCCTTTGAAAAGAGAATTTTTATGATTCTTTAATACTTGGAGATTCATAGCACAAATTGATGTATAAATGGTATTTGGAGGTAAGTAATTTCCCACTTAAAAGTTTAATGGGAACCCCAGAAATTTGATGTTCCAGGTATGTTGCCATTAGAAAAATAAGTATTATGGTAAAGTTAAACTATTTTCTTTTTTTTAGAACTTTTATCTCCTTCTCTAGTCCAGTGGAAAACACATGTAAAATGCAATTCCTACTGGGGAGATGGAGGGCCTCATTTTCAGTTTGGGGGGGAGGGTTTAGCTGTTCTGTTACTAGTGCGGTAGAACAGTGTGAGAGTTTTGCCTAATTTTAGATATTGTGCAATCTCTGTCCTTGGAGGCTTTCAAAATAAAACTGGATAAACCCATGAGCAACCTGGTCTGACCCAGTAGCTTTGAGCAGGAGGTTGAATAAGAGGCTTCTAAGGTTCCAACCTGACTTTTCCTGCGATCTTATGATACTGAATTCCCCTGTTTTGCCAAAGGGGAAACAAAGGGACAAAAAACTCCTAGTGATTTAATTTTTAGTGACCTTCAGCTGTACACCAGCATATATGACAAGGAACTGACCTGCAAAAGACTGTATCAAAAATTCATTATTTGAGGTTGTTTTTCTTCCAGGTTTTAATGTGCCTGAGGAAATGCACGCTACTTGGATTGGAAAGATTTCTTAATGTTTAGTGGAATTTTTGCCACAGATGAGAAATGTTTGGTCATTCGATAGTGATTAATAGTTTGTTCAACTGAATCGTTACTGAAGTTTGAGTATTGCTTAGAGTCCTCCTACAAGTGATGAAAATTTGTTGTAAATACAATGGAAGATGTGATAGTACGCTGTCAGCGTCTTCAAAGCTCCTTCTGAGTAATAAGTGAGGTAAAAAGATATCTATAGATACATAGCTATACATATATATGCAATTGTAATTTCAGGCAATCTCTCTAAGTATGCCTTTACAATGGTACCCAGTGGAATATTTTATGGACTTAGTGTTCGTTTGCTGCTTTCTTGTTTGTTTCAAAATTATGCAGTCCTGAAATAGATTGTGCAGGCAGTGTTCTAAAGCTCTAAAGCACATGCACAATTAAAATAGATTGAAAATGTTTGCCTTGAAAGAAGAAAAGTAATTTAGGTAACTGCTTTACTCCCTAAACTGAAGCAGCCTAGGTTTGTCCATTTGCTTTGTCATTGCTATTCTTGAAGATGCATTTCTTTAGATCACGTTTCTGAGTTCTCCAAAGGAGCTATAAGAAGACCTGATGTGTTTGCATACATCAGCCTTTATGTCTGGATGAAATGGGCATTGGAGATTTTTTTTTCTTACAAGCTAAAGTTGGTCTACGTAGTATATTTCATTGTTCAGACCCACACCTATCCCAGGTCTTGACTGACCTTTATGACTAAAACCAAATTATTTAATTTTCAAGTTTAAACATATTAACAGAAGACTGCACAATATTAAATATAATCTTGAGACTGCAATTATCTTAAAAAAAAAAATTAGAAGTTGCTTTGCCTTGAAACATACTACTTTTCAAACAGTTGAGAAGTCCAAGCCAGATTTGTTCTGGTGTTTGTACTACAGATGAGTTTAGAAAACAGTAACACATTTCAAAATCTGTAGACAAAATTCCCCCTTCTGAATTGTAATTAATCAGTAGCAAGGAGCAGTTGCACATGAAAAATACTACCTGGACAGCTATTGAGCATAGTTGTATATAGCCTAGTTACAAGACCTAAAAACTGTTGGCCATACGTCCCTTTTCTAAAGGTTTACTAGGTCTGAAGCTTGAGACAGCGCAGTGTGTTACTGCTTGCTGTTTGTGCCTGGTCAAGAAGAATCCTGCCTTTTCTTTGTCTGCCTTCTGCTCTTTTTTATCCATGCATAATTCATAGGTAGAAATAATGGTTTTAATTAGACCAGGTGATATAGTTAGAAAAAAGGGTTGGGTTTTTGTTGTGTTTTTTTTTAAAGCCACACCAAGCTGTCTTGAGGATGCAGAAGCTTGGATAAGAAGACGTCTTTTCCCTACAGATCTTGCTTTATGCTCTTAAATCCTCAAACAGCAACAACTCTTTGTTGCTTCCCTAGCAGGAAATCCACCTACTTAAAATGAATATATAAGGTGTTTTCTCTTTGGCAATACATACATTCTCCAAATCATTAACTCTCTTGACTAGTTTGCTAAATCTAGTGATTAGGAATATTGATAATGTTGATGAATATGGATTTCTGTGGATCACCGTTCTCCTGTTGGAAGTCGCTGTTCTCAAGAGACTTACAAGTAAGCATATGGTATTAAGACTAGGAACGTAAAAAGCTGAATTCACTCAGACAATTCTTTTATTACGTTACATTGATTTGTACTGTGCAGTTGTATTCTGGAGATCTTTGGGCAAAGGTAGGTTCTCGCTTTTGCACTTTTCCCAGCTTATCAGGAATATCCTTTGCTTCCAGAGGAATGGAGAAAAAAATTATCATTCCAGTCACCTACATAAGCATGTTAGATTTGTCATTTCTGCAGTGACTTTTGCATTTGCTGACAACTTCAAGCAGGGCTTTTCTAAAAATGCAATCAGAAATTTTAATGCTCGTACTAAACTTTAGGTATTTCTGTGTTCACATTATAAAACTGGAATGGTGGAGGCTTTAAATAGCAGGTGCAATTCTGCCAGCCATTTTTGTAGAGATGCAACTACTATTACCTGTCTGAAAAAACCATGCTGCTTGCTCAAAGGCTCCTTCACATGCTGCGTGCTTCTCCCACTTTGCCACTTACTTTTTCCTGCATCACTGAATTCTTAGGGAATATACAGTCTCTTTCTCCCTAAGAGCACTTACTAGGTATGTGTCAGTCTACACTTACGCCATGAGGATGTCTGTTCCTAGTAAGTCCGGGTGGAAATTCTGGCAATTAAGTCTCTGTGTTTTGCACAATGGTTGAAGTTGCATTAGTTTCTGCAGAACGCTGTCCTATCAGGTATCATCACTGCAATGTATGTGGCAAGCCATAGCATTTACTGATATTCAAAGAAGGTTCTAAATAATGGTGGTTTGTTCCACAGAAATTATTTACTAGAAATACCAGAAGTTATTTTTAACCCATTCCATGATATTTTATTGAGCAAATTAATAACTTTTGTTCCAATAGAATGTTGATATTTGAGTAAGTTTTTTTTAACTTTGTTGCAAGATGTCAAAATGCAAGTAAGGAATAGGCATGAGGCAGGTTTTCTTGAAAAATACTTAGAAGAATTTGTTAGAGCAGCAATTATCACAAACATCTAACAAACATAGTTTAGTAGTGATATTTGAAAATTAACAATTTGAGGAATTTTAATTAGAACTTAATTTTACTTTTAATTTGAAGTGCCATATTAAAAATCTTAGAAATTAATGTTGCATTTCCTAGACATGAAGAATATCAGAATATTTTTCCTGACATGTCTACTCTTTGCCATCCTTGCACAGAAGGGAGGACGTGAGCTTAGGAATGAAAAGTGAATTAATTTTTCAGTTTATTACGGTCCATGTCTCTCTGATGCCAGTTACTGTGAATTCAACATCTGCATGGTAGCAACAGGTAACCCTGCTGATTTAGGTAACAAGTTCTACTGACCAGATGTCGTGTGATAATTCTAGTTCCAATCAGTCTGAATAAATTATCTGGTAGTGAAAGCTGGTAAATTGCACTAATCTTCTAGAAAATCTCTCCCTCACAGAAAAAGTTTTGCTCAGAAGCAGACAAGACTATTCATAAAACTGTATGATAGATAGATCAGGCTTTTATTTAAAAACTACTATCACTTTTGTAAAAGCTTACTTGTTTGTACAATAGCAGGAATAATGGGGTTTGCTGCTTATTTTGCCATAGAATGTATGTCATGCATACTGCATCTCACTGTAGACATTGTGTAAAAGAACTTAAAACCCTTAGTGTTTTCTTTTCTGTGAAAGATACCTTGATACAAAGGCACAGCCAGCCTCATTGATGTGCTCTCTTGAGGAGGTTAGGATACTGCAGATGGCATACAAATGATTAATGCCAAAGGTCCAACAGATGAAGAATCTGTTATTCTTAAAGCCCGGTGTTTTCTCTGCCGGCTGTACCTTTTTCTCCAGTGTAGTGCTTGCGTCACAGTTGATCACGTTCATGACACATTGACGCTTGTAAAACTGCATCTTCTAGCAGCAGATCATTCACAAGGGAGTATGTATTCCAAAAATAGAGATTAGTGTAATGAAGGTGTATTCTGTGTACTAAAGCAATAACTGTAACTTGCACTGAAAATAAACTGTTGACATGGGATTATACCTCTTAAAGCTTCCTTTTTTTTTTTATTTTGATGCTCCCAAATACAGGGTTGCTGTATTAACAGAAACATTAAAAATCAAAATGTAAAATTGGCAGAACTGTTACCTTCCATCATTTTGCCAACAAATGTATTTTTGTTTTTTCAGTTTCCTCAGTGGTTACTTCAGTAGCAATGGCATGCTCTTACATAGCCTTTTCTGAAACAAGTGATGCCACCTTCTTTCATGAAAGTCATCTTTTTTTGGGGTCTCTGCTTCTGTTAATATTTGAATGAGACTGCGTATGGGGATTTATCTGTGCAAGTGAAGAGGAGACTTTACTACCCCTCCCACAGTCACTGACTCAATTTATCAGTAATTCTGTTTTACAGAAGATTTCTGAAGTCCAGCTTCCTAGAAGAGAAATACTGCAGTTTTCCATTTCTCGGTGTAGCTATTTCTACACAGCACAGACAGCAGTGTAAAAGGTGTTTTATTTCAAGAGCCCAGATCAGTTCTACTCAAGGGTCAGGATAGCAGCCTTTTACTGGTGATGATTTTTCCCTTGCTATTTATGTGCCTAACCTACCTACTTTGTTCTTCCTGTTATTTTGCGAACGTATTGCATTTTCCCAAAAGCACCACGTTTAGCTTCTCTCTCCTATCTCTGCAGTTTCATATATGTACCCAGTTCATTGTTATCATGTGGACCGGTTTCTACATTTCTGAGACTGGAAAGATACTCTTGTATTTCCTTTCTTTTGATGTGTGTAAGATTAAAAACATTAAAAAGCTGCTACAGAAAGCATTGAGAGAAGTCTAAAGATTCCTTAGGAAAGAGCTTCTTTCTGAATCACATCTGCCCAGTGAACACTTGTTCTCTTTTGCCTTTTATTTTAAATTGATAACCTAGTTGGCATTTTCTTTTGGTGCTTTGAGCCCACTTTTTTTTACATAGCTGCAGATGATGTGCATGATGGAAGTTTAGCGGGTATCTTGTGTGGTGGTGGTTTCATATAACAAATGCTCCAAAACACAGGAAAAAAGTCCCATAGATAAATTGTTTATATTTTCAACTTTGATTTCCAGAATACTGATAATTAAAATCTCTAGTATTAATACTACTGCTTTTGTGCTAGTCTTGTAACAAAGAAGACTGAGTTAAAATACTGCAGGCAAGATCATTGTTTCAGAAAAATTTAAAAGTTTCTTTTTTCTCAGCATTGCTGAGGAGATAGTCTGAATTGTTCTTTTTCTGCTACACATGCACTTACGAATAGATGGACATTCTGTCTTGGATTCTTTTCTCCATGTCATTTGGCTTTTTATATATTTTCTAGAATTTTGTATAAACTTTCTAAGAAGCTTTTTTAAAACTTTAGCTTAGAGTTCAAAAAGTATTTCAGACTTAAATTTTTTTTTTTTCCCTGGGAGTGTAAGGTTTTTGACTAACAAAGTTTCTTTCTATCCTTTAATTGGAAAAAATTCATTCTGAAATATTAGACAATGTTTCTGGTGATAACATGGAGGGGCATGCAGTAACATCCAGGAGTTATTTGCTCCAGGTGTAGATGTGGCATTTGAATTTAATATTTTTCATCTTCTAGGGAGAAAATTTTCCTGTTCTAATCAACTATTTTTTTATGAAAATTGCCCTTAATTCATGAGACCATATGCTGCAGTTATAATTGCAGTATGCTCTTAAGATATTTTCCTGCAAACCTCAACATCATTCCTTTGTGCTTATTTTGGAAATTTGTGACATGCTACTGAGTGCAGGTACCTGTAGATTCAAATAGAAATTCAGTCATAGACTGCATCACAGAGGGAAACACCACACTTAAATGCCAGTACAACATTCCTATCTTTTTATTTTTTTATTCCTTTGAAGTCAGCAGTGAAAAAAAAAATCTAACTGGTAGTCATTTCAAGAAGCACAGGGTTCAAAGTAGTAGTCAATCTATCCATAATATGGTGTGGTGGGGTCTGCTTAGTTATTGTATCCTCTGTTCTGATCTTGAAAGAACAGTCCCTTAATATGTTGTCATAGGAAATCTATTTCACACCTATTTTTTTTTACATGCAGAAATTTTTTTCCCCCTGCACTTTAAATCAAATACTACTTGTTTTGTTCACATCTACTTGTCACATTAGAATCAGAGAACAGCATTTCCCACTAACTATTACCAGCACTTTTTGTTTGGAACCCCACTTAAACTGGTGATGTGCCCCTTTGCCTTGCTTCTCATAAAGCATGTATGTCGTCTTTGACATGTTCTCCATATTTTTACCCCTGGTTTTGATATATCTGAGTTATTTAAGTACTCTTTGGATTGTTTTATCCCATTTCTTCCTGTTGACATCTCTCCCTTTCTTTGTTAGGTTTTTATCGCACAAAATCCCTGGTAAGTTTTCAATGCCATCTTTTTCCCTGTCTCCCTGTTTGATCACACGTGAAGAGCTTTACTATTTGATCCATTCATGTGCTTGTGGAATTTTAAATGATACATGGGGATGCATGGTATTTTAGAGAGCTTCATGGATATTTATACAGCCACATTCTACAAAACAGTTGTTTAATAGGGGACCTATTTTTAGAATTGAAACAGAAATAAAAAGCGTTTGTGTTCCTCTGCTTCAATAGGGACTTCAGTATTGTCTTTAATTCTTTAAGAGGAAAAGACTTTCTTAAATTCCAAAATGAACAGGTGGCCGGAAAGAGGACTGAGTCCACAGATATGGTGGTAGTGATATAGGAAAGCACAGGAAAATAAGAGGAAATAAGAGCACTCGTGCGAAAATTTGAAGTAAGACTGTGGCAAAACATTCCTTGTTTCCGTCTCTTGCCTGAGCTCATCTTTTCTTTGCTGCTGGATTGAAATGTCAGTGGCAGGTATTATGTCTATTACGTTTCCGTAACACTATTCAAGTCATTGTTTTGCTCCTGCATTTTAATTATATTTTTGCACTGATTTTTTTTAATTAGTTTTGCTGTGTCATTAGCCCCGAGATCGCCACTAGATTAGATGTGTTCGTAAGTCACCATGTGATATTTCATGCCGGGGTCTTTGTTTTAGTTTGTGGTACTCTGCTCATTGTGTGTGTTTCTGTCCTCATAATTTACAACCCTTTTATATTTCATTTGCTTGAAAATTGGTCCTTTGTGCTTGAGATGAAAATTATCCTGTCTGTTCAGCTTCATCTCTGTGTAGAAAGAGTAGTGCTTTGTAGCTTAGGCCAATATTCTCTGTTCTGCTTTCTGCCAGCAGTTTACTTCAGTAGACCTGCTGCTTCCTAGTTCGCTCAGTCTTGGTGGTATTGTAAAATACAAAGAGCAAGTTAAATGGCCTCTATCTGTATATCCCTTCTTGGGTCTCTTATACTTGCTAATTGTCTGGATTATTGACTGATACAAATAAATCTTTTCCTAGACTCTATACAAAGTTTGATAATCTCTCTGTTGTCCCCCTGCCCCACCTCTGGGCTGACTGCTGTTCATTTATTACTGAGAGCCAGTGCTCATGCAGTATTTACCCTAGAACCAAAGAAAATAGTTTTTCTAACTTCTGTGTAACTAAACTCATGATTACTTAAAATGATAATACTCATACTCATGGGATGTTCTGTATTGGTAGACTGGCTATCAAAAGTAGCTTACATGCCTTTTTTGGTTGGCAAGAAGGAAGAGTGTTTTCCTACAAACTTGCTGTCCCTTAAAGTGAGAAGCTGGCTGAACTGAGTAGCCAGATGACCATGGCTGTCTTTAAAAGTAATTTACTTGTCTGGTAGACAAGAGATTTGATAGTATCTCTCCTGTCAATGGGATGTAAAAAAGTAGGATCCTGCCCTGTAGTCTTAACCATAAAAACACCCTGAAATCTGTTCTTCCGATGAAGGAAGATCAAGTTGACTGAAAGATCTTGTCAGTCCTTCTATGTTGGGTGTTTTTATTAAAAGATTCTGGGTTCACTGGGAACTAAGAGTATATCAAGTTATATAACAGTAAAAGACTTCTTGTAACTTCTTTCACTGGGATCCACAAATTTTTTTCTTAAATTTTAGCAGCTTGCTGAGAGTGGTGTCTGGTCTTGTGCCCAGACAGTGGTTTGAAACTTGAATTAATCTCTAAACTAGATATCTGGACTATGCTTTCCTCTTGCAACAGCCATAATCACCAGCAGAACTTTAATGAACATCCAGCAGGATGTTAAAGGAAATAAGTACTGAAAATTATTAATAATGGTTACTCCTAGCTTTTCTGGAAGTATTTGTTCTCTTCCCTGAGAACTCTGCCATTTACAACCTTGACTGAAATTATGAGCAGAGCACAGAGCTTGAGGCAAGCCAGTACTAAGTTCTGCAGAGTGTCCTCTGATTTCCTTCCTTTTCCCTCCTTTCACTAAATTGCCATGCTGAATTTGAGGATGCACCAAAGTTTCTTTATTAGCTTCAAGTTAATTTAAAAATATGTCTTAACCAATACTGTGTTTCTGACATCCCTTCTTTCTATTACTTCTTGTAGTATTCAGTAAAAATATTAAACTTTGGCTGGCTGTGCGTAGTGGTGTTTCACATAGGTGTAACAGGCAAAGGCTTGACAAAAGTCTGCAGGTGGAAAGGGGATTTTGACACCTAGATGGCAGCAAGTGAATGCACCAGCCAAAATTTTCAATAATTACTGAATAAAACTAGTTTCTTAAGTATGTGTTTAAAAAAAACCTCACTGAAGCTACTCTAGAACCAGAGCATCTTAAAATTACATCCCTTACTAAAAGCTTAGCTTCAGGCATTAGTTTTTAACACATGCCCCCTTTGTTCTCAGTTCATAAAATATGTGTATGTTCTGACTGAGCAGTAGTTAAATAGTTACTTTTGAGATAAACCGTGATTGTGAGGCCTCAAATTATTTGACATTCTAATTAGATTGATTTTTTTTTTAAGTTGATGGTACAGGCAGTGAGCAGACTCCAAAACAATTGTTTAGTTCATGTTTGGAGGACTTGACTGGGAACACTTTAACATGAAAGCTCACACTTTTGGGGGATATTTTTTTGTTTGTTTTTACAAAAAAAACATGCTGCCCAGCAAACTGATTCTGTACCCAGCTATAAAGCCACAAATCTCTGGGAACTGCAGACTAATGATTGACAAAATCATTGAATTTCTCATCTGCAAAGTTCATGGTTTTTCTTCCCTTGAAGGACAGCCAGTTGTTCTATTCCTGGACACGGCTATGCTCTCCCCTTTTTTATACGGCATTACGTAGTAATTGCCGTGCCACGTTAAACTAGAGATCAGTCTTGTCTGATGGCTTAAGACAGTAAACACTCACCAGAGGCAGTGCAAGCTCTTTCAGATCCAGTGGCTAGTACCAGCTACTTGAAAGGAAGGTGCCAGAAAGCAATAGAAAATTGTGGGACAGTTTCTCTCTGAGGGAGTGGGGTTTTTTTGCTCCTGTCAGCTGTTTGTTATGAAGCATGAGAATTTTTCTTACAATTGCTGTTCATTTTTAATGTTTCTTGTACAAGATTTATTTTTAATATCATTAAATGTAAATACCATTGTAAATAAATATTTTTCTGTCAATGAAAAGCAAGTGTGTTGCTGCTTTCAAAGTAGGCTGGCTAATTTTTGAACAGAAAAGAACATCTAGTCCCAGCTACTTTACAGATAATGTGACCAGCAAAAAATAAAAAAATGATGTTGTTCTACCTTTTGCCAGTTAAAAAAACCCTCTTAGTTCTCTGAGGAACCTGCAAAGGAATTAAGTATTATGCCATAAGAATTTTAATAGATAACTGCGCCTAAGTGCGAAGTAGAATCCAGTCTGCTATTCATAAATAATTTAACTCTAACTGTGACGAAAACCTGCCTTTGTCCTTGAATTCAGCTGCCATTACTGCTAAGCACTAGCATATATATATTGAATAAGAAGGTGTTGGACAGGTTTTTTTATTTGGTGTATCCTTCCCTTTTATACTTTTTCCCCTACTTTTCCTGTCATTTCTCTTGAGCTAGCTCTGAGCTTCCTGATGGCTTTCTATTTAATGATGACTTCTTAATTAGAAATCATGACTTCTGTATTGCACTAAACATTATGCTGCATTTTAAAGCATTGTCACATACATGAACTCTCTGTGACAGAGATGCACTTAATGTTACACATAGGTTTTTTGATTAAGTGCATAAAAGTGGTGGTAAGTTAGAAAATCTGGACACTGAAATAAGCAAAATTAGTGCAAATTTTGTAGTATTTTTACATACTCAACTTGATAATTATCTGTGATCAGTCTAGATGTGACTTAACTATGTCTTCTGATTAGAAAATGTGAAACATGCATACTTAATTCATTTTCGTATAGTTCTCACTTCTAAGAGAATGTTGAAACAGCTCTTAGCATGTTACAGATGCTGTTTCCATTACTGGGCTGTTACACAACCTGCTGTCAAAATTGTTTTTTTCTCTATATGTTTTACAACACGTACAGGAAATAACCTGATTGGGTGTAAGTAGTGATAATGCTCAAAAATAAATTCAGGAGTTAGGAAAAAGCAAATACGTCTAAAAAAGAAAGGTGTCTCTCCAGTGTTTGTAGATTATAGCATAAACATAATGATTAAAAACAAAACCAAGCAAAAAACCAACTGACACCACAAATCTAAAACTGTAGACATTTTCGGTTGTGTAACTTTTGTTTCTGTTCAAAGCAATGCATTTCAGCTTTGGAAGTTGCTCAGCATTCTGCCTTCAATTCACTGAAGAATTTAAACATTCACTTTAAGTTTAACATGTGAGTAGTCCCATTAGTTTCAAGACTGAACCCTGCTTGACCCAGTTCCCTCATGCACCAGGATGCAGCTGGATTTCTTCCCCTCGCTGTAAACCTGTACAGAAGACATTGTCATTGAATTTCAACAGCTGTAAAGAATTCAGATCACTGCATGCCATTACTGGTAACTACATGTAATAGAACAAGATTTTTTTCATGATTCTTTGCAGTGCATTTGAAGTTATGCAAGCTGTGCGAGCACACAGCTAGCATTAAGCGCAAACTTTTTTTTTCTGCTAGTGTTTTAGGATTTTGTAGAATTCAAACTATTCACTGAGTGGTGTAAGTTCTGTTGGAACTAGCACATATAAATTCTAAACTCATTTATGGAAACGCATTTTGGGGACTGAATAACCGTTCTGGGTAATCTCAGTGAACAAATCACTTCTTTACCCACACCTGTTTCATTAGTGTTTACTGATTGTTATTTTTTAACCTTCTCATTTCACAGATGATGAAGACAAACAATCCTGTTATAAGAGCTTTTGTCTGGGAGGAAAACTTAGTATGATTATAGAACTGTAAAAAAACCCAATAATCCACAATTGGATTTTTAAACAAGGCTTAATCATGTCCCATTCTGCTGCTGGTTTAGAGGAATAATTATGATCTAGGAGACATTCCCTGTAGGTAGATTAAAACTCTAGCAGTCTCTCTAGATACCATGTTTAATAAACTAGCAGAGAGCTAGAAAGAGATGGTGAGCAAATAAAGGAAAGTAAAACTTGAGTGTATGGGACAGAGGTCTGAAAGTATGGTGGGAAGCATTGTTCTTAATCCACTGAAGACTGAAAGGAGTTTTTCCCTGTAATTTCTTATTCACCAACCTCCCACATCGTGCTAAAAAGAAAAGGTATACTGTGTATCTGTAGACGGAGGGTTTCTGCGGTATTAATTCTTGGAGTGGAGACCAGGAAGTGAAAGAGCTCACAGGACAGCTTTCAAGAGGAGCATAGTTCACATACGGGGATAGGACAAAGAACACTCAGTGGAGTTAAAATATATTCTTACCCTTATTTCTAACCTGATTGGTGTTACTAAAACAGTACCTAGGTTCATGTAGATATGAGGTATTCAGTTCCTAAGTCAGCTTTACAGAGAAGCAGGGAATTGCTAGGGGAATGGGTAACTGTCAGGCAACATTTTAAAAGCCTTCCATAAAAATGGAACAGGAAGAATAATCCAATTTGCCTAACAGACTGGAAGCAACTAACAAATTCTAAGGGAATTATGTAGAAAACATAATAATGTTTTCTGTTGTCTTTGACATGCAGGTCTTTTTTTTTTTTTTTTTTTTTTTTTCCCCCTCTCCCTTCTTTTGGGTGTAGAGAACCTCAGCTTGAAAGATAGTAAGACCTGATGTCTCTTTGCAGATCCCTTGGAAATAGTCCCCTACAAAAAGATGCTTTATTCTTTTGGAGATGTATTACAGAAGGGTAAATGTTACTGTGTGGTGATGAAAATTCTGACCGATTCAAGTGGAGGCCATGCAGTGCTATTTACTCCCTATTTAAAACAGCATAAAAGAACCATGTGCATTAAAAAATAAAACCCAAGAAAACAAGAGTTCTCTCAAAGAGAAAGAAACAGTATTGTTGCAGTTAAATTATAATGTTCATTCTTTAAAATATATGCTGTTACAAATATACATTTTCTTTGAAACATCAATGTTAAAAAAAGTACAAGATGCTGTGTGTATATACATCCAAAAAATTGCGGAGAAGGATCTAGAAATCCGTATCATCTATAACATCCTCTTTCCAATTTATGTGCCTTCAGAATGGGGCTCATTCCTAGTAGAAAGAAAAAAAATAACTACAGCAATAAATATGATAGATCTGTAATTGATAGTTTATACACAGTTGCATTATAAAATATATAGATATGTTATAGACTGTAATAAAAGATGATGATCCAAACCAACTTTTTTGCACCATATATTACCTTCACTAAGTCACATCTGCAGAAATTAGAGCAGGGAAAAAAATCGAGTCCTTGATTTATGTGTACATTTCTGGACTTGTGACATGCTAAATTTGATCAAATGCTATTACACATAATCTTATTATAGCTTGTTATTCCTTTCACCAGTCAGTATTTCTGTTCAGTGTCTTTTAAAGAAAAACCCTTCACATAAGTTGGCTAAAAGTATTAACAATCAGTATTTTAATTAACAGGGTTATGACTACAGTCGGTTCAAAAATGTATTATGCATATGAGAAGTATTATTAGAGAAATACTTTTGTATCTGAACTTTTTAAAGAATCTACATACTTGTGTTTATTTTTTTTCCTGCAGATTTGTAAAAGGTTATAAAAAGTTGTAAGTAAAACTGACAAGTATATTGTTTTATGCTCAGGCATTAACTCGTGATTTTAAATGAGTTTGGCTTAGTACCTTGTCTTTCATTTCAGTTTGTTTATAGGCTTTCCGTTACCTTGATTTCTAAACAACTTGTGCATTTCAATTCATTTATCCATACAGCGTCCCTATAAGACAGGGAAATGCTATAACATCTATGCATTTTACAGTCAGGGGCTCGGGGCAGAAAGGGTGCAGGTGGTGTTCAGAGAGGAATTCCCATCCTGGCTCTCCTAGATAAGACATGCGTGTGACTGTTGAAGTTACTGAGCAAAAGCTGTTTAGAGTCAGCAAATAAGGAAGGTAAACTTCAGAGATTGGCATGAATTAAGGTTCTCTGAGCATGGTGTTTGGTGACAGGGGTTCTGTACCAGAGGAGAGTCCGATTCCCAGGTCTTGGCCTAGAATAAGTATTCTAGTCTGAACGCATTTCCATACGGTTCAACCAGTTATTATAATTGTAATGGAACATTTGAATTTAAATCCCCTCTTTCCCTGGGGGCTGCAGGACAGAAAGTATCTACAGAATATCATCAGCTGAAAATCTGCAAGCATGAATTGCCTTCCACTGTGGAGGAGGAGCTCTTTGTCCCTTAATACTGGCCAAGTCGTTCCTCCCAAATAAACACTTGGAAGCAAGGTTTGCTCAGCGTTCAGCTTTGTGTTTTAGTTGAGAGAGATTTAGTCAGAGCAAATCCAGACAGGCAGTGCCTTTCATTTCTTTCTGCATCAGAAGAGCCAGAGGGAGGGGAGACAATCCATCTCGAAGTGCCCCTCCGTCGGTAGGACGGACCACCAGAGCACTTCCTTGTGAGCACGTTCATTTCTAGTCTTTGCAACTTGAGGATCCTGCTCTTCTGTGAGACCCTGCATATTCCAAGGGCAATTCTACCTACTGTGGCTGGGGGAGGAGAGTTGGGTTCCTTCATCCATATCGTCAATGAGTCCTTAAAGCTGTTCCCCATATACTTACCAAAGCTGTATTCATTTTTTCTTGGGTCAAAAATCAATTCCCTGTCTGTCCTTTCCTCCAGAGAGGAGGAAAGTTGCACTCATTTGATGGAGAGAGTGCTCTATAGTGTTAACATTTTGCTTTTATTTTAAGATAGAAGTATATTGCTTATGCTAATTTGATTTTTCTGTGGCCTCTGGAAAATTTCAACTGATATTAATTTTTAATATCTTGTCGAATTGAGGCCTATATTAAGACAGCTTGTGCTGCTTGAAGTTACGTGTTCCACCATGTAGCAAAGCAGTACTTGTGGGAGCTGTCTGACTCTGATGGGAACCCTTTGTCTTTCATGGAACATGCTACCGTTCTTCCATATCATTTTATAACTTCAGTGCCTTTATGTTGCAGACAGTCCTTCCTTTCTCATCTTGCTTTTTTTCTTTCATTACTGCATGCTGCCTCATTTTTCTGGCATTGACTATTACTGTTGGCTTTCCCTTGAAGTGGGCTGGCATGGAGAGAGATTGGAGAAAGAAATTATCATTTGTTATTTCTTCTCTAAATCCCTGTAGTTCAGCACAGAAACCTCATTTTGTTGTGTAGCAGGAACAGGCATTTCTTGACAGATTTTTAGATCATCTGAGCAGCACTGATTCTCTGTCGAGGTCAGCCAGGCTATCTAAAATGAAATGATATCACGAGGGTTTTTCTCTCCTAACTCTTGAGCGTTAGAAAAACCTGAATCCCTCTGACCTGATAAGAGGTTACATCTCGTATGATTTTTTTTTTATCCTATGCTAATATAGTTTTCAGATCCATAATTTAAATTTCTTTGCTTATTTTCTGACAGGACAGCAAAAGGGTAGTACTGATAGGATAGGAACAAATATGTATTTGCCTTTCATTTCTACGATATTTCACAGAAGGTGAAGTGTCACAGCGTTTTTTTCCCTTATCATCTCCATACAAATGCTTCATCAGTGTTACATTTAAAATATTGTATAGGGCCAAAGCCTTAAGAAAAATACCAGTTTGAGCAGAAATTTCTGGAGAATTGTTATGTTGAAGCGAGCTTGGTCTGAGGGCGTAATCTGAGGACAAGATGCTCCCAGTGATTAGTGGGAAGGAATGCAACCTAAATAACTCAGAAGAGTTTTTATTTAGTTTGATTTTGTGTTTTGTGACCTGTGCTCTGTGATGTTTTTCATTCTGCTTTACATTACACTTAATAAGGTATACACCCTTTAATTTTTCAGTGTCTTTTCAGTGTCTGTGAAATCTCAAAATGAACAATTTTTATCTTCTTAACAGGACATGGAGCAGATGTGAAATGTGTTGACTGGCATCCAACAAAGGGATTAGTTGTATCAGGAAGTAAAGATAGCCAACAGCCCATCAAGTTCTGGGATCCAAAGACCGGCCAGAGCCTTGCCACACTGTAAGTTCTTGCCCACAAACTTTAATTCGCTCAAATATAAGCTAACTGCATCATTTTATTTTTTTAATTCCCTTCTTAGCTTTTTGCCTCACATCTTTTCAGCCATACACAATTGCTTCAAATATAAAGCTAGTGCTTTAGCTGTGCCAGAAAATCTAGAGGTTAGATGAAGTCAAGTCTATACTTGGAAAATTGTGACTTTAATATTCCTTATTTAAGTTTACTTTGTCCTTCTCCATAGACCTGCTAGTCACACAGTTCTCATTTGGAAAACAGAATTGAGGTATGGAAACACAAATGAGATGTTTCATCTGGCTGATGAAAAATGTCTTACGCTGCAGTAGAAACATGCCCAGTAACTGAATACTTTCTCAATGAGCCCTACCAGTTGCTCTGAAATACAGAAGAACAGGATTAAGGCATAGGGCCTTTGCACAGAAAGCATGAACTACTTTGTTACTGACCTGAATATTTGGGACTGGTAAATTAGCACGTTTTCATTTGTATCTGAGAAATCAGTATCAGGAAAAACAGTCTCTTTCTCTGCTTGCAGACATGCTCATAAAAACACAGTGATGGAGGTGAAACTGAATCTGAATGGCAACTGGCTGCTAACAGCTTCTCGTGACCATCTCTGTAAGCTCTTTGACATTCGTAATCTGAAGGAAGAACTTCAGGTCTTCAGGGGTCACAAGAAGGAGGCCACAGGTCAGAATTTGTTATATTATGTGGATTTTTATTAATAAGTTTGGACTAAATTTAAGTTCATTAGAAATCCTAGCATTAAACTTTCTGATTGTGGCTTACTTTATATTTCAGCTGTGGCTTGGCATCCTGTTCATGAAGGGCTGTTTGCCAGCGGAGGATCTGATGGCTCTTTGTTGTTCTGGCACGTTGGGTATGTGGCATTTTCATCAACACGTTGGAAAGATGTTGGTCAGATGCGCAAGCTATTATACTAAACGTATACTTTTCACCTTTGAGTCTGTATTTAACGGGCACATCTATGGTAATAGTTTTTCTCTATACCTGAGGAAGTTTGTGAATATACTTCATTTATGAAGAATTTTTCCTGTGCAGGTATATTTTAAAGGATACAATTGCTTGTGCAGAAAATAGTCTTTTGTTGAGAGGGTGATGAATGGTTGAAACTGTAGTTTCTTAGAGCTCGTTCTGAGATGTTGTAATTATTTTGTTTCTAAATGTACAATTAAAAATCCCTGCATTACTGAATTCCCTATTAAGAACAACTGGGAACTATCAATTGACTCAACAGAAAAATAACAGAGGCTTAAGTTTGGCAAAATATGGGACAGAAGAACAACTGAATAGCAAAAGTTTTGTATTGTATCTGTAGCAGATATTCACCTGTGTGATGACTGATTTTTTTTTTTTTTTTTTTTTTAATGCATCAGGGTTGAGAAAGAGGTTGGTGGAATGGAAATGGCCCATGAGGGAATGATCTGGAGTCTGGCATGGCATCCCCTTGGACACATTCTCTGTTCGGGCTCAAATGATCACACCAGGTATTTTCAAGTATTGAAAAAAAAAATTAAAATCTAAGGGACTGTATGTACATTTAGAAACTACAAAGGTGCATGGCATCAGTGAACAAAAAAGAGATTGGGATGATTCTGATGCACAATCAATGGGCAAAGCAGAGAGACAAACTTACCTAAAGGGGAAGGCATTGACATTGTACATTAAAAGGTAGAGTCTACTGTCTTGTCCTTCATCTAAGGAGGCCTTTAAAAAATGCTAGGATTTTGGGTTTGTGTAAGCTTTGAAATCTCCTGAAGAAATTTTTAAAAAAGAATTGTAGTTTCTTGCTGAAGAAATATTCTTCACAGCATTTTTCCCGCAGATCATCTGCTGGTCACGTCTGTCTTTTCACATTGCAAACATGTTTGGAGGCATATAGTTTATGCTTTTAGGTTGAACATGCTGTAAAGGTGGAGCATTTTATAAATGGACTAAATCTGTGTATGTGGATTTATGAATTAGCAAGTTTAGTTGTATATAAATATATTTGAATTGAGTGAGAAGTTTTTGGAATGCCCTAGGAATATATCTCTTCGGGATCCAATGTTGATGCCTTGTACTTATACCCCTTATACTTTTAAGTATCTTCTGAATTGTAACTATATAATTCAATATGATAATTGTTGGGGGTTTTTATTTTGGTTTGAACCTCACACGTAATGTTCAGATCTAGTGCTGAACTTGATTTAGCAAGAGTTGAATCCTTATATAATCAAGATAGCACACTAAAGATTAAAGAACTAATTAGATTACAAGTAGTTAATACTCTTGACCCTTTATTGAGATCATATAACTTCCTTTTGACAGCAAGTTTTGGACTAGAAATCGGCCTGGGGATAAAATGCGAGATCGTTACAACTTGAATCTGCTGCCTGGGATGTCAGAGGATGGTGTGGAATATGGTAAGGCAATTTCCCTCAATATGAAAGAAAGAGGGTTGAGGTCAGGAACAAGCTTAGGTCGTTAGCTGACACTAGGGTGCAGCTTCTGGGTGAGACGATGAAACAGTATTATAGCATTGGTGACTACCTAGACAAAGATATTTTTTTAACGAGGATGATTTTATTCTCCATGTTATCAGCAATCACCATTCCAACAATGAGTTTTCTTTTGTTTTCACAGCTCCGGGAGGTAAGACCTGCTCTGTCACTGACAGGAAGGAGGTTTGGTCCTCCCTCTGGCAATATCTCCAGTTGACTTTTCATCCTGAAAACTTGACATGACTTCAAGGCTTCCCACGGTCCTGAACTACAGCAAGAAAATCTTTCAAATTATTGGACTTGACTAAAATCTTAAAACTTTACCCCCTTTTAAGGATTTATCTGGGTAATTTTAGGCTGCTCAAGGTTGCCCAGCTCTATGGCGTGCCTCAGCAACCTTTTGATCTCTGAGGCTGCATCCGTTTCTTTAGATTTTTTATTATTTGCTCTTTTGTGTTTGGAAATGTTAATTAAAATGCAGCACTTTAATCCAATTTAAGTTTTAAAATATATAGAATTGTTATAACAAAAATAGGAATAGGTATGGGTTATTTCCTTTTCTGAGCTCCTACCCAAAATGTAACTTTCCTGAAAGGACATAGTTTCACACCTTTTGGTGTATATTTATGAATCTGAATTTGCAGTTCTTTCAGTATCCTATAATTCCTGTATGGAATTAAAAAGTGACCCACCAGCTGTGAAATATGTAGTGATACCAATGGTAAAAGCATGTGAGAATCCAAAGGGAGAAAATTATGTAAATAAAAATGTTCCAAGTATAAATATTTATTGTTTTTCTCTAGATGATTTGGAACCCAACAGCCTAGCAGTTATTCCTGGGATGGGAATACCTGAACAATTGAAAATAGCCATGGAACAAGAGCAGATGGGTAAGTAGGAGCTATGGGGAAGTATTTTCCTGAGCCATACAGATACTGTGTGACTTCTCTTTCATTCCTTTCATATATTTGGGTAGTGCAGATGCTTTTTTCTAAAGTTCTGTGTTGTGTATGCTTCCCATGTAAAGAAGGAAGAGTTGAAAACCTCTTGGTCTCTTTTGCTAAATAAGCTGTAAAGAGAGTAACAGGATCTTTCTGTAAACCTGCCTTGCTCTAACCATTTGTCTTCCTTGTGCTAAAGGGAAAGATGAGTCCAACGATATTGAAATGACAATCCCGGGACTGGACTGGGGAATGGAGGAAGTAATGCAAAAGGACCAAAAGAAGGTGCCACAGAAAAAAGTGCCCTATGCAAAACCAATACCAGCCCAGTTTCAGCAGGTTAGTACCTGATACACAGTGAACAGGAGAACAACTTGTTATTTTCCCAGTTTCCAAAAGTGTGTGGCTGTTGAAATGTTTTAGATTTCCAGTATCAGCTCTTTTATATCAACACCCAGTGCAAAATAATTTAGCATAGTAGTTAGTTTAATTACTATTTAAGCATAAAATGTTTGGTTAAATCCCTTGTATCTGTACATGGAAAATAGAATGTTACAAGATACAAAGTCTTATTCAGCATTGGTTTTAGCTTCTGAATGTCCATACTACACAGCGTTCCAGCATATGCTTTCCCAGTGCAGCAATATATTGCGTACATGTCGTTCCACAGAATTCATCTGGTGTTTACTGTTCTTTATAGGCCTGGATGCAGAATAAAGTTCCTTTGCCTCCCCCACCTGAGCCACTGAATGATAGAAAGGAAGATATTAAGCTGGAGGAGAAAAAGAAGACACAGGCGGAGATTGAACAGGAAATGGCAGCACTTCAGTACACAAACCCGCAACTCCTGGAGGTATGTACATAAAGACAGTTATTAGCAATTTGGTTTAGTGCTCTGTGTGATATATATGGACCTCAACACTAAAACGTGTAGCTTGTTTTTGCAGTACAGTTTTCACCTTTTTTCAAAAAAAAATCTTAATCAAACAAGATATTTGACTTTATGCATGATGCTATGAAGCCTTCAGTGAGGCCCCCACATTTCAGTTAACTAATACTGATCTATGGATCTCTTTAGTTGTATTTCTGTTAATGAAGAGAAAAGCACTAACTCTTTTTAAACTCGCGAGAAATGACATGATTGCTTTTGGTTTTTAGTTGTTACACATACTTCCATGCTTAGTTGATTTTCTGGGTCTCTTTTTGGACAGCAATTGAAGATTGAGAGACTTGCGCAAAAGCAAGCTGAGCAAGTGCAGCCGCCACCTCCAGGAGGCTCTCTTCATGGACCCCAGCCTTTTCCAGGGCAAGGCCCAATGTCACAAATGCCTCAAGGATTTCAGCAGCCCCTTCCACCTCAGCAGATGCCAATGAATATGCCTCAGATGGGACCTCCTGGTCCACAAGGACAGTTCAGACCTCCAGGACCCCAAGGACAAATGGGACCTCAAGGTCCTCCGTTACACCAAGGAGGTGCAGGTCCACAAGGGTTCATGGGACCACAAGGACCTCCAGGCCCTCAAGGACCTCCACAAGGAATGCCACGGCCTCAGGATTTACATGGACATCAAGGAATGCAGAGACATCCTGGTCCTCATGGGCCAATGGGGCCTCCAGGTCCACAGGGTAATGCTGGCCCACAAGGCCACTTAGGACCACAGGGTCTACCTGGGTCTCAGACTCATTTAGGACCACAGGGGCCACCTGGCCCACAAGGTCACCTGGGTCCTCAAGGTCCCCCTGGTGGTCAAGGAATGCAAGGGCCACCTGGTCCCCGAGGAATGCAAGGACCTCTTCCTCATGGCATGCAAGGAGCTCCAGGATCTCAAGGGATGCAGGGCCCTATATCTCAAGGGCCTTTGATGGGACTTAATCCAAGAGGGATGCAGGGTCCACCAGGACCCAGAGATAACCAGGGACCTGCTCCGCAAGGGATGATGATGGGTCATCCGCAAGAAATGAGAGGTCCTCATATGCAAAGTGGTTTACTAGGACACGGTCCCCAGGAGATGAGGGGCCTCCAGGGACCCCCGCCTCAAGGTACAATGTTAGGACCGCCACAAGAAATGCGTGGGCCACCAGGTCCACAAGGCCAGCAGGGACCTCCACAAGGCTCTTTAGTAGGGCCTCAAGGAAACATGCAAGGACCTCAGGGACAACCGAACCCTTCAAGGGGGCCGCACCCTTCCCAGGGCCCTCTGCCTTTCCAGCAGCAGAAAACGCCTCTGTTGGGTGATGGGCCTCGTCCCCCATTTAATCAGGTATGTGTTGGTCTGTATAACAAGACAAGTGTTAAGAACGTAGGAATGATAATGTCACGCTGTAGAAACGCAGAGCAAGAGCTGAGAGGCTGAAGGTTCGATACACTTGCAAGACTGAGGCCTCAGGAAAACTTAAATTATAATGAAAAGAGTTATGTAGTAGGTAAGCACTAAGAAAAGTTGAATTTAAGCAAACTGAACATAAGAAAACTCATATGTATTAATTAAAGCAAATTATTGCCAACCCTCAGTTGTCCCAGAGTAGTTTATCCAAACTATGGGATGAATTTACCATGGATGCTGCTGACACACCTGGAATTAGCTTAGGTTTGGTTGAACTTACCAGTTCAAACTAAGCGCACAGGAACACAGTTATCCTGCTTCCTGCCTTGGTATAGAAATCATTTAGCCGCTTTTGTACTTTCTGGAGCACGAATTGAGATTGATGTTGCACGCTGTTAACTCGTTAGTGCACCATTTGCCAAGAAGCACGAGAGGGTGCACAGGTATCAGCCAGGTTTGGGTAGGACTGGCCCAGGTCTGGCAAGGTAAGCACTGAGCTGGAACTGCTGAGCATGGCCTGGATGTGTGCTGAGCGCTGCGCTGCCGATTAGATGTCCCTGTGCTGTGCTGCCTTGGCATTCAGCTCCAGGAGGGTTCCCCAGCTCAGCAATATACTTGTGCTTAGCTGACCTGGAATACTGGAGTGAACCAATTAATTCAGCAGGAATCAAATCAGACTTTGATTAAGTCTGGTTCAGCACCGAGTACAACCTGCTCTGCCCGCTTCAGTGTCTGTCATAATGGGCTTATTCCATCTTCTGATCTACGACAGATAATGCAGAGCTTTCTGTATTTATTAGCTTGTACAAGTTCCTATTTGTATGGCACTGATTCTGTACTTAAAATTTCTCTTGATTGCCTTCAGCTTTAAGGTGAATTTTGAAGGGGATGTTTGAAAAAAATTCTACTTAATTTTTAAAAAATGTGTGGGGTTTTTTAAACAGAATTAAATCTCTTAGACTTGTACTCAGTGTTCTAGTTAAAGCTTTAGACAAGTATTCATATAGTCCTTAGTGTGTAGTCCAGTACCAATCACAATGAGTGATGACATATTGAAATGAGCTTTAGCTCAGTGATTCCATTTGAGATTGCAGCAGAGTAGCCTTCAGATTGTGTTTTTTATCTGAATAGGTTTTTTTACAAATCAGCAATAATTCCTTCCAGAAATCTGTTAATGTGACACTATTGCTGAGATTTCAAAAGCATCAAAGTTAAGCGAACAAGAGTTGTTTCCAGCACTATCTAACTTAAACTAGCATGGTGTTTTTCACTGCTGTCCCAGGGAGACTAACTTTTCTGCTTTGAGAATAATTACCAAGCTCGTGTGTGTATAAAAGTGTCCGTATGGTTACATATATGTGTAGGGCTGTCCTTGTCTGATCCTGCTGCTAACACTCTGGTCAGAATTCAGTAAGTTGCTTTTGACAGGTGGCTGGATATTTTCAGTGAACACTGCTATCTCAAAGTCTTTTACAGATATTAAAGACAAAGCAAGGTATTTTTGACCATTTTTCCTTCCTTGTGCAGCTTTAGTATGGTAACATCTTTTAAAAATGAACAGATTTTAAAATTCATAATGTCAGTTTTTACTCCAGTTTGCTTCTTTGTAATATGAATGTAATAGTTCCTATTTAAAAAGGCCCTATCTGTGATTTTTTTAAAAAACAATAGGCTTTAGCTTGTTTTTTGTTCTGAATTTTATATTTATCTTTTATGTGAACTTGTACAAATCACTTGCCTTCCTTTTCAGTAGCAGGAGGGTATGAATATATATCTGCTTTATCAAGGGCTTGTGGCATTAATACTGAACCTGTGTATGTATTTGTAAAGGTTAATCTCCATATAAGATACCACTGTTACCTGCATCCGTTATATATTGGCAAGCAGAGGTTCACTGCAGAGAGTGTGGGCGAGATGTCCGGCTCTTCCTGAACGTGAGCTCTGCTACCTGCTGCAAACGTGAAACGGAATAGTGAACTGTTTATGAGAAGGAACTTGCCTGAAATATGATTGTCAAAATCTTATTCTGGAGATGGGCGCGCTGATATTAAAATGCAGATGGATAAATAGAATATTCCCAAGTTAGCAGTAGTGCTTTGGAGCTCTTTTGCTATTGCTAATTTGTATTTGATCTTCTCGCATTCCTTTGAGATAGAAGTGCTGAATTTCCTTTCATTTACTGATTGAGTGAGGTGTGAATACTTCAGGCCAAGTCTCTTGTCCACATAAAGACAAACTTTAAGAGCTTGTGCAGTATTTTAGAAGAAATGCAAATTTTTCTTCTGGGTGAATACAAAGAATTCTTTCCCCCTTCCGTGCATAGTTTTAATTAATACAGATGGCTATCATAAAATGGCTGTGCCATTTGCATATATAGAGCAGATACACCGGTACCGTGGAGCGGTTGCATTCTGCCGCACCAGCTTATCTGACTTGTACAGAACCGCAGCCCGTGCCGGGGAATCCCTGAGCCGATGGCGGAGGTGGTGTGGGGTGCTCCAGACGTACCCGCCTCAAGCAGCGGGGTACGCAAGGCCATTTACAGCTTTTAGTGCAGTATCTCCTCAGCTGTATGTATTTGGTTTTCAGTTTTGAGCCCAGTTTGGGGTCCAGAATGTACTTTGAAATGAAAGGCATGTGAAAATGCAGTGTTACAGCTCTGTCGTCTTATCTTGTCAAAGCGTGATTTGTTTGGAATAGAGGTTTTTGCTAAATGCTAAGGAAACTCAGTTAGTGAGTGCTAAAAACTGCTGCTTTGGTTAAACACTAGTGGCGTAAATTTAAGAAGTTCAATAAAGTTTGTTGTAAGTAAGCGTATGGTAAATACATCAGAAATCATGGAACCCCAGCAAGGTTTTGGACAAGAATGGCAGAAGCACTGTGATAGCTGGATCTTTCCTAGTCGGGGAATTTATTTGTTCTGGACTCAAGTCAACATTTAGTCACTAGGAAAGTATTTTTTGGTTGGGTTTTTTTTTAAATAGGCATTGGACTTTTATTTTGGGCTTTTTTTTCCAAAGTCCTTACAAAATTACTTCATGCAAATATGATGTTTGTAGTATGTATTTGTGTGCTTTTTTGTGTTTATCGCCTATATTGCAGTTGAATAGAAATGTTTAATTTCAAACCAGTATTTCAAGATATGATGGGAAAAATATACAAATGAACTTACTGCTTCTCTACAACCAGAAAAAAAAAGGTAGTGTTTCTCAAAAATAAATGTAGAGCATGAAAATTATTTAATTTTGATTCATAGATTAAGCAGTGTAATTATGAGTACAATGACAGTGATTGAGTATAGGTTTTTATTTACAAACTACCTGCAGACTGGAGGGATTTTTACAAGGCAATATGAATGCCAAGTCTAAATCTTACATATTAGACTTGTACGTGTTTAGGGTTTTCTGGTATGGGTTTGGGGGGGATTTTATTTTGGTTTGGTTTGTATAGCAATCTTGCAGCTTTTTATTGTTGGGTCTCCTTGCTACATTGTAAATTATGTACGTGCCTCCTTTCAGTTCTGGTCAAGTCCAAACCGCAAACAATGACGTTTTGTCTGGCCTTTGCTGTTTAAAGGCAGAACCGGACAGTTCAAGCACA
Organism: Grus americana; assembly: GCF_028858705.1. Lineage (NCBI taxonomy): Eukaryota > Metazoa > Chordata > Aves > Gruiformes > Gruidae > Grus > Grus americana. The sequence goes on along the minus strand of NC_072860.1, from coordinate 3,348,612 downwards.
TTGTTTCCCAACCAATGTTACCATATAGTGGGTCCAGGGTAACCATCGTACCTGTAGAAATCTTTGATGGGTCTGTGACAGTAGCTGCATTTAAAGAACAGTATTTTGTCCTTTAACGTTCACAAAAAAGAGGGAAAATAACAAAAGACTTTATATATACTTTATTTTTTTCCTTCGGGATTGTAAAACTTACACAAACCTCTGCTCACTCTCCTGTTTCTGCTTGAGAAAAGCAGGTGACTGCAGCTTCTGCCTTTCGCCCTGTCATTGCTGCTTAACCCATGAACAACTTGTCTCATGGTGCTTAGCCACGTATTAGTACTTTCTTTTGATCTTAGAATTCAGAAAACCAAACTTTGCCAGCACGTTAAAAATGAAATGTGTGGTTTTCCACATGAACAGTTTACAAAGGTTTATAGGAGAAGTTCTCTTACGGCTCTGTTGTTGTCCCCCCTATCTCGACATTCTTGATATTTTTTCATTGTTTCAAATTTTTGTTCATTTCCAAAGGAAGCCTTTGTTCTATGCAGCTCTATAACTGCATATAAATCAGTACCTGATATTTTTCAAACAAATAGAAACACTTTCCTCATCTTCTCTAACAGGCAGCTAGAATATGAGCTTTATCATCTTTGGTTGTTACGGATAAAATAGTAGTCCTTGAAATGCTAAGTTTCCTATAAGATCATGTTTCTCAGTGACTGAAAATCATTACTGATGTGAACATCTGAAAAATTAGGCTGAAACCATTGGAAAAATCAGCTGTTTGTATTGTAAGCCCTGTGAAGATGCAGTCTTTGTGTAAAGAAAATCGTTTTCCCCCCTTACAAAATGCTTAAAAGCAAAAATACTCACACATGGCAATTCACGTGGCTTCTTTTATTATATGCTCATAGGACGGACAGAACCCAGGTCCTCCACCACTGATACCAGGACTGGGGCAGCAGGGAGGACAAGGTCGTCTTGGCCCTCACAACCAAGGACCTGGTCTTAATAAAGGTAATTAAATATGTTGTCTCTTCTTCTGTAATTCTCCTAAAAGAGGCTGTTCCAGTGTAGTGCCTCTAGACAGAAAAGGCTACAGCAGAGCACAGGGCCTTGGCTGAGAGGAAAGCTCCCATAGACTTGGGCTGGAATATAGAGGAGAAGTTTTCCCCAAAAAACTATTGAATGTGCAATGTATGGTGTATGCTTTGTAGAACTGTACGAACTAGAGCATCCTAGAGCGTTTTTAGAGAACGTTACAGAAATCTGCTATGATTTTTTCCCTCAAGGTGACTCCCGTGGTCCACCAAACCATCACATGGGCCCTCTCTCAGATAGAAGGCACGACCAGAACAGTGGTGGTCCTGATCATGGGCCTGAGAGAGGGTTGTTTCGAGGTGGCCAGGAGTGGGGTGATGGTAGAGACAGCAGGGGCATGCCAGATAGACGAGGACCTCACCCAGATTTCCATGATGACTTTGATCGACCAGATGACTTCCGTGACGACTTCCATCCAGATAAGAGATTTGGCCATCGATTACGGGAATTTGAGGGAAGAGGAGGCCCGCCATTGCAAGACGAAAAATGGAGACGAGGTGGACCTGGGCCTCCCTTTCCTCCTGATCACAGGGAATTTGAAGGAGGGGGTTCAAACCGTGGGCCTCCTGGTGCTTGGGAAGGACGGAGACCTTCAGATGATAGATATCCACGGGATCCTGAGGATGCACGGTTCCGAGGAAGACGAGATGAGAGGTAAGAATAAATGTCCTCATCTTTTTTGGGTTAAAGGGTAAATGGAGGGAACTCTTTCTTCCTGGTTTCCTTTTCATTAAGGAGTCTATCTGTTTCAGATTTATAAACTGGAAACCAATAAGGAAATGAAAACTCTAATATACCTGAGTATAGAGTCCATAAAAATCATTCAGTAATAGAAGAAAACTTGAAAAATGGTCATTGTACACAGCAGCTTCCGTGTCTTTAAACAGTAAGTAAAGAGAAGGGAGGAAATTTGTAGAGAAGATCCAGTGACACAGGATGAAGATTTGAGACCGTTTTGATGAAAACTGAGAGGAGACTTGAAGGTTAAAGTGACAAACTTTGAACACTAGAAGTGGATTTTGAGACTTTGTCTCCAGTCACAAACTACAGCGTGACTGTAGAGACTGTAGAATGAGATGTAATATACTTGTAAGGAGCAGAACAGTGATCCTACTATCAAATATAAGGGGCAGAGCTACAGCATCTGTTGGACTGTTGAGACTATTTTCTCATGGTTTTGCTTGTAGAAATTTTATTTCTCTTTCTGACTTATTTCTTAATGCCAAGCGAAGAACTCCAAAATAATCTAATTTACAGCAATGTCCATGTCATTGCTTACAATTTCCAAATAAATCACAAAGGGATGAATTTGTAGTTTCCAATGTAAATACGGAGGAATTACGCTAAGTCAGCAAGATTAACTGTCACCGAAATTGCTCCAGATTTATGCTAGTTTAACGGAGTGAAATTTGGCCTCCAAGGTCTAAGCCTCTCACTGACCACCAACTCTATATGTATAAGAACGTGTACTTGTACAGATATATTGTGGTCTCCACATAATGTGAATTTTGTGTGTTTTAGTTGCCTTTTTAATCATTTTCTTACATTCCTTTTACTTTGCATCTATACAGCTCTTCTTTTAGCTATTTTTCTACCTAGCTCTGTAAAGATGTACCTTCCTTTTGTGTGAAGAGTATGAAAAGAAATGAACAGTAACTAAAAGAAGGTAACAATTAAAGCCATTTTAAAAAATAACAATAGAGAGAATCCAAGCTGAATGGTCTGCATTATTGAATTCTAAAAGACATAGCAGACAACACCTTTAGAAGCTCAGTAGATATTTTCAAATCTTATATTGGAAATGCTTAGGGACTGGAAAATATTTTATTATGATCCTGATTTTGAGAGGTTTCAGGAAGAGAGTCCAAGAACCTTGTGACCTGTAAATTTGACTTCTGAACTAAGAAGAGTCTATTTGTCAGAGTACAAGAGTTTGTTTTAAAAGGAATCGGCACAGGGCTATACAAGGCTTATTGTGCGAACTTAATGAATTCCTTTGAACGAAGGCGAATTAGGTGCCATTTACTGCAGATGCTGAGGTGAACTTAAGAATCCCAACCACTCGTTTAGCTGACGGTTTGGAATTCAGGTTGTAACTGGTTTGATCAAGCATGAGAGGGAAGTGTGTGTATGTGTGTTTCTCTCTAATTTCCCGTCCTTTTCATCCCTGTCCTGTTCTTACTCTACCTGTGCATATCAACATGATGCTTCTACCTGCAGAGACCTGCCTCTTCCTGCCTGCTAATCTGCAGTGTGTAGTTCTGTACGTTTAGGTCCTAGGCTTCAAGGAAGAAGATCTGAGAGCAGTCAAACAGGAACTGAGCCCTATGCAAGGCAGGGTTTTACATGTGACTGATATGAAAAAAAGCGAAAAAGGATATACACAATATTAGGAGCTGTGGCTATGTCAGGCATAGCTATGATAGATTTCAAAACTAAACCGTGTCCATAACGTTGCCTGGAAACAAAAGGAAAGGCCCTATTCCTGCTAGCCATAGGACCTTGTGTTGCAAATCTTGGTACTTTTCAAGCTAAGCAGAATCACACCATGTCAGTATTAAAATGGGAGGCCCTCTAAAGAACATCTAGAGGACTGTGCTGTTTCAAGGCTAAACAATATTGCTATGCGGTTATTTGAACCATTTGTACCTGAAACTGTTCAGTTTGTTTTCCCAAATCATCCAGGTTAATGTAAAATGGTTCACTGTCCATACACAGCACTCCCTCCATCCGCTGTTGTACCTCTACAGGCACAGCAGCCTCCTCTCTGTATTGTGTTTGTTTTCTGGGAGGTGGAGACAGACCTATTGTTTTTAATTAAAAAAAATGTAAAAGTTTAAAAATATTGTATTGTGTTATGACTACTGTTAAAATATTTAAATTTGTAATTAAAAGGTTAATGTTGTTAAAATTCTAAATAAAAGTATCTAAAGTTTTGCTTGTAATAGGATGCGCTGTGTCGTTAATGAGCTGGGGAAGGGGACGCTGCACAAAGCCAACGCCGTCAAGAGTATTACGGTGGTTACCGTTTGGCCAGTGTGGAACCGGGAAGAGAGGGGAGGTGGGGGGCACCAGTGTGAACGGGCAAAGAGTGCTCCGCATTATCTGCACTGCCACTGCGGGGTGGGCAGGAGCAGCGAGGGGTCATGCTGTGAGGACTCCTGAACCAGTGTGCCTGCACCACCTAAACATCTCTCACCTGTGCTTGCACGGAAACTGGGCTGTAAACTGAGACAATCCTAACAACTGGTGCTAGTTCACACTTTTGGAGTTGTAGTCATACACAGACCGTGTACAAACTTTTACAAGCACTCTTAAGTGTTTAAACTGGTTATGTAAAAAACCAAAACTACTAGTATTCATGCAGCCATCTATAGGCTTACCTGAAATGGCGCTGACAGTTCATTAAGAACCATTCTTCTCTCTGAAGATCTCTGTTAAAACCCCAGTGTGATACTGGAGGAGCTGTATTCATTTAAGATGAGATGCAGAACCCAATCATACCAAATTACTGAAGATGCCATGGTACTTACTAGAAGGAAATTATCAACTTTAGTGTCATAACTACACTTTGCAAACCAAAATTCTTCATGATTGCAGTTGGATAAACTGCTCTTCAGGCTGTAGAATGCCACTGTGCACGCTGTTCAGCAATCATCATCCCTACAGAGCCAAGCGCAGCCTAGATTAATTTGCTAAAATTGCGAACTTGTAAGAATGGAACAAAAAAAGAGAATGTTCTAGCAAAAGAATCCCAAATCAATAGGAATGAAATGCTGGAATGTTTTGTTATAGGCATGACTTTCATTGCTTGTACTTTCTGAGTTTGTTTTTATCACTAAAATGGAAGGGGGAAAAAGGGAAGGGGAAAGTAAGACCACCACAGTTAAGGGAAATTCACTTATACTTTTCCTTACCTTACCTTCTATCATTATTCACTGAATGGTTTTTTTTCCCCTTTTCATTAAATGAATGCAGTATATTTGACAATACTCTTCTTGTATGAAAAACCAACAAAATCAACAGAAGGAAATATAAGGGGAAAACTGTAAAAATGAATAAACTAAGTGCTCAAAGGCAGAAAATGAGCACTTTTCCACCTACAAATCCTATTCTAGTAACTGTATGTGCTATAGTATTACGTAAAACAGTTCAGAAATGAGTCGATTATTAAACTGAAGCTGACTCAAGTTTATCCATCTAAATACACATTTGTACCATGTTCTTTCTTGTAGCTTCAGAAGAGGAGGACCCTCAAGACATGAGGGCCGGGGACCCAGGGGGAGAGATGGCTTTCCTGGCCCTGAAGATTTTGGGCCAGATGACACTTTTGACTCTCCAGATGAAAACTCAAGAGGAAGGGACCATGGTGTTCGGGGGCGAGGTCGTGGTGCTCTTAGAGGTGAGGGGAACGTTCTTCCACACTGAAATGCAAGGATAAGGAAGCAAAGATATTTCTTGGGCAAATTATAGTATTTTCCTTAATACAATGTCTCTTCTCACTTCTGTCCCCTGCATCTCTTACTGCTCAGGAGGCCGGAAGGGTTTACTTCCTACTCCAGATGAATTTCCACGCTTTGAAGGAGGGCGGAAACCAGAATCCTGGGATGGAAACAGAGAACCAGGTAAAAAAATTGGTGAGGTTTGTTTTAGATAATAGACAAGACTTCTACAATATAACCATTTAGAAAAAAAATTTTAATCATCTCTTTTTCCTGTACCTCATCTGCTTGTCACCAGTCTTTTAGCATGAGAAAAGCAAAATGTAGTTCTTTTGATTTCTAAATTTATCAAAAAATTAACTATACAGAATTAACTGTCTCACTGAACAAAAAATGATTGTGGCCTCCAAGTCTTCATTTCTAAGTTCAAATCTTGTACAGCCCAGAGCTGCCTGTTGTTACCTGTGGATGACTGAAGCATATCTCATGGGGGGTTTTTTTGAGATATTAATGCCAGTAATAATCTTTCTCTTGGATGGCATCTTCTCTATTGCTTGCAAAAATAATGTTTTCAGCTGCAGTGTCTGACAGCTTACTGGTATTTGCATTTGTGTTACTAATGGAAACCCCATATGGGGCAAAACTGAGTTATAGAATGTCATGGAAAAAATGAGCACAAGTGACACATGAATAAATAAAGATGAAGATGTGACTGTCTCTAAAACATATGAAAATATACTGAAAAGAACACTTTATATCTGTTACTTCTTTCTTTCCCATCATCTTTTAAACCTGTTTTACCTTTAGTTTTCTTACTTGTTCATCTAACGTTTGCTTGTTTGTCTGTTAGGATGGGGGGAGGAAGCTTTATGAAATTTTAACTTAAAATTGTGTGTCAAATAGCATGGAAAGTATGTAAATTTATGTTTCAAAAATGAGGAATAATGATGAGATGAACATTACTTATGATCCTGCTTTTTTTTCTCTTCACGCTCAGGTCCTCGTCCAGATCACCCTCCTCATGACGGGCATTCTCCAGCTAACAGAGAACGTTCTTCTTCGCTCCAGGGCATGGACATGGCCTCATTGCCACCACGTAAACGTCCCTGGCATGACGGACCAGGGAACTCTGACCACAGAGAAATGGATGCTCCAGGTGGACCCCCAGAGGAGAGGGGCAAAGGTAAAAAGCCCTTTGTATTGAAAACCGCATGTAACACTGGCACATTTTTCCACAGTAGACTTATCCAGAATTCCTCATTTACTCAGAGGGGATAAAGCTGAACTGGTAAATATTTGATCTTACCAGCTGTGAAGCTGAAGACCAATTTACAGGAACGTAAGAACAGAGGGATTTTTCTGGGGCATCAAATCCAAATCTTCTCCGGCATCATATAACTCTCTTCTTTATTGCCCTGTTCAAAAGCAGTTAGTTTTTGGCTCCCTGTTCCTCCAGTTGGAAAACTCTTGTTAAGAGCTTTTTTCCTGATTTTCAGAACAGTTATTTGTAGGGTTTTTTTAATATTCATTCTTGTGCTAATGTCTTTTAACTCAAATACCCTTCCTGTCTCAGCCTTCACTCTCTTGGACTTAACAAACCCTGACTTTTTTTTTAAGTCATTCTTTTATGAGTTCTTAACTTGTGAGAGTGTAAGTGTGGCCACCCATGAGCAGACCAGAAGTCCATAAAGCTCAGTAGCTTGTCTTCAACAATAGCCAGTAGCAGGTACCAAGGGAAGAGCATTAAGAACACTGTAAGTCTGTAGTGGTATGTCCCTGAAATTCTCTTTAAACCGATGAAGATCTGTAGTTCAGTGACTTACTGAAATATTACTTTCCTATTTAATGGCTTTTGACAGTTACCTTTTGTGTGCTTCTCTATTTGCTTTTGACAGCCACGGACACAGTGCTAAAACTTTTACTGCAGTACATTATGCTTTAAAAAAAAAAAAAAAAAAACCCAAACAAAAAAACCAACAAAACAAGAAAATGCTCTTCTTGTGTTTTAAGCCTCCCATTCACTAATTTCATTTGATGATGCCTTCTGTTTTAATTGGAAAAGTGGAAAGTTGATCCCTATAATTTTTGAATGCCACCTCTGACTGCATTGAACTCTACCACTTCCAACGTGAACTAGCTCTTCTCCAAGTCACAGCTCTGATCTGTTCGGTTATTCTCTACGAAGCTGTTCTGTATCTTTTACTGTCCTTATTATCCTGTATATACCATTTTCAGTGTTAATTTATCCTTTTGTAAATTAATTGGCGTAACTAGGAATTGCACACACTATTTAAGATGTGGTGTAACCGTGGATTTCTGCAGTTCACTTGGGTTTGTTCTGTTTTCTCCATTCTTTCCTAATAGCTCCTGATGTCATATTTCCCTCTTTAACTACTACTAGTCAGTCACATGGCCCTGTCATGCAATCATGTAACTACTGTAACCCACAAAATACATCCTTTTGGAGTTAGTAGCTGGTTCAGAGCCTATTTCTGTGTATGCCATTTCCACAATCACCCTATTAGCCTTGCACCAGTTTTTGATCCTTTTTCTTCTTACAAATCTCAGGATTGCCACTGTCTCTTTTTTTTTAATGTTGTCCTTTTTTTTTTAATGTCCTCATATTGACTACCCACTGTTAGGTGGTAATCAGTGACAAAGATCCTTCTCAGTTGCTTCTAAATGCTGATCTGCCAGCATATAGTTGAATTTTTTTGTTGTAGACCTCAATATTCCACTTCTCTTATTGTTGTCCTGAAGCTCATTTAGTTTTAACCGTATGCCAGCCCTCCTCTGTCTAGACTGTATTTCCAATGTTGTATTAACAGCGGATTTTATTATTCATTCACAGATGTTTTTAATAGAACTCCGCTGGTAAACTCCCTCTGTATCAATATTTTTTCTTTAAAAACTGTATGTTGTTTCTCATTTAGCAAGCCTCTTATCAAATCTGCAAGGATTCCTTCTCCAGCTTCAGTAATTTGTGATAACTCTATCAGATTCTTTACTGAAGTCAAAACAATTATTGACTACCATGCTTCTTGTGTCTAGACAACTCATTAATGTACCAACGAAAGTTTAGAACAATGGCAGAAAGCCTGATAAACAAAACATAAACAATGCTTTTTCATATATGGGCTGTGACACCTTCAGTTGTATTGGTAAAGTCATTTGAAGATTAAAACTTCATGAATTATAAACTCTGTGGACCAATTTGGTCTCTATTTTACACAGAACCAAGCACAGTCAACAAAAAATTGTTCTTGCTAAAGTGGAGCAAAAATATCCTGATTTAGCTGTAGCACATGTCCATAAAGCACTGTTAACAATTTTTTTCAAAATACTGCTTGTTATTTTGAGCTAATGACTTCAGGGTTTTTTCATGTTAATTTATATATCAGTACTACAAAGACCTGTGAGAATCTGTTCCTGGCAGTAAGAGCTCATGTAGTTTATGTTCCTGGTTAGTAGTAAAATAGACCATTTTTCCGTTATTTCTAACAAAAAATGGAACTAAAGAGTAATGTTACTCATTGTCTTCACCACCAACCTCAACTGATCCATCAGTGCAGTGTCTTTGTTTAGGAAAAATAAACTATTTTGCAATTAAAATATACAGAGATGCTGTTAAAGCATAAGAATCAGGTACATCTGGCAGTTTTGATGACACCATGACTATCACTGTTCTAACTTCATTTAAGTGACTGCTGACTGTATCAGATACCATCTCCTTTAATTCCCAAGGAATTGCTTGATTGCTGTCCATCTTCTGGACTGTAGTGGAGATGCTAAATCTATGTAAGAAAAATAGAATAGAGGGAGGAGGCATAAAATTACAGGTCTCAACTACATTTGGTCTGTGAATGATTATACCACAGAAGAACTAGCTAAATATATGGTATGTCTGAGAAGAGGCATGGTTTAGACTGCAACATCAGTAACTGATTGTGCTTCGTTTTTAGGACGAGGAAATTCGGGACCTTCACAGAGAGCGCCAAAATCTGGGAGGTCTAGTTCTTTAGATGGAGACCATCACGATGGATTCCACAGGGACGAAGCTTTTGGAGGAGGCCCTGCAGGAGGCAATAACCCTTCTCGAGGAGGGAGGAGTGGAAGTAATTGGGGAAGAGGAAATAACATGAACTCTGGTCAGTCAAGAAGAGGAGCATCTAGGGGTGGTGGAAGAGGCCGATAGAAGAGGCTTTGACTGGGTCACACCCAGTCCTTGCTGGACAATATTTAAATAGACTGCTACTCTGGACTCATAAAGTTAACCCTGCAACACCGCAAACCTGGATTCTTAACTGGGATAACTGAATGTGCATTAGTTCCTAACAAGGGTCTTTTCCTAGATCAATCAACAGCTACTAGCTGCAATATTGTAGCTAGCTTTCTGTTCTGCCCTCTCCACCCCCGTTTTCCTCACCTTCTTTTACCTACTTTGTTTTGTGAAGAGCTGGAATTTTTTTTAAGTGTTGTGAGACATGGAGCACCTCCACAGATTTCAGTTCACCTCCAGACAGAAACTTGTTTCTATATGTACAGTTTGTCAGAAGTTACGTTGTTTTTGTATGAATACAGAATGTAATTTGCGCAAAAATTAACAAAAAATCAACACAGCGTGTGATTCTTTACTCACCTATTGCTATAAAGAGGGTTGTCTTTAGGTAAACTTGTGTATCAGATGGAGCAACAGAACTACCTCCTGAAATCTCAACCATTTAAAATAGCAATAGCTGATTCCTAGGGGGTTTTTTTGGTTTATCATGTATAGAGAACTTTCATTTTCACCTTTAGCCACAGCTGTCTACAGATTACAAGTGGTGCTGACGGTAAAATTCCAAAACACGGGAAATCACCGCTCCTTGCTAGTCTACCATCCTGAAAGAGAAAAACGTGGAACATCATTTAGAAAAAGTTGTCATAGACATAGTGTGAGTTATAACCTGGACTGCTAGCAAAATAGACATCATGACAAATATTGTCATTCTGCGCTTCACCTGGGCAAGTCAAATATTTTTGTTCAAAACAGGGTCTGTTTATAGAAATCGAGGAAGAAAGAAGTTTAGCAGCTTGATTAATACGGATGCATATGTTTTACAATGGCTGTAGGACGCACTGCTTAAAGATACGGGTGTTCAATAGAGTCTTGTGCGTTCAAATGCTGAAGTGCAAACCTCAATAGTTGATCACTTTCATCTTAACATTTTTTTAAATATCTTTTTCTTTAGGATATTGTTTCCTAGTTTTACTAAGGGAGGGAAATGCGAAGGAGGGGTTATTCCCATTTCCCACATTTCATAATAAAGCTGCTTACTAATGATGAGTTTCTGTTTTCCCCATAAATCATTCGTATTAATCATCTCCAGTCATCAGGTTATCAAAAGGCTCCTTTAATACCTAAAGCCTGAGTGAACATTGTATCACGTAAGTACATATTCTAAAGCCAGCTCTCAGGAAGGTCCTACACTAAAAGCATAGGATATGATGTATAATGAAAAAAACCCACCACCAGGCCTTGAATTTCATGTTATAATATTCTGGATAATATGGCAATGTAGTTCCACGGCTGACAAGACTACTGCAACAAAACATCTGACTTCTCATACAGTCAAATTTACTAAAGACTGGCTTAAGTCCTGAGAACCTAACTTATTTAGAGATCAAAGCATAGATGCTTAACTGCTGTTCTCTTGGGTCAGTCACAAGTAGGTGGGGGGGGTTTCTTAGTTTTTAATTCATAGTGTATTAAATGGCATTTGAAAATTATAGTAATTAACTCTGATCATTAGCCTATAAAATCCTTGTCATGAGGCTCTAGTCAGACAGAATGGTCTTAAAGGCATTAACTGGGAAACAGCTGAGATCCACCTGATATGACAGTTTGCTTTTTACCTCTATCTGAAGAACAGCTTTGGTCACTTTTGGTAAACATCTGGGAGTTAGGATCTACACTGACATTTTAATGATAAATACCTATGATTTAATCAAGGGGAAAGCTTGCAGGGGCTTTCTTGTTTTTACAAGCCCTGTATAATTTTTAGGGGCTGAAAGTGGCTTTTGTCCAATACAATGTGACTTAGAGGATGAGCTTTAGTCCTTAATTAAACCACAGTCCTCTACCAAAACAAGTTAAAGTGCACCTAATAATAGGAAACACAGCTTTCTCTGCCTAGACTAAAGGGAGCATGCTTGGTTTTCCTCTGATGGCTGGTTAACTCCTTAAACCACTATGGTACTTGGTGTTAAGTAATATTCTTTAAGGGGCAGCTTTTTTAATTAAGATGTGAAATATTCCACAATCATGAAATATGGACAAAAAGTAGTAAGAAAATTGGATAATTAGCTAGCTTTTGTATAAATCTTAGAAGATGACAGCATAGCAGGAGAGAGAAGCTTCCCAGTCTGTGATACCATGACCCACTGTTGCTGAAACTGGATAAAATTACTTAATCGGAATATACTTCTGTATTCTCATTGTCAAGTTCTCTTACCAGTGCTGCATGTGGAATCCTTATGCTCTACCTGCTAGTTTGCAGCTCCACCTGTCTAAGGGTTGTTTAATTTGATACTGCTGTTAGGAATAAAATTAATTTTATGTACTACAGCTTAGAAGTTGTAAAAATGAAAGAACTAATTTAATGCTATTAGATAGCTCTAATCTACATTTTTAAGGAAAAAAAGGTGACCATTAGTGGAATGTCTATACTGACATTTGGTACACAAGTAGTTTTATTAAAGCAATCTATGTACATTTAAGTACCCCCATTTAACAATTTCAGTTTAATTCAGAGCAACTATTAGGTGAATACGCTAAACCCTATGTAGTGATAGCAGATGAATATTGCAGTGTTTGACTTTATTTTGTATAAGAGGCACGTATACTCAGTGAGACACTCACTTAGGCTCTGAGCAGGTAGGCCTGGTTGTCCCATTTATCTGCAGTAGTGCAGTGTACAGCCCAAACCGAAGTACCACAGTCTCAGCAGGGACTGCACCTTCCTAAGGCTGCTGAGTTTCTGCATTGAAACACAGCTGTGCTAGGAGAAACAGGCTCTAATTACTAGCAAATCTATTTTCGGAAGTCATGCTGTGACAAGTAAGCAATTCCTGCCCAAGCTGAGAGTGTAAAATATATGTATATAAAAAATAAAGTTCTAAGAGCTGAAGCTACCCTTTTAGAGCCCAAGTATTTGCTACCTTAGAGCAGCTGTAAGGCAGCAATACCTGCAAAGACCATGGCTCTTAACTAAGATTAGCGCCTTTCATCCCATCATACTCATGCAAGAAGACTACCCTTACAATTACAGGTAGTCTTTGTGACCCACAGACCCAGGAAAGTTCATTTCACTTACTGGATGGTAAAGATGTTTTTTTAGAGAGAAATGCAGCTCAGTGGCACACAGTATTTATATTCACCACTGGTCTGAGGTGGCTGATGACTACACCATACAGCAACTAAAACGATGTGTTCAAACTGTATGGGCTGGCATAAAAATGAGCTTATGTTAATAGCAGTTAACTATTTTTGAACATTCACCCCTACACTTGACCAGATTTTGCTAAGTGTCTCGTGTTTCACCATCAGCCCGCCCTGCACACCTCAGCTGTAAGATACTTGCTTTTCACGTAATGAGCAAGTCAATAATTACATTTCATCGGCTCTGTAATCTCACTCACGTTTTGAAGTAGGCTGCAGCAGCCACATGGTCCTATACTGGAGGTAGGAAAGTGGGATGCTGCCAGCTCCCACCCGGAGCCGGAGAGACTCCAGACCATGGCTATCGAGCTGACTTTGCAATAAGGCAAAATCCCGTGCTCGGGGACGGCTCGGCAGGCTGGCACCAACACCGCTACACCCGAACCCAGCGAAACGAGTTTAGTCAGTCACCGGTGCCGTTCTTGGGTGCCAGCCGGTGCTTTTCTTGCTCAAGAACTGGCGAGGAAAACCCAGCAGGAACGCGGAGGAGGAGAAGAGAAGCGGCGTAAGACGGCGCCATCCTCAGCCCCGTCTCGGAGAGATGTCTTCGCGCCCCGCGCAGCGTGACTCTCCCTCAGTCTTTGTCCGAGTCCCGCCGGGCTGTGCCCGGTCCTCCCCCCGTGGCGGCGGCGCGGGGCTCACACCGGCAGCACTTTGCCGCGGCGGCGTAGCGCGGCGCTGAGGAGGCCGCCGAGGCGGCGCAACCCCGCGGCGCCCCCGGGCAGCGCGGCCAGGAGCGCGGCGGCGGCGGCGCCCAGCTGGACGGCGGCGCCCAGCGCCGTCAGGAGGGTGCTGCGCAGCCCCAGCGCCGCGTAGAGGGTACCGCCGAGGGCGCCGAGGTAGAGGAGGAAGCCGCGGCTGGGCTCCCGCAGCAGGCGGGCGGGCCCCCGCAGCAGGGCGGCGGCGCCCAGGGCGCAGAGCGAGCCGAGGGACCAGAGCAGCGCGAACTTGCGGGCGCGGAGCAGCAGCAGCGGCGCGTACAGTGCGGCCAGCCCGAAGCAGAGGGCGGCCAGCAGCAGGCACAGCCCGCTCCCAGCCAGCCGCTGCCAGCGCGACAGACCCGGCAAGCAGGGGTCCGCCTCGGCCGCCCACGGCCAGCCCGAACTCGGCCCCGGTCCGGCCGCCGCCGCCACGGGAGGGGCGCCGCGGCCCGGCGGGAAGGGGTTCAGCGGGCCCAGCCAGGCCCCCAGGCCGCCGCCGCTCTCCGCCTCCTCCTGCGAGCAGCCGGCGGGCGGCGGCGCGGGGGCCGTGCTGGAGCCGCCGGCGGCAGCGGCCTTCGACTGCGCGAGGTACTCCTGCAACTGCCGGCCCAGGTCCGCCATGGCGGGGCCGGGTACCGCTCGCGGGCGCTACAACGCGCCGCCCTCCCGCCCCGCCGCCATCTTGCGGAGTAGCTGCATCCGGGTTACCGGCCATCTCCGGCCGCCCGCCCTCACGTGGGGCCGCGCGCGTGCGCCTGGGGCTGTGAGGGCTGAGGCGGGCTGCGAGGTGGGCGCTGCCTTGTCCTCCGTTCCCTCGCAGTGCGGGCGGTCCGGGTTCGCTCTGCGATCTGTAATTGCTTCTTTTTCGCCTGCTTATAGTTTTAAAGGAAAGGCAGATTTGTCTGGCAAAAGGAGCGGGGAAGCCTGTCAGGCAGGAGGCGCCAGGGGCGGCCTGAGGGGATTGTGTCGCTGCTGGAGGGAGAGCCTGCTTCAGCTGCTCCTCAGGAAGCAACTGAGAGGGCTTGGCAGCTGTGAGCGGTGACAGTTTACGGTTTCAGCAGCTGGAAAGGAGATGGTGTCACAATCAAAATGTAGATTGGTAAGAGAAAGACGATATTTGAGGTTGATAGAGCTCACAGGTTGTAGCAGGTGAGAGGAAAGATTGCCCGGGGTGGTGGCTAGCAGGTAGCTCCAGGCCGAGTGCCACCCTGCTCCTCCCAACACTTGGCAGCACCCGGAGCCACCTTCTCATGCTCAACCCAAGTAATTTTTGCTTCTCTGTAAAGGAGAGCTGCAAATACAGAAACATTACATGTTGGCACCCAGAATCCTTTACAACAAGAGAGACTAGGGATGCAGAGAAATGACTAAGAGCTTGTCTATTTATTGCTGTGCTCAGCCAAATCTGTTAAATTGTTGGCTGTTTATTAATAAGATTACCAGTTACCCTTTCCTCAACCAACTGTTAAACCAAAATAAGAACATCTAAATTATTCACCTCATTTTAAATAAGTAATAAAAATATGCTATTTTAACCTGTATGATTCTAAATGTTCACTGCAGGTCTGAAAAATAAGATGTTTGGACATCATGAAACAGAGAGCACGGAGTTTCTGTCATCAGTCCCAAGCTTGCAACAATACCCATAGCAATGGTGAGTCACATCATACTAGGCTGCCTTACAAGATGCAAATAAAGTTTGAAATTGCTTTTGGGCAGAAGCTCCTTGTCCCATTTGGTGGATCACTTTAGCATTGATACATTACACGTTAGTACATGTCAAAGAACACAAAACTCTTTAGGTGCCTAGGACAAAGTTTGATCATCAGCAAAAAGGAATGAGATGTTATCAAAAATGTCACCCTTGGAGGGGTCCTCGTTAGGGAGTGCAATCCCCTCTTTGGCAGCAAAGGATGCCATCTAACCGCTTTCTAGAACACCTTCCAGACGTGTCTTCTGCTGCCCTGAGGTAAAACACACTGTGCGAAGTTGTTTTCCCCTCACCTTGGGGCTGTGTGATGAGCATGACAGCCTGTCAGCAGGCAAGAAGCACAGGCTTGTTTCATCAATGAGGTATACGTCAGATATAACTGTACACCAGGTAACAGCTTCGTGGTAAAACCATACGGTCAGAGTTTTCCCCTCGCCCTCCCAGGCTCATAGTAGCTGCCGAACTGTTTACTACCAGGTGGGGCAAAGCGGCTGCCGGGCAGGAGCCATGCCCCGAGGCCGACGGGTCCCCGCGCCGCGGGCGGGAGGCGGGCGCACTCCGCCGCTTCGTTACTCAATATTTCTTTCCCTTTATAGGAAAAGTATGCGCGGGGCCGGGGGGGCTGCCCTGAGTCACCAGGGGCTGCGGCTCCCGCCCACGCCCAGGGGGCCCGGGCCGGGCCGGGGCGGGGTTTCTGCTGCCCGCCGGGGTTCGCCGGGGCTGGAGCAGCTGCGCCGAGCCGCGTGTCTCGCCTCGCAGCCCCTCCGCCACAGCCCGGCTCCGGCCGGGGGCGCGCCGCCATGACGGGCAGGTAAGGCCGGGGAGGGGGAGCGCAGCCCGGCTGGCGGGCGGGGGTCGGTCCCGCGCCCTGGCCCCCGTGGACTGTCCCTTCCTTCCCGCCCCTGCGGCAGGGTGAAGGGTCGGGAGCAGCCCCTGTTTGCCCTGGGCGAAACGGTGGTGTGCCCGGTAGACGTTTTCCTCCAGTGAGGTTCAGGCGGAGCAGGGCACGCTCCGGTCGGGGGAGGCCAGCTCCCGCACCGCCGCCGGCAGCGCTGGCGGCTCCGTGCGATGATCGAGTCGGAAACTTGACCTCGTGGAAGAGCAGAGCAAGGGCTGCTCCGCTGTGCCTTACCCCTGCACGGGGACACAGCGGAGAGCGGTGGGAAGACCAGAAACAGAATTGGGAAGGAGCGATTGTGGATCTGAGCAGTGTCTGCCCGGCAGCCAGGCTCCCTGCAGGCGGGGTGGTGTGGCTCAGGCGCTGACAGCCTGCTCCTGCTGTGTCCCGCACCGCCGCCCCACACTTCGGGGCCCTTCTGACTGATAGGCACACTGCCCCTCAGCCCACACATTCAGTCAGTCTCCTCTTCTTCGGGCTGGCCTTGGAGTTACATGTTCCAAGAGCTATTTAAATCTGGAGCTTGAGTCTCCTCCCACGCTGTCTGACACTGGAGAACTCTGTAAAGTCACCTAATTGGCAGATGTAAATGAGAAAAGCAGTGGGGAAAGTATTTACTGACATCTTCCGAGGGTTTGCACAAATGCTTTAGTGTCTCTGATCACTTTGTTCTCCCATCTGTAAAATAAAACCCAGACATTATAAAGCAGTTTGTGAAAATAAGCTTGCTTTTGTAAAATGTTTTGAAGATGAAAAGCATGAAGAAGTAATATTAAAATTAGTAGGGTGCCTTTTTTAGGATAGTCATCCTGAATCCTGCTATCGTTATTGTAATCCTGAAGCATTGCTCTTCATGACTAGGAATACTGAAATGGATCCAGAGTAGTTTGTGTATAAGTATTCATTTTTCTTTTGTGTAAAGTCTTGATGTTTATGTTATGCAGCTTCTTATGATTATTCGCTATAGATTGTGTTTGGTGGGTTTTTATGAGAACACACTGAATAATTATTATATCATCTATGATTTGAGTGTTATTTTTGCTCTCTGTGATGACAAATTGATGTTGATGGGTGGTTGTACATGCTCAAAACACTTATGCTTTTTGCCTCCTGTCTTTAGATTACTTTGTCTTCTCTGTCTTAATGATCCCTTTTTTGTTCTTCTGACGTATGAAATAGGTGTGTATTTATAAGTTTACGTTCATTTCCTTTACAACTAGAGGAAGACTCAAGAGTCTTAAATGTTCATGGGTAAGGGGTACCCATGCAGCTCTTAAATTGGGACAAGATGGGGAGGACCTGGGAAGAAGTGTGGCTATATGAACCCAGCTGATTTTATTTCTATAGAACTGTGGTGTAGTACTGTTCAGAATGACATGTGTACCTTGGGTGAAATCACTCAGCTGCAGAGGACAGTGGGGAATGACTGTGGACAGTAAACCTTGTCATCTTCTCTCCCATGCTTCTTCAAAAACCTGCCTGTTAAGGTACAACACTATTTGGTGAGAAGTTCTGACATAAAGCATGAGGCTTGGTAGAAAGCTGAGACACTGCAGAGTGTCCAGTTCTCCAAAGTAATGCAGGATTTCTGTCATCTTTCCCTCAGATGTACTTCAGAGGGTTGTTAAAATGATCAGGCCTTGGCTTTAGCTTTTGGAACGTGAATGCAAGTGTTACTTAGTGTTTTCAGAAATGTATGTCCTGGAAAGTTTGTCAGCTATGAAAATTTCTAAATTTCTGTCTGCTGTCCTTCCTAGGACAGAATGATTAACTGTTTTATCAGAGACATTTGTCATAGCTGATAATTCAATTGACTTTCCTCAGTAATAGTATAATCCATTTAGAGCAGCAATGTCCCAGCAAAACCAAACCTGTACTTTCCAGGGTCTGTGAAACATTGTGCTGCTCAGTGCCTTGCATGACCATTGTGTTTAGCGTTTTCAGGATGGGACAGACTCCTAAGTCATTAGAAAGAATTCAGCATCGAGAACACACTTCCTTAGACTCACCTACATGTCAGATGTGGCCAGGCATTGTTCAATGTTTGTTACATGGTAGTTCTTAACATCTGTCGACATTAGGTAATCAAATGTTCTCCAACTTTTGAGATTTGGGGTTTTGGGGGCTCTAGAAGGAGATGAACTGTTTCACAGCTGGAGCATCCCCACAATATCAATCCATGGGAACCTTCCAGAGCCAGGAACATGACATAAATGTGCCTCTGGTCTCAAAACTGTTGTCACAGGGATGGGAATGATTTTGTTGTGTTACAGTGTGTTAAAGTGAAGATGACTGGAGAATGTGCAGTGCTGACACATTCTTTTTCATTTCATGTTTCTTGTCCAATAGAAACACAAAAGGATTCACTTCTAGGTACTGTGATTACTGATGCATTATCAGTTAGTAATTAAGATAGATGAAAAATAACTCTATTTTTAAGTGTTCTGTCATATTTAGCTGCAGGGGGTGTTTTCTGAATTTAAATAGCTGCAGTAATTTGATTTACTGATTTTTTAGCATTAAGGGGAAATATAATTCCACAAAATGCAAAGAAAGATACGTACTTCTATGTATTCATAGCAGAAAATGACTAAAAATAGGTGACTATTTAACAAATGAAATTCAAATATTACAGATATCACAAGTTACATTGTTACAATGTCAGGATTGTGTTAGAGAAAACTGGTAAGTAGATAATTGGAATTTGCAAATAGTAATTCTGACTGCCATGTCTTGGCTGAGCTATTTTATTTCCGTGTGTCTTGATTAAAGTCACTGTTACAGTCCCTAATTTCAAGAGCAGTCTGTGGTTTAAAGGGAAGCTGTTAACTTAAAAAATTAAAGTCACCCTTTCTTTGCATATATCTGTTCCAACTACGATCCAAAGATAATAGGACAGAAAGAAATTAGAGAGATATATGTATTTTAGTTTTCCTAAGTTACATGTTGTTTATGTACATTTAGAAATAAACTTTGTATAAAAGATAATGTGTTACATATGAAATAGTATGTATCGAGTATGTTTCTAAGCAGCCTTTCTATATTGTGCAGAGTTGAGAAATACAATGTATGTGATTTTTTTTGGTGCCTTTAGAAGTATACTCTGGTACTTCCTTACCACTAAATAAGTGAATACTGCATCTATAATTTGTATTTGATGTGTTTGGTCCATCTCTGCATTTTGATTTTTGCCTTTTTGAGGATTGTTAGGGTTGTTTTGGCTTGGTTTTGAGGGTTTTTTTGCTACTGTGTGTTGCCCTGTTTTCTTTGTTGTTTGTCATGGATTTACTTCTAAGAGGATCAGTGAATGACCTGTGAACAAAACACTATCAAATACCAAAAGTAGGAAATAAACCAGAATTGAAGATAATTTCTTTTAAGACTTTACTGCTATGATGTTGATTAGAAAACATGCAGGTAAAAAATGCCTGTGCTGTTTTATATTGCCTTTAGAAATCAGTCTAATATGAAGTCCAAGGAAAAATGTTTCCTAAGTGCATGTTTCAGGGCATAATTATTTTTGTAAGAAATTTTTGTTATCACTATACTTTGTCTAATTGGGATCTGGATACGCCTATGTACTTCCTGCAGTCAACAAAAGAAGAACAGCTGCATTTACAGAAACGCTTATTGATTGTTCCTAATCCAGTTGAGGTAAGAAATAAGAGTATATTATTTTCAATTAGGATGGCGTTTGACTAGATGCTTTTTAATTCAGTAGAGAGCTGCTGCTGTGCATGTGCTCCATTTTATGAAGCAATTGCAAGTAAAATGGTTTGAAGGAGGAGGAGGGAGTATAAAGGTTGATAATACTAAGAAAGGTTCTTGGCGCTGACTAGAAGGTACCCGCATCAAACTAAGAGATGTCTCATCTCTCTGAGTTATAAGCAGCCATTTCTGCTCTCCTGGGTTGAAAAATGTGCTTTTAATCTTATTATCTTGCCATCTAAATCTGGTCTCTGAGGCTCTCTAGATAAATTTTAACTTGTTGGAACATCCTTAGTGGTCTGTTCTGGCGATACAGAGGTGCTGCTTTGAGGAGAACTACTTGTTAATGCCTAAAAGAGGTCTAGCTGCTTTCTTCTCTGCTTTGGCCCAGAAAGTAACCAGCTGTAAGATTTTGGCATCAACACTGTCTCTTAAAAGTGATCTGTCAAGAGGGGAAGGAAAACAAAACTATGCTTTTTCATTCTTTATGTGCGAGGCAGCAAGACAGGAGTGAGTGAGTGGGCTTGTGTTGAGGAATGGGAAGACAGGGTGGTTATTGTTTTTTCCTTCAATCCCCTCATCTTCCCTTTTGAGGAAGAGAGTAATTCGTTTCTGTGGAAGAGTGGTTATCTGAAAGCCAATAAAATCATGTTGTATGAGTCAGAAGGGTAAAAGCGTAGGTGTTTGAGAGAGAAGAAGATTTTTAGCCAGATTGCTTAAGGTTAAGGGAGATTAATATTGTGGTGATTTAATATTTTGCTTTGTGCTAAAAGTAAAAAAGTAATTTAATATTACATTTTAGCAGCGTTTTATTGCTCTAAAATTTAAAAGGTCAGCAAAAACACCCAGTATCGAGGACATTTTTCTTCTTCTGTTCCATTTACATCATGAAGTAGAAATGGATAAAGCACACATGCAATCTGAAAGAACTGATAGTGGCAGATTGCTGTCTGAGGTCACGAGTCTGAAACTCCTAACGAAATGTGGGGTGAATTGTAGATTTTGAGGTTACTGATTTCTGGTTTTGAAAGTATGATGTTCTTTATTTGTGCCTGTTCTGCTGGGTCCCGGTAAACCCTTCTGTTTTCCTTTAAAGGACAGAAGGGATCTCTGCTGGTTAATACTCATTTAGTACTTATGAAGTCATCACTTCGTCTCTCATTTTCTTTTCCTCTGTAGCTTGCCAGCTGTAATCATGGAATATATTTCACTCTCATGCTACAAAAATCCTCATTTTTTATAATTTACTAAAAAATAATTTGTTGGTAATGACTCTCAAGATGTTTTTCATGGCAATGCTGATCAAATGACACTGACTCAGATGTTCCCATCCTCCACCCCTTACCCTTTGTTCTCTTAAAAACTGACTTCTGGTTCTCAAATTTTTACTCTTTCTACCCCGCCACCTCAGGCCTGTGCCATTTGTGCTGCATGATCCTTTCTCTCTTGCAGGGGTGGGTGGAGAGGGGGAGTGGTAGAAAGGGCAAACTCCTGTTTGAAGGCCCTGTTCGGTTCCCAGCAGAGAGCTCTGGAGGCTGGAATGCCAAGTATGTTCCTTCTCCCTGCTTCCTGACCCTCCGCTGCATGCCACTTCTGCAGGCTGGAGTGTGTCTGGAGAGCAAAAGTCTTCACAGTTTTGTTTCTTGGAATATGCTTCATCCAAATGGAAGGACCAGTTGTGCTGTTTACAGTATCCTTAAGACACTGCGTGATGCAGCAGCCTGCAGGGAACCATCTTAGAGATGCCAAGGTCAGATATTGATCCGCAGTGAACTAAAGTGTTCATTGTCAAGAGATCTAGTAATCTGTTTTGCTTTTCTGTATTTCTCTGTTGCTTCAATCAGAAAGTCTTCCTAAATTAAGTGAATTAATTATGTGAAGACTCAGGATTTATTTATTTTTTAAAATCTCACTTACGAAGTTTATACATTATGCAAGTCTAACACAGAATGAGTTGCTGATGTAGACTCCTACTGTGCTAGCTTAAGTAGGTAATTACTGGTGGAATACAGGAAAGAGGTTGTCTGATCTTTAAGACTGTAGCAGAATGGCAGACGAGTTGTAAGAAACAATGCTCGAGCAGGGGTCTATGCATCCTGCCTTAGCTCTTCTAAAATGTAAAGTCAACTCCCAAAAGGAAGGTGACTCATTGAATATCAGCGTTGCTAGTGTTTGCTCCAGTTGTCTCTCTGCGTTCCCCTTCACAGTGGCATTGGGTGCCATGGCTGGCCTGAGACTTCGGGGGCTGGCATCCTCCAAACTTTATCAACGCCGGCAGGATCGGCTAAGTGGCACAGGGTCACTCCTGAGCAACAGGACAGATACAGCAGCTGGGATACGTGGGTACGTCTCTGAGATGAAGGGAATGGTATTGTTGAAGCAATTTCCAGGATTTGATAGATGTTCGGTTTTGGTGGTGGGGCTCTTTTATTTAAAGCGGGAATTGTCTGCACATAGCCAGAGGGGATGAAGTCTGTTTATTTTCATTTCCAAGTAGATTACGAAGGAAAGGACTTTCCTGATGAGAAAGCTTTCGGTTTTTAACAATAACAGGAAAGCAACAATGGAGAACCTTTCCCGTTTGGAAGCACGGTACTAGACTGTTCAGAACCAACATTAGTGCTAGTGTTGTTAATGTTAAAGAAGTGGTGAAATGCAGCAATTTTTCAAAATGTTGATAAAATTCTACTGTTTCCTTGATTTTTAGGGCTCGGTAGTACATTTCTTCATCTGTACTGTTAATAGCAAGCTAGTTGATTTTAGTTTTTGTAAATAACTCCAGTCCAGCAGAAACTGAAGCTTTGAGTTTAGCTGCTTCTTGAGATTATTTAGAACATGTCAACTAAAGCTTCTTAAATCTGCCCACACAATTCCTTCGCTTAATTTGATCATTACTTTTCCTGTGCTTCAGATTAAAATTTTACTTTACTTCTCAATTTTCCTTGAAGTTAATTTTGGGCAGGAGAGAAGTTAACAGGAATTAAATAAAACTTAGTTTCTTGCAATTTGGGAGAACTGTGAGCTGCAGCAGCAATATGGGATCTGAAGTTTGGATCACTGGGGAGAGCAGTAAGCATGCAGGAGAGGAGATTTTTTTTTTCTAGCAGTCAGAAGTTTTGAATTTCAGTCTTGTCTTAGCAGAAGATAGACCTGATGCTTACCTGTAATTGAGGAATTGGTTTGGCTTCTCAGTTTGAACTGTGGATCCCTCACTAGAACCCTACTTTCCCCACTATTTTCCTTTTAGCCTATAGCTATTAGTTAGTTGGTAAATTTTCAATTTTTCCTACACAAAGTTGTGGGTGTGAATATATGAGAATTTAGTGAGGAGGGGAGTAAGAAGGTGGTGAAAGAAATGGTGATGCCATTGAGTGGAGAGGATACTGTTCAGGAAGAGTGAGAAGCATAGGAGGAACCTGTGAGAGAAAAGAAAATAAGCATTGAAAAAGCAGCAATGGGACACAAAGAGCAGACTGTGAACTGAAGATGGGGCTTTGGGCAACCTGATCTAGTGGAGGGTGTCGCTGCCCATTGCAAAAAGGTTGGAACTGGATGATCTTTAAGGTCCCTTCCAACCCAAACCATTCTATGATTCTGAGATAGGAAGAATGAGGAGATAAATGCCCAGGCATAGTCATCTCACATTGTCAAAATGTAGTTCACTTTCAGCTATTTAACTGTGTTTCATTGTAACCTGTAAGAGCCTTCCAGAAAGAAGGTGAAGGCACAATATTTTTTCCCATGATTTCAGATTATTATTTCTAATACTTTTTTCTGAGTTTGTAAACATGACAGATTTTTCAAGCCTTTATTCAGTTATTTATTTTTTAATTAGAGTTTAAAACTCTTTCTTAAGTAGATATACTTAATCCACTAGGCAGAAAGAATGCCTTTTTCTGAACAGCACATTCATTGTACTCAGCACTACATGAGTATGGTTTTGCAGGAGAGCAAGGTTAGTTCTCCTTTGCCTTCTGTGTCTGCTAGATTTCGGGAGCTGGAGCTTGGTGTTTGGAAAATGCTTATCTGTGTGAGATCTCTCTTTTTAAACCTATGCTATTAAGTGTGCTGTGTGAGGCTGGCAGAGGAGGTGATCCAGGCAGCACTGCCATAGCAAAGCTGACAGTAATGGTTCTCCAAATCTACCGCATTCGGCTTGGGGACGTTCATAAGTCTAGGAAGAGTGGAGTGAGGTGGGGTGGGGAGCTTGCTCTGAAGTCAAGCATAGCTAAGACTACAAGGATATGGTGCTAGGTAGGAGAATGCTCAGAGGCTGGTACTGCGCTGTGTTGAAGGAGAGAGGCTGTGTATGTATTGCTGTGGTAACACACATACAGAGCAAGGCAGACCATGCTTTTGTATAAACTATATGCTAGCAGAATTTTTAGTGAGGCCAGGTGAGTTCAGAAGAAATAATTTTTGCAGCTGACAGAGTGATTTAGGGGGGAAATGTCCAGATAGGTAAATTGAATACATTTTCCACATCATTATACTTACTTTGCTTCAAGAACTAAACTGTGTATTTTGGTTTTACTCAGCAGGTGACAGTGCTGAAAATTATAATCTGTTTGGGAATTTTGTCTCCTGAATTATTTGTATTTTATCCACAGTTTTTGAGCTACAGATAATTTTTGCTTGTCCTTCCTGATAGGTCCTGATGGTTTATGCCCTTTCTTCAGGCAAATGAGAGTAATCCAAAAGTAGTGTTGCTGCTAGTTGATGATAATTGATGAACACATTTGGGAATGATCTGTCATATCAGTGCTGGTAAACAAACATCACATTTAGCTCCTTTGAGATAATGGAAGTGAAGAAGAGAAAGATTAAATGTGTTTAAGAAGTAATTTGTCCAATAGACATTGTGGGTAAAGTGGTACATGGTTGATAATAAAAGGGTGCTTTTCCTGTGTAAGAAGTATAATCCCTTTAAAACCTGTGCATGTTGTTGATGTTTCCCTGGG
Source organism: Grus americana (assembly GCF_028858705.1). Classification (NCBI taxonomy): domain Eukaryota; kingdom Metazoa; phylum Chordata; class Aves; order Gruiformes; family Gruidae; genus Grus; species Grus americana. Next base: position 3,323,628 of record NC_072860.1, on the reverse strand, counting down.
CTGAGTGAACACTGCTGTGTGTCTTTTTAATTAATTGGTTATGGTTTACTGGAAATAAGTATTGCATTGCACTGAGAGGGACTACCAAGTGCTTGTGGCCATATGGGCATTGTATTTTGTTCTCAGCTGAAATGTGTAAAGGAGAGGAATTTTATTTTTTTTTTTAAATCTCTAACTTCTACAAATAGCAAATTGTTGTCGCTGGTAGGCCAAGGAGGGATGAGGAGATTTTTTTCCATATTGTGACCATAAGTTGAATTTGTATGTTTTTCTTAATTTTGGTTATCCCTGTGCAGTAAATAAGAACAAAAAGTGTTTATTCCATTGAGAGATTGGGGGCTGCATGGTCAAGGAAGATATGCTGAGAAAAATACTGTTAATTTCTTATTTAGCCAGCTGAAAAAATATTTAAATAGAGAATGAACTGCAAATTCAATGCAAGCAGAAGAAGAAATGCTGAAGATGTTAAGCTATGTACACATCTTTATCAAATGCACAACAAATCATACATTGAACAAATGGGATTTTTTTTTTCCTCCAGTGTTTTATATCGAGTTTAATAATAACCTTAAAGAAGTTAAATCAGTTTGGGAAAGTTGTCCAGATAAAAGTCAATTGCAGTGAAGAGATTTTGGAAGAACGATAAAGGTAGCTGAGGGCTGTTTTTCAGCATAAGTTTGTGAACTGATACCCTTCCTTTCTTTTTTCTTTATATTAGTCATTATCTGTGGAAGAATCATATAGTCTAGTATTGTCCTGGCAAATATTTTTTTTTGTCTTTGTCAACATTAAGGACTTAAAGCTACAAATCCTCAACCATGCTATGGGGATGGGAAGAAGCCCCTCTCCTGGAGTGCTCTGATTCTTATCTTAGCTAGTGGCATCTATGATATACACAAGTGCTGATAGCTTTCTAGGTTTTTGACTTTTCACCGTCCCAGGCATCTGTGTGTGTATACATACTAGAAATGACTACATAAATGTTATCGCATTGTGGTATCTTCTGTATACACTAGTTTCTATTGGTAGACCAGAATGAGCAGAGAATAGCTTTCTAGGATTCCCTAGCATAGGTATGGTGCCTGTCTGCTGAGGTTTGGATAGTGCCCTGGGCTCTTACATCTTGAAATGCTTTCTTCCTGTCTTTTTGTAGTATCTGTAAGGTTTTTGGTCATCTCTGTATTAAAGTAATTCTTCACTCAGCATTGTGATGGAGAACTCTTTTTGACACTAAAACCAAAAAGCTTTTGAGAACAATTAAAGAAAAATTATTTTTTTTGGCTGGGCTTTTCTGGCAGAAGTGCTTCTTGCATCTTCGGTTCCTTTCTTGGAACGGACAAGAGTCTGAGACTGTTCATCTGTTCTCCTGCTTGTCTAGTTGTCTGGTTCGTTTGTCTTGCATCCATGTTTAAGATACTGAATTCTGCTATTGTGAAGGCTGGAGCTTCTGTTCTATTCTCTTAGCAGTGCAAACACTAGATTTGCTTTTTTTTTCCTCAACTTGTCACCAGTACTAGATCCCTGTGGACAAATGTTTAAAAAGGAGGTAACAGTATAGGAGCTGCAGCATTTTAGCCAGCTTTCTTGGTATTGAAGTCCAACTCTTTTTTTTTTTTTTTTCCCCCCGAATCTGTATGACACTATGGTATGAAAATATGACATTTGCTAGCCCAATTATGTATGAAGCCACTAGCTTTGGAAGATAGATCCATATTGACTTTAGTGATATAAGAAGGTAAAATGCTTTCAAATCTCTATAGCATCTGTACCAGTAGCACAGAATGGGTCTCCCAATTAACTTCCACTTCTTATAAGAAGGAATTTGTCTTTTTTTCTTTTTTCTGAGCCATGCTGATACTTTATAGTAAATACTTCTGAGAAGTCAAAGCATGAGAAACCCACATGTAATTATAATGGTAAATAACTAATTTCTGTAAATTAGGTACTTTGACAAAGATAATTTGTTGAAGATATGGCACATAATGATGAGAGATTGGAAAAAGCATTGTTTGAGCACTGGTATTTTTGGGATTTGCACAGGACAGGATAACTTCAGGATGTTGAGCTGGTCATGTTTTAATAGCCTTTCCTGTCTTTGTGTCACTACCTTATTGTTAAAACAGAGGATGATTCTGTATTTTACCAAATTGCAAAAAAATCAGTGAGCAAGCAGAATGCAAGAAGGACTCCATATTGGAGACCATCCTTTGAGAAAGACTCAGATGTGAGTATCTTACAGTTCACACAGTAAGTCAAACTTTTATGGACGCTCTTGGCACCACCATCAAAACAATGGTTTTGGTGTTGCTCTTCCCCTCCCCGTGCTGCTGACAGAAGTGTTTTTGCAGCAGTGTAGTAAACTGAATCATAAAACTGCTCTGAATTAGAACTGTTCTTCCGCCCCCTTCCAGCCTTGTTAATTTTAACCTTGAACTAGTTGAATGGTTTTGCACAAGGAAGAGGTCACATGGGGTGTGTAGTTGAGGGAGATTAAGAAACTGTGGCATATGTGAAAGTAAAACTTTTGAATAAAGGCAAAGTCATACCTTTAGGGCAATGCCAAAGTTACACATTTTAGCTTGAGTGTAAAAGAATAAAACATCTTAAGTAAAAAGAGATGCAAAGTCATGAGTGAAAAGAGAGCAGAGAGGTAAAACTTGAGCTGTGATTATCAAAGAGCCACAGCTGCTGGTTTGTGTTACAGGAGACACCTTGGTCACGAGCTCATGTGTGATTTAGTTGTCTCCTATATGGCTCTCCCCAGCAGATTTCACCTGGGTTATAGTTGAGGCAGAGAACTGTGTTATCATGTGTATGGGTTTTGTTTTTTTTTTTTCCTGGATTGATAATTTCTCTCATGTCTGAGTAACAAGTCAGAATCATTAGCTCATTTGCATTGTGGCATTTCTTGGACTGCTCTGGCTATATCATTATCATCATCATCTTTCTTATGCCTTTAAGGAAATCTTGTCAGCATCAACCAAGTTCTTCTAGCTCAAACATTTTGAAATTTTTTTTTTTAATGTTTTCATTTCCGAGTTTTTGACGTGCTTGTTCTATGCTGTTTTGCAAAATCATTAGTGATTTTTCACTGCGTATCATATTATGCTGTTAAAACAGTATTGGAATATCTTGAGCAAAAATTCCATAGCTAGGAGTAGGACCTTTTGCATCTTCATGCATGAGCAGGACATTAAATAAACTCTTAGGATTCTTGATATTCTCTTGCTTTTGCAAATGAATGAGGTAAATTAATTTTTTGAGAGTTAAAAATTAAATCCAAAGTTGTACTTCATGCTAAGGGAAGACAATGAGAACACAGAACAATAGTGCAATTGACTTTCACTGGAACTTTCAATTTCCCAATAGATTTTATATTGTTTAGAAGTTAGGGTTTACTGTGTGGTTACTCTGTTTTGATAGCCCTCAAATGCTGGTTTCAGAACGGAGGCTTCTGATAGCCTTATTCTTATGAGCAAGTCCCTACATCTTCATTATCTTCTTTTTTTTTTTTTTCTCACCAACACAGCCATGGGACTTGTGTCAGAATCCCTCCCAGGATAAGTGTATTCAGTAGTGTTTGGTGTGAACCCAGAGGAGCTTTTTCACTGATGTTGACATGAGGCTTTCTTAATTGTGGCTGTTGACTAGCTCAAGTCTTGGAATTCAGGCATCACATTTTTCAAGAGGGAAAAGACGCTTGATGGGGAGATTATATTTTCAACTCCTGGTACATATTTGCATGATGTAACTGAAAGAGTGGCGATTGAAAACTAAGCTGATTAGGTCTTGGCTTTGCTGCAAACACTGATGTTTTTGTGTTGACCTATTCCTTTGGTAGTCTGTCAGGATAAAATTGTTTCCCTAACCTATGATCTCTAGTTTATGAAATTACAGGATTTCCTGCCTGTCCATAACTCCGGTCCACATCTGTTTTTTAAAGCTCCTTCATACTGCAATAAGGAAACAAGTTGTAACAAATTTCTACTAAATCGGTACTCCATTCTTGAAATTATTACCAGCTCCCTTGGTCTTTGCCACCCTTGGAATTGCAGTGGCAGAAAGAAAGTATTTTTACTGAGTGGTCACTCCAGGTCACAGTGTAGGATATTTCTACAGGCTGCAGATGTGACACATTTGGCTCAGCTGAGCCAGCTGCAGCACAGGGGTGGGGGTTTTTTTTGCCTCAGGGATATGAGACTGCTGCCCGCACTGCTGCCTGCTTGTTCTAGTTGCACTTAGAGCACAATGTCCTGGGATACAAATGGTGGCCTGTTTTTGTAGGGATGTCTCTGACCAGAGGAAAGAGAATCTTCTACTACTGGAAGATGCTTATTGAATTGGTGTTCTCTATGAAGAGGTGTGGAAAGTAGTATGTCAGGTTGTAGAATAACACTAACAATGGAAATTCAGTTCAAAGTAGCTTTGCATATGAAAAGAAAGAGAAAAAAACATTTAAAGCAAGCCATCTTTCACTTTATGTATATATTATGTGCTTGAGGAAAACTACTACACAAATATTTCAGAGATTTTTGACATGATGGAAGTTTTTTAGTCTCCCTCCTATAAAACTGCTATCTTTCCAATCATGGAATTAAGAGGATGCCCAGAAGGCATAAAATAGTTTTTCTGTATCTAAAAGTGTAACAATATTGACTTTTTATATGATTGGGTAGTCTGGTGGTTGAAAGAAAAGTCATATTGCAACAAGAAACTGAGACTCTTCATAGGGGTTTTTTCCTCCTTTTTTGGACATATACAATAAAACTGCATTCTTTTAGTATATAGAGAACTGAGATTAACATGATGGTAAGTGTGAAAATTTTGTGAGAGAGGTTAGACTTGTTCCACATTTTAGGGAAGATAGAGGAAACGTCCTTTGCACAATTTGCGAGTGTGGCTTTGGGGTTTTATTTTAGCCTAACTTTCTGAGGAAATTAAGCTGATGCATTTGCCAAGCCAGGCAGGGAGACTTCTTTCTTCCCATACCTTTTCAACCCTTTGACAGTTTCAACTAATATGTCAGGGAGACAGAGGCATTGTATATAATTATTTTCCAATGAATCTTGTGCATATAAGCTGCTGGGTAAAGGGGGAAATGCCCTGTTAATTCCTACAGAGAAGAGGAGACTATAGTGGGGTATCAGTGCTTATTACCCATCAGAAAATAAAGGGAATACTGCAGTGGGATATCAGCGCTTATTACCCATCAGAAAATCCTCAGAGGTGCACATCCTGAGAGCAGAAATCCCAAGAAGTCAGGATGATTGTGTTTGCTGCTCTCCAAACTACTGGTTTATTTCAAATTGTGGATATTTGGTGTAAGTTATTAGGAGGATGACATAATGGGGTGAAAGACTGGTGAAGCAGCCAAAAGTGAGCAATAGGTAAGTCTGCTACATGAGCTCATTCTGCCACGTGTGAGTTACAAGAACATTATTTCTAACTGATGTCAGTGCTGAATTGACTCATTGGGTTTTTGTTTGTTGTTTTTTTTTTCTTTTCATATAAAAGAGAGTTTAAAGCAATGGAAATGTTGTGTTCATAGATATTGGGGAAACTTGGATGATATGAGTATACTCATGTGATTGGCTGTGACATTGCTTATGATCTTACTCTTGTCTTTGTTCCAGTAATATGTCTGATGCTCTTGCAAATGCAGTATGTGAACGCTGCCAGACTCGATTCGACCCTGCAGAGAGGATTGTGAACAGCAATGGGGAGCTCTATCATGAAAACTGCTTTGTCTGTGCTCAGTGTTTTCGTCAGTTCCCAGATGGACTTTTTTATGAGGTGAGGTCTCATACTGTATGTAAAGGAAGAGAAGTAGCTCCATTAAAATGCAAGGAATTAGGTGAAAATTCTAGCAGAAATACGGATTTCCATCTTTCTTGCATGTTTCATTTCTCAGCCCTAAACCTTTGTTGCTATTTTTTTGAGGGGGTTGTGACTTAATTTCCTTTTTTTCCTTCTCACATACTCCTGTACATCAGTAACAACAAAAACTGCGTGCTCGCTCTTTGAGTAAGAGGCATTTCAAAAAGAAAATAGAAAATGTTCCTTGATATTTCATTAGACATAAGTGAATTTTTGTCTTTATTTTTAGACATTTTGTACCAAACTTTTCCGATTGGGCAACTGAAACTGGAGAACCCATTTAAAAATGAGGTTGAAATATTTTTACAGAATACGTGCAAGCACATATTTTGAATAACTCATTATTTTAAACATGCTGCATTCTTAATCTGCCATGAGTTTTAGCCTTGTGTAGGAGGAGTAGTTCTGAATTACTTGGGGGGGAAGCCAAAAATTAAGTTAAAGCCTACTAAAGGAAAAGGGCTTTGGACACTCAAGATTTTCACTGTCTTGTAGCAGCATTGCTATTGATTTAACTGTTTGCTATGCAAATTCACCATAAGGCTTAAGCCATATCTGGATATTTCTTTAAGAGAGATCCTTAGGATTTCAAAAACAGGTGTGGGGGGGGCTAGAACTGGAAAATTTGGCTGACCTTGGGTAAGCGGTCATTTCAATGGAAAATCATACTGAACTATCAAGACATAGGAGTAGTTCAGTTATTCATGAGGGCTCCTTCTCTCTTGTTTGGTTCACAGTTTGAAGGTCGGAAGTACTGCGAGCATGACTTTCAGATGCTGTTTGCTCCTTGCTGCGGGGAATGTGGTAAGATGTGGTGCATGTCAACGCCGTGGGGTAACAGCTACAGGGCTGTGCAAACCTCCCACCATTGCAGTGACATCCCTCCCAGGATGGGATTGTTGAGGTCATTTTAAGGAGCACAAGCTCCAGAGGGAAACAAAGAATGATACTGGCAGTGATTTGGGGTATTCTGATTGTGGAATTACTGGGTTTTTTTTCCAAAGTTAGACTGTAATAGCTCTTGTGGAATTAAAATGGGAGGGTTATGAAGGGCACTAGGCTTTTGATAAGACCGTTTTGTGCATGCATCTCAAGGTGTTGCTTTCCTTTTGCAGGTGAGTTCATTATTGGACGTGTTATCAAGGCAATGAACAATAACTGGCACCCAGAATGTTTCCGCTGTGAGCTCTGCGATGTAGCACTTGCTGACCTGGGTTTTGTGAAGAATGCTGGCAGGTAAGATAGAGCAAGAGGTCTGAAAGTTTTATCGGTATGTTATTGATACAGTAGTGAAATGTTGAGAGTGGTGAGTTTGTACACTGATAGGTAAAGCTTGAAAAGGTACAGAAGAAGCTTTAAGGAACAGCCTGATAGGAGATGGAAAATGGAATGAAGAACAGTGTTCTTCATCCAATGAAACATGTAAAAAGCAGAAACTCCAATTTTAGTAGCTAGTGGGTGGGTTCTAGAAAAGAAAGGCATTTTAGGCAAAAGGCTGAACAGCAAGTAAGAAAAAGGGATTATGTGATCCTGGGCAGGGTATTTATCAAATAAGCTGCTGAGCAGGAAATCAAGATATAGCAAAAGGCCAAGAGAATAACATGAGGATTACAGCAAAGCCTGTTCAGCATGTGATTCCCCAGGTCTTCGGAAATCATTCATTTTATATACTGAAATACAAAAATGAGTCCTAACGGTTGATTAATGCATTTAATTAAGAAGTAAGAAATAAAAACATAAAAGGGAGCTTGTACAAAAGCATACCATGATAAGAAAATAAAACAATCCAGCAGTTAGCAGGTAGTGTTGCACAATTCATGGTTAATTTCAGGCTTTCATATGTCTTGAGCAAAGCCTAGTAATTTCCTAGAGTTTATATTCTCGCTAACTAAATGGTGAGGAAGGGAAGGAAAGGTTATATACTTGTACCCTGTCCAGCAGGGAGCCCTCTCAACTCCCTCTTCTCTTCCATCCTGCATGCAGCTTCTGTGCCTTAATTTTTGGAGCTGGGTATAATTGATTTTCTTTTGATACCTAAGCTTGTTAGAATGGGCTGTTGTGATAGCACCTACGGTGGCTTGGGATAGTAGTCAGGATTGAAGCAGTTCAAGCAAGTTAAAGTACATTTGATTTCATAATTTTTGGACCAAATCTAAAATGGTAAGGAGCTCATTCCCAAAAGCATAGAAATGGGATATGCATGTGTATGTATCTGTACATAAAAATTATAATTTACCTGTCACGTGATTTCCTATAATATTTATCTCCATAGCATAGAAGCAGATTTCTGGTAAATATTATTGGAAACTCTTGGGTTCTTTTTCCTGCTTCTCATTGTACCTGGTCTTCCCTAGTCTACCTGTCATTTCCAGACATGTTCCACTGGATGCAATTTGTATCAGTGAGGATAGTTAAGATAATCCTTACTTTATTGTAGTGAAGGAATAGTCTTGCTAGATAAATGACAAAAAATAATTGTAAAACACCTCAGAAATAGGAATCTCTTCTGGACAAAGTAGACTTCACTTCTTCATATGCTTACTTTACTTCACTTTTGCATTTAGGTTCATACTTTTATGATTCAGAATGTAGTAATGATGAATGCTGTATTCCTGAACAGCCCTTTTCCACTCTTTAGTTTGAGGTTTATCAGGATATCTGAAGTTTTGCAGGGAACTACATAAAAGAGGCAGTGCAGTAGATGTTGTCCAACCTCTGTCTGCAGCTTTGAGACAATGGCAGAGGGCAGATAGAAAAGGTTGTATGAAGTATAGTGCTCATCTCCAGCTCTGAATGCTGGGAAGAAGTAAAAAAAAATTGTAAGTCCTATCTTGATTCCAGTCCAGGCTGGGTGCATTGCAGCATTTTGGTCTTTTTTTTTTTTCTTACCACCATTTAGTACTAATTTTCTGTTTACTATATATAAACACTTTGAGTGTGGAGATTTGACAAGATGTGCAAGCATGCTGCCTTTTCATCAGGCAGGTCTATCTCAGGAGTGGATCTCTACTGCTGGTACAATATTAAATTTTAAAGTAGGCTGTATGCATTGTGCAGAGGAAGAGTCATTTCCAAATGATGTAATTAAGGGTGGGGTTTTTTTTTTATTTAAAAAACCCCCAAAAGTCCATTTAATAGCCTCTTTGCTTTCTTCCCTGTTCCTAAGTGTTCAGCCCTCAGTTTCACATCTTGGAAATCAGTAGAACTGTACTTCTGTTTGCAGTTTCAGTGAGACAAGAACATGTGATCTCTGTTGTCAGAGGGGTTCTTGCTAATTGCAGTCCCATAAAAACAACAGAACTTCCCTCCTCAGGATGAGTTTGACTCTGGGTGAACTATCTTGCTGCATATTTGCACTCTCAGCTGATTTTGGCGGAAGAGAGCATTCTTCAGTCGAAGCAGTGACAAGAGTCATGTTCACAGTTCAGATTTAGCACTTAGCGAGCTTTCATTTGTCTTACCCTCGTACGTTTGAGGCAACATTACGGTCTTTTTAACACAAAACAGATTGCACAAAGCCTCACGGAATTTCTCAGCCACAAAAAAATACATGACTGGGTCAAAGGCACCATTTAGACTTGTGAGGCAGGAAGTGATGCGGTTACCGAGGGCTAGAATTCGCTGTGTTTCACAGGAAGTTTTGGTCCCATTGTAATGGAGAATATAAATGTAGCGGTTGACATGATAAGGTACAAAGCAAATCAGAAAGATCATCAGGACCATGATGATCATTTTGATAGCTTTTTCCTTCAGGTGTTTCTCAACTCTGTTCCCACTCTTCAGGCTTCGGATGATTAATAAGTAGCAAGTCACTGTAGTAACAAATGGGAAGGTGAACGCCACTGCTAAGGACACAAGGGCATGACGTGATGCCTTTTCTCTGTAGAGTTGCAGGCAGACAGTTGTGTTTTTCATCTCGACTGTCTGCACACTGAGCAGCAGAGGTGCCATTGCAACCCCAACTATAACCCATAGAAAAGCACATGCCAAATGGGCATAAAGGGACCTGCGAAGCTTAATGGACTTCACAGGGTGCACAATGGCTAGGAAACGGTCAACGCTGATACACATGAGGAAGTAGATACTGGCATACATGTTGAGGTAAAAAAGGAAGCCAGTGAGTCTACATGGGATCTCACCAAATGGCCAATGATTACCAGAAAAATGGTACACCAGCCGGGTGGGAAGTACCAGTACAAAGGACAGGTCAGCCACAGCAAGATGCATCAGGAACACGTTGGCAGGTGTGCCTGACTTTTGGTCCCGGACGAAAAGCCAAAGAGCCAGGGCATTGCCAGCAAAAGCCAGGATGAAGTCCAGGAAGTAGAAAGTGGCAAAAAGGATGTTCTCGAGGTGTGTCTCTTTGCCACATTGCTCTGATGTTTCCAAAGAGAAATTTGATTGAGTTGAGCAATTGAAGAGTAGGCTTGAGGGATCTGCTGGGCTATTCATTTTTCACTGCAATTTTGAAGAAAAAAAACCAAAAAACCTGAAAGAATTGAGACAGCATATTACAAAAGACCCTGTTTTTTTGAAGGAAAAAAAAAAACACAACAAAAAAACCCACCCGAAAAAACACACATGGAAATCAGTGATGTCTCTGGTTTGCTAATATTGGTATTTAATATGAGAGATCAGTCTAAGTTTAAACCCTTACATTGAAATTCTTAATACCTCCTGCTGGACTGGGTTTTCCAGAACATTAATTCCTCTTGAAGGCACCACTATAAAGAGTTAGCTAGCTGATTATGAGCTTGTCTCTAACCTGTGCTGAGATCAATTGAATAAGCAGTGAAATACTTATGTGTCTGGTTAATAGAAGAGCGGAAGCGCGTTCTGTATGTCTGTCTATTTAGTATTAGCTATGTTTAATTTGAAAGCCTGATTCAGGACTGAAGAGTTCCTAATGAATCAGCTTTTCTGAGCACAGGTATCTGTTGTAAGGTGACCTAGCTTAGAATATCTGTCTTGTTCCTAGAAGAGGTGGAAGGCAGGTCAAGTATTGCTGTTATTAAAAAAAACACAGGGTTCCTGAAAATCTTTGAGAATTACTTTGGTTTAAAGGCCTGTATTTAAGGCAAATGCATCTAGTTGCAATATAGGAGGAGACTTTTCAGATGGGTAGCTGCATCTCATTTGAACAGCAAAAAGCACTCAGAAAAGATTATTAGTAATGCCCATGCTGTGAGTTGCCTGTCAAAGAGTCACGCTTCCCTGCAGCTTTCTTCTTTCAGCATAACTCACTCTCTTCCTCCCTCAAAAGCCTGAATCCACTGTAGCTTATCCAGGGCCTTTTCCAAGTAGCAGCTTAGTAAAACTGAGCTTAGCTTTGCCAGTCTCTCTGTTGTCTGCAGGGTCCTGAACAGCATCAACAAAAAGTAATAAGATTTTCTGGGCACCTACCATGGCTTTTTATACATTTCTCAACTGTGGGTGTAGATGGTGGGAAATGCAGGCAGCCTGAGTTTCCAGCATTGTCTGTTTTTTTGATTCCTCGGAGGTGTTACAGTATGTGCGGCAGTACCTCCATTGTGCTCACCGTTGCATTTTATACTGATTGACCATTTCTCCATAATATTCAATAAATCTTTAAATACATCCACTTTCCTCTTCCATCTTCTTCAGATGTCTAAAAATATTGGTGGCTAATTGAGAAACTGAAATGGGATTAAGAACACACCACTATATTGGAAAATTTAAACAAAATTCCAAGGTGATTACCATCTTTAGTTTGGTTGCTGTCACTTTCAGATGGACAGAAAACTACAGTAGCTAGAGATAAAAATGCTGGACCGTTTCTGTTTAGTTCACAGTTGAAGAGACAAAAGTCAACAGAAGTGAGACTGAATGAAATTCAGAAACTAAAGTTTCTTCTTTTAGCCACAGAGGGGCCTTCTTACTCCATGGATTGCGTAGATACCCTGCACATTTATGGCACAAAAAAGACTGAGTTTGAGTGCGTGGGTACTTGCTGCCTACTGCCAGCTGCATGCTTCTTTATAGTCCTAGAGATGGCAACAAATTATTACCTTGGAATTACTAAAAGTGCATGTGCAAGGAAGACTATATGGCCCTTTTTACCAGGGGATGTTTTATCTATAAAAATACATATGAAATTTTGCTTTCATGTACAGAAGGAAAATTCCCTATTGCAGTTTTCCATGTGAATTTCCTGGGTTTGCAGAGGAGCCTGCAATTTTGTTCCTAGTATTTATTTGTCCCTTACAAAGTAAAACTTCCAAGTATTTTTGAACACAAGATTTTGAGGTTTGTATGTGATAGTAATGTTGAATGCTCAAACACTTGTCCTCCCTGAATGGAATTAGTTTAAGTATGTATTTTTCTATTGCATACCAAAGGAGAAATACGATGAGACCATGCCTTTTTATTGACTGTTTATTTACAGTGGTACCTATCACCTGATCTTCTGGCTATGTAGCCTTTTTTGTGCCAGGCACTTTGTTGAAATATGTTTTTCATCTGCAAAAAATGTAATCAGGTGATCTTTATATACACACACCTGTCAGTGATGGGGTGGTCTGATGCCTAAGCATTATTCTATACATGGTTGTGACACCATTGAGAAAGCAATGCATGCTGGCTTGGACCAGCTGAAAAGGCAGAAGCAAGGGTTGTCTTATGGAACAGACAGGGATGGCTCTTGTCTTGATGATCATGATTTAAGTCAGTTCAGGAAGCGAAGCAGTAAGCAGGCTTTTCCTCTATTTCCAAGCTAAATACTAGGGGTTTAGCAGCATGATACATTGAACTGATTCTGTCTGAGCTGATTTCCTAAGGAGGATCTTTGGGATTCAGATTCAGCTGAGTGTCAGTGCCAGACTCGGAATAGCCAAGACTTAAAGAGTTTTGTCCTCACTGGTGGCAGCATTGAGTCTGCCATTGATTTCTATCTGGACATGCTTTCATTGCAAAATACTGTGGGGTGGAGTAGAAAGGTGAATGTCAGAGCTATCTAGAAGCCCAGTATGTCAGTGTCAGGAAGGGAGAGGCTTAGAACTAATGATAAAATTGAAATAGACTCAGCCTTTTCAAATGAGTGATGAGAGCTGCAGTTACCTAATTTACTTTTTAGAACAAGGTGAAGGGAGGTATTTTTCGTTGCCTGATCAGAAATCACAAAAAAGGGAAGTGGGCCTCCTTCTAATTTTGCTTAGGTTTTAAATTAGAAGGGAATTCTAATAAAGTTGGGGGTTTGGTTTTTTTTGTTTTGGGAGTTGGTTTTTTTGTTTTTTTTTTTTTTTTTTTTACAATTCTGTTTGTTGATGTGAAAATTGTGGTGTAGCACTTGAGTAGGTTAGGAAGAAAGCTGACATGTCACTAGAATTAATTGTTGAGCTTATTTTTAGAATTTATATGTTTTCAATGAAATGCGACCACTTTACAATAGTAATAGTTCTTTGACAGTGTGGAAAGCCCTTTGCTCTTATTTACAGTTCCATTTCTATTTTGCCTGGTTTTATCCTATCAATTTAAAATAAATGTGTTTAATTTTTAGTTTTTTCTTTCTTTTTGGTTTTTTATGCTTACAAAAAAGCAAAGTTCTAGAAAGGTTGTTGTACTAGTCTGTATGAATGCTAAGAGCAAACTAGAAACCTTCCCAAATGACCTGGAATGTGTAGTTTGTACTAAGCTATATGGTGCAAGAGGCTTTGACTCCACAGATAGAAAACTCCTTTAGGAGTCTGGCTTATTGTCCAATAATTTCTGCTTGGATTGCACTGTTGGTGTTGTGTGAATATTTAGTGATTTACATATTGCTAAACAGAGCACTATTCTGGAATGAGCCGTTATCCCAGGCCTCCCAGGGCTGAGCTATAATGGGGATGTCACTGCTCATTTGAAATGCGTGCACACTGACCATATTTTATGCCCTGTTTCTTTTCTGCTCACAAACAAGCAAGATAACAATCCAGAAGGCTGTCAGTATAGAAACAACTGATTACCTTTTCAGCAGATGCTCTACCTATCACTAATGAAATGATCAATAAGCAGAAGAAATAGTTAGCTCATCGTAAGTTAGATACTTGGCTAATTTGGAGGTTTTGTTATAATGTAGGTATTTGTGATTTTTTTTTTAAGATTATGGTTGTAGTCAAATGGGAGTGTCTTCTATCTTTCACTGACAGTACTCTTCATTAGAAATAGTCCACTTCTGACTGAAATTATTCTCCTGAGAATCACTCCCTGCTGAGCCTCCCACCCTTCAGCTGAAATACTTGCTGCTTGTGAGCATCAAAGCAGTGTCAGAGAGCACCAGACATAGCATACATCTGTCAGTTTTCTTGGCACAAATGGATGTACATTAGGTACAGAAGTTTGAAAACTTTTATGTTTTGGAGGAGTGATATAAAGAGTGAGGAAATTATTCTTTGAAGCTTAAAAAACGCTGCTTGTTCTTAGTTTCAAGCATTTCCATTATATTCATCTGCCTCTGTGTGTGTGTCTTTCCACCTCACTGACACCAGCTAGAACTAATGTCACTAGGAAAGTTCTTTCATTATTCTGCTAAAAGAAGTTTGTCTCTTACCTTTTTACAGTGCAGTCCTATGGGTGGAGTATAGGCTCCTTTGGGGGAAAATCTCAAGGAACTCCCTCTGATGACAGCAAACCAAATGGAAGTAGCAATGGTGAAAATGAGATGATCCAAAAAGAGCACACAGTTGCAGAGTTGCTGAGGGCGGAGAGGGGAGCCCCTCTATATAGTGTCTTTCTAGCTCTGATAGCGCATTATCAGCTCAGTCACACAACGGAGCAGGGGAGAGGACACCCCAGCACTGAAGAGTAGTCTTCATCCCAGCTGAGCCCTTGGCACGGGAGTTGCTGCTGCTGTTAAAGATATGGATATACTGTATGAATATTCCAGTGTTCATGGTGCTTACTAAAGGCTGCTACTGAACTCCCAGCCGTGAACACAGACTTCTTGGAGTCCCCTGATTATTTTAGGAGGGTGGAGAGAAGCATTGTTTGGGGGAAGTCTGGTATTAATAGACACAACAGGACATTTCAGAATGGGATAATTCCATAATGGTGGGAGTGGGGAGGGGGAGAGGCAGAGGGGCGGCTGCTATGGTAACAGCTTAGCCTGTCCAACACTTCCCTTTGCTTGCAATAGAGGAGTGTCTATGGGATGGCAGAGAGGGTTTGTGAGTGGGGAGGGGCTGATAATGGTTTATCAGTGCAAATGGCTGAAGGCATCTTATTCAGCTGAATGAGAGGGGTCTCTTTCAGGACACTTGCTTCAGGGTCCCTATGTCCTGCCCCATATAATTACTCTGCATTTGACAGTGGCGAATAAAATTGATGCCTTTATGCTGAGATGAGCACAGCTGCATGTTTCCTTATAATGGGGTGCTGTCTGCTTTTTCTGGACTCCGTCTGGGCAGACAGTAGTTCCAGCCCTGGAGAGAGACACTTGCTGACAGGAGGACTCAGATTTGGAGAGAATAATAATGATACTTAGCACTTAGACAGGCGCCTGCCAGCTGAGGGTCATAAATGTTTGAGGTCTCACAACAACATCTGTGTTGTATTCTTATCCCCATTTTACAGATCTAAGGGTAAGTGATTCATCACACCAGAATTTTGGAAGGGGCCCTGCAAAGAACCCGCTACTTCGGCCATAAATCTACCCTTTCCATTTGAACTTTTCCTTTTGTCTGGTGTCTTTTGAGAATGACCTGTAAATCTCAGCAAGTGTTTCACATAGTGACATAGTGAAAGGAATTAAGCAGGCTTGTCTGTTTTGTGACAAAGAAACCCACAGAAAGTCATTCCTCTGTCATTTTCGTTTTATCATAAATTCTTCCCAGCCTGCAGCATTGCAGCTAGAGGGGTAGGTAACAGGCAAGTAAACTGAACAGCTGCTCCTCAGAGCTCCTAAATATTGGGATAAAACTGGTGGATTCCATCAGCCTTTACAGAAGTTTTTATACCTTTGCCCAGACTTTTCTACCAGAAATTTGGCTTATCTGCCAGTTTAGGACTGTACTTGTAATACGTTCTAGAATAGGTCATATGGTTTAGTTTTAGGTAGTCCCGCAAGGAGCAGGGAGTTGGACTCAATGATCCTTATGGGTCCTTTCCAACTCGAGATATTCTGTGATTCTATGTGATAGGAATACAGTTACATTTACCACGTAAAATTGCAAAATTGCATAGTTCCTTATTTTCTTTAACTTAGGACTAAAAGGAATTTGTAGGCAGAAGAGCTAGAATTCAATGTTCTCTTGTTTGTCCTAGCTATTGAAGACTAAAGAATCCAGACATGGTAAAGGCATTTGAGCAATGTGCTTTGGTTTAATAGTTTTTATTCTCTCTTCTTGACTCCCACTCCCCCCTGCCCTGTGCTGTAATGCCTCTGTTACGGCTAGATCCCATAGTTTTAATGGAGAGAGGGTGTTGCCACCTTTCCTTGCCCATCTCTCAAAAAGGATCTAGAAGAACTAGAAAGGATACCTAGAAGAATGACAGATATCCCTGATGGGATATAAATCAGTGAATGCTGGAGGAGTATTCTAAGGAAATACAACTCTGACTGCTCTATCCACATATTCTTTTCTGTGCAACTGGTGTGAAAGACAGGATACTAAACCAAATGATGTTTAGTCTGAGCTCAGAAGACACTTCTCCTGTTACATAAAGTACAGCATACAATGTACGTTGGTTTAGGAGAAAGAATTTCTTAATGTTTTCCTTTCTTGCCTTTGTTCAACCAGACATCTGTGCAGGCCATGTCATAACCGTGAAAAAGCTAAGGGACTGGGCAAGTACATCTGTCAGAAGTGCCACCTGATAATTGATGAGCAGCCACTGATGTTTAGGAACGATTCCTACCATCCAGATCACTTCAACTGCACGCACTGTGGGTATGTTCTCATATGCTAAACTCTCACAACAAAGGAGAGAGGCAAACAGTTCAGTCAGCAGTGCAGTCCTTTCCAAGGCCTAAACTTTGCTGCCTTCACATTATTGAGCAAAAAGAAATTGTGTGAGGAGAAATCGAAAGAAATTTGGAAAGCCTACAGAAACTTTAGTTTTATGTTGCCATTCAATATTCTTCTATCCTAAACTTGAATGGCACTATTTTATACTGAAAATTAAAAGAGTTCCTTGGTATGAATTTACCTGAAGGGCTGTGTGCAGATTACAATAATAGTGTTGTCCAAACATAGCTGTTGCCAGGCTATTCAAAATAGTTTCACTTTGCATTCCTGGATAAAAAAAAAAAAAAAGACTTGGAGAGCTGTGTCAGTCTTCTGGCACAGTCCATTACCATGCTGATGCCTGTATGACCTGAATTACTTACCGTGAAGGTAGTATAATTGGACCCCAGTGCTGCCCTAGAATGGTCAACAGCGCTGAAGAATAAAGTAGAACATACGTTCTCTTGTCTGTCAAACTGAGAAAGCAATTTTAGAAAGATGAGTTGGCAATAACTGTATTTCATTAGCTTAATGTAATGACTCTGCATTTGTAGCATGTATGTTGCCAAAGTACGTTAACTTTCAAGTTTGGTCTTCCAAAACTTCATCTCGGGCATTAAAGAGCTTCACTTGGTGTTTGTACTTCAAGGACATGTTTGTGTTTTCAGGAAGGAGCTGACCGCTGAGGCCCGGGAACTGAAGGGAGAACTGTATTGCCTGCCTTGCCACGACAAAATGGGAATCCCCATCTGTGGAGCCTGCCGCAGGCCCATTGAGGGACGAGTGGTCAATGCTCTGGGAAAGCAATGGCATGTTGAGGTGAGGCCTCTCTGAATCTGAAACTTCCTTCAGGAGCCATTTTGGAAGAGGACTAGTGCTGGTTGGAAGCTGTAGACATTTATGTGATCTGTAATATATGAATTCAGACAAAAACCAATTGCTTATATTTCAGATTGTCTTCACCTTATGTGAGTGAATGAGTACAGCAGGGTTGCCTAAGAAAGCTATGCTTTCACAACAGTAATAACCTTAATTTTAAAATGCCTGAGTTGCATTGTAAAGATTGTTGCAGAATATGGTTCGCTGTATAGCATTTACTTACTAATAAATTTACATATTCACTATGATATACTTACATATATCCTCTCCAACCCCAGTTAACAGGTTCGTAACATTGTTAGAATTTGTAATGTGGGCAGAGCCAGTGCAATTCTTGCTTTTTAAGCCTTCTCAGCTCATTGTTTCAGCTGAGTTGTCACAGCTTGCTCTGAAGTTTTTTAGTGATTTATGTTTTTAGTGATTTAAGACTCCTAGGGCTTGAACTGAGAGAGATCCTGCTGCTCATTTGAACTGCATTCGTACCAACCATGTTTTATGTTCCTGTTTCGCTTCTCTGAAACAAGCAAGATAATAGTCCACAAGTCTATCAGTGTAGACACAAGATGATTGCCCTTTCAGCAGGTCTTGTACCTATCTTTAATACAGTTCTTAATTACTATACTAGACTAAATATTTCCTCTTTTCTTTTAGTTTCATAAAGTCTTTCCTGTCAGAGTTTCATTAAAACATTAAGGGGTAACAGTTTTAAACTGAAGGAGGGTAGATTTAGATTAGATATTAGTAAAAAACTCATCACTATGAGGGTGGCGAGGCACTGGCACAGGTTGCCCAGAGAAGCTGTGGATGCCCCCTCCCTGGAAGTGCTCAAGGCCAGATTGGATGGGGCTTTGGGCAACCTGGGCTAGTGGAGGGTGTCCCTGCCCATGGCAGGGGGTTGGAACTGGATGGGCTTTAAGGTCCCTTCCAACCCAAACCATTCTATGATTCTATGATTAAGTGTTTCGTATTGAGCCATGATTTGTAGCCATACAAGTTTTTCCCTGGTGATGGAAAAGTTGCTTTGCCTGCCGCTGAATGTCTTTTTCTTTTACAGCATTTTGTTTGTGCCAAATGTGAGAAGCCATTCTTGGGGCACCGACACTATGAGAAAAAAGGACTGGCTTATTGTGAAACTCACTATAACCAGGTAAATTCTGCCATCTATACCTTAGGTACTTGCTCGGACTGGCAAATGCATTTTTGCATTTTACATATGCAAAGCTATGCAGATTTTGCATAATCTGAATTTGTAGAGGCAACATGATATTAAGAAACTAGTGAGATTTAATGGAAAAAATAATTTTTCTTGGTAGATGTGAAAAGTGATGCTGAGGACAGAATAGAAATGTCTTGGAGATACTGATTTTTCTTCGTGCCATTGACAGAAAAAACCACTGATCATAAGTTGTGATTCAAATCCTTGTAATTCTACTCCAAAACTATTTGTGCGGACTGCTTTGATAATTACTTGCTTCCATGGGTCTAAGATAAGTGTTGTGCTGTGTAAAGCATGAGAAAAATAAGTTTCAAAAGCCAATCAAAACCTATTTTTTTTCTGTGTAACTCTACTGAACAGCTATGAATTTGTTATTTTCTTCTGTCAGATAAATTAGTCTCTTTCTCTTCATAAGAGATGTGTTGCTGTTTTCAAAGTAGCTCTAGGTTTTATTTTGATGTTTATAGTTTAGCATCAGGAGATGTTTGTGTACAGTAAGCATCATAATCTACCCATCCTCTTTTCTCCAAATTGCCACATATACAGGACTTTAAGAACACATAACAATGCTAGAGTGTGAGGCATTAACAAAAAAGATTTTGTAGTATTTAGTGGTATGAGATCCAAAGGAACATAGACTGTTTGGCAAGTGTATGAGAAGTTATTCAGAAGATTTAAATTGGTATATTTGGGGGCTACTGCAATGTCTGGGAATTCTTTGATTGTTAGAATTTAATGTTCACACCAGCTGTGTAATTTGGGGAGCATAAGTAGTCAGTAACATGAGTTCCTGTTCTTATTTCTTTTGCTGTGCAGCTTTTTGGAGATGTCTGCTACAACTGCAGCCACGTGATAGAGGGAGATGGTAAGATTTGTTCTCTCCTTGTTTTGGGTTGCTGTCCTTGTTCCATTTGTTCGTGCAGCTGTTGCAGTCCCACAGTTGCAAGGCACCAGTGTTTCTTTTCACATCTGGCCTCATTTGAATTTGGATACAAATCCGAATTCAAATAATCCAGCAGTTTCCTCTTATTTTGTGCTTTTGCTTTTGCAGTGGTATCAGCTCTTAACAAGGCCTGGTGTGTGAATTGCTTCTCCTGCTCCACCTGCAACATCAAGCTTACACTGAAGTAAGTCAGTGTTTATATTTTGGACCTATGAGACATTTGCCCCTAAGGCAGGGTATCAGCTTGGGGGAGCCATGAGCCGGTGCCTCTCTGAGGGGCAATATACCTTTTCTCTGTGGGAGCAGGTGATTATAATTCCACTGATTTCAGAATTAGAAGGGAGTTGGGACTTGGCATTCCCTCTGATTTATTTTCCTTCATTAATCTATTCTGTAAGAAGGTTGGGTAAGAGGAGAATTCATTCAGCAGTACAGAGGGAAGGCTCTAAACTTCAAGTAACTGCCTGTCCTGAAATATGTGCAGCCTCATGTCTCCTTCGTCTGGATGCTCCCCTCAGTAACAGTATTTGCAATTGTGTAGATTATTTTGAAAGAAAATATTATGCTACTTACCTCAAATATGTAGAAGAGGGATGGAAAACAAAGCAATCCTACATTTTTCCTTTCTCAGGTTCAAACCCTTATCCAACTATGCTGGGTTAACCCCACTGGCCTTGTACATGAAGGAGCTCTAATTCATCACAAAGAGGACCTTTGAAGTGACACTTCCATTCTACGATAACAGCATTATTATTCTAGACTGTTACATACAAATATATAGCAAAACCTTGCTCCTTATTTAATTAGTGATACTAAAGACCCTAGTTCCCTGATAAGAGGAACTTACATGACCAGGCACGGAAGTGAGTTGTTTTATACATGCAGTAGAACACAAATAACAGCAATTACACAGATGCATGGAGACTTGATTTAGTGAAGCATATAGTTTGCAAGTACCATTTTAATAGCCCGCTGTTCTTTGTGTTAAAGGAATAAGTTTGTGGAGTTTGACATGAAGCCTGTATGCAAGAAGTGCTATGAGAAGTTCCCTCTGGAGCTGAAGAAACGCCTGAAGAAGTTGTCAGAGCTGGCATCCAAGAAGGCACATCCCAAAGCTCTGGATTTAAACTCTGCTTAAACAGGTCTGTCAGTCTACTGACTGCGCTCTTGCAGTCAAGCTGCTGTTCACAGCAGCTGTTGATTACAGAGGCAATTACTAAGAACAAGTGAAACCAGAGATAAGTAGTACCTTCCCCTGCTTCTGGTAATGTAGCTTGCATCTTGACTATCCCTTTACTCAAGCAATTGTTTATTAACACTGGCAGAAAGAGGAATATGATTTCTGCTTGAGCAGTTTACAGGCTGTTATTAATTTGCTAATAACAACTTATTCTGCCTTTGTTGAATTGTACACAGTCTTTCCTTCCTCAATTGAGCTATAGTTCTCTCTTCATTCCTCTATAGTCTAAGGCATTTGGAAACAGTGGTTGAGTGTAGGGGTGGGAAAAAATGTGGGGTTTGCTCTTTTTCAGTTAAAGTATAAAAATTTCTCTTCTTACCCTGGGTGAAGACATTTTTAAATTTTTTTAATATGTAGGCAAATATTCTGAAAGCTTTCACTCCTTGCTACATGCAAAAATGTTCTGGTCTTTCTACAGATATCTAACGAGCATATATGGATGCTGTACAGTCATTCTGGTTTGCAGGGTTGCTGGGAAAGCCCAGGAGTCAATAGTTATGGCATCTGCCTGCTTGTCTGGCTCAGGACTAATGTTAAGACTGCTGAAGAAGTTTGCTTTGCTGCTTCCTTGTTCAGTAGTAAGGAGATTTCAAGTCTCAAGGCTGTGTTGGCCTCTTCGGAATAGGTGGGCTCTCCTTAAGGAGGAGGTGGCTATGGGAAGCAAAAGATTTTGGTAGAAACTAGCACTATAATTTTCTCAGTTTGTTCTCTACCACTACATGGGTACTAGGGCTTCTAGGGGTCAACACAAAGCCATTTACTATCCACTGGCATAGCTGCCATTTCTTGAGGCAGTGTGGCTGGAGCCTCGGCTACCCTTTTGCAGGATGAAATCCAATTGATAATATGGTACTGATTTAAGTGCTTCAGTTTCAAATCCAGTTCTTCTCACTTTATTTCAAAGATGAGTATTCATTCATAGGTCACACTCCAGAAAGCCCAGTTACATGAAGGGATTTCTAATATTTACAGTTTGTAGCAAATGTGGTCTTATGCAGAAAAACCCAGGAAGTATTTTTCTTAAAATTTTCACCAAATAAGAGTTTCCCATCACTTTTCTTTTTAAGACCTGAGTGTACTTAAAGAGAGGACCTCAGACATGAATCTGTACATTTTAAGCATATAATTCTGCTCTGTAGTTCTGCCTGTCACTGGTGAAGTTTCACTGGTCCTACTGCCTCTGCTAGTACAACCCAAGGTGCTGAGAAATTTAACTTGTTTTGAACATTCTTGATATGTCTTTAGGGGTGAGCCATTAGCAGTGCTGTTTGTGAGTCCACTGGTGTGTTGTATAGTCACAGTGAGCGTCTGAGACCTCTGGAGGTGTCCCCATAGTTTCTTGTGCTGAGCTAAGCTGAGCAGCCTGAAAATCCCTTTCCATGAGTGGTTGGGGACTGTGCCTGACCTTTTTGTGAGGTGGACAGCATGAAAGACACTGGAAGAGTGCTGTCCCTTGCATGATTTAAATCTTCCAAAAAGTGGCTAGTTTAGTAGGTCAAATGAACACAGCAGGTGGGCCTAGGCACCACCCTGCAGCCCCGGGTGAATTAGCTAGCAAGACATTAAAGCTTCCTTGCTTTCTGTATGTGTGAGCAGCAACTGGATCGGGGCAATAATCCACCTTAAAATTATCCCAACTGCCATCACACTCTGCTGGAACAGAGCTAAACAAGATAATTGCTAAAGTATTCATAGTTGTTAACATGCTTGCTGTAGCCTCTACCCATGAAACTGCACCAGTGGTATCACAGCAGTGGTAGGAAATCCCAGCTAACTGTGTGCAGGTAAGAATCCAATATGCAAGACTATCCCTTAGCTACTTACTGGCTTTGCTAATTCAATTTCTTTCAGCAGCTTTGCTTTTCATTGCTGTAAATTACCATAAACTTTAACTGGGGTGTACTGCGTTCACTATAACACTGATGAGGGGATAGGCCTTAATTTTAACAGTAGAATTCTTCCATCCTCTTCTGACTAATATGCACTGTAGATTACAGTAATAGTAGCTGCTTTTGTTACTGCTTTAGGAGAACACATGGCTAGTCACTGTTCTCTCACCAGCCTTTAAATGGCCTTTTAGTTAAGGGCACAAAGAGCAGCATGTCTTTTGGTGCAGTAGTATGTGGCCACTGCAAAGACTAGTCTTGTAAGCCTGTTCTTTGGCATTTTTTTCACAGCATAAGACACAAGAACTACTGATCTAGGTGCAGTTCAGTATGTTATGCAGATTCTTCTCAGCATAAAGCATTCAGGTCTGTTCCTATAATCACAGGCCATGTTTAATGTTAAATCTGAGCAGCTGTGTATCTTCAGCCTCCTGGGAAGATGGTGGAGAACACACAGCCGCATAGCTACTGGTAAATATGGGAAGACTAACTAGCAGGCAATAGGTATTATTCTTTCAGTGGCCACGCGCAAGTTCAGCAATGGAAAATGCATGTATGTAGAGGTGAATGGCATTAACTTTTGTACTGCAAGTAGAGATTTAGTGTGTGCTCTCACTTTGTCTCATGTTTAGAAATTCAGTAGACCTAGTAAGCTTCAATGTTCAAAGGACAGTTGATATCATTCTCTTTGATAAGGTAGCTGTTCAGTTCTCTATGATTTGGATTCTGTCCTTATCTTCAGAGCATTTCCCAAAATTAGTGGGGGAAAAAATCATCATATTCCCTGATCTCTATATTAGCAGAGGATGATGTTGTCTTAGTATCTCTTAAATTATTAATTTTTCACAATTGTTTTTCTTACACTCTTGCTGCCATAGCCTGCAATGTGCAGAGTAACAGTAGTGAATATTACTGACATACCTTTTGTGGGACAGTGGAATTGAAGGAGTAGGAGAAATAACTATAAATAGTTAAATAAATGCATCTTCCTCTACTTCTTTGAGTCCATTTCTTAAAAACTAAGTAGAATATAATGGAGACTTATAGTCTCCATTATAGTGTGGTGATAGTCTGGCAGGTTGTTTGGGGGTTTTGTTGTTTTTTTTTCTTTTTTTTAAGTAAAGTTAAGGTCTTGGTCAGAAATAAGCTGCATGCTTTTTTCCATTGCTGTAAATAGACATGTTGACCAAATTCATCCTAGGTATCACACCACTGGACAGTATAGATTTATATCAAGGTTGAACTTGGCTCAGAAGTCTACACTTACTAAAAGCTGTAGTCTCATTATATACATTTATAGTTTACATTCCTATTTATACATACTGAATTAAAATCACTAATATTCACTGAATACACTTGAAAATGGTTTTGCTTTTAGAAACCACAGTATGTGAAGCTTGTTTGCATTAAAAAGGTATGTTAATCACTTGCAATCTTTCTTTATGGCAACCTAATCTGCTCTCTAGGGTTTGCATCCTGCTTTTTATTTTTACAGCACTCTGCAATGTCGGCAAATATTGTTCAACCTTCTGTACGGAGAGTTTCTAGATGTTGCTTGTTTTGTATTAGATGATGTGACTGACACTTTTTAAAAAAGTGGTTGGATGGTGAAGGAATAGGTTGCAGGCAGACATGTAATAAATGTGGTTGTACTAGTCTGTAAAGCACTATTAAGTGCTGAGGATGGTATAGACTGAGTAAAAGAATTAGCAGCTACTTGCCTTGGTTCAGGCCTTGATGAGCAGTGTGGATTCTGCACTGTGTGAAGCTCTCATTTTATCACACGTTGCTTGTGCTGTCTAACCAAAACATGTGATTGTGGCTTGAAATGTTGCAATATTGTACCTTTTTACATTCCTGTAATAAAGTTAACTGTAATACATTTTAAATTTTCACCAAAAAAATGTAAAGAAGTTGTCTATTGTACAGTAAAAAAAAATTACGTTTGCAAAGCTGAGCCAGAGAGCATTACGCACTCGGAGGAACTCTGAGGATTGCACAAATCTGATGTGCTGCTGTGGTGAATTCATGTTTTGGATCTGTGCTGTTTCTGTGGTGATACGTTGGTTGATGAGGATGTGCGGAAAGGGGTATCATCCATTTAGAGGCTGTGCTGCACAAATTGTGTTGTGTATATGATGAGTAGATGGGATGTTTTGATCATTTACAGGCTGTAGTAGATATTTGGTAGGTTTAGAATACATGGATCTAGAGTGAATATTCAATTTTCTTGTTAAAAAAGACGTAGTGGTTTATTTTCTGCGGTATTTATTGAAAAACCAGAAACAATACAGTTTAGCTGCAAAATTTCTTTTTGTACAGGTGAAGTATTGAACGCTTCTCACTTATAGCCAGTTAGATCGGATATAGGATGACAAAACAATTCAAAGTCATTAGTCTCAAAAGTTTCCATTGCCAGCAATGGACATTACAGCAGGAATATCTAATTGCTTGCAAAAGGATCAACTATTCTGACAAGTGTGGCACTCATTTAGATGCACAAAGAGAGCGGGGCTCTTCCCTACCACCCATGTACAAAACTCCCATTAGCGTTTGAATTTCACACACACACGCATCTGAGGAAACAAGGGAACCATTGTGCATACATTGGCAAATTACAGTGAGAGATCTAGCAGAGCTGCTTTTGCAGCACTGCCAGATCGTGTCTCAAGGAACTTGGTGTAAATGCTTTAAGACATATCCATGTTTCACTGTGAGCAAGGGAGGGCTCATCATTGAGGAAGGAGTACTTGTTCTCTGATAGGGTAAGCATCGAGGCTTACGACCACCACAATGCATGTATGCTTTCCATGTTCTGAGCACATGTAGGACCAAAGTTGTGTGTTTACAAAGGTCTGAGATGAACAAGTGCTGAATCAAATTTTACTACTCAAAGTGTCTGCTAAACAGGAAATAGAAAAAATGAGGAGAAATTAAAGCTATTATTCTTGTCTCATGAATGAATGTCTGCATAACTCCAAGCTGAGAACATTTTTATAGAGCAGAAAAGTCTCTTTTCAACTGATGCCTGTCAGACTGAGTTCTTCGATTCTGATTTGCACTGAATAGCACATCTATAACTTGAAATAGCAGGAACTGAGTAAAAGTACTGGACCCAAAAGCCAGACCCATATCAGGGTTTGTTTATGCTTACTAGAAACTGCATGGTAGAAAGCAGTTGTTAGTTTCCAAGTGCATTATAAAATGTGGATGAAAGAAAACCATTTAATTTAACCAAGGCAATGGTAAACCAGTGGACAGCCTGCAAATTTAGCAGCACACAGGAATGGCTGCTAAATTCTGACAGTAACTGGCTGGCATAGCCTACTGTAACTTGCAGCACATAACCTAGTGATAAAAGGATGAAAACCTGCATCTTACCTTCCAAGGTGTCCAGCTATCCTACAACTAAAGAGCATTTCTTACTCTTAGAATTTCCAATAGGAGGAAAAAAATAACATTACCTTTGTTTGCAAAGACTCAAGGAGTTTATGCATTTGGTAAAAGCATATGCAACAAGGGGACATTTTCTTTCCAAGAGGAAGAAAACTGTTAAAGTATGTCTGTCTTAAAGACTGGAGGAGACTTCGAGTATCAGAAGAGGCTCTCATACTAGGGTTCCTCTGCCTCCTGCCCCCATATTACATTAAAATCCAGCTAAAATTTCTCTAATCCAAAATCTGAATGGAATTCTTTTATTACATCCAAGACAGACAAGTGTTACAGATATTTGAAAGCACATGGTCACTTGAGCTACTCTTGTGGTCATATTTCAGCAGCACAGTTCATTCAGTGTGTGATCGGAAGACTGATCATCAAGATTAATATTTTTTAAATAGCGTTTCTTCTGGGAGATGAAATTATAGGTAGTTTGGCACAGATACAGGTCATGGGTTCTATTTCCACTGTTAGGCTGGGAGGTTCTTTTGTTTGTTCACAGCATTCATTAGCAGGCGTACATAGGATGTTAACAGGTCATCCATTTTGTAACCCTGTTGAAAGAAAAAAGTCTTACATCTCCCAAAGAGCTCCAGAAGCAAAAATAACATTTCCTCCCTGTTTTGTCGTCTTCTTAGGTTCTCCCCTGCATGGACATCTCCTTTTCCAACACCTATCACTGTTTTGATAATTATTTATCTATTCTTCCCTCTGCTCTTCCCTTCATAGACTTAAAAAAGTTTACAGAGCATAGCTCTACTGTCTCCTTGTCATTCCAGCTAATTGACATCTTGTACTTAGGAATCCAAGCTTTTCTGTGAGAGAAGTTAGCCCTTAAATGTTTTTATATTATCACTACAAATTTACCTTTAAATATCAATACAGTGATGCTTGTCTGAGCCTGTGGACAATCTGAAAACAATTCTTAAAAAGGTGGAACCACTTGTTGACAAGTGTAAAATCTTACAAGGATAGTGTTACTGCATAGATGTATCAAACCATGCAAGATGAAAAGCCTCTTGTGTGGTTTTGTGGGTAAGTGCAGTCTTTTCTTAATGCTTCAGACAGATAGAATTTTGATGTATGGGAAGAATTGGGGAAATTACTATTTTTCCTTGTCTTCATGGCTTACTTCTTTACCTCAGATGGCGTTATGTAGCACTGAATCAGTTCTGAACTGCAACTTTATTGACCTAGCAGTGAATGATTTTTGTATCTGCACTGGTTTTAATGTCTGTTTTGTAGCAATTCTGGATGTAAAGGAAAAATTAGGAGTTTCTTGTGTATAAGTTAACAAAACTCTTCTTACCAGAGATGTCTCACATAAGATCCTGCTTCCTCGTACCAGGTTCCCTATTGTCATGTGAAAGTATGTGCTCCCACTGCTCCAATTGGAGATTTTATTGAAGGGGTAAACTGTTAAAATATCCTGTAAGGGGAAACAAACTGAACTATGCAACATTTCTCAAATGAAAATGGGATGTTATGTAAGAAAACCTGTAGAGCCTGAGCATTTTTTTTCTTTCCCATTTCATTTATAAATACAGTGGATCAAGGTAGGTCTTGCATCCAGAACAGTGGTATATTGTATTTTCACCAAACAGGTGAGTCTTAATCACTCTAATGAGACTTCCTTTCATTATATATTGATCTTTGCTTTCGTGCACTGCCATTATATTTACAGTAATCTAAAACTCGCTGGATATATGTTCTCTTATTAAAAGCAAATAGTGATATTAAAAAATGCTTTTGCCAGGGAAGTTGTTAAGATCAGACTGGGTTAGAGAGCTGGTAAATGCTGTCATTCGACCTGATCTTTTAGACAGTTTGGGTTTTCTGCAAAGCATTTTTATGAAGCAAATTCTCTAGTGCACTATCCGTGCATCTGCCTGATCTTACCCCTTTGCCCAGGTCCATCATGATTACCACTTCTTTTTTCAGAGATGCTCTACACTGTTTCCTTTCCAGTGCAGAAACAGCAAAGAAGTGATTTGAGGCAATAACATTTTATTCGGTTTTACACAGAAAATAAATAGAGGGACTCTATCCTCTCCTTCAAGGAGAAGGTCCTTTTGCTGTCCCTAAATTAGCACACTCAATGAAATCCTTCCTTAGACAGACACTTGAGAAGCAACTGTTACCTTTGTCTTCTGATGTATCAGTGAGACTCCTTGCTTGTTGATTGCGATCAGCACAATCTCTGGGAAATTTGGCTCTGAGGTTTGCTATAAATGAGTAACAGAGCAAGATAAGCAGAAAAAGAAAAAATTATCCATATTAGGTGCATGGTGACTTTTAACAGTGTCCAGTGCTGCTTGCTCTCTTTACCAAATAAACACCGAAACACAAAACTCTTACATATTGTGTAACTATTGCTAAGGATGACTTTTTTGGCCATATATTGATGACTTGTGCAGCTGCTACATAAAAGCAGGATCCGGTCCATAATTTCCTAGACTATCTGATAATAGGCTCAATGGTTGGTTGCAAACCAGTTAAGAGCCTAGTGAGGAGAAATTAAAGGTAGCAAGTGGGAAATTATTCCCAGAAGTATCCCTTGCAGAATGAGAGGATTAGTACAGTTCTGTTCTGAGGGAAGTGTCCCCAGAGATAGAAGATTTGGCAGCATTTTGTAGTGGAGAACAACAACAGGACAGTTAAATATCTATATAGCTAAAAGACCCCATCCACTACGTAGTTGTATTATTAAGTATTACAACTGGAACAACAACGTAGCCAGTAAATAACAGGCATAGTTCAGAGGGGATAAAAAACGCATCTCCCCACTTTCAAGGAACTGAGTTTTTCTCAGTAGATGATGGGTAGCCAGCTTTCTAATGCATTCTCACACAGATATGGAATTCTAGTCAGTCCGTATCCCCTAGTGCTGTCTACTACCAAAGCCTACAGGCTACTACTGTGCTGTCTACTACCAAAGTCTACTACAGGCTTTTAAACCTACCTTCACCTCAAAGAAGGCTGATCCAAACGTTGGCCACCGGTGTATCAATTTCAAGAAGGCAATCTTGGCCTCATCCACAGTTTTTCCTTCATGTTTGCCATATGCTGCAGTAATGCTCTGTTTAGAAAAAAGAATGCAAAGCCTATTCAGGTGGAGACAGACATGTTTCCAATGTCCAGCATTAGCACTAAAGACATCAACAGACCATCACCAAGATCAGTCTTGTGCCCACAGCAACAGAAGACTGTGAAAATGAAAACAGCCTACCATGCCATGGGGCGAGGTGAAGCCAGAACCTCCCCAGTGCTCCTTACTAACAAGTTGGCTGAAGGAAGTCCAGGAGCCCAAGGGAATGGATTTCAGGGCAGAGGAGCAGTATGGGATGAAACAAAATTCAGAAAGCCAGTGTTCAACACCCACAGACACGTATCACATTTTCTGCTGAAACATGTACGGTGAATTCTCCCTCTGTATCTGAAATAGTGTCCTGTGTCTTCCTCAGTGGACTAAGTGGTAAGTACCTGCTGAAACTTTCTTGTCTTTTGGTGGAGAAAAGAGCCTTTTGCTATGAATAACACGCACACGGTACAAGATGTCTGATTTGCTGGCCAAACTATGAAATATTTAGGACACATCTTCATTTTCTGTTTCTCTACAAGATCCTCAAATCCCCAGTCCCATCACTGACTTTCCTATCTCTAGCTCTTCTGGGCACTGAAAATAGATTAGCATCTCCAAGAAAAATGCACATCTCAAATCAATATATCTTTCATATATCTTTCTGAGGCTTGGTAGAGAGGATGCAAGATCTCAGTTGTAGGAGGCAAACCAGCAACATCCAGTAGCATCCCTCCATAGTGCTTTCAAAGACTGTCAGATCAAAAAGTAGTGTGTCTCGATGTCTTCTCAAAGCTCTGTGGAAGTAGCACGATTAATGAAAACTGATGTTCTTACCTTCTTCCACTCATCTGTTGAGATTGCTCGGACCAGATTGTCTGGCACCAGCTCCTTCAAGATTTTGGGGATGGTTGGCAGCTGTGTGCGGTCATTGTCGAAGCGCACTTTATAAATTAGCCCTGCCAGCTGGACAGCTTCATCCTTGGAACACTTGTGATAGCCTCTGAGGTACTTTGGCAACTCCTGGAAGAGACCAGTTCTGAATCCAGACAGAATAGGCTGAAGCAAACACTGACTTAGACTTAGCATGCTAAGTCTGTGAGGTCAGGATGTGAGTCTCGCCAAACACAGGCCGAGGGCATCCCAAGAACTTTTGACTCCTTCTGGAGGTTCTCTGGATGATCTTTAAAGGTCCTTTCCAACCCAAACCATTCTATGATTCTCCATACAACTGTGGAGCAAGACGAGCACCTCCAGAGAACAATTAGATTAGGAAGCTGTGCTCCTAACATAAGCAATATAGCTAAGGTGTGGATGCTGTGAGAAATAAATTTGCTCCTGAGGCTGAGCTGTGTCCTCCAGAGGCATTCCTCTCGAGGGTCTATAATGCAGGCCTTAGTGAGGGAGACGGCAATACTCCAGCAGGCTTACATTCTCAGGAGTATTTCTTGAATCACATTACCTGCCATTATGTTTATGCTTTAAGGAGCTGGTTACCTGGTGGTAATGAAAAATGGAATCAGCTTTCAGGTCCTTCCCAGGAGTTACATTCAGCCACAGCTTTCTCATGAAGTACACTTTATAAGCCACAGACATAGTAGCCCCTAAGGAAAGAACATCTTGTTAGTATTCTCTGTATCACCGTGAAGTTGTGCAGTTTTTAAATGGCTTGATAGTTTCTTCAGAAATGTAATTCTGGTTTTAATAGTTACAAAATTACTAACAAAAAAGTACAAAAGGCCATTTTTAGATGACCAAGGAAGTGATTAGTTGTCAGTTCCTGGACACTGATTGTGCGGTGATCTAAGGTGCAGGCTCTTCAGAGATGGAGGAAGAAGCTGAGGATGCTAGCAATGCAAGTGTTTGTTATTTCTTGGTGCTTATGACAGCTGCCTGTCAATGTGCAGCACACCTGAATTCTGTTATACTGATGCAGGTACAGTCCCTGATGGCTGTGTTTACAGAAATGAATTGTGATTTAGTGCATGTACATCTTTATGCTGTGATTTTCAGAGCTCCATATCAGCTGCATCAGCTGTGGGGAGAAGAGGGAAGTTAGAAAGTCTCAGATGCATAGACACTGCTTCAGAAAGTTGAACTTCAGCTGTCCTGAAATAAGCAAAGGTCAGGATTAATGAATATGAAATTTGAGTGGAGTTTGAGTTTGTAGATTTCAAAATGTACGTTATACATGGGGGTAACATGCAAAGAATTGCTGTCATTGGTGTTATATTGTTGTATTCTAACAAGTGTTCCCCTGGCAATACAACTTGTGCTTTGGTATCACCAGGTAATAATCTAGACAGCAATATTCTAACAACCAAAGGAATGGGAGTGACACTGTGTGAAGAACCTATTTACATGTGTCGCCTGATAGCTGATCTGGCAATGCATCAGCCTTGGACTGTAAAGAGGATCAACCTAACTTGTGTGCATCCAGCTGTGTGTTTTGGACACAACAGGTCAAAAAATCTTTGGTGCCAATTTAAAATTTCTGGAGAGATTTCCCCCCCCCCCCCCAAGATGTTTTATCCTATTGGATAAATTTGCTGTCTCCCCAGTTCAACACAGCATCTCATGCAGCTTCCTGTCATGCTGGCATTCTCCTTACCATCTTTCCCTGGTTTGTTCCTCCTGTTCCAGTCTGTCACCTGCCTTAGTGAGTCGAAGAAGTAGTCTGCTTCATTCTGACTGATCACCTGGAAGAGGCCAAGCAATGAAGCGGGGAAAGGAGGGATCATCAGATCATATAAAATACTGCCTGTGCTAACACACCCAAGTATCAGGCTGAGTTTTCTTTCCGTGTCTACAGTGAGAGAGTGCAGTTACAGCAGGAAAGACAGAAGCAAGGAGAAAGAAGTAGAGAAATGGGAGGAGGAAGGCTCAAATGAGGATTTTTATTGCATCTTCTGTTGCTTTTTTCTTTCCAACCTGCTTATTGAAGTCAAGCTGAAGATGCCTACTTTATTCTTAGCCATCTCCTCTTTGTAAAATATTGGCACATACCAGGTTTGCACATCAGAAGCTCCCTGTGCTTGGACTCAGCGCTGCTTTTGCCTTGATCACAGTTTCAGAGAGAAGGGACCTTTCACCAAGGCAGCCAACCCAAGCTTCAACTCAGGCAAGGCAAGCTTCTGAGAAACTAGAGACAAATCAACTGGCGCTGGTCAGCCAGTGCTCTCCCTAACACTAGTGGGTACTGTACATGTGCAGCACATCTCCTGGGCAAAACCTGAGTGGAAAAGGGCTGAATCCAGCAGTATGCAACATGCAATTTGCTACTATCCCAGCAGCTGCAAGAAAGCCCGGGTCTCCTCTGCTTTTAGTATCCACTATGTACCAGTAGACTGGTACTCTCCATCCAGCCCCTTCAAGAGACTCAAAATAATTGTCAGGTGCTAAAAGTTCGAATCTAGGTTGTATCCCTAGACAGAAGCAGTAATGACCTGCTCTGTTGCTTAGCTTCATATATGGTTGGTTAGGTGGTCTGGTAAATAAG
Organism: Grus americana; assembly: GCF_028858705.1. Taxonomy (NCBI): domain Eukaryota; kingdom Metazoa; phylum Chordata; class Aves; order Gruiformes; family Gruidae; genus Grus; species Grus americana. Next base: position 3,290,628 of record NC_072860.1, on the reverse strand, counting down.
TAAGGGAGGCAGGGGGAGTCTGGCTACCCTGCCATAGTCGAGAAGAGTTACCTTGTCTGCAATCTTCACAAAGAGGCTGAAACCTTCCCAGGAGTTCATCTGCAATTTGGAAGCGATGTTCTGACACAGAGTCCGGATTTTGGTGTTTGTTCCCACATCAAATGTCTATGAGATAACAAGACTCTTGTTACACAGAGGAGAGGAAGAAATGAGAACACTGAATGTCTTGAAACGTGCTTCTGCATGAAGCATGAAGCCTTTTCACGTGGCTGTGAAAATGGTCAAGGCTGGGAAAACAAGTAAGTTCTCACCTGTTCTGTTTCATTGGGGAAGCAAATCTTGTGTGAGATCTTTGTGTTGTTCTGTAAGATGGCCTCAACCTCCACAGGATGAGGTGCCCACTTCCTGGAGCCACTCCTGGAAAATGCGGCCACAATCGTAAGAGAGATCAGTGCTGGATGTTTAATCTTTGAGGAGTTCAACAACAGTATTCTGTCTGAACAACAGACTCTATCAAATTGCTATACTGTGACATGGGACGGACTCTAATGGACCTTCACCCCAATGCAAATGAACAGTGTTAACATGTATTAACAGCAAGACACTGAGGGTCTTATTAGCATGTATATTAAGAGTGTTCTACTCCACAGGGAGCTTGCATGAATAAGGCACCTTTCTAGCCAGTACCATCACCCCTTCTATGTATTCAGTGACATTTTTCCTTACTGTTATTGAAGTGTGAAGATAGTGGCCACAAGGAGAAATGAATTTTATTTAATTCTTCCATCAGCAAAAAGATATGCATTCAGACACAAAATGAGTTACAGCTCAAGAGGCAAGTACCAGAAAAGTTTGGAGGGCCGCTAGAAGCATTACATTTTATATAAGAGCTGGCATGTAATCACTGACTCAAGAGGTGCTCTTAAGCTGTACAATCCCAGTTCTTTGAAATTATACCTCAGAGCAGAGCTGCCTTTTAAAGCAAAGGAACTGGCCTTGAAGTCTGAGTCATGCAAAAACCTTGATACAGTTAAAGTGAGGACAAATCTAGCACATTACCTTCTGGGGCTGGTATTTTCCTGCCCTCTGGCACAGAGCAGGCTGTTTGGAAATTTTGTACACTGCAGCTTATGGGTCAAACTCCTCTCACACACTGGGTCAGTTTCTCAGGAAGAGAGCTTAGTCTGGCATCCAGCTTTAGTCGTATGGATGAGGCTTTGGGCAACCTAGTCTAGTGGAGAGTGTCCCTGCCCATGGGGGACTAGATGATCTTTGAGGTCCCTTCCAACCCAAATCATTCTATGATTTGAAAACTAATTTTTTTCCATTAAATAAAGTAGCAGTTCCATTTGGAGAAGGAAAACCTGACTGTAAACCAAGTTGAACAGCATGTGCTCTGGTACTGTACAGGCACTGTAAGGAGTGTGGACCTCCCCTACTCAGTCATCTATTCCTTGACTTACAGCAGAGGGAGGCCGTAGGAGACCACAGAAGTGCAGTAACTTGGCTGGAGGCACAGAGCCATCTCTCCTTGCAGCCTCAGCTAGGAATTCATTGCCAAGGCAAGATCTGCTTAACGCCCATCATGGTGCTCACTGGTTCCCTGGCCAGGAGCCTGGGGATTAAGCTGTAAAGCTGTTTATGGAGGAAAAGGTGTACGCAAGGGCTCAGTTGGCTTCCACTCCACATATTGCAGGTCAGTCCCTTGAGCTGCCTGCTCTCCTCTTTCCAAAGAGAGCAGGTTACTTACAGGGAGAAGTTGGACTAGATGATCATTGTAGGTCCCTTCCAACTGAAATGTTCTGTTCTATTCTGTTGTAAGCAGGTGCAGGTTTAATCTTAGGAAAAGGAATGCTCTTAGAAAACCACACTTGTCTCTGTTCCTCTTCCCATCCTCCAGGCTCCAGATCTGGGTCAGTTTAGCAGATAGAATTCCCCTCCCTGTTTCCCCACTCTAAAGAAGCTCTATACAGCTCAACAGGGCTTAGAGCATGAATAGCACATGATATAGGGAGGCAGGAATTTTTCAGTCTTCATAGAAAAAAACCCCAATGAATAGCATTCCTCACCATGCGTTTTTCAGGCACTTCAAAGGCAAGTTCAATGTGCAGTGACATTTCCCCAGCAGTGCCAAAACCCATCTGCTGCAAGGGGGACAGCCACTGTGTTAGCATTCCCCTCGAGCCTGGCCCGCAGGGCCCACAGACCAAACGCAGGGCCTAGCCTAAGAGAAGGGGGAGGATGGAGGTGCTGGAGGGAGAAATCATTGGGCACTGCCTTACTGAAGAGGTCTGTGGCAACTCACAGCAGCATCAAAAGGGAGAAGGCTGGGGTTAACCTTGATGCCAAAGCATTGTGTTCTCAGAGTGTCAAGCTGGGTAGTTCTAGTGTCTGGAGGAATCTAGGGAAACCTTGCCCCTGCAGTTCAATTGATCCTTCCTGAAAACGAGGTAGCCCTTCCACTACCTCTGGTCATGTAAAGTACATTACCCCATGAAGCCATTCAGAAGCTTGGGAAGCACTGTGTGCTGGAGGCTCTGTTGCTTCAACCCTCACCAGGACAGAGACAATGCCTAGAGGACTGAGAAGTACCCTGGTGTGAGTAGCCATCTAAGTTTCAGGGCTTTGCTCATTTGGATTTCTTCAAAGAATAGGAAATGACTCTGTTGATCCTGTCTTCCTAGCACGAATCTGCTTTGCTTCACCATCAGAAAACCAGATTAGCACTCTGCAGATGTCAGTGACTTCAGTGGTGCCGCCCCACTGTGAGTAAAACTGTATTTTTAGCTGCGCATATGCAGCTCTGTGCTACTGAGATTCAACAAACCCAAGACTAATCCTCCGGCACATGTAAGAGGGATAAAGATACTCTGCCTCACCAAAGGAAAGCAAGGTCAGGACCTCATCAATGACAATGCAGGATTTCACTTCAAGCTGCATGCGCTTTAGGATGTTTGAAATACTCAGCTCTGGGAGTCAAGTGATTATGTGTGATGCTGAACTTTTAAAAATGTTGCTAACTCCATGAAAGAAAAACATGAAACTGTGACACAGACCTCTCTTTGTGGTTCAAAGTCCGCAAGATAATTAAAAATAATGATGACTTTAAAAAAAAAAAAAGGATGTAAAGAGAGAAAGGAAAGTAAGAGTCTTAATATTTTAGCACATGTGCTTTTTGGCACCTGATTCATGATTTTTTTACACTTTGAGCTGGCTATACGCTGAACTGTTTACCTCATCACTGTCTGAATCCTCTGACTGCAATCCAGGGCCAGTGTCTCTTTCTGACGTGTCTCCATGAACTTCTGGGCATGTTTCAGCAGTGACTTGCTGGGTGGGAACAGGCCAGTGCAGAGCCAAAGGAGCTGCCAGCCTTTGGTCACGCTGTACCTGTGAACACAAAGCAAATGGTTCTGCTATAGCCACGTATAATTCATTGTTTGACCACACATCAGCTACGGGGAAGAGAAATGGACTCCCATCGTGGTATGTTGTGCCATTCAGCAGAGCGTTGCAAATCAATGTAGCCTTCACGCAGGATCAGGCAGCCGTTTTCTGTGCAATGTATTTGAAGACAATGCTAAATCCTGGCTGATAAATATTCATGAAATATTCATGACAGTTGCAAATCTCATGAATAAATATAAGCTCCAGTTTAACAGTCATCTTGGCAGCAGTGACCCTGGTGCTATCCTCTTGGAAAGCCACTGTCAGTTTGCTGCTCATGCTCACATGTATTTGGATTGTGCTTTATCAGCTGTTTGTATTCACCTGCTCTCTGTGGTAGCCAGCATTGCTCAGAGCACAAGCGCTTTGCTTGTGAGTGACTTTCCCTTACGTATGCTCCTGCTCTGAAAAATGAGCAGGTAGATGGCATTGTGTAATGAGGTAGTTACAGTTCTTCAAAACTCCAGATCAAGTTTGTACCATTTTCAGGCAGAAAGCTATTTCCTCCGGCATCTGGATCTGTGAAATCTGGCAGTCGAAGCCCTTCTGGCATCTTACCCTCACCAGTAAGAAAGGCTCTGCAGCCAGGAGGTGGTCAGTCATCATGCCTTCAAAGCCAGGAGCAGAACACTCTTCAGCTGTGTCCCAGGGATTGCTCTGAAAGGCTAAATGGTGTGAAGTGGTTTTGATTGGGAAAGCCAGCAGGTCTACCTTTGAATGAGCACCTGACTGCTCAAGACAGAGGTCCTGGCTTCTTTATTCCCATTTACTTTTCTAATTTTACAGATGGAGACACACTATTTTAATCCCATTTATACTCCATAGATCAGTGGTGTTTGTGTCTGTGTGAGAGTGTGACATGGTCCACAGGGCAGTAGCCTGGGAAGGATGAAGGATTTGTTGCTCTAGCTGTTCTAATGAAAATATATGGAAATAGCCACCTTTCAAGCATTGTTTTTTCCACATCAGTGATCCCTCTCAAAACAGTGAATGACCCACAGGACTAAATTGGTAGAGTGCATCAGGCATGGCACTGGCACCATGGTTACAGACTCTGAGTTAAATAGCCTGTAAGATTTACTGTGGGCGAGGAAATTTACCATTTAATAGTTACACACATGGTAATAGTTCCACTAAGTTTAATATTTGTGGAACAGTAAGACAGAAAATAAACAAATAGAAGCTCCTTCTCTAGCTTTTGCAGTGACACAATGCAGCTAGAAACAGACAAACCACTTTGTTAATAATTAGTATTATTTTAAGCTTCTTTTTGCCATTCAGTTCCCCTGAAAGTAGGTCAAATTATTTTATGAGTGGGGAAGCAAACACCAGCCTGATTCAGAGACTTATGCCTGTGTAGGGGCCTGTGTAACCAATCTGCAAGCCAGTTGTGTAACCTAATTAATATAACTACTCAAAAGGATTCACTGGTAGTAAGAGATCTAGTGTGAACTGCATGCTTATAGGAGGGAAATGTTGTTATTGGGAAACTTAAAGGGAGGACTGGCAGTGCAGTCACTGAAAGCATGCAAGAAGTCTATGCAGTGCCATATTTTCTCCACAGACTGCCTTGGGAGTAAGAGGGCTTCGGTTACACCTTGCCTGCCTCACTCCATACTGCACAGAGAGGAGCACTGAATGCTGATGGGAGCAAAGCTGCAGCTCAGACGAGATGAGTAATAGTTCTACTCTGGGGCCTACCACTGCCCATCAGTGGTCCTGAGTGCTCTGCAAAGGTGAGCCCCACAGCACTGCTTGGAAGAGGGGGGAAGGGAAGGTCTCACTCCAACATTTGGCCATCCTTCCCCTCTGCTCTCACGTCATCAAAGGTGTGGCAGGGATTCCTCCTCACTATCTGCACTCAAGCCCTGGCTCTGCAGAAGCACGGTGTTTGCACCCAGGTGAGTACCTGTTTCTGTTCTCAGTCAGTTGCTTCATAATCTGACAGTAAATCTCATCCCGCAAGACTTCCTCCTGGATAGCTGCTACAAATATCTGGTCAGTGACTTCCACAGAGGAGTGTGCCTGTTTTGAGGGATAGTCTCCCATGAATTTCATGATGGGTGAATGTGCTGTTAAGGACAAAAGCAGGCAAATTTTGGAAGGTGAATGGAAAGTCTCACCTGGATCCTAACATGTTAGTGAATCTGTTGATGTCTAAATGGCAAATACTGGGAGGAGTGTCTGGAACATATTCCCTGCCTGTCCCCTACCCCTTTTCCCTGTGCAGTAGTCACCGCTTGGCTGTGGTTTGTACTGTAGCAGCAACTTGCTCTGGGCATATGTAGTAAATCTCATTCATTCCTAATGCCAAGTTCTCCGTTAAGTGAGCCATCAGGAGTTGTGGAGCACTGGGAGGGAATAGGAACCTTTCCTCTGTAGACAAGGGAAACAACGCTAAGTTGTGCAGAGTTGATACCCCCCACCTTGATGTAAATGTATCCCTTGAAACATGGATGTGGTATTATCTCAATAGAGGTGGGTTTAGAGGAGGTAGCTAGCTCTTCCTTCCCCTGAGTGTCCTCAGGTCCCAAAGAGAAGAGTGAAAGGATATCAATGAAGGCCTGACAAGCCAAGTCCCGAAGATCAGGGTCTGTGCATGCTGTCTTCAGCAAGGGCTGTTTCAAGGGCTCCTTAGAGTGTGCCCACAGATGACTGCGCCCACGGGATTTCTGGAGGACAGCTTTGCTGATGGATTCCTTCTCAGGAGTCCTGAATGAAGACAAGTGCAGGCAATACAAAATTACTGGATCAGTATTGTTATGAACATAGGAGGTCGCTATCACAGAGACTTCTCTCTAGGCACGTTCTTTCCCAAGACAGTGATCTCATATCTCCTTTGATTATGCAGGTCAACAAGAACAGGAAAATATATATTCTTTTAGATCTAGAAGGGAGAAGGCTTGCAAAAAAGAGAGAGGTTTTAGAAGACTATTTTTTCCCTTACTCTCCGAGGCCTGTGACGTTGCGTACCCTAGCTAACTGGTAAGTGCTGAAGAAGGGGTGAGAAGTAATAATAGGGCCTGCGGGAAAGAAAAGAAAAATGTCCAGCTGGGGTTCTTCTACCCTTCCCTTTGCATTTCTGCGGACAAAAGATACAAGCAGGCCATGTGCCATAATCTCTGCATGTCCAAAGTCACACTTCATTACAGGGAACAAAGAGAAGAAACCCAATCAGAAATGGGAGATGCTGTTACATCCTAGGCTTTAAGGATCACTAAAGATCAACTAGAACTTTCCTAGGGCACACACTACACAGAGAGCTTCACCTGAAGTGTTCATAGGAGAACTCCTCTAGGGTGTAAGGCTTCACTTTGAGATCCTCTTCATCAGGTTCATCCATGTAGGAGTTCTGTGAAGCTGTCCTCTGGTCTGGAGACATCATCAGCAAACTCTGGAATGACACAGCCACATAAAGACGTCACGTGGACACAGGCAAAGTGTGTCTCTGTGGCACAAACTGTCAGGTGGTACTCAGCATATATGCACAGATGGTGTATACTAAGCTTGAGTGCTCTGTGCTGCAGAAGATCTTCTGTCCCTTAAGCAGCATCTTCAGAGACTCCAGAAAGACTTGGGAGTAGTCAGCTCAAGGAATTAATTTCCATAGACCCAACAGTAGTGACCATCAAAATGTGTGTGATTATCCAAAGCACAACACTTGTTACAAATGCACCTGATTATCACTGGTGTGTTTTTCCTTCACTTTTTTCAGCTTTTTACTTGTTTAACACAGTATCCAATATACCAAGTCTCCAAAACTAAAGATAAAATTGTCAGCAAACAGAGCGATCAATGAGAAATCTTGACTCCCTCAAATAGCATATTCTTTTAAAGTACCCTGCTGTACTTTAAAAAGTACCTCTTAGAGCTTCCCTTGAGACATAATGTATGATCACCGATCCAGCCCAGCATGAATACAGGAAAATTCAACAGCACGCTCATTTGCATTAACCGCTACCAATTCCAGGCACTAAAGTCCCTAATGGTGAACAGACCCTTTTTTTTGAAAGTCATTGCTTTTGTGCAACTGCAGTCTTCTCCTTAGAGTTTGGGCTAGGTTTAATTTTGTTTTCAGACAGGACAGAATGAAATGCTTTGCTTCCATGGGAGATATAGAACTTGTCTGAATTTGGAGGAACAATTAACTTCCAGTTATAAATTTAATCGTATTTAACACTGTTATTATCATTTATCTTCCAGTCTCTTCAAAGAGAGTGCTCAACTTTTCTTACCAGCACTTGACTAGAGGGTTTTGTGAGAGAAGGAATGATGTAGATCTCTTCCAAAAATACATTCCCTGTTTTGCCTGTCCTTTCATTCTGGGCATAGATCCAGCCAGAGTTTGCATCCAGCCTTTTGTCTTCAGTGAAGATAAGCAAGTCTCCCTTCTTGAAGGACAGGATGGCAGGGTCTTCTGGAAAATGGAATAAGGGGGTACTGTTCAGGCTTGACAGTCCAAGAAAATGCAAAGGGATTGCAACATGAAAGACAAGGGAATTGTATTTTGAAGGCCTGAATTCAATTAGCAATAGAAAGTGATTTGTGTAAATACAGCTAATTATCCAGTAACACTTCAGAGAAATCACTTCAATTTCCTCTGACGGCCTGATTTTCACCCACTGGGGGCAATGGCAAAACTCCATTTGATTCAAATGGGTGCTGAATTTGTGTCTAGAACTGGCAGCAAAGCATGGAAAGAAACTCACTAGCTGTAAGTAGGTGAAGTTAACGTTTACATTTTAATCCCCTCTTGTCTGTTCCAGTGAACTATATTCCACAGAAACTTCCAGTTTACCACCTCTGTGAAACTTTTCTGGGAAGTACTTCCACGGATCTCAGCTCCAACTTTCTACTATAAGCAAGCTGAGTTGTTGGACACTATAATATCTAAATTAAATACACAAAGAAATAGAAGGGAGTAGGAAGGGTAATTTATATGCAAAGGCATTGAATCACATTGACTTGTCCTCTGTATTGCTGTGGTGATCACTATGCATTCCTCCTGGAGCAAAGGGACTCTTGCTGAAGTTCTCCCACTTCCCTTTGAGCTCTTTCAAACAAGTGCTGTGGGTTCTCTCAAGATTTCTTTCCCACCCTGTAGTAAAGTTATAGGATTTACCTTGGGGTTTTTTCTCATGCATTGCCACAGCGAATCGTGATCTCTTCTTCAGTCCTTCCAGGAACATGACCACCAGTTCAGCAATGACAACACTGTTTACAGATGTCAGGACAAACTCCTCGGCACGAAGTGTGATGAGAGTGCAACTCTGTCCAAATGACTTCACTGCCCTGCGTATTATTCAACAGTTAGTTACCAGAGCATCTGAAAAACTTGCAGACCCATCTGCAATCACAGCCACTGCGCCTGTGCCCCCTTGCAGACAACTCCCTTACAGCGAGTATTGGTAGTTCTTAATTTGCCTTCTCATGAGTTGGTAGGTGTGAAGGACTGAAGTGGTTCAGGTTGACTCTGGACTCCACCATGTTTTGTACAAAAATGCTTCAATATAGACAAAAGAACACCATTCTTTTGGAGTAACATGGCAACTAATTAAATCTGTGACAGTCCTCACAGAGGTATTTTTTGTGTATGTAAGACCTTATTCTCTGAGTGATCTGATGCAAGGATGTGTGCCCTCAGCAAGCCAATGGTTACCAATGGTTACCTTCTTTCCTCAGTTACACTGCTCAGGTCCATTACACCTGAGAAGTATACGAACTCCTAGCATACATAACAGATGATGGCTTAACTATGTTAGTTATTTGGGCCTTTCTTGTCTTGATGCATGTCTGTGCTTCCTAACACCTTTCTGACTGAGCAGGATCATCTTTCCTTCCACCAGCTGGGAAGATTCAGCTGTTTCAGTATTTCCTTTACCAGCTGGTCAGAACTTGTCCCATTTTGTTCCCCAGACCTATGCTAAACCACCTTTCCAGGCTCAGATCAAATCACCTAGGGGGACAGCAGAGAAAGTACACCTCCATCCTACATGGAACACCCTTTGAATCTGGGCAGAGATGCCTTCTTCACATCTTGTCTTTCTGGGGCACTCACCTGTTGGTGTGAATGCCAGTTATCTCTGGGAAGGTCAGCTCAAGGAGCCGCTTTTCTGACTCATCCAAGAAGCAGATACCTTTCCAATTTATGGCAACGATAAAGTGGTTCTTGGGCAAGCTGGGTCCTGAAAATGCAGAAAAACCTCCTTATCAATGCTATACAAGTCCTCCTCTATTGATCTCACATCCATCCTCTACTCCCAGGCTCCAGGCATTACCTGAAAACTTAGTGACTTCAAAGAATCGGGAAAAAAGCAAAGGCCACTGAAAGCGAGCAAAATCTACAAGTTGTTCCTTCACAGTCTGACGGGAGAGATGGTCCTGTGTGTATGGGGCCTGCAATATAAAAAGATACCCAAGGTTTTCTCAGTAAAATCTAGTTTGCATGATCTGCAGGCATGATCCCAGAGGTTCCCAACAGCCCTCTGCTATCACTGGTGTCAAGGGTACCTGGAGAAAGTCAGATCAGAAACAGCCTCCACGGGCCCAAGCCACATGCAGCTGAGGCTGCCCACAGGCATGTGGATCCCAAATTTCCCTCAAATCCCCACTGACTTATCTGTTCAGAGTCTAATATACTTTGGGTGCCATGGAAATAATTCAGGTATATATAACTCAGATCATTCCATCCCATGCCTATCCTGACTGCATTGTCAGATATAAGATAGAGAGCCTTAAAAGATACTCTATTCAGAGATTTAAATATACTTTTCTTCGTCCTGCTCCCCTACTGAGTCCTTATGGAAGAGTGAGTGGAAAGGTTCTTTGCTCTCCCAGTCTTAATTAACTATTCGGGATATACAAACGGAGTTGTTTTTTCCTTCTTCCCTCAACCGACTATTCATAAAAGGAAATGGTGACAGAAGGAGAAGCTGGTGCTTGGGAGTGGTTACCCAGCAGTGCCTCTTACCTTAGCATGTGCGTAGGTTATCAGGCTCACCCACTTTTCCAGGGGCTTGGACTTCAGCTGTTTCACTGGGATACAGTCATGGAGCACCTTCTGCACAAGTTCATTGTGGATGGAATCTCCAAACTGGATGTAACAATATTTTGCACCTATCTCTACCAAATCCTCCTCCTGAAAAAATTAATCCGTTAAAAGAGGCCTAGTAAGATGTCACAAAGTCCAGCCAGCCTCATTCAACTTTGAAGCCAGTTTAGGAATGGGGTTTTCTCCATTTTTGTCTGGAAAACTCTTGATAGTCATCCAGCATACAGAGAGGAACTTTACACAATCATAACATCAAAGAGATTATTAGAAAAGACATTTTAAAAGGACCTAAATTGCCCCTTTGGACATTTCTCCAGCTGCCACATGAACTGAAAAGATAATGTATTAATCACAGCTGCCAGTGTGACAGCTGGCACAAATACCTGGACAGGAACCGTCCATTAAGAAGGGAAGGGTTGTTCACAGCCACTAGAAACTTCATTTATCTTCCTGCTTTTTAATGTGGAAAATGTTAATATAGTTTTGTCTCTTCAGGAGGATGAATAAGAAGACCCACCTTCTCACAACGGTACTCTCCAAACCGGATGCCACGAATGATTTGGTGATAAATGAGATCAGTGCTGATAGGATCCTCCTGGGAGTTGTGCCAGGGGGTGAAGATTTCTTTCCGGAAGTAGAGTCGCCAGGGCGCATTGCGTTCGTGTATGCCCCGCTCCTTCACTAGCTGTTCGCACTGAGAGATGGCATCCAGGACATGATCTCGTCCCCCACCCAGTGACCAGACCTAAAGCAAAAGGACGCTGCATTTACAGGCCTGCCTGTTTTGGATCTGAGTGAAAGACAACAAAGCCAAAGTTCCTTGTCTCCTGACAGCAAGAAAAACTCTGACAAGGTAAGCAGATGGATGTGCAAGTTATACTTTGGTAAATGTGTGTATTTTTATGCACAAGGATGGTATTGGGAAAAATAAGTTGGAAGATAAGACAAAGCAGCTCTGGTTTGCAGTCTTCTATTTGTCTCCTTGTACTTTGTTTATTCCCTGTATATCCTCTTAAGTGCACATGCAAGTGTTGCCCTAATCTTAACCAAAGTTCCATTTCTGAATTAATTTGTTTGCCTAACTCTGGTTAGGCAAACTAACTTTGGTGCCTAACTCTGAGCACCAAGACATTGTCCTGCTGTATATGTCTGTTTTACAGCATTACTGTAAAAAAAAAAAAAAAAAGAAAAGGCAAAGGGAAGGAGAAGCTAAAACGCCAGCATGTGAGCTAACAGCTGCAGCCCTGGCAAGGACCTTGGCTCTCAATGCCACAAGATAGGGGATGCATCAGCAGCACTGTAACACAGGACAAGAAAGTTATGTGCAGTAGTGCAGGTGGAAAATATGTCTTTGAGCAGAGATTCCTAGTGCGTGAGACCTGCTAGTTTCACCCTGCGCCAGAAGCTCTGCAGTGCTGCATGCATGACGGGCAGGTGGGATCCCAGAACATGGTGGGGAGACCACAGTGCTGCACTGCCCGTGCATGGGAGCAGGGACACTGGTCAATATGTGACCTGGCAAAGGAAACCTCAGAGGCCTCCAGCAGGAATATCTAAGTGGCTAGCCATCAGAAAGGCAGAATAGGATTATCAGGTCCTGAGATTCAGCTGGGATTCAGAACTGATTTGCTCTGAGCGTAGGGCTGGGACAGGGATGCTCCGAGAAGTCAGAGGGAGTCCTCAGTGAGGCTGGGTAGACAGCAGCATCTCCACAGAAAGAGAAGGGAGCTTTCATTCTATTTTTCTACACTTTACCTTATCAAACACAGCAATGTAGAGCGAAAAACCAAACAAATCCTTCAGTTTCGTTTTATCTGCTATGAACTGACAGATCTCTTTGGCAATGGAAGCAGAATCTGCAGGGACAGTCATGCTTTGGCCATTCATCAGGGTGACATTAAACATAATGGGTTTCTTCTGCTTTGTTGCCTGTAAGTCAGAGTCAAATGAGAGAAACAAATTATGGTCAAACCTAACTTTTCTGTGAAGAATGAAGAAGGCATTTAGATTTAAGAGTTCCACACACTGTACACCCTAGTCAACAATCTTTAAGTGAATCTCTAACATCCACACAGTTTCTTCAATGCATGGTGAGTCTTAAACATAAATTACATCCCTGGAGCAGCACTGGAATCAAGTTCCCTCCTCCCCATAGCTCAGGGGAGTTGATTATCACATAACAGTGTAGACTGATAAGACTTTTTGTGAGCCTTATTTGGCCTGATGACTTTTGGGTATAGCCTTACTTGCCTGCAGCAAGCATTTGCTGAGGGAGGTGTTGTTAGGGATCACTCAGATTTATGAAGGAACTGAACTGAGGTCTTCACTTAAGGGGGCATTGTGTGTGTGTGTGTGTGACTTCTAATTACTAGGGTGACAATTAATGGAAGGGGGGAGGGTGATGTAGCCCTATCATACACACTCCCTCCATTTTAAAAGCATAAGCCCTGTTCAGTTCTTTCCACAAATGATGGTAAGAGCTTCCTGAGGAGGTGGTTCTGGCCTGTGGCTCCTGAGTGGATGGAGGTATCTCCTTACAAATTATGTGTTGCAGCTTTTAACTTACATCCTCTACTGGGTTTAGATTAACTGAATAGCCAGAAGAGGTCTATCTAAGAAGCTGTCCAGAACAAGGCAGCTGGTTTTTAATCCCCTTGTGCAATTTATTTCCATTATTGGACTTAGGAAGATCTGTTAGCACAGGTTAGTAAATAACATTCAGCATAAAATGACACAGATCAATATAAATTATCAAAAAGGGAGTTGCTACCTGAAGTTCCAGCCAGCTCGGAGGTTCAGTCCGTGCTCCGTTGACATAGGTACGTCTCAGACGTTCAGCACAATATGGTGCATAGCCTGTGGGCCCATGGTGGATGAAATTCAACAGGTACTACATACACAGAGCATAAGAAAGCGTTAGGAAACACTAATCCTCATAAACCACTAGAAAACTTCTGCAGCTGATAGATTAGATTAGAGTGATGTTAGCTTACAGTTCACCAGAAAGTGTTAAAGGTTAGGGTTGGGATTATTGATTTGGAAAAGGAGGTTTGAGACACCAAGTTTTCCCTCATTCTGCAAAGCTTTTAGACTAAAGAGGAAGGCTTGTGTCAGTCTGTTTGTTGTGTTTAACCGTATGATGAATATTAGACAGTGGAGACTTTATTCTTATGATTAGGGTAGAGCAAGGGTTAGTGTTTCCAACCGAGGACCCTGAAGTCTTGTGACATTCTGTATGAACCAAAGTGCTGGGAAGAGGGCTAATTGCAGGTTAGGACTGCTGATTACGGTTACTTTTAGTTTTACTAAGTTCTCTGGCAATGTCAATAGTTGAAGTCCATGATTAAGATTGGACTTTGGAAGAGAAAGATTGGATAAACTGAGCTTTTGGAATTTGTATGACTCTGTTATCTTGGATGATGTGGTATAAGCATGGACTGGTATTTACATACTTGTATTTAGTGCAGTCACCTGGTCAGTCATTTAGGTCAGTCACCTGGTTATTTTAATAATTAAGAATATTCCTAGAGATAGGGTATGGATTTAGGAAAAGAGAACTCGAGGAAGTCAGTTCTTTTGTGAATTCTGCATGATTCACAGACTTTGGATTGTCTGGTGTCAAAATGTCTATGGCTTGTGTCTGGTTTTATTCCAAGTAGTGGCCACTTGGCAGAATTTATGATTAGATTAATCATTTCAGCTAGAGTGTCAATAAAGCAAGGCTGAAGATTCAGGGATAACTTGGATTCTGTTTGCCTCTAAGACCTAGGAGGAAGACTAATGTCAAGTTGGAGCCACAAGTTGTGTTGTTGGTTTGTTTTGGGTTTTTTTCTGTGAAGAACTGGATTTATCATCCATTTAAATTTGGACATTAACGTATTTAAGAAAATTATGAAAAAGCACAACTCTCTATTGGATTTTGTAGGGCTTGGAGATGTAGGGTAAGGACTGGTAAAATATGAGGAGTGATTTTATACTGGACTCCTGAGTATATTTAATCACTAGAATTGTAACTGGAGACAGCTTTTAAATGCTGGAATGAAGAACTGGAGAGGATAAAATTTGCCAGATTCTTTGGAGATTACAGATCTAAATGAGGGCTGCAATCAACAACAGAACCTGACTTGTATGGCATGTAATGAAAAAAAATTAAATGTGAGTACAGCAGTCATTTGTCTAAATTCCCAGATAAGCATAGGAGATGAGATAGTTTCTACTAAAATCACAGCACCAGCTGCTATGGCAGCCAAACAGTTTATATGACTATTTGTATCAAAACATAAGAAACCAGATCAGCGAAGGCATTTAAGCTGCTGTAGGAAGGGTTAGTAGTGTACCTTCACAAATGTGTCTGAAGGAGGAAAGCAACCAAGGCAAAGTGACAGAAGGATCCAGCCTCGAGCATAGCTGCTCCTGTTGCTGTTTTCGGTGAGTTGTTTGCAAATCTGGCAATAAATCTCATCTCTGTAATAAAACACATGAAAGCAACAGATAATGATTCACTGTCTGAACTGTTTTTGGCTAAGTTTCCACTGCAAACTTGGCATGACTGCAGCATGATGAAGTGGATCTGAGCTAGGTTTAACCAAGTTAGCTAGGATACCACCTGTCATATCAGGAAATAACTGTCATTGACTTTGGCAGGAAAAGGCTCAAGGTAGACTTAGTGCTCTTTGCCACTCCTTGTTACTCTAGCAGTTCAAGTGCAATTCCCATGCTGGATTACCTCCTGTGACAGGCAGAGGGACTGTGCAGGGATAACAATTGTCTGGTCATCCAGCTGTGAAATGGCATTGCTGTCCCTCCATGTGTGAAACTTGCTCTAAGCTCTCTACTGTATGTGGATTGTATGTCATGGTTCTTGTCTGTCTGCTCATACGTGGATTTTGGGATAAGGATGTGGGACACCCTGCTTAATTTTATATTTTTAGTAAACTTGGAGTGAGTATTTGGAAAGGGTGCTTCAGAATGAGCTTCTGAAAATGCAAGTTGCCTGCAGCAAGGACATATGGGAAACAGATGCAAAAATCTGCATACAAACAAAACTGGTATTTAAAAATCATCTTAAATTTTCTGGACTCTTGGCACACACATTTGGAAAGTCTGATGTGGGAGGACACAAGGTGGATGAGATTTTTGTTCCCAGATAGGACGTGATGAAACACAGACTGAGGGAATAGATACTTAGCCTGTGGCTGTTACGATACATTGATTGAAGGGAATTTTTGCCAGCTGAGGATCTGCTTCGGAGCAACTATGTAGAGAGGAACACAGCCCAGGACTGAGGTCAAGGCAGGGTCTGTGCCTATAGGCTTTGTTACAGAAGTGTTGCATAAGCTAAAATGGGCTACCTTGGAGGAGAGAATTCACAGGGTCAGGTCAGAACCAACCAGCTTCTGTCTCATCCTCACACCATGCTTGGCCTAAAGTCCAGCCTCACACCACTTGTAAGCAGGATTTCTTCTTCTAGTGGCTGACATCCTCAGCAAGCCAGGCCTTCAATCGTCCCTGATTTGGAGACGTTGCTTGAGGGCTCACAAACAGGCTACTGAGAAACTGAGGTTACGAACACCTCTCATACACGTACTGTACATTAACTCCATACTTCTTATTGTCTCTTCTGAGTGTTTCTTCTCCCTCATACTAGGGCTGTGTTCCACCTTCAGCTGTTATTGGATTACAGCCCTGAAGTCTGCCCTATTGCGTATCTGTGGGGTATTCAGAAAGCCATACATGGAGGCGGCTGACCTAAATTACAAGATGAAGATGCCAGAAAAGGCAGTAAGGAAGGGAGTCATTCTCCATCCCCTCTGATAAAGGTGAACCATACTCCAAAGAGGTGTGTGGCCTACAGTCTCAGTTCTATTTGACTAGCTTAGACTTTCAGTCAGGAATCCCCAGAGATAAATGTGAGACATTTCCAGCATTTGGAAAATGCCCCAGGACTGTGGAAAGGAGATGCTGGATTTCCTTGATGTAATGGGTGCCTGGTCCTAGGAAGGAGGTACAAATTTCCTACCTGATGGCAGGGCGCAAAATTGCATTGCCGATAATGAAGTGCACTTTTTCTAGGTTGGACATAGGTCTCTCAGAGATTGAGCTGTCCTCCTGAAAAGCCTCTTCTCCACTTCTCAGCTGGTCTGTCACCTGAAAGAAACCAAGCAGAACCCCGGACTGTTCTAGAAACCTTCCCTCTTACCAGGCAGCTCTCCCAGAAATGAGAGCTCTATCTATTCCTTCTCTGTCTTTCTGGCTAAAACTCTTTCTGCTTGCAGGAGCAGTTAGGAACAGACTGTATTTGCCCCAGTCTCAAGCTAACTCATAAAATGCAGTGTTACAGCACTATTACTGGCTAGGAGAACTGTCTTGTACTGTCTGTACAGCCCTAAGGACATGGTGGTTCTCAGTTTGCTCAGGGCTTTGGGCAAACTGTTCTGTAATACCAACAATTCTCCATAATAAATTGTCCCCTGTGTTCAGGCATCACTCTTCAGCAGGAAGGGATGAAGTGAATCTGCCGAAGAACAAATGACAGCAGTGCACGTGGGGTTAGTTTTAAAAGAAGAATAGTGCACCAGGTATCCCATACACAGGGCTGCACTGGCTTGGCAGTGGAACAGGTTCCCAGCTGGGAGGCTGCTGTCACATAACATCTGTCAGAAGGTGAAGACACGGTTCCAGGCAAAAAGACTTAGGGGAAGCAATTCATTTCCATCTCTTACCTTCCCTGTCAACTTGGATGACCGTTTCAGCTTCAGGGAAGAGATCCCTTTGGAAATCTTGTTATCCTTTCTGCTTTGTCTCTACAACACACATTACCATTAGAGGAAATTACTTTAATGCACCACAAGAATGATTCATTAAGGAAGGAAAGATGCTAAAATGGAGATGTTTATGTTTTGTCCCCCCCCCGCCAGAAGGAGCTGCAGTGTCCTTCTAGGACTGACAGGGGCCCTTTTGCACTTCTGGCATTTCAAGTACAGTAGCATGAAAGGGTTCCTTTGCTCTTCTCACTTTTGGTAGAACAGCATAGAAACCAAGGAAAGCAAATGAAAATACAAACATATCCTGCTCCTCTCACCATATCTGGGCTGTCGTTCCTGAACTGGACCTGGTTTTTCTTGCCAAGTGTGTCATATATCTGTGTCATCACAGAGCCGCTCTTGCTGGTGGCATTCCTGGCAAACATTGCTGGCTCTGGCAGGTCCCCCATGAACCTCAGGATGATAACCCATACAACTAGAGAAGCCTGTAGTAGCAGAAAGCACAGTCAGAAACTGCCAAGAGAACCAAGGGCCTCATGCTGTTTCTTCCTGTTTAGATGAGAGCATTGGCGTCTCACTACAAAAAAGACATTGAGGTGCTGGAGCATGTTGAAAAAAGGGCTATGAAGCTGGTAAAGGGTCTAGAGAACAAGTCTTATGAGGAGCGGCTGAGGGAACTGGGGTTGTTTAGTCTGGAGAAAAGGAGGCTGAGGGGATGCCTTATTGCTCTCTACAACTACCTGAAAGGAGGTTGTAGCTAGGTGGGTGTTGATCTCTTCTCCCAAATAACAAGTGATAGGATGAGAGGAAATGACCTCAAGTTGTGCCAGGGGAGGTTTAGATTGGATATTAGGAAAAATTTCTTCACCGAAATGGTTGTCAATCATTGGAACAGGCTGACCAGGGAAGTGGTTGAGTCACCATCCCTGGAGGTATTTAAATATGTGCAGATGTGGTGCTTAGGGACATGGTTTAGTGGTGGACTTGGCAGCGCTAGGTTAATGGTTGGACTTGATCTTAAAGGTCTTTTCCAACCTAAACAATTCTATGATTCTATTTTCTTCCTTTACCCAGTCCAAGCTGTTAAAATTCACATCTTCTCCCACCATTTACACCAGGAGTTTACTTTCATGTCAAACAACATGAAAGCAACATTCACAACACTCTCATGCTAAAGGAAGAGGGTGAAGCTCTAGTGGGAATGTCAGATTTGCTCTGTGATTGCTGAGCCCTCGCCATTCCCTTTATTGGCATCTTGCAGGTGTGCTGTAAATGGAGTAAGGCAGAGAAAACTTGGGAGTGGAGTGAACGCTTCCAGGAGCTCTCACACCTAGAACTAGAAAGCCAAGTAATAGCGAAGTTTTTGCATCATGGGATCCTCCATTCTGCAAAACTGCTTAGCATCAAGAAAAACTCTCCTCAATCCCGCTATAGTTCAACAGGAGAATTGGAGGCCTGGGCCTCCCCATTCTGTTCTAACTCACAGACCAGCAACCCTAGCAAGAGTAGAGAGATGGATGAGCTCTGGTGCTTCTTCTCTCCAGTCTGTTTTTGCCCCAAAGGGTATCTGGAGAAGTCAAAACAAGCCTCAGAGTTCCCTCTTTAGACAGACTAAAGGTGACCAGGTATCTTGTGTTGGGCAGGTATCTGTGTGAAGTGCCTGCCTGAAAAGTGCCAAAAAATGCTGATGGGAACTACTACTTTCATACAAGTGCTTAGGACTATCTGCTTGGCACTGAAGTCTCTGGTTCCTGGGGCTGTGGCAGAGCTGGGCCAACCCAAGGATAAGGGGAGCTGTAGAAGCCAGGGCTATGGAGGGAACAGGTTCAACAACAAGAAGGAGCAAGATACCAGGACATTGTCCTTGTCATCGTGGTAGAGTAGTGGGTGCCGCAGTTGTCTCCGGATATGTGTATGTGTAGATGACCCCTGGAAATAAGTAGCTGCAAACTTTGGGAAGGTGTACTCTTCCAAGCCATCTGCTTCCTCTTCTAGCTCCACGCTCATGGGAACCATGTCCAGGTCCACCTCATTCAGCTTGTTAGGCTTTGTTTCCAAGTCCTGTGCAGAACATGAGGAAAAAGCATATTTTCTTTCCCTGTACTCTGATATTCTTATTTTACTTTTTTGGCTGGTTTTTGGTTTTGTTTTTTTTCTTTTCTTGGCCATAGGTCCTCCAGAATTTGGCTTTCCAGCTAACCCCAAAGCCATTTTCAGTTGCCATCAACAGATCGTTGGGACTCAGAACTTGTCCTTCCAAGATACATCCATTCCATATGACCTTCCTGTCTTGGTCTTCAGCAAGCACGTTGCTGATGGAAATTCCAGGTGCTATCTCATCGCTCACATCCTGCACTAACCCAGACCATTCTACTCTGCCTACCTCTCCCTACCCGATTCCATCCTTCACAGCTGTCAGGACCGGTATATCTCAAATTTTGCTTTTAAGAACATGCGATACCTTGGGTCATAAACTTCCAGCTTGTTTCAGCTGGAAAATCACTGACAGTGCTGTCAGCAGAACATGTTGTTGGGGCCAAAAGCAGAGAATGGCACTATTTGGTGAGGGTCTGCTGGGCCAAAGAAACAAATGTGCAGTAGCTTTTGAAGATACATAGTCCCCAAACTGCATGTGACCAAAAACTTTTGGGAACTGACCTCTGAAAGCAGATCCCGAAGAGACTGTCTAGATGACTAATTTGGGTAATTCTTTCACTTTACAGAAGTTCATTAAACAGAATTGACCCCTGATGGAATTCCAACAAAGTCAATGGACTTACACGAGGGATGAACATGACCCATTACCAGTCTGGAGCTCTGTACCTCAAAACCCAGAGGAGCCTGTCCTTCTTGGCCTCCAATCATAGAAGGTAAAAACCCAAAAATTTTGTCCACCATTTCTTGGTCGCTGATAACATTGTGATTTGTTGGTTTATAGGCAAGAGCATTCCTCCTTTGTCTTGCTTCTGCCTCCTCTCTCTCCAGAGTAGCCAGGTATTCCTTTAAACATAGAAGCTGGTTAGGTGTGACTGGAACATTGTTCTGCTAGAATGAATGGGTGTGAGGATGAAACACTATTTCAAAGGTGTTATGACAGTGAGGTCCAGCTCTTCTAGAGCAGTGTTGGAATTTGAAGTCGTATGTTGCTTGTGCTAAGCAGTCACAAAGACATAGCACAGCAGCAGCAGGGCCTTACTCTTACAGCTGTACTTATAGACTGTTGGCCTGTTGGTAATGATGTGCAGTTTTTCAAGAACTTTATCAACAAGAGATAATACAGGAAAAATACAGAATTCCTAACAGCAGAAAAATCCATATTATTTAAAATTTAAAAATGTTTTGTGTCATGGGGCTGTAATAGCATTGTGCATGTTTGGCTATAAGCGCCAGCTCATACTGCAAACAGAAATGTGTTTGCCTTGTCCTATTTCTAAAGCATCGTTACAAATAGGTTTACAACTATGTCTGCTTTTTATTAAAATACAGCAGTGCTCAAATCTCTGAGCAAGTCCACAGGTGTGAGCTGGGCAAGCCATCTTGTCAGCCAAGGAACATTAGCATTCAGTGTTCCTCTGCCAACATGCTTACCTTTTCTAATCTCATGGCTTCTTCCCTTGCTTTCACTGGTCCAAGGACATGGATGAGACGTTTCTCTTCTTTCAAGCGGATATTCCTGGCTTCCAGCCTGCACTTGTTCTGTGGAGAACAGGACCATTCTGTGACTGCTTAAACAACTGCTGAGCCAGGTCCGTTCTGCCATTAACAAGCTGTGCACACCAGGACTTTATCCCAACATGGACTCAGTTCTAGATTTGGCATTTTAGGGAACAGGCCACAGGCAGAAATCTGCAAACTGGCTTCGTCCTGTTTGTACAGCATTAATACAGAAAGGAAATCACAGAAAGGCCTCCCATGTGCTATGGACCACCAAGGTAGTAAGTACAGGATTTTCTCTGGCAGCGCATACCAAGACACGCTGCATTAGGATTCCCTTTTGAATGGATCCCTAAGTGACATTATCAGGCCTTGCTGTAGAAATTGATCTTCCCTGGCAGGAGTTACTGATACACATGCACATCTTATCTTTTTTCCTCCCTTCTGTCAAAAATATTTCAGCTCTGTCCATGAAGTTTTGATCCATGTTAATAACACAGAAAGCAAAAGTAAACAAGATTGTCTCCTTAAAACTTTGCTTTCATACTTGACAAGAGTTCAAAATAAAATATCCCAAAATAAATATCCACATCTAGTGCTATGCTATGGCAACACTTGCTGGTCATTAAATCTCTATCAGAACTTCATAGAAACAACATGTTCCCAAGGTATCTGTGAGCATACCTCCCTCTTCATCCTCTGGTAGATTCGGCGAGCAAACATGCCCCTTGCATATGCCTGTATAACACATACGGCTTTCTTCTGCTCTGCTATCTTTTGACGCATTAGATAACCACGGCACATGGCTTGAAGCCTGATGATATGAGCCCGGGTTGCTTCATACTGTTTAGCAAGCTGCCGGCTCCGGTAGAGGGCCTGCAGGCGCCCGAAACCCAGCATAACCTGTAGGAGATGGAGGAAAAAGAAGTGATTATGGTTCAAAACCATTGAGGCTGAGAGTAAGTTGGGATGAGTAGAAGATAACAAAATTCAGTAACTGGATAAAGACACTGGAAGGGGCTAATGCGGTACTGCCCTTTATGCTTTATTTTCTGCCAATAGATTATATAAAGTTCTTCTGGGGACCTGTTCTAGGGAGTGGCTCTAGGAAGTGACAATGATAGCCTGGGATTATGACAAGGGCAGGAAGAGAGCAGAAATGAAGCCAAGTGAATGGAAAAAAAAAAAAGCATATCCTTGCAGAGATGGGTATGATGATCCCTAGAGAAGCAGAAGAGGAGGATCAGGCAGAGCGCAGGACACCAGCCTGGCTCTTCAGACAGGAATTACATCATTGATGCAGAATAGAAAATGTTTCTGACTAAAACTGGCAGTTTCTCCTCCTGCCCCTTGTGAATGGGATATATGTGATATATTAATTAATAATAATCCCTGCCACACAAATACACAATATGTGAGTGCCCCCAATATGGTGTATCTTTCCTCACCCAGAAAATCCACCATCTATAGAAGATCAGCCAATATTTTTAATAATGTGAGAATGACATAATGATTTTTCTGGTAATGATTGATATAATTATTTTTTACAGATTCCCAGTTTTCCTGTAACATTGTGGAAGACACTTTGCTCATAGCATGGTGGTGATGCACAAACGCTAGCCTTGGACTCCTGACTAGAAGAAGTGTGAGATCACTCATATGTCACGTCACCAGAGCCAGGCCTGCCAGAGGTTAGCTGGATTACTATTTCACCAGAAAGCAGGAATGTCACAGGTTCCGCAAGCCTTGAGAGGTCCCAGAGCCCTGCTTGGACTTTACACCCTCTTTACAGCCTGCCGTCTTGCCTCTCCACCCTTGAGTAGTGAGTATCTTCATTCCTAATACTCCACTCAGTCTGGCAGGGTATAGTATATAAACATACAGACACACAAATATGTGTGTATATATATATATAAAACCAACCCCAAACACCTGCCTCTTACCATTCTGAAATCCTTCCGGCAGCAGTAGCCTCGCCAGGCTGACTGAATGACTACAGCAGACTTCCTCTGTTTCAGAAACCGCTTCCTAAGCAGACAGACAGGTGAGGTAACAAGCAATAGGTTATTTCTGCTGCTTCTTATTATAATAGTAAAGAACAAGGTGGTGGTTTTTTCCTTTTATGGGATGTTTACAGTCTGATCAGCTCAGTGAGGGCTGTTCTTCCTGCTTCTGAGTAGCCCAAGAAAAGTATTATGTTGCAGCAGAAAGATTAGTCTGGTCAGATACTTTTGTACCACATGCTTCAAATTTATCTTCGCTTAAGCGTTTGGTCTGCTGACATGTTCTCCGTGTTGATGGAAAGGCCAGAATAGGGTGTTTTGCCTGACCTTTTCTGTCAATAAAGGCCTTAGGAAATTTCACATAGGCTCAGCTCATTCTGCAAGTGAAGCAGCACCATGAATCGGTTGAGCTCACAAGGTGTTTTCCTATTTGCTTGTCTATCCATTTGCTAGTAGAAAGGATGAGATAGAAGTATGACTAATCCACCTCAACACATCTAAGCTGACTTTGCCCTTATTGCTGCAAAAATACTCATAGCAACTGCAGACCAAATTCATCGCTGTGGTAGGAGAGCTCTGTAAGAACTGAAAAAGCCCTTGCACCAAGCCTGGATAAGTTAACTCCCCCATCTGATGACCACTTGCTCCCCAGTGTCCTAACTGCCGGGACTAGGAACCCATCTGACAGATGAACTTCCCATGGTAAAAGCTGTCACACTGTGGCTGTCAGAAGTGGCACATAGCTCTGATGGTTTAAAAATAAAAGTGAGGTGAGGCTTTTAGGGAGAGGTGATACTCTGTTAGATAGCAGGCAGAATTTTTTTTTTAAAAAAAAGGAAGTTTTTTGGCATATGTGTCATGTTTTATAGTTCTTGCTTCTCTACCATCAGGAATATTTCTACACCGAGTCAGGATTCAGTCCTATATCATGGTTCTTTTGGGGGGATACAAGATTAATAAGTACAAACATTTACCTGACAGTGACTACATTTCACTTCTAAAGATATTTCAAACTAAACCAGACAAAATGCAAAAATTGTGCATCTTTAGCAAAGAGAAGGACCAGTTAGTTTCTATCTGATTCTCTTCTATGTCTTGTATCAAAGAAGCATTCTAAATAAGAGAGTCCTTGTAGCTCTGAGAAGGACACAGATTCCATGAGGATTTCCTGCTTTCTAGATACCTACTGTTTACTAGAAATATTAAATGCAAATCCTCCTCCCAGCCCTTCCTCTTCATATAAGCCGCATGTGCTACGGCCCTGCATTTTGAAAAGCATCATGAAAATAAAGAAACTGAGCCAGAACAAATCTTTGTGCAAAATCTGCATAGATGCACTGTGCACTGCTACATGATGAGTGCTGAATTTATGGCTAGTGGAAGGTATGGATTGATACATTTCATATTTGAAAATACTTCACAGAGGGTGTTAAACTGCAACGCAAAGACTACCACTTCAAACCAAAGCAAATTCCCTTCTGTAAGATCACTGACCTGTCCTTCAATCCTCTCATCACCTTCTGGATAAGAAGAACCTTATCTGTGAGTATATTTTGGCGTTCCAGCTCCAATACTGTATCATGATGATCCTGTTAAAAGAAAGTGTAGATATGCCAGCTGAACAGACACCCCCACAGCTTCTAAAAACTGGACACATGGTCTGAAAGAGGCCCAAAATCAGCACGAAGTAGTGCAATTAAAATGCATTTGTGGAACTGCAGTAGGAAGAGTGCACGCCACCTGACCACACCATGTCTGGCTGTAGCCATAAACAAGCAGAGAATCTGCCTGCAGTAAGGCTGTTTTTATCTTGGGGGATGCTACAGACAAGGAAGTCCCCTGCAACAGTGCTGGTATCCAGTTCTTTTTTATGCTCAGGTCTTGAGCAGAGACAAATATATTGCACTGTATTGTTTTAGCTGCAACACTGGAGCACAGCAACAGGATCAGCCTCTTCTACACTGAGCTGTGTCCATTAAATTACTCGACAAAGATCCAGCTTCAGATTCAAGAGAAAGTTTATAAGAGAATCCAGTCCTTCTGGGTCACCGCTCTTGAACAAGGAGGTCAAGCTATACTGTGAAGCACCCAGTTTTTCAGGAGAAGAGACAATAAACTGTGTTTTCTACTTACTTTAAGGAAAATCTTGGTCTTTCCAGCTTGCCAGCTTTCATCCTTGCCCAGCACTGCTTCAGAAATGCTGATACAGCTCTGTCGAGCATCATTCTTCAGCTGGTGTGCAAAAGCATCATCATGTTAGGGCTTGGTTGGAAACACAGCACACTATGTAAGGATCTATTGCCCTGCATTTCAAAGGGCGAAGAACAGAAACAGATGAGGTCTTACAGACCTCTGGGCTGACAAGTATAATGAATGAAAGTGGTTCAGCTCTAATGGTCAAGAGAAGGAGGAACGTGGCCAAGCATTCCAGAGTTCAAGTGCAAGGAGGATGTTAGAGACCTCTGTGTGATTACAGAAAAGAAACATCTGAGGGCAATGGGGAGGCCACTCTGTCTGGGATGTCTGGGTGGAGCAGGTCAAGGATAGCTGGACCAAAAAGCACCTCTACTGTTTCAGCTAAGGTTCAAGTGAGTATGTATGTGTTTAGCTACAGTTACTGTGATGACAGCTCTCAACTGTGCCAGCTATAATCCAAGAACTTTCTAATGTGGGAAAGACTAAAGCCTTATAAGGAAAAGCTAGATTAGCCTTAAACCAAATTTATGCTAACATACCTGTTCTCGAAGAGACCATGGCAGGAGAACTCTGTATCTCTCAAAGAACTCCTCGAAGCTGTAGCGAATTGGGTAGCCAGCTTTCCTGATGTGAATGGTCTCCATCATCCCTGAATATCGCAGCTGTTTGATACACAGCTCCCGGTCAAACAACTGAAAGGGAAAGCAGACGAGGAGGAGACTTAGCACTAAAAGAAGCTACACATGCAGCATTCCTCAGAACATATCTATTAACCTCCAACCTCAGAGTGCCTGCAAAATGGCCAGCTATGCTTTTTTTAATTGCACTTCTTATTTCTTTAGTGCCCTAAGTTAATTCATTACAGGCAAAACCAAGTCACCCCAAAGGGTCTTCAAATTTGTGTTTATCATCAGTGGAAACAGACCATTAACTTAAATCTGGCTTTAGCAACCGTTTTCAATTCTAGAACTGCAATTTCAGATGAACAATAAATTGTTCATATAATCATGCAGGTCTGAATAACTGCAGTAGCAACTTCGGCCGTTTGGGCATAGCCATGCAAAACATAGCATGAGTGCTGCTAAATTCATGTAATGTAGATTAAGAATAGGCTCACTACGCCACATGCAGTACATTAAAAATCATTAAGTCACTTGACCAACACCATACAAATTTTAATGTAGAACTAGGTCATGATCTCCTGAGTTCCAGTCAAGTGTCTTAATGACACTCTCTCTCTTCTCCTGTAGTGCCAAATTAAGCCACATCACCCCTCTTAAACCAACAGCTCTTCTGTTCTCTCTCAGGCTGTTTCATAGTATGATCGTTGTTGGATCCTAGTGGGTTTTGTTTGTCCACTTGCTGAGGGACTAGAAACTCTCCAGTTTTGTCTTTATCTTTACAGGAAAGGCTTTTACAATTCCTCTCAGGAATACACCTACGTGCTTTTTTGGCCATCTATTACTCTATGATGCTTTTAGAGATGTTTTTGTAAATTAATAATGCTATATCCTATCACCCTTTTTATTCTAGTAATAGCCTGTACTCCAGCTCTTCTTGGCTGAAGTACAGATGCAAAACGCTACATAGCAACTGACAGCTTTTTCTCATTAAAAAGTTTACTGAAGACAAGACCTCATATTGTTAAAACATTACCAGTGGTTTCTTGTAGTCATTTGGTTTGATGCAGCGGATGAAGTATGGCTGGCACTGCTCAAGGATTTTCATTAGTTTTTCCAGGGATTGCTTGAACTGTCCTCCCAGAGTAGAGAGCCGTTTGGTGGTATCCAAGCCCTGGGAAGAGTAAGCACATGCTGACTGCTACATCATTCACTGTCATAGGGCCAATTAATAAATCGTTGTATTTTTGTACCATGGAACAGTATCACACAACTGCCAGAAGAAAATATTTACCTACGTAGGAGCTAAATCTGCCATCTGTATCTTATTAACTTGGAGTTATTCTTGTGAAGAAACCCCACTGAGCTCTTTCTCCTACTTGGCCACTAAGTTGTAGCAGTGGGGGTGGCTGTGGTAGAACAAATTCCACCCACAGGAGCCCACATAGGCCTGTCTCTTCCAACCAAGGCTGCGTTTAGTGTAGGGCCTGGGTGCCAAGCTATTATTCATGGGTGTGTGCCTGAAAGCTTGGTTGAGAAACCGCCACTCCCAGAGCAATTATAACCTCCAGGCCAGAAGTTTTGCTGCCATCTCATAGCTAACTGGGAATGCTAAAGATCCAGAACAGCTCATTCCTTAATGATTAGGATGACTGATCACTTTGCTCATTAATACTACAGTAAGCAAGGCAAACTTTTACTGGAGGATAAGGTAAGAACTAGTCTATTTATGGCTGTATATAATGTGCTTTATATCTCACTGTTCCTGGGTTGAACCCCCGAGGGATTGCACTTGGCTGCAGTTAGCTCCTGACTTCCCCAGCCTCTCTGAAAGCACAGTTCCACCTATGTCTTCTTTACACAGATCATCACGATAGGTGTAAGCCTCTACCTCCTAGTACATTTTAAGGGCACGTTTTGTTACAGTGACAACAGTGCAGATTCCAAGTAACAAAAGGACTCCAGCGGCCTTTTACATTGCAGCACAATACAGCTAGTTTGTTTGGTTGGGGGGTTTTGGTGGGTTGTGGGGTTTTTGGTTTGTTTTTTTTCCCAAGTAAATAATTTAAAGTCCAGTGGTTCCCCTCACTTTCATGGTCTCTTCGGGATCTCATTCTGCTGGTTCTTAGGTTTAAACTGCCCTTTCTAACACTCAAATCCCCACCTTCTGCTTTAGCTACAGGGCAATGCTGCCCTCCAGCGACCAAACACTCAGGCCTCTGGAAAATAGTTCTTGGGAATGTCTCATAGCAGCTCTGATGCATCTTAGGGCTAGCAAACGTTTGTTTGAAGTAGGTATGATAACGGCATATACATGTTTAAGCGGTATAAGAGTTAAAAGCAGTTTGCACTTCCATATTTTAAAGGCCTTTCTGCTATAGCAGTAAATCAGTGTGATGGCCACACAAATCTGAAGCCCATGCCCTTGTGATCTCACTCATATAACATTGTTAAAGCTGAATTTGTTGTTGAGATGGTGGTGACTTTTCTCCCCTGGTAAGTCAGGAGAGCAACTCTAAGACCTCAGGACAGCAAAGTTTCTTCTGGCACTTCATTCACTATTCTTTTCTGTAGCCTGCTTCTTAGGCTTCCCAACGGTGGCCCAAGCTATTTGAAATTAATGGGGCTATTTCAGTTAACTTCTGTGCATTTTGAAATAGGCAGTAGCCTACATTTAGTATCTCATTTCTTGACATGCTGCTGTACTTTCTAAATCTAAGGAAAGGGTTTTTTTCAATAACGCAACCTTATTTATAGAGACAAAAAACATTAGAGCAATGTAGATAGACCTGATATTTAATCTGAAGGTATTAATAGCATTTAAGAGATGCTAAGTCAGTTCTCTGTTGGTGCTTGTACCACTTCTGACATCCTCCTCCCTCAGGATGTTTACCTGTCCATGGCCAGATGTTCTGGACAGCAAAAAGCCACATTGGGATAAAGACTGAGGAAGAAAGGACAGGATCAGAAAACAATGCCAGGACAATAGACAGATAACAGGTAAGATAGCAAGCTGACTGTTTGTTCTGTACCCTGACAGGAAAACTCAGAGATACAAACATTAAGTACCTTCACACAATGATGACACTGCATAGTTAAATGCTCAGAAATCGAGGTATGTGAAAGTTGCAGCAGGGCAGAGAACTTGAACTCTGCCCCACACTGTTTCCAGTCCACTGTGCTTTACAACCTCATTTTCACTAGTAACAGGACAAGGCTCAGTACACCACTAGGCAGAGATGATTTTGTGATAATTAGCCATCACGAACTTTGTCACAAAGCCTCTGGGCCTAGAGGGAGAGGTAAAGTTGCAGCAACATGCAGGGCAGTGAGACTGTGTCTACAGGTGTCACTGGGAGCAGGAAACAGAGTATCTTTCTGCGACAGCACAGCTATTTGCTCCTTTGTGCTAGCCTGTCAGCCCTCTGCAAGAAGGAGAAGGCCAGGGCCCTCCTGCTAGTTGCCCACTCAGACCCCTTGGTGTTACAGTCCCAGCAGACTGGCTATGTGTGCAGTATGACAGCAGTTTAACTGCTGACTTCTGCACAGGTACTGGCTTTGCAGAGGGGTCTCTAGCTGGTGCCTTGTTCCATTGCAGTGAACCTTTTGAACTACAGTTTCCTCCTACTAATTTACACCCATCCTGGCAATGTGGCTGCAGTATGGATTCCTGGGCAGACACAAAGCAAACCCATCCAGCTGATGACATGTGGGGAGGTAGCATGACTCATGCTTCTGTGACAGCCTGCAGGCATGGCTACACAGATGTGCAGGGATGCGGTCCTGGGAGACAGGACTGACATTACACTTGATTACAGCATGAACACCAGATCCTGACTTTTCCTGCAGACTCCTTTGCAGAAATTAGTTGAATGAAAGGGATGGGGATTTGCAGAGACAGTGCAAAAGAAAGAGGAGGTCAAGAACAGCCAGAGCCTTATGGAAGGGAGGAGAAATGAATTGTTTCTGCAACCCAATGCCAGTAAGCCAACCTTGTAGGCCTGATCAGCTCCAAGATGCCGGATGGTCCCACGTCCCAGACTAGGTAGAGTTGTTTCCACCTGGAAAATCTCTTTCAGGAATTTGTTTTTGGAGGAATGAACCACTTGCATTACATTAGCACTTAGTGTGTCCCGATTTTTCTCCAGGAAATCTGTAAGATGGAAACAAAGTCAGCCTGTCATCTCTGCAGCCTGCTGGCTGTAGCGGCACTCTGTCTAGCTAAAATCCACTTCATATACAGTAACTCGCAGACTAGTTTAGAGTAATACTTCTGACCCCCTGATCTGACTTCAGATCAACACTACTCTGGAGTGTTACACATCCAAGGCAGGTCATGCCCTTGTCTTCACCCTCCATATCCAGCAGAGATAGGCTCACCTTTTGATTCATAAAAGACAACCCCAGCAAAGTGGTTGATGCCAAACTTAGTGTCATGGACACTCTTAGGTGGGATGTAGATGTTACTTTTGCCATGGAGGGAATTGATTTTGACAAGCATGGTGGCATCTGTGCCCTAGAAACAAATACAGGCAAAAAAAGGACAGTTAAGCAGATTACCCCCAGCACTGGCCTATACTCAGTGAACAAATACAAGTGGTGCTCAGACATAACAAAAGCTCAAATTCTGCCTCTGATTTGTGTAGTAGATCTGGAGGAAAGTAGTGCCAGAAGTGTCTTCCCTTTTATAGAGACCCTTCTCTCAAGCATCAGGACAGAACACACCACCAGAGCATAACGTCTGGTATTTTAGGGCTGTACGCAAGCCCCCATAACATTACTAACATCACCAGGTGTGCTGAGAATTTCCCAGATCTTTGGACCTCACAAGCAGAGCCCCTCACCAACATTCCCAGGCCATCCTAGCCAGCCATGCTCTGAGCATCCTTCTCTTCAAGGGATGCCATCACAATCTCATTCCCTTGTGGTGCATGTGAAGCTAGCTCTGCTCACTGGCCTGTGCTAGGGGTAGTGAGTGCTGTGTTATCTGAGGAGTCATGTGCTCCAGGAATCACAGAGGAGATGCTTTCTTGTCCTGACTGCAGGACTTACAGTGGGGACCACCCTCTTCCTAGGGAAGAAAGGGGAAAGCTGTCTGCCTGTACATGATCCTCTCAAATTGTTACCAAAGAAACTGAGGCAGGGGCTTGCTTTTCTGGACAAGCCCACATTGCCATCTGATTCTTGTACCAGCACTCCTGCTTAGCCTCACCATGCTCTGGAGACTATGAAAATCCTCTGCAGGGATGTCTGAGATCAGATGCTACTTTCATCTCTGCTCTTCTGTTTGAGATGCAGAATAACATTTCCTCACAATGGTGACATTGCTTAACTAGGTCTGTCATCCAGGAGAAGAAAGAGCAAGCTGCAGCCCAGACCAACAGCAGAACAATATTCAAACAATATGCGAATTCAAAGATTTCCTGAGAAAAATAATCTGGACTCCCTCCTTCTCTGTCTGCAACAGCTGTAAGACTTTCAACGGCAAGGTACCAGAAGGAGCACACTCCAGCAAAGCGCGAAGCGTTTGTACAGTGAGCAAATTTAAAAGGAACACCTATGGGGAGAAGACATTGCCTTTCACAATGTATCCAAAAGTCACCTTTGCACTTTTCTGTGTCTAAAGCCAAGCATTTCCTGTGGGCTGTGTGCAAAGCCAGGAATTACGGGTGAAACCAGAAGTTTACCTTTGGGAACCTGCTCTCTTCATCAATGAGGGAGATTATATTCATAGGCTTGAGTGCGATGACTTCCAGAGCTTGGCGGTTATCAGTGAAGTCAATGTTATTCCAGGCAATGTGCTCCGCAAGGTATTCCTCTTGCTCCAGCTTGAAGACATGGTGCACGAAGAACTGCTGAAGGTGCTCATTGGCAATGTTAATGCAGAGCTGCTCAAAGCTGAGGGCAGACAAAATGGGAACCCGTGGTCATCCTTGGCCACTGCTGCACTGCTCTATGGTATTTGTTTATTCTCTGTATTAAATCCATATCCAGACATACTACTGCTATATTCCACAGTGTTAATGATCACCACCACTGCATGTTGCCAATCTTAGCAATATAAGGGATGCATCTTCTGCTATGATAAAGATAAGCAGAGGTGAGCCAGCTGATGATTGAGTGTTGCTAAGCAAGGAATGATCTTGGATGTGTTTCAAGAAACTCTGGAGATAAAGGGGAACACGTAACTGTGAAAATAGCTTGACTGTATGAGTGTGACACGGTTTTACTTGCACTGGCACTGCCAATTCTTTTGTTAGTTACTCCTTAATACTGCATCTGAATTTAATTACCTTGTAATTGCTGTGGCACACTGTGTATGCCTGTGGAGTGCTCACCACAGTGAAGCCCCATGTGGATTGCAGCCTTTGGGAACAGCATAAAATAACAGGAGAGAAAACAAAAGATAGAAGATGGGCTGAACAGATCCTAGACTGTGTTCTGAAAGTCAGTGAGGAGTATTATCTTCTTGAAAGCTAGCAAGATGCATTAGTTGAAATGGATTGGAAAAGACTGCAGAATATGTGCTGATGGTTTGTGGAGTACTGATGATACGGTACCATACGGCTGAGAGAATTGCTGCCCCCGTAGGGAGAGGCAAACAGAAACAGTGCTTTGGGACTGAAACCACCAGTAGGAGAGGTAGCAGTGGGACAATGGTATACCAACCAGGTATTTTGCTGACCTGTCAGCAAAGAGTAGAGAAATGAAGCACCCCCAAAAAAGGGACGGGGAACACTGAGCAAGATAGAAGCATGAGCTGAAATGGGAAACACAACATGGCCTCCTTTGTACTATATGCAAAATGTATCCCAAGAGACATCGTAGACATGCTATGGAACAAGAAAGTTTGGGACATACCACATCCTTACATAGTGGCTGCCTGCTCATAGCAGCTTCATAGCCATCTCCTCTGAGAAAAGTCCTGAGGTTTTGTAATAGACACGTGCAATGGCTGTGCCAAAATTCAAGTTGGAGGAGGAGGCAGAAATATGACCAAGACTGAAGAAAAATGAAATCTGTGTATGATCATCATTGGGAAGACTCAGTGATGGAACTTTCACTGCTTTTCTGAGAATCAGGATGATAATGAAAGAGCCTGTGTCTTTTTTCATTCTTTCCCTTTACATCAGCTGCTTTTCAGCTTCTCAGTGGAAATGAATCTAGAGCCTCCTACCTGTTGTTGTTGAAATTTTCAAACCCAAAAATGTCCAACAGCCCAATGGACTGACGTCTGCCTTTAGGCTTCTGAGAAGGTGGGCTGAAAATGGCTGAGTTGATCTTCTTCACTATCCACAAGAAAATTTGTCCATATATACCCTGAGAAAAAAATTAAAGAGGAATTAGAGCCCATCATTACAGTCTTTGGACATAGCTTACTGCTTGCTATTGTGCTGCTACAATGCTGTCAAACTATGCCTGAAAACTACAAGGGACTGGAGCCCTCTGGGTGAATATTTGCCACATAAGGCTCCTCAATAGGTAAGACAGCTCTGAAAGCATCCCCAGTCTTCAGAGAAGATGTAAGCCCCAGTACCTTCACAAAGGCATCCCTCCCAGCTGCAGCTTGAACTATGTTCAGAGGCCTGGACACACTTTCTCCTCGGACAATGATGGAGAGGTTTGTGAGGCTGTTCTGGAGTTCACTGGAGTCTACCTGGAGGAACAGTCATGGCAACCCGGTTATTCCAAGTGGATAAAGAAGATCCAGCAAAGTCTGTCTCAGGAAGAGGGCCGTGACACACTGCCTGTCCAGCAGCATTCAGTGGCAGCCTGCTGTCCCAGTTAAAGATGTCCCAGTTCAGAAAGACATCTGCAATAGCATTGCTTGTGTGTAAGCAGGAAGAAGGAGACATGCCTGTTATATGTGCATCCATACATAAACACTCCACAGAGACATGCTTTGTCAGCATGGAACAAGGGTGAAGGACAGAACTAGTAAGAGAAGATGAGAGTCCATTACCTCAAGCAATTTGGTTGCGATTGAAAAGTGTGGTGAGTCCATCACATCAGAGCAGTCCAAGTTGTCGTACACAGCCGCTACAATGAGGAAACAGTCAATCTCAGGGTGAATAATTTCTGCTATGGTGCGGGGCTGTGCTGATATTACAGCTGTATTTCTGTAACTCTGTAGCTCTGGGAATGCAGCAAGGCAATAAGTTCCCTTTTGAAACTCCCCAGGTCTGATGATTTTACTAAGGAGGGTCCTGATTTCACCCAGAGATCCGGGGATGTACAGGGCCCTCACAACTCCAGAACATCACGCTAAAAATAGCAGCAAAACTGACAAGGTTATTAATTTTAAATAGTAGCTATTTGGGATCTGGGGAAGTGGTATCTGAGTTCAGGAAATGTGTTTCTGAAAATATTTTTTTCCATGTATCTGGCTTGGGGGAAATTTAGACAATGAAAGCGAATGAGGGAAATCCCTCATTTTAGCAGCCAGCATTACTGCAAAGAATCCAGCTGGCATCACTGTGTTGGGCCCTCTGTATCATGAAGTGAGAAGGAGTCTTTTTCTAAAATGTGAGAGCTTCTGGCATCCCGCTGGTGGCTGTCTCAGCCCGTGCCTGTGCCGTACCAGAAGTGCACTTATGCAGGTGAGTATTCACCAAACGCAGCCAGGAAAATGAGTGTTATCATCTCCACAACAAACATGATTCAATTGCTCCTGTCTCCTCTGGCTTCCATAGCACAACAATCAGCAAATAGCATTATGTTATCTGTTGTTTCAGTTTGCGTGATAAGGGCCTATTTATAACCATGGAAACCTGACGGTGTGATAAAATAGTAGTAAGATGATGTTTTTTAAAGGGCAGAGCAGCACAACCTAATCTGTACAGATGGAAGCAGGCAGC
Source organism: Grus americana (assembly GCF_028858705.1). Lineage (NCBI taxonomy): Eukaryota > Metazoa > Chordata > Aves > Gruiformes > Gruidae > Grus > Grus americana. The sequence goes on along the minus strand of NC_072860.1, from coordinate 3,256,035 downwards.
ACCTTTAGCCTTTACCAGGAGTCTGAGGAAATGCCAAGCACAGACAATGCTGTGTTTACCTTCAAACTCCACATTCCCCAGGTGCAGGATCGCAGCCAGCAGCTTGCTGATGTCCCAGTACTCAGAATCTGAGAACATGAGGATCTTCATAGCTGAGCGGATGTGGGCATAATCCTTCGCATCATTCCGGCCATCGCAAGACATGCAGTTTCCCTGCAAGACACCACATCCACAGGTGAGGAAAATCCTCCTGGTGACCCATACAAGGAAGAAAGGACCTGCAGGCTGACAAACCCTTGTACACAATATAGAAGCTCTGTGAGCCGCTTGCCACAAGGTGCAAAGTAAAAACCTTCTTAAACATTCTATATGCTCGTCCCATGGCTGTTTCTTCCCTCATCTCTACTCTTAAGATGAGAACATTAGCAGAGGGCTAAATAATGCATTTCTCCAGGGCTGGACTGAGTACTGGGGAAGCCAAAAGGAAAAGCTAAGGGGAATGCTGCTGTGGAGCATAGAAGGACAGGAAATTTTGACAAGGCTGCCTACACTTACAAAGCCATGCCTGTTACCTTGGTCTCCTCTCTCTACCTTGTCAATGGACAATTAAGAGCCCTAATCCCAAATCAAAGCAAGTAGGACTGGATTAGTACTAGAAGGCAAATCTCAAAATAAGAATATTAGGATCTAGTGGAAGGCAGATGGAAGCATCCAAGTGAAGTACTTCGAGATGTTTTAGTTTGCAGCACGTAAAGCTTGTGACAATGGCTGACCTGAACAAAACCATGGATATGTTCTCCTTTAATCTAATCCTCCTATCTCTGTATTATACTGCCCTACTGCTGACCCAAGGAACTTCAGACCTTTTTATAGAATGACCAATGTATGAATTGCGCTCATCAGCTCTTGCTGCAAGATCACTGCTATTTTGAAAACATTAAATTTGAAAAAATCTCCAGCAACTTTAATGGTTTTGCTTTTGAGATGCCAGAAACAGCTTTATAGGCTTGATTTAATTTCCTCTGAAACTAGATGCCCAGCTCCTATTGGCTTTGGCAGAGTCAGGACTTAGCCCCATTTTTCTACAGCTGTAGAATAGCCCAAATCAAACCACCTGACGTATTTAATATGGGGTAGGTGCACAGGCTCAAGAACGGGATTTTCACAATGCCTTTCATCCCCTAAACCAAAAAATTGCTATTTTCAAAAATGTCAGCTATGACCATCCCACTTCTGCCACTATGGCAACATAAACCCAGACATGGACATTTGCTGTAGGAGGTTAGATTGAATGTCAGCTTCCTGCATTATGTATATAAGATTTATCAGATCCAAGGACTAGGATTCTTGGCACTGTTTCTGCTCATTCATTTTCCCTGAAAATATATATACCTGATTAGTATTCTCTGTGGCATGAGATCTGAAATCTGAGTACCTGTGAAAGTGAGGGATATTTCCTGCCTGCTTTAAGATGTCCTTTTTGTTTCTTAAGTCTGACTTTGTTAGAAAGCTTTGAACTGCCACAAGCTGCCTCCCAGTGGTGGACATTTCAATAAATCTCTGAAACTGAGGCTCACAGCACTTTTGGTGTTACTGCTTTTGGTACCCTAAGGAAAGAACTGTTCAGGTTTGGTAACTACCCATCCGCAGCTCCTGTTGATTGTAATTGCTCGCTGGGAGAAGCAAATGGCAGAGGGTTAATGGAGAAGAAAGCAGAAACTGTTACCATAGTGAGATAAGTGTACTCTGAAGCAGTGCCCAGGTTCAGCATCTTTTTCTGCTCTGTATTCATCCCCATTAGCATGCAGTAGAAGATGTGATAGTTCCTCTCCTCCGGAGCCTAAAAGAAAGAAATAGGCCAATGGACAGCCTTGTCAGCATAAGCTCGTAACACAGGAGCAGGCAGAATGTACATCTGCCAGTGCCCTCACCTGCCGGCAAACCCGGGACTTCTCCAGAAGAAACTGTTCTATCCGGGCTCCTTCTATCACACCATTTTGGTTGAAGTGAATATCAATGTATTTCCCGAAGCGGCTTGAATTGTCATTTCGAATTGTCTTGGCATTCCCAAAAGCTGATGGGCAAGGGACAGAGATAGTATCTGGATTATTGCAGTTAATGAACATCAAGTCTATTTTTTATGCTCTTCTTTTTCACTGCTAGTATTTTACAAGTTGTGTTCCAAATGACAGTGCTGACAAGTGCTGAAGAATGCCTGCTCTCAGGCTGCCTCCTAAAGAAAGAGGCAGGCATATGTACATCCAGATAACTGGGTCCTAAAAGATATATTCAAATGATCCAAATGCAGCCTATATCTGGCCAGCCAAGAGAACTGGGTAAGTCTGAAGACCTCTAGAAGGACTTACTGGGAACACATTTGATACCTCTACAGAGAAAGATGGGTGTCTCAGGGAGCTCCCCTATAGGTACATCCATGCTTGGTCAGTCGCTTTGCTACCATCTAGTGCAAATGCTAAACCAGGGGTCTTTACCTTGGGCTCTGCATTCCCAAGGACTCTTGTGCTCCTGGCAGTTCCGGGTTACATACTATAGTGGCACCTCCTCCTACAGCATGGGAGCTGCTCTGGACTTCGTGAGGACATGGCAGAAAAGCACAGAGAACCTCTACCCTGCATTACCAGTGTTTCAGGGTTTTTAGCAGTTATGCAAATACAATGGTTCAAAGATCTGTTTCTGAATTTTTTTATCCTGATACAAAAATCCTGAGATAAAAGTGGTAAATCAGGCATATTTGCTAAATAACCCACCTTCCAGAATGGGGTTGGCCTCTAGAATTTGCTGCTCTATCCAGGAATGCTGGCCACTGACAGCTGCCAAAAACTGTAGTATTAGCTTTGTGCTTTCAGTCTTCCCAGCTCCAGATTCTCCACTGCAGTAAGAAACAAGATCATTATAAGTTTCCTTTCTTCTTTTTTTGGCTAGGGTGGCAAAATGGCATGCCAAGTGAAAAAAAAATAATCCCACTTATATTTACCCTGTGAATGGCAGATCAGACTGTCTTTCATGGAGGGCTGGAGAATTTTAGTCTTTCATCATCTCATCTGCTAAAATTTAAGTTTTTTTTTTAGACTTAGGCTGAGGACTAAATTCTCCCACTGATTAAAACCAAGCAAATCCATGGAAGACATTCTGTACCAGTGCAAATTAAATGACCACTTTCTTTTCTTCTTTAATACATTGCCAGATTTTCAATGCTAGTCTTAGCACATGAACTGTGTTGCCTCAGCTATAATCAGATATTATTGCAATGGGACTATCTGGTTCTTCACTGATAATAAACAGAAAATGGATACATGTTATGTGTTTATAGGATGAAGAAAGCTCCCCTCTATCTTCAGGTTAGCAGAGGTTGTTTCTCCCTAGGAAATCTCTATTCTCAGAAAATACATGTAACAAGTATCACGTCCCCAAGGTAAAACATAGCCTGACATCACACAGGCTCATATTTTGCTTCTATATATAGTGACCATGTGCAGAATGTATCACCACACTCAAAGATTCTGGGGGAAAACAGTGGATTTCAGAAATCCGTTGCTTATGTTCTACCTTTTGCAGCCCTAACTGAAAATGAAGTAGCAAGGGAGAAAATATTTCCTTCCTGTTGTCTCTAGTCTTATCTGTGCCCTTCCATTTGGAAGATCTCCTATGTCCACAAAGGTGCCCCAGAAACATGCTACTTGTCCTCTCTGAGTCCAGTCACCTGATCACACAGCACTGGTCTCTCTTATTCCTCTTCATATTGAAATAACAGTTGTCTGCAATGGCGAAGACATGAGGTGGTAGCTCTCCAATCCTCTTGTTACAGTACAGTCTGATCTGATCGACTGTGTAGAGGGGCAGCAGCTGGTATGGATTCACTGCTACCAAGATTGATCCTGTGTAAGTCTGGAAAAAAGTTATGAACATTACCTCTAGCAGCAAACCAGCAAACAAAAATACAACCAAAGCCACCTGCAGTATAAATCTAAACAGAGGCAGGAGGGGGACCCTGGGAGATTCACAGCAGCTCTTAGGTGAGGCCGAGAGCCCGGTTCCTCACTATGAGCTGCTATTAAATATCCCAGCTGTTTTGTAGTGTTTGTTAAGCTGCTTTTGTGTTCTAGTTCAGATGTAGCTAAACTTTGCTAATGGGCAAAGTTATGGTTGTGTTATTCATAAAGTGATTTAGTAACATTTGTAAGCAACAGCACCATTGAAATGAAGGAGGCTGTTGAAGGCTGTGGAAATGCAAGGCAATAATATTGCTCAAGAACTTCTACATCAGACATCTCAGGCTGCTAGAGTAGTTATAACTTCAGCGTCTACAAAATCAGTCCTTGTTTACACTAAACGTCACCACATCTGTGTTCTAAGAGGCAGCTCCTCTCCCATAGTGTAAACTGTAACATGGGCTGGATTTAGCTAACCGTCAGTCACTGGTGGAAATGATCGCTGTAGGAGGAAGTCAGCAGCGTCATTACCTATGCATATCTCTGTAATTTCAGAGACTGCTATTAGCTCTCTTCTTCACAGCCTAAGTACTCGAATGAAAGAAGAAAAAAGCTATGTTGTGTCTCCCTGGCACCCTCAATCAGTAGAGGAAGCAGAGGGCCCAATGTATGACAGGCTTGCAGGCTCAGATCACTCCATTAAATGCGTAGTGGAGGTCATTCCTGAACGTACTACGCCTGGAGACCTTGGCACTCACATAGATTTTGTGCTCCTGGTGGCGGATGAGGAGGTTGTGCACCATGCCTGCTTCATGGAGATCCCCAAGGCGGATCATGTCTTCCACCCCCTGGGCAGAGGTGGGGTGCATCAGGCGCACCATGTGCGTGTTCCGAGCAGTGATCCAGTGTTCCTGAAAAAGGCAAGCATCAGCTTTAATGTGTTATGTTGTTGCAAACAAAGGAGAATCATGTTATACCAGAGTGAGATTCAGTATAATGCATGCTCAAACCAGCATGTTCTAACAAACAATTGAGTGAACTACAGAAATTAACTGGTTTGCTGCTCCCCAGGACCTGATGATTTAAAACACTAGAGGAAGCCATTCAGGTGGGTTCTGGACATCACCAAATTTAGCATTGTTTAGAGCACAGCTCTGTCAGGTCATCGCAGCCACAACGTTGTACGAGGTAGGGATGAAACCCCAACTGGCTTTAGTGGGATCATGATTTCACCTAAAGATCCACCAAATTTAGGGACTGGAGCCTGTCCATTTCCTTTTCTTAACTATGTAGATATAACCTCTAGCTCAGGGAGCTCTAAATCTTCATAGTGCTAGGACCTGGGGATACTAGGGTATCACCCTATACTTGCTTTATTTTTATATTCTTTCATTCGGTACATCTTACCAGACATTATCAAAGTCAGACCATTTGGCTAGATGGAGCTTTGGTCTGACCCAATAGGGCCATTCTCTTGTGTACTTTGTACTTTTAAAATTTATGTTCATCTTTTACAGAAAGTTATAGCGTAGCCCACCTTGCCTTCGTCATCCTCCAGCAAGATCTGTCCTGAGTCAGATTCCTTCACAACTGCCCCAATAGGGACATTACGTTCACTGTTTGGTTGCGTGTCCAACCACACATGATCACCCTGGGGAGAAGAAAAGTTAACCATCAAGTACAGTGACATACTTTATGCCATGTAGCTCACAGGCATACATCTCTTGGTCTTAATTTTTTAGTGATTTGATTTCTTTAGCAGTGTTTAACTGTATAAGATCTTACTGCTCACAGGCAGTACAGTCTAACAGTTATAGTATCGGGACCTCTGAGTTCTACTCTTAGCTCTATGGCTCTCCTGGAACATAATTTTGGACAAGTCATCAAGTCCACTGTCTCACAAGAGGAAATGAGGCAACACATTTTACAAGGAGAGCAATTACTCAGCTCCGCTCCTCTCAGAGGTTGGCAGGGGGGCACACTGAATGCTTGTAAAGTGCCTTGGCACCCTCACATTAGCTATGGTATTCTTTCAGAAGAGATGCTTGAAAACATAGGTGTTACCAGGAAAAAGAAGAACAAACAAACAGTTGTACAGATGCCTGGAAATGTAGAGGGCTCTGTCGCAAGAGTTTTTAGATAAATATTCCTTCTGCTGTTGCTGAAATCACTCTGAAACGTGAGTGCATCCATGATCTCTCTTCAGAAAAAAACCCACAAACCATTCTTTATTCAGCCCAACTCCTCTCTTCACATTTGTAGAGGCATGGCAGCATCCTGCCTCTCTGCAGAGCAAGCAAGCAAGAACTGCTCTGCTGTCACCGGAGGAAGGTGTGAGCTATGGCTGCCCTTTCCTAGGAATGAACAGCATCTTGGTGTTGCCTACGCTACTGTTCTGGTTATACTCCACTACTCCAAGCCCCCAGGAATACTTTCTCTTGCTCCAGGCACTACTACAGATTCAAACAGAAAGCTTTACTGTAATGGCTGGAATGAAAACTGAACAAAGCTGTAGGTCAGATCTTCAATGGGTATTAACTGACTTTCTAGCTGAGTGTCTTGTCATGTACAACTTTTGCTACATACTGTAGCATTTACTGTCAAAATTTCAAGGTTTTTACTAAAAAATTATTTCCTTTTCCTCTCAAAATACTTTATGGGCTTACATTTAAAACCAAACAACTGTAGTGTAAAGCATCTATAAACATTGCCCAAGGTTATGAAGAATGTTACAGACTAACAGCTCTCATCTGCATTGAATAGCACTCCAGAGGTAGTCTGTGCAGTTTCAGTGCCACACCTTGTGACAGAGGTCACCAGCTCAGCATGAGCACAGCCAGGCTAGGCAAGACACCTCTGCATCTCTAGTCTAGATTGATATTATTTTATACCTTGTTGATACTGTGTTATTGCTACTTTCTTTTTGAGTTGAACCATGACGTTAATTTTCTCCTCTTTGGGCCTTAGGCTAATCAGTAAATCACAGCAAAGAACAGGACTTACCTTTCTGAAAACCACCATTATGTTTCAGATCACTGTATGTAACCTGCAGTGCCAAGAAGAACATAACATTAGGCCTGAAAAGGGCTCAGGCTTTGATCAGAACAGACAGTGGCTTTTCCTTGAGATGTCTCCTTGTAAAAAATAACAGCAAAATGCCTTAAAGTAATTCTGTTTATGGATTTTGTTAAAGCAGAAGAGATCATAATAAGCTACACCCAATGTAGAAATAATGAAACCATCTAGGCAAAGCAAAGAACCTGCAGCACTAGGGTGGTGGTCGGCTCTCAGTTCTACTACATAACCCTGGAGGTGCTCTCGGCCCTGAAGAGGTCACTGCACACATTTTCATACCACATAGTTCCCTCAATCAAATGCTAGGCACATTTATTGGCTGAACTTCAAGTTTGGCTGACAAATAAAAAGACCCCACAATGCAATGTAATTCGATGCACAGTGGAGTTACCTTTGGCTGGTCCATTGACCCAGCAGTTCAGTTCATATGAGTGGCTAGCCTGGTGACACAGATTTAATTCATACTTTCCTGAGCTGCTGAGTTCCCTCAGACCCTCACAGCTTCACCATATAGAGACTGGGGTTGAGACTTCACCTTCCTTGGCTGAAATAGGAATGGTTGCAATGAAGGCGTGAGCAGCAAAATAAGGAACTGGAGAGTACCACAATAAAATTAGGAGCTCACTATCAAGAGCCTAACAATGAAAAGATTGGTGGCCAGAAATCTACACCAGTGCCTTGATTCAGGGATGATGCTGTTTAGGCTGTGATCCTTGGAACAACCAAGGAACCAAAGTCTTCAGAAGCTGCTTCCTGTCCCATAGGCTACTGCAGCTGGATTTTGGGAGTGATCCAGGACTAGGTGTAATTTGCCGGCTCCCACTCTTGCTACAGCAGGAAGGCTGCTGTATGTCTTTTACTGCATGTGGGAAATCCAGGCAAAGACTCTTTGCTAAGTTGCCTTTAAATGTTTCCAGAGTTCCAGACTGGTTTGGGTTTTTTTTCCTGTTATCTCTTCCTACTAGCAGGAGTGATCCCTGCATGCTAAGGCTGTTGACTAACCTGTGATTAAGTAGCTACTGTGTGCAGCAGACATCAGTTATTAGCCCAGGTGTCCACAGCCTCATATTCACAAACTTCTCACAGCTGTGTGACCCATTCTGCCCCCTCCATTTCTCTAAAGGGTCCAGCACACCCGGAGAAAAGGCTTAGCTCAGAGTTGATAATAAGAATTAAATGCTTGTAATAAGCAAAATGCCCCATAAAATGCTAACTTTGGACCAAAAGTTAATTCTACTTTTACCCTTTTATCATCTATTATCAATGACGTTTTCTATAGCATTTTCTCTTAAACACATTTTACAGCTCGTGCTCAATGAGGATATATTGAACCATCTGCATCCCTTCTGCACATTCCTGATTGACAGCAAACCACTTAGAAACCACTTTACAAGATGAGTGGACGCTACAGGACCAGAAAATGATCTTTGGCACTTATTACAGGCAAGTCCATGATCTCTCGGAACATCCCCCATGAAGAAGACAGACACCTGTTCTGGTTTTATCTTGACACTCAAATCCAAATTTCTCATAGCCTTTTGAGAAGTTTTTATTTTATTCTGGCTCTAAATTATGCTTGCCTAGGTTTTGGACAGGTTTTCTGGAACATTTGAGCAAAACAAGAAAACTAGAAATTAGACTGAGTTGGAAGTTCCATTTTCTACCTGTGCTATACAGATAATCATCAAAATCCCAGTTTGCAGTACCATTAATAGAAATGATTAATGGGCTACTTCATCCATAATTTCACTGACATCCTTGAGATTTCTTCTGTCATGTGTAAAGGTGTTAAAATCTTATGGTTAAAGTTTTTGATAACTATTTACCAGTCTGTGTAATATGGATGGTATATATTTATGAGAGGTACCCAAATTTCATTACTTTTCTGATTGAATCATTTAAATAATTTTATGATTTATCTTCATTTTATGGCAGTGCTATACAAGTTGCTGAGGTTTAGAAATTTGCAACTAAATTATATGAAAAGTGTTTCAAGTCACCACTTTATTTTTGGAAATTCATGCTCTTGAAAAATGAAGATTACCATTAAAAAACCCTCAAGGCGAAGTTCAGGGTTACCATTGTTTTCTCCCTCTTGTTTTAATGAACTTCAATGTTAAAAGAAAACATTGCAGTGAGAGAATTAGAGCTCATTTTATCATTTGCTTTCCCATAGCTGCTCACTGTTTTTACCTATGTTATTTGGGAAGGTATAAATAGCTTCTGTAAATCATGGGCTCATTTAAAAATCAATGGGTGCCTAAACAACCCTTTCTTCAGACTAAATGGAAGGAGTAATTACACTCCTGTATGCAAGATACCGCCACTGTTGTGGGTTACACCAGTGTCTTAACCATCAGGAGGGCTATTAGGGCAGCAAAATGGAAACTAGAAGTGCTTGACAAGCTACATGATCTTTGTGCCCTATTTGTGGCTATAAAGGGCTATACAATAGCATGGATTGAACAGGGTTTCTAAGCAAGTCCAGAATGATTTACCATTTTAAAGTCATGATAAGATATGCTGAAAATAACTAATTATCAAAATTACAAAATGTATTGTGATCCCAAAGTGAAAATAAATAGGAACTTCAAGAGATGACAGACTGCTGATGTAGAAATCCAATGCTAACATACACTTTAAAGCAGGAGTTTTAAATGTAATTTTTACATAGGTGACCCAATAACAAGAAGACAAGTGGAATGTCAAACTTAATAACAAAAGCTGGCACATGGAGAAACTGCAAGTGCTGTGTCCCCGACACACCACCTGCTGACTGTATTAAGAATTGATTTTTCCCTGTGAGACTGGGGCAACCTCCAAGGCTCATCTGTAACTAAGACAATTCTCAATTTTGTAGCATAACATCTACGAAAATTTAGCAATGCAACATGAATGTGTTCTTTCTGGCTGCTTGGGGTTTTTTCTGTTGTTTTTTCACACTCTCTTAAGAAGGAACTTTTGTCTTTCATAATCAGTTATTCTTATGGTGAAGTCCTCATGTTCTTATTCCAGGACTCAGGAACTGGATCTGCGTATTAACTTCAAGAATGTGATGACCTGTTACTATGAGCGATGCAAGGTGGTACAGAAGCCTGGTACTTAGCAAACATAGGACAAAGATGGGCCATGGTCAGCCACAGTGACTCACAGCTGACGTACTTTTTCTGCAACAAAGCAGAAATGTCTACCCAGAACAAAGAGGGAGTGGTATGTGCAAACACGAAACACAGCCATACTCCATCACGTCAAAGGTACAGCTAGCTTCGGATCCAGTCTATGATAGCACCCAAGAATGGACATGTAAGGGGGACATCCCATATAATCCCAGGACACACAGTTCAACATTTAAAATGCTTATTCCCAGTTAAATCTTAAGTGGCCAGTCCCCCACCTGCTTGAATGGCCGCTTTCTGACAGTGCCTGGCTCTGTTGCTTTTCTTTCCGAAGTAATGCAGCACCATGAACCAAACTGTACCGCACAAGATGGGAAATTACCTCTCCAGAAGAAATCTTCACTGTCTCGCTTCTGCAGCTTAGTTCGCTCTTTTTCATAAGGATTGGAGTAAGAAGGAAAAGAAAGGTGAAACTGGTAGTGGTGCCATGAAGGGATCCCTCACCGAGTGCCAGTTCTCTGCTACACAAAGGAGGAAATGACTGAAGCACAGTTATTTATTACAGGACTTTGCTCCCAGTTCAGCATATATGTCATTTCCAAGTCAGGTGTTCCAGTAAGCAGGAAGGCTAATTCTTGCCTGGGTGAACCTTAAACTTCAATTTCTGCACTGTGCCTGAATCCTTTCAGATTTCTGGAAAGCACTCCCAGAAGAAAACTTTTAGCATCTGGTCTTACGCTGCTCCAACACCACTGGCTTCCCTGGGGTTCTCTTGGAGCCAGCCTGTTAGGAGGAAAATCAGGCTCTCATCTCTCCCCTAGGTTTTGCACAGCTCTTTCTGCAAGGTCAGAAAACGCCGATCAGTCTGTCCTGTGCAGACTGTGTTTCACAGTACCTAGAGCTCAAAGCAAATTAAACTCATGACACTTAACTGAAATTGATATACACAAACAGAAGAGTAGTATACCTGTAGAGAGGCAGATACAGGGTTTCTCCAGCCAGAGCAATGACTCAGGAGTCAGGCACATTTCCACCCTAACAGTGAGCCCAAACAGTGAGGATGAGTTTTTTCCATCTACCTTAACCCAACTGTGTAACCTTCCTCCAAGGCACTGTACACAGCAGTTGGCTTGCCTCGCTATGCACTATTCTACGTGCCCTTTATTAAATATGAAAATGTGCAATAATTGGCATGGGCTAGTATACCTAATACTTTAATTCTTATTTTCTTGTTTCCTAGGTTCAATGTAGCTGCGCTGTACGATGGGAAAGACAACAAAAAGCCTCTGTGTTGGAGACAGGTTCTTGAGGTTCCTGCTGTAGTTCCATATCCAAATCAGAGGTAAGCATTCAAGCGTAGCAATAAATAATTTGGAGTAATATGTGTTTATCGATGTTACATATTTGTGTCTAAATATTAGCCTTCTTACCTGAGGTTTTTGTTTAAGTTTTATAGCAGAAATGAAGATACAGGTGCAGAATTAGAACAAATGCCCTTCAGGGCTTGGAGACTTAGAGGCAGGAAACCACAAGGCAGAGAGGAGAGCTTTCTTTAAGTTTCTAACTGTGCATATCATTCTTACTCAAGGGGTTTGCCTTGAAGTAGTTCTTTAGCAGACTTTTATTTCTGATACAACCGTTTTTAGAAGTCTATATGCTGTATGTGATTAACAAAATTTCAAGTACCGAAAATTTCAAGTACTGATTTTATTAGATGAAGGTCAAATATTGGCAAATAAATTAAAGTACATACTTTTATGCTACCAAGGCAGATATCTAAAACCAATGCTTTTTGGTTAATTAGACTGCAGAGAAAAAAAGTGCCATGCATATTTCGTCAGCAAATGAAACATGCCTGTTGACATTCCAACTGGAGCAAGTTTTGGGGCAGAGAATCTCATTCTAAAATATATACATTTTTAAGACTTGTGACCAAGATGCAGTGGGGTGCTATTTCAGAAAGAAGTACAGTATTTCTGTCCTAGTACAGCATATAAACTGTATGAGACAGAAACATAGGGAACTCAAGGCAGTCTGAAAGAAAACCACGACTCATTGTATGGCTAAAATACATACTGGAAGGGAAATGGATTTCCACAGTTAAGTCTAGACACACTCAAGAGCCAGAAAACATAAGCTGAGGGAGACTTGATATACCAAGCAGAAGCAGCCTAGATGCTTTGTGAAGCACATGTACCTAATGAGAGACGAGCAGGTGGCTTGCTAACAGCTTCTTCAGAGAAGTGCCTGGAGCGAGTATGGGGAGCTCAGGTTTGGAAGTTGCTGAGCTGTGGGAATGGGGAAAGGTGGGAGCTTGCCAGGAGCGAGCAACTCTACTGCTGAAGATGGAGTTTGGTGAGGGACTCTGCAGGGCACAGACACATTTGTCATTGTAATTAGGGGTAATTTGTAGTATGGTCTATGCTGATGAATAATGCACTGAGAAATGCAACAAATTAAAATTGGATAATCCCTGGTGAATTTAATCCTGCTGTTGTTCAGAGCAATAGGTCTGTCCAGATAGACATGTGTTAACAAAACTGCCTCTTCCTGACAGCTTCCTAATTAAGATATTGATGTCAGGATCAAAGGGTTTAATTTGCACATGGCACTACCTCTCACATTTTCTCTCCAGCTAAATCAAAGTGGCCTTGTCATTTCTGCATCACTGAGTCCTAGATGCCAAGCATCATTTTGTGTTAAACTAGTTTTTTTCTGAGCTTTCTGAAAGGAGGTAGATTGGATATAACAATTTGCAATTTAAACTGTTCATTCAGAAGCCCTCCTGTCTACGCTAACCTCCTTCCCTTCCTCTAAGCAGATTTGTAGCTTTAAGTCACTGATGTCTGTTAACTCTGAAAGGCGTACTGCAGGGAACAAAGCAAACTAAATAAGAAGTACGTACCAGCAAAGGATTTCCAAGTGCATCCCTTGGTCGTCTTGAACATTCTGTCTCTCAGGGAAAGGTTTATTTCATTCCAGCCAGTTCATGATGTGCAGAGAGGCAGACTGGTGGGGCTCTGGGATCTGTGTCATTACACACCTTCACACATGCCAAGTGGGCGCTGCTTACTCTGCTTGCTAGAAGGCAGGTCATTCTCCCCCACCGTGCAATCCCATTATGGTCTGAGTGTCACTCCATCCTTCCTTTTGGGATGCAGCCAAGGTGGTATTACGAGAGTATATTACAGGCCGGTAAGTGCCAAGTTCTGGCTCATGAGGGACAAAGACATGTGCATGCAAGCGTGCACGCTAGTGCACACACACACACGTTACCTGCAGAATAGCTGTCAGAATTGATGGCCAGTTATTCAGCATTGCTGAGGTGACGTTGCTTAAAACACAGGTGCATTCTGTCCTTTTGTGGTGCACGTGGCATGTCACACCACCAGGCTCGGGGTTAGGAGGTTTCCTTTCGGAAAGATGGGAATTCATAACTGTTATGAAAGAACCTCTATGCCTCCTTCCACTTTCAGTAAATGCAGAAATTCTCTATTCTCTCATCAATGCAGCCTCAGTGCAGCTGGAATTTGGGACAGTGGCTTGCCATCACTGCAGAACATGACACATATCTATAAATGACTAATTTCTAAAGGAGGCTGCCATCATACTCCTGCTTGGAACTTTAGTATGTGATAGACTTCTGTGTTTTCTAGGCACCTTGGTACAATTTCCAGGTACCTTGGTACACATTATTCAATCTCTTTTTCTTTTTTCTTTGTTAGTTTCTATTTGTTTCCCCTTCTCCATTATTTTCTGTTACATTACTCCCACCTTGTTATTTCCTACCTTAATGCTTTGTCTGCAGAGAACTTTATTTGTTGTGCTGTAGTGAGTCACATTAAAGTTATACTGCCTTCTATTTAGTCAGTTGTAAAAAGCTGTTAAATATCTTTATTGAAGTCAGATAAGTGAAACGCTGGAGCCTCCCATCACATCTTGGCACATGTGCCTGCTCCTTCCAGAAAAGATCCAACTGAAACCACACAGTGCAAAAGCTAAAGGCAGTAAAAGTCATATAGGAGCAGGACAAAAGGAAACAATTGCATTAAGAGCGTGGTTCTGAGGATCACTAAGGTACCTTTGGGACTATCTGGAAAAGACCTATAGAGCTGTAAACAAAGAGACATTCTCTATATGTTTTATGTATGTTGCTTTCAGGGGGGAAAAAAAAAAACAGTTTCTCCATTTTTGCTAAGAATATAGGATTGTATCCAAGAAACATCTGACTCCACTGCCAGTTTCTCCTTCTAAGTGAAATACTGTAGAAGATGTTGAGTAATGACTCAATTCAGAGAGTTTAGCTGTATTTATTAACATGGCACACTGAACACCCTGCATTGTAACTGTGCTTGCTGCTGGAGTGTGTTAGTTAATAATGGCTTAACCTCTCTGCCGTCCGCTCTAAAGTGCCTCTAGCACAGAAGAAATAATGACTCATTTTGCCCAGAGTGCTCAGCTTACTAAATTTTGACATCCCTGAACAAGAGCGTAGCATGTAGGATTATAAAAATCACTGTTGTTTAGAAATATCCTAAATAAACCTCAACAGTTTTCTATTTGGCACACGTTAAGCTGTGCCCTCTTAGAAAATGAAGATGTTTTGTTTGCCACAGAAGAAGAAGAGAGGCAGGAGACCAGCACCACGTGCATTTATTAGGCTTTCCATTTTAAAATGATGCACCAATGACAGAAGTCATCCCTACTGACATATCGTAGGCGTGCCACATAATTGAATAATGCAACTGCTCCGAGGATAGAGGTTACTAAAACAGAGCACAACAATTCCTGAAAAAGACAGGGGCCGTTCTGCCCCTGTGTTTACTCCGGAAGTCAGCAATTAGAGGGGAGTTCAGGGCTAACTTTCAGTTGATTCTGCAGGCTAAATCTGGAGGAACCACCCACACATGAACTAGATTGAACCGCAGCTTCAGCTAGGACAGACCTCAATTCGTTGAGACAACTGGTCCTCAGCTCGCACGGCTAGCCTCGGGTCCCCCCTTCGGCCAGCACCAAGGTAAAACCTGTTGACCCCCATCGTGGCACCCAGAGCCCACGTGCGTACCTGCGCCTGAACTCCCGTGTTGCTCTGCTACCTTCTTCTGGAGACTCACGTTAATTCTTGCTCGCTTGATTTGTAGGGAGCAGATAAATTCACCTATGGCTTAATTGGTAAAATCTTTTCTATTCAAGGCGATGGATGCAACTTTTGATCTCCCGTCCTTTATCAGTACTGGAAGCGTTTTTAGCAGGCGTGCTAAGGGAGATGTTGGGTAACAGGTCTGGGCTGTGGGTTTAAGCAGTCATTTACTATTTTCTGGGGTTCGGTGTCTGAGAAGTTCCCAAACGGTTCGTACAAGGCAACGTCTTTATTAAAGTAACAACCACGTTACACTTCTGTACAGCTGTTCATTTCCCATGTTGATGCAAGGGCTCGAAAGAGCAGTTTTCCTTAAAGGCTCCCCCAGCACGCCAGTTATAAAGCTAAAATCAAAATATTTTCTAGGAAAAAAAATGCAAAAAATGTTTAGGGAGAGGAAAAAAAAAAAAAGTTTCCCAGTTTGGCGCAGCTAAATCGGACCCAGCCCGAGAGCACAGCGCGCGCTCCAGTGCTCCTGCAGACTTCAGGGGCGGGGTAGGGCCACGCGGGGCGGTGTAACGGCTGCGGCCACGCCCACCCGCGCGGCGCCCTCTGGCGGCGACTCCCGCCCCTGAAGCCTCGCGAGAGCCGCCCCTCTAGGGGCGCGCGGGGGAAGGGGGCGGCCGGTTTTAGCGCATGCGCATGCGCAGCTACCGGCCGTTCAGAGGGGAGGCGCCATTTTGGGCCTGTGCGAGGCGGGCGGCGTCGGCGGCGCTTGGAAGCGGCGGACCCTAGCGGCGAGCGCTGCGCTGGGGGCTTCGCCCCGCCGCCAGCCCTCGGGGCCGAGGCGGGGAGGCGGGGCCGGCGGCTGGCCATGGAGAGCGAGTACTACGGCGGGGATCAGTCAGGTAGCGGCGCGGGAGCGTTCCCCGTGGGAGGGACGCCTGGGGCGCTGGGCCCTGTGAGGGAGGGTGCTGGGCACGGCGGGGCCCGTGGGGATCGCCCTGCCCCTTCCACCCGGTGGCGGCTTCCGGCTCCCGGGGCGCTTCGCGCTGACCGTGGTGTCGGGTAGCGGCGGCAGAGCCATGCCCGGGACCCCGGCTCGGCGGCCGCTCGACGGAGGGTGCGCGGGGTCGGGCAGGGCCGCCTGCGCCCGCCGGTAGTCAGCCCCCGGCTCGGCAGGGATCTGGGGTGATAACGGCTGGGCCAGGCCGGGTCCGCTGGCGTGATCGCAGCACGGCAGCCGCCTCTTTGTCGTTGTTATTTCGGGGTTTTAATTAGTGTATCCGTCTCTGCTTGCGTGCGTGTTATAAGTAGTTTTGTGATCTCTTTGGGGGATATGTGTGGTGGGTTTGTTTCTGTTCCACGCTTTCCCGGTAGATGCCCTCTGTTTCTCTGTATTGGCTCACTGTTATACCGAGAGGCTGATGGTAGCACTGCCTGGCTCCCTGTGCATCATAACTGTCAGTGCTCTTTTAAACACTGGGAGATGTCACTGAGTTTTACTTTTCTTTTCTTAACTTCGGAGTAGATGATGGTGGAGCTACTCCAGTGCAAGATGAACGAGATTCAGGATCTGATGTTGAAGATGAAGGAAATGAGCAGCATTCTGGATCTGAGAATGGAAGCGTAGGGCGCCATTCAGAGGTACTACTGGAACTTTAGATAAAGATTTCTCTTCTATAAATTGATTATTTTTTTATTTAAAGAAGCATTGTTGTAACTGAGACTAACGAGTTTATTCAGTTGTTCTTAAGTATCCTGTCTGGTAAAACTTCCAGAAAGGAATGTGTCAGATAATCTCTTGACCAGTATGTAGGATAGGGTATTTTTATGTTTTTCTCCTTAATTGTTACAATAGCATTCACTGTTTTGTACTATGAAAAGTATAATACTGTTATACTCAATTGCAAGAAGATGAACGTTACGTGTTTGAAATTCTAAGCAATGGATTATGAGGAATTTGGAATTTTACCTCAAATTCTGCCCAGTAATGTGAAACCACACATTATGGAGGCATAGATTTTCTTACCAAAGAATACATGCTCTTCTGTCTTTCCTCTCAGATGTCAGTGTTGACTCTCAGGTCTATTTTGGGCTGTGTTTTTTACCTTGTCATTCACAAAGGAGTAAGTCTCCATGAGGAGCAGGTTAAGGTTCCTAAATGAGATCTGCTCTTCCTTTGAAGAGGTTCTTGCTTTGCGAATCCTACACTATGAAAAGGGCGGTAGGGGTTTAATCCAGGGTTGTATTTGGGGGAGTCACTTAACTTGTGGATTGTCTGTTTTGTTTGAATAGAGGTTCTGATAAAAGTGAAAGTTCCTCTTAGATTTCTAGGATGATTTTGTGGTTAATCTTGAGGATTTTTTTGGTAACCTGAAGTAGAATTACATCAGGTCTTACTAGGAAGGAATAATTTTGGCCTGTGAACTCCTGTCTTCTGCTGGCAAAGTTATGTTGTGGAGAACTTTTTGATACTCATAAAACTGTAATCAAAGCTATTTCATTCTGTTCTGCATATCTTGTGGCATTTTACATAAAGATCAGGATTGACTCTGGGTTTTCAGTGGTTATCCATTTTAAAAATGGCTTAAAGTGCATGATGTGGTATCCTGTAGCGGGTGGATGTGTCAGAAGGCTCAACTCTGCTGTGGTATAACTTGCAATCCTTTTTTTATTTCTTTCCACCCCTTTATTGAACTCATACTTTCCTCAGAGTTAGAAAGTAGATGAAGATTTTGTGTTTGTGTAAAATGAAAGTTCTTCTCATGTATTTGAATTAGCATAAAGCAGATTTTGCATTTCTTTTTTTTAAAAGGTCTTGATAATTACAATGGAAGAAGCTGATTTGGTGAGAGGCAGCATCTCATATTATGACAATCAGGATTTCAGTGTGGGAGAAAATTTGTTTTTCAGTGTGGGAGAAATAACTATCTTTCAAAGGGGGTTAGTACTTCTGTTGTAATGAAAAAAAATATGGTAATGAGAGCATGGAGAGCCATGTTGCTGCTACGATAATATTAAGCTTTTTCTGCTGTGTATGAAAACATTTGTTCTTATTTCTTCTATACTCCTGTGGGATTTTAATTTTACTTACCATGGCAAAGTAGTTGGAAATCTGACCTAGAGAACAGGTAGTTGACTATTACTTACATCTTCAGCATGTGTTTTTCAATTTTAAATAACGAGAAAGTACTAGGACCTGTTATCATTCTCAACGGATCCTCTCCATGTGCCTGCATTATTTTAAGGCTTTTGTTTTGTGATGGCTGTTGAATATTCCTCTTAGATAAAATACCTCAGAAAGTCCATTTAAAAAAAAAAGATTAACTAAACCACCTTTCTGTCCAATAGTAAATGCAAACCTTCAAACCTTAGTGCTTTATTTGAATCAGTTCAAATCGTAAACATTGGAGTATTTTGTTTTGTTATGAAGTCTTACATTCTTAGTTTTCCCTACATCAAATTAAAAATACAACTCAAAATGCAATAATGTGGAACAGTGTCTGAAAGGAGTAGCTTTCAGTGATTTATCATATTATTTACCCTAAATATTCTCTTATTTCCTTCACCTTTAGGAATATGTGGGAGGAATGACACTCAAAGGTAATAAAACCTTTGAGACAGCCTCATCAGTTAAGTCTATTTAATTACTATTTCGTCTCTAATTTAGAACTCAGATGTAAAGAACTGAAGTTTTAAACTTTCAAACTTTTTTTTCAGGTTCTTAACTTTAAAGAAAAGGGGAATCCTGAGGAGTTACTTATGTAGGTCTCAGGTATGTGGGTTTTTCTTTTCCACAATTCTTTTCTGGCTTTCCTTCCCCCAATCCCACTTTATCTATAAATGTTCTCCTTGATGTCCTTACCGATTCTGCTTTAGACATATAGAATTAGATAACACATAGTTTTAGTACAGTAATGAATATGAAATCATGTTTACAGTGTTTGTACAAGTCAGGCTCATATGGAAATCTTTAATGACTTAGATTCTTACACTTTCACCAAGTCATTGCTGTCTTCATGAATTAAGTTATGGTTGAGTGTGACTGTTAACAAACATACAAATATCTTACAGTTATGAAAACAGAGAAACTTGCTGATCTGCCTGTGATGGTTATGTATGCCTTAGCTTAACAATTGTCATTCATGAGAAGATTGTAGTGGATGGGTCAATTTTGTTGAACTTACTAAATTAACAATGTACTATCTCTTAAAAGTGGTTGCATGTTGATCCAATAAACTACTTGCTAACTGAAACTTTTATGTAGAAGGATAACACTGTAAATTTGATTTTAATGTATTCCTTATTTTATACTGTACTAAAGCCTCATGTTATAGAATTCTTTCAGTTAAAAAAATTAAGGACATCGCAATTAAAATGTTTATAGATAAAGAGGAGGAAGAAAAGAAAGCAAAGGAATTTGAGAAAAATGCAGTAGCAATTACCTGAGACCTACTTGTTTTTTTGATGTCTGATCTTTTATTTTAATTAAATATTTTGAAAAGGAAAAATAGAAAACTCCAAAATTACATACTGATTTCTCTGAAAACATCTTTTTAGAGACGAACTAGTAAAAAAAAAAAGGGGGGGGGGTGGTGGAGGGGAAACCATCCTACAGAGTTTAGTCATCTTACTGTAAAGTTGCAGGCACTTTTTATATCAAGTATACTCCATTCACAGATTCATTAATTGTATTCAGAAGACCTTTGCACTGGTGGCTGTGGACAGGGCCTGTCTGTTCCATGTAGGCTCTGAGCAGGTCAGCTCTGTCTCAGCTCAGCTTTAGAAGATGCACAGTTATGTTCACGTGCTGAGTCTGAGGTAGTGTGTGTCATCTCTCTGTGGGGCTTACTGACTTTATTAATGTAACTGTCTGGTTTTTGGGTTAGCTCTGGTTGTGCTTTCCAGACTCAGGACTAGAGTAGATGGTGCCTGTCTGCCCAATCTATGTAGGGGCACCTATATTATCTGAATGGTTCTTCTGTAGGTGATTATATCACAGTAGAGTTCAGCTGCTGTAGCCACTGGGATTCTGTGGTGTAGAGCACTGTATAATCACAGTGTGAGCTAATTAGGATGCATGTCTGCTCCCTCTCCTCAAACATCTTCGTTCTCAAGAGTGATTGTCAGTTTGCTGTAACAGATTTGTTGTTAAGTGCTTCAGTAATGCTGATGTATAATTGTAATGACTTCTTACTATTTTGCATAGCAAGTTCTTTGTGATGTAGTAATATATTCTGAATAGGTGGATATATAACCTGCAGCCATACTTCTGACCTTAGAAACATTGAGTGGTTAAGAATCATTATGAATTTCAGTTGCTTTTCTTTTCGTTTACTTGTTCACCAAAGACTTGCTAGACTGGCAGTCTGGAAGGTGTCTTGAAGGAGATGAGCCCAGTGGTTGGAACAGGAGGATTTGTATTGTTTTCCTTGGTTTTGTTTAGCAAAATCCCTTACTACTGCTGACATAATTATCAATACCTATTCAGCATTAGCCATCTGAAATGAGAGGACAAACCCACCAAAAATTAAATGGTAGGAAAATAAGGATTAATGAATTTCTATTATTATAAACATCAATTTCAGTGTAGACCTCTGCATTTCAGTACTTCTTAATGACCTTACCTGTAACGTAACCTGCTGTAAAAACTGTTTCCTCTTCTGTTTGCAGTTGCAGTTTTCTTTAATCTTCAATCATACAGTCAGAGAAAATAATCACATACACATGTTGTTAGTTTGTTATGTGGGAGATACTGGACAGGAGAGTGCAATCAAATTAATTTTTTTGTAATTAAAAAAAAGGAATAAATAAAATCCCATAATGAACAGAGAGCAGTTGAGAGTGTGTGTGTGTGTATGGTCTTCCTCAGCTGTGCGTCAGTTCTGTAACTTCTTAATATCCATATTTAATCCTTTAAAATTCCAACTTCAGGTTTTAGCAGAACCATGTTTTCCTTCTGTAAGGAGAAATAAGAAATACTGAATAATACCACCAGCATGATTCAAAAGCCTAGCATAGCTGTAGAGACAGGGACAAGTACTAGAGAGAAAATTACTCACTCATATTATCACACCAGCGGTTTTGTAGCTAGCATTAAGTAACATGGAAACAGTGACGTTGTATTTGAGTGCGTGTTTTAAAATTACAAAGTCCTGATTTTTTTCCATTGTGCAGTAAATTCCTGTTAGAGATTCTGCAGTTGTTTAGAAGTTGTTATTTTATCAAGTGCTAGCCAAGGGAATAAACGCGTAAAGTCCAAAATCTTAAGAAGCAGTGTTATTTACTGCTGAGATTCTGGAGAGAGTAGTTCCTAAAAGCAATTAAAAGTTTAATTTTGTTTAAAGTTCCTTCTTAATCATACATTTTAAAGATTAATAGTAGTGTTTGTTGTAGATGTAGGATAGATAAACCTGCATTGTTGTGTGTGGCTCTAGGAGTAGAGTGACTGTAGAAAATAAAAATAGATAGAAAGGAAATTAAATTGCTGACTAAAAAGATTTGTTCCAGAACACACAGGTCTTAAAGTATCTCCTAGGACAATACATACTCGGTTTGCAAATATGCTAGTGGAAAGAGTCTATAGCTGAGAGAAACAAAATCACCCCTGAGGAAGCCTGGCTGAGGAGTGGAGTTGAATATGTAGAAAAGAAGTTCTTTTTACAGTTGATCTTTTCAGATGAAAACGAGGTTATTGTGACAGTGACTGTGAGAGTCGTACTGAGTTAATGAAATGAGTGTTCCAAGAGTCTAATTTTGTTTTCTCAGGTAAATGCAATTGAGATTTTTTTTTTCCAAGTAGAAATTAGATGATGTAGGAAAGATAAACCAAGATGTGTTCGGCAATGATATTGACAGGTGGCTTGTGAAAGGTTTTTCCAAAAATGGAACATGTGGCTCAGTATTTTTTTGCCATATAGAAAAAGACATAAAGGATTGTGTTTCAATTCTGAGGTTTTAAGATCAGTGTATTTATGCATAGGTTCTCAGATGTGTGGATTGGCATGGGAGCTGTCAGCTTAAGGGAGAGAAGCATTGAATCTGTTATGTTCTTACATGTTGAAACACAAAACTTAACAAAATACTCTGAAAGGTCTGACTAAAACTTTATTCCTGTTATTTTGTAGGTTTATGATCTTGACATGCTTTTAAATAAGTTTCCTTGGCAAAGAAGCTCTTTTGAGCTTCACTTGGAAAGTAGTGCATGTGGAGTTTCAGTAAAATGTATTTCATACAAAAAACCCCTGTGTGATATCTTAAGAAAAAGAAAATGGCAAGTGTGGGATACCGTTTCTTGCCATATTACTGGGGATTTGGACTGAACCACTTTGAAGGCCTGACTTTTTAAAAATAAAAGCACTAAGCATTTACCCTCGAGGAACCGGACCCTTCTTAGACATGTTTATTTGAGTGCTTTTCATATTCTCTTACCATTTTGGAAATATGATGGAGCTGCAGGGTGGACAGACTTCCACTGATCTCATAATATTTTTTTCGATCTGAAGTATTTGATAGTCCTTTGATGCAAACTGTCTAATAATTATTTCTGTATAGAAAGTATTAGTTTGCAGTACCCTGGGTAATAAAATTGGAGGAAGGACAAGCAAAAAATCAGAACTTTTTTGTTGCTATTTGTAAGTTGTTTTTGCTTAGTTGCCTGAGACTATTTTTCTCTTTCAGAATGAACACAGTGATGGAGAAGATGATGGGCAAATGGGAGAGCCTCATATGACAGACTCTGAAAATGAAGATATCCCAAGGCAAAAAGACAGTGACTCAGATAATGAGGAGCCTCCAAATCACAATGTAAGTGATTCGGAAAATGAAGCAGCTCATGGAGGGAAAGACAGTGATTCTGATACTGAGGACCATCCAAATCGGCATTTAAGTGACTCTGAAAATGAAGATGCCTTAAATCATCAAGCAAGTGACTCTGAAAATGGAGAACCTCACAGGGATCACAGTAGCGATTTTGAAAATGAGGAATCACACAAGCAGCCGGCCAGCGACTCGGAGAGCGAGGAGCTCCACAAGCAGCCGGCCAGCGACTCGGAGAGCGAGGAGCTCCACAAGCAGCCGGCCAGCGACTCGGAGAGCGAGGAGCTCCACAAGCAGCCGGCCAGCGACTCGGAGAGCGAGGAGCTCCACAAGCAGCCGGCCAGCGACTCGGAGAGCGAGGAGCTCCACAAGCAGCCGGCCAGCGACTCGGAGAGCGAGGAAGTTTCTAGACACAAACAAGAAATAGAGTCTGAGGACAGTGATGGGGAGGACAGGAAGGAGGAGGTGCAGAATGATTCTCATCATTCAGATAATGAACGTGTAAGGGAAGGATTTCAGGGCTCTGACAGTGAAGAGGAGGGTCCTAAGAGACGAAAAATATCAGACACTGATGAAGATGAGAAAGAGGAGGAGAAGACAGTGAAGAGGAAAACAGCTATCCTTTCTGACAGTGAGGATGAAAATGAGAAAACACGTAAGGAACTCTAGTGTGAAAATAAAAATGTGATATAACAAGCAGTAGTGTTAGAGTTAAATTATTGCTTTTATGTGAAGAAAGCATCTAAGATAAATGTGAAACCGTAAAGCAAATTTGGTTTTAGAGCACAACTGTATTTGTAGAGGCTGTTCTAACTGCATTTCTGTGTGAATGTATATCTAATACTTATGAGTAATAAGTAGATCTAGTAGAAGTAAGAGAAGACTGTAGTGATCTTGATTTATACTGGTATCTGTTGTTGTGTTGATTATTCCTGTTAGTAATTTCTCTAGTTTTTATTTCTCTAGTAAATTTTTCCACTGTTTTTTTCATACAGCAGAGGTGAAACTCAGTCTTGAAATCGCATGTTTTAATGGATAGATGTGGTGTATGGAAACTTCAGTTACTGACTGAATAAAACAGACTTTAGGATGGATATGTTTTTTTTTAAGAAATGGCAATGATACTGTGTTAGGAGGGCTAGTCAACTTCCCTCTTGTCCAAATCGAATTTGAGAGAATAGTTTTTTGAGAGTACCAGTAGTCCCCTTTGTTACTAAGACATGTAATAATGCTCCTTTCTGTTGGCAGCTGCAAAAAAAGTACGAATCCTTTCCGATGTTGAGGAATCAGACAGCGATGCTGCTTCAGAGAAATCTGACAAAAGGAAGAAAAATATTGTATCAGATAGTGAAGAAGAAGAAGAAGAAAGAAAAGAGAATGCTGGGAAGAAAAAAGAAGAGAAGGATCTGTTCGGCAGTGACAGTGAATCTGGAAATGAACAAGAGTAAGTGCTTCTGGGAATATGAATTCCTTCAGGGTTGCAGATAGTGAGACTGATCATGAGTAGAGAGTGGGTGAATCCCAGCCAGAGAATGATTGTCCACCTTCATTGGTGGTGTGAAGAGGAAAGTCAGTAGTAGTTGGCAGAATCTGTGGATCTCCACAGAGTCATTAGAAATTTTGCACAAAATGGACTTCTCACTGTTGCTGTCTAAATAGAAAAATGTTACTGTTACCTTCACAGGAACCTGATTGCAGATATATTTGGAGAATCTGGTGATGAGGAAGAAGAGGAGTTTACAGTAAGTGTTATTATGGATGTCTTTTCTTCAATTTCTAGATCTAATCTTCATGGGAAGGTATTTCAGAATGCCCCTTTGGGTTTTAATTCACGTTCAAGGATATGCTGTTTCAGTAGGGAAGATTTAGGGTTGGCACTCACTGAGGTCGTCTTTAGGTCAAATAACACTTACAGCTCTTCTGTTGGGAGAGTTATTGGTGTGAAAGCCACAGGTGGAATTAGGAAGCCTTTGTTACTCTTTCTTCTAGATCCTCTGCAGACTTATCCGAAGCTTTTCAAGTATCAGTCAGGTGCATGAGTAGACGCTCACTCTTGAATCCGTACACTGACTTTCACTGTCTTTACCCATCAGGGTTTTAACCAGGAAGACTTGGAGGAAGAGAAAGGTGATGCAGACATGAAGGAGACAGCAGATGAATCAGACTCTGATGATAATATCAAAAGAGGGAAGCAGTAAGTCAATGTGTTACATACTCCTTTGTTAATAGCAAATGCAAGACTTCAGTGAAAGGGCTCCTCCAAAGGCTTCTTAGTCTAGGAAGGCATGGGACTATGTTTCTACAGAAAGTGTGTTCTCATAAACAATGACAGAAGGTCCTCTCCCAGCTTGTATAGTTTAGTCACTTGGCAGTCCATAGCAGATTACCTATGCAGTATTTTATGGTTTGTATCAAAACCTGAGTGAAATTAATATCTAATGAAACAAACATCTAACTATTTCTAGCAGTTCAGCATTGGAGTCACTGGTGTGTTTCTCTGCTGGTATAAGGGATAAGGTATGGCAAGACTTGCCATCAGTATGTCTCCTGTCTGCTTCAGTAGCATCAGAGCAGTGTATTGCAGGTACAGGAAAGGTAAATCTTTGTCAACTTCAGTGACAGCTTTAGTACATTTTGAACCCAGGGTATCACATGCGTGCACGTCGTCAGCTATTTCAGCAAGGTCTTGCAACTTAGGAGGGCATCTCAGAGGCATTGAAGCCCTTTGCTAGTTTCCCAGTTTGTATACTGTGGGTAACTAATGATCTTACAAGGGCGTTGAGACGTAATGCTCGTAGATTTATTGGAGAATTTTTGAATGGTTATGCTACAGAAATACAAAATTATTTCTTACAATGACAGCAAGATCAACCTTCTTCTGACCATCAGCAACTTCTCTTCTTATGTTTCAGTATGGACTTCATGTCAGACTTTGACATGATGCTGCAACGAAAGAAGAGTATGAGTGGCAAGCGTAGACGAAACCGTGATGGTGGAACTTTTATTAGTGATGCGGATGATGTGGTCAGTGCTATGATTGTGAAGATGAATGAAGCTGCTGAGGTGAGTTTTCTAGGCTCCAAAGACACCTTCAAATCTAGTTCCATTCTATGGGAAAATCTTGTGATCAGTAAAATACAGAAATCTGGCTGATACTCAGGAGGAGTAATATGGAAGCTTTCCGTAGCGTACAATTTGTAAGTAACTGTTTAAATGTTACTTTGCTATTCTGAATTAACAAAACTTCTTCTGGTGAAATCTGGAGAAAATACATATTCATTTTTAAAGATTAAGATTAGTTAACTTGCTAAACTTTGATCAGCTGAGATGAACTGCCCTATAAAAAGGGAGGTATGCGTGTTCTATAAACTACATGAATAACTATATCAAACGCTGAGAAAGGAACTATGTTTTAATTTCATTATACAGTTACTAGCATACATAATACTTCAGTGGTTGTTCCTGAGAAGAATCCTTTTTTAAACTGTTTGAATGAAAGTACTGTGGTACATGATGGTAGAGCAACAGAATTATGGCAACTTCATGTTTCATGTTACTGTTCAAGGTTTATTGGGGTCTTGCCTTTTGTCAAGTATCTTCTATTGTGGTTGGAGTAGCAATCAAATTAATGAATAGCACTGTAAAAATAATTAAAACCAGTTGGGGGCAATATACAGAACTTTAGAAAGAGGAGTCTTACAAATAGCAACAATGAAAAAAAGAATCTTGCTGAGAACAAGATAAGAAGGATAATGTGTTTGGGGAGGAAGGGAAGAGTGAAAGAGCGATCTGGGAGACAACTGAGACTTGCTTGATCTTGATAAGAAAGTCTTCCTTGGACAAGATGATAGCCAGATGTTTCAAATGAAGCCATAAAGTTTGAAATACTGGAGAGAAGGAAGAGCTGAGCTCCAGTATTGTGATGTCTTTAGTTCTCTAGCATGTGCCTGTCAAACCATTCTGGGGTGTGAAGAGGGGAAAGGGGTATTAGAAGAATCTCCTCCCTTGCAATAAAAAAAACATTATGCAGAAAGAGCCTTCCGTGGATTAAGATGAGTGGAAAGGAGTTGCCACAGCAGGACATAAATCTCTTGATTGTAACGGGTCCTTTTGATACGTGAGCTCAAGCACTGAACAGATAGTGACACTGTGGCCTTGGATGATAGTCACTTTGAAACCCAGACTTAGTTTTAGCACGATGCACATCTGTGTGCTCTTATGTTACCTGCGCCATCCTTCATCCTAAATCTCCAGGTTATCCACTGGTATTCATAGGTGAAGTGAGTATATGTTTTCTCACTTCCCATTGTTTTGGTTAGTTATTTTCCTGTTGTTCAAGTGAAATGTTACTAACATTTCTAGGTTATCTGTGCATAGCTACCATGGAGGACAGTTTATTGCAATAACTGTGAATCATGAAGTAGGAAAAAAAAAAGTAATTTTAGGGGGCATCTCTTTATGTGATGCTTTTAAGGAAAATGTTGACTGAGGTGGGAACCCTTTTTTTTTTTTTTTTAAAAGAAGTCATGATATAATGTGTTTTGGGGCTGCAGGAACATGGAACAGGGTACAGAGTTAGTGTAATCCTGCCAAAGTTGCACTTCTCATTTAATAGACTAAACTTTTTCCTGTGGATGTTTTAAAGGATGAGAGTTGCCGATTTCTTCTTTTGATTAACTTGTGCTTACTCTTAACTCCCTGCAGGAGGATCGACAGCTGAATACACAAAAGAAACCAGCACTAAAGAAATTAACTTTGCTACCAACTGTAGTTATGCATCTTAAAAAGTGAGTTGTCATTCTCCCAGTTAATCATCATCTTGGGGAATACTGGGAATTTGGTAGACTTCATGGAGTGACATTACAGTTGTACTGAGTGTGCAGTGGAACACTTCTTTTCTTCCAAGTAAATGCTGGAGCTAAGCGGCCTGAAAACCCTAAAATTCTATGTAATTTTACCTGTTTAAATTAACATGGAACAAACTCAAATGCACTATCGTGCTGAAGGAACGCACATCTTAAGATTTTGATGTATTATTATATGACTTTGTGGCTTCTCTTTGCTTTAAACTTTCTAGGCAGGACCTCAAAGAAACTTTCATTGATAGTGGTGTTATGTCTGCTATCAAAGAGTGGCTTTCTCCTCTTCCAGACCGAAGTCTGCCGGCATTAAAGATACGAGAGGAGCTTCTCAAGATCCTGCAAGAGGTTTGAAACTGACTTTTAACCATACTTGATTTGTGGCCTCCCCATGGTTTTATAATCATGTGCTTTACATTTGGTGATAAATGTACTGCAGCTGCTACTGATGGACCATGCAGTGATATACACAAGGAAGCAAAGTGCAAAATAGATGTGTGTAAAAGTTGCATCATTTTAATCAGTCTTAGTTGTAGACATCTTGTCTAGCTGAACAAAATTTGACTAGGGAACTTCAGGCACTTAATTGTTAAAAAAATTTTGCCCATGTTCACAGCATGCGAATAGCTCTACTAGCAGCAGGCCAGAAGACATTTCTAAGAGTCTCAGGTGAACTACAGACATGAAGTTCTCTACCCCCTCTCAGAGAATTATGTGCTATGGCATTTCTAGACACTTGATAAATCTATTTAAATTGTGTGGTGCACTAGAAAGTGACTATTAAAGTGTGGGGTGCACTAGAAAGCCCATCATACTTGGTGTAGACTTTTAGCATTTGTAGCTAAGCTGATTACTTGAACATTTTTGCCTCATAAGTTTTTTTTATCTTTATAAAATGAATGCTTTGAAGGCAGTACTTCAGTTCTTGGGTAATATAAGCAAAAGAGCATTCGGAGTAACTAGGTCTGGAAACTTACTTAATTTTGTGTATAAAACCCCAGAATGTTAAGGCAAATTTCTAGGTTTTGGTGTTTGATACTTCAACTAATTCCTAGTGGGATAATGAAAAAATGCAAGTTGCTTATTATTATTGAATTATTATTTCAAGCTTATTGTGAAGGTGGGTTTTTGTCTTTTTGTGAAGTTCAATGACACCATTAATGTTCAGACGCCATTTCTTGCTGTTCTCCGACTTCTCCTTTATCCTGCAGCTGCCCAGTGTGAGCCAAGAGACTCTGAAGCACAGTGGCATTGGTCGAGCTGTGATGTACCTTTACAAACACCCCAAAGAGTCGAGACCTAACAAGGATATGGCAGGGAAGCTAATCAGTATGTAAACCTCCCTTTGCTTTGCGTCAGTGAGATTTCACTGATAATTTAATTTCTGCATCAGTCTTTCTGGGGCATGTTTTTTTCTGTCATCTGTTATAGAATTAGTTCTGCAATGTAGGATCTCACTATCATTGCTTTGTTTGTAGAGCTCCTAACAAATGCTGTTACGTTAACTTCCGCATGCACCTTTTCCTGTTTCTTTTATTCTTGTTCTCAACCAGAGGATGGCATTTATTTTGCCCAGATTCTCTCGGCTAGTTGTCCAGATCTCGTGTATATGCTACAAAGGCAGGGAGGTGCTGCCAGAAGTCTGTTTGTTCCATGGACTTTAGAGAGATCTTGGATGACTGAAAGTTTACTTCTTTAACAGCTGTAGTCCATGTGTAGTGCATTCCATCCTGAAGGACCGCACACTGATTATAAACTGATGTCCTTTAGGAACTATTTTGCCTATTTCTTAAATAACCTTCACTGTGGTGTGCAGGAGTTCCTGACACTAAGTATTCTAAGACCTGAGAGAGATTCTAAAAGAGCAGGCAACAGCAAGAGACCTCATGGATGAAAGCTCTTTCTTACTGTCCACAAGGCTGGATTTCCCTGAAATATCAAGAGCTCAAAAATAAATTTTTTGAAAGGAAGCATAAATATTTTCCATAAATGTTGAAAGCGGTATTTGGTCACCAGAAGGGATTGGAGATAAACTTCAGAGGCCTAGTGTTCATTAACCAATTTTATTTTTTTTAATAGATGAATGGTCTCGACCCATCTTTGGCCTTACCTCAAACTACAAAGGCATGACCAGAGAAGAGAGGGAGCAGAGAGATTTGGAACAGATGCCTCAGCGAAGGAGATTGAGCAGGTAAGAGTAATAGGCAGAAGCATGAAATCCATCTTTCTTTCTAAGACTCCATCAAGAAAAATGAAGTGGTGTGTTAACATTAAGGGAGTTAAAAGGATAATGAGTGACGACCTCTCTCTTGTCTTTTACCACACTTGACTCTTTTAAAATTACTATTTTTCTCTCTGTAAAGATGCTTATAAAATTTTATTTTTCTGGCAGCTCTGGTGGTCAGACTCCCCGCAGGGACCTGGAGAAAGTGTTAACTGGAGAGGAAAAGTAGGTTGGAATTTTTATTTTATTTTTTAAAAAATTTTTATTAGAAAAAAAAGTATTTTGGTGCTACTAACAATATGCAATTTGTTTTGAGGTTTTAGAGGCAACGGTTGTGCAGTGTGTTTCAGAGGTAGAACACGATATCTTGCTTGTACTTCTTTTCTTGCATAAGATTTGTCTCTAGCAGTCACATCTTTTATTTTTCTGCAGGGCTCTTAGACCCGGAGATCCCGGGTTCTGTGCCCGTGCGAGGGTGCCAATGCCCTCCAACAAGGACTATGTGGTCAGGCCAAAGTGGAACGTGGAGATGGAGTCCTCCAGGGTAAGCGCCGCGGCGTGGGGATAGCTTAGCCTCTCCTAGGAACTCTGTACCTGAGCTGTCTCTGATTAAGCCCGGGAATCTCTCACGTTATTGCCGTGGTTACTGTACAGTACAGTAGTTCTTTTAAGTGCCTCTTTTGATTTGAGTAGACAATAAGTTCTGTTGTCAAGTGGGCTGCTTTAAGCTCATCAAATACTTTCACTCGGTATTGCTGCTTCTTTAACTAAAAAGATTTTCATGTTAACAGTTCTAGAGTCCCTCTCTAGGGTGAGAATCTGATTACAGGCCTCTTATTTTAGAGTATTTTGAACTAAACCTGCAATTCAATAAGTGTGTCGCTGCTGTTTTTATACCACTCCCAGTTTTTGTGTCATGTTCTAGTGATAATACTGCAGTTTGGGAAAACTTTGAGGTTTTGGTAAACATTAACAGCTTCAGTAGAGGCCTTTGCCTTGCTTTATTTGGTTCATCTGTCTAGCTTGTGCAGCTTAATTTAAAAGCAGAGTACATGGTAGAACACATGTAAATGGAAGAAGTAATAATTACTGTGCTTTCTGCTGTTCTCTCCTTCTGTGCATTAATTGAGATATTGTTTCTAGCCCGGGACTATTAAGAGAGGTATTAGTCGCTTGGAAAAACACAAGAGACGGTTTGCTGAACAGAAACGACTCAGCAAAGTGCATCGGGCCATCAAGTTCAGCATTGAAGGCAACAGGATGCCCCTGTAGCCATGACACTCTGCCTTCCCCAAGTTTGAGAGGTATTCCTCAAGGGAGGTGTGAACAGTGCATGTGCTTCAGCTGTTGGCAGTTTGCACATACAGGGAAGGAGTGTGTACACCCTAACTTAAACTTGGAAAACTCCCCTCGTATTCTCTCATGTCTGTACTGTGACCTAAAAGGTAACTTGTACAGGAAAAAATAGGCTGTAGCACATAACGTTTGCTGTGATACCTGCCTCGACAGCTTCAGGGTACCCAAATGCCAGGTGTTAAATGAAAATACCTGTACTCAAAAATGGCTTTGTACCGCCTGTGGTTTTGAATGCTGTCCTGACATAATCAGGTTCTTGAGGTTTACCTGAACTGACATACAGGAATTCTTAGCCCTTAGTATAGGACCTCATGTCGCTGTGTACCAGTATCCATGGCTGACATTTTACTGGTCCATAGTAAGGTATTTTTCACACCTACTTGTTTAAGGAAGTTGTTTAATGTGTGACTTTAGGGGTGGTTGACAGAAGGCAGAGAACAAGACCTCTGCAGAAGACCTCTGCAGACCAGGGGGAAGAATCCCCCGCTGTTAATGCGGGGTGGAGGGAGATCAGTCAATGCCATACATCAGTGTGGGGATTGTTCTGACAATTTCTAGTCTGCATTTCAGTTTTGTGAACAGGGCTGCCACAAACTAATAGTGACAGGAAGATGCTAGCACAAATGGTAGAGAACTGTTTAGTTTGATTCATGTTTATTTGGTTTTTTTAAAAAAAATATTTTTTTAAAAATCACTGTGAAATTCCAGATATAATTTCAATGAGTAGTGAACAGTTTTATAAATAAAGTTTATTTAAAATCAGTGTGTCAGGAGCACCTTCCTCAGTGATGGGAGCAAGAGGTTCAGTTACTAATACATGTTTTCTGTCAGATATTAAGTAGCATGTTCTGAATATTTCCGTTTCTCCCACACTTAAAAGGTGTGAAGTTTCCATCATTTATTGTTTCTGTTGCCTAGTTAGGGGAAATTGCTTTCTTAGAAAGTAATAGCTATGGATTGGAAGGTCCTTGCTGTTTGTCTTCAGTGGCATTTCTTTAGAGAATCATTGTATTTAATCTGTGCAAAATAACTGCTGCATCATCTCAATTTTTCATTTGCAGTTAAAATATAGAGATGAAATACCATAACTCTTCTAATAACTTTTCTGATCAGCTTAGGTATTTCTTTTGCTTCCCCCTACACACCCTTTTTCCCAATAATCTCTTGCTTTATAAGTACTAATCAGTGACCTTTAAAATAATTTGTGGTTTGGAACTGCTATGTCAACTCAATCCACCTCAATTACTGTGTATTTGTACCTAAAAATCTTCCCCCCACAGGAAGCCTGTATGTATGACACCGTAGTGCAGTGTATGTCACTAAACTCCAGCCAATATAGATACAAAACTGTTCCAAACTGTGTATTCAGCCAGCATGTGAACAACTAACGTGGTTATTAATCCCTGTAATGTGAAAGCTTTACTGTGTCATGTTTGTGAGCGTGACTGCCTCCCTATATGTGATGAATATATTGGGGGAACCATTTTATCCACTTTGCGGGGAGAGAATGCGTGCACATATGCGTGCACACACCTACACCCAGTTGGAACCAGTGGCTTCGTCAGCTCCCTCTTGCAGGTTTAACCTTGCATGCGTCACTTTTCTTAAACCTCTGGGACGTCTGCTTTTTTTCAGTGGTAATTATTAGTTTTATTTTTTAAGTTCCAGGGGACCTCTAAGAAAGGGGTGAGTCGACTGGACAAACAGATGCGGAAATTCACAGATATCAGGAAAAAAAGCAGATCGGCCCATGCAGTGAAAATCAGCATTGAGGGCAATAAGATGCCATTGTGACCCTTCACAGAATACCCCATGATCTCTGCTGTAAGACAATACACCCATAGACTTGTTGGAGACCTTTAAATTTTTTAACAACTTGTTTGGGGTTTTTTTTAGTGAATCTTTGAATTGTTGGTTCAGGTTCTGGTATAAGATGTTGTCTGAGGACTGTGAATATGGGGACTTCTTTCTCCTGATTGTATTTAAACTTGCGCTATTATGTCCTTTGTACAGATCACGTATTTGTTGTATTGCAACACTTTAGACAATAAAACATCTTCTGTTTTTTCGGGGGGCTGTCTGTTGATTGCTGAAGAGAATGTATGTACAGACCACCTGGTATGTGGAAAAGCTGCTAACTGTTAATTTTCTGTTTACCATTGTCCATTTCCTCTTGACTCGGTGCTTTATTAATCAGTTGGTTTGACTTTGGAGATCTACATGTACAGGTTTTAGTTAGAAATATTGACCATCTTCCACTCAAAGGATTTCATTTTTTCATGAAAGCATGATGTGAAGTTCAAGAGACCAGCAGACCAACCACTAAAAATTCCAGCGGCTTCCAGCTAAAATACTTGACGTAAGACAGCAGTATTTCACGACTACTGATCCTCCGTGCAAACTGCAGAGCCTTCAACAGTGACTGCTACTGGAGAACAAAAAGCTGCAGCTGAAGGGTGTCTCTGTGATGTGTGATAGCATAGATGATTTTTTTAAATAAGCTAGACTTTGGAATCAAGGTTAGCAAGATTGCACAAGACGACTATCAGATTGCTGGACACTTCATTTTTGGGTGCTTTATGCAGCACTTAGATGGGCTGTGTGGAGCCTTTGCTGTAGGGCTTGATACCGCTGTGACTTCATTTTGTAGAGTTGAAAGCTATGTCAGTTTTCCTTTTTTGTTTGGCTTTGGTGTGTGGGCAGCTCAAATGTGTGTGACTTTCTGAAAGGTTTATGTTTCCAGCGATAAGGAGCGGGGTCTCGTGGCTGCGTGAGGGGGTAATGCTGCTATTTCTTTGTCCCCGGTGCTATAGAAAGCCAGCAGAGCAACATTTTGTACCTCTGCTTCTTTACCTCTACCTCTGAAAACCGTTTTTGTCGTCTGAGCTTGCCTACGAGAAGAGGAGCCTCTCCTCACATGGATAACTGGCAGTTGGTGTTTCAGTAAGAAAGCTGCCTTCATTCCAGGGGGGCACAGCCCATTTCTGCAATGTGTTCTGTAATTCTGTCAGTTCTTTGGTGCTGGCTGGGTTAGGGGTGCTTAGTACCTCTGGCATCTGCTGGCACCAGTAATGGAGAGGA
Source organism: Grus americana (assembly GCF_028858705.1). Classification (NCBI taxonomy): domain Eukaryota; kingdom Metazoa; phylum Chordata; class Aves; order Gruiformes; family Gruidae; genus Grus; species Grus americana. Next base: position 3,221,473 of record NC_072860.1, on the reverse strand, counting down.
TGTAAGTATGCGGGTGGTCATGTTTGAAATACGCTCCTGTGAGAGTGACAGTAAAATGGAGCTGAATGCTGGGATGTGACCTTAAGCAAAAGCTGAAGGCAGGTGCCTGCGCTGGACGGAGCCTACTGAAGAGACGCTAGTGGCGAGAATACTTCACCTGCTCTTGCCAGGTATGCTTATGGGACAGTGACTGACCTCAGGGGTGTGGCTTTAGTGTGCTCGGAGTTTCAAGGGTTTGGTTTCTTTCTCCCATTTTTAATTAAGCATTTGTTGGAAGATGGGGAATTCCTTACTGCCACGTTGGCAGATGCAACTGAGTGAAAAAAAATGAGTGAATGGCTATTCATATACCTAGGTTCTGTTCAGTCCTAAAGGTCTGTGCCTTCTCTCCCAATTTTTTTTTTTGTAGTTCTGTTTTAAAACCCTAAGAGATGTTTCCTTAAAGTACTGACCCTGGTGGCCTTGTGCAGTCCTAGCAGCTTCTTGCCATCAAAATTAATAGCTCAGCATCACATGGGCTCTGAAGCAAACAAAAAGGTGGTTTCTTCTGGAATGGTGATAATGGACTTTTACAAGGCTTTGAACAAAGCTGAGGGAGACCCCCAGTCATAAGCGTGAACACTGATTGGTTTTTAAATTAAAACTTCATAACAAATTGGAAGAAAGATCACAAAATCAAAACAACTTTTGACATGAGTCACAAAGACTGCCTGTTTATGCAAGATGCCAGTGTAGGTACTCAAAAGGGACAATTGGGGGATATTAGTCTGGCCCACAGATACTTTATTTCACTTGCATTTTTGGCTTTGAGCACCACTTTCAGGTATGTGAAACTTAAGCTGTGTGGGGAAATGGACCTCTCCAAGGGATGGGTAGGTGGACACAATCCATCTTTCTTTGGGGATAATAGAGAAGCTGTTTCTTCCTGTGGTGGTGTGTTTGCTTTTTCCCTGTCAAATCTGTTCACAAACATTTAATGTCTGAATTACTGGTTTTCATCAACCTAGGGGAGAGAGATTGTATACATGAGGTGGTGGGAGGTGTCTTCAGAATAAAGAAAAAAGGGTTATCTTTTTAGTGTGAAAAATTAGCGTGAAAAATGGTTCTGTTGTTTGCTCCTTCTGCAGCTCTATTTGTAGCTCGACATGTCTTACTCTGCCCAGAGCAGGGTGGGGGTGGCAGCACGTAGCCCACCTTCACGCCTTTCCTCACCAGCTGCTGGAGCGGAGCTGTGCCGTAAGTAGGGCTGTGCCCCGACGTGTGGGAGACAGAGATTCCTCACACCCCCCCGATTCCACACAGACAGAAAACATTTGTATTTTAGTAAATGGAATTGTTCTTGAGGTAAGTTGTACTTGGTGATGGAACTTCACAGCTCCCTAACCGCTGCATTCAGCAGGGCCTTTCAGAACCAGAGGACACGCTGCTACCAGAAATGCATTTCCTTTTCTAAGCAAGTACTTCACACAGAGAGACTTTGCTTGTTTTTGTGCACGTAGGCTTGAGAAATGGAAAGCTTTTTATTTTTCTTTAAAAACCCTTTTCAATAGGAATTAAAACTAAGAAAAGTTGTAGTTGTCTCCTTTTGTTATTTACAGAACAGTTCTTTTACACACAAGTATTTTACTCGGTAATACTTGAATGAACAATTTAACCATTTCTGAGTAAACAGACTCAAAATTTCTTTGAAGACAATCTATTTTACACCATTAAGGATAAGGACAGGAACTACATAGTGTCTTAGACTGGAACACTGTAATAACAGAATTGTCCCTGTTTTTAATGATGGTATTAAGAAAAGTTAATGGAAAAGTTTCCTGCATCTGCTACACTTTCAACAACCTCGTTAATCCACGGGATGTAGTTGGATACTCTTGTATACACACTGTATTTTCCTTTCTCAGCACAGCCCTCACCCCAGCTTACAATACCCAAGAGAAACCAAGTGTTGTGGTACGGCACAGTGAAAGGGCCCCCACTGTCCCCCTTGCAGGCGTCCGCAGCCTCGGTGGTGTAACCTGCGCACAACATGTTGTCTGTAATGAGTCTGTCTGTCGACCGCTGACAGGTCTCCATGTTTACAATGGGCAGCCGGACTTTCATGAGGAAGCGCAGAGTTGAACCTCTGTCGTGAGTGGCACCCCATCCGCTTACCATCCCTACTCTTCCTTCTTCTGACAGCAGGGTGGCAAGGGTAGGGCTTGGGAGGCAGATGGGAATTACGTACTCATTAAAAATAACGTCACTGCTCAAGTACAACAAAGCGATGTCACTGTTGTAGTTATTTGAATCATAATGTGGATGTGTCCAGCTCCGTTCCACATCGATCTTCTGTTCTTTCAATTCTCTTTGATATTTGTCAAAGTCTCCTGTAGTCATGACAAGTTAAAACCTGAGGCAAACTGCACATGGGTTGTATGGTATTGTCATGGGGCAAGAGGAAGGATAGTAGTGACTGAGTGCTTTCACCTTTTGTCCCAAGGAGCCACAGCCCAGAGCACATGGTGCTCTGTAACAGTGATTGCTGCTGCTGCAGCTGCCATCCTGCAAATCGAGCTTATTGCTCTGTAAGGGCAAAACAGGAGCAGCCACTGACAGAGACTATGGCCTCCTGGGTAGGGATTTCACCATGAATAAATACTGTCACTGCTTTTTAGTAAGCATGTTATTTTGACTAGTTTGTCATGGGATTGTGTGTTCCCCCCCCCCAGGAACATGACATAAGCATTAGATGCAGCCAGAGATAAGGCTGAAGAGTTGTTTCCTGACAGTTATCCAGTGCTGTATTCTGTTTGCTCCTCTTCATTTCTCTTCTCTGGGGGTTTCAAGCACAAGATTGTGTTTATTGTGGTATTCCAGTTCCTGCTGTTGTAACCAGTGCTGTAACCTTACAAGGGTGAGGGGCTTTGCGCTGAGGCAATTACAGGTAATGAGAAGCAGGCAGCTCACCAGGAAACTAATCTTAAGGCTGACTGAAAACCAAACTGACTTAAGAGCAGCCCACCAACTCCAGCGATCCTTCCTTCTGATGTGTACCCTGATGTGCTCACTCTCCATGCACAGAGAGTTTGCCAGAAGAAGAGAAATCTGTGCCTTACACTCCCAGGTTCTCCATGAAACCAAAAGGGACCAGCTGGAGCCCCTCTGCACTTACCTGTTGCCAAGAACATGATGTGTTCTGTCAGTCAGGTCAGATGTGTCTGTCTCTCAACTGTACCTTACTGTGGTCGTGTACAATGCAAAGTGCGTTTTTCAGCAAAAGATTACCTCGTGTTTATACAAGATACAAATTGTACTCACCTACAGTAACGTGGTGCGGTCTGACGAGATCAAGGCAGTGAGCAGCAGTGACCACCCAACGACTGCTGATTAAACTCCCTCCACAGAAACCAACATCTTTACTATTCCGGATCAAAACCTGCATGAAAGATGAGGAAGGCTGTCTCAGCAGGGTACGTACACCGTCAGTCTCTGGTGGGTTGTAGGCGCTATATCTTGAGAATAATGCTTCTGGCAATAATGACTGCAGTGCATCAAGCAAAGGTGACAATGTTAAAACAGTAATAAAAATGCACATCTGTGACAATGGATCTGAACTAAGCTTGACAAAATCAAATAGGATTAGGGATGATACAGTGACTGGCATTCTAAGGAAACAAGTATGATTGTGATTTTTTTTTCCATGTGGTTTCAAATTTTTTTGGGGATGGGGAGAACAGTAACAAGGTGCATTTCAGTGGTAAATGTGTTAAAACCAAGAGACCGGTGTTTGTCTACATGAACAAGGGTAGAAACGGGTTTTTTTTGTTTTTCCCACTTGCACTTTCACTTGACAAGTAGGAGTGGAGATTCAGAAAATTTGGGTCTTTTTTTTTTTTCCTTTTATTGGTAATAAAATTTGGAATGCTCTACAGAGTAGAAAATGGAAAAGTAAAAGCATGCTGCTCAGTGTTAGGTCTGTCTTGTCTATTCACAATTCTGTGCTCCATTACTGCCTTAGCATCTCTGCAATTAAACTCCTCCCTGAATGTGTTAATGTGTTAACCTGAAGGAAAATAATCTTAAATTTTGGTACTCTGCAGTTTCAGTGAAGTTAATCATTGAATAGTGGAAAAAGGTGTGACACAGCCTGACCTCCTACCTTGGCCTAGTTCCATTTTGACTTAATTCTGTGTGCTAGTAACACTTGTAATTCTGTTCAATAGTGGTAGAACAAAACATTGAAAAGTAGTAAAGAAAAATTACCTGAAAATCCTATCTTAGGTTATGAAGAACTAGAAGGGAAAGGGTTTGCAAAAGCCTTAAATATATATATATATATATAAAATTACAAGATTCAATTAAAAATTGCCTGATTTAATGAAAACTTAAAACTTCCTTGATGGTAACACTTTATTTCAAGAAGAAAGGGTATGGGTCCTACGGTCCCATCTCACACCCCAAAATCAGGTCTTGCTTGATGAAAAGGAAAGCAGCTGCTGTTTCTCCTAGAAGTGTGTAAGATGGCAGAAACCCAGACAATTGAGTAGTTGTGACAGTTCAGCTAGCAAAAGAGCACAATGACTGTTGGCTTACTGGTTTTCCACCTGTAAAATGCCCCCTGACATGTGGAAAATATTTTTTTGTGTGACAGCAATAAAACAGACTGACAGTAACCTGAAGGGTTTTTTTAGATCAGTCTGTTACTTTTCTGTGCACAAACCCAGAAACAATAGTAGTACAGTGATGAAACAGATGATAGAAATAAGTGAAAATCACTAATAAATGGGGGGGGGAGGCAAGATAGTGGAAATAAGAGAAACACTTCAGGGAGGTTTGCCTACTTGCCACTTGCCTTCATGTTTGAGTCCTCTTGGTTTTACGTTCCTTACTGTAAGAAGCAGGAAGTGCTCAACATGCTAATGAAGAACCTCACCTGGTCACAGAACTATCTTTGTGAAAAAATACTGGCAGCCAGTCCAAAGGGTTTTAGAAGCACAGCTTTTCACCAAGAACATTTAGAAACAAAGACCCTGAATACCAGAGCAGAAGATCTGATGTATGTAATTAGGAGAGAAAGAATTAAGCTGAGATCACAAAAACATATATATCTAGGATAGGGACAGGAATGATAAATAAGGCAACTAAGGTGCATAGCATCAAAAAGACTTGCAGAAGTTTGAGAAATAGATGTGGTTGGATTGCTCTCCACTTGAAAAAAACCCTTTATAAATGGCTGCTTCTGCTCTAGGTGGAACTAGTGATGATAAAGGAAGAAAGCATTCAGGTGTGGTATTTATGGCCAGACTGGAAGAAAAGTATTACCTGCCAGGGGCAATGTCCACGATGACACAAAGTTCCTCCGGTTATCCTGGAGTCATTGTGTGTAGAGCTGATGTTCATCTGGCTGAACTGAGGCGTGTCTGAAACATTTCCCCAGCCACCACTCCGACTGAGCACCTCATGCATGGTTTGAATGGGCCCTGTTCTGTTCTGGCCAGCGTTCACCCCCGTTTGGTTTTGCCCAGCAGCATCTTCCACCGTTTCTTTCTGCCTGGCAGCAGGTGCTGTGGTCTCATTCTGCCACGAAGGGCGCTGGGTGGGCTCACTCTGTGGAGCCTGGCCTCTCCCAGGCCTGGCGGTCCCCTCCCCTGCCTCGTGGTGCTCAGGGACACCCACCGCCTGCCCAGCAGCACCATCCCCCAGCAGCTTCTGTGTAACGGAGCCCCCCAGGGTCTCGTTCCAGCTGAAAGCGTCTTCTGCCGCCTTGGGTTGTTCAGCGTCACCCTCCATGAGCACACTTTGCCCAAACGCATCCTTTGAGGTCCCATTCTCCCCAATAGCACTTTGTTCCACCTCGGTTTGTCTAACTCTGCCCTCCGTGCTCTCATTCCACTTGGCCACATCATCCCTGTGCTCAGGCAGTCCCCTCGGGAGCCTTGTCTGCCCCAGCCGCTCTTCTGCCAGAGCCTGCCTGGCTTTAATCAGGCCACATGGAAATGGTGCTGGAGGGAGGAAAGACAGAAATAAAGCTTTGGGCTTAGGATGCGTGGTGTCATGTCCAGCTCCAAAGGCTGTGCCTCTTCTGAACCACAGGCGTCAGCCGTGCACTGCTGGCTACTCCAGGAGCAGTCTGCCGCGGGCTGTCTTCAGGACAGACTCCAACCCCAGTGCTCCCCTTGTGACAGGATGCCTAAACACAAAGTTTTAAAGACACCTCCCCCCGTCACGTCCCCTTGCCTCCTAACACCGTGGTTTAGCTTCAATAACTCGGTTAAGTTGCGCTAAGCCTGTGCTCCTGTTTGTTAGAAGGCACAGGCCCATCCCAGACTGTGGACTGCTGCCCCTTTGCCCAGTATGTGCTCACTGGATTAGACACCTGACTCAGAGGCACCTTAAAATTTAAAATACATAGGCAAAACAATAAGATAGATCTTTCCTATACACTAAGTGCAAGCTGCAGGACTACAGCATGTGTAGCTCTCGTGCAAGGAGTGAAAAGACAGTGCCTGTGAATCTGCTCTTTAGCTGAAGTAACTCCACCCTTTACCTGCTTGCACGCATCTCTTCCCGTCCTCGTGCAGGGTGTAATCCTTTGCGCAGGAACATACTACGTGAAAGGCGCTGCTGCTGTCCCTGCAGTACTGCCAGCACCCACCGTTCCTATACCAGCATTCAAACTTTTCTGCAACGGAAACACATGGGCATTCACTCAGTTACTGCTACACACAGACTCCTGAGCAGTGCACAGCTCCTAGCACTAGTATTATGGTGGGGGTGGAAATATCTGTTGAAATCTGGCAAGGAAAGAGAAGGAACTACCTCTCACTGTTCCAGAAAAGCCATCTTGATTTGCAGCAAACCAAACTGCCCTCTCTCTATTGTGGACCTCCTCTTCCTACTATTTATTTCGATTATTTGCCAGCTTTGTCTGGAGCTGGAGCAGGAAAGTGCCTGGAAAGGCAGACACAGCTAAATGCATCCAGTGTTGATCTTTCTGCAAATCTTATATCAGGACAGATTTGAAGTACGAGGCATTTTGCTGAGGGCCAAGTCTGCTGGAAAGTGACTGAGGTTTTTCATACTTGCTTTTTTTTTTTTTGTGTTGCATTAAAAAAAAATGCTTAATTGCTTCACTGTAAAAAGGGTAAAAAAATAAACAGAGGAGGTGCTTGGGGGAAGAAAATTACTTATGATTCATAGTTTTCACCTCAGTTTGGCTTTTGCTGTAATTTCATGCCTCCATCATTTGCAAACTGGATACAGTATTTCAGAGAACCAACAATCTGGTAAGAGAGAGGCAGCTTTTCTACTTCATCTTTCATCCTTCATATATTACAACTTAAATACACATTTATTTATTTTTTTATTTACACTAAGCTTTGGCTAATTTGATGCATTTACTCAATATAAAGAGAATAGGGCCTCATCAGGACAGATCTCCAGTGCAGGCACCTATGGCAGGAGTTACTAGATTTGCTATTGCTCTGACGTGCTAAAATGAGGTAATTCCCTATCCTTTCTGGGGGAAGACGGGAGATGGGCACCTGCCTTCCTCACAGCTTGCACAGATGAGTGCAAGAGCCCAGAGCTGCAGCTGCTGTATGATGGCAGGCGGTGCTACCCTCTTCTTCCTCACCACAGTGCTAGAAGTAGCTACAGCTGCTGCCACAACGTGATTCCCTTCCTGGGAGCTCAAATATTCCAGCCTTAATCCTTCCTTCACAATGAACGTCAACATGTCTGTTCCTGTACTCACCTTTTTCACAGTTGTCTCCTCCAAAATTTGGGGGGCAGATGCAAAAGTAGTTGTAGTGTCTTATTTTGCAGACTCCACCGTTGTTACAGGGGTTTGTACTACATGGATTTAAACCTAAGAAGAAGAAACAAGACATAGTGTAATTCCAGGAATTAAGAGAAACCTGGCTTTAAACTGCCATATAATTCTTTTATATCCAGGAAGGACACAAGAAACAGATTTTTTTAAAAAAATTCCTTTTTTACCTACCTTTGTAATTGAACCAAAACTCCATCTGCAAGAAGAAATCACAAATGAAGAAAACAGTCAATAAGTGATCATACTGGTTACTGACGATATCATTTAGAAAACCATTTTTAGGGTGCATCTAAATTAACATTTTGATTAGAATCATGAAATATATTCTTGAAGCAGACCTCCTGATCATCACCAGGCAGCTCACTTCCATTTGCATCGTGGCCCAGCCACAGAGTGCATAAACTGGCTTGCAGTGGAATGAAAATTAAACTAAAAGCCGAGATCCATAAATGCTCCAGGCAGTGCAAGGGCTGTGGCACCCGCCTAGGAGTGTGAAGTGACACCCCCTCCCTTCCCCAGAACACGTCAATGGTCCTCAGCACCAACTGCCTCTCCCCGAAGAGCCATTTCTACTGCTTAGGTAGACATCACCTAAGCAACTTGGGCTAGATAAAAGAGAAATTAGGCACCTCTATTTAAAACTGCAGTTCAAACTTCTGCTTCAGCAGAAGGTCCTCGGCAGAATGCCTGCAGCCCTGCTTCCCAGCTGGAGGCTATCGGGACCTGGGAACAAGGAGCTCCTCCTCTCTATTTGGAGGGGTCTGACCAAGCAAGTGGCCTCTGAAAAATGTCAGAAGCACGTTGCTGGATGGAGGCTCTCACAGAAATAGGCTTGGGATACTTTTAAGGAGTTGTGTTTAACCTTTACATAACAAGCTGAGCACTGGCTTAGAAAGCGAGATCTCACATGTGCCTTGAGTGACCCATCCTGACTACCAAGCTGCAGAATCCACAGGCAGAGGCCTGTCACAGCCATGCCAAGTGGCTTGGGAAGGATTACTTACAGCTCACTATTAACTTTCTTCTATTTTTCCTAAAATAAAGTTTCTCACCGTTTTCTCCTGCGAATGGAAGATCTCCTTAGCTTCCTCAAATGAACACTTTTCCTCATTGCATTCTCTCTCCAAGTTCCCTGGACGAATCTCTTCTAGAAAATAGTTAGCACGTTTATGGACTTTCAGTACCTCATGTGCTTCGTCCCTTCTCATAAACACTAGAAAAACAAAATTGAAGCGTTAATGATATTGGAAGACCACAAACCAGTTACAGTTACATGCTTTCAGCTGGGTAAACAATGTAAAGAAGGGAGCTGGGGGGGGAATCTATATAAACAGCCGAAGGGAAAACCAACCTGCGTTCCAAGAAAAGGCACTCATAGTTTAAGCTTTCTTTTAGTGGATCATAAGACCCACTACTGAGACTTGTAGATCAGCACAGAAATAATTTTTTTATTCCACAGGAGTGGGTATTGCATTTGCTTCTTTGGAGGCTGGTTATATTTTTCTGCCTAACCTCTCTAATTCACAATGATTATTACTTGCCTGGCTCTGTGTGCATGTGGAAATAAAGCTGAGAGGTTTGGGTTGTATTTGGTGTCAGCTTTGTGAGATACCCAGTAACAGAGACACACCCCCAGCTGCAGCGCAGGGCTCCAGGATCTTCCAGCCGGGATACTCTGAAGGACTAGGAGGGCTCGCTCAGCCCCGGGGGATGTCCTGATACCACGGCCGCCTCAGGCACCTCCGGACACTCACAGGCGGTGCCTGGATTGAGCCCTGAGTCACTATTTAGAGCAGATGGAGGTTTTGACCTCCTTGTGAAATCTCCACAAGTGTGGCCCTATATCCAAACCTGATTGTGAAAAACTGCTGCTAAGAAGTGTTTTGAGAAACAAGCTCACATTGTCATCCTGACAAAGCCTACTAAAATTCACACAGCAGCTCATTTAACAGTACTCTGACTTCCTAGTCATGGTTTTAGTGTCCTAGACAAGTCAAAACCCTCTGACAAAGAACCCAGTTTTGGAGATGGGCCATAAAGACGCACGTTTCTTTGCAGTTGCAGGATTGGTATCTGCAGCAATGACTCAAGTTCTAGAATAATATTAAATTGCTTCGTTTCTGGGCAATTAGAAACAGCCGACAAAACCTCCTAGCTGAGAAAAGCTTTGTCTGGTAATGGAAAAAAAAAAAGTCTTTCACTTACGTCAGTGAAATTGCCCTTCACTGCCCCCTGAGTTCTGGGGTCACCTTTAAAGGATTTACCTATTGTAAGTACCATCACATAGAGGATATGTCTGTTGTAAAGCTTTCTGGTTTGCAGATACCAGTTCAGCTTCTACTCTTCCTCCTCTGCAAGGACAGCCATAATAATTCATGAGATCCTGCGCATTCTCACGCCTGTTCTAAAGCTCTCTGGAGCCATTTACGAACCTTATGTAGTAGTTGTAATAAAATCAAAATAAGGTCTGAGAACACATGTTGAAAGTGCCTAATTTTAGCTTCCCAAATTTGAAAACATTGCCATGCAAAAAATAATTCAGATTTCGGGTTCAACATCACAACGAGAATACTTTTCAACAGGACAATGGTCTGAGTAGGAAGCTAAGAAAGGCTGATTTCTCTTGGAAATATATATGAATATTTTTCATTAAAAATATTTAAAATATATATATTAAAAATATATATTTTTCTCATGCATTTCAGGAAGTGCTTCTTCAACCCATAGGACGTTGTGGTCAGAAAAGGAATGTAGTTTCAGTTCAAATGCTGATTGTCACAGTAAGACAATAAAGTTAAAAATGTAATTCAGAAGTACCTACCTGAATATGAAAATGGACAGCTGCTGTTGATGGAGCACATCAGTATGAGAAACATCACAAGTGAGGAACTGCTCTCCATTTTAGTGAGCATTTAGAATACTCAGATTTCCTGCTGATTTCCTTCAGAGGGAAAAGAAGAATGAAATTGGTATATTGTCACAAAAACAACAAGGGTGAATTAGCCTGTAAAACAGACAAAGAAATAGTAGGAAGAGGACAAAAGAAGGGAGAAAGAAAGGGAATTCTACCAAGTTCATTTTGATCTGATTTCCATTGTTTCTCCAAGTCACAGCAATGCTGCACACTACCACAAGAATCCCAACAGTTCCAAGGCAACGTGCAGAGGTTGACCTAGCCCAGGATGTGGTGTGGGGTCTGATCCCAAGCCCACAGAAGTAATTAAAACGCTATGATGAACATGGGAAGCATGGATCAGGCCCAAATTGAGCAGAAGCCAGTTCCAGCGACAGCCTTGTTCAAACTGCAAAGGATCCAGGCCCAGGTCTGAGCTGCAGACTGCAGCCAGCAGTTGCTAATGATGGCAGCTGCTGTGTAATTACTGATGATCGTATGTGCAAAGCCCAATGAGGAAACCATCCACCACATACCTGGCAGTAAAAGTTACAAAAGAGAAGTTTGTATTTCTTCATATTACCTTCCCAGGCTAAATAATTTACCAGGATTTGACAGCACATACCTCTTTGCTATCGTTGCCATTTTCCAAAACCACAGGATCCTGAATGCATTCACTTTACACAAAACAATGCAATTATACTCACTTTTTTCTTTATTTTTTTAGGGGAAGAGAGGAGAGAGATTTGGATGTACACCAGGAACAGTCATGAGGTCGAGAGGCTGATCATTAACCAGTCACAAATATTGACAGAGGAGAGACAACCTTCTGGATTCTATGAAACACATCTGCAATCTAAAAATCAGAAGAAAATTGTGTGTGTTTCTACACACATACACATATGTATTTAAAAAAAAAAATCCTTAAAAACATCCTCTGACAATAAAAGCCACTTCTTTGCAATAATTTTCTTCAGGAAAATTTGGAATTTTTAAGAGATTTCTGACACTCCATCACCTTTCAGCAGGTAAGACCAGTTGATCCGGAAAATACACAAGCTGCTCTGTAAACATCTGTTGAAATATGCAGAGCTGTGAGTGTGTAGGAGGATCCACAGCCATCACCTGCAGGAAGGCAAATACTGCCCTGTAGTAGTCGTAGCCATTCACTGACATTACGATTTCTGCCTCTGATTAGACCCACGTTTTACTGGCTTTGAACACAACAATGTTCTTCCTTGTAATTCAGTATGTTGGGCAAACTCAGCCTTCTCAGCAGCACGTATTCTTGGTGCAGGCCCTGGCTGGAAGGCTGCTGTTTAAAGCATTATTCTTTAACCTTCATTGATCCTTAAATCCAGTCCCAAATAAAAACAGGGAGGAGAAAAAACCCCCCACAAAACCAACAAACCAGAAAAAGAGAGACAGAGACAGCAACACAGAGAGATGGCTGACTTCAGGTTCAGCTTACCTCCAATGTGAAGCCCTTGGCCTGTTACTTCTTTTATGTATGGATCAACTTCAGCACTTGCTTAGTAAGCGTGTAAGCAGCTCGTCAGTCAACAAGACTAAGTCCACAAGTTTAAGAGGTATTGAACCTCTTTGCTGGCAGCATATTACATTTCTTACAAACTCTAATACAATTTTGCTGTACCTGAGGATTTTTTTGTTTAACAATCTCAGCACAAGAGCAGACTGATGTTCTTCACTGATCCAAATATGGGTCCAAATCCTGACAGAGATGTTGGAAACATCTATCACTACAGCAGGGTTGGTTTCACCTTTTTTCTATAAGATTAAATACATTCAGCAGGCTTAAGTGCGAAGATTAAAAACAAGCATCAACTGTGATTCTATTAAACTTAATTTTGACTTACTGCTACTTCCTATTAACTTACTGGTATCTTTATTTTATCTACCGATAGACACACAGACACCGAGATACAAACACACACGCATATATTTATCAGTAAGTATCAGGAATGCTAATACAGCCTGCAGCTGACTGCATTCACTAGAATAGGAATGAACAAAAGTGTTTGCTTAGCTTGCTGATTAGAAGAGATTTACAGACCATAGGATAAATAGAGAATGCAAAAGCTTGGAATTAAACCTTTTTTTTTTTTTTTTTTTTAATAACAGCAGAATTCCCATTGACTTTTAAAGAAGTCTGTGGGGGGTAAAATCAGGCATTGAGTGTGCAAGGAATAGAAAATATGGAGAAGTTCTGGTGACCTGCTGAATCAAATTAATCTGTGAGCAATGGAGCAAGATGTGAATGAGCGGAGGCAGTGATGATATTATTAACATTTCATTGTGTTGAAAGAAAAATTATACAAATACAGAGCAAATCAAAACAGTTATTCTGGATAATATGTTCGAGTGAAGCTGAAATGACAGAACTGTATCACTATGTTGATTTTTAAACCACTTTCCTCTGTCCCCTCCAGCCCCCCACCCCAACCAATTCAGTCATTTTACACTTCAAAGATGGGGTCATCTGACCACCGACTATCTTGTTTTCTACAACGCTGTACAGCATCTCAGTATAACAGAGTATTATTTCTTGCCTGTAAGGCCTAAGTAGGACCATGCTACAAATAAACAACATAACCTGGAAACTAATCAATGAAAACAATGTAAAAAAGTAAAAAAAAAAGTAAAATAAAAGGTACCAAGGAAAACAGTACACAAGGTTAACATATACTCAATATTTAATACTGAATCAGACAGTACAATGCAATTACACTGCATACTTTTACTAGCACATCGCCACAGTATTCCAGACTCTCAGTATCAGAATTAACCCTTCCAAGACGTTGACATCTCATCTATGTGGTGCTGGATCCACTCAAGATACTGACTAACTTTGGTGTACACTCCAAATTTCTCCTTTCTTCCACAGCCTTCACCCCAGCTCACCAGTCCTACCAAAAACCAAGTATCCTTATATTTAGTAATCATAGGGCCTCCGCTGTCCCCACTGCAGGAATCTTTTTTGTCTCCTAAGCTCCCAGCACACAACATGTTGTCAGAGATAGCAAATCTCATCGCCTGGGCACACTCATTCCGGGAAACCATAGGGATTTGAATGTAACTGAGGAAAGTAGAGTAATTGTTGTTAACATCACTTGTGCTGCCCCAGCCAGTGACCACCATCTGCCTCCCACTTCTGTTCAGCTCCTGTTCTGCCAGGTCGCGGGTTGGAAGGCAGATAGGGAGTGCATATTTGTTATACATCACAGGCTCAGCCAAGTGCAGCATGGCTATGTCATTATCGGAGGTCTCCTTGGTGTAATTTTCGTGGCTCACACATTTATCAACCCAAATGGTTTGCTCATCTGCCTCAATACGGAGACGGTGGAATTTACCTGGAAGAGCAAACAAGAAGATGACGGATGCTACCGAACCTTCCTTCACCTTGAACATCAAAGCATCTGGGTTACACTGGGCTTTAAGATTGTACTTCACATTTTTACTTCCCTTGTAAGACAGACGTTTGTTCATTTTATGCTATAGGTTAACAGTCTTCTTACTAGATGGAGAAATCTGTAAACTTTCCCTATTTCCTAAATCATGAATACATACAGTACCAAATGAATTAGTACCCCAGAGGTATGGTCATCAGCTGAGAAACTGAGATGCCTGGGTACTGCCCTGTTGGGTTGATACTACAGTACGCTTGTGCAACTTGAGAGATCTTTTTCAGGAGGAAAACAATCCTCTTGGAGTCAGCTTTAAAAGCTTGGAGAGCAAGGCTGCAGCAAAGACAGACATTTACAACAGTCCATGAGGTTTATACTGTATAACCAGTGCCTGAATGACTGAACTTCAGGATTTATAACCTAAGATGACTGACTGGTGAGACTATTCCTTTCTGACATCTTGCACCTGTATTTTAAGGAATTTTTGACTACTTAAGACCTCTCAGTTGTTAGCACAGCTACATGATCATGGCCACTTTGTGGGCCAAGCAGTTATGGAACAGGAAGCAGGAAATCAAGTTGAAAAGGGCCAGACAGGCAAGAACAAGTCATTTGTGATACACTGGAAAAGGGAAGACAGAAACAGATCTCCCTGATAGGCTGTGAAGAAATAGTCCCAAGTGTAATTATCAGTGGCTGCCACATTTCTGAACTGTGCTGTTGGTTAATTTAAGCTTCATATCAAGGCCTACTTCAGTACGCACTTGATAAAAACACTTCTTCAGAGAACTGTCTGTTATGCACATTCGAGCTGCAGGCAGGCACACATCCAAGCACATGAGGTGACAGGACATCCAGGCTGACACCTCACCTCTGCCCATGCTGCAAGTGTGTGACACAAGCGTCCTTTCCTTCTCGGTCTCACTGTGAGTTGGAAGTTGCTCTTTATCACCACCTTTTCAAATACGTGCTTCCCAGTATTATCCTTCAAATTCGTTCCCCTACCCCTCTGTTAACTTTTGCCTTCTTTCAGTCTATTTTGAATCCCTCCAGATACAAACTCTAAAACCAAGTTGCTCTGACTTTGTGTGACAAAGGTCTTCTGAAGTCACTTGTCTGAGCCTGTCAATGACATATTGCAGCTGTTTGGGGTTTTTTCTGTAAAAGAATCAGTGTCCCAAGCGTAGGGACTTTATGATCCACAGTAGTTCCAGAAATAGACTCTCAAAAGTTCCCAGCTTTGGATCTTGGGCTTCCAGACCATTTCTGAGTCTCTCCTCCTGCTCCTCTGCGCACAGCCAACGGACATTTCATACATGGCCACAGCAGACAGCACAGATGGCTGAAACTGCTCTGATGGGCACCTCTATTAAGTACTACCAGAAGGACTTTCTATTACCAAGCCATCACTCACAGATCTGTTTCTTCCTGCTATCCTGACAGGTCTCCTTTGTGATGACAGTGTCCCTAGCACCCCTGGAGCACATTTCTTTGCTATCCACTCTGCAGCCGCTGTGGCTGGGGGCCAACTGGTAGATAAGGGTCAGGGGTTTATTCCTAGCTTCACAGACACAAAGCTCTGCTTTAGGCCTCAGAAAGAACTCTGGACTTGAACACTGTCACATCATCTCCTCTGAGGAAGGCAGTTTAGTTGTGTGGGCACATGCTTTCTGGCAGGCTTCACATGCTCTGTATACAAGCAGGGCCATGAACTGTCTGTATCCCGAGACACCTATGAACAAACGGGTGACAGCTTTTGTGCTGGTTCTACTGTAGCAACAGCTCCCTCAGCCCACGAGAAGACTCTCTTTACTCCTGGTCGTGAATACTTCCTTTCTCAGTTGAGTTATCCACCCCAAGAGTTTCAAATTCCAGAAGTCCTATCCACACCTGGATGTGCTGAACATAGAGGCTGTGTGAAATGCATCTAGTTCTACACAATAAGGAGCATCATAATCTTGTTGCTGGCAGAAAAACATTAACTATGAAGTTCTACATAAACAAGGAAGTGAGAGACCTGTTCTCTGAAGGGAGAGACAGTATTTTGAATTGAATCATTACATTCACCTAGCATGTGCTCTGTTTTCTTGGAGCTCTGGACACACTTCTGGATGCTTTTCAGCTGGAGATGGAGGGACAAGAGCCACAAACAGGAAAACTGGGTTGTTCTCAAATCCATCTTCCAAAACTTCAGCTACTATGAGATCTAACTTTTCACTTCAGACACTAAAAAGCCATGTGAGTCCTGCCACAACGCCTCAAGCTCACCACTGCAAACCCAGGTGCGAGCTTCCCCTCCAGCTTTTCTCTTATGGACAGCGAGCAAAGAGTTGCAGCAGGACGAGCCTAGAACAGCGCTGGGTACCCCTGCCCGACAGAGGCAGGTCAAGTATCACCTCTGCAGCCTCAGTACAAACACCCTCCCCCTCAAACCACAGTAAAGGACCCTTCTGTTGTTTCCATCTCACCACAGCAATATTGCTCAACACTGAATGAGAAGGGTTCTGCTCTCACATGTCACAATGCTCAGTCCATGACCACACACTTGCGTCTTCCTCTATTAATAAGGAAGGTGTTTTGGGCAGCTAGGAGAGTGAGAAACTCGAGCCCCTGTTGCTGATCATTCTTACGCTATAAATTACTCCGCATACTCACCCCAAATTTATGTGTGAGATGTTTCCTGAGTTTCATTTAAGCCCCCCCAAAAGTCTTCTCAGATCAGTGTTCTCAAGTGCTGACACTTTTCTTCACCCACTGAAAATCCCTTTTTATTTGGACAGCACAGATCCCACCCCTTCTTTGTTTGCTGCAGAGAGATCTCTGGGCATGGCTACCCCAGCTGAAAGCTTGTCAGACTGCACAGATCTTTACCAAGACCTGCAGTACAAGGCCAGGGTGGAGTAATTTAAGTGCAACCTCAACACTTCCCCTAGTTACCATTTTCCTGCTGACCTATTCCCTTCAAGTTACACTCAAAGCTACACCTAGCACTGCAGAGCATTCAAACGCCACATCCGATGGTTGGTTTTCCCCTAAAACATTCCAAGATCCTTTAACCAAGCAAGCTGCACAGGTTTCTTCTTCTTGGGCCTCACTAAAACTAAATATGCATATTGGCAATCACTTAAAAGGGAAGAAAATGACTTACTAGTAACGGGAAGTGCTTGGAGACGTGTATTCTGTATGCGTATTTCCAAACTACCATACGCAATTCTACTTTGATGTCCCTCTGTGGAAAAGGTGGATATTCTGGCACTGAGAGGATGCAAGGGTATATCAGATGCTTTTCCATTCATTGTTCATGTTGAACAATGGAGGATGTACATAAATGCATCCATCCCTATGTGTCTTACTGTCTCTGTTCTCAGACTTTTGCACATCCACATTGTATATGGGACATGCACACAGACAGTGTATTTCCAAGGCTATGTATACAGACAATGTGTTTCCAAGGCTTTCCACAACTACTGGGAACAACCTATCTTTTCACTAATGGAGAAAGAAAGCAGTTGTGCTGTTATGCCTCTATCACCAACGGTAGATAGAAAACTCTAGTAAAAAAAAAAATCTACTTAAGTGGGAATGAAATACTATTTTTCTCTGTTAATTCAGGAGCAGTACTGTACTTGACATAAATTTCCTCATGCTTAAGAGCAGCAGTGCCAGTAAAGGCAGCGTTGCTATTCTGCAGCACCTCTCCTCCTTCTCTCCTTAAGTAATGGTGTACAAATGTATAAAAGGCAGGAAGAGGCACTGTGACATTCTCCTCTTGGGATCAAGACTTTTTTTTTTCAGTATTGGAATGACCTTGGATATTTTCATCACCAGAAAAACACAAGCAGAAGACACTAGGTCTTTACAGACAAGCAGCAGTGCTGAGAAGATATCAGCTTACTTCCGTAGTAAGGTTGATAGTGGCTCAAATGAAATCAGATTTTTACTAAACTTTTTTTGGTTTGTGCTAAGGTACATATTAAGTACTTCCTAGACAACCTACTCCTACAACCAAGGATGACTTTTGTCTTCATAACCTGCTGGTCTTTCTCCTCAGATTATAAACCTTGGGAATGAAAGAGTTATATTTTAAAAAACAGGGACGGATTTTTTTTCCATACCAAGTCTTACTTTGAGCCCCTCTTCTGCCTCAATGCAGTGTGCTGCCGTTAGGACCCAGGATGGATGGATGAGAACACCCCCACACAGAAACTTCCCTTTGCTATTTTGCAGCATAATCTGAAACAAAAAACAACAAAAAAAAAGAGAGTTCTGACACTGCATGGAGCATGGCTCACAAAATATTGTACACATTCTTCTTTGTGGTTGCAAAATGCCCAGAGGTATCAAGCACCAAAGCATGTCGCATTCACTGAAGCCAAAGCTCTACAGTGGGACAAAAGCACGATGGGTAAGGTCTCTGTGGAACACCTACAAACAAGTTTTGAATATTCTTCCTGAATGAGGGTTGGCTTCATACAAATCAGCACAGGACAATGCTGGTCACTGCAAAGAAGCACTATGGTACTTCAAAGCTTTGAAACACAGAGCTCAAGTGAGGAGATTATTCTTGTGTCCACAGCACACCAGAAGACAGTGCACCATCTCAGGCTGCAGCTCTCATGCTGTGGTGTAAAAGGGCCTTGAATGTCAAAGAGAACCAGGCCCTGGTTGTACGCATTTCCTAGTTCCAGGATAAGCTCTGCGGGGTCTCCCCTTTCTCTGCGTTGTTCCAACCTGTTCTGTAAAGCTATGGCATATTTTGCTGATTAAATCTGCTAATTTGAATTCATGACAGATGAGGCTTATACGAACAGATCCATGCAGAAAGGGAGAGAAGATTGCCTTGCACTCCCACCATAAGGCTGTTACAGTAGCTGGAAGATGCATCACGCAGCATGAGCTGCAGTGATTAAGTGGCCTTCCCTAGGATGGAGCAACAGAGTTGGTAAGTGTCATCGCTATCCTCTCTCTTGACACTGTTGGCAAGGTAAGGTAAAAAACTTGGTAACAGTGACAAGGTCAAGAGTCCTAAAAGAAAATAAACCATTTTTTCATGTTGCTCCAACTTTTAGGTTGCTTTTGAAAAAGCAAAGCTAAGGGAATCTTAGCTTCACGTGACACCACCACTAGTAATGTAAGAGCCTTTCTGAGCTGCTAGGCAGGCAGAGCTGTTCGGGAAGACCCTGAACTATCTGTGCTGAATAACTCTTTTCTCCTTACCTGCCAAGGGCTGTCTCCCCTTCTTCCTGCTTTTCCCTCAATGAGCCGAATATTGAATCCTGCCTTGGCTTCAATGTAGTCAATTTTCACTCTTCCACAGGGGAACTCCACTACAGGAGATGCAGAGAAGTTAACTAGCAAAGACCAGATCACCCAATACAAAACCTCTTTCTAAAGCATTCCTTCCACCTCCCTAACCTAAGCAATACTATTCAGTGGCTTCATGGAAGTCCCTCAATGCTTTGCAGAGGAAGAAGTTTCCTGATTTCCATGTATGTGTCCGTGAGGCAAACACAGGTTAAAGGCCATAAAGTGAGTATGGAGTTGGGAAATGCAGGCACAGAGTTACTCTGCAGGGAATGGATATTTTGAAAACTAGTACAAAGTGCACTGCAGACAATTCTCCCATAAACCCTTTTTACTTCATGTTTGAATAATCCTCTGTCAAATCCGGACTGCGAACATCCTCTTACCGACAGGCTTGCACATGGCATGGTCATTCATCAACTGATATCCAGATGCACAGCTGCAAGAGCGGCACTGGTTGGCAGGGTCATCCCTGCAGAAATGTTCACATCCTCCGTTATTGACAGAACAGTTGGTGTACTTGACCTCTGCAGAAAAAATGAACAGCAAGAGAGACATGAGAAGTTGGAAAGCCAAAGAGTCACAGGAAGGTAAAGTGGCAAAATGACATTGTGATTCAAGTGAGCAACAGCTGACAATGGATTTGGGATGACAGTTGTGGGCTTTAAAGGCACTTGGGCCCTGAAACAGCAAATAGACTCTGGTCCAGAATAAGGCAGTGGGGAGATGGAGAACAGATTACTGGCAGGGCAGGTAGACTGGAGAATGGAAAATTCACTGTCAGCGACTGCAAGTTAGACAGTGTCAATGATACATGACATACACGCTCATCCCTATGTATGCTATCCAGCTTTTGTCCAGGAAGAAATTGTCACAGTAATGACAATCAAATATTTGCAGTGGATTGTTTTTTCCCCTGTATGGTAAAAAACCCCACCATCATCACTGTCCTCACAGTTCTAAAGTAACTGAAAACCCTGCCTTACAGAATTATTTCCAGTATTTTTGTAAAATTTAGATACATCAGATCTCCAAACCTCTCCCATGGCAACACAAATTCATTTTGCTTTCCATAAGCACAGATAATCCTTTTACCACATCATGAAGCAAAAGAGAAATCACATAAGTAAAGAAAGCAAGTATACTGTGCAATGACAAAAGTGTCGATCCCTATTACGGAGAACCCTGTCACAAAGAATGTTATTTTATCATGGACTAAAGGCAGCGTTACCATAATTGCACAAAGCCCCCTCCCAGCCTTTGTTACAGATGCAGGAAAATTTTCCTATATTGTCCTTGCAGATCCCATTGGCACAAGGGTCTGGGTCACACTGATCTCCATCTGAAACAGAGGCAAGAAAATAGTCCCTGAATCATACAGAGCTCACAGATCCAACATTAAGACGAGCAGACCCTCCCCAGATTCCCAAGCATCTTCCATGGTTTCTGCCACCGAATGGTCATACCTCCGTCGTGCTGGCCCAGGGACAAGGGTATTTGTTTGGGTTCTGAATTACAGCTGTAGAGTGAGTGGGGTAGGCAGAAGGGGAACAAAGAGCAAAGCCTGAGGCAGACTGGGCAGAGGCAGGTTACTGCGGAAGTGAAGAGCAGGGCTGGGGCTCCTCTTTGGAGCACGTCAGGCAGGGTTAGAGTATCAGCGAGCACTTCTGACCAGTGCCTTAGCTCTGGGGAGATGACTGATGATAGGCACAGATGCACCTCAAGTCTTTTAGGAAGGTTGCTAGTACGATAGGACTGGAAAACATTCTTTGCACAGCCCATAGATAGAGAATGAGAATTTGAATCAGTATGTGATACATGGCAGCAGGAAGGCTGAGTACTGTTACTCTTGAGGAAACAGAGAGAAATGATTAGGAAAGTCTTTTACTTACCTACATACTTGGTCCAAAAATTTAGCTGTGGAGAAACAAAACTTACATTAAGGCTAGAAGCAGATTTTTAACAAGTGAGGGATTTAAAGTGTATCATGGTCTTGGCCAGCACCCCAGACAACAGCACTGGTCTCATTCTTGACAGTGTAGTGACCGGCACTACAAACCAACAAAACTGGATGATCTTTAAGGTCCCTTCCAACCCAAATCATTCTAAAACTGGCCAACCCCGACATCGATTCATTGCCCGTACTCAGCACAGATCCCCCTGCCCTGCCTGCAGACCCACCAGCACCACAACCCCTCAATATCCCCACAGCTTCTCCGTTTTCTTGTCACTTACTGTCAGGTAAGTCACCTGTGGTGGTGTTTGCACAATTCATTTGTGACCAGTTAGACAAAACACAGGCATTGTGAAGAAAGACCCCACTCCCCTCTGGGGTCTGAGGCACAGCAAGGACTGGTTCATCCTATGTGGTTCATTACTCTGCTTAACGCAACAAGAAAAAGTGCAAGGCAATACAACAACTGGGTGTGGAAAGGGGCAGGAATGAGTGATGTTCACAATGAAGGTAGAGTCCAATTGAAAATATGAGGTTTGGAGGAGGAGAGAGGACCTAGTGATATGAGAAATGTTTGTCAGGCAGAGGTGGGAGACTGGGGAGATACAGTGAAAGGCAGCCAGAGCTGGCGAACGGACAACAGAGGGCAAAGGACTGAAAGGATTGGGAAAAATTCAGTGGCAGCAAGAACAGTCAATGGGGTCAAGCAGGGACTGGCATTACCTGGCTGGGACCTACACCTCACAATTAGGTCAGGTGAGACATGCATGAGCAGCCAAGTTTTGCAGCCCATACAAGTGGTAACCGACAATCACTGTAACACAATTACATTCAAGACCATGCCTACACCTTAGGAGTCAGGAGTGATGCGTGTTCCGTGCTGACAGCAAGATCTCCTATGCCCTGGATCGCAATACTTTAAGAAAACAAACAACTGATTGTTAAGTCTCACATTCACTTGTAAAAATCAACTTACTGTTGCTTCCTTGGTTTCAAATATCTCACTGGCCTCCTCAAAGTCACACCGCTCTTCATAGCACTCACGCTCCACAGAGCCCGGTTTGAGCTCCTCCAGGAAAGTGTTTGCCCGCTTCTGGATTTTCAGGACTTGGTTTGCATCTTTATTGCTGTAAAATACTGGGAGCAAAAATGTGAAAGCATAAGCAGGGAGAAGAGCTGGCTGAAAACTGGTAGTGGTCCTTCCCAAAGCACACTTATCAGAGCACTAGCCCCTCTAGCACAGCAAGGCAGCCTGCCCTAGAAACCACGGGCTGTCAGCACTGTGCTGCAGAAGCAAGCTCCGGGCCTCTGCTCTGTGATACTCAGACAGCTCACAGGGCTCATGAGGGCTGTGACCAGGCAGCCATCACCACCCAGCACTGTGTCTGTGAACCTCTGCTAGAGGAACGCAAACCCCCCCTCGTGGGAATGATTCCAGCCACTCCTTGTGGCTGACAGGAAACACACTTGCAGCGACTGGAAAAGGGTGAGGGGTATCTCTAAAATGAAAACTTACTCGAGGTACTACAGACTCGTGAAGAGCAGGCAGCCAGCAGCACCCCTATGGTGACGAGCTTCCACATACTGCAGCAGGAGTCACCTAAAGAAGAGAAGGTAGGTGTGGAGCGCACTGCGGAGCTGCAGCATGACCCCCATGCCGCACAGTTTCTATTCAGACAGCTCTGCTAGCTCCTGCACTGGTTTTTTTCAGAGCAGCTCCCTTGCTGAATGCTGTGTTGTGCCATGACTTTCTCTTTGATTCCAGCTCCAAAGCGGCCGTTCACTAAAGGCCCTCTGGACTGGTTTCCTAGTTCCCTTTAACCCATCGGCAGCTCTCCCAGAACACTTATCTGCCCCAACATCCTCCCCTTGTCACTGGACATTTTTTACAAGCTTTATGCTTCATTAAAGCAAGCTGTACTTTGAAATCCTGAAGGATACAATACTTTTAAAGCACTTACTGCTTTATTCAGTGCGAATCAGCGTGATCTATTCTTCTTCCATGAGCTCTGCTGGAACTTAGTTAATCCATAACTTCAGATATTTACTCTTTGGAGTGACATGAAGTGCTTTCTTTTTAGTCATTAAACAAACAGTGCTCAGGGGGAGCTTGACAATTTACGTGCATGGAGGAGAAAAATTAAACAGCTGAGGCATCCACTCTGCCTTTTTCAAATCTGGTTTTTTTTCCTTCTAATTCTCTGGCAAGTAATTATACCTAGCTTGTAAGCGTAATGACCCCAGTGCTGAGGTCTCTCGAGATATCCTACTACATTCTCACCCATCACCCAAAGGGGCACATATTGCTATTTTTAGAGTCCTCTCACTTTACTTTCTTATCAAAGTTTCCATCACAAAACAGCAAATACCTGCCCTTACAGCCAGGAGCAGGCAGTGCCTGCCTCATCAGCTGCCTGCTGTGAGGAGACAAGATGCTTGTACCAGCGTGCTGCATCTTTTGGTGTACTGGATTAGCTCTCATCAGCACAAAATCTTCTATTGAATTTTGAATATGAAACATTTTAGAGAAAAACCAGAAGTTTTCTTGCATCGGAGAAGGTATGAACCAGTGTGTTCCCCTTCTTTGAAGGCAGTTTGTGCAGCGGCACCTCTGCGAGCCGTACAGCATGTGACATGTTCATGCAAATTACCTGTGCAGCCATGTGTCCTTAGGGGTCCTTCATCCTTCATCGGAGAAAGTGCCACTGGTGTCAGGAAAAGGTGGGCCTCCCCAGGCTCTCAGCTCACATCCAGTGACACTGTTTAGGAGAGCTCTGACTGCTTATAAAACTTTTTTTCTTTTTCCCTTACAAACTTGGCCATGGACTTTCTTGAAAACAAGCTCTCTTTAAACAAAGGTTTCAAAGTTCATCCAGTTGGGGCTTGTGCTAAAAAAAAAAAAAAAAAAAAAAAGATTGCGGCATCCAAAATCACAGTTGGGGAAGATGTGTGCACTGCAAAGTTCTACTGATATATTCTTTATCTTCAATTCAGCCATTCAACGGGAAAATTTCACCTGACATTAATGATAACAGATTTTTGCTGAAAATAAAGTTTATGAAACACACCTGGAGACAGGAACATAAAATAAAAAATCTAAAAAGAAGCAAGTGTACACCACATATTCCATGTATTACTCATAATATTTGCAGCTGACCTGGTTATCTAGAAATAGTGCTTTGCTACCAGATAGGTTACATGCTTTTGAACACACTTTTGTTTCTAAGACTTGGTATAGGTTAGAAATTTAGGACATGTACATCAACTGCCAACCTAAAACATCTAAACCAACGTGTCAGCCTCCAAATAACTTTTTTTTTTTAACCTATAGTGATACTCAGAAAGAACAAATTTAGTTTTTCATCAGCCCTTGTGTTTTGGGCTTTATATTCCTGCTTTCCCATTTCTCTTGCTACTGCAGTGCAGAAATATTTATTTTAAAAGCCAGCATTTGGGCTCTCAGGTAATCATATGACTCCAGGCGCAGGGGACTGAAGAAAAGATGCTCTGGAACACTTCAACATCTGTCCAGTTTTGCATGCCAGGGAACATTTCAGTCTAAACAATTACAGTGTTGGGCTCACTATTTTCTAGTTCACCTTCATTAAAAAGAATAGTGATTTTTCTGAAGGCTAGATGAGGGTAAAGAGGAGAAAACAGAAACTTCACAAGAGATTGGCAAGACAGAGGTTCCACATCATTTTAATTAACACTGTAGAGAGTTCTGAATCACAGTGTTATGAACAGGCATTAATAATAAAGGAAGTCACCTCCCTGAAGTAAAAAAGTATCATGGATCTTAGAAATTTCACAGCTTAAAGATATCCCCCCTTAAAACCTGAAGGCAAAGAGCACACCAGACTGCACACTTTGTTCTTGGTTCCCCTGTCTATAAAAAAGCTAAAAGCTTTGGTTTTGCCTCTTCTACAGGAAAGCTTCTGGAAAACCTCTCAGCCTTTAGCTTCTTATCCAGGAGTGCTGAATCACTCTTCTCAAATCTTTCCAAATTGAAATCGGAATTTAAAATGTAAATTTCCATAAATTAAATAAATTGTAGACAGATGTCAATTTTGATAGAAGGGGAAACTGAGACAGCAAAGCTACAAGGCTTCAAAATCACAGCTCTTCAGCAATCAATCTTGTGTTGGATCCATCAGTTCTTTCTACTTCACCATAATACCTTTTAATTTGTAACAAGCCCAAATCTGAATAATTCACTGAGCAATCAAAGCCCTAGGTCTACTTCCTAGATGCACACTGGAGCCTCTCCCTGCAAAAGAGCACTACCAAGGTCTCCCTCTCATCCTGGGTACTGATTTCTTACAAGACCTGTAGAAACATAATGTTCTGTGAGCCATCTCTCCTCACGAACCATCTGATATGACAATAAATTCCAAACAGGCATTAAAAGGGGAAAGACAGGCTGATACACACAGCACCGGACAAACCAGACTGCTCTTGCTTCCCTAGGAAACCAAGCTGAAATATTAGTCTCCTCAGGTTGCTCTTCTTAAAAGACAAGGTCCTTGGAGGCCAAGGTTTTGCACAGCTCACACACAAGCACAGGAACACACTGCCAGGAACAGAGAAACACCTCTGTGGAGAGCCTGTGTGTATGGAGGCAGCTCAGAGCACATCCTCAGCGAGCTGCTGGGAAGTGCTTCTGTGCATCCAGCTCGCAGCCTGGGAGCGAGAGAGGAATGTGACAACCTGTGCAGAGAGCAAGCTGGTCTCATGACTCTCACTCCTCCCCAGCCTGTTACTTACCTGGTTGGTATTTGCTTGCCCCCCGCCCCGAGGCTGCAGCTGTGTACAGCCTGTAACAAAAGGGAGACCTATCACTTCCTCCAACTCCTCCGTCCGCAGTGCAGCCCATCAGCCAATGTGCTCATAAGGCCTGAAGCCGCCCCCTTCCCTGCTCCCCTGAGGAAAAGCCTCAGGCTACAACTGACTTGTATTTTACCCTGAAGTCAACAGAAGTGGTCTTTTAGGTCATATGCAAGCTCCCCCAACTCTTCCTTTCTTGTGAAGACGTGAAGGCGTACTACCTTCCAGGCCATTTGGTATGCCAGCAAAATGCTGGAACTCTTCAGACAGAGGTTGCTAGAGAACTGCAATGTACCTCTTATGTTATTAACATGAAATGTCACTTTCCACAGTCGCAGAACCTTTTCATTCTGCCCATGTGAGAATTAAACATCTCACATTGCCCAAGGCCCAGCTGGTGGGTGCACAATTATTCATCCCAACCAGGCACACAGCAGCCAAACGAGGAATTTACCTTATCATTCTGAAGCTGCTTTACAGGTAAGGAATGATCAGGCTTCCTCTAAATTTCTTGGTTTCCAGTGCTGCCCATTCAGTGGGAGCAGATTTCCTCCACTTCTCCTCAACTCTCCTGATGCTTTACACTGTATTAAAAAAACCAAACACATTAAAAAACCCAACGAAGGGGAGCAGCAGCAGAATACATTTCTTAAAAAGCACTCATTGGCACTTCAAGATCTTTACAGCACACCTCTCTCCAAATCCTCTCTGCCCTCCCAAGATCCATTAGGTAATTATCAATCAAAGAAAGAGAATGGCAGCCCTGAGCAGGAGGTCTGACACCCCAGTCATGATACACTGAGTGGGGCAAAGAGTTTCTTGCTATTGGCTTCTGCCACGTAAACTTAAAAAAGCCTAAAACAAATTACCTGCATCAGAGGAGTAAGCACATCTTCTCTCTCTCTGCTGCTTTCTTTGCATGTTTCCTGAGTGCTACTTGATGCAGAGCCTGACACTCAGGTCCAGTGCATGTGTGAGCAAAGGCAATGATTTTTCTTTTCTTCTTATTTCTAGGACTAGGTAACTAACATTGTAATGATCAATTTTACCATTTTCATCTTGCAACAGTATATAACATTACTAAGATTTCTTATGTTGCTGTCACATAAACTATTCCCTCCACACAAAGTAAATACTTCAAGTACAATAGTCTTTGTCACATAGAAAATATTCACGACCATGCACAGAGGCCCAAGCGGAGCAGAGAAACAACTGTTCCCCTCTCATCAGGGCACTGCACCAGGAAGATGTGGTCACACCACCCAATGAAGTCCACAAGCACATGGAGACAAACAACAAACACCCCAAGAATGTCTTCCCACCTAGCTGTGGGTTTGCAGACAGTGGAGCTATGATCAGGATGAGCAGAAGTAGAACCACCATGTCTAAAACATCTCTTTTGTTTGCTGCAGAAATACAGCTAATAAAAATAAACTATATGTCTTCTACTCCATGCCAATTAAACAAACACAAAGAAATGCTACAAAACTAATCTACAACAATCAAATTTACCATTTCACTCTGCTCTAAGGAACAGCTCTGAACTTCTGATGCAACTCAGGATAACGCCATTTTATCACAGCACAGATTTTTATTAGCTGGTTCCCACCAGACAGGCACTGCAGCCCTCTCACACATTGAAATCAGTAACAGAGAATCTTTACTGGAAGCTCAGAAACATGTTTACTTTATATACAAGAAAAACTTATTTACAACAATCAACAGTAAACTATGTACAAAAAAAAAATACAAGAGACATTTCCACGGTAATCACTGTATAAATTAACACAATAAATAGGAGGGAAGCAGGTCCCATTCTTAAGGCACAAAACCTTCTTCCCAAGACTGTACAGGGATTCATTTGCTTCCCTATGCTTTTGACAGGATCACAGGAATGGCGGGGAGACCCCTGAGGAACAACGGTCGGTGGATGATGATATAGACATGCAGTCACTGCTGACAGTTGTAGAAAAACATCATTTTTCATCCTTTCCTTTTTTTTTTTCTTTTTACAGTACACACATCTTAAGATACAAAATATTTTGTGTAAACAGTCTTTTTTTAAATCACATAGATAGTATGCACATTTTTAAATAATACTAAAACAATGAACAAAACTTTCAATACAATTTGGGTGCAGAAACATTCCCAGGACTGGCACTGAAGGCCTCGGCAGAGCTGGAGGCTCCCCCCAAGTGCCCGGCTCTTGTGCAGCCCGGCCAGGCGGGCACCTCCGGGCACCAAGCGGCACAGCTCCCCTCTGCTGCAAAGAGCCGGCTCCTGCCGCAGCAGGGGATGCGCGCTCTCAGCACTAAGATCTCACGAGCGAAACCAGAAATACTTTGTTAGTGCTAACGGCCCTCCTGAAGGTAGCCCAGAGCAGGATGCCGCTGATAACTGTTTCACAGGCCAAACCTCCCTCGAGTCTCCATTGCATGCACTCCCACTGAAACAAAACATCATAAGGCAAGGTACGTTGTTCTCCAGAATCTGCCAATAAAGTTAAATATCCAGGGCAGTGCCAGAATGTGAGATAACGTACTGAAACCTCTTCCTAGCAGAAGAAACTGTACGCCCAGCTCACTGCAGACACTGCCCCAGCATCACTGCCAAGGGTGAGGGATGATAAACAGAAGGTGCCACACGGCTTTCGCATGAGTAGCATTTTTTAAGAGACTAAACATATGCACAATATGAGTTCTAGCTTCTCTCGAGCTGGTGTTTTACCTGAGACTGCAGGAGAGTCTCTTTTATTAGCAAAGCAGTGGATCCTTTTACTGTCTAATTGTCTTTTCTGAGTTTCTCTCCCACAAAAAATTATCAGATGCCAGAAGAGGAACTCGGAAAAATGTAGCCAGAAGTTAGTTCAGCCTGGCTCCCTACTTTGCAGACAGCTCTCACTGACCTTTGACACAAAATGTCCTCATCTATTCACATATCTGCATTGTGCAGAAATCTGCATTATTCCCAGTGAGACACACAGAGCTACAACCCTTTTGTTAACCTTAATACATATTCAAAGGCACTCAGGTTAAATGTGGATTCCATTTTCTAGCTCTTAAAAGAAGGTACAACTCTCTCCCCGCCTCTGGTAAGTAAGACAGGAATACACTGGCTATGAATCCTCTGATAAAATGTGCATGTACACAAAAAGGATCTGAACCCATCAACATGACAGATCATAAAAGTAAAAGAAATGAAGATTGGTCTGTGCAGGCATCATCGCTCATAGCAGATGGCTAATGGCCGTAAGGCCTCTTCAGATTCATGAATTAAGCAACATGCCTGAATCTATAAACCCTTTGGATCCCCTTGGTTCCTCTGAGTAGAGAGGAGCTGTTTTTATTGAGGCAAGAACTTAATCCCCCAGGAGTTATGCAAGGCAAGTGCATATTGTTTATGCACCTTTAACCATGAGGTTGCCTGGAGAAACTTCACAGCAAGAACAGCTCCTTCACCACGTACAGGAACACAGATCTCACCTCTTCTCCAGTTATCACCTGCCTTGTGCTCCCTGCTGCGCTCTCTGGGGCACGCACACAAATGTCCTAACCATGCCCACTACTGGGGACAGGCAGCGGGCTGCACCTCACTGTCACCAGCGAGGATGGCTGCGTCCTGGAGTTCTCCTTAGTGGAGGTTTCTCCTCATTCTCATGCAGACACTGCTCTGTGCCTCAACAAGCAAATGGGAAAATACAGTATGTCTACAATTCTTACTTACCCGATATCTCAGGAATTCACTACAGTGAGGGGTGCTGTACTGATAAAGAAAAAATATGGCTATGGAAGCAACTGCCAGTGTATAGACAGGAGAAACAAATTCAGAGCAAAGCTTAACATATTTCTTGCTCAGTCCCCACAGTATTTATATCAGAAATTTTGCTAGCTGGATCAAGCATGTTTAGTCTTCCACTAACTTCTCATGAGCAAACCCTGTGACTCGCTAGGCTGAGAGGAGATATGTGGCTGAACTAGTTAAACACAGACAGGGAGAGCAAGAATAATCCTTGGTGAAATCTTAAAGAATGCAATGGAATTTGCCCAGCATGAAATCAGCCCATAACCTTTTTAAGCTGACAAGTCTTCACATAAAATAACTTGACTGATTGTTAGACTAGAAAGCTGATGTCAATTTGATAAAATCCTCACAAATAACAAAGAAGAAGGATGTCCTCAGGAAATTATCTTTTATGCCACTGTGTATGTGGCCATTTTTCTGTCTGCAGCCATAGCCAGAGAGGTGCCACTCCATAATAATAAAAAAAATAAATACATACAAAATGACAAAGCAATTAAAAACTCCTGCTGTCTCTCCAGCTTTATAGCACTGAATGTTCCCAAATTCCCTTCGCAGTGATAAACATGGCGATATAACTTTGCGTGCTGGTCTTCGGGCTTTAAGAGTCACCTGACTGGGGTCAGGCAATACAGTGGAAATTTGAAGGCCATCTAGGAATTCTGATTCAGAGGCACTAATTTTTCCATGCTCCACTGCTGGTGGTACCAAAGGCAATTTACCAACATACTCCAGTTTTCATTACGATGCTCATCTGCTCAGTAACGATCCTCCTCTCCGTGCTCTTACAGGAGCCCTGATGTTTGACAGCACACAGTAGAGATCTCTCTCAGGGGTACAGCCCAGGAGGACTAAGCCACCCTAATCTTTTGGTATCCACCTTGGAGTGAAGAAGCAAGGCAGCAAGAGAGAGGAGCAAGGTGGAAAAGCCACTAGAACCAAGACAGGTGAGAAGATGCAAGTACTACAGTAAATCATCTCTTTTGTGACAGAAATAGTTTTCTGCACTGCAAGTTGCCATAAAGAAACAGCTCTGTTGCCTGTGGCCACGAAGGTGGCATTAAATGGGCACAAAGTCATTCCTGGCCGTTGCCAGTCATGCTGCTCCCCCCTCGCCAAGACGGAGCAAATTGTTCCATATCTCACTCCATTACATTACACTTCTCGCACAGCCCAAACAGCTAGTTAGAGTTCCTCTCCCTTTCATCTGGTCTCCTGAAGATGAATTCAGAAGGGGGGATGCCAGAGCTGATCTGCTGTAACCTTTTGGCACTCCAGAATTTTCTTTTCTTACTGCCAGGAATTTCTGAACAATTGTTTGCGATGCCTGAAAACCTAAAGGTTGTACCATTGCCACTGGCTGGAAGAGGAGAGCCAGGCCCTGCGGAAGACCCCGCAAGCGGGTGCGAACCGCTGTTTGAACCACATGCATTGTTTGTTGCAAGGCATAAGTGAGTGAGAATCACTGGGTATTCATCAGCAAGAGGTCTGTACTAGCTTTGAATTTCTGATGCAAATCACATGCAACTACTGGTGCATTAAAAAGGGATTACTAAGACACAAGGACAAGCTTTGTCCCACTTAAATGCTCTAAGATACAGGTGTGACACACAGATCAGTGGGAAAATTTTGGATCTGAAAAGACTGTCAGATGCTCCTGAACTAAGACTGGCCAATATATCTTTTGCCCTGAATAATTCTACTGTGATGAAGTTATCCAGTAAAGGTAGTTGTGTTGCAATTCTCAGGAGTCCTGCACTGTCACTGGAACCAGAACTTCCCACATCGGAGGACACGGTTCTTCAAACAGCAATGAGTTCTCTTCCGGGAGGCTCTGCCTGACTGCAGATAAGGTGCCTCTCGACTGGATGCAGCCGTACCCCACAGGAAAAAAGGTAGCACCATGCTTGGTTGATATGAGCTCTGAACAGCTACAGTTTGGCTGTTCAGAAGAGACAGTCATGAGCACATCTGCTCTGTGAGGTGTCTGCTGTGCAGTTAGGGGGAATGGTAGACACAGGCTGTGAAAACAGAGGCTAAACCTCGCTGGCAGGAGTATTCCGACTCAGCTCCTTGATCCCGTGGAGTATCCTCTTCATGTGACCCACTTTGGTCACACCCAGGTCCTGGAAGAAAAGAGAGAAAACCTTACCTTAGGAGAAAGGCAAGGGGAAAATTCCAGGTGGCCAAGCGATGGTTACAAACAAGTCAGCCAGTTACAAAGAGAGGAGGAAACCAGCCAGAAGGATTACAAACCTCAAACCATGTGTCAAAAAGCTATCAGAGCACAACAGGGTAATGAACACAGAGCAGGCACAGAGCAATGGAGAGAAACAACTGCGGACCACTAGCCAGAAATGCAAATTGCTTTGACTGTTAAAGGCCAAAGCAAGAGAACAGAAGAAGCGTACAGATCTCAAGGACCTAAGCTAGTAGCCAAAACATGCAGGAAGAACCAGCCCGTCACTGATCACATCAAATAAATGTGTGAACACGTGAGTACCATGCGACACAACAGAGGCTGTAGCTGGATGGCATGCAGAGGAATCAGCTACACAGGTTACACCAACCTCAGAAGAGGAAGATGGTCAAATCACAAATGGAGATCCCAAGGGGCATTCAACAAATGCCATGCACCACTTTACAACAAAGTATTTTTCTGCTATATGAAAGTCACCAAAATGATGATGCAAGTCTCCTCCACATGCAAAGAACCATCACTTTCAATTTTTCTCTGTACAGAAAGCATCTCCTGGTGAGGAGATGCAAAGTTGTGCAATGTAGTTACTAAGCACTATTTAAAAAGATTCTCTTCATCTAGCAACCTCATCAAAGACCACAACATTTTTTTTTCTTGTAACAAAGAAGTATAATGATCTATTTGTCCAGCGACTGCAACATAGGAATCAAATTCTCCCAATCACAGCATGTTCTGCAAAGATAGTATGGGAGCTGAGAAGTTGAAAACTTCCATTCCATCGTTAAAATCAGAGCCTCTCAAGAGCACTATCTGCAATCTGTGTGCTGGACTGTATTACACCTCCGGGAAGCTGTGGCAGAATTGGACAGCTGGTCCCTCAACTAGCTGTTCTACCTCCCTGCTATTAAAAATCTGGTGACCTGAAATGGTGAAAAAATAAAACAAGGCTGCGATGAACACGTTTATCTTGCCAAGGCATGTGGAATGAACAGTGGGTAGACCACTTCCAAGCACATTCAGCACAGAAGGTCATGCAGATGCAGCTGGCTATTTTTCATGAGCCGATCATGAAAGTACCTTGAGGTCCCTCCGTTCGAGGTGCAGGAGCTCAGAGCCCCGGACGTCATGCCGGATGAAGATATCCTTATACTCACAAAGACTGAGATGCTCAAGCCAGGCCGCAACCTCCTCCGTTCCCCAGAGGTGAACTGTTAGAGATGGAAAAGCAGGAGTGCTTTGAGTACCCAGAATCCCAGAAGACAGTGAGAGATGAGGACACCAGCAGCACCCAGTGCCAGAGAAGGAGGGCAAGCAGTACCACAGCCTCAGACCAAGGGGAGGGCAAGGACTGGTAGAACAACCTACAGTCTTGAACAAAGGAGGCAGGGCAAAGAAAGGTAAGAGGTGTTCTTTTAAGCAGAGGCTAGCCGCAGTAAAGCCAGGAGGAAGTGCATGTTTGTATTGATGGGACTGGATATGCTTTTTAAAGTTTCTCTCCATGTTTAAGAAGAGTAAGTTCACTGATATTCCTCTGCTTACAAAACAACAGATTTGTAAAATATATCATGAAGAATCAAGCACAAATTAGTTTGCTATTATGTACAAGCACTTGTGCTCAGTAAACAAAACAGCAACCTCTCTCCCTCAGACCTGAGGGAGAGAGGAAGAGTTTAGACATCCACCTTCTTGCACAGCCTCTAAATAAGAGAATAAGTTCCCAAGTTCTGGGAGGGAAGGAATGAACACCAGCCTGTCAGACAGGAGACTGTACCCACAACTCCATGGCAGAGGACAGGACCCAGGAGCCCACAGAACAGGTAGTACTTCTGAATTTTAGAAGGAAGTCTTCATGAGGAGAGTACAAACCAAAAATCAACTAACCCAACTGGAGAGAGAGTGTCTTGAATGGCAATTTGTTGAGGCCTGGCCAGTTTTTATCCACTGACCAGTAGGATTAAAGGTCAGGGTGCACCTGTGGTGATGCGGATCCCCAGCCAATTAGACATGAAACTTGATTAGAGCCTGAGGGTGAATCAATGAGAAACACATCATTAACCATATCACAGAAAATTAGCAGTGAAAAGACTGGAGTTATGCGGGCTTGGGCTCCACAGTCGTTTTGATATCTAAAATGCCAAAATCCTAAAAATTCACTTCACTAAGCACCCCCTAAAAAAAACCCTGAAAATGTCTGGATGTAGGCAGAATTCTTCAGAGGGTACCTCCTGTTTCTGCTCAGGAATATTTGCGTGGTACTGGGGGATCATGACTTAGACAGAACGGAGCAATAAGCTACTTTGCCACGTGAAAAAGAGTCTAGACCTCCAAGAAAAAAAGATGCATGTGAAACAGAGTAAGGAGAGAACACAAGAGGAAACAGACAGAGAACAGGTAGTGGTGTGACCACACAGATGTGACAAAGAGGCACAATGAATGAGCAGACTTGGTACCCGGCAATCCCATGCTACTATGAGTCTCCTTATTTTTGTTGTTCTTCTCCTTTTTAAACTTGGTCACGAGCCGGAATTTGCCACTGCGGCTGCGTTTAGAATAATCCAGCATCTGGTTCTGTAAGAACAAAAAGGGAAAATCAGGCAAACAGTCATAAATTGATTGGAACGGACCAAGAGCAACAAGTACTGTCAAGCTCAGCTCCATGACCTTGTAAGAGAGCAAAAAAATTCTAAACTCATTCTGATCAAGACCAGAAAGGAAACAGAGAAAGTTGATCCCATGTCAGGCAAGGGACCTTAGCAGGAAATTACTTTCTTTAGCCCTAGGGAGTCAAGTTTCCTTCTTAATGATTTTTTCTCACATCAGTTGTATATTGACACGAAATCAACCACTCACAGCCAACTAGTGAAAAAGAGAATAGCTAAGGAAATATAGACTTGGTCTTCCTCACCTCCTCATCGCAGGGCTCCATAAGCTGCCACAGCCAAGGGATGTCTGCTAGTTTCCTCAGCTGGAGGTCCATGTCTGCCAGGGCTGCTTGGAGCTGCTCCTTCTGTGGAGGATCTAACTGCTGGATCAGAAATAGAAGTGAAGCAGAGTTAAAAACCATATGGTGGAACACAGAGTCAGGCCCCTGCCTTAAAACTCCTAGCTAACAGAGCAGTTCCTCCTTTTAAAAGGAAGTGCACAGCAGGCACTCTGCCCAGATGTTACCAAGTTAATGATTTTCATCTTTTCTGAGCTCCAAACTCTGCGTGCAAGCTAGCTTGACTGCTCGCCATACCTATGTAGCAACAGCATCCTAATTCCTGGATGATAACATTTAAACTGACTTGTTACAAAGACAAAGAAGACCAAGACCAGCAAAATGTTGCTTGCCAAGGCAACAGTAGGAGAGGAGAGAAAGTGAGAAGCTGCTTTACTCCTGCTTTATGCTTCTTACCAGTGCCATCTTGCCCGCCAGCAGCAGCTCTGTCTCATTATGCAGGGCTTTGACATTATTCACCATCTCTACAACAAGGCTGCAGTTCAGACCCTGCAGGGAAGCAATTCATGCGCAAATTAAGCTGGGAAATGCAGAGGTCTGAGCAGTCAAAAGGAAGAAGTCTTAGACAAGCGAGGCCTATTTTTGGTCAATCAGAAAGGAAAATCAAGAGTTATGGAACAAGGACAAAATGGGAGATGCCAAGTGAGTGAAGTACCTCTGTAGACTTGGATTTAGCGTAGACTTTGTCCATAGACTTGGAGCTGGCATTGACAGCATGGGCAAGCTCCTGTTCCATGTCCTGATAGGATTGGGCTATTTCCCGAATGCTAGAGAGAGAATTACAGATTGCATCAGCATATGCTTAAAGCAGGAGATCTTTTCTGACTGGGTATCTCCTTCTAATACCCATTAGAGTGACAAGAGCAGGGATAAAGCATGGGAGGGGTACAGCCTCTGGCAAAGCAGGGCAATTCTCCCTGCTACAGTGAACATGCATAGGCAAAGCAAGGCAGATTTCACATGCACAACTCCAGGTGCATATTCAATTCTGCTCACAAGTTGGGATCAGTTTGAAATACAACCTAGACATTTTAGTATGGCCATAGTGATGCGAAAGGCAGCTGCACAAATGGCAGTTTAATTAACATTTCTCTGATGTGACTCTGGGAATTTTCTCTCAGAGGCCCGGACCAAGGAGCTGAACGTCCAAGTAAAGGATAAGCAGGTGAGCACACAGTGACTTCTTCCAGAAATCTCTGACGGGCATCAGGGTTATAAGACCCCAACTTGTCATAGGAGCTCCTAGAGAGTCCTTTGTTTCATTTCTGATAAAAATTATTGATATTCAAAGATAATAGGCTCTTTCAGGATTAAAGGATTCATCTTTGCTCATGAAAGCTACATTTTTTGTTCAGAATGACCTAAGATAAGTTCATTCAACTTCAGTCCTCATGCAGCTGGGACAGTGCATAATGAATGATGTTACATCCAGTGACATGGACCAGCACTGCAGAAGATAAGAGTGAACAGAAACATCTCCAGGAACAGAGTAGGACAAGAACTTCAGGCACCAAAGGAGGGCTCTATTCACCAAAAGAAAATTGAGTCCCACCTGTGGATCAGAGCACCTGCAGCTTGACCAAACTGGTTGATCTGGGTGGATTCCTCTTCAGACATGATCTCTGGTTGCAGAGAGAAAGAGGAGGGTCGGGACAACTCACACTTCTGTTTGTCCTCCCAGGACTTCAGGGTGCTCTCAAATGCCTAAGAACACAGCAAGCAAACTATAAGATACCTTATAAAGCTCCTATGAAAAGAATGGCTGTGCCTATGTCCATAAAACATGTAAATCTGGTATAGACACTTTTCACTCAGGACCCAGCTGTTCAGCTGCTCGTAACTTTGCCAACTAGCTGCATGGGCTGAAGTTTTCCATGCCACATACTTGCCTTGGCTTCCATTTTGCTTAATGCTAGTTTTAGTCAAAATTGCTAGGCCAATTCTGAGGGCCAGACTAGCAAAATCCACCAACTCCCTACTGGTGGTAGCCTTTTCTCCGAGTAGCTATATCACCTCTACATTTAAGTATTACTGCACACCTCTTCAAGTGACATCTCAGAGCTGGAAATTAAAAGTATTCAAGGCTCCTCCTTAGCTGGAAGTAAATGGGGCTTCCCCAGTAACTGGTGGGACAAGGAGCTGAACGCAGAGCTAGGACCTGTCCCACTTGAACCTGTACTGATATTCCTGCTGGCATCAGCTAGTGGTACAGGAAGAAGTAAAACAGATCCAGTGCAGAAGGATCAAAATTGGATATGGTGAGAATGAAAACTGAAACACAGGAGACATGGATCAATGAGCAAAAGAAATGGCAAGAGAGAAGGTTAGACAAGAAAAAGGACTATGGGAGGGGAAGACTGAAATAGGAAGAATAATTCAGAGAAGAACATGAGGATAACAAGCAGGGGTGTAAAGCTTTCAAGGAAAAAAAGAAAAATCAGCATTTGGGGAACCAGAAAATGAAAGGACATTGAGTGTGATGGGGGATTCCACATGAGGGCATTTGATTTTTTCCATCTTCAGTTTAGGAAACTAAGTATCCCAAATTACATTTGAAAAATGCTACCAAAGGGACAGGGCCACACGCATGAAGAGAGGACCCCACTTCATCTACTGCATAGGACGGATTTGCTCTGTGAAGGATGGAGCGTGCAATGATGACCAAAAGGACAGCAGGAAAAATAAGGATAAGCCCACAGTCAAGACAAAAGCTGAATGTTGCTCTGCAAAACTGGAACCTCTTCCTCAGTGGCAATTCCATGCCTGCAAAACCAGGTTTGCAGGAAACGAGGAGTGCAATGGCACAATCATAGCCATGGCTTCAGATGGCCCAGCACACACAGCACACTCATTAGGGACTTGTGTGTTCTCTCTGCCTCTTATGGTTCGCTTCACCTTTCCCACCACATGTAGGTTGCCTCTCCTTTTCTCCCTCCCACCTTTACAGCAGGAATCCTGTTCCCCTTTGTTCTCTGTGCTATCTCCTTCAGTCGCTCCCCCTTCAAGTCTCACAAGTGACATTGCAGAAGCTCTCTTACCCTCCAGGAAAGACTGTGTGAGCTATTCCTGTCTCTTCCTCTCCACAACATTTGCATCAAGGGGTGATATGACAAAGAGTAATGGTTTTAAACTAGAGGAGGGTAGATTCAGACTAGACATAAGGAAGAAATTTTTTATGATGAGGGTGGTGAGGCACTGGAACAGGTTGCCCATACAGGCTGTAGATGCCCCATCCCTGGAAGAGTTCAAGGCCAGGCTGGATGGGGCTTTGGGCAACCTGGGCTAGTGGAGGGTGTCCCTGCCCATGGCAGGGGGGTTGGACTAGATGACCTTTAAAGGTGCCTTCCAACCCAAACCATTCTGTGATTCTGTGATCAATACCCACTGTTCTCTCGCAGCTCAAGAGGTCTTGGATATTGCACTGTCCTACCAATGCAAGGGCTCTGTACGCCCACCTTTGCTTTCTTTTCATACCATCATACTTGTAACTTCCTGCCAGTCAATGCTCCTTAGGCCTGTATCAGGCCACTTTCCTTTTTTCCCCTTTGCTGTTCTCTCTTTTCCTATTATTCAGCAGGTGAGTCCTTTGCAGAGGACTTTGATTTGCTCTGGAAGCTGGGTAAAGGGGTGTTACACTGGAAAGTATTAAGAGCTGCTATCCACCAAACTATGCATGGACATTTACAGAGTTGGGAGGAACCATAAAGCCTGTTTGTGCCACAGCAAGGCCTTTATCCTTTCCTTTGGCTTACCACCGTTCAATAATACAGTTAAACACAAGGATGCTTCCTTATGTGCTGGTACTCATCAGATCTATTTGAAAGTTATGAGATGAAACAGACACACACAGCTGAATGAGGCATAAGACTCTGCTTCACTTGGTGAACGAGGTATATTGAACAATGATAAATTATAATATTGAACAGCTGAATCTAGACAATCCGCAGCAGTCAGAGATGGACATCCTGTGGGAAAACCAGCATGTAAGCGTGTTAAGAAATGCTGTCACAAGGCACCTAGAAAAGGAAGCAAAATAAGCTTGCACAAACAAGCTTATTTATGTGATTTCCCAAGTGGTGAATGGAAGTTTAATCATGTTCTTTCCAAAAAGCTTTATGGCATGTAGCAAAATATGCTTCTTACAGTCACAAAGATAAGCTTTTATGTGTGGCCATTCCACGCTCTCCAGGAGCATGTGCCATTGAAACACACGTGTACTACATAGTGTATGCAAGACTGCTCTTACCCTGTCTCGGGTGAGGGTCTGTGCTCTGTTCTTATGAACAATCCAAATGTAACCCGGAGGCTGGATCCAGGCTTCTCCATCCACTTGCACAGGAACTCCTTCTTCTCCCAGGATTGCTATCTTCACTGTCCGACACTGCAAGAAGTGATTGCATCAGAGAAGTTCTAAAATGTTGTTTTTCCAAAAGCACGAGACATTCTCTTTCTTGACAAAGCACTTCCCTGGCTACTGTAGCTTTGGTGCCACTAGAGGCACACATGCTTGGATGGCAGGGCGCACTTTGCCCCTGTGTGGCATAAACCATTTGCTGTGTCTTTAGACTAATCTGTATTTGAATTGGTGGTCTAACTCGTACCACAATGAATGCCAGCAAACAATTCCATGCCCAAATTGCCGCTGGACGTGCTCATTTTCACCCTGGTGGATGCTCTTTCGATGGATAAGAGAGAGCACAAAGGAGGGCTTTACGGACTGAAATTGGCAAAAACATCACAAGCTGGAGATGGGGGAGGCAAGAAGAACTCACAAAAGCAATTGATACCTGTGCAATCCGGTGATGCTGTAGGTTTATCACTCGTGACACTGCCATCTGCATGCTACCAAACACTGCTACCACCTCCAAAATCTTGTCATCAAAGGAGGGGGCTGTAAATGTCTACCCAGATACAAGGGAGAGAGAATTCAGTTGACATACAGCTCTGTGGGAGAGGTTTCCTTTATCCCCTATTGGGGAAGATTTGGGGGGTCAGCTTTCAATTGTGCTTTTTAATTTGTATAAAATTAACAACGAGGCTAGAAGGTTAAGATTTGCAGTGAGCTAGGAGGGACAAAAAGGAGCCTTGATTATTCCCACTGTGCTTCCAATGGCAGCTAACACAAGGCAATAATTATTCTTATGAGAGTAGGCACTTTTTCATCTCAAGTAACACAACGTTTCTCACTGGATCTAATTCCCTTTGTCTTCAAGGGGCTTTACTTCTCATGCAGTCTGAGAGGAGAAGGTTAATCTAAAGCACCTGCTGGAAGTCTAAATACTCAGGACAGCATCTGTATTTTTTCTGAATCACTGCAGACTGCTTGGATGCTCAAGACTGGACTTCCGTATCCTATCCACTTCAGACAGGAAGTACGTGCAGACAGGCCCCTTGCCCTCTTCTTCCAAGCGCTATTCTCACGCGCTCTGACTCCAGAAGCAAGTAAGTAAAAACATTTCCTGGATTGCCTTAGAGAATACTCACATCATCTTCCTTGGTTCCCCCCCAGAAGTTGGTGCCTCCTGCATAGCTGGGAATGTTGAGTACGGCGATTCCCTGGAGACTGGGCAAAGGGATTGGCCTCCCATCACACTGCACAGAGAAGAAGACAACACTATTCTCAGTACAGCAGAAGAGAGCTCCTCCTGCCAGAGCATGTCCTCTAAGAACAGAAAACAGCCTGTACAGCTTAGTAATAAATTAATTCTGCCTTCTTCCAGTTTATTCTTGACCTAATGGAGTAGAACGTATCCATTCACAGCTCATGAACCACCTCTCCTCTAGCAGAAGGTGGTTTTAGAGGGATACTGTTGCTTCTTTTCCCCAAACAGGAACAGGGCACATCTGAGAGGCTTGGCAAAAACCTCTTGGTTTATTCCTCCAGAAAGAGGAATAAAACTTCTGAAACACCAATGCAGTCTGCTGTGATGAGGGTCTCCTCCTGCAAGCTAGCTGTTTATGCTGTACACGGCCCATACAAGAATATTTCTTTTCCAGTTTGATGCACATTACAGTGCAGTTAAATTAACAGCTTTCCATTGCACCTACTAGCTAAAATGTTGTGTTCACATGAGATACCACATGTAACATGACAATCTTATCTATGCTGAATACTGAGCTGGGAACAGGCAATACTTTCCAGTAGGATGACACTTCCCTTACAGGCTTGAGAGTTCTCTTCCAGAACCAGGAAAAGCCACTTCTAGCTAGCTCAGGGTGAGATACAGCAAGTACATTGTATCAGGCAGGGAAGGGAAACACCCTAACGTCACCAAGTGGAATCACCATGCTTAAGTCAAAGTGTCTGAAGGAGATGCAATTTTAGCAAATTCCTCACCTCCAGCAAGACTTTCTGCTCCAGGTTTTTATATGTTCTGTGTAGCAGCTCCTTGGTCCCCAATACTCCGTACCACATCATGTTTTTAGTACGACTTCTAGGAAGGCAAATCAAAAGAGAAAAAGTTAACATAAACATTTACCTTTTCACTAGCATGGAAAAAAATCCCACATTGAAATAGCACCTCCTACGACCTAAAACACAAAGGTGTTTTGCTTTCAAAAGGGTCAGGCACTCAAAATGGTCATTGCTTGTGCTAGGAAACTATTCCTCTTTAAATAAATGTCAGGTAGGAATTGACGATGACCAAGTAACATACATTACCCGAAACGTACACAGATTCCCCTGGCACGGAACTTGTCAATCTCGTACACCAGGTCATCAACAGCATTTTGCAGCATTAGCTCAAGTATAGCAAATGTGCCAATCCCAGGCTATGCAAAGCATCCTGTAGGTGCCCAGGTATTCAAAAGGCCAAACCCTGTGGTATTAAGTCAGGATCAAGGCTGAAATCAGCCTCCTTGGCACTTGATGAGATTCTGTCATAGCTAAATAGCAAGCCCAGGAGAAAAATTTGTGAATGAGATCATGAAGTAAACAGAACCAATACACTAAATCCACACTGATGTGACTACTCAAAGATCTTATACTAGCCACAACAGGATACCGAATTGGCAATAAATCAGTAGGTAATCTCCTCCATCAGGATTTCAAGCCTTAAAGGAGGATTATGCAGACAAGATTGACAACGCACCTATTCAGCACACTTGTACACAATTGGCTTCAAAACCACACAGAAACATGAAGTGGTTTCAGTCACTTCTGGCAGTAGCCAAAGGTTAGCCAAAGCCAAACCCACCTGCATTTCTCTGGGTGCTCATCACGTTTGTTGTTGAAGTCCAAAGAAATCTTTGCATCCAGTCCAATTCCAAAGTAATTATTCATGACACACTTCTCCGTGTAACACTC
The DNA here is from genome assembly GCF_028858705.1 of Grus americana. Lineage (NCBI taxonomy): Eukaryota > Metazoa > Chordata > Aves > Gruiformes > Gruidae > Grus > Grus americana. The sequence goes on along the minus strand of NC_072860.1, from coordinate 3,178,949 downwards.
ACTGCCAAACAAAAGAACAAAACTCCCATTCCTAAGTCTACATACCAATTGGTATACATCTCACCTGCCACCTCAGAATTCTGTTGCATAAAAAGGTGAAGAACAAGAAGGCTGCATGCCAACATGCTCTGATAAGCACTGCTGGGAACTGCCTAAAACCCACCAAGAATACCATAAAAGTGGCTACTGAGCAGAGGTCCCTGGCCTGCAGCCTCTGTCTGTAAGACTTCACAGCCACAAGATTTGCGGAGGAATTCTCCCCTTGCCACAGAAACATACTCAGAAGCCTACACTTCATTTACAAAAAGCTATGTTGCTGGTCACTGGCATTGTGTGAAAGATCCCACAAAACATTAGCGATGTTAATTGCTTATCTATATATATAAGGTGTTACCTACAGAGATCCTGACAAATGAGCTTGAAAGTGTCAGCTACTCATCTCAGGAGCACTGAGCCCCATGAAAAAACCTTACAGTCTGTATCATTGGATTTTTACTATTAAACAGTTTAGTAGAAACAGCCTGAGAAAGTCTTCATATCACATTTCCCAAGTGCGTCCCCTCTTGTGGCCTGCCCACAACCCTTCTCAGGCCTCCATACTGTAAGGGTAGTGATTCCCCCACAGGTTCCTGTCTACTAACTGGGAGCCAGAGTCATCTCTGAGTGTAGGGAGAAGACTGATCTAGATTTCATTCTCATCTAATACCTAAAAATTTTCTACCATGAGTCAGATGTGTCACTGCATGTATACCTACATAAGCTGATCCTCACTGGCACCCAGCATATGAATTCATTTACGTAACTCTGGGCTGCTGCAGTCCATTATTTAGCTCTATAAACTAATCTGCTTCTCTGCTGAGGTCCATTTGGAAACGCCCACTCCCTCCCTTCAACCTCCTGGGCATACTCACAGATTTTCAGGCTCAGAGTTAAAGGGATCAGCATGGATCAACAATCGGCTGATGACAGAGCTCCCAGGCAAAGAACCAGACATGCCAGCACGGATATCTGTAGGTAAATTGACCACAGGGAAGAGTGTGACTAATAATAAGCAGAAAACAGGTAACTTCAAACTCAGAGACAAGACGACAGGGCAGAATATATTAACTCTTGTCATTCACTGCAGAAAGCAAATAGCAATAGTGCTTTCTTCCACTCCAGAAGGCTTAGCTCTCTCGATAAGAAGAAGGGTTTCTGGGGCTGCCTGCAAGGTGTTTGATTGACAGGGTATCACCTAAGGCCAGCAGCACAGTTGTACGGACACCTGGAAATGGGACACAGGAGTCTATTCACTGCAGTAGCTTTTTTGTTCCAGGGTGAGACATGCAACATCCTTGCTTCAATGAGTAGAGAGAGAGGAGTAGGACTGAAGTTATTCTCCAAGTTGCTCAAGAATTCCTGCCTCTTGCTTCTTCAACTATTAGCTGGCAACCCACCTCTCTTTGTCAGAGAGATAGGAAATTACCTACTTCCAGAAGAAACAATTTGAACAAGTAATTTGGGGGAAGAGGTGGAAGGACAGCACCACAATTATAAGGAGAAGTTGCTACACAAGATATGGGAGGTGGGAATTCTGCTGGGTCTGTGCACCTCCACTAACTTCAGCCTTCACGTGAAGGGACTGCTGCTCCCAGTCTATGGCTGCCACTCTTCAGAAACCTCTCTCAGCAGCATGTTATCAGCCTTCTCAAGGTTACTTTGAGTTCAGTATCTCCTTGTAATTGGCATCTAAATTCTGGTGTTAATAAAAGCTGTGTCTAGGTCTCAGCTACATACTGGAAACTATTACAGCTCCCGCCAAGTCTCCACTTTCCAGCCCTAGTGCAAAGTTATCCACAAAGGGATTTCTCTCCAAAGGGCATCAGGCAGGACAATTTCATGTCTTCATGTGGAGACTGCAGCCTGCGCTGCTGTCACCCGTACTCCAGTTGGCTGCCTCAATGGGAAGTGGTGGGTGTTACACTTACTTGGGTAGAGGATTTTTGTGTTCAGCATTGGCAAGTTGTCCCGGTTTCCTGTCTGGGGAGGAAGAGATGCAGAGCTGCCCAGCGACAAACTTCCTTTGTTTATTAGTCTTTCACAAGGAGACTTGGATGCTGTAAAACACAACACAAACATAATTGACAAACATAATTGACAAACATAATGCTGTGATTCAGACCAGCACATAGCAGCACAGCCCAAGCAGGGTTAGGAATCACTCAACAGCAAAACACTCTAGCCACCTTAAAACAAAGAGCTGACAGAACCAGTCATTAAGAGACAGAGATGTGGCATATGTGCAGCCAGAAAACCTCACAGATTGGAGGTACCAAAATGCCACATGCAAATATTAGAAATGGAGATGAGAAAAAGCTGGTGTCAGCAGCACAACAGACGGTATTTGGCTCCCAATCAATACTCAGATAAGTTCCAAATATATTTGCAGTGATCAGGGATCTCTAACAAATTACTCACATAACACAGTTATTAAAGCAAACTGGCTTCCGTTCTCTGTCATCTGCAAAGGATGGCAGGGTCTTAGAGGGAAATGTTATCAGGTAGATGACATGAAAAATGCTCAAGACCGTCCTTGTCCAAGCACTGAAAGCCAAGAGAACCCAGATTACTGGCTAAGGTGCAAGAAAATTTCTGAATCCCAGGCTCCATATGCTAAGATCACAGACCAGCCATCAGAGATGCAGCAAAAAGTGGGGTGTATGATGCACAGGCTAGACCACAGAAATGTGCAGGGCCTCGCATCTGAAGAGCAATCATTCAAAAATTAGAGAAAATCCGAACTTGGGAGGTAATACACATAACACCTCCCTCACTTTTTACAACTAACAGAATTGTCATTTGTAGGCAAGGTCTGCATGCTGACAGCCCCGAAGCAGTACCTTTCCGCTGGCTCCTCCCTTTGGAGACTCCATAGCTGCTGCTGTGTGATGACTGCAGGGAGATTTTATCGTCGTTCCTCAGGTCCTTGCCCTCTTCAGAGGCTGAGAGACTAAGGAGGAAGCCCTCTTGTTCCTGGGTCTGGGCGTTCTGCTCATCTACAGCTGTAAGGAGAGAGAAAGTAGGTGAGTGCCTCACAGGTCTCCTAGCAAGGAACACCTCACACTAATGTAAGTAACAATAAGATGGGACTCTAAAGGTCCTGATTCCTTAAAGGAAAGAACAAGAATAACAAAAACCTTTCCTATATCGTTTGTCTCAACTAAGCTCTGCTCTGGAGAGCTTTGGAACTGCGCTCACTTAGCCTCCTGTTTTCTTTGCTGATCTCTTCAGCAGCGAGGCTCCAAAAAGAAGTGTCCACCTTTAATGCTACAGGTACTTGGGCTTCCTGAGATGTAAACTGTGCTACAAGTGATGGGCTTCCATTTATTTGCACTTAGATGTTGCGAGAAATTCTAACTAGATGGACATTAAATGATAAATTTAATTAATTTTCTGTTTGCTTAATCTGTACCGGGGCAATAGGATAAGCCACTTGAAAAGGGCAGGAGGAAGAAAATAGCAGTTGGTAAAAAACGATACAAAGGAAAGAAGCAGATTACCTACTTTGGAAGAAGAAAAATAGTTTGGAGAAGTTGAACAAATATATTTGAAAGGTAACTGGAGATTGCCCAAGAGCTGGTAAGAATTAAATGCTAGCATGTTGCCTAGAGAAATCAAAACTTCCTTTGCATGTAACGGGCCTTTCTCCTCAGCAGCCCCTCGCAGGGCACAGCTCTGTGAGAAGCCCTGAGGCTACTCGATCTACCAGCTCACTGCCTCTGCAGGGGGATGACCCTCCTTTCTTTCAGTCTTTTCCCTCCCTTGTGTTGACTCTGGAGTTCATCGAAACTACCCACAAAGCAATCCAACCCTCTAGCCCAGCAGAAACATAAACTCTTCTTGCTGGAATAAGCAAATTGGTTGGGCTTCAAAAGAACTCCAACAAACATCAAACTGGCATAAGGTAAGCAGCAGCAAATTGGGCGGCAGTAAGGTCTAAGACCTCCACTTCACCAGAAGCAGACTGTTTGCTCAACTTCCATCATCTCGTACAACTTCTCCTTCAGGATAGGTTGTATACAATATTGCAGTGCTGGAAATCCAAGTGGCATTGCAATGGTCTGTAACTGACTACACAGTTGTTCATAGCGCACATTCAGGTGTGCATGGACGTCACATCTGCAGCTTCAATGCTTTCATCTCCAGTAATAAGCTGTTAAGTTCTTCCTTTGGTCTAAGTTAAACCACTGAGTTTATGACTAACATCTGGGAGACGGACGCCTTCTGAAGGAAATGAAACTTTGAGCTATGGGTGGGAGTGGCTGGAGAGAGATAAGGGTCAAGATGTGGAGAAGAGGGTCACCTGCCTAGGAAGTTACATCGGAACAGAACTGGTTTGCATCAGGGTGCAGTATTTTAGCATTTTCCCAGTGACAAAGCTAGTTTAAGAAGTTCCCACCCTCTCTTGCAGTTGTACCACTGCACTGTTTTGCTGGGCTGTACTATAAAGAGATTTCTGAAACAATCCAAGTTAAAATACTTAAAATACTTTCTTCCTAAGTATTTTCAGATCTGTTTTACAGCAAGACCACACAAACAGTTGCACTGACACAATTGTGGTATGGGTGGGGACAGACAGGAAACGCAAATGAGCAGAGTGTGGGGGAGTAGTTAACTTCCTAAACCAGCCGCACAGGAGAGAACATACCTCGAACTTCAGGCTCATTTACCAAGCCGTGTTTCAAACAGGTGGGCTTGGCAGAGATGGTACTGAAACTAAATAGTCAGGCGTACTGAATAGCTTCTCTAGCTCAGGAAAGCTGTTTTTAATAAAGAACCCTGCTCCCCTCTGGAATAAAGGAAATGTATACTTCTCAGGAGCCTGTTACAAGTCACAAGCAGGACTCCTAACAGTTACCTTTTTCTGCATGTTCTATTATCTGACGAATAGCTTTTTTCAAGCTATTGGCTCTCAACATGAGCTGTTCTCGGGGACGAAATATCTGGGGCCGTGCAGTACACGACGAGCCCACCGACCGGTCGCTAGAAGAATCACAAGCACTGCCTGACCCATCGCCATCTTCGGTTTCCTCTGCAATGGTGGGAGGAGGGTTCGGCAGAGATGAAGATGCTTGAGATTCATCATTCAGTGTCTTCAACAATGAGTCCAGCTTCTCCTTCAGGACAGAGCACTACAAGGCAAAGAACATTTGAGTGGAACTAACAGTAGACTGGGTAGCTCATTCTTTTAGCTCTTGTAGAACTGCTGCTGTCCTACTTCTCTGAAAACAGAGCAGTTTTCCACTTCAGAAGTAGAAGCCCAAACAATTTTTCCAAGTTTACCTTCCTGGCCATAACCTCTGATTCCTCTGAGCTTTCCGTTGCCTTCTCATAGGCTTTCCCTACTCGAGCCACAAAATCCTTCACTGTCTCACAAAGCACCCTAGACAAAGAAGGTAGTGAAAACAAAGTCATGCAAGGATTGGCTCAGGATTTTCACAGTGCAACTTTCACTTAAAAAAGTTGTCCTCAAAGTACTCACTTGGCTGAGGAGATGACCACTGAGTGTTGGTCAGAAGTCAAAATTTTGGACAAATGAGCAGCCACAGAGTCTTCATAGAAGAGAATCTTCTGCACCTGGTGACAGTCAGAAACAAGCCACTGGGGTGCTGCTTCCCAACATCACAACATATACCGTGTATCCCTGGCTCCCCAGAGAGTGCCTGTCATTCTACAGGTTCTTTTTGCCCTGGAAAAGTTCTGTAGTTCAGGGCTCAGTTACTCACTGAAGACCTGAATCTGATGAAGAAACTAATCTTGAACCTAGAAATTATCAGCAGTGCAGTTCTTTGAGTCTCTGTTCAACTGTGGGTCTAAAACCGGTTTTTTATGACTGCTATGCAGCTTCCCACAATTTCAACAACCTGATGTCATGACAGCAAATAAAATTCAATCGTTTCCTCTCTGTCCTGTTTCAAAGCATCTTCTTCTCATCCCCCATTGTGGTTGTTTTCTCTGGTAACCCAACCTCCATCCTTCTCCATAATATTTCATTGACTTAAAGCCCCCAGATTTTTGTGGCTCCTGCTACATGCAAGTCATGGCTCAGGCCTGCCCCATTTGAGCTCAACCACCGCCTCCTGTCTTGTCCATTCTGAGGCTGTTGCTCCCAGTACCCTGCTCTCTGCATCTCACGAGGTACCTCAGAATCCTCACTGAAATCTTCAGTGACTGTGGAAGTGGAGGCCTGGCGAGGGAGTTTGGTTTCATACACCATTATGCTCCACCTGTTGAAAAGGAGGCATCACACTTGTCACTACATGGCAGATGATTTTCTCCTTTATCCAAAGGACGTAACAGGTTAGAACATCAAAGCTGAACAAATTGCACTTTGGCAGGGGCATGACTGATGCAAGGAAGCCACAGAGTTGCAATGGAACTGCAGAGGGGCTCAACTGGGGAAAGAGGGAAGGATGACAAAAGTATCCTACAGCACCAGGAAATTCTCTGTACTTCTTCCCTCTCACACAGAAATTCTATGGGCATTACTTGATTCAGTGTAACAGATGCCAAGATACAACTCTAAAGACAAGAAGCATTTTTAAATGTACAGAGATATAGAGGCAATATGAATACTAGGGTTAAAGATGTCCATTTCTGCATTCAGCTTTCATCTCTAAGCCAAACCAATTGGTTCAAATTTACCAAGAAAAAAAAATTAGCTTAAAAAAATAAATCACAACTGTAAGGCTGACAAATTCAATTGTCAAGAACTCTGGAACACAAGAGAGGACACTGGACATCAGACAATTTCACTCATTACTATTTATAATATAGAAAATTCATAATATAATAGCTATTCATAATATAACTAACTATAATATAACTTCATAATATAATAACTACTCATAATATAGAAATTACTATTCATAATATAGAAAACCAAAACATAGAAAAACAGACTACCTTTGTTGCTAAAGGGTGACAGAGGGTTATCAAAGAAAAACCGTTAACTGGCATTGTTGGTAAGAAGTCCAGCAGCTGGGCAGAATCAAGAACTGCCCAGTTCTCCTGGAAGGGCATTTTCACACAACTCTTGAGCAGGGGAGGATGTTAGTGATGGTTACTCACCTGTCCAGCATTTTGGTACTGGCCCTCTCCAGCTTCTCCAGGATCTGTGGGAGCTGGGTATCATCATCACAAGCAGACCCCCAGCCTAACACACGGGCAAGGTCATTCCCTGTTCCCAAGGGCAGCACTCCCAGCTGGCACTGCATTAAAGAAAAGGAAACAAAACCTGATGTTCAAATGGGAAAACACAAGACACAAATAGCCACAAGTAATATGACTGATTCCTTACACAGACCAGTCATTGAGAAACATCTGGTCCCACAGGGAGGAGAAAGTAATCAGATGGGGAAAACAGCCAGAAGTAAGGAAGGAAAAATTTCCTCTACTTTTAAGTCGTTAATTGAGAGAGGAGTGTATTACAGCTACCGTCTCAAGGAACATCTTACTAAAAGTAACCCCTTCTACAGATATATTTATTTAACCATCAGGTGGTGCTATTGCTTTTTCTGTAAAATTAGCATAGACATCTCCAAGACAAAATGGAAACTAATTAAACACTGTGCGATACCTCTACTCCAATGAAGTTTCTGTCTATCCCAAGACTCAGAAACTACACCAGGAGAATTAAAGGGAACAGATGAGGAGCATAACCCTTGTGGAACTCCCCGTTTTCTAACTGAGTATAAGTCTCTGCTGGCAATGGAGCAGGAGTAACTCAGAGCTACTCCAAAAGCTGGATCTTCTAGGAGGCAGTTGTGGAGGAGCACTGGAGACAGGAATAATGAATTAGTCCAGTACTGCTTCTTGCAGAAAAATACTGCAAGAACACTGCTGTGGTAAGCTTTCAGTGGCTTTAGTCCTGAGGCAAACTACATCTGTATGATCAAAGTCCTTTTCAACCCATGGTGGTGGTATTACTTCATGCTTTCATCCAGCCAAGCTCTTTGGGCAGGTACCTGCTTGTGAAGATTGAGGCTATCAATTTCGGAGAGAACCCAGCCAACGCTTCCGTCCCCACCGCAAACTAGAATCCGGAAAGTGTCAAATTTCTGGAATAAGCGTAAACTACAGAGAAGGGAAAGGAAAAAGCAAGAGAGAAGAACAATCAGCTGTTACAGAAAGAAATGATAAACAATTCCAATCTAGGCAATAAGCATGGCAGATTTGCTTAAAGTAGGCTCTGATTTCGCAATGAATACGGGCCACTGTCAGCTTACAGATGAATTAAAGTAAGGAATTATAAATACAGCTTAGCAATTTACAACGGCTATTCACTACAGAAATATGTCCCAGACATACTCCTCTACTAAAGCAGGGCATTTTTGTCTGAACAGAAGAGGAAACAAGCATGTGATAGCTGATTATCCATTGAATTATTTCCTTTTCGCAGATTTGCTGCATTCAGCCTAACACTAGTTATCTGTCACTGTCTGGAGTGCTCTGATGTCACTGCCTTCGCACCCAAGGCCACACCAATTAAAGCAAAGCTCGAAGAGTGGGAACTTTATGCAGTCACTCAGTAAGCAGACAACTGTAAGAAGATGTAAAGCCTCACAATCTTTAGTCCTTCTTCTGGGAAAGCAAGATAAATCAATGCTCTGGTGCCTTGTCTGTCCTGCAGGCAGGCAAACAATTCACCAGCAAGACAAGTGTGAATTTCTTTGTTCACCCTTTCCAGGATATAAAAAATAACCTCTGCTTAAGCTGCTTGAAACTGTGCTTCTTACTGAACATCTCCCACAACTACTGCCTGCTTTTATTTTGGGTTTATACATATTTATTTTTTCAATTATTACCTAAACAGGATTTGCTGTAGTACATGAGAATCCTTATTTCTTCCAGCATTGTTGACACATGAAAAACGGCTATCAGAAATGACAACATCTTACAGTATAGTTTGACCAGCACCAGTTTAGAATATTTAAACTATTAAGAAGCAGCCTTTACCCTGTACCATCATTTCCTTTTTAAGAAAGCAAACAAGAGCAGCTGTTTTAGAAGTGTGCACCACAGCTTGAGAAAATAATTGCTTCCCTCCCTTCCCTTCTCTCCTGCTTAAAAGCAAAATTCCTCTCTACAGTCAGTCCAACTGGGGAGGGGAAAAAGACAGACATTTAATTTTTAAAGTTTTCTGTAAATTATTTATCAGCCAAACACATCCTCTGGACAGCATGCTGCAGTTTTAAAGGCCAGTGTTTTGCAATGCACTATGGCAAGAAACCACAATACATCTCAGGAGAGCAGATCCTAATGGTCACTCATCCAGGAGTGGACACTCCCAGATTTAGACTTAGAGTCACAATTAGAAATATATGAAGGAAATTCACCTTGTGTTGGCTTTTATTATAAGAAGCCCCCATTCATGACAAAAGTTGTTAAAAAATGATGCAACAGAGAAACATTTGGAAAGGGGCAAACTAGAGACCAAACTTTTTTTATTAAACAGAGTTGCAGAAACAACCTGAAGGAATTTATTCCACAGCACTCACTTTTTTTTCTGTCCATAGATATTCTAGTGCAATCTGGTAAACAAGCCTGAAATGTCATCTAGATCCCAGGGCAGAACCAGCTTTACCAAAAGAATTCATGAGAGATGTTCTCCCAGTATCACCATAAAAATCTTTAAGGGATGGAAGTTTCACATACTTCCCAGGTAAGTTATTTCTGGATAAATCTCATTTTGACAATATTCATTTGCTATCTATGACATTTGTCTGTTCGCCCAAGTTAAACAAAGTTAACTCTCGTTAACAGTATATTAGGATGCCTGTTACAAGTCTGTTTGCTGACAAGTTTTCTTCTGGATTCAAGCTTTCCATGCTTGGTCTTCTTCCAGGGGAGTGTTTCTGGAATTCCCCCAAAACCCCTCAAGCTGTCCTGCTGTTACTGATGAATGGAAATAATAACCTTTTTCAACAACATTTTTTGTTTTAGCTAATCAATAACACTAAACACAGAGAAAGGAAAACCCCTCCAAACTTCGTATGTGTTCAGTCTTCTCTGAGGAATAGGTTCCCTTGTCATATTTGAAGATGAGCTTATAATCAAATAAATCACTTGTACTTTTCTGTTATTTACAAGAAATGTGTGCTTCCATAGAATATCTGCTTACCCAAGGTGAGGTCCTCCATTCATGAGGTCAAAGACCTGGGCTGGATTCAGTAGCTGTTTGAATCTTCGTAGAAATTTTACGCCTTGGTTGTCTCCACTTTTTGAATTGACAAAGACCAACAAAGGGCTTGTGCAAGAAGGGGGACAAGTAGCTTTCCAGAAACCTGTCGAGGAAAAGGGAAGGGAGAGGGAAGAAAAGCCAAGAGATGTGAAGCTGCCCTTGGAGATGGAGTGAGAAAAAACCCAACACCCCATACCCCAGCACAGCTACGAAGAAGCTAATCCTTTCCTTGTGCTTATGGCACTCACTGGGTAAATGCCAAATGTGCACAGCCCTGAATCCAGCACGAACCACACCTCGTGCTGCCAAAAGTCACACTTATCTCCTAGCAGTATGCCAAAATTTTCAGCTTCCCCAACCTTCCCAAACTGCTTCTGCAATATAGTTGCTCTCAATAAATGTTAACAGCTGCAGCTCAGCAAATACTGACGTTACAGGGTAATAAACTGAATGCAAAAGCAAAGCAAACAGTTCATCGTCATACTTCAGCAATATCTTCCAGTTTGGAATTTCTGAAACACCAAAAGCAGAATTTTCAGTTGACAGAGTTTGGCATTAATAGTGTTAGCTGAAGGGACTGTGACTGAGAAGAAGAGAAAAAAGGCACTACTTACTAGTCATACTTACCATCTGAATCAATGCTGTTAAGAGCAGTAGGAGGAATGACAGATACTTTGCACAGCCCGAGAGGGCACTTGTTTGGCAACAATTCTTTACATGCTGTGTGTACCTGAAAACACGACCAAAAAACAATCATTCAGACTATTTCGGGCACTGTGGTATAACTCATAAAGCCACCCAACAAGAGGCTGTAAAGGAAGAGTAAGAAAGGAAGAGGGAGAGAATCCAAGGAAATGTCAATCGATTTTAAGAATTATATAATCAGATTCTTCATTAATTCTCCTCTTTCCTTTAGTATGTACTTCTTCTGCCATTTGCATTTATGAGACCAGCACTTCGAGTGCTGAGAGGACCAGATAACAGATTACGTGGCTTTAAGAGCCTTCAGGCATTCTGCTTTCAAAATCCTAGCCTCAGTTGAGACATCAAAAGTAGCAACAAAAGAAAAAGCTGGGAATTCAAGAAAACAAGAAAGCAAAAAACAAACCAGGAAGACATAAGGGACATAAGAGGTAAGAGAAAGAATTAATAAAGCCACTTAAAAAAGGAAATACAAAGCAGAGTAGGGCACTTCAGTCATTTCTGGTACATGAAGACTGCAAGATAGAGTTTGCTTGGGGTTTGAGCCCACACATTATAAACACATTCTTGTGACACTTCTCTTACTAATCTTACAGACAACTGGAAACATCGCAAAATCTCCATCACTGTAGTGGTTAGGCAAGAGAAACCTATTCCAATGGGAAGGGAAATGGCTGTTATTAAAATAGCTTAGTATTCTTCATTGTCCTTTTTTGTTGTACCTTTTCAACTTGTAGAAATGACCAATAATGGCTCCTTGAAATCCAACGTCTCCCATGCCTGAGGTACGGATTCATATCTAGTGTAATTAGATTCTTCTATGAAAGCTCACTATCAAAAGTAAATGAGCTTGCAGAGAAGCCAGATACTTATTTCAAGTCTTACTTTTATGCACCACAGTGATACTTTTCAGCACAAATTTTTCTATCTATCTCTTGCAGGCTGTTCATTATCTGGAGAAAAAACAATAAAGTCCTTCACAGCAAATATTGACAGCACAGTTAGAGATTCCATTTTAAGTAAATGTCATTAAAAGAACACACCACAGAACTGATCTAAGACTATCCTTTTACTGAAATGATCACGTTTATTGAACTCACCATGGCTTTGCACCAAAGGCAACGCCAGTCTTGCAAACGTAGGACACTGCCACAGGTTTTATCACACACAGTGCATTTGGCACTCACGGGCAGGTTTCCTTCCAACCACTGATGTGGCATTGAGATCTGCAAATGGTACAGAGGGAGAGAAGCGATATGGACTTTCCAGAGTGCAACTCAAGAGTGCAGGATGCACTGTGGCACTGAGGCATACATAGAGGCAAGTCTTTATATGCACTGTTCAAGGAGAGCAAAGGCAATTTCTAGAAAACACCCGAGGATCTCTTTTGGCATTTTACATCATGCTCAGGCATGAAGGGACCAGGTGACTCACCCCAGGCTACCCCAGAAACACAGACTTGCATCAGACATCCCATGTGCTAAGGTACTGTTCCAACCACTCTTTCATCGTTCTTTTGCCAAAACTCAGACCAGGTTCCCCATACCCCCAATTACTTAACCTCAACTCCCCCAGTCCATAGCAGAAGTCTCCTCCTATTAAGGAGTCCTCGCTACCCTGGCTGGACACAGAATCTCATGCTCTGACAGTAAAGGCCTTTCCCACATCACTAACACATAAAGGCAGAATCTGCTATTTGTGCAGTGAAGAAAGCTGTAGAGCACATGCCAGTGCTTCCGCATCAAGATAAGGCTAGAAAACTCAAGACTAATACATACCCCATCTTCATCCTCAATGATATCCTTCCCAATAGAGGCCAGCGTCGTCCACTTGCAATTATTGGTTGCCCGAACAGCACACCGCTTGTGGGCTTTAAACTTGCACACTAGAGAGGAAGAGAATAATATATTAATCCTGCCTCAGAACATGTAATGTGGCAGTCTGTGCAAAAGCTTTCCCAAGTGACCATATTTGGCTCCAGAAGAAAGCATGGGCACACACTACCCTTGTTAGCACTGCCAAAACTCTCAGCTCTAAGCATACTGAGTAAGATGAGCTAGCTATTAATTCTTGCCTTGTCACTTTTGCCAGTTGCTTGTACAAAGCTTAGTTATCACCTTGTTAAATTTGACATGATTTACATAGTCATACACTCCTGCATCCTATTACACAGTGTGGGTGTAACCTCATTCATGCTAGAAGTATGAGCTGTGCGCAGCCAGGCATGTCTGCTATGCTAAAGCTGAAAAAGAATAACCTCCTGGCATTCAAACACTTAACAAGGATGTTCTTACAAATATGATTATTCTTATGTACAGGAGTATTCTTACGAATATTCTATCTGATACCTCAAAAGTACATAGCTGTTCACTTCAAAAACATGATTTTAATAAGGGATGGCAGTATTTGGGTATATGGGGGAAAAAATAATCAGCTATATTACTATCAGGTCCAGCACTAAAACCAGCATGAAAACATCATCACATCTACTATCCTTTTACAAAATGCCGAGATCCTGATCCTGACTTCTGCAGGAAAATTCTCTGTGAAGCCAAAGGATTCAGCAGCAAAGGATTTCAGCAGCAAAGGATTTCAGCATCAGGTCCAGAGAAGACCTCCAGTCTCATACAAGGCTTGTAGCTCTCTCAAGTTTATGATGCAGCATTTTTCTACATCTTTTGGCAGACCGTTAACAACATTCCTCTTAAATTATCTCTGCGACATGGCATTGAGCTATAAAGATGATGATCCCAAAACAGAAGACAAGAAAGCACGCTTACCTTCACATGAGAGCCCATGTGATGTGACTCCAGATAATGCCTCCCGACACACGTTGCAGTATGTTGGCCGAGCATGTGAGCAGGCGTACCAGTTATGCATCCCTGAGAAATGGTCCATGCTGTACTGTGTAGACTAATAAAATAAATGTCTTACAGCAAAGTCTAAAGTAGAGCAACAAGACTTTTTTTTCCTTAAAACAAATACTTGCACATAGCAGTCAGGAAAGGCAGAACCAGAACACTTTTGCTAGGGAAGAGTAGGCCACATGCAGTTTATACACAATAGCTGTAACTCAAGAAGGTCTTTAAGCCAGAAGAGACTACTGGAAGAAGAAGCCTCGCCTTCATTCCTGCTCCTGTCCTGTGTGTGTAGGGAAAAGAATTGGAGAATTGATCTGCTGGAGAATTGATCCTTCCCCTCGCTATTTTTTTTTGTTGAATTAAGTTTTCAGCAAGATCAGTTTCCCAACCTGGTTTATTGCATAGCAGAGGAATGCTTGTGCCAGCATAAGGGAGGAGACAACAGGGAGACAAGCACCAGAGTGGGGAAAACTCCAGACGGCTTCTTTTGGTGGCAGTTCTGGTCTAACTACAGCCCCCAAAGGCAAACAGATGCACTAAAGTAGGCAGAATACCACGCAGGCAAGACGTGAATTAGGTCAGGGAGGAAAACTGAAGAGTGAAAAGACAATGAGAGGAGAACTGTGTTTCAAAACCTACCCCTACTCTGAAAAGTGCTCTCAAAGTTACCAAGGAGAGTACAAAACCACAAGCATTCTTCGGAGAATCACTTCAGTGTATGTGGGGTAGTTTTTACAGAAGGCCTAACACTATACTCATTACAGTCAATAAAAATGACCTCTATTAACTTCACTGGAAGCTGACTCCAATCTCAAAATAAGCTGTTATTTAGGAGAGAACCATAGAATCATAGACTCTCTAAGGTTGGAAAAGACCTCTAGGATCATCAAGTCCAACTGTCAAGAAGGCACAGAGTGCAAAGGAACACATTCTCCTATTACCTCAAAATGTTCACGGTTTTGCACACTCTTCAGTGCTGCAATCCAATCTTCCATCTCTTTTCTGTTATCAGCACAAAGGATGAGCTTCCGACATGGAGTGATAATCTGAAGAGTGAGAGAAAATTAATAGTGCGTATTCTGGGCATGTCAGTGAGAGACAGCAAGAGAACACATTATCACTAGTGTAGTCTCTTGAAGCTGTTTTCAGAGGCAATGAGCTGCACAACAGAAGTTATTTGCACCTGTCAACCATGTTTCTCTTCCACTGTAACATACCTTAGTTCCTTCATAAATGTACAGAACCACAGAGATTTTAGCTGTCACTCCCAATACTGAACTGAGTAAAGAAATCTCTCAGACCCAAATAACAGCACAAGACAAATCAAGCACAGAGCAGTAAAAGTTAATATATTACATGTACAGAACTTGCATAAGTTTTTAAAGTGCTTCATGACTTTTTAAATTGGCAAGAATGTTAAAATATTCTGTTAGCACCATAATATACCAGTTTCTAGCAATTAATAAATTAGATAACATGCTCTGTAACATCATAGTAAAAACCTGTTTAGAGTCATGACAAGTGGGAAGGAAGGAAGGAAGGAAGGAAGGAAGGAAGGAAGGAAGGAAGGAAGGAAGGAAGGAAGGAAGGAAGGAAGGAAGGAAGGAAGGAAGGAAGGAATCAAACAAAACAAGCAATCTAGAAGAGAAATCACTGTATTTTGAACCCTCATATCTCCTGAGGGCTTGTTCCACGTTTATTACATAGAAGTTATTCCAACAACAGTGTTCCACTAACAGCTTGAGGCTGTGGTGAGTTTGCCTTCCTCTAAAAATACTCTCCTCAGTGTGTTTCCACCCTGGGCTAACTCCCATGTGTTAGTTGCCCTGTGCTAAATAAACAGTTCAGTGCTTTAATAAACCAGTAGAAGACATGCAGGGTGCCCAGGAAGGCAGACAGGTCTCTGTAGCCTACCACCAATGCTCTCTCCTTTTGACAGATGGCGGCAGCAGAGAGAAATAAAAGCTCCTGGCTCTTGAGAGGACCATGTCTGCTGTCCACAGGGCTGCCCATTCAGCTGGGGTCCAGACATGACTATAAATCAACATTTATTCTTCCTAAGACAAAAATCTTTCTTCCCCACACTGTAGTTATCTCACTAACACTATCTTCCTGTGCACACCTCAGTACTGATTTCCATCCAACTGACTTCTTAAATTAGACCAATATTGAAATGTTTGCAAGATCTGGGTTTAAGAAAAGCTGCATTAAGATTGAGCACCATTAAGAAAAATCAAAAGGCTCCCCTCTGTGTCAACTCTAACAACTTCCAGCAGCCCAGCATCTCCCGTGCCCTTCTACATTCTGTACATGAAAAAAATTGTCTAGATCATCTGCTTTTCCAGTAAATTGTACCCTAACATCTGAAATAACAGATTAAAACTAACTAAGATTGTGTCAGGCTGATGAAGCCCATGTGGTTCCCGCAAGCACACAACCAAAGTTTTGTTAATGAACACTAAAAAAACCACATGCATAACCCCAATACATGACCCAATAACTACCATTTTCCAGTCTGTTTCTCGCTTCTCTCATTATGATTCATAGAACAGATTAAAAATAAAAACCTCTTAAGTTGAACATGACACTTTTAGTCGATACTGAAGTGCATCAGAGCATCCACTAAGAAACGTGTATGTAATGTCAACAAAAAATACACACTTGTAAATTTCTGCTTTATTTTAAGCTCTTTGAGTTTCAAAATATATTTCTTTTCATAGAATAGATTGCAGCATTCACTTGCGGTAACACTAACTTTGCCCAGAGGCATTACCAATATCTAGAAACGGATGCTACAGGCACATTAAGTAGGCAATGAATGGAGCTAAATACCTTTTTAAAGCAAGGACTGGCCATTCACATTAGAAACACAGTTTTGGCATGAAGCATTCTATCTTGGACAAAATGACCTGATCTGTATCAATTGTAAGCAAACAGAAATAAATATTTACAGTTATCTAAAAATAAAACTTTGAAGAACTCCTTCCCTCTTCCCTGATTTTTCCTTTAAAAAATTCCAGCTCTGATGAAATTTATTCCCAAAGACGGTAGGAGTCTTTCCTTGGGAAAGTAGAAAAGTATTTCCATCAAAAACTCTGCTACGTGAGAAAGGCTACCCTAAAGAAACCTTTTCTGGACCGTGAAACACTACTGCAAAAATCAGTGTGAAGTTAGAGTAGAATGAACAGCATCTCTGAAGTCCTGCTAAGAGGAAGCAGCTTTTTCCCTGAAGTAAAACCAAGTTCAAGTAATTTGTTCAAACAGCGCAGGGCCCCACTTTTTTCTGGTGACAAAGCCAAGAACATCTATAATTGCATATGTACAACGGTACCCTATGTAAAGTCCAAACATCCTAGGAGGAAGCATCCAAGGATCTTTCATCGCTTTCAAACCATCCAGTTTTTATAAGGAACCACCAGTTCATTCAACAAGCCACTGGTACGCTTTCGGGCAGTATGGAAAATAATTTAAAACAGTTGGTAAAATTAATTTATTATCATCACGATCCCATTTCAGAACAGTCCTATTCAGTGCTGGTCTTTTCCTATTTTTATGTCTTTTTTGGAAACAAAAAAAAAGGCAAATGCAAAGTACATAGTATCATTTTTAAATCACCTTGAAGACATGAAATCTAAAATACTGGCATAAAATACAGAAATGTAGCCCCTCCTTTGATAAGAATTAATTTCTGAGGCTACTGACTTCCTAGATCACTGGAGAGACTGTCCAATATACAAAATCACTAATTCTTTAAGTCACCTACTGCATCATCTTAAAAATCCCCACAGTCAGTGTTGGACAATCCTCTATTCAAAGAACAAAGTTAAAGTTTATAAGACAAGAGGACAAATAAAGAGATCCAGAAGATTTTCATACTTGAATCACCCAGAGTCACAGAATTAAAATAAAGCATCTATTGTGTAACTACAAAACTGCAAATAAAATGTAACTTTGTGCAAGACAAATTTATGAATAGCATTCCCCATTAGTTAGTTCTAAAGCAACATTTGCATTGGGATTTAGTGTTATCATCAGAGATGGGAAGTCAAAGAACACAATCTTAAATTTCAGTCCTATTCTAAGGAGGACAAATTGGGACAATTCAGGCTTCACTGTGAAGGACAGATAAGATATTAATGTAACTAGTGTAACAATTCTTGGGGGAAATTAAGAAACCATACAAACCTGTTTTTCTGATTAACATGCAGTGGTGTTACAGTTAAACATTTTAATGAGGATAATTAGGAATCCAGAAACACGTTAATAGGGACACTTCCTTCAGAGAGTGGTCCAGCAGTTCTCACCTTTCATACAGCCTCACACACACAGTGACAGTCACCGGGTACCCTGTGAGCGTAAGCCACTGCTGGTCTCTTACCTGCACAGGCTGATGTGCAACAGGCACCCCACAACACTGGTCCTGAATTAAGGGCAGAACTGAGATTAACAGAAACATGTTCTCTCTCACAGGAAAAGAAAAACACTCATCCTACCACTTTTACCTCCTTCTACTCGAGCCAGTAATTTCAACTCCAGACATCCACCCGTTGAAGGATACTAACAGAGGGAGAAAGGCTATTGCATACACCGCGCTGTCTAGACGAGACTGATGATCAATCTAATGTCTCAAACTAAAAAAAAAAATCATTCTTGTCATCTCCAAAAGAAGCCACAGGACCTTCTCCCTGAAAAGCTGTCCTTTCCCAGCCAGAGAGTCCCCGGGGTGTTCGCTCTCAGCTACAGCCCTGCTGAGCCGATGCTCTGGAACACGAGGCTTGGTTATCCCTGTTGGCAAACGTGGCTAGAAACGAGCATGGTCCAGCTATTTTTTATGTTCCGGCTACAGCTTTTGACTAACATCCTGGAACAGTATATTCCACAGGATGACGACGCACTAGGTGAAGTAGCATTTCCTTTTATTTGTTCTAAATTTACAAAGCAGTAATGTCATCCAGTGACCTCTTGTTCTCATATAAACGGAGCACACAAAAACAACAATCTGATTGCTTTTGAGTTAGGATGGAGGCTGTCTTGTTATGAGTTAAAAAAAAAACCCACAATAAAAAGTTTTAAGATTTATTTATAATCTCATACATTTTTGGCCTGTTCAGGGATTGGCAGAACTCTGAGTGTTCCTGCCTTGAAACAGCTCAGAATTTTATCTAGATATGAGCAATTACGTAAATTAAAAGTGTTTGTTCTTCCTAAAAAGGGAATATTAAAAATGAATATACTTTTTTGATCCTAAACGCTATTGAATTGTCGGGTGTGGTTCCTCAGATTTCACTCCTTAGTAGGAACTGGATGCCCAGATACCCATGTGCCCAGAGCTCACCACATGGTGACTTATATCAAGACCTATCGCTGAGCTCAACAACAGTCATGGGGGACAAAAAGCTGCCAATCCCTCTAATCAGTCCTGAAGAGCCATAAGGATGGATGGGAATGGCAGGAAGGCTTACAGATATTTCAAATCAGGACACGGCTTAATTTACAAACTCCTCACTGCGTATGAAACCCCAGAAATATCTTTTGCAGGAATTACGGTGACAATCAACTAGCCAGCAGGTCACCCCTTTGCAGACAGTTATGTGCCCTCTATGCAGATGAGCCATCTCAAGTCTATTAGAGAAATTCTCAATTTTCAAGCTTGTTCACTCTAAATGTAAAAAAAGCCATGCCTTCATTGGCTATCTTGTGCAAATACTGATGCTCTCCTGACACTTCTCCAAAATTTAGCTTGATCTCCTCTGTCTCTGCCTCGCAGAGCACATGCCCTCTTACCAGCTGTTAACCATCACCCCTCATGTTGACCCACACTCGCCTGTCCAAAACTAAGACCAGTTTACTGACATTTCAAATCAGGCCAGCTGGCAAACAACAGAGCCAACCAAAGAAAACTTCTCATTTCACATTCTAAAAATGGACTAGATGTCCCTGGATGTCCTTCCCCAATGAACAGCTGTGAATAATTGGATTAGAAAGGCAGCCCAAAAAAGACTCCTTATATTAGACCAAATTTTAAATAGAAATCTGCTATACTTCACCCTTTGTTGTTTTGCTGTACTGAGCAACCTTCCTCCACCCAACAGCCGGAGCATAAACTTCATTCTCTGGTCTTGCTGCCATCAAAGACAACTTTATCATCTTTGCTTACTTCCTCCTTCAGCATTTTCTGGCTGCCCAGAAACTTCTCAGCAAAAAAAGTGACAGTCTGGCCAAACATGCATTGGAACTGTTTGTTATCAGAGTAGATCTGGTGAGCTCAGTGACCACAAAAGACGACAAAACAAGTTAAGATCATACTGGCCCAATCACAGAGCTGGATGAAGAAATGTTGCGGGGGGAGACGGGGCGGGGGGGACATACAACTTTGCTAAATATAGTTTTTCTGATGTGATACATTTTTCAGAGTGGCCAAAAGCGGGTGTATGAGAACACCTGCTCATTCTGACTGCTTCCTTTTACTCACATCCTGTTCAAATATAGTCTTATGTTCAAAGATGCCAGTCATAAATCCCCCAAAGAGATCCTGGATTATTCCAAACAGTTGATGATTTGGGTACTGGGACAACAGGAATTTCTGAAGCTCAAAAGACCTAGGAATAGCAAATAGAAAAAATGAGACCGGTTCTGGTGCAGGCAAAACTTCAGCTTGATCATACGCGGCAAAGGCGCGCAGAACGTTCACCATCTGCAGCTAACTGCTACGTCTGCAGCTAACTGCTACGTCTGCTTTTGTGTAGTGGAGTAAGCTCTTGGTATCCTATGAACACAAAAACTCAGGAAGGAAAATTGGCTGAGATTATGACAAGGACCCAGCCATTTTTTACCCACTTCAGCTCTGGTGCTGGCAACAGTGGTAGTTAAATGAACACTGGCATACATTAAAACACCTCGCCTGTGTTCGTCAGCGAGACTCATAAACCAGCAAAATCACTACATGTTTCAAACACAATCGCTGAACTCACAGAGGGCAAAATGGACTAAATGTGGATTAAGCAAGTGCCACCCCCTCAGCAAATACACAAGGTTAAAAAGAAGACTGTGAAAAAGGGAGAAGAAAGGAAAATGAAAATGAACTATGAGTTTCAGACTCAAGCCAGTCCTTTACACTTAAAATCTTAAAAGCCTGTCTCATTGATGTCAGCTTCTGAAACAATCTGGAGCTGAGCATCAGGACAACAAAGCCTTAGACAGCAAGCTGGCATGATTTTAGTAGGTGTCTCTAGTTTGGAAGACAGAAATAATACAAGTATCAGTGCTTAGACTTATGGGGAACCAAGGCTTGCCTACCTCCACAGACAACATCCCTCTTCTGATTTGCAATTCAGCTTTCACCCAGTTTTGCCAATAAATTTGGTCCCATTAACTCACTGCAGAGGTCAGTTAGAGCTTGCTAGAATAGCACTGATTCTACTACCTCAAAACGTGGATGCTACCCTGAAGGGGAAAGAAAAAAGCAGCTTTTCATATGACACTGGAGAAATGCACCGGTTTTATATTTATTTTTATAGTGCAAGATCTTTATTTCCTGCTAAAATGACCATCTTCCACATACGGAAACTCTCATTTCCACCAAATAAAATAAGTCATTAATGTTCTTACAGTTGTGCCAAATTCTGCCTTTTCTTTTTTTTTTTTAAATAGCAATAACAAGATTTTCCTCAAAGCCCTACGTGCCCAAATTTCTGTTTACACTCTGCCAGGTATTTTATCCCCAACTTCCATGTGGCTGTTTTACCTTAATTTTCAATGTGTAAAATCCAGGACAGCTCATTTCCATAGGAAAATAGGTACAGCACGTGGTGTGGTTTCTTTAGGACCATTTTTACATTATGAGGTTCGTTCATCTTGCAATATGTACCTTGTCTGCCAGGGGGCTGCACATTACAAGTGCATCTTCTCTGAGCACTGTCATTGGCACTTACTGCTGCTACGCTGTGCCCACAGATCAAGTTCAACTCATGCTGACCCTCCATCTGTGCTTTCTCCCAGTCTCTATCTTCCCTGATGCTGCAGCGGGAAAGTAGACCAGACAGAACGTTCCCTGGGAAAATGATCATCTCTCATACCAGGGTCACATTCCTACATGCTTCTGGAAACTCTGTTCCTAAACAAGGCACATTCCTGTTCTTGGCAGTTGGTAAGAGGAGCACAGACAAGGAGAGGATTTTAGGACTTTTGCAACCACTTAACAGATGTCAAAACCTAGAGTATGCAAGAAGGTCTTTGCCGCTGTTAGCAGGTATGAAATACAATCTGGTAATTCATGCATACTAATCACTAGAGATCTACATGGATGGGGCAGCACCAAATAGGAACCGATAGGACTGCCATACCAAGTGCCAGAGCACCTTAGCACAGCTCTGTTACGCACCCACCCTCCACTTCGTGCAGCAGATGCACACATGCATCCCTCCTTCCTCTGTTGTCCAAAGGACACGGTTCTGCCAGGAAAAGAGTTCCCAAACAGAACTACACTGTTCAGAAAGAGCAGCACATTTGGGAAGGTAGAGGATATTTGAGAGAAACCTTCCTACTACTCAAACAGAAGCAAAACCATGAGGAACAGAGGGGCAGGTCAACATTCCCCAGTGGTAGAGCTGCTGTCTTAGTGGGCTCATGCACATCAAGGCTAGCAGCTAATAAATCACAGGATTGAGCAATAAAAGACCTTGTCCACGGTAGGAAAATGACCTGTTACTGACAGCTTATTGTTAGTAACAGCTCCTCGCAGCCCCTTAACCTCAGCTGTGTTGAAAAGAGGCTGGTAGCTAGCACAAAAGGAAATGAATAGCTTTCAACAGTCTGATGAACCCAGTAGCTTTCCACACTGGGTCATCAGGCAAAGACCAGTCCTGTTTCATGCACCACAACAGTGAAACCATCACAAGCACCACAACTGTCACAACTGGGGAGACCTCATTTCTGCAAATACTATTAGCAAGCCTCTCCCTGCCTGTCAAAATGACCAGAGTAAAGATGTGCATAAAAAGAAATCTTTGTCTTCTAGAGCAGCTCCCATGTAAAACTAAACCCATCATGTTCTCAAATGACTTCGTGTTTACCGCAGGTTGTTCTGACTTTGTGTCCTCACCTGGAACAGGGAGAATACGCTGGAATCTGCAGCCTTGCTCAGGAAGGTAGATAAAACAGCAAACACAATGTGAAGGTTACGAAGAGCAAAGAGATTATCAAACAAAAGCTCCTAGTGTTCAGGAACAAGGGCAGTAACAGACACTAATTTCAAAGCAGTAAATTTCCCTCTAGGGAAACAAAAGCCCTTCACAAACCATCGCCTTCACTTTCCAGCTATCTATCCTGTCAGTAAAATTCAAAAAGCTTAGTCTGACCTCTTTCTCTTACAGTAGCTTCATCTTTCTCAAAAACTCCTAGCGTATTTTGGGGTCATTCTGTAACGTACAGTAGCAATCGCCAGATCTCTCCACCCACTGCAACTTCTTCCAGGCTCTCTAACTCTTCTTCCATGTATATCCTCTCTTCAATGGTTCTTCTCCAGATTTTTCCTTCTTTTGTGCGAGCAAACTAATGACCAGCTCCTGCAGGAGACTGGATTAAGAGTCCTAAAAATCCTTGACATGAAAGGATTTTAAATGACTATTTTCACTGACTAACAGTGACTCAGAATAGTCTGTTTACCAAAGGGCCTTTTCTCAAGAAGAAAAAAACTGCACTGAAGTCTGGATTACAAACTACTAAAATAGCAAAGTATTTTGAAACTGCAGCGGTTCTGACAGGAAATGGGGACCAAACTGCACTTAATGAAGGGAGGGGGGAAAAACAGCAGAGCGATTCTGGACATGGCAATTCATGGCTCTGCTCACATTTGCAGTTGCTTATAAAGGAAATTCTGACAGCTGCCAATATAAACAGAGTAAGAGCACTAGCAGAGAGTGTACAATTCCTGAACATGTACACACATGGGTGTGGAAGAGACAACAATCCCCAGCAAAGCCTGACTTTCCAATGTGCATTCTAATTTTGTCCAATTTTGAGAAGAGAGTTTGAAAAGGAGGGGGGAAGAACCATGCCTTTCATAAGACCCTCTTCTCTTCTCCTCCTCCAAACCTTAACAAGGCAATCCACAGCTGTGTACAAAGGAGCAGGGTGACTCCCCTGTGTAACTATGTCCTCGGATTAGTAAGGCTTTTTGCCCGCTTCTGAGAGCTGATGTCTTCCCTCTGGGTCCCTCACCCCCGTGCTGAGGAAGGAGGGGAGGAAGATCCCCTCCCTCCCTGCAGCATACATTCAAGCCCATTTTTTCTCAAAGGGCTGAAGCCACACAGGGCAGTTTGGGGAATTCGTGCAAGAGTCAAACCATGCAGATTTCCCTGATCTCTATCAGCACAAGCTTGAAGTACAAGTCAGACTTTCTGCAAACAGCTTGTAACAAAAGTTCTTATATTCTTTCTCCTCATAAAAATAAGTCACATGCTCTTTCCTGAAGCTTGTATTTTAAACCAGTAGAAGTAACCTCTGATCTGGGTTCCTCTTGTTTCAACAGTGCCTTACAGGCAAACAGCTCCTGCGCTAGACACGAGTAGCAGACTTTCTGCCTGACGTGTAGCTTCCCAGCTCTATTCACTCTTTCAAAACCAAACTCTTCAGAGAAGACTTCACTGCCTTCTCTGCTAAGAAGGATATATTTTCACATTAAAAGCAACAATACAAATAATTTAACTTGACACAAAATCACAGAAAAGACAAAGGCACTTTCACTTCGTTGTGAAATGAATTTGCAGACATCAACAACATACTCTCCCCATCAGGAAGCACCCTCAGCACTTTTATCTTTTGTTAAAGTTCAAGCACTTTGCCCTGTGTTTTTAGGAAAGGCTAATTACCCCTAAATGAAGATTCATGCTATTTCTTTACAGCGTCAACAAGCCCTGGGACAACACAGCAAAAATACACAGTCTGAAGACAGTCTGAAGGAGATCAGACAGTCACAAAAAACTTCACAAGACAGAAACTGGTATCTTTGCTGCTGAATAAAGTCAGTACTAAGTAACAAGAAGGTAATAACAGAAAATGTAGCACACCTCAGACTTCCATACGGCTGGAGAATGACATCCATACTGCTTCCCAGAGATGACAGCATGCTCTCATTCAGGAGCATCAGCAATTCCCTGTTCCTCAACCTACCACAACCATTGTTGCCTCCAGTCATGTAAGTGCTCTGAAAGAGAGGTATAACTCTAATCTCAATACTCCCTCTCTCCTTTGGAATTGGTTAGGGTGAATCATCAGTTAATAAACAGTACTACTTAACTGATGGGTGCAGCATTTCCAACAGCGCCACAGGCACATTTCCCTTTACCCTGATTCTGGAGAACTTATCTATGTAAATCCATACAGGAGAGAACACCTGAACAGTAAGAGCTTGTAGCAAACTTATTCCAAAGAATCTGAGCTCCTGATGATCTGTTATGCTGGCACAGGTGCCATGTTTCTCAAAGCTCAGTCCATCAAACTCTGATTCCTGCTCTTACCTTTCACATTCAATCTTCCTCTAAGCTAGTATCCAGAGCAGCCTACTCCCTCAGAAAAAAACCTAAACAGATTGCTTGACATGCGATTAACAGGATTAGTCCCCTCTGTGGTCAGTCTTTCTGAGCTATGTTCCACTTGCCACAAGCTGATTAGCTGTCTGCTTAAGGAGGAGCTGGGATAAGTTTCCTTCTGACGGCGGTGAAGTGGAGAGGCAGGCGCTGACTGTAATAATATGCTGTTTCCTGTCTGCAGCTGAGCTAAGAGGTAGTTCCCAACAGACAAGAGTTTACAGGAGCTCAGGAGTTCAAGCTCCACCTCTTCCAGTGAAAAGCCTTTAACGACAGAGGAGGGGTCAACAGCATGGCTCCTGGTGCTCAACAACATGCTCTGACCAAGCTTCACTTCCACTAAAGCGTCAGAAAGAAGAAATCAAACTACCCACATCTCCCTCCACAGACAGGAACTTTCTCCTATGTGATCTCAAAGTTCTGAATAAGAAGGGATGGGAAGTGAATGTTGCAATCCATGTTACGTGAATGAGGGTGAAAGTCCACATCACCACACCATCATCTGCTAGCAAGAACTGGAAAACATTTATAAAAATGCCATGTGAGAATCATAACAAAACACAATATATATATCTGGAAAGATCTGATGTCCTTTCTAGGCCTTCTCCTGTTGATGACAGGTGTTTTTTATTAGAATTAAAGAGCATATATTTTAGATTTTTTCCCATTTAGCTTTATACAAATCCTGCACAAGGCAGGAAAGGGTCAATGAACTGATAAGGACTCACTCCATCTGCTGTGTCAACTGCATTGAAGGCAGCAGGCTTAATTCAGTTGGCACCTTCTAGAAAAGAGCAGATGTTCAGCGAACACACCAACCTGAGGATTAATAACTTGTTCACCACACAAACGTTTACAAAAATGGGCCTAAGGAGATGACCCAAAGTCCTTTCAAAGACTCTTGAGGGGATAGCTGTGGTGGCAAAGTGTTGGCCTGAGCAACAGATAATAGAGCAATTGGTGCCCCCCCCCCAAACCTTACAGGCTTCGTAGGGGAGAATGGGCATGCTGGATGGTTCAGATCCATGACACTGGTAAAGCAGTCATTTTGAGAGAAGTATCTCCAAAACCCAGGCTTCCTGGCATGATCTAGAGAAAAAACTATTCCAGGTTCGAAGTATGGAACTCATCCTCATCACGTATTTTGTTTTAAGGTTCCTGGAGCAACTGCAGGCTAATGCATTAGACAGGTGCTTCAACCAATCAAGTTACTGTGAAATTGCACTGTCGAAGAAAAAACTGTTCATGGAAAGAGCTGAAGTCTCACTGGGAAGACTCAATGGGCCCAGTGTGATCCCAAATAATCTACTTTTTAGAAATCACAAGAGGTTTTGAGGGGGCTGAGAAAGCTCTGCTCAGAAGTTAGGGTCAGGGTTTGACCTCACCCATCCAATGCTGATGATTTCTATTTCATAAGGAGTACAAAGGTAGGCACACACTGACAGCAAGAATCAAGGCTAAAAACTGACCACTCCCTTTGAAATAGATGGGTCTGAAGTACCAGGACAACATGGTTATCACTGAGTTTGTACCACAGAAGATCCTCTCTAAGGCCTTGTGAAAGACAGCAGCCCTAGGAAAATCCACTGGTGAGAGATCTATAAACCTGGTACTAAGGGATCATACATGGAAAGAACCAGTCACTTACAGCCCAGACATCCCAAAAGAATTTACTTTGTAGACAGATGTCTTAGAAGGACAGAGATGTGACACAACTGACAAATATTACATCTATGGTTGTTCTGAGAGAAGGGAGGCGTGGCATGGGGCTGCTATATGATTTGTTCCCAGAGGCTTCCTGCTAAATAGCTCTGCAGCCACACTGATTGATCTAAAGGAACAATAGCTAAACATAAAGCTTTTCCTTAGCCCTCTCGGGGGATGGAGCTATACAACATCTTAAGCTCAAAGATGCCCCTAGTCACATGCTCCCAGCCCATTCTATTGTCACATATCCATTAACTCCAGGTAGCAGTCCTGAAAATTGTCCCCACTGCAAACAAGGTACACTCACTGCAGAAATCTATGTAGTATCAACTAAGTAAGCAGCAGTGGAACCCATATTACACATTCTTCTTTTTAGAGGAAGAGGTCTGTGTCTTACTACTCACTTTTCTCTCTCTCCTGCCTGCTGACAGCAAACAAATTAGCTGTCAGACTTATGTCCTATGTAGAAGGTTTACTGGCAGCTATATTTTTTAACCCTATTCCTCTATTTATGCAACATAACCTTTTTTGGCTCCATGCTCTTGTGCTCTCATTTTCTTCTCTCATGGAGCTGCCTCCCTGCGCTCCTCACTGCCCTTTTGCCAGTTTCTCCTCTGACTGGTCACCACTTATTACCTCTTTGCTTTGGATCCACATTGCTCCTAAGTGGTTTATCTAGTGGTTCTGTTTCCCACCTCATTTGTTAGCCAACCTGACCTGCAGAATCTACACATTAAGCAGTACGGATGCCTGGACAGAAGATGAGTTTCCTCAGAAAGAAACCACTCTTTCATAAATGCAAAACTACCAGTCTCCATTGAAGAAAACACAAAACCAAAAAGAAAATCATACCATCTAAAACTCCGGAATAACTGTCTCTGCTAAGCAACAACGAATGTTGGATGTTTCCAGTTTAGGATAAAAACTCAAGTGAGTCCCACTGATTTGAAACAGGAAAAAAATTGCATCAAAGAACTCTGAATTTTAGAAAGGAACCGAGCTGGGGATATACAGGGGGGAAACAGAGTGCTCTCAAAGAAAACCAAGAGAAAATGGCAAGACTGCAAGGAATCTAAAGCACTGATGGCAGTGATGTGGCAGACCAAACAGCAGCAAGACTAGGCAACTTTCTGATTTTCTAAGTATTTTTATAGCTCATGGTATGCCACAGTCAAACCTCTCTGTAAGCCATGGTAGAAAGAGTAGACAGAAACTAAGAGGAGAGGTGTTTTTCATGAAGTTTACCTGAGCCTCACGATATAGTGATCAGCTGGAGACACTGCAAACGGTATCTGCTACTTCAGTCTCAAAGTAATCCTATACTTTTTACCCCCTAGGGAAGACAGGGACTGGCAGAGCCTGATACCATAGTCAAGGAAGTAATTCTTCACTATTGGACTCGGGGCAATCTGAGAAAGAAAACATACTATTTCCCCCCGTCCCTACACATAGTGTCCCTGACGGAGATCTTTCCCAACTATAATAATAAGCGTAACAGTACATTTGCTTACCTGAAAAATCAGTCTTTATTTACATACAGGAAAAATGAAGCAAGATCCAAGAAAAAATGCTTTATTAACAGGTAAATAACTTCACATTCTTGAAAATGTATCCCCTACTGCACTTGCTGCGAAATCCTTCGCTCTATGCACACAACCCGACACCCGACATCAATATTTACTGTCAGGCCCAGATGGGCCTCCTACTTGTCCAATTATGGATGCAGAAAGTGTTTTCAAGCTTTGGCAAAGTGTTGGGGTTTCATCTGGACATAGGGTGGGCGCCATAGCTGCTTTGCACAGGTACTGCAAAGCAAAAAGCTACAGCTACATAACAGAAACACCCTTTGCTACATGTTGAAAGCAGTGGGTCATTACTGCTGCACACAGCAAGGCACACTGCTCAGTTGTGGTCACCACCTGCAGGTCACCATCCTGCAGGATCAGCTTCCTCTCTCCAGCCAGATTGCTCCCCTGTTCACCCTGCCTTAGACCAACACTGCCTCCTTTTTCCGCATCCTCCTCTCTCCTCCCTTTTGAGCCCTTTGGAGACTGCATGGAGGTCATTGCTGTTAGCCAACTCTGAAGCTCCCACTGCTGTTTGACACTCACCTTGCGTGGCTGCTGCTAATGGCTTTTTTTTCTGCACACCAGCCGTTTCCCCCAAAATGAGGCTTGGGGAACACCTGCACCTCAGAAATACAATCATTTTTTCTCCCAGTTACTAAGCCTGGAGAAAAGGAAGCAGCGACACCACCATGTTTCCAGATTGCAAATATTTAGCACATATTCCACATCTAACAAGTATCCTAAACCAATTCCACAGTCATTTCTGTGCAACTTTTTTTTGTTCCTCCTTTTGCTTTGCCATTATATATAGTGTGCATATATAAACACACATATAGCCACATACAAATAAAGCCAGAGAAAGAAGTTTACATATTTTAAGGCCTGAAGGGAAAACTAAATTCCTTTAGCAAGATCTCCAGCATGAACATCAACATCACCCCTAACTCCCTCAGGAGAACATATTTTTCTGTCCCACTGTGTAAATGGATTCTATCAAACCCTCCTAGCTTAATAGGTAAGAAAATCCCTGAATGCAAAGTTAGCACTATACATAGTAACCCAAGGTATTTCCCATGTGCATGGAGATGAGTTATGAGTGCTGTAAGAAAAAATAACTTTATGCTTTTTTAATTTTTTTTTAGTGAAAGAGGCTGTGAAGATTGTTCAGATGTTTTTAAACTGTGCGAAAGAGAAGGAATGTAGGGGAAAGATGCAAGAAGAATGGAAAATAATGCAAAAAATCCTACCGTGAAGCTGTTGTTGACATTCTTAGTGCTGGATTCTGCCACACTTGCATCTGTCAGATCCACCTCATCAAAAATAATGGACTGGAAAGAAAAAATTCAAACCCCCAATGAATTATAGCAGCCCTCCAATGTATAAGCAGCAGACCCAAAGGGACATGCCTGTGTGTCTGCCTAGCATGCTCCATCACAGCCTTTTGTGATGTGTAGGAAAGGCCCAGCACCAACAACAGGAAGGACTTGGAAGTCTAGTTCCATACAGTGGGGCTCGCACTTGCCTGTCTTCAGTCAGTGAACGCAATGAATTTTATTACGGGATTATTTAAAAAAAAAAAATTGTAGGCTTTGTTCTTGTGAAAGCAGACAGATTTATATCTAGCTGACTATCAACATGCTAAACCAGATGCATGGCAGCTCTGATTTGATAAATTCTAGTCTTGCTTGTCTCCTCCATTTCCTCTTTTCATTCATATTTTCTCCCTTCTTTTTCAGTTTCCATTGATTCAGAGCCCATTCCCTACTAAAATGCACCAAGGCAGAAAAAAATGTGGAAAAGTCACTATCACAGGTCCACACGATGCTTTACTTAAAACAGATTTCCAAGTGTGAGGCAAAACCCAGGGATCTTCTAGTAGCTACAAAACCTGAAGACAGGTGCTTTCAGACTGCATGTTCTTTTCTCTACTGATGGCTGCATTCTCACAGACATCCATCTGCCTCCAAAAGCTCCACCACTGACTTTCTTCCCTTGGACTCATAGGTATATTGTCAAGACCTTACCTTAGCAGTTTTTGCATAGTAGAGCGTTCGTCCTCGCAGCTTAAAATATCGTCTCTTCCAGCGCTGGAAGGAGCTGGTCTGTTTCATCAGCATCCCCTCTTTTATGATAGTCTATAAAACAAGGAGGGGAGAGGGGTGAAGCATACATTTTATTGACAGGCATCTTTTATGCTCTCCCACTATATACCCATACCAAAAAAGACTGGAGTTTGAGATCAATAATCTTAGTGCCCTCTGCTGGAAGTGCTTAACAAATTCATTCAACACAAGCGAGCGAATTTAACAAGATTAAACCGCCACAATGCATAATCTACACTGAGGTGCGGTTTTATCCTTGTCTCCAGTGCTATCACGACACCAAAAAAGATAAATAACTTATGACTGAATGAGGATTTCAAAGTCTAACAATGACTCGGGGACCGTAACAGTCAAACTCACTGAGGGCAGATTTCAGACGTGGGTAACTCTGCCTTTCATTTAATTGGCATTTGATTACAAGCACATACACACCACAGTATACCCATCCCTACCTCCAGCTCTGCCTTGTGAAATTATCAGCATCTACCTGGCACAGAGCTGGCAAGCTGCAGGCCCACAGGGTGAAGAGTGAAACTAGAGTGAAGAAGGAGCTCTATCCAACTTCAGCATTTGGTATTCTTCAGATAGTCTTGGCCCTGCCTCAGTACTCTCTGGCTGCCTGCCATTTCCCAGGGCTGGAGTGCCAAAACTGTCTACGCACGCTGCCTTTTTTTTTTTCTTTAACTGCTTTATAACTAGATTGACATACCGGCATACACAGTCCCATATGCTCACTCACATACTATGCATACGTAGGGGTATGTATTTAATCATTCTACTTTGTCAAATACATTTGATTCCTTCGCTAAGGACAGATTTTGAATACATGCTACATGAAAATACAGCCACATGAAAATAGTCTCAAAAACTGCAGCCTACAAAGACAAAAGGCAGAAAAGTCAGAGCTCAGGGTTCAGCCCCAAATTACTGACTGAAGATATTGCCCAGGAACTGCAAACGGTGCTGTCATGCCTCAGTACCACAAGAAACCGACTTCTCTCCCCAGGCAACAGCCCCCATGAACCCACTTGTTGCTGAGAGTGCCCAATGTGATAAACACACAGTTAAAATACAGGAAACAAATGGTCTACGATCTTGTAAGACAGGTTATTCTGTATCTTGATGACAGGAAAATGACACAGCTTTAACATACCAGAGGCCTCAGTGTAACTCAGGTTTGTAACAGAGTCAGGTCACCAACGAGTATCAATTAATTAGAAACACAGTATTACATGTACACTGCCAGGCTACTACAGAGCACAAAATAAATACTCTGACTGATCCACAGGGTTTAGTTCATTTTAGAAATCCTTTCCAGGGCACTAAGCTTGCTTTTAAAATGCTATATATATTTCTAATGTGGGTCTTTCCTTTTTGAAACAGCTGCAGATTTTAATACTTTCCACACACACTGGCCTTCGCCAAGCTCAAAGTTTCCTCAAAAAGCACTTGGAACAAAAATGCTGACTATAAGAAGAAACATCCGTCTGACAATATGTGCTTCTCCCTTGCTAGATTGAGCCATCCTCAAACTGGCCTGAGAGATCATAGGGCCTGGACCACCACGGTGATGCCTCTACTCACAAATCAGCTGGGAAAGAGTGGGCTCCTATATGCCCCCAGATCTGAAAGATTGCTGCCAGGTAGAAGCCACTATAAACCTTCCTCCACTGCACTAGGAAAGAGAAAAGGGTGAGAGCTCCCCTGTCTCTTCCAAAAGAAACATCATCTACCTTGCAGCCCGGGACCTGGCCAACTCCGAGGCCAGCGAACCCCAAACCTCACTGTTTCACAAAGCCACCTGCACACTGGCAGAAATACCTGTCAGTGCTCAGGCAAACACCAACTTAGTGTGCCTGGTTCAACCAGGAACTGCCAAACTCCACGATATTTCCAGCAGAATGAAAAGAGATAACGAAAACGCATGATCGAAGACTAAGCTCATACCAAAAAATGGCTGTTCTCCCACATCAGCTCCCCACACCTCTGAAGTGGTTTCTGAAAGACATCTCGGCACCCATTTTCCACAAGTCACAGCAGGGACACAGCAGTAGGAATACACTCTAAGAAGCCATAACGAATCTGGGAGCGGCTTTAGGGTCCGGAAATTAAACACACTGTAGTGATACCCAGAAACAAGATGTTAAACTAACTTAGAGCTGGTGCTACGCAAAGGATCTGAAACTCAGCCATGATCTTAATCTGAAGCTTCAGCGTAAGAGAAAATGGAGTTCAAAGACTGACCTAACAGCATCCCTTGCTGAAACAACCCCAAAGGCAAGGCCAGAGCTGAAGTCACTCATCTAGAACTTGGAAAGGTACATTCAGGCTCCTAGTCTGTCACAAAGTTTTTACAAGATCCCAATAAAGTAATTTTCACTCTGTGTGTCTCTGTCTCCCAGCTGCCAAGTGGAACAAACAGCACTGCCCAACTCTGCAGAGTCCTACTGTAATATATGTCTATGTGTCTATCTGATGAGTTACTTTAACCTCCAGCACCTGAGTATCACAGAGAAATGTAAAGCAACAGCATCTAAATTACCGTGTTAAAGAAATCACACTTTTCTGCAGTTCAATTTCTACAGGGAAGAAAATGGGAAACTGGCAAGAGATTTTCCAGATTAAGACAAAAACCATTCCTTGGACAAACCATATATAATTAAAAATGAGACCAAGAAAGTAGCTTCTGAATTCCGCAAAGCCCTGAACTGAAGTCAGAGAGGAATTAAAAATCCTGGGGAAGACTCCCGGGATGCAAAGCCCAAAGACACCAAGTCAGCCAGGAGTCTGAGCAAAAAATAGCAACTTGCAAGAGGAGATTTAAGAGCTCTGTTGCTACATTTATTCACAGATATGCTAAAACTGGGGTCAGCCAGAGCCCCGCACTCCCCACGCTTGGTCAGCAGCACTCTGGCCACTCAAACTCTTGCCCAGCCCACCAGAACAGTAACTCACAGCAAAACAACGCTTCTGATTTCCCTCAGCTCCCACAGCTCCCGCCTGCCATGCTCCGCTCCCCTCGCCTCAGCAGAGCTCACTCACCTCTGCACAAGACATGCATTCCTCCATTCCTCTTTTAAACAGAACCCTCTTTCTTTTTTTTTTTTTTAAACCAAAAGGCAACAATCCCAGAGGTCACCTTGCCCCTCCCTAAGTAAGTAGTTTATGTCATTTGCCAGCCTCTATCTATAGAAAACCTCACAGCTACATAACTCAGACATGAAAGGCCAGTGAGAAGCGAGCTCTCACATGCACGCACTGCTCAGAGAAAACAAGCCTCTGGTTCAGAGCTGCCCATCTCTGCACGAGAGCAGCTGTTCTATTTATAGGCACATAGCTCAGTAAAGAGTTTGGTGGGTTTGGGCGGAAAGGGTTGGAGATAAGATCAAGATGACTTTATAAAATGATTCAGACATCGCTGCCTTTCTCCTCCTCTATTTTAATTTTACAGCCAAAGGACTTGCTACTTGCAGAGGAATGCTGCTGAAGAAAATTAACTAGGGAAAGGACCTGACAGCGAAGTGACATCGAGTGAACTAAAAGGAGGAGCTGAACAGTTCTTTCCGCTCACCAGCTTCTCTGCAGCTTTTTTAATTGAAGATCTACTCTGATCAGATTACTAGCCATGTATTCCATCAAGACAAAAGTGAAATTAGTTCTCCCATAACAAAAAAAGAGCACTAAATCTATTTTTAGTGTCATATATTGGATCCTATGGGAAAAGCTACTGCCCTGAAACATCTTGAGGTTTGATTGCATGCATCCTATCAAGGATAAATGTAAAAATTGTTTGTGATGGAAATATCCAGACTGCTTTCTATCCAGCTGAGCTTCTCTGCAGCGTGGTGTCCTGTGGCATGGCACTCCATGGGCAGACAACACTGTTAAGAAATGAAGTATCTTCTTGGATCAAGCCTAAAATGATGTGCTACTAGTTTCAACAGTGACCTCCTTTTATCATATTACAAGACAGTGTAAAAGAGGTTACTGAACAAACTGACAATTTAAAGCAACACTGCACATAGCAGAGAGTCTTAAGCATCTGACAAAGAACATCATTAGACAGCAGAAAGGCAGGGTCTAGGAAATTTCTAGCATTTCACTATTTATCTTTGGCCTTGAAGAAAAGTGACTTCCTGCAGAAAAAAAATTCAGTTCACGGTGAGCAATAGGCAACCCTCCCCCCAACTCATCCCCTTTTAAAACTTGACTTTTAGGAACAGAAATAATATGTTCTCAGATTTCCCCTGTCAAAATGGGTGCAGGGTTTAGGCCTAATCCCGAACTAATGAAAGAAAAGTTTTTGCCACTGCCCTCAATGGGAATGGTTTCAAACAACTCAGAGGACTTATATTAAGGACTTAAGACAGGGAGAGCCTTGTGCTTCAGAGTTTCCCTCTCACGCAGTCCCACTTCGTAAGAACAAGAAGCCAAACGATTAACAGTAGTCATTCACAAAACCAGCAGACACAGCCGTTTTCTGCAGTATTACTTGTCTGAGGTGTGTCTGTATCCACTAACCCACATCAGGAGATCAGAGAACCAGCGTACACAGATGAAATGCTTTCTATACTGATAACGCGAATGATTCTAGTAAAAAGTTAAGAACAACCATGTCAAATTTCAGCTACTATCAAACAGCATCCCTTTTTCTCCTGCTCACTACATGAAACACAGGAGTAGCCCATCCTTTCCTGAAGCTTAGGCTTCTTGCCCCATTTGGAAGTAGGGCCCTTGGTATAACTAATTTCCTAATCTGGAAAACAAGATCCTATTAGCCAGACTGAAGGCAACTATCAACTGTACCCAGCTGTCAGGCTGGCAAGTGTCCTTTGGCACAGGGAGGCTCCGAACTGTGTTCAATATAGACAGAGGAAGAACAATACAACCTATTTTACAGCTGAGATCATGACATATTCTTAGGGGCAGTTATTCAGTGCAGCATATCTGAAGCAAGAATTTTGCTCCACTGATATTTCTTTCCAATGCAGAAAAAGAACTGTATACAAGGTAAAAGCAAAATCATTTTAAACTATCTCAACAGCAACTAAAGAATCCCAAATACCAAAGTCTTCAACATCTGGATTTCTCTGTTTTCCATGTGTCTTTAGAATGTAAAAACTTCAGGGAACAGACTGTTTTTATTTGTATGTACAGAGTGCTGAGGCCAAACAACAAATAACTGACTAAAGAAAGCATCAAATGCACAGAGGAGAAAACACAATGAAAAAGCACATGCGGAACTGACAGGCTATCTTTATATATGCTTACTAAGGAATTTTACAGGCAGTTGATACCCTGGGACCAAGCAACTTCATCAAGTCACTGACTTTGGGTAACCTGTGGCAAAAAGATGGGAGTAGATCTGCAGTCACTTAAACACTGCGAGATAGTCCTGCCATGCTAGGGCAGGTACGAATCTGGAATGCTGCACCTTGTTGTGGGTAAAACAGTTTTAGTAGCTGGTTCCACAAAAGCTCTTTGTGGTCATAAATATGGAACTAATAATTATTTAGAAATCAACTGAAATACAGTAAATCTGACAAAGAAACTACAGGAATAAATCTAACCAACCCCGTAGAATAAGACATGAAAGGTCAAAAGGCTAGGGGTTAACAAGCTAATCCGAGAGCAACATCCTTCCACCAGACAGTGGTCACACCCTGGAAATTAACTCCAGGAAGCTTGGAGGGGGGAAATCTGGATCAGTAAAGCAATTCTAAGTATGGGACACACATAGAGAGCTATACAAATCTATAGGGGAGTACAAGGAATTTACAGGTTGAGTAGTCAAGTTTGGGAAGTCTACATTAAATGCACTTGGCTCTTACAAAAGTGAGAATTGCATTAAGATTTCTTCCACTGATATCAAAAGGACAAGACATTATGTGAACTCACTGCAACAAAAGGACTCCAGAAGAGGGGAAAAAGAAAAGAAAATCAGAGGTC
This sequence comes from Grus americana, assembly GCF_028858705.1. Taxonomy (NCBI): domain Eukaryota; kingdom Metazoa; phylum Chordata; class Aves; order Gruiformes; family Gruidae; genus Grus; species Grus americana. The sequence goes on along the minus strand of NC_072860.1, from coordinate 3,142,253 downwards.
AGCAGCAGGAATCAAATGTCAAAATACAAGCTAGGGCTGTGAGTCAACAATCCAGTAACAGAAGCTGAGCTCTCCACTGATGAAGGGAGTGTTGTCTAGGCTTTCAGTGTACATTGTTTAATACCATTTTGTTGTAATAACCTATGGTTTATCAACTGGGAAGCACCCACGTCAGGTTACCGCACAGAGCTCTGTACAACTGCATGGGAAAGCCTGCAAAATCTCCCCCAACAACCATCCTCCCGATCTTCCCTCTTTTCTGACCTCCATCTCTGCTGAATTAGCTGGACTCTGCACACCCAGTGAGAGACCAGGGGTGAGCTCAGCTGACAGCTCTTGGTACAGCCTCTCTGCAACTGCTAAGACAAGCAGAATTCAGAACAGTGTGCAGTGATCCATCGATAGTGTAACTGAGATGTCACTGCAACAGGAAATGCAAGCTTATTCTCCAGATCAGCAGTGGAAAACAGGAGTTTGTATCAAATAAAACACAGAAACGGCTCAAGTTAGAATCTGCCTTGGCACAGATTAACAAATGCTCAAACATTTCATTTCTCATTAGTTAATGCTGCAGCCAGTAAACAAAGAACAGGTCTTTGAACCAGCTTCTTTTCAATACCACATTCAGCTGCTACTATTGTGAATGACTCTCTTCTAAAAGGGACAAGCACTCATAAAGCTAAAGCGAACAAATTAACAAAGAAAAACAAATTCAAAAGCATGCAGAAAGGTTGCATGTACATGGGAAAGGAAATACAACATACCAGCATATCATCACGCAGCTCCCTGGTAAAATGAGCTGAGTTTAGAGAGCTCCAAGCAAAGTACTTAAAATAGATGAATACTCTGGTCAGCTACTTAGAAGAGAGAATGAAAAACACACCAGTACACTCTGATTCAGGATGAGTTAGTAGCTGGACAACTCCTGGCACGCTAACTGCTTAAGCCCTCAGTATGCCTTCCATAGATAGGCTCCGGGCATCCTTCCCAAACACATTTATCACAAGAGGGGAACTGAGCACGAAGCTCAAGTCGTCCCAGCAAACTACAGCAAAGCTGGAAGATAAGGGCTCAAACCCATCCACAGAGATAACCAAAGCCAAAAAACCAACAGTTTAAAAGCTACCTGAAACCTTTGGAATGGAATAAAATTTTAAAGGGTACTAATTAAATGTGAACTTTATACATTTAAGGACAAACATGAAAAATATGCTGTTATTTTTTCTACCATCTTAAATTACACATATCCAACTACATCCCTTCCTTAGGGTATTTTCCCCATACACAAAAAAATGTCAAAACACGTTACCTGCTGTGAAACCTTCAGCTCTGAGACATGCCTGTCACACAGCTACGCACCAGCACCACAGAATCCCCTGTATTAACTCAGAAGCACATGGCTCTGCTGCTGAAATGCAGCAAAATAACCTCATTTTGAATCACAGCAATGTACACGGAACCCTCTAATGCTGCAGCCTGTACCACTAGAGCTTAAGTAACACTGTTATTCATTCAGAGAGTGCTAAGTTATTACCAAAAAACACCATCACCCATCTAAGCCCACCCATGCACCTCACCGGCAGGTAGAATGAGCCAGGCACTTACCATAGCGGCCTGTCAGGGCCATTTGATATGAGACTACCAGGCTGGGAAGGCGCGATCGGTGCTACTACAAGAATAGCGAACGTAAGGGAAAGCTCATCCAGAATACAGCTGCGGATCTCATCCTTGCAATCATAACCACACCATCCTTCCCATACTGCTAAATGTCATGGAGATCTTGGCCAAGTAGGAAGGAAAAGCCAGCAAAAGTACTGGTATAAGAACTTCAGGACATGGGAAAGTGAAAGCTATACCTTGAGGAAGAAAACTGAATCCTTTGCCCTTGTGTTGAGGAGGCTGAGAGAATGACAGCTTCCTCCCACTGTGTCTGGATTCCCATCAACTCTGCTACTGAATTCTGCAAGGAGCCTTATTTGGTAGTGGCTGGTAGATGTAGGGCCAAATCCTGATCCTTTTACTCCAACTGGTATTCCAATGGGATTACACTGTTGAGAGCAGAAAGCAGTTTTTGGCTTTTGGCCATTTAATTAATACTTAAGGTATCTTAGAATTTATTTTTATCTCATCTGTAACAATTGTCATTATCAGATTTTCCATATTTATGTATTAAACAACCTATGCTTTTAAGTTTTTTTTTCCTCATCCATTTAACACAGTTTTTAAAGGATACTCCAAAGTTTTTAATTTGTTTTTCCATTTTCCCTGTTTTAATGTCCTGCAAATACCTTTGACCACGCCAAGACATCTTGATCAGCACCAGTAACAACAAGGAAGGTTAGCACAGCCCTGGGAACACCATTTTGTTAACTTTCAGCTAAACAGAACAGAAGGGGCTGGTGTGAGTTCCCAGAATACTAATTTTTAATAAAACTTCAGCCATAGATCTACATGTTCGAAAGTAGAGCTCTGACCTGCCTCAGCAGAGAGCAGTTTGAAAAGCAGGCAACACGTCCTCCCTATTTTATCAGCTATACTTCTGTCTTTCAAGAACCAGTGAAGGCAGCTGTCCCACGCATCAAGACATCACCCTGGAGCTTGCAACACCTGCCTCAGTTCCCAGCTCTCCCGGGAATGCCCTACGTGATTTTGTGCGTTTGATACAAGTATGTATCTCAATTCCCTGAATGGGAAATTGAGGTGGTATCACCTCTCCCCACTAGAATTTTACATGGCTAAATTTATTAAAACTTGCAAGACTCAAACACAATGTGCTTGATGAAAACATAATGTAATTAAGACGGCATTTCCTTTTTCAAAAAAAGCAAACCACAACATCAGAATAGGTATCAGAGGTAACACTTTCCAACTTAGCAATGAGACCGTGAGGAAATAAAAAGATTTCCTCTAAATTCAAATGGAGTAATCACATATTAATCAATTACCTAACTCAGCAGTGGTAATCTTTTAGCCAGGCAAGCCACCGTTTTCCTCTCTGGATGAAAGGAGGGCAGCAGGCTTTGGACCTCCTCCTCTGTGTAACTGCTTTCCTGTCCACGTGCAGCCCAGACTGCAGACAGTAAGCGCCGTACCCTGTGGAAGCACTGACCTGCTTCTGAATCAGGCATGCACAATAAGCCTATCCCTTACTGGAGTGCTTTAGATAAAGCGTGTGAGAAGGGACCACAAAATATGGCAGCTGATGTGGATCACTGCTACTGCCTCAGCTATTTGTCTGTCTGAAGCTGAACTGGGTAACTGTCCCGCAGGGCTACACAACCAAACAGAAGCATCTTTCTTTAAGAGACACTTACATAAATTCTTAGTGAAATGAGAATCAATAACCACTTAGGGGGGAAAAAGGAAAAATGGTTTAAGTGGAGAGTTAATAAAAATTCCTTTAAATAATGGTTTGTGCATTTGAAACCTTGAAAAAACATATTTCAAGAGGAAGGTGCTTTTCACTTAGTATTTTACTCTAAAATTTCTGATGCTGCTGTGACACTAACTAGTGTAAACATTAGGCTTTCAAGAAAACAGGGAATACAAACATGTCTCTATCTCACTTCTGCTTTCTCTTAAGTATGCAGGTATAGCTGCTATTTTAGAAAGAATCACATTGATTTGTAATTAAAGAAGGTAAAGTTATGCAGTGTCTTACATGGTATACTGGATTTTCTAATCAAGTAATCTGGAGATACACATTTTATAGTTTTCATTTATACTTTCATTTATAATCCAGTACCCCTCCAAAGTAAAATATCAATGACTTTTTTGTAACAACAGGTTTTAGGTAGAGGGAAATACTCTAAATATTTGACTTTGTTTTATTTAAAAAAAAAGAAAAAAAATCCTTTAATATTCATTTTATTTTGTCTCTAATTTTATTTGAGAGAACAATTACTAGCCTGGCAATGTACTTTTTAGCAAGGTGGTTTAAGTAAATCCATGTTCTCAAAACATGCAAAAGTTTACTGTTAGCTCTTTAGTTCCTGGAACCTGAGCTATAGTTAGAAAGAATGAGAAAAGCTACAAGTGTGTGTGGTTTTGTGCTTTGTTTTGTGTTGGTCTTTTTTTTTTTTTTTAAATAGGAAGTAACAGCTGTTGCTTTCACATAGCATCCAAAACTCTCCAGCAGCGAAGCAAACTTACAGTACACCAGTGGTAACACAGCGCTGGGAGGCTTCCCAAATTTTGTCAGAACAGCTGACTCTGAAGAGCATGCAAAATGTAACTTAGATTTTGTTAAGGGACAGAAACATTCTTACAGCCATGTACTGTGGCCTAAAATCCTTTTTACTCAGTGCTCAGAGAAGGAACTAGTCTGTTCGTGGTGTTAATCCAAGAAAATTCATGTCCTTAAAACCTGCGCTCAAGATGTTCAGTTTCAATTCAATCACAAGAACCCCTCTTCTCAAACAATTATCTCTCTTTTTAAGTGAAGAGCTCCCAGTTTCTACCTGGACTGAAGCATGAGCCACTACAATTTACCACATGCGAAGCTCCTAAAATGTCATCTTTTAGACACTCTATTAGAAGGCAGCATAACAAAACCTTACATTTTAATATGTTTTAGTGGAAGATGCTACAGATAGAACATGAATTAAGCCGTAAATTCCTGAAAATTCCCTCCTCATTTGTTGCATATTTCTTTTACATTGTCTCTTTACTGAAATGCATTGCTTATCATCATAATATTTCTTTCAATACTTGTATGAAATGAATAAACTGCTTGGTTTCCTCATTCTAATCTCATCTCAGAAAACCTTAAAACATTTGCCCTCCAGAAATAAAAATAACACTTCTTTAACTATAAAAAAGACATTTTATCTATTAGGCAATGCAAGAAGAAACAAAATGAGCTTTCTTCAGTTGCTCACACTGCCTACCACATGTTTAGTGTAGTCTGCTACACATGTTCAGTTTAGTCTGCTCTGGAAACTTGCACAAAAATGAGGAGAAACATTTTGCTTCCTCCTGTTTTTTCTTGCCTGTACGCTTCAGGGTGGCTCCTAGACCACAACACTACTAATCAGAAAGAGAATCACAACTTCTCATAGTGCAAAAGATATCTATACCACAGACTGCCACCCAGCACAGAAATCAGAAACTTGCTAGTTCAGATACTGAACAAAATCTGTCCTCTGCAGCATAAAGCTTAGTACCAGTTAATTTATCCTGCTTTTCATAGTATAAATTAACCTGGCATATCTCTGCTACTAGAGCTAGACAGTTTCCAATATCCCAGAAAGTCCGGAGAGCTGCTCACTCTGTTTGCAACTCTGTTGAAATATATACTGCAAACTTGTCTTTAAAAGTTCAAGGCAATGATAAATGGTTATAAAAACTAAAACGTTACAGAGAAATTGCTCATAAAAGTAAACAGAAGTTAAACTGAATTAGTCTAAACAAGAAGTCCTCCTGATGCCACCCAAGGGCGCTGCTGAAATCCTGTCTGGTAAACAAACTGAGATCTCAACATACCAAAGCTGGCATGCTGGAAATCACACCTAACTGATGAATGAAATGAGAAGACAGCCTATTCATCCGCTCTCCTGCTTTCTGAGGTTTGTACTGTGATGCTTGCAATGAAAGGTCAAGTGCAAAGGAAGAAGCGTGCTTTATTGTCAGAGCCCATATAAGGTGCAGTGCCCCTCCATTTCACACCCTCATCTTCCAGGACCACTTTTGATATTACGGTGTCTTCATCCATGCCAGGTGACAACTGAGATGATACTACCACTTCAGCTGATACCCGCTGAGTCCTCGACATTGCTTAGAAGGTGGGAGTGAGGCTCCTGCTGTTGCCACTCCTCACACACATCATCCTTCTCTTATTTCATCTCTTTCCTAATTCCCATCCGTTCAAAACTACTTTATCTTAGTTGACCAACAGTTTCTCTAGCTGCACGGATGCCAGCCTGAGACCAGGAGAGGGGCTAAAAGCAGTGCACTATGAAGCTTGATGCTGGTACAAGTCCGACAGGTCTCAAAATGGCTGATCAAGCACTCTACACAACCTCTACTACTTTGCCAGCTCAGACAACAGCAGTTACGCTACCAGCTATACCTGATCACACGAGGTTTTTTTCTTTCCCCAGAATAATAATCATTAAGAGACTGTTAAACATACCTTCTTCCTCAAAATTTCTTTCTAGCTAAAAAGCAAGTAAGAATATTAAAACATAGTACCTCTCTTTCCAAACACAGCTTTCCGCTCCTCCATGCCCTGTCCTGTATCTTCACAAGAGACAGATTTTTCAGCTAAACAGATGTTAGCTATGATTTGCCTTCAGACACTGCCCATGTGTATACATACCTATAGTACCTATACATCCAAACAATTCTATTTGCCCCACAGTACTACCACATCAATGTATTGTATTTTAGTCAACCGTGGTTGGGCAATCTGTGGGCTCAGAAACAAGTTCACTGAAGTTCTACGGTCTTGTAAGCAAGCAGCTTTATTTTACAGCATTTCTTGGGAAAACAGATGACAGGACCAGAGGAAGGAAAATATAACTTCAAGGTGTTTGTGACTGTGGCAAACAAGTAAATTCTGAGGAACTCCACAGCTACAGCAGACTCTGCACTCAAGCTGTGATAACAGTAAGCTTCCATGGTGATTTAACTCTACTTACAGGCACAGTCTTGAGCTAACTACAGCAAAAGATGTGGTTAGAAGAGACTTCTATCCTCAGGGCACAGTAAAAGTCTGCCTGCATCTCTTACTGTCACTCTGATGGACCTGTCCAACAGCTTCTACAGCTTATGGTAGTCTGTGCTCTGTCATTCAATAGACAAGTTCAGAATTAGGTCTGCCTTTACAGAGGAAGCAAGCTCCTCAAAGTCTCATCAGAACTATGATTACTCACAAAGCTGTCTTTGCTCCTTGTCCTCAGGGCAAGGAAAAAGTATACATGCAGCAGCATGCAGAAAAGACGATGACGAAACAAAAAGGCACCAACAAGCAACAGAACACATCAGTCTTTGATATCATAATACCTGGGCTTACTTGGAAAATTTGACACTGTTTAGTTGAAGGTCTTCTGCAGATTAACACGCAGGAGGCTTAATAGCTGTAGACAATATCTGTTTATAATCCTTGTTCTTAACATGTTTATGTTCGCGTAGTACAAGTGGCTGGTTTAGGTTTTTTCCAGCCATGCTGACGCAGGAAGTGATGTAAAACAGGGCAAATGATTAAGTAGGGACACAGGGACGTGTTCTGCTATATTCAAACAAAAGTAAAATCCAATGCACCTTTTACCTTAGCATCTCTGTAAGCAAGAGTTCCCGAGAAAGTTATTGTCCTTGCTCTTATCACAGACACCACCACACAGATATTAAAGTCGGACTATGGCACCCTTCCTCCCTTCCCACGTGGGACCCCTGCCACACATAGTATTAAGAAATCACAAGGTACATCCAATCTCCAGCAAGACAAATTTCTGATATTCAGCACCTTGTGTGTGGGAAAAGATCTCGTAAAGGTTATTTTTTTCACAGCAGATTAACAGACTAGATCAGGTCACCTGGTGCTGCAGCATGGCTGAGATCTGCTTGATACACTGAACATTAACCCATTTAGAGGGTTTCACCATTTCCTGTTGTGGCCAAAGAACCATGTCACTCACATAGCCCAGACCCCCAGCACCTTAACTCAAGAAGTGAGTGACAGTGTCAGCAGCACTTCGCAGATGGAGGAAGCAGCCCCGCCACGCGTAATGAAGTTAGCACACAGTCCTCACGTATGACCGAACTTTGTGACGGCGTTTTTCGGAACTGGGACCAATGTAGCAAAACAATGACGAGCAGCAGAATGATAATACGTTACACATTTGAAAGTGAGGCAAACTAGCCAGTAGAAAAAAAATCCCTGCAAATAATGCTTCAGACACTGCATCATGCTGAGACATTTACTCTCCTTTGCTATCAGTACAAGATAAGCAACACGGAGCTAGCAGCACCAGCACTGAGCAAGCCTCCTGCATCCACACCGCAGCAAGTGTGCTTGCCCATGCTTCAGAGACAACAGGAAGGTGATAACAGAAGAGTAACTAACCTGGTATTTCTAAGCAAAAACATATCACACAATGATCCAAGAGTTATGCAGGACTTTAATAGCTACAAAGAAAAATCATGCAGCTATAGTAAAAATAGTACAGAAGAGGGCAACTCCCTATGGGTGGTTCCTAGCCTAAGGCTGAAGGAAATCTTTGCATCTTCTCTTACAGTAACAACACAGAGGAGCTACAGTTGTCGTTGCAAAATACTGTTACTGCCCCTAAAAATGGCATTATCGTTCCAGAATGAGCCACAGAGGGGTAAAATCTGACTGGGCCAAGGGAATCAGGGTGGAAAGGATTGTTACCTGAGCAGGGAGGTGAAGGGGGGGCACAGAATACAGAAAAAGCTAGGAACAAACACTAATAAGCCATAAGATCACTGTTTCCAGACAGGAGGCTAAACTTCCCTACATGGCTACCAAAAGGAAAAATAGCACAGTACAAGATGGGGAAAATTGGGATGCAACAATGAAAAGAATGGTAAGATGCTGAGGGAGGCACACACTGACTGTAGGGTGTAACAGCGAGGGCTGCACCTTTCAAAGCACAGAGCTCTGAAAATGAGACAATCACTTGTGCCATGTCCAGCAGGGTCACAGGTGGGGGGTTAGGAAAGTGATAACAGGAGAGGGCACACTGTGACAGGGCGATATGGCTGGGCTGTGCAGTGCCCCTCAGGGAAGGCATAGGGCCGTGAGGAAGGAGCCCCTGGCAACTCTGACATGGGGAAAAAAGGGGAGATGCAACTTCAGGGGGTAGGGAAGGACAGGATGTCCTTAAAGCTCAAATATCAGATAATGGGGGGCAGCACTGGGGAGCAGGAACTCAAATCTGATTTCCATGACTCCAAGAAAATATTATAGGGGGAGAGAGTAAGGAAGGAAAGAGGTAAGACAGGGTCCTGCTGAGCCTGGGCACACCGGTCACTCTTAGGATAAACTCCCTGGCAGGTCTGAGCCCGGGCACCGGGAAGAAGGTGGCCTAAGCTGGGCTACGAGGGAGGTTCCTACATGGCTTCAGAGAGGCCGTTTGGGCATGGTACTCGCTGGGTGACTGGGGGCAATTCCAGGAGCCCCTGAAGGCAGTTCAGGGGTCGTTGGCAGACCCTGAAGGGCGTTTAGAGGGCAGCTGTTGACAAGCATCTGAGGAACAGTTTGTTATGGGGATCCCTGAGGAGAATGTAGGGGTTCATAAGTCCATGAAAAGCCGTTTGGGGGGGTGTTGTCAGCAGGTCTCAAGGGGTGGTTTGGAGGTTGCCGGCACGTCCCTGAGGGACGACTGGGGAGGATCTCCGGCAAGTCCCTGAGGAGCGGTTGGGGAGGGGGTCGCAGAAATGGCCGTCCCTGAGGGGCAGTTTGGGAGGATCACCGGCAAGTCCCTGAGGGACGAGTTGGGGGGATCGCGGCCGGTCCCTGAGGAGCGGTTTGAGTGGGGAATCACCGTCAAGTCCCTGAGGAGCAGGGTGTGTGTGAGGTGGTCGCCGGCAGGTCCCTGAGGGGTGGTTGCGGGGGGGGGGGCGTCGCAGCAAGTCCCTGAGGGGAGGGGGGGCGGATCACCGGCAGCTCCCTGATGGGTGGGCTTGAGGGGATCCTTGGCAGGTCCCCAAAGGAGGTTTGGGGAGGGTCTTTGGCAACTCCCAGAGGGGCGGCCTGGGGTCGCGGGCGGGCGCTCCCCGCGGCACAGGCCGTGCCGGGCGGGAGGGGGAGGCGGCGGCGGCGGCGCTGAGGGAGACGCGGAGGCAGAGCCGGCCACAGCGCTGCCGGAGCCCGAGGCCCTGCCCGCGGCCCCCGCCCGCCGCACGCACCTTCTGGCGGATTTGCCCGGACGTAGAGACTTTGCGGATGAGTTTCTGCGGGGAGCCCGGCTCCTGCTCCGGCTCGCTGTCCGACGATTCCTCCGCCGCGGCGCTGGCGGCGGCGCCCGCCCCGGCCTGGGGCTGCGCGGCGCCCGCCGCCGCCATGCTGCACGGTGCGGGGCGGCGCGGCCGGCGCCCTCTCCCGCCGCGCGCCGCGTTCTGCAGCCACCCGCCCGCCCCTGCTGCTGCGCCCCCTGGCGACGGCCGCGCCCCGCGCGCCCGATGGCGCAGGTCGGAGGGAAGCGCTGAGGCGGGGCGGGGCGGGCAGGCCGCCTTCCACAGCACGGTGGGGCGCGGCGCGGCCCACGGCCGCCCCCCCCACTCGTTGCGAAGCGACACGAACGCTCCAACCCGAGCGTCGTTCACAATGACCCCGGCCCAAGCACTCCCGTGGCTGATCGGGGCCATTAAAAAGGGTTTCAGCTCAGACCTCTCTGCTGAGGTGAGCCAAAAAGCTCGAATCTCATCCCCCATTCTTGTGGTGGTTTCCAGCACTCCCTTTGTTCCACGGGATTTAATAAAATACTGTGGGTAAACGACCCCTAGGAAAGACCTGTTATACCAGCCTCCTGCACAAAGAGGTACTTCGCACCTGCTCCATCTTACACCTCCTTTCAGTCACGTACAGGCTTGCTGTGCTCTCAGCACCAGAGCAGGCTCCTGCTGCCAAACACCACTTTATTTTTCAGTACAGAAACACTCTTGCCTGACTCAGCCTTTCTCCACACCATTCCTCATAGGCTCCATCAGCATGAGGTAACTCAGCCCCAATGCCCCATTAGCTGCAGCTACGGGACAGTATAAGCGTTTCAGCAGGGATTTCATGAAGATGGACGAGGGGAGAGTATTTGCCACCACACCAGTCCTGTCAGCAGATGGCTAAAGCACAGAGACCATGTATTTGATAAAAGCTGTGTTCAAAAGCAGCAGCTTCAGAGATGCTATCACTACCAGAGCGCATCCCTCTCCTGGAGCTGGCAGGCTTTCTATACATGGAGTGTGACCACATCAAAGGTCAGGAAATTGGATCGCTCTCCCCCAGCTGTAAATATGAATAGCAGGCTACAGGTCTGACTTAGAAGATCAATATAACATCAGAACCAGAAGAACAGAAAGATAAAAGGCAAATAGTTTCAGCTACAGACCTCTTTTCTGTTGACAGAGGTCAACATCTGCTGATTGAAGGGCAGAGGAATACAAGTCCACCCTGGCCTGCAGGACGGGAAGCTGAAGGAACCAGCAGAAAGCCCTCGCCCTCTGCTAAATGAATGGTCAATGTCTGAAAGTGCTTTCCTAAGCCCAGGCAAAAGAACAGATTTAATAACTATTTTGACTCCTCCCCACTGCACAGCAGAGCACACTGTGATTTTGTTACATGGTTAGCTTACAAAAGTTATCACTGCAGATAAATTTGAGGGGAAAGTCAGGCAGTGACAGAGGCACCTCACAAGGTTGAGGCATAAGAAGAAAAAAAAAAAAAAGGCAAAACAAAAAGGAAAAAAGGAACCGGGCCTCTAAGTTTGCTAGTCCCATACTTACAAGTCCAGTAGCCAGGAACACTGAACACCTCTGTGGAGGAAGCCACACTTTGAACCCCCCTCCTCCTCTTAGCATCTGTAAAGGATTTCCTGAATACCAGCTCTCCAAGACCAGCATGTTCACTACCAGCAATTTGCTCAACCCTACTCTATCCATGTGTCCTTCTTGAGCCATCAAAAAATTAGTAATAAAAATACCAGGGCAATCAATAGAAAAGCTTTCCCAGAAATCCAGGTGCAAATACCTAACCCTCCCCCAAAAGCCAAGGCTGAAATCACACACAAATTATACTGACCACAAACACCTGAAAATGGCTGCAGGGTTTCTTTAGCAGCAAAGCACACAATGCTTAGGAAGAGCAGAGCAAACATAAGGCCTCTTGCAACTTCATTTAAGATGAGACAGCTGTGACTAAGGGAGCCAAATACCCTGACTGATAGGTGGTATTAGGTGAGAGCAGGGATGGAACTGTGAAGTCAGCTGTGGTTTTAATTCACTGCTTTCCACATCTTAATCAAGACCAGTTTACAGAAGCCAAACAGGAAAATGCTTTACTTTTAACTCAAGCTATTTGTAAGCACGAGAGGCCACATATAAAGCTGTTTGGTTAAAGCCTTTAGACCATCTGTAAAAGTAGGGCTTGTAAACATGATGGGGTCAATAAGAAAAAAAAACAAGCAAACCTCTGCTCAAAACCCAAGGCCTGTATATAGAACAATTCTGCAGAAATGCCAGAGCCCAGCCCACGCTTTTCTCCAAAGCGGGCTGCTTTGGCTTGTTAAGAGTTATCAATAGTAACCTAAGCCAGCAAGTGGGCAAGCTCAGTTTGCACAGCCTCTGCAGTCCAAAGCAGGATGGAAGTGCAACGTGCTTACAGCAGGCTTTTGCTGGGAGGAAATGGACATCTCAAAAATGTCTCCCTCATTTTCTTCTGTTAAAAGCACATCATTGTTAAGCAAAATATTTAAGTGGGAAGCTCTTGATTACATTTTCCGGTGCATAGGGTGGGAAACAAGTTTATGTTAATAAATGTAGATCCTTCCTTCAGACTTTCCAGGAGAATTGTAAGCCAGGGACATTGAAAAGCAAATTTAGAGCAAAAAATAAGAAAAACACCAGTCATTTTACATGCAAAATGTAATTAGTTGATGCAACTCACTGCAGCCAAAATCTAAGTGAGATTCAGGAAAGGATTAGACATTTACATGGATAATGAGAATATCCAGATCAACAAGAGAGAACAAAGTTTGCAGAATACCATCTTAGAGCATAAACCAACCTCTGGCAGATTGATGTTGGAAAAGGCTCCTCGGGGCAGGCTGCCCCATAATTTCCTCCTTACTTTTACTGCACCCTCTTTTGAAGCACTGTTGCAGACAGGAAACTAGATTAAATATAGGATCAGTCTGGACTAGCAGTTCTCTGTTTGGGGTTGTATATAGGGAGCTTTGTTAAGGAATTCATGGACAGTGCACATTTTTCTCATCTTTAATAACATGGTTGTTAAGCATATTGCTAGAAAGCTGACATCGTACCTCAGCATTATAGCCACTGTGGAAGATGACTTGCAAGACATTTAATGGTACAGAAAGTAGATCTAAGCCACACTGGGGAACAGTGCAAGCACTGAGAATATGCACTAGATGAGTTTGATAAAGCATAAACGCAAAAGCAACCAAAAAGAAATAAAATCAGTTTTGTACAATCTGCTGAGAAACTTCAACGAATCACAAAAGTCTGCAAGCCAGTCTTCCAGACTAGGACTTGGCTCACTGGCATTTCAAAGTCAGAGACTGTTTGACACCAAGTAAGTCTAGGCAGGCTGCACCAACCATCATTTAAGGTCTCATCAGCAGTGAAAGCAACCAACCTTTTTATTAGGTAGCCCTGAAAGCAGATGTCATGGCATGGCAGCCTTCCTGTCCTCCTCTGGTAACTTGAGTAAGCATCAGCTTTTCAGTTTGCTACATTCTTCTAGAGCTGAAACTTTTAATAAGCAATAGAGATTCATGATTTTATGTCCATTGATCTCAGAGTTGATCCCTGGAAGGAGCATGCATGCACTGCGAACGTGCAGTTTACTAGAAACCTAAATTTCTAAGTGATGCCAGACTACATAGCTTCTCTGGCAGCTTGTTCTTTTAGTCACTCGTCAGTTGAGGACATATTCTTGTCTTCGTCATCAAGCATATCTTTTAGCTGTTGACGAGCAAACTCCTCAAATACCAGCTCTGCTTCGCTGTAAATGGAAGAAACACAGGTCTTTCAAAATGATGTTAGCAATTTTTTTATACCAGCAGACTAAAGGCAACATATAGGAGGAAGATATCTGCCCGGAGCAGATTCTGGTAATGTTTCCTTTGTCTTCAAAGGGATTTAGACCACGTTCCCACAGGCACCATCTTCACTGGTGGTATTCTACCTAGTGTGAAAAGCAGTCGATTGAGCAAGTCAGGACACAAACTGAGGAGGTTTTCACCTGTACCAAATCATGTCCATTTCAGCTAAATATTTATCAGCTAGCTGAATAGTCTGCAGCCTGAAAGGGTCTTTGTCTAGAAATAAAATGTGAAACCTTTCATCCTTATCGCTTCTGTACTAAAATAGGGGTACGTGGTCAAACCTATTGAGTTCCTGATACTTAGAGCTACAGAGCATCAGCTGACCAGAAACACACCCCTCCCTCCAACTGTGAGGAAAAACATGTTCTCTTAAGCTAGTTTCACATGGTCAGTCATTGCTGTTCAACTGATAGCAGTCATTTGTCAAGCCACAGTAACTTACTTTGGATTTTCGTTCATACTCTGTGAACCCTGCAGATTTTCAGACAATTTTGAGAAGTTTTCAAAGACTCAATGCACAACTGCAGCTAGAATGTGAAATGTAAAAAGAAACTTACCCATCCTTCCCTGCAACCATCAGCATGCAGTAAAAGAGGAAAAAAGACAAGCCAAGTAATTAGAACAGTGGATGCTGAAACCAGCAAAAAATTATAAACTAACAAAACATTGACAAACAGTAGGATTTGCAGCAATACAGGAGAATCGCAGAAAGTCTCAAAATGTGTGTACATGCACCTGATGAAGCAAAACTCGATCTCCTGAATGGAAAAGCACTCTAGCAATGTTGCCCAAGACATTAGAAGGGCTGAGAAACAAAGACAGATTTTCCCATTTATGCTTGCTTGCGGTCACAGCTGTGAGAGACATCTGTGCATACACTTCTACTCAGATGACAGTACTTGCGTGACATGATGTTAGCCTTAATTGGTCTGTCACTGTGATTTAAGTTGTCAGCTGATGAGAAGACGATGTCCTTGTTCAATAAACATGAAAGTATTAAAATCAAACAGAGGTCAGAATACAGAAAGGCCTAGGTGGTCTCATTAGATAGGTTAGGCACTGGAGGCAATACTCCTGATTTCATCTTTCCCTAAATACAATCCTGAGACCTTTGGCACTTGTGTTTCTTTAATGGCATCTTTGCTCACCACACCGTAACGAATCCTGCTTGCTAGCAGGATTCCTTGGAAGCTGTTTCAGCACAGCCTAAAATAAGCAGAAC
The DNA here is from genome assembly GCF_028858705.1 of Grus americana. Taxonomy (NCBI): domain Eukaryota; kingdom Metazoa; phylum Chordata; class Aves; order Gruiformes; family Gruidae; genus Grus; species Grus americana. The sequence continues at coordinate 3,127,226 of NC_072860.1, read as the reverse complement.
AGGCTGTACTGCAGTGATGAAATGGGGGCAGGGATGGTTTTTTGTTCTCATGGTTACTTTATCTTTAGCAAGTAACAGCCACTTCACTGGCTTAACTTCTCATGGGTTTAAGTCAGGGAGCAAAGCACACCTAGGCCATGATTCTACAGAAGTCATCAGGGATCTGGGATGCTTCAGTGACTGGGTAACTCGCTACCTGGAGAATTCCCACCCACAACGCACACTGACATCAAGGGCAATGAGTGGTGACTAGCACTGCCGGAAAAGTCAGCATTAAAAGTGTGCCAAACGGGGCCACTCTAGCCAAAATGCCTCAAAGGATGGATCATGTAAAGACATTCACGATGGCATCTATCCAGACTCAGAAAGGATGGTTTCCTCAACTCGCAGAAGCCAAGATGAAGCCTGGAAAGTCTCGGGGCATACATGCTCAATTGAAATGGATGTAAAATGAAATATTTAGAACTTTAAAACTTTCCAACACAGAAAGCATTGTTATCATTTAATTTTTCCTCCACTTTTTATTCTTTAAACAGTCTGCTCTCTTCCCCTCTTTGAAGCACATTCATTACTATGGGAACAGTGACATCAGCAATGCGGGTGAAGCTGAATGAGATACCCACCAATGCTCTTTGAAGCCAATTTTACAAAATGGGTTGAGGGGAGAAAAATAGATATTGTTTCAGTTGGGCATATACTTTACTGTCAGATAAATGCTTACTGAATCAATACATAGGTAGTGTGGCAGTAGAGGAATGCTTATCATATTCCTCAGATGTACGATTATATTAAAAGATGCACTGCTCTACCTTCAGGCCGCTATACTAACACCTGGCTTGTTAAATGGCTACATTAGCACCCTAGCAGGAGTCAGGCCCATTCCACCCAGTTCTCTTACTGTCCTGTGGCTTATTTACATTGTAACATTGAAAAACTCTCAGGAACCTGAAAATGGGTAGACTTTTTCTTTTTTTAAACTGGCATCCCAGCAATTGTTTTGAGGGTTGGGATGGGAGGGGGCTGTGCTCAAGGATCAACAAGGCTCCAGAATGTCATCATACTCTCTGCAGAGGGCTTTCTGTAAGCTTTTATTATGTGGCCACAGAAATGATTCCATACAATTAAAGTTGTGGCATATAGTAATTTTCATTATAAGCTTGCTTTTAACCTCTCTTAACTTTATGGGGGGGGAAAAAAAGGGAGTAGTCTGTGTTGTTTTTCAAGACATTAAAGTGCTTAAAAATACACTAATCTCTGAAAATTACAATACCAATACAGGGCAGGTATAGCTTTAATATAAAAGGGACAAAGCATTTATGGGTTTCTTGAAACTGGCCCCTTTGTGCAAGTTTAACAAGGGAGCACATAAATGACCATTTGTTGAACAACAGCCAAAACAAAGGCCAGTGTCCAAGACACAGGCCCACCAAACGTAAAACATCAGGAGAAGGGCAGGAAAACCCCAGACCAAAGAACTCACGCTGAGACCACAGCCTTGAGAAAAACCCAGCAGGAGCTTCTGGGATAACTGCTGACTGGGAAAGGTCTTGGAAGCATAAAGAGACACAGCCCAGTTTGAATCTATCTTTAAAAGAAACAGATATCTATCCATTTTTGTCAACAGGCGGAAAAGACAGACTGCCAATGTGACAGGAGCTGCTTCGCCTAAAAATAACCACCTGTGAACCACATGGGTCCAAAACCAGTTGCAAAACCAGCACACATGAAACATGCAAATGCCGGCCTACAAGAAGCCCAAGACAAGGAAGCTTTAAATAAACATGGGAAAGGAAAGGTAGCTAGCAAGCCGTTCTTTTTCTGTCTCCTCCAGGCACAGGAAAGAAAGAGCAAGCAATCTGCAATAGCCATGCACTCTGGCAGACCCACTTTTTACTGAGCGATGAATGCTTCAGAGCTCACTCACAACCAAATAAAAAGGGCAAAGCAATCTCCTGTAAAATAAAGCACACTGCAATTGATCACGCTTGCCTCAGCTTGGGCATAAAAAAATTAAACCATGTTCTTGGGAAGCTTATCTTTCTGAGGTTTTCTATACTCAAATCAGCCCTGCGTGATTAAATATACTGATACTACACGTTTTATTTACTTTTGCCATAAGTCACCTTGGCTAGAGCAGGGAAAAGGATATTACTCCAGTGCGAGGAAGAAATCATAATTTGTAGCATTTTTAAATCCCACTTTAGCTTTGACTCTCTAAGATGGTTGCTTTGACTTCTTTCCTTTCTCCCAGATGTGTCTTAAGATGAAGTGACAGTCAAGTAAGCAGGGAGGTGCAATAAGCAAACTGGTTACTACTGACTCATCAGTAAAAACAAAGAGGCAACGGAAAAAGAAGATAAGGAGTGATCTCAAAATTCCCTGTGCATGCACCCCTGCCTACACCCACTGCAGAGGCTGCTGAACAAGCCAACAAAGAAAAATTCCATCTTTTGGGGCCTTTGAGAGTCTAAACACTGTTGAAGCTCCATCTCTGCAATTAAGTCTTGATTCACTTGATTCCAAATTAGATGGTATTTCACTAATGAAACACATTTTGTTTCTCAAAGTTGAACTAAGGTGGTACAATAAAAATTTAAAAAGCACAAATGCACAATTGGAAAGAGTGATTAGGCACAGGGCATGGAAAACTACCAGCAAATAAAGCCGGAAAGAGTTTTAGTTTACCAGCTTCATATGGGAGGCTGTTTTATTCCCTGTAATGAGCTCAGACACCACATTCCAGCACAGTTATCAAGTCAGCTATGCAGGCTTCAGAGGAATTTTCTGTTATGTTACAGTATCTCTTTTTTTTTTTTTTTTTTAAGAGAAAGCATTTATTTCTCAAGTTAACCATTTGTAAGGCTTTCCCATGGGACAGCTCCTGAAACTACCTGTATTTTCTTCAATTTATAAGAAACCTGCAATTTCCATCTGTACAAAATGCATGAACCATATCTGTCTTCTGACAGCAAGCTCCTAGAAGACTTTGATGTAGCAAACAATACGTGGGCTGTGCCTTTGGTAAGAGGATGTGTTGGGGGAAGCGATCTGAGAAATATTACAGTTCTCCATTTCCCTCGTAAAGTCTTCTACCCGCATCCTTTTGAGTGTAGTATATAAAGGAGTATATCGGCTGTCCTTTGAAATGATCTTAGAAGGGAGAACTGACTGACTTCGAATTTTCTTCATATTACAAATACTTCTGCCAAAATTATCTGCCTGAAGCATAAGTAATAAAAAGGGGGTTGCGACATTGTTAACACCAAAAAAGGTCACAACATTCTGAAACCGTAAAATTCTTTACAATTGCCTAAGCCTTTGGATGATCTTCGTTTGACGTTTTCAATCTTTTCTCCGTGTGGATGAAAGCTGCAGGTTTTGCAGCCCTGAGCTGCTGGACCAGCACCCCTCCCCACGGACACTAGATGGCCCTCACCAGCCACCGCTCCTGAGGGCACTAGTGCCAGTCCCAGCCCCTCACCAGGCTCCTGGGCAGGGGGGACTGCTGCAGGAGATGCAGAGGGAAAGCCTCCGGTATGTACAAACTACCAGAAGAGACAGAAGACCCTTGCCAAAATGGCTCTCCCACAATGCGTCACACATTTGAGATAATGAACAAATGTGCAGCAATGTCAGTGTTTTGCTGGCGGAGCTTCACTGCCCTGCAGCATGAAAGTGAAACCCATGGCATGGGCACACCATGAGACAAAAGCACTTCACAGCAGCTTCTCCAAGATGATCCAACATCATTAGTCCTATGGACCAACCCTGAGGACCCAATTCCCACCGCACAGGTCAGCCAGAAGCAGCTTTGGGCTGCATGCTGCTGTGGGGTGTCCTGTTGCTAATCCTTGAAGATGTAGCTGTCTCCTTTGCAGCCACAGCAGAAAGGGGGCAAGAGGGCAATAGGCCTCATGTATTTGTTCTGAAGGTGCTTCCTAGACTCACTGCACTACTCTGATGGGGGTATAACACGCACAGAAAACGTCTCCTATGAGCATGTTCTATATCTGTGCTGAGAGGCCCTGCTGGGCCTCACAACAAGCGTTTTGCCAGTGCAAGTGAGAGTGCAATTCTCAAAAAGGAGTGAAGAAACCTACCTTTGTCCACTGCAGCACATCCATAATTAGCAAACAGTGATTCCCAACCAGAGCAACTGAGCGTGGAGAGGATCACCAGTCTCTTCTCATCGCTCACAGGTGATTCCTCCAACAATTTCACACAATAAGGACTAAAGTCACCCCTCTCTAATGCTTCCAGTATAGAACATGGCATCTATGTTTTGTGTCCCATAGCTGCTTCAGATGCTGTACGGGAGCTCCTGATTTAGTGCGAGCACCTTGCTGTTTCTGTATGTTCACCACTAGAGAACAGGGCCAGCCAGGCCCAGAGGAAGTGGGAGGAGAACACAGATGCTCAAGACAGCCTGCAGTTTTGGCATCTGATTCCAAGCCTCGACATGCCTGGGGAAGGCTGGTTCCTTACACTGCTTTAAAGTTCTCACACTTCCATTTGCTGACCTCACTCTGAAGAGACATTCCTCTCAGATACCCACTGAACAGAAAGGCCACACCACAGACAGCATGGCCAATGCCACATCAAGATAATGGGGACTCTAAAATCATGAAAAGTTTCATCCCCTCTTAACTTTGCTTAAAAGTATTTTGCTTTTTACAATGTTCATGTGTCTCAGGTGTTTTCTGTGATAGATTCTTGTTTGCTATGTTGGAATCTGGCTGGGAATTGCTGACCACTTCATTCAGGACACTTTGCACAGTAGTCATGAGATTTAACTGTGCAATGCTTCCTCAAGCCCCTGCGCTTTGAGTTGTGATTCCATAGATGAAAGACAAAAAGGGAACATGACCCATTTCCACCTTCTCCCATCTTAGCATTCCTTCTCCCTGTTATTTTGTGCCTTAAAGTTGAGATATACATATACACACAAACAGAGCAGTCCTCATACTGGAGTCTTGTTGACTCTAAATGCTTCCTGTAGAACAAATAGCTTATAAGCCTTGCAATGGTAAGATTTCAAGTCAGTCTGTTAACAAAGAAAGGCAAAAACCAGGCATGACTGACCTGCTGGGTTGTTCTCCTCGGGTTTGGGGTGCATGAGACGGAACGGCAGCTCTGTGCCCACTTCACTTTGGGGAGAAGAGAGAATGCATCAGATGCACAGCTCCATTCAGGCCTGGTTCAGTTCCCTTCCCACCTCAGGCAAGCCCAAGCCCTGAACTCCAGCTTCACCCGTTCTTTCATCTTTTAGTAATCATAATTTTTCCCTGAAAGAGTTAAACTCCAATTTCTCCACAAATATCCCAGGCATAGCCACTTTAATAAACTTAGTTTATTATGCGCTGAATGTACTTGCATGTACATAAAGTCAGAGATATTTTTGTAATTGCTTCATTTTTGCAGCTGAATGCACAGACCTTACTTATTTCAATTAGATTAGGGTATAGTTTTGGGGTTTTTTTTAGGGAGGCAGGAAAGGGAATAGGAAAGAGGATAAAAAGACCAATTAACAACTACAACTGCATGGTCTGAAAAGGAAGATGACATTTACCTGGAAGTGAGGTCTCCCAGCATGCTACAGAGCAAAACAAGGAGAAAAACACAAGCATATTTAGTGCCTTTCCATTCTGGTGCTCTACCAAATGCTGTTTTATTGGTGGACTATTAAAACGACCTTCCTCATACACTCTTCTGTACTTGCCACAACTTGTGGCAATAAACTTGTTTTTAAAAATGGTAAGTTTCATTTTTCATGTCCTTCCCATGGAGAAAGAGTTTAAGTTTTTGGACTCCTTGTTGGGCATGACTCCTTTTCCAAGAGCCAAAGGACAAGAGCAATTGGAGGACCACAGAAGGCAGCAGTCATTTTATCACGCTTTAGGCAAATCATTGACTCATTTTTATACTAGAAAGAAGGATAGATGAATGAAATACACATGTAAACAGTGACTATCACCAGAGTTATCCTCGTCCTCCTTTGCACTGTACGCTGGGAACTAGCTCAAATTGATAACATCAGCTTCTCCCAGAAAGCTGGCTCAGTACAGAACCTGAGCTACAGTATTTATGACTCTCAGGCAGATGTCTCTACCTTCTGCTCTGGGAGAACAAGAACGTCAACAAAGGCTTGCATAAAGTTTCACTAGAGTTCTCATAAAATAAGTTAAGGCTTTGAAACAAAAAAATTGGCATGCAAACCAGAGGTTCATACTTCAGCCATAAAATCCTATGGTATCTAAGGAAGGTAAACCCACCCCTCTGGCTCAGGACGAGTTCTTGGATAGGCTAAGACTGATTTCCAGGCAGTTCATTCTTTAGAGGGAGCCCAATACCCTACAACGTGTGCCCTTTCTCTTACAGTGGACTGTCCTGCCCCCTCTCCACCCATCAGTGAAGTACACACATTCCCCTCTCTCATCTCTATCCAGATGTAGCAAAAAGTCTGTTATTCTTACCCTGGAACAGTGAGCTTCACTTTGACCTTGTAGGAAACCAGAATCCCCATCACTGTCTTGTCTATTCCATCCTTAATACTACCAGAGAAAACAGACAGCACCATTAGGCAGCACAGCAACAAAGATGCAATATATTGCTGGAGCAAGAACTAGGTGAACATCCTATTCTCCTGAAAGTGATAGGGCAGACAAGCCTCAGGGACAACTAATACCTCTCCAGATGTGTGATCACTATTTACCCCGAATGAATATGATAGGTTAAATCACGCAACTTAGATCTACCCATCTGGACACACATTTACAGGTACAAACTCCTGATAGGAGTGTCTCCTCCATCCTCCCCTCTTCTTTATAACACTTCACTAGGTAGGGCCATTTAAAACTCTACTCACATGGTACTAGAAGCCAAGTTGGTATCCTCATCCTTTAGCTTTCCATCCAGAGCTATTTCCCGTGTCTCTCGGTTGTTTGCTAGCAATGGCAAAAGTGTCAGTGTCTTGGTCAGGCTGCTGTTTGGCTGCACCTTTTCCCTGAAAATAAGCAGCAGGTGAGAGAAGCAAAGTGATACACTCTCTGATTTGCATTACACATCCAACCAAGAGCATTTCAAAACAAGATTACAAAGTGATCCAAAAGGAGTGGAAAAAGGATCTGTCCAAATTTAGTTGTCTACAATGCAGATGTCTACATCTAAACTAGTCAGAAAAAATCCCTTTATAATCAGCAGACAGGAACAAGCACTTGCACAAAATGATTAATTTCGCATTAAGGCAGACTTCTAAAGTAGGTCAAACTATGCTGCAGGACAAAATAAATCCTAGTATAGAAAACCAGTACTCAATGGAAAACATGTCCCTAAGCTACAGAGCAAAAACCCAGAACAATATAAAACGTCTGGGTGCGTCCAACCCTCCTCACAAAGCAAAGTTCAATGCTGCACTACCAATGCAATGCAAAAGAGCAAGTGGTTCTCCACACTGTCAATAGCTCGAGGTTTTCACGGGCTTTCCAAGGCCAGAAGGAACCAAATGAAATAGTGCGAAAAAGTCTGACCTACAGCACCCATGACTTCCACTCGAACAGCAGCACCTTTCAGAAAAATGTTGCATTTCTAAAGATTTCAAGCAATAGAGCCTTCCACAGCCCCTGTTAAGTTTTTCTAGTAGGTAATTACTCTTCAAACAAAACCTCTCTTCTGCAACCTCCCCCTGTTCTCTGAGAAAAGGTGCAGGGTACCTGCTGGCTATGAGAAAAGGAGACCAGCTGCATCCAGAGAGTACAGGTGGTGTGGGACACATGCATGAGGTGAGAGGAGAGCACACTGTAACAGCAGGCAACTGCTAGACTGCAGGCAACTGCTAGACTACAGCCAGAAGTATGTCCCATTACTGAGGAGGAAGGTAATTAAAAGGAGCAGGAAGGGATAAGCAGAGCATTCACTCACTGCGCTTCCTCAGCAGCTACCACTTTGGTATAGTAGTCACTGGAGTACAAAACCACATTGGCAACCTGCTCCACTGAGTGAGAAAGGGGAAAGCAGGCAATCAGTTGTGCATACACATCAGAAACAACATAGCTGCTCCCCCTCCCGAGTCTTGGGAATGGAAGACATGATGAGTACAGCAGGGAAACCCATCCATTTAGAGCCTGAAGGGACCACCAGGCGGAACAGCCTGACCTGGATAGAGACGAACAGCACAAAAGGGGCCAAAGACCATCTTCCCTGAAAGGCATCCAGCCTTGATTTGGAGATGACAAAAAGTCAGCAACCCATGGTTTCCCCTGGGACTCTGCTCTCTCCATTATAAAGATCTCCCTCCTCCTCTCTAAACATGTCCACTTTTATCTCTGGTCACTGGTATCTCCTGTGCATTTGCATTCAGGAGACACCATCATCAAGCAGACTGGATACCAAACTGCAGTGAAGAGCCTGTGATAATAAATGGGTTGTATTCTCCAATCAAACACCAAAAACACTGTAGGGTAATCCTGATTGAAACACTGATGAGGAAAGAATCTGGGGATCAAAGTCTTTTTAAGCCTGAAAGAGGCATGTCAGCCTAAAAATATTTGGGAATCACCAGACAGTGCATCCAAGACCAGCACTGAACTGGCGTTCTCTAATACAGTTTTGTAAAAACTTCAGCAACTTTGTTCCCTCCTTGCCTTCCCTTATCTTCCGCACCCTTTACCCCTCAGACTGTCTTCCGCAGGTCCAAGCGCAATAGGGCTTGAGGGAAGAAAACATGCAGTGCCACAAATAAAAACACAGGCACAGTAGTGAAACTCCTCTGAAACTCAGCCCCTGCCTTCAGCTTCCTCAGGAGGAATTACACCATCGCTGGCAGAGGGTCTGTTTCTCACATTGCCAGATGTTTCTGAAACCCCAGGCAAAATTGTACACAACCTAGGCACATCCACAGTTAGCAGGAGCATCACGCTGACAGTGGAACCCTTCCCACCAGCCTCCCAAAAGAGGTGGATTTTTCCCCGTAGCATCTGCCTTGCCCACTGCAGGTGCCAGACTCTTTCTGTTTACTAGAAAGGACATTCATGGTTACTTGAATGGCTTAATTTCAGGCACCAGTGAGTCAGGAAAAAGGCTGCAGTGTTTCACTTGATCAACAGCAAAGAAACTGCAATAGGGTGGAGGGACAAATTCCTGACTTGTCCCACGCTGCCTACTTAAGCTGTTGCAAACACTAAATTCTGGCTCATTTTCAGCCCTCCCACCATTCAGTCTTCTAGCCCTCAAAGAATCCCAAGTAACAGTAAAAACATACCCTGGACTTTGATCTTCTTCACTGTTTTCTCTGTGCTGTTGTTGATGGTGATAGTGACTGGAATAGGCTCACCATGGTAGTACACCTAGAAAGAATTTGAAATGGCTCAGAAATCCAGCCAGGAGGCTTCTCCCAAGCCCTAAATCCCTCTAGTTCCCCCAGATTAAATCTCCTCACAGAGGCCAGATAAGTGACTTATTTAGCCTCAAATGTGTCTTGTAATGGGGTCTCAGTGTCCCCTAACATTAGCTACTGACAGAAATTACGTTAGAGCCCTTGAGTGCCAGGCCAAGTCAGTCTCAGCTGAGACCGTCCGAGTAACACATGAAGTAGCTGCTTTGGGCAGCAAAACGCACATTGGCACACCAATACTATGATGTCCGCAGCCCCGGGGCACACTCCTCACCTCTTTACTGAGGCAAGCTTTCAAGTGTAATGGTTTGTTGGACATGAAGAACTGCCAGGTGGTCTCCGCACAAGGTTGGGGTCCTGGCTTTTCTGGAGCATATTGCACCTTACGGATCAGCAGACGTGCAGAGTTCCTGGGAAGAAGCAGAGGACAACGTGTTGGCACTTCGTGGTTGGCAGAGGCAGGAGTTCTGCATTCAAACGTGCTTACACACAAGAAGCCCAATGACAAGTGGGGCACATCTGAACAATCAGCCAAGGTGCATTACTGAACCACCCACCCCCCTTAAGAGCAGCAAAACTGAAGAGCGCCATACACATTCTGTTACCTCTTATGAATTCTCTCTTCCACGTTCTCTGTTGAGAAAGCTTTCACCTCAAAGTCCACCCCACAGCTCTGCCAGAAAGAGAGAAGACAGCTGTGAAAGCAGTGTCAGAAGCCAAGAACATCTGCAGATGTTTAAATATCTTTCTATACACCAGAAATTGCCAGATTCCTGCCAGCTGCAAATTCTTTTGGCCTCCTACCATTACAGAGATCCCTGCCAACTGGTGTGGCAGCATCCACCTGTTCCATGCTGCTTCTGATAAATGAGGCTTAGTTCCCAGCTTTTGACAGACGACATCCTTATTCCTAAAAGGCTTTCTGTGAGAGCAGTGCTGCAGAGGTCACAGCATGCTGCAGGTTATAAGACTGATCAGCCTGCAAAGCTCTCCAGTCTGCCTTGGGTTTCTGAACTGAATTTCTGAATGGCTTTGTAATGCCAATACCTGACTTAGGGTCAGCCTTCTTACTTCCCAATGTCTAAGGGCTGCTCAGACCAAGCTGACCTTTATTTAGAACTCTCTACAGAGCAATATGGGAATTTTTTGCCAGAATACCATTACTTGGCAGAAAACACAGCTTATCCTTATGGCACTGGATTCTAAAACTTGCATCCCACTTTGCCCAGTTGTTAACTCTAGCTCAGCTGTTCAGAGGAGCAGCCAGTGAAGTATAAAAAGAATACTTTAAATCGTGTCAGAAACCTTGCAGAACACGTCATTTCTGGTGACTTTTACTCCAGGGTTTTTGTTTTGTTTACACACATGTGCAAACCAGCCCTTCTCTGCATTTGTTTTAATTCAGAAGTAGGTCTTAACACGTGCTATTTATAGTCATCTATGAGATTTTAGGCACTCAGTCTCCTTTTCTCTCACGTAACCTGACAGCTACAATCATTTTATGTGCAGCCAACCCACAAATCATGTGGTACTGTTAAGGAAGCTATAAGCACTGCAGATTTAGTAGTCTTGCTGCTATTTGACTAGACTCCTTTTCTTATTCTGATGACTTAAATTCCAAGTCTGTGACACACACATGTAGCTCTTAAATCAGGTTCCTGACATTTGTGACATAGCATGGTAAACCCCAGCATCACCTTATTTTACTCTCAAGCTAGCCAAATAAATTCACATGACTGTTTCCGTATGACTTTCCTCAACCATGATAAGCACAAGTGTCCCATTGGTCTCACCTTATCAACATCTCGAGGTGCAGGCTGCAGACAGACTGAACACGGCAGGTAATCTGGAAACTGTAGGAGGAAGAAAAGAAAAATACCCCAAAGCAATATTACAAAGATTTCCAACTCTGCAATACTCCAATTGACACATTGCTCAAAAAAGATACAAAGCAATCCTGAAGACAACAGGTCACACACTGTAATGCACTCTTTGAAGTTCTGGACCTTATCTTGCCTTGCGTAAACAAATCCTTCTCTCAAAAAATACTGTACTAGCCAAGGAGAGATTAAAAAATTCCCAAAAAATGAGAGTGTAAAACAAGTCCTGGTCTGGGCAGGGTCTGCTACTCTAGACATCAACTGGGAAGGCTGCAGAGTAGCTCATGGAGACCGAGTGCTAACACCCCATTACAGACTCGAGCAGTTTGAAGATGACTAGATTGTATTTGAGTGGTTAATAACATTACAGCAGGTACCAACTCATTCAGAGGCTTCTCTGTTGCTGCATCAGAGCATGTGGGTTTCAAACCTGGATCCTCCTAGGGAATGCTAAGGCATGTCACTGACAGGACTGGAAGCATATCCTGTCAGAAGCAGAATTTGACAATAACCTGTTATTTGTTGACAACATCTGGTAAAGAGCTTTTCATCCATTTGTTTGATCCATACAATTTTTAAAGGGAAAGGACTTGGCATTTCCTCTGTGAGCACTGGGGCAATGGTGTAAAGCATTCCAGCCCCTCAGGAATGGGGAAGACAAGGTTATATGGGGCTGTTGCTAGCATAAAGCCATTGCACGTTTCCTTGCCTTTTCAAGGAAAGCATTTTTCACATGCAGTTAGGATCTTCTTGCACTTTACCATTTAGGATAGCAAGAAAAAAGGTACATTGCCTGTCACTCAAAATTAGAACTTTGCATAACACAAATTCACTATTAACCCCTGTTTTCAGGCCATCATCAGGTCTCAGTAACCTGGTAATAACAGACACGGAGAAGAGAGTCAGAGTCTCTTATGAGATACTTACTGTAAAGAAAAAGGGATAAGCATTTTTCCCCAGCTTCTTTAGCAAAGATTCCTGCAAGTGGGAGAGAGACTCTGGCTTGTCAGCAGGTGGGTACACCTGGACCCTAGAGAAGAACAGGTCCCGTCGGAAGGTGAGGCCAATCACATCAATGTCTTCCTGGCCATACCGGAAAGCACAGGTCAGGGACACATACACTGGAGAAAAGCACATGACAGGTAAAGCATGCAGCAGGCTAACAGCGCAGCCTGGGTGGGATGTAAATCCTCTTGCACTAGAGGGCCAGAGAAACCCATTTCGACACTGTTGTATAACTCAGTATTCATACCACATGTAAGAGCATACGTTACATTAAGAAGCCCATTCATTGGGCAAGAGAGCTACAGTTTTACCCTTAAAACAATAAAAAGGTTCTGTCTTAGCATCTCACTTCAAAAGAGGACTAACAATCTCTGAAACGTTGCATAAAACCTCAAACCTTTTTTTCCCTTGATAATTGCAGGATCCACCAATACAACACCATCTGAAAGGAAAAAATAAATAAGATGAACAGAAGATAATCAGGGGTGACAGAACAGGAAGGGCAGCACATATCCTTGTGGGCTTACCTACAGGTTCCACATTCCCTATGTTGTCAATGAAATCCCGTTTTCCCAGGTAGATGGTCAGCTGTAGGGAGAAGATGACAATGGCTGAACTACAAAGTGTTGATGGTTGTGTGCTGAGGGGGAGAACAGCAGAAAGCTATAAATCTTTTAGAGAACAGAACATTTCCAATTTAATTGGATTTTTTTTTTTTTTTCAGCAAACATGCAATCCCCACCAGACTCAACAGGATTATTCACATGCTTCAGAACATCAGAATTGAAGACCTGATGTACATCAGCCCCCAAAAGTACAAGAGAAATACTTCTGCATGGGACAAAGAACTAGAAAGATTTTTGGTGCCACCAGGTTGGAAAGACAATGAGTCAGGTTTGTTTTAAACATTTACCAGCAGGAGTACAATCCAGGAGGAGTGAGAGGCTAGTTGCCTTCCTCTTGTACTATATGAGAAACTTGTCCTATAAACTGTTTACGTTATCTCCTCAAACTTAGCGCTAAATACAGCTCGTGGTCTTTCTTCAGCAGGAAATGAAGGGGATAGGAAAGAGCTTTCTAATAAGTCTCCAGACTGACTGCAAGTAAAACTCACCCCCATATAAACCCATTATGGTACTTACAGCTTTGTCACGGGTGCTTTTTTTGAAGATAACTTGTTTATGAGGAGAACCAGCATTCTTCCCACTCATCCCTGTCTTTTGCGACTCAGGGCAGCTCATGGCCAAAGATGGGTATGTGACTGTGGGTGAATGAAGCTTTTCAGCTCCAAAAGGTCCTGGAAAAATATCAGGGGGAAAAAAAAAGGTGGAAATAAAAGTGGAATTATACCTGGTGGGTAAAGCACTCTACTCCCATGTATAGTTTACAAAAGACCATTTCAGCAGATACCCAGGCACAGCACAGAATGTGGGTTTCTTTTCATTTTAGCAGTTTTTCATTAAACCTCCCCCCATGTTTATTTAAAAACAGCTCTTCAGAACTATTACAAAAGACCAAAACCTCCTTTTAATTCATATAAAAAAAAATTAGTAGACTAATAGAAAAATCTGGAGGGGAAGGGATAGCTTGGCCTTTGCAGAAAGGTTTGTAGAGAGTAATTTTGTGAAGAAATCTGCCAAGAGTACAGATAAAGGTAATCTGATCAACACAAAGTACCTCAATTTTAAAAAGGTGTCTGAAGATTTGTCATCAGATGCTTTAAATTGTCATGAGATAAGAAGGAAGGTAATCTCATTATTAATGAGATAAGGTATAAGAAATAAAGAATACCAATACATGACGGGGCTTGGTTACTTTCAGGACTTTTTGGGGGTTTTTACCATTGCAAGTATAAAACAGCACAGCATCATCTGTCCTGGGAAATTTGCTATAAAGAATATCCTTGAATGAATGGAAAGAAACCTAGATAAGGAGTGAATAGCCTGCCCACAGACACACAGCTATTCTGGATTCCCAAAAAAAAAAACCCTGTCTACGTGAAGTTGGAGGACTGCTTCACGACGCAGGCTGGATAGGTGATGAAATACCATATATTTCACCACAGTAAGTGAAAAGCATTGCACTCGAAAAAAATACAACTGTAGTCTGACATGCACAGTTCTACTTGTTATCACTCAAGAAGAATGTCTTGACATAAGCAGAGAAGTTATTAGGAAATAAATCAAGAACATAAGACAATGCCATTTATGCCATTTCAGAACCCCTTACATATCTGCATCTTGGATACAGCATGCTCAGTCTAAGACCTAGAAAGGTGGTATGTATTGCTAAGGAGTCAGATCAAACCCAAAATGAGAACCCATCTGTCCTACCATATTTTCCTAAATCAGAACCAAATGCAACCCATTACTTACAGGGTATCATTGAACTCAAAACAGAATGGACCTTAAGAATATAACAATCCAGTCACCAGCCCAGAAAGGTAACAAGTATAACCAGGGGTAGGAAACAGCTTGTACCCAAGGAAAAAACAGATGGAATAAGATTCTTCAAGAGGACAGAAAAAAATAAAAATTAAAAAAAGGGACCAAAAGGACACAAGAGATATCTAGAGAAAGAGATGTCCACAAAACCTGAGTGGTACAAAGCGAAGAGAGATTAGTTTTTCACTTTGTCATAAGTCACAAAAAAGCAGCATCCAGTTAAACGATCAGACAGCAAATTAAAAATAAAGTGAAGCATTTCCCAATGTAACGCAAGATTCAGCAGTACAGCACGTTGCTGCAGAAGGCTCTGGAAGTCACCGATATGAATCGATTCAAAGGATTAGACGTGTTCACAGGGAAAAGGCTTTTGGCAGATGTCAGACAGGATCATCCAGGTGCAACCTTCACCCTGTAAAAGCCTGAAGCTGAGGAGCAGCATCAGGAAAGGATGGTGCTGCAGGTGCCCTATTCTTACACTTCTCCCTATTGGACCTGTGTGAATGAGCATACTGCATTAGACCACTGGTGTGACAGTGTATGACTGTCCTTGCAGTTCTCATCCATTCTATTTTTCTGCTTGCTTTCCCATTTTAAAACTGTTTCAAGGGTAGAAGCAGTTTCTAGGGCCTATTTGCACGCAACAGACAGTAGAAAAAGTAAATATTTCCCTTCTTAGAAAGCTGGAAAAAATGTAAGGTAGAGATTAGAGATAGACCTTACACATGTTTAAGCATTTCTGTTTTTATGAACCACAGGTAAGTTTTCCAAGTCCAGAATATTATTTGTTGCTGAACACACACCCTACTCATGCTGTAGACCCAAATAAACCAGCAAATAACATTAAATACCTTGCTGTGTTCCAAACACCACAGGAGCTGCCACAGGACAAAGACGCGAACTCCTACACCACTGAAGACAGATGAATTTTCCACACAGCCGTGTCCTACGCTTCTTCGTGTCTACCAGAGGAAATCACTAACCTCTTAGCAAACAAGGAAGACAATTTGTAGGGGATTTGGAAGCACGTATCTAGTTGCGTCCATCCAGGATTTCAAGAATTAATCCCCCTCCAAGAGCAAATATTGTACCTGGGGTAAGATTCAACTGGAAAGTGGTTAAGTCAGCAATATAAAGCATTACCTAAGGAAGCTCAGATCGTCAATGAAAAGGTGTACAATGTCATACTTGCGCACTTTGTAAGGACTACAGACTTACATAGAACAGGATGGTTACTGAAAGCAGCTTTATTATTAAGCTCTTTCTCCATCTTCTCCTTCCTACGGCTGCAAGCCATCTAGCCTGATAAGAAGCTGAACAGACAAGAGCCATTTATGAAAGAGGGAGTTTGTAATACACCAAACCAAGTCTCTATAAATAGATGCCATTATGAAAGACTACCAAACATTGAGAACAATGTATTATTCTCATAATCACCAAGCAGTTTATCTGTTATTGCTCCACCAACATCCCATTGGCATGCTGATGCAAAACAACATGTTGCTCACTAGTACACCTCCCCTCCTTAATTTACTTATAGAGTGGGGCACAACATCCAAGATTTAAGACACATTAACAGATATTTCAATCAATTTAGCTTTTCTGTTCATGAATATCCCAAGAATAGCTGCTCCCCCCACCGTGAATTCGGTCTTGATATTACGCACAAAAATCTGCATAATTTTTGGCTTGCAAGCTGCATAAACAGCTGTAGCTTTCCTCTGGGCTACATCTGTTAGCTTTATTAGAAAGATCACATGATATCCTCTCCACTCGCCAGTCTGAACAGCACCCTCCATCTCAGGCAATCTTGCAGTCACAAATCAGCTTGCTTTTTGCAAACAATCACCAACACTTGCCTGAATATAGTGGCCTGGGTACACAAATTATTCCCAAAAAAATGAACACAGAACCAGTGTTCCTCAGCTCTTTCAGTGTTTTCCAAATTCCAGCAACATTTTATTAACTGGAGGTGGATTATTTAGAGAGCTTAATCACTACTCTGTTTAATCAACACTGGCAAACACAAACCAGCCAGCCCTAAACCACAGAAACTCACATGCCTGTGTTCCTGAAGGAAAGCCAGATCCTGGTGGTAGGAAGTAGGGAAGAGACCCCAGAAATTAACCCACAAAATCAACGCATTCCATTGTCACACAGTGCAAAACAGAGAAAGATGGTTTTGTTAAGAGTTCGTACTACTGCCACTGCAAAATTATTAGTCCTTCAGGAGACTAATGAGCTTTCTTGTTGTACCTGCTACTCCTCTGAGGGCCCAGGAGGTGTAGGTACATGCACCATTGCAAACATCTTCAGAGGAGCTCGGAAGCAGCTTCTCCATAACATGCTTCCTAACGTGCCCTTATGTCCAGAGAAAGATGCCCACCCACCCCCTCCAAACCACCTGAAGGGCAGCTCCGCCTTTAGCAGAGAAACACTGCAACAGCCATCACCTTCATTTTCTCTTCTTTCCTCTGCAGGCTGAAGCAGAAAAGGGGGCAATAAAAGTACACAAACTATAGAAAAAAAAAGGTAAAACTGGTCACTAGAATTTCCTACATAACTTAGTCCTAAGGAATTTTAATCTAAAATGCTTAAGGTGTTAGCTAACTAACCGTTATCCTTGAGTATTATTAACCTACTTTGTAACAGCATCAACAGGCAAAACAAAGCCCTTTGTGTAAGATGTGTCCATGTTGTAGAAAAACACAAGTATAGCAGCCTAAATTATAAACATCCTAAACCCATTCTGATCCTCCTCAGCAGAGCCTGCAGAGTTTTTATTACGTTAATCTCCCAATAATCTTTCATCATGCTGACTTGTCATTCAGCAATCTGCTTTTCTGCAGTAACCAAGGTCACTTGCACTCTTGGTAGGGGCCTTTTCAAGAAGGACCTTCTGCCATAGCAACAGACAGAAGAAAAAATATCTTGCCTTTAGAAATGCTTCAGAATGCCAATGTGAATCTTTTCATTTCTGCTACAGTTCTCACTTCCAAGAGCTGGACAGAAGGATTCCTTCCTTATGAAAACAGGAGGGTGGTCAGTGATGGCTCTTAGTTATGTATGAAACTTGTAGATTAAAGAGCTGAAGGCTTTGCTTCATTACTCTGAAGTAGGAACCAGAGTAAGGGTTCAACAAGGGTTTTCATGTTTTTAAAGAAACATGCAACTCATTACTGGCTTAAAAACTTAACAAGGTAGCAGTCAAAGTATCACAGCAGAAAAAGCCTTCAGTTTTCACCAGTGTCTGAAATACAGATACTAATTTCCTCAATTCAGTAATTTATCCAAAACATCCAAGAATACATCAGCCTTCCAAGAAAAGAGGCACTTGTTCAACATGGTAAGACTTCCTTCAGTCTCAAGACAGTACTCCTAAAACAGGGCAAGACCAGGTTGTATCTGCAGGACGTCCAGCTTCAAGCTAAGAGCATTATCCTCTTTCCCCCTCTACACTAAATCCCACAATGCAGCTGAACACAAATCCACAATTCTTCAGGAAAACACAGCACAGAAAAACACATTTCAGGTTCCCCTCTTCACTCATTCGGAACAAGAGCTCACACACAGACAAACAAATAAATGAATCGGAGCATTGTGGGGTTTTAAAAGCAGAACACAGGTTTATTTACAATCAAGTTCTTACGGGCAGCTGAATAAATAAAAACTTTGCCCCATATACTCTAATTCCCCACTGCAGAAAGTGTCTGAACAAAAGGCTAGGTTAGAGAGATGCCTGTTAGAGCAGCTGCCCCCTAACCCAGCCCCTCCAAAGAACACACTTCCTTAGTAAAACACTATCAGGAAAGAAGAAAATAAAGTGCAAATAAAAAGGCAATAAAACGCTGGTGGCTTGTCTTGAGGCCCAGACGATGTGGACAGGTTTGGCTGGATAAAGTTATGCCAGGTAGCTCACCCAGACACATCACGGTTTTGGATGCTTTAACAGGGACAGAGCCAAGACACTGCTCCGTAGCACAGAGGGCTCCAGCGCAAACAGGAATATTGCACGTGTGCTCAAGAAGGGGGCAAATGGCCTGGAATTGCCAGCACCAAAACAATGGATTTGGGATTTAACCCCACTGCTCCCCTGTGTTCTACTGACAGCCGCCAGGACAGGACGGATGAACAGAAAAAGGGACCAACCATCTAGATTCTGGTGCTGAAGTCACAGTATGACTACATTCCTTATCACAGCAGCACAACAGAAGTTGAACTTCTCTCTCCTCACACCCAGTAACCAAACTGCCTGTGGAATAAAAATATTAAAAATCTCCTATTTTGTGATACCCAAGTTGTTGAAGGGCATTTTAACAAACAGGTGCAGAAGTCCTGAAGAACGGACCATTGCCTTAAGAACAGGTGAAACTGATACAAAGAGTTCACGTGACAGTGATGGAGAACCTGTGTCAGGATCAGAGCAGATCTGAATTGAGCTGATAACTCAAAGGCAGAGCTGCCGGAGCCACAGGAGACTCGCTTTAAAAGCTGTTCCAACACTTCAGACTGCCTAGGACCTGTCCACATTTCAGGATCTTCTCACCCCATGCCTGAACTAGGCCACAAGAACAGAACACAGGAGACGGGACATGTATTAAGTCAGCATACACAGTAACTTCTTTCCAACATTTCCAACTCAGAAGTGCTGTAGATACATTTGTGTGACAGAGTATTTGGCACAGCTGTCTGGTGAGGAATCCCGCTAGTATCTTCAGCTCCACTTGGTGCATAGATACTGCATGTAAAGGCATGACTAAGTAGCATTCTCCATCCAGAACAGCTAATCCCTTGCTGAGTCCGAGTGCCACAGTGCAGTTACGGCCATAAGAAGTCTCTGACTCAGGCTCCTTCTCCATTGCTTTAGAACTTTCCTCTGGAAAGTGAAGCCCATGCGCTTGTTAATATCCCAACTCAGGATGGATCTGGGCTCAGGTCTCCATTCTGTTCAGCCATGGACCAGCACCACCACACACAGAGGCAGTGGACGCTCTGCCTTTCACCCTCCGTTCAGTCAAAATTCAGACCACAGGACAGCCTTGTTTCCTTTGTCCACACTGACCACATGGGCACCTGCTGGTGACCATGCGACTGCATTGATAGAAGAACTGAAACAGAAGCCAGGTAGAGGTTTACAAAAAAGCCGAATTCCACAACAGCACTTAACACTGGAATGAAATATTATAGTTCTCTGACTATCAAAGAAAAGCACTTTCTCAGCTCTCAAAAGACTTGGGCTTTTAATAAGCCTAAGAGAGATACAGTTTCTTCAGAATATATTAAGTGTACTTTATTAGAATCATATCTCAATAACAATAACAAATCTAACCTTAATTCAATCTAGAGAATACCACCATGAATCCACAAAGAATCCGCATATCAAAAATTCTCACACCCCAATATAAGTTGCAAAGCTGTACAACTACAGTTCTTCCATAGCTCAGCAAGATTCACAATCCATTTATATGGGTTATTTATACAGCCAGCTTCCCCTCACCTGTGATGCTTTGCAAGCGTCCTCTCCAATTTCCCAGTGAGCACATTCCAAATGTAGAGGGCCCCATCAGCTGAACCAGCAGCCACATAGTTACCATCAGGGCTATGACATCAGAGAAGGTGCAGAAGGCAGAGAACAATTTTTAAGTCAGCAATTTATCAGCACACATCATCATTCCACCCACGACTTCCTAAGCAAGCAACTCAGCGTTAGCCTTTTAAGAGTTGTGTTACCAGCTGCTAACACTAAGAGGTGAAAGCGCTTCAAGATCAGAGTTTCCAAGACATTGGATCAACATCTACAGATATACTCTGTCTTGACCAAGAGGCAACCTTGGGCAAATCACAAACTCTGCCCCAGTTTTTTCTAGCTGTAAAGGAGGACACTGCAGCCAAGCATCAGGAATCACTCACTTTTGCTGGGGAAAGATTTCTCATACCTTGCTTATATCTGACCTTACCTGAACACAACTCTCGTCCAGTCAGAGCCACATTTGAATCCCTGGGCACTGAAAAGTTAGAATCAGATAATTGTAAATTAATTTCTAAGAACACGGACTTTCCAAGTTCTCACTAAAGAGCATGGTAAGAATTTCTACACAGTTCAGAATAAGCTCCAGTATCTCTTTATCACAATTTGCATTTCTCATACACCCTGCTCTCAATCACATCTAAAAAATTCTGTCCTTTAGGCCAAATACTTCAAAGCCAAGCTATCTTCTTTCAAGAGGTACATGAAAAGATCCACCAGAGCAGATCTTGGCTGTTAAGACTCTAGAGAGCTTTGCTACCCATGTAGAAAAAAAAGTTTGGAGACTGCTCTCTCCATGGAGCTACTGAAAAACACTCCAACACTGAGGGCACACCGCAATCCAAAGTTCTGAAATTCATAGCGTTCTTGTGGAGAACATGCTCACCTGAATGTCTGCTTGACAGCACTAACCCGCAGATCAATGATCTTTAGTAGATCATCACGGGAACAGGTCAAAAGCTCTGTTCGCTCTGAGTTCAGGTCCAGAGCTGTGATTCTTCCAAGCAGCTCCAGCTCTTTTACTATGCTTTCAGTCCTGAAGACAGAAAAAAAAAAAAAAAAAGGAAAAAAGGAAAGAAAAAAGGAAGAGTAAATCGGGGTCCAGAAACCAAACCACTGTATCAAAACTTTGTCCCACTTGTCCCAATGTGGAAGAAGAGGAGAAAAAGGATTACTGGATTATTCTCACATTTTGATTCTTTCCCAAGCTAGATCTCACTTTGTGAATAACATTTCCAGCCCCACCTTCTGAAAAACTAAACAATGTCTAGAATGGTTAAGTACTGACCAATACAAAATATTTACAAGAAAGCAGACTGCCTTTTCAGAAAAGAAACAGCATCCCAAAAAAACCCACAACAAACCTAAACCACCAAAGTAGTAACAAAACTCTTTCAATGGCCTTCTGCAAGTCTTGTAACAGTCTCAGCTTCCAAGCTCAGGAAGAAGAGCTCCCTAGTTCAGATTATACTTGGACAGCAATCCCATAACCATTCCTATACTTAAAAGCTCTGTCTTTCAATAGTTTTACCTGATGTCCCAGAAACGAATTTTCTTATCAAAGTGTCCACTCATTACACATTGCTCAGTACATACGATGTCATTGCAGCTAGATCCTGCAAACACTGTTTTTATACCTAAAAAGGATAAACCAATAGTGACACTCTGAAACTTATACTGTACAAACTGATGAAAACAGAGACAGAAAGTAATCACTATACCACACACACAGCAGTGTCCAAGGAGTGCCACAGGGCAGACAAACTCTGTCTTAGAATAATCCTGACTTAAGTCTTCAACAACCCCTCTGCCCTTCTCAATCTCCTTTGCTGTGGCTAATATCCCTTTAAACGCTCCCACGACAGCTGCTTTACTTCCACTTGGCATTTAGACAGATATAATTTGCTACTGTTAAACAACATGAAACTGTCTCCTTGACCTATGTTTGTGGTCCAGGTATCAAGGTCACCTTGAATCTCAACTCCTCTCTCAGTGCAGGCAGGTTTAGGAGCCATCAGTAAGAGAGAAGCCAAGGAAATAAAGTGTTTCTCCCAAATTAAAATCTGGATCCTAACATTTCCTTCATTTGAGATGTTGAAATTTTTGGTACGTTTCCAAGAGACATTTCCAGTAACATTGAATCTCAACTTCCCTCTCAGTGCAAACAGGTTTAAGAGCCATCAACAGGAGAGAAGCCAAGGAAATAAGGTGTTTCTCCCAAAGAAAAATCTGGATCCTAGCATTTCCTTCATTTGAGATGTTGACAGTTTTGGTATATATCCAAGAGACATTTCCATCCACCTCAGGGTTAAAAACTCTGACCTAGCTCCAAGTTTTTAGTGGAAGACTAAAATACCCACCCCCAGACTGGTAAACAAAGAACACTCACAGAACACAGCTGCTGTTAATGTAATAGCATTAACAGTGCTTCCTGCATACACATGATTTCTTATTCTTATTTCAGGTAACAGGCAGAAAGAATCCAATTACTTGAATAACAACAGAAGATGGTATAGCTGCTAGTTTTTGCTTATTTAGACAAGCAAGATGATGAAATAATCTGGCTGATGTCAGACTTGCATTTACATTCAGTAGAAGCACAGAACAGGGATGAAAGACAGAATTTAGGTTTCCTTACAAACTTTGCTGCGGAGGTCCCAGAGCTTGAGGGTCCGGTCATGACTTCCTGAAACAATGCGTGCATTGTCCAGCAAGAACTTGGCCGACAGAACTTTACCACTGTGACCTGTCAGGGTGTGCTGAGGATGAGAGATTTACATGGTAAAATTTCACAGTTCCACTTGCTCCCTTTCCTTGTAGCTTACTACTACTGCTATTTAACAACTCAAAGAATCTTAAATCATAATTCGCCTGTCTACTGCATTGCTTGGAGAAAAAAATATCTATTCTAGTTAAACAGATTTAACACTGAGTAGGAGAGTTAAGTACCACAGAGCTCAGCCTGAAGCTGGGAGACACAGGTCACCTTTGCTGCAGTTTCTCTAGCTACTCAGGGAACCTGCGAGCTCTCTTCCGCAACACTCCAAATACCTATGCTTCACAGACAGATGGCAACTGCAACACAGCCTTACAGGAGCAATGAGGAAAAGGGGTTAAAGCATGCTGAAAATGGAAATTGTGCCTTCAGGTTTTTTATAGCGAGCTTCTCTCAAGGATACAACAGGATATCTAGTCTCAACTGTTGTTATATCTTCAAGCCTGAAAGCTGAGACAATCAGAGATTTCAGAAAAACTCCCTGCAGTAGCTTGTGTAACTGCAGGGGGAGGGTCTGTGGGGCTGAGAAGAACACAAACCACATTCACTTCAAATTGCTGAATATTTACATACTAAATTGCAAAACAGATAATGAATGACTGAAGTAAGACTTGTGAAAAAAAAGAACAATCTTTGGTATATAGTAGATTTTTTTTTTTAAATACTCAAAGGACTATCAAATTACACAAAGCAATCTGGGCTCAGGAAATTAAAAAAACACCTTAAAAATGGAAAGGAATGGGAGCAAAGTTTGGGAAAAAAGCAAACCTGACACAACACAAACTCTGAAAGAACAAGTCATCCCATAAAGACCTCTTCATCTTAAGAAAGGACACAAACTCCAGAAAGGAGGATCTAAACTTTCACTCTGGATCTCTCTTCTGCTCTTGCTGCACAGTCATTAGGTACAGATGTTTGCATTTAAGTAGGGAGTTTGTGGCAAAATTCATGATTTCAGCTTCATTGCCTCCTGCTCACATGCAAGCCATGACAAATCTGTACCACACCCACTCAAAACAAACAATGCACTAGTTTATCTCAGCGAACAGTGAATACACTCAGCCAAAGCTGGTAGTCACCAAGGGCACCAAAAAATTACAGGAAGATATTGTGAAGCCAGGTGGATGTTTGCAGAGAGATAACTAACATTTTGTAGGATTACTCTATAGTTTGTTAAACTTTTATTCACTATAATTCACATCCAATACTAGGTTTGGCAGCCAAACAGAAGCTGCAAAAGAACTGATATTCTTCACTTTCCTAAATGAGATCTGACATCTCCACATTGATAACTACCCAGTGAATTATAATGCAACCGTAGGTTATAACTGATGTGAAACGTCACAAGTTTCAGAACAAAGTAGCATCTTCCTAAAGTTGATGAAAAGTGTGTATAGGAATGACAAGAAAAAATACTCTTAGAAAGCTGAAGAAGCTTATTCTGGTCAAAGGTGAATCCTCCTTAAATTAGAACCTTCTCCAGAAGAACGTGAGTACAAAGAAGTTGGGAGGAGAGGAGGAATCTTTCAAAAGACATTGAGAATAAAGTCAAGCACTTTTAGGCTTGCTGCCTTTTAACAGCTAGGCAAAGGATTCCTTTTCAAGAATGCTGCTCCTGACTTAAAAAAAAAATCCCTCTGTCTTCTGCAAACCCTTCTTCAGCAGACCTCTCCTTGGACTGAGACTAAAACATTGAAGTGGATCTCCATAAACCATAAGCAGCACTTAAATTTCCAGAGAGAGGGATGCAAAAATGTACTAGGTTTACATGGCAAGGGTTGCTGGGGGGGGGGGGGGGGGGGGGGGGGCTGTATTGCGAAAATACGCAGTAACCAGAGTTTCCTGCAGGGCTGTGCAGAGACCAATACTGTATTTTAGGTCTTGCTGTGAAGACCCTTAATAAAGATCCTGTTAAAAAAAGAATTATTGGAAGCACCTGTAAACATGCAACTTTCAAAACTGCCATATTCCCATTAGACAAAACTGGAAATACAGGCCAGAAACAGCCTGAGCATTGCTCTGCCTTCAAGAGACTCACCCGTAATCGATTGTCATCAACCGTCCAGATTCTGCTGGCAAAGTCATTTGAAGCTGCCAAGAGGTAAGAACCCTGCGAACACAAGATTAATTTAAAACTACTTCTGCAAGTCAGTATGCAAATTAAACTCAAAAGTGTTTCTAATAAATCATTAAAACTCTATTAGTGCTATACTGCCAAGAGGAAATAAACAAAAAAAAAAACCCCAAAACCCAATGGCATATACCAGTAAGGAAAACTAGTGTAACAGCTTTCAAAAAGGCTATGGCTTTTTCTTCTCGTCAAAACGTGACAATGATTTGTAGAATCATGACTACAGATGAAAGGAGTAACAATAACCAGATCAGAAAGGACGTTCTCCTTTCCCTTCTACCTCCAGCTGCTGAAGTGAGGCATCGAGTTCTAGTTGACCCTCATCTATTGTGTTTTGTTTTGTGGTGGTTTTGGTTTTGTTTCCGTTTTAATTTTTCACAGGCAAAAAGCCCTGCATCATCTACTGCTTAGACTGGCCTCAGAGTAGAATGAGCCCAATTCTTGCAATTCGCATTACAATTCTAACATTTTAAACTAAGATTCCAAAAACTAAATCTGTCCAAGGAGATAAATTGACTTGTTCATGGCTTTAGGCTTAGGGCCCTTTCAAGTCACCCATGATGCAGAATGGACACCTCAAGATTCATGCTTGCACTCCTGTCCAACTCAAAATACTTTCCTGAATCCTTAAAGCCCATTAAAATCTCACCTCAGGCAGTTCTCACCTCAAATGTGTTCAAGCAACTTGTCAAAATCAGAACTAGTTTCTCCTACAAATTAACAAGACCAGCAAATCTCTAAAAAGCTGGTCAGTGTCCAAAGGAAGGATCCTTTTAGGTGTGTATCAATAGAGTTTAGCTCACAGAATCATGAAATGGAAGAAACGTCAGCTTTGGTCTATCGTCTGTGCAGTAAAGCATTGTGTTATGGGCGAGGTCTCAGCAGAAAAGTCAGATCACACATCCAGTTCTAACAGTCCAAGACCCCAAACTCCTTCAAGCAGGACTGTTTGATGCTGATCCCAGTCATGTCTCTGATACTTCAGGTGAACATGAACTGACCACATCACAAGCTGTCAGCAAACACTCTGCCAGCCACGCCATTATTGTGCCGGGACTGACGAGAAACTGCTGGGAGAAAAGGTCATGGAAGTGCAAGTCTTAGGATAATCAGACCTTTTACTATTCATCACAGACCTCAACACAGCACTTATGGAAATAAAGTTCACAAAAATAAAGCCTCAGTGTATTTGCTTCTCTTGTGCTGTTATGCCAGCTTTAGTGGGAAGCTGAAAATTAATTTCTTACTTTGGACAAAGCCTAGTGTATTTTATTATAATTTTATCATAATAGCCCATAACATCCAATGTCTGAGCTGCATATCATCTTCTGAATTGTAAAGCAAAGATGAGAATTACAGAATGCAACATATCAAATAAAGATCATTGGTACAATTTTTAACTATTTGCGGTTATTCTCACAAGTGTTTTAACTCATTTCTTAGGTAACTTTTCAAAGTGCTAGAATGGAAATTGATAACAGAACACAACATAATTCAATTAATTTATTCCCAATCACAAACAGTGGATATTGCACAGATACTCACAGCACTATCAAATTCTATGCTTGTAATCCCAGCATTACTACCAGAGAGGGAACCTTTAGGCTCACACCTATCTGCACAGAGAAAGATGAACAAAACTTAAGCAATGGATTGGAACAAAAGCTGACACAAAGTGAACTATAACATGAGTTTGTTTAGCATCCCGCCATACCCCAAAGCAAAAAAGTTACCTCCCAAGACTTCCCAAAGCTTAACCCTCCGGTCCATGCCTCCTGTTGCTAGTAACCGGGAGCCAGGGCTGAACTGCACTGCATTCACCTCCCCATCATGTGCGTCCTGAGGAGTGGGAGGAACACAACAGCCACCCAAAATGGTATTAGCACAGACCCAAAAAACCACAGATTAGAAAGCTATAGAACTTAAAAGGTTATACAGAACCACAGCTGTAGATCTTTCAGCAGTATATAGGAAACAAAGCCACAGACTGAAACTCTACTATGGTTGATGGTGTACAAACAGAGCAAAAAGAGTGATCCTTATCTAAAGAAAAAAACAAAAGCACATAAAGAAAAACACTAGCAAGGACTCAACAGTGATGATAAACTGCCGGAAACCTTATGATGCTTTGTAAGTTTAGTCTTTATAAGGTAAGGCTTTTAAGTTACACCAGAAAAAAATTAAGGAAAGGACAGGACAGAAAACAGTAACAGGTGATATGCTGTAGAAGGAAACTAACTTTTCATTTCTCCATCTAGAGCCAGCCATGGAACCTGATCCAATCAGTTCATGCAACCACAGAACACTCAAGTCAGGCTTGAGTTAGGAAAGTCTGCTAGAAAACAGCATAACAGATTAACTGCATTCATTTAGTGCATTGGCGATAATGCTATGTTATATTGGTGATTAAGTAGTACCAGCACAGTTGAGACAGCACCTTCTCTCACAGAGAACTCAGGCTTATGCTGTGGTTCCTATCTGCACATGCAGTGACACCCGTGCACCCCTGCTTTCTCACAACTTAATGTTTTGACTCTTGAGTTGGCCACTTAATTATGATTCTTAACCTTTTAAAACCTATGAGAATTTTAAGATTCCGTCCTTTTTTCCCCCCCTGTTAATTTCACAGCTTTATGCTACTTACCCACGGTATTAGTACGACGTTCTTATTTCATTTGCTGCATTTCCTTTTTAAGTATTTTCAATAACTGCTCTTCTAAAAATCAATCTTTCTGGAAACTTGTACTTTTCTGGAACTTGTTGCTTGAACTTGGGTCTACCAGCTCATACTTAGGAGTCACCACACTTCATATCTGACCTTTCTACAAGTGCAGAAGAGCCGTTCAGAACAAACTAAAGGTCTCACCTAGAAACTACACCCGAGAATGGTAACTGAAGTGACTACCTTCTCTGCCTTCCCAAGTCTGTTCTACTCATCTCTCCAGAAGTGAGCCCAGTCTGCTCCTCGAATCTGCCAAACCCTTGGCACAGAGTCCTTGCATTCATTCCTGGAATGCTCGGCAGGACCTAGACATGTCCTCACGCTCCATCCAGGCTGCAAACACAGGAGCTAAAACCTAACGCAGATCACCTCTAGAAGGGACATATGGATTCCCACGAAATGAGTAAGGACTTCTTCCTTCTAATATTGTAGTGCTAACCACACATTGCCTCCATACTGCCGCAGTCTGACAGGCTTACTACTGCAACCGGTCCTACTCCTGCTGCAAGATGGGGAATTGGAATAGGGCAGCATTCCCTACGTTGCCAAGACCAGGGGTCAGCACAGTCTTTTGCTGTTCACCCCTCCACATTGGGGGGGGACAGGCCACACTGCTCCTGGAAGCTCAGATGACATTACAGAAGATCAAGAGAAAGGTGAAAACAACATAACCTCTCACGCCGTTCTTGAAAAACTCACATATGTAACTTTGCAATACCTTTTTATGATTAAATTAGCCAGGATTATATCTGTTGATCAACTGTGCTTGCTGTACATAGCCAGAGGAAGAGAGAGGTTGCAACGCATACCACAGCCACAAATACCTCCTCTGATGCTCCCTGTTCAAGCCAGATCCAGGCTGCCCCCTTAAGTTATGACCCTGTTCTCACTTAAGGTAACATTGCTACTCCCTCCACCCCATGACTTCCACTAGAGGAGATAACAGGGCAGACTAGGAAACAAAAGCCTCCATGCTGCAGTGAGCCACTCTGTTACTCTGGATAAAAAAAAAGTCATTTCATATCCATGAAATATCCACATCCAGCACTGGAGTGCCGGAGAAAGCTCAAGAGGAATGTTCAAACAAGTAGCCACGTTACAAGACAATTTACCACAATATCTTTCATTCAAAAAGGTAATGCCCTTCACAGAAATCTAAGTTTGGCCTTGTGAGGCCAAAACACCACATAAAGGAGGTCTCAGCTTGAAAACTTTAGATCACACACAATATTGAAGACACCCCACTACCACGAGCTCCTCTTAATCAGTTCTGTTGGATGATATTCAGTGCCACAACTCCCTTCACTGTGGAGAACTGGCACTGAATTAATCTCAAACTGTCAGCAATCTCTTCCTCAATCATAGCTCTACTACGGCATGACAGAACAAGGACTGCTGGGAGCCAAGAGGGTAATGGAGTGTAATTCCCCTGTGCCCTCAGACCTTTTACTAGTCATCATTGACCTCAGTAAGACAGACATCAAGCACATTGGCTATGAAAAGTACTTGGGCTAAGAATTAAATATGATGAACTATGCTACCAAAGCAAGAACTTCTTGTTTGGCATTGTTAACAAAAAGTTTCAGGAGGCTGGTTCCCACACAGACAGGATTCACTTCCTCCAAAGACAGTAAAAGCAATGGTAAAACCAAGAAACCCTTCTATACTTACGAAGACACATATGGCAGTAGTGGGCACTCTCACTTCTTTACTGGCACCTGGATGTGGCTCTACATTATCCTGGGGAGCAGGGAACGAGGACAAAGAACGCCTCCTGAGATGAAACAAAGTAGAAATATTTTAAAACGAGAAGTGAACACTGTTTCTCTTGAGTTCATCCAGATCCGTACCTGTCACTCAACTACACTGTACAGTGATTAAAAAAAATAGGGGAAGTGTTTTTAAACTTTCTTTTATCCCATCTTAAAAAAAATTATGTTTGTCATATAAAACTATGTCCGTTTGTGGCTTTAGGTATTTCATAGCACACCAGACAAGTTACCTGAACTGATCACTGACCTCTACTGACCTCATTTTGGAGCAGCCTTTTTTTTTTTTTTTTTTTTCAAATAGGAAGGAGAAACATGGGAATGACTGCAGCTGAGTTCAGCTGGAGAAACTGCAATTCCATCATTATGTCTAGGGAGACTCAGCACTACTGCAGCACTACATCCCAGGCACAAAAATGCTCCATTCAAAAGCACAAGCTGCACCACTTAAGCAAAGACCATCCACCTAATGCAGATCTGGACTTGGACCGGCTCCACTCTGGATACTAAGCACAGAACCCAGTGACTTAGTTTAAATAACCCTATTAAAGGAGCAAAGTGCAGTGGAAAGTAAGAGCAAGCCCCATGTATTCCCTCCACAAAGAGGGGCTCATTGCCTCTCTAACTGTAGACAGTTTCTAGGCAGTGTTCTCAACACTTGAAATCTAATCAGGATAATGCAGCTGGGTTCCATGTTACTTCAGTGGAATACATTCACATGCTGGACTAAGAGCGGATTAATGTTTTCACCTGGCAGCATCAGAAGATTGATGTCCCAAAAGGGGAGACTCAGACAGACTGGAGGGAAAGGTCAGAGGTCAGCACACGGCAAGATGGAAGAAACAGGAAGTTGAGGAGAACAAAAAAGAAAAAAAAAAAGAAAGGCAGAAGCTAGAAGAAAGACTGAAATTATTTGTTTGTATTCCCCGCATCACCAAGATTTTGGTGTACATTGAAACAATATGCAAAACAAGGAGGTGAAAGTGTTCTAACCTACCCAAAGATATTAGTGATAGAGTCCAGAAGGCCTCCAGCTGGCTGGGAGAGTCGCTTACTGAAGGAGGGGAGGACAGGTTTAAACCTTGTGAATAGTTTCTCCACATAAAGATCAATACAAACACATTTCATAGCAACAAATCTCTGGAAAGACTCCCTCCCCTGCAGACCCACTCAGAAGACAGAAAACACCAAAGGCAGGCATCAGTTCAAAACTTACCAGTAACTACAACTCAGAACATAATTTGTGAGTCAAGTTTCTTCAATTTCCCTCAACCTCCACCCTGTGAATTACTGGTTTTAGATATAACAGTCTGCCAAGTCTGAAGTTTCAACCAAATTAATCCATGCTCTCATGTAACTACCTCTTACTTTCCACTCACTGCTATTTTAGAGGAAGAAAAAGATGCATTTAATCTGGTGAAGATATTTTCAGCATTTCAGCTAAATCAAAAAATGCTTCTACTTGTAAAGTCACATTGATATCTTGTTTAGTAACAGAGATGTAATACAACGGGCACTGAAATACTCATTTTATTGTCTATTTTGCTTTTAAACCTTTGTTTTTAAGATTAGACAGATTTTTCAGACACCAGTTTAATTTAAAACAGCAAAGAAAAAACAGAGCATATCTAGAGCATGGTAATGGAGAACACAGCACATGAGTTTCATACTGCTCTGGTGGAAGTACTAAACTGTATTCCAGCTAAAGGCAAGTAAAAACTGTAAATAACACTCCCAGCATAGTTCCAACTCTTACATCCCTTGTTCTTCCTCAATGACACAATACAAAAATTTCTCAGTCTACAAACCTGGAAGTTCGGCCGACAGCTCGCACTGGAGATGTCTCCTCAGCTGTGTCAGACGTTTCATCTGCAAGCACTTCAATATCATCATCCCTGCTGAAGTGAGAGAAAACATCTTGTTTTCAATCAGCCAGGACTTCCTATGGAAATGACCCACTGATGTATATGAACTGAATGGACGACATTGTTCCAGGGTCTGCCAATATCTGCACCCAAACTGCATCTAGGTTTACTTAGCTGTGGTAACATGTAGGTAGATCCAGACACCACAAACACTGATCTAGCTGTCACTGCCAGAGATACTACATTCAACATACAATGTCTGAAAACGAATACATGCAGCATCTAAATTTCATTTTTTTCTTTCCAGTTAACAATTACATTCTTCACTGACTACAGGGTTGAATTTCCCTCCTCACCCCACATTTATGTTGATGGGCACCCTTTCCAGATTCTCTTTACTACGGGTACTATATTTCAGCTTGCAGCACTATATACAGCATTATGAGGACCTATCACATCTGAGCAAGACTCTGCTGCAGAGTGAACTATATTTGCTGGAACAGTCACAGAACAGCAAAGCCATGAGTTATTACAATCCCAAATATAGGTGATATCCTATTTTCACAGCACCTTTTTTGCTGTTCCAAAACAAGAAAGTATTTTAAAAAAAGCACAAGAGTTTGAATTTCCCTTCTTCATCCACACCAAAGATATCCAGATACTTTCTACACTGTTGTACTTCAGGTGGTGCTCCATTAAGTACGAGGGATGTTCTGGTACACTTCATTAAAGCATTTATGTACAACTAAACAGAAGTGTGAGGTTCCAATATATACCATAAATTAATCGAGCTAAACTATTCAGCTAACGCTAAAAGGATTTTTTCCCCATTAGTCATCACGAGCTCCAACAGCTTTTTTCCTTCAATGATGATTTTTCCTCCACTGCTGATTTTACAGGACAAACTATTTTTAAACACACTATTAACCTGGTGCCATTTGACTGAACAGGAAGTTTAAACTCAGCATTTAAGTAGGAATAAACCAATTCCTGCCATCAGATAACACTCAGCTGCATAAGCATTGAAGAGAATGGGATCATTTTTAATCTCTCATTTCGGAATGTAGCTGCACTTTAAGTTCTAAGATTTTGGAGGACAGTATATATGAAAAGGCTATGGAAAATATATACTGATTGAAAGTATCAGATTGATATTTCAATAAAACACTATCAAGTTCACCTGATATTGCTTTTTTAAAATCTAAAGTTTGAACTACTAAAACTTCATGTAGCAAAAAAACTTTTTGTGTTAACTTAGTCTATTTCTGAAGCGAATATAAACACCAGGGCACACTCCTTGAAATGACACAGTTTTCCCCTTCAGTAAGCAGTACATTTATACAATACAAACACTAAAATTATAAAATAAAAAAGGAATAAAAAACATCTGTGAAGCACAGTTTCAGTAATTTACAGAAGCAATTATTTTCTAGATTTTTTTAAGCAGGCTTCTTTTTAACTTCTCAATGTCTCATATCCAATTATTTATGAAACGCTGAGACCGTCATCCCCACCACAACAGGAGGTAAAATATTCAAGCTGTTGTGCTACAGCTACCTCTGAGCTCAGCTGTCAGATTGCAAGGTCTTGCTTTGGGCAATGGAGAAGCAGCAGCTTAATGGGGAAAGTGGCTGCACACGTTACATTTGTGTGTTTCCCCTCTCAGTGCAACATTATTTATTGAAGAGTTTAATATTCTAAGATATGCCGTGTGCACTAACATCAAATAACATGGACAAAAGGAATATCACTATTCTTACGAGCTGGGAAGACTGTCCTCTGGCTTGGGACTGTCCACTGGCCTGTGACACAGAGGTCAGCGGCTCCATCTTACGATGGAGAGTTACACCTCAATAAGTTAAGGGAATGGAAGCATTTAAACGTATCTTAAAAAAAAAAAAGGCAAAGCAAGTTGTGCTAACTAGTTGTACTGTTAATTGCAGTTTGAGTTTTCCTTCCAAATGCTACAAGCTCTCTCATATTCCCCTTATATATGTTCTTCCTACCTACCCAGACTTTTGCATTGGCCCTCTTCCAGAGCAGGTTCCTTGCTCCTACCATGTGCAAGGACAGGCAGCACAGAGACCTAACGTGATTATGTGATGCTAACACAAAGATAATAGATATCAAGAAAAAGCCTGCACACTGCTCTGGCACTGCCTCAGCTGTTTCCACTGACAATGCAGCAGGTGTAGTTTTTCTGAATTTGGCTAACATGAGTGCTAATAACCTCATCAACCTGGTGCAAAGCACCTGCACCATCAACTGTCCACTTCACTCAGCTGATTAAATACCACCCAGGAGTAAACGTAGCAGCCAATATCCATGTGCTGCTGCTGAAAAGAACAAGGGACTACAGATATTTATCTCTGGCTTGCCAGACATAAATAACTCCACATCTATCTGTATTTTTCCTACAGAATATATCTCTCCCAGTATGGAAATGATCAATATACTTTCACCCACCTTAACTCACTCAGTACCTGTTCCTACAGGAAATCCTTGATCCTAGCTATTTGTAGCCTAACACTTAAAAACATAGGCATCTCGAGAGTATATTGCTCCATGATTAAAAAACTATTTTAAAGACCAAAGGCACCACATAACAAATGCTTTTATACTGACATGACTTTCGGCTCAAGAATCTATTTTTAGTCATAACAGAGCTCCTTCTTCTGGAAGTTCAAGTAGGGAGACTTACTGTACATTTTTGACTTTACACCAAAGTTTAAACATTCCTCTACATCACCAAATTCAGAAATAACAAATATACCATTTATCATGCATCTGCATAAAACTGAAGCATGAAGTGATAGAAGAGACTGTAAATCAAGAATGCTTACGGTTCAACAGGCAGGGGTTCTTTGGCAGCTTCTGCTAGCTCCTTTTGCAGCCTGGCTTGTCGTCTCCTAAGAAAACAAGGTTATTTTAAAAAAAACTTCCTTAATCCCATTCCAAAGGTTACCCTGCACCATTTAGTTGAGCTTCATAATATTTATAAATAAATAAGAATCAGACCACTGCCCTAATTTTATCCTGCTTTTCCAGATACTCAGTGTAGGAGAGGCAGTTTTCTTACTGTGAATAGCAAAGATCAACTGAGTGAGGCAGTAAGGAGAAGCGTACCTACACCCCTTCATGACCAATATGAATGTGGAGTTGCTCGGAGTACGAGAACTTGCAAAAATAGTTATATTAGTAAAGATAATACAAAACTGCCAAGTACTATGAGATTTGTCTTATAGCTCTTTGTCTCCAAGTATTGTTAGTTGGCAAGCAAGCTGAAGCAATTCAGAAGAAAAATTATTATTTTGCAAGGAAAAAAGTACAAACTTATTTTTGCAAATTTTACATAGTTTAGTCTCGTGGCAGCTTCTCCTTTCAGTAGAACGCAAAATACACTTAAACTGGGTAGTCAAAAAAAAGGGTAAAACTAGTAGTATCAAGATGCAATATAAACATGAGAAGTCCAAATCTAATACTAGAAAAAAAACCCCACCAAACCAACAGTTTCTATCTGATTTGTGATCTTTAGGCCATAGTTAAAAGTTGCTCAAGAAACAAAAAGAACATGTTTTATTAATTTAAAAGACAGGAATGTTTCCACAAAGCACCCATCTGCGTTGGCCAAAAGGAGGAATACGAAGTCCTGGTCTCTCATTGTGTTGTGCAAGAATATAGAGATCACAGAGATCAAAACTAAATCTGGTTTTATCCTATGCATTCATAAGTATTCAAAATACATTGGGAAGTAGTTTATCAAATAGAGGTCATCAACCTCACCTTGAATCCTTTTCATTTTCTGCATTCAAACGATTGGCTTCTTGTGCTTTCTCTGCCATCCAACGTGAGACCAGCTCCTGGTTGTCTTCAGTAGTTTTCCTCAGTTTCTCCTCCAAGGCATTGAAGGTGATCTGGAGAGCATCATATTCATCTTTCAGTGTCTGATTAGCTCGCTCAAGATCTTGCAGTTTGTTACGCAATTCCTGGCACTCTGTTTCCAGTTCAGAGATCTTTTGCAAATACTCTGCAATCCTGGGATGGCAACAAAATATACAAAACAATGAGGATCTCCTTTGGGACTTATACCATCCACCACTGTGGTATTTGTACAATGCCTAACAAAGGAATTTTTAGCCCATGGCCAGGACTCAGAATATTATAACACTAATAAATAACTCAACCAAGAGTCTGGGTCACATACCAACCAGACAGATGAAACAGTTCCTACTCACTTTGCTTCATTCATCTGCATCTCTTTGTCCTTCTGCTGCATTTGGTTATTCAGATCAATTACAGACTGGGCCAACTAGGGAGAGGAGAAAATGATATTACAAAATGCAGGGATGCCAGCTGGATAACACATACTTAGCAGCAACCAGCAAGAGTACAGACCAACCTCACATCACAAGCAGGAAGCATACCTTTCGGGTCTTCTTTCCCAGCTTTCTATACAGATCTGTTTACTGCCCCTATCACACAGGTCATTAAATCAGGGAATCTACTTTCAAACACGAGTCGTCAAAAAGCCATTGTCCTTTGATATCTCACTCCCTTCCCTCAGAGAGTTTCTTGAATATAGTCACATCAAACAGAATGCATATTAGGAAGAAATTTTATTTTTTTAAAGTTGTGGAAAAATCAATACAGAAACTAAAAATTGACAAGTAAGTAAACCAACACGAGTGCTAACAATCAAGCAACAAATCTTCCTGTTACAGCCAGGACAGCCATTACAGGAGACGTGTAGCTTACATATCATAAACATAGGTTTCACAAAGTTTTCCCAGAAAGAAAGGTGCTGGTGGAGTCTCTGCAGTGCACAGGAAATAGAGGGGTAGAGGCCAACACTAATGAGCTGCTGCTGCCAGCTCAGAGCTGCCAGTCAGTGAGCAGCAACAAGCCCCACAGTGAGCAAAGCCTTGGCTGCCCATGGAGAAGGAAGACTGAGTTTTGAGAAGAGCGCCTGCCTGGGTAGACAGCTTAGGATACCAGGTTGTGGAAAAAGAAGGAATTTTCACTGCTTTGACTAGTCAGTGCACACCTCATGTAGAAAGTTGTCTGCTCTTTGAAAAGCTCAGAATTACTGACACTGGAGCTTCTCCACAACTCCACTGAGGTGTGATCAAAGGAGCATGATAACTTTTTCCAGGTCACTCCCACCTTCTCCCTATCAAAGTCTGCAGTACCATTCAGTTATCACCTCCTGGACTCATTCAATGCACTGCTGTGCTTTTTAAAAATCCAATTCTGCTGATGAAGCATCCACATCTTCCCATCAGAAGGAAAAAAAAAAAAAAAAGATAGTGGATTTTCCTGTCTTCCAGGCCCACCTCTCACAGCTAATAGGACTTCTGGGCTCCCTACTGCATCGACCTGGCAGAATCAGTACTCCCTTTTCAGTCTAACACCACAGCACTTTCAACCTTTGCTTGTACTTGTTTATTTTTTATCCACTCTTATCTAGCAGTGGTCCTGCAAAGTGAGAGCCTAATGGAATCACACACAGCCACCTAATCTCTTACTCTGCTCATTCAAAAATCTTTCCAATGTAGAACTAGTGGTCAAGCACAACTCTGTAAACTGGATCAGTTCCTTCCTCCTCTAATAAATACATTTTAAAAACTTATTCATGAAAAAAAATTAAGTACTACTTAAAAATCATGCTACGCTGACAACTTAAGTTCTTATTTCCTGGCTGTCAGTTTGAAAGACTGACCATCTCTGGTTTATTTTAGTCATCAACATGGGGAGCTTAAAAAGGCTGTACACGAAATGAGGAAAAATGATGATGAATAAGCTTGGTAAAACTAAGGTCACATTCACAAAGGGCTACGTATGGACCATACAGAACACGAGAGGACTTTCTAACCTCGCCACGTTTCTTATGCAGCTCTGTCAGCTCCTCTTGATGCTTTATCTTCAGCTGTGCCAGTTCCTGCAACTGAGCATCATTCCATGCGCCATCATGCCCTGGACTGGAGTTTGAGAGAGAGGAAGAAGAGATGTCACAAACTAGAATCCAGTTGCTC
The DNA here is from genome assembly GCF_028858705.1 of Grus americana. Lineage (NCBI taxonomy): Eukaryota > Metazoa > Chordata > Aves > Gruiformes > Gruidae > Grus > Grus americana. Next base: position 3,089,687 of record NC_072860.1, on the reverse strand, counting down.
CTGTGCCTTTGACCAGTTAAGTCTCAGGACAAACTCCCTTGGATTTTCTGTACTACATCAGAAATACAGGTCATTCATTCATAGCGAACTAAACCATAGCTAGCTCCCCCGCAACACATTTCTTGCCAATCAAAATACCATTATAATAGAACTGGAAAATGAAATTTATTGAGATCTCCAGTCACCTTTTTGTACATTTCTAAAACAGAATTTAAACTCAAATGAAAGATAACAAGCTTTTGCTTAAATTTGCACGAAGACAATTGAGTCTTAAAAGTACACTCTCCAAATGCTGGAAGAAATCAGTTTTTTAAAAGCGTATATATATCACGCGGATCCTTCAAGCAGGCTAGCAGCTATATTATAAGTTACAGCTTTTAAAAATAATAATTTCAAGTAAAGTAAAATTTCAAGTAAGTAAAAGCATTTTTCCTCAGCTGTCTAGGATTAGGGAATTCATTCTGTTTCAAAAAACTGTCATATAATGAGGACAACATCAGAGTTCTGGTTAGTATTTAATTTAAAGATGCTGCTTCTGTGCTTTTCTTCTCATCCTTGTCTACTCCAGCCTCATCTCTTGGAGTAGGTGTTCAACCACAATCAGATTCCCATAAAATAAAGATGGTTCAAGACAACTGCAGTCATCAAAAGCTTTTGAGAACTTTCACACAGGTGGTAACTTCAGTCTGCTGGCTGACATTTTGCCTGCCATTCCTATAAAACCAGGAGTTCTTCTTACACATACAGTTTTGTATTATATAGCAAAAAGAGCTTCAACAGAGGAAGCAACTCCTACAGAAATAGGAAATTCTGAGCTACTTAACCCTGTCTTTTCTTCAGTTAGACCAAGAGCAGAACCCAACAGGCTGTACATGCTGGGATTTACATGCTGTCCGGACAAAGGACACATTACCAGAATATTGGTGTGCTGTGGATTCAAATGCCAACAGAATAAGCAGCCTGCAGCGCTACAGTGCTATTCCCAGGTTAAAGAGCAAGTTTCCTGAAAAAACCCTGCTAAAAGCAGGCAGAAGACAGACTCTTTTTAGCATATGGTGCTTATTTAGGACAGACACTTCACAATCATGATTTTCTCCATCCTCCCCATTCTATGGGATAACATAGATTGAAAGAAACTAAGACATCAGTCTCTCCCTGCACTGCAATGCTTATAAGATCAGACAATTTCAAGAGTCAGATCACAATGATTAGGAACTAACACCAGGCAAACACTATAACCACTGTAAGGCAAGCAGATCAGAAGCTCATTCTGGTCTACCTCCAGACCTTGAGTTTGTGATAAATTAGTTTCTGTCCAAAACTCAGGCCGATCTTTCTGCATTGTATACTGTAAGCACATTGTAACTTTATCATGTATTTAGAGTTAGTTATAATTTATTTTTAGTTACAGATTTACCAGTTTGTTTTATTCCAAGTCACTGTAGCAACCTAGAAGTTGTTTGTGCAATGCATCAAACAATGGTTTAGGTTACAGCATGCATGACAGAGTTAACTGACAGAAAAAGAATTTTAAATACCTGATCTCATGTCTGCTTTGCACGTCATATTTTTCTGCTTGAAGCTTATCAGCCAGTACTGCATGAAGGTCTGACTTCTCTAGTAGCTTGTTATCTGAAAGGGCAGAAAGTATAATTAAGAAAATAACAAAAAAGCAAACCCAGATTCCTACCCTCTTCTTCTACCAGCTAATATCTAGTATCTTTAATTATTCTGGCACAACCAAACATTAGTAAGCCTCCACCACATTAGTGTGCACTCCTCTTTGATGTAAGCAGGTTAAGGCAGTATTCAGCTACAACTCCAAAAATTCCTCATTAATCCAGATGCTGTGTGGGGCTGGTCTTATTAAAGTTTAATAGAGGCTGCTCAAATGTTGATATCTGCTAAACCAGAAGAAGTTTAAAGTTCAATCTCTTTATAGTCCCTCAACTGATAGCAACAAGGAAAGCAGATCTGCTAGAGAACTAGTCATACCAAACGCTGCACAGTCCTGTGAGGTTTGTTTGCCACCCCCTTCCCCATAACATACAGCACCTCAGTGTGTGAGCCAGTAGCCCTTAGTGACCCCCACCTCCATTCGCTCCTGTCACAGCTGAGGCAGGAGGGATGGGCAAGTAAGAGCTGGATAGAAAACACTGACCCACGAATAGCTCCAAATTTTACAACAGACCGTGAACATGGTCAATAGCACTACTGTTCTCAGTTCCACAAACATCTGAGCAGGAATTGTGCAGACAATTTAGGCATTCAATCACTGTCCACAGCACAAACTCGGTTTAGCCCGTGAGGGAACTGAGTGAAGCGGCTACTTACTTTCCTCAATAGGGAGCAACGCCAACTTTTCTCAGTTTTAACAAAAGTCTCCCAACCAGTCTTCTCACAACGACAGAACCGAGGCCTCGGGGGCCCTTTACCACCTCTTTTTTCCCCACTTTCCGAGCAGGTGGGGGAAAGAAAAGCGCCTGTCGGCCTCGGCCGCGCCACCACGGCCCACTTACACTGCCCGATGATCTCCTCGAAGGCCTGCCGCTGCAGCCGGTCCCGCCGCCGCAGCTCCGCCGCGATGTGCCGCTTCCAGGGGGGGAAACCGGCGGCGCGCAGCCCCGACGCCATCTCCACAGCACGGCGGGAAAGGGCAGGGGGGCGAGCGCTGCCCGGGCCGCGACCCGCGAAGGGCGGCCGAGGGGAAGGGGAGGCGGACAGGAACGCCGGGAGGCGGCGGGAGGCCGGTACCCGGCCCGCGGCGGGGCGAGAGCGGCGGTGAGGCGCGCCCTCTCAGAGCCGGGGCTCGGCCGGCGCGGCCCGCAGCCGCCGCCCCACGCCCGCCATGGCGCTGCGGCCGCGCTCTGTCAGGGGCCCTCACCCCTCAGCGGCGCACCGCAACCGCGACAGCGGCTGCCTTGCCACTGCCTGGCACCACCCTCCCGCCCGCCTCCGGCGCCGCTAACCTCACCACCCCTTCCCCCGCGCTGGGCACACACCGCGGCGAGGTCGCACTACAAATGCGGGGTCAGCCTCCACCGCCGGGCAGACACCCTTCTGAAAAGAGGGGGCCTCGCGCCGCGCCATTTTGTGCCTCCTCCCGGAAGCGCGTCCGCGCGTTGCCGCCATCTTGAGAGCGGCGAGCTCCGCCATCCAGCCCGTGCCGCCATCTTAGGAGGGCTCTACCCACCCCTCCACAGGCGCATGCGCATATCCCCACGCCCCTGTCAGTCCCGCCGGCCCGCACTGCGGGTGCTCGCGTTCAGGAGCCCTGACTCATAATATACATGAATCGCTTCCCTAAAAGAATAACAAAACCTTTTGTTATTGTGTCACCTAGCAGAGCCAAGAAGCACGAGACACTTTGATGGGGCTTTGGTGAACTAAATGGCAGACGTGTGGCACTGAGGGCGTGCGCTGGTTTAACCAGCCACGAGCCTCCCTGATGTCCATGCCTTTGCCTTTTACTTTTAAAGCAAGATTATTACTGCAGATGAGTATTAAATGGTTTCTAACAGCTACACAGCTAGCAGAAGGATGATCTACTCTGTCACCCAAAATAGAGAGCTCCGCAGTGCTTCCTGTTGGGCAGTTTTTGTAGTCTTTTCCCCCAAATCTCCACCAGCAGCCACACAGAGCATCGGTGGCGAAGTTTTACTGAATTACACAGCTGTTGAAGGAGGGCAGTGGTGAAATGATCTGCGGTTTGGGGGTTTTTAGGTGGGATTACTTGGAACACAGCATAAACTACAAGGGCAGCCTTCACCGTGCTAGCACATCCAGCGTCACGACGAAACCATGTGTTCTCTGGCAAACATAAAAAGCCATAACGGCTTGCTTCATTGCTTTACTTTTAACTGCTTAACTTCTTAAGTAATGTGTTAGGTAACCATATTACTGTAATGTAATTTGAAACTGGGCAGGATTCATAAAGCTTTTTGTCTTGGCCTACCTAAATTGTCTTGTTTTTCTTTTTTGAGTAAATAAATGAAGATGCAATTATTGAATTGTAACAGAATAAAATAGATGATTCACTAGGTTATTACACTGGAGGAGAAGGCGCTGCCAGCAGAGTTAATAATAGTTCATGCACAGCTCTGTCTTACCAAGTACGCAATGCACAAGGCTATGCACGTTCTCTGCAAAACTAATTTGGCCAAGTGTAAGCACACAGCCTACTTTTTTTTCTGCTTATACATCATAAAATCAAATGAGATGTTTAAAAATGTAAAAGTATAACTGTAAGCTTAAGTCCTAATTCTACAGATATAGTTACTGAACTCCTGAAGGGCAGTGCTGAGAGAAATTCATCCTTTCAAATCTTCTTCTCTACATCGTAATCCTCTGCAGAGAAAAAGGAAACCAAACATGAGAAAAAGGGAGAAGACAAAAATATGGAAATACAGGGATCAGACTCAGTTATTCCTCTCCTGAGGCTATTACCTTGGCCTTAAGATATAATCCGCCCCAAAGTCTCTCACTACCTTTGAATTGCCAACCACCTGCTTTTCTTCAGCCTCTCCAACAAAAATCCTTCAGCTCTTTTTTGAGAGTAGGCTTTTCTCAATAAAACTGGGAGAGAAAATAATTGTCCACTATTTCTTTCAGCGCTGCAGGAAAAAGAATCAGTGTGAGCAGAAATGGCATGGGGAAACAAAAAGAAAAAAGCGTGTCCTCAAGCCTTAGATAAATTACTGGAAACACTGTATATGTTTTACTATTTACAATAACTGCTAGACTGTTCCCAGGGAAGGATTTCAATTAATTGTCATCTGTATATGCTTGAATCTTAGAAAAATCACACTATGTTAAAGACGTCCACCTTTCTGTAATCTATTATTTCCGTAGTAGGCAGGACATCCTGATTATTTTTTTTTTACAATACCTGCTAACGATGCTTTTTCCACTCCAATACAAAGTTCCTCTTTCTTCTTAAATTCAGTTTAAGCTTCTGGCAGTCTTTCCAATAATACATGCCTGCTCCGTGTCATCATCTGTCATCATGCTCTCCTTTTAAGAGAGAGAGTTACAAGAACACAAGAGATAAAATAGCTCATTTAGAGTGAAAGGGGCTTCTTTCTCCATTTTAAGCGCCTTCCTGCTATGACCATCATTAAAATCTGCCAATTTGTTCAACAGCCTAATTCAGGAATAAAAATTTAAGACAACTAACAAATCTAATGATTTTCAGAAAATTCATACCGCAGTGAAAAAGTAAAATCTATACCTCCAGTGAGAGTATGTTGTATTCTACATCCACAGAGGTTGAAACTTTGCTTCCCGTGGAAAGCTCACTGTGGGTTTGGTAGTTGTGCATTCAGGAGGGAAAGGGCAAAGGAGAAAAAACCCTCTTCAGCAGATACAAGCAGAGGGAAACACAGGGAGGCAATTTCAGATGTTAGCAGTTGCAAAGGAAGAGACACTTGCACCAAGCATGCAAGATTGTGTAGAGGCACAGAAAACACTAATATCACAGTATTTTACTCATCTGTTTGCCATGAGGGCCAGTTCTTTACCAGGTGACAGGCCAGATATTAAGCGCCTATTGAGAAGGTTCGTGCTGGGGCCAGGCAGAACAGTCACACATGCACTGTTCTGGTCACAGACTCTCGGATGAAAAGCAAAATGGCTGAGACAACTTCCTTCTGCATCCAGGTGTGCCTGTTGTTTGGGGACACGCCACATCTTCACCAGCTTTCCTAATACACAGGCTGGTGCAGTCTGCACATCCACGCTGTGACGTTAAACCCTCCGCCACGTGGGGCATAGTGTCCTTCTAGGGGTGTAATCTTACCCCCAGATTACAATGGTTTGTATTTAATTACTTACAGATGAACAGGGAGATGGAGAAGCAGCAATATCTAAACGCAGTCCAGCAGACGCTGCAGACTGAAGACTGCAAATATGCCGGAGAGCAGGTTTCCAGTTCAAAATTCTCTTGACAAACAGGATGCTCTTCAGCAGCGATAGATGCAAGGTACTACCTCAGGGCAGGAAGAACCGAGTACGCGAATGCAGAAAGATCTGTAGGAAAGGCCCTAGGGTTTGTATTGGTTCACCAGCTGAACACAAGTCAGCAACAGCATACTATCACAAAAAAAGGCAAACCTCATCTCAGAGATAAACGGGGCTGTCATCAGCAAGAGACATGAAATGATCCTTCCCCTTTAGTCAGCAAGAGCAAGGCTTCTGGTGGAGACGTGTCCAGCTTTAGCCAGCACATTTCAAGAAGAATCGAGTGTCAAAGTAGCCTGGCAGGAATGACCAAAATATATAGAGGAATTGACCCAGATTTGGGTGGTTGGGATTGTTTACTCTAATGAGTAGAAGGCTGATGGGAAGCATGAGAGCAGTATGTAAATATGGCATGTCAGAAAATTAAGACAATAACCTGATCTGCTTGTTCATGGGGGACAGGACTACACTAAAAGGGCTTAAAGGCCACCAAAAAATGCCCACTAGAGATGCAGAAGGGCTGGTAAGGCCAGTGAAGCTCTGAAACAGACTGCTTGAGGAAGACGAGAAATTCCCACACTGGAACCGTATAAGGCCAGTTAAAAACATTCCTCTGTGAAGAATTTTGTAGTTTACCCTTTGCTGGTATGGTGAATGGATTGCATGGGTCCCTTCCGGCCTAATTTTTTGGAGATTCTGTGCTGAGATGGCCGTGTTGTGATTGACACTCAAGTGATGAAACAGACCCTTGCTCGGCAGTGAGTGGAAGAGCTTCCGATGTGACGTTTCCCTTCAGACCCACTGTCAGGTCAGACAGAAACTCAATGCTCAGACTCAGTTACTTCCTTCACTGCTTTCTCACTTAGAACTGGAAACGTTCATTTTTTGGGACGATGCTGATCACCAGTGTCCTTCTCAAAGGCTAAGTTAAATTCAAAGCTCCATTTTCAAATTAGGCTTTGTTTTGGATGTTTGAGTTTACATTTGAAAAGAGGGAACATTTCCCACATCTGGTTGTTTTCTTTGTGCTTATAAGCTATAATTGTGAAGATGCAAATTGCTGTAAAGTATGAAGCAGACATAATTTCCCTGCTAACTCTTCATCCCTTCTGTTGCAAAGGTCTCTTGTTTCTTTTCCAATTTCTTTGCTGTCTTTCCTTCTCTTCTCTGGGTCAGTCTGTTTCTGTCGGAGATGGCTTTTACCCACCGCCCTTCTGCTGGATTCTCTTTCATTCCACAAAGTCTCTACTTTGTTGGTTGCCTTTCTACAACCTTTCTGCTTGTTGCTGGGCCCTCTCTCCTTCATCATTCCCATTCCTTCATTCGTTCTTTCCTGAGCCCAATATTTACTACCCTGTGTACCCCCTACACCATTTACTGTGTGCCATCTTTATCTCTATTAGTTATTCTATAGTCTAATGAGAGATTAATTTATTCTGAATGTAATCTAGACCAGACCTTGGAAAAAAAATGTAATAAAGTGTTAATAATAACCGTAATGTGTAGCAGATTACCATCCCTGGCACAGAATGGTTTTATTTAAATATAATCACAGAAGGAGACAATAGTTGAGGCTGAATGGGCCTCTGGACATCGTCTAGTCCAACCCCCAAATCTCAGCAAATGCTCATGACTAGTCTTTGTGATGTCTCCTGCAACACTGGGTTTTTGAGAATACAGTTTTGATGACAGGTCTCTGAACGCTAGAGAAGAATGTCAGTTCCTTTTGATCTAAAAGGATACGTTGAAGCCCTTCCCGTGTGTTTGCAGCTACTGAGTCTTTGCGGGGAAAACTTCTGTTAATCTCTAGAAGCTGAAATCAACTAAAGCAGAATTGTGACAAAAATAAACCACGGCTGCAATAAAGACTAGATTCATACACATGACATTGTGAACCAGGGGATAGTTTTGCAGAGCTGAATTAATCTCTGCCTGTCTAATGTTCCTTTTGGTTAGCTGACTTGGGAGCTAGTACAAAGATGATCTGTAAATAAAATTAATAAAACAAGATAATGGTAATAAACTGAGAACAGAAGTTCAGGGAAATTTGATGATGCATAATGAGATAAAGCATTATCTCATTATGTATCAGAAAAAAATATAGCAAATTACAGTAGGTATCAAGAAAACTCTCTTCCGACAACCTGGGATTCAACTGTGAAAGAATTTCTGAGCAACTTCAGAAGTTTTAACACAAATGCAATCCTAAAATACTTCTTATTAAGAGCCACATTTGAAACAACACCATGCGCACACTGTGGAATTAGAAAGGAGATCTTTTTCATATTCATGTGAATAATAACCTGATGTTTGCTTATATATATAGAAAGAACATCTTGTACCTCTACAGCTAACACCTTTTCTACACTAAGGAAATTTGGCATGTTAAAATGACTTATTTGGATTCTGTAGGACTTGCATAATGAATCCCCTCCATAGGTGCTTGTAGGAATGCACTGGTGATTGCACTGGTGACTCTTAGGTGGCAGATGTGAGACAGTTCCAGCTGTACTCTGCTCTTGCTTCAGCTGTGCACAGAAAATAGGGAAAGTCATTGACTCCTTCATTAAATACTTCAGCCTCAACCAAACAAGCATCACGTAGATGCAGCTGAGATGTATTATGGCACCAAACTATCAATTGTTCCTGCAGATCAAGAGAAGCCTTCACTATCACCTAAACTTCCCTAATGCACAGTCCACCTGCTGCACCTCTGATTTATGTTATCATCAAGGGATACAACAAATAAGGGTAGGGATGGAGTCTCTTTAACAAATGTCCTAGAGGGGAAAGTGTGGATTTCTCTCAGAGATTAGGGAAATAAAAAAAAATAAATATTTGGATATTGTACATTTCCAAGTGATCTGTTGCCATCTGGGGCCATAGGTTAGGAGATCTCTGGGAATTGCCCTGGGTCACCTTGGTGAGTTACCTAGACCTGACACCCACAGTTTAATCATACACAAATACCTGAGCCCTCAAAATGTTATAAAAATTAGGAGATTTTGGGGGGGGGGGGGGGGGAGGAATCAATTAATTTTTGGACATTACATCCCTTCGATCACATGGACTAATTTAATGGTACTATCACAAGGACAACAGAAAAATGTGGTAAAGCTGGGTAAGTAACACATTCTTAGCATGGGAATAGTAATGCATTTTTTCTGCTGGAAACTTGGCAGAGAGCTTCTCTTCTTCCCCAGCAATTCGCCTTTCTAAAGGACAGGCCAAATCTAGTACCTGGATGTTATATTATGCGCCTTAATAAGTCTGCTGTTCTCAAACTCTGCTCATTTGCAAATCTGTGCCAAATTTAGGCAGTATTCCCAATTAGGAGAATATTTTTGCAAGAAACTATCCTTGCTTTATATCAAGCTTTTATTTTGCAAAGTTTGGGGAATATACTTTCTTTTCTACAGCTTAGGAAGTCAGTGGATAAACACAGAAAATCTGAGCCTGTCTCATTGTTGAGAAGTTAAAAACTTCTCAGAGAAATCCTGTCACATTTCCATCTCCGAACGTACAAGAACACACCACAGAATTAGTAGGAACTGATCTAATTCTTCATATTGGACAGAAAGCTCACCTGCTCCAGGAAGGTTTTACTCTGTGGCTGTATGAGTTGTTCTGCAATCTGGAATAGAAAAGTGAAACGCTCCCCAGGGCCAGGGAAATACCACAGCTATTGAATTATGGGGATTACGCAGAGAGGATTCTGTTGAATAAAGCAAGAGGAGTGTATGCTCATGGCCTGTCTTGCTGACTTGTAGGTTAGAGATCCAGGTGTTTCAGTAATGATGCCTTGAAACTCCAACCTGCACGGCAGAAAAATCTCTTTTTGCAAGATTTCTACCTTACTTATAGGAAGATTGTCCTCTTCCACCTGTTCTCACAAGCCTGTGCTTGGCCTTTTCAGCCGCGGTAAAATTACTGTACATTTTCTATACTCATACCACTAGTAACTGTACCTGCTAACAGGTGCTAGAATTTTTAAACCAGCTGTATTCACGGAGGGTCTGTGCACACAGACAAATGCGTCCGCAGTCGCAGTATCACGGCAGCATTGTTGTATCTTCCCTGCACTCCTCGGTGCCTTCGGTGTTTCTTCTGGGCAGGGTCTACTGCCACTGAGCGAGCTGATGTAACACCCAACTAAAGCTGGATCACGTGGCAGGCGGTTCTGAATTTTCAGTAAAGAATGTTCAGAAAGGTGACTATTTTATTATTTTTAGGTAATCAACATGGAAACAATAGCAACTATTAAGTCACAAACAGGCATAGACTAATGCCATAAACCATGGCATTAATACTTAACATGAATATAACCGAAATTACAAGTATGTTAACATTATTAATTCTCAGTCAATAAACAAAAGTGTACAGTAAAGTCAGCATTAATCTATTAAGAATGCTACAAAACCAGCTGGCCAGTGTCCTTCAAAAGCAGAGTCCTTGATGTAAGACAGGCTGGAATGACTGCTGTCTGACCCTTCAGGCAGCTATACTCCTGGGCTGCCTACGGACCCTGCCTGTTCTCCCATTTCTGCACGTAGTTCTGGTGTTTCCCTCTGTTTGTTAGGGGTACAAAAGCACTACCTGCTAGGAAAAAAAAAAAAAAAAAGAGCCACAGTGCCAAGGGCCAGCCCTCACACTCTGCATGAATAACGCATGTGTGCAGCCTGGGAGCTCACACTAGAGGCAAAGCTGGCTCCCTTGACAGTGCGTGACATTCATCAGTATCTGCTATTCAAACTCTTTTCTCACCCTCCCCTAACTCCTTGCTCCGTGGATAGGACACGCTTTTGGAGCTGTACCGCTTTCAAAATGCTTTCTTTTACATATCACTCTTTAATAGGAATTCTGTAACATAAAATAAAAAGTTTGCTTTTGTAGAATGGGGGTTCTTTAAATACACCCCTTCCACCTCCTAGTCCTTATACCGTACCTTCCTCTTTTTCAAAACATTTACTAATGCATGTACTTAACCACCTGCCTCTTAATAGAAGTACCAAAGTGACACTACAAGGACTAACTTGCATTTGGCATTGTGGTCCTGGCTCCTCTTTGTCCAAGCCGCATAGGATAAACTTCTCAGCTAGAACACTTTCATAATCATAGTGAGGGATACACCCTCAAAAATAAAAATCCCCAGTCTTTTTAGACCAGACCAGAGGACATCAATGTGAACAAAGCAGTAATCTCCATCTTTCTTCCCATCAGGATTCCTCCTAGGGTGCCATCTGCCGTGTCATTTTCACTGTGGAGACAAGAGAAGACATCAGCTTGTCTATTGCCAACTCTAAAAGTTTTGATGGAGAAGGAAATAAAAAAATCCTACAGCTTGCTCAAGTGGGCTCTCTTTTTCTCCCAAACCCATCTACTAAGACCTCCCATACTCCTTCTCATCCAGCTCATGGCATTCTGGGGAAAAAAACCCACAAGAAAAAACCCACCAGCCCAGAAAAGTAGATGTGTGATTATTTCCGTAGAGGTGATTATTGCAGTACTGGTTTTGGATGCCACTGTTCTAAGCTGGTAAGTGTTTCCCATAGATAGCTACTTCTAATCATCTTTTTATTAATTACAGCAAAGCAAATCTATTAGCCGATACTGTAAATTTGTGCTCTCAGGCCAAGTTTGGCCTTTCTCTGAAACAAAATGCACCAAATAAGCAATAACAAAGTAGCTGACTATTTGCATTCCTCTTCTGGCCATCAAGCCTGAACAGTCCAGAAGTTAAAACACGGAAAACTAAGGCCATGGTTTCCCAACATGACATACCGCTTTAAGATACTCCCTTGCATGCCCTGCTCAGCCAGCACTGTAGGTTTGTGGGACAGCGCTCTGAGCTTGGTTAGGAAACACAGAGTGAGGGCACAGTACTACTCTAGTAGCATTCTACTGTGACACCGAGGTCTAATAAAACTTCCACCCTGCTTTACTCCCACAAGTAACACACCGGTGTAGTCGTCCTGCCGACCGGTCCCTCTTCTGTCCGATGCTTCCCGGAGTGCGGCAGCTCTGAACTGTCCCGATAGTCTCGGCCCTTGGAGTTCTGCATGTCCAGCACTGCCCGGCTCTTTGAGGGAAGGGGCGGCTTGTTATGCTGTCCCTGGATGCTTGGGCTGACTTCAGACCTTGATGGCTTGACTAGTTTTTTGAGTGGTGCTGAGTTTTCTAATGATGTCATCATCTTCGGTTTGCCTTGAGTCTTTTCACCTGTATTCTTTTCTTCAGATTGACCAGAGCAGGTATAGGACCGAAATCTCTGTGTGGGGACCAGGAAAGGTGGTGATGGTTGTTTGCCAGAGGTCTTGCTGCTCTCAGGCTCCTGCGACTTTGTGAGATGAAAGCTTTGATCAGGCAGTGGCGGCTGCTCTTTTTGCAAGGCCTTGGGGTAGTCCTGCTCTTTCTTCGATGCCACTTTGCCCTTAGAGGTCATAGAGCCATACAGTGGGTTCTCGAACATCTCTGGCTTTGGCTGTCCCTCCTCCTGAAGCAAAGGCTCTGCTGTGGTTTTCCCCAGTTCAGGTGGCCTACGGTCATCAAAGCAGTGTAAAAAGGAGACTTGTAAAGAGCAGGCAAGAGACACTGACTGATTTAAAGAGAAAATTAATAGGAAACGAGCATGATAAAATTAAACTGACTGTGCAAAGGGGTAACAGGATAACAGTTAAACTTGAGGGGAGAGAACAGAATTGTGTATTGTTTTTACTTTGTTTAATCATTATTAACATGACAGCTGAGAGCAGATACGCATGGTAGTATATAAACTCCCTGCTGGACTGCAGTCTTGTTGGAGTGATACTTGGCTTCTCTTTAAACAGAGATAAGCCAAACTGTGCCAAGTGCTTTGATGGCTCTGTGACATGCACAAATCTGAATTTAAATATTAATAAGAATCCTCAGATCTGGCAGAGAGGATTGAAATGGCTGTCCGGACAGTTAACGTAAGGGCTTACATCACACTGTAGCATTTTACAACTAGGTCAATCTCCTCTTGCTACCAATGCCACGTGGTATTCCTAGGGAAGGGATAAAACTCCTTAATGCACCCAAATGCTGAATATATAAGTAATAGCTGTATACTGTAGGGTGACACAATCATGTGCGTTCACAGCTGAGCCCTTTGAATTGAGGCTCAGACTGGAATGACAGCACAGCTGTACAATGGGACAAGGGAGGTTTTGTGGGTTTTGTATGACTCGACCTGATGTGGTAAGGCTTTCATCTGGAGAACCACCACGATACTTAAAAGATCAGCCACGATATCACTGAACAGAGTGGAATAGGGGTGAGCGGCACGTGTTCTTTGGGTGTCCTCAAATGAGTCATGTTCCTTGCTTCAAGTTATTTTCTGGAAGTCAGTCCATGCAGGAACAAAGAGCTGAGAGCACGATGAAGCATTGTCAGGTACGTAACAGATGAGGCGGCGCTTGCAGCTCTGACTTCTGCAAGTTCTGGCTGATAGAGTGCCACATACATTTACCAGTGAACTCTAGCCCAGACTCAGAAAGCAGCTGGCACTATGAAAAAGAGGTCTGGAACGAGGACACTGATTGTGTATGCGCGCTAGGGTGCAGCAGCCTCATTACTTCACTAAGTTGGGTAGGGACAGGGTATTTTCAATTGCTGGATGGATATTCTGCATCAAGACTTGCGATAGATGCAGCACATGGATGCTAACTTCTATAGCAAGCTGGGCATGTATGTAATAGTGAAAGCAGAAATTCAGCTAAAGTACTTCACATGTCATATGTGAAGGAGCTCTCCTTCCCATCCAGTGGAAAGCTCTATGCCATACTCGTCCCTTTTCTTCTTTGCTACTACAGTCAATTCTGTAGTCCTCTTCTCTTAGTACAGAATTAAAGTTATACATATATTTTTGGCTTTCCTTTCACAAAAAGTCTGAAAATCTACTACACTAGTTTTCTTTGAATATGTGATGCCTGCACTTGTGACCTTCACTTATCTTTTTCTAACTCTGGAGATAAAAGACTGAAAGACAATGCTGCACCTTGAACTCTCCATACAGATAATGAAATAGTGACAGTGCGGAATGACGAGAGAGGGCACTAGCCCCATTGCAAAACTCAAAGACTCACAGATATTCTTGACTCCGACTACAGATGCTTCTGTTCACTGTAGGCTGGAGGGATGGTTTTGGAGACAGAGGCGACAAGGAGGGTGACGTGGAGGATGACTGACTCTGTCCCATTACGGAGGTAGTCTCTTTGGGCTGCTGCTCATAGCTCCAGAGAGAAGGTGGCTGGTCTGGTGAAGGTATCTGCTTAAGCTGGCTGGTTGCAGAGGGTGGCTGAGAGAAAGCAGTCATCCCCAGGTAGTTGGGGTTGCTGATGTCTGTGGGAGTGGAGCTGCTGAAGAGAAGAAACATTGTTAGGAAGATACATGCACAAATACATTTATTGTTTTGTCTCCCTGCCAGCTACAAAGGAGTTAGTGCCCACTGACTGCTTAGATTCAATACCACCTACTTTTTTTCTTTTTTTATCACTGCTGCTTCAGAATCAGAGAATAAGTGGGAGTCCTGTTAGCGCCTCCCTGCCCTGGGTCACTGGAGAGGAAGCAGCTGGGTCATGGCCACCTCCCCCAGCCCCAAATAGTTCCTCTGGCCGTGGCATATGCTTCCATTTCCAGGCTGCAGAGAGCACTCAGCTTCTGCAGCCACACACGGGGGCTTTTACAGGTCTCTGGGCCCCGCAGTTCAGCTGCCAGCTGCAGCAGGACACCTCCAAGCAAGAGGCAAATTGCAGCACTGGGCAGCACTGTGCGGCATAAGAATATGGCGTCTGGCCTTTTGAGGCGTACCCTTGTAGACTAGCAGGCAGAGAGCAGGAAGCTGCCTGCAAAGAAATGCACCTGTGAAAACTGGAGCGAAAGGACAGCCTTAGTGAGGAGTGTCCTGTGACTCTTGGAAAAGAAAAGAGGCAGTTTGAGCGTAGCTTCCCACCCCAAGCTGGCATAGGTAAAGCAGCAAGATTACCGTAACATATCCTCCTTTCCTGGGTTGTCTGGAGAAGAGGAAGCACTCCCCCAATAGCGAGCAATGGCTGCTGCCTCTCTAGCCATCAGATGAGTAGATTTTGACTTTCTGTTGGAAATAAAAGGGCCTTTTTTAAGTGGAGTGCAGGGACCCAGTCTGACTAATGCATTCTCAGTTTTTGAAGCTTTGGGCACAGAAGCATCGACCAGTCCTGACCAGAACACCACAGGCACCTTCCCAGTGCTCCCCATGGCTATTAATACTGCTCCACAGCAAGCCCAGCTTTGCGTTTATTGAGCCAGCTGGTTTTCTGTAACTGACTTAGCCACTTGCCCTTTACCTGTTAGCCTGATCCCAGTCTTTGCAAGGCTCTAAGTTGCTGATGTTCTTTGGTTTCTGCCCAGCAATTTCATCTCGTTCAATCTTGACAAAATCTGAAGGAAAGAAACAGCATAAAAGTGTTTTGGCAGCTTCAGAGTCTGATTCCCTAAGTTTTCTGTGTTACTGCTTGTATTAAGGCATCTCTCTTTGTCCATCAGAATGACAGTGAGACTGTTTTAAACAGTTATTATGCTGTTATGTTTTCAACTGCCCACTAATACATATCACGTTTTGCTGGCATAGGAAAAAGTGTGTATCTTGAAATACAAAGGTCATGATCCCCCTAACAGTAATATACAGGTCATTTTACCATTGATAATAATAGTAAATGTCGTGAGGCTGGTTTTGTACTCTGAAAGAGAACAAGTAGCAAGGTGAAAATAAGCAAAGTTTGTGATCTTTTAGCTGAGGAACTGCTCCTTGAGAGCCTCACATGCTCTTTGCAGATGTTCCCCAGAGTAACTACAGCAGGGAGTGCTTCGGCACCTTGTCATATAGCCACTGCAAGTGGAAATAAGGTATCGCCATTCAATAAAATCAGTATCAGTGACAGACAGGGGGCTCTCTCAGTCTGCCGAATTTACTTGAATGATGAAAAAGAAAAACCCAAATGGAATTGCTGTGTGTTTCTGAAAGAGTACAGGTATACTCCTGAGAACTAACGATACTCACATCTCCTTGCAGTCAGCCTCAAAAGCTCTTGCCTCTTTGGGACTAAAAGCACTGCAAGGATAATTTTCAATTCCTTGACAGTTATCAGAAATCTTTTGAGATGGATATTCTCTAGAGCAAGCATCGCAGAGATGATCTCATTCCTTACCATACAGTTTCTCTCTCTGTTTTCCTTGTGATGTTTGTAACTTGATTTCACCTTGGAAGACCCCTGTTTTCTCACCATGGTGCGTCAGCACAGTATGGATAGGAACTAAGGATTCTGTTGCTTCTATTCGCAGGGCAATGCAGCCTTCGCCTAGAGGGTGACAAGGAGACAATGAGCCTGGGACTGAGAAAAAAAAACATTGAAATTTCTTTCTCGTGTCAGTCATCTACTATCACTATGCCAACAGGGCTGAGATTATTGGAGAGAATCTGCTTTGGATCACAGTAAGGAGTGTAATATCTCTTGAGAAATCAGGGGCGTTCATTTCACTTCTTCACAGACGTGTGAAGGATCTGGGCATTGGAGACACTCGCAGGTGACCACAGTGTTCAGAGCTTCCATTACTGGTAAGGAAAACATGAGCCCGTGACTGCCATTTCAGGTAAATGGGATTTCAGCAAAGGGCCTTCTGTTGACAAGTACTGCAGTCTCTGTCTGGCTAGAATTTGGAAGCAAGCAGCGCTAACAATGACTTTTCTGTAGTCACGAGAAATGCATCAAGTAAGTGCAAGTGAAACAGGATTTGTATGTTCTGAATAAACCCGTTTAAACAGACTGACTCCTGATTTAATTGCTGTAAAGTACTTTCTTTTTAAGTCACTGGTCTTTTAGGGCTGGTAAAGCTCACACAGATTGATGCTTCTAGTTTACGTTCCTCTAATCATCATTACCTCACAAAATATTGCCCACAATTTGTTTTTGTATGCATTGAGTTCTAAATCAGAAGTCAGAGCATCATAGATGTTCAGTCTATAAAAGTTACTTCTGTTCTCTCCCACTCTTTCAGCGGTTTGGAAAAATCTAAGTAGATTTTGACTCATCCAGAACTTTAGAGCTAAGCACTTACCATAAGATTCATCACTGTCTGATGACTTAATGCTGATCAGGATGTGTTGATCCAGTAGGTATTCTGGGTCTGAAATAATTGGAGTCAGCTGCAAAGACAAGTTAATGTGGGTCAGTACAATAGGTGGTCTACATGAACACGGTTCTCCCTGTGCCTCAGCCTCAAATGAGCAAAATCAGCTGGACAGACCCATGAGGGTATGATGTCACCCTTAAGATCAGCCTTCTCATTGATGTTTGGAGATCTGTGGTAGAAGGCTACGCACTTTTAGAGTCCCCCCACTCTTGCTCCCAGCACAGCAGACAGAATGCTACAAATCAAACACTCACACTGGGCCGAGCTGCGTTTTCTCCTACAGCGCAGACTGGAAATTGCTCTAGGAGGAAGTGATCTGGACTCTGATTACTGTCTGTTTGCAAAAATCTGTTTGGCTATTGTTACAATCACTTATTGTAGAGTCTTTCCCCAATCTCTCAGTGTAAGGCACTCTCTCCAAAGTCAGCAGTTCTTCTTTTGGGCTGTTCAGAAGGGTACTGAGATGCATATTTGCTCCAAATCCAAGAGCTCTGATAATTCTTCCAGCTCCCACCATGCCAGGAAATGGAGAACAGCTCGGATCTCACAGGTAGAACTTGTCTTTGACACTGACATGCAGAACACTACTTCGGGCCATTGATGGTTTTTGAACACAGGTAAAAAATACTTAGTCAACTTTTCTCAAAAATATCAATTAAAAAAACCCACTTTGTCTCACAGGGCAAAGAAACTCCAGCACAGCTGTTTTATCTTCCATCTAAAACTAACAAAAAAAAAAAAAAAAAAAGGCCTGCTTAAAAAACTTGTCAGCATAGTTATTTTCACTAAAAAGGTGAGAAAAAAGTCACTCTCCTGAGTGACATAATCAGGCCAGCAAAATTCCTGATACAGATGAAAGTATACTGGCAAGACAGCCCTTTCCTGCCTGTAACATACTCTGTTTAGCTTAAGCCCATCCTGCATTCTTACAGTCCCTTTTGAGTGTAAACAAGGCCATAACCATGTTCCTGAAAGTAATGTTTATATAAGCAAAAGACGTAATGTTGCTTATGGGATGCAAATGGAAGGCTTCACTTCCATATGGATACGGAAACATAGTCCCAGTTTACCTTTGGAAGAGCATCAACGAACTTGACCACAAGCTCCCCTTCATTCCCATCCTCATTTTCTCCTTCCTGGCTCTTTACAAAACCTGCAAAGTGATGAGAAAGGAGACATGAGAGAGACAGCAAGAACTTGGCTACAAATGCTTTTCAGATGCTAGATCTCCAAAAGGCCTACAATCATTTTCCCACTCGGGGACAAGTTTTAAAAGTATTAAGAAGCTTAAAGTCTGAGCTTTGGGTGAATGTTTACACAGTAAACTTACAAGTGATTTTACTGGAGCATTGTTAAATGGTTTTATTTTACAGTTAAACTTGGCACTGAAAAGCTCAGTGCATACATGGACTGGAGGATAAGAACATGACAGCTCTTCCTACGCCACTCAAGATAGCACACTTTTGAAATTCTAATTTAAGATTCGTAATACACTGTTTCCATAGAAATTTATGCAAATTTTGATACAGCCAAAAAATAATCTTTTATGGAACTGTCTTTGACACAGCGCTCTGACATGCGATAATGTGATGAAGCATACACTGAAGGCATGCTGTCCCACTTATGGGAGCAGTCCTGTGATGGGGAATCGCTTAAAAAAACCACAGCAAGGGCATGTAGGCTCGCATTACATAAACAGCTGAGACTCAGCCCTGCAGCACTGGTGGGTACACAGTCCCATGTACAGAATCAGATCACTACCTTTCCTTTCACTTTAAGTTGATCCTCTGACTTATTCTTTTCAAACCAGGGCAATTAAATTATTTTTATTAGCATAATGCAGGTGCTTTGTTTTGAAAGCACCTGGTCATTTATAGCAGGCATGATTAGAAAATTAATCACTCAAGTGTTTGCCAGGTGGAGATTTTCTGTGTGATAAGTAAGAACACCACACGTTTCTCTTCAAGAAAGACACGATCAGATTGACAAAGAAGATGGAAGAAGTGGTGGAAGGCTACATGTCTAAGCATGGGTTACAGCTGAATGGCTGTGGGTTTTGGACTGTATTGCTGACAATATAGGATGACTTGTAAACCACAACAAATCTCTAGGACATTCCTTTTTTGCACTGGAACAAGTGATCTACACAGCTGTTTATTTACATCAAAGCAAGAAGGAACTAATCCAAACAAGCAGGAAACTTCGACAGAAAGAATAAAGATGGGCAAACACATACTTTCTAAGCAGCTAGAGTGGAACTCGATGTAGAACTTGGTCTGGGATTTGGTCTTCAGAGTAGCGTAGCAGTGCAGGAACTCTATCTCCCCTTGGGAATCTGTGTACTTGGAGTCTAGGAAAGAGGAGGGGAAGATAATGGCATTTTCAGTAGGAGATAAAGAGAGGGCATTTTTGAGTGGACTCTTTAAGAATCAGCTTTTTCTTTCAACATATACAAAGCACTGTGTTTTATATTCAAAGGTAAAGACGGCACACTTGCACCCAGCCTGACTAACCATTCTTTGAAACAAACTGTGAGGTGACTCCCACTTCAAAGGTGGCAAAGACGGGACTGTGGTCACTTGTCGTGATGTCAGTGGTGCAGCCTGCCAACGAGAAAGGGAGGATAGTTACTGCCCTGCGTTTCTGCCCTGCTACAGTGAGATCGCTGTGATAGAAATATTACTCGGTAATTTTCCAGAAAACATAACTGTCGCTGTGGTAACTGTCTCTAGTCAAAGGTGTTTCTACATAATCTCATGTTAGTATATAGGAATGTAACTCTTTTGTCAAAATGCATAAAGATTTGGTTAACGGACACAACTTTACCATATTATTTTGCAAGCGACTATCAGTATTAGATTCCCCCAGTACAAAAAGCATTTGCAGGATTCCTGGTTGCCTCTGCAACATGCACAGCTAATTAAAGCTCTAACACAGCAGGAAATCACACAAGAATACACTGGTGCTACTTCAGTGCTACGGAGCAACTCATGGCTCAAGATTAACAGTCAGCGAGCAAGGTCTTGACTTGACCTAAGTGCACACTGAGTTCCAGCAAGCCCCATCTATCGAACAGAACAGTGTATAAAGGCAGATGCCAGACTTTCTAGAAGTGCTTATTTGACCATGCACCTCGTCACCATAGGCTCTGTGACCAGACCGCCTTATCCCCCAAGAGACTTCTACAGTCCTCAGTCCCACACATAGGAAACCATCAACATTACCCTCAGATGCTTGGTCCTGTATAGTCAATGAAATTTCATGAACTAGTAGCTGAGTCTTTTTTTTTTTTAACAGGTCTTGTGGGTTTCCTCTCTTCCCTGCACTGCACTTTTGTGACACTTCTCAGCAAGAAAGGGAACAGGCTCTTGGTACCACACAGTCCTTCTGGAATAGGATTTGATAGAAGAGAGATGTTTGCAGCTCCAGCCTCTGCAGACTGGACTGTGCACACAGGGTCTGCCCTGCTGGCACCAGCAAGGAAGGAGTTCCTGGTGGTAAGTGCACAGGGAAAGTGGTGGTTGTTGCCAAGAAATAAGAGGTGTAAAGTGATCCTACAGTGTGGCCTAAAGCTGGACAGCTGCAGCTGAGTGGTACTCTGCATATAAAAGAATAACAGAATTAATTCCCAACCTTGTAAGGTTACAGACAGAGAGATTTGGCTCCACTCTGCCTGATTTAACATCAGGTCCCTCTACGCTGAGTGCCTGGCAGTGCAGGGAGATCCTACAGACTCTGCTCTGAATCATTTCCGTTTCAGACTGATTGCTTTGCTATCTACAATCTGTTATCTACCCACCATAGGACTGACACACAACGTGCACCATGGGATATGATTTCCAGAGCACTCGATCACACCAGGATGGCAAATTGTACTTCATCTGCAAACCAAAGGAGAAGTGATGTCAAGAAGAAAGGAAAGGACCACTTCACAAAAGAACAGGAAATTCACTTGCTCAAACACCACATATTTGTGTCAAATCTTTCTGTTTGTATTGACTCCTTTCAAAACACTACAAGGGCAGAAAATGGAGAGATTGGTTTTGGTCACTTTCTTCTGTAGGAGTTACTTTCCCTGCTCTGCTATATACTTCTGAGAGGAAATCCATTTTCACCTACCCCTGTAGCTTTTTGCTTGGTGTAAGCATACTTCTCCCGGGTACCTCTTTCGAAACGGTAGGTTGGAGCAAAAGTAATCTCTTCTTCCTCTAAAACAGAAGGATAGCTCTGTTACAGTTTGTCCCATTGAGAACCCTCATCAAGGCAAGACAGCTGCTGCTCTGTACACCTTGCCCCACATCAAGTCTGGCAGAAAAAGTTGCTGGAAATGGTAGAGGAACCTGCCAACAAACTCAGAATCTTACCGAACTGCAGAAACACCTTTTGGTCCTTTCTCTCTATGAGAAGCTGGTCAAAAGCCAGCAGCTCCGGATACTGCTGCTGCCTGATCTTCTGGATAATATTCTCTGCTTCCTGCCAACAGGGAAACAGCAGAGCTGCAGATGATGCAAAACCTTATAAATACTCCCTTCACTGGTAAGCTAGCAAGTGCTTCTGAACTGTTTCACAGTGCTGTACCCCCTGTCTCTTGCCCACCTTTCCCTTCACTGAAAGGTCCCAGTCTTTTCTGCATGGCTGAACATTTATCTATTGAAATAAGCATCAAAATGCCCATACATCCGCTACACAAGCGTACACACACACACAACCAGATGCACTTCAACACCAGGCTTGCTGTCGTCTCCCGCCTCCTGAAACCTATCCAGTATTTATTATGGCTTGCCTGTTTCTGAAGGCCTGTTCTGAGCCATTAGAAGCTAAGCAAATAGAGCAGAAAGGCAATCTCTGGATCAAGCTGTTCAGGGACAGATGCTCGTTCACAGTGGGAAGGAGGGTTGGGAGGTTTGGGGAAGCAATGCTGCCTGGAGCAGCAAAGTGTGCCAGACAGCATTCCTGGCGTGCCCTGGGCCCATTAATCCTTGAAGAGGGCAAGGGGATTTCCTTACTCTCCCTCAACTGGTGTCACACTCGTGCCCTGGGGATCCCTTCTGCCTCCCCTCTTTCTGCCATCTTGCCCTAGATTAGAAAAAGATAGCGCTTCTATAGCAACACAGTATTTTGTCTCTCCAGGGATTCACTCAGAGTCCCTCACCGTAGGGGGCTGTTCCACACGGTAGTTCAAGTCTCCCAGCCAGAAAAGATGAGTAAAGCGATGAGTGATGTTAAACGGACTCAGTTTCTTATCTCCCAGCGTCAGGAAGCGCAAAATGTTCGTGTAGTTCTGGTTGCGTCTGTCAAGACAAGAAACGTCTGCCTGACATACTAAATTGCCATGCAATTTCTAAATACCTGGGCTGGCAGAGACTGTCGCTTTACCAGGCAGGAACTGATCTGGCTCAACATCTAGAGAACAGCAGACGAGAAGCCAAGAGCTTGCCACCCCTGCCTCGCACTGCTCCTCAGCAGACAGGCCCAGGTAACGTGCTTAGTGTCTCCCAGTGAGCCAACCTACTTCGTGCAACCAGTAACGCAGCACAGCTCTCATGCTGCAGCTTGTATTGCGTGTGGCCTGGGGAGCTGCGGGACAGGAGGACAGCCCGCTGTGAGGAAGGGGCAGTGGCACTTACAACAGCTCCAGGGTGTGCCTTGGGTGTCAGACTGTTTCCACCTGAACTGAAAGGCTGGAAAGCTGTCCTAAAGCCACTTTTGATGCCTCCTGGGGCTGTGCTTTTCTGAGCTGCATGTCCTAGAAACCCAGCACTAGCTTGTTGCCTTTAGATTTCAGCAGCAAACACATAACTAGATTTTGGCAGCTATTCCAGGCCCTGGGGAATCCTTCCATAGAGGTTAACTCCATCAGTGGCAAAGACCCTGTGCAGAAGTCCCACACCATCTGTTTTCTGGGTCCTGGACTGGGAAAGAAGGCAAAGCCAACCTCTCCATGTCAAGTCCTCTTTGCTTTCAAAAGCCGCTCCTTCCAACTGCTCCAGCTCCTCCCAGCGTGGGCGCAGATCTCCTACCAATGTCGGGATCTTTGCCATCCAGTCCTGTGCTGCACAGAACCTCCCTAGACCATGAAAACTCATTTCACAGCTGGTTACAGAGAATTAGCCACCGTGGAGATATTTCCGTGCTACATGCCTCCCTTTCGGTATTCCTGACAGCATGCTCTGCCTAGCAGGATCTTTCTCAGCAGCGCTCAAGGCACACCACAGCTCCCGTGCTCACAGCACTGCCCACAGTGAGGAGGCAGACAGTCACCTTCAGCACATTATTCTGGGATGGGAAAAGCCTTCCCACATCTCTCAGAAACATTGTAGATCATGGAACTGTTTTCTTCACGTACTGGGCTTGAATGACAGGTCACACAAGCATTGTGCGAGACGTTAACACTTGGCTTTGAAATCATTTTGCTGTCCATTTCACTTGCACCCATGTGGTATAGCCATATAACAGAAGACCTTAATTTAAATGGTGACACAGTGAGCACCATCTTTATCACAGGTTGCCCTCCCAGGAGACATTTAACAATATTTTATGGTCAGGGAAACATGCTTGTAACTGTCTGGTGGGCCCTCCTTTCAAACATGGCCCAGAGAATTTCACTCTAGGTCAACATCCTTTTTTGAGAGGGGAGGATGTATCTTACCTGTGTTTCTTTTCACTTCCTGAAGTCAAATGGCTGTTAACAAACCCAAAGGAGGTTCCATTAAACATGAATGACACCCCCACAGCTCCTTTATTACCTGGAAAAAGATAAGACAAAACCGTCAAGAAATCAATCCACCTCCAGGCTGAGTCTAGCAAAGATAATAAAGCACCTAGAACGTCTTAAGTGAAGTGGAGGATGGAGAAGAGAAATAAGTTGACTTAATCAGCACAGAAAGAATTAGTACATACAGCACAGATTGTGGTAACAAATTTTCTAAGGATGCTAAAAAAATTAGTTGAAGGGAAAGAAGTGCAATTTCCCTGTGAAACCCAAGAAAGAGCAAGCAAATAGCCAGCCAAAGGTGTTTGCTGGGAATATATAAAAGTGCTAAGTATACCCACAAATAGATTTCCTCTCTTGCAGGGTAAGATATAATCAGTGCTAGTGGGATATAACTTTAGTACCACTAGTGTCACGTAAATGTAGTCAAAGGTGTCTTGTGGAGAAAGCTGTTCCATTTCAAGGACAGTATTGGCACAGATTGAACAGATCTCAGTCCTTCGGACAAGACCAGGTCTGTTCCTCACCCAGTGTGTTTGCGATGCCTGTCTTCACGTTGTCTGTGCAGATGTGGCTGATGCGGTTCTCATGTTCTGGCTTGGCCAGTACAACAATCCTGATGTTCCAGAGGGTATGGATCGCTATCTGTAGGGATGGGAAGGTTAGAGGTTATGTTTCTGCACATACCTGCGGAGCTGCGCTGTAGCTGCAGCCTTCCTGACTCCTTCTGTAGTACTTCTCCTACACAAATTTTCTTCCTCAGGATATGCTTTCAGTCATTTTAATCAAAGGTGGGAGGAAGGACCTAGCTATTTTCTGGACAATCATTGCAGTGCCTTGCTTGCACAAAATACAGTTTCCCAATCACCATGAGTCATAAGTCCTGCTCTCCTGTGGCCTTCCAGATATGCTTAGTTTTGCTTCTTGACATCACTGAAACTCAGGAATGTCCAAACTTTGTCTTAATAAGGTTCAGTTTCTTTTACGATTGTGCCTGTGTGCTGTTACATCCTACCTTGTAAGTGCAATAGCCTAGGGTGAGATCTAGGTTACAGCTGGCTCAGAAACTTTTACAATCTCATTCTTTATGAAGGTCAAAATATCACCACCACTTGACTCGGGTGCTCAGCATCTGCCCCTTGCTCCCAGGCTGGCAAGCAGAGGAGCTTCATGGCAGGGTCCCTGCTCTGGCAGCGGGGCGGTCACTGTCCGTAGCAATATGCCCATCTAGCCAGCTCCAGAGGAGGATCTCATGGAGTCCACAGACACAGATTCATTTCACTCTCCCTCACCCAAATGGAATGACAATAAAGGGAGAGAAGGGGAGGACGTGTAGACAAAATGCCACTTATTCCTCTGTCTCTTATTTGCACAACACATACCCTCCTCATATGCCTCAGTCATGCGCAATAGATGGAATAAACCCTCACCACTTTGAAGCTGATACTGGTGATTTCCTGCAGGGATTGCCTCAGGGTTTCCAGCCATTCCTTCTCTCCTTGGGGATCCTCCTGGGTGCCAATCACATAGATGTCATGAGGAATGTAGTCAGCAGTGTCATCACGGGTCTTCCCCTGCCCCTTGGAGAGAAACCAGGAGGTGATCTTCTTTGGGGGAGGTGCAGCACCTTTTATTAACAAATCAAACACCAAAGTAAGTCAGAGTATGTTCTGTCAAACCCAGGATACAGACAACCCATGGGGACAGAAATAATAGGCTTCACATTCACTCTGTCCCGTATCAGTTTCTCATCAGCCAGGGCACACTAAGATGACAAAGATATTAGCCCCACCTGACTCAGTGATGAAGGAGTGACGCTGCTTTGACCATCTTCCTCTGTTTCATTAGCTTACCAAGGCCAAGCCTAGCCAAGAGTAAAGGTAGGGAGCTGTACTTCTGGCCTGCCACTGCCTTTACCTTACCCCTTAAGTATGACTGAGCACAGGCAGCTCAGCTTACAGCAGTTGAACCAGGCTTTTCTCCCAAAATGGGAAAAATAACTTAAATTCCACTGTCCGCAACTACACCCTGTCCCCTTCTCTAAATATCACAGATACTCAGCTGTCTTCTCAGGCTGGACATGAACAGTCCCTAGTCAGGTTCAGAGGCAGCTGATGTGCAGTTAGCCTAGAGATCAGCTCTTTCCCCTGTCCCATGGGAAGACAGCCCTGGTGTACAGATCTGCCACAGAACAAACACAGTGTCTGGAGCTCATTGTGGCAGATGAGCACACATTTTGGTAAGTGTCTGATGGAATGCCCATGTCAGAAGGGAGCCCATACCCATATTCCAGGTCCCAATGAAGATGGTGATCATATCAGGCTCTGGTTGCTCCGAGTGCTTATTCTTCATCTGCTGCAGAAGTTGGCAGAACCCTTCTCTCTTCTAGACAGGGAGGAGCGGAGACAATTAATGAGATGCTTAACTCCACCAACATGACCTCTTGAAAAACTAGCTGAACCAGGAAATCCCCAGCACACTTGAAGGGCAGATTAGCTCTCCACTACCCTGAAACCTTCGAAGAGGCTGTCTTTCCTGTGGTACTTTCTTAGGCACTTAGCTTGTTGCATTACTTTAACAAGTGCTGAGCTGGTCAGAAGAAAGCCTAGGCTGCCCTCTTGTTTGTCTATATGAACCTTTTTGCAGCTACCATCACATGACTCCTAGCCAACACTCTGTTCTCCTGCCGCAGTGACAGCACCTAGGTATGGCTGCCCTCTCCTGTATCTCCCTTTACACAGTACACTTGTTCATTTTCTGGATGTTTCCATAACAAAGGAGAAATTTCATTTTTGCAAAGCCAAACACCATCCTTCAACAGTTCCTCTTTCTGCCAAGGAATACCCCTTGTACCACTCTCACCCAGGTACCTGCTCCAGGGTGGCAGGAAGGAAACACTGCGTACGTACCTTGGAATCAGAGAAAACATATTCCTTCCGCTGCGTTTTTTCTTTTTCTGTTTCCAGCACAATCACCAGTTTGTTAGGAACTTTCTGGGATTTGATAAGCTGCAAGACTAAACAGAGACTGGGTGTCATGAGCTGCAGTCACTGAAACTAGAATCCCACCAAAACTAACAGGACCCTGCTTGCAGGCTCAGGACTTACACGGTCTTTTATGCCTGAGGCTCACTTTGCCCCGCATAACTACATTTTAATGTTGCTTAATCCTGTTCCCTATAGGAATAGACTTGGACACCGAAGTGAAGAGGACCCCCCAAAACTCATTCTGTGGTGTCCACACCACACCCTGCAGCCTGAAGTGAAGCCTTGGCTTTCTGCAGGCAACCTCTCTGCATCCTAAGCCAGCCTACTTATATTCCTTCCCCATCTGTGAAAGAGGAGGTAAAACGTCATTTGGTGGTAAAGGTGATTCCTCCCCATCTAAAATAGCAGCTAAGTAATTATGAACACCAGCTGGAGAAACCCATACGTGAAAGCTAATCTTTTCAATCACTGTCAGCAACAGGTTGATTTTCTAGCAGGAGAAACCCCAAGGGCATTGTTTACTCTCTGAGAAATCCTACCCTGTTTGGCTCAATCTCTGTGAGCTGCCTGTCCAGAAACACAACAGAAAAAAACGGCAGTTATTTGAATTGGGCCTTCACAGACCAAACTGGCATTGCTTATCAGAAGAGATATTGATTCTCATACTGAAAAAAAACAACCAACCAACAAAAAAACCCATACAACCCCCCCCAAAAAAAAAATCAAGGGGAAATTCACTGAAAAATGTTACTGAAACTGAGTATCTGGCTTTTTACCATCAAAAATCATCACAGAAGTCAATATGTTCCTGCAGAATGGGTTTTTTTCAAGCGACATTGCTTTTCAGTAGAAAATGGGTCTATTGCAACCAGGTCTATGAGGAATCTTCTATGAAAACCTGCTCCCTTGCAGTCCTGCTACCACTGTCTTCATTTAGAGGAGGCCAGGTCTAAAACAATCTGTGAAGTTGGTGATCCCAGAAATGATTCCTTGCTCTCTGCAGACTGCTTTGGGGCTAGGCAGTCTAGACTGACTGGAGCCTTGCACAACACCCAGGACGTAGCAGAAATATCTGTGCTCGGGGCCAAACCTTGCCCTCAGTGGGGCCAAAGGGAACCCCTCCCCATCATCCAAGAGACCAAGAGTCTAGTCCAGCATTCGTGACCATAAACATCTTACTTTTCTTGTGGGTATAAAACTTGTCTTCTGGACCATCCTTAGCTCTCTTGATAATCAGTTTTCCCATTTCCACATCAACCTTGAGATGTATTTTTGAGAAAATTCCTAGAGAGTCAGCTTTCACCTATTGGAAAACAGATTTTTTCATAAGCGATCTACACTTCAGTCACGTGTATTACAAATGCAACGTTTGCCTGAATTCATGGACACATATTGTCGTTATGCCAATCTCACTAGACATCTCTTAAGCATTTGCACGGTGCTAAACAGCATCCAGGAATAGCTGTTATCTCTGTGGCAGCACAGCAAAGTTCCCAGGATCTCAGATACTGACATAAATCTGCATTCCACATTGTGATCAGCATTGTTAAAGAAGTACGTTTACCTCGAAAGTGACAGGGGGGATAAGGGAGCGCCGGTGTGTTGAATCAGGACCTTCAATCAACAGTGTTTTCACCTGTAAAAGAATTTCTGTGTACCAAATTGCATTTTGTGATTCTGTACTACACTGAGAGTAATGAAGTCAGAGCAAAGAAATCTTACTGTAGCAGAGGATTGCACTGATGATGAACAAGAAGCATAACTGAGGCAAAAGATGACAAGAAGATAACATAAAATAGCTTTAAAACTCTACCTTTTCTTCAATGGAAGACAGCAAAGAAATCAGCTGATTGAGTTTCAATACAATATTGACTGGACTAGCTTCACCGAGCATCTGATAACCACAATATATAAACAAAAAGAGAGAGAGGTGCATAATTACCAAACCCACAGAGCATGGCCTGGAAGCACAGCAGTCTCCCCCAAGGAACACCTCACACACAGAGCAAGGAGCAGCACTTGTGCCTCTGCCACTCTAATCCGTAAGGGGCAGCACAACAGCACAGAGTTTGGCTGAACATGCAGAAGTATGGGAGGGTGGAAGGACCAATTTGCAAATCTTGTCCGTAGGTTAGAGGCAGCTGGGCATGCAAGGGAGTCAGCTTGTTGCTGGGGGACAGGTTTGCATGACCAGGTCCAGGGCTCAACATACAGAAATCCTGGACTTTTGGTTTTCTGGGCTACTGGCAAGGAGAGGAAGGTCATGGGACTTAAGTGGGCTGGGGGAAGGAAGGATTTGGCAGTGAAACATCCTGGAGTGAAGTTTATGGAAAGAGAAATGGGCAGTCCTAGCCCACAGGCCAAGAGAGGATGGGGTGATGGAAGTCCTCAGGCAGTTCACTGCGCTTTCTTCTGGGGCAGGAAGGGAGAGCAGGCAGAGGGGACTATGGGATAAGTGAAACTGTGGGGATATAACTCACTGTGTGCCCTCTGCACTGCAGCCAGAAAGAGGCTAGAGAGAACAGAAGTGGTAACTGATCACCTGAATCCCACCGATCACTGCTGTGCAACCAGAACCCTTCCCTCCCCTGTGCTGACAGCCACCCCCACTCCACTCTCTCCTCCTTTTCCCACCTTCCAGCCAACTTACTTGTGAGCGCTGATGGATACCAGGGTGCAGCTGCTGCTCAAACACCTTCTGGATAGACTCCAGAGATGGGAGAGTCCTAGAGGCTTCACTGGGAAGAGAGACAGGGCAGAGGTCTAAGGCTGCGGTCAGGTCCCTAGATAGGTTAGCACTTGGTCTCTTTGGACAAAGCCGTGCAGCAGAGACTATGAGCACACATTCACACCAAGCCTGCTCACACCATGTGTCACACTCTTGTCTCCTGCTGCTTACTGCCCTCTGAGTTGGTAGGATGGGTGATGAGAGCGTTTCTCAGCTGCCTTAGTGACTCCACCAACGAAGGCGGCTCAGACTGCAGCAGCTGAGCTAGCCTTGCCATGGCCGAGGCATGGGCATACTGGCTGTTCCTCGGGTTTTGCTTTGGAGGTGTAACTTACTAAATCTCCCCAGAAAGATGTCCCAGTCTGGGCCAAACCTGAGGACACCCTGTAGAACCAGCATCAACTCAACTGTGCCAACCCAAAGTGCACTCAAAAATCTCAAAGCTCAGCAAAGTTTGGTGCCTACGAATGCCACAGGGGCATGAGCAGCTCGGTTTTGCACAGTCCTTGCGCAGCTGCTGAGGCTGATGCAGGATGCTGGGGACACTGGGTGAAGAGGAAACTCATTTTTAGATTTTTTCAGCTCACATGACAAAGATGGGCCGGGCGTAGCGAGGCAATGGAAGAGCCAGCCTTTAACCTTGTGAACGGGACCCATTTGCGGGTTACAATGAGATTCCTTCAGCATTTCCCAATTAGATTCTACAGGATGCTCACTTGTCAAAACGCTGTTGTATGAATTTGGCACAGAAGCCGTGCTCCAATAATGACAAGACTTATCACGGAAAGAGCAGCCAGGGAGCGCAGGTCAAAAGGAAGGTGATGGTGGGGAGCAGTGCTAGGATGCTTGCATTGTGCCTAGTCAACAGTGGATATTAATGATTTCCCTCACTTTCCTATGTCTGAATGGACCGGATTTTACTCCCTGTTTGTTGGGGAAAGTGCTCCAGAACGAAAGTATGCCTGATTGTCTGAAGATTAGATATTTGTCTAGGTGCTAAACCATGGATGATTAATTGCCTAAATTAAGCTCTCATATTTGAAATTTCAGTCTGGAAGACCTGCCATAGGGCACACAGAAGTACAAGACACTTGTAGCAATACGAATCTGCTAAACTCAGTCCTCCAACATCACTATTCAGCTTTGGATCACCTACAGCCAGTGTCGCCGCAAATGGCTCTGACCCCAAACCCAGACTCCCATTGACTTCTGCACCCGTTTGGTCAGGCCCCAGGAGGCTGCAGGCAGTTGCAGGAGCATTGGGTGAAGTTCAGATTGAAAAGAATGAAAAGATATTTGCTGTGATCAAGAGTGCAGGACGTGTAGGCCATCTCTCCAAAAAACACAGAGCAGCAGCTGCTTGAAGCAGTTCAGAAACAATTCCTCATGGGAAAACTACCCTCTATTTACTGTACAGTGCAACATGTAGCATGTGTGTCAGGATGGGGGAAAAGCATCCACAAGCATTCAAACTCAACAAAACTACAAAGTAGTTTTAATTGCACTTATAACTCCTTTTGTTTTCTTCTCTTGATAGCATAAAGGAAATATATGTAGTGATCTTCACTGAAGTGTCAGAAGCCTCTGTGTCCACATACGATTGCAAAAGTGCTGGTATCACAAGTGCTTGAAAAGCTGCCTTAAAAGCTCTATGTGCAAATTATCCAGTGAGGGAGAATAAACAGGAGCATGCAGAGCAGTGATCAATAACCAAATGATGGCTTCAGACAGTAGCAGGCTGAGTAGACCACTATTAGTGTTTTTCACGTAAAGCTGGTAGGAAACTCTGAACAAAGTGTACTCGCATGGGTAGTCCCCACTCCTTGCTGCACTGGCACCAAGCTCTCCCTGAGTCAGCTTTCCAGCCCCTGGAAGATTCCCCTGACTAAGGAAACCCTTATATGCCAATTTCTTTTAGCACTCAATGCTTCACAAAAGTACCCATCAGCCTTACAAGTCTCTGTTTTGTTTCATTTTTAGTATATGAGCTGCCAGAGTGAACAGCCTCTCCCAAGAGTGGTTGCCCCGTCGTCCCCCGGGCTCTGATAAGAAGATATGCTATGGCTGTGCTGACCCCCTTGGCCACAGCTAGCCCTAGAAGGTAGTAGCAGCTTCCAGCAGAGTTAAAACCAGCTTTCAATGTCTCTAATGCACATTGGGGTCTGGTCCTTGCTGAATTAATCAGGGATCAGTGGTGAGGAGGGTGAGGGGAAGAGATCACAAACTCTGCACTCCCAATCTGCTGGGGCCCAGCTGTGCTTGGGCTCCTTGGTCAGAAATGGGTCCTGCACCTCTCCATGGATAATACACGAACTGCAAAAGTTCTATTCACAAACAGTTGGTCCAACTCCTCTCCCAACCCCGTGGTTCACTATAAGCTCTTTTCCTCTCCTAATGCATCCCCTCTGCCTTGCTAACATTAGCAGTCAGTGCTTACCCACAGCCCAGTATCAAAACACAGGAGTGAGTCAACCAAAGGGCATCGGGATGCTCATTTTTCACAGTGACGGCAGCGTGCCTGAGAGTGACCCTGAAAGATGGCACAGCTGGGCTCTGGGAGGTTGGAAGAAGCCAGAATACAGCATCATAAAAACCTCAGATTCACAGCAAAACAGTGTGGCTCACAAACAGCCAGGGTCAGCTCGGCCACAGCAAGTGTCTGCCTGCATGCTCTTAACCCTCGGCAGTGCCAGGAAATTCAAAGGAGCTTCAACTCCAGTGAAAGAGCTCAAGCTGTGCCAATTAACATGTTGTCTTCTTGTTTGTTTGGATTTTTTAACCTATTCTCAAATATTGTGAAAATAATGAAACTGAATATTATTAAGAAAATGAGGACACAGCCACTGAGAAGCAGCCTAGGAATTACCTGTACATTCGGCTGGAATCCCTGTGCAGCTGAAGAAAGCTGAGGTAAATAAAAACTAAATTTAGGTAATGCTACTGATCAAATCTGAGTTCAGAAGTCTGATCAGGAAAGTAAGCTAAAACCCCAGACAACCTCAGAGATTAAGACTGCAGAAAACCCTAAGATACTCAAGCATCTGACTATTAGCTGGCTGAAGCTAAGCAAATAGTTGGGTTGGATGGTAGAGATTCATGGGGCAATCCAAATAGAGGGGGAGAGGTTCTTCAGAGAGATCTGACTGGGACTGGAAAAAGCCTGCAGTTCTGGATCTTCACAAAAAAATTGAGAAGGCAGGTCCATCTAACTGAAATAATGCAGGTATGGGAAGAAAATGCTGGGGAAGAACTGCATGAGGACGTACATTTCTATAGCTACATGCAGCCAGCAGAAGGACAGAGGGCAGGCCTTTTTTTTTTTTTCCTCTTCCCTTTGCTGTGTTTGCAGTGGTACAGTGCCCCTGTGCTCAGCAGGCTTCCACCAGCAGAACTCACACAGCTCTGTTCCAGGATGACACTTCGCGAAGTCCAGTCACCAAAAAAACCCAGAGAAAATCTGTAAAATGTGTCC
The DNA here is from genome assembly GCF_028858705.1 of Grus americana. NCBI lineage: Eukaryota > Metazoa > Chordata > Aves > Gruiformes > Gruidae > Grus > Grus americana. The sequence goes on along the minus strand of NC_072860.1, from coordinate 3,056,643 downwards.
TGGCACTTGAGAGGATTGTGGACCATTTATGAAGAGTAGGGTTGTGAAACCCAGATAAGGCGAAGTAGAATAAGAAGTTGGAAATGGAAAAAGCCAGCCAACATCAGACCAGCGTACTGGAGGTATTTTAATAACACAAAACTCTCACTTGTGATTTCATTAGATTTTAGTTTCCATTGTTCAGGTTTATTCTTAGTTAGCCACCTGGGTCTCCTGCTCTGTGGGTGTAGAGAAGCAAAACCCTCAAGCAGGGCGCAGAAGAAGAAGGGTAGCTCTTTGCTCAACCTGTCCTCAGTCCTGCCAGGGGCTTGTCTGTGGGCAGCTGGCTTCTGGCAGAAGGAGCAGGGCTGAATATTCCTTTCCCTTTGCCTGGTATAATGTGCAAAGGGCACACCGCTTCAGGGGAGTATTCGTGGTCCACAACAGCTGAGGACCTCACTCACTCCCTGCCTTCCTTCCATGGGTTAAAGCCAAGCAAATCAGCAGTATCCACCTCTCATTTTAGTCCTTTCTTCAGCCTTGGTGAGCTCTAGGAGAACAAGATCAGGCCAGCAGCACCACCAGCCTCACCTCTAAGTACACTGGAGAGAAGGATCTTGCAAGCCACAGTTAAAAGTGTGGAAGTATGTGCCCTGTGCCATAGAGTGCTCTAAGATCTCTGCAGAAGTATGGACTAATCTCCTCATTTGCTTACAAGCAGCAAGGGCACATCTCATCTTTCCACCAGAGAAAGGGGGACCTCTGCAAGGTTTTAGTTCCCTGCTGGAGTTTTCCTATTTGGGATCTGGAAAGTCTATAAATAGGAAAGGTAAAATTTGTAGAGTCTAGGTTTGTTTCTCTTTTCATTTAAGCTGGACTTCACTGAGATCAGCGGAATTACTCCAGGTTCACAGTGCATTAGTGGGAAGGAAAATCAGTGTTTAAAACATAACTATACACCAATATGTGCTTGTTTCCATAAACGATTTGTGCTTGACAATTCTGTGGGTGTCATTTATGCATTACCAAATTATGCAGTTAATCGGTTAGTGCAGTTTTTGTTTTGTTTCTTTCTAAACAAAGCATAAAAAATAATACTCCACTGACTGAAACCGCCTACAGGGAATCTTCACTGTCAGAGCTATGTCTTTTATAAAGACTTCACATCTTTGGACCAGAATCTCAGGTCATGAGATCTAAATATAATGTTTTTGAGGACAAGCCAATTTCCTATGCCAGAAATGCAGGTTCTGAATGCGTGCACGTGGAACCTACGTTAGACTACAGCATTACAGCATTATACTCTGAAAACCAGCCTCTAGTTACCTGAAGAGTCCTTTGCAAAGAAGTGTAAGTAGTTTCTTCAGTTGAGGAAGATTGCTTGAGCCAGTCTGCACCATCTCAAAGTCACTGATGATGTGAACTCGCAGGTAATCCTGGATAAGTTTAAGATGCTCATCAGAGACGCTGTGAAAGAAACAGACAGGTCAAAAGCCAGCTCTTCTCCCTGCTCCCAAATATCAGCTTTATTATTTTTCCTGAAACTTCCACTGCTGGCACAGACAGATGGGGGGCAACTTGCCTTGGATTTCAGTGTCAATATGCAGTTCTCAGAATTGGACCATGGATCCCCCAACCACACTGCTGACACTGTCTCCTCTTCCTCCTTCTCCACCCCAAATCCCCTCCCTCCGCAACTGCTGAGTTACCATGCCAGGGGAAGTCCTGTGATGCCTGGCTTTGCCACAGCCATGGTGGGATCATTAGCCTTGGCAGGTAAAGCCAGGCTGCTGTGAGGTCACTAACAGTCAGCAGCTCTGGGGCTCTGGGGAGATGAAGAATCTCTTTCACCTCACCAAGTCTTGCATTGAAGGTTTTATTCCAAACAGTCCAAAACAGCTTTAGGGGGGCTGAGACCACAGAGCTGTATGGGATGCTCCCCTCCTCCCTGTCTCTGTGGTGCCTGGACTCCAGCACCACAAGGAAGGATGAACCAGCAGACTGTATGTGCTGTCTTGTGCCCTGACAAATGCAGAAAGTCCCAGCTGGCTGCTTAGCAGATGAAATGGTGCAGGCAGCTGAACAAAACTGGGTTTCTCCCAGTCAGCCAGCTGTAACCAGGCCACCACAACAAGACCTGTGCTACCACGCATGACCACTGTTTGCTCACAGCCTCCCACTGCCCTGCCAACAGGCATGCCTTCTGATTTTATTTTTCTTTTTAAACTTAGCAGATCTGGTCATTAAATATCATGCGGCTTCCTCTAAGGCTTCGGTGCATGTCCAGATCTCACACAGCTAGCACGTGGGACAATGTGAGTCAGACCTGTAGCTGGAGTAAATCAGTAAGTATGAGTACCTGGAAATCCACACACAAGATTATTCTTTCTGAGGACTGGCTGGTGCTTTCTGGTACAATCTGTGTTTAGGCACACAGCTAGTACACCAAGTTCTCTCAGATATTACCGTCCTTCATATTAGAAAACTATACCTCAGTGGAGAAAGTCTATTGGTGATTTTAATACTTCAGAAAAGTATTTTTTTCTGGATGACAGCTGGACTGTAAAGAGTAGCCAAGGCACTGTAGATCTGATTCTGTTCTTCATTTCGTAGTATAAATGAGGAGTAGTTTCACTGAATTAAATAGGTCCTCAGCTGTCCCAAACAGAGAGGCCCAGAAAGCGCAGAGCTGGGCTGAAGGCAATTCTGCAGCCCTGTGACTTGCCATCCTCACCTGCTGGTGTCCTGGTACTGCAGTCGCTGGAGTAGTGTCTCAGAAAGGGACAGTTTATTAACATCGGCCACCCTGGAGTTTTCAGGGAGAGAAGATACCTCCTTTGTCTCGCTGCTCGGCAATGCCCTGAGGATGTTGCGTGGGGGCAGGATAGGAGGCGTGGGCACCAGGTCTGGCAAGGAGGAAGGGAAAGGCACAGTCATCCCAGCATGGCAATTCGACCTCCTCCCCCTCACCCACAGGCAGGGCAGAGTCTGCACCACAGTGGCAGTCACTGTAGAAACCATCCATCCCTTCGGAAGGGCCTCTGATTTCAGAGCTGGAAAGCCCAGGGCTCCATATTGGCCCAGCCCTGTTCTCAGGGATGTCAGTGGTACAAGACCAGCGGGCTGAGCTGCCAGGCTTGCCCCTCATGTGCAGGCAGTGTACACCTTTGCCTGGCACTGTAACCTCATCCCAGCCGGTTTGACTGTCCCATCTGCGTAGCAGCTATGAAGGTTAATTAGTTACTTTGCATATAACAGAGAACATAGCTGTACCTCATCCATATCATTACCATTATCATGGAGATCTGCTACTGGGGCAGAATGGATGGAGAGGCATGATGGAAAGATCGTCTGAAGCTGCTAATGGAAAAAAGTGAACAGCTAAAGTAAGCAAACACAGACGGAGAAAACAGACCCCATAATCCAATACAGAGGGCTGACTATCCTGCTTTGTCTTGCGGGCATCAAATTGGAAGCACAAAGGCTTTTCCTGCTCTGTCATCCTGCTGCTCAGCATAACTCCCTCCCTGGGAGAAGAGTGGGTTCATCTCCATTTATCCCAACCATGGTTGCATTTCTTTTCATAACAATTGCTCCAACGCTTTGTTACCCTTGTCATACGTAGCTGGTTGAGTTGTGAGGTTTTGTTTGGTTATTTCCTAATGGTGGAATTTTCATTACAAAAAGATACCCCAAACTGATCCATTGCTCCTGGGCAGAAGCTGGGATTCACAGAGCCACTTCAGCACTGAGCAAAGGCACAGCTGGGTGGTGCATCTGCAGGGTATCTGGGTGCTCATCTTCCACCTCTGCAATTCTACATGTAAGATGGTGAGACATCTACAGGCCCTACATGGCTCCAGCACGATGGCACCAAAGTGCCTTAAAAAAATTAAATTCTGTACGTGAACAGCCCAGCCCCAGTGCTAACATCTCTTCATCTAAAGGCTCTTAGTCTTGGCTAGAACTTCATTCCCTGCTGCTCGCCTCTCTGTGTATTATTTTTGCTGTAGTTCCCTCCCCCGCCCAGAGAGCTGGAGACTCAGTGCAGCTGGCCTAAAAACAGGAACATCTTTCCTGAGCAGCTTTGCAAAATTTTGTTCTGTTTCTTCATGAGAATTGCATACCAAAATCTTCCAGCTCCTATTAAAGATCAATTGGATTGCTTAAATGTACACAGGCACATCAATCTGCTTTAGTGCACATGCCTGCCTGTCTGTCTGTCACAAGGACTATGTCCTTCAGACGAGTTTATTGTAATGCTCATCATTTCCGGACAGACGTCAGGAAGGACAGGAAGGATGGCTCTGTGGGCATGAGCTTCCCCTGGGATTCAGGAGAACAATGACAGATCCAAGGGATGATCCAGGAAAAATCCAAGGAATGACCCAAGACCAGTGAGTGTCAGGAATCCACAGTGACATTTCATATAAAATAGTTGAGATGATGCCAATCACACCTCTTCATCATACATCTGCGTCTATACATAGAGCTAGACTGTCTGCCACTGCAGGATCTGTGCCCTCTGGTTATGACTGTTAGAAATGTTCTCTAGATCAGAGCAGATAAGGGGACCCGAGTTTCAGATGACCCAAGACCCACAGCAGCTGCAGGTGCGTGGCACTGCTCCAAGTCTCTAGGGGAGCATCTCTGCTGCTCAGACAGTGGCCCTACAGATGCAGCGCAGGGAGAGGGGTGCAAAGACATGTGAGATGGCTGGACATAAACCAGCCTGAGTCCAGATGAAGGACAACAGATTAGTCAGCCCTGCACCTGATGCAATATACTTCTTCAGAGAGTCTCAATGTATTCCCTCAGGTGAGCTAAACTGATGCTCCAGATGCAGCACCACCCCAGAGCCACGAGGACTCACTGCGTCCAGGTCTTGCCAGCTCGGGTCTCTCTCTATGTCCTGCTCCATTTTATTGCATGACATGCTCTAATCCCTCTGCCTGCCCTGCACATCTCCAGTCCCAGAGTAAGTGTCAAGGGTCTGCATCACCAAGTCACATCATGGGTTTCTTACCAGCATCCTCCTCCGGTTCATCTGCAGCCTCCTCCTCTTCCCGCGGCACTGGATACTTGAGGTGCCATACCAGACCCATGTTCTCCTTCTTGTAAAATTCTATCAGTTCCTCCAAGTTATCAAAACACTTCACGGGAACACCCTCTGATGCCTGAAACAAAACACAGAGGCTGTCATGGTCTGGGATTTCCTACCACAGAAACACTGCTCCTCACAGAAGGAAAAGCAAAGTCATAGAGAAAAAACCCACTACTGCTGTCCAAAGAAAGCCAGCCCAGCTCTCACTGCCCATCTGACCACAGACTGTGCAGAACGACTCCTGCAGTACAAACAGAAACAGATACGCACACACATTCCAGCCAGTGTCAGCAAAAATGGCAACCTCAAAGATTCACTGAAGCTAAATGGAAGAGCTCTCTCGTTTGATTCAGTGTGCTTGGCTTCAAAGCAGAGGAAGACTTTAAAAACAAAGAACTCTCACGGATTAATTTTTTTGCTTTCCCTCTTTTACTGAGCACAAACGCCCTGGACTATGTTATATTTTGTGGTATCCAGGAACGATTCTTCCATGAAGTTGCAAGATAAACATGTCTAAATCTAGGCATTAGTATCCCTTCCAGGATTCAAAGGCTGAGAACTAGGTTCAAATGAAACAAGCTAGCAAGGTATTGTCATGTAAAAAAAATGCTTGGATGAAGATTTAGGAAGCTGAGGCTCAGGACACAGCTAGGATTGTGAATGCATCAGGCATGACACCAAGCTTGCTAGCTAAATTTTAACTGTGACTAAACCTGTTTCTAGCACAGCCCTGGCCACTAATCTCAGGAAATGGATACTTGCTGATGACAAACATGGGGATAAGGTTTTAGAGGACTTCAAAGGCAAAGCTTTAGAGTAACTACATCCAAGCATCAGTGTGAACGGTAAATCTGCTGGATTCACCAGGCAGGAACAGCAGCCACCCCTGCAGCTCTGCCCCATTGCTTCAACCAAGGGCCCTACCAAGGACTGAGAAATGATTTGTCACGGCTCAGTGCAGACCTCCTGACCAAAAGAAAGAGCTCTGCATTACCTCCAGAACTGCGCTTAAGTACCATCCAAACCCAAGGCAACAGCAACATGTAATAGAAGCTCTGATCACTCTTCAGGAGGGGTTCTCTTCCCGGACGAGAGGTTTTCCTAGAGAAACCAACCCAAGAAGGCCCTGTCTACACATGCTGCAAACCATCAAGGAGCAGGGACAGAATGGTGCAGAGTAGGTATTTTCCAGCCCCACGAGACTGCTGTTCTTGACTTAAAAGAGCAACACTGGGAACTGTTCACATCTGGGGATACAGCAGCAGCAGGCAACCAAAAGGAAGACCTGATCACCCTAATGGCAGGCTTGATTTGCACTATTTTACACGCATAAAGCTAGATTTTGCACAGGAAACTCAGTTAATAACAATTAAAGCTTTGCCTCTAATTTGAAATAACTTGTTATGCAGCCACACTTTAGACATTCTGCCTCTGACTAAGAGGCAGGATGTTTTAATTTCTTTTTGGATTGCAATTATTGGCTGTAAAAATTAACACACACAAAGTTTGAATTAACACACCAAGTTTGAACAAGCTTATTTACCTGCCATTTGTGTTTGCCCCATTTCTTATTATCTGTGAACTTTTTTTTTAAATGGCAAACATAGCAAAACCAAGAGATTAAACAGAAGAAATGCTGGCATAAACCACAGTGAGCACCGCACAGAAAAATGTCTTCAGTGAGCCCTAGCAGCAACAAGATTTCTTTTTAATTTTCCTAAAGAATAAAATCTCAAGCCAGAAATTAGGACAGTGCTTTCAATACATTTGAAGCCTTCAGTGCCCTCAGGCCTGCCGTCAAGAATACCTTTCATTTTTAACTACACCTGCATGTCTTTAAAGACACAGCAAGACACATTTTCATAACAAATGTGTATGATGTTTCTGAGAGCTCTGCCTGTACAGCCTCCTTTTCTGTCTCCCAGGTGTTGCTGCATTTATCAAGATTTATTATTCTTGTACACTGGAAAACGTCGCATTCAGCATAAAAGCCATGCTTGGGCAAACACCGGATTATATTTTTGTGAGGCCAGAGGTGTTGAAACAAATTGCTGGTTAAAACTTCACAGGACCATAACAACGTAGGCCAGATCCTGCTCTGCTTGAGCAGCACGAACTCAGCATAATCAGAATGACTTCTGATTTACACCAATTAATGCAAATAGTGCCTTGGTCCTCCCAGATTCTTCTGCTCCTGTGAAGATGATTTTCCCTGATTCCCAGCCAAGGGAAAAAAAGCACTCAGCTCTAATCCATCACATAAAAGGATCCTGAAGTCACAGTGCTGCACAGGGATGGACCTGCAATAGTTTAGCCAGTTGCTTCCATGTTTCCTTGTTCATCTTCCCTGCAACACCTTCCTCTGCTCAGAAATCCCCGTTTTTGTGATTATTTATGCAGCTGTGACCAGCAGTCCCCCTGGCAGCCCAGAGTGCGCTGCAGTGCTGACTGCAGGATGGCAGCACGCTCAGCCTTCATGCCCAGCCCATGGCAGTGTTCATCCTCTGGATTTAATCTGCCTGGACTGCCTTCTGCCCACCACCTACAGCACCCATGGAAGGGCTGGAGCTCATGAGAGACGAGGCTTGTGATGGTTTGCTTTGCCCTAAGCTACCCCAAAGGGCACTTAAACAAAGGCATCAGCCCCGTCACAGTGCACACTTAGACCCTAAAACACATCGAGGGTAAACAGGATGGTTCGGGTTTGCCATCTGCATCTTTGCAGGAGGAAAGCTTTGCCATCAGTGCTCTCTCCCACCTCTTGAATTACTGCAGCCTACCCTGGTCCTCCTCTTTCCAAAGTCGTCCTCACACTCCTACTTCACTTTCCGAAGACCTCACTGTCTGCCTGCTTCCCCAGACCCCCCTGACCGATGGCTGTCCCCACAGCCCCCCATCCCGCCCCCAGTGCCCACTTCTTCTCAGCCTTGTTTTGCCTCTCAGCTCCTGCTCTCCCATAGCGCCTGCAAGAAGACGGATTGCCCTGCACAGCTCTTTTCAGGCCAAATGGAGCCTTGATGTAAGTGGGAGGAAAGGCTGAATTAGCACTTTTTGCTGCCAAGGATAATTCAGTCCCTGCAACTGTGCTGGTCTCTGTGGTAACCAGAAGAAGCAGCATTTTGTAACAAACCTCCTTCCTCTAACTCATTGCACCGCATTTCAAGAATGGATCGAAGCCTGTGGTCCAGCTCAAATTCCCTGAAGTGGCCATAAGCCCCGGTTCGTGTGCAGGCTAGCGGGATGCACGCACAGAAAGGCCTCACCATTATGCACCCCTTCTATCCCGCTAGCTCGGCCGGCTGGTCAGGCAGCCAGCCCACCACCTCCAGCCACATTTCTTGATGAACCCTGCCATCTCGTCTCTCGAGGATTTGAGGCCATGTGGAGGAGCTGGGCTTTACATGCACACAAATCCAGCCACTCATTCCCAAAGAGAGGCAGTCTCCATCCCGGCAGTGCCAGCTCCTCTGACAGCCCACCTTCCCCAAACTCATTCAGGATAAAGAGGACCAACTCCCCACAGCACACAGTAAAAATAAAGGATGACATTTTCATATTTTAAGACAGAATTCAGCAGGGAACTGAACATGTGTCCCAAGCAGCTGCAGAGAGATGGCAAGAGCTGCAATAAGGAAATGGGGAACCGGTGAGGCTGGGAGCTCTGACCAGCTGTGGCCAAGTATGGAGGGAAGGATGGGGGAGCCTCAAACCCGCTCTGCACCCGCTCATGGTGGGGGAGCTTGAGGGCCCTCCCCTGCACCACGAAAGCCACAGCAACAGCACCACGAAAGCCACAGCAACAGCACCACCTCGCTACACATCAGCTTCGCCATCAGAACAGTCTGAAAGCAAAGATCGCTGGATTGTTCTCACTCATTTTCTTTTGTATTATAATTATTATTATTTGCAAGGACCTCAACAGAGGAAGCGTGCGGGAAGGGCTGTGCCCCTCCAGCATAAAGCAGTGCCCAACAACCCTCTCGACCTGTTTGCCTGTGCTATGAAATGAGCTCCTCTCCGTTCAAGGCACCCCCCAAATTTCCTCACTCCCCTCAAGAGACCACGGCACGCTGCTTTGTGCTGCCTCCCCCTGCAGAGAGGCACAGCAAAAATTCTACGTTGTTTGAATTGGGAGAGAGAACAGTAAAAGCAAGACCTTGTTGCACTTGCTTCTCTCCTTGGGGAAAGGACGAGAACAAAGCCTACGTGACAGACATTAGTCACATTGTTCGAGACACAACTGCAAGGTGTTCGGATACCACCATTGACAAGTTCCATGTAAGCCCCTCCAAATCCAACAGTCCATAACTTTGCTACCAGCAGCAGGGCAACAGGACCATCCCTCAGGCTGTGGTGTGTTCCCAGCCCAGCACTGCCTGGGACTGCAAGGATGATGCCTGCGTAGCATCAGTTTAACACAGAAAACCCGGTTCAGTAACATTGCAGCTAACACTCGGGTTGCTAGATGACCTACCTGAAGGTTGGTCAAACGATTTTCACTGCCAGCAAGCAAGGAAAGCAGCACGTAGCTGGGACATACGCTTTCTTCACACTTAAATTTGTGGCAAAGGTTTGCAGGTTGGGAAGGAAAAACAGTGGTGGATAGTAAAATACTGGCATTGAGTCGGTCAGCCTCTGGTTGTGGAGTGCATTAGCAAAAACTGGACTGATGGTGCACTCTGAATAAACGTCCTTGGGACAACCGCACTGGATGACAGGAGTGAGGCAAAACGGAGCCTAAACTTTATGCAAACTTGTTCAGGTTTTTGAGACAGGGAGCAGACGCAGAACGGGGCACTGCAAAGAAAACCGAGCAGGACGGGGCAGCGCAGAACAAGCTGGAGCCACCGGAGCAGAGCGCAACAATGAAATCCACTTCCCGCCCCCGCCTTCGTTTAGTAAGTAACTATTTCCTCGGGGTTATCACAGGATAGATCTTGTTTTAATTGCAAAGTGAATTGTTTCAAGTCATTAGAAACGTGGATGGCAAGTGTCATCTCCACGGCAACACACCACATCCCCAGAAACGTGCTCACACAGCTCACAGGACAGCCTCTCCTTCCATGAGCGACTCCTCCAGCATCACCGCCCGTACCTCAGCTTTGTACTGATGGTAGCCATAACATACGGAAAGGAAACACCTCGTGAACATATGCAATATAGGGAACAGCCCATAAAACAGCAGAATTGCACAAAGGAATCTGGATAATAGTGAATCAGAGACTGTGTAGCAATTTTACAGTGGGAAACTGCATCAGAAAAAAACTGTCTTTCTAAGATCCATTAATGGGTGTGTCATACGAGATGCAGGAAGAGACTCTTCTGCTGTACTTGGTGCCATAAGGCCTTAGCTGGACTGCTGTGTCCAGTCCAGGGCACCACTTCTTAAGGAACATGTGAAAATACCACAGAGACCCAAGGAAAAATTGCGAGGACGGCTGAAGAGTTGGAAAATGTGATTTACAAGGAAAGCTCAGAAGAAAGGGACTGGTATGGTCTGGCAAAGAGACAGCCGGGAGACATCACAGCAGCAGTCTTACAAGTTTTAAATTCTCTTATAAAGAAGATGGCAACCAGCTGTGCTGCAAGTCCCCCAAGGACAGCAGATGTGGCCAGCTTGCTTTGCAGCAGAGGCAGTTTAGATTAGATCTCAGGGAGCCCTGCCAGGCAGAGACATCGAAGTCAGGCTACACAGAGAGAGCGTGTGTCCACGTCTCTGGAAGCGTCGCAGTGCAGAGTACCCAGGCATTCCTCACAGCTGGCTAGTGAGCACCTGATCCAGCTTCAGCCTGAAAACAGGGCAAACACTGGGCTCAGAGACCCCGCAAGGCCTCCTGCCACCCCTAACTCTGCAACTGTAGGAAACCCTCTGCAAATCTACCTGCTGCCTCTTTGTCCAGATCCTGCTATATTCTTGAAGACGACGGGTAAAACAGAACACACCCATGCTTGTCATGACCAGGCCAGCTGCATCCCAAACCACAGACTCTCAGGTCTTCCACATGTCCTTCTGACTCCAGCCCTTTTGGCTGGAAACCTGCTTTCCTACAGGATGTCTTGGTGTCTCCTGTCCTCCAGAAACTGCCCTCAATTCTGCAGGTCCTTCCAGTTATCAATTTCCCTTCCATCTTCTGCACGCTCACTGTACAATGGTTTAACACAACTGGCTACAGCTTGTTCCTGCCTTCATGCTGAATAGGCTTCTGGGTTCTTCATTTCATGAAAACAGGTATGACTAAAGCCTTTATCACTGGTCTTTGGTTACATCTTGTGATCCCCTTTCCAAATCCATCCATCTAAACTTTTCAACAGGTTTTCGTATGGCTGAGATAATCTAATCTTCCTTTGTGTCTGGTGTAAAAAGGCCAACTGGGCCCAGCCTAAGTCTCCTCTCCTTCATTACCTCCAAGCAATGCCATCTGGCCAACAGAACACTTTGACAAAGATACTCCAAATATGGGTCTACTGAGAAGCAGCTCTAAACATCCCTTTAAGTTACAAGTGGAGTATAAAGACATAAAGTGAAAAGAGATTTAAAAGATGTGAAGCCTATGCTAAGCCAGGCAAGGAAGTGGTTAACTTGGGGTTCATTACAACAATTGTATAAATAGATGGCACAGGAAGTCTGGGGCCCTCAGAAGGAAGAGGAAGTGTTTTCCTTTCCTGAGCCAAGGCGCAAGGAGGAACTAGGAAACTAGTCATCTGGTTATATTGCTTAAGGGCAATCTTTTCTAACCAGAGTGCCTTAAACCAGGTATTTAAACCCATATATAGGCATTTCAGTAACAGTCAATAAGTTTTCAAAGTTATAAAATTCTTGCAATACCCACCAGCTTCAACGGAAGCTGAAAATCAGGTCACTTCTACTTTGGTGCGAAAGGCTGGCAGGAACTTTTTCCTTTTAGATTTGAAAATAAATTTCTTAGGCTTCCTGGTTTGGAAAAAAAGTTGTCTTCAAGACTGTCTGTTAGCTAGGAAGTCTAAGTGGCATTTTTAAATTTACTTTTGGTTCTCATGTAGGCAAGCTTTTATATTTCACTAAAGAACTGAACCTAAGAGCTAAGAAATTCCAGGTAAATTATTTTTTAAGCATTTTAAAGCAACCTGCTTGTGTTTCAGTTTTGTTTTGTTAGAAAACATTTCTTATTTTTAGATCAAATCTTGTGCTAAGAAATTTCAAGAGCATTTCACAGGAATGGGATCATTGACAGGAATCGCAGCTGGGAGAACCAGCTACTTCCCAAAATACAGGCCACCCAAAAACATACTTTATTTTGAATGCAACACCTGGGGCTGGGAAGACATGGGGCTGACTAGGAGTAGGAAGGGAGAGGAGCAAGTGCGCGGCGGAGGAAAATGGGCATCCTGTGACATGGAGGGTTGGTAAAGGAATGGACTTTAATAACTGTTTGGAACCTGTGAGCTGGCAGGGGAGTTTGGATGCTGGGTAAAGCTCAGTGAGAGGGTCTCCAGCAGGGAAACGGAGCACAAGAGAAGAGCCAAGGGGAGGAATCCAGGGAACCTGGGCAGAGGATGCCGGTGGGTGGCCAGAGCAGCGCCTCCTCCCCTAGAAAAAAATCATATGAATTTTTGGGAGAATGGCACAATGTAAATGCAGTTGTAAATTATATAACTTGAATAATGTTGGAGAGGATGGAAGGTGAATAGTTCCTGTCTCCTCCGAGATAAGAGATGATGGCGGTTTTCTTGTCTCATTCTGCATACGGTTTGGTCCTGATGCTCAGGTTTGCTTATTCATGTCACTTTTGCTACAGTGGCCTTTTACATGTAAGACTTTGGGGGAAAATCACGGAAATCAGAGAGTTCTAGGAAAGAGGGCTTCAGAATTTCTGAAAGAGATTATTCATGGAAGGAAACAAAGAATTGCAATTAAACAACAACTAAGTATGTATTACTTCTAGCTTATGTTCCTGGCTGATAATCAGACATCCAAACAAAAAAAACTAAGTTAAAAGAGGAAAAAAAATAAAGCGAATGACTGTGTTGTCAATCCTATAAAATTCCCTCTGTTCCTCAAATGCAACCGAAGGATACCACTACATACTGCCTCTACCAAAAAATCCATTTCTTTAAGCATAATACTGACTTAAGAGACACTGTATATGAATTACTGGCACTCCATCACAATTCCTTTCTTATTATACCTATAAGAAAATGGGAACGCTAACCGATTTTCACTCTCTTTCACACTAGTGTGCACAGAACATTTGTTAAAGTTCAGCACTTACTTCCTTGCTTGCAATAGGTGCATAAAACACGAATCTTATTGCTGCTAGCTAGAAACAAATCAACCAGGTGCAAATAAGCATTCTTGCCTCCCTTGTTAACTGGGCAGCAGGGCACAGCATGACTTCACTTCCAAATTGTCTGGTACAGTGCAAATCTAGATTAAAAGCTGAACTTTCTCCTGATCCAATTTTGGCCATCTCACTTTTTCCTATCTACAACGTCACCAAAAAACTTGGGAAGCACAATGTATTTTGCTCATGCTCAGTTTCAAATGCTTAACACGTTCTATGCGTGGAATGTAAGCCCAGTTTGAGTTAATCTTAAAAAGATCCTGACTGTCATATCTGCTGCTTCTGATCTCTTCTGGCCCTGCAAGAGTTTTCCTCAACGTGATCCCACTCAGGCTTCGTTCTGGCAGCCCAAAGATTGGTCATGTTCACAGGTAGGAAGTGCTCCCATGGCAGAACTGGGACATTTGCAAATTAAGAAAGTCTGTTGAAGTGAAGGAAAACTGAAAGGACTTTTCAGTAGAGTATAGCTGGCTGCCAAATTTTTATCTCAAGTTCCTCGTTAAAATTCTACATCCTAAAGAAAAACATATTAGAAGTTCTGGAAGGTAAAGGACCTATAGAAGTCTTTTGAACCGGCACTCTCCCGCAGGATAAAGACATAGGTCATAAAAATAGTGCACTCAGATCCTGCTTAAGGACCCCATTCCACTCTGCTCCGGCACTCCACAATTCACACAAAAAGTATGTTAATTGCCAAGTATCTAACTAATATAGTTAGATACAAGCTAGTAAGAACACCAAGCACTTGTAGGAAGCATCAACACCCTGTACTTGAGGTAGTCCTTCGCACTAAATAAAACACTCAAACTCTAGCCATCAAAAAAGATTTTAGCAACAAAGCATATTATGATCCAACTCACAGCACCAAGATAAACCTCCTGAGCAACCAACCTTTTCAGCATTTCTCTGTGTTATAATAAATAAGATTTACATCAACAACAAGCAAACAACAGTACGGTTCCATGAGGGAACATGAGGGACTGGTGTTAAATTTAGCTACAGGGTGCAAGTCAGATGAGTTGGTGATGAATGAGCAAGGACTGCAGATCCATGGGGATCTGATGCAATTTTTTTAGCACTTCTGCAGCGTGTGGGTAGAATTTAAGTAAAAGTTTTGGAGTACGCTACTTCTAACAACTTTTGTAATTTTATCACAAGCCCTGTGCTTTTTGGTTTTCCACTGAAAAGCTTCAGCACTTGAAGTCAAATGAAAATTTGCATTTTCATTTCTTCATAAAGTATCTACCTCTAGTGATTACCAAGACAAGCTTGAAAACACAGGTCCTCAAGAGCTAGCAAGGCAACCAAGGCAGCAGATGTAACATAGTCATTATTTCTGAAGGCAGTTTGTGGACATCATTCTGATTTTGTCAGCACTCTGCTGACAGTAGTTGAGCTGGGGAAACTATTGCAGGTCACTGATACTTGCTTCTCAGTGAAAATTCCCCAAGCACCCTTCAGCTTTTCCCTCTAAAAGAAGGCAATAAATACATCCCTAGGCAACGGCGTGAGGGGTTTGAAGTCCTACGAGAAAGAACTTCTCCCTGAGACAGGTGAAGGCGTGCCTACACTGGCTCTGCCTGCCCAGCAGGGCAGGACCCCTCAGCTCAAATCAGTCCCACGCTACATTTCTGGGGGTTTCCTCTAACCTGTGCAGGCAGACACTAGAGGATCCGTAATCAGGTCTCTGCTTTCCCTATTGTCTTCTGTGCTGAATGAATCCCAGTTTCAACAGACACCAAGCACTAAATACATACATATGAATTACGTAAAATATCCAGCGGAAAAGAGAAAATGTAAGATTAAAGAAGTTATACCTATTGAAGACACACTGCTGAAGCAAAGCAACGCAGGCAGAAGGTGCATGTAAAGCAGCTGCATTCACCACGTTATACTGCATAACTTTCTGGGATTGCATAATTAAAAACCATAAGCAATGCACAGATAAGGGTGAGTACCTTAGTGTTACAATTTCCTGTCTTCAGCCTGCGAAATTTCTCAGGCTTTAAGCTGCAGCAACTGTTTTGTATTTTTGTGACACAAAGGGTGACCAGTTGTCCTCTCTTTCAAGGGACTGTCCCTTATTTCATTCATTTACTGCATGAGTAAGACAAACCCTTACTCGATTAGAAGCAAGCACTGAGCCATACCTGCTAATTGCACAGATACAGAACCCAGCCTGAAGAAGCACCGTCATTTAACAAAACTAACCACAAAACTAAAATCAAACAAAACCCACCCTTCAAACCTTCTTCTTTTATGTTCTCCCCTGAACTGCACCTCTGGAATAAAAATAGCAGTTGTGGTGTTACAAATTTTTGTTAAACTTCGCCCCCTAAAATTGGACCCAACCCAAGGTTTCTGATTTTGCGTGTACAGGGATGTGGCATGCAATGAAAACAAACTTCTGGAAAGGCTACTTAGTGCCTCCGTGAACCACCAGCGCTCGCTGCATGTGGGTTCTACCGTGCTGGATCACAAAGAACACTTTATACTAAGCCTTTTAAACAACACGAGTCACTACGTCCCTGTCAAGTTTTGGAGAATGAGGTCTAATCCAGAGTTACCTGGCAATTTTAATTCAGGCTTAACAGCCTGCTAACATAGAGCAACCCCAGCCCACAGAGAGCTTTGCTATATTTGCTCATGGGGTTTGCTGAACCCAGCTGTGCTGGATGTTATTTTTTAAAAGGAGAGCTTTAGAGCCCTGGGATGGAACAGAAGGGAACCAACTTAGACTTTCAGAGGAGAATCAAGATGCAAAACTCTGTCAGAAGTTACGAATGGAAGACAAAAGAAGTCAGACAGCAGGGCAAAGACGTGGGAACAACCGAAAGTCGTGACTTCATTCTCTCAGAGGGACTCTGAAATGACTGACTCTGAGCTATCTTTGCTAAAGCCCGTTTCGTTTCCCTAAACTATTTGGCATTTGAAATCAAGTCCTGTGCGCTTTGCATTTATACAGAAATTTGAAAACTAAAGGATTCTAAATTTCTTTTAAAACTTCATGAAATAGCTTCAACCACAAAAAGATAAATTTGAAAAGTATTGGTGGAGCAGACCTCAGTTACCTAAGAGAAATGCAACCAGGACAATACTTTAAATTGAACATGTTATTTAAAGGTGATTGTATCTTTATATTTTATACTTATATCAGCAATAAACTGCAGCACACGTAGGGTCTATTGCTCCCATTCCCTAAGGCTGCAGAGCAGTTCTAACTGGAGCCTAAGCCTTACTTGTGACCTGCCAGATAAATTACATATCTGCATGGGGGACGCAGCTTGCAATGATACATCTCATTAGCAAATCGAGATACCTCTCTAAAGAAGTAAGGGCATCACCCTGTCAATAAGAAGTGCAGAAACGATTTTGTACAGATGGCGGTATTTGCCGTAAGACTCATTGTAAACGAATTCAATAGCAAATTTTTCCAAGACTCATTCCTATCTTAAATGATCAGGACAAAAAGACTCATATAGAACCAACAATATATTAGCTTCTCTTTGAGAAAACAACTCAAGACTTGCCTGAAAATGAGTACTTTTCTCTGTGACCCATCATGCCTCAAAGCACAGAAGCAATAAAACATAGTGCTTCATCACCACACTACTGCAAGGGGAATAATCTGTTGTCTCCCTGAATACTTTAAATTTAGTTATGGAGCTGCATCAGAATTCTTTGGAAATATAAAATATAAAAAAGGATAAGACAACTAAATGGTTTAAATGCTATGTGGCTGATAATATTAAAGCTAACATCCCTCAAATTACTGAAAAATGAGGCTGTTTTCTCGTTGATAATGTTGGTTGCGTAAGTTTTCAATTATTTTTCCTCATCTGCCAGAAGAGGTTTAGAATTTCAGGAAAGTTTTCATTTTGCTGCTCCTGGAGATGTTGAGGTGTGTGTTCCCAAGGTACTCATCTCAATTAGGATAATACATTTGGTGTCTCAAGCAGAGACTGACTAATTTGAAAAATCTATTTTAAAAAAACCCAAACTTCTTACAGTTCTCAGTCCACGAGCAGAGGTTACTACCCCTTCCTTTAAAATGTGCTCGCAGAAATGCCCCATTTTTGTGCCAAGAGCAAACTCGATTGTTTGTGCACTCGAGCTCTCGTAGCGGGAACTGAAAGAGCGAGCTGCTGGGTATGCGGTTGTGGGTGAAGTCGTTCAGAAGGATAGTAAGGTGAAACAATTATTCTTCTGAAACAATAATTGTTAAACTGGTTACTGTTTAACAGCCCTAATCCTCTGAATCTTAAAGTATTTTGCAGCACTTGAAGTTGCTTCTGTACATTGAGCGAGGATTGCCTACTTGCAATTTTCGATTGTTTAAGCGTGATGAAGGCTTTATGGCGTAACGCACTTATCGGAGAGCAAACTGTAACAAAAATTGATGGCATTTTTTGGCATTTCACTCTTTGGAGTGAAATTTTATCTGAAACCACATCCAGATAAAAGGAAAAGCGATTGCACTTCATGGCGGCATGCATTAGCTTTCAAATACCTGATTTCATTTTTTGAAGCTTGAAAACCAAAATAATAATATCACTTCAACCTGATTTAAGCCATCTTCTCTGAATGTTTTTTTAATATTTTCAGGAAACTGGAAACATTCTGGAACAGTTCAAACTAGACAAAAGCTGGATATGGTTTGTTTGTATGAAGAATTTTGTATACTGAGAGATTCAGTAGCAGGAATGTGCATGTTTCAGGAAATACCTAGTTCTCTTGTTAAATGCTGCTTCTTTCAGTTTTTCGAAACCTGTGAAATACATTATATTTATTCCTACCTTAGATGCAACAGCAGAAAGAAAAAAAAACCCCAAAATATTTTCCTTGTATAAACAGATTCAGATAGTTTGCAGAAACATGAAATACACAGATTTTGCTAAGCCCTGACTGCAAATTATTTTCAGTCCTACACGTAAAGATTGTAAAGTTTTACAAAGTTATTCAAATCAAGATTAAATTATATTGAAAAATATTCAAATTGGAATATCTACCATTTTCAGTAATAAAATGAAGCTTAATATAATTATGTATTTGGGCATACCAGAAATGCATTTTCCTAACCACGTTTCAAGACATTGCTCCTAATTATCACCTGGTTGTCCACTTGTCCCTTGTTTCTATCCACGAAAAGTAATCACCCTAATTATACCTCAGCCCTTCAGTGCCACTGGAGTACCACAAACACGGCAAGTTGTCTGTGATAATAACTAACTCAGGTAAAATCAATGCCATCCTCAGCATTAATTTTTGTTGAAATTCACTCTTATGCAAAGCATAAAATCCCACTTTCCCACAGAAGCTCTGCGGCTCTGCACACTGACGGGCTCTTGACTCTTCAGAGAGGACCCCAACTCCAAAGCTTTGCTGGGACCACTCAGTTTTGCCTTAAAACTTGGCTGCACCTCCTGGCTCTTTCCCTTCCCTTTGGTGACCCTTCTCAGCTTCCTACTGAAATACTCCCCCCAAGTCCCCCTGCACCCCTCTGTCCTTCATGCAACACCGCTGTCCCTCCCGCTCCCCTGCGGCAATGCAGGTGCCGATTGTCCCCCTGTAACTCGCAGGACACCGGCACACACCGTGTGGTGCTGGCACACCTCTCACCCTGGCAGCACACAGCCTGCCCTGTCCCCACTGGAGACCGTGAGGTTTTGACATCAATTTGAGTAAGTTCAAAATCCTTACACAGTTGTTTGACAGAGGCTGTAAGCGGCTGCAACGTTGTGAATGGGTGTCACCCAAAAGATCTTGCTTTGCATTATCTCCCACTGAAACCAGCTCAAGTGCAATTTCCTAGTAGAAAGGTTTTGATCAGATATAGATAGATCAGCAAAATCCAGGCAAATCACAAAATCCTTACTACAGAAAACCTGTCGGAGCAGCACAGCAAATTAGGATTACAGTGTCAAAGAGAAGGACAAAAATTTTGCATCTCTCTGCAAAGGGCTCACAAAGGACTTGGTACTGCATGTGCCACAGCCAGACACTGCCTCTGACATTGGTGACGACACCAGTAACACCAGGAATGCAGGAACTGACCTAAACTCACATGCTTATCAGATCATGCCAGCAGGATGGGTAGCCATACGTCTGCACTCTGAGAGCAGGTTAGCGCGCCAGATGAAGCTTTTACATTGAGCTCCACCCTGGAGGACTCATAAACAGAAGCCAGAACAAATTCTGCCAAGAGGTAGGGACAATCCTGCCGACCGGCTGACGCAAACAGGCAGTCCTCTCATCGTATGTGTTGCTCGTCCCAGGACAGAGGATTTTGGTCTTTCTGGCATATTTAGCCAAGCCATATGCAGACAGAGTACAAATCTAGATGTTTCCCCCAAAATGTGTTTCTAGAAGCGTGCTGACAAGGGAGGGTTTCAGCAGGAAACCCTATACGCAGTATTTATTGTCTCTCCTACCTTCTGGGAGCCAGTGCTGCAAGTACACTGGTAACCTACAGCTTCAGTGTCAGTTGATACACTGACTCACAGCTGCTGGCCTGCTTTCTAACTGCTCACATAGCACCATTTGTTTCCTGTTGCACACAGCCTCCTGTCAGACCAGAAAATTTTACCAGAAAAAAAAAAAAAAAAAAAAAAAAAGGCAGCTAGATGATCACTCAATATAAAACAGTGCTGCTAGGGCATCTATAATTTTCACTGAAGTCAGCAAAACCTACAAGTAAATAGGGTCAGATCCTCCCTCTGCAACAAATAGTAACTATAAACATAAGTAAATTTTAATTAGCCCCTTGCAGCAATGGTGAATTTCAGCATGAACGCAAGCAGTGCTCACGCTCACTGAAATGATGATCTGGCACCAGAACTGCAAAATGAATGTCTCCCACGTTTACCCACGGAGCAGAGCACAGGAAGATGCACACACCCTGCTGCTTTCTGTCAAGGAGACGAGCAGCTAGGACAGCCCGGGAAGGTGAAGTGGAAAGAAAAAGGCAGAAAGAAAGAAAGGAAAAAGGAAAGAAAATGTTTTCCATACTGTAATACAGTCTCTTACTCAGCACGAGAAGGCGGCAACTTTTTGTGATTCCTTCTCACGACACGGTAATCCACAGAAATTGCAAAACTCTGGAGCTGGTCAAACAGTTTTGCTCAAAGCAAAATTTAAAAAGTTTATTTAAAAAATGAAGGGGGTTGGAGCATGTGCTATGCAAGGCATGGTCTTCATTCAACCCTCCTCTCCCCCATTAGGTAAAAAAAAAAAAAAAAGGTGAAAAGTTCAAAATTGCTTATCTGGACTTTTTCAAAAGGATGATCCATTTTTTCCATCTGAAATAACATTTTTCTTCAACATCCTGGCAACACTGTGATAACTTCTGAAAAGCTCAAAATCAAAATGAAACATTTCACCGGAACGCATTTTTTTAAATTTTCCAGTTTGCTTGAAAATGTAAAGCGGTTCCTACTCCTGCTCAAGCCACACTCTATTTCTGCCCTCTCCTGTGGAGCAGCCAAAAGATACAAACGCTATTCAAGGCATCGTGGGTGACTGGAGCCTCTATCTTTGGCAGCCCACAACATCTCAAGGCAGGTACCCAACCTGAGGAAAGAGCTCTGATAGTGGCATGAATGGGAGAGTAGACTTAAGGGTAATACAAGGGAAAAAAAACAACCCAAAAACACCCCCAAAAAACCAGGTTAGCAAGAAGGAGAAGGCAAGAGCACCCTTGCCAGAAGGAAGCAGCAGTGGTCAGCGAGGCCTGAGCCCTCAGGTGGTGGACAAATGTGGGTGATTCAAGTTCTGGGTCACAGAAAGGGAACATTAAATGACTGAGCTAAAGCATCAGGTCATGCCCACAGGATAGCCCCGGGAGGCTGCGCCTTCCTCACTCAGAGACCAGACTGTGCCGCACAGCACGGGAGGATACAGCACATGATTATAAAATCTGTCTATGGCACTGAGCTACCAAAAGCCTGCTCTGCAGATGCCCCAGTTTCTTAAGGAGACTCCACCTTTAGCAACAAGCTAAAGCTGTTCCCAGAACTATGAGGCTGACTCCCCCTTGGTGGCATTTTTGGCGACAGCCCCGTTTGTGCACTGTTGACATCTGTCCATCAAGGATACCTCCCCCCAGCCTTCACTCACACAGGGTGGCACCCGGTAGGTACTTGATCCTGCAAATGACCTATGAAGTGTTATCTGATAGACTATGAGCATAAACTCAGATGCAATCTAGCTGCCACTGAGAAATGACTGATTGCGTAGCAGCTAGACTGCCGAACAGCGATCAGATAACACAAGCTGTGAACTCTTATTTGAGATGAACCAGAAGTCTAGAGACATCAAACTCCACACTCTAGAGAGATGTTACCACACTGCCCTATACCAATCCATATTCACTGACTAGCCAACTCCAGTGTCGTCTTCTTTCTCTCTTTCAAGCATCTTCACTCAGGAGGCAGGTTATACTCTCGACAGTGAGCTTTTAAAATTGCACATATAAAGGCAATACAGGGTGAAGCATTAGGCAAAGGCAGCACCACAGTTTTTCAACAGCAGCTTTTGACCTCAGCATCTTCTCACACTGAAGAAGTCAGCTGTAATGGGAATCTCCTTACCTGCCACATCTGGCAGTCTAAGGGGGTTCTCCAGGCTCTTTAGGCAACAGAGAGAGACAGGATCTACCAAGGACAATTTAGCCCACCTGGGTCAGAAAACTGTTTCTTCCCCTCTGACTAGAGATACAGCTCAGCTTTGACTGCACATCTAAAATGAGGGGGGGTGAATACTGATGTATCACACACATCCTCTGATCCTGAGAAAGTCAGCAAGAGACAGCTATTTAAAATTATTTTTGGTAACCCAATCCTCCTTAACAGACTGGGACTGAGTTCCTCGTTTTGTAAAATGGGAACAAGAGCACTTCCCCTCGTTGAGGAGATACTAAGATCACAAGGAATTCAGAATGTGCAGTGATGACGGTACTATTGACACCTCAGCTAGTTGTATAAATGAGATGCTTTAAGTGACAGCATAGGAAAGTTTTATCTTCTATGAATCTGGATGACAAGAACTGACCAGAGATGCCTGGCTTAGAAAGACAGATTTAGTGTCTTTAGTTTGTCTCTAGTGTCTAATTTTATCTTGTGATTTCCAAGGACTCCTTTGCTGTTCTGCCCCCTCTTTGCACAAACATGGTTACATTCAGCTAGTCCCCAAACTTTCAACAGCTCTGCATTAATTATGCCTCCCCATTTGAGCAAGGGAAGATCACATTTGTTTTTACAGAGGAGAAAGTTGAAGTACCACAGTTGTGACTTGCCTGCAGCTAAGCCAACTCAGGGGCAGTTGATTTCCAGCCTCCTGCCCCTACTCCTGGACCTCTGTGTAAATGTACATTTTTTTGTCTCTCTTCCTGTCTCAGCTTCTCAGTTCTCAGTGTTTTACTACACTGAGAGTCTGCAAGCTAACAGAGATGATGACTAATTGTTCTCAGCCTAAGGACAAAGATCTCTACTTGCTGTTACAGATCCTGTTTCAAGAGGGTTTTGTTACTCCTCCCCCCCTTCCTTAAATATGTTTTCATCAGCAGGATCCAAGCTTGATTCATCCAAGCCATGGATTTCTTTGCCTATATTTTGAAGTCTCAAATAATGGAAGGAGAAAATTCAGCAGTCCCAGAAAAGAAGGGAAAGAATTTGTGTTTAAAGAAAAAAAGTCTATGACTGTAACCACTATGGCCTGGTATGTTTTGGGGGGAATATCAGTTTGATTCCAGATACGGCAGGCAAGAGGGGTTCCTGGCTACGCTAACTGCTGTACTGCTGCTGCAGATGCAGAAACCCAATGGCAGATCATGTAGCATGCCACAAAATGCTGGAAGGACATATGCAAATATTTTTTTCTTCAGCCTGAATGCAAAAATGTGCCCCCTCCGAATGCAAAAACATGCACCCCATTTCTGCCACCTGTACTTGAACAGTTAATTTAACCATGCAAAAAAATGACACTGAGTATCATTCCACTAGTGCCAGGATCTAATTAAAAAAAAGAAAAATGAAAACTACTCTCCAAGACACAAAAAAGTGAAACAACTTGCAGCTTTAAAGGTGACAAAACTCCACAGAGAGGCAGAGGGAGAGCTCTCATGTCACCAGCGCTGTGTATGTAGCCGTGATATTACACATCTTCTGAACCTGCTGTCGTCATGAAAAACGCCTGACAGACAACAGCCCAGATCTGGGCAGGAAGACAACTTTGTTAGCTTCAGGAAGGAGCACTGTGCAGGCAAAAAAGGTCATGTTGCACGATCGGGGTCCATATTTGTAACTAATATGGGCTAATCTCGGGACTTAGTACTGAATCCTTCCTATGGTTTTTTTGTTTGGTTTTTTTTAATAAACCCAGAAATGAGGAGCATCTAGTGATTGCTGTATTAATTTATCACCTGATCTAATTCCATAGGATTAGTAGACTCTTTCCTTTTTAATGGGATTTTTTTAAAATGTCAAAATTCCATCCTATTCAACAGTTTTTACATCCTTGCACCGGAGAACTATTCTTCTCAAAAATCTGATCTTTTAATACACATGAAGTAGTTTTTGTTTTATCCACAACTCAACAGACAAGCAACGAAAGATGTCTGGCCCAGCTGGAACAACGTACCAAGAACAGCAGCCAACAACATGAGACTGTTTTGCTCTGAGCCTCAATTACAACTTTCACTGCATCTCTCTCTTGCCAGAAGCAGCCAGCCCCCTTCTTCTGCCTCTCCCACAGAACTGGAATAAAGCAGCACAAAACGGGAGGTGTTGTGTCTTCAAAACATGAGTTAACAACACACTTTATTTAGCCTACTCCTGATATTCAACCTACAGCTCCTGGCAACCCAGCATACAAAGGTATTCTACCACAGTCCCTCTGCATCCCACAACATACAAACAAGAGAAATCCCTCACAATTGCAACGCTGATCCCAAGAGAATCTTACAAATCAGTTTGGGTGTACTTCCTGTAGATCATATTTCCTTAACAGATCTAGTAGATTTCAAAAGGTTTCATTCAGAAAGATCCCCTGGAGTCCTAATAACACTGTCTGGATCCAGCAGTAGTCCAATTATCCCTCCCCAGAGAGGATGAGGACACCTTTATTTGTAAATAATACCCTGCAGAATTCTCTGTAGAGAACTAGAAGGTGAGGAGGTGAAGGTGTGTGCAATGGGGAAAGCCTGAGCTGACTGACATCAGTCACACCTTCCGCTTGTTCGTAAGCCTTGATCCAGCATGAGAGCTGCCCACTGCTACAAGGAGAGAGAAATACTGATTTGTTATGGCTCCAGTGCTCTGATCTGTGGACAAATGGAATGGTTGTGCATGGAAACAGGCCCTTTGTCATGGCAGAAACAATTACAGATCCATTACAAACTGGGAAATGTAACTCTCATCTGTACATCTGTAACGTACAGAGCAACATGCCAAGTCTGCACCATACCTTAGGTGGTGGGTCCTGGGAGCAGCCTGCAGCCCAGCACTCTCTGGATAGCTGCCTGCACACAGGCACGGTGCTCCAAACTCATACCCCAAACCCATTCAGAGTTAGGGTTCCACAAGTTCCCTTCCCCATCATGGTGCCAGTGCAAAGAGCAAGGACATCCTTAGCAGGGCCTGGCTCCCATCCTGGCTCTGCCACAGAGCTGCTGTGGGACTTGGGGAGCTGTACCCATTCCCTGGGCCTCAGGTCTCCCCAACACTCTCCCTGCTAGGATGTTTCACTTGTGAACTGTCTGGCACAATACGATCCTGATCTCAGCAGCTGCTCTAGGGACTGTAAATAATGATAAACACCATATCACTTTCTGGACACCTGTCTTACCATAACAACACATCATGACACCAGCACAATATGCCAAAACACATTATTTAGGATGATAAGGCTGAGACATATCAGATGATGGGGAAAAAGTGAGTACTGCTACAAACAGCCTGCAGCATACGGTGTGGAGCCAGATCAGAATGACAGGTTATTCATTCCAGCCGAGTGTTGGCACCACACTGGCAGAGCCTGTGCAGGTTCCTCTGCACGGGGTTGCCCGGTGCTCTGGAAAGATGGACCAGCTTTGGTGACATACCATCGTAATGCATACAGACTCACATCAAGTCCGGCCTAGTGTCCTGCTGCCAGTTCCTCCTGAGAAACAGAAGTACTGTGGCAAGCGAGGCAGAGATATCTCAACGGCTCCAGGGAAACCAGCTGAAGCTGGTGAGGCCAACTGGGACACTGCGCTGATGCTGGTGGCTGGCCCTGGGCACATATTCCTCTGGAGCACAGCGTCAAGTGCCTGGAATTGACCTTGGTGGCAATCCAGCTGTGTTTGTGCAAAGCTGCATCCGAGTGGGGCTCCTAAGAAAAGTCAGAGCCACCCAAAAGCGGTTCTTGAGGGAGCCAGGCTGGGTGTGCGCACCCAGGACACACAATCCACAATTCTTATCAACAGCCCACAGCTGAAAGCAAGCCACCAGCATTCAACTGTCCTCACTAACCTGATCGCTTTAGTTTCAGATATGCTGCCCCTTTGGTACAGATTTCAAAGAAAAACTGATGCCCCAAAGCGCATCAGGAAATACCTAAGTAACATGCTGCATGTGAGCCACGCGAGGTGCACGTGGAGTTGGTAGAAATAGGTATTTCTACAGTGGGAAGCTAATTGTCATCTGAAATAGGAAGGAATGAATGTAGACCCAGTCTGAATAGCAGGGCAGACTGGGACACGTGGTAGCGTGGGCATTTCCTTTTCATTTTCCAGGGAATGCCCATGCAGCATGGCTGTGCTAAGAGGATGGGTAGGCAACAGCCCTCACTGCTCCTAGTAAACCCACACCCGCTTCCTAGGGCTGTAAGAGACCATGCCTCCCTCCGCACCCCAAGTTTCATTATCTGTATTGAGAAAACAAGGGCTGAGAGGTGGTACAGGAAGGGGAAATGGCTCGTTCAGGATCTTAGAGCAGTATAGGAATAAACAGAAAATCTGAAACTCCTGCCTTCAATCCTGGTACTTTCTGGATTCTGAGACCACAACTTGATTTACATTCTCTGTGTGTAGGTAAATTGTGCTGCAATTTTGGATTGAAAAGATCCACAATGTACCGATAAGAAACTGGCTTCACAGGAAAAGGTATTTCTTAGGCTGAGGTTCTCAGTTATATAAAACACGGCAGCGTCACTGAATTGAAGCCACACATGTTAAAGAGTGTGCAGACAGCCATAGCAGCAGACTGGAGACTAAAATCTCCATAGCAGTGGAGTAGAGACTAGCACTGTGCTGGCCGGGGGCATTAGTTTAACTCCTTATATCCTTTTTCTCTCGGTGTTAGAACTACTTTGAAAAAAAGTAGCGAGTGGTCTTAGGTGCATCTTTGTAGGACCGAATGGTTCACAGCATGGCTTACCTGGACATTTAGCTTTTTTTCTTTATCGGGCAGAATTCGGTAGGTATAAACACAATTTCGGAACCTGGAACAGATCAGAGGAGATACAATTAGACCTTGTCCAGAAGGGAATTGCACTGTGGCAACCCTCCTTGTGAAAAAAGGTGTTGGAAGATCCCGAGACACATAGGGTTCATGCGCAAGGGCTTTAAACATTTCTCTTTCTTTCTTTCCCTGGAGACTGTGAACTAACACAAACCTGAAGTGTTCCTGGTCACTGAAACATGTTTGCAGATGTCACTGCAGAAAGTGATATCAGCATCAGCCTCGGAGTGAGTTATTCAACTCTTCTGGCCGGAAATAAAGAAAACACCAAATGGCTCTAGCTGTCAGTAGAGTGGGCGTCTCAGGAAGGAATGAAAAAGCAGAAATCCAAAAAAGACAGGGCCAAAATCAGCAATGAATGAGTAAATTGAAGGGCTAGTATGTGCATCGACTTGTATTGGAAAAAACAAATAATAGATTTCAGCTAAATCACAGTAAGACAGCTGATTGCTAGGCACATTTTCCTGCACAAATCCTAAACAACAGCCTAAATGAAAATCCATCTCGCTATCCTGGTGCGGATGCACACTGCACACGTGCATCTGTAGATCAGCCATAACAAACATTTTGTCCCAGTTAAATTCAATTTGATTCGTATTTAAGGGGGGGTGGAGGAGTCTTTTGCCCGGTGGAGGGCCACATTAATGCACAAGAGCCCAAGGGAAGCCTGAGCAGTGCTGTAACGTGGCAAGCGTGATCTTCCTCAACAGCTACTGAGCTTTCTGGAGCTTGCCCAAGAAGTGTTGACTAAAAATACATTTTTACCTTTCTCTCAAGTGAACAACAGATTGATCAAATCTGTGAAGTCACCTGCAAAGCACTCTGTTTAAAACATACAATATGGCTTTAAGCCAAATGATGCTGGTTTCAACCTCTTCCTCTCAAAGGGAAAACCAGTATCCACTCTCGGAGCTTCCTTGGCTGTAACAGAAACACTGCATTACCTGTGGAATCGTCATGAAACGTGGGCTGAGGTCAGCCCCCTGGCTGGGGAGATCAGGCAGATCAATAAAACATCCTCATCTCTTTTACAATTATGCTGTGAGTCTATTAATCATATGCCTTTCAGAATCACTCCATGCAGGAGAGAGAAAAAGAGATCACCAGGATTTTAAGCAGCCTTATACAAGAAGTCACAAAGAGCAATTGGAAATGAAAAGAAATTACTCATAAATCATAGCTGAGTTTTTCCAGCACGTTTGGAGGATTTTGTCATGTATCCACATGAACCTGTAACTTTTGATAGCATTCATGCAAAGGACACAGAAGAATTAGAACTGCTCCCAGAGCTCAGTACCACTTCACCAAGCAATGTAAGACCTTTTCACTGGCACCTATTCATTCACACATCTGAGGATCTCGTACAGAGCTGGAAGTCACAGAAATGATCCCCAAGTGCTTTGGATTGCCACAACACTGCCAATTTCACCAAGCCCAGGGCAATCAACGCCAGATGAGGATATGCCCCAAGGAAGGGTATGGGGTTTGTTTTTATCTGTCAATGCAGTTCTCTTACACAATTTCCTCCTGCTGATATGCAAACAGGGCTAAGCAGAACTGCTCATGCAGCTGATGAGAGAAAATTTGTGTGTGGAGATTATGAAACTGATAAATGAACCAGCTCAATGGCTCTTGCGTCACAAGAGGACCCTCCTTGTTACCTTCACAGAAAGTGCCCCATCACACAGGCCTTTCGAGGCTGCTGTCATAATACTTGTAAAGAAGTTTAAGCTGAGGACAGGTAAGATCAGTGGAAGAGCAAGGGAAGAAAGGCTGTTGGGCAAGACAGGAGCAAGGAGGAGCACTTCCTAGGATCAAAAGCAGGAATCCTCTTTAGCAGTCCTCTAATTTAGTGCATGTGGATGGAGAAGACTGGGACTCACTCAATTTCTGCCCTTAGGCTTTCTCTCCTCAGCGTCCTGACTGTCAAGTTATGTGGTCCTAATGACTGTCACATTCCAGGTCCTCCCTAAAAACTGGGTTGAGTTGAGAATTGCTCAACCACTGTTCAGGCAGTCTATGGCAGGGGTAAATATAACATCAGCCTCAGCTTAAACATGTCTCCAAGTACTTTGTCATCTCTCTGTCCTCTCAACCACCCAGCGTAGGAAAGGGGACACAGCTTGTATTTTCTCTTTCCACTTCTGCTGTACACGTTTTTATGCACAGGTGATGATGTGCATACTAGGAGCACCTGGAAAGCCTGAACAGGACTGCCATGCTAAGCACGGTGCTAAGTGCACCATGAGAGAGGTTGTCCCCACAGGGGGTTGGAAATGGCATCTCAGAGAGGGATC
The DNA here is from genome assembly GCF_028858705.1 of Grus americana. Taxonomy (NCBI): domain Eukaryota; kingdom Metazoa; phylum Chordata; class Aves; order Gruiformes; family Gruidae; genus Grus; species Grus americana. The sequence continues at coordinate 3,027,443 of NC_072860.1, read as the reverse complement.
CCAAAGCTGCAGCTAGCATTTGAGGGTCATCTCCAGAAGTGCTGTTAATCCTGCAGCCATTCACACACAAACCACCACCAGGAGATCCCCTGGAGGAATGATACCAGTTCAGGTACAGCATGCTGTGAACACTATACAGGCTCTTTTTGATTTGAGGATCCAGGTGTTCCCCTCCAGGTAAGTTAAGGAACCCATTTCTTGTCAATAAACTGGCAGATCAAAGGATCCAGGCACAGAGAAAGGAGGAGGAAAATGGCTTTGCTTCTTGCCTTTTATGGGGCAGTGTGACCAGTAGAGCAGGGGACAGCAGTGCAGGGGAGGAGCGTTCCCCTCTGCATTTGCTGACTGTTGCAGCTCTCTGCTAAGTTGAATGCTGCTGCTCTAAGTTTCGGAAACGGAGGGGAGGCACTCTTAAAAGGCCCTGCAAATACACCTCCCTTACTTGTCTGTATCTATACAAACCCTTTTTTTTCTAAAGCAGCTCTTCAATAAAATCACTACTTCGTTCTATGATTTAATAATAAGTGCTTTTGCTGGATTTTGACTGATCTGCCCAATAAATATTAGCTTTGTAGAATATGACGCTTCTTTTTCAGAGCAAATTTCATTGGTTTTTGTTTTCCTTATCTAAACACAGTTGACACTTTCTCACTTTCAACATAATTCTCTTTTTGTGAAAACCTTTTGCAGTCAGGCTTTCAATTCCCCTCTCTCATGCTTTGCCTCCAGCCTCTATTTTTTAAACAGAAGTAACTGAAGAGCTCAAACTTCAAACACCTTCCAGTCAATAACACAGCTGAAACTGATACATCTATCTCTGAGGAAGTTTTCAGCTTCAGCAAAGCTGCCCATTTTGTCAAGATGACATTCAGAGGGAAAGACTTATGCACCACCTTTAACCCTTTCTCTTCACAAGCTAACTGCAAACCAGCATAAGCCGAAAGCTCGTTAGGTACTTTGACAGAAGTTTGTGTGACGTTTCTCAGACCGTAATTAACACCAGCCCTTTGCACCACAGATCCAGCTGCTCTTGGCTGACAAGACTGGGTGCTCCCCGTTTCTTTAATCAAGCCATTCATGTTAGCCATCTCAGAATGGATTTAAGAACATAACCTTTGGCTCCCGGTTCAGAAAATTCTGGTCATGATATTGTTTCTATTTCCTGATCCCATGTCTCTCAAGTCACAAAAGGCTTTCAAAGTTGGCTGCGTAAACATTTACAATGGAAAAACTTATGCAAATGCACATTAGTAGACATTTTTACAGCACCTTCCTTTTCTATAATCCCCACCATCACTCCATAAAAATATTTTGTGTACATACTGGTTACAAGGCAAATCAAAGGGGTCATACTAAAAACACTCAATGGAAGCAACAGTCTATTCTAGTAAAATGTTCCCTGACTTGCAACTTGGGCCCTCAGCCCATGCTACATGATTGCCCCTCCTTCCTCCTGCTTGTCCTAGCTGTTCATCTGCAGCCACCCTTCCTTGCTCTGCTCCCTCCAGAAAGACAAAACTCTTCCCCATGATATTACAAACATCTTAACAGGCGGGCGCAGAGGCTCTCTGCACTTTGTGAACAACCCCATTACCCTGCCACCGATCTCTGACAGTCCAACACCCACGCTTACAGGGCAGTTACCCAGCCTCATGCTTTTCTGCAGATGAATCCTCTGCAGCAGGGTGTGCTGTCACCAGAAGCCTGACCTCAGAGACAAGCAGTTAGACCATAGTTATAAACAGCACCACCACCTTTACCACTGCAAGAGATAGACTTTGAAAAAGAAACTACACTGACAAACCTGCCTGTAATTTTATGTGGGGTAAGGATGAAATACGTTTTATTAATCTGCTGCACAATGGCAGCAAAGAGGATCTGACAGGCAGAACAGAGTTCCACAGAGGCTCTCTTGATCTCTCCTAAGCAGAGAGCAACTGTCTTACCTCTCTGTAATGCAAAGTCAAATGCTTCAGACTTCATCTACTGACTTCAATCTCCTCTTGCCCCTGCACTCCTGCCTCCAGGAGTAACACCTGCCCCTCACGAACCCAGGGCAGGAGGCCCTGCACTCTGGTCCCCAGCTCCAACCCAGAACAGGCGGTCAGGGTGTTAACACTTCTCTCCCTATTTCCCACATGAAATATTTACCCCGTGAGCCACATTAATGATGCAGGTAGAATCACCGCTGTTCTGGGTGTACCACGCACAGCTCCAGGAATTATTTCAAGCCTTTTGCTGAATGGGACGCGGCATTGTACAAGCAGGTGGGTCAAACGCATACTGAATCAGAACAAGAGAAGTCCCTGGGAGGGTACCAAGCTCAGTACTTGAGTTGTTAAATGCTAAACCTGACCCAAGTTGTTAACAGGCTCAAAGAGGTCAAGAGGTTATTTTCTCTCAGAGCACAGCCACAATATCTTTGATTATTCTTTCCTTTTGAATCAGGGGCAGGAGTAGTATGAGCAGTACAGCAGTAAAATAACATGGGTTTGTTCAGCCTGGCTCTGCTCCCAACCCTTCCCTACGCTGTGGCCCAGTCAGGTGAGACCAGCCACGCTCTGATGTGGGCTGCACCTTCCCAGTGGGTACTGTGGCTGTTTGCCTCTGTGCTGGAGAGAGTGCGGGGGGTAACACCCTGCACGAACAGGGACAAAAGTGTCAGCGTGAAACGCGAGGTTGAAAGCTGTACTTACAGCACGCAGAGTGCATATGCTGAAGCAATTGATTCACTGGCCCGCACAAGGAAGCTGCCATCCTTGCCTACTTTGGAGAGCAGGTCTTCGGCTCTGGAGCGAGTGATGTTGCCGTGGTACCAGCACTGATCCATCGCTGGAGCTGGAGGAAACCCGAATGCCAATACAGGAGCTGCCAGAGCTGCCTGTGTGTCTGTCTCTAACAATCAAGCAGCTTCAGCTCACCAGCTTCCTGTTTCAATAGTACAGAGAGGGAAAGGAAACTCAGCCGCGGACAACTTCCTCAACTCAAACAGCTCAGAGAGTGAGCGTGACATGTTCCTGCAGCCCCCGCTCTCCCTCCTCATGCTGCAGCTGAAGTGACTAGCGAGGCCATGTTCCCTGCCTTTCCCTCCCCCTTCATCTCTTAATACTCTGTATCAAAAAGTCCCAGCTGGGGATCCCTTCTGCTCCCCCAACAATTCAGTCCCCTAGGCTTCGGTGGCCTGCCATCTCATTTACAATTTCTTGCCAGACCCTTTGAGTTTCCATCTTTTTCCTGTCTGTCCTACCCACTACAGGTGTCCATGGGGAATAAATAACTCCCAGACTGATCCAAAACACACTGTACTAATGGATATTTAGCACTGACTACCCCATTCCTGCCTCACATCTATCTAGGTGTGAGGAGGGAACTTTAAAGAACTGAAAAAAAAAAAAAAAAAAAAAAAAAAAAAAAAAAAGCCCTGCTCATGTTTCCATGCACAGAAGCAGACTTAGCAGCTGATTTGCTCTGGAGATTTGTGACCAAAGCTCCCTGCCAGCTACTGTGAGATGGATTCACAGATCTTTCCTACTCTAAATCCCCGAAGGTAGGATGGAGCAAAGTCATGTCTGGCAACCTGTGTCAGAGAGGGCAGAACTGGAGTTTTCACTTCCCCTTTCTTTGTCTGTACATCTGCCTCTTGTCTGTGCTATGTAGCATGCTCAGTGCTGCATCTCCAAGGCAGAGCAACGAGGGGCACGTTTGCAGCAAGCAAGGGCATCGCATGCAGGGGCACTGCCTGCATGGCAAATTTGGTTGCCCATCCTGTACCTCCAACCACCCTGCCTTTGAAGGCAGCACTTCTGCGTATTGACATTTGAGCTGTACCTAAAAGCAGGAGCTGAGCTGGGACTCTGTCTGGGACTCAGAGTACAGAGGGAAGGTCCCCAGGAAAGGCACAGACGCTGCCAGCACTACGCAACCCTCACCTCCTGGACCCAGGAGAAGTGCTGGAACCATGGTACCTGGATCACGTACAGAGTGCTGCCCCTGTAGGCAGCATGGGCAGCAAGGCAGGAGAGAGCAGCCTATGACTGAATTGGGAGAGACTAGAATTTCTGGGTATGGAGAGGGAGAGTGAACCAGTACAGCCCAGCATTCATCCCTGCCAGCCTGCCTTCAGTCATCCAGACATCTGCTCCGCAGCGTCCAGCTTAATCTCTGCCACTGAGATTAAACTGTGGGCACCAGCAATCCAAAATTGTGTGGCCAGCATAGGACCCTGCTAAATGGGCAGAACTGCAACGTGCAGGACTTCCTGGCCACGCTGAGCAAGCACTCTCTACCGACCAGCTGGACCTGCTCTTCAGCTTCACCCAGATCCGCATAGGGCTTTAGGAGTCAGGCTCCCATGGATTCAGGTGCTGAATGCCATGAAGTGGCTCTGCATGGACAGTAGCTGTAAGATCGTGTAAGCTAGAGTGGCTACAAACCCTATTGTCTCCACTGAGAAGAGTGTCTGCATATGGCAAATGGACTGTGCAGCTCCTCTGACATCCTGCCTGGCCATAGTGTGCTGCTGGCCTCACCTGTACCAGCTCCTTGGGATTTCTGATACTTACAGCAGCTTCTCGGGAGCACAGTTGCAGCAGGAAGCAGAACAGCTCTGAATGTCAAACTACCGCTTGATCTCACCATGCTCTCCATGCAATGGACCCATATGTCGACACAGAGATGACAGAGCTGCTGCACAACATGAGTTTTGCTGGAATGAAACTGTGTTTGGAGAGTTTCTCTACTGCAAGTTAACACAAGGTAACAGAGAGGTACAAGCCCTGGTTAGACCTCTGAGACTGATTAGCCATATATTTAACACTTAACTCCTGTCTGTCCCACCACCAATTTCAGTTTTTAGCAAGCTGCTGCTATTTCCTTCAGATGTGTGGATCCCCTGTCCAGCCACACACAACTCCTTGACTCGGAGACATAAACAAGGGGATGGGAACCAAACACGTGTGACAATTGCGGCAATAAGGCTGGTTTCTGTGAGCTTTTCTTGGTTCTAAAAGAAAGCCCAGTACAGCTTCAGCTGCTCAAAAGGTAAATCCCAATCCCCTAACATAAACAGCTCTGTGATCCCTAATGGCTCATTCGCAACACTGCCTGAAGAGGAAATGGTGTCTGTTTTACTTCTCATGGCGCTGGCATGTGAATTCTGCAGCGCTGGAGAAAGACCGATCCCTGCGTGGTCAGCTCACAAGCGCCTGCATAGCCTGAACTACCTGATTCCCAATGGACAGCAGTAACTTCTGTCCCACACAAAGACAAGAGTCTGTTCTGCAGCAGATACTTATACCACTCATTTTCTTTCCATTTGTGCCTATGGCAGAGAAGGCTGGTGAGTAGATCTGAGGAAGAAAAGATTAAAGAAGTTATCTAGAAGAGGAGCACAGTGATCAGCCAACACAGGCCTAAGGTTTTCAGAAGGAATAGGATGCGCTTCGAATAGTCTACACTGTCATCCCATAGTTGGGACAAAGCACCCAAACCTCGTAAAACAAAAGATTAATGGGTAGATCTGCAAGATAAATCTAACCCAGACTCAACAGAAGCTTTTAGATAACTGCAGCAGTGGTATTTCATTTAAATTTACTTGAGAGAATGAGGCCACAGGCAAAGAACTGGGACACGTTTTTGATGTTGGATAATCAAAAATTGCAGTCCTGGCAGTCTATGGACAAAGCAAACATTATTTTTCCCCACGTTAGGATATTATTCCAAGCTGTCTCTCAGACATTGCAACAAACGCTTCATCTAAACTGGGTTTGCAGCAAACAGATGTCCAGGTCATATTGTACCAACTAGCTGTGAACTCACCAGCCTGTCCAGGACCAGTGGATAAATAACGTCTGTGGCATCGTTCAAAATGCACATTGATCACCCAAAATCCCCACATATATCCAGCCTGTGCAGTGCATCAGCAAGGGCACTGCCAGGCTTGGTCAGATCAAAAAGTTGTCTATGCATTTTCATGCCATGAAACGAAAGTATTTCATAGTATGCCTGACGAGGGAAGTTAAGTCTATAGGACAGCAGTTAGCTTTGCTAGAGTCTAAATATAACATTCCCTCATTAGGCATCAGTAACAGGCTATTGGGCACAAAGGTGTATTTAGACTCTGGCCTACATCTAAAGAGCACATGAGTAATACCCACAACGTACTGGTTAGCTGAGCCACTCTGCGTTACTCCAGCCCAGCTTACTACTGACCTGTTGCTGGGGAAAGGCTCGGCAAATTACAGGTGTATTTGTGAAGGCCATGAGATGTCTTCACTCCCTTGGTACTTGCAGCCTCCACGTGCCCTGAAACAAACCTAAAGAGTGAGAAAAATCAGGGCCCCTTCTCCCACTGCCCCTGAAAGTCATCAGCAATAAAAGGCAAGGGGGGGGGGGACACTGAGCAAGCAGAGACTCACAGACCTGAGCAGCAACAGTGCAAAGGATCCTGCAGGACCTGCTAGTGTTCCCCAAAGGGGATGTGTTCTGAGAACGCTCTGGAAAGCGGGTATTTTTCTTTACCAATAGAGCAAACAAACATGTTTTCCTTGGAGCCATTCCACACGTGCACGCACACAGAATACAGCACGTAGCAAACAAGCACAGACTGGTTCATAAAGCAGAATTTTGTCCAGAGGCATGGGTAAAGCTTTCCTAGCTCCATCTGCTCTGACATGTCTCCCTTGATACACGTTCATTTCTGGTCACTCCCCTTGTCTACTGACTACGTAATGCCTCCTTTCAGATCACACCGTAGCCTCAGAATAGTCTCTCTCTCACCAAAACTGGGGCTGTTTCCTTCAGAAACCTGCTGAAAATCTGTCTATGTTGGAAAGCCTTCCCAGCTTGAGCACCCTCAAGCTGCTCTGGGCTTGGTCAGGTCCCCTTCCTCTGACACCTGTGCCTTTGCAATTTGCTGGAAGTGGGGTACGTTATTTGTTTGACACACTGCCTCATATGCCAATAATACTCTGTAATAACAACAGCCATGGTTGCGAGGCATTGGCTTGTCAGCAATAAGAGCAGTTGCTGTGTGGAGTTGCTTGTGTTAGAAAGACCAGCAAGTATTTCCCCTCCTGACTATAAATTGGGAGCTCCCTCTGCAGACCTGTCCTGATCCTGCAGTTTCAATACAGGCAAAATGCCATTTTTGCCACTTGCCCTGTCCCCAAACATGGGGCAGGGGGGATTCTGGTGTCCTGCATTGGTCCTCCTGTCACTGCCCAGGGAGAGCGAAGAGCTGGAGCACATGAAGCTGTGGTTTTCTTACACATAAGAAACTGCAGCTTCTTAGTGCACTGTAAGCAAAAGGGCAAATAAGCAAGAAGATACAGCATGAGAAGAAAGGAGAAGTTAGACAGAAGTCCCGGGGCCGTGGAGGGAAGAACTCAACGAGGCAACCACAAATCCACTGCAGAAGTGTGCAGAGAATATCCCAAGAGCATGGCATCCCATGGCCTCGCTGAAATAAGACAGCAAGCCCTGAAAGCTAGAGTTGCCAGCCTGCGCTATGCTGACTGCAAGAAGGAGCGTACCTAACCAAAGCCAAAGCAGATTTCTGAAGATAACTGCAGATATAGGGCAGTAAGCCCAGCGTCCTCTCCAGCACTTTCTCCACAACTTGCTAAATACAGCTCAGCGTAGAATTGCGGCCCTCTGTTCCCACACAGTCCCTGCACTGCCAGCGTGCACGTCCCTAATCAAGCTTATCAGAGACCACAAGGTGAGAGGCCCTATACAAAGGTCACGCTTGTTTTGAGCACGTGATGTTTAAGATGGCAGTCAAAGGGAAAAGTGAGAAGGGAGAACAGCCAACAGAAAACAAAACCAAACACATGCTCAGTTTTAGTATGTTTAATAGACTTTGTAATCTACAGACGCCACAAGCCAACGCCAAACTGAGGGTGCAGAAGGAGTGCAAAAAAACCCTTTTGCTGAAAGATGAGAAGTGACAGTGAGAAGAAGCATCAGCAAAAGTGGTTTTCAGAGGGATGCTGATGGAAAGGCTCAAGACTCAGCACTCTGATGGAAAGGCTTGCTTCAAAGTGAACATTACAAAGATTATCTCTTCACATTGTTGGTGAGTACCATACTCAAAGAGGCAGGAGAACAAGGGTGAGCCATCTGGACCAATCCCCATGTACTGCAGATCTGAATACGCACACAGGCCCTTGAAGAGGATGCTTGGTTTTGTCCAGTGTGCTGGATTTAAAGGGTTTTTGTTGAGGTAAATTCCTAAATCTCTTCGACCCTTTGGGTCTGTAGGATGAGAGTAGAGCAACCAACTATCTTGGCATCTGACATCAGAGGGAGGTGGGAAGGCAGTAACACTTCCATGACATCCAGAGGGAGGTTCTACCAGCATTTCAACCCGCTGGCCTCCCTCAAAGTCCACCCCGTGGTTGTAGCTGACAGCCTGGATTCTGGCTCCTCTGCTGCTCCTTGCATTGCAGTAGAGGACCTTTCTGCCACAGGTGTGCACCTCTGCTACCTGGCACTCCACCGCGCTCTCCTCCCCCACGAAGTTCCCCATCTCCCATGTCTTCCCATGGTCAGAGCTGATGAAACAGAAGGCGTGAGGGGTGGGATGTTGCTTAGGGTCCAAGATACGATAGGCATAGGCAGGGATCACAAGGCTCCGGGCCTCGTTGAGCAACTGTAATCCATGACCTGGCCCCACTGCAAAAGTGGCCCAGTTCTTGTACTCGGTGCTAATGGTACCATCGGTGACATCCTGGGCAGTGCTCCAGGTACGTCCTTGGTCCATGCTAGTGACGTAGCAGAGACGTACCAGGTTGATCTTTGTTCTGAGCTGATGCTGCTCAGAGATCTTCCCTGGGACAGCTATGAAGAACAGGATCAGTTTCCCTGAGACCTCATCGTAAACAGGACAGGGGTTCATAGATCGGTGGTCTTTCAGCTGCGCACTGACAATGGTCTCCATGCTATTCCACTGCCAGGGCCCGTGCAAAGGGAGACAAGAATGAAACATACTGTTACAAATAGATCCACATTACGGTGTAAGGATGCCTGGATAAAAGTTACAGAAGAACATGAGAAGAACAGAAGAGAAGCAAGTTAGTGGATGGAGCAAGAAATGGGAAGAGAACGTACTGGCATCACCAAATGTAAGTGAAAATTGTTTGGATGATGCAGTGCATGTGCACTTCACTTAATTCCTACTCACTGAGGAGCTGATAGCTCTGAATCTCAATGCAGCTGGTGTCTGATGACACAGTCTAAAAAAACTACAGTAGCTGAATTTTCAGAAATTCTCACAAATACGTATATGAGACATAGACATGCCTGATGGTAAAAGTGTACTGGAACAGATGCCATGCCGTGTCAGTGCTTCTTCGGAAGTCAGCTAGATAACCGAGCCCTTTTCAAGTATCCTGGGTGCTGACAAATTCCTTTTCATTCAGACTCCTATTTCTCCATTTTGATCCATGTGTGAATGGGCATCCCAGCCTACACTGAGACACCTTGCCAGAGATGATTGCATGGCTTTACACACACTGGTGTGGAAATTTGGACCACAAGTTGTCCGACACAGAAAATAGGTCGCAGAGCAGGTATAACTACCCTTCAAGCCCTGCCTTTCTTTAAATTAATAACACATAACACAATCACATTTCTAACACTAACAATACAATTAGAAAATTATTCCTACACAGAGTTATTGGTTTGGTAAAAGAAGCAGTATTTTCCAGTAAGATTATACTAATTACCTTTTCTACCCTGACTTGCTGATTACCCTTTTTGGTCATGGCTTATCTTTTCTATTCAACTAGTATTCATTTTTTTTGAATATTTAATATTTCCATTTTAAGAAACGTTAGCATGTGAGCACAAATGACTAAGTTTACGGCAAACTGAGCCCTGAATTATAGGGGCTTACACAGGATGTTACCTGAATGGCATGACACTGCAGGTGCGCTCAAGAGGCTGCTTCTGCTAGGCAGACTCCAGCTCTTAAAGAGTCTATAATCTAAGACAACTAGTCACCAATGAAGGATTGGAATAGAAAAACATAATGACTTTTTTTTTTTCTCCAAGACATTAATGCATTTGCAAATGCAAAAAATTATTATAAATAGAGTATCCACCACCCCCAGTCACCCAGCGAGATAACTGTTAATAATAACTGGTGGATTAATAAGGTAGCCAATTCACTGGCACAGACAAACCAGACGACACTCTTTTGCGTGGGGAGACTAGCTGTTCTCAATTGTTTTTTAAACCAGAAATTAGTCCTAAGAAGATGAATTAAAAAAAATAGTCACCGATTGCTAATTCACTCCTCCCTGTCCCTGTGCCACTCCCCATTTCTGCATCTCCTCCACATCTTTGCTGTCGCAACAGGGCTTTTGTCCCATCTCTCTCTGCTTCCCCAGCTCTGCGATGATAGGTCAAAGCCATCCACAGAAAATCATCTGCTCCTGCCCCGCATTAGTCCCCCCCCAACAGCTGCCTAGTCGTGGGGTTGAATCCCAGCAGTTATAATGACACATGCATTACTTACAAGCAGATTCGTCTCCTATAAGTGGGGAGAAGGAGAAGCTGCCCTCTCCCTACAGCAAGAGGACAAACACATTCAACTCATTTGGGGACAGGGGAGTAGTACAGGTGGGCAGTCTCACCCATTTTCTCCCCACACTGGTACCTGAACGTGGTGCATGGTTGGGTCATATATGCCTCTGCGCATCGCTATTAGCTTGGCATGTTCATCCACCACGTCCTCTCGTTCCTCAGCAAACGCCAGGATGATGCTGAAACGTGGCAGGTAGAGAAGGGCTGGAATTCGATAGCTCCAAGTACCATTCTGGAACAACGTCTCTTGCTTCAAGACAGGAAATGAAGCCATCATGCTAGAGGGAAGAAGACAAAAATGCATTGCATTTTGACCCACTCTTAGCCCTGCAAAATGTGATGGGGCAGAGCCCACCACTTTTTGCCCTCCCTGCTCAGTGGAAATTGTCCCACGTTGAAACATAATTTCTGCTGCTTGCGGCTTTGTCTTTTTCTTGTGCTTTTCCACAGAGAACCCACGTGTTGCATACTAGCTGGCAACACAGACCAGACTTACCCCAGGAACAGCCTGGTTGATCTTACTGGAGTGACGTAAGGTAAGCACACTAAATACAGTTAATGAAAAAGCTGTCTGTGGTTTGTTTTTTCTTTTTAATTAAATTCACAGGCTGGGACTTTTGTGGGTTTGCTTTGTAATTCAGAAGACTGTTGATAATCAAACATTATAGTATTTTCCCTCAGAAGGCCATTACTGTCTTTGTTGACGGTGTTTCCAAAACCCAGCACAGAACTTCTGCTTTGCCAAATACGAGCTTAAAATCCCGTATAAACGACACACTGAGGCAATTCCTGACTCCAGCTGCGCCCCTATTTCAGGATTGTAAGCACTGAGCATGAAAAGAGAAGGAAAGAGAACATATCTCTCCTTGTAAGATTAAAGAACGGTCTGAATGGTGTCCCACCGCATTGGGTGGGACTTCAGGCCAGGCAAAAATCTTGTGGTCTGTACAGTGACTTAAAAGCAATATTAGGAATGCAAATATAAGGGGGCATTTAGGGAAGCTGCTTCTATGAAACTGGTCTGTGCTATGCCCCCACATAGTCTCTCCTCCTCTCCTCAGACCCACTCAGCCCTCTGTCCTCTTACACCAAGCCTCTCCTATGAACTCATTTACTCTGGTAAAAACCCACTGGCTCGGGGGAATTATGTCTGAGAAAAGAGGAGAGGGAAAAAAAAAAAAAATTCTGACATTATACACCAGAAACTGAAGGCCTGAATATCCTCTGCTCAGTAGAGAGGGGAAAAAAAAATAATCTAGCCTTAGATCTCTGACGCATTGAGTGGGTAGGATGGCAGGGAGAAGATGACAATACACTATGAGTAAGAAATTCAAATGCCTCCTACCTCAGCTGAGGCAAGACTTGCTGCGCTCTTCGTTGAGGATTCTCCTATTTACCTAAATCTTGGAAAGCGCTGGAGTGGCTATTGGCCATGTATCAGATCCTTATGTTTTTGAAGTCTGTCTTGATAATTCAGGACCAGAGGGAGGCAAACTGAAGATTGCTTATGCAGCTGCAGAGTGCACGTATCTACCTGGAGAATAGTTTCCACTCTTCCGTATTACAAGAGAGAAGATTATATTAGCCAGCATAACTAACATAGACTTGGTTAAACTTTTTTTTTTTTTTTTTTTTTACAGTGCTGATTACTGAGTTAGGACAGCACAGATAAACTAAGTTCATCCTCCTCAGACAGGACCATCACGTTATGCTCTATCCAGATCCATAGCTAGGCAGTGAGTACTCAAATATTCCCTGCTTTCACTTTCCAGATGCTATTTAATATCAGTGAGATTTTTGAACTCACAGCACTGATCAAAAGGGTCTGAACAGTGCTGTTTTAGCTAAAGCCAGCTGTACAGACCCCAGCTATCCACAGCCCCATTGCCGCTCAGATGCACAGCCACGGGAGATAGAAGCCTATCTCCAAAGGATAGCTGCTTGCTCCTCGCTGTCACTGATGATACGGCAGTCTGAGACACGGCAGCAGCAGCACCGCTACTATACAGAAACGTTACCAGAATTTGATTGCAGCTATCCATGCAACAACTTGAAGAAAATAGGAAGACCTTCCTAGAACAAATAACTGTGCTGTTCACTACTTACCAGCATGGATCTGGCTATTTATATAGACCACAGTCGTGGCTGTGTTCTCATGGCTCCTGAAACAGAAGCTCACTAGAGTGCTTCCAGACTATTTAAAGAGAGATTATTTAAAGGGAGATTAGTCAGCCTGTCTAGTGCAGCACAGGTTCCCTAGCATTCCTGCTCATGATGCCGTTCTGATATTGCAATCCTGCTTCAGGGCAGGGCAAGAAGGCCAATTAAAAAAAAAAAAAAAAAAAGAAAGAAAACAGAGAGAGGGAGATCTGTGCTGCCCCACAAAGCCCCCTATACAAAGCCAAGAGACCATGGGAGGCTGTGCTGCAGCAGAGTTCCTCCCGTATGAGCCTGTCATCTGCAGACATCTCTAGGCACGCTCTTAGCCCCTCCGTGAGATGCGCAGTGTGTGTGTTACAACACTCTTCCTCTTATTGTCACATGGGGATTGAGGGAAGGTGGGATGTTAAAAGGCTGGGAATAGCTGCCATAGAAACAAGCCTGAGGTTCCTGGACACAGCACCCGCAACTATAATCAAGGAAAATACTAGAACCAAGTGACTCTTCCATCTATTCGGAGACTAAACAGAGATATGTGCAGTGTGTGTGTATACACATATACACACATTTGTATATATATATACTCCCTACACACAGTGTGGGTATTATGTCTGTATGCATATATATACACATACACACTATGTATCCATCTGCAGAGAAACTCTTCCATCCTTTTTTAAACACACTTAAAGTCAGTATTCAGTGTCTTCTACCTTCTCCCTCATGGAGCCTCAAGTAGAGATTGAGTCACAACAGTTCTAGTTTCACACAGAATTGAAAATGCAGAATCTTTAAATAAGCTTAAAGTTCTTAATATATATTTAGAAAAAATAGTGCTGCTTTAGTTACTTCTCCAGCCAATTAAAATTGATTTTTCTCTTGACCTCTACCCATTTTCAAAGGCAAAAATCACTATCTACACTCTCCTGCATAAAAGAGAAATAAAATTAGCAAATCATTGACAGGTCAGCAAATTATCAACAGGACAGCCACATGAAGAGCATTCAAAAGCTCTAGCACCACACAAATTCATATCATACATGCCAGTCCCTCTGAGATTAAACTGCCAAGGGATGCATGCATCCATGATGCTACTTTGTTCCTAAACCCTACTGAAACAGCACTGGCTGGCCAGCAAGGAAGAAGGTAACGGTGATGCAGCCACCAAGATCTAAGGACATTGGCAAGACCAAGTTTGTTAGACCACGGCAATATCTTCTGAAATACCAAGAGCTATAACTGGAAAAAGACAAACTTCGGGGAACACAAAGGCCTGAAATACAAGCAGGAGACTGGAGAGCTGTACACAAACCAACAACAATTGCTCAGACCTGTATCAATTCAGTCACCCTGGAGAGAAAAGTTAGCTGTAGCTTTGTGAGGTAAAGGGGTGAGAAAGGGGAAATGGAGTTTGTACAGTTACTTTTTCCTAGGAGAAAAAGAGGTAGCTGGTAACCTCTTCCCAGATGACAGAGATGGTAGAGAGGAGAAGGGAAATTTATCATGTAGCCATTAAGCCAGTATTCCCTTCTGCATTTTGGCATTTATTGGAGTTTCGCATTTTTCTGAGGCTTATATTTGAGAAGTGTCCTGTTCAGGGAGACTGATGTTTACCTGCAGTTCTTCTCGAAGGCACCAGGGAAGCTGCTGCACTGAAATCCAGTACCTCACCTCCAGATGGAACTGGGCAGAGGCACAGTGAAAACACATAAGAGAAAGGGGGAGTTAAATCGGAGGAAACCATTACTCATAGTTTGCAAGTTATACAGCTGTAATGATTTCCAAAGCAGAGACTGCTTCCAGTACACCAGAAAAGTCAAAAGAAATAACAGTTGTCAACAAATGAATTGATGACAGATCTGATGCCTGGAGGGATTCCAAGTTGCAGTAAGGGATAGGTGCTGATAGGCACCAGGAGAGGATCCTTGTTCCTTCCACTTCTGTCCTTCAAGGCAGCTCACATGGACTTGCCTATAGAGCAGGATGAGCCCTTGCATGTTTATTTGCTCTAACCCTCTCCAAGAAAAGTGACTAAAAAGGATAACATTTCCACTGGCCTCGGCTTCTGTAAAACCTGTCCTTAACATGTTCAGATTCAAGCTGAAATGACAGTATGTCTTTAAAAACAAACAAGCAGAAATGAGGTAATATGCTGAACCCCATCCTTTGGTCCTCGTCAGAGTACTCTGTGCAGGAGGCAGCTTGTTCTTGAAGGAATTCAGATAGATCCCAAACAAACTCATCCAGGGAGGTTTTTGGGGGAAAACACAAACAAAAAAAACCCGAAAGAGTCACGTGCAAAACCCAACTAAAATTCTGCTTTTCAAGGCAAGCACAAGAATCCAGGTCCAGTTGTTCCCTACTCAAGATCAGACCTGGACTTACAGTGTTTTCCAAACTTGTAAAAGTCAGCTAAGTGCTATGCTGAAATACATTTCTTCTTTCACTTAAAGAAGACATTTCCATTGGCATATTGCATAGAGGGGGGTCAAGAGTAGCCACGTTCCAGCTGTATAGGGCTAAGAAACAGGAGACCCAGTTTGCTTCTAGAATACTTGCTGCACAGTGTATTCTTGTGTGCAAGCCTTTCCTCCTAGCTAAACAGTGTGACTGTGCCTATTTCTGCCAAAGCCCAGCATCAGACTGCTTCATCTCCAGCCTTCTTATGTACCTAGACCAGATCCTACAGTAAATCTAGGCTACAGGATTTCTTAACAAGCCAGACAGCACACATTTATTTAGTCCAATAAATTACCCTTAATGTAAAGTCAGAAAGGAGAGTTATCAGAGAGACCTGTCAAACAATGAACTTTAAACAAACTAAACCATTCAGAATTCAAAACTGAAAAGGCACAAAACTGGAATAACTTTAATCCAGCAACCAATTGGATTAAACTTTTTAACCACACTAGAAACAGAAAGTTTTTCTTGTGGTAAAAACTTCATACCACACTTACAAGGGGATTTTCAGCTGCCCCAGTACATGCTTTCCTGAGTAATCAACCAAGTTCTGCTTTTAACATGCTGTGGCTCAGCCTGGCAGTAGCTCCTCTGCCTTAAAGTGCAGGTTTTCTTAGCACTAGAGAGGAATTACATGAAACAGCAGTATTTTTCTTAGCATATGCTTGGTGGAGGAATAGACAAACTGCACTCCTACTTGAGCCTACAAAATGTTGTATTTACCTTTTTAGTTCCTAGCAACATCCATTGTTATAAAAAAGGTGGGGTTTTTTTTAAAAAAAAAAAAAAAAAAGAAATACCTCTTTCACTCTGTGTCTCCTGGAAGTCACGTCAAAGGGGGGGAAAAAACCCAAACAACAAACCAAAAAGCACTCCTATTGGATTAGATAAAAGGGAGGCTCACGACACTTACCAACTAGGTTCCAACCTGCAAAATTATTTATATTGGCAGCAACGTCAGCTGTCTCGGATCCCCAAGAAAGGCTAGCAGCTGGCATATATACATAAGCTGACATTTAAATAGCAAACCTGTTTTGCATATAAGGGGAGGTTCCATGTAAGCTGGACAAGCACTAGGAAAGACTTTTAAATTATCATAGTAATTAAACAGCATATTTCTACCTGCATGGATTGACAGCGCTGCAAAACAGCTGTTGTTTCTAATGGTTATACAGTTCAGCGCACTGTCGCATTTCTTGGTCCTTTTGTCCCCTTGTGCTGAGGAGGGGAAAGTTCCTCTGGTCCCAGCGTGCAGACTCCCAGTGCTTCCTCTCAGAGCGCTCCTGAGCTCTGGGAAAGTTTGCCAAAAGAACCCAAAAAATGGTTATAACCAGCAGGTGATGGTGCTGTGATAATCTGACATATCCCTCTGCCGGCTCCGTGCACCTCCAATCCATCAGCGTGCTGTTTCTGGATGAAGAAATGGGTTAACAGCAGAGTCCCCAGGCAGTGGTACAGGAATGACATGCTGGTGCATGCAGACGCAGCTCCCAGCAGCCTCTCTGGAGGGGTTACCAGTGCCAAACTATCCCAGCAGCTGCAGTCAATGAGCTAATGGGGAGAGTCAGGTAAAGGAACAGAGGGGAGAGTATGAGCCCAGGGTCCCAGGTGAGGAAGAAGAGGATGGCATTACCCCTTCTCCTAGCTGTGCCCTGGCTGGCTTAGAGACAGCACCTGCAGCTCCTGGGAGTACCCAAGCAAATGATTTCACGACTACCTTGTGCTAGTGATCTAATGTGCTGCTGCTGTCGGAGATGAACTTTCCTATCCCATTCCTTGCTGTTTCTTTTGCTTCCCCCCTCTTCTCTGCTGTGTTTCCATTGCTGCCATTAATGCTTCTTGTCTCTGAAGTGATCTGAAAACATGCATATAATGATCCTGCAAACAGATCTTGCTAATAATGAAAAAGGAGGAAGAAAAGTCTCCTCATTTGATGGAGTTGTGGTTGATCTGTGCAAGCCAAATAGGGAGTTGCAAAGGTGTGGATTTACAACCAATCAACCAAATTAATGTAATGCTTCTGTGTTACTATTTTTCCTCTCTCTTGAGCAACTCTGTATCCCTTCTTGTGCCAACACTGATGCTCATCTTACCTTGGCAAGCCATCAGAGGATGTCAATCCGGCAGAAAACTACTCCATTAAAAAAAAAAAAGTGAACAGTTTTCTGCTAGGTCATTCTCCTGGACTGCGTCAGCAAGAGTCAAACAACCAGGAGGATCTGCAGCAGGAGAGGGAGTAGAAGCATGAAGCTGTTGACAGGAGGAGCAGACTCACTCTCTGACTGGCAGCTAGCCATTACATCAAATTAGCTTTAGTTTTACATCGTAAAACCACACCCCTTGTTTACGAACCTTGCCTAACTGGGCAAGTATTGCCTTAACTGAGACATGCAAGAGAAGCCTGAGGGTATTTGTATCTCACTGCTTTACCTGGAAACAAACAATAGTCAATGCAAGGAAAAGTCCCTCCAGAGACAATGGCATCAATATCCACCAGATAATAACTTTTAACAGTGACTCCTGGAGAAAATCCAGAGTCAAGTAAACCAGAAGCAATTAAGGAAGGAAGGGAGACACTAAAGATGCTGCTAAGGTGCAGTCTGCCACAAGGCCAGACATGAATGATTGCTTTATGAGTTTCTTCACCTTTTTTCTGCTCCCTGGCTAACAGCAGTGTTACTCAGGTGGTGTTCTGAGTCACACACTTCACTTCTGCAGCCAGACAATATATAAATGCCCGTTTGTTTAACAGAAATCACCTTGCCCAGCTGCACCTTAAAACTGGTTTTCCATCCCTTAGAGTGGGAAGTCCTAAACGTGGCTTGCTGTGGTGGCAATGGTTCCCTGCTCTACGTTGGCAGCATGCATGTGGCAGAGCGGCCGTGCCTCTGGCTACCTCCCATCTCCCCTTACCATACCGCAGTCCTCTATCTGCAAAAAAACCTCCTTCATGATAAAAAAAAAAAAAGTACTTTTTCCAAACAACATGTTGTGTGCTGCAACTGTTTTATGAAATCATTCCTTGCTAACTATCAAAAAATGGATGTCTCAGTGTAGACGTGCTAGGTTTGATCCTCCCTCTTTCCTTTTAGTGTAAATCAAAATCAGTGTCACCAGTGAAGTTTAAAATGGGTATAGGTCTGAGGAGAATCAGGGTCTTCACTTCTATTGTTCCACGCTTACTTCATTGCCCTTATAGCTGATTGTTGTAATGAAAACGTTTTTAAAAAGGTTAAAAAATGCAAATGGGGTGTGTGGGTGCATTAATAAGAGGATATAAAAATAATGCAGAAGATAATATAACGACAGAATACTGAACAATGGAGCATTTGCATTTGGAGGACCATATTCAATTTCGGGTGCCACCTCTTAGGAAAGATATAGCAATAGCTGCAAATGAAGGCTAATAAAAAGAATTCTGAAGCTAATGCTCGTGAGCATATGTGAAAAGAAATCAGTAGGAAAACAAGAGAGGTTACATTTAATGAGCGATATCTAGTCCGTTAAAAATTATCAATGTATATTTCCCTTGCAAAATGTTCAAACCTGAATCCACTGATTCCTTACACTATTAGAAAGGCAAGCCTGGCTCAGGTAATTCAGTATTTTTGCTATGCTATACAGTGTAGCAGCTGTCGTCAGGCAGCTATAGTTAAAATCAACAGGTCTTCTATGGAGTCAGGCCATGCAAGAGAGCAATTACACGGTTTTGCAAATTTTCAGTTAAAACACTATGGGCTTCTCTCCAGACATTAGGGAATATGGTATAATTTGTGCAGAATATAAATCCTATAGACTGGGGTCTGACCGAAAGTCTACTCTGTCAGGGGAACAATAATGAACATAACATAAATGCTAATGGCAGAGCTCTTTGGGAAACAGGGTTCACTGGACAAGGAAACATCCACCATTTTCTTTTAATTCCAATTCTAGTTAAGGAAATGAGCCTTTGTGCACATTTGAAAGCAGCACCTCACTATCCTTATCAGCTGTAAGAGCAATGCATATGAAGAGCAGGTAGTCTTTGGGTTCGTATGATTTCACACTCTATTGACTCCAGTTAAGTTACTCTTGATTTCCAGCAGGAGGAGTAAGCAAAGAATAGTGCTGCCGGTGTTTCTTTCCCAGTAAATAATAGCCTTTTTAAACTTATTTCCTCTCCTCGTGCAAAGAATTGGGCAAAACCCAAAAAATGCTCCCTCAACCTAAAGGAAAACAACATCACTCCATAGCAGACCTTCTGACACTCCATGGTGAGTTGTGGGTTTGTCACAGGGAAGTTTCCTTACTCTGTGAGAGACAACGTCCAATAAACAGCCTGCTTATGATACACATTACACCATTTTTCCATTTACTTTGCCCATTTGGAACAGAAAAAAACCCACAAAACTATTTTTGTAACAAAGTGAATGACACAATCTATGGGAAGCAAAGGAAAAGAGGTGGTGAGATTTACATACAAAAAGGGGATTGTAAAAGCAGGATTTACTTAGCCCTCAAAATAGCAACACTGGGAAGGACTCACTGGAGCAATTTAATGACTGGAAAATGCAATAAAACCGGAGTCCCTTGCTTCACGTACTCTGCCAGTGCTGGGACGCTCAGATAAGCAAGTCTGAAGCACAAGGCTAGCTAGATTCACCCTGGAGTGACTCTTGCAACAGAGAGGAGCCCAAATTCCAGCACACCCCTCATTTCAGTGTCCTGCTAGCTCACAGACTGGGAGTGCACAGGTCCGATGGTGACCTTGATTAATCATTACAGGATTAATTGCTGACAGCTCTCTATGCCAAGGCCAGGCCCTCAGCTGATGTAAAGGGACACTGACATTGGTGACCACGAAGCTATGATGACTGACCTCAGTTTAACCAAAGCTTTACATGATGAACATTTGGCCTTCTATGGAGTAGGCTGGGCGCACAGCTGCATTTTGAAAGGAATAGGATAACATTGTGACCAATTAAAATATTTTGAGATGAACAAGGAACTTGGCAAGTTCAGTGAACTTCCAAAAGAAAAAAGAAAAAAGAAAGGAAAGACTAGCATCAAATTCAGCAGGCGATATGATACTTTTTGTAAGAGTCATTCAAACTGCAGGCTTAAAAAATACCAAGGAGTTATCCAAGGATAAGGGAAAACTTCTCTCCTAAGTATAGCACTGCATAGGTATCTACAGGAATTACAGGCTTATTTGTCTTCCTTTGAAGCACTGGGCCCTAAGCTGCCCGCAGAAAAGGGACAGTCAAATAATAGCAAGCAAGCCCAGTGGAGAGAACAACAAATGTAAGCACAACCTGAATAAGAAATCACAGTATTTCGAGGGCGAAAATTATCAGGCATTTGGATGAACAGATCCAAAAGGCCTTAAAATAAAACCAGGCTGGCTCTGCTATATCCACCCCAGTGCCCAGGTATGTGAACACACATGAAATTAAAAAAAAATGGCAATCTAAATATAGACATAAACATTTAGGTCTTTTCATCTCAAATGGCTGTAAATAATGCAAAGCAAGAGCAGTTTCTCAGCCAGTGGGCCTTAAAAGTGTAAGAAAATACTATTTACTGTTTCCACTTATTTGAGTTTGCAGATTTGGACCAAAGTTTCACCCAGTTGTTAAAGATTTATACGGGACGTTTAACAATGCCCTGTCATTAAGCCTTTGGCACAAGCAGTGCAAAGGACATTCAGGGCATATTTGTACTAACTTATCTGGGTAAAGGGAAAGCTGTTCCTTTAAACTATGTTTGCTGTGACTCTGGAAACTGAGCAAACAAAGTCTGAGGGAAACTTCACTCATAAGCAGAACTGACAGAAGGTACAAGGACTGAAAGACAGGGATCTTCTGTAGGACATACCTGCCTCTGGATTCACAACTGAATTGCAAATCTCTAACAACTTGGGGGAGTTTAGACCAGACTCGTTGGACATACCTCATCCCATGGCAAATGAGAGACTGGTTCAGCCCCAGACTGCCAGGTGAGTAAAATTCTATTTGCGGGGGGGGGATGCTGGAAGATGTGAGGAAGAAACCTCAGGCCACAAACAAAGGCACAAATCCAGTGCTCGAGAAAGAACCGACTTTGCTCTTCAAACAAAATCACACTGAAGGAGTCCTGTGCAACCCAGACAGATCACAGCCATGACACTGTTGAAATACTGGCTGACGGGGAGGAGAGACTCCATTGGCACAGCTTGACAGGCATAAAAACCACCGCAGGGAGGAAGGCTAGTCAGAGAGGAGACCCAGCCTGCACAGAACGGGCATTAATATGACCAACTAAACAGCAAATATCCCCCAAACCAACCAACCAACCAACCAGTGTGTCTTTTTCCAGGGGCAGGACACGTTGTGATTTTTCCTGGCAAATGTTTATGTGTGACCTTGCTTTAAAAAAATATATAAATAAAATAAAGACAGGAAATATGAAAAACAGCCTGTTTTCCTCCTAATGCCAGGCTGATCCTTCCCCTTAGCCGATCTTTCCTTTTACTCTCAGGAGACCAATCGCTGTGTATTCAGTATAGCTGTGAACTCCATCCCAGCAATTAGGTATATTTTTAAATGCACAAAGTAACCAGGGACTCAAATCTCATAAGAACAAGCTAGTTCTTGAGATATTAAACTATTAACAGATTCAACCGTTACAGTGAAGCTGCCACTTCCAGATCTAGTTGAAAGTAGGAAATTGCACTAAAATAACAAAAAGATTTTAAAACATTTCGCTGAACTTGCCAAAAGGACTAATTGGCTGACATTCATTTTAAGAGATGGAGAGAAATTTTATTTAGGTCTGATTTTCTCCAGACTCCAATTGGGACTGATAAATCCAATCCGCTCTAAGACC
The DNA here is from genome assembly GCF_028858705.1 of Grus americana. NCBI lineage: Eukaryota > Metazoa > Chordata > Aves > Gruiformes > Gruidae > Grus > Grus americana. The sequence continues at coordinate 3,005,387 of NC_072860.1, read as the reverse complement.
AACTGTAAATATAGGAGTATGTGTGAAATGCCACAGTAATTGCCAGAAAAGAAGCACCCAGAGACAAAACCCCCATCGTCCCACACTGCCATAATTTAGAGAGGACATTTGCAAGACAATGGAAAATGCTTTAACTATATAATTACCATTATCTGTCACTGAGTATGTGGTCAATGCCTGGGGTTTTCACTCAAATTCTCCTTTTGGAAGTAGCTTGTTCTATAGGCAATTATATCATAATTTATACCACAACAGTGCCTGGAGGCAGTATTTCACGTTTCCAAGCAGCACCCCATGGAAGCAGCCCCATTGATCTAAAATAAGAAAAATTGACAAGACTCAGTAAAACCTAAGACAATCTAGAAACCTCGTCTCCTCCCTGCCTTCTCTTTCCGAGCCAAAATCATCTTTGAAACAGATGTCTATGAATAAATAGGTCTAGCAGGTTACTCAATCTGCAAAACTTGGGCTTTGCTGTTCCAAAAGGGAGAAATTTCTGAAACAATGACCCCTTCTTAGGAGAAACTGCAACCAGCTCAAATAAAAGTTAGGATGAGCAACAGGGACACTGAGGAACTAGAAATATAAACAAAATGCCTGCTTTTTACCCAGGGACAGAAATGTAGGAAATATGCAATGAAAAATAACCAAAAAAGAGAGAATACCCAAACTGGTTCATTTTTTTCTTTAATTACAGTATTGTCCAGAGCTCTTTTGAGCCTGTCAGGCTATCACATGTCATGCTCTGAGTTCCTGCTCAAGTAACTCAGAAGAAAAAAAGACTACGGGAGAAATACGGGAGTATTCATAAACTATAGTATACCACTCCCAGTCTAGAAATGGGGAACCAAGACCCAGGGAAATCCCTGTCATGGTCAAGATTGCCCAGGGAACTGCAGCAGAGCTGAGAAATGAAATCTGCACTCACAGGACCCGATTCAGTGCCACAGCCACGAGATTCACTACCCTCATCCCAGCCTTCTTTCTGTGCTTAAAAACTGGGGATGAAGAGGAGGGTAACAACTGCTAATGGAAGGAAAGGTATGAAAGGGAAAGTTTTGCCAGTCTTTCGAAGCACTTGGGTAAAGTGGGCTACAGAACTATGGTTTAGGAGACCATGTCACTTGTTTGACAAAAAAATTGAGATTTCCTGTGGATGCACATGCATCCAGAGAGCACTGCATGTATGCCTGTTTTTCTACAGTGCAACACTGTCTAGTGCTGTAGCTGGCAAAATGGAGGCAAATGGGGGGAGCTTCTGGTTGTGATTGCCTAAACTGTGAGCTAGTGCCTCAGTCCTAGGACAGAAGAGTCTGCTCTGCATTGGGAGCAGTCGTCCTGCAAATCTTCCCTTCCTGCCTGGGTCCAGGATCTTCCCCTGGAGCTAAAAAGAGCCCTTCTGGAGGGGAATTTTGCATGACTGATGCTGTTTGCTGCAGTTTCCAGAGTTGTCTATCAAGTATTTTTCCTGAGTTACTAAAGACACGTGCAATCAGTATAACAGGCTATAAGAATAGTATCAGCTTATGTCAGGTTTGAAATTAGCTTGATGCAGCTGACAAGGCTAGCCTGGCACAGCAGCACTCCAAACTTGCCTGGCATTTCAAACCAGTAGAAACCAGTCTAACAGGATTCTGATGTCTTATTGACTTCTGGCTCCCTTGAAGCTACAAGTTTGCAAGCAGATTCACCAAACAGGCACTCTTTGGACCCTCCACCCAATAACCACTGAGGGAGGAAAAACTGAGAGCTCTACTATTCCTCGATCAACAAAATCAGCCCTCTTCTTTCCCTGCTTCTGTGTGGAACCTTCAAATAAAACCCCCCTTGGAGTTCTTACCTCTCTGCAGTGTAAATAACCACCCATGTTCATTTCTTCCATAACAAATGTCTCATAAGCAACCAACAAATCTAGAAATAGAAGTGGAAATCGTTATAGTTTTCCCCAAGAGAAGCACAGGTGGCATCTGCCCCAGGGACACTGGGCCTGTCTGCTTACTAACGAGTCTCTCTTGAAAAGCTTCAGCCAAAATACCTGCTAACCTCCTCTTTTAAGTATTATTGTATGCTTGCATCATACATTGGTATCTCGAGCTTTGAGGCTATGTCCTGTGATTTGCACCTAGTCCTGAGTTGATAGTCACATACTCCCCCCAGTCTAGGAGATGCAGTGATTTAGTTTTTAATTATTCACTTACCTTCCAGGGATAAGCCTGGAAAACCTCATGAGTTTTAGACCACAGCTACTTAGCAACAATTTCACTATATCTTCTAAGCAGAAAAAAAGGAATGGGATGGCGCCACAGGCAATGACATTTCATAATTAGCAGGAAAAAGCAAAGGGGGCTTCCTCTAGAGGCAGAAGTTCTTGTTAGTATATAGACGTATGTCAGAGATGTCAGAGGAAAAGGATGATTTTTATACCTTTTACTTCTCAAGATTCTCTCAAAACCTTCAGGCAGGGATGTACTTTCACCATCGCATATGCACTAATTTAAGAAAAGGAATAAAAATAAGGTCAGGTTTTTGTTTAATTAGTTTTAAGAGCTTATAATGAAAACCAGAAGGGCTTGTAGATTTCCACTTCTGCTCTTCTGCATGCTTTAAAAATTAGGTTGACTCTCTCTACACAACTAGAGAGCATGTGTATGTTTATATATGCATATATATGTGTACATATACACATATGTAGAATAGCTCCAGAGGGGGAATTCTTTAACATCTTATGTCTACTGCAGGAGACCCAGGGGATGAAGCATGGAATGCAATGGGATAGGGCTGGACCACTCTGAGATGCATAGATTGAACAAGGACATCCATGTACAGAGATGAAAATTGTTACTGGTGTACAAGAAAGCACATATTTTTAATCATTATTTTTGACTCGTAAATAATCAGTAAGCAGTCAAAAAGATAAATCATCCTGGCAGCAGAAAAATATGCAGTTATTTAGTGTTATTCATTAAGTATGTATTGACATAGATATGAGTTAATTAACACAGAGTAGCTGCTATAAATACTTTGTGTTTCATGCAGAGGGAATTGTGTGAAGGCATGTATCTGTTTCTGCTACATGTAAGTAACCTTTTATAGGACACACTCATTTTGTGTCTATGTTTACACGTGTATGCTTACCTCTACCCATAGAAGGTCCCACAACGCCAAACCTAAGTCTGGAAACATTTTTATATCTAGCAAGGCCATTTGAGTAATTTTTAGCTGTTTAAAATATACTGGTTTCTCTCTCCAAGCCCCGTTAGCTTGGTCTCATGGTCTCTAAAGCACATGGCTTTGGAAGCTATATTAAATGAATCCAATGTATTTAATTTTAGTCTCTGAAGTGCTTCTAAAACAGGTTCCCTGTAACATATGTGCAAGACATAAAGGTTTTATTGTCACAAGCGTGTAATGAACTGCAGAATTGTCTCTTGGTTTTGCTTGCTATAAATACGGTACCATCACTAAATCACAGCAATAAAACCATTCTGTTACCTTTTGCACCTGAAAGACTATCTCAAAATTGGAGTGGTTGTAGTTTCATTCTGTTAGGACTGGTGATAGAATTCAATCTCATTTACAAAATAAGTGCAAAATGTTTGTTTTCTGGAAACATGTGGGGGCCAAATAATTTGATATTCTTTCGGCCAGCCCCAAATGTATTGTCTACTTTTCTCTGGCTTCTCCTGTGAACCTCTTTGGTCTGTGTCCCACTTTCTGGTTGGTCTGTTCTCATGGTCCTCCTGGTTTCTCCACTCCTGTGCCTTAATCAAATAATACCTTAGCCTTGCACCTAAATAATTCAAATTCCTTTGTGAAATGTCATGGACCTTTGCTTTGGACAGGGACATGTGCTTAACTGTCTCTTGCCACCACCTAAAAGAAAGGGTCAGGATTGTTAACAGTTCCAAAGAGGGTTATCCCAGCCACTAACAATGAAAACATAAATATACGTATAGTCAGGCAGCTCAGGGCCCTGAAGGCTTTAGGTTAAGGTGTTACCATGCCCAGCTGCCTGTGCATCCTTCTGCTGGAGGTCAGTCTGCCTGTAACAGGGGTGGCTCAACAGGACATGTAAGAGTGCCTCACTTACACCAGCTTAAAGTCTGTGCATTAGCTTAAACCACTGATGAGGCTAAATAAATTCATAGCTACATCTGCTGAGAGCTAAATCTGACAGAGCCTAGGGCTGAGTCTGTGCGTGTTACTATTCCCCTGACTCAGACAAAAATATCTCCCGATGCAAACACAGGCCTGAGCCTGTGTGGAGCCCCAGAGCCTTCAGCAGGACCCACCCGCATGTGGCACTCCTTAAGGGATTGGCACCCACGTGAGCAAGAACAGCAGCTGATGAGTAAGGCCTGCTGCTGGATTTTGGACTGTGCCCCATCCCTACAGAGCTGTTTTCGCCTCATTATGAAGCAGAGTAAAATAGTTTAGAGATGACATTCCACTCAAAACAGAGGAAGAGGGGAAAAAAAATCAATGCCTAATACATGACCAGGGATGGAATGAGGGACTGATGGCAGTGGGAGGCAGAGGTTTGTTTTCAGTTTGTACAAGACTTTCAAAATAAAGCATTTTAGAGAGAAACTGGTAAGATGCAGCAAAATTGGTGTTTGCACGTACGTTCAGATTGTATTTAAAGAAGAAATATTAAAGGAGCCATGTTAACTATGAGGGCTTAAAATCAAAATATTGTCTTAAAAGAGCTCCATCTCGTTCATCAAATATACATGAATGGTGCATCCCTACATTCAGCGTGCAAAACCTTCCAGATGAGTCATTAATAGGGCTTATACTTGAAACAACTTCAACACATAAAAAGGAAGAAAGGATTATATGACCTTCTGCCTTTCTACAGCATAAAACCCTACAGCCAAGACAGTAATCTCTGCATTGAGCCCCAAAACTTTCCGTTGAAATATACATAATTTAAAGGGGCATCCAGTCATGGATGGATCTAAGGTGATGGCAAAACTAACAAAACGCTAGATAACTCAGTGTAGGGGTTCATTGGCCTCTGTGCTGAAAGCACCTGCCTGCCTTCTGGTGGGACACAATCCTTGCATGTGTTGTGTGGTCACTCAGGCACATCAATACTGTTATCTTCTCCCGGTAGTGGTAGGGATACGTCATGCAATCAGACAAGGGCAATTCATCTTCTGTGACTGTCTGCCCCTATACAGAACAACCATAGAGTCAAGTTGTAGTCATACCTGTTATTTCCTGCTTTGAGACATCCCTGAGATGCACAGCTGAAGATTTCAGCCTGTCTCAAGCATTAATTAAACAATCTTCATTACCCTTCCAGACTAGGCAACAACATTGTATAACACTGGCAAATTGAGCATTTTTAATTTCAAAATCATTAAGCATTCATTAAGTATATACTTACTTACTAGAGTACTTTTCAGTCAGACAATGCACTTCCCCATTTAAAGGGGAATTAGGACGTTAATGAACCACTGCATCCAACAGCAAGGAGAGCCACGAGTCTCATCCTACTGCACCCCTTATATCACAGGGAGGGCTGAGTGCAGGAAGCCAGCTAAGTCCCACACAAACCATTGCCTCGTGGCAGTGGAAGGGAGCATGTGGAAGAAATCGTTCCAGAGACAGAGGCCATCAGCTCAGGGCCAGCACCACGCATAACAAAATAGCCCATTACCCAGGGTGGCAAATTACCAGGGGCAGCAAAGCGGCCATGATCCAGCTCCATGATCCATGGAGCCCTGGAAAACTGCTGCTGAGAGGAGTCAGGGAGTGTGGAGTAGCCGGTTCGGTGGGGAAGGTAGGTGGCTCTTCCCAGCGGCTAAGGCACAGCTCGCACCCCTCCTATTTCAGCAACAGCTGAGGCAGCCAGCCTGACTTTTGGCGGCTGCCACCCCCAGCAGCTCCCTCTGCCACCACTGCCCACCAGGGCTGCCACCAGCGACAGACCACACAGTCTGCCTCTACCGTGGCTCGTACAGCTGCGCCCGCCTGGCATGTGTTGGGATGAGCAAAAAGGGAAAGACGATCAACCAGCGCTAGAATATACCTCCTGCTCCAGACTCCCAGATCAAACTCTGCCCAGACTAAACCCATTTGAAATACCTGCAGGTCTACACAGCTGCAATCTCAGCTTTCAGGGTGCAGCTTCTGCTACTAAAAACATTCTTAGCTTTGATTAGATCTAACTGATTAAAAGGAGTTGTTCTTTTCACAACCAACACCCTCTGAATCCCTACCAGCCCATTCTCTCTGTACAGTAGGGACCAGCAGTTAGTCGTTGGGTTCCACGGCCAGACGATGCCTTTCAAATACATCCAGTCTCATCCTCCCAGAAGCAGCGGAGTCCCTGTTTCCCACACGCATCCACATGTTAAATCCACACTGCTCTAGGAACCGTAGTCCCTTTTACAATTTTTATTACCATTTTACCTAACATTCAACTGCTTTTGTACAAATGCACAGCATTTGCTGGTAAATGCCATTTTTTAACATTGGCGAGTGTTGTGGTTTAACCCCAGCCAGCAACTAAAGCCCTGCATAGCCACTCGCTCACTCCCTTCCCTGGCGGGATGGGGGAGAGAATCAGAAGAGTAAAAGTGAGAAAACTTCTGGGTTGAGATAAAGACAGTTTAATAGGTAAAGCAAAAGCCACATGCACAAGCAAAGCAAACCAAGCAGTTCATTCATCAGTTGCCATTGACAGCAGGTGTTCGCCATCCCCAGGAAAGCAGGGCTCCATCACGCATAACAGTTACTTGGGAATACAAACACCCTAACTCCTCTTCCTTCTTCTTCCCCCAGCTTTACATGCTGTGCATGACATCATACAGTACGGAATATCACTTTGGTCAGTTGGGGTCTGCTGTCCCAGCTGTGTTCCCTCCAAACTCCTTGTGCACCTCCAGCCTACTTGCTGGAAAAAAGGCCTTGGCTCTGTGTAAGCACTGCTCAGCAGTAATGAAAACATCCCTGAATTATCAACACTGTTTTCAGCGCAAATCCAAAACATGGCCCCATACTAGCTACTGTGAAGAAAACTAACTCTATCCCAGGGAAAACTAGCACAGCAAGTAAAATTTCTATACAGGCAAATTCCTGGAGGCTGAATTATGTGTGAGTCAAAATGCTTATCTCTAGTGTTGCTGTACATGCATCGCTTGCTGGTTTTACTGTTGTCATCTTTCTCTTTTTCCCTCCAGCCTGCTACTTTGGTCTTCTTGAACTACAGGGAAGTATGTTTGCTTGCAAAACACATTCAGGTAGGTGGTGACACTGCAGCGAGACACATGATCTCAAAATAGCATGTGAATATACTTGGGATGGGTTACTCCTGATGCAAGATCTGACACTCACTTACCTGTCACTATCAGAGGTGATTACCTTCTTCAAAAATTCACTACAAACACACAGACAGGGATAGTTACAGTCCACACCTACTTGAATCATTCATTCTCTATCACTGAATACCTTGACTGCTACCAGAATAATGTAATACTAATTTTGACTGTATCCTTTAAATTCATCCCTAAAGCAACTGCAAAAGCCAGGACTATTTGACTGATATATCAGTAAATGGTTTCTCAATATTTTTATAGAGTATCAGGTTTGGAATTGGAAGCATTGTCTTCAGAAATACATTCTGTTCTTGAAATCTTCATTGGAGAAGAAAGTAAAAAAATTGTATATTGTTTAGAACCACCACAATAAACAAGTGCTCCCTCACCCCTGCCTCTCCTTTCTCTCATCCACTGCTATATTCATTTCTGGTCAAACATCTATTTTGTTAGGGACTGTTTAATAGCCTAACAGCAAGGCAGCTGTTCAGGATGGACACCCTTCGTTCCTCTGATGGACCAAACAAAGTGTGTCTGGCAAAGATAACGACACTGGGTTGATAGGGCTACCGAACACACAGTTACATTGTTGGGCAACTCGGCTGAGTGAGTTTCACTTAGCCATGCAGAAGGCTCCTTCTCTACCAAGTATCTTTATAAAAGCTGAACAACATTCATGTACTTTCATATTCACCAGGTAAATGAAAGGGGAAAATAGTCTTTTCCATGCATGCACTATCCCCCACACGCACATGCATCTATTTATCTAATGATTCCTTTAGAGATTTACATGAGTTTGAAATTACTCCTGACTGGTTACCAGCTCCTGTGAAAACTTTAACTCATTTTTCAAGAAAAAACCAGCATCAATTTGCTAAGCATTGCAAACTATGTCAGCATTGCAAAGGCCACAAAAGAGAGACAGGTCTCTACCCCAGTCCAAGTAACATGGACAAGAGGTGGCTACTTGAAGCACGTGGGAACTTTGATACAGAGGGGATTGTTACCAGTTCATCTCCTTGAGTGGCAATGCATAAAACAGTTTATAGAAGAGAAATAAATAAAAAATAAGTGATTGTTAGAATTTAGGGTTAGAAAGGATTATAGCTGTGCTATTACTCGTGGCACAGTTCACAGAAATGCTTCCATCACAGTTGTAAAGATCAAGTCTTCGGGGCTTTAGTCCTGGGACAGTAAGAAAGGCACAGGAAAAGAAATAGCCACTTCTTTCTTTTCAAGCTGTCACCAACAGCAGCTGGTTTTATGTTGCTGTTCCACTGAGCCACGGAAACAGAAACAGGCTTAGTGAATCTCTATACCTCAGAGTAATTTACAAACCAAACTTAACACCACAACCAACAAATGGGTCCTTCATACATTTCCAGTAACACTGGAAACAGTCCCAGAGCAACCACCAGTTCCAAACAGTCCAAAAGTCTTGGCAGAACTGAAGTCAGGATCCAAATTTAGCAGCTATGAGCTGCAGGCTGTGGTTCAGGTTATGAAAGGAGAAAGCAGATTTTCTCATCTGTAGAGCCAGGAAGCAGAACGACTCGGGCCCAGCACATGATTTCAGGTAGTGACCATCCCTTTATAAGCATAAAACATAGGGACCTCAAAAATTCTGGAAAGCAGAGGATTCACAGATGATGTTCCAACTGTCCCTGATGACCCAGGGTCAGCTGGAGTGACCCTGAGGGCAAGCAAGGAAAAGGTTTATGGCACACGCAGGTTCACAGAGATTGCAGAAGACCCAGAAAAAAAATTGAGACGCTTTCCTTCTAGAGTATCTTGTATATTGGATCTACTGTAATGTAACAAACCAGTGATGCATATAACTTCTCAAAACAGCATCTAATGACTAATCCATAGCACTATTTTATGCCCTTCTCTCAGTGAACTGTGAATTTTATATTCGCATTTCCTATACAGCATCTCTTTCTACTAGTCATGATAGCCCCATCAGTCACAAAATCATGTTATGTACTTAGAAAGGCTTTGACAGCTGTAAGAATTCAACAAGACAAAGCCAGCAGTGAACGCTTACATTTTACCCAGTCTTACAAAGGCTGAAGGATCAACTGCCGTTTCGCTGTTGTAGTGATTTGCCTCCTAAAAATGCTTGGGAGTACTGGCATAATCCATGTACCGACACACAGAGCAGCAGGACCCCTGTGCTGAAGTCCCCGTGTCACTGAGGGGGTACATTGGCACTTGAGGACAACTCTAGGAAACAAAAACGAGTCTCTGCGCTCTCCATTGCTACATAATCTTGTCGCTTTTACCTTCACTTCTCGACAGTTACGGATTTTTCTTCACTTATCTGCACTGCAGGAGTGAGTGTTATTAATATGTGTTAGAAGGCACCAAGCCCTCTAAAAGGCATTAATTCATCTATTAGAGATAATAGACAGATTAACAGAGCTTTCTCTTCAGCTTTTACTTTCTATTCCATAACATTTTCACCCTCAAAAACAAGGACACGGCCATTACCTGTATCCACTCTAAATCAACTAGTAATCTACTGCTCACAAGTGAGAAAAGGGAGTGGTCATCAACTGAGCAAATACAGTCATTTTTCCTGTAACATAGCACTGCCATGTGTCATGGCAGGACAACCATGAGCACGTCAAAGCAACATTCAGGACATTAGAATAGGGCTTGTAAAGTGATGATCTCAGAATGATCTCAGACAAAAATTCCTGGAAAGTCGCCATTATCCTAAACAGATAATGCACTGTAGCCTCTGAACTAACCAGGACTTTGTCCTCTCTTTTCCTATTTTGTTGTGTTTGGTTTGTCCGTCTCCAGCTCTAATTCAGATAAAGCTGATGGAGTTGTGGAGGCTACCTGTCTTCTGCTGCTCTGTTGCTGATCCATCGTCTCAGTTGCCATAGAGACAAGATCTGGAAGCCATGGATGGGCACCGGAGAGAAGCCGCTGGCAGGCTCTCCACTGGTGGGCTCCAGCAGGGCCTTTCTCAGCAGGTACTGAGAAAGTTAAGTTCAGTCTCTGAAGGTGAGGAAGAGTCAGAAGGTGCTAACCCAGCGACCCACGAGAAGGACTCGCACACACACTACATTGCCATTCAAAGAAATTCCAGGTACTACCGGTCCATGAGGCTGCCAAGCAGAGAGAAAAGAAAGACTTCGAGAGAGGCAATGCACATGGGGCGTGCTACAGGTGAGTACTGACCCAAACAGTGTTATGCTTCCTTTTCCAGTGAGATTAGGAGCTACAGGAGTTGATGAGATTAGAAAAGGGACAGGGAAGGTAGAAAGCGGCTCAGTGGTCAGCACATTACAGAACACCCCTGCCCTATGGCACAGCTGGCAGATGGGTGCCATCCTTCTTTGCTCAGCTTGGAAATGCAAAATGGTTGGATGTCTGAATATGGTTCATGGTGGAGAATCTAAACAAATGTGGGACTCTGCTCTGCCACCCCTCTGCTCTCTAAGAGAAAAATAATTTAAACAGGGAAAGGCGTGAAGCTGTCAATGAAGTAGGAACTTCTTTAGCATATAGAAAGGACATATTCAAAAGTAGTGAGAGCTATACTGTATGGCAAGCTGAGCCATAGAGGTGTATAGAGGAAAGAGTCAGCAAAACCAGAGCAGTACGTTTAGGGACCAAGCCTGTGGAAACTGCAATGGACCGTGATGAGAGGGGAGCAAGATTTCTCTGAAAATGCAGTTGCTGCTACCTTGCATTGAATACAGTTGTAAGAAACACCTAAGCTCCCTTTGAACCAGGAGGCTGAAATAACAGGAACACCATTCAGAACATACATGCACTCAGCCATGGCTTCAGTAGAAATGGAACGAGTTGGCTTTCTCTGAGTATGAACAGTACAGAGCATGACTGCAAGGCCAGGCTTTCACTGAGCTGGCACCTTGTCTGAGCAGCTGTCTGTGAAAGAAACAAGAGAAAGATAGGAGAAGCTGAAGAGAGAGACAGAAAAGGAGCTATTGCAACACACTCAGAAGCACTGGAAACAGGGTTGCAAGAAAAAACTGGAACACTAAATGAGAGACCTGGGACTGTGAATGCAGAAAATGCCATTTGCTTCATCTCCCAGGTGTTCAGAGAAACTGAATTTTATAACTCCTTGTAAATAAAAGGAATCACAGAGAAGATACCTATCCTATCTTCAGAATATAATCTAACAGAAACAATGCACTGGACTCTGAACTTTGGCTACCTGCATGAGTCAAAACGATACAACACTACTCTTGATGTTTGAGTACTATGCAAGCCACCAAAAGCTATTGCTTTGTTATGCAGTAGTAAAGTACCACACTTCAGCCCCTGAAAGCAGACCAAGCTCTCTAAGAAAACAAAGAACAGACATCCTCCACTCCAAAATAAAGGAGGTCTGGGAAATGTCCCCAGGAAAATAGGTGTCTCCTGCCAGCTTCGCCAAGGGAGCCACACTATTTCAGCAGTATAAAAGCCCATTCAACCCTGTGGCACAGACAGAAGGAAAGTTCCCTCCCTTCTCCAAGTTTCCAAACAGACAGCAGCAGAGCAAAGAGCTCCTGTTTAATATTCTGCTACTGTTGTCAATGAGGTTTGTGGATAAACTGAGCGTCGCCTATGCCAGAGCAGAGCTGCTCTCCACCCTGCCAGTGCAGCAGCAGGACCAAAGCAGAACTGTTCTCTCACCGCCTTCCCAGAGCGCTGCTGCAGAGCAAGCAGAGAAGAGACTCGCCCTCTCTCCTGCCACCCAAGCGTCACAGCATCCAGACCACTGCTGAGGAGGCCCTCTCCCATTACCTGCTGGTGCCACTGCAGCAGGACCAGCACAGAAGGACGCACCTTCTTCATATATCTGCAGTGTCACAGCATCAGGACAACAGCCCAGGAGGACATCCCTCCTGTCTAGCCAGTGTCATTGAGGAAGGACAAGCTGAAAGAAGGGCTTCTCTCTTAGCAGCTCATTAGAGCATCCACAGAAGCTGACCTGCACTTCTCTCCCACACGCCCCTCCCTGTGTTACCACTGCTGAAACAGGATCTGTTCCAAACAGGGCTTTTTCTTCCATATCTGCAATTGTTCAGCAGAACACACTGGGAACGACGTTTCTTTTCTCCAGTCTGTACAGCAGGACCTGGGCTAGGAGCAATAGCTCTTTCTCCAATATGACCATAGCAAGTCCAATTCAGAGCTACAGCTTTTAACTTCAGCTAGGATTGTATAAGCAGCTCTTCTACCCTCTCCCTCTACTCCACTGATTCCATCCCCTCTCCCTGAAACTGGACAGCAGGTGCTTCTACACCAGCCTCACTTGTAGCAGGAACTTCTTCTGACAGCATTTGCTGACGTGCATGGAAGCAAGGGATGGGTGAGCTATTTTATCTTGACTTCAAACCCATTTGAACAGCAGCTATCCAAGAGTCTGACTCAAGCTCTAATGTTAACCAGTTCTCATTTTTGCTTAGGGAATGACTGGGGGAGGGGGGGGAGGAGAGGGGAAGGAAAGAAGAGAGGGAAAGATACACAGGAAAATACAGAGTAGGATACAACATGGGGAAAATAAAGACTCAAGAAATGAGAGCAAGAAAAATAATGCAAAAGAATGTAAATCCAGCAGAAAGAAAAGCTTTTATATAGGCACCCTTTGCACCAGCCTAGCTTTGGCTTATAGCCTAGGAGCTGTAAAACATAATAGATGTTTTCCTTTAACTGGAAAAAGAGTTTGTTTTTTTAAGCAATCTCCTCTGACAGAAGGATAAAATGTTTAAACTATACAAAAGGCAAAGAGAATAACTCAAACTAGTGTTTCATAAGCCCTTGGCACTGTTTTAGGGAGTTTTAAAACTCTGGATTTCACCCTTTCCGTCAGAAAATCCGTAGCATTGATTAAAAGGGTGTGTCAGAAACCGGCTTCAGTCAGAGCATTGACCTGCCTGTGCTGTCACCAGTTTGAAATGCAAACAGAATTATGACTTAGACCAAAATATTTCTAATAAAAAACAAGGCCATTTATCAACAAGCCTCAAACAACAGGAGGTTTCATTTGAAAAGTGAGATGCATCCTCTCTTGCCAAGTACTGCAGTAGCAAGCCATGGACTTAATACATCTTTGGCTCCCTGTGAAAGGATCAGAGGTTCATCTGAGGGAAATTGGAGAAGCAATTAAAAGTAAAGCTCCTGTCTCACCCAAATCTAGCCTTGATTTATCCAGTAAACTGAACATCCACTGTGTGCCTGAAAGCAGAGCAGTAATGAAGCCCTGACTTGGGAAACCAAATATTGGCATGCACAGGCACACACTGCTAAACTTTTTCTGCTTAAAGAATTGCACTGAAAATCACTAATGTTGGGACCTAATTTTCAGTGGTGAGAGTGCTACTCCCATACATAAGGACTGATATTGTATATCTGAAGGTAGATATACATCTTTTCTCAATTGCATTTGCAGCTGTGGCAAAGGCTGTACAATCTTGCACTATGCAAGCTGATGACACCTCAATCTTGTTTGAAAAACCAACCTAAAATGTAGCTGTCTTTGTGTCTGCGGTCTTCCTCTTGCCTTTGCTGTAAGCAAACCATTGCCTACAGTAAAAGTAAAGATGACCCTTAAGAAAATGACTGTTTTAACACCCTCTTGGCTTTCTCTTACGTCACAGGTTCACTCAAAAACAATGAACCCGTCAAAGAGCCTCTGAATGTTTTATCTCATAAGGGATCGCCATCTCCAGTAAACTCTGATAAGACAACTTTAGATGAACTGTGGCTCCAAAGGTAAGGAAGTGCACACGCATGCCTCTGCTGAAGAATATAGTCAGAGTGGTCTCAGAGCAAGAACGCTTGTCTTGGGAATGACAGCTGGACTAAGCTATAGCTCTGATCCATGCCTTCTCACTTTGACTTGTAGCGCTGTTTTCAGTCTTAATGATACATATTGTAGAGTACTAGCATCGTGGTGTAAAGGGTCTTATCAGCATGAGTTTGGAGAAGACAGGGAAGGAGAAGGGGGAAGAAGACGACAGTGGGGAAGACTGAAAAAAGGGGAATGTGACGTAGGATCACACAGTGGCATAAGCAAAGTAAGCAGACTGCCTTAAACAGCTTGTTGAGAGAATAAGGAGAGCCAGTGGGCATTTCCTTATGGAACATGCCAGTATAAGGGTGATCCCATTCTCGGCCTTCCCAGAGGGCTCTCCTGAAGCCTGTTACACAACCCCACATGGAAAACAGGATTTTATAGCTGAAGAAGTAGCTACAAAGATGCTTTCTAAAATATTCTGACTTTCTGTTTGCTGTTTACCTTGAAGAACTGATAGGCAACTGAGGCTTTCAGTGAGGTAGCCCTTTTTGGCTTAAATCCCTCAACGACCTAGGTCCAGAAAAAGGCCCTGATCTCACAAATAAATTTACACACATCTCGTAAATTTACCCTCACCCCTGCTCTCTTGCTGCTGCAGCCAAGCAGAGAGAGGAGCAGCTACCTAGCCTTTCATTTTCAAATATATGAGTGAGGTATTCTCCCAACCACCCTCTCCAGCTACTCATCTCTTCTGTGTATAACTGAGACATAGTCCCTACTTGTACTGTGGAAAATCAAGCTGAAAGCACTAAATACTTGCACTCCAAAGGTGCATGCATCATACTGCACTGTATGGTCCTAATTGCTGAGCCCAGCTGTGTTGGTATAATGTATAGTGCCTTTCCAGGCACTTTTTCTTATGAAAAGGACTCCAGTAAAAAAAATTTTAGCCAAAATGTCAAGTTTGGCTAAATTAATTGCCCTGGCTAAAATCGATTGCCCTTTGGTATTGAACTGAGCATATGAAAGTAGACAGTTACAGTCTGCTGCAATGTCAAACCCATCTGTCTTCCTCCCCTTGTGGCATAATCATCACTGTCAGTCTCTGACATCCTGACATCGCCACTTAGGCAGCTCTGAAACGTGCAAATTCTGATTCTCCCTGGAGCTGGAAACAATGAGCCTGTGCTGGGAGTCAGTTTTATCAAAGATGCTGCTGTGCACAGCACTTGACAGGTCAGTACAGGTTCTAAGTCATGTGTCTGCTAAAAGGAGGCAGTGCTGCTGAGTGGCATCATCTCTTGCAACTGAGCAGAGAAATTGGGCAGAAAATGAGACCAGAGTTCCAGCTCAAACTGAGTCCATGTCCTCCTCTTCCCTTCACCAAACAATCGGCTGTAATTTCTAAGAGAACCACTAGAAATCTGCATTGTGAAAAGCCTGCAGGAGCCTAAGGATATTGCCATTATTTGCAATAATCACTATTCTCCCCCTTCTATGGGGAAAACAGGCCATTGTGTAGATAAGGCATCTAAAATATTATCACTGGTCTCAAGAAATGCATTTAATCTGTTCTCAAAAAAAATAAAGCTGGCATCTGTCCGTTATGAGTTCTTCTGCAAGCAGAAGCTAGCAGTTCTGCAGAAAGGACAGTACGGGCACCCCTGACCAGCACTGGGAAGGTCCATGGGGTGCTCGGGGGTGAATCCCTACAGTCCTGAAGGCAGGTGGAGCAACAATGCTGCATCGCTGCACATTCAGCAGCGTCCTACAGCAACTATATAACAGGCAAGCACAGTCCCTTCTCCTTGCTTGAAGATAACCAGCAGGTCTGACACAAATTGGTTCTTAAGAGGTAGGGACGTCACTTCACATACAGCCATGCTACATCATTTAGGACAAGAAGTAAACACAACTGGGGAACATAATAAACAGCTCAGGAAAAGGAATAATTATCTGAATTGTACTCAGATAAGATCTATTCTTTAACACTCTGATTAAGGAAAAGCACCATAGGCTCCTTCAAGCCTACCCGTGACTTGAATCTATGTGTTATTCAAAGCTCTGAGAATAGTAGAGTAGTTCATTGATCTCAGAACATTGGTCTGAAAACAAGATGACCTCAAATATTATTGCTGGTGTTCCAAAATCTGCCATACACCCTCCATAAGATACTTCTTCAGAGCACTTCAATGCCTAACTATTCTCAAATTCTTTTTTCCTGTTACCTTTCTCCTATGTGATCCCCAGCTCCCCCTAAGCACTCTAGAATTCTCCACAAGATCACGTGGCTCCCGCCTGGTCTTTCACACTGTACAAAGATCCAAACCCCTCGCATGATGAGCTGCTTCCCAACTCGGCTGACTTGCCCTGAACATTTCAGTGCCGAGCTTCTAGCGCAACTTCTCTTTTTCAGAGTAACCAGAGCCAAAGACCTGGAAAGAACTGAACTCAACAAAAGCTGCTCTTTCCCACTGTGATCAGTCCTTCCAGCTTCAGAGTGGCAGCAGTAGTGCAGACTGAGATCATATAAAACCATCACAGGAAAACATCCACCCAGGGTGTCCATCCACAACTGTCAGCCTCAGCTGAAAGCAGCTCCCACAGGGACCAGAAAATTAGTCATTTCAAACCCTAGAAAGGAGATTCACTAATCACTTTCTACCCTGTATTACCAGCTAATAGGATGTTGACTTCTCTTCATTTCTAATACAATACAGATATTTTAGCAGCATGACTGTATTACTTACCTACCATTTCCCACTGAGTCAGATTCCAAAAATGATACATCTTTATTATGGGCCACTAGATACAGTGGAAGAGAAACTCAGTGTGAAATTTCATGTTGCAAACCTCACTGCAAGGTCATTGGTCTACCAGTGCAGAGCAAACTATTTATTTAGGCTGGTTATGAAACCTCCAATTCAGAGAAATGAGGATCATCAAAAAAATCATTCAATTACATTTGATCTGAGCTCAAAGAATAGAAGCACTACAACAGTGAATACAAATAGTCACCTTCAGCTGCAAGAGGGAATCTAACTTGTTTGAATTCACACAAACACGTGTATTAGAAAGAAACAGTACGCATGTAAAATAGCATAGCACTCTGAAGGGTGCTTGTCTGAATTTGGGTTAGCATTCCCGAGTACAGCACTCTTTGTCCTGGGCAGCAGAGGGCACTGCTTTTATAGCCTGATTTAACCAGAAAAAGCGGGGAAAGCCTCTAGAGAGACTGGGACCTGTATTGCAAAAGGTCCTATACCATACTCGAGCGGTTTCTTTCTCCTTATGAAATAATTTTTTTATAGTCTCCTCTTCTCTATGCTGCCAATGGTGCTTCAGTTTGTAAGTGGTGAAGTCAGGAATAGCTGGTGCAAATGCATGTTGGCCAAACCTTTATATTCTGTCACACTACAGCATTTTTTCGCTCTTTTAGAAAAAGAGAGAGAGGGAGAGAATTTTTTCCTATCCCTGTTTCTGTACAATCTGAATCTTAAAAAGTCTAAGAGCGACAGTATTTGCAGGGAGAAGAATCTTAAAAACTAGTAACTTTTCAGTAAAAATAGCCACAATATTACCATGTTATTACTGTAAAAACCTCATATTTCACATGATCATACAGAATAGTAAGCAATACCATGCACAATTCTAATTAAGTATCCTTCCAGCATGGAGCCAATGGAGATCCCAATCCCAGTCTGCCCACCTATTCCACCCAGTCTCTGCTTCCCAGGTTTTTCAGCCCAGTCATGGTTTCATTACCCAGCAAGGTCTAGGTTTTGCCCTCCAGCTCTCCCAATCTGATCTGCTTCAATCTGGACATACCCTGACCCTCAAGTCCTCAACCAATCTCGTTTCACTCCTTTTCTATCAGCTTCCACTTGTAATTCTCCACACGATTTCCTCAGCCTACTGTTTCCCAGACACATTTTTCTTCTCTCTTCCCTCCTGCAGCTCACATCTGAGTGTCCTGCCGTTCACCAGGCTCTTCACCCTTTGCCTCCTCATACAATCTTAGTCTCCCACCCCTCCTCCTAGGCTCCAGTGCTACTTTTTACAGCCTTTTCCAACTCACCATTTCCTGAAGCACCCAGCTGTGGGCAAGTTCCTCTCTTCATGGCAGTCTCCTGGTCCAGAGTAGACCCCTCCCTCTCCATGCTTGAGTCTTGCTCCCTCTGTTTTTGAGTCAACTGGTTTTCTCATTGTGCTGCCTGGACCCAGCACAAGGATCACTGAGAGAAAGGCAGAAATGGCCTTTATTCATAGTGCCTAGAACTGGGCCAGGCAGTTTTTACAGCTGCAATATCAGAAACGTTTCTCTCAGCCCTGAGCAGGGCACACGTTCTCTCCATGGGCAGCAGCTCAGGGATTTTAGATGCTAAAATCTAACTCTGTGTGTATTGCAGAGAATGAAAAAGAGCCTGTAATTTCTATGGATTTTCATAAGCGTGGCAAAAATGAAGCCCTGGCCACCCCCAAATTTCAATTCATATTTCAACAGAAATCAAAGCTTCTCAAAGGATAGAACAAGTTTTTTGTTTCCCTTTAATAGGGATCCAATAATATTTTCCTAAACCTAAGAAATTAATTCTTTTTAATATATAAAAAATAACCTATGGCAGATGATCAGTAAGTAAAAATGCAACCCTGATGATTATGAGCATCAAAAGGTTAGAAGCACTGCAAGGTAAGGATCTCATAATAGGGAGTTTTGAACATTTTTAGTTATCGGTAAGGTTTCCAGCCCCAACAGATATAATTAAGGTATTTTGATGAAAGCTTAAGGAGGTTCAGGAGAACAGATGTCCTCTTGGCCTTTAGGATCTAAAAATATTAGGGATGAGGAGTTCCACTTATCTCCCACTAAAAAGTAAAAAAACAAGAATAAAAATTGCATGGACACATCCATTGTCAAAAACACTGCTAAAAACCACACATGAACAGAGAGAACCTGAATGAACCTGAAGTATGAAAATATCCTTGACTAGGTATAACATTATCCAGATCTATTACTAACTTCACACTTCTCCACAAATTTGGTTAGCTCAGATTAAAACAGTGCTTCTTACCTCATCTCGTGGCCTTTCTTGGTGTGAAACTCCCACTGACTAGAAGGGTTTGCGGAATTTTTCTCGAATAAGATCTGCTGGACTGCCTCTTCCCTTTTTAGTTTCTGGAAGAGGAGGTCTAATTTCTAAAAACTGCTACAAGAGAACATTAAAAAAATGCATTTCAGCGTCATTTGAAAACAAGCTTTTTGCACAGCTTTATTCTAAGGATTGCTTTTGAGTTTAGATGCACATAAGAAATCTTAATTCAAATGATTAATCACTTTTCAAAATTACTAGTGCCTGAAAATATAAGCCAAGATTGGAAATTCATCCCCCAAACATAAGTTAAATGAGATAACTGTAATAAATTCATTATAAACTTGCACCAATTATCACATTTTTAATGCAACCATGGACCAGGTCAGCCAACATTTAAAATCTTTCCCAACAGTGAAGCTGGGAATGGTCTGCAAACCACATGAACCCCTTCTTTGCAGAACATATGCAAGCTCAAACCCACTCTCCTTTGCCCACAGGGAGCTGAACCATGGTCATGTTCCATGTCACCGGAGCATGGACATCTAATGGTGGCCATGAGGATCATTCAAGCCTGTGTGCTTTGGGATCCTAAGAATTCCTGAGAGAAAACTGGGCTTTGGTCTGTCATGGCATTGCACGACTTCTGTCACCAACAAGAGCACAGGGCACACAGCACCACCTGCGTAGCATGGGGATTTTTAACTAGTTGCTTTAATGTATGTCGTTCTAGTAGTCAGATTCTTTCTTTTCCCCTACAACTAGACAGGGAATTTTAAGATGAAATACAGGAATTTTGGTCAAAAAACTGATTTCTGCTCATGCAATTTTACTGACTTTGATGATATGGGAAAAGCTTTTTAGGCTCTGGATCAAATTCATTGTTGACACAGTGAGTGAGAAAAGAAAACCTCCTCCAAACTCCTACCCAGATGGTTAAGATTAGGTGGAGCAGGAACTTCTGCCTGAGCCTGCAGTTCCGCAGCAGTGTAAAATAATCCATGGTAGCACTGCCATGGTCCTGCCATCCATCTGCACGTCTGCCACCTCCACTGTGCTGGCACCCGCATTGAGCTCACCCTGTAGCGAGACAATCCAGACACATGCAAAGCTAGCTCTACCGGGGAAAAAAAAAAAAAAAAAAAAAGAATAATTTTCCACCAGTTTAGCTGCCCAAACCTGCTCACTAAGAATGAGACAAATGTGAGTGCTAGGAGGTAGAAATCTGCCTCAGGAAGTCAAGTGAAAAGTGGAATTGAGCAGCTAGGTCAGCTTAAACTGCACACAAAGTCCTAACAATTGTGGAAGTAGGGAGGAAGAAAGAGGCAGCTATGCTGGAGCTATTCCACTTTGCAGAAATAGCCCAGTATTGACTGACCTGAAGTGGTATCTGGTGAATAAGGCATTCACCAGGTTCAAGCACCTTTCCCAGTGACCAGAGAAAACAGAGCAGCTCTGGGAGGAGAGACTGATCTGCCCTGGAACAGGCAGTAACATGTGGGATGTGAAGGAATGACACAGCCATGACTCTGACCTGGAACCCCCACACCCAGCATGAACATCCCAGCCACCACACCGCTGTGAGAGAATCGTTTGTTTGCCTTCCGTCATTTTTCATTACAAACTTGGAAAGCTCTCTGTTTTGTCCCCAAACAGAAAAGCAAGCTTTGGAAAACTCGGGAAATTTTTGCAGGACAAAAATATCTCCTTCTTGCTAAATATCATTTTTTACTGTGGTCCCAGAGTGCTGGGAACACTCTGTCACCTCACTTGGGAGAAAAAGTATTTCTCAGGCACTTGTTCTGTTTACGGACATTCTCTGTATGTCAACATGAAGTATGAGAATAAGCCTGGAAAGGAAGAAAAAGCAACATTTTTGAAAGACCAAATTACAATTAAAAAAAGAAAAAAGTTCTAAAGGAAGGAAAAGTAGACTATTAGTCATTGCAATACAGTGGAACAGATCTCCGAGACACAAAAATACAAGCTGTGGCTTCCCATGGCCACAGGGGGCATTTCACTCTCAGCTGGTGTTCTCACCTCTTCATAGCTCCCAACATTTTTATTATCATTATTACTTTTAGCGACATTTTTCAAGTTTTCATCTCAGACCAAAAGTGAAATTATTTTGGAAAATTTGGAAAAAAAAGGAAGACAGGCAGGATCAAATCACCAGACAGTTATGGGATCCTGAAAAGATGCTTTCTATTTTTGAATGTTTTTCATACCATGACCCAGACGTTTTTTGTAAAAAGAAATATCAATTTGCAACAGATTTAACTCTTGAGAGTGAAGCAATATGGGGGGTTAGAATCTATTAAACTCTTAATGCATGTTTTGGAAAGATTTGTTTTTTCTAGTAAATACACCCAAAAGTTGTATTTAGATATATATTCAATCTAGCAGTGTCAGGAAGACCTCATGCACTGACTTCCTTTTGCATACTAGGGAGAACTCCCCACTGCTCTTGGTCCTTCCCTTTAGAAAACAGTAAAGGGCATCCCTGCTTTTCCAGAATTCAAGACAATGAAGAAGCTCAGTACAGTTAACATGCTCCCTCCCCTTTTCTAAGAAAGAAGCTTTTTAGCATCCCACCCAGTCACTAAAACCCTTCACAATATTCTTGCCCTGGCAGCAAGCCATCAAAATGTCAGTCGTTAGGCAGAGCTTCAGATAGTCTCTGCTGCTTTATCCCTTCTACAAGGTTTTGACTGCCCCCTCGCTCACCTGTCTCCCCAAACCCCCCCAGCCCCAGTGTTTAATGACTGATAACCCACCTTCATCCCATATTGACCATCTACCCTATGACAATCTCCCTCCATACAGCCCCAGCTGTCAGGCTGTCCTCCTCTTCCTCCTTCTCTCTAAGAGCTCCAGCTGTCACCCTCACCCTGATTTTTCCCATCAATTGTCTGGTCCTTCTGACCTCCCAGCCCAGGACTGGACCTGGACTGGACTAATAGTCTTCTCTGAGTCCTCAATGACACTTCCAGCTGTTTTTCTCACCCGTTCTGTCTCTTAATGACTTAAGGATCGAGATCTCCAGTGTGCCAGATCGAGATCTAGTTCACATAAGCTGAAGGAATTTTTCTGAATGTACAGTCATGTATCGATTGGAAGCTATCCTGATACATCATTTAGCAAATACAATATAAAAATGATAAAAAGGAAACCATTTTACACATACAAACACACGGATTTTATGTTGTTGCATAAATTACGTTATCACGTACAGAAAAAACCAGTTATTTATGCAACAGGGAGAAAGCAAACACAAGGAATAGCTGAGCGTTTGCTGACTGTTAACTCCTCAATTGCAATGTGGTGCAGATGACGTTTTTGTGCTGAGGGTTACTAACGGGTAGGGAAGAGCTGCACCCAACCTGTCCGCAAGCACTCGAACTGATCTGAGGGTGTAACTGTTCTCTGGAGCTCAAGAGGATTTATCCTTGAGGCGGAAAAACAATTACCTGAATGAAGACAGATATAGTATAGTACTAAGATACTTACTGCCTAAATGAGACAATATATCATTATGGAAGTAGCGACGCTAAGGAAGGAGAGACTAGGGAAATGACCAAGCGGGTGCAAAGCCCTGCCGGAGGAGGAGAGGAGGATAGCGGTCAATCCTGTGGGGTAATCAGGGGCGCAGTTCCTGGCAGGAGGGATTAGACCGAGTTTCCCAGTGACATTCCTCCATCTCAGGGTTTCATTCCCAGAGAAGAAACGCACCATATGCACCAGATCTGGAAGCAGTTCAGGAGAGCCCCCCTCTCCCACCTCCTTTTCTCCCTCAAAGCCGGTGCCAGCCGCACATAGGCAGAGAGGTGCAGGGGATGGGGGGCAGCGCTGTGCCCCTGGTCTGAGGGAAAAGAGGTCAGTGCCAGGGCTGGACCCCCCCCTCCCGCTGTGGGGTGGCTGTGCATGGAGAAGAGGGTCTGGGGCCCGGGCTGGTGCATGGGCTGGGATGGGGTGTGTGGGTGCTTGCTGGGGGAGGGTGCCTTGCTGGGGAGGGACGGGATGGAGAAGGGGCTTCCCTGCATCTGAGGAAGGAGCCTCTCTGCAGGAGAGCAGGGGGGATGGAGGTAGGGGTGCCTATGAAGGTGGGGGGCTTGTGGGGCAGGGATTGCTGCCTTTTGGGGGGGCCCTTGGGGAGGAGGGAGTCAGCCTCCTGGTGGAGGAGGGATCTGCGTTGGAGCGCTGGAGGGGAGCTGGGGGGGCTGAGGAGGTCTCTGCGGGCAGGGGTGCTGGGCACGGGGTGGGGGGCTGCAGGGGGTCGGGGACTCTGAGAGAGGGAACCTGAGGGGTCTGTGGGGGCTAGGAAAGGATTTTGGAGGCTCTGAAAGGGTCTTCAGGGGGGTTCTGAGTGGCTCTGGGGGGACTCAGGGGTAGGGTGGGAGCTCCGAGGGTCGAGTTTGGGGGACACCGAAGGGGCTGCGGGGTTTCTGTGGGAGCGGGGTTGGGGAACTCTAACGGGCTCTGAGGGGTCTCGGGAGCGATTTGGGGAAGGCTGAGGGGGCTCCGCGGTGACTTGGCGGAGCTCTGTGGGGGCTCGGAGATCTGGGAACGCAGAGAGGGGCTGCGAAAGGCTTGTGAGAGCCCGAGGGGAGGCTCTGAGGGGGCTCTGTGAGGAGAATCTGCGGGGATGCCTGAGGGGGCTCTGAGGGGAGGCTCTGTGGGGATTTTGAGGGGAGAGCCCAAGAGGGTTCTGAGGAGATTTGGGAAGGCTCTAAGGGGATCTGGGAGGAGAACCCCTAGGAACGCCTGACGCGGAGCCTGAGGGGAGGCTCTGAGGGGGTTTGGAGGCTAAGAGGCTCTCGGGGGGCTGCGGGGGTGCCCCGGGGGCGGCTACAGCTCCCCTCTCCCTCCCGCGCAGGCTGCTGCCTTCCTACCCCCGTTACCGTGGCAACCGCCCGGGCTCCCCCAGCCCCGCGCCGCTGCCGCCGCCGCCGCTGCCGCCGCCGGAGCTCCTCGGCAGCCGCCTGCCGCCGCCGGCCATGGAGCTGCTGGCCGCGGCACTCAGCGCCGCCTGCGCCCTCGACCAGGACGGCTCGGCGGGACAGCCCGGCAGGTGAGCAGGGGGGGTGTGTGTGTGTGTGGATACTGCGGGGGGGGGGGGGGGGCGCGCGAGGGGCCGCACGCAGGGGCTGAGGGGGGCGCCGCGCCGCTGCCCCACCGCGGCTGAGGGTGCCTCCACCTCCCACAGGGAGCCCCCCGCGGCCGCTGAGGAGAGCCCCGCCACCGCCGAGGCGCCGCCGCCCGCCCACCCTATGACGGCCGATTCCTGGAGGAACCTCATCGAGCACATCGGTAAGGAGCGATCCCCCACCTCGGTCCCCCCCCACCCCCCGCGGCGGTCGGATCCGGCCGGAGTGTCCGGCGGCCGCGTTCTCCCACAACTTCGCCGCTTTTCCCGTTCCCCGCACTCGCGGCAGCACAGCAGCCCCTAGAGGTGCCGCCGCGGCGGGCCGGGCCCCTCACCCGAGCCGAGCCGCCGTCTCCCGTCCCTGTAAACCCCCCAAACCAGCAGCATTTAGCGAACGAAACCCCTATCTAAACCCAAGCGGTACATGGCAGGAGGGAGCCTCTGGCAGGGGTAAGGCGGTTGTGTTGCGGGAACCCAACTCTCTGTCTTTGCTGGGAAAACCTCTTGCTGTCGGTGTAAAATATAATAACTATGGCCTCAGAGGTGGCTTTTTGCTGTCTTTAGGGGCATCAGGTTTGCATGGTGCCTGGCAGGAGATTTAATGCTGTCGCTGAGCAGCTTTACCTCCATCCATACAAAGCACTTGATCGTTAAGGCTACAGCCAACTTTCTGCTGAAATCTGATTTTGCATACTCAAAAAGGCGTAAGACTAAAGTATAAGATGAAAGTACTGGGTCAAACTATCCTGTTGGATGTTAGCTATATGTACTGCAGTCAGCGTGTATTTCTAACAGCCACTGGTGTAGAATTTGCAATGGAGGAGTAAGTTATTTTATCATTTGTGGTCTCTATAAAGGCAGAATTGAGGTTATCTGAGTGTCTGTGGAGAAGATGACTGTTATACTTTTGCTCTTGTGGTATTTTTGAAATTTTTTTGTGGGATGCGGAGAGGACCTTCACAGCTTGTTTCTTGGTTTCCCACAACTGAATTGTGACATTCCTCAGCGAGATTTGGGCAAGCGCAAACTTAACCCCCATCCTGAGGCTGGTTTTATGATGGGAATATAGAAACTTCATTTTTAAACAGTTCTGTTCAATTTCAGGAAATGAAACTGCAAGATACTTAAATCTAGAGGGCAGGAATGTAGCCTTTTGCATGGGAAAATCGGATAGATAACTCCCACGAGCAGCAAGGCAAACCTCCTTAGCAGGAACGAGGAGGCTTCTCATGCTGTCTCAGGGAGAGGAGAATGGCTGCAATTCGGTGTCAGGTTGTGCGGGTGAGGGCTGATTCTTGGGGTGCCTGACGCCACTAGGACAGTGCTGGGGAAAGAGGCTGGTGTGAAACCAGCAGCCTGCCAGCATCTGTCAGACAAAACAGCTGAGTTCAGGGCCTTCTGGAGGAAAGCAGTGAACAATTTGCATGCATGTTGCCAGATCTGTTACTTGCTTTTGGCCATGTAGGTACTAACGTCCCAAGGCAGATGTGTCAATTCATTGTCAGTTTACTGGGCCTGTGCCGCTAAGAGGCATGATAAAAATACTAAAACCAGCAGGACTTCAAAACAACCCAGTTGCTATATTCATATATATTTTGATGTGCTGTATAACTGAGGGAAGCCATGCGATAGCTCCTCACATGTCAGTGTAACTGCAAGTAGGTCTGTTGCACCTTGATGGAGGAGACAGGGTTTGGACAACCAGAGACGCTACGCTAATCCCCAACAGAAAGGTCATTTCAAATGGCTGGAGCACACTCGCTCCCATCCCTCCCTCCTGCCTTTGAAGCATTAATGGACTTTTTGCCTGAAAGTGGAGCAGAGAGTTTCAGAGAAAACGTCTCTGGACCTCCTGAGATTTTACATAGCTTTCAATGTAATAACGTTTACTTTAAGAGCACTGAGAACTCTCTCAGGCGAGCGTTTTCCACAATTAGTAACTGGTTTTTCAATTCCCCTCCCAGTTTTTAAGAAAGCTGGGGAGGGAGTCTGTGACAGGAAAATTAAATGGAATAAACACAAAGGGAAAAGTCTATTACGTGCTATAAAAACTGTGTAAACATCTCTTAGGAAGATCAGCCTTAACCACATAAGTTAACAGGCGACACAAACCCCATGCTCTGACCACACGGTTAACCTTTAGCCAGGTCACAGTAGGGACAGTTGGGACATGAAGCAATGAATGGAGCTCATACAGGTCTCTGACATTTTGTACTTCTTAATTTACTAAATGTAAGCGTTTACTAAATCATCGTATCTTCTGAGTCACATTCAACTACTGATCTTGGCTTCTCTCTACACATTCAGTCAGTTCCCAGATGTATTGCTCTCCTTTCAACACATCAAACCCCTGTTCCCTGACTTTGCATCTGTTATGCCCCCCGTCCTGTGCTGTGACCATCTCCTGCTTCATCTGGAGTAGGCTTTTGCATGGCTTCTCTGCCTCATCTAAGCCTTTGCTCTACCCATTGTAACCTCTTTTCCAAAATATGGATGGACCTCTTACACCAAGATAGCGAGAAAATCTTTTATCCTTGCTAGCAC
Organism: Grus americana; assembly: GCF_028858705.1. Taxonomy (NCBI): domain Eukaryota; kingdom Metazoa; phylum Chordata; class Aves; order Gruiformes; family Gruidae; genus Grus; species Grus americana. Next base: position 2,978,507 of record NC_072860.1, on the reverse strand, counting down.
AACCTTCTGTTTCTTCCTACCCATCTTCTGCCTAAACATCTACCTGTCTTTTGTCTGTCTGCTGGTATCACCTTTCTGCTTCCTCCCCATATTGCTGTCTGTGGTAGAGCTTCAGCCAGTCTCACTTCAGCTCCCTCCTTAAAATGAGTTACCTTGCTGTCATTTCCGAACAAGTTCTGCTGGTAGATGCCTTTAGTCAATCAGATCTCTCCCCGTGTCCGTATTTGCCTTTGCCTGCCACTGAAGGCTCCGTAGGTCTTACCCGTTTGGTTGGCCAGACAGGGAACCTGGAAACAAAATCAAGTTTCATTGTCTGGATTTTATTTTCTTAAAAGCAAGGAGGAAATTTGTCTTGAGGAACTTTTTTAAAAGGCTGTTCTCCAGATCTGCAGAAGGAATACTAAATCCCCCTTACACAAAATATCCTTAATTGCCTCTGACTTGCAGGGCAGACCCACCAGCACAACATGGCTGTGCAATCAGACACTTCAAGTATAATTATCTCCCATATGAGTAAAATAAATTATGCTTCAGTTTCCCAGCATGTTTTCCCTCGAGTCAAGCACTGCCCACACTGCTGCAGGGTGTTACTTCCCAGCCTGTCCTACTCTCTGGTGCGCAGTTCGGTGGGGCACAAAGTACCCAGTGCCCTACCGCACCAGAGCCTTCAAGCACAGGCTGAGCTTACAGATGAGTACCACTGAAAGCAGCTCCAATTTAGCACGCTCTCCGCTCCATTCCTGAAGGAGCCTTTCCACCCCACTACATCCTCAGCACCCTCGCTGATGCTGAATAACAGGCAGAAATGCTTAGGAAAGCCATATAAGCCTAGTTGATGCAGAGAGAAATTATATAAGTAGCAGCAGCATGCAAAACTTCAAGGGAAGTCTCCTCTCTTTGGTTATCGTGTAGGAAGCTAACAGAAGACTGTATGGTTTCCTAGGCACAGCTACCCTTCTTGCTATTTTAATCCAGTATTGAACATCTTTCCAGGGAGAACAGATAACAGGATACACTCACAGACTGTGGTAATGCTGTCCTTGTGCCTGCGCTTTTCCTCAGCATGTTTCTGATACAGTTTAACAGTGACTGGTACGGAGCCTCATAAAAACTAGCCCAGAGATTTAAGAGGCAGTAACGTCTACGTTTCTGCCCTCCCTAGACAAACTCCTGACCCAGTTGTCTCTCACCTTATTACACACAGAATCAGCTTCTGAGATCCAATATCATGAATCCATGTGACCAGATAGATTTTAACCCCTAATGATTCAGACAAAATATGTGGGTTTTTTAACATCAAGGACTTTTCTCTGTATTTATTCATGTTACACTTTGCAATTCAAGTATAAACCAAGGGAGATAATGTAAATTGCGCTCCTTCGATTTGAGTGAGGAGAGTGAATCAGAGCAGGCTCATGCTCTCTTGTCTTTTCGTATCTTCTAAATTACATTTTATATTCAAGCAATTAATATTCTGGGTCCTACAGATGGCTCAGAAAGAGAAATGGGACAGTTAGAAAGCCCTAGGAGAAACAAAGGATTTTCTAAAGATGTCCAAGGAATTTCAGGATTCCTACCTTTTTTGTGCCGTCAGTTGAAGTCAGGGGTGGGGGCAAATTCTGTGCAATTTTGTCTGCTCCTGAAGTTAGTCACTGAAACTCAGAAGATGCCTCATGTGACTGATGTGCCGCAAGATGGTGTGAATTCAGAACCTCTTCTTTAGTGCTGTGGCATTCAGGTACCTTTTGAATGTTAATGTCGTATCTCCAATCATCATAAAAACTGAGAAGAAAAACAGAAGGAAATTAAGCAACATGTCCAAGGCTAACCATGAAGACAATACCAAAACAAACTAGTAACCATAGCTTGTTGTCCCAATGCATCACCTGTCCAATGCCTTAACAGCAGCTCAGTGTTTTCTCTTTAAGGATTTTTCATGGCCATCAAATTGCTCCTTTAAAGTAGTTTAAATGTATGCAGTATTACTTTTCCAGACACACGCTTATGCATACCTATCAATCTATATAACTGGTAACATAATAATATTGCAGAGAAAATCAAGGTTTAAGAGAAACATTTAAATGCCTGGCAAATAAACCACTGCTTTTATGTCTTCCGATTCATCATGGATTCATCTGACTGTGTTACTAAATGTTTTGTGAGAGCAGATTGTTGACAACACTTTAGATTTAGAAATGGCCTTCCATTTATAGTTTCCACTTCTGGCTGAAATAGGAATGCTGTAATTGGCTTTTTCGCTCAGCAAGGAAGGGATCTCTCTCACCTCTGCCGAGGTGAACTAATGTAAAAAAATACCCTTTCCCACAATACATTTCTAGTCTTCTGTGCAGCTGTAACCTCTCAGACCTATTAATGTTGCCTCCTAGGGCTCTTATATCAGGAATATCGAGATAAGTCGACACGCCAGGAGATTGAAACCAGACGACTACAGGATTCACAGACAGACCCTGAGGAGAGTTCACCCAGTGAGGAAACCCCATCTGAAGCAGAACCTACAAGTACAACCGAAAACAAAGCTCCACCACAGATCAGTTTGCTGAGGAACTCCAACTCCAGGTTCAACTTATGGCAGGATCTTCCTGAGATCCGGAGCAGCGGGGTCCTCAGCATCCTCCAGCCAGATGAGATCAAGCTGCAGGAGGTAATGGGGGAAGGTGGAGTGTCTCTTAACTGGATTGCTGCTTAAAAGAGTGAGAGTGAATTAAGTTAAATGATAGAGATTTGAAAACGATAAGCTGCTTAGCAGTCACAGACAAGCCTTGCCCTGCGGAGTACTTTTCTGTGTTGCACTGGTTAGCACCACTCTTTTTTTGAAACTACAGGTGTTGTTCTATATGGTTTTGCTGCTGGACATTTCTGTAGCAAAAAATAAGGTCTTTTTCCTTTTCTGATTCAGTGTGAGGAGCAATTCACAAAGGAAGGGAGGGATAATGAAAAGGCTCCTACAATAGAGCTTTTGGTTCCCAGTGCATATTAATCCCCTTCTGAAGTTAATAGCAGGATATATACTTTCCACTAGAAATCTTAGAGGAATTCAACTGTTAACTGTTTTAAATATGATGGCACTAACGGAAAAGGAAGAAATGGAGATTGTAAATGTATTTGTAAATGGTGTTACTTGGAGCCTTATGCAATACATAAAAAAAATGAGATATATTTGCATTTTAGCCATACAGTTCAGTGACATCACTGTTTAAGAGTCATACACTGTTAATTTGTAGGGCTGCATCAAATGGTGAAACGAGTAGATGGAGGTAACCACTGCAATTAATGAAAACATCAGTCGCACAACAATTTACATCTAGTTGCTATTTTGGATAGCACGAGGAGCGTGAAGGCTCTTTGTCAATGCATAGCACTGCATTTGTAGCCAGCAGTGGAGAAGAACAAGCAGTTTTTAGTGTGTGGTGTATGTTGTAATATGAGCAATGGGCCTTCAAGGGCTCAATCCTCTGAGCCCTACTATACTCCTGCGCCAGGATTGCTTCTGGTGAGACTGTTGTGACAGCGTATCTGTTCAGCCGTGGCTCATGAGATTGTACCCAAAGTGCTGAAGAACATCTCAGGGTGTGAGCAGTTCCCCCTAAGTTTACTTGGATTTGCACAATGAACATTTATGAATCCCCGGTGCCCCCCCCGTCCTGGCCAAGGCTGTACCTTCACTGTTATATTGGAAAGCCTCATCTTGTGAGCTGCAGGGCTGTGCTACTTACACTCATTAGTGGAAGGGACCAGTGTTTATACAGGGTAGCTTGGGCTGGCAAGCATAAGTGTGGCAGGGTTATGGCTGAAGGTGACTAAAACGATTTGTTGCTTTTCCATGTTCATCTTCTGCACTGGTTATTTCCATATCAGATTTGTTCTGTTTACCTGGCAAAACACGGTACTTCTAACTGCCAGCATTACAAACACAATCTGGCATCTGAAAAATTACAAGCTTTTCTTTTTCTTTCTGCCTCAAAATGAAGAGTCTTTTACAGAGAAACATTTGCTTAAAAGTTTGCATTATAGATTTCCAAACCTGCCATTTCTGTTGAGTTACATTCATTACCTGTAGGTGTTTTAAGGAAAAAAAAAAGTCTGTGCTGCTAAACCCCAACATTAAGTGTGCTGAATTTTCTTCTCTTTGCTTAAATAACAAGAGAAATAAAGCAGATGGAGATGGGACAGTGTTGCCTTAAAGAAGTGTTGTGCTTCCCCCTGATGTTAGTTTATCAGAGCTGAAATTTTCTTCCTGTTTGTTCTGGGATTAGCACAGTAAGAGATTATAAAATTGCTCAAAGCCAGAAAGCTGTGAAATTGGCTGAACATTGAATAGATAAAGTAGATAATTTGCTTTGTGAGGAGAGTCAAGGACAGAAAACAAGAAGAACTGGAGAAAACACCAAGGCAATTAAAAAGATGATGTTAAATTCAGCCTTGCTGTAAGCAAGCACTGCTTGCTCCTGCAGTGCTGGAACGGTACTCACGTTTGATATGAATTGGGAGTGTGAGCTGTACATGAGGGCTCGATTAAGTGAATGTAAAGCGTTCAGCTTCATGAAGGAGAATTGGAGGAATTTACCTGAAATACAGGGCAGCAGAAATTCTAGAGTAAACGACTTAAGGACAAAATCGTACTTTTCTGACCTATTTTATCTTCAAGGCTGTGGTAAACACAGGAACTAGAAGAGCTTGCAGCTCTTCAGCCAGGAAAGGCAGAACAAGAGTGTTCTTTAGACCACAGGGAGGAATACGAGTACACAAACAGAAAGAAAGTTGAAGCAAACACCGCTGTTCACAGGTAAGGAAGGGAACACCACCATAGCAGGGCTTAAACAGAGAAAAAGTTGCTCATTTGCAGTAATCTGCAAAATGGAAGAGACAAGAACAAGAGGAGGAATCTGGTCTTTGTTATTGGTGATGGTGGAAAAATGTCTAAGCAGGTTATCAATACAAGATAAAAAATAAGACACAGGTGTTTTTCAAACATCAAAACAAGAAACTTGACTGCAAGAGCAATGGATGTTTGAAAAATGTCATGAAAGGCAATTTGTCATTGTTCCCATTGGGAAAAAAATGAACTAGAAAATGGAGTTTCAGGAAGGAAAAAAAACCCCACACAAAACCAAAAAAAACCACATCCACCCCCCAGCATTTTCAGAAAAAAAAAAAAAAGTTGCAGCATGGCCCATTAGCCCTGGGAACTCAAACAGAATTCAGACAGCAATGGCCTCTGTCACACCAGTCTTTCATCCGAAGCAAACGTGAGAGTAGCAAGATGTAAAACAACAACTGGAAGTGTCACCAAAAATGTGGGTGCAAATGCAGAAAAAGGAAGAACAAAAGAAAAAGCAAAAGACATGTTACAGACCACAGAGATCAGGAAATATGAAAATTATGCTACTGGAATAATTAGCAGAAATGACTAAGTCATTGATAGGGTAGTTTTAATTATCCAGACATCTGTTGAGCATCAAACACAGCAAAACATGAATCACCAAGGGCTTTCTTTTAACTGTCTAGAAACTGTAATGATATTAGAAGAACAAGCCAGAAGAAATGCTGTTTTGGTTTTGACATGGAGTCAGTGTGGAGGAAATGACAGGCAACATGTATGTAGCAGGAAGAACAAGTGACTAAAGAGAAAACAGACTCCCTGTATTACATGTGATTTCGGTTAAAACAAATTCTATCACCAAGGTACTAGGCTCTGAAGAGGTAGTGATCCAGAGATTAGAAGAAACATTTAATTAGTGAAACTTCTTTCAGCATGAACCTTAAATTAGATATTGGTATGGCCTTTTTGTGTTGTGGCTCAGGTTTATTCCTCTTTCCCAGTTCAGTTCTCCACCTTTCAGATGGTCCTTGGTTTATTTACTGTATAGTTTATTCATTTTGTCCTTTTCTGTTTGCTAACTGTATTAATTTTCCTACACTATATTAATCTTCTATGTTTTAGGAGATTCTGAGCTGAGTGGAACTTGCCCAAAACAATTTACTAATAAAAATAGCTTAGCAAAGTATTCTCAGTCTTTGAACTGAACCATTTTTGCTGAGATGTATGAGCTTTGATAAAGTTTTTGCCAGGGATTACTTGGATTCAGGTCACTTTGGTGTTAGAAGAAGGGGCAGACACAGACTAATCTGCACCATGTGTCGTGGTGTGAATTTAGATCAGGGAGCTGCTGCTCTGAAAATATTCTTTGCTCAAGCAAAAGAAAGACTTGAACCTGGTTGTGCACACTGGTGACATGGTCTCTGTGTGGACCGTTTGACAGGTAGGCAGTCTTTCTCTCTTGTTCCATTTTCACAAAAATGTCCAGAAAATATTTAACTTCCTTTCCTTCTTTGACCAAACCTTGTGTTTCAAGCCTCCAGAGACCTCTCATGCTGGACTTCCTGCACTTCTAGCAGGTGGATGTCAGACTGGCCCTGTGAAGGCAACCAGGTCTGAGAGCTGGTCACAGCCAGTGCCATGGCATCAGATCAGAACAACATCCTTCCTAGGCTAGACCGGAACTCCTCCTTCTTACCTGATGGTTTACATGAAAAGCAGGGCCCTTGGGAACAGATATTTCCAATCTATACAATAAAATACCACATTGTCTCAACAGGAATTTAGCCTGTAGGATTACTTACTCTTCTCTTTAGTGACTCTTAATTTTTGTCCTTTTTTATCTTCTACATTTCCTTCTTCTTTAGGCTTTACTTTTCCTTTCTCAGTCTCTCTGCCAAAACATCAGCAATTAGAACAATTAGTATAGCTTTTACGTGACTATGAGATTTCATGAAGTTAATGACCCAGAGGACTGATGGAACAGTGTTGGTCATGTTTCCAAGAGACAGTTTCAGACTATTTGTAGACTCAGGAAGATAGTATTACATCAATTGACATTTAGTTCAAATTTTTTCTAGTTCTTTTTGCAATTCTGAGACAATAAGCTCATGCTTTTTTTTTTTTTTCTCCTAGTAACTGCTTAGAGCTAGCAAAGTTCAGTTATTCTACAGAGATCATATCATCGCATCGCATGGTTGGATGTTTGATGGCAGTTTAGGAGGTTTGCAGCTCATACTTACCGTTCAAAAGGGAAGCAGCTGTTTGGAGTAGGTACTTTTGGTCTGCAGAGGACCAGCTGGATCTCCAAAATAAATTAAGAAACTTGTGCCTTACGCACACTGTGAATGCTTCCAGAAGCTTGTCCTGATCAGTAGAGATGTTCTTTACTTTCTTAGCATCTCCTTTAAATCAGAACCCTGTGCATTGATATTTTCCCTATGGATTTCATTATTTTTTTAGTATGGCTTGCACTCTGCATTGCCTATGCAGGTCTAGCACCCCCCACTATGGTGAACAGCAAACATGCACAAATTCGTTTCTCCAAACACAGGCAGAGGGGCTTCTGCAGATCAGGAAGCAACCTTCTAGGTGAAGCAAGTTACCACCACCTTTAAACCCTCAGACAAACTGGCAGGTCTTGATCTTGGCTCTCATGGCCATCCTGCAATCAAACCCGGCAGAAGAAAAATCCTGACTTGGAGTGTCTGGAAAGCTGCAGTGCAAAATGACTGGTGCTATGAATCCCCAGGATATCTGGAAGGGACAGGCGGTCCCAGCACACCCTGTCTTATTCTCTGTTGTATCTTTACCTATTTCCACTCTTCCTCTTGTTTATCAAATTAAAGAGTACAGTTAAAGCTGTAAGAGGTGCATTTAGGACCTAGCCGGTCATGCAGAGAGAGCAATAGGGTCTCTCTCAGGTTCACCAGGTGCCCTGGTGAAGCTGCTGGGAGAAGCCAAACTGATACTCCCTCCACTTTTCTCATTGAGAATCTGGCCTTGGAAAAAGAAAACATCCTCTTATTCCTTAAACACCAGCTGTTCCACATACACCGACCAAGTACATTCATTTCTACTTTGCTCTGTCTCCCTTCTGGGGATGGCGCAGTCACAACCTTCTCTGGTGCAGGAAAAGGACCACCTGTTTGACTTAACTGTCCACTGGGAATATTTCCTAGGCTACCAACTCCACAAAGAGCTGAAACGTCACTTCAACTGATATTTTAGCAGCTCTGGATTGAGTAACAGTCCCTCCTTGCTCTGCCCATCCTCCCAGATCTTGGACCACAGCACAGTGTCAGGAAAACAACCCAGATCTCTGTACATCAGGTTCTTCTTATGATGTATAGCGATATTTCCAGGAAAAGGCCAAAAACTGATCAGTGAAGAGTTTCAAATAATTTCTTTAAAAAGAAAAAAAAAATTAAAAAACACAAAGAAGAACAACCAAGCCACAAGACAGACCCCCAGCTAATTTGGAAGATATTTTTCTCATATGAAGTGAGACTTTCACTGAGCTACCGAAAGGTTACTCTTTCAGTAGTGGCAGCATGGGCCAGCCCCAGGAAAAGGAGCCCAAGACACACTTTCATCAAGAGATGTCTGATGGATCTAATGATTTTTCACCATGTTGAAGCCCTTGTGAGAATCGTCAATCTTACTTAAACTAACAGATTCAGCAGTTGTGTAAATAATCACCTTTTTTATCTACCTCTGAGCAAAGACAACAAACACGTGCCTGGAGAGTGAGCTCTGTGTGGTAATAGGGCACTGTCCCTGCAGCACCTGCTGTGGGCAGAAAGTTTTACATGATCATCTCGTTAACTTACGATTTATCTCTGAACCAAACCATTAGTTTGCCTTTCTTTGCCTTTGCCTGAGGAAGCCAGATCTTGCTCCAGAGTTTTCTCTTCTAACAGGAGAGGCAAGGACTGAAATTTGGAGATTATTTATGACTTATGGTAATAGTTGGGGACGACTGTGTCTTGTCCTAGTCCGTGGTGAATTGGGTCAGCAAAGTGTATGGCCAGGATTGACCCGGGAGCCTCACTTAGACAGTCACAGCTCTGTTTCCTTTGGGTCAGGGAAGACACAGGGGCTTGGAGCACCACAGCTGTGTATTTGTATGAGCTCTACCCCAAGAAGCACATGTTGCACAGTGGGACTGCAGTGTGCTGGGTGCTGTACATCCCAGACCCTACACTTTTCTAAGAGAGTGTAGATAGTGCAAGGAGACCCTCCTGGGTAGCACAGTAAGCCACAATGAGCAGAGCAACAAGCCAGCGCTGTCATGATCAGCAGGGGGTTGGAGTTAGGTCAAGACTGAGTGACACAAGGAAGGAAGGAAGGAAGGAGCCCATGAAGTGCTCTTATGTGTGCATGTGCACAAAATCCGACTGCTTATATATAATGAGAAAAAGAGATGATTCTGCTGGAGAGGTTCAGTGGAAGGAAATGTGGTCAAACAAGAGAGAGTCAGAAGGAGCCAGGGCTGATGCTTGAAGGAGGAAATTGTCCCCTTTCAAGTCACTATCCTGTGTAACATGGCAAATGCCATTGCTAGCTTACCTCTCCCTGTACTCTGGGCCCGGAGGGTGGGTGCAAGGTCCGCACAGATGTTCTCATTAACATTATGCTGCTCTGTGCAGCACAGATGTTCTCATTAACGTTATGTGTGCCTCTATAGAATTAGAAGGTACCTGCTGATTTCCATCTTTGGGATTCTCCTCCAGGCCATGTTTGAACTGGTTACTTCCGAAGCCTCATATTACAAGAGTCTGAATCTGCTGGTGTCTCACTTCATGGAGAACGAACGTCTGAAAAAGATCTTACACCAGTCTGAGGCACATATCCTCTTCTCCAATGTCCTGGATGTCATGGCTGTTAGCGAGCGGTAAGATAACTGCTGCTGGATTTTTGTCCAGCTGAATGGCATCGCTTTAGCTAACCTCATTTGTAGAGTGATGGAGGAGCTGAGTAGGGGCAGTCTGTTATCCACTGTCTTTTCAAAGAGCCTGTAGACACATTCATTGCTTTGAACCCCAAGGGCTTCTTCTGGGAATTACCTGGGACAGACATGTCAGAATTAATATGAGCACCGGGTTTCTTATCTAGCTTCCTGCTGGACCTTGAGCAACGGGTGGAGGAGAATATTGTGATCTCAGATGTATGCGATATTGTCTACCAGCATACGATTAATCACTTCTCTGTGTACATCACCTACGTCTCCAACCAGACCTACCAGGAGAGAGCTTACAAGCAGCTTCTGTGAGTTCCAATGCTTGATGCTAAATTATTTTGCAAAATTGTATAGGCCATGGATTTAGTTGTAATTTTGATATTTATGAGAAGGGGATTAATTTCTCACAGGCTTTCCCACTTAACTGATTTTTCACTGCACCTATAAAAAGAAAATGCAATTAAAAGGCTTTATAGTAAGGGTGGGGTGATATAGTAACAGATAACTTACCAAGTAAGTTCAGAGACAACAGTTCCCAACTGTGGGAAATATTTATGGTGTACATGGGGACACACGCTTGTGAAATGTATGCATTTTTAAACTGCAAGTAGAAGCAAGAGATTGAAAGGCCGAAACTATGATACAGATAGATCTCTGATGACAAGAACAGCTACTGCTTTTCCCGAGCTTCTCAGCAAGGCATTCGGCCTTCCCAAAATCGTCTTCAACCTTCCCAAAGTTGAGAATTTTTTTTTTTTTTCAGAACAACAAAATTTTCTTGAAAAAAAAACCCCCAAAACTATTTTCTTCACATTCTGGTATTACACACACAGATGTTACCTAGGCCTGAGGATATATAATCCCAGATATTTTTGCAGTATTTTTCAAGTTTAGCAAGTCTTTTGGTCCGGTAGGAATCCTCTTACACCAGCTCAAAACAGAGTGCCCTACAAGCTTGTCTTTGAGCAGAAGAATTAATTTTTATTTAGTTACAACATCCTGGATTCTTTCAGGACAGCCCATTGCACACACTGCACTGCATTCTGCCCCCCGCCCCGGCCCCCTTCCCCCCGCCCCAGCAGCAGCTGGTTCAGGGGAGCGTAACAAGCCCTAATCTTTTCCTTTCTCTGCTCTCCAGCTTTTGAGGCAAAAAAATAACCACTTTAAGGGGCCTCTGTTGAGCTTGGCCAACTGTTCTCTCCAAAAGGAGGGTACCGCAGGGTTTCCTTCAGTCAGAGGTGAGCAATATAGCTGCAGAATATAAACAGTTTGCCAAGAGCCATTAGCTAAACACTCAGAAGCAAAGCAGCAATAGGCTGGATTACTTGAGCTTGAAAAGGACCTGTTGGAGATAGAGGTATTCCTAGATATGAATTTAGAGGGCAGCATTTTTTCTGTCTGCGGGAGAGCATAAACCAAATTGAAAAGAACAGACCCCCCCCTTCCACAGCCTCCTAGCTAGCACAAGAATTATGCAGCACTCTGCTGAACTCGAAGCCTGAGGTGTGTCACAGTTCCTCCCCGTTTGGCCGTTCCTCAGATGTACGCAGGTCCGTTCTGCTGTGGCTCTGGTGGGTCACACATGTACCTGCTGCAGCAGGGAGAAACACTTACAATGGCTTCTCTTGGATGATGCGAGTCACACACCGCAAAGACAGGTTTTGCACAGTTAGCAATCCCTTCACATCCATGCTGTTTTGCTAGCCAGGACGCCAGCAGTGGAAGTCTTCCTCAGGGCCCCGCCGTTGCCAGGAAGCGTTTTCTTTGACTATGGCAGCCAGGGCTTGTGAGGCTGCTCTGTGCAGCTGTGTCCATGGCCCAGCAATGCCCTCATCTGCTGCAGCCACCATCAGGGAAAGCCTGGGCACGACCCGTGCCCTTCTCAGGCGAGATAATGATTTCCATCCTCTGGCCAAGCAGCCAGGAGTAGCCAAGCTTGAGCTGTTTTGTGGCTTGTCTTGTTCTTACGGCTGTGTGAATTTCACCTTGTCACAGAGTTCCAACTGTGTAAAAATATATAATTATGCCTCTGACTCATCTACTTGGACACACACCCCATTCACACACACCTACGCACGCAGCGTATGCTGCTGAGCTAGATGTGCTAACACATGTGAACACTACCATGGCTTGTACATTAAAAGTCTATTTTTTCCCTCCCCCAACACTATAAATAGTTCTAGATTTAAACTAAAATACACCTGGAAGCATTCAGTCCCCTCCTCCCCTCTTCTCTCTTGTTGGGAGAGGCCAGGCAGATGCTGTCTCTGGGACTAAGCTGCTTTTGGGCCACCGGTCATATACCAGAGTCTCAGACAGGGTAGCACTCAAAGCCCTCACCTTCTCTCTGTCTCTCTCCTCTCTCAGCCAGGAGAAGCCAGCTTTCCGGGAACTGATCTCACAGCTGGAGCTGGATCCCAAGTGCAAAGGCCTGTCCTTTTCTTCCTTCCTAATTCTGCCGTTTCAAAGGATCACTCGGCTCAAACTGCTGGTGCAGGTAGAGTTTGGCTCTTCTCTGTCTCCCACAGGTCTTCTGGATCACTCCTGAAATTTCCCTTTGTGAATGAGGCTTAGGTACAGCCACGATCAACCCTAGAGCTGCATGAAGCCTTTACACGGAGTTAGACGCTCTCAACACCTATGGAAAAAAAGATTTCAGTCACTCAGACACCACCCCCAAATTAGTGTTGAATTTGCCAGATAGCTTTTACTGAGCAAAAGAGTTGAGGAGGAACTTTGTTGAGCTGCTAGAAGGGGTAGCAACAGTCCATTAACCCACCTGCCTGATGGTTAGGATGCTGATGCACAGTGCGGAACAGCTGCAGTACATGGAAATGTTCCATGTATAATACCCTACATCATGGTGGCTTGCACCAGACCCTCACCCGTCTTCCTCCTGTGCTTTGCCAGCTTGTCTAAACGCTGCTGGAGGACATGCTTCTAGGGATGAGGACACAGCTCAGTCCCAAATGGTCTTATCCCACTGGGATTACCAATAACGCTGTCTGTTAGTGCCAGCTCTAGCTATTTTTATTTATTCATTTATCTTTATAAAATAAGAGTCTGCTTGCTATATTTCTTTTAGATATAAGGTCAGATAGGAACAGGTTTTAATGAGAAAGAGGAACTAAGAGATGAGAGTCTCTGTACTCTGTCACCTATCCTGTAATTAGGCTGATGGCCAGAAATAACTCGGAGGCTAGCAAAGACCTCTCGATGCTGTCAGGTTGGGATCACAGTTAACACAACCTTTCCTCCCCTGCAGAATATTTTGAAGAAAGTGGAAGAGAAGTCTGACAGGGAAACCACTGCCCTGGACGCACATAAAGAACTGGAAACAGTAAGTTTGAATAAGCTAACTGAAGGCCATTAAGATTAAACCATTGTGCTGATTTTTCCCCTGGAAAAAAAAAAAAAAAGATGTAAAAACTACATTTGCTCCTGGAGCTGTCGCTTTGAATCCTGTCACTATGTTTCAAGAGTAACTTTTTTTTCTGAAGTCTTCCTTGCTCTCAAAGATGGACAAATGTAGCAGCACTTAGATGACAGTGATGAGGAATCCCTTGCTACCAACAGATGTGTATGTTTCCACTGTAGGAAAGGGCAGAGAATGTTTTCCCTTGGGGTCTTCAAGAACACAAATTGTTTTTGCAGATACCTGAAGGTGATGGATCCCACTGAGAGATGTAATTAGCTGCAACAGGCGGCAGAGTACAACTGTGTCAGGTTTCCTCCAATACAGCACACTTCTTCCTCTGACTTAGAATAACAGTTTCTTAATGAAGTACTCAAGCCTGCTTTTAGCCCTCTTCCCTGAAGCTGGTAGGTAGGTGTGGTGTTCAGCTGTGCAAGTTATTGCTGTGTACAAAAATCCAGGAAGGCATTGGGATGTTTTCCATCTGGGCTGTTCCTGACACGGTCAGACAGGGCAATCCCACCTCCAGGCTACATATCTGAATGGTCTGGGACAGAGTGTTTTGAACCCTTCTCCATCAGAAGCTTGGAACATCCCTTGAATCCTGCAGTTCAGTATAAGCATCTGAAGTTAAAAAACTGTGCTAGAACGTCAGCCTGAGGATACGGTTGCAGCTTCTGACTGAAATACTGGAACAAAATGGGCTCTTGGATTTGCCCTGAACTAGTCAATCGAAGCGTATGCTTTGGAGATCACTAGGGATGAAGACAAAGACCTTAGCAATGAAGAATGTTCTGCATTAGTTAGTATTTGCAGAATCCCTCATGCTGTACCTGTTAGCCAGTTGTTTTTCCATTGGTCAAAAGCCTGAGGAAGTCTGTTCCTGTAGTATGCAGATGACTACAACTGCTGATGGAAAAATGCTCTTTTTGTATTCAGATGTCAGTGACTCACATGATCAATTTCCTAACTGTCTTTGCATGGTTACTTATCTGCAAGCATTTAAATTTAGATGCCTAATGTCCAGCTGGGTACAGGCATCACAACAGAGATCATCTGGTGCTTATTTTCTCTGTAGGTATCCTATTTCAGAGGTAAGAGCTGATAATGGCTTCAATTACTGATATTCTGGTGGATTTTGAGTAAGCAGAAACAAAGCATAAAGTGGAGCTTGTTCTCCAACGTAATTTTTCTACCTAGCCAGTTCTCAAGAGAGTTGCTCCTTATGAAACAGGCAGTGGCATCTAGGTTAAGGTCTCAGTAATAGGGTAGTGCCTGCACGTTGGTTGTGGTTTTTCAGTTAAAAGTTTGTGCTCAGAACACAGCTGGGCTGTGTATGATGAATGTCTTTTTCCCTGGGATATTTCATAGCCTTGGCATCTGGTGCTACTTGGCAGAACCACAGCATTTGCATCTTTGAAATGAAGATCTTTGGCTTTGTTCTCTTCTTGAAGATGGTACTGCGCATGTACCTCATTTCAAGTGTTGGGGACAAGGAAGATGAGATACATGGTGTGTCAGGATGTGGAAAATGAGCTGTTCCCTTTGCTGTGCAACCAGGAGTATTGCTTCATACCGTCTGGTTCAGTAACTGAATGCAGCCATCTAACATGTTCTCTGATAGTCAACTTCCAGCTATAATATCTTCTGGGTGTTTGGGATTTTTTGGTGGTTTTTTGGTTGGTTTTTAGGGGGTTTTGGTGGGGTTTTTTCCCCCCTTCTCTCTTTCATGCAAATACAGTGCTGATAGAAGAGCTTGGCTTGGTCAATTCCTGGGCACTTACCCTGTCACCGTCAGGCCTTTCTGTGCTGACCATCATCGCTTACCTGCTTAAGGCCAGTGGAGGCAAATCTTTATTTTCTTTTTCCCAGGTGGTGAAAGCATGTAATGAAGGTGTCAGGAAGATGAGCCGAACAGAGCAGATGATCAGCATCCAGAAGAAATTGGAATTCAAGATCAAGGTATGAGCATAGGCTGGTAAGCCTTTGCAGACAGCGAACCAACAGCATCCAGGTGTTGTGCGCACATACGTGGCAGTAGTAACCTAGTTGTGCTCCTTTTAGTGAGTGTTCATTGGTGGCCTGGTCCACGCCGTCCCCCTCCAAAGCCTTTGAAAGGGATGCTGCTGCTGCAGGCACTGCATCCGTGCGTGTGGTCTCTGTGCACACATGCTGCTGAGGGCAGGGGCAGCGCTGAGGCCAGTGTGTTGTGCGTGTACACAGATGTGACATGCTGGCATCGAACTGCCCGTGCGCAGTGGGTGGCTCCTGCTCCAGCATTCAGTTCTGGCTCTTCCCTCTCACCTTTCTTCAAAATGCAGGTCAGCTTTCAGCTATTATTTTACATTACAAATGACATTAAAGGAAGATGAAAGCTACAAAGCAAAACACTTTAAAGCTGTAAAATACCAAAATGAAGACTGTCCCATCATTTTAATTCATCCCTGTGTTTATGCATTGTGCACAGTCTCTAATTACCTGCTGATGATCTATTTTGACTCTACTCAGGGAACGACTGAATCAATATTTAGGGGTGTCTGACCAGATCTCATTTAATATATGCCATGAAACTCCAGTGCTGAGTATAAAGTTGCCAGTTCTTTTTTTGAGTGCTATGGAGATGCGTCTCAGATCTGTCTGCTTCACAAACATTAAGGAGCATATTTAGTTTCTCAGCAACCTTTTTACGTACCTGAACAACTGAAGCAAAAAAATTTGAGACCATTTATTTAGAAAGTCACACTGGGCACCCAAGAACTTGATTTTTCCAGAGCAGTTTACTAGTGTGTCAGGGCTAGACCACAGTCCAGAGGATAGCACTAGCTACAAGGCTGCCTTCATCTCTTGTAAAGGTGAGGCTGTAGTGACAGGCAGGAGCTGGTTCATCCCTGGAGCAGGTCTGCCTTGGGCACTGGCACACGCAGGGCTCCGCTTGTGAAAAGAGTGCAAGAGTGTGGAAAGAAAGACTGTGCCACTGTACGTGTGACGAACACAGGGAGGGAGCGAAGGTGGAAGGAGTAGCGGTTACCCAGATATTTTCCAATATTTCAGTCATTTCTCTGGAAGCGTAGTGTTCCTATAAGATGTGCTTTGTTGGGCTTCTTGTTTTCAGCACGACGCGTGGTAAAACTCGAGCAGAAGTGCTGTTGTGGCTGTGAGAACAGTATCTCCTCCTGGCTGGGACAGGCCCAACCAGTGAGAACCTGTTTACCCTGGGTTTTTTTGTAGCTGAAAATCCAAATACATGTTTTTGAAAGTCAATTTCCCTGGCCAGAAAGGCTCAGCCCAGGTGATGAGCCATGGGATCTCCCCGGGACAGATCAGGCTGTGCAGGGCATAGCCTGGTGTTTAAATCCAGCACGTGGTACTCCAGCATCATCATCCTCAAGTGTTTGTTTGTTCTCGGGCCCCTGCTGCATCCCTGTCTGAGCTCTGTTACACCGTGCCAGGCTGCGGTGTGGATGGCAGAGCACAGTGCCCTCTGTGCAGCTCTGCTTCATCCTCTGCAGTGCACGTTGTGGTGATGGGAGCTCACCACCCTTCCTTTTGCATCTCTTGTTGCTTCTAATGTCTTGACTGCGTAAGCCCATGGGTTTTTGCTGCTCTCCTAATCTTTGTCTTCTCCTCACTTCTAGTCTGTGCCCATCATCTCTCACTCCCGCTGGCTGCTGAAGCAAGGGGAACTGCAGCAAATGAATGGTCCAAAGACATCACGAACGCTTCGCACCAAGAAACTCTTCAGAGAAATCTACTTGTTCCTTTTCAATGATCTGCTGGTAATTTGCCGGCAAATTCCTGGGTGAGTGCAAAGTTCAGGTAGTACGTGGGGCACTTCATTAGTCCTATTTGCCCCTGGGTTTATCCAAGCTGTGATGCTGTTCCCCGTCCTGTCCTCTAGGCACAGGAAGGGCGTTCTGGCCTGACCGTACACCTCCCTCTAAAGGCAAGGTGACTGCCTTTGAGTGCAGTTGACTCATCGTGGGTGGCACAGCTGTCTCCAGCTGAAAATTTATGGCAAACAAGACTTGAACAGATTCCAGGCCAGGTCTCCCAGCAGGGTAAACGAGCATGTATCCACCAGTTTCTGTAGAGTGGCAGTGAGCTACATCAACTGGTGGGCTGACCCGGGAGGCCTGTCTTCCTGTCAAGAAGTGATTTTTTTTTGACTCATCACTGCCTGAAAAAACAGCTCAGACTTAGTCATTTAAACTTCTAAGAAATCAGGCTAGAAAATCTGAGCAGCAGGGAGGGGTATAAATTTAGGCCTGAGGCCAGCAGTTATATTTGACATAGCGTAACCTGCCTCAGGAGGAGGAGAATGTCATCATGCTTAGGACTATGTCTTGTGCAACTAGATGCTAGTGAAATACAGCAGCACAAACAGACGGGTCCTAGAGAACAGCGTGTTCTTTGTAGCATTAACTAGACTCACCAGTAGAGAGCATCTCGCTAGTCCAACGTTTCTAATAAACATGTCGCCGCAGTGTCTGTATGCCTGGAAATATTTTGCTTCTGCGGCAGCTTGTATCCAGAAAACACAGAGGCATTTTACAAATAGGAATGAATTAAGCCTCACAGTCCCCTCTGAGGGAGCACCGTCTGTGTTTTGTACGTGGGGAGCTCAGACAGCGCAAGCAACTTGTTCCAGGCCATGCAGGATGCCTAAGGCAGAGCAAGGAGAGGGTCTCTTGCTTTGCAGTGGTTTTTCATAGCCACACACTCATCCCCTCCCATAGCAGGGCATCTTTTATCCTCCTGCCACGCAGAGGCTCCTGGTCTGTGTCCCCTGTACAGTTCTGGGTGGCTGAAGCCAAAATCTGCTGGGATAACTGCAGTTTTTCCTGATCCTCTAACTTCTCCCAGGGACAAGTACCAAGTGTTTGACTCGGCTCCCCGGGGGCTTCTTCGGGTAGAGGAGTTAGAAGACCAGGGGCAGAGTTTGGCCAACGTCTTTATCTTGAGACTGCTGGAGAACGCAGATGACCGGGAGGCCAGCTACATGCTGAAGGCATCGTCCCAGTGAGTACAACAGTCACCCTGCCAGCGCTCGGCAGCGCTCTCTCCCTACACCCATGCCTGGGCAGCACCCTGCCTGCACGGGGGCCAGCTCTCCGGGCTTACCAGGGTCAGGCAGGCAGAGGTCCCGCTGCTGCAGCTGGTCTGGCCCTACAAACCTCTCTGCCCAGCATCGCTCTCCCGAGGCCGCCTTCGGTCTCTCCTGCTGAAAGGCACTAGTGAACTAGGCAGGTTTCTCTCCTGTACGGTGTATATGTAACATCGGGGTGGAGGATGGACTTTGCATTCTGGAACAGAGAGGTCAGAAATCAGCCCCGGGGCCTGATTTACAGCCCACAGCTTATTCAGAAAGTAAAAGCAAGTAGGATACGCACTGTGCACACTCCAGCAGCCCAGCTGCCATGCTTGCTGACCAGCTCCATGAAGCAAAGTGGCTCCTGCTTGTAGAGAAAGCTAGAGAAGAGACTTCTTCCTCAGCGCCTTCCACCGCTGATGCCAATCTTGCACAGCCCTTCTGCTGCTCAGGGCCTCCTTGTCTCCCTGGATACAGGTTTTTTTGGCTCACTGATTTTTCACTTCAAACTCCAACAAGCTCAAACTGGGCAAATGATTCAGCTGTGCTAACACAGACCTGATTGTTTTGGAGCTCAGGGCATGAATTTCTCACTGACCCAAGCTTTACCAGGCCCACGTTTTCCAGGCACAATGTCCGTGCTACTACAGATATATGCATCCCACCAGTTAAACAGCTACGAGAGATGATGCGCACCCCCGGCTTGATGTTACTTTGCTGTCAGTAGGCCAGCGTTCGACATCCATATCCCTTAACTGACACCAGCCCCTCCTGGGACCACATCCTGCTGCACCCCTAGGGGCTGCACCTTGACCCCCCCAGTACAGCGCAGCACCAGCATCAGGAAGATTAGCCCCCAGCACACCAACTGCACTTTCTCACCAGACACGTGACTGCAGCTTTGCCATACTGAAAATAGAGATGTCAGTCATGTTATGCAGGGCAAACGCACTGTTGACGTCTGTGAGACTTAGCTGTGCAGAAAATGATAAACCAGGCCAGGGTTTGCCTCAGCTCAGGGGAGGCAATTACAGTTCTGTGCTTCTGCATCCTGTCCCATCTTCTAGATGGCCACGGTGACTACGTGATCCAGCACGCAGCTTGCCAACAGGTCTTGTGCACTGAAACGTGAGGTAGCAACTGCTGAAGGCTGCCATTCCAGAGCTGCAGGGATGATTGGGGCAGTACGGGGCACAAACTGGAAAACTGAAGAGTAAGAAGAGATAAGTGGGTGTCAAACAGAGACTGCTGCATCTGTTCCACAGCTCTTGCAGCGTTGCCCGGCTCTGAACCCATATAGCAATCGTGACCGGTTTAGTGGCAGCTTGCAGCTCATGCCCTGGGTGGGCTCTGCCAGGATCTAGCAGTACATTTGGACACAGCTGGGTGCAGGGGCAGGACCGGAGTGCAGGTGGGACCCTCGCAGGCTGAGAGGACCTGGGGGCTGTGGGCAGGATCCAAAGAGCCCTGCAAAGGAGCTGTGTGCAAGGCTAGCCTGCAGATTGGGCCACAAGCACAGCAACACCCTTGGTTTGATCTCTACGTGCCAACCTTTCAGTCCACAGGGCTCTCATCCTGCACATCTTCATGGCGTGAGGAGCTGAGCTTGACCTGTGGCTGCAGGTGTTTTCACTGGTCCTTAGCATCATGCTTCAGCCCTGAAGCACAAGGTATTCCCAGCCCTGCAGATCAGCCTGCCAGCACTTGTCCTTCATGTCTTCCTTTTAGGCCTCTGTCCTCCCAGAAGACACTCCGGTGGCTTTAGATGTGTGTCAAGTTCAGGCTTTAAAACTGCCATCTGACATGGTAGAAAGTTCTGGCTCCCTCAGGGCCGGGAGCACAGCTGCTTCTCCAGGCAGGAGCTGGAGCCTGTGAAGATGAACTGCCCCATTTCTATGCGGGGCTGAGGGAAGCCTCAAGGGAGCACCAGGCCTGGGGCTTCTCCAGCACCTGCGAAACCTTCACCCTCCTGCTGCAGGCCCAGGTTTTGTGTAACAGCGTGGCTGGATCTGGCAACGTGTTCACACGGGTCTCTTGTCTCATCTGCTGCCAAGTGAGTGGTACCCTTGGTATGCCGCAGCGTTCATCTGCAAGTGAATTCATCAGCTCTGCCCTTTAAATGTTCCTGCACAGCAGCTGCAGGAATAAATGGTTCCTCTAACTGCTTTTCTCCAGGAAAAAAATGCTCCTATTGACTGAGGCTTGCTGCACGCCTGTGTGGCAGCTCCCAGGGTACTGTGGCATGCATGACATCCCAACCAGTGTGTGTGAGAGGGAAGCTCAGCATCACCAGTGAGTCTGGGGTGGGGCGGGCGGGCAGGCAGGAGAGTGCTGTGAGAGGAGGAATGAGGAGCCCAGGGCTGGCTGGGCAGGAGAGCTGGGATCCTTATAGCTGTCTCATGCTCATGGCCTTGGTTTGTCTCCCCTATTCAGGAGTGAAATGAAGCGCTGGATGATTTCACTGGCCCCGAACCGGAGAACCAAATTCGTTTCATTTACATCCAGACTTGTTGGTAAGAGTCACAGCATGGGAGCTCTTCATCCCTACCCCGGGACACGTTACTCCACACTGATCTCAGTCCAACCCCAGGCCTGAGTCCTCTGCCAAAACTGAGCCCTCTCCCTGGGCTCCCCTTACGTTTCCACCACCACTACCCACTTGTCCCTGGGCCCTGACCTTGCTCCCCTCCAACCTGCACCAGCACTCTCCCTCCCACCCAAGCTGCTTGTGGGTGGCACTGGGTGACATGCACCTGGCTCCCGTCCCCACAGAGATGCTCCCCCTGGTCCCTGTGACATCATCCATGGGGTTTCTTACCAGATCAGAGGGACCATTCGCAGAGCTCACAGTGCTACACCCACCCAAGCCGTGCTGCGCTGCAGCAGGCTCCAGCCCAGCCCAGCCCTCACTCTCTCCCTGTTCCCTGGCAGACTGCCCGCAGATCCAGTGTGTCCACCCGTATGTGGCCCAGCAGCCAGACGAGCTGTCCTTAGAGCTGGCTGATGTCCTCAACATCCTGGACAAGACAGACGACGGTATGGGGGACGGGATGGGGCTGGGCGTCGCTATGGAAGGGTGTGCTTTGCTCTAGGCAGGTGGCTGCCGAGCAAACAGGAGAGACCCTCTGGTCAGGGAGGGACCCTGGCATCAGCATCACAGCCAAGGGAGCTCACAGCAGGAGGGAGCTACTGCCTCCTCCTAACACTCAGCAAATCCAGGCTGCCCTGAGCTGTGGCAGTGCTGGCACAGCCACCCTGGCACCAGCTATGGGCTGTGGCAGGGCTGGGACAGCCACCCCAGATGGAACCCAGAGCTGTTCTTACCTTGACGGTGCTTCGCAGCTACCTGGTCCTGATCTCTGGGGCACACTTGTAGCTGGCGGACTTGGTCACGTTTGGTCTCTGCTGGGGACCATTTCTGTGGCATCAGGGGTAGTGGAGGGTACTCGGTGGCAGCAGTGCTGGCTTTCTGCTGGCTTTTCTCGAGCTAGTTGTCCCAACACAGCGCTGCTCAGGTGAGTGGGCCTCCTTGGCTAGACTTACAAACTGGGTCTGCTCCAGCACAGGCCTTTGAGCAGCTGCCAGAAAGTACTGCCAGCTCTATAGGCTCTTTCCAGCACAACCGTCCCAGCGCAGGAGCAAGGGCTAGTCCTTCCCCATTTATACCTGTCTCTGTCTCTGCTCAGGCTGGATATTTGGGGAGCGTCTTCACGACCAGGAGAGGGGCTGGTTCCCCAGTTCTATGGGGGAGGAGATCCTGAACCCCAAAATCCGAGCCCAGAACTTGAAGGAGTGTTTCCGGGTGCACAAGTCGGATGACAGTCAGCGGAGGAAACTGGGCAGCAGAAACCGCCAATGACCACTGGTGTCCCCGAGCATCTGGAGTGCTTCTGGGAGAGGGGCAGAGGACAGAGGCTGCCAGCTGGGAGGATGTGGCGGTGGTGCTGTAGGCCATGGTGCAGGACCTGGTGTGCCAGACCGGGCACACGCACCCCTGAACAAACAGAATGTAGCTCCTGGGCTCCCTGCCACTCTTCCCGTGGCACTGATCCTTCCCTGGAGATCAGTGCTTCGAACTGGCTAAAAT
Organism: Grus americana; assembly: GCF_028858705.1. Taxonomy (NCBI): domain Eukaryota; kingdom Metazoa; phylum Chordata; class Aves; order Gruiformes; family Gruidae; genus Grus; species Grus americana. The sequence continues at coordinate 2,956,116 of NC_072860.1, read as the reverse complement.
AACCCCTTTCCAGGTGTTCTGTAAAGCCCTAAAGAGCACGAGCCAAATGGACACAGCCCGAAGGCCGCTGGGTGCTGGCCAGCTGACCCCCATTCCCTGCACACATGCTGGCTTGGTCTGGGTCAGGCTGCTTGGGAAAGGCACGTGGCCACAAACGTAACTAAGCAATTAATGTCACCCAGTTTGAGCACTTACAGCTCATTGCTGCCTGGCGAGTTTGGGGACCTCCTAAAACCATTTCAGTTTCTACCCCTGTAAGATGCAGAGGAGCTGTCTCGTTGACTCTCATGCGCCCTGTTGGCACAAGGCTGGGACAAACCCCAGGAACTCCACCTCCCCCGTCCTGCTTCCAGGATCTTCCCCCGATCTGCTTCCAGTCAAAGGCTCCGAAATGCTCCATACCCCACCCCACTCCACCAGCAGCCCAACCTCACCAGCCCTGACCCATGTCCCTGCCTGCCTGTTGGCCTCAAAGCCGTGGCTCACCCCCCCTCTTCCACAGCCAGCATCCCTCCGCAGGGCCGCTGCAGAAGTCTGGCACCACAGCCTTTCCCGGTTGATGTGGCACTCTCGGTCTCCGCTACTCGCTGCTGCTAAGGCACAGAGCAGGACGGCTGTGCCAGCCCGTGCACCACCACATACCACAGGAGCACCAGCAGACCCAAGCTGCCACGCAACAGGCGAGTGACATTACCCCAGGAGCTGTTGTCCCGTGATCGCTGCCTGCATGCTTGTAACCCGCACCACCCAGCTGCGCGCACAGCCTCCCTGTACAGGCTCACCTCTGTGTATATATGCAAATCCTCCGTCGCCAGCAGAGACGGATCATCACTCCTTCCAGCTGTGGCACTGAGCATCGCATGAAGCCCAGGGCACAGCGCAGAGACCGGTCAGGGGACAGACCCACGTCTACTGCCTGTTGTTCAACTGCCTTGCTCTGAACAGTCCCACACGTGGCCACAGCCGAGGGCTTCTTAGCCACAGGCTGTTCCTGAGCTGCGGCCAGTATCCATCAGGGAAACCAATTATTTGGTATCTTTCCGTAACACTGCAAAGAAGAGTCGTCCAGGCACTGTGGCCTGCATTGCTATATGCTCTGGTGGTGCCACAGTTGTGCTGGAAAGGGGGATGGAGAGCAGCTGCCTGCTGACAGAACGACGCACCGGCCACTCGCACAGGGCAGAGGAGCACAGCCACACCGGTGACAGCATGGGGAGGAAGCAGGACACCAGAGAGCCATGGGAGGGGGGCTCTGCAGCGCCGTGCTGGAGCTGCTCTGTGGGCCACCCAGGGCTGAGGGAGGGCTGGGGCTGTCTGTACTGTCACCTCAGCCATGGTACAGCCGGCCCAGAGTCAGCCCTGCGCTGGGTGGGGGGGACATGCTGCAGCCAGCCCCCAGGACCAAACTGGTGGGAGCCACAGCAGTGAAGGGAGAGCGAAGGTGTTCCCCCTCTCCGGCCCAGCTTAATGCCACCATGTTAGCACATGGCAACAGCCAGCAGGGCTGTGCTTGCCCTGGCCACCTGTAGCACCCCAGGGCAGGGCCCCTGGGCAGCTCGCACCAGCCAGAGGCTCCTGGCCACCTGCCAGTGCCCACCCAGAGCTGGGGGCCAGGAAGGGACCACAGCCCCCAGGCTGGTGCATCAGGCTCATTTAATGGGGACACCCCAAGTCAGGCCCCCCTCCCCAGTCACCCCAAAGTCAGCTTTGAGTACAAGTAAACCTCCAGCTCAGGGCCCAGACCTTGCAGCAGCCACAAATTCTCTAATGCAAAGCCCAGAGGAGCTCCAGCTCTAGGAAGTCCTTAAAATTACCTGAGAAATCGCCACATCCCAGATCCTCCAGCTTTGCAGCCTGGCACTACAGCCCCACACCCCTGCCTGGGACATTTCTCATAGCACACAAATGCTCCCTTCCCCATCAGAAACAGCTGTTTCACTAGTGGAGGGTCTGACCCAGGTTCCCCTCTGCACTTCTCCAGGGCAGAGGGGCTCAGGGCTGCCACGCACTGTCCCACGACCCACCGGCAAGCCCTGGGACTCGCTCTGGCCCCTCTTGCTCTGTTGTGACTTTTTAGGACTCCAAACCCTAGGCACAGGCTGTGCCGTTTTCAGGCACCAAGTGGCATCCAGTGTTACTTCCTCAGACCCAGCCCTGCACGCCTCCGTTTCAGTGGTCTCAAGTGTTGTACAGGGCCAGGCCTGGGGCCTGCAAGCACGGGCAGGAGCCCCCCCAGCCTCCGCCGGGCTGCCTCAGCAAACTGAGGGGAACTTCTCGTTGTCTCGTTTTTCCGTGTGATGAAATATAGCTGAGCGAGCCAGCGCCAAACCAACACGTGTGTGTTGTCTTCCTCCCCCCGACACCGACCGCTTGCCTCCTCCCCCGTTCCCTCTAGTGCGACTAGTGGGGGGCAGCTGGCCCAAACACAGGGGGTGGAAGTGGGGCTGAACATGAACATGGGATGGGGTGACACCAGGGAAGTATCGGGGTGGTTTACACCAACTGAACAACCCTTCCCAAGGAAAGCTGTGTGAGGTGATGCCCAGCACCATGACCACCACCCAGGCTTAGACCAAGAGAGCTGCTGCCAGCTCAAAACCACTCGCTGCTGCAGGTCCCTCCCAACTACGAGGGTGTCGCTGCCTGCTGTGGTTGAGCCCGCCAGGTCTGCATTCAACCAGGAGATCTGCTAAGAGCAAAGAGCACTTTGTGGCGCAGCTTTGCTGCCCAGCGCAGAGGCTGGAGCGCCCTTTGCTGCATCCGTGGCAGCATTTGTCCCCAAGGGGTCCCAGGCAGATGGGGAGCAGGAGCATCTGAGGGCAGGAGACGGGCTGGTTGTATTACAGAAAAATCTTTTATTGAGTTCAGGAGGCCGAGAACTTCCTCAGCGTGATGACGACCAAGGCGACAAGCACAGACGTGCCCAGGAGGGAGGCGATGACAATGGCACCGATAGCTCCGGGCCCCAGCGAGCCTGCAGGGACAGAGAAGGTGGCGTGAGGTCAGAGCCGGTGGGTTCCAGATGGGGAGGGCTGCGGTGATCACCCCCCAACACATCCCCAGCCATCGGGCCATACTCCTGCCCCAGAGCTCCCCGCCCTGGCCACGGTGGTCCTGTTCCCATGTCCCCACACAGCCGTGGTGTGGTCCTGTGCCCCAGCAGCATCGAGCCCTCGGGCAGGGGGCTGGAGCCAGCCACTGCCTGCTTAGCCAGCTCCCAGTGACAAGGACAGCTGCCACAAAGCGGGTCTTTGGCACTCAGCTTTCCTGCTAACACCCGCACAGAGAGAGTTGCTTTGCTTGTTGCAGAACTGCATCAACAGCAGGCGTTTGCTGTAGTTCAGGAGCCAGGGAAGGTGTTCACGCCCCCCATTTAAAGAGCTTTAGGCACGCTCTGGCCCTGGAGAGCCCTGCCTCTGCTCAGGGCACTTTTTGCAGGTGCCTGCTGTGGCAGGTCAGACCTGTGGCAGGAAGAAAAGCCTCGGCAGCTGCTCTGGGGCTGGCAAGCACTTCGCAGTGGAGGCTTTTTGGCAGGGAAGCTTCCCTGAGCAGGCAATACATGCACTCTTCCCCTCCACCAGCAGTGTGGCTGGGGACAGGCCACCTCTGGTGACTCAAACACCTCCTGGGAGGTGACAGGCCCATAAAGAGTAAATCCACAGCAAGGACGTCCTGCGCCACTGCAGGCGCGACCCGCAGGCAGCCCATTGCGCAGCCACGTACCGTCCCCGGCGTCCAGCCGGTGCAGGTGGGTGGTGTCCTCGGGCTCCAGCTCGGAGGTGTACGGGGGGAAGGCGGTGGCGTCTGAAAGCCGGGCTGTGGTGGTGGCAGCGTCGAAGGGGCCGGCTCCAGAGGGCAGCTCGGGGGGCTCGTTCCAGAGGGTGGGGACTGGGCCCTGCGGGTACTCTGCTGGGAAACAAGCACCCACGGTCACTCACGGGCATGGGTGGCCCTGGCCAGGCTGTTGGTGACAGCAGCAGCTCAGGAGAGACGCAGCTCGGCAGGTTCCTGGGCTCCAGGTGCCTACAGAGTGTCCTGGGGTGGATGGAGGGTGACCTGAGGGCTGAGAAACCCTCCTCCAGGAGGGCACCACCTCCGCAGAACATCAACACCCAGAGCAGCCACAGGCAACGCCTATGCCTTGGGCTTTTGCGACAGCCTGGCGGACACACAGCGCGCATGGACTACAGGGAGCTCCCCAGAACCGCGCGACCTCTGCTCGTGCACAAACAGGCCCAGCGTGAACATCCACAGCCAGTTTGCTCGCGAATGCCCATGGGACTGGGCTGGGAGGGGCTGTCACATTCTTGCAACAGGCAGAGGCCACCTGCACTGGCCAAATTCACAGCATCTGAGGGCCTTTCTGTCCTGCACCACCGGCCTACGCAGCATAGGATGCCGGCGGCGCTGGCAGGACACGGCTCCCCCAGATAGGAGCCCCAGAGCCTCGACTTCCCTCTGCCCCACCTCCACATCATGCGCAAAGATGAAAGGCAGGCCTGGGCTCTGTTTGATGTTACCATTCACCTCCTGTTATTTCTTCCCGCTGTGGGGTCAGGGACCAAACCAGAGCCCTCCCTGTCTGTGTGTGGCTGAGCCGAGCGCTCCCTGTCAATGCCCGGCTTGTTCAGGTGGGCCCCGATGGGAGCGGGAGACATTCCACAGCTCCCTGCCGAAACCACTGGGAATGTTGCACTGGGATGAGGAAGAAAAAAAAAAAAAAAGGAGGGGAACAAAATGAACAGCATCCAGCACCTGAACTCACGTGACGGTTATTGGGGCTGGGAAAGAGAGCATCAGAGGAGCCAGAGCAAACAGCCTCAGCTCCCTGGAGCAAGGCGCAGAGGTATCCTCACGCACCCCAGCTCTGGCACGGTGTCTCTTGGTGTACCAGGGGCACTCAAAGACTTGTCCCAGGCTGTCCCTGGCCCAGAAGGAGAGGTGGTAGCAGCACATCTTGGCAGTGCCAGCCCCACCTTGAAGTACCTGGAACCCTCCTTGCCTCCCGGGGGCAGCCAGTACTTTGTGGGAGAAGAGCGGGCTGAAGAATCGGTGGTAACGGGCTCCACCACATTTTGTTCTCGTGTAGGAGCCCTGCATCAAAATGAACAGGACCACCAACACCGAAACGCTCCCCTTTGCTGCCTGTACAAACTCACTGACAGGACTTACCGCAGGGCCCACATCAAAGGGTAGCTCCCACCGTCCCCAGAGCTATTTGAGGCTGCCTGCAGACTCGGGAACACAACTGGGTTCTAGACTACTTTTGAAAAGTCCTTTCTACAGCCATAAAAGCTACAGGATTTTCAGCGAGTCAGCTACCAGGTTTTAACACTGGCCCAACAAGCAATGACAGAAATAAGCCCCCAGTTTGAGGCCTGTGCCAGTGAAGCCAGGCAGTGACACCAGCACGCTCAGGCTGGCTGACCCACCCTAGGGAGAAGGTGGCATCTTGGGTCCCCGGTACGAGCGCACAAGAGGTTTGTGCTCCACGAGGGCTCCCCAGAAACACCCAAACCCTTTGTGGGTCCCTTCCCAACCTGTCCTGCAAAACCAACCAGCAGAGATGGAGACCCCTATCCCATCCAGAGGCTCCTCCAGAAAGTGCCATTTCCAGTGGACCTCTCTCCTATAAATCCTGCGGTTTAGCTACCAGAGGAGAGATCAGGAGGAAATACAGAATTTAGTGGGTAAATGTAGTTAAAACAACAGGGAGAGGAACCAAGCAGAGCTGGGGCTACTTAATTAGCAATGGTGGCATTAGGAACCTGTTGGTTTAGGCACAGACCAAACGTACGTAATGCTTTTGAAGCCCCGGTTCCAGGCTGCTGTGGCAAGTGGAGGAACTCCAGACAGAAGAGCTACACTCCAGCTACAGCCTTCCTGTGTCAGCACCACCAGGGCCAGCACCAACACTGCAGCCGCTCCCACCTGGCAAGAGAACACCACGCCAGGAGGACGTCATTGTTGCTTTTCCCAAGAATGTTTTTCTCTCCAAAGCCAAAAGAGCAGGGTGTACCCCTTGCCTCTGAGCGGGGGAAAGGCGGTAGCTCAGATGAGCTACAACTGATTCAGGCACCGTCCAGGGAGCCTGTAGGACCTGGACAGGGTCTTTCCAATTCCCTGTTCTCAAAGGGGTGAGGAGGGAGTGCTTCCCCTTCAAACCTGAGCACAAAGGCTGTCCTAACCAGAGCCACAGGTCCAAGAAAGTCTCTCCTGTCCCCATTGCACCTCATTCCTGAAAAATTTATTGCAGCTCTTTTTAAGCAGGGTACAGAGTTTATTTTTGATAGCCAAGTAAAGAGGAAACAGTCTAATTTGTTTATGATCTTGGTGATTTTTAAGACCTGGATAGAGTCCTGGATGGCTTCTGGATATGTATTTTGTTAATCCCCCTCATCTGATTAAAACATGCTTTCAGTTCACCCTCACAGAAAGGGCAGAGTGTGCTAAACATGAGGTTTTTTTGTCCCGAGTTCTTGTGGTTTTACCTTAACGGCACTTCAACCAAGGGAAACACAACTCCTTTCAGTCAGGTTAGTGCCTCACTAACAGGAGTTGTCAGTTCAGAAGCAGCAGCAGGGTCGTGCACACGCATAAAGTGAAATACCTGTGTCTTAACATCATCAAGAGCCAGGGCTTACTGCTGGGTTCCTCTTCGGTTCCTGCTCCTCGATGCTGCTAGAGCAGACGCCAAGAGCCCTGCAGCAGGCACACGGGGTGGGGGAACACAAAGCCAAAGGCAAACACTGTCCCCAGCGAAAGCTGCCAGCCGGCAGGTCCCTCCAAACTGCTGCACCTGGAGAGCGCCTGTTTGTAACCAGCACTTTTCTTTCCAAGATTCGCCTTTGATTTTCCCTCCTAAACTAACAGCTCGTGTCCTCACATGCCTCTGTTCCTGCTCGTTTGAGAAGCCCAACCGTCCATCCCAAGTATCGCCGCACATCCAGCACGTTTAACAACCAGAGGAATCATGCCTGCTCCCCCCGCAGCACCCCGGCAGTCCCAGCGAGCGTCAGCCAGAGCAGCAGATCTCTAACCGAGCAGCATTAAATGCCACACTCCCGCTTCAGTCCTCTGGTAAAAGCAACAAAGGCGAGGGGGAAGGCCAGAGCTTGTGTTAGGTGCCAAAACCCAACACGCACACACTATTAATAAGGTCTCAGATGTCTCCAAACGAGACACGAGGGCCTCTTGGATACACTCTGACCAGAGAGGCTCCAAGTACAGGCATGGGACCTGATTCAGGAGGTTCTCTGCTCTGCTGCGGACATTGTGTGTGACCACTGCAAGTCCCTCTCCCTCCTGGACTCAGTTTCTCCTTGCAGGAGCAGGAGACCAGGACTGTACAATCTAGAAGAGAAGCACCCGAGCAGCCAGGCCTGCCCGCCGGGTTACTGCCATCCTGACAGTGATGAGGAGGACGCGGTCGGTGTGCCTGAACAAATGCCTCCGAGTGACAGCTCCAGACCCGACGGCAGCTTTTCACAGAGAAAGGACAAGTCACACGGGACCTCCGCAGCCTTGGGGCAGGGCACAGCATTTTTCACTTGTGCAAAACACTCAAATGCATTGCAATCTCAAGTGAGGGAGTGTAATTGAGGGTTGAAAATCAAGTATCAAAGGCAAGGTAGTGCATGGTTTTCCCGTTCACCCAAGAACTTTGTAAAAATAAAGAACTACCAAGAAACACACTCAAAACACATCATCCATCACAAGTCCAAAAAGGACTTTTGCAACAGGCCAGGTGGAGGATGGCACCTCTTCCTTCCCACATGTTGACACTACAAATTGCCTTATTTCAGGGAAATAGCTATGCTGCATTGTGTATTCTCCCTCTCTCCAGCACAGGTTAGTTACAACTGAGGCCAGGAAAAGGGAAGAAAGATATCAGAGTTACTACACAATACAGAAATACACCCCAAGTTTTCTGGATGATGCAGGGATCCACCAGGACTTCAGTGAGATCTAGAAGGGATGACGCCAAAGGCAACTTGACAAAACCACTATTTCCACACTCAGCGCAAAGGAGGCGGGGTGAGCTGCCAGCACAGCGACACGAGAGCCCTTACACCAGACACCTATGGCTGAAAGACTAGAAAGGTCTCCACAAGTGATAGGTCTTGAGAAGGATGATCAAATCTGAAGAATCCTTCAAGATACCCCCAAACAACCAGAACCTCCCCACAGGCAGACTCTGCAACACCTCAAGGCAGGAAGGTGTGACCACCTAACATCTTCATCCCTGGAGATCAGCCACCAGTGACCAATACACTTCCTCACACAAGCGGGTTTCAGCATCTCATCATCCTCACAGCCTGTCAAATAGGAGATGAAAATAAGGCTTTCCTCCTCCATCGGGTAACAAGTTTATGCCTGTAGTAACAGCAATGAGTGCCTCAATAGGACACAGATGCTCACTGGTCCTGGGGCACCAGCTGTAACCTGAGCATTGCACAGTTTCTTCAGTCACAACAGTTCACAGGTCAACTCGATGGCATCCAACTCTGCTGCTCACATCCTTTTCAGAACCTGGGGGCTTTTCTTCCTTTCATTCCACAAGTTTGTGTCTCTTCACATTACATTCGTTACAAGGAGGGGGAAAAGGTCAAGGTCACCTGCTGCTTTCTGGAGTACGCTCTCCACCCCCAACACAGCAACCTTAGTCGGGAGCTGACACTATGTCAGTAATTTATAAGGAGTGTTGGTGCAGAACAAGGTTGAGTAATGGTCTACAAAAAGACTTGCTCTAAGTCTGGGCAGACTTGTTGGAACAACCACATCTTAAGAAATTTGCCTGACAAAACCTACTTACTACTTCTCACATTCTAGTACTTGAACTTTAAAAACTTCCTCATAATCTTTTATTCTCCTGCTGTTGAAGATGAAGGCACACGAGTTGCTACAGAAAGATGTCCTGCGACAAGGTCTTCTGTACGTTCTCCTTTAGCACATCGCCTGCTCTGCTGCTTCTTCCCCCCCATATGCATTCTGATGTGCTACTGCAGCATAATGTATTTCCACATTAGCTCAAAACAAGGAAATTCGTAAGTCCACATCAGAGTTTCGATAGTAAACATACAGAGGATTCAGAAGTCAAGGTCTTGCAAAGGTTTTTTACTAACTTCCACTTCACTTCGAGCTCTGAACCCATTATATGGGTTGAAACTGGTTTTGCCAATAGGAAAAACATAAAAATCGACTCTTCACAATCCTCCTGTGCTCTAGGCCTAAGTGCCACTTGGGTTTGGAGAAGGTGGAAAAAAGGATTTGGTTGTGCATGAAGTCCTTGAACTGGCTCTGTTTCCTGCTGCACTAAGATGAGGTGGACAAGGTTCCCCATTTCTGACAAATGAGATATTGGAAAGAGCTCGGTACTTTGGAGGAGAAATTCACACTTTGTCCAGTCACAGAGCCGTGACCACACCATCCAGGAAACCAGACTGGCTGGGCAAGAAGCCAGATCAGGGTACACGACCCACTGGCACCCCAAAAGTGCTCAGACTGCTACCCCCAGATGGGAACCTCAACTGCCAGTGAGATCCTTCATGTCTCACTGAATTCCTGAGCACTTACCCGAGGGTTTTGGTACTGGGTAGCTCTGAATCACTGCTGAGATAAAATTAAATCCAACGAGGAAGGGAAGACTCATTCTAGACCTTGGGTCTGCATGGCTGGCATCACCCACAGCCCTGTCCGAGGCAGACTCAGCTCCTGCCCACCCTGGAGGGCTTTGCTACGGAAAGTACAAGCTGCTGAGATGGGAAGGCAGGGGCTGGGTGAACTCTGAGGCCAGCAACGGGCTGTCCAGCCGCAGGTAGCCACAGCGGGCGCAGGGCCAGGGCAGGGATGAAAAGAGGCCTTCATAGGGAGCACAAAGGGCAGCCTGTGATGTGCGAGAGCCGGGAGCTCAAGTGTGGAGCGGCGCAGAGCGCTGCGGTCCTGATGAATGTTAAATAAACTTGTTTACAGAAAGGCAGGGCCGCATGTGTATGCGCGGAGCCCAAAGGGCTGTCTGTGCGCCCTTCCCTTCTTTGTCTGCACAAGGCAGGAAATTTCCTTTTCTAATGGGGTGAAAAGCAGAAAAAAATTCCACTGTGCACTAAAAGCCCCTGTACTGGAGGGAGGTACGTCTCCACTCCTAATGCAGCAGAAAATCACTCCACTCCGGGGATGGCATACCGTACAGGCTGGTTCCCCGATGCCTGGCTTTGAGGTGGCAGAGAAGAACAAACTTCTCAGAGGCCTCAAGCCTCTAAAATGTGACAGAGAAAGCTTAGAGCCTCTCCTGTGCCCCAGTATCCAAATGCTGCATTCATCAGTACAAAGCTCCTCAAGAGCTACTGGCCTTGCTGCGCGAGCGTGACTCGCCCGGTAAAGGAATAGAGTGAACTGGGGGCATTTCACAGGAGCAAAGTGACACAGGGAGGCAGCGACAGGTACAAACCATAGCTGCAACGCTGAGCCAAGAGCAAGTACACGGGAAAGTCGGCAAGGCAGGGGGACAGAGCAAATATACACCGAATATTGGAAACTTAAAATAGCGTAGGAGAAATTCTAGCTCAGAGGGGAAGCAGATCAAGTTTTCACTGAAAATGAATCAATTTCTGCAGAGTGAAATACTGTTAACAGTTAAGAAAAGACCTTACCTGGTTTTGGGGAAGAGCACTGCCACTGCTTCTGGGAGCATGAGCAAGCTACAAACTGAAATTGTGCTTAAGTGATTAACGTTCCACTATACAAGAACCAAAACCCAGGGTCTGAGAAGGACAACATCCACTTTTTAGTGCTCATTTCTTAATTACTTTAAAGGTTTCCCAGCAAGGTGTCCAACAAGGGGAGGATCTGTTGAGGAAATACCAGCTACAGTAATTCTGTTTGTGGCACCTGCAGATGTTCCAGCTAGGTGCAGCAATAAATTCTCCTACCCGTATGAAAGCTCTGTTAAAAAGAAATAATTTCATCTGCTAGAAGACTGGCCAGGATCTCCCTGCTAAGCAAGATGGTTAGAACAAACTGGGAGGGAACTGCAATCCAGCCTTGCTCCAGGTCTTGGAAGGCAGGACAAGAATTTAGGAAAACAACCGCTGTGCTCTTGCCTGTTATCTTGGCCTGAGCCATCCCCTCGCAGCCTCGCCTGCACTAAAGAAAGCAGCTTTTCCGTAGGAGTTCCCCCATATACTTGGAGTCGGTCCGGAAGCTGGTTTTTCCCTCATTTGTAAACCTCATCTCAGACCAGGCAGCCTTTGAGGCTGACTGTGCCCTCGGTTCCCCTCAGCCCATGTAGCTGTGCTGAAAGCAGGCGCAGGTAAGGCTGAAATTACTAACCACCTCCTGAAAAAACAGGGCCTGACAGAACAGATGTCTCACACAAACTTTTCCCATCACATCGCTGAACTTGAGTCGCAGCCACGTACCCTTCCCAGCGCTGCCGCCTGCCTCAGTACGCCCAGCTCTCGACTGGAACGCAAACAGTTCAGCTGCACCTCTCAGCTTTTGACTGAGCTAAACGTCTTCATAGACACTTCCATATTTCTACGTACAGCAGCTGTGGTGAAGTGTTCTGCTACAGCAGCAAGCATCGAAGGAACCCACAATTTGCACACATGCTTTAGCCAGAGAAAAATGTTTCTTTTCTCGATTGTAACTTCTTCCTACCATTAAAAGCTGACAGATAACCTGTCCCATCAGCTGCTGAGAGCGCCCCAACTACTGCTGACTGATCTGTCTACTGATCTGCTGTCACTAATGCTCACGGAAGCGCTACTGCTGCTCAGCTTAGAAGTTAAAGGATTTTCTCCGTTTTCCCCCCCCAACATAAACCTGGTCTCAGAGTGGAAAATATATCCTTACTCACCATCAGCCACCGATTCCAAAGCTAGTTTCCATTACTTGATTATAATTCAATAAATACTCATGAATGTTTTCAGGGAGGAGGAGGTATGCAAGAAGAGGAGGTTAGCGAAGGCAAGTTAGTAAAAGATCTCCCACGCTTTTGGGCTTTAAATGCAAACAAAGCTCCTTACCTGCCAGCACAGCAGGGACCAGGATGCTGCACAGTGTTAGCAGGACCAGGCGAAGGACTCTGTGGTAGGGCATGGCTTCCCTCAGGAAAAGCGTCGGCAGGAATTCTCAAAACTCTTCAAAGTACGAAACAACTTGGAAATGTCACTGGTATAATAAAAACTTTGTCCAGTCAGGTTAAAAAAAAAAAATTTCCTTCACAACAGCAAGTGGACAGAGAGTGCAAAGCCCAGCAGAGACTCTCTCTCTGACTTCTCGAGCACACCTCCTCCCGAAGGCAGCTCCACCCTCTCAGATTTGTGCCTAAAACCCCATAGGCAGCCGAGCCGTTAGGCATCCGTCACCCTGCCAGGCCAGCGCACACACCAGCAGTTGTTGGCGAGCCCTTCCCAGAGGACGCGGGGATGCTCCTGGAATGCCTTCCCTCCGGCCGGCCGGCCCGCGCCACGGGAAATAACACAGGAGCCATTGGGGCAGCTAACCCCGAAACCGAGCAGACCGCTCGAGGGCTTTGCTCTCTCCTTGGCGTGCAGGGCGGTGACGGTGGTCTTTCCAGGGTGGGCACAGCGAAGAACAAGGGCCTCAATCTTTTGAGGCTAAAATGCTCTGAAACGGAGCCAGAGCAGCTCCGTGGCATCCTTGTTTTCTGGGTGCAATACTTACAGAGGTGGACTAGGAGCCGTGGGTGGTCTCTGCTGGCAGTGCTGCCTGTTAAAATCTGGTAAGTCTTGCAGGAGAGTCACCTTTGCCAGGCAAGACCGGCATCCTCCTCGGATTTGAACTGCACAGACACTACCTCTTCCTGCCACTCTGTCCCTCCCCTCCACCTGGGCTCGTGTAAAGTTCACAGCAGAGAGAAACTGAGGTTTGTTTCAAATCACATTTGCAGACAGACTCGAGAAAGGATAAAGTGTATATAAAAAGGGGAACGCTCCAGCTTATTGTCAGGGGACAGAAGAATTTCATTAGGACTTTTTTTTAAGTTGATACAAGGATAAAATACTTCATGGTCTCCATTCAGAAAAAGATGTGATAAAGTGCATAAACGTCCCCAATGCTAGTTCTTTATGGTCTGAACATATGACACAAGTAGTTTTCTCTTAAATTTCAGATTCAGATTTTTCTGGTGAAGATCTCTTTGCTTTTCGGCCTTCCCTGACAGGCAGCCAGATTCAGTTCAGGTGTCCTTTTACATCATTCTGCTTGATGCAACTCCTTGCGGAAGCGCCTGGCTGCGAGGGGAAGTGGGAAAGCCAGAGAGGCCTGAGCAGTGTCCCTGCAGCAAAGCGAGGAGTTAGAAGTTACCTGGTGAAATGTGCTCGAAAGAAACCTCAGACATCTCTAGCATCAAATTCAGTATCATCCTTCAAACTCAAAGCCCCGTTAGCTTTCCAGGTTCACATTCTGTCTGAAAAGGAGCTGGAAGTGCATCAGTATAAATCCAGCAGCAGATACAAAGCCGCAGTGCCTATTTTTTCCCATCCCCACTGATCCAAACGACCTTCGCTACAGAAACAGGCCCTGTCTGTCACAGAAGGTGACAGGGCAATCACCTGAGCACACAATCTGAACATGCCAGCGTCTTACCTTTGTACTAAATACAGAAGCCAGAATATTAAAATAGTAAGAACAAGATCTTCGCTGTGGATCCATTATCTACAAACTCTCAGAAGCAAGGTCCTCAGGGTTTGACAAATTATCGCACATTTTCTCTGCTTGCATTTCTGCATTTTCATTTAGCAAATCGATGAATTGTTCCTTTCCTGCTCCCCAGCTGAGCTGGAAATTAATAGGCTTTTGCTTATTTGTGACACATTATAGAGTAGTCCAAAATTAGCTTGTAGAAATTGGATCATACCATTAAAAAAACAGAAAGTACTTATGAACCAGGCACCTTATATGCTAAAAAAAAAAAAGAAGGTATTAAAATCAAATTAGCAGCCTAAACATGTGTTGTTCTCTCCAAAATATCAGCTAAACATAATGCAAAGGTACTGTGTAAGTTAGGTCTTAGTATACTGACTTCATGTTCTTTGTGGTCATATGAATGGTAGAAGAACATTTATCATTAACTCTCACTGGGATTTTCCACACAAAAACAAGCAGCAAGTAGGAGAAAAAAAAGAAGAAAATAAGATTTTGTCTAAAAAGGGAAGCCTACAAGGTGTCCATGTGGACTTTATGCTGATGGGAGAAATAAAACCTCTCATTTAGGGAGGGGAATCGGAGCGGGTGGGGTGGTTACCAACTGGCAAAAAAAGGCTCCATGGCCGAGGGTTTATACTAACAGAAAACCAGCCGTGGCTTCATCTCTCCTGCACAAACACCAGCAGCATGAATGCACGTGTTTCTGTACAGAGAGGGGGGGAAAATTAAAGCTTTCTTGTCAGAATTTTCCAATCTCAACCTACTAGTGTTTATTTGAACTCTAAAATTATCAAGTAGAAAAAACCCACCGGTATTCCTCACCAGGGAAGAAATAAAGCAGCAGTTGTTGTTCCACATCCTGTGTATTTGCTTGTTGTTTCTTGATGAAAACTGATGCGAGTCGAGTTTTAGGTCAGTTTTAGCACCAGGAATTCTCAAAACTCAGCTTTGACAAAAGCAAGCAGAAAGTTTTCTCTCAGATATAATACAACCAGGTTTTATTTAAGTTCTCTCTTTTTCCCCCCCACACTGGCAAAAGTTCAGAGGGAGTTTAAAGTTTTGTAAACATTTTAACTACCCCTCTTCCCCCTTTTATGAATTTACAAAGCAAAGGAGACAGGGAGACCAGATTTGCAACAGTTCCAAGTCTCTCCATGCTATTGGATCCAAAAACTATATACAAGTCTGCAGCAGTCTCTGTATAGTTACTGTACATGTTGGGGGGGCAGGGGGAAGAGAGAGGAGGAGGGGAAGGTGACCCCAAAAAAAATGAATAAACCAAACGAAATAAAATCCAAAGCCAAACTGCTCTTGAGCAACTCAAACTGTTTTCTTTAGGCAGTGATGACAGAATGACAGACACCTTTATACAACTCCACCAAAACTGTAGCGTATCTCCCTTGGCAGGTTATAACTCTCTGGGAACGGGAGATGGGACCAGGGGGTTGAAACTAAGTGCATTTGGCAGTTTTTGTTTTCTTTCTTTTGTGGTGTGCGCGTGTGGGTGGGCGGAGAAGGGAAGGTGGTGTTAATCTTTCGGTGAGGAAGGAAGGTTATGATTCCATAAATACTTAAAGATTACGGATCCCAGTGACGGTGTGTGAAATACTTTAAGGTGTAGAAGATAAGCAGGGCCGTCATTGCACATAGCTTCGCCCTCCACAGTCTCTCTTCATGACAAAAGGGCATCTCTGCTCGTTAACCTAAGCACTGCTTGAAATGACAACTAGCTAAGACTGCCAGGGTATATATCTGAAAGCCAGTGTTCACCCTCACCAAAGACTAAAGATCCACACGGTAAAGATCCTACTGTCTCTTAAACGAGACAAATTTGCAGGAAAAGAGCTCAAAATAAACTGGTCCTAACCCTCCGAAGGTAGCATTTAAGGGATTAATTCAACCTGAAAGAAGAGATGCCACCCCCCTTTTTTCCCCAGAGCAGAAGTCCCCACTTGTCCAGGAAGGCTGGAGTATGCCGACGGGGAACTCCACCAGCTTCAGCATCACCACCTAACGAAGACAGACTCGAGCTTTCCCTCCAAAAATAATGTGCTGAGAAGGGCTGGCAGGGGGTGTGCAACTTCAAACCAACCCAAGCTAAACTGCGCCCGCCACCGCCCCTCTCCTGCTGTTGCCAGTTCTAAGGTTAGCTTATGAATGCAACTCCTGGCTTGGGAGAGCACCTCTTGCCCTGATGGAGCGTGGAAGTCAGTATCTGTGTGGCATTTTGGTGTTGACCAACATCTGTTAACCACAAACACTCTCTCTCTCTCTCTCTCTCTCCACGACTGCACGTGTTGGATGTGGTAAGAGTAACCAGGAGAGGGAAGCAATGGTTTGCAGAATCCCAATTGAATTTTTTTTTTCCAGGTATGTCAGCAGAAGAAATCACAGCACAGTGAAAGCTTGCTGCCCAAATCAGCCTCGTTGTGAACGAATCCTATCTCCCACCCTCCCAGGACTCTGAACAAAAGTCCACTCGACTGTAGGCTGACAGTAGGAACAACGCCTGTGCAGTCCTGGGCAGAAAGGGTTTGCTGGGGCTAGAGGAAGTAGCCTGAGATGATTTGATTCTGTGATTCACTGCGAGGCGAAGAAGAACGCACGGTGGAGAGTACTGTGTCCAAAACGGAGAATCCATGGTTAACAGATGCAGGAAAAGCCAGCTAATTTGCACATGCTCAGTAGTCTTCCAGAGTCTCTATTTCTCCCATATTGAGCCGCTCTGATGAAGCATTCACTGAAAACCCTGTAAACCAAAAAGGACTTGTGTTAAAAATCTTGATGTGATATATTGTATTTGATGCAATACATCTGTTACGTGCAGTAGCATGTGTAAGCTAAAGTGATTAATACACATCAAATAAAAACTCAGGGAAATTCAGCAAGGCTAGAGATGTAATTACCCAAACTGTTGGGTTTTTTCCTTAATACATCAAAGAAAACCAATTGTATATTCAGGTAAGTATCACTTGGTCTTTAAAAACGGATCAGCAGAAGACTGGTTTCAACTTTCATTTAAAAGATGTCATCTGCAGAGCTAGTACGAGGCGCATCTAGGCACAACGGTGACACAGCTCAGCAACGTCTCGGAAGGGAGCGTGTTTGAGTCAACTGGCACTTCGAAAGCGCCTGTCAACACTGTACTTACATGGTCCAAGAGGCAGAAAGACACATTTTGTGAATTGTATTTTAGACTTTAGAGTCTAAATACACTTAACCTATGAAAGCTAGTGGCAATTCCGTGTATTTCCATGCTTATTTTACAATCTCTCTCAGGAGTACGACATGAAAATGTACAAAGTTATACAGGGCTACGCAGATGGCTCAAGATGCACCTAAACTGCTACCCAACTTTTTATACGTAAGTACTGAGGACATGACAAAAGCATGAGAAAAAGCAAACCCCATTTTCTACTAGGAAAAACCTGAATGTATTATATGCAACTTTCCTACTGAAATCCAGTTTTTATGGTTGCACCAACTGTGTATGGAGTATGAGAAAAAGGAAAGTTTTCCTGTGTAAGGCTACTAAACACAAACCTGACATTTCATTGTCTTGAGGCTTGCTCTGTGCTAGAAAACAAACCGCTTTTCACAGTCACTATCTTCAACAGACAGAAAGCGCTCTGTTCGGTAGGTTTAAGAAAATTGGTCTGGCTCCCTCTCGTGGCAGTATGTTACCTAAAAGGTTTTGGAGTTGTTTTGTAGTAAGAGCATACTGATTTTTAAGAAGGTGCATGTGATTTCTTTTTTACATTACATGAGCAGGTTTTAAAATTATTTGATCCAGATCAGACTCACTGGATTGGCATCTAGGCGTGGCATAAGTCAGGACTGCACTGAAAAGCTCAGTATACTTCAATGCAGAAATCATTGATTTAATTGAAGAGTATTGATTTTGTTGAGAACAAAAAGGGAAGATAAAAAACAAAGGCAGAGCTCTGTTAGAGCCTCAAAATGCAGTGACTTCCAGGTGACTAACACCAGGCTGCTTTACACGAATATGAGCTAAGTAGCACCAGCACAACAAATACTGACCCAGTGCAGTGCCCTAGTTTCCTTTTTATCACACTGCACAAACGTGCACACATTTGTTCTACAACAATACTACAGCGATGCATTACATCCCACAATGCTCACTACTCATGTACTTGTATCTTAAAGGCCACTTTAAAGAAACCTTTCCGTCAATGCTATAGGGGCCGGTTAACTATCATCCTCACAGAAAAACTTGTGACTATTTTTCAACTTTTTTCCCCCCCCATAAGATCTTTGACATCTTTTCTGAGTAGGGTTGTTAGCTCATGTAAAAAGGTAGGAAGGAATAGAGGCAAGCTTCAAGAAGCTGTTCCTGATGAAGAAACAGAAAACGTGCTTTTCTTAAAAGAATGAATTAGCATTAATTCAATAAAACAGGAAAGGCAGTTTAAGTGGCATCCCTGAACCACTTAAATGTCTCCAGGTAATAACCAAGGTATTGAAGAGGCCTTTTCATGAGGGAAAGTTCAACAAAAGTTTTCCATGAAATTGATATAGAATATTTAAGGTTAACAAGAATTCTACACTCTACAAGGCTTTTCCCAAATTAAACGTTAATTTCTAAAGATTAAAACTGACCTAACAAGCTGGGATCTGCACGAACCATTTTCTGTTTCTTCTTTTTCTTCCCGCTCTGCACAGCCTCAAAATTGGATTGCTGGTTGTTGCTCTGATTGGTCTGAAAGACCGAATGTAGCGAACTGTGGTTCATGCCCCACACTGAATCCTAGAAAACAAAGTACGAGATTTTGAAGTGCAATTAAGTTTGGTGTATTTATACTGAAAACATTCAAAGAGCACTTTCTACATCACATGTGGCAGCACTAGCCACTGATGCACCAATCCAACACATCTACTTCATCTTTCTAAAGCATATCCTGGATCAGCACGCTAAGACACTTTGATCTACGGTTGGCCTCCACGGTTAGTTATACAGGATACTTGATTCTGTAGTACACATTTGAAATCTGCTTTATTCTCTGCATTTCACGTAACCTGTAAAACCCTGCTCATCCTCCTATCAATCCAGCAGAAGCGCGGACTCTTCAGACCCAGATACAGTCTCTATACACTCCTAAGGACTGTAGCGTCTAAGATTTACCTGTTGCTGCTGCTGTTGCCGCTGCTGACTGGCTTTCTGTTTGGCACGGCGCTCAAGAAACTGCTTGGCAAACTCCTTGGCCTCAGGAGTGTCTCCGAGATAGGCTCTGATATAATCATGGACCTCATAGGGAGACTCCACTTCCTTCAGGAAAGAAACAAACGTGGGAACTGCAAGAAGAAGGTAGACCATGAGGGGAATGCATGTTGATGTGTGAACACGTGCATGCAATAAACACGAACTTTGGATTTCCGTTTCAAGTATTTGCTAATCTAGTGGCAATTGCAAACAGCTTGCCCTTGTAAATTCCCTACAATGCAATGCTTCATCTATTCTGCAGTCAAAGCAAGGATAAGAAAGGCAGCTAATGTGATGAGAAGGAAAAATAAACTGACAATTCTAAGGGTTTTAACATTACTTTGATGTCATTACTTTCCCTCAGAACTGTCTAGTCAGGAAACAAACTGGGTATTGTTTCTCACAGTGCGTCATTTGCATTCCTCCCCACCTCTTACCATCTAAGTTGTTGGCTGTGTTGAGTGCATGAAGCATCTGTTCACACCACTGAGTAAATCCATCCTGGGCTTTGTTAACTCCCTGGAACAATTTCAACAGCTTCTCCTCTTCTTCTACCTTCTTGTTTTGTCTACTTGTAATACCTACAGATTTACTGAGGTAAAGAAAACACATATAATAAATGATAAATTACCAGACTTATAAACAGTCTCGTATGTAGTACACTGTTACAAGACTCACTAGATTACAAGATGTGAACACAGTTTAAGAACCAACTAATTTTCCAAGTAGATGACAAAATAAATTGTGAATGGTCACCTATTGGCTATTTTTGTTGTCAAAACAGATCCTGAGTGACACAGGAGAAAAAAAGGCAAACACATGAAGATGTTATAGCTTCTAAGTGATCATCTCAGGAGTGGTAGCCTTTCTTTGCAAAAGCTCCTTCCCCAATTCCTACCTGAGGCTGGCATTGCTTTTGTTTTTATTGGTCGAGTTACGAGGTCCCACTTCTTTCACTGCATCATCCCAGAAACCCATGTTTGAGTTTTTGGTATCAGCATTACTCCAGATGCTACTGACTAGATCAGATGCCCACTGGTTGCTGGGATTAGTGTTTAGGGAGCCCCACACTGAATTCCCAATGCTGGTGTGCAGGTTAGAGTGCTGTTGAAACATAACAAAGAGATCCTGGTTATTAGCACCAGAACTGGCAGAATAGTAACGAACAGACATGGAGAACTGTCTTCTACTGTTTCCCGCTACATACTGATTACATAAATACCCTACGTACCGTAGTATTTCTGACTCTGTTCGGCTGCTGGTGCTGCTGTTGCTGCTGTTTCTGCATCTGCCTTGCCTCTTCCTGCTGTATCTCCAGCAGGGACTTGGTGGTGCCTGTTGGTTTGGTGACGTTACCCCAGCCTGACAATTTTTGCTGCTGTTGCTGCTGCTGTTGCTGGAGGGCCTTCATTAGTTCACGCTGCTGACGCCTTTGCTGTTGCATGCAAAACAAGAGTGCTTGTCCGTACTTTCAGAAGATCATTACTATTCAAAATCTAGCTGGGAAACTGGTTTTAAACTGATTTCACTCTCTTCTGGACAAGTCTGGCTGACCTATTATTTTTTGAACCGTTACAGTTCCTCCAAAAAGGGAGACACTAAGTAACTAATAAATACAAATTGCTCATTAGCCTAGGACAGAATAAATTCAACTAATCATGATTGCAGCAGGCTAAGCATTTGGGGTCTTGGAGGAATACTTTCTCTCCTACCACCACGTGCACACCCACCCCCCCAAAATGCCCTGGTCTTGTGCAGATCTGCAAACAAATTACAGTATACAGCTGAAATAATTTTATATTGCTTTGTGAACATATTATACTCCTAAGGTTAAAAGAAAAAGGTACAGATTCCCCTCCTCCCAGATATTTATATTAAGCAGTTAGAAAAACCTTCAAACAAGTACTTATTGAACCTATGCCTGAAAGATAGTATTTTACCTGAGCTATGCTATTTCAAGAAAACATTCCTCATCCTCACTATTCCTTCTAATTGACAGTTAAACAGTCACATAGTTGAGTCCACTCTAACAAGTTACACTCTGTTAGTATATTTACCTCTTCTCGAAGCTGCCGTTCCCGTTCTTCTTCTAACTTTTGGATTTCTGCCAATGACAGTGTGGTCTGGGATTGGCAAGCTCCTGAATTTGATTGCTGACCCCATGTTGAAGATGAAGGGAGCTGGGCCAAAAAACCCACATCATTAGGAATTACAAAATGGTTTAGAGAATTACTGCTGAAGTATAAACATGAAAAATCAGTATGAGCCACAGAGGAAGAGAAAGCCCACCTTTAAACTTTAACAAAACATTGTAAAGTATAAAGTGGTATAATTAAGTATTAAAAAGTACACTCAAAGTATAAACTGTGTGTTTCTTTGAATTGCTCTCTGATGTATCATAGTGTCAAAGACGCAGTGTATCAAGAATAAGGTAACAGCAATCAATTTTGATTTCAGAAACTTTAGACACTCCAAGCTTTAGAGACTTTGCTCTGGCCCTTGCTCATTGCAGCAGAATAAACATCTCTACTCATCTGTGAATCCCTTTCCAGTACATTTCTATCGACTGAACCTTTTTCTTTTGTGTTTTGCAAATTATCTTCCTCTTCTTTCTCCCGTCACTTTCAAAGTCAACTATTTACCCTCTTCCCTCTACAGACAGTTCATCCCTCCCTCTGTTCAAGCTAGTCTAGACAACCTTGAATCCAGCTGTGGTTTTACTTAGTACACTGAACGAAAGTCGTCAAACTGTGGAAACACATTACCTTCATTTGTGCAAGTTGCTGCTGTTGCTGCTGCTGTTGCAGCCGTCGTAAAGCCTCCTGCTGCTGCTGCCTCTGTCTCATTATTTCTTTCTGGCGCTGGAGTTCCAGCTCCTTGCGCTTTCGCTCTTCTTCTTCGAGCCGCTGTCTGGCTGCCTCCTCTTCCATGCGTAGCCGACTTTCTTCAAGTCGCCGTTGAGCTTCCTCCTCTTCACGTGCCCACTTGGCAGCCTCCTCTTCCTTCCCAGGACATAAAGAAGAGTAAAGTCTAAGTAGACTTAGAAAAATCTAAATTACTTCTACTCTGTGTTATTGAGATTCTGACAGAACAGAGAGAAGCCTTTGTATCTGTAATGTGTGCTGTTTAGGTTATCCAGCTTTACATTTCTCAGAGCCCAATAACGTAGTCTATATCCCCTCAAATTATAGGTTTCCCATTGCTCCACCAAGGGACCTGGAAGAGAATGACTCCTCCCTAGTTCAGACTAGCTAATTTCACACCACTTTCCTTCTAGGAGTTATGCACCTTTCAAGGTTGAGCTGCTATCTGCTTATACTAATTACAGCCAAGCACTGCTATACTTTCAATGGAATAAAACTTGACAGGAATAAAGGAGAGGTGTGACATAAAAGAAGAAAGTAGATGTTTACTGTTGTTGCTGAAAGCTAGAGTTGCAAAGGAAAAGGTGCTTCTGCTAACAAAGGAGATGACTGAATGGTGATCAAGGGGATCATTGACAGAAATGGTGATCAATGTCTTTCTTATAAGGGAGGGCCCTGAAAAAGAATCTTTAAGTAATAACTGGCAATTCCAAAACGGACCTGAAAGTTAATGTGAAGCCAATCATGTCTCAAGATTAGTTTGATTTCAGGACTGTGACATTATCAATTAGGGGGCTGGAAGCTCAAGCACCCCAATATGGACTTCTAAAGCTCACCCCAAGGGGAAAAACCCTGTTAATAATAAGGCAAGAAAAGGGAAGAAAGCTGCAGCTTTGATAATGGGTATAGTCTTGGCATAATACAGAAAGACTGGAAAAACTGATCATCTCAGATGATGTTAAAGATAACAATTCAATAGTAAAGGCTCAGAAAGTGACAATTCAAAACAAGTTATTATTCTGGTACTGTACTCTGCCTTTCTTTTGAAGAAAAGGGTAAAAATACCATGCTGCAAAGCCATTCTTAAGGCTCAAACAGGAAGGAAAACACTCATTCAACACAAATCTTTTTTCCAAAGGGGAGATCAGATTCCGATTATTTAGTCTGAAATGAGGATACAGGAAAATAACCTATTTTTCATTCACTTGATACTGTCTACAAGCTTTGCCTTCCTCCAACAAAACTCATGGTGTCTCAGGCACAGATACAAGTTTCAAAGCTGGTTCATTCTGGCAGCCTCCATAATATAATAGGTCCCGTTTGCCATTTTTCACCTGTTTACGAATTAACTCCTCTCGCTGCCGTCTTTCCTCCTCTTCTCTTCTTCTCTCTTCTAATCTTCTAAGTGCTTCCTCCTGTTGTTGCCGTTCCTCTTCCTCCCGCTGCCGCCTTAGTGCAATTTCCTGCTCTCGTTGTCGCCTCAGGGCTTCCTCCTGGAGTTGGGAACAAAATGTCAATCTATAAATGCCATTTTATTGATGAACTGCATCAGAACACAGACTACAACATGATCTGGCCACATAAATGGCCTCAAGAAAAGCTCCTTAGCTCCAAGCTAAGCAGTACCAAAACAACTATATTAAACACCACAGACCCACAAGTTAACAAGTTTTTTGATGCAATGTGCATCTCATACATAAATGAATTATATTAAAAAGAAACACATTAAATCATTGCCTATCTTTCGTTTTAAAAAGAATGGTGTTGAGAATGAAAACAAAGGGTAAGACTCCTCTCTTCAATATGTACTAACTGTACTTGAACATATATAATTTTAGTGTGAAAGTATCAAGAATTCCTTTTTTAGGGTGTCAGCTATTAGTTGGAAGCTTTTCCTACTTAGAGGAGTTTCTAAAGGCTGACTACTCAACTGCACTACAAAACTCAAGCCACATCTCCAGACACAAGCTGAAGAAGCTCAATGCACTTAAGGACATTATAAGTTCCAGAGATGTGGAATTTCCTGAAAGGGCTTTGACTGGGCTGTTCCTATACTATTTAAATATCATGGGTGATGAAAGGTTTCTTGAGGGCTTTGATTTGAGGCTATCCCTAAATTATTTAAATAGCTTCCAGCAAGTTATGTTTTGCTTTCCAAATAGCAAAGTCATTAACTGAAAAGTAAACATCAGCACCCTTGAGCAATATAAACAGAAACTTTTCCATTCTGCTACTTGCTTTTTGGAGGAACAGGGCACAACCAGCCTTCTGCTGGCCTCCTGTATATTGTTAAACAGGAGTGCATCTGTGCAACTTTTCCCCCGAGTTCTGATTTTTCCTTGCATAAAATAGCCCTGCTTTTTGCTGCCTTCTCTCTGAAGTTCAGCAACTGTGTTAAGCCCACCCTGCTTTTCATCCCTTCTATTCTTCTCTCCCCTAACTTATCCTACCAGCTCAACCCAAAGTTCCTACTTTTTGGACAAGAGCTTTTCTTTTAAGCTTTCATAAATACGTTTTTCTTGTGAACAATCAATACTGTGCAATTGTAGTCTTGCAAGTTTGGGGGTTTTTTAATAAGAAACACATTCATAGGATGAAGAGAGACTAATTGTGCAGCATGGATATAAATTTTGAACTCTGGTAAATCAAGGAAGTTAATTCTGAAATCTAAGACCCTTTTACTAAATCTGATATCAAACCTTCATATACACACAGCACAGATAAACTGCAATACAGTTCACTGAACAACTGGACCAGCTTTCTCTCTGACAATGGCTAACTTCAGATGTCTACAATATAACTGTCCAGCAGACAGAACATTTTTTATAAGCAATCCTATGGCACTGAAGAGTTGCTGGCTGCAAGCCAAGAAATAATTCATTTTCCTGTATATCACTTAAGTGGTTTAGTGCTAAATGTAAGTGCTATAAGTGTAAGTTTTTATTCCACTAGCTGGACATAAAACAGTAGCCTGTGAAGCATTTTCTTGTTAATCAAGTCCTTGATTTGTCATATTCACAAAAGCTTTGAGCACAAGACACAACACCTAGACCATTTTGTTACTTGGGCCTGTAACCGAATTAATTGGACACGTGCAGTCAAGTCACAATAATCACGTGTCCCCAGTACAAGTACTGAAAAATTTCTGCTTGTTTCTTTGGCTGAAAAGTCTACTGAGGAGGCTGGAGGTGTGCCAGTCTGTTTTGTTTGACTTAGAGACCACACACCAGGATCTCAGCTCAGGATGCCTAGCTGCCAGCCAGGCTGGGGGGATGTTTGGCACTAGTCATTGACATAACTCATAGTACCTGAGAGAGATGAACAAAGTTACCAAGTCCTCTTATGTGACAGCAGTTCACTGACATCTCTGCCCTACCCTCCCTTTGGGAAATGAGGCTAGAATTGTCATTAATAAAGCTGTAGGGATCTCCTCCTTGCTCGTGCATGCCAGGAGAGACACTATCGAATGACAGCAATTAAAAAAAAAAAAAAAAAAAGACATCTCTCCCCTAAAGAACTAAAGAGGAACAGTGCTGTACGAACATGAGGAAAAAATCTGCAAGCTGGGAACCACATGGCTGATCTAATTCTTTTTTCCTACCCTTCACAGCTATAGAAAAGGTTATCTTAATATTTACTTCTGTATCATCTTATTATTCAGTTTTTGTTTGAGCATGTGACCAAAACCATTCAAAGCTCTTCAGCTTTCTGCCACTGACTTGCGTGGGAAACAGACTCATTCCTTTGGCTCTTACTGCTCCCATATTCGTGGCTTCCTGCTCCAAGAGAATCCCAATATTCTTTAGCATCTTTTCTAATAATTGTTTTCAAGTACACATATCTTGCTGTACAGACAACTTGTTTCAGATCTTTTAAAATATCTATAATATTGTAGAAGATCCTTAAGTAGCAAGCCTCATTGCAGTAGACACTGGATTCTTAAATAAAATTATTGAACTTTTTCCAGTTAGTAACACCTGCAATTCTGCTTGTCTATGTTACTAGGGCTTACAAATCTTTTAGTTTTGTGAA
Source organism: Grus americana (assembly GCF_028858705.1). Classification (NCBI taxonomy): domain Eukaryota; kingdom Metazoa; phylum Chordata; class Aves; order Gruiformes; family Gruidae; genus Grus; species Grus americana. The sequence continues at coordinate 2,930,328 of NC_072860.1, read as the reverse complement.
TCTCATCTTTGAGCCAGGTACTTTAAAAGGAGCGCTAAAGATATAATTCAGAGAAAACAATTATTAGTTAATTAAACCTCAAGTTTTGTTCTTGAAAGCGATCAATCATTACAAAATAGAAGACATCAGACCAGGAACAAAAAAGAAATACAGGAGCTACACAAGTTGGGCATTACTGTTTGCAATTCTACAGTGCAAGTAATTGATGAAAACTATGAACAGAACTGGATTCAACATTTGGTATGACATTTCATCCTACAGAATTGAATTTCTATTAGGTTTTTTTTATTTAGAATTCACCATCAACAGCATATTTACTAACCTTATATACTAGTCTTTTATGCAGTATTACATCAAAAGCCTTCCTGAAGTCCAGGCAGATTAAGTCTACTGCTTCACCCCTCTCAGCTCTCACTGTCATCTCCTCAAAAGAAGTTAATCAAATTTGTTAAGCATCATCTCCTCTGTATAAATCCATGCTAATAAATCAGTTCATCCCTGATTCTACAATGCCTTCCAGTACAGAAGTCAAATTCAAATATTAGACCAGTTTGTTCTTTGGTTGTTTTTTTTTTTTTTAAATACAGAACACAATATTATTTTTTCTTTCCAGAGAAGTGCTTAAACTCTTTGTTACCTTTTTCAAGACATCACTGCTCAGAATTAAGCATTGTGGCAATTATTCCATTGGTAATGGACTAAGATACTTGCTGTTACTGCTTTTCAACCCCATTCTGCTTCCTCCTTGTAAATAATTACTTCCCATGACATCTCAGAAAGGGAGAGTCAGATTGTTTACTGTACAAATCCAAAGTGGACAAAAATTTTGGAATTTAATGGACATTTCTAATAAGTTATACACAGCAGCAAAACTGTTAATCTGAAAAGAAACAACCCAAGTCCATTCATTTGAAGCCACCATGGATGAAACACATTGAATTACCAGGTGATCAGCTGAAAAATTAGTTATTATTAAAACAGATCTAAAGCAACTTAACTCAAAAGTTAAACTCTTGAGTATATTATTGCTTTAGTGCTACAGTAAAGCTTAAACTCTAGCACCAAAGGATGCTTTTCCACTGTATACCATAATGACTTGCTGTACACAAAGTAGATATATTAAAGCAAGGAGCCATTGATTTACAGACTTTATTCTTAAAGATACCATGAAAGCTAACTACATATCACACTGCAGGGTATTAGAAGAGATCTTCAGTGACAAAACCCAAACGCTGAGTGAAATGAGGACTACAACTAACTTACGAATGAAATTAAAGATTCTAGAGGCTTCCTCAGAAGTGTCTGATCCTTAAACCAGGAAACGCACTTTACAACTGCCTACCTAAGCACATAGAAAATATTATAAAGGATAAAACTGTTTATTACTTTCACCTATTATTCACGTGCTACTTTACAGGGCATTTATTGACTAACTCCTTAGTAAATAAGCTCAACAATGCGCTTGCCCTTATGCACATGCAGAGCAAAAACTGACTTTCACTGTCCTTCCCTCCTACAACACTTAAGGAACAAGCAATCTTTCTTCCATACAGAATTCAGGAGTAAATGCTAGAAACATCAAACTAATGTCGTCTCCATTTTGTATTCTTGTAAGATTAAGAACATACTACAACTTCTACATTCTACAATTCTCCTGCTGCAACACAGACGACATCATTCATTTTAACAAATCTGCTTTTCCAAAGTACATCCCTTCCTTTCCCAAGTATCAGCTCAAGAAAATAAAGCTGACAGACTCTACGGCATAACTTAATCACTTATTCAAAAAAGTTATTTACTAAGTTGAAAAAAACCAGGGAAAAAATAAGCTGTTACATCACTTTTTTCCACTATAGGCCTCCACATTTCATTCACTTGAAACAGCTGCTCAAGCTCCAGTCTACTCCAAAACACACCCTTATCAAAACACTAGACTGCATAAATGGTGAATAAAGATTAAACATACAGTAACTGGGCAACTAACTAAAGTCTAATATTGACACTAAGAAGTTGAGAGGGAATATTCCACACAGAATAAAGCCTCTCGGCTCACAAACAGGAACCTATCTTGAACCATCAAAGCCCATTTCTCAGATTGCAGTTGGGGCTCTTAAACTTCAAATCAAGGAAAGAATCATTTCATATACTCACATGAAAAATATTAGAACTGTCTTCATACACACCTACCAAAGATTAATTAGACCCCACAGGATTCTTAAAGTGAGTTTTAAAAAGTATTAAAATTAATTAAAGATGAACTACATTGAGGAAACTCACTTGCTTCCTGCGGGCCAGTTCTTCTTCTTCCCGTCGTTTCCTCTCATCTTCCTGCTGCCTCCTAAGTAGCTCTTCTTGTTGCCTCCGAAGCTCCTCCTGCCTTTTCCTCTCCTCTTCCTCTCGTTTGGCCCTCATTTCCACTTCTCTCCTCTCTTGCTCTAGCTACAATTCACATAAAACTATACTCAGATGCAGGTAACGTATTCCTACACCATTTCTTAGGGCAACTCTGCTGAGATTATAGTAACAACATAACAGATGGAAGCCTCTGACAGATGCTCTCCCTTAATTTTACCTATCAGCTGGCTGCCTACTGGGGTCAGATTCCTGAAATAGTCTAGAACAATTTCTGATAATTTCTGTTCTGTAACGAACACCAGTTCTCTAGTCAGTCTTTCTAGATCAGCTCCTTAAAATAACCTGTGACTTTAGAAGCTAATAGCAAGTTGATTTGCAGTCATCATAACATAATCAGTTTCAGGACATGTACGAAATCATACAGGTTGAAACTTACTCTAGTATTATTTTTGTAAGTGTGAAACACCCCTGACAAATAGGACTCTTACAATTCCCCAAACTAATTCTGGTGAAAAGATGCAAGGATTAAGAGAACGACTACCTGCTCCTACTCAGGGTTTAGCATGACAGGTCATTATGATTCCATTTTAAAACAGAGGTGGCTAGTGAAGAGTTTTTAATCACAACTGTAAAAAATGTAACCACTACTTTAGAGGTCAGTAGTATCTCCACAGCAATGGTTTCCAAACGGCAGTCCACAAGGATTTCATAACTTGTTTCTATAACCCATATTCTCTTTATGGTGTTTTCCACGAAAATCTAATCAAAATCATCCAGAGTGGTCTGAAGATTGAAGAGCTAATAACCTTCCATTGGCTCAAGAAACACCGTTACATTGCAGAACAGCAATCCCAACTTCTTACAGTACAAAACAGTTTCTGACCTTTGCAGCTTTGGCCTTCTCGAGCTGCTGAAGTTGTTCTAGAGCTGGTCCCTGAGCTGCAGTATCAATGGGGAGATCCCAGACACTGCTTCCTTCCCAGACTAGATAGTGAAGAAAAACAAACATTGACAAGCAAAAATAAGCACATCAACAAACACACAACTGAAAGGGGAAAGTCTTGTGTATGCTGTTACTATGCTTTATGAACTAAAATCATGATAATACATTAGTCTTAGTCAGTAGAGGGCCACCTTATCTTCCTGTAGAACAAGTCTTGTCCATTACTGAAGGAAGGCTGGGTTTCCTACAAACTTCTACACAAGACCCAGCAATTCAAACTCCTCCCATCAGAGCAGAACACTTATATTATAACACTCAGTTCCTTTGGATCAAGGCTTCCCATAGCCATAGGAAACATGGCCACATTCTTCACAGCTCTTGAACAGAATTTAAACTGCAAGGAAAGTAGTCTGAACCAGTTAAAAAATACTGATGCAGAAATAATTTCCCCTAGGGTCAAAAGGGGAGTGATCGTCTCAAAGATGCTGGCTTTTTATCTATGAACTTTTCTCAATAGATCTGAGAGGTGCTAAGCATCTTACCTGTAGGTTGTGAAGCTGATTGAAGTTCCCATATTGAGCCAGTGTCCGGCACTGACACAGACCTTGTAACAGGTGGCATCATGTTCTGTTCAGAAATTCTGTAATACCAACAGGAAGAGTCAACATGCCACTTCCAGGGAGAAGAGCGCTCTGAACACGCATGAGATTCAGTAACTTGTAACATACTCCTTTCCTTCCACACCTCTATTTAAAACAAAAATATGATGTGGACAATACTACTTGCAGAATTCTTGCTCATCTCATCCCTGCTGCCAAATCAAGGGCTAAGCCAGCTACTGGTACAGTTTTGCATTTGCTGCTCATAGGCTAGTACAGAGGAACAAGCATCTAGTAGTGCAGAACTCAATTGGCAAAGCCATTCTGTTACCAGCACAACAGATCTGTCAAAAAGGTACAATTTCAACTATAAGATTTTCCTCCTCGTTTTCATAGAGACTCTCCGAGGTAAAGGCTACATGTATGAAGAAGTATTCAACATCCTGCAACTGTTTCATATTCACAATCTTTAAAATATGTAATGCTCAAATATGAACAACCTTGAATAGGGCAGACCACTGACAAGATTATAAATATCATCACATACAAGTTAGAGTATAGGAAAAATGGTACTCAGTTCAAGTCTGGGCTAACTCACCTCATCTTCAGGGCCTGGAACTGTTGCAAGAGAATAGCGAGCTGCTGCTGCTGCTGGGATGAGAGGGCTGCCTTTTGCTGCTGAGCCAGCACCTGTGCATATTGTTGTCTTCAAAAGAGAAGCAGAGAATCACTGGTATTTGTTCACTTGCTTATTTATATAATGACCAAGTTGTACATAGGTTCATTCCCCGTGACTGAAGCCTGCTGACCCATACAATGTACATGCTAAATTACTAGAGGAAACCACAGAATGGGGCCTTGGAAAGAATCAAATGACAAGAATACAACAAACTGGCCTGCATGAGCGGAACCAAATTTCTCTTCACCCTCAACTATGTCAACTAGTTACTGCTGTCCAATGTTTCTCTTTTAAGCTGCGCAAGAGCTACTTCTCTTTTTCTGTAAATTACCTAGAGATTGCTCACATTAATCTGGCTTTGATGACTGCCCACCTACACAAACCGATCTCTTCCCCAGTATGTCAAGGCATCCCCTGGTACAGAGTGTCAGGCACTTGCCTTATCAAATCAGTATTCGGAAATCATAATCATGGCACACACTTTTAGGACCCCTTGAACAAGTACTTTTATCTCATTGCTTTCTTTTCTCCATGCTCCTACAAAACAAGTTGTTAGTAACTGGCCAGAACTGAACAACTGACAACTTTGGCAAAAATGGATTACAAACTGCTTTCTCCAGCAGTTACCTTCCACTGATCTTCAAAAAGCTGTGCAAGCAGACCAAAAATAGGTTCTGCCTTCTCCATCTCCAGTTAAAAAGATGTATAGCCTTCCCCTGACTCCATCCCAACTGCATTACAAGGATAGCCGGGATTCAGTCCAACCATAATAGCTACCTGTATAGCAGGTCTCACTGAAGTAGCTACGCATGACATTGAAAAAGACTCTGAAAAGCGTGCCCGAGGTAGCCACACTCTGTCCTACTCCTGTAGACTATCAAGCCTCTGGTGTTTGTGGAAGCAGGCTGTTGCTGTTGGAGGTGAAGCACTCACAGCCCCATTGCCCAAGGAAACAATGACAAGAAACCGAACCCAGGTGATTAAAAAAGCAGAGCAGAACACAGGCACTGGAAGATCTCTGGGACTGGACTCTTACTGTATTAAGAGATGCTGATACTGGAGGTGCTGCATTTGGATCAGGGCCAATTCTTGTTGTCTAGTCAGCCGCTCTTGGTCCAGCTCGCCCTATGTTTAGGAATAAAACATTCTATTTTAATAACATATATAACAACAGTAGCACATTGCAAACGCAAGCAATGTAAAAGCTGCATTCTGAACTGAAAAGACAAAGGAAATAGAAAAATACCTAGACAGAGATCAACATTTACAAAGCCTGTGGTAGAGTGACTGTGAAATACACAGCACTTGTACATATCACAGGACCAAACCTTCCACCACAGACATGGCAAACCAAACATTTGTAAACTGAGTATCTTTTCTCCTCTTAAAAAGGTAATTTAACAGAGTTCAATTGTGGTGCTTGGAACACCTGCGATTCCAAAACAGAGCAGTCGACACATAAATATTTCAATTTCCATTTGTTACAGGACTATCTGAATACTGTAACTGGCACATAATTACCAGATGTGGAAGCGGTGCTGGACCTGGGGTGAAGGGAACCCTGCCCCACATTTTCATGATGTCTCCAAGCGGCTGGAAAGTCTCATCACAAGCTCTCTTAACCAACAGCGACATAGTGAAGTATCCAGCCTGGAACCACTCTGCCATCTCCTGATTACTGAAAGGACCTGAAATAACATCAACCACACACATGGGGGGAAGGGGAAGCGAGGCCAAGTTGAGCATACCAGAAACAAAGAGCACGGTGCTTGTTAAAGTAACACAGTACCTAGCATCAGACGTTCCTGTCCATCTCATCCACCTGTCTGGACAGACAGTACATTCAAGGCCAGAGGGTCAATGCACGTATCTAGATCTTTATGGTGACTACAGCATTCCCCCAGATAATCTTTAACAAAAAGTGTGTGACTGCTTTTACCATGCATTGCAAGGAGATGAGTCAGCCCCGAGATCAAAGCCAAGTGGCCAAGGTGGTGTGGAGCTTGGCCCAGCTAATACACATCCTGCCTCCCAGCAAAGCTCACCATGTCAGGCTCGGCACCACATTGACAACAGTTGCAATTTCCAGTTCAGACCTCGGCAGTATCTGCTAGCTGACAGTGCTAAAAGCACAAGCGTTACTTTCCCCGTGTATACTGCACAGATAATTAAACCACCATAGCCTGTTTCAACTCTTGCCTTCGAATCAGAGAAATTTGTATGTTTTATAGTTTTGCTTCTGGAACTTAGCAGATGAGCAGATCTCCCTCTGAGTGGACAATTACATTTTTTAAGATAATGAGGAAACCAGTTTCTCCTTCCTTTCTAAAAAAGCTACGCTTTTCCTTCTCTTCCTCTTTTTCCTGAGAAAGATTTCAAATAAGGACTCCTATACTAATTTTACATATCCAAACAGACACAAAACCAGTATTAAAAAAAAAAAAGATTATTTAACAGAGTAAGAACCACAAAAATATCTTCTGAAAAGTAAGAATGTCTAGTAATTCTTGCCTTATCTAGAAGTAATCTTTAGAAAGAAATTCCTCCCAGAGAATATGAAACCACAGGAGGTATCCCAATAAAATACTACGGGAGTGTTTACTTCTGGAGGTCACATTCAAGGAACTACTTACTCCAATAAAAAATTATTAGATCATCACTGAGCAATAAACACCCAGCAGTAACTAACATATAGTTTAAAGCACACTGAGCAACTAAAACCGCTTTGTGGTTAACATCCTTTAAACTTAAAGAGGTGAACAGATAACCCTCAAGATGTGTAATACCTGCAGACAAGAGATTGGCAGAGATCCCACCACCAACACCCCCAAAAATCCTACTGAGAGTTCATAGCTGAGGAAGTCATTCGCACTAAACAGCTCTAGATTCTAAAAAAATTACCCTTCCCTGAATACTCAATGTCTTTGCGCTGAGACTAGAAAACTGATTTCAATGTTTCTCATGGATTCTTCAACAAGATACTGAATGGTCATGTTCTTGTTTTGTTACCACTACTATCTGGAAATCTGAGTAACTATGGCACGAAAAACAGGTTTTAGTCTAACCTCGACTTACAGAAATATGAAGCAATTGCAAACCTTAGCCATGATAAAGAATAATTCCAGACATTAGGCATGCTGGGCTGATGGGGGCAGTGATGGGTAGAAGATCTATTTTCAAAACCTAATTCTAGAGTGGTAAATGTGCTGCTTTTGTAAAAACAAGCATCAGTATCTGTCGTCGGTAATTTTGTGAAGAACTCTTTATGGTTCTGTGAAACAAAAGAGGAAGTGTAAAGGGCACAGACCTACCCTGAATTTCTCCTTGTGGATCTTTGTAGTACCACTTCTGCATGGCTTCATGGAACAACGGCATGGAGGAACCCTTTGCTCTGTGCTCTTGAATTTTTGCTGCTAGTCTTTCATCATCAAGGGCACTGTCCTGTAGGTAGGCCACCATTTTCTCTGCTTGCTGCAGGAGACGTCAAAACCAGCAAGGAATGCAAGAGTTAGTTGTGTGCTTACAGATTTGAAAACAAGTGCACCAAATACAACCACCTTGTAGTACCCAGTGCTCAAGAGTGTAGCAGGAATTATAAGCAACTTGAGGACTTGTGTAACTGCACCACAATCCCTGAGCTCAGCCTACCACCTTGTCAGAATCATGAATAAACACGGTTCACCTGCTAAAGTAAAGCTTTAAAATGACTTACCAAGAAGGTCCCACACAGTATCATGAAGAAAAATAAAACAGGTATGGGAGCACCAGCATGAAAAATGCTCTCCATACCAGTAGAGCACAAAACTTTGATGAACAGAGTATGCACTTCATGTATGTATTTTTAGATTTTATTTTTAACATGTTGGGCATACCGTTTTACGGTTTCTCAAGGCAAATGGTAATGCTGCTTGACAGTGATCATAAGCACTAGGATGTCTAGCTCTTTAACACTGCGTATTGTAGCCTTATTCAGAAAAATACCATAGGCTTGAATTATTCTCCCAAAAAAATAATGGAGGGGAAAAGAGTAGCTTTCAGTATACATCGTGGAGTGTAAAGTTTCAGCTGCATTTCTGTTTTTATGGGCTTCAAATATTCTTTACATTCCACATTCCTGCAGCCTCACGATTGTCAACAACAAAGGAATTTGAGAAATTTTACCTGCTCTAGGTGCTTAAGGCCCTCTTCATCATCTGGGTCAGCAGGAATGTTGCCCATGCCTGGAGCAGCTGTGACAGGTGTCTGAACTGGCCGCAGAGCAGGATTTGAATTGGAAACAGGAGGAGAAAGATGAGCAGGAGAAGCTGTGTCTGCAGAAATCTGTGGCAAAGGTTGAGCGACAGAAGCCAAATCTAAAGAAAAATTTTAAAATTAGTTCATTATCTTTAACATAAATAAAAATGACTTTTAAGAACTTACTGTAGAAAATATTCAGCAGCTCAAAATTAGCACCAACACAAAAATATTTTCAGATACTCAGCACATTTCAGCATACCCTGTTCCCTGGCCACATACATTTGTCCAGGCTGATCTGCTCTACCACAATGAGGCACATCACAACTAGCTTGTTTTTCCCTAGACTGCATTGCAACATAAAGTACCAGTGTACTGCAAGCATTTGAGATAGCATATCCAACAAATCTTGTATTTATAGACCAGCTGGGGAATTCCAGCTTTTTATCACCATAATCCAGTCCTTGATTCTTAAAATAGAACAAGAATAATCACAACAGTTAATGGAAACTTAGTAAATTCATCTATCAAGTTTATTACCTTCTCTGTTGGACATTTTGGCTGGCGGTGTATTCTCTGTTCGATTCTCTTTATCTTCTGTTTTTTCTGTTCTTTCTGGCACAGACTCTTCCTTCCTTTCAAAAAGGCTCGTCTGCAGTGGGTCTGGAGGCTGGGATTTCGGTGGGGTATCTGACCTGGCAGCCGGTGAAGATGTTTGGCCTGCTTCTTCCGCTGCTTCTGTAACATTGCATGGTTCTACGTAACTGAATTAACAGAAATTCTACGCTGCAGCATAGAACAGATGCATGAGAAGTCCCACTTACCTGCTACTACTCTGTCTGTTTTCTCCCCTTCTTTCTTGGTGGTCTTTTCATGATCTTTGGCTTCTTCATTGTGGCTCCCTTCAGAGTCAGATCTTTCTTCCCCCTCCTCCACAGGTCGGAAGTCCATCTCCTGTTCCTCAGGGATTGGCTCCTTCTGCACCTTCTAAAAAGTTAACATTATAATCCATAATCCACCTGACATAACAGGACATTTGCTCAAAGTGAACAAAGGGCCCAAGAAAGCTGTTCACCTTTAGAGAGAGAAATGCTCCAGAGGAGTCAAATGTTCCCATTTCTTCTTCTGCATCTTCTAAGCACCACTCAGGGAGACTGTCCCTGTCGTCATCCATGCTGCCACTTCCACACCGTACTCGTCGATAACCCCGTTCATCATCTCGTTCCCGGAAATCAAATTCAAACCTCCGCCGCCGCTCCATGTGTTCTCGCCAGCCTGCAGAACGAGGGCCGTCTAAGGTGGGGGGAAAGTAACTTTACAAGACAGTCCCGGGGGTAGTAGCTAACTTGGAAGGGTGAAGGGGTGGGTGAAGAAATGACAAACAGTGACAGAAATTCAGAAGGCCCCTAAAGGGTACAATCCACCTATGAGCAGGCATCTTAAAGGACAAGGGAAAGAAAAGGAGTATCTTACCTTTAAGCATGCGACTTTCAAATATTATCCACTGTATATCCCCACATAATAAATTACATTATGAGCATAAAAAACACACATAAGGCTAATAAAGCTGGGCTACATAATCTAAAACATGCTGGAGCACCAAAATAAGACAAGCAGCTCCAGATGCTGATTGAATTTATGAGCCATCATTGATTTAAATCTTTTTTAGCATCTTTATATGTGTAAGATTTTATATTTTCTTTCAGGCAATCTGCAAAAGTCATATCGTGAACAAACCACCCATGCTTTTTTCCTCTTGCCCTCAGAAACACTTCTGTGCATATACATGAAAAACGGGCTGACAACTGCTCAAATACCTCTGAAAGAACTGTTAAGTCCCTTGAATGGTAATTTTTTAGCCATGGAATACCAAAACTTGGAATGATAATAAGAGGGAAAACTTTCCAAATTCAAGTATAAAATTTATTTCACTTTTCTTTCTAATCTATTCAGAAGACATCTTCATTCAGCCAAGCTTAAAATCCTCCGACTGCAGTAATGCTATTTAAAAAAACTTGCTGCTAAGGAAAACAAATTGGGAGTGAAAGGATTATAAACAGTTTTCCATCCAATAGAAGTTATCTTAACCAGAAAGGTGCAAAGCAAAACATGAAAGCACATTAGTTTTTAGTGCTTTTAGTGGTGGCTGTGTTCTTTTCTGGTGAAAAATAATTTCTTTTTTTGGTCTCAGAATTTGTGCAATCAGTGCAGTCTCACTTTATCGAACGACTACCAAGAAAAAAATCACAGTAAAGAGGAGAAACGTTGTCCTCTGTTCCATTTGCTTCGAATGGATGAGGAATGTTTCTACATCAACCTTAAGTATTAGTATTAACCATGCAAAAATCCACCTTTGTCTCACAAATACAGGAAATGTAAAACAAACTCCTTCTAGAAACACTATGAACTTTAAGATGATATTTTATCATGGAAACACAAAAGGCTAGTCTTTAACAAGGCCTTCATTATACCATATGTGCTTATTTGCAAATAATTCCATTCTATAACTTAATCTATGCTTCTAGTTATGCTGTGGAAACAAATAACTTTTTGGTATGCAAAACCGTCAAATCAATGTTCTGAAGCTACTTTTTTTGTGTCATTAAGGAAAGAAATAAGGCACAGTAAGCTTGCACTTATCCCATCTTTCCTGCCTGCCTTAAAGTAGTTCTTAACATCTTAAGCCTGTTATGTCAACTTCTTGTTCAGCAATAACTTCCCCCAAAAATATGTAAGCAAAGATAGAGCTCATTGAAGATGCATTAATGGAGTAAGTACTCCAGAGAGCTAAAGTACACTTTGGGACACTTAAGATTCAGCTGGACAGCGCCCGGGCTCCATCTAGATGGAGCTTTTGCCAAGAAAGGTTGGACCAGATGATCCTTGAGGTCTCTTCCAACCTGGTAGTCTATGTAATAACCATTCGTAATAACCATTAAAGTTAAAATAAGTAATAACCATTTCATGCATCCTCTTGAGAGGAAGATGCCTGCATCACCCCCTGTGCACCTCTGCCCACAGCCTCTAACTTAGTGCAAACTCAGGAGATGCAGGTTTCTAAAGGCATTCTCTTCAGGCAAGTCATACATATGAACATCTCATTAAATGCTGCTCAATTTTAAAAGAACAAAAGCATCTCTGGGAGCAACCAGCAACTAAGCAGGACACCACGGTCTACCCAAAAGGAAAGGCCTGACACTGCAATTCCACTAATGTGGCATCAGAAGCAGTATTAAGTTTACTTCCCCCTCCTCATCAGAAATATCAATGCATCAAAACCAGGACTTCCTTTGGAATCAGAGGGCTTTTTCTGAGGTTTAAGCGTGAGAGGTTGCTGACAACCAGACTATGTTTCTGATTAAAACCAGGGGCAGACATCTCCTCAGTACAGCCAGCAATGTCCACGTCAGGTTTCCCAATATGTGGAAAAACAGAGCTATGGCCTGAACCTGGCAATGGCATATCATACAAACTGTTTAATATCTCTGCCTGTTTGCTATCCTGGGGCTCACAAACAGCTGAGCTTCTCTTCTTCAGCTCTCTCTTGCAGAAAAGAGGAAAGTTTGGTATTAAGAATTTTCTACACAGCCATAAATGGGCGATCTTGAGATCATACATTAAGAACTTTGATTATTTTTAGAGTTCACATCCCTACAACAGGGGTGCAGGCTCTTCATAGTGCAATCCAGAAATATGGTTTTTGAAGATCAATTCTGAGCATTTTGTTAATTCCAGGTATCTTCAAAGTTCAAATTAAGAACTTAAAGAGACTTTGTTTACCATATGGTCTCCTTGCAAAGATTTAGTCACAAAACCTCCTTTTATAGTCCACACCTAGGTGGGCAGGCAAAAATAAGAGATAGAGCAGACACATGCCATTGTTTCTTAATAACAACAAAAGTTTATAAAAGCCTAGTTAGAATACAGCAAGCAACTCAGGTGCAAAGTACAGGGCTGCCAATCTTTACAGTCAAAAGTAAAGACAAATCTTAAATTCTTACCTAAAGTTTTTTAGCCAACAGTTAGGACCAAACATACTTTTAAATTCAGTCCTGTAGTACCATTAGGCACTAGTTATATGATCAAGATTCCAAGTTAAAAGAAATAATTTTAAGCTAAATTTATCCCTTGCAATTTATGGTGACATTACAGGTGAAAGAAAGGACTACTGGCTGCTGTAGGAAATTGTAGTACACTTTAGTCTCAATTATTAATAGCTATTTATCTCTTAAAAGTTATATTCTCTAATTCAGAAAAGAAACTTCCAATGTATACTAAACCAATACTAAACAAGAGACAAAGGAATAGTACACATTACTTTTTTGGCATATATTGTATGTGAACCTAATTTTAGAGCAAGATTCTCAAGTGTACTTTAGCTGCTTTAAAATATTCAAGAAGCACAAGGCACAACACCCAAAAGGCTACTTGATTCACAGCAACTGATTCTGAAAATGGAGTGAACCAAGATGAATTTGAAAAGCCTTTCAAGAAAAGCAGCAACCAAAAAATCTTTACACAAGATTACAGACCAATGCCTCTCTAAAAGTCTTTTCAGGGAAAAGATCTTAATAGAGCTGCTTAAGCAAAGACATAAAATCATATCAGAGAGAAATTTTAGGCAAGAAGAGATGATTCCTATTCCTCAAGGATGACTTAGTAACAAAAAACTAAAACAATCTATACACCACATTCACTAGTTTTGAGACCAAAAAAAGTTTGTCTTTATCTGATAAAATGGACTTGCTCTGCAAATTTAAAGGTCAATCATTGTATGAATGCAAGAACTGGAACAACAAAAAGAAAGGTCTTTTTAGGTAAGCAGTCATTATATCATTAAAAAAAAGATGGCTTAAAACATTAAAAAAACAAACAAGAGAACTTTGAAGCAGCCAGTGAATTTCAAGCTATGGTCACATTCTTCTTACAGATAGTTAACCCAGTCTAAAGACCCTGTTTCACATCTACAATAGCAGCAGTACCACATTTACCCAGAACAACCAGCAAATCAACTTTTCCATTGTATAAAGCCAAGGTAAGATGTCTTCTCATCAGACTTCTAGTCCTAGTGCACAGACAGTAGTAGAAAAAGTAGAAAACCCCATCAACTCTGACTGGAAAAGCCTGGTGATGCAATCCAGACAGTTTTCATGCTGTAAAAACAGACAAGTTTACATCCTTCTGAATTAAGTAGTAGAAGGAAAAAAAAGCATTTGGCTTGGCTATTTTAAGGAGAAGTCCGACCTATTTGCTTCTTCACTTTACCACCAATACTCAGCAGATCCCTCACTTCATATGAGGTGTACCCATGTGAGAGAATAGTTTAAACACAGCATGGATACATGACAGATCCCTTCAGCTACATCAAGGGAGTTAACTTTAGCTACAATAAATCAGACCACAGAACCTGGGAAGCTACACATAGGGGCACAAGACTGCTTCAGCAGAAACAGTCCATCCTCTTGATCCTTTGTGCCTATAAAAAAAAAAGTACAAAATGAGCAGATTTAGGTCACCTATCCCTGCAGTAAACACAGCTGAAGGAGCAAGAGGAATTCAAAAGCTGGAAAAACAATGGTCTGTGGGAATCACAGTATTCTTTGCTTAAAAACAGAAGATAAACTCAAGCCTGACAACTGATATGTTCTTCTTAACTGCTCTCACCCAAAAGGAAAAAAACAAGCAGCATACAATCTAGAGGGAGTATGCAGAGCCAAGTCAAAGGAAGGTCCAGCTAAACAAATGACGACAATACTCTGAAGACATTTCTCTATTTTTAGCAGGACACATGATTAGTACTACTACCTAACAGCAGAATAAGTATAAAGAAGCAGTTTAAGCCATGCCAATTTGCATTAAACTCATTGTTTAAAGCAAGAATGTGATTAAAACCATTCTGATAGTCCTGTGGCTAGTACTAAAAGGAGAATTCAAATACAGCCCTGACCAAAGCTGAGAGACTAGTACAATATAGCTGTCAACTCAGTCTATCTCAAAATTAGCTGCTACTCTGCAGATTCACAGAATTCCTAGAACAGGCTTATTATACCTGCTAAAACTAACTTGTAAGTGAAGTTAGTTGTCTACTACAACAAAAATTCAAATAAGCAGTAATATTTCCTATGATGGAAGTAAGATGAATTTTCAAAACCTTTCTCAGAACATCTTCCAAAAAAGTTCAAGCCATGAATGAACTTCTGAACTTTGAGGTCTATGCTTCCTTTTAAGCTAAAGCATGCAGGCTTGTACTTGCAAAACACTCCACTCTTGAGTACCATGCTGCATCTGATCATCATGAGGTACAATCATAGCTGGCCTGTCATCTGAACTATATAACAAAGCAGCAGTGTCTAATGAACAATCGTGACCAAACACTGGGGAAAAGAAAATGACATTCTTGAAAAATTTGCCCCTTAGCCCTGCTCTAAATAGAAAACATCCGATAATAAATCTAGCCTTGGGCTCACTGTTAAATTTTAGTACAAGCTAACAGTTGTTTCAGGGCAGAGTATTACATAGCTGTGGAGAGGGTTAGGAACAGAGGTAATGGTTGCTCACAACTACTATAGCACTGAAAGTCCTTTGGGATATTGAAAAGGGTGATAGATCCATTCTAAGTGCAAGTGGACTTTTTTAATTGAAGAAAAGAAGTTGTCCACCTCAGCCCCCAAAATGTCCCATGCTTCCTTTGCTTCCCTACAAAGATATAACTGTAGAAGAGCCACAATCCTCCCCTGATTCCCCAGAAGCCTTCTGCAGCCAAAAGATACCCAGACCCAAGATCCCACAACAGGTAAGTCTGGCTAGCAGGATCTTTTCCAAGTAGATTAAAAACCCCAAAGTTTCAGCTAACCTACTCAAATACCAAACTTCGCTTTGTATTTCTCCTGCAACTCAGCAATACAATGCTGGAAAGCAAGTGAACCAGACTGACTTTGTCAGGCCAGGGAAGGGGAGAGTAACACTGAGCAGATGCCGGAAATTCAGTGAGACGACATCTTGTAACTAACTACAAGATGCATAGAGCAGCATATTTTAAGATTTTCCAACTATGCCTCTTGGCATTGCAAACACATTTGGAAAACTAGAAAGACGCCAACAACCTGAATGGCTTAGTGTCGGCATCACTCCACAGCCTTAGATATCTTACCTACTGTGGGTAACTTCTCCCCACTCAGCATCACAGCCACAGACAAAGTACTATTAAAAAACCCCATGATTTTACTAGGCACATACACACCTGAAGCACAACACAGACAAGCATACACATGAAAAACATTGTTCCCTTAAATATGTTAGAGTATCCCACCCTACTCAGCACTTGTCAGGCCACACTTTGAATACTGTGTTCAGTTTTGGTCCCCACTATACAAAAATCAAAGATGTGGACAGGCTAGAGAGGGTCCAGAGGAAGGCCACCAGGAAAATCAAAGGACTGGGAAGTCTGCCATGTAAGGAAAAGATGAGATAATTGGGTTTGTTGAGCCTTAAGAAAAGAAGGCTTAGGGGAGACCTCATCGCCATGTTCCAGTACTGAAAGAGTGGCTACAAAGGAGATGGAGACTCCCTTTTTACAAGGAGCCATGTGGAAAAGACAAGGGGAACGGACACAGGTTACTTCTGGAGAGTTTCTGATTGGAGACTAGAGGAAAATTTTTCACAGAGAGAACAATCAGCCATTGTAAGAATCTCCCCAGGGAAGTGGTGGATTCCCCAACATCGGCCACTTTCAAGATTCAGCTGGACAGGGTGCTGGGCCATGTTGTCTAGATGGAGCTTTTGTCTAGACAGAGCTTTTGCCAAGAAAGGTTGGACCAGGTGATCCTTGAGGTCCCTTCCAACCTGGCATTCTATAATTTTGTGACCAAAATTGCACGAACCTTACCTATTTTTGTCCTAAATTTTATGCCACCTATGCCACCTCCCTTTCCTCTCCTTTCCCCATGCCCTGATTCACCCACTGCCCTTTCCCTATAACCACAGCTGCATTTTTCTCCAGATCTCCTCTCACCTGGACTGTGAGGGCGCCACCTCTCACCATCCCTCCGTGACCCAGCCAGTCGCCAGCCTCCATCATCATCTTCCCCATTTTGTTCCTCCCTGAAGATGCGCCAGTTCTCGCTCTCAGAGCGTATAAACTCATGCTTCCTCCCCGTTGTTGCTGTCCCACCTTCCTCAAAGTTTGGTCTCACTGCAAAGAAAACACACATGCCAGTGAACATGCATCGCATCTTTAGGAACCTAGAAACAAAGGGTTGAAATCCTGCTCCCTTAGAGGCACCGGAAGTGGTGATAGGAACCTACGAGAGGAATGGAAGTTTATGGAAAGAAACACGAGACAGATTTAGGAAATACCTCCACGTCCCTACGTACCTTGGGGTGGAAAGATTGAGGAAAAAAACAGAAGAAAGCAAAGCATACAAGAAATTATGACATGGATAGGAAAGACAGAAGAGAAGAAGATAGTTTAAGACATAGGGAAGCATAAAAGGAAATAGGCCAAAGTGTGCAGAGAGAATGAATAAACAGCTGTATCATGAAGTCTCATGCTAAAGGAAAATGGGAATATAGGAAACTGTAAACATTACACACATTTTATATAAACCAAACATATTTGCTACTTCTGTAATAAAAAGAATGAAATTTATATATTTAATCAAATATGATGTATCTTGCAGTGTTTTAGGAAAGACTGAAAATTCAAAGTAGGATTAAGGATTAACCAAGACAAACATAGTAGTGTTAACATTGTCCTGTGAATCCATCTTCTGGAAAGTCAAGGTCAGCATGTTAAGAGTTAGAAGCAACTATGCTTGAGCTCAAGGACAAGTCTGCCAGGAATTTAGGAGATAAGATAGTCTTTTAGTTCCTAATTTACATTACATTATATTTAAAATAAAACATATAAAATCCTCAAGTGCTTAATGAAGAGCAACACTGTCACAAAAGTATGATGTAAATATTTTTATAAAAAGAACCCACATTATACACCAGTAACTCAGGCTAGACATACATACTGCTTTCACTGTTGACTCATCCTGACAAGGATACACCACCACCAAAATAAAAAGTAGTAATAGCTTCAGGACTTCTGGATTTTGTATTTCTTTAAATATGTTTAGCTGTAGGGCACCAGAATTCTCACAGGAATTATCGTGATGACACTTCTTCAGTGTTAACCTGAAATTGTGTGGTTATCTATTTTAAAAAGTACTCAAGTACTAGAGAAAGGTATACTTAATTTTCCTTGTTAGAATCTTAAAATCCAAAAATATAAGGTGATATTTGGAGACTATTGTATAGTATGCCTGCTTGCTTAGACAGGAAAAACAAAAGAAAGTATGACTATGCACTAAGATTCCTGGGGTGGACAGGGACATTTTTAAGAATTTAGTTTAGGAAGGATAGGAGATTGCATACCCCTTTCTCACATCATGCAGCTTTTTCAGTCAATGAAAAAATGAGGAAACAGAGTACCTGAAATTCTATGGCATATCAAACCTCCACTTAGAAATTCTTCCTACATAGAGATATGGCACTCTGGAGACAGGAAATACATTGCCTTTGGACTTTCAATAAATCTTGGAGAAAAATCAACATCCCTCCTCCACCATCTCGAAACACTGGAGGAAACAAACCTTTTCCTTTCTTCAGCTCAAAATTTTCCACAGTATATTGTTTTAGGGAGAGACTATAGTGAGAGAATATAGGTAGAATTCAATCCAGAGTACAAAATTCAAGACGTTTCCAATTTCCCAACATCCAGGTTCACACGAAATCTTTTTACCTCTGTCACAGGAACAAGTTTCTACAAGAATGTTCAAGATGGCAAGATCCTTGACCTATCGAGTAGACAGGAGATGCAGGGAACACCCCAATTTTTAAGATGAAAGAGTTCTTCCACCCTGATGACTACTTAAGTGACTACAAGTGACTACTTGAGGCCCTCAGGTAACTGGAATACCTTCCTTGTGTTGTTTTTAGATAAAGAGCTAAAGCGCGTTGCCTGTTGATACAGATGATGTACTTTCACCAGTCTCAGCTATGAAGCCTCATATAACCCAGATATATACTTTGTTGAAGGGGACACCTGACTAAAGACCACTTCTGTACTTGCTGGGCTTTGAGAACCAAAATTTTAAAACAGCATTTTGGGAAGTGTCTGGTGGTATTGGTTCTGAATAAAACAAAATTGCTGGAGACACTCAACTCTTCATTTGGTAGGTGCACTGTTGGCAAATCTCCTTATCTGGAAGGGATAAATCTTTGCACATGATGGTCAACCACATTCTGTTTTCCCATGCTTCACAGAAAATAAAGGCAGGCAACAAGCTAGACAGAAAATCTGTGTCCAGGAAACAGAGGTTTTATTTCATTTTAGATCTCTGAAAAATGTCACACAGAAGAATGTAACAGGAAGTGCAGGGAAGCCTCTCAGTATTGCTCCTTGGATGGGCTACACATAGCAGAAAACTAGCAGACAGAGGTGCAGAGCCAAGTCAGCCAAAAGTAAAATACACAGAGATAGTGGCCCAGGAGTGAGCTGCAATCCAACAGACCAGATGAGCCTAAGACCCAGATGATAAGGAATATGCCTCATTCCTTCTGAACTTATTTTTAAAGTGCTACAAGAAGAAAAATGTATTTTTTTTTATTCTGCAGCACAAAAGACTTGTTTTTCCTCACTAAAACAGTTACCAACAGAAAAAAGTTACTCAATTTGCTATTTTGAGACTAGAAAAATAATAGAGATGTGGATATTCTTTTCATCAAAATTCACACCTATTACTTGACGCTCATTCAGTAACATTTATTGAAGAGACATATTTTAGACTCTACCAACTGAAAAATAAAGGTGTTATTTCTTCCCATTGTTATTAAGTTCAGTTAAGATTCTGGAGACTGCTCTTTAACACTGCCAAGCTATCAGTGCACAGGCTCTGTTTCTGCTGTTGCAAAAACATTTAGAAAAAAGTTACCTAAAGAACATCGTGAAGTCTACTTTGCCACTGAATATCCGTATGTTCTTAGCCCCTCTGGAGATATATACGTGCTGTAGGCATACCTAACGCAACTCAGGTTTTCTTAGTCTTTAAGACAGCTGGTTTCGCTCCCAAAAACTGAACTATCCAAGTCAGGTTTTGTATTCTGTATTTTGTATCCAGAAAGTGGCATCCCTATTTCCTGCTGTGGGGTTTAAAACATTTCTATGGAGGTGACAAAACATCAAATGCTGTTTGCCAAGATCAGACACAAGTGGGATCCTGCTCCCCTCCCCCCCAATTTTAAATTCTACAGCATTAGAAATCTAACAAACAAGAATCAATTATAAGGGTTCAGTACTATATTAATCTGAGGATGGTACCACCTGTGATTCTGAAACCTTTCTAAACACAGCAGCAGTCCGGCGTGTCACATCAGGTGACTGTTCTGATGCAGCATATCATGACACACTGAAGTTTTCTGGTAGTAGGACACCATAGCAAGCAATATTCAAAGACAGCAAGGTATGTGTCAAAACAGATCTAGCATTAGATGATCTTAAACATCAGATAGACCAGCCAAGAAACTAGTTGCTTACGAATACAAACAGGTCACAGGGTAAGGATCAGAAAAATCAAGTTACCCAAGTGACGGAAGACTATGACAAAATTGTATACAAGAATACTCCTACAGCTTACACATAAATTCCTAACTTCCAAAGTCCTAGCATATTGTCTTTGCAAACTGTTCCTACACTTAAGAACGCTCATTTCAGCTGAAATGACTTAGGTCTGAGAGTAAGTATTTGGCAATGTTTTAAGGACGAAAAAAGCTAAAATGCAATCTATGGTTTTGCCTTGGACTAATTGACTGGACTTCCCGAAGAGAAGGAGCAGTAAAAGGGCACCTCTGTTCAAGACTGTCACAAAGCCAGCAATGGTGTTTACAGAAAACTTCAGATAGAGCTTAGCGGTATCCAGCCAAAAAAGCCTACAGCTGTGCAACACTGAGCTGAAGGAAGACTAACCGCGAAGAACAAGACCGGGGTTTTGGGACGAAGGCCCATGGCAACACGTTTATGAAGAGGACTTACTAACAGAATGGCAAGTAACTTCTGTTCTCCATGCTGTCACTCCATGTTTCCTATGACATGCTTGCTGTTTGGAGAGAACACACAGGGAAGCAATGATTGACAGCAATGCTGTTTCCTCTAAAGAAGGGAAAAACTAGGAGAGTTTATTAAGTGCTTTGACTTGCGCTCTCTGCTGCATGCTACACGCTTCCTCAAGAACAGAAGAAAAATCTTTGCAGCTAGCGTGTTTAAAGGAATTCAAATACCTTTGCCTAGATGTGTAATTTTGTAGCTCATTTTACAGAAGAAAAAGACAAACAGCCTTAAGATGGTGTTTCTAAAGAAGCACTACTTCTCAGGACAGTACTTGACACGCTAGGGACACTATAGGAATACATACATAGTGAACTGACTCACTTGTAACCAAAGTCAGCGACAGTGATCGGAAATTCTGATGTCCGTTTCTAGCTTCACATTTTCTCTGCCTCCATAAAATCTCAATCTCAACAGGAGGGCTCAGACATTCTACACAAATATCACTCCATATTTTTTTTCATTAAATTAACATTTATCCACTGTCACGAGTATGGATGAACCAGTAAATTGAAAGGAATTAACACGAGAGGTTAATTCCATAACACACATCTGGAAATCATGTACTGTAGCTATCTACTGTATGATCACACTGTTAGATTTTTCAATCCATTCAGCTGAATCAGATTAGAAAACCTGTGACCAGACACCATACTCTTTCTATAGTACAAAATATGGTTAGTAAGAAAATACTGCTTGCAAAAAAAAAAAAAAACCCCCAAAAAAAGAAATCCTTCTTGTGAATACAAGAGGCTGTCCGTAGTGGAAGTTCAACTTTCAACTTTGCTGGAGTATAGAGGGAAGGGTGATGGGCAAATCACATTGTCCTACAGGCTTGCCACAGTGGTGGGAGTTCCCTTGCACTACATTATTTGCCCTGGCTCTGAAGGTCACACACTGCCTATCACAATTTTCGGTGCTGTGCCTGAACATGTATTAAAGTGTTCCATACAAATGAAGCAAAGAATTAATGTTTTGCAATTTAGGGTTGGGGGGGAAGGTTAAAGAAAAAAAAAAAAAAAAAGAGGGAGGATTTTGTTTCCTAAGCAGGAAAGTCTACATTAATAATTTTCCCAGCAGGCCTTCAGTAGTTTTACTGCAAACAACCACAGCCTTTGTTTCTTAGATCCTCTTACATCTGACGTTCCATCAAAGCCCTCACATCAGCAGCTCACCAAGGGGAAAAAAAAAAAAAAGTGTAAAATACTACTGCATTACAAAGCTGTCCTCAGTTCAGTTCAGTAGTGCAGCATGCTGACCACTCTGTGCGGTTGTTCAGCTAAAACACTGTCCCTCAATAACTCTTCTCATTTGATAAGCGAGAAAGAAAAAACCAGCTTAAGTGAAGTAATTTCATTTGCTGCATGGAATCAACAATCCAACTAATCATTGTTTCATTCCTAGGCTTTAGCAAAATCCTGTGATTAATTCCAGGTTTTCACAAAGGAGCAATGTAGACATGGCAGAGAAGTGGCCAGATCTACGTCTTCTGACCACCATTAAACTACAGTTCAGCAACACCCTCCAGAGACTGTCCCATTAGCTTCAGCCCACCTTTTTGTTAACACCAACACTCAGGAGCTCAGGACCTAGTGAGAAGAGGAAGAAGTGGCACTAGACAAGCAGCAGTGAGACAGAAGAGTTTCTCTTTTCACCTAAACAAACAGTAGCTGACACCAGTTAGGGAGAAAGTATCAGAGCACTGTGCGTGTTTTTCAGCAGCAATACGGGAACTTTTTCCTTTCAGCTTTTCCAGGAGAATTTTGGCCTTTTCAACTTTCATGTAAAACTTTAAGATTATACAAATCTAAAAAATGATCTTGATTAAGGAGGTGAGGGGGAAAGCACCCCTTCTCCAAGTAAGTGTTTGAGGATTTCTCCTTGGCTGCTAAGGGTTTGTGTTGGGTAAAGAAACCCTCCTAACAAATCAGCATTCTTTTCCACATGATCAGAGCTAACCAGCCCCCCTGCAGGCAAAATGACCAATCAAATCAGCTTCAGATAAAAACCAACCCCCCTCAGCAGTATAAACACAGGAATGAGACATACAAACCCATTTTTAAATTTTTTTTCTTTTTTAAAAAAAAAGACCTCTACCAACCACTTGTGGGAAGTTTCTTGCCAGTGTTGGGACCAATACACAAGACCAGCCCAGTCCCTCTCGTGGAGCCCAGGTATTCCCCTTCTGCACACAAACCCTTTGAAGACTGGTAAGTACACAAACCAATCATCTTCTTTTTCTTATTGTACAATTAGAAATTGTTCTGTCTTTCTGTAATCAAAGAAATCTAAGTTGTTTTCAAGGCACAAAGTTTTATTTCTAAAGCTTACTAAATTAAGTATCACCTTAAACAAAATGGTTTCTGATTTTCCCTCCTCAAAAAGAAGAAAATGCTGTCTCAGAGGACTATAGTCCTAACAAAGCAAAATCAAAGTCATCATGTACTATTTTTTCAGAACGTTTGCAAGATAAACAGTGCTGGAAAGACTCTGCAACGCTCTAGAAACAGAGCATTTGCAAGCCTACAGCTAAGGTAGTCAGGTGTTACGTGGCCAGGTGTTATAAAAAGTCACCCTCGCCTTCTTGCTGCGTTCATCGTAGCTCCGCATTTAACTTCAGATCCATCACAAAATAAAAGAAATGAGCTTCACCTCTTCAAGCCCGCTTTTACCATCTCTAATTATATCTCATGCCTTCAATCATTTTTCAATCAATGCATTCTCTGCTTACGTGAGCTAGCACCACTGCCCAGGAAACCACAAACAGGCATCAAGTATGAACTCCAACAGCCTAGAAAACTCAGTCGTGTTCTAGACAAGCCATTGGGAAGTCACATAGGGCAGGAATGCTCTTCAAAACCAACAGGTTTCACAAAAAAAATGGATGGCAGCAGACTTCTATTACTACAGCCTTACAGCCAGTTAAAGTCTCCCTCTTAAATTCACTCCTCCAGTAACAATACTTAATCTTGCATTTAAGTTTCTCTCTCAGGATTTAATATATACTAGCATATTTTAAAGCCTTAAACAACATGTAAGCAAAGTCTTGGTAAAGCTTTTCTGCTTATCTAAAGGTGACCAGACTAGTTGATCCACTTCATAATCAAGAATTTGGGTTCATATGGATCCTCACAGTATTTTTAGCATGCTGTACTATGTGAAAATACATTATATGGAAAATGGATCAATACAGATGTCCCCAAAAATCAAGTATACATCCAGCCTTGCTTTCTGTACTATAAAAAAAATCCCATACTCTCCCATTTTACCTAAATTTGGAGGAGACTGGGTTTTGTCTTTTTTTAAGTGCATTCTGTAGTAAACTGTCACAGAAGGTCAGAAGTACGAGCTCTCACATCCTAAACTTTGTGGCACCTGCTTTGAAAAGTATGACTTGGGCTCAACAAATTGAAGTTCCCATTTTTACAAGACTTACTTATGTATGTAACAAGCCCTGAGAACTGTTATCTTAATTCTGCAGACTGCTTGGGAAAAACAGTTTTGTCAGAAACTACTCCCCATTCAGCTCAATTAGGCATTAGCTACAAAACCTAAACGATAAACATAGTAGGATAATTAAAATTTCAAACAATATCTGCAGCATAAGCTTTCAACCAAAGCAATTATTCTAACTGAATTAGTTCCTACATTTCTAAGATTACCCCTTAATGTAAGTTATATGATCCAGTCATGTCATCAATACTGAAAAAACCCTTCATTTCCTAATATGAATCCCAGAACATCGACGATCACCATTCAATCTAAAAATAGCAATACTGAAAAGTTAATAGCATGAAAATGCCTTTAAAAAAAATTATAAACTCAGTTTGTTCTTGTTGCAAAGTGCAGAGGCATCTGAATGATCATGGTACAAAGATGACGTTTAAATTTGAAACTAGTACAAGACTATGTAGACCCAGGTCAAGTAAAGAGGGAATGTACACATTCCCAGAGGGGCACGCCAGCACCTCCCAGCTTCTAATATATCTTCAAGTTATGCTACACTTGTAAGCAATTTTTGCAGTTACTCCCAGCAAACAGCATACTACTAGACTACTTTGCTATCATCATGAAGCAGTGCACTATAAACTGCCTCAAATCCCTTCCAAGGTCAATTAGAACAGACTTTATTAAGAGTAGGAGCTGGGGCAGGTAGGGCAGCACTGCAGAAGTCTCCCCTGAACACAGCCCCATGTAAAGGCATTCAGGCACCTAAAATGTTGCAGGTGCATTAGTGCACCTGAAAACAGGCTGGAAGTGTCACTTGAAATGCACTCAATGCAACAACAAAATGAAGAGACTGCTGCAAATGAGTCCCCTTGCAATCCTACTAGAGTCTTAACAGCAGAGCTTCTGCTGGCAAGAGAAAGGCTAAGCAAGAGTAAAGCAACATGGTGGCACGAAGCAGCAACGTAACAAAGAGCTGTTACAACACAAGGAACAAGATCTCAAGAAAAAGAGCAAAGCATGGGAAATCAGTGTGCTGGATCATGAATTTCAGAAATGCAAGCGATATCTTAGAGCTGTAAGGCAAGGTTTTATTACACATAAATCATGGGCAAGCCAGGTCAGTTTAGAACCTGTCCAACTGCTAGGAAAGGGGAAACTTTGATTTAAAAAGGTAGTACTCACCCTACCTTGTCTTAGAAGAGTATATAGAAGAAGCCAGAATGAGAGACAGTGATGGTAAAGAGATTAAAAAAGCTAACAGACACTGGCGTTGGTGATAACCATTTATTTGTCGATAGACTGGAAACAGGAAGGATTAGACACACTGAATGCATGACAAGAGACTGGTCCACACGCCAAAAGAGGTTTTGAGAAGTAATTTCTGACAGTTCCTGTCTTTCCAGTCAAGGTCTATCAGCTGGGAGATGGAGGGAGAAGGAATACCCCAAAGCTACAACAGTTTCACAAGACAGGAACCAGGAAAAGCAAAACCAAGGAGCATAGCATAAAGGTTAACAGATTACATTAGACAAATTTGGCTTAGAAACACAGTATGTATTTAGCAGTGGAGACAAGAATTCTCCAACAAACAATGCAGACAAGTCAAAGTTGAATGTCTTCCCTAGAAAAGGTACAAAGTTTGAAACTGGGATTAATGTGGGGACATCAAGGACCATGCCAGGCAGGGGATTGGATCAGATGGTCCAAATTGTACTTTACAATTTCATTAATTTATCAGTAACAAGGAAAGAAGGTATTTATATTTTTTATTACAGTGGGCAAGGAAGGGATTAGAGAGAAGACAATAATTCCTTTTTAAATTCAAAGTCACATCTACTCTTAAGTTGACTCTGTTTTTGAGAATACAGAGGACTGATCCTCCAGCCTAAGTAAACTATTTCTCTCAGGAGGGTTCTTCTTTCCCATCTTATTCTAAACCAACTGCATTGCTCTCAAAGCTTATTTGTAGTTTCTTAACCATTTTTCCCACCCCAGGAAGTTGAGATTTATGGCTCTTAAAGCCTTCAATAGCTTTTGAGAAAAAAAAAGTTTAGGAATTCAGGCTTAAACACTTCCAATGCTATCACTGCCACCAAATTAGCTAATATTTTAAATAGTCCTAGAGAAGAAAAATCAGAGGCCTGCATCAAATGAAACCAGAGCAGTAACCTGGTTAACCTCAGCAGGTAAATTCCCCTGCTGGGAGTCTGAAGGAGCAGACACACAGGACTGTTTTGAAAAGTGCTGCTGGGGGCTAATGGAGATTCTCCTTCTCAAGTACCTTTGAAACCTGTCAGTAATGGATCCTCCCCCATAGAAAAGATCCCGAACAACCTGACAGTGAACACTGACTAAATTTTTTCAGAGCTTCAACTCAACATTAAGTGATTAATCACCACCCTAGAAAGCCCCTTAATCAACAAAATTGAGACCCTGCAATGCTGATAACATTTTGCTCTAAGTCTGTAGCGCTCAAGCACACTACCTTAGCATTGATGTGTGGAAGATTTGAAGTGTAGCCAAGAAAAAATGTACCATGTTAAGTATGTTTTTCCTTTTCCTTTTAACGTATGTAACACCGTAGAAAAGGCTTGTCACCAATCAGTATCAGATTCACTCTCACAGTGCATGTTTGTTTTGCAAACCCAAATGACTTGGAGGTTATGAAGGAGATGCTGCCCTCAAAGTACCACGAGAATTTACACAGACAGACTAGTTTTAAGTTTTGTGTTTTGTTGTTGTTTTTCTTCAAGAATGCATGATGTTTACACCCAGAGGCATTTTGTTCTGTAAAAGTGTTCTCCTCTACTCAAATAAGGGAGTGCTTCTTGTGAGTACTGCTTATCCTAAGATGATAAAACCAAGGGACTGTCCACAGCTCATTTTCTCCCCATCATCCTTCCCATTCAGAGACATCCATTTTCCAGCTCCTTCAAGGCATCCCAAAGGGCAGTCTTAAATCTTAGCACAAGGACTCTGCTTTATAGATAAATCACTAGTCATCTGGTTCCTGAAGCATTTAAAATTGTATTCAGGTTATTGTAAATTCCATAACACTGCAGCAAGACTGAAAACTGTCATTTAGAGAGCGATATAGTAGAGCGAAGATCAGAACTCAGAGAAAGGCAAGGGGCCATGCTATGGACTGAATGGACTACGACCAGAATCCTCCAAGAAAAGGAGCCTGGTACTATTGATCAGGAGAATCTCCGTAAGCCCACCGTATTCTTTGGCACAGAGAGTGGTTTCAAACTATTCCTTCTAGGAGATGTGAATTGGAAAATAAAAATGAGGGAAAACCCACCAAATTCCACTCAGGCCATCATCTATTCTACCTCGACTAGAGCATGGGTAGAAGAAATAGCTGGATAGTTTTGAGAACCTACAGAAGGAAAGAAAAATGAAAATTTAGCTAAATATTCACTGTGATGTCAATTCTCATACTTCAGTATGCATTAAGCACAAGTAAAATCAAAAGAGAATGTTCTTTACTAAAATTTGGTATCAAGATCAAGTAAGTAGTCATGAAAACTGCTGGTTTACAGGATCAAAGATCACAAGAAAGATTTTTACCTTTCATAAATTCATTCTGAAGTTCAGTATCCTTGTAGCTAATGTGTTTCAAGATAAAACTAAGACGGCACTCTTGGGGGGAAAAATCCAATTCCTCTAGCCTGTTTGTACACTTCTATTACACACTGAAACAGTCATAATCCAGAGAAAGGTCAAAATTGATAGGAAACCAACAAAATCGACTAAATATACCATGTATAACTATGATTTGCAGAATTTACATGTATTTTTAAATCCTCTGTTGTTCTACAAACAAGCTTCCTCAGAATCATCTTTAAGTAGGTGGTACACATTATGAAGTCTCTATTTTACATGAACCCATATTTAATTTTAATCTGTCCCAGGTGAACTTTAAACATTCAGTATTTACAAAATTTATGGATTTGAGTGGCCAGCGTCTTTTCAAACGCATCTCTGACAAGTTTGGCAAGCTTTGACATTTAGAAGTAAACAAAGGAACCCAACACATCAAATACCTACAAGTATCCATTTTGCTTCCCATATTTGCAATTCCACCTTCACCTCCTAAATCCCATACACTTGCTGTCCTATTTTCTTATTTGGTCACTAAGAATAAAAATACACTGCTTGGGCAGACTAGACTTTAAATTATGTCACAGTATATTTTCAGTATTGCTCTCCTGCCCTCTTTTTACCCGATCCTTATATAAACAGCCTCAGACTCCCAGAAGCAGCTCTGTCCTGATACACTGTAATTCTGCTTAACTGGACATGGTGGGTGCAGACAGCAGTCGTTTCCTAAGCTAGGAAAGTTTGAAAAGACTACTAGGTAAACTACAAGTTCCTCCTAAAGTGCATAAACATGTCAGAAATAATCTAATAATTATTTCCTTAGTACTATTGTGAATAGTATTCATAATTGTATCTGTAAACTATTATACTCTGCTAAAAAGAAGTTACAAAACCTGATATAATCAGAAAAAATTCAGTTTCTTTACAGATACAGTATGCCTAATCCCATCCCACTCACCCCTAAAGAATTAAAGCATGCGACTCAAATGTAAATTTAGGAAGGTAAAGTATGAAAATTATATTTAAACAACTAAGCAAGAAAAGGAGTTTGAGAAGTAGTCAGATTTTTAAACTTAATCTTTTTTAGCAAAGTATTACCACAAACAGTGGTAAATTCCTCTCCAGGCTCCTGACTTAATCTTCTCTGGATTGCAATGTATAAGCCCTCCTTTGTTGGCTGCAGTATTTCAACCCCTGCTGATGTGTCAAAAACTGTGAACGTTAGGCAAAATACAAATATGCTGCATTGTATCCCTTTTTTCCTTTTTTCTCTTTTCTAGAAGATGACAACAGATATGATAGAGAGCAACAACACCAAATCCAGTGCTCCCCTCCTGACCCAAAGATACTTGAGGATGGTGACCAAGGATGGACACAGCACATTCCAGATGGATGGTGCCCAAGGAAAAGGTCTGGCATACCTCCGAGATGCATGGGGAATATTAATGGACATGCGCTGGAGATGGATGATGCTTGTCTTTTCTGCTTCTTTTGTCATTCACTGGCTAGTCTTTGCAGTGCTTTGGTATTTGCTGGCTGAGATGAATGGGGACTTGGAGCTGGACCATGATGCTCCACCTGACAACCACACTATATGTGTTAAGTACATCACCAGTTTTACAGCTGCTTTCTCCTTCTCACTGGAGACGCAACTCACAATTGGTTACGGCACTATGTTCCCAAGCGGGGACTGTCCCAGTGCTATCGCACTGCTTGCAATACAGATGGTCCTGGGGCTCATGCTGGAAGCCTTCATCACAGGTAATCCTTCATATTTAATCTTTAAATAGAATAGGTGTAGCAATTAGATTTAAGAAATGGAGCTAGAAATAAATAGTGATCATATTGGTATCTGAAAGAACAATCAAGTCACTCACTACAAGGATGAGGAGACTTCAGCTATGTAGAAGTTAAACACCTTTCATTAGCAAAGACATAAAAAGGTGATATCAACATTTGGACTTGAGAGTTCCGCTATTCTTCGGACAATACTTGTGGTAGATCCCCATTTATCAGTCTCAACCACTTATTTCTTATACCATTACCTCTCCAAGTTTTTTCCATGGAATTACAATTTTTAAAGTAAATTTGTTTTTATTTTAAGGTTTACTTTTGTCTAGCTGAAGTATTTTTGTTGATCTTTTACTCAGTGTTTAAGTATTCCTCAGTACCAGATTTAATGAAAATTTTTTACAATGTCACAGCTATTTAGAGGTTAAGTTATTTAAAATAATTTGCAGGTTTAAAGTATGTCAAAAGACTTTAAAAATACACAGGTTAGTTTACTGTGTACTCAGAAAGAGTTTCTCCAGTGGTAGCACACCAAGGTCAGGTACTATTACCAATTACAGTAAACTGGGGCAAGCTAACGGCTCTCCTTCCTACAGCTACAGTTCACAATCCAATCATTAAGTGGACATAGAAGCAGCAGCTTTTTGGAAAGCTATACTTTTTAAACAAAATTGGGTTAGCGTGTCGCCAGTCCAGCAGTTTTCAAACACGCAGGCTGAGGCTAGAAAGACCACATCCACCCAAGCCTGCTTCTGTTCCTTTGGACTGTTTCACAGAGCTTGGAGGCTGCAGGGAACAAACCCAGCATGGTGCTCATATTCAGTTTGTTCTTTTCCGTGATGCAGGTGCTTTTGTGGCAAAGATCGCCCGACCAAAGAATCGGGCACTCTCCATCCGCTTCACCCGCTCTGCGGTAGTGACACACACAGAGGGGAAGCCGTACCTTATGTTCCAGGTGGCCAACACACGCCCCAGCCCACTGACTAGCGTCCAGATCTCTGCTATACTTTACCAAGAACAAGAGAACGGGCAGCTGCACCAAACTAGTGTTGACTTCCACCTAGACAGCATTGCTTCGGATGAGTGTCCTTTTTTCATCTTTCCACTAACCTACTACCACTCAATCACTCCATCCAGCCCCCTGGCTGCTCTCCTCCAAAGAGAGACTGCTCACCATTTTGAGCTGGTCATCTTTCTGTCAGCTGTGCAGGAGGGCACAGGAGAAACGTGTCAAAGGAGAACATCCTACCTCCCCTCAGAGATCATGTTGTACCATCGCTTTGCCTCCATGCTAGCCCGCAATGCCAAAGGTGAATATCAGATCAAGATGGAGAATTTTGACAAGACTATTCCTGAGCTCCCAGCTGCAGCTGACTCAAAGAGTCCAAAAAGGACTGACAAGGAGATCCGCATCAATGGACAGCACACCGACAGCTTCCAGCTCTCCGTAACTGGCCTCACAGAATAGAGAGAACAGACTTTGAACTTTGTGCTTTTTTACTTATTATTACATTAAACTTTCAGGTTCCATTTACAATCTTCCTTCCTTGCTGGCCCTGCCATCTTCTAGTGATCTGTCTCTTGTACTCCCATCCTTTTGATTACAACATGATACACAGAGTAAAAAGAACTGGTGTGCCCATGTAAGCTGAGGAGAGGCTGGATTAACCACCCAGAACAGAGTCAGGTACAAGAATCACAGTACTAATTCTTGGAAATTAAAAGAGCTACCTGCTGAATTCACCAGACTATGATTAAAGCCGCACTGACCCTGAAAGAAGAGACCTTCAAAACTCCCAAAGCTGACCAAAATCATAATTAACCAGCTTGTGACAAAATGGACAATACAAAAGAAAAACCTCAGTCAAAACCAATATGAGGTCACTCAGTAAATGTGTTAGTTCTGGGATAAACAACTCTGTTCATCCAAGAACCTAATTTTTCTGTTCTCTTAACTCTTTGGGGATACAGAGTTCTACCAGTTTTCAGATGGCTGAATTCACTCTTAGTACTGCCAATCTCTCATGGCAGTGAAAAACACTCCTGCTGTGCTTATTAAGCAAAATTGTAAATACTAACTGTAGTTCTTCATTCTGCCAAATAAGAGAACATCTCATTTCAAGACACTATCAGAAAAATCTTGATGTACATGACAAATGATGCAGTGGAAATTTTTCATATTTGGAAAGACCAAATTATTTAGCAGTGGAAAACAGATTATTCTAAATGAAATAATGTACTTTTTTTTTTAAAGGACCATACATTCCACATGTTCTCACCTTTGCGCTGCTTGTCTCAAGTAGATCTGACCCAGAGGGATGCGCTATATACACAAGTAGAACTGCATCCATTTATATTTTATTCTTTTTAACATCAATATTTGCCTGTACACACAGCACAAAAATATTTAGAGACACTTGAATCAATTTTAAAATAAAAAATTAAAACAAGCTATACATGAGACTTCTGTATTTGAGTGCCTCATAAACCTATTGCAATTAAGACACTGTTCTGAATCTCCTAAATAATTTAAGAAGCTAAAGGATAAACAGAATGATGGATAATTATTTCCAAGCTCTCAACAAAAGCAGTGCCTATTATGTGTTCATACTTGAACAGTCAAGTATCAAAATAAAGTAAAAGTTATCTTTCAAAGGTAACTTTCTTTTTCCCAGAAACAAAGATGTCATAAATAGCAACTTTCATTGACAACAGCATAGTACACTACCAAAAAATGCTTCCTTTTAACTTCACTGAAGTGTTCAGCAGCAGGAAAAATAGTCTCAAGCTATCTGATGAGATACTGTTTAAATGAATTCTTCTCAAGCCCCAACTCTGTTAACTGAGGTGTGTTCACAACCCAAGAGTGGTTAGCAAAAAGCTACTTTGTGTTAGGGTCTGGGGAAATGGGAATAGCCCCATAGAAGCGGTTCACACAGGCATGAGGAATGAGACACACGGCCTACGTTTTCATTGCAATTCAGCTCTCGTTCCAAAATTGTTGAAGTACTGCCTCCCCACATTACAGACCTTGGATAGATTTGGTTTTATCACAGATACTCTCAAAATCTCTTTTTTAAAATTTAATGTAAAAGCATTCATGAATATTGTGGAGCTTGGAGAGCAGCACACTATCAAGTTACATTGCCTTCATCCCTACATTTCTTAGCTGCTGACCCATATGCAATCTAAAGATCCCTTTTCCACCTTTATATCAGTACCAATCATTTTTAAGTATTTCTTGCAAGTATTATTTCCATGTTCTCTCCCAACATAAGAAATTGAGAACAGTCCTACAAATTAAGAACTAGTGCAAGAGCAGAAGAACAGATTCCTGTGTCAAGTCTGAAATATCCACTTAGGAAAAAAGAGTGGTATGCTGTGTGAGGTATTGTTCTTCCCATATATATCACATACTCCAGTCTCAGACAAACCAATCGTTCTAAAATTCAGATGCATAGTCCCAACAGGACAGTACTATAATCTCACCATTTATAGCCAAAGCTATAAAAAGTTATTTCTAATTTCAAGTAACATCTAATCAAAGTGTGGGCCGCTTAATTTGGTTTCTAAATGACTTGAAACTTTTAAATTTGTCCTGTTTTGTAAATAATTTTCTATTTATAGATTTGGTTTAAAAGGGGGCACAAGAGCAAGTATAAAGAAAAAATATGGTTAGTACACACTAAATGCAACCTTCAAATATTATTTTAGAATGTAAAGCTGAAGACTACTACCAGAGCAAATTAGACACACACAACTGTGTAGTTACTTCAGAGCAGCTGCAGAACAAAGGGTAGACAAAACACCCATATTGCTTTTACAGTTCCAGAGAACTGGTGAACCATGGACATCTGATAAAGTATTGGGAATATGCCATGACCCAAATTTGCTGATGGGCCCTGATGCAACAAAATCACACTCTACACTTTGGAACATTGCAAGAGCAAGCTGGTGATGCACTTCTGGCTAGTGAGGTAGGGAAGAAAAACAAGCCAGGCAGAGTAAGGGAAAGTGCAATTCAAAGAAATTCAACATCCTTTTTATAGCCACTTGAACACCCTTTTTATATTCAAGTTTTCTTAACCTAACCAAAAAATACATGTTAAACAGAACTCAATCAGGTTCCACAACTGACTTACTAAATGTAGATTAAACAAGACATTACAATTATTTACTACCAGTGTATAATTGCTGGTAACTAGTCAAATCCCCTCAGCTACTAAGCTGGTATTAGTCAAGAGGCTGCACAGAAAATTAAGCAGCTTTTGTGCAGTTCTAAAAGACAGCCATGATCAAGAAAACAACTTGCTCATTTTCTTTGCTAATGGCCTCAGCTTTCCAGAAGTGATTTGGGTTCTCAGTGAAGTCTGTCAGAACTGTGACAATCTGCAACAAACTCGCAAATACTTTGTGCATCTTCAATTTGCATACTGAAACTGGGAACAGATATTGTTTATGTTGAGAATCAGTCAAACGTTAACTTGCAAACTGTTGCGAGCACTGAAAAAGCAATCATTAATTTTTAAGAACAGCATATTGATCATATTTGAGAAGTAATTCTTTGTTGAAAGGCTATTACTTTTTTTAATCTCATGATACTTAATTGAGGGGTTCTTACATTGTCATCCATTATGAATGTCCAGAAGAGTTTAATATTTGATCTCTTATTAATTCTGTAATGTCATCACCCAGAACAAAGAATATGAAAAAGCTGGCAACTGAGTAAATTACGTAATTTGAGGCTAATCCAAGGCCCTATGAAAGAGCAATGAAAAACTGAAGCACAATAAACTTAGAGGTTAAAAATCCTAAAATAAAGAGTTTAACCAGGGTAACATAAGCCAATAGACGCATCTGCTAAAGCACGTTACCCTGAATTATAAACTGCATGTCAATTCACTCCCTGATCTTTCTGCTTCCACTGCTTTGTGTGGTATACAAGTGCTTGGTATTAACCTGAGACTTCTTTTGGCACATCTGGATCCTTATCTCACACTCAAAATATTTTGTCATTGGAAAGTCTTTACTTAACAGTAACTATTTGTTCGTTAATCAAGGCTTGAGTCAAAACAGACCAACACCTTCTGTTAACGTTTTTGTGCTCCCCACCTTATTTCTCTTTGAAGGTAAAGAGGAGAGAAATGGTTCTCTTGCTTATTGGGACATTAATCTCTAACACAGAGATATGCAAACCTAAATTACTATTGTTAAAACAATTTTTTTTTAAATATTAAAACTTCAGACAGATTGCAGGTCTCTTGCCTCTATCATGCTGTGCTACAGAGGTTTTAGCCAAATAAGATCAAACTAGAAGAGAAATAGAACAAGAGACTTAAGAGGAGCGATCAGGTACCACAGAAAGCTTCATGATTTGAGAGTAAGCACACCATCCCTCACAATAAACCAGGACTTCCAAAAAAAACACACGGGGACACCATCTTCTCTAGAAAATGCTTCACAGAAGATGCATTCCAAAGTCCTGATCACTAGTAGCTGCTACCAACAGGACATGCTCCATACTAGCTGAAGCATTAACCTCCACGTTCAGGCAGAAGTCAGCTCCAGTAAGGACATCTTGCATACTGTAAGTTCTTCTCAATTTCAACTGAGAGATACATCTCATCCTAAACTGACATGCAGTATTTTTATCAAAGCCTTCATCAGAAATGTGGTACATTCTACAGTCTGGATCTGGAAGTGTTGTAATTTTATCACAGAATGGGAAGGGGCTAAATAAATAAAATGGAATTGACTGTGGCAGGTATTACTTTTATATCCATTTGTCTTTTGTAAAAAAAATGCAGTCCTGAAATCTCAGTAGCACTTATTTTTTCCTATTTTCACTTTTTTCCAAAAGGTCTCTGAATAAAGACACACTGAAAGTCTGAAGTTTCACTACTGGCATTTAAAGATGGACAATCTCTGACCAATCTCAGGTTATTTTTAGAAGTAACCTCTTTTTAAGGAAAACAAGCAACATCTTAGTTTTGTGTTAACTTTCAACTTAAAAACCAGAAAAATAAAAGCACTCTTTAAAATACATGAAAATCAATTCCTACATGGAGGGAGGATTGGGAGGGCTTTGAGAGCAAACATGGCAATTTAAGACTCCTAAGGCATGTGCCACCATGGTAATCTGGAAGATTATTACAATGGCAATTACACTACTTTCACTAAATAAATATTGACAGCTAAGCAGGGCTGTCAACTTTAAATCACAACTGAATCTCTTTGGTTTTGTTTGTTTTGAAATTCAACATGCAACTGTCTTTCCTGACCTCTGCTTTATCAATAGGTTCTTTCAAAGACCAAAAGATTCTCTGGGTCCTAGAAATACAAGACTCATTGTCAGCAAGCTTTTACTAGTATAAATCTCTCACTAAGCACCGCTGTGGTACACGCATGTAGAAATATACCACAGAGAAAGAGCAAAGTCATAGCAGAGATCAATGCATGATCCCACAAAGCAGAAAATCACTGCAGTTACCATATAACCAGTCGACAGAAGAGAACTTCCTTGAACGTTCTTACCACCCTCAGAATACAGATTTTACTGAAATGGGTATGTTCCACCTACAAGATGACAACCCACTCAAAGTTCAGCTGAACATTCAGACAGACATACTGGGTCACAATTCAGGATCCAGTATTCTGCCTGAACGTGGCCAGTGTGAAGCATTTAAACAGAACAGGAGAGGAATGGCAGAGAGGGGGGCCAGATAACCTGAACGAACAGAAGATTTATAAAATGACTTAAACTAATTTGACCAGACAGTAAATCCATCAGCATGGGAACCTCAGAATATTACTGCTGGGATCTACCTCACACTAGCAAGCACTCAAAAAAATTAACAGTGCACAAGGCCCCGAAGCACCAAAACAGCACATGCCAGGAACATTTAAAAGCTGCATTGAAAAGGCATATTGCCACAGCACACCTGGTGATCAGTACAGACTCCTTTCACAGAGGTACAGGAATTTAGCTCCAGCTGTAGACATCACATCTTAATTGAACCTACTTAACAGAACCTACTTACTGCAGATTTTTCTTATCTAAAACATTTAAACATCTAATAGTGAAAACAACACAAAGAAAGAAAAACACCACTCTGAGAACACATTTAGGAACCTAGCATGGTATCGTGGATCTTACATCAATATACTTGGAGCAGCAAGAAAGGTTTATGTACATATAGATCCCTTCCCCAAAACACACCCTGCTCCTCCCTCCCATTTTCTGCCCATACAGTAACAAAACCATACCTGGATCTTTTCGCCCTGGTTTTTCAAAGCGTCTGTCTCCCCTAGAAAGGCAGAATAGAAGTTTCAAATAAGGTTTTGGAACTACTCCACTCATTTTAGGTATGGCTGGGTTTCTGGTTTTGTTGGGGTTTTTTTGTTTTGTTTTTAAGTTGGTAGGGGGCTTTTTTAAAATCAGAGCTTGATGGACAGTATCTTTAAAGGTCCAAGTGACAACTGAAATTTTCAGGAACACTGATACGCACACAGCCTTTGGCATCTAGGTATGTTTTGAAATGTGACCCTAAGTACTGTCAACAGTGTTGAGACTAAAATTGAAGTGAATCCTTTAGCAATCCATCATTTCCACTGCAACTGTCATAATTTATATTCTCTTAAATTAGTTCCTTCTTCCCAGAAACTCAGCAGAAAAATTCTTTGAAAAAAATGCTCTTTTACTTGCTCCTGAGTTTTTAGAAACATTACTGTGTTGACTCCATCTTCGAAATTGAGACACTCCACTCACAGATACACCTAACCACCTTTCCTAAAGTGTTTTTATGAAGTCAAAAGGCACAAATGGAAGCTGAGCAGGTGCATGTAAAAAACTTTAAGGGCTAAGTGTTCTGTTACCTTTCCTCCCAACTCTGTGATCTGTGCATTTCCCTGCCCCCTCCTCGCCCAAATCCACCCTCCACTTCATCAAAACTTCTTTGGTAGAAACCGCTTTCTCCTCGGCCTCTGCCTGAAAAGACAAAAAACACAAGTGTTTGTACAAATAATAATAGAAATTGAAAGAATCAGGTAGGTTTCCCTTTCCTGGTGTCCCTGTGAACTAACTTGCAGTCTTAAGCCCCAGTGAAATCATCTGGGGCAAAGGGAAAAGGTAACAAAGACTGAAGAAAGTCTTATGTAAAAATTCTTATCCAGAAGCACAAGATCAGACAGAACAGGCAAACAATTCTGAAATAAA
The DNA here is from genome assembly GCF_028858705.1 of Grus americana. Lineage (NCBI taxonomy): Eukaryota > Metazoa > Chordata > Aves > Gruiformes > Gruidae > Grus > Grus americana. Next base: position 2,892,309 of record NC_072860.1, on the reverse strand, counting down.
TACTATGCAGAAAGCCACACAAAACAGATACTTACCCAACAGAAGTTACCAAACAAGGATGCACAACATCCACACAGTACATGTGTACTTTACACTCACAAATATCAGATTGCTTTTAACAGTGGAATCCAGTATAATGATACTGCACTGCAGATGTACTCATAATTACTGCTGCCAAGGTTAATAAAGGAGACAGAAGATCGACCACTATGAAGTTTTAGTGATTCCCAGCAGAAATCTCCTCCAGTGGCAGTGGGGAGAAAAGAAGGATCATAGGATGGGTATCAGCAGGACAGCAGGAAGAACCCCAATAGCTACAGAACAAAAACTTTCCTCCTCACTTTTTCAAGAAATGATTCTCTGTAGGTGGCTACCAAGTATCAAGTCTCAAGCCAAAAAAGTTACAGATGCATCCTCAAGTAAGCATCTTGAAGCACATCTTCAGTGTTTGGGTAGGCGTGGGGTGTTTGGTTAAAAAAAAAAAAAAGAAGAAAACACAACAGAAAAACAACACCCACACACATCCCCAGACCTTCAAGATAGCTTCCAGCACTGGTTAGATTAATGGCTGGGGTGAAGTTTCCAGATCTACAAAAGATTAACACTGCTTCACAAAGCGCTACAGCACAAGAAATGGAAGGGTTTTTGTCAGCTAACTTACCATTTCAATGATCTCATGGAAAGACGAGGAACAAGTGAAACACATCAATCAACTGGTTGTCAGAATAAAGCTTTTCCTACATACACATGCAGTCTCTATAGTCAAGTCCAAGAACCTAAAAAGCACCTGATAAAGGAATTCTATGCTGTGAAACTATTACAAAACTCAATCCTTTCATATTTCTCTCTTCCTGGCTTCAAGAAAACAAATGCCTCAAAGGATGAGGTGCAAACCTGGCCAGGGATCCAGAGGAATAAGACACAATGACCAAATGAAACAGGAAATAAACACTTTGAGAATGGACTCTAGCCTCTGTAGTCTTCTGAAGAGACTAATGATAACAAGCCTCTACATCTAAAAATCTAAAGACCCCTGGATGCATCAAGGAATTGTACCATATTTCAGTGTCTTATGGAAAGAGGCTCTAAAAAAAAAAAAAAGGAAATAATCAAGGCAGTTGCAACAGTTTCTCTACTATCCCATACCAAATCTCTTGCCAAAAAAGAACTTTCTTTCCAGGCAGAAAAAAAAGAAAAGTGATCCCCAGATAATCCAGTCAGACTCCTCAAATACACACTGACTTCCTATCCGGCAGTACAGGTTACAGGGTGCATAAGGAAGCCACAAAGTTAGTGTCCGTACAGTTTCTCTTTATGCTTCAGAAATGGGATTAAACATCCTCTTTGGACAAAACTATCCTGTTCCTAGCACCAGCAAAGCAGTTCAGTGGCAGATCTCCTTGTCACAGAGATGCAGACTTCCTTACCACAGAGTTTTGGGGATGCTTAAGTTCAGATGGAGACCAGACAAACTCATAAAAGATAAATAACACTGAGATTTACTAAACACAGAGACCACATCTGGTTCAGGAAATACACTGAGCTGCAAATGTCTGGAAGCTGAGCATGTATGTGACGTTTCTTCACCTTTGTATTTTTACACAGCCATCTTCCTCTTGCCAAGGTGTCCTCTTTTGGCTGTTGCTAGAGACAGAGTATCGAGTTAAACAAGCCCTTGCCTGATTCAGCATAGCTGTTCTTAGACAAAGTCAGGTGGAGGCAGCACTCAAAGCAAGAGAGGAGAGATTAGTAGTATCAGACCTACGACTGTCCTAGAAACATGAATACCTTCACTATGGCAAGTCTGCAAGGTTGACCATAGCTGTGAATGCAAAAAAAATTGCAAAGGCAAGAAACAGTAAAGATGTAATACAACATCAAAAGTAGCACAATGTTTATCCAGTTAAGGTATTATGGGTCCCCTAAGGTCCTGGAAAAGGACTCCAAGCTGTTATTCTTCGTAACTAAAGCCCAGGAAGGTTTAAGCATCTCATGCAATGGCAATCTTTGCCTAGTTTCTTCACTACACAAAAGCTCTCTTCCTTCCTTTCACAGGAGATAATAAAGTAAAAACAGTTCACAAGAGAAAGCCACAGGCAGGTAGAGTCAAAACAGAATGAAGGCACTGACTCATTTCGTGCCTGAGGTAGCGGAGGTGGAAAGTTGCATACACTTTTCCAACAGAAACAACTGGTTGCCCTTTTCTGTTTTTTACACTGAGTGACAGCAGCATTTATAGTGGTCCCCTTGCAGTGTAAGCAAGCATGAATGCACACTGATTGCTGACAGCAGACACAACTAGCAGACCCAGAAGGCTGGTCATATGGGAGATTTCATCAGCAAATAAAGCTAATGTCCTGTATAAGGGGGAGAACAGAGTCAGTTGTTTTAACAGCAGCATGGCTTATGGCAGCTTTAGAAGTATGTGAAACAGCCGCCTGAGAAACCTCTCTCCACTTACCCCCCTCTGTGTCACGGTTCATCAATATTTCAGATGTGCTCAGCCACCGAAATGGTCCGAATTAAAAGATAACCTTGCAAAAGGTCCAAACAAATGATCCCATCAATTCAGGTCAAGGCTGCCTGTAGGACCACAGTAGTCAAATTCCAGCTGTACTGATACCACATACTACAGGACAGGACCTATTTAAGCCACCTTTGCCCTGGTTGTGTTGCCACCCTCCTCCACTGCATTCTACAAGGCACACCATCCAGTTGCAGCAACAAGATGTGCCCATTCAACAGTACCCAGCAGCACGTGCAGTACACATGCAACTCCAGTAGAAACCAAGTAGACCACTGCGTGAGAAGCACACTGCATTAGAACAGATCCTACCAAGCGACAAAAGATAAGTAGCTAGTTAAGGAAAACCATGGTGTACAAAGTCAGTTATTTAGCAAGTATTAGGTAGATGAGTCTGACCTGAAAAGTGCACACTAGGACACAGCTAATATTGATAACAGAACATATGAAAAATGCTTGCAGAGAGGATAAAACTGCACATAAAAAGCACTGTTCGCCATTCTGTTTCTGCACTTCTTGGCTTTTTTTGTGGCTAATATATCTAGAATGACATGCTTATTTTAAATAGAATGCTACTTCCAAAAAAGTGTCTGGCACACAAGGAGCAGACTTTCTAAGTGCAGATGTTGCACAAAGTAATGAATGCAAAGTCAACAGATGTCAATAAACCCTTCCATTTAAGAATTGAATGGAGCAGCATGTCATTTGTATTTTAGTAATTCCTTAAAAGCCTCAAAATGAGGACCTCAATCCACTAGATATTGTAATCATAACAGCCAAAAGTCTCTAACCTGAAAAACAAGTCTGAATTTAAGTAAAAAAACCAAGACACAAGCAAGAGAGCAAGAAGCAACACACACAGTCATTCTAGGTGTCATTACCAAAAAAAAACCCCCAACACAATACAACAAACAAATTCTTGAAATTACAGCATGACTGGAGTTTAGGATCTATGATCATAGCCACAATACTGTGTGGGAAGAGCAGAATGACCGTAGTTCAACTACTGCTGGTTAGGTATGGGAACTTTCCACTTTCCAACAGCAAAGACAGATCACAAAGGGGAAAGAGGGTGGGAAGGGAAAGAACTCTAATGGGAAGCAAAGTACCCTTCATAAGAGTCTTAACCAAAAAGGAGAACAGCTACAAAACAAGGTGTCTGTAAGCTTCCAGCCCATTCCAGGGACTATTTAAATCTCTCCTGTCTGAGGCTCTTATTCATGAATGTTGACATTCCAGTCCCGCCAGCACAAAGCACAGGGCTTAACTGCACACCACAGGGAGCTCCCAGGAAAACAAGTCAATTAGAAAAAAGGTCACGTGCAAGTACTTGGTTTCTTTAGAGAATATAACTTCAGAACTAAATCAAATGTTTTTGGACTTATGTCTCCACCCAAGACACATACAGTATTAGTGATGGCAGTTGCACACTGCAAATGGTTTAACAGTAACACCAAGTTGTATTTCAGCACACAGTCGTAAAAATTCTAAACAAAAATCAAAGCAACTTTCACATCAGCTAAATGTAATTGTTGTAAGACTTGGGGTGACTATTGAGAAAATATTTACTGTTATGTTGTAGTTTTACATAAGAGAAGTCACATTTAGAGTTCTAACAATAACCTTCCTTTACCAGCACTTCATCCATTCTTCCCTTTGCCAATCTGTCACTGAGAGAGTCCCTCTCACAATCCCAAATGCTGGAAAACAATTCTGTGATTTGTGCCTTAGTGAGGGATCTTAATTAACAAATCTAATTGTACATGCAAATTCTTCCCTGAAGTTACTGTTGTGCAAGTCATTTCAAGACAGTAATCTTGTTTTGGTAAAGCTGAAGCCAGCATTTGATCAGCAGCAGCTCTGTTGCATACAATGATGTAAAGTTCATGAAAAACACTAGATAACCTTTTGAACCCAGGCAGTTTTGCAATGCAATAAAGTGTCTTCCAACTGTTAAGTGAAGCAGTTCGTTTAGTGAAAAAACTACATTCCGAGTCCTTTTCACTGTAACTTGAAAAAACAGAACTGCATTTAAAGCTTGCTACTTGCAAGCAACACATTAGTTTTGTAAGTTAGGTGTCAACAGTCCTACACTGAGCTTTGCATAAATAACTATTAGAAACAGAGTCCTTAATTACAACATCACCACATGTATAATTACGAAAAAATGTACAATTTTGTCCTGGCAGAAGCCCTAATTTGTTTGCTGAGATACAGAAACTTTGGGAAGACTCATCATGCCTAAAGCCCAAGACTAATTGCTCATGGAAAGAAAAGGGGAAGAGTGGAAGCAGCAACCAGGATCAATGACAGAGGGAAATCTCAGTAATTTACAATTTCAAACTGTATCGAGAATGAAAAATGAATGGGGTAAAGTGGAGAAATGTGTCCTTTACAGCTTAGCAGAAGATAAGAACGACAGAGTAGCCTAACAAGCACAGCACATTTGTACAAATTAAGAGAAAAACATTAAATGAGGATGAAAACAAAAATAAGTGAAAAGATTAATTTTGCAACAAAGTTCTTGAGCTGGTATTTCTTAAGATATCTTAAAAATTAAGTATGAAAACCAGGAATACATGCAGTAGAAGCTTTCAAACCATCTTAACACTGCATAAACTTTAAGATCTGTGCACTAAAGTGTAATGCATCAAACTTTATTGCCAAACAAATTTCCATGCATACTGACTCAATAATAGAATTACTGGATTAGGAGCCATATTCTGCTACATTGAACCCTATGACCTCATTGAAACTAGTGGGGGCAATTAAAAAGCAATCCACTGCTCACTGCAGAAGGATGACATTCATTGTTAATGGTATAGCAACAAAAGAAAGGAAAACTTGATAAAAGAAAGAAAAATAAAGCGTTTGGCAAATTAGAAATGGACAAGGTATCTTGATACCGAAACCAGAGAGCACACCAGTGATCATATGATCTCAAATCACCACATTTTAAGCAGTATTAATTTCATTTGCAGAATTAAACCTTAAAAAGCTAATACACATATTCCTAGCAAAAGTGAAACATGGATGGTAGCAACGCAATACACACATTAAAAACACACAGCAAAAAAGTAACAGCTTTCAAGTGTACAACAGAAATATAACAAGGTATATGTAAGTAAGAGCATGACCCCACATCTATATATGTGCACAGACTTTTTTTTTAATTAAGCCCTGAGCTTTGGGCAAAGACAATGATAAATAAGGGGAAGTGACAGGAAAATCTGGGGATAGCCTTGTAAAAGTTTAAATGTATACGCCTTAGCTGGGAAGCAACCACAAGAGGACAGATGACAATCTACAAATATCTGAAAGATGTAAGGCAAGAAGAAACAAGGATTAAGGAATGAGAACAGCAATGAGAGAACAAATTAAGTTAGAACAGAATTCTGGTCAAGCATTTAATTACGTACAGAAGTGATTTCTGAAGATGTTATTGAAAGTATCACCAGTTAAGGACATTTAGAATTACCTTAGAAAGGACTCTAAGAGAAACCTCACCTAAGCATCTTCAAAGACAGAGGTTACATGATTAATTACTCCTGATATTTCCAAGTTATTAGCTTCTTAGTATTCTAAATGTAACCCATCATATTTATATATAAGCCCCCCAAAATAGTGTTCACAGCAGTATACACATTGAAGGGAACTGCTAAGATAAACTCTGGATTTAACAATTTGTTTTGAATCTAGTGATACAGCTTGAGGACATTTTCTCAGTTCATCTGCAAATGTTTGAAGTGATCCAGGATGAGACATCACCTGTAGTGATGCACTAAAATTGGCAAGATTCACATTTCTCCCAAATTTAATCATGTCTTTCCATTAACCTTCTCCTATTTATTCATAAAAATGACTTTTCAGAACATTGAACACCACTTATTACAATCGTAATGTTTTAATACATTTGTGGATTCTTTTCCCCTTTCCCTACAAATTTTATACCTTTAATAAAGTTATTTCTAACAATTCTGAACCAAACAATCTCTTATTCCACCTCAAAACTACCTTTTGCTTTTACTGTCAGATTGGTGGGCGTGGAAAAAGGCACCTAACATAGGTACCAGATGTGCACTAAGGTGTGCAGAACAATCACTAAACACAATATTCATTCTTTAACACCACCTTATTGGAAACGTTTCAAAACTTTAAGGGAAAAGAAACCAAGCTTGGCTATAGCCAAGCTCCATCTAACATCTTTCAGAAGCTTTAGCCTGGATCACCTGCATACATCGCAGCACATCCTATAACTGCTCACCTCGACCTCTAGAGGAACTTCGACCTCGAGGAGCCCCTACCACCGTTCCTCCTCCTCCACGTCCCGTCAACCGCAGGACAGCAGCACTGTTTACAGACATCGAGAAATTTCTCTGCCAAGAAGAAGAAAGAGCCAAGGTGAGATTCTATTATAAAAAACAGAACCGGAAACAAATTTCCTAAATTTAGCAAACCCTAAATTTAGCTTAATACTAGCTTTACTTTCTTTGTGTTCATTACAAATTCTCTACAACTGACACTAACAAGGAAAAGGATTCCTTGGAGACGTGAGGTGCTGAAGCAGTCTATAAAAGGATCTTGGTCAGTATTAGTGCTTCCAAGTTACTTACCTGAAATTTCCATGCTCTAAAGGTAGCAGGTGAGCACCTACTCCTTTATCAGATGATTACAGCACAGAAGTGATTAGAACATCAGCTTTAAACACAGCCATTTGGTTGCAAAAAAAATATTGGCACCTGTCTATACCTGACACCATTAGTTAATAGTAATTCTAAACTGACTTCTTAAGCAAAGCAGGAACATGTAAAGAGCAACAGAACTTGAATAAAATTATATTTACCAATATCCTTTGCAGAACTAAGTCTTTTTTCCTCTACAAGTATCATAGCAGTAACATGCTTTGGGGAAAACTAAGTGTATTTATAACTTCTGAAATTTAAGTGATATTTGTTTTAGTAAGACAAACACCAGTAAAATTCAACTTTAATAATCACTAAAGAAAAAGCTATTTCAATAAATAATGGATAATTATAACTAACTCTGGCCCCATTCTGTGAGCACGAATAGTTGGAAAACTGGGCCAAAGAATTCAGGAGCACATTCAGAAACATTAACACACACACTTTCTGAATGCAAGTTTTAAATAATTAGAATGCAAAGGACCCCAAACAGCTGTTATATCAGGCTTCTTGATAGGAACTTAAAGGAAGCAAATTGCTTATGTGAACTCATCTGAATTACTATGATTTCGAAGGTCTTCAGAGAACAATGAGACAAGCAATTATATACTATTTAAAATCTAAATGGCTAACATCAAAGCCAACAAACAGCTGAAGGAGTTTTAATCCATTTCAGAAACAAGCCTAACTGCTTAATATGTTCTTCCTACAAAGTAGATCTTCCTTCAAGAGAGAACTGGTAACTAAATAAACTTGGGGGGGGCGGAAATCCTGTCATGCATGGCAAAATAGCAAGGTCAGCCTCCAGTAAATCTGATTCTGTCCTCCTAGCTAGCTCTTAAAGTTTAACAATTGTTTCAATACCAAGTCAAAATGAACCACCCCCCATTTGCCTCTAAGCAAATCACCACCTTTGCTGCTGTTGATACTTCTGCTTTTTTTGTGAAGCGGTGAAATCTTTTGTACAGAAACAACTTTAAGCTGTTCATCAGATTCAATATCTTGCATAGGAGATTACTTAATTTTGGATGCCTTGCTTTTCCAATAAGAACAAAATAGTAATCTCACTTCCCTTCCAAATTTTTATTTGGCTTGTCTGCCTAAAATCTGAACAAATTCTCCCTCCCCTCTGTAGAGCTTGCTGTGGTTAAGATGCAATCCTTGTAATGTGCATAGTGATAATCATCCACATGGTAAGATCACAATAACTAACAAAAAAGCAAAAAATATCCTACTATTCATTAGCATATTACTTCAGTGTCCATCCCTGACAATGCACACCAAAGAGTAAAGCTACCCCAAAACAGGGGCTTACTTAATTCTTTAGCAGCAAATGGAAAATGTCCCAAGAATCAGACATCAAATATAACCAATGAGGACACAAAAAAAAAAAATCTCCATTCAAGAGCTCGAGACTCCCTTACTCCACAAGTAGATAAGATTAAGACAACTGAATTTTTTCCTAAGGCAAATAGGAGTAAGGGGAGGGAGGCAAAGGAACATACGTTGCATATTGCCAGTGGTTGTTGGTGGAAACCTCTGGTAAAGCTACCTACAGAAACCTTCTTTTCTTCAAAAGACAGTTCCCTGGAAACAGATCTTGGACAAATCTATGATGTCATATAACAAAACCAACTACAAGGTGAATCAGTTGAGCTTTAGGTTAGCTCAGCATCCATACCACCAGGAAAGTGACATTCTACATGAAAAGGAAAAGAGAGACCAGCAACTCCATCCAAAGTATATCCATGTCCTCTAATAGGGAATACTGTAGCCATGACTAGTTGAATTCCACAGAACTAAACAAATTTTAGCTGAAATTCATATAGCTGACATTATCTGTCATGCATCTCTAGATAAAACATCTTTAAATCAGCTCGAGTCAAGTTCTTCCTGGACATACTACACATACAGCTACAATGCTATCAGGGGCATAACTCTCAGGTTGCAAGCAAGAATTGCTCTGAATCCAGGCCTAGAGTGAGCCTGACAGGTTCAGCTTCAACTGAACACTACCCTGAAGCACAAGTGTTCTGATCAGCCTGTCCGCTACAGGACTCCCAAATCTCTGTCCCTCACGTTCTGAGAGGATACTACTACCTTCAGTATTCACAGAGAGGACTCAAAGGTGTTTTAAACTGTCTTTTATCAACCTCAGATGTAAGAGCTTTCCTGCATCATGATTAGCAGCACAACTATTAATATTCTCCTCAGGATCACTTTGGAACATGATTCTTGATGACGGACAATGTTTATTGTGTCATGGGAAACAAATACCAGGAATTTCTGGTAGCTTAAATAATGCCATTCTCTTGGTATCTCAAATCAGGCATGAAGGGGGAAAAAGATCTTCAGACAAGAAAAAACAGATTGTTCACATCATCTGGGTTCCTAGAAAGCATTAAAGGAAGGACCTTCTTAAAAAGGGAATATGGACCTCTTTTTTCAGATTAAGATTTTTGTGGAGATTGCAGAGACCTGTTAAGCCGACCATGAAGACTCCTGTGATTACAGGTGAAAAGCAGCAAGAAAAAAAAAAACCACGCTGTGACACAGTGCACACCAACTCCTCTGAAGTTTTCAAGACTGATGAAACAGTGGGCACTGCAACAGAGGACCACCTATCCCTGAAGCTCAGCAGCATTTACCACCTCATCTGTACCAAGAGGCTACTCAGCACATTTTCAATACCATAGCCTTAAACTCATATTATTCCTCTTGGAGAGTATCTTGACAGTCACCAGAAGTCAACATCCCCTTTAACCGTAAAAGGCTTGTAGTTTATTCTCTGAAGGACTCCACTACGCATCAGCAAAAAAATACATCCAAAGGTATTTAACACCAAGGTTCAATATTTTGGTGTGCTACTGTATGTCTGGCTGACCATTTCCTGGGCTTGCTGCCTGAATCCCTCCTGTTCCCACTGCAGAGTGGGAGCTGGGCTATGATTTCCCATAAAAGCATACTGTCAGTCTCAGTTGCCTTTTAAGGCTAACTATGACATGAAATATCTACAGTGTCTTCACATGAACTTAAATATGACTACTGATTAAAAGCTAAACTATTAGCATCTCACGTCAAAGGACAGCATCCTAAAAAGACACAAGAAATATGAATCAACTCTGAAGAGGAAGGAGTTCCAGAAGAGGTAAAGATGGTATGCCACAATACCTGGGCACAAAAAGATGATGAAAAATTCAAGAATACAATAGCATGGGGCAAAGGAAGAAGGATGCTCTGAAATCTTAAACTAAGACTCCCCACCACTGCAAAAATCAAATTACACTTAAGTCAGTAAAAATACTCAGCTTTCTATCAGAAAAGAAAAAAATATCAAACCACAGTACTCTGAAGTGAGAAAAGTGCTAAGAAACATGACAAACCAGAGAGCAACTGCAAAATCAAAAGTTCTGACAGCCATAAAGGAGTCAATTCAGAGTCAAAAGTCAGAGGCATTTATCCAGAGGGGGTGGACAGTTTTCTCTGCTAGGAATTGAATTTAAAGTAAGGGCTTTCAAACTACTCAGATCAGTCACCCTTGAAATGGAATCTTTATGTACTACCTGTTCTCACTCTTACCTTGTTTACCAATTAATTATATTCCTATAGAGACCAAACAAGGAAATAATCAAGCTTACACAGAAAGTAGTTAAGAGTACTGCACCTTCCTAAAAATTGTTAACAGTCAAAAAACTTCAGCACTTCTCCAAAGACTACAAAACCAAAGTAAGAGAACTTAAACCCTTCTATTATAGAGAAGGTGGTGCAAAAACTGTAGAAAAAGATTCACTGATCTGAAAATCCTGTGTGCTTAAAAAATAGGTAATACTTCCCAGATGATGATCCTGGATTTAACAAGCTGACTGTCTCAACAGAACATCGTGTGAAAAATATTTGTTCAAATTTAAGATAATAATTGAGTATGAACAGAGTTTAAACTCTATGCTAACATAGTTGTTTTCATAATTTCTTTCCCTAAAATCTACTAATCTCAAATTTTATGGTTTTTAATGGAGGCATACTGTTTATTTTGCTTTTACACTAACAACAATCTAAAGATTTTTTTTTTTTTTTAAAAAGGATACAAACCTGTTCTTCTTCTGTAAAAGGTACAAGTGCCAGTGGTGGCAGGGGCTCCTCTTGTAAAATAGGCAGAAACTCCTTATCCAGAAGGTCTGAAGGTATCTGTATGAAGGGAAAACAGCATACAAATATACCCAAGTATTTCCATTTGAAGGATGATGTCACATACTTTGATTTACAAAAAAAAATTTTATCTTGCCAACTCCGTCTCCATCTACCTGGTACACCAATACTTCCAATAACATTTACTGAGGTGGGTGCAACTCCACTGTAAATTTACGCCCCCTAGAAAAGAATTCTTACAGATGAAACATCCAAAGCATCCACCATCCGCAACTGTAGTATGTAAAATATCAAGATCATACACATCAGAATTCAAGCTTCCACACCACTGCAGCTCAAATCTGAGCCAAATGAAATTTCATCTAGTAAATTAAAAGTTTTACTTTAACTTCAATACACTTTTATAGCCAGATTTATATATTAACAAAACTACCATATATAGCACAGAGTTTGTATGTGATTTAAAGTCAGCATTTTCAATTTACAACCAACAAGGAGAGTAAAACAAAAAAAAGTGAAAATTATAGGTATGGATTTATTAAGTAGAGAACACTGATGGTTTAAAACAAAATAAGTTTTAACACTAATTTTTAATCAGTCCATCGTCAGATGGAAGCTCCATGAGCAGATGTGACCTTGAGTATGTGGACAAGAAGCTGCAGTTACAGCCAAGTGAGCTCTAATTATGCCACAGAACTGTTTCAAAAATATCTAGTTCACAATACTAGAGATAAAGACTTCTCCCAATTTTAACTGAAGCAAAGCAACCCAGGGTTTTATTTTTTCATTTGGGTATACGCTAGCAGAAGTCTTCCTGCTTTCAGTCAGAGTATCTTTAAATCAGAGATGTAACTTTGCTGAATGTTCAGGCAGCAAAGATTAAAGATGACACAGTGAAAAAGGAACAGGGTACAAGACAGCTTTAAAACATTGCACCTAGTAGTTGACTAGAAACGGTGTCAAGGGTCCTCTCAGTCTCAAGAACTAGAATTACTCGACACCATGGAAACACATGTGTATCAAAAGCAAGACATATTCTAATAATAACGCCCTTCTGGTACAGCATGGAGAAAATATTCTTTTGGACCTTTCGTAACCATCAGAGAGCTTCCTGTAACACAGGGTATTAATAGGTTGCTCTGAATCAGTCACAAGCGTAGAGGTCTTAGCATCATCTGATATAACACACACAATTGCAAAAAACCAATGACCTCTGACAGGCTGACTTACTCAAGCATAACATCAAGATTTAAACCACAGTTTCTCAAAGCAGAGCATGATAATTCTGCATGTTAAAGCATGGCTTTAAGCTATAACACACTTAACAGCTTTAGAAAAATCTTTGACATTCGACGCCCTTGAATCCGTGTATAAGCAATGCAAGGCTCCCAGCACCGTATGAAAATGTCAGCACAATCATGGTAGGGTAAGAACATGGAGGTATGTCTGCACATCTATATGCAATGGTAAAGACACAGCCTGACAGTTTCTTGCAGTCCCTCCCTGACTCGAGGTTAAGGCTCTCAGAGGGATTCAGACTTAGAAGTCAGTATGTGCCAGCTGCAACAATAAACCAACCTCTGTCACCATCTACAGAAAAACCTAATGTTTACAAGTGCAGAATATATGAATCATTTCCCTGAAACGCTCTCTGAAATGCGACTTCTGTATCACTGAGAACCTTCCTTTGAAATTAAACGAGAGGGAAGTTCTTGACTTTCTAAACTGCTTTTTTGCATTACATGTGCTAGATTGTATTTATGTCCCAAGTCCCAGAGAAGTGAACTACTTGAGGACTGCTCTCATTAGGCCGGTTACCTGCTAAAGTGAATTGCCTTAAGTCAGGATAAATGTCGAACTCTTGCCTTTTTTGATGATCTGCTAATATGATTTATTGCCTGACTTTCAAGTTGAATCAAATAACTATTTTGCACTATATTAAATAAAATCCTACTGAGTCAAGCAAAACTGCATAGCTGCAAGGAGACTTAAACCATCAGTTATCTGTGGCAGTGGGACTGAATATGGCAATCAGGGTTTTGGTTTTTTTTTTTGCTCTCAGGGAGTACAGGAAGTTGCCCTAAAGCGGCAAAAAGAATCAAACATAATGGGTGCAGTAAGAGTAGGATCAAATAAGCACACACACAAAAAACCCTCTTCGGTTCTTTGCCAAAGGATACACAATTTCTTTGTCCATAATCACAATATACAAGTAACTATTCCTAATCACAAGACCGTCATTAGGAATACACACATCAGGACTTCTTCCTCTTCCTGCTCACCTTATTATCCTTTAGAAAAAGTGCCAACATTTCTTCTCTCCCATAGCGATAGTCTGCTAGTTTGTACTTTGGCAAAGCCGGAGACAGAGGAGGGGATGTCACGCTCCCGCCACTAGACAAAGCTCGCAGCCTAAAATAAAGAAGAAAAGTGATGAAAACTGAATTGAGGAGAATGTGTCTTCACCTATGCTATCATCCCTCTGCACATTTACAGATTTGACACTAATGAAATAAATCGAGTACTGGAAGCAGAGGAAAGACATTAACAGTCTAACTTCAAAACTCTAAAACTTGGTGTTTCATCAAGAAGAGTGAAAGAGCTTCTCTCGTTTTTCCCATAGCCAGAAGAGAGAGAAAAAAAATTTGCACAAGCACATCAAGGAATTCAACTCATCCCCCCTGGAGAACTCTTATGTTGACAATATAGCAAGCTAGTTACACCCCCCTAAAGCCTTGACTAAGCTATTTAGACTGGCTGCACAAAATTAAGTTGTAAATCTTCCATAGATATTAATGACAACTTCTTTTTGACAAGAAAAATTCTTACAACACTAGGGTCAGTGGGGCAAACATTAACCTAAGGAAAGAATTTATTCAGATGTTTCACAAACAATATAGGACAGTAAATTTTGCAATGAGGTTTCTTCTTGTGTCTCTGGAATCCTACTCTACCTCAAATTCCTTTTCCAGAACTTAAAATTAATAGCATTTTTCAGAGAGCACATACATCATTTAGCTTAGTGTCTCAATTAAAAAAGAGATGAACAAAATATAGCCACACTTTACTTCAGAGACATTTCAAGCAGTAATTTCACTTATAGTAACAGACCAATATGTTATTAAGTTTGATCCCATCCCACATAGGTAAGCTACTCAACTTCTTGCAGATAACATCTTACAGTTATACGATATTATTACACTCCACAGGTGGATTAGTCTCATTCTATAAAATCATTTTGTCAGCTACCCAAATATCCTCTCTTTTTAAGTTTGGGGAACGTTTTACAAAAGGATGTGTGTCAAAAAACAAAGCCCAGACCATTTTCCTACATTCTTCTTGCTGTGCATCTCAGACATGTCAAACAATGAAAACTCTTCTCAATCACAAAATCCTTGGAAAGGAAGGTGCTCTAAACTAAAACATTGATTCAGGGGCTACCTTTCACCTAATTATTGAAGCATGCTTTGATTTGGTTTATTGTTCTTTAAACAGAAAGGAAAAAGCAATTTGCAAGTCATATGTTTACCTTCTTTTTTTAGTTTGGTGCCACCCAGTGGCAGTTTCTTTACATACCACTTCCAAACAAAAAACACCTGGGGAGGCATTACTCAAAGGATTAGATGTCTCAGTGCAATGTTCAACTCCAATCCAGATGAAACTTGACCGAGAGTTTCACTACTAAGTGATACAACAGCATACATGACAGACATGACTATACTGCAACCCAAAAGAATAATTATTGATCTTAGAATTTTATTCCATTATTCCTGTAAAAAACTAGTAACTCAGTGAAGTATAATACAGATTTTCATACATAATCTAATCTGGTTTTTAATCTAAATGGAGACTGATGTCCCCTCACTATGACACAGCAATCAAGTTACTGTTAAAATATGTGCTTTTTTTAGAGTTGCCTTCCCCCTTCTCTTTTTTTAATATAACTTTGGCTTCCATCCATCAGTGAATCTAATCGTGTCTGTCTCTTACACTGAAGAGCACTCCAGCATAAGATATCTGCCTGGTGGGTGTATTTATAGACAGTGATAAAGTCATTCTTTAACTCTCTTTCAATCTAACAAAATAGACTGAGCACTCTCATTGTCTTCTAGGCCACAAATCATGTTTTACTTCTTTGCTGAATATTCTCCAATTTTTGTACATTGTGTATAAAAATGTGTCAGCAAAAGTGAATACATTATTCCAGTAACATTCTTACCATATGCTATGCAGAAATTATATTTCCTATATCCATTCCACACTCCCATTTACACACTTAAGGATCGCATCACTCTTCAGAAACCACACCATCCAGAATTCTTGGTTGTAATTGCAGTCACCAACACTTTAACAAGAAATCGGACCAAATACTGAACAATAATCACACCTGTGCAATTACTCTTTAGCAAAAGCCAGGGCAATGCATGTCAGGCAAGGTGAAAAACTAACAACTGACACAAGATTATACAACATCATGTATTCCCTTTAACACAACAGGTCATTTTTCCTGACACTTTTCAGTGCGCACATGCAGGAAACTATGACATGAAATGCACACTTTTACCATATTCCACTGAGATTTTTTTTTTTTTTAAATACTGGGGAAAAAAGCTTGCTTAGCTATAGATTTAAGTCTAGTTAATCAGGAAGTTCTTATGCTCTCCTTACATTTATCACATGGAAAGACTAAACAAGTACGTCTTCTTTACTTTGTGTATACCTCTGAGATCATAAACGTTATTCCTCCCTCGGATACTTGGCAGCAATGTGAATATTATGCATTACCATAACATGAAACCCAACTCATTTCATACACAACGCCAGTTTACAAAGTGAAGACTAATTTTGTAATATTGCTTTCAGTCACAGGCCAGGGACTGAGGTGAAGCAGTATGTAACAACAAATACATTATATCCCATTCAGTCTCATAATCAATTCAGTCACAAAGGACAGAAATTCGTAACTTTTTTTTAAATTTTAAACAAGGTTCTGGAGTCTCACAAAACAGAAAAAACTCACCATTCAGGCCCAAAGTTAAGTGTCTGAGTTTCTGCTGCCATTTTTTCCTGTTCTATTCCTCTTTTTTAAAAAGCGTGAACCTGAAAAATAAAAATGTTTACTATGAAAACAACTGGATTAATACAGTCCTTCATAAATTTCACAATACAAAAGCACACCTGGTCATGCAAAGAAGTGAAAAAAATGACTACATGGATTTTTAATTTTTTTTTTTTTTTTTAAGGAATTCATTTCAGCTCTCAAAACCAGATTAGTTTACTAATATAGTAGTAACTGCATCAAGATCTCTTCCCTAAATTTCCCTTTTAACAGCTCAAACAGGACACTGAATCAAGGTGTCTGAAGAACCAATTTAGACAAACAGTCCCTTTTCAAATCAGTGATTACCGCAAGACAACCAAACACTGAGAATTTGATGCATAATCCTCTTCTGTAAGAGCAGTAATGCTTAATTAACAGACTTGCAGCTTCCTGACAATTACAAGAGGATAAAAAAAACCCACTAGAATTGCAGCAAGAAAGATTTGCCAGTGGAGTGGCAGAATATTCAAGAAATTTCCACTGCTCACTCTTGAAAAATAAGCCTTCTAAAGACTGAGTACATACAATGCTGTGACATCCTCCTAAATCTGCAAGCAGATGACAGTATTTCTCTCATTCTTGGTTTTATTAAGCAAAAAAAGTACAACTTAAGACTTCAGTACTTTCATTCCTATTAGCCAAAGTCCTGCAGACCCTAATTAAGGTCAGGTGAATATATATCAAGAGTGTAGGGACAACAGCAGATGAAGCCATACTCGAGGGAAAGAACAAGACTAAAGGAAGGCTATGAAGTTTTCTCTATCAGAGCCAAGTTCAGCCCAGGCAGTTCTAGAGAAGTGCGTCTCCATTTTTGAAGAAAATACAGCTCCTCTTTCCTTCTAGCAACAACAAAATCCAAACCTGCAGAGGAAGGTGCTTTTTTTTAAAAAAAAAACAAACACAAAAAACCCACACACACACTGTAGCCAAACAAAAAAGGATTTGAAGTATTACCTACACAAACTGGTTAATTAGACTTCAAGAACCTATAAAGACAGATGGGAGGGAGGGAGCTTTGCCATGTCAGAACTGTGTTCCTTAATAAACCTGAGGACTAAATAATGAGCCTCACAAGTTCATCTATACTTTGCATGAAAAGGTGATTGAAAAGAAAAACAAAATATGAGGAGATAGAATTAGAAAGGGCATTAGTTACCGAAGAAAAGAAAAAGACCAAATCAAACAAAGGAAACATTCTTTCTTGTCTATATGCTACTGAAGTAATGATGATAAAGTTAAAAAAATAAAATCAACAGCCTGAAAACCAGAAAATGCCGAAAAAATCCCACACTAAAATAGTTTAAGCAGATTTTACCCAAATCTTTTGGGCATAAGGTTACAAATTGTTGTAAAATTCCCTGCAGTCTAAACCTACCAACCAATGTTTGGCTCATGTATTTTTACTACATGCCATATTAACTTCTTCCCATACACAATATAATCTATATCCAAATCATAATATATTTTCACAATAATTCTATATATTGAAATGGGATTGTCCCCACTATATCCACCAGAAGCTAATACAAAAATATCCAGCTATTCTCACAGGCCTAGCTTGAGATTATTTTGGTCTGACTTGCCTTTTTGAAGCAGCCGACAGCTCATTAAAACATTATGGTATATCCATAAATCATTCCGCAAATTAAAATACAAGGTTAGGTACCTAAAGACGACATATAGTAGCCACATGTGAAAATACTGTGGGGCAATTGAAGCAAACTGCCAAAGTGTGCATGATAGAGACAAGCCTCTAACGCAATTCCTAGTAGCCTTAATTGGATGGCTGTCCCTTCACTTCCTGCAACGCCTGTAATCCTTCTGCAGGAGGGGGTGTGGGGGAAAGAGCTTTCAGATCAACCCGTGTGGATCACCAGGGAACCTGGGATCTTCAGCTCCAAACATCAAAGCTAGCTTAGCATCAGTCATACCAAAAAGGCTGGCACTGAATGCTAAACTGCAATGAACACACAGCTGAAAAGCATCAGATACAAGGATAAAGCACTAAAAACCAGTTAGGATCAAGCAGTTTACTAGTTTTGGACCCACTGGGCCCCATCCTCTTCAGTCTCTGGGTTTCCTTCCTAAAAATTGAGGATGCTGTCATCTTTCTCTACTAAACTCCTAAGCACTTTAGTACCTACGAGCATACTCAAAGCCTGCTAATCTCATCCCACCGAGCTGCAAAATGGCTTTCCTTGTCCCTCATTTTGGCCACTACGCTTTGTTTTTGAAACTCTTTGCTGGCTTCCTCTTCTGTGCTGCATTCAGGTAAGTTACTTCTGCCCTAGAAGTTCTGACAGCATGAATTTTGAGTTGAAAGCGACACACCTGTAAGCGGATGACATTTTAGCTGAACAGGAAAAAAACCCGAGACTAAAACCACAGATCTGCAGATGATTTGGGTACATGTAACAGGTGAATTTAATTAGCAACACTACCCAGAAATAAAACATACATGAAAAAGAAATCAGACACAAAGCTGGGAGAAAGGGAGGTGTTCTGGAAACAGGTAATGATTTGGGAGGAGAGGGGAAGAGGAACAGCAAAAAGAGACTCGAGAAAGCTAAGACAGCAAGTGCGCGAGAGGAATACACTTAGCCACGTCACAGCAGACAAGATAGGGAAGCAAAAACCATGTGCTGCTGCTGGCTCACAAAGCAGCAGCCGAAAGGTGAGAGCACGGGAGCCAAACTGGAGAGGAACCTCTGACAGGGAGTGCACAAAGGAGAAGCTGTACTAACTGGAAAGGCAAGTTGGGGTAGACTACGCGGTGCTCCGGTGCTCGCATCATGACAGGAAAGAGTCAGGGTGGAGCAAGAAAAAGGGTGAGGAATTAAGGGAATGAATGATCAGGTCATAAATTTAACTTTTTTGGCCAAGGAAAAGGCATGAATTGATCAGATCTTTATTATCTAGTAACTTTCTTAGGCTCTATGCTTCAATATTAATTATTAAATGTTAATTTTGGTTTTTATCTATGCTGCCTCCTTATTAATCAAGGATGGCAAATCACAAAAAATAATATATACCAAACACATTTCCTCCTTGATATAATTTGATGAGGGAAAAACCCCTTTCTGAACTGCTATAGTTTTCTAAGTCAAGATTTTTCTACAAAATAATGGCCATTCATTGAGGAACCTGCACAGCCACAGATTTTATATGGGCAAAGAGCACAAAAGGACAGCCTCAAGCTGAAGCAAGAAACTGAGGTCATATTTTGGTATCATCCAGTCAGCACCACTGCTTGGGCAAGAATGCTACCCAAGGACTTCCCATCAGTCCTTCAAAGCAGAACCTTTTCTCCAAGGTTTTCTTCAAATCATGTCAACCTTTGATCAAGGTGCCCATGCAACTCTACAAACAGTTGCAGTTTTCCTGCATATTTGGGGAAAAATAGAATTGCTTCATAAACTGGAACTGGGACCCCATTTTCTGGGGGGGTACCACAGCCACCAACCCGCTGTCAGCATGCAGGACTGAAAAAGAGAAGAAATCAACCTGTGGACTGACAAGGGAAAAAACATCCTTTCTATTTTGTCAGCAATTTAGTACTCTGGAAGTCAGAAGTCCATCCTCCAAGCAGACACAAAATGTAATCCAATAACATTAAGCCCTTAAGTGGCTTTCACTCACAATTAACAGGTAATATTATAGGTACAGAAGCTGCTATCAGCAACACTCAACTCATTTCATTGGTTTGCTTTAGGTACAATGGCTGTTTTACCAAGCTCGTGGTTTTTTAAATTATTTTTCAAACTTGCTATTCAGTACCTGACAAATCTATTAAAGCTCTCAGAAACATCTGCTTCAGACACAAGTTGGAACTTGATCCTACCGGCTAGATTTGTGTGTTAAAATGCATAAGAAGATGTTTCAGTTGGGAAAAAAACCCTAAGAAAGATCTATAATTACTGTGGCACATTTTGGCCACAAGCTCTGGTCTTTTAAAACATACAACTATCTAATAAATATTAGGCAAAAAGCTGGTTTTTAGAGACTTTGAAAGATCTAAACTGCCATGTTTTCCAGACTTTGCTGAACCTCAGGATTTACAGAAAATTGCCATTTTAAGGTTTGTCCCTTGCTCATGGGCACTTGAGTTAAAGATTTTCAGGCAATGTTAAATTCCTACATTTCCATTACAGAATTCTGTCAGCTTGTACCACATGGCAATCTGTCTCACCAAGATGTTTTGCTGTTTTGGATAGAGATAAACTGATTCTTAGCATCCCAAGTTGAGTCTAGGTAATGACTGCATTCAGGTCTGCCCATCTAATCTTTCCTACCGACAAAAAAAAATTAAAGATTTGGACTGTCACTGCAATTTATAGCTTTGGGACTGCTGCTTGCTTAGGTTTTTTATTCACTTTGGAAATCTAAACCTTGGAAAAAAGATATACCACTGATCCTTCCCATACATAGCTATTTTATTTAGAAATGGTCTACTGCTTGATCAGAGATGTATAGGAAGAAATGCATCCTTTTCTTTCAAGGTAGCTCTGTTCCTACCATAGGTTTCAAACAGCCTTTTTAACCTAGAAATTGGCTGAAAATTTTGAGAACCAAAGAACACAATGCAAGTCTAACGCAAGCAGATTTAAGTGCAAGGATTTGGGTTCTCCTCAAATAAACTTGGAACAGGAATTTAACAGCAGTGCTCCACCATGCAACAGCAACATTACATCAAGATGATAAAACTTCACCTTCCACAAGCAAGAAAACATTCCATGGGCAGCTACTACAGCTAGCTAATTTCAGTGCCGGTAACTGCAGTTTTAAAAAAATTAACAGGTTGACTGAATAATTAATGCTGATTTTCTCTAATTCTTGAAATATTAAAGAAGACCCAGAATAGTATTCAAGCTACCTTTTAAGTACAGTGGTAAACAGGATGACTCAGGTGGCTACACTGCAAGTCTGTTTGATATTAATCATTGGCTAAAGCAGACAACACTGATTAAAGGACACTGACATAATTAAGGCCAGCCAACATGGATTTATAGAAGACATTCAATCAAAATACATTTTTGTAAGAGTAGAAATTTCATTGCTTAAGCAAGCAGGTGAAATAAATTTTAAGTTCTGCAGGACATTTCAATTAAGTAGAATGCCAAAAAGGACAAAATCATTCAGAACCACATGAAAAGTCTCATGTTGTCACAACCTATGTTTTCTTTTAACCTTCTCTTCTAAAGAATCTACAACAACCCATCTCAAAAACCAAAATATTCTCAAAACAGAGTAAAAAGTAGGAAGCTATCCTCTACTTCTATAGAATCTGTAACACTGGCCCAAATAACTTCTAAAACATGAAGATGACAAACATGGATATGGTAAATAATGGAAATGACACATCATCAATAATACCATTATGAATTATTCAATTACTCGGTCCAGTATAGCAGGTTGCATTTAATAAGGCCAAGCATACAATCAAAAGACTCACAAGCAGAAAGCATAGGTAATATACAACAAATGCAAGACTATTCTGGAAAAACACAGTCCTGAAACCAGTTTGAGATTTATGACATTAATCAGCTGAAAAGGAACATGATACAACACTGACTAGAAGAGCTAATAGAAAACACTGAATACAGAAATAAGGAAATAGAGAGTAAATGCAGAGTAGATTTTTATCACTGCAGGGATACTCTGTCCTGTTCTGTTGTCCATAAGGCAAGAAAGCTGATAAATCAGGTGTTCGAAAATTGATAGAACACGACAGATATGTCTCACAGTGGGGAAAAACACCACACCTAAGCTCTATTTATTGAGCTTTGAGAAAAATTTAAGTATCTTGCTCAGTCTGTAAATGATGATGCAGGTAAAAAAGGCTGAAGACCCAAGTTTATTCAGTGAAGGGACTGAAGCAAGACATTCAGACATAAACAGAGTAAGTTGTTTTCAGGTCAACACTAAATGATTGTCTAAAAAGTATGTTCTAGTTTAAACAGAAAATTAATCAGAAAAAAAAATATCCATTAGTCACATTACACAAGATGCCAGACGAGTCACAGTAGTCCCTTCTGGCTTACCAAGCCTTTATCCTGATAAAGGCAGTGAATTTTTCAAGGCCTATCTACCCACATGCTAAGAGGAAGTTCTTCCTAAGGGAACAATATCTAAACCATCCACTTCTCCAGAAACTACGCCTCTTATTACAGTTACATTTTTAGATCTCTTAAAGTCTTATAACCTTTCTGTCTCAAATCATTGCAAAAGTGTTTCAATCTCTCGTCAGTTTATAGTCAAAAATTGTTCATGACATTGTCAAATGGCAGGACCAAACTGACTACCCTCTGCTCACTTCATACAGATCCATCTAAAACTTCATGGAGTGCTAGAGCTTGCAACACGTTGCACCACAGTTAAGAACGACAAACACAAGTAAGCACTGAAGCTCTTCTGGTATAGGATAACAAAAAAGGCTAACGAGACCCGCACAGCTAACAAAATCCAATGAAAATAAAGGAACATTAAATATCACAATTCTAGATATTTTCCTCCTTTCCTACCTACTATTGTGAACTTGGTGGTTAGAGGTAAGTTAGAGAGCTATCCACTTCTTGCTTCACCTGAACACGAACAAATGTGAAAGCTTTTCCCAGTTTCTCAGCCAGAAAGCAGTGTGACCTCCACCTTTATTACAAGACTTCCAGCCAAAGGCAGACACCAGTGATTAAGCTCCAAGCAGAGTCAGGGGACCACACCCTTGGCTCTGCCACTAGCTGGAACACAACCCACTTCTCATTCCAAATCCTGTCCCGATATCCTGCCAGCGTTCTTGTTTTCCAGCTGAAAAATCACTTCCACATCTGTGTCTACCTTGTACACCGAAAATTTGCTGGTAGGTAAATATTTTGTCTGTGCCATTCCACAAGATGTTTACAGGTCAGGATGCTGAGTCTACCTGCTCCTCAACGAGGCCAGTAGCCAGACTACCTGAATGCAACCAAACCCACACTGCAGCTCCTCTCTCCCATTTGTCACACACATTATACAGCCCATACGTATATTCAAAATGGCAGAACAAAGCTTCAGACTACATTCACTGAAACCATTCACTGAATTAACAGATCTGGATTGTTGTGGATTTTTGGTTTGTTTTCGTTTTAAATGTCATTTACATAAGCAGCTTCTTCGGGCTTTGCAGAAATTCCCACCCTCCTTAAGGTTTCCACCTCATGCAGTTCTAATATGTCCTATACTTCAGGAAACAAATACTCAACAGTGAGAAAGCGTCTAGTAAAAAGTCCTAACACAGATGATTATTATGTGTATCAGATTACATATGTTCATCAACCAGGAAGTCAGAAAGTAACTTGTTACTACATATGAATGACAACACTTTTCAATAGGTCATCATTTTTCTTCTCTTTATGTTAATATTGCTAAAGAAATGCACTTGTTTTAAGAACCATATCTTTGTAAACTGACTTGTGATGTTATCCTGATCCTGCCTTAGGACTATGAAAGCCTAATATAACATAAGTAGAGAAAATTACATATACCAATGATTCAGCATTAACTAAGCCTAATGTAAAAGCTTCCACTGGTTTTAATGGTAGTTGAACTGGGCCTCTGATTTATTAAATCACGTTATTAGATGCTTTTACTTAAAAATCTTGCCATATGCTATTTCCACGATCAGCCTCACTCACTTTCCATCACACACATTATTCAGTCTAACACTGACATCAGCCCTGCTTTGAGCAGGAGGCTGAAGCAGACGACCACCAAAGGTTGGTCTCATCCAACCTAAATCCTCCAATTCTACCATATGTGGCTCAGAAAAAGACTCACTTTATACATCCGTTACTTGCCAGTCATACCAGCTCCTTGCGCCACATGACGTTCTGATACTAAGTCTGAAGTTACATAAATTCAGCTATCCATCATCATCATCGCCCAGAGTAATCTTCATAACATAAAGTGCACCTTTTCCTTCTCTTTCTTCCAATCTGAACTGACGTGCTACCACACATAGAGCACAAATCTGTTTCTATCCAATCTGATCTACACATGGACATCTATAACCTCTGAATCTCCCAGACACACAAACCAGTATCTTTATCATAAAATACTATCAACAAAATGCAAAGTATTTAAATTTGTTGTCAGTGACGGGGGGGGGGGGGATTTTTTCTTAATAACCACAACTGGAAACAAGTGTTTCTCTACTGAACAAAAAAGACCAAACACCTAGTAACAAAACGTTACCTCCAAAATGCCCAAAATGCAATGCATCATGCTTACTTTCACTGCAGTAACAGCTATCAAACACACAAAAATATTTTTCTAACCCATTTTTTCCTAGCATGTTATATGTAAGCTCATTTATCTGTTTATAATGACAAATTACATATACAAGAGCCACTGTTGAAGGCATCAAGTAATCATTCTTTCTTATTTGCCTACATTTTTGAAAACATATGGCCAAAAAAAAAGAAAACTATAATGAACAGCTTTAATAATTAGCTGAGGGAATAAAAAAAACAGTACATGATCCAAAAGGTATCATCAACAAGGCATTATTTTAAGACAAATTTTCTAAATGTCCATCAAAATTCCTCACTGACCTGTAGACTCTACTACCTCTACAGAGCTCCTGATATCCCTTCTGCTTTTCTCCACAATCCTGAGATCTAGATATTCAGCTTCTATATATTGCAAGCTTTAAGGATTACAGGAGGGGCTCACTCCTGAAAACACACACTTTGATTTCATGCTTGCCAAAAACCTCAGGCACATTGAAACAATTCTGTGCATCCTTTCCATAAAAAATAAAAAAAATGCAGGAGGGACATAAAAATTCCAATGGCTGCCTAGCGTCCCACACAGACATCAAGCCATCACTACATTTTTCTATATTCAAGAACATTTAACCACCTTTGGAGGGAATGGATTGACAGCCCTCCCTCTGTGGGAAAAAAAAAAAAAAAAAAAAGAGAAGTGGAGAAGTGGACACATTTTGTAATCAACACACTGTGGCAATCTCAGCTACTAACAAAGCAATGCAAAGACCTTGGTCTTCTATAATCCTTTGCTATCATCTGAGCTAAAGATGAAAAAATAATGGTATTAAACATCACTATGATGAACATGGTTATATATATACTACCACAAACCACAAGAGGGCCAATGTTGCATAGACCTTATAATTTAAAGCACTTAATTCTTCCTAGTTCCAGCCATAACTTATATACACCTTGAGCAAACTTGCTAAGTTTTCTCGGTTCTGACAATTTTCAAGGCACAGCCTTCGTGCAACCAAAAAATGTTCAGGAATTGACTGCAAGAGAGGAAAGAAGAGGCTAAGCTGGGCTGATAACTGACTCTGTTCCCGTAAAAGCAAATACTATCCCCCCCCTTGCAGCATTTCACACACATAGGTTTTTAACGTCACTCAATGAATTAAAATAAATTGATGAGAAAACCACACAAAGAAACATAGTCCTTTTCAACAGAAATGCTTCTTCAGTAACAAAGAGATGGGTTTCTCCTTACCAAAGCATCCAATGGATCAGGCCTGTGCTTTTACACTTGTGAGCGGAAATTTTATTGCTCTGCCTATCTATAATCATGAATTAAATATAGCTTATTTCCACTCATATTTGAGCAGAAGCACTGAGAGAAAAAAGGCAAACAGAAAAATGAAGAAAAAATGCTAAGAAAAGGAATTTTTTTCTAAATGAGACTATGAGAAGATTTAACATCATACCTTAAAAAGCCCTAAGAAGGAATTTTAAAGACCTCAATGAAAGAATAAGAAACATACATTTGACAGTTACTTGAACTTACAAGATCAGACAAATGTAGGCAGGATCAAATTTCATCTCCTCGGTATTTCAAACAAAAAAAAAATCATCTAAAGAG
This sequence comes from Grus americana, assembly GCF_028858705.1. Taxonomy (NCBI): domain Eukaryota; kingdom Metazoa; phylum Chordata; class Aves; order Gruiformes; family Gruidae; genus Grus; species Grus americana. The sequence goes on along the minus strand of NC_072860.1, from coordinate 2,865,974 downwards.
CTGGAAGTCTGAACTACTTTAAAGGAGGGGGCAGAGGGGAAGGAAAAGACCATGGTCTAGGTGCCTAGGTCATTGTCATTAATTACTGTTAACCAATGTTTCCCTTGTATGTTTAAATAATTGGGAAGATCCTTCAGTAGAGACATGTAGTAGCAAACCACCTCTTCAGTCAGTCAGGTGCATCAATGCGATGCTCCATATGACTTTGACATCTAGTTTGTTTTTAAAAGATGTATCTATAGATGTTAAAAGAGCTGCCAACTTCTTTCTTACATTCAGGTACAAGAAACTCTAGTTTATTGTAGAACTCCATGTACACAATAGGCCTCAGGAGACAGCAAATGTAGAAGAGATGCAATGGTGCTTAGTCTGAATTCCTTAAAAAAAAAAAAAGCCTTCTTTGCACTCCCCTTTTACACACACAGTCTTTTCCTCAATCGAGGAGTAAAACAGGTGGGGAAATTAAGTTGTAAAGCGCTCAACTCTCTATTTACAAGCATTTTTTTCCACTTAGATCAGCATAAAGATCATATTTTTCATTTACTGTATGTTTTAGGAAGGCAAGAAAAAACACTAAAAGGAGTATCTGAGGATATTTACAGTCCTCTTAAGATCAACATCTGTAACGAAAAGTGGATCTGCAAGAGTCCAAGTTTTTACTTTGGTATCAAACTATTTTTGTAAGCACCCTGTGAAACAAAACATCACTGCAAGGTGACTACTTTGCATTTTAGTTCTATGCACTTACTTTAAGAGACAGGCTCACGTAAACATTCAGAAAAGGTCCGAAAAGAAATACAGTGACCAGGTACCTCCCTGCATGTTCGTGCATCCAGGAACTGGGAGAGCCTGAGCAGCTCTTAAAATCATTAAGAAATCCCAGTATTCATACACAATATTGTCAGCTATTGAAAGGGGCTATCAAAGTCTCAACACAAGCAGATAGTTTTGGTGAAAGTGATAGCTGACATTCAATTTCCATGGATAAACCTCTACCTTCTTTTTAATATAATTGACTATTAGAATCTTTTTTTTTTAAATCACATACACAGTAAGGAATTAACACTGACATACATTACTTTTGACATTAGTTGGCTTGTAGAACTTATGCCTATATGAGCCTGGGGAGCAAAGGGGGTGCAGAAGGGGCAACAGACACTCCAACATTTCTGTTGATACTCCCAGGACAGATTAGAGCCTGCATTTTTACCTCAGCATCAGCTAACTGTTCACAGGACACCTATTCAAGTGAATGGCAAGAATATCAATCCTTCATAATACTAAAGCTCTTATTATCTATTGGAGCCAACACCCAATAACAGAGCTCAAAAATACCAGAACAAAGCTTTTGTTGATGACAACTGCAACCCATTTTGTTTACAAAGGTTTCCAATTATCACACTGTGCATCTACCAAAGCACAGTTCTATTCACAAAGCAACAAATAATTTGTGTTTATTAAAAAGTTTCTTAAGAACAAAAGCAACCAGCAGAGTTACGGGAAAAGGGAAAAAAAATTCACACGTACTTTCCAGGAACTTGCCCAAGTCAGCTCCTGAAGCAAGAAAATAGAATGAGCAGCAAGAAGTTAGACAGAAGAACATAATCAGAATTCAGAAGTTCGTTCCCCTCCCACCTAAGAAAACAGACCCTTAAGAATTACAGTAAGAGGTAAAGCATTACAGCAGCAAACCAAGAACATTGAGCTGAAGGTTACTGGGGAAAATGTAGGTTTTATTCCATAAGTACTACTTGGCAACATCTCCTTTTGGCCTACAACTTGTCCCACTTCAAAGTGCAATTACACAGAGTTGAAAGAGCGGAGACTGCTTTGTTGATACTGAAACTACTTGTCTTGGATCAATACCAAACGTACACAATCCTGATCGATGTTCTCTTCGGCCTGCCAAGGCCTCTCCAGTCAAACACTGCTGGTCATTGCTGCTCCCAACACCCTGCTGCCTGTGGGGGGTGGGGGAAAAGGCTCGAGTGCTCGACGAGCTCCCTCCTTCCTCAGCCTGTGTAACCTGACAGGGCTGGGCGTGCTCGGAGCGGGGCAAACATAGGCTTCAATGAGGGCGCACCTGCCCGCGGCACTGCCGGAACACAGGCCCAGTCCCACCGGACTGGGAGGGGACGAGCGAGTTCACAAGGGTCAGCGTGAGGGGAGACGGCGCCGGGGACGCAGCTGCCAGCCCCCGAGGGCGTGAGGAGCCGCGGGCGCCCAGCCATCGCCTGACAGGCACCGTCTCCCCCTGCCGGGACCTGCTGCCAAGGAGCCGCATGGAGAGGGCAAGGCCCGCACCCCCAAGGGGAGCCAGGCCCAACAAGCCCCGTAAAAACCCAGCGCCAGGAGCGCAAAACTGGCCCTCCGGGCGCGCCCCTCACCACTGGGCCGGGGAGGCCTCGCCTCCCGGTAGGCCGCAGGGCGCGTCGGGGCTGCGGCACCCGCGGCGGACAGGAGCCGCCGGCAAGGCCGGTGCTCGACGCGCGGCCTACACCCGCTCCCGCAGGCGGGGAGAGCGGCGGCGGCGGGAGCGCGGCGGCGGGGAGGCGTTGGGGGCGGCCGAAGCGGTGGCGGGGGCAGGGAGCCGACGGGACGGCGTTACCTGCGCTCCCGGACGGAGAGTCCCTCACGGCCACAGCGACTCCTCAGCCCCAACAACACAAGATGGCGGTTGCGCCGCCACGCAACGTCACGTGAGGGTAATCCCCGCCCCCTGCCTCCACCGCGGGACCCGGATGGCCGACGGCACTCCCCCACCCTCGCGCAGGCACCGCCCGCGTGACGACACCGCGCCGCGCGCACGGGAGGGAGGGGAGCGGTCCCTCAGCAGCTGCGCGCGCATGTCCCCCTACACCCTCCCCCCAACCTGCGGGAGCGCGAGCGCCCCCTGCTGGAGGCACGCGCCCACTGCAGCCTCCCCCGCACAGCCCTGGGGGCCGGGGCGGGGGGGGATGCAGGCGGCCATGGCGGGGCGGCCGGTGCAGGCGGCTCCCGGGAAGGGCCCGCTGCCCCTCCCGCCCAGCCTCCTCTTCCGGAGCAGCGAGGTCCCCCCCTCAGCCCGAGCCGCCCCCCGACAATTAAATTGGGGCATCGCCCTCCTGCCGTTGTCTCTTGCCTGGGCAGGCCCCCAGGGCCGGGTGCAAACTGGCCGTTGGGCGCCTCGGCCGCTGAGGTAAATGACTCTTGGGCTCCTGCATCATCCAGGCATCGGCAACACGCCTTATCACCCACGAGCCTCACCCTTTCCCTCTCCTTCTAGGCTACCCGTAGGTAATTACTGGCGGCGCTGAAAGCCCACAAGATGCCGACTAACCGAGAAGCCACCATGTTTTATCCCCACGCAGCATCTGTCTCGGCAGGCACCCGCTTCTCCCATGGTCACCAGAGGAGCCGTGCCTGGGAGGAGGCGGCGGCTGCTGCTTAGAAAATGCATTAGGTAGTTCATGTTTTGACTCCAGATTTCCTGACAGAAAAATCAGGAGCTGAAGACAAACTCTTTCAGCTAAAAATGCTGGCTTATTTTTAGTTCCAAACCCCATATTAGTACGTGATGCAGAATAGCCCCTATGTGGTTCCTTCAGCCTAAAAAACTATTCTTAGCTGTTACGCACTATTGAAGATATAACTGTTTTCAGCTGAAAGAGTTTCACTCCAATCATGATTTCAGCCACAATCCACGTTGCTTTCTCCCTCCTCTTCTAGGTGAATAAATACTTGTCATTGTGCACTGAACGCCGGCCAAAAATGATGCAACAGTGAACACAGGAGATTCTTCTGAGCTAATGGGTTGAAAGCTTGTAATTCTTAGGACATATTTGTAGCTGAGAGCAACATAGGACTGGACTACTTCACCTGAAAAAAATCTTAGAATTAAATTTCTCCTTTAGGAGGCTGGTATGTAAAAGCAAAGGGCTGGCCTCTGATAAGCTACATCTGACACACACACACACACACCCCCCAGTTGTCACACAGCTTGAGCCCATACTTAGAACAGTATGGGGCAGGAGAGAGGCAGTGCTGCATTTCAAGCTGTCAGTCAGGACTTCCAACTTGACTGCAGAAGTGGCTGTGCCTTGTTATTCTACTTACCGAACTTGAGTTTGAGCACTCAGATATTTCCACGTGCTCTAAGACAAGCTTTATGTGAGATGGGAGAAGTTTAGCATTTATGGAATTTTTTTTTTTTCTCCCAGTTAGCACAACCATTGTATTACTGAGACCAAAAAAAAATTCAAGAAGAGCGTGTTTGAAACATGCCTCATCTGCAGAACTTGGCATTTTTGTAAAATATCTCAAGAAAACTCAGATGATTTTTTTTTTTTTCAATAGCATCTTAAATCCTTCACAGCGCTCATCATTCAAGCAGAATGGGGAGACTCTCATGAAAATTCAAGACTGTACCTGTGTGGTTAAATTCCTACATGGTTCAATTACAGGACTTCAGCTGATGCTGTCTTGGTGTGAAATTACTCCAGCAGCAGTCTGACATTCACTAGGGTACCGAGGGCATGAAGTACTTCAGAACGCTCTAGATTACCATGCCAATTCATCCACACTATTAAAAATCTAAGCACAGGGAAATGGCATCCCCTAACAAACTAAAACCCTTCCTTATTGACCCATTGTTTTCACCCCTCCTAGCCTGGAAGCCAGAGCCTGCCTCCCTTGGTACAGCAGAGGAGCTACAAATACAGCGCACAGCTTTGAAATGGTAAATAACGGACATAAAACAGCCCAGAAGATGTGGCAGAGTCTGTCACGTCTCCCCTCGCCACCCTCACTTTTTAGTATTTGGAAAAGTGGCGCGCTCCTATTTGTCAAAATACCAGGGATTTTGTCCGAGAAGAGTCAACATCTTCTCGGCAGCCTCTGTTTTCCACGGGAGCGGAGAACCATCCTCGTTTATCACATGCCTAACAATAATAAAAGCAACAGACAAGGCAGGCAGGTGAACATCCCACTGTAGTTTTTAAAGTCAGCCACTTCAATGGACCCATCACCTCAGATGGCTTACGCTGAAAGACAGACTACCACAAATACGCTGCTACTTCTGCAATGCCCAATTAGTTTCAGATATCCTTCCCACATGGGGCAAGCTGAGTTTGAAGGGTGACAATAAAGCACTCTGGTTACTCCAATCCATTTTGCAAGGGATTTATTTGAACACTCCCATAAGGTTAAAATTTGATTTAGTCACCATAATCCTCGCAGCTAAAGCCTGAGCCCTAAGCCAGGAAGAACCTGATTGCACTGTTTCTCTTTCTCTCTTGATTACGTTTACAACGAGCTGAGAGTTAAGACTTCCTGCCATCACACAGCGTCCCCTGCAGCCAACCACAGCGGCTGTGACAGAAGCATCACTGAAAAACACACTGCCATCCGAGTATCCACTCAGGCTGAACCCATCCTTGGTGCTGGCTGAAGCGTTAGCAACTCCTCTACTGTACATCTCCTGCTCTGGGAAACGTTAAGCAAAAAAACTTCCAGAGATCAAGGACTACCTGGAGTTCCCGTTCTAGGAGATGAATGACGTAAGGCAGGTCTTCGTCCCTTCTGGGAAGGACCTGTAACCACAATAGGCTTTTCGTCAAACTTCTCTACTTGCCATCACAGACAGAGTCACTTGGGGCACGTCAGTAGTGCCACACCAGCATTGACGTACCAGCAGGTATCGGTAAAGAGAGTTGGGATTGCCAAGACCTCCAAGAGTCACCTGCGGTGACATCAGGCATAAAAGGAGGACAGAGTGTTAAGGACTGTAATATATTAACTGCAGGTAAATAAAATTAAGTATTGCCAGATGGTATTAGATGGGAGATTTTGCTAGACAATTTCTTTTTAGTACTTCTGCATAACCTAATGACATTGTTATTCAATCCAATAATTGCCAGCAAAACAGAACAATTTAGAAAGCAATTAATTTCCCAATGTCAATTTTTGCAAAGCTAATTTCAAAACTCACATTGCTGCAACTTCAAAATCCAAAAGCGCTTACTGTTCCCTGCCCCGAATAAAGGCCCCAGCTAAGAGCACCTATTTAAATTGAACAAAAACTACTACAGAGACACCGCTCATTTCCTTACTGAAACTTGTCAGCTAGAGTTGACTCAAATCTATTAAAATAAAAGCACTGGAAGCCTTTTTTCCACCCTCTCCTCCTGCTGCCCCAGGCTCCTCACCCAGCTGCACGTGCAAAACAGCACGAGTCAGCAGTGCTTCCTACACTGTGTGTGTGGGGGGGCAAATCAAGATCTGCGGCGTTGCAATTTTCCTGTGGAAACAGAGACCAAGGATCTTTCACCCTGATTTTACCTGACCTCCAAGACCTGAGGGCTCACAGACACACAGCAAATGCCTCGACTGCCAGCAACGCGCAGAGCAGAGCTGTGCTGGATGGAATATTTACGTCTTCCATTTCATTCCTCACCGGATCATACCTGAAACGATGCATGGTTAAACCTCCTCCTGAGCCCACCCCCCACCCAAAACTGGCCGTGCCAGCGAAGCTTAGCAGATCAGCAACAGTAGAAATAAGATGCTTGGACACATTTTCAGATGTTCACTTTTTTTTTTCCCCTCCCTCCATTCTATAAAGGCAGAAAGAGGAAATGCAAAGGGAAATGTGGCTGAGGCAACCTGCCTGGCTCCCAGCTGGGGCACTACGGGGACTGAGACGCAGCAGCTATTTTGAGATAAGGGAAGGCTGACAACCTTCAGATGTCAACATTTAGCAGTGGGCAGTATTTCAAATATTCACACAGCCACGACCCCTTCTGAAGAATTGCAAACTTTAGGACTTTTTACACCAGAACTGCTGTACAGAAGGGGAAGTGCTATCAAGAAGGGGCTGAAACACTTCCCTCACTCATCCAAGCTTGGGACACCGAGCTTTGGGGCTCGCTACTGTAATTTGTGAACAAAATGGTATATTCAGGGACCTAAAATAAACCACAGACAAGACCAGAGATAACAATGCTTTATTTGTACATTTCAGCAACAGGAGAAATAATTGAAGATGAAATTATCTGCTTTGTTGTAAAGTATAAAAACATTTAATTATAAATATTTAGCTAAAAAAGCGTGATTTATAAAATATAATCTGTGAAGATATATACACACAGTTTAATTGTTTAGCAATTCTTTCACCTGACATTAAAGAGTAGAGGTTTTTCTATTTATTATTCCACGCTCACAGTTTAGTGCTCACAGTTTAAGAAGCAAAACAGACAAGTGAAAAGACGACTGGCGAGTTTCATTCTGGAAAGAAAAAAAATAAAATGCACAAACTGGGGTAATAGCAGAGGCAGAATTTGAGCAAATCCATGTTTCGAGAGAGGTCTTTGAGGGAACACAGCTCCCTGCCGTGACCTACAGCGTATATATCCCGACAAGCAGTGGGCATTTTAACATTTGTGGGCAAGTTTTCTGTGTTTGCAAAAGAAAATGGCTAATAATACAGTGCAAGCCCTCAGAATTCAGCTAAACATGCTCACCTCGCTGCTCTTCCCCTCTTCAGCAGGGATTGCTCACTATGCTGGGCTGGTGATATCTGTCATGGCTCTAATGAAATCAAACAACGTCACCTTCATGATTCAGGATATGAACAAATTTCCAAATAGAAAACCCCAGTGTGCCATCCAATTGCATCGTCCAGCTGGCAATATCCCTTAAGAACAGATACAGCCGCCTAAGGCTGGAAGATGTGGTGAAGCCATACAGTACACTAAATGTGATGGAATGTGAAAAGATACATGGTCAGGCAACTCAGTTTTCTATTCCTTGTATTAAGAGAGCGCCAGCTTCCTCCCTTCGAAGTCTTGGGGATTCTCACCTCTTATGGAAAGGTTTATTACTATGGCACTTCAGAGAAGAAAAACTGGAAGACTCTCCAACATGCTGGATGGCAGAAAATGCTACAGGAAATGATAATTAATTTGATCCATGTCCCTAGTAACTATCTTTCTCTCTTCACAGTGTTTTCACAGTGCCTGTGGCACAGAGCTATGAGGATGAAGGAAAGGGATAGTCAAGGATGCGTGACAACACTCAACAGCAGTACAAACGTACAGGAAGTCAGGCTGTACTTCGTACACCGATTTACACAAGACCCCACTACTTGCCTGTAAGCAAGGAATGAATTACTAAGGAGTTAAGAGAAAAAGGATGTCTAGGAAAGAAGGAAAGAATGAAATCAGCAAACACGACATTCGTCAGTGTTCACCGTGATTTGCTACCTGCTGTTTCTGCTTCAGGGTTATGTGGTCCTGACAGTTCAGAGCAAACAGCACGTGCACAGCTCTTAGGATTCACATCACATAGTAACTGCAAGAGTTGTGCCCTTAGAAACTCAGGAGGATCTTCAGGAGAGGAAGGCTAGCAAAGCTGTAACGAGTTTTAGGCAGGATCCAGGCAGTTCTCTCCAAGGTAGAGCCCTGATCTGGGAAACGTACCAAGTCATGTGCAATCTCGGAGTGCATATTGGCTGGTTGGTTACTGAGTAAATGCAGATTTTAACTCCCTGAAAGCCGCCCGGCGGTGTTTCCTTTCCTCCTCTTCCCGCTTTCGCTCATCCTGCTCAGCTCTTATCTCTGCTTCAAACTTACTGGCTGAAGAGAGGGCTTGAACCTTTACAAGAGAGAAAACAGGAAAGCGTCAAGCATTACATCAGAGGGAGAGCCAGAGCCTGAACTACTCCTGGTTTAGCAACACAGAACTGATTGCTGCACCTCCCAGCGCTTGCTGAGAAGCTCTGACAGGATGGGTCAAGTATTAATTACACTGCAGTGCTTGGGTATTTACACCCAATACCTGTCAGCTCGTTTGACTTTAACGTCAATAAAAGAAAGGTCATTTATTAATAAGTCACTAAGAAGTGACCTAAACATGCTGTCAGTACCAGGTCACATACCTTCTTTCTGTAAGAAGGCAGCATAGCATAAGCTGTGAGTATAGAGTGGGAGAAACTACTGCAGAAAACAGTTCTGAATCACAGCCAAATCTGAGAACATCATACTATACCACAGCTAATCTGCAGATCAAAGAGACATTGTTTATTTGCTGGCTATTTTTCCAGCTTTCATCTCAGTACATCTGCTGTGCAATAGCTGTATTCTGCTCTTGGGAAAAAACTTCTTATATAAACAAGCAGGATTATTTTCTCTCCAAGAGAGCTTTCAAAAAAAAGGGTGCTTTGTCAGCTTTGAATGGTGCAACGCTCTTTCTGCCAACCCCAGGACCCTGCAGAACAATTTGGATTCCAAAGGTTACAGAGAGCTGCTCAAGAAAGATGTCAGAAATCTGATACTCCCAAATACTCCATTCACCCCTGAACTCAGTGTTCAGGTTGAGGGAGGTTTTGCAAAATGGCAAACTCAGCCCCATTAGTTTCCAGGACGCTTTTGTCTTTAGAAGTGGTCGGCCAGCTAGTCGCATAGAGCTCCCAACCACAGGGACGCAGGTCAGCCAGTCGGCTCTACCAGGGCAGACCCACAGCAGAGAAGGTGAATTAAGCCATTCTAGTGCTGACTGATCTGCAGAGGAAGGCTGTAGCTAGCATCCATCATCAAGTTTGAAGGGAAAAATTATGGCTGAGTTTAGGGGTGGGGCATGAAATCTGCATCTTTTTAGCTAGGGAGAAATCTGGCAGTATCTGTTATCGAAAAGCAAGCAGGGTCGGTGTCTCAGTGGCAATTAAGGCCTGCGTGCAGAGCGTTTTCACGTTCCTCTGTGCCACACTATACCTTAGCTTCAAAGAAGTTCTTGGCTCCTTTGACTCCCTCAATGGAGACATCTATCTCTGAGAGCTTCGCAAGAGTCAACAGGCCGCTGTCCTCCTCAAGTTCCCCAGCTGCGGCTTTATGGAAAATCAGCAGGAACTACCAAGACAGAGAGGAAACATTCAAGTTCTTCACTGAGGCTCAAACAACTTAAAACGCAAACAGTGCAGACGTTTACCTGGAGGGGGCTGGAATTTTCATTTCTGAGCAAAGGAAACCAGGTCTATATAAATGAAGTCACACCATGCGACTTGTGCTCCTGTGCCCTGGCTCTGGTACACAGCCCTGGTGGACTAAGAGGTAGAAATCTCATAGGAGACAGGTTTTCTGGGGAGCAGAGCCCTGGTGAAGCACAGCTCTTCACAAGCCTGGGCTGCTACATCGCCAGAGGAAGGAGGCCACCTCTCCACCTGCCTAGTACAACCATATGGTGGGCTCAGACACACCTCTATGTCTCCACATCCTAACGGTGTATTCACAAGTCCCCCACCAGCTTCCCCAGTGTTCTGGGGGCTCAGATCACGTCCTATGACAACAAAAGCAGGACAAAAACCAGCCTGGGCTCACACCTGAACCCAGGCTCCCTGGACCAAGGCACTGGTGCATTCCTGTTAAGGGAGAACAGCAGCCCAAGCGTGTGCACTTGGAAGGGATCTGGGGATTGCCTGGCTGCTATGAACCCTATGGTCCACGTGGTACGGGAAGGGAAAACAGAATTAAGGTCAAATACACTAGGACAACAGAATATAGTTACTTCAGCTGGGAAAGGTGACTTAAGTCAATCCATCCTTGGAGCTATGCCTCAGCCGGTTCCAGGGAACCCCAGCTGGTTTCACCAAGGTGAACAAAGCCTACGTACTCCTGCCGTGCCCATTAAATAACATACAGGAGAGCTTCTCTAAGACCTGAGGTCAGGACAGAGGCATGCCCTTGTGACAGTCAGAGCGGCTTGAACAAGTGTCCACGGAGCAACTGGTTTTGAAACCTTTGTCCTGCACTGGACCATAGACATTTACCAAATCCAGAGTCACTACAGCAGAGTGGATATTGCCATGTCAATTGCAAAAGGAAACAAAAAAAAGAGTCATATTACCCCCCCCCCCTTTTTTTTTTTTTTTTTTTTTTTTACAGAAGGGACAAGACCTGCCTGCTTAAAAATAAAGACCTCTATGCCACCTTCCACCTGCTAACCAAACTCCAGGTTAAGCTGAGGGTACTCTGAGTAATTTGAGAAATCCTGTAACTCCCTGCTATTCTTGGCCACCCCGGGAGGTGTCTCAATGCTTGGCACAGCACTGAAAGAACAAGTCACCTGGGTGCAAAAGAAGCACAAGCAACAAAGCTGTGCCGCTGCACCACTTCAGTCCAGAGCAGAGGGCTGCAAATAGCACAGAGAGCTGCCCCAAAATCCATTTGCACTGGAACATCAAGTATCTCTAGTGCTTCTCAAGACCGACTGCCACGCTTGGGACTTTGTTTCTTCCTACAGAGAGCCGGAGCTGTCCCGGAGGAGGGCAGCAGAGTCCCAGCATCCGTGCTGAGCCAGCCTCTAATGCACTCGCCTGCTTCAAGTTGCTCACAGAAGCTGGTGGAGACGGAAGAGTTTGGGAAGGCCTCCCATGGGGAAGGGTGTGGAGATGACAACAGCGCTGGCTGCCCTCTCGCAGAGGCAGCGTCACCAAGCATTGCTTCATGAAACTGCCTTGTAACCCGCGCGTGCTCAGCACAGAGCAGCCAGAAAGCAGGCTGTGCTTGGGGAGGGAACTGTTCCCCCTCCAAACACATGTAAGAAAATTAATGATTCTCTGCTGAATGGGCAGAGCATCCTGCTCAGAAAGAAACCAAACCCTCCCCAAGATAGCCTCTCCCTCTGCTCAGATCTGCTAGGCTTGGGCTAGTTCCTCTCTTCCTCCTCCTCCACCACCAGGCACGGGGACACGGAGGGCTGGCAGCCAGGCTGGCATTAGTCACGGTTCCTCCTCATAGTTTCTGCTCCACCCTGCGAGTCCCACTTCCTGCCATCGGAAAAGGGCAGAGGAGGCAGCACAATCCTGAGGTCTGGTACAGCTGTTGCCTGGGGAGGGACTGGAAACACCCAGTCATGAGTACAAGTGTGCATGAATCATCCAGAAAACTAGGGAATGGGGCAGCAATCCTCCATGGAATACAGGCTGCTGTGGCCAGGAAGCTGAGCTCAAGGAAGCCAGGGACTGAGCCACCGGCTGGGGTGGACATGGCATAACATCAGCCCCAAGGACCCAGCAAGGCGGACCATGGGGCCTCATGCTGATTTCCACAGAAGCAATCCTGCCTCAGGTAAGCACACGGCCTGCAGCCCACCTCACCAGTTATTTGCCTTCGAGGCATCAGTCCTCACTAACTAGAGATCGCCAGGAATCCACATTGTTTCCTGATGAGCTCCCATTCCCAGCCCTTCTCACACCCTTGCTGGGCCCAGGACACACAGCATGCAGCTGAGCCTCGGGGAAATGTCAGAGAAGCAAAAGTGAATAATGTCGGTACTTTTCAAAACCCTGCTCTCAAGGAGGACATGACACACACTTTCCACCCCACTAACCTCATAAGTGATAAGAGATGTATCTGCTCTCACATCCTTCATGATCTAAGACCTACCCCGCAGTCTCAGAGCGATGCTGCAGTTACACAGCCCCACCGGGCGTCGTGCTGGCCTCAGGGATGCGAGGGAAGGTACAGGACTGACTGGCAACAGCAGCCTTGCAGCAGCTTGCCAGAAAAGCAGTGCCACCCAAGGCTGCGGTTTGCACTAACCCTGCTCGCAAACACATGACGTGGGTCAGCATTTAAGCTGGTGCAGGCGTGGGGGACAGTGGGTGGATTTTTGTGGGTTCTAGATAGCAGCTACAATTAGACATTATTATTATAGCAATTAACTCTGGTTTCCTGTGGTAATGACACAACTACACAGACAGAGGTAGTTTTGTCCCCCCACTATACCTCATCTTTTTAAACCTAGATTTCTTTGCTTGAGTCAGGAGCACTCTTGTGCAGTTAATTGTTGATGTATTGATAGACGCTCAAAGGTCAATGGTAGAAGGCAGCTTTCCTAACAGGGCCAGCAGTTCACCAGCAGCAAGTCAGAGCCATACAAGCCTACTTTCCAGGCAAGAGCTTACACAGGAAGGGAGGACATGACACTACTCAAAGTAGCACTAAAAGGTGGCCTATTGCAAGTGAAAGAGGGCTTTACCAATTCTTTGACCAGGCCACGAAAAACGCGTGTTCGGCAGGTATGTCAGGACTCGATATTCTCTGAAGAGGCAGACAGGAGCCCTCCAGTGCTCAAGTTACACCCTGCTGAGTTCAGGCACTCATTTAAACCAGGGTTTCTCCTTGTGTCATCAGAGTGCCCCAAGTCAGCTTGGTCACCCACCACACGCTTGCTCGTCACCACCAACAGGAAGCAGAGTGGGACGGGGCTATGGGCTGGTTCAAGCCTCCTCACCCACCAGGAAACCTGCCTCCCTGCCAGTCCTCTGCCCGAACACAGCAGCTGGGCACGGTGCATCTGCAAGAAGCATCCTGCTCCTCTCTGCTACAGGAAGCTTTGGGTACATGCCAGAGCTGCTGTGTAATTTGTCCCCAGAGCTCCGCCAGTGACACTCCTTCATTCCAACCCATGTGCCACTCGAGCTTGCGTTTGCTTGACCATTGTTTTACATCTGGCAAGAAGCTACAGCAGCACCAGCTGCCACACGCTGCCTGCCAAGGGCTGGCAGCACGGGCAGCCTGTGCCGGCTGACGGGCGGCTGTGCAGGGTGCTGCGCTCCAAACAGGTGGCTGCAGAAGAGGAGCTGCTCTGCCACTTGTGCCGCACCACTGGTGCCAGGATATCACGGCATCTTTCCAGAGCCTTCGGGGATAAAGGCACTTCTCTTTCACAGGAGAGAGCCCCTACGGCGAGCCCAGAGGCTGTCCCCAGCTCTTCAACCGGGGTGAAGGGTGGCCCCAAGGGCATGCAGAGAGGCAGAGGGCTCCTCCAGCCCACACAGTGATTTGGCAATTGTAGTCTAACCTGGGGCCAAGGGCACGGTGTTCTTCCTGCTCCACTGGATTCTTTGCTACCCCTGGTTCACCTCTGACAAGGCACATCTCCTTCCCTGCCCAGAGGGGCTGCCAGCTTAGGGCTTTGCTGGTGTGAACTGACAGGCTCTCACTTCCCAGATTTGCTTGTCTTACCCCTTCTCTGTGGGCCAGGCTCTGTAACCCAACAGTCTTTGCACTCTCTTCTACTGCTGCCCTCTTGCCGCAAAAGAAATGCAAGAAAACTCATGGGGAACAAAAGTAGGAAGACATGGTGTGACGTGCCAGAACAGAGAGACGGTGCAGCGGCTCTGCGAGCTGCCCATCACCCCTCTCACCCCAGCCAGCCATGGGCCCTGGCTGCTCGTCCTCCCTCCCAGTCACTACCAAAGGTCCTGTCACTTCCAACATGAAAAATTTGTGTCCTAAGCTGTGGAGAGCTCTGCACCTCATCTCCACAACCAAGCTCCCAGCCTGCAAGAGACACGGTGAGAGCACAGCCCCTGCAGAAACAAGGGAGCCCGGCTGCTCGGGGCCCACAGCAGCCATCTCCTGGGGCGGGAGGAAGCAGGACTGCAGCACAGCCCCCAACTGCTGCAGGACACAAGCAGCGCTGGCTCTCCTGCTGCCTACGGGGCTGTCGTTTAATCCAGAAAGCCACAGTGTGACATACGCTTCTGAGACAGCAATCAAAGCCTGGGAGGAGGAGATGATGCAACAGGAGGTTTTGATATCCGGGCTCCCCCTTCCTGCTGAGATGAGTTGGGTACCCTTGAGTGCACGCAAGTCACTGCTCAAATTCCTTCTCTTCCTCCACCCAGCAGCAGATCCCAGCCTGCCCACACCGCTCCCAGCAGGCTCAGCACAGCTGTCACAGACTGACCTGTTTGCTGTGTGTCCCTGCTGAGCCAGCATGCGGTACCAAACTGCTGCACCACCACATTTATTCCTCGCTGCAGGGAGGTGACCACCCCTCCTGAAGTTTATTGTGGCTGGTCACTGCATGATGCAGAGAGGGACCTGATATAAACTGGAAGAGGAAGCCTCCTGCACCCCATGAGACCAGCTGAGCCCTTCCCCTGCACCTAAAACGAGGCCTGAGCTGCTGTACCACAGGAGCCCAGCAACAAGACCTTGTGGCTGAACGGATGTGCCACCTCCAGCTACAGCAGGGAGCTCTGTCAGCACCCACAGACAGCTGCAGCAGGACTCAAATGCACTCCCAAAGCAGGCAAGGAAGTTGCAGAGCCTTGGCATCAGGTACCATTACTGCCACATGGGGATGGACGTTGACAGTGGTCCACACCTTGAGCTCCCCACAGCATGGAGGAGCTCACCTGCTTCTCCACTGCACCCCACAGCTGGAGAAACACAGGGGGGACAGTGCTACCTACAGCCAGAGTACAGGGCCTAGCTGCCTCCTCCCTTCGCCCCGCAGCCACATCCGCATCTGCTCCCGCAGCCACCCTCACCTCACGGAAGCTGAGCTTCCCATCAAAGTCTTCATCCACCTCCTTGATCATATTCTTCAGCCCCAGGTGGGTCTGCGGGGCTCCCAGCTTTTCCATCATCAGCTTCAGCTCCATCAGGTCGATGTACCCATCCCGTCCTGAGTCATACCTGTGGGGTGCAAAGGGAAGGGGGTCAGCCCTCATCAGCCCCCATATCCATCTTCCCAGAAGAGGAACCGTGCAAATGGATAAAGTCACAGGGTGGTTCAACGCTTGGGGGAGAGGGGAAGCTGCACAACACTGCCAATGCTGAGATATATTAAGCTTGGGGAAGTAGTGGGCAGCTTTCAGAGCTGAGACGTGCTCAGGGGAGATCAGACCAAACCACTCACACGAAAGGAGCATGGAGGAACTCGGAAATCCTGCTGAGATAAGCCATCTCGCCTACTTGCGTGGGCACAAAGGTTACTTACACACAGCTTACACCATGCACCAGCATGGTGAGGCAAAGGCATGCTGGAGCCAGCTCCTGCCAGGTCTCCTGCTCATTTAGAGGAGAAATACAGAGCAGAGAGCAACCAGAACCTGCCAGCAGAAAGTGGCTATCTTTCTTTGTAAGTAAAACACACCCCCTCTAGCTGTTAAGATCTTTCCTCTCCAAAATGGCTTTGTACTACACAAGCACGGTGCTTCAGGGCAGCTGTTTATTCGGTGTCCCCAGGCAGAGCAGAAAGGCAGTCTCAGGGGAGCACAACAATCCCGGCTGGCACCAGGGGCTGCACCATGGGGCTGGGCTGGCAGAAGAAACCAGTGCCCACCTCTAGAAACAAGGCCGGAGTGGGACCATGCTCCCAATGGAGCGCAAAGGGCAGCAAGGACTCTGCAGGAGGAGAGAGCACCCGTGCAAGGGGCAGAGTGCTTTAGGGATGCAGAGGCAGCAACCTGCCGTGCTCAGCCTGGGACCGTGCACCAATTCCTCCCCTGACATCCACTGAGGGTGTGAGTAAAGCATCTGGCCCACTCAGCAACCAGCACTTCACACCCACTGTGTGGGGTTGCAAAGTCCAAAGGCTGGAGGGATGGGCACTCCGCTATCAGACAGCCCATCAACAGCCCTCCCTCATCCTGCTCCTGCCATCAGGGCCCAGCACAGAGCTGGGGGCTGGCATGGGAGGATGGGGCAGGGTCTGCCAGGCTGGGCTCAGCCCTGGTGCACAGCTTGCCGCTGCCCCCTCGCCACCATCTCAACCCTGAGAGTTAAATCCTTTCAGTCATTCAGAAAAAAACCCTAGGCATGGCACTGAAGCTTTCCCTTTGGCACGAACCAGTCAAATCCTCCCACCCATCATCTTTCATTGACTGTTAGCTCTCTTCCAAAGAAATGAGGGCTGTAGCTGTCCCAGATCGAGACCTGCACAGTTGTGGTTACCCTGGAAGAAAGCCCTTTCTAGCTGAGAAACCTCACAGCCGCAGAGGAAGCTGTGGCAGAGGAAGGCATGAACAAAGCTGCTGGCCCCACGCTGCTCACAGGGCTGCAGCCCTGCCTTGCACTGCCTACACAAGAGCTCTGTTCCCGCCTGCACAGGCACAGGGTGCTTTTCCCCCAAAGTGAGGTGGTCTCCATGACTTTCCAGAGTCCCACCACCTCCACAACCATCTTTTATACTCTGTGCCTCTTTGTTTCCAAGAGTCCCAGGCCCAAGAGACCCCAAATGAGAGGGACATCACCACCAGGTTGGTGTGCAGCCCCTGCTACTGATCTGCCTGCATGCTCTACACCCAGCAAATCCGCAAGCCCACCAGGACAGGCAGCTTTCTGGAAAAGTTGGAAGGAAACCTCCATCGGAGCAGAAACCAGGTCACAGAGCTGAGATGTCACAGGGAGGAAAGGCAGCAGGTTCATCACAGCAAGGCATCAGTTAATTAAGGCACACATTCACAGCATTACCCAGCCCAGCTCTGAGACGCACTTTCAAGACCTCACAGAAGCGTAACGAGTGCAATATTTAATTGTCAATTTACTTTTCCTATAAGTTTGGGAGAAAGGGTGTGGAGCCATTCCTCTGGAGTAAGACAGTTGGAGAGGCAGTACCTTTGATCAGATAAAGCAGCAAAGCATATAGTGGCAGGGAGGCACTTGGGGTTGGGGTTCTTTTTGCCCCAGCAAGCTCATGCTGCCCTTGGGCTGACTGCAGAAGCAGGATGACACGGAGGTCCCCACCAAAGGCTGCCCACCCAGGGTCAGGACACCGCCTGGCCCCCCTCAGAGGCATTGGATAATGGAGATGAAGGCAGAAAGAGGGCACAAGTCCAGCCCACGCCTGCTGTGGCCATCTCACCCTTCTGCTATGGACGCTACCCGCAGGCAAACACCGGCCCTCGGTGCCTGCCCTGGCACTGAGCCCTGGGCCAAATGGCCCGAAAGGGTTAAGCGTGGGGCACGGCTTCGGGGCTCGTCATCCCTGCAGAGAGGCAGCACAAAGCCAGGATTGTGAGAAATGGGGTCTTGCCAGCAGCGGGCCGTGGTTGCAGAGCAGCACGCTGTACCAGCCGCACAATGGGCGTTGAGCACGCTGGGCCACGGTACAGCTGGCGCCGAGATGCAACCCGAAATCAGGTTACCAGTCCCTTGCACTTGGGGACAGCCAGAGGGACACTGAAGCCCCCGGACACTCAGTGCCAGCCCCGCAGAGCAACAGCAGAATCCTGCAAACTGCTGCATTCCCTCCCCACCCCCCTCGCCTCCTAAAACAGCCCGAGTATTTTAGGACCTGGGTATAGCCACTCGGCTGCCACGGAGCTGTGCAGCCAGACTATTTAGGGAGAGGCGTATTTATAGGGCATGAGAGACGGCGTAATTCATTCCCCGCCGCCTCCCCGCAGGCACAGGCACTCGGTGACACAGGGCATGGCTGCACCTTGTTGGTCGGCCGATGCTCCTGGCACACCTCAGCCCTACCAAAAAGCCCACTGTCTGCCTTTTGGGAGCTCCCAAAGCCCCGCTGTCTGCTTTTTGGGAGCTCCCTTTCAGGGCCCAGGGCTCCAGCCAGCCCCTGACACAGCTCTGACCCGTTTCACTGCCCACACAGCAGCCCTGTCCCAGCGATGGACACCGGTCAGCCCTCACGGACAGCACAGGCAGAGTTGGCGGAGGGCACCAGGGCAAGTTTGGTCCCTAAATGCATCCCAGGGAGCCATCCTGTCCCATACTCCAGGAGCGGCACAGCAAGAATACGCAGCACTCAGGTGCTTCACCAGCCCTCCTGGCCCCGCCGTCACCCGCTGTCCTGCCATGACACCGGAGCTTTGCTTCCTTCAGGCTCAAAGCTCCCTGGGCTGCCAGCCAAGCCTCACCCCAGTGACGTGCAGGCATTACAGACAGAGGGGTTCTCGTGCTGACAGGCAAAGATGTCTCACGTCGCAAGCAGGCCAAGTCCAGGAGCAGCAAGTCAGTGCCATGACCATGTCAGGTCCCCACCTGCGACGGCTGGGATGCAGCAGGCAGCTACGAGTAACACGGCCAGCAAGATAAGGCCTTGCAGCGCCGCTGCAGCAGCGTTCCTGGCAGCAGATGAGACACAGGCAGCGGCTGCCAAAATCTGCTGCAACAAGGATGCGCCCAGATTCCCACGCTGGCTTGCTTCCACCCGGGCTGCAGAAGCGCTGGGGGTGGAAAGCGGGAGCAGAAATTGGGGAAGGAAAAAGGGAATACTTGCTGAACAGACTTGCGTAAGAGCAAGAAGTGTGTTACACATGATTGCAGCCCAAGTACAATCATTGTACTGGTGTCACACAGCACAGCTGAGGAGTTACACCACAGAAGAAAGAAGGGTCAGGAAGGGAGGAAAAAGGAGATGCTGAAGACTGCATCACCTGTACTGACTTGGCAGTCACCTCCCCAGCTGCGTGAAAAACCCCAACAGGAAAAAAAAAAAAAAGATAGTTGAATGAGCAATCCCAAACCCTGAAGGATCAAAGAGCAGTTTTTAAACATTCACGCTTCTCGAGAAGGGCTGGAAAGAAAACCTGCCCTCCCTGTACACATTTGCTGTACCTGAGCTTGCTCCACACACTACAGGCACCTGTACTTTGATCCGCAGCTCCTGCATGCTGCAATGGCCTAATACAGGCTTTGAAATAAAGCGGTCAGAGTAATGGTGCTGAAGTAGTAATAATCTCCTCTTAAATATTTCAAAATCCTTTCTAAGTAGCACTTTATTCCCTCTTAGCATTGTGCTTCACCTTACATGGAGAGTGAGGTGCTGATCTCTTCTCCCTGGGATCCAGTGATAGAACGCGTGGGAATGGTTCAAAGCTGCCTCAGACCGGACGTTAAGGAAGCATTTCTTTACCAAGAGGCTGGTCAGACATTGGAACAGGCTTCCTAGAGAGGGGTTGATGCCCCAAGCCTGTCAGTGTTTAAGAAGCATTTAGATAATGGCCTTAACATGCTTGAACTTTTGGGTCACCCCTGAAGTGGTCAGGCAGTTGGACTAGACGATCATTGTAGGTCCCTTCCAACTGAAATATCCCATTCTGTTGCCGAGAGCTTTGGAAACAATTCCTCCATAGCGGGGTGGGGACAGGAACAAGCTCCTCGGCCACATGCAGCTCCATCCTCCCCAGCCCTCCTGCTCTTGGAGGGACATAAGGGCGAGACGAAAGTCTCCTCCAGCAAGATTTCCTCTGAGATGCTGGGTGAGACCCCGAGGCACCAAAGCCTTCAGGGCCCAGGCTGGGTGTCGGGCACCTGGGGTGGCTGAGTCCCCGTGGGGATGACCTCCCTGACTGCTGGGTCTCCAGAGACAGCCGGTCACACCAGGAGCACAGCAGTCCTGGAACAAGCGGATCTGCTGCAGCACATCAGACAGGTCCCTTGGTGCAGTAGCACCCGGCGAGGGGCTCCTGAGCAGCTCCAGGAGGGCAGGGGGACATCACAGCCTCTCCCACCAGCCAGGCAGAAGGCACTCATGAAATGCGTGGGCAACACATGAAATTCCCTAAATACAAAAGCAACAGCAAGGGTGGAATTTCTGCACTCCCTCGCACCCCACAGATGAAGCTGACGGCTGTTTTCCTCCCCTCTACACACCTCAGAAAGGTCACTCCCGTCAGGCACAGCCTCACGGCCCGGCTTTCACACCCCCCTCTGCCATTTTCCCGGACAAGATGGCGCCAAGGGGAGCTGTGAGACTCCAGAGCTCCTGACGGTTTGCTCGCAAGACTTGGGGAAGGGAGGTTATCATGGTTACCACAGTCCCCGCACATTGTCAGAATAGTCAGCTAATTAGGTCACATTATAATTAGCCTGAGCTGCAGACTTCCTGGTCCCTCTGCCAAAAAATAATACCCACCCCAAAAGCTGCCTGCACCCAGCAGCCCCCACACGCTCCTGTGCGGCCCCAGCACCTGCAGCAGATACCCACACCCCATCTCTGGGGGAACAGGGCCGAAATGGGGAGATGCTACCAAGAGGAGGCTTGGACAAGAGGGGGAAAAATGAACCCGATCATGGCAGCAGGAGCAAGGACCATCATTTCTGCTTTGGAAAGACCCTCCTGGCACAGCAGCATTTGGATGAAGCATTGGATTTCAGGAAGTCCCACGTTCAGATGGGCCCTTCCACCAGCTGTACTGTGGGACACCCTGACAGGCACCAGAGCAGCCAGATCACCCGAACTCCCTCTTCCCAGCCAAAGTGCCCTGACCCAGCCCACACCACACCCGGCTCCCACAGGCTCAAGTTTAGTCCAAATTACAGATTTACAAGACCCACTAAACTAACAAGAAACACTTCTGGATGGGAAGTCTGTTAGCAGAAACCTGGCATCCCGTGGCAGTGAGAAGTGACACCTCCGTCTGTCAAAAGCTTAATTTTTTACCATTAGTAAGAAAGACCCCGGGTTGTAGCGGCCAGGGCCAATAAGCCATATAGAGAATAAAAGCCTTAATCACATTAACTCAAGCTCTGACTGGCAGGAATTAAGGGGAACATTTCCTCTCCTCCTGGAGCACGTGGTGTCAGCCAGTACTTGAAACGGGTCGCTGGGAGCAGATGGAGCAAAGACCAGATCCTTCGCCACCACTAACACCAGGTGTCTGTAACAGAGTGAAAACCAGGACGGGGTTTTCCGTCCGCCTGTCTGGGGAGCACGCAGCCGGGCTTCTTCCCCTTTTGGCACAGCCGGCCAGCGCTCAGCTGCAATAGTCCTCAAAGGGCACACAATGTTTTCCAGCTACATTGACCAGCTGATTAGCATTCAACTGCAAAGCCTAGGTTTCCCTGCTTACAAGGCCAGCATTTAATGAGCTCATTGTTGAAAAATTCAGCTGCAATTCAGCTCTTCCACTTTTTATTTCCTAAATCACTGCTGTTCCTTTCCTCATCCCTATCGAGGCAGCGCCGCTGCCCGCTCTGGGCTCTCGCCTGCAGCTTCTGGGCACTGCAGCTGCCCGCGCTGTTTTGTCCTCCTGCCCTCGCAGCACCACGTCTTGGCGCTCTTGCCAAGCAGGATCCCCCTTTAACAGTCATCAAGAGGGGCGCAGGAGCAAGCGGAGTAGCAGTCTCACCCAGACCACCTCCCTTCCTGCACCCTGCTGCTGACGCGACGCTGCCTGTGCAACAAAGAGCTCCAGTGAGCTCACAAAAGCCCATCGCCCGGTCTCCCACAGTGACAGCCCTGGCTAGGGCCAGCAACACCCCACCGTGTTGGGAGTCGGGAGTGTTGAACCAGGCTCTTGGTCTCCTCACAATGACCCCAGCCTCCAGCGTATCCAAGACAGCTTTCAGGTAGGAGGAGGACCTAATAAATTACAAGCCCTGCTGCGGTCACCTCCATCAGCCGAAGTAGGTCTTTACACCTTGTCGTGACAGCCCAGGTAGCTGCAGCCCTGCCTCCTCTTGCCTGGCAGCAGCTCACCCCCAGTCCGGCAGCCCTGCCTGTGGCCAGCTGGCACGCGTGGCCGCCTGCCTGACCCTTCTCCTTGGGGCTGGGAGGACAGCGGTCCTCAGGAGCACGGGGGTTTGTAGTGTTGGAGGAAACAAGCTAATCAGGCATAGCCCAACAGCAGGAGCCAGGACAGGGCTTGTGGAAGAGAGAAAAGCACAGGATCACAGCCCTGGGAAGGGCCAAATCTTTCTGCTTACAGAAGCAGCTCTGCATTGCCAGTGGCAGCTTGACTTTAACACAAAGCTTCCTGCCGGGAGGGGATCCCCATCCCAGCCCCCAGGAAGCAGGGAGCAAGAGGAAGCCACACTCAAGCTTAGTCTGGGTGCACAGGAGGGAGCACAAAGCCTGGCAAAAGGGACCCTCGAAGGAGCTGCAGCACTGCCGGGCAGAGCCGGGGATGTTCGGGGTTGCAGTTGTTGAAGGCAGACATCCAGTGTCACTGCGAGGTCCCGGGACAGACTCCAGGTGCCCCAGGGTGTGGGGCAGCAGCACCTGTGCTCTCCAAACCCTCCCCATTCTACCCAGAGTGTCCCCCAAAGCCACAGCTCGCGGGTACCCCCCCAAACAGCCGTCGTCCCAAACTCAGGGAGAGCACAGGGAACCCCCGGGCCGTGAGTCTGAGGCAAACCCTGCGACCCCCCCAAAGCACAGGGACAACACGGGGATCAGATGGCGCTGGTAACCCGCCGCAGCTTCTTCCAGCCCGACCGCAAAACCGCGAAGAAATGCAAACATCTCGCCAAGAGCAGGCAGCTTCCCTCCAGATGTGTCCCCGGGGAAAAACGCTGGGAGGGTCTGAAGAAAGGCAGAGCCCCAAACCCGACGGCAGAGCCCGCAGGTCCGGGCAGGCGAGACCCTCCATCCCTCCCTCCCTCCCTCCCTCCCTCCCTCCCTCCCCCGGTGCCCCCCCCCCCCCCCCCCCCGCGCCGATCCCGCTCCACTCACAGGCGGAACATGCGCTCCATGTCCTTGATCTGGCGGCGGCTGAACTCCTTGAACTCGGTATAGGGGTTGAAGACGGCTGCTCGCCGGGGCTGCGCCGCCCCCTCGTTGATGTCCTGCCGCCGGCACAGCTTGGCGCTCAGCTCCGCGTCCGCGCTGGCCGTCAGGCAGCTCCTCTCCGCCTCGTCCCCGGCTGCCGCCGCCTCGTCCCCGGCCGCTTCCTCGCCCTTGCCCGCCGCCTCGCCCTCGGAGGCCGCCCCGCTCTCCTCCAGCTGCAGCCGCCGCTGCAGCTTCTGCGCCAGCTCCTCCGAGGCCATGGCCCGGCACTGCCCGGCGGCCGCGCTCTCCGCCCCGCTAAGCTCGGCTCGGCTCCGCTCCGCTCCGGCCGGGCCCACCCGCCCCGGCCCGCAACTTTATTCCCTCACTTGGAGGGGAGCGGGGCGGGACGGGGCGGGACGGGGCGGGGGGAGGCCGGGACGGGGCGGGCGCTTAAGGAGGCGCGGCGGCCGCCGTGGGGGCCATCCGCGCGTGGGGCGCGGCGTGGGGTGCTCGTGCCGTCCCCAGAGGTACCCCCTACATGTGCACCCACAATCGGGTGCAACCCCACAGGCTGACTCCCTCACATGTACGCTCTCCCACACAGGAATCACCCCCACTCAGGTACACCCACCCAGGCTCTCTCTCCGCAGGTACCCACCTCCCCAGGCAGGGAACACCCCCTACTCAGGTACAACCTCATGGGCACCCTCCCACGCACCCTCCCCACAGGCAGAGACCCCCCAGGGAGCCCTCTGAACCCCACACCAGGGCCGGCCCCGGTGTGAACAGGCGGTGTACATCCCACAGATGCTGCCTGCGCCACCCCGCTCCGTGGCATGAGACGAGCCCCAGCCCGGCCGGGAGCCCCCGTGGCTGGGGAGAGCAGCCGGGCCCCACCGGCCCCCCAGGCACCCCACAGCCCACCCCACGCCTGCGGGGACGGCAGCGGCCAAGCCCGCCCCATGCCGGGACAGAGGGACCCCTTAAGCCCCGCCATGCACCTCCCCTCTCTTATCTCCTTGGGCTAAAATTAACCCAGGACAAAGCTCAGCTCAGCTCTGGGCTCCCCCTCCTTCTCCGGAGAGCGTGAAAGACAGGCAGCCCCTCTCCACCACTCCGCTCCCCTTCCCGGGCCAGTGCCCAGTGCCATCCCTGCTGTGCCCCGGGCTCTGCGGGGGACGGGGTGACCCTCCTGGGACCGTCCGTCTCTGGCCTGGCTGATAGGAGGCTGACGGCATCCCCCGAGATGGGATTAGGGCTGGCGTGGGGCGGTTTAGGGTGGCTGCTGATGGGATTTACCCACCGGGGAGGAGGGGGAGAGGAAAGCACTGACTTGGACACGCCGCCTGCTTATGGCTCCCACGTGCCTCAGCCTGTGCGTCATGGGGAACCTGTCCCAGCGGCTGTTATGTGGTTGTTTCACAGCTCCAGGCAGGCAGTAAGCAACTCTCTTACCCTACTATGTTGTGGTGACATACAGTTGACCCTCTTGGGCAAGCTCATTCCCACCAAACCGCTTCAGAAAATGACTACTGAGGCTGTTTGCAGCAACCCCACCAGCTACCTGCTGCCCAGGCAGCTCAAGGCCGCCCCAGTGAGGGTCGGGATGGCTGCACGGTCAGGACAGCACGCGTCACTGAAAGGCCGCTGCAGGCGTTTCACACCAGGAATTGTGAAAACACAACTAATGAGAGGAAGGGATGGCATGTGCAATGCCCGCACTGCTTTGCTCTCAGTGCCACCTCCATGGTGGAGAGTGTCTCTGTTCACCCACGGGGCACAGGGAGCAGAGCTGGGAGCTGCTGCAGGGACACAAGTCACCCCGGTCACTCATGAGCCAGGATGCCCTTGTACAACTGCAGGGTGTCCCGACACATGAGTAGAACCAGGGTGAAATCAACAGCAGCATAGCAGGGTTGCCATTTGGTGGAAATAAATTTCTAGGGTACGAGATGGCTGCCAAATAAACTAAAGTAACAGGAAACAGCAAAGTACAATTGGTACGGAGGGAGGTGGCACAGGAATGGTAATTATGAGAATGGCAGCACTTTTGGAAGAATGTAATGAATATGAAAGGTACTGGCGATAAGGAGAGAACTCCAATGCTGAAGTATGCATGCGCTGCAAATATAAGCACTGCAGATAGAAAAAATGTAACAAGTGGTAGGAGGGTGTTTGGTGCCACCCGAGAAGGGTGTAGACAGGGACACAAAGGAGCCTACGGCCATACCACCCTGAGAACGCCCGATCTCGTCTGATCTCGGAAGCTAAGCAGGGTCGGGCCCGGTTAGTACTTGGATGGGAGACCGCCTAGGAATACCGGGTGCTGTAGGCTTTTGGGGGTTTGGGGGGCGCCCCCCCCTGTTGTCCTGGTGCCATTTTGTTGCTGCTGCGTGTTTTGGGGGGGGTGTTGAGGAGGGTGAGGGGTGCGTGTTTGGGGGTCGTTTTGTTGTGGGTCAGGTGTGTGGGTGAGGGCCATGGAGCGTGTGGTTGTGGGTGCGTGAGGGTGCGTGAGGGTGCGTGAGGGTGTTGTGTGGCCCCCGAGAGGGGTGCTGTCGGGGCAGGGGGTGCCTACGGCCATACCACCCTGAGAACGCCCGATCTCGTCTGATCTCGGAAGCTAAGCAGGGTCGGGCCCGGTTAGTACTTGGATGGGAGACCGCCTGGGAATACCGGGTGCTGTAGGCTTTTGGTTTTTGGGGGTTCGGGGGGCACCCCCCCCGCGTTGTCCCGGTGCCGTTTTGTTGCTGCTGCATGTTTTGGGGGGGGTGTTGCGGAGGGTGAGGGGTGCGTGTTTGGGGGTCGTTTTGTTGTGGGTCAGGTGTGTGGGTGAGGGCCGTGGAGCGTGTGGTTGTGGGTGCGTGAGGGTGCGTGAGGGTGTTGTGTGGCCCCCGAGAGGGGTGCTGTCAGGGCAGGGGGTGCCTACGGCCATACCACCCTGAGAACGCCTGATCTCGTCTGATCTCGGAAGCTAAGCAGGGTCGGGCCCGGTTAGTACTTGGATGGGAGACCGCCTGGGAATACCGGGTGCTGTAGGCTTTTGGGGGTTTGGGGGGCGCCCCCCCCGTTGTCCTGGTGCCATTTTGTTGCTGCTGCGTGTTTTGGGGGGGGTGTTGCGGAGGGTGAGGGGTGCGTGTTTGGGGGTCGTTTTGTTGTGGGTCAGGTGTGTGGGTGAGGGCCGTGGAGCGTGTGGTTGTGGGTGCGTGAGGGTGCGTGAGGGTGCGTGAGGGTGTTGTGTGGCCCCCGAGAGGGGTGCTGTCGGGGCAGGGGGTGCCTACGGCCATACCACCCTGACAACGCCCGATCTCGTCTGATCTCGGAAGCTAAGCAGGGTCGGGCCCGGTTAGTACTTGGATGGGAGACCGCCTGGGAATACCGGGTGCTGTAGGCTTTTGGTTTTTGGGGGTTCGGGGGGCACCCCCCGCGTTGTCCCGGTGCTGTTTTGTTGCTGCTGCGTGTTTTGGGGGGGTTGTTGCGGAGGGTGAGGGGTGCGTGTTTGGGGGTCGTTTTGTTGTGGGTCAGGTGTGTGGGTGAGGGCCGTGGAGCGTGTGGTTGTGGGTGCGTGAGGGTGCGTGAGGGTGCGTGAGGGTGTTGTGTGGCCCCCGAGAGGGGTGCTGTCGGGGCAGGGGGTGCCTACGGCCATACCACCCTGAGAACGCCCGATCTCGTCTGATCTCGGAAGCTAAGCAGGGTCGGGCCCGGTTAGTACTTGGATGGGAGACCGCCTGGGAATACCGGGTGCTGTAGGCTTTTGGGGGTTTGGGGGGGGTCGGGGGGCGCCCCCCGCGTTGTCATTTTGTTGCTGCTGCGTGTTTTGGGGGGGGTGTTGCGGAGGGTGAGGGGTGCGTGTTTGGGGGTCGTTTTGTTGTGGGTCAGGTGTGTGGGTGAGGGCCGTGGAGCGTGTGGTTGTGGGTGCGTGAGGGTGCGTGAGGGTGTTGTGTGGCCCCCGAGAGGGGTGCTGTCGGGGCAGGGGGTGCCTACGGCCATACCACCCTGAGAACGCCCGATCTCGTCTGATCTCGGAAGCTAAGCAGGGTCGGGCCCGGTTAGTACTTGGATGGGAGACCGCCTGGGAATACCGGGTGCTGTAGGCTTTTGCTTTTGGGGGTTCGGGGGGCACCCCCCCCGCGTTGTCCCGGTGCCGTTTTGTTGCTGCTGCGTGTTTTGGGGGGGGTGTTGCGGAGGGTGAGGGGTGCGTGTTTGGGGGTCGTTTTGTTGTGGGTCAGGTGTGTGGGTGAGGGCCGTGGAGCGTGTGGTTGTGGGTGCGTGAGGGTGCGTGAGGGTGCGTGAGGGTGTTGTGTGGCCCCCGAGAGGGGTGCTGTCGGGGCAGGGGGTGCCTACGGCCATACCACCCTGAGAACGCCCGATCTCGTCTGATCTCGGAAGCTAAGCAGGGTCGGGCCCGGTTAGTACTTGGATGGGAGACCGCCTGGGAATACCGGGTGCTGTAGGCTTTTGGGGGTTTGGGGGGCGCCCCCCCCCGGTGTCCCGGTGCCATTTTGTTGCTGCTGCGTGTTTTGGGGGGGTTGTTGCGGAGGGTGAGGGGTGCGTGTTTGGGGGTCGTTTTGTTGTGGGTCAGGTGTGTGGGTGAGGGCCGTGGAGCGTGTGGTTGTGGGTGCGTGAGGGTGCGTGAGGGTGTTGTGTGGCCCCCGAGAGGGGTGCTGTCGGGGCAGGGGGTGCCTACGGCCATACCACCCTGAGAACGCCCGATCTCGTCTGATCTCGGAAGCTAAGCAGGGTCGGGCCCGGTTAGTACTTGGATGGGAGACCGCCTGGGAATACCGGGTGCTGTGGGCTTTTGGTTTTTGGGGGTTCAGGGGGCGCCCCCCCCGCGTTGTCCCGGTGCCGTTTTGATGCTGCTGCGTGTTTTGGGGGGGGGTGTTGCGGAGGGTGAGGGGTGCGTGTTTGGGGGTCGTTTTGTTGTGGGTCAGGTGTGTGGGTGAGGGCCGTGGAGCGTGTGGTTGTGGGTGCGTGAGGGTGCGTGAGGGTGCGTGAGGGTGTTGTGTGGCCCCCGAGAGGGGTGCTGTCGGGGCAGGGGGTGCCTACGGCCATACCACCCTGAGAACGCCCGATCTCGTCTGATCTCGGAAGCTAAGCAGGGTCGGGCCCGGTTAGTACTTGGATGGGAGACCGCCTGGGAATACCGGGTGCTGTAGGCTTTTGGGGGTTTGGGGGGCGCCCCCCCGCGTTGTCCCGGTGCCATTTTGTTGCTGCTGCGTGTTTTGGGGGGGGTGTTGCGGAGGGTGAGGGGTGCGTGTTTGGGGGTCGTTTTGTTGTGGGTCAGGTGTGTGGGTGAGGGCCGTGGAGCGTGTGGTTGTGGGTGCGTGAGGGTGCGTGAGGGTGTTGTGTGGCCCCCGAGAGGGGTGCTGTCGGGGCAGGGGGTGCCTACGGCCATACCACCCTGAGAACGCCCGATCTCGTCTGATCTCGGAAGCTAAGCAGGGTCGGGCCCGGTTAGTACTTGGATGGGAGACCGCCTGGGAATACCGGGTGCTGTAGGCTTTTGGGGGTTTGGGGGGCGCCCCCCCCCGTTGTCCCGGTGCCGTTTTGTTGCTGCTGCGTGTTTTGGGGGGGTTGTTGCGGAGGGTGAGGGGTGCGTGTTTGGGGGTCGTTTTGTTGTGGGTCAGGTGTGTGGGTGAGGGCCGTGGAGCGTGTGGTTGTGGGTGCGTGAGGGTGCGTGAGGGTGCGTGAGGGTGTTGTGTGGCCCCCGAGAGGGGTGCTGTCGGGGCAGGGGGTGCCTACGGCCATACCACCCTGAGAACGCCCGATCTCGTCTGATCTCGGAAGCTAAGCAGGGTCGGGCCCGGTTAGTACTTGGATGGGAGACCGCCTGGGAATACCGGGTGCTGTAGGCTTTTGGGGGTTCGGGGGGCGCCCCCCCGCGTTGTCCCGGTGCCATTTTGTTGCTGCTGCGTGTTTTGGGGGGGTTGTTGCGGAGGGTGAGGGGTGCGTGTTTGGGGGTCGTTTTGTTGTGGGTCAGGTGTGTGGGTGAGGGCCGTGGAGCGTGTGGTTGTGGGTGCGTGAGGGTGCGTGAGGGTGCGTGAGGGTGTTGTGTGGCCCCCGAGAGGGGTGCTGTCGGGGCAGGGGGTGCCTACGGCCATACCACCCTGAGAACGCCCGATCTCGTCTGATCTCGGAAGCTAAGCAGGGTCGGGCCCGGTTAGTACTTGGATGGGAGACCGCCGGGGAATACCGGGTGCTGTAGGCTTTTGGGGGTTTGGGGGGCGCCCCCCCGCGTTGTCCCGGTGCCATTTTGTTGCTGCTGCGTGTTTTGGGGGGGGTGTTGCGGAGGGTGAGGGGTGCGTGTTTGGGGGTCGTTTTGTTGTGGGTCAGGTGTGTGGGTGAGGGCCGTGGAGCGTGTGGTTGTGGGTGCGTGAGGGTGCGTGAGGGTGTTGTGTGGCCCCCGAGAGGGGTGCTGTCGGGGCAGGGGGTGCCTACGGCCATACCACCCTGAGAACGCCCGATCTCGTCTGATCTCGGAAGCTAAGCAGGGTCGGGCCCGGTTAGTACTTGGATGGGAGACCGCCTGGGAATACCGGGTGCTGTAGGCTTTTGCTTTTGGGGGGGGTCGGGGGGCGCCCCCCCGCGTTGTCATTTTGTTGCTGCTGCGTGTTTTGGGGGGGTTGTTGCGGAGGGTGAGGGGTGCGTGTTTGGGGGTCGTTTTGTTGTGGGTCAGGTGTGTGGGTGAGGGCCGTGGAGCGTGTGGTTGTGGGTGCGTGAGGGTGCGTGAGGGTGTTGTGTGGCCCCCGAGAGGGGTGCTGTCGGGGCAGGGGGTGCCTACGGCCATACCACCCTGAGAACGCCCGATCTCGTCTGATCTCGGAAGCTAAGCAGGGTCGGGCCCGGTTAGTACTTGGATGGGAGACCGCCTGGGAATACCGGGTGCTGTAGGCTTTTGGGGGTTTGGGGGGCGCCCCCCCCCGTTGTCCCGGTGCCATTTTGTTGCTGCTGCGTGTTTTGGGGGGGTTGTTGCGGAGGGTGAGGGGTGCGTGTTTGGGGGTCGTTTTGTTGTGGGTCAGGTGTGTGGGTGAGGGCCGTGGAGCGTGTGGTTGTGGGTGCGTGAGGGTGCGTGAGGGTGCGTGAGGGTGTTGTGTGGCCCCCGAGAGGGGTGCTGTCGGGGCAGGGGGTGCCTACGGCCATACCACCCTGAGAACGCCCGATTTCGTCTGATCTCGGAAGCTAAGCAGGGTCGGGCCCGGTTAGTACTTGGATGGGAGACCGCCTGGGAATACCGGGTGCTGTAGGCTTTTGGGGGTTTGGGGGGCGCCCCCCCCCCGTTGTCCCGGTGCCATTTTGTTGCTGCTGCGTGTTTTGGGGGGGTGTTGCGGAGGGTGAGGGGTGCGTGTTTGGGGGTCGTTTTGTTGTGGGTCAGGTGTGTGGGTGAGGGCCGTGGAGCATGTGGTGGGTGCGTGAGGGTTCGTGAGGGTGCGTGAGGGTGTTGTGTGGCCCCCGAGAGGGGTGCTGTCGGGGCAGGGGGTGCCTACGGCCATACCACCCTGAGAACGCCCGATCTCGTCTGATCTCGGAAGCTAAGCAGGGTCGGGCCCGGTTAGTACTTGGATGGGAGACCGCCTGGGAATACCGGGTGCTGTAGGCTTTTGGGGGTTTGGGGGGCGCCCCCCCCGTTGTCCTGGTGCCATTTTGTTGCTGCTGCGTGTTTTGGGGGGGGGTGTTGCGGAGGGTGAGGGGTGCGTGTTTGGGGGTCGTTTTGTTGTGGGTCAGGTGTGTGGGTGAGGGCCGTGGAGCGTGTGGTTGTGGGTGCGTGAGGGTGCGTGAGGGTGTTGTGTGGCCCCCGAGAGGGGTGCTGTCGGGGCAGGGGGTGCCTACGGCCATACCACCCTGAGAACGCCCGATCTCGTCTGATCTCGGAAGCTAAGCAGGGTCGGGCCCGGTTAGTACTTGGATGGGAGACCGCCTGGGAATACCGGGTGCTGTAGGCTTTTGGTTTTTGGGGGTTCGGGGGGCACCCCCCCCGCGTTGTCCCGGTGCCATTTTGTTGCTGCTGCGTGTTTTGGGGGGGTTGTTGCGGAGGGTGAGGGGTGCGTGTTTGGGGGTCGTTTTGTTGTGGGTCAGGTGTGTGATGGAGGGCCGTGGAGCGTGTGGTTGTGGGTGCGTGAGGGTGCGTGAGGGTGCGTGAGGGTGTTGTGTGGCCCCCGAGAGGGGTGCTGTCGGGGCAGGGGGTGCCTACGGCCATACCACCCTGAGAACGCCCGATCTCGTCTGATCTCGGAAGCTAAGCAGGGTCGGGCCCGGTTAGTACTTGGATGGGAGACCGCCTGGGAATACCGGGTGCTGTAGGCTTTTGGGGGTTCGGGGGGCGCCCCCCCCCGTTGTCCCGGTGCCATTTTGTTGCTGCTGCGTGTTTTGGGGGGGTTGTTGCGGAGGGTGAGGGGTGCGTGTTTGGGGGTCGTTTTGTTGTGGGTCAGGTGTGTGGGTGAGGGCCGTGGAGCGTGTGGTTGTGGGTGCGTGAGGGTGCGTGAGGGTGCGTGAGGGTGTTGTGTGGCCCCCGAGAGGGGTGCTGTCGGGGCAGGGGGTGCCTACGGCCATACCACCCTGAGAACGCCCGATCTCGTCTGATCTCGGAAGCTAAGCAGGGTCGGGCCCGGTTAGTACTTGGATGGGAGACCGCCTGGGAATACCGGGTGCTGTAGGCTTTTGGGGGTTTGGGGGGCGCCCCCCCCCGTTGTCCCGGTGCCATTTTGTTGCTGCTGCGTGTTTTGGGGGGGTTGTTGCGGAGGGTGAGGGGTGCGTGTTTGGGGGTCGTGTTGTTGTGGGTCAGGTGTGTGGGTGAGGGCCGTGGAGCGTGTGGTTGTGGGTGCGTGAGGGTGCGTGAGGGTGTTGTGTGGCCCCCGAGAGGGGTGCTGTCGGGGCAGGGGGTGCCTACGGCCATACCACCCTGAGAACGCCCGATCTCGTCTGATCTCGGAAGCTAAGCAGGGTCGGGCCCGGTTAGTACTTGGATGGGAGACCGCCTGGGAATACCGGGTGCTGTAGGCTTTTGGTTTTTGGGGGTTGGGGGGGCCCCCCCCCCGCGTTGTCCCGGTGCCGTTTTGTTGCTGCTGCGTGTTTTGGGGGGGGTGTTGCGGAGGGTGAGGGGTGCGTGTTTGGGGGTCGTTTTGTTGTGGGTCAGGTGTGTGGGTGAGGGCCGTGGAGCGTGTGGTTGTGGGTGCATGAGGGTGCGTGAGGGTGCGTGAGGGTGTTGTGTGGCCCCCGAGAGGGGTGCTGTCGGGGCAGGGGGTGCCTACGGCCATACCACCCTGAGAACGCCCGATCTCGTCTGATCTCGGAAGCTAAGCAGGGTCGGGCCCGGTTAGTACTTGGATGGGAGACCGCCTGGGAATACCGGGTGCTGTAGGCTTTTGCTTTTGGGGGGGGTCGGGGGGCGCCCCCCGCGTTGTCATTTTGTTGCTGCTGCGTGTTTTGGGGGGGGTGTTGCGGAGGGTGAGGGGTGCGTGGTTGGGGGTCGTTTTGTTGTGGGTCAGGTGTGTGGGTGAGGGCCGTGGAGCGTGTGGTTGTGGGTGCGTGAGGGTGCGTGTGGGTGTTGTGTGGCCCCCGAGAGGGGTGCTGTCGGGGCAGGGGGTGCCTACGGCCATACCACCCTGAGAACGCCCGATCTCGTCTGATCTCGGAAGCTAAGCCGGGTCGGGCCCGGTTAGTACTTGGATGGGAGACCGCCTGGGAATACCGGGTGCTGTAGGCTTTTGGGGGTTTGGGGGGCGCCCCCCCCCGTTGTCCCGGTGCCATTTTGTTGCTGCTGCGTGTTTTGGGGGGGTTGTTGCGGAGGGTGAGGGGTGCGTGTTTGGGGGTCGTTTTGTTGTGGGTCAGGTGTGTGGGTGAGGGCCGTGGAGCGTGTGGTTGTGGGTGCGTGAGGGTGCGTGAGGGTGTTGTGTGGCCCCCGAGAGGGGTGCTGTCGGGGCAGGGGGTGCCTACGGCCATACCACCCTGAGAACGCCCGATCTCGTCTGATCTCGGAAGCTAAGCAGGGTCGGGCCCGGTTAGTACTTGGATGGGAGACCGCCTGGGAATACCGGGTGCTGTGGGCTTTTGGTTTTTGGGGGTTCAGGGGGCGCCCCCCCCGCGTTGTCCCGGTGCCGTTTTGATGCTGCTGCGTGTTTTGGGGGGGGTGTTGCGGAGGGTGAGGGGTGCGTGTTTGGGGGTCGTTTTGTTGTGGGTCAGGTGTGTGGGTGAGGGCCGTGGAGCGTGTGGTTGTGGGTGCGTGAGGGTGCGTGAGGGTGCGTGAGGGTGTTGTGTGGCCCCCGAGAGGGGTGCTGTCGGGGCAGGGGGTGCCTACGGCCATACCACCCTGAGAACGCCCGATCTCGTCTGATCTCGGAAGCTAAGCAGGGTCGGGCCCGGTTAGTACTTGGATGGGAGACCGCCTGGGAATACCGGGTGCTGTAGGCTTTTGGGGGTTTGGGGGGCGCCCCCCCGCGTTGTCCCGGTGCCATTTTGTTGCTGCTGCGTGTTTTGGGGGGGGTGTTGCGGAGGGTGAGGGGTGCGTGTTTGGGGGTCGTTTTGTTGTGGGTCAGGTGTGTGGGTGAGGGCCGTGGAGCGTGTGGTTGTGGGTGCGTGAGGGTGCGTGAGGGTGTTGTGTGGCCCCCGAGAGGGGTGCTGTCGGGGCAGGGGGTGCCTACGGCCATACCACCCTGAGAACGCCCGATCTCGTCTGATCTCGGAAGCTAAGCAGGGTCGGGCCCGGTTAGTACTTGGATGGGAGACCGCCTGGGAATACCGGGTGCTGTAGGCTTTTGGGGGTTTGGGGGGCGCCCCCCCCCCCGTTGTCCCGGTGCCGTTTTGTTGCTGCTGCGTGTTTTGGGGGGGTTGTTGCGGAGGGTGAGGGGTGCGTGTTTGGGGGTCGTTTTGTTGTGGGTCAGGTGTGTGGGTGAGGGCCGTGGAGCGTGTGGTTGTGGGTGCGTGAGGGTGCGTGAGGGTGCGTGAGGGTGTTGTGTGGCCCCCGAGAGGGGTGCTGTCGGGGCAGGGGGTGCCTACGGCCATACCACCCTGAGAACGCCCGATCTCGTCTGATCTCGGAAGCTAAGCAGGGTCGGGCCCGGTTAGTACTTGGATGGGAGACCGCCTGGGAATACCGGGTGCTGTAGGCTTTTGGGGGTTCGGGGGGCGCCCCCCCGCGTTGTCCTGGTGCCATTTTGTTGCTGCTGCGTGTTTTGGGGGGGTTGTTGCGGAGGGTGAGGGGTGCGTGTTTGGGGGTCGTTTTGTTGTGGGTCAGGTGTGTGGGTGAGGGCCGTGGAGCGTGTGGTTGTGGGTGCGTGAGGGTGCGTGAGGGTGCGTGAGGGTGTTGTGTGGCCCCCGAGAGGGGTGCTGTCGGGGCAGGGGGTGCCTACGGCCATACCACCCTGAGAACGCCCGATCTCGTCTGATCTCGGAAGCTAAGCAGGGTCGGGCCCGGTTAGTACTTGGATGGGAGACCGCCTGGGAATACCGGGTGCTGTAGGCTTTTGGGGGTTTGGGGGGCGCCCCCCCGCGTTGTCCCGGTGCCATTTTGTTGCTGCTGCGTGTTTTGGGGGGGGTGTTGCGGAGGGTGAGGGGTGCGTGTTTGGGGGTCGTTTTGTTGTGGGTCAGGTGTGTGGGTGAGGGCCGTGGAGCGTGTGGTTGTGGGTGCGTGAGGGTGCGTGAGGGTGTTGTGTGGCCCCCGAGAGGGGTGCTGTCGGGGCAGGGGGTGCCTACGGCCATACCACCCTGAGAACGCCCGATCTCGTCTGATCTCGGAAGCTAAGCAGGGTCGGGCCCGGTTAGTACTTGGATGGGAGACCGCCTGGGAATACCGGGTGCTGTAGGCTTTTGCTTTTGGGGGGGGTCGGGGGGCGCCCCCCCGCGTTGTCATTTTGTTGCTGCTGCGTGTTTTGGGGGGGTTGTTGCGGAGGGTGAGGGGTGCGTGTTTGGGGGTCGTTTTGTTGTGGGTCAGGTGTGTGGGTGAGGGCCGTGGAGCGTGTGGTTGTGGGTGCGTGAGGGTGCGTGAGGGTGTTGTGTGGCCCCCGAGAGGGGTGCTGTCGGGGCAGGGGGTGCCTACGGCCATACCACCCTGAGAACGCCCGATCTCGTCTGATCTCGGAAGCTAAGCAGGGTCGGGCCCGGTTAGTACTTGGATGGGAGACCGCCTGGGAATACCGGGTGCTGTAGGCTTTTGGGGGTTTGGGGGGCGCCCCCCCCCGTTGTCCCGGTGCCATTTTGTTGCTGCTGCGTGTTTTGGGGGGGTTGTTGCGGAGGGTGAGGGGTGCGTGTTTGGGGGTCGTTTTGTTGTGGGTCAGGTGTGTGGGTGAGGGCCGTGGAGCGTGTGGTTGTGGGTGCGTGAGGGTGCGTGAGGGTGCGTGAGGGTGTTGTGTGGCCCCCGAGAGGGGTGCTGTCGGGGCAGGGGGTGCCTACGGCCATACCACCCTGAGAACGCCCGATTTCGTCTGATCTCGGAAGCTAAGCAGGGTCGGGCCCGGTTAGTACTTGGATGGGAGACCGCCTGGGAATACCGGGTGCTGTAGGCTTTTGGGGGTTTGGGGGGCGCCCCCCCCCCGTTGTCCCGGTGCCATTTTGTTGCTGCTGCGTGTTTTGGGGGGGTGTTGCGGAGGGTGAGGGGTGCGTGTTTGGGGGTCGTTTTGTTGTGGGTCAGGTGTGTGGGTGAGGGCCGTGGAGCATGTGGTGGGTGCGTGAGGGTTCGTGAGGGTGCGTGAGGGTGTTGTGTGGCCCCCGAGAGGGGTGCTGTCGGGGCAGGGGGTGCCTACGGCCATACCACCCTGAGAACGCCCGATCTCGTCTGATCTCGGAAGCTAAGCAGGGTCGGGCCCGGTTAGTACTTGGATGGGAGACCGCCTGGGAATACCGGGTGCTGTAGGCTTTTGGGGGTTTGGGGGGCGCCCCCCCCGTTGTCCTGGTGCCATTTTGTTGCTGCTGCGTGTTTTGGGGGGGGTGTTGCGGAGGGTGAGGGGTGCGTGTTTGGGGGTCGTTTTGTTGTGGGTCAGGTGTGTGGGTGAGGGCCGTGGAGCGTGTGGTTGTGGGTGCGTGAGGGTGCGTGAGGGTGTTGTGTGGCCCCCGAGAGGGGTGCTGTCGGGGCAGGGGGTGCCTACGGCCATACCACCCTGAGAACGCCCGATCTCGTCTGATCTCGGAAGCTAAGCAGGGTCGGGCCCGGTTAGTACTTGGATGGGAGACCGCCTGGGAATACCGGGTGCTGTAGGCTTTTGGTTTTTGGGGGTTCGGGGGGCACCCCCCCCGCGTTGTCCCGGTGCCATTTTGTTGCTGCTGCGTGTTTTGGGGGGGTTGTTGCGGAGGGTGAGGGGTGCGTGTTTGGGGGTCGTTTTGTTGTGGGTCAGGTGTGTGATGGAGGGCCGTGGAGCGTGTGGTTGTGGGTGCGTGAGGGTGCGTGAGGGTGCGTGAGGGTGTTGTGTGGCCCCCGAGAGGGGTGCTGTCGGGGCAGGGGGTGCCTACGGCCATACCACCCTGAGAACGCCCGATCTCGTCTGATCTCGGAAGCTAAGCAGGGTCGGGCCCGGTTAGTACTTGGATGGGAGACCGCCTGGGAATACCGGGTGCTGTAGGCTTTTGGGGGTTCGGGGGGCGCCCCCCCCCGTTGTCCCGGTGCCATTTTGTTGCTGCTGCGTGTTTTGGGGGGGTTGTTGCGGAGGGTGAGGGGTGCGTGTTTGGGGGTCGTTTTGTTGTGGGTCAGGTGTGTGGGTGAGGGCCGTGGAGCGTGTGGTTGTGGGTGCGTGAGGGTGCGTGAGGGTGCGTGAGGGTGTTGTGTGGCCCCCGAGAGGGGTGCTGTCGGGGCAGGGGGTGCCTACGGCCATACCACCCTGAGAACGCCCGATCTCGTCTGATCTCGGAAGCTAAGCAGGGTCGGGCCCGGTTAGTACTTGGATGGGAGACCGCCTGGGAATACCGGGTGCTGTAGGCTTTTGGGGGTTTGGGGGGTGCCCCCCCCCGTTGTCCCGGTGCCATTTTGTTGCTGCTGCGTGTTTTGGGGGGGTTGTTGCGGAGGGTGAGGGGTGCGTGTTTGGGGGTCGTTTTGTTGTGGGTCAGGTGTGTGGGTGAGGGCCGTGGAGCGTGTGGTTGTGGGTGCGTGAGGGTGCGTGAGGGTGTTGTGTGGCCCCCGAGAGGGGTGCTGTCGGGGCAGGGGGTGCCTACGGCCATACCACCCTGAGAACGCCCGATCTCGTCTGATCTCGGAAGCTAAGCAGGGTCGGGCCCGGTTAGTACTTGGATGGGAGACCGCCTGGGAATACCGGGTGCTGTAGGCTTTTGGTTTTTGGGGGTTCGGGGGGCACCCCCCCCGCGTTGTCCCGGTGCCGTTTTGTTGCTGCTGCGTGTTTTGGGGGGGGTGTTGCGGAGGGTGAGGGGTGCGTGTTTGGGGGTCGTTTTGTTGTGGGTCAGGTGTGTGGGTGAGGGCCGTGGAGCGTGTGGTTGTGGGTGCATGAGGGTGCGTGAGGGTGCGTGAGGGTGTTGTGTGGCCCCCGAGAGGGGTGCTGTCGGGGCAGGGGGTGCCTACGGCCATACCACCCTGAGAACGCCCGATCTCGTCTGATCTCGGAAGCTAAGCAGGGTCGGGCCCGGTTAGTACTTGGATGGGAGACCGCCTGGGAATACCGGGTGCTGTAGGCTTTTGGTTTTGGGGGGGGGCGGGGGGCGCCCCCCGCGTTGTCATTTTATTGCTGCTGCTTGTTTTGGGGGGGGTGTTGCGGAGGGTGAGGGGTGCGTGTTTGGGGGTCGTTTTGTTGTGGGTCAGGTGTGTGGGTGAGGGCCGTGGAGCGTGTGGTTGTGGGTGCGTGAGGGTGCGTGAGGGTGTTGTGTGGCCCCCGAGAGGGGTGCTGTCGGGGCAGGGGGTGCCTACGGCCATACCACCCTGAGAACGCCCGATCTCGTCTGATCTCGGAAGCTAAGCAGGGTCGGGCCCGGTTAGTACTTGGATGGGAGACCGCCTGGGAATACCGGGTGCTGTAGGCTTTTGCTTTTGGGGGTTCGGGGGGCACCCCCCCCGCGTTGTCCCGGTGCCGTTTTGTTGCTGCTGCGTGTTTTGGGGGGGGTGTTGCGGAGGGTGAGGGGTGCGTGTTTGGGGGTCGTTTTGTTGTGGGTCAGGTGTGTGGGTGAGGGCCGTGGAGCGTGTGGTTGTGGGTGCGTGAGGGTGCGTGAGGGTGTTGTGTGGCCCCCGAGAGGGGTGCTGTCGGGGCAGGGGGTGCCTACGGCCATACCACCCTGAGAACGCCTGATCTCGTCTGATCTCGGAAGCTAAGCAGGGTCGGGCCCGGTTAGTACTTGGATGGGAGACCGCCTGGGAATACCGGGTGCTGTAGGCTTTTGGGGGTTTGGGGGGCGCCCCCCCCGTTGTCCTGGTGCCATTTTGTTGCTGCTGCGTGTTTTGGGGGGGGTGTTGCGGAGGGTGAGGGGTGCGTGTTTGGGGGTCGTTTTGTTGTGGGTCAGGTGTGTGGGTGAGGGCCGTGGAGCGTGTGGTTGTGGGTGCGTGAGGGTGCGTGAGGGTGCGTGAGGGTGTTGTGTGGCCCCCGAGAGGGGTGCTGTCGGGGCAGGGGGTGCCTACGGCCATACCACCCTGACAACGCCCGATCTCGTCTGATCTCGGAAGCTAAGCAGGGTC
The DNA here is from genome assembly GCF_028858705.1 of Grus americana. Taxonomy (NCBI): domain Eukaryota; kingdom Metazoa; phylum Chordata; class Aves; order Gruiformes; family Gruidae; genus Grus; species Grus americana. Next base: position 2,827,156 of record NC_072860.1, on the reverse strand, counting down.
GGGCCCGGTTAGTACTTGGATGGGAGACCGCCTGGGAATACCGGGTGCTGTAGGCTTTTGGTTTTTGGGGGTTCGGGGGGCACCCCCCGCGTTGTCCCGGTGCTGTTTTGTTGCTGCTGCGTGTTTTGGGGGGGTTGTTGCGGAGGGTGAGGGGTGCGTGTTTGGGGGTCGTTTTGTTGTGGGTCAGGTGTGTGGGTGAGGGCCGTGGAGCGTGTGGTTGTGGGTGCGTGAGGGTGCGTGAGGGTGCGTGAGGGTGTTGTGTGGCCCCCGAGAGGGGTGCTGTCGGGGCAGGGGGTGCCTACGGCCATACCACCCTGAGAACGCCCGATCTCGTCTGATCTCGGAAGCTAAGCAGGGTCGGGCCCGGTTAGTACTTGGATGGGAGACCGCCTGGGAATACCGGGTGCTGTAGGCTTTTGGGGGTTTGGGGGGCGCCCCCCCGCGTTGTCCCGGTGCCATTTTGTTGCTGCTGCGTGTTTTGGGGGGGTGTTGCGGAGGGTGAGGGGTGCGTGTTTGGGGGTCGTTTTGTTGTGGGTCAGGTGTGTGGGTGAGGGCCGTGGAGCATGTGGTGGGTGCGTGAGGGTTCGTGAGGGTGCGTGAGGGTGTTGTGTGGCCCCCGAGAGGGGTGCTGTCGGGGCAGGGGGTGCCTACGGCCATACCACCCTGAGAACGCCCGATCTCGTCTGATCTCGGAAGCTAAGCAGGGTCGGGCCCGGTTAGTACTTGGATGGGAGACCGCCTGGGAATACCGGGTGCTGTAGGCTTTTGGTTTTTGGGGGTTCAGGGGGCACCCCCCCCGCGTTGTCCCGGTGCCATTTTGTTGCTGCTGCGTGTTTTGGGGGGGGTGTTGCGGAGGGTGAGGGGTGCGTGTTTGGGGGTCGTTTTGTTGTGGGTCAGGTGTGTGGGTGAGGGCCGTGGAGCGTGTGGTTGTGGGTGCGTGAGGGTGCGTGAGGGTGTTGTGTGGCCCCCGAGAGGGGTGCTGTCGGGGCAGGGGGTGCCTACGGCCATACCACCCTGAGAACGCCCGATCTCGTCTGATCTCGGAAGCTAAGCAGGGTCGGGCCCGGTTAGTACTTGGATGGGAGACCGCCTGGGAATACCGGGTGCTGTAGGCTTTTGGTTTTTGGGGGTTTGGGGGGCACCCCCCCCGCGTTGTCCCGGTGCCGTTTTGTTGCTGCTGCATGTTTTGGGGGGGGTGTTGCGGAGGGTGAGGGGTGCGTGTTTGGGGGTCGTTTTGTTGTGGGTCAGGTGTGTGGGTGAGGGCCGTGGAGCGTGTGGTTGTGGGTGCGTGAGGGTGCGTGAGGGTGCGTGAGGGTGTTGTGTGGCCCCCGAGAGGGGTGCTGTCGGGGCAGGGGGTGCCTACGGCCATACCACCCTGAGAACGCCCGATCTCGTCTGATCTCGGAAGCTAAGCAGGGTCGGGCCCGGTTAGTACTTGGATGGGAGACCGCCTGGGAATACCGGGTGCTGTAGGCTTTTGCTTTTGGGGGTTCGGGGGGCACCCCCCCCGCGTTGTCCCGGTGCTGTTTTGTTGCTGCTGCGTGTTTTGGGGGGGGTGTTGCGGAGGGTGAGGGGTGCGTGTTTGGGGGTCGTTTTGTTGTGGGTCAGGTGTGTGGGTGAGGGCCGTGGAGCGTGTGGTTGTGGGTGCGTGAGGGTGCGTGAGGGTGTTGTGTGGCCCCCGAGAGGGGTGCTGTCGGGGCAGGGGGTGCCTACGGCCATACCACCCTGAGAACGCCCGATCTCGTCTGATCTCGGAAGCTAAGCAGGGTCGGGCCCGGTTAGTACTTGGATGGGAGACCGCCTGGGAATACCGGGTGCTGTAGGCTTTTGGTTTTTGGGGGTTCGGGGGGCACCCCCCCCGCGTTGTCCCGGTGCCGTTTTGTTGCTGCTGCGTGTTTTGGGGGGGGTGTTGCGGAGGGTGAGGGGTGCGTGTTTGGGGGTCGTTTTGTTGTGGGTCAGGTGTGTGGGTGAGGGCCGTGGAGCGTGTGGTTGTGGGTGCATGAGGGTGCGTGAGGGTGCGTGAGGGTGTTGTGTGGCCCCCGAGAGGGGTGCTGTCGGGGCAGGGGGTGCCTACGGCCATACCACCCTGAGAACGCCCGATCTCGTCTGATCTCGGAAGCTAAGCAGGGTCGGGCCCGGTTAGTACTTGGATGGGAGACCGCCTGGGAATACCGGGTGCTGTAGGCTTTTGCTTTTGGGGGGGGTCGGGGGGCGCCCCCCGCGTTGTCATTTTGTTGCTGCTGCGTGTTTTGGGGGGGGTGTTGCGGAGGGTGAGGGGTGCGTGTTTGGGGGTCGTTTTGTTGTGGGTCAGGTGTGTGGGTGAGGGCCGTGGAGCGTGTGGTTGTGGGTGCGTGAGGGTGCGTGAGGGTGTTGTGTGGCCCCCGAGAGGGGTGCTGTCGGGGCAGGGGGTGCCTACGGCCATACCACCCTGAGAACGCCCGATCTCGTCTGATCTCGGAAGCTAAGCAGGGTCGGGCCCGGTTAGTACTTGGATGGGAGACCGCCTGGGAATACCGGGTGCTGTAGGCTTTTGCTTTTGGGGGTTCGGGGGGCACCCCCCCCGCGTTGTCCCGGTGCCGTTTTGTTGCTGCTGCGTGTTTTGGGGGGGGTGTTGCGGAGGGTGAGGGGTGCGTGTTTGGGGGTCGTTTTGTTGTGGGTCAGGTGTGTGGGTGAGGGCCGTGGAGCGTGTGGTTGTGGGTGCGTGAGGGTGCGTGAGGGTGTTGTGTGGCCCCCGAGAGGGGTGCTGTCGGGGCAGGGGGTGCCTACGGCCATACCACCCTGAGAACGCCTGATCTCGTCTGATCTCGGAAGCTAAGCAGGGTCGGGCCCGGTTAGTACTTGGATGGGAGACCGCCTGGGAATACCGGGTGCTGTAGGCTTTTGGGGGTTTGGGGGGCGCCCCCCCCGTTGTCCTGGTGCCATTTTGTTGCTGCTGCGTGTTTTGGGGGGGTTGTTGCGGAGGGTGAGGGGTGCGTGTTTGGGGGTCGTTTTGTTGTGGGTCAGGTGTGTGGGTGAGGGCCGTGGAGCGTGTGGTTGTGGGTGCGTGAGGGTGCGTGAGGGTGCGTGAGGGTGTTGTGTGGCCCCCGAGAGGGGTGCTGTCGGGGCAGGGGGTGCCTACGGCCATACCACCCTGACAACGCCCGATCTCGTCTGATCTCGGAAGCTAAGCAGGGTCGGGCCCGGTTAGTACTTGGATGGGAGACCGCCTGGGAATACCGGGTGCTGTAGGCTTTTGGTTTTTGGGGGTTCGGGGGGCACCCCCCGCGTTGTCCCGGTGCTGTTTTGTTGCTGCTGCGTGTTTTGGGGGGGTTGTTGCGGAGGGTGAGGGGTGCGTGTTTGGGGGTCGTTTTGTTGTGGGTCAGGTGTGTGGGTGAGGGCCGTGGAGCGTGTGGTTGTGGGTGCGTGAGGGTGCGTGAGGGTGCGTGAGGGTGTTGTGTGGCCCCCGAGAGGGGTGCTGTCGGGGCAGGGGGTGCCTACGGCCATACCACCCTGAGAACGCCCGATCTCGTCTGATCTCGGAAGCTAAGCAGGGTCGGGCCCGGTTAGTACTTGGATGGGAGACCGCCTGGGAATACCGGGTGCTGTAGGCTTTTGCTTTTGGGGGTTCGGGGGGCACCCCCCCCGCGTTGTCCCGGTGCCATTTTGTTGCTGCTGCGTGTTTTGGGGGGGGTGTTGCGGAGGGTGAGGGGTGCGTGTTTGGGGGTCGTTTTGTTGTGGGTCAGGTGTGTGGGTGAGGGCCGTGGAGCGTGTGGTTGTGGGTGCGTGAGGGTGCGTGAGGGTGCGTGAGGGTGTTGTGTGGCCCCCGAGAGGGGTGCTGTCGGGGCAGGGGGTGCCTACGGCCATACCACCCTGAGAACGCCCGATCTCGTCTGATCTCGGAAGCTAAGCAGGGTCGGGCCCGGTTAGTACTTGGATGGGAGACCGCCTGGGAATACCGGGTGCTGTAGGCTTTTGCTTTTGGGGGGGGTCGGGGGGCGCCCCCCGCGTTGTCATTTTGTTGCTGCTGCGGGTTTTGGGGGGGTTGTTGCGGAGGGGGAGGGGTGCGTGTTTGGGGGTCGTTTTGTTGTGGGTCAGGTGTGTGGGTGAGGGCCGTGGAGCGTGTGGTTGTGGGTGCGTGAGGGTGCGTGAGGGTGTTGTGTGGCCCCCGAGAGGGGTGCTGTCGGGGCAGGGGGTGCCTACGGCCATACCACCCTGAGAACGCCCGATCTCGTCTGATCTCGGAAGCTAAGCAGGGTCGGGCCCGGTTAGTACTTGGATGGGAGACCGCCTGGGAATACCGGGTGCTGTAGGCTTTTGGTTTTTGGGGGTTCGGGGGGCACCCCCCCCGCGTTGTCCCGGTGCCGTTTTGTTGCTGCTGCGTGTTTTGGGGGGGGTGTTGCGGAGGGTGAGGGGTGCGTGTTTGGGGGTCGTTTTGTTGTGGGTCAGGTGTGTGGGTGAGGGCCGTGGAGCGTGTGGTTGTGGGTGCGTGAGGGTGCGTGAGGGTGCGTGAGGGTGTTGTGTGGCCCCCGAGAGGGGTGCTGTTGGGGCAGGGGGTGCCTACGGCCATACCACCCTGAGAACGCCCGATCTCGTCTGATCTCGGAAGCTAAGCAGGGTCGGGCCCGGTTAGTACTTGGATGGGAGACCGCCTAGGAATACCGGGTGCTGTAGGCTTTTGGGGGTTTGGGGGGCGCCCCCCCGCGTTGTCCCGGTGCCATTTTGTTGCTGCTGCGTGTTTTGGGGGGGGTGTTGCGGAGGGTGAGGGGTGCGTGTTTGGGGGTCGTTTTGTTGTGGGTCAGGTGTGTGGGTGAGGGCCGTGGAGCGTGTGGTTGTGGGTGCGTGAGGGTGCGTGAGGGTGTTGTGTGGCCCCCGAGAGGGGTGCTGTCGGGGCAGGGGGTGCCTACGGCCATACCACCCTGAGAACGCCCGATCTCGTCTGATCTCGGAAGCTAAGCAGGGTCGGGCCCGGTTAGTACTTGGATGGGAGACCGCCTGGGAATACCGGGTGCTGTAGGCTTTTGGTTTTTGGGGGTTTGGGGGGCACCCCCCCCGCGTTGTCCCGGTGCCGTTTTGTTGCTGCTGCGTGTTTTGGGGGGGTGTTGCGGAGGGTGAGGGGTGCGTGTTTGGGGGTCGTTTTGTTGTGGGTCAGGTGTGTGGGTGAGGGCCGTGGAGCGTGTGGTTGTGGGTGCGTGAGGGTGCGTGAGGGTGCGTGAGGGTGTTGTGTGGCCCCCGAGAGGGGTGCTGTTGGGGCAGGGGGTGCCTACGGCCATACCACCCTGAGAACGCCCGATCTCGTCTGATCTCGGAAGCTAAGCAGGGTCGGGCCCGGTTAGTACTTGGATGGGAGACCGCCTGGGAATACCGGGTGCTGTAGGCTTTTGCTTTTGGGGGTTCGGGGGGCACCCCCCCCGCGTTGTCCCGGTGCTGTTTTGTTGCTGCTGCGTGTTTTGGGGGGGGTGTTGCGGAGGGTGAGGGGTGCGTGTTTGGGGGTCGTTTTGTTGTGGGTCAGGTGTGTGGGTGAGGGCCGTGGAGCGTGTGGTTGTGGGTGCGTGAGGGTGCGTGAGGGTGTTGTGTGGCCCCCGAGAGGGGTGCTGTCGGGGCAGGGGGTGCCTACGGCCATACCACCCTGAGAACGCCCGATCTCGTCTGATCTCGGAAGCTAAGCAGGGTCGGGCCCGGTTAGTACTTGGATGGGAGACCGCCTGGGAATACCGGGTGCTGTAGGCTTTTGCTTTTGGGGGTTCGGGGGGCACCCCCCCCGCGTTGTCCCGGTGCCATTTTGTTGCTGCTGCGTGTTTTGGGGGGGGTGTTGCGGAGGGTGAGGGGTGCGTGTTTGGGGGTCGTTTTGTTGTGGGTCAGGTGTGTGGGTGAGGGCCGTGGAGCGTGTGGTTGTGGGTGCGTGAGGGTGCGTGAGGGTGCGTGAGGGTGTTGTGTGGCCCCCGAGAGGGGTGCTGTCGGGGCAGGGGGTGCCTACGGCCATACCACCCTGAGAACGCCCGATCTCGTCTGATCTCGGAAGCTAAGCAGGGTCGGGCCCGGTTAGTACTTGGATGGGAGACCGCCTGGGAATACCGGGTGCTGTAGGCTTTTGGGGGTTCGGGGGGCGCCCCCCCCCGTTGTCCCGGTGCCATTTTGTTGCTGCTGCGTGTTTTGGGGGGGTTGTTGCGGAGGGTGAGGGGTGCGTGTTTGGGGGTCGTGTTGTTGTGGGTCAGGTGTGTGGGTGAGGGCCGTGGAGCGTGTGGTTGTGGGTGCGTGAGGGTGCGTGAGGGTGCGTGAGGGTGTTGTGTGGCCCCCGAGAGGGGTGCTGTCGGGGCAGGGGGTGCCTACGGCCATACCACCCTGAGAACGCCCGATCTCGTCTGATCTCGGAAGCTAAGCAGGGTCGGGCCCGGTTAGTACTTGGATGGGAGACCGCCTGGGAATACCGGGTGCTGTAGGCTTTTGGGGGTTTGGGGGGCGCCCCCCCGCGTTGTCCCGGTGCCATTTTGTTGCTGCTGCGTGTTTTGGGGGGGGTGTTGCGGAGGGTGAGGGGTGCGTGTTTGGGGGTCGTTTTGTTGTGGGTCAGGTGTGTGGGGGAGGGCCGTGGAGCGTGTGGTTGTGGGTGCGTGAGGGTGCGTGAGGGTGTTGTGTGGCCCCCGAGAGGGGTGCTGTCGGGGCAGGGGGTGCCTACGGCCATACCACCCTGAGAACGCCCGATCTCGTCTGATCTCGGAAGCTAAGCAGGGTCGGGCCCGGTTAGTACTTGGATGGGAGACCGCCTGGGAATACCGGGTGCTGTAGGCTTTTGCTTTTGGGGGTTCGGGGGGCACCCCCCCCGCGTTGTCCCGGTGCCGTTTTGTTGCTGCTGCGTGTTTTGGGGGGGGTGTTGCGGAGGGTGAGGGGTGCGTGTTTGGGGGTCGTTTTGTTGTGGGTCAGGTGTGTGGGTGAGGGCCGTGGAGCGTGTGGTTGTGGGTGCGTGAGGGTGCGTGAGGGTGCGTGAGGGTGTTGTGTGGCCCCCGAGAGGGGTGCTGTCGGGGCAGGGGGTGCCTACGGCCATACCACCCTGAGAACGCCCGATCTCGTCTGATCTCGGAAGCTAAGCAGGGTCGGGCCCGGTTAGTACTTGGATGGGAGACCGCCTGGGAATACCGGGTGCTGTAGGCTTTTGGGGGTTTGGGGGGCGCCCCCCCCCGTTGTCCCGGTGCCGTTTTGTTGCTGCTGCGTGTTTTGGGGGGGTTGTTGCGGAGGGTGAGGGGTGCGTGTTTGGGGGTCGTTTTGTTGTGGGTCAGGTGTGTGGGTGAGGGCCGTGGAGCGTGTGGGTGTGGGTGCGTGAGGGTGCGTGAGGGTGCGTGAGGGTGTTGTGTGGCCCCCGAGAGGGGTGCTGTCAGGGCAGGGGGTGCCTACGGCCATACCACCCTGAGAACGCCCGATCTCGTCTGATCTCGGAAGCTAAGCAGGGTCGGGCCCGGTTAGTACTTGGATGGGAGACCGCCTGGGAATACCGGGTGCTGTAGGCTTTTGCTTTTGGGGGGTCGGGGGGCACCCCCCCCGCGTTGTCCCGGTGCCGTTTTGTTGCTGCTGCGTGTTTTGGGGGGGGTGTTGCGGAGGGTGAGGGGTGCGTGTTTGGGGGTCGTTTTGTTGTGGGTCAGGTGTGTGGGTGAGGGCCGTGGAGCGTGTGGTTGTGGGTGCGTGAGGGTGCGTGAGGGTGTTGTGTGGCCCCCGAGAGGGGTGCTGTCGGGGCAGGGGGTGCCTACGGCCATACCACCCTGAGAACGCCCGATCTCGTCTGATCTCGGAAGCTAAGCAGGGTCGGGCCCGGTTAGTACTTGGATGGGAGACCGCCTGGGAATACCGGGTGCTGTAGGCTTTTGGTTTTTGGGGGTTCGGGGGGCACCCCCCCCCGCGTTGTCCCGGTGCCGTTTTGTTGCTGCTGCGTGTTTTGGGGGGGGTGTTGCGGAGGGTGAGGGGTGCGTGTTTGGGGGTCGTTTTGTTGTGGGTCAGGTGTGTGGGTGAGGGCCGTGGAGCGTGTGGTTGTGGGTGCGTGAGGGTGCGTGAGGGTGCGTGAGGGTGTTGTGTGGCCCCCGAGAGGGGTGCTGTCGGGGCAGGGGGTGCCTACGGCCATACCACCCTGAGAACGCCCGATCTCGTCTGATCTCGGAAGCTAAGCAGGGTCGGGCCCGGTTAGTACTTGGATGGGAGACCGCCTGGGAATACCGGGTGCTGTAGGCTTTTGGGGGTTTGGGGGGCGCCCCCCCCGTTGTCCTGGTGCCATTTTGTTGCTGCTGCGTGTTTTGGGGGGGGTGTTGCGGAGGGTGAGGGGTGCGTGTTTGGGGGTCGTTTTGTTGTGGGTCAGGTGTGTGGGTGAGGGCCGTGGAGCGTGTGGTTGTGGGTGCGTGAGGGTGCGTGAGGGTGTTGTGTGGCCCCCGAGAGGGGTGCTGTCGGGGCAGGGGGTGCCTACGGCCATACCACCCTGAGAACGCCCGATCTCGTCTGATCTCGGAAGCTAAGCAGGGTCGGGCCCGGTTAGTACTTGGATGGGAGACCGCCTGGGAATACCGGGTGCTGTAGGCTTTTGGTTTTTGGGGGTTCGGGGGGCGCCCCCCCCGCGTTGTCCCGGTGCCATTTTGTTGCTGCTGCGTGTTTTGGGGGGGTTGTTGCGGAGGGTGAGGGGTGCGTGTTTGGGGGTCGTTTTGTTGTGGGTCAGGTGTGTGGGTGAGGGCCGTGGAGCGTGTGGTTGTGGGTGCGTGAGGGTGCGTGAGGGTGCGTGAGGGTGTTGTGTGGCCCCCGAGAGGGGTGCTGTCGGGGCAGGGGGTGCCTACGGCCATACCACCCTGAGAACGCCCGATCTCGTCTGATCTCGGAAGCTAAGCAGGGTCGGGCCCGGTTAGTACTTGGATGGGAGACCGCCTGGGAATACCGGGTGCTGTAGGCTTTTGGGGGTTTGGGGGGCGCCCCCCCCCGTTGTCCCGGTGCCATTTTGTTGCTGCTGCGTGTTTTGGGGGGGTTGTTGCGGAGGGTGAGGGGTGCGTGTTTGGGGGTCGTTTTGTTGTGGGTCAGGTGTGTGGGTGAGGGCCGTGGAGCATGTGGTTGTGGGTGCGTGAGGGTGCGTGAGGGTGCGTGAGGGTGTTGTGTGGCCCCCGAGAGGGGTGCTGTCGGGGCAGGGGGTGCCTACGGCCATACCACCCTGAGAACGCCCGATCTCGTCTGATCTCGGAAGCTAAGCAGGGTCGGGCCCGGTTAGTACTTGGATGGGAGACCGCCTGGGAATACGGGGTGCTGTTGGCTTTTGCTTTTGGGGGGGGGTCGGGGGGCGCCCCCCGCGTTGTCATTTTGTTGCTGCTGCGTGTTTTGGGGGGGTTGTTGCGGAGGGTGAGGGGTGCGTGTTTGGGGGTCGTTTTGTTGTGGGTCAGGTGTGTGGGTGAGGGCCGTGGAGCGTGTGGTTGTGGGTGCGTGAGGGTGCGTGAGGGTGTTGTGTGGCCCCCGAGAGGGGTGCTGTCGGGGCAGGGGGTGCCTACGGCCATACCACCCTGAGAACGCCCGATCTCGTCTGATCTCGGAAGCTAAGCAGGGTCGGGCCCGGTTAGTACTTGGATGGGAGACCGCCTGGGAATACCGGGTGCTGTAGGCTTTTGGGGGTTTGGGGGGCGCCCCCCCCCGTTGTCCCGGTGCCATTTTGTTGCTGCTGCGTGTTTTGGGGGGGGTGTTGCGGAGGGTGAGGGGTGCGTGTTTGGGGGTCGTTTTGTTGTGGGTCAGGGGTGTGGGTGAGGGCCGTGGAGCGTGTGGTTGTGGGTGCGTGAGGGTGCGTGAGGGTGTTGTGTGGCCCCCGAGAGGGGTGCTGTCGGGGCAGGGGGTGCCTACGGCCATACCACCCTGAGAACGCCCGATCTCGTCTGATCTCGGAAGCTAAGCAGGGTCGGGCCCGGTTAGTACTTGGATGGGAGACCGCCTGGGAATACCGGGTGCTGTAGGCTTTTGGTTTTTGGGGGTTCAGGGGGCACCCCCCCCGCGTTGTCCCGGTGCCATTTTGTTGCTGCTGCGTGTTTTGGGGGGGGTGTTGCGGAGGGTGAGGGGTGCGTGTTTGGGGGTCGTTTTGTTGTGGGTCAGGTGTGTGGGTGAGGGCCGTGGAGCGTGTGGTTGTGGGTGCGTGAGGGTGCGTGAGGGTGTTGTGTGGCCCCCGAGAGGGGTGCTGTCGGGGCAGGGGGTGCCTACGGCCATACCACCCTGAGAACGCCCGATCTCGTCTGATCTCGGAAGCTAAGCAGGGTCGGGCCCGGTTAGTACTTGGATGGGAGACCGCCTGGGAATACCGGGTGCTGTAGGCTTTTGGGGGTTCGGGGGGCGCCCCCCCCCGTTGTCCCGGTGCCATTTTGTTGCTGCTGCGTGTTTTGGGGGGGGTGTTGCGGAGGGTGAGGGGTGCGTGTTTGGGGGTCGTTTTGTTGTGGGTCAGGTGTGTGGGTGAGGGCCGTGGAGCGTGTGGTTGTGGGTGCGTGAGGGTGCGTGAGGGTGTTGTGTGGCCCCCGAGAGGGGTGCTGTCGGGGCAGGGGGTGCCTACGGCCATACCACCCTGAGAACGCCCGATCTCGTCTGATCTCGGAAGCTAAGCAGGGTCGGGCCCGGTTAGTACTTGGATGGGAGACCGCCTGGGAATACCGGGTGCTGTAGGCTTTTGCTTTTGGGGGTTCGGGGGGCACCCCCCCCGCGTTGTCATTTTGTTGCTGCTGCGTGTTTTGGGGGGGGTGTTGCGGAGGGTGAGGGGTGCGTGTTTGGGGGTCGTTTTGTTGTGGGTCAGGTGTGTGGGTGAGGGCCGTGGAGCGTGTGGTTGTGGGTGCGTGAGGGTGCGTGAGGGTGCGTGAGGGTGTTGTGTGGCCCCCGAGAGGGGTGCTGTCGGGGCAGGGGGTGCCTACGGCCATACCACCCTGAGAACGCCCGATCTCGTCTGATCTCGGAAGCTAAGCAGGGTCGGGCCCGGTTAGTACTTGGATGGGAGACCGCCTGGGAATACCGGGTGCTGTAGGCTTTTGGTTTTTGGGGGTTCGGGGGGCACCCCCCCCGCGTTGTCCCGGTGCCGTTTTGTTGCTGCTGCGTGTTTTGGGGGGGGTGTTGCGGAGGGTGAGGGGTGCGTGTTTGGGGGTCGTTTTGTGGTGGGTCAGGTGTGTGGGTGAGGGCCGTGGAGCGTGTGGTTGTGGGTGCGTGAGGGTGCGTGAGGGTGCGTGAGGGTGTTGTGTGGCCCCCGAGAGGGGTGCTGTCGGGGCAGGGGGTGCCTACGGCCATACCACCCTGAGAACGCCCGATCTCGTCTGATCTCGGAAGCTAAGCAGGGTCGGGCCCGGTTAGTACTTGGATGGGAGACCGCCTGGGAATACCGGGTGCTGTAGGCTTTTGGGGGTTTGGGGGGCGCCCCCCCCCGTTGTCCCGGTGCCATTTTGTTGCTGCTGCGTGTTTTGGGGGGGGTGTTGCGGAGGGTGAGGGGTGCGTGTTTGGGGGTCGTTTTGTTGTGGGTCAGGTGTGTGGGTGAGGGCCGTGGAGCGTGTGGTTGTGGGTGCGTGAGGGTGCGTGAGGGTGTTGTGTGGCCCCCGAGAGGGGTGCTGTCGGGGCAGGGGGTGCCTACGGCCATACCACCCTGAGAACGCCCGATCTCGTCTGATCTCGGAAGCTAAGCAGGGTCGGGCCCGGTTAGTACTTGGATGGGAGACCGCCTGGGAATACCGGGTGCTGTAGGCTTTTGCTTTTGGGGGTTCGGGGGGCACCCCCCCCCCGCGTTGTCCCGGTGCCGTTTTGTTGCTGCTGCGTGTTTTGGGGGGGGTGTTGCGGAGGGTGAGGGGTGCGTGTTTGGGGGTCGTTTTGTTGTGGGTCAGGTGTGTGGGTGAGGGCCGTGGAGCGTGTGGTTGTGGGTGCGTGAGGGTGCGTGAGGGTGCGTGAGGGTGTTGTGTGGCCCCCGAGAGGGGTGCTGTCGGGGCAGGGGGTGCCTACGGCCATACCACCCTGAGAACGCCCGATCTCGTCTGATCTCGGAAGCTAAGCAGGGTCGGGCCCGGTTAGTACTTGGATGGGAGACCGCCTGGGAATACCGGGTGCTGTAGGCTTTTGGGGGTTCGGGGGGCGCCCCCCCCCGTTGTCCCGGTGCCATTTTGTTGCTGCTGCGTGTTTTGGGGGGGGTGTTGCGGAGGGTGAGGGGTGCGTGTTTGGGGGTCGTTTTGTTGTGGGTCAGGTGTGTGGGTGAGGGCCGTGGAGCGTGTGGTTGTGGGTGCGTGAGGGTGCGTGAGGGTGTTGTGTGGCCCCCGAGAGGGGTGCTGTCGGGGCAGGGGGTGCCTACGGCCATACCACCCTGAGAACGCCCGATCTCGTCTGATCTCGGAAGCTAAGCAGGGTCGGGCCCGGTTAGTACTTGGATGGGAGACCGCCTGGGAATACCGGGTGCTGTAGGCTTTTGGGGGTTTGGGGGGCGCCCCCCCCCGTTGTCCCGGTGCCATTTTGTTGCTGCTGCGTGTTTTGGGGGGGTGTTGCGGAGGGTGAGGGGTGCGTGTTTGGGGGTCGTTTTGTTGTGGGTCAGGTGTGTGGGTGAGGGCCGTGGAGCATGTGGTGGGTGCGTGAGGGTTCGTGAGGGTGCGTGAGGGTGTTGTGTGGCCCCCGAGAGGGGTGCTGTCGGGGCAGAGGGTGCCTACGGCCATACCACCCTGAGAACGCCCGATCTCGTCTGATCTCGGAAGCTAAGCAGGGTCGGGCCCGGTTAGTACTTGGATGGGAGACCGCCTGGGAATACCGGGTGCTGTAGGCTTTTGGTTTTTGGGGGTTCGGGGGGCACCCCCCCCGCGTTGTCCCGGTGCCGTTTTGTTGCTGCTGCGTGTTTTGGGGGGGGTGTTGCGGAGGGTGAGGGGTGCGTGTTTGGGGGTCGTTTTGTTGTGGGTCAGGTGTGTGGGTGAGGGCCGTGGAGCGTGTGGTTGTGGGTGCGTGAGGGTGCGTGAGGGTGCGTGAGGGTGTTGTGTGGCCCCCGAGAGGGGTGCTGTCGGGGCAGGGGGTGCCTACGGCCATACCACCCTGAGAACGCCCGATCTCGTCTGATCTCGGAAGCTAAGCAGGGTCGGGCCCGGTTAGTACTTGGATGGGAGACCGCCTGGGAATACCGGGTGCTGTAGGCTTTTGGGGGTTCGGGGGGCCCCCCCCCCCGTTGTCCCGGTGCCATTTTGTTGCTGCTGCGTGTTTTGGGGGGGGTGTTGCGGAGGGTGAGGGGTGCGTGTTTGGGGGTCGTTTTGTTGTGGGTCAGGTGTGTGGGTGAGGGCCGTGGAGCGTGTGGTTGTGGGTGCGTGAGGGTGCGTGAGGGTGTTGTGTGGCCCCCGAGAGGGGTGCTGTCGGGGCAGGGGGTGCCTACGGCCATACCACCCTGAGAACGCCCGATCTCGTCTGATCTCGGAAGCTAAGCAGGGTCGGGCCCGGTTAGTACTTGGATGGGAGACCGCCTGGGAATACCGGGTGCTGTAGGCTTTTGCTTTTGGGGGGGGTCGGGGGGCGCCCCCCGCGTTGTCATTTTATTGCTGCTGCGTGTTTTGGGGGGGTTGTTGCGGAGGGTGAGGGGTGCGTGTTTGGGGGTCGTTTTGGTGTGGGTCAGGTGTGTGGGTGAGGGCCGTGGAGCGTGTGGTTGTGGGTGCGTGAGGGTGCGTGAGGGTGTTGTGTGGCCCCCGAGAGGGGTGCTGTCGGGGCAGGGGGTGCCTACGGCCATACCACCCTGAGAACGCCCGATCTCGTCTGATCTCGGAAGCTAAGCAGGGTCGGGCCCGGTTAGTACTTGGATGGGAGACCGCCTGGGAATACCGGGTGCTGTAGGCTTTTGGGGGTTTGGGGGGTGCCCCCCCCCGTTGTCCCGGTGCCATTTTGTTGCTGCTGCGTGTTTTGGGGGGGTTGTTGCGGAGGGTGAGGGGTGCGTGTTTGGGGGTCGTTTTGTTGTGGGTCAGGTGTGTGGGTGAGGGCCGTGGAGCATGTGGTGGGTGCGTGAGGGTGCGTGAGGGTGCGTGAGGGTGTTGTGTGGCCCCCGAGAGGGGTGCTGTCGGGGCAGGGGGGTGCCTACGGCCATACCACCCTGAGAACGCCCGATCTCGTCTGATCTCGGAAGCTAAGCAGGGTCGGGCCCGGTTAGTACTTGGATGGGAGACCGCCTGGGAATACCGGGTGCTGTAGGCTTTTGCTTTTGGGGGTTCGGGGGGCACCCCCCCCGCGTTGTCCCGGTGCCGTTTTGTTGCTGCTGCGTGTTTTGGGGGGGGTGTTGCGGAGGGTGAGGGGTGCGTGTTTGGGGGTCGTTTTGTTGTGGGTCAGGTGTGTGGGTGAGGGCCGTGGAGCGTGTGGTTGTGGGTGCGTGAGGGTGCGTGAGGGTGCGTGAGGGTGTTGTGTGGCCCCCGAGAGGGGTGCTGTCAGGGCAGGGGGTGCCTACGGCCATACCACCCTGAGAACGCCCGATCTCGTCTGATCTCGGAAGCTAAGCAGGGTCGGGCCCGGTTAGTACTTGGATGGGAGACCGCCTGGGAATACCGGGTGCTGTAGGCTTTTGGGGGTTTGGGGGTTCAGGGGCCCCCCCCTCCGCGTTGCCCCGGTGCCGTTTTGTTGCTGCTGCGTGTTTTGGGGGGGGTGTTGCGGAGGGTGAGGGGTGCGTGTTTGGGGGTCGTTTTGTTGTGGGTCAGGTGTGTGGGTGAGGGCCGTGGAGCGTGTGGTTGTGGGTGCGTGAGGGTGCGTGAGGGTGTTGTGTGGCCCCCGAGAGGGGTGCTGTCGGGGCAGGGGGTGCCTACGGCCATACCACCCTGAGAACGCCCGATCTCGTCTGATCTCGGAAGCTAAGCAGGGTCGGGCCCGGTTAGTACTTGGATGGGAGACCGCCTGGGAATACCGGGTGCTGTAGGCTTTTGCTTTTGGGGGTTCGGGGGGCCCCCCCCCCGCGTTGTCCCGGTGCCGTTTTGTTGCTGCTGCGTGTTTTGGGGGGGGTGTTGCGGAGGGTGAGGGGTGCGTGTTTGGGGGTCGTTTTGTTGTGGGTCAGGTGTGTGGGTGAGGGCCGTGGAGCGTGTGGTTGTGGGTGCGTGAGGGTGCGTGAGGGTGTTGTGTGGCCCCCGAGAGGGGTGCTGTCGGGGCAGGGGGTGCCTACGGCCATACCACCCTGAGAACGCCCGATCTCGTCTGATCTCGGAAGCTAAGCAGGGTCGGGCCCGGTTAGTACTTGGATGGGAGACCGCCTGGGAATACCGGGTGCTGTAGGCTTTTGGGGGTTGGGGGGTTCAGGGGCCCCCCCCTCCGCGTTGCCCCGGTGCCGTTTTGTTGCTGCTGCGTGTTTTGGGGGGGGTGTTGCGGAGGGTGAGGGGTGCGTGTTTGGGGGTCGTTTTGTTGTGGGTCAGGTGTGTGGGTGAGGGCCGTGGAGCGTGTGGTTGTGGGTGCGTGAGGGTGCGTGAGGGTGTTGTGTGGCCCCCGAGAGGGGTGCTGTCGGGGCAGGGGGTGCCTACGGCCATACCACCCTGAGAA